>NC_056059.1:0-5960000 GCF_016772045.2 Ovis aries
CCGAACCTGAGGATTCCTCTCCAGTGCTGACATGGATCTTGGGGTACTTCTGGAGTCTCCCCAGGAGTAAGTCCTTGCTCTGAATGGGGCATGCAGGTGCGCTTCCTCCAGAGCGGTAGCAGCAGTGTCACGCTTCCCATGGCCTGGATCAAGGGATCTGTGGCTTCCTCGAGGCTTTCCCGAGGCTTTCCTGACGAGGCTTTCCCACAGGGCTGTCCCACGTGCCACCGTGGTGGGAGTCGATCCTCGGAGTGAAATTCGAGGCAGTGCAGGAGAAACAGGTTCCTCTGGAATGGACTGAGACATCTGGGGACTCTGGAATGGTGGCACGACCCTGGAGTTCCTCTCGCCTTTCCTGTGGAGAGGCCTCCTCTTGAGATGCGACAGGAACGCCGGGAATTCTTTCCCACTAAGCAGGGAAAGGATCCTCATCTCGAGCTACGAGGCGGAAACGGGGCCCCTGGATGTGGCCGGACCTCGTGCTTCCCTCGAGTGGAGAGGGATGTCGGGAACTTCTTGAGTTGCAGCAAGGGTGTGAAGGACCTTTTTGAGTTTCCAGCGTTTAGATGTGATTAGCCTCGAGAAGCATCAGCGGAAATGGGCCTCATCTCGCCTGGAGGGCAAAACCTGGATTTTCTCGAGTTGCGGCAGGTGCTCTCGACTTACGACGGGACCTCAGGGACCCGCTCTGGTGGCCTCAGGAAAGGCCAGTCCCCATGCAGCGGTTTCGGGGCCTCGATTCCTCTCCCTCTGATGCCGGGCCTAAGACCTTTTGTGAACTCAGGGCCGGAACCTGAGGATTCCTCTCCAGTGCTGACATGGATCTTGGGGTACTTCTGGAGTCTCCCCAGGGAGTCAGTCCTCGTCTCGAATGGGGGCATGCACGCGCTTCCTCCAGAGCGGTAGCAGCAGTGCACGCTCCGCGCCCCGGGGATCAAAGGATCTATGGCTTTCCTCGAGTCTTTCCCACGAGGCTTTTCCCACGAGGCTTTCCCACAGGGCTGTCCCCAATGCACACGTGGTGGGAGTCGATCCTCGGCTTGAAAGTCAAGGCAGTGCAGGGAAAACAGGTTCCTCTGGAATGGACTGAGACATCTGGGGACTCTTGGAATGGTGGCACGACCCTGGAGTTCCTCTCGCCTTTTCCTGTGGAGAGCGCCTCTTGAGATGACGGGAACGCCGGGAATTCTTCCCCTACGAAGCAGGGAAAGGATCCTCATCTCGAGCTCAGGCGGAAACGGGGCTCCTCTGGATGTTGGCGGGACCCTCTGCTTCCTCTAGAGTGGAGACGGGATGTCGGGAACTTCTTGAGTTGCAGCAAGGGTGTGAAGGACCCTTTGGAAGTTCCAGAGGTTAGATGTGATTAGCCCGAGAAGCCTCAGCGAAATGGGCCTCATCTCGCCTGGAGGCAAACCTCCTGGATTTTCTCGAGTTGCGGCAGGTGCTCTGACTTACGACGGATCAGGGACCCCGCTCTGGGCCTCAGGAAAGGCCAGTCCCCATGCAGTTTCTGGGGCCTCTCGATTCTCTCCTTCGATGCGGGGCCTAAGACCTTGTGTGGAGTCGGGCCGGAACCTGGATTCCTCTCCAGTGCTGACATGGATCTTGGGGTACTTCTGGAGTCTCCCCAGGGGAGTCAGTCCTCGTCTCGAATGGGGCATGCACGTGCGCTTTCCTCCAGAGCGGTAGCAGTGTCACCTTCTCCGTCGGCCTGGATCAAGGATCTGTGGCTTTCCCACGAGGCTTTCCCACGAGGCTTTCCCACAGGGCTGTCCCACGTGCACACGTGGTGGGAGTCGATCCTCGGCTTGAAAGTCGAGGCAGTGCAGGGAAAACAGGTTCCTCTGGAGTGGACTGACACATCTGGGGACTCTTGGAATGGTGGCACGACCCTGGAGTTCCTCTCGCCTTTCCTGTGGAGAGCGCCTCCTCTGAGATGCGCCGGAACGCCGGGAATTCTTCCCCCGACAAGCAGGAAAGGATCCCTCATCTCGAGCTAGGAGGGAAACGGGGCTCCCCTGGATGTGTGCGGACCCTCGTGCTTCCTCTCGAGTGAGACGGTATGTCGGGGAACTTCTTGAGTTGCAGAAGGGTGTGAAGGACCTTTGGAAGTTCCAGGGTTAGATGTGATTAGCCTCGAAGCCTCAGCGGAAATGGGCCTCATCTCGCCTGGAGGGCAAAACCTCCTGGATTTTTCGAGTTGCGGCAGGTGCTCTGACTTACGACACGGGACCTCAGGGACCCGCTCTGGTGGCCTCAGGAAAGGCCAGTCCCCATGCGAGTTCCTGGGCCTCGGATTCCTCTCCCGTCGATGCCGGGGCCTAAGACCTTGTGTGGAGTCGGGGCCGGAACCTGAGGATACCTCTCCAGTGCTGACATGGATCTTGGGGTACTTCTGGAGTCTCCCCAGGGAGTAAGTCCTCGTCTCGAATGGGGCATGCACTTGCGCTTTCCTCCAGAGCGGTAGCAGCAGTGTCACGCAGTCCGCCGCGTGGATCAAAGGATCTATGGCTTTCCCACGAGGCTTTCCCACGAGGCTTCCCACAGGGCTGTCCACGTGCACACGTGGTGGGAGTCGATCCTCGCTTGAACGTCCAAGGCAGTGCAGGAAAACAGGTTCTCTGGAATGGACTGAGACATCTGGGGACTCTGGGAATGGTGGCACGACCCTGGAGTTCTCTCCCTTTCCTGTGGAGAGCGCCTCCTTGAGATGCGACGAACGCCGGGAATTCTTTCCTCCCGATCAAGCAGGGAAAGGATCCCTCATCTCGAGCTACGAGGCGGAAACGGGCTCCCCTGGATGTGCGGGACCTCGTGCTTCCTCTAGAGTGGAGACGGTATGTCGGGAACTTCTTGAGTTGCAGCAAGGGTGTGAAGGACCTTTGGAAGTTCCAGGGTTAGATGTGATTAGCCTGAGAAGCCTCAGCGGAAATGGGACTCATCTCGCCTGGAGGGCAAAACCTCCTGGATTTTCTCGAGTTGCGGCAGGTGCTCTCGACTTACGATGGGGACCTCAGGGACCCGCTCTGGTGGCCTCAGGAAAGGCCAGTCCCCATGCGAGTTCCTCGGGCCCTCTCGGATTCTCTCCGTCGATGCCGGGGCCTAAGACCTTGTGTGGAGTCGGGCCGAACCTGAGGATTCCTCTCCAGTGCTGACATGGATCTTGGGGTACTTCTGGAGTCTCCCCAGGGGAGTAAGTCCTCGTCTCGAATGCGGGCATGCACTTGCGCTTTCCTCCAGAGCGGTAGCAGTGTCACGCAGTCCGCTGGTGGATCAAAGCATCTATGGCTTTCCCTCAGTCTTTCCCACGAGGCTTTCCCACGAGGCTTTCCACAGGGCTGTCCCCACGTGCACCGTGGGGAGTCGATCCTCGGCTTGAAAGTCAAGGCAGTGCAGGAAAACAGGTTCCTCTGGAATGGACTGAGACATCTGGGGACGCTGGGAATGGTGGCACGACCCTGGAGTTCCTCTCGCCTTTCCTGTGAAGAGCGCCTCCTCTTGAGATGCGACGGGAACGCCCGGAATTCTTTCCGACAACAGGAAAGGATCCTCATCTCGAGCTACGAGGCGGAACGGGCTCCTCTGGATGTGGGCGGGACCCTCGTGCTTCCTCTCGATTGGAGACGGGTATGTCGGGAACTTCTTGAGTTGCAGAAAGGGTGTGAAGGACCCTTGGAAGTTCCAGAGTTAGATGTGATTAGCCTCGAGAAGCCTCATCGGAAATGGGCCTCATCTCGCCTGGAGGGCAAAACCTCCTGGATTTTCTCGAGTTGCGGCAGGTGCTCTCGACTTACGACGGGGACTCAGGGACCCGCTCTGGTGGCCTCAGGAAAGGCCAGTTCCCATGCGAGTTGCTCGGGGCCTCTCGGATTCCTCTCCCTTCGATGCGGGGCCTAAGACCTTGTGTGGAGTCAGGGCCGGATCCTGAGGATTCCTCTCCAGTGCTGACATGGATCTTGGGGTACTTCTGGAGTCTCCCCAGGGAGTCAGTCCTCGTCTCGAATGGAGGCATGCACTTGCGCTTTCCTCCAGAGCGGTAGCAGCAGTGTCACGCCAAGTCGTGATCAAGGATCTTTGGTTTCCCTGAGGCTTTCCCACGAGGCTTTCCCACAGGGCTGTCCCACGTGCCACCGTGGTGTGAGTCGATCCTCGGCGGAAAGTCAAGGCAGTGCAGGAAAACAGGTTCCTCTGGAATGGACTGAGACATCTGGGGAATTGCGGGAATGGTGGCACGACCCTGGAGTTCCTCTCGCCCTTCCTGTGGAGAGCGCCTCTTGAGATGCGACAGGAACGCCCAGAATTCTTTCCCGAACAAGCAGGAAAGGATCCCTCATCTCGAGCTACGAGGCGGAAACGGGCCTCTGGATGTGGGCGACCTCGTGCTTCCTCTAGAGTGGAGACGGGTGTGTCGGGAACTTCTTGAGTTGCAGCAAGGTGTGAAGGAACCTTTGGAAGTTCCAGAGGTTAGATGTGATTAGCCTCGAGAAGCCTCAGCGGAAATGGGCCTCATCTCGCCTGGAGGGCAAAACCTCCTGGATTTTCTCGAGTTGCGGTGGGCCTGACTTACGACGGGGACCTCAGGGACCCGCTCTGGTGGCCTCAGGAAAGGCCAGTCCCCATGCGAGTTGCTGGGCCTCTCGGGATGCCTCTCCCACTGATGCCGGGGCCTAAGACCTTGTGGAGTCGGGGCCGGAACCTGAGGATTCCTCTCCAGTGCTGACATGGATCTTGGGGTACTTCTGGAGTCTCCCCAGGGGAGTCAGTCCTCGTCTCGAATGGGGCATGCACTTGCGCTTTCCTCCAGAGCTGTAGCAGCAGTGTCACGCAGTCCATGCGTGGATCAAAGATCTATGGCTTTCCCTCGAGTCTTTCCCACGAGGCTTCCCACGAGGCTTTCCACAGGGCTGTCCACGTGCCACGTGGTGTGAGTCGATCCTGCGTGAAAGTCGAGGCAGTGCAGGGAAAACAGGTTCCTCTGGAATGGACTGAGACATCTGGGGACTCTTGGAATGGTGGCACGACCCTGGAGTTCCTCTCGCCTTTCCTGTGGAGAGCGCCTCCTCTTGAGATGCGACAGAACGCCGGGAATTCTTCTCCTACGAAGCAGGGAAAGGATCCCACATCTCGAGCTAGGAGGCGGAAACGGCTCCCTGGATGTGGGGACCTCGTGCTTCCTCTGAGTGGAGACGGGTATGTCGGGAACTTCCTGAGTTGCAGCAAGGGTGAAGGGCCTTTGGAAGTTCCAGATAGTGATTAGCCCAGAAGCCTCAGCGGAAATGGGCCTCATCTCGCCTGGAGGGCAAAACCTCCTGGATTTTCTCGAGTTGCGGCAGGTGCTCTCGACTTACGACGGGACCTCAGGGACCCCGCTCTGGTGGCCTCAGGAAAGGCCAGTCCCCATGCGAGTTCCTCGGGGCCTCCGGGATTCCTCCCATCGATGCCGGGCTTAAGACCTTGTGTGGAGTCGGGGCGGAACCTGAGGATTCCTCTCCAGTGCTGACATGGATCTTGGGGTACTTCTGGAGTCTCCCCAGGGAGTCAGTCCTCGTCTCGAGATGGGGCATGCACTTGCGCTTTCCTCCAGAGCGGTAGCAGCAGTGTCACGCTTCCGCGTGGATCAAGGCATCTATGGTTTTCCCTCGTGATTTTCCACGAGGCTTTCCCACGAGGCTTTCCACAGGGCTGTCCCACGTGCCACCGTAGTGGGAGTCGATCATCGGCGTGAAAGTCGAGGCAGTGCAGGGAAAACAGGTTTCTCTGGAAAGGACTGAGACATTTGGGGGACTCTGGGAATGGTGGCACGACGCTGGAGTTCCTCTCGCCTTTCCTGTGGAGCGCGCCTCGTCTTGAGATGCGACGGGAAGACTGGAAATTCTTTTCTGACCAAACAGGGAAAGGATCCCTCATCTCGAGCTACGAGGCGGAAACGGGGTTCCTCTGCATGTGGGCGGGACCCTCGTGCTACCTCTAGAGTGGATGCGGTATGTCGGGAACTACTTGAGTTGCAGCAAGGGTGTGAAGGACCTTTGGAAGTTCCAGAGGTTAGGTGTGATTAGCCTCGAGAAGCCTCAGCGGAAATGGGCCTCATCTCGCCTGCAGGGCAAAACCTCCAGGATTTCCTCGAGTTGCGGCAGGTGCTCACGACTTACGACGAGGACCTCAGGAACTCCCCTGGCTCCTCAGGAAAGGCCAGTCCCCATGCGAGTTGCTCGGGGCCTCTCGGGATTCCTCTCCCTCGATGCCGGGGACTAAGACTTGTGTGGAGTCAGGACAGGTACCTGAGGATTCCTCTCCTGTGCTGACATGGATCTTGGGGTACTTCTGGAGTCTCCCAGGGGAGTCAGTCCTCCTCCAATGGGGCATGCACTTGCGCTTTTCCTCCAGAGCGGTAGCAGCAGTGTCACGCTTCCCGCCGATGGATCTGGATTTAGGCTTTCACTGAGGCCCCACGAGGCTTTCCCACAGGGCTGTCCCACGTGCCACCGTGGTGGGAGTCAATCCTCGGCGTGAAAGTCGAGGCAGTGCAGGGAAAACAGGTTCCTCTGGAATGGACTGACATCTGGGGACTCTTGGAATGGTGGCACGACCCTGGAGTTCCTCTCGCCTTTTCTGTGAGAGCGCCTCCTCTTGAGATGCGACGGGAACTCCGGGAATTCTTTCCCACCAAGCAGGGAAAGGATCCCTCATCTCGAGCTCGAGGCGGAAACGGGGCTCCCCTGGATGTGGGCGGACCCTGCGTCCTCTAGTGGAGACGGGGATGTCGGGGAACTTATTGAGTTGCAGCAAGGGTGTGAAGTACCTTGTGGAAGTTCCAGAGATTAGGTGTGATTAGCCTCGAGAAGCCTCAGCGGAAATGGGCCTCATCTCGCCTGGAGGGCAAAACCTCCTGGATTTTCTCGAGTTGCGGCAGGTGCTCTCGACTTACGACGGGGACCTCAGGGACCCGCTCTGGTGGCCTCAGGAAAGGCCAGTCCCCATGCGAGTTGCTCGGGGCATCTCGGGATTCCTTTCCCTTCGATGCCGGGGCCTAAGACCTTGCATGGAGTTGGGGCCGGAACCTGAGGATTCCTCTCCAGTGCTGACATGGATCTTGGGGTACTTCTGGAGTCTCCCCAGGGAGTAAGTCTCGTCTCGAATGGGGGCATGCACGTGGGCTTTCCTCCAGAGCGGTAGCAGCAGTGTCACGCTTCCGCCGCGTGGATCAAAGGATCTATGGTTTTCCCTCGTCTTTCCCACGAGGCTTTCCCACGAGGCTTTCCCACAGGGCTGTCCACGTGCACACGTGGTGGGAGTCGATCCTCGGTGGAAGTCAAGGCAGTGCAGGGAAAACAGGTTCCTCTGGAATGGACTGAGACATCTGGGACGCTGGGAATGGTAGCACGACCCTGGAGTTCCTCTCGCCTTTCCTTAGGAGAGCGCCTCCTCTTGAGATGCGACGGAACGCCGGGAATTCTTTCCACAAACAGGGAAAGGATCCCTCATCTCGAGCTACGAGGCGGAAACGGGCTCCTCTGGATGTGGGCGGGACCTCGTGCTTCCTCTAGAGTGGAGACGGGTATGTCGGGAACTTCTTGAGTTGCAGCAAGGGTGTGAAGGACCTTTGGAAGATCCAGAGGTTAGATGTGATTAGCCTCGAGAAGCCTCATCGGAAATGGGCCTCATCTCGCCTGGAGGGAGAACCTCCTGGATTTTCTCGAGTTGCGGCAGGTGCTCGACTTACGACGGGGACTCAGGGACCCGCTCTGGTGGCCTCAGGAAAGGCCAGTCCCCATGAGTTCCTCGGGGCCTCGGGATTCCTCTTCGTGATGCCGGGGCCTAAGACCTTGTGTGGAGTCATGGCCGGATCCTGAGGATTCCTCTCCAGTGCTGACATGTATCTTGAGGTACTTCTGGAGTCTCCCCAGCGGAGTCAGTCCTCGTCTCGAATGGAGGCATGCACGTGCGCTTTCCTCCAGAGCGGTAGCAGCAGTGTCACGCTTCAAGTCGCGTGTTTCAAGAGATCTTTTGGTTTCCCTCGAGGCTTTCCCACAGGGCTGTCCCACGTGCCACCGTGGTGGGAGTCGATCTCGGCTTGAAAGTCAAGGCAGTGCAGGGAAAACAGTTTCCTCTGGAATGGACTGAGACATCTGGGGACTCTTGGAATGGTGGCACGACCCTGGAGTTCCTCTCGCCCTTCCTGTGGAGAGCGCCTCCTCTTGAGATGCGACGGGAACGCCGGGAATTCTTTCCTACAAGCAGGGAAAGGATCCCTCATCTCGAGCCTCGAGGCGGACACGGGCTCCTCTGGATGTGGGCGGGACCTCGTGCTTCCTCTCGAGTGGAGACGGGTGTGTGGGGAACTTCTTGAGTTGCAGCAAGGGTATGAAGGACCCTTTTGAAGTTCCAGGGGTTAGATGTGATTAGCCTCTAGAAGCCTCAGCGGAAATGGGCCTCATCTTGGCTGGAGAGCAAAACCTCCTGGATTTTCTCGAGTTGCGGCAGGTGCTCTCGACTTACGTCGGGGACCTCAGGGACCCGCTCTGGTGGCCTCAGGAAAGGCCAGTCCCCATGCGACCTCGGGCCTCTCGATTCCTCTCCCGTCGATGCCGGGGCCTAAGACCTTGTGAGTCGGGCCGGAACCTGAGGATTCCTCTCCAGTGCTGACATGGATCTTGGGGTACTTCTGGAGTCTCCCCAGGGGAGTCAGTCCTCGTCTCGAAGGGGGCATGCACTTGCGCTTTCCTCCAGAGCGGTAGCAGCAGTGTCACGCAGTCCCCGCCGTGGATCAAGATCTATGGTTTTCCTCGAGTCTTTCCCACGAGGCTTTCCCACGAGGCTTTCCCACAGGGCTGTCCACGTGCACACGTGGTGGGAGTCGATCCTCGGCTTGAAAGTCAAGGCAGTGCAGGGAAAACAGGTTCCTCTGGAATGGACTGAGACATCTGGGGACTCTGGGAATGGTGGCACGACCCTGGAGTTCCTCTCGCCTTTCCTGTGGAGAGCGCCTCTTGAGATGCGACGGAACGCCGGGAATTCTTTCCACTCAAACAGGGAAAGGATCCTCATCTCGAGCTACGAGGCGGAAACGGGCTCCCCTGGATGTGGGGGACCCTCGTGCTTCCTCTCGAGTGGAGACGGGTATGTCGGGAACTTCTTGAGTTGCAGCAAGGTGTGAAGGACCCTTTGGAAGTTCCAGAGGTTAGATGTGATTAGCCTCCAGAAGCCTCAGCGGAAATGGGCCTCATCTCGCCTGGAGGGAGAACCTCCTGGATTTTCTCGAGTTGCGGCAGGTGCTCGACTTACGACGGGGACCTCAGGGACCCCGCTCTGGTGGCCTCAGGAAAGGCCAGTCCCCATGCGAGTTCCTCGGGGCCTTTCGGATTCCTCTCCCATGATGCCGGGGCCTAAGACCTTGTGTGGAGTCAGGGGCGGAACCTGAGGATTCCTCTCCAGTGCTGACATGGATCTTGGGGTACTTCTGAGTCTCCCCAGGAGTCAGTCCTCGTCTCGAGCGGGGCATGCACTTGCGCTTTCTCCAGAGCGGTAGCAGCAGTGTCACGCTTCCGCGTGGATCAAGGCATCTATGGTTTTCCTCAAGGATTTTCCACGAGGCTTTCCCACGAGGCTTTCCACAGGGCTGTCCCACGTGCACCGTGGGGGAGTCGATCCTCGGCTTGAACGTCAAGGCAGTGCAGGAAAACAGGTTCCTCTGGAATGGACTGAGACATCTGGGGACTCTTGGAATGGTGGCACGACCCTGGAGTTCCTCTCGCCTTTCCTGTGGAGCGCCTCCTCTTGAGATGCGACGGGAAGCCGGGAATTCTTTCCTGACAAACAGGGAAAGGATCCCTCATCTCGAGCTCCGAGGCGGAAACGGGGCTCCTCTGCATGTGGGCGGGACCCTCGTGCTTCCTCTCGAGTGGAGACCGGTATGTCGGAGAACTTCTTGAGTTCCAGCAAGGGTGTGAAGGACCTCTTAGAAGTTCCAGATGTTATGTGTGATTAGCCTCGAGAAGCCACAGCGGAAATGGGCCTCATCTCGCCTGGAGGGCAAAACCTCCAGGATTTTCTCGAGTTGCGGCAGGTGCTCACGACTTACGACGAGGATTCACGAATCCTCTCTGGTGGCCTCAGGAAAGGCCAGTCCCCATACGAGTTGCTCGCGGGCCTCTCGGGATTCCTCTCCCTTCGATGCCGGGACTAAGACCTTGTGTGGAGTCCGGGCCGGAACCTGAGGATTCCACTCCAGTGCTGACATGGATCTTGGGGTACTTCTGGAGTCTCCCCAGGGAGTAAGTCCTCGTCTCGAATGGGGCATGCACGCTTTCCTCCAGAGCGGTAGCAGCAGTGTCACGCTCCGCCGCGTGGATCAAAGATTTATGGTTTTCCTCGAGGCTTTCCCACGAGGCTTTCAGGGCTGTCCCACGTGCCACCGTGGTAGGAGTCAATCCTCGGCTTGAAAGTCGAGGCAGTGCAGGGAAAACAGGTTCCTATGGAATGGACTGAGACATCTGGGGACTCTTGGAATGGTGGCACAACCCTGGAGTTCCTCTCGCCTTTTCTGTGAGAGCGCCTCCTCTTGAGATGCGACGGGAACTCCGGGAATTCTTTCCCACCAAGCAGGGAAAGGATCCTCATCTCGAGCTACGAGGCGGAAACGGGCTCCCCTGGATGTGTGGGCGTGACCTCGTGCTTCCTCTAGTGGAGACGGGTATGTCTGGAACTTCTTGAGTTGCAGCAATGGTGTGAAGGACCCTTTGGAAGTTCCAGGTTTTAGATGTGATTAGCCTCGAGAAGCCTCAGCGGAAATGGGCCTGATCTCGCCTGGAGGGCAAAACCTCCTGGATTTTCTCGAGTTGCGGCGGCAGGTGCTCTCGACTTACGACGGGGACCTCAGGGACCCGCTCTGGTGGCCTCAGGAACGGCCAGTCCCCATGCGAGTTCCTCGGGGCATCTCGGATTCCTCTCCCTTCGATGCCGGGGCCTAAGACCTTGTATGGAGTCGGGGCCGGAACCTGAGGATTCCTCTCCAGTGCTGACATGGATCTTGAGGTACTTCTGGAGTCTCCCAGGGAGTAAGTCCTCGTCTCGAATGGGGCATGCACGTGCGCTTTCCTCCAGAGCGGTAGCAGCAGTGTCACGCAGTCCGCGCTGGATCAAAGGATCTGTGGTTTTCCTCGTGCTTTCCCACGAGGCTTTCCCACGAGGCTTTCCCAAGGGCTGTCCCCGCCACGTGGTGGGAGTCGATCCTCGGCTTGAAAGTCAGGCAGTGCAGGGAAAAAGGTTCCTCTGGAATGGACTGACACATCTGGGGACTCTTGGAATGGTGGCACGACCCTGGAGTTCCTCTCGCCTTTCCTTAGGAGAGCGCCTCCTCTTGAGATGCGACGGCAACTCCGGGAATTCTTTTCCCATCAAGCAGGGAAAGGATCTCTCATCTCGAGCTACGAGGTGGAAACGGGGCTCCTCTGGATGTGGGCGGGACCCTCGTGCTTCCTCTAGAGTGGAGACGGGTATGTTTTTGAACTTCTTGAGTTGCAGCAAGGGTGTGTAGGACCTTTTGGAAGATCCAGATATTAAGTGTGATTAGCCTCGAGAAGCCTCATCAGAAATGGGCCTCATCTCACCTGGAGGGGAGAACCTCCTGGATTTTCCCGAGTTGTGGCAGGTGCTCTCGTCTTACGACGGTGACCAAAGGGACCCGCTCTGGTGGCCTCAGGAAAGGCCAATTCCCATGCGAGTTGCTCGGGGCCTCTCGGGATTCCTCTCCCTTCGATGCCGGGGCCTAAGACCTTGCATGGAGTTGCGGCCGGATCCTGAGGATTCCTCTCCAGTGCTGACATGTATCTTGAGGTACTTCTGGAGTCTCCCCAGCGGAGTCAGTCCTCGTCTCGAATGGAGGCATGCACGTGCGCTTTCCTCCAGAGCGGTAGCAGCAGTGTCACGCTTCAAGTCGCGTGTTTCAAGAGATCTTTTGGTTTCCCTCGAGGCTTTCCCACGAGGCTTTCCCACAGGGCTGTCCCACGTGCCACCGTGGTGTGAGTCGATCCTCGGAGTGAAATTCGAGGCAGGGCAGGGAGAACAGTTTCCTCTGGAATGGACTGAGACATCTGGGGAATTGCGGGAATGGTGGCACGACCCTGGAGTTCTCTCGCCCTTCCTGTGGAGAGTGCCTCCTCTTGAGATGTGACAGGAACGCCCAGAATTCTTTCCCGAACAAGCAAGGAAATGATCCCTCATCTCGAGCTACGAGGCGGACACGGGGCTCCTCTTGATGTGGGCGGGACCCTCGTGCTACCTCTAGAGTGGAGACGGGTGTGTCGGGAACTTGAGTTGCAGGGTGTGAAGGAACCTTTGGAAGTTCCAGAGGTTAGATGTGATTAGCCCCGAGACGCCTCAGCTGATATCTGCCTCATCTAGCCTGGAGGGGAGAACATCCTGGATTTTTTCGAGTTGCGGCAGGGGCTCTCGTCTTACCACGGCGACCTCAGGGACCCGCTCTGGTGGCCTCAGGACTGGCCAGTCCCCATTCGAATTGCTATGGGGCCTCTCGGGATGCTTCTCCCGTCGATGCCGGGGCCTAAGACCTTTTGTGGAGTCGGGGCCGGAACCTGAGGATTCCTCTCCAGTGCTGACATGGATCTTGGGGTACTTCTGGAGTCTCCCCAGGGGAGTCAGTCCTCGTCTCGAATGGGGGCATGCACGTGCGGTTCCCTCCAGAGCGGTAGCAGCATTGTCACGCTTCCCGTCGCGCCGATCATGAGATCTGCGGCTTTCCCTCGAGTCTTTCCCACGAGGCTTTCCCATGAGGCGTTCCCACAGAGCTCTCCCTCGTGCTACCGTGGTGTGAGTCGATCCTTGGCGTGAAAGTCGAGGCAGTGCAGGGAAAACAGGTTCCTTTGGAATGGACTGAGACATCTGGGGACTCTGGGAATGGTGGCCTGACCCTGGAGTTCCTCTCGCCTTTCCTGTGGAGAGCGCCTCCTCTTGAGATGCGACAGGAACGTCGGGAATTCTATCCCGACCAAGCAGGGAAAGGATCCCACATCTCGAGCTACGAGGCGGAAACGGGACTCCCCTGGATGTGGCGGGACCTCGTGCTTCCTCTCGAGTGGAGACGGTATGTCGGGAACTTCTTGAGTTGCAGCAAGGGTGTGAAGGACCTTTGGAAGTTCCAGAGGTTAGATGTGATTAGCCTCCAGAAGTCTCAGTGGAAATGGGCCTCATCTAGCCTGGAGGGGAGAACCTCCTGGATTTTCTCGAGTTGCGGTTGGTGCTCTCGTCTTACGACGGTGACCTAAGGGACCCCCTCTGGTGGCCTCAGGACTGGCCTGTCCCCATTCGAGTTCCTCGGTGGCCTCTCGGGATTCCTCTCCCATCGATGCCGGGGCTTAAGGCCCTTGTGTGGAGTCGGGGGCGGAAGCTGAGGATTCCTCTCCAGTGCTGACATGGATCTTGGGGTACTCCTTTAGTCTCCCCAGGGGAGTCAGTCCTCGTCTCGAGAGGGGGCATGCAAGTGCGCTTTCCTCCAAGTTGCAGCAGTGTCACGCTCCGCCGTGGATCAAGGAATCTGGTTTTCTCGTGGCTTTCCACGAGGCTTTCCCACGAGGCTTTCCACAGGGCTGTCCCACGTGCCACCGTAGTGGGAGTCGATCATCGGCGTGAAAGTCGAGGCAGTGCAGGGAAAACAGGTTTCTCTGGAAAGGACTGAGACATTTGGGGGACTCTGGGAATGGTGGCACGACGCTGGAGTTCCTCTCGCCTTTCCTGTGGAGCGCGCCTCGTCTTGAGATGCGACGGGAAGACTGGAAATTCTTTTCTGACCAAACAGGGAAAGGATCCCTCATCTCGAGCTACGAGGCGGAAACGGGGTTCCTCTGCATGTGGGCGGGACCCTCGTGCTACCTCTAGAGTGGATGCGGGTATGTCGGGGGCACTTCTTGAGTTGCAGCAAGGGTGTGAAGGACCTTTGGAAGTTCCAGAGGTTAGATGTGATTAGCCTCGAGAAGCCTCAGCGGAAATGGGCCTCATCTCGCCTGCAGGGCAAAACCTCCAGGATTTCCTCGAGTTGCGGCAGGTGCTCACGACTTACGACGAGGATTCACGAATCCTCTCTGGTGGCCTCAGGAAAGGCCAGTCCCCATACGAGTTGCTCGCGGGCCTCTCGGGATTCCTCTCCCTTCGATGCCGGGGACTAAGACCTTGTGTGGAGTCCTGGCCGGAACCTGAGGATTCCACTCCAGTGCTGACATGGATCTTGGGGCACTTCTGGAGTCTCCCCAGCGGAGTAAGTCCTCCTCTCCAATGGGAGCATGAACGTGCTCTTTCCTCCAGAGCGGTATCAGAATTGTCAAGCTTCCCGTCGCATGGATCAAGGGATTTGTGGCTTTACCTCGAGGCTTTCGCACGAGGCTTTCCCGCAGGGCTGTCCCACGTGCCACCGTGGTAGGAGTCGATCCTCGGCGTGAAAGTCGAGGCAGTGCAGGAAAACAGGTTCCTATGGAATGGACTGAGACATCTGTTGGACTCTTGGAATGGTGGCACAACCCTGGAGTTCCTCTCTTTTCTGGAGAGCGCTCTTGAGATGCGACGGGAACTCCGGGAATTCTTTTCCCACCAAGCAGGGAAAGGATCCCTCATCTCGAGCTATGAGGCGGAAACGGGGCTCCCCTGGATGTGGGCGGGACCTTCATGGTTCCTCTAGAGTGGAGACGGGTATGTCTGGAACTTCTTGAGTTGCTGCAAGGGTGTGAAGGACCCTTTGGAAGTTCCAGATTTTAGGTGTGATTAGCCTCGAGAAGCCTCAGCGGAAATCGGGCCTCATCTCGCCTGGAGGGCAAAACCTCCTGGATTTTCTCGAGTTGCGGCAGGTGCTCTCGACTTACGTCGGGGACCTCAGGGACCCGCTCTGGTGGCCTCAGAAAGGCCAGTCCCCATGCGAGTTCCTCGGGCATCTCGGGATTCCTTTCCCTTCGATGCCGGGGCCTAAGACCTTGCATGGAGTTGGGGCCGGAACCTGAGGATTCCTCTCCAGTGCTGACATGGATCTTGAGGTACTTCTGGAGTCTCCCCAGGGGAGTAAGTCCTCGTTCGAATGGGGGCATGCACGTGGGCTTTCCTCCAGAGCGGTAGCAGCAGTGTCACGCTTCCTGTCGCTTGTTTCAAGGGATCTGTGGCTTTCCCTCTAGCTTTTCCCACGAGGCTTTCCCACGAGGCTTTCCCAAGGGCTGTCCCCCTTGCCACCGTGGTGTGAGTCGATCCTCGGTGTGAAAGTCGAGGCAGTGCACCGAAAACGCCTTCTCCTGAATGGACTGAGACATCTGGGGACGCTGGGAATGGTAGCACGACCCTGGAGTTCCTCTCGCCTTTCCTTAGGAGAGCGCCTCCTCTTGAGATGCGACGGCAACTCCGGGAATTCTTTTCCCATCAAGCAGGGAAAGGATCTCTCATCTCGAGCTACGAGGTGGAAACGGGGCTCCTCTGGATGTGGGCGGGACCCTCGTGCTTCCTCTAGAGTGGAGACGGGTATGTTTTTGAACTTCTTGAGTTGCAGCAAGGGTGTGTAGGACCTTTTGGAAGATCCAGAGGTTAGATGTGATTAGCCTCGAGAAGCCTCATCAGAAATGGGCCTCATCTCACCTGGAGGGGAGAACCTCCTGGATTTTCCCGAGTTGTGGCAGGTGCTCTGGAGTTACGACGGTGACCTAAGGGACCCTCTCTGGTGGCCTCAGGACTGGCCAGTCCCCATTGGAGTTGCGCCGGGGCCTCTTGGGATTCCTCTCCCGTCGATGCCGGGTCCTAAGACCTTGGGTGGAGTCGGGGCCGGGACCTGAGGATTCCTCTCCAGTGCTGACATGGATCTTGGGGTACTTCTGGAGTCTCCCCAGGGGAGTAAGTCCTCGTCTCGAAGGCGGGCATGCACGTGCGTTTTCCTCCAGAGCGGTAGCAGCAGTGTCACGCTTCCCGTCACGTCGATCATGGGATCTGTGGCTTTCCCTGGAGGCTTTCCACCAGGCTTTCCCACAGGGCTGGCCCACGTGCCACAGTGGTGGGAGTCGATCCTCAGGGTGAAAGTCGAGGCAGTGCAGGGAAAACAGGTTCCTATGGAATGGACTGAGACATCTGGTGGACTGTGGGAATGGTGGCACCACCCTGGAGTCCCTCTCGCCTTTCCTGTGAAGAGCGCCTCCTCTTGAGATGCGACGGGATTGCCCAGATTTCTTTCCGACAAAGCAGGGCAAGGATCCCTAATCTCGAGCTACGAGGCGGAAACGGGGCTACTCTGGATGTGGACGGGACATTCGTGCTACCTCTAGACTGGAGGCAGATACGTCGGGGAACTTCTTCAGTTGCAGGAAGTGTGTGAAGGAACCTTTGGAAGTTCCAGAGGTTAGATGTGATTAGCCTCCTGCCGCCTCAGCGGAAATGGGCCTGATCTAGTCTGGAGGGCAAAACCTCCTGGATTTTCTCGAGTTTCGGCAGGTGCTCTCGACTTACGATGGGGACCTCAGGGACCCAGTCTTGTGGCCTCAGGAAAGGCCAGTCCCCATGCGAGTTGCTTGGGTGCCTCTCGTGAATCCTCTCCCTTTGATGCCCGGGCCTATTACCTTGGGTGGAGTCGGGGCCAGAAGCTAAGGATTCGTCTCCAGTGCAGACATGGATCTTGGGGTAATTCTGGAGTCTCCCCAGGGGAGTAAGTCCTCGTCTCGAATGGGGGCATGCACGTGCGCTTTCCTCCAGAGGGGTAGCAGCAGTGTCACGCTTCCCGTCGCGTGGATCAAGGGATCTATGGCTTTCCCTCGAGGCTTTCCCACGAGGCTTTCCACGAGGCTCCCACTGGGCTGTCCCACGTGTCACCGTGGTGGGAGTCGATCCTCGTGAAAGTCAAGGCAGTGCAGGGAAAACAGGTTCCTCTGGAATGGACTGACACATCTGGGGGACTCTTGGAATGGTGGCACGACCTGGAGTTCCTCTCGCCTTTCCTGTGGAGAGCGCCTCCTCTTGAGATGCGACAGGAACGCGGAATTCTTTCCCTACCAAACAGGGAAAGGATCCTCATCTCGACCTACGAGGCGGAAACGGGGCTCTTCTGGATGTGGGCGGGACTCTCGTGCTTCCTCTCGAGTGGAGACGGGTATGTCGGGAACTTCTTGAGTTGCAGCAAGGGTGTGAAGGACCCATTGGAAGTTCCAGAGGTTAGATGTGATTAGCCTCGAGACGCCTCAGCGGAAATGGGCCTCATCTAGCCTGCTCGGGAGAACCTCCTGGATTTTCTGGAGTTGCGGCAGGTGCTCTCGACTTACGACGGGACCTCAGGGACCCGCTCTGGTGGCCTCAGGAAAGGCAGTCCCCATTCGAGTTCCTTGGGGGCCTCTCGGGATTCCTCTCCCGTCGATGCCGGGGCCTAAGGCCTTGTGTGGAGTCGGGCCGGAACCTGAGGATTCATCTCCAGTGCTGACATGGATTTTGGTGTACTTCTTGAGTCTCCCCAGGGGAGTCAGTCCTCGTCTCGAATGGGGGCATGCACGTGCGCTTTCCTCCAGAGCGGTAGCAGCAGTGTCACGCTTCAAGTCACGTGTTTCAAGAGATCTTTTGCTTTCCCTCGAGGCTTTCCCACGAGGCTTTCCCACAGGGCTGTCCCACGTGCCACCGTGGTGTGAGTCGATCCTCGGAGTGAAATTCGAGGCAGGGCAGGGAGAACAGGTTCCTCTGGAATGGACTGAGACATCTGGGGAATTGCGGGAATGGTGGCACGACCCTGGAGTTCTCTCGCCCTTCCTGTGGAGAGTGCCTCCTCTTGAGATGCGACAGGAACGCCCAGAATTCTTTCCCGAACAAGCAAGGAAATGATCCCTCATCTCGAGCTACGAGGCGGACACGGGGCTCCTCTTGATGTGGGCGGGACCCTCGTGCTACCTCTAGAGTGGAGACGGATTCGTCGGGGAACTTCTTGAGTTGTAGCAAGGGTGTGAAGGAACCTTTGGAAGTTCCAGAGGTTAGATGTGATTAGCCTCGAGACGCCTCAGCTGATATCTGCCTCATCTAGCCTGGAGGGGAGAACATCCTGGATTTTTTCGAGTTGCGGCAGGGGCTCTCGACTTACGACGGGACCTCAGGGACCCGCTCTGGTGGCCTCAGGAAAGGCCAGTCCCCATGCGAGTTGCTCGGGGCTCTCGGGATGCCTCTCCCGTCGATGCCGGGGCCTAAGACCTTGTGTGGAGTCGGGGCCGGAACCTGAGGATTCCTCTCCAGTGCTGACATGGATCTTGGGGTACTTCTGGAGTCTCCCCAGGGGAGTCAGTCCTCGTCTCGAGAGGGGGCATGCACTTGCGCTTTCCTCCAGAGCGGTAGCAGCATTGTCACGCTTCCCGTCGCGCCGATCATGAGATCTGTGGCTTTCCCTCGAGGATATCCCACGAGGCTTTCCCATGAGGCATTCCCACAGTGCTCTCCCTCGTGCCACCGTGTTGTGAGTCGATCCTTGGCGTGAAAGTCGAGGCAGTGCAGGGAAAACAGGTTCCTTTGGAATGGACTGAGACATCTGGGGGACTCTGGGAATGGTGGCCCGACCCTGGAGTTCCTCTCGCCTTTCCTGAGGAGAGCGCCTCCTCTTGAGATGCGACAGGAACGTCGGGAATTCTATCCCGACCAAGCAGGGAAAGGATCCCACATCTCGAGCTACGAGGCGGAAACGGGACTCCCCTGGATGTGGGCGGGATCCTCCTGCATCCTCTAGAGTAGAGACGGGTATGTCGGGAACTACCTGAGTTGCAGCAAGGGTGTGAAGGGCCTATTGGAAGTTCCAGAGGTTAGGTGTGATTAGCCTCCAGAAGTCTCAGTGGAAATGGGCCTCATCTAGCCTGGAGGGGAGAACCTCCTGGATTTTCTCGAGTTGCGGTTGGTGCTCTCGTCTTACGACGGTGACCTAAGGGACCCCCTCTGGTGGCCTCAGGACTGGCCTGTCCCCATTCGAGTTCCTCGGTGGCCTCTCGGGATTCCTCTCCCATCGATGCCGGGGCTTAAGGCCCTTGTGTGGAGTCGGGGGCGGAAGCTGAGGATTCCTCTCCAGTGCTGACATGGATCTTGGGGTACTCCTTTAGTCTCCCCAGGGGAGTCAGTCCTCGTCTCGAGAGGGGGCATGCAAGTGCGCTTTCCTCCCAAGCTGTAGCAGCAGTTTCACACTTCCCGTTGCGTCGATCATGGAATCTGTGGCTTTCCCTCAAGGATTTTCCACGAGGCTTTCCCACGAGGCTTTCCACAGGGCTGTCCCACGTGCCACCGTAGTGGGAGTCGATCATCGGCATGAAAGTCGAGGCAGTGCAGGGAAAACAGGTTTCTCTGGAAAGGACTGAGACATTTGGGGGACTCTGGGAATGGTGGCACGACGCTGGAGTTCCTCTCGCCTTTCCTGTGGAGCGCGCCTCGTCTTGAGATGCGACGGGAAGACTGGAAATTCTTTTCTGACCAAACAGGGAAAGGATCCCTCATCTCGAGCTACGAGGCGGAAACGGGGTTCCTCTGCATGTGGGCGGGACCCTCGTGCTACCTCTAGAGTGGATGCGGGTATGTCGGGGAAGTACTTGAGTTGCAGCAAGGGTGTGAAGGACCTTTGGAAGTTCCAGAGGTTAGGTGTGATTAGCCTCGAGAAGCCTCAGCGGAAATGGGCCTCATCTCGCCTGCAGGGCAAAACCTCCAGGATTTCCTCGAGTTGCGGCAGGTGCTCACGACTTACGACGAGGATTCACGAATCCTCTCTGGTGGCCTCAGGAAAGGCCAGTCCCCATGCGAGTTGCTCGGGCCTCTCGGGATTCCTCTCCCTTCGATGCCGGGGACTAAGACCTTGTGTGGAGTCCTGGCCGGAACCTGAGGATTCCACTCCAGTGCTGACATGGATCTTGGGGTACTTCTGGAGTCTCCCCAGCGGAGTAAGTCCTCCTCTCCAATGGGAGCATGAACGTGCTCTTTCCTCCAGAGCGGTATCAGAATTGTCAAGCTTCCCGTCGCATGGATCAAGGGATTTGTGGCTTTACCTCGAGTCTTTCGCACGAGGCTTTCCCGCAGGGCTGTCCCACGTGCCACCGTGGTAGGAGTCAATCCTCGCCGTGAAAGTCGAGGCAGTGCAGGGAAAACAGGTTCCTATGGAATGGATTGAGACATCTGTTGGACTCTGGGAAAGGTGGCACGACCCTGGAGTTCCTCTCGCCTTTTCTGTGAGAGCGCCTCCTCTTGAGATGCGACGGAACGCCGGGAATTCTATTCCCACCAAGCAGGAAAGGATCCCTCATCTCGAGCTACGAGGCGGAAACGGGGCTCCCCTGGATGTGGGCGGGACCTTCATGGTTCCTCTAGAGTGGAGACGGGTATGTCTGGAACTTCTTGAGTTGCTGCAAGGGTGTGAAGGACCCTTTGGAAGTTCCAGATTTTAGGTGTGATTAGCCTCGAGAATCCTCAGCGGAAATGGGCCTCAACTTGCCTGGAGGGCAAAACCTCCTGGATTTTCTCGAGTTGCGGCAGGTGCTCTCGACTTACGATGGGGACCTCAGGGACCCGCTCTGGTGGCCTCAGGAAAGGCCAGTCCCCATGCGAGTTCCTCTGGGGCATCTCGGGATTCCTCTCCCGTCTATGCCGGGGCCTAAGACCATGTGTGGAGTCGGGGCCGGAACCTGAGGATTCCTCTCCAGTGCTGACATGGATCTTGGGGTACTTCTGGAGTCTCCCCAGGGGAGTAAGTCCTCGTTTCAATGGGGGCATGCACGTGGGCTTTCCTCCAGAGCGGTAGCAGCAGTGTCACGCTTCCGTCGCGTGGATCAAGGATCTGTGGCTTTCCTCTAGGATTTCCCTCGAGGCTTTTCCTGGAGACTTTCCCACAGGGCTGTCCCACGTGCCACCGTGGTGGGAGTCGATCCTGGGCGTGAAAGTCAAGGCAGTGCAGGGAAAACACGTTCCTCTGGAATGGACTGAGACATCTGGGGGACTCTGGGAAAGGTGGCACAACCCTGAAGTTCCTCTCGCCTTTTCTGTGAGAGCGCCTCCTCTTGAGATGCGACGGCAACTCCGGGAATTCTATTCCCACCAAGCAGGGAAAGGATCCCTCATCTCGAGCTACGAGGCGGAAACGGGGCTCCCCTGGATGTGGGCGGGACCTTCATGGTTCCTCTAGAGTGGAGACGGGTATGTCTGGAACTTCTTGAGTTGCTGCAAGGGTGTGAAGGACCCTTTGGAAGTTCCAGATTTTAGGTGTGATTAGCCTCGAGTA
This sequence comes from Ovis aries, assembly GCF_016772045.2. Classification (NCBI taxonomy): domain Eukaryota; kingdom Metazoa; phylum Chordata; class Mammalia; order Artiodactyla; family Bovidae; genus Ovis; species Ovis aries. The sequence continues at coordinate 21,236 of NC_056059.1, forward strand.
TCCTCAGTGGAAATCGGCCTGATCTTGCCTGGAGGGCAAAACCTCCTGGATTTTCTCGAGTTGCGGCAGGTGCTCTCGACTTACGACGGGGACCTCAGGGACCCGCTCTGGTGGCCTCAGGAACGACCAGTCCCCATGCGAGTGCCTGTGGGCATCTCGGGATTCCTTTCCCTTCGATGCCAGGCCCTAAGACCTTGCATGGAGTTGGGGCCGGAACCTGAGGATTCCTCTCCAGTGCTGACATGGATCTTGAGGTACTTCTGGAGTCTCCCCAGGGGAGTAAGTCCTCGTTCGAATGGGGGCATGCACGTGGGCTTTCCTCCAGAGCGGTAGCAGCAGTGTCACGTTCCCGTCGCATGTTTCAAGGGATCTGTGGCTTTCCCTCTAGGATTTCCCTCGAGGCTTTTCCTGGAGACTTTCCCACAGGGCTGTCCCACGTGCCACCGTGGTTGGAGTCGATCCTGGGCGTGAAAGTCAAGGCAGTGCAGGGAAAACACGTTCCTCTGGAATGGACTGAGACATCTGGGGGACTCTGGGAATGTTGGCACGACCCTGGAGTTCCTCTTGCCTTTCCTGTGGAGCATTTCCTGCGGTAGCAGCAATGTCACGCTTCCCGTGATGTGCATCAAGGGATCTGTGGCTTTCCCTCGAGGCTTTCCCACGAGGCTTTCCCACGAGGCTTTCCCACAGGGCTGTCCCACGTGCCACCTTGGTGGGAGTCGATCCTCGGCATGAAAGTCGAAGCAGTGCAGGGAAAAAAAGTTCCTCTGGAATGGACTGAGACATCTGGGGGACTCTGGGAATGGTCGCACGACCGTGGAGTTCCTCTCGCCTATCCTGTGGAGAGCGCCTCCTCTTGAGTTGGGAGGGGATCTCCCAGAAATCTTTTCCGACCAAGCAGGGAAGGATCCCTCATCTCGATCTACGAGTTGGAAACGGGGTTCCTCTGGATGTGGGCGGGAACCTCGTGCTACCTTTCGAGTGGAGACGGGTATGTCGGGGAACTTCTTGAGTTGCAGCAAGGGTGTGAAGGAACTTTTGGAAGTTCCAGAGGTTAGGTGTGATTAGCCTTGAGAAGCCTCATCGGAAATGGTCCTCATCTCGCCTGGAGGGCAAAACCTCCTGGATTTTCTCGAGTTGCGGCAGATGCTCTCGACTTACGACGGGGACCTCAGGGACCCGCTCTGGTGGCCTCAGGACTGGCCAGTCCCCATTCGAATTGCTCGGGGGCCTCTCGGGATTCCTCTCCCGTCGATGCCGGGGCCTAAGACCTTGTGTGGAGTCGGGGCAGGAACCTGAGGATTCCTCTCCAGTGCTGACATGGATCTTGGGGTACTTCTGGAGTCTCCCCTGTGTAGTGAGTCCTCGTCTCGTGAGGGGGCATGCACGTGTGCTTTCCTCCCGACGGTAGCAGCAGTGTCACGCTCCGCCGTGGATCAAAGGATCTGGCTTTCCTCGAGGATTTCCCATGAGGCTTTCCCACGAGGCTTTCCCACAGGGCTGTCCCACGTGCCACCGTGGTGGGAGTCGATCCTCGGAGTGAAAGTCGAGGCAGTGCAGGGAAAACAGGTTCCTCTGGAATGGACTGAGACATCTGGTGGACTTGGAATGGTGGCGCGAACCTGGAGTTCCTCTCGCCTTTCCTGTGGATAGGGCCTCCTCTTGAGATGCAACAGAAACGCCGGAATTTTTTCCCGACCAAGCAGGGAAACGATCCCTCATCTCGAGCTACGAGGTAGAAACGGGGCTCCCCTGGATGTGGACGGGATCCTCGTGCTTCCTCCAGTGTGGAGACCGGTATGTCGGGGAACTTCTTGAGTTGCAGCAAGCGTGTGAAGGACCTTTTAGAAGTTCCAGAGGTTAGGTGTGATTAGCCTTGAGAAGACTCACCGGAAATGGGCGTCATCTCGCCTGGAGGGCAAAACCTCCTGGATTTTCTCCAGTTGCGGCAGGTGCTCTCGACTTACGATGGTGACTTCAGGGACCGGCTCTGGTGGCCTCAGAAAGGCCAATCCCCATGCGAGTTGATCGGGGGCCTCTCGGGATTCCTCTACCTTCTATCTCGGGGCCTTAGACCTTGTGTGGAGTCGGGGCCGAAATCTTAGGATTCCTCTCCAGTGCTGACATGGATCTTGGGGTACTTTTGGAGTCTCCCCAGGGGAGTAAGTCCTTGTCTCGAATGGGGGCATGCACGTGCGCTTTTCTCCAGAGAGGTAGCAGCAATGTAACCGTTCCCATCGCGTGGATCAAGGGATCTGTGGCTTTCCCTCGAGTCTTTCCCACGAGGCTTTCCCACGATGCTTTCACACAGGGCTGTCCCACGTGCCACCGTGATGGGGGTCGATCCTCGGCGTGAAAGTCGAGGCAGTGCAGGGAAAACAGGTTCCTCTGGAATGGACTGAGACATCTGGGGGACTCTTGGGATGGTGGCACGACGCTGGAGTTCCTCTCGCCTTTCCTGTGGAGAGCGCCTCCTCTTGAGCTGCGACGTGAACGCCGGGAATTCTTTCCCGACAAAGCAGCGAAATGTCCCTCATCTCGAGCTACGAGGCAGAAACGGGGCTCCTCTGGATGTGGCCGGGACCCTCGTGCTTCCTCTAGAGTGGAGACGGGGATGTCAGGGAACTTCTTGAGATGCAGCAAGGGTGTGAAGGACCTTTTGGAAGTTCCAGATCTTAGATGTGATTAGCCTTGAGAAGCCTCAGCGGAAATGGGCCTCATCTCGCCTGGAGGGCAAAACCTTCTGGATTTTCTCGAGTTGCGGCAGGTGCTCTCGACTTATGACGGGGCCCTCAGGGACCCTCTCTGGTGGCCTCTAGAAAGGCCAGTCCCCATGCGAGTTCCTCACGGGCCTCTCGGGATTCCTCCCCCTTGGATGCCGGGGCCTAAGACCTTGTTTGGAGGTGGGGTCAGAACCTGAGAATTCCTCTCCAGTGCTGACATGGATCTTGGGGTACGTCTGGAGTCTCCCCAGGGGAGTAAGTCCTCTTCTCGAATGGGGGCATGCACGTGCGCTTTCCTCCAGAGGGGTAGCAGCAGTGTCACGCATCCCGTCGCATCGATCATGGGATCTGTGGCTTTCCCTAGAGGATTTCCCATGAGGCTTTCCCACGAGGCTTTCCCACAGGGCTGTCCCACGTGCCACCGTGGTGGGTTTCGATCCTAAGCGTTAAAGTCGAGGCAGTTCAGGGAAAAGAGGTTCCTCTGGAATGGATTGAGACATCTGGGGGACTCTCGGAATGGTGGCACGACCCTGAAGTTCCTCTCGCCTTTCCTGTGGAGAGCGCAACTTCTTGAGATGCGACGGGAACTCCCAGAATTCTTTCCCAACCAAGGAACGAAAGGAAACCACAACTCGAGCTACGAGGCGGAAACGGGTCTCCTCTGGATGTGGGCGGTACCTTAGTGCATCCTCTCGAGTGGAGACGGGTATGTCGGGGAACTTCTTGAGTTGCAGCAAGGGTGTGAAGAACCCTTTGGAAGTTCCAGAGTTCCAGAAGTTAGGTGTGATTAGCCTCGGGAAGCCTCAGCGGAAATGGTCCTCATCTCGCCTGGAGGGCAAAACCTCCTGGATTTTCTCGAGTTATGGCAGGTGCTCTCGACTTACAACGGGGACCTCAGGGACCCGTTCTGGTGGCCTCAGGACTGGCCAGTCCCCATTCGAATTGCTCGGGGGCCTCCTGGGATTCCTCTCCCGTCGATGCCGGGGCCTAAGAACTTGTGTGGTGTCGGGGCCGGAACCTGAGTATTCCTCTCCAGTGCTGACATGGATCTTGGGGTACTTCTGGAGTCTCCCCAGGGAGTCAGTCCTCGTCTCGAAGGGGGCATGCACGTGCGCTTTCCTCCCGAGCTGTAGCAGCAGTGTCACGCTTCCCATCGCGTGGATCAAGGGATCTGTGGCTTTCCTCGAGGCTTTTCCCGAGGCTTCCCACGAGGCTTTCCCACAGGGCTGTCCCACGTGCCACCTTGGTGGGAGTCGATCCTCGGCGTGAAAGTCAAAGCAGTGCAGGGAAAAAATTTCCTCTGGAATGGACTGAGACATCTGGGGGACTCTGGGAATGGTCGCACGACCGTGGAGTTCCTCTCGCCTATCCTGTGGAGAGCGCCTCCTCTTGAGATGCGACGGGAACTCCCAGAAATCTTTTCCGACCAAGCAGGGAAGGATCCCTCATCTCGATCTACGAGTTGTAAAAGGGGTTCCTCTGGATGTGGGCGGGAGACTGGTGCTACCTTTCGAGTGGAGACGGGTATGTCGGGGAACTTCTTGAGTTGCAGCAAGGGTGTGAAGGAACTTTTGGAAGTTCCAGAGGTTAGGTGTGATTAGCCTTGAGAAGCCTCCTCGGAAATGGTCCTCATCTCGCCTGGAGGGCAAAACCTCCTGGATTTTCTCGAGTTACGGCAGGTGCTCTCAACTTACGACGGGGACCTCAGGGACCCGTTCTGGTGGCCTCAGGACTGGCCAGTCCCCATTCGAATTGCTCGGGGCCCTCTCGGGATTCCTCTCCTGTCGATGCCGGGGCCTAAGACCTTGTGTGGTGTTGGGGCAGGAACCTGAGTATTCCTCTCCAGTGCTGACATGGATCTTGGGGTACTTCTGGAGTCTCCCCAGTGGAGTGAGTCCTCGTCTCGTGAGGGGGCATGCACGTGCGCTTTCCTCCCGAGCTCTAGCAGCAATGTCACGCTTCCCGTCGCGTCGATCATGGGATCTGTGGCTTTCCCTCGAGGATTTGCCAGGAGGCTTTCCCACGAGGCTTTCCCACAGGGCTGTCCCAGGTGCCACCGTGGTGGGAGTCGATCCTCAGCGTGAAAGTCGAGGCAGTGCAGGGAAAACAGGTTCCTCTGGAATGGATTGAGAGATCTGGGGGACTATCGGAATGGTGGCACGACCCTGGAGTTCCTCTCGCGTTTCCTGCGGAGAGCGCCTCCTCTTGAGATGCGACTGGAATGCCGGGAATTCTTTCCCGACCAAGCAGGGAAAGGATCCCTCATCTCGAGCTACGAGGCGGAAACGGGGCTCCCCTGGATGTGGGCGGGCCCCTCGTGCTTCCTCTAGAGTGGAGACGGGTATGTCGGGTAACTTCCTGAGTTGCAGCAAGGGTGTAAAGTACCTTTTGGAAGTTCCAGAGTTTTGGTGTGATTAGCCTCCAGAAGCCTCAGCGGAATGGGCCTCATCTCGCCTGCAGGGCAAAACCTCCAGGATTTCCTCGAGTTGCGGCAGGTGCTCACGACTTACGACGAGGATTCACGAATCCTCTCTGGTGGCCTCAGGAAAGGCCAGTCCCCATGCGAGTTGCTTCCGGGCCTCTCGGGATTCCTCTCCCTTCGATGCCGGGGACTAAGACCTTGTGTGGAGTCCTGGCCGGAACCTGAGGATTCCACTCCAGTGCTGACATGGATCTTGGGGTACTTCTGGAGTCTCCCCAGCGGAGTAAGTCCTCCTCTCCAATGGGAGCATGATCGTGCTCTTTCCTCCAGAGCGGTAGCAGAATTGTCACGTTTCCCGTCGCATGAATCAAGGGATTTGTGGCTTTACCTCGAGTCTTTCGCACGAGGCTTTCCCGCAGGGCTGTCCCACGTGCCACCGTGGTAGGAGTCAATCCTCGCCGTGAAAGTCGAGGCAGTGCAGGGAAAACAGGTTCCTATGGAATGGATTGAGACATCTGTTGGACTCTGGGAAAGGTGGCACAACCCTGGAGTTCCTCTCGCCTTTTCTGTGAGAGCGCCTCCTCTTGAGATGCGACGGGAACTCCGGGAATTCTTTTCCCACCAAGCAGGGAAAGGATCCCTCATCTCGAGCTATGAGGCGGAAACGGGGCTCCCCTGGATGTGGGCGGGACCTTCATGGTTCCTCTAGAGTGGAGACGGGTATGTCTGGAACTTCTTGAGTTGCTGCAAGGGTGTGAAGGACCCTTTGGAAGTTCCAGATTTTAGGTGTGATTAGCCTCGAGTATCCTCAGCGGAAATCGGCCTGATCTTGCCTGGAGGGCAAAACCTCCTGGATTTTCTCGAGTTGCGGCAGGTGCTCTCGACTTACGACGGGGACCTCAGGGACCCGCTCTGGTGGCCTCAGGAACGGCCAGTCCCCATGCGAGTTGCCCGTGGGCATCTCGGGATTCCTTTCCCTTCGATGCCGGGGCCTAAGACCTTGCATGGAGTTGGGGCCGGAACCTGAGGATTCCTCTCCAGTGTTGACATGGATCTTGAGGTACTTCTGGAGTCTCCCCAGGGGAGTAAGTCCTCGTTTCAATGGGGGCATGCACGTGGGCTTTCCTCCAGAGCGGTAGCAGCAGTGTCACGCTTCCCGTCGCGTGTTTCAAGGGATCTGTGGCTTTCCCTCTAGGATTTCCCTCGAGGCTTTTCCTGGAGACTTTCCCACAGGGCTGTCCCACGTGCCACCGTGGTGGGAGTCGATCCTGGGCGTGAAAGTCAAGGCAGTGCAGGGAAAACACGTTCCTCTGGAATGGACTGAGACATCTGGGGGACTCTGGGAAAGGTGGCACAACCCTGGAGTTCCTCTCGCCTTTTCTGTGAGAGCGCCTCCTCTTGAGATGCGACGGGAACTCCGGGAATTCTTTTCCCACCAAGCAGGGAAAGGATCCCTCATCTCGAGCTATGAGGCGGAAACGGGGCTCCCCTGGATGTGGGCGGGACCTTCATGGTTCCTCTAGAGTGGAGACGGGTATGTCTGGAACTTCTTGAGTTGCTGCAAGGGTGTGAAGGACCCTTTGGAAGTTCCAGATTTTAGGTGTGATTAGCCTCGAGTATCCTCAGTGGAAATCGGCCTGATCTTGCCTGGAGGGCAAAACCTCCTGGATTTTCTCGAGTTGCGGCAGGTGCTCTCGACTTACGACGGGGACCTCAGGGACCCGCTCTGGTGGCCTCAGGAACGACCAGGCTTCATGCGAGTTGCCCGTGGGCATCTCGGGATTCCTTTCCCTTCGATGCCGGGGCCTAAGACCTTGCATGGAGTTGGGGCCGGAACCTGAGGATTCCTCTCCAGTGCTGACATGGATCTTGAGGTACTTCTGGAGTCTCCCCAGGGGAGTAAGTCCTCGTTTCAAAGGGGGCATGCACTGGGCTTTCCTCCAGAGCGGTAGCAGCAGTGTCACGTTCCCGTCGCATGTTTCAAGGGATCTGTGGCTTTCCCTCCAGGATTTCCCTCGAGGCTTTTCCTGGAGACTTTCCCACAGGGCTGTCCCACGTGCCACCGTGGTTGGAGTCGATCCTGGGCGTGAAAGTCAAGGCAGTGCAGGGAAAACAGGTTCCTCTGGAATGGACTGAGACATCTGGGGGACTCTGGGAATGTTGGCACGACCCTGGAGTTCCTCTTGCCTTTCCTGTGGAGCATTTCCTGCGGTAGCAGCAATGTCACGCTTCCCGTGATGTGCATCAAGGGATCTGTGGCTTTCCTCGAGGCTTTCCCACGAGGCTTTCCCACGAGGCTTTCCCACAGGGCTGTCCCACGTGCGACCTTGGTGGGAGTCGATCCTCGGCGTGAAAGTCGAAGCAGTGCAGGGAAAAAATTTCCTCTGGAATGGACTGAGACATCTGGGGGACTCTGGGAATGGTGGCACGACCGTGGAGTTCCTCTCGCCTATCCTGTGGAGAGCGCCTCCTCTTGAGATGCGACGGGAACTCCCAGAAATCTTTTCCGACCAAGCAGGGAAGGATCCCTCATCTCGATCTACGAGTTGGAAACGGGGTTCCTCTGGATGTGGGCGGGAACCTCGTGCTACCTTTCGAGTGGAGACGGGTATGTCGGGGAACTTCTTGAGTTGCAGCAAGGGTGTGAAGGAACTTTTGGAAGTTCCAGAGGTTAGGTGTGATTAGCCTTGAGAAGCCTCCTCGGAAATGGTCCTCATCTCGCCTGGAGGGCAAAACATCCTGGATTTTCTCGAGTTGCGGCAGGTGCTCTCAACTTACGACGGGGACCTCAGGGACCCGCTCTGGTGGCCTCAGGACTGGCCAGTCCCCATTCGAATTGCTCGGGGGCCTCTCGGGATTCCTCTCCCGTCGATGCCGGGGCCTAAGACCTTGTGTGGTGTCAGTGCAGGAACCTGAGGATTCCTCTCCAGTGCTGACATGGATCTTGGGGTACTTCTGGAGTCTCCCCTGTGTAGTGAGTCCTCGTCTCGTGAGGGGGCATGCACGTGCGCTTTCCTCCAGAGCGGTAGCAGCAGTGTCACGCTTCCCGTCGCGTCGATCATGGGATCTGTGGCTTTCCCTCGAGGATTTCCCATGAGGCTTTCCCACGAGGCTTTCCCACAGGGCTGTCCCAGGTGCCACCGTGGTGGGAGTGGATCCTCAGCGTGAAAGTCGAGGCAGTGCAGGGAAAACAGTTTCCTCTGGAATGGATTGAGAGATCTGGGGGACTCTGGGAATGTTGGCACGACCCTGGAGTTCCTCTTGCCTTTCCTGTGGAGAGCGCCTCCTCTTGAGATGCGACGGGAACGCCGGGAATTCTTTCCCAACCAAGCACGGAAAGGATCCCACATCTCGAGCAACGAGGCGGAAACGGGGCGCCTTTGGATGTGGGCGGGACCCTCGTGCTTCCTCTCGAGTGGAGACGGGTATGTCGGGGAACTTCTTGAGTTGCAGCAAGGGTGTGAAGGACTTTTTGGAAGTTCTGGAGGTTAGGTATGATTAGCCTGGAGAAGCCTCAGAGGAATTGGGCCTCATCTCGCCTGGAGGGCAAAATCTCCTGGATGTTCTCGAGTGGCGGCAGGTGCTCTCGACTTACGTCGTGGACCTCAGGGACCCACTCTGGTGGCCTCAGGAAAGGCCAAGCCTCATGCGAGTTGCGCGGGAGCCTCCCGGGATACCTCTCCCTTCGATGCCGGGGCCTAAGACCTTGTGTGGAGTCGGGGTCAGAAACTGCGGATCCTCTCCAGTGCTGACATGGATCTTGGGGTACTTCTGGGGTCTCCCCAGGGGAGTCAGTCCTCGTCTCGAATGGGGGCATGTACGTGCGCTTTCCTCCAGAGCGGTAGCAGCAGTGTCACGCTTCCCATCCCATGGATCAAGGGATCTGTGGCTTTCCCTCGAGGCATTCCCACGAGGCTTTCCTACGAGGCTTTCCCACAGGGCTGTCCCACGTGTCACCGTGGTGGGAGTCGATCCTCAGCGTGAAAGTCGAGGCAGTGGAGGGAAAACAGGTTCCTCTGGAATGGACTGAGATATCGGGTGGACTCTCGGAATGGTGGCACGAGGCAGGAGTTCCTCTCATCTTTCCTGTTGAGAGCGCCTCCACTTGAGATGGGAGTGGAACGCCCAGAATTCTTTCCCGAACAAACAGGAAAGGATCCCTCATCTAGAGCTACGAGGCGGAAACGGGGCTCCTCTGGATGTGGGCGGGACCTTCGTGCTTCCACTAGAGTGGAGACAGGGATGTCGGGAACTTCTTGAGTTGCAGCAAGGGTGTGAAGGACCTTTTGGAAGTTCCAGAGCCTTGATGTGATTAGCCTTGAGAAGCCTCAGCGGAAATGGGCCTCATGTCCCCTGGAGGGCAAAACCTCCTGGATTTTCTCGAGTTGCGGCAGGTGCTCTCGACTTACGACGGGGACCTCAGGGACCCGCTCTGGAGGCCTCAGGAAAGGCCAGCCCCCATGCGAGTTCTTCGCGGGCCTCTCGGGATTCCTCTCCCTTGGATGCCGGGGCCTAAGACCTTGTGTAGAGGTGGGGCCGGAACCTGAGAATTCCTCTCCAGTGCTGACATGGATCTTGGGGAACCTCTGGAGTCTCCTGAGGGGTGTCAGTCCTGGTCTCGAGAGGGGGCATGCACGTGCGCTTTCCTTCCGACCTGTAGCAGCAGTGTCACTCTCCCCGTCGCAGGGATCAAGGGATCTGTGGCTTTCCCTGGAGGCTTTCCCACGAGGCTTTCCCATGAGACTTTCCCACAGGGCTGTCCCACGTGCCACCGTTGTGGGAGTCGATCCTCGGAGTGAAAGTCGAGGCAGTGCAAGGAAAACAGGTTCCTCTGGAATGGACTGAGACATCTGGTGGACTTGGAATGGTGGCGCGAACCTGGAGTTCCTCTCGCCTTTCCTGTGGATAGGGCCTCCTCTTGAGATGCAACGGAAACGCCGGGAATTCTTTCCCGACCAAGCAGGGAAACGATCCCTCATCTCGAGCTACGAGGTAGAAACGGGGCTCCCCTGGATGTGGACGGGATCCTCGTGCTTCCTCCAGTGTGGAGACCGGTATGTCGGGGAACTTCTTGAGTTGCAGCAAGCGTGTGAAGGACCTTTTAGAAGTTCCAGTGGTTAGGTGTGATTAGCCTTGAGAAGACTCACCGGAAATGGGCGTCATCTCGCCTGGAGGGCAAAACCTCCTGCATTTTCTCCAGTTGCGGCAGGTGCTCTCGACTTACGATGGTGACTTCAGGGACCGGCTCTGGTGGCCTCAGGAAAGGCCAGGCCCCATGCGAGTTGATCGGGGGCCTCTCGGGATTCCTCTACCTTCTATCTCGGGGCCTTAGACCTTGTGTGGAGTCGGGGCCGAAACCTTAGGATTCCTCTCCAGTGCTGACATGGATCTTGGGGTAATTTTGGAGTCTCCCCAGGGGAGTAAGTCCTCGTCTCGAATGGGGGCATGCACGTGCGCTTTTCTCCAGAGAGGTAGCAGCAATGTAACCGTTCCCATCGCGTGGATCAAGGGATCTGTGGCTTTCCCTCGAGTCTTTCCCACGAGGCTTTCCCACGATGCTTTCACACAGGGCTGTCCCACGTGCCACCGTGATGGGAGTCGATCCTCGGCGTGAAAGTCGAGGCAGTGCAGGGAAAACAGGTTCCTCTGGAATGGACTGAGACATCTGGGGGACTCTTGGGATGGTGGCACGACCCTGGAGTTCCTCTCGCCTTTCCTGTGGAGAGCGCCTCCTCTTGAGCTGCGACGTGAACGCCGGGAATTCTTTCCCGACAAAGCAGCGAAATGTCCCTCATCTCGAGCTACGAGGCAGAAACGGGGCTCCTCTGGATGTGGCCGGGACCCTCGTGCTTCCTCTAGAGTGGAGACGGGGATGTCAGGGAACTTCTTGAGATGCAGCAAGGGTGTGAAGGACCTTTTGGAAGTTCCAGATCTTAGATGTGATTAGCCTTGAGAAGCCTCAGCGGAAATGGGCCTCATCTCGCCTGGAGGGCAAAACCTCCTGGATTTTCTGGAGTTGCGGCAGGTGCTCTCGACTTATGCCGGGGACCTCAGGGACCCTCTCTGGTGGCCTCTAGAAAGGCCAGTCCACATGCGAGTTCCTCGCGGGCCTCTCGGGATTCCTCTCCCGTCGATGCTGGGGCCTAAGACCTTGTTTGGAGGCGGGGCCGGAACCTGAGAATTCCTCTCCAGTGCTGACATGGATCTTGGGGTACGTCTGGAGTCTCCCCAGGGGAGTAAGTCCTCTTCTCGAATGGGGGCATGCACGTGCGCATTCCTCCAGAGCGGTAGCAGGAGTGTCACGCATCCCGTCTTGGCGATCATGGGATCTGTGGCTTTCCCTCGAGGATTTCCCATGAGGCTTTCCCACGAGGCTTTCCCACAGGGCTGTCCCACGTGCCACCGTGGTGGGTTTCGATCCTAAGCGTGAAAGTCGAGGCAGTTCAGGGAAAACAGGTTCCTCTGGAATGGATTGAGACATCTGGGGGACTCTCGGAATGGTGGCACGACCCTGTAGTTCCTCTCGCCTTTCCTGTGGAGTGCGCAACTTCTTGAGATGCGACGGGAACTCCCAGAATTCTTTCCCAACCAAGGAACGAAAGGAAACCACAACTCGAGCTACGAGGCGGAAACGGGGCACCTCTGGATGTGGGCGGTACCTTCGTGCATCCTCTCGAGTGGAGACGGGTATGTCGGGGAACTTCTTGAGTTGCAGCAAGGGTGTGAAGAACCCTTTGGAAGTTCCAGAAGTTAGGTGTGATTAGCCTCGGGAAGCCTCAGCGGAAATGGTCCTCATCTCGCCTGGAGGGCAAAACCTCCTGGATTTTCTCAAGTTGCGGCAGATGCTCTCGACTTACGACTGGGACCTCAGGGACCCGCTCTGGTCGCCTCAGGACTGGCCAGTCCCCATTCGAATTGCTCGGGGGCCTCTCGGGTTTCCTCTCCCGTCGATGCCGGGGCCTAAGACCTTGTGTCGAGTCTGGGCAGGAACCTGAGGATTCCTCTCCAGTGCTGACATGGATCTTGGGGTACTTCTGGAGTCTCCCCAGTGGAGTGAGTCCTCGTCTCGAGAGGGGGCATGCACGTGCTCTTTCCTCCCGAGCTGTAGCAGCAGTGTCACGCTTCCCATCGCGTGGATCAAGGGATCTGTGGCTTTCCCTCGAGGCTTTCACACCAGTCTTTCCCACGAGGCTTTCCCACAGGGCTGTCCCACGTGCCACCTTGGTGGGAGTCGATCCTCGGCGTGAAAGTCGAAGCAGTGCAGGGAAAAAAAGTTCCTCTGGAATGGACTGAGACATCTGGGGGACTCTGGGAATGGTCGCACCACCGTGGAGTTCCTCTCGCCTATCCTGTGGAGAGCGCCTCCTCTTGAGATGCGAGGGGATCTCCAAGAAATCTTTTCCGACCAAGCAGGGAAGGATCCCTCATCTCGATCTATGAGTTGGAAATGGGGTTCCTCTGGATGTGGGCGGGAACCTCGTGCTACCTTTCGAGTGGAGACGGGTATGTCGGGGAACTTCTTGAGTTGCAGCAAGGGTGTGAAGGAACTTTTGGAAGTTCCAGAGGTTAGGTGTGATTAGACTTGAGAAGCCTCCTCGGAAATGGTCCTCATCTCGCCTGGAGGGCAAAGCCTCCTGGATTTTCTCGAGTTGCGGCAGATGCTCTCGACTTACGACTGGGACCTCAGGGACCCGCTCTGGTGGCCTCAGGACTGGCCAGTCCCCATTCGAATTGCTCGGGGGCCTGTCGGGATTCCTCTCCCGTCGATGCCGGGGCCTAAGACCTTGTGTGGAGTCGGGGCAGGAACCTGAGGATTCCTCTCCAGTGCTGACATGGATCTTGGGGTACTTCTGGAGTCTCCCCAGTGTAGTGATTCCTCGTCTCGTGAGGGGGCATGCACGTGTGCTTTCCTCCCGAGCTCTAGCAGCAATGTCACGCTTCCCGTCGCGTCGATCATGGGATCTGTGGCTTTCCCTCGAGGATTTCCCATGAGGCTTTCCCACGAGGCTTTCCCACAGGGCTGTCCCAGGTGCCACCGTGGTGGGAGTCGATCCTCAGCGTGAAAGTCGAGGCAGTGCAGGGAAAACAGGTTCCTCTGGAATGGATTGAGAGATCTGGGGGACTATCGGAATGGTGGCACGACCCTGGAGTTCCTCTCGCGTTTCCTGCGGAGAGCGCCTCCTCTTGAGATGCGACTGGAATGCCGGGAATTCTTTCCCGACCAAGCAGGGAAAGGATCCCTCATCTCGAGCTACGAGGCAGAAACGGGGCTCCCCTGGATGTGGGCGGGCCCCTCGTGCTTCCTCTAGAGTGGAGACGGGTATGTCGGGTAACTTCCTGAGTTGCAGCAAGGGTGTGAAGTACCTTTTTGAAGTTCCAGAGTTTAGGTGTGATTAGCCTGGAGAAGCCTCAGCGGAAATGGGCCTCATCTCGCCTGGAGGGCAAAACCTCCTGGATTTTCTCTAGTTGGGGCAGGTGCTCTCGATTTACGACGGGGACCTCAGGGACCCGTTCTGGTGGCCTCAGGACTGGCCAGTCCCCATTCGAATTGCGCGGGGGCCTCTCGGGATTCCTCTCCCGTTGATGCCGGGGCCTAAGACCTTGTGTGGAGTCGGGGCCGGAACCTGAGGATTCCTCTCCAGTGCTGACATGTATCTTGGGGTACTTCTGGAGTCTCCCCAGGGAGTCAGTCCTCGTCTCGAATGGGGGCATGCAGTGTGCTTTCCTCCCGAGCTGTAGCAGCAGTGTCTCGCTTCCCGTCGCGTCGATCATGGGATCTGTGGCTTTCCCTTGAGGATTTCCCACGAGGCTTTCCCACAGGGCTGTCCCAGGTGCCACCGTGGTGGGAGTCGATCCTCGGCGGGAATGTCGAGGCAGTGCAGGGAAAACAGGTTCCTCTGGATTGGACTGAGACATCTGGGGGACTCGGAATGGTGGCGCGACCCTGAAGTTCCTCTCGCCTTTCCTGTGGAGAGGGCCTCCTCTTGAGATGCAACAGGAACGCCGGGAATTCTTTCCCCACCTAGCAGGGAAAGGATCCCTCCTCTCGAGCTATGAGGCAGAAACGGGGCTCCTCTGGATGTGCAGGGGACCCTCGTGCTTCCTCTAGAGTGGAGACGGGTATGTCGGGGAACTTCTTGAGTTGCAGCAAGGGTGTGAAGGACGTTTTTGAAGTTCCAGAGGTTAGGTGTGATTAGCCTCCATAAGCGTCAGCGGAAATGGGCCTCATCTCGCCTGGAGGGCAAAGCCTCCTGGATTTTCTCGAGTTGCGGCAGGTGCTCTCGACTTACCACGGGGACCTCAGGGACCCGCTCTGGTGGCCTCAGGACTGGCCAGTCCCCATTCGAGTTGCTCGGGGCCTCTCGGGATTCCGCTCCCTTCGATGACGGGGCCTAAGACCTTGTGTGGAGTCGGGGCCGGAACCTGAGGATTCCTCTCCAGTGCTGACATGGATCTTGGGGTACTTTTGGAGTCTCCCCAGGGGAGTCAGTCCTCGTCTCAATAGGTGGCATGCACGTGCCCTTTCCTCCCGAGCTGTAGCAGCAGTGTCACACTTCCCGTCGCGTCGATCATGGGATCTATGGATTTCCCCCGAGGATTTCCCATAAGGCTTTCCCACGAGGCTTTCCCACAGGGCTGTCCCAGGTGCCACCGTGGTGGGAGTCGATCCTCAGCGTGAAAGTCAAGGCAGTGCAGGGAAAACAGGTTCCTCTGGAATGGACTGAGAGATCTGGGGGACTATCGGAATGGTGGCACGACCCTGGAGTTCCTCTCGCGTTTCCTGTGGAGAGCGCCTCCTCTTGAGATGCGACGGGAATGCCGGGAATTCTTTCCCGACCAAGCAGGGAAAGGATCCCTCATCTCGAGCTACGAGGCAGAAACGGGGCTCCCCTGGATGTGGGCGGGCCCCTCCTGCTTCCTCTAGAGTGGAGACGGGTATGTCGGGTAACTTCCTGAGTTGCAGCAAGGGTGTGAAGTACCTTTTGGAAGTTCCAGAGTTTAGGTGTGATTAGCCTCCAGAAGCCTCAGCGGAATGGGCCTCATCTCGCCTGGAGGGCAAAACCTCCTGGATTTTCTCTAGTTGGGGCAGGTGCTCTCGATTTACGACGGGGACCTCAGGGACCCGTTCTGGTGGCCTCAGGACTGGCCAGTCCCCATTCGAATTGCTCGGGGACCTCTCGGGATTCCTCTCCTGTTGATGCCGGGGCCTAAGACCTTGTGTGGAGTCGGGGCCGGAACCTGAGGATTCCTCTCCAGTGCTGACATGGATCTTGGGGTACTTCTGGAGTCTCCCCAGGGGACTGAGTTCTAGTCTCGAGAGGGGGCATTCAAGTGTGCTTTCCTCCCGAGCTGTAGCAGCAGTGTCTCGCTTCCCGTCGCGTCGATCATGGGATCTGTGGCTTTCCCTTGAGGATTTCCCACGAGGCTTTCCCACAGGTCTGTCCCACGTCCCACCGTGGTGGGAGTCGATCCTCGGCGTGAATGTCGAGACAGTGCAGGGAAAACAGGTTCCTCTGGAATGGACTGAGACATCTGGGGGACTCGGAATGGTGGCGCGACCCTGAAGTTCCTCTCGCCTTTCCTGTGGAGAGGGCCTCCTCTTGAGATGCAACAGGAACGCCGGGAATTCTTTCCCCACCTAGCAGGGAAAGGATCCCTCCTCTCGAGCTACGAGGCAGAAACGGGGCTCCTCTGGATGTGCAGGGGACCCTCGTGCTTCCTCTAGAGTGGAGACGGGTATGTCGGGGAACTTCTTGAGTTGCAGGAAGGGTGTGAAGGGCGTTTTCCAAGTTCCAGAGGTTAGGTGTGATTAGCCTCAAGAAGCCTCAGCGGAAATGGGCCTCATCTCGCCTGGAGGGCAAAACCTCCTGGATTTTCTCGAGTTGCGGCAGATGCTCTCGACTTACCACGGGGACCTCAGGGACCCGCTCTGGTGGCCTCAGGATGGCCAGTCCCCATTCGAGTTGCTCGGGGGCCTCTCGGGATTCCGCTCCCTTCGATGACGGGGCCTAAGACCTTGTGTGGAGTCGGGGCCGGAACCTGAGGATTCCTCTCCAGTGCTGACATGGATCTTGGGGTACTTTTGGAGTCTCCCCAGGGGAGTCAGTCCTCGTCTCAATAGGTGGCATGCACGTGCGCTTTCCTCCCGTGCTGTAGCAGCAGTGTCACACTTCCCGTCGCGTCGATCATGGGATCTATGGATTTCCCTCGAAAATTTCCCATAAGGCTTTCCCACGAGGCTTTCCCACAGGGCTGTTCCTGGTGCCAGCGTGGTGGGAGTCGATCCTCAGCGTGAAAGTCGAGGCAGTGCAGGGAAAACAGGTTCTTCTGGAATGGATTGAGAGATCTGGGGGACTCTCGGAATGGTGGAACGACCCTGGAGTTCCTCTCGCATTTCCTGTGGAGAGCGCCTCCTCTTGAGATGCGCCGGGAATGCCTGGAATTCTTTCCCGACCAAGCAGGGAAAGGATCCCTCATCTCGAGCTACGAGGCGGAAACGGGGCTCCTCTGGATGTGTGCGGTACCCTCGTGCTTCCTCTGGCGTGGAACAGGTATGTGGGGGAACTTCTTGAGTTGCAGCAAGGGTGTGAAAGTCCTTTTGGAAGTTCCAGAGGTTAGGTGTGATTAGCCTCGAGAAGCCTCAGCAGAAATGGGCCTCATCTCGCCTGGAGGGCAAAACCTCCGGGATTTTCTCGAGTTGCGGCAGGTGCTCTCGACTTACCATGGGGACCTCAGGGACCCGCTCTGGTGGTCTCACAAAAGGCCAGTCCCCATGCGAGTTGATCGGGCACCTCTCGGGATTCCTCTACCTTCTCTCCCGGGGCCTAAGACCTTGTGTGGAGTCGGGGCAGGAAGCTGAGGATTCCTCTCCAGTGCTGACATGGATCTTGGGGTACTTTTGGAGTCTCCCCAGGGGAGTAAGTCCTCATCTGGAATAGGGACATGCTTGTGCCCTTTTCTCCAGAGCGGTAGCAGCAATGTCACGCTTCCCGTGATGTGGATCAAGGGATCTGTGGCTTTCCCTCGAGGCTTTCCCACGAGGCTTTCCCACGAGGCTTTCCCACAGGGCTGTCCCACGTGCGACCTTGGTGGGAGTCGATCCTCGGCGTGAAAGTCGAAGCAGTGCAGGGAAAAAAAGTTCCTCTGGAATGGACTGAGACATCTGGGGGACTCTGGGAATGGTGGCACGACCGTGGAGTTCCTCTCGCCTGTCCTGTGGAGAGCGCCTCCTCTTGAGTTGGGAGGGGATCTCCCAGAAATCTTTTCCGACCAAGCAGGGAAGGATCCCTCATCTCGATCTATGAGTTGGAAACGGGGTTCCTCTGGATGTGGGCGGGAACCTCGTGCTACCTTTCGAGTGGAGACGGGTATGTCGGGGAACTTCTTGAGTTGCAGCAAGGGTGTGAAGGAACTTTTGGAAGTTCCAGAAGTTAGATGTGATTAGCCTCGAGAAGCCTCAGCGGAAATGGTCCTCATCTCGCCTGGAGGGCAAAACCTCCTGGATTTTCTCGAGTTGCGGCAGATGCTCTCGACTTACGAAGGGGACCTCAGGGACCCGTTCTGGTGGCCTCAGGACTGGCCAGTCCCCATTCGAATTGCTCGGGGGCCTCTTGGGATTCCTCTCCCGTCGATGCCGGGGCCTAAGACCTTGTGTGGAGTCGGGGCAGGAACCTGAGGATTCCTCTCCAGTGCTGACATGGATCTTGGGGTACTTCTGGAGTCTCCCCAGTGGCGTGAGTCCTCGTCTCGTGAGGGGGCATGCACGTGCGCTTTCCTCCCGAGCTCTAGCAGCAATGTCACGCTTCCCGTCGCGTCGATCATGGGATCTGTGGCTTTCCCTCGAGGATTTCCCATGAGGCTTTCCCACGAGGCTTTCCCACAGGGCTGTCCCAGGTTCCACCATGGTGGGAGTCGATCCTCAGCGTGAAAGTCGAGGCAGTGCAGGGAAAACAGGTTCCCCTGGAATGGACTGAGAATTCTGGGGGACTCTTGAAAGGGTGGCACGACCCTGGAGTTCTTCTCGGTTTTCCTGTGGAGAGTGCCTCCTCTTGAGATGCGATGGGAACGCCGGGAATTTTTTCCCAACCAAGCAGGGAAAGGATCTCTCCTCTCGAGCTACGAGGCGGAAACGGGGCTTCTCTGGATGTGGTGGGGAACATCGTGCTTCCTGTCGAGTGGAGACAGGGGTGTCGAGGAGCTTCTTGATTTGCAGCAAGTGTGTGAAGGACCCTTTGGAAGTTCCAGAGGTTAGATGTGATTAGCCTCCAGACGACTCAGTGGAAATGGGCCTCATCTAGCCTGGAGGGGAGAACCTCCTGGATCTTCTCAAGTTGCAGCAGGTGCTCTCGTCTTACATCAGTGACCTAATGGACCCGATCTGGTGGTCTCAGAACTGGCCAGTCCCCATTAGATTTGCTCGGGGCCTCTCGGGATTCCTCTGCCATCGATGCCGAGGCCTAAGACCTTGTGTGGAGGCGGGGCCAGAACCTGAGGATTCCTCTCCAGTGCTGACATGGAACTTGGGGTACTTCTGGAGTCTGCCCATGGGAGTAAGTCCTCGTCTCGAATGGGGGCACGCACATGTGCTTTCCTCCAGAGCAGTAGCAGCAGTGTCACCCTTCCCTTCCAGTGGATCATGGGATGTGGCTTTCCCTCCAGGCTTTCCCACGAGGCTTGCCCACATTGCTGTCCACGTGCCACCGTGGTGGGAATCGATCATCGGCCTGAAAGTTGAGGCAGTGCAGGGAAAACAGGTTCCTCTGGAATGGACTAAGACCTCTTGAGGACTCTGGGAATGGTGGCACGAACCTGGAGTTTCTCTCGCCTTTCCTGTGGAGAGCGCCTCCTCGTGAGATGCGACGGGAACGCTGGGTATTCTTTTCCGACCAAGAATGGAAAGGATCCCTCATCTCGAGGTACGAGGCGGAAACGGAGCTCCTCTGGATGTGGGGGGAACTCTCGTGCTTCCTCTGAAGTGGAGACGGGTATGTCAGGAACTTCTTGAGTTGCAGCAAGTGTGTGAAGGACCCTTTCGAAGTTCCAGAGAATAGGTGTGCTTACCCTCGAGACGCCTCAGCGGAAATGATCCTCGTCTCGCCTGGCGGGGAAAACCTCCTCGATTTTCTCGAGTTTCGGCAGGTGCTCTCGACATACGACGGGGACCTCTGGGACCCTCTCTGGTGGCCTCAGGAAAGGCCAGTCCCCATGTGAGTGGTTAGGGGGCCTCTCGGGATTCCTCTCCCGTTGATGCCGGGGCCTAAGATCTTGTGTGGAGTCGGGGCCGGGACCTGAGGATTCCTCTCCAGTGCTGACATGGATCTTGGGGTACTTCTGGAGTCTCTCCAGGGAAGTCAGTCCTCACCTCGAGAGCGCTCATGCACGTGGGCTTTCCTCCCGATTGTAGCAGCAGTGTCACGCTTCCCGTCGCATCCATCATGGGATCTGTGGCTTTCCCACGAGGCTTTCCCAAAGGGCTGTCCCACGTGCCACCGGTCGGGAATCGATAATCGGCGTGAAAGTCGAGGCAGTGCAGGGAAAACAGGTTCCTCTGGAATGGACTGAGACATGTAGGGGACTCTTGGAATGCTGGCACGACCCTGGAGTTCCTCTCGCCTTTCCTGTGAAGAGCGCCTCCTCTTGAGATGTGACGGGAATGCGGGAAATTCTTTCCCGACTCAGCACGGTAAGGATCGCTCCTCTCTAGCTACGAGGCAGAAACGGGGCTCCTCTGGATGTGGGCGGGACCCTCGTGCTTCCTTTGGAGTGGAGACGGGTATGTCGGGGAACTTCTTGAGTTTCAGCATGAGTGTGAAGGACCCTTTGGAAGTTCCAGAGGATAGGTGTTCTTAGCCCCGAGACGATTCATCGGAAATCTGCCTCATCTCGCCTGGAGGGGAGAACCTCCTGGATTTTCTCGAGTTGCAGAAGGTGATCTCAAGTTATGACGGAGACCTCAGGGACTCTCTCTGATAGTCTCAGGAAAGGCCAGTCCCCATGCGAGTTCCTAGGGGGCCTCTCGGGATTCCTGTCCCGTCGATGCCGGGCATAAGACCTTGTGTGGATTCGGGCACGGAACCTGCGGATTCCTCTCCAGTGCTGACATGGATTTGGGGTACTTCTGGAGTCTCCCCAGGGGAGTCAGTCCTCGTCTCGAGGGGGGGCATGCACGTGCGCCTTCCTCCCGAGCTCTAGCAGCAGTGTCACTCTTCCCGTGTTGTCAGTCAAGGGATCTGTGGCTTTCCCTCCAGGCTTTCCCACGAGGCTTTCCCACAGGGCTGTCCCACGTGCCACCTTGGTGTGAAACGATCCTCGACGTGCAAATCTAGGCACTGCAGGGAAAACAAGTTCCTCTGGAATGGACTGAGACACTTGGGGGACTCTTGGAATGGTGGCACGACCCTGGAGTTCCTGTCACCTTTCCTGCAGAGATCGCGTTCTCCTAAGAAGTGACGGAAACGCCGGGAATAGTTTCTCGAACAAGCAGGGAAAGGATCCCACATCTCGTGCTTCGAGGTGGGAACGGGGCTCCTCTGGATGTGGGCGGGACCCTCGTGCTTCCTCTCGAGTGGAGACGATATGACGTGGAACTTCTTGAGTTGCAGCAAGGGTGTGAAGGACCCTTTAGAAGTTCCAGAGGTTAGGTGTGATTAGCCTTGAGACGCCTCAGCGGAAATGGGCCTCATCTCGCCTGGAGGGGAGAATCTCCTGGATTTTCTCGAGTTGCGGCAGGTTCTTTCGCCTTACTACAGGCACATAGGGACCCACTCTTGTGGCCTCAGGAAAAGCCAGTCCCCATGCGAGTTGCTAGGGGGGACTCTCGGGATTCCACTCCTGTCAATGCTGGAGCCTAAGACTTTGTGTGGAGTGAGGGAAGGAACCTGAGGACTCCTCTCCAGTGCTGATATCGATCTTCGGGTATTTCTGGAGTCTCCCCAGGGGAGTCAGTCCTCGTCTCCAAAGGGGGCATGCACGTGTGCTTTCCTCCCGAGCTCTAGACTCAGTGTCACGCTTCCCGTCCTGTCGATCAAGGGATCTGTGACTTCGCTTGAGACTTTCCCACGAGGCTTTCCCACGAGGCTTTCCCCAGGGGTGTCCCACGTGCCACCATGGTGTGAGTCAACCCTCGGCATGAAAGTGGAGGCAGTGCTGGGAAAACAGGTTCCTCTGGAATGGACTGAGACATCTGGAGGACTCTTGGAAAGGTGGCACGACCCTGGAGAATCTCTCGCCTTTCCTGTGGAGAGGGCCTCCTCTTGAGATGCGACGGGAAAGACGGGATTTCTTTCCCAACCAAGCAGGGAAAGGATCCCTCATCTCTAGCTACGAGGCGGAAATGGGGCTCCTCTGGATGTGGGCAAGACCCTCGTGCTTCCTCTCGAGTGGAGACGGGTTGTCCGGGAACTTCTTGAGTTGCAGCAAGGGTATGAAGGACCCTTTGCAAGTTCCAGAGGTTAGGTGTGATTAACCTCGAGACGCCTCAGCGGAAATGCGCCTCATCTCGCAAGGAGGGGAAAATCTCCTGGATATTCTCGAGTTGCTGAAGATGCTCACGACTTACGACAGGGACCTCAGGGACCCCCTCTGGTGGCCTCAGGAAAGGCCTGTCCCCATGCGAGTTGCTCGGGTGCCTCTCGGGATTCCTCTCTCGTCAATGCCGGGGCCTAAGACCTTGTGTGGTGTCGGGGCCGGAACCTCAGGATTCCTCTCCAGTGCTGACATGGATCTTGTGGTTCTTCTGGAGTCTCCCCAGGGGAGTCAGTCCTCGTCTCGAGTCGGGGGCATGCACGTATGTTTTTCTCCCGAGCTGTAGCAGCAATGTCACGCTTCCCGTCACGTGTAGCAAGGGATCGGTGGCTTTCCATTGAGTATTTCCCACAGGGCTGTCCCACGTGCCACCGTGTTGGGAGTCGAGCCTCGGTGGGAAAGTCGAGGCAGTGCAGTGAAAACAGGTTCCTCTGGAATGGACTGAGACATCTGGGGGACTCTGGACTGGTGGCACGACCCTGGGGTTCGTCTCACCTTTCCTGAGGAGAGCGCCTCCTCTTGGGATGCGACGGGAACGCCAGGAATTCTTTCTCGACCAAGCAGGGAAAGGATCCCTCATCTCGAGCTACGAGGCAGAAACAGGGCTCCTGTGGATATGGGCGGGACCCTCGTTCTTCCTCTCGAATGGAGACGGGTATGTCGGTGAACTTCTTGAGTTGCAGCAAGGGTGTGAAGTACTCTTTGGAAGTTCCAGAGTTTAGGTGTGATTAGCCTCATGACGCCTCATTGGAAATGGGCCTCATCTCGCCTGGAGGGGATAACCTCCTGGATTTTCTCGAGTTTCGGCAGGTGCTTTCGACTTATGACGGGTACCTCAGGGACCCGCTCTGGTGGCCTCAGGAAAGGCCAGTCCCCATGTGAGTTGCTAGGGGGACTCTCGGGATTCCTCTCCCATCGACACGGGAGCCTAAGGCCTTGTGTGTAGTCGGGCCGGAACCTGAGGATTCCTTTCCAGTACTGACAAGGATCTTGGGGTACTTCTGGAGTCTCACCAGGGGAGTCAGTCCTCGTCTCCAGTGGGGACATGCACGTACGATTGCCTTCTGAGCTGTAGCAGCATTGTCACACTTCCCTTCGCGTGGATCAAGGGATTTGTGGATTTCCCTTGAGGCTTTCTCACGAGACTTTCCCAGGAGTCTTTCCCACAGGGCTGTCCCACGTGCCACCGTGGTGTGAGTCGAGCCTCGATGGGAATGTCGAGGCAGTGCAGGGAAAACAGATTCCTCTGGAATGGACTGAGACATCTGTTGGGACTCTGGGAATCGTGGCATGACCATGGCGTTCCTCTCGCCTTTCCTGTGGAGAGCGCCTCCTCTTGAGATGCGACGGGAACGCCGGGAATTCTTTCCCGACCAAACAGGGAAAGGATCCCTCATCTCGAGCTACGAGGTGGAAACGGGGCTCCCCTGGATGTGGGCGGGACCCTCGTGCTTCCTCTAGAGTGGAAACGGCTTTCTCGGGGAATCTCTTGAGCTGCAACAAGGGCGTGAAGTACCCTTTGGAAGTTCCAGAGGTTAGGTTTGATTAGCCTCGAGACACCTCAGCGGAAAAAGGCCTCACCTGGCCTGGAGGGGAAAATCTCCTGGGTTTTCTCGAGTTGAGGCAGGTGCTCTTGACTAACGACGGGGACCTAAGGGAACCGCTCTGGTGGCTTCAGGAAAGGCTAGTTCACATGCGAGTTGATTGGGGGCCTCTCGGGATTCCACTTCCGTCGATGCCAGGGCTAAGACCTTGTGTGGAGTTGTCACCGGAGCCTGAGGATTCCTCTCCAGTGCTGACCTCGGTCATGGGGTAATTCTGGCGTCTCCCCAGGGTAATCAGTCCTCGTCTCAAGTGGGGGCATGCACGTGCGCTTTCCGCCCGAGCTGTAGCAGCGGTGTCACGCTTTCCGTCACGTGGATCAAAGTATCTGTGTATTTCCATCCAGGTTTTCCCACAGGGCTGTCCCACGTGCCACCGTGGTGGGAGTCGATCCTCGGCCTGAAAGTCGAGGCAGGGCAGGGAAAACAGGTTCCTATGGAATGGACTGAGACATCTGGGGACTCTTGGAATGGTGGCACGACCTTGGAGTTCCTCTCACTTTTCCTGTGGAAAGCGCCTCCTCTTGAGATGCGACGGGAATTCCGGGAATTCTTTCCCGACCAAGCAGGGAAAGGATCGCTCATCTCGAGCTATGAGGCGGAAACGGGGCTCCTCTGGATGTGGGCGGGACCCTCGTGCTTCCTCTCGAATGGAGACGGGTATGTTGGGGAACTTCTTGAGTTGCAGCAAGGGTGTGAACGACACTTTGGAAGTTCCAGATGTTAGGTGTGATTAGCCCCGAGACGCCTCAGCGGAAATGGGCCTCATCTCGCCTGGAGGGGAGAACCTTCTGGATTTTCTCGAGTTTTGGCAGGTCCTCTCGACTTAAGACGGGGACCTCAGGGACCCGCTCTGGTGGCCTCAGGAAAGGCCAGTCCCCATGTGAGTTGATTGGTGGCCTCTTGGGATTCCTCTCCCGTCGATGCCGGGGCATAAGACCTTGTGTGGAATCGGGGCCAGAACCTGAGCATTCCTCTCCAAAGGTGACACGAATCTTGAGGTACTTCTGGAGTCTCCCCAGAGGAGTCAGTCATCGTCTCGAGTTGGGTCATGCACTTGCGCTTTCCTCCCGAGCTGTAGCAGCAGTGTCACGCTTCCCGTCGTGTCGTTGAAGGGATCTGTCTCTTTCCCTCGTGGCTTTCCAAAGAGGCTTTCCCAAAGGGCTGTCACACGTGCCACCGTGGTGTGAGTCGATCCTTGGCGAGAAAGTCGAGGCAGTGCAGGGAAAACAGGTTCCTCTGGAATGAACTGAGGCATGGGGGACTCTTAGAATGGTGGCACGACCCTGGAGTTCCTGTCGCCTTTTCTGTGGAGAGCGCCTCCTCTTGAGAATCGAGGAGAACTTCTTGAATTCTTTCCCGACCAAGCAGAGAAAGGTTCCCTCATCGCGTGCTGCCAGGCGGAAACGGGGCTCCTCTGGACATGGGTGAACCCTCGTGCATCCTCTTGAGTGGAGACGGGCTTGTCGGGGACGTTCTTGAGTTGCAGCAAGGCTGTGAAGGACCCTTTGGAAGTTCCAGAGGTTAGGTGTGATTAGCCTCAGAAACCTCAGCTGAAATGGGCCTCATTTCGCCCGAAGTGGGGAACCTCCTGGATTTTCTCGAGTTGCGCAGGTGCTCTCGACTTACGACAGGGACCCGCTCTGGTGGCCTCAGGAAAGGCCATTCCCCATGCGAGTTGCCTGGGGGCCTCTCGGGATTCCTCTCCCGTCGATGCCGCGGCCTAAGACCTTGTGTGGAGTCGGGGCCGGAACCTGAGGATTCCTCTCCAGTGCTGACATGGATCTTGGGTAATTCTGGAGTCTCCCCAGGGGAGTCAGTCCTCGTCTCTAGTTGGGTCATGCACTTGTGCTTTCCTCCCGAGCTGTAGCAGCAGTGTCACGCTTCCCGTCGTGTTAATCAAGGGATCTGTGGCTTTCCGTCGAGGCTTTCCCACAAGGCTTTCCCAGGAGGCTTTCCCACAGGGTTATCCCACATGCCACCGTGATGTGAGTCTATCCTCGGCATGAAAGTCGAGGCAGTTCAAGGAAAAAGTGTTCCTCTGGAATGGTCTGGGAAATCTGGGGGACTCTTGGAATGGAGGCACGACCCTAGAGTTACTCTCGTCTTTCCTGTGGAGAGTGCCTCCTCTTGAGATGTGACGGGAACGCCGGGAATTCTTTCCCTATCAAGCAGGGAAAGGATCCCTCATCTCGAGCTACTACCCGGAATCCGGGATCCTCTGCATGTGGGCGAGACCCTCGTGCTTCCCTTCGAGTGGAGACGGGTATGTCTGGGAACTTCGTGAGCTGCAGCAAGGGTGTGAAGGACCCTTTGGAAATTCCGGAGGTTAGGTGTGATTCACCTCTAGTCGCCTCAGCGGAAATGGCCCTCATGTCGCCTGGAGGGAAGAACCTCCTGGATTTTTTCGAGTTGGGGCAGGTACTCTCGACTTACGACAGGGACCTCAGGACTCGCTCTGGTGTCCTCCAGAAAGGCCAGTCCCCATGCGAGTTGCTAGGGGCCCTCTCGGGATCCCTCTCCCTTCGATGCCGGGGCCTAAGACCTTGTGTGGAATCGGAGCCGGATCCTGAGGATTCCTCTCCAGTGCTGACATGGATCTTGGGGTACTTCAGGAGTCTCCCCAGGGGAGTCAGTCCTCGTCCCGAGTGGTGACATGCACGTGCGCTTTCCTCCCGAGCTGTAGCAGAAGTGTCACCTTTCCCGTCGGGTGGTTCAAGGGATCTGAGTCTTTCCCTCAAGGCTTTCTCACGAGGCGTTCCCAAGAGGCTTTCCTGCACGGTTGTCCCATGTGCCTCGGTGGTGTGAGTCGATGCTCGGCGTGAAAGTCCAGTCAGTGCAGGGAAAACAGGTTCCTCTGGAATGGACTGAGACATCTCAGAGACTCTTGGAATGGTGGCACGACCGAGGAGTTCCTCTCGCCTTTCCTGTGGAGAGCGCCTCCTCTTGAGATTCGATGGGAACGCCAGGAATTCTTTCTGGACGAAGCAGGGAAAGGATCCCACATCTCGAGCTACGAAGCGGAAACAGGGCTCCTCTGGAAGGGGGTGGGATCCTCGTGCATCCTCTAGAGTGGAGACGGGTATGTCAGGGAACTTCTTGAGTCGCAGCAAGGGTGTGAAGGACCCTTTGGAAGTTCCAGAGGTTAGGTGTGATTAGCCTCGAGACGCCTCAGCGGAAATGGGCCTCATCTTGCCTGGAGGGGAGAACCTCCTGAATATTCTCGAGTTGCGGCAGGTATTCTCGACTTACGACGGGGACCTCAGGGACCCGCTCTGGTGGCCTCAGGAAAGGCCAGTCCCCATGCGAGTAGCTCGAGGGCCTCGCGGGATTCCTCTCCCGTAAATGCCGGGGAATAAGACCTTGTGTGGAGTCGGGGCCGGAATCTGAGGATTCCTTTCCACTTCTGACATGGATCTTGGGGTACTTGTGAAATCTGCCCAGTTGAGTCAGTCCTCGTCTCGAGTGGGGGCATGCACGTGCGCTTTCCTCCAGAGCTGTAGCAGCAGTGTCACGCTTCACGTCGCGTGGATCAAGGGATCTGTGGCTTTCCCTCGAGGCTTTCCCACGAGGCTTTCCCACAGGGCTGTGCCACGTGCCACCGTGGTGGGAGTCGATCCTCGACGTGAAAGTCGAGGCAGTGCAGGGAAAACAGGTTCCTCTGGAATGGACTGAGACATCTTGGGGACTCTTGGAATTGTGGCAGGACGCCTTTCCTGTGGAGAGCGCCTCCTCTTGAGATGCGACAGGAACACCCAGAATTCTTTCCCGACCAGGCAGGGAAGGGATCCTTCTTCTCGAGCTACGAGGCGGAAATATGGCTCCTCTGGATGTGGGCGGGACCCACGTGCCTCCTCTGGAGTGGAGACGGGTTGTCCGGGAACTTCTTGAGTTGCAACAAGTGTGTGAAAGACCTTTTGGAAGTTCCAGAGGTTAGGTGTGATTAACCTCGAGATGCCTCATCGGAAATGGGCCTCATCTCGCCTGGTGGGGAGAACCTTCTGGATTTTCTCGAGTTGCGGCAGGTGCTCTAGATTTATGACGGGGACCTCAGAGTCACGCTCTGGTGGCCTCAGGAAAGGCAACTCCCCATGCGAGTTGCTGTGGGGTCTTTCGGGATTCCTCTCCCGTCGATGCCGGGGCCTAAGACCTTGTGTGCAGTCGGGTTCGGAACTTAATGATTTGCCTCCAGGGCTGACATGGATCTTGGGTTCCTTCTGGAGTCTCCCCAGGGGAGTCAGTCCTCGTGTCGAATGGGGCATGCATGTGCGCTTTAATCCCCCGCTCTACCAGCAGTATCACGCTTCCCGTCGAGTAGATCAAGGAATCTGTGACTTTCCCTGAATGCTTTCCCATGAGGCTTTCCCACGAGGGTTTCCCACAGGGCTGTCCCACGTGCCACCGTGGTGTGAGTCGATCCTCGGCGTGAAAGTCGAGGCAGTGCAGGGAAAACAGGTTCCTCTGGAATAGACTGAGACATCTTTTGGACTCTTGGAATGGTGGCACGACCCTGGAGTTCCTCTAGGTTTTCCTGTCGAGAGCGCCTCCTCTTGAGATGCGACAGGAACGCCCGGAATTTTTTCCGGACCAAGCAGGCAAAAGATCCTTCCTCTCGAGCTACGAGGCGGAAACGGGGCTCCTCTGGATGTGGGCGGGACCCTCGTGTTTCGTCTCGACTGGAGACGGGTATGTCGGGGAACTTCTTGAGTTGCAGCAAGAGTGTGAAGGAGTCTTTGCAAGTTCCATATGTTAGGTGTACTTAGCCTGGAGAGGCCTCAGCAGAAATGGGCCTCATCTCGCCTGGAGGGGAGAACCTCCTGTATTTTCTCAAGTTGAGGCAGGTGATCTCGACTTACGACGGGGAACTTAGGGACCCACTCTGGTGGCCTCAGGAAAGGCCAGTCCCCATGAGAGTTGCTTGGGGCCTCTCGGGATTCCTCTCCCGTCGATTTTGGGCGGGAGCGTGGGCGTGGGCGTGGGCGTGGGCGTGGGCGTGGGCTTGGGCGGCCAAATCAAAGGGACCTAGGGGCGTTTCCTGGGCGGTGAGCTCCCTTGGCACTGCTGAGGGCCCCTGATTGATCCACCCGAGGTTGATCCCACCCCCCGCTGCGAGGGAGGGCCACAAACCAAAGCCCCCAAACTGCCCACCCACCCCAACGGGGATCTTGGCGGTCCGGGGCACAGCTGTGCCCGGGAAAAGCCCACTCGCTCCATGGGACTCCATCCATTGTCGCTGCTTGGAAAGAGGCCAGCGGCAGCCCCCTCCATCTACGCACCCAAACCCTATTGACGTCAATGGAGCGCCTCCCGCTCTCCAGAGTCCTGAGCTGCTGGGTCCCCGCCCACTCGGCCAGCAGTCTGCAGCGCGCCCGTGTGCCTCTCCCACCATGGCTTCGTCCAGCTCCTCCAGCACCTCAAGCGGTACGTTTGCCCTCGGTCCCTGGGGTCGGATCACGTCTCAGGGGATTTGCGGGTGGCCCGGGCAAGGGCTCTCGGCCCACGTGTCGACCCCCCCTCCCGCCCGAGAACGGCGGAGACCCATCGGCCGGGCCCGGGGTTCCCAGGCGTCAGCTGTGCCCAAAGTTGGAGGGCGTGGCATCATTCGTTCATCTTGCTCCTTTGGCACACTCATGGCTTCTCCGTTCTCTTTTCTGGGAAGACAGTGTTGTTTCAAGGGGCGCGCTGCTGGGAGCTGGGGCCGGTGGGAGCGGGTGCTGTGCTGGGATGAGGCCCTTTGTCCTCACAACTTCCTGTCAGAACGGGAGTCGGGGAGCTCTGTGGCCTTGCCGCCTTCAGTGGCTTCCTCTGCACAGGGGCCTAGTGCCTTCTGCCTTCTGTCAGGCGTTACGGGGTTTGGGCTTTGCTTTGGTGGCCTTGGCCTTGGCCTTGGCCTGGGCCTTGGCCTTACCCTTGGCGTTGCCCTTGCCCTTGCCCTTGGCCTTGCCCTTGCCCTTGGCCTTGGGCTTGGCCTTCCCTTGGCCTTACCTTGTCCTTGCCCTTGAACTTGACCTTGAACTTGAACTTGACCTTGAACTTGACTTTGACCTTGACCTTGACCTTGACCTTGACCAACAACGGGAGACCAGATTTGCTCAGAGCCCTGGAGGTCCAGAGGCAGGGCCGTGTATCTCCCCTTCCCTTTGTGATCATTGCAAAGACATTCCTAGCTGATAGGGGAGTGCCCATGACGAAGCAAGCAGTGGGAGTGCGTTTGACACGACTGTGTGCCTCAACTCCACAAGGGGCCTTTCCTCTCGAAGTAGGCCCCATGTCCCCTTGGGGAGGGTGTCATGCCTCTTTTCTCCACACTGCCAAAGGGTGGAGCAAAGCTCGCTCTGTCAGAGGTACAAAAACAGCAATTGAATGGATTTTCAAGCTCTTGCTAAGCTGCACCCTTTCAGGGCCCACTTTAATGAAACAGGTGCTCTGTGGCCCCCAGTTGGGTATGCAGTTTCACAAACAGGGTGAGATCCTGTCCAAGCCAACAATTTTCCTGAAAGACCTAGGCTCACTAGAGCTCTCCTCCAGAGCAAAGGGGATAGAGGAGATGTATGGAGGAGTCTTGGCTTTTCCCTGTGAGTGTGGGGCTACTCCCTACGGCCCCAAGCTCAGGGATAACTGCCTCTAAGAAAGGAATGGCAAGAAGCGCTATTCTTGGAGGTTGGGACAGGGAGTTCGCAGCATGTGGGGAAAGAAAGACTTCTTCGGGGAAGAAGAGGCAACCACCGGGGGTGTTTTTGTAAGCCTCTATTTGGAAGGAACAGGTTTTCTTATACAACTCAAGACCTCCAGATCTGCTCAGAGGACTGAAGTTCCAGAGACAGGGCCATGTATCTCCCCTTCCCTTTGAGATCCTTGCCAAGACATTCCTAGCAGATTGTCAGAGTGCCCATGAAGAAGCAAGCAGTGGGAGTATGCTTGACATCACTGGCTGCCTACCTGGGCTCAGCTCCTCAAGGGGCCTTTCTCTCCTGGTAGGCCCTATGTCCCCTTTGGGAGAGGGTTGTGCCCTCTTCCCTCCACACTGCCAAAGGGTGGAGGTGGAGCAAACTCGTTCTCTCCGAGGTAAAAGAAAGACAAATTGGATGGATTTTTAAGCTCTTGCTATGCTGCACCCCTCCAGGACCCACTCGAGCAAAACAGGTGCCCTGTGGCCCCTAGGTCGGGTATGCAGGTTCACACACCGGGTGTGATCCCATCAAAGCCAAGAATTTTCCTGACAGACCTAGGCTCACTTGAGCCCTCCTCCAGAGGAAAAGGGACAGAAAAGATGTGTATGTGGAGGTGGCTCTGCCTTTCCAGGTCCCAATCTCAGGGATAACTGCCCCTAAGAAAGGAACTGCTGCTGCTAAGTTGCTTCAGTCGTGTTCGACTCTGTGCGACGCCATAGACGGTAGCCCACTAAGCTCCCCCGTCCCTGGGATTCTCCAGGCAAGAACAGTAAGTGGGTTGCCATTGCCTTCTCCAATGTATGAAAGTGAAAATGAAAGTGCAGTCGCTCAGTCGTGTCCGACCCTCAGCGACCCCATGGACTGCAGCCTACCAGGCTTCTCCGTCCATAGGATTTTCTGAAAGGAACTGCAAGAAGCACCTTTCCAGGAGGCTGGGAAAGGGAGTTCGCAGGATGTGGGGAAAGAGAGCCTCCTTCGGGGAAGAATAGGCGGCCACTTGTTTTGTGTTGCAAACCTCTATTTGGAAGGAACAGGTTAGCTTATACAAAGGGAGACCTCCAGATCTGCTCAGAGGACCGAAGTTGCAGAGGCAGGTCGGTGTATTTTCCCTTCACTTTGGGATCCTTGCAAAGACATTCCTTGCTGAGAGATGATTCAGCAAGGGCCTTTGACACTGTTGTTTTCTTTCCAAGGTTCAAAGATTCCTTCAGTTCCTAATATAGATATCCTAGAAATTATGTGACATCCGTGAAAATCTGATATGTCCTGGTCAAATGCTGTCAGTTATAATTCTAGTTATCATATTAAACCATTTCAAGTCGCAGCAGTGACCAGATTACATTGTCAATTTCTATTTCATCAGGTTTTAACCATGTCCTCTATGGTTTCACACTGATGCCTTTGCAGAAATACTGCTACTTCAAGATATATGGAAAATACTTTTTTTAAGCTTACTGATAATTTGTTTGTTTGTTTGCTTGTCTTCTGGTAAGCTGGTACCAGATGGAATTTAGTCTCCTCTCTAGGTTAAGAGAACAAAGTTTTCTTAGAATGCAATTTTTGATCACAGACTATGAGTTTCTCTACCTTTCATTGATTTATAATTGTTTTCATCATCTGTTTTTTTACTTCGGTAAAGTAAATAAGCCTTATTTAAGATTTTGGTACATGTAGGATGGACTAAGCTTTCCCCACTCTTGCAAGTTCCCTTAACCCTTCAGATTCTTCTCGTGGGACCAAGATCTCACTTTCCTCCAGAGGGACAATCCAAGCTTTTTATCAGTTGATCTGCCCCTGACATCAGAGTCAAGTTGAGCACGAGTTGGCCTATAATTTAGGCATGAAACTATGACTACATAAAGAAAAGGTGACTTTATGATTCAGGGATGGCCATGATATGCCTTGCACTTCAGAGAAAATGGGTTAAAATGATTTTTTTTCTTCAAAACTGCACAGCCATTTCTTTCAGCATATGCAATTGAAAACATCTAGTCATTAGGTCAGTTTTCATTCCAATTCCAAAGAAAGGCAATGACAAAGAATATTCAAGCTGCTGCACAATTGCACTCATCTCACACACTAGTAAAGTAATGCTCAAAATTCTCCAAGTTCACATGAACTGTGAACTTCCAGATGTTCAAGAGGGATTTAAAAAATGCAGAGAAACCAGAGATCAAATTGCCAACATCCACTGGATCATTGAAAAAGCAAGAGAGTTCCAGAAAAAAAAACACATCTATTTCTGCTTTATTGACAATGCCAAAGCCTTTGACTGTGTGAATCACAAGAAACTGGGAAAAATTCTGAAAGAGATGGGAATACCAGACCACCTGACCTGTCTCTTGAGAAACCTGTATGCAGGTCAGGAAGAAACAGTTCAAACTGGACATGGAACAACAGACTGGTTCTAAATAGGAAAAGGAACATGTCAAGGCTGTATATTGTCACCCTGCTTATTTAACTTATATGCAGAGTACAGCATGAGAAACACTGGGCTGGAGGAAGCACACGCTGGAATCAAGATTGCTGGGAGAAATATCAATAATCTCAGATATTCAGATGGCACTACCCTTATGGCAGAAAGTGAAGAAGAACTAAAGAGTCTCCTGATGAAAGTGAAAGAGGAGAGTGAAAAAGGTAGCTTAAAGCTCAGCATTCAGAAAACTAAAATCATTGCATCCAGTCCCATCACTTCATGGCAAATAGATGGGAAAACATTGGAAACAGCAGCAGACTATTTTTGGGGGCTTGGAAATCACTGCAGGTGATGGCTGCCTCCATGAACTTAAAACATATTTATGACTTGGAAGAAAAGTGATGACCAAACTAGACAGCATATTAAAAAGCCGATACCATACTGTCTTGATGACTGTGGCTTTGTAGTAGAGCCTGAAGTCAGGCAAGTTGATACCTCCCGTTCCATTCTTCTTTCTCAAGATTGCTTTGGCTATTCGAGGTTTTTTGTATTTCCATACAAATCTTGAAATTATTTGTTCTAGTTCTGTGAAAAATGTAGCTGGTAGCTTGACAGGGATTGCATTGAATTTGTAAATTGCTTTGGGTAGTATACTCATTTTCACTATATTGATTCTTCCGATCCATGAACATGGTATATTTCTCCATCTATTAGTGTCCTCTTTGATTTCTTTCATCAGTGTTTTATAGTTTTCTATACATAGGTCTTTAGTTTCTTTAGGTAGATATATTCCTAACAGACATATAGATCAATGGAACAAAATAGAAAGCCCAGAAATAAATCCACACACATATGGACACCTTATCTTTGACAAAGGAGGCAAGAATATACAATGGAGTAAAGACAATCTCTTTAACAAGTGGTGCTGGGAAAACTGGTCAACCACTTGTAAAAGAATGAAACTAGATCACTTTCTTACACCATACACAAAAATAAACTCAAAATGGATTAAAGATCTAAATGTAAGATCAGAAACTATAAAACTCCTAGAGGAGAATATAGGCAAAACACTCTCAGAAATAAATCACAGCAGGATCCTCTATGATCCACCTCCCAGAATTCTGGAAATAAAAGCAAAAATAAACAAATGGGATCTAATTAAAATTAAAAGCTTCTGCACAACAAAGGAAACTATAAGCAAGGTGAAAAGACAGCCTTCAGAATGGGAGAAAATAATAGCAAATGAAGCAACTGACAAACAACTAATCTCAAAAATATACAAGCAACTTATGCAGCTCAACTCCAGAAAAATAAACGACCCAATCAAAAAATGGGCCAAAGAACTAAATAGACATTTCTCCAAAGAAGACATACGGATGGCTAACAAACACATGAAAAGATGCTCAACATCACTCATTATTAGAGAAATGCAAATCAAAACCACAATGAGGTACCACTTCACACCAGTCAGAATGGCTGCAATCCAAAAATCTGCAAGCAATAAATGCTGGAGAGGGTGTGGAGAAAAGGGAACCCTCCTACACTGTTGGTGGGAATGCAAACTAGTACAGCCACTATGGAGAACAGTGTGGAGATTCCTTAAAAAATTGCAAATAGAACTACCTTATGACCCAGCAATCCCACTGCTGGGCATACACACCGAGGAAACCAGAATGGAAAGAGACACATGTACCCCAATGTTCATCGCAGCACTGTTTATAATAGCCAGGACATGGAAACAACCTAGATGTCCATCAGCAGATGAATGGATAAGAAAGCTGTGGTACATATACACAATGGAGTATTACTCAGCCATTAAAAAGAATTCATTTGAATCAGTTCTGATGAGATGGATGAAACTGGAGCCGATTATACAGAGTGAAGTAAGCCAGAAAGAAAAACACCAATACAGTATACTAACACACATATATGGAATTTAGGAAGATGGCAATGACGACCCTGTATGCAAGACAGGAAAAAAGACACAGATGTGTATAACGGACTTTTGGACTCAGAGGGAGAGGGAGAGGGTGGGATGATTTGGGAGAATGGGAATTCTAACATGTATACTATCATGTAAGAATTGAATCGCCAGTCCATGTCTGACGTAGGGTGCAGCATGCTTGGGGCTGGTGCATGGGGATGACCCAGAGAGATGTTATGGGGAGGGAGGTGGGAGGGGGGGTCATGTTTGGGAACGCATGTAAGAATTAAAGATTTTAAAACTAAAAAAATAAATAAATTAAAAAAAAATTAAAAAAAAAAAAAAAAGCCGAGACGTTGCTTTGCCAACAATGATCCATCCAGTCAAGGCTATGGTTTTTCCATATGTCATGGATGGATATGAAAGAGGTACTATAAAGAAAGTGACAGCTGAAAATTTGATGCTTTTGAACTGTGGTGTTGGAGAAGATGCTTGTAGGTCGCTTAGACTACAAGGAGACGCAACCACTCCATCCTAAAGGAAATCAGGTCTGAATATCCATTGGAAGGACTAATACTGAACCTGAAACTCCAATACTTTGGCCACTTGATGTGAAGAGCTGACTCACTTGGAAGTTGCTTTGATTTGCCTATGAGTGTGGGAGCCCTCCCTGGGCAAAGGGCCTCAGGGGTCATTGCCACTGAATCATGACATCCAAGCAAGCGCATTCCAGCTGTGTGACATGCAGGAAGCAGGAGACTGGGAAAACTGTCTTCCTTAGAGGAAGGAAAGTCATCCGCAGAGAGTGTGTTTTCAGGCCTCTCTTTGCAGCAAGTGTTTTGCTTCTCAGACATCAGAGCTGCAGGCTTGCTCTGAGGGCATCAATTCCAGAGTCAGGGCTGTGTGTCTCACTGCACTTTCCAAGCATTGCAGACACATTCCTAGGTTGGAGCAGTGCTTCCCATGAGAAAGAAGCCTCGGGAGTGTGTCTGAGCGGGCTGAGTGCCATGCTAGGGTCACCTAGTCGAGGGCACCTTGCACATCCAATGGGCCTCAGGCGAGTAGCTATGGACCGGCCCCTCGGTTGAGATATCCCAAAGCAGGGAACAAAGCTAGCTCTGTCAGAAGGAGGAAAACAGCAATGGGATGGATTTTCAAGCAGTTGCTAAGTCACACCACGTGAGGGCTCCACGGGAAAGAAATGCGAATTTTGGCCTCTAGGTCCAGTATCCAGATGTGTGCACAGGATATTTTCCCCACAAGATCCAAGAATGTTCCAGACAGACCTAAGCTCACTAGCTCTCTCCTGCAGAGGAAATGAAATATTGTTGCTGAACCACGAAAAGATGCTGGGATTCTTGGCTTATGGAGGAGAAGAATTCAATCCAGGGCCCAAGACGAGGCTTGATTGCTCAGAGCTTTTGTGTAATAGAGTTTTATTCAAGTATAAAGGAGATAGAGAAAGCTTCTGACAGAGACATCACAAGGGGCAGAAAGCGTACCCCCTTGCTAGTGTTAGTAATGGAGTTATATACTCTCCAATAAGTTATTACAACGAACAAAAGAATGTCTGGAGGTTGTAAAGACTCACTAGACCTACTCCCATAATTTACATTTTAAGATAACAGGATTAGCCAGAAGGTTTTTCCAGAGACCGTCCTCAAGAAGGATGCATGATTGTTATATAATCCTAAGGAATGTAGAGGGAAAAAAAGTGTGTCCTTTCTTCCTCCTTGAGAATTCTAGACCCCTCTCTCCTTGGGGACCCTTGAACTTCTTATAAACCTGCCTTGGCAATGACTCTCTCCGAAACATGATTGAACAGCCGTTTGGAGCTTCCTTTGACTTTCCCTGGGAGGGAGGGAGCCCTCCCTGAGCACAGGGCCTCAGGGGCCATGGCCAATGAAAACTAATCTCCCAGTAAGTGCTTTTCAGCCCTGTGTGACTCTCAGCCCACAGGAGGCTGAGAAAACTCTCTTCCTTGGAGGAAGGAAAGGCAGCCCAAGAGTGTGTTTTCAGGCCTGTATCTTGCAGCAAGTGTTTGGCTTGTTAGACATAAGACCTGCAGGCCTGCTCCAACAGACTCCATTCCAGAATCAGGGCCTTGTGTCTCCCTGCAGTTTCCTGGCCTTGCAAACACATTCCTAGGTGAGAGCAGTCCTGCCCATGGGGAAGCAGGCTGCGGGAGTGTGTCTGAGGGGGCCAGGTGCCATGCTGGGGTCACCTGGTCGAGGGCACTTTGCACCTCCAATGGACCCCAGGCAAGGAGTTGCAGGCCACCACCTTGCTTCAGAGATCCCAAAGTGGGAAGCAAAGCTCGCTCTGTCAGAGGGAAGAAAACAGCAACTGGATGGATTTTCAAGCAGTTGCTAGGCTGTACTGCGTTAGGGCTCCAAGGAAGAAAAATGCAAATGTTAGCCCCTACGACTGGTATCCAGGTGGGCTCCCAGGATGATTTCCCCGCAGGATCCAAGAACGTTCCAGACAGACCTGGGCGCACTAGCTCCCTCCTGCAGAGGAAACATGATAGAACAGCTGTTTGGAGGTTGCTTTGACTTCCCCTGGGAGGGTAGGATCCCTCCCTGGGTGCAGGGCCTCAGGGGCCATTGCCGCTGAGAAATGCCCTCTACGCCAGACCTTTCCAGCCTTGTATGACTCAGCACGGAGGAGACTGGAAAAGCTTTCTTCTTTGGAGGAAGGAAAGGCAGCCCCAGAGAGTGTGTTTTCACACCTGTATCTTGCAGCAAGTGTTTGGCGTCTCAGACGTCAGACCTCCAGTCCTGCTCCAACGGCCTCAGTTCCAGAGTCAGGGCCGTGTGTCTCCCTGCATTTTCTGAGCCTTGGGAACACATTCCTAGGTCAGAACAGTCCTGCCCATGGGGAAGGAGGCTGCGGGAGTGTGTCTGAGGGGGTCGGGTGCCATGCTGGGGTCCAATAGACCTGGTACCTCCAATAGACCCCAGGACAACAGCAGTGGGGCTCCCCCTGGCTTCCGAAATGCCAAAGCGAGAAGCAAAGCTAGCTCTATCAGAAGGAAGAAAAGAGCAATTAGATGGATGTTCAGGCTGTTGCTGGGCCGCACCACTTCAGGGTCCCCCCCGAGAGGAGCAGGCACCCTGTGGCCCCTAGGTCCGATATGCAGGTTAACACACAGGATGTGTCCCCATAGGAGCCAAGAATTTTCCTGACAGACCTAGGCTCACTAGAGCTCTCCTACAGGGCAAAAGGGATAGAACAGACTGTGGATGTGACTCTGCCTTTCCCAGCGAGCACGGGGCCCTCCCTATGGCCCCGGGCTCCAGGGAAAATTGTCCCTGAAAAATGACCTCCAAGAAGCGCTTTTCCAGCAGGCTGGGATGCAGAGTTCACAGGATGTGGGGAAAGTGATCGTCCTTCAGGGAAGAAGAGGCAGCCACCCAGTGTGTGTTTGCAAGCCTGTATTTGGAAGAAACTGGTTTGCTTCTTCAAGGGGAGACCTCCAGGTCTGCTCAGAGGACCGAAATTCCAGAGGCAGCACCATGCATCTCCCCTGTCCTTTCTGAGCCTTGGAAAGACATTCCTAGCTTATAGCAATATTGCTCATGAAGAAGCAGGATGCAGGAATGTGTCAGACATGACTGGGTGCCTTCCTGGGTTCAGCTCCGTGAGGGGCCTTTCCACTCAAAGTAGGTCCCATGCCTCCTTGGGGAGGAAGTGGGGCCCGCTTGCCTCCAAATTGCCAAAGGCTGGAACAAAGCTAGTTCTATCAGAGGTAAGAAAAGAGCAATTGGATGGATGTGGAAGCTGTTGCTGGGCCGCACTGCTTCAGGCCCCCCACCCCTCTGGCCCCGAGAGAAACAGGCGCCCTGTGGCCCCTCGGTCCTGTATGCAGTTTCACACATAGAATGTGTCCCCATAGGAGCCAAGAATTTTCCTGACAGACCTAGGCTCACTAGAGCTCTCCTACAGAGCAAAGGGGATGGGACAGATGTGTGGCTGTGGCTCTGCCTTTCCCTGGGAGTGTGGAGCCGCTCCCTATGGCCCCGGGCTCCAGGGGAAATTGCCCCTGAATAATGACCTCCAAGAAGCGCTTTTCCAACTGGCTGAGACGTGGAGTTCTCAGGATGCAGGGAAAGCGAGTGTCCCTTCGGGGAAGCAAAGGCAATCACCTGTTATCATTACTTACTAGAATAGTAGGTACCTTCTCCGGTTGGGCAGAGGCCTTCCCTACCTGATCTGAAAAAGAAAATGAAGTAGCTCGCTGATTTGAGAAATAATTCCCAGACTTGGGTTTCCAACCAGTATAGAATCCGACAATGGCTCTGTCTTTGTAGCCGCGTTAATTAACAGGTATGTGAAGCTCTAAATATCAGTGGAAATTACATACAGCATATAGGCCCCAGTGTTCTGGAATGGTGCAAAGAAACAACCAAACTCTTGAAGAGACACTTTCAAAATGGATCATAGAGACTGACTGTACATGGATGGGCTTGCTTCTGGCAGACTTACTCATATTACAGGTAACCGCACATTCCCATAGTTGTTGTCCTTATGAAACTTTCTATGGGAGACCCCCCCCCCAACAATGAGGCAGGTGTTAGCAGATTTGCCACAAGTAAGGAGGTGGGATTTCACAGCAGCTGGAACAATTAGGTAAGGTAATAAATCAGGTAACTAAGTTTGTATAAAAAAGAATATCATTCCCATTTGAGGAACAGATTCATGAATTTGTGCTCAGTGATCAGGTGTGGCTCAATGACTGGAAACACAATTCCTTGGCCTGACATCGGAAAGGTCCTTATATTGTTGTTTTAGCCACAATTCTGAAAGAGAAGGGAATACCAGACCACCTAACCTGCCTCTTGAGAAATCTGTATGAAGGTCAGGAAGCAACAGTTAGAACAGGACATGGAACAACAGACTGGTTCGAAAAAGGAAAAGGAGTATGTCAAGGTTGTATGTTGTCACCATGTTTATTTAACTTATATGCAGAGTACATCATAAAAAATGCTGGGATGGAAGATAAAAGAGCTGGAATCAAGATTGCCGGAAGAAATAGCAATAAACTTAGACATGCAGATGACACCACCATTATGGCAGAATGGGAAGACGAACGGGTATGTCGGGGAACTTCTTGAGTTGCAGCAAAGGGGTGAAGGACCCTTTCGAAGATCCAGAGGTTAGGTGTGGTTAGTCTCGAGATGCCTCAGCGGAAATGGGCCTCATGTCGCCTGGAATGGAGAGGCTCCGGGATATTCCTGAGTTTCAGCAGGTGCTCTCGACTTACGACGGGGACCTCAGGGACACTCTCTGGTGGCCTCAGGAAAGGCCAGTCCCCATGCGAGTTGCTAGGGGGCCTCTCGGGATTACTCTCCCGTCGTTGCCGGGGCCTAAGACGTGTGAAGTCGGGGCCGGAACATGAGGATTCCTCTCCAGTGCTGACATGGATCTTGGGGTACTTCTGGAGTCTCCCCAGGGGAGTCAGCTCTCCTCTCGAGTGGGGGCATGCAGGTGCGCTTTCCTCCAGAGCGGTAGCAGCAGTGTCAGGCTTCCTGTCACGTGGATCAAGGGATCTGTGGCTTTCCCTCGAGGCTTTCCCACGAGGTTTTCCCAAGAGGCTTTCCGACAGGGCTGTCCCAAGTGCCACCGTATTGAGAGTCGATCCTGGGCATAAAAGTCGAGGCAGTGCAGCGAAAACAGGTTCTTCTGGAATGGACTGAGACATCTGGGGGACTCAGGGAATGGTGGCACGACCCTGGAGTTCCTCTCGCCTTTCCAGTGGAGAGAGCCTCCTCTTGAGATGCGACGGGAACGCCCAGAATTCTTTCCAGACCAAGCAGGGAAAGGATCACTCATCTCGAGCTACGAGGCCGAAACGGGGCTCCTCTGGATGTGGGCGGGACCCTCGAGCTTCCTCTCGAGTGGAGACAGGTTGTCGGGGTACTTCTTGAGTTGCAGCAAGGGTGTGAAGAACCTTTTGTAAGTTCCAGAGGTTAGGTGTGATTAGCCTCGAGAAGCCTCAGCAGAAATGGGCCTCATCTCGCCTGGAGGGGAGAAACTGCTGGATTTTCTCGAGATGTGGCAGGTGCTCTTGACTTACGACGGGGACCTCACGGACAGGTTCTGGTGGCCTCAGGACTGGCCAGTCCCCATGTGAGTTGCTCGGGGGCCTCTCGGGATTCCTCTCCCGTCGATGCCGGGGCCTAAGACCTTGTGTGGATTCGAGGCCGGAACCTGAGGATTCCTCTCCAGTGCTGTCATGGATCTTGGGGTACTTCTGGACTCTCCCCAGGGCAGTCAGTCCTCATCTCGAGAGGGGGCATGCCCGTGCGTTTTCCTCCCGAGCTGTAGCAGCAGCGTCACGCTTCCCGTCGCGTCTATCATGGGATCTGTGGCTTTCCCTCGAGGATTTTCCACTAGGCTTTCCCACAGGGTTGTCCCTTGTGCCACCGTGGTGGGAGTCGATCCTCGGCATAAAAGTCGAGGCAGTGCAGGGAAAACAGGTTCCTCTGGAATGGACTGAGACATCTGGGGGACGCTGGGAATGGTGGCACGACGCTGGAGTTCCTCTCGCCTTTCCTGTGGAGAGCGCCTGCTCTTGAGATGCGACGAGAACACCGGGAATTCTTTACTGACCAAGCAGGGAAAGGATCCCTCATCTCGAGCTATGAGGCGGAAACGGAGCTCCTCTGGATGTGGGCGGGACCCTCGTGCTTCCTCTAGAGTGGAGACAGGTTTGTCGGGGAACTTCTTGAGTTACAGCAAGGTTGTGAAGGACACTTTGGAAGTTCCAGAGGTTAGATGTGATTAGCCTCTAGACGCCTCAGCGGAAATGCGCCTCATCTGGCCTGAGGTCAAAACCTCCTGGATTTTCTCGAATTGTGGCAGGTGCTCTCGACTTACTACGGGGACCACAGGGACCCGCTCTGGTGTCCTCAGGAAAGGCCATTCCCATGCGAATTGCTCGAGGGCCTCTCGGGCTACCTTTACCGTCGATGCCGGGGCCTAAGACCTTGTGTGGAGTCGGGGCCGGAACCTGAGGATTCCTCTCTAGTCCTGACATGGATCTTGCGGTACTTCTGGAGTCTCCCCATGGGAGTAAGTCCTCGTCTCGAATGGGGGCATGCACGTGTGCTTTCCTCCAGAGCGGTAGCAACAGTGTCACGCTTCCCGTCGCATGGATCAAGGGATCTGCGGCTTTCCCTCCAGGCTTTCCCACGAGGCTTTCCCACATTGCTGTCCCACGTGCCATCGTGGTGGGAGTCGATTTTCGGCCTGAAAGTTGAGGCAGTGCATGGAAAACAGGTTTCTCTGGAATGGACTAAGAC
This sequence comes from Ovis aries, assembly GCF_016772045.2. Lineage (NCBI taxonomy): Eukaryota > Metazoa > Chordata > Mammalia > Artiodactyla > Bovidae > Ovis > Ovis aries. The sequence continues at coordinate 62,824 of NC_056059.1, forward strand.
CTCTGGGGGACTCTGGGAATGGTGGCACGACCCTGTAGTTCCTCTCGCCTTTCCTGTGGAGAGCACCTCCTCTTGAGATTTGTCGGGAATGCCGGGAATTCTTTCCCGACCAAGCAGGGAAAGGATCCCTCATCTCGAGCTACGAGGCGGAAACGGGGCTCCTCTGGATGTGGGGGGAACTCTCGTGCTTCCTCTGAAGTGGAGACGGGTATATCGGGAATTTCTTGAGTTGCAGCAAGTGTGTGAAGTACCTTTTGGATGTTCCAGAGAATAGATGTGCTTACCCTCGAGACGCCTGAGCGGAAATGGGCCTCATCTCGCCTGGAGGGGAAAACCTCCTGGATTTTCTCGAGTTTCGGCAGGTGCTCTCGACATACGATGGGGACCTCAGGGACCCGCTCTGGTGGCCTCAGGAAAAGCCAGTCCCGATGCGAGTTGTTAGGGGCCTCTTGGAATTCCTCTCCCGTCGATGCCGGGGCCTAAGACCTTGTGTGGAGTCGAGGCCAGAAACTGAGGATTCCTCTCCAGTGCGGACATGGATCTTGGGGTACTTCTGGAATCACCCCAGGGGAGTCAGTCCTCGTCTCAAGAGGGGGCATGCACGTGCACTTTCCTCCCGAGCTGTAGCAGCAGTGTCACGCTTCCCGTCGCGTGGATCAAGGGATCTGTGGATTTGCCTCGAGGCTTTCCCAAGAGGCTTTCACACAGGGCTGTCCCACGTGCCACCGTGTTGTGAGTCGATCCTCGGCATGAAATTCGAGGCAATGCAGGGAAAACAGGTTCCTCTGGAATGGACTGAAACATCCGGGGGTCTCTTGGAATGGTGTCACATTCCTGGAGTTCCTCTCTCCTTTCCTGTTGAGAACGCCTTCTCTTGAGATGCGATGGGAATGCTGGGGATTCTTTCTGGATGAAGCAGGGAAAGGATCCCTCATCTGGAGCTGCGAGCCTGAAAGGGGCTCCTCTTGTTGGAGTATCCCTCGCTGTTCCTCTCTAGTGGAGATGGGTATGTTGGGGATCTTCTTGAGTTGCAGCAAGGTTGTGAAGGACCCTTTCAAAGTTCAAGAGGGAAGATGTGATTTGCCTAGAGATGCCTCGGAGGAAAAGGGCCTCGTCTCGCCTGGAGGAGAGAACCTCCCGGATTTTCTCGAGTTGCAGCAGATCCCTCTCGAGTTACGACGGGGCCCTCATGGACCTGCTCTTGTGGCCTCTGGAAAGGCCAGTCTCCATGCCAGTTGTGAGGGGCCTCTTGGGATTCTTCTCCAGTCTGTCCCGGGGCCTAATACCTCGTGTGGAGTGGAGGCCAGAACATCAGAATTCTTCTCCAGTGATGACATGGATCTTGCGGGTACTTCTGGAGTCTCCACAGGGGAGTCAGTCCTCGTCTCGAGTGGGGACATGCATGTCCTCTTTCCTGCCAAGCTGTAGCTGCAGTGTCATGCTTCCCATCGCGTGGATCAAGGGATCTGTGGCTTTCCCTCTAGGCTTCCCCAGGAGGCTTTCCCACAAGGCTGTCACACATGCCACCGTCTTGTGAGTCGATAGTCGGGGTGACAGTCGAGGCAGTGCAGGGATATCAGGTTCCTCTGGAGTGGACTGAGACATTTGGGGGACTTTTGGAATGGTGGAATGAACCCTGAAGTTCCTCTCGGCTTTCCTGTTGAGAGTACTTCCTCTTTAGAAGCGTCCTGAATGCCAGGAATCCTTTCCCGACGAAGCAGTGAAAGGAACCCTCATCTCAAGCGGAGGTGTGGGAAATGGGGCTCCTCTTGATCATAGTGGGACCCTTGGTGTTCCTCTCCAGTGTAGATGGGTATAACGGGCATTTTCTTTAGTTACTTCCAGGGTGTGAAGGACCCTTTCGAGGTTCAAGTGGGAAGTTGTGATTTCCCTGGAAATGCCGCATTGTAAAATAAGCTCATCTCGCCTGGGGGGGAGAACTTCCTGGTTTTTCTCTACTTGGGGCATGTTCCTCTTGAGTTCTGATGGGTACCTCTGTGATCCACTCCTTTTTCCTCAAGAATGGCCAGTCTCCATGCGAGTTGCGAGGGGCCTCTCGAGATTCCTCTCTAGTCAGTTCCGGGGCCTAATTTTCCGGGATCCAGCCCCTGTGCTTTCATAGTAATTTGAACTTGGGGGCAAAGTCAGCGTCCTTTGAAAAATACATATTTAATTATAGGTATATAGAGAGATTAGAACAGTATAGTATATTAGGAAAATTAGTGGAGAAAATGTGCCTGAATAACTTGGTTTATGTGTAATAGCATCCATTCTCCAGATGGGAATTCAGCCAGAAAAACGGGGAGCAAGTAAGAACAACATGGGTGATTCAGTCTTTCCGGAAACTGATCCCATTTTCTTTATTTTTGTGTTTGCTGATATACCTTTTGTTACACATAAGGATGAGTACACAAACCCACGTGGGTCAGCAGTCCTGACCTCTATCAAAATCAGGTACTTCACATAAAGAAAAATATCTTAGCGATTTTACATCATCTTCTGGACATGAGACCTGCTGACATTTTATGATCCTTTCTTTCTGATAACCAAGACTTATTTCTTCCAAGGTTGTTTTTCTTAAACCAGACACCACCCTCCAAATAAAGTTTCATTCCTCTAGGGTGTGGCTGTAGTGAGTTACAGTCAAGAAAGTAATTTATTTAACCCAAGGTTAACATGATTAATCTTAAAGGTTAATAATTATTTCTCCTATATGCTTAAATATTTTTACTTATTTCTCCTATATGTTAGTTATATTCATTATAAGGGCAGGGAACATGGAGATTTAGCAGCAAACATCAGCCCAACAAATGAAAATCCTTTCACCTATGTTCCCCACAAGATCTATTTAGTTTTAAGATAGTGATAAAGTTACATTTTTACATAGCAAGGACACAGTGATTTATAACAAAGTACAGTGATTTATTACAAAAGAGAAAATTCATTGACTCAAAAAGTCTAGTATTACTAACCTTAAAACTACTGTATTTCCTTTTCTATATTCCAAATACATTGATTAATATATTCCCTTGCGCATAAGGATAGGGAGACCAGGAGGCAATCATTGCCTTAACAAGAAGAAAAAGCCCTATGCTAATATAGACTCTCAAAATACTCCAAAACCCTCTGTGCTGTTTATGATTAAGTGGTAGTAAACCGTCATGTGCATAGTGGCAGGAGTATGGATAATCCTGTCACACAAGCTAGTCTGTCAGCAGAGAGGTTTGACCTAAGACATCCTTTTCCCACCCAGGGCAGGGAATTAGCAGCAATTATTGGAACAACAAACAAAAAAACCCTTCACCAAAATAATTCCTAACCAGCCCACTATACTAATAATTTACAACTCCCTGAAAGAATTTGCCTTTAGTAAGTCAAAAACATCTCGTGCCTCTCAGATTGGGAAGCTGTAAACAATCACATGTTGCCAGACGAACCTCTACAGGTGGGCTAGATAACTTTCAGAGGAGTCCATAAGCTGAAATACTGTTGTCATGCCCAAGAATGTTTATTGCCTTGGAGCTGCACGTTAACACCTTCTCCGAGAAAAACGGTTATGGGGGAGAGCATAAAACAGACTCTGGTTTTGGGGTAGATGCTCAGGAACAGGGGGTTTCCTGAGGCTTGATCATACCTTTGCGTATGACAAGCCTCCTTCCACATAACCTTTGCCATGGGCGGAGTTCCTCACGCTGGCTCCCGGCACTAAGTCCTCGACTGGAGCCGAGGCTGGAACCTGAGGTTTCCTCTCCAGTGCTGACATGGATCAGCACTGAAATTGGGGTACCTCTGGAGTCTCCACAGAGAAGTCAGGCCTTGTCTCGAGTGGAGACATGCACATCTGCTTTACTCCCGAGCTGTTCAAGCGGTGTGAGTCTTCCCGTCGAGTTGACATGGGGAACTGCGGCTTTCCTCGAGGCTTTCACACAGGGATGTCACACGTGCCACCGTGGTGTGAGTCGATACTCGGCGTGAGGGTCGAGGCAGTGCAGGGATATCAGGTTCCTCTGGAGTGGACTGAGACATTTGGGGGTCTTTTGGAATGGTGGCACGACCCCTGGAATTCCGCTCGACAATCCTGTTGAGAGCGCCTCCTCTTGAGATGCGTTCGGAACGCCAGGAATCCTTTCCCGACAAAGCTGGGAAAGGCACCTTCATCTCGAGGGGAGGAAGGGGAAACGGGGCTCCTCTTGAGTTTGGCCGGACCCCGGTGTTCCTCTTGAGTAGTGACGGGTATGTTGGGGAACTTCTTTACTTGCAGCAAGTGTGTGAAGGACACTTTCCAGGTTCAAGAGCGAAAGTGTGATTTCCCTCAAGACACAGTAGCGGAAAAGGGCCTCAGCTTGCCTGCAGGGGTGAACCTCCTGGTTTTTCTCGTGTTGCAGCTGGTTCCTCTAGAGTTACAATGGGGACCTCAGGGACCCACTCTTGTGGCCTCAGGAAAGGTCAGTCTCCAAGCGAGTTCCGAGGGGCCTCTCAGGATTCCTCTCCAATCGGTGCCGAGTCCCATGTACTGGTCTGGAGCCAAGGTCGTAACCTGAGCTTTCCTCTCAAGTGCTGACATGGATCTTGTGTTTCCTCTGGAGTCTCCAAAGTGGAGTCAGGCCTTGTCTCGATTGGAGACATGCACGTCCACATTCCTCCCGAGATGTAGCAGCAGTGTCAGTTTTCCCATTGAGTTGACACAGGGACCTGTGGCTTTCCCTCGAGGCTTTCCAACAGTGCTATCACACGTGCCACCGAGGTGTGAGTCGATACTCGGGTTGACAGTGGAGGCAGTGGAGGGAAATCAGGTTCCTCTGAAGTATACTGGGACAGTTTGGGGTCTTTTGTGATGGTGTCACAAACCCTAGAGTTCCTCTCAACTTTCCTATTTTGAGTGCCTCCTCTTGAGATGCGATGGGAACGCTGGAATCCTTTACAAACAAAGCAGGGAAAGGAACCCTCATCTCGAGCAGAGGTGCGGAAACAAGGCTCCTCATGAGTTGTGGCGGGACCGTCGGTGTACCTATCAAGTGGAGAAGGGTATGTCAGGGAACTTCTTGAGTTGCAGTTAGGGTGTGAAGGAACCTTTCGAGGTTCAAGAGGGAAGATGTGATTTCCCTAGGGATGCCACAGTGGAGAAGGGCCTCATCTCGCTTGGAGGGGAGAACCTCCCTGTTTTTTCTCAAGTTGCAGCAGTTTCCTCTCGAGTTATGATGGGGACCTCAGGGACCCGCTCCTGTAGCCTCAGGAAAGGCCAGTCTGCATGCGAGTTGCGAGGTGCCTCTGGGGATTCCTCTCCAGTCGGAGCCGGGTCCTAAGTCCTCGTCTGGAGCCGAGGCCAGAACCTGAGGTTTCCTCTTTAGTGCTGACATGGATCTTGGGGTTTCTGTGGAGTCTCCTCAGGGGAGTCAGGCCTCGTTAGGAGTGGAGGCATGCACGTCCACTTTCCTCCTGGGCTGTAGCAGCAGTTTTTGTCTTCCAGGTGAGTTGACACAGGGATCTGTGGCTTTCCCTCGCGGCTATCCCACAGGGCAGCCACACGTGCCACCGTGGTTTGGGTCAACACCCGGGGTGATTGTCAGGTCATTGCATGGAAATCAGGTTCCACTGGAAAGGACTGAGATATTTGGGTGTCTTTTGGAATGGTGGTACGATACCTGGAGTTCCTCTTGACTTTCCTCTTAAGAGCACCTCCTCTTGAGATGCCACAGGAATGAAGCGAATACTTTCCCGACGAAGCAGGGAAAGGAACCCTCATTTCGAGTGGAGGAGGGGAAAAGGCGCTCCTCTTGAGATTGGCGTGACACTCAGTGTTCCTCTCGAGTGGAGACGGGTATGTCGGGGATCTTCTTGAGTTGCAGGAAGCGTGTGAAGGACCCTTTCGAGGTTCAAGAGGGAACGTGTGATATGCCTCGAGACACCACAGCAGAAAAGGGCGTCATCTGGCCTGGAGGGAAGAACCTCCTGGTTTTTCTCCAGTTGGGGCAGGTTCCTCTTGAGTTACAATGGGGACCCAAGGGACCGCTCATGTGGCCTCAGGAAAGGCCAGTCTCCATGGGAGTTGCGAGCGGCCTCTCGGGATTACTCTCCAGTCCGAGCCGGGTCCAAAGTCCTCGTCTGGGGCCCAGGACGGAACCTGAGGTTTCCTCTCCAGTTTTGACATGGATCTTGGTGTTCCTCTGGAGTCTCCACAGGGGAGTCAGGCCTCGTCTCCAGAGGAGACATGCAGGTCAACTTTTCTCTCGAGCTGTAGCAGCAGGGTCAGTCTTCCCTTCGAGTTGACACAGGGATCTGTGTATTCCCCTCGAGAATTTTCCACAAGCTATCTCAAATGCCACCGTGGTGTGAGTCAATACTCGGGGTGACAGTCGAGGCACTGCAGGGAAATCAGGTTCCTCTGGAGTGGACTGAGACATTTGAGAGTCTATTGGAATGGTGCACAACCCCTGAAGTTCCTCTCGACTTTCCTGTTGAGAGAGCTTCCTCTTGAGTTGTGACAGGAACACCGGGAATCCTTTCCTGAGGAAGCAGGGAAAGGAACCCTCATCTCGAGTGGAGGCGGGGGAAACAGGGCTCCTTTCGGGTTTGGCGGGACCCTCGGTTTTCCTCTCGAGTGGAGACGGGTATGTCAGGGATCTTCTTGAGCTTCACAACGGTGTGAAGGACCCTTTCGAGGTTCAAGAGAGAAGGTGTGATTTCCCTCCAGCTGCAGGAGAAAAGAGCCTCATCTCACCTGGAGGGGAGAACCTCCTGGTTTTTCTCGAGTTGTGACAGGTTCCTCTCGAGTTAAGACGGGGAAGTGAGTGACCCGCTCCTCTGGCCTCAGGAAAGGCCAGTCTCAATGCGAGTTGCGAGAGGCCCCTCGGGATTCCTCTCCAGTCGGTGCTGGGTCCTAGGTCCTAGTCTGGAGCCATGGCCAGAACATGAGGTTTCCTCTCTTGTGCTGACATTGATATTGGGGTTCCTCTGGAGACTCCACAGGGGAGTCAGTACTCGTCTCGTGTGGAAACATGCACATCCTCTTTCCTCCCGAGCTGTGGCAGCAGTGTCAGGCTTCCCGTCAATTTGATACAGGGATCTTTGGCTTTCCCTAGAGGCTTTCACACAGGGCTCTCACACGTGCCACAGTGGTGTGAGTCAACCCTCGGGGTGACAGTCGCGGCAGTGCAGGTAAATCAGGTTCTTCTGGAGTGGACTGAGACACTTGGGGTCTTTTGGAATGATGACACGAACCCTGGAGTTCTTCTCGACTTTCCTGTTGAGAACCCCTCCTCTTGAGGTGGGAGGAGAATGCCGCGAATCCTTTCTCGATGAAGCAGTGAAAGGAACCCTCTTCTCGAGCTAAAGAGGGGGAAACGGTGCTCCTCTTGAGTTTGGCAGGACACTCGGTGTTCCTTCGTGAGGAGACCGGCATGTCGGGGAACTTCTACAGTTGCAGTAAGGGTGTAAAGCACGCTTTCAAGGTTCAAGAAGGAAGGGACAATTTCCTTCGAGACTCCGCAGTGGAAAATGGCCTCATCTCGCCGGGAGGGGAGAACCTCCTGGTTTTTCTCGAGTTGCGGTAGGTTCCTCTCGACTTACGACGGGTGCCGAGGTCCATCTCCTTGGATTCAGGTAATTGGGAGGGTGGATGGCGTTGGCGAGGAAAGCTTATTTATTGATTGATATAAGATTAGATTAGTAAACAATAGTGTTGTTGGAAAATTAAGTGGAGGAAGAGTGCTGAATAACTTGGATTACGCAGAAGACCAATAGAATTCCAGACAAGGAATTTGCACCATCTACTTTGGGCAATGGGCACTCGCTTGAATATCTAAGGGTGCCTCCCCTTAGGCTCCCTTTTGCACGGGTCTTAACAGCCAGGGCAAGTAAGTAGACTTGGCAAGCTTCCGTGCCCCAGATGGGAATTCAGCCTGAAATTAAAGTAAAGAGCAGAAGGAGGGAAAGGGTTAAAAGGAGAGAGAGACATGGGGGGAGCCAGATTCCCAAGAAACTAGGCCGAGAGACTAATCCAAGAAAATGGTCCATCCTTTATTGTTCAGAAGGCTTTTTATATTTTTGATAAAACATCGGGATCAATGGGTAACACAAAGTTATGCAGCGTTAGCAGTCCAGACTTTTATCAAAACCAGGCTTCTCTCTCTGCATACCTAATTGTATACATAAGTGTTAGGTGATTTGCATCATCTTCTGTCTAAGAAGGGCCAATTAACATTTTACAGCCTTTTTTCTGATAAGGGTTTGTTAACCAGAAGACTTATTTGTGTTGATCTTCCCAAAGTCTTGTGCCATTCTCACAAAGCACTAAATAAAGTTACATTCTTACATTGCAAAGATACAGCAGTTTATAACAAGTGAAAGGAGTACAGTGATTCATAACAAAAGAAAAGTAATTAACTCAAAAGTCTAGTGTTGCTAACATCAAAACTACTATATATCTTTTTCCATATCCCTTTTACATTGATTAACGTCCTCCCAGGTGCCTAAAAGTTAAAGAATATGGAGGTCTGGCAGCAATCATTGAGTCAACAGTGAAAACCCTTCACCAATATGATTTTTAATTCTTTAGAAAAGGCTCTGTATCTTTAAGATGCTTTTAAGCTTTGTGCCTCTCGTGGTTGAGGGGCTGTAAGCAATTCACAACCTGTAAGAGTTCTGGGAACCTGTTAGGCAAGCTAGAGAACTATCAGAGGGGTTTAACTGAAACATCCCTTTCAAATGCAGAAGACTAAAGTCCTGAGTTGACTTTATTCCAGAGAATATCAGAAAAGTGGAAAAGCAGAGCACAAAAGCTGGCAGATTTTTGGTTTTGTGGGTACATGCTTAGGAATTTCCAGGGGGGCCCCTGAAGTCTGATCACACCTTGCGTATGTCAGCTTCCTTCCTCATGACCTTGTCATGGCGGGATTCCTCACACTAGCTTCCAGCATTTCCCACTTCTTTATTATTTTTAAAGAAAATTAGGTGCAGTTGGGTCGAAGATTCCAAATGCTCTGCTGAAAAGTCCTGACAACACAAGGAAGCACGATTACAAGGAGCAGGATTATGGCACCCACAGCAGCATAACTAGAAACAGTAGTCAGAAGAGTTTTTCCAGAAATGAAGCCAGAGAAAGTGTGCAAAAAGTCATTGGCTTCTCCTGCAGCGGTAAAATCTAATCGGGAATGTTCCAAGGTCTGAATCTGATTATGAAGTTTCCCTAAGTCTAAGCTAATATCTGAGCTGTTCCAAACAACTAAAATATGATTTTTGATTCTTTCCCAATCAAAATCCTTCTCGTTTACTTTAAGTGATGTAACACATATCCACCAGTAATTGGCATGACATGAAAGGGCCATTTTCACTTTCAGACTCTGTAATCAGACCCAATATGCATTATTGCTTCTTGTAAGGCATCAACCCTCATTTATAGCTTCCTATCTATAACTTCCTGTGTTGCCAGCATTAAATAAACATTTTTGGATACAGTATCAACATATTGGGCAGTATGCACTTGTTGAGACAAAGATAATGCCGCCACAGAAAAAGAAGTAATTGCAGTTATCAAAGCTGATATTCCCAAAATAAGTAAGCCCACAAACCATCGTGTCCTCATTAAATCTTGTAGCTGTTGCAGCACAGCTAGGCCATGGTTATCATACCAATACGTGGCTACAGTTATAGGTACCATGAGATAGGGCGGACTTTTTAAAACCATGAAAGAGCAAACATTATATTGAGGAGTTAAACAGGATGAAAGCATACATTGTTCACAAGACACTACATGGGGTCCACCTGTATAATTCAATCGTTAAGTCTTCCAGAAACAATAGTGAAAAGAAAAACATAAGGAGAGGATAGACAAGCTAAAATAGAGTAAGTTGAGGTATTTTTTGGTCGGGTTAGAATAATAGGGGCAGTAGCGGCAAGGGCTTTCCAAATTTCTGGCTGCCAAAATGTTTTACCTCTAGCAGTATAAGACAGCATAAGGGGAACAAATTGATTATGATGCCATCTGGTGGCGACTAACGGCCAAGGAACTGAATATTCTTTCCAACTGTCCAATCTATTGATAAAGCCATCGTCAGACTCAAGGTCCTGACCTGGATTTGGGTTGCTCCAGTCCTGAATTGTACAATTTCTTCCTCCCGGTATTCTGTAATCAACTCTCGAATTCTAAGTACAAGATTTCCAAATCGGATATCCTGAATGATCATCTATAGTTTTCCATATGATATCTGAGGGAGAAACATCATCACAATTTGGATATTCTGATGGAGCTTTGAGAGACAAGGACTCATAGAGGTCAAGGACCCCAGCATATGAGCTTGTAGTATCCAAACAGACCAATCCCCTTTAGATGCAAATTTAGAGGTTGGGGAATCTGTCATAACTGCTTTTGTGGAGGCTCCAACACATCCTCTCTTGGTAACAAAGTTTCCTGTATGGCCAGAAGGAAAATTAAAGCAAAGAGGAAAATCATCTGCTAGTCCTTTAAAGGCATAATTGAAATTAATAGGGTATTGGTCTTTTATATAGGAAGTATAAGATCCTCCCAAAAGGCGAGATTGGTCTGTATTAACCCGTATGGGGTCACTGTTCCAAGTAACAACTTGGAAATTTGGAGGATCTGGGAGAAACGCCCAATATTTTGTTGAAATGGGAGTGGCGCTTACCTGGCAAGAGAGCAAAGCAAGCATGGCAATAAACACCTTTTCAGGAGAGACTGAAGATCCCTGTAGGGAAACTATCCCCTGTGCCTGGCGACAGAGAGCTTTAATCTGTCCCCAGGTGGGTATGGAGGCTAGTTGAGTTGACTGAGCTGGGCGTCCTAATGGATTCCTGCGAGGCAAAAAATCAGGGGGAGCAATATCCTGTATCTGAAGTCGTGACATCTGTCCAGTGGGTGGCTCTGCTCCTCGCTCATCCAGGGTCTCTGATGTCAGCTGTCCCGGGGTCAGCGGCGTTTCCCATGCTGGCGGAGGGAGAGGGGAAAGAGGAGGCTTCTTCCTCTTTAGAGATCGCGGTGGTGGGGGATTCTGGTATCCGGGGAGCTGAAACATGGCGAATCAGTCTGTCTGGAACCCAAATCGGAGAGTCTTCATCCTGTGGAAAAATACAAGCATGCCCTCGTCCACTGGTTAATAAGGGGTCGGGACCTTTCCATTGTCCGTAGAGAAGGTCCCTCCATTTTACTAATGGTTTTGCATTCAATTGCTCCGGGCACCAGTGGCGGATCATTGCAGTGTTTCCGGATGAATTAACATTTAAGTTACTTATTACGAAAAGAGTATGTTGCAAAATCTGATGGGGGGAACTATATTTGCATTCCCCTTCATTTAGTTTTTAAATATGGGTTTTCAATGATTGATGTGCTCTTTCCACGATGGCTTGTCCCTGCGGATTAGAAGGGATGCCTGTGTTACATTTAATTTGAAATCTTGTACAGAATTGCTGAAAAGATTTAGAAGTGTAAGCAGGGGCATTATCAGTTTTTAAAGCTTTTGGCAAGCCCAGATAGGAAAAACATGTAAAAAGATGTTGTATTACATCTTTAACTGCTTCCTCAGTATGATCAGTAGCAATAATAACATGAGAAAAGGTATCTACAGTTACATGAACAAAAGACAATTTTCCAAATGAAGAGACATGAGTTACATCCATTTGCCAGAGTGCATTAGGTTTGAGACCGCGAGGGTTAACTCCCAGAGGCAAAGCATTCATGGTAGTTGGACAATGTAAACAAGAACGAACAATCTCTCGGGCAGATTCTCGAGGAATTTGAAACTGGTATCGTAAGGCAGTGGCATTCTGATGATGAAGTGAGTGAGAAGCTCAGGGCTTCTTTGAAAACAGAAGCTTCTGAAACTCTGGTTAGCGAATCTGCCAATTCACTGAGAACATTTAAAGGGCCAGGCAGGCCGGAATGAGCCCGAATGTGCCCGATAAAGAACGCTCGATTTCTTTTCCAAATTTGCTGCTGCCGTCTAGTTAACAAATGGAAGATAGCGGTTTTGTTTTCAGGCAGAACTGCAGTCTTAATGTGTGGAAACAGCCTGACTACATACTGAGAGTCAAAGTAAAGGTTAAATTCTTCCTCTGCGAACATAACAAAGGCCTCAATAACAGCTGTGATTTCAGCTCTTTGAGCTGAAGTTTCTTGTGTTTCTAAAACTTTCTAATGATCTCTTCTGACTATAGAGGCTTTACGGTTAGCTGATCCATCAGTGAAGGCTATCTGAGCATCTGAAATGGGGAACTGTTTACATGTGACAAGAAAAATAACTGGATGCTTAGACATAAAATTTAGCAAAACATGCGAGGGTAAATGATGCAAAATTTGGCAGAATAATTCCCTATAGCAATTTTCCAGTCTTCATCAAACACTAGAAGAGCATCAAGCTGCTCCTTGTTATATGGAGTTACAATCTCTGATGGCTCTTTACCAAACAATTCAATGCTCCACTTCCTTCCTTTTAGCATTAATGTGGCAATTAAACCAGGATAAGAAGCCACGACTTTTTTAGCTTGGGCGGGAAGATGGACCCATTCTAAAGGGCCGCTTTGCCACAGAACTCCCGTAGGCACAGTCGGAGTAGCTAGACAAAGGAACAGCCAAGTCATCGTCAAATCAATTATTTTTACATAACTATGCGATAAGGCTGCTTCTACTTTCCCTAGGGCTTCCTGAGCCTCAGCTCTTAATTGTCTTTTAGAAGTTGGATCAGTATCCCCGCGTAGAATGTTAAAAAGAGGTTTCAATTTGGCAGTGGTTAATTTTAAATATGGTCTAATCCAGTTAATATCACCTAAAAGTTTTTGATAATCATTTAAAGTAATAAAATGGTCTTTTCTCAATTGCAGCGGGGCATGAGTCATGGTTTCTGAATTTATGACTCTTCCTAAGTAAGTTATGAGCGGATTGATTTGAATTTTTTTCTGGGGCAATTTTTAGACCTCTGTCTGTCAATGCCTGGGTCAGATCCTGGAGGACAGTTTGCAAATGAGCTCTATCAGGATGAGCTATTAAAATATCATCCGTATAATGAATCATATATACCTGTTCATATTTAGTCCTAGTATCTTCTAGAGTGGCATTAACAAATTTCTGGCATAAGGTAGGGCTATTTTTCATTCTCTGAGGCAAAACCTTCCACTGAAACCATAAGTAAGGCTGTTTAAGATTTTCAGATGGTAGACTAAAGGTAAGTCGCTTTTTTATCCTCAGTATTTAAAGGAATGGTGAAAAAGCAATCTTGTAAATCTTGTAAATCAATCACAATACCCCTCTGGAATGGCTACTGGGGAAGGGAGCCCAGGTTGTAAAGCCCCCATGTCCTCCATGGTGGCATTAATATCTCTCAAATCCTGTAAAAGTGGCCATTTACCAGATTTTTTCTGAATGACAAAAATAGGAGTGTTCCAGGGGCTATTGGAGGGATCAATATCTCCCAATTCTAATTGTTCAAAGAATAATGCTTTAGCTGCCAGTAATTTTTCCTTAGGCAGAGGCCATTGTTCCACCCACACCGGATCTTGAGATTTCCAAGATTGGAAGGGTTGGCAGCAGAAACAATGGCTTCCATTATAAATTTGGAAAGCACAATCCAGTACATAACTGTTGAGGAGTTGGGCAAATTGGCTCAATTATTCCTGTCTGCTGTTTACCTAATCCTTTTGATGGATCATAGCCCATTTGCAGCATCTGAGAGGTTACTTTATCATCAGGGCTAAAAAGTAACACTCCCATTTGAGATAGCACGTCCCTCCCCCACAGGGTAAGGGGGAGTGAAGGAACGACATAAGGTTGGAAAGTTCCACAGGTATCCTAAAATTCCAATCTAAAATGTTTGCACTTTTAGTCACTGTGGGGGCTCTGCCTATCGCCACCAAGTTATTTTCAGTAGTATGTGTGGGCCAGGAGCTGGGCCAGTTTTTTCCTGAAATGCAAGAAACATCTGCTCCTGTGTCTAACAACCCCGCAATAGCCTTGCCATTAATCAGAATAGTTTTCATAGAACGTTTCTGAGTAATTTCTGTTATCCAAGAAACCATATCACTAGACCCAAATCCTTTCTCCTGCCTTTCACTCTGAGTAGCTGTGTGCCCTATGGCATCACGGTAAGGCAAAAGCAAAAGCTGTGCTATTCTTTGTCCCTGATGTATTTGGAAAGTTTTAGTTGGGGGTGAAATCATTATCTGAATTTCTCCTGTATAATCTGTGTCAATTACTCCAGGGATAATTGTGAGACCTTGCATAGCTAAGGAACTTCTGCCTAATATAATTCCCACTAAACCTGTTGGTAATGAGCCTTTAACTCCTGTAGGTATTTTTACAGTGGGACTATCTGGTGTTAATATTGTTGAGGTGGAGGAACTGAGGTCCAGTCCTGCGCTGCCTGGGGTTGCTCTGATGACTTCTGCGACAGGACAAAGGGAATGAATGAGTTCAGTGAGGCTGCCCCAATTGTTGTCAGGGCCTGGGGCTGGCCCCTCAATCCGTTTCCAGACTGCTGGTCAGGGCCCAAAGGAGTTCCATTTCTATGGAATCTTGACCTGCAGTCTCTTGCCCAATGATATCCTCTTTGACAGCGAGGGCAGAGAGACCTACGGAGATTAGCAGACACAGCTGGGGAGGCAGAATTCGACAGAGAAGAACCGGCTGCTTTTTGGGGACAAGCACTCATAAAGTGCCCTTCCCATCCACAAGAAAAGCAGGCCTTGGATAAACCAATATTCTGTCCTGGACTACTGGAATGACTCTTTGACAGGTTATTCCTGTTTGTAAAAAAGGACTGTACTGCCTGCTGATAAGAATTTCCCTTTATGACTGCAGCTATGGCAACTCCCTGCATCATTGCTGGTCCTACATCTGCACATTGCCTGATATAATCTATTATTTCCCAAGTTGTTTTTTTTTTCTTTTATAGGATGTAGAATGGCCTGGCAGGTAGAATTAGCATTTTCAAATGGCAGTTGTTTTATCAATATTCCAGCTGCCTCAGTATTGGAAATTACTCTGTAGACTGCCTCTGCAAGTCTTGATATAAAGTCCTCATATGGCTCTTCTGGTTTTTGTTTAACGTTTGAGAAGGAAGAGATAGATTCTTTCCCTTCAGGCAACAAGCGCCAAGCCCCAAGGGTGCAGGTGGTTACTTGATCTAAAGTGTTTCTGTCTAATCCTATTTGATCTCTAAGTGTTCCAAAATCATTAGTCCCTGCCAACATACTTTTTACAATATATCCTGGGCCATATTTTTGGTTAACATCAGCCTGTTTTGGGGCAAGATCTTCATATTCACTGATCTAAAGTACATATTGCCCTCCAGACAGACAAGCTTTAGCGACAGTCTTCCAGTGATGGGGTGTCATCCATCTGCCCGCTAAAGCCTCTACCAATGATACACTGTATGGGGCTTTAGGCCCATACAAAGCACAAGCCTGTTTGAGTTGTTTAACCATTTTCATTGGAAAGGGTTCCCAGTGGGGGGCTGTTCCCCCACCACTTCCATCAAATATTATGGGGAAACAAGCCTCAAGATGGGGATCAAATTCATCATCAGGGCTAGAGAATACCCTTCTTTGGGGAGCTTCTAGTGGAGGCCCCTCACCGTTATAGGGAGGGGGCAAGTGGTGTCCTATGTCACTTTCTTCGTACTTTGGGGATTTTTTTATCCATTTGGTGTTTAGATCTTACGGATGTTTTATCTGGGGATGTCTGTCTTAAGCTCCTAGATGAATATAACCTGATGGGTGACATTTCTCTTGAGCCTCTGGAAACAGAAGGCTTAATTGAGGAAATTTCTCTTGAATTCCTGGGAGCAGGTGGTCTGGTTGGGAAAGTTTTTCTTAAACTCCTTGAAGCAGATGATCGAATTGGAGAAGTTTCTCTTAAACTCCTTGGAGCATCTTTATTGAATAAAGGCCAATCCTCATCAGAATGATGTTGAGTTACTTCCTCTTCCGAATTTTCCTCATCTGAAAACTGATCTTTTTTTCTCACCTCTATCTATTACCTTTTCCTTGGCAGTCGTTGCAGCTAACATTTCATTCAACTGCCGATAGCTAGGTGTAGCCTCCTTTTCGTCACTCTCCTCTTTGATAGATATCTTTTTCTCCTCACTTTCCTCTTTAAGATGTACTTTTTCAGATTCAGGGGCAGGTTCTAGAGCGTCTCTAATTATATTCCATAAGGAAAAGGCGTCAGTAGGCACCTTTTCTGAGCCATGTTCAGCATGGTAAGTTTTTAATTGTTTCCCTACGCTCTCCCAAGTATCTAAGTTAAAAGTGCCTTCTTCTGTAAATCAAGGACACTGTTCTTGTACAAATGAAAAAAAATGAATGCATATTGGATTTCTTAACTTTAATTCCTCGTTCAGTTAGCAACTGCAAGATTACTCCTATAAAAAGCTGTCTTTCTTTTGATTCACTGTTACCCATGTCAGAAAATTAAGTCTTATAGAAAAGTCTGCCTTGACAAACAGGTTTTACCTTAGACAAGGGGGGTTTTCTTTTCAACCCTAAGATAGAAAAGTCTAAATTGTCAAGGATTTTACCCTGGGCAAGGGGGGTTTTGATCCGAAGAAAGCAGGTTTATTTCAACCTCTAGAGCACCAGGTTTCTCTTAAACCCTTCAACGCTTCCCACTCCTACTCACCCTGTCTATCCAACAGGGGGGTCCGAGACACCCTGAGTGGGGTCCTATCCGTCCTGAACACTCAACACTGGGGGAACAACAGGGCTGATGACCCTAGTTGTTCTGAGCAATAGGGCTGATGACCCTACTTGCTGCTGACTAGGGGAACAACAGGGCTGATGACACTAGTGTCCAGAGCAATAGAGCTGATGACCCTACTTGCTCCAAGTGGGTGGCAATAGGGCTGATGACCCTAATTGCTCGGGGAACCGACCTTAGAATAGCCTGTTCCGGGCACCACTTGCCAGGGTCCAGCCCAGGGGGATCCGGGAATTCAAAGGGTGGACAGCATTGGTGAGGGAAGACTTATTTATTGATTGATATAAGATTAGATTAAGAAACAATAGTGTAGTAGGAAAATTAAGTGGAGGGAGAGGGCTGAATAACTTGTATTATGCGGAAGACGAATAAAATTCCAGACAAAGAATTTGCACCATGTACATTGGGCCACTGACACTTGCTTGAATATCTAAGGGTGCCTCCTCTTAGGCTCCCTTTTGCGCGGGTCTTAACAGCCAGGGCAAGTAAGTAGACTTGGTGAGCCTCCGTGCTCCAGATGGGAATTCAGCCTGAAATTAAAGTGAAGAGCAGAGGAAGGGAAACGGTGAAAAGGAGAGAGAGAGAGACACGGGGGAGCCAGATTCCCAAGAAACTAGGCCCAGAGACTAGTCCGAGAAAATGGTCCATCCTTTATTTTTCAGAAGGCTTTTTATATTTTTGATAAAACATCGGGATCAATGGGTAACACAAAGTTATGCAGCGTTAGCAGTCCAGACTTTTATCAAAACCAGGCTTCTCTCTCTGCATACCTAATTGTATACATAAGTGTTAGGTGATTTGCATCATCTTCTGTCTAAGAAGGGCCAATTAACATTTTACAGCCCTTTTTCTGATAAGGGTTTGTTAACCAGAAGACTTATTTGTGTTGATCTTCCCAAAGTCTTGTGCCATTCTCACAAAGCACTAAATAATGTTACATTCTTACATAGCAAAGATACAGCAGTTTATAACAAGTGAAAGGAGTACAGTGATTCATAACAAAAGAAAAGTAATTAACTCAAAAGTCTAGTGTTGCTAACATCAAAACTACCATATATCTTTTTCCATATCCCTTTTACATTGATTAACATCCTCCCAGGTGCCTAAAGTTAAAGAATATGGAGGTCTGGCAGCAATCATTGAGTCAACAGTGAAAACCCTTCACCAATATGATTTTTAACTCTTTAGAAAAGGCTCTGTATTTTTAAGATGCTTTTAAGCTTTGTGCCTCTCGTGGTTGAGGGGCTGTAAGCAATTCATAAGCTGTAAGAGTTCTGGGGAACCTGTTAGGCAAGCTAGAGAACTATCAGAGGAGGTTTAACTGAAACATCATTTTCAAATGCAGAAGACTAAAGTCTTGAGTTGACTTTTTTCCAGAGAATATCAGAAAAGCGGAAAAACAGAACAAAAAAAAGCTGGCAGATTTTTGGATTTGAGGGTACATGCTTAGGAATTACCAGGGGGGCGCTTGAAGTCTGATCATGCCTTGCGTATGTCAGCTTCCTTCCTCCTTAACTTCTTACGGGTGGGATTCCTCACACTGGCTTCTAGCAGACAGGGTCCTCAGGGACCCACTCGTGTGGCCTCAGGAAAGACCAGTTTCCATGCGAGTTGCGAGGGGCCACTCGGGATTCCTCTCCAGTAGGTGCCGGGTCCTAGGTCCTCGTCTGGAGCAAAGGTCAGAAAATGAGGTTTCCTCTCCAGTGCTGACATGGATCTTGGGGTTCCCCTGGAGTCTTCACAGGGGAGTCAGGCCTCATCTCGAGTGGAGACAGGCCTGTCCACTTTCCTCCTGAGCTTTAGCAGCAGTGTCAGGCTTCCCGTCGAGTTGACACATGGATCTGTGGCTTTCCTTCGAGGCTTTCCCACAGGGCTGTCACACGTGCCACAGTGGTGTGAATTGATACTCGGGGTGACAGTGGAGGCAGTGCAGGGAAATCAGGTTGCACTGGAGTGGACTGAGACATTCGGGGTTTTTTTTTTGGAACAGGGCACGACACATGGAGTTGCTCTTGGTATCCCAGTTGAGAGCGCCTCCTCTTGACATGCGAGGGGAACTTCAGGAATCCTTTCCGGACAAAACAGGGAAAGGAAACCTCAGCTCGAGTGGAGGAGGGGGACACGGGGATCCTCTTGTGTTTGGAGGGACCCGCGGTGTTCTTCTTGAGTGCAAATGGGTATGTCGAGAAAATTCCTGAGTTGCAGCAAGGGTGTGAAGGACCCTTTCAAGGTTCAATAGGGAAGGTGTGATTTCCCTCGAGACACCACAGTGGAAAAGGGGTTCATCTCAACTGGAGGGGAGAACCTCCTGGTTTTTC
The DNA here is from genome assembly GCF_016772045.2 of Ovis aries. Taxonomy (NCBI): domain Eukaryota; kingdom Metazoa; phylum Chordata; class Mammalia; order Artiodactyla; family Bovidae; genus Ovis; species Ovis aries. The sequence goes on from NC_056059.1 coordinate 81,841, forward strand.
TTGAGTTGTGGCAGGTTCCTCTTCAGTTACAATGGGGACCTCAGGCACCTGCTCATGTGACCTCAGGAATGGCCAGTCTCCTTGAGAGTTGTGAGGGTACTCTTGGGATTCCTCTCCAGTCGGTGCCACGATTTAAGTCACCGTTTGGAGCCAAGGCTGGAAGCTGAGGTTTGCTCTCCAGTGTAGACATGGATCTTGGGGTTCCTCTGGAGTCTCCACAGGGGAGTCAGGCCTCGTCTCTTGTGGAGATATGCACGTCCGCTTTCCTCCTGAGCTGTAGCATCAGTGTCAGGCTTCCTGATGAGTTGACACAGGGATCTGTGGCTTTCCCACGAGGCTTTCCCACAGGGCTGTCACACGTGCCACCGTGGTGTGAGTCCATACGCGAGGTTACATTCGAGGCAGTGCAGGGAAATCAGGTTCCTCTGGAGTAGACTGAGACATTTTGGGATCTTTTTTAATGGTGGCTGAACCCTAGAGTTCCTCTTGACTTTCCTGTTTAGAGCACCTCCTCTTGATATGTGATGGGAACGGCAGGAATCCTTTCTGACGAAGCAGGGTAAGAAACTCCTCTCAAGCAGAGGAGGGTGAAACGGGGCTCATCTTGAATATTTCGGGACATTCTGTGTTTCTCTCGAGTGCACACAGGTATGTTGGGGAACTTCTTGATTTGGAGCAAGTGTGTGAAAGACCATTTCGAGGTTAAAAAGGGAATGTGTGATATCCCTTGAGATGCCAGAGTGGAAAAGGGCCTCTTCTAACCTGGAGAGGAGAAGCTCCTGGTTTTTCCCAAGTTGCCACAGGTTCCTCTCGAGTTAAGACGGGGACCTCAAGGACCAGCTCTTGTGGCCTCAGGAAAGGCCAGTCTCCATGCGAGTTGCAAGGGGCCTCTCGGGATTCCTCTCCAGTCTGTGCTGGGTCCAAAGTCCTCTTCTGGAGCCAAGGCCGGAACCTGAGGTTTCCTCTCCACTGCTACCGTGGAGCTTGGGGTACCTCTGGAGCCTCCACAGGTGAGTCAGGCCTCGTCTTGAGTGGACACATGCACATCCACTTTCCTCCCGAGCTGTAGCAGCAGTGTCAAGCTTCCAGTCCAGTTGACACAGGGATCTGTGGCTTTCCATCTAAGCTTTCCCACAGGGCTGTCACACTGCTACCGTGGTGTTAGTCGATACTCGGGGTGATGGTCTAGGTAGTGAAGGGAAATCAGGTTCCTGTGGAGTGGACGGAGACATTTGAGGGTCTGTTGGAGTGGTGCACGACCCCTGGAGCTCCTCTCAACTTTCCTGTTGAGAGCACCTTCTCTTGAGATGTGACGGAAATGCCAGGAATACTTTTCTGATGAAGCAGGGAAAGGAACCCTCATCTCGAGCGGAAGAAGGGGAAACAGGGCTCTTCTTGAGTTTGGCGGGACCCTCGGGGTTCCTCTCGAGTGGAGACTGGTATGTCAGGGAACTTCTTGAGTTGCAGCAAGGTTGTGAAGTACCCTTTCACGGTTCAAGAGGGAAGGTTGATTTAACACGAGACACCGCAGTACAAAAGGACATCATCTCAACTGGAGGTGAGGATATCGTGGTTTATCACGAGTTGCAGCAGGTTCCTCTCGAGTTACAACGGGGACCTCAGGGACCCGCTCTTGTGGCCTCAGGAAAGGCCGGTCTCCATGTGAGTAGCGAGGGCCCTCTCGGGATTCCTCTCCAGTCGGTGCCTGGTCCGAAGTCCTAGTCTGGAACGGAGGCCAGAATCTGAGGATTCCTCTCCAGTGCTGACATGGATCTTGGGGTTCCTCTGGAGTCTCCACAGTGAGTCAGGCATCGTCTGGATTGGAGACATGCACGTCCGCCTTCTTCCCGAGCTGTAGCAGTAGTGTCAGGCTTCCGGTCGAGTTGACACAGGGATCTATGGCTTTCCCTCGAGGCTTTCCCACAGAGCTGTCACACGTGCCACCGTGGTGTGAGTAGTTACTAGGGGTTACAGTCGACACAGTCAGGGAAATCATGTTCCTCTCAAGGGGACTGAGATATTTTGGGGTCTTTTGGAATGGTGGCACCACCCCTGGAGTTCTTATCGACTTTCCTGTTGGGAGCACCTCTGCTTGAGATACGATGGGAACGCCGGTGAACCTTTGCTGACCACGCAGGGAAATGAACCATCATTGTGAACGGAGGAGGGGGAAACGGGGCTCCTCTTGACTTGTGTTAGGACCCTTGGTTTTCCTCCCAAGTGGAGACTGGTATGTTGGGGAACTGCTTGAGTTGCAGCAAGGGTATGAAGGACCCTTTTGAATTTCAAGAGGGAAGGTGTGATTTCACTCGAGATGCCGCAGTGGAAAAGGTCCTCATCTCGCCTGGAGGGGAGAACCTCCAGGTTTTTCTAGAGATTCGGCAGGTTGCTCTCAAGTTATGACATGGACCACAGGGAGCCGCTCGGTTGGCCTCAGGAAAAGCCAGTCTCCATGTGAGTTGCGAGGGGCCTCTCAGGAATCGACTCCAGTTGGTGCTGTGTCCTAGGTCCTTGTCTGGAGTTATGTTCGGAAACTGAGGTTTCCTCTCTGGTGCTGACATGCAACTTGGGGTTCCTCTGGAGTCCGCACATGGGAGTCAGGCTTCGTCTCGAGGAGAGACATGCACATCCACTTTCCTCCCAAGCTGTAGCAGCAGTGTCCGGCTTCCCGTTGAGTTGACACAGGGTTCTGTGGCTTTCCCTCGAGGTTTTCCCATAGCGCTGTCACACGTGCCACCGTAGTGTGAGTCGATACTCGGGGTAAGAGTCCAGGTAGTGCAGGGAAATCATGTTCCTCTGGACGGGCCTGAAATATCTGGGGACTTTTGGAATGATGGCACGGAGTCTGGAGTTCCTCTCGACTTTTCAGTGGAGAGCGCATCCTCTTGAGATGCGACGGGAACCCCGGGAATCCGTTCGCGACACAGCAGGGATAGGAACACTCATCTCGACCAGAGTAGGGGGAAACGGGGCTCCACTTGAGTTTGTTGGGACCCTCGGTGTTCCTCTCCTGTGGAGTCGTGTATGTCGGGGAACTTCTCGAGTTGCCGCAAGGGTGTGAAGAACCCTTCCAAGGTTCAAGAGGGAAGTGAGTTTTACCTCGAGATGCCATAGCGGAAAAAGGAGGCCTCATCTCGCCTGCAGGGAAGAACCTCCAAGTTTTTCTCGAGTTGTAGCAGATTCCTCTCGAGTTCCGAAGGAGAAATCAGGGACCCGCTCATGTGTCCTCAGGAAAGGCCAATCTCCATTTGAGTTGCGAGGGGCCTCTCAGGAATCGTCTCCAGTCGATGCCTTGTCCTAAGTCCTTGTCTGGAGTTATGTTCGGAAACAGAGGTTGCCTCTCCAGTTCTGACGTGGATCTTTGGCTTCCTATGGAGTCTTCACAGGGGAGTCAGGCCTCGTCTCCAGTGGAGAAGTGCACGTCTGATTTCCTCTCAAGCTGTAGCAGCAGTTTCAGGCTTCTCCTCCATTTGACGCAGAGATCTGTGGCTTTCCCTGGAGGCTTTCCCACAGGGCTGTCACACGTGCCACAGTGGTGTGAGTCGATATTCGGTGTGACAGTGGAGGCAGTGCAGGGAAATCAGGTACCTCTGGATTGGACTGACACATTTGGGCTCTTTTGTAATTGTGGACGACCCCTGAAGTTCATAGCGACTTTCCTGTTGAGAGCGCCTGATCTTGAGTTGCGACAGGAATGCCGGGAACCCTTTCCCGACAAAGCAGGGAAAGGAACACTATCTCGAACGGAGGAGGGGGAAACGGGGCTCCTCTTGAGTTTGGCGGGACACTCTGTGTTCCTCTCAAGTGGAGTCAGGGATGTCAGGGAACTTCTTGAGTTGCAGCAAGGGTGTGAAGGACCCTTTCTAGGTTCAGGAGGGAAGGTGTGATTTCCCTCGAGACGCCTCAGCAAAAAAGAGCCTCATCTCGTCTGCAGGGGAGAACCTCCTTGTTTTTCTCGAATTGCCGCAGATTCCTCTCGAGTTACAATGGGGACCTCAGGTACCCGCTAGTGTGGCCTCAGGAAAGGCCAGTCCCTATGCGAGTTGGGAGGGGTCTCTCGGGATTCCCTTCCAGATGGTACCGGGTCCTAAGTCTTCGGCTGGAGACGAGGCTGGAACCTGAGGTTACTTCTCCATTGCTGAAATGGATCTTGGGGTTCCTCTGGAGTATCCACAGGGGAGTCAGGACTCGTCTCGAGTGGAGACATGCACGTCCGCTTTCCTCCCAAGCTGTAGCAGCAGTGTCAGGCTTCCCGTCGAGTTGACACAGGGATCTGTGGCATTCCCTCGAGGCTTTCCCACAAGGCTTTCACACGTACCGCCGTGGTGTGATTCGATACTTGGGGTGACATCCGAGGCAGTGCAGGGAAATCATGTTCCTGTGGAGTGGACTGTGATATTGGGGGTCTTTTGGAATGGTGGCATGAACACTAAAGTTCCCCTCGACTTTCCTGTTGAGAGCGCCTCCTCTTAAGATGCAACAGGAATGCCGGAAATCTTTCCCATCGAAGCAGGGAAAGGAATCCTAATTCGAGTGGAGCAGAGGGAAACGTGGCTCTTCTTGAGTTTCGCGGACAACTTAATGTTCCTCTCGAGTGGAAACGGTTATGTCGGGGAATTTCTTGAGTTGAAGCAAGGGTGTGAAGGACCCTTTAGAGCTTCAAGTGAGAAGGTGTGATTTCCCTTGATACGCCACAGTGGAAAAATGGCCTCATGTTTCCTGGAGCGGAGATCCTCCTGGTTTTTCTCGAGTTTTGGAAGGTTCCTCTCAAGTTACAACACGGACCTCAGGGACCCGCTCATTGGCCTCAGGAAAGGCTAATCTCCATGCGAGTTGTGAGGGGCCTCTCGGGATTCCTCTCCAGTCTGAGCCGGGTCCTCTGTCCCCATCTGGAGCCGAGGTCTGAACCTGAGGTTTCCTCTCCAGTGCTGACATGGATCTATGGGTGCCTCTGGAGTCTCCACAGTGAGTCAGGCCTCATCTCGAGTGGAGACTTGCAAGTCCGCTTTCCTCCTGAGCTGTTATAGCAGTGTCATCTTCCCCTTGCATTGACACAGGGATCTGTAACCTGAAATTTCCTCTCCAGTGCTGACATGCATCTTGGGGTTGCTCTGGAGTCTCACAGGGGAGTCAGGCATCATCTCATGTGAAGACATGCACGTCCACTTTCCTCCCGAGCTATAGCAGCAGTGTCAGGCTTCCCGTCGAGTTGACACAGGGATCTGTGGCTTTACTCGAGGCTTTCCCAAAGGGATGTTACACTTGCCACAGTGGTGTGAGTCGATACTCGGTGTGATGGTCAAAACGGTGCAGGGAAATCAGGTTCATCTGGAGTGGACTGAGACAATTGGGGGTCTTTTGAAATGGTGGCACGACCCCTAGAATTCCTCTTGACTTTCCTGTTGTTAGCTCCTCCTCTTGAAATGCAACGGGAAAGTTGGAAATCCTTTCCCTACGAAGAAGGGAAAGGAACCTTTATGTTGAGTGGAGGAGGGGGAACGGGACACTTCTTGAGTTGTGTTGGAACCCTTCGTGTTGCTCTCGAGTGGAGACTGGTATATTGGGCAACTTCTTGAGTTACTGCAAGGGTGTGAAGGACCCTTTCGAGGTTCAAAAGGGAAGGTGTGATTTCCCTCGAGACACCGCAGCAGAAAAGAGCCTCATCTCGCTTGGAGGGGAGAACCTCCTGGTTTTTCTCATCTTGGGGTAAGTTCCTCTCGAGTTACAACGGGTACCTCAGGGACCCGCTATTGTGGCCTCAAGAAAGGCCAGTCTCCATGCAAGTTGCAAAGGGCCTCTCGGGATTCCTCTCCAGTCGGTTCCGGGGCCTAAGTTGCCGGGGTCCAACCCCGATGGATCCAGGGTGATTCGAATGTGGGGACCGAGTCCTCTTCTTTGGAGAAATACATATTGAATTACAGATATAGAGAGAGTTTAGCAAAGGATAGCGTAGTAGGAAAATTAGTGGAGAAAAAGAGGCTGAATAACTTGGTTTACTTGGAATAGCATCCATGCTCCAGATTGGAATTCAGCCAGAAAAACGGGAAGCAAGAAAGAACAACATGGGGAATTCAGTCTTTCCGGAAACTGATCCCATTTTCTTTATTTTTGTGTTTGCTTATATACCTTTTGTTACACATAAGGATGAATACAGAGTCACACGGGGGTCATCAGTCCTGACCTCTATCAAAATCAGGTACTTCACATAGAAAAATGTCTTAGGGATTTTACATCATCTTCTGGACATGAGACCTGCTGTCATTTATAATCCTTTCTTTCTGATTACCAAAAAACTTATTTCTTCCATGTGTGTTTTTCTTAAACCAGACACCACCCTCCAAATAAAGTTGAATTCATATAGGGTGTGGCTGTAGTGAGTTACAATCAAGAAAGTAATTTATTTAACCCAAGGTTAACATGATTAATCTTAAAGGTTAATAATTATTTCTCCTATATGCTTAAGGGTTAATACTTATTTCTCCTATATGTTAGTTATATTCATTATAAGGGCAGGGAACATGGAGATTTAGCAGCAAACATCAGCCCAACAAATGAAAATCCTTTCACCAATGTTCCCCTTAAGATCTGTTTATTCTTAAGATAGTGATAAAGTTACATTTTTACATAGCAAGGACACAGTGATTTATAACAAAGTACAGTGGTCTATTACAAAAGAGAAAATTCACTAAATCAAAAAGTCTAGTATTGCTAACCTTAAAAACTTCTGTATTTCCTTTTATATATTCCAAATACATTGATTAATATATTCCCAGGTGCATAAGATAGGGAGACCAGGAGGCAATCGTTGACTCCAAGAAGAAAAAGCCCTATGATAATTAAGACTCTTAAAGTACTCCAAAACTCTCTGTGCTGTTTATGGTTAAGAGGTAGTAAACAGTCATGTGCATAGTGGCAGGAGTATGGATAATCCTGTCACACAAGCTAGTCTGTCAGCAGAGAGGTTTAACCTAAGACATCCTTTTCCCACCCAGGGCAGCGAATTAGCAGCAATTATTGGCACAACAAATAAAAAACCCTTCACCAATATAATTCCAAGCCAACCCACTATACTAATAGTTTCCAACTCCCCAAAAGAATTTGCCTTTAGTAAGTCTAAAACATCTCGTGCCTCTCAGATTGGGAGGCTTCAAACAATCACATGTGGTCGGACGAACCTACACAACTGGGCTAGATAACCTTCAGACGAGTCTGTAAGCTGAAACACTGTTGTCACGCCCAAGAATTGTTATTGCCTTGGAGCTGCACGTTAACACCTTCTCCGAGAAAAACAGATATGGGGGAGAGCATAATACAGACTCTGGTTTAGGGGTAGATGTTCGGGAATAGGAGGTTTCCTGAGGCTTGATCATGCCTTTGTGTATGCCAAGCTTCCTTCCTCATGACCTTTGCCATGGGCGGAGTTCCTCATGCTGGCTCCCGGCACTAAGTCCTCGACTGAAGCCAAGGCCTGAACCTGAGGTTTCCTCTCCAGTGCTGACATGGATCTTGGGGTACCTCTGGAGTCTCCACAGGGAAGTCAGGCCTCATCTCGTGTGAAGACATGCACGTCCACTTTCCTCCCGAGCTATAGCAGCAGTGTCAGGCTTCCCGTCGAGTTGACACAGGGATCTGTGGCTTTACTCGAGGCTTTCCCAAAGGGATGTTACACTTGCCACAGTGGTGTGAGTCGATACTCAGGGTGACACTCGAGGCAATCAGGGAATCAGGTTCATCTGGAGTGGACTGAGGCATTTGGTGTTTTTTTGGAATAGTGGCATGACACCTGGAATTCCTCTCGACTTTCCTCTTGAGAGCGCCTCCTCTTTAGATGTGACAAGAATGCCGGGAATCCTTTCCCGATGAAGCAAGGAAAGGAACCCTCATCTCGGGCAGGGGAAGGGGAAACGGGGCTCCTCTTGAGTTTGACCGGACCCTCGGTATTCCTCTCGAGTGGAGACGGGTATGCCGGGGAACTTCTTGAGTTGCAGCCAGAGTGTGAAGGACCCTTTCCTGGTTCAAGAGGGAAGGTGTTATATCCCTTGAGATGCCACAGAGGAAAAGGGCTTCATCTCGTCTGCAGGGGAGAACCTCCTTGTTTTTCTCGAATTGCCACAGGTTCCTCTCGAGTTACGATGGTGACTTCAGGGACCCGCTCGTGTGGCTTCAGGAAAGACCAGTCTCCATGCGAGATCAGAGGGGCCTCTCGGGATTCCTCTCCAGTTGGTGCCAGGTACTAAGTCCTCATCTGAACCCAAGGCCGGAACCTGAGGATTCTTCTCCAGTGCTGACATGGATCTTGGGATAACTCTGGAGTCTCCACAGAGGAGTCAGGCCTCGTCTTGAGTAGAGACATGCACGTCTGCTTTGCTCCCGAGCTGTAGCAGCATTGTCAGGCTTACTGTCGAGCTGACACATAGATTTGTGGCTTTCCCTCGAGGCTTTCCCACAGGGCTGTCACACGTGCCATCATGGTGTTAGTCGATACTCGGGGTGACAGTCGAGGCCGTGCAGGGAAATCAGGTTCCTCTGGAGTGGACTGAGACATCTGGGGGTCCTTTGCAATGGTGGTACGACATCTGGAGTTCCTCTCGTCTTTCCTGTTGAGAGCGCCTCCTCTTCACATGGGACAGGTACACTGGGAATCCATGCGCAAAGAAGCAGGGAATGGAACCCTCATCTCGAGAGGAGGAGGGAGAAACGGGGCTCCTCTTGAGTTTGGTGTGACACTCGATGTTCCTCTCAAGTGGAGATGTGTATGTCGGGGAACTTCTTGAGTTGCAGAAAGGGTGTGAAGGACACTTTCGAGGTTCAAGAGGGAAGATGTGATAACCCTTGAGACATCACAGCAGAAAAGGGCCTCATCTCGCCTGGAGGGCACAACCTCCTGGTTTTTCTCAAGTTGAGACAGGTTCCTCTCGAGTTAAGATGGGGACCTCAGGGACCTGCTCGTGTGGCCTCAGAAAAGGCCAGTCTCCATGCGAATTGCTAGGGGCCTCTCGGGATTCCTCTTCTGTTGGTACTGGATCCTATGTCTTCGTCTGCAGACGAGGCCAGAACCTTAGGTTTCCTCTCGAGGGCTGACATTGTCCTTGGGGTCCCTTTAGAGTCTCCACAGGGGAGTTAGGCCTCGTCTCGAGTGGAGACATGCACTTCCATTGCAGCAGTGTCAGGCTTCCCATTGAGTTGACACATCGATCTGTTGCTATCCCTCGAGGCTGTCACACAGTGCTGTTCACACGTGCCACCGTAGTGTGTCGATACTCGGGATGACAGTGAAGGCAGAGCAGAGAAATCAGGTTCATCTGTATTGGACTGAGATATTTGGGGGTCTTTTGGAATGGTGGCATGATCCTTGGATTTCCTCTCGGCTTTCCTGTTGAGATCGCCTCCTCTTGAGATGTGACGGGAACACCGGGAATCCTTTCTGGACGAAGCAGGGAAAGGAACCCTCATGTCGAGCGAATGAGGGGGAAAGGGGGCTCCTCTTGACTTGAGGCCTGACCCTCGGTGTTCCCCTCGATTGAAGAAGGGGACCTCAGGGACCTGCTCGTGTGGCCTCAGGACATGCCAGTCTCCATGCGAGTCACAAGGAGCCTCTCTGGATTCCTCTCCAGTCGGTGCCGGGTCCTAAGTCCTCGTCTGGAGCTGAAGCCAGAAACTGAGATTTCTTCTTCAGTGCTGACATGGACCTGGGGTTCCTCAGGAGTCTCCACAGGGGAGTCAGTCCTCATCTCCAGTGGAGACATGCGCGTCTGCTTTCCTCCCGAGCTGTAGCAACAGTGTCATGCTTCCCCTCGAGTTGACCCAGGGATCTGTGGCTTTCCCTCGATGCTTTCCCACAGGGCTGTCACACATACCATCAGGTTAAGATTCGAGGAAGTGCAGGGAAATCTTGTTCCTCTTGAGTGGACTGAGACATTCGGGGGTCTTTCGTAATGGTGTCAATATCCCTGCAGTTCCTCTGGACTTTCCTGTTGAGAACACCTCCTCTTGAGATTCAAGGTGAACTCCAGGAATCCTTTCCCAATGAATCAGTAAAAGGAACCCTCATCTCGAGCGGAGGCTTGTGGGGAGCCAGTGTGAGGAATTCCACCCGTGACAAGGCCATCAGGCAGAGCTCTGATGGCAAGGCTAATCAGACCTCAGGTTTTACCCCTGGAATTTCCTGAGCATCCACCTCCCAAAAATAAGAACATGCCTGCTTTTCCACTCTTCTGATATTCTCTGGAAAAAGTCAACTCAGGGCTTTAGTCTTCTGCATTTGAAAGGGATGTTTCAGTTGAAACCCCTCTGATAGTTCTCTAGCTTACATGACAGTTTCCCCCGCACCTCTTACAGCTTGTGAATTGCTTACAGCCCCCCAACAGCGAGAGGCACAAAGCTTAAAAGCGTCTTAAAGATACAGAACCTTTTCTAAAGATTTAAAAAATATATTGGTAGAGGGTTTTCACTGTTGACTCAATGACTGCTTCCAGGCCTCCATATTCTTTACCTTTTAGCCATCTGGGAGGATGTTAATCAATGTAAATGGGATATGGAAAAAGATATATTGTAGTTCTGATGTTAGCAACACTAGATTTTTGAGTTAATTACTTCTCTTTGCACTCCTCTTGTGTCCTTGCTATGTAAGAATGTAACTTTATTTAGTGCTTTCTGAGAGTGGCACCAGACTTTGGGAAGATCAACACAAATAAGTCTTCTGGTTGACAAACCCTTATCAAACAAAGGCTGTAAAATGTTAATTGGCCCTTTTTGGCCAGAAGATGATGTAAATCACCGAAGACTTCTGTATACAATTAGGTATGCAGAGAGAAAAGCCTGGTTTTTGATAAGATTCTGGACTGCTAACACTGCATAATTTTTTATTACCCATTAATCTCTATGTACAAAAAAAAAAAAGGTATAAAAGGCCTTTCTAGACAATAGGAGCCAGAGCCAGTCACTGGACTGGTTTCCCCCGTGTCTCCTCTTTGTTCTAATTTCAAGCTGAACTCCCATCCAGAGCAGGCGCCTCACTAAGGTTACTTACTTGCCCTGGCATTTAATACATTCGTGAAAGGGAGCCTAAGGGGGGCCACCCTTAGATATTCAAGTGGGTGCCAGTGGCCAAACGCACATTGTGCAAGCTCCTTGTCTGGAAATTTATTAGCCTTCCCCATAAGCCAAGTTATTCAGCCTTCTTCCTCTACTTAATTTTCCTACTACACTATTTCTTCCTAATCTAATCTTATATTAATAAATAAATAACTTCTCCTCGCCAACGCCGTTCCTGTTTCGAATTCCTTGGATCCACCGTGGTTGGACCCCGGCAGAGGAGTGGGTAACGGGGCTTCTCTTGAGTTTGTCGGGGTCCTCGGTATTCCTCTCGAGTGGAGACGGGTATGTCGGGGAATGTCTTGAGTTGCAGAAAGTGTGTGAAGGACCCGTTCGAGGTTCAAGAGGGAAGGTGTGATTTCCTTTGAGACGCCACAGTGGAAAAGGGCCTCATGTCGCCTGGAGGGGAGAACCTCCTGGTTTTTCTTGAGTTGCCGCAGGTGCCTCTCAAGTTACGATGGGGACCTCAGGGACCCACTCGTGTGGCTTCAGGAAAGGCCCACTCTCCATGAGAGTTGTGAGCGGCCTCTTGGGATTCCTCTCCAGTTGGTTCCGGGTCCTAAGTCCTCATCTATAGCTGAGACCGGAACCTAAGGTTTCTTCTCCAGTGGTGACATGGATCTTGGGGTTTCTCTGGAGCCTCCACAGAGGAGTCAGTCCTCGTCTCGAGTGGCGACATGTACATCCGCTTTCCTCCCGAACTGTAGAAGCAGTGTCAGTCTTCCTGACGAGTTGACATAGGGATCTCTGGCTTACCCTCTCGGCTTTCTTACAGGACTGTCACACGTGCCACCATAGTATGAGTTGATACTCGGGGTGACAGTCGAGGCAGTGCAGGGAAATCAGGTTCCTCTGGAGTGGACTGAGACATTTGGGGGTCTTTTGGAATGGTGGCACGACCCATGGGATTCTTCTCGGCTTTCCTGTTGAGAGCGCCTCCTCTTGAGTTGCGACGGGAACACTGGGAATCCTTTCCCAAGGAAGCAGTGAAAGGAACCCTCATCTCAAGGGGAGGAGTGCCGGGAACCAGCGTGAGGAATTCCACCCATTACAAGGTCATGTGGCATAGCTCTGAAGGCAAGGCTAATGAGACCTCAGGTTTTACCCCTGGAATTTCCTGAGCATCCACCTCCCAAAAATAAGAATCTGCCTGCTTTTCCACTCTTCTAATATTCTCTGGAAAAAGTCAACTCAGGGCTTTAGTCTTCTGCATTTGAAAGGGATGTTTCAGTTGAAACCCCTCTGATAGCTCTCTACCTTGCATAACAGGTTTTCCCCGACCTCTTACAACTTGTTAATTGCTTACAGCCCCCCAACAGCGAGAGGCACAAAACTAAAAAGCATCTTAAAGATACAGAACCTTTTCTAAATATTTAAAAAATATATTGGTAGAGGGTTTTCACTGTTGACTCAATGACTGCTTCCAGGCCTCCATATTCTTTACCTTTTAGCCATCTGGGAGGATGTTAATCAATGTAAATGGGATATGGAAAATATATATATAGTAGTTCTTATGTTAGCAACACTAGATTTTTGAGTTAATTACTTCTCTTTGCACTCCTCTTGTGTCCTTGCTATGTAAGAATGTAACTTTATTTAGTGCTTTCTGAGAGTGGCACCAGACTTTGGGAAGATCAACACAAATAAGTCTTCTGGTTGACAAACCCTTATCAAACAAAGGCTGTAAAATGTTAATTGGCCCTTTTTGGCCAGAAGATGATGTAAATCACCGAAGACTTCTGTATACAATTAGGTATGCAGAGAGAAAAGCCTGGTTTTTGATAAGATTCTGGACTGCTAACACTGCATAATTTTGTATTACCCATTGATTTCTATGTACAAAAAAAAAGGTATAAAAGGCCTTTCTAGACAATAGGAGCCAGAGCCAGTCACTGGACTGGTTTCCCCCGTGTCTCCTCTTTACTCTAATTTCAGGCTGAATTCCGTTCTGGAGCAGGGCGGTTCACTAAGTCTACTTACTTGTCCTGGCTTTTAAGACCCAAGCGAAAGGGAGCCTGAGGCCGGGCACCTTCAGGTATTCAAGTGGACGCTGAGGGAAAACGTAGATAGTGCAAACTCTTTGGGAATTTATTGGCCTTCCCCGTAAGCCAAGTTATTCAGCCTTCTTTCTCTACTTAATTTTCCTACTACACTATTTCTTCCTATTCTAATCTTATATTAATAAATAAATAAGTTCTCCTCGCCAATGCCGCTTCGAATACCCTGGACCCACCGGTGTTGGAACCTGGCAGAGGAGGGGGAAACGGGGTTCCTCTTGAGTTTGAGGGGACCCTCGGTGTTCCTCTCGAGTGGAGACGGGTATGTCGGGGATCTTCTTGAATTGCAGCAGGGGTGTGAAGGACCTTTTCGAAATTCAAGAGGGAAGGTATGATTTCCCTCGAGACGCCGCAGCAGAAAAGGGCCCCATCTCGCCTGCAGGGGAGAACTTCCTGGTTTTTCTCGAGTTGCAGCAGGTTTCTCTCAAGTTACAACAGGGACCTCAGGGTTCCACACATGGGGCTTCATGAAAGGCCACTCTCCAGGTGAGTTGCAAGCGGCCTCTCAGGATTCCTCCCCAGTCAGTGCCGGGTCCTAAATCCTCATCTGGAGCCGAGGCCTGAACCAGAGGTTTCCTCTCCAGTGCTGACATGGATCTTGGGGTACTTCTGGAATCTCCACAGGGGAGTCAGGCCTCGTCTCTATTGGAGACATGCACGTCAACTTTCCTCCAGAGCTGTAGCAGCACTGTCAGGTTTCCCAACGAGTTGACACAGAGATCTGTGGCTTTCCCTCGAGGCTTTCCCACAGGGCTGTCACACGTGCAACTGTGGTGTGAGCCGATACTCGGGGTGACAGTCGAGGCAGTGCAGGGAAATCAGGTTCCTCTGGAGTGGACTGTGTCATTTGGGGGTCTTTTGGAATGGTGGCATGACGCCTGGAGTTCCTCTCGACTTTCCTGTGGAGAGGGCCTCCTCTTGAGATGTGATGGGAACGCCGGGAATCCTTTCCTGAAGAAGTAGGGAATGAACCCATATCTCGAGTGGAGGAGGGTTGAACGGGGCTTCTCTTGAGTTGTGGCAGGACCCTAGGGCTTCCTCTTGAGTATGAATGGATATGTCAGGGAACTTCTTGAGTTGCTGCAAGTGTGTGAAGGAACCTTTAGAGGTTCAAGAGGGAAGGTGTGATTTCCCTCAAGATGCCACAGCGGAAAAGGGCCTCATTTCGCTAGAGGGGGGATTTTCTTGGTTTTTATCGAGTTGTGGCACGTTCGTGTCAGGTTATAACGGGGACCTCAAGTACCCGACATGTGGCCTCAGGAAAGGCCAGTTTCCATTCGAGGTTCGTGGGGCCTCTTGGGACTACTCTCCAGTCGGTGCCGAGTCCTAAGTCCTTGTCTGGAGCTGAGGCAACAACCTCAGGTTTCCTTTCAAGTGCTGACATGGATCCTGGGGTTTCTCTGGATTCTCCACAGGGGAGTCACGTCTCGTCACGAGTGGACAAATTCACATCTGCTTTCCTCTCGAGCTGTAGCAGCAGTGTCAGGCCTCCTGTCGAGTTGACAAAGTGATTGTGGCTTTCCCACGAAGCTTTCCCACAGGGCTGTCACATGTGCCACCATGGTGTGTCAATACTCGGGGTGACATTCGAGGAAGTGCAGGGACTCAGGATCATCTGGACCCGACTGAGACATTTGGGTGTCTTTTGGAATGGTTGCACGACCCCTGTAGTTCCTCTTGACTTTCCTGTTGAGAACGCCTCCTCTTGAAATGCGAGGGGAACACCGGGAATCCTTTCCCGACGAAGCAGGGAAAGGAACCCTCATCTCAAGTGGAGGAAGGGGAAACGGGGCTCCTCATGAGTTTGGCGGGACCCTCGGTGTTCACCTCGAGTGGAGACAGGTATGTCGGGGAAATTTTTGAGTTGCTGCTGGGGTGTGAAGGACCCTTTCGAGGTTCAAGAGGGAAGGGGTGATTTCTCTGAAGCCGCCGCAGCAGAAAAGGGCCTCATCTCGCCTGGAGGGGAGAACCTCCTGGTTTTTCTCGAGTTGTGGGAAGTTCCTCTCGAGTTACAAAGGGGACATCATGGAACCGCTCCTGTGGTCTCAGGAAAGGCCAGTCTCCATGTGAGTTGAGAGGGGCCTCTCGGATACCTCTCCATTCGGTGCCGTGTCCTATGTCCTCATCTAGAGCCGAGGCTGGAACCTGAGTGCCTGGAGCCAGCATGAGTAATCCCACCCATGACAAGGTTATGCCTCAGAGGTCTGACAGGTAAGGTCGAGTCAGATTCAAGATTTTCTCCTGGTATTTCCTGAGCGTTTACCCCAGAAGATAAGAATATGCCTGACTGGAAAAGTCATCTCAAGGCTTTAGTCTTCTGCATTTGAAAGGGTGTTTCAATCCAAAGACCACTCTGATGGCTTTTTAGCCTGCCTAGAGCTTCGCATGTGATTTTTTGTGGCCTCCTGAGTGCAGGAGGCACAGGAAGCTTAAAACATCCTAGGAATATAGAGGCTTCCGAGGAGTCAAAATCATTAGAATAGGACTGATTTAAGTTTTCGTTTGTTGAGCCAATACTTGCTGCCAAATTTTCATATCTTTTACTTGTTGGTATAGTTGGTATATAGAAATAACAAGTAGCAACATTAGATTTTTGAGTTATGTACCTTCTTTCTTATAACCTACTGCACCTTTGTTCTATAGAGATGTAACTTTAGTGCTTTAACGATATGTAGACTAAGGAAAAACACTTCAGGGGAAATGAAATTAACATTTATTAAGGAAGAGAGCCAAAGAGTGTTAGCAAGCATCTTGGCCAGAAGATAATGGAAATCACCTGAGAACTTTTGTATGCAAAAAGATATACAGAAAGAGTCTGGGCTGCTAACGCTACATAATTTTGTATTACCCATTGATCTCTATGTACAATCAAAAAGGTATAAAAGGCCTTTCTAGACAATAGAGGCAGGGCCAGTAATTGGAAGGACTGGTTTCCCCCTTGTCTCCACTTTACTCCTTTTCAGGCTGATCGCTTGGATTGTGGAGGCTCACCATGTCTACTTACTTGTCCTGGCTTCTAAGATCCAAAAGAGAGAGAGGCCAATGCGGGGCGCTCTCTGATATTCAAAGGGTGCCAGCGGCCTAATATAGATGGTGCAAGTTCCTTCGCTGGAACTTTATTGGTTTTCCATGTAAACCAAGTTAATCAGCCTCTTTTTTCCACTTAATTTTACGACTATACTATGTCTTCCTAATCTAATCTTATAGCTCTAAATAAATAAGTTTTTCATTGCCAACGACATCCCTGCTAAGAATTTCCGGGATCCAACAGGGCTGGACCCCAGCACCGGATTTTCCTCTCTAGTGCTGTCATGGATCTTGGGGTTCCTCAGGAGTCTCCACTGGAGAGTAGGGCTTCTTGGGATTCCTCTCCAGTTGGTGCCGGGTCCTAAGTCCTCATCTGGAGCCGAGGCCGGAACCTGGGGTTTCCTCTCCAGTGCTGACGTGGATTTTGCGGTTCCTCTGGAGTCTCCAGAGAGGAGTCAGGCCTCGCTTCGAGTGGAGACATGGGTGTCCACTTTCCGCCTGGGCTGTAGTAGCAGTATCAGGCTTCCTGGCGAGTTGACACAGGGATCTGAGGCTTTCCCTTGAGGCTTTCCCACAGAACTGTCACACGTGCCGCCATGGTGTGAGTCGATACTCGGGGGGACAGTCGAGACAGTGCAGGGAAATCAGGTTCCTCTGGAGTGCACTGAGACATTTGGGGGTCTCTTGGAATGGTGCAGGACTCCTGGAGTTCCTCTCAACTTTCGTGTGGAGAACGCCTCCTCTTGAGATGTGAAGGGAACACCGGGAATCCTTTCCTGATGAAGCAGGGAAAGGAAACCTCATCTTGAGTGGAGGAGGTGGAAACTGGACTCCTCTTGAGTAGGTGGGACACTCGGTATTCCTCTCGAGTGGATACGGGTAGGTAGGGGAACTTCTTGTGTTGTAGCAAGGATGTGAAGGTCCCTTTTGTGGTTCAAGAGGGAAGGTGTGATTTCCCTCGAGACGCCTCAGCGGAAAAGGGCTTTCATCTCACCTAGAGGGGAGAACCTCCTGGTTTTTCTCGAGTTGGGGCAGGTTCCTCTGGAGTCACGACGGGGACCACAGGGACCCGCTCGTGTGGCTTCAGGAAAGGCCAGTCTCCATGTGAGTTGCAAGTGGCCCCTTGGGATTCCTCTCCAGTCAATGGCAGGTTCTAATTCCTCGTCTGGAGCCAAGGCCGGAACCTGAGGTTTCCTCTCTAGTGCTGACATGGATCTTGGGGTTCCTATTGAGTTTCCAAAGAGGAGTCAGGCCTCATCTCGAGTGGAGACATGCAAGTACGCTTTCCTCCCTAGCTCTAGCAGCAGTGTCAGGCTTCCCGTCGAATTGACACAGGGAATTTTGACTTTCACTCGAGGCTTTCTGACAGGGTTCTCACACGTGCCACTGTAGTGTTAGTTTACATTTGGCGTGACAGTCAAGGCAGTGCCTGGAAATCACGTTCCCCTGGAGTGGACTGAAAATTTTGGTGGTCTTTTAGAATGGTGCACGACCCCTTGAGTTCCTCTCGACCTTTTTGTTGAGAGCTCCCCCTATTGAGATGCGACGGGTACCCCGGGAAACCTTATCTGAAGAAGCAGGGAAAGGAACCCTCTTCTCGAGCAGATAAGGGAGAAACGGGGCTCCTCTTGAGTTGTTTCAGGACCGTCGGTGTTCCTCTCTAGTGGAAATGGTTATTTCGGGGAACTTCTTGAGTTGCAACAAGGGTGTAAAGGACCCTTGTGAGGTTCAAGAGGAAAGGTGAGATTTCCCTCGAGATGCTGCAGAGGAAAAGAGCCTCATCTTGCCTTTAGGGGAGAACTTCCTGGTTTATCTCAAGTTGTGGCACGTTTCTCTTAATTTACGACGAGGACCTCGGGATCCGCTCGTGTGGCCTCAGGAAAGGCCTGTTTTCATGCGTGTTGCGAGGGGCCTCTCAGGATTCCTCTCCAGTCGGTGCCGGGTTCTGTTCTAAGTCCTTGTAAATAGCCGAGGCCAGAACATGAGTTTTCCTCTCCAGGGCACACATGGACTTTAGCGTTCTTCTGGTGTCTTCATAGAGGATTCTGGCCTTGTCTCAAGTGCAGATATTCACGTCCGCTTTCCTCCCCAGCTGTAGCAGCAGTGTCACGCTTCCCTTCACCTTGACATAGGGATCTGTGGCTTTCCCTCGAGGCTTTCCCAAGAGGCTTTCCCACAGGGCTGTCACACGTGCCACTGTGGTGTTAGTCGACCCTCAGCGTGAAAGTCGAAGCAGTGCAGGGAAAACAGGTTCCTCTGGAATGGACTGAGACATCTTGGGGACTCTTGAAATGGTGGCACGACCCTGGAGTTCCTCTCACCTTTCCTGTTGAGAGCGCCTCCTCTTGAGATGCGACGGGAACACCGGGAATTCTTTCCCGACGAAGCAGGGAAAGGATCCCTCATCTCGAGCAGAGGAAGGGGAATGGGGTTCCTCTTGAGATATGGCCGGATCTCGGTGTTCCTCTGGTTTGTAGACGGGTATGTCAGGGAAATTCTTGAGTTGCAGAAAGGGTGTCAAGATCCCTTTCCATGATCAAGAGGGAAGGTGTGATTTCCCTCGAGACACCACAGCGGATAAGGGCCTCAACTCACTTGGAGGGGAGAACCTCCTAGTTTTTCTCGAGTTGCGGCAGGTTCCTCTCGAGTTATGAAGGGGACCTCAGGAACCCGCTTGTGTGGCCTCAGGTAAGGCCAGTCTCCATGCGAGTTGCGAGGGGCCTCTGGGGATTCCTCTCTAGTCACTGCCAGGTCCTATGTTCTCGTCGGAGCTGAGGGCGGAACTTGAGGTTTCTTCTCCAGTGCTGACATGGATCTTGGCTTTCCTCTGTAGTCTACACAAGTGAGTCAGGCCTCATCTCGAGTTGAGACATGTACGTCTGCTTTCCTCCCGAGCTGTAGCAGCAGTGTCAGGCCTCCCATCGAGTTGACACAGGGATCTGTGGCTTTCCCTTGAGGCTTTCCCACAGGGCTGTCACACCTGCCACTGCTGTGTGAGCCGATACTCTGGTGACAGTCGAGGCAATGCAGGGAAATCAGGTTCCTCTGGAGTCGTCTGTGTCATTTGGGGGTCTTTTGAAGTGGTGCACGACACCTGAGGTTCTTCTCAACTTTCCTGTTGAGAGCGCCTCCTCTTTAGATGTGACAGCAATGCTAGGAAACCTTTCCCAAAGAAGCGGTGAAAGGAGCTATCATCTCGAGTGGAGGAGGGGGAAACGGGGCTCCTCTTGAGTTTGGCGGAACCCTCGGTGTTCCTCTCAATTGGAGACGTGTATGTCGGGGAAATTCTTGAGTTGCAGCAAGGGTGTGAAGGAACCGTTCGAGGTTCAAGAAGGAAGGGGTGATTTCCCCCAAGACGCCACAGCAGAAAAGGGCCTCATCTCACCTGGAGGGGAGAACCTCTTGGCTTTTCTCGATTTGGACAGGTTCCTCTCTAATTACGACTGGGACCTCAGGGACCGGCTCATGTGGCCTCAGGAAATGCAGTCTCCATGCGTGTTGGGAGGCTCCTCTCGAGATTCCTCTGCATTTGGTGCCGGGTCCTGAGTGGTCGTCTGGAGCCCAGGCCGGAACCTGAGGATTCCTATCCAGTCTTGACATGGATCTAGAATACCTTTGGTGTCTACACAATGAAGTCAGGCTTCGTCCCGAGTGGAGACATGCACGTCAGTTTTCCTCCCGAACTGTAGCAGCAGTCTCAGGCTTCCTGTCGAGTTGACACAAGGACCTGTCTCTTTCCCTCGAGGCTATCCCACAGGTCTGTCACACATGCCACCGTGGTGTGAGTCGATACTCGTGGTGACAGTCAAGGCAGTGCAGGGAAATCAGGTTCTTCTGGAGTAGACTGAGACATTTGAGGGTCTTTTGGAATGGTAGGACGACCACTAGAGTTCCTCTTTACTTTCCTGTGGAGAGCGCCTCCGCTTGAGATGCAACAGGAAGGCAGGGAATCCTTTCCCAACAAATCACTGCAAGGAACCCTCATTTCGAGCAGAGGAGGGGGAAAAGCTTCTCCTTTTGACTTGTGGCGGGACAATCTGTGTTCCTCTCAAGTGGAGATGGGTATGTCGGGGAACTTCTTGAGCTGTTGCAAGGGTGTGAAGGACCCTTTCAACGTTCAAGAGGGAAGGTGTGATTTCCCTCAAGATGCCGCTGAAGAAATGGGCCTCATCTCGCCTGGAGGGGAGATCCTCCTGGATTTTCCCGAGTTGTGGCAGGTTCCTCTTGAGTTATAAAGGGGACCTCAGGGATCAGCTCATGTGGTCTCAGGAAAGACCAGTCTCCATGTGAGTTGCGAGGGGCCTCTCGGGATTCCTCTCCAGTCGTTGCCGGGGCCTAAGTCCTCGTAGGGAGCCCAGGCCAGAACCTGAAGTTTCCTAACCAGTCTTTGCATGGACCTTGGACCCCTCTGGATTCTCCACAGTGGAGTGAGGCCTCAAATCGAGTGGAGACATGCACGTCCGGTTTCCTCCCGAGCTGTAGCAGCAGTGTCAGGCTTCCCATCGATTTGACACAGGGATCTGTGTCTTTCCCTCGAGGCTTTTCTGCAGGGCTGTCACATGTGCCACCGTGGTGTGAGTGGATACTAGTGGTGACAGTCGAGGCAGTGCAGGGTAATCAGGTTCCTCTGGAATACACTGAGATATTTGAGGGTCTTTTGGAATGGTGGCACGACCCTTGGAGTTCCTGTCGACTTTCCTGTTGAGAGCGCCTCCTCTTGAGATGCAGTGGAATGCCAGGAATCCTTTCCCAACGAATTCGGGAAAGGAACCCTCGTCTCGACCGTCTCGACCGGAGGAAGGGGAACTGGGTTCCACTTGAGTTGTGGCTTGCTCTCGGTGTTCTTCTCGAATGCAGACTGGTATGTCAGGGAACTTCTTGAATTGCTGCAAGGGTGTGAAGGACCCTTTCGAGGTTCAAGAGGGAAGGTGTGATTTCCCTCGAGACGCCAGAGTGGAAAAGGGCCTCATCTCGCCTGGTGGGGAGAACATCCTGGTTTTTCTAGAGTTGTAGCAGGTTCCCATCGATTTACAATGGGGACTCAGGGACCCACTCTTGTGGCCTCAGGAAAGGCCAGTCTCCATGTGAGTTGCGAAAGGCCGCTTGGAATTTCTCTCTAGTTAGTGCCGGGTCCTAAGACCTTGTCTGGAGCGGAGGCCAGAACCGAAGATTTCCTCTCCAGTGATGACATGGATCTTGGTGTTCTGCTGGAGTCTCCACAGGGGAGTCAGGCCTCATGTCGAGTGGAGACATGCACGTCCGCTTTCTTCCCTAGCTGTAGCAGCAGTGTCAGGCTTCGAGTCCAGTTGACTTAGGGATCTGTTTTTTGCCTCGAGGCTTTTCCACAGGTCTGTAACATGTGCCACTGTGGTGTGAGTTGATATTTTGGGTGACAGTCGAGGCAGTGCAGTGAAATCAGTTCCTCTGGAGTGGACTGCGACATTTGGGGGTCTTTTGGAATGGTGGCATGATACCAGGAGTTCCTCTCGACTTTACTTTGGAGAGCTCCTCCTGTTGAGATACGACACAAACGCCTGGAATCTTTTCCCAACGAAGCAGTGAAAGGAACCCTAATATCGAGCAGAGGAGAGGGAAACGGGGCCCCTCTTGAGTTTGGTGGGAAACTCGGTTTTCCTCCAGAGTGGAGATGGATATGTCGCTGAATTTCTTGAGTTGCAGCATGGGTGTGAAGGACCCTTTCGACGTTCAAGAGCAAAGGTGTGATTTCCCTCGAGATGCCGCATCAGAAAAGGTCCACATCTCACTTGGAGGGGAGAACCTCCTTGTCTTTCTCGAGTTGCGGCAGGTTCCACTCGAGTTACGACGGGACCTCAGGGACCTTCTCGTGTGGCCTCAGAAAGGCCAGTCTCCATGCGAGTTGTGAGGGGCCTCTTGGGATTTCTCTCCAGTCGCTCCTGGGTCTGAGTCCTCGTTTGGAGCCGAGGCTTGAACCTGAGTTTTCCTCTCCAGTGCTGACCTGATTCTTGGGGTTCCTCTGGAGACTCCACAGGGGAGTCAGACCTCGTCTCGAGTGGAGACATCCACGTCCGCTTTCCTCCCAAGCTGTATCAGCAGTGTCAGGCTTCCTGTCGCATTGATACAGGGATCTGTGGCTTTCCCTAGAGGCTTTATGATAAGGCTTTCACAAGTGCCACCGTGGTGTGAATCGATACTTGGGGTGAGAGTCGAGGATTGGAGGGAAATCAGGTTCCTCTGGAGTGGCCTGAGACATTTGGGGGTCGTCTGGAATGGTGGCACGAACTCTGGAGTTCTTCTCGACTTTCTTGTTGTGATCGCCTCCTCTTGAGATGCGACGGGAATGCCGGGAATCCTTTCCCTACGAAGCAGGAAAAGGAACCCTCATCTCGAGCAAAAGAGAGGGAAACAGGGCTCTTCTTTAGTTTGACACGACCCTCGGTGTTCATCTCAAGTGGAGATGGATATGTTACAGAACTTCTTGAGTTGCAGCAATGGTGTGAAGTACCCTTTTAAGGTTCAAGAGGGAAGTTGTGATTTCCCTCGAGATGCTCCAGTTGAAAAGGGCCTCATCTCGCCTGGAGGGAAGAACATCCTGGTTTTTCTGGAGTTTTGGCAGTTTCCTCTCGAGTTACGATGGATATTTAAGTGACCAGCTCGTGGGGCCTCAGGAAAGGCCAGTCTCTATGTGAGTTGCTAGGAGCGTCTCTCCAGTCGGTGCCGGGTCCTAAGTCCTCGTCTGGAGCCAAAACCGGAACCTGTGTTTTCCTCTCCAGTGCTGACATGGAATTTGGGGTTCCCCTGGAGTCTCCAAAGGGGAGTGGGGCCTCGTCTCCAGTGGACACATGCACGTCTGTTTTCCTTCTGAGCTGTTGCAGCAGTATCAGGCTTTCCGTTGACTTCACACAGGGATCTGCTGCTTTCCCTGGAGGCTTGCCCACAGGGCTGTCACACGTGCCACCATGGTGTGAGTCGATACTCAGGGTGACAGTCGAGGCAATGCAGGGAAATGAGGTTCCTCTGGAGTGGACTGAGACCTTTGGGCGTCTTTTGGAATGGTAGCACGACCCATAGAATTCCTCTCGACTTTCCTGTGGAGAGCGCCTCTTCTTGAAATGCGACATGAACGCCGGGAATTCTTTCTCCAAGAAGTAGGGAAAGGAATCCTCATCTCGAGGTGACAAGGGGACAACGGGGCTCCTCTTGAGTTTGGAGTGACCTTCGGTATTCCTCTCGAGTGTAGATGGGTTAGTCAGGAATTCTTGAGTTACAGCAAGCTTGTGAAGGACCCTTTCCTGATTCAAGAGGGAAGGTGTGATTCCCTCGAGACGCAGCAGCGGAAATGGGCCTCATATAGCCTGAAGTGGAGAACCTCCTGCTTTTTCTCAAGTTGATGCCGATACCTCTCGAGTTATGAGTGGGACCTCAGGGACCCGCTTGTGTGGCCTCAGAAAAGTCCTGTCTCCATGCGAGCAAAGGGCCTCATCTTGCCTGGAGGGGAGAACATCCTGGTTTTTCTGGAGTTGTGGTAGTTTCCTCTCGAGTTATGACGGAGATTTCAGTGACCCGCTAGTGGGGCCTCAGGAAAGGCCAGTCTCCATGAGAATGCTAGGGCCCTCTTGGGATTCTTCTCCAGTCGGTGTCGGGTCCTAAGTCCTGGTCGAGAGCCATGGCAGGAACCTGAGGTTTCCTCTCCAGTCCTGACATGGATCCTGTGGTTCCTCTAGAGTCTCCACAGGGGAGTCAGGCCTCGTCTCGACTGGAGACATTTATGCCCTCTATCCTCCCCAGCTGTACCAGCAGTGTCAGGCTTCCCATTGCTTTGACACAGGGATCTGTGGCCTTCCCTCGAGGCATTCCCACAGCGCTGTCACACGTGCCACCGTGTTGTGAGTCGATACTAGGGGTGACAGTCGGGACAATGCAGGCAAATCATGTTCACCTGGAGTGGACTGAGGATTTTGGAGGGCTTTAAAATGGTGGCACGACCCTGGAGTTCCTCTAGACTTTCCTGTTGAGAGGGCCTCCTTCTGAGATGGGACCAGAACACCGGGAATTCTTTCCCCAAGAAGCAATGAAAGGAACCCTCATCACGAGGTGACGAGGGGACAACAGGGCTCCTCTTGAGTTGTGGCAGACCCTCGGTGTTCCTCTCGAGTGGAGATGGTATGTAGCGGAGCTTCTTGAGTTGCAGCAAGGGTGTGAAGGACCCTTCCAAGGTCCAAGAGGGAAGGTGTGATTTCCCTCAAGACGCCACAGCAAAAAAGGGCCTCATCTCACCTGGAGGTGAGTGTCTCCTGGTTTTTCTCGAGTTTCGGCAGGTCCCTCTCGAGTTACGAAGGGGACCTCATCAACCCGCTCTTGTGCCCTCAGGAAAAGCCACTCTCTTTGTGAGTTGCGAGGAGCCTCTCAGGATTCCTCTCCAATTGGGGCTGGGTCGTAACTCCTCATCTGGAGCTGAGGCCTGAACATGAGATTTCCTCTCCAATGTGAACATGGATTTGGGGTTTCTCTGGAGGATTCACAGGGGAGTCAGGCCTCGTCTAGAGCGGAGCCTTGCACATTCGCTTTTCTCCCAAGTTGGAGCAGCAGTGTCAGGCTTCCCGTCGAGTTGGCACAAGGATCTGTGGCTTTCCTTCCTGGTGTCACAGGGCTCTCACACCTGCCACCGTGGTGTGAGTCGATACTCGGGGTGACAGTCCAGGCAGTGCACAGAAATCAGGTTCATCTGGGTTAGACTGAAATATTTGGCGGTCTTTTAAAATGGTGGCATGTACCTGGAGTTGCACTCGATTTTCCTGTTGAGAGCACCTCCTCCTGAGATGCCACGGGTAAGCCAGGAATCCTTTCCCATGAAGCATGGAAAGGAACCCTCATCTCGAGCTAAGGAGGGGTCAACGGGGCTCATCTTGAGTTGTGGCGGGACCCTCGGTGATACTCTCGAGTTGAGACAGGTATGTCGGGGAGCTTCTTGAGTTGCAGTAAGGGTGTAAAAGACTTATTTGAGGTCCAAGAGGGAAAGTGTGATTTCCCTCGAGACCCGGCAGCAGAAAAGGGTCTCATCTCGCCTGGAGGAGAAAATATCCTGGTTTTACTGGAGTTGCAGCAGGTCCCACTGGAGTTAAGACAGGGACCTCAGGGACCCGCTTGTGTGGCCTCAGGACATGCCAGACTCCATTCGAGTTGTGAGGGCTCTCTCGGGATTCCTCTCCATCAGTGCCGGGTCCTAAGTCCTCGTCTGGAGCTGAGGTCAGAACTTGAGTTTTCCTCTCCAGTGCTGACACATATCTTGGTGTTCCTCTGAAGTCTCCAAACAGAAGTCAGGCCTTCTCTCCACTGGAGACTTACACTTCCGCTTTCCTCCCAAGCTGTAGCAGCAGTGTCAGTCTTCCCGACGAGTTGACACAGGGATCTCTGGCTTTCCCTTGAGGTGCCACATGACTTTCACACCTGCCGCCATGGTGTGAGTCTATACTCGGGGTGACAGTCAAGGCAATGCAGGGAAATCAGGTTCCTCTGGATTGGACTGAGACATTTGGGGGTCTTTTGGAATGCTGGCACGACCCCTCGAGTTCCTCTCAACTTTCCTGTTGAGAGCGCCTCTTCTTGAGATGTGACGGGAATGCTGGGAATCCTTTCCCGACGAAGCAGGGAAAGGAAACCTCATCTCGAGCTCCGAGTCTGAAACGGGACTCCTCTTGATGTTGGCGGGACCCTCGGTGTTGCTCTCGAGTGGAGATGGGTATGTCGGGGAACTTCTTGAGTTGCAGCAAGGGTGTGAAGGACCCTTTCAAGGTCCAAGAGGGAAGGTGTGATTTCCCTCAAGACACCGCAGCAAAAAAGGGCCTCATCTCACCTGGAGGTGAGCGTTTCCTGGTTTTCCTTGAGTTGCAGCAGGTCCCTCTCTAGTTCCGACGGGGACCTCAGGGACCCGCTCGTGTGGCCTCAGGAAAGGCCAATCTCCATGCGAGTTGCGAGGGGCCTCTCGAGATTCCTCTCCAGTCAGTGCTGGGTCCTAAGTCCTTGTCTGGAGCTCAAGCCGCAACCTAAGGTTTCCTCTCCTGTGCTGACATGGATCTTGCGTTTCCTCTGAAGTCTCCACAGGGAAGTCAGGCCTCATCCAGAGTGGAGACATGCACTTCCACTTTCCTCCCAAGCTGTAGCATCAGTTTCAGGCTTCCCGGTGAGCTGACACAGGGATCTGTGGGTTTCCCTCGAGCTGTCACAGGGCTGTCACACGTGCCACTGCGGTGTGAGTCTATACTCGGTGTGACAGTCGAGGCAGTGCATGGAAATCAGGTTCATCTGGAGTGGACTGAGACTTTTGGTGGTCTCTGGAATGGTGACATGCCGGGAGCCAGCATGAAGAATTCCATCCGTGACAAGTTCATGCAGCAGAGCTCTGATGGCAAGGCTAATCAGACCTCAGGTTTTCCCCCAGGAATTTCCTGAGCTTCCAACCCCCCCCCCAAAAAAAAAGAATCTGCCTGCTTTTCCGCTCTTCTAATATTCTCTGGAAAAAGTCAAATCAGGGCTTTAGTCTTCTGCATTTGAAAGGGATGTTTCAGTTAAAACCCCTCTGATAGTTCTCTAGCTTGCCTAACAGGTCCCTGGAACCTCTTAAAGCTTGTGAATTGCTTACAGCCCCCCAACCATGAGAGGCACAGACCTTAAAGCGTCTTAATATACATAGCCTTTTCTAAGAGCTAAATATCATATTGGTGACAGGATTTCACTGTTGAGTCTATGATTGCTGTCGGCCTCCATATTCTTTATCTTTTAGGCACCTGGGAGGATGTTAATCAATGTAAACGGGATATGGAAACGATATATAATAGTTTTGATGTTAGCAACTCTAGACTTTTGAGTTAATTACTTTTCTCTTTGTTATGTATCACTGCACTCCTCTTGTGTCCTTGCTATGTAGGAATGTAACTTTATTTAGTGCTTTCTGAGAGTGGCACCAGACTTTGGGAAGAGCAACACAAATAAGTTTTCTGGTTGACAAACCCTTATCAGAAAAAAGGCTGTAAAATGTTAATTGGCCCTTTTGGCCAGAAGATGATGTAAATTACCTAAGATTTGTGTATACAACTAGGTATGCAGAGAGAAAAGCCTGGTTTTGAAAAGAGTCTGGGCTGCTAACGCTGAATAACTTTGTGTTACCCACTGATCTCTAGGTATAATCAAAAAGTATAAAAGGCCTTCTGAACAATAGAAGATGGGCCAGTCACTGGACTGGTGTCCCCCGTGTCTCCTCTCTAATTTCTGGCTGAATTCTCATCTTGTGCGTGGAGGCTCACCATGTCCACATACATGTCCCGGCTTTTAAGATCCACGTGAGGGAGAGCCCAAGGCGGGGCAGCCCCTGATATTCAAGAGGATGCTGGAGACCTAAAGTAGATGGTGCAAGCTCCTTCTCTGGAACTTTATTGCCTTCCCACGCAAACCAAGATATTCTGCATTCTTTCTCCAGTTAATTTTCGTACTACATTATTTCTCTCTAATCTAATCTTTTATTAATAAATAAATAAGCTTTTCCTGGCCAACACTGTCCACATTTCGATTTCCTGGATCAAACGGGGCTGAATCCCGGCAGTGGTATGACACCTGAAGTGCCTCTCAACTTTCCTGTTGAGAGTGCCTCCTCCTGAGATGTGATGGGAATGCAGCGAATCATTTCCCGACGAAGCAGGGAAAGGAACCCTCATTTCGAGCGAGGAGGGGAAAACGGGGCTCCTCTTGAGTTTTGGCAGGACCCTTAGTGTTCCTCTCAAGTGGAGATGGGTGTGTCAGGAAACTTCTTGAGTTGCAGCAAGGGTGTGAAGGAGACTTTCGAGGTCCAAGAGGGAAGGTGTGATTTCCCTCGAGACGCCACAGCGGAAAAGGGCCTCATCTTGAATGGAGGGGATAATTTCCTGTTTTTTCACGAGTTGTGGCAGGTCCCTCTCAAGTTACGATGGGGACCTCAGGGACCGGCTCATGTGGCCTCAAGAAAGGCCAGTCTCCATGCAAGTTGCTAGGGGACTCAGGATTCCTCTCCAGTTGGTGCCGGGTCCTAAGTTCTCGTCTGGAGCTAAGGCCAGAACCTGAGGTTTCCTCTTCAGTGCTAACATGGATACTGGGGTTCCTCTGGAGTCTCCACAGGGGAGAAGGGCCTCTTCTCGAGTGGAGACATGGACGTCCGCTTTCCTCCCCAGTGGTGTCAGCAGTCCCAGTCTTCAAGTCTAGTTGACACGGGGATCTGTAGCTTTCCCTCTAGGGGCCACAGGGCTGTCTCACGTGCCACCGTGGTATGAGTCGATACTCGGGGTGACAGTTGAGGCAGTGCAGGAAAATCAGGTTCATTTGGAGTGGACTGAGACATTTGGGGGTCTTTCGAAATGGTGGCACGACCCCTGGAGTTCCTCTCGAATTTCCTGTTGAGAGTGCCTCCTCCTCAGATGTGACGGGAACTGCGGGAATCAGTCCCAACGAAGCAGGGAAAGAATCCTTCATCTCGAGGTGAGGAGGGGACAACGGGGCTCCACTTGAGTTTTGGCGGGATCCTCGGTGTTCCTCTAGAGTGGAGATGGGTATGTCAGGGAACTTCATGAGTTGCAGCAAGTGTGTGAAGGAACCTATCGAGGTCCAAGAGGGAAGGTGTGATTTCCCTTGAGATGCCACAGTGGAAAAGTGCCTCATCTCGCCTGGAGGGGAGAATCTCCTAATTTTTCTCGAGATGTGGCAGGTCCCTCTCGAGTTACATTGGGGACCTCAAGGACCTGCTCGTGTAGTCTCAGGAAAGGCCAGTCTTCATGTGAGTTGCTAGGGGACTCTTGACATTCCTCTCCAGTCAGTGCCACTGCTAAGTCCTTGTTTGGAGCTCAGGCCAGAACCTGAGGTTTCTTCTTCAGTGATGACATGGATCTTGGGGTTCCTCTGGAGGCTCCACAGGGGAGTCAGGCCTTATCTCAAGTGGAGACATGCACTTCTGCTTTCCCCCCGAGTTGTAGCACCAGTGTCATTCTTCCCATCTAGTTTACACAGGGATCTGTAGCTTTCCCTCGAGGGGCCACAGGGCTCTCACACGTGCCACTGTGGTGTAAGTCGATACTTAGAGTGACAGTCGAGGCAGTGCATGGAAATCAGGTTCATCTGGTGTGGACTGAGACAGTGGGGGGGGGTCTTTTGAAATGGTGGCACGACCCCTGGAGTTCCTCTCAACTTTCCTGTTGAGAGCGCCTCCTCCTGAGATGCGACGGGAACACCAGGAATCCTTTCCTGACGAATCAGGAAAAGGAACCTTCATCTAGAGCTGAGGAGGTGACAACGGGGCACTTCTTGAGTTGTGGCAGGATCCTTGGTGATCCTCTCGAGCGCAGACGGGTATGTTTGGGAATTTCTTGACTTGCAGAAAGGATGTGAATTTCCCTTTTGAGATCCATGAGGGAACATGAGATTTTCCTCGAGATGTCACATTGGGAAAGCACCTCATCTGCTCTGGAGGGGAGCATCTTCTGGTTTTTATCGAGTTGCGGCAGGTCCTCTCGAGTTACGACGGGGACCTCAGTGACCCGCTCGTGTGGCCTCAGGAAAGGCCAGTCTCCATGCAAGTTTCGAGTGGCCTTTTGGGATCCCTCCAGTCGGTGCCGGATCCTAAGTCCTCGTCTTGAGCTGAGGCTGGAACCTCAGGTTTCCTTTCCAGTGCTGACATAGGTCTTGTGGTTTCTTGGGAGTCTCTACAGGGGAGTCAGGCCTCGTCTCGAGTGGTGATATGCACGTCCGCTTTCTTCCCGAGTTGTAGCAGCAGCGCCATTCTTCCCGTTGTGTTGACACAGGGATCTATGGCTCTTCTTCAAGGTTCCACATGGTTTTCACATGTGCCACCGTGGTGTGAGTGGATACTCGGGGTGACGGTCGAGGCAGTACAGGGAAATAAGATTCATCTGGAGTGGACTGAAACATTTGGTGGTCTTTTGGAATGGTGGCACGACCCCTGGAGTTTCTCTGGACTTTCCTGTTGAAAGGTTGTTGTTGAATTACAACTCCGGGATTCTTGGCCCCCAGAGAAGAAGAATTCAATCTGGGGCCAAAGAGGAGTTGATTGCGCAGAGATTTTTGTAATACAGTTTTATAAACATATACATGAGATAGAGAAAGCTTCTGACATAGGCATTAGAAGAGGGCATAAAGAGTACCCCCTGCTTGTCTTTAGCTGGACGTTATATAGTCACCAGCAGTCTGTTAATGAGAGAAAGGAATGTCTCAAAACTTAGAATGGCACCAGGCCCCTCACCCATAAGATGTATTTTGGGATAACTTAGACTCCAGATGGTTTATCTTGGGCCATAAAATTATTAACTCCATTCTTGAAGAATGGCAGATCACCATGCAAATAATTTCATTTACATAGATTATAGAAACAATATTGGAGTATAACATTCCTGTTTATCAAGTAGGTTCTGAGCCCAAAAGTCAGAACCGACTTGAAGGCAGGGTTTGGGCTAAATGCATAGTACATTAGCATAGCCTAAGATAAACATTTCCATAAGAAAAAGGCATTGGTTAACTTCAGGTGAAACCAGGTATTATTATGACAACACAGAATTTTAAGAGAAACCTCCTTTTAAATCTGTATAGAGAAGGAAAATATATCGTTGGTTTGTTTCCTCCTGCCACTTAAGAGAGATAAAATGTCTGACATTTGGAGGCTATCTCCTCCATTTGGAGACCCCTGGCCTTCCTGCCTATTATCCTCTCATTCCTCCATTTTCTTTTAGGAGAATTATGTTGCCTAGGGAAAAGGGGCATCATTTTCGTTCCATAACTGCTTTGGAGCTGAGAAGGGGCACTGTCCCTAAATTGGGGAGGCAACATATTCGCCTAATCCTCATATTGAGGATATCTGAATCAGGGGCCCAAAATCGTAGTTGCAGGCAGCTGCTGCAGTAGCAGGAATTTGAGCAACCATTTGTAACTTGAAAGCTTTCATGCGGCTAGAAACAAATCCAGTTATACAGTTACATTTGCAGGGAGCAAACAATAAAAACAAGTTAAAATCAAAATTAAAAGTCACATTATGTCTATAGTTAAAGTACAAAGTGTTGCACCAGTCCATTTAAGGGTTAGTAGATGTCATCAGATGAAGGAGAGGCATCACATGTAATTGCTGTCGAAGGTATTCACACACTTGGAGAAAGTCTTTTCCTTGAAGTGGAGATGTCCACCATGGGAAGCCTTCCACTGATGAAGAGGGGAGTGCTCCACAGACCCAGCAGTTAGACCGATTGTGGAATGCAGCATAGGAGTGAGCCCAGGACAGGAAGGCATTGTCTTGAGGCTCAAACGGCAGACAGACACAGGATGTTTGGAGTCAGCAGAAGTAAGCTCACATAGATTATTAGGCCCATCTGAAAAGTACAAAGTCATAGAATAGAAAGTAAAGACATAAAAATATGTCACTTAATTTTGGTCAGGATGCCACCTGTTAACTCGAGTGTGAAGTACCCACAAATCAGTCCCTGGCACTTTGACAGCTGTGGGAGAAGAAAGAATAACCTGGTAAGGGCCTTCCCAAAGGGGCTCGAGGGATGGGCCCCCAGATCCCAAAGGTTTTGTGAGGACCTCAGTTCCTGGCTCAAATAGAGGCTTGCTTGACTCAGAGGCGGAGTCAGGAGTCATCTCCCGGAGTTCTGTTAATGCCTGTTGAAAAGCTGAGAGCTGAGTTACATAACTAGTTAATTCCAAGGCTTCAGGGTCTATGACAATGTCTGTGCATAAGATAGGCCTTCCATAAATACATTCAAAGGGGGACAGTCCCTCCTTTCTGGGGACAGTTCTAGCCCTCATTAAAGCTATGGGTAGGACTTTAATCCAATTATCCTGTGTCTCTTGAGTTAATTTGCACAGATGTCTTTTGATAATATCATTAGCTTTTTCAACCTTTCCTGAGGATAGGGGTCTCCAGGAACAGTGTAAGTGATATTCTAGTCCTAGAGCTTTAGATTCCCCCTGTGTTACAGCAGCTTTAAAGGTGGAGCCATTGTCACTCTGAAGGCTTCGTGGCAGCCCAAACCTGGGGATAATTCCATGGATTAAAATCTTTATAACCTCCTTAGCCTGTTCACTCCGACAGGGAAAAGCCTCAATCCATCCAGTAAAAGTATCTACCCAAACTTTAAGCAAGAATATCCATTAGCTTTTGGCATATGAGTAAAATCAATTTCCCAGTCCTCTCCAGGATACTTCCCACTTCTTTGCAATCCAGGTTTTGCTAGCTTTTCAGTCTTTGGGTTATTTTTCTGACAAACTCCACACCTTTTGATAATATTCTTTAAAGTTTTCATTACATTTTTACCTTCAAACAAACGAGAAGCCATTTGTTAAATACTCTCTGCACCCAAATGAAAACTCTGGTGTAAACCCTTAAGAATTTTCCATTGAGCATTACAGGAATTATTAATCGTCCATCCTCAGACTGTAACCATCTTTTATCAGTAATCTGTGTTCCTCTATTTTCATATCTTTCTAATTCTTCCTCAGCATATTGTGGTTTTTCCTGTTCCACAGGACCTGTCCAGATCAAAGGTGTCTGCAGTGAAGGGATTTCGTAAAGTACTGCTTTCCTGGCTTGACAGTCAGCCAGCTGATTACCTTCGGCTACTTTACTCCCATCCCTACTGTGCCCTTTGCAATGCATAACAGCTACTTCTTTAGGACAATATATAGCAGTTAAAAGTCTCTTGATCTCTCTGAAGTGCTTAATAGGTTCTCCTATTGCTGTTTTAAACTGTCTTTCTTTCCATATTGCAGCATGAACATGTAAAGTCAAATAAGCATACTTAGAATCAGTGTAGATATTTACCCGCTGTCCTATGCTTAATTCTACAGCTCGAGTCAGAGCCACAAGCTCTGCTAACTGAGCACTGGTTCCCTGGGGGAGAGATTTTGCTTCCAAAACCTGTTCAGCAGTCACCACGGCATAATCTGTTTTATGCTTTCCATCCTGACAAAAGAACTGCCATCTGTAAATATTTCCATGTCAGGATTATCTAATGTGGTATCCACTAGATCTTCCAGAGCTGCATAGTTTAAAGTTAGGAATTGAGAACAATTGTGATCAGGTGTTTCATTTTCCTTCTCAGGAAAGAAAGTGGCAGGATTTAAATTTCCACACTTAAAGCTTAGTTACTGGTCCTTCTTACAACAATGACTGATATTTAAGAAGCCTACTGTCTGTCATCCAAATATTAACCTTAGAATTTAAGATTCCACTGACATCATGAAAAGTCAGTACAGTAAAGTTTCATCCATTAATTATTTTTAAAGCTTCAGGTGCTAATAAAGCCACTGCCCCAATTACTCTTAGGCAGTGGGGCCACCCACATGAAATTACATCTAATTCTCTGCTTAGATAAGCAATAGGTTGCTGGTGAGACCCTCGAGGTTGTGTCAAAACTGCCAAGGCCATACCTTTCCTTTCAGTGACAAATTAAATTCTGACCCAGTGGGCAAGCTCAGAGCTGGAGCTTGCTGGAGAGCAGTTTGAAGAAACTTTTGAGTTTCTGGTGACCAAACCAGTTTGTCAGTTTCGGCCTGCTGAGTTTCACCTATAAGTTTATATAAAGGCCGGGCAAGTTCCCCATAACCCGGAATCCAAATGCAACAGTATCCTGTGATTCCCAAAATTCCTTTCAATTGTCTTAAAGTCATAGGTAGGGAATGATTTAGTATAGGCTTAATTCTCTCAGGGCCTATGGCCCTAGTCCCTTCTGATATTATTAGGCCCAGATATCTAACTGATTGTTGACAAAGCTGAGCCTTTTCTCTTGATGTCTTATAACCACAGCCTGCCAGAAAGTTTAAGAGATCTTCTGAGGCTCGCTAACAAGCTTCCTCTGTCTCAGCACAGAGCAAAATATCATCTACATATTGTAACACCACTGCTTCAGAGCTATTAAAGTTTTGTAGATCCCGTGACAAACTTTGTCAAAATAAGTGAGGACTGTCATGAAATCCCTGGGGCAAAACTGTCCAGGGTAACTGAGAAGCTGGCTGCGCAGGGTCTTCAAAGGCAAATAGAAATTGACTTTCTTCTGCCAAAGGCACTGAATAGAGGCATCAATTTTAAATCAATTACTGAGAAATATTTGGCTCGTTCAGGAATTTCAGACAATAGAGTATAAGAATTAGGCACCTCGGGGTGTAAAGGAACTACAGCCTCATTTATTATATGTAAATCTTGAACTACTCTCCATTTACCATTTGATTTCTTTATACCCTAAATAGGATTGTTGCAAGGACTGTTACAGGGAATTAATAGTCCCTGTGCCTTTAAATTTTCAAAGATGGGTTTTAACCCTTCCTTAACCTCAGGTTTCAGAGGATACTGCTTTTTATGTGGAAATAAGTGTGAGTCTTTGAGCTTGACAACTACATGAATAGCATTTTGTGCTCAAGCCACAGATTTTCCATCAGCCCATACTCTAGGATTTACATTTTGTTCAACTAGAGGAAGAGAAAGGGAGGGCTCCATATTCATAAAAACAGAGGCATGGACCTTGCTCAGTATAACCCTCCCCAAAAGGGGTGAAGGAGATTCTGGCACGATCAGAAACTCGTGTGAAAATAGCACAGAATACCAGTTGCAAGATAAAGAATAACTGAAATAATACCTTTTGGCTCGTCCAGACAGTCCCATTATGGAAGCGGATCGGGAAGAAAGTGGGCCAGGGACTTCAGTAAGCACAGAGTAAGTTGCCCAAGTATCTAAAAGGAAATTGATGGATTGGCCCCCCACAATTATTAATACCAGAGGTTCCTCAGGTGTAATTAGGATGGGAGCTTGTGTGGGGACCCCCGGACACCTTCAGTCCTGATTGTCTTGAGAGTCCGACCCCGGAGACCTACACCTCTAAGGGCAGTCTCTCTTCCAGTGCGGTCCTTTGCAGGCCGGACACGGAGCTGGGGGCGGCTTAGATGTCTGAGGGCAATCCCGCTTGAGGCGCCCCTCCTTTCCACAGTAATAGCAAGTCCATCCCTTTTCACCTGGGTCCCTCTGGGCATTTTTCTCTGGCTGCTTAAGAGCGTTTTTCATAGCCATTGTGAAGGCTTCCGCCTTTTCCTTTGTCTTTCTTTGTCTTTCTTTCTTTTCCTCATATGCCCTACCATAATAGACTGTCTGAGCCAGTTGTAACAGAGTATCTAAAGACTGATTTGGTCCATACACCCGTTTTTGTAGCTTATGGCGGATATCTGGAGCCGACTGAGTGAGAAATCTATCTTTTAAGATCACTTTTCCTTCTTCACTTTCGGGATCAATCACAGTGAATCTGCGAAGAGCTTCTCTTAGTCTATCTAGGAATTTACCAGGAGCATCCTTCTCCTCCCGTTCTTTGTCTGCCAATTTGCTATAGTTTAAAGGCTTAGAACGTGCCTACCTGAGTCCTTCAAGAATACATCTGACAAAATGATCCCATCTTCCACTAGCTGTGTTGTAGTTCCAGTCTGGTTCTATAATTGGGACCGCCTGATTCCCAGTGGGGAGGGCTGCTATCTCGTCCTCCCTCTTCCCTACTAATTCATTACCAAGCCATTTATCTCCATAAGCAATCACTTTTCCCAAAACTCGAGTCTTTGAGTCAGGAGTCAGCATTTTTCCCAAGATATACATCACATCCTTCCAAGTAAGGTCATAAAGCAGAGTAACACCTTTAAAAGCTCTAATATATTTTTCTGGGTCCTCTAAATAGTCTCCCAGGTCCTCCTTGATTCTTTGTATTTCTTGATAAGTAAAAGGCTTATTAACTCTCATAGACTGATTATTTCTCCTGGTGAGTGTTTCATAAAGAGGCAACAGCTTGTGTGGCTGTTCCTCAGTCTCTCTGGCTGTTCTGTGCATATGATTCCAGGGATAGACTGGATAAACCTGTTTTTCTTTTTCTCTTTGTCCCCTGTCCTCCATTTCATCTCTAACTTCGATGGTCTAAGTTTCTACTGAAACCAGAGTAGTCTGAGGTTGTACTGAGACAGGAGTTGTTTGGACCTCCACGTGGGCAGTTTGAATCTCAGTTTGGGTTTCCATTGAGACCAAAGCAGTTTGAATCTCAGTTTGGGATTCCATTGAGACCAAAGCAGTTTGAATTCCAGTTTGAATTTCCACTGAGACCAAAGCAGTTTGAATCTCAGTTTGGGTTTCCACTGAGACCAAAGCAGCCATTCTGAGGGGGGTTTTCTGGCTTTCAGTTAGCTCAGCTTGGACCCCTGGGTACGGGGGAAAGTAGGAGGACAGGAGGGAGCTGAAGGTTTCACGCCCAAATCTATACCGTTAGGACATAAGTCTGGCATACTTCGCAGAGAGAAAAAGGGCAACACATATGCTACTTCTACCCATTTCCCTTGTTCCTTACAGAACCGGTCTAACTGTAAAACAGTATTATACTTAAGAGACCCTCCAACCGGCCACCGTTCGCCGTCCTCCAATGGATACCATGGTCATGCAGTATCACATAGGAAGACTAGGTGTGTCTTCTTTAAGCCCTGGGGATTGAATCTATCCCAGTTTTTCAGGATACAGTTCAAAGGAGTGAGGCTGGAATTGCTAGCTCCCATCTGTAAGAGAGAAAAAAGTGATCAGCGCCATTTTTCTACTGGAGGCGTCCCTCCCTGCTCTAGATGGGGGTGTAGACAGACTTTACACCAAAAGCTTTTCCTTCCTGGTCGGACTTAGTCTGTCCCTTACTGACGCAGGGGCCGTCGACTCCTGGTTCTACCACTGAGATGGGGTGGGGATGTACCACGGGTAGACCTGATAGCATCTCTAACTGACGTCCAGCTCTACACTTTTAACCTTGCTTGCCTCTGATGCCACCCAGGGTGCAATCAGAGTAATCTTGCAGAATGCCTCCCAAGCTAAGACCGCTGGGGGAAACATTCGTCACCTGAGTGCCTGTCCATGACCCTGAGTATATTCCTGACCACAACAAGACCAATATGAACATAAAGCTGGGGTGTTCTTTTCAAGCATCACCACACCAGTATAAGAGCCTCCTCTGGTCCAATAAGAGCCAGTGTTACCAAAGGGAAAAAACAACAACAACGACAACAACAACACTGCAGTCCCAATCTGAGTAACCTTTAACCTCCGAGATGTTCTTGGGGCTAAAGCGCCATCTAGCTTCCAAACTTTGGATTCCAAGCGAGGCTAGGCACTTTCTTGACTACCAATCCAAGTTTGCCACAGTACACAGTAACAGTATAGATCACAAGTCCCTTGAAAATCTATGATCCGATAGATTAAGTTAGTACTTCTAATTCCCAAGGAGTTATGAAATGGTCAAAGAGACCAAAAGGTTTGACCGAGAAAGGAGAGTTCAGTCTACACACTTTGCCCATTCCTGGTCGGTTCCCAAAGGAGACATTGGGTGCCTCTTGGCCTAGGCAGGTCGGTAGAAACCCCCGACAGATTTCGGCCATAAGCCGTATGAGATCACCGTAGAACAACAGAGCAGGACTCCTCACTTGCTTCACTCAGGGCATGTCATTCATTCACACAAGCACACCGTAGAGTTAGTAAAGCATAGCACAAAATGTGTTTGCTAAGAGAACAAAGAACTAGAGCTCCAAGCATCCTTACCTTGTCCTGAAGGATCCCAAACAAGCCTGCAGGATGAAAGGTTGTTGTGGAATTATGACACCGGGATTCTTGGCCCCCGGAGGAGAAGAATTCAATCAAAGGCCAAAGACGCGAGGCTTGATCGATCAGAGCTTTTGTGTAATAAAGTTTTATTAAAGTATAAAGGAGATAGAGAAAGCTTCTGACATAGGCATCAGAAGGGAGCAGAAAGAATACCCCCTGCTAGTCTTTACCTGGATGTTATTTAGAAACCAGCAGTCTGTTAAAGAAAGAAAGGAATGTCTCAAACCTTAGAATGGCACCAGGCCCTTCACCCATAAGAAGTATTTTGGGATAACCTTGGCTCCAACTGGTTTATCTTGTGCCAAAAATGACTAAATTCAATCTTGAAAATGGGCAGATCACCAAACAAATAGTTTCATTTACATAGATTAGAGGAACAATATCGGAATATAACATGCTGGATTATCAACTAGGTTCTGAGCCCAAAAGGCGGAACCGACTTGAAGACAGAGTTTGGGGTAAATGTATAATACATTAGCATAGTTTAAGATAAACATTTCCATAAGAAAAAGGCATTGGTTAACTTCAGGTGAAACCAGATATTATTATGACAACACATAATTTTAAGAGAAAACTCCTTTTACATTTGTATAGAGAAGGAAAAAATATCACTAGTTTGTTTCCTCCATCCCCTTAAGAGAGATAAAATGTATGACACTTACAGCTATTTCCTCCATTTGGAGACCCCTGGCCTTCTTGCTTATTACCCTCTCATTGTTGAGAGTTCCTCGTCCTGAAATGTGACAGGAATGCCAGGAATCCTTTCCCGATGAAGCAGGGAAAGGAACCCTCATCACGAGGTGAGGAGGGGACAACAGGGCTCCTCTTGAGTTGTGGAGGGACCCTCGATGTTCCTCTCGAGTGGAGACGGGTATGTCGGGGAACTTCTTGAGTGGCAGCAAGTGTGTGAAGGACCCTTTCCAGGTTCAAGAGGGAAGGTGTGATTTCCCTTGAGACGTCTCAGTGGAAAAGGGCCTCATCTCTCCTGGAGGGGAGAATCTCCTGGTCTTTCTGGAATTGAGGCAGGTCCCACTAGAGTTAAGACGAAGACATCAGGAACCCGCTCGTGTGGCTTCAGGAAAGGCCAGTGTCCATCCGAGTTGCGAGGGGCTTCTCAGGATTCCTCTCAGTCGGTGCCAGATGCTAACACCTCATCTGGAGCTGAGGCTGGAAACTGAGGTTTCCTTTCCAGTGCTGATATGGATGTTGGTGTTCCTCTGGAGTCTCCACAGTGGAGCCAGGCCTCGTCTTGAGTGGAGACATGCACGTCCACTTTCCTCCCGAGCTGAAGCAGCAGTGTCAGGCATCCTGGTGAGATGACACAGGGATCTGTGTCTTTCCCTCCAGGTGCCACAGGGCTATCACACATGCCACCATGATGTGGGTCGATACTCTGGGTGACAGTCGAGGCAGTGCAGGGAAATCAGGTTCATCTGGAGTGGACTGAGACTTTGGGGGGTCTTTTGGAATGCTGCACCACACCTGGAGTTCTTCTCCATTTTCCTGCTGAGAGCCCCTCCTCCTGAGATGTGATGGTCCTTTCGCGACGAAGCAGAGAAAGGAACCCTCATCTCGAGCTGAGGAGGGGACACCGGGGCTCCTCTTGAATTGTGGCGGGACCCTCGGTGTTCCTCTCTAGTGGAGACGGATGTATCAGAGAACTTCTTTTCTTTATTATTATTTTTACTTCATTTTACTTTACAGCACTGTATTGGTTCTGGCATGCAATGACATGAATCCGCCACAGGTGTACATGAGCTCCCAAAGATGAACCCCCCTCCCACCTCCCACCCCACATCATCCTTCCGGATCTTCCCCTTGCACCATCCCCAAGCATCCTGTATCCTGATCGAACATAGACTGGCAATTCGTTTCTTACATGATTGTGTAAATGTTTCAATGCCATTCTCCCAGATCATCCCACCCTCTCCCTCTCCCTCAGAGTCTAAAAGTCTGCCTTACACATCTGTGTCTCTTTTGCTGTGTTCCATACATGGTCATCATTACCATACTATATTGGTGTTTTTTCTTTCTGGCTTACTTCACTCTGTATAATCGGCTCCTGTTTCCCCCATCTCATTAGAGCTGATTCAAATGTATTATTTTTCATAGCTGAGTAATACTCCATTGTGTATATGTACCAGAGCTTTCTTATCCATTCATCTGCTGATGGACAGCTAGGTTGTTTCCATGTCCTGGCTATTATAGACAATGCTGCGATGAACATAGGGGTACATGAGTCTCTTTCTATTCTGGTTTCCTCTGTGTGTATGCCCAGCAGTGGGGTTGCTGGGTCATAAGGCAGTCCTATTTGCAATATTTTAAGAAATCTCCACATTGTTCTCCATAGTGACTGTACTAGATTGCATTCCCACCAACAGTGTAAGAGGGTTACTTTTTCTCCACACCCTCTCCAGCATTTATTGGCTGCAGACTTTTGGATTGCAGCCATTCTGACTGATGTGAAGTGGTACCTCATTGTGGTCTTGATTTGCATTTCTCCAATGATGAGTGACCTGGAGCATGTTTTCATGTGTTTGTTAGCCATCCGTATGTCTTCTTTGGAGAAATGTCTATTTAGTTCTTTGGCCCATTTTTTGATTTGGTCGTTTATTTCTCTGGAATTGAGCTGCATAAGTTGCTGGTATATTTTGGAGATTGGTTGTTTGTCAGTTGCTTCATTTGCTGTTATTTTCTCGCACTCAGAAGGCTGTCTTTTCACCTTGCTTATATTTTCCTTTGTTGTGCAGAACCTTTTAATTTTAATTAGATCCCATTTGTTTATTTTTCCTTTTGTTTTCAGTACTCTGGGAGGTGGATCAAAGGGGATCCTGCTGTGATTTATGTCAGAGAGTGTTTTGCCTATGTTCTTCTCCCAGTGTTTTATAGTTTCTTGTCTTACGTTTAGATGTTTAATCCATTTTGAGTTTATTTTTGTGTGTGGTGTTAAAAAGTGATCTAGTTTCATTCTTTTACAAGTGGTTGACCAGTTTTCCCAGCACCACTTGCTAAAGAGATTGTCTTTACTCCATTGTATATTCTTGCCCCCTTTGTCACAGATGAGGTGTCCATATGTGTGAGGATTTATCTCTGGGCTTTCTATTTTGTTCCATTGATCTATATTTCTGTCTTTGTGCCAGTACCATACTGTCTTGATGACTGTGGCTTTGTAGTAGAGCCTGAAGTCAGGCAAGTTGATTCCTCCAGTTCCATTCTTCTTTCTCAAGATTGTTTGGCTATTCGAGGTTTTTTTTTTTATTTCCATACAAATCTTAAAATTATTTGTTCTACTCCTTCTGAGTTGCAGAAGGGGTGTGAAGGACCCTTTCGAGTCCCAAGAAGGAAGACGTGATTTCCCTCGAGATGCCACAGAGGAAAAGGGCCTCATCTCGCCTGGAGGGGAGAATCTCTTGGGTTTTCTGGAGTTGTGGCATGTCTCTGTCGAGTTATGATGGGGACCTCAGGAACCCACTT
This sequence comes from Ovis aries, assembly GCF_016772045.2. Lineage (NCBI taxonomy): Eukaryota > Metazoa > Chordata > Mammalia > Artiodactyla > Bovidae > Ovis > Ovis aries. The sequence continues at coordinate 123,148 of NC_056059.1, forward strand.
GTGTGGCCTCAGCAAATGCCAGTTTCCATGCAATTTGCGAGGGGCTTCTCGGGATTCCTCTCCAGTCGGTGCTGGGTCCTAAGTCCTCGTTTTAAGCTGAGGCCAGAACCTGAGGTTTCCTCTCCAGAGCTGACATGGATCTTGGGGTTCTATGGAGTCTCCACAAGGGAGTCAGGCCTCATTCCGAGTGGAGACATGCATGTCCCCATTCCTCCTGAGCTGTAGCAGCAGTGTCAGCCTTCTTGGCAACTTGATACAAGAGGCTGCGGATTTCCCTCAAGGTGCCACAGGGCTGTCACATGTACCACCGTGGTTTCATTCGATACTCTCTTTGACAGTCGAGGCATTGCAGGGAAATCAGGTTCATCTGGAGAGGACTGAGACATTTGATGGTCTTTTTGAACGGTGGCACGACATATGGAGTTCCCTTCGAATTTGATGTTGAGATCCCCTCCTCCTGAGACTCGGCGGAAACGCCGGGAATCCTTTCCCAATGAAGCAGGGAAAGGAAATCTCATCTCAAACTGAGGAGGGGACAACAGGGCTCCTCTTGTGTTGTGGCGAGACCCTCAGTGTTCCTCACGTGTGGAGACGGGTATGTCGAGCAACTTCTTGAGTTGCAGCAAGGGTATGAACGACCCTTTTGAGGTCCGTGAGGGAAGGTGTGATCTTCCCGGAGATGCCGTAACAGAAAAGGGCCTCATCTCACCTGGAGGGGAGAATCTCCTGGTTTTTCTCGAGTTGCGGCAGGTCCCTCTCGAGTTACGATGGCAACCTCAGGGAACCACTTGTGTGGCCTCAGGAAAGACCAGTGTCCATTCGAGTTGCGAGGGGTCTCTCGTCATTCCTCTCCAGTTGGTGCCAGGTCCTCCGTCGTCATCTGGAGCTGAGGCCAGAACATGAGATTTCCTCTCCATTGCTGACATGGATTTTGGGGTTCCTCTGGAGTCTCCACAGGGGATTCAGGCCATGTCTGGAGTAGAGACATGCACGTCCACTTTCCTCCCGAGCTGAAGCAGCAGTGTCAGGCTTCCTGGCGAGTTGACACAGGGATCTGTGGCTTTCCCTCAAGGTGCCACAGGACTATCACACGTGCCACCGTGGTGTGAGTCGATACTCTGGATGACAGTCGAGGCAGTGCAGGGAAATCAGGTTCATCTAGAGTGGACTTAGACTTTTGGGGTTTTTTGGAATGGTGGCACGACCCTGGATTTCCTCTCGACTTTCCGGCTGAGAGCCCCTCCTCCTGTGATGTGCCAGGAATGCCGGGAATCCTTTCCCAATGAAGAATGGAAAGGAACCCTAATCTCGAGCTGAGGAGGGGACAACGGGACTTCTCTTGAATTGTGTCAGGACCCTCCGTGTTCCTCTCGAGTGGAGACGGGTATGTCGGGGAACTTCTTTTTTTATTATTATTATTTTTACTCATTTTACTTTACAGCACTCTATTGGTTCTGGCATACATTGACATGAATCCCCCACGGGTGTACATGAGCTCCCAAACATGAACCCCCCTCCCACCTCCCACCCCACATCATCCTTCCAGATCAGTCCTGTGCACCATCCACAAGCATCCTGTATCCTGATCGAACATAGACTGGCAATTCATTTCTTGCATGATAGTATATAGGTTTCAATGCCATTGCCCCAAATCATCCAACCCTCTCCCTCTCCCTCAGAGTCTAAACGTCTGCTCTACACATCTGTGTCTCTTTTGTTGTGTTGCATACATGGTCATCATTACCATCTTTCTAAATTCCATATATATGTGTTAGTATACTATATTGGTGTTTTTCTTTCTGGCTTACTTCACTCTGTATAATCGGCTCCTGTTTCCCCCATCTCATTAGAGCTGATTCAAATGTATTATTTTTCATAGCTGAGTAATACTCCATTGTGTATATGTACCAGAGCTTTCTTATCCATTCATCTGCTGATGGACAGCTAGGTTGTTTCCATGTCCTGGCTATTACAGACAGTGCTGCGATGAACATTGGGGTACATGAGTCTCTTTCTATTCTGGTTTCCTCTGTGTGTATGCCAGCAGTGGGTTTGCTGGGTCATAAGGCAGTCCTATTTGCAATATTTTAAGAAATCTCCACACTGTTCTCCATAGTGACTGTACTAGATTGCATTCCCACCAACAGCGTAAGAGGGTTCCCTTTTCTCCACACCCTCTCCAGCATTTATTGGTTGCAGACTTTTGGACCACAGCCATTCTGACTGCTGTGAAGTGGTACCTCATTGTGGTCTTGATTTGCATTTCTCTAATAATGAGTGACGTGGAGGATCTTTACATGTATTTGTTAGCCATCCGTATGTCTTCTTTGGAGAAGTGTCTATTTAGTTCTTTGGCAAATTATTTGATTGGGTCGTTTATTTTTCTGCAATTGAGCTGCATAAGTTGCTTGTATATTTTGGAGATTAGTTGTTTGTCAGTTGCTTCATTTGCTATTATTTTCTCCCATTCAGAAGGCTGTCTTTTCACCTTGCTTTATTTTCCTTTGTTGTGCAGAAGCTTTTAATTTTAGTTAGATCCCATTTGTTTATTTTTCCTTTTATTTTCAGTATTCTGGGAGGCGGATCATAGAGGATCCTGCTGTGATTTATGTCAGAGAGTGTTTTGCCTACATTCTCCTCTAGGAGTTTTATAATTTCTGGTCTTTCATTTAGATCTTCTATTCATTTTAAGTTTTTTTTTTTTTTGTGTGTGTGTGTGTGTGTATGTGTGTGTTGTAAGAAAGTGATCTAGTTTCATTCTTTTACAAGTGGCGACCAGTTTTCACAGCACCACATGCTAAAGAAATTGTCCTTACTCCATTGTATATTCTTGTCTCGTTTGTCAAAGATAAGGTGTCCATATGTGTGTGGATTTATCTCTGGCCTTTCTATTTTGTTTGATTGGTCTATATTTCTGTCTTTGTGTCACTACCATACTGTCTTGTTGACTGTGGCTTTGTAGTAGACCCTGAAGTCAGGCAAATAGAATCCTCCAGTTCCATTCTTCTTTCTCAAGATTGCTTTGGCTATTCGAGGTTTTTTGTATTTCCATAAATATCTTGAAATTATTTGTTCTAGTCCTTCTTAAGTTGCAGCAAAGGTGTGAAGGACCCTTCCGAAATCCAAGAGGGAAGGTGTGAATTCCCTCGAGATGTCTCAGCGTTAAAGGACTTCATCTGCCTGGAGGGGAGAATCTCCTGGTTTTTCTTGAGTTGTGGCAGGGCCCTCTCGAGTTATGACAGGGACCTCAGGGACCCGCTCGTGTGGCCTCAGGAAAGACCAGTCTCCATGCGTTTTGCAAGGGGGTTCTCAGATCCTCTCCAGTCAGTGCCATGTCCTAAGTCCTCATCTGGAGCTGAGTCCAGAACCTAAGGTTTCCTCTCCAGTGCTGACATGGATCTTGGGATTCCTCTGGAGTCTCCACATGGGAGTCAGGCCTCGTCTCGAGTGGAGACATGCACGTCTGCTTTCCTCCCGAGCTGTAGCAGCAGTGTCAGTCTCCTCGGCTAGTTGACACAGGGATCTGCGGCTTTCCCTTGCGCTGCCACAGGGCTGTCACACGTGCCACTGTAATGTGAGTTGACTCGGGGTTACATACAAGGCAGTGCAGGGAAATCATGTTCATCTGGAGTGGACTGAGACTTTGGGGGGTCTTTTGTTATGGAGGCACGTTTCCTGGAGTTCCTTTTGATTTTCCTGTTGAGAGTGCCTCCTAAGATGCGACAAGAATGCCAGGAATGCTTTCCCAATGAAGCAGGGAAAGGAACCCTCATCTTGGGCTGAGAAGGGGAAACTGGGCTCCTCTTAAATTGTGGCGTGACCCTCGGTATTTCTCTCAAGTGGAGACGGGTAAGTCGGGGAAATTCTTTTCTATTATTATTACTTTTACTTCATTTTACTTTACAACACTGTATTGGTTCTGGCATACATTGACATGAATCTGCCACGGGTGTACATGTGGTCCCAAACATGAACCCCCCTCCCACCTCCCTCCCCACATCATTCTTCTGAATCATCCCCGTGCACCAGCCCCAAGCATCCTGCATCCTGATCGAACGTAGACTGGCGAATCGTTTCTTACCTGATAGTATACATGTTTCAATGCCATTCTCCCAAATCATCCCACCTTCTCACTCTCCCTCAGAGTCTAAACGTCTGCTCTACACATCTGTGTCTCTCTAGCTGTGTTGCATACATGGTCATCATTACCATCTTTCTAAATTCCATATATGTGTTTGTATACTGTATTGGTGTTTTTCTTTCTGGGTTACTTCACTCTGTATAATCGGCTCCGGTTTCATCCATCTCATTAGAGCTGATTGAAATGTGTTCTTTTAATAGCTGAGTAATACTCCATTGTGTATATGTACCAGAGCTTTCTTATCCATTCATCTGCTGATGGACAGCTAGGTTGTTTGCATGTCCTGGCTGTTATAAACAGTGCTGCGATGAACATTGGGGTACATGGGTCTCTTTCTATTCTGGTTTAATCGGTGTGTATGCCCAGCAGTGGGGTTGCTGGGTCATAAGGCTATTCTATATGTAATTTTTTTAAGGAATCTCCACACTGTTCTCCATAGTGACTGTACTAATTTGCATTCCCATCAACAGTGTAAGAGGGTTCCCTTATCTCCACACCCTCTCCAGCATTTATTGGTTGCAGACTTTTGGATCGCAGCCATTCTGACTGGTGTGAAGTGGTACCTCATTGTGGTCTTGATTTGCATTTCTCTAATAATGAGTGATGTGGAGCATCTTTACATGTGTTTGTTAGCCATTCGTATGTCTTCTTTGGAGAAATGTCTATTTAGTTCTCTGGCCCATTATTTGATTGGGTCATTTATTTTTCTGGAATTGAGCTGCATAAGTTGCTGGTATATTTTGGAGATTAGTTGTTTGTCAGTTGCTTCATTTGCTGTTATTTTCTCGCACTCAGAAGGCTGTCTTTTCACCTTGCTTATATTTTCCTTTGTTGTGCAGAACCTTTTAATTTTAATTAGATCCAATTTATTTATTTTTGCTTTTATTTCCAGAATTCTGGGAGGCGGAACATAGAGGATCCTGCTGTGATATATGTCAGAGAGTGTTTTGCCTATGTTATCCATTAGGAATTTTATAGTTTTTGGTCTTATGTTTAGACCTTTAATCCATTTTGAGTTTATTTTTGTTTGTGGTGTTACAAAGTGATCTGGTTTCATTCTTTTACAAGTGGTTGACCAGGTTTCCCAGCACCGCTTGGTAAAGAGATTGTCTTTATTCCATTGTATATTCTTGCCTCCTTTGTCACAGATGAGGTGTCCATATGTGTGAGGATTTATCTCTGGGCTTTCTATTTTGTTTCATTGATCTATATTTCTGTCTTTATGCCAGTGCCATACTGTCTTGATGACTATGGCTTTGTAGTAGAGCCTGAAGTCTGGCAAGTTGATTCCTCAAATTACATTCTTCTTTCTCAAGATTGCTTTGGCTATTCGAGATTTTTTGTGTTTCCATACAAATCTTGAAATTATTTGTTCTAGTCCGTCTTGAGTTGCAGCAAGGGTGTGAAGGACCCTTTTAAGGTCCAAGAGGGAAGGTGTGATTTCCCCTGAGATGCTGCAGTGGAAAAAGGCCTCATCTCGCCTGGAGGGGAGAATCTCTTGGTTTTTCTTGAGTTGTGGCAGGTGCCACTGGAGTTTTGATGGAGACATCAGGGACCACTCGTCTGGCCTCAGGAAAGGCCAGTCTCCATGCGAGTTGCGAGGGGCCTCTCAGGATTCCTCTCCAGTCGGCGCCAGGTCTTAAGTCCTCGTGTGGAGCTGAGGACACAACCTGAGGTTTCCTCTGCAGTGCTGACATGGATCTTGGAGTTAGTCTGGAGTCTCCACAGGGTACTCAGGTCTCGTCTGGAGTGGAGACATGGACATCCACTTTCCTCCCGAGCTGAAGTAGCAGTGTCAGGCTTCCGGTCGAGTTGACACAGGGATCTGTGGCTTTTCCTCAAGGTGCCACAGGGCTGTCACACGTGCCACCGTGGTTTGAGTCGATACTCTGGGTGACAGTCGAGGCATTGCAGGGAAATCAGGTTCATCTGGAGTGGACTGAGACATTTGGGGGTCTTTTGGAATAGTGGCATGACATTTGGAGTTCCTCTAGACTTTCCTGCTGAGAGCCCATGTTCCTGAGATGCGCTGGGAATGCCGGGAATCCTTTCGCTATGAAGCAGGCAAATGAACCCTCATCACGAACTGAGGAGGGGACAACGCGGCTCCTCTTGAGTTGTGGCGGGACCCTCGATGTTCCTTTTGAGTGGGGACGTGTATGTTGGGGAACTTATTGAGTTGGAGAAAGGGTGTGAAGGACCCTTTCAAGGTCCAAGAGGGAAGGTGTGATATCCCTCTAGATGCTGCAACAGAAAAGGGCCTCATCTCGCCTGGAGGGGAGAATCTCCTGGTTTTTCTGGAGTTGCTGCAGGTCCCTTTCGAGTTCTGACAGGGATCTAAGGGACCCGCTCGTGTGGCCTCAGGAAAGACCAGTCTCCATGCTAGTTGCAAGGGGCCTCTAGGGAATCCTCTCCAGTTGGTTCCAGGTCCTAATTCCCCTCTGGAGCTGAGGCCAGACTCTCAGGTTTCCTCTCCAGCGCTGACATGGGTCTTGCAGTTCCTCTGGAGTGTCCACAGGGAACTCAGGCTGCGTCTTGAGTGGAGACATGCACGTCCGCTTTCCTCCTGAGCTGTAGCAGCAGTGTCAGGCTTCCTGGCGATTTGACACAGGGATCTGTGGCTTTCCCTCGATGTGCCACAGGGTTATCACAGGTGCCACTGTGTTGTGAGTCGATCCTCGGGGTGACAGTCAAGGCAGTGCAGGGAAATCAGGTTCGTCTGGAGTAGACTGAGACATTTGGGGGTCTTTTGGAATGGCGGCAGGACCCATGGATTTCCTCTCGACTTACGTGCTGAGAGCACCTCCTCCTGAGATGCAACGGGAAAGCCAGGATTCCTTTCCAGACGAAGCAGAGAAAGGAATCCTCATCTCGAGCTGAGGATGGAACAACGGGGCTCCTCTTGTCTTGTGACGGGACCCTCGGTGATCCTCTCCAGTGGAGAAGGGTATGTAGGGGAACTTCTTTGTTTTATTATTATTTTTTACTTCATTTTAGTTTATAGCACTCTATTGGTTCTGGCATACATTGATATGAATCCGCCCCAGGTATACACGAGCTACCAAACATGAACCGCCCTCCCACCTCCCACCCCACATCATCCATCCAGATCATCCCCATGCACCAGCCCCAAGCATCCTGCATCTTAATCAAACATAGACTGGGGATTCTTTTCTTACATGACAGTATGCATGTTTCAATGCCATTCTCCCAAATCATCCCACCCTCTCCCTCTCCCTCAGAGTCTAAACGTCTGCTCTACACATCTGTATCTCTTTTGCTGTGTTCCATACATGGTCATCATTACCATCTTTCTAAATTCCATATATATGCGTTAGCATACTGTATTGGTGTTTTTCTTTCTGGCTTACTTCACTCTGTATTATCAGCTCCAGTTTCATCCATCTCAATAGAACTGATTCAAATGTATTCTTTTTCAGAGCTGAGTAATACTCCATTGTGTATATGTACCACAGCTTTCTTATCCATTCATCTACTGATGGACATCGAGGTTGTTTCCATGTCCTGGCTATTAAAAACAGTGCTGCAATGAACATTGGGGTACATGAGTCTCTTTCTATTCTGGTTTCCTCGGTGTGTATGCCCAGCAGTGGGGTTGCTGGGTCATAAGGCAGTTATATTTGCAATTTTTTGAGGAATCTCCACACTGTTCTCCATAGTAGCTGTATTAGATTTCATTCTCACCCACAGTGTAAGAGGGTTCCCTTATCTCCATACCCTCTCCAACATTTATTGGTTACAGTCTTTTGGATTGCAGCATTTCTTACTGGTGTGAAGTGGTACCTCATTGTGATCTTGATTTGCATTTCTCTAATAATGAGTGACATGGAGCATCTTTTCATGTGTTTGTTTGTCATCCGTATGTCTTCTTTTAGAAATGTCTATTCAGTTCTTTGGCCCATTATTTGATTGGGTCATTTTTTTTTTGGAATTAAGCTGCATAAGTTGCTTGCATATTTTGAAGATTAGCTGTTTGTCAGTTGCTTAATTTGCTATTATTTTCTCCCAATCAGAATACTGCTTTTTTCCTTGCTTATATTTTCCTTTGTTGTGCAGAAGCTTTTAATTTTAATTAGATCCCATTTGTTTATTTTTCCTTTTATTTTCAGTATTCTAGGGAGCGGATATAGAGTATCCTGCTGTGATATTTGTCGGAGAGTATTTTGCCTGTTCTCCTCTAGGAATTTTATAGTTTCTGGTCTTATGTTTAGATCTTTAATCCATTTTGTGTTTATTTTTGTGTGTGGTGTAAGAAAGTGATCTAGTTTCTTCCTTTTACAAGTGGTTGACTAGTTTTCACAGCACCAGTTGCTAAAGAAATTGTCTTTACTCCATTGTATATTCTTGCCTCATTTGTCAAAGTTAAGGTGTCCATATGTGTGCGGATTTATCTCTGGGCTTTCTATTTTGTTCCATTGACCTATATTTGTTTCTTTGTGCCAGTACCATACTGTTTTGATGACTGTGGCTTTGTAGTAAAGCCTGAAGTCAGGCAAGTTGATTCCTCGAGTTCCATTCTTCTTTCTCAAGATTGCTTTGGCTATTCGAGGTTTTATGTATTTCCATACAAATCTTGAAATTATTTGTCCTAGTCCTTCTTGAGTTGCAGCAGGGGTTCGGGGGAGGACCCTTTTGAGGTCCAAGAGGGAAGGTGTGATTTCCCTCGAGATGCCACAGTGGTAAAGGGCCTCATCTCTCCTGGAGGGGAGAATCTCCTGGTTTTTCTCGAGTTGCGGCAGGTCCCTCTCGCGTTATGACGGGGACCTCAGGGAACCGCTCGTGTGGCTTAAAGAAAGGCCAGTCTCAATGAAATTTGCGAGGGGCCTCTCAGGATTCCTCTCCAGTTGGTGCCGGGTCCTAAGTCCTCGTCTGGAGCTCAGGCTGGACCCTGAGGTTACGTCTCCAGTGCTGACATGGATCTTGGGGTTCTTCTGGAGTCTCCACATGGGAGTCAGGCCTCGTCTCGAGTGGAGACATGCACGTCCGCTTTCCTCCCAAGCTGTAGCAGCAGTTTCAGCCTCCCCAGCGAGTTGACACCGGGATCTGAGGCTTTCCCTGTAGGTGCCACAGGGCTGTCACATGTGCCACCATGGTGTGAGTGGATACTGGGGGTGACAGTCGATGCATTGCAGGGAAATCAGGTTCATCTGGAGTGGACTGAAACATTTAGGGGTCTTTTGGAATGGTGGCATGATCCCTGGAGTTCTTTTGGAAATTCCTGTTGAGAGCACCTCCTAAGATGCTACCAGAACGCTGGGAATCCTTTCCCAACGAATCAGGGAATGGAACCCTCATCTTGGGCTGAGGAGGGAAAACGGGGCTCCTTTTGAATTGTGGTGGGACCCTCGGTGTTCCTCTCCAATGGAGACGGGTATGTTGGGGAACTTCTTTTTTTTTAATCTTTTTTTTTTGTTGTTGTTCTTGATTTTATTTATTTATTTATTTTATTTTTTGGGGGGGTAGGAAAAAGCAAATTTATTTTCATTTAGACAAGATAAAAACAAGTATTTTTTGAACATAGTCAATGAAATAAAATTATCTTTATTCAGATTGTTTATTTGGTAATACAGGACTCGATATTTGGAAATCTATGTCTTCAGCCACAGATATATATATATATATGCTGTGTTTAGATTCTTGTATTTAGAATGAGAGTTGATGAAATACAAATTAATAACTTGAGACAGAAATCACTATTATTGTTATCATGGTGCTGTTTATACAAAAATATTTTTCAAAGAAATCACCTGCTTTAGTTCTGTTATTTGAAAGAAAGCACACCAAACCTTAATGGCTTAAAACAATCATCTTTTTTCTTTTTTTACCATGATTACTTTCTGGCCTGGCTTACTCATTTGGGTGGTTTTCCTGCCCTTGCTTGGTGTCACTTATACGGAGGTAGTCATAGCTCCTCCTGGAAGATTAGCTTTCCAGGTAACTCAGACAGTAAAGAATCCGCCCACACTGTGGGAGACCCAGGTTCAGTCCTGAGTCAAGAAGATCCCCTGGAGATGGGAATGGCTGGCTATCCACTCCAGTATTCTTGCCTGGAGAATTCCAGGGACAGAAGAGCCTGGTGTGCTAAAATCCATGGGTTGCAAAGAGTCTGACATGGCTGAGTGAATCACACACACACACACACACACACACACACACACACACACACCTAGAGGTGTGACCAGAGATGGATATTTCAAATGGACTTACTCATGGCTCTGGTGGTTAATTTGGTCAGTCAGGTATTATGCCTAGACTCTTCTCCATATAGCCTCTCTAGCATGATAGCCCAGGTTTAATACAAAATGGCAACAGTGTTCCAAGAGAACAGGGTGAAAATTTAAGGCTTTTTGAGGTTTGGGCTCAAAAGTCACATAAAGTCACTTATGCGTCATACCATTGATCAAAGCTATTTTAAATATCAGCCTAGATTCCAGGGGTTGAGAAATAGATTCATTTCCTAAAAGGAAAAATGAAAAATAATTTGTGACCATGTTAAATCTTCCTCATTTCCACTTCTTTTAATACAAAATATTCGAATACTTTTATTTTGGAAATTTTAAACCCACATCATAAAAAAAAAAGAAAGAATTATTATTATTACTTCATTTTACTTTACAGCACTGTATTGGTTCTGGCATACATTGACATGAATCCTCCACGGGTGTACATGAGCTCCCAAACATGAACCCCCCTCCCACATCCCATCCCACATCATCCTTCTGGATCATCCCCGTGCACCAGACCCAAACATCCTGCATCCTGCATCGAACATAGACTGGTGATTCATTTATTACATGGTAGTATACATATTTCAATGCCATTCTTCCAAATCATCCCATCCTCTCCCTCTCCCTCAGAGTCTAAAATTCTGCTCTACACATCTGTGTCTCTTTTGCTGTGTTCCATACATGGTCATCATTACCATCTTTCTAAATTCCATATATATTGGTTAGTATACTGTATTGGTGTTTTTCTTTCTGGCTTACTTCACTCTGTATTATCAGCTCCAGTTTCATCCATCTCATTAGAACTGATTCAAATGTATTATTTTTAAGGCTGAGTAATACTCCATTGTGTATATGTACCAGAGCTTTCTTATCCATTCATCTGCTGATGGACAGCTAGGTTGTTTCCATGTCCTGGCTATTATAGACAGTGCTGCGATGAACATTGCGGTACATGAGTCTCATTCTATTCTGGTTTCCTCGGTGTGTATGCCCAGCAGTGGGGTTGCTGGGCCATAAGGCAGTTCTATTTGCAAATTTTATGGAATCTCCACACTGTTCTCCATAGTGGTTGTACTAGATTTCATTCCCACCAACAGTGTAAGAGGGTTCCCTTTTCTCCACACCCTTTCCAGCATTTATTGGTTACAGACTTTTGGATCGCAGCCATTCTGACTGGTGTGAAGTGGTACCTCATTGTGGTCTTGATTTGCATTTCTCTAATAATGAGTGACGTGGAGGATCTTTACATGTTTTTGTTAGCCATCCATATGTCTTCTTTGGAGAAATGTCTATTTAGTTCTTTGGCCCATTTTTTGATTGGGTCGTTTATTTTTCTGGAATTGAGCTGCATAAGTTGCTTGTATTTTGGAGATTAGTTGTTTGTCAGTTGCTTCATTTGCTATTACTTTCTCCCATTCAGAAGGCTGTCTTTTCACCTTGCTTATATTTTCCTTTGTTGTGCAGAAGCTTTTAATTTTAATTAGATCCAATTTGATTATTTTTACTTTTATTTCCAGTTTTCTGGGGGCGGGACTTAGAGCATCCTGTTGTGATTTATGTCAGAGAGTGTTTTGCCTATGTTCTCCTGTAGGAGTTTTATAGTTTTTGGTCTTACGTTTAGATGTTTTATCCATTTTGAGTTTAATTTTGTGTGTGGTGTTAAAAAGTGATCTAGTTTCATTCTTTTTTTTTTTTTTAGTGTTGATGTTTTATTTTTTCTTTCAGCTCTTTTTTTAAAATTGTTTTTTAAATTTTAAAATCTTTAATTCTTACATGCGTTCCCAAACATGAACCCCCCTCCCACCTCCCCTCCCCATAACATCTCTCTGGGTCATCCCCGTGGTTGACCAGGTTTCCCAGCACCACTTGGTAAAGAGATTGTCTTTATTCCATTGTATATTCTTGCCCCCTTTGTCACAGATGAGGTGTCCATATGTGTGTGGATATATCTCTGGGCTTTCTATTTTGTTCCATTGATCTATATTTCTGTCTTCATGCCAGTACCATACTGTCTTGATGACTGTGGCTTTGTAGTAGAGCCTGAAGTCAGGCAAGTTGATTCCTCCAGTTCCATTCTTCTTTCTCAAGATTGCTTTGGCTATTCGAGGTTTTATGTATTTCCATACAAATCTTGAAATTATTTGTTCTAGTCCGTCTTGAGTTGCTGTAAGAGTGTGAATGACCCTTTCGAGGTCCAAGAGGGAAGGTGTGATTTCCCTCATGATGCCACAGCGGAAAAGGGCCTCATCTCACCAGGAGGGGAGAATCTCCTGGTTTTTCTAGAGTTGCAGCAGCTCCTATCGAGTTACAATGGGGGCCTTAGGGACTGGCTCGTGTGGCCTCAGGAAAGGCTAGTCTCCATGCGGGTTGCAAGGGGCCTCTTGGGATTCCTCTCCTGTTGGTGCCAGGTCCGAAGTCCTCATCTGGAAATGAATCTGGAACCTGAGGTTTCCTCTCCAGTGCTGACAAGGATATTGGGTTTCCTGTGGAATCTCCACAGGGGAGTCAGGCCTCGTCTCAAGTGGAGACATGCCCATCCCCTTTCCTCCAGAGCTATAACAGCAGTATCACGCTTCCTGTCGAGTTGACACAGGGATCTGTGGCTTTCCCTCAATGTGCACAGGGCTGTCACACGTGCCGCCATGGTGTGAGTCGATATTCGTGGTGACAGTCGAGGCAGTGCAGGGAAATCAGGTCCATCTGGTGTGAACTGAGACATATGGGAGCCTTTTGAAATGTTGGCACGATCGCTGGTATTCCTCTCAGCTTTCGGGTGATGGCGCCTCCTCCTGAGATGCGACGGGAATGCTGCAAATCCTTTCCCAATGAAGCAGAGGAAGGAACCTTCATCTAGAGCTGAGGAGCAGACAGTGGGTCTCTTCTTGAGTCATGTCGGGACCCTTGGTGTTCCTCTCGAGTGGAGTCAGGTATTTTGGGGAACTTCTTGAGTTGCAGCAAGTGTGTGAAGGATCCTTTCAATGTCCAAGAGGAAAGGTGTGATTTCCCTCAAGACACTGCAGCAGAAAAGTTCCTCATCTCGCCTGGATGGTAGATCTTCTGATTTTTCTCAAGTTGCTGCAGGTCCCTCTCGAGTTACAACAGGGACCTCAGGGAACCACTCCTGTGGCCTCAGGAAAGACCAGTGTCCATGCAAGTTGCGAGGGGCCCCTCGGGATTCCTCTCCAGTCGGTGTCGGGTCCTAAGTCCTCATCTGGAGCTCAGGCCGGACCCTGAGGTTTCCGCTCCAGGGATGACATGGATTTTGGGGTTCCTCTGGAGTCTCCACAGGGGAGTCAAGTCTCATCTCGAGTGGAAACATGCACATCCGCTTTTCTCCCGAGCTGTAGCAACAGTATCAGGCTTCCTGCGAGTTGACACAGGGATCTGTTGCTTCCCTCAAGGTGCCATGGGGATGTCACATGTGCCACAGTGGTGTGAGTTGATACTCGGGGTGACAGTCCAGGCAGTGCCAGGAAATCTGATTTATCTGGGGTGGACTGAGACATTTGGGGATATTTTGGAATGGTGGCATGAACCCTGGAGTTCCTCTCAACTTTCCTGTGGAGAGCGCCTCCACTTCAGATGGGACAGGAAAGCCGGGAATCCTCTCCTGATGAGTCAGTGAAAGGAACCCTCATCTCGATCTGAGGAGGGGGAAACGGGACTCCTCTTGAGTTGTGGCGGGACTCTCGGTGTTCCTCTCAAGTGGAGACGAGTATGTCGGGGAACTTATTTAGTTGCAGCAACAGTGTGAAGGATCCTTTCTAGGATCAGGAGGGAAGGTGTGATTTCCCTCATGACGCCCCATTGGAAAATGGCCTCATCTCACTTGGACGGGAGAACCTCCTGGTTTTTTCTCGAGTTGAGACAGGTTCCCCTCGAGTTACGATGGGGACCTCAGGGACCCGCTTGTGTGGCCTCAGGAAAAGCCAGTCTCCATGCCAGTTGCAATGGGCCTCTCTGGAATCCTCTCCTATCAGTGCCGGGTCCTAAGTCCTGGTCTGGAGCCGAGGCCAGAAACTTACGTTTCCTCTCCAGTGCTGACATGGATCTTGGGGTTCCTCTGGAGTCTCCACAGGGGAGTCAGGCCTCGTCTCGAGCGGGACATGCACCTCTGCTTTCCTCCCCAGCTGTAGCTGCAGTTTCAGGCTTCATCTCAAGGTGACACAGGGATTTGCGGCTTTCCTTTGAGGTGCCACAGGGCTGTCACACCTGCCATCTTGTTTTGAGTCGGTCCGCGGGGTGACCGTCAAATTAGTGCAGGGGAGTCAGGTGTGTCTAGAGTGCACTGGGACATCAGGGGTCTTCTGAAATGGTGGCACGACCCCTGGATTTCCTCTCAAGCGTCAAATGGAGACCGCCTCCTCTTGAGGTGTGACAGGAACACCAGGATTCCCTCTGCAATGAAGCAGAGAAATGGACCTCATCTCGGGATGAGGATGGAGAACCAGGGCTCTTCCTGAGTTGTGGTGGGACCCTCGGTGTTCCTCTCGAGTGGAGGTGGGGATGTCGAAGAACTTCTTGAGTTGCCTCAAGGGTGTCAAGGAACATTTCTGGGCTAAGGAGGGAAGGTGATATTTATCTCGAGATGCACCAGAGGAAAGAGGCCTCAGCTCGCGTTGAGGGGAGAATCTTCTAGTGTTTCTTGAAGTGTGGTGGGGTTCCTCTCTAGTTAAGACGGGGACCTCAGGGATCCGCTCGTGGGGCCTCAGGTAGGTCCCATCTTCACCGAATCGCAAGGGGCCCCTCAGAATTCCTCTGTAGTCACAGCCGGGGCCGAGGTCCTCATCTGAAGTTGAGGCTGGAACATCAGGTTTCCTCTCCAGGGCCGACATGGACCTTGGGTTTCCTCTGGGACGTCCAAAGGGGAGTCAGGCCTCATCTCCTGTGCAGCCATGCAAGTCCGCTCTCCTCTCGAGCTGGAAAAGCAGTGTCAGGCTTCCTGTTGGTTTGACCATAGGGATCGGCGGCTTTCTCTCGAGGCGCCACAGGGCTGCCTCACCTGCCATTGTGTTTTGAGTTGGTCCTCGAGGTGACCGTCGAGTCAGTTCAGGGGAGTCAAATGTGTCTGGAGTGCGCTGGGACATTGGTGATCTTTTGAAATGGTGGCATGACCCCTGGAGTTCTTCTCGAGTGTCAAGTGGAGACCGCCTCCTCTTGAGGTGTGACGGGAACGCTGGGATTCCCTCCCAGACGAAGCAGGGAAATGGACCCTCCTCTTGGGATGAAGGGGGAGAACCGGGGATCTTCTTGAGTTGTGGCAGGATCCTTGGTGTTCCTCTCGAGTGCCGACAGGGATGTCGGGGAACTTCTTGAGTTGCCTCAAGGGTTCAAGGACACTTTCAGGGTTCAAGAGTGAAGGTGGGATTTCTCTGGAGACATCGCAGCGGAAAAGGGCCTCAGCTTGGGTGGATGGGAGAATCTTCTGGTGTTTCTCGAGTTTCGGCGGGGTTCCTCTCGAGTTATGATGGGGACCTCAGGGACCCGCTCGTGGGGCCTCAGGGAGGTCCAGTCTCCCCTCGAGTCACGAGGGGGCTCTTGAGATTTGTCTGCAGTCACTGCCGGGGCCAAGGTCCTCATCTGGAGTTGAGGCCAGAAACTCCGGGTTCCTCTCCAGGGCCAACATGGATCTCGGGGTTCCTCTGCAGCATCCACAGGGGAGTCAGGGCCTCATCTCGTGTGGAGCCATGCAAGTCCACTCTCCTCTCGAGCAGGAAAATCAGTGTCAGGCTTCCTGTCGGTTTAACCATAGGGATCGGTGTCTTTCTCTCAAGGTGCCACAGTGCTGTCACACCTGCCATCATGTTTTGAGTCGGTCCTCGGGGTTACCATTGAGTCAGTGCAGGGCAGTCAAGTGTGTCTGGAGTGCACTGGGACATCAGGGGTCTTTTGAAGTGATGGCACGACCCCTGGAGTTCCTCTCGAGCGTCAAGTGGAGACCGCCTTCTCTTGAGGTGTGACGGGAATGCTGGGATTCCCTCCCTGACGAAGCAGAGAAATGGACCCTCCTCTCGGGATGAGGATGGAGAACAGGGGCACTTCTTGAGTTGTGGTGGGACCCTCGGTGTTCCTCTCGAGTGCAGACGGGGATGTCGGGGAATTTCTTAAGTTGCCTCAATGGTGTCAAGGACTCCTTCGGGGCTCAGGAGGGAAGCTGGGATTTCTCTCGAGGGGCCACAGCAGAAAAGGGCCTCAGCTCGCGTTGAGGGGATAATCTCCTGTTTTTATTGAGTGGTGGAGGGGTTCCTCTTGAATTATAACGGGGACCTTAGGGACCCATTCGTGGAGCCTCAGGGAGGTCCAGTCTTCACTCAATTGGCGAGAGCCCCTCGGGATTCCTCTGCAATCACTGCCGGGGCGAGGTTCTCCTCTGGAGTCATGGCTGGAACCTCAGGGTTCCTCTCCAGGGCCGACATGGATCTCAGGGCTCCTCTGGGGAGTCCACAGTGGAGTCAGACATCGTCTCGTGTGGAGCCATGCAAGTCCGCTCTCCTCTCGAGCCAGAAAGGCAGTTTCTGACTTCTTGTTGGGTTGACCATAGTGATCAGTGGTTTTCTCTCGAGATGCCACAGGGCTGTCACAACTGCCATCGTGTTTTGAGACGGTCCTTGGGGTGATTGTCGAGTCAGTGCAGGGGAGTCAGATGTGTCTGGAGTGCGCTGGGACATCGGTGATCTTTTGAAATGGTGGCACGACCCCTGGAGTTCCTCTCGAGTGTCAAGTGGAGACCACCTCCTCTTGAGGTGTGACGGGATGCCAGGATTCCCTCCACAATGAAGCAAGAAAACGGACCCTCCCCTGAGGATAAGGAAGGAGAACCGGGGCTCTTCTTGAGTTGTGGTGGGTCCCTTGGTGTTCCTCTTGAGTGAAGACGGACATGTCGGGGAACTTCTCGATTTGCCTCAATGGTGTCAAGGACCCTTTTTGGTCTCAAGAGGGAAGGTGGGATTTCTCTCGAGACGCTGCAGGGGAAAAGAACCTCAGCTGCGTTGACGGGAGAATCTCCTGTTTTTTCTCGAGTTGAGGCAGGGTTCTTTTCGACTTATGATGGGGACATCAGGGACCCGATCGTGGGGCCTCGGGGATGTCCAGTCTCCACGCGAGTCACGAGGGGCCCCTCAGGATTCCTGTGCAGTCACAGCGAGGGCCAAGGTCCTCATCTGGAGTTGAGGCCAGAAAGCTCAGGTTTCCTTGCAGGACCGACATGGACCTCAGGATTGCACTGGGTCGTGCACAGGGGAGTCAAGCCTCGTCTCATGTGGAGCCATGCAAGTCTGCTCTCCTCTATAGCTGGAAAAGCAGGGTCAGGCTTCCAGTCGGGCTGACTGTAGGTATCAGTGTCTTTCTCTCGTGGTGCCCCAGGGCTGTCAAACCTGCCATCGTGTTCTGAATCGGTCCTCGGGGTTACCATCGAGTCAGTGCAGGGGAGTCAAGTGTGTATGGAGTGAACTGGGACATTGGGGCTCTTTTGAAATGGTGGCACGACCCCTGGAGTTCCTCAGGAGCATCAAGTGGAGACCGCCTCCTCTTGAGGTGCGACGGGAATGCTGGGATTCCCTCTGCGATGAAGCAGGGAAACGAACCCTCCTCTCAGGATGAGAAGGGAGAACCGGGGCTCTTCTTGAGTTTTGGTGGGACCCTCGGTGTTCCTCTCGAGTGCAGACGGGGATGTCAGGGAACTTCTTGAGTTGTCTCAAGGATTGCAAGGACCATTTGGGGGCTCAGGAGGGAAGGTGGGATTTTGCTCGAGATGCCGCAGTGGAAAAGGGCCTCAGCTTGCATTGAGAGAAAAATCTCCTGGTTTTTCTCGGGTTGTGGTGGGGTTCCTCTCGAGTTGTGATGGGGACTTCAGAGACAAGATCGTGGGGCCTCAGGGAGGTCCAGTCTCTACGCGAGTCGCGAGGGGGCCCTTGGGATTCCTCTGCAGGTGCTGCCGGGGCCGAGATCCTCATCTGGAGTTGAGGCCGGAACCTAAGGATTCCTTTCCAGAGCCGATATGGATCTCGGGGTTCCTCTGGGGCATCCAAAGGGAAGTCAGGCCTCGTCTCATGTGGAGCCATGCAAGTCTGCTCTCCTCTCGAGCCGGAAAAGCAGGATCAGGCTTCCTGTCGGGTTGACCATAGGGATCCATGGCTTTCTCTCGAGGCGAACCAAGGCTGTCACACCTGGCTGACCATCATGTCAGTGCACAGGAGTCAGGTGTGTCTGGAGTGCACTGGGATATCGGGGGTCTTTTGAAATGGTGACTTGACAACTGGAGTTCTTCTCGAGTGGAATGTGGAAACCTCTGCCACTTGAGGTGCGACGGGAACGCCGGGATTCCCTCCCCGACGAAGCAACGAAACGGACCCTCCTCTCGGGATGAGGAGGGAGAACCGGGGCTCTTCTGAGTTGTTGTGTGACCCTCGGTGTTCCTCTCAAGTGCAGACGGGGATGTCAGGGAACTTCTTGAGTTGCCTCAAGGTTGTCAAGGACCTTTCGAGGCTCAAAAGGGAAGATGGGATTTCTCTCGAGATGCCTCAGCGGAAAAGGGCCTCCTCTTGCATTGTGGGGAGCATCTCTTGGTTTTTCTCCAGTTGCGGCAGCAACTTTGGGTCCCTCTCAAGTTACGACACGGACCTCAGGGACCCGCGCGTGCCGGCCTCAGGAACGTCCAGTCTCCATGCAAGATGCGAAAGGCCTCTCAGGATTCCTCTGCAGTCGCTGCCAAGGACGAGGTCCTCATCTGGAATTGAGGCCAGAATCTCCTGTTTCCTCTCCCGTGCCGACTGGATCTTGGGGTTCCTCTGGGATTTCAACAGGGGAGTCAGACCTCGTCTCATGTGGAGACATGCACGTCCGCTCTCCTCTCAAGCTGGAAAAGCAGTGTCAGTCTTCCTGTCGGGTTGACATAGGGATTGGTGGCTTTCTCTCCAGGTGCCACAGGGCTGTCTGTCACACCCGCCATCGTGTTTTGAGTCGGTCCTCGGGGTGACCGTCGAGTCAGTTGCAGGGGAGTCAGGTGTATCTGGAGTGCATTGGGACATCGGGGTCTTTTGAAATGGTGGCACGACCCCTGAGTTCCTCTCGATTTTCAAGTGAGACCGCCTGTTCTTGAAGTGCGAGGGTAAGGCCGGGATTCCTTAACTGACGAAGAAAGGAAATGGACCCTCCTCTCGGGAGGAGTTGGGGAAACCAGGGCTCTTGTTGAGTTGTTGTGGGACCATCGGTGTTCCTCTCGAGTGGAGACTGGTACGTTCGGGAAATTCTAGAGTTGCCCCAAGGGTGTCAAGGAGCCTTTCGAGGCTCAAGATCGAAGGTGGGATTTCACTCGAGACGCCACAGCAGAAAAGGGCCTCATCTCGTGTCAGGGGAAGAATCTCCTGGTTTTTCTCAAGTTGCCTCAGCAAACTTAGGGTCCCTCTCAAGTTATGACAGGGACCTCAAAAACCCGCTCGTGGGGGCCTCAGGAACGTCCAGTCTCAATGCGAGGTGCGAAGAGCCTCTCGGAATTCCTCTGCAGTCGCTGCCAGGACCAAGATCTTCATTTGTAGTTGAAGCCGGAACCTCAGGGTTCCTTTCCCGTTCCAACGTGGATCTTGGGGATCCTCTGGGGTTTCCATAGGGGAGTCAGGCCTCGTCTTGTGTCGAGACATGCACGTCGTCTCTCCTCTCGAGCTGGAAAAGCAGTGTTAGACTTCCTATCGGGTTGACATAGGGATCAGTGGCTTTCTCTTGAGGTGCCACAGGGCTGTCACAAACCCCATCCTGTTTTGAGTCAATCCTCGGGGTAACTATCGAGTCAGTTACAGGGGAGTCAGGTATATCTAGAGTGCATTGAGAAATTGGGGTCTTTTGAAATGGTTCATGACCCCTAAAGTTCCCCTCGAGTGTCAAGTTGAGACCGTCTCCTCTTGAGGTGCGACGGGAATGCTGGGATTCCTTTCCCCAATGGAGCAGGGAAATGGACCCTCTTCTCGGGAGGAGGAGGGAAAACCGGGGCTCTTCTTGAGTTGTGACAGGACCCTTGGTCTTCCTCTCAAGTGGAGACGAGTATGTCAGGGAACTTTTTGAGTTGCCTCAAGGGTGTCAAGGACCCATTTGAAGTTCAAGAGGGAAGGTGAGAATTCTCTCAAGACACCGCAGCAGAAAAGGGCCTCATCTCGCATTGAGGGGAGAATCTCCTGGTTTTTCTCGAGTTGCGGCAGCAAACTTGGGGTCCTTCCCCTGTTACGATGGGGAGCTCAGGGATCCTCTCGTGGGGGACTCAGGAATGTCCAGTCTCCATGCAAGGTTCGAGGGGCCTCTCAGGATTCCTCTGCAGTCAATGCCGGGGCTGAGGTCGTCATCTGGAGTTGAGGCCGGGAACTCTGGTTTCCTCTCCCTTGCTGACATGGACCCGGGGGTTCCACTGGGATTTCCGCAGGGGAGTCAGACCTCATCTCGTGTTGAGATATGCATGTCCGCTCTCCTCTCGAGCTGGAAAAGCAATATCAGGCTTCATGTCAGGTTGACATAGGGATCGGTGGCTTTCTCTCAAGGTGCCACAGGGCTGTCACCCGCAATTGTGTTTTGAGTCAGTCCTTGGGGTGACTGTCGAGTCAGTTGCAGCAGAGTCAGCTGTATTTGGACTGCTTGGGACATTGGGGTCTTTTGAAATGTTGGCACGATCCCTGGAGTTCCTCTCCAGTGTCAAGTTGAGACTGCCTCTTTTTGAGATGCAACGGGAATGACGGGATTCCTTTTCCCGACGAAGCAGGGAAAAGGACCCTCCTCTCGGGAGGAGGAGGGGAACTGGGGGCTCTTATTGAGTTGTGGCGGGACCCTCGGTGTTCCTCTCGAGTGGATACGGGTACGTCGGGGAACTTCTTGAGTTGCCTCAAGAGTACCAGGGACCCTTTTGGGGCTCAAGAGGGAAGGTGGGATTTCTCTTGAGATGCCTAGTGGAAAAGGGCATCATCTCGCGTTGAGGGGAGAATCTCCTTGTTTTTCTCGAGTTGCCGAAGAAAACTTGTCCCTCCCAAGTTACTACAGGGACCTCAGGGACCCGCTCGTGGGGGCCTCAGGAAAGTCCAGTCCCCATGCTAGGTAAGAGGGGCCTCTCGGGATTCCTCTGAAGTAGGTTCCCAGGCCGTGGTCCTCATCTGGAGTTGAGGCCAGAATCTCCAGGTTCCTCTCCCGTGCCGACATGGATCTCGGGGTTCCTCTGGGGTTTCCACAGGGGAGTCAGGCCTCATCTCGTGTGGACACTTGCACGTCTGCTCTCCTCTCAAGCTGCAAAAGCAATGTCAGGCTTCCTGTCGGGTTGACATAGGGATCGGTGGCTTTCTCTCGAGGTGCCACAGTGCTGTCTCACCCGCCATCGTGTTTTGAGTCAGTCCTTGGGGTGACCATCGAGTCAGTTACAGAGGAGTCAGGTGTATCTGGAGTGCATTGGGACATCGGGGTCTTTTGAAATGGTGGTACAAACCCTGGAGTTCCTCTCGAATGTCAAGTTGAGACTGCCTCCTCTTGAGGTGGGACGGGAACGACGGGATTCCTTCCCTGACAAAACAGGGAAATGGACCCTCCTCTCAACAGGAGGAGGTGAAACCGTGGCTCTTATTTTGTTGTGGTGAGCCCATCGGTGTTCCTCTCGATTTGAGAAGGGTATGTCGGGGAACTTCTTGAGTTGTCTCAAAGGTGTCAAGGACACTTTCGAGGCACAGGAGGAAAGATGGGATTACTCTCACGACACAGCAGCAGAAAAGGGTCTCACGTCGCGTTGAGGGGAGAATCGCCTGGTTTTTCTCGAGTTGTGGCAGCAAACTTGGGGTCCTTCTCCTGTTACAGCGGGAACCTCAGGGACCTGCTCGTGGGGGACTCAGAAAAGTCCAGTCTCCGTGAGAGGTGTGAGGGGCCTTTCAGGTTTCCTCTGCAGTCGCTGCCGGGGCCAAGGTCCTCATCTGGAGTTGAGGCCGGAATCTCTGGTTTCCTCTCCAATGCCGACATGGATATCAGAGTTCCTCTGGAGTTTCCCCATAGGAGTCAGGCCTTGTCTCATGTGGAGACATGCAAATCCACTCTCCTCTCGAGCTGGAAAAGCAGTGTCAGGTTTCCTGTCAGGTTAAAATTTGATCAGTGGCTTTCTCTCGAGGTGCCACAGGGCGGTCACTCCTGCCATCGTGTTTTGAGTAGATCCTTGTGGTAACCGTTGAGTCAGTGCAAGGCAGTCAGGTTTATCTGGAGTGAACTGGGACATTGGGGTCTTTTGGAATGGTGGCATGACCGCTGGAGTTCCTCTCGAGTGTCGAGTTGAGACTACCTCCTCTTGAGGTGCGAAGGGAACACCAAGATTCCTTTCCCGATGAAGCAGAGAAATGGACCCTCATCTTGAGATGAGGAGGGAAAACCGGGGCTCTTCTTGAGTTGTTGCAGGATCCTCGGAGCTCCTCTCGAGTGGAGCTGGGTGTGTCGGGGAACTTCTTGAGTTGCCTCAAGAATCTCCTGGTTTTTCTTGAGTTGTGGCAGCAAACTTGGGGTCCTCTCAAGTTTCGACAGGGTACACAGGGACCCGGTCGTGTAGCCTCAGGAAAGTCCCATCTACATGCGAGTTGCGAGGGGCCTCTCAAGATTCCTCTCCAGTCCCTTCCAGGGCTGAGGTCCTCATCTGGAGTTGAGGCTGGAACCTCTGGTTTCCTCTCCAGTGCTGACATGGATCTCTGGGCTCCTCTGGAACTTCCACAAGAGTTAGGCCTCATCTCGTGTGGAGACATGCAATTCCGTGCCGGGGTCCAGCCCCAGTGGATCCAGGGTAATTTGAAGCAGAGACAGTGTGGCGAGGAAAAACTTATTTATATAGAGATATAAAATTAGATTAGGAAGAAATAGTATAGTAGGAAAATTTAGTGGAGAAAAGAGGCTGAATAACTCGGTTTATATGGAAAGCCAATAAAGTTCCAGACAAGGAACTTGCACCATCTATGTTAGGCCACTGGCGTCCTCTTGAATAGCACGGGGTGCCCCACCTTGGGCTCCCTCTCATGTGGATCTTAGAAGCCAGGGAAAGTAAGTATACATGGCAAGCCTCCACGCCCCAGATGGGAATTCAGCCAGAAAAGCATAGAAGGGGAATAGACCACAAGAGGGAAACCATTCCAGTGACTAGCCCATCCTCTATTGCTGTAAAGGCCTTTTATACCTTTTTTTTTTTGTACATAGAGATTAATGGATACTATAAAATTATGTAGTGTCAACAGCCCTGACTCTTTTCCAGACCAGGCTTTTTCTCTGCATACTTAGTTGCTTACACAAGTCTTAGGTGATTTACACCATCTTCTGGCCAGAAGGTCAATTAACATTTTACTGCCCTTTTCTGATGAGGGTCTGTCAACGAGAAGACTAATTTGTGTTGTTTTTCGCAAAGTCTGGTGACACTCTCAGAAAGCACTAAATAAAGTTACATTCTTACATAGCAAAGATACAACAATTTATAACAATGAAAAGGAGTGTAGTGATTTATAAAGAGAAAAGTAATTAACTCAAAAGTCAAGTGTTGCTACCATCAAAACTACTATATGCATATTTCTGCATCCCGATTACATTGACTGATACCCTCCCAGGTGCCTAAAAGGTAAAGAATATGGAGGCCTGGCAGCAGTCATTAAATCAACAGTGAAAACCCATCACCAATATGATTTTTAGCTCTTTAGAAAAGGCTCTGTACCTTTAAGATGCTTTAAGCTTTGTGCCTCTGGTGGCTGGGGGGCTGTAAACTATTCACAAGTGGTAAAAAGTCCATGGGAACCTGTTAGGCTAGATAGAGAGCTATCAGAAGGGTTTGAGCTGAAACATTCCTTTCAAATGCAGAAGATTGAAGCCCTAAGTTAACTTTTTCTAGAGAGTGCCAGAAGATTTGAAAAGCACAGTACAATAAGGCAGGCAGACTCTGGTTTTTTGTGGGTAGACGTTCAGGAAAATCCAGGGGGAACCCCTTAGGCCTGACTCGTCTTGCCCATCAGGCCACTTCTCATTACCTTGTCGTGGGTGGGATCTCCTGTGTGGGCTCCCAGTAAGTTCACTTTCCTTTGAAATGGAAAAGCAATGTCATGCATCCTGTCGAGTAAACATAGGGATAAGTGGCTTTCTGTCGAGGTGCCACAGGGCTGTCATAACTGCCTTCATGTTTCGAGTCAATCCCTAGAGTGACTGTCGAGTCAGTGCAGGGGAGTTAGGTGTATCTGGAGTGGATTGGGACATCGGGGTCTTTTGGAATGTGGCACGACCACTGGAGTTCCTCTTGAGTGTCAAGTTGAGATCGCCTCCTCTTGAGGTGTGACAGGAATGCCGTAATTCATTTTCCGACAAAGCAGAAAAATGGACCCTCATCTCGAAATGAGGAGGGAAAACCGGGGCTCTTCTTGAGTTGTGGCGGGACCCTCGGTGTTCCTCTCGAGTGGAGATGGGTATGTCGGGGAACTTCTTGAGTTGCCTCAAGAGTGCCAAGGACCCTTTTGAGGCTCAGGAGGGAAGGAGGGATTTCTCTCATAATGCTGCAATGGAAAAGGGCCTCATCTAGCATTGAGGGGAGAATCTCCTGGTTTTCTCTAGTTGCAGTAGAAAACTTGGGGTTCCTCTCAGGTTATGACAGGAACGCCAGGGACCCGCTTGTGTGGCCTCAGGAAAGTCCAGCCTTTATGCGAATTGCGAGGAGCTCTTGGGATTCCTCTCCAGTCGCTGCCGGGGCCGAGGTCCTCATCTGGATTTGAGGCTGGAAACTCAGGGTTCATCTCCAGTGCCCACATGGATCTCGGGGTTCCTCTGGAGTTTCCACAGGGAAGTCAGACCTCGTCTTGTGTGGAGACATGCAAGTCTGCTCTCCTTTCGAGCTGGAAAAGCAGTGTCAGGCTTCCTGTCGAGTTGACATAGGGGTCGGTGGCTTTCCTCGAGGTGCCACAGGGCTGTCACACCTGCCATCGTGTTTTGACTCGATCCTCAGGGTGACCGTCGAGTCATTGTAGGGGAGTCAGCTGTATCTGGAGTGGATTGGGACATCGGGGTCTTTTGGAATGGTTGCATGACCCCTGGAGTTCTTCTCGAGTGTCAAGTTGAGACCACCCCCCCTTGAGGTGCGACTGGAATGCCGTGATTTCTTTCCCAATGAAAAAGGGAAATGGAC
Organism: Ovis aries; assembly: GCF_016772045.2. Taxonomy (NCBI): domain Eukaryota; kingdom Metazoa; phylum Chordata; class Mammalia; order Artiodactyla; family Bovidae; genus Ovis; species Ovis aries. Next base: position 148,673 of record NC_056059.1, read on the forward strand.
CCTCATCTCGAGATGAGGAGGGAAAACCGGGGCCCTTCTTGAGTGGAGACGGGACCCTTGGTGTTCCTCTCAAGTGAAGATGGCTATGTCGGGGAACTTCTTGAGTTGCCTCAAGGGGGTGAATGACCCTTTCTAGGCTCAAGAGGGAAGGAGGGATTTCTTTCAAGACATTGCAGAGGAAAAGGGCCTCATTTCACATTGAGGGGAGAATCTCCTGGTTTTTCTCGAGTTGCGGCAGGAAACTTGGGGTTCCTCTCGAGTTAGAATGGGGACCTCATGGATGCACTCATGTTGCCTCAGGAATGCTCAACCTCCATGCGAGTTCCGAGGGGCAGCTCAGGATTCCTCTGCAGTCAGTGCTGGGTCCTACGTCCTCATGTGTATTTGAAGCCGGATCCTCAGGTTTCCTCTCCAGTGCTGATATGGATCTCGAGGTTCCTATGGAGTTTCAAGAGGGGAGTCAGTTCTCGTCCACTTTCATCTCGAGCTGTAATAGTAATGACAGGCTTCCTGTCGAGTTGACCTAGGTATCTCTGTCTTTCTCTCTAGGTGCTACAGGGCTGTCACAAGTGTCATCGTGTTGTGAGTCGATCCTCCGTGTGACAGTAGAGTCAGTGCAGAGGAATCAGGTATATCTGGAGTGGATTAACACATAGGGGTCTTTTGGAATGGTGGCAAGAACCCTGGAGCTCCTCTCGAGTTTCAAGTAGAGACCGGCTCCTCTTGAGGTGCGACAGGAACACCCGGGTTCCTTTCCAGACAAATCAGAGAAATGGATGCTCATCTCGAGATAAGGAAGGAAAAACGGGGCTCTTCTCGAGTTGTGGCGGTATTCTCGGTGTTCCTCTCTAGTGGAGACAGGTATGTTGTGGAACTTCTTGAGTTGCATCCAGGGTGTAAAGGACCCTTTCAACACTCAAGAGGGAAGGTGGGATTTCTCTCGAGATGCCGCAGGGGAAAAGGGCCTCATATCACGTTGAATGGATAATTTCCTGGTTTTTCTTGACTGGCGGCAGGAAACTTGGTTTTCCTCTCCACTTACCACGGGTACCTGAGGGACCAGCTCGTGTTGCCTCAGGAAAGTCCAGTCTCCAAGCTAGTTGTAAGGGACCTCTTGGGATTCCTCTCCAGTCGGTGCCGGGTCCCAGGTCTTCATCTGGAGCTGAGGCCGGAACCTCAGTGTTCCTCTCCAGTGCTGACATGGATCTTAAGGTTCCTATGTAAGTTCAACTGGGGAGTCAGGCCTCCTCTCATGTGGAGGCATGCAAGCCCTATTTCGTCTCGAGCTGTAACAGTAGTGTCAGGATTCCTGTCGAGTTGACCTAGGAATCTATGGCTTTTTCCTGAGGAGCCACAGGGCTGTCATACGTGACATCATGTTGTGAGTTGATCCTCGGGGTGACAGTCGAGTCAGTGCAGGGAAATCAGCTGTATCTGGAGTGGATTTGAACATCAGGGTCTTCTAGAATTTTGGCATGATCCCTGGAGTTCCTCTCTACTTACAAGTGGTAACCACCTCCTCTTGAGATGTGACAGGAACTCCAGGATCCCTTTCCTGACGAAGCAGGGGAAAGGATCATCTTGAGATAAGGAGGGAAAAACAGGGCTTATCTCTAGTTATGGCAGGACCCTCGGTGTTCCTCTCAATTGGAGACGGTTATGTCAGGGGAGTTCTTGAGTTGCCTCAAGGGTGTCAAAGACGCTTTTTAGGCTCAATATAGAAGGTGGGATTTCTCTGGAGGCACCGCAGAGGAAAAGGGCCTCATCTCGCAATGAGGGGAGAATATCCTGGTTTTTCTCGAGTTGCTTCAGGAAACTTGGGGTTCCTCTCGAGTTTTGATGGGGACCTCAGGGACCCACTTGTGTGCCCTCAGGAAAGTTCAGTCTCCATGCGAGTGGCGAAGGGTCTCTTGGGATTCTTCTCCAGTCACTGCCGGGGACGAGGTTCTCATCTGGAGTTGAGGCCAGAACCTCAGGTTCCTCTCCAGTGCCAACATGGATCTCGGGGTTCCTCTGGAGTTTCCACAGGGGAGTCAGGCCTCATCTCGTGTAGAGACATGCAAGTCCATTCTCCTCTCAAGCTGGAAAAGCAGGGTCATGCTTCCTGTTGAGTTGCCATAGGGATTGGTGGCTTTCTCTGGAGGTGCCACAGGGCTGTCACACCTGCGATGGTATTTTGATTTGATCCTCGGCATGACCGTTGAGTCAGTGAAGGGGAGTCAGGTGTATCTGGAGTGGATTGAGACATCGGGGTCTTTTGGAATGGTTACATGATCGCTGGAGTTCCTCTCGAGTGTCAAGGTGAGACCGCCTCCTCTTGAGCTGTGACGGGAATGCTGGAATTCCTTCCCAACAAAGCAGGGAAATGGACCCTCATCACTAGATGATGAGGGAAAACAGGGGCTCTTCTTGAGTTGTGGTGGGGCCCTTGGTGTTCCTCTCGAGTGGAGAATGGTATGTTGGGGTACTTCTTGAGTTGCCTCATGAGTGTCAAGGACCCTTTTGAGGCTCAAGAGGGAAGTTGGGATTTCTCTCAAGACACCGCAGTGGAAAAGGACCTCATCTCGCATTGAGGGGAGAATCTCCTTGTTTTTCTCAAGTTGCGGCAGCAAACGTGGGATTCCTCTCGACTTAAGACGGGGACCTCAGGGACTGGCTTCTTTTGCCTCAGCAAAGTTGATTCTCCATGCGAGTTGCGAGGAACCTCTCAGGATTTCTCTTCAGTCGTTGCTGTGTCTTAGGTCCTCATCTGGAGCTGAGGCCGGACCTCAGGGTTACTCTCCAGTACTGACATGTATCTCGGGGTAACTATGGAGTTTCAACACGGGAGTCAGGGCCCATCTCATGTGGAGACATGCAAGTCTACTTTCCTCTCAAGCTGTAACAGCAGTTTCAGGCTTCCTGTCTAATTGACCAAGGGGTCTTTGGCTTTCTCTCTTGGTGCCACAGGGTTGTCACACGTGCCATCGTGTTTTGAATCAATACTCGGTAACAGTCGAATCAGTGCATGGGAAACAGATGTAACTGGAGTGGATTGGAACATTAGGTGCCTGGGTCCGACCTCGGTGGATCCAGGGAATTCGAAGGGACGTCTTTGAAAAAGTTATTTATTTAGAAATATAAAGATTAGGATAAAATCGTATAGTAGGAAAATTAGTGAAGAAAAAAGGGTGAATAACTTGGGTTACGTGGAGAGCTAATAAAACCCTGAGACAAGAGGTTTGCACCGTCTATGTAGGCCAACAGCACCTGCCTGAATAGCGGAGGGTGCCCCGCCTTGGGCTCCCTCTCACGTCGGTCTTAGAAGCCAGGGCAAGTAAGTAGACATGGTGAGCCTCCACGCCCCAGATGGAAATTCAGCCTGAAAAGGAGAGGCAGGGTGAGGGAGAAAGAGAGAGAGAGAGTCAACAAGGGGGAAACCAGTCTTTCCAGTGACTGGCCCAACTTTTATTGTCCAGAAAGGCTCTTTATACTTTTGGTTGTACAAAGAGATCAATGGATAATACAAAATCATGCAGTGTCAGCAGCCCTGACTCTTATTGAGACCAGGCTTTCTCTCTGCATACCCAGCTGTATACACAAGTCTTAGGTGATTTACATTGTCTTCTGGCCAGAAGGCCAATTAACATTTTATGGCCCTTTTCTGATAAGGGTCTGTCAGCCAGAAAACTTATTTGCTTTAATAGTGTTGTTCTTCCTGAAGTCTGGTGCCACTCACAGAAAGCACTAAATAAAGTTACATTCTTACATAGCAAGGACACAACAATTTATAGCAAGGAAAGAGGAGTACAGTGATTTATAACAAAGAACAAATTCATTAACTCAAAAGTCCAGTGTTGCTAACATTAAAACAACTGTATTCCTTTTTCTATATCCTAATTACATTTATTAATATCCTTCATGTGCCTAAAAGATAAAGAATATGGAGGCCTGGCCACAGTCATTGACTCAACATTGAAACCCATCACCAATATAATTTCTAGCTTTTTAGTAAAGGCTCTATATCTTTAAGATGCTTTAAGCTGCATAGCTCTCATGGTTGGGGGGCTGTAAACAATTTTAAAGTTGGAAACGTCCAGGGGCATCTGTCAGGCAAGGTAGAGGGCCATTAGAGGGATTTGAGCTGAGACACTCCTTTCATATGCAGGAGACCAGTGCAGTTCTACCTTCACTTTTTCCAGAGAAAGGTGGTTGGGGATAACCCCCTGTAATGTCAGAAGAATATAGTATAGTGGACAGTAAACAGACAGATTTTGGTTTTGGGGTAGATGCTCAGGCAGAGGACCCCTTGAGACCTAACTCAACAAGCCCCGTCAGGTCTCTCTGCATGACCTTGTCATGGGTGGGATCTCCCGTGCTGGCTCCAGGCATCCCCCCCCCCCTTTTTTATTTTTTAAGACAGCCAGATGAAGTTCAGATTTGAGCTTCTGAATGTTCTGTTGAAGAATCCTCACAATACTACGAAAAATGATTATAAGAAGCAAAAGGAGAGCACCCACAGTGGCATAGCCAAAAATAGTAGACAGAATGTTCTTCACCGAAATAAAGTTAGAGAAGGTGTGGGAAAAGTCAGTAGCTGCTCCTGCAGCAGTGAAATCCAATCGGGAGTGTTCCATGGTCTGTATCTGATTATGAAGTTTCTCTAAATCTAAACCAATATCTGAGCTGTTCCAAACACCTAAAATATTTTTCAACATATTGGGCAGTATGCGTTTGTTGAGTCAATGATATTGCTGCCAAAGTAGCAGTAAAAGTAATAGTAACAGTGACAGTAAGAGTATCAGTAACAGTAGTAATTGTTTTTATTAAAGCTGAATTCCCTAAGATTAGTAAGCCCACAAATCATCCTGATCGCATTAAATCTTGTAGTTGGTTTAACACAGCAAGACCATAATTATCATACCAGTAAGTAGTTACAGTTACAGGCACCATAAGATAGGGTGAACATTTTAACACCACAAAAGAACAAACATTATATTGAGGAGTTAAGCAATATGAAAGCATACATTGTTCACAAGAGACTACATTAGGTCCATTTGTATATGAAGTTTTCTGGAATCATTGGTGAAAAGAAAAACATAAGGAGAGGGTAGACAAGCCAAAACAGAATAAGTAGAATTATTTTCTATTCGGAGTTCACACTACAGCAGCTCTGTCAGTCCCGCTGGGATCTCGATGTTTATCTTGCCTCTCTTGCCAGTGGGCGCAGCGCACTGGGTCCCATCAGTGAGGCTGGCCCCGCCTGTGGCCCCCGGTGCATGGCTGTTTCGTATGGCATGGTGGCAGAGGAGTTCCCTTTTTGTTTTTTGTGGTTGTGGCAGTGGAGGAACCAGGTGCCTGGGGGACTGTGACATGATGAATCAGCCTGTTCGGGATCCAAATTGGCAAATCTGCATTCTGTGGAAAAAAATACAAGCACATTCTCGATTGCCAGTTAATAATGGGTCGGGACCTTTCCATTGTCCAGAGAGGAGGTCCTTCCACTTTACCAATGGCTTTGCATTTTGTTGTTCCAGACAAATCAGCATTTAAATTATCTATCACAAAGAGAGCATGTTGTAAAATCTGGTGGGGGAAAATATATGTATTTATATATGGCAATAAGTATAAACATGAGAAATATCAATATATATAATATTAATATATAAAAATCAATATATTGAATTAATCTTTATAATAAACATATTAATTAATATATATTGCAGCAATACAACATGCACACAACTAATACCAACCAACACAAACCAATGCACTGTAATAATATATGTCACACACACAATATAATTATACAGTATATATAATATATGTTATCACAGCACACCAATCTATACCAATCAATATCAGCCACATAAATATTATATAATATAATTATACAGTATATATTTAATATATATAGTATACATATTAATTTATATACAAAATAATTGAGTATAAATTTATAAATAGAATTAGGTATATCTTTATTATGTTTTATTTATACCCATACCTAATTAGGCAAATATACTTATATTATGTATTTATAACAATATATAAAGTGTTGTTAACTGTACCGCCTATTGATAACTAAGAAATTGAGAAATCCCTTTTCTGTGCAACTCCTATTTGAGACAGCCCATCCCTGCCCCAAAGGGTAAAGGCGAGTGAAGGATCTACATAGAGGTAGGAAAGTTTCACAGTTATCCTCAAACTGCCAATTTAATATTTTTGTGCTTTTAATTACTGTGGGGGCTTGAGGGAAAATGAAACAAAATTTCACCCCTGAAGTCTATCAGGGCAACTTGCCAATCATCACTATTTTCTAAAAGACTTGCTGTTGATCCTCATTGAATGGAATTAATATATTTGTTACTTCTTTTCTAAAACATTCCACACTTTGTTTTCTTCCTTTTAACATTAATTGTGCCTCCAAGCTGGGATAAGATGAAACTATTTTTCTTGTGGTCACTGGTAGATGGAACCAATTGGCCTTCTTGTCATAAGCACCCTGTAGATATATGTTTTGTGGCAAGAATAATTTAATCTCATTTTTTGGTAATATTAATCCTAATTAACTGATCATTTTAAGCCTCATCCACTTTAACAAGAGCCAACTCTGTCTCATTAGTCAACTTTCTCTTAGAATTGGGATTAGGATTGTGTTTTAAGCAATCAAACAAAAGGCTTTAAATCTGGAGTAGTCAGTTTTAAATGTGAGCATATCCAATTAATACCCCCTAATAATTTTTGGAAATCATTTAAAGTTAGTAAACAATCTCTCTGCAGCTTCAAAGGGACATTATCAGTTTTCAAAAAGAGAGTTCCAGAAAAGCATCTATTTCTGCTTTATTGACTATGCCAAAGCCTTTGGCTGTGTGGATCACAATAAACTGTGGAAAATCCTGAAAGAGATGGGAATACCAGACCACCTAACCTGCCTCTTGAGAAATCTGTATGCAGGCCTGGAAGCAACAGTTAGAACTGGACATGGAACAACAGACCGGTTCCAATTAGGAAAAGGAGTACGTCAAGGCTGTATATTGTCACCCTGCTTATTTAACTTCTATGCAGAGTACATCATGAGAAATGCTGGACTGGAAGAAGCACAAACTGGAATCAAGATTGCTGGGAGAAATATCAAGAACCTCAGATATGCAGATGACACCACCCTTATGGCAGAAAGTGAAGAGGAGCCAAAAAGCCTCTTGATGAAAGTGAAAGAGGAGAGCGAAAACGTTGACTTAAAGCTCAACATTCAGAAAACGAAGATCATGGTATCTGGTCCCATCACTTCATGGGAAATAGATGGGGAAACAGTGGAAACAGTGTCAGACTTTATTTTTGGGGGCTCCAAAATCACTGCAGATGGTGACTGCAGCCATGAAATTAAAAGATGCTTACTCCTTGAAAGAAAAGTTATGACCAACCTAGATAGTATATTCAAAAGTAGAGACATTACTTTGCTGACTAAGGTCCGTCTAATCAAGGCTATGGTTTTTCCTAGTGGTCATGTATGGATGTGAGAGTTGGACTGGTGAAGAAGGCTGAGCGCCGAATAATTGATGCTTTTGAACTGTGGTGTTGGAGAAGACTCTTGAGAGTCGCTTGGACTGCAAGGAGATCCAACCAGTCCATTCTGAAGGAGATCAGCCCTGGGATTTCTTTGGAAGGAATGATGCTAAAGCTGAAGCTCCAGTACTTTGGACACCTCATGAGAAGAGTTGACTCACTGGAAAAGACTCTGATGCTGGGAGGGATTGGGGGCAGGAGGAGAAGGGGACAACCAAGGATGAGATGGCTGGATGGCATCACAGACTTGATGGACGTGAGTCTGAGTGAACTCCAGGAGATGGTGATGGACAGGGAGGCCTGGCGTGCTGTGATTAATGGGGTCACAAAGAGTCAGACACGACTGAGCAACTGAAGTGAACTGAAATATGAGAAGCAAATAAAGAGGTGCTGCACAATATCTTTATAAGCTTCCCCAGTTATCCTTCCATAACCCAAATCTGATCTATAGCTTTTTAGATGACAAGCAACCATCTAATATTTGCTTGAATACCTCCAGCAAGAGGGAACTCACTACTCGCCCAGGTTTTAAACTCTCCCTTAACTTTTCCTCTGCAGCATTCCCAACCCACATATCACTTTCTCTAATCCCACCGACTCATTTTCAGTAGTATGTGTTGGCCAGGAGCTGGGCCAGTCTTTCCCAGCAATGCAAAAAACGTCTGTTCTAGTGACTAACAGCCGTGACATTTTATATTCTTGAATTAAAAGATATTTTAAAGTCCTAGAAGCTGTAATTCCCTGTACCCAGAAAGCTAGATCACTAGATCCAAATCTTCTGGGGTCCCTAGCTTGAAAAATCAAGGTTTTTCTTGCCTAATAAGGTAACAGCAAAAGCTGTGTTATTCTTTAATCTTTATTAATTTGCACAGTTTTAGTAGGTGGTGAGACCAAAACTTTAATTTTTTCAGTATAATCAGAATCTACTATACCAGACACCACTGAAATCTCTTGAAAAGAAAGCAAGCTATGCCCTAGCACAAGTCCTACAATGCCCTCAGGCAGGGGGTCAGCCACTCCCATTGGAATCGAAGTAACTGGCACATATTGGGTTAATATTGTTGCGGTGGTGGAGCTGAGGTCCAGTCCTAAGCTACCTGGGGTTGATTGGCATGGCTTGTTGTCTCTGTTTAGCAGGACATTGCCAGCAAAAAATGTTCTATTTGGCCATAAGAGAAACATTTTTCATTTGTAGAATCCTTTTTATTATGATTATTTTTCTTTTTTTTTTTCTTTTTTTCTTTCTCTCTCTCTCTCTTTTTTTTTTTTTTTTTCTGCTTGGGTGAGACACCCTTGAGGGGGTTTTATGCAAGGAGCAGTCTCTGTTTTAAAAGCTCCTTTGTTTAAAAATATCTCCCTATCTTTTTCAACCTTAAGCAATGTTCTGGGAGGCTTTAGATGAAAGTGGGGAGTTCTTAAGCCCTGGGGAGGTGCAAGCAGATGTGGGGTGGTCACCTTAAATCTGAAAGTGTTGGATAAATTTTTTAAGGTTTTTGTAGAGGGGGAGGGGGCTCGCCAGGGTGCCTGGCCACAGTGTCCTGTAAAACCTCTCCTTCCTCAGGAGGTAGAACAGAGTATCCCTCCTTTTATTCATCAATTGCAGAAAATATGATCTGCTGAGAAGGTGGAGACCCGCTACCATCCACTGCTATTGCCTCTCCCATAGGCTATCTAACAGCCTCATGATGGGGGTCCAGAACATTTCTAATCATATTCCACAGAGCAAAAGCTTTGACAAGCCCATGCAAAGTATAATACGTTTTTAGCTGTTTTGCTAGCTTCAACCAAGTGTCTAAATTAACAGTGACCTTTTCTGGAAACCAAGGACATTGATCTTATACAAATTAAAAAAAAAGAATTGAACACTAGCCTTTTTAACTTTGATTTCTCTTTTGTTTAACAGTTGCAAAATTAGTTCTACAATGAGTCTTCGGTCTTTTAACTCATTGTTACCCATGTCAGAAAATTAAGATTTATAGAAATGTCTGCCTTGTCAAGGGTTTTACCTTAGACAAGGGAGTTTTCTTTTCAACCCATAAAAGACTGCCTTGTCAGGTTTCTATCCTTGCCAAAGGGGGGTACTTTCAACCCATAGAAAATCTGCCTTGTCAAGGTTTCTACCCTTGCAAAGAGGGGTTTCTTTCAACCCATCTTCCCTTCACTAAGGGGGAGTTTCTTTCAACCCATCGGTTTCTTTCAACCCTTAAACACTTCCCACTCCTTCTAAACATACCTATCTTATGCAGAGGGGTCCCAGGAACCCGAGTGGCATCCTATCCATCCCGAATTACTGAGCACTTCTGAGACCTACCTTTGAATAGCCTGTTCCAAGCGCCACTTACCGGAGTCCAGCCATGGTGGATCCAGAGAATTTGAAGGGGAGATGGAGTTGGTGTCTTAGAAAACATTATTTAATTAGAAATATGAAGATTAGGATAGAATAGTACAGTAGGAAAATAAGTGGAGAAAAGAGGCAGAATAACTTGGGTTATGTGGAGAGCTAATAAAACCCTGAGACAAGAGGTTTGCACCATCTACGTAGGACACCGGCGCCCACTTGAATAGCAGAGGATGCCCCGCCTTGGGCTCCCTCTCACGTCGGTCTTAGAAGCCAGGGCGAGTAAGTAGACATGGTGAGCCTCCACGCCCCAGATGGAAATTCAGCCTGAAAAGGAGAGGCAGGGTGAGGGAGAAAGAGAGAGAGAGAGTCAACAAGGGGGAAACCAGTCTTTCCAGTGACTGGCCCAACTTTTATTGTCCAGAAAGGCTCTTTATACTTTTGGTTGTACATAGAGATCAATGGATAATACAAAATCATGCAGTGTCAGCAGCCCTGACTCTTATCAAGAACAGGCTTTATCTCTGCATACCCAGCTGTACACACAAGTCTTAGGTGATTTACATCATCTTCTGGCCAGAAGGCCAATTAACATTTTATGGCCCTTTTCTGATAAGGGTCTGTCAACCAGAAAACTTATTTGCTTTAATAGTGTTGTTCTTCCCAAAGTCTGGTGCCACTCACAGAAAGCACTAAATAAAGTTACATTCTTACATAGCAAGGACACAACAATTTATAACAAGGAAAGAGGAGTACAGTGATTTATAACAAAGAGCAAATTCATTAACTCAAAAGTCCAGTGTTGCTAACATTAAAACTACTCTATTCCTTTTCTATATCCCAATTACATTGATTAATATCCTTCAGGTGCCTAAAAGATAAAGAATATGGGAGCCTGGCGACAGTCATTGACTCACCATTGAAACCCATCACCAATATACTTTCTAGCTTTTTAGAAAAAGCTCTATATCTTTATTTTTTTAATATTTTATTTTTTTAATTTTTATTTTTACTTTATTTTACTTTACAATACTGTATTGACTTTGCCATACATTGACATAAATCCACCATGGGAGAAAAAGCTCTATATCTTTAAGATGCTTTAAGCTCCATGCCTCTCACAGTTGAGGGGCTGTAAACAATTCACAAGTTGGAAAAGTCTGGGGGAACCTGTTAGGCAAGTTAGAGAGCCATCAGAGGGATTTGAGCTGAGACACTCCTTTCATATGCAGGAGACCAGCTGCAGCTCTAAGTTAACATTTTTCAGAGAAAGGTGGTTGGGGATAACCCCTGTAATGTCAGAAGAATATAGTATAGCAAACAGTAAACAGACAGATTTTGGTTTCGGGGTAGACGCTCAGGCAGAGGACCCCTTGAGACCTGACCCAACAAGCCTCGTCAGGTATCTCCGCAAGAACTTGACATGGGTGGTATCTCCCATGCTGGCTCCCGGCAATTAGGGTCTTTTGGAATTGTGGCAAGATCCCTGGCGTTCCCCTCGACTTTCAGGTTGAAACCGCCCCCTCTTGAGGTGCTACTGGAAAGCCAGGATTACTTTTCCAAATAAGCAGGGAAATTGACCCTGATCTTGAAATGAGGAGGGAAAAACGCGACTCTTCTCGAGTTGTTGCAGGACCCTCAGGGTTCCTCTCAAGTGGAAACGGGTATGTCAGGGAACTCCTTCAGTTGCATCAAGGGTGTCAAGGACCTTTCGAGGCTCAAGAGGGAAGGTAGGATTTCTCTCAAGACGCCACAGTGGAAAAGGGCCTCATCTCACTTTGAGGGGAGAATCTCCTTGTTTTTATAGAGTTGCTGCAGGGATCTTAGGGTTCATTTTGACTTAGGATGGGGACATCAGGGACCCGCTAGTGTGGCCTCAGGAAAGTCCAGTCTCAATGTGAGTTGAGAGGGGACTCTCAGGATTCATCTCCAGTCATTGCCGGGTCCTAGGTCCTCATCTGGAGTTGAGGCCGGAACTTCAGTGTTCCACTCCAGTGCTGTCATGGATCTCGAGATTCCTATGGAGTTTCAAGAGGGCAGTCAGGCTTCATCTTGTGTGCAGACATGCAAGTCCACTTTCCTCTCAAGCTGTAACAGTAGTGTCAGGCTTCCTGTCGAGTTGACATAGGGATCTGTGGCTTTCTCTCAAGGTGCCTCAGGGCTGTCACACCTGCCATTGTGTTTTGACTCGATACGCGTGGTGACAGTCTAGTCAGTGCAGGGGAATCAGGTGTATCTTGAGTGGATTGGGACATCAGGATCTTTTGGAATGGTGGCACGACCCCTGGCTTTCCTCTAGACTTTCAAGTGGAGACCGCCTCTTCTTGAGGTGTGATGGGAACGCCAGGATTCCTTTCCCGACGAATCAGGGAAATGGACCCTCATCCTGAGATGAGGAGGGAAAAAATGGGGTCTTCTCGTGTTGTAGTTGTACCCTTGGTGTTCCTTTAAAGTGGAGACGGGTATGTCGGGGAACTTCTTGAGTTGTATCAAGAGCGGCAAGACCCTTTCGAGGCTCAAGAGGGAATGTGGGATTTCTCTCGAGACGCCGCAGGGGAAAGGGTCCTCATCTTGCGTGGAGGGGAGAATCTGCTGGTTTTTCTCAAGTTGTGTCAGGAAACATGGAGTTCCTCTCAACTTACAACGGGGACCTGAGGGACCAGCTCGTGTTGCCTCAGGAAAGCCCAGTCAGCTTGCGAGGTGTGAGGGTCCTCTCGGGATTCCTCTCCAGTAGATGCTGGGTCCTATGCCCTGATCTGGAGCTGAGGTCATAACTTCAGGTTTCCTCTCCAGTGCCCACATGGATCTCGGGGTTCCCATGGAGTTTCAAAAGGGGAGTCAGGCCTCGTCTCATGTGGAAACATGCAAGTCCACGTTTCTCTCTAGCTGTAACTGTACTGTCAGGCTTCCTGTCGAGTTTACATAGGGATTTGTGGTTCTCTCGAGTTGCCACAGGGCTTTCACACGTGCCATCATGTTTTGAGGCGATCCTCGTGGTGACCGTCAAGTCAGTGCAGGGGAGGCAGTTGTATCTGGAGTGGATTGGTACACTGGGGTCTTTTAGAATTGTGTCCGAACCCCTGGAGTTCCTCTCGAGTGTCCAGTTGAAACCGCCTCCTCTTGAGGTGTGACGAGAACGCTGGGATTCCTTTCCCAATAAAGCAGGGAAATAGACCCTCATCTTGAGATGAGGAGGGAAAACCAGGGCTCTTTTTGAGTTGTGGCTGGACCGTCGGTATTCTTCTCGAGTGGAGACAGGTATGTTGGGGAACTTCTTGAGTTGCCTCAAGGGTGTCAAGGACCCTTTTGAGGGTCTAGAGGGAAGGTGGGATTTCTCTCGAGACACCACAGTGGAAAAGGGCCTCATCTCGCATTGAAGGGAGAATCTCCTGGTTTTTCTGGAGTTGTGGCAGGAAACTTGGGGTTCTTCTCAACGTAGGACAGATACCTCAGGGATGCACTCGTGTTGCCTGAGGAAAGTTCAGTCTCCATGCAAGTTGTGAGGGGCTCTCAGGATTCCTCTCCAGTTGGTGCTGGGTCCTAGCTCCTCATCTGAAATGGAGGCTGGAACCTCAGTGTTCCTATTCAGTGCTGACATGGATCTCGATGCTCCTCTGGAGTTTCTACAGGGGAGTCAGACCTCGTCTTGTGTGGATACATGGATGTTCGCTTTCCTCTCGAGTTGTAACAGTAGTGTCAGGCTTTCTGTCGAGTTGGCATAGGGATCAGTGGCTTTCCCTCGAGGTGCCACAGGGCTGTCACACATGCCATCGTGTTTTGACTTGATACACGGGGTGACAGTCTACTCAGTGCAGGAGAATCAGGTGTATCTTGAGTGGACTGGGACATCGGGATATTTTCGAATGTTGGCACGACCCCTGGCTTTACTCTCAACTTTCCAGTGGAGACTGCCTCTTCTTCAGGTGAGATGGGAACGCCAGGATTCCTTTCCTGAAGAATTAGGGAAATGGACCCTCATACCGAGATGAGGAGGAAAAAACTGGGGTCTTCTCAAGTTGTGGCGTGATTCTTGGTGTTCCACTTGAGTGGAGACGGGGATGGTGGGGAACCTCTAGAGTTGCATCGAGGGTGTCAAGGACCCTCTAGAAGCTCAAGAGGGGAGGTGGGGTTTTTCTTGAGTCCCTGCATGGGAAAATGGCCTCATCTTGCGCTGAGGGGAGAATCATTGGTTTTTCTCGAGTTGCAGCAAGAAACATGGGGTTCTTCTCGATTTACCATGGGGACCTCAGGGACCCGCTCGTGTTGCCTCAGGAAAGTCCAGTCTCCATGCCAGTTGCGAGGGGCCACTCGGTATTCCTCTCCAGTCAGTGTGGGGTCCAAGGCCCTCATCTGGAGCTAAGGCCAGAGCCTCAGGTTTCCTCGCCAGTGCTGACATGGATCTCATGGTTCCTATGGAGATTCAAAAGGGGAGTCAGGCCTCATCTCATGTGGAGATATGCAAGTCTGCTTTCCTCTCGAGCGGTAACAGCAGTATCAGTCTTCCAGTCATGTTGACATAGGGATCGGTGGCTTTCTCTCAAGGTGCCACAGGGCTGTCACAGGTGCCTTTGTGTTTTGAGTAGATACTCGCTGTGACAGTTGAGTCAGTGCAGGGGAATCAGGTGTATCTGAAGTGGATTTGGCCATGGTGGTCTTTTGGATAAAGAGTGTCAAGGATTCTTTTGGGTGGGGTTTCTCTCGAAACTCTGAAGCGGAAAAGGGCCTCAACTCACGTTGAGGGGAGAATCTCCTGGCTTTTCTTAATTTGCAGCAGGAAACATGAGGTTACTCTCCAGTTACGATGGGTACCTCAGGGACCCACTTGTGTGGCCTCAGGAAAGTTCAGTCTCCATGCGAATTGCAAAGGTCCTTATGGGATTCCTCTCCAGTCCATGCCAGATCCTAGTTCATTATCTGGAGCAGAGGCCAGAACCTCAGGGTTCCTCTCCAGTGCTGACATGGATCTCAGGGTTCCTATGGAGTTTCAACAAGGGAGCCAGGCCTCGTCTCATGTGGAGACATGCAAGTGTGCTTTCCTCTCGAACTGTAGCAATAGTTTCAGGCTTCCTGTCGAGTTGACCTACGTATCTGTGGCTTTCTCTCCAGGTGCCACAGGCCTGTCACACCTGCCATTGTGTTTTGAGTCAATACTCGGGGTGACAGTCTAGTCAGTGCATAGCAATCAGGTATCTCTGGAGTGGATTGGAACATTGAATTCTTTTGAAATTGTGTCACGACCCCTGGAGTTAATCTAGAGTTTCCATTTGATACCGCATCCTCTTGAGGTGTGACGGGTACGGTGGGTTACCTTTCCCGACCAAGCAGGGAAATGGACCCTCATCTCAAGATGAGGAGGGTAAAACGGAGCTCTTGGTGAGGTGTCGTGCTAAAGTCGGTGTTGCTCTCGAATGGAGACGGGTATGTCAGGCTACTTTTTGAGTTACATCAAGAGTGTAAAGAACGCTTTCAAGGCTCAAGAGGGAGTGAGGGATTTCTCTTGAGATGCAGCAGCGGAAAAGGGCCTCATCTCGCAGGAGGAGATAATCTCCTGGTTTTTCTCGTGTTGTGGCAGGAAACTTGGGGTTCCTCTCTAGTTATGACGGGGACCTCTGGGACCTGTTCCTGTCGCCTCAGGAAAGCCAAGTCTCCATGTGAGTTGGGATGGGCCTCTCGGGATTCCTCTCCAGTCGGTGCTGGGGCCCAAGCATCATCTGGAGTTGAGGCCAGAACCTCAGGTTTCCTCTCCAGTGGTGACATGGATCTCGGGTTTCCTATGGAGTTTCAACTGGAGAATCAGGCCTCGTCTTGTATGGAGATGTGGAAGTCTGCTTTCGTCTCGAGCTGTAAAAGTAGTTTCAGGCTTCATGTCGAGTTGACATAAGGATCAGTGGCTTTCTCTCGAGGTGCCACAGGGCTGTCACACCTGCCATCCTGTTTGGAGTCGATACTCAGAGTGACAGTCGAGTGAGTGCAGAGGAATTAGTTTTATCTGGAGTGGTTTGGGACATCAGGGTCTTCATGAATTTTGGCACGACCCCTGGAGTTCCTCTCGGGTTTCAACTTGAGACCACCTCCTCTTCAGGTGTGATGGGAAAGCCGGGATTCCTTTCCACGAAGCAGGGAAGTGGACTGTCATCTCAAGACGAGTGGGGGGAAATGGGGCTCTTTTGAGTTGTGGCGGGACACTTGGTGTTCCTTTTGAGTGGAGACTAATATGTCAGGGAACTTCCTGAGTTGCATCAAGAGTTTTAAGGAATCTTTTGAGGCTCAAGAGGAAAGGTGGGGTTTCTCTCAAGAAGCTGCAGCGAAAAATGGCCTCATCTCACCTGGAGGGGAGAATCCCCTGGATTTTCTCGAGTTATGGCAAGAAACGTGGGGTTCCTCTCTAGCTACAACGGGGAACTCAGGGACCCATTTGTGCTGCCTCAGGAAAGTCAAGTCTCCATGCGAGTTGCGAGGGGCCTCTCAGGATTCCTCTCAAGTTGGTGCCGGGTGCTAGATCCTCATCTAGAGTTGAGGCTGGAACCTCAGGGTTCCTCTTCAGTGCTGACATGGATCTAGAGGTTCCTATGGAGTTTCAACAGGGGAGTCAGGCCTCGTCTCATGTGGAGACATCAAGTCGGTTTTCCTCTTGAGCCGTTAAAGTAGTGTCAGGCTTCCTGTCGAGTTGACATAGGGATCTATGGGTTTTTCTCGAGGTGCCACAGGGCTGTCACAACTGCCATCATGTTTTGAGTCTATACTCAAGATGACATTCGAGTCAGTGCAATGATATAATTTTATCTGGAGTTGATTGGCACATTGGGGTCTTCATGAATTTTGGTATGACCCCTGGAGTTCCTTTCAAGTTTCAAGTTGACATTGCCTCCTCTTGAGGTCCGATGGGAACGCTGGGATTCCTTTCCCAATGAAACAGGAAAATGTACCTTCATCTCATGATGAGGAGGGAAATATGGGGCTCTTCTTAGTTGTGCTGGAACACTCGGTGTTCCTCTCGGGTGGAGACGGGTATGTCTGGGAAATTCTTCAGTTGCACCAAGGGTGTCAGGGACTCTTTCAAGTCTCAAGAGGGAAGGTGGGATTTTTGAAGAGACACCACAGCGAAAAATGGCCTCACCTTGCATTGAATGGAAAATCTCCTGGTTTTTCTTGAGTTTCAGCAAGAAATATGGGGTTCCTCTCTAGTTATGATGGGGACCTCAGGGACCCTCTCTTGTAGCCTCAGTAAATTCAAGTCTCCATGTGAGTTGCGAGGGTTCTCTCGGGATTCCTCTCCAGTCGGTGTAGGGGACTAGGTCCTCATCTTGAATTAAGGCTGGAATTTCATGGCTCCTCTCCAGTGTTAACGTGGATTTTGGGGTTCCTATGGAGTTTCAACAGGGGAGTCTGGCCTTCTCTCGTATGGCAAAAAGGAAGTCCACTTTCCTCTCGAGCTATAAAAGTAGTCTCAGGCTTCCTGTCAAGTTGACTTAGGGATCTGTGGCTTTCTCTCGAGGTGCCACAGAGCTGTCACACCTGCCTTTGTGTTTTGAGTGGATACTCCGGGTGACAGTCGAGTCAGTGCAGGAGAATCAGGTGTATCTGGAGTGGATTGGGACATCGGGGTCTTTTTGAATTATGGCAAGACCCCTGGAGTTCCTCTCGAGTTTCAAGTTGAGACCGCCTCCTCTTGAGGTGCAACGGGAATCAAAACATAAAGTGGGACACTGTTTCCACTGTTTTCCTAACTATTTTCCATGAAGTGATGGGACCAGATGCCATGATCTTCATTTTCTGAATGTTGAGCTTTAAACCATCTTTTTCACTCTCCTCTTTCACTTTCATCAAGAAGTTTTTTAGTTTCTCTTCACTCTCTGCCATAAGGGTGGTGTCATCTGCATACCTGAGGTTATTGATATTTCTCCCAACAGTCTTGATTCCAGCTTTTGCTTCTTCCAGGCTAGTGTTTCTCATGATGTAATCTGCATATAATTTAAATAAGCAAGGTGACAGTATACAGCCTTGATGTACTCCTTTTCCTATTTGGAACCAGTCTGTTGTTCCATGTCCAGTTTTAACTATTGCTTCCTGACCTGCACATAGGTTTCTCAAGAGGTAGGTCAGGTGGTCTGGTATTCCCATTTCTTTCAGAATTTCTATGGTTTATTGTGATTCACACAGTCAAATGCTTTGGAATAGTCAATAAAGAACAATTTGGGATGTAAAGCCTGTCTTCTATCTCGTTAGGAAATTGTACTCAATTTACACACGGAAGCAACATCTCAGTAGTCTAGACACCAAGAAAGCGCTTTAGGACTATTTACAAAAAACAAGGTGGGGAGGGCGGGACTTCCCTGGCAGTCCAGTGGTTAAGACTTCACACTTCCATGAGGTGAAGTTTTGATCTTTGGTAAGGGAACTAAAATCCTACACATTGAACTTGGCCAAGGGAGGAAAAAAAATATTATCCTTAAAACTAAAACTAAGAGGGCTGGGCTTTGGGCTTTCCAGGGCTGGAATTGGGACCCAGCTAAGCTGACATCTTTTTGTTTTTTTTTCTTTTTCTTTCCTTTTTCCTACCAAGTTAAGTATACTAAAAAAAAAAAAAAAAGTACCTTTTTGTCTCATGTTCAGCTAAATTTCTTGAATGTTAAAAGCCCTCACTTTCCAGGTTTTGATTTAGCCAAGGATTTCAAAAAGCTTTCTGTTCACAGTGTTCAACTAGATACAAGTAACAAAAGCTTCTAATTGCCTGCTTACTCTCATTGCTTTAGATAAGACCTTATCTTGCCTGGTGCTCCCCCCCCACCTTTAACTCCAGCCTCTGTGGTTACCTTCTTGACTGTCTTCCAGGATAACTTGATTCTTAATGTCCTGATTGTTTTTTTAATAGTCTTTAAGGTTTCTCACTGTTTTTTTTTTTCCCTATCTGAATTAAGAGAGGAGAAAGGAGTATTCTCTAAAGCGATTCATGGTTCTTGTCTACAAAAAAAAAAAAAAAAAAAGGCAAACAAAAAACCACAATGGTTTAAGAATTGTGAAACACCAGGTTCTGGTCTTAGCTCTACTGTTGACTAGCAGACACTCAAGGTATTTCTAAAATAAGTTGAAATTGCATCTTTTTAAAAAATAATTGATGTTTCTTTTAAATATTTATTTTATTTATTAAGTATTTATTTCACTGTACCAGGTCTTAATTGCAGCACATAAGATCTTCAATCTTCCTTCCACAAGGAAGGGCATGTGGGATCTAGTTCCCTGACCAGGGATCAAACCCACATCCCTTGCACTGGAAGCACAGAGTCTTAGCCACTGGACCACCAGGGAAGTCCTGAAATACCTCTTTAAAGTCTCTTTCAGGCTAAAGTATGAATCTCGGGACCCTCATAGTTTCCCACCACACTTATTCTCTGCTTTCCCCCAGTACCAAAAAGAATCCAGTGTATTCATGAATCCTAATTCTAAATCATTAAAAACTGGTTTCTGTCTCCTTTTTTTTTTCCTTCAAACTTTAGAAAACCTAATTAATTAAAACATAATAATTTATAAAACATAGCTTATACAGTGGTTTTCTTGCAAGCAGTCTTTAATAGACTTTTTTCAAATTCTGACAAATACACTAAGTGTTTGGTTTGGATATGCAGAACTAAAACTATGTAGAAAGATTTCTAATTACTTAGTTCAATCCGTGAAATTCCTGAGAATTCCATTTGGAAGAAAGAATAAGAAAAAATATGGGGGACTTCCCTGGTGGTCCAGTGGCTAAGACACTGTAGTCCCAATGTAGGGGGCCTGGGTTTGATTCCTGGTCAGGAAACTAGATTCTACATGCCACAGTGAAGACCTGAAGAAGCCAAATAAATAAATAAAATTTAGAGTGAAACAACTATATATATATATATATATATATATATATATATATATATATATATATAAATAGAATATGGGCTTTGCAGTCTGAGACACCTGGCCTTTTTTTTTTTTTTTTGCTTTTGTTTTAATGGTAGCAAGCAAACAGGATTTATTTCAGAGAGAAAGTACAAAACTCTCAGCATAGACACTGACAGGAGGTGAAGTGCCCCAGACCGTGGCTTTTTTACTAAGCAGTGCAACTTTAGATAAGTTACTTAACCTCTCTGAGCCTCAATTAAAAAAAATTCCCTGTTTTGGTCATACTTTTTAAACTTTATTTTTTAATATAAATTTATTTATTGTAATTGGAGGTTAATTACTTTACAATATTGTATTGGCTTTGCCATACATCAACAAGAATCCACCACAGGTACACACGTGTTCCCCATCCTGAACCCCCCTCCCTCCTCCCTCTCCATACCATCCCTCTGGGTCCTCCCAGTGCATCAGCCCCAAGCATCCAGTATCATGCATCGAACCTGGACTTGCGATACTTTTCATATACTATATTATACATGTTTCAATGCCATTCTCCCAAATCATCCCACCTTCTCCCTCTCCCTCTCCCAGAGTC
Source organism: Ovis aries (assembly GCF_016772045.2). NCBI lineage: Eukaryota > Metazoa > Chordata > Mammalia > Artiodactyla > Bovidae > Ovis > Ovis aries. Next base: position 169,021 of record NC_056059.1, read on the forward strand.
CAAAAAACTGTTCTATACATTTGTGTTTCTTTTGCTGTCTCGCATACAGGGTTAAAATCGCTTTACAATGTTGTGATGGTTTCTGCCATAAAAACATGAAATGCTTCACCAATTCACATAACATCCTTGAGCAGGGGCCATGCTAATCTTTGTATCATTCCAATTTAAGTATATGTGCTGCCAAAGTGAGCACTGAGCCTCAATTTCTTAATCTATGAAATGGGAATGATAGTTCCCTTGCAGAACTGTTGTGAGGATCACATGCCAGGTATATATTAAGTATTCAATATATGTTCACGTTCTTCTCCATTAAACAGCATCTTATTTGTTACTTTGTTCACCAAGAGCACACACTTGGGCCTGAAACAGCCTAGGTTCAATGCCTGATCCCACAATTTTAGTAACTCTGTGATTTGGGACAAGTTGTTAACAATCTCAGAAGCACTGTTTTCTCATCTGGAAAAGAGTTAGCAACAACTAACTAATGGAGTTAGTGCCCAGCTCCGGGAAGCGTTCATGAAATAGACACATCCATTAGAATCACATTAAATCACCGTGGAGACAGCATGGATGCTGAGAGAGTGCTGATGCTGAGTGGCTGCTGAGTTGCTGGCGAGGGGTCAGCCAGTTGTCCAGGAGGAGGCTCAACATTCTGTTTCCTGATTTTACCTTTATTTCCCCACTTTTCTTTTTTTGAAATATTTTAAATTATTTTTTGGCTATGGTGTGTCTTAATTTCAGCATGTGGGATCTTTCATTGTGGGACATGTCCTCCTCTCTAGATGTGGCTCCTGGGCTTAGTAGTTGTGACTTGCAAACTTAATTGCCCTGTGGCTTGTGGGATCTTAGTTCCCCCACCAGGGATCAAACGCTCGTCCCCTGCATTGGAAGGCAGATTCTTAACTGCAGATTCTTAACCAACAGGGAAGGCCCCTCCCCACTTTTCTGTGTCTTTCTCCTTTGTCTTCTCTTTCAAAGTTTCTGCTGTGTGAAAAATGTTTATATCCAAAGTGATATGACATGTAACCTACATATTTTCTTTCCCTGCATGGCCTCCATAAATCTTGTGTCTGTGCATGACTCTTTCTCAGTTCTGGGTTTTTGATTCCACGCCCCCAGGTAGAATACTGTGTGTTGAACTCTGTCCAATGGATTTGGTGCTGTGTGTCCCCCTCTGCCTCTGATACCTCCAAGATGAAAATACCTAATTGCTAAGAAATCTGGGGGCAAAATAAATTCTCAGGAAGGACCACGACTTAGCATCTTTTCATTTCTCTTTTACCTCTGAAAGAGCATAGTCTGCTTGTTCTGTCTCGTGACCTCTTGTTTGATCATGCTATGCATAATTAATATGGCATGTCCAACAGGAGTAATTCTACTTGCTTCTTTCCCTGAATATTTAGACTGGGGGTAAATGGCTTCTTGTTTTTACTTAAGAGTTAAACAAAAGGGACTTCCCTGGTGGTGCCGTGGTTAAGACTGTGCTTTTCAATGCAGGGGCTGCAGATTGAATCGCTGATAGGGGAACCAAGATCCCACATGCCTCAATGCTCATAAACAAAAACAGAAGCAGAATTGTAACAAATTCAATAGACAACTTTAAAAATGGTACACATCGAAAAAGTTCTTAAATATATATATATATATATGTGTGTGTGTGTGTGTGTGTGTGCATATGTAGTCTATATGTATTGCACGTGTATAACCCTTTGTATTAAATAGTTCGGCTTCTTACAGCAAACTACATTAGAAGCCAATGTTTTCAGACATGGATGCTTTGAAATGTAAATTTATAGTCCCTACTAACAAAGAACTATAGGAATTATATGTCTTGTGCACTTTTGATAGCACATCCCAACTTTGTGTCACCTATTTGGGAGGCTGAATGATGCCATCATATAATCTTGGACTTAAATTTCAAAACCCTAGCTAGAATTTTCTGCTTAGTCTTTCCCCTATAACTGACAGTTTTACCCCAGAGCTAAAGACAAATGAAGAACAAAAACAGTCCTTTTGCTGTGCTGATTATTTCTTGCTCACCTCTTTTTCTCTATTAAAAAAAATTAAGGTATATATTTTTTAATGTGGGCCAATTTTTTTTTAAAATTTTTTATGGCCACATCATACAGCATGCAGGATCATTAGTTGGGGCTTGCAAACTCTTAGTTGTGGCATACAAGATCTACTTCCCTGACCAGGGATGGAACCCCAGCCCCTTTTTATTGGGAGCTCGGAGTCTTAGCTACTGGACCACCAGGGGAGCCCTAGACCCATTGTTTCTTGACTGCTTTCCCTTTGTTCCTGCAGTCCTTTCTTCCCTTAAGAACATTAATGACTGAGACCTGTTTAAGGGCAAGCACTGTGGCCAGGCTTAGATCACAAAATGTCTTGGACCAAAATGAAGTCATGCTTGATTCTCTTTCTCCAGGGACCCCCCCCTCCCCTATCTGCTTACAACACCCAACGTTGAGATAAAATAATTTTCCAGTTATTTCAACCAGATCATCAGGTGCTCTGGACCAAACCCTAGACTGTCAGATTTGTACCCTTTGTATATTTCCTCAGGCTTCCCAGGTGGTTCAAGTCGTAAAAAATCCGCAGGAGATACAGGTTTGATCTCTGGGTCGAGAAGATCCCCTGGAGGAGGAAATGACAACCCACTCCAGTATTCTTGTCTGCAAAGTTTCATGGACAGAGGAGCCTGGTGGGTTACAATCCACAGGGTTGCAAAGAGTCAGAAACGACTTAGCCACTGGACACACACACACACATGTAATTCCCCATATTTTGTCTTTCCTCTTGTCATGATGGGCATTAAAGTCTTAAAATGAAGAGGGTCTACAAGCTTTTTCTCAGGGACAACCAGGAAGGATGGCAGCTGACCAACTCACTCAAGATGGCTGTTCCCTTGCTCTCTGTCCATCCCTTGCCAGATCAGTGCCTGCTTCATTTACACTTAGTCTGACCTTCCTACATACTTGCCTTGGGCCCCAGCTAGTGATTGTTCTTATCAAAGTGGTGGTGAGGGATGTGCCCTTCTATTGGTTTCCCTGGTAATTGATGAGCCCATCTGGTATTAAATCCCCTATAACTGGCAAACTCCCCCTCCACCAGGAGCAAAGAATGCTGCCACGTCCTGAAGGTGTCTGATGCACAGGGTTGGGGGGAGGGTGTTGCTCCAGGACTTTGCTTCAGACACAGGAGCTCCCCATCTGTCAAACCACTGATGTCTCTGTTGCTTGATGGATGTGTGCATGCTAAGTCACTTCAGTCATGTCTGACTCTTTGCAACCTTATGGGCTTTAGACCGGCAGGCTCCTCTGTTAATGGGATTCCCCAGTCAAGAACAATGGAGACGGTTTGCCATTCCCTTCTCTAGGGTATCTTCCTGGCCCAGGGACTGAATCCCCATCTCCTGTGTCTCCTGCATTGCTAGTGGATTCTTCACCGCTGAGCCACCAGGTAAGCCCTCTGTTGCCCAATACAGGCTTTCTTCTGTCTTAAAGCTGGGCAAATGCAAGTTTTGTAGGCTTGTGAGGTGCAGTCCAACAGGTGGGCATAAAGAGACCAGCTTCCTTAGCCCCTCAGGAAGGGCTGAGAAACTTGACAGTTTGGGGAGGTGGTGACAATTACCAAGAGGAGATGTGGTGGGGCAGGGGAGTCCCTGGGACCAGCCAAGGTGGAAAAGGAGAGCTTGAGAGGAGCTTGGCTGGGCCTGTGGATCTCCCCCTGCGGGGACTTAGGAGAAAGGGTTCCTCAAATACAGTGATAAATATTATTTGCCCTGTAATAGAATTCCATTTGAAACTGTTACAGCTGAGGTGTTACAAGCCCATTCTTGTGTCACAGAAAGCTAGGTCGCTCCTCCATTTGGAAGGTATTATTTTATTTTCCTTGTTCCTAAAATAGCACAAAGGAAGGCTTCTATTTGTTCTCCCACCTTGTGCTAATCTTAGAGCAACATGAAAATGCTTACTGTGTGTGGATCTTGAAACAACACTGAAAACTTCCAACATGGGAAAACAATTAATTCCCACTCCTTCCCCCTTTCCTCTTAGATTCCAATGACTGGCTGTGTTTAACCCTAATTTTGCCTACTCCTTCTCAGAAAAGTCACAGTAACATGCATGGATCTACTAGCAGGATCATAAATTCAGTAGGGTGTGGGATTCCAGCTTGATTCTCCTGGGGCTGACATCTCATCAGAGAACAATGAGTCCTAAAAAGCATATGTTCAGTGCTGGGTTTGGGGGTCTGCATGATAATGGCTTCAGGAATGCAGCTCAGACAAAAATCCCTGAGAGTTTAAACACTCAAGCTTCTTGGAGAAGGTGGGCCTCCAAAGATAGATGTAGAGAAGAGTAAAGAGAGCTGGTGAGTAAGTCAGAAAGAAAAAAACAAATATTGTATATTAATGCATGTATGATATGCATTATGGCAGGCTACAGTCTATGGGGTCTGTATGACCAAAGTCATGACCAAAGCAACTTAGCATGCATGCACCACACATATATACATAATCTAGGAAAACAGTATTGATGAACCTCTTTACAGAGAAGAAATGGAGACACAGGTGTAGGGAATGGACTTGTGGACTTGGCAAAGGAAGGAGAGGCTAGGACAAACTGAGAAAGTAGCATTGATGTATATACACTCACTCACTCTCAAAGTCACTCAGATATGTCTGACTCTTTGAGACCCCATGGACTGCAGCCTGCCAGGTTCCTCTGTCCATGGGATTTCCCAGGCAAAAATACTGGAGTGGGTTGCCATTCCCTTCTCCAGGAGATCTTCCCAATCCAGGGATCAAACCAAGTCTCCTTCATTGCAGGCAGATTATTTACCATTTGAACCACCAAGGAAGCCCCATGTATCCTCGTAACTTGTGGGAGGCTGCTATATAGCATAGGGAACACAACCTGGAGCTCTGTGATGACCTAGAGGGGTAGAATGCAGGGGGAGGGAGGTTCAAGAGGGTAGGGGGATATATATGCATATATATATATATATATATATATATATATATATATGCTGCTAAGTTGCTTCAGTGGTGTCCGACTCTGTGTAACCCCATAGACAGCAGCCCACCAGGCTCTGCTGTCCTTGGTATTCTCCAGGCAAGAACACTGGAGTGGGTTGCCATTTCCTTCTCCAATCCATCAAAGTGAAAAGTGAAAGTGAAGTTGCTCAGTCGTGTCCAACTCTTCGCAACTCATGGATTGCAGCCTATCAGGCTCCTCCGTCCATGAGATTTTCCAGGCAAGAGTACTGGAGTGGGGTGTCATTGCCTTCTCCGATATATATATATATATATATATATATATCATTGTGACTGATTAACATTGATGTATGGCAGAGAGAACCACAACACTGTAAGGCAATTATCCTCCAACTAAAACATATATATAGAGAGAGACAGGCAGGTGGAGGGTACAGGCAAGAGCAGCCTGTATGGGGCATCTCTGTGGAGAAAAAGGGACCCAGTTCACTGGAGACAGCAGTCATAGCTGAAGCAATTTCTGATTCAGTGAAAGCCTAAAGTAGGATTTTCCTCAGACTAATGGAAACCCTGTGTGTTACAAACATATCCATCAGAACATTAGAGGGAGGTAATGGATGACCTGACTCCTGGGACCTACCAGCTGAATATGGAGTTAGGAGGGGGACCGTGTTCAGAGAGGCTCAGCCTCTGTACGTCTGCTTTCTCTCCCGTGTTGCTCTGCCCAGTCGGGGCCGAGATACAGGTTCATGTGCCCCCACTTGTTCCCTGTAAACTCAGCTCGTATCATGTCTTTCTCTCGCTCTCTCCCTTCCTCTGCCTTTTCTGCTCATGGCCAGACGTTGAGAAGTCCTTCCTCGTTGTGAATTTTGGATGGAATGTCCACCTGTGACATCAGTCTTTTGTGTGCATGCCCAGATTAGCAGGGAGCATAAACAATGGGAACTCTATCAATACCCAGCTGGTCTCAGGATCAGGAGTCTCCAGGCCCAGCCCTAACACCTTTTAGCTCCTTGAACTCTGGCACTTCAACTACCTGTTCTTCAGTTTCATTTATTTGTAAATTGGAGACATTAATAGCTCCCTATCTACCTTACACAATTTCCTTGAGGCTTAAATGAAATATGGTTGTGAAAGTGCTTTGGAGACAAAGAAATATATTTATTAAGAGTAACTCAATACTTGAGGGGTTGCATGAGGGGGAAGGTGGTAAAACTGAGACATCTCAATAAATCCCATCCCGTCCTATGATTTTATAAAATTGTTTTATACTACTTTGTCGTTGATTAGTAACTAGGTTGTGTCCGACTCTTTTGCAACCCTGTGGACTGTAGCCGTCCAGTCTCCTCTGTCCATGGAATTCTCTGGGCAAGAATACTGGAGTGGGTTGCCATTCCTTTCTCCCAGGGATTTTCCCAACAGAGGAATTAAACCCACATCTCCTGCTTGGCAGGTGGATCCTTTACCACTGAGTCACTAAGGAAGCCCTTTATATTCCTTAAATAAGCTGAATTAGATAGCTTTTCCTGCTTTTCTAACAACTCTCACTCTAAAGGTATCTTTTTTCCTACCTAGAGCTCCTTAAAGGCAGAACCCAGGGCCTCCCTACACATTCCCGCTCACCTTGCTTGGCTTCCTCACCAGCCACTGGGCCTCCCAACCACTGAAGCAGCAACAAAAACTCTCACACAGCATCTCCAGAGGCTCTCTGGACTTCAGTCATCACCCCAGGCCTTCCAGCAGCAGCTGATGTAAAAAAATGTGAAAAGATTTTTCCTAAGACAACAAGATGCTCTACACAGAGACTTGGATGTCACTTGGCTCCTCGCTTAGAAATGACTTAGGAACCTTACTGTGAAAGAAAGTCCTGCAGTATTTCAGGAACAGGTATTCACAGCACAAACGTTGACATATTTATAAACTTAGGAATGTGATGATAGATACCATGGTGTGGATAAAGGAACATATGATAGTGTCCTTGGTGAGGTCGGCTGTGTGAGACCAGGTCTGAGAAGGATATAACCAGCACATCCCCAAGGTGCCACAAGCGGTTTAATGATGGGACAATTAACCGTGGTGTCATAGTTTGCTGGGGCTGCTGTAACAAAGTATTAGTCTCTTTAGGCTGCTGAAACAAAAATACCATTGATAAGTGGGCTTCCCTGATGTCTCAGAGGTAAAGAAACAGCATGCAATGCAGGATACTTGGGTTTGATCCCTGGGTTGGAAAGATGCCCTGGAGAAGGAAATGGCACCCACTTCAGGATTCTTGCCTGAGAAATCCCATGGACAGAGGAGACTTGTGGGCTACAGCCCACAGGGTCACAAAGAGTTGAACATGACTGAGTGACTAAATCACCACCACCATTGATGAGTGGCTTGAAAACAACAGACATTTATTTTCTGGAGGCTGGGAAGTCCAAGATTAAGATGTGGGCAGGGTTGATTTCTTTTGAGGCCTCTTTCCTTGCCTTGCAGACGGCTGCCTTCCCCCACAGACTGTCTTCTTTCTCTGCTTGTCGACGTCCTAATCTTCTGTTACTGTGTATATGCTAAGTTGCTCAGTCATGTCCGACTCTGGCACACCATGGACTATAGCCCGCCAGTCTCCTCTGTCCATGGGATTCTCCAGGCAGGAATACTGGAGTGGGTTGCCATGCCCTCCTCCAAGGTGATCTTCCAGGCCCAGGAATCGAACCCATATCTCTTATGTCTCCTGCATTGGCAGGCGGGTTCTTTACCACTAGTGCCACCTGGGCTTCTTATTATATGGACACAAGTCAGATTGGATTAGGGTCCACCTGTATGACTTTGTTTAACTTTAATTACCTTTTTGAAGACACTCTCCTAAGACAGTCACATTCTGAGGTCCTGGGGGTTAGAACTACAACATAGGAACAGGGGGGCAACGGTTACAACTCAACCCTTAACTCACACTGTGGGCAAGGTAAAGAGAATCAAGACGAATGGAGAAGCCACTGGAAACTATTAACAGCAGAAGCCTCTATCATCCTTGAGCCTGGAGAAACAAAAGAGAAAGGGTGTGCTATTCCTAGAACCCATCCAGAGCTGTGGTCATAGGGGAGGGGCTGCCCAGCATGGGTGCTATATGACAAAGGAAGGCACCCATGGTGGAGACCAGGCTCTGGCAGAGAGGGAGGGAGAAGACCCACCCCTCTCTCTCCCCGCCCGTCATACTCCTGCCTTCACACTCTGATAGTGCTTCCCTTTGGTCAAGAACCGAGAAATAGGCACTGAGAACAGCAAAGCCCGGAGGCTGCAGCTTATAGATGTCAGGCTTTGAGGCAGGGAACGGGCTGACAAGTGTGGCCAGGGGTGGGAGGGAAATGGTAGGATTTGAATGGGACAATGGAGAATTGCCAGCTCAGTGGAGAAAACAAAGACATTTGCAAAGGAGGAATTAATTATGCATACTCAGGTAACATAAATGGACTTTAAAGTGTCATTGGAAAACAGAAAATGCTACTTAACTACAAAAAAAAAAAAAATTAGTCATACATTCAAAACCGAACCGCATATTCATGTAATCATTTCCAGTCCCAGAAGTTTTTAAGATACTTGTTTGCAGAAGTAAAGCAGAATTATAGAAAAATAGGTTTGTCAATTTTGTCATATTGAGCACTGATGTTCTTAAAATGGAATGGGAAGTATTATTGGAACTGTTTTGGAATAGAAAGCAGCTCTCTGTTTCAGGAGGGTGCCTTGTGACCATACCCATTAATGGTCACACCATGGTTATATGAACTGGGTACATCCCCTGTGTTATCCCGCTGGGGTTGCCATAATAAAGTACCATAGGCTGGTGGCCTTGACAACAGAAATTCGTTTTCTTATCACTCTGGAGGCTGGAAGATTGAGACCCAATGTTGACAGGGTGGATATATGCTGAGAGCTCCCTTTGGGAGTTCCTTTTCAGTGTGTGCTCACATAGTCTTTCCTGGGTGAGTTTGCAGGAGGGAAAAGCAAGGGGATGGAGGGAGGGGGAGAAAGGCTGATCTCTTGGTGTCTCGTTTTTTTTTGTTTTTTTGTTTTTTTTTTTTTCCTAAGTTCTAATCATCCTGATTTTATGATCACAGAAATACTACAAATATCCACAGTTGGTGAACACCATTTTAACAAATACAGATAGAAGGATGGATAGATAGCTACATAGATAGAGTGACTGTAACAGGAATAGGCTCAATCTGCAATGCTGTTTTTAAAGTATAGTGTTGAATTTAATGTTACTTGAATTTTTTAAAAAAATTATTTGGCCACACCAGGGCTTAGTTAAGGCATGTAGAATCTAGTTTCTTGACCAGGGATCAAACCCAGACCCCCTGCACTGGGACACAGGCTTGATCCCTGAGTCAGGACGATCCCTTGGAGGAGGAAATGGCAACCCACTCCAGTATCTTTGCCTGGAAAATCCCATGGACAGAGGAGCCTGGCGGGCTACAGTCCATGGGGTCACAGAGTTGCAGACGACTGAGCAATTTAGCACACACTCATGCATTTCCCTAAAGGCCTCACGTCCAGATACAGCCGCTCTGGGGGTTAAGACTTCAACATATGAGTTTTGGAAGGGACACAAACATTCAGTCCATAACATCCCATTCATATAGTGATATGAAATAGATGACACTTGATATGTTGATACTGATAGTCATTAAATCAAGAAAACTTCATTGCACACCTACTGTGTGCCAGAATCTCTGCTAGGCTCTGAGATTATAGGTTAAAAAAAAAAAAAAAAAACTGTCTCAGTCTTTAATGAGTTTATAACTTGAAAAGAGACAGAGAAACGGTTAAAACACAGGGGTCACTACAAAGAGAGCCTGAGAATTTGTGCTATGTCACTCGGTTATGTTTGGATTTTTTAAATTTAAATTTATTTATTTTAAATGGATGCTAATTAATTTACAATATTGTATTGGTTTTGCCATACCTCAACATGAATCCTTCATGGGTGTACACGTGTTCCTAATCCTGAACCCCGCTTCCACTTCCCTCCCCGTAGCACCCCTCTGGGTCATCCCAGTGCACCAGCCCTGAGCATCCTGTATCATGCATCAGACCTGTACTGACGATTCATTTCTTATATGATATTATACATGTTTCAATGCCATTCTCCCAAATCACTCCACCCTCTCCCTCTCCCACATATCTCTTTGAGACCCCTTGGACTGTAGCCCGCCAGGCTTCTCTATCCATGGGATTCTCCAGGCAAGAATACCGGAGTGGGTTGCCATTTCCTTCTCCATACCCAGAGATCGAACCCACGTCTCTTGGGTCTCCTGAACTGGCAGCAGGTTCTTTTCCACTAGCACCCCTGATGGCTCAGATGGTAAAGATTTCATCTGCAATGCAGGTGACCTGGGTTCTATACCCAAGTCAGCAAGATCTCCTGGAGGAGGGCATGGGTGCCAATATTCTTGCCTGGGAGTTCCATGGACAGAAGAGCCTAACAAGCTACAGTCTATGGGGTCGCAAAAGAGTCAGGACATGACTGAGCAACTAACACTGTCACTTTCTGTTCAGCGCCTCTGGGAAGCCCCAGAGCACCTCAATTCAGTTCAGTTCAGTCGCTCAGTCATGTCCAACTCTTTGTGACCCCATGAACCGCAGCACGCCAGGTCTCCCTGTCCATTGCCAGCTCCCGGAGTTTACCCAAACTCATGTCCATTGAGTCAGTGATGCTATCCAACCGTCTCATCCTCTGTCGTCCCCTTCTCCTTCTGCCCTCAATCTTTCCCAGAGAGTGCCTAGATGGGATGAGTAAATCACTCCCTGGGTGCTGCAGAAGTGATGTGCAAGCAGAAACAGAGGATGAGGAATATTGGAGAGTAAACACGGGGTGGGGCAGACAAGGGGGAGCAATCAGGATTGAAGAAGACGATACACAGAACTAGGGTGACCAGGATCCTGGTTTGCCAAGGGTTGTCCTGGTTTTAGCACTAAAAATCCCACATCTGGGAAAGCTCGGGGTCGCTGAGCCTTATATGCTGCTGCTACTGTTAAGTCGCTTCAGTCATGTCTGACTCTATGCAACCCCATAGAAGACAGCCCACTCAAATGAACTCGAAATGAAAAAGGAGACATTACAACAGACAACACAAAAAGAGAAAGGATCATAAGAGACAATTAGAAACAACTGCATGACAATAAAATGGATAACCTGGAACAAATGGACAAATTCTTAGAAAAGTACAATCTTCTAAGACTGAACCAAGAAGAAATAGAAAATATGAATAAATCAAGCACTAACACTAATCACAAGCTTTAAATATGAACACATCAGTTACAAGCACTACTATCTGTGATCAAAAGTCTCCAACAAACAAATGCCTAGGACTTCACAGATGAATGCTCTCAAACGGTAGAGATGTGATAATACCTATGCTGGTCAAACTGTTCCAGAAAAATGTGGAGGAAGGAGCATTCTCAACTTATTCTGTGAGACCACCATCATCATGAACCGAAATGAAGCAGAAATGCCACATAGAAAAGAAAATTACAGGCTAACATCACTGATGAACATCAATGCAAAAATCTTGGGGAAAATTCTAGCAGAAACAAAACAAAAAACACATGAAAAGGGTCATACACCAAGTTCAAGTGGGGTTTACCCCAGGGATGCAAAGATTTTTCACTATCTGCAAATCAAGCAATGTGACATACTATATTAACAAATTGAAAGATAAAAACCATATGATAATCTTGATTGATGCAAGGAAAGGTTTTTACAAAATTAAACACTAGTTTATGATTTAAAAATCATCCCATAAATGGGTATGGAATAAACCTACCTCAACATAATAAAGGTCATATAGGATGTAGGAAAATCTTTCAGCAAACATTATTCTCAATGGTGTCAAGATTGAAGCATTTCTTTTAAGATCAGGATCAAGACCATGGTGCCCACTCTAATTCCTATTAATCAATACAGTTTTGTATGTCATAGACACAGCAATCAGAGAAGAAAACGAGAAAGAATGCATATTAGAAAAGAAGAAGTCCATCTCTCATTGATTGCAGATGACCTGTTTCTATTCACAGAAGACCCTAAAGGTAGAACCAGAAAATTACTAGAGCTAACCAGTGAATTTAGTAAGGGCCAGGATACAAAATTTATACACAAAAATCCTTTGCATACTTATAGCACAACAAGAAAAATCAGAAAGAAAAACTAAGGAAACAGTGCCATTCCCCACTGCAACAAGAATAGCATAGCTAGGAATGCTGCTGCTGCTAAGTCGAGTCAGTAGTGTAAGACTCTGTGCAACCCCATAGATGGGAGCCTACCAGGCTCCCCCGTCCCTGGGATTCTCCAGGCAAGAACACTGGAGTAGGTTGCCATTTCCTTCTCCAATGCATGAAAGTGAAACGTGAAAGTAAAATCACTCAGTCGTCTCCAATAATTCAGGAGCCCCTAGACTGTAGCCTATTAGGTTCCTCCATCCTTGGGATTTACCAGGCAAGAATACTGGAGTGAGTTTCCATTTTCTTCTCCAAAAGCTAGGACTAAACATACCTAAACAGACAAAACTCATGTATGCAGAAAGACAGGTTGTATGATGAAAGATAGCAAAGATGAAATAAACAGATAGAAAGATATGTCATGTTCTTGAACAGAAAGAAATCAATGTTGTGAAAATGACTATACTACCCAAACCAATCTGCAGATTCAATTCATCCCTACCAAACAACCAATGACATTAAAAAAAAAAAAAAAAGAACTAGGACTAATAATTTTACAATTTATATGGGGGGAAAAAAAGACCCAGAAAGGCCAAAGCAATCTTGGAAAGAAATGTGGAACTGGAGGAATCAGTCTTTCTAACTTCAGACTATACTACCAAGACACTATGGTACAGGCACAAAAACATGAACATAGAGCAATGGAACAAGACACAAAGCTGTGAGATAAACCCACACTCCTATAGGCACCTTTTCTTTGACAAGGGAGGCAAGAATATAGAATGGAGAAAGGACAGAAAAGAGAACCTCATCAGTGAGTGGTGCTGGGAAACTGGACAACTACATGTAAAAGAATGAAATTAGAACACTTCTTCACACTATACACAAAAATAATTCACAATGGATTAAAGACTAAAAGGCCAGAAACTATAAAATTCTTAGAGGAAAACAGGCAGAACACTGTTTGACATTTACCACAGCAAGATCCTCTTTGATCCACCTCTGAGAATGACTGAAATAAAAACAAAAATTAAAAAAAAAGGCACCTAGAGTATTTAAGCAGCAAAGAAAACTATAAACAAGATGAAAAGACAGCCCTCAGAATAGGAGAAAATAATTGTAAACGAAGCAATTGACAAAGGATTATCTACAAAGTACACAAGTAGATCATCAAGCCTCAAATCAGAAAAAAAGAAACCAAGTGAAAAATGAGCAGAAGACGTGAACAAACTTCTTCAAAGAAGACATTAAGAAGGCCATCAAATACATGCAAAGATGCTTCACATCACTCATTATTAAGGAAATGCTTATTAAAATTATATGAGGTGTCACCTTACACCAGTCAGAAAGGCCATCTCAACAATTCTATAATAATAAATGCTGGACAGTTCATGGAAGAAAGTAAACCCTCTTGCACTGTTTGTAGACATGTAAATGGATACAGCCACTATGGAGAAGGAATGTAGGTTTCTTAAAATAGTAGGAATAAAACTACCACGTGATGCAACAATCCCCTACTGGCCATATACCTGAGGAAACCATACGTCTAAAAAGACATACATACCCCAATGTCCATTGCAGCGCTATTTAAAATATCCAGGGCATGGAAGCAACCTAATGTCTATCAAGAGAACAATGGATAAAGAAGTTGTGGAACATATACACAATTAAATATTACTCAGCCATGAAAAGGAACAAATACGAGTCAGTTTAACTGAGGTGGAGGAACCTAGAAACTGTGATACAGAGTGAAGTAAATCAGAAAGAGGAAAACAAACATAGTACGTTAATGCATACACATGGAACCTTGTAAAATGGTACTGGTGAATATTTGAAGAAATAGATACACAGATGTAGGCCTTGTGAACTCAGCTGGAGAAGGAGAGGGTGGGACAAATTGAGAGAGTATCATTGAAACATAGCAACTACCATAAGTAAAATCACTAGCTAGTGGGAAGTTGCTATATAACATAGGGAGCCCAGCATGGTGCTCTGTGACGACCTGGAGGGTGGGATTGTGGGAAGTGGGAGGGAGGCTCATCAAAGAGTGGATAATATATTTATGGTCTATTCATATTGTTGTATGAGGAAAATCAACCAAACATTGTAAAGCAGTTATCCTTCAATTAAAAATAAATAAATACAATCTGAAAACTTTCATTCAACACATCTGTACTGTCATCTAAAGCTATATGGGATCATCTTCTATTCCTAGCTATTTTTCCACTATAAGTGCTTATAAATGTCATTAAATGTTTTAAAAATATGATTTTAATAGCTAAACAGTATTGCTTAATATCTCATACATAAATAATAAAGTTTCAGCCTCAACATAGAAACAATACCACAAAAGGTTTCCTTTAAACTAAAGCTTGCATTTTAATTCAGTTCAATGATAATTTCCCTGAAGATCTAAAATTCTTATGAAAAATTAATTATGTGGAGTCTTTCTTGCTTTCATCTGTTATGCCTTATTGTCATTTACTTTTAAGGACTCTTGGACTTTCAACAGTTTTGCCTTAAACTGTATTTTTTGACTCTTGAGAAATCTGTACGCAGGCCAGGAAGCAACAGTTGGAACTGGACATGGAACAACAGACTGGTTCCAAACGGGAAAAGGAGTACGTCAAGGCTGTATATTGTCCCCCTGCTTATTTAAGTTATATGCAGAGTACATCATGAGAAACGCTGCACTGGAAGAAACACAAGCTGGAATCAAGATTGCCAGGAGAAACATCAAGAAACTCAGATATGCAGATGACACCACCCTGATGGCAGAAAGTGAAGAGGAACTAAAAAGCCTCTTGATGAAAGTGAAAGAGGAGAGCGAAAAAGTTGGCTTAAAGCTCAACATTCCGAAAACAAAGACCATGGCATCTGGTTCCATCACTTCATAGGAAATAGATGGGAAACAGTGGAAACAGTGTCAGACTTTATTTTGGGGGGCTCCAGAATCACTGCAGATGGTAACTGCAGCCATGAAGTTAAAAGACACTTACTCCTTGGAAGAAAAGTTATGACCCAACCTAGATAGCATATTCAAAAGCAGAGACATTACTTTGCTGACTAAGGTCCGTCTAGTCAAGGCTATGGTTTTTCCTGTGGTCATGTATGGATGTGAGAGTTGGACTGTGAAGAAGGCTGAGCACCGGAGAATTGATGCTTTTGAACTGTGGTGTTGGAGAAGACTCTTGAGAGTCCCTTGGACTGCAAGGAGATCCAACCAGTACGTTCTGAAGGAGATCAACCCTGGGATTTCTTTGGAAGGAATGATGCTAAAGCTGAAACTCCAGTACTTTGGCCACGTCATGAGAAGAGTTGACTCATTGGAAAAAACTCTAATATTGGGAGGGATTGGGGGCAAGAGGAGAAGGGGACGACCGAGGATGAGATGGCTGGATGGCATCACGGACTCAATGGACGTGAGTCTGAGTGAACTCTGAGAGATGGTGATGGACAGGGAGGCCTGGCGTGCTGCGATTCATGGGGTTGCAAAGAGTCGGACACGACTGAGCGACTGAGCTGAACTGAACTGAAAATCTTAAATTTAGATATTAAGAATGTCAAGAAGCACTCTTATAAGTGTGAATAACTCAGTCATATCCAGTTATTTGTGACTCATAGACTGTAGCCCACCAGATCATCTGTCCACAGAATTTTCCAGACAACAATATTGGAGTGTGTAGCCATTCCTTTCTCGAGGGGATCTTCCTGACCCAGTGGTCAAACCTAGGTCTCTCGCATTGCAGGCTGATTCTTTACCATATGAACCACCAGAGAACACTGACCCTGGTGTACACGGATGTAAAAATCCTCAAAAGAATATTAGCAAACCAAATTGAAGATACATTAAAAGAATTATACACTATGATCAAATAGAATTTATTCTGTGCCTGCAAGCATGATTTATTATCTGCACATCAATCACTGTGATACAATATATGAGCAAAATTAAGGATGAAATCATGTGATCTCAATAATTGCAGAAAAACCTTTTGACAAAGTGTAACATCAATTTTGATACAATCTCTCAATACAGTGGTTATACATGGAACATCCTAAAGGGTATATAAGACAAGCCCACAGGTAGCATCCAACTCAGTGGTAAAGAGGTGAAAGATTTTCCTAGAAGATCAGGAATAGTACAAGGACGCCCACTCTCACCAATCTTGTTCAACATAGTAGTGCAAGTGTCCTACCCAGAATAACTAGGCAAGAAAAGGAAATAAGAGCATTCCCATTGGAACAAATGAAGTTACACTGCCACTATTTGATTATGACAGGATTTATATGAAACTATAAAAACTCCATCAAGTAACAAGTATTAAAACTAATAAACCCAGGAATGTAGCAGGATATGAACCATCAGAGAGAACAGAACAGTATCATATACAAATGCATCAAAAAAAAAAAAATAAATTTAACTGAGGAGCAGAAACACCTGTACAGTCATGGGCTCCAAGACATAGAGTCTGGATTCAAATCCCACCTTACCCACTGACCTGAAAAGTGACCCAGGGCAAATCACACAATGATCTGAAGCTCAACATATTCAACTGTAAAATAGACATAAACCCAGTATCTCCTCCCAGGGCTGTGAAACTCCAAGGAAATGCTTATTTAGGCCTGGGGTTGGAGTGTCTCTGGAAGCCTTTCCTTGTATGAAAGTCCTCTAGAACTGGGTTCTCCTGATCCTGTGGGTAAGGGTCAAGTATAGAGCCTGGGAGCCAAATGGGACTGGACAAGGACGAGGACAAAAAAAAAAAAAAAGCTCTGTGTCAGGGAGGGAAGCCACCTCCTTTCCAGATCTCAGAGTTGTTCCTGCACCAAGGGCCTGGGGGTTGCACAATCAGATGTGAAAGCTGAACCCCCCACAGCAGGGATGGAGCCTTTCTGGCAAGAACCTTCTCTCTGGTCCAGTCTCCAGTGTAATGTGGTGCTGCTCCCTGTGTTCCCCATGACTCCATCAGGCAAAGAGCTCTTGGGACTTGGAGGTCTATTAAACCACAGGTGCCTGAGAGTCAGAATGACACAAGGACTAACAATATTGAGAATTATCTATATTTTTAAAAAAATGACAGAATTACAGATGAGGCAGGGGATGTGAAGAAGAAGAATTAACTACCTCTGAATCCTTTAGCAGAAATATCTCCACACCAGCTCAGCAGAGCTCACTGAAGGAAAATATAATGGAAAAGCAGGCTATGGGTATATCTCTACACTGCTGGACCCAGGGACCCAAGTCCCAATCCACCAACATTGTTTTTGTGTATCCAGACACCAAAAGGAAGGAACACAGGCCTTGCCTTAGGAAGTCTTAGCCAGACATAATATTGGGCTTGCTGAGCATGGTCATACGGTCACTATGGACTCAGACCCTCCTCCATGCTCACATCCTCTGTCCTCACAGAAACATACACGGTTCACTACAGAGAACCCTCTGAGGGTACTTGTGTATACTAGAAACTGGCAATGGTGAAATGCGAAGAGAAGACACAGAAATGGAAACGTGCCTCTGGGGTGCTGTACAAATTTCCAAAGATCTGAAGTTCTTGATACTCAGCATTTTTTAAAAAAGCTTCTTAATGTATAAACACAGAAAGGACATTTCCAGGAGAAAGGACAAAGGAATCGTCCCATTGGGACAATTTGGTATCCATGTGGGAAGGTAAGTTGGATCCCTACCTCAAAAAACACCACCAAACGAATTAGGCACATACTAAAAACCAACAACTGAAGGAAAAACTTTACAAAATTTCAAACCATTTTTGATGAGGGAATATCTTTTCTTTAAATTGAGGTATTGATGATTTACAAAAATTTGTTTAAGGCGTACAGCAAAGTGATTCAGTGATTCAGACTCTCAGGTGCTTCCTTGTACACAATTCAATCCCTTTGGGAGGCCCCTAGGCTATGCCCTCTACTCAGAACAGCTAAGAATCCTGAGTAGGCAAAGCAGCATGTTGTGGTGCTCAGTGGGAGTTTTTAGACTGAATAAATTACTTTAGAATGATACAAGAAACAAGCCCAGAGTTTAAGAGAGAATCTCCAAACCTACTTTCCAAAAGGAGGTCTTGCTCCCTTGTATGTGGGTACGTGAAACAGCGCTTGGGAAGGGAAAATGTCTGTTATGAATATTTGGTCTGCAGAGGGGACAAAGTGGTGTGTAGAGAGGATGTGCAGGCACGTCCCAGGATACTGAGCACATGGACGCAGTTACTGGACTCTCAGTCCTGCTCTGGGGGCATTGCACTGTCTCCACCCTGGACACAGGGTTAGCAGCTCACACAGGTCCTGGAGAGTATGGTAATATGACCTGGACCTGGCCAATCGGTGTGTTCTATCTTCCTTGGAACCGTGATTGGCTCAGGACTGGGGCGCTGACCAGTCAAGACCCAGGGCCAGTCCTCATGCTGGAATCAAGGGAAGAGGAGCTCTTGTTCAGAAGGGGTGGAGCTGGGTGAGATCAGGCTACAGCAGTGGGAGGGGCATGATGTCAGCCTGGGGCAGTTGGTGGCCTTCCCGCGCCCATCAGGGCAGAGCCACTGGCCTAAGAAAGAGGGCACTGCCGAGCCCAGGGTTTGAAAGCGCCAGTTCCTGCTGTGGTCCCAGAGCTCAACCTGAGACCGGAGGGAAGCCGTCTGCCCGTGAGTCCTATCCTGCTTGTCTGTCAGCTTGTTTGAACCACGCTGGGTTTTCTGTCCAGCTGGCTAAGTGGAAACCCTGGAAATGCACCTGTGTGGGTTTATGCTGGCTTAAGGGAAGAAATGCAAGATGACACTGGGAGACTGCAGTTTAATCTGGATTCAGGTCATATCTCTTGAAAGTGAAATGAAAGTCCCTCCGTCGTGTCCCAGTTCAGGGACTGAACCCAGGTTTCCTGCATTGCAGGCAGATTCTTTACCAGGTGAGCCACAAGAGAAGCCCAAGAATACTGCAGTGGGTAGCCTGTCCCTTCTGTAGCGGATCAGCATTCCTGACCCAAGAATCAAACCGGGGTCTCCTGCATGGCAGGAGGATTCTTTACCAGCTGAGCTATCAGGGGAGCCCAGTATCTCTTAAGGCCAGCTATTCATTGTAGGATTACCCTAATTAGTCTTCATGGGTTTAAGGTAGTAACCTGCTAAGGTAGCACTAGATGTCATTTTTCTAGAGGACAAAACTGGGGTTCAAAGAAGGGGGTAACACAGCTACAGCAAGGAAGTGTGTACCTAGACAAAACCCCCAGATCCTGCTGTTAGAACTCAGGGAAGCCCTATGGTGTGGCTTGTCCATGTGACAGGGGCCAAGGTAACCAGCCCACACTGGATACGGTGGGGACCTGACTTGGTAACTGCCTTCTGGCAGCTCTGAGACTCAAAAAAGCAATTTGCACTGGAGAGAGGAAGGACGCATTCCTCCATCCACCCCACCACGCCCTCCAGGTACTCCCACACCCTGCCCCCTTTCTCTTGCTTTGTGAAGGGATAAGAGTCATCCTCATGTGACCACATTGGCTGTCAACTGCTCACAAGCTACCAACTGGAGCTGCTACAGGAGAAGCCAAGAGAAATTTCTCCTGAGTACCTCTCTTTCCTTTGCACCTTGGGGGCCCTCCTCCACACCTGCACACCAGAGCCCTTTTCTGAGACATGCAGGGACCCTCCTTCAGTTTGCAACAGGTTGCATCCATCACTGTCCTTTCAATGCCTCCCTTGAAACTCAGCTCATGAGCTCCTTTGTCTGCATTGCGGCCCACCTGGCTGCCACAGGAGGGACAGAGCTGACAATGAACCCAAAGCTCAGATCTGACAGGCAGGAATCTGTGTATAAACGGATCCATAACTAGGGCTTGAGCCCTAGTGACTCCACAGCTGTTTTAATGCCTGGGGAGGGTCTGGCTCTAGTGGGGGTAGGGTGAGTCTCCTGAAGTTCTGAAGGTCCACTGTGTGCAGGTTCATGGCACACAGAAAAGACAAGGGGGAGTCCTTCCCTGGAGGTGGTTACAGCTCATGGATGAGCCAGACAGGCAGGGCACAATAGCACCTGAGCTGCCTTCATGAATGTATGGGGTAGGGGCAGAGGAAGAGAATCAGGTCTGCTTCCTTACTGGAGCCCAGGGCAGGTTGTCACCAGACTAACCACTTACTATGTGGATGACCGTCACTGCTGTCTGCAAAGGGTTTACATTGGTGTGTGACTTCATCAAGTGGTCAGGCCACCTCTAAATTACACTGGCCATGGGCATTGCCTCTCCTTGGAACTTGACATGTTTCCTCTCTTCCTTACTGAACATTCATTTCCAAGAGGGTTTTTGGTCCACAATGATATTGGTTTTTTTCTAGGTCTGTCTCATGAGGAAAGCTTTTCCACTTGGCGTGGTTTGTTTTCCCAGCTCTCTTTCTTGGCTTGTTTTGTGAATTTGTTTCTGCCAGAGGAAGAGCTCAAAATTTGCCTTCTGGCTGAGATGTGACACTTACAACAGCAACGCCTACCTGGATATTATGACTACATTTCCTGAAAAGGCTTTGTTTTGCAGAAGACATCTTGAAAGTACCCACACTGTCTTTTCAGATACCCGAAGGCTATTTGAAATGAAAGAAAAAACAAGAATTCTCAAGTTTAGTCTTACTATATGTGGTTCAAGTGAAGTCACTCAGTCGTGTCCGACTCTTTGTGATCTCATGGACTGTATCCTACCAGGCTCCTCCGTCCATGGATTTTTCCAGGCAAGAGTACGGGAATGGGTTGCTATTTCCTTCTCCAGGGGATCTAACTGACCCAGGGATCAAACCCAGGTCTCCCACATTGGAGGCAGATGCTTTACCATCTTTGCCACCAGGGAAATCCCGTGGAGAAGAGAAACACTACCCACTCCAGTGTTCTAGCCTAGAGAATTCCATGGAGTGTATAGTCCGTGTGCTCACAAAGAATCAGACAAAATCTGATGACTAAACAACAACAACACCAAAGCTTCACCATTTGTCAAACAGAAATAACAACAGTATTTACATGACTGTGTGCATGTTCAGTGGCTCATTCACGTCAAATTCTTTGCAGCCCTGTGAACTGTAGCCCCTAAGATCCTCTATCTGTGGAATTTTTCAGGCAAGAATACTGAAATGGGTTGTCATTTTCTCCTTCAGGGTATCTTCCCGACCAAGGGATTGAACCCAGTTCTCCTGCGTCTCCTACATTGGCTGGTGGGTTCTTTTCTGCTGAACCACCTGGGAAACAAGTCATTACATCACTGGGTTATCATAAAGTACTGAACTTAGAGTCTGCCACTCGGGAAATTCTCACTGGTGATGTGCATACTCAGTCGTATATCATTATTGCTCATATGATAATGGAATGGCCATGCTCACAAAGGAGAAAGAAGAGCTTTTCCTAGTCCAATTAAATCCTTCACCACACATCTTTTTTAAAAACTTATTGACTTTGAAATGAACATCAAACATAAAGACATTGGTTATGGCCTCCAGAAAAGATCAAGCTGTACCAATAAGTGATGAAGATTCTTCTCCCAGTTCCAATATGCATGTGTTGTTTCCCCGGCACCACCGAGCCCTTCTCCAGTGGGCTCAGAGAGGCTGAGTCACTTACCATAGACAACACAGCAGCAGACCAGGACTCTGGCCCAGGTCGCTTAAACCACGTCTCCCTCCTGTGCCCATCTGACTTGCCCCCTCAGGGCAACAGAAAGATCTGGGCTCCCTTGGCGTGAGCCTTTGGGCCTGCCTCCACTCATCCATGCTGGGATATGTCCATTTCCAAACCATGCTCGGTGTCTCCTAGCCCTGGGCTGTCACGTCAGGCTCCAGGCTCCCTGCAGGTGAACTCCACACCCACAAGCACACCTCTGAGCCCTGCCCATCTGATCCCTGTGCCCGAGTGTCCTGATCCTAAGTGTGTTCTTGAGGCAGCCCCGGGACTGAGATCCTGGAGCCCTGCTTCTTTGAAGCTCCCTGCACCAAGCCCAGTGAGGCTCTGCCCTGTGGCCTCATGACAAGTGTGGTGGGCTGAGTGGTGGTTCCAAAAGCCATCCATCCTTCTGCAGTCTGCAAAGGTGGCCTTATTCCAACGAAAGTTCTCGGCAGATGGAAGTAAGTTTCTGACCTCTGCACCAGATCACCCGGGATGCATGTGGACCCTAAATCCGATGATGGGTATCCTTGGAAGAGAAGAGAGAGTGCTCTGAGGCACAGAGCCACCCAGGGGAGAAGGTTTGTGCAGTCAGGGTGATGTGGCCACAAGCCCAGGGAGGCCTGGGGTCCCCCAAGGGCTTGACCAGGCCAGAGGGACCCTCCCCTGGAGCCTCTGGAGGGGAGCTCAGCCCTACCTACACCTTGATTGCAGGTTTCTGACTCCAGAACTGGGAGGAAATGTATTTGTGTTAAAGCTGTCCAGTCTGTGGCCAGTGTCTGCAGCCACCCCTGGACACTGAGAGAGAACTTGCTGGCTCCAAGGTGAGAACAGTGGCAGGACTCGGCCCCCCCCCCCCCCACACACACACACACTCTCTTGTCATGAGGTTAAATAAGTTAATATGTGCAGATGCCTGAATCAGGGACTGACATTTGGATCTCAGCCACCTTCACCTCCTCTTCCTCCTCCTCCTCCTCCTCCTCATCATCATCATCATCATCGTCATCATTATTAGGGGCCCTTATCCAATCTTTCAGTGGACACGCAGTGCTCCTGCATGGCCCCGATGTGGGAAGTGAGGCCATAGAGCCAGGAGGCTCAGCACAGGACTCACCCTGCCTGCTGAGACTGCATGGACAAGGCCTGTGCAGTGACACAGAGGCCCCGGGAAAGGCTGGATCCTCTGGTCGTGGGAGGCATGGGTGCCTCATCATCAGAGGTGGAGGGGTGGGCTGGGTTCATCCTGGGGGCTGCAACACTTCATTCAAAGTGGGGGAAGAACCCCACGTGGCACCCAGTGTCCACTGTAAGGCTCGGAGAACCTCTGAAAAGGACACTCAGGGACAGCCTCTAGTGGACTGACAAAGTTTATTATCCAATTGTGTAGTTTTATAATTTTCAGGGAATAGAGCATAAGGCTGTTTTGCACATAGCCATTCCAGATAAACATTAAAGCTTTCAAGCATAAAATACAGTTTCCACTGCCCAAGCCATAACATAACTTTGGTAAGACTCTAAAGGGAGTCTTATCATGAAACAACAGTCCTTGCTCTCAGAAACAGGTGGTGAGAAGGAAGCCTTCAAGTGCCTCAAGGCTGGGTGTATTGACCCTTCGTCACGTGTTCCCAGCCTTGGGCACTCAGTAAACGCTCATTACCCTTTGTTTTGCTCGTCCCAGCTTCCAACCTTCGTCATGAGTGGAGCAAATACAATTTCAGTATTTGCTTAAAGCCTTCCAGCTCCTCCACATTTTTTGCCTTTTTCCTCAAGAGCAAGGACTGCTGCAGCCATGGTTACTCCTGCTTTTGGGGTGGCGGTGGCTCGAGCACATAACGTTCAGAATCCTATAAGAACAATAACAAACAATAAACAGATCAGTGCATAAGAAGCCATCGTATTGAGTACCCAATTTTTTGGATTTAAAAAGGAAGTACTAGCAGATAGTGTATTATAGAAGTCAGTGTTATATAACACAGGGGGAATGCTGCTGAAGGTAGACGTGATTTTTTTCTTCAGTTTCTCTATGTCTAGACTAGTGTTTGATTTTGAACCTAAAAGATGTAACTTTATTTGTTCCCAAGGATATTCCGTGACATTGTATTGCATATCAGTCAAACAGAAAGTAGTAAAATTCCAGTGACACCACAACTTCAACTGTATCTGTAAAGCATGCAGATTATCCCCCACATACATAAGGGCAGCTTGTAGTTCATCTAAGTATGTTTGTATTTGTTGATCTATCTGAGCTTGCCAGGCCCAGAGGTCATGAGAATCCTTCCAAGCAGTAATGAAATCATGATTTTGAATAGAATTGTACAATGCCATTCCAGAAACTGTACCAACAGTTACAACTGAAATAATACCCATTATGGCACCTATAATCCAGCCAATAAAGCATTTGCTTCTTTTTAGGGATTCTCTCAGAACAAAAGACAACAACATGGAATCTGACCAAGGTTCAGAAATCTTAACTGGAACCCACAAATCAGTCCTTTGCTGGACTAAAAAAACACTGTCTTTAGTAACATTAATTGGCACACTATGATTTTAAAAAAGTATACAAACGACACTCAGTACAGGACAGAATTGAGCCATTACTCCTAAATTGTCCAATAGCAAAAAGATAGGGCACATTTACACAAGTACGAACATAACCAGTATAATTATACTCAATAGTATAATTTTGTGGGATGGAAACATGTGCATAAGCATATGAGACCCTAAACCGAGACAAAGAAACAGGAATTTTCCAAAGATACCAGTGTTCAGGCCCCAGGACTGGACTGATTTTCTGGGGTCTGGGAGTTGAAAGACCTCCATTGTACTAGTTCAGAAGTTCATCGTGTTGATGCCAAAGTCCTGTTTGTGTTCTGTTAAAACGTGGTGCTGAAACATTATACTATTGGCAGGTGTTATTATTTTCTTGTGATTCTGAGCAATTCACAAAGAGTCCATGAGGTGCCGGGAGCCAGTGTGAGGAATCCCGCCCGTGACAAGGTCATGAGGAAGGAAGCTGACATACGCAAGGCGTGCTCAGACTTCAGGGGCCCCTCTGGAAATTCCTAAGCATGTACCCCAACAAAAATCTGCCGGTTTTTGTGCTCTGCTTTTCCACTCTTCTGACATTCTCTGGAAAAAGTCAATTCAGGGCTTTAGTCTTCTGCATTTGAAAGAGTGTTTCAATCCAAAAACCTCTCTGATGGCTTTCTAGCCTGCCTGCAGGACTCGTACAGCTGCACGTGTGATTGTTTGAGGCCTCCTGTCCGCAGGAGGCACAGGAAGCTTAAAACATCCTAGGAATGTAGGGGCAAAATATTTAGAATATTTAGAATAGGACTGATTAAAGGTTTCATTTGTTGAGCCAATGCTTGCTGCCAAATTTTCATATCCTTTATTTTTAGATATAGTTGGTATATAGAAAAACAAGTAGTAGACCTGGTTTTAGCAACATTAGATCTTTGAGTTAAGTACCTTCTTTGTTATAACCCACTGCACCTTTGTTCTATAGAGATGTAACTTTAGCGCTTTAAGGAGATGTAGATTAAAGAAAAAACACTTCAGGGGAAATGAAATTAACATTCATTAAGGAAGAGAGCCAAAAGTGTTAACAAGCCTCTTGGCCAGAAGATAATGTAAATCACCTGAGACCTTTTGTATACAAAAAGATATACAGAAAGAGTCTGGGCTGCGAATGCTACATAATTTTGTATTACCCATCGATCTCTATGTATAATCAAAAGTATAAAAGGCCTTGAAGGACAATAGAAGGAGAGCCAGTCGCTGGACTGGTTTCCCCCCTGTCTCCTCTTTACTATAATTTCAGGCTGAATTCCCATCTGGGGCGTGGAGGCTCACTATGTCTACTTACTTGTCCCGGCTTTTAAGATCCGTAAGAGAGAGAGCCCAAGGCGGGACACTCTCCGATATTCAAACGGGCACCTGCGGCCTAACGTAGATGGTGCAAGCTCCTTGTCTGGAACTTTATTGGCTTTCTACATAACCCAAGTTAATCAGCCTCTTTTCCCCACTTAATCTTCCTACTGCACTATTGTTCCTCAATCTAATCTTATATTAATAAACAAGTCTTTCCACGCCAATGCTGTCCACCCTTTGAATTCCCTGGATCCACCGGGGCTGGACCCCGGCAATGAGGCCCCCAATCAACAAAAGTCGTGTTGGCATGAACAGAAACTTTTCCAAACCTTCCTCTACAGATGGACCAGTCCATCCCTGGCACAGACAATTTTTTCTTCCAAGATACATTGTCACAAGGAGGCTCAGAAGGCTTAAATAGATAGTGAGTGAAGTTGGCTATTTGTCCATGATAGGTAGTCTCTGTCCAATTAAAAACAAAGGTCATGGTAGTGAACATTCCAAGACGGAAAGAGCCATTTGAGAAACAGTAAGCCCACCATTGTGGATATAGGCAGAGACACAAAGGGAGAGCACCAAAACAGATGGGGAGCACTGGATACATAAGTGTTAAATTAACTGTCTTTCCTTCTTCTTTTATTCGTGGTCCTAGATCCGACCAAGGGGCAGAAAAATGTAAGCTATCATTTGTGAAAGCCACAGGAGATGATTCTGTCCAATCCACCACTAGTAAAAGAGGTGGGTTGGGGATATAAGCCCAATAGGTGTAATTACCGCTTACCCCAGAAGCACAGGTTAAAACAGCCATCATGGCCAGCAACGGTTTTTCCAGTGTTACCTCACTGTTGGTCATCAACAGAGTATCCTCAGCTCATCTGGACAGATTTTTCATTTGTGCTCAGGTCAGAAAAGGTGCATTGCGTCGGGGATGTTTCATTTTCTAGCCGTCTTTCAGTGTCATCTGTTGCAATTTCTGTTTTAGTGCTGTTGCCGGTTGGGGGGTGTGGAAAAAGGCCTGCCTGTCTTCTGACTCTTCTGAGTGGGACCCACTGTTCGGTTCCATCATCTAAAATGACAAGACAATATCCCTTGCCTATGAACTTAAGTGTTCCTGGTTGCCATTGATCAAGACATTTAACCCAAACAGCAGTTTTTTCAGGCATACGCAAGGGTGAATCAGAAAAATGTCACTCTGCTCGTGTTTCCTGACTGTGTAGAGGCAAATTAAAATAAATGATTGTTAAAAGGGCTATAGGCAAAATGGCTTTAGGTCCATAGGGACCCCTTAGTTTATTCCCCCTGTTTTGTTTATTAAGAATGAGCTTGAGTGTATAGTGGGCCCGTTCAATGATGACTTGACCTTGGGGGTTGTATGGGATGCCAGTAAGATGGCAAATACCCCATTGATGCATGAAATCATGAAAAGCATTGGCTGTAAAAGCAGGACCATTGTCCATTTTGATGGAAGCAGGGATCCCCATCACTGAAAAACATTGCAGAAGAGCTGTGACAGCAGCTTTAGTAGTCTCGGCAGTGGAAGGAACTGCCCAAATGAAGCCGGAAAAGGTATCTATGACTACAAATAACAATTTAAAAGGGGGCAGTTTGTAATGTGTAAAATCAGCTTGCCATAATTCATTTGCTTGTAAGCCTCTAGGATTAGCCCCTTGGGGACTAGTGGTTAAATGAAAGGGGACACATGTGGCACAGTTACGAACAATTTTTCTAGCCGTTTGTAATGGTATCTTATATTGAACATGTAGTGCATTAGTGTTAGTATGGAAGAGCTGATGTTCCTGTTCAGGGGAAGAAAATATAGGGGCGATGAGGCAATCAGTCAAATCATTGCCTAAACTGAGGGGTCCTGGTAAATGGGAATGAGCACGAATGTGAGTAATAAAGAAGGGATGGGGTCTAGCTCTTATTTCTTGCTGAATCAATAAGAACAAATGTATAAGATCATTTTCATTGGATATAAAATGAGCGGTTACAAAAGATGGGAAAAGATGTGCCACATAGTGAGAATCAGTTAAAACATTCAATGGGGTTTTTATTAGAGTAAGTATACAATACAATGCGAATAATTCTGTTTTTTGAACGGATTGATAAGGACTTTTAATTTTCTTTTGCAGGTCGGGACCTATTATGGCTGCCCATCCTGCCTTATTTCCATCTATAAAATAATTAGGTGCATTCATGAGAGGGTGTTCAGAAACAATATTGTTGATGATAAGAGAAGTATTTTATAAGAAATTCCATAACTTTCCTTTAGGTGGGTTGGCCAATAATTCCCCTGAATAATCAGCAAGGGCTATCTGAATGGTAGTAGACACCTGGAGAGCATTATCAATTTCTGTTTTTGTCAAGGTAGGTAAATCTGAGTAGAGTCATATCCAGTTATAGTGCACAAACGAGACCGTGCAAGAAAAATTATTTTCCCTGTCAAGTCTATAGAGGAAACAATGCATTTAGTCTGTTTGGAATGGAGATATACCCATTCAATAGGGTGATTATCCTGCACTATAATGGCAGTAGGAGATATCTTAGTACCAAAGACATATATCTGAAAAGGGGAATTGTAATTAATACGGTAAACAAATGCTTGTTGAATTCTCTGTTCTACCAATTGTAATTCTTCCTCAGCTTCAGGGGTAAGTTGTCGGGGACTATTCAAATCAGAGGAAACTTCTAATAATTTGAATAAGTTTTGTAAAGCATATGTGGGAATTCCCAAGGTAGGTCGTAGCCAATTAATATCCCCAAGAAGTTTCTGGAAATCTTTAAGTGTTTGTAAATTATCCCTTCTAATAGAAAGTTTCTGTGGCTTTACAGTAGAGTGGTCCACAAGATATCCAAGATATTTAAAAGGGGAATGGTGCTGCAATTTATCTTCTGCTATTAGTAGCCCATGATTAGTTAAATTAGTTATGACCTCATTACCTAATAAACTTAATTGAGATTCTGAGGGAGAAGCCAATAAAATGTCATCCATGTAATGAATGAGATACGCCTCAGGGAATTGCTGTCTGATGGGCTGCAAAATTTTATCAACAATGAATTGACAGACCGTAGGGGAGTTCATCATACCTCGGGGCAGGACTTTCCATTGATACCATTGAGCAGGGGATTGATTATTAATAGAAGGTATTAAGAAGGCAAAACGTTGCCTGTCATCTGGATGTAAAGGCATAGTGAAAAACAATCTTGTAAATCAATAATCATAATAGCCCAGTCCTTAAGGACCATAGCAGGGCTTGGGACTCCTGGTTGTAATGCTCCCTTAGGAATCATTATAGTGTTAATATTCCTTAAATCTGTTAGCATTCTCCATTTACCTGATTTCTTTTTAATGACAAAAACTGGTGAGTTCCATGGTGATTGAGTAGTTTCTATTCTATTTTGTTGTAATAGTTCAGCCACCAAAGTATGCAAAGTGGACAGTTTCTCTTTTGATAGGGGCCACTGAGCTGTCCAGATAGGTTTATCAGACTTCCATTCTAACTTCAGTGGTTTTATCTCAGTGACCCCTAAGAAAAAGTTTCATTTAATTGTATAGTCGCTTGAGCTTGTTGTAGAAAGTCTCTTCCCCACAAACTTAATGGTAATGGGGCAATGTACAGTTTAATGTAAGCGACTAATTGATCAGGGCACAGGGCTTGTAAGTAAGATGAACTAACATAAGTTTGAGCTGCATCTGCAGTTCCTATTCCCACCAACTGGTGTGAGGCTAAAACTGCAGGCCAATCCAAAGGCCATTCCTCTATTCTTATGATGGAAATATCCGCCCCAGTGTCTAACATTCCTTCAAAAGTTCTTCCTCTGATTTTTAATTTTAACATGGGCTTATTGATTTCTTTTATAACCGTAGAAAGGGTTGCAGTAACATTGGTACTCCCAAAGCCACCTGTTCTGGTGTCTGCTTTTCTATTAAGTAGGGGCACATAAGGTAATAGCAATAGCTGAGCGAATCTGTCACCCTTTTGTAAATACAAATTATGAGTCACATGTAACATTACTGCAATTTCATCCGTGTAATCTTCATCAATGATCCCAGTATGTACAATTATCCCACGCATGGTGCTGCTGCTTCCTCCCAACAGAAGGCCTACAGTATTTTTTGGTATAGGGCCAAAATATCCAGTTAAGATTTTCATAGGATTATTTACCATTAATAATTTCATATCTCGGGGAGCAGGAATGTCTACACATGTGCTATGTCTGGTAGCCGCTGTTAATTCAGTAATATTTGGTCATCCTCCTTGTTTAACAGGGCTAGAGGAGAGCCCCTGTTCTAGTTTCCTGAAGGAGGTGTCTGAATGGGTAAAGCATTACTTTGTTTATCAAATCTGGAGCAGCATTCACTCAGCCAACATCTTGGGCAGAGCCCGGGGGGCTTAGTTTTAATAGCCCCTCCTTTGTCAAGAGAAAGACCTGTTTGTCTAGGCAAGTGACACTGCTTGCACATGTGTCCTGGCTTGCCATAGTTAAAACATTTAACTTTTGACTTTGGGGAAATATTTAAGGTTTCTAAAGTGGCTATTTTAGCTTTATGTTGAATCATACCCACATTCCTGCATGCTTTCAAGTATTCCATAACTCCTCCTTGCTCCCTAATAGGTCTGATAATAGCCTGACATTCTTCCTTAGCATTATCAAAAGCCAGTTGTTTCAAAATGATTTCTCGCAAAGATGCATACATAAGACTGTGATCAATGGTCTCCTTTAATTTACCAATAAATTGAGCATATTCTTCAGATGGTCCCTGCAATATTTTCACCAAAGATCCATTGGAGGTGGAACTCTCGATTTTAGCCCATGCTCTGATAGCTACTTCCTTAATCCAGTATAACATGGGCGGCTGCACAAATTATAATTGCGCAAAAGTTTCAGCCATAGCTCTGGTGCCAGTGAGAATTTCAAAAGTCCAGGAGGATTTCCCCTGCTTTGATGTTCTAGCAAGATTAATTTGGCTTCATCTGTGACCCACATTTGCCATTGTAGTAGCTGTTGTGAAATCATAACCATTTTAGCAACTGCAAAAAAATCTGCATGAAGCCATTCATCTGCCCAGCCCCTAAGAAATTCCATACAGTAGGGTGAGGTAGGCCCATATATCATACATGCCTTTTTGAATTGCATGAGCAAATCAAATTCAGGTGATTGCCATTGATTATGTCCAGGTTGAGAATTATTAAGTTGAACCGGAAAAGCCCACGCAGGAAGAGGCATGTCCCGAGGAGCAATGCTAGGAAATAGAGGGGCAGTAGCAGCAGCGGACAGCGTTGCAGTGGGCGGAAAGGCCGGTGTTAGAGGCTTGTTAATATGAGCTCACGAAAAGCAAGGTAAAGCCGGATCAGGGGCCTCTGGCAAAATTGATTGTTTGACTGCTTTCAGCATCTGTGACTCTTGTTTGTCTGTAATCTGCTCTAGGATGACATTTTTCTGATTTAAAACCTCTGATAGATCTTTCTCTTCTAATTCACATTCATGCAGTGATCAAACAGTTTCAACCTCTAAATCTTCTCCTGAGCCATCTAATTGCTCCATAACAGCCCATAAAACAGACCAAGTTACCCACCATTGTGGGGGAATTTTTACCCCCTGTCTATAAGCTTTTAAAACATTATTCTTTACTCTTGTCCAAGTTTGTAAATCCAAGGTTCCTTCCTCCGGAAACCATGGATATATTCAACCACTGTCTGGTAACAGCTAGTTAACTGCTCTTCAGGCAGATTAACCCCGTATTGTTTCAAGAAGTGATGCATGAGATGAACAAAAGGAATTTTATTTGACTGATGTCCCATTCTGCTTACCTAATTTCTGGAGGAGTGTGGCCCTTTTTCAAAATCAGTCTGCTGCTTCGAGCCCCATGTTGGGTGTCAGTTGTAAGGCTCTGAGAACCACACTCTGAAAAGGACACTAAGGGACAGCCTCTAGTGGACTGACAAAGTTTATTATCCAATTGTGTAGTTTTATAATTTTCAGGGAATAGAGCATACAGCTGTTTTGCACGTAGCCATTCCAGATAAACATTAAAGCATTCAAGCATAAAATACAGTTCCCACCACCCAAGCCATAACATAGTTTTGGTGAGACTCTAAAGGGTGTCTTATCATGAAACAACAGTCCTTGCTCTCAGAAACAGGCGGTCAGAAGGAAGCCTTCGAGCGCCTCAAGGCTGGGTGTATTGACCCTTCATCATCTGTTCCCAGGCTTGGGCACTCAGTGAACGCTCATAACCCTTTTTTATGCTCGTCCCAGCTTCCAACCTTCGTCATGAGTGAATCAAATACATTTTCAGTATTTGCTTAAAGCCTTCCAGCTCCTCCACAGTCCAGGAGCCTCCCTTTGCCCGGCGGTCTACGGGCAGAGCCATGGATGACCCGGAGTCTGCATCTCACTAGGGGCCAAGGCTGGCGCTGAGTGAATCTCCAGTGAGGATTTTTTCTTAAAAACCATCCTAAGTGACTTCAGCTCCATTGCTTTTTGCCAAAAACCTACAATGACCCCCAGAACTTTGTACACTCCAAGACTGGTGACTGGACGTGGAGCCCAGCACAGACCCAAGTCAGTCCTGCCCTGAGTCCCACAGGCCAGCCACATCATCCCCCTTCTGTGGCCTGGCTTTCTTC
Organism: Ovis aries; assembly: GCF_016772045.2. Lineage (NCBI taxonomy): Eukaryota > Metazoa > Chordata > Mammalia > Artiodactyla > Bovidae > Ovis > Ovis aries. The sequence goes on from NC_056059.1 coordinate 201,352, forward strand.
TGCCAGGACCCCCAGAATGGTGGAAAGGAAAGTGTGGCCTCAAGCTGAGGGCCCAGCGTGGACTCCAAGCCCCTGAGGGTCCCCTTGGGAAGTCTGCTGGACCATAGTCCCTACTGCCATTGGGCAGCTCTGTCTGGGGGTAATGTCGTGTTTCGTTGCTTTCTGTTGTGATGGGGCACTGCAGTTATCTCTGGGTGATTGGGAAGTCTGCTGGTGTTACATGCTCCTGCTTTAGATGGGGAAACATTATTGTAGCATTGATGCTGCTCACTCAATACTGGGAATCTGTTAAACACAAATGGCAAGGGGAACAGAGAAAAACAGAAAAAGAAAAATGGAGAGTTGCTGGGTTGCTTCAGGTCTCGCCTGTGATTAAAAGCATGTACAGCCTGCACATAAGTCCGAGTTCCCACACCTGCCAGCTACCAGGTGCCAGGCGCTGATTTTAGATCACCAGCTTCACTAAGGAATCATTGACAGAAACAGTTTGTGTGTATTTCAAGTCTACATTGTGATGACTTGATGCCCATAGACATCTTGGAATGATTACCCAACATGCACATCACCTCACACGGTTAACTCTTTGTGTGTGTCGTTTATGTTGATCTTACAATCCATGAACACAATATAGATAGCTCTCCATTTTTTAGATCTTCTTTAATTTATCTTAGAAATTTATAGTTTGCTGTATGTCTTGCACATGTTTAATTAGATATCTTGATATTTTCAGTGTCATTATAAATTCCTAATAGATAGAGATAGAATTGACTTTTCTATATTCACTTGCTAAATCCATTTATTTCAAATAATTCTAATTGTATTTATTTATGTGTACACAATTATGTCTGCAAATAAGTTATTTTTTCCCCCTTTGCAACTGTGATAACCCTTTTCTTTTTCTTGCCTTATTGTACAGACTGGGATCTCCAGTACAGAGTACAGTGGTGAACAGGATTAGTGAGAATAAGTATCCTTGTGTCTTTCCCATTATCAGAGGAAAAGCTTTCAGTATTTCACCATCACACATGATATTAGCTTTTTTGTAGATATTTTTTATCAAAATATATAATTTCTTCTCTGTTAATTTACTAAGAGTTTTTTCTTAGTCATGAACTAAAATTATTACATTAAATTTTCTTGTTTATTTTCTGCAGATTTTGAAACAGGTGATTTTTCTTTTATGTGGTGATTAAACTTTTAAAAAATTTTTTGATTCTAAAACAACTTCAAACTAATCTTGATGTATTCTCCTTCTGTTGGACTTTATTTGTTAGTGTTTCCTTTAGGATTATTTCATCTATACTCACAGTCTGTAATTTTACTTTCTTGTACTTCTTCTTGGTTTTAGTATCAAGGTTATGCTAGTCTTATAAAACAAGGGTGGAGGGTGTTCCTTGTTTACCCTGAGAACTCCTGTAAGATTACTGTTTTCTTTCCTAGAGTTTTGGAAGAATTGATTGGCAAAACCAGTTGGTTTCATTGTAGGAAATCTTTAAATTTCAGATGTAATTTTTTTCATGCAAATAAAATTTTCTGATTTTGTATGTATTCTTGGGTCTATTTAAGTAAAGCATTTCCCCCCTAATAGGAATTTATTGAGGCCAGCAGACTCTCCAATTAGTAAGTGTACTGTGGTTCATAATATCTGTCTTATCTGCCAAATGTGTTGTCTCTCTTTTTAAAAATTCTTGATACTGGTGATTTATGCTTTGTCTCTTTTTCTTAATCAGTCTCTCTAGGGGTTTATTAGTTTTAAAGAGCCAACTTTTGGCTTTTTTTTTTTTTAAATTTCATATTTGCTTTCTGTTTCCTTATTTTCTGCTCATTTTTTCCCATCTGCCTTGTGTTTCTTTTGCTTTGTTTTTTTCTGGTTTCTAGAGATAGAGGCTTAATTGATTTTTACCCTTCCTCCTTTTCCAATATATGTGTTTAAGGCTTTAAGTTACCCTCTAAACACAGTTCACTCTGTCCCACAAGGTTGAATAAGCCATATTTTCATTATCTTTTATGGAAAAGTATTTTCTAATTGTCTTTGTGTTTTTTTTAAAATTATTATTCATTATTATCATTTAACTTCCCAATGTTTGGGGAGGTTTTTCTAGTGACCCTTTTTTAATTTCTAGCTTAATTCGATGAAAAGGCCAGTCTTTGTCTTTTGGGCTACTGTTATAAATACCATAGACTAGCTGATAAACAACAGAAAGTTGTTTCTTATAGTCCTGGAGGCTGGGGAGTATCAAGATCACCAGCAGGTGCCACATCTGGTGAAGCCTGTTTCCTACTTCCTAGACTGCCTGCTGATTCTCCCTGTCCTCGAAGCATGGAAGCTCTTTCCTTCCTGACCTGACCCCTCCCAGAGTGCCTACCTCCTAGGATCATCACCACATGCTGGGTGAACTTTGAGGGCACATAAACCGTCAGCCTGTTGCAATCCCTAAGTATACCCTGCATTATTTCAGTCCTTTGAAATAATTTGAGCTTTCCTAATGGCCCAATATATATTCACTTTGTTATATGCTCCCTGGGCTCTTGAAAATAATATGTATCAGTGGGAATGCAATGTTCTATGTGTATCGGTTAGATCAGGTTTGTCACTCACGTAATTCAGATTCCGGTAGCCACGTTAAGTAAAACAGAAATAGGTGAAATTACCTGTAATATATTTTATTTTAGCACAACCAAAATGTATCATTTCAGTGTGTAATCAGCATGATAAAACCTAATGAAATATTTCATGTTCTTTTTTTCATGCTATGTCTTAAAATCCAGTGTGTGTTTCATGTTTGCAGCACATCTCATTTTAGAGCCAGCCACATTTTAGGTACTTCATAGCTGCAGGTGACTACGTACCAGGGAGCCCAGTTCCATGAGAGATGTGTCTTTTTTTTTTTTTTAATTTAGATTTTTACTTTTACTTTATTTTACTTTACAATGCTGTATTGGTTTCGCCATACATTGACATGTGTCTTTAACATCTCCCACTGTGATTATGAACTTGACTGTTACTCCTTTTCTATTTCTGTCAGTTTTTATGTATTGATATTTTGAGGTTATGTTATTCAGTTCAGTTCACTTCAGGTCAGTCGCTCAGTCTTGTCCGACTCTTTGCAACCCCATGAATCACAGCAACGCCAGGCCTCCCTGTCCATCACCAACTCCCGAGTTCACTCAGATTCATGTCCATCGAGTGAATGATGCCATCCAGACATCTCATCCTCTGTCGTCCCCTTCTCCTCCTGCCCCCAATCCCTCCCAGCACCAAAGTCTTTTCCAGTGAGTCAACTCTTTGCAAGAGGTGGCCAAAGTCCTGGAGTTTCAGCTTTAGCATCATTCCTTCCAAAGAAATCTCAGGGCTGACCTCCTTCAGAATGGACTGGTAGGATCTCCTTGCAGTCCAAGGGACTCTCAAGAGTCTTGTCCAACACCACAGTTCAGAAGCATCAATTCTCTGGTGCTCAGCCTTCTTCACAGTCCAACCCTCACATCCATACATGACTACTGGAAAAACCATAGCCTTGACTAGACAGACCTTAGTCAGCAAAGTACTGTCTCTGCTTTTGAATATGCTATCTAGTTTGGTCATAACTGTTCTTCCAAGGAGTAAGTGTCTTTTATTTTCATGACTGCAGTCACCATCTGCAGTGATTCTGGAGCCCCCCCAAATAAAGTCTGACACTGTTTCCACTGTTTTCCCATCTATTTCCCATGAAGTGATGGGACCAGATGTCATGGTCTTCGTTTTCTGAATGTTGAGCTTTAAGCCAATTTTTTCACTCTCCTCTTTCACTTTCAGGTACATTCAAATTTAGAATCCTCATCTTCTTGCTAGATTGAACTTGTATCAGTATGAGATGTTCCTTTTTATCACTAGTAATGCTTCTTTCTTTAGACACTATTTGCCAGTGATATTGCCATATCAGTTTTCTGTCCTTGTTTGCCTGCATATCTTTTACTTTCACCTTTCTAAAAGACCTTCCATCTTAACATGTACCTCTGTGAATAGTGTATAGTTTTCATTGTAATCAGTTTGACACTATCTTTTGAGAGTATTTGCTCTATTTATCATGCTGATATTTCAGTGTGTAGATACCACGTGACTGTTTGTTTTCTTTTTTTTTTTTTTACTCATTCTTTTTTTTTTTTTTTTAGTTTTTTATTTTTTAAATTTTAAAATCTTTAATTCTTACATGCATTCCCAAACATGAACCCCCCTCCCACCTCCCTCCCCACAACATCCTTCTGGGTCATCCCCATGCACCAGCCCCAAGCATGCTGCATCCTGCGTCAGACATAGACTGGCGATTCAATTCACATGATAGTATACATGTTAGAATGTCATTCTCCCAAATCATCCCACCCTCTCCCTCTCCCTCTGAGTCCAAAAGTCCATTATACACATCTGTGTCTCTTTCCCTGTCTTGCATACAGGGTCGTCATTGCCATCTTCCTAAATTCCATATATATGTGTTAGTATACTGTATTGGTGTTTTTCTTTCTGGCTTACTTCACTCTGTATAATTTACAAATTCAATGTTTGTTTTCTGTTTGTCCCACCTATTCTGTGTTCTTTTCTCTTGCCTTCCTTTAAAAGTATGAAGTGTTTTTCTAGTTTTGTACTCCTATCAGGTTGTTGGGTATACATTCGCAGATACAGTGTGTGTTTTACATTCAAGTCTAACTTAGTACTTTTACTGCTTCCTTGGCACGACTGTTTCCTCTTTGTCACTGTTACACTTTAAATTGTTAGATATATTTTTGGCATTAACATTATTGTTTTGTAAAGTTAGTATTTACCCTCACAGTTACCTCGTTGTTGGTCTTTACTAGTTTTTCATATTTCCATCAGAGACTACTTTTCTTTTCCACAATATTTTGTTAGTTCATGTCTGTGGGTGATGAGTGGTCTCATTTCCATTTACCCTAAAAGTCCTTATTTTGCTTTCACTTTTGAAGAGTGTTTTTCTTGGGCATAGAATTCCAGGTTGGTGGTTATTTGTTTTTCAGCATTTTACAGATGCCAGTCCATTATCTTCTGACTTCCTTGTTCTTGAAGTCAGCTCTTGGTGTTGTTGTGCCATTAAAAGCCACACCCTTTTTCCTCTGAGTGCTTGAACATTTTCTTCTTGCCTTAGGCACCGTAGAGAAACTGAAACCAATGTGTGGTTTTCATTTTTGAGTCAATGATCTGATTCTTGAACCAAATCTTGCCACTGTCCCTGTCAGTCAGTTCAGTCACTCAGTGTCTGACCCATTGCAACCCAATCCCATGGACTGCAGCATGCCAGGCTTTTCTGTCCATCACCAACTCCCAGAGCTTGCTCAAGCTCATGTCCATTGAGTCGGTGATGCCATCCAACCATCTCATCCTCTGTCGTCCCCTTCTCCTCCTGCCTTCAGTCTTCCCCAGCATCAGGTTCTTTTCCAATGAGTCAGTTCTTCGCATCAGGTGGCCAAATTCTTAGAGCTTCAGCATCAGTCTTTCCAGTGAACATTCAGGTCTGATTTGCTTTAGGATTGATTGGATGGATCTCCTAGCAGTCTACAGGGCTTTCAAGAGTCTTCTCCAACTCCCCAGTTCAGAAGCATCGATTATTTGGCATTCAGCCTACTTCATGGGCCAACTCTCACATCCATACATGACTACTGGGTAAACCATAACTTTGACAAAATGAACCTTTGTCGGAAAAGTAATGTCTGTTTTTTAATAAGCTGTCTAGCTTTCCTTCTAAGAAGCAAGCATCTTTTAATTTCACCATCTGCAGCAATTTTGGAGCCCAAGAAAATAAAGTCCGTCACTGTTTCCATTATTTCCCTGTTTATTTGCCATGAAGTGATGGGGCCGGATGCCATGATCTCCATTTTTTCAATATGAGTCTTATGCCAGCTTTTCCACTCTCCTCTTTCACTTTCATTAAGAAGCTCTTTAGTTTCAACCCCTGGAGGTTTTTTTGCCCCCTTTCTGTCTTTTCTCCACCATGAGTTCAGTTCAGTTCAGTTCAGTTCAGTCACTCAGTCATGTCTGACACTTTGCGACCCCATGAATTGCAGCAGGCCTCCCTGTTCATCACCAACTCCCAGAGTTCACTCAGACTTGCATCCATTGAATCAGAGATGCCATCCAGCCATCTCATCCTCAGTCGTCCCCTTCTCCTCCTGCCCCCAATCCCTCCCAGCATCAAAGTCTTTTCCAATGAGTCAACTCTTCACATGAGGTGGCCAAAGTACTGGAGTTTCAGCTTTAGTATCATTCCTTTCAAAGAAATCCTAGGGTTGATGTCCTTCAGAATGGATTGGTTGGATCTCCTTGCAGTCCAAGGAACTCTCAAGAGTCTTGTCCAACACCACAGTTCAAAAGCATCAATTCTCTGGTGCTCAGCCTTCTTCACTGACCAATTCTCACATCCATACATGACTACTGGAAAAACCATAGCCTTGACTAGGCAGACCTTAGTCCGCAAAGTAATGTCTCTGCTTTTGAATATGCTATCTAGTTTGGTCATAACTTTTCTTCCAAGGAGTAAGCGTCTTTTAATTTCATGGCTGCAATCACCATCTGCAGTGATTTTGGAGCCCCCAAAAATAAAGTCTGAGACTGTTTCCACTGTTTCTCCATGAGGTTCCCCATTTATAGTTTTTAACAACGTAGTTTAACAAGGAGCTCCTTCAATATATTCTATACTTTTTTCCCTCTTACATATATTTTTTAACTGACCCATCCTTCAGTTCACTGAACCTCTCTTCAGCTATGTCCAATTTGATGTTAAGCCCAGAGACTGAGTTTTTAAATTCAGTCACTGTTATTGTAAACTTCTGGAATCAGTTTTGGTTCTCAGAAATTTTTCCTTTTGTCAAGTATATTTTTGAACAGGTGACGTTTGCATCTGATGCTTCTAGCATACCTCTGATATGTTGATATACATCTGATACCTCTGGATCTGGTTCAGTTCTCTTTCTCTTGGTCCTATTGGTTGTTACAAACTCTTTTTTTTTTTAATTGCATGTTGGACATTATGTTTGGAAAACTCTAGAGGTTCTGGTGATGCTGTCTTCTCCAGAGTTTCCTCTGATGCAGAGCTGTCTGTCCCTCAGGCCTTTGAGGCTGGAGGATCCTTGTAAGCTCAGTCTCAGCAGCCTTCACCTACCTTCCCCCTGACCCCAGGGAGGAGCCTTCCAGAATCTCCGTCTGGAAGCCTGGGGTGCCTCTCAGGGCCCCTCCTTCTTGGCAGGTCCTGACCCACCATCTGTCTCCTGAGCACCATGAGGTGACTGATACTCAGCACTCAGCTGGTTTGGGCAGAGTGTTGTGTACATTTTCTGACATCCGGACTGACTTGTCAGGCCTGTGCTCGAATTTTTGTCTTCCAAGCCCAAGGAACAGTCCAGAGCTGTGTTAGCCAGCCCCCTCCCCTTGAATTTTTCTCTGCCTTTTCTTCACAGAGTGAGCTTTGTTCAGATGCCCCGAGGGAAGGAGTGGCCCTCTCAGTCTCCAACTCCCTCACTGGGCTTCCATTTCATTTGAAATTTTTTTATTGTGGCTGCCTAAGGACCTCTTTTAAAATGTATTTCTAGCTCTTGGTAGGCTGACCTACAAGCTGCTTACATCTGTCACTGGAAGTGGGGGTGCCCTGGGTGTCTTCAGTCATCTGAAGCCACATGTAACTGTCACAGTAATTGTATTGATCATCTTTATTTGATACCAGGGAAGACAAGAACCAGGGGTCCTTGCTTAGTACCCATGGTTGTGTTTCTGATCAGAATCCCCAGCTTGCCTGGGCTCTTTCAGTGCCACGTGAACTTGGGAAGAAGGTGGAACAAGCAGCCCACATGGCCTGGAGACAGAGGAGCTGGTCTGCCCTCTTCCCCTGCCCCTGCCAGCCCAGGCCTTGCGATGACAGGCTGCTGGTGGTGGAGGAAAAGGCCGAGGAGGGAGGGTGTATTCTGTGACATGATCACACTGTGGACTTTGTTTTTTGTTGTTGTTGTTGTTTGTTTGTTTGTTTGTTTTTTCAGTTTGGAAAATGACTGCTTTTAGTCAGTTTCACTTTAAGGTTGAAAATGAAGATTTTATTCTTAAAATTGAGCAAGTGATTTTTCAGTCTCTTTGAAAACAACAGCTGAGATTTTAAAAAGACATCTCAGCGAACTCTAGTAGATAATGTCAAAAAAAAGAGAATGTGTTCAGGGTGAACAGCGGGCGGGACCCCAAACTGTACTATGTCTCTCCCAGAGTGTGTAATTGCTGAGATGGGTGGATATAGAACCCCAAGCACCCTGGGAACCAAAGTCCTCAAGTGACAGCAGGGGTCCTGGCTGATCCAGGGATGGTGTGGCCTATGCACTGGCGAGTGGAGAGCCACGAGGGTAGGAGTGGGGCCAAGAGATGGGTGGAAGACTTGGGGGTGGAGGGTGTGGCAGCACCTGGTGGGGTCTGGAAGGCACTGGCTGTCACGGCTCAAGGCAGGAACACCCCTGAACCTCCACCATGCAGCCCCCATGGGGCAGAGTCATCTGGCAGCCCAGGGTCGAAGTTAAGAGGGCGAGTTTGCAGCAGGTTAAATGAACCCCTGTACCCACTGTGGGTTCATTTTAAGTGCCTGGAGCTAGGTTGGTCAAGCCCTTGTTGAGCTCGAGTGAGACAGTCAGTCAGGGAGGACCAAGCTCAGGGTGAGAGTGAGGGGCAGCTAGCGTGGTGAGTCCACCTCAGCTGAGTGGGTTCTGGGGATACCCTTGAGTTCAGGGGTGCCCCTTCAGTAGCCTCACTGGAGGCTTGTTTGGGTGTTGGAGGGGGAAGAAGCCCACTTAGAAGACGTGCTCATTCCTAGTGGTGGTGGTTTCTGAAGCAGTTTAAACTATTCAGTTCGACTGTGACCCAGTATCTTGCAAGGTCATGTTTGATGGTGGGCGTGAGCTGTGGGCACGGCTTTCCTTCTACCACACCCACAGTCAGCTGCCGTCTTTTTGGCAGCTCCTCCCCCCTCTGCATCCTTGACAGCGGGCCTGAGCCCAGCCCGCTGTTACCACGGAGCCCCTGGTGACTGAGTGGGTTCTGGGTTTCTGGATCCTGGGAGATGTGCTGTTGGCAGAGCCTTTGTGCCATTTCTTCTTGAGACAGTGTTGCTGGTGGTCATAGGGTGACAGCAGTGGTCATAGTGTGAGAGTGGTGCGTGTGAGAGTGGTACGTGAGAGCGGTGCTTTTGAGATCAGAAGTGAAAGTGGTGTATGTGAGAGCAGTGGTCATAGTGTGAATAGCGGTTGTCGTAGTGTGAGATCGGTGGTGATAGCTCGGGTGCTGATGTATGAGACCGTGAAACAGCAGTTGCTCCTGAGTGGAGGGCTGCCCCGATTCGTGAGGATGGGTCACAGCAAAGCCTGCCTGTGAGCTCTTTTTCAGTGCTGCAACCCCAAGGCAAAGGCCAAGACGAGGAAGAACTTGGCCTTGGCCCAAGTCCTGGAAGCAGAGTGGCCTGAGGTGAGAGCAGCTGGGGGCTGGACCGGTCGGATTGGTCCTCACCCCATGAAGCATTGGGGTTGTGTTTCATTTTGTTTCCATGGTTGTGGTCCCTGGCTGCCAGGACATTTTGGCCTTAGTGGGCAGGATCGACCCCAGCAGGTTGACCTTGTATGAGGTTGTGCAGGTGCTGCATGGAGGGTAAGCGAAGGCCCCACAAGAAGGGAAACACTGCCTGGGGTATTGAGGATTAAGCTAGAGAGTCAGTCCTTGAAGCAGTAAGGCTAAGCATCTTAATGTTCTCTATCCTACAAAGCACAGACCAGGGTGTCCAAGATTTTAATGAAGAGTACCTATTGTTTACATGTATAACATACACCCTCATAGCTTCAAATATCTACTACATGCCTCTTACAGGTGCTGGGCACTGTCTTGGGTGCTGAATACTCAGTGTGTAGTAGGGGATATGTAGCCCAGGATGTTTTGTTTTGTTTTGTTTTTAATCTGTGCTAAGAAAAATAGAAGAATGAAAGACTCAGTGGTTCAGTTTGAGCAAGTTCACCACGTGGATGGCCCCAGGTGCACGCAAATTGTGGTAAAATACACAACCCAGATAATCACGATGGTGTGACCACTCATCTAGAGCCAGTCATCCTGGAATGTGAAGTCAAGTGGGCCTTAGAAAGCATCACTACATACAAAGCTAGTGGAGGTGATGGAATTCCAGTTGAGCTATTTCAAATCCTGAAAGATGATGCTGTGAAAGTGCTGCACTCAATATGCCAGCTAATTTGGAAAACTCAGCAGTGGCCACAGGACTGGAAAAGGTCAGTTTTCATTCGAATCACAAAGAAAGGCAATTCCAAAGAATGCTCAAACTGCCACACAATTGCACTCATTTCACATGCAAGTAAAGTAATGCTCAAATCCTCCAAGCCAGGCTTCAGCAATACATGAACTGTGAACTTCCTGATGTTCAAGCTGGTTTTAGAAAGGGCAGATGAACCAGAGATCAAATTGCAAACATCCGATGGATCATCAAAAAAGCAAGAGAGTTCCAGAAAAAAAAAAAAAAAAAACATCTATTTCTGCTTTACTGATTATGCTAAAGCCTTTGAATATGTGGATCACAATAAACTGGAAAAATCTGAAAGAGATGGGGATACAGACCACCTGACCTGCCTCTTGAAAAACTTGTATGCAGGTCAGGAAGCAGCAATTAGAACTAGACGTGAAACAACACACTGGTTCCAAATAGGCAAAGGAGAATGTCAAAGCTGTACATTGTCACCCTGCTTATTTAATTTATACACAGTACATCATGAGAAAAGCTGGACTGGAAGAAGCACAAGCTGGAATCAAGATTAATGGAAGAAATATCAATAACCTCAGATATTCAGATATGGTTTTTCAAGTAGTCATGTATGACTGTGAGAGTTGGACTGTGAAGAAGCACAAGCTGGAATCAAGATTAATGGAAGATATATCAATAACCTCAGATATTCAGATAAGGTTTTTCAAGTAGTCATGTGTGACTGTGAGAGTTGGACTGTGAAGAAGGCTGAGCACTGAAGAATTGATGCTTTTGAACTGTGGTGTTGGACAAGACTCTTGAGACTTCCTTGGACTGCAAGGAGATCCAACCAGTCCATTCTGAAGGAGATCAACTTTGGGATTTCTTTGGAAGGAGTGATGCTAAAGCTGAAACTCCAGTACTTCGGCCACCTCATGCGAAGTGTTGACCGATTGGAAAAGACTTTGATGCTGGGAGGGATTGGGGGCAGGAGGAGAAGGGGACGACCGAGGATGAGATGGCTGGATGGCATCACTGACTCGATGGACGTGAGTCTGAGTGAACTCTGGGAGTTGGTGATGGACAGGGAGGCCTGGCGTGCTGCGCTTCATGGTGTCGCAAAGAGTCAGACAAGACTGAGTGACTGAACTAACAGATATGAAGATGACACCATCCTTATGGCAGAGAATGAAGAGGAACTAGAAAGCCTCTTGATGAAACTGAGATAGGAGAGGGAAAAAGTTGGCTTGAAGCTCAACATTTAGAAAACTAAGATCATGGCATCCGGTCCCATCACTTCATGGCAAATAGATGGGGAAACAGTGGAAACAGTGTCAGACTGTATTTTTTTTTTTTTGTTCCGAAATCACTGCAGATGGTGAGTGCAGCCATGAAATTAAAAGATGCTTACTCCTTGGAAGGAAAGTTATGACCAACCTAGATAGTATATTGAAAAGCAGAGACATTACTTTGCCAACAAAGGTCTGTCTAGTCAAGGCTATGGTTTTTCCAGTGGTCATGTATGGATGTGAGAGTTGGACTGTGAGGAAAGCTGAGCACTGAATTATTGACGCTTTTGAACTGTGGTGTTGGAGAAGACTCTTGAGAGTCCCTTGGACTGCAAGGAGATCCAACCAGTCCATCCTAAAGGAGATCAGTCCTGGGTCTTCATTGGAAGGACTGATGTTGAAGTTGAAGCTCCAATACTTTGGCCACCTCATGCGAAGTGTTGATTCACTGGAAAAGACCCTTATCCTGGGAAGGATTAGGGGCAGGAGGAGAAGGGAATGACAGAGGATGAGATGGCTGGATGGCATCACTGACTCGTTGACATGAGTTTGGGTAAACTCCGGGAGTTAGTGATGGACAGGGAGGCGTGGCATGCTGCGATTAATGTGGTTGCAGAGAGTCGGACACGACTGAACAACTGAATTGAACTGGACATATAACATAAATTTAACATTTTAACCAGTTTATTGAACAACTGAGTGACTTCAGTGGAGTCAGTCTAATAGATGGCCTTGGGGTCCCATCAGTCTTTTTCCCAGAGGAACACTCCAAAGCCTGGTGGCCTTGTAGGCCTTACCTCTTTTCTTCACTCTCCCCAGTGGTTCTAGGTCAGTTGTCTATGTGTTGTTTAAGAATTTCTTTATCCACTTTGTTGTTAGGTTTATGTTTAGGAAAGTTTCTTAGACATCCCTGGACGTTCTTGAGAAGGCAGGCTTGGATTCCGGGTTCTCCCCTGCTGCATGCCTGCCAGGTCGAGGTGGAGGCTTAAGGCCAGTCTGAGTTGTGGTGGTCTGTGTGGTCTTGGTGTCAGCGGACCCCCTCTTCTCTGGAGGGGCAGGGAGATCCTTTGTGTGGAGCCTGGAGAGACATGTCAGGGTCAGTCTTCAAAGTCTCACTCTCTTTTAAATTTGTGTTTGCATTTAGTTACACATTTAACTGTTTTCTAGGAGTGTCCAACTCCTACTGAAGAATTAAATATATGCAAGGAGCAGCTTCTTAAAAGAGAAGAAGAAATAGCTGTGCTGAAAGTGGAAAGGAGCAACACCAGGGTCAGTAGGGGGATTCTTACGTGTTGACATTTGCCCCGCAGGGATCGCCACTGGACTCCGTGTTGTTGTCTTTAAACTCTGTCTTATTTTTAAGTCACTTTCCGCATCTTCCCACTGAGCAGACCAGGGTGGATCAGTTCGGGGTTCTCATACCTTGCTTCAAATTTATGGTGAGAGCTAATGTAATTTTAGGACATTTGAGGGGGGAGTTCTCTCAACTTACATTTTTATCCAAGCTACACTTTCTGTGGGATCTTAGTTCCGCAAGCAGGGATTAAAACTCATGACCCATGCAGAAGTGTAGAGTCTTAACTACTAGGCCACTGGGAAAGTCCACTCTAACTTTAGACTGAACTGGCAGTATTCCAATGTACCTTAGCATGTTTTTGGCTATAGCATGAGGCTGAGAGGTGTTATCTGCCCTGAATTCAAATATGAAGTTGAAGGTGTTCCTTTGGCCCTGCCCTGCACCTGCTGCTGAAGCACCTGAAGTGCCTGGTTTCCTGATACGTGCCATCCCTCCAGATGACGGCGGGCAAGCAGCAGGTGCAGTCCCCAGCCAGCATGACCAGTGAGGTGGAGGTGCTCAGGGCACTGAAATCTGTTCGAGCACCACAAGGTCCTGGATGAGAAAGTACCAGCCACCCGGCTGTCCTGGATTTGTACACTTGCTGCCTTGTTAGGTGGATGAGTCATGTATTTATGTAACTAGTTGACTTTTGAGCTTCTTGAATTTTTGTAAATACATTTTTTTTCCATAAGAAGTCAGAGTTTTATGTGGTTACAAAGTGTTGGCTGTGTATATGCTCAGTCATGTCCCAGTCTTTGTGACCCTGTGGACTATAGCCCACCACGCTCCTCTCTTCTTGGGATTTCCTAGACAAGAATACTGGAGTGGGTGACCATCTTCTAAGCCAGGGGATCTTCCCAACCCAGGGATCGAACCTGCCTCTTGCAATGGCAGGCGGATTCTTTACCACTGAGCCACCTGGGAAGCCCCCAGTTAAAAAGTATTAGTTGGCATAAATATCTCAAGATTTATTATATTCTGTATATCAATTTGCAGTTTAAAAACTTGGCAATAGAATTAATTTAGGATAACATTTTGTTCCCTCAAACTTAGAATTTAAAGCTGTTAACAAGCAGATTTTCTTGACGTTAAGATCAATGAGAGACATTAAAGGTATTCTGTTACAGTAGCCATGTATTAGGGTGAGTATACAGTCAGACATGCACTAACATATATACACACATCAACACACGGTGACTCAACCCCTTTTATTTCAGTTGAGAGAGTGATTATGACTAGCAATCTAAAGGTGTAGTTTGTTAGAAGAAGAATTATGTGCTACACATAAAGAGGTAAGTTTGATCAGTCATCGTGTAATTTCGGTTAAGGGTTTGTCATTTGTATCCTTTCATTTTAAAAAAGTATGAAGGCTGTAGTGGTGGACATCAGATGTTATTTATCTTTCTGATTGAAGACAAGCCCACCTGGGTTATTTTAATAACTAGTAAACTAGACTTGTGGCTCAGACCTGCAGGATCTCTTAAGTACCCCTTTGTCCAGTAGAAGACAAATTCTGACTCTAGTCACCTGGTTGTATTCAGGATGGATAGCATCACCATGTATTTTCTTTTTATGTTATGTTTTCAGTTTTAGAGTTGAGTTTTTCCAGGTGGAGTTTTGCTGTCTTTACTAATTTCTTTACTCTGATTCAATTTTTTTGGTTTTAGCAGATGATTCCTAAAGAGAATAACCAGGAAAAGATACTAATGGACGGGGTGTTTGATGTAAATCATGAGCAAGAAAACATGCCAAGCGCCAATGGAAAGGCAAGTCCTTGGTCTCACTCTCTGTCTGGTTCTCATCTTACCATCCAGTCTGTGCGGGGCTGTTGGGACCTCTCACCAGTGCACCATGTAGGTCTGCGTGGCCGTGAGGCTCCTGTGAGCTCCCAGAGTGCAGAAGGCAGAGGCTCCTGTGAGCTCCCAGAGTGCAGAAGGCAGTTTTGACCTCACCAATTGCCCAGAAGTGCTGTGTTCCCTCCCTCCAAAAACAAGGCTGTCTAAGGCTTCCTTTCCCCCTTAGAGACCCTCCGACAGCTCTCTAAGCCATGAGGAAGACCTGGCTAAGGTGATCAAGCTCCAGGAATTCATAGACAAGCTGTCACAGGAGCAGAACCAGATGAAGGAGCGCCTGGCAGCCCTCTCTGTCCAAGTGACAGAGCTGGAGGAGGACCTGAACACAGCCAGGAAGGACCTCCTCAAGTCTGAGGAGGTGAACATGAAACTGCAGCGGGATGTCCATGAAGTGAGTGACAAAGGCTGTGTCTGTTCTGAGGTGGAATGTGGGTTCCTTGTTCTCCTGGTGATCTCAGCCTTGGGATGGCTGCGTGAGTAAGAGCAGAGCACTGGTGAGACCATGACTGGCTGCCTCCCTGCCTCTGCATCAAGGTTTCTGGGGCAGAAGAGGCCTGGTCCAGGTGGTCTGTTGGCAGTGGACCAACATGAGTGTAGCCCTAGCATTGTGCTGCACTCTGGGTGTGGACTCCTCATTTCTACAAGTTCTAGGGGGCCCAGTGTGTTCCTTTTTTAAAAATTCATTCACTTATTGGTGTACAGTTGCTTTACACTGCTGTGTCAATTTCTGCTGTACAGCAAAGTAAATCAGTCATATATAATATATATATATCCCTCTTTTTTAGATTTCCTGCCCATTTACTTCACCACAGAGCACTGAGTAGACTTCCCTATGCTGTATACTATGTCCTTACTCGTTGACTTTATACATAGTATCGGTACTGTATATATGTCAACCCCAGTCTCCTGGTTCATCCCTCCTCCCCCGCCACCTGCCTGTCGAATGTGTTCCTGATGATGCTGAAATTTCCTTCTGATTCACTCAGGCGAGTCTGATGATGTCTGTGGAGCCCGTTCTCTTGGAAAGATGGGAGCATGCTGTGTGGGCTCTGCTGAGGCAGCTTTGCTTGGCCATCTTCTCTAGTTTTCTGAGGTTCTGCTCCTTGAAGGGATGTGTAACAGTGATATCAGTGGTCAGACAAGTCGAGTGGCATTTCCTCACCCTCAGATCCTCAGGCCCAAACTGTGTGACCATGTGGAAGTGTGATGTTTCTGGTGGTCATGTCTGCGGGTTTCATGACTTATGAGAAACTGCCTAATGGTAACTGTGAAAACAGAAGAGTGCTGGGGTTCAGGCCTCCTCCTGTGAGCCTCACCTCTCCTTTGTATAGTGCCCACCATGCCCCACCCTTCCCCATGAGACTGTCTCAGACAGAACCCCTTCAACACGTGGTACAGCAGGTGTACTTGTTTAGTAGCTTGGTGTGAGTAATTCTATGTGAGAACTCAAAACAGAAACATTTGCACATGTTTGTATAACCTATTCACACTACTCTTTGGAGATTAGGTGGCAGAGTTTAATATGTAGAGAATTCTGGAAAAAGCATTTTTAAGAACTTTCACTTTTAATGTTAGGATTTTGCCCACATTGGTTACTTAGTGACCAGGGAGGGAACTGAAATGGATTTTGAACTGGCGGATAGGAGTTGCACCAGCAGCAAGTTCTGGTCCTGGTTTGAGCATTTCATACATGTGGTGTAACTCTGCTTTAGAAATAGGCTTGCTTGAGAAGGCTGCTTATAGTTGTGTTACACTTTGACTTCTGTTTCCACTTGTTAATATTCTTACTTTAATTTTGAGGAAATTGCATGAGATTTTCCCAACTTTTACCTGAGGAAACGAGCCTCAGAACTCCCTGTTGGGTCTGTTGAAGATCCCTCCCTGTTGGGTCTGTTGAAGATCCCTCCCTGTTCTGGGTCAAGCCTGCCTGTATGGTGTAGCAGACAGAGGTCCTGATTTCATGCCAGATATCTTTCCTCCTGGAATTCTTGTAATAACAGGGTAGTTTGGTATACTTTTTGTTTGCTGTTTGGGATTATTATGTAGAAAATAAGCTTGGTAAACAAAGTGGCCAGACAGAACATTAAGACAGATTGGTGCCAATCGTGGCAGATGTGGTAGGCACTTTTTGGCCTATGTCCAAGAAAACCGCCATGTCTAGCACTTTGTTGTTGTTGTTGTTGTTTTTTAAAATTTTTATTTTTACTTTATTTTACAATACTGTATTGGTTTTGCCATACATTGACATGAATCCACAGAGGGCGTACATGAGTTCCCAGACATGAACCCCCTCCCACCTCCCACCTCCCACCACATATCATCTCTCTGGATCATCCCTGTGCACCAGCCCCAAGCATCCTGTATCCTGCATCGAACATAGACTGGTGATTCATTTCTTACATGATAGTATACATTTTGTGGGTGCTAACTTTATGTTTGATTTGAAACTTAGGATTTAGTCCAGCTTTCTTTTTACTCTTAAGTGTATCGGAGTGTTCCATGATAATGGCTTCCCTTTTCTCCTCTGCAATGCCAGATGTAGGCCATGGCCCTGTAGGAGGACATGGAAAAGAGCATCACTACCCTTGAGGAATGTTACCTCACTGCACAGTACAAAGCCACCTCTGTGCACGACCTTAATAATAAACTTGAAAATGAAATTGCAAATAAGGATTCTATGCATCAACAGGTAATGGGTTTTACTGAACTGTGTCTGATTTTTATAGTAATGGATTACTCAGGAAGGAATGTTAAGACCTTTTCCTGTGACTACCACGTTGGAAATCAAGTCCTAGTGTAATGTTCTTATGACCCTAAAATATTGCATTAATAACTGTGGATGTACATCATGGTAAATCAGCTGTACTGGAAGGAAATACATTTTTTTAAAAAATTGGGGGTGACTGCAACTTACAAGTTTGAATTATTTGGGACTTGGTTTAACTATTTTGTGGAATTCCACTCCTGACTCTTTTGTTTTACTTGACTTGAATCTGTAGGCTTGTTAGCATTTTTCCTGAAAGAGCAGAGAGCAGCAGGGAACTTCATGGCAGCTGGCTGCCTGCTGGAAACTGGGGTCACTGTGACAAAAGGCAAGGTTAGAGCTCTGGTCTGATTAGGGTTTATCCTTCCTGCGGTTTGGTGAAACTTACTTGCTCCTGTTCCCATGTGGTCTCAGATAATCAGGACTTAACCAGGAAAACCAAATCTGGGTTCTCCAAAACAAAGTGAGTCAGTCTGGTGTGTGCCAAAGTGTATCATTGTCCCCACCACAAAAATAAAATACTAGAAAGCCATTGAAAAGTATGATGTGGGATGCTAATTAAGAGCATATACAAAACAATGGCTGTAAAAGGCAGATCAGAAAATACTACATACCATATGTTATTGTTTTCTGAGGATTTTAAATCATATTGTATTGTTTGTGTATGTATGTACATAGAGTCATACACACAGAGAAAAAATATGAAAGCTGCTTAGAAGCAAATGATAACCTCTCAGGAACCTGAACTTATAGATAAGTTTTTTTTTTTCTTTTCTAAAAAAGTGTTTGTCTAAATGTTCTACATTGAAAGTTTTTCAGAGTAAGAAAATCTATTAAAAGAATAATCGTGCATTTACAAATATTAGTTGACTGGCATTTCACCAGACCTCTAATCAGGTCTGTATTTCAGAGGAAATGAAAGCCATATTTTGGCTTACAGGCCCATGGCCATCTGCGGTCGGTAGGATTCTCTTCAAATGATGATTCTAGTGATGTTTTAAGAAGGGTCTCTACTGAACCTTTCTTCCCTTAATTTGCCAATAAGAATGAATAAGATTCTACAGAAAACTGATTTTCTTTAATATATAAGAATTTTTTTTAAGACTTCTTTGGGGAACATCTAGGAAAAGCAAATACTCTGGCAGGAGGTGTTCTGCTTACTGAGACCAAGCCCAGGAACACTGAGAGAAAATTTATTGTGACGCAGCTTCCTAAACAGACCTAATCCAGTAGACACTAGACACGTGCATTTAGGCTTTGTCTCAGCTTACTTAAAGTGGCAGTGACTACACCATTCGGCCTGTTTTGATCCTCTGCTCTCCCTTTGGAGACGGAGGATAAGAACCATCAGTTGCAGGAGCGCCTGGAGCTGGTGGAGAAGCTGCAGCAGATGCTGCAGAGGGAGACGCTGCCCGAGGTGGAGGCTGAGCTGGCGCAGAGGGTGGCTGTGCTCTCTAAGGTGCTGCTCTGTGTCCTGGAGGGGAGGGGGGGCGGGCGCAGAGAGGGCCTTTTCCCATGCTGTCCCACTGTGCCCCTGCCCATGCTGCTTAGTCCACACAGGAGCGCAGACGCGGGGGTCGTGCTGCCCGTCTGAGATGGGAGCACTCCCTGAGTGTCAGACAGTGCCCGCTTCTGTGTCATCCCTACGTTAATTTCCCTCCAGTTTTGTCCTGTGTTCTGTGTGTCCCCAGGACTCTTCAGCTCCGAGTCACTGCTGCTCAAAGTTCAGTCAGCCACTCAAAGCCTAGCAGGATAGAGACCTAGAAAAATCCCATTCTTGTTTAAGAGATGGCCAAAATAGCTCTATAATGAACACAGTTTTAAGTCTTTATTGAAGACTTCTTTACTTGTTGAAGAAGTCACAGAGGGGCATATGCAGACCCGGGGCCCCACTCCCAGCTTGCCATCCCCAGGAGCCCGCAGGTGAGAGGCCGTGTCCCAGGGATGTGGCGTTGTTGGGAGCATTGTCCCCACTGCCAGCCAGCCAGCCACTCCGTCCTTCTGGTGGGAACAGTGTTGCCCCGCACTGCTGGTGAGCACTGGCTGGGCATGGAGAGTCGGGTGGGCCTGTGTTGGCGCAGCTGTTGGGTGCATTGCCTGGAACTGAGTGAGCGGCTGAGGGGCCCTCTTGTCTCGGGTGGCCAGCAGTGTTGGGTGCTCACAGACCCTCCCAGGCCAGGGTCACTAACAGCAGCCAGGGGGGAGCCCTTCTACCTGTGATCTTCCTCTCAAGGCTTGCTTTCTTTCCCCTAGCATCTCTGCTGTCCCTCCCCAGACGGTCTTGTAGTCCGACGTTTTGTCTTCAGGAAGCTCTGCCACTAAGGAGACTAAACGGTTTGAACTTACCTCCCAGATTAGGAACGTAGAACGTGTGCCTCGTGTGTCCCACACTTGCCACTGCCTGCTGCCCACGCTGGCTCGCCACAGGCAGTCAGACGAGCGGGTGCAGTGGCCGTGGGTGCAGGGCCCAGGGCATGGGGGAGTGCGTCTCCTCTCATGAGCCAGGCACCAGCACCCTCCCTGACCCACGTGTCACACAAGAAGCTGCGTAGGCTGTGTGAGCAGGCATGCGGGCATGCCCCCCGCCAACCTGGGGCCCATAGTCCCCATGGCCCACTTGCCACCCCTGCAATCACAGCCCGCAAGCCATCAGAACAGGGTAGTTTCCAGCAGAGCTGATGCTGTTCTTGACCAATAGGCGGGAGAGAGACATGGCAGCACAGAGGAGAGGCTGTGCCAGGTGGAGGCCCAACTAGAGGAGAAGAACAAGGAGCTGCAGTGGGTGCGTGTGCTGACAGGGAGGCTCCGTCTGGGTGGCAGACACAGCTTGGGCAGGGGGCATTGCTGCCTCTCTCCGCTGCTCCCATCTCTGCCTCCAAGTGTGTGCATGTGTGGCCCCATCTGCTAATCCAGGCACCCACCTCCTCGGGAACAGGGCCAGAGGTGGTCGCCCATAGGCAGTGGGCAGAGGCCAGGGCGTCCCCATATTCAAAGAGGCTTGTTGTTGGTCTGAGCAGCCAGTCCAGAGAGCTGCTTGGGATACAGGTGGACCTCACGAGTGCCCCTCAGACAAACCTGTGGGTGCCAGCCCGAGGCCCATGAAACTGAAGGCATGGCACCCAGGTGTGGAGCCTGCTTGCCTTGAACGTGGCGCTTGCCTTGGACGTGGCGCTTGAGTCCCACATACCAAACTGCTTGTCCAGACACAGTATGTGTGTAGGATGGCTGCTCCTAGACAGGAGGAGAACCATAGTTGCACTGAGACAGAAGGCACGTCAGGAAAGGGTGATGGTGGAGGCTCGCATGACCAAGTCCTGAGAGAGGTTTCCTGGAAGGGCTGGCTCCACGTCAATACAGACCATCCAGGAAATGGAGTGGGGATCCCAGGTCCAGCCTCACATGTCAGTACTGTCCCCACTATGCCTGTGTTCTTGGGCCTGGACCACAGAGCCTCACACGCAGGCTCCTGGGGGGCAGTGATTCTGACTACCATCATGAGACCAATGGTGAGGCACCCTCCCCTCTTAGGCAGAGAGCTCAATATCTCCCGATCAGGGTGTACTTCCTTACTTTCAGAAGTGCTGCTCAGAGGCTGTTGAGATCGGGATGCTGTTTATGACTAAGCCAATTCAAAGTAAACTTTTGGTTTGTTTTAAAAATATTTGAATGCCAATGCTTTATTGTGGAAGCTGTGACAGGTTTTGTTTCCTTGGGCTCAAAAAGCACTGCAGACATGGTGACTGCAGCCATGAGATTAAAATATGCTTGCTCGTTGGAAAGCTATGACAAACCTAGACAGGGTATTGAAAAGTAGAGACATCACTTTGCCGACAAAGGTCCACATAGTCAAAGCTATGTTTTTTCCAGTAGTCACGTATGGGTGTGAGAGCTGGACCATAAAGAAGGCTGAGCACTGAAGAATTGATGCCTTCGAGTTGTGTTGCTGGAGAAGACTCTGTTTTAACAGAAAATTACCCGTTTGTTTAATTTTTTCTGGTGGAAAATTTCAAACATGCCCAAAAGTGGATGGAGTAGTATAATAAATACCCATGACCCATCAATTAGCCTCAGCAATTTCTAACACAGGGCCAATCTCAAATAGATCATTCTTTTGTCTTCTCTCCATTTTTTTTTAAACAGCTTTTTAAACCATGAAATTGATGCTCAATTTATAAAATACAGACTTGCCAACTTTGTTATTACATTTAAAATTGCTTGAGGTAATTATTTCATTTTTTAATACGAATTTTCATATTGGAAAAGACCCTGATGCTGGAAAGATTGAAGGCAGGAATAGAGCGGATGACAGAGGATGAGATGGTTGGACAGCATCACCAACTCAATGGACATGAGTTTGAGCAAGTTCTGGGAGTTGGTGATGGACAAGGAAACCTAGCATGCTGCAATCCATGGGGTTGCACAGTCAGACACGACTGAGCAAGTGAACTGAACTGAATATGAATTATCATTGGCAGAAAAGCTATGACCAACCTAGATAGCATATTAAAAGTAGAGACATTTCTTTGTCATCAAAGGAACACCTAGTTAAAGCTATGTTTTTTTTTTTTCCAGTAATCATGTATGGATATAAGAGTTGGACCGTAAAGAAGGCTGAGCACCAAAGAATCGATGCTTTTGAACTGAGGTGTTGGAGAAGACTCTTGAGAGTCCCCTGGACTGCATGGAGATCAAACCAATCAATCCTAAAGGAAATCAGTCCTGAATATTCATTGGAAGGACTGATGTTGAGGCTGAAGGTTTAATACTTTGGCCACCTGATGCGAAGTACTGACACATTGGAAAAGACCCTGATGCTGGGAAAGATTGAAGGCAGGAAGAGAAGTGTGACAGAGGACTAGATGGTTGGTTGGCAAAACAGACTCTATGGACGTGAGTTTGAGAAACTTCTGGGAGATACTGAAGGACAGGGAAGCCTGGTGTGCTGCAGCCCATGGAGTCACAAACAGTCAGACACGACTGAGTAACTGAACAACAGCAATCGTTACAAAGAATTCAAGTGATGTTGCATGTAAAGAAAAATATGTGAAAGTCTATTTCCACTGGCTTTTATCCCAAAATGAATTTTCTCAGCTTTTGCTTTATAAACTGAATATGCTCCTTAATCCAGACTCAAGCTTCTGTTTATATACTGGGGAAATTCCTCTACCAAGGTGTGTGTAAGCTGATCCCCTTTAAAGTCTGCTTGTTTCTGAGTGTAAATCTGCTTGCTCCCCAAGCCCCTGTGACAAGTAATGGCTGGTGACGCTAAGGTCTCCTAGGTGCTCTGTCAAAGAGAAGCATTGGGAGTGACCTTTGACAAGTGAAGTCCCTGCCTCCTCTGCACTTACCAGTCTGCTCTGGTGATTCCCAAGAGCCCACCAGAGGTGGCCATGGGAGGGGGCCTCCTAGGGAATCAGGGCACAGGCTGCTCACGTCGCTGCTCCACAGTGCTTTTATTTTTTTATTTTTTAATTTTTTTTTATTTCATTTTACTTTACAATACTGTATTGGTTTTGCCATACATTGACATGAATCCACCACGGGTGTACATGTGTTCCCAAACATGAACCCCCCTCCCACCTCCCTCCCTATAACACCTCTCTGGGTCATCCCCGTGCACCAGTCCAAAGCATGTTGTATCCTGCATTGGACATAGACTGGCGATTCGTTTCTTACATGATGGTATACATGTTTCAATGCCATTCTCCCAAATCATCCAACCCTCTCCCTCTCCCTCTGAATCCAAAAGTCCACTCTACACATCTGTGTCTCTTTTGCTGTCTTGCATACAGGGTGGTTTTAAAAGAAGGACCGTACTTGCTCTTGAAGTTTATGAGTTTTGGGTTTTTCTTGTTTTAGGCAAGGCAGAGAGAAAAAAATGAATGAAGAACACAATAAATGTTTATCAGATACCGTGCATAAACTTCTGTCCAAATCAGAGGAGAGGCTTCAGCTTCATCTGAAGGACAGAATGGCTGCTCTGGAGAGTAAGATGAGCCAGCCCCACAGTCCCTTTACAAAGAGGCACATCTGGCATGGCCCGGCCTGGCCTGGCCCAGTCTGTGTGAGGGGGAAATCTCCAAGCCAGAAGTTGGAAAAGTGTTCCCATAGAGGGCCCCAGAGTGAATGCCTTTACTGGTTATGAATAACTGAGTAGCAGCATTTCATGCTAGTCAATAAGCGTGGCAGTGTGTAAAGGAATAGACAATAGATATGTGCCTGCAACCCTTACAGAAAGCATCAGTGAGCCAGATCCACCAATGGCCGCGATGTTACCAGCTGCTGTGCTAGAACTTTCTTCTAGATCCACCCTCACCCCTTCGTTTCTTTCTTAGAAGTTTATTTCTGGGGCTTTTCTGGCAGTCCAGTGGTTGAGAGTCTGCCTGGCAAGGTCAGGGATGCAGGTTCGATCCCTGCTTGGGGAGCTAAGATCCCACATGCCACATGGCAATCACATCAAAGGAATCCTGTGTGATGTAGCTAAGGGCTGATCCAGCCAAATTAAGAAGTTTAGTTCAGGATCTTTTATATAATATGATAGAAAAGATTGGAGCAAGTAAAAGCAAGCATTCTTATATTCCAACTCCAGCCTTCTCTCTTTTCATTTGCTTTGGAAAATGTCTGAGAACCTATATCAGAGCAGCTCAGTGGGCAACAGTCCAATTCAGGTTTGGTGAAAACATGGCCTAGCTGCACTAGTGCCCTAAAGACGAGGCCCAGAATCATCCCTGATGTCGGCTTTTCTGAGAGAGACCTATGGTCACTGCAAGTACTGTGGCACATTTTCCCCCCACAAAACCCAAGATGACACATACACTTCACTAGAGACCACACAGGGTTTTCCTCTCACTTCACCCTGACCTGTGGGCTGGCCCTGAGGTGGGGATAGCTTTGTCTCAGGTTTGAATTTGGCATGTGAAACCTGTGCCAGTTTCCTGAGTGACCACCGAACTGCAAAAGCTGAAAGCAAGTATAAAGTAGTTTCACTTACCCCAGGGACCTGGCCTTCTTGTACCTAGAAGATCAGTCGGGGAGGGAGGAGATGGTTTGTGTATAAGTTAGTGCTAAAAGTTGTCAACCGGCCTCGTGCTGGCACTTCACTCTGGGCGCGAGGCCCGCCCCTTCTCCCAAGGTGCTTTATGCTTTCAAACAGAAGAGTAGCCATCCCACAGTCCACGCAGCATCTGTAAGAACTGACCCTAAAGCAGTGTGTGTATCTTTTTCACAATTCTCTCCTATGGGAAGTTGAAAATGCGAAAAAGCAATTAGAAGAAATGCAAAATGACAAGGTAGTTTAATGTCTAAATCCTTTAGAAATTTGGTTAAGAGCTGAATTGAGCTGGGTTTGTTATTACAGTCACTAGAGATGCTTAGCGGAAGTCAAGTTACATTTTCCTTATGGCTAATCCACTGCTGTAACAAGTATAGCATTTCTGGTTTTGAACATTGAATGTGTTTGCATTATAGGTGGATTTAGTGTGTGTGGCCATTGTGTGTGGTTCAGAATTCTGAGTAGTCCTTTCTGGGTTCACCCGAAAGCTGAGACAAAGCGTGAGTCTTTCAGATGGATGGTGCTGTTCTTCAGAAAGATAATAAGAGCCACATACACAATCTAAAATTTCCTAAAAACCAGTGGACTGCTTGACATCCTTCTTTCACCACAAGTCTTGAACTCTTCTGTGTGATTTCCATATCGAGCTTTGCACCAGCCTGTCTCATGTACTCAGGTGCTGCATGAGGCAAGCGACTGCCTTGGCCGACAGCACAGAGCTGCCAGGTTAAGTCAAGTGACTCAGAAACTTGGCCCATTTGTCTTGTTTTACCCTGTGAGAAAGTGAAGTGGGGTGTAGAAGAATTAATGTGAGGAATGCCCATGAATGCAGGTGAGCTCCATGGAGCCAGTTTAAAGCAAAGAGAGAAGCGAGGGCAATAGAGTAAGTTCTGTCCCCTGCCACCCGAACCCCCGCCCCAAGTCCAGCTTCTCTCTGCAGACTTCATCGTTGTTGACAGCTTGCCATGTTTCCTCCAGAAGCTTTGCTACACATGAGATGGAACTTCTTACTCATTATGATTTATAAGGGTTAATATTGTTCTGAGTGTTTATATTTGCTGTGGGACTCTTAGAGAACATTTTCTCAGAATTAAAATGTTCGAAGTTGATAACTGCTAATGTAACCTGTTATGCACATTTTGATGAAAGTCATTTTACATCCGGAAAGCAAGTGGTGCAGGCTGTGTCATTTGCTGTTTCGTAGGACCAGCTGATTCTAAACTTACAAACCCTGAGAGCCGAACTGGACCAGACAAGGCTGTGAGGGGCTCCCCTCCACCATGGGTAGGCTGCTCCCCCGGGCAGCTCCCCTCAGCACTGTCAAGTGTGACAAGGGCCTGTCTGGTGTGTGGACAGTATGACTGGGTGTCTCTCATTGTTGGACCTCAAGGACCCTGTAGCCTGTGGCCAGCGAGAGGGAAGAGACAAGCATTGATCCTTAGGGTTGAACTTGGTACCAGGAAAAGTGGTGGTCACAGTATGGACAAAATTCACAACCACAGGCAGAGGTTTGGAAGTGGGGGGCCAACCAGTTGATATTGGGTGTATTCATTTGAGGGGCCTGACAAACTGTGACACTGATGTTTCTTAAGAGGTGCAGAAGGTTAATGACGTGTAGTCTTTTTTATGTGAATGGAGACTGAGACATGACTTGCCGTTGACTGCAGTGGGAGGAATCGCCTGGTGAATGAGGCCAGCAGATTACTGAGCATCCTGAATTTTCATTACTTGTTTTATAGGGGCAGTAATTCTTATTAAGTATTTAAATGTTTCTGTGGTTTCTTGATGGAATATGGTCACAAGTGAGAGATAAACTTAAGCAAAAGTTATTAAAGTGCTTAACTGGTGACATTCATTTATGTGTAGGAAATCGACTGCTGCTTGAATCCTGAGTTAGGAGGCAATTTGGAGCCCATATGCATATTTATGTGTTTGTGTGCTTAGGGGATCCTTGTGGTCCAGGGCCCCTGCCCAGCCATCTTCTGAATTAAGGGGATATCATTCAAGACAAAGGCAGAGTCAGAAAATGGCCCTGTGTCTGAATCCATGGTGGGTGGAGTTCAAGGGGAGCACATGCCCTGCAGAACGGATAAGGGACATGGCCGGACTTGCTGGCAGAGCTCCTCCAGGGTGAGGGGCTGGTGCTGTCAGAGGTGGAGAACCCCTGCTCCCAGGATAGATGAGGTGAGTGTGAGGAGGACTGTGTAGACAGTGGAGTAAGAGGAGGTGGACATGGCCTACTGCTCTTGGGGGAATTGGGTAAGGATGGGGGTGCTGCTGGTGCTGGGACCCGAAGGCCTGGCATGGTTAGGGGGTTCAGATGGAGAATACTGGAACCTGGTCACCAGTCCCCTGTGTGTCAGTGAGAGTGAGAAAGGAGAAGAGGAAGCCGCCACGGGGCAGGAGGGGCCGCTGTGCTCTGAAGAGAGTGGGCCACAGTGGCTGGTGCAAGGGAGGGATGTCTCCAGGAGGCAGCTCTTGAGGGGTCATGGCAGTAACTTAGCAGCACAGGGGGTCCTTGGAGTGGGGCTTACAGGCAGTGTGGGCTGGGTGGGGGCCACTATGCTGTCTCAGGAGGGAGAGAGTGTGTACTGAAAACCTGGCTCACAGGCAGGGCAGGTTTGGCGTATTTGGCAGGACCTCCCAGTGCAATTGATCACCTTGTCTCTGAGACCTTCTCCTGGAGGAAAGCACCTCGAGTGAGAAGGGGGAGAGAGATGGAGGCTGCACTCTGCCAGGGGACTGGGAGGTAATAGTTGGGGGACAACCCAACCCAGAGGCCTCTGTGGCCCTCAGAGGATCTGCGAGGGTCTGCAGCCCATGGCGGGACCGTGTCATACCTCCCACCCAATTGCCGAGTGTGCTCTGGCCCCAGGCCCTTGGGTAGAAGTGGAGCAGAGAAAGGAATGGTTCTGTCAGGAGGGAGGGGAGATGAGAGGGATACAGGTGTGGTTCGGGGAGATTCCAGACTTCCATCTCCTGTGCAGTACAGTTTTCCTCGCAAAACCATTGAGCAGAGCAGAGTGTGAACCTGAACAGGCTGAGCTGGTGGTTGGCCCTGGCCACTCTGTAGATGTATGGGGTGTCCTGTCCTTGGAGGAGGGCTCTGTCTCCCTGGTTTAGGGACTCCTGCATGTGAAGGCGCCACCCTCTTCCCAGAGACAAGACTGAGCAGAGCCCAGGCAGTCCTGCAGTGCAGTGGCTCACAGTCAAGGAGGGGTTGTCCTGCCTCTCAGCAGGCCCCTGCTGAGTGAATTCCTGGCACAGGCAGGCCCAGGCCTTAGTGATCAGGGCCTGAGCATCTGTCCTGAGCCTTGTTCAGCCCAGAATCTGGTGACACGCTCATCTCTGCTTTTGATGGGAGACACCAATGTGGCTCAGCTCCGAGCTGTGGGTCCGAGGCCTTTCTGCTGCAGGCTGTCTGAGGTGCCGTTAGAAGCACTGAGAGTGGTGCAGACAGTGTTCCAGGTAGACAGGTGACTGTGATCCACAGACTTCACATGGGAAAGGGAGGTCAGAACAGGTGCAGCGAGAGGGGAGGAGGGGTGCCAAGGAGAAAGCAGAGCAGGTGCAGGCCCCGCCCTGGACCTGAGGGTGGGCTCCAGACGTCCCAACCCCAGACAGCTGATCCTGTCCTAGTCAGCGCCACACCCTCGCTTCAGCACTGCCTTCCCCACACACGGGACTTTTCCAGCTGGTGGGGCTGAGCCTTGAGTGTTTGTGGGACAGCGGAAGCCTGTTACTATTGGAACCAGGAGGGCAGTGCCCTCCTGGGGACCCTTTTGCTGTGAAATTGCCGATCTTCCAAATTGACAGGCTGTGGCTTGACTGACAGAGTAAGCTTCTTTCTTTCTCACAGTGCTCTTCTTTCCCTTGTGTTTCAGCTGACCCTACTTGGGCAGCACCCCGGACTTCAGGTTCCCTGTGGCAGACTGGCTGGCAGACTCCTCCAACAGCACTGCGCTGCTGCAGTGCCCCCAGAAAGGCCAGCTGGCAGCACTGTGTGATGAGCCATCTAAGACAAGGACCCCTGGCCCCTTCCCATCCCTGGTGGGCACCTCGTGAGGCACCTGCCCCCTCACACTGTGGTCCTGAGATGGGTTTGGAGCAAAGCATTGATAGATCGCTTTATATTTTCCCTTTTCTGGCTAAGAGTTTACTTTGCAGCATGCTTTTTTTTCTTAAAAGAACCAGTTTTGATAACTTGTGGCCTACTGTGAGGCCAAGCACGGTATAAATAAGCACAGTTTTGAAATCATCCTACAAGTAAGTGGATACATATATCCATCATCTTTTAGTGAGAAGAATTCTCATTGGAAGTTTAAGTGCCTTTATATTTTCACCTCATTCATGGCATGTATTTTTTCATACATGTCTGTGTTTTGAGCTTCCATATTCAGTGAGTAGCTAGTCTGTGCTAGACATCGTCAGAAGTATGACTCCAGCATTGAATTAAAAACTGTGTGTTCTTTATCCACTACTACATAACAAATCACTGCAAAGCTTAGTGACTTCCCAGTGAACAGCTCACAGTCCACAGTTCCTGTGCATTGTAGCAGGTGGGCCTGGTTCAGGGCCTCCTGAGGATGCAGACATGAGACGGCCCCCCAGGGCTGGATGGCAGGCTTTCAGACTCACCTGGTTGCTGGGGACAGGCCCAGGTCCCTGCCGTGTGGACCTTTTCACGGCCTGGCTTTCCTTGGAACTCCCTCTGAGAGCGAGAGCATGGGGTGTACCCCGGGGCCTTGCACGCCCCAGTCTTGGAAGATGAACACCTTCACTTCTGTTTGTGAGAGTGAGCTGAGAAGTCCTGCCTCACTCAGGGGCTGAGCAGGAGTTGCCCCCTCTGCCTCTTGAAGGGAGGAGGATGCAAGAATTTGTGGAGCCATTTTTGAACCCACACAACCTGTCGGACAGTGATGAGCAGGGAAAGGAGACCAGAGTGCCCAAGTTGTCCGAGGAGGAGGGGACGATCGTGTGTGAACAAGGTGGCCAGCGAGGTGACTCCAGGAGGGTGACCTTGAACCAGAGACCCAAAGGCAGGAAGAGAAGTAGCCACTTGGAGATAGAAAAAGGGTAGTGTCAATAAGCGGGGACAAGGGAGAGAGCGGCCTGCATTAGGGAGGACCTCAGGCTCAGGCGTGAGCATCTCAAGGCCAGAGCCTATTTCCTGAGGTGAGGAAGGCTGCCGGGGTGGGGAGCTAAGATCCCTGTTGAGGTGGACAAGCCCATGGTGTGTCCAGGGGACTTGTCAGGAGAGCAGCTGAGTATTCCAGTCTGCATCCAGGAGAGGATTCACTCAGCTCAGGGTGGACCTGGGGTCATGGGCATATAGATGGCATTTAAAGGCATGAGCATGGTAAAGTCACCAGGCAGGTGCCGGTGGAGACAGATGGGGTGCAAGGGTAGAGCCGTGGGGCACCCCACATTCCAAAGTTGAGAAGGGGCACAAGGGACTGAGCAATAACCCCAGGGAGGGCGGGGCCTGGAGCCCAGGGAGAGACATACTGAGGGGTCCTAGGGGAGGGCAAGGAGAGGAGGGGGCTTGGTAACATGGGATCTTTGAGCCCCCAGGGAGCTGCCTTGTGAGGGAGGGCACACCGCCTGCTTGCAGAGGGCTGGGCACTGGGTGGGGAGGGGGGCAGTATAGGCCGCTCCCAGGGAACTTTCAGAGACCCACAGTAGGCGCTACAGGGAGCCCTGGAGGAGGAATCTGCTGGTTCCCCTTGTGCAATTTGAAGGCGAGAGAAGGGAGAGGACATGCTGACCAGGCTGATGGGAGTGAACCCATAGGCAGCTGGTTCGCTGGAGCAGAGCAGGAATGATGGCGGGTGGTTCTTAAGCCAACGAAGGGGGTAGGCCAGCTCTGGGGAGGGATCGTGACAAAGACAAGGGGTGAGGGCATTGGCCACAGGGGAGAGGGAACCGGCAAGGCAGAACCTCGTGGCTGCCCCTCGGTTGCTTTGAAGTCATGTCTGGGAAAAGAAGGCAGGACCTGGGTGACAGTGGGGCAGGGGGAGAACTACGGAGAGAAGGATGTGAGGTGTGAGAGCAGGAGGGCAGCACAGGGCCCCGTGGGCACTCTCCTGTGTGTCTCTGATGACAGAGTCACACTTGCGGTGCAAGGAGCCATCCCCCAAAACAACCCAAGGGCCTGTGCCCCAAGAGGAGAGACGTGAGGGGCTGGCCTTCCCATCCCCTGACTACCCCTGCTCTCTCCTGTCTGTGGGTGTTCAGACCAGCCTGGGAAACGGAGGGCTGGGAACCTATGAGGACAGTACTCCTTGGTGAACTGGTACCAGTGATGACCAGTGAGGGGGACCCAGTGGCTGCAGAGCTGAAGGGTTATTTTCTCTTATTTTCCTTCAGCCTGGCTGATGGAGGCATGGATGTATTTTTTTTTTTTAATTTTCAGTTTTTGTCTCTGCCTCCATCAGCCCACCCTTGTGAACAACCTCATAGGATTGCCTTCCATCCACGCTAAGACCTGAATGTCACCAGGCCATCTAGGAACTGGATTCTCCTCCTGCCCCTTTGTTCATTACTGCTCGCGTAAGAGATGGCAGTGTCTCATAAGCATGGCCCATTTATACAGTTAGGGCTTCCATGTAAAATTGTGTTCAGTTCCTGATAGACTTGAGCTGCTCTAAATGTTGCTGATGAGACATGGTCCTCTCGTGTCCAGGTGCAGACCCTGAAGGAACAGGACTGGGAGTGTGCAGCAAGCCAGTGTGCTGGTCAACGTGGCCCAGGCATTCAAGAGTGACGAGGGCGTGTCGAGTGACGAGCGACAACAGGGTCACTCTCTTCAGCTCGGCCACTCAACTGTCGCCCAGCAGGCAGGCCAATGCCGAGACTCTGACTTTGATGCCTCGGGAGCAGCTGAACGCCATCAACAAAGAGATCCAGTGGGTGCACCTGATCCCAGCTCCCTGGAAACTCGGTTTCTCTGAGGAGCTGTCTTCTCCTTAGAGAAGCCTGAGTGTTCCACAGTAAGAAAACTGACTTCAGGTCTGCTTCAAGAATTTTCAGTTCCAAGATTGCCCTTGATTATAAAGCTCAGTCAGTGAGGGCATTCGGTCCACAGTGTGGTGTCAGCACTCTGGG
This sequence comes from Ovis aries, assembly GCF_016772045.2. NCBI lineage: Eukaryota > Metazoa > Chordata > Mammalia > Artiodactyla > Bovidae > Ovis > Ovis aries. Next base: position 232,996 of record NC_056059.1, read on the forward strand.
GGGGGGGGCATTATGGGGTGTCCCTCCCCGTCTCTGAGCCCTAAGGTGGGTGAGGTGCTGAGGCAGTGTCCCCTGCAGCCCGTGCACCTTCCAGCACTGAGAGTTCACCCTCGTGTGTCCCTTGGAGACTCCCACGTTCTGGTGAAAAGCCACTTGGAACAGAAAAGCTGGGGTTTTGGGGTTGGAAAAATTCCCACTCAAATCTGCATTTTCCTTTTTAACTTAATACAGTGTGAATATTGGCTTGTTGTAAGACAGTAGCCCAAGGACATGTGTTTGAGTTTTTCTCAACTCATAAATATATTTAAGATATTTTCTTTAGACACCGCCTTGGCAGTTATAACAGTTTACAAAACATGATAGAATCAAAAGACCAGCCTTGTGGTGAGCATGGGGCCTTGGGTCTGGGTACAGCCAGGTGGCTGTGGGCCCCAAGGCCTGCCTGATGCCACACCCACATAGCTGTGCCCCGTCCGGAGTCCACATCCAGAGTGGCAGCAGGCTGGTGACCCTGCACAGATAGAGCTGCTGCTCAGACTCTTCTCATCACGTCAGCCCAGGCCAAGGTCCCCGTTCCTGTTTGCCTAGCACGGGGTGCTTGGGGGAAAGGCAGGGCCTGAATGGCACAACCAGCAAATGCAGGTGGTGCCACCTACACATTTGACGCTGAGACAGACTGCTTTATGGGCCTTGCTTGAGCACAGACAAGCTCAGAAAGATGGTCTTTCTCCATCTCCACAGGAAATACAGAACAGTTATATATTAATGTTTTTATTTTTACAGCAAGTTGTTAGGTAAAAGTGATTTTTCCTTATGCAACAAGTTGACTTGATGTAAATGGTAAATTCTCTCCATCAACTTGTTATCACCAGTGAAGAACTTTCAGGACATAGAAGTAGAAGTGAAACTGGATAGGTTACAACCTGCAAGAATCTTGTATTTTATTTAGAAAATCATTTTAAATGCATGATTGTATATTTAAACTGCTATATAAAGTCATCCATGACACATTAAAGGAGAAGAGCAGTAACCGTGAATTCTTGGCTAATGCCGGCACATTGACATGAATGCAGAAACTCACATAAAGCCGGTGGAGAACTTCATCAAGTGATGAGTTTGTACATATACAACCTTAAGAAAAAAAAAAACAAAATAAACTAGGCACTTCATCTGGTCTGGAGACTTGTGTTTAGAAACTCCAGCTTGTTCATGAATCAATGTTTCGATTGTACAGAGTTCCCGATTTCCAGTGGAAAAGACTTGAGGCACTGACATGCATCTCTGCCCTAAGAGGGAAGGGAAGGTAAAGGTTATCAACTTGAGGCATCTCCTCACAGGGAGAGAGTCACCACCCAGGAGTTGCTGCCCCATCAGAATGTTAGAGTAAATAAGTCAAATCAAACGTGAATGATCAGGGGACAGTTTGTAAGACTCAATGATAAGTTATTCTAAGTTTGAGAAAATTCAAAAGAGGGAAAGTCGAAGCGTTTTGCTGAGCAGCTGTTCCTGGAATTTGCTAATTGTGTTACAGAATGCCAGCCCAAATATGTTATCCAGACAGATTTCTCTGCTGACAAAGGCATGTGACGGGTTTTATTCTATCTTAGGTTGATGCAAGAAGGAGAACACGGAGCAGCGAGCCGAGGAGACTGAGAGTAGGGTGGGCGGGGGGAGCTTAGGCAACCTCCTTCATTTTAAATCCTTAAACTCCCTCAAGTTGTATCCCACCTCCTCGCTTGCTGGCTCCTGCCCACCCAGCAGTGTGCGCTCCACGCCCCAAAGGAGGCGCCACAGCCCGGTGTGGGAAGTAGACAAGCTGGGCATCATGACTCTGGTATGTGTCTGCCTCCTCCCTGCCACATCCCTCTTAGTTTTTTCTCTTTTTACCCAGGAGAAACTCAGGTACATTTGCTACACTCAGAGGTCTAAATTTTTGTAAAACTGCTTAGTCTTTAATCATTCCATAATCACACAGAGACAAATGTCATGATATTTGGACCGCTAGCTTTGTGTGTCATCATGAACTCAGCCAGAGCCTGCCTCTGTAACATTGGGCCTGGCCTGTGCTGGGCATAGCAGCTGCAGGGAAGTTTCTGTTCTCAGGGAGCAGACAGCTTTGTGAAAGTAATCATAGGCAGCTCTCATGGTGTGTGAAAAACATGCAGCACATTTTCCATTGGGGATGCCTGGCTGCAGGGTGCAGGGCATGCTGTGGGAACAAAACCAAGAATCTAAACTGGTCAGCTTGCTGATGGGCCTGGCTGCATGCTCAGGCCAGCTCTGCGTGTGAAACCAGGTTAAAAGCCTGGTACCCCATGGCCCCAGGAAGAAGTCGGGCTTCCTCACTCTTCTGAGTCTAAAAATGGGATGACGACCTAGGGCCTTTGGTGACAGAGTGTGTGGCTCTAAAGCTCATGTTCCAGCTTTCTTGCATGTTTAGCTTAGGTTTTGTGAGTGCATTGCTATTTAACCCCATGAAATCATGTGTACAACACTCTGCTTTGTAACTGGACTTGTATTATCACTTTTTTTGGTTACTACCCATTTCATGTTAGCTGCATTGTTAGTCAGCATATAATTAAATTAACTGTGAATCATTTTAGATGAATGTGAAATGTTAACTAGTCAATTTTGTGGTCTTTTGACACACTGTTTTTATAATTTGCATCATTGGCTAATTAGCTGATATGTAAAATTATTTGACCATTTCTCTGTGGTTTCTTTCTTGATTTCTTTCTGAGCATTTGTAAAAGAACAGTTCTGTATATGTTTTCCTTGTTGGAGTTCTCTGATGGTTTGTCTGCTTTCCTCATTGGTTTTGACTTCCTGTCTCATCCTGTTGTCTGTTCAGTTCAGTTCAGTTCAGTCGCTCAGTCATATCTGACTCTTTGTGACCCCATGAATCACAGAACCCCAGGCCTCCCTGTCCATCACCAACTCCCGGAGTTCACTCAAATTCATGTCCATCGAGTCAGAGATGCCGTCTAGCCATCTCATCCACTGTCGTCCCCTTTTCCTCCTGCCCTCAATCCCTCCCAGCATCAGGGTCTTTTCCAATGGGTCAGCTCTTCGCATGAGGCAGCCAAAGTATTGGAGTTTCAGCTTCAGCATCAGTCCTTCCAATGAATCCCAGGACTGATCTCCTTTAGGATGGACTGGTTGGATCTCTGTTTAGTCTTCGTCAATCCAGACCCGAGCCTCCCCTCCTCCCCTCCTACCCCCCGCCCCCGAGGCTGTAGTTTACCCATCCATCTCCTCTCCCCCAACCTCCCACTTGCTCTGGTCATAGTAGTGCTATGGTCCACAGCGTGTGTCCCTTTAGTCGAGTTTGTGCTTTGTCTTCATATCTCATTAAATGTTTTTCCTCATAGCAGTAAGTTTGAATTAGGGTATCACTATGCAGTTAGAGTAGAAGGCAAAGCAACCCACTCCAGTACTCTTGCCTGAAAAATCTCATGGATAGAGGAGTCTGGGAGACTGCAATCCATGGGGTCACAAAGAGTCGGGACACGACTGAGTGACTTCACTTTTCCTTTTCACTTTCATGCATTGGAGAAGGAAATGGCGACCCACTCCAGTGTTCTTTCTTGCTTGGAGAATCCCAGGGATGGAGGAACCTGGTAGGCTGTTCTCTATGGGGTCACACAGAGTCAGACACAACTGAAGCGACTTAGCAGCAGCAGCAGCAGCAGCCTGCAGTTACAAGCATAATGTAGATGAATCCTAAACTACATATCATGTGTAATTCATAAATGAGATTATCCTTATATAAAGAAATGATCCTCTTAAGTGTAGAACTAATGGACTTTTGACACAATATCATTTCTATGTTGGTGCTTGTATTTAAGACTGTAAATCACATCAGCTTTTGCACAGTTAATGTTTCTTTTAAAAGCTATCTTCTATGGTTAATAAAATGTAAAGACTGCACCTGCTATTATGCAAGCTTTTATTCTTACATATTTTCACAGGGAACCTGCTTTAATGAATTTATTTTGAGAAGTTTTATATCAAATTATATGTCAGGATTTCACATTAATGTCAAATAGGTGGTTAGATTTGTTCAATGTTAAAATAGGTATTATGGTAACGTCCTCATCAGTTAAATTACTAATTTAAAGTATAACATGGTTTTTATTAAGAGAAACTAACATATAGAGAAGTTTGGCTGAGAATAGACAACTGTTAAGGCCCTTTGTTGTACAGAATGCTGTGCTTTAATAAATCATGATGTTGTAATAGAATTGTATCTTCCTGAGTAATAATTTATAGTGTTTCTCTAGTAAATATTCAATAGCTTATTTAACTTCTGTGGTCCCCCCACCCCAAAAAAAAAGTTCTGTTACCAGTCACATGTTCTCTAAATCTTCATCTCACTTATATGTTTGCCATCATTTTGCTTTACTGTATTTGCCTATAATGATTTTTTTTTAATTTTTAACTTCAAATTAACAATAAATCTGGTTTCTCTTCACATCTGTGCATGCATCAATCAGCCTAGTGGTTTAAGGAAGCAGCGTTGAAAAGTAAAGTATTCAGTAATTTAGCATGCCTTTTTTCTCTGTGAAGTATTAAAGAGTCCTTAACGTTTAACATGAATGAACACTCTGTGCTTATGTACTGGTGAATAATTGACGTTTTAGTGGAAGTAATGAAACTCACCCACCACTTAAAATATGCTGATGGCTCTGTTGGAAATAGGTCATTCATTGGGACAACTGTAACACTTTGCCTTTCTGCCATTTGTTTGCCTTTGAATCATTTCATGTTTATTTATAATAGACACAGTATTATTTATTATTTTTAAATTTTTCTTTACATGCTGCACAGCTTATGGGATCCTAGTTCCCCAACCAGGGATCAGACCAGTGTCCTGACAGTGAAAGTGCCAAGTCTTAACCTCTGGACCACCATGGAATCTCTGCTTAGTGTTTTCTTATAAGAAATGACTGAATCAAAGCCACAGATGTTAGATTTGCAGGAAGCCAATTTAATGATGGTGGGTAGGAGTGTGCAGGATACTCTGTGCACTGGGCACCATGTCGAGTGCTTTCCAACCCTTTCGTCTAATCCTACAGACACCCATGTGAGGTCCAGGCTGCTGTTACCCCCATTCAGCAGACATGGACACTGAGGCTTAGAGAGGTCGGGAACTCTGCACAAGCTCACACACCCAGCAGTGTGGTACAGACTGGTCTGATCAGAGCCTGGACACTTAACCATGGTGCCATCCAGCCCACTTTCCTGGAGAGGCTCTCGTGTCCATCACAGCATCACTGATGGAGGGAGCAGCAGGAGGGAGCTCGCCCCCTCTCCCCTCGGGTCACTTGGATGAGCCCCTGTTGTTGGAGTCCAGTGCCCTGAGGGCTGGCCTTCCTTGTCCCTCTCCTACTCCCAGCCCACTGATCGAGCACTCCTGGGGCCTTCCCACAGGACTGGGGCAGCCGTGCTCCAGTTCAGGCAGCTCAGTGCCCAGGAGCCCTTCTGCTGGGCACAGCAGAGCAGCTCTGTCACCATAGGGTTGGTGACCTGGGTGTGCCGCTTGTCTGTTGTGTGGCCTGCTTTGCCCTCCTGTTAAGTGAGGACATGTGGGCACCTAGTGGGGTGGCTCCCACCCTGAGGGAAGCCGGCCAAGCTTGGGACCCAGAGGCCTTCCTCAGGAGGAGGCCTGGGGGAAGGGGCGTGGCCGCGGTCCCTGACTTTGAGGCATAGTCATTGAGTCCATAGTCAACCCAGGTGTGTCACTTCCATGCTCTGTTCTTTGTTGTTTTCTGATTTCTTTAAATGCTTATTTAACTGGAATTTGAGATTGATCCCTGTTCAGTTCCATGTGGATAATTTCTAGCCTTCTGTTTTCTGAGGGTTGCTGTTAGAGATCAGGAGAGGGTGCACAATTTATCCAGGTGCTGTTAAATGAGTTCAGCTGTATTTTGCACTAAGTTACTTTGTTGTCACCAAGCTCCTGTGGGGCTGCAGTGGATCAGTATTGTTTACAGAATCCCATTAAAAAGGCACAGGTTAGTTGGTTAAAACAACACACTCATTTTTATAAAAATACTTGCCATGCATGTTTTCTAAAACTTTCCCAGGCTTAACCACACACACAAATGTATAACTGAGACCTGTCTGGACCCTGAAGGGGATTATCTGTTCCCCACACTGTTGCCTCCATTGTCTTTCCTGTCCTCACACCCAGGCCCAATGGAAAAGGTGGGAGTCCAGGAGAGATCATCTTTTTCTTTTTTTTTTTTTTAATTAGTTTATTTTTTAATTGAAGGATAATTGCTTTATAGAATTTTGTTCTTTTCTGTCAAACCTCAACAGGAATAAGCCATAGGTACCCATATATCCCCTCTCTTTTGAACCTCCCTCCCATCTTCCTCTGCATCCCACCACTCTAGGTTGATACAAGGTCATCTCTTAGTGAAGACCTAGAGGTGCTTTATGTAAACCACACTGAGCAAATTATACTTGAACAGCGTGTAAGACTTCAATGTGTAGCCCCCAGTATGTATGTTACTGAGAAATATGAGCCAGACACATGGTGTTCACAGGGAGGGGTTAGGTACCTTTTCTGTGTTTCACTTGTTGTCATGGGTTCCAGTAACCTGCATCATCACTACAAATTATTTTGGGTGGTGACAGAAGCTGTGTCCTTTTCTCCTTCAAACAGAAAGATCTGGACAACTTTGCTGAGAGGTTTCTTTCTCTTGCAAGTGGTGCTTCTGAGTAGCACCTTGTGATGAGCACAATTGTTTCATCAGGGCAGTTCATGCCATCATGCAGGGTTCACAGTGCCAGTGTCACTCTGCTGTCCTGCCTGGTGGGGCCATCTGGTTGCTGGATTCCAGGGAGGGTGGAGCCCGGCTGCAGGTAGTCTCCCGTCCAGGGTCTCTGTGCTCAGTCAGGTGCTCTCCCTGCCACATGGTCCCGCGTCTCTTGAGCAAGACAGTCCTTTAAGATGGAATTAAGCTAGAAAAAGGGTTTGTTTTTTTTTGTTGTTGTTGTTGTTTTTGTTTGTTTGTTTTTTGTATTTTTGTACTTGAGGGAAAGCATAGCTAATAGATTTTCAAATAAGTTTCTGGTTATAATGTAAAGCTCCTAAGATTGCCCTTTTCAACAGTCTATTGTTAGCCAATTTTAAACTTACCTCTCATTCAGCTGCCAGCTTTATGGGAAGAGGTACGAGATGACAAGAGAAACAGCAAATGTGAGACCTTGACCCTTGCCTCTCTGCAGTCCCTTCGACTGGACCAGCTGCACATGGGGGCTCTGCACATGGCCACCCACGAGGACATCAGGGAGGCCCACAGGTAAGGGGCCTGCTTGCATGTCGTCAGTTTTAGGAGCACTGTGCCTCTTTTCTTGGAAGAGTTGCAAGGATGATCATAAAGGAATCCCACTGGGTTTGGTGCCTGTGTTTAGTGGTGAACTTCAGATGCTGGGGGAGAAGAGCTCAGTAACTGCAGTTATTTTAGAAAACCTGTTTCTTTGGATTGAATCCTGTGGGAACTTTCTTCCTGCTCTTGCTAGCGGTCTGCCCGGCCCGGGGTGCATTTCTAACGGTGACGGCCACGTGCCCCTTGGGTTCACTCTTGAGAGTCCCTCCCTTTTCCATAGGGGTCTTCTCTCAAGAGACTGTCCCCTCCTGTGACTGACACTATCCTCACTCAGACCACCACATGCTGAGCTCCTGTCCTAAGCCAGGCAGCACTCGATGGATGGCACGTGTGGTCACCTGACCAGCAGCCCTGCACGGTGACCGTCACTCCCCTGCCAGGGCCGGGAACGGTCACCCTGTGGGATGCCGGGGGAATTGCCCAGAGCAGGGGAGCTTGCCTTCTCCTGGAGCGTCCTCATCTGCAGAGCAGTGACCCTAAGGAAGGGTTGGAGCCTCCTCTGCACCAGCTGGCCTGGAGTCAAGCCCTCCTCAGGGGAGAGCTTGAGGCAGGGAATCTCAGCTTCCTGCGGTGGTTGTCTGTGGCCGGGAGACTGTGTTGCTCGTGTAGAGTGTGGTTGGTGAAGGAGACTCTACTGTCTGCTGTGAGGTTGAGGCCCAAGTGTTTCTGGGTTCCTGTATCTACCAGTAGGTCTTGTGGAGGCTGTGTGTTTGCACAAGGGCACTGGATAACAGTCGTTTTCTCTTCCCGAAGCTCGACAGGCTGTCAGTACAGCCCCAGGAGCAAACCCAGCAGCAGCACCAGCAACCAAGACATGCTGCACAAAGCCCTGAAGAAGAAGGGCATCAAGTCCTCCATCAGCTGCTTGTTTAGCAAAAAGGAAAAGGGCCAGCCTGGACACCCCCGCAAGGAGGGGCTACGACTAGGTGGGTGCTTCACTGTTCAGAGGGAGGAAGGCCTGCTGGCATGTCCCTTCTGTGTCTCCCCTGTTGTCCTCACGAGGCTTCTGTCACTCACGCTGGGGGTCCTCCTGGGAGCAGGAGTGGCGGAGGCATCTGTCTTCTTGGTGGGTCCGAGATGATCAGATGAGTTAATGAGTGGATGGGTGGATGGATGGATGGATTAGTGAGTGGGTAGATGGATGGGTTAGTGAGTGGATGGATGAATGAACATATGGCTGGCTGCATGGGTGGATGAACGGGGCATGGAATGAATAAAACAGATGTTTATACTCCAATGCTAGAAACATATTCTATGAAATTGATTGAGTAGGAGCTGGGCAATGATTGTTTCCTCCAGAATAGTGACACGTGTTTGGAAACGGCCTAAGTGCTCATCAGTGAAGGGTGAGGTAAAATCTGTGGACACCCCACAAGGAACAGACACCCTCCTTCCTGCCACCTTCCGCATCCACAGGAGCTCATCAGGGGTTCTGCCCATGCCCCCCACCACACCCCACCCCACAGCCACACAGGTCCTCCTGGGGTTTCCTCATCACACAGGGTTATCATCAGGCCCCCGTCTCGCTCAGCTTCATCTCCTTGAGGATAGGGTATGTCCCTGCCTCTTCAGCCACAAATTTGTTGAGTGTCTCGTTTGTGCTGGGTGTGGGATTTCCAGGGGTAAGTAAAACAGATGTGGTCTGGAGCACAGTTAGGTGACAAGAGAGAAAAAGGAGAAGGTGATTAAATGCTATCCCTATTATTAATAAATACAACGCTGACATGGATGGTACATTGATTATATATCAGATGCTGTGTGTGCCCCTCAGGAAGCAGGTGCTGCCACCTTCCAATTTACAGAGGAGGACACATGGTTAGGGAGTGGTGAGGGCAGGTTCACACCCACGTAGTGGGCCCAGGCACTTTGCCAAGCCCCAGCCACCTCTCTGGCGGATGCAACAGGAATGAGGTGGTTCTATGGCATCACTGATTCAATGGACATGAGTTGGAGCAAACTCCAGGAGATAGTGAATGACAGGAAAGCCTGGAGTGCTGCAGTCCATGGAGTGGCAAAGAGTCGGACCCACCTGAGCGACTTAACTAAAGCCTGAGTATGTGCTAAAGTGCTTCACTCGTGTATGACTCTTTGCAACCCCAGGGACTGTAGCCCACTAGCTCCTCTGTCCACTCCAGGCAAGAATACTGGGGTGGGTTACCATGCCCTCCTCCAGGGTACCTTCTCGACCCAGGGATAGAACCCAGATCTCTCATTATCTGTTGCAATGGCAAGCAGGATCTTCACCGCTAGCACCACCTGGAAAGCCCCAGTGAACGCTGACAACTAGGAAATGCAGAAAATAAGGGCTGCTCCTAAGTTAAACTGGAAGAGCAGCAAGCACAGGTTGTAAAGAGGAAACCACATGATGAACGACAAGAGTGCCGACAGAAACAAGCCTGGATGCGATCACCCGCATAAAGAAAATATCTGTGCCATTCAGAAGAGAAGCCCATGAGCCCTTGGAGGGACAGTTGGAACCGGAATGAAAACTGAGCCCATGGTCACTAGTGCCCACCCACACAGCCCGAGTGGAGTGGTGTCATTCACTGGACTTCCTGCATCCACGAAACTGCTGGTGGTAACATCTCTGAGTGCTAGGCTGGGCAGCATCCCTGAGTGAGCTGTCATCATTGCTCTCCTTCCAGTGCTGCTGCAGGGCCCTCTGTGGGCGGCCAGCCTCATCCCCTGCCCTCCCACCCGCTGGGGCCCGGCTGTCCCACTTGGATCCTTTCAGCCCTTGAGCTTGGGTGTTCCCAGCCCTCTGACACGTCAGACTGGGACACAACTCAGTACTTGGCTTGAGATATCGAGGAGACCATGATTCTGGAAGGGGACAGCCCTGGGGCCAATGAGAGAGCAGGAGATCAAAGCCCCCACTGGGAGGAAGCAGAGCTGGGGAATGTGCCCACAGCCTCCACTGCCGCCTCTACAAGTGCCTCTTCTTTGCCTCTGCTTGACCTGAAAAAAAAAAAAAAACCCACCACCAACAACAGCTGCTGCTGCTCTGCAGGTGATTCCTGAAGATGCACCTCCAGCAAGAGCTAGCGTCCTGCTGCTCTGGGGCTGCCTGAGTGTGTTCAGGACCGTCAGACAAGTAGGGCTGCCACACCTCATACCGGAGGTGGGGGGCCTGATACTGGGGAAGGGTCTGAGGCTGGAGGAGGGTCTGACGCTCGGGAAATGTCTGATGCTGGACTAGGGCCTGATGCTAGGAGGAACGTCTGATGCCTGGGGTGGCCTGATGCTGGACTAGTGTCTGATGCTGGGGGATGGCCTGATGCTGGAGGGAAGGCCTGATGATGGTGGACAGCCTGCTCCCAGATGTACACGGAGTGTAGGATAAATCTCTATGATAAATCATTTTTTCATACTTTCTGACCACCTTGCTGTGTTCTTTTTAACTTAAGGATAATTGCTGTGCAATATTGGTCTGATTTCTGCCATACATCAACATGAATTAGCCATAGGCGTACATGTGTCCTGTCCCTCTTGACTCTCCCTCCCACTTCCCCTTGCTACAATGTTGTTTCTGTGGATATATGAATAATAAAGACTGTTGACTAAAATTTCATGAAAAGCTCCCACACACAAGCGTGCACACGCACACTCCCTAATACATCATTCGGGTCCACGTCAGGGTTGCTGTCGGCCACCCCACCCTGGGACCGACGGTGAGCCTTGACACCTGCACTTTGTTCCCACCCTCGGCCTGCTGCCCATGCCTCAGCAGCACAGGGGCCCTGTCCCCACAGATGGTGAAGTGGTGGAACCTCTTTTCTCCAGAGCCAAGGGCATGAACACACTGTCGGTCGTCCTTTGGGGACACCTATGCTTCTGCCTTCTGGCCCTTCCATTGTATCCATCCGTTTCTCTTAACAGAATGTCCTTGTGATGACACGGGCTCCTATTACTGGCTCTGGTTTGTTCTCAGTGAGAGTACAGCTTACTCTCGGCACTCTTTATGGGCAGTGGGAAATTTTGCTTCAGTACTTTATTGAAATAAAGCAATAAATAATACTGTGATAAAAATAGTTCAAAAGTAGACTGTACATACTTTGTCACATATTCAGGAAGTCCACAAAAGATTAATAGGAAAATAGAACAGTAACAATGAATTGTACAAGTAAATTAAAGGCAGAACCCACATGTAAAGAGACATGGTGTCTCTGTCAACCGAGATACCAGCTGCATAATAAATATTCCACCATGATCTGAACGCATCTCTTGTTGGCTTTTTTAATGTGCCGCTGAAAAAGTAAAAGTTACATTTGCTACTTATACAATCCAGAATGGCTGTCATCACAATCTAAAAATGTATGCCTAGGTCCACTCTTTAAACATGTTTACAAACAGCTGTAAAAACCTGATTTACATAAAAATAAGGCCTTTGTCAGGACTGCACTATGCTGTCTGTCTGTAGGGGATGTGGCACCTTCACCGTCCAACGCACCGGCGCCACAGCAGGTGCAGGGCATCGCAATTGGTCCCCGAAGAGTCTCACCAGAGAGGAGGGATCCGGGTCTACAGAGACCAGGTTACGGGAGAGATTTTCATAGTCTTCTTCTAGCCATCCTTTCAGCCCAAATTTCATTAGAAGCTCACATTTAACACCCAGTACTTTTAAATCACTTCACGCTGCAGACAAAAAGCATTTCTTGCCAGAAAAGGTACAGTTTAGGTCAGTCGTTAAAACACAAAACACCTGGTTGAAATTAAGTTTGCTCATTTCAGAGTGATTGTTGGAGAGCTCAGTTACATTCTGGAAGGATAATGCACACCGTGTCATGACGATTTTACAATCTCAGGAAAACCCCTTCTCTCATGGCTTAACATTTAAAAATTAAACAGGAATAATTACAATAAGTGCATCATTTACAAAAGTCCTATATTTGTTCATAGGATTTACACAGACAAGCACTGCAGTACATTCATTTGAAAGACTAAAATCAGGTATCAGAACATGAATTGATATGAAAGGATGTTTAAGCCTGATTATACAAGAAAAAGTAAGTAATTATATAAATGAAGCCATAAGTTTACATAAATATAAGAAACATTAAATTCTAAAATATTTTCTTCTATGGTATTCATGAATTTATCACTAATTAAAAACCCTGTAATAAAATATCTTCTGGTCCATATAACAAATATTAACACAGTATAAAGATTGCATTCAGTTAAAAATGTAGTTTTTGTCGTATTCTGGATGCTATATAATCACCTGTATAATTAGCGTGGGTAAACTGGAAACAAACACACAGATGAGTCAGTCCTGGGATGGTGGCTGGTGCCTGAGCCCCTGCCCCTCCAGACATCCCCCGCCCCATTCTGGGTTTCAGCTGCTTTGAGAATTCAGAGAAACATGGAGGACCAAGCAGATCAAGGCGGTAACTCTGTGGCTGACTTTATTCTGACATATAGCTAAAAGCTGCTGGTATAAAACTCAAAACCCAATCCAGCTTTCTAGCTGAGATGTGAACAGGACAGAGCAGACAGCCTCCTTCCCTCAGAGTGGCTCGAGCAGGGCTGGGCCCCCAGGCCGGACCCACCAGAGGACTACCCAGAGCAGCACCTGCAAGGGAGGGTGGCCCCTCAGTGGCGGCCGAAACCCACATGATGGTGCACCTCCATGTGAAATGCTGGCCTCCGCACAGAGAGGCCCAGGGCAGGGCAGCCTCGTGAACCCTGACGCTCTGGGCTCTGTTCCCTCCGAGAACGTGCACACAGGGCATGGCCGGCAGCACTGCCACTGTGGGAGGGACACCCATGCGCACAGACGCGAGGGAGCCTCGGGCCGTGCTCTGATCACTCCAGCGACAGCTGGGCGCCAAGGTCACGTTCTCTGCTCCTGAGGGCTCTCCCGGCTGGCCTCCAGAGACCCACTGACCCTCCACTCCCAGGGCGTGGCCTCCGTGCCCCCGTGGGACCAGGCCGGCCTGTACTCACCCCAAAGCTCAGCAGGAGCAAATCCTGACTGTAGTGGAATCCAGCCTCTGCATGCCTGCCACGCTGCCTGGTCCCACGAGCGTGGGAGGAAGGGTGCAAACACCTTCCTTGCACTAACCTAATGCGCTTAGTCATGCAACAGCACACGGGGCACGGGGACACACACTCACACCCGCAGCAGTGCCCACTCCTGCTGAGGGTCTGGGGAAACTTCTAGAGGGTGGATGAGCCAGAGAGAGCGAGCCAGGGGTCTGCCACGTAACGGTCCCAGCCACCCGGGGGGGATGGCGGTCACACTAGAGCAGCAATGGCACGTTCGATGACAGAAATGCCATCATGGGGCCAGCTACTCCAGGTGAGCAGCTGCCAGTCTCTCCTTAGACCTCCAGACTCACAAGGCTGCTGGACCTCTCTTCCAGCCCTCAAGATTCGATCTGTGAGACTGGATGGGGGGAGGGACCAGCTGCTTGGGGGTCAGCAGATGGGCACTGGTGGCCTGGAGCCTCGCGATTGCTGTCCTGGGGGGCCAGGCCGCTCTACCCAGGCTGCTTCAGGGAGGGCCGTGCACGGGGCTGATCTAAGAAACCAGAAACTCAGTCTCAGCCTCCCTCGGAAATATCACCGCTGACGTTGTTTTCTCATCACAACCCAGGCTATAGGGCCCAATGGGTCAGCCTGGACCCCCGCTCCAAGTTGACTAAGGAATCTCCATAACCCCCTAGCAGAAACCCGCTGCTCCCAATTCAACGATTTCTGTCTTCCCCTGGGCCCATCAGGAACATATCTGATGAGTCGCTTGCCAGGGTTTCAGAGAGGGCTGAAGACAGCAGGGGCTGCTGATGGAGAAGGCCACCCATCAAAGCCCTTCTGATTCTAGGAGCCCCAGACACTTGCTGCACTGTGACTTCAAAAGCCATAAAAACAACCCAGTTACACAATTTATGCCCTGCCTATATCACGCGGTTTGTAAAAGGTCAGATCCTGTACATCATATTCCCAACACCTCTTTCTAGCATTATTTCTGATTTATCTAAACTCTAATGTCTACGTCACCATGTGCATCTGACAGGGAAATGTTGGATTTATAATGAGGAAAATGGAAAATATAAAAGCTAGCAGTTCGACTCTTCAACCGACTGAAAGCTAAGCTACAGTCAAGATTTGTAAAAATGAGCTGCATGCTCCTTGGAAGAAAAATGCTGTTCAAAAAAGGAGAGAGTCACTGGGTCCCCTCCACCCCTGGTAAAGCGTATTAGTGAGTTCTGGTGATGAGACAATGCAGCTTCCCCATAAGTCCCCTTACTGAATGTGCCCAGCTTAGCACAGGCTTTACCTAAATGTACTTTGCTCTGTGAGAGCAAGTGAGAGCAAAGCTTATAAATCTACTCATGGGAAGGGCTAATAACAGGGAAAAAAATGGCACCAAAGAGATCCTCCAGGCCCCACCCCGATGGGGTAAGTGCACACTCCCTCTGGGAACCCCCAGTGTGGCTGGCACAGGTAACCAGAGAGAAAGGAGCCACTGAGATGCACCTGTCATGGATGAGACACTGGGCGGCAGTGGGGGGTCGGGGCGTTGGGCACATGCATAAGGCATCTCCTGAGCCACAGAGCCTGACCCCAGCCCAGGCTGTCGGGCCATCTATCTTGACATCAAGTGGGGACACAGCGGCCCTGAGCATCCAGCCTGAACTAGCAGTGTTCTCTGGCAGAGTGGCTGTCAGAGGGAAAACCAGGACTGGGTTTGAAAGGACAACTCCCAGGATGGTGTACACTGCCTGGCTGAACTCGGGAGAGGGCCTCTCCTGGCCTTAGCTTCTTCCTTTGCCCCATCGACTGACAGTGTGCAAGGGACCGACAACGGTGGAGATGAGGACGGGGGAAGGACAGGAAGGTGGATGCTGCTGTCACTGAATATGGACTCGGCCATCCTCCCAGTGTGGAGATTCGTTGAGAGGCAACTGTGTGGCCTGAGAGTGACCCTACTGTTTTATGGAAGAGCTCTTGAGCACTGCCGGCCACACACACATCCCTACAAGCATGGGTGTCAATCTAATGCTCTGAGAACACACATGAGTCTCAGTTTTATTAGTTGGAAGAATATGCTAATATTCAACCAGACAAGAATTTGAAAAAAAGAAAAGAAAAACAACAACAAAAAAAAAACAACAAAAAACACATGACTGTTAAATGTTTATAAACAGATGTTAGGATTCACTGTAGAGCACTGACCCTTGGGCATGCAATGGCACTAAAGAGACCTGTAACCTGAGAAGCAGGCCATTCCAGCTCATCACCATTCTAGCCCAGGGCTGTGCACTATGCCTATCCTGTCACCTACTGTCCGGCTGCATCTTCTTTGCCTGCATCGAAGGTGAGGGCAGAGAGGACAGGACCCAGAAGCTTGCAGGCAGAGTCTCTGTGCATGCAGCAGCTAAGCCATGGACATCCATTGGTCTGAATGTTTTCCTCCAAGAAGGTGCCCTCCTAAAGCTTTTATCATCGTGCTTGGAAATTACAGGACAGAAAACAAGACCCAGAATTTAAAACAAAGGACAAAAACAAAAAGCCACCAGCCCTTTAAAATGGCTGAGTTTCCTACTGCACTTTTGTCCATGTGTATTTGACCCCATTTGTGATGACTGTGTGACTGATATGCCCAAACTGGGAACAGAGGAGCGTGACACAGGGTGGGGTAACACACGTACTGGGACCCTGACTGGACCCTAACTGCACTGCCCTGCCTACCCGGGTGGATGTTCCTCCTGACAGTTAGCAGGTTTCACTTCTCATCGTGGAGAAATCACCTCCTGCTATATAATACAACACACTGTCATTTGCCATGGAAATATTTTCAAGCTGTAACCAGTTCTGTCTCACTCTGGGACAGAGCCAATGGATGCTTCTTCAGGTGTCCGATTCTTCTTGTCAAACTCAAGTCTCCTTAAGGTCCAATGAAGAGAAGAACGATAGTGTGGGAGTGAACGAGTCATGGTTGTGTGTCAGGGGAAATTAGTGTTTTGTGTGTTTTCAATACACTTATGAAACAGTCCCCCAAAGCACACGGGCCCTAGAATAGGGTAAGGGCATCCAGTTGCTCCCCAAAACACAACTCACAGACAGCATTCCTAAGCGGAAACCAATGTTTTAATATGAAATATTTTTGAGGGGGCTAAAACTTAAATAGCAAAAACAAACAAACAAACAAACAAACAGACCTAACCCACCCTCTATCTTACTAGTGAAGACACTAGTTTTTTAATGACTCATTTGTTGATAAAATTTTAAGAGCAAAGTTTAACTTGTAAGATAAATTTATCTCCAAATTTAGAAGAGATACCCTGACTACATGGCTCATACAAGTGTAATAAAATAATTTCCATTAAGGCAACTTTAAAAATCATTAAGCTGAACACTTACTTCATCGAACCTTCTGTCAGTTCCCATGAAGGACTTGATGCCCTTCTTCTTCGGGGCTTTGTGCAGCAAGTCCTGGCCGCTGGTGCTTCTGCTGGGGTTGTTCCTGGGGCCATCGAGAGCCTGTCGAGCTTCGGGGAGAGAAAATGACCTTTAACCAGCACCTTCATGCAAACACACACCCTCCACAAGACCTACTGATAGAAATGGGCACCCAGCAACACCTGTGCCTCAACCTCACAGCAGACAGTGGAGTCTCCCTCACCAACCACACTCTACATGAGCAACGCAGGCTCCCGGCCACAGATAACCACCCTGGGAAGCTGAAATTCTCTGCCTTGAGCTCTCCGCGTAGGAGGGCTTGACTCCAGGCCAGCTGGTGCAGAGGCGGCTCTGACCCTCCCTCAGGGTCACTGCTCGGCAGGTGACGACACTCCAGGAGAAGGCGAGCTCCCCTGCTCTGGGCATTTCCCCGCGCCTCCCGCAGGGTGACCGTCCCCAGCCATGGCAGGAGAGCGACGGTCACCATGCAGGGCTGCTGGTCAGGTCGTCCTCCATCGAGTGCTGCCTGGCTCAGGATGGGAGCTCAGCAGGTGGTGGTCTGAATGAGGACAGTGTCAGTCACAGGAGGGGACCCAGAGCCTCTTGAGAGAAGACCCCTGAGGAAAAGGGAGGGACCCTCAAGAGCGAACCCAAGAGGCACGGGGCCGTCACCGTCAGGAACGCGCCCCCCCAGGCCGAGCAGACCACTAGTAAGAGCAGGAAGAAATCTCCCGCAGGAGTCAATCCGAAGAGACGAAGGTTTTCTAAAATCACTGAGGTCACTGAATTCTTCTCCCCCAGCACCTGAAGTTCACCACTAAACACAGGCACCGAACCCAGTGGGATTCCTTTATGATCATCCTTGCAACTCTTCCAGGACAAGAGGCACAGGGCTCCTGAAACTGACAATGAGGCACGCAGGCCCCTTACTTGTGGGCATCCCTGATGTCCTCGTGGCTGGCTGTGTGCAGCACCCCAGTGTGCAGCTGGTCCAGCCAAAGGGATCACGGCGAGGTAGGGGTCGAGGTTTCACATCTGACGGTGCTCTTGTCATCTCGTACCTCTTCCCGTAAAGCTGTCACCTGAGTGAGAGAGGTAAGTGTAAACTTGGCTTACAACAGACCGTGTTGAAAAAGCAATCTCACAGGATTTACATTATAACCAGAAACCTATTTCAAAATCTATTAGCTATGCTATCTGCCAACTACAAAACAAATAAACAAACAAAACAAAACAAAACAAAACAGAAAACCTTGTTCTAGCTTAGTGCCATCTTAAAGGACTGTCTTGCTCAGGAGAAACGGGGGCGTAGGGCAGTAAGAGCATGTGACTGATCGCAGAGACCCCGGAAGGGAGCCTCCCTGCAGCCGGACTCTGCCCTCCCTGGCATCCAGCGACCAGATGGCCCCACCGGGCAGGACAGCAGAGTCCCACTGGAACCGTGAACCCTGCATGGCATGAACTGCCCCAATGCAAGGACTGTGCTCATAGGCAGATGCTGCTCAGAAGCACCACAGCTAGAGTAAGAAATCTCTCAGCAAAGTTGTCCAGACATTTCTGTTTGAAGGAGAAAAGGACACAGCTTGTGTCACCCTCCAAGATCATTTGTAGTGATGATTCAGGTTGGAACCCATTACAACAAGTGAAACACAGAAAAGGTACCGAACCTCTGCATGTGAACACCATGTGTCTGGCACATATTTCTTGGTAACACACAGACTGGGGGCTGCACACTGAAGTGCTTACACGCTGTTTGAGTGTGATTCACTCACTGTGGTTTACATGAAGCACCCCTAGGTCTTCACTAAGAGATGATCTTGTATCAACCTAGAGTGGTTGGATAGGGAAGGAGATGGGAGGGAAGTTCAAAAGGGAGGGGATATATGGATACCTATGGCTGATTCATGTTGAGGTTTGACAGAAAAGAACATAATTCTGTAAGGCAATTATCCTTCAATTTAAAAAATAAACTAATTTTTAAAAAATGATGATTTCTCCTGGATTTTTCCGCTGGTCCTGGGTGTGAAGACAGGAAAGACAGTGGTGGCAACTGTCTGGACCCTCAGGGTCCAGACAGGTCTCAGTTATACATTTGGGTTTGTGGTTAAGCCAGGGGAGGTTTTAGGAAACGTGCACAGCAAGTATTTTTATAAACAATGAGTATGTTGTTTTAACCAACTAACCTGTGCGTTTTTAGTGGGATTCTGTAAAGAACACTGATCCACTGCAGCCCCACAGGAGCTTGGTGACAACAAAGTAACTTAGTGCAAAATACAGCTGAACTCGTTTAACAGCAGCTGGATAAACTGTGCACCCTCTCCTGATCTCTAACAGCAACCCTCAGAAAACAGAAGGCTAGAAATTATCCACATGGAACTGAACAGGGATCAATCTCAAATTCCAGTTAAAATAAGCATTTAAAAAAATCAGAAAGCAACAAAGAACAGAGCAGGGAAGTGACACACCTGCAGTCCAAGTGACTATGGACTCAATGGAAACAAACACCTGCCTCAAAGTCAGGGACCATGGCCACGCCCCTTCCCCCAGGCCTCCTCCTGAGGAAGGCCTCAGGATCCCCAGCCTGGCGGCCCTCCCCCAGAATGGGAACCTGCCCCACAGGTGCCGACTTGTCCTCACTTAACAGGAGGGCAAAGCAGGCACAAAGTGGGTGAGTGGCACACCCAGGTCACCAACCCCAGGGTGACACAGCTGCTCTGCTGTGCCCAGCAGAAGGGCTCCTGGGCACTGAGCTGCCTGAACTGGAGCACGGCTGCCCAAGTCCTGCGGGAGGCCCCAGTAGTGCTTGATCAGTGGGCTGGGAGCAGGAGAGGGACGAGGAAGACCAGCCCTCGGGATACTGGACTCCAGCAACAGGGGCTCATCCACGTGACCCACAGGGATAGGCAGCGAGCTCCCTCCTGATGCTCCCTCCATCAGGGATGCCATCATGGACACGAGAGCCTCTGGAGGAAAGCAGTCTGGATGGCAACATGGTTAAGTGTTCAGGCTCTGATCAGACCAGTCTACACCATGCTGCTTGGTGTGTGAGCCTGGGCACGATCCTGGCCTCATTAAGCCTCAGTGTCCATGTCTGCTGAAATGGGATAACAGCAGCTTGGACCTCACCTAGGTGTCTGTGGGATGAGATGACAGACTGGGAAAGCACTCAACACGGTGCCTGGCGCACAGAGTCTCCTGCACACTGCTACACCCGTCATTAGTTTGACTTCCCGCAAATCTAACATCCATGGTTCTGATTCAATCATTAAAAAAAAAAACAAAAAACTGTAAGTGGAAATTTCATGGTGGTCCAGAGGTTAAGACTTGGCACTTTCACTGCCGGGACACCTGTCTGATTCCTGGTTGGGGAACTAGGATCCCATACACTATGCAGCATGGCCAAAAAAAATAAGCAAGATTTTTTTTTTTAAGTATTAAATAATACTATGTGCGTGTGTGTTAGTCACTCAGTCATACCTGACTCTTTGCGACCCCATGGACTGCAATCCACCAGGTTCCTCTGTCCATGAGATTTTCCAGGCAAGGATACTGGAGTGGGTTGCCATTTCCTTCTCCAGGGGATCTTCCCAACCCAGGGATCGAACCCGGGTCTTCTGCACTGCAGGCAAATTCTTTACTGACTGAGCTACAAGGGAATGTCTATTATAAATAAGCATGAGATGATTCAAAGGCAAACAAGTGGCAGAAAGGCAAACTGTTACAGTTGTCCCACCAAATGACCTATCTCCAACAGAACCATCAGCATATTTCAAGTGGTGGGTAAGTTTCAAAACTTCCATTAAAATGTCAATTATTCACCACTACATAACCGCACAGTGTTCATTTTCATTCACGGAACACGATAAGGACTCTTTAATACGTCACAGAGAAACAAAGGCCTGCTAAATTACTAAATAGTTTACCTTTTGACGCTGCTTCCTTAAATCACTAGGCTGATAGATGCATGCAAAGAAGTGAAGAGGAACCAGATTTATTGCAACTTTGAAGCTAAAAATTCAAGAATCAGTATAGGCAAATACAGTAAAGCAAAAATGGTGGCAAGCATATAAGTGAGATTAAGACTTAGAGAGTCCCTTGGACTGCAAGGAGATCCAACCAGTCCATTCTAAAGGAGATCAGTCCTGGGTGTTCATTGGAAGGATTGATGCTAAAGCTGAAACTCCAATATGCTGGCCACCTCGTGCGAAGAGTTGACTCAGTGGAAAAGTCTCTGATGCTTGGAGGGATTTGGGGCAGGAGGAGAAGGGGACAACAGAGGATTAGATGACTGGATGGCATCACCGACTCGATGGACATGAGTGTGGTTGAACTCCGGGAGTTGGTGATGGGCAGGGAGGCCTGATGTGCTGCAATTCATGTGGTCGCAAAGAGTCGGACACGACTGAGCAATGAAGTGAACTAAGCTGATATTGCATGTGCGTTCTAATTATTGTTCATTCTTGCCAACCTTTAATATTGTCATAGCAGACATTTTAATATTTTCAGGTTGGTGGTTGAGTAGGGGTACTTCATTTTGTTATGAATTCAACTCCACTTTACGAATGTGGTTGATTTCCTATAATTTAGTTATTAGTCATTTGACTTGTCTTACTTCTTTGTGAAGGGCCTATTCAGTGTTTGTTTGTTTTTGTTTTTTTCCTTTTTATCTATTTTTCTATTAGGTTGCTAATACTTTATTATGAAATATGTATTTTATTATGCATTGTAAATAAAAGACCTTTTATGTTTGTATCGTGAATATTTTCTCCTAGATTGTGGCTGATCTGTTTACTCGGTTGGTGATATATTTAGGTGCAGACATTTCCTTATGTTTAATGAATCATTATCTATCAAACTGTTTCTTTACACAGTGAAGTGCTTCTAATACCTTATTTAGGATTCACTTCTTACCTCCAAAAGAGTAAAGATATTCTCATATTTTATGTGCTGAATTAGCACAAAATTCATACAGTATTATATTTTATATTCTACTTCTTCTATTTTCAATTTGGAGCTTTATTTTCTCTTTTTACATTGATTTTTAAATTTATTTCAAGCTGAAAGTAAATTTTGATGGGGCATGACTATAAGCCAATTTTATATTTTGACTTATTTGTGTATATTTACCCCTGAAATCCGTATTGAAAAATTCAATCATTGTAACCCTGCTCTGTGGTGCAAGAATATTCATAAAGTAAATATCAGTATATCTATAGTTCTGTTTCTAGACTTTCTGTATGCTTCTAGGTGTTTTATAATCAGAACTACCCTTAACTAATAGATTTTAACATCAAGTTGAGCAACTGCTAAAACGTTACTCTTTATCTTGCAGAGTTTTTAAGATATTCTTTATCTTTACCTTTTAAATCAAACTTTAGAATATTTCTTGTTTAGATCTAGTGTAGAAAAACAGTAGAATTGTAAATCTATTGGCAGAGAATCATGCAAATTTTGATCAGAAATTTGTTAAAATATGTTACCATTTCAAAATATTAAAGGAATTCAGTTCAGTTCAGTCACTCAGTCATGTCCGACTCTGTGCGACCCCACAGAAACAACATTGTAGCAAGGGGAAGTGGGAGGGAGAGTCAAGAGGGACAGGACACATGTACGCCTATGGCTAATTCATGTTGATGTATGGCAGAAATCAGACCAATATTGCACAGCAATTATCCTTAAGTTAAAAAGAACACAGCAAGGTGGTCAGAAAGTATGAAAAAATGATTTATCATAGAGATTTATCCTACACTCCGTGTACATCTGGGAGCAGGCTGTCCACCATCATCAGGCCTTCCCTCCAGCATCAGGCCATCCCCCAGCATCAGACACTAGTCCAGCATCAGGCCACCCCAGGCATCAGACGTTCCTCCTAGCATCAGGCCCTAGTCCAGCATCAGACATTTCCCGAGCGTCAGACCCTCCTCCAGCCTCAGACCCTTCCCCAGTATCAGGCCCCCCACCTCCGGTATGAGGTGTGGCAGCCCTACTTGTCTGACGGTCCTGAACACACTCAGGCAGCCCCAGAGCAGCAGGACGCTAGCTCTTGCTGGAGGTGCATCTTCAGGAATCACCTGCAGAGCAGCAGCAGCTGTTGTTGTTGGTGGGGTTTTTTTTTTTTTGTTTTTTTGTTTTTTTGTTTTGTTTTGTTTTGTTTTTTTCAGGTCAAGCAGAGGCAAAGAAGAAGCACTTGTACAGGCGGCAGTGGAGGCTGTGGGCACATTCCCCAGCTCTGCTTCCTCCCAGTGGGGGCTTTGATCTCCTGCTCTCTCACTGACCCCAGGGCTGTCCCCTTCCAGAATCATGGTCTCCTCGATGTCTCAAGCCAAGTACTGAGTTGTGTCCCAGTCTGGCGTGCCAGAGGGCTGGAACACCCAAGCTCAAGGGCTGAAAGGATCCAAGTGGGACAGCCGGGCCCCAGCGGGTGGGAGGGCAGGGGATGAGGCTGGCCGCCCACAGAGGGCCCTGCAGCAGCACTGGAAGGAGAGCAATGATGACAGCTCACTCAGGGATGCTGCCCAGCCTAGCACTCAGAGATGTTACCACCAGCAGTTTTGTGGATGCAGGAAGTCCAGTGAATGACACCACTCCACTCGGGCTGTGTGGGTGGGCACTAGTGACCATGGGCTCAGTTTTCATTCTGGTTCCAACTGTCCCTCCAAGGGCTCATGGGCTTCTCTTCTGAATGGCACAGATATTTTCTTTATGCGGGTGATCACATCCAGGCTTGTTTCTGTCGGCACTGTTGTCGCTCATCATGTGGTTTCCTCTTTACAACCTGTTCTTGCTGCTCTTCCAGTTTAACTTAGGAGCAGCCCTTATTTTCTGCATTTCCTAGTTGTCAGCGTTCACTGGGGCTTTCCAGGTGGTGCTAGC
The DNA here is from genome assembly GCF_016772045.2 of Ovis aries. Taxonomy (NCBI): domain Eukaryota; kingdom Metazoa; phylum Chordata; class Mammalia; order Artiodactyla; family Bovidae; genus Ovis; species Ovis aries. The sequence continues at coordinate 256,674 of NC_056059.1, forward strand.
GGTGAAGATCCTGCTTGCCATTGCAACAGATAATGAGAGATCTGGGTTCTATCCCCGGATCGAGAAGGTACCCTGGAGGAGGGCATGGTAACCCCCCCCCCCCCAGTATTTTTGCCTGGAGTGGACAGAGGAGCTAGTGGGCTACAGTCCCTGGGGTCGCAAAGAGTCATACACGAGTGAAGCACTTTAGCACATACTCAGGCTTTAGTTAAGTCGCTCAGGTGGGTCCGACTCTTTGCCACTCCATGGACTGCAGCACTCCAGGCTTTCCTGTCATTCACTATCTCCTGGAGTTTGCTCCAACTCATGTCCATTGAATCAGTGATGCCATAGAACCACCTCATTCCTGTTGCATCCGCCAGAGAGGTGGCTGGGGCTTGGCAAAGTGCCTGGGCCCACTACGTGGGTGTGAACCTGCCCTCACCACTCCCTAACCATGTGTCCTCCTCTGTAAATTGGAAGGTGGCAGCACCTGCTTCCTGAGGGGCACACACAGCATCTGATATATAATCAATGTACCATCCATGTCAGCGTTGTATTTATTAATAATAGGGATAGCATTTAATCACCTTCTCCTTTTTCTCTCTTGTCACCTAACTGTGCTCCAGACCACATCTGTTTTACTTACCCCTGGAAATCCCACACCCAGCACAAACGAGACACTCAACAAATTTGTGGCTGAAGAGGCAGGGACATACCCTATCCTCAAGGAGATGAAGCTGAGCGAGACGGGGCCTGATGATAACCCTGTGTGATGAGGAAACCCCAGGAGGACCTGTGTGGCTGTGGGGTGGGGTGTGGTGGGGGGCATGGGCAGAACCCCTGATGAGCTCCTGTGGATGCGGAAGGTGGCAGGAAGGAGGGTGTCTGTTCCTTGTGGGGTGTCCACAGATTTTACCTCACCCTTCACTGATGAGCACTTAGGCCGTTTCCAAACACGTGTCACTATTCTGGAGGAAACAATCATTGCCCAGCTCCTACTCAATCAATTTCATAGAATATGTTTCTAGCATTGGAGTATAAACATCTGTTTTATTCATTCCATGCCCCGTTCATCCACCCATGCAGCCAGCCATATGTTCATTCATCCATCCACTCACTAACCCATCCATCTACCCACTCACTAATCCATCCATCCATCCACCCATCCACTCATTAACTCATCTGATCATCTCGGACCCACCAAGAAGACAGATGCCTCCGCCACTCCTGCTCCCAGGAGGACCCCCAGCGTGAGTGACAGAAGCCTCGTGAGGACAACAAGGGAGACACAGAAGGGACATGCCAGCAGGCCTTCCTCCCTCTGAACAGTGAAGCACCCACCTAGTCATAACCCCTCCTTGCAGGGGAGACACAGAAGGGACATGCCAGCAGGCCTTCCTCCCTCTGAACAGTGAAGCACCCACCTAGTCATAACCCCTCCTTGCAGGGGAGACACAGAAGGGACATGCCAGCAGGCCTTCCTCCCTCTGAACAGTGAAGCACCCACCTAGTCGTAACCCCTCCTTGCGGGGGTGTCCAGGCTGGCCCTTTTCCTTTTTGCTAAACAAGCAGCTGATGGAGGACTTGATGCCCTTCTTCTTCAGGGCTTTGTGCAGCATGTCTTGGTTGCTGGTGCTGCTGCTGGGTTTGCTCCTGGGGCTGTACTGACAGCCTGTCGAGCTTCGGGGAGAGAAAACGACTGTTATCCAGTGCCCTTGTGCAAACACACAGCCTCCACAAGACCTACTGGTAGATAGGGCTGACAGTCAAAGTGACTTTGTGTTTTACACAGTCATTATTCCTATTCTGAAACCCTTGAACTACAGCTTGGGGAACAAAGAAGTAAAAAATGCATCCATAAGATTAATGTCCACAAAATCACTTTGTCATGCCCCCTAATATTCTTACATTCATTATTCTATTTCTGAAAAAAGCTTATGAACTATGCTACAGATTGTTCCATTCTTGTAGTGCAATTGATGATTCAAATCTTTTAATAAATAAGCTTTTAGTTAATATATCTATGGCAGGACAACTTTTTATTGGTAGTTGTTTATTGATTGTTACATTCATCAATGTTTAGTAAAATAGTTGTAAAACACATGTAAACCTTTGTTGTGCAGAAGCTTTTAATTTTAATTAAATTCCATTTGTTAATTTTTGCTTTTATTTCCAGTATTCTGGGAGGTGTATCATAGAGGATCCTGCTGCAATTTATGTCGGAGAGTGTTTTGCCTATGTTCTCCTCTAGGAGTTTTATAGTTTCTGGTCTTACATTTAGATCTTTAACCTGTTTTTAGTTTATTTTTGTGTATAGTGTTAGAAAGTGATCTAGTTTCATTCTTTTACAAGTGGTTGACCAGTTTTCCCAGCACCACTTGTTAAAGAGATTGTCTTTTCTCCATTGTATATTCTTGCCCCCTTTGTCAAAGATAAGTTGTCCATATGTATGTGGATTTATCTCTGGGCTTTCTATTTTGTTCCATTGATCTATATTTCTGTCTTTGTGCCAGTACCATATTGTCTTGATGACTGTGACTTTCTAGTAGAGCCTGAAGTCAGGCAGGTTGATTCCTCCAATTCCATTCAATGTATGGCAAAACCAATACAGTATTGTAAAATTAAAAAAAAAAAAAAAAAAAAAAAAAAACCTTGGTGGATTCATGTCAATGTATGGTAAAACTAATACAGTATTGTAAAGAAAAATAAAGTAAAAATTAAAAAAAAAAACCCATATAAACCAAAACAAACAAAATTTTGACTGTTTTTTTTGTAATATTTGTAAATTGTTTTACAAATTGATTGAATCAAAATTTATTAACAGTTTATGGGTACAGGGTGAAATAAACTATTTTTCTGCCTTAGACAGTTGACATGAACATCATAAAAAAGGATGACTAAGGAGAAAGTTCATGTTTTATGCCAAGAAGGCATAAAACTATTTATAACTCCCTTTTCAAAACACAAGTCTGGGAAAATTAAAGACAGGAGGGCAACGTGGACTCCAAGAACTAATCAACTGAACACTCAATAGCAATAAAATATGAGTAACCAAACAACAACACAATTATACTAATCATACAATGACCAAACGTTGTCTTAGACTACAGTGTTTAGACATGCATGACAGCAATCTAGAAAAGAAGACACTTGGAGTCAGCAGGGAGAATAGAGCTTGATGAAAATTATTAGGTTTTGTTTCCCCCTTGGCCCCTGGTAACCCTGTTTCTTTTTCATTTTTTTAGGGTTCAAACTCGTACTTTATGAAAACAATCAGATACTATCAGTTAGAGTCACAGCCATGAAAATCAATTTTACTTCATATGTTTTGCTATTGATAATAAAAATGTCAACAATAGTAAGAGCAATTGTTAATCAAAGCTTTTCAATGACTGTTATTAATTAATTAATTTATTTTATTTTATTATTGGAGTATAGTTGCTTTAGGAAATCTTTACAATAAAGAGCATACTTTTATATGTGTGTTTCCAAAGAAAGGGCTTCCCTTGCAGATCAGCTGATAAAGAACCTGCCTGCAATGCTGGAGACCTGGGTTGGTCCCTGGGCTGGGAAGATCCCCTGGAGATGGGAAAATGTCAGGAGCCATGTTAGGTATTACTGACAAAATGGAGGCACGGCCCCAACCCCCTCTCCTTGTCCTGCAGGCGTGGACCCAGGATGAAAGAGTTAGGCCTTATAATTCTGACTTGCTTTTTCCTCTTCTCAGCTGAGTTGACTAAAAAGGAGTATTAAGGTGCTTATTGTTTTTGAGAGGAGCATGAGAAGGCACAAAGCCTTCTGCAGCTGTGCTCAGAGAATAATTCATAAAATTAATCATTGACATTTGTTCAAGGACATTTACAAAAGAGGGTTCCAGGATGAACACCTAGGCTGCAGCTTGAGGCCATGGGAGGGATTGCTATCTGAAGCCTATTTGTGAGGAAAATGTTTAAGGCAAAGGAGTTTATTGAATTTAGGGCTTAGAAATAATTAAAATAGTTAGAAGTTAAAGATTTAAGGAATGTTGTAATGTTAACATATTTTACTATAGCTTATAGAGGTTAGGAATTTTAGAGATACTAATAGCTGGAAGTATTTTTAATAGTTAGTGAGCTCAGGATACTAGGGGCAAACAGGACTTAGAAAGATAAGAAATAAGCTGAGGCTTGTGGTATGCATCCCAGACTTGAAGCACAAGTTACAATATAATCATGAGTTAAAGGAAAAACTATTCTGAGAGAACCGCTGAAGCAAGAACTCTGTTTGAAGGGCAACAATGATTTATAGAGATAATAAATCTGGGTGAGGGGGAACTGAAAATGTCAAACCTCTGACCTAATGCTTTTGGAAAAATATAAAGGAGAATCTTAAGCTTGAAATAAATAGGCAGTCCAAGAAAACTGAGAGGCTGCCTCAGTTTCTCACCAACACCACTCACCCCTTCAGGTTGAATCCCTGGCTGCTGGAGTTGGACTCTGGAAGGAAAGGCTATCCACTCCAATATTCTGGTCTGGAGAGTTCCAAAGGGGTCTCAAAGAGTGGGACACGACTGAGCAACTTTCCTTTCTAAAGAAAAACTGATTCTCAGCTCATCAGATATATGCAAGCCAAACATAAATCCCTAGACTAGGAATCATACTCCAGAGCTGGCTTAAGCAAATATTGTAGTTTATAATGAATCATTTGATAATCATTGCATAATAAATGGTAGAAGTCAATTTCTATTCATGAAATATAAAGCCTGCTGACCAACAAACACAATTAAAATATCATTCTACTTTCCCCATGTTCAAATCCTCATTTTATTACAAAAGCTTTTCCAGTAATCAAGGCAATAGGAGATGAGTCTAATAGGGTACCAAAATGGACTCAAGTGTCTCTGGTCATTTAAATTTCAAAAATACCTGCTATTATAATTCAATAGAGAAATGATAATTTTCAATAAACAAGGCTGAGATAACTGAATATCCACATGGAGGAATAAGCTCTTATTTTTACTTCATAACATACACAACTATTAACATGAATGAAATAAAATGAATCGTTGCTGTTGTTCAGGTACTAAGTCATATCCAACTCTTTGCCACCTGATGGGTTGCAGCTCATCAGGCTTCTCTAGCCTTCACCATCTCCCAGAGTTTGCTCAAACTCATGTCCATTGAGTCAGTGATGCTATCCAACCATCTCATCCTCTGTTTCCCCCTTTGCCTGTCCTCAACCTTCCCTAACATCAGGGTATTTTCTAATGAGTCGGTTCTTCTCATCTGATGGCCAAAGTATTGGAGCTTCGGCTTCAGCATCAGTCCTTCCAATTACTATTCATGGTTGATCTCTTTTGAGATTGACTGGTTTGATCCCCTTGCTGTCCAAGGGACTCTCAAAAGTCTCTAGCACCACAATTCAAAAGTAAAAATTTTTCATCACTCTGCCTTCTTTATGACCCAACCCTCACATGTGAACATGACTACTGAAAAAACCATACCTTTGACTATACAGACCTTAGTCAGCAAAGTTATGTCTGTACTTTTTATTTATTTTATTTTTTATTTTTTAAAGCTCTAACCTGACTTGGCTTTATGGATTTTTTTTTAACTTTACAATATTGCATTGGTTCTGCCACACATCAACATGAATCCACCATGGGCGTATGCATGTTTCCCATCCTGAAGCCCCTTCCCACCTCCCTCCTCGTACCATCTCTCTGGGTCATGCCAGTGCACCAGCCCCAGGCATCCTATATACACTGTCTAGGTCTGTCATGGCTTTACTTCCAAGAAATCATAGATGAATGAATCATAGATGTAGACATAAAAATTAAAACTAAAAAATTTAGCATAAAACAAAATATCTTTTAAAACTTGGGGTGAGAATTTTTTTAATGAACATAAAAATGATGGATCTTTAAAAAACAACAAAAGGAACTTCATTACCATTAAAAATAATTGGTAAAAGTTTCTTAAGTATAAATGACACCATTAATAAAATGAAAATATAAGCTATAGATTGTGAGTAAATATTTGCAAAACTTATATTTGATAAATTATTTTATCTGTACAGAGAAGACTTTATAGTCAAAACAACAAGAAAAAAAAAGCTACTTAAAGGTTTGATGAATTATCTGAGCACACATTTGACAAAATAAAACACACAAACCATCTATAAACACATGAAAAAATACTAAGCATCATTAGTCATCAATGCCATTCTTATTAAAATTACAACTTAAACCACAAGAAGAGACTATTGTACCCTATTTAGAATAGCTAAAATGAATAAGAGCTTCAAATCTTGGTGAAAATGTGGAACAAGTTGAATGCTTATGCATTTCAAATAAGAATACAAGGTTAAATATCTTTTAAAATAGTTTAGCAGTATATTATAAAGTTATGCGGCAGACTATTATGCTACAGAAACTGTGATAGCAGTTTAAGTCTCTAAGTTGGTGGCAATTTATTGTACAGCATGGAAAACTAATATCCAAAAAGGTTGCTAACTCTGGATGACTAGAGTGTAGATATCAGCTTCAAAGTTACTCCAGTGTACAGAAGTGTCAGCGATGGGGGGAAGATGCATTGTGGAACTCAAACCTATCTCAGTAAAAGAATAGCCACGATGACTTGTGGGATTTTGAATCAAGATCACGCGGTGTACAATAATTCTGTGCCTAGTGGGAAACAGCCTCTGGTGTGTTATGGCTTCGTGGTAGAGTCTGGCAAGTTGTTAGTCAGGTTTTCAGGAGCTAGGGACAGCATTTGTTGTTGTTTAGTCACTAAGTTATGTCCAAATCTTTTGCAACTGCATGGATGGCAGCCCACCAGGCTCCTCTGTCCAGTGTATTTCCCAGGCAGAATACTGGAGGGGGTAGCCATTTCTTTCTCCGGGGTTTCTCCCTGACCCCAGGGATAGAAACTACATCTCCTGCATTGCAGGCAACTTGTTTTTTTACTGCTGAGCCACCAGGCAAGTCACTGGATCTACCTGTGTGATATTTCAGTGTAGTGAAACCAGTGGATTGATTGACACTCAAGTTTTAGAGATTTAAACATGTTTCCAAGATGCATTTGCCATTTTTAAGAGATTATATTATTTAATTGTATTAATATAAGCAGTATGCAAACGCAAAATGATAGGATACTGAAAGAGGCACTCCCCACGTCTGTAGGTGCCCCATATGCTACTGGAGATCAGTGGAGAAATAACTCCAGAAAGAATGAAGGGATGGAGCCAAAGCAAAAACAATACCCAGTTGTGGATATGACTGGTGATAGAAGCAAGGTCTGATGTGGTAAAGAGCAATATTGCATAGGAATCTGGAATGTTAGGCCCATGAGTCAAGGCAAACTGGAAGTGGTCAAACAGGAGATGGCAAGAGTGAACGTAGACATTCTAGGAATCAGCAAACTAAAATGGACTGGAATGGGTGAATTTAACTCAGATAACCATTATATCTACTACTGTGGGCAGGAATCCCTTAGAAGAAATGGAATAGCCATCATGGTCAACAAAAGAGTCTGAAATGCAGTACTTGGATGCAATCTCTAAAACGACAGAATGATCTCTGTTAGTCTCCAATGCAAACCATTCAATATCACAGTAATCCAACTCTATGCCTCAAATAGTAACACTAAGGAAGCTAAAGTTGAACTGTTCTATGAAGATCTACAACACCTTTTAGAACTAACACCCCCCCCCAAAAAAAATATGCCCTTTTCATTATAGGGCACTGGAATGCAAAAGTAGGAAATCAAGGGGCTGATGCATGGGGATGATCCAGAGATGCTATGGGGTGGGAGGTGGGAGCGGGGTTCAGGATTGGGAACTCATGTACACCCGTGGCTGATTCATGCCAATGTATGGCAAAACCAATACAGTATTGTATAGCAAAATTAAGTAAAAATAAAAATTAAAAAAAATAATAATAAAAAGAAGAAACTCCTGGAGTAACAGGCAAATTTGGCCTTGGAATATGGAATGAAGCAGGACAAAGGCTAATGGAGTTTTGCCAATAGAATGCACTGGTCATAGCAAACACCTTCTTCCAACAACACAAGAGAAGACTCTACACATGGAGATCACCAGATGGTCAACACCATATCATCAGATTGCTTATATTATTTGTAGCCAAAGATGGAGAAGCTCTATACAGTTAGTAAAAACAAGATCGGGAGCTGACTGTGGCTCAGATCATGAACTCCTTGTTGCCAAATTCAGATTAAATTGAAGAAAGTAGGGAAAACCACTAAACCATTAAGGTATGACCTAAATCAAATCCCTTATGATTATACAGGGGAAGTGAGAAATAGATTTAGGGGCCTATATCTGATAGATAGAGTGCCTGATGAACTATGGAATGAGGTTTGTGATATTGTACAGGAGACGGGGATCAAGACCATCTCCATGGAAAAGAAATGCAAAAAAAGCAAAATGGCTGTCTGAGGAGGCCTTACAAATAGCTGTGGAAAGAAGAGAAGTGAAAAGCAAAGGAGAAAAGGAAAGATATAAGCATCTGAATACAGAGTTCCAAAGAATAGCAAGAAGAGATAAGAAAGCCTTTCTCAGCAATCAATGCAAAGAAATAGAGGAAAACAACAGAATGGGAAAGACTAGAGATCTCTTCAAGAAAATTAGAGATACCAAGGGAAAATTTGATGCAAAATGACCTCGATAAAGGAGAGAAATGGTATGGACCTAACAGAAGCAGAAGATATCGAGAAGAGGTGGCAAGAATACACAGAACAGTACAAAAAAGATCTTCATGACCAAGATAATCACGATGGTGTGATCACTCACTTAGAGCCAGACATCCTGGAATGAGAAGTCAAGTGGGCCTTAGAAAGCAGCACTATGAACAAAGATAGCGGAGGTGATGGAATTCCAGTTGAGCTATTTCAAATCCTGAAAGATGATGCTCTGAAAGTGCTGCACTCAATATGCCAGCAAATTTGGAAACCTCGGCAGTGGCCACAGGACTGGAAAAGGTCAGTTTTCATTCGAATCCCAAAGAAAGGCAATTCCAAAGAATTCTCAAACTACTGCACAGTTGCACTCATCTCACATGCTAGTAAAGTAATGCCCAAAATTCTCCAAGCCAGGCTTCAGCAATACGTGAACCGTGAACTTCCAGATGTGCAAGCTGGTTTTAGAAAAGGCAGAGGAACCAGAGATCAAATTGCCAACATCTGCTAGATCATCAAAAAAGCAAGAGAATTCCAGAAAAACATCTATTTCTGCTTTATTGACTATGCCAAAGCCTTTGACTGTGTGGATCACAATAAACTGTGGAAAATTCTGAGAGAGATGGGAATACCAGACCACCTGACCTGCCTCTTGAGAGGAAGCAACAGTTAGAAGTGGACATGGAACAAAACACTGGTTCCAAATAGGAAAAGTAATATGTCAAGGCTGTATATTGTCACCCTGCTTATTTAACTTCTATGCAGATACATATTAAACATCATGAGAAACGCTGGGCTGGATGAAGCACAAGCTGAAATCACGATTCCCGGGAGAAATATCAATAACCTCATATATGCATATGACACCGCCCTTATAGAGGAAAGTGAAGAAGAGCTAAAAAGCCTCTTGATGAAAGTGAAAGAGAAGAGTGAAAAAGTTGGCTTAAAGCTCAACATTCAGAAAACTAACATCATGGCATCTCGTCCCATCACTTCATAGCAAATAAATGGGGAAACAGTCGCAGACTTTATTTTGGGGGGCTCCAAAATCACTGCAGATGGTGACTCCTTGGAAGGAAAGTTATGACCAATCTAGATAGCATATTCAAAAGCAGAGACATTACTTTGCCAACAAAGGTCTGTCTAGTTAAGGCTATGGTTTCTGCAGCGGTCATGTATGGATGTGAGAGTTGCACTGTAAAGAAAGCTGAATGCCGAAGAATTGATGTTTTTGAACTGTGGCGTTGGAGAAGACTGTTGAGAGTCCCTTGGAAATCAGCCCTTGTTGTTCTTTGGAAGGAATGATGCTAAAGCTGAAACTCCAGTACTTTGACCACCTCATTGGAAGAGTTGACTCATTGGAAAAGACTCTGATGCTCGGAGGGATTGGGGGCAGGAGGAGAAGGAGACGACAGAGGATGAGATGGCTGGATGGTGTCACCGACTCATGACTCATGAGTTTGAGTGAACTCTGGAAGTTGGGGATGGACAGGGAGACCTGGTGTGCTGCAGTTCATGGGGTCGCAAAGAGTCGGACACGACTGAGCAACTCGACTGAACTGAAGCTTGGAGGTATATATAGCTCATATTTAGAAGGAAACACAATTTAGTTTCAGTAAAGAACATCACTGTTTCTGCAGAGAATACTATTCATTTAAGTTAGGCAATAAAACCAGAGACCAATTTGTGTTGTTCATGCATCTCAAAACACATGGCACTTCATACACAGAATGGGACAGAAAAATCATAAAGTAAATATATATAATAGCAGCTATTAATATCTTTGTATGAATAACTTATTTATCTTTAATTTGAGGTTTTATTTTAGTCACCATGTTATTTTTCTATAATTTTTTTTAAGAAATCCATGAAATATTGTATTGAGGCTCTATCTCCAGTCATTTAGAGGAAATTACATTCTTGCAAATTGCCACATAGAAAAACATTCAAGTTACTTTCTGGATGTCGGATATAAAAAGTAATAGCTCAAAAAATACTCTCTAGGATCTAAATCCCCAAGGTCATGGAAGCATAAATAAGCCTTACATTTTGTTTATAGGCATTAGATTCAGCTTCCAAATCTCTCTCTCTTTCTCTCTCTCTCTCTGTCTCTTCCTTTCTCCTAGTTTTTCTGGATATTAAAAAAGAATTATATTCCAGTCCCATTACATTTTTTTGTGGACTCCTGCTACATTGACCAACTCCTTAATATTTTGCATGATATTTGAATTCAGAGTGGGAACTCGCCTGGAGATATTTAAGAGTAGAAACAGGATCTTCAGGTGAGTTGGTTTCAGGTGGGATGGTCTATCGTGTTTCTTTTCTCTCCTTTGGGGAACTCAGATCCTGAAACCTCTGAAGCAGTGGACACTCTCTGTCAGTTTTTGTGTGGTGATGTCTCCCGAGTCCATTTCCCTAAAGGCTGAACTTTGATCTCTTTCCCCTTCACTGGGGTATTATCTTGATTTTTGCTCTGAGGATATCCACACTGTGCTTAGCAGAATAGTCACAATGAAATTTTTAAAAATATTATAATGCCCGAGAATTCCTCAACACCTCAAAATTGAGTCAAAAAAGGTAAGAATCATATGTATATAATAATAATGAACACCATAATATACGATTTCATTTTTCTGACTAATTTCCACAGGTATGTCAAGGGTGTAGGAAATATGGTTGAAGTGAAAGGGAAAATCGTCCTTATGATAGCAATTTTCATGAAATGCTTGGTATATTATTAAATTGCTGTATCAGTATGTAAGAAAAGAGGAAATTACAGGCATTATAATCTGAGAATACTGGCGCTCAAAGAAGGTTGAAAATTGAAGAATATAGCTAGGATAAGGCTTTAGGTAAAGCTGAGCAGAGAAATTTAGACTTGATAAATTAGTTAATAGGGAGAAATTAGAGTTTTTAAGAGTCAGAAACTGTCATAAAAGAGTAATCGAGAAAAGAAGAAATTCATTTTCTCACAATGCAGGCTAGCAGCACTACAGGCAAGTTGGCTGAGCCTAGGTGACCATGAGATTAAAATTAGATGATTAGCAAGAGTCAGATAATTATGATAACATGAAGGGGAAATGGAGTCAACTTATTGAAGGATAGTGATTGATGAATTAACATGAACAGGGCCAAGAGGAAATTCAAGAAAAAAAAAATTAGTTGAGCTATTCTTCAACATTACAAATTGTTTCTTCATTTTTATTGCTGCCAACTTTGGACCTTGACCTGTTCCTTAAATTGTTTAAAATAATATGTGTTTAAAAATAATAACAGTTATTCAGAGTGTTAAGAATTAAAAGGGATGAGGGTGGGAAAACGTATACATTTTGAACTCCATAACTGTCAGACTTTGGGCTAATTATATTAACGTCATTTTCTAACTTAATACTTATACACTTATAAAATATATATTCAGTTCAGTTCAGTCGCTCAGTCGTGTCCGACTCTTTGTGACCCCATGAATCGCAGCACGCCAGGCCTCCCTGTCCATCACCAACTCCAGGAGTTCACTCAGATTCACGTTCATCGAGTCAGTGATGCCATCCAGCCATCTCATCCTCTGTCGTCCCCTTCTCCTCCTGCCCCCAATCCCTCTCAGCATCAAAGTCTTTTACAGTGAGTCAACTCTTCTCATGAGGTGGCAAAAGTATTGGAGTTTCAGCTTTATCATGTCACTATTACTGATAAAGAAGTTGAGGCTCATAAAATCTGAGTGATTCACCAAAGATCATACAGTAAATGACAAAGCTTGAAACTGAATTTAAATCTATGTTTCCAACTCCTCCTTTCATTGTGCCAGTCTGTCACTAACTCTTTTCCCCTTACTACCCATTCCCTTTTCTGCATATAGGAAATACATTTTTTGACTGTCAAAAGTACCATAAAGATATTCAAGAAATAATCAATTATTTCTCCCTTCACATGGTCAGACAAAACTAAAATTGCATCTGTGTTTATGACAGTCTAACTGATAGTCTTTATTAATCTGAATATTTCAGATGTGTGCTTATTATTGGTTAGCTTATTTTAAAATCTTTGCTAAATAAATATGCTTCTGTTGTTGTAAACTGCTTACCAGTACAAGATGCTATTGTTTTCCCAAAATAATCTATACAAATAATTGTATGACTCAAAGCAAGATTATCACCTGTAGTTTTAATCAAACTCAATAGCCCTGTCACCAGAAGTTTTGAAGGTGGTAATGTAACCACTCGTATTTATCACTGTATTTTCTGATTTTCTTGAGAAACAGTATAGAATGTGGAAGAGCTGAGCAAAATATATTTTAAGTTACTATGTAATTCAGATATTCTATAAGCATCTAATGCTATAATATTCCTAAAAAATTATTATATTAAAAATATTGATAGCAAATTAGAGATATTGATCAAATAATTTAAAAGACTATATCGAGAGTGTTAATGGCAATATGTGAGACAAACGATAAACAGTCAAACAGGAAAGAAAACAGTAGTGAGGGCACTACAAATTATAATATGGCATCATTACTTTACCAGGTCAACGCATTGAACACAAAGCCAACAATTTCAGCATCAAACTGGAATCATTGGAAAACTTGAAGATAGAGCTTTATTTCTTTCAATGTCCATTTATGTTTTCCAAAATATGAAAATTCTTGCGGTGACCCATGACCTCTGCCTTTTTGATGATCTTCAGTTTGAACATAATGATAGAAGTACTACTGCCTCTAAAAATATTACTCCTCCTGCTTTTGAAAATAAACTTGAGTGCTATGATTTCATTTATTGTTATGTTAGTCCCATTAAACAACACTGACCTTCAGAATGATAGAACTGTGAAAAACATGTTTTTCTATGACACTATAGAAAATATTTCTCTCTGACTCTAAATTAAATTCAATTTATGTCACTCATGGTCACTTCAAACCTATCTCATCACCAGCAGGCTGTGTTAATTCAAACAAGTTTCTTAACTCATATATACTACCATTTCCTTTTGTAAAATATGAGACTGGTTGTTTTGAAATTCATAAGTCTTATTTAGTGGTCAAAACAAACTTACCAATATTTTAGCACCATATCTGCCACACAACAAATGTGATATCCATGGACTGTCATCATTATCACTGTTACCATTTTATTATCACTATTTCAGATTTTCTCCAACAATAAATATGTGGTTTGCTGAAGGAAATCAGAGTGCTGGAACCATGCTCAGCCTCTTGGACTTCTCAGAATATCCTGACCTCCAGGTGCCCTTGTTTCTGGTTTTCCTCACCATCTATGCAGTCACCGTAGTGGGGGACATGGGCATGATCACCATCATCAGGATCAGGCCCAAACTCCACACCCCCATGTACATTTTTTGCAGTCACTTGTCCTTTGTTGATTTCTGCTTTCCACCACAGTTACACCCAAACTCTTGGATAACTTGGTGTGGAAGATAGAACCATCTTTTCACAGGATGCATCATGCAATTCTTCTCAGCTTGTATGATTGCAGTGGCAGAGACATTCCTGTTGGCAGTGATGGCCTATGACCAATGTGTGGCCATTTGTAAGCCACTACTCTATACAGTGGCCATGTCCCCAGAGCTCTGTGCATTGTCAGTGGCTGGTCCCTGTACGTGGGCTGTAGTCTCCTCCCTGACATTCACCTGTCCTATCCAGACATTATCCTTCTGTGGGTCTAACATCATAAATAATTTCCTGTATGAGCTCTCTGTCATTGTCTCAATCTTCTGCTCTGATCCCTTCATCAGCCAAGAGCTATTTTGCCATTGCCATATTCAATGAGGTGAGCAGCCCGACAATTATCCTCACTACTTATTTTTCTATTTTTGTCACTATCATAAAAACGCCCTCTGCTGGGATTCGCCAAAAAGCCTTCTCTACTTGTGCCTCCCATCTGACCGCCATCACCAGGTTCCATTGGACTGTTCTGTTTCTTTGTCGTGTAGCCAGCTCCAAAAACTCATGGCTCATGGACAAAGTAGGTTATATATTTTATACAGTGGTGAGTCCTTAGAAAGCATCACTAGGAACAAAGCTAGGAGAGGTGATGGAATTCCAGTTGAGCTGTTTCAAATCCTGAAAGATAATGCTGTGAAAATGCTGCCCTCAATATGCCAGCAAATTTGGGAAACTCAGCAGTGGCCACAGGACTGGAAAGGTCAGTTTTCATTCCAATTCCAAAGAAAGGCAATGCCAAAGAGTGCTCAAACTACCACACAATTGCACTCATCTCACATGCTAGTAAAATAATGCTCAAAATTCTCCAAACCAGGCTTCAGCAGTACGTGAACCGTGAACTCCCTGATGTTCAAGCTGGTTTTAGAAAAGGCAGAGGAACCAGAGATCAAATTGCCAACATCTGCTGGATCATGGAAAAAGCAAGAGAGTTCCAGAAAAAAAAACATCTATTTCTGCTTTATTGACTATGCCAAAGCCTTTGACTGTGTGGATCACAATAAACTGTGGAAAATTCTGAGATAGATGGGGATACCAGATCACCTGACATACCCCTTGAGAAATCTGTATGCAGGCCAAGAAGCAACAGTTAGAACTGGACATGGAACAACAGACTGCTTGCAAATAGGAAATGGAGTATGTCAAGGCTATATATTGTCACCCTGCTTATTTAACTTATATACAGAATACATCATGAGAAACGCTGGACTGGAAGAAATACAAGCTGGAATCAAGATTGCTGGAAGAAATATCAATAACCTCAGATATACAGATGACACCTCCCTTATGGCAGAAAGTGAAGAGGAACTAAAAGGCCTCTTGATGAAAGTGAAGGAGGAGAGTGAAAAAGTTGGCTTAAAGCTCAACATTGAGAAAACGAAGGTCATGGTATCCGGTCCCATCATTTCATGGGAAATAGATGGGGAAATAGTGGAAACGGTGTCAGAGTTTATTTTGGGGGGCTCCAGAATCACTGCAGATGGTGACTGCAGCCATGAAATTAAAAGACGCTTACTCCTTGGAAGGAAAGTTATGACCAAACTAGATAGCACATTCAAAAGCAGAGACATTACTTTGCCAACTAAGGTCCGTCTAGTCAAGGCTATGGTTTTCCTAGTGGTCATGTATGGATGTGAGAGTTGGACTGTGAAGAAGGCTGAGGGCTGAAGAATTGATGCTTTTGAAATGTGGTGTTGGAGAAGACTCTTGAGAGTCCCTTGGACTGCAAGGAGATCCAACCAGTGCATTCTGAAGGAGATCAGGTCTGGGATTTCTTTGGAAGGAATGATGCTAAAGCTGAAACTCCAGTACTTTGGCCATCTCATGTGAAATGTTGACTCATTGGAAAAGTGATGCTGGGAGGGATTGGGAGCAGGAGGAGAAGGGGACAGCAGAGGATGAGATGGCTGGATGGCATCACTGACTCGATGGACGTGAGCCTGAGTGAATTTCGGGAGTTGGTGATGGACAGCGAAGTCTGGCGTGCTGTGATTCATGGGATTCAGAGTCGGACACGACTGACCAACTGAACTGAACTGAACTGAGTCCCATGCTGAACCCTGTGATCTATAGCCTCAGGAACAAAGTTGTGAGAGAGAGCATCAGGAAATTAATTAATCACTTAATACAATTTGGTTGAATATCTGTGTGTCCAAAAGAAATTTGACCTGTTACATAGTGTTGATTAAATATTCTTATAGGGATGATGACTCAAATTATGTAGTCAACTCTCTAGATCATAAATTTAGAGTCATAAGTTGCCTATTTGATCTTTTAGTTTCTGTTCAGTTCAATGTCAAATAAAATAGCTGTATAACATGTGTGAAATGATGTGTGTTGTGGGTATGTGAAAAGTGAAACTGTGAGTTGTTCAGTCATGTCCGACTATTTGCCACCCCACAGACTATAGCCTGCCAGGGTCCTCTCTCCATGGAATTCTCAAGGAAAGAATAATGGAGTGGGTAGCCATTGCCTTCTCCAGGGGATCTTCCTGACCCAGGGTTTGAATCTGGGTTTTCTGCATTTCAGGGAGATTCTTTACCTTCTGAGCCACCATGGAAGTGCTGTGGATGAATAATGTCCCCCAAATATCCATGTCACCCAGACCTCAGAATGTCACCTTATTTGAAAATAAGATCTTTGCAGATGTAATTAAGGTAACAGTTAAGATGAGCTTAAAGTGAACCCAAAATGTAATGAGTGTCCTTGTAAGATACAGAAAAAGATATACAGAGACACACAGGGAAGGAGGGTGTGTGAATTCTGCTTCTCTCTCTTTCCTCCTAAACCACACACAATTCTCAAAAAAAAAAAAAACCAACAAAACTCATTTTTAGTATTTTTGGTACATAACTGCTTCCTGGATGTTTGTAAACCTGCACTTTATACAACTATTGTTGCCCAGCAGCTGTTTCCATCCTTTTGGCTGATGCTACAGCTGAGCATAGACTATTTCTTACACTCATCCTTTCAGTTGTACTCCCTACTGTGAATCCATCATAGTTAACATATTTGATATGAATAATCTGCTGCCCTTTTAGATCTTGTTTTACTTTAGCCAATTCAATGAACTAAGAAAGTTCATAGTCATCATTTCCTAGCTTTCCCTTCTGTCACTATTTTAAAGATACTTTCTACCTGTGGACATCACAGAGTCCTGTCTACCTGTGCCTTCCACACATCATCATCCTTTCTCTATATATTATGTGCATGCTGTGTGCTAAGTCACTCCACTCGTGTCTGACTCTTTGAGACCCTGGACTGTAGCCTCCAGGCTCCTCTGCCCATGGGATTCTAATGCAAGAATATTGGAGCGGGTCGCCATGCCCTCCTGCAGGGGATCTTCTGGATGCAGGGATTGAACCCCAGTCGCTTATTCTCCTGCAGGTACCTTATCACTAGCGCCACCTGGGAAGCCCCTCTACAGTATGCTCAGTTCCAAATTCTCATAAATAATTGTTCAA
This sequence comes from Ovis aries, assembly GCF_016772045.2. Taxonomy (NCBI): domain Eukaryota; kingdom Metazoa; phylum Chordata; class Mammalia; order Artiodactyla; family Bovidae; genus Ovis; species Ovis aries. The sequence continues at coordinate 274,247 of NC_056059.1, forward strand.
GTAGAGTCTCTTTTATACCACACTAATCCTCACACTGAACTCACTGACATACAGTATACATACTGATATACTCACTGACATAATACTTGAAATACAAAAACATGAAACACCTTGTAAAGAAGTTAATAGACACCAAAATATTTTAGTGCTCAATCCAGCATTAATAAATATATTTCAATTAAATCATGTATGTGCATATTCAACTATCACCTTCCAAGAAAGTTCTTTTTTGAAAGCCTAACATAATGAGATAATCACTCCTTATTCCCTTAACTTGATTTATATTTTTTCCTAGAAATTGATGATATATTTAATACATGCAACAATTTATTTGTCTCTTATTTCCTTCTCCTTGTATACACTCCAAGAGAGCAGAAATTTCTGGTATTATTATTGTATATTATATCTTTAATGCCTAAAAAATTACCTAGAAACATGTTTGGCCTTCAGTGAATACTTGTCAGATGACTAAAAGATAAAAATAAATGAAAATTTCTGACTAAATAATAGTTAGTAATAATAATAATGATTTATAATAATAATAATAATTCATAATAATTAGTACTGTGTTCACCTAGGTAAGGGAGCTTCCCTGGTGGCTCAGATGGTAAAGAATACTCCTGCAGTGCAGAAGACCCATGTTCGATCCCCAGATTGAGAAGTTCCCCTGGATAAGGAATTGGCAACCCACTCCAGTATGCTTGTCTGGAGAATCCCCTGGACAGAGTAACCTGGCTATAGTCCATGAGGTCACAAAGAGATGGATACTACTGAGTGATTAACACTTCACCTAGGTGATGTCTCTTTAACGAATATAGTTGTCACATGAAATTCAAAAGGTAAAACAATGTAAATAATACACTCAAAGATAAAAACATAACCATACTTATGTAAATGCTTCTATTGCTGAGTACGGTACCCTGAAATATATTTCTTTATCTAATTTTAAGTATTTAGTTGTAGTTGCATTTTCTATAAACATTTGACTCTTGCAGTTTTCAGAACCACAGAAATGACACTTTCATTATCAAAAGTGTCTCATAATTAGACCTTGAATGTAGTTTATTAAAACTGGTCATGTTCAATTTAGGGATTTTGCCCTTTATAAGGTAATACAGATTTCAGAAAATCTGAAGAGTTTATTCAGTAATGTAGTTAATACTGTAGCTATATTAGTTCATTTGAATTACTTGGATCCAGAAATTCAAACTTGTAGGGTTCTAGATATAATTGATAAATCATATCTTTGATTAGGTTGATTCTGGTCCACCACAATTGGAGAAATTTGTTTATAACTTGAATTAAAAGCCAGAATGATACTGGATCATTCCACATATTTCTGGCTAAACTAGTTTGGGACACCTACCAAGTGATAATTGTGCTTATTGGAAAGCTTGAAATAATGACACTCATATTCCTATTCCTGAAGTATAGCACCTCAAAATTATTCAGGTTCCAGAAAAATTGTATGATTCACAAGAAAATGTGTCTCAAATATGTAAAAAACCCTGTAGAAAGTCTGTAAAAATCTCTCTATAAGCAATTATACTTACTTGTTATGCTAATGTTCTTATAAAAGTTGGTCTCTCTTAAGGCAATGAACAAATTATGAATTCAGTGTAGGTAAATATTAAAAATCAAAATAAACGTACCATGTTAGAATTAAAATATGTTATATTGAAGCACATGGAAACATTAAAAAGAAGCCTCAGAATGAGAGAAAAAACATAAATATATTTAAAAAGCTGAAGATCAATATCTACAATAAGTATCTAGTAAATATCAATATTACAATATCGATGACAAAATACTTAGGAAAATACAGTAAAGAAGTTATAAAACTGAGAAAATATGTGGAATAAATCATCTTCAGTTTTTCCTTGTGTATCCAACAGGTATTTTTTTTCTGTGTATGTCATCACATGAAAAATCATGGCAAATCACTGCTCTGGAGAAACTCAAATGTACATGCACAAAAAGATATGAAAAAACATTCAGCTGCATATAGATTGCAATAACAAAAAATGAAAATAGCCTTAATGGAAATTTTTAAAAAATGATATAGTCACACAATTAAATACTGTACAAGTTAAAACTATTGCATTAGAAAAGTATACCAGTTAGCATAAATATCATTCAATCTCATCTATAATCAAAAGTACAGTGAATACTATATATCTTGATTATAAATATTCACATAGGTACTACAAGATAAACAATATCATGGGAGTGAAAATAATCAAATTATAGATTAAGTTACTCATCAAGGAATAAGAAGGGAATGAACTGCTATCCTAAAGGAGATAGGTCCTGGGTGTGCATTGGAAGGACTGATGTTGTGGTTGAAACTCCATTACTTTGGTCACCTCAAGCAAAGAGCTGACTCATTGGAAAAGACCCTGATGCTGGGAGGGATTGAGGGCAGGAGGAGAAGGGGACAACAGAGGATGAGATGGTTGGATGGCATCACCTACTCAATAGACATAACTTTGGGTAAACTTCAGGAGCTGATGATAGACAGGGAGGCCTGGTGTGCCATGGGTCATGGGATTGAAAGAGTCGGACACAACTGAGGCACCGAACTGAATAGAACTGAACTGCCAGGAAGTTATGAAAGGATCTTTGATCTGTGATATAGTGTTCTAAAAAAAAATAAATAAATAAGCAATTTTTTTTTTTTAATCGAGCTCTCAGTGCTTCAATGGCAAAGAAAAGTCACAATGGAAAGTCTCGGTGTTCTTTATTTCTTCCCCAAGGGAGATCATTAAAAGTACCAAAATATCTTTTTCTAGGAAGCAATTACTTTTTGATGTTCAGGGAGTTTGGAGTTGATAAAACAACGTGTCTTCATATTTAGTTTTCTTGTTTATAACCAGTGTGACGTAAATCTAAAACCATTTAAACATTTCACATGTAGAAGATTTAGAAGAGCTGTGAATGGTAAATGGTTCTTATCAAATGATATATTGGTATAGAAAAAAAGCAGGCTCTAGAAAACTTAAAAAATGAAACTGCTCATTTAGTACTCTGAAATATTTAACTCATGGAAAAAACTAAAATGTTAGCCAAAAGGCAGAGTCACCTTGAATTACAACATAATCATAATGAAATTTTTTTCCAGAAGAGAAGCAGCTTATTTCCAAAGAAAATATACACATAGCCATAAATACATGAAGACATGTTCAACATCACTGATAATTAGGGAAATACAAATTAAACCCCAAATGAAATATCACTAACACCTTTTGGAGAAGGAATTGGCAACCCACTCCAGTGTTCTTGCCTGAAGAATCCCAGGGATGGAGGAGCCTGGTGGGCTGCCGTCTATGGAGTTGCATAGAGTTGGACACGACTAAAGCGACTCAGCAGCAGCAACACCTTTTTCAGAATGCTTATTATCCAAACATTAAACAGAAAGAAAGAAAAAAAAAAAGAGGGAGAGGAGAGAAAATTTGCTAATAGTGAAGAGAAAACAGAATTTGGTGCACTGTTGGTGACTGTATAGAAAATGGTGCATAATAATGAACATACAACTATCGTATGATTTGGTAATCTCACTTTTGAGTACATGTCCAAAAGAAATGAAATCAATTTATCTTGAAGAGATATCTGCCCCCCTACATTCATTGCAGCATTATTTGCAATAGTCAAGACATGGAAGCCATACAAGTATCATAAGTGTCCATTGACAAATGAAAGGATTAAGAATGTTATGAGTATGTATAATAATATATAATATTATTCAGGTATAGAAAAGAAGGAGATCCTGCCATTTTCAGCAACATGGATGAATCTTGAGGGCAATATGCTAAATAAACTAAGACAAAGAAAGACAAATGCCATGTCATCTCACTTATATATGGAATCAGAAAATATGATCTCATAGAAACAGAGTTTAATGGTGGTTTGCAAGGGTTAGGGAGTGAGGGAAGCAGGGAGATACTGGTCTAAGGGTGCAACTTCCAGTTATAAGACAATAAGTTCGCCAGTCCAGGTTTGATGCGTGAGACAGGGTGCTCAGGGCTGGTGCACTGGGATGACCCTGAAGGATGAAGGGAGGTGGGAGGGAGGTTCAGGATGGGGAACGTGTGTGCATCCATGGCTGATTCATGTCAATGTATGGCAAAAACCACCACAATATTGTAAAGTAACTAGCTTCCAATTAAAATAAATAAATTAAAAATAAATAAATAAATAAATAAATAAGCTTTTCAGAAAAAAAAGAAGACAATAAGTTCTGAAGACCCAATGTACAACATGGTGACTGTAGTTAAAAAATACTCTAGTGTATACTTGAAAGTTTCTAAAAAGTTGATCTTAATGGTCTCACCACACACACATTAGTAACTATGTGAGATGACAGATATGCTAACTAACTTTATTGTAATGTTTCCCAATACATGTGTATATCAAATCATCCCATTGTACACATTAAAATTGTATAGTGTTATAAGTTAATAAAGCTAGGAAATAGTATGCCTCAATAAAAGTGGGAAGGAGAAGAAAGCAGCAAATTTCATCTCTTTATTAAATGGAGAAGATGATACAAACAGAAGACAAATTTTTCAAATAAGTGCAGATACAGTAGAGGACTATAACAGCAACAAAGTCCTGAGGGGCGGGGGTGGTTATTTCCTCATAACAAGTATAATTCTTCAATGCTTTGTGTATCTTGGTGGAAGAAGAAGATAGATAAATACACGCATGACAGTGTAAGCATATAAATACACAAATACATTCATGTGCCTACACACAAATACATACACACTTACAAAGTCTTCTCAGGACAAAATTAGAAAATTACTGTGAGAGACTGAATAATAGCTCCCAAAGTCACTCAGGCTCTAAATTCTGGAATCTGTGAGTGACCTTCTATTATAAGGGGACTTTACAGCTGTGATAAGTACTTTGAGATAGGAAGATCATCTGAGTACAAAATATAAGGGTCTTTACAAGAAGAAGATGGGGGAGATTTGTTACAGAGGAGATGAAAATGTGACAATGCACCAGAGACTGGAGTGAGCCTGCTGTAAGTCAAGGAATGCCAGCAGCCACCAGAAGCAGGAAAAAGAGAAGGATGAATGGTTCCTGGAATCTCCAGAAGGAAAGAGCTGTGCCCATTCCCTGTCTCAAGCCCCATAAGACTCATTTTGGACTTCTTGCTACCAAAATAATAATTATGAATTGTTATAGGCCACCAAGTTTGTGGCAAATTTTTAAAAGTAACAATAGGAAACTAATAAAGTGATCTTTCTAAATATTTAACCTTTTAAGATGCATGATCAGAGGCTAAAAAATATGACCACAACTTAATATGTTGAATAATCTCTTAGCCAAAGATATGTGGCAAGAATATCACAAGAAAATCATAAATCCAGGACATTAGTATTTTCAAAACATCTCTATATTACTTAGACTGACCTCTCTCTAGGAAAATCATGAGAAAAAGGAGTCATGGTATGGATGCCTCTGGAGCTTGTTTTCATCCTATAAGAGTAATGTTATAGGTTATAGTTATACTATACTAGAGGAGAGCAATATAGTTATTCTGGATGCAATTACACTAGAGGAGAATAAATTAGGCTGTTTCAGAAAAATTGACAGAGACAAACCTAAATTCTTCTCTCATTTGTCAATCAAAACTGACAAAATTTTATTGAAATATAAGATAAAGGCCTATTTGAATATCATTCAAAAGTCACCTAGACAACTTTTCACAAACTGATTTACAAATAAAGTGGTACAGTTTCACAGAACTGGCAAATTGTTGTGTGAGCTATATGGAAGATGCCATGTGTTTATTTTATACAAACAGATGAGGGAAGAGGTCAACAGTGAGTTCAGCCACAAAAAGAGGCCAGGATAGTGTCCTTGTCTGATTTCAGTTGGATGGAAATCAAATATTAATGACTCCATCATCAGTTCAGTTCATTCACTCAGGAATGTCCGTCTCTGTGATCCCATGGACTGCAGCATGTCAGCCTTCCCTGTACATCACAGGGGGTCCCATTACACACAGGGTCAGTTAAGTTCAGTTGCTCAGTCGTGTCCAACTCCTTGCAACCTCATTAGCTGCATCATGCCAGGCCTCCCTGTCCATCAGCAACTCCCGGAGTCCATCCAAACCCATGTCCATTGAGTCGGTGATACCATCCAAACATCTCATCCTCTGCTGTCCCCTTTTCCTCCTACCCTCAATCTTTCCCAGCATCAGAGTCTTTTCAAATGAGTCTGCTCTCTGCATCATGTGGCCAGAGTATCGGAGTTTCAGCTTCAAAATGAGTTCTACTAATGAACACCCAGAACTGATCTCCTTTAGGAAGAACTGGTTGGATCTCCTTGCAATCCAAGGGACTCTCAGGAGTCTTCTTCAACACCACAGTTCAAAAGCATCAATTTTTCTGTGCTCAGCTTTCTTTATAGTCCAACTCTCATACGTGATCTCATATGTGATCACTGGAAAAACTATAGCCTTGACTAGAAGGACCTTTGTTTACAAATCGATGTCCCTAGTTTTTAATATGCTGTCTAGGTTGGTCATAACTTTCCTTCCAAGGAGTAAGCGTCTTTTCATTTCATGGCTGCAATCACCATCTGTGGTGATTTTGAAACCCAGAAAAGTAAAGACAGCCACTTTTCCCACTGTTTCCCATCTATTTGCCATGAAGTGATGGGACCAGATGCCATGATCTTAGTTTTCTGAATGTAGAGCTTTAAGCCAACTTTTTCACTCTCCTCTTTCATTTTCATCAATAGGCTCTTTAGTTCTTCACTTTCTGCTCTAAGGGTGGTGTCATCTGCATATCTGAGGTTAATGGTATTTCTCCTGGCAATCTTGATTTCAGCTTGCGCTTCTTTCAGCCCAGCGTTTCTCATGATGTACTCTGCATGTAAGTTAAATAAGCAGGGTGACAATATACAGCCTTGACATACTCCTTTTCCTATTTGGAACCAGTCTGTTGTTCCATGTCCAGTTCTAACTGCACTTCCTGACCTGCATACAGGTTTCTCAAGAGGCAGGTCAGGTGGTCTGGTCTTCCCATCTCCTTCAGAATTTTCTGCAGTTCATTGTGATCCACACAGTTAAAGGCTTTGGCATAGTCAATACAGCAGAAATAGATGTTTTTCTGGAACTTTCTTGCTTTTTTGATGATCCAGCACTTGGCAATTTGATCTCTGGTTCCTCTGCCTTTTCTAAATCCAGCTTGAACATCTGGAAGTGCATGGTTCACATACTGCTGATGTAGCTGACTGTGAATTGACTTGTGTCCTGTTCATTATAATTCAAACATGAAATATACATCTGATAAAATGCTTTCTATGAAAATATTTGCAACACTGTGTATATCATGTGTGAAAAAAGTTGGAAAATGTTAAACCAAATTGCAAAGAAAATTATGTATATAAACTTCCAATTTTAGACATCATTTTATGTGTGTGTATATACACACGCACACACACACACACACATATATATGGCTTTTTTCCATTAGCTTCAATTTCATGTCATTATTCCAGGGGCATTTTAATTACATGGAAACAAATCCCAGCAGCCAATTTCAAGCCACAATTTTTTGTGTAATTCCAAAAAATTTCTAGTCATTAAAAATGGTATGAGGCCTGCCATTTGCCTTAATGATCTGATGTGATGCTTCTGAGGAAAATGTTGCTAGTGGTCCTCCAGGGTTTGAGTCCCTAGAGCTACAGATTCAGATGTAAGAGGCTTGGTCTCCCTGTTATACTCAGGCCACAGAGAAACAGAATGGTGGAGACCTGCTTCTCTGTTGCAGGTAAGTTTTTAAAGTTGTTTGTGACACAGTAAAAACATTATTTTCTTATAATGGTAACTGAGGTCTTCTTTTCACTTTTCTTTTTATGTTCAGTTAAGCTCAGTTTAGTCACTCAGTCATGTCCGACTCTTTGCGCCCCCATGAATCGCAGCACGCCAGGCCTCGCTGTCCATCACCAACTCAAGGAGTTCACTCAGACTCACGTCCATCGAGTCAGTGATGCCATCCAGCCATCTCATCCTCTGTTGTCCCCTTCTCCTCCTGACCCCAATCCCTCCCAGCATCAGAGTCTCTTCGCATGAGGTGGCCAAAGTACTGGAGTTTCAGCTTCAGCATCATTTTCTCAAAAGAAATCCCAGGGCTGTTCTCCTTCAGAATGGACTGGTTGGATCTCCTTGCAGTCCAAGGGACTCTCAACAGTCTTCTCCAACACCACAGTTCAAAAGCATCAATTCTTCAGCGCTCAGCTTTCTTCACAGTCCAAATCTCACATTCATACAAAACCACTGGAAAAACCATAGCATTGACTAGACGGACCTTAGTTGGCAAAGTAATGTCTCTGCTTTTGAATATGCTATCTAGGTTGGTCATAAATTTTCTTCCAAGGAGTAAGCGTCTTTTAATTTCATGACTGCAATAACCATCTGCAGTGATTTTGGAGCCTCCCAAAATAAAGTATGTCACTGTTTCCACTGTTTCCCCATCTATTTGCCATGAAGTGATGGGACCAGATGCCATAATTTAGTTTTATGAATGTTGAGCTTTAAGCTAACTTTTTCACTCCTTTTTCACTTTCGTCAAGAGTCTCTTTAGTTCTTCTTCACTTTCTACCATGATGGTGGTATCTTCTGCATATCTGAGGTTATTGATATTTCTCCCAACAATCTTGATTCCAGCTTATGCTTCTTCCAGCCCAGTGTTTTTCATGATGTGCTCTGCATATAAGTTAAATAAGCAAGGTGACAATATATAGCCTTTCCCTATTTGGAGCCAGTTTGTTGTTTCTTGCCCAGTTCTAACTGTTGCTTCCTGACCTACATACACATTTCTCAAGAGTCAGATCAGGTAGTCTTGTATACTCATCTCTTTCAAAATTTTCCACAGTTTATTGTGATCCACACAGTCAAAGGATTTGACATATTCCATAAAGCAGAGATAGATATTTTTCTGGAACTCTTGCTTTTTCGATGATCCAGTTGATTTTAGTAATTAGATCTCTGATTCCTCTGCCTGTGTTAAAACCAGCTTGAACATCTGGAAGTTCACGGTTCATGTACTGCTGAAGCCTGGGTTGGAGAATTTTGAGCATTACTTTACTAGTGAGTAAGATGAGTGCAATTGTGCAGTAGTTTGAATATTATTTGGCATTGCCTTTTTTTGAGATTGGAATGAAAACTGACCTTTTCCAGTCCTGTGGCCACTGCTGAGTTTTCCAAATTTGCTGAAATATTAAGTGCAGCACTTTGACAGCATCATGTTTTAGGATTTGAAATAGCTCAACTGGAATTCCATCCTCTCCACTAGCTTTGTTCATAGTGATGCTTTCTAAGGCCCACTTGACTTCACATTCCAGGATTTCTGGCTCTATTTCAAATAACCTGGCATCTTATGTTTCTTCTTATGAACTGGGTTTTTCTAATGACTTAGAAAATGTCTAATGACTGGGTTTTTCTTCTGTCTAATGGCTTAGACAGAATATTGTGTGCCATATCTTAATTATCTTTTATCTCTTTTTCCAGGATAAATTAAGATGTAGCAAAAGTTTCTGAATTAAATACAAAATTCTTTTTTTTCTCTTTGTTTAACTTCATGCATTTTTTCTCACATATCTAGAACTTGCACTTATGTCATTAACAATCATGCATTAATAATAATGTCAGAAAGGCTAAAATTTTAACATATGTCCTCATGTTTCAATCATGGAGTGATTGAAATCCAGCAGACTTTCAATCCCCAATAATATATATTTTACTTATTTATTTAATGCATTGAGAAGGTATGGCTCTTTGATTGTCCCTTACCCTTGTATTCACTGAATCACATAACACAATCTCAGCTTCTAACTTTGGTTCCTACTTGACTAGACATTTCACTCTGCCCAAGCACTTTTCTTTTCTCAGTCAAATGATGACGTATCTTCCACACAGTTTTCTTGACGAAGTTACTCCTGACTCTCAACCAAGACAAAACCCAGGAAAGACACACAGAGACTATGTTAAATATTGTCTTAACTATCAAGATCCCTTCTTCTAATGTTCCAGCTCTTAGAACAGTGAAAAAAATAATAATAAAGAGAAACCTCAATTAAATTGTATTGGTAGATCAGTAGCAGGGACATTTTACACCTTGTGACAACACAGCCCAAAATACAAAAGAAAAGACTTTCCTTTCCTGACAGAGGCTCAGCCAAAGAAAAGCCATGACCTCTTTATTTGTTATAACCTGCCTTTTTCTCTGTATAAATAATTTCTCCTTCACACTCGTTTTTCGAGGACTTACACAGGCTCATGCATTTTTCTTGCCAGGGTTTCAGACCCCACATTGTGATTCTCTGTTAATAGTGAATAAACTTCTTTTTGCTGGGGAAATATCTCACAGTCTCTTTATTTCATATGAAGATAATAACTTTCTTTCTCTTCTGGATACATTGGAATATGAGGAGAAAATATTCTGCCCATTCCGTTGTAAATTAGATTTGACAAAACATTCATAGTAACATTTGATCTGGTTTAATGTAATTTTTTTCCAAAAGCATTTGGATTTCTTTAGAGTATACATGTATAGAATGTATATGCATGCTGTGTGTATCTGTGTGTGCATGTAATGATTGTGTGTGTGTATATATGGTGTGGGGGGCTTTAGAGTATTGGAGTTGGATGGGAAATTATCATCCCATCACAGAAATGCTATGCAAATAAATAAAATTTTATTATCATTTTTTTTTCCTTTTCTTGAAGTTCACAAATTGGCAAAAAATCAGACGATATTGCACAAGGCTACATACAAAATATATTAAAGTAAGATTAGCTATTTATGTTTTGCTCAGCATGTTAGTGAAAAACAGAAGATTTAAGAAATATTCACAGTTGTCAATGCGTAATTTAAGAAAATCCCTCCATTAATATGGGGCTTTCCAGGTAGCTCAGTGTTAAACAACTGGTCTGCCAAGCAGCAGGCACAGGTTGAATCCCTGGATCTAGAAGATCCCCTGAAAAAGGAAATGGCAACCCACTCCAGTATTGCTTGGGAAACTTCATGGAGAGAGGAGCCTGGTGGACTACACTCCATGAGGTCAAAAAGAGTCAGGCACAACCTAGCGACTGAACAACAACAATCTATATAGCTATATCTATATTTATCTGTATCTCTATCTCTATCTCTATCTATATACATATGTGTGCATTCTAAGTCACTTCAGTCATGTCCAACTTTTTGTGACCCTATGGACTGTAGCCCTCCAGGCTCCTCTGGCCATGGGATTCTCCAGGCAAGAATACTGGAGTGGGTTACCATTTCCTACTTCAATATGTATATATAAATCCATAAAAATTAATTTCTTCTGTTCAGTTTCTAAGTCGGGTCCAACTCTTTGCAACTCCATCTACTACAGCCTGCCTGACTCCCCTGTCCTTCACTATATCCAGGAGTTTCTCAATATCATATTCATTGAATTGGTGAGGCTATATAACCATCTCATCTTCTGTTACCCCCATATATATATATATATATATATATATATATATATATATATATATATATATATACACAAGCATAACTTTTAAGTTATATTAAATAATAGTTTACCCACATAACTTTGGATATAGTTCATATGATGTCCCTAGCTTAATGACTGATATGTAATAAATATTCTAGGTGTGGTTGAGAGTTTTCATCTGAGAAACTGTCAGCCCACTGAAAGGTGGTTTATGGTACATTTGCTTTCCTAAATCCTGATGTGCCCAGTTTGCTGGGATTCTTATCTCATGTGCTTCATCCACACAAGTACATGTTGTAAGAAGACTAGCCCTAGAAACTGAGGGCCCTGAACATGAAATGGCTATAAATCTCATTTTAAGTCTCAGTTCAGTTCAGTCACTCAGTCGTGTGCAACTCTTTACTACCCCATGAATCGCAGCATGCCAGGCCTCCCTGTACAACACCAACTCCCAGAGTTCACTCAAACTCATGTCCATCGACTCAGTGATGCCATCTAGCCCTCTCATCTTCTGTCATCCCCTTCTCTTCCTGCTCTCAATCCCTCCCAGCATTAGGGTCTTTTTCAATGAGTCAACTCTTCACATGAGGTGGCCAAACTTTGGAGTTTTAGCTTCAGCATCAGTCCTTCCAATGAACACCGGGACTGATATCTTTATTTTTTTTTTATTTGCATCATTACAGTATTTATTTTGAGACTATTTTTCATGTGGATAATTAAAAGCATAAAAATCCATATACATTTCATTTTTATTACCAAAGTAGTTTTCAAAGATATTTCTAGGCCCAAAATATACAATAGGTATTAAATAAGGTTAAATTTAATGTATTTTTTCTATGATGAAAATTTTGCACTTATGATAAAAGGCTAACATAGAATGCTGACTTAGCTCAGAAATTTTAGTCTACTCGTGAAAAACAATTTCTTCTGGTGGGATAATTTTATTTTTATTTTTATTTTTTTTAATTTTTTTAGTTTTTTTATTTTTAAAATTTTAAAATCTTTAATTCTTACATGCATTCCCAAACATGAACCCCCTCCCACCTCCCTCCCCATAACATCTTTCTGGGTCATCCCCATGCACCAGCCCCAAGCATGCTGCATCCTGCGTCAGACATAGACTGGCGATTCAATTCACATGATAGTATACATGTTAGAATGTCATTCTCCCAAATCATCCCACCCTCTCCCTCTCCGAGTCCAAAAGTCCGTTATACACATCTGTGTCTCTTTCCCTGTCTTGCATACAGGGTCGTCATTGCCATCTTCCTAAATTCCATATATATGTGTTAGTATACTGTATTGGTGTTTTTCTTTCTGGCTTACTTCACTCTGTATAATCGGCTCCAGTTTCATCCATCTCATCAGAACTGATTCAAATGAATTCTTTTTAACGGCTGAGTAATACTCCATTGTGTATATGTACCACAGCTTTCTTATCCATTCATCTGCTGATGGACATCTAGGTTGTTTCCATGTCCTGGCTATTATAAACAGTGCTGCGATGAACATTGGGGTACATGTGTCTCTTTCAATTCTGGTTTCCTCGGTGTGTATGCCCAGCAGTGGGATTGCTGGGTCATAAGGTAGTTCTATTTGCAATTTTTTAAGGAATCTCCACACTGTTCTCCATAGTGGCTGTACTAGTTTGCATTCCCACCAACAGTGTAGGAGGGTTCCCTTTCCTCCACACCCTCTCCAGCATTTATTGCTTGCAGATTTTTGGATCGCAGCCATTCTGACTGGTGTGAAGTGGTACCTCATTGTGGTTTTGATTTGCATTGACTGATATCTTTAGAATGGACTGGTTGGATCTCCTTTCAGTCCAAAGGACTCTCAAGAGTCTTCTCCAACACCACAGTTCAAAAGCATCAATTCTTTGGTGCTCAGACTTCTTCACAGTCCAACTCTCACACCCATACATGACCACTGGAAAAACCATAGCCTTGACGAAACGGGACTTCGTTGGCAGAGTAATGTCTCTACTTTTGAATATGCTATTTAGGTTTGTTACAACTTTCCTTCCAAGGAGTAAGCGTCTTTTAATTTTATGGCTGCAATCATCATCTGCAATGATTTTGGAGCCCAGAAAAGTAAAGTCTGACACTGTTTCCACTGTTCCCATCTATTTCCCATGAAGTGATGGGACCAAGATGCCATGACCTTCGTTTTCTGAATGTTGAGCTTTAAGACAACTTTTTCACTCTCCTCTTTCACTTTCATCAAGAGGCTCTTTAGTTCTTCCTCACTTTCTGCCATAAGGGTGGTGTCATCTGCATATCTGAAGTTATTGATATTTCTCCCGGCAATCTTGATTTCAGCTTGTGCTTCTTCCAGCCCAGAGTTTGTCATGGTGTACTCTGCATATAAGTTAAATAAGCAGGGTGACAATATACAGCCTTGACATACTCCTTTTCCTATTTGGAAGCAGTCTGTTGTTCCATGTCCAGTTCTAACTGTTGCTTCCTGACCTGCATACAGGTTTCTCAAAAGGTAGGTCAGGTGTTCTGGTATTCACATCTCCTTCAGAATTTTCCACACTTTATTGTAATCCACACAGTCAAAGACTTTGGCATAGTCAACAAAGAAGAAATAGATGTGTTTTTTTTTTTTTTTCCTGGAAATCTCTTGCTTTTGCAATGATCCAGCAGATGTTGGCAGTTTGATCTCTTGTTCCTCTGCCTTTTCTAAAACCAGCTTGAACATCTGGAATTTTATGGTTCATGTATTGCTGAAACCTGGCTTGGAGAATTTTGAGTATTTATTAGCATGTGAGATGAGTGCAATTGTGCGGTAGTTTGAGCATTCTTTGGCATTGCCTTTCTTTGGAATTGGAATGAAAACTGACCTTTTCCAGTCGTGTGGCCACTGGTGAGTTTTCCAAATTTGCTGGCATATTGAGTGTGGCCCTTTCACAGCATCATCTTTCAGGATTTGAAGTAGCTCCACTGGAATTCTGTCACCTTCCCTGGCTTTGTTCGTAGTAATGCTTTCTGACTTCACATTCCAGGATGTCTGGCTCTAGGTGAGTGATCACACCATCGTGATTATCGGGGTAGTGGAGCTCTTTTTTGTACAGTTCTTCTGTGTATTCTTGCCAACTCTTCTTAATAATTCTGCTTCTTTTAGGTTCATACAATTTCTGTCCTCTATCGAGCCCATCTTTGCATGAAATGTTCCCTTGGTATCTCTAATTTTCCTGAAGAGATCTCTAGTCTTTTCCATTCTGTTGTTTTCCTCTATTTCTTTACACTGATTGCTGAGGAAAGCTTTCTTATCTCTCCTTGCTATTCTTTGGAACTCTGCATTCAGACGCTTATATCTTTCCCTTTCTCCTTTGATTTTCACTTCTCTTCTTTTTACAGCTATTTGTAATCCTTCCTCAGACAGCCATTTTTCTTTTTTGTGTTTGTCTTCCATGAGGATGGTCTTGATCCGTGTCTTCTATACAAGGTCACAAACCTCCATCCATAGTTCATCATGCACTCTGTCTATCAGATCTAGTCCCTTAAACCTATTTCTCACTTTCGCTGTATAATCATAAGGGTTTGATTTAGGTCATACCTGAATGGTCTAATGGTTTTCCCCACTTTCTTCAATTTAAGTCCGAATTTGGCAATAAGGAGTTCATGACCTGAGCCACAGTCAGCTCATGGTCTTGTTTATGTTGACTGTATAGAGCTTCTCCATCTTTAGCTGCAAAGAATATAATCAATCTGATTTTGGTGTTGACCATCTGGTGATGTTCATGTGTAGACTTGTCTCTTGTGTTGTTGGAAGGCAGTGTTTGTTATGAACACTGTGTTCTCTTGGCAAAACTCTATTAGCTTTTGCCCTACTTCATTCTATTATCCAAGGCCAAATTTACCTGTTACTGCAGGTGTTTCTTGACTTCCTACTTTTGCATTCCAGTCCCCTATAATGAAAAGGACATCTTTTGGGGCTGTTAGTTCTAAAAGGTCTTGTAGGTCTAAAGATACTTAATTTTCTTTGAGCTTGTTTTGTGTTTATTTGCTTATCTACTCTTTGAAACATATTATAACAAGGCCTGGGTGCTCTAAGTGTGAGCCACATTCTCATGCAACATATTGTGTCCCAAATCTCAGGTATGATTTCATGACATTATATACCTGCATCTAAATGATGATACCTTGAAATTAGTCACTCAATTATATATTATCATAAATATCTAGAAGCAGAATTGTTGGAACATAGCATATGGAGCTTGTGCAGATATTGCCAAATTGTTTCAACACTTTTGTACAATTTTATACTACTTTCAAAAACATATGAGTTCTATTTCTCCATTGAAAATTTGTGTTTGTTTTTCTCCTTTTTCTCTACTTTCTATTAATTCATTTCAATAAAGTTTTCTGTGTGATTGATTCTATCAAGAATAAACCTTTGCGTTTTGTATTCTCTACTTAGAACTGTCAATTATGTCATTAATTTTGTAACTTAATATATCCTCATTTCCATATAGTTTTGATTTCATTGGCTTTTCTCTTCCTGAAACTCAATTCATAATACTTATAGATTTTTGACTATAAAACATACTTCTTTTTAATGGTAGGATATTTTATTTACTCAGAGTTACTAGATTTTTCAAATCTAGAAGCAAGCATTAACTTTACAAATACCCATGGTCTTTATTCTGTTGCATCCTGGTTGTTGAGTTTGTTATTTAACCTCTAAAAACTATGATGTCTCATATGCATAATAGAGGTAATAACATGTGCTGTATGAGTGCTCAGTCGTGTCTGACTCTTCTTGACCCCATGTACTGTAGCCTTTTAGGCTCCTTCTCCATGGAATCTGGGAAACAGACTCACTCAGAAAGACAGTGCAGATAGTGGAGTGCAGTTTATTACACCAGCAGGCCCAGGGCCGAGTTTTCTCTTAGCCAAGGATCCCAACCAGGTTTTGTGAAAACCTTATATACCCTAAGTGTACATGCCCAAACCCACCTCCCCCAAATTCCATGAAACTAGTCTGAACAAATGAAAAGAAAGATACAAACAAAGTTAATCTGTGATTCATATGCCTTAAGCCTAGGTAGTTAACAGTGGACAATTATCAATAGGCCTGTGGTCATATTCCAATAAGCATAATAGAATGTATAATTTTATTCAGTAACACAGATAATTAGGGTATTCTTTTAGGCATTGGAGAGTCTAGGTATGAGCCCTGGGGCTCTTCAATTGGGCCGGGTTGTGAGGTGGGGTCTTGTTTTACAGTTGGTATGTCTTTTCCATAGATACTGGACATCCAGCCCAAAGTCCACAGTCTGGCCCAAGATGGAGTCCTGCTTTCAATATGGAGCTGTTCTGTCTGTTTCCTCCTTCACTCCATCCATGGGATTTTCCCAGGCAAGAATACTAGAGTGGATTTTCATTTCTTCCTCCAGGGCATCTTCCCATCCCAGGGTTCGAACTCCTGACTCCTGTGTCTCCTGTATTACAGTTTTTGTTTTGTTACTTTTTCTCTAATTTCAGGTAAGCATATTACAGATATTCTTCTAAAAGTCATTCATTATAGATTTTACCTGGGAAATATTCTTTATACTACTTACCTTCTCTCCAAAACTCATAAATAAATCATGATATGCTCTAAGTTTTGTGAATCATGACCCTAAATGTTTAAGTGTAAGTGACTTAAATTTCACACAATTGTTAGAGCTTTTTTGTTGAAGTATTTTTTTAATCCAACAATTAATTAAATGTCTTAACTGCTTCTGAAATAACTATGTATAGACAGTTCAGTCAGTTCAGTCACTCAGTCATGTCTGACTCTTTGCGACCCCATGAACTGCAGCACGCCAGGCCTCCCTGTCCGTCACCAACTCTGGAGTCCACCCAAACCCAGTTCCATTGAGTCAGTGATGCAATCCAACCATCTCATCCTCTGTCGTCCCCTTCTCCTCCTGCCCTCAATCTTTCCCAGCATCAGGGTCTTTTCAAATGCATCTGCTGTTCGCATCAGAGCATCAGCATCTTTTCAAGTGAGTCAGCTCTTCACATCAGACAGCCAAAGTATTGGAGTTTCAGCTTCAGCATCAGTCCTTCCAATGAACACCCAAGACTAATCTCCTTTAGGATGGAGTCGTTGGATTTCCTTGCAGTCCAAGGGACTCTCAAGATTCTTCTCCAACATCACAGTTCAAAAGCATCAATTTTTCAGTGCTCACCTTTCTTATAGTCCAACTCTTACATCCATATTTTTTTTTGTTTGTTTGTGTTTTGTTTATTTTGTTTTGTTTTTGGGCAGGGGGAAGCAAGCAGGAGGCACTCCAAGAAGATCTGGCAGTGTCAAGGAGGGGTTGACGTGGCTTGACGGGAGGGGCCGAGCCCTAGACCCGAGGCGGGCCTTTCATGGTCGTGTGACTGGGGTCTGTGCAGAGGGGAGTAGGGGGGAGGGAGACCCCAGGGTGGCCTGCATTCTGAGAGCTGAGTCATCACTTGTGGAGGCTCTGGCTGCCACGGATGCCACTAACTGGCACCTTCCTTCTTTTTCCAGATGAGCCCCTGGAAAGACAATTCGAGGTGGCCATAACCCGCATGTCAGGGCCTGGGGGCCCCAGGGCTTGTCTGACGTGGGGCTGAGGCCCGAGGTGAAGCAAGGGGAAAGTCTGACTGCATGGAGGGGGTGGGCAGGAGGGGCCATCCTGAGCCACGGGGTGCCCAGGGGGGCGAGTGTGTGCACCGGGGTCATTTGAGTCAAGCACTGGGGATTCTTGCACGCAGGCAGCACCATCTGCCCTGAGACTGTCTCTGAGGCCATGAGTCATGGGCAAGGACCAGGACTGGAAAAACCATAGCCTTGACTAGATGGACCTTTGTTGGCAAAGTCTCTGCTCTTTAATAAGCTGTTTAGGTTGGTCATAACTTTCCTTCCAAGGAGTAAGCGTCTTTTCATTTCATGGCTGCAATCACCACCTGCAGTGATTTGGAGCCCAGAAAAACAAAGTCAGCCACTGCTTCCACTGTTTCCCCATTTATTTGCCATGAAGTGCTGGGACCAGATTCCATGATCTTAGTTTTCTGAATGTTGAGCTTTAAGCCAACTTTTTCGCTCTCCTCTTTCACTTTCATCAAGAAACTCTTTAGTCCTTCTTCACTTTCTGCCATAAGGGTGGTGCCATCTGCATATCAGAAGTTATTGATATTTCTCCCAGCAATCTTGATTCCAGCTTGTGATTCCTCCAGCCCAGAGTTTGTCATGATTTATTCTGCAGAGAAATTAAATAAGCAGGGTGACAATATACAGCCTTGACGTACTGCTTTTCCTATTTGGAACCAGTCTGTTGTTCCATGTCCAGTTCTAACTGTTGCTTCTTGGCCTGCATACAGATTTCTCAAGGGGCAGGTCAGGTGGTCTGGTATTCACATCTCCTTCAGAATTTTCCACACTTTATTGTGATCCACACAGTCAAAGGCTTTGAAATAGTCAGGAAAGCAGAAATAGATTTTTTTTTTTTCTGGAACTCTCTTGCTTTCATGATGATCCAGCAGATGTTGGCAGTTTGATCTCTGGTTCCTCTGCCTTTTCTAAAACCAGCTTGAACATCTGGAACTGCATGGTTCATGTATTGCTGAAGCCTGGCTTGGAGAATTTTAAATATTACTTTACTAGCATGTGAGAGATTGTGCAAACCTTTAGAGGCATAAATATTTAAACTCTCATGTTAATTTTAAGAAATTTCCATAAAGCTTCAGCTAAACCTGTTTGTGTCTTAATATTAGGGTTTGTGATATATTTCATACATGCATTTTGGAGGATTAAAAAATGCCTGTTTTTCCTTTGCAATTTGCTTCTGTAAATTCAGGTTGCAAAAAGGGAGTTAAATGTTTGTGGTGTGAAGGAATAAATGAATGGAATTGGCATTGTGGAAAAACAAAACAAACAAACAAAAAAAGCCACTGAGCCATCATCTGGGAAGTGCAGAGTTAACAGTACTTCGGTCAAAATATCCATTCTTATTCATATTAAGGGGCTTCCCTTGTGGATCAATTTGTAAAGAATCCTCCTGCAATGCGTGAGACCTGGGTTCGATACCTGGGTCAGGAAGATCCCCTGGAGAAGGGAAAGGCACCCACTCCAGCATTCTGGCCTGGAGAATTCTATGGACTGTAGAGTCCATGGGGTTGCAAAGAGTTAGACACAGCTGAGTGGCTTTTACTCACTCATTCATATTAAATAAAATAGTGAACATGAACTACCCAATAATCTCTCAATAAATTATTTTACTATTATTAATTTGCTAAATAGTTTGGTCTTAGCAGTATTGTATCAAGTCTGATACTATAAACTGCAATTTTCTTAAGTTTTAAATGCCTGTAAAAGTATATACTTACGCATTTGTTTCAGAGGGAGACTAATCAAACTTTAGTGTGTGAGGATGAGACTGAATAAACAACCTATAAATATTCAGTTTCAAGGGGAAAAAACAAACAAACAAAAAAAACTGAAGAGGAAACATGATACATGTTTTGCTGTATATTGAGTACTTCCTTCCTCTAATTTTTCCTTTTTTTTAGAAAAAGACTGTTTATGCTTTTCTCTTTTATTTTCTCATCTTCCATTCCCAAATGATCTATTCTGGCAAAATTGGTCCCTTGAAACAAGTAATTTTGTACCAGTTATGATATTGAAGGTCATCAATTGTATTTGTTTATCTACTCTGCACAGCTAGGATCTTGATAATGGTCCATAGTTAGAATGTAAAATTCCTGTAATTGGTTCTCTGCCCTACCTCAGCTCAGATTTTCCTGAAAGCCAGCCTGGTACTATTACATGCTATATCAGTTTTCTTCCTAATCTTCAGAAAGCTGGAAGAGCAGAGCAGTCAGGTTTCCCTGAACTGTTTTGCCTGTAGCCTTTTTAGGACCCCTGGGAAAAAATGCCTGAATCAAGATAAATTATGGAAAGTCCTCGTCCCATTGGAAGCAAGGACATTGCCAAGGACAGTGACTCAGCAACATTTGACTTGGGTCTGTTTAGAAGATGCCTTTGGGGATATAATCAGTTAGAGCTCTCAAGGACCTGTTAATTTATGGTTGTTAGTTTCATTTATATTCTGTTCTTTTGAACCAAAATTTCTTCAGGCATAAGCATGCAATGAATAGGGTGTAAATACCTGTGTTAGCTTTTGAAGGGATTGAAACATACTTTTTGTTTATTTTTAGTGAATTAGTACTGAGATGTTCAATTGGCATTTGAACTTCCTAGCCTGCTTTCCTGGGGGCATAAAGATGTACACAGTAGTTCTAACAGTTCATTTCCCTTACAAGCCTGTAGAGTTTTTGAGATGTATTGAAATTTCCAAAATATTTGCAGAGAATTAATTTGGATGTGTCTGAATTATTAGTTTATAATTTATTTATGAAATGTAATTTATCACAGTTTATTGCAGTTTTTGATCCTAGGGATGGATTGACAAAGTAGGCATCTACAGCAAAATTCTTGATCAAACTGAAACAAACCTGATAGCCACTCAGAACTTTTGGCAGTTTATTACTCATAGCACCTGGATTTTGGAAAGTGTCCAAGTGTTAGTCATTCAGTCTTGTCTGACTCTTTGTGAACTCAAGGACTATAGCCTGCCAGACTCCTCTGTCTATTGAATTATCCAGGCAAGAATACTGAAATGGGTTTTCATCCCTTCTCCAAGGTATCTTTCTGACCTAGGGATCAAACCCAGGTCTCCCACATTGCAGGCGGATTCTTTACGACCTGAGCCCCATCAAACATGTGCTAGGCTAATTATATCTTCTTTCTATTTATTCTATATAATTTCATTCTAAAGCCTATAACTTCTTTTGCAGTATATGATAATTTGTTTACTGTAAAATGATTTATCATGCCTTAATTTTAATGGTGCATTACATGTAAACAAGGTTCTTACTAAAATAATACACAGTTAAAACATTTTCTAATAATTGGCAGTGAATATCATTGTGCACTATTGTTATGTTTATATGCATTCCTTCATATTACCATTAAGACATATACTAGATTATGCTTCAATATCTACAGTCATGAAAATATCAAAATCTGGCATCTCACAGTAGACTAGTCTGACCTGAATTAACTAAGGTAAGTTTATACCATGCTACATTTTGATACATTAAAGAAAAATTTGAGTATGCAGTGGAAGTTTTAAGTTTAAGAACTTCTTCAGTTCAGTTTACTTCAGTCGCTCAGTCGTGTCTGACTCTTTGCAACCCCATGAATCGCAGCATGCCAGGCCTCCCTGTATATCACCAAATCCCGGAGTTCACTCAAACTCACGTCCATCGAGTCGGTGTTGCCAGCCAGCCATCTTATCCTCTGACATCCCCTTTTCCTCCTGCCCCCAATCCCTCCCAGCATCAGAGTCTTTTCCAATGAGTCAAATCTTTGCATGAGGTGGCCAAAGTACTGGAGTTTCAGCTTTAGCATTATTCCTTCCAAAGAAATCCCAGGGCTAATCTCCTTCAGTATGGACTGGTTGGATCTCCTCACAGTCCAAGGGATTCTCAAGAGTCTTCTCCTAAACCACAGTTCAAAAGCATCAATACTTCAGCGCTCAGCTTTCTTTATACTCCAACTCTCACATCCATACATGAACACTGGAAAAACAATAGCCTTGACTAGATGCACCTTTGTTGGCAAAGTAATGTCTCTGCTTTTGAATATGGTATCTAGGTTGGCCATAACTTTTCTTCCAAGCAGTAAGTGTCTTTTAATTTCATGGCTGCAGGCACCATCTGCAGTGATTTTGGAGCCCCCAAAAATAAAGTCTGACACTGTTTTCCCCACCTATTTTCCATGAAGTGATGGGACCAGAGGTAGTAGATTTTCGCAATTAAGGTTATGAGTTCTGGACCTACGTAGAATGAGATACTGGCTCCAAAATTCACTTGGAGCATAATCACAGATAAAATATATAACCTCAGCTTCTTCATCTATAAAATGAATAATAATGTAATTAACTCTGAGATCTGCTGTAAAGATATGATGAGTTCACTTATATAACAGCTTAGGACAGAAACTGGTACATATTAAGATAAAACGTTTAGTAAATATTCATTGTCATTGAATATATTTATATTTATCATATCAATGGCTATATTGTATTATTTTGAATAGCTTATTTACAATGTGTAATATTGTAACATGGGATAAATATGGATAAGACATAGCAGAGTTTCCCTTCTATAAACAATCTGCTCTTTCTTAGAAGGCTGGGGTTGCTCACTTTGGGGAAACATCCTATCATGTAGCCAAATCTTTCTCTTTGGTCTGGGTTGAGCTGACTTTCCACATTTCTGAAGGTAAATGTACTGCTTATTTCAGCCAGTTAATACTTTTGTTTTCTTTCTTTTGAATTAATTAACCTTATCCAATTAGACAGTTGTTTATGTTCCCCTTTGATAATTTTTCTTCATCTCAACTAAACTTAGGAAAAAGATACCTACCACTTAAATACTATCCATTCAAATAGCTTGTTTGAAAATTTAATCATACATTTTTGCTTCTGCATAATCTTAGAAGCATACTGGTGTTTTGATTTTAAATTTTTTAATATATCTTCAGTTCCTTCACTGAAATACTGTCCACTTATCTGATGGGCCAGTTCATTCTTCTTCATATTAAACTTTTTTTCTATAGTGGAATCCAAAGGGCTAGTAATATGATTAAATTTGTGAAATGTGAAAAGACAAGTAAATCTAGTAATATTTTTATAGCTGCTGAGAGACATGGCACTGATAACTTTAAGAGCTCATGTGCAAATCACAACTCATGATACTTGCAGCCAGGTTTTCCCAAATAGTAAAAATAGCATTTTAAAGTTTCTGGAATTTTTCAAAGGTTAGTTAGAAGGCTTCTATCATAAATACAATCAGACTGATTCAAATATTCATTTTAAGGAAAATCACTATTATAATTAGGAAGTGGATTTAACTTTAACAGCTCTTGACTCATCAGAGAGATTTCTTATAAGATGTAGCTTCACACCTAATATAAAGTCAGAATTTTAAAAATTATAATTTCCATGAAGTAATCCATCTTTAATTGCATAAAATCTTACAAGAGAACTCGTGAGTTCCACTGCTACAGATAAGCTTGGTAAATTGAACTAATTTTTAGATTTTTTTTCCATGCATTTTTTCCATTTATTTTTTCCACAAAAAATAAATATGTGTCTCTCTGATATTTTACCTGTCTCTATAGAAAAGTGACATATATACATATATATGTATACATATATACATGATATATTCTGCTTGATGTTAAATTGGCATTTAAGGAGAATTCTGACAAAATGTGTAATATAGAAAAGGTCTCAATATCTCTGACGATACAGAAATTTCCCATCAGTATACTTTGCCAAAGATGTAAATCATAGCTTCAATTTCTCAATTTCTACCTAATAAATAAACATGCCAAAGTTCTTAATTATATTTCCCTATTGCATCAACATACAAAGCACTGAGATCAGACATGGGACATGGAAACTATGAGGAAATTGAGTATATAATGACTATGGACATGGAGTATATAATGCTCATTTGTCAGGACAGGGCAGAATCAGTTAGCTGAGGAAGGCTGAAGTGAACTGCCATGGGAAATACTGAGAATCCTACAGATAGAATTAAAAGTTCAGAGAGTAGACTCAGGATTTAAGACTTAATTTTTCCTGGGGAGAAAAAAAAAAAAAAAAGCTTGTTAGGGCATTATAATTTATGGCTGATGCCTAGAAAAGACTCCTATATTTACCCCTATGCTTTTCTTTTTTTCAGGAAGCTCACATCCCCCCATGGGCTTCTCTTGCAGATGTGCAGACAATTTCCCAATTTATCTTTGTAAGGCAAACTCCATTGTAAAAGGATATTCTTTTTTTCTGATTCAATTTTCCATATTTTGCAGAATATGTCGCATACATTTGCAGAATATATTACATATATTGCAGAAAATATATTTTTAAAAGAACTATAACAAAAATAAAGTGGTCTCAAATTTATTCATATAAAAATATTTACTATCTCCTAATTCTAAAAGGTCTGACTTGGACAAAACTTACTATAGAAAATGCATTTGCTGTTGTTTAGTCATTAAGTTATGTCCCACTCTTTTGCAAATCCACAGAATGTAGCCTGCCAGACTCTGCTGTGCATGGAATTTCCCAATAAGAATATTGGAGTGGGTTTCCATTTCCTTCTCCAGGGGAACTTCTTGACCCTGGGATCAAACTCACATCTCCTGCATTGGCAGGTGGGTTCTTTACCATAGAGCCACCAGGGAAGCCCTAGAGAATGTATTTAGTAGTGAACAAAACAGCCTTTGTCCTCAACGAGGCTGGAGACTAAGGAAGAGACAGACAAATGAAATAAACAAGAAAATAAGCAAATGTATAATTACAAATAGTACATTTTAAATAAACAAATAGGAAGTTGTGGGTGATTTCTTTTTAATCTATAGAATTTTTAGTCAAGTGTAAATCTTGGACATTCTTATGTTATACAGATATTTATTCCTTAGTTGCCTCTTGAATTTTACTTTCAGTTCAGTTCAGTCAGTCACTCAGTCGTGTCCGACTCTTTGCGACCCCATGAATCGCAGCACACCAGGCCTCCCTGTTCATCACCATCTCCCGGAGTTCACTCAGACTCACGTCCATCGAGTCCGTGATGCCATCCAGCCATCTCATCCTGGGTCGTCCCCTTCTCCTCCTGCCCCCAATCCCTCCCAGCATCAGAGTTTTTTCCAATGAGTCAACTCTTCGCATGAGGTGGCCAAAGTACTGGAGTTTCAGCTTTAGTACCATTCCTCCCAAAGAAATCCCAGGGCTGATCTCCTTCAGAATGGACTGGATGGATCTCCTATCAGTCCAAGGGACTCTCCAACAGTTCAAAAGCGTCAATTCTTCGGCTCTCAGTCTTCTTCACAGCCCAACTCTCGCATCCATACATGACCACAGGAAAACCATAGCCTTAACTAGACGGACCTTAGTCGGCAAAGTAATGTCTCTGCTTTTGAATATACTATCTATGTTGGCCATAACTTTTCTTCCAAGGAGTAAGCGTCTTTTAATTTTATGGCTGCAATCACCATCTGCAGTGATTTTGGAGCCTCCCAAAATAAAGTCTGACACTGTTTCCACTGTTTCCCATCTATTTCCCATGAAGTGATGGGACCAGATGCCATGATCTTCATTTTCTGAATGTTGAGCTTTAAGCCAACTTTCTCACTCTCCTCTTTCACTTTCATCAAGAGGCTTTTTTAGCTCCTCTTCAATTTCTGCCATAAGGGGGGTGTCATCTGCACATCTGAGGTTATTGATATTCTTCTCCACAATCTTGATTCCAGCTTGTGTTTCTTCCAGTCCAGCGTTTCTCATGAATCATAGAAGTTAAATAAGCAAGGTGACAATATACAGCCTTGATGTACTCCTTTTCCTATGTGGAACCAGTCTGTTGTTCCATGTCCAGTTCTAACTGTTGCTTCCTGACCTGCATACAGATTTCTCAAGAGGCAGGTTAGGTGGTCTGGTATTCCCATCTCTTTCAGAATTTTCCACAGTTTATTGTGATCCACACAGTCAAAGGCTTTGGCATAGTCAATAAAGCAGAAATAGATGTTTTTCTGGAGATCTCTTGCTTTTTTCCATGATCCAGCAGATGTTGGCAATTTGATCTCTAGTTCCCCTGCCTTTTCTAAAACCAGCTTGAACATCAGGATGTTCACGGTTCACGTATTGCTGAAGCCTGGCCTGGAGAATTTTGAGCATTACTTTACTAGCATGTGAGATGAGTGCAACTGTGTGGTAGTTTGAGCATTTTTTGGCATTGCCTTTCTTTGGGATTGGAATGAAAACTGACCTTTCCCAGTCTTGTGGCCACTGCTGAGTTTTCCAAACTTGCTGGCATATTGAGTGCAGCACTTTCAGAGCATCATCTTTCAGGATTTGAAACAGCTCAACTGGAATTCCATCACCTCCACTAACTTTGTTCATAGCGATGCTTTCTAAGGCCCACTTGACTTCACTTTTCAAGATGTCTGGCTCTAGATTAGTGATCACATCATCATGATTATCTGGGTCGTGAAGATCTTTTTTGTACAATTCTTCTGTGTATTCTTGCCACCTCTTCTTAATATCTTCTGCTTCTGTTAAGTCCATACCATTTCTGTCCTTTATCAATTTTACTTTATATAATTCTATAAGACAATTGTATTTTCTCATCAATTTTTTACCTGCAAATGTAGTATTTATATTTGTTGAAAAGTTGAAATCATATGACTGGATTCATCTTTTAAAAAATTTACTTAATCTTTATTGTTTGTCTGAAAGCTTATAAGATCTTTTCATGTACCATTGAAATTTTTTAAACAGTTGGTGGGTATCTGTGAATGGATCTATTTCTATAGTTTCTTTAAAGTTTACCATTTGTCAAAGGATACATTTTAAAAGAGAATATTATTGAATTTTTATGCAAATGTTGAATGGACATGTCAAAGATTCTATTGAATTTATTATTAATATTTAATGTAGAAACCAGTAAGATGTTACCATCAGTTCAGGCAACAGTTCACCACATATTTTCATCAGTAAGGGGTGCTAAAATGAATTTGTAAGTTGATGCAAAACTAGTCAAGTATCCAAAGGGCTATCATTAATTACATTTCACCTGACACAATTTGAATATCTATGGCCAGACTTTGTTGACATCGATATTATTTTGTGAGTCAACTTCTCTATTTTGAGTTGTAAAATATCTTAGCCAAAAATTATGAAAGGTAGATAATAACCTGAATGCAAGAACTAGTAAGATCACTCCCTAAATTAAAAAGAATCTCACTATTCTCTTTCTTGATATTATATATGCTATTAATGATCCAACTGAAGAGAAAAATATGGCTGATGCTCTTAAGAAGCTGAGAAGGGAGGAGATCAAATTGCAAAAGTAAAGGAGTTAAATCATAATTCCCTGGTTAATGATTGATATTGACAATGAAGTGTTTGCTTACTTATCTTATTAAACTATAGTTTATTTACAATGTTGTGTTGGTTTGGGGTATATAGTCATGTGATTCAGTTCATATATATGTGTGTTCATATGTATGTATATTTTTCATCTCAGATTACTTTTCATTATAGGTTATTAAAAGTTATTGAGTATAGTTTCCTGTGCTATACAATAATCATTGTTGTTTATCTATTTTATGTTTGGTAGTCTGTATCTGTTAATCCCAAACTCTCAATTTATCCCTCCCCTCCCCTTTTCCTTTTGGTAACTATGTTTGTTTTCTGTGTCTGTGAGTCTTTTTCTGGTTTGTAAATAAGTCCATTTATGTATGTTTAAAAAAAGAACATGTAAGTGATTGCATATATTTGTTTTTATCTGTCTGACTTACTTTACTTAGTAAGATAATGTATTGGTCCACCCATGTTGCTGCAGACTCCAGGTATTTTAATAATCCACATTCACAACTTTTATTCCAAGAATAAAAATAAAACAGAAACATTTGTGTTAATTTTTGAAGTTTTATTTTTTAATAATACAAGTCTCATTGGTTGGAGGATAGGGCTTCTGAAGCAGAAGGAAACTTTGAGGGTTGGCTGATCTTCTTATTAAAGACCCTGCTTATTTCACACCAGAAAGTGATCTTTCACTTTCCTGCTCTGTTGTGTTCTCTGACGTGTATACTGTGCATGCCCTATCCAGGAGTATTCGATAGCTGTTAAGAACTATATTTAAAAGAACAACACGCAAATATGTTAGGATTTTCTATAAGAATTTCTAGCACATAATGTTTTTAGGTTTATTTGTTGGGCATTTTCAACTGAGTCATAGAACTATGCTATTTTTCTTTTTTACATTATGAACCCATTTTAAGAATCCTCAACATTGACAACTCATTTTTATCTAACCTGGCTTTCTCTACAACTTGAAAACAAATTCTCATGCAAGTACATCATATCTACGAAGTTTTTTTAAGACTTTTGAAATTCTACCCATTCCTAACCATTTATCTAGAGGCCTGATCTTGCTCCTAGTTATTTCTGACATTGGGCAAAAGTTCTCCAGGATGACTTTCAGTTCCTACTGAAAAAACTGATATTAACTTGAACAGTGACAAAGATGTGATCATTGACTTTAAGTGGTATTCTCTACTTGCCCATTCTAAGAAAAAAATAATAATTTCACCAGTAATAGGTGCCCATTGCACACCGTGCTGTGCTTAGTCAGTCAGTCATGTCCTACTCTTTGTGACCCCCTAGACTGTAGCCTGCCGGGTACCTCTCTCCATGGGGATTCTCCAGGCAAGAATATTGGAACAGATTGTCATGAGTTCCTCCAAGGGATCTTTCCAACCCAAGGATTGAACCCAGATCCTTCACATTGCAAGTGGATTCTTTAGTGTCTGAGCCACCAGGGAAACCTAGTTGAAACATGACAGTAATATGAGTCCCATTCTCACACCCTCGCTTCTCCAAAGGAAAGTTATTATCAGAATGGTTACATTTCTGATGCATAACAGGAGACTGGGCAATAAAATAGCGCATATGTATTGAGCATTTACTGTGTGACCAAGCAGTGTTTCAGTCCTGCACATATCCTCACAAGACTGTGTGTTGGACTATTATTATCACTTGGTGGATGGCTTGTTGAGCATCTGTTTGTTGAGCATATGTCCCAGTCTTCACAGTTAGTAAGCAATTCTGGGTCCAGAACACATACCCATAACAAATATACACTATCAGGTGCTAGAATTAGCCAGAGTTACAGTTCACGTTTACATGGACAAAGTTGAGAGAGACAGTTCCTTTGAACAAAAGAAAAGAGATTGATGTGGGGCTTAGATAAGAGTACTGGTGTTGGACATATGAGAAGCTCCAGATGGCTTCTGGCTACACAATTATCAGAGTAGAAAGCTATATTTTTAAGAAATTGCAGGTCCAAAATTTGGTCTTTTAGGATATTCTTTAAATGATGCAAGTAAAATGTTGGAATTATCTTCTAAATCATTGCTACCCAGAATTGGCTTTATTGAATAAAGTCACATACAAGAATGGGTTCTATGGGTTCTCAGTGTTTATTTGTATTACATGATGCCTTTGATAGTCTACTGCAAAATATCTAAATTGACTATACAGCCAAAAGATCAGAGGGGAAGAGGAGATATAAATAAGAAAACAAGAAAACTAGTAAAGAGCACAGCAGAGAGTATGGATAAATCCAGGGAGTTGTAAGCTTTTGCTCATAATTAAATCTATATATTGCTAAAACAAAATGAAACAAAAAAGCCTATAAGGAAGCATTATACATTTTAAAGTCTTCAGTGTAGAAAATTACTATATTCAACAAGTTCAGTGGTGAAAATCAAAGGTATCTTTTAGTTCATTTCCTTTCTTACTGCGATATGGCACTAGAGTTTCTTTATGGAATTCTTCATCTCAAATTTTCTCACTGTGTAGATTAGAGGATTGAGCATGGGAGCAATGATAGTACATAAAAGAGGGAACACTTTGTCTTCTGGTAAAGTAGTTACAGGTCGAAAGTAAACGTAGAATAAAGGAGCAAAAAAAGGACCACCACAGTGATGTGGGAACTGCAAGTGGAGTAGGATAGAGTAGGATATCAACAAGACCACAAAAGTCACCAGGCCCATGAGGCCCGAATCGGCGATGACCAGGAGAATGATTCTGGTGGTGTCAGTGCAGGCCAGTTTCAGCAACGGATACCCATCGCAGAAGTAACGATCTATTTCCTTGGGGCCACAGTACGGTAGAAAGATGGCCAGGAGAAACTGACCGAAGGAACACAGGAACCCCCAGCGCAGGAAGCAGCAATCATGGCAACACACTTCTGTCTGGTCATGATCAGATTGCAGCGCAGAGGCTTACAGATGGCCACCTAGCGATCATAGGCCATCGCCGGGAGGATGAAGACCTTGATCCCCCCAAAGAAGTGCATGACGAAGAGCTGTGTCATGCAACCATGGTAGGAAATGGTCTTCTTTGCTGCCAGCAAGTCAGCGATCAACTTGGGGGTCACAGTGGAGGTGTAACAAAGGTCTGCGAGGGAGAGGTGACTCAGAGAAATACATGGGCTGCTTCATAAGTTGACTGGAGGCTATAGAAATCATGACAAGTAGGTTTCCAATCAGAATTGCAACGTAACAAAGTAAGAACCATAAAAAACAGAGAATTTCAATTTCCTTTTTCTGAGAAAGTCCTAAGAGAATAAATTATGTGACATTATTCCTATTTTCCATGACTCAGAGCAGTTTGTAGCCACCTGAAATTAAATAGTTATCAATCTTTATAAATATGTAAGTAAATACAATGATGTATATTATTTCTTGTCATGGGCATTTTAAAATGGAAAGCATTCAAAATGTGAAGAAAAAGATTTTGATTTTGAAAGGTTTTCCTTGCATTCTTTTTGTCCCTTTCTGAAAAATATTAATTCCTGATAAACAACTTTGATACCTGATTTAAAAACTAACACTGTAGAATGCAGCATATTTATGCAACCATTCTATTAGCATGTATTATCAAACATAACTGGATAATATGCCCTGGTAGAATTCAAGAAATGGTACTGTAGAAAAAAATCAGTCATCCCTTTCCTATTATCTTTGTTATTGAGAAATAGACAGAGAAATGAAAACTTGAGAGAAAATTTAAAAAGCACTTATCTGTGGATAATGTTATATGTGAGAAATTTCCTTCCATCTATCCTAGGTGAAAATGTGATAAGTAGAAAAAATTAACCAATTTGGAATCATGAGGTTTATATACATGGCCAAAATCAGCTATATATCTGCCTTACCTAATTTACAAATATGATTAATTTACAAATGTGCTTAATTTACAGATAGAATATATTTTATAGTCAAACAAAAAGATAACAAATAAAGTATAATTACCTCTATTTTTTCAAAAGGTATCATCTCAAACTTTAAAAATATTTATTTTCTACATTCAGTAAGGCATTTGAGGTTAATAGTATGTTTCACTTGAATTTTAGGCTCATACAGTGTCTTACTCACTTGCATAAATTGGCTCCTTTCTAATCGATGTACTCAAGCTGTTCAACTCTTCCTAATAATCAGTCATCCTGAAAATGTTTGCTTCTTTCTGTTCCTGTATCACATGTATCTCAGGCTGGTGTCTCAGTTCCTGTATCTCAGGCTGGCTTTTCTCTCTTCCATTCCTATTACCTCCTCCTCCTCTTAGTCCCTGCTGTAAAGTAATGTAAGATCAGCTCTAATAATATGCTCATAACTATTACACCTTTGAACAAACCAATACCTTTCTACTGGCAGAAGTTCAAGAAGCATAGACTAGGGAGAACTACTGAGAATTAATCATTCCACTAAATCACACCAAAATTCTCTACTTCAACTATATAAAACACAAGACCTTAGTATTTAAAATATTTTATTTCATTTACTCCAAATTTCAGAACCAATATATTCACAATTTATTTTCAAATCTGTAACTCTCCTCTCATTATTTTTCATTTTCAGTGAAATTGACATTCAAATCTGTGTACATAAAGTAGGGTTTGGAAGAGAAAAACTGCAAATCTATCTATTGTATGAGAGTCATCATCAGTGGCCACGAAATGACATTTAAATATGTAACAACTGAAGAGTGAAGAGAGGTTATTTGTAGTGGTCAAATAAGCCATCTCATTCAAATAAAAATTACATTTTAGGCTTTTAAAATAATTCCCAATAATTTAAAAGAATGCAGGGCTCTATTCTAACTTCTCCCTTAAATTATATTCTTTTGATTTGGTTGGAAACACTGTAAGTTATATATTCAATCACAAATTATTCTTTATTTAATACTTGACTTACTGCATGAATTAATCAATTAACATATTTTCTCAGCTTTTTTTTTCCCCTTACGATTTGTCTAAAATCCTACCTCTGAGATTCTTTATCAGATAGCAGGTTAAATCATATTTGAAAAAGACAATGTAAATGCCATTTTGGTAAGTGCATTTGCATACTAAAAGTGGAAAATCAATGAAATGATTATGAATTATCAAGAAAATAAGCAAAAGCTTTTAAAATGCAGATTCTTTTGCCTTACCAATACTTGATTATTTAAGGCAAATTGAAAATTATTTAAAAATTTTAATCTTGAAAATGCACTCAGTCTAGGCCATTCGAAAGAGAAGGAATATGTGAAAAATACCTAGAAATTAATTTGCATTTTAAAATATAAAAACTGTTTAATGCATGACCCAAAACTATAATCTATATTCCTGAACAACTTGAAAGCATTTTCCCTATTTTCAGTTATGTCTATGGAAAATAGAAACCGTGATTCATATATCTATAAGAGTCATTTTCATATTTTCAAAAATTAATAATTATATCAACAGAAGATATTCTTTAAAATACTGGACTATTGGAAAAGTGAAGAAAAATATTGTCTCCTTCATCTTGTTGTACTATTTTCTAATTTGTTGGCATGAGTATGCCACATTCATTTTTTGTATTTCAGTTTAGGCATCAATAAGCAATGGGAGTTAAACTATACGTTTAAAAATCTCTGCTGGACCCTAACTCCTTGTCCATTGTTCCAACATAAATTTTGAGGAGTCAATAGCTGGATGTTGATGACTATTATTTTCCAAACAAATAATTTACAACTCCCCTCCAGGTTATTGTGTCTCATTTCCTTTAAGATTAACTGAGCCAGTCTCAGAAAGAAACACAACTCCACCAGCTTTCCTTTTCCTTTGATCCTTTATAGTCTGATATTTTAAATTATCTGTATCCAGTCCAGGTATATAGAAGGCTCCATCATCTATAGTTCAGACTTAAGTATTCTTCTCTGGAGTCCCTAATTATTTCCTGAAGTAGTGAACATGGACTAGAAGTTTCAAACCAATCTTTACTCAATACTATCACAGTCTATTAAACTCCTACTACTTCCAGGTAGATTTCAGTAACTATAGCCCACCATGCTATAGTTACTCACATATTCTAAGTCTTGTGGTTCTTAGAAATATCTACCTTGCTTCATTTTTTTCCCCCTAATTATTACCAGATACCGTTAAGTGCTTTAGCTTATCTCTCTAAAACAATCTTGGTGAGAGTTAAGGCCAGTGCCTCATTTTCTCCCTAACCTGGACATAATGAAAAACAAAACCAAACAAAACTTATGCCATTCAAATCTATGTTGAATAGTGAATGTTTGACTTTGGAACAAATTATATAAACTTTCTGAGCCATTTTACTTGTTTAATCCCTAAAGAAAGGAAACTAAAACTCATGTCTTTTGGATGTGGGATAGGTTATTAACCAGTTATCAATTACTATGTGTCAGGAATTGTGCTAGGTGGAAAAAAGACTAAAATCATCTAGGAGGCTTTATTAAAATTTTCATTTAGTAAGTAAGTTATCTAGTTCTCCCATAATAAGATTGTGACTGGATAATGACAAGTTATGAAGGATTTGATGAATTAGATTATACAATACATTCCTCATTTAATCAATTATATGGCACTGTATCTCATCATGAATTAAATTATTAATTCTGTTAGTTTTCCCATTATATCCTCACTCTACACTTTGATTATGTTAAATATTCAGTATGCATTTGTCAAATAAATTTTATTTCAATATTTGATAGAGTGAAATGAAAATTAATTTTAATTGCATGTCATTATCATTATAATTATTTTGTCATATATTTAAGAGACAAAAACACAGAATGCTTACAATAAAATTTACTTCAGAATGATAGACTCAGAAAGTTCACCTTAGAATTGCTTTCTAATTTTTCCTAGTAGTCTATTAGAAAAAAAAATCATTTGAAGGTCACATAAATTCTCCCCTGTAACCTTCCCCCACTTCTCACTCCTTTGGCTTACTGTGGAGACTAGACCTTTAAGAGTAGTCTTATATATTAAAACTCTGTCACTTGCCCTGAAACCCTGGTTTTCTCCAACCTGGCTGGTCTCCAAAATGTGCAGAACTAAATCTGACCATGCACTATTAGCCACTCTTTCATTTATTCTGAATATTTATTCAGATCATCTTCATTAACCTCCTATTTTAATTGACAACCCTGTCTTGGCCAAATTGTAATAGAAAAAGTGGTGTTTTTAAATACAGGAGTGAGAAACTCAAGCTACAAATAGGGCACATTCAGGCAATTAATAGAAAGTAAGAGCAGAGTGATTTAACATACTTTGTACCTCTTCAGTTTTTCTTTAACAAATTTTCTGTGTCCTTTACTGAAATATAAGTCACCAGCTTTCTGCTTTACTAGCTTCCCTTTAACATTCCCCAAGTTATGAAAAAAATGTTTATCACTGTCATTTTTAATACTTTATGCAATTGACATAGGAAGGGTAAGTTATCACACATGAATTGTACAAAAAATATGTAGCCATGAAAGAGATGCTCTGTATTACCAGGTATATAGAGCAATAGTTTCAAATGTTGACTATAAGAAAATGTGGTTAAAGTTTTGTAACAAACATCAGCCAAGGGGCAAATGATCATTAAATTATATTTAAATAATAAATTCTAAAAACATATTGATCTAGCAACAGTGATTAATTGTGGATTGATTAAAGAAAAGTTAATTCATGTCCAACTCACCAGATACTTGGCTTAAATCTCAGGTACATGTAATATTTCACAGTACAATAATGTAAATTAACCAGTAAATTCTATGACTATGTAGTAATATGTTTCATTATACAAATAATTCTGTAAAAATCTGAAAATAGAACTTACCTGCTCTCTAAGGTAAGGTGTCCAGCTTTTTTCTTAAGCAAATTCAAAATGCTTTTCCCAGTTTTATTTTAATATTTAAGAGAACAAAATGGTGCCATCATTTATGTTGGCAACTATTCTTTATTTCTCTTTAAATAACACTTTTATTATATTCTATGGTGAACATTAAAACAAAGACAACACAAGGTTCCTATCTGATTTCTAAGCAAATTTAACTGGGAGATATTTAATTTGCAGACATTTATTGGGCTCCAAAATCACTGCAGATGGTGATTGCAGCCATGAGGGTAAAAGACGCTTACTCCTTGGAAGGAGGGTTATGACCAACCTAGGTAGCATATTCAAAAGCAGAAACATTACTTTGCCAACAAAGGTCCGTCTAGTCAAGACTATGGTTTTTCCAGTGGTCATGTATGGATGTGAGAGCTGGACTGTGAAGAAAGCTGAACACCGAAGAATTGATGCTTTTGAACTGTGGTGTTGGAGAAGACTCTTGAGAGTCCCTTGGACTGCAAGGAGATCCAACCAATCCATTCTAAAGTAGATCAGTCCTGGGTCCTCTTTGGAAGGAATAAGGCTAAAACTGAAACTCCAGTACTTTGGCCACCCCATGCGAAGAGTTGACTTATTGGAAAAGACTCTGATGCTGGGAGGGATTGGGGGCAGATGAGAAGGGGATGACGGAGGATGAGATGGCTGGATGACATCACTGACTCGATGGACGATTGTTTGAGTGAGCTCCGGCAGTTGGTGATGGAGAGGGAGGCCTGGCGTGCTGCAATTCATGGGGTCATAAAGAGTCAGACAGGATTGAGCGACTGAACTGAACTGATTGCAGTATCTCTGTGAGTTTGGAAATTCTCTTTGGTGTAATGTGACCAAAGTGAAGCTGAACTTTTCTGAACATTATTCAAAGACCTAAAAATAATTATATCAACCAAATCATATGTTCCCTATGTGTATATGGAAACTAAGTACAAATCAGCTTCTATTTTATTATGGGGACAATTGTGAGAAAACTTAATGATCTGGAAAGAAAGCTCATAATACCCACACCTCAGAGAGAAGAGGCAGGTAAAAGGAAAACATTGATACTACCTCAGTTCAGTTTGTGGAGCGTGCTGGCTATTCCAGCATGCATCTCCTATAGTCTATTAATAATAAAACCACTTTGAAAAGTTACCACACCCTGTTGTCCATTCTTCCTCAGTGTCTTTCACTGTTGATTTTTCTGTCCACAGTTCACCCAAATAGCTCCCTTATATACCTCATCCCTGTAATGGAGGGTAATACCAAGTCGTTTTATGGTTACTTACGTTTTTCTTATTTCTCAGTAACATTTTGAGACAGTATTTTCTCTTCTCTGACAGCACTTTATTCAAGCTCCAGAGACCATATTCCTCAAATGTTTACATTTTTTAAAATGGCACTTAACAACTTTAAGTGCACAACTCAGTAACATTGCTTTTATTTACAATATTGTGTAATCGCTATATATTTCCAAAACATTTTCATCACTCCAAACAGAAGCTTCACACCCATTAAGCAATGACTCTTCATCCTCCTTTCCCTCTGCCACTGATATCCTTTAATATACTCTGCCCCTGTGAATCTTCTTACATTTCATGTAAGTGAAATTATGCTCCTACCCTTTTTGTTGTTGTTGTTAATAACTTAGTTACTTTGGCTGTATCAGGTCTCAGCTGTGGCACACGGATCTCTCATTGTGCTGCCTGGGCTCTTCACTGCAGTGGGGGTTGTCAGTTGCTCTTCCACAGGTGGGATCTTAGTTTCCAACGAGGGATTGAAGCCACGTTTCCTGTGTTGCAAGGTGGATTCTTAACCACTGAACTACCAAGGAAGTTCCCTATCTCTTTTTTTCTACATTCCAATTTAATCTTGATTTTTCACAAAATTCTTTTCTGCTTTAACAATCTCTTTCTTGAGTCCAACCAACTCTTTTTGGCATAATCTCTTTTTTCTATTCATGTTTTATTTAATATTAATGACATATTTTTAGTATTTTCAAATAATCATCTAAAGACATTTAGTTCAATTCAGAGTGTTATGGTTTTTGTCTGTTTTCTCTGAGTGTGCCTTTGTGTACATGTGATGTTCTTCCAACAACACGAGAAGACTCTACACATGGACATCACCAGATGGTCAACATCAAAATCAGACTGATTATATTCTTTGCAGCCAAAGATGGAGAAGCTCTATACAGTCAACAAAAACAAGACCAGGAGCTGACTGTGGCTCAGATCATGAACTCCTCATTATCAAATTCAGACTGAAAGTGAAGAAAGTAGGGAAAACCGCTGGACCATTCAGGTATGACCTAAATCAAATCACTTATGATTTTACAGTGGAAGTGAGAAGTAGATTTAAGGGCCCAGATCTGATAGATAGAGTGCCTGATGAACTATGGAATGAGGTTCCTGACATTGTACAGGAGACAGGATCAAGACCATCTCCATGGAAAAGAAATGCAAAAAAGCAAAATGGCTCCCTGGGGAGGCCTTACAAATAGCTGTGAAAAGAAGAGAGGTGAAAAGCAAAGGAAAAAAGGAAAGATATAAGCATCTGAATGCAGAGTTCCAGAGAATAGCAAGAAGAGATAAGAAAGCCTTCCTCAGCGATCAATGCAAAGAAATAGAGGAAAACAACAGAATGGGGAAAACTAGAGATCTCTTCAAGAAAATTAGAGATACCAAAGGAACATTTCATGCAAAGAAGGGCTCGATAAAGGACAGAAATGGTCTGGACCTAACAGAAGCAGAAGATATTATGAAGAGGTGGCAAGAATACACAGAAGAACAGTACAAAAAAGATCTTCACAACCCAGATAATCATGATGGTGTGATCACTAATCTAGAGCCAGACATCCTGGAATGTTAAGTCAAGTGGGCCTATGAAGGTGATGGAATTCCAGTTGAGCTGTTTCAAATCCTGAAAGATGATGCTGTGAAAGTGCTGCACTCAATATGCCAGCAAGTTTGGAAAACTCAGCAGTGTCCGCAAGATTGGAAAACGTCAGTTTTCATTCCAATCCCAAAGAAAGGCAGTGCCAAAGAATGCTCAAACTACCGCACAATTGTACTCATCTCACATGCTAGTAAAGTAATGCTCAACATTCTCCAAGCCAGGCTTCAGGAATACGTGAACCGTGAACATCCTGATGTTCAAGCTGGTTTTAGAAAAGGCAGAGCAACCAGAGATCAAATTGCCAACATCCGCTGGATCATGGAAAAAGCAAGAGATCTCCAGAAAAATATCTATTTCTGCTTTATTGACTATGCCAAAGGCTTTGACTGTGTGGATCACAATAAACTGTGGAAAATTCTGAAAGAGATGGGAATACCAGACCACCTGACCTGCCTCTTGAGAAATCTGTATGCAGGTCAGGAAGCAGCAGTTAGAGCTGGACATGGAACAACAGACCAGTTCCAAATAAGAAAAGGAATACGTCAAGGCTGTATATTGTCACCCTGCCTATTTAACTTCTATGCAGAGTACATCATGAGAAACACTGGACTGGAAGAAACACAAGCTGGAATCAAGATTGCCGGTAGAAATATCAATAACCTCAGATATGCAGATGACACCACTCTTATGGCAGAAAGTAAAGTGGGACTAAAAAGCCTCTTGATGAAAGTGAAAGAGGAGAGTGAAAATGTTGGCCTAAAGCTCAGTATTCAGAAAACAAAGATCATGGCATCTTGGTCCCATCACTTCATGGGAAATAGATGGGGAAACAGTGGAAACAGTGTCAGACTTTATTTTGGGAGGCTCCAAAATCACTGCAGATGGTGCCTGCAGCCATGAAATTAAAAGATGTTTACTCCTTGGAAGAAAAGTTATGACCAACCTAGATAGCATATTCAAAAGCAGAGACATTACTTTGCCAACTGAGGTCTGTCTAGTTAAGGCTATGGTTTTTCCTGTGGTCATGTATGGATATGAGAGTTGAACTGTGAAGAAGGCAGAGCACTGAAGAATTGATGCTTTTGAACTGTGGTGTTGGAGAAGACTCTTGAGAGTCCCTTGGACTGGTAGGAGATCCAACCAGTGCATTCTGAAGGAGATCAGCTCTGGGATTACTTTGGAAGGACTGATGCTGAAGCTGAAACTCCAGTACTCTGGCCACCTCATGCGAAGAGTTGACTTATTGGAAAAGACTCTGATGCTGGGAGGGATTGAGGGCAGGAGGAGAAGAGGACGACCGAGGATAAGATGGCTGGATGACATCACTGACTCGATGGATGTGAGTCTGAGTGAACTCCGGGAGTTGGTGATGGACAGGGAGGCCTGGCGTGCTGCGATTCATGGGGTCACAAAGAGTCAGACACCACTGAGCAACTGAACTGAACTGATGTTATTACAGGGACATATTCATTGTTTGGAATGTTTTGACACATTTTATGCTTTTCCCCTCTCCCTTTGTAGTAGCATTATATGGATACAAATTTTTTTCTTTTCTTTCTTTCTTTCTTTTATTTATTTAGTTTTTATTACTTTGTGGAGTAAATTTTGGGTTTTCTGTGGCTTATAAGGATTCTAGTTTAGTGCTTTTTTCTTCTGTAGTGTAGTAAAATGAAGTATATATGAATACACACACACATACATATACTAACACATATATACATGGATATGTATGAATGTGTATATTTTGTTGTTGTTCAGTTGCTAAGTCATGTCTGATTCTTAGAGACCCCATGGACTGCAGCTTGCCAGACTTCCTTGTTCTTCACTATCACTCAGAATTTGCTCAAATTCATGTCTGGTGAGTCAGTGATGCCATCCAACCATCTCATCCTCAGCCACTCTCTTCTTCTTTTGCCTTCAATCTTTCCCAGCATCAAGGTCTTTTCCAACATGTCAGTTCTTCACACCATGTGGCTAGAGTATTAGAATTTCAGCTTCATCATCAGCATATACATACATACATATATATATATGTATATATATATATATATATATATATATATATATATATCCCTCTTTATCTAAAATGCATGGTTGTTGAGAGATTTTGATTATTAGTTTTTTGTGTGTATGTTTCTTTTATCATGTTTCTGGAAGATCCTTAACACAATTTACTCATTTTGCTTCTCTTAACATTTATAGCTCTATTGTAATCCTTTTCCTTTCCTCCTTTGTCTTAGAAAGAAATTTCCCTGAAGTTTGCACCTCATATCCTATACAATTGCTAGCCTTCTTCTTGCTTCCTATCAGACTTTTGACCTGCTTTCAATTACTGATTATGTGAGTAGAACTTTATTATTTATTTTTCCTGTTTTGTCCCACTAATAAGATCTCTACTTTCATTTTCCCTTTTCTAAACTGTGTCTTCAGATTTCTTCATTCTACACACTTAGAATTATGGTAATTTGAGACCCAGAGGTCTTTGCACTCCTTTATTTACTTACAGGTAAATTTCACTTCATGCAGTTATCTTCCAACAGTGATGAAAAAGTTTGGTTTATTCATTTGATTCCCCTGGCCTGAAAAGTTTTTGGGAGGATGGATGGGAAGATTAAATTTTAGGTCCTAACAGTATCTTAAGGCATTTTTATAGATTTTGCCAGAAGAATGCTTTATCTATTTTAATTTTGTTGATATCAGTATGTTATAACATGTAGCTTATTTTGATTATCACCTAGATTATATCTCATATAGTAACTTTTGCTATGGTAGTCTATTCCTTTGTAATTTTTTAAAGGCATGACTTTACAGTTTAAAATGGATTGCCTTATTTACTCTTGTATTTGCTAGTAACCAATAAATGATAATTTTATTATTAAAATTGTTGTGTTTTACTTATGGGCTAAGACATAGTCAATTTTTTAAATTACTTAAGAAAGATTGGAAAAAATTCTATTCCTTATTAGTAAATTTCTATGATATAATGTAATTGTGTTATTTGGGATTATAACAGAAACACAATCACACACACACACACACACACACACACACACACATATATATATATATATATAATATTGTTTTTAGTTTGAATTTAGAGTCTGTTTATTTCTCCTCTCATCTCCTATAGTTTCTGGCTTATGAATATGTTTGCTTTGTCATTGAATTATATATATATATATGATAATAACATTATAATTTCCTTATGCATTCTTGGTTTTGTAATATATTAATAGTATTTGCTTCTGTAAGGATTTTAATATTTATATTAATATCTGCACATATTATTAACCATGTTTTGTGTATTTACTTCTTATAAAATTAATTGAGATGAAGTGTTAACAATCTTCATTACCTAAACTATGTGATTATGTAAGTGACCAAGAGCCAACACATCACTTCTAGTTCAAAAACAAAAATTAGAAAAAAAAAAAAGATAAAAATCAAAGGTGAATTGTTGCTTGAATGTGATCTAGTAAATTGCCATCTTGAACACTGGTTTCCTTATTCCTGAAAGAGACACAAAATTACCAACGGATCAAAAAAACAAACAAAAAAACACAACCTAAAAACAGAATTATTTTTTTATTCTGTGGATTTAAACCTAGAAAATAAGGGGCTTCCCTGGTGGCTCAGATAATAAATAATTCACCTGCAATGTAGGAGATCCAGGTTCAGTCCCTAGGTCAGGAAGATCCCCTGGAGGAGAAATTGGCTACCCACTCCAATACTCTTGCCTGGAGAATCCCATGGACAGAGGAGCCTGGTTGGCTACAGTCCATGGGGTCAAAAAAGAGTCAGACATGATTGAGCAGCCATGCACACACAAACCTGGAAGACAAAGTCTCAGTTAATTCAGAGAAACTGCTCTGAAAAGGGAAGGGAGGAGTCAGAATGTATATGCATTTTGCAACAAAAAACCAGGTCGTCAGACCATCAGAAGATTATTGGAAATGAAAGAAAACCAGAAAGCTCATGTTAACGAATTTAGGGCTTTTCTGCACGTGGGAAGAGGAAATAGTCTGGGCTCCTTGAAATCACTTCTTTGAGCTGCACCTTAACTTAGGGCCAGTACCTTGTTCTTTTCTATCCTGTGTTCCCTCAGGGTGCAGCTCTGTTTCAATCCAGAGTTCCTCAGGGCTCACCAGCCTGAGCGGGAGGTGGGGGTGCAGGAGCCGTGCTGATGGCTTGGTGGCCTCAGCATCCTCCGTTGGCCGACATGACAGATCACATTTTTCCTTCACGGAATGAAATGTTTTCAAAATTACATTTAAACCACGAACATCTTACTTTCTATCAGTTTCTGCTACTTTCTCTAAAGCAAGCAATACACATTATTTGTGCCTTAATTTAAATTACCCCTGGAAAAGGAAAATGGTAACCTACTCCAGTATTCTTCCTTGGAGAATCCCATGGACGGACGAACTTGGTGGGCTACAGTCCACGGGTCGCAAAGAGTCGGACACGAGTGAGCGACTTCACTTTACTTTAAATTACAGTGTCACTCTGCCATCTAGTGGATATGCTATTTTCATCACTTACTGCTGCGGCTGCTAAGTCGCTTCAGTCGTGTCGGACTCTGTGCGACCCCATAGACAGCAGCCCACCAGGCTCCCCCGTCCCTGGGAGTCTCCAGGCAAGAACACCGGAGTGGGTTGCCATTTCCTTCTCCAATGCATGAAAGTGAAAAGTGAAAGTGAAGTCGCTCAATCGTGTCAGATTCTTAGCGACTCCGCGAACTGCAGCCTACCAGGTTCCTCCGTCCATGGGATTTTCCAGGCAAGAGTACTGGAGTGGGTTGCCATTGCATCACTTGTTAGGGAAAGATAAATTCATACTCTTTGCTACTAATTTGCAGAGGGATTTTATGCTACTTGTGGCTCAGAAGGTAAAGAATCCATCTAGAATGTGAGCCATTCTGCGTTTGATTTCTGGATCAGGAAGATACCCTGGAGAAGGGAATGGCAACCCACTCCAATATTCTTGCCACAGAATTCCAGTGGGCTACAGTCCACAGGGTTGCAAAGAGTCAACCATGACTGAGCAATTAGCACTTTATACTCTTAGATCCTATGAAAAAATTCTACCAATTACTATGTAATTTTGCTGAGAATGAGACCACAAATAGATAATGTAGGGTCAAACTGGGAATGTTGGGGGAAAATAAAAACAACATTTCCTTCCCATTATGTCAAACTAGTATTTAAACTGTATATAAGCTCAAGGGGGAAAAATAACCTCTTGCGTAATAAGAAATAATACTGGACTGAGACTGTCAGATTTATTTTAATTCTTTAATCTTTTCTGAAATGTGTGCCAGACTGGAAGTCCAGACCAGATCAAAGAAAGATAAATAAAACTGCCTGTGAGCACACTGAGTAACCCTAGACACCAGGGTGCCCGTAATGGCCTGCATTTCATACTTTCCATTCTCAGAAGTATCTACACATAAATACATGTGAGAAAAAAAGTGCAAGTGTTAGTTGCTCTGTTGTGTCTGACTCTTCATGATCCCATGGACTATAGCCTACCAGGCTTCTCCATTCATGTAATTCTCCAGGCAGAATACTGGAGTGAGTAGCCATTCCCTTCTCCAGGGGATCTTCCCAATCTAAGGATAGAAGCCAGGTCTCCTGCATCGCAGGTCAAATGTTCACCATCTGAGCCACAGGGGATTTATCTAAAATTACGTATTTACATGTCATACTAAATTTAGGAGGCTATTTTGAATTGAATTTCTTACTTTTTTAAAGTATGATTTACCTACATACAATTATAGGAATGATCTCCTCAGTTATGTGCTGTGCTCAGTCACTCAGTTGTGCCTGACTCTTTGCGACCCCATGGACTAGAGCCCCCCAAGCTCCTCTGTCCATGGGAATTCTCCAAGCAAAAATACTGTAGTGAGTTGCCATTCCCTCCTCCAGGGGATCTTCCCAACCAAGGGATT
This sequence comes from Ovis aries, assembly GCF_016772045.2. Taxonomy (NCBI): domain Eukaryota; kingdom Metazoa; phylum Chordata; class Mammalia; order Artiodactyla; family Bovidae; genus Ovis; species Ovis aries. The sequence goes on from NC_056059.1 coordinate 318,390, forward strand.
GAACCTGGGTCTTCTGCATTGCAGGAGGATCCTTAACCATCTGAGTCACCAGGGAAGCCCCTCCTCAGTTATAGACAAAGATTAATAAAGTTTGTATTGAACTCAATCCTTATGTGTTAAGGTGGTTAGAATATACTACTTATAGTAATATATTTTTTATCAGATGGAATAGTTAAATCAACCTGTTACAGATGTGTAAATCATGGATTTTGAGAATTATGCAGATAATTTTAAAACAGTATTTTGAGAACACCAAGGAAAAAGTGATCTTAGTGAAAGCTCTAAGCCAATGTGAGGACCAGTCACAGAATATGGGAAATGCAGAGAGACATTGTGGAGTTTAATATCTTGTCTGCATTCTTCCTGAAGAGTCTCCCCCTTCCTTTTGTTTACATTAAAGTGTGTGTATCTAGAGCCCTTTCTTATATACTTTTACTGAAACTGGGAAACCCAGAGACTCCGAGTCATTCACACTAATCTGCTCATTGACACTGGAGAAAAGAAAGAAAATTCTTTTATTGTTGTTGTTCTGAAATTCTTTTCCTGTGGCTTCTAAAAGTTAATTCATTTAAAATCAAATTTCTCTCCTCAAGACACAGGAAAAAGGTCAGTGTTTCTTTCATATTGTAGCCTTGAAATATTTGAAGACAGTGTTAAGAGTCTCCTTTTGTTTTCCTTCTGTGTTCCAGATGTCTTCAGGCCTTTGATTGGTTTATCAGATGCTTTAGCTCCCATATTACACCTCACTGTTTATTACTTCATACTGCTGCTGCTGCTGCACTTCAGTCGTATCTGACTCTATGCGACCCCATAGACAGCAGCCCACCAGGCTCCGCCGTCCCTGGGACTCTCCAGGCAAGAACACTGGAGTGGGTTACCATTTCCTTCTCCAATACATGAAAGTGAAAAGTGAAAGTGAAGTCGCTCAGTCTTGTCCGACTCTTAGCGACCCCTCGAACTGCAGCCTACCAGGCTCCTTCATCCATGGGATTTTCCAGGCAAGAGTACTGGAGTGGGGTGCCATTGCCTTCTCCCACTTCATACTGCAGGTGCCTACATAATTATTGCTAGTTTCCAGGAATCATTTACTAGTCAGTAGTGAGATGCTGTCAAGAACATGATGTTTGTTTCTGAATCAAAATGAAAATGGGAGTTACTTCTTTCTGTTTACATCAACTACTAATGCAACCACATTGACTGCCATGGTTATAATATTAAAACTAAGTCAATTTCATTCCCATTGTCGACACCATTTTACAACCACAATCTCTTCATTACTATATACTTGTCCTGTGGGCATGGAACTCTATTTCAACTCTATTCAGCAATCAGTACTAATCTTAATTGCATTCTTTACACAATTTAGATTCTCTGGTCTTCTGATCGTCTCTCATACTTTTTGTTGTTGTTCAATCTCGCAGTCACATAAGACTTTTTGCAACCCCATATCCTGCAGCATGCCAGGCTTCCCTGTCCCTCACCATCTTCCAAAGTTTGTCCTGTGTAAACTCTACTTCTAATTGAAAAAAATTTGAACATTCAACTCCTACCTTGGTTCATACTCTCTTCTCTGCTTAAAATGTCTTTTGGGTTTTTTTTTCTTATCCCTTCAATCTATCCTAACACTATAGTTTGACTCGAAGTTCAAAGTCCTATTGTTATTTTATTGATTAGCAAATATCTTGGTCATTTTTCAAGTATCTCAACATGTGAAGAACACTCTTAATATGCTTGACAAAAGCTTAATGAAAACTAAATAAGCAGAAAAAAATATTATTCACAGTGGCAATGCAAAAAACTGTAGTATTTTTTAAAGCAAATTATTATTTCTCTCACTACATTACAATTATACCATAATAATCCCATTGTTGAACTTCCCAGGTGGTGCTAGTGGTAATCCGAGAGAGACAGGTTTGATCCCTGGGCTGGGACGATACCCTGGAGGGGAGAACTGCAACCCACTCCAGAATTCTGCCTGGAGAATCCCATGGACAGAGGAGCCTGGCGGGCTTCAGTCCATACCCTCTCACAGAAGCAGACACCCCTAAAGTGACTTAACACACATGCACCCAGTCACATTATCATAAGCCATAATTGAGAACAAGCTTAAGTCTCTCCATTGCCACTCAGAGGACATCTGCCTACTGATCTGAAATTAAGAGACAAGGAAAGACACTACACAATGACCAAGGGATCAATCCATGAAGACATAACAATTGTCAATATATCTGCACCCAACACAGAAACACTTCAATATATAAGACAAGTGCTAACATCTATAAAAGAGGAAATTGGCAGTAACACAACAATAGTGGGGAACTTTAACACTCAAATTATACCAATGGATGGATCACCCAGGCAGAAAATTAATAAGTAAACCAATTCTTAAATGACACAATAGACCAGATAGATTTGCTATTTATAGGACATTCCATCTGAAAGAAGCAGAATACACTTTCATATCAAGTAAACATGGAACATTTTCCACAATAGATCATATGGATCACAAACCAAGACTTGGCAAATTTTTAAAAACTGAAATAGTAACAAACATCTGTTCCCAATGACAATATGAGAAATCCATTACAAAATAAAGCTGTAAACATTACAAACATATGAAGGCTCAATAATATGTTACTAAACAACCAATGTCACTGAAGAAAACAAAGAGGAAATAAAAAAATACCTAGAGTCAAATGACAACAAAAACATGACAATCCAAAACCTAAGGTGCTCAGCAAAAACAGTTCTAAGAAGGAACCTTATTGCAATACAATCTTACCTCAGAAAACAAGAAAAATCACAAATAAACAACCCTACATTACACCTAAAGCAGTTCAATTCAGTCACTTAGTCGTGTCCGACTCTGCAACCCCATGAACCACAGCACACCAGGCCTCCCTGTCCATCACCAACTCTTGGAGTCCACCCAAACCCATGTCCATCGAATCAGTGATGCCATCCAGCCATCTCATCCTCTGTCGTCCCCATCTTCTCCTGCCCCCAATCCCTCCCAGCATCAGGGTCTTTTCAAATGAGGCAGCTCTACCCATCAGGTGGTCAAAGTATTGGAGTTTCAGCTTCAACATCAGTCCTTCCAATGAACACCCAGGACTGATCTCCTTTAGGATGGACTGGTTGGATCTCCTTGCAGTCCAAGGGACTCTCAACAGTCTTCTCCAGCACCACAGTTTAAAAGCATCAATTCTTCAGTGCTCAGCTTTCTTCACAGTCCAACTCTGACATCCATACATGACCACTGGAAAAACCATAGCCTTGACTAGACAGACCTTTGTTGGCAAAGTAATGTCTCTGCTTTTGAATATGCTATCTAGGTTGGTCATAACTTTCCTTCCAAGGAGTAAGCGTCTTTTAATTTCATGGCTGCAATCACCATCTGCAGTGATTTTGGAGCCCAGAAAATAAAGCCAGCCACTGTGCCCACTGTTTCCCCATCTGTTTCCCATGAAGTCATGGGACCAGATACCATGATCTTAGTTTTCTGAATGTTGAGCTTTAAACCAACTTTTTCACTCTCTTCTTTAGAGAAAGAATAAACAAAACTTGAAGTAAATAGAAGGTACCAAAACATAAAGATCAGAGCATAAATAAATGAAAAATATAAAGAAAATAATAACAAAGATCAGTGAAACTAAAAGCTGGTTCTTTGAGAATATGCAGTTGATAAACCTTCAGTCAGAGTCATCAGGAGAAGCAAAGAGAAGACTCAAGTCAATAAAATTAGAAAGGAAAGATGAGAAGTAACAGCTGACATTACAGATATTTTCCATCAGTCATCAATGATGTGTAAGAGGGATGTGCTATAGAAAGAAGAAGGAAAGTTAATGATGAGGACTGAAGTAGACAGCCTAGAATACATCAGTCTTTTGATACGCTGTTCACTATTTTTGTGAAATTTCAAGAATTTTCATGGAATTGCAGAGTATCTTCATGCCATTACCACAATTTGGATTTGAACTGTGAATTTCCTAAAAAACACTCAGTTCTTCTTTAAGTTATCCAATTCTAAACAAGGAAGCATATTTTAATCAAATGTTTTCTGCTGCAATACTATTTTTGACTTCCATTTAATGGGCTTATTTATTTTTCTTTTTTTATATCATATTTATTAATTCCAATAAAATTGACCAATATGTAGTTCAAATCAGTCTTTAGATGCTGTAATATACATCTGACATTTGAATGGAGACAAATTAACTAGATTACATGTTTATTTACTGAACAATATCTGCCAATACACTGATGCCCTGTTTGACTTAGACTTTAATTTTCAAACAATATTTTCAGTTAAGTTTCATTTTATGAGCAACAGTTCCAAAAGAGTTTTGTGAATTGATAAAATATGGTAGAAATAGAAACCTATGCTTCTTTTATATAGAATAATAATTTTATAAGTTTGTAGCTTTTTCCACAATGAAAAGTTTTCCAAACATGCCATAATGTCTCACAAATGCCCTTAAGTTTTTTATCTCTTGATGATTTTGTGGCTCATTTATTACTAAACAGCTTAGTTCATTAATGTCTACTACTAGTATTAGCTTAAATTCATTAGTATAGAATCTATAAGATGTACTATAAAATATAAAAAGCCCGAGTTCTGAAAGATCACTCAGTAAATCTTTGATTTACTTTATGACAAAACCTCTAAGACATTGCATAATGTTTTAGTGAGACTGAAATAATGTTTGAATGAAAAATGAACAAAAATTAGCATAAGTAGAAAAGTCAAAACGTTTTTCAAAAATTGTAAGTGTCATATATAAACCCTGCCCACATACTAAGCATCATATCTGAGGAAACCTGCAATATTTCTTAGCAGTGAAGCTGTGCTTAGTCACATGTCTGACACCTTGTGACCCCATGGATTGTAGCCCACAAGGCTCTTCTATCTATAGGGATTCTCCAGGCAAGAATATTGGAGTGGGTTGCCATTTCCTCTTCCAGTCTTAACAATGGAGTTTAATACAAATAATTATTCACTTAGCAACTTGAGAAAATTGTTTCTCATGTGTCATGTCATATAATTTTAATTACACAATTACTATATGTGTGTGGTTGTGTGCACATATGCATAATACAAATATTTAAAAATGTAGTTTAGCTTTCAATTTTACTAAGGCCTCTTTTACATCCTTGTTCCATAGGCTAAATATCAGAGGATTTAGCAAGGGAATCACAAGGGTGTAAAACAAAAAGTTCATTTTGTCTTCATCTAGAGAGTAGGATGAACTTGGCCTGAAATACATAAAGAGTATAGCTCCCTGGAAAATTGACACTGCAGTTAAGTGGAAGGTGCAGGTGGTAAAAGCCTTGACTCTCTTCCCTGTGCAGAGTGGATCTTCATGACTGGAAAGATGATATAAAAATAAGGGCAAGGACTCCTGAAATAGTACTCAGTTCAATAGAACCCAAAGCAGTGAATATCACTAACTCATTGACCTCTGTATCTTAGCAGAACAGGAAAACAAACAAACAAACAAGCGGAGGTAAATCACAGAAAAAAATGGTTAATTACATTTGGCCCACAGAAACATAAATAGAATGTTAATGCTGTGTGTATCAGAGCATCTGCCATCTCCACCAGGGAAACCCTAGCCACGAGCAGGGAGCACACCCTGCTGGACATGCTGACCGCATACAGCAAGGGGATGCTGATGGCCTTGTACTGGTCATAGGCCATCACTGCCAGCAGGAGACACTCAGAATTGGCAAAGATACAAAAGATCAAGAATTACAGAGCACAACCATGGAAAGAGATTGACTTGTTCTTGGCAAGTAGGGAGAAATATCAATAACCTCAGATATGACACCATCCTTATCGCAGAAAGTGAAGAAGAACTAAATAGCCTCTTGAGGAAAGTGAAAGAAGAGAGTGAAAAAGTTGGCTTAACGCTCAACATTCAGAAAACTAAGATCATGACATCCAGCCCCATCACTTCATGGCAAATAGATAGGGAAACAGTGGTAACAGTGGCTGACTTTATTTTGGGGGCTTCCAAAATCAGTGCAGACGGTGACTACAGCTAAGAAATGAAAAGACACCTGCTCCTTGGAAGAAAAACTATGACCAACCTAGACAGCATATTAAAAAACAGAGACATTACTTTGCCAACAAAGGTCCATATAGTCAAGGCTATGGTTTTTCCAGTAGTCATGTATGGATGTGAGAGTTGGATTATAAAGAAAGATGAGCACCAAAGAATTGATGTTTTTAACTGTGGTGTTGGAGAAGACTCTTGAGAGTCCCTTGGACTGCAAGGAGATCCAACCAGTCTTTCCTAAAGGAGATCAGTCCTGAGTGTTCATGGAAGGACTGATGCTGAAGCTGAAACTCCAATACTTTGTCCATCTGATGTGAAGAACTGACTCATTGGAAAAGACTCTGATGCTGGGAAAGATTGAAGGCCAGAGGAGAAGGGGATGAGAGAGGATGAAATGGTTGGATGGTATCACTGACTCGATGGTCATGCCTTTGGGAGTTGGTGATGGACAGGGAGGCCTGGTATGCTGCAGTCCATGGGGTCTCAAAGAGTCAGACATGACTGAGTGACTGAACTGACTTGAACTGGAAAATAGGTCCACCAGCATCTTTGGGCCAATGGCTGTGGAATAGCAGAGGTCAGAGAAGGAGAGGTGACTGAGGAAAAGGCACAAGGGTATATGCAGCTAGGGATCCATCCTAATTAAAATAATCATTCCAAGATTTATCAGAATGTTAATGAGATAAACAACAAAAACATGATTAACAGGGTCACTTTATACCCAGACTTATCAGTAATTCCCCTAAATATCAATTCAGTTAAGGATGAGGAATGTTCTCTTTCCATTCTTTGGTGTTCTTGTCTAAAGTTTTGAAGTAACATAAGACAAGATTCTCACAACTAGAGTGGAGCCATGAAAACTAGTGAGGAGACCCAAATGCCACAAATAGAACATCCTCACCACAGAGAACTCCCAAAGGAGGCAAGACAGCAACTAGAAAGGAGCCACGAGTCCCGTTCTGAACTTGAGAGGAGGCTTATGCCATACCTCAAGAGAACCCCATGGCCACAAAGAGAGAGGAGCCCACCTGACAATACTAGAGAGTGACCCACCACCAACAACTGGAGAGGAGACGCTGGACATTGCACCTCAAGAGGGTCCCCTCCACCCCCTAATAGAGACGTACCACCTGTGCCAGTAGAGTAGACCCCCCACCACCATCAGAGAAGAGTAAACTCTGCACAAGTACAGAACAGCCCTTTGAACATCACCACTTGAGAGGAGCATTCCCATATAACACAATTACACAGAAGCCTCCTTCCTCAACTAGAGAGGAGGCTCCCATGCCACAACTAAAGAGGAGGGGCTGTGCCAAAATTAGAGAGCAGGCTCACAAATATCACACCTGGAAAGAGTGCCTGTGCACATTGCTACCAGAAAGGAAAGCCCCTCCACAATTTGAGAGGAACACTCCACTGCAACTCTAGAGGTGCCAGTCACACATCGTAACTAGAGAAGAATCCCCTAAAAAACTCCAGAGGATACTGCACACCAAACTATAGAGGGGCTCATCCAACACAAGTAAGAGTTGACCCCCTACACCAACTAGAGAGGAGCACTATGCCACAGGTTGTTTAGCCATCCACACACCACAACTAGACAGAAGCCACCCTAAACATTGCTACTAGAGAGGAGTCACACCATCACACTACCACAACTAAAAGGAGCCCCCACTACCACAACTAGAGAAGAGTCTACAGACAACAGCTAGAGAATAGCCATCCCACCACAAATAAAGAGTGGACCCTCACTGCAACTAGAGTGTACCCTCACTGCAACTAGAGTGGAGCTTTATGCCACAACTAGAGAGTAGCCTCCAGCACATTGCAACTAGAGAAGGGCCAGCCTGCACATCACTACTAGAGAGGGTCTTCCCCACTGTAGCTTGAGAAGAGGCTCCACCATAAGTCTAAGGAACCCCGAGTCAGCTGCTACTACTCAAGAGGCAATTTGACAGGAGACCTAGGCTGTAACAATAAAAGGTACCTCTGGCCAATGTGACGGAGGGACTCCCTGGTCAAAACTGAAGCAAATTCCCCCAGATTAACTAGAGTGGTGTCCCCCAGGATATCACACCTAGACCTTCTGCCTGCGATGGAGATGAGCTCCATGAAGTAAGTCGAGTGGAGTCCCTCACACCTAGAGCAGCAATCCCATTAATATTGGTGAGGAACCCCTAGCACCAAAAGTAGAGAGGAGCTCCCCCATGGAGATGACCACACCCCAGTCAGAGAGGACACAGCCCTGAAACTGGAGAGGAGCCCACCACCACAACTCAAGAGGAGCCTGCTGGACATGACACATAGATAGGAGCCCCTCTGCTGCTAAAAGAGACGAACCTCACACCAGAAGTAGAAAAGAGGCTGGACACTGCAACTAGAGAGAATTGAAACCATCACAACTACAGAGTTGACCCTGACCAGAATAATAGAGAAGTATGATGTCAAAACTAGCGAGTAGCCATCCAACTTTGCAGCAAGACAGGAGCCACCCTGCACATCCCTGCTAGAGACAAGTTGCGCCAAGAGAACTAGAGAGAAGGGCCCAATGCAAGTCCAGAGGAAGTAACCCCCAAGTTGAGAGAAACCCCGAGTTCACTGCCATGGCTACAGTGGAACCAGAGTTCCCACGCTGCAACTCAAGAAGAGCACTGATTTCTCATTACAACTTTAGAGTACCTCTGAGTCCTTGCTGAGACTCAAGTGGAACCCCAAGTTTCCCCCTGCAGTTCAAGAAGAGGCCCAACTTCCCAGCTGTAACTTGAGAGGAAACCTGAGATGCCTGACACAACTCAAGAGGAACCCCGAGTTACCTGCCTCAACTTGCAAGGAGGCCTGACTCCTCTGTTGCAACTTGAGAGAACCCTAAGTTTCCCACCACAACTCAAGAAGTACCCTGACTTCACCACCTCAACACGACATGAGGCCCAATTCACCTGCAGTGACACAAGGGAAACCCCAATTTTCCATCACAACACAAGTAGAGATATTAGCCCATTGATGCAACTCCAGAGGATTCCCAAGAGGAGCTGGCTGCGGCTGCTAAATCACTTCAGTAGTGTCTGACTCTGTGTGAACCCATAGATGGCAGCCCACCAGGCTCTCCCATCCCTGGGATTCTCCAGGCAAGAACACTGGAGTGGGTTGCCATTTCCTTCTCCAATGCATGAAAGTGAAAAGTGAAAGTGAAATCTCTCAGTCGTGTCCAACTCTTGGCGACCCCAGGGACTGTAACCCACCTGGCTCCTCCATTCATGGGATTTTCCAAGCAAGAGTATTGGAGTGGGGTGCCATTTTTTTCTCCAAAAGAGAAGCTTACCCCACCACAATTTGAGAGGAGCATTCTACCACCACAAGAGAGGAAGCCGCAGACCACAACTAAGCAGGAGGCACACCCTGCCACAAAAAGATAGGAGTTTCCTGCACATCACAGCTAGAAAAAGTGCCCCTTCTCATTACAACCATAGAAGAGTCACCCACTCCCAATTTGAGAAAAGCACTCTACCACATCTAGAGAGCAATTACCACAATTAAAGAGGAGTTCCCCTGCCACAACTAGAGAGGTGGCTGCAAACAACTAAAGACGAGCTGACCCACAGCAAATAAAGAGTGAAACCCCACTGCAATTAGAGTGGACCCATGCTGCATCTAGAGTGTAGCCTCCCACAAATTGCACTTAGACAGGGACCAGCCTGCACATTGCTACTAGAGAGGATCTGTCCCACTGCAGTTCCAGAGGAGTCTCCACCACAATTCTAAAGGAACCCCGAGTCACATGCTGCAACTCAAGAGGCACCCCAGGTTCCCCGCTGAAATTTCATAGGATCCCTAGGCTGTAACAAGAAAAGGGGCCACTGGATCAAATGACAGAGTGGCTCCCAGGCCAAAACTGAAGCAGATTCCCCAGGCACAACTAAAGTGGTGTCCCCCAGGATATCACACTGAGAGAGAAGACCTTCTGCCTCCAATGAAGATGAGCTCCCTAAAGGAAGTCTAGTTGAGGCCCTCACAGCTAGAGAACAGCAATCCCACTAATATTAGTGAGGAACCTAAAGAGCCAAAAGTAGACAGGACCTCCCCTGTGGAGACATGCACAACCCAACCAGAGAGGACACAGCCTCGCCCCTCAGGATGAGCCCTCCACCACAACTTGAGAGGAGGCCACTGGACATCACACGGAGATAAGAACCCCTGTTCTGCCAATATAGACGAACCTAACACCACAAGGAGAGAAGAGCTTGAATACAACCATTAGAGAAAATTGAAACCCCCGCAACTACAGAGTTGACCCAGACCACAAGGAGAGAGTAGTCCCTTGCCAGAACTAGTGAGCAGCCACCCATCATTGCAACAAGATAGGAGCCATCCTGCACACCCCTGCTAGAGACGAGTTGCCCTAAAGGAAGGGAATTTGATAGGAGGTCCCATCACGAGTCAAGAGGAACTCTGAGTACTAACAAAGCTTGAGAAGAACTCTAAGTTTTCCACCATGACTACAGTGGAATCTGCATCCCGCACTGGAACTCCAGAGGAACACTGATTCCCTGCTGTAATTGGAGAGGAGCTCTGAGTCCCCTGGGACAACTCTAGAGGAAACCCCAAGTTTCCAGCAACAACTAGAGAGGAAATCCGAGTTTCTGCTGCAACTCAAGAGGAGGTCCGACTCCCCTGCTGCAACTCGAGAGGAAACACAAGTTCCCCACCTTAACTCTAGAGGAGTCGTGACTCCCCTGTTGCCACTTGAGAGGAATCCAGAGATCCCCATCGCAACTCGAGAGGAACCCTGACTTTCGCACCACAAGTCGAAACAACACTGAGTTCCCCTCAACTCAAGATAAGGTCTGATTCCTCTGCAGCATCTCAAATGGAACATGTGACTCCAGGTGCAGGGTCTGGGGTGTGGTGTAGGTGTGACCCTAGGTACAGGGTCTGGAGAAAAGCATCACCCTAGAAACTATGGAAATATGACCCCAGGTGCAGGGTTGGGAGGGGATCACGCTGGAAAATGGTGGTTATGTGAACCTATGTGCAAGGTCTGGGAGGGAGTCACCATGGAGATTATTGACTTGTGACTCCAGGTATAGGGTCTGGGATGTGGGGTTACCCTGGACTGCGGATACGTGATCCTAGTTGCTCAGTCTGGTGGGTGGGGTCATCCTGGAGACTGTAGATGTGTGACCCCAGGTACAGTGTCTGCAGAGGGGTGTCACCAATAGACACTGTGGAAATGTGACCCAAGTTCCAGGGTCAAGAGGGGGTCATACTAGATACTGTGGACATTGACCCTAGATGTAGGGTCTAGGAGGTGGAGTATCCTAGAGACTTTGGATGTGCAACACCAGATATGGGGTTTGTGAGGTGGGATATCCTAGGAGACTGTGTACACGTGCCCCCCATTACAGGTTCTGGGAGGTGGGTTCATTTCTGGGACCGTGAACATGTGACTTAAAATGCACTGTCTGGGGAAGAGGCTGACCCTGGAGACTCTGGACTTGTGACAACATGTTTATGGCCTGGGAGGGGGTAATCCTGGAGACTATGTACATATGACCACAGGTGTCGGGTCTGGATGGGGGGTCACCTTGACACTGTGGATATGAACCCACGTGCTGGGTCTGAGAGCTGGAGTAACCCTGGAGACTGTGGACGTGGGAACTCAGGTATAGGGTCTTGGTGGTGGGGTCACCCTGGGGACTGTGAACATGTGACCCAAAGTGCAGTGTCTGGGGAAGAGGCTGACTCTGGAGACTGTGGATGTGTGACCTGTGTATATGGTCTGGAAGGGGGTCATTGTGGTTACTGCAGACATTTAACACCAGATATAGGGCCTGGGCGGGGGGTCACAATGGAGACTGTGGCCATGTGACCCAAGTACAGGGTCTGGGGAGGATTGTCATCCTGGGGACTGCCAATGTGTGACCCCAGATGCAGTATTTGAAAAGGGTCACCCTGAAGACTGTGGACATGTGACACTAGATGCAGGGTCTGGGAGGGGATCACCCTGGAGACTGAGGACATGTGAACCCATTACTGGGTCTTGGAGGTGGGGTAACCATGGAGACTATAATGCGACCACAGGTGCAGGGTCTGGGAGGTGGGGTCACCCTGGGGACTGTGGACGTGTGACTCAAAGTACAGCATTTGGGGAGCGGACTCTCCCTGGAGACTCTGCACGTGTGATCCAAGGTGAGTGATCTGAGAGGGGATCATCGAGGAGACTGTGGACTTGCAACTACAGTAATTGGGTCTAGGAGTCAGGGTTACCCTTGAAACTGTGGACATGTGACCCCAGGTCCAGGGTCTGGGAAGTAGGGTCACTTGGGGCCAGTGGACTTGTGACCCCAAGTGCAGGATGGAGGAGGTGGGGTCACCCTGGAGACTGTGGACATGTTATCTCAGGTGCAGTGTCTGGGAGGGGTCTACCCTGGGCAATGGATATGAGAACCCAGGTACAGGGTCTGGGAAGGGAGTCACCCTGGAGAATGTGGACGTGTGACCCAGGTATAGGGTGTGGGAAAGGGCATCATGATGGAAACTGTGGATGCGTGACCCCAGGTACAATGTCTGGGAGGATGGTCACAGTAGAGACTGTGGACATGTGATCCCAAATACAGTGCCTGGGAGGGGTCCCCTGGGGAACTGAAGACATGTGACCTCAGGTACAGGGTCTGGGAGGCTGTCATCCTGTAAATGGCAGATGTGTGACCCCATGTGTAGTGACTGAGCAGGAGGTTACCCTGGAGTCTGTGGACATGTGATCCCAGGTGCTTGAACCAATGCTGTGGGATCACCCTGAAACCCATGGATGTGTGACCATAGATTCAGCATCTTTGATGAAGTATCACCCCACATACAGGGTCTGGGAACATGGTCACAGTAGAGACTGGAAATTTGACCCCAGTTGTAGTAGCTGTGAGGGAAGGTTACCCTGGAGACTGTGGATGTGTGATCCCATGTGCTTGAACTGTAATTGTGGGGTCACATTGAAGTCTGTGAACATGTGACCACAGGTTCAGTGTCCTGGATGGTGTCATCCTGGAGACTGTGGACTTGTGAACCCAGGTACAAGGTCTGGGAGGATGGTCACAGTAGAGACTGTAGAAATGTAACCCCAGGTGTAGTGTCTGTGAGGGAAGGTTACCCTGGAGACTGCGAATGTGTGATCACAGCCGCTCGGACTGTAGTTGTGGGGTCACCCTGAAGTCTGTGGATGTGTGACCACGGATTCAGTGTTCTGGGCAGTGTCACCCTGGAGACTATGGATCTGTGACCAGATGTTCACTGTCTGGGAGTGGTGGTCACTCTGGAGACTGTGGAGGTGTAACCATATGTAAAAGATCTGATGAGGTGGGGTCACCCTGGAGCCTGTGGACATGTAATCCCAGGTAAAGGGTCTGGAAGTCGGGGTCCACCCTGTAGACTGTGGATCCTGGTATAGAGTCTGGGAGGTGGAGTCAGGCTGGAGACTGGACATGAGATCCCATATACGTGGTCTTGGAAAGGAGTCACCTGGAGATGGTGGAGATGTGGGCTCAGGTACAGGGTCTGCGAGGGTGTTCACTGTGGTGACTGTGGCCATGTGACCCCAAGTACAGGGTCTAGGGTAGGGTGTCAGCCTGAAGACACTGGATATGTTACACCAGGTGCAGGTTCTAGAAGGAGGTCACCTGGGGATTCTGGACATCTTATTCCAAGTACAACCTCTGGGTACATGTGTTATCCTATAGACAGTGGAAATGTGACCCTAGGTGCAGGTTCAGGAAGGGGTCACCCTGGAGACTGTGAACGTGACCCCAGGTGCATGGTCTTAGTGGTGTTGTCTCCCTGGAGACAGTGGACGTGTGACTCCAGGCACAGGATCTGGAAGCTGGGGTCACTTGGAGACTGTGGACATTTGACCCCAAGTACAGAGTCTGGGAGGATGGTCAAAGAAGAGACTGATGACATGTGACCCCAAGTACAGTGCCTAGCAGGGGTCCCCTTGGGGACTGAAGACATGTGACTTCAGGTACAGGGTATGAGAGTGTGTCCCAGGAAACTGTGGACATGTGAACCCAGTGCAGGATTTGGTGGGGGGTCACATAGGAGATTTTGGATATGGGAACCCAAGTGTTGTGTTTGGAAGTCTTCGCCCAGAACTGTGGATATGTGACCCCAGGTTCAAGATCTAGGAAGGGTTTCACCCTGGAAACTGCACACATTTGATCCCAGGTGCAGTGTGTTTGGAGGTGGGTCACCTTGAAGACTGCACCCTACATGTGCAGGGTCTATAAGGGGTGCCACATCAGAGAATGCAGATATTTGAGCCCAGGTACAGAGTCTGGGTGGGGGTCACACTAGAGACTGTGGAAGTATGATCCCAGGTAAAGGGTCTGGGAGGGAGATAATGCTGGAGACTGTGGAAATATGACACCAGATGCAAGATTGGGCAGGGGTGTCACCATGGATATTATGAAAGTGCAACTCCAGGTACAGAGTCTGGGAAAGGGTGTCAGACTGGAGACTGTGGACATGTGACCCAGGTACAGGGTCTAAAAATGGTGTCAGCCTGGAAACTGCAGATGTGTGAAGCAGGCACAGGGTTTGGGAAACAACATTAAGCTGGAGACTGTGGATGTGTGAACCAGATATAAGGTCTGGGAAAAGGTGTAAGCCTGGAAATTGTGGACATGTGAACCTAATTTCACTGTCTGGGAGGATAATCACAGTAGAAACCTTGGATGTATGACCTTAAGTACAGTGCCTGGGAAAGGACACCCTGGGATTTGAAGACGTGTGATCTCAGGAAAAGGGTCTGCTGCTGCTGCTAAGTCGCTTCAGTCGTGTCCAACTCTGTGTGACGCTATAGATGGCAGCTCACCAGGCTCCCCCATCCCTGGGATTCTCCAGGCAAGAACACTGGAGTGGGTTGCCATTTCCTTTTCCAATGCATGAAAGTGAAAAGTGAAAGTGAAGTTGCTCAGTTGTGTCTGACTCATAGTGACCCATGGACTGCAGCCCACTAGGCTCCTCCGTCTGTAGGATTTTCCAGGCAGGAGTACTGGAGTGGGTTGCCATTGCCTTTTCCAGAAAAGGGTCTGGGAGGGTGTCAACCTGGAAACTGAACATGTGACCCCAGGTGTAGGTCTGTTAGGAGTGATTACCATAAGATTGTAGACATGTGATTCCCAGTGCTCGGGTTGGTGTGGTGGGATCACCTTGAAGTCTGTGGATGTACAGAGTCTGGCAGGGGGGTGTTACTCTGGAGACTATGGATGTGTGACCACAGGTAAAAGTTCTGATGAGGTGGGTTCACCCTGGAGCCTGTGGACATGTAATCCCAGGTAAAGGGTCTGGAAGTCAGGGTCCCCCCTGTAGACATCATGTACATGTGACCTCATGTACAGGGACAGGATGGGGTCTTGTAGGAGACTTTGGGATATGTGAACCCAGATGCAGTGATTGGGAGTCCTCACGCTGAAGACAGTGGACATGTGACCACAGGTACAGTGTCTGGGTAGTGATGCCAACAGGTTTGGGAGGAGATTGCCCTGGAGACTGTGGAAGTGTGACCCCAGGTACAGAGTTTGGGGAAGTGGGGTCACCCTGGAGACTGGACATATTATCCCAGGTACAAGGCCTGGGAAGTGAGGTCTCTCAGGGACTGTGGATATGTGACGCCATGTGCAGAGTCTGGGGAGGGGGCTCATCAGAGACACTGTGAACATATGTACCCAGGGACCTGATCTGGGAGATGGGGTAACCCTGGAGACTGTGAATATGTTACCTCAGGTACAGGGTCTGGGAGAAGTTTACCATGGAGGCCATAGACCTGAGAACCCAGGTGCCAGGTCTGTGAGGTTTGGTCACTGTGGTCATGATACCACAGTACAGGGTCAGGGAGGCTGTGTCACCTGGAGAATGTGGACATGTGACCCTATGTACAAATCTGGGGAGGACTGTCCATGGTGGACTGTGGATATGTAACCCTAGATGCAGGTTTTGGCAGGGGGTGTCACAGTGGAGACTGTGGACATATGACCCCAGGTGCAAGGTCTGGGAGGGATGTCACCCTGGAGACTGTGGACTTGTGAATTCAGGTGCACGGTCTAGAGAGGGTTCACATAGGAGACTTTGGATATGTGAACCCCGTGAACTGTTTGAGAGTCCTCTCCCTGAAGACTGTGGATATGTGACCCCAGGTTCAGGGTCTGGGAGGGGGTGTCACCATGGAGACTATGGACATGTAACCCTAGGTATAGGGTCTGGGAGGGGTTCACCCTGGAGACTGTGGACGTGTGAGATCAGGTGCAGGGTTTGGGAAGTGGGATCACTCTTGGGATTGCTGACAGGTTACCCAGGTGCATGGTGTGGGAAAGAGTCACCTTGTAGACCATGGACTTGCAGTCCTAGGTGCAAGGTCAGGGAGGTGCTATCACCCTGCAAACTGTGGTCATGTGACCCCAGGTACAGGGTCTGGAGGTGGGCTTATCCAGGCGACTGTTGACGTGTGACCCCAGGTAAAGTGTCTGGTGTGGTTTGTCACCCTGTAGACTCTGAACATGTTACCAATGTGCAGGGTCTGGGAGGGGGTCATCGTGGAGACTATGGATGTGTAACCCCAGGTACAGGGTCTGGGAGGGGTAAACCCTGGGGACTGTGGACATATGACTCCAGGTGTAGGGACTCAGAGGTGGGGTCACCTTGAGACTGTGGACATGTGATCCAAGGTGCATGGCCTGGGAGGAGGTCACCATGGAGACTGTGGTTGATTCCAGGTATACGGCCTGGGAGGTGGGGTTACCCTGGACTGTGTACATGTGATCCCAGTTATTCAGTGTGGGAAGTGGGGTCACATTGGAGACTGTGGACGTGTGAGCCCAGATACAGTGTTTGTGGAGGGGTATCACACTTGACACTGTGGAAATGTGACCCCAGGTCCAGGGTCTAGAGGGTGTCACACTGAATACTGTAGACATGCAACTCCCGGTGCAGGATCTGAGAGGTGGGGTCACCCTGGAGACTGTGTGTGAACGTGGGACCCCAGGTACTAGGTGTTGAAGGTGGGGTCACACAGTAGACTGTAGACATGTGACCACAGGTACAGAGTCTGCAAGGTGGGGTCACCCCAGGGACTATGGACGTGTGACTAAAAGTGAAGGATTTGGTGAGGCAGCTCTCCCCAGAGACTCTGACATGTGATCTAAGGTGAATGGTCTGGGAGGGTGTCACCGTGGTGACGGTGGACTTGTGACTCCAGGTATAGGGTCTAGGAGTTAGGGTTACCCTAAGACTGTGAACATGTGACCCTGGTACAGGGTCTGAAGGTGGGCTCATCCTGGAAACTGGAGGTGTCACCCCATGTTTATGGTCTGAGGGGTTAGCCTGGATACTGCAGATATTTGACCCCAGGGACAGGATCTGCAAGGGGGCTCACCATGGAGACTATGCACATGGGACTCCAGGTACAGGACCTGGGAGTGGTATCACCCAGGGGACTGTAGACATGTGACCCTGATCCAGGGTTGGGGAGGGTGTCACCCTGGAACTTGTGTGCATGTGACCCAGGTGCAGGGTCAGGAGAGTTTCACCATGGAGACTGTGGACACGTGACTGTAGGTACAGGATCTGGGAGGTGGGTCACCCTGGAGGTTTTGGACATGTGACCCCAGATGCAGGGTGTGTAGAGGGGGGTCACCTTGGAGTGATAAAACTGGAAGTTTTATCCCAGGTACAGGGTCTGTGAAGAGGGGTTACCCAGGATACTGTGGATGTACGCCAGGGTATGTTCTGGGAGGGATTCACCACGAAGACTGTGGACATGTGACCCCAGGTGTAGGGTCTGGGAGTTGGGTTTACTCTGGAAACTGGAAATGTAATGCCAGGCACATGGTCTGGGAGGTGGGCCACCCTGGAGACTGTGGACTTTTGATTCCAGATGTAGATTCTGAGAGGTGGTGTCACTCTATAGAGTGTGAACATGTGCAGGGACTTAAGAGTAGACATGTGAACCCTGGTATTGGGTGTTGGAGGTGGGTCACACAGTAGTACCTGGGGACATATGACCCCCAGGAACAGAGTCTGTGAGGTGGAGTCGTTGTGGACATGTGACTAAAAGTGCCAAATTATGTGAAGGTGCTCTCCCTGGAGACTCTGATGTGTGATCCAAGGTGCATGGTCTGGAAGGGGATCACCAAAGAGACTGTGGACTTGTAACTTCAGGTATAGGGCCTAGGAGTTGGGGTTACCCTGCAAACAGTGGACATGTGACCCTTGGTAGAGGGTCTGGAAACTGTGGAGGTGTGACCCCATGTTCATGGTCTGGGGGGAGTTACACTAGATCCTGCAGATATTTGACCCCAGGGACAAGATCTGCAAGGAGGCTCATCATGAAGACTATGCACATGGGACCCCAGGTACAGGACCTGGGAGAGGTGTCATCCAGGGGACTATAGAAATGTGACACCAGGTGCAGGATCAGGAGTAGTCACAC
The DNA here is from genome assembly GCF_016772045.2 of Ovis aries. Classification (NCBI taxonomy): domain Eukaryota; kingdom Metazoa; phylum Chordata; class Mammalia; order Artiodactyla; family Bovidae; genus Ovis; species Ovis aries. The sequence goes on from NC_056059.1 coordinate 336,924, forward strand.
TGGAGACTGTATAAGTGTGAACCAGGTGCAGGGTCTGGAAGGTGGGGTCACCCTTCGGACTGTAGGCATGTGACCCCAGTCCAGGGTCTGGGAGGATGTCACCCTGGAGCTTGTGGACGTGCGAGCCAGGTACAGGGTTGGAAGGGTTTCATCGTGGAGACTGTGGACATGTGAACCCAGGTGTAGGGTGTGGGAGGTGGGTTTACTCTGGAAACTGGAAATGCAATTCCAGGTACCTGGTCTGGGAGGTGGGTTCATCCTGGAGACTGTGGACCTTTGAACCCATGTGTAGGGTCTTGGAGGTAGAGTCATTCTGAGGAGTGTGGAAGTGTAACCTTAGGTGCAGGGACTTGAGAGGTTACTCACCCCAGAGTCAGTGACATCTGACCCAAGATACATCATCTGGGAGGTGAGGTCACCTGGAAATGGTGTACATGTTACCCTAGGTGCAGGGTCTGTGAGGTAGGTCATGCTGGAGACAGTGGACATGTTACACGAGGTGCAGTATCTGGGTAGGGATTCACTCTGGATTGGGGAAGTATGACAACAGGTACAGGGTCTGGGAGGGTTGTCACCCTGGAAACTGTGGACGTGTGACCCACGTACAGTATCTGGGAAAGGGTATCACCCTGGAGACTGTGGATGTGTGACCCCCGGTACAGCATATGAGAGGAAGGTCACAGAAGAGACTGTGGATCTGTGAATCCAAAGACAGTGCTTGGGAGGGGTCATCTTGGAGACATGTGCCCTCAAGTACAAGGTATGAGTTGTCACCCTGGAAACTGTGGACATGTGACATCAGGTGTAGGGTTTGTAAGGGAATGTTACCCTGAAGACTGTGGACATGTGACCCCAGGTGCAGGTACTTCTGAAAGTTCAACCTGGAGCCCATATACGTGTGACTCCAGGTGAAGGGTCTGGGAAGGATTTACCCTGGAGACTGTGGACGTCAGAAGCCAAGTGCAGGGTCTGGGAGGATGGCCATCTGGAAAACTGTGGTTTTGGTACCCTAGCACAGGGTCAGGGAGGTTGGGTCACCCTGGAGAATGTGGACATGTGACCCCATGTATACAGTCTGGGGGGTATTGTCACCCTGGAGACTGTGGGTAGGTGCCCACAGGTGCAGGGTCGGGTAGGTGGGTGTCATAATGGAGACTGTGGATGTATAACCCCAGGAACAAGGTCTGGGAGGGTTGTCACCCTGGAGAGTATGCATGTTTGACCCCAGGTGCTGGGTATATGGAGACAGGTCACCTTGGAGATTGTTGACATGTGACCCCAGGTGCAGGTTCTGGGAAGAAGCTCACCTGGCAGACTGTTAGACATACGGCCCCAAGTACATGGTCTGGGATGTGGGGTCATCCTGGAGATAATGGACATGTGACCCCAGGTGTAGGGTCTGAGAGGGAAGGTTCCCTGTAGACTGTGGTTGTAAGACCCCAGTACAGGGACAGGGAGGTTGGGTCACCCTGGAGAATGTGGATGTAACACCATGTACAAAATATGGGGAGTACTGTCACCCTGGGGACTGTGGACATGTAACCTCATGTACAGGGTCTGGGATGGAGGTCATGCTGGAGACTGGACATGTGACACTAGGTTCAGGATCTAGGTAGGGCTGTCACACAGGACATTGTGGAAGTGTGACTCCAGTTACAGGGTCTGGGAGGGTGTCACTTGGGAGGCTGAAGATATTTCTTCCCAGGTACAGGGTCTGGGAGAGGGGTCACCCTAAAGACTGTGGACATGTGTCCCAGGTACAGGGTGTGGGAGGGGGTTTCACACTGGACACTGTGGACATGTGACCCCGCGTGCAGGTTCTGTGAGGTGGTGTCCCCCAGAGACTGTACATGTGACCCTAGGTACAGGGTCTGGAAGGTATGGTCCCCCTGAGGACTGTGGATGTGTGATTCAAAGTGCACAGTTTGGGGAAGGTTCTCTCCCTGCAAACTGTGGACGTGTGATCCAAGGTGCATGGTATTGGATGGGGTCACCGTAGAGACTGTGGACCTGTGAATCCAGATATAGTGTGTAGGGCTTGGGGTTACACTGCTGATTGTGGACATGTGACCCCAGGTGCAGGGTCTGGGATGTGGGGTCACTGTGGAGATTGTTCAGGTGTGACCCTAGGTACAGGATCTGGGGAGAAGTGTCATCCTAGTGATTTTGGAAATGTGACCCCAGGTGCAGGGTTGGATGTGAGTCAACCTGAAGACAGTGGTCATATGATCCCAGGTGCATGGTCTATGAGGGAGTCACCATGGAGACCATGGATGTGTGACTCCAGGTTTAGGCTCTAGGAGGTGGGGTAACCCTGTAATGTGGATATGTGATCCTAGTTGCTCGGTCTAGGGGGCGCAGTCACCCTGGAGATTGTGGATGTGTGACCCCATGTACAGTGTCTGCAGAGGGGTGTCACCCTAGGCACTATGAAAATGTGACCCCAGGTCCAGGGTCAAAAGGAGGTCACCCAAGAAACCGTGGACACGTGATCCCATGTGGAGGGTATAGGAGGTGCTGTCACCCTGGGAACTTTGGGTGTGGGACCCCAGCTGCTGGGTCTGTGAGGTGGGGTCTCTCTGGAGACTGAGTACACATATCCCCTGTTACAGGTTCTGGGAGGTGGGTTCATTTGGGGGACTGTGGATGTGTGACCCAAAGTGCAGTGTCTGGGTAAGAGGCTGACTCAGGAGACTGTGGGCTTGTGACAACATGTATATGGTCTGGGAGGGGGTAACCCAGGAGACTATACATGTGACTCCAGGTGCAGGGTCTGGAAGGTGGGATCACCCTGGTGACTGTGGACATGTGACCCCAGTTACTGGGTGCTGGAGGTGAGGTCACGCTGAGGACTGTGGACATGTGACTATAAGTGCAGGGTTTGGGAATAGGGCTCTCTCTGGATAAGGAGATCATATAATCCCAGGTGAATGGTATGGGAGGGGGTCACCATGGAGACTGTGGATGTGTGACCCTAGGTATATGGTCTGTGGAGGGGTGTCACCCAGGACACTGTGGAAATGTGTCCCCAGGTCCAGGGTCGAGAGGGGGTCACCCTGGATACTGTGGACATATGACCCCAGGTGCAGGGTCTAAAAGGTGAGGTCACCCTGGTGTCTTTGGATGTGCAACCACAGATGCAGGGTCTGTGAGGTGGGATATCACTGGAGACTGTGTATGCGTGTCCCCTAGTACAGGTTCTGGGATGTGGGATCACCCTGGGTACTGTGCATGTGAGACACAAAGTGCAGTGTCTGGGAAACAGACTGACCCTGGAAAGTGTGGACATGTGTCCCAGTGTGCATGGTCTGGGAGGGGGTCACCATGAAGACTGAACATGTGACCTGAGATGCAGGGTTTGAAAAGTGGGGTTACTCTTGAGATTGTTGATAGTTTACCCTGGGTGCATGTTCTGGATAGAGTCACCTTGGAGACTGTGGACATGTAACCCCTTGTACAGGGTCTGAGTAAACCCTGAGGACTATGGACATGTGACCCCAAGTGTAGTGTCTTGGAGGTGGGGTCACCCTGACACTGTGGACGTGTGATCCCAGGTGCATGGTCTGGGAGGAGGTCACCATGGAGACTGTGGACGTATGAATCCATGTATAAGTTTTGGGAGATGGTTATTACCCTGGACTGTGAACATGTGATCCTTGTTACTCAGTCTGGAGGGCAGGGTCACACTGGAGACTCTGTATATGTAAGCCCAGGTACAGTTTTTGCGGAGGAGTGTCATACTAGACACTGTGGAAATGTGTCCCCGGGTCCAGGGTCGAGAGGGTGTCACCCTGAATACTGTGGCCCTGTGACCCCAGGTGGAGGGTCTAGCATGTTGCATCACCCTAGAGACTGTGGCCATGTGACCCCAGGTGCAGGGTCTAGAGAGGGGTGTCAGCCTGGACTCTCGACATGTTACCCAAGGTGAAGGTTCTGGAAGTGGTTCACCCTGGAGATTCTGGATGTTTGATTCCAGGTACATGGTCCAGAGAGGTGTTTCACCCTATAGACTGTGGTAATGTAATCCAGGTACAGAAGTGGAGGGGGGGTCATCATGGAGACTGTGAAGGTGTGACCACAGGTGTATGGTATGCAAAGTGTGTTGTCCCTGGAAAGAGTGGACACTGACCTCAGGTACAAGGTCTGGGGAACTGGAGTCACCTTGGAGACTGGACACGTGACCCCAGGTACAGGGTCTGGGAGTTGGGATCACTTGGGGACTGTGGACATGTGACCCCCTGGCAGATTCTGGGGAGGGTTCTCACCCAGGAGACTGTGGACAAATGACCCCAGGTACATGACTGGGAGGTAGGGTCACCCTGGAGATTGTGGACATGTTCCCTCAGGTGCAGGGCATGGGAGGGTTTCACCCTGGAGACCATGGATGTGAGAACCCAGGTGCAGGGTTGGGAAGTTTGGTGACCCTGGAGACTGTGGTCGTGATACCCCAGTACTTGGTCAGGGAAGTTGGATCACACTGGAGAATGTGGACGTGTGACCCCAAGTACAGGATCTGGAGATAATTGTCACCCTGGAGACTGTGGACTTGTGACACCAGGTATAGGATCTGGGAGTGTTTAACAGGAGACTGGACATGTGACCCTAGGTGCAGGGTCTGGGGGGGGGGGTAACCCTGGAAACTGTGCACATGTGACCACAAGTACCAGGTCTTGAAGGCAGGATCACCCTGGAGACTGCAGACATGTGACACCAGGTACAGGGTCTGGGAGAAGGGATCACTCTGAGGACTGTGGATGAGTGATTCAAAGTACAGGGTTTGTGGAGGGGGCTCTCCTTGCAGACTGTGGATGTGTAATCCAAGGTGCATGGCATGGGAGGGGTCAACATAGAGACTGTGGTCCTGTGAATCCAGATACAGTGTGTAGGACTTGGGGTTACCCAGCTAATTGTGGACATGTGACCCCAGGTGCAGGGTCTGGGGTATGGAGTCACCCCACAGACTGTGAAGATGTGACCCCAGGTGCACAGGTAAGAGGGGAAATCTGGGGACAGTGGTTGGTGATCCCAGGTGCATGGTCTCGGAGCGGTTCACCATGGAGACTATGGATGTGCAACTCCAGTTATAGGGTCTGGGAGGTGGAGTTACCCTGGAGACTGTGGACGCATGATCCTAGTTGTTCAGTCTGGTGGATGGGGTCACCCTGGAAACTATGGACATGTGACTACATGTATAGTGTTTGCAGACAGGTGCCTCTCTAGACACTGGGGAAGTGTGACCCCAGGTCCTGGGTCTGGGAGGTAAGTCATGCTGGACACTGTGGACATGTGATACCAGGTGGAGAATCTGGGCAGGTGAGTTAACCTGGATATTTTAGCAGTGTGCCTCCAGGTACAGGGTCTGGGAGGGTGTCACTCTGAAGACTGAATACACTTGACCACAGGTACAAGATCTGGGTGGGAGGTCACCCTGAAGTCAGTGGGCATGTGACCCAGCTAAAGGGTCTTGGAAAGGGTGTCACCCTGAAAACTATGGTCATGTGACCACAGGTAATGGTCTGGGAAGATGATCACAGCAGAGACTGTGGGCATGTAACCCCAAATACAGTGCCTGGGAGAGGTCACCCTGGGAACTGAAGACATGTGACCTCAGGTACAGAGTCTGGGAGGGTGTTACCCTGTAAGGTGTGGACATGTGACCATTGTGTAGGGTCTGAAAAGTGAGTTACCCTGGATACTATGGACTTGTGACCGCAGGTATAGGCTCTAGGAATGGTGGTCACTCTGGTGACTGTGGACGTGTCACCCCAGGTGAAGGGTCTGGGATGTTTGTTACCATGGAGACTGTGGACAAGTAACCCCAGTATAGGGTCTGAGAGGATAGGCTACTGAGGAAACTCAAATTGTGACCCTAAGTATGGATCTGGGAAGGTGGCCACCAAGGAGACTGTGGACATGTGACCCCAGGTGCAGGTACATTGAAGGGGTCACCCTAGAGACTGTGGATATGTGACCCCAGGTGCAGGTTCTGGGGAGAGGTCTCTCACTGAAGACTGTGGATAAGTGACCCCAGGTACAGAAACTGCGAGGTGGGGTCACTCTGGGACTGTGGATGTCTAATAAAAGTGCAGGGTTTGGGGAGGGGGCTCTTCGTGGAGATAGTGGTGGTGTGATCCCAGGTGACTGGTCAGAGAAGGGATCACCATGGAGACTGTGGATGTGCGACTCCAGGTATAGTGTCTGGGAGGTGGAGTTACCCTAGATTGTGGACATGTGATCCTAGTTGCTCGGTCTGGGAGGGTTGGATCACGCTGGAGAATGTGGATGTGTCTGTGGAGTGTCACCCAGGTCACTGTGGAAATGTGACTCCAGGTTCAGGGCCAAGAGGGGGTCACTCTGGATACTGTGACCCAGGTGTAGGGTCTAGAAGGTGGGTTCATCCTGGAGACTTTGGCTGTGAAACCCCAGATGCAGGGTCTGTGAGGTAGGGTCTCCCTGGAGACTGTGTATACAGGGCCTGCAGTACAGGTACAGTTTCTGGGATGTGGAGTCAGCCTGGGGACTGTGGGCATGAGACACAAAATGCAGTGTCTGGAGAAGAGGCTGACCCTGCAAAGTGTGAATGTGTGTCCCAATGTATACGATCTGGGAGGGGGTCACCATGGAGACTGGACATATGACCTCTGGTCAGGGTATTGGAAGTGAGGTCACTCTTGGGATTGTTGACAGGTTACCATAGATGCATGGTCTGGCAAAGACAAACCTTGGAGTATGTGGACGTGTGAACCTAGGTGCAGAGTCTGGGAGGTGGTGTCACCCTGTACACTGTGGTTATGTGACCTCAGTTACTTTGCCTGGAGGTGGGCTCATCCAGGAGACTGGACATGTGACCCCAAGTAAAGTGCCTGAGAAGGTTTGTCACCCTGTAGACACTGAACATGATACCAAGGTGCAGGGTCTGGGAGAGGGTCACCCTGGAGAGAGTGGACATGCAACCCCAAGTACAGGGTCTGGGAGGGGGATCACCAAGAGGACTAAGCACATGTATCCCGAGGTAGAAGACGATGAAGAGGATGAAGTCACCCAGTGGACTGTAGAAATGTGACACCATGTGCAGGGTCAGGAGGGGTTCACCCTGAAAACTGCTTAAGTGTGACCCCAGGTGCAAGGTCAGGGAGATGGGGTCATGCTTCAGCATGTAGACATGTGGCCTCATTTCAGAGTCTGGGATGGTGTCACCCTGGAGCTAGTGGACATCCAACCCTGAGTACAGAGTTGGGAGAGGTTCACCATGGAGACTATGGACACGTGACCCCAGGTGCAGGGTCTGGGAGGTGGGTCACCCTGGAGACTGTGAACATGTTGCCCAGGTATAGGTTCTGGGAAGGGTTCACCATGGAGACTGGACATGTGACCCCAGGTGTAGGATCTGGGAGGGGGGTTAGTCTGGAAACTGGAAATGTGATCCCAGATACATGGTCTGGGGAATGAAGTCACCCTGGAAACTGTGACATCTAACCTCAGGTACATCATCTGGAAGGTGAGGTCACTTAGAGAAGGGATATGTTACCCAAGGTGCAGGGTCTGTGAAGGAGGTCATGCTGGAGACTGTGGACATGTGATACCAGGTGCAGGACCTGGGTAGGGGTGTCACACTGGAGATTCCATACTTGTGATTCCAGGTACATAGGCAAGGGGGACTGTGCCACTCTATATACTGTGGAAATGTGACCACAGGTGCAGTTTTGGGGAGGCGTCTCCCCAGAGACTGCAGAAGTGTGACCCCAGGTGCTGGGTCTGCGAGGTGCTTTTTCCCTGGAGAAAATGGACGTGTGACCCAAAATGCAGTGTCTAGGGTAGAGGCTGACCCTGGAGACTGTGGACATGTGACCCCATGTACATGGTCTTGGAGGGGGTCACCCTGGATACTGCAGACCTTTAACCTGAGGTACAGGGTTTGTGGGTTGTCACTGTGAAGACTGTGCACGTGTGACCCCGGGTAAAGGGTCTGGGGAGAGGTGTCACCCAGGGTACTGTGGAAATATAACCCCAGGTGAAGGGTCTGATGGAAGTCACCCTGCATACTGTGGTACAGTGACCCCAGGTGCAGTGCCTGGGAGAGGTCACCCTGGGGACTCTAGACATGTGACTGCAGGTACAGGGTCTGTGAGGGTGTCAACAGGGACATTGTGGACTTGTGACTCCAGTTTCAGGGTCTGGTTTGGTGGGGTCACCGTGAAGACTGTAGACGTGTGACCCCATTTACAGGATCTGGGGGTGTCAACATGGAAACTGGACTTGTGACCTCAGATTCAGGGCCTGGGAGCAGTGGGCACCCTGGAGACTGTGGACATGTGACCACACTTACAAGGTCTAGTGAGATGTGGTAACCTAGACACTGTGGACCAGTTACACCAGGTACAAGTTCTTGTGAGGTAGGCACTGGACACCGTGGACATGTGAGACCAGATGCAGTGTCTGGGATGTTTGTTACCCTGGAGACTTTGAAGATGAAACCTCAGGTGAAGGGTCTGTGAGGGGGTGGTCACCCTGAGGATGGTGGACGTGTGACACCTGATACAGTGCCTGGAAGAGATCACACTGGGGACTGTAGACATGTGACCTCAGAACATGCTCTGGGAAGGTGTCACCCTGGAGATGGTGGATGTGTGACCTCAGATATAGGGTCTTACGGGGTGTCACACTTGAGATTTTTGACGGGACCCCAGGTTCAGCTTCTGGGAGCGGTGGTCACCATGGAAAATGTACACGTGTGACCAGAGGTAAAAGGTCTGGTGAGGGGGGCTCAACCTAGAGCCTATGGGCATGTCACCCCAGGTCTAGGATGGGAGAGGGGGAGTTGCCCTGGAAACTGTGGACATGTGACCCCAGAAACATTTTGTGTGAGGGGTGCCGCCTAGGATACTGTGGACATATGACCTCAGGGGGACGGTCTGGGATGAGTTCACCCTGGAGCCTGTGGAAGTGTGATCTCAGGTCAAAGGCCTGGGAGAGGGGTCACCCTGGACCCTGTGGAAGTGTGATATCAGGTCAAAGGCCTGGGAGGGGCGTCACCCTGGAGACTGTGGACATGTGACCCTGGGTGCAGGGTCTAGGGAGAGGGCTCACTCTGGAGACTATTGGCATATGACTCCAGGTGCACGGTTTGGTGATATGGGGCACCCTGCCAACTGTGGACATGTGATCCCAGGTGCAGGGCCAGAAAGGGGGCATCATCCTGGAGACTGTGGATATGTGACCATGTACAGGGACTGGATGTGGGTCATGTGGGAGATGTTGGATATGTGAAGCCAGCTCCTCATCCTGGAGACATGAATGTGTGACACCATGTACAGTGTCTGGGAGGGGGTCACCATGGAGACTGTGGACTTGTAACCACAGGTACAGGGTCTGGGAGAGATTCAGCCTGGGGTCTGTGGACCTGTGTCCCCAGGTGTAGGTTCTGAGAAGGGGAGTCACCCTGGAGATTGGATGTGAGAACCAGGTGCAGGGTCTGAGAGCTGGGGTCACCTTAGGGAGTGTGGACGTGCAACCACAGGTACAGGGTTGGGAGATGGATTTACCCTGGAACCTGGACAAATGACCCCAAGGCCATGGCCTGGGATGTGGGACACCCTGGAGATTTTGGACATGTGACCCCAGGTACAGGTTCTGGAAGGGAGGAGTCACCCTGGGGACTATGGACTTGTGACCCAAAGTGCAGTGTCTGGGAAAAGGTTGACCCTGGAGACTGTGGACGTGTGATCCCATGTATACGGTCTTGGGGGTCACCCTGGATACTGCAGACATTAGACTCCAGGTACAGTGTCTGGGAGTGGTGTCACCCTTGAGAATGTGGCCATGTGACCAATATTCAGGGTGGGGTGAGTGACACCGTGGAGACTGTGAACATGTGACCCTAGGTACAAGGTCTGGGAGAGGGTAACCCTGGAGACTTGACATGTGAGCCCAGGTACTGGGTCTGGGAGGTGGGGTCACCCTGGACACTGTGGACACGTGACATGTGATCACTGGCTCTGTAAAGGAGAGCGAAAATGATGAAAGGACCAAAACCTTCACTGATTTCATAGAGTTTAGAAAGGACTGAACCAAGAAAGAAGAGATTAACATTTACAACTCTTCTTTCTTACACTACTCTCTATCTGCTCCACTTCACTGAGTTACCCATGACCGTAAATTGAGGTGGCACAGTTACTTCTGATCTCCTTAGCCATCTTGATTAAACTGTATAAATTTTCTTCTTGTCTTCTGAAAATGTTAGAAATTGCAAAGAACTTTTAAGAGAAAAATAAAACAAACACCAAATTCTTATGATGACATGTTGAAGAACAGGTTCAGAAATGAACACTTTGGTTGTAATATAAAATGAACTACAATTAGTATTTCAGACTTTCTTTTACAAGTTTAAATGGATATTATATTCAAAGTAAAAAAATACATTCATAAACATTAAAGCCTATTATATAAAACTGGCAGCAATCAACAGTTTATTTCTTAGTGTTTCTATATAAATAATTAACTAATTATTTTCTCCTTATTCTGCAAAACCAGATGGTCAATGCAATTGATCTCAAATTTAGGATTTAAAAAAAACCATACATATACAAAGTAATTCTAATACCTTTGAAAAATTATAAGACTAGGAAAGAACAATTTTAAACCCGTGTATATTTTATTATTATAAAGTTATAAAACATTAAATGGTTTTTCTTCTTAGACCAAGTAAGAATAACAATGTGCAGAAAAAGATAAAATAATTTTGCTCTGCAAGCAAGTAACTATACTTCAGACTTGAATTGCATTTGAATTTGCTATTTTCTCCCTACAAGAGAACCAGGAAGAAGAGAATCCAGGTGAAACTGATAAACTGCCAGGTGCTTTCAAACAACTCCTTTTCATAGAGGAACTTCTAAACAATCACAGTATTATGTGGGCTGGTATCTTTTCCTTCAGTCTTCTTCTGACAGACTCAGTGAAGTTAGATAGAGAAGACCTATATTTGGAAGCAAAGGAGAAAGAAACATATAAGAATTGTTATCCAGCAAACCAATTTACTCATTCTTAATTTCTTATTATAGCCAATTAATTATGAAAAGTTACTAGGGTTTTTTGTTGCTGAAATTAACTTCATATTTACTTACCTTTCAATATAAATACAGCATTGTATTTCTTTAATGGTCTGAATATATGCTATTAAAGAGGGTTTTATGTTAAATTATTTTTCATCTAATAAACCTTCTTTGCTCAGTGACCCACACTGGTAGTCTTAACTATTTTTAAAATCATTTTGGATATTGACCCTGATACTTGCACCTGCTAAGAAAGTTACTGATCAAATCAAAGATATCAGGACCCAAATCTTAATTTGGTGTATTTTATCTAACTAATAAAATTGTCCCTAAAAATGACAAACACTTTGTCTTTTTTTTTTTTTACTTTATTTTACTTTACAATACTGTATTGGTTTTGCCATACATTGACATGAATCCACCACAGGTGTACATGCGTTCTCAATCATGAACCCCCCCTCCCACCTCCCTCCCCATAACATCTTTCTGGGTCATACCCGTGCACCAGCCCCAAGCATCCTGTACCCTGCATCAGACATAGACTGGCGATTCGTTTCTTACATGATAGTATACATGTTTCAATGCCATTCTCCCAAATCATCCCACCCTCTCTCTCTCCCTCAGAGTCCAAAAGTCCACTCTACACATCTGGGTCTTTTTTGCTGTCTCGCATACAGGGTCATCATTGCCATCTTTCTAAATTCCATGTATATGTGTTAGTATACTGTATTGGTGTTTTTCTTTCTTTTCTTTGTATGATATCACTTATATGTACAACCTGAAAAATACAACAAACTAGTGAATATAACAACAACAAACCAAACACATGGATAAAGAGACCAAACTAGTGATTACCAGTGAGGACAGGGAAGCAGAGAAGGGCAAGGTGGAGATAAGGAGTCAAGTATATGTACCACCACTTTCTTATCCACTCGTCTGCCAATGGACACCTAGGTAGCTTCCATGTCCTAGCTATTGTAAACAGTGCTGGATGAACATTGGGGTACACGTGTCTCTTTCAATTCTTGTTTCCTCAGTGTGTATGCCCAGCAGTGGGATTGCTGGGTTGTATGGCGATTCTATTTCCAGTTTTTTAAGGAATCTCCACACTGTTCTCCATAGTGGCTGTACTAGTTTGCATTCCCACCAACAGTGTAAGAGAGTTCCCTTTTCTCCACACCCTCTCCACCATTTATTGTTTGTAGACTTTTGGATAGCAGCCATTCTGACCGACGTGAGATGGTACCTCATTGTGGTTTTGATTTGCATTTCTCTGATAATGAGTGATGTTGAGCATCTTTTCATGTGTTTGTTAGCCATCTGTATGTCTTCTTTGGAGAAACATCTGTTTAGGTCTTCGGCCTATGCTTTGTATCACTTATTTTTCTGGAATTTGGCTGCAGGAGTTGCTTGTATATTTTTGAGATTAATTCTTTGTCAGTTTTTTTCATTTGCTATTATTTTCTCCCATTCTGAAGGCTGTCTTTTCACCTTGCTTTTAGTTTCGTTCATTCTGCAAAAGCTTTTAAGTTTAATTAGGTCCAATTTGTCTATTTTTGCTTTTATTATTATTCTGGGAGGTGGGTCATAGAGGATCGTGCTATGATTTAAGTCAGAGAGTATTTTGCCTATGTTTTCCTCTAGAAGTTTTATGGTTTCTGGTCTTACATTTAGATCTTTAATCAATTTTGAATTTATTTTTGTCTATGGTATTAGAAAGTGTTCTAGTTTCATTCTTTTACAAGTGGTGGACCAGTTTTCCCAGCACCACTTGTTAAAGAGACTTGTCTTTTCTCCATTGTATATTCTTGCCTCCTTTGTCAAAGATATGGTGTCCATAGGTGTATGGATTTCTCTCTGGGTTTTCTATTTATATAGTTCAATTTTTTAAAATAGTCCTGAGGAATCTTAGTACTATAAGACAATTCAGTACTAGAATAGTACTAATCTTAGTACTATTAGACTATTGCTTAGTAATTAGTAATGCATTAGACTTCAATGCAATGGACTTAGAAAAGGCAGAGGAACCAGAGATCAAATTGCCAGCATCCACTGGATCATAGAAAAAGCAAACGATTTTAAGAAAAACATCTACTTCTGCTTCATCGACTATATTAAAGCCTTTGATTGTGTGGATCACAACAAACTATGAAAAAATTCTTAAAGAGATGGGAATACCAGGCCACCTTACCTGCCTCCTAGGAAACGTGTATACAGGTCAAAAAGCGATTTCAAATCCTAAAAGATGATGCTGTTAAAATGCTGCACTCAAAATGCCAGCAAATTTGGAAAACTCAGCAATGGCCACAGGACTAGAAAAAGTCAGTTTTCATTCCAATTCAAAGAAGGGCAATGTCCAAGAATGTTCAAACTACTGCACAATTGCACTCATTTCACATGCTAGCAATGCTCAAAATTCTTCAAGTCAGGTTTCAACAGTATGTGAACTGAGAACTTCCAGATGGACAAGTTAGATTTAGAAAAGGCAGAGGAACCAGAGATCAAATTGTCAATATCTGTTGGATCATAGAAAAAGCTAGAGAATACCAGAAAAAATAAACATCTACTTCTGCTTCATTCACTATGCTAAAGCTTTTGACTGTGTAGACCACAACAAACTGTGGAAAATTCTTCAAGAGATGGGAATACAAGATGATCTTACTTGCCTCCTGAGAAATCTATATGCAGATCAAAAAGCAACAGTTAGAAATGGACATGGAACAACAGACTGGTTCCAAACAGAGAATGTAGTATATCAAGGCTGTATATTGTCACCCTGCTTATTTAACTTGTATGCAGAGTACATCATGAGAAACGCTGGGCTGGAAGAAGCATAAGCTGGAATCAAGATTGCTGGGAGAAATATCAATAACCTCACATATGCAGATGACACCACCCTTAGGGCAGAAAGTGAAGAGGAACTAAAAAGCCTCTTGATGAAAGCGAAAGAGAGTGAAAAAGCTGGCTTAAAGCTCAACATTCAGAAAACGAAGATCATGGCATCTGGTCCCATCACTTCATGGCAAATAGATGGGGAAACAATGGAAATAGTGACAGATTTTATTTTCTTGGGCTCCAAAATAACCGTGGATGGTGTCTGCAGCCATGAAATTGAAAGATGCTTGTTCCTTGGAAGAAAAGCAGAGAAATTACTTTGTCTGCAAAGTACATATAGTCAAAGCTATTGTTTTTCTAGGAGTCATGTACAGATGCGAAAGTGAAAGTCGCTCAGTTGTGCCTGATTCTTTGCGATCCCATGGTCTAAACAGTCCATGGAATTCTCCAAGCCAGAATACTGGAGTGGATAGCCATTCCTTTCTCCAGGGGATCTTCCCAACCCAGGGATCAAAGATGTGAGAACTAGACAATGAAAAAAAAAGGCTGAGGACCAAAGAATTGATGCTTTTGAACTGTGATGCTGGAGAAGACTCTTCAGAGTCCCTTGGATAGCAAGGAGATCAAACCAGTCAACCCTAAAGGGAATCAATCCTGAATATTCATTGGAACAACTGATGTTGAGGCTGAAGCTTAAATACTTTGGCCACATGATGCAAAAAGCTGACTCATTTGAAAATATCCAGATGCTGGGAAAGATTGAGGGCAGGAAGAGAAGGGGCAACAGAGGATGAGATGGTTGGATGGCATCATTGACTCAATGGGATTGAGTTTGAGCAAATTCCAAGAGTTAGTAGCCTGGCATTCTACAGTCCATTGGGTCACAAAGAGTCAGACACAGCTGAGTGACTGAATGACAACAAAAGCAAAGCATTTTAAATATATGGTAGAGCAAAATATAACTAATTTTCACTTTGGAGCAAAATTTCATTATGGTTTGGATTTGCATTTTCCTGATGATTGGAGACTGTTGAGAATCATTTCATATGTATGTGGCTATATCTTCTGAAAAATGTCTATTCAGGTCCTCTGCCTATTTTTTAATCAAGTTATTTTTGTCTTTCTTTGTTTTTGATGTTGAGTTGTATGTTCAGTTCAGTTCAGTTCAGTTGCTCAGTCGTGTTTGACTCTTTGCGACCCCATGAACTGCAGCACACCAGGCCTCCCTGTCTATCATCAACTCCCAGAGTTTACCCAAACTAATGTCCATTGAGTAGGTGATGCCATTTAACCATCTCATCCTCTGTCATCCACTTCTCCTCCTGCCTTCAATCTTTCCCAACATCAAGGTCTTTTCAAATGAATCAGCTCTTCCCATCAGGTGGCCAAAATACTGGAGTTTCAGCTTCAACATCAGTCCTTCTAATGAACATCCAGGACTGATCTCCTTTAGGATGGACTGGTTGGATCTCCTTGCAGTCTAAGGGACTCTCAAGAGTCTTCTCCAATACCACAGTTCAAAAGCATCAATTGTTCTGCACTCAGCTGTCTTTATAATCCAACTCTCACATCCATACATGACTACTGGAAAAACCATAGCCTTGACTAGATGGACCTTTGTTGGCAAAGTAATGTCTCAGCTTTTTAATATGCTGTCTAGATTGGTCATAACTTTCCTTCCAAGGAGTAAATGTCTTTTAATTTCATGGCTGCAATCACCATCTGCAGTGATTTTGGAACTCCCAAACTCCCAAAAATAAAGTCAGCCACTGTTTCCACTGTTTCCCCATCTATTTGCCATGAAATGATGGGGCCAGATGCCATGATCTTCGTTTTCTGAATGTTGAGCTTTAAGACAACTTTTCACTCTCCTTTTCACTTTCATTAAGAGGATCTTTAATTTCTCTTCACTTTCTGCCATAAAGGTGGTGTCATATGCATATCTGAGGTTACTGATATTTCTCCTGGAAATCTTGATTCCAGCTTGTGCTGCAATCTTGATTCCAGCTTGTGCTTCCTCCAGCCCAGCGTTTCTCGTGATGTATTCTGCATATAAGTTAAATAAGCAGGGTGACAATATACAGCCTTGACATACTCCTTGTCCTATTTGGAACCAGTCTGTTGTAAGTTGTATGAGTTCTTTGTATATTTTGAATATTACCCCTTATTGCATTATCCTTTGAAAAATATCTTCCCCCATTGACTCAGCTATATTTTCAACTTGTTGATAGTTTCCTACAATGTGCAATTTTTTTTAGTTTGATATGGTCCCATTTGTTTATTTTTCATTTTGCTGCATTTGCCTGAGACAGATCCAAAAAAATATGGCTTAGATTGATGTCAAAGAGCATACCATCTATTTTTCTCTTCTAGGAGTTTTATGGTTTCAAGCTTTACACTTAAGTTAATTTTTTATATGATGTCAAAAGTAGGGTTTTTTTTTGAGATTAGTATATTCCTTTTTCTGACTGCAGTATATTTAAAAAGTAGTATATTTGTTTGCATATAGCTGTCCAGTTCTCCTAAATTGTTGAAGTGACTCTCTACCCCATTGTAGACCCTTGCCTCCTTCATTGTAGATTAACTGGCCATCCTTGCATGAGTTTATTTCTGGCCTCAGTATTCAGTTCTATTGGTCTATGTGTCTGTTTTTATGCCAGTAGTATACTGTTTTGATTACTGTGTCTTCATAATACAGTTTGAAATCAGGGACCATGATCTGAAAGCTTTTTCTTCTTTCTCAAGATTGTTTTGGTTATCTAGGGTTTCTCACATTTCCATAGAATTTTTAGAATTATTCGTGAGAAAAATTCCATTGGTATTTTGATGGGAATTGCATTGACTCTGTAGATTCCCTTAGGTAATGTGGTAACTTTAACAATATTAATTCTTCCAGTTCATGAACATGGTATATCTTTCATTTGTATTAATCTTTACTTTTTTTTATCAATGTCTAATAGTTTTATGAATATATTTTACCTCCTTACTTGCATTTATTCCTAGGTATTTCATTCTTGATGGAATTGTAAATAGGATTGTATCCTTAATTTCTCTTTCTACTAACCCATATAAATGCAATAGATTTCTGTGTAATTTGTATCCTGCTACTTTATTGAATTCATTGATGAGTTCTAGTAGTTTTTATGATATCCTTAGAATTCTGCATATAGCATGGGTCCCCAACCTCTGGGACTTAATTCCTGATTATCTGAGGTGGAGCTTTATTTTTATACATAATAATAATAGAAATAAAGTGCACAATAAATGTAATGCACTTGAATCATTTTGAAACTGCCCACTCGAAGTCCATGGAAAAATTATCTTCCACAAAACCCATCCCATGTGCCACAATGGCTGGGATCTACCTATATATAGCATCATCTCATCCACAAGCAGTAACAGTTTCATTTATTTCTTTCTGAATTAGAATACTTTTATTTCCTTTCTTGCCTGAGTGTTGTGGCAAGTACTTTTAATACTATGTTCGATTCCATTAGCAAGAGTGGGCAAATATTTCTTGTTCCTGATCTTGGAAGAAATGATTTCAGCTTTTCACTGTTAAGGATGATGTTGGCTCTACTTCTGTCATATATGATCTTTATTATGCTTAAGTATGTTCTCCCTATTCCCACTCTTTTGAAACTTTTAATCGAAAATAGACACTGCACTGTCAAAAACTCTTGCTCCACCTATTGAGAAAGGCATACTTTTTTATTCAATATGTTAATGCAGTTCTATCATATTGATTTATTTGTGGATATGGAACCATCTCTGTGATAAATCCCACTTGATCATGATGTGTTATCCTTTTAATAGATTGTTGAATTTGGATTGCTAATATTATGTTGCGAACTTTTGCATCTATGTGCATTAGTGATATTGGCCGGCCTATAATTATTTTATTTTTGGAGTCTTTTTCTGACTTTAGTAAATAGATGGGGAAACAGTGTCAGACTTTATTTTGGGGGGCTCCAAAGTCACTGCAGATGGTGATTGCAGCCATGAAATTAAAAGACACTTACTCCTTGGAAGGAAAGTTATGACCTACGTAGATAGCATTTTCAAAAGCAGAGACATTACTTTGCCAGCAAAGGTCTGTCTAGTCAAGGCTATGGTTTTTCCAGTGGTCATGTATGGGTGTGAGAGCTGGACTGTGATGAAAGCTGAGCATCGAAGAATTGATGCTTTGTTGGCGAAGACTCTTGAGAGTCCCTTGGACTGCAAGGAGATCCAACCAGTCCATCCTAAAGGAGATCAGTCCTGGGTGCTCATTGGAAGGACTGATGCTGAAGCTGAAACTCCAATACTTTGGCCACTTCATACGAAGAGTTGACTCATTGGAAAAGACTCTGTTGCTGGGAGGGATTGGGGCAGGAAGAGAAGGGGATGACAGAGGATGAGATGGCTGGATGGCATCACTGACTTGATGGACCTGAGTTTGAATGAGCTCCGGGAGTTGTTGTTGGACAGGGAGGCCTGGCGTGCTGCTATTCATGGGGTCGCATAGAATCGGACACGACTGAGTGGCTGAACTGAACTGAACTGATGATACAATGGCTTCATAGAAGGATTTTCAGTGTTCCTTCTTCAGTTTTTTTAGATTACTATGAGAAGAAAGGTGTTAACTCTTCTTCAACTGTTGCGTAGAATTTACCTGTGAAGGCCTCTGGTCCTAGACTTTTGTTTGTTGGGAGTTTTTGATTACTGATAAATTTGATTACTGGTAATTAGTTTGTTCATGTTTTCTATTTTTCCTTATTTAGTTAGTCTTAGGAGACTGTACATTTCTAGGTATTTATACATTTCTTTCACGTTGTTCATTTTATTGGAGTATCATTGTACATAGTAATTTCTTATGAGTCTTTGTATTTCTGTCTGTGCTGTTGGTTGTATCTGCTCCCTTTTCATTTCTAATTTTATTTATTTGGGCCCTCTTTAATTTTTTTGTTTTTTACTTCATGAGTCTGGCTAAATGTTTATTAATTTTAAAAATATGTTTCACTTATCTTTTTTATTTAAAAATTTTTGTCTCTATTTCATTTATTTCTGCCCTAATCTTTATTCTATTTTTATTCTTCATTTTTTTTTCAACTAATTTTGGGTTTCAATTTTATTCTAAATCCTTCAGGTATAATGTTAGATTGTTTACTTGAGATTTTTCTTGGTTCTGAGGAAGGCTTGTATCACTATAAACTTCCCTCTTTGAACTGCTTTTGCTATGTCCCACAGAATTTGGATAATTACATTTCCACCTTCTCTGTCTCAAGGTATTTTAAAATTTCCTGTTTGATTTCAACAGTTACTAAACAGTGGTTGCTTAGTCATATATTATTTAGCCTACATATGCTTATCGGAGAAGGCAATTATAGTTTATTGCTTTTTTTTTTTTTTTACACTTGTGGTTGATTTCTTGTCTCATAACATTGTGGTTGGAAAAGTTGCTTGATGATTTCAGTCGTTTTAAATTATTGATTTTTGTTGTTGTTGTTGTGACTTAGTGTATGATAGGTACAACGAAGACCTGTGCCACAACAACTGAGCCTGCAAGCCACATCTACTGAAGCCTGCACACCTAGAATTCATGCTCCTCAAGAGAAGTCACTGCAATGAGAAGTTCACTCATCACAACTAGAGAAAGCTCACCTGCAGCAACAAATAGCCAACATAGTCCAAAAACTAATTCATTAATAAAAAAAAAAGGCAATACTTTTCACATTGATCTCCAGATTAAACATACTGCTATCCAAGTCACAGCTGACTTTTTTGCAGAAACTACAAGCTAATGTTAAAATCTGTATGGGAATTCAAGTGAACTAGAATAACCAACAAAACCTTGAATAACTGCAGAATTGGAGGACTCATGCATTCTGATTCGAAAACATGCTACAATATTACAATAATCAATAGGACTCTTATAGGATTAATTCAAGCAGTGACATACAGATCAATGAAACAGAACTGAAAGTCCAGAAATAAATTCTTACATTTGTGGTCTACAGATTTTTGACAGTAGTGCCAGTAGTGCTAAGGTAATTCAGTGGGCGAAAAATACTAATTTCAACAAATGGTATTAGAGAATTTAGATATCCTCATGCAAAAGAAGTTGAACCCCTTCCTCACACCATACACAAAATTTAACTCTAAATATTACAGTCATAAATATAAAAGACAAAACTATAAAACTTTTGGAAGGAAATATAAATGTAAATATAAAGTATTTGTGACCTCGGATTAGTCAATGGTATTTTTAATACAACATATAAAGCACAAGCAACCAAAGGGGGGGTGGGGTGGGGAGACGAATTGAACTTTACCAAAACTAAAAACTTTTGTGCTCAAAAGACAACACTGAGAAAGTGAAAGGACAATAAATAGGATGGAAGAAACTAACTTTCAAATCATGTATCTGATGACGGCTATGTATTCAAATATATAAAAGTATGGATGTGAAAGCTGGACGATAAAGAATGCTGAGTGCCGAAGAATTGATGCTTTTGAACTGTGGTATTGGAGAAGACTCTTGAGAGTCTCTTGGACTGTAGGAGATCAAGCCATTCAATCCTAAAAGAAATCAGTACTGAATATTCATTGGAAGGACTGATGCTAAGGCTACTTTGGCCACATGATGTGAAGTAATGACTCATTGGAAATGACCCTGATGCTGGGAAAGATTGAAGGCAGGAGGAGAAGGGGATGACAGAGGATGACAGATGACAACAGAGGTATCACTGACTCGATGGACATGAGTTTGAGAAAGCTCCAGGAGATAGTGATGGACAGGGTGGCCTGGCATGCTGCAGTCCATGGTGATGCATTGAGTTGGACACAACTGAGCAAGTGAACTGAACTTTACATCTTAACTATTAAAAGACAAGTAAGTTAATTGAAAAAAAAAGTGCAAAGAATTTGGATAGACAGTTCTCTAAAGAAGATAGACACATGGTCAATGAGTACATGAAAAGATGCTCAATATGATTAGTCATTAGAGAAATGTAATCAAAATCACTGTAAGATACCATTTAACATCCACTACTGTGGCTATAATAACAAGTATTGGTACGAATATAGAAAAATTGGAACCCTTATATAAAGCTGTAAGGCATATAAATTGCTGCAATCATTGTGGCAGTTCCTCTATAAGTTAACACAGAAAAACTATATAATCCAGCAATCTCACTCTTGGGTATATACCCAAAAGACCTGAAAACATATGCACAAACAAAAACTTGTGCATGAATGTCCAGAACAGAATTATTCATAATAGACAAAGAGTAACGGTAGCTGACTCCCTTGCTATATATAGCAAGTTCTAAATAAATAAATTTTTCTTATTCTCATTGAGATGATCTGCCAGTTAGCTTCCTGAGAAAGTCAGAAGGAAAGGGATCCATGCATAGATGGAGGTAATACCTTCCATGACACATAGAGGAAAAGGAGGGTTGGTGTGGGTAGAGTGGGAACTGGATTAGGTGGGAGTCTTGTTTTATACTTGGAAGCTGACATGTGCTGACTTCCCTTTTCTCTATGATATGAGGCAAGGCCATCTTCTTTAAAATAATGGTCTAAAACTTAAAATGAGTAGAAAAGGTTAGAAACAGTTATTGTGGAGTGCAATGCAGTAAGTTGACCACAGAAATGCAGGTTTTTCCAGACAATTTGGGACTGGATGAAGAATTTGAAGCATTTCCAATCTGACTGCTTGTGTATTCTCCAACAGCAATAATATGCCTGTCTGAAGACTTCAGAATTCTTCCAAAACAATGAAATGAAGACAGAGCATCAGGAAAACCTGTAATACTGGCAGCAATTATGGAAATAATGAATTATACAATCTTAGCAAAAGAAAGGGACCAGTCAATGGTCATTGCTTCATTGGAATGAGGTTGGAATAGTGGCAGTGTCTGACCAAGCTGTGGATATGACAACAGGTGTGCAGGGCTGAAATCAGTAGAGGAACCCTTGGGAAAGACTGTATATTCTGCTTATTTTTCTTCTCTAATAGAATTTTAACAAAGCAAAGCAGAAGATATGTGGTTTGCATTGTTATTTTATTTTGAGTGGTAACAGGATTTAATTTATAATTAAAATATTATCAGGGGTTTTATTTATAAATTAGCAATATTCTGAAGAACTGTAGATACACTGAAAAGATTTTGAACATTTCTTTTGATCTGTCAGTCAGTTCAGTCACTCAGTCATGTCTGACTCTTTGCAACCCCAAGGATTGCAGCAAGCCAGGCTGCAGTTTCTATTGATAACTGCTTATAATTTTAAGATCAAGAAACTTTAGAATTCATATAACATTTTGATATTAATGATAATGTCAAGAGAACTGTGGCATTTAATAACATACAACACAATTAAAAATTTCAAAATACATCCAAAAGTGAAATGTGTTAAAGAAGTTAATAAAAAGTGATTTTGTTTTTCTCAAGTCACTTAAATACTCTTTTGCTATTAAGAACAGCATATTTTTCAAATATATATACTGCTATGTAATAATAAAGTTTAACTGATATCACTAATTGAATAACAGAACAAAAAAGTTATGCTACAAAGACATTTTAGATTCCTGAACATGATAGAGAACAGGTACTCTATTTTTTTTTTAATTTTAATTTTTTGGCTGCACCATGAGACATGTAGGGTCCTCGTTCCTTGACCAGGGTTGCAACCCTCACCCTTTGCATTAAAAGTGCAGTCTTAACCACTGGACCACCAAGGAAGTCCCTTTAATAGCTACTTTAACTAAATACCTGCAGAAAGAATTATTACACTCTTTGCAATGAGGAATCAGTTTGCAAAGTGAAGAAAACTCTGAAATTAGGCTTTAGTCTATCATATATACATATATATTTTTCATATATAGGAATAAACATTTATTATAATAATAAATATACATAACTACTATATTTTATATATTTACAAATTCAGTACATTGCATGTATTATCATTAAGGCATCAGGGTCTTTGTAAAAGAGCTTGATATCATCAGTAAATTAGGAACTTTAAAGATTTTCTCTGACATGATTCTTGGACACTGTGTAACAGGAGGGAAAGGGACAGGGCATAACTTTCTGAAGAATGACATAGCCCAAGGACACAACCTAAACAGATTAGAATCAAGGGGTCCAAGATGGCAGACAATTCAACTTTGACTAGACTTTGATTCTCAACTAGCAAGCTAAATGACACATCCAGAGGCACCACGACAGACCAAGACACTGTCAAAAGACCAAGGAATGGGTGATAGCCCAATTCCTGGAAATCTCCACCTCTTCCCCAAAATAGTTGGAATAATCCTCCTGTTCATTAGCATATTAAATTACTCAGGCCATACAAACTAACCACATGCCACATGCTACATTTTTCAGCTGCACTTGTCCTCTACAATGGCACAGAGGTCTGTGGAGTTTGCTTCTCTCTGAATCTGAATAAATCTTCTTATGTATCACTTTTTCTCTCACTGAATTCTTTCTGTGATGAGACATCAAGAACCTGAGCTTCCTAATAAAGGAAACGAGGTGCTGTGGGTTTTGGCTAAGTTCAAGTCATGGCCACATGGGTTTGAGTCCCAAGCTGGATTCAAGTACCAGCACATGGATTCAAGCCCCAATCTGAGGTAAACAGTTTCAACTGGGCTATGACTAAGAATACAATAATTTTCTATATTATATTTAGTTTTGTGCAAGACATTCCACAGATATTATACTCCCTGCAAGAATTCCCTATACTTGAAATTAAAAGATGCTTACTCCCTGGAATAAAAGTTATGACCAACTAAGACAGCATATTCAAAAGCAGAGACATTACTTTGCTGACTAAGGTCCGTCTAGTCAAGGCTATGGTTTTTCCAGTAGTCATGTATGGATGTGAGGGTTGGACTGTGAAAAAAGCTGAACACCAAACAACTGATGCTTTTGAACTGTGGTGTTGGAGAAGACTTTTGAGAGTCCCTTGGACTGCAAGGAAATCCAACCAGTCCATTCTAAAGATCAGCCCTGGATGTTCTTTGGAAGGAATGATGCTAAAACTGAAACTCCAGTACTTTGGCCACCTCATGTGAAGAGTTGACTCATTGGAAAAGACTTTGATGCTGGGAGGGATTGGGGGCTGGAGGAGAAGGGGACGACCAAGGATGAGATGGCTGGATGGCATCACTGACTCGATGAATGTGAATCTGAGTAAACTCCAGGAGATGGTGATGGACAGGGAGGCCTGGCATACTGTGATTCATGGGGTTACAAAGAGTCAGACATGACTGAGCGACTGAACTGAACTGAACTGAAAGGTATCTTCAGGCTATTCCCACACTATACAAGTTTATAGTCTAAACATTGGGGGCCAAGTCGTATTGTCAAGGAGCTTATATTCCAGTATTAATGATTTGATTAAATAAAGTAGAATATGATAAATTCCTTTAAATAACTACTGGTATAAATATAGTGATTGTTGAGAGTGGAAAATTATTTAAACCATTTGGATCAGGGTGAGCCTCATACAGAAAATAGAGTTGGAAGAGAATCCTGGGGGAGAGAGGCAGAGTTTGAACCTGGTAAGATGAGGGAGCAATACCTGGAAGTGCAGACACTTACAGCATAGATGTAGGGAAGCAAAAGTTCAGCTTGGCATTTCATGCAAAGATGGGAACAACAAAAGACAGAAACAGTATGGACCTAACAGAAGCAGAAGATATTAAGAAGAGGTGGCAAGAAAACATAGAACTATTAAAAAAAAAAAAAAAAAGTTCTTCATGGCCCAGATAATCACAATGGTGTGATCACACCAACAGCCAAACATCTTGGAATGCGAAGTCAAATGGGCCTTAGGAAGCATTGCTGCAAACAAAGCTAGTGGAAGTGATCGAATTCCAGTTGAGCTATTTCAAATCCTAAAAGATGATACTGTTAAAGTAATGCAGTCAATATGCCAGCAAATTTGAAAAACTCAGCAGTGGCCACAGGACTGGAAAAGGTCAGTTTTAATTCAAATCCCAAAGAAAGGCAACACCAAAGAATGATCAAACTCCTGCACAACTGAACTCATCTCATATGCTGGCAAAGTAAAGTTCAAAATCCTCCAAGACATGCTTCAACAGTATGTGAGCCATGAACTTCCAGATGTTCCAGCTGGTTTTAGAAAAGTCAGAGGAAGCAGATATCAAGTTGCCAACATCTGTTGGATCATAGAAAAAGCAAGTGAATTCCAGAAAAATGTCTACTTCTGCTTTATTGGTTATGCCAAAGCCTTTGACTGTGTAGACCACAAGAAACTATGGAAAATTCTTCAATAGATGGGAATACCAGACCATCTTACCTGCCTCCTGAGAAATCTGTATGCAGGTCAAGAAGCAACAGTTAGAACTTGACATGGAACAACAGACTGGTTCCAAATAGGGAAAGGAGTAAATCAAGGCTGTATATTGTCACACTGCTTATTTAACTTATATGCAGAGTACATCATGTGAAAAGCCAAGCAGGATGAAGCACAAACTGGAATCAAGATTGCTGGGAGAAATATCAGTAACCTTAAATATGCAGATGATACTACCATTACAGCAGAAAGTGAAGAACTAAAGAGCATCTTGATAAAAGTGAAAGAACAGAGTGAAAAAGTTGGCTTAAAACTCAACATTCAGAAAACTATGATCATGGCATCAAGTCCCTTTATGTCATGGCAAATAGATGGGGAAACAATGGAAACAGTGACAGACTTTATTCTCTTGGGCTCCAAAATCATTGCAGATGGTGACTGCAGCTGTGAAATTAAAAGACACTTGCTCCTTGGAAGAAAAGCTATGGCAAACCTAGACAGCATATTAAAAAGCAGAGATATTACTTTGCCTACACAATTCCATCTAGTCAAAGCTGTGATTTTTCCAGTAGTCATGTAAGGATGTGAGAGTTGGACTATAAAGAAAGCTGAGGGCCATGGAATTGATGCTTTTGAACCGTGGTGTTGGAGAAGATTCTTGAGAGTCCCTTGGACTGCAAGGAGATCCAACCACTTCATCCTAAAGGAAATCAGTCCTGAATATTCATTGGATGGACTGATGCTGAAGCTGAAACTCTGATACTTTGGCCACCTGATGCAAAGAACTGACTCATTGGAAAAGACCCTGATGCTGATGCAAAGAACTGACTCATTGGAAAAAAGACCCTGATGCTGGGAAAGATTGAGGGCAGGAAGAGAAGGGGACAACAGAAGATGAGATGGTTGTGTGGCATCACCAACTCAACGAGCATGAGTTTGAGTAAGCTCTGGGAGTTGGTGATGGACAGGGAAGCCTGACGTGCTATAGTCCATGGGATCACAAAGAGTCGGACACCTCTGTGTGACTGAACTGAACTGAATGTTGAGAGTCTAGCAAAGCTAGACTCATGGTATTGCTGCCAGGAAAACATTCTGTGTGGGGGCCTTAAACCAGTATCAGACTCTGAATGAAGTGCATGCCCTGGATAGCAGTGAAAGGTCACAAGCAGATGGAAGTTCCTGAGGTGACTTCCCAATAACCCTTGTGACCAACACCCTCCCTGCCCCTAAGGTCTGTTTACCTATGTGCCTCTTAGATAAGACCCACTGTGGCAGACCAAAACCCCAATCTTGTTCTGAATTGGTCAGTCAATTTGACTCATTGCCTAGGAATCCAAAGCAAACCACCACATGCATGCATGATGGTCCTCCTCTCTGTCTGCACTCTGCCAATTA
Source organism: Ovis aries (assembly GCF_016772045.2). Lineage (NCBI taxonomy): Eukaryota > Metazoa > Chordata > Mammalia > Artiodactyla > Bovidae > Ovis > Ovis aries. The sequence continues at coordinate 363,515 of NC_056059.1, forward strand.
CCTTCCCATGTGGCCCCTTGAGGCATGCTGGGTGCTTCCTTCAGACCTGTAAGTAATAAACTTCTCTATTTCAACATATCTGTGGTCAGCTGTTTAAATAAGGCTCACTATTCTGTACTATGCCCCACTTAACAAATGTTAATTTAACAAAGTCAGAATACCCACACTCTGCCTTCAGAGAATTTCCACCATGGGGTGGTGGGGGAGGGAAGGAGCCAAGTCAGTTAACACATTATTACAATGCAGTGAGTCCAGTACTTTGACAAAAGTATACAAACAGTGCTGAGAGCAAAAAGTGGGCACTTAATAAAATCAGTAGGAGGTATCAAAACCAGGGAAGGTGTCTCAAAGGATGACTTGATAATAAGGAAAAGAATAAATGAACAGAAGTGTAGCTATAAAGTAAGACGTGAAAAATGGACTGACTTTAAAGTAATGGTAACAATTCTAGCTATTATCTGTTTAACACTTACTATGTAGTAGGTATGGTTATGATAAGGTACATGCCTTTACTAGCTCAATTTTACAGGCCTGAAAATGAAGGGAGGCTCACAAGGGATGAGCTGGGTGGCCAGAGCTAGAACTCAGGCAGTCCCTTCTTAACACTTACCCACTTTGAGGGAGGACAAGGGAGAAGAGGTGCTCCTGGAAAGATACCTTTTGTAAAGTGATGCTTGCTAAATTATGGAAGTTCTCACTTTAGCCTCCTGAAGGCTACAGACAGTTAAGGATTTTAATCAAGGTGTGACACTTTAATCAAGCTCATTTAATCAAGGTATGATATTACAGGTTAAAAAGACCATATGATAAAATGAAAAACGACTTTCCAGAAAGACACCTGGAAGCTGGAGTGAGTAGCTAAGGTGTGGAGGTCATGCTGGAGAGCTGTAAGAGGCATTGAGATAGTCATAGAGATAAAGGAGGAAGCAGGTTATCAAGTAGAAATGAAAGCCTGGGCAACCACATAGAACTGAACACTAGGGCACTGTGCTCAGAAGTGGTATATTTCACAGCACAGTGCCTAATACATGGCAATTTGGAGAACACAGGAGAAATATTTGAGTGAGAAGAATTAAAGAACCTATTTTTAGATATTCATTCAATAACTCATCAAATATTTCTGAAGAGTTGAGGACAGTTACCAGGTATATATCTATGACCAGAGCAAATTCCTGTTCTCATGAAACTTACATTCCAACAAGGGAGGAAGATACTAATCAAACAACAAAGTAAATATATGTTATGTATGTCACATGGCATTAGGTTTTATGGAGAAAAACTATCCAATAAAAGGAAAACAGAAGTATCTTGGGTAGGGTGAAAAACTGTTTTAAGATTTTATTTTGGTACTTCTTTTTTACATAAAAGATCATCAGGGAAATCCTTCCTGATGACATGAATGGTATTGGAATAGAGAGCTGAGTTATAGGAATAGCTGTGCAGAAGCTGTGGCTTATATCTATATATCTACTATGGCCCTGGGCTTCAAGTTTCTGCAGGGCAGCTGAGGTGACTCCAGATAGGCAGCTAGATACCCTGTACAGGTCCTGAAAAGCATAGTGATTTATTCCAGAGATGGTCAAAAAGGAGTATGGTATCATTGAAACCAAGGAAAGTTCATCCTACTATTTGACCCACAGAGACAGCTGATGTATTCATTGGATTCAAGAAGAAGGAAGTCACTAAAGACCTTTCCCAGAATGCTACAGGAGCAGTGCATTGAAACTAAATGGGAAAAAAGGAAGTACCACTTTTTTCAAGACATCTGACTGCAGAGAAGAACCTGGGTTGGTCACTAAAGAGCACCATGGGATAAATGGCACACCTTTTTTTTTCTTTCTTTTTTTTTTTTTTTAAAGATGAAATAGATCAATTTTAACATATTGAATCTGCTGGGGAAGAAAGGGAGTAATTGTTGGATCAAGGTTCCTGAGATATGGAGAGATTACCCATAACCAAGAAAGAAATCTCTTAATGAAAGGCCAGGAAGGGAAAACAGAGGACATTAAACAGATGTAGATGCATGCAGTTTGAGGGCAGGTCCAGTTTGAACCTTGATTATCTCCATTTTCTCTGGGAAGAGGAATTATCTCTTGTTGTGAGTTGGATAAGGATTTCAAAAAGTTAAAGGGAACTAGATAGAGGTCATTAAAGGTTTGAAATATAACCGAATGGGATTGAGAGATACCCAAAAGTAAGAACAGTTATTTCCAGAGAGCCCTGCTAATGTTGGAGACAAAATGCTCCATTGAAATGGAGATTCCATATTAAAGGCAGAAGTTGGCTTTTGGATAAGCCAAAAACTGAGAAGGGCCACAATAGGACAGAAAGAGTTTGGAAGCAGCGCAGAGATTTGGTAGAGGTGGATGGCTGATCAGAAGCCTGTGACTTTAAGTCATTAAGAATAAGGCAGACAGAACCAAAGTTGATCACACACAAGAGTGTTTGGGTGTGGAGAAAGCATAAAAAGCCCCACTGTGGTAGTGGAATGAAATAATACAAATGAACCTATATATATAAGATAGACTCACAGACGTAGAAAACAAATGTATGGTTACAAATGGGGGACAAAATGAGGAGAATGAGGATTAACAGAAACAACTACTATACATAAGATACATAAGCAACGAGGAACTATATCCAGTAGCTTATAATAATCTACAATGGAAAAGAATCCGAAAAAAATTTATAACTGAATCGCTTGGCTATACACCTGAAACAAACATACTATTGTAAATCAACTACAATTCAATAAAATTGTTTTATTAAAAAGCAGTTTTGTTAATTGTTTTGTTAAAAATACAGAACTATAAACACTTGTATTTGGATGGCAATCAAGGGTCTCAGTTTAAATTAGTGTGTTAATTTACCTTTAATGTGTTAATTTAGCTTTACCAAAACTATTTTCATAGCCATTACCTCTGAGAAAAGAGCATGGACTTTAGGGGAGTGTGAAAGTATTTTACTTTTGACTTGATATTCTTCCAGACTACTAGAAAAAAAATATTGTACCATGAACATGTATTATAATTATTATTAGAAAGCTAGAAAAAGTATGTGTTAACAGGATGTGTAGATAGCATATACTACCAATAAAATTAGGCCTATAGCAGGATGACACTGTTGGAAGTTGATATCAAGAGAGTTCAAAGACCCTACCTCATTTTCACTTTGTAGCTTTCACATCAACCTTTGAATTTGGATTTCCTGACACCCTTCTTTTGCTTTCCTTCACTCTAATTCACTTATAGCTGAAAGTGTTGCCAAAGTATTTTTGAGAAAAAAGAGTATCAAGAAAATAAATTTTATATTGAAGTAACTACTTTAATTAACTATTTATATTTAATTAACTATATTAATTATTTTTTTTAATTTAATTAGCTCAACTATTAGGAAATCTCACTGGGGATCTTTGAAAAAGACTCTGGGAGAAGGAAAAATGGAGTGAAGATAACATGGCTTTCCCATCAAATGAGCTGAAAGTCTAAACCACTCTAAAGGGTTAATTTGTAAAAATTCAAAGTCAGCTGTTTAGGTGACCTGTCCTTTTACAATCTTCCTTAACCCTAACCAAATCAAGTCAAGACAGGTGATTTTATCTAAAGCTTGTAGAAAACAAAGTGGACAAATGAAGGAAAGTTCAGCCTCAGAGTTCCACTACAAATATTTACAGCAATTTATCCAGCTGTCAAAGTATCTTGGTTGCTAGACATATGAAAAATATGCAAATATTCAGGATAGTGAGAAACCTGAAGACAACACTTAGAGCACTGGTTTGGCAAGATCTTGGGAAATTATCTTTTTTTTTCCTTTTTTATTTTTACAAAAAAATTATTGAAGCATAGTTGATTTATAATGTTTTAATTTCTGCTGTATAGCAAAGTGACTCAGGAATATATTCATATATATAAGGAATATATATATATTCCTGTTCACATTATTTTCCATTATGGTTCACTGGATATTGAATATAGTTTCACACAGGGAAATTATCTTAATGTTTCTCTTTTATTGGCTGTTATACTATCACTGGATTCCAAAATGTGACTTTTACACATTCGTCAAAGAACTATAGCTGGAATGCAGGACTAGCCTAAACACTGAGAAAATGAATGCTGTAACCTGAGCAGTTCTTTAAAAGGATTACCTGCCTTTTGTAAAGTATTGCCATTATTAAATGATTTATATGGCTTTCAACTTAAGTTTCCCTTTGGTTTACAAATTTGGTTTACAGGTCAAAATCTTCCTTAAGTTTGACAGTTCAAATTTCACTACTCTATCTTGTTTACTTACAGCCCTAGTTCTTAGGCAGGTGGTTTGTGGAGAAAGCCAATACAACCTGTGACTGACTAAAGGGTTTTTGTTTGCATTTGTGAGGCATCTTTTCCTGAAAATGCAGGAATTTCCTGGCTACTTCGAGATGCCTCTTGTTACCTTCAAAAAGTCCTGGAAAAATCTTGAACTTCCATTCCTTCTAAGCACTGATTTTACCATTATTTATTTGAGACTGAAATTCATTATCAACACACACCAAAGGATTTTTTAATATATATAAAAAAAGAACTTTTAAAGCATCTTTTAGTCTCTAATAATTGGCTGATCAAGAACTTCCTCTTGTATTTTTCTGGATTTTGCCCCCAAATTTATTTTTCATATTTTGATAGTAAAGAGTAACTTGTTCCAGATGCAGGTGTAGAGAATTTGGCTTTTTATCTCAGCCCTCTTGATAAATGCTTATTACTGAACTGCTCTTTCTTTATGTAATGCTCTACTATGGTCTTCACTGGCTTGAAAAGCATGCATTAAATATCAGCTACAGCAGCCATTTATTTATTTATTTTTGGCTCCAAAATCACTGCAGATGGTGACTGCAGCCATGAAATTAAAAGATGCTTACTCCTTTGAAGGAAAGTTATGACCAACCTAGACAGCATATTAAAAAGCAGACACATTACTTTGCCAACAAAGGTCTGTCTAGTCAAGGCTGTGGTTTTTCCAGTAATCATGTATGGATGTGAGAGTTGGACTATTAAGAAAGCTGAGGGCCAAAGAATTGATGCTTTTTAACTGTGGTGTTGGAGAAGACTCTTGAGAGTTCCTTGGACTGCAAGGAGATCCAACCAGTCCATCCTAAAGGAGATCAGTCCTGAATATTCATTAGAAGGGCTGATGTTGAAGTGGAACTCCAGTATTTTGGCCACCTGATGTGAAGAGCTGACTCATTTGAAAAGATCATAATGCTAGGAAAGATTGAAGGTGGAAGAAGAAGGGGACGACAGAGAATGAGATGGTTGGATGGCATCACCCACTCAATGGAGATGCGTTTGAGTAAGCTCTGAGAGTTGGTGATGGACAGGAAGGCCTGGCGTGCTGCAGTCCATGGGGTTGCAAAGAGTTGGACACGACTGAGCGACTGAACTGAACAGCAACTATTATTCCCCTGAATGAATAGTGCCATAAATGCTCCAGTCCACAGGCCAAAAGAATAGACTAATTTAGCAATTGCCTCTGTTATGTTAACCAGGCTGAGGGAAATTCCTATGACTTTTTTAAAAGGAAGATATACTTCATTAGAATTGAAGAGCTTAAAATAATTACAATGGAATGCCAATTTCTGATTTTTGTATTAAGTTATTTAAACTTGGGTGATATTTGAAGTTAACTGATTCAAGCAACACTACTGGTGATGGTGGTGGTGTAAAATCAGGAACAAAATTCTATTCAGAGTATATCCTTAAGGATGCAACCATCAATATTAATTCTATTAGTGAAGCTGGAAAACTGCTATGTCATTAAGTTGATTTTATATCTGAAAATAAACATTTTCAGGAAGAATATACTACTAAATATTGAGGTTAATACATCATCCATTTAGTGGAGCTGGGAAATTTTGTCTGAATATTTTCAAGCCTAGAATGGTGTTCATGTGCAACGTGCTTATTCTGAATAACATAGGGATATATTCAGATTTTTTCAAAACACTAGTTACAGATACATCTATTATTAATTAAATTCTTCTGGTGCCTGATTTTTTAATTATGTAAATTTTCAAACAAACAAAATAGTATTAATCCTCATATAACTATCACTCAGATTCAATAGTTATCAAGATTTTCCTACATTTTCCTCATCTATCCCATCAAATTATTAGAGCAATTCCCAGATATCATTTCATTTCTCTGTTAGTATGCAAACCATAGTATGCATTACTTCAAGGGACATCACAGTAAAGTCATTATCACATATTCAAAATATGAACAAACATTCTCAGGTACAGCTGACCTGGAACATTGCCAAAATGTAAACATTGCCAAAACCATTTTCCATCAGAAATACCTCAGGGGAAGGGCACTCGTGAATGGAGAGGAATACGTCTCCTCTTAAGGCCGTTGTGTCTGTGCAATTTTCTTCTCATTGCCAAATTAGCTGGGGGGGGGGGGGGGGAAAATATTAGAGCATTTACAGAAAATTAGTTGCTGTTTAATCTGAAGATTGTGAGGGAATATTCTAGATCCAAATTATACTGTGATTATCTGCTATCTGTTCAGATATGATTGTGATATAAAAAATTAATGGGATGTAAATGCATGGCAAGTATTCCTAACAGTTTATATTGATGCTGGGATCTAATAGAAAAATTCTCCTCCTACATGACTTCTTTCTAAATACTCCTAGACCTTTTAGTTTACGTTGTGAATTAAGTACAAATATTTCACAAGAATATTTTCCAAGTTGTTCTGTAATTTTAGAGGAGAAACAGTTTGAATAGCAATTCAATTGCTATAAACAGTAAGAAGGAATCATCTGCTTTCAGAGTTGCTAATTTGAAACATTTTTCTTATTTATGTAAAAAGGGCAGATCAGGAGACCTCATTTGAACTAATCTCAGTGATCAAACTTCTGGTTAACTAAAAGGCAGAAACTGAATGTTTACTTAGTTATATGCACCATTTTCTATTGTAAATGGATAAGTATACTTTCAAGGAAATAATCTAACATATTTAGATAGAAATGTTATCTCTCTATTTAAATTAGGCTTGGCTTTTTCCCTTAAAAAAACTATTTTTTTTTTAAACTTGCCAGTGCTTTGAACTCCTAGATGTTTAGTTTTGAAGTAAAAACACTTTAAAATAACTTTGTTTACTAAGTTCCTATTAAGAACAACAGAACAGATATAATCCTTGAAAAATATGTCAAGTAATTTAATATTATCCTGACCATACAGATTTTTGACTTTTTTATTTTGGCTCTATAAGCATAATAAAAAAAAATGGCACTTTTTAAAGTGACACATCTAACTATTTATCTAGAAATAACAACTCTTTTTACTTATAAGGACAATGTAACTATGATAGTTTTGGGATCGATTTTCTTTGAATTTAGAAAAGCAATGGTAGGATATTTATCATCATTTGCTATTTTGTTAAATATCCAAATAACAGACCTAACAGAATAGAAAACATATTTCTGAACTCCTACACACTCACTCCCAACCCCATTCAACCACCGACCCTACCCGCCCCCGCTCCATCCCCACCGCACTCCCTGCCCCAACAAGCACAGACCATTTTCAACAGAAACACAGTCAGGCTCAGAAGCCCATCCACACAAACAGATATGAAATCAAGTTACTCCGTTACAAATGGGAAAAGTCCTACCTTTTCTTTGTCCATGAATAAGTAGAAGACTCATCATAAACATGACAAATAGAAGAAAGAACCGGTGAAATCTCATTTTTCTGCCACTCCACAGTGGAGCTAAAGCTCACAAGGGAACCCCTCTCTGAATAGTCTGTGCGGTATCTGTGTGGCTCTCTTCACATTCTAAAGACAGACCTCAGAGAACAGCTAGCTGCGTTTTCCAGAAAGGTTAATGATCACAGCAGACAAGGTTTCTGGTGCTGTGAGGCAGTCAGAGCCCCTTAGGCCCCAGACCCCTCCTCCACCCGCCTCTCCCGCCAAGGCCACGCCCCTTTATTTCCATAAGTAAATATTGGTGACGCCAAAAGTCCAGGATTTGGGTGGCAATGTCAGCTGCCAGCCCTTGGGAGAGGCTGTCTGAGTCTGATCAGGCTGTGGGGAGTGTGTGGAATAGCACACTGGCTTGGCCTCCTCCCTCACTGTTTACATCTGTTTACACTTTGCGTTGTGCACATTGGTGCCATACCCAGAAACCCAGAGGAATGACAGGAAGTTGGTTTTTCTTTTCAGAAAGCATTATGAAGCTCTAATTTAGACCGTCGAATGCTTTGTGGTAAAGCAAGTGCCGAAATACTTTATCTTTTCCAAACCTATTGCAAAGTGGTGACTGTTTACCCCAAGTCTCAAAATATCTCAATCTATGTGGGTTTACATCAATAAACATTCCTAGAATTTAGAATCTTCTGAAATAAATCAGATTTTTTTTTAGTCTATAAAGTGCAGTTTCTAAAGTAATGCAGATAGTTTTCATCTGCAGTGCACCCAGGGTTTTAAAAAAACAATACAGTATTGTAAAGCAAAATAAAGTAAAAATAAAAATTTAAAAAATTTAAAATATAAATAAAAAAGGAAGTTCAGGCAAGCCATAAACTCATGAAATCTGGATTCTGTGAAGATTTACATATGGTAGCTGATATATTTCAGACATAATAATTATAAATGAGCTCAGAAGACAAAAGCATCTCCTGTCATCTTTTTCACACATGCTCCAAGATCACCTGTAGTTTTATTTATTGCCTGTTGTATATAGCTGTTATAAATGAAAATGACTGTACTTATGATAAAGCAAACTGAAATGGTAGTGAAGATACACTTGAATACAGGTAGATCCCAAATACCAAAATTAAAGCATAAGCAAATTATGAATTGCCAGGAATTTTGTTGCATTTCACTTTTCTAGATTCAGGCACTTGCTACTTAACCTTGGGTTTCCTGAAGTTTGATGTTAATGCATAATTTGCTCATTTTCAACATCAGTTTGTAGGAATTCCTGCCTACCTGCTTGTGCAAGCACTTCACAACAAGCATGTTTGTGCTCACTCAGTCATGTCCGACTCTTCATGGCCCTGTGGACTATAGCCCGCCAGGCTCCCTCTGCTCATGGAATACTCCAGGCAAGGATACTGGAGTGGGTCACCATTTCTTCCTTCAGGAGATCTTCCCAACCCAGGGATCAAAATTGTGTCCCTTGCGCCTCCTCATTGGCAGGTGGATTCTTTACCACAACAAGCAAGAACATACAGAAATTTTAAAAATCATTTTCTTAACATTTTGAGAATATTTGCCCATCTGGAGACTGAAAGTATGGGGTTAAAGGGCACCATGTACCTGTGCTGCATTTGTACATGACTCTATAATATCAGTTGAATACAAGAGTATGGATTCATGATATAAAACTGCCTCATAAATAACAAATATATTGTTTGGATTCTCCAACCCTTCCCCCCAAGCTTCTCAGCACAACAGACTGGAAAACTGCAAGCTGGAAAAAGTGTTAAATTAAGCAAATATAAATTTAAGTGTTGTATCGAGCAACAGGTCAATATAGATTTTGACAATGTAACTTCAGGCCAAGTCTTAGGTCTACTCAAAGATATAGTAGTCAGCCTTCTTTATGGATAATATAGTGAGTACCACAAACTGTGTATACTGATTGAAATTTTTATGTTTCATTACCAGGTGACCCACAGTTAACTCCTAGGATATAAACAAGTACTGTGGAAGATATTCCACTAGTCAGGATACAGCAAACTGCTGTATTTAAGTCATGTAACCAGTTTGAACATCAACATTCTCATTTTTTTAAACTGAGATAAAAATCCTTGTTTTCCACCTGAAAGAATTATAAAGGATTAGCAAGATAATGTGTTACACATTTATGAAAGTTAAGGCATTACTTATGTACATAATTACCTATTTACAAAGCCTATTTTAAATTATTCTTTCCAAAAATAACTTAGGAAGAAGAAGAAGATGATGATGATGATGAAGCAGTTGATTTTCACAGTATTAAAATATCATGCATAGGCTTCCCTCATAGCTCAGTTGGCAAAGAATCCACCTGCAATGCAGGAGACCTTTGTTCGATTCCTGGGATGGGAAGATCAGCAGGAGAAGGGATAGGCTACCCACTCCAGTATTCTTGGGCTTCCCTTGTGGCTCAGCTGGTAAAGAATCTGCCTGCAATGCAGGAAACCTGGGTTCAATCCTTGGGTTGGGAAGATCCCCTAGCGAAGGGAATGGCTACCCACTCCAGTATTGTGGCCTGGAGAATTCCATGGACTGTACAGTCCATGGGGTCTCAAAGAGTAGGATACGATGAAACAATTTTCACTTTCACTTCAATATTATGTATAAAACTGATGGGCAAACTGAAATGCTAGACATGGAACAGTGATAAGTGACCCAACATTTCTGTGGGATGTGGGTCAATAGCTGTGCAAATCATTCAGGATTGTACTGAACAAGCCAGCCTGGGGAAGTCTTAGTGGCAGAGGGGTAAATTGTAAAGGTGCAAGTGGCTCTGCAGGCAGTTCATTTAGCTTGTGGCTGGATGAAATAGGGAGTCGTCTCATTCACTTGAGCAGACCAGACCCCTCCATGTGCCCCACCTCACCATCCCCACCACAAACACACACATCGCACAAGTTGGTCTTGGAGTGGATAGGTGAGCACCATCCCTTTGGGCCAGTACTGTGCCAAGCACATTGTACAGATTACTGTTCTTGGTCCTCCCCAAACACTCAGCTCCCTGTTGATCTGCTGAGAAGAGCAACTACTAAAGAGAGTACAGCCTCTAAGTCTACATAAACAGAAAGAAGAATAGGTGGAATTCAAATTCCCTTACCTAGACTGTTAATCATTTGGTTCTCCTCCATTCTAAGAGCCAAATTCTAGTTCTTATAATAATAGCCTATTGAAGCTATTGGAAAAATATGGGTATGTTTAAAATATACTTTTTATGCTGGGTTCAAGAGTGCCCTCCCCAGATTCATTTCAGCCTGGAACCTGAGAAAGTGACCTTATTTGGAAATGGATTCTTTGTAGATGTAATAAAAGATGAGGTAATAATGGGGTAGTGTGTGCATGCTAAGTCGTTTCAATAGTATCTGATTCTTTGTGACCCCACGGACTGTAGCCCACCAAGCTTCTCTGTTCATGGGAATTCTCCAGGCAAGAATACTGGAGTGGGTTTCATGGCCTCTTTCTTGCTGATCTTGCTCACAGTGCCAACTGTCTTGCTGTATCTCACTGTGCACACTGTTCACTGAACCCATGGTGGGCAAGATGCAAGCTGAGAGGCTGGAAGAAAATGTGAGGAGCTGTAGGAACTGCAGATGCATTTATTCTCTCCTGACTGGTGCAGCAGCCATAGCAGCAGACATAACATAACCATAACATAGCCATAACAGCCAAAACATAACCTCATATAACATAACCATGATGTTGCTCCAGTGTAGCCCCAGTGCAGCAGTAGCCAGGGCTTTCATGGTGAAGCTCATACAGAAGAACCGCACCAAGTAGCCTGTGAGCAAATGAGTACCTCCTGATATGCCTGCACAGTGCAATAAGTGATCTCAGCTGTTACATAACCGTGCAGAGTCACTGTTTACAGGACACGGGGTGAGAGAGCGTGAGAGCATGGGGCTAGAAAGCCTGACTGGTGCCATCTTGTTAATTTTCCCACATCTTCCTCCAAGGGACCTTCCCAACCATAGTGGGGTAGACTGGGCCCTCAATCCAAAATGACTGGCATTCTTATGAGAAAAGGAGAAACATGGGGACATACAAGGACAAACAGGGAGAATGCCACATGACAACAGAGGTGGAGGTTGGAGTTAGGCAGCTACAAGCACAAGATACCCAAGATCGCCAGCAACCACCAGAAGTTAAGAAAGAGGAAAGACTATCTCTGATCCTCTAAGAAAAAATCAACCCTGCTAACACTTGATTTTAGCCTTCTGCCCCCTGGATTGATGAGATAATGCAGTTCTTGTTGTTTTAAATTAGCAGTTTGTGGTACTTTGTTACAGCAGCCCTAGGAAATCAATATACTTTTAATATTCATATTTTCTATAAATAAATATATTCTGTATATAATTCTATATAAACACACTTACTTTGTATGGTGGTATGCTCTATATGTCAGGTATTTCACAAATGTCTTATTTAGACATGATAATATGATGAGCTTCATCTCCATTTTACAGACAAGAGAACAAACTCAGAGAAGTGACTTGCTGAAATTAAATAGCTGATGGCAAAGCCAAGGTGAGGCCTGTCTTCACCCAGCTCAGTGCTTTTTCCTCCTGTTTTTGATCCTGTACCCGTTTGTCTTGCAGTTCTACCCCATCTGTCTTACCTTCGCCTCCACTCACATCGCCCTTTTTGCTCCTGCAGCTCTCTCCTTACGATAGTGTACTCTCCAGCTTGCAGCCTCTCTCCTGGGCTGCTTCTTATTCAGGCTCATTTTGTCAGATATCTTAAAACAGAGTCTGCCTGGTTGTTGTACTCTATGCTACCTTGTCCTCAGTATGGGGCTCACACTTTCACCTGAATCCTGAAACCAAAGTGTTTTGTATAAAATAACATTAAACTCTCAAATAGGCTTTTTCTGTAAACACTTTTAACCATCCAAATTAGGCTACTCTCAGCTCATATTTTCTTATTTATTTTTGCTAATGCCATGTGTTTCTCTTCTTTGAAAAGACTTGCTCTGTTAATCCCAATTTTTCTTAACTGAAATCCTACTAGTTGTTCAGGGTTTAATCCAATCACTCAAGATCAGTTCAACAAATATTTGTTGTGTCCTTAAAGTATTGCCATATTCCAGAGTCTGGCTCTAGGTACTACATATGAATAAAATGAGGAATCACACTTGGTTCGTACTCTTGAATTCAATGTTTACTCATTAAACTTTATCTAATTTAATTTTTTTATAAATTCACTAGATTTCCTCTATAAGCATTTCTTGATTCTTGCCAACTAAACATGATTTCAATTCTGTTCTAGGAATCTGGAAAATGTCCTCTATTATCATAGCCTTTTCACAACCACAGTACTTAGTGCCTCCATCGTGTGCCATCCAACATCCTGGTCTGACAGTTTCTTGAGGACACATGGACTCCTGCAGAAATAAAACTCCCTGAGTGGAGAGACTTTCCCTTTCTCTTTTTGATGTGTTCTCTGGAGCCTAGAAATATTGAATTCATGTTGACTTGAATTTGGAAATCATGAGATATTAAAAAAAAAAAAAAGAATGAGAACTTAAAACAAGAGTGACTCTAGAAGTGATTACGTGTTTAGTCACTCAGTCGTGCCCATGTCTGACTCTTTGTGACCCCATGGACTGTAGCCTGCCAGGCTCCTCTATCCATGGGGTTCTCCTGGCAAGAATACTTGGGTGGATTGCCATGTCTTCCTCCAGGTCCTCCAAACCCAAAGATCAAACCCAGGTCTCCTGTATTGCAGGTGGATTCCTTAATATCTGAGCCACTAGGAAAGCCCAAGAATACTGGAGTGGATAGCTTATCCCTTCTCCAGAGGAACTTCCCAACCCAGAAATCAAATCGCAGGTGGATTCTTCACCAGCTGAGCTATGAGAGAAGCAGGAATGATTATAGGAATAAAGAAAATTAATATGTGAAAAAAATTTCTAGAAAAGATAAATAGGGGGGAAAAAGAGAAAATCAGGAATTAGATCAAATACTAGGATAGCTATTAATGGATTTTGACCTTGACAAAGATAGAAATTAGGTTGCCATTCAAATCTGGAAAGATATATTCTGTAACTGTTCTCCAAAACTTGGAGGAAATTTTATGTTATCTTCATTATTATATATTAATTATCTAACTTTCTGTTGAATAAAATTCCACTCTATCCTAGGAAAGTAGATGTTAATATTACAAGGATCTGCTCTTGATTTCTGGTTAACCATCTCTCTCTTTGTGGTGGGATTAGCTCCTGCCCATAGATGGGAACATTTAAAACTAATCCTGGTGGAGACAGAATACTGCTTAATTTAGAAGCTCCCTTCCGAAGAGTGTTTCTTCTTTGATTCCTGATTGCTTAGGTAGATGATGTTATTTCCCATTCCCAGTCTTTCTCTGACTTTATTTAACTGCCTGTGGCCTCATTTCCTTCTATTCCTCTGCTTTCTGACTCTGAATTTCACACCAGTACACTGACCTACCTCTGGCTTTTGATCCTTAGTTCCCTTTTGACCACTTCTGGGTCTACACTAACTCCATGCCTTTTAGTTTTCATTTCCTGTATTAGCTCTCCTAGGGCTCCCTTAATTATCTACTGCTATTCTTGGGTCCCAAATTAATTCTGAAGAATAAAACTAATAAAAGAAGTTGTAGAAAACAGAATCCTAGCAAATAAAAATTTGATTGATTCTGAAAGCATGTGTGACAAAAATTTGCATTATTTCTACTTAGAGGAAATGGTGAATTAGACATATTAGAGATATCAAATGTATAAAATTAAAACATTGAGTGTGTTAAAGTATGTATTCAGTACAATGCTCACTCAAAAATCTCTCCAGCATCTTCTTGGCTACATGTGGCTAGCTGGAAAAACCTCACCAATCATAAATGCTGCATCAAGCTAATATCTGAGCCAAAACACATGTTTTCACAAGAAACCATAACTCCAAAAAGGCACACACTACTGAGAGTATGCATATCTTCCTAGCCCTCATATGCCTGAAAAACTGTGGTGGGGGGTAGGGGGAAACAGTTATTTGCTCTAAACTCTCAATTGGGCTTCCCTGGTAGCTCAGCTGGTAAAGAATCCATCTGCAATGCAGGAGATCCTGCTTCCATTCCTGGGTCAGGAAGAGTCAGACACAACTGAGTGGCTAAACACAGCAGACTCATTTTTATTTGGAACAAAAATAATAGAGGTAGCAACATGTGTCGAACATTCAGACACCACTACATTGTGGCAATTGTTACTCAAGCTACTGGGTTAAAATTGTTGACCATATGGCATCAAGAAAAATTTTGTCATTGCAGCAGGTTAAAAAGTTATATAGGTGATCTTTATATGTTTTTGTAATGAAGAATAAATTAGGTAAAAATCAGTCAATTGCATAGGAAAAATCCCAATTAGTAATATTTTTCTTTAAAAAAAGAAAGAAGTGAGACATTTTTTGGATTTACCATCTCACCCCTTCTTTTAACCTTGTTTATATGTTTGTTTTAGTCAAAAATAGTCTCAAGAATTTTCAGAATAAATCCAAATGATGCCAAGACAACAGTGATGTTTTTTATTGGGTGAATTATGTATAATATAAAGCTGCTAATAAATTTTATGTTGGTATTCTTTAAGGTGTATTTAAGATTTTGAGAATCGGAATTTTGAATCTCTTTTGAACCACAGAGCTCAAGTGGTCTAGATTTTAACATTCAACTGATAGAACAGAAACTTGATATTTGAATCTTGGCTTGTGATGATTTTGTTCATCACCAAAAGTGAAGATAATTTGGTGTGATGGGAATAGGATTATTTTGGGAGTCAGGCTAAGATAATTGAAATTTTAGTCCTAACTCCTGTCACTAAGTCATATGGTTTTGATCAAGTTATTTTATCAGTTCTTTTTATAAATATGAAGTATTTAGTCTTTAAATTTACAAATTCTAAGTTCTCTGAAACCCTAATGTTTGGCTCTACTTCAGTTTCCTTTGGCTGGAAATTTTAGAGGGTTCATTAACTGATTTAATAAAGATGAAGTGAACGGTTGTTATATTCAGGGATTTTGTTGCATTTTACAAGAAAGAAAAATGTAAGCCCAAGGCATCCATGTTAAGTTGACTTCTCAGAGGTTACACAGTAATTGATGTGTAGTTGATGAAGTACAGAAAATTTGTTGATCAATTTCCAAGCATTTCATCCTTTTAGTCCTGACCTTTATTTCACTCCCTAGTAACAGCCTGCAAAATTTCATTTATCTTTCGCAGAGAATCCACTCCATTTAACATTATCCCAGGGTGGTTGGTGAGGTCTCTAGCATTGCTGCATTTTGCCTGACTCTCTTCCCAATAACTAATCAAGAAAAATTTTCAACTCTCTCTTTTCTACAGTGAATACCCACATAAGCTATTTGACAAGGATCCTGTTTACAGTTGTCTGTCATGTCTCTTGACCCAGCTGGAAGGATAATTTTATTATTATTTATTATGGTGCTACCTCTGCATTCCCCAAACTTGGCACCTGAATTAGAAATGTTTGTGATCACTCAATTATTGTGACTATTTCAGATTTGTTAAGCCCATATCACACACAACAATATTCAAACTAATTTATATACTATTGAAGTCCAATAAAGATCCTAGAAATATAAATATTCTATGGCTATTGGGGACGACAAGGTATGAGATGGTTGGATGCCATCACTGACTCAATGGACATGAGTTTGAGCAAGCTCTGAGAGTTGATGACGGACAGGGAAGCCTGGTGTGCTGCAGTCCAGGGGGTTACAAAGAGTCGGACACGACTGAGCAACTGAACTGAACTGGAATGTTGGAAATGAAATTCAATCTCTTACTTCATACAAAAGAGAAAACTGGCATTAAAAGGCTTTCAGAAGGTCAAAACAAGTTAATGAGAGAACAAACATGCACCATAACGGTGCTTGCTAGACACAACTCTAATGTATCTATCCCATTAAGCTTCTCTCTATCACCTTCTATGTGCCAAACATTATTGTAAGAACTTTTTACTTGAATTAACTAATTTAATCCTCACAACAACCAACTTATGTCTGTTTTACAAATTAGGAATAGAGAAACAGTTTTCCAAGCGTACATAACTAGAACTCAGACTGGATTCTCTGGGAAAGAGAAATAATATCTTGCAGAATGTTACTAGGGACAGAAATAAAGGTCAGGATTGAAACAATAAAATGTTTGAACTCAGACAGTGAGACATCAGAGTCCCTCTTCTGAGTTGCCAGCTATCTCGCCACAGCTGCAGGACTAAAACAATCCTTTAGTGTGTTTAATTTTGTGGGGCTTTCCTTAATATTTACAGTGAAAATTATTTTATATTTTTAATAAAACTTTATTTGAATTTTAAGTTTTATTCATATCTTGTCTTCAAATGAACAAACCATATTAGATTTCTGCTGATGAACTCCTGGTCAAATATTATTTTTCAGAAATAAAAAATGATTATAGTAGTAAAACATGCATGCATGTATGTATGTGAAGGAGGAAACAGACAGAACAGGCTCCATCTTGAAAGCAGGACTCCATCTTGGCCCGGACTGTGGACTCTGAGCTATATGCCGAGTATCTATGGAAACAACATACCAACTGGAAAACCAGGCCCCCTGGATGGAACCCCAAGGCTTGTAGCTAGGCTCTCTGTTGTCTAAAAGAATACCACAATTATCTGTGTAACTGAATAGAGTCATAAATGCTATTATGCTTATTGGGATATGACCACAGTCTTATTGATAATTGTCCACTGTTAACTACCTTGGCTTAAGGCATATGAATCACGGGTTAACTTTGATTGTATCTTTCTTTTCCTTTGTTTAGACTAGTTTCAGGGAATTTGGGGAGGTGGGTTTGGGCACGTACACTTAGGGTATATAAAGTTTTCAGAAAAACTGGTCAGGGTCCTTGGCTAAGAGGAGACTCTGCCTCGGGCCTGCCGATGTAATGAACTGCACTCCACTATGTGTATTGTCCTTCTGAGTGAGTTTGTTTCCTGGAACGCGTGGCTACAACATTTGGTGCATGGGCCGGGAAACTCCTCACTTTGAGGAGACAAGTCCCATTTGAGACTACTCCAAGGCCTTGTGGCTCAAATCTTCTAGAGGGAGGAAGGCGCCTTGCTCTTCTGGAAGGATTCTACTTCTCAATGCCTGGACCTTTCACTTTAGCGGGTAGTGGACAGCAGCAAGGGAACTGAGCTCTCAGGTGAGGAGGAACCCACTCGGTAGGGTGGAAGAGGGGGCCTGATCATCCCCCCTGGGAGGGATAAGAAGGGGCACAGACCCGCAGGAGCCTGGATTAGGCAGGTGGAAACGTTTGCTTGGTACACAGGTTGGCAAGCGTGTTAGGGTTTAAGGAAGGAAATTTGTGAAGGTCATTTAGTAGGTGGTGTCCACACCGTCTTGGGGAAAATTATTACCAAGGAATTGCCAAGGGATTTTTAGGAGAAGAAACTTGGTTTTTGTGTGCTCATATTCTGCTTGCATCAAGGAGGTGTCTCATCTACTATGAAATTCTTGACCCTCTCAGAATTGTCAGGCTAGAAGGAGGGGGATACAGAAGTGAGTATGAATTGGCTTTTCCGGAGACGGCTGGGACGTGGGATGTTTACCCCATCTGTATTTTCATCTGCACCTGATCGAGCCCACCAAGGCAGAATGGGCTTTAAAACTTAAGGGAGAAACAGTCTTGGACCACGTGACATTCTGGTTTGGCTGTGCTGACTGGCAGATGAAGGCATGCAGATCCCCCTTCTCCCTCTGGGATCTGGAAGGTAAGGCTCTTCTCACCTCAATTAGGAAGGAAGCAGAATGACAATTAAAGGGTCATTGAGTGGAAATATCAGAAGTACATAGGGTACTGAGAAATTCGTAGAGAGAACAAAAAGAAAAACTAGAAGAAGGTCCGAGATTGTAAGCAAGATGGGGGAAAGTGAATCTAAGGCAACTGTATTGGTGTGCCTGATTAAAAATTTAAAGAAGGGATTTCGAGGAGACTATGGAGGAGGAGGGGACGACAGAGGATGAGATGGCTGGATGACATCACTGAAACGATGGATGTGAATCTGTGTGAACTCCAGGAACTGGTGATGGACAGGAAGGCCTGGCTTGCTGTGATTCATGGGGTCGCAAAGAGTCAGAAACGGCTGAGTGACTGCACTGAACTGAACTGATGGGGTGAATATGAAGCCTAACTGCCTCCACATACTCTGTGAGGTCGAATGGCCCCTGTGGGAATAGGATGACACCAAAGAACACCATGAACTTAAAAATAGTGGAAGCAGTCTGTCTATACAGTAGTCACAGGAGGGCCAGGACACCTGGATCAATATCCATATATTGACTCATGGCTAGGGTTAGCTCAAGACCCTCCTACTTGAACAAGGTTCTGTATCCAGAAGGGAAAGGGAAAAAAGTATTAATGGCACAAAAATTGACTGATGATAAAAAAGTAAATTCTACAGGATTTGGATGAGGATGACCTGACCACTCTCCCAGACTGGATAATGATGCGCTTGCCTCCCAGTGCTCCACCAGGACTGGAGGCTGCCTTAATGCCCAATCCAGGGCCAGGTGAAGTTCCTGCAGCAGCCACTACTCTTCCACCAGCTCTCCCGGAGTTTGTAGAGCCGCCATTTTGGCAGGCTCCAATCCCAGCAATGGAGACCTCTGATCAATGCCCCCAGAATTCCACCTCAGCTGGACCTTCTAGATTGTTTCCACCTCTCCCGGTGAGTACTGATGGGAAGGGGGAAGAAAACACTGCAATGAGACAGAGGCTGTGCTCCACCAAGGGACAGGGGGAAAGAACCCCACTATAGATGCGCCTCAGAGAGCTACAACAGCCTCCAGTTCAGGACGCATGGGGCACTACCATCAGCCCCCTATTATTACCAGCCATTTTCCTCTACAGATATATTAAACTGGCAGAGACACGCTCCACCATACTTGCGGGAGCCAAAAGCCATGATTAGGCTAATGGAGACTATTTTTCCAACCCACCACTCTACATAGGATGACATAATCCAACTACTAGTCTCCCTTTACAGCACTGAGGAAAGACACAGGATCCTGAGGCTAGAAAATGGTTAAGAGAAATGGCACCTGAGGGTACTGCAAACCCTCAGTAGTGGGCAGAACTAGCCACCCCTGATGAGAGGCCCAATTGGGACTGTAACACAGAGGAAGAGAAGGACCACATGGGGAGATATTGGGTGGCTACGTTATGAGGTCTCACAAGGGGGGCCCAAAAAGCTATGAGTACTGCAAAACCCTACAAAGTGATTCAAAGGGAAAGCAAATCACCCTCTGAGTTCTGCGAAAGAAAGTGCGAGGCCTATAGACTTTATGTGCCAATAGACCCAGCCAGAGGCTGCTGGGTCTCAGATGGTAATAAATGCAGCCTCTGTGTCTCTAGCCTACCCTGAAAATGTCAGATGGTGGGACACCAAGTGATTCATGAAATTTTATACATCCCCGAATGCCCAGGACCTTTGTTAGGCAGAAACTTGCTATCTAAATTGGGGGCACAAGCGACCTTTCCCCCCACGAAAGACCCACTGTTCAAGCAGGCTCAACCACCTACTTACTCTTCCTCTCAGTAACCCCTCAAGATGAATGGAGGTTGCATAGTCTCCTGGCAAGGAAACCAGACCAGCTAAACAGTCAAGAAAGAGAGTTAACTCAACAATTCCCTGAGGTCTGGGTGGAAGACAATCTCTGCACCGCCCCCCGCACCCCACCCCCCTGCCCCGCCTCAAGCTTGCAAAACAAGTCCCACTGGTAACAAAACTTAAACCTGGTACAATTACGTCAGCTCCCGCCTTGGGCCTGCCAGACCTTGCTAAGCCATGTACTCTTTATGTGACTGAAAAGGACAAGGTGGCTATGGGAATGTTGTCCCAGATTATGGGGACATGGGACAGAGCAGTGGCTTATCTCTAATCAGCTGGACAGTGTTGACACTGGGTGGCTGGGATGCTTATGGGAGGCAACTGAGCTGATTTTGGGCCAAGATTTGTTCATAAAAGTCCTGCATGAGGTCAACACTCTCCTGCGAGGGGACCCTCATAAATGGCTGTCATCATCCCAGATTACTCAATACCAGGGACTGTTATGTGAAAACCCCCATATTACTACTGAGCCTTGTCAGGCCCTGAATCTGGCCACTCTCTTTCCTGTGGGAGAAGGTGGGCCCTCACATGATTGCAATGAAATATGCCAGCAGGCCTGACTTGAGAGACCAGCCAATCCCGAACCCAGATTTGGTCCTGTACACCAATGGCACCAGCCTGGTGAAACAAGGACAATGGCTGTTGGGATACGCAGTAGTCATGGAAGAAACCATCGTTGAAGCTAGCTCTCTGATATCACACTGGTCCACTCAACAGGCCGAACTATATGCTCTAATCCAGGCCCTCCAGCTGTCAAAAGGACAAAATCTCAGAACTGCACTGCATGCTCACAGGTCAATGCTGCCTCTCGGCACAGACAGAAACCTCCAGGGATTCAGGTAAAAGGCACGCTGCCCTTTGAACACCCGGAATTGGACTTCACTGAAATGAAACCTCGCCAACACTACCATTACCTGCTGGTCATAGTATGTACGTTCTCAGGACGGGTAGAAGCTTTCCCTACCCAGACTGAAAGAGCATCAAAAGTAGCCCGGTGCCTGCTTAGGGAGATAGTCCCCAGATTTGAATTTCCTACCAGCATTGGATCGGACAATGGCCCGGCTTTCGTAGCTGATTTAGTATAACAAGTAAGCAAAACTTTAAACATCAAGTGGAAATTACATACCCTTTACAGGCCCCAGAGTTCTGGGATGGTGGAAGGAACCAACGGGACACTTAAAGAGACACTCTCCAAGTGGACCTTAGAGACTGACTGTTCCTGGGTGGACTTGTTTCTGACAGCTCTGCTCAGACTCAGGATGACGCTACAGTCCCATGGCTCTTCTCCATACAAAATTGTATATGGGAGACCCGCTCCCCAAATAAAACAGGTATCAACAAATTTGCCTCAAGTAAGGGGAGATGAGATTTCACAGCAGATGGAACAACCTGGTAAGGTAATAAATCAGGTAACTAAGTTTGTAGAAGAAAGGGTGCCATTCCCCCTTGGGGAACAGATTCACAAATTTGTGCCTGGGGATCAGGTGTGGTCAAGGACTGGAAACACGACTCCTTGGCCCCACATTCAGTTCAGTCACTCAGTGGTGTCCGACTCTTTGCAACCTCATGTATCGCAGCACACCAGGCCTCCCTGTCCATCACCAACTCCTAGAGTTCACTCAGACTCACGACCATTGAGTCAGTGATGCCATCCAGCCATCTCATCCTCTGTTGTCCCCTTCTCCTCCTGCCCCAATCCCTCCCAGCAGCAGAGTCTTTTCCAGTGACTCAACTCGTCGCATGAGGTGGCCAAAGTACTGGAGTTTCAGCTTTAGCATCATTCCTTCCAAAGAAATCCCAGCGCTGATCTCCTTCAGAATGGGCTGGTTGGATTTCCTCGCAGTCCAAGGGACTCTCAAGAGTCTTCTCCAACACCACAGTTCCAAAGAATCAATTCTTCGGCGCTCAGCCTTCTTCACCGTCCAACTCTCACATCCGTACATGACCACAGGAAAAACCGTAGCCATGACTAGATGGACCTTAGTCGGCGATGTAATGTCTCTGCTTTTGAATATGCTATCTAGGTTGGTCATAACTTTTCTTCTGCCAATTTGCCTTGGTTCATGGGCCTGACATTCCAGGTTCCTATGCAATATTGCTCTTCACAGCATCAGAATGTTGTTTCTATCACCAGTCACATCCACAGCTGGGTATTGTTTTTGCTTTGGCTCCATCCCTTCATTCTTTCTGGAGTTATTTCTTCACTGATCTCCCATAGCATATTGGGCTCCTACTGACCTGGGGAGTTCCTCTTTCAGTATCCCATCACTTTGCCTTTTCATACTGTTCATGGGGTTCTCAAGGCAAGAATACTGAAGTGGTTTGCCATTCCCTTCTCCAGTGGACCACATTCTGTCAGACCTCTCCACCATGACCCGCCCATCTTGGGTTTCCCCACGGGCATAGCTTAGTTTCATTGAGTTCGACCAAAGCTGCGGTCCTAGTGTGATTGGAAGGGTCCATACACTGTTGTTCTAACCAACCCGAATGCAGCTAAAGTTGCAGGTGTCACTTCCTGGATCCACCACACGAAGGTGAGGAGAGCATACCATGCAGACCCGGAGGACGCCGAGCGGACCACAGGAAAGGACCCCACTGGGCCCCATGAAACCAAGATCATCTTAAAGAAGAAATAGAGATGAAGCTCTACAATCAACTGCTGCTGCAAGGACTTGCCGGTGTCATCTTGAGACTAACCATAGTTTCAGTACAAAGACGGGCCTGTGCTATAATTAAAGTTGAATGTTGTGTATTTAATCCTGATTTATCTGGCTATATATCAGCCACCTTAGATGACATGAAAGGTCAGGTAAAAGTTATGTCTGATGATCATTTTCCTTTTTGGACTTTGGTCATATCTTGGGTAAAGGGTGATTGGTGGAAAACTATATTTACCATTGTTATAGTTGCCCTGATAGGTCTACTTTGTGAACACTTATTTTGCAGTGCATTATAAACTTTATAACCAACCCAAAGGTTGATGTCGTTCTCCCAAAATGGAGGTCGGAGAGTCAGGGTGCAGTATATCCCTAAGAATGATGCCCATACTATGTGTTAAGAGCATCAAGACGGGGGAATGAAGGAGGAAACAGACAGAACAGGCTCCATCTTGAAAGCAGGACTCCATCTTGGGCCGGACTCTGGACTCTGAGATATATGCCCAGTATCTATGGAAACGACATACCAACTGGAAAACCAGGCCCCCTGGATGGAACCCCAAGGCTCGTAGCTAGACTCTCTGTTGCCTGAAAGAATACCCCAATTATCTGTGTAACCGAATAGAATCATAAATGCTATTATGCTTATTGGGATATGACCACAGTCTTATTGATAATTGTCCACTGTTAACTACCTAGGCTTAAGGCATATGAATCACGGGTTAACTTTGATTGTATCTTTCTTTTCCTTTGTTCAGACTAGTTTCAGGGAATTTGGGGAGGTGGGTTTGGGCACGTACACTTAGGGTATATAAAGTTTTCAGAAAAACTGGTCAGGGTCCTTGGCTAAGAGGAGACTCTGCCTCGGGCCTGCTGATGTAATGAACTGCACTCCACTATGTGCATTGTCCTTCTGAGTGAGTTTGTTTCCCGGAACACGTGGCTACAGCATATGTGCTCAGAGACATTTAATAATTTAAGTTAGGATATTACTTTCTTGTGAACTGCTTTAAGACATCTACTTACTCTGTAATATAAGCACAAATCTCTGTGGAAGATGTAATACTAACTTACCAAGAACTAAACTAGGGGGATAACTGTGTCTCTTTTTATTCCTGTCCCTTTGCTTTCTGAAAGCAAAGTCTCACACTAATTTCTTTTAAAAATTTTGTAAGCTAACACATATGGATCCAATTACTTAATGGTCTGCAGAGTTGTAAGGGCAGTTGCTTCTACCAGTTTTAGCAATTTTGCTGGATCTCCACTGCAAACTGAAGGATGGCTCCTCTAACTGACCCTTTGTCCTTTTTGGAGGAAGCCAATCAGTAGCAGACAAAACTGGATGAGTGTTATAGGTGTTTCTGTGTGTCTGTGTGTCTGTGTGTGTGTGGGGGGGGGGGGGGGGCGGGGCAAATGTTTATGGTAATCTAGTCATTTTGAAAGGAAAAGAAAAAAGTACCAAGTAGGAACACCAAACCAGGAAAAGACAAAGAAGGAGAGGGAGCAAGACAAAGGGAGGGAACTTGCATATTAAGGAATTTCAATGCAGTCTATTTGTTTACTGTACGGAAAATCTGTTTCACAAATTCAATTACCATATAGCATGGTTGCACCTGGTAAAATATAACACTAAAGCCACACTGAGTTAAACGCATTTAAGGAAGTTGTAGAGCTGGAATTACAATCTCATGGAAACAACTTGAAATTTTCAAAATAGTTTCCTAAGCAGCAAATCACATCTCAGCATGAGAGGTAAAAGACTGGTTAACATTTCAATGGTTCCTCCTAATTATAGCAGAGGGCAACACAATGTTATTTTCCATGAAAATCTCACCTTAAAAATAAAATTGAAAAATGTGACCAACCTCCTCACTTTAAGTTTTCTGCTGTAATTCCGCTCTGTTTCTCTGATTCCTGTTTAGTCTCGTTCTTGGAAAAAAATCGAATGTAGGAAGATTGATATCAGTGAAATAGGGTGGAAGGAAAAGTGCAAAGCAGAATTACTAAGGAGATGGCTTTCTCCTCCACCATCTTGGAGACCATATTTCTTTTAATAATATTTTCAGTGCTACCTACAGGTAAGGAATGAAGCATAGATAATCATTAGGTGTTCAGTTCAGTTCAGTCCAGTTGCTCAGTTGTGTCCAACTCTTTGTGACCGCATGGACTGCAGCGCACCAGGCTTCCCATTCTACCACCTACTCTTGGAGTTTACTCAACCTATGTCCACTGAGTCAGTGATACCATCCAAATCATCTCATCTTCTGGCATCCCCTTCCCGTCCCACCTTCAGTCTTTCCCAGCATCAGGCTCTTTTCCAATGAGTCAGTTCTTCACATCAGATGGCCAAAGTATTGGAGTTTCATCTTCAACATCAGTCCTTCCAATGAATATTCAGGACTGATTTCCTTTAGGATGGGCTGGCTGGATCTCCTTGCAGTCCAGGGGACTCTACAGAGTCTTCTCCAACACCACAGTTTAAAAGCATCAATTCTTCTGCACTTTATAGTCCATCTCTCACACCCATGCATGAGGACTGGAAAAACCAGTTTCGACTAAACAGACATTTGTTGGCAAACTAATGCCTCTGCTCTTTAATATGCTGTCTAGGTCGGTCACAACTTTTCTTCCAGGGAGCAAGTGTCTTTTAATTTCATGGCTGAAGTCGCCATCTACAGTGATTTTGGAACTCCCCAAAATAAAGTCTGTCACTGTTTCCATTGTTTCCCCATCTACTTTCCATAAAGAGATGGGACCAGACGCCATGATCCTAGTTTTTGGAATGTTGAGTTTTGTTTTGTTTTGTTTTCTTTTTTTTTAGTTTTTTATTTTTTTACATTTTAAAATCTTTAATTCTTACATGCATTCCCAAACATGAACCCCCCTCCCACCTCCCTCCCCATAACATCTTTCTGGGTCATCCCCATGCACCAGCCCCAAGCATGCTGCATCCTGCGTCAGACATAGACTGGCGATTCAATTCACATGATAGTATACATGTTAGAATGTCATTCTCCCAAATCATCCCACCCTCTCCCTCTCCCTCTGAGTCCAAAAGTCCGTTATACACATCTGTGTCTCTTTCCCTGTCTTGCATACAGGGTCGTCATTGCCATCTTCCTAAATTCCATATATATGTGTTAGTATACTGTATTGGTGTTTTTCTTTCTGGCTTACTTCACTCTGTATAATCGGCTCCAGTTTCATCCATCTCATCAGAACTGATTCAAATGAATTCTTTTTAACGGCTGAGTAATACTCCATTGTGTATATGTACCACAGCTTTCTTATCCATTCATCTGCTGATGGACATCTAGGTTGTTTCCATGTCCTGGCTATTATAAACAGTGCTGCGATGAACATTGGGGTACATGTGTCTCTTTCCATTCTGGTTTCCTCGGTGTGTGTGCCCAGAAGTGGGATTGCTGGGTCATAAGGTAGTTCTATTTGCAATTTTTAAGGAATCTCCACACTATTCTCCATAGTGTTGAGTTTTAAGCCAACTTTTTCACTCTGCTCTTTCACTTTCATAAAGAGGCGCTTTAGTTCTTCTTCACATCCTGCCATAAGGGTGGTATTATCTGCATATCTGAGGTTACTGATATTTCTCCTGGCAATCTTGATTCCAGATTGTGCTTCATCCATCCTGGCATTTTGCATGATGGGGTCTGCATGTAAGTTAAATAAGCAGGGTGACAATATACAACCTTGATGTACTCCTTTCCCAATTTGGAACCAGTGTGTTGTTCCATGTCCATCTCTAACTGTTGTGTCTTGACCTGCAGACAGATTTCTCAGAAGGCAGGTCAGATGGTCTGGTATTCCCATCTCTTTCAGAATTTTCCACAGTTTGCTGTGATCCACACAAAGGCTTTGCATAGTCAATAAAGCAGAAATAGATGTTTTCCTGGAACTCTCTGCTCTTTAAGTGATCCAGTGGATATTGGCAATTTGGTCTCTGGTTCCTCTGCCTTTTCTAAAACCAGCTGGAACATCTGGAAGTTCACAGTTCATGTGCTGTTGAAGCCTGAATTGGAGAATTTTGAACATTACTTTGCTAGCATCTGAGATGAATGCAATTGTGTGGTAGTTTGAGCATTGTTTAACATTGCCTTTCTTTGGGATTGGAACAAAAACTGACCTTTTCCAATCCTGCAGCACTGATGAGTTTTCCATATTGCTGGCATATTTAGTGCAGCACTTTTAGGATTTGAAATAGCTCAACTGGAATTCCATCACCTCCACTAGGTTTGTTTGTAGTAACATTTCCTAAGGCCCGCTAGAGTTTGCATTCCAGGATGCTTGGCTCTAGTTGAGTGATCACACCATCGTGGTTATCTGAGTTATGAAGATACTTTTTTATAATTCTTCTATGTAGTCTTGCTATTTCCTCTTAATATGTTTGTTTCTGTCAGGTCCACACCATTTCTGTCCTTTATTGTGTCATTTATTTCTGTCCTTTATGCCCATCTTTGCATGAAATGTTCCCTTGGTATCTCTAATTTTCTTGAAGAGATCTCTAGCTTTTCCCATTCTATTGTTGTCCTCTATTTCTTTGCATAGATCACCGAGGAAGGCTTTCTTATCTCTCATTGCTATTCTTTGGAACTCTATATTCAGAGTAGAATCTTAATGTAGAAAAGGAATATATTTCCTTTTCTCCTTTGCCTTAGTTTCACTTCTTTTCTCAGCTATTTGTACAGGCTACTTACAAAAAAAGACAACCATTTTGCTTTTTTTTAATTTCTTTTTCTTGGGGATGGTCTTGATCACTGCCTCCTGTACAATGTCACAAACCTCCACCCAGAGTTCTTCAGGCACTCTGTCCATCAGATCTAATCCCTTGAATCTATTTGTCACTTCCACTGTATAAACATAAGAGATTTGATTTAGGTCATACCTGAATGCTCTGGTGGTTTTCCCTACTTTCTTTAATTTAAGTATGTCATAGACCTAGATAAAATAAAGAATTCCACTGAAAATGTGAGAAGAATATCGAAGAAATGGCTTAAAGGTTGTCTAAGCTTCCAAAATAGCATGTACAGCATAGACTCACCTTGACAACAAAAAACAAGAAACGCACAATTCCCATCTTATGTATGCATACGGGAAAAAAAAATATATGTAGCATTATCCTGTAGTTATCATTCGCTCTCTCTGCATAGGGGAATTTTAAGTGCTCTTTTCATCATTGAGGGTTTGTTTTGTTTATAGAGAGCATATATTGCTTGTGTAATTAAAAATAGTTGATCATTGTTGAAAACGGATTTGTTATACTATTCTTTCTTCTTTTATGTTTAAATCTTTCACACTAAAGAGTTTAGAAACTAAGCTAGAAAATGTTAGAAAATAAAAACCACTTGAGACATGGACTAATACTTCAAGTGGCTATTGGGGCTTGTTGGGAGTAAGTGTGGTGACAGCAAATATAGTCAATAAAAAATCTTGACTTTGTAGGGGAGAACAAGATGGTGGAGGAGTAGGTGGATGTGGAGTCCATCTCTCTCCATGGATACATCAGGAATATACCTTCAGACACAGAAGTGCATGCAGAACACCAGCTTAGCGCAGAGAGGAGGACCTGACAAGTGGAAAAGAATATATAGAACCATGTAACACTTGGTAGGACAAAGGTACTAGGGGAAAAACCAGGAGGGTGAGTAGGACTGGACCTGCCCTTGGTGGCTGGGGGAACTGAAGCAGGGGTATGATCTCAGTGGGGCAATTATCTAAGTCAGAGGAAAAACATTTAAGGCTGAGAGTGAAAGAGCAGATCTGTGGCAGCCTAAATGGAATGAGAATCAGACAGTCCTTGCCACAGCCATACATATGCGAGGCAGGAATCTGGGTTTCCGGGAAGGTGCAGTGGCTGGGAGCTGGACTTTAGGGATTTGGGAGATTGGGGTGGGAAATGCCTGTGAAGGAAAGCCAGGAAGCCAGGGAAGCAAGGCCATACTACTGAGTCATGCATAGGGGGTGGCGCCGTCACCATAGCCTCTCTCTGTCCACAGGCCAGCATCAGCAGCTGAACAATAGAGAGGTGGGCCCATCAAGTGCCTGATCCACTGAACTACAGAGTAGGATCCCACACAGGGTGCCCCTTTAAGTGCATGATGTGCTGATCTGCAGAGTAGGACCCCAGTCAGGGGAGTCCCCTCTATGTGTCTGATGTGCCGAACAACAAGGGAAGGACCCCAGGCGAGGGATCCCTCTAAGTGCCTGAATGCGAGGAGCTACAGAGAAAGACTGGCCAAAGAGGCTTCTGATCGCCAGCTACAAGAGGCTCAAAAAAAGACTCTGATAGGGCCATAACTCCCTATGTGGAGGCAGTCTGTGTCCCTGAACACTTGGCGCTGCCAGGGTCACTGCAAGCCAAGCAGCTGCACCACTTCACGCTCAACTCTCATTGGCGCAGAGCTGCCACCAGCAAAAATGATAAAAAGTCTTATATTTATGTGTGCAGAGTCGCTTCGGTCCTGTCTGACTCTTTGAAGCCCTGAAGACTGTGGCCTGCCAGGCTTCTCTGTCAGAGAGGGGGTTCTCCAGGCAAGAATACTAGAGTGCATTGGCCAATACTGGTTGCCATGCCCTTCTAGAGCACTATGTTTCCTGCTACCCTAGCCGCCAAGCCCCCTGAGAACCTGGTGTTGCCAGAAACTGTGCGACTCAAGCAGCTGCACCATTTCCACACCTGGCCCTCACAGGGGCAAATCCAAGCCTTCCAGGGCAGCTGGTACAGATATAATTTTTGGTGTCCTGTGTTCGCCCGGTTAATCTATTGTACTTAATTTTCATTTAACTGTTTGATTTTGCTTATAGGTGTATATGTATATGTGTATATTCAGCCACACTTTCAAAATAGAAAGTTATGTTATATTATGGTATGAACCTCTGCCTTTCCATTGGGCTTTTGCAGTTTTATGGAGTGTTCTTTTCCCCCGCCCCCTTTTGTCTTTCTTCTTCCATTCTATTTGCTTTACTCTTTTGTAGAATTTTAATTTTTACTTTTTTAAAACCTATTATATTTTTTCTGCATTTATTCCTTCTTTTGCCTTTCCTACTGTACTTTTCCCCTTGCAGTTAATCTTTAATGTATATGAATCTTCTTCATCTACCTCTATTTAACTTTGCATATCTATTCTTTCTTTCTTTCCTTTCCTCACAACATATTTGTTAGTTTTGTTTTCAATGCTTTATTCCCCACTTGGCACCTTGTTTTAGTTTTGTTTTCCAGTTTGTGCTTAAGTTAGTTTTGTTCTTAACTGGTAATTATACTTTTTTATTTCCTTTGTCCACCAGATCAACCTACTGTACTTTATTTTCGTTGGACTGTTTTCACTTTGATCATGGGTGTATATGTATATATGCATATTCCATGATTTTGATTATTATTTGCCTAATTTTGCAACTGCTATTTGTCTGGGGTTCATCTTTGGTTTCTCGTTTTTGGATATTTGTTTTACTCTCCTTTAATGCCATAGCAAACCACTTCTGAAATCTTTGTTCCTAACCAGAGATCAAACCCTGAGCCTTTGGAGTGGGAGAACTGACTCCAGGACCCTAGACTACCAGAGAATTAACCCTAGGGAGTATCACATAGTCAGAAATTGACAGTAACACAATAATGGTAGGAGACTTAACACTACTCGCACCAATGGACAGATCATCAAAACAGAAAATTAATAAGGAAACACAAGTCTTAAATGATATGTTAGATGAGATGGATCTCACTGATATCTATAGAACATTCCATCCAAATTCAGAAGAACACACCTTCTTCTCAAGTGCACATGGAACATTTTCCAGGAATACCATATCCTGGGTCACAAATCAAACCTCAGTAAACTTAAGAAAACTGAAATTGTATCAGACATCTTCTCTGACCACAGTGCTATGAGACTCGATATCAAATATAAGAAAAAAAAAAAACTGTAAGAAACACAAACCTATGGAGATTAAACAACAAGTTTCTAAATAACTAACAGTTTACTGAAGAAACAAAAGGGAAATAAAAAAGAATCTTAGAAAAAAAATGACAATGAAAACAGGACAACTCAAAATCTATGGGATTCAGCAAAACCAGTTCTAAGAGGGAAGTTTATAGCAATACAATCTTACCTCAAGAAACAAGATAAACATCGAACAGACAACCTAACTGCATACCTAAAGCTACTTAAAAAAGAAGAAGAAGAAAAAAAAAATTAGTAGAACGAAAGAAATCATAAATAGCCTAGCAGAAATAAAAGAAAAAGAAATGAAAGGAGAAGCAGTAGGGAAGATTAATAAAACGAAAAGCTGGTTCTTTGAGAAGATAAACAAAATTGACAAACACCTAGCCAGACTCCTCAAGAAAAAAAGAGAGAAGAATTAAATCAACAAAACTAGAAATGAAAAAGGAGAGGTTACAACAGACAATGCAGAAATACAAAGGATTATAAAAACAACCATATGGCAATACAATAGATAACCTGGACGAAATGGACAGATTTGTAGAAAAGTTCAGTTTTCCAAGACTGAAACAGGAAGAAATAGGAATTGTGAACAACCCAATTACAAGCACTGAAATTGAGTGGTGATAAAAAACAACTCCCCCGAAACAAAAGCCCAGCACGAGATGGCTTCACAGGAGAATTCTATCAAACATTTAGAGAAGAGCTAATGTGTATCCTTCTAAAACTCTTTCCAAAAATTGCAGAGGAAGGGACACTTCCAAACTCATTCTACGAGGCCACCATCACTCTGATACCAAAACCAGACAAAGACAACACACAAAACAGAAAACTACAGGCCAATATCACTGATGAACATAGATTCAAAAATCCTAAACACAATTTTAGCAAACAGGATTCAGCTACATTTCTAAAAGCTCATACACCATGATCCAGTTGGGTTTATTCCAGGGATGCAAGGATTCTACAATATATGAAAATCAATCGATGTGATACACCATATTAACAAACTGAAAGATAAAAACCACCGGGTCATCTCAATAGATGTAGAAAAAGCCTTTGGCAAAATTCAGCACCTATTTATGATTAAAACTCTTCAAAAAATGAGCGTAGAAGGAACCTACCTCAGCATAGTAAAGGCCATACATGATAAGCCTACAACAAACATTACTCTCAGTGGTGAAAAACTGAAAGCAATTCCCCTTAAGATCAGGAACAAGACAAGGGTGTCCACTTTCACCACTATTATTCAGCATAGTTCTGGAAGTCCCAGCTACAACAATCAGAGAGGAAAAAGAAATGAAAGGAATCCAGGTCAGAAAAGAAGAAGTAAAGCTCTCACTGTTTGCAGATGACATGATACTGTGCATAGAAAACCTTAAAGACAGTATCAGCAAATAACTGGTGATGAACAGGCAGGCCTGGCCTGCTGTGATTCATGGAGTCGCAAAGAATTAGGCACGACTGAGCGACTGAACTGAACTGAAGTGAATCAGTGAATTTAGCAAAGTTGCAGGATACAATATCAATACACAGAAGTCACTTGAATTTCTATATAGTAAAAATGAAAAATCAGAAAGAGCAATTAAGGAACCAATCCCATTCACCATTGCAGCAAAGAGAATTAAATACCTAGGAATAAACTTACCTAAGGAGACAAAATAACTGTACACAGAAAATTATAAGGCACTAATGAAGAAAAGCAAAGATGACATAAATGGATGGAGATATATTCCTTGTCCCTGAGTAGAAAGAAGCAATACTGTGAAAATGACTATACTACCAAATGCAATCTACAGATTTAATGAAATCCCTATCAAAATGCCAATGGCATTTTTCACAGAACTAGAACAAAACATTTCACAATTCATATGGAAACACAAAATACCTGAAGAGCCAAATCAGTCTTGAGAAAGAAGAATGGAGCTGGAGGAATCAAGCCTCCTGACTTCAGGTTATATTACAAAGCTGCAGCCATCAAGAAAGTATGGTACTGGCGCAAAAACAGAAATATAGACTGCTGGAACAAGATAGAGAGCTGAGAAGTAAACCTATGCACCTATGGGTACCTTATTTTTGACGAAGGAGGCAGAACATGCAGTGGGGCAAATACAGCCTCTTGAGTAAATGGTGCTGGGAAAACTGGACAGCTACTTGTGAAAGAATGAAATTAGAACACTTCCTAACACCATACACAAAGACAAATTCAAAATGGATTAAAGACCTAAGTGTAAGACCAGAAACTATAAAACTTTTAGAGGAAGATATAGGCAGAACACTCAATGACATAAATCAAAGCAAGATCCTCTTTGACCCACCTCCTAGAGTAATAGAAATAAAAACAAAAGTGAACTAGTAGGATCTGATTGAACTTAAAAGCTGTTGCACAGCAAAGGAAACTATAAGCAAGGTGACAAGACAACTTCAGAATGGGAGAAAATAATTGCAAATGAAACAACTGACAAAGGATTGATTTCCAAATTATACAAGCAGCTTATACAACTCAATACCAGAAAAACAAACAACCCAATAAAAAAGTGGGGAAAAGACCTAAACAGACATTTCTCCAAAGGAGACATACAGATGGCTAACAAACACATGAAAGATGCTCAACATCGTTCATTATTAGAGAAATGCAAATCAAAACCACAATGAGATTTCACCTCACACCAGTCAAAATGGCCCTCGTCAAAATGTCTACACACAATAAATGCTAGCAAGATTGTGGAGAAAATGGAATACTCTTGCACTGTTGGTGGGAATATAAATTGATACAGCCACTATGGAGGATGGTATGGAGATTCCTCGAAAAACTAGGAATAAAACCACCATGACCAGGAATCCCATCCTAGGCATATACCCTGAGGAAACCAAAATTGAAAGAGACCCATGTATCCCACTGTTCACTGCAGCACTATTTTCAATAGCTAAAACATGGAAGCAAACTACATGCCCATCAACAGATGAATGGATAAACAAGTGTGGTATCTATACACAATGGAATATTCAGTTCAGTTCAGTTCAGTCGCTCAGTCGTGTCCGGCTCTTTGCGACCCCATGAATCGCAGCATGCTAGGCCTCCCTGTCCATTACCAACTCCCAGACTTCACTCAGACCCACGTCCATTGAGTCAGTGATGACATCCAGCCATCTCTTCCTCTGTCGTCCCCTTCTCCTCCTGCCCCCAATCCCTCCCAGCATCAGAATCTTTTCCAATGCGTCAACTCTTTGCATGAGGTGGCCAAAGTACTGGAGTTTCAACTTTAGCATCATTCCTTCCAAAGGAATCCCATGGCTGATCTCCTTTAGAATGGACTGGTTGGATCTCCTTTCAGTCCAAGGGACTCTCAAGAGTCTTCTCCATCACTACAGTTCAAAAG
This sequence comes from Ovis aries, assembly GCF_016772045.2. NCBI lineage: Eukaryota > Metazoa > Chordata > Mammalia > Artiodactyla > Bovidae > Ovis > Ovis aries. Next base: position 397,883 of record NC_056059.1, read on the forward strand.
CATCAGTACTTCGGCACTCAGCTTTCTTCACAGTCCAACTCTCACATCCATACATGACCACTGGAAAAACCATAGCCTTGGCTAGACAGAGTGAAGTGAGTCAGAAAAAGATAAATACCGTATGCTGATACATATGTACGGAATCTAGAAAAATGTACTGAAGAATTTACTTACAGGGCAATAATGTAGAAACAGACATAGAGAATAGACTTATGGACATGGGGAGAGGGGAGGAGAGAGTGAAATGTATGGAAAGAGTAACTTGGAAACTTACATTACCGTATGTAAAATAGATAACCAACGGAAATTTGCTGTTTGGCTCAGGAAACTCAAACAGGGGCTCTGTTTCAACCTAAAGGGGTGGTATGGGGAGGGAGATGGGAGGGAGGTTCAAAAGGGAGGGGATATATTTATACCTGTGGCTGATTTATGTTGAGGTTTGAGAGAAAACAGCCAAATTTTGTAAAGCAATTATCTTTCAAAAACTTGATTAAAAAAATAAAACTGCTAGAAATTAAAAAAAAAAAAAAAAGGAGATGTCAAGAATACCCAGAAGAACTATACAAAATTGATCTGCAAGACCCAGGTAAACACAATGATGTGATCACTCACCAAGAGCCAGTCATCCTGGAATGCAAAGTCTAGTGGGTTTTAGGAAGCATCACTACAAACAAAGCTAGTGGAGGTGATGGAATTCCAGTTGAGCTATTTCAAATCCTAAGAGATGATGTTGTGAAAGTGCTGCTCTCAATATGCCAGCAAATTTGGAAAACTCAGCAGTAGCCACAGAACTGGAAAAGGTCAGTTTTCATTCCAGTCCCAAAGAAAGGCACTGACAAAGAATGTTCAAACTACCACAAAATTGTACTCATCTCACACACCAGTAAAGTGACGGTCAAAAATCTCCAAGCCAGGCTTCAACATTACATGAACTGTGAACTTCCAGATGTTCAAGCTGGATTTAGAAAAGACAGAGGAACCATAGATCAAATTGCCAGAATCCACTGGACCATTAAAATAACAAGAGAGTTCCAGAAAAACATCTATATCTGCTTTATTGGCTACCCAAAGCCTTTGATTGTGTGGATCACAACAAACCGTGGAAAATTCGTAAAGAGATTGGAATACCAGACCATCATACCTGCCTCCTGAGAAATCTGTATGCAGATCAGGAAACAACAGTTAGAACTGGACATGGAAAAACAGACTGGTTCCAAACTGGGAAAGGAGTACATCAAAGCTGTGTATTGTCACCCTCTTATTTAACTTTTGTGCAGAGTACATCATGCGAAATGCCAGGCTGAATGAAAGCACAAGGTGGAATCAAGATTGCCAGGAGAAATACTAATAACCTCAGATAAGCAGGTGACATGACAATTATGGAAGAAAGAGAAGAACTAAAGAGCCTTTTGATGAAAGTGAAAGAGGAGAGTGAAAAAGTTGGCTTAAAACTCAACATTGAGAAAGCTAACATCATGGCATCCAGTCCTATCACTTCATGGTAAATAGATTGGGAAACAATGATGACAGAGAGACTTTATTTTTTGTGTTCAAAATCACTGCAGATGTTGACTGCAGCCATGAAATTAAAAGACTCTTGCTCCTTGGAAGAAAAGCTGACAATCCTTGACAGTATATTAAAAAGCAGACATTACTTTGCCAATATGGTCCATCTGGTGAAAGCTATGGATTTTCTAGTAGTCATGCATGGATGTGAGAGTTGGACCATAAAGAAAGCTGAGCGCTGAAGTACTGATGCTTTCTAACTGTGGCATTGGAGAAAACTCTGTAGAGTCCCTTGGACTGCAAGGAGATCCAACTAGTCCATCCTAAAATAGATCAGTCCTGAATATTCATGGAAGGACTGATGCTGAAGCTGAAAGTCCAATACTCTGGCCATTTAATGCCAACAACTGACTCATTGTCAAAGACCCTGATGCTGGGAAAGATTGAACGCAGGAGGAGAAAGAGACGACATTGGATGAGATAGTCGGATGGCATCACTGGCTCTATGGCTATAAGTTTGAGTAAGCTCTGGGAGTTTGTGATGGACAAGGAACACTTGCATGCTGCAGTCCATGGGGTTGCAAAGAGTTGGACACAACTGAGCAACTGAACTGAACTTAAAAGGGTAGATTGAAATCTGTCCAAGTTTAATTTACAAAAATTAAAAATATGACTCTCCACAGTGAGCTGTCACTTCACATCTTGCAGAATGGCTGTCATTAAAAAGGACAAAAATTACATATTTTGGTAAAGATGTGGAGAAATGGGAACCCTCCAATAGTACTGACGGAAATGTAAATTAATATGGCTGTGATGGAAAACATTATGATGGCTTCAAAATTTTTTTTTACAAAAAAGAACTACCACATTATCCAGCAATTCCACTCTTGGGTATACATCTGAAAAAAAAAAAAAAAAACTAATTTTAAAGTATTGTCCCATTGTCCATAACACTATTGCTTACCATTGCCACGATATGGAAGAAACCTGGGTGTCCATCAACTGATGAATGTATAAAGAAGTGGGGTATATATATATATATTTATATAATGGAGTATCACTCAGCTATAAGAAAGAATGAAATTTTGCCACTTGCAGAAACATATATGGACTTGGAAAGCATTATACTAAGTGAAATAAACCAAACAGAGAAAGACAAGTACTGATGATATCTCTTAAATGTGGAACTTAAAAAGTACAACAAATTCGCAGATATAACGAAAAGAAGCAGGATCACAGATACAGAGAACAAACATGGTTACTGTGATGGGGACAGACATGTAATATAGGGGTGAGGAAGGAGACACAAACTATTGAGTGTTAGATAGTCTCAAAAATATGTTATACAACATGGGGAATATAGGCAATATTTAATAATAACTGTAAATGGAAAGTGACCTTTAAAATTTATAAAAACCTTAAATTAAAACAAACAAACTAACTAAAAATTCCCATGCCTTTTACAAATATAAAGTGAGCATGTTTCAAAGATTTATATAACTCATTAATGAGGAAGCCAGAAGGATGGCAAAGCAGGTTCAAATGGTTATAGGGAAAAAAGAGAGTTCATAGTTTCTGAAAGAAAGTATGATGAAATAAGATTGTTACATTAATTATACAACTGGTTAAGATCCTACAGGGCAATACAAATGTAACCTTTGACTTATCTTTTTAATAGAAAGTTTTCATGTCTCTACTGGACAAAGTACATCTGCAATGCTCTTGGACAAGAGTCTTTGCATTGTTATCAGTTTTCTACAATGTAGCATATATCCCTAAAGAATAATAAAATAGTGTGATCAACAGTAAATAGCAAAGCAAAAAAAGTACACAGATTTAGAAGATTTGGTGATTCATGTGGAAGCCTGTTAGATAATGCTTCAATATGACTTTGAAAAGTCATGTGATCATCCTTTAGCCTGAAGACTTTGGATATTTATTCCTTAAATCAAAATAGCATAAAAATCTGACCCAGAATTACCTATTTAAAAAATATTGCAAGATTTTTTTTTTAAATTGAAGTATAGTTTATCTACAATGTTGTATTAGTTTCTGGTGTACAGATGTGTTCCATTAGAGGCTATTACAAAATATTGAATATAGTTCCCTGAGCTTCACAGTGGGATACACATATACAGTAGTGTGTATCTGTTAATCCCAAACTTCCAATTTACCCCCCCTCCTCCTCTGCTCTTTGGTAACCATAAGCTTGTTTTCTGTGTCCATGAATATATTACAAGACTCCTCTTGAACATAATAATTTACATTATTATTTTCCTCCTTGAAATAATATTTCTAGTTACCTTCCCCATATAGAATTTATTCTAATTTAATATATATTTTTGACTCTTATTAATCACTATTATTTTCTGCAACAACTAATATTTAAAATGCTTTCTTGTCATAAGGCTCATAAATGTCTAAAAAATATTATTCTGCATTGAGTTTGCTAATCAGTATTAATAATACACAAGTGATAAAACCAACTAAGAATTTTTATCAACAGTTACATGTGAAGGAGTTCCCCCCCCGCCCCCATCAAGCAATTCGTAGATGTCCTCTACCCAGAGAGAGCATCAGATTACACAGGTTAAGGGTTCAGTCCTAAAGCCTGGCATGTCCCCCATCCTCCATCCTCTTTAGACTCAGAACAAGTCCAGGTTGTCACCTGTGCTTCTGACTGAAAAGCTATAAATTACAGTTTTCAGGGACTCCATTCTTCAGGTTTGATTATTTTGCTGGAGTAGCTCATTGAACTCAGTGAAACATTTATTTACTAGATCACCATTTTTTAAAATTCATTTTTATTTATTTGCCTCACTAGGTCTTAGCTGCAACACAAGGGTTCTTTATTTGCAGCTTGTCGGAATCTGGGCACCCAGAGACCATGGACACTCAGTGTCCTTTCCTCATATGTTGCCCTTCGCATCTCTTCTATTTGGCTATTCTTAAATTATAAACTTCCAGTTAAAATAAAACAGTGGTATAGGGACTTCCCTGGTGGTCCAGTGACTAAGACTGTGTTCCCTGCAGGGGCCCCAGGTTTGATCCCTGGTCAGGGAACCAGATTCCCACATGCTGAAAAAAAAAAAAAAAAAAAACAACAACACAAAAACCTGTGTGTTGCAGCTAAGACCAAGTGCAGCCAAATAAATAAATAAATAATGAGTTAAAAAAACACACACACACACAAAAATGATGATCTAGTAAATAAATGTTTCTCTGAATTCTATGAGCTATTCCAGCAAAATAATCAAACCCTGAAAAATTAAATTATTGACCATAGGTAACTGATTCAAACTCCAGTGGCTCTCCCCTCCTACTAAGTCAGAGGGTGGGACAGAAAGGTTCAACCTTCTATTCTTGGTTGGCTTCTCTGGCAACCAGTGACCATTTTCAGGTGTTTTCTCAAAGTCACCTTATTAACATAAATCCAGTAGTAATGGAAAGGGACTTGTTATAAATAACAAGATGCCCATTTCATCTTATAACTTTCAAGTGATGCTGGGAGCTGAGGACAAGAGACCAAATATTAAATTTTTGCTATTCTTATAGCTCAGGAAGCGCCAAGGATTTTGGAAGCTGTGAGACAAGAACAGTAGACAAAAGCTAAATATGTGCATGATAAATATATTTTGGTCATCTGAATAATCAAATATGTATTTCTTATAGATCACAATATCACACAAAATGTATTATAGTTTTAATTAAAATCATTAAAAGTAAAATGAAATATTTATTGGAAATGCACCTCTTAATGCATTAAAATTGACAAGACAATTCTTATTGTCCTTTTAGTGGTAGTACATTAAAGTAAGATCCTGAAAAGGAAAGAGAGATGCCTTTCCTTTGAAAACAGAAGAAAGATAATTTTGAAAAAGGAAAACAGGAAGGAAATTCTCATTCCTCTTGCATGGGAACATTTTGTACAGATGAATTTTAGGAAACATATATATATATATGCAAATATTATATTCGTAATTTGTGGTCATGCTCAGTCATGACTGATTTTTGCATCCCCAAGGACTGTAGCCTACTGGGTTCCTCTGTCTATGGGATTTTCCATGCAAGAATATAAAAGTGGGTTGTCATTTTATCCTCCAGGGGATTTTCCCAACCCAACCCAAAGATCGAACTACTATTTCTATTGGCAGGCAAATTCTTTACCAATAGTGCCACCTGGGAAGCCCAACAAGATTAAGCCAGTCTTGGTTTAATTAAACCAATCCTCTGGTTTGTGTGTGTTATGTAGACTTTTTGTGACCTTTTAGAGTGTAGCTTGCCAGGCTCCTCTGTTCATGGAATTTTTAGTCAAAAATACTGAAGTTGGTTGCGTTTCCTCCTCTAGAGAATCTTTCTGATCCAGGGATCAAACCTGTGTCTCCTGTGTCTTCTGCATTACAGGCAAATTCTTTGCCTGCTGAGCTATCAGGGAAGCCCCATTGATTTATAAGTGATTTATATTTTAAAGATAATAATCCTATAAATGACATACATTTAGCAAATATTTCTCATTTGTCGATTGTCTTAACTTAGCGTTATATAGTGTTAGTCACTCAATTGTGTCCAACTCTTTGCAACCCCATGGACTGTAGCCTCACCAAGGCTCCTCTGTCCATGGAATTCTCTAGGCAAGAATACTGGAGTGGGTTGCTGTTTCATAAAAGGTTTTCTTTTCAATATTTTATTATGAAAATTTACAAACACAGAAACATTATAAGAACAATATATAAAACATATTTACCAAACAATTATGCTCAACAATATCTTAATAATTTGCCACCTTTCCTTTATTACATCACTGTATTTTTGTTAAAATATTTCAAAATAGGCCGTGAACAGCATTCCACTTCACATCTTCATGATTTAGCAGAGATTTCCTAAGAACGGAGACATTTTCATCTATCTAACACCAGCATCATCATCACTTCAAATATGTACACCTAGTCTAGAGAAGTTTATAGTTGTGTCACTAAAATTCTAAAAATAAGTAAATAAATAAGCCTGCTAGCCTTCAAACTCAAAGGAGATCTTTCAGTGACTAAGTTCTTCATTCTCATAAAATTTCTAGCAAGCCTAGAAGAAATTATGGACATCACAAGTTAAAAAATCATAAGATTTTTTTCTTCTTTTTTTCGCCACAGCTGCAGGGAAGAACAGGGCAACAGAAAATTCCCCCCCTCCCAGATTGTGAGAAGCCCAAGTCACCCTTGATCATCCCACTCTCTCTCTTTTTTCTAAATATTCCTCGTAAAGTAATTCAAATGGGCCCAACAGTTCAACAAAAGACACCTGGGAATGAGGGCCTGAAAGGCAGCTATGGGAGTTGTTAACCTCATATAAACATGAGTAAACAGACCAAATAACAGCTTGAAACAGTTAGTTTTACCCTCCTTGAATCATCTGGAAGTGCAAGTCACTTGTCTTCCAGTTACCTGCCATCTCCCAGGCACAAAGGTGTCTGTGTCAAACATTCCCCAGCAGAGCAGTCCTCCTTTCAACATATCTTGGTTTAGTTAAAAAAAAAAAAAAAAGCTTGTGTTCCCAGGTTTGTTTTTTGGTTGTTTTTTTTTTTTTTTTGCAACCACATATGTAATAAAGACAAATTTGGGTTCTTTTCCAGTCTTTTACATCTACTCAAGTGAAGAGGAACTAAAAAGGCTCTTGGTGAAGGTGAAAGAGGAGTGAAAAAGTTGGTTTAAAGCTCAACATTCAGAAAACTAGGATCATGGCAACTAGTCCCATCACTTCATGGGAAATAGATAGGGAAACAGTGGAAACAGTGTCAGACTTTATTTTTTGGACTCTAAAATCACTGCAGATGGTGATTGCAGTCATGAAATTAAAAGATGCTTACTCCTTGGAAGGAAAGTTATGACCAACCTAGATGGCATAGTCAAAAGCAGAGACATTGCCAACAAAGGTCTGTCTAGCCAAGGCTATGGTTTTTCCAGTAGTCATGTATGGATGTTGAGAGTTGGACTGTGAAGAAAGCTGAGCACTGAAGAATCGATGCTTTTGAACTGTGGTGCTGGAGAAGACTCTTGAGAGTCCCTTGGACTGCAAGGAAATCCAACCAGTCCATTCTAAAGGAGATCAGTCCTGGGTGTTCACTGGAAGGACTAATGCTAAAGCTGAAACTCCAGTACTTTGGCCACCTCATGTGAAGAGTTGACTCATTGGAAAAGACTCTGATGCTGGGAGGGATTGGGGGCAGGAGGGGAAGGGACGACAGAGGATGAGATGGCTGGATGTCATCACTGGCTCGATGGACATGAGTTTGAGTGAACTCCAGGAGTTGGTGATGGACAGGGAGGCCTGGCATGCTGCGATTCATGGGATCTCAAAGAGTCAGACACCACTGAGAGACTGAACTGAAAACTGAATATTCCACCAGAAGAGGAAAATTTTATCATTGAAATCTAAATTAAATAATGCAAGATAGAGATTATAAAATGTGTGCTCATTTTAACCTTCTAATTAATGTAACTATTAAAGTTTGGGAGGAATTCAAGCATTTTATTTTTAGCTATGACTTAGAGGCTGGCAGTCATTAAAGACTCAGCACCTGCTCAGTGAAACTTAATGAAAAACAGAAGCAACTCCCTTTTGCCATGAATTCAAACAATTTAAAATTATTTCCAGTAATAGGCCTGAAACCCATTATGAAAACTGTGGGGGTTTTGTGCCCTGGAATTTACAACATTAGAAATTCCTTGGAACCAAGAACTGGCTGTAGCAGCAGAGAGGGAAGCAGGTGTCCACAATTATGTGGCATCCAATAAGGCATCCATGTGGGCCCGATCCAGCCAGCCCAACTCACTGACTACACTGGTAGGTGTGGATGAATTTTCTCCTGTACTTGGCCATATGTCTTCCTGGCATTTAAGTTCAAATTCTATTTCAACATACAGATGCTACTTTTCCACATCCTACTGACTCATAAAAAAAGCATGAATGATAAAAGTACTAGCTAATATTTATGAGTGTGCGTTTTATTTTTTTCCCCCAATTTATGGGCTCCCTTTGTGTAAACTGTCTTACTGCATGACATGTAAAAGACATGCAATCAAGTTCTGTGAATCTATTATATGTTTTCATTTTTCAATATTTCACAGTAATCTTTCAAAAGACCATGAATAAGTAATAAAGCTATCTGACAGGTAATGAAAGTGGGGCTTAAAGCAATTTCATTACTTTCTGAAGGTCATACAGGAAAATGATACTAGGCCTTATTACTCATGTGAGAGAATTGAGACTATTACTGAAACTCTCTGTTAATTTCATGTTTGTACTGCTGAGTTCTTTAGGTTTGGTTCACGTCAGTTCTTTCTCTGCTTAAGTAGCAAGGCTCTGGGTGTTTCTACCCTTGGTAACTTCCATACCCTGGGATAACAATCTGGAAGAGGAGTGCTGGAGGAAATGTAGGAACTGTCATGCTATTTGCTGTGATGGAGTCCAGTCAAATCTCCACCCAATAGAAAGGGCAGACATCAACATCCATCACCATGGGAGGGAGCAAGAGAACCGAGGTGACTCAGGGAGTAGAAGGCTGAGGAATGGAAGTCACACTGCTGAGTTTCAAGGATATCACAATATTTCTGATGGAGGACTGAGGCCAAACTCTGGAAAGATGATCATTAGATAGCTGTAGTCAAAGTAATGAGATTGGTAAGGACCCCTGGAATCATGAAAATCTTGCCACCCAGTTCAGTGTATAATACCAGGCCCCCCTAGGTCTTCTCACCAGATAAGAATGCCTCTGTCTTGCTGCTTCCTCTGACTGCCAGATCTTCTGTTCCTCCTCACACACTTCACATCAGGACAGGGGACACAGGGAGCAGCAATGGGGTTAATGTGTTGTGTCATCAGGAATAAAGGGACTGTATGTCCTACAGGTTTCACTCATACTGACTATGCCATTCATCAGCCCTTGTTAACTCAACTTGAATGCAATTTAAAATATAATTAATAGTAAAAGCTAACATTTTTCTTACCAGGTTCTACACTGAGCACTTGCTCTGAATTCTCATTTATGCCTCACTCTTTTCCTATTAGACTTGATCCCATCTTTAAACTTAAGAGCATAGTAAACATGGGGTGGAGCTAACTTTTGCACCAATCTTTCTGATGCCAGATTATATAATTCTTTACTATATTATACTGTCTTTATTTAAATAAATTGGCATATCTAAAAATTAAAATAAATGAGAATGTAATAGAAAAGAAAGAAATGAGTGAGGATATGTTATCCACATTCTTTTGTAAAGACAAATTCCATTCCCATGTGAAATATGCAGATTATGTTCCTGGCACTCGCACAAAATGTCACGTAAATGACATTAATAAAACATTTTCTGCACTACATACATGTACAGTCTAGCCATTGGTGAATGTGGCATCTAGCTGGTTCCACTGCTCCAGATGATCTGTAGGAGGTGAAGAGTCTTTAGAACTTTCCCATGACTTGATCTCCCCTGGGAAATGACTATTTGCCTTCCCATTGCAAATTACAATCTTCTAATGCTGTTTGATTAGTACCAAGAATCAAAATCAGTAACACATAAAGAAAGAATGAAAGGTACAGGTAGCAGTCTCTTGGTGGAAATTATAATATATATTACTATCCACATTCCAAAGCTAGGAAGTGATGTTTTTTCAAAGAGTATTTATGGGTAAGTCATCCTTGATGAGGATGACTTAAAGTCAGAGAGCATCAAAAGGACTTGTTGTCTGAAAAGAAAAGGCAATTTGTTGAATTCCATGAACAGTATAATATATGGGGTTGCAAAGAGAAGGACACAACTGAGGAACTTTCACTTTTACTTTCTCTAATTTGACCACTGCCATTGGGTAGCTAGGGCTTTTAGACTGACAATTATACCCATTTAATCAAATGGAAATTTTGGAAAACAAAACAAAACAAAAACAAAAACAAACAAACAAAAAAAAACATAGACAAATGGCTAAACTTGTTTGGATTCTTCTATTATAAATCATGAAATGCTAAAGTCTTTAAAACCTTAACTTCAAAGCACCTGATGCCAAAATATTGCAGGCAGCCTTCATAAGAGAGCTATAAAGTTACTAGAAGAAAGTGAAGAGGAACTAAAAAGCCTCTTGATGAAAGTGAAAGAGGAGAATGAAAAAGTTGGCTTAAAGCTCAACATTCCGAAAACTAAGATCATGGCATCTGGTCCCCATCACTACATGGCAAATAGATGGGGAAACAGTGGAAACAGTGTCAGACTTTATTTTTTTGGGCCCCAAAATCACTGTAGATGATGACTGCAGCCATGAATTTCAAAGACACTTACTCCTTGGAAGGAAAGTAATGACCAATCTAGGTAACATATTAAAAAGCAGAGACATCACTTTGCCAACAAAGGTCCATCTAGCCAAGGCTATGGTTTTTCCTGTGGTCATGTATGGATGTGAGAGTTGGACTGTGAAGAAAGCTGAGCACCGAAGAATTGATGCTTTTGAACTGTGGTGCTGGAGAAGACTCTTGAGAGTCCCTTGGACTGCAAGGAGATCCAACCAGTCCATCCTAAAGGAGACAAGTGCTGGGTGTTCATTGGAAGGACTGACGCTGAAGCTGAAACTCCAGTACTTTGGCCACCTCATGTGAAGAGTTGACTAATTGGAAAAGACCCTGATGCTGAGAGGGACTGGGCGCAGGAGGAGAAGGGGACAACAGAGGATGAGATGGCTGGATGGCATCGCAGACTCTATGGACATATGTTTGTGTAAACTCCGGGAATTGGTGATGGATGGGGAGGCCTGGCGTGATGCGATTTGTGGGGTCGAAAGGAGTCAGACACGACTAAGTGACTGAACTGAGCTGAACTGAAAGTTACTAGTTGTTTTTTAGAGTTAATGTTTGCTGACAATTTTGTGACAGTTACAATGTCTATTTCAAAATACTTTACTCAATACACTTACTGGAAGACAGTTTAATAACTGTAAATCTATATCCTGGAGGAGGGCATGGCAACCCTTTCCAGTATTCTTGCCTGGAAAATCCCCTGGACAGAGGAGTCTGGCAGGCTATATAGTCAACAGGGATGCAAAGAGTAAGACAGGACTGAAGTGACTTAGCATGCAGATATGCACATAGATCTGCATGTTTAAGAACAACTGATGAAAACACTGAAAAAGTACTAAGAGGCTTAATAGGAAAACACTTTGAAACATAGGCTTTTATCTAATTCTCCAGAATGAGGAGTACCTGGAGAGATTTTAAAAAGAAAACAAAATTTCCCTTCTACATGAAAGTCTTGACTATAACTTTTCCCCTTCCCTTAAAATAATAGAAAAAATATTGGTTCTTTTTATTCTTGTATCTCTAAAGATCCATATTAGCCCCTACTCCCACCATGATTAGCACTCTATACTTTAAAATTTGCCTAGTTCTGTTCAGTTCAGTCGCTCAGTCATGTCCGACTCTTTGCGACCCCATGAATCGCAGCATGCCAGGCCTCCCTGTTCATCACCATCTCCCGGAGTTCACTCAGACTCACGTCCACCGAGTCCATGATGCCATCCAGCCATCTCATCCTAGATCTTATCCTTCTACTCCTGCCCCCAACCCCTCCCAGCGTCAGAGTCTTTTCCAATGAGTCAACCCTTTGCATGAGATGGCCAAAGAACTAGACCTTCAGCTTTAGCATCATTCTTTCCAAGGAAATCCCAGGGTTGATATCCTTCAGAATGGACTGGTTGGATCTCCTTGCAGTCCAAGGGACTCTCAAGAGTCTTCTCCAACACCACAGTTCAAAGGCATCAATTATTCGGCGCTCAGCCTTCTTCAACAGTCCAATTTTCACATCCATACATGACCACAAGAAAAACCATAGCCTTGACTAGACGGACCTTAGTCGGCAAAGTAATGTCTCTGCTTTTGAATATACTATCTAGGTTGGTCATAACTTTTCTTCCAAGGAGTAAGAGTCTTTTAATTTTATGGCTGCAGTCACCATCCTCAGTGATTTTGGAGCCCCCCAAAAATAAAATCTGACACTGTTTCCACTGTTTCCCCAACTATTTCCCATGAAGAGATGGGACCGGATACCATGATCTTCGTTTTCTGATTGTTGAGCTTTAGGCCAACTTTTTTGCTCTTCTCTTTCACTTTCATGAGGAGGCTTTTTAGCTCCTCTTCACTTTCTGCCATAAGGGTGGTGTCATCTGCATATCTGAGCTTACTGGTATTTCTATCGGCAATCTTGATTCCAGCTTGTGTTTCTTCCAGTCCAGCGTTTCTCATGATGTACTCTGCATAGAAGTTAAATACGCAGGGTGACAATATACAGCCTTGACATACTCCTTTTCCTATTTGGAACTGGTCTGTTGTTCCATGTCCAGTTCTGACTGTTGCTTCCTGACGTGCATGCAGATTTCTCAAGAGGCAGGTTAGGTGGTCTGGTATTCCCATCTCTTTCAGAGTTTTCCACAGCTTATTATGATACACAATCAAAGGCTTTGGCATAGTCAATGAAGCAGAAATAGATGTTTTTCTTGAAACTCTCTTGCTTTTTCCATGATCCAACAGATGTTGGCAATTTGATCTCTAGTTCCTCTGCCTTTTCTAAAACCAGCTTGAACATCAGGGAGTTCAAGGTTCATGTATTGCTGAAGCCTGGCTTGGAAAATTTTGAGCATTACTTTACTAGCTTGTGAGATGAATGCAATTGTGCGGTAGTTTGAGCATTCTTTGGCATTGCCTTTCTTTGGAATTGGAATGAAAACTGGCATTGCCTTTCTTTGGAATTGGAATGAAAACTGACCTTTTCCAGTCCTGTGGCCACTGCTGAGTTTTCCAAATTTGCTGGCATATTGAGTGCAGCACCTTCACAGTGTCATCTCTCAGGATTTTAAACAGCTCAACTGGAATTCCATCACCTCCCCTAGATTTGTATGTAGTGATGCTTTCTAAGGCCCACTTGACTTCACATTCCAAGATGTCTGGCTCTAGATGAGTGATAACATCATCATGATTATATGGGTCGTGAAGATCCCATTTGTACAGTTCTTCCGTGTATTTTTGCCACCTCTTTTTATGTCCATAAAAATGTCCATATCATTTCTGTCCTTTATCCAGCCCATCTTTGCATGAAATATTCCCTTGGTATCTCTAATTTTCTTAAAGAGATCTGTCCTCTTTCCCATTCTGTTGTTTTCCTCTATTTCTTTGCATTTATCGCTGAAGAAGGCTTTCTTATCTCTTCTTGCTATTCTTTGGAACTCTGTATTCAGTTGCTTCTATCTTTCCTTTTCTACTTTGCTTTTCGCCTCTCTTCTTTTCACAGCTATTTGTAAGGCCTCGCCAGACAGCCATTTTTCTTTTCTGCATTCCTTTTCCATGGGGATGGTCTTCATCCCTGTCTCCTATACAATGTCACAAGCCTCATTCCATAGTTCATCAGGCAATCTATCGATCAGATCTAGACCCTTAAATCTATTTCTCACTTCCACTGTATAATCATAAGGGATTTGATATAGGTCATACCTGAATGGTCTAGTGGTTTTCCCCACTTTCTTCAATTATAGTCTGAATTTGGCAATAAGGAGTTCATGATCTGAGCCACAGTCAGCTCTTGGTCTTGTTTTTGTTGACTGTATAGAGCTTCTCCATCTTTGGCTGCAAATAATGCAATCAGTCTGATTTTGGTGTTGACTGTCTGGCGATGTCCATGTGTAGCGTCTTCTCTTGTGTTATTGGAAGAGGGTGTTTGCTATGACCAGTACATTTTCTAGGCAAAATTCTATTAGCCTTTGCCTTGCTTCATTCCGTACTCCAAGGTCAAATTTGCCTATTACTCCAGGTGTTTCTTGACTTCCTACTTTTGAATTCCAGTCCCCTATAATGAAAACGACATCTTTTTTGGGTGTTAGTTCTAAAAGATCTTGTAGGTCTTCATAAAACCGTTCAACTTCAGTTTCTTCAGCATTATTGGTGGGGGCATAGACTTAGATTACCATGATATTGAATGGTTTGCCTTGGAAATGAACAGAGATCATTCTGTCTTTTTTGAGATTGCATCTAAGTACTGCATTTCAGACCCTTTTGTTGACCATGATGGCTACTCCTTTTCTTCTGAGAGATTCCTGCTCACAGTAGTAGATATAATGGTCATCTGAGTTAAATTCACCCATTCCACTCCATTTTAGTTTGCTGATTCCTAGAATGTCAACGTTCAACCTTGCCATCTCTTGTTTGACCACTTACAATTTGCCTTGATTCATGGACCTGACATTCCAGGTTCCTATGCAATATTGCTCTTTATAACATCGGATCTTGCTTCTATCACCAGTCTAAGTTTGTCTAAGTTACAAATTAACTTTTCATATGTAAATTCCACAGAAGAAAATGGCTGAGAAGACTGATCGTCAAGAAAGAGGCAGGTGATTCAGTTAACACACACATACACACACACCCAAACACATATACATATTCTAGTACACTGTCTAAGCACTCCTGACTTGACCATCGCACTATAGAATTGACATATTTTGATGGGATCAAGATAAAAGTTTTCTCTTTTAGAAGAGATGAAACTAATACCAACTACACTAAAAGATATACTTAGAATATGCTAGGACAGAGAAAATTAGGGACAGTTTTGCAATTGAGCCATGTATGTGAAGTTGAGCTATTCTGGTAGAGTCTTGTTCAATGATTTAAGGTTTAATTCACAACTTTGTTTTATACATTAATGATATCAGTGAGTAGGCCAAGCACCAATTTTAATTAGATGGAACCCATTAACTGTCCTTTCCTAATTCTTTTACTGTATAGTCTACTCAAAATCTGGATTATTTCCCAAAGGAACTCCATAAGTAGGGGAAAGCTTTCTTAAGTTTGTTCCTTTCCATTCCTAAGTTTCTGTTTCTTTTTCTAAAAATGAAGAGCTGCTGCTGCTGCTGCTGCTAGGTCGCTTCAGTTGTGTCCGACTCTGTGCGACCCCATAGACGGCAGCCCACCAGGCTTCCCTGTCCCTTGGATTCTCCAGGCAAGAACACTGGAGTGGGTTGCCATTTCCTTCTCTAATGCATGAAAGTGAATAGTGAAAGTGAAGTCGCTCAGTAGCGTCTGACTCTTCGCAACCCCATGGACTGCAGCCTACCAGGCTCCTCTGTCCATGGAATTTTCCAGGCAAGAGTACTGGAATGGGTTGCCATTGCCTTCTCCGAATCCAGCTTCATAGCAGAATATTATTTTTATATATTATTCAGAGCTATCATTTTAAAAAATTCCAAAAATCCCCCCAAAGAAATCCCCCCAAAATCCAGATCTTAAATATCTTTTAAGTCTATCCATTATAGGGTAAAATTTAGTGAGACCAGTTCTCTTATGTCTGACGTGGTCTAAGTACAAAATGATAGAGCAAGCCAGTCATCAAATGTGTAGAATGATGTATTCATTAGAATATGTGGCAACATGAGAATGAGAATAGAGGAAAATATTTTTTAAAGAAAGCAAGCAAAACTCCAAACATTTAATAGCAACTGCCTCTAAATGTAGGATTATGAGTTATATTTTTCTTCTTTCTCATAATTTTCTACACCCACTAAACTTTATTATATTTAGGGTGAGTGCAGAAAGAGCTATGATTCAGACTTCCAAAGTCAAAAAGGAAGAGACTCAGATGTTTTCAGTTGAAAGTCATAGGATAATTTGCTATCAGACATCCTGTATTCGACATTTTTGTTGGTGTAGGCAGCTTCCATGAAGAATGACAGGCAGATTTGCCAACATCCGTAACATAATAATTGAATTAACATACTTGCTCGTGTTTAAACCCTAAAATTTCAGAGAAAGTAAAAAATAAAATGTAAAGGCCTTTCCAATATCCCTCCTGTAGTTCATTGTCTGAAAACCTGGAAACAGTTTTTAAACTAATTGATTCCATCCAACCAAAGTGTTTCAGTTTCTCAGAGTTTACAAAAATCGCTAAAATAGGTACTATTAATCTAGTTTGTAAAGCACATGGACTGAAGCTTTACACATTTACATAAATTAAACCTACCATCATTGATCCAGGGGTGACCTTTGTCACTTAGCAGTTATTTTCTGATTCTCTGGACACAAAGGGAGAAGACAGTGTATTTGAATGGCTCCTTGTATCTGACATTTTGTGATCCACAGGACAGGTCTTCAGGGCACAATGAGTCAGCCCTGGGCTGTATCCTCTGTTTTATGCAGACGGTGACAGAGTACTCTTGTGGGATTTCACCCTCAATTTTGTCTGCAGGCTGTGTAAATTAGGTGCTTTCATGAAGCAAGAAAAATAATTTCCTGACTACATTACAACACAAACATTTCCCCCTGAACCTAAAGTAGTTGAATCACAAAAATGGTTTGTAGCCTGGTTGGTCAGAATACAAAAACATACACAAGAAAGATGAAATTTATTCTGGAAAATATAACTTACTAATCTGGAAAAGCCCTCAGAAATGTTAAATTATTATGACATGTTGTAGAAATGTTAAATTATATTGTTTTTTTTTCTTTTTTTTTTTCTTTTTGCCTTATGATTATTAAAAATAAATTGGTTCCCTTAAAAACTTTTGAAGATTTTGTTACTTAGAGTTAGGCTTTTGGAACTTACAAAGGTTAGTGTATATGAACACAGGTGAAGGTATTATCATGAAATATTACAGCAAAGTTGAGGAGTTTCCTGCAGTAACAACAAAGTTTTTAAATTCCTCTTCTCCACACCCACGATGCACCCTGGTATTCTTGTGGAGAATCTTGGGTTTTCACATCTGATTGAAACAGTAAATACAGAGTGCAGATGCGGATCTCAGACAGAACCTTTTTGCAATTATTCAGTTATTCATCAAGTATTTATGGAGGGATGACCACGTATCATGCACTGCCCCAGGGTCTGTGAGTCAAAAGAGACAAGATCCTCACTTTCACAAAGTTTATTTTCTAGAGGCAAGAGACCCACTAAACAAATAAATATTTAAAACACTGAAGGCTACATTGGATGTTCCAAAGATAAGAAAACAGGCATTATAAGAGAGTATAACTAGAGGGAGCAGCCAAGATCAAGAGGAAAAGCTATGTAGGGAGGAAATCTCCACTCTCTTAGGGTCCCTAGCTGGATCTGCAACTTAATCTGACAGAGTCTCAGGAGAAAAGTATTCACATTTATTTTATATGACATAGGAGACTGCTGAAGGAAATAGAGACCTGAAGAAACAGACTTGAGTATTTCATGCTAAGTTTGATGAGCAGCAGGCACCACTGGAAAAATACAATAGGTTTGAGAGTGATGCTGAAAGCTCAGTTTCTCTGTACCCAAGTGACAAATCAAATCTCAGAGATAGAGTTTTGAGTTAAGTAGTAAAGGATCTCTACTGGTGGCTCAGATGGTAAAGAATCTGCCTGCAATGTGGGAGACCTGGATTCAATCCCTGGGTTGGGAAGATTCCCTGGAGAAGGGAATGGCTCCCCACTCCAGTATTCTTGCCTGAAGAATTCCATGAACAGAGGAGCCTGGCAGGCCACAGTCAATGGGGTCGCCAAGAGTCGGACACAACTGAGTAACTTTTACTTTCACTTAGAAAAAGATAGCTTTATCGCTTTGCCAGGCAAAGGAGGACACAGTGGGTTTGTGCCCTCAAAATCATGTGTCCCCACTTGGAGAAGATAGTGACAAGTTTTATAGTAAAAGAGGGCATGATCAGCTCATGGGCATTCTTCTGATGGGTGAGAGAAGTAGGAGTCAACATCATCAATCTTCAGATTTAACTGGTCTGGGGTCTACATGCTTGTGGGCCACATGCCATAACTTCTCTCACATGGAAGCAGGTATTTAAGTATCTGCAAAATAGCTGAAGATACTATTGTATGTATCCTTTGATGGGGAAAAACAAACTTACCCCAAGCCTGTTCTTGCTCTTTCTTCTTTTCACATATTATCTCCCATCAAATTAACAATTGCTTGAACCTTCCCATTGGAACTTGGGGAAGGGTGAATGAAGGCAGTTTCCTATAATCAAAGAAATGGAGGACACAGAAAGTCCTTTTGCCCAGGATCCTCACAGTATTATTATTCCACAGTATTAGTCATGTGCGCCCAGTATAATAAGCTGGGGGGATTGTCAAGGTGTGTTTTTCAGGATTCTTCCCGATGTTTCTTTGTCTTAGGAGATAAACATGTTCCTTTTCTCCAGATACAGGGAAGACACTTCTCAGATGAGAGTTTTATAATCTTTCATGGGAAATGGGAAGAGGGAAATTTGCAGTGAGCTTTTTCTTCTACCATCTTTTCAAATTCTTTCAACTTAAAATAGTCAACATGCCAGGTGCCATATTTTGGGATATTGTGTCCAGAACTCTTATCACTAGCCTTGAGAAGATCTGAGGAAGATAATTCCAAGAAGGAGAAACAGCAGGTGAAAGGACTCTTTAGCAGGAAAATGTGTGGATTTTATAAGCCATCAAATACAGTAACGAAGAGGAGGAGTAGGAAGTAAGGATGGACCGTGGGACACAGGACATCGAAAGACTTGTTAGATTTTTTTCTGAGAGAAATTTATGCAAACACCTCTCACCATTTATGACATTGCTTTTGAGATTCAAAGTGATCTTTGTTCAAGAGGAGGCTCTTTTTTAAAAAAAAAAAAACATATTCTAGGCCATCCCTTTGGCCACTGATAAAAGAGAAATGAGAAATAGGGAAGTCATCCTTACATATATCTGAGTTAACTTAAATTTTATCCTAACAAGAGCAGCCTGTTTGTGGCCTATCAAACATGCATTGTACTTCTTTAATTATTAGAGAAAAGGACACATTGACCAGAAGTAAAGAATGTCCATGTTAAAAACAAAGATTAAATATTTCCCTTCCTGGGACATCAGTGCTTAGTTATTCTATCCATGATAAGACTCCCATTCCAGGTTTCAAGGTCATCCTGACTCTGTGTTTGTGCTGATACCGCTTTTTTTGAAAACTTGAAGGCTATCTTTCAGGCTATAGTCCACAGTTTGGCTCAAAAAAAAAAAAAAAAACAAACAAAAAAAAACCCGCCTGTTTCCTTTTCCTATTATACATTTTTAAAATTGATTTATTATTTACTGAAGGATAATTGCTTTACAGAATTATTTTGCTGTATTCTGTCAAACCTCGAAATGAATCAGCCATAGGTATACATATATCCCTACCTTTTGATCTTCACCCTATCTCCCTCCCCATCACACTGCTCTAGGTTGATACAGAGTTCCTGTTTGAGTTTCCAGAGCCATAAAGCAAATTCCACTTGGCTATTTATTTTACATATGGTAATGTAAGTTTTCACGTTTCTCTTTCAATACATCTCACCTTCTCCTCCCCTCTCCCCATGTCCATAAGTCATTATCTATGTCTGTTTCTCCACTGTTGCCCTATAAGTAAATACTTCAGTACAATTTTTCTAGATTTGGTATGTATGTATTAGAATACGGTATTTATCATTCTCTTTCTGACTCCCTTCACTCTGTATAATAACAACTGACTCAGATGCATTCCTTTTTATGGGTGAGTAATAGTTCATTGTGTATAGATACCACACTTGTTTATCCATTCATCTGTTGATGGGCATGTAGTTTGCTTTCTATGTTTTAGCTATTGAAAATAGTGCTGCAGTGAACAGTGGGATACATGGGTCTCTCAATTTTGATTTCCTCAGGGTATATGCCTAGGATGGGATTGCTGGGTCATGGTGGTTTTATTCCTAGTTTTTCGAGGAATCTCCATACCATCCTCCATAGTGGCTGTATCAATTTATATTCCCACCAACAGTGCAAGAGTGTTCCATTTTCTCCACAATCTTCCAGCATTTATTGTGTGTAGACATTTTGACGAGGGCCATTTTGACTGGTGTGAGGTGATATCTCATTGTGGTTTTGATTTGCATTTCTCTAATAATGAACGATGTTGAGCATCTTTCATGTGTTTGTTAGCCATCTGTATGTCTCCTTTGGAGAAATGTCTGTTTAGGTCTTTTCCCCACTTTTTTATTGGGTTGTTTGTTTTTCTGGTATTGAGTTGTATAAGCTGCTTGTATAATTTGGAAATCAATCCTTTGTCAGTTGTTTCATTTGCAATTATTTTCTCCCATTCTGAAGTTGTCTTGTCACCTTGCTTATAGTTTCCTTTGCTGTGCAACAGCTTTTAAGTTCAATCAGATCCTACTAGTTCACTTTTGTTTTTATTTCTATTACTCTAGGAGGTGGGTCAAAGAGGATCTTGCTTTGATTTATGTCATTGAGTGTTCTGCCTATATCTTCCTCTAAAAGTTTTATAGTTTCTGGTCTTACACTTAGGTCTTTAATCCATTTTGAATTTGTCTTTGTGTATGGTGTTAGGAAGTGTTCTAATTTCATTCTTTCACAAGTAGCTGTCCAGTTTTCCCAGCACCATTTACTCAAGAGGCTGTATTTGCCCCACTGCATGTTCTGCCTCCTTCGTCAAAAATAAGGTACCCATAGGTGCATAGGTTTACTTCTCAGCTCTCTATCTTGTTCCAGCAGTCTATATTTCTGTTTTTGTGCCAGAACCATACTTTCTTGATGGCTGCAGCTTTGTAATATAACCTGAAGTCAGGAGGCTTGATTCCTTCAGCTCCATTCTTCTTTCTCAAGACTGATTTGGCTCTTCAGGTATTTTGTGTTTCCATATGAATTGTGAAATGTTTTGTTCTAGTTCTGTGAAAAATGCCATTGGTATTTTGATAGGGATTGCATTAAATCTGTAGATTGCATTTGGTAGTATAGTCATTTTCACAGTGTTGCTTCTTTCTACTCAGGGACAAGGAATATCTCTCCATCCATTTATGTCATCTTTGCTTTTCTTCATTAGTGCCTTATAATTTTCTGTGTACAGTTATTTTGTCTCCTTAGGTAAGTTTATTCCTAGGTATTTAATTCTCTTTGCTGCAATGGTGAATGGGATTGGTTCCTTAATTTCTCTTTCTGATTTTTCATTTTTACTATATAGAAATTCAAGTGACTTCTGTGTATTGATATTGTATCCTGCAACTTTGCTAAATTCACTGATTCACTTCAGTTCAGTTCAGTCGCTCAGTCGTGCCTAATTCTTTGCGACTCCATGAATCACAGCAGGCCAGGCCTGCCTGTTCATCACCAGTTATTTGCTGATACTGTCTTTAAGGTTTTCTATGCACAGTATCATGTCATCTGCAAACAGTGAGAGCTTTACTTCTTCTTTTCTGACCTGGATTCCTTTCATTTCCTTTTCCTCTCTGATTGTTGTAGCTGGGACTTCCAGAACTATGCTGAATAATAGTGGTGAAAGTGGACACCCTTGTCTTGTTCCTGATCTTAAGGGGAATTGCTTTCAGTTTTTCACCACTGAGAGTAATGTTTGTTGTAGGCTTATCATGTATGGCCTTTACTATGCTGAGGTAGGTTCCTTCTACGCTTATTTTTTGAAGAGTTTTAATCATAAATAGGTGCTGAATTTTGCCAAAGGCTTTTTCTACATCTATTGAGATGACCCTGTGGTTTTTATCTTTCAGTTTGTTAATATGGTGTATCACATCGATTGATTTTCATATATTGTAGAATCCTTGCATCCCTGGAATAAACCCAACTGGATCATGGTGTATGAGCTTTTAGAAATGTAGCTGAATCCTGTTTGCTAAAATTGTGTTTAGGATTTTTGAATCTATGTTCATCAGTGATATTGGCCTGTGGTTTTCTTTTCTGTGTGTTGTCTTTGTCTGGTTTTGGTATCAGAGTGATGGTGGCCTCGTAGAATGAGTTTGGAAGTGTTCCTTCCTCTGCAATTTTTGGAAAGAGTTTTAGAAGGATACACATTAGCTCTTCTCTAAATGTTTGATAGAATTCTCCTGTGAAGCCATCTCGTGCTGGGCTTTTGTTTCGGGGGAGTTGTTTTTTTATCACCACTTCAATTTCAGTGCTTGTAATTGGGTTATTCACAATTCCTATTTCTTCCTGTTTCAGTCTTGGAAAACTGAACTTTTCTACAAATCTGTCCATTTCGTCCAGGTTATCTTTTGTATTGCCATATGGTTGTTTTTATAATCCTTTGTATTTCTGCATTGTCTGTTGTAACCTCTCCTTTTTCATTTCTAGTTTTGTTGATTTAATTCTTCTCTCTTTCTTTCTTGAGGAGTCTGGCTAGGTGTTTGTCAATTTTGTTTATCTTCTCAAAGAACCAGCTTTTCATTTTATTAATCTTCCCTACTGCTTCTCCTTTCATTTCTATTTCTTTTATTTCTGCTAGGCTATTTATGATTTCTTTCGTTCTACTAATTTTTTTTTCTTCTTCTTCTTTTTTAAGTAGCTTTAGGTACGCAGTTAGGTTGTCTGTTCGATGTTTATCTTGTTTCTTGAGGTAAGATTGTATTGCTATAAACTTCCCTCTTAGAACTGGTTTTGCTGAATCCCATAGATTTTGAGTTGTCCTGTTTTCATTGTCATTTTTTTCTAAGATTCTTTTTTATTTCCCTTTTGTTTCTTCAGTAAACTGTTAGTTATTTAGAAACTTGTTGTTTAATCTCCATAGGTTTGTGTTTCTTACAGGTTTTTTTTTTTTTTCTTATATTTGATATCGAGTCTCATAGCACTGTGGTCAGAGAAGATGTTTGATACAATTTCAGTTTTCTTAAGTTTACTGAGGTTTGATTTGTGACCCAGGATATGGTATTCCTGGAAAATGTTCCATGTGCACTTGAGAAGAAGGTGTGTTCTTCTGAATTTGGATGGAATGTCCTATAGATATCAGTGAGATCCATCTCATCTAACATATCATTTAAGACTTGTGTTTCCTTATTAATTTTCTGTTTTGATGATCTGTCCATTGGTGCGAGTACAGTGTTAAAGTCTCCTACCGTTATTGTGTTACTGTCAATTTCTCACTATGTGATACTCCCTAGGGTTAATTCTCTGGTAGTCTAGGGTCCTGGAGTCAGTTCTCCCACTCCAAAGGCTCAGGGTTTGATCTCTGGTTAGGAACAAAGATTTCAGAAGTGGTTTGCTATGGCATTAAAGGAGAGTAAAACAAATATCTAAAAACAAGAAACCGAAGATGAACCCCAGACAAATAGCAGTTGCAAAATTATGCAAATAATAATTAAAATCATGGAATATGTGCATATACATATACACCCATGAGCAAAGTGAAGACAGTCCAATGAAAATAAAGTACAGTAGGTTGATCTGGTGGACAAAGGAAATAAAAAAGTATATTTACCAGTTAAGAACAAAACTAACTTAAGCACAAACAGGAAAACAAAACTAAAACAAGGTGCCAAGTGGGGAATAAAGCATTGAAAACAAAACTAACAAATATGTTGTGAGGAAAGGAAAGAAAGAAAGAATAGATATGCAAAGTTAAATAGAGGTAGATGAAGAAGATTCATATACATTAAAGATTAACTGCAAGGGGAAAAGTACAGTAGGAAAGGCAAAAGAAGGAATAAACGCAGAAAAAAATATAATAGGTTTTAAAAAAGTAAAAATTAAAATTCTACAAATGAGTAAAGCAAATAGAATGGAAGAAGAAAGACAAAAGGGGGCGGGGGGAAAGAACACTCCATAAAACTGCAAAAGCCCAATGGAAAGGCAGAGGTTCATACCATAATATAACATAACTTTCTATTTTGAAAGTGTGGCTGAAAATACACATATACATATACACCTATAAGCAAAATCAAACAGTTAAATGAAAATTAAGTACAATAGATTAACCGGGCGAACACAGGACACCAAAAATTATATCTGTACCAGCTGCCCTGGAAGGCTTGGATTTGCCCCTGTGAGGGCCAGGTGTGGAAATGGTGCAGCTGCTTGAGTCGCACAGTTTCTGGCAACACCAGGTTCTCAGGGGGCTTGGCGGCTAGGGTAGCAGGAAACATAGTGCTCTAGAAGGGCATGGCAACCAGTATTGGCCAATGCACTCTAGTATTCTTGCCTGGAGAACCCCCTCTCTGACAGAGAAGCCTGGCAGGCCACAGTCTTCAGGGCTTCAAAGAGTCAGACAGGACCGAAGCGACTCTGCACACATAAATATAAGACTTTTTATCATTTTTGCTGGTGGCAGCTCTGCGCCAATGAGAGTTGAGCGTGAAGTGGTGCAGCTGCTTGGCTTGCAGTGACCCTGGCAGCGCCAAGTGTTCAGGGACACAGACTGCCTCCACATAGGGAGTTATGGCCCTATCAGAGTCTTTTTTTGAGCCTCTTGTAGCTGGCGATCAGAAGCCTCTTTGGCCAGTCTTTCTCTGTAGCTCCTCGCGTTCAGGCACTTAGAGGGATCCCTCGCCTGGGGTCCTTCCCTTGTTGTTCGGCACGTCAGACACATAGAGGGGACCCCCCTGACTGGGGTCCTACTCTGCAGATCAGCACATCATGCACTTAAAGGGGCACCCTGTGTGGGATCCTACTCTGTAGTTCAGTGGATCAGGCACTTGATGGGCCCACCTCTCTATTGTTCAGCTGCTGATGCTGGCCTGTGGACAGAGAGAGGCTATGGTGACGGCGCCACCCCCTATGCATGACTCAGTAGTATGGCCTTGCTTCCCTGGCTTCCTGGCTTTCCTTCACAGGCATTTCCCACCCCAATCTCCCAAATCCCTAAAGTCCAGCTCCCAGCCACTGCACCTTCCCGGAAACCCAGATTCCTGCCTCGCATATGTATGGCTGTGGCAAGGACTGTCTGATTCTCATTCCATTTAGGCTGCCACAGATCTGCTCTTTCACTCTCAGCCTTAAATGTTTTTCCTCTGACTTAGATAATTGCCCCACTGAGATCATACCCCTGCTTCAGTTCCCCCAGCCACCAAGGGCAGGTCCAGTCCTACTCACCCTCCTGGTTTTTCCCCTAGTACCTTTGTCCTACCAAGTTTTACATGGTTCTATATATTCTATTCCACTTGTCAGGTCCTCCTCTCTGCGCTAAGCTGGTGTTCTGCATGCACTTCTGTGTCTGAAGGTATATTCCTGATGTATCCATGGAGAGAGATGGACTCCACATCCACCTACTCCTCCACCATCTTGTTCTCCCCTACAAAGTCAAGATTTTTTATTGACTATATTTGCTGTCACCACACTTACTCCCAACAAGCCCCAATAGCCACTTGAAGTATTAGTCCATGTCTCAAGTGGTTTTTATTTTCTAACATTTTCTAGCTTAGTTTCTAAACTCTTTAGTGTGAAAGATTTAAACATAAAAGAAGAAAGAATAGTATAACAAATCCGTTTTCAACAATGATCAACTATTTTTAATTACACAAGCAATATATGCTCTCTATAAACAAAACAAACCCTCAATGATGAAAAGAGCACTTAAAATTCCCCTATGCAGAGAGAGCGAATGATAACTACAGGATAATGCTACATATATTTTTTTTTCCCGTATGCATACATAAGATGGGAATTGTGCGTTTCTTGTTTTTTGTTGTCAAGGTGAGTCTATGCTGTACATGCTATTTTGGAAGCTTAGACAACCTTTAAGCCATTTCTTCGATATTCTTCTCACATTTTCAGTGGAATTCTTTATTTTATCTAGGTCTATGACATACTTAAATTAAAGAAAGTAGGGAAAACCACCAGAGCATTCAGGTATGACCTAAATCAAATCTCTTATGTTTATACAGTGGAAGTGACAAATAGATTCAAGGGATTAGATCTGATGGACAGAGTGCCTGAAGAACTCTGGGTGGAGGTTTGTGACATTGTACAGGAGGCAGTGATCAAGACCATCCCCAAGAAAAAGAAATTAAAAAAAAAGCAAAATGGTTGTCTTTTTTTGTAAGTAGCCTGTACAAATAGCTGAGAAAAGAAGTGAAACTAAAGGCAAAGGAGAAAAGGAAATATATTCCTTTTCTACATTAAGATTCTACTCTGAATATAGAGTTCCAAAGAATAGCAATGAGAGATAAGAAAGCCTTCCTCGGTGATCTATGCAAAGAAATAGAGGACAACAATAGAATGGGAAAAGCTAGAGATCTCTTCAAGAAAATTAGAGATACCAAGGGAACATTTCATGCAAAGATGGGCATAAAGGACAGAAATAAATGACACAATAAAGGACAGAAATGGTGTGGACCTGACAGAAACAAACATATTAAGAGGAAATAGCAAGACTACATAGAAGAATTATAAAAAAGTATCTTCATAACTCAGATAACCACGATGGTGTGATCACTCAACTAGAGCCAAGCATCCTGGAATGCAAACTCTAGCGGGCCTTAGGAAATGTTACTACAAACAAACCTAGTGGAGGTGATGGAATTCCAGTTGAGCTATTTCAAATCCTAAAAGTGCTGCACTAAATATGCCAGCAATATGGAAAACTCATCAGTGCTGCAGGATTGGAAAAGGTCAGTTTTTGTTCCAATCCCAAAGAAAGGCAATGTTAAACAATGCTCAAACTACCACACAATTGCATTCATCTCAGATGCTAGCAAAGTAATGTTCAAAATTCTCCAATTCAGGCTTCAACAGCACATGAACTGTGAACTTCCAGATGTTCCAGCTGGTTTTAGAAAAGGCAGAGGAACCAGAGACCAAATTGCCAATATCCACTGGATCACTTAAAGAGCAGAGAGTTCCAGGAAAACATCTATTTCTGCTTTATTGACTACCCAAAGCCTTTGTGTGGATCACAGCAAACTGTGGAAAATTCTGAAAGAGATGGGAATACCAGACCATCTGACCTGCCTTCTGAGAAATCTGTCTGCAGGTCAAGACACAACAGTTAGAGATGGACATGGAACAACACACTGGTTCCAAATTGGGAAAGGAGTACATCAAGGTTGTATATTGTCACCCTGCTTATTTAACTTACATGCAGACCCCATCATGCAAAATGCCAGGATGGATGAAGCACAATCTGGAATCAAGATTGCCAGGAGAAATATCAGTAACCTCAGATATGCAGATAATACCACCCTTATGGCAGGATGTGAAGAAGAACTAAAGCGCCTCTTTATGAAAGTGAAAGAGCAGAGTGAAAAAGTTGGCTTAAAACTCAACATTCCGAAAACTAGGATAATGGCGTCTGGTCCCATCTCTTTATGGAAAGTAGATGGGGAAACAATGGAAACAGTGACAGACTTTATTTTGGGGAGTTCCAAAATCACTGTAGATGGCGACTTCAGCCATGAAATTAAAAGACACTTGCTCCCTGGAAGAAAAGTTGTGACCGACCTAGACAGCATATTAAAGAGCAGAGGCATTAGTTTGCCAACAAAGGTCTGTTTAGTCGAAACTGGTTTTTCCAGTCCTCATGCATGGGTGTGAGAGATGGACTATAAAGTGCAGAAGAATTGATGCTTTTAAACTGTGGTGTTGGAGAAGACTCTGTAGAGTCCCCTGGACTGCAAGGAGATCCAGCCAGCCCATCCTAAAGGAAATCAGTCCTGAATATTCATTGGAAGGACTGATGTTGAAGATGAAACTCCAATACTTTGGCCATCTGATGTGAAGAACTGACTCATTGGAAAAGAGCCTGATGCTGGGAAAGACTGAAGGTGGGACGGGAAGGGGATGCCAGAAGATGAGATGATTTGGATGGTATCACTGACTCAGTGGACATAGGTTGAGTAAACTCCAAGAGTAGGTGGTAGAATGGGAAGCCTGGTGCGCTGCAGTCCATGCGGTCACAAAGAGTTGGACACAACTGAGCAACTGGACTGAACTGAACTGAACACCTAATGATTATCTATGCTTCATTCCTTACCTGTAGGTAGCACTGAAAATATTATTAAAAGAAATATGGTCTCCAAGATGGTGGAGGAGAAAGCCATCTCCTTAGTAATTCTGCTTTGCACTTTTCCTTCCACCCTATTTCACTGATATCAATCTTCCTACATTCGATTTTTTTCCAAGAATGAGACTAAACAGGAATCAGAGAAACAGAGCGGAATTACAGCAGAAAACTTAAAGTGAGGAGGTTGGTCACATTTTTCAATTTTATTTTTAAGGTGAGATTTTCATGGAAAATAACATTGTGTTGTCCTCTGCTATAATTAGGAGGAACCATTGAAATGTTAACCAGTCTTTTACCTCTCATGCTGAGATGTGATTTGCTGCTTAGGAAACTATTTTGAAAATTTCAAGTTGTTTCCATGAGATTGTAATTCCAGCTCTACAACTTCCTTAAATGCGTTTAACTCAGTGTGGCTTTAGTGTTATATTTTACCAGGTGCAACCATGCTATATGGTAATTGAATTTGTGAAACAGATTTTCCGTACAGTAAACAAATAGACTGCATTGAAATTCCTTAATATGCAAGTTCCCTCCCTTTGTCTTGCTCCCTCTCCTTCTTTGTCTTTTCCTGGTTTGGTGTTCCTACTTGGTACTTCTTTCTTTTCCTTTCAAAATGACTAGATTACCATAAACATTTGCCCCCCCCCCCCACACACACACACACACGGACACCCAGACACACAGACACACAGAAACACCTATAACACTCATCCAGTTTTGTCTGCTACTGATTGGCTTCCTCCAAAATGGACAAAGGGTCAGTTAGAGGAGCCATCCTTCAGTTTGCAGTGGAGATCCAGCAAAATTGCTAAAACTGGTAGAAGCAACTGCCCTTACAACTCTGCAGACCATTAAGTAATTGGACCCATATGTGTTGGCTTACAAAATTTTTAAAAGAAATTAGTGTGAGACTTTGCTTTCAGAAAGCAAAGGGACAGGAGTAAAAAGAGACACAGTTATCCCCCTAGTTTAGTTCTTGGTAAGTTAGTATTACAACTTCCACAGAGATTTGTGCTTATATTACAGAGTAAGTAGATGTCTTAAAGCAGTTCACAAGAAAGTAATATCCTAACTTAAATTATTAAATGTCTCTGAGCACATATGTTGTAGCCATGTGTTCCGGGAAACAAACTCACTCAGAAGGACAATGCACATAGTGGAGTGCAGTTCATTACATCGGCAGGTCCGAGGCAGAGTCTCCTCTTAGCCAAGGACCCTGACCAGTTTTTCTGAAAACTTTATATACCCTAAGTGTACGTGCCCAAACCCACCTCCCCAAATTCCCTGAAACTAGTCTGAACAAAGGAAAAGAAAGATACAATCAAAGTTAACCCGTGATTCATATGCCTTAAGCCTAGGTAGTTAACAGTGGACAATTATCAATAAGACTGTGGTCATATCCCAATAAGCATAATAGCATTTATGATTCTATTCGGTTACACAGATAATTGGGGTATTCTTTCAGGCAACAGAGAGTCTAGCTACGAGCCTTGGGGTTCCATCCAGGGGGCCTGGTTTTCCAGTTGGTATGTCGTTTCCATAGATACTGGGCATATATCTCAGAGTCCAGAGTCCGGCCCAAGATGGAGTCCTGCTTTCAAGATGGAGCCTGTTCTGTCTGTTTCCTCCTTCATTCCCCCGTCTTGATGCTCTTAACGCATAGTATGGGCATCATTCTTAGGGATATGCTGCACCCTGACTCTCCGACCTCCATTTTGGGAGAACGACATCAACCTTTGGGTTGGTTATAAAGTTTATAATACACTGCAAAATCAGTGTTTACAAAGTAGACCTATCAGGGCAACTATAACAATGGTAAATATAGTTTTCCACCAATCACCCTTTACCCAAGATATGACCAAAGTCCAAAAAGGAAAATGATCATCAGACATAACTTTTACCTGACCTTTCATGTCATCTAAGGTGGCTGATATATAGCCAGATAAATCAGGATTAAATACACAACATTCAACTTTAATTATAGCACAGGCCCGTCTTTGTACTGAAACTATGGTTAGTCTCAAGATGACACCGGCAAGTCCTTGTAGCAGCAGTTGATTGTAGAGCTTCATCCTATTTCTTCTTTAAGATGATCTTGGTTTCACAGGGCCCAGTGGGGTCCTTTCCTGTGGTCCGCTCAGCATCCTCCGGGTCTGCATGGTATGCTCTCCTCACCTTCGTGTGGTGGATCCAGGAAGTGACACCTGCAACTTTAACTGCATTCGGGTTGGTTAGAACAACAGTGTATGGACCCTTCCAATCACACTGGGACCACAGCCTTGGTCGAACTCAGTGAAACTAAGCTATGCCCGTGGGGAAACCCAAGATGGGCGGGTCATGGTGGAGAGGTCTGACAGAATGTGGTCCACTGGAGAAGGGAATGGCAAACCACTTCAGTATTCTTGCCTTGAGAACCCCATGAACAGTATGAAAAGGCAAAGTGATGGGATACTGAAAGAGGAACTCCCCAGGTCAGTAGGAGCCCAATATGCTATGGGAGATCAGTGAAGAAATAACTCCAGAAAGAATGAAGGGATGGAGCCAAAGCAAAAACAATACCCAGCTGTGGATGTGACTGGTGATAGAAACAACATTCTGATGCTGTGAAGAGCAATATTGCATAGGAACCTGGAATGTCAGGCCCATGAACCAAGGCAAATTGGCAGAAGAAAAGTTATGACCAACCTAGATAGCATATTCAAAAGCAGAGACATTACATCGCCGACTAAGGTCCATCTAGTCATGGCTACGGTTTTTCCTGTGGTCATGTACGGATGTGAGAGTTGGACTGTGAAGAAGGCTGAGCGCCGAAGAATTGATTCTTTGGAACTGTGGTGTTGGAGAAGACTCTTGAGAGTCCCTTGGACTGCGAGGAAATCCAACCAGCCCATTCTGAAGGAGATCAGCGCTGGGATTTCTTTGGAAGGAATGATGCTAAAGCTGAAACTCCAGTACTTTGGCCACCTCATGTGAAGAGTTGAGTCACTGGAAAAGACTCTGCTGCTGGGAGGGATTAGGGGCAGGAGGAGAAGGGGACAACAGAGGATGAGATGGCTGGATGGCATCACTGACTCAATGGTCGTGAGTCTGAGTGAACTCTAGGAGTTGGTGAGGGACAGGGAGGCCTGGTGTGCTGCGATACATGAGGTTGCAAAGAGTCGGACACCACTGAGTGACTGAACTGAATGTGGGGCCAAGGAGTCGTGTTTCCAGTCCTTGACCACACCTGATCCCCAGGCACAAATTTGTGAATCTGTTCCCCAAGGGGGAATGGCACCCTTTCTTGTACAAACTTAGTTACCTGATTTATTACCTTACCAGGTTGTTCCATCTGCTGTGAAATCTCATCTCCCCTTACTTGAGGCAAATTTGTTGATACCTGTTTTATTTGGGGAGGGGGTCTCCCATATACAATTTTGTATGGAGAAGAGCCATGGGACTGTAGCGTCATCCTGAGTCTGAGCAGAGCTGTCAGAAACAAGTCCACCCAGGAACAGTCAGTCTCTAAGGTCCACTTGGAGAGTGTCTCTTTAAGTGTCCCGTTGGTTCCTTCCACCATCCCAGAACTCTGGGGCCTGTAAAGGGTATGTAATTTCCACTTGATGTTTAAAGTTTTGCTTACTTGTTTTACTAAATCAGCTACGAAAGCCGGGCCATTGTCCGATCCAATGCTGGTAGGAAATCCAAATCTGGGGACTATCTCCCTAAGCAGGCACCGGGCTACTTTTGATGCTCTTTCAGTCTGGGTAGGGAAAGCTTCTACCCGTCCTGAGAACGTACATACTATGACCAGCAGGTAATGGTAGTGTTGGCGAGGTTTCATTTCAGTGAAGTCCAATTCCGGGTGTTCAAAGGGCAGCGTGCCTTTTACCTGAATCCCTGGAGGTTTCTGTCTGTGCCGAGAGGCAGCATTGACCTGTGAGCATGCAGTGCAGTTCTGAGATTTTGTCCTTTTGACAGCTGGAGGGCCTGGATTAGAGCATATAGTTCAGCCTGTTGAGTGGACCAGTGTGATATCAGAGAGCTAACTTCAACGATGGTTTCTTCCATGACTACTGCGTATCCCAACAGCCATTGTCCTTGTTTCACCAGGCTGGTGCCATTGGTGTACAGGACCAAATCTGGGTTCGGGATTGGCTGGTCTCTCAAGTCAGGCCTGCTGGCATATTTCCTTGCAATCATGTGAGGGCCCACCTTCTCCCACAAGAAAGAGAGTGGCCAGATTCAGGGCCTGACAAGGCTCAGTAGTAATATGGGGGTTTTCACATAACAGTCCCTGGTATTGAGTAATCTGGGATGTTGACAGCCATTTATGGGGGTCCCCTCACAGGAGAGTGTTGACCTCATGCAGGACTTTTATGAACAAATCTTGGCCCAAAGTCAGCTCAGTTGCCTCCCATAAGCATCCCAGCCACCCAGTGTCAACACTGTCCAGCTGATTAGAGATAAGCCACTGCTCTGTCCCATGTCCCCATAATCTGGGACAACATTCCCATAGCCACCTTGTCCTTTTCAGTCACATAAAGAGTACATGGCTTAGCAAGGTCTGGCAGGCCCAAGGCGGGAGCTGACGTAATTGTACCAGGTTTAAGTTTTGTTACCAGTGGGACTTGTTTTGCAAGCTTGAGGCGGGGCAGGGGGGTGGGGTGCGGGGGGCGGTGCAGAGATTGTCTTCCACCCAGACCTCAGGGAATTGTTGAGTTAACTCTCTTTCTTGACTGTTTAGCTGGTCTGGTTTCCTTGCCAGGAGACTATGCAACCTCCATTCATCTTGAGGGGTTACTGAGAGGAAGAGTAAGTAGGTGGTTGAGCCTGCTTGAACAGTGGGTCTTTCGTGGGGGGAAAGGTCGCTTGTGCCCCCAATTTAGATAGCAAGTTTCTGCCTAACAAAGGTCCTGGGCATTCGGGGATGTATAAAATTTCATGAATCACTTGGTGTCCCACCATCTGACATTTTCAGGGTAGGCTAGAGACACAGAGGCTGCATTTATTACCATCTGAGACCCAGCAGCCTCTGGCTGGGTCTATTGGCACATAAAGTCTATAGGCCTCGCACTTTCTTTCGCAGAACTCAGAGGGTGATTTGCTTTCCCTTTGAATCACTTTGGAGAGTTTTGCAGTACTCATAGCTTTGGGGCCCCCCTCGTGAGACCTCATAAAGTAGCCACCCAATATCTCCCCATGTGGTCCTTCTCTTCCTCTGTGTTACAGTCCCAATTGGGCCTCTCATCAGGGGTGGCTAGTTCTGCCCACCACTGAGGGTTTGCAGTACACTCACGTGCCATTTCTCTTAACCATTTTCTAGCCTCAGGATCCTGTGTCTTTCCTCAGTGCTGAAAAGGGAGACTAGTAGTTGGATTATGTCATCCTATGTAGGGCGGTGGGTTGGAAAAATAGTCTCCATTAGCCTAATCATGGCTTGTGGCTCCCGCAAGTATGGTGGAGCGTGTCTCTGCCAGTTTAATATATCTGTAGAGGAAAATGGCTGGTAATAATAGGGGGCTGATGGTAGTGCCCCATGCGTCCTGAACTGGAGGCTGTTGTAGCTCTCTGAGGCGCATCTATAGTGGGGTTCTTTCCCCCTGTTCCTTGGTGGAGCACAGCCTCTGTCTCATTGCTGTGTTTTCTTCCCCCTTCCCATCAGTACTCACCAGAAGAGGTGGAAACAATCTAGAAGGTCCAGCTGAGGTGGAATTCTGGGGGCATTGATCAGAGGTCTCCATTGCTGGGATTGGAGCCTGCCAAAACGGCGGCTCTACAAACTCCGGGAGAGCTGGTGGAAGAGTAGTGGCTGCTGCAGGAACTTCACCTGGCCCTGGATTGGGCATTAAGGCGGCCTCCGGTCCTGGTGGAGCACTGGGAGGCAGGCGCATCATTATCCAGTCTGGGGGAGTGGTCAGGTCATCCTCATCCAAATCCTGTAGAATTTACTTTTTTATCATCAGTCAATTTTTGTGACATTAATACTTTTTTCCCTTTCCCTTCTGGATACAGAACCTTGTTCAAGTAGGAGGGTCTTGAGCTAACCCTAGCCATGAGTCAATATATGGATATTGATCCAGGTGTCCTGGCCCTCCTGTGACTACTGTATAGACAGACTGCTTCCACTATTTTTAAGTTCATGGTGTT
Source organism: Ovis aries (assembly GCF_016772045.2). NCBI lineage: Eukaryota > Metazoa > Chordata > Mammalia > Artiodactyla > Bovidae > Ovis > Ovis aries. The sequence continues at coordinate 432,271 of NC_056059.1, forward strand.
CTTTGGTGTCATCCTATTCCCACAGGGGCCATTCGACCTCACAGAGTATGTGGAGGCAGTTAGGCTTCATATTCACCCCATCAGTTCAGTTCAGTGCAGTCACTCAGTCGTGACTCAGTCGTCATAACACTTAAGAATTATTTAGGCCTATAATTTATTGAACACATAAGGCACATTCTAATTCATTAAAAAATAAAATGTTTTAAAATAGCATAGTCTTATTTTTAATAATACATATTAATTTGTGTAACATAAATGCTAGGATACAATTCACTAAAATGTCAATAATGATTACACATAAGTGGTATAATTTCTGTTGATTTTTTTCCTGTTTCTCATTTTTAATAAATATATATATATAGTTTTATTCAAAGTTATTTGTTCTGTAGAACAATATTTGTGTATGTATTTTACTGTACCAAGTAGCATGAAGGTCATCATTTACCTTGAAAAGAGCAGTTGGTGGGATGATAAGTGTGACTATCTCTTTGGAATAGGTTAATATTTCTGCTGTTGGCTTCGGAAAAATCTGGTAGAAGCTGGATGATGGGTATAGAGGTGTTTATTTCACAATTTGCTGCTTATTTTTTTTTTTTAAATTTTCCATAATAAATAGTCAAAAATTTTAAACAAAGAAAATAGAAATTAGAAACAAATTGTAAATAAAATAAAGGCAACTGTCTGTCATTCTCTCTCTCTCTGTCTCTCTCTCTTCTTTTTCTTTTTTTTTTTTTTTTTTGATTCTCAGCTTGTATCTTAATTCCCCCACCAGAGATTGTGGAAATATAGAGTCCTAACCACTAGATCACCAGGGAATTCCCTAGGTAACTCTTGGAAAAATTTTTGTTTTAGAGAAAAGAAGAGAAATAGGATGCTAGCTGGAGGATATCTGAGATCCAGAGATAATTTTTGAGATGGAAGAAAGTATGGCATTTACGAATGATCAAGGAAAGAGGGGAAAATCAGTGATACATAAGAGATTGGGGGCCAGTTTCTGGAGGTGAGTTTCAGTGGGTGAGTGAGGGAGAGATTTATTTTGCAGGTAGAATGGCAGGAAATAAGGGGAAAAGATTCAGGCCAAGATAACAGAGAGTTTAATTCCTCTGGAAACTGGATGTTACTCAGCAGATTATGGGGACTCTTCAAAGGATTTTAAACAGAGGAGTGGTGTGTTAAATTTATGCTTTAGATAGCAACCATGTATCTAAGTTGATAATTAGTTTAGAAAGTGAACTGATCCTTTTTTTTTTTTTTTTTTTAATATATTTGGTATCTCCTGTAATGCACCACAACTTGAAATGTTCAGGAGATTTCTTTTGGCAGGGATTTATTTTTGGAAACCCGTTAAGTGTCAAATAAATAAAAGTTGTCTCACAAAAGAATATCAATGTTTATTATTTCACTACACAATGGTCGATATTAGAAAGGGTCATTTTTTCCTTTGTAATGCAATGTAGAAAAAATGATATTTTTACCACAGTTTTAAGTTGTATACTTAACTTCTAGTGAAGGTAAATACTTTCATATGGGGATGTGTTTTGTGTGTTTCCTTTTCACTAGCTTGTCAGTAAACTTTATTGGAGTCAAAGGTGAAATTGCACAAGGCATTTTAATAGCTCAAGTGATCTCAAGTAAAACAAAAAACTGTTTCTTGACTATGTCTATTTAGTTCAGCTTCCCTGGTGACTCAGAAGTTAAAGCGTCTACCTCCAATGTGGGAGACCTGGGTTCAATCCCTGGGTCGGGAAGATCCCTTGGAGAAGGAAATGGCAACCCTCTCCAGTATTCTTGCCTGGAGAATCCTGTGGACGGAGGAACCTGGTAGGCTCACAAAGAGCGGGGTCACAAAGAATCGGACACGACTGAGCCACTTCACCTTTCACCTTTCAGTTCAGTTCAGTTCAGTCACTCAGTCATGTCCAACTCTTTGCAACCCCATGAATCCCAGCACGCCAGGCCTCCCTGTCCATCACCAACTCCTGGAGTTCACTCAAACTCATCTCCATCGAGTCAGTGATGCCATCCAACCATCTCATCCTCTGTTGTCCCCTTCTCCTCCTGGCCCCAATCCCTCCCAGCATCAGAGTCTTTTCCAATTAGTCAACTCTTCAAAATAGGTGGCCAAAGTACTGGAGCTTCAGCTTAACATCATTCTTCTTAAGAAATCCCAGTGCTGATCTCCTTCAGAATGGACTGGTTGGATTTCCTTGCAGTCCAAGGGACTCTCAAGAGTCTTCTCCAACACCACAGTTCAAAAGCATCAATTCTTCAGTGCTCAGCCTTCTTCACAGTCCAACTCTCACATCCATACATGACCACAGGAAAAACCATAGCCTTGAGTAGACAGTATGTCTATTACCAGCACAGAACTCTCTTCTCAATAAACATTACTCTTAAATCTATGTAAAATGTTTAATTTTAACCATCTAGGCATAGAGTATAAGGAACTTGAAGCACAGTAACCATTAAAAAAAAAGAAAAAGCCACATCCTCCCTTGCAGATAATTTTGGTAGATTTCTGGGAGACTGGTCCTTCTCTCCCATTACAAAGTAGCTTAGGGCAAATCTTCTGCTGGTGGCTATAGAAAGATTTATTTCTACCAAATGCAAACACCTCTTATAAACTGTAATTTTTTAAGGGGAGGGTTATACAGACATTAACACAGTACTAAATAAGAAGAGAAAGTAAAGAAAAATCTGGACCTAATTTGGGTTATTTGCAATTTGTGATAGCTTTAGTGTAGTCCTCAAAGATACTGAAATCACTGGTTCCTATTAAATAGCTATGTAAATGTCCCATAAATGTTGGGAGCAAGAAGAAAGAATAATAAGATATTTGGTTTTGAAATGCAAGGGTAACTAAACTTTATTCATAAAGGGCCAGTAAGTAAGTGCTTTAAGCTTTGCAGGCCTCATGATATCTGTTGCAAACATTCGATTTTGCTGTTGTATTGAGAAAGCAGACATCGACATCACTTGAATGAGCATGGCTGTGTTCTGATAAAATTGCATTAATAGAAAATTAAAATTCGAATTTCATATCATTTTCACATGTTATGTGAAATAGAACGTGCTGTTCTATTTTTTTTCCATTTATTTAAAAATATGAAAATCATTTTTTTTGCTCATAGATTGTACAAAAATAGATGCCAAGACAGATTCGGCCTATGGTTTAATTTGCCTATCTTTGCTGTAACACATCATTTATCTTTGAAATTAACATTTCTAAAAGACGCTAAATGTAAGAAGACTTCAGTTCACCAAATGAAGATATTATCGTGAATATTCTATAAGTGACAAATTGCAAAGAGCAGATGACCATGTATAAGTGAAAACTGAAGGCAGTATTAAATTCAGCCATGCAGACAATTCACCGTTCACAAGAATCTATTTATTAAACAAACACACAAACAAAAAAACTTGCCTGCACATTGAAACCCTTGTCTCTAATCATACTGAGTCAATTATACATCCTTGGCAGCAAGATTGATGATAATGAACAAAGCTCTGGGAATGAAGTTCACAACTATGACATGAGCTACCTGTTTGATTTGGGACAAATACCTTAAATTTTCTTGACTCTAGTTATTTCATGATTAAGGCCATTACAATATCTGAACTTCTTTCTAGCTATGAGTTTTTACTAAGTCTATTGAGTTACACAAAAAAATATTTAGTCTAGCTGATATTTTTTGAATTTATAAACTCTGAATAGATAGAACACTTAAAAAATATATTGTAGTTTATTTGATTAACAATGTTATGTTAGTTTCAAGTGTAAGGCAACGTGATTCAGTTATACATGCATCTGTTCTTTTCCAAATTCTTTTCCCACTTAAATAGTATAGAATCTTAAGCAGAGTTCCCTGTGCTGTGTACAGTAGGCCCTTGTTGGTTATCTATTTTAAATATAGTAGTATGTGTGTGTCAATCCCTAACTCCCTACACTTTCCAATCCCAATCTATCTTTCTCCCCTACCCCTCCCCGCTAGTAACCATGTCATTCTCTCAGTCTGTGAGTCTGTTTCTGTTTTATAAATAATTCTAAACCGTGTTTGTCTTTGTTCACTGATGACTACTTTGTTCACTGTTGACTACCTTCTGGATATAGACAAGTACCTAAAGCATAGTAGGGACTTAATCCATATGCTGAATAAATTTGAAAAATAAAATTGTCTTTTTATAAGACAATGTATAAAAAGCAAATAAAATAAGTTATTTTAATTTATTCATTTGGCAATTACTTTTGAAAATACTTGCCTGTGTGTCAGACACTAAAGACCACATACCAGCCCAAGAAGTCTCACATTCTAGTGCACCTAAGGGTAGATTGGGGTTAGTAGTATTTCAGGAAAATTTATTTACTGATGTCAATTTTGCCTTCCATTTCCTTTTATAGCTTCAAACTAAACATTTAGTAGAAAGAGTGAAATCAGAATTACAGGACTGATTCTATTTCTGATCCCTGTCTTTACAAATGAATCAGTATTATTAGTTATTTGTTCTCTCCCTGGTACAGTCTCTTTTTCACATATTAAAGTAGGAGCAATGAGGAAACGTCCACTCCTTGTGCATATCCGTGCTCAGTCAGGTCTGATTCTTCATGACCCCAGGGACTATAAACTGCAAAGCTTTTCTGTCCATGGGATTTTCCAGGCAAGAATATTGGAGTGAGTTGCCATTTTGTCCTCCAGTGTATATTCCCAAACCAGGAATCAACAAACACATTCAAAAACATGCACTAGCCAGAGGGTAGTGATGGTACTCTGGGGTCAGGGAAGTCGAGCATGAAAGAGTCAGTTCCTAGATAGGTTAATAAGAAGTTCAGGGTCCCCGAGGAGGAGAGAGGAATCTGGGATTCCCAAGGAGAGATGAGTCAATTCAGTTGCTCAGAGGTATTCAAATCTTTGTAACCCCATGGACTGCAGATTATCAGGCCTCCCTGACTATCACCAACTCCCATAGTTTACTCAAACTCATGTTCATTGAGTCGGTGATGCCATCCAACCATCTCATCCTCTGTCATCCCCTTCTCCTCCCAACTTAAATCTTTCCCAGCACCAAGGTCTTTTCAAATGAGTCAGTTCTTCACATCAGGTGGCCAAAGTATTGGAGTTACAATTTCAGCATCAGTCCTTCCAATGAATATTCAGGACTGATTTCCTTTAAGATGGAGTGGTTGGATATCCTTGCTGTCCAAGGGACTCTCAAGAGTCTTCTCCAACACCACAGTTCAAAAGCATCAATTCTTCGATGCTCAGCCTTCTTTTTAGTCCAACTCTTACATTCATACGTGAGGACTGGAAAAATCATAGCTTTGACTACATGGACATTTGTTGGCAAAGTAATGTCTATGCTTTTAATATACTGTCTAGTTTGATCATAACTCTTCTTCCAAGGAGCAAATGTCTTTTAATTTCATGGCAGCAGTTACCATCTTCAGTAACTTTGTTTCCCTGTTCCCTTCAGTAACACTGTTTCCCTGTCTATATGCCATGAAGTGGTGGGACCAGATGCCATGATCTTAGTTTTCTAAATGCTGAGCTTTAAGCCAAAATTTTCTCTCTCCTCTTTCACTTCCATCAAGAGGCTTTTCAGTTTATCTCTGCTTCCTGCCGTAAGGGTGGTGCCTTCTGCATATCTGAGGTTATTGATATTTCTCCCAGCAATCTTGATTCCAGCTTGTTCTCATCCAGTGCAGCATTTCTCATGATGCAAAGGGTAACAATATACAGCCTAGAGGTATTCCTTTCCTGATTTGGGAACAGTCTGTTGTTCTATGTCCAGTTCGAACTGTTGATTCCTGACCTGCATACAGATTCCTCACGAGGCAGAATTTCCCACAGTTTGTGGTGATTCACACAGTCAAAGGCTTTGACATAATCAATAGAGCAGAAATAGTATTTTTCTGAAACTCTCTTGCTTTTTCATTGATCCGACAGATGTTGGCAATTTGATATCTGGTTCCTCTGCCTTTTCTAAATCCAGCTTGAACATCTGGAAGTTCATGGTTCATATACTGTTGAAGCCTGGCTTGGAGAATTTTGAGCCTTACTTTACTAGCGTGTGAGATGAGTGCAATGTGCAGTAGTTTAAGGATTCTTTGGGACTGGAATGAAAACTGACCTTTTCCAGTCCTGTGGCCACTGCTGAGTTTTCCAAATTTGCTGACATACTGAATGCAGCACTTTAAAATCATTATATTTTAAGTATCTTTGAAATAGCTCAACTGGAATTCCATCACCTCCACTAACTTTGTTTGTAGTGATTCTTTCTTAGGCCCACTTGACTTCGCACTCCTGGAAGTCTGGCTCTAGGTGAGTGACCACATCTTTGTGATTACCTGGGTCATCAAGATCTTTTTTGCATAGTTTTCTGTGTATTCTTGCCACCTCTTCTTAATATCTTCTGCTTTGTTAGGTTCATATTATTTCTGTCCTTTATTGTGCCCATTTTTGCATGAAAATTTCCCTTGATACTTTTAATTTTCTTTAAGAGGTCTTTAGTCTTTCCCATTCTGTCGTTTTCCTCTATTTCTTTGCACCGATCACTGAGAAAGGCTTTCTTATAGCTTCTTGCTATTCTTTGGAACTCTGCATTCAGATGCTTATATCTTTCTTTTTCTCCTTTGCCCTTTGCTTCTCTTCTTCTCATAGATGTTTGTAAAGCCTCCTCAGACAACCATTTTACCTTTTTTTATTTCTTTTTCTTGGGGATGGTCTTAATACTTGCCTCCTGTACAATGTCACAAACCTTCATCCATCATTCTTCAGGCACTCTATCAGATCTAATCCCTTGAATCTATTTTTTACTCCCACTGTATTATCTCAAGGGATTTGATTTAAGTCATACCTTAATGATCTATTGGTTTTCCCTACTTTCTTCAAGTTAAGTCTGAATTTAGAAATAAGGAGTTCATGGTCTGAGCCAAAGTCAACTCCAGGTCTTGTTTCTGCTCACTCTATAGAGCTTCTTCATCTCTGGCTGCAAATAATATAATCAATCTGATTTCAGTATTCACCATCTGGTGATGTCCATGTGTAGAGTCTTCTCTTCTGTTGTTGGAAGACAGTGTTTGCTATGACCAGTGAGTTCTCTTGGCAAAACTCTGTTAGTCTTTACCTTGCTTCATTCCGTACTCCAAGGCCAAATTTGCCTGTTACTCCAAGTATTTCTTGACTTCCTTCTTTTGCATTCCATTCCTCCATAACGAACAGGACATCTTTGGGTGGGGGGGGGAGGTGTTAGTTCTAGAAGGTCTTGTAGGTTTTCAATGAACCATTCAGCTTCAGCTACTTCCGTATTATTGGTCGAGACATAGACTTGGATTACTATGATATTGAATGGCGCTGGAGCAGTAGCTGTGTGGTGCTTGTTTGGTGGCTGTAGCAACTGTGAGGAGATACCTCATGTCCAAGGGCAGAAAAGCCCCAGACAGTAGGTAGGAGGGGCGAAATTGCATTTAGAATTAAACCGCATACCTGCCAGAGATGCTCAGATGGCTCAAACATACCTTGTGCACACCAGGATCCAGAGACACCACAGAGACAGACAGTACTGTGTTTGAGTGTCTCCTGAGGATGTATGGGTCAGCAGTGGACTGCTGCAGGGGCAGGGGCTCTAGCTGAAATATATCTGGGTATGGCATAAGCCCTCTTAAAGGAGGTTGCCATTAACTCCACCATAGAGCCGGCAGAGCTTACACAGGACTGGGGAAACAGACTCTGGGAGGGCACAAACAGAACCTTGTGCACATCAGGACCCAGGAGAAAGGAGCAGTGACCCCATAAGATTCTGACCCAGACTTGCCCATGAGTGTCCAGAAGTCTCTGGCAGAGGTGTGGGTCAGTGGTGTCTGGGGGCACTGAGTGTAGCAATGCGTGCATGGGATTTTTTGAAGGAAGTTGCCATTATCTTCATTACCCCCACCCTAGTTTGGCCTCAGGGGAAATAACAGGGAGGGAACACAGCCCTGCCAATTAACAGAAAATTGGATTAAAGATTTGCTGAGCATGGCCCCACCCATCAGAACAAGACCCAGTTCACCCCTCAGTCAGTCTCTCTCATCAGGGAGTTCCAATAAGCCTCTTATCTTTCTCTATCAGAAGGCAGACAGACTGAAATCCACAATCACAGAAAACTTATTAATCTGATCACAAGGACCACAGCCTTGACTAACTCAATGTAACTATGAGCCATGCCATATAGGACCAGCCAAGATGGATGGATCATGGTGGAGAGATTTGACAAAATGTGGTCCACTGGAGAAGAGAATGACAAAGTACTTCAGTATTCTTGCCTTGAGAATGCCATGAACAATATGAAAATATAGGACACTGAAAGATGAACTCCTCAGGTCGTTAGGTGCTCAATATGCTTCAGGACATCAGTAGAGAACTAACTTCAGAATGAATGAAGGGATGGAGCCAAAGCAAAAAAAAAACCCAGTTATGGATATGACTGGCAATGGAAGTAAAGTCTGATGATGTAAAGAGCAGTATTGCATGGGAACCTCGAATGTTAGGTCCATAAATCAAGGCAAAGTGAAAGTGGTCAAATAATAGACAGCAAGAGTGAACATCAACATTTTAGGAATAGTAAACTAAAATGGACTGGAATGGGTGAATTTTACTCAGATGGCCATTATATCTACTATTGCGGGCAAGAATTCCTTAGAAGAAATGGAGTAGCCATCATAGAAAACAAGAGTCCGAAATGCAGTACTGGGATGCAATCTCAAAAGTGACCAAATGATCTCTGTTCATTTCCAGGCAAACCATTCAGTAACACAGTAATCCAAGTCTATGCCCAGACCAATAATGCTGAAGAAGCTGAAGAGGAGATAAGTGTCTGGAATTCTCAAGGAGGAGGAAAGGACAAATGACTTTTTTCCTAAATTCTTTACTCTTAGTCACATAATTTTATTATTATTGTTATTATTTGTTTAAGTCTGAAACTGATGATTACACAACAAACAACTCAGTTTAATCTTTGTACTAAGTCTGGAATGTTAGGTCCATGAATCAAGGCAAACTGGAAGTGGTCAAACAGGAGATGGCAAGAGTGAATATCAACATTCTAGGAATCAATGAACTAAAACGGACTGGAATGGGTAAATTTAAATCAGATGACCATTATATCTACTAGTGTGGGCAGGAATCCCTTAGAAGAAATGGAGTAACCATCATGGTCAACAAAAGAGTCTGAAATGCAATACTTGGATGCAATCTCAAAAACAACAGAATGATCTCTGTTCATTTCTAAGGTAAACCATTCAGTATCACAGTGATCTAAGCCTATGCCCCAATCAGTAACGCTGAATAAGCTGAAGTTGAACGGATCTATGAAGACCTTCTAGAACTAACACCAATAATAATAATAATAATAATAATAATAATAATATGACGTCCTTTTCATTATAGCAGACTGGAATGTAAAAGTAGGAAGCCAAGATACCTGGAGTAACAGGCAAATTTGGCCTTGGAGTACGGGATGAAGCAGGACAAAGGCTAATAGAGTTCACCCAAGAGAATGCACTAGTCATAGACAACATCCTCTTCCAACAGCACAAGAGAAGACTCTACACATGGACATCACCAGATGGTCAACACTGAAATCAGATTGAGTATATTCTTTGCAGCCAAAGATGGAGAAGCTCTTTACAGTCAGCAAAAACAAGAAGGGGAGAGGACTGTGGCTCAGATCATGAACACCTTATTGCCAAATTCAGACTTAAATTGAAGAAAGTATGGAAAACCACTAGACCATTCAGGTATAACCTAAATAAAATCCCTTATGATTATACAGTGGAGGTGAGAAATAGATTTAAGGGTCAAGATCTGATAGAATGTCTGATGAACTATGGATGGAGGTTCGTGACATTGTACAGGAGACAGGGATCAAGACCATCCCCATGGAAAAGAAATGCAAAAAGCAAAACGGCTGTCTAAGGAGGCCTTACAAATAGCCGTGAAAAGAAAAGTGAAAAGCAAAGGAGAAAAGTAAAGATATAAGCACCTGAATGCAGAGTTTCAAAAAATAGCAAGGAGAGATAAGAAAGCATTCCTCAGCGATCAATGCAAAGAAATAGAGGAAAACAACAGATTGGGAAAGACTAGAGATATCTTCAGGAAAATTAGAGATACGAAGGGAACATTTCATGCAAAGATGGACTCTATAAAGGACAGAAATGGTATTGACCTAACAGAAGTAGAAAATATTAAGAAGAGGTGGCAAGAACACACAGGAGAACTGTACAAAAAAGTTCCTCACGACCCAGATAATCATGGTGGTGTGATCATTCACCTAGAGCCAGACATCCTGGAATGTGAAGTCAAGTGGGCCTTAGGAAGCATCACTATGAACAAAGCTAGTAGAGGTGGAGGTATTCCAGTTGAACTATTTCAAATCCTAAAAGATGATGTGGTGAAAGTCCTGTACTCAATAGCCCAGCAAATTTGGAAAACCCAGCAGTGGCCACAGGACTGGAAAGTTCAGTTTTCATTCCAATTCCAAAGAAAGACAATGCCAAAGAATGCTCAAACTACTGCACAATTGCACTCAACTCAAACTCTAGTAAAGTGATGCTCAAAATTCTCCAAGCCAGGCTTCAGCAATACATGAACCATGAACTTCCAGATGTTCAAGCTGGTTTCAGAAAAGGAAGAGGAACCGGAGATCAAATTGCCAACATCCGATGGATCACCAAAAAAGCAAGGGAGTTCCAGAAAACATCTATTTCTGCTTTATTGACTATGTCAAATAATTTGGCTGTGTGGATTACAATAAACTGTGGAAAATTCTTAAAGATATGGGAATACCAGACCATCTGACCTGCATCTTGAGAAACCTATATGCAGGTCAAGAAGCAACAGTTAGAACTGGACATGAAACAGCAGACTGGTTCCAAACAGAAAAAGGGGTATGTCAAGGCTGTATATTGTCACCCTGATTATTTAACTTGTATGCAGAGTACATCATGAGAAAAGCTGGGCTGGAAGAAGCGCAAGCTGGAATCAAGACGGCTGGGAGAAATATCAATAACCTCAGATATGCAGATGACACCACCCTTATGGTAAAAATTGAAGAGGAACTAAATCCTCTTGATGCAAGTGAAAGAAGAGAGTGAAAATGTTGGCTTAAAGCTCAACATTCAGGAAACGAAGATCATGGCATCTGGTCCCATCACTTCATGGGAAATAGATGGGGAAACAGTGGAAACAGTGTCAGACTTTCTTTCTTTCTTCCTTTCTTTCTTTCTTTCTTTCTCTCTTTCTTTCTTTCTTTCTTTCTTTCTTTCTTTCTTTCTTTCTTTCTTTCTTTCTTTCTTTCTTTCTTTCTTTCTTTCTTTCTTTTTCTTTCTTTCTTTTTGGCTCCTTAAATCACTGCAGATGATGATTGAAGTCATTAAGTTAAAAGACCCTTACTCCTTGGAAGGAAAGTTATGACCAACTTAGATAGCATATTCAAAAGCAGAGACATTCGTTTGCCAACAAAGTTCGGTCTAGTCAAGGCTATGGTTTTACCAGTGGTCACGTATGGATGTGGGAGTTGGACTGTGAAGAAAGCTGAGTGCCGAAGAATTGATGCTTTTGAACTGTGGTGCTGGAGAAGACTCTTAAGAGTCCCTTGGTCTACAAGGAAATCTGACCAGTCCATTCTAAAGGAGATCAGTCCTGGGTGTTTATTGGAAGGACTGATGGTAAAGCTGAAACTCCAATACTTTGGCCACCTCATGGGAAGAGTTGACTCATTGGAAAAGACCCTGATGCTGGGATGGATTGGGCACAGGTGGAGAAGGGGATGACAGAGGATGAGATGGCTGGATGGCATCACCGACTTGATGGACACGAGTCTGAGTGAACTCCGGGAGTTGGTGATGGACAGGGAGGCCTGGTGTGCTGTAATTCATGGGGTTGCCAAGAGTAAGACTGGACTGAGGGACTGAACTGAATTGAATTGAACTGTTTGTATCCTGCCTGAGGACAGTTTCTCCTTAAAAACCTTCTGCCTAATCCTGTTATCTTAAAATGTAAATTGTGGGAGTGGATCTGGTAAAATTTCTACAACCTTGAAACATTCTTTTGATTTATTGTGATAACTATTTTAAAAGTATAGAGCTAACTTGCTGAAGACTAGCAAGTGCGACACTCTCCACCCTCTTTTGATATCTATGCCAGAAGCTTTCTCTTTTCATTTTCACTATAAAAAAACCTTCTGCCACAGAAGAGCTTTGAGTGGTCATGCCTGATCTCTAGTTCCAAAGGTAAATCTTCTTTGGAGATCAAGAATCAGATATCAACATCATTCTCCCTAAGTTATCAAGTGTACAAGGATAGCTTTGGCTGGGTGGACAGAGAGTGGAAATCTTCTCATTGCTCCTATTTTTATCCGGAAAGAGTAAATAAGCAAGATAAAAATAGAATGATTAAGAGAAAAGGAGAAAGGGCTGAATTTTTGAAGGGAAAGAAGTAATGCAATAATCTCCTCTAAAATAGTTCTTTGAAATTCTTACTTCAAACATTTTTAAGTTAACATTCATAATTCTTCACTGGAATTTTAAGAAGTTGTTTAAGATGCAATGTCTGATACATTGCAAATGTAGATATTTTAAGCAAATCTTTTATATTACTTTTTAAAATGGTTCTTTTTGCTTTTTCATACTGATCATGGGGTTCTCAAGGCAAGAATACTGAAATGGTTTGCCATTCCCTTCTCTCTTCCAAAAACACAAAAGAAGACTGTACACATGGATATTACTATATGGTCAATACTGAAATCAGATTGATTATACTCTTTGCAGTCAAAGATGGAGAAGATTTATAGAGTCAGCAAAAAAAAAAAAAAAAAAAAAAGACTAGGAGCTGACTGTGGCTCTGATCCTGAACTGCTTAATGCAAAATGCAAACAAATTGAAGAAAGTAGGGAAAACCACAGACCATTCACGTATGACCTAAATCAAATCCCTTGTGATTATACAGTGGAAGTGACAAACATATTCAAGGGGTTATATCTGATTGATAGAGTGCCTGAAGAACTATGCAAGGAGGTTCATGACATTGTACAGGAGACAGTGATCAAGACCATCCCCAAGAAAAAGAAATGCACAAAGGCAAAATGTCTGTCTTGTTGGTAAGGAAGTCTTACAAATAGCTGAGAAAAGAAGAGAAGCTTAAGGCAAAGGAAAAAAGGAAAGATATACCCATCTGAATGCAGAGTTTCAAAAAATAGCAAGGAGAGATAAGAAAGCCTTCCTCAGTAACCAATGCAAAAAAATAGAGGAAAACAATAAAATGGGAAAGACAAGAGATCTCTTCAAGAAAACTAGAGATATGAAGGAACATTTCATGCAAAGATGGACAAAATAAGGACAGAAATCATATGAACCTAAGAGAAGTTAAAGATGTTAAGAAGTGGCAAGGAAAAAGAATAGAAAAACCCCAAAATTAGTAGAAAGAAAGAAATTGTAAATATCCAAGCAGAAGTAAATGAAAAAAAAAAAAAAAACTAAAATAAAAGAAATAAACATTTGGAAAGATTAATACAACTAAAAGCAGTTTGTTTGAGAAGATAAACAAAATTGGCAAAACTTTTGCCAGATTCAAGACGAAAAGAGACAAGAATCAAATAAAAAAAAAATTAGAAATGAAAAAGAGATTACACCAGGCAATGCAGAAATACAAAGGATTATGAGACTATTATGGAAAACTATATGGCAATAAAACAGATAACCTGGAAGAAATAAAAATTGTGAACAACCCAATTACAAGCAGTGAAATTCAAGTTGTGACCAAAAATTCCCCCCAAAACAAAAGCCCAAGGCTAGATGGCTTCACAGGAGAATTCTGTCAAACATTTAGAGAAGAGCTAATGTGTATCCTTCTAAAATTCTTTCCAAAGATTGCAGAGGAAGGAACACTTCCAAACATGGAGAAATTCCTTAACAACTCTTAATAAATAGCAGTAATTTTGGGCCACCCCACGTGAGGAGATACCCCACATCCAACATAAGGAGCAGCAGCTTAGTTGGAGGAGCTGTGAAGAGATACCCCACGTCCAAGGTAACAGAAATCCCAGTAAGACAGTAAGCGCTGAGAGAGGGCATCAGAGGACAGGCAGACTGAAAACTCAATCACAGAAAACTAACCAACCTGATCATATGGACCATAGCCTTGTCTAACTCAATGAAACTATGCTATGTAGGGCCACCTAAGATGGATGGGTCAAGGTGGAGAGTTCTGACAAAACGTGGTCCACTGGAGAAGGGAATGACAAAGTACTTCAGTATTCTTGTCTTGAGAACCCCGTGAACAGTATGAAAAGGCACAAAGATAGGGCATTGAAAGAGGAACTCCCGAGGTCATTAGGTGCCCAATATGCTACTGGAGATCAGTGGAGAAATAACTCCAGAAAGAATGAAGGGATGGAGCCAAAGCAAAAACAACATCCTGCTGTGGACGATGATAGAAGCAAAGTTTGATGCTGTAAAGAGCAGTATTGCATAGGGACCTGGAATCAAGGCAAATTGGAAGTGGTCAAACGAGATGGCAAGAGAGAATGTTAGCATTCTAGGAATCAGTGACTAAAATGGACTGGAATGGGTGAATTTAAATCAGATGGCCATTATATCTACTGTTGTGGGCAAGAATCTCTTAGAAGAAAAGGAGTAACCATCATAGTCAACAAGAGTCTGAAATACAATACTTGGATGCAATGTCAAAAACGACAGAACGGTCTCTGTTCGTTTCCAAGGCAAACCATTCAATATCATGGTAATCCAAGTCTATGCTCCAAACAGTAAAACAGAAGAAGCTGAAGTTGAAAGGTTCCGTGAAGACATACAAGACCTTCTAGAACTAACACACACACACACACACACACACACACAAAAGTTATTTTCATTACAGGGGCTGGAATGCAAAAGTAGGAAGTCAAGAAACACCTGGAGTAACAGGCAAGTTTGACCTTGGGGTATGGAATGAAGCATGGCAAAGGCTAATAGAGTTCTGTCAAGAGGACACACTGGTCATAGCAAACACTCTCTTTCAACAACACAAGAGAACACTCTACACATGGACATTACAAGATGGTCAACAGTGAAATCAGACTGATTATATTCTTTGCAACCAAAGATGGAGAAGCTCTATATAGTCAGCATAAAGAAGACTGGGAGCTGACTGTGGCTCAGATCATGAACTCCTTATTGCCAAATTCAGACTTAAATTTAAGAACATGGGGAAAACCACTAGCCACTCAGGTATGGCCTAAATCAAATCCCTCATGATTATACAGAGGAGGTGAGAAATAGATTTAAGGGCCTAGATCTGAGAGACAGAGTGCCTGAAGAACTATGGACTGAGGTTTGTGAAATTGCCCAGGAAACATGGATCAAGACAATCCCCAACATAAAGAAATGCAGGAAAGCAAAATGGCTGTGTGAGGAGGCCTTGCAAATAACTGGAAAGAAGAGAAGCAAAAAGCAAAGGAGAAAAGGAAAGATATACCCATCTGAATGCAGAGTTCCAAAGAATAACAAGAAGAGATAAGAAAGCCTTCCTCAGTGATCAGTGCAAAGAAACAGAGTAAAATAACCAGAGATCTCTTCAGGAAAATTAGAGATACAAAGGGAACATTTCATGCAAAGATGGGCTCAGTAAAGGACAGAAATGGTATGGACCTAACAGAAGCAGAAGATAATGAGAAGAGGTGGCAAGAATACACAGAACTGTTCAGAGAAGATCTTCACGACCCAGGTTATCACGAACTTGTGATCATTCACCTAGAGCCAGACATCTTGGAATGTGAAGTCAAGTGAGCCTAGGAAACATCACTACAAACAAAGCTAGTGGAGGCGATGGAATTCCAGTTGAGCGGTTTCAAAACCTAAAGATGATGCTACGAAAGTGTTGTACTCAATATGCCAACAGTTCAGTTCAGTTCAGTTCAGTCGCTCAGTCGTGTCCGACTGTTTGAGACCCCATGAATCACAGCACGCCAGGCCTCCCTGTTCATCACCATCACCCGGAGTTCACTCAGACTCACATCCATTGAGTCTGTGATGCCATCCAGCCATCTCATCCTCTGTCGTCCCCTTCTTCTCCTGTCCCCAATCCCTCCCAGCGTCAGAGTCTTTTCCAATGAGTCAACTCTTCTCATGAGGTGGCCGAAGTACTGGAATTTCAGCTTTAGCAACAAGTTTGGCAAACTCAGCAGTGGCACAGGACTGGAAAACGTCAGTTTCCTTTCCAATCCCAAAGAAAGGCAATGCCAAAAAAAATGCTTAAATTACTGCTCAATTGCACACATCTCACACTCTAGCAAAGCAATGCTCAAATTTCTCCAAGCCAGGCTTCAGAAATACATAAACCATGAAATTCCAGATGTTCAAGCTGGTTTTTGAAAAGGCCAGAGATCAAATTTCTAACATCTGCTGGATCATCAAAAAAGCAAGAGAGTTGCAGAAAAATATCTACTTCTGCTTTATTGACTTTGCCAAAGCTTTTGACTGTGTGGATCACAATAAACTGTGCAGGATTCTGAAAGAGAGGGGAATACCAGACCACCTGACCTGCCTCTCGAGAAATCTATATGCAGGTGAGGAAGCAACAGTTAGAACTGGACAGGGAACAACAAACTTGTTCCAAATAGGAAAAGGAATATGGATGTGAATGTTGGACTGTAAGTAAGGCTGAGCACATAAGAATTGATGCTTTTGAACTGTGGTGTTGGAGAAGACTCTTGAGAGTCCCTTCAACTGCATGGAGATCCAACCAGTCCATTGTAGAGGAGATCAGTTCTTGGTGTTCATTGGAAGGACTGGTACTTTGGGCATCTGATGCTGGGAGCTAACTCATTTGAAAAGACCCCGATGCTGGGAAAGATTGAGGGCAGGAGGAGAAGGGGATTACAGAGGATGAGCTGGTTTGATGGTATCACTGACTCAATGGACATGAATTTGGGTAGTCTCCAAGAGTTGGTTATGGATAGGGAGGCCTGGCATGCTGCAGTCCATTGGGTCACAAATAGTCGGACACGACTGAGCAACTGAACCGAACAGAACTGGGCCACCCCCATCCTCCTTGCATTTGCCTTTACCCTGTTGCCACTCTATAGATACATCCATACTCATTTATTTGACGGTTGGTATTCCACATAAACAGGAACTATTTTTGTCTAATGTATCTTCTTTTCCTACCATAGTACTTAGTGTAGACTTAAGAGATCAATAAGGTTTTGTTAATTATTTAAACAAAAGAATATTTGCCTTAGTATTTGAACATGTATCTATTCTTTTTCAAACAGTCACACTCCACTGGTGTATGGAAGATATGGATGTGCCTTAATATATTTTACTAAGTCTCCAACCAAGAGATATTTAAGTTACAAAAGTATCTTTAAGTTACAAAAGTAACTTAAATATCATTCTTTTGTTAAAAAGACAATAATGAAAGTCACTCAGTTGTGTTAGACTCTTTGCAACCTCATGGACTGTAGTCTGCCTGGCTCCTCTGTCCGTAGAATATTCCAGGCCAGAATACTAAAGTGGGTAGCTCTTCCCTTCTCTATGGGTTCTTCCCAACCCAAGGATCGAACCTAAGTCTCCTGCATTGCAGGCAAATTCTTTACCATCTGAGCCACTAAGGAAACCCAAAAAGACAAAACTGCAAATAATAACTTTTTACATATATATTTTTTAAAAAACTACATTGCTAGTTTACTACAAAAGATTGTAATACAAGAACAGCTAGATGGAAGAAATGCATAGGGAAAGGTGTGGGGATAGGGCATGGGTCTATGTTTTCTGCGAGCCCATCTTTGTTCCCAAGCCTCCAAATGGTCACCAATCCAGAAACTCCATACATGCATCACTCAAAAATATGTAGATAATGTAGACTTATGGGATAATTTCCTTAAGCTAGAAATGCTAGGTCAAAGGGTTGTGTCTTTGTGACTTAATTAAATATTGCTAAATTGCCTTCCTTAGAGATTGTGTCAACATATAATTTTATTTGTCACAAACAAGAGTGTTTGTTTCTCCACACCTTCAACAATATCATGTTAAATTGTCCACATCTATTACATAAAACTTCTTTTCTAGGAAGACTTTCATATTATCAAAAGTTGAACAATTTCCGAGGGACATATGGAGAAATAGCATTTTCTAAATCAGCTCCTCAAGAAGTCGAAGAGACTAGAGAAAAGACAAACACCATGGCACATCAGATTAAAAAAAAAAAAAAAAGAAAAAAGTTGTTTATTGAGAAGATGATTATTAAGTGAAAAATTAATGAGAGAAATTATTGGAACCATGTATCAGCATAAACCTGACTCTAGTTAGTATAGAAAGAATGTGCAGAAATTAAAAAAAAAAAAAAAAAAAAACACCTTTTTACTTGTTATAAAAGTAAAATTCAGGTTAAGTTTTTCTACTGGTCTAGATATTCCTCCTAGTTTTCATCCTTCAAACCTGTCATAAATTTGAGGTAGACTTTCAGAGAGTGACAGCTTCTTTCTTGGATTATCATATTATTATTTTGCTTCAGTCAAATGGCAGGAAAATTTCTCAATGACATTCTGTGAAAGAATTAAACTAAATAACTAAGATGGAAGTCAACAAAACTTTTCTATAAAGGACCAGGTAGTAAAATATTTTTGGCCTTTAGGGTCGTGTGGTTTCTGGTATAACTATTCAATTCTACTATGGTAGCCCAAAATTAGCCATGGACAATACATAAATGAATATGATTATGTTACAATAAAGCTTCATTAACAAAAACAAGTTGGGTGACTGGGTTTTCCCTGTGTGATAGTAGTTTGTCAACACCTTCCCAAGAATCCCATTTCCCTAAGGCATTGATTAACATAAATAAATGAAACTCTCCAATGCAATCTCCCAACCATTGGGAAACTGAGAAAATAGTTACTGAAATAATTTTCTGTACTGTTAGTTCTCTCACGAATAACAGATAAGAAGGGCAATGGGATCTAGAGAACCACCTTGTATATTAATTGAAGTCAGCTAATCCCAGTGAAACCTAAAACCTGTGTTTCTGTCAATGGTCGGCAGCCGGTCCTTTTGATCCCTTTTTAGTGTCTTTGTTCAATGGCTCCTTTAATTCTTCCTTGCCCAGAGTTGAACTGAGGTTCAAAAATGCATGCTGCTGCATCCCATGTTCTCTAATTCCCTATTGCACCATAGCTTGATGTTCTCATACTTAATTGATGCCAACAGTATTTTAAAACAAACCTCTTATAGTTTATAGGAGCTATTTATGCTTGCTCCTCTAGTAGTTTTTGTTAGTTTTGTGCAGCGGGTGGAAAACTGATGGATAGAGCACTGGAGATATTTCTCATGCTAGGAGGCAGAGGGCACCATGTGGCTTCTGACAGAAAAATCACAAGCACAGTAGCATGAATATGGGGTCCAGATGGGCATGAGGGCTGGGTGAAGAGTTACCTTTGAATTATACAAGACAGTCTGAGACTGGGAAAAACACAGCTCACTTGCTTTTCACTTCTTCATTTCTATTTTTATTTTGTGCAAGCCTTCTAGCCTTTTCTTTGTACTTTTATATCTCTTCCAGAAGGATCTAGGCTTGAAAGAGGTAAAAGTTAAAACTTAAGCTAGTTGGTCTAGTTTGTGGTTAATCTTCAAATAATAGGTTAAGTTTGAGAGAAACTCAAAACCATTGAGTAAAGTTGGCTTTAGTATTATTTGTAAACTTTAGTAATTCTTTATTTACAGGTAGCACAAATAATGCATTGTTGGTTTTATTCTTAGAAACATTTACTTCAGTTTTCAAGTCAGTAGATAATGACTATTTTATTTGGGTGGATAAATGCAGAGGTAGCATTTAGGACCCATCTGTGTATTTTATCACTGCCATGAGTATCTGAAATTCAAAGACTTTCTTAAGAACAGAGTGACCCAGAATTCCTGTCCTTGGCCTTTCTTCCCAAATTCAGATAAAGAGAAATGAAATACTCTAGTCTTTGATCAGTCAAAATCCTGATAGTTGGGAAAACAACAAACAGTAGATTGATGTCTTACCCATCATGAAACGAAGCAAAATGTTTACCTATATGGGTCACTATATTGTCTTTAAGTCTCTCTATCTACTATCTTTCCTTCTTATTTTCTTGATGGACTCAGTCTCTTGCCTGAGCAAACATCTTTCTCTGTGTGGCTTCTATTCTCTGAGTGGACAGAACAGTGACCCATTAACTGCAGTGTGGGCTCTGACATTTTAAGGAGATGGAGTTTGAAATACTAGTCTTATCAATTCTCTCATCAAGAATCAACCATGGGAAGCTAGGAGAACAGGATTTCTTGAGAAGATACCAATACCTTTCAGTTTCTGCGAGACTCAGAAGAATGAATAACTCAATTTGTTATTTCTCTGGCTGTAAAACAGAAAGAAACAATAGAACCCTAAAAAACAAAACAAAAGACTACAACAATGAAACATTTGTTAAAACATTGAAAAAAAATTGTGCTTGATGAAGATAAAGCTTACAAAAATGCTATTTATCTGAGATAGTTTCTTTATCACTTTATGAAAACATGAAATGGCATACTTTCTATTTTTAGTGTAATGTCTCTGTTCTACAATAAAGGCAATGAGGGATAAGGCTGTTTCTGAAACACTTTGCATGGATTGGGTGGATTGATTATGCTCTAAATAACAAAATTATAGCCTGGGGGTACAGCAGTTACTCTATTGAGTGTTTTATTTCCTGTCTCTGCTTTGCCATCTGGCCTGAAATATTGCTGATTGATTGCTAAGCACTTTCCATTTCCAATCAATGCAATTAAGAAACCAAGTTCTGAGCTGGTGGCTCAGATGATAAATAATCTCCCTGCATTGCAGGAGGCCTGGGTTCGATCCCTGGGTTGGGAAGATCCTCTGGAAGAGGGCATGACAACTCACTCCAGTATTCTTGCCTGGAAAATCCCCATGGACAGAGGAACCTGGCAGATTATAGCCCATGGGATCACAGAGTCAGACATGACTAAGAACCCACAAAAAGACTTGAGGGAATATTTCTTTCTAATAATAGCAGATCAGTTCATTGAGAACTATCCAGGCACTGAATGGTCTTTTATCCATTCACCAAAGAGATAACTAGTAAAGACCTACTGTACAGCACATAGAACTCTACCCAGTACTCTGTAACAGCCTACAAGGGAAAATAATCTAAAAAAAGTATATAAACTGATCCACTTGGCTGTATAGCAGAAACTAACACAGCATTGTAAATCAACTATACTCCAATAAAGTGTTTTTTTTTTTTTAATCCAGCAAAGGAGATCTTTATTTTAATCTTCATTTTCCAGAGAGAATACCAAGGCTCAAAGAAATTAATTTCCTGAAAGATATGCAATAAGCAAAAGCTAGGACAATTTCAAATCTGGCTTTGTTAATCTTTAAGTACTTATTCTTTATGTGCCCCTTAATATTTTTAGTATTCTTACCTATGCTCTGGGTGACTGCTTGGGTAACTTTGCTAAACAGTTGTGCTAAGTTGCTTCAGTCATGTCTGACTCTTTGAGACTCTATGAACTGTAGCCCGCCAGGCTACTCTGTTCATGGAATTCTCCAGGCAAGAATACTGGAGTGGATTGCCATGCCCTCCTCCAGGGGATCTTCTCAACCCAGGAACTGAACCTGTATCTCTTATGTCTTCTGCATTGGCAGGTGGATTCTTTACTGATGAACCACAGGGAAAGCCCGCTAAACAGTATATTGATAGTAATATGCATATATATCTATGACATTCTCTTGAGAGTGAAGTATAGATGACAGGGACAAGTATGGATGAACTGGGCTTTTTACAAGACTGGAACTCACTAGCAAGAAGAAATGTAGACCTAAGCTATGATCTTTACCAGATGCAGGTTAGATATCTATGGTGGGCTTCCCTGGTGACTCAAATGGTAAAGAATCTCCCTCCAATGCAGGAGACCCAGGTTTAATCCCTGGGTTGGAAAGAAGGGAATGGTTATCCAGTCTAGTATTCTTGCCTGGACAATTCCATGGACAGAGGAGCCTGGGGAGCTATAGCCCATGAGGTTGCAAAGAGTCAGACACCACTGAAGCAATTTAGCATACATGCATGATAATTATGGAAATTTTAACTCTAGGGAAAAAATTAGACATGGAATGACATTTTTTCCTGGGTGTTTATACATTATAAATTTAAATTTAAATCATATTCTTTTGAAGAACTTAGACACTGGTGGTTTGAAACCCACTAAAGCAATAATATGAGCTTCCTCTGGTGGTTCAATAGTAAAGAATCCAGCTGTCAATGCAAGAGATGTGAGTTTGATCCTTGGGTTAGAAAGATCCCTTGGAGAAGGAAATGACAACCCACTGCGGTGTTCTTGCCTGGAAAATCCCATGGACAAAGAAGCCTGGGGGACTACAGTCCATGGGGTTGCAAAAGAGTCAGACATGACTTAGTGACTGAATACAACAAAAGCAATCTCAATATTTCCATTTTCTGTAAACACTTCAAATGTTCTGGTTTAAGGCTGTAAAAATGCATAGTTCCTTACCTTTCATGTTTATTTGATACGGAAACAGTATTACTGTCAATTATAGTTTTTCAACATCATGTGTTTGGAGAATTAAGGCCTATTGATTACTGTATGAGTCTTAAGTTTCTTTCTTTTTTTTTTTCTTTTCTTGGCAGATTTTAAATGTTTGGGCTCTTTTGGCCCTTTGTACTATGATATTACTATTTCTACTTCGGATATATTACTTTTTATAATTTGCTGCCCCTAGCATGATGCATTGCTCTTAATAAGTATAAGAAATTTTTTTTTCATAAAGCTGAGTCACAAAAATGTTACAGAATTATTTCCCCAGTATTCAGTTCATTAAAGGTTATGAGACCATCATGTCTAACAGTAAGTACATATTTTAATTTCCTTGATTTTCCCTTCATCTTTTTTTCTGTGGATAAGTGGCTCCCACAAGTCATTTCCTCCACATCCTCAGTAGGAAATATCTGTGGTTGTGGGATCAGGGGTGGCATCTCTCTTCTTCTTTCCAGACTTTTTTCTTTTATTTTCCTTTATTTGGTGTTCTTCCTCTATAGTTAAAAAAAAAAAAAAGAATTTAGGAAAAATAATTGAAAATTAACAATTTGGAAGAGCAGAAATTAATTTGGTTATGAAAGAACTTAGATACTCACTATCACAGCTTTTCCACTCTGCTGAAGAAAAGAATGACATCTAGAGAAAGAGGACAAAGCAAAGAGACAGCAGAAATCTGCCTACTGAGAAGAACTTACTGAGCCTTCATTTCTTCCCAAGTGATGTTCCTGTTCAATACCACAAAGGCTAATAATATCTTTTGTAAGATGTGAATTGTCTCTCAGATATATAAGCATTTACATTGATTTTTAAATTAACTTCATGTGAGAAACAGTCATCTATGAAAACAGAGGAGGCTATAGAGGGCTGGGTGCTTAAATCAATTGATGATGGGTTCCGGGATCCCACTGTGCTCTGATCCTGAGTCTGGGGTTCATTTGCATTTGTTCTGGTGGCTGGTCTCAGACTGTTGGGTGGGGGATCCTTGGAGCTGGTGTATGAGCTCTCAAGATGACATTTCTTTCGGCATTAGTCAACATATCTTGAGAGGAATAAGTTAAACACCATTTGAATATAATTATGACTGTCCTCCAGAGACTCAAGAAGTCTAGGTTAAGCTTAGAGGACAGCTAACAAAACCAGTGACGGACTGGGGAAGAGCACTAAACCAAAAAATCCAGAATTTTCTTATTCTTTGCCATAAACCAGCAGTATGATCTCTTTCATTTCTCTGGTGCTGTTTTCTAAATTTTGAAATGAGTTGTATTTTATAAACTTTAAAGCATCTTATGGTTCTGAAATTCTACTTCTATCACATTTGATCACTCATACTGTCCATTTTTATTATGTACAGCAGATGAGAATTAGCATTCCCTGGGGGCTCAGGTGGTAAAGAATCCACCTTCCAGTGCAAGAGATGCAAGAGACACAGGTTTAATCTCTAGATCAGGAAGATCCCCCAGAGAAAGGAATGGCTACCCACTCCAATATTCTTGCCTAGGAAATCCATGGACAGAGGAGACTGGTGGGCTACAGTCCATGGGGTTGCAAAGAGTCAGACACGACTGAATGAATAGCATTTTCAATATCTCATGAATTAGCATCACTGATCATTCATTCACTTACAGGAACGGAATGGCGCTCAGTTGTGTCTGACTCTTTGCTACCCCATGGACTGTAGCCTACCAGGCTCCTCTGTCCGTGGGATTTTCCAGGCAATAGTATTAGAGTGGATTGCCATTTCCTTCTCCAGTGGATCTTCCCCACCCAGGGATCAAACCCGGGTCTCTCGCATTGTAGACAGACGCTTTACTGTCTGAGCCACAGTTATTCAGTAGCCTTCATGCTTCAGACTCCGTTCTAGATACTTGGGATACATTAGTGAATAAAGTTCACAAGGACTCCTGCCCCTTTTCCCCATATCCCCTAAGGTCACATTCTTGTAAACAGAGAGAGACAAAATAACAATAAAAGATAATGACTTTTTAAAGAAATCTATGCTATATTATGGATTTCCCAGGTGGCTCAGATGGTAAAGAATATGGTTGCAATGCAGAAAACACAAGTTTGATCCCTGAGTTTGGAAGATCCCCTGGAGAAGGAAATGACAATCCACTTCAGTATTCTCGCCTGGAGAATTCTATGGACAGAGGAGCCTGGCAAGCTATAGTCCATGGGGTCACAAAGAGTTGGACATGATTGAGAAACTG
The DNA here is from genome assembly GCF_016772045.2 of Ovis aries. Taxonomy (NCBI): domain Eukaryota; kingdom Metazoa; phylum Chordata; class Mammalia; order Artiodactyla; family Bovidae; genus Ovis; species Ovis aries. The sequence continues at coordinate 457,084 of NC_056059.1, forward strand.
ACACTTTCACTTTCAGGCTATATTAAATATATATATATATATATATATATATATATATATATATATAGAGAGAGAGAGAGAGAGAGAGAGAGAGATAGAGATAGAGATAGAGATAGAGATAGAGATAGAGATAGAGATAGAGATATAGAGAGATATATATGGAAATTCCCCAGCCGTCCAGTGGTTAAGGCTCTGCCTTTCAACACAGGCAGTGTTGTTTCTGTCCCTGGTCGGGGGACTAAGATCCCACATGCCCTGGGGTATAGCCAAAAAGTAATTAAAACATAGTAGAACTTGGCCAAAAGGATCAGTAGTAGTGAGATGGAAGTCTAAAATTAAATGTGGCAGTTAGAATAAACCTTACTAAGAAGGTGACATTGAGAAAATACTTGAAGAAGGTGAAGGAGGGGGCCTTGTGGACATCAACTGTCAGACTGAATCAAGTAGAGAGAATGGCCAGTGGAAGGGCCCTGAGGCAGGTGCAAGCCCGTGTGTCACAAAAAGAGTCCAGATGGCTGTGTGGTCAGAAGGATCTGGGGAAACGAGGGGACAGGAGATCAAAGGCTGCAGGAAAGACTTTCAGCTCTGGAGCTCTAGGGGAGAGAGATAGCATAGGAGATCAAAGGCTGGTGATGGGGGTGGGGGTTCATTTAACTCTGTGACCTATGGCAGGAATGTTGGCTTTTACTGTGAATGAATTAGGGGTTTTCAGTAGAGAAGGACATCATCAGTTGTTGCAGTACTCCTGGTTAGAGAAGACAGTGGCTTAGGCCAGGGTGGTGGCAGTGGAAACTTAAAAAGATGTGACCAAATTCAGGTTATATTTTAAAGTTAGAGCCAACAGGCTTTACTGACCCTGTGTATGTGCAGACTGAGAGAAAGAGAGGTTTCTCTTGAGATACTGGAAAGATGGAGTTGCTGCTAACTTGGAAGGAAAGGTGACTGATGGAAGTAGGTTTGGGATCAATAACAGGAATTAGGTTTTGAAGTAGAGATGCTGAGCATAAACAAAGTCTATGAATATAAAGAGGATAGTTAAATAAACACTAGTATAGCTATATAATATAAGGTCATTCAGTAAAAAGTAAATTAAATAGAAGTATATGCTAGAAATATTTCTACAATCTTTGGTCTAAAAAAGCAATATAGACTTTAGCACAATCATATTATGGTAAATGAAAAACAAAAAATAAAGTAAATGAGTAAATAAATACAGAGAGGAAAAGAAAAAAAATATATATATATACATATGTATACATATACCTGAAAATATGCAGAATGAGCTATAGCTTCTTAACATAATAAACTCTAAAGAATGAAATTGGAAAAGGAGAACATTAATTTCTTCCCTTTTGTATATTGCAATGAGAAAATGAAATACTAATAAATCTCATTTCTATATTGAAAGTTCTAAATTCAGTTACCTGATTGTCCAAAACTTGTTACTGGAGGCAACGTGGTATCATGACTTCAAATTAGAAAGATCTAGTTTCAAGTCAAAGATTTGTTTTCTGACTCCTTGGATAAAATGCTCAATCTCCCTAAATCTCTGACTTTTCATCTATAAAAAGGAGCTGATGATAGTTACCATATAGTCTTGGATAGGAGAGCAAGTGCTTAATAAATAGGCTGCATTTTAATAAAGTCCATTAAATACATTCCTTCTGGTAGAGATGAAGTTGAAACTTTACAGTACATTGAAGACTTTGACTATGTGGATCACAAGAAACTCTGGAAAATTCTTCAAGAGATGGGAATACTAGACCACTTGACCTGCCTCTTGAGATATCCGTATGCAGTTCAGGAAGCAACAGTTAGAACTGGACGTGAAACAACAGACTGGTTCCAAATAGGAAAAGGAGTACGTCAAAGCTCTGTATTGCCACCCTGCTTATTTAACTTACATGCAGAGTTCATCATGCAAAAAGCTGGGCTGGATGAAACACAAGCTGAAATCAAGACTGCCGGGAATATCACTAGCCTCAGATATGCAGATGACACCACCCTTATGGCAGAAAGTGAAGAATAACTAAAGAGCTTCTTGATGAAAGTGAAAGAGGAGAGTGCAAAAGTTGGCTTAAAACTCAACATTCAGAAAACTAAGATCATGGCATCTGGTCCCATCACTTCATGTGAAACAGATGGGGAAACAGTGGAAAAAGTGTCAGACTTTATTTTTTGGGGCTCCAAAATCACTGCAGATGGTGACTGCAGCCATGAAATTAAAAGACGCTTACTTCTTGGAAGGAAAGTTATGACCAACCTAGATAGCATATTCAAAAGCAGAGACACTACTTTGCCAACAAAGGTCCATCTAGTCAAGGCTATGGTTTTTCCAGTGGTCATGTATGGATGTGAGAGCTGGACTGTGAAGAAAGCTGAGTGCCGAATAATTGATGCTTTTAAACTGTAGTGTTGGAGAAGACTCTTGAGTCCCTTAGACTTCAAGGGGATCCAACCAGTCCATTCTAAAGGAGATCAGTCCTGGGTTTTCTTTGGAAGGACTAATGCTAAAGCTGAAGCTCCAGTACTTCGGCCACCTCATGCGAAGAGTTGACTCTTTGGAAAAGACTCTGATGCTGGGAGGGATTGGGGGCAGGAGGAGAAGGGGACAACAAAGGATGCGGTGGCTGAATGGCATCACCGACTCTATGGACATGAGTTTGAGTGAACTGTGGGAGTTGGTGATAGACAGGGAGGCCTGGCATGCTGCGATTCATGGGGTCCCAAACAGCTGGACACGACTGAGCGGCCGAACTGAACTGATGACTACTGACATAATGAGTCGAACCTGATGCTTATTCACTTAATTTATAATCATAAGAATTCATAAATATTTGAGTGAAGTCACTGGAAGTGATTCGTATGTTGAAATTTATTGAATTACTCTAATAGGGTATTTGGAATCTGTAAAATAGGCAAATAACTCAATTTTCAGAGTTGTTTTAATACTTGAATGCAAAGCCATTTGTCAAGATCTTTAAAATACAGTGTCATTCAAACAAGTGATACCAGGTAAAGAAACTGCTTGGATTATAAGTTCTTCAAGTTTCCTCTTTAGGTGTTTTAGTCATAATAACTTAATTACTTAAAGAAAAAAAAATATTTACTTGATCACACTGGTTCTTAGTTGTGGCATACAGAATCTTTAGTTATGGCATGCATGTGGGATCTAGTTCCATGAAGAGATTAAATCCTGACCCCCTACATTGGGAGAGTGCAGTCTTAGCTACTGGACCACCAGGAAAGTCCCTCATACATATTTTCAAAAGTAAGAATTTTTCTTAGCGAAAAAGCCTACAAGAATCCTGATGCTGTATCAGCCTACTGACTGTTTCATGCTAATCTAACTGTCTTTTATATATTGTGAGACAGAAATAGTGTACCCTAAAGAAAAGGAAGCTGATGTAGTCTCCAAATGAGTGCATGGGAGATTCAGGGTCTTGAGTTCCCTTCTCAGTACAACAAGATGTTTTGTCTTTTGCTACATGTGAGGGAATATTCTGCATAAAAATGTTAGACTGGTCTGACACATCACAGAAACACTGAAGTAGGCACAGAGAATAAGGAACTTGGGAGAGAAACATGAACTTCAGTTTCATCAGAGAAGGATAAAAGATTAAAAATATAACTTGTTCTCAAGAATAACAACCATCTTCTCGCATTGCCTATCTTTGAGTTGCAGTAATGCTCTGTGAGGATGCAAACACATTGGTGAAAAAGCATCAGATTAATAAAGATTTAATTAAGCTCTTACATCTCTAGTAATGGCTATGAGGTAAAACTGATATACATTTGACTCTTTTTTAGTTATAAATCCTAAATATGTATGGTACTAAGACTCTATAAATACATATAAATATTTATATAAGTATAAATATGGATAAGACCAAGACAACTACAGACTGAGACCATCCTGCCACCCAATGATGTTTTATGCTTATGATAAGTTGTTCAGTCATGTCTGATTCTTTGTGACCCAGTGGACTGCAGCATGCCAGGGTTCCCTGTCCTTCACCATTTCCAAGACTTTACCCAAACTCATGTCCATTAAGTCACTGATGTCATCCAACCATCTCATCCTCTGTTGTCTCCTTCTCCTCCTACATTCAATCTCTCCTAGCATGAGGGTAGTTTTCAATAAGTCAGCTCTTCACATCAGGTGGCCAAAGTATTGGAACTTCAGTCTCAGCATCAGCCCTTCAAATGAATATTCGGGATTGATTTCCTTTAGGATTGACTGGTTTGATATCCTTGCTGTCTGAGGGACTCTCAAAAGTCATCGATAGCACAACAGTTAGAAGACATCAATTCTTCAGTGCTCAGCCTTCTTTAGGGTCTAGCTCTCACATCCCTACATGACTACTGGAGAAACCATAGCTTTGACTAGACGGATATTTGTAGCCAAAGTGATGTCTCTGTTTTTTAATAATACTGTTTAGATTTGCCATAGTTGCTCTTCCACGGAGTAAGGATCTTTTAATTTCATGGCTACAGTCACTGTTCACAGTGATTTTGGAGCCCAAGAAAATAAAGTCTGTCACTGTTTTCATTGTTTCCCCATCTATTTGCATGAAGTGATGAGACCAAATACCATGATGGGTAGTGTTTTGATTGTTGAGTTTTAAACCAGCTTTTTCACTCTTCTTTTTCACCTTCATCAAGAGGCACTTTAGTTCCTCTTCGCTATCTGCCATAAGGCTGGTGCTATCTGCATATCTGAGGTTATTGATATTTCTCCCCACAATCTTGATTCCTGCTTGTGATTCATCCAGCTTGGCATTTTGCATGATGTACTCTGCATATAAGTTATATAAGCAGGGTAACAAATACAGCCTTAATGTACTTCTTTCCCAATTTTGAGTCAGTCTGTTGTTCCATGTCTGGCTTTAACTGTTTCTTCTTGACCTGCATATCCAATGAAGTTTATTTTATTTAGAGTTGACAGATATTTTAGTAGATATGAATGCAAGTAAAATTATATAAAAAGTTTAGGATAAATAATAACATGACTTTTAAGTAAGGTCCAAATCATTAAGTTACTCCTTAATCTAATCCATGTAGATATTTGACAACATTGACTATGCCAAAGCCTTTGACTGTGTGGATCAAAATAAACTGTGGAAAACTCTGAAAGAGATGGGAATACCAGACCACCTAACCTGCCTCTTGAGAAATCTGTATGCAGGTCAGGAAGCAACAGTTAGAACTGGACATGGAACAACAGACTGGTTCCAAATAGGAAAAGGAGTATGTCAAGGCTGTATATTGTCACCCAGCTTATTTAACTTCTATGCAGAGTACATCATGAGAAACGCTGGACTGGAAGAAACACAAGCTGGAATCAAGATTGCTGGGAGAAATATCAATAAGCTCAGATATACAGATGACACCACCATTATGGCAGAAAGTTAAGAGGAGCTAAAAACCTCTTGATGAAAGTGAAAGAGGAGAGCAAAAAAGTTGGCTTAAAGCTCAACATTCAGAAAACGAAGATCATGGCATCTGGTCCCATCACTTCATGGGAAATAGATGGGAAAACAGTGGAAACAGTGTTAGACTTTATTTTTTGGGGCTCCAAAATCACTGCAGATAGTGACTGCAGCCATGAAATTAAAAGACGCTTACTCCTTGGAAGAAAAGTTATGAGTAACTTAGATAGTATATTCAAAAACAGAGATATTACTTTGCCGACTAAGGTCCGGCTAGTCAAGGCTATGGTTTTTCTTGTGGTCATGTATGGATGTGGGAGTTGGACTGTGAAGAAGGCTGAGCACTGAAGAATTGATGCTTTTGAACTGTAGTGTTGGAGACGACTCTTGAGAGTCCCTTGGACTGCAAGGAGATCCAACCAGTCCATCCTAAAGGAGATCAGTCCTGGGATTTCTTTGGAAGGAATAATGCTAAAGCTGAAGCTCCAGTGCTTTGGCCACCTCATGCGAAGAGTTGACTCATTGGAAAAGACTCTGATGCTGGGAGGGATTGGGGGCAGGAGGAGAAGGGGACGACTGAGGATGAGATGGCTGGATGGCATCACGGACTCGATGGACGTGAGTCTGAGTGAATTCCGGGAGATGGTGATGGACAGGGAGGCCTGGCGTGCTGCAATTCATGGAGTCACAAAGAGTCAGACATGATTGAGAGACTGAACTGAACTGAATAGAACTTAATACTGCATATGGAATGTTGGTATAGATAAAGAGAGAGAGTCCAGGTCTCTGCCTGAATGGATTTATCAAACTTCTGCTGCTTGAATCTCCTTCAACACCCTTAGAACTGATGCTCTGTTCTATACCGATGCACCTAGTTCTACATTTCAGAAACATCCAGTAACTCTGCCGATCCTGAGAATGTACAAACATTTGGAGGCTGCATTGAAGCTGCCTGAAAAACTCCTTATGATAAATTATTTTTAAATTCTTGCTGTCTACTTAAGGAAAAGAGTATCTAGGAATCATTTCTTTTGAGACATTTTGTAGGTCAATATAATTTTTCCACACAAGAACATCAGCATTGCACAAAAATTCAGGTTTTTTCGTTTGTTTTCTTTGCTTCCTAATTCTCAAGTTTCATGACTATCTCAGAACTTTCCAAATTTTCTGTTAAGACATAGTATCAAATGTTTTTGCTGTCAAAAAATGGTGAATTTTGTAAGATATAATTTAAGGCAAGGGTCCCCAGCCAGCAGGCCTCAGACTGGCCTGTTAAGCATCTGGCTGCAGAGTAGGAGGAAAATTGAGGGAGTGAGTGAAGGTTCATGTGTTCTCCATCACATTATCACTAGAACCATCCCCTTACCCCCATCCTTGGAAAAATTGTCTTCCATGAAACTGGTCCCTGGTGCTGAAAGGTTGGGGGCCACTTATCTAAGAACATTATAGAATACTATTTGAAAGTGTTTTCAAATTTCTGAAAAAGAGGGATTGAAATATTGTATGTGTTTCCTAAATATGGTTTAAGAAATGGACTTAATATCTTAGAAAAAAGGGATTTTATTGATTAAGACTGGACATTAGAAGTTAGTTGATTTAAAATATTTTTCCATCATTATTATTGCTAAGGTGCTAATTTCTGTGACTCTGTTTCTTTTTTTATACAATGGAAAATCTAATATTTTCCACAAATTTACCATATAGGAAAACAAAGAGCTGATATAAGATATTTGGGGAAAGGCCTTACTTATTTTTGTAAATAGTGTTACTTATCAGAAGAATAAGATCTAGTGAACCTGAACAGACAAGAGAGAGCAGTTATATTCAGTTCTCAATTATTTTTCTGAAGCATAAGTATTACACAGTATTGAAAAGCTCTGCCTAATCAGAACCAGTGGGTTAAATGAACACTGGCAATATTTGTATTACTTCTTAATAAAAGCAAGAAGTTGAAAAAACACCTGAAAGATATTTATGTCATCCTAAGTCTTTGTAATAGTACAAGAGTGAGGGTGGCAGGGAGAGTCTTTTAAAGGGATTGAACATGTGCTGCATGGTGCCTGAATTGGAGATGGTGTTATAGACCTGAAAAACTGCCCATGACAGATGCCCCAAACTCTTATGTATCACATAAATAACACTACCTAGGATTCTGAAGAACAAGTGTTGTTTAAACCAAAACTTGATGATATGTTCAAAGGCCATCTCTTAAATGTTGACTTAAGCACTAACAAGACTAGAATAGAGCAAGACCAAAAAAAAAAAAAACACAAAAAAAACAGATCTGTATTCTTGGGAAGCTAAGAATGTACATGTTTGCATAAAATGTATTTTTTCAATAGGCTGCAGTTTAAAAGTCAGGATTAAAAGTTCTAGAGTTTCTGTTATCCAAGTAAAGTGAGTTCTAGTTCATTAAAATTGAGAATCAATGTCAAGGAAAAAATAGTAAATATAACACTGGGTCGACTCAGACTTTATCCACTATTTTTGGCTTTTAAAAAGGGGGCCCAAAAACTTTTTTTTAATTTGGAATAAAAACAAATTATATAGAGGAAGAAAGTAAAAATGAGAGAGAAAGGAAGGAAAAAAGGAAACAAGGAGGGAAGAAAGAAAGGAAATTAAAACAACAGATAAATATTGAGTTGACTCATATCTGCAAGATTTTACAGAAAAATCTGAACAGATATTTGGCCTAGTCAATACTATGTTTATCCTCTGGAAAATATGCATTCCTTTCTCTAAATATCTTACAGAACTTTAGTATCTCCCCTCTTGTTGTTAAGGGATAATAACATTAAACCCAGTCAATATTTTATTTCTTAAAAAGTAGTTTTAAGAATTATTTAATGACAATTCTGAGACATAAATAAACAAACAACATTATAATATATTACACTTATCCCTGAAGATAGGATTTAATACCACTTCTTTTCCTTCATTTTCAGTCCTCAAAAGAAGAAAAAGAAAAAGAAAAACTCTCCCCAAAACAAACAAATGCTCAGGAGCAGTTGACAGTAGCAAAGATCTTTTTCTTCAAAGATACTCATAGCACTACATAAAATCAGCTGAATGAGACCAGCTGTGTGGCATATTCCTTTGAAATGGCCCCACAGTGATTCTTGTTTTGATTCTCAGGTGCATGAACAAGCTGCAGGATTCCCACACTAGACTTTTCTTATTTGCATCACAACATCTGAGAAAATAGACTGTTTGTGGATCTTACTTTTCCCAGCATCTTTTGTCCTCTCTTAAACAGGAGTAACAAACCGTATTCTTCAATTTATGAGTTTAGTGGGTTCCCATTCTTATGAAATTCATTAATGGAGTAGCGAATTCCACCTGTTTATAGTTATTGCAGCATCTTTTGGAAGTTTTTTCATACCCACCAAATATCATTTTATTCACTAGAAAATTAGTTTATCAATGTTAGCTGCAACTTCTGATATTAAAAATCAATGGCATCTAAAAGATTTATAACTGCAAATTCAACAGTTGTTTGTTTCAGAGTTCAAGCAGAGCTGTAGCTAGGCTAAGGACATCAGTCCACAATTCAAAGGCAGTCTTGGGAGTTGAGTATGGAATGTCTTTGTACTCTAATCATATATTTTACATCTCCCCAGGGAATGGTAAGGAAGAATTGATTTTCTCTTTCAGCTCCCACACTGTGTGTCTCATCTCCCAGAGGGGCTTCTGCCCTCATCTTTCTTCCCGCTTAACTCTACTTCAAATTTTTTATTTTTAGTGCCATCATTCTTAACTTTGCTTTTCAGCCAGTGGTGTGTGAACAGCAGAATTTATTTTGCCCAGGTCAGGGGAAATCATGCCTGGAATCCTGGTCATTTCCAAGTTCCTAAAATAATATTTTGCTTGTTAATTTTCTAAATGTTATGTTGCCAAAAGAGTAAATCTTAACAGTCCTCATCACAAGAAACATTTTTTTTTTCCTAACTATGAATGGTGGCAGATATTACTAATTTTTTTTATGGTGTTCATTTTGCAATGTGTACAAATAGTGAATCATTATATTGTGTACCTGGAACGAATATGCTATGTCAACTATAACTCAATTAAAAAATATATATGCATCATAAAGAAAATTGCTTCTCTAGTTAACATTTTCTAAGATTTTTCTGTATAAATAGCTATAGAGAAATTAATTCAAGTGAAGTGAAAATGGTTGTAGAGATCAAAAATTAATTACTTTTAATCTTTTTCTATAAAAATGTGAGGAATATACTTTTCTGTATTGATAATTTCTATTCAGAATTAATTCAAAGTAGCCAATAAATTCATTTGTTGAAATTACTGTAAGCAAATGATTATAATGTCTTTCAAAATTATCCTATATGAATCTCAGAGGGCAACATAACAACAAAAACAACAACAACAACACAGAATGTGTGCCTAACTACAACTACTTGTGGGGAAGCAGCTCAGACACTCGCCTCTGCCAGCAGTGAGTGGGGACACTGCAGGGAGATGCAGGCTACATCACTAGTCCTTAGGGTAGGGACTAGGCTTGAATGCCCTGAGGACAATCTGAGGGGGCTAACGTGAGATAGCAACGCCGCCCCCCCCCCCCCCCCCCCCCCCCCCCCCCCCCCCAACCCCCCCCCCCCGCCCACACACACAAAAAGCACTTTTCCCACAAAAGGTTCTTGCACTGCATGTTGACCCCTGGTGGGTTCACAGAGCAAAGGATTGTGCCCTAGCAAATACCAAAAGAGAGCAAGCTGTCTGCCATTTAGGGCCCTGACTCCCTGGAGACAGAGAGTCAGGTGTGTAACAGCCAGAGCTAGAAGTCAAGGGGCTGCTGCAATCATGGCCCCAGAGACCACATCTTCCACCAAACTGTGAGAAGGCTGCCAGTTGATAACTACATCTTCCTGAGATCCTGAACAGATCACATCTACCAGAGTGTTACAGCCTGAAATCAGCTCGCCAGAGGAGACACTCAGAACACCTAGGACTGTACCATCACAGCACATTTAGGAAACCAAGTTTCCTGGGACTGGGGAAGAGCAAAGGACACATGGCCTACCTGAGACAGTGCTCTCATCAAGCCCCCAGTTTCCTGAGTGGCATGGACCTGGGAAGGGGACAAAACAACACAGCCCATCTGGGTCTGTGCCCTTGCAGAGCACCTGAGAACCTGAGCAGCTTAGACCTGGGAAGTGCATGAAACACAGGGTCCTCTTGGGACAATACCCTGATGGAGCACCCTGGAGCCTGAGCAGTGTGGACCCAGGAAGTACACATCACTTTGGTCTGTGGCAAACCCAGTGTGGTCCATCCACTGCAAGGAATCCCCACACAGGCCAGTGGCATTTGTTTGCAGTATCCCTCCTTCCCCACAGCAAAACTGAACAAGTGAGCCTAAATAAGTGGCAACCTTCACCCCTTGTGTCAGGGCAGAAATTAGACACTGAAGAGAGTTGCAAACAAAGGAAGCCAAAGTAAACAAAGAAACGTTAACTGCCCCAGAAGTGACAAGTGCAACAGATTAAAACCCTGCAGTTCATGCTGAGACTATGTATTTGAGAGGCAACTATAGAACAAGCACAAACTGAAACAAGGGACAATCTGACATTGAACTGATGCCACACTGACCACAACAGCTCCAGAAACATTCCTAAGTATATATATCTTTTACTACTATAACTTTTAATTTTTTTAATTAGTTCTTTATTACTCCATTAACTTTCATTTTTATACCCTACTATTACCTTTCTACTGAGAAGGCAATGGCAACCCATTCCAGTACTCTTGCCTGGAAAGTCCCATGGACAGAGGAGCCTGGTGGGCTGCAGTCCATGCGGTCGCAAAGAGTCCGATGCGACTGAATGACTTCCCTTTCACTTTTCACTTTCATGCATTGGAGAAGTAAATGGCAACCCACTCCAGTGTTCTTGCCTGGAGAAACCCAGGGACGGTGGAGCCTGGTGGGCTGCTGTCTATGGCGTCGTACAGAGTCAGACACGACTGAAGCAACTTGGCAGCAGCAGCAGCATTACCTTTCTAAAAACAAAAACAAAACAAAAAAAAAAAACCCTATTTTTCTAAAGCAAATTCCATATATTTAAAAAAAAATTGTGATTGATTTTGTTTTATATTTTTTATATTGTATTTTTGAGAGTCTAAGCTCTGTCCTAGGTTTTTAATATTTGCTTTTTTATATTTGATATCAATTTTGTACCTTTAAGAGTCTAATCTTCAGTATCCATTTTCACTCAGGGATTTGATTACTGGCTAGATTGCTCTCCCCACTTTTGACTTTCCCTATTGCCCTCTGGGTCAGCTCTGTCTCCTTCCTTGATCTTCTCTATATATCTCTGTGACTCTCTGGGTGTTCCTGGCTGAGGAGAGCACTTAGGGATTTGATTACTGACTTGATTGCTCTCTCCCTCTTTGACTCTCACTTTTCTCCTCCTGGTCATGTCTATCTCTCTCCTCCCTCTTCTCTTCTCTATATAACTCTGTGAATCTCTCTGAGTGTTCCTGGGTATGGAGAATGATTTCACCATTAACCTAGTGGTTTTATCTTCTGTGCTGTATGGATGAAGGAGTCTTGAAGCGACTGTAAGAGGAGGACTGAAATCCAGAGAAGGAGGCTCAATTCCAGAACTTTATAACATTAGAGAACTCCAGACTCCAGGGAACATTAATAGACAAGAGCACACCCAAAAGTCTCCATACATACCCTGAAACCAAGCTCCCCACAAAAGCCAACAAATTTCAGTACAAGACAAACCATGCTAATTCTCCAGCAAAACAGGAACACAACCCTAACATTAAAAGATAGCCTTTGTCCAAAGCCATAAAAAACCCATAGAGACTTCACTGCACTACAGAGGGAAGAGATACAGCTAGAGCCACCATAACACAGACAGAAGTTTCCCCAACCAGAAAACCTTGAAAAGCCACTGCAAACACACCCACTGAGAGCAGAATTCACAATTAAGAGGAATCATGACCTTCCAGCCTGCAGAAAGGGCATCCCAAACACAGCAACCTAAACAAAATGAAAAGTCAGATAAATACTCAGCAGGTTACCAAACCCAACAAAAGAGGAGTAGATAGCGAGTCTACCCAAAAAAGAATTCATAAAAATGATAGTAAATAATATCCAAAATCTTGAAAACAAAATGGAGTTACAGATAAATAGACCAGAGACAAGGACTAAGAAGATGCAAGAAATGTTTAACAAGGACCTAGAAGAGATACAGAAAAGTTAAACAATAATGAACAATGCAATAACTTGGATTAGAAAAACTCTGGAGAGAACCAACAGTAGGATAACTGAGGCAGATGAGAGAGGATAAGTGAGGTGGAAGATAGAATGGTGGAAATAAATGAAAGAGAGAGGAAAAAAGAATTAAAAGAAATGAAGACAACCTCAGATACCTCTGGGCCAATGTTAAATGCCTCAAGACACATAGGTGTCCCAGAAGAAGACAAAAAGAAAGGCATGAGAAAATACTTGAGGAGATAATAGTTGAAAACTCTCATAAAATGGGGAAAGAAATAGCTCCCTGAGTCCAAGAAACCCAGAGTCCCAAACAGGATAAACCCAAGGCACATACTAATCAAATTAACAAAAGTTAAACACAAAGAGCAAATATTAAAATCAGCAAGGGAAAAGCAACAAATAACACACAAGGGGACCTCTATAATGATAACAACTGACCTTTCAGGTCAACTCTTTCAGATCATAAGGAAAACAGCTGATCTTTCAGGTCAACTCTTCAGGCCAGAAGGGAATGGCAGGAAATACTTAAAGTGATGAAAGAGAAAAACCTACAACCAAGATTATTCTACCCAGTAAGGATCTCATTTAGATATGAAAGAGAAATCAAAAGCTTTACAGAGAAACAAAAGCTAACAGAATTCAGTACAAGCAAACCAGCACTTCAACAAATCCTAAAGGAATTTCTCTAGACAGGAAACACAGAAAAGATTTATAAAAATGAGCTCAAAACAAGAAAGTAAATGGTAAGGATCATACTTAATAATTACTTTAAATGTACATGGGTTAGATGCTCCAGCCAAAAGATTAAGACTGGCTGAATGGACACAAAAATAAGACCTCCATATATCCTGTCTACAAGAGACCCACCTCAAACGTAGAGACACATGCAGACTAAAAGTGAAGGGCTGGAGAAAGACATGTAAATGGAGACCAAAAAAAAAAAAAAAAAAGCAGGAGTTGCAATACTCATATCAGATAAAATAGACTTTGAAAAGACGACCATGATAAGAGACAAAGAAGGACACTACGTAATGATCAAGGGATCAATCCAAGAGGAAGATATAACAATTATAAATATACGTGCATCCAACATAAGAACACTCCAACATGGAAGCCAAATGCTAACAAGTATGAAAGGAGAAATTAACAGTAACACAATATCAGTGTGGGCCTTTATGAATAGATCAACCAGACAGAAAATTAGCAAGGAAACACAGCTTTAAATGATACAATGGACCAGTTAGACCAAATAGGGCTCTTCACCCCAAACACAGGGCTTTTCACCCCAAAACAATGGATTTCACCTTTTGTTCAAGTGTGCCAAGAACATTCGACAGGATAAATCATATCCTGCACCACAAATCTAGCCTTGGTAAATTGAACCATGAAGAAACAGAAAATCTAAACAAACCAATCACAATTACAGAAATCAAAACTGTAATAAAAAATCTTCCAACAGACAAAAGCCCAGGACCAGATGGCTTCTTAGGTGAATTCTACCAAAAATTTAGAGAAGATTTAATATCTATAAAACTCAAGCTCTTCCAGAAAATTGCAGAGGAAGGTAAACTCCTAAACTCATTCTATGAGGCTACCATCACTCTAATACTAAAATCATACAAAGATGTCACACACACACACACACACACACACACACACACACACACAAACTACAGGCCAATATTACTGATGAATATAGATGCAAAAATCCTCAACAAAATTCTAGCAAATAGAATCCAACAACATATTAAATATATTATACATCATGATCAAGTGGACTTTATCCCAAGAGTGCAAGGATTCTTCAATATTTGCAAATCAATCAGTGTGATACACCATATTAACAAATTGAAAGATAAAAACCATATGATTATCTCAATAGATGCAGAGAAACCCTTTGATTAAATTCAACACCCATTTATGACAAACACTCTCCAGAAGCAGGCATAGAAGGAAAATATCTCAACATAACAAAAGTCATATATGACAAACCCGTAAAAAGCATTATACTCAATGGCGAAAACTAAAAGCATTTCCTCTAAAATTAGGAACAAGATAAGGGTGCCCACTGTCACCACTACTATTCAACATAGTTTGGAATTCTTGGCCACAGTAATTGGAGAAGAAAAAGAAATAACAGTTTGAAAAAGAAAAAGTAAAACTCTCACTGTTTGCAGATGATCTGAACCTTTACATAGAAAACCCTAAAGATATAGCCAGAAAGTTACTAGAGCTAATCAATGAATATAGTAAAGTTTCAAGATATAAAATTAATACACAGAAATCCCTTGCATTCCTAAACACTACCAACAGAAAACAGGAAGAGAAATTAAGAAAACAATTCCTTTCACCATTGCAACAAAAATAATAAAATAATTAGGGATAAATTTATGTAAAAAAACAAAAGACCTATATATAGAAAACTATAAGACACTGCTCAGTCATGTCCAACTCTTTGTGACCCCATGGACTGTAGCCTGCCAGGCTCCTCCATCCATGGGATTTTCCAGGCAAGGATACTGGAGTGGGTTGCCATTTTCTTTCTCCAGGTGATCTTCCCAACCAAGGGATCCAAGCCAGGTCTCCCGCATTGTAGGCAGATGCTTTTACCGTCTTAGCCACAAGGGGAGGCCTATAAGACACTGATGAAATAAGTCAAAGCACAAATAGATGGAGAAATATACCATGTTTGTGGATTGGAAGAATTTATATGAAAAATTAGTATACTACCTAAAGGAATCTATAGATTCAATGCAATTCCTATCAAGCTATCAATGGTATTTTTCACCAAACTAGAACAAGTAGTTTCACAATGTGCATGGAAACATGAAAAAAAAAAAAAAAAAAACTAAACTAAAATAGCCAAAATAGTGTTGAGAAAGAATAATGTACCTAGAGGAATCAACCTTCCTGACTTCAGACTGTACTACAAAGCTACAGTCATCAAGACAATTTGGTCCTGGCACATAGGCAGAAATATAGATCAATGGAACAAAATATAAAGTCCAGAGATAAATCCATACACCTATGGACACCTTATCTTTGAAAAAGGAGGCAAGAATATACAATGGAGAAAAGACAATCTCTTTAACAAGTGGTGGTAGCAAAACTGGTCAACCAGCTGTAAAAGAATGAAACTAGAACAGTTTCTAACACACTATACAAAAATAAACTAAAAATGGATTAAAGATCTAAATGTAAGACCAGAAACTATAAAACTCTTAGAGGAAAATATAAGAAGAACACTCTCTGACAAAAATCACAGCAAGATCCTCTATGATCCACCTCCCAGAGTAATGGAAATAAAAATAAGCAAATGAGACCTAATTAAACTTAAAAGCTTTTGCACAATGACAGAAACTATACTAATAATTTCTAACTCCCCAAAAGAATTTGCCTTTAGTAAGTCTAAAACATCTCATGCCTCTCAGATTGGGAGGCTGTAAACAATCACATGTGGCCGGACGAACCCATTCAGGTGGGCTAGATAACCTTCAGAGGAGTCCGTAAGCTGAAACATTCTTGTCACGCCCATTATACACAGTGAAGTTAAATCAGAAAGAGAAACACTAGTACAGTATATTAATGCATATATATGGAATTTAGAAAGATGGTAATCATGACCCTATATGCAAGGCAGCAAAAGAGACACAGGTGTGAAGAACAGACTTTTGGACTATGTGGGTAAAAATGAGGAAGGGATAATTTGAGAGACTAGCACTGAAACATGTATATCACCATATGTAAAATAGATGACCAGTGCAAGTTCAATGCATGAAGCAGGGCACTGAAAGCTGATACCCTGGGACAACCCAGAGGGATGGGGTGGAGAGGGAGGGGGTGGGGGTGCAGGATAGGAAGCCACATGTGCACCTGTGACTGATCATGTCAATGTATGGCAAAAACCACCACAATATTGTAAAGTAATTATCCTCCAATTAAAATAAATTAATTAACAAAAAAGAATAAAACACTCACACACGCAAAAAGAATCAGGGCATCCCCTGATACCAAAAATGACTACATCTCACTCAAGTCTCCCAGGAAAATGCTTTGCTAAGCCTGTCGAGAGTGCCAGCCAGCCCCTAGTCCCTCCAAAGCCAGTCACACACCCACCACACTTCAAGTGCTAATCTATCAATCGAGTTTCCTGGGGAAAGCCAGGTTTCCTGGGGAAACAGAACTCATTCTTAAACTCTCTTTCACCCAGAATTGATTTGAATGAATCAGTCTAATGCTCTCTCTGCAATGGAACCAACTGTAAAAGAAAAAAGAACAACTTTATTTGCTCAGTTCTGAAAGTAGTTGGAGCTTTCTTCTTCCCATTCCAGGGCTGATGGAAGAAAAGGAAGCACACATAATAAATTTGACAAAGGAGGAGTCCTCAAAAGGTGAGGACCCTCCCAGGATTCCCAGGCAAGGGCGTCCCCTAGGCCAGAGATGACTAATTGGGGTTTAACTGCTCCTGATGCCAATGTCTTTACAGGACACCTGCTGTGCTCAGCCAGAGGCTTGAGGAAGCAAGTCTTCCCTGAAAGCTCCTATTTTCCTGGCTCTTCTGATTTCTCCTGTCTCGGAAAAGACACAGAAGAGCTAACCTCCACTGAGTCCTGCCAACGTGCCTGGCACTGCATCAAATCTCAAAGGCATGTTCAGTTCAGGGATCCCGGTGATAATATCAGGCTTTCTTTCTATTCTACAAGTGCACCCAAAGTCTTGTCTTCCTCAGGTGGCTGCATCAGTTTATTTTGCATTCACCCCAGTAGCATGTGAATATTCCAGATATTCTGCTTTTTTGGTATTTTTATTGTTTGTTTCAATTTAGTCATTTTAGTATCTCATTGCGGCTTTCAGTTTGTCTGGTGAATTTTTAGAATTTTATAATCCAGTTCACATTTTTGAACTTACTAAAATCATGTTATATAAATGAAGTATTGATTAACTAGAACAAAGATTTTGCTGCCCATGGACCTTCACTCTGTTCTTCCTCACTTTAGAACTGCTGGTCCTTTTACAGCTTCTATTGTAAGAGAGATCAGTTTTACAATGTTAGGGTACTCTGTAGAGCCTTGAGCAAAAAAAAAAAGAAGCGAAAAGTCATGCCCTTTTTATGTATAACTAAGGAATTATCTGTCTGAATGGATGTCTTCCTCAGAGTTCACTGGGAAAAGGAAAGCTCAGTGTTCCTCAGTATCTCCCACAGTCTGGCGGGAAGTGAATTCCACAGAAGCAGTACCTGACAATAGAGCAGACTCTTTTTCTTAAATGCAAGTGTCTGTAAAACATTTCCCTCTACTGACTGGCTACTGAAAGTACTTCTAAGAAATTATAGAGGAAAAAATTTGCTATCTGCTCTTATTCCCCGGAGAAGGCAATGGCACCCCACTCCAGTACTCTTGCCTGGAGAATCTCATGGATGGAGGAGCCTGGTAGGCTGCAGTCCATGGGGTCACAAAGAGTCGGACATGACTAAGCGACTTCACTTTCACTTTTCACTTTCATGCATTGGAGAAGGAAATGGAAACCCACTCCAGTATTCTTGCCTGGAGACTCCCAGGGACAGAGGAGCCTGGTGGGCTGCCGTCTATGGGGTCGCACAGAGTCGGACACAATTGATGCGACTTAGCAGCAGCAGCTCTTATTCCCACTTCTAATGACTCACTATTAAATGCTTGCTTGCATCTTGTCCTTTTCAAATATCCCTTTGATCAAATATTAAATCGGTTCCCCTATTTCCCTGATTTAGGTGTGTCAGGAGTATCGATGCAGAGAGGATGCTATGATTTCATTTACAATGAATTTGAAATTTTCCCTCAGTGATAAGCAGCTGTAGTCCTAAATCGTCCCAGTCAGGCACTTGGCTTCCAGGTGGGAGAAACAGAGAGCATGACCCCCATTCTTGCCTTGGTCATGCCGTCTTAACCTGGAATGTGTGGTTCATAAGAGCACAAGATGCCCAATGGGAACAGAAAGATTGCAGAAAATTAGTCCTGAATCTATGTGCAAAAACAGTGAATCTACAGCCTGGCCAGCAGTCTTAAGTGGCCTATTATCAACAGCAACTTTTCTCATTTTTATAAAGTAAAATCAGAGGGGTCCAATTCGGGATCCAGGCATTTTACTTTAAACAATTCAACTGGAAACTTTGATGCCTTTGGCACCCGCAGTACCACTGTGAATATTGGTTCAGAATGTCCAGCAGTTCACCCACATGGCATGGAAATAGTCCAGGATGATCAACATGCCAATCCGACCTGAATTCCTAGAGAATCAGAAAGGAGCTCACACAGTCTTCACAAGCATTAGACATTCTTTAGGACCTCACTGCTATCCTAATGCTGAAATTCCCTGGGGCCAAAGGATGTTGTATTTACATTCCAATTTAAGCAATTTATTTTCAAGCATAGGTAATTGGAAACAAGACTTCAGAGGAACCAAAGAAGATGTAGTCAGTAAACTGGCTTTCCATTTGTATCATTTGTTTTCAATACTATTTTATATTTTTCCAGGGTGGGTTGGAAGCTACTGTTTATTTACAAAAAGTTTACTACTATAGTAAGTAATGGTTGTTGGTCTTTGCTCATGGAATTTAGGTGTGAGAGTTAATTTGACAACTCACCCTCAGACCCACAAGATCTGAATCAGTCTCACTTTCCACATTCATGTCTGACTCCCCTGTGCTGATTAAAAACAACAACCTGCAATCATGCACCAAACCAAGACATCACATCTCCTTAGCTGGGGCCTTGGGCATGCTGCTCCAGGGAGTTTTGTTTCCTTGTCTTTGAAGCAGAGATGATGATCCACATTTACTTTAAAACATGGTCATGAGTCTCAAATGAGGAATAAACATGTAAGCAAACACTCAAAATAGTGTTATTTGCTCTGCAGATATCATCAGTTCTTATTTTACAAACAACTCATATTCTGTATGAAAGATAAAAAAAGTTTTGTATCAAGTTATCAACTATAACTTGCTGAACGTGTTTTGGTACTTTCAGATTAACATAGTAATATTTGATGAATATGTCTATCATGCAACTGGAGTTGTTAATGCTTTGTGTTTCTTTGTTGTGGTTTTTGGAAAAAACTGTAGTGCTATTGTACCCTCCTGGTCACAATTACATGAGTAAAACCTGCATTCTCCCTGCACTGGTTTTGCCTCACTGCTCTTGAGCTCTAAGGTTTATGCCTTTGGGCTATTTGTTGACCCTGATTTGTAAGCCATGTCTAGAAAAAATGTACAGACTGTTTAATGATAAATGATCTTGGTGCTTGATTAGCATGGAATAATTGGGTGATTTTCCTTTACAAATAAATAAATTTAAATCAAACCTTCTTTATTGGCAGACTGATACAACTTGCAAAGCAGAGAAATTTTTTCAAAGATAAGAAATCTATTAACTTTGTGCTCATCTGACTTCATGGTTTTTGAAATTATTCTTTTGTTATTTCTATTTTTCATGAAATTGCTTTCAAAATTCCAGTAGTAAGTGGAAACACATCCATTGTCCCTTCCTTACCTAGTCTACTTCAGGCCAGCATTGTTTTTCCACTGTGGTCTCAATGACCTTTTAAAATGTATATCTAATCATATCTTCCCACCTCTCCACTTAAAATCATTAACTGTTGTACCCTTGCTTCATGGATAAAATCAGAAATCCTGAACTTGGGTTCCAGTTCCTTTGTCTCCCTTGTCCCAGACACCCTGATGACCCTCTATTGTCAAACCACACTAGACATCCTGTTAGTTCTCTGTGCCCCTTTCCACTGAATGGCCTGTCTGTTCAGTGACTTCAAATACAGAATGTTTTTCTTTTTCCTCCTTCTCTCCTCTTGCCTTACACTAAACTCCATCAACCCACAGCTTAAATGTCATTTGTTCAGAGGTGTTTTTCTGGATCTCTTCTGTCTAGTCAAATTTCCATATTATACACGCTTTGCCACCTTTTATTTCTTCTTAGCACAATGGTACCCCACTCCAGTACTCTTGCCTGGAAAATCCCATGGATGGAGGAGCCGGGTAGGCTGCAGTCCATGGGGTCGCTAAGAGTCAGACATGACTGAGCGACTTCATTTTCACTGTTCACTTATATGTAATAAAATAGTTACCTGGTTAAATATTTAGCGTCAAAGCTTAGAAATACTGTGCATGTACGTTTATGAGGGCAATTTTATTGATTGAAAGAGTCAATATCTGCCTAAATCAAATATTAGTGAACACAGGCTAAACTTTCAATCAATACTTGCCAAATGCATGATAGAATGGCATATTCAATACCATATTGTCAATGTCTAGAATACAGCAGATGTTCAATGAATATTTGTTAAATGACTGAATGAAAATGTTGTCTGTTCAGAAGGGAGCTATAGCAGTGTGGAACCAGCTGCAGGGAGTTACAGTGAGGAAGCCTCTGACATGAGGGCCAGAGATCTTGTCAGGGTGAGCATGAGTTCACAGGGTTTTTCAGGAGGAGATGTTTGCTTACTTGGAAGTATAGAGGTCATTGCATTTGTGTCAGGATATATGATCTGCTGCTTACTGGATGTGTAACTTCAGAAATCACATGTCTACTGTCCCAGCTCAGGAAGGACACAAGGCTCTTCCTGCCTCCCCAGGACTCAACGTCACAGGTTTATGCGAGTCCAGTGAAGAATGTGAAAGTACTTTGTAAATTTGAAGCAGCTCTATATGATTATTGAGCTGTGAAACATTTATAACATGCCAGGAGGAAAATCATCAACATTCAATCAGTTTAAAAGGGTCTGAAGCCCCTTCCTCCAACTCCTCTGTCCAGAGTTACTCTTGCCAGTTTTAGTGTGGCCTTATCATTGTCAATATGGTCAACGGATTGATTTACCTGTATTAACCTACAGATAAGCATAATACATCCTGGGAGAAGGAAGTGGCAACTCACTCCAGTATTCTTGCCTGGAAAATCCTATGGACAGAAGAGCTTGGTGAGCTACAGCCCATAAGGATGCAAAAGAGTCAGACATGACTGAGCACACACGCACTACACTGCAAACATATACATATGTATATATGCATGTTTGCAGTTACGTGCATACTCAGTTGTGTCTGTGTCTATGTGACCCCATGACTGTAGTCAGCCAGGCTCCTCTGTCCATGGAATTATCCAGGCAAGAATACTGGATGGGTTGCCATTTCCTCCTCCAGGCAAGCTTCCCAACCTGGGAATCTACTGCATTGGCAAGTGGATTCTTTACCACTATATATGCATATACCTCTTTGTATATGCATATATATATATATACATATACATATTTGTATATATACATATATACTTTTGTGTAGATATATACATATATGTATATTTGTATGTATATAAAAGCAGACTTACACACAAATACCTACATAAACCTAAAAGTGCAAGCCAGATCTTATCCCATTCAGCAGCATTCTGCTTCACTTAGTGAACTTCTGGGTATTTCAGTGACAGTGCATGTGGAAATTCCCCAGCTACTACACAGTATTCCTCTGTGCACTTGCTATGATTTGTCATGTTTTCACTTTCCATTACAATAACATGGCTTTATTGAACATCCTTGTCCGATTTGATTTCTTATCTTCTCTGTTTAAAATGATTGAATGCTTCCTACTTTTACAATCCACATTTAAATATTTGTCCATGTGGCAGAAGCCTGGTGCTTATTTATGGTATAGCTGTAGAACCAAGGTCTTCCCAGGAGGTTCAGTGGTAAAGAATCTGCCTGCCAATGCAAGAGACTAAGATTTGATCCCTTGATTGGGAAGATTCCCTGGAGGAATAAATGACAAACCAACCACACAGTATTCTTGCCTAGAAAATTCCATGGACAGAGAAGCCTCAGCAAATCTTTCCAGATTAAAGGAGGTATCTTTTCTTCTTTTGAGAACAGGTCATGTCTGCCACAGAGCTGAGAAGAAGGTTCTCAGCATATACTTTTATCTACTAGGGTCACCAAGAAAATCAAACCAAAACAAACAAACAAACAAGCAAAAAACACCAAAAGAACAAAATATATTATAGAAAAAAGACTAATTTCAACATAATTGTACTATGGAGCAAATGAGTGATTTGTAATAGGAGAAATGCCAAAAGAGTATTCTAGTAACAACAGCAAGCCATCAGCTTAGCAGACAGCAAGCTCCCTAACCATAGCAGGTTGGTGGTTACAAAGTCACTTGAACAACCTCACCCTACAAGCAGCAGATTACAGACTCAAAACAAAGAACAGTTTGAACAAGAAGAATAAGAATGAAATAATGAAAGCACTAGTTATGATTTCATTCTTAAAATATATAAGTGTGTTTTTTTAAAGTACTTTGTCATATTTTAAATTTTACAGCAGTTTTGTGCAGATAATTATTATTATATAGGTGAAGTGAGCCTTGGAGTATTTATGAAGTTTGTTCAAGTTACTGCAAGTGAGTAATAGGGTCAGGAGTCAATTCATTTCTCTCTGATGCTAACACATATATTCTAGCTGTTGCTTTCTAATGACCCTCCATCTAGTCTTTTCAAGTAGGAAGCATGGGAAAGATACACACTGACACTGTTGTATAACAGCAGCTGAAACATCTGGAGAAATTCTTAACAGAAAATGTTTTAGAATCTTACTAAGAGGTTTCAAAATAATCTGAAATTTATCTTTATGAGGAAGAGAGCTACCAGTGTTGGACTTAATATCTTTCAAACCCCATGCATCACTGTAGAGTCACAGGGCTCTCACCAGGTAGCTCCCACAGGGTCTGGTGTGGTGAGGGAGTGGTGAAGAGTTGGAAGCCCCTGTTTGTCAGGAGGCTGGACACTCCTTTGATGAAGGACCATTTCCTACCAAGGATACCCTTAAAATTCCCTGTTGGGTCACTTACATTTTACAGTTCCTATTGGTCATTAGAGCAGGCAGTTTTCAAAGACAAGGCCTGGTGCAGGTGGACAATATAATCCAGACAGGATATAGGCTGCATCACACCAAAGTCTTCTCTAAAGGTATGAGGAGGCAGTCACACTAAACTCTTCTAAAGCTGATACTGCAGCTTCACATCTTTCAACTTGAAAGCTAAAGAACAATAAAACTGGTAAAAATAAAACTCATTTTACTATTATAAACTTAATAAAACTTAATTCTCCATATTTCAAGGAAATAAGAGGAACCAGAAGTCTGAATGATATAAAAAAAATGGATATCCATAAAAATTTTTATATTTGACTTTGCCATGCACTAATAATTTCTTTTGTCCAGCAGGCATATGCATCCTTGTTATGTTTTGATTAAGGTTAAAATATATTTCTCCATTTATGGGTATATCAAATCTGAACATTATAAGAAATGATCCAATGTACATGGAGCACATGGAGAGCCTCTCTGTATTGAGTTCTGTTTTCTGAGGTCATTTGTGAAGTATATCAGTGAGTTTTCAAGAATGAGCCTTATAAATAGTTCACATCCTGTCTCTGTACATAAACCAGCTTCATCATGGCAGTTCTGTTCATTCAGAAGCTCATGGGTTAGGATCCTGTTTATAAATAGTATTCTAAGTTGCATTCTTTTGGTTTTTAGATACAGTACAGTGGAAATATCTACCTCAGAAGTTCAATATGGGGGTTAAATGATGAATATACATAAAACAGAGACATCCATGATGGCTCAGATGGTAAAGAATCTGCCTACAGTGCAGGAGACACAGGTTCGAGTCCTTGGTCAGGAAGATACCCTGGAGAAGGGAATGGATACTCACTCCAGTATTTTTGCCTGGAGAATTCCATGGACAGAGGAGCTTGGTGGGCTAAGAGTTGGACATGACTAAGCAACTAACACTTTCACTTTTTTCACACACATAAAACAATATCAGCTACTAGTAGTAGCAGTAGGAAAAGTTAGGGAATGAGTGAGATGATGTATTCTGCTTATAATATTTGGAGTTCATGTTAAACCTGTCTAAATAAACACTCTATGGGTATTTACTGATTTGGGACTTTCCTGGTGGTTCAGTGGTAAAGAATCAAGCCAGGAGACAC
Source organism: Ovis aries (assembly GCF_016772045.2). Classification (NCBI taxonomy): domain Eukaryota; kingdom Metazoa; phylum Chordata; class Mammalia; order Artiodactyla; family Bovidae; genus Ovis; species Ovis aries. Next base: position 481,791 of record NC_056059.1, read on the forward strand.
AGGTTTGAACCCTGGGCTGGGAAGATCCCCTGGAGAAGGAAATGGCAAGCCACTCCAATATTCTTTCCTGGGAAATCTCATAGACAGAGGAGCCTGGCAGGCTACAGTCCATAGGGTCACAAAAGAGTAAGGCATGATTTAGCAACAAATAACAACAACATATTTATTAATTTACTCAGTATTTAATCATTGAAAAACAACTATGTCCCAAGTAGTGTTTGAAGTGCTGGAATGAAGCAGTGACTAAGATAGATCCAGTCTCTGCGTTACAAGATGATATACCAAGGGAATGCAAAGTGGCTTTTCTTTTCCTTTAAAACATTGTTTTTGGTGATTTACTATCATATTTTTCCTTTAATTTTTCAGGGAAAATTCATAAAAAGATAAAGGTATGTGTGCAAGAATTACTATTTTGTGCTTTTCTCTATCTACTTTATTTCTCTTATAAGTCTACAAAGTTTAAGGGTGTGACTGGAGACTGGAAAATTGTTTATTGACACTCCATGCCTAGTAGTGTCTTTCTGTACACAGAATGAAATAAAAATATATTTTTCTGAATAGTCAAGCAATTTCAGTAACAAGTTATGGAATTCTTATTATTTTGTAGCTGTATTTCCAATAAACAAAACAATTATATGTATATATATATGTGTGTGTGTATATATATATGTATATGTATATGTATATGTATATATATATACATACATACATAATTTTATTTTCTCCTCCAGGCACCAGATTTGGTTTACTGGTTTTCACCTTTAGACATTGAAATCTCTCCCTAGAAAATCAAAACTAGCTCTGTTTCTTAGTCTACTTGTGTTGAGTGTCATAGAAGAGGCAAAGATGGGCATGTGGCATTACTCCCTACAGGGCGATGCCTTCCTCAAATACACAAGAAAGAGGATTCTTCTTGCTTGACCATGTGACCCAGGGACTGGGAAGCAGTTCTTAGGGCCAGGCAAGGGGGGCACAAGGTGATAAAGATCAGTGTCATGTTAATAATATATAAAAGTTCCACAAGGAGAGTTCATTTTAGTTTGAGTGATTACAGAAGGAGAAAATGAATTTAAGTTTAAAAAATAAAATTCAGATAGAAGAGAAGGAGGAGAGCATTATTAGTAGGTAAAAGGAAAATTCCCACTTGGAAGAAACCAGGAGCCTTGGGAATTTTTACTTTGTTCTCTAGACAATGGTAAGTTAAACAAAGGTTTCTGCCTGGAAGATTGACTTGTACCTTGTGAAAATGGTTATGTACATTTACATTTCATTTGTGCATATACATTGCTATACTTGATGCTATTGCTGAATTTAGAATTGGGACGATTAAAATTTAATGGAATTTTATAGAACTTAATTGAAATTTAATATATCATGTGGTCTATTAGATGGATTGATGTCAGCTTTAAAAAGAAAGATAAAGTATTAAAAAGTATTATGCAAAGTACTATACAAAGTACTAAACTGTATTGCTTGCAGTGAGATTAAATATTGTCTTATGAAACTTTCAGTTGTGCACATGTAGGTAAGTGTGTAGGCGGCGAATCTGGAAGTGGTTTTCAGACAAAAAAAACGTTTAAAACCAACAAGTTAGAGTCTCTTATGAGATTCTTTACTAGTGAACGCATCTTTCTTTCCTTGATACTAGAAATAGTCATATTTCAATTAGCAACTATAGTTGCTAAAATATAGCATTATATTTTGTAGCTAAAATATAATTGCTAAAAATATATAGTATTTTTATCATATACATATCAGATTATCCTATTTAGGAAGGCAAAAACCAAAATAGGAATGATTTTGATTTTATTCAGAATCTTGTAATAGAGAAGTCACCCAAGGTCTGAGATCACTATGCCTCATCAGCTGGTTTCTCCTTAGCTTCATAGGGAGTAGTGAAGACATTCCAGGTGGTATGCTTTATTTTTTCTCATTGTTCTGTCATCAGTGGAGTTCCCCTTCAGTTAGCTGTGCAGGAAAAGTTTATCTTTGTGTGTTAGCTAATTCAGAGGGGGAAGGGACAAACGACTCTAATCTCAGCCAAGCCATCCATGAGACAAAGAACAAGGAGCTTTCTGTCCTCACCAACAGGTTCAGGTAAAAGGGGAAAGGTCTGTGTTTGTCCCAGCCCTAGGTAAACAACAGAGCCCTCAAGAATCTCTAGGCGTCAAGAGAAAGAATGGACAGCAAGTCCTTCCCACATTGTATGGAAAAAAATCTTCTTTGCAATGTTCCTGGAACACAAGAGGGAGGAGATTTTGGAAAACAAAAGCTTGGGGAATTTCCTAACTATAATTGCACAGGGCTCAGGTAAATATTGTCAGTTTCCTCCTCTGGTTTGGCTTTAAAGAAAGCATAGGACGAAATTTCACACCCACTTCCTACAAGTGGGAAGATTTAAGAGCATTCATCCAGCATGCTTGGATAAAAACTACTGACTGTATAATTCCATAACAGGAAACTTCTTTTCAATGATAGTAATAAATACTGGAAATGATTTGAAGTGAATCTCCTTCCAGGATAAAATTTAAGATAAGACAGCAAAAAAAAAAAAAAAAAAAAAAGTGAATGGACCTTTATCTTGAAAAATAAAACAAAACAGTAAAAATAAATGTATCATATCACTCATTTAATAAAAGGAAATTTGTAGTTGCAGCTATAAGCTAATTTTAACATAAAGAATGGAGGAGACATTGGTTTGGGGGACCGTAACTTCATACAACACTCTTTACTTGTGGTTTCCATAGCACAATTTTATGGAGGATACCTTTTGCAAAAAATATTCAAGGTTTCATTAGTTTTCTTAGATTTGTTTCTATCTTTTGATAGTCAGTTTATTTTTGAGGCTTCTGTACATCTTTCTTTTCCTCATCTGGTAGGCAGTATAACTCTATTAAATGTTCATTTGTGAATGGCTTTGTCTGAATGACTCCAAGAGTCTTTACCTTTCCCTGACATCATGTTTTTATCTTTTATATGTGATTTCATCTTGTAGTTGATGGGTATTGAATAAGTTATATTGATATATACTATATTTAAAACAAATATCTTGACCCAGTGCATGGGTTGCCTGAGGTAAATTTTCTTGGTTCTGTAGTAAATATTTTCCTTTAATTTATAATGACTCTAATTGCTCTGTTAAAATTCCTAATCATGAAGACTTCAAAAGAGAAAACTTCAATAGCAGCCACCCTTCTGCATTTCCATGCTTTAGTTCATGTACGTCTCACTTCAACTCTATGAGGCAAGTGTCATTTTGTATCTGTCACATGACAAACAAAGGCTTTGGGAACTTGGGCAATCTTCTGAAGTCACAGAGTAACCAATGGCAAAACCAGAACAGGAACACAGGCATCTTTAGTGACACAGTCTGTACTTTTCACTGAAATGGGATGCTAGTCTTCTCCTCGCCAAGACTATTCATTTCTATTTTCCTCACCTTTATTTTTCCCTTTGCTTGGATTTCTTTATCTACTTACTGAAAATTTAGCTTTATCTTATTATACATATTTTAGCCAATTTAAGTTCTTTGTAGGAAAAAAGAGAGGTACATGCACTTTTTTAAAAAGCAAATACCTTTTTCAAGGAAATCTGGAGAGAAAATGCACCAGGTTCTGGATCCTGTCTACTAGGGTCCCACCTGTACGCTTCACTCATTAGCCCAGTAGTCTGAAGTGAAAGCTAAAGCTTCAAAGTCCTCACTTGTAAACAATGAGGTTACTATTACCTTTATCATAAGGTTATTTTAAGATTAAACACATTAACAAAGTAATCTAAAGTGCTTGGCATCTTGCCTTTTACATGGAAGGCACCTAATAAACATTTCTGTCATTGTTGCTTTTATTCTGACAATGAGATAGGGAGTCCAGTAAACAATGTTCTGGGCTGGGAAAAAGTAGTCCTGCATTATTCTGGTTTCACTACCTTTATGACTAATTTTTCTCAATTTTTAAGTCATCAAGATAAGATAACCATTTTTTTTTTTCAGGTTGAGTGGATTCTTAAAACTTTTTTTGGAAATGCACAATCCAAGTTAATTCTATAATTATCAAGTGACAAATATTTTATTTTGTTACTTTGAAGATAGACAATATGACATTGAAATAAGCACATATGAATCTCAAAGGACATCAATAACGATCTGGGATGACTAATTCTGAGTGCTTGTGTAATGCAAGAATCTGTTGGTGTGATTAGAAAGTCCATGGGAGACAATACTTTTCATCACAGTGGTGGTAGGTGAAGCTTCCTTGCCCAGACAAGATTTCTTTTGGGCTACATGGTTTTCTACAGTGACTGAATTCTGCTTTTACTGGACTCAGATTTGCAAACAAGCACTATGTTAAGTTTCGACTTTAAATTTTAAAACATATCTTATGGTCTAGAAAAAAAGCAACATTCTTAATTACCTCTGAATATTCAAATGTAACCAAACTTCTTCCAAGAAGAAGAGTTGAATTGACAGTCTTTGAAAAACTTTTTCTGGAGACTTCTTACAATAATGGGGAAAAATGTGGGTTCTTGGTCAGTTTCTCAAAAAGTAAAATTTTCTGAAATGTCTCAGGGCTTTGTCATACCTTATACCCTCTTTCAATAAGAAAATTATCTTAACTATTCTCTTATAGAAGGACATAGAGTAAGAGAATTGAGAATGTTAATTACAAATGAGATAGTGGAGATGTACAAACTATTAAGAGTTTTAGAAATCTTACAATGCTAAAATTTTCTGATTTTTTTAAAGAATGACTCTCATAACCGGGACATATTGTATAGAACAGGGAACTATACTCAGTATTTTATCTGAGTATATAAGGGAAAATAATCTGAAAAAGTAGACCTATATAGCTGAATCACTGTGCTGTACTCCTGAAACTAACATAGCATTGTAAATCAATTGATTATGATTTTTTTTCCTAAAAAATAATTAAGAATGATTTTCAATGGTTCTCACATCTTCTAAAGACATAAAATATTTTTCTTAAATGTGAATTTACCCACTCTTGACGTGTTAGGACTTGAGACAAGACTGTACTGGAAGCTGAGACCATTTCCTCCTGTTCTAGGTGCCCTGTGCCATGTAACACCTTGATTGTTGGAACGCGGACAACCAGCCACATAGCCAAGCTCCCTCCTCCCCTGCTGCACACAGATGAGTCTGACTTCCTGAGGTCTGGGAGTGTCACATCTGTGGCTTGGTTAGTCTTCTGGATGATGACTATCACCTGGAAGCCTGTTAGAAATGCAGAAATGCCCCACCCAGACCTACTGAATGTAGTCTACTTTTTCATAAAATCTGTATATGATTTGCAGGCAAGTTAGAGCTTGATAGTCTCTGACCTCACATGGGAGGTTGAGGCATATGCTCACTTCTTTTAGGTTTAAGAAATACCTTATTAAAAAGTGTGGTTCCTCTTTTGACTTCTGAAGGGCTTCAGAAGATACTGGTCAATGATCAGTTCCATTCAATTCCTTTCTTGACTTGAGATGCATTCAATATAGCTAATTTTTAATCTCATATATTTAACTGTTCATTTCAGTAGCTTTCTTATTTGGAATTCACCCCATCCATCTTACTTTGTCAATATCAACTGCACCAGGGTGGTCATCTCTTCTATAAATCCCTCAATTCCCCTGAGGAAGAACTTCCATTATGATCTCATCGTCCTTAGTCAAAACCTCTGGTCAAACATTTACTGAGACTGGTCTGGTTATAGAACTGAATCCTGCATGAGACTATGCCAGTTCCTGACATAGGAACTGAGTCTCTTCAGCTTTAGATTCACCGTTACTCATAGCAGAACCTATTAGATCTTTAATAAACATGTGAAATTAAATGACTCTCAACTTTATTTTTAATGGCTCCTGTAATTCACTGCTTGTGCCATAAAGGAAATTAAAAGAGATCTGTTATTTTAATAAAAGTGTATTTTACTCATGGATCTTATGACATTTAAGAAAGCATATACATTTTGTACTTTCATGCAAAATTGTGCTTGTAACTGACCTGGTGGTTATGAAGGAAAGCAAGAGTGTTCTTTAATGGGAATCCTTGACCAGAATTCTAGTTCTGTTAGTGTAACAGTATTTAAAGGGAGGAATTGCTTTAGCTTAGAAAATAAACATCATATATAGGAGAAACAGAATTGAAGAAAAAGGAAATTATGAAAAATGGAGTATAAAAGTGTAATAGAAAGGTAAATTTCTATGACTGGCTCATACCATGGGTCAAAACTAGAGAGTCACAGGGGTCCAGACAGTGGACAGGAACTTGGGATTGTGAGCCTGTGCTCTAGTTTTAGCTTTTTTACTAACTGAACACTTGAGAAACTTGCTAAACATTTGTGGGTCTTGGATGTTGTCACATCTGAAAGTGCTTCTTAACCAAAGATGAAAGCTAGAAAAATCGGGAGTGGAGGAGGCTTTTTTTTTTTTTTTTTTTTAAGACACAGCCAAGTATAACATCCAGAGACACACATTTGATTGGCTTGTGATGGGTGCCAAGCATGATGCATCTTTCTGATATTTATTTCTTGTTAGGCATCAGTAAATTAGATGCTCTCTTAACATTCCTTCTAGCTCAAATGTTCCCTATTTAATGACTACCAGCCCTAGAGTGAATATGTGGTTATAAGTTTACATGTCTGGCAGACACTGCTGGTTGTACTCCTCCTCCTTTAGGAACAAACCCAAAGGTTTTGCTCAGTACATGACTTCTAAAATAGCTATTACATTTCCCAGTTTTCCTGTGGGTATGGCCATGGACTAAATTCTGGCCAAAGGGATGTGGTATATGTAGCTTCTGGCAGTGTCCTTAATATAGATTACCCTTCTTCCTTCCTACTGACTGACATCCAATGATACATTGGCCAGACTTAGGAGTTGTAGCAGAAGATTGGAGAGAACCAAGACAGTGTGGCCTGGGTCCAGGATGCCAGGGAGTGCATGTTGTCAGCAGGGAACTTACTACTCCCAGGTTTTCTTTATGTGTGAGAGAAAGACACTACTATTTAGTTAAAGTAATTGTTCAAATTACCACACAACCTCACATACTAGCAAAGTAATGCTCAAAATTCTCCAAATTAAGCTTTAATAGTACATGAACCATGAACTTCCAGATGTTCAAGCTGGATTTAAAAAAGGCAGAGGAATAAGAGATCAAATTGTCAACATCTGTTAAATCATCAAAAAAGCAAGAAAGTTCCAGAAAAATATCTACTTCTGCTTTATTGAGTATGTTAAAGCCTTTGACTGTGTGGATCACAGAAAACTGTGGAAAATACTTTAAGAGATGAGAATACCTGACCACCTGATCTGCCTCTTTAGAAATCTATATGCAGGTTAAGAAGCAATAGCTAGAACTGGACATGGAACAACAGACTGGTTCCAAATAAGGAAAGGAGTACATCAAGGCTGTATATTGTCACCTGCTTATTTAACTTTTATGCAGAATATATCCTGAGAAATGCTGGACTGGATGAAGCACAAGATGGAATCAAGATTGCTGGGAGAAATATTAATAACCTCAGATATGCAGATGATACCACCCTTATAGCAGAAAGTAAAACTAGAGAGCCTCTTGATGAAAGTGCAAGAGGAGAGTGCAAAAGCTGGCTTAAAACTCAACTTTCTGAAAACTAAGATCATGGCATCTGGTCCCATCACTTCATGGGAAATAAATGGGGAAACAATGGAAACAGTGACAGACTTAATTTTCTTAGGCTCCAAAATCATTGCAGATAGTGACTGTAGCCATGAAAGTAAAAGATGTTTGCTCCTTGGAGGAAACATTATGATCAAAAATTAAAAGGATACTAAACCACATATTAAAAAGCAGAGACATTACTTTGCCAGCAAATGTCCATCTAGTCAAGGCTATGGTTTTTTCAGTAGTCATGTATGAATGTGAAAGTTGGACTATAAAGAAAGCTGAGCACTGAAGGATTGATGCTTTTGAACTGCGGTGTTGGAGAAGAATCTTGAGAGTTCCTTGGACTGCAAGGAGATCCAACCAGTCCATTCTAAAGGAGATCAGTTCTGGGTGTCCATTTGAAGGACTGATGCTGAAGCTGAAACGCCAATACTTTGGCCACATGATTCAAAGAACTGACTTATTGGAAAAGACTCTGATGCTGGCAAAGGTTGAAGGCAGGAGAAGAAGGGGACGACAGAGGATGAGATGGTTGTATGGTATCACTAACTCAATGGAAATGAGTTTAAGTAAACTCCGAGAGTTGGTGATGAACAGGGAGGCCTGGCGTGCTGCAGTCCATGGTGTCACAAATAGTTGGACACCTCTGAATGACTGAACGGAACTGAACTGAACTGGTATTCTGGTTTTACTCTTTCTTTCAATCAAACCCATTAAACTAAAACAATATGGAGCATGAGAAATACTTTATAAACTTCAATTAATTGTCCTAATCTTCATGTCAACACAAAATGGAATGTCTATTTACAATGTTTTTTGTTTCTTTGTTTGTTTCCTACAAGTGTTGTATGTCTATAAGATAAAGAATAATAATGTGTTTAACAGACAGCACTTCGTTCATAGCCAGAAGCTAATAAAGAGATATCACAATTTTAAGAAACACAGTTTTCTTTTTGCAATTTTGTCTTATTCTCCTAAATTTTGTGTTATTTTCTTGGCATATATTATACATATATAAGTATACACATACACATACATATACACACACATTAAAATTTTTGACCTCAAAAATGGTCAGTTACCATTAATTTTCTATAAAACATGGTGAGCCCTGAACTATAGTAAAGTAACAGCCATTTCAATTATACGTTTAAATTATACTTGTTATTTTTGGCAATAAGGAAACATGGTGCTGAGTTATTTAAATACTTCCACGTATTTTTTTGAAAGATATTTGGGCTTTACAAGAGCTCATTAGTTAAAAACAAAACAAAACAAAACAAAACAAAAAACAACTTTAATTCTTTTTCCTATGTAGAGCTGAACAAAAATGCACACCCCACACACATGGTATACTTACAAAATAATGGAATTTGTTTCTTGTGAAAAATTACCTCTAAAGACTTTGAAAGACATTGGACTTTCTTGCACATTTTAAGTTTCTAATGGGCAACAGGGATGAGAGGCAGGAACAAAGGATGGTGAAAGAAAGATTTTATATATATATAAAATTTAGGGCATTAAGATCCATCAAATTCTGAGATTAAAAGTCATGTGAATAGTTGTTACCATTTCCAAATATTTCTTAATAAATAGGGACAAAATATTATAGTAGATATTTCAGGCTATTAAACAAGCAAACTCTCTCTCTCTCTCTCTCTCTCTCTCTCTCTCTCTCTCTCTCTCTCACACACACACACACACACACACCCTCAAACATACAATTAGAAACTGAATCAAATCAAATCATAGAGAAAGAAGATTGGGTGGGGAAAGGAAATTGAGACTATTATGAAGAGCTCTCTCTCCTTACCTTCATTCCTCTCATTGGGATTAGTGTAGATGGAAGCCAGGGTAAAAAAAGAAAAGATAACAAAAGCTAATAAAATGAATGCCATTTCCAGGTTGGTAAATGGAAGTTCCATGAAAGACCACAAACTTCTTTACCTGCAATAGAAAGCAGACACTCACATAATAAACTCTGGTCCATAGAGCGCTTGAGAAACTATTTATTTTGTATTGAGATTTACTGAAACTTAAGATATTTCTGTATACTTGGCGATAGCAAAAATGGAGTGTGGTCCCTCTTTTGGAAATTTGGCCTCACCATCTGTGTAATTTACTGTGTGGATTGGAAGAGAATGTGAGACTGTGAATGACAGTCAGTTTATGTTTTGTGAGTTTTAGGGACTCTGGCAGCAAAGATAGGATATATTTCATTTCATGAAGAAAAAAAATAATATGTTTTGGTTTCTGTCTCACAGATCACACCCAGGTTCATAGTAAGTCCTTGTTCTGGAAATTACCCAGCATTTGCCAACCAGGTGATAAATATACCATTGAAGCAATTTTTAGTGAAGAAACCAGAGTCTTCAGAGTTACTGATCTAACCTAACCCAGATAAGGATAAATGTGTTAACAAGTCAACCATAAGAAAGTCCAATCTCAGACTCAAAAAAGGAGAGCTCCTATATTTAGAAAGGAAATCATAGTTCCACTGGGGGAAATTATAACATTACCTAGTTGGAAGTAACCTCTTTTTGTATGTCTTTCAATATTCGCTATATAATGTAAAATATTTGAACCATTGTGGACATGTGTGGGAATGTTATAATTTTAAGGCACGGAGAAAGAGATTTTACACCCTTCTACTGCAACTCCTCTTAAATTTTTTATTTACCGCCTATTTTAGGAAGCAATTTATTGAAGTCTTTCATTTAAGTTCTCAGGTTCCTTTGAATGTATTTTTTAAATGAGTTCATTATACCCTGTAATTCCAACCACAGGACTGGAAGAGGTCAGTTTTCATTTCAATCCCCAAAAAGGGAAATGCCAAAGAATGCTCAAACTAGTGCACACTTGCACTTACTTCACATTCTGGCAAGGTAATGTTACAAATCCTTCAAGCTAGGCTTCAAATGTACGAGAATTTCCAGATGTACAGTCTGGATTTAGAAGAAGCAGAGGAATCAGAGATCAAATTGCCAACATTCATTGAATCATAGAAAAAGCAAGGGAATTCCAGAAAAATATCCACTTGTGTTTTATTGACCAGACTAAAGTCTTTGACTATGTGGATCACAACAAACTGTGGGAAATTCATAAAGAGATGGAAATACCAGACCAACTTACCTGTCTCCTGATAAAGCTGTATGCAGGACAAGAAGCAACAGCTAGAACTGAACATGGAACAATGGACTGGTTCAAAATTGAGAAAAGAGTATGTGAAGGCTGTATAGTATCACTGATATTTAACTTATATGCAGAGTTGTTGCTGTTCAGTTTCCCAGTCGTGTCTATGTGACCCTGCGGACCCCAGGAAGCATGCCTGCCCTCCCTGTCCCTCACCATCTCCCACATTTTACCCAAGTTCATGTTCATGTCTAGCCATCCCATCCTCTGATGCCCTCTTCTCTTTCTGCCATTGATCTTTCCCAGCATCAGGGACTTTTCCAAAGAGCCATCTGTACACATCAGATGACCAACATACTGGAGTTTCATCTTCAGCATCAGTCCTTCCAGTGAATGTTCAGGGTTGATCTCCCTTAAGATTGACTGGTTTGATCTCCTTGCTGTCCAAAGGACCTTCAGTAGTCTTCTCCAACACCACAGTTCGAAGGCATCAGTTCTTTGGCATTCTGCCTTCTTTATGGTCCACCTCTCACAACAGTATGTGAACACTGGGAAGACCATAGCCTTGGATATATGGCCCTTTGTCGGCAGAGTAATATCTCTGCTTTTCAACACACTGTCTAGGTTTGTTATCGCTTTCCATATGCAGAGTACATTGTGTGAAATGCTGGGCTGCATCAACTCACAAGCTGGAATCAAGATTTCCAGGTTGTTATTAATAATCTCAGATATGCAGATGATACCACTTTAATGGCAAAAAGCAGAGAGGAACTAAAAGCCTCTTGATGAAGGTGAAAGAGGAGTGTGAAAAAGCTAGGTTAAAGCTCAACATTCAAAAATGGAGATCATGACATCCTGTCCCATCACTTCATGGCAAAAATACGGGGAAACAACAGAAACAATGACAGACTTTATTTTATTGGGTTCCAAAATCACTGTAGATGGTGACTGCAGCCATGAAATTAAAAGATGTTTGCTTCTTGGAAGAAAAGCTATGACGAATCTAGACTATTTTCAAAAGCAGAGACATCACTTGGCCTACAAAGGTCCATATAGTCAAAGCTATGGTTTTTCCAGTAGTCATGTATGGATGTGAGAGTTGGACCCTAAAGAGGGCTAGGGACCAAAGAATTGATGGTTTTAAACTGTGGTGCTGGAGAAGATTCTTCTGAGTCCCTTGGACTGCAAGGAGATCAAACCAGTCAATCCCAAAGGACATCAACCCTGAGTATTCATTGGAAGGACTGATGCTGAAACTGAAACTTCAGTATTTTGGCCACCTGATGCAAGAGCTGACTCATTGGAAAAGATTCTGAGGCTGGAAAAGATTGAGGACAAGAGGAAAATGGGGCGACAGAGGATGGAATTGTTGTATGGCATCACTGACTCAAACAGGATGAGTTTGACAAAACCCCAGGAGATGGTGAAGGACAGGGAAACCTTGTGTGCTGCAGTCCATGGGGTCATGAAGAGTCAGACACTGCTGAGTGACTGAACTGAACTGGGCTGAACTGAATATCCTATAATTGACAGATAAGATTTGAGGTGGGAGTTAGCTTTGCTCTTTCTTACATGCAATCTTCTAGTCGTTGCCATAGCAGAAGAGAAGTGGGTGAGCAGACAACAAGCTCTTAAAAATCTGCTGTTTTTGAACATATTTCAGATTTTTTGAACATATTTCTTACAATTGACTGTATAGTTTGTGAGATATTGATCAGAAGTCTGTAGCTTTTTGTAGTTTTGTTGGACAGAAAATTGGACATGGAATTTATGTATCATAGGTATGCATATTTTAAAATAGATGAGTACTACCAAGTGGAGTGGTAAGATGTATCTTGGAATTTTTTACATCCATGAACACTGGTCGAGCTTATTTTGGTTACTTATTCTGAAGCTGAGTATTATTGAATATGGCTCCACTGTCACTTGTTTAACCATTTGTATTGTTGAGAATTTGGATTCCCTCTAATATTTTGTCATTGCTAACAATGCAGTAGAAAATATTTTTTGTACATACAACTTTGCACACTGGTATAGATTTCTCTAGGAAAGATTTACAGAAGCAAAACTGCTGGATCCATAAAATATTGAAATACTTCTTCACAAATTTCCCTGGATTTTACAACCATACCAATGCTATATGTAGATAACTGTTTTGCTATCCTTCCCAAACACTCCCTCTTTAGGATTCCCTCTCCCAATTTGAGTTTTAAAATACCATCTTGTGTTTAAATGAACTTTTTCCTGATTTCTGGTTAGATTAAACAGCTTTCCTATAATAATGCCTAGGTTCTTAAAAACAAAAAACAAAACTGTGTATTCATTTGGCTGTGCCAAGTCTTAGTTGAAGCATGTGAGGCCAGTTCCCTGACCAGATATTGAACCTGGGCCCCCTTCATTGGGAGCACAGAGTCTTAGCCACTGGGCCACTAGGGAAATTCCCTTCCCAGACTCTTAAAATCACCATGATTTGACAGATTCTGTCTCTACTGACAAACATACTCTTGGGTTTTGGAAACATGACAGTGATGAAAAAAATCAGGACATTTATAGAGAAATAGTACAATCTGTTCATTTTTATAAAATTATGGCTGTACCACAATAATAACATAATCACATTTTCCTACACTGATTTCCCTGAACCATCTAGAACACTCAGTTCCATTTTCTTAATCACTGTGTTGGACAACTCCTCCTCCTGTCATCTCCATCTGAATGTGTAAGTTAGCCAGGTTTCAGTAGGGCAGGGGATGGATGACAGAAGGCAAAAATAATGAGGTTGGATGTATAGGTATCATAGAGATTTTAACTATACACTGGCAGTCATAAGTAACAGCTAATCTCAAATCCCTACCTCAGGCATGACAAGATCACAGAAAGAACAAAGAATAGGCCCATAGATGGGCAAGGGTTTTCCAGTTAAGGTAGATTTAATTCTGTTAAAAATAAAATTTGAAAATATGAATAACAGAAAAGACCATAAATAAAGAGAAGAGGTAGATTTAATGACAATAGAATCTTTAATCCAAAGTATATAATGAGAGTCTACAAATTAGTGAGAAAATTACAAATGCCCAGTTTAAAAGTTAATGAAGGTTTCAGACAAGTTGTTCACAGAGCAAGCTATATAAGTAATTAATCAGCATATGATAAGACTCTTAGTGTCAACATGATTCCTATAATTCTGCTCACAAGCTAATAGTATATCACCTTAGCATAAATAAGCAGAACTTGATGGGATCTATTCAAATGCACAAATCTTTAAAATAAGTAATATACTAAAATAAGTAATATAGTTGTAAATAAGTTTATAATTTTTATAGTAAGTCAACATGTTATTGGCTGCCACCAAAATCACATATACTTTTTCGTTCTTCAGTTCAGTTCAGTTCAATCACTCAGTCATGTCCACCTTTTTGTGACTGCATGGACTACAGCACACTAGACTTCCCTGTCCACCACCAATTCCAAGAAATGCTCAAACTAATGTCTATGGATTAGATGATGCCACCCAACCATCTTATCCTCTATGATCCCCTTCTTCTTCTGCCTTCAATCTTTCCCAACATCAGGTTTTTTTCCATTGAGTCAGTTTTTCACATCAGCAGGCCAAAAACATGGATTTTCAGCATTAGCATCAGTCTTTTGAAATGAATATTCAGGACTGATTTCCCTTAAGATGGTTTGATCTCCTTACAGTCCAAGAGACTCGAATCTTCTCTCCAACACCACAGTTCAAAACCATTAATTCTTCAGCACTTAACTTTCTTTATAGTCCAACCGTCACATCCATACATGACTACAGGAAAAATCATAGCTTTGACTAGATGGACTTTTGCTGGCAAAGTAATGTCTCTGCTTTTTGATATGTTGTCTAGGTGAGTCATAACTTTTCTTCCAAGGAGCAAGCATCTTTTAATTTCAGGGCTGCAATCACCATCTGCAATAATTTTGGAGACCCCAAAAATCATTGTTTTCCCATCAATTTGCCAAGAAGTGATGGGACCAAATGCCATGATCTTGGTTTTCTGAATGTTGAGTTTTAAACCACATTTTCATTCTCCTCTTTCACTTTCATCAAGAGGCTCTTTAGTTCTTCTTCGCTTTCTGCCATAAGGATGGTGTCATCTGCATATCTGAGGTTATTGATATTTCTCCCAGCAATCTTGATTCCACCTTGTGCTTCATCCAGTTTGGCATTTCCCGTGATGTACTCAGGATATAAGTTAAATAGTCAGGGTGACAATATATCTTAACAAAATATATTGATGTACTCCTTTTCCTACTTGGAACCAGTCTGTTGTTTTATGTCCAGTTCAAACTGTTGCTTCTTAACCTGTATACAGATTTCTCAGGAAGCAGGTCAGATGGTCTGGTATTCCCATCTCCTGAATAATTTTCCACAGTTTGTTGTGAACCACACAGTCAAAGGCTTTGGCATTGTTAATAAAGCAGAAGTAGATATTTTCCTGGTACTCGCTTGCTTTTTCAAAGATCTGAAGGGTATAAGCAATTTGATCTCTGGTTCTTCTGTCTTTTCTAAATCCAGGTCTAACATGTGGAAGTTCATGGTTCACATACTGTTGAAACCTGACTTGGAGAATTTTGAGTATTACTTTGCTAGCGTGTGAGGTGAGTACAATTGTGTGGTAGTTTGAGCATTCTTTGGCATTGCCTTTCTTCGGGATTGGAATGAAAACTGACCTTTTCCAATCCTGTGGCCAATGCTGAGTTTTCCACATTTGCTGGCATATTGAGTGCAGCACTTTCATAGCATCATCTTTTAGGATTTGAAATAGTTAACTGTATTTCCATCACCTCCGCTATCTTAGTGTGTTGTGATGTTTCCTAAGGTCCACTTGACTTTGCACTCCAGGATGTCTGGCTCTACATGAGTAATCACACCACTGTGGTTATCTGGGTCATGAAAGTATTTTTTTGTATACTTCTTCTGTATATTCTTGCCACCTCTTCTTAACATATTCTGCTTCTGTTAGGTCCATACCATTTCTGTCTTTTATTAAGCACATCTTTACAAGAAATGTCCCCTTGGTATCTCTTATTTTCTTGAAGAGATCTCTAGTCTTTCCAATTCTATTGTTTCCTCTATGTCTTTACACTGATCACTGAAGAAGGCTTTCTTATCTCTCCTTGCTATTCTTTGGACCTCTGCATTCAGATGGGTATATCTTTCCCTTATTACTTTGCCTTTAATTTCTCTTCTTTTCTCAGTTATTTATAAGGTCTCCTCAGACAACCATTTTGCCTTTTACATTTCTTTATCTTGGAGATAGGGGCAGTCCTAAGATAGCAGAGGAATAGAACGGGGAGACCACTTTCTCCCCTACAAATTCATCAAAAGAACGTTTGAACGCTGAGGAAATTCCACAAAACAACTTCTGAATGCCGGCAGAGGACATCAGGCACCCAGAAAAGCAGCCCATTGTCTTTGAAAGGAGGTAGGAAAAAATATAAAAGATAAAAAGAGAGACAAAAGAGGTAGGGACAGAGATCCGTCCCAGGAAGGGAGTCTTAAAAACAGAGAGAGAGAAGTTTCCAAACACCAGGAAACACTGTCACTAATGAGTCTGTGGCAAGCCTTGGAATCTCAGAGGGCAACACAACCAGGAGGAAAAATAAATAAATAATTAAAACCTACAGATTACATGCCCAATGATAACTCCCAGAGGAGAAGCAGCGCAGACGCCTGCATCCAGCACTAGGAAGCGGGGCCTGGGCAGGGAAGCATCGGCTGCATTGCTTAGGATAAGACGGGGCCTGAATGCTCTGAGGGCAATCTGAGGGAAGCAACTTGAGATAGCAAACCAGACCATGGGATAGCTACCTTGTGAAAAGCCATAAACTAAAACACCACCAGACCCGCTCACAGACAAAGGACTGACCAGAGCTAGTCGGCTGAGGACTGGCCCATCCCCTGCAGGAGATAGGCAGGTGAGGGCAGCCAGAGCCAGAATGGGGCAATGCCCTAGAGAGGCCTCATCTACCAAACTGCAAGCAGGTTTCATTGCTAACCAAGAATTCTTGTGATTCTGGATGGTCAACATCCGCCTGAGAAGGTGCACTGGTTGTATACCTAGAAAACCGATTGGCAGGGAGGAGGGAGGCAGTAAGTTGCAGCTACCACGCTTGCCAAACACCTGGTCACCTGAGCGGCTCAGACCTGGGAAGGGCACAAAACACAGGCCCAACAGAGTCTGCACATTTGTGGAGTACCCGAGTACCTGAACCTGAGTGGCTTAGACCTTGGAAGTGCATACAACCCAAGGCCCATCTCAGAGAGTTCTTGGCAGAGCAACCTAGAGCCTGACCAGTGTAGACTGGGAAAGCACACACACCGTGAGCGGGGGCAAACCTAGTGTGGCTGAAACACTGTGAGCACTCTCGACACATGCCAGTGATATTTGTTTGCAGTTTTCCTCCTTCCCCACAGCACGACTGAACAAATGAGCCTAAAAAAGTGTCTGCACCCCCTGGGTCAGGTCGGAAATTAGACACTGAAGATACCAGCAAACAGAAGCTAAAAGAGAGGGAACCGCCCTGGAAGTGATAGGTGCAATAGATTAAAACCCTGTAGTTAACACTGACTATATAGGAAGGGGCCTATAGATCTTGAGAAGTATAAGCCAGATCAAGGAACTATCTGAAAATGAACTGACCCCACACTGTCTCTTTCTTAGGGATAGTCTTGATCACTGCCTCCTGTACAATGTCATGAACCTCCGTCCATAGTTCTTCACAAACTCAGTCTATCAGATTTAATCCCTTGAACCTATTTTTCACTTCCACTGTATAATCATAAGAGATTTAATTTAGGTCATACCTGAGTGGTCTATAGTTTTCCCTACTTTCTTCAATTAAGTCTGTATTTGGCAGTAAGGAGTTAACGATTTGAGCCACAGTTGGCTCCTGGTCTTGTTTTTGCTGACTGTATAGCACTTCTCCATCTTTGCCTGTAAAGAATATAATCAGTCTGATTTTGTTATTGACCTTCTGATGATGTCCACATGTCTTCTCTTGTGCTGTTGGAAGAGGGTGTTTGCTATGACCAGTGCATTCACTTGGCAAAACTCTGTTAGCCTTTGCTCTGCTTCATTTTGTACTCCAAGGCCAAACATGAGCTCTCCAGCTGTCTCTTCACTTTTTACTTTTGCATTCCAGTCCCCTAAGATAGAAAAGGACATCTTTTTTTGGTGTTAGTTCTAAAAGTTCTTGTAGCTCTTCATGGAACCATTCAACTTTTCTTCTTTAGCACTAGTGGTTGGGGGCAGAGACTTGGATTATTGTGATGTTGAACGGTTTGCCTTGGAAATGAACAGAGATCATTCTGTCATTTTTGAGATTGCATCCAATACTCTATTTCAGACTCTTTTTGTTTACTATGTGGACTATTCCATTTCTTTTTTTTTTTATTTTTAGTTTTTTATTTTTTAAATTTTAAAATCTTTAATTCTTACATGCATTCCCAAACATGAACCCCCTCCCACCTCCCTCCCCATAACATCTTTCTGGGTCGTCCCCATGCACCAGCCCCAAGCATGCTGCATCCTGCGTCAGACAGACTGGCGATTCAATTCACATGATAGTATACATGTTAGAATGTCATTCTCCCAAATCATCCCACCCTCTCCCTCTCCCTCTGAGTCCAAAAGTCCGTTATACACATCTGTGTCTCTTTCCCTGTCTTGCATACAGGGTCGTCATTGCCATCTTCCTAAATTCCATATATATGTGTTAGTATACTGTATTGGTGTTTTTCTTTCTGGCTTACTTCACTCTGTATAATCGGCTCCAGTTTCATCCATCTCATCAGAACTGATTCAAATGAATTCTTTTTAACCGCTGAGTAATACTCCATTGTGTATATGTACCACAGCTTTCTTATCCATTCATCTGCTGATGGACATCTAGGTTGTTTCCATGTCCTGGCTATTATAAACAGTGCTGCGATGAACATTGGGGTA
This sequence comes from Ovis aries, assembly GCF_016772045.2. Taxonomy (NCBI): domain Eukaryota; kingdom Metazoa; phylum Chordata; class Mammalia; order Artiodactyla; family Bovidae; genus Ovis; species Ovis aries. The sequence continues at coordinate 500,553 of NC_056059.1, forward strand.
CATGTGTCTCTTTCAATTCTGGTTTCCTCGGTGTGTATGCCCAGAAGTGGGATTGCTAGGGGATTCCTGTTCACAGTAGTAGATATAATTGTTATCTGATTTAAATTCACCCATTCCAGTCCATTTTAGTTCACTGATTCCTAGAATGTAGATAGATGTTCACTCTTGCCATCTCCTGTTTGACCATTTCCAGTTTGCCTTGATTCATGGACCTAATATTAAAGTTTCCTATGCAATATTGTTCTTTACAGCATCACACATTACTTCCATCCTTAATAATCTCCACCATGACCTGTTCTTATTGGGTGACACTACATGGCATAGATCAGTCTCATTGAGTTAGACAAGGCGGTGGTCCATGTGATCAATTTGATTAGTTTCTGTGGTTGTGGTTTTCAGTTTGTCTGCCCTCAGATAAGGATAAGTGGCTTCTGAAGCTTCCTGACTGAGTGAGGGGGAAACTGGGTCTTATTCTGTTGGGTAGCTCCATACTCAGTAAATCTTTAATCCCTTTCTGCTGATGGATGGGGCTGTGTTCCCTCTTTGTTGTTTGACTTGAGGCTAAACTATGGTGGAAGTAATGAAGATAATGGTTCAGTTCAGTTCAGTTCAGTTGCTCCGTCGTGTTGGACTCTTTGCGACCCCATGAATCGCAGCATGCCAGGCCTCCCTGTCCATCACCAACTACTGGAATTCAATCAGAATCATGTCCATTGAGTCAGTGATGCCATCCAGCCATCATATCCTCTGTTTCACCCCTTCCCTTCCTGACCCCAATCCCTCCCAGCATCAGAGTCTTTTCCAATGAGTCAACCCTTCACCTAAGGTGGCCAAAGTACTGGAGTTTCAGCTTTAGCATCATTCCTTCCAAAGAAATCCCAGGGCTGATCTCCTTCCGAATGGACTGGTTGGATCTCCTTGCAGTCCAAGGGACTCTCAAGAGTCTTCTCCAACACCACAGTTCAGAAGCATCAATTCTTCGGTGCTCTGCTTTCTTCACAGTCCAACTCTCACATCCATGCATGACCACTGGAAAAACCATAGCCTTGACTAGACAGACATTTGTTGGCAAAGTAATGTCTCTGCTTTTCAATATGCTATCTAGGTTGGTCATAATTTTTCTTCCAAGGAGTAACCGTCTTTTAATTTCATGGCTGCAATCACCATCTGCAGTGATTTCGGAGGCCCCCTCTCCCCAAAAAAATAGAGTCTGACACTGTTTCCACCATTTTCCCATCTATTTCCCATGAAGAGATGAGACCAGATGCCATGATCTTCGTTTTCTGAATGTTGAGCTTTAAGCCAACTTTTTCACTCTCCTCTTTCACTTTCATCAAGAGGCTTTTTATCTCCTCTTCACTTTCTGCCATAAGGGTGATGTCTGCATATCTAAGGCTATTGGTATTTCTCCTGGAAATCTTGATTCCAGCTGTGTCTCTTCCAGCCCAGCATTTCTCATAATGTACTCTGCATAGAAGTTAAATAAGCAGGGTGACAATATACAGCCTTGACATACTCCTTTTCCTATTTGGAACCAGTCTGTTGTTCCATGTCCAGTCCTAACTTGCTTCCTGACCTGCATACAGGTTTCTCAAGAGGAAGGTCGGGTGGTCTGTTATTCTCTTCTCTTTCACAATTTTCCATAGTTTACTGTGATCCACACAATCAAAGGCTTTGGCATAGTCAATAAAGCAGAAATAGATGGTTTTCTTTTTTCTTTTTTCTTTCTGGATCTCTCTTGCTTTTTCCATGATCCAGCAGATGTTGGCAATTTGATCTCTGGTTGCTCTGCCTTTTCTAAATCCAGCTTGAACATCTGGAAGTTCATGGTTCACGTATTGCTGAAGGCTGTCTTGGAGAATTTTGAGCATCACTTTAATAGCGTGTGAGATGATTGCAATTGTGAGGTAATTTGAGCATTCTTTGGCATTGCCTTTCTTTGGGATGGGAATGAAAACTGACGTTTTCCAGTCCTGTGGCCACTGCTGAGTTTTTCAAATTTTCTGGCATATTAAGTGCAGCACTTTCACAGCATCATCTTTTAGGATTTCAAATTGCTCAACTGAAATTCCACCACCACCACTAGCTTTGTTCATAGTGATGCTTTCTAAGGCCCACTTGACTTCACATTCCAGGATGTCTGGCTCTAGGTGAGTGATCACACCATCATGATTATCTTGGTTGTGAAGATCTTTTTTCTACAGTTCTTCTGTGTATTCCTGCCACCTCTTCTTAATATCTTCTGCCTCTGTTAGGTCCAGACAATTTCTGTCCTTTATCGAGCCCATCTTTGCATGAAATGTTCCCTTGGTGTCTCTCATTTTCTTGAAGAAATCTCTAGTCTTTCCCATTCTGTTCTTTTCCTCTATTTCTTTGCATTGATCGCTGAGGAAGGCTTTCTTATCTCTCCTTGCCTTTCTTTGGAAGTCTGCATTCATATGCTTATATCTTTCCTTTTCTCCTTTACTTTTCACTTCTCTTCTTTTCACAGCTATTTGTAAGCTCTCCTCAGACAGCCATTTTGCCTTTTTGCATTTCTTTTCCATGGGGATGGTCTTGATCCCTGTCTCCTGTACAATGTCACAAACCTCAGTCCATAGTTCATTATGTACTTTGTCTCTCAGATCTCTTCCCTTAAATCTATTTCTCACTTCCTCTGTAAAATCATAAGGGGTTTGATTTAGGTCATACCTGAATGGTCTAGTGGTTTTCCCTTCTTTCTTTAATTTAAGTCTGAATTTGGCAATAAGGAGTTCATGATCTGAGCCACAGTCAGCTCCCGGTCTTGTTTTTTGTGACTGTATAGAGCTTCTCCATCTTTGGCTGCAAAGAATATAATCAGTCTGATTTTGGTGTTGACCATCTGGTGATGTCCATGTGTAGAGTCTTCTCTTGTGTTGTTGGAAGAGGGTGTTTGCTATGACCAGTGCATTCTCTTGCCAAAACTCTATTAGCCTTTGCACTGCTTCATTCCATATACCAAGGCCAAATTTGCCTGTTACTCCAGGTGTTTCTTGACTTCCTACTTTTGCATTCCAGTCCCCTCTAATGAAAAGTTTATCTTTTTGGGGTGCTTATTTAACTTATATGCAGAGTACATCATGAGAGACTCTGGGCTGGTTGAAGCACAAGCTGGAATAAAGATTGCCGGAAGAAATATCAATAACCTCATTAATGCAGATGACATCACCCTTATGGCAGAAAGTGAAGAGAAACTAAAAAGCCTATTGATGAAGGTTAAATAGGAGAATGAAACATTTGGATTAAAGCTCAACATTCAGAAAACGAAGATCATGGCATCTGGCCCCATTACTTCATGGGGAATAGATTTTGTGGGGGGGGCTCCAAATCACTGCAGATGGTGACTGAAGCCATGAAATTATAAGACGCTTACACCTTGGAAGAAAATTTATGACCAACCTAGATAGCATATTGAAAAGCAAAGACATCACTTTGCCAACATGGTCCGTCTAGTCAAGGCTACAGTTTTTCCAGTGGTCGTGTGTGGATCTGAGAGTTGGACTGCGAAGAAAGCTGAGCACCAAACAATTGCTGCTTTTGAACTGTGGTGTTGGAGAAGACTCTTAAGAGTCCCTTGGACTGCAGCGAGATCCACTCAGTCCATTCTGAAGGAGATCAGCCCTGGGATTTCTTTGGAAGGAATGATGCTAAAGCTGAAACTCCAGTACTTTGGCTACCTCATGAGAAGAGTTGACTCATTGGAAAAGACTCTGATGCTGGGAGGGATTGGGGGCAGGAAGGGAAGGGGTGAGACAGAGGATATGATGGCTTGATGGCATCACTGACTTGATGGACGTGAGTCTGAGTGAACTCCGGCAGTTGGTGATGGACAGGGAGGCGTAGTGTGCTGCGATTCAAGGTGTCGCGAAGAGTTGGACAGGACTGAGAGACTGAACTGACTGACTGAACTACCTGAGATGAAAATAATTGGTGCCATCTAGTGGTGATAACGTGCTCTAGGTTGGAGTAAGAAATGAGGAATTATCCAAAGTGGGCAATTTTTCATTATACTGTATGGTATCTAACCTGAGAAGGCGATGGCACCCCACTCCAGTTCGCTTGCCTGGAAAATCATTAGCCTGGTAGGCTGCAGTCCATGAGGTTGCTAGGAGTCGGACACGACTGAGCGACTTCACTTTCACTTTTCACTTTCATGCATTGGAAAAAGAAATGGCAAACCACTCCAGTGTTCTTGCCTGGAGAATCCCAGGGATGGGGGCGCCTGGTGGGCTGCTGTCTATGGGGTCGCACAGAGTCGGACACGACTGAAGCAACTTAGCACCAGGTGCAAAACATTCTCCCAGTCTTCAGCCGTGCCCCATGCATAGAATAGTCACTGGCTTTAAAGTAATTGTTTCTAGAAGAAGGCATCCATTCGAGCTCTGATTAGTGTGCATGATATATGGACATATACTGTGGTAATTTTATGGTAATATTATGGTAATTATATGGTATAATTACAATACACTGTGATATTTTATAGCTCTGCATACTGGATGCCTGCTGAGGTTTTTTTTTTTTTTTTTTTTCCTAAAAGATGATGCTATTAAACTGCTCCACTCAATATTTCAGCAAATTTGGAAAACTCAGCAGTCGCCACAGGACTGGAAAACGTAAGTTTTCGTTCCAATACCGAGGAAGAATGAGGCCAAAGAATGTACAAACACTCACTTCACATGCTAGCAAAGTAATCCTCAAAATTCTCCAAGCTGGGCTTCAACAGTATGTGAACCAAGAACTTCCAGATGTTCAAGCTGGACTTAGAAAAGGTAGAGGAACAAGAGATCAAATTTCCAACATTCATTGGATTGTAGGAAAAGCAAGAGAATTCCAGAAAAAATATCTGCTTTATTGACTATGCCAAAACCTTTGACTATGTGGATCACAACAAACTGGAAATTTCTGAAAGAGATGGGAATACCAGTCCACCTGACCTGCCTCCTGAGAAATCTGTATGCAGGTCAAGAAGCATCATTTAGAACTGGACATGGAACAACAGATTGGTTCCAAATAGGGAAAGGAGTACATCAAGGCTGCATATTGTCACTCTGCTTATTTACCTTATATGCAGAGTATATCGTGTGAAATGCTGGGCTGGATGAAGCACAAGGTGGAATCAAGATTGTCAGGAGAAATATAAATAACCTCAGATATGCAGATTATACCACCCTTATGGCAATAAGTGATGAACTAAAGAGCCTCTTGATAAAAGTGAAAAGAGAGTGAAAAAGTTGGCTTAAAACTCATCATTCAGAAAACTAAGATCATGTCACCAGTTCCATCATTTCATGCAAATGGATGGGGAAACAATGGAAACAGTGACAGATTTAATTTTTTTTTGGGGGGGGGAGCTCCAAAATCACTGCAGATGGTGCTTGCAGCCATGAAATTAAAAGACGCTTAGTCTTTGGATGAAATGCTATGACGCATCTAGACAACATGTTGAAAATCAAAGACATTACTTTCTCAACAAAGGTCCATCTAATCAAGGCTATGATTTTTCCAGTAGTCATGCATGGATATGAGAGTTGGACCATAAGGAAAGCTGAGCGCCCGAGAACTGGTGCTTTTGAACTGTGGTGTTGGAGAAGGCTCTTGAGAGTCCCTTGGACTACAAGGAGATCCAAGGAGTCAATCCCAAAGGAAATAAGTTCTTAATATTCATTGGAAAGCCTGATGCTGAAGCTGAAGCTCTAATACTTTGGCAACCTTATGTGAAGAACTGAGTAACTGGAAAATACTCTGATGCTGAGAAAGATTGATGGAAGGAGAAGAAGGGGACAACAGAAGACGAGATGTTTGAATGGTATAATTGACTCGAATAAAATGAGTCTGAGAAAACTCCAGGAGGTGGTAAAGGACAGGGAAGCCTGGTATGGTGTAGTCCATGTGGTCACAAAGTGTTGGCCATGACTGAATGACTATATCATTATTCTAGACATAACACAAGGTAATGACTTTTGGATTTTCAGTAGAAATTGAAAGGATGTGATGCAGTTATACATATTGTTATACATCTGTAAAACTGAGTACCCCTAAAACAGAGTCACTTATCGAGTTTATGATTAACTCTATCCAAAACTTCATTTTCTTTCTTGTCCCCTGACCCTGTGTGGACAAGCGTGACAGTGACTATGGGAACAGTATTCTGTTAACTGAACACCAATCAACCAGAGTCAAGTGACTAAAGCTGATGCTGTCAATAACAGTTGATGTAGTAATATTGCTCTTTTTAGGTCAGGCTGTTTCTCCAGGGTAAGATGAGCTCCTAGACCCTGAGCCATGGACCACTTGACCAGAGAATCATAAACCAGAGACATCCTGACTCCTGAAACTAGATTTAAAAGTGTCAGAGTAATGTCACAAGATGACGATTAATCCTTGCTTAAAAAAAAAAAAATCAAAGACCAAATAGAGGTGGATTTGAGGCTTGTCATTTCCCCCTCCTCCCAACACTTGCTTCATGACTACAATAGAATCTTACTTTACTGCAATCTCCTGCTGCCAGAGTCTGGCTTTCTGTGCTATGGGCAAACAGGCTCAGTGATATCTGTGGCTCTTGAACATGGAACCTAATTACTTCCTTGTTGACTGCTGGGGCAGAAAGCCCTTAACCTGGACCCTTCCACTATCACATGCTCAATTCTAGAAAATGTGGCTCCATAGGTATCTTTTTGGTCTCAAAATCAAACCTTTATTGTCTAAAGGCGAAGATGCTGACTTCAGAAGATGAAGCTCTTGGTTCTCTTCCCACCCTCAAGGATTTTTCGTGGGAGTGCCTGAAACACAGATGGTTGTACAACTTGCATTTCCTCCTGGGCTTTGTACCCACAGTCTAATCTCTGGATACTTGTCGATCTCAGGTTACTACATGTATAAGTGAATCATATGTCCCCTGGAGTAGGATTAACAGCAATTTTTAATTAATAGAAAACTTCACAGAAATCATATATATTTTACATAATAAAATGAATCTTACTCCTATTATCATATTGTATATATAGTGCATCTAACCTTCAGTTCAGTTCAGTCACCGTCATATCCAACTCTTTGCAACACCATGGACTTTAGCATGCCAGGTATCCCAGATCATCACCAACTCCTGGAGCTTGGTCAAACTCATGTTATTCGAGTCAGTTATGCCGTTCAACCATCTCATCTTCTGTTATCCCCTTCTTCTCCTGCCTTCAATCTTTCTCAACATCAGAGTCTTTTCCAGTGGCTCAGTTCTTCACATAAGGTAGCCAAAGTATTAGAGCTTCAGCTTCAGCATCAGGCTCTCTAATGAATATTCAGGATTGATTTCCTTTAGGATGGACTCATTGGATCTCCTTGCAGTCCAAGGGACTTGCAAGAGTCTTCTTCAACACCACAGTTCATAAGTATCAGTTCTTTCGTGCTCAGGTTTCTTTATAGCCCAACTCTCAAATCCACTACTGGAAACACCATAGCTTTGATTAGACGGACCTTGGTTGCCAAAGAAATGTCTCTGCTTTTTAATATGCTGTCTAGGTATGTCATAGCTTTTCTTCTAAGGAGCAAGCATCTTTTAATTTCATGGCTGCAATCACCATCTGCAGTGATTTTGGAGTCCAAGAAAAAAAAGTTTGTCATGGTTTCCATTCTTTCCCTGTCTATTTGCCATGAAGTGATGGACAGGAAGCCATGTTCTTAGTTTTCTGAATGTTAAGTTTTAAGTCAGCTTCTTCACCCTCCTCTTTCACTTTCATCAAGAGGCTCTTTAGTTCCGCTTTGATTTCTACCATAAAGGTGATGTAATTTGCATATCCAAATTATTGATATTTTTCCCAGTAATCTTGAACTAGCTTGTGAGTTGATTTAGCCCAGCATTTTACATGCTGTATTCTGCACATAAGTTAAACAAGCAAAGTGACAATATACAAACTTGAAGTACCACTTTCCCAATTTGGATCCAGTCTGTAGTTCCATGTTCAGTTCTAACTGATGCTTCCTAACCTGTATACAGATTTCTCAGGAGGCAGGTAAGGTGATATGGTATTCCCATCTCTTGAATAATTTTCCACAGTTTGTTGTAACCCACAGAGTTGAAAGTTTTGCATAATCAATAAACAGGAGTATATTATTTTGGGGAACTCTTTTGTTTTTCTATGATCTAAGGTACGTTGGAAATTGATCTCTGGTTTCCTCTGACTTTTCTAAATCCAGGTTCAGCATCTGGAAGTTCTCAATACATGTACTGTCAGAAACTTACTTGGAGAATTTTAAGCTTTACTTTGCTAGAGTGTGATATGAGTGCAACTGTGCAGTAGTTTGAGCATTCTTTGGTGTTGCCTTTCTTTGGGATTGGAATGAAAACTGAACTTTTCCAGTCCTGTGGCCACTACTGAGTTTTCCAAATTTGCTGGCATATTGAGTGCAGCACTTTAATAGCATCGTATTTTAGGATTTGAAATAGTTCAGTTCGATTCAGTGGCTCAGTCGTGTCCGACTCCTTGCGACCCCATGAGTCAGCACACCAGGCGTCCCTGTCCATCACCAACTTCCGGAGTTCACTCAAACTCATGTCCATAGAGTCGGTGATGCCATCCAGCCATCTCATCCTCTGTCGACCCCTTCTTCTCCTGCCCCCAATCCCTCCCAGCATCAGGGTCTTTTTCCAATGAGTCAACTCTTCGCATGAGGTGGCAAAAGTACTGGAGTTTCAGCTTCAGCATCATTCCTTCCAAAGAACACCCAGGGCTGATCTCCTTTAGAATGGACTAGTTGGATCTCCTTGCAGTCTGAGGGACTCACAAGAGTCTTCTCCAACACCACAGTTCAAAAGCATCAATTCTATGGCACTCAGCTTTCTTCACAGTCCAACTCTCACATCTATGCATGACCATTGGAAAAACTTGACTAGATGGACCTTTGTTGGCAAACTAATGTTTCTGCTTCTTAATATGCTGTCTAAGTTGGTCATAACTTTCCTTCCAAGCTGTAAGCATCTTTTAATTTCATGGCTGAAATCACCATCTGCAGTGATTTTGGAGCCCCCCAAAATAAAGTTTGACACTGTTACTACTGTTTCCCCATCTATTTCTCATGAAGTGATGGGACCAGATGCCATAATCTTCGTTTTCTGAAGGTTGAGCTCTAAGTCAACTTTTCCACTCTCCTCTCTCACTTTCATCAAGAGGCTTTTAGTTCCTCTTCATTTTCTGCCATAACGGTGGTGTCATCTGCATATCTGAGGTTATGAATATTTTCCCTGGCAGTCTTGATTCCAGCTTGTGCTTCTTCCAGCCCAGCATTTCTTATGATGTACTCTGCATATAAGTTAAATAACCAGGATGACAATATACAGCCTTGATGTACTCCTTTTCCTATTTGGAACCAGTCTGTTGTTTCATGTCCAGTTCTAACTGCTGCTTCCTCACCTGCACATAGGTTTCTCAAGGGGCAGGTCAGGTGGTCTGTTATTCCCATCTCTCTCAGAATTTTCCACAGTTTATTGTGATCCACATAGTCAAAGGCTTTGGCATAGTCAATAAAGCAGAAATAGATGTTTTTAATGGAAGGAACTCTCTTACTTTTTCGATAACCCAGCAGATGTTGGCAATTTGATCTCTGATTCCTCTACCTTTTCTGAAACCAGCTTGAACATTCGTTCATGGTTATGTACTGCTGAAGCCTGGCTTGGAGAACTTTAAGCATCACTTTACTAGTGTTTGGGATGAGTGCAATTCTGAGGTGGTTTGAGAATTCTTTGTCACTGCATTTCTTTGGGATTGGAATGAAAACTGACATTTTCTGGCCCTGTGGCCACTGCTGAGTTTTCCAAATTTGCTGGCATATTGTGTGAAGCACTTTCACAGCATCATCTTTCAGGATTTGAAATAGCTTAACTGGAAATCCATCAGTTCCACTAGCTTTGTTCATAGTAATGCTTTCTAAGGCCCACTTGACTTCACATTCCAGGATGTCTGGCTCTAGGTGAGTGATCACACCATCGTGATTATCTGGGTTGTAAAGCTCTTTTTTGTACAGTTCTTCTGTATTCTTGCCACCTCTTCTTAATATCTTCTGCTTCTGTTAGGTCCATAAAATTTCTGTCCTTTATCGAGCCCATCTTTGCATGTAATGTTCCCTTGGTATCTCTAATTTTCTTGAAGAGATCTCTAGTCTTTCCCATTCTCTTGTTTTCCTCTATTTCTTTGCATTGATCGCTGAAGAAGGCTTTCTTATCTCTCCTTGCCTTTCTTTGGAAGTCTGCATTCAGATGCTTATATCTTCCCTTTTCTCCTTTGCTTTTCACTTCTCTTCTTTCACAGCTCTTTGTAAGGCCTCCCCAGGCAGCCATTTTGCCTTTTTGCATTTCTTTTCCATGGGGATGGTCTTGATCCCTGTCTCCTGTACAATGTCACGAACCTCTGTCCATAGTTCATCAGGCACTCTGTCTCTCAGATCTAGTCCTTTAGATCTATTTCTCACTTCCACTCTATGATCATAAAGGATTTGATTTAAGTCATACATGAATGGTCTAGTGGTTTTCCCTTCTTTTTTCAATTTAAGTGTGAATTTGGCAATAAGGAGTTCATGATCTGAGCCACAGTCAGCTCCTGGTCTTGTTTTTGTTGACTGCATAGAGCTTCTCCATCTTTGGCTACAAAGAATATCATCAATCTGATTTCAGTGTTGACTATCTGGTGATGTCCATGTGTAGAGTCTTCTCTTGTGTTGTTGGAAGAGGGTGTTTGCTATGACCAGTGCATTTTCTTGCCAAAACTCTATTCGCCTTTGCCCTGCTTCATTCCGTACTTCAAGGTCAAACTTGCCTGTTACTCCAGGTGTTTCTTGACTTCCTACTTTTATATTCCAGTCCCTTATCATGAAAAAGACATTTTTTCAGGGTGGTAGTTCTAAAAGGTCTTGTAGGTCTTCATAGAACCCTTCAACTTCAGGTTCTTCACCTTTCCTGGTTGGGGCATAGGCTTGGATTACTGTGATATTGAATGGTTTGCCTTGGAAATGAACAGAGATCACTCTGTTGTTTTTGAGATTGCATCCAAATACTGAATTTCAGACTCTTTTGTTGACCATGATGGCTACTGCATTTCTTCTAAGGGATTCCTGCCTGCAGTAGTAGATATAATGGTCATCTGAGTTAAATTCACCCATTCCAGTCCATTTTAGTTCCCTGATTCCTGGAATGTAGACATTCACTCTTGCCATCTCCTGTTTGACCACTTCCAATTTGCCTTGATTCATGGACCTGACATTACAGGTTCCTATGCAATATTGCTCTTACAGCATCAGACCTTGTTTCTATCACCAGTCACATCCACAACTGGGTATTATTTTTGCTTTGGCTCCATCCATTCATTCTTTCTGGAGTTATTTCTCCACTGATCTTCAGTAGCATATTGGGCACTTACTGACCTGGGGAGTTCCCCTTTCAGTACCCTATCATTTTGCCTTTTCATACTGTTCATTGGGTTCTCAAGGTAAGAAAACTGAAGTGGTTTGCCATTCTCCTCTCCAGAGGACCACATTCTGTCAGACCTCTCCACCATGACCTTCCCGTCTTGGATGGCCCCACAGGGCATGGCTTAGTTTCACTGAGTTAGACAAGGTTGTGGTCCATGTGATCAGATCGGCTAGTTTTCTGTGATTATGGTTTCAGTGTGTCTGCCTTCTGATGCCCTCTTGCAATACCTACCATCTTACTTGAGTTTCTGTTACCTTGGACGTGGGGTATCTCTTCATGGCTGCTCCAGCAAAGTGAAGCTGCTGTCCCTTACCTTGGACGAGGGGTATCTCCTCACAGCCATCCCTCCTGGCCTTGAACGTGGAGTAGCTCTTCTCAGCCCTGCTGCACCTGCTCAGCCACCACTTTTTGGACGTGGTGTAGCTCCTCTCAGCCGCTGCCCCTGACCTCAGGTATGTGGTAGCTCCTCTAGGCCACTGCGCTTGACCTCGAGTGTGCAGTAGCTCGTTTGGGCCACTGCCCTTGACCTCAGACATGGGGTAGCTCTTCTTGGTTGCTCTTGTGTGGATGCAGTCTGGCATTCTCGGTCGCCACCCCTGACCTTCAGCGAAGGGTAGCTCCACTCGGCCACGCTTCTGCTTGGTCTGTCACAGCCGGTGAGCTTCTGCACGGTCCGTCGCATCCTGGAATTCTATCACCTCTGCTACCCTTGTTTGTAGTGATGCTTGTTAAGGCCCACTTGACTTCACATCCAGGATGTATGGCTTTAGGTAAGTGATCACACACCATCGTGGTTATCTGGGTCATGAAGATCTTTTTTAGCATAGTTCTTCTGGGTTTTCTTGCTACTTCTTCTTAATATCTTCCACTTCTGTTAGGTCCATACCATTTCTGTCCTTTATTGTGCCTACCTTTTTTTTAAATGAAATATTCCCTGGTAACTCTAATTTTCTTGACGAGATCTCCAGTCTTTCCCATTCTATTGTTTTCCTCTAGTTCTTTGCGTTGTTTTCTTAAGAAGGCCTTTTTTTTTTTTTTTTAATCTTTCCTTGCTATTCTTTGGAACTCTACATTCAAATGGGTATATCTATCCTTTACTCTTTTGCATTTAGCTTCTCTTCTTTTCTCATGTATTTGTAAGGCCTCCTCAGACAATCATTTTGCCTTTTTGCATTTATTTTTCTTGGGGATGGTCTTGATCTCTGCCACCTGTACAATGTCACAGACCTCCATCCATCGTTCTTCAAGCACTCTGTCTATCAGACATAACTCCTTGAATCTATTTTTCACTTCCACTGTATTATCTCAAGGGATTTGATCTAGTTCATACCTGAATGGTCTAGTGATTTTCCCTACTTTCTTCAATTTAAGTCTGCATTTGGCAATAAGGAGTTCATTATTTGAGCCACAGTCAGCTCCCAATCTTGGTTTTGCTGACTGTATAGAGCTTCTCCATCTTTGGTTGCAAATAATAGAACCAATCTTATTTTGATATTGACCGTCTGGTGATGTACATGTGTAGTCTTTTCTTGTGTTGTTGGAAGAGGGTGTTTGCTATGCCCAGCTCATTCTCTTGGCAAAACTCCAATTAGATTTTGCCCTGCTTTTTTTGTACTTCAAGGCCAATCTTGTCTGTTACTCCAGGTATCTCTTGACTTTCTACTTTTGCACTCCAGTCCCTTATGATGAAAAATACATTTTTTTTTTGGTAATAGTTCTAGAAGTTCTTGTAGGTCATCTTAAAACTGTTCAACTTCAATTTCTTTGGCATTAGTGGTTGGGGCATAGACTAGGATTACTGTGATATTGAATGTTTTGCCTTGGAAATGAACCAAGATCATTATATCGTTTTTGAGATTGCACCAAGTTAGTTCATTTCAGACCCTTTTGTTGACTATGAGAATTTCACAAGTTGGTGGAGTAGAAGTATATGTGCTCATCTTCTCCAGCTAGAACTCCAAAATTGCAACTTGCTACTGAACAAACATCAACAGTAGAATGCTGGATCCCATTAAAAAAAAAAAAAAAAAAAGATGCCCCACATCCAAGAGCAAAGAAGAAGTCCAAACAAAATGGTAGAGGGGTGAAACTGCATTTAGAATCAAACACCTTACCCCCCAGATACCCTCAGAGGGCTCAAACAAAACCTTTTGTGCACCAGGATTCAGAGACCCAAAAGAGACTGAGCTAGACCTGACTTCATGTGCTTGTTCCCTGGTGGCTCACAGGTTAAAGCATCTGCCTGGATTGTGGGACACCTGGGTTCGATCCCTGGGTTGAGAAGATCCCCTGGAGAAGGAAATGGCAACCCACCCCAGTACTCTTGCCTGGAGAATTCCATGGAGGGAGGAGCCTGGTAGGCTACAGTCCATGGGGTCGCAGAGTTGGACATGACTGAGCGACTTCACATTCACACTCATCATGGGAACAAGAGGTCTGGCTGCAGCAGATCTGGGATACACAGCATGTGGCATAAGGCGTCTTGGAGGAGGTTGTCATTAGCCTCACCATAAAGCCACTGAGCAGACAAACCACAAACTGCATAACTATTATACAAAACAAACAAACAAACAAACAAACAAAAAAAAACAAACCAACACTGTTAAAGTTCTAGGACCCATAGCAGATTTGCCAACTTGGGGATCTGACAAAGGGACTGAGAACCCTCAGGGAATTTGACTTTGGAGGCTAGTGGAATTTGATTATAGAACTTCCACAGGACTGGGTAGACAGACTCTTGGAAGGCACAGACAAAACCATGTGTGCACCAGCAGCTAGAAGAACGGAGTGGTGTCCCCACAAGAGACTGAGCCAGAGTTGCCTGTGAATGCCCAGGAGTCTCTGGTCGAGGCCTGGGTCGACAGTGATCTGTTGTGGGGTCAGGGACACTGAATACAAAAGTGCAAGTGCAAATCTTTTTGAAAGAGGTCACCATTAGTGTTATTACCCCCTACAATAGTTTGACCACAGGCCAAACAACAGGGAGGGAATAAATCCCCACTAATCAATAGGAAATTGAATTAAAGATTTACTGAGCATGGCCCCAACTCATTAGAACAAGACAGATTTCCCTGTAGTCAGTCTCTCCCATCAGGAAGCTTCCAGAAGCCTCTTACCCTATCCATCAGAGGGGAGACAGAATGAAAATGACAGTTACAGAAAACTAACCAATCTGATCACAAGGATCACAGCCTTATCTAACTCAATAAAACAATGAACCATAATATTTAGGGCCACCCAAGATGGATGGATCATGGTGGAGAGTTCTGGCAAAACATGGTCCACTGGAAAAGGGAATGGCAAAGCACCTCAGTATTCTTGCCTTGAGAACCCCATGAACAGTATGAAAAGGCAAAAAGAAAGGACACTGAAGGATGAACTTCCCAGGTCAGCAGGTGTCCAGTATGCTACTGGAGAAGAGTGAAGAAATAACTCCAGAAAGAATGAAGAGATAGAGCCAAAGCAAAAACCACACCCAGTTGTGGATATGACTGGTGATGGAAGTAAAGTCTGATGCTGTGAAGAATAATATTGCATAGGAAACTGGAATATTAAGTCCATGAATCAAAGTAAATCTAAAGTGGTCAAACAGGAGATGGCAAGAGTGAACATCAACATTTTAGGAATCAGTGAACTAAAATGGACCTGAAAGGGCATATAAGCTTATTTAAGTTGTAGTCACTTACAAATAACTATAGCACAGCCACCTTGATTTTTCATTATTGCTGAGATATTTTATTGTTACTTAGATAATCCCCAGAAAGCAGAGCTCAGATGTTATTTTTTTTGACTTGGAGAGGGAAATGAGTCATTAGATTAGTCTTATCTTACCATCCCCCACTCTAGCTGTCCTTCATCAACTAGAATGATCTTTCCAAGTGCAAGTCTGATCATGTCACTCTTCTGCTTAATTCACAAATGGCTTCCCTTAGAATAAAATCCCAATCCCCAGCCCTTCCCTTCAAGGCCCTGCATCACTTTCCCCTCATCCTCTTTGGTGCTCACAACTTTGACCAATCATGTGTTCCCATGTGCTGACCTTGACTGTATCCCTTGTTGCAGAGAGCTGATGCCTGTTTAGTCCTACACAGCTCCTCCAGGCCAGGGCTAGGTATGTTCTCTCCATTTCCCTGTGTCTAGTTTCTGTCCCAATACCACCTCCCCAGGAAATTCTGTCCTGATCTCTAGGTTAACCCATGCCCTGACCTCTCTTCATTGTCTTGTTTTCTGTTCATCACAATGTTTCTCTGTTGCATATCTCGTTTGTTTCTCCCCATTAAAGCAAATGCTTCTATAGTTTGCCTCTGCATTCACAGGTTTAAAAAATGACTGGTATAGAATAAATATTTATATTAATATTCATGGAATGAATATATGAAGATTGAACTGAACAAAAGCAGCACATGGACAAGCAAGTTGATGTCGTGATCATAATTTCATGGATGTGGATGGAGAATCTTGATTGAAGGTATATTCAGAAATCTTGATGATGGATAGCACACGCTTACTTGAGTAAAGTAAAGTAAAGTAAAGTAAAGTAAAGTAAAGGACTCTCTTACTTGTTCTACCTAGAGGATATGAAGGATACTTAGAAAATGGTCTTAAGACCTCAAGTAAATAGGTAGCCTAGGGACTTTCCTGGTAGTCAAGCCTTCACCTTCCAATGCAGTGGGTGTAGGGATCTGAGGGCCTTCATGTCTCATGGCCAAAAAAAAAAAAAAAAAAAGGCAACATTGCAATGTATTATTCAAAAAAAGACTTTAAAAATGACCCACATAAAACAAATCTTTAAAAAAATATTCATAGCCTATATGGGACTTCTAGATGTGATGGTTCTACTTGCCTCTGTTATTGCCAGCCCTAAAGAAGATGAGTTCCTGTACCTCTGTTGCTTTATTTTTCTCCTTGGTGGTTCCTTGCTACTCTTTTTGTGTTCTAACCATTTATGTTGTAGATACAGGAATAAACACTTGAATGTTATTGTGATTGCTTGGGGACCATGTGGGCTATTATCTTTTTGTTGAATCTGCTTATTAATATGAATTCTGTGTATATACTCCAAGGGTCAAATGATCTGGGTAAAATGATTTCCTTCATCTGGAGGAAGACCTGACATGTCGATACAAAGGGCACATTCACAGGAAGTATACCCTTCTGAGCATCAGGAAATTTTTTTTAGTATTTTAATTCTTAAAGCCAACTTATCAGAAAGGTACACTGAAAAAAAATTCCGTAGAATATTGCAATTCTTCCTGCTATTCTCAGAGGAAACAAGACAAGGAAATATTCACATGGTCTCGTGTTAAATCACAGACTCTAGTCACTAAACCCACATCCCTGCCATTTCTCTCATCTGCTAGATTTGTCTGCCCTTTGTTTTTTTCCCCAAGAGCAAGTATTTCTGATTCTTTTAAGCATTATGAACAAGACTTAACTGTTGTATGCAGTGATTTCTACCCTTACACAGTCTGGAACCATGAGCACCTCTTTGGGTTCTGCCTGTGGGATATAGATAGTGGCATATGTTTCTGTCATGTTGTAAATATCATCCACCAAACAAGGCCTTGGGCTGTAATCTCTTCCATCTCTGAGACAAGAGCAGCTCAGTAGCCTCATATTTATGTTTCTAAATTCTCTATTTATCACAGGTGCTCACTGTTAAGGACTGAATGTATTTGCCAGAATTTACATTCAGAAACCCCAATGTATGGACCCTTTGGGAAATGATTAGGTTATTCAGGTGAAGCTCTCAGGAGTAAGATAAGTGCCATTACAATGGCCCACAGAGTTCCCTCATCCCTTCCACCACATAAGGACACCATGAGAAGATAGACCTCTGGGATCCAGGAAGCAGGCCCTCAGTGGGCGTAGAATGCTAGTGTCTTACTCACAAGCCTTGAGAACTGTGAATGATAAATACTTGTTGTTCAAGCACACCAGTCTGTGGTGTTTTTGTTAGAGAAACTCAAACGGACAAAAACATTCATTGTAGAAAATGGTCTTCTTGGTTACACTGGCTGCACTTGCTGAATGACAAGTGATATATCCCCAGCTCCTGTCACCCTGTATATTGTTACCCTGTTTATTTAACTTATGTGCACGGTACATCATGAGAAACGCTGGACTGGAAGAAGCGCAAGCTGGAATCAAGATTGCCGGGAGAAATATCAATAACCTCAGATATGCAGATGACACCACCTTTATGGCAGAAAGTGAAGAGGAACTAAAAAGCCTCTTGATGAAAGTGAAAGAGGAGAGTAAAAAAGTTGGCTTATAGCTCAACATTCAGAAAATGAAGATCAAGGCATCCGGTCCCATCACTTCATGGGAAATAGATGGGGAAACAGTGAAAACAGTGTCAGACTTATTTTGGGGGGCTCCAAAATTACTGCAAATGGTGATTAGACAACTCCATATTTCAAGCCATCTTTTCTCCTAACTTTGACTAAAAAGTCATCCCTTCCTTAAGAATTTTCTCCTAAATCATATTTCAAGTTTTAAAGGAAATAATCACCTTGTATATATACCATGCAATGATGGATTTTCCCTAAACTGTTTTGATGGAATAGAAATTCAGCCTAAGTTTGAATTCCTCTAGTGACTGGGTCTCACTACTTTTGGAAGCAACCTATTTAACCTCTGATTAGAATAGCTCTTCTCATTAGAAAAGTTCTTTTTTTTTTCAGATGAAATGAATTTCTTGCTCTTTTGTCCATTACCACTCAGTTCCTAAATGCAGAACTAACAAATTCCTCTCCATGTGAGTGCTCATCAAACGTTTGAAAGCAATGAATGTATAGGTGTAGCTTTTACTCCCCTTTTGTCTAAATAAATATTTCTCCTATGATATAGTTCTGTGTCCCTTTTCCCTGTGGTTTTTCTCCTTTTTTTCCTCCCCAAATCCTTCTGAAATAGAGTGGAGTACCAAGTTGAAGACGGAGATCTTGGTGAGACAGTCAAGGGAGTCAGGGCCTCAGCAGCACCCACTATATTTCAGCTCTTCTCAGACGCCAATTACCTGGTTATAGTCAGGCCTAATTTTTAAAAATATTATATTTCCTGTCAAAATATACCCCCTATCTTTTGATTGGATTGTTACCAAATTTTTTTATTTGATACTTTTGTAGTTGGCTACTTGGTCCTTGTAGTGAAAATTACTAATAATGTACTTTTGCAGAAATACTTGAGAAATTTCACAGAAATAGCACCTGAAAAAACAACATAAAGTAAGAAACTGTGTTGATGATTATTTTTCATGTCTTTATTAGAGTAATACCCTTGTTATAAACCCCAAGGCCAGATCCAGAAGGGAGTATGATGGGATCATAAAAACATGGACCTTGAATGCTGGGTTACTGTCAGGAAAGAATGATGCCTACACAATTGCTAATTGTTCCCGAGAAGAATCCAGAAGGGAATGATCTCATATAAACACAAGGAGATCTGGACTATGTAAGTGTTCAGTTCAGTTCAGTCGGTTAGTCATGTCCGACTGTTTGCAACCCCATGAACTGCATCACACCAGGCCTCCCTGTCCATCACCAAATCTTAGAGTTTACCCAAATTCATGTCCATTGAGTTGGTGATGCCATACAAACATCTCAACTTCTGTCATCCCCTTCTCCTCCTGCCCCCAATCCCTCCCAGAATCAGGGTGTTTTCAAATAAGTCAGCTCTTCGCATCAGCTGGCCAAACTATTGGAGTTTCAGCTTCAACATCAGTCCTTCCAATGAACACCCAGGACTGATCTCCTTTAGGATGGACTGGTTGGATCTCCTTGCAGTCCAAGGGACTCTCAAGAGTCTTCTCCAACACTACAGTTCAAAAGCATCAATTGTTCGGTGCTCAGCTTTCTTCACTGTCCAACTTTCACATCCATACATGACTACTGGAAAAACCATAGCCTTGACTAGACGGACATTTGTTGGCAAACTAATGTCTCTGTTTTTTAATATGCTGTCTAGGTTGGTCATAACTTTCTTTTCAAGGAGTAAGTGTCTATTAATTTCATGGCTGCAACCATCTGCAGTGATTTTGGAGCCCCAAAAAATTAAGTCAGCTCCTGTTTCCACTGTTTCCCCATCTATTTGCCATGAAGTGATGGGACCAGATGCCATGATCTTCGTTTTCTGAATGTTGCGACTTAAGTTAACTTTTGCACTCTCCACTTTCACTTTCATCAAGAGGCTCTTTAGTTCTTCTTCACTTTCTGCCATAAGGGTGGTGTCATCTGCATATCTGAGCTTATTGTATTTCTCCCGGCAATCTTGATTCCAGATTGTGCTTCCTCCAGCCAGTCGTTTCTCATGATGTACTGTGCACATAAATTAAATAAGCAGGGTAACAATATACAGCTGTGACGTACTGCTTTTCCTATTTGGAACCAGTCTGTTTTTCCATGTCCAGTTCTAACTTTTGCTTCCTCACCTGCATACAGATTTCTCAAGAGGAAAGTCAGATGGTCTGGTATTTCCATCTCTTTCAGAATTTTCCACAGTTTATTGTGATCCATACAGTCAAAGGCTTTGGCAGAGTCAATAAAGCAGAAATAGATGTTTTGCTGAAACTCTCTTGCTTTTCCCATGATCCAGCGGATGTTGGCAATTTGATCTCTGGTTCCTCTGACTTTTCTAAAACCAGCTTGAACATCAGGAAGTTCATGGTTCACATATTGCTGAAGCCTGACTTGGAGAATTTTGAGCATTACTTTACTAGCGTGTGAGATGAGTGCAATTGTGTGGTAGTTTGAGCACTCTTTGGCATTGCCTTTCTTTAGGATTGGAATGAAAACTGAACTTTTCTGGTCCTGTGGCCACTGCTGAGTTTTCCAAACTTGCTGGCATATTAAGCGCAGCACTTTCACAGCATCATCTTTCAGGATTTGAAATAGCTCAACTGGAATTCCATCACCTATATTAGCTTTGTTGGTTGTGATGCTTCCTTAGGCCCACTTGACTTTCCATTCCAGGATGTCTGGCTCTAGGTGAGTGATCACCCTATCGAGATTATCTGAGTCATGAAGATCTTTTTTTGTACAATACTTCTGTGTATTCTTGCCACCTCTTCTTAATATCTTCTGCTTCTGTTAGGTTCATATCTTTTCTGTTCTTTATCGAGCCCATCTTTGCATGAAATGTTCCCTTGGTATCTCTAATTTTCTTGAAGAGATCTCTATTATTTCCTATTCTGTTGTTTTCCTCTATTTCTTTGCATTGGTCACTGAGGAACGCTTTCTTATCTCTCCTTGCTATTCTTTGGAACTCTGCCTTCAAATGGGTATATCTTTCCTTTTCTCCTTTGCTTTTCACTTCTATTCTTTTCACAGCTACTTGTAAGGCCTCCTCAGACATCCATTTTGCTTTTTTCCATTTCTTCCTCTTGGGGATGGTCTTGATCCCTGTCTTCTGTACAATGTCACGAACCTCCATTCATAGTTCATCAGGCACTCTGTCTCTCAGATCTAGTCCCTTAAATCTATTTCTCACTTCCACTGTATAATCATAAAGGATTTGATTTAGGTCATATCTCAATGGTCTTGTGGTTTTCCTCATGTTTTTCAATTTAAGTCTGAATTTGGCAATAAGGAGTTCGTGATCTGAGCCACAGTCATCTCCTGGTCTTGTTTTTGCTGATTGCATAGAGCTTCTCCATCTTTGGCTGCAAAGGATATAATCAATTTGATTTTGATATTTACTAGTGATGTCCATGTTTAGAGTCTTCCCTTGTATTGTTGGAAGAGGGTGTTTGCTATGACCAGTTTGCTATGTCAGTGTAGTCCAAGACATTTAGGGTTTGTGATTAACACAGGATGTGTCTTGAGAAAGACAAGATCTGAGAAAGTCTTGTAGTCTGCAATTAGGAATAAAAGCTGGTCTCAACGTGTACTCTGCACCTCAGTCCCATAGAGGCTGCAGGTTCCCTGACCCATTGCATCAGATTTTGTGTTCTTTCTTCTTTCTCCTCAGTGGCTCCAGGACCATTAGGGCAACAGGTCCTCAATATTTTACCCACTATGAAAGTGAAGTGAATGTCACTCAGTCGTGTCTGACTCTTTGCAACCCCATGAACTATACTGTCCATGGAATTTTCCAGGCCAGAATACTGGAGTGGGTAGCTTTTCCCTTCTCCAGGGGATCTTCCCACCATATTTCATATTATTAGATTAAATTCATCTGTCCTACCTGTCTAAGGCTTTTTTGGATCCTTCTTTTACCATCACACCTAGTTGCAGATTCTTTCAGCTTTATGTCACCTACAAGTTCAATGAGTGGGTATTTTATGCCTGTACTTAAATCTTTGGTGAAAACACTGATTGGAGAAAAGTTCTTTACTCCATAAGAGCAAACTGTTACTATTGGATTTGGTTAATCTATAGATTTAGGTATCCATATTTTTCGAGTTTTATGCAGGATTGTATGAGATACATCACCTTGAATAATTCCTTGTGTTTGGTGGGTGCTCAATAAATTAGTCATTAAAATATGTTCCCCTTGCTGAAATTAATTTGCCTTTTCAATTGTATTCTTTACAAAAAATAATGCCTTCAATTTTAATCCATGTCTCTATTTGGTCCATCTTTTTAAATTCCCAACTTTTAGCTACATATTTAAAAGAGATTGTTCTCATCCCTTCTCATGTATTTACCGGTTTTTAAATTTACATAATATTGCTCTCTGGGTTTTTAAAGACTGATTTGAAAAAAACATTTAATTTTTGTGAAAGTCAAATTTATATTTGAGAAGTTGGAAAATAAAAATAAGGAGAAAGAAAAATCATGGAAGGGGATGTGTTCTTAGTTTTATATTCTCAGTGAATTATTTAGACTTTATACTGTTAAAAGCAATATTACCAAATTTGTATTTCTCTAAGGTGTGGATTTCTTAAGGTTTCTTTTTCCCATCTAAGAGTATATATACTGTATTCAACTCAAGTTCAAACTAAAAATATTAACTTTCTTTCTTTTTTTTTTTTTTTTTTTTTGCCCTTTTATGTCTAGCTGGATATTCATCCCCTAAGCAGAACTGATCAGAATCCTTTTCTGATTGAAAAATCATAGATCTCTAAAGTCTTTTCAGCTCAAGGACATTTGAACTCTGTTTTTGCCTAAGAGCATGAATGTAGATATATTTAGCTTTTCTTCTTTCCCTATTTTTCAAAGTACTTCACTCTTCTAGGCAGTGCAGAAATGAAACTACCCACAACTGAGTAAGTTTCAACCTGATAGGGTTTAGATGCATTGTTCACTACATATAAGCAAATATTTTATATCTTGTTTTAGGGCAGTATTGTGAGCTCTGATCAGGTGCTGTTGAATAGTTTCAATCTTTTTGGTTGAATTTGACATTTGTTCAATTATTTTGGTTGTATTGTATATTTGTTAAAGTAGGAAAAGGTTTTATTTAGAACACCATACCTATACTTCCAATGCCTTGTATTCAGGTTGTTATTTGATGTGTATTATCAGTCTTTGGATTCCCTAAAACTTTCCAGGGGCTATCCTGTTTTTGCATGCTTATTGATATTTTAAGGCAGACATATTTACAACCACTTCACAAACCTAAGTTTCACACTGGGAAATTTCTGTTTAAAGTCAGATATGGTTTCCCATTTCATGACTCCTCAGCCTTGCAGAGTGTGTGCTGTGAAAGTGTCAAGAATGAGGAAACCTGGGTCAGGTAGCATGGCTCTCTCACATATTCTCCTCCTTCATTTTAGCACTTCTTATTACCCTGGAAGTGAAAGACTAGACTAAGCACATGGTATTTCATTAAATTGAATCTACTATCCAGGGTAGAAGTTGCCTGTCACATCTCAGATAGAACTGTGATGGGCTAAAGATAACAACATAATCTTACCCACCTCACTCTCTGCAACTGGAGATCCTAATATCAGCATGAGTAATTGACCTTTTTTTTTTTTTTTTTTTTTTTGGTATGAATCAAAGCTATGATGTCTAGAGTGCTATATTCCAAAGGGCAGAAATTTTTCCTATCTTCATAATTACCTTTGTAAAACTACATGATACTTTGAAAAGCTCAAACGTAGTTTATAAATAATTTGTGATAAGGATGATGGCTTAACAATAAAGATAAGATGATCATGTGAAGAATGAAAGTTAAGGAAACCATTTAATTTGTCACATGGACCTCATAAACTGATATTTTTAGTTTATTTCTCTGTATTAGTAACAGTCACAATATTTCTCTGATAAAGTTATACTATGACATGAAGCTCAGTTACTAGCAAATTCTGCAACTTTTTATGAAGAGTTGTACATGAAAATATGATGTATCTTTAAATGCACAGGAAAGTAACCGAGACATTTTAACCCTTTGGCTTAAGATAATGATAAAAACTTATCATAACTGAACAATTGCATTTAGACCAAATATGTAATAACAATACTTCTAAGTTGTGAGGAACTTAAATTCTGTTCATTCAATCATTATATTCTCATTCAATCTTGACGTTTTGTATACCATTTCTCAAATATAACATGTTCAAAACTGAATTTCAGTTTCATCTTACTCCTAACATTTCCATTCTTAATATTTCCTTTCTCACTTTATAACAACTCATCCTCTGGTCACTCTTAACTAAATTCTTGATGTCATCTTAATTTTCTTCCATCAAGAAATCTTGTTGGATTTATCTTGAAAGTATTTTTTGAATTCTGTCATTTCTGTTGCAACCACTCTGATTTGAGGCACTCTTAGCTCTTATTTAGTTAAAAAAATAGTCTTCTAACTGATCTCTCACATTCTTCCCTTATTTTTCTTAAGTCTTTTCTGAAAACAGTGTTAAAAATGTGTCATACTACACTTATCTGCTCAAAATTCTACTATAACTTCCTACTCCACTCAGACTGAAAACTAATATTCTTAAAATGGCCTCTTAGAAGACTTTACACAATCTGATTCCCCTTGGGTCTGTGACTTTTTCTCCCACTTCTTTTTCCTTCACTTATTTCATTCCACTTATGTTAATGACTAGATCAAATCATAAAAAAAATCAAGGAAATAGAAACCTTAAATAAATTACTAGACCAGAGGATTTAATAAAAATGTAGAGAGCATCCCATTCAAATACAGCAGAACACACATTCTTCTGAAATGCATATGGAACTTTCTTAAGGATAGACCATTTTGAAACAGAAAACAAATCTTGATGTATTTAAGGAGATTTAAATCACATCAAGCATATTTCTGATCACAATGTATGAGTTTAGAAACCAACTACAATAATAAAACTGGAAAAAACACAAACATGTGAAGGCTAAACAATATGTTACTGAACAACTATTGGGTCAATGAAGAAATTACAGGAGACATGAAAAGTTACCTAAAGACAAATCAAAATACATCATACCAAAATCTATAGGCTATAGCAAAAGAAGGACTGAGAGAGAAGTTTAAAGCAATACAAGCCTACCTCAAGAAACAAGAAGCATTTCAAACAAACACCTAAAGGAACTAGAATGATAAGAAAAAATAAAGCCCAAAGGGAATAATAAAAATCAGACTGCAAATAAATAAAAGAGAGACTAAGAAGACAATATAAAAAAATCAATGAAGCTAAGAACTAGTTCTTTGAAAAGACATACAAAATTGACACCCTTAGCTAGACTAATTAAGAAAAAAAGAGAAGGTTCTAATAAATTAAAGAGGATAAATAACAATGGATACTACAGAAATACAATAAAATAGAGAAATCAGAAGAAATGGACAAATTCTCAGAATATTACAACCTTCTAAGAATGAATCATGAAGAAACAGAAAACTTAAATAGATTGATCACTATTGAGATTGAAACAGTAATAAAACCAAAAGATCTCAAGAAACAAAAGTCCAGGACCAGAAATCTTCATAGATGAATTTTACCAAGCATTCAGAGAAGATTTAAAACCTATTTGCCTCAAGCCAATTCCAAAAATTGAATAGAAAGGAACACTTAACATATCTATGAGGCTAACATCAACCTAACATCAAAACCAGACGAAGAAAGCACAAACACACAAAAGAAAATTAAAAGCCAATAGTTTTGACAAACAAATTATTAGCGAACCAAATACAATGATATATTAAAAGATCGCTAAAACATGATCAAGCAGGATTTATTCCAGGGATGCAGGAATGGTTTAACAACCACAAAACAATCATTGTGATACATAACATTGATAAACTGAAGGATGAAAATCACATGATAATCTCAACAGGTGAAAAAAAAAAGCATTTGACAAGATTCAGCACTGATTTATGATAAAATTTCTCAATTAAGTGAGTATGGAAATAACCATATCTTGACATAATAGAGGTCACATATGACAAACTCACAACTAACAGCATATTCAATAGTAAAAAGCTGAAAATATTAGTTCTACAGTTATGAACTTATGAGAAATAAGAAAGCCTTCCTCAATGATCAATGCAAAGAAATAGAAAAAAATAATAGAATGGCAAAGACTAGAGAGATAAAATAGAAAGACTAGAAAATTAGAGATACCAAGGGAATATTTCATGTAAAGATGGGCTTGATAAAGGGCAGAAATGGCATGGACCTAACAGAAGCAGAAGCTATTAAGAAGAGGTGGCAAGAATACTTAGAAGAACTGTACAAAAAAGATCTTCACAACCCAGATATTAACGATGGTGTTATCACTCATTTAGAGCCAGAAATCTTGGAATGTGAAGTCAAGTGGGCCTTAGGAAGCATCACTACGAACACAGCTAGTATAGGTGATGGAATTCCAGTTGAGCTATTTCAAATCCTGAAAGATGATGCTGTGAAAGTGCTGCACCCAATATGCCAGCAAATTTGGAAAACTCAGCAATGGCCATAGGACTGGAAAATTTCAGTTTTTATTCCAATCCTGAAGAAAGGCAATGCCAAAGAGTGCTCAAACTACCACACAATTGCACTCATCTCACACGCTAGTAAAGTAATGCTCAAAATTCTCCAAGCTAGGCTTCAACAATATGTGAACTGTGAACTCCCTGATGTTCAAGCTGGTTTTAGAAAAGTCAGAGGAACCAGAGATTAATTGCCAACATCCACTAGATCATCAAAAAAGCAAGAGAGTTCCAGAAAAACATCTATTTCTGCTTTGTTGACTATGCCAAAGCCTTTGACTGTGTATCACAATAAACTGTGGAAAATTCTGAAAGAGATGGAAATACCAGACCACCTGAACTGCCTTTTGAGAAACCTGTATGCAGGTGAGGAAGCAACAGTTAGAACTGGACATGGAACAACAGACTGGTTCCAAATAGGAAAAGGAGTACGTCAAGGCTGTATATTGTCACCTGCTTATTTAATTTATATGAAGAGTACATCATGAGAAATGCTTGGCTGGAGGAAGCAAAAGCTGAGAGAAGTATTAGCAACCATAGATATGCAGATGAAACCACCTTTATGACAAAGTGAAAAAGAACCTCTTGATGAAAGTGAAAGAGGAGAGTGAAAAAGTTGGCTTAAAGCTCAACATTCAGAAAACTAAGATCATGGCATTCTGGTCCCATCACTTCATGGTAAATAGATGGGGAAACAGTGGCTGACTTTATTTTTTGTAGCTCCAAAATCACTGCAGATGGTGATTGCAGCCATGAAATTAAAAGATACTTACTCCTTGGAAGAAAAATTATGATCAAACTAGATAGCATATTAAAAAGCAAAGACATTACTTTGTCAACAAAGATCCATCTACTCAAGGCTATCGTTTTTCCAGTGGTCATATATGGTGGTGAGAGTTGGACTATAAAGAAAGCTGAGCACTGAAGAAGTGATGCTTTTGAACTGTGATGTTGGAGAAGATTCTTAAGAGTCCCTTGGGCTGCAAGGAGATCCAACCAGTCCATCCTAAAGGAGATCAGTCCTGAGTGTTCATTGGAAGGGCTGATGTTGAGGCTGAAACTCTAATACTTTGGCCAGCTGATGCGAAGAGTTGACTCATTGGAAAAGACCATGATGTTGGCAAAGATTGAGGGTAGGAGGAGAAGGGGACCACAGAAGATGAGATGGTTGCAGGGCATCA
This sequence comes from Ovis aries, assembly GCF_016772045.2. Lineage (NCBI taxonomy): Eukaryota > Metazoa > Chordata > Mammalia > Artiodactyla > Bovidae > Ovis > Ovis aries. The sequence continues at coordinate 528,057 of NC_056059.1, forward strand.
CTGACTCAATGGACATGGTTTTGGGTGGACTCTGGGAGTTGGTGATATACAGGGAGTCCTGACGTGCTGAAGTTCATGGGGTCGCAAAGAGTCAGACATGACTGAGCGAATGAACTGAACTACAGTCATGAATAAGACAAGGATATAATTTTTTGCTACTCCTATTTAACATAGTATTGGAAATCCTAGCCAGAGCAATTAGGCAAGGAAAAGAAGTGAAAGGTGTCCAATATGGAAAAGAAGAAGTAAGTTTCAAGATGCAAAACTTTGCACTAACAATGAACTAAGAAAAAGAGAAATAAGGGGACAAACTTACAATTGTAACAGAAAGAATAAAATGCCAAGGAATAAATCTATCCAAGGAAATGAAAGACCTATATGCTGAGAATTATAAGACATTGCTGAAAGACATTGAAGACACAAGTAAATGGAAAGATACACATGTATATCTCATAATCATGAATTGAAACTTCCCAGGAGGCACTAGTGGTAAAAAAACTGCCTGCCAATACAGGAGACATAAGAGACATAGGTTTGATTCCTGAATTGGGAAGATCCCCCAGAGGAGCACATTGAAACCCACTCCAGTATTCTTGCCTAGAGAATCCCATGGGCAGAGGAGCCTGGTGGGCTACAGTTATAGGTTTGCAAAGAGTCAGACACTACTGAAGTGACTTAGCATGCAAACCCACACTCATTAATCAGAAAAATTAGTGTTGTTAAAATGTCTGTATTACCTAAAGCTATCGATTGATTCAATACAATCCTTTTCAAAATTGCAATGGCATTTTTCACAGAAAAAGAACAAGAAATTCTAAAATTTTTATGGAATAATAAACGACTGATTAGCCAAAGCACTCCTGAGCTGGGGGGGAAACAAAGCTGGAGGTATCACAGTCCTTTATTTCAAACTATATCACAAAATAACATTAATAACAAATTATACAATATATAGTTATCTAATATTATTAATAATAAATTTAATAAATAATATTAAAATAACATCACTTTGGCAGAAAAACAGATACATAGATCAGTGGAACAGAATTGAGAGCCAGAAATAAACCCATGTGTTTACAGGTAATTAATTTTTCACAAAGGAGAAAAGATAGTCCTTGGTAAAAAGACAATCCTTCAATAAATGGTATTAGGAAAACAAGAGCCACATGCCAAAAAAAAAAAAAAAAAGAAAGAAAGAAAGAAATCAGATCACTCACTATCTCACACCATACACAAAAGTCAACTCAAAATGGATTAAAGATTTGAAGCTAAGACTTGAATCCAGAAAGTGAAATCTCTCAGTCATGTTCAACTCTTTGTGACCACTTGGACTGTAGGCTGCCAGGCTCCTCTGTCCATGGGATTTTCCAGGCAAGAATACTGGAGTGGACTGCCATTTCCTTCTTCAGAAACCAGAAAACTCCTAGAAGAAAACTTGGACAACATTCTCTTTGACACCAGTCTTAGCAATGTCTTTCTAGATGCATGTCCTCAGGCAAGGGAAGCAAAAGTAAAAATAAACTAATGGGACTACATCAAACTAAAAAGCTTTTGTACATCAAAAAATGCCATCAACAGCAGCAGCAAAATAATGTATGAAATGGGAGAAGATACTTTCAAACAGTATATATGTTAAGAAATTAAAATCCAAAATATACAAGAACTCATTCAACAACAAAAAATTCAACCCAATTTGAATCAATTCCAATGAGGTGGGTGAAATTGGAGCCTATTATACAGAGTGAAGCAAGCCACAAAGAAAAAAAAAAAAAAACACCAATATAGTATACTAATGCATATATATGGAATTTAGAAAGATGGTAACGATAACCCTGTATCAGAGACAACAAAAGAGACACAGATGTATAGAACAGTCTTTTGGACTCTGTGGGAGAGGGAGAGGGTGGGATAATTTGGGAGAATGGCATTGAAACACGTATAATATCATATAGGAAACGAATCGCCAGTCCAGGCTCGATGCGTGATATGGGATGCTTGGGGCTTGTGCACTGAGATGACCCAGAGGGATGGTATGGGGAGGGAGGAGGGAGAGGGGTTCAGGAGGGGGAACACGTGTATACCTGTGGCAGATTCATGTTTATGTATGGCAAAATCAATACAATAATGTAAAGTAATTAACCTCCAATTAAAATAAATAAATTTGTTTTAAAAAGAGAGAAAAAAAAATAGGCAGAGACACTGAATAGATGTTTTTCCAAAAGAGACATGCAGATGACAAATAGATACATGAGAAGGTTTTCAATAGCAGGGAAATTCAAATCAAAACCATAATGAGATAGAATCTCATCCCTGTTAGAATGTCTACTATCAAAAAGATAAGAACAGGTGCTGATAAGGATGTGGAGAAAAGGGAATTCTTGTGAACTGTTTGTGGCATTGTAAATCAGTGTAGTAACTGTGGAGAATCATATGGAAATGACTCAAAGAAAAAAAAGAACTACTATATGATCCAGTTACCTCACTTCCAGTTATTTATACAGTAATGTGAAAGTGCTAATTCAAAAAGATACATGCACCCCAATGTTCATAGTAGTATTATTGCCAAGATATGGAAAGTTAATTGTCCATCAACAGATGAATGGATAAAGAAGATATTTTATATATATATATATACATATATATATATATATATGCACAGAATGGAATATTATTCAGCCATAAAAAGATGAAATCTTGATATTTGTTACAACATAGATGGACCTTCCTCTGATGGAGGAAGACAAACAGTGTATGATTTCATGCATATATGGAATTAAACAAACAAACCAAAATAAATGAACCAAGCAAAAACAAACACAGTAGTAGTTACCAAAGGGGTAGACGGAGGGGGGATCTAAAGGGCCAAAAGTTTCACTTTATGGTGACAGATGGAAATTAAATTTATGGTGGTAAACACACTGTGGGATATGCAGAAGTAGAAATATAATACTATACACATGAAATGTATAATGATATAAACTGATGCTACCTCAATAAAAATAAATCTAAAAAGTAAAATTATAAGGCTTCTAAGGGGAGAAAAGATAGACCAGTGCCTTGGAAACATGGGAATTAAATATATATATATATATATATATATATATATATATATATATATATATATCTCACATGGTAGCAATAACCATACAAAATATAGGTAATGAGGCTTCAGTCAGTTCAGTTCAGTCACTCAGTCGTGTCCGCCTCTTTGAAATTCCATGAACCGCAGCATGTCTGGGCAAAGACTAAAAGAAAATGCACTGGTCATAGCAAACACCCACTTCCAACAACACAGGAGAAGACTCTACACATGGACATCACCAGATGGTCAACACCAAAATCAGATTGATTATATTCTTTGCAGCCAAAGATGGAGAAGCTCTATACAGTCAACAAAAACAAGACCAGGAGCTGACTGTGGCTCAGATCATGAGCTGCTTGTTACCAAATTCAGACTCAAATTGAAGAAAGTAGGGAAAATCGCTAAACCATTCAGGTATGATGTAAATCAAATCCCTTATGATTATACAGTGGAAGTGAGAAATAGATTTAAGGGCCTAAATCTGATAGATAGAGTGCCTGATGAACTATGGACAGAGGTTCGTGACAGAAGAACTGTAGAAAAAAGATCTTCACGACCCAGATAATCATGATGGTGTGATCACTCACCTAGAGCCAGACAAGAGGGCCATGGAAAGCATCGCTACGAACAAAGCTAGTGGAGGTGATGGAATTCCACTTGAGCTATTTTAAATCCTGAAAGATGATGCTGTGAAAGTGCTGCACTCAATATGCCAGCAAATTTGGAAAACTCAGTAATGGCCACAGGACTGGAAAAGTTCAGTTTTCACTCCAATCCCAAAGAAAGGCAATGCCAAAGAATGTTCAAACTACTGCACAATTGCACTCCATCTCACACGCTAGTAAAGTAATGCTCAAAATTCTCCAAGCTAGGCTTCAGCAATACATGAACCGTGAACTTCCTGATGTTCAAGTTGGTTTTAGAAAAGGCAGAGGAACCAGAGATCAAATTGCCAACATCTGCTGGATCATGGAAAAAGCAAGAGAGTTCCAGAAAAACATCTATTTCTGCTTTATTGACTGTGCCAAAGCCTTTGACTGTGTGGATCACAATAAACTGTGAAAAATTCTGAAAGAGATGGGAATACCAGACCACCTGACCTACTTCTTGAGAAATCTGTATGCAGGTCAGGAAGCAGCAGTTAGAAGTGGACATGGAACAACAGATTGGTTCCAATTAGGAAAGGGAGTACGTCAAGGCTGTATATTGTCACCCTGCTTATTTAACTTATATGTAGAGTACATCTTGAGAAACACTGGACTGGAAGAAACACAAGCTGGAATCAAGATTGCCAGGGGAAATATCAATAACCTCAGATATGCAGATGACACCACCCTTATGGCAGAAAGTGAAGAGGAACTAAGTAGCCTCTTGATGAAAGTGAAAGTGGAGAGTGAACAAGTTCGCCTAAACCTCAACATTCAGAAAACGAAGATCATGGCATCTGGTCCCATCACTTCATGGGAAATAGATGAGGAAACAGTGGAAACATTGTCAGATTTTATTTTTGGGGGGCTCCAAAATTACTGCAGATGGTGATTGCAGCCATGAAATTAAAAGACACTTACTCCTTGGCAGAAAAGTTATGACCAAACTAGATAGTATATTCAAAAGCAGAGACATTACTTTGCCTACTAAGGTCCATGTAGTCAAGGCTATGGTTTTTCCTGTGGTCAGTATGGATGTGAGAGTTGGACTGTGAAGAAAGCTGAGTGCCATAGAATTGATGCTTTTGAACAGTGGTGTTGAAGAAGACTCTTGAGAGTCCCTTGGACTGCAAGGAGATCCAACCAGTCCATTCTGAAAGAGATCAGCCCTGGGATTTCTTTGTAAGTAACAATGCCAAAGCTGAAACTCCAGTACGTTGGCCACCTCATGCGAAGTGTTGACTCATTTGAAAAGTCTCTGATGCTGGGAGGGATTGGGGGCAGGAGGAGAAGGGTACCACAGAGGATGAGATGGATGGATGGCATCAGTGACCCGATGGATGTTAGTCTGAATGAACTCCAGGAGTTGGTGATGGACAAGGAGGCTTGGCGTGCTGCGATTCATGGGTTTGCAAAGAGTGGGACACGACTGAGTGACTGAACTAAACTCAACTATGGCCTCCCTGTCCATCACCAATTCCTGGTGTTCATTCAGACTCACATCCACCAAATCAGTGATGCCATCCAACCATCTCATCCTCTGTCGTCCCTATCTCCTCCTGCCTCCAATCCCCTCCAGCATCAAAGTCTTTTCCAATGGGTCAACTCTTCGCATGAGGTCACCAAACTATTGGAGTTTCAACTTCAACATCAGTCCTTCCAAAGAACATCCACGACTGATCTCCTTTAGAATGGACTAGTTGGACCTCCTTGCGGTCCAAGGGACTCTCAAGAGTCTTCTCCAACACCACAGTTCAAAAGCATCAATTCTTTGGCACTCAGCTTTCTTCATAATCCAACTCTCACGTCCATATATGGCCACTGTAAAAAACATAGCCTTGACTAGATCTTTGTTGGAATTAGGCTTCAACCAAATTTAAAACTAGTGCTCATCAAGCTACACATTTAAGAAAATTAATAAGCAAGCCACAGACTGGGAGAAAATATCTGCATAGTAATAACTGACCCAGAACTTGCAGCTGGAATATATACTTAAAAGAATTCCTCCAACTCAATCATAAAAGACAAGCTACCATATATATATATATATATATATGTGTGTGTGTGTGTGTGTGTATAATAAGTCAAATATTGAAATAGACATTCAATAAAGGAATATGTACAAATGACCACTCAAAAAAAGAATATGTACAAATGACCACTAATCCCCAGAAAATGTTTACAACATTATTTATCAGGTAAATGCAAATAAAACCACAATGAGAGCATTATATAAACACACGAATAACAAAAATTGAAAAGACTGACCACCTCAAAATTAGCAAGGATGTCACATAACTGAAGTGAGGGAGATGAGATGATGTAATCATTTCAGAAAAGTTCTGATAGTGTCTCATAAAGCTAAAGTTCTTAGTACATTATGACTCAGCAATTTTATTCCTCGTTGTTAACACATGAGGCTAAAAATATATGTTCAGTGAAATATACATCTAAGAATGTCCATAAAGATACATCTATGAATGTCCAGGCTTTTTTATAATAGCTCCAAACTGGATAAAGTTCAACAAAAAGAATAGAAAAACAAGACATGGACATACATTGAAATACATTTGGGATACTATTCACATTAAAGTAATAAATGACTTACTAATACACTCAAAAACATAAATGAATCTAAATAGAATCATGGGTGTATACTACATGAAGGGAGCGAAGTGTATTTGACTCTAGGATGGGGTAAGGGACTGACTGAGCAGGGGGAGGAAGAATTTTTATAGATCTGGAGTGATGGTGATCTTCTATATATTGACAGGGACTTGGATTACATGGATGTATGTATTTATCAAAACTCATCAAATGGCATACTAAAGATTTGTGCATTATACTTGCACATGAATTTTACCTCAAGGAAAAAGTTAAATTGAAATTTACAATCCATCAAAAAGTAAAGTAGGTAAGTTGATGGATAGATAGTGGATATTGGATAGTATGTGCAGAAGCCAATATAGGAAAATGTTTTTATTTTTATCATTTTATTATATATACATTTTCTTTTTTACCACATGGCATGTGGGATCTTAGTTCCCCAACCAGGTATTGAACCCATGCCTGTGAAATGAAAGCTTGCAGTCTTAACATTTGGACCACCAGGAAATCCTAGGGGAATATTAACTAGTATTTGCATGGTAGGTATTTGGATATTCAAGGTATAATTGTTTCATTTTTCCTTTATGTTTGAAAATTTTCATAATAAAGAGACTTTGCTGCTAAGTCCTAGAAAAAAATGACTCTAGGTTGGGATTGTAGATATGAAAAGCAGCATTTTTTGTGTGTTTGTATGATTTTAAATATTGCATCCAAGAGAAAATTTGTTTTTAACTGTTGATAATGTAATGTAATAGCCTGGATGAATTTTCTGTACTTTGTCACACAACACACAGGCAATAACATAAGTTTGATCCAACCTGAATTTTGAGACATATACCATAACATTTTATCCCTGATTGCTGTTTGAATATCTTAAGCAAAATTATGTTGGTCACAAATTTCTATAACAGAAATTATATCACAAAAAGCCTTTTGAAATATTCAGGAGGAAACGTTATTTATCTGTTTTATTTTAAATTAAAAATGAATCATTATTTAACTATTTTCCTCAGAAATATTTTTCTTAAAATCATTTTTTATTTTCAACAAAATATAGCATCATATTTTAACACAGGGAAAGTATGAGAACTGAACAAAGTCTTGTGACTCCATTTAATTTACTTAATTCCACCTCGGAACTAAGTGAAAATAGATATCTTCTAATTTGAGGGGAAAAGCCTAGCACAAAGAAACCAAATAAGAAAAAACAAAAAATCCGAAGGGGCATTCTACAAAGTGGAGATTTCTCCCCTACCTTTTAAGCCATATTTCTTTCACTTAAATAAGAAATCTCCAGAAAAGAACACGAATGAATCTAAAGACCAATGGAATCTGATAATTATGGGGATGAAATATACTACTTGTAAATATGGACTAACAAAAAAGTTTCATTTTGTCATGAAAACATACGAGGATTTTATAAAAACTTACCAGAAGCACTCCAGTTCCTGAGAGAGGCTAGGAAGAAACTCATGAGCCTGGTTCAGACAGAGGCCTCAGTGTCTTGGGGTCAGGACGGGATAAGCCAAGTCTATTAATAAACAGTTCGCTGAACTCAGCCAGGACGTGAAAACACAGGCATGTCTGGGTGGCACTTCATTAAGCAAAGTTTAGTAATCTGCTAGCTGAAATTTTGATTAGGATTTGTCCAAGGAGAATCTGTACCTCCTCTATACCAAGGGGTGGGGGGACCCTATGATGTATCAAAAAGGAAACAGGCAGGATATAGTATGTATGCAATTCAGTTATTTACTTTTTCTCTCACACCCTTCTGCAAATACCACTGCATATATAGCTCTGAGCAGGAAGAGACAGCCCTCAGCTGACAGGAACTGGAGGTTCAGCAGGTGGTTTATAGGAGTGACACGCCTGAACACAGGTCAGTTTCTACAGCCTTCTTTACTGATAAGCCAGGCTGAAAAAATATGAGTGTGGCAAACAATTAACTTGACAACCACTGTTTATCATAGGACTTTACAGCTAGTTGTCAGCTTGTCTTGGATTTTATCATCACATTTAAATTAGCCGTTTTGCTGTTTACTTCACCAGGAAGTCTCTTTCCTTTATTTTCCCTTACTCATTTTGTATATATATATATATATATATATATATATATATATATATATATATATATATATTTACCTTAAAAGCATTCATGAATGAATGAATTAAAGAGTAAGAGCAACACTTCTGAAAAGACTAGTAATTTTGAATGTTCCCACACTGAGGCCTTTGAATGAAGGAATTTATTATAAGGAGTTGCTACATTCATATGCCCAGTGAATGAGAGTCTGTGATCTTTCCCAAAACACCAGATATATCACACTGATGTCTGAAAAAGCAGGAGAAATGTGAGGCCCTCTCACAGACCATATTCCATGCATTTCTATTCAGTCTCTTCACTCCTCAACAATACTTCCATGACCTAAGTCCCCAGCAAGTTAGGAGTGGAAGGCATCTTCCTCAAGCTGATAAAAGGCATAAAAACCTAGAGCAATCATTAGAAGTTAAAGACTGAATGCTTTTCTCCCAAGGCAATCCAGCCACTTTAGACATACTGGAACTTCTAGCCAGTGCAAAGACATGCCCTTCTTAACACTTCCACATAGGAATTTTCTTATTTTGCTTGAGCTTTCCAGCATCCAACATACAATTTCTGGAGATAGCCCATTCCACTTTTTGAGTTCTGACTGCTAGAAAAGATCAAATTATATTCAATCAAATTTCACTTTCCATGTGATCACTAATCTAGAGTCAGACATCTTGGAATGTGAAGTCAAGTGGGCCTTAGAAAGCATCACTACGAAAAAAGCTAGTGGAGGTGATGGAATTCCAGTTGAGCTGTTTCCAATCCTGAAAGATGATGCTCTGAAAGTGCTGCACTCAATATGTCAGCACGTTTGGAAAATTCAGCAGTGGCCACAGGACTGGAAAAGGTCCGTTTTCATTCCAATTCCAAAGAAAAGCAATGCCAAAGAATTCTCAAACTACCACACAATTGCACTCATCTCACATGCTAGTACAGTAATGCTCAAAATTCTCCAAGCTAGGTTTCAGCAACACGTGAACCATGAACTCCCTGATGTTCAAGCTGGTTTTTAAAAAGGCAGAGGAACCAGTGATCAAATTGCTAACATCTGCGGGATCATGGAAAAAGCAAGAGAGTTCCAGCAAAACATATATTTCTGCTTTATTGACTATGCCAAAGCCTTTGACTGTGTGGATCACAATAAACTGTGGAAAATTCTGAGAGAGATGGGAATACCAGACCACCTAACCTGCCTCTTGAGAAATCTGTATGCAGGTCAGGAAGCAGCAGTTAGAAGTGGACATGGAACAACAGACTGGTTCCAAATAGGAAAAGGAGTACGTCAAGGCTGTATATTGTCACCCTGCTTATTTAACTTATATGTAGAGTACATCGTGAGAAACGCTGGACTGGAAGAAACACAAGCTGGAATCAAGATTGCCTGGACAAATATCAATAACCTCAGATATGCAGACGACACCACCCTTATGGCAGAAAGTGAAGAGGAGCTAAAAAGCTTCTTGATGAAACTGAAAGTGGAGAGTGAAAAAGTTGGCATAAAGCTCAACAATCAGAAAATGAAGATCATGGCATCCGATCCCATCATTTCATGGGAAATAGATGGAGAAACAGTTGAAACAGTGTCAGAGTGACAGAACTGAACTGAACTGAAGATTTCTTCCAATGGATTTTAATTTTAATTTTTACTTTATTTCACTTTGCAATACTGTATTGGTTTTGCTGTACATTGACATGAATCCACCACGTGTGTACATGCGTTCCCAACATGAACCCCCCTCCCACATCCCTCCCCATAACATCTCTCTGGGTCATCCCCGTGCACCAGCCCCAAGCATCCTGTATCCTCCATTGGACATGGACTGGTGATTAGTTTCTTACACAATGGAGTTTATTTTTATCCTTTAACATTTCTGCTTGTTCTTTGACCTGAAGCAACTGGAATATTTGAGAATAGCTACCATTCCATCTGAGAATTTAGTTTGCTACTCATTTTCCCTGCTTTTGCTCTCTGTCATCAATTTAAATCCCCCTCAGAATTATGGTTGTGTTCATTTAAATCACTTTTAGTTTGTCAAGCTTCTATCTAGGAAGTGTGGTGTCTAGGGGCTTTGTATCTGTAGGCTTTTTGCTCTACACAGAGTAGAATAGGAATACTGCCTCTGAATCCTAGATAATGATCATAAACAGAAACTTCATCTTTACTATAAGCTAACATTCCCAACTCTATTTTGTACCTGTTGCAGATAGATCAGACTTTCTGTATCTTGCACCAGTGAAGATATATATATATATCTATATATATATATAGATATATATATATATATAGATATATAGATAGATAGATAGATAAATAGATAGATATAGATATAGATATAGATATATAGATATATAGATTTTTTTTCTTGAAAATAGGTCTGTCTTTACATTTCTTTCTCTAAAATTCCATTGTTTTGGTTTTCATACAATATCAGGGCCATCATCTACTTTTGTTGTATAATGTATATATTACCCTTCACAGCTTTGTGTCTTTCACAAATTTGATAAGCATATTGTTTTCTCTGTATAGTTGTTGGCAAAACCCTTGAAAATTATGGGCTGGAAGACTGCACTGCAAAATGATTTAAATCTATTAATCAGTATTTTTTGGTTATGTTGTTCAACTATTAATCCTCATACAGACATTGCCATCCACTCAAGTTTCTCTATTTATTAAAACTTTTTATTTTATGCAGCAGTATAGTTGATTAACAATGTTATGATAGTTTCAAGTGCACAGCAAAGTGACACACTGCTATACTTTAAAAAGGTAACCAATAAGGACATACTGTATAGCACAGGGAACTCTGCTCAATTTTATGTGGTGGCCTGCATGGAAGGTGTGTTTGAAGAAGAATGGATATATATATATATCCATATATATATATGACTGAGTCACTTTGCTAAGCTTCTCTATTTAATTAGAGATTCTTATTAGGACTCTGTCAAAGACTTGATGACAGACAGTTTTGCTCTTTTGTTGACTATTCTCAGTTAACTCTGGGGAGTAAGGTGGGTCTAGGATCATTGTCCTTAATGCACTATGGTCTCAATGACCAGAACTTTCTCCTTCAAGGTTTGATACTTGCTCCCTTTGATAGTGAACCCTCTCTCAAGATGAGATACTGCTGGCCTCTGATTAGGGATCTGGAAAACTTTGATCTCTTAAACTGTGATGAGAATTTAGGATGGAAAGCAAACTATTACGTTTTTGGAGTAGAGAGCTTCTGGTAGTTTTGTTTTTCTCAGGGTGTTTAATTTGTGCTCTGGACTTGAACCTAAAGAGATTATTTGTTCTGTGAACCTCTGAGTTTTATGTCAAGGAAAATCCTACTTTAACATGTGATGCAGATAAGATATATAAAGATTAGGGACATGTTTATAACATCATTTCTCTGGAAGAGACACAGAGCAAATTTTCCTTAGGTATGGACTTTATTTTTAATTTGCATTTTATATTAAGGTTTAAAATTCTAAAGTTAAAAAAGGTACATACACAGAAGTCTTCCTCTCATCCCTAGTTTTTAGCCATTTACTCATATTCACTAAAGACAACCAATTTCACTGGGAAGTGAGTGTGATTCCAGAGACATTTTATGCACGTACAATCAAATATGTAAAAACTGTTTATGTTTAGTACAAGTGATAGACTACTATACATATGTTCTTATATTTTAATTTTTAAATTTTATTATATCTTGGGGGATTATTCTAAGATATAAATTTTTTAAAAAAATTACATTATTTAAAATTCTTAATTATTGAGAAATTAAAACTTGTACATAGGGTCTTCCCTGGTGGCTCAGTGGTAAAGAATCCATCTACTAATGCAGGAGACATGGGTTTGATAGCTCACCTGGGAAATTTTCACTTGTCACAGAGTAACAAAGGCTGTGCACCATAGCTATTGAGCCTGTTCTAGAGCCCAGGAGCTGCAACTACTGATTCTATGTGCCACAACTACTGAAGTCCACATGCCCTAGAACCCGTGCTCCACAACAGAAAAAGCCGCCACAATGAAAAGCCTGTGTTCCCCAACTGGAGAGAGTAGGCATAGCTCAACACAACTACAGAAAGGCCCATGCAGCAATGAAGACCCAGCAAAGCCAAAAATAAAAAACACAAATTTTAAAAAGGAAAACTAAATGATATCTTTTTTTTTTTTTAAAAAAAGCAAGACCTGTACACAAACAGATTCCAAAGTACCCATTATCCAGCTTCAACAATATCCAACTCAAAGTCAGTTGTCAATTCAAACCAATTATCAACTAAAGCCTGACAATCCCTTGTCATATTTTTTTACATTAAGTTATAATTAATATACTGTATTCTTTTAGTTTTAAATAAAGGTTTAATTACAACACAGTGATTCAATATTTTTATACTTTATGAAGTATTCATACAAAATCCAATTACCATTTATCTGTCACCATACAAAGTTGTTAAAATATTATTGCTTATATTTCCTACGTGTACATTACATCCCCATGATGTAGTTATTATATAACTGGAGACTTTTTTTTGTTGTTGTTGTTTCTGGATTCATTATTCTTTTTTTTTTTTTTTTAACTGGAGACTTTTAATCTTTAAATCCTTATTCATCTATCCTATTCATCTATTTTGGCTGTCCCCATCCAACTCCTCTAGCAACCACTCATTTATTCTCTATATCTATGTGTCTGCTTATGTTTTGTTGTTTGTTTGTTTTTCAGATTCCACATATAAGTGAAATCATAGGGCATTTATCTTTGTCTGACATTTCATTTTTCATAATAGAGGGCTTGTTATTTTAAAATGTTATTTTAAACGTAAGTTTTGGAGATCAAATCAAGATGGTAAAGTAGAAGGGCTTGCCTTCATCTCCTTCTGCAAGAGCAGTGAAATTGCAACTTGCTGTTGAATAACATTAGACAGGAGGATGCTGGAAAACACCCCCCCCCCCAAAAAAAAAAAAAAAAAAAAAAGATATCCTGCAACAAAAGACAAAGGTGAAACCACAATGAGAGGGTAGGAGGGGCACAATCATGATAAAATCAAACCCCATATCCACCTCCTGGGAAAACCACAAACTGGAGAACAATAATACCTAAGATTTCCCACTGTTGTGATGGTTCTGAGCCCTACGTCAGTCTTCCCAGTTTGGGGATCCAGCAAAGGACTAGGAATGCCCCGGGAATCTGACTTTGAAGGCCAATGGAATTTGATTACAGAACTTCCACAGGACTTGGGGAAACAGAGACTCTACATTTGCAGGGGACAGATGAAATCTTGCATGCACCAGGACCCAGGGGAAAGGAGCAGTGACCCTACAGGAGACGAAACCAGACATATCTGCTAGTGTGTAAGTGTCTCCTGTGAAGGTGTGAGTCAGTAGTGGCTTGCTGCAGGGACAGGGTCACTGGCAGAAGCAGTCTTGAGAGATGCCCCTTGGAAAGTTAGCTCTCTTGCAGCCCTCTTAACCTACCATAGAAACTGTAGACTCAGGACTGGGTTGCATCAGGCCAAACAACTAACAGAGAGGGAGTGCAGCACCATCTATCAGCAGATAATTGGATGAAAGTCTTACTAACCATGACCCTGCCCACCAGAACAAGACCCTCCCATCAGTCCCTCCCATCAGATTCATCCCTTAGAGGGAAGACAGAAGAAGCAAGAAGAACTACAATTCCACAGTCTCCAGAACAAAAACCACAATCACAGAAAGTTAATTTAAATGAAAGAGTAGGGGATTTTCTCCCAAATGAAAGAATAAGATCAAATAAACAACAACAACAAAAATGAAGTGAAGATAGGAAACATTCCAGAAAAAGAATTCAAAAGAGTGAAAGGGCAGATGATGCAGGATCTTGGGAAAGGAATGAAGAAGATACTATGCAAGAAATGTTTACCAAAACCTAAAAGAACTAAAGGACAAACAGAGATGAACAATACACTAGAAGGGATCAATAGCAGAATAACTGAGGCAGAAGAATGGTTAAATGACCATGAATGGTGGAAATCTTGTGTTGCCCCACAGGCTGAGCCATAATTCTATACCATCTTCTTAATTGTTTTTGGGTTCTTTCTTTGTAGGTCTCTTCCTTCTCTTGTGTTTCCAACTTATTGAAGTTTCTTTAACATTTACTGTAAAACTGGTTTGGCAGTATGGTGGAAGACAGAATGGTGGAAATCTTGGCAGTAAAACAGAATATTAAAAAAAAAAAAAAAGACAGCCTGAGTTCGCTGGGATAGCATTGAACACACTGACATTTGCATGATAGGGGTCCCATGAGAAGAAAGAGAAAGGACCTGAGAAAATATTTGAAAAGGCTGAAAACTTCGCTAATATGGGAAAAGATATAGTCAACCAAGTTCAGGAAGCCCAGAGAGTCCTAGGCAGGATAAACCCAAGGAAGAACACACTAAGACACGTAGTGATCAAACTGGGGCGTGGGGGGGGGGGATAAAATAGTAAAAGTAACAAGAGAAAAATGACAAATATCATACAAAGGAACTCTCACAAATTTATCAGCTAATTTCTGAACAGAAAATCTACAAGTCAGAAGGGAATGCCATATTATGTTTAAGGTGATGAAAGGGAAGAAACTACAACCAAGAATACTCTACCCAGCAAGACCCTATTTCTTAAGTTGGCAGAGAAGTCAAAAGCTTTACAAACAAGCAAATGTTAAGAGAATTCAGCACAGCCAAACCAGTTTTACAGTAAATGTTAAAGAAACTTCAATAAGGTGGAAACACAAGAGAAGAAAGAGACCTACAAAGAAAGAACCCCAAACAATTAAGAAGATGGTAATAGAATTATGGCTCCACCTGTGGGGCAACCCAAGATGGGCAGGTCATGGTGGAGAGGCCTGACAGAATGTGGTCCACTGGAGAAGGGAATGGCAAGCCACTTCAGTATTCTTGCCTTGAGAAACCCATGAACAGTATGAAAAGGCAAAATGATAGGATACCAAAAAAGGAACTCCCCAGGTCATTAGGTGCCCAATATGCTACTGGAGATCTGTAGAGAAATAACTCCAGAAAGAATGAAGGGATGGAGCCAAAGCAAAAACAATACCCAGCTGTGGATGTGACTGGTGATAGAAGCAAGATCCGATGCTGTAAAGAGCAATATTGCATAGGAACCTGGAATGTCAGGTCCATGAATCAAGGCAAACTGGAAGTGGTCAAACAAGAGATGGCAAGGGTGAACGTTGACATTCTAGGAATCAGTGAACTAAAATGGACTGGAATAGGTAAATTTAACTCAGATGATCATTACATGTACTACTGCGGGCAGGAATCCTTCAGAAGAAATGGAGTAGCCATCATGGTCAACAAAAGAGTCTGAAATGCAGTTCTTGGATGCAGTCTCAAAAATGACAGAATGATCTCTATGCGTCTCCAAGGCAAACCATTCAATATCACAGTTATCCAAGTCTATGCCCCAACCAGTAACGCCGAAGAAACTGAAGTTGAACGGTTTTATGAAGACCTACAAGACCCTTTAGAACTAACACACCCAAAAGATGCCTTTTTCATTACAGGGGACTGGAATGCAGAAGTAGGAAGTCAAGAAACACCTGGAGTAACAGGCAAATTTGGCCTTGGAATGCGGAATAAAGCAGGACAAAGACTAACAGAGTTTTGCAAAAAAAAAAAAAAAAAAAAAAATGCACTGGTCATAGCAAATACCCTCTTCCAACAAACAAGAGAAGACTCTACACATGGACATCACCAGATGGTCAACACCAAAATCAGATTGATTATATTCTTTAGAGCCAAAGATGGAGAAGCTCTCTATACAGTCAACAAAAACAAGACCAGGAGCTGACTATGGCTCAGATCATGAACTTCTTATTGCCAAATTCAGACTTAAATTGAAGAAAGTAGGGAAAACCGCTAGGCCATTCAGGTATAACCTAAATCAAATCCCTTATGATTATACAGTGGAAGTGAGAAATACATTTAAGGGTCTAGATCTGATAGATAGAGTGCCTGATGAACTATGGAATTAGGTTTGTGACATTGTACTGGAGACAGGGATCAAGACCATCCCCATGGAAAAGAAATGCAAAAAGGCAAAATGGCTGTCTGGGGAGGCCTTACAAATAGCTGTGAAAAGAAGAGAGGTGAAAAGGAAAGAGGAAAAGGAAAGATATAAGCATCTGAATGCAGAGTTCCGAAGAATAGCAAGATGAGATAAGAAAGCCTTCTTCAGCTATCAATGCAAAGAAATAGAGGAAAACAACAGAATGGGGAAGACTAGAGATCTCTTCAAGAAAATGAGAGATATCAAGGGAACATTTCATGAAAAGATGGGGTCGATAAAGGACATGGACCTATGATATGGACCTAACAGAAGTAGAAGATATTAAGAAGAGGTAGCAAGAACACATGGAAGAACTGTACAAAAACGATCTTCACGATCCAGATAATCATGATGATGTGATCACTAATCTAGAGCCAGACATCTTGGAACGTGAAGTCAAGTGGGCCTTAGAAAGCATCACTACGAACAAAGCTAGTGGAGGTGATGGAATTCCAGTTAAGCTGTTTCCAATCCTGAAAGATGATGCTCTAAAAGTGCTGCACTCAATATGCAAGCAAGTTTGAAAAACTCAGCAGTGGCCACAGGACTGGAACAGGTCAGTTTTCATTCCAGTTCCAAAGAAAGGCAATGCCAAAGAATGCTTAAACTACCACACAATTGCACTCATCTCACATGCTAGTACAGTAATGCTCAAAATTCTCCAAGCTAGGCTTCAGCAATACATGAACCGTGAACTCCCTGATGTTCAAGCTGGTCTTAGGATAGGCAGAGGAACCAGAGATCAAATTGCCAACATCCACTGGATCATGGGAAAAGCAAGAGAGTTCCAGCAAAACATATATTTCTGCTTTATTGACTATGCCAAAGCCTTTGACTGTGTGGATCACAATAAACTGTGGAAAATTCTGAGAGAGATGAGAATACCAGACCACCTAACCTGCCTCTTGAGAAATCTGTATGCAGGTCAGGAAGCAGCAGTTAGAAGTGGACATGGAACAACAGACTGGTTTCAAATAGAGAAAGGAGTACGTCAAGGCTGTATATCGTCACCTGGCTTATTTAACTTATATGCAGAGTACATCATGAGAAACGTTGCACTGGATAAAACACAAGCTGGAATCAAGATTGCCAAGAGAAATATCAATAACCTCAGATATGCAGATGACACCACCCTTATGACAGAAAGTGAAGAGGAGCTAAAAAGCCTCTTGATGAAAGTGACACAGGAGAGTGAAAGGATTGGCTTAAAACTCAACATTGAGAAAATGAAGATCATGGCATCTGGTCTCATCACTTCATGGGAAATAGATGGGGAAACAGTAGAAACAGTGTCAGACTTTATTTTTTTGGACTCCAAAATCACTGCAGATGGTGACTGCAGCCATGGAATTAAAAGACGCTTACTCCTTGGAAGAAAAGTTATGACCAACCTAGATAGCATATTCAAAAGCAGAGACATCACTTTGCCAACTAAGGTCCGTCGAGTCAAGGCTATGGTTTTTCCTGTGGTCATGTATGGATGTGAGAGTTGGACTGTGAAGAAAGCTGAGCGCTGAAGAATTGATGCGTTTGAACTGTTGTGTTGGAGAAGACTCTTGAGAGTCCCTTGGACTGCAAGGAGTTCCAAACAGTCCATTCTGAAGGAGATGAACTCTGGGATTTCTTTGGAAGGAATGATGTCAAAGCTGAGACTCCAGTACTTTGGCCACCTCATGAGAAGAGTTGACTCATTGGAAAAGACTCTGATGCTCGGAGGGATTAGGGGCAGGCAGTGAAGCGAACGACCCAGGATGAGATGGCTGAATGGC
Organism: Ovis aries; assembly: GCF_016772045.2. Lineage (NCBI taxonomy): Eukaryota > Metazoa > Chordata > Mammalia > Artiodactyla > Bovidae > Ovis > Ovis aries. Next base: position 546,322 of record NC_056059.1, read on the forward strand.
ATCACGTGCTCCATGGATGTGAGTCTGAGTGAACTCCGGGAGATGGTGATGGACAGGGAGGCCTGGCGTGATGCTGTTCATGGGGTCGCAAAGAGTCAGACATGACTGAGCGAGTGAACTGAACTGAACTGAATAGAATTATACATATAAATAATCTCCTTAAATGTAAATGGTTTAAATACATCAGCCAAAAGACAGACTGGCTGGGTGGGTGAAATCATGTGCGTGTATGCACTTTCACTTGCCACATTATGCTATTCAACTCATCAAATCATATGTAATTATTTTATACTGTTAGGTTAATCATGTTTCCATTATTACTTGCAATTATAATTACGTTTTATATTTTTATCTGGCTATCAATTGTGAAAACTAATAAATATATTTTTAAAAAAATATTTTAATTAAAGAGTAATTACTTTACAATATTGTGGTGGTTTTTGCAATACATCAACATGAATCACCATAGGTATACATGTGTCTCCCCAACCTTGAGTCGCCCCAATCTCCCTCCCTAACATGTTCCTCTGGGTTTTCCCAGAGTACCAGCTTTGGGTGCTCAGCTTCATGTATGGAACTATACTGGTCATCTATTTTACCTATGGTAATATACATGTTTCAATGCTATTATCTCAAGTCATCCCACCCTTACCTTCTCCCACTGAGTCCAGAAGTCTGTTTTTTACATCTGTGTCTTCTTTGTTGCCATGCATGTAGGATCATCAGTAACATCTTTTCAAATTCCATATTTATGCATTCAGTTCAGTTCAGCCACATAGTCGTGTCCAACTCTTTGCAACTCCATCAATTGCAGCACTCCAGGCCTCCCTGTCTATCACCATCTCCCAGAGTTCACTCAAACTCACATCCATTGAGTCGTTGATGCCATCCAGCCATCTCATCCTCTGTTGTCCCCTTCTCCTCCTGCCCCCAATCCCTCCCAGCATTAGAGTCTTTTCCAATAAGTCAACCCTTCACATGAGGTGACCAAAGTATTGGAGTTTTAGGTTTAGCATCAGTCCTTCAAAAAAACACCCAGGACTGATCTCCTTTAGAATGGACTAGTTGGATCTCCTTGCAGGCCAAGGGACTCTCAAGAGTCTTCTCCAACACCATAGTTCAAAAGCATCAATTCTTCAGCACTCAGCTTTCTTCACAGTCCAACTCTCACATCCATACACGACCACTGGAAAAACCATAGCCTTGACTAGACAGACCTTTGTTGGCAAAGTAATATCTCTGATTTTCAATATGCTGTCTAGGTTGGTCATAACTTTTCTTCCAAGGAGTAAGCGTCTTTTAATTTCATGGCTATAGTCACCATCTATTTTGGAGCCCCCCAAAATAAAGTCTGACACTGTTTCCACTGTTTCCGCATCTATTTCCAATGAACATAAAGCATTTGGCTTTCTCCTGACTTGCTTCACTCTGTATAATAGCCTCCAGAGTCATCCACCTTATTAGAACTGATTAAAATGTATTCATTTTTATAGCTGAGCAACATTCCATTGTGATTGTACCACAACTTACTTATCCATTTATCTTCCAATGGACATCTAGGTTGTTTCCACATTCTACATACTGTAAATAGTGCTGCAATGATCACTGGGGCACAAAATATCTTTTCCTATTGTGATTATGTAACTCATATTCATGTTAATTCCATTGTATCATGATGGCCAACAGAAAATGACAGAATTATGTCTCTAAACTTACCATCTAATAGAAAAAACCCATAATAACTTTTAAAAATTAATTAATTTACTTTAATTGGTGGATAATTACTTTATAATATTATAGTGGTTTTTGCTATACATCAACATGAATCAGCCACAGGTATAATACTTGTTTTCTCCCCATCCTGAAACCCCTCCTACCTCCCTCCCCACCTTATCCCCTTGGGTTGTCCCAAAGCACCAATTTTGGGTGCCCTGCTTTATGCATTGAATTTGCACTAGTCATCTATTTTACATATTTCAATGCTATTCTTTCAAATCATCCCACCCTCACCTTCTTCCACTGAGTCCAAAAGTCTATTCTCACATCTGCATCTCTTTTGCTGCCCTGAATGTAGGATCATTGGTAATGTCCTTCTAAATTAGAAAATTTCAATCCGGGACCAAAGATGAGGCTTCTTATTACTCAGAGCTTTTGTGTAGCAAAGTTTTATTAAAATAACAGGGATAGAGAAAGGTTCCAGCAAGAGGCAATGAAAAGGGGCAGTCTTTAACAAGGCATTATCAACTTGTTAATGAATCACAGATAAAAGAAAGACCTCAAGGTTGAGAGAACTGCTCTGGGCTTCTCTCCCACACCATACATTCTGAGATAGCATTGGCAGGAGGGGAGCCATCTTGGGGAGAGGAGTTGTCTCTGGGCAAGATATGTTATATCATAATGCAACTGACATGAGTTTTTGAAGAAAAGCAGGTTTCTAAGCAAGATGCATTATTTCATTAACATAGCTTAAGGACATTCCCATGAGGAAGATACATTGTTTTGCTGGGCAATTAGCAGCTCAGGGTTTGAAAAAGTTAGTTTCAGATAGCCATAGAAACACAGGATTTGAAAAACCTCCTTCAGAGCGAAGGAACCTGAGGAAATAAAATGTGTCCACTTGCCACTTGCCATTTGCCTCCTTCTCAGAAATCTTGGCCTCCCTGTCTTACATTTAACCTTTTCGTGTGTGTGTATATATATATATACATATATATATATATATATATATATATATATATATATCCTACGACTTCTTTATCCATTCTTCTGCCAATGGACATCTATGTTGCTTCCATGTCTTAGCTACTGTAAATAGTGCTGCAATGAATATTGGGGTACATGTGTCTCTTACAATTCTGGTTTCATCAGGGTATATGATAAGCAGTGGACTTGCTGAGTCATATGGTAGTTCTTTTCCCAGTCTTTTTATTTTAAGGAATGTCCACACTGTCCTTCATAGTGACTGCACCAGTTTCCATTCCCACCAACAGTATAAGATGGATCTGTTTTATCCACATCCTCACCAGCAATTTTTGTTTGTAGACTTTCTGATGGTGGGCATTCTGACCAGTGTGAGATGATACCTCATTGTGGTTTTTATTTGTATTTCTCTATTAATGAGTGATGTTGAGCATATTTTCATGTCTTTATTAGCCATCTACATGTTTTTGGAGAAATGTCTACTTAGGTCTTCTGCCCACTTTTTGACTGGGTTGTTTCTTTTTCCAGTATTGAGCTGCATGAACTCCTTGTATATTTTGGAGAACAATTCTTTGTCAGTTGTCTCATTTGCTATTATTTTCTCCCATTCTGAGGGATGTTTTTTCACCTTGGTTGTAGTTTCCTTCATTGTGCAAAAACTTTTAAGCTTAATTAGGTCCATTTGTTTATTGTTATTTCCATTAATCTGGGAGGTAAGTCATAGAGGATCATGCTGTGATTTATGTCAGAGTGTCTTCTGACTATGTTTTCCTTTAGGAGTTTTATAGTTTCTGATCTTACATTTAGATTTAATCCGTTTTGAGTTTATTTTTTATACAGTGTTAGAAATAGTTCTAGTTTCATTGTCTCACATGTAGTTGACTTGTTTTCACAGCAACATTTGTTGAAGAGACTTTTTTTCCTCCATTGTATATTTTTAGGTCTTTTGTCAAATATAATGTGTCCATAGGTGCTCTGATTTATCTCTGGGCTTTCTATTTTGTTCCACTGATCTATATTTCTGTCTTTGTGTCAGTACCATACTGTCTTGATGACTGTAGCTTTGTTGTATAATCTGAGTTAAGAAGATTGATTCCTCCAGTTTACCTCTTCTTTCTCAAGATTGCTTTGCATATTCAGGGTCCTTTGTGTTTCCATATAAAATTTGAAGTTATTTGTTCTAGTTCTGTGAAATATACTGTTGGTAGTTTGATAGGGATTGCATTGAATCTATACATTCCTTTGAGTAGGATACTCATTGTCACTATATTGATTCTTCCAGTCCACAAACATGGTATATTTCCCCACCTATTTGTGTCATCTTTGATTTCTTTTATCAGTGTTTTATAGTTTTCTGTATACAGGTCTTTTGTTTCTTTAGGTAAATTTATTCCAAAATATTTTATTATTTTTGTTGCAATGGTGAATGGGATTGTTTCCTCAATTTCTTTTTCTGATTTGTGTTGTTAGTGTATAGGAATGCAAAGAATTTTTGTGTATTAATTTTATATCCTGTGACTTTATTGTATTCATTGATTAGCTCTAGTAATTTTCGGGTGGCATTTTTAGGGTTTTCTATGCAGAAGATCATATCATCTTCAAACAGTGAGAGTTTTACTTTTTTTCCAATCTGGATTCCTGATATGTCATTTTCTTCTCTGATTGCTGTGGCTAGGACTTCCAAAACTACACTGAATAGTAGTGGTGAGAATGGGTACCTGTGTCTTGCTCCTGATTTTAGAGGAAATGCCTTCAATTTTTTGCCATTAAGGATAATGTTTGCTGTGGGTTTGTCATATATGACTTTTGCTACGTTTAGGTATATCTCTTCTATGCCTAATTTCTGGAGAGTTTTTATCATCAATGGGTGTTGAAATTTGTCGAAGACTTTCTCTGTGTCTATTGATATAATCATATGGTTTTTATCTTTCAATTTATCACATTGATTGACATGTGAATATTGAAAAATCCTAGCATCCCTGGAATAAAGCCAACTTGGCAATGATGTATGGTCTTTTTAATATGTTCCTGGATTCTGTTTGCTGAAATTCTGTTGAGGATTTTTGCATCTATGTTCATCAGTGATATTGGCCTGTAGTTTTCTTTTTTTATGTGGTATCTGTGTTTGGTTTTGATGGCCTTGTGGAATGAATTATGGAGTTTACATTCCTCTGCAATTTTCTGGAAGAGTTTGAGTGGAACAAGTGTTAGCTCTTCTATATATTTGGGTAGAATTTACATAAGAAGCCATCAGGTCTTGGACTTTTGTTTTTTTGGAAGATTTTTTGCTGTAGTGCAGCTCCAGCAGCCAGGGATTCAACCTAAAAAGATGGACGGTGTCAGCGGTGATGTAGCTTCTGACTCATAGTATGGGAGCTCCATCAGCGGACGATGATGTAACCTCTGACTCATAGTATGGGACTACATATTGATGTAGCCTCTGCCTCGAAGTACGGGACTACATGTTTATTTCAAGCTTCAGGTTCTCTTTTATACTTTGACAAGAGCATTACATCAGAGGTTTGACACTCCCAGTTTCTCCCACCCAGATTTATCACTGTTGCCCTACAAACAGAGTTCCTGCTTCAGCTGATTCTCTCAGAATCAGCTTAACTATTGATTATCTTCTTTCTCTTATGTGTCCTATACTTAACTTGTGATTACATTGTAACTCATGCCACATTTCTCAGTTTATTTCTTATCTTTCTAGATCCTGTTTGCCCCTAGCATCTTAAGATCATTATCTCCTAAAATGTTTTCTAGCTATTCTTAATTAACCCTAAACCCTAAACTCAGGAAACTTCTTTTGCCATAAACATTTCCTTCACAAACAGGTCTCAGACAATAATCTTTCTCATGGCCTCAAGCTCATCCTGGGACATTCTTTGTAAAGATAACAAATGTCAATGGTTTTTTTATAGATTATTTTCTGGGCACAAATGTAGAAGGTTTTGTGCTTTCTCATGCTTCTCTCAAGCACCTTAACATTCTTTCAAGCCAACTCAACCAAAGAAAAGAAAGAGCAAGTCAGAATCACAAGGCCTAACTCCTTCATCCTGGGACTGTGCCTGCGAGATGAGGAGAGGCAGTTTGGGCCGTGCCTCCATTTTGTCAGTAATGCCTAATGTGGCTCCGGGACAATTTTTGTTATAGTTTCAATTTCCATGCCTATGTTTGGTCTGTTCAGATTTTCTATTTCTTACTGGCTCAGTTTTGGAAAGCAATACTTTTCTAAATATTTGTTCATTTCTTCCAAGTTATCCATTTTATTGGCATATAGTTGCTCTCTTAAGAATTTTTTATTTCTGTGTTGTCTGTTGTGATTTCTCCATTTTCATTTCTAACTTTACCAATTTTATTATTTTCTCTTTTTTCATTATGTGTCTGGCTAACAGTCTTTTTATTTTATTTATCTTATCATAGAACCAGTTTTTTGGGCTGGTTCCAAATTAGGAAAGGAGTATGTCAAAGAATGTATATTGTCACCCTGCTTATTTAAATTTACATGCAAAGTACATCATGCAAAATGCAGAGCTAGATGAAGTGGAAGCTGGAATCAAGATTGCCAGGAGAAATATCAATAACTTCAGATATGAAGATGACATCACTCTTATGGCAGAAAGGAAAGAGGAACTAAAGAGACACTTGATGAAGGTGAAAGAAGAGAGTGAAAACTTGGCTTAAAACTCAACATTCAAAAAACTAAAATCATGGCATCTATTCCCACTACTTCATGGCAAATAGATGGGGAAACAAAGTAAAAAGTGACAGACTTAATTTTCTTGGGCTCCAAAATCACTGAAGATGGTGACTTCAGCCATAAAATAAAAATATACTTTCTCCTTGGAAGAAAAGCTATGATCAATCTAGATAGCGTATTAAAAAGCAGAGATGTTACTTTGCTGACAAAGGTCCATATAGTCCCAAGATACGGTTTAACCAGTAGTGATGTATGGATGTGAGAGTTGGAGTCTAAAGAAAGCTGAGCACAGAAGAATTGATGCTTTTGAACTGTGGTGTTGGATAAGATTCTTGAGAGTTCCTTGGACAGCAAGGAGATCAATCCACTCCATCCTAAAGGAAATCAATCCTGAATGTTCATGGAAGGACTGATGCTAGCTGAGGCTCCAATACTTTGGCCACTTCTGCAAAGAACTGACTCATTGGAAAAGACTCTGAAGCTGGGACAGATTGAAGGCAGGAGAAGAAGGGGATGCCAGAGGATGACATGTTTGGATGGCATCATGAACTCAATAGGCATAAGTTTGAACAAGCTCCAGGAGTTTGTGATGGACAGAGAGGCTTGGCCTGATGCAGCCCACAGGGTCATAAAGACCTGGACATGAATGAGTGACTGAACTGAACTGAACTGGAGTGTTTAACCTTGGGTTTATCCTGTCTGGGACTCCCTGGGTTTCTTGGACTTTTTCTTTTCCATTTTATGGAAGTTTTCAACTATTACCTCCTCAAATATTTTCTCCAGTCCTTTCTTTTTGCTTTTTTCTGGAGCATCTATGATTCAAATGTTTCAGCCTTTGATATTATGCCAGAAGTCTCTGAGGCTGCCCTCATTTCTTCTTCTTATTTTTCCTTTTTTCCACTCTTTTTCATTTATTTCCAAATTTATCTTCCTGCTCACTTACCCTTTCTTCTGCCTCAGTTACTCTGCTGTTGATCCCTCCAAAATATTTTTAATCTCAGTTATTACATTGTTCATTATGGATTGACTATTCTTTATTTCTTCTAGGTCCTAGCTAAACATTTATTTCATTTTCTTAATTTATAACTCTAGTCTATTTATCTGTAACTCCATTTTGTTTTCAAGTCTTAATCATCTTTACTATCATTATTCTGAATTGTTTTCCAGTAGACTCTCTGTGTCCCCCTCTTTTTTTTTTTTTTTTTTTTGTTTGGTGAATTTTTTTTATCATATTACTTCACCTGCTGGATATTTCTCTGCCTTTTCATGTTGTTAGTTTGCTGTGTTTGGGGTCTCCTTTCTTCAGGCTGGAGAGTCATGGTTCCACTTAATTGTGGAGTCTGCTCCCTGTGGGTGGAGTTGGACCAGTGTCTTGTAAAGGCTTCTTGGTTGGGGGAACCTGTGTCTGTGTTCTGGTGCATGGAACTTGATCTCATTTCTGTGTAAGCCAGTGCAGTGTCCAATAGTGAGTTTTGGGTTTCAATCAGTTTGGTATGGCTTTGGGTATCTTATCTCTTAATGTTCAGAGTCGTGTTCCTATTTTACTGGATGATTAGCATGGACCCTTGTTCACTCTTGGTTGGAGTTTGGCCTCAGTGGAGGTATGGAGACTTTTGGGGTGGGCTCACATCTATTAATGTTCCCTGAGGTCAGGAGTTTTATGATAGTCCAAAGTTCTGGAGTTGAGCTTTCTGCTTGTGGGTTTCTGTCCTGAGCTCTTACAGTAGCATCAAGACTTCTGTAGCATCAAGACTTCTGTGTCCACACAGCACAGAAGATAAAACCTCTAGGTTAATGGTGAAACAACTCTCCATATCCAAGAATAAAGAGATTCACAAAATTATATGGAGAAGAGAAGAGGGAGGAAGGAGATAGAGGTGACCAGGAGGAGAAAAGAGAATCTAAAGGGAAGACAGCAATCAAATCAGTAATCAAATCCCTAAGTGAAAATTGATATTAAAAATTTAACTTTTAAAAGTACAAACAATAGCAAAACATCGAAAAGCAAAAATTTTTAAAAAAGACTAAAAATTAACCTCTCTAAAGTACAATATAAAAAACTAAATTGAACATGGTGAAGATTTACTTGTTAAGTTATGTCTAACTCTTGCAATCACATGGGCTGTGGCCTGCCAGGCTCCTCTGTCCATGGGATTCTCCAGGCAAGAAAACTGAAATGTGTTTTCATATCCTTTTCCAGGGGATCTTCCCAACCAGGGAAATTAACTAGGGTCTCCTGAATTGCAGGCCGATGATTTACCAACTGAACTATGAGGGAAGCCCTAAATTGAACACAAAGAACCATATTAGGACAATATGAGGGAAAAAAGAAAGAGGATGGTGAAGAAAGTTAAAAAAAAAAAAGAGAAGAAAAAATTAAAAGAAATTAAATAATAAAACATAAAATTAATAAAAACATAGAAAAATATATCTAGGTATTTATCTGGAGCTGTTGTGGGCAATGTGGGTCATTTCAAGTCAGATGATCCCTTGTTCTGGCTTGTACTTGTTCTCAAATTCTATAGTTGTCCCTCAAATGCACAGTCTCAGCTTAACTCGAGGATTTTAATCTGCTGTACCTTTCACTTAAGAGGCTGTTCTCCCTTCTCTTCTTTGGTTAGGTTGGCCTCCTCTGCTTGCAAGTCTCTTCTGTGTCTAATCTCCACCCTGACATGAGGGGGCAAAAGCAGCTACTTATTTGGGCTCACTTGCTCAGTTGTATTGTGGAGAGGGAGGGACATGAAAATAAACACCACTGAAATGTGTGGGGTGTGTTCACAGTAAATGGACCACATTGGGGTTGCCGCAGCAGAAGGCAGCATGTACTTCCCAAGTCCATGCTCTCATGCTTTCAAGTGTTCTGTGAGGGCTCAATCCCAGATGAGTCATACATCTCCTCAAGGGAGCTGGACTCAGGCTATGACACTCCTGGCAGATATGAACTGTCCAGTATCCCAGTAAGATATGGTTAGCAACCAGCAACCTGCTCACAGATTAGCAGGAGATGTGGTCTCTGGGACCAAGATTACAGAGGCCCTTAGTCTTCCACCTCTAGCTGTCACGCATCTACCTCTCTGGCTCTGGGACAGGCCATAAACAGCAGCCAGCTTGGTCTCCTTCAGTATTCCCTAGAATGTTATCCTTTGTTCTGTGGGTGCACCAGGGGTCACAATGTGGCATTAGAGACTTCTCACAGGAAAAGTTTTTTGTTTTTCTTTGTCTCTCTGGTGCTCCTGTGCTTTGTGTTTCTATGTCACATTCGTCCCCTCAGAGGGCCCTCAGGGCACTCAATCGTGGTCGTTTCCACAAGGACTGATGTTACAGCCTATGGCTCCACACCCAGACCCCACTTGGTGCAGGCAGACACAAGCATGTGAGCTGCTTCTCAGCTGGTAATTGCCATTCAGCATGGATTCTGTGTTTTTTTTTGTTGTTGTTGTTGTTGTTTTTGTTTTTTTTTTTTTCTGTTTATGCTGCACTCTGAGATTCCAAAACTCCCCACTGACCCACCTATGAGAGTGTTACCTATTGTGTGGAAAATTCTCCTTCATGACTCCTTCTCCAGGATGGGTCTCCATTCCTAAATCCTTTGTCTGGCTTTTCATCTTTATTTTTTGTCCCGCTGCTAAGTCTCTTCAGTCATGTCCGACTCTGTGTGACCCCATAGACGGCAGCCCACCAGGCTTCTCTGTCCCTGGGATTCTCCAGGCAAGAACACTGGAGTGGGTTGCCATTTCCTTCTCCAATGTATCAAAGTGAAAAGTGAAAAGGAAGTCACTCAGTCATGTCCAACTCTTAGCAACCCCATGGACTGCAGCCTACCAGGCTCCTCCATCCATGGGATTTTCCAGGCAAGAGTACTGAAGTGGGTTGCCATTGCCTTCTCCTTCTTCTTCTTCTTCTTCTTTTTTTTTTTTTTTTTTTTTTTCTGTCCTACCTCATTTCAAAGAGATTGGTTTGGCCTTCTGAGTATCTGGGGTCCTCTGCAGCATTCAGAAGTTTTTTTGTGGAAGTGGCTCCACATTCAGATGACCTTTATACATATTTGTGGGGAGAAAGTGGTCTTCCTGTCCTATTTCTCTGCCATCTTGGAATTTCCCCTGTAATCACTTTTTAAAACCCAGATACACTTAAGAATTATCTTAGAATTGTTGGAAAAATACAAATGCCCAGGTGTTTCTTTTGTCTGCAAAGATCCAGATGTGATGCTAATGAGCTACAATGGTTAAAAACAACTGGACGACATGATGACCTTTTATTTTATTTAGTTTGTTTCACTTTTTCTATTTCATATTCAGAGATCCCATTTCATTTAGTTTATGTTTTCAAATTTCTCCGTCTCTTTTTTGTTTTTCTTTCTCAAGCTTTTATCAAGTGTAGTAGAAATGCTTGTGTGTGTGTGTGTGCATGTGTGTGTGTGTGTGCATAGTTGTCAGTCCCTCAGTCATATCTGACTCTTTGAGACCCGATTGATGGCATCACACCAGGCTTCCCTGTCCTTACTATTTCCCAAAGTTTGTGCAAATTCATATCTATTGAGTCAATGATGCCATCCAACTGAAAAGTTGTTGCTGAACGGTGAAAGAGTCCAGAATTATTGGCCTCCAGAGATGAATTCAATCTAGGGCTAGTGATGAGGCTTGATCACTCAGAGCTTTTATGTCATAAAGTTTTATTAAAGTATAAAAGAGATAGAGGAAGCTTCTGACAGACATCAGAAGGGGGTGGAAACAGTGCCCCCTCTGCTAGCCTTTAGCAGTATGTTATATACCTATCAGCAAGCCATTAATTAGATAAAGGAAATATCTTAAAACCCAGAGTGGTACCAGGTCCCTCACCCACAATATATATTTTGAGATAACATTGGCACAAGGTGAGTCACCCAGGGCCATAAAACAATTGACATGAATCTTGAAGATAGGCAGGTTTCCAAGTAAATATATAGTTTAATTAACGTAGATTAGGAGAACAATGAATGAGTAAAACATACTGGTTTGTTGAGCCTTCATCTGTTCTGGATCTTAAGCAGTGGAACCAACTTGAAGAAAGAAAGAGTCTAGGGTAAGTCAGTTCAGTTGCGCAGTCATGTCCAACTCTTTGGGACACCATGAATCGCAGCACGCCAGGATTCCCTGTCCATCACCATATCCCAGAGTTCACTCAAACTCACGTCCATTGAGTCAGTGATGCCATCCAGCCATCTCATCCTCTGTCGTCCCCTTTTCCTTCTGCCCCCAAACCCTCCCAGCTTCAGAGTCTTTTCCAAAGAGTCAGCCCTTTGCATGAGATGGCCAAAGTACTGGAGTTTCAGCTTTAGCGCCATTTTTCCAAAGAAATCCCAGACCTGACCTCCTTCAGAATGGAATGTTTGGATCTCCTTGCAATCCAAGGGACTCTCAAGAGTCTTCTCCAATACCACAGTTCAAAAGCATCAATTCTTCAGTGCTCAGCTTTCTTCACAGTCCAACTCTCATATCCATACATGACCACTGGAAAAACCATAGTTGTTAATATTTTATTATGAAATATGTATTTCATCATGCATTCTAAATAAAAGTCCTTTGATGTATGTATCATGAATATTTTCTCCTAGATTGTGGCTTGTAAAAGAGTGAAACTAGAGCACTTTCTAACATTATACACAAATATAAATTCAAAATGGATTAAAGGTCTAAAAGTAAGACAAGAAGCTATAAATCTCCTAGAGGAAAACATAGGCAAAACACTCTCTGACACAAATCACAGCAGGATTCTCTATGACCCACCTCCCAGAATACTGGAAATAAACGCAAAAATAAACAAATGAGACCTAATTAAAATTAAAAGCTTCTGCACAACGGAGAAAGCTATAAGCAAGGTGAAAAGACAGCCTTCAGAATGGGATAAAATAATAGCAAATAAAGCAACTGAGAAACAACTAATATCAAAATATACAAGCAACACCTGCAGCTAAGTGCCAGAAAAATTAACGACCCAATCAAAACAATGGGCCAAAGACCTAAATAGACATTTCTCCAAAGAAGACATACAGATGGCTAATAGACACATGAAAAGATGCTCAACATCACTCATTATCTGAGAAATCCAAATCAAAAGCACAATGAGGTACCATTTCACACCAGTGAGAATGGTTGGGATCCAAAAGTCTATAAGCAATAAATGCTGGAGAGGGTGTGGAGAAAAAGGAATCCTCTTACACTGTTGGTGGGAATGCAAACTAATACAGCCACTATAGAGAAAAGTATGGAAATTCCTTTAAAAACTGGAAATACAAGTGCATTATGACCCAGAAATCCCAGTGCTGGGCATACACACTGAGGAAACCAGAATTGAAAGAGACACGTGTACCCCAACATTCATCGCAGCACTGTTTATAATAGCCAGGACATGGAAGCAACCTAGATGTCCATCAGCAGATGAATGGATAAGAAAGCTGTGGTACATATACACAATGGAGTATTACTCAGCAATTAAAAAGAACACATTTGAATCAGTTCTAATGAGGTGGATGAAACTGGAGCCTACTTTACAGAGTAAAGTATGCCAGAAAGAAAAATACCAATACAGTATATTAACGCATATATATGGAGTTTAGAAAGATGGTAATGATAACCCTGTATGTGAGACCACAAAAGAGACATAGATGTATAGAACAGTCTTTTGGACTCTGTGGGAGAGGGAAAAGGTGGGATGATTTGGGAGAATGGCATTGAAACATGTATAATATCATATATGAAACAAATCACCAGTCCAGGTTCGATGCATGATACTGGATGCTTGGGGCTAGTGCACTGAGACGACCCAGAGGGATGGTACATGGAGGGAGGAGCGAGGAGGGTTCAGGATGGGGAAAACTTGTATACCTGTGGCAGATTCAGTTTATGTATGGCAAAACCAATACAATATTGAAAAGTAATTAACCTCCAATTAAAATAAACAAATTTGTAATTTAAAAAATACCGAAAAAAAAAAAAGAAGAAGAAGAAGTCTTGTCCAACACCGCAATTCAAAAGCATCAATTCTTCGGCACACAGCCTTCTTCACAGTCCAACTCTCACATCCACACATGACCGCTGGAAAAACCATAGCCTTAATGAGATGGACCTTTGTTGGCAAAGTAATGTCTCTGCTTTTCAATATGCTATCTAGGTTGGTTATAACTTTTCTTCCAAGGAGTAAGCGTCTTTTAATTTCATGGCTGCAATCACCATCTGCAGTGATTTCGGACCCCCAAAAATAAAGTGTAACACTCTTTCCACTGTTTCCCCATCTATTTCCCATGGAGTGATGGGACCAGATGCCATGATCTTCATTTTCTGAATGTTGAGCATTGTCAACTTTTTCACTCTCCTCTTTCACTTTCATCAAGAGGCTTTTAGTTCCTCTTCACTTTTTGCCATAAGGGTAGTGTCATCTGCATATCTGAAGTTATTGATATTTCTCCCGGCAATCTTGATTCCAGCTTGTGCTTCCTCCAGCCCAGTGTTTCTCATGATGTAACCTGCATATAAGTTAAATAAGCAGGGTGACAATATACAGCCTTGACGTACTGCTTTTCCTATTTGGATCCAGTCTGATTGTCCATGTCCAGTTCTAACTTTTGCTTCCTTACCTGCATATAGATTTTACAAGAGTCAAGTCAGGTGATCTGGTATTCCCATCTTTCAGAATTCTCCACAGTTTATTGTGATCCACACAGTCAAAGGCTTTGGCATAGTCAATAAAGAAGAAATAGATGTTTTGCTGGAACTCTCTTGCTTTTTCCATGATCCAGTGGATGTTGGCAAATTGATCTCTGGTTCCTCTGCCTTTTCTAAAACCAGCTCGAACATCAGGAAGTTCACGGTTCACATATTGCTGAAGCCTGCCTTGGAGAATTTTGACCATAGTTTTACAACTGTGTGAGATGAGTGCAATTGTGTGGTAGTTTGAGCATTCTTTGGCATTTCCTTTCTTTGGGATTGGAATGAAACTGACCTTTTCCAGTCCTGTGGCCACTGCTGAATTTTCCAAATTTCCTGTCATATTGAGTGCAGCACTTTCATAGCATCATCTTTCAGGATTTGAAAGAGCTCAACTGGAATTCCATCATCTCCACTAGTTTTATTCGTACTGATGCTTTCTAAGGCCCACTTGACTTCACATTCCAGGATGTCTGGCTCAAGGTGAGTGATCATACCATCGTGATTATCTGGGTGATGAAGATCTTTTTTGTACTGTTCCTCTGTGTATTCTTGCCACCTCTTCTTAATATGTTCTGCTTCTCTTGGGTCCATATCATTTCTGTCCTTTATCAAGCCCATTTTGCATGAAATGTTCCCTTGGTATCTCTAATTTTCTTGAAGAGATCTCTAGTCTTTCCCATTCTGTTCTTTTCCTCTATTTCTTTGCACTGATCTCTGAGGAATGCTTTCTTATCTCTTCTTTTTATTCTTTGGAACTCTATATTCAGATGCTTATAGCTTTCATTTTCTCCTTTGCTTTTCACTTCTTTTCTTTTCACAGCTACTTGTAAGGCCTATGCAGACAGCCATTTTGTCTTTTTTCATTTTCTTTCCATGGGGATGATCTCGATCCCTGTCTCCTGTACAATGTCATGAACCTCACTCCGTAGTACATCAGGCACTGTATCTATCATATCTAATCCATTATATCTATTTCTCATGTCCACTGTATAATAATCAGGGATTTGATTTTGGTCATACCTGAATTGTCTAGTCCATTTTAGTTCGCTGATTCCTAGAATGTTGACGTTCACTCTTTCCATCTCCTGTTTGACCACTTCCAATTTGCCTTGATTCATGGACCTGACATTCCAGGTTCCTATGCAATATTGCTCTTTACAGTGTTGGACCTTGCTTCTGTCACCAGTCACATCCACAGCAGGGTACTGTATTTGCTTTGGCTCCATCCCTTCACTCTTTCTGGAGTTATTTCTCTACTGACATCCAGTAGCATATTGGGCACCTAATGACCTGCGGAGTACCTCTTTCAGTATCCTACCATTTTGCCTTTTCATACTATTCATGGGGTTCTCAAGGCAAGAATACTGAAGTGGTTTGCCATTCCCTTCTCCAGTGGACCACATTCTGTCAGACCTCTCCACCATGACCCGCCCATCCTGGGTTGCCCCCTGGGTATGGCTTAGTTTCATTGAGTTAGACAAGGCTGTGTTCCTAGTATGATTAGAATGACTAGTTTTCTGTGAGTATGTTTTCAGTATATCTGCCTTCTGATGCCCTCTTGCAACACCTAGCATCTTACTTGGGTTTCTCTTACCTTAGGCATGGGGTATCTCTTCATGGCTGCTCCAGCAAAGCACAGCTGCTGCTCCTTACCTTGGATGAGGGGTATCTCCTCCCACCGCCCTTCCTGACCTTCAACGTGGGATGGCTCCTCTAGGCCCTCCTGTGCGCCCACAGCCACCACACCTTGGGAGTGGGGTTGCTCCTCCCGGTTGCCGCTCTTGGTGTCGGGCGCCGCCCCTGGCCTCGGACGTAGGTTGGCTCCCCTCGGCCTTTGCCCTTGACCTCAGATGCTGGGTAGCTCCTCCAGACATGGGGTATCTCCTCTTGGCCATCATCCCTGGCCTCAGATTCGGGGTAGCTCTCAGCCACACTTAGTGCGCTGGCCACCGCTGCCACCGCCTGTGCTTAGGTGCCACCAAATACTGTTTGATTTCATTTATATGAGGTGCCTAGCATAGTCAAATCTATTATAAAAATTATAATTTATATCTATCATTTATATAATTATAAATTATATCTACTACTGTGGGCAGGAATCCCTCAGGAGAAATGGAGAAGTCATCATGGTCAAAAAAAGAGTCTGAAATGCAGTACCTGGATGCAATCTCAAAACCGACAGAATGATCTTTGTTCATTTCCAAGGCAAACCATTCATATCACAGTAATCCAAGTCAATGCCTCAACCAGTAATGCTGAGGAAGCTGAAGTTGAACGGTTCTATGAAGACCTACAAGACCTTTTAAATTAACACCCAAAAAAGATGTCCTTTTCATTATAGGGGACTGGAATGCAAAAGTAGGAAGTTAAAAAACACCTGGAGTAAGAAGCAAATTTGGCCTTGGAATGCGGAATGAAGCAGGGGAAAGACTAATAGAGTTTTGCCAAGAAAATGGACTGGTCATAGCAAACACCCTCTTCCAACAACACAAGAGAAGATTCTACACATGGACATCACCAGATGGTCAACACCAAAATCACGTTGATTATATTCTATGCAGCAAAAGATGGAGAAGCTCTATACAGTCAACAAAAACAAGACCAGGAGCTGACTATGGCTCAGATCATGAACTCCTTATTACCAAATTAAGACTGAAATTGAAGAAAGCAGGCAAAAATGCTAGACCATAGAGGTATGACCTAAATTAAATCCCTTATGATTATACAGTGGAAGTGAGAAACAGATTTAAAGGCCTAGATCTAATATATAGAGTGCCTGATGAACTATGGAATGAAGTTCGTGACATTGTAGAGGAGACAGGGATCAAGACCATCTCCATGGAAAAGAAATGCAAAAAAAACAAAATGGCTGTCTGGGGGAGCTTTAAAAATAGCTGTGAAAAGAAGAGAAGTGAACAGCCAAGGAGAAGAGGAAAGATATAAGCATCTGAATGCAGAGTTCCAGAGAATAGCAAGAAGAGATAAGAAAGCCTTCTTCAGTGATCAATGCAAAGAAATAGAGGAAAACAACAGAATGGGAAAGACTAGAGATCTCTTCAAAAAAATTAGAGATACCAAGGGAACATTTCATGCAAAGATGGACTCGATAAAGGACATAAATTTTCTGGACCTAACAAAAGCAGAAGATATTAAGAAGATGTGGCAAGAATACACAGAAGAACAGTACAAAAACGATCTTCACCACCCAGATAATCCCGATGGTGTGATCACTCATCTAGAGCCAGACATCCTGGAATGTGAAGTCAAGTGGGCCTTAGAAAGCATCATTACGAACAAAGCTAGTGGAGGTGAGGGAATTCCAGTTGAACTATTTCAAATCCTGAAAGATGATGCTGTGAAAGTGCTGCACTCAGTATGCCAGTAAGTTTGGAAAACTCAGCAGTGGTCACAGGACTGGAAAAGGTCAGTTTCATTCCAATCCCCAAAAAAGGTAATGCCAAATAAGGCTCAAACTACCACACAATTGCACTCATCTCACATGCTAGTAAAGTAATGCTCAAAATTCTCCAAGGCAGGCTTCAGCAATATGTGAACCGTGAAATTCCTAATGTTCAAGCTGGTGTTAGAAAAGGCAGAGGAACCAGAGATCAATTTGCCAACATCCGCTGGATCATGGAAAAAGCAAGAGAGTTCCAGAAAAACACCTATTTCTTCTTTATTGACTATGCCAAAGCCTTTGACTGTGTGGATCACAATAAACTGTGGTAAATTCTGAGAGAGATGGGAATACCAGACCACCCGACCTGCCTCTTGAGAAATCTGTATGCAGGTCAGGAAGCAACAGTTAGAAGTGGACATGGAACAACAGACGGGTTCCAAATAGGAAAAGGAGTACGTCAAGGCTGTTATTGTCACCCTGGTTATTTAACTTATGTGAAGAGTGCATCATGAGAAACGCTGGCATGGAAGAAACACAAGTTAGAATCTAGATGGCCAGGAGAAATATCAATAACCTCAGATATGCAGATGACACCACCCTTATGGCAGAAAGTGAAGAGGAACTAAAAAGCCTCTTGATGAAAGTAAAACAGGAGAGTGAAAAAGTTGGCTTAAAGCTCAACATTCAGAAAACCGAGATCAGGGCATCTGGTCCCATCACTTCGTGGGAAATAGATGGGGAAACAGTGGGAAAAGTGTCAGACTTTATATTTTGGAGGTGCAAAATCACTGCAGATGGTGATTGCAACCATGAAATTAAAAGACACTTGCTCCTTGGAAGGAAAGTTATGAGTAACCTAGATAGTATATTCAAAAGCATAGACATTACTTTGCCGACTAAGGTCCATCTAGTCAAGGCTATGGTATTTCCAGTAGTCATGTATGGATATGAGATTTGGACTGTGAAGAAGGCTGAGCACCAAAGAATTGATGCTTTTGAACTGTGGTGTTGGAGAAGACTCTTGAGAGTTCCTTGGACTGCATGAGATCCAACCAGTCCATTCTGAAGGAGATCAGCCCTGGGATTTCTTTGGAAGGAATGATGCTAAAGCTGAAACTCCAGTACTTTGGCCACCTCATGCTAAGTGTTGACTCATTGGAAAAGACTTCGATGCTTTGAGGGTTTGGGGCCAGGAGAAGAGGGGACGACAGACGATGAAATGGCTGGATGACATCACAGACTCGATGGATGTGAATCTGAGTGAACTCAGGGAGTTGGTGATGGACAGGGAGGCCTGGGGTGCTTCGATTCATGCGGTCGCAAAAAGTCGGACATGACTGAGCGTCTGAACTGAACTGAACTGAATGGTCTAGTGGTTTTCCCTACTTTCTTCAATTTAAGTCTGAATTTGGCAATAAAGAGCTCATGATCTAAGCCGCAATCAGCTCCCAGTCTTGTTTTTGCTGACTGTATAGAGCTTCTCCATCTTTGGCTGCAAAGATTATAATAAATCTGATTTCAGTGTTGACCATCTGGTGATGTCCATGTGTAGAGTCTTTTGTGTTGTTGGAAGAGGGTATTTACTATGACCAGCGTGTTCTCTTGGCAAAATTCTCTTAGCCTTTGCCCTGCTTCATTCTGTATTCCAAGGCCAAATTTGTCTGTTATCCAGGTGTTTCTTGACTTCCTACTTTTGCATTCCAGTCCCCTTTAATGAAAAGGACATCTTTTTTGTGTGTTAGTTCTAAAAGGTCTTGTGGTTCTTCATAGAGACGTTCAACTTCATCTTCTTCAGCATTACTGGTTGGGGCATAGACTTGGATTACTGTGATATTGAATGGTTTGCTTTGGAGACGAACAGAGATCATTCTGTCGTTTTTGAGATTGCATCCAAGTACTGCATTTCAGACTCTTTTGTTGACCATGATGGCTACTTCATTTCTTCTGAGGGATTCCTGCCCGCTGTAGTAGATATAATGGTCATCTGATTTAAATTTATCCATTCCAGTCCATTTTACTTCACTGATTTCTAGAATGTTGGTGTTCACTCTTGCCATCTCCTATTTGACCACTTCCAATTTGCCTTGATTCATGGACCTGACAATCCAGGTTCCTATGCAATATTGCTCTTTACAGCATTGGACATTGCTTCTATCATGAGTCACATCCACAAGTGGGTATTGTTTTTGCTTTGGCTCCATCCTTTCATTCTTTCTGGAGTTATTTCTCCACTGAACTCCAGTAGCATACTGGGCACCTGCTGATAACTTAAGAGAAACTTTTCTGTAACCAAAACACATTGGTTAGCTCGAGATTTGAGAAAAGTTAAGCTCAGGTGGAACCAGATGTCATCATGTCAACAAAGAATTTTAAGAGAAACTTTTTTAAATTTTGTATAGATAAGGGGGAAAAAAATCTGACACTTATAGTTTGTTTCCTCCTGCTGTTTAAGAGAGAGATAAGAAATGTCTGATACTTGCAGCCTATTTCCTCCGTTTGGAGATCCCTGGACTCCCTGCCTGTTACCCTCTCACAACCATCTCATCCTCAATCTTTCCCAGTATCAAGATCTTTTCAATGAGTTGACTCATTGAACTTCAGCTTTAGCATCAGTTCTTCCAATGATTATTCAGGATTGACTTCCTTTAGGATTGACTGATTTGATATTCTGCCATCCAAGGGACTCTCAAGAATCTTTCCAGCACCACAGTTCAAAAGCATCAATTCAGTACTCAGCGTTCTTTATTGTCTAACTCTCACATCTGTACGTGACTACTGGAAAACCCATATCTTGGACTACCCATATCTTGGTCAACCCATATCTTGACCTTTGTCAGCAAAGTGATGTCTCTGCGTTTTAATACACTGTCATAGCATTCCTTCCAAGGAGCAAGTGTCTTTTAATCTTATGGCTGCAGACAATGTCCGTAGTGATTTTGGAGCCCAAGAAAATAGTCTGTCACTGTTTCCATTGTTTTCCCATTTCTTTGCCATGAGGTGATGGGACAGGATGCCATGATCTTAGCTTTTTTTTTTTTTTTTGAATGTTGAATTTTAAGCCAGCTTTTTCACTCTCTTTCACCTTCATCAAGAGGCTCTTTAGTTCCTCTCTGCTTTCTGACATTAAGGTGGTAACATCTGCATACCTGAGGTTATTTATATTTCTCCCAGCAATCTTGCTTGCAGCTTGAACATTATCTAGCCCTGCCTTTCACATGATATATTCTGCATGTAAAGTTAAATAAGCTGGGTGATAATATACATCCTTGACATACTCCTTTCCCAGTTTGAACTAGTTCATTGCCCCACGTCCAGTTATAGTTGTTGCTTCTTGTCCTCCATGCAGGTTTCTCAGGAGGCAGGTAATGTGGTCTTGTATTTCCAACTCTTTAAGAATTTTCTAGTTTGTTGTGATCCACATGGCCAAAAGGCTTTAGCATAGTTAACAAAACAGAAGTTTTTTCTGTAATTCATTTGCTTTTCCTATGATCTATGGTCATTGGCAATTTGATTTCTGGTTCATTTGTCTTTTCTAGAACTAGATTGTGCATCTGGAAGTTCTCAGTTCACATACTGCTGAAGCCTAGCTTGAAGGGTTTTGAGCATAACCTTGCAACATGTGAAATGAGTGCAATTGTTTGGTAGCTTGAACATTTTTTGTTATTGCTCTTCTTTGGGATTGGAGTGAAAACTGACCTTTTCCAGTCCTGTGGCTGAGTTTTCCAAATTTGCTGACATATTGAGTGCAGTACTTTCACAGTATCATTTTTTAAGATTTGCAATAGCTCAGCAGAATTCCATTACCTCCACTAGCTTTGTTTGTAGTGATGCTTCCTAAGGCCCATTTGACATCACACTTCAGGATTTCTGGCTCTAGTGAGTGAGCACACAATCGTGGTTGTGTGGGTCATTAAGATCTTCTTTGTATAGTTCTTCTGTGTATTCTAGCCACCTCTTATTAATATCTTTTACTTCTGATTAGTCCATGCTGTTTCTGTCCTTTATTGTGCCCTTCTTTGCATGAAATGTTCCCTTGTTGGGTCTAATTTTCTTGATGAGATCTCTAGTTATTCCCATTCTGTTGTTTTCCTCTATTTCTTTACATTGTTCACTTAAGAAGGGTTTCTTATCTCTCCTTACTATTCATTGGAACTCTGCATTCAGATGGATACATCTTTTCTTTTTTTGCTTCTCATCTTTCCTCAGCTATTTGTAAGGTCTTCTCAGACTACCATTTTGCCTTGTCATATTCCTTTTTCTTGGGAAGGATTTTTATCATTGCCTCCTGTAAAATGTTATGAACTTCTGTCCATAGTTCTCCAGCCACTTTATCTATCCAATCTAATTCATTCTATCCAACCTAATTTATTGAATCTCTTTGTTACTTCTACTGTATAATCATAAGGGACTTTCTTTAGGTCATACCTTAATGGCTTAGTGGTTTTCCCTACTTTCTTTAATTTAAGTCTGAATTTTTCAATAAGGAGCTCATGACCAGATCCACAGTCAGATTCTCAGTCTTGTGTTTGCTCACTGCATGGTGCTTCTCCATGTTCAGTTGCAAAGAATATAATCAATCTGATTTTGGTATTGACCATCTGGTGATATCCATGTGTAGAGTAGTGTCTTGTCTTTTCGGAAAATAGTGTTTGCTATGTTCAGTGCATTCTCTTGCCAGAATTCTGTTAGCCTTTGCCCTGCTTCATTTTGACAAGCCAAACTTGCCTGTTCCTCCAGGTATCTCTTGACTACCTACTTTTGCATTCCAGTCCCGTATGGTGAGAAGGAGATCTTTTATTGTTTTTTCTTTTTGGCTTAGTTCTAGAAGTCCTTGTAGGTCTTCATAGAACCATTCAATTTCAGCTTCTTCAGCATTAGTGGTTGGGGCATAGACTTGGATTACTGTGATACTGGATTTGCCTTGAAAACGAACTGAGATCATTCTGTCATTATTGAGATTTTACCCAAGTACTGCATTTCAGACTCGTTTGTTGACTATGAGGACTACTCCATTTCTTCTAAAGGGTTCTGTCCACAATAGTAGATAAAATGGTCATCTGAATTAAATTCACCCACTCCCATCCATTTTAATTCATTGATTCCTGAAATGTCAATGTTCATTCTTCCATCTCATGTTTGACTACCTCCACTTTACCTTGATTCATGGACCTAACATTCCAGGTTCCTATGCAATATTGTTCTTTACAGCATTGGACTTTACTTTCACCATCAGACACATTAAAAACTGGCCTTCTTTTCTACTTTGGCTAAACCTCTTCATTCTTTCTGGAGTTTTTATCCACTCTTCTCCAGTAGCATACTGGGAACCTACCAATCTTGGAGGTTCATCTTTCAGTGTCACGTCTTTTAACTGTTTCAAACTGTTCATAGCATTCTTAACGCAAGAATGCTGAAGTTGTTTCCCATTTCCTTCTCCAGTGGACCGTGTTTTATCAGAAGTCTCATATATATATATATATATATATATATATATATATAAACTTACAAATATTTGCTTAATTAAAATATTTGTGACTTTTTGGTTCCAATTGTTTGACTAAGTATGAGAGGAATGCTAGATTTCTAATTTGTATTCACAAAATTTTGATATAATTCTATTTATTCTGGCACCTACTATTACTACTAAAAGCCTAGAAACATTATTTTATTGATTTAAAAAACTGAATGAGTCTTAAGACCTCTTATCCAATCCTGAAAATATAAGGAAATACTATGTTGTAAAAATAAAGCAACAGGAGATTAACATGTCATACTATATTATTAACTCTAGTATAGATTTTGTTCAAAATTTATGCTAGTGTCTGTTATTTATTTTCATACATTTTCAAGATTCCACATTGTTTAATTGCATTGAGCAACTGCATGCAACAAAAAAATCCTGATAAATTCTTGTTTCATCTTTATTCTTTTACAAATGTTTTCTAATTTTCCATGTTATGGCTTCTTAGATATATTCATCATTTAAAAGTGAATATTTAATTTCCAAAATATCTGGATTTTTAAAGTATCCTTGATGTTAATTTCTCATTTTTATATTAATTTCTCATTTAAATGCTTTTTTCTCTGCGATCACGCTCTGTTTTTTTTTTTTTCAGTCTTTTAAACTTTATGAGATATTCAATGGTTAAGTCAAAGATCTATCTTGGTAAATATTACATTGCAGTTGAAAATATGTGGGTTATTTTTAAATATCTCTTGGTATTGATTTCTAACATAATTTCACAGTGAAAAGAGAACAGACTCTGTGTGATTTCAATACCTTTAGTTTGTAAAGTTTTTTGCACCTTGTTTTATGTCCCTGGATGTATTCCAGTGTCTCCTGATTTATAGTCTATGGGAACTTGAATTGGATTTATACCCCACTGTTATGTGAAAATTCTGTAAATCTTTATTATGTTGAATTGGTTCATAGTGCTTTTCAGGTCTATTATATCCTTCTGCTTTTCTGTCTCTTCGTTCTATTAATTTTTTTATTCTATTAATTTTTAAAACTTCAGCTTATCCTCTTAAAAATAATTGTAATATATAATGGAACTATATGTAACTTTGTTCTGTATTTTCCAAGTCTCTTGTAAATGATAACTTGTAAAAGTTATCATACTTTCATAACTTAAAAAATAAAACAAATATTTTAAAAATATGTGTTTTCCTGACATTAAAATAGTATTAAGTATTACATTAGGGCTTCCCTGGTGTATCAGATGGTAGAGAATCTGCCTACAATGAAGGAGACCTGTGTCTGATCTCTGAGTTGGGAAGATCCACAGGAGGAGGATGGCATGGCAACCCACGCCAGTATTCTTGCCTGGAGAATCCCCATGGACAGATGTGCCTGGTGGGCTACAGTCCATGGAGTTGCAAAGAAATGGACATGACTGAGCAACTAAGAATAAGCATTCAGTTCAGTTCAGTCACTCAATCATATCTGATTCTTTGCGACCCCATGAAATGCAGCATGCCAAGCCACCAAATCCTGAAGCTTGCTCAAACTCACGTCCATTGAGTTGGTGATGCCATTCAACCATCTCAGCCTCTATCTTTCCTTTCTCCTCTTGCCCTCATTCTTTCCAGCTTCAGGATCTTTTCCAATCAGTCAGATTCTTAGCATCAGGTGGTCAGAGTATTGGAGCTTCAGCTTCAGCATCAGTCCTTCCAGTGAATATTCAGGACTGACATTCAGCACAATATTCAGCCCAAGTATTGCATTATTTTAAAGTTAATTTTTTTTCAGTTTTATTTATTTATTTTACTTTACAATATTGTATTGGTTTTGCCATACATTGACATGAATCCACCATGGGTGTACATGTGTTCCCTATCCTGAACCTCCCTCCCACATCCTTCCCTATCCCATCCCTCTGTGTCATCCCAGTGCAGCAACCCTGATAACCCTGTATCATGCATCAAACCTGGACTGGAAATTCATTTCACATGTGATAATTTACATGTTTCAATGCCATTCTCCCATATCATCCTGCCCTCACCCTTTCCCATAGAGTCCAAAAGTCCGTTCTATACATCTGTATCTCTTTTGCAGTCTCACATACAGAATTATCATTACCATCTTTCTAAATTCCATATATATGTGTGTTAGTATACTGTATTGGTGTTTTTCTTTCTGGCTTACTTCACTCTGTATAATAGGCTTCAGTTTCATCCACCTCATTAGAACTAATTCAAATGTATTCTTTTTAATGGCTGAGTACTCCATTGTGTATATGTACCACAGCTTTCTTATCCATTTGTCTCCTGATGGACATCTAGGTTGCTTCCATGTCCTGGCTATTATGAACAGTGCTGTGGTGAACATTGGGGTACATGTGTCTCTTTCAACTCTGGTTTCCTCGGTGTGTATGCCCAGCAGTGGGATTTCTGGGTCATATGGTAGTTCTATCTCCAGTTTTTAAAGTGGCTGTACTAGTTTGTATTCCCACCAACAGTGTAAAAGTGTTCCCTTTTCTCCACACCCTGTCCAGTATTTATTGCTTGTAGACTTTTGGATAGCAGCCATTCTCACTGCCGTGAAATGGTACCTTATTGTGGATTTGATTTGCATTGCTCCGATAATGAGTGATGTTGAGCATCTTTTAATATGTTTGTTAGCCATCTGTATGTCTTCTTTGGAGAAGTGTCTATTTAGTTCTTTGGCCCACTTTTCGATCGGATCGTTTATTTTTCTGGAATTAAGCTGTGGGTGTTCCTTGTATATTAAAATATTTTGAAAGTTAACATAAACCACTAGATGGTGCTGTTATCACAAAGAAATCAAAAATATACACAATTTAAAAAGTAATTTGCACATTGTAGAAAAAATCCAACTACTATACAACTGTACAAACCAAAAAGTGTAGGCTACACTTTTAAGCACTGTTCCCCAAAGGCAGTCACTGATAACATGGAGAATTTTCTCTTTTCAGTTACTTTATTCATATTTATATTTCTATGTATTAATTTATCTACCTATATATT
Organism: Ovis aries; assembly: GCF_016772045.2. Lineage (NCBI taxonomy): Eukaryota > Metazoa > Chordata > Mammalia > Artiodactyla > Bovidae > Ovis > Ovis aries. The sequence continues at coordinate 572,297 of NC_056059.1, forward strand.
CTCTAATAAAAAAATCTAATGCATACATTGCTATTTTGAAGTTTACTTTTTCAAAATACCTAATAATATTGAAGTTCTTTCCATGCCAGTACATATAATTAATTTCATTCTTCAATAAAATGTGTCAAATAAATTGTTTCAAATGGTCAAAAAATTATAAAATGTGATAATATTTTATTTATATAATTATTATACTTATTTAATGCTATATTTATTTGTTATATTTTGTTTCGGTGCTAATAATAGATATTAAGATATTTAATAAATATTTGCTTATGCAAACAATAGTGCGGAAATCACCTGTGCATTTATCCTGAGGCGCTGGCTACAGAATATTGACATCATTTTATCTTAGAACCTTAGAAGCATGATCTCCTATGACTTAAAACTTCCAGCATAGCTGTGAGCAATTTAATGTGCCATCCTTATTCCTAAGTCCATTTAAAAACTTTGAATCCCATCTGTTTTCTCTCTTCCCATCCCATCCCACTTCTCTGCTTTAGGGACTATATCTCTGGACACTCTTGAAAATGTCCCTGGCTGCCTTCTTTTCTTCCAATATTGTTTTGGGCACTCAGTGAGCCCTTTCAGTCTTTCTATTCTAGAACATGTTCTTGTTTAGTTCTTTGATAATTTCCCTTTCTCTTTTATTTTTACTTTTTCTCTTTTAAGAATATCTTTTATTCACAATAGTAATCTTATTAGACATATTTTCCATTTTTAATTTTTTTCTCTTTTATTTTTAATCTTCATTTGTTCTACACCCTCTTTACATTCTCAACTTTATTTTTTAATCCTCTGGTTTCTAATTTCTGCTGTCATAACTCTTTTAAAATGTATTGATTCTTATGTGTCACATTATAAATGAGATTGTGGATGAAAATGAGATGAATCATGCCACAGTTATAAAATAAAGTTCAAATAATGTTTTAGTCATTTGTTGTACTTTATCAGTGTCATAATAGAGAGAGTGCTGACTTCCAGGTTGGGAGCTCTATGTTCCTATGCCAGATATGCCAGTCAATAGTGGAGTCATTGCATTTCTGGATCTTATTTCTCATTCATTTGTTAATTTATTTAGCAAAGGTATTGTACTCTACTATTTCTGTGAATCAAGCATGAGGTAGTATGAAGAAAGGGTTGAGTCAGATGGTCTCTGAGGTGTTTTCTTCCCTCTGAAATTCTAAAGCCCTTGGATTCTACTTCTTTGAATTCTACCTCTTAGTTATCTCATCACCTGGCTCCTTCCTTTCTTTTTCTACTTTCACTACCTGAGGTCAGGACTTGATCATCTATTTAATGAACTTATGCATCATCCCTTAGCTGGTTTTCTGGTGTCAAAACAAGAAAGACTTGGAAGGAAGAGAAGAAATCAGGCACATAAAGTGATTCAGTGAGTCTGTGGGATTATGAAGTTTCCAGTCTCACTTCATATTGCTGCTATCATATTTTTAATAGAGCTTTTTTCCTTTTATAGTGTGGTCAGCAACCACCCTGCTCTCCCTGGGACTGTAGGTTTCCTGGGCTGGGGAACATTCTGTGCTAAACTGGAGGCAGTCCTAGACAAATCAGAATGGTGGTCGCCCTACATCTGGATATTCTTTTTTGATAGCAGCTTGTTCTATCATAGTTACAATAACTTTTTTTTTCCCTCTGAGAATATTAATTATAGGTTTTTGAAAGGTCTTTTTGTTTGTTTGTTTTTACCCACAGTACTAGGGTAAAAACTCCACTCTCCGCTCTCCACTTCCTTTGAGCTGTTTTGATTTACTTATTTTAGTCTCTCCCTTGTGTTGGAAAATTTTCGCAAATAACTTGTAACTGGCTGATCACATTTGCATTGACTTGATGTTCTAGCAGAGCTGTGGGGTCTGTCGTGGGGATCGGGGAAAGACCTAGCACATCACTGCAAGATTGCCAAATGTCAGCCCGGGGCTCTTTTTTTATTAGGCGAGTCAGTTTTCCCAAACAGAAATCTTCCATATGTTGCTGGGTGGCCACCGTTGTTCTGGGGGAGCAGGGTTGGAGCAGAGGATGTGGTGAGCAGAAATTCCTGGTAAGTGTGCTTTCAGTATTCCCCTGCTCTCAAGTCAGGGCTCTGCTCTATTGGTTGTGTCTTTGGGACTAAATGCTCTGTGGTTCAAACTTTTCAAGAATGCAAACCTCTTATCTTCCATTGTTGCTGTGTTCGAAGAGGAACAGTTTCTGGGAGTCAGACTGCTCTTTTAACATGATTTTCAGTTTATTCTCCAGATTTCAGCTTCAGATACTCCAAAGTCTCCTGGTCTTATTCCAAAAACCTTACATAAATGTCAGATTTTTCCTATCTCCTAATGCCTATTCTTAACACTCTCTCCCTAAACTAGTCCCCACAAGCCAGGCACAGTTCCAATTCAGGCATTTATATTTGCTCTACTGTCTTTGACCATATCCTCATGTAATTAGCCCCTCAATACCTTCAGTTTTTGCTCAAATGGCACGTTTTCAGCAATGGATTTCCTGATAATCATACTTGAAAACATACTCCTCCTCCTACCTGTGTTCTGATTTTTTTTTCCACAAAACATGACTTTATGTGTGTGTGTGTGTGTGTGTGTGTGTGTGTGTGTGTGTGGTGTGATGTGAATTAAAATGTATGCTCCCTATTAGAAGAATTAAATGAACTTCATGAAGATAAGCATTTTGGCCTTCTTATCTTACACTATTTTCCAGACAGTTATGCTTGGTAAATAGGATGGTTTTCATTTCATGTCTGCCCTGCATTTCCACTTTTAGCAGCACCTGGTGCCTCACCTCTTGAGTCTTTCCAGGGCAAAGCAAATAAGCTTGATTCCTCTTTATTGCCTCAACTCCACCTGCTGCTTCCAATAAGTACTGAATTTTTAGATGTCTCAAATCTAACTCAGTGACCATTTTCCTGTCTGCATTCTCGGTTCTAAAATTTTGTGAATTCTGTGGTCTTTTGTGTTCTCATTTCATGGTCCCTTTGGCTTTACAAATGTATGCCTTCATGAAAAACTCCCCAAGGCAATTTTAGTAGGAATTTGGGGAAGGATGAAGAAAATGATATGTCTTCAGCCGAGGAAAATTAAGCAAAAGTCCTGGAGCTTTGCTTTACCTATTTTGGCTATTTGTTTGACTACTTGTTTGGCTAGTTTTGTGAAACACCTGTTTATGAATTTTGCTTAATTTTCTTTATTACTGCTATTATTTTACAGTTTGATTGTGATTTATCTTTTAAATTAAAATTGGGGCTCCCTGTCATTTGTGCTGCAAAAATTTTCCTCAGAAAACTGTTGATTTTAGACTGTGTGCTTTGCTGCTTCATGAAATTTTATTTAATCAAAAATTTCCCCACGTATCAATAGTTTATTCTTTGATTCCATTTTTAATTCTCTGGTATGCTTGATCTGCTTGTGTCTTTGTTTTGTGTATAGTTATGCATTTTGTAATAATCTCAGACTTAAAGTTCACAAAAATAGTACAAAAACTCCCTAAATGTTTGTATTGTACCATATTTGCTTTATCTATTATTGTTATTATTTCTGAAACATTTAAGAGTAAGTTGTACACATAAAGACCCTTTACTCCTAAATACGTCATTGTGTATTCCCTCATAGGGATACATGAAAGAAGCCTTCATGGATCAGGGGTTCCCTCATAGCTCAGTTGGTAAATCATCTGCCTGCAATGCAAGAGCACTGGGTTCAATTCTCAGGTCGGGAAGATTACCTGGAAAAGGAAATGGCAACCAACTCCGGTGTTCTTACCTGGAGAATGCCATAGCCCAAGGATCCTGGTGGACTACAGTCCATGGGTTCACAAGAGTTGGACACTACTTAGCGGCTAAACCACCACCACCACATCACTGTGGATTTCCTATATCTTGAATAGCCACAGTATGATTACAAAAAGTAGAAAACTAACATTGATTCAATGCGTCCATCTTAAGTAAAGGCATTATTAAAATTTTGCTTATTTTGTAATAATTTACCTTATAGGAATAGAAAAAAAGAAAAAAGAAAAAGAAGTCCCTTGCCCAGGATTCATTCAGGAACATGTTTTGTTAGTTGTCATCCCTCCTTAGTCCATAAGCTGGAGCAGTCCCTTAGCTATTTTTGTGTTTTATAATTTGACACTTTGAAGAGCACATTTCTTAGCTGAGGTTTTTTTGATATTTCTTCAATATTAGACAAAGGTTGTCTTCCCTGGTGACTCAGTGGTAAAGAATCCACCTGCCAATGCAGGAAGATCCCATATGCCATGGAGCAACTAAGCCTGTGCACCACAACTATTGAGGCTGTGGTCTAGAGCTGGGGAACCTCAACCAGTGACCCCATGTATTGCAACTACTGAAGCCTGTGTGCCCTTGAGCCTGTGCTCCATAACAAGAGAAGCCACTGCACCGACAGAGTAGCTCCCACTCATCACAACTAGAGAAAAACAATGAACACCCAGCACAGCCAAAAATAAATAAATAAAATCATTTAAAAATATTAGACAGAGTCTATGCTTTTTGAGTTGGAACATGAAGTAATGTTGAATACTTCATAGTGATATTAACGGTGATCATTTGGTTAAGGTAGTGGCTCATGTGTTTTTCCCACTGGAGGGAGATTTTGAGACTATATACCTTGTGTTTGTCATTATGATAAAGAGTCTAAAGGTAACCACCATCAATTATCCCTGCACAAACTGCATGCTTCTCCTCACATCCAGAGATGGAAACTAATTTTCTTCACTTAAATCTGAGCTGATGTTGGTGAGCTGCTTGACCAATAGAATGAGGTAGAAAAGGTGTTCTGCAGCTTCTGAGTCTAAGTCACAAATAGCTTTACAGGCTCCATATTGACCTTCTGAAAGGCTTGCTGTCTTGATGTAGCCTCTCAGAACTCAACTGGAGCTACATCTGAGTTCTATAGTAGTAGTAGTATAGGATAGAAGTCTGTATAACTACTCTCTATGAAGTCTTTCTCAATATTATACATTGAAATATGACTTGATATTCACCAGAGATAAATCAGATGTGCTAAGCATTCCCTGTGGGCTCCTGCTGGAGACAGAAATGGTGCCACTTGAGATGGATCCAAGAAATCATCTTTGGAGCAGGATCTGGGTGAGTTGGAGGAGATGGAGAATAAGTAAGGGGTTCAAGCAAGATGTGAACAAATCTTAAATAGTTAAGTAAGAGGGTCTTAAGTACTTTTTAGGTACCACTGAGCATCTGAAAGTCCAGAGGAAGGCTAGAGCAGGGTTTAGGGGGGCCTTGCTGTCTCAATTCCAAAACGCAGGGAGTATGAAGTCTTGTGATATCTGACCCCAATTCTAATAGGGCTACACACTCATTTACTTGAAGTAGAATATAAAGCAATGTATAATTTCATCTCCCTTATTTATCTCTCCATACTCAGTGAGGAGAAAATATGCATATAATGACAGAGCCCAGGCATCCAGCCCCCCAAATGGAATGTCTGGTTGTGATCCATCATGATGACATTTCAGCTCTAGCAAAGATGGTTGTTCACTGGGGCACACAATACAGGAGTAAAATTGAAGAAAGCAAGATATTAAGAGTCATACATCTGTAAGAGAACAGGTAGGGAAGGGTACAGATGGAATACAATCTTTACCAGTTAGCAGCACCATCATTTCACTTCAAACTCAATCAGAACTCTTTTATATTGTTCTTTTTTCTTTTAGAATGGATATCCAAAGATCATATATTTTTGTCATTTGGGAGCTTATCATTTCAGTTCAGTTCAGTAACTCAGTCGTTTCCCACTCTCTACGACCTCATGAATCACAGCACGCCATGCCTCTCTGTCCATCACCAACTCCTGGAGTTCACCCAAACGCATGTCCATCGAGTTGGTGATGCAATCCAGCCACCTCATCCTCTGTCGTCCCCCTTTCCTCCTGGCCCTAATCCCTCCCAGCATCAGAGTCTTTTCCAATGAGTCAATACTTCGCATGACGTGGCCAAAGTACTGGAGCTTCAGCTTTAGCATCATTCCCTCCAAAGAACACCCAGGGCTGATCTCCTTAAGACTGGACTGGTTGGATCTCCTTGCAGTCCAAGGGACTCTCAAGAGTTTTCTCCAACACCACAGTTCAAAAGCATCAATTCTTCGGCGCTCAGCTTTCTTCACAGTCCAACTCTCATATCCATGTATGACCACTGGAAAAACTTACGTGGAGATTTTTAAATCAGATAAGATCTAAGTTAGTTGTTGTTTCACCAAGGCAGCTAAATCCTCCTTGGAAGATAAATCAGAGAAAGGGTACATAGAGACTTTAATTTGATTGATTGTTTGTAAAATCAAACAGAATTTCTTTTAATTTTTTTTGATGTTGCTTTGAATTTTTATCATATGTTGGATTATCATTGGATCAAATTTAGAGGGAAGCCATGCAAAGAACATTGCATGCATGCATGCCGGGTCATTTCAGTTGTGTCTGGCTCTTTGCAACCATATGAACTGTAGTTTGCCAGGCTCCTCTGTCCATGGGGATTCTCCAGGAAAGTATATTCTGAAGTGGGTTGGCATGCCCTCCTCCAGTAGACCTTCCCAACCCAGGGATCAAACCTATGTCTCTTATATCACTTGCATTGGCAAGTGGGTTCTTAAACACTAGGGCCACCTGGAAGCCTACAAAGAACATTAATTGTCATATAATATTATTAATATAATTAATTAACATAAATTACATCAATGATATATTAAACAAATCAATATTAATATAAATACTATATAATTAATATATTTTATGTGTGTAATATATATTAATATGTTAGTTATATTATTAAGGGAGTTATTACAAAATTTTGCTGTTTAAGAAAATATGAAAGGATTCAAGTTTAGGTCATCTGGAAAGTATTTATTTAAATAGATATATGTTAGAGAATTATGACAAATACTTAAAATTAGAAAGAGAAAAAAGATGCATCAAAGATAAGAGGGAATAGAAAGTAATTGGAGAAGGCACTTATGATATTTACTCTTAGATGGGATCCTAATTGCCAAGTGTGATGAGTTTGGGTGTACAATTACTCTAACACTCAACATCCCAATCTATGTTCAGTCTTCCAAGTTTTTAGCTTGAGTTGCTTAGATGATCCCTGAACCCTCTAGGATGCTTGAGGTAGGCAAGAGAGTCAAACGTGAATCCAGTGCTAGTGGAATTTCCTGGTTATGAGTTCAAGAGCTGGTGAGAAAGGTTCCAGTTAGAGAATCATTAATGCTTATGAAAGAACCCTGGGCTAAAGAGGCACAGAGAGTCCCATACAGGATGAACCCAAGGAGAAACACACCAAGAAACATACTAATCAAACTAACAAAAACTAAACACAAAGAAATAATTTTAAAAGCAGCAAGGCAGAAGCAACATTTAACATACGAGGGAAATGACATATGTTTAAGAGCTGATCTTTCAGCAGAAACTCTGCACGCCAGAAGGGAATGGCAGGCTATAAAGTACTGAAAGGGAAAAATCATCAACCAAGATTACTGTACATGGCAAGTACTCATTCAAAATTGATGGAGAAATAAAAAGCTTTTCAGACATGTACAAGTTAAGAGAATTCAGTACTACCAAACTCTTTATAACACATGTTAAAGAGATTTATATAATCAAGAAAAAAAAAGATCCATGAACATGGTATATTTCTCCATCTGTTAGTGTCCTCTTTGATTTCTTTCACCAGTATTTTATAGTTTTCTATATACAGGTCTTTAGTTTCCTTAGGTAGATATATTCCTAAGTATTTTATTCCTTTCATTGCAATGGTGAATGAAATTGTTTCCTTAATTTTCCTTTCTATTTTCTCTATATATTCACTATATATACTATATAATTAATATATTTTATGTGTGTAATATATATTAATATGTTAGTTATATTATTAAGGGAGTTATTACAAAATTTTGCTATTTAAGAAAATATGAAGGGATTAGGAAGTGTATAGGAATGAAAGGGATTTCTGTGTGTTGGTTTTATATCCTGCAACTTTACTATATTCACTGATTAGTTCTAGTAATTTTCTGGTGGAGTTTTTAGGGTTTTCTATGTAGAGGATCATGTCATCTGAAAACAGTGAGAGTTTTACTTCTTATTTTCCAATTTGGATTCCTTTTATTTCTTTGTGTGGTGACTCCTTAAAAAACAAGAAATAGAACTGCCTTATGACCCAAAAATCCAACTGCTGGGCATACACACTGAGGAAACCAGAATTGAAAGAGACACATGTACCCCAATGTTCATTGCAGCACTGTTTACAATAGCCAGGACATGGAAGCAACCTAGATGTCCATCAGCAGATGAATGGATAAGAAAGCTGTGGTACATATACACAATGGAGTATTACTCAGCCATTTAAAAGAATACATTTGAATCAGTTCTAATGAGGCAGATGAAACTGGAGCCTATTATACAAAGTGAAGTAAGCCAGAAAGAAAAACACCATTACAGTATACTAACACATATATGGATTCATGGATCTTTTATTTATTGATTATATAAGTCCCGTTAACATTTGTTAAAGCTGGTTTGATGGTACTGAGTTCTCTTAACTTTCACCTGTCTTAAAAGCTTTTTATTTCTCCATCAATTTTTAATGAGACACTTGTGAGGTACAGTAATCTTGGTTGATGATTTTTCCCTTTCAGTACTTTACAGTCTGCCATTCCCTCTGGCATGCAGAGTTTCTGCTGAAAGATGAGCTCTTAAACATATGTAGTACACATTAGTATACTGTTTTGGTGTTTTCCAGAAAAAAAAAGAAACAAACATCTATTTCTGCTTTATTGACTATGCCAAAGCCTTTGACTGTGTGGATCAAAATAAACTGTGGAAAATTCTGAAAAGATGGGAATACCAGACCACCTGACCTGCCTCCTGAGAAGTCTGTATGCAGGTCAGGAAGCAACAGTTAGAACTGGACATGGAACAACAGACTGGTTCCAAATAGAAAAAGTAGTACGTGAAGGCTGTATATCGTCACCCTGGTTATTTAACTTATATGCAGAGTACATCATGAGAAACGCTGCACTGGAAGAAACACAAGCTGGAATCAAGATTGCTGGGAGAAATATCAATAACCTCAGATATGCAGATGACACCACCCTTATGGCAGAAAGTGAAGAGGAACTAAAAAGCCTCTTGATGAAAGTGAAAGAGGAGAGTGAAAAAGTTGGCTTAAAGCTCAATATGCAGAAAATGAAGATCATGGCATCTGGTCCCATCACTTCATGGGAAACAGATGGGGAAACAGTGTCAGACTTTATTTTTTTGGGCTCCAAAATCACTGCAGATGGTGACTGCAGCCATGAAATTAAGAGATGCTTACTCCTTGGAAGGAGGGTTATGACCAACCTATACAGCATATTCAAAAGCAGTGATATTACTTTGCCGACTAAGGTCTGTCTAGTCAAGGCTATGGTTTTTCCTGTGGTCATGTGTGGATGTGAGAGTTGGACTGTGAAGAAGGCTGAGTGCCAAAGAATTGATGCTTTTGAACTGTGGTGTTGGAGAAGACTCTTGAAAGTCTCTTGGACTGCAAGGAGATCCAACCAGTCCATTCTGAAGGAGATCAGCCCTGGGTGTTCTTTTGGAAGGAATGATGCTAAAGCTGAAACTCCAATACTTTGGCCACCTCATGCGAAGAGTTGACTCATTGGAAAAACTCTGATGCTTGGCGGGATTGGGAAAAGGAGGAGAAGGGGACGACTGAGGATGAGATAGCTGGATGGCATCACTGACTCAATGGACGTGAGTCTGAGTGAACTCTGGGTGTTGGTGATAGACAGGGAGGCCTGGTGTGCTGTGATTCATGGGGTCACAAAGAGTCGGACACGACTGAGCAACTAAACTGAACTGAATGCATATATATGGAATTTAGAAAGATGGTAATGATAACCCTGTGAGACAACAAAAGAGACACAGATGTATAGAATAGTCTTTTGGACTCTGTGGGAGAGAGAGAGAGTGGGATGATTTGGGAGAATAACGTTGAAAAATGTATAGTATCATATATGAAACGAATCGCCAGTCCAGTTTTGATGCTTGATACAGGATGCTTGGGGCTGGTGCACTGGGATGACCCAGAGGGATGTTACAGGGAGGGAGGTGGGAGGGAGGTTCAGGATGGTGAACACGTGTATACACATGGCAGATTCATGTTGTTATATGGCAAAACCAATACAATATTGTAAAGTAATTAGCCTTCAATTACAATAAATGAATTTATATTAAAAAAGAAATACAAGAGAAGGAAAAAATCTACAAAATCAATCCTAAACAATTAAAACTATTGCAATAGGAACACATATATCAATAATTAGTTTAAATGTAAATGGACTAAATGCTCCAACCAAAAGACACAAACTGGCTGTGTGGATAAAAAAACAAGACCCATATATATGCTGTATACAGGAAACCCGCTTCAGATCTCAAGACACATATAGACTGAAAGTGAAAAGATGGTAAAACATATTCCATGCAAAATAGAAGCAAAAGAAAGCTGGAGTAGCAACACTCTTATCAGATAATGTAGACCATAAAATAAAGAAGATTACAAAAGAAAAGGAAAGACAATACATAATGATCAAGAGAACAATCCAAGAGAAAGGCATAACAATTATAAATATCTTTGCACCCAACATAGGGGAACCTCGATACACAAGACAAACACTAACCGACATAAAAGGAGAAATTGACAGTAACACAATAATAGTAAGAGACTTTAACACAGCACTCACACCAATTGACAGATCTTCAAAACAGAAAATTAATAAAGAAACAGGTCTTAAATGAAACATTAGATAAGATGGATCTCATGATATCTTCAAGACATTTCATTCAAATGCAGAAGAATACACCTTCTAAGTGCACATGGAACATTCTCCAGGATAGACCACATCTTGGGCCACAAATCAAACCTCGGTAAATTTAAGAAAATTTAAATTGTATCAAGCATTTTCTCTGACCACAATGCTATCAGACTAGATATAAATTACAAGACAAAAACTGTAACAAACACAAACACATGGAGATAAAACAAGTTTCTAAATAACCAACAGGTTACTGAAGAAAAAAAAAAAAAATCCTGGAATAAGTGACGATAAAAACACTACAACTCAAAACCTATGTGATGTAGCAAAAGCAGTTCTAAGAGGGAAGTTTATAGCAATACAATCCTACCTCAAGAAACAAGAAAAGCTTTGAACAGACAACCTATCTATATATAAAGGAACTGGAAAAGGAAGAGCAAAATCCCCCAAAGTTAGTAGAAGGAAAGCAATGATAAAGATCTGAGCAGAAATAAATGAAAAAGAAATGAAAAAAAAATAGTAAAGATGAATAACAGTAAAACCTGGTTCTTTGAGAAGATAACAGAATTGACAAACCTTTAGACAGATTAATCAAGAACAAAAGAGAGAAGAATCAAAGCAACAAAACTAGAAATGAAAGAAGAAAGGTTAAAATAGACAATGCAAAAATACAAAGGATTATGGGAGACTATTATGAACAACTATATGGCAAAAAAAAAAAAAAAAAAAACCTGAAGAAATGGATAGATTCTTAGAAAAGTTCAATCTTCCAGGGCTGAACCAGGAAGAAATATAAATTATGAACAATCCAATTAAAAGCACTGAAATTGAAGCTGTGATCAAAAATATCTCGAAAAACAAAAGCCGGACCAGATGGCTTCACAGGGGAATTCTATCAAACATTTAAAAAAGAGCTAATGCCTATCCTTCTAAAACTCTTTCAAAAAATTGTAGAGGAAGGAACACTTCCAAACTCATTCTATGAGGCCATCATCACCCTGATAGCAAAACCAGAGAAAGACAACATTAAAAAAAAATAATACTACAGGCCAATGTCATTGATGAACATAGATGCAAAATCCTCAACGAAATTTTAGCAAACAAAATTCAGCAGCACATCAAAAACCTCATACACCATGATCAAGTTGGGTTTACTCCAGTGATGCAAGGATTCTTCAATATAGAGAAATTAATCAATTTGATTCACCATATTAACAAATTTAAAGATAAAAACCATATGATCACCTCAATAGATGCTGAAAAAGCCTTTGACAAAATTCAGCACCCATTTATGATTAAAACTTTTTAAAAATTTGGCATAGAAGGAACCTCCCTCAACATAGTAAAGACCATAAGCCTACAGCAAACATTATTCTCAATGTTGAAAAACAGAAAGCAATACCCCTAAGATCATGAATAATATAAGATTGTCCACCTTCACCACTATTACTCAGCATATTTATGAAAGTCCTAGCCACAGCAATCAGAGAAGAAAAAGAAATAGAAGAAATCCATATCAGAAAAGAAGAATTAAAGCTCTCACTGTTTGCATATGACATGATACTGTACATAGAAAACCCTAAAGATAGTATCAGAAAATTACTAAAGCTATTCAGTGAATTTAGTAAAGTTGCAGGATACAATATCAATACACAGAAATTACTTGCAGTTCTCTATACTAACAATGAAATATCAGAAAGAGAAATTAAGGAACCAATCCCATTCACCATTGTAACAAAAATAATTAAATATCTAGGATTTAATTTTCTAAGGAGACAAAAGGACTGTACACAGAAAATAATAAGACACTAATGAAAGAAATCAAAGATGACATAAACGGATGGAGAGATATTCCATATTCCTGAGTAGGAAGAGTCAATATTGTGAAAATAAGTATACAACCAAAAGCAATCTTCAGATTCAATGCGATCGCTATCAAATTATCAATGGCGTTTTTCACAGAACTTCAACAAACGTTTCACAGTTCATATGGAAACACACCTGATTAGCCAAAGCAGTCTTGAGAAAGAAGATTGGAGCTGGAGGAATAAATATTCCTGACTTTAGATTATGCTACAAGGCTACAGTCATCAGGACACTATGGTACTGACACAAAAACAGAAATATAGACCGATGGAACAAGGTAGAAAGCCCAGAAATAAACCCATGCACTTATGGGTGCCTTCGTTTTGACAAAGGAGGCTAAAATATATCATGGGGCAAAGACAGCATTTTCAGTAAATGGTGCTGGGAAAACTGGACTGTTACATGTAAAAGGATAAAATTAGAACACTTCCTAACTCCATACACAAAGATAAACTCAAAATGGATTAAACCTCTACATGTAAGACCAGAAACTATAAAACTCTTAGAGGAAAACATAGGCAGAACACTCGATGACAAATCAAAGCAAAATCCACCCTGACCCGTCTCCTGGAGTAATGAAAATAAAAACGAAACTAAACAAGTGTGACCTGATTAAACTTAAAAACTTTTGCACAGCAAAGGAAACTGTAATCAAGTTGAAAAGTCAACATTCAGAACGGGAGAAAATAATCACAAATGAAACAACTGACAAACGATTAATTTCCAAAATACATACATTACTCATAGAACTCAAAACTAGAAAAACAACCTAATCAAAAAGTGGGAAAATGACCTAAACAGACACGTCTCCAAAAATACATACAGATGGCTAATGAACATATGAAAAGATGCTCAACATCACTCATTATTAGAGAAATACATATCAAAACTACAATGAGATATCACCTCACACTGGTCAGAATTGTCCTCATCAAAAAGTACAAAGAATAAATGCTGGAGAGGGTGTGGATAAAAGGGAACACTCTTGCACAGATGGTCGGAATGTAAATTGATACAGCCACTATGGAAGATGGTATGGAGATTCCTTAAAAAACTAGGAATAAATAGCCAACATATGACTCAGCAATCCCACTACTAGGCATATATCTTGAGGAGACCAAAATTGAAAGAGATCTATGTATCCCATTATTCAGTTCAGTTCAGTTCAGTTCAGTTGCTCAGAAGTGTCCAACTTTTTGTAACACCATGAACTGCAACATGCCAGGCCTCCTTGTCCATCACCAAGTCCAGAAGTCTCCCCAAACTCATGGCCATAGAGTAGGTGATGCCATGCAACTGTCTCATCCTCTGTCATCCTCTTTTCCTCCTGTCCTCAATCTTTCCCAGAATCAGGGTATTTTCAAATGAGTCAGCTCTTCTCATCAGGTGAACAAAGTATTGGAGTCTCAGCTTTAACATCAGTCCTTCCAATGAACACCCAGGACTGATCTCTTTAGGATGGATTGGTTGGATCTCCTTGCAGTCCAAGGGACTCTCAAGAGTCTTCTGCAACACCATAGTTCAAAAGCATCAATTCTTCAGCACTCAGCTTTCTTTATAGTCAAGCTGTCACAGCCATATATGACTACTGGAAAAAATCATAGCCTTGACCTTTGTTGGCAAAGTAATGTCTCTGCTTTTTAATATGCTGTCTAGGTTGGTCATAACTTTCCTTTCAAGGAGTAAGTATATTTTAATTTCATGGCTGCAATCACCTTCTGCAGTTATTTTGCAACCCGAAGAATAAAGTCAGCCACTGTTTCCCCATCTATTTCCCATGAAGTGATGGAACCAGATGCCATGATCTTCATTTTCTGCATGTTGAGCTTTAAGCCAACTTTTTCACTCTCCTCTTTCACTTTCATCAAGAGGCTCTTTAGTTCTTCACTTTCTGCCATAAAGGTGGTGTCATCTGTATATCTGAGCTTATTGATATTTCTCCTGGAAATCTTGATTGCAGCTTGTGTTTCTTCCAACCCTGCATTTTTCATGATGTAATCTGCATATAAGGTAAATAAGCAGGGTGACAACATACAGCCTCGATGTACTCCTTTTCCTATTTGGAACCAGTCTGTTGTCCCATGTCCACTTCTAACTGTTGCTTCCTGACCTGCATATAGGTTTCTCAAGAGGCAGTTCAGGTGGTCTGGTATTCCCATCTCTTTCAGAATTTTCCACACTTTATTGTGGAATGCTTTGGCATAGTCAATAAAGCACAAATGGATGTTTTTCTGGAACTTTCTTGCTTTTTCTGTGATCCAGCAGACGTTGGCAATTTGATCTCTGGTTCCTTTGCCTTTTCTAAAACCAGCTTAAACATCTGGAAGTTCATGGTTCACATACTGCTGAAGCCTGGCTTGGAGAATTTTGAGCATTACTTTGCTAGCGTGTGAGATGAATGCAAATGTGCAATAGTTTGAGCATTCTTTGGCATTGCTTTTCTTTGGGATTGGAACAAAAACTGACCTTTTCCAGTCTTGTGGCCACTGCTGAGTTTTCCAAATTTGCTGGCATATTGAGTGCAGCAGTTTCACAGCATCATCTTTCAGGATTTGAAATAGCTCAACTGGAATTCCATCACCTCCACTAGCTTTGTTTGTAGTGATGCTTCCCAAGGCCCACTTGACTTCACATTCCAGGATGTCTGGCTCTAGATGAGTGATCACATCACTGTGATTTTCTGGGCTGTGAAGATCATTTTTGCACAGTTCTTCTGTGTATTCTTGCCACCTCTTCTTAATATCTTCTGCTTCTGTCAGGTCCCTACCATTTCTGTCCTTTATTGAGCCTGTCTTTGTATGAAATGTTCCCTTGGTATCTCTTATTTTCTTGAAGAGACTTCTAGACTTTCCTATTCTATTGTTTTCATCTATTTCTTTGCTCATTACAGCACTATTTACAATAGCTAGACCATAGAAGCAACCTAGATGTCCATTAACAGATGAGTGAATAAAGAAGTTGTGATACATATTCACAATGGAATATTACTCTGCCATTTAAAGGAACACATTTGAGTCAATTATAATGAGGTGGATGAACCTAGAAAAAGAAAGATAAATATCATATTCTAATGCATGTATACGGAATCTAGAAAAATGGTACTGAAGAATTTATTTACAGGGCAACAGTGGAGTAAGAGATATAGAGAATAGACTTATGAACATGGGGAGAGGGGAGGAGAGAATGAGGTGTATGGAAAGAGCTATATGGAAACTTACATTACCATATGTAAAATAGATAGCCTTAGGGAATTTGCTGTATGGCTCAGAAAACTCAGACAGGGTCTGTATCAACCTAGAGGGGTGAGATGGGGAGGGAAATGGGAGGGACTTTCAAAATGGAGAAGATATATGTATACCTATGGCTAATCCATGTTGAGGTATGAGAGAAAAGAGCAAAACTTTGGAAAGTAATTATCCTTCAATAAAAGGTAAATAAATTAAAAAAACAAAGAACCCTCAGCCACACACTGAGTGAAAGTCCCCCACATTTCTCCTCAAAGATGTATCATCTTGATTGATTGCATGTGTTTTATGATAGCTCCTGGAAGCCACTAAATGCAACCTCCTATTTTGCTAAAGTGAAAAATGAGACAAAGACCTTGTGAGACATTGATTTTGTGCCATAAGTGAAGGCACATTCAATTCAGGCAGGTAAATTACCATGAAAGTGTCATTTTGTTAGGATAAGAACTCAAAATAAATGAACTTGAGTTAAAGGAGAATAGGGTTTCTTTTGACTGTAACAGCTGGATTTCTGCAGGTCCTTTGGAGAGTGTTTATAGACACAGAGTGCTGTAGACACAGGGTGATTACAGACACAGAATGGAGGGTGCTGTGGGGACACAGAGAGCATCCTTTGCGATTTTGTTCTACTCTTCTTTTGTTTATAGAAATCACTTTTCTCTATTCCTCTGTCCATAAAGTAATGCCAATTATATTAATGAAGGTCCAAAAATAAAATGCAAGGGCTGGGTGGGAAATGTGTCTAAAAAAGTCCAGGCAAGTGAGAGGTTTCTGGAGATCAAGGGACAGAACAACCATGACAGAAAAGATGGACCTAAATTCATAAAAAGACTAACAATCCTGAACAAAACAATAACAATCACAGAAGCCAGAGATGAGTTTGGGAAAATGATTGCTTGCAAAACTTGGGTAATAAAATATGTGTTCGGTGTCTTTCTTTTGTTCAGTGGCTTGGAAGTCTGTCCACTTTCACTGGAATAGTTTAAGAGGGACCTTGTGTTCCCAGGGAAAAATCAGTCTCCATCTGTGGTAAAGAAGCACAGTAATTGATCACAGGAGGTGTGCAGTTTATAATTCTCTGATGCAAGAATTTGCAGAGACACTGTGTGGGGTTTGCATAAGAATGCAAATAAAAAGAAAAGACATCCCTAGGTGGCTAACTTGTCTTTCCCACCAATACCTCTCTTTCTTCTTCTGTTTGACTCAATTTTATTAATAGAAGAAAAAAGTGAGTGGGTTAGAATTTTATATCCTCTCATAGATCATAAACATGACTTTCGTTCATGTGTCCAGTTATATCTAGCTCTTTGCAACCCCATGGGCTATAGCTTGTCAGGCTCCTCTGTCCTTAGGATTATTCCAGCAAGAATATTGGAATCAGCTGCCATTTCTTGCCATTTCCTTCTCCAGGAGATCATCTTGACCCAGGGATTGAACCCACAGCTCCTGCATCTCCTGCATTTTCAGGCAGATTCTTTACCACTGAACCACTTTGGAAACCCCATAAACATGACTAAGTTCAGTTAAGTCACTCAGTCGTGTCCAACTCTTTATGACCCCATGAATTGCAGCACACCAGGCATCCCTGTCCATCACTAACTCCTGAAGTTCACTCAAGCTCATACCCAACGGGTCGGTGACACCATCCAGCCATTGCATCCTCCATCGTCCCCTTCCCTTTCTGCCCCCAGTCCCTCCCAGCATCAGTCTTTTCCAATGAGTCAATCCTCTGCATCAGGTGGCCAAAATATTGGAGTTTCAGCTTTAGCATCATTTCTTCCAGAGAAATCCCAGGGCTCATCTCCTTCAGAATGGACTGGTTGGATCTCCTTGAAGTCCAGGGGACTCTCAAGAGGCTTCTCCAACACCACAGTTCAAAAGAAACAATTCTTCGGTGCTCAGCATTCTTCAGAGTCCAACTCTCACATCCATAGATGAACACTGGAAAAACCATAGCCTTGACTAGATGGACATTTGTGGGCAAAGTAATGTCTCTGCTTTTGAATATGCTATCTAGGTTAGTCTTTCCTTCCAAGGAGTAAGCGTCTTTTAATTTCATGGCTGCAGTCACCATCTGCAGAATTTTGGAGCCCCAAAAAATAAAGTCTGACACTGTTTACATTGTTTCCCCATCTATTTCCCATGAAAACCATTAAGTAATGTTCAAGCTGATTTTAGAAAAAGCAGAGGAACCAGAGATCAAATTGCAAACATCCACTGGATCATGGATAAAAGAAGAGAGTTACAGGAAAACAAACAAACAAACAAACAAAACATCTATTTCTGCTTTATTGACTATGCCAAAGCCTTTGACTGTGTGGACTACAATAAACTGTGGAAAATTCCGAAAGAGATGGGAATACCAGACCACCTGAACTGCCTCTTGAAAAACCAATATGCAGGTCAGGAAGCAACAATTAGGCCTGGACATAGAACAACAGACTGGTTCCAAATAGGAAAAAAAGAGAACATAAAGGCAGTATATTGTCACCCTGCTTTTTTTAACTTATATGCAGAGTACATCATGAGAAACGCTGGGCTGGAAGAAGCACAAGCTGGAATCAAGATTGCCAGGAGAAATATCAATAACCTTAGATATGCAGATGACACCACCCTTATGGCAGAAAGTGAAGAGGAATTAAAAACCCTCTTGATGAATGTGAAAGAGGAGAGTGAAAAAGTTGGTTTAAAGCTCAACATGCAGAAAATGAAGATCATGGCATCTGGCACCATCATTTCATGGGAAATAGATGGGAAACAGTGGAAACAGTGTCAGACTTTATTTTTTTGGGCTCCAAAATCACTGCAGATGGTGACTGCAGCCATGAAATTAAAAGACACTCCCTGGAAGGAAAGACAAACCTAGATAGCATATTCAAAGACGGAGACATTACTTTGCTAACAAATGTCCGTCTAGTCAAGGCTGTGGTTTTTCCAGTGGTCATGTATGGATGTGAGAGTTGTACTGTGAAAAAAGCTGAGCACCGAAGAATTGATGCTTTTGAACTGTGGTGTTGGAGAAGACTCTTGAGAGTCCCTTGGACTGCAAGGAGATCCAAACAGTCCATTCTAAAGGAGATCAGTCCTGGGTTTTCTTTGGAAGGATTGATGCTAAATCTGAAACTCCAATACTTTGGCCACCTCATGTGAAGAATAGACTCATTGGAAAAAACTCTGATGCTGGGAGGCATTGGGGACAGGAGGAGAAGGGGAGGACAGAGGATGAGATGGCTGGATGGGATCACTGACTCGATGCGCATGGTTTTGAGTGAACTCTGGGTGTTGGTGATGGACAGGGAGTCCTGGCGTGCTGTGATTCACAGTGCTGCAGAGTCAGACATGACTGAGTGACTGAACTGAACTGAACTGAATGGTTTTGGAATCTTCAATTTTCACAGGATAGCCTGTGTTCAACTCAAGAATCTTTCATTTGGCATGTTGCTATATAATTCCCACTGATTCTGTCATATAGAAGATGTTGTGGAGTGATCCACATGGTGCTCTGTGTGCTGAGTCAGAGTCAGCATTGGCTTGTCACTGCTCATGGTCCAGCGCTGCACTGAGGGCCTGATCTGCATGACCCACGGCATTCTTATGTTCTTGTTTTTCTGGTGAGGACACTAAGGCACAGAGAAATTCAACAGGCAGCTCTGGACACAAAGAAGGAAGCAGGGTGTGAGCCTCACCATAAAGGCAGACCCCAGAGCCTACTTATCTCTGCTTTCTTCCCAAAGGCTAAGGTGGAAGAGTCCACATTAAACAGCAGTTTATGATACACACTGAGAGGGTGTTTTTCTGTACGGAAAGAAGAACTGTTAATTTACAGATGTCTGACCTGGTCTCAGTTCAGTTCAGTTGCTCAGTCGTGTCTGACCCTTTGCGACCCCATGAATCACAGCACGCCAGGCCTCCCTGTCCATCACCAACTCTCGGAGTTCACTCAGACTCACATCATCGAGTCAGTAATGCCATCCAGCCATGTCATCCTCTGCCGTCCCCTTCTCCTCCTGCCCCCAATCTCTCCCAGCATTAGAGTATGTTCCAATGAGTCAACACTTCGCATGAGGTGGCCGAAGTACTGGAGTTTCAGCTTTAGCGTCATTCCTTCCAAAGAAATCCCAGGGCTCATCTCCTTCAGAATGGACTGGTTGGATCTCCTTGAAGTTCAAGGGACCCTCAAGAGTCTTCTCCAACACCACAGTTCAAAAGCATCAATTCATCGGTGCTCAGCCTTCTTCACAGTCCAACTCTCACATCCATAAATGAACACTGGAAAAACCATAGCCGTGGCTAGACGGACATTTGTGGGCAAAGTAATGTCTCTGCTTTTGAATATGCTATCTAGGTTAGTCTTTCCTTCCAAGGAGTAAGTGTCTTTTAACTTCATGGCTGCAGTCACCATCTGCAGTGATTTTGGAGCCCAAAAAAATAAAGTCTGACACTGTTTCCACTGTTTCCCCATCTATTTCCCATGAAGTGATGGGACCAGATGCCATGATCTTCGTTTTCTGAAGGTTGGGCTTTAAGCCAACTTTTTCACTCTCCGCTTTCACTTTCATTAAGAGGGTTTTTAGTTCCTCTTCACTTTCTGCCATAAGGGTGGTGTCATCTGCATATCTGAGGTTATTGATATTTCTCCCGGCAACTTGATTCCAGCTTCTGTTTCTTCCAGCCCAGCATTTCTCATGATGTACTCTGCATATGAATTATATAAGCAGGGTGACAATATACAGCCTGGATGCATTCCTTTTCCTATTTGTAACCAGTCTGTTGTCCATGTCTAGTTCTAACTGTTGCTTTCTGACCTGCATACAGATTTCTCAAGAGGCCTCAAGAAAGGCTGAGTTGTTAAGGGCTGTGAATGTTGAATTTAACTGTTAGACAACAGAGACCCACTTGAGGATTAGGGATTTTGCAGCAAAGAAGGAAACTGCCATGTCCATGCTTTAGATGCACGGGCATTTGGCGGCTGGGTACAGAGGTTTAGAAGGAAGAGCTGGGTGTGGGAGTAAGGGGTTAGGATGAAGAAGAGAGGTTTTTGGACAAATCTCACAGTTGTCTAGGTGTGCTGTGATTTGGACTTGTGACAGTATGATTTCATGAGACAAGGGAAAGATAAACAAAAGATAAGCTTTAATAACTTATCTTTTCCTCAGTTTTTCTTCCTTACCACAAGCACACTTAATTTTTCTGTTATCATTTCTTACGAAGCAGCCAAACAGTCATGTTTCCCTTTGATATCTGAGGCTCATCAGACTCTATTCTACTCTTTATGAATTGAAAGTAACCATATGGGACAAATGAAAGCCTGAGCTTCAGTCTGTCCCTCTGATGGCAGACTTTATTTAGTACCTTCAACAACTTCTATGATGTTTGACATACTCTAGATATTTAAACATAAGCAGAGCCTTTTGAAGGCCTGAATTGTGACCCCCAGAAAATAACAGGGTATGATCCAACCTCCCAAGGAACTATTATACATAACAGGAGAGCACAAACTTTCCATTCCTGCCCTTCATATTAGAGAGGATTGTCCTCTCAAGGGAAGTTTTCATGCCTTTATATCTGCTGGTGCTTTACATTTCAATTTGTTAGTAATTCTTTTTTGCTAGTAATTTTTGCTAGGGTCTGCTGTAGTGTGCAGTTCTTTGTTTTGTTTTGTTTTCCTGGACTTGTGGCCACTTCTTTTCAAAATGAATCATCTTGAAACATTACATGAAATTAAATGTCAGACATAAAAGGACAAATACTGTGTGATTCCACTTACATGAGATTCTTAGAATAGTCAGATTTATGAAGATGGCTGGAATGGGTGAGGGATTAATGGAGATTACTGTTTAGTTGGTACAGAGTTTCAGATTGGAATGAGGGAATGGTTCTGCAGCTAGCTGGTGGTGATAGCTGCACCACAATGCAATGCACCTTATACCACTAAACTGTATCTTAAAATGGTTAAATTGGCAAACTTCATGTTATGTATATTTTATCATGATTTTTAAAAAGAGAATCATATAGACTTAACCTACCCACACTCTCACCACCACCCTTTGCAGGACTGATCCATTAGTGGTTTGTTCTCAGCAAAGTCACTAACAGCAGTATATTACCTGAATTTCCTTTCATAAAATGGGCAATCTATGAGTATTCATTCAGCATTGATCAGATCCCTATACTCACTTCCGTTCAGGAAAATAATTGGTCCTCCTTACATTGCACAGACCTTATTCTTCTGAAAATCAGATCCACAGGGTATTATTAAATGTCATGGGAAACAAAAATAAAAAAAAATCTATAGCTTGAGAAAATGTGAGTTAAGAATACTTAGAGAAATATATTTGCCATCAAACTTCTCAAAAATTTTAGACACTAACATACAAAAAGAATATTCAAGAAGGGAGCATAGTATGCATATTTCTCCCAAATTTCTGACCACATAACTGTCTAATAATAGAAAATATCATGGGTCTATGATCCGTTGGATAACAGTTTTAGCAATCAGTTCAGTTCAGTTCAGTCGCTCAGTTGTGTCCGACTCTTTGTAACCCCATGAATCACAGCATGCCAGGCCTCCCTGTCCATCACCAACTCCTGGATTCTACCCAAACCCATGTACATTGAGTTGGTGATACCATACAGCCACCTCATCCTGTGTCATCCCCTTCTCCTCCTGCCCCCAATCTCTCCCAGCATCAGAGTCTTTTCCAATGAGTTTTAGCAATATAGTCCTACAAAATAAAATCTAACAATTTAGTGTGTTTTCCAACATATTCCATGAAGATTTCCACTAAAATCCCACCTTTTCTCATATTTTCTGTCACTCCTATGACATAGCCATATTACATTTCATGATTTTTTGAGCCTAAATCTCACTCTTGCTCCCATGCATTTAGGTAGTCTCAGTTTGGAATAAATTTTTCTCATGTTTATTCTCTGGAGACACTACTTTATTCATTGAGTTTTCCCTGGTCTTTTAAGTGTAAAAGCAGTGTCTCCTGTAATTATTATAGCAAACCTCTGAGTAAGCATTCATGCATCCCACCTGTTAATTGTTCACAAGTCTCTTACCTAATCCATGTTGTTTCATAAGTGACAGGTAAGACTATATATTCTTCATTCTTGCATTTTCCACAGATTATTGTTATTCACACTGAGTAGGTGCTCAGTGTGTGTACATTTGCAAACTTAAACTTGGCAGCACCTATAATATATAGAGACATGAACAGGTTTATTTGGCATGATTAAAAAATACTGGTCACAGCTTTTGTTTTCTAGGAGATAGGAAATCAACATATGCAGAACTGCAATAATTTTGGAAAACCATAATGTGAAATAGCTGGTACAAATAGTCGGATAAAAGTAGAATAGGTGAATAATGAAGCAATGAACAGTTAGAACTAAGCTAACTTGGCTGATTTAGGGATATCATCCTAGCTGAGTTTTGAAGGAAGTGCTGGTCATGGTTCAGAGATAAGGACTATTATCCTTTATTATCATTTTACTACTATATATCTTCATCATCAAACTCACCATTCCTATCACCAGTTTTTTGTTTTGTTTTGTTTTGTTTTTTGTTTGTTTGTTTTAGCAAAGAGCTGTCTGTGGTGCTATCTACTGAGCCTTACTCATCCCTCTCGTGTCACTGGGCTTCCAGTACTCAGTAAAATATTTATAAAGTGAGTGAAGTCGCTCAGTTGTGTCCGACTCTTTGCGACCCCATGGACTGTAGCCTATCAGGCTCCTCCATCCATGGGGTTTTCCAGGCAAGAGTGCTGGAGTGGATTGCCACTTCCTTCTCCAGGGGATCTTCCCAACCCAGGAGTTGAACCCGGGTCTCCCACATTGCAGGCAGATGCTTTAGCGTCTGAACCACCAGAGAGTGGATATTTAGAGAGGTATTATATTCTACCTCATTGGTGATGCTATTTTCTTCTTTGATTCTGAAGATGGTGCATACATGACAAAAGGAAAATGATAAAGATATTTTATACTCTAACAAGTCATAGGGTATCAACTACATAACAATTTTTATGTAAATTGTTATTCCATAAATCATTAATTTGACCTGAACCTTAATACTATGTTAAAACCACATATTGGTGGAAAAAAGACTCATTCTTTTCTCTTCTGTTTTTTTTTTGGCTTTGATTTTATTTACTTAAATAGTTCTAGATTTTAAGACGCCAAGGAAGTCTTCACAAGTCTTACTTTATGGAAACCTCCTAAAGGGGATTTAGCTGCCTAAATGACCTCTCGCTTGCACTTGATTATCACTTGACTATCACAAGCACCATGGATATTACTGCCCTTGCTGGCAAGTGATAAGGGACAGATAATGTTGCAGGCTGTCAGTTGCAGGAATAGATTGATTCTGGCAGCTATAGTAATCATGAACTCCTTATTACCAAATTGAGACTCAAATTGAAGAAAGTAGGGAAAACCGCTACACCGTTCAGGTATGACCTAAATCAAATCCCTTATGATTATACAGTGGAAGTGAGAAATAGTTTTAAGGGCCTAGATCTGATAGATAGAGTGCCTGATGAACTGTGGAATGAGGTTCATGACATTGTACCGGAGACAGGGATCAAGACCAACCCCATGGAAAAGAAATACAAAAAAGCAAAATGGCTGTCTGGGGAGGCCTTACAAATAGCTGTGAAAACAAGAGAAGTGAAAAGCAAAGGAGAAAAGGAAAGATATAAGCATCTGAATCCAGAATTCCAAAGAATAGTAAGAAGAGATAAGAAAGCCTTCCTCAAAGATCAATGCAAAGAAATAAAGGAAAACAACAGAATAGGAAAGACTAGAGATATCTTCAAGAAAATCAGAGATACCAAGGGAACATTTCATGCAAAGATGGGGTCGATAAAGGACCGAAATTGTATGGACCTAACAGTAGCAGAAGACACTAAGAAGAGGTGGCAAGAATACACAGAAGAACTGTACAAAAAATATCTTCATGACCCCGATAATCATGATGATGTTATCACTAATCTAGAGACAGACATCCTGGAATGTGAAGTCAAGTGGGCCTTAGAAAGCATCACTATGAACAAAGGTAGTGGAGGTGATGGAATTCCAGTTGAGCTGTTTCAAATCCTGAAACAGGATGCTCTGAAAGTGCTGCACTCAATATGCCAGCAAATTTGGAAAACTCAGTAGTGGCCACAGGACTGGAAAAGGTCAGTTTTCATTCCAATTCTAAAGAAAGGCAATGCCAAAGAATGCTCAAACTACCGCACAGTTGCACTCCTCTCACATGCTAGTAAAGTAATGCTCAAAATTCTTCAAGTCAGGCGTCAGCAATACGTGAACCATGAACTCCCTGATGTTCAAGCTGGTTTTAGAAAAGGCAGAGGAACCAGAGATCAAATTGCCAACATCCACTGGATCGTGGAAAATGCAAGAGAGTTCCAGAAAATCATCTATTTCTGCTTTATTGAGTATGCCAAAGCCTTTGACTGTGTGGATCACAATAAGCTGTGGAAAATTCTGAAAGAGATGGGAATACCAAACCACCTAACCTGCCTCTTGAGAAATCTGTATGCAGGTCAGGAAGCAGCAGTTAGAAGTGGACATGGAATAACAGACCAGTTCCAAATAGGAAAAGGAGTACATCAAGGCTGTATATTGTCACCCTGCTTATTTAACTTATATGCAGAATACATCATGAGAAACACTGGACTGGAAGAAACACAAGCTGGAATCAAGATTGTCGGGAGAAATATCAATAACCTCAGATATGCAGATGACACCATCCTTATGGCAGAAAGTGAAAATGAACTAAAAAGCCTCTCAATGAAAGCAAAAGAGGAGAGTAAAAATTGGCTTAAACCTCAACATTCAGAAAACGAAGATCATGGCATCTGATCCCATCTCTTCATGGGAAATAGATGGAGAAACAGTGTAAGACTTTATTTTGGGGGGCTCCAAAATCACTGCAGATGGTTATTGCAGCCATGAAGTTAAAAGACGCTTACTCCTTGGAAGAAAAGTTATCACCAACCTAGATAGTATATTCAAAAGCAGAGACATTACTTTGCCGACTAAGGTCCGTCTAGTCAAGGCTTTGGCTTTTCCTGTGGTCAGGTATGGATGTGAGAGTTGGACTGTGAAGAAGGCTAAGCACCGAAGAACTGTTGCTTTTGAACTGTGGTATTGTAGAAGACTCTTGAGAGTCCCTTGGACTGCAAGACAATCCAACCAGTCCATTCCGAAGGAGATCAGCCCTGGGATTTCTTTAGAAGGAATGATGGTAAAGCTGAAACTCCAGTACTTTGGCCACCTCATGCAAAGAGTTGACTCATTGGAAAAGACTCTGATGCTGGGAGGGATTTGGGGTAGGAGGGGAAGGGGACGACCAAGGATGAGATGGCTGGATGGCATGATGGACTCAATGGACGTGAGTCTGAGTGAACTCCGGGAGATGGTGATGGACAGGGAGGCCTGGCATGCTGCGATTCATGGGGTCGCAAAGAGTCGGACACGACTGAGCAACTGAACTGAACTGAGTAATGAAAATTTAAAAGGAAAAATTGTTGAAAAGATTAAGGTGCAGTTTTGGTTGTGTAACAGAAACAATGGGAATACTAAGACCATATAAAAATGGTACTCAGAGACATAATTGCATTTAAAGGATTGTCTGTCTCATTTGATAAGCCTCCTACAGTTCACCTTCTCCAAACTGGGCATATGTCTCATTTACTAGGTGGAAGACTAGATATGCTTGCTTTTCTGAATATTCAGCTTAAGAGAGAAGGCCAGGTTTCCTTCACACTTATGAACCAGTAACATTTCCTTTCACTGGAATACTTCTTTTGAATGAGATATTAAGCCATTTCATGCATAAGTGTCCTGACTTTTTGCAACTCTGTGATCTGTAGCCTGCCAGGCTCCTCTGTCCATGGGATTCTACAGGCAAGAATACTGGAATGGATTGCCCATGCCCTCCTCCAGGGGATCTTCCCCACCCCGGGACTAAACCCAAGTTTCGTGCATTGATAGGCGGGCTCTTTACCACTGCCACTACCTGGGAAGTCCATTGAGCCATTACATTTAACCAAATAGCTCATGGGAAGGTGCTTTGTAAACAGAAGAGTGATTCTCTGAAGCTATCACAGAATAACACTTAATGAATTATGACCTATGTCCAGCATTTCTTTACATATGTGAATGCTCTTATTTTCATTATGTGTGGCAATTTCTTGCATGGGAATTTAGATCTTATTAGATTTTAGTTTGTAAGTCAGATTTCTTATTATCATTTGATATGGTGAGAAATGGGAAAACATTGGTCAAATATTAAAAATTAATAAAGGGCAGTGGTGCTGATGTGTATGCTAGCACGTGGGACATAATTGAAAGAGTTGTTTTGAGAATAGATATTATTCAATTGGTAGAATTTTTACTACTGTAGGAGGCTCATTTCAGAGTATCATCCTTGCAGGGCACTAATTAGGAAAGTCACAGGAGAGAGAACAAGAAGTGGGCTGCAAGGGGGTGTTGACTATGATTGAGTGAACTTGGCCTACTGTTTTTTCTTGCCTGTATATAATAATATTATAAAAAAGTCTGACTTCAGCTTGCTCTACTATTATGTTATTCTATAATAATTGAGATTATTATATCTTGAGATATTATTTGTTGAGGTTTTCTTTCTCTCAAAGTATTTTCCCCTATTGTCAGAGACACCCATGTTGCTCCAAGAATAAGAAAGAATATTATAAAAGGAATAAAACAAGAAGAATGAGTGTGCCATTTTCTTGACTTTCAGCATAGGGCATTGAGATGAATGAGAGAAGAGCTGGCACATGTGGGGGTCCAATCATTCACACCATAGAGGAGGCTGAATAAAGTTGACCATGTATGATATTATGCTTGAGTGGGGTCACTTTACTCTGGCCTCTGCAGCGGGATGGAGCAACACCCCAAGATCACTTTCAGGGGATTTAAAGTAGAGGATTGGCAATACTGACACCCTGAAGATCATTTGACCACCTGCTGAGGGAGTCTGCCTGCTGCCAGGATTAAGGGACCGTGACAGTGCTCACCCTGTTCCTGAGGGTCCTCTCAGTATTAGCTGCTGACATAGTGTTCACTTGTCATTTTGTAGAATTTTGTCAGACTGTTTCTGAACTGCTTCACATGGATACCATCCTACCTCCACTCCCTCAAATAGCCCATTAGAAACTCCAAAGTTGAGTGATTTGCCCAAGGGAATATCGCCATAAGTCTGTTGCTAAGAATTACCCCAAATGAACAATTAGACTTCAAACTCAGTCTAATCCAAGGAATGGGGCATTAACCATGGTAAATAGAGAAAGATCCAAGAAGCTGAATCATAAGAACTGTCACCAGTTCTGGACTGGACAGCCAGCTGCTTAGAAGGGACAATTTTCACTGGTCTTGATCTTGAGAAAATGAAAAAAAAATCTTTATTTATATTTGGGGTGCTCTTTTTATAGATGTTGGTGATAATAAGCTCACACCCTATTCAAACTAACTCAAGAAATCATCAACCTTGTATCCTTTGCCCTTCTTTGAGGTTCAGTTTTTTTCACTTTGTAAAGTTAAAGTAAAACACCTAATGTATAGCACTATGAAGATTAAGCTAGATAACATATCAAATGTCAAAGCACTTAGCAAAGTATCTGACACATAGAAGACCTAGAAAATTTTAATTATCTTCTCAAAAAGAGAGAGCGAGAGTGAGAGAAAATGTTTCTAATACTGTTTTCATGTGTCAACCACATAAAAATGTCAGGTTCCAGAATGAAATATGTAACATTTCTGTTTAATGACCATGCCTGTTTATTTGCTTTAGTGATTTACCCAAAGGCATTTTATTTTTCTGATATGCTGATTCTGTTAAGATTCTGAGAAATGGTCTCAGTGCTTTCTCAGATGGGAATGAAATAGGAAGCAAGATAGCACACCTGCACCATCCTTCCTGGACCACACTCCAGAAGAACCAGGGCACCTGATTCCCTCTAGCCCCAGGGATAACCTGGGCTCTGTCCCCAGGATGCCAGAGCCACCAACCAGCGCACAACCTAATGCCTCTCTTTGAGGAGATTGTATTTATTTTGAATGAGAGAACTCAAAACTCATATTTGTTGCCTTTAAGGTCAATGTCCCTTGGTACTTCACTCGTGGTCCAGGGACTAAAGACTCCATGCTCTCAATGCAGGGGGTTCAGGTTCGAACCCTGGTCAGGGAAATAGATCCCACATGCAACAACTGAAGATCCTGCATGCCAAAAAGTAGATCAAAGATCCCATATGCTGCAGCTAAGACTTGGTACAAATAAATGTATCAAGTGAAAAATCATTTTAAAAGATTGATGTGCCTTTATATTTTTTTCCTTAAGAATCCATGGCATCATAACTAGGGAATTTTGCTTTCGTTTATGTCTTTGGTTTGCAAAATTAAGGCAGCTAAAAGGGGAAAAGGCATCATTTGACATTGCACAGGAAATTAAGCAAAGTACTTGTTCTTTCTAGAAGGTAAAGTAGAATTCACATAATAGGAGGTGTGAGATTTCCACACTGGAACATCTCAGGGGTGTTTGAGAAGATCAATGTGTGTACTTCTATTTTTTTTTTTTGAGCTTAATTAAGATAATCACTTTTCATTATCTGCTGCTTAATTCAGTGGTTCTACAACTCAAGGTCCACAGTAATCTCATTCAACACAATAGCTACATTTATTAGAAAACATTTCCTGTTTCATCTTGATGAATTCTTCACAATTCTCATATTGTGGGTAATGTAGTAGGGATAATTTTGTTTTAATAACTAGACCTATTGTCTCATCATTTTTGTTATTACTGGTGAAGACAATAAATTGCTGTTAAATTCCAATACTCTAAAAGATCATTAAAGTGATTGAGCATCTGTTAGTTTGAGCTATTTCTCCCTAGGGCATCAATTTGAATTTTTGTGCACTTAATTTTGCTTGGTTGTCTGTGTTGGTTGAGGCAATAGTATTTAAATATTGATACAACTCTTTATTTTTTCTTCATGAGAAGGAATTCCCAGAGTTTACAGGCTCCTTTACACCTCTATCTGCCTTGTTTCAAAGGCTCCTAAAGGGTGCTGGTGAGAGAAATGGGACTTTTCTTTACTATATTGGAATGGGAAAGACAAACCCTCTGGGGGAAAAGACTTTGGCATTGGTGCTATTTCCTAGCCTTTTGCTCAAATCCTTCCTGAAATAAATAATTCAAGCTGTCAGGGCGGTTTCAAAGCCTGATATCAATCAACACAAGGTAAGGAAGGGTGCATCTGGTCTCTGCTGCAGATACTTAATTAACAACTTAAAGTACTGAATGTGCTAATGGAGGAAGAAAGAGCCTGTTCAAATCTTACGGAGCATATAATAACTATATATATATATACATATATATGTATATATATATACACACGCATACACACACACTCACACACACTCACACATATATCAGTTCAGTTCAGTGGCTCAGTTGTGTCCGACTCGTTGCAACCCCATGAACTGCAGCACATCAGCCCTCCCTGTTCATCACCAACACCTGATGTTTACCCAAACTCATGTCCATTGAGTCGGTGATGCCATCCAACCATCTCATCCTCTGTCATCCCCGTCTCTTCCTGCTTTTAATCTTTCCCAGCATCAGGGTCTTTTCAAATGAGTCAGCTCTTCGCATCAGTTGGCCAAAGTATTGGAGTTTCAGCTTCAGCATCAGTCCTTCCAATGAATACCCAGGACTGATCTCCTTTAGGATGGACTGGTTGGATCTCCTTGCAGTCCAAGAGACTCTCAAGAGTCTTCTCCAACACTACAGTTCAAAAGCATCAATTGTTCGGCGCTCAGCTTTCTTCACTGTCCAACTTTCACATCCATACATGACTCCTGAAAAAACCATAGCCTTGACTAGATGGACCTTTGTTAACAAAGTAATGTCTCTGCTTTTTAATATGCTATCCAGATTGGTCATAACTTTCCTTCCAAGGAGTAAGTGTCTTTTTAAATTTCATGGCTGCAATCACTATCTGCAGTAATTTTGGAGACCCCCAAAACAGTCAGCCACTGTTTCTACTGTTTCCCCATCTATTTCACATGAAATGATGGGACCAGATGCCATGATCTTAGTTTTCTGAATGTTGAGCTTTAAGCCAACTTTCTCACTTTCCTCTTTCAATTTCATCAAGAGGCTCTTTAGTTCTTCTTCACTTTCTGCCACAAAGATGATATCATCTGCATATCTGAGGTTATTGATATTTCTCCCGGCAATCTTGATTCCAGCTTGTGCTTCTTCCAACCCAGCATTTCTCATGATGTACTCCGCATATAAATTAAATAAGCAGGGTGACAATTTACAGCCTTAACGTACTCCTTTTCCTATTTGGAACCAGTCTGTTGTTCCATGTCCAGTTCTAACTGTTGCTTCTTGATCTGCATACGGGTTTCGTAAAAGACAGGTCAGGTGGTCTGGTATTCCCATCTCTTTCAGAATTTAATACATTCAACTTAAGGAAACTTATGCCTTATTCTGAAAGATCATGAGAATGTACTTGAAACCAGGAGAGTAAAACATTTAGTATTGAACTAAAAGCAGTTAAATATGTTTCTATTTTATTTCTTTTAAAAATATCATTATAGAATTTTTAATGAAACAAACTTCAATTGAAATAAATGTTTTCATCTTAAATAAATAAATAAAAGCTAGTTCTTATCATGGGAGTAAAATCCCAGACTTCCTTAGATAATATTATGGGGACAAAGTTGAAATAGTTATTTTTATAAAAAAAAAAATAGAAGCTTTGTGAATATTTTTGGCACAGCCCTGATGTGTTTCTGGACACTTCTTTCCAGAGCATCTCTAGGTTTAACCATTTATCTACTAATGCACTGTTGTGCATTCAGCTCACTTGACCACACCCATAATCACTTCTCTTGACAGGAACAAGCAATGGCTTCAAAATTGTCTGCTAGACCAGTGCTTAGTATAACCAGTCTACTAAATCAGTTAGATTATTTCCTTTAAATTTTGAGGAAGCTATAAGTTATACTTTATTTTATTTCAGAATATCTCAATAATGAAGGAAGTCGTTTCCTTAAAACTTAGTTTCATTGTTTCTTCCTAGAGGCAAGTTCATAATGCAGAGGAACTCATAGGTCTTTGGACAAAATACACAGCTTTAGTTTTCACTGAAGAGTTTGCAAGTACTAGTTTTATCTTCCAGCTTATTTAAAAATCTACTTTATTCTGTATAGAGGTAAGGGAAGTCGATTAGGGTCCTCATCTCTGATGTTGAATGTTTACTATGGATTTTCACTAGTCTGAACATTTCATATGTTTCTCTGTCATTTATGTCTTTCACACTCCTGTAAAGTAGACTGATGTTTTCATGCAAATGCAAAGGGAGGGGAGAGGAAATGCAAACCAACCCCAGGACAGAGCTGAGAGGTGGGATGCCTTTGGTGTCCATTCTTCCTAGAAACTCTCCTAATGCTGACCTTTGTGACTATTAGTTAATTAATCTCACATTGTCCCATAAAAATTATTTAAGGAAATTTTTATCTGAAAAATTGAAGATATTATATAACTCTGAAAAGCAAATTATACCATTTTCCTCCTCTAACTTTGCTGCTGCTTTATAGTTTTTGAGTTTCGTCAGTCACCAAACTGTTCTTTAAGTGCCTTTTGTAGGCAGGAGGTTCTAGGATTTCCTCTATAAGGGAAATAAGGATGTATGAAACATGTGTCCTGCTTAGAAGAGCTTTTGTGAGGGAAGGCAAGGCATCCACTCAATAACACTAAACAATCATTTAGGCATTATTTGATTAAATGCCATGTAAACAACACAAAGACCTCATGTTACACTGGGCTGGAGCTGATGGGCTTCAGGATACCTCAGTATCCTAGTGGGGCTCAGGAGACCTTGACTCTCAGTCTAGCTGGCTTTGAGTGAATCACAGAATCTCCCTGTTTCTCATTCTTTATCATATGTAAAATGAAAAATCTGCATATAGTTTTGTTGTCTAGATAGGTCTAAAGGTTTAGATGAGTAGGAGTCCTTGAGATTAAGGTAGAGGCAGCCTCTGAAATGCTGCTATTCATGGGGACATTGAAGAACAACACTTCAATGATTAGATTATGAAAGAGCTGGAAGTTTCTCTTGCTAGCAGGCTCTCTCCATCGCCTTCTTGGTTTGTGCACTTCTATTAAGCAAGATGCTATGTTGCAGAGGCCCCCAGACATTTGGTGTGCTTCCAGACAAGAATAAGTGAAGAATCAAGGACCTCAGCCCAACAGCCCACAAAGAACCTGCTGACAATTTCTGGTGACCCTGCCAGCAGAGCCTTTCCTGATTGAGCCTCCAAATGAGCCTGCAGACTTTGGGTCAACAATTTAATTGTGCCTCATGAGAGACTAGAGTATCAGCTAAGCCATGCCCAGCACACAGGAACTTTCATTGTTTTAACATACCATGTTTTGGAGTAATTTGATACTCAGTAGTGATAGGGTCTACATGGGGGCTCATGGTTGAAATGGTTCATTATTTGACCTCACAAACAAAGAATAAAGTCACAGTGACCCTTGAGACTGACCAAATTGCCCAAATTCTGTTTTTCCACTGGCACCTACCTTCTCAAGGCTACGAGACTACTGGATTCCAGACCTCTGGCCATGTGGCCTCAAGGCTCAGCTATAGGCTAAATATGAACCATTCCTTCAGAGAATTTTTCGTTGGTGGGATTTAAGACCTTGTCAGAAAGGGAGGACACTGGTTCTTCTCAAGGCCCAGTCACCCTCTTGTTACGGCTCGCTCGCACTTGCCTTACAACTAGTAGATAATGAATATTTTCCTTCAATTAAAAACTTTGCTCAATATCACAAAACTTTCCTTTTAATGCTACAGCTTTCATTAAACTGTCAATAATATAGATAACTTTTATTATAATGTAGCTAAGTTAAGCAGCATATATATAATTCTTTCTACTTAGAAATAATCCCTGTCAACCCTTGGTAACCCTGTCAGGCTTCTTTCACCATGCACATGGGGTATGATTTTGTTTTACTAAAGAAGGGTACAGGGGAGGCAGCTCCCGTAGGGTCCCCCAAGGCACAGAAGGTCATTTGCTTTTTATAAAAGCTTGGACTTTTATGAAATAAAGCTTATATTATTGCTTGGAACTTGGAGTTGGTTCAAGGCAAATCTTTGGGCTTAGTCCTCATTCATGCTGATGCTTTCTTTTCCTAGTTCTCTTCATCCTTGAATTCAGTGGCAACACTTGTGTCCAGTCTTCCCCTTCTTTTGAGGACCTCTTTCTCTGCTCAGTCCAGGTGTGATATTCTAGTCCATTGTTTGCACTTCTTTTTATGCTCACGTCTTAAATATGAGGGTTCTATTTTGGGGTTTTTCTAGTCTAACTCTCTGCATTCTCAGTATTTATCTATTGTATACATATGGTTTAAATCAGCGTCAAACCTATGATACTCACCACTTTAAGGTGAGGCTTAATGTAAGTCAATTTAAAAAATTGAGTGAATAATAATATGGATTTTTCTTGGATTTTGATGGCAGACTTAATAGTAGAATTAGGAAATTCTGGCTTAAGCTAATCACTTTGTGAACTTGTTACAACATTACTTCTGTTTTATGGATTTGTTTGTTGGCTGTGAGAAAAGTGGGATCTTTGCTCTCTGACCAAGGATCAGAGTCACACCCCTTGCACTGGAAGGTGAAATCTTAACCACTGGATTGCCAGGAAGTCCCATCACTCTGATGATTCTTAAATCCATATTTCCTGAATAGATAACTCTCCTAAATTTTAGTTTCAAAAAAAATCATCTAAATGGCCCCCCTCAATTATATGTATTTTACTCAGTTCAGATCTTCAATAATTCTGGCCGTGCTCATGACAGGTACTTCCTAATTTGCTTTCTTCTGCACTGTCCACTTGTCACACCACTTCCAGAGGCATCTCACTGAAACAGAAATAGCAGCATATTACTATCATGCCCCAATCCATCAATGGCTTTCTTCAGTTCAGTTCAGTCTCTCAGTCATGTCCGACTCTTTGCGACCCCATGAATCACAGCACACAAGGCCTCCCTGTCCATCACCAACTTCCAGAGTCCACCCAAACCCATATGCATTGAGTTGGTGATCCATTCAACCATCTCATTCTCTGTTGTCCTCTTCTTCTCTTGCCCTTATCTTTCCCAGCATCAGGGTCTTTTCCAGTGAGTCAGCTCTTCACATCAGGTGGCCAAAGTATTGGAGTTTCAGCTTCAACATCAGTCCTTCCAATAAACACTCAGGACTGATCTCCTTTAGGATGGACTTGCTGGATCTTCTTGCAGTCCAAGGGACTCTCAAGAGTCTTCTTCTGGTGGCTCAAAATAAAGCTCAAATTTCTTGACATCTTACACAACATGCATGAATTAACCTTCCACCATAACCTCACAGTCTTCTCCCACTTCTACCTGTGATTCAGTTTTACTGAACTACCAACACAGGTTGGTAACGCCCAACTCCCAGGCCCTTGCACCTCTGCTGTTTCATCTAACTGATTCCTGCTTAGTCAAGACTCAGCCAACCTCATCCCCCATGGTAATAAATTGTGAATGTGTCTATCATAATATCTATCACACTATTTATCACTGTAAATTTTTTGAAATCATGAAGGTGCTTGATTGGAAACTTTCTAAATGTTATAAAAGTGTAAAGAAAGTCTCCCTTCCTTCCCTTTCCCCCTCCAGCTAGCACTGTTAATAGCTTAGTGTGTTTTCCAGAAATTTTATCTGCATTTACAAACATACATGTAAATAATGGAATCTAAGAAAGGTTCAGCAGCTTCCTTTTTTTTTTTTTTAATTTTATATCTTGTGTGCACCTGTGCATGTCAGGGCTTGAAAATCCACTACATTCTTTTTAGCATCTTTTTCTTTAAAGAGAGATCAAGGGGAGAGACTTATTTTCATGTCTCCAAGTTCTTTAGAAATATAAGAACATCTTCATTTAATGCAGAAACTTGTCTCATTTTTCTCCTGACTTTATGTCCTTGAATAAAATAGGTAACTGTTTTCCCAGAGTAATTTCAAGCAGA
Source organism: Ovis aries (assembly GCF_016772045.2). Lineage (NCBI taxonomy): Eukaryota > Metazoa > Chordata > Mammalia > Artiodactyla > Bovidae > Ovis > Ovis aries. The sequence continues at coordinate 608,334 of NC_056059.1, forward strand.
ATATAGTAACTGACAGTTCTTGTTTCATTTATCTATGTATTCACTTACCTATGTCATCAGTCATTTCCCATCATAATGCATGTTTTTGTCCTTGTGACCCTCTGACTTCAGGACCCATTCCTTCATTTTCTATATAGGAATGAAATATTGGAATGTTTCAGAAATATTATTAAATTGAGTGTTCACAGTAACTCTATATGCTAAGCAAGATAGAAATATTCCTATTTTACAAAAAGAAAGTTGAAGCTTTGAGAAACTGCCTAACTACAGACTGGGCATCCTGTTCACTCCATGTCCATATTCGCCTATTTATTTGCTTAGGACTCACCCTTGTGATGTTCCAGTGGGTATGCTCTGAATCCTTGCTTCCTCACTCTTTAACATAAATATCTAGTTTTTTTAATTTCCTTTGGATGAATTAATTTACACTGAAAATATTCACACCTACAGTGACTATGTTACCCCTCCCAGAGTCATTATTATAGAAGTTAGTGAATTAATGTAAACAAATGAGAAACATAGTAGGAATTGTTGGAGAAAATAACTTTCATTGGAATAGACCTTTTAGTACACCCAAAACAATTTTAGATAGCAGATCTTCTTATTCCATATCTGTTTATCAGGTCACATCTATTGGTTGTGTGTTAGGAAGATACAGCTCTACCAGATTTGTTTTGCATATCTTGTTACTTTCCCCACCACCCAGCCCCAGTCCACTCCAGTCAATTTTTCAAATGACCCTGAAAAGAAATTCATACTTGTTTAGTTTCTTTGAAAACTCTTCTTCAAAATATGTTTGAAATTTTTTTAAACAGTTGGTATTCATTTTCCAAAATAACCCTTCATGAAAATGTCCAAAATAATTTTCAGAAATTAAACCACTGAGATCTCATTATTTTGCGATTGCTAACTTACTCTTGAGATCTCACTTTAGTTCTGTGAATCTGAGATTATTAGTGCCAGAACATAGTTGGGGAAACTAACAGCAATGTCTTCAAGGCACTTTGAGGTTTTTAGGGGTCATTTATTATTTTATTGTAACATATTATCCTTCTGTCTTCTGTGTATATAATTATTTGGAAAAATGAGGCCCAAAGAGTATTAAGATTCAACTCTTGTAGAGAGTTTGCCTTGTCTTCCTTAAATCTGCAAGAAAATAAGTTTTTTTTTTTTCAAAAAAATGTTAGCACTGAAATATCTAACTTTTATTCAGAAAGATGACTTTTAAAAAATAAAGAATTAGGCTGCATTTATTTCCAGAATTCTGGGAGGTGGATCATAGAGGATCCTGCTGTGATTTATGTCTGAGAGTGTTTTGCCTATGTTCTCCTCTAGGAGTTTTATAGTTTCTGGTCTTACATTCTGAACGGGAGAAAATAATAGCAAATGAAGCAACTGACAAACAACTAATCTCAAAAATATACAAGCAACTTATGCAGCTCAATTCCAGAAAAATAAACTACCCAATCAAAAAATGGGCCAAAGAACTAAATAGACATTTCTACAAAGAAGACATATGGATGGCTAACAAACACATGAAAAGATGCTCAACATCACTCATTATTAGAGAAATGCAAATCAAAACCACAATGAGGTACCACTTCACACCAGTCAGAATGGCTGCGATCCAAAAATCTGCAAGCAATAAATGCTGGAGAGGGTGTGGAGAAAAGGGAACCCTCCTACACTGTTGGTGGGAATGCAAACTAGTACAGCCACTATGGAGAACAGTGTGGAGATTCCTTTAAAAATTGCAAATAGAACTACCTTATGACCCAGCAATCCCACTTCTGGGCATACACACCGAGGAAACCAGAATTGAAAGAGACACATGTACCACAATGTTCATCGCAGCACTGTTTATAATAGACAGGACATGGAAACAACCTAGATGTCCATCAGCCGATGAATGGATAAGAAAGCTCTTGTACATATACACAATGGAGTATTACTCAGCCGTTAAAAAGAATTCATTTGAATCCGTTCTGATGAGATGGATGAAACTGGAGCCGATTATACAGAGTGAAGTAAGCCAGAAAGAAAAACACCAATACAGTATACTAACACATATATATGGAATTTAGAAAGATGGCAATGACGACCCTGTATGCAAGACAGCAAAAAAGACACAGATGTATATAACGGACTTTTGGACTCAGAGGGAGAGGGAGAGGGTGGGATGATTTGGGAGAATGGCATTCTAACATGTATACTATCATGTAAGAATCAAATCGCCAGTCTATGTCTGACGCAGGATACAGCATGCTTGGGGCTGGTGCATGGGGATGACCCAGAGAGATGTTGTGGGGAGGGAGGTGGGAGGGGGGTTCTTCTTTGGGAACGCATGTAAGAATTAAAGATTTTAAAATTAAAAAAAAATAAATAAAAATAAATAATTAGGCTGCATCTTTATCAGCAAGATTTTCTTTATCCCTCAATGCTTTTAAATACTTTTAGCAAGATGGTTGGTGACACTGAGAAAAAGAAGTGTGGTTTTCTGTTGGAAGGGAAGGAGAGTCAGTAGCATCTGTCCCCAGAAGAGGATTAGGGAACTGCAAGGAATAGAATCACGAGTGAGTCTGAGCTAACTGATCTCTTCAGGGAGGATGCCAGGAACAGCATCTCTGGTTTGCTACAAATGAGATTTAATCAACTTTAGGAAACAAATGAAAAATCTGGAGATTTTTCTGACCCAGGGACGAAACCCAGATCTCCTGCATTAACAGGCAAATTATTTATGGTCTGAGCCACTAGTGAAGCTCTTTTCATCAGAGGGATTTAGAACACAAAAGCAGGAAGACAACAGATACTTGCAGTAACAGGCAAATTTGACCTTGGAGTACAAAATGAAGCAGGGCAAAGGCTAACAAAATTTTGTCAAGAGAACACATGGGTCATAGCAAAAACACTTTAACAACAACCCAAAGAAACAACTTTACACGTGGACATTACCAGATGGCCAATACCAAAATCAGATTGATTACATTCTTGAAGCCGAAAATGGAGAAGCTCTATATGTCAGCAAAACAAGACTGGGAGCTGGCTGTGGCTCAAATTATGAACTCCTTATTGCAAAACTCAGGCTTACATTGAAAAAAAAAAAAAAAGGAAAACTACTAGGTCATTCAGATATGACCTGAATAAAATCCTTTATTATTATACAGTGGACATGACAAATAGATTCAAAGGATTATATCTGGTAGACAGAGAGCCTGAAGAACTATGGATGGACATTTATAACATTGTACAGGAAGCAGTGGCCATACTTATCCCAAAGGGTCACCCCCCTCTTGCATCCCCCCCAATGCAAGAAGGCAAAGCAGTTACCTGAGAAGGCTTTATAAATAGCTGAAGAAAGAAGAGAAGCTAAAGACAAAGGAGAAAGGGAAGGATATATCCGATTGAGTGCAGAGTTCCAGAGAATAGCAAGGGGAAACCAGAAGACTTTCTTAAATGAACAATACAAAGAAATACAGGAAAACAATAGAATGGGAAATACTAGAGATCTCGTTAAGAAAATTGGAGCTATCGAGGGAAAATTTCATGCAAGAATGGGCATAATAATTGACAGAAATGGTAAGTACCTAACAGAAGCAGAAGGGGCTAAAAATAGGTAGCAAGAATACACAGAACTATAAAAAAAGGTCTTAATGACCCAGATAACCACAATGGTGTGGTCACTCACCTAGCATCAGACATCCTGGAGTGTGAAGTCAAGTGGGCCTTTGGAAGAATTAGTATGAACAAGGCTTGTAGAGGTGATGGGATTCCAGCTGAGCTATTTCAAATCTTAAAAGATTATGCTGTGAAAGTGCTGCACTCAATATGCCAGCAAATTTGGAAAACTCAGTGGCCACAGGACTGGAAAAGGTAAGGTGTTAATACAATCCCAAGGAAAAGCGACAGTTGTTCAATGGTGTCTGAATGTTTGTGACCCCATGGACTACAGCTTGTCAGGCTCCTCTGCCCATGGAATCCTCCAGGCAATTCTACTAGAGTTGGTAGCCATTCCCTCTCCAGGCGACCTGCCCAACCCAAGGATCAAACCCAGATCTACTGCATTACAGGCAGATTCTTGACCATCTGAGCAACAGGGAAATCCCAATCCCAAAGAAGGTCAATATCAAAGAATATTCAAACTACCATACAATTATACACATTTCCCATGCTAGTAAGGTTATGGTCAAAGTCTTTCAAGCTAGGCTTCCAGATGTACAAGTTAGATTTAGAAAATACAGAGGAAGCAGAGATCAAATTGCAAACATCCACTGAATCAAATAAAAGCAAGATAATTCTAGAAAAAACATCTACTTCTGCTTCATTGGCTTTGACTCTGTGGATTGCAACAAACTGTGGAAAATTCTTAAAGAAATGGGAATACCAGACCACCTTTCCTATCTCCTGAGAAATATGTATGCAGGTTAAGAAGCAGCAATTAAAACCCGACATGGAAAAATGGACTGGTTCAAATTTGGGAAAGGAGTATGAAAAAACTTTGTATTGTCACCCTGCTTATTTAACTTATGTGCAGAGTTCAGTTCAGTTCATAAATCATGTGACTGACAGGCTGGATGAATCACAAGCTGAATCCCCCACCCCCCACCCCCCAGGAGATTGCCAGGAGAAATATCAACAACCTCAGATGTGCTGATGGCACAACTCTAATGAAAGAAAGTAAAGAGGAACTAAAGAGCCTCTTGATGAGGGTGAAAGAGAAGTGTGAAAAGCTGGCTTAAAATTCAACATTCAAAAAACTAAGATCATTACATCCAGTCCTGTCACTTTATGCAAATAGAAGAGAGAAACGTGGAAGCAGTGACAAATTTCATTTTCTTGGGCTTCCAAATCACTGTGGATGGTGACTGCAGCCATGAAATTAAAAGACACTTCCTCCTTCAATGGAAAGCTATGACAAACCTAGACAACATATTAAAATACAGAGACATCACTTTGCCGATAAAGGTCTGTATAGTCAAAGTTATGATTTTTCCAATAGTCATGTACAGACGTGAGACTTTGACCTGTACAATGAAGGCTGAATAATGACAAATTGATGTTTTCAAAGTGTAATGCTAAAGAAGACGGAGAAGGTAACAGGTAAAAAGGCTAGGGGCCTCCAAACAGAGAAAATAGGCTGTAAGTGTCAGACTTGTTTCTACCTTTCTCTTAAGCGACAGGAGGAAACAAACTACAAGTGTCAGATTTTTTTTTTTTTTTCCCTTCTCTATACAAAATTAAAAGGAGCTTTCTCTTAAAATTCTCTGTGGCCGTGATGACACCTGGTTCCACCTGAACTTAACTTTTCTCAAACCTTGAGCTAACCAAAGTATTTTTCGTATGGAAATGTTTTTCTTAAGCAATGTTAATGAACTATGTGTTTACCTTAGACTCTGTCTTTCCTCAGGTTGGTTCCACCTAAGTCTCAGAATCAATAATGGCTCAACAAATCAGTATGTTTTACTCATGGAAATGTTCTCTTAAGCTATGTTAATAAGACTATGTATTTGCTTGGAAAACTGCCTGTCTTCAGAAATCATGTCTGTTGTTTTATGGCCTAGCATGACTTACCTTGTGCCAAAGTTTTCTCAAAATGCGTGTTGTGGGTGAGGACCCTGGTGCCACTCTCTGAGTTCTGAGACATTAACTTTTAACAGCGTCCTAACAGGTATATAACTTCTTGATTAAAACTAGTGAGGGGGCACTCCTTCTGCCCCCTCCTGATGTCTATGTCAGAAGCTTTCTCTATCTCTTTTATACTTTAATAAAACTTTATTACACAAAATCTCTGAGTGATCAAGCCTCATCACTGGTACTGGATTGAATACCTCTCCTCTGGAGGCCAAGAATCCTGGAATTGTTCACAGCTCAGCAACAACCTTTCAAGACTCTTAAGAGCCCCTTGGATTGAGAGGAGATCAAGCCAGTCAGTCCTAAAGCAAATCAACTCTGAATTAGAAGGACTGATGCTAAGGCTAAAACTTCAGTATTTAGCCACTTGATTCAAAGAGCCAACTCATTGGAAAGACCCTGATGCTGGGAAAGACTGAGAGCAGGAGGAGAAGGGAATGGCAGAGGATAAGATGATTAGTTAGCATAACCAACTCAATGGACATGAATTTGAGCAAACTCCAGGAGATAGTGAAGGACAGGGGAGCCTGGCATGCTGAAATTCATGGGGTTACAAAGAGTCAGACATTACCGAGTGACTAAACAGCAACAACAACAAATGGGAAAGTGCTGTAGAGTACAGGATGCTCAGCTTGGTGCCCTTTAGTGACCTAGAGAGGTAGGATGTGGTAATGGGAGATCTAAAAAGAAGGGGTATATGTATACTTATAGCTGATTCATGTTTTTTGTACAGCAGAAACCAACACAGCATTATACAGCAATTACAGTCTAATAAAAAGAAAATAAAAAAAAATTAAAAGGTGACACCTGCAGACATACATTGTGACTGCACTTGTGACTTACCTGCCTTTACTACTCCAGGAACTCTGACTGACAGATAACAAAATCCAGGTTGACCTGAAGGGTGATGACTTCCTTGTGACCAAGTGTCCTGTCATTTGGGCCAGACACATGAGGGAAATTATCTTACTAAGTGAGTGCAGGATGACTCATTAGCCAGTCCAGCTAAAATTAGCTGAGTTACCCTAACCAGAGGAAACTGCACAGCTAGTTAACAGAATTTGAGCTAAAGAAATAGTTATTTCTTTAAGTCATTAAGTTTTGAGTGGGTTGTTCACAGCAAAAAGTAAGTAATAGAACATCCAATAAAAAACTATAAACCATCAGTCACAACATATGCCCTGCCTATCCCCATGGCCTTGCTGAGAGGCGAATAACTGTGCTGGATGAGGAAGGCTTTGAAGGGCAGAGCCTAGGGGAGGATGAGGCCTGAATGTCAGAGGCGCTTGGTGAGCAACAATCAGGATGGCAGCCTCTCTTTCTGAGATTGGCCAGCAGAAACTTGTGCAAGTTTCTTGCCATAGTCAAAAGGAAATACATTGCCAACTGTCATCTTTCCCCTTGACATTAATCTTTTCTCAGTCATTTGACTTTTATCCATTTTAAAAAATATGTATAATCGGCTCCACTTTCATCCATCTCATTAGAACTGATTCACATGTATTCTTTTTAATGGCTGAGTAATACTCCATTGTGTATATGTACCACAGCTTTCTTATTCATTCATCTGCTGATGGATATCTAGGTTGTTTCCATGTCTTGGCTATTATAAACGGTGCTGCAATGAACATTTGGGTACACGTGTCTCTTTCAATTCTGATTTCCTCGGTGTGTATGCCCAGCAGTGGGATTGCTGGGTCATATGGCAGTTCTATTTGCATTTTTTTAAGGAATCTCCACACTGTTCTCCATAGTGGCGGTACTAGTTTGCATTCCCACCAACAGTGTAAGAGGGTTCCCTTTTCTCCACACCCTCTCCAGCATTTATTGCTTGCAGACTTTTGGATTGCAGCCATTCTGACTGGTGTGAAATGGTACCTCACTGTGGTCTTGATTTGCATTTCTCTGATAATGAGTGATGTTGAGCATCTTTTCATGTGTTTGTTAGGCATCTGTATGTCTTCTTTGGAGAGTGAAGTAAGCCAGAAAGAAAAACACTAATACAGCGTACTAACACATATATATGGAATTTAGAAAGATGGTAATGATAACCCTGTATGCGAGACAGCAAAAGAGACATAGGTGTGTAGAACGGACTTTTGGACTCTGAGGGAGAGGGAGAGGGTGGGATGATTTGGGAGAATGGCATTGAAACATGTATACTATCATGTAAGAAACGAATTGCCAGTCTATGTTTGATACAGGATACAGGATGCTTGGGGCTGGTGCACGGGGATGATCCAGAGAGATGATATGGGGTGGGAAGTGGGAGGGGGGTTCAGGATTGGGAACTCATGTACACCTGTGGCAGATTCATGTCAATGTATGGCAAAACCAATACAGTATTGTAAAGTAAAATAAAGTAAAAATTAAAATTAAAAAAAATAAAATTACAATTTTTTTAAATAAAAATAAATAAAAAATATGTACCATATCTGGATTATATCTAATATCATTCCCATAAAAATATACATAGAGTCCACAATAAGAATTTTTGAGAGCCCAGTTTAGAAATAAGGAAATATATTTCCTGTCTGTGACAACATAAGGAATGAAAGGTCCATAAGTGAGATTTACTCAAGACAGGGGCAATTTCTTCCTCAGACAAAATGTACTTGACCCAATTGTTCCATAAGCGTATTTGTGTATTTTGATTCCTGCTTGTCTAGTTGACAATTTTTTTTTTAAATAATCTGTTTCTGTTGTGACATAAAGGCAGTATAGAGAAAAATGCACAAAACTTGGAAGTATCATTTATTGAAAAACTATGAGGCAAACACCCCTGTGACCACACTCAAGTCAGAGAGTGAGCCTTGTCTTCACACCAGAGTCCCTTTCTGTTCACAGTCAGTGTTCACAATCCTGACGTGTGTGGTGATTAAGGCCCTGATAAATTAGATACTTTTGCCATCTCTGCAGAGGTGAAAAATAGACACAGTTACATGTATATCCTGAAATGCAACAGTTCAGTCTTGTTTTAAATTTTATATAATTGAACTCATTCCTCATTGTCTCACTTCTTTTACTTAATGTTCTCTCTTGCTTTGTGTGACTGTAATCTACTCATTTTCATCAACAGGTATTCCACTGTATGAACACACTGGACAAGTTACTATAGAAAGACATCCAAGGTTTCCAACTTTCAGGTACTACAACAGTATTGCTTATGACTGTTTTTACATGTCTCCTTGTGCACATGCACTTGTTTTTCTGGGGAGGGCCCTTTTTGAATTGTAAGATAAGCACATCTTCATATTTAGTGAAACAGTCTAAGGTGGTGTAACCATTTCGCCTGCCACAAGCAGTAGAGTTGCTTCCAATGCTCCACATCCTGTAAGCACTTGATATTGTCAGACTTTTAATTTTTGCCAATCTGATAGGTATGTGGTAGAATATCTTATGTTTTATTTTCAGAATTGTAGTCAGAATTTTACCTTTTCAATTTAAATGTATGCATTCTTAATTGAAAGATAATTGCTTTACAATTATACAGTAAATACAATATTATGTTAGTCTCTTCCATACATAAACATGATTCAGCCACAGGTATACATATGTCCCTCCCTCTTGAACCTCTCTTCCACCTGCCACCCAATCCCATCCCATCCCATCCCTCTACATTGTCACAGAGCACTGGGTTTGAGCTCCTTGATCATGCAAAAATTTCCACTGGCTCTCTATTTTACATATGGTAGTGAATACTCCCTCCATTCTTCCCACCCTTTCCTTACCTCCACCCTATGTCCACAAGTCTGTTCTCTATGTCTGTGTCTCCATTGCTTCCCTGAAAATAGGTTCATCAGTACCATCTTTCTAGATTCCATGTATATGTATTAATATGAGATATTTGTTTTTCTCTTCCTGACTTACTTCATCTGTATAATAAAATCTAGATTCATCCACCTCACTAGAACTAACTCAAATGAATTCATTTTTATGGCTCCATTGTATAGCTCATATATGTGCAAGTTCTTTGTTCATTCATCTATCAATGGACATCTAGGTTGCGCCCATGTCCAAGTTATTGGAAATAGTGCTGCAAAGAATATTGGGGTACATCTGTCTTTTTCAATTTTAGTTTCCACAGGGTGTATGCCCAGTAGTGGGATTTTTGAGTAATATGGTATTTTTATTCCTAGTTTTTAAGGAGTATCTATACTGTTATTTTCATACTGTTCATGGGGTTCTCAAGGCAAGAAATCAGAAGTGGTTTGCCATTCCCTTATCCAGTGGACCACATTCTGTCAGACCTTTCCACCATGACCCTGCTATCTTGGGTGGCCCCACATGGCATGCTGTAGTTTCATTGAGTTAAACAAGGTTGTGGTCCGTGTGATCAGATTAGTTATTTTTCTGTGATTATCATTTCAGTGTGTCTGCCCTTCGATGCCCTCTCACAACACCTCCCATCTTACTTGGGTTTCTCTTACCTTGGAAGTGGGGTATCTCTTCACGGCTGCTCCAGCAAAGCGCAGCCACTGCTCCTTACCTTGTATAAGGAGTATCTCCTTACAGCCGCCCCTTCTGACATTGAACGTGGAGTGGCTCCTCTCGGCCTTCCTTTGCCCGCGCAGCTGCTGCTCCATGGATGTGGTGTTGTTCCTCTCAGCCGCCGCCCCTGACTTCGGATATGGATAGCTCTTCTCAGCCGAAAGGATACTGGAAGGGAAACTCCCTGGGTCGGTAGGTGCCCAGTGTGCTACTGGAGATCAGTGGAGAAATATCTCTAGAAAGAATGAAGGGATGGAGCCAGAGTAAAAACAATACCCACTTGTGGATGTGACTGGTGATAGAAGCAAGGTGCAATGCTGTAAAGAGCAGTATTGCATAGGAACCTGGAATGTTAGGTCGATGAATCAAGGTAAATTGGAAGTGGTCAAACAAGAGATGGCAACAGTGAACGTTGATATTCTAGGAATCAGTGAACTAAAATAGACTGGAATGGGTGAATTCAACTCAGATGATCTTTATATCTACTACTGAGGGCAGGAATCCCTTAGAAGAAATGGAGTAGCCATCATGGTCAACAAAAGAGTCTGAAATGCAATACTTGGATGCAATCTCAAAAATGACAGAAAGATCTGTTTGTATCCAAGGCAAACCATTAAATATCACATTAATCCAAGCCTAGGCCCCAAACAGTAACACTGAAAAAGCTGAAGTTGAACAGTTCTATGAAGAACTACAAGACCTTTTAGAACTAAGACCCAAAAAAAGACGTCCTTTTCATAATAGGAATGCACAAGTAGGAAGTCTAGAAACACCTGGAGCAATGGGCAAATTTGGGCTTGGAATATGGAATGAAGTAGAGCAAAGTCTAATAGAGTTTTGCCAAGAGAATGCACTGGTGTTAGCAAACATCCTCTTCCAACAACACAGGAGAACACTCTACATATTGACATCACTAGATGGTTAACAATGAAATCAGATTGATTATATTCTTTGCAGCCAAAGATGGAGAAGGTCTATACAGTCAGCAAAAACAAGACTGGGCGCTGACTGTGGCTCAGATCATGAACTCCTTACTGACAAATTCAGACTATAATTGAAGAAAGTGGGGAAAACCACTAGACCATTCAGGTATGATGTAAATCAAATCCCTTATGATTATACAGCATAAATGAGAAATAGATTTAAGGGACTAGATATGACAGACAGAGTGCATGATGAACTATGGATGGAGGTTCTTGGCATTGTACAGGAGACAGGGATCAAGACCATTTCCATGGAAAAGAAATGCAAAAAAGGAAAATGGCTATCTGCAGAGGCCTTACAAATAGCTGTGAAAAGAAGAGACACGAAAAGCAAAGGAAAAAAGGAAAGATATATACATGTGAATACAGAGTTCCAAAGAATGTCAAGGAGAAATAAGAAAGCCTTCCTCAGTGATCAGTGCAAAGAAATAGAGGAAAACAACAGAATGGGAAAGACTAGAGATCTCTTAAGGAAAATTAGAGATATGAAGGGAACATTTCATGCAAAGATGGGCTCGATAAAGGACAGAAATGGTCTGGACCTAACAGAAGCAGAAGATGTTAAGAAGAGGTGGCAAGAATACACAGAGGAACTGTACAAAAATGAGCTACACAACCCAGATAATCATGATGGTGTGAACACTCTCCTAGAGCCAGACATCCTGGAAATTGAAGTCAAGTGGGCCTTAGAAAGCATCAGTACGAACAAAGCTAGTGGAGATGATGGAATTCCAGTTGAGCTATTTCAAATCCTGAAAGATGATGCTAGAAAGTGCTGCACTCAATATGCCAGGAAATTTGGAAAACTCAGCAGTGGTCACAGGACTGGAAAAGGTCAGTTTTCATTCCAATCCCAAAGAAAGGTAATGCTAAATAATGCTCAAACTACCACACAATTGCACTCATCTCACACGATTGTAAAGTAATGCTCAAAATTCTGCAATCCAGGCTTCATCAGTACGTGAACTGTGAACTTCCAGTTGTTCAAGCTGTTTTAATAAAAGGCAGAGGAACCAGAGTTCAAATTGCCAACATCCTCTGGATCATTGAAAAAGCAAATAAGTTCCAGAAAAAAATTTATTTCTACTTTATTAGAGGATCTGGTGGCTGAGATGGTAAAGCGCCTGTATGCAATGCAGGAGACCCAGGTTCAAGCCATGGGTTGTGAAGATCTTCCTGGAGAAGGAAATGGAAGCCCACTCCAGTATTCTTGCCTGGAAAATCCCATGGACAGTGAAGCCTGGTAGGCTACTGTCACAAAGAGTCACACACGACTGAGTGACTTCACTTTCACTTTCTTTCACTTTCTGCTTTACTGACTATGCCAAAGCTTTTGAGTATGTGGACCACAATAAACTGTGGAAAATTCTGAAAAGATGGGAATACCAGACGACCTGATCTGACTCTTGAGAAACCTATATGCAGGTCGGGAAGGAACAGTTAGTACTGGACAGTTAGAACTGGACAGACTGGTTCCAAATAGGAAAAGTAGTACGTCAAGGCTGTATATTGTCACCCTGCTTATTTAACTTATATGCAGAGTACATCAAGAGAAATGCTGAGCTGGAGGAAGCACAAGCTGGAACCAATATTGCTGGGAGAAATATCAGTAACCTCAAATAGGCAGATGACACCACCCTTATGGTAGAAAGTGAAGAGGAACTGAAAATCCTCTTGATGAAAGTGAAAGAGGAGAGTGAAAAAGTTGGCTTAAAGCTTAACATTCAGAAAAGTAAGATCATGACATGAGGTCCCATCACTTCATAGCAAATAGATGGGGAATCAATGGAAACAGTGTCAGAATTTACTTTGGGGGGCTCCAAAATCACTGCAGATAGTGACTGCAGCCAAGAAATTAAAAGACGCTTACTCCTTGGAAGACAAGTTATGACCAGCCTTGATAGCATATTGAAAAGCAGAGATATTACTTTGCCAACCAAGGTCCGTCTAGTCAAGGCTATGGTTTTTCCAATGGTCATGTATGGATTTGAGAGTTGGACTGTGAAGAAAGCTGAGCACTGAAGAATTAATGCTTTTGAACTGTAGTGTTGGAGAAGATTCTTGAGAGTCCCTTGGACTGCAAGGAGATCCAACCAGTCCATCCTAAAGGAGATCAGTCCTGGGATTTCATTGAAAGGACTGATGCTAAAGCTGAAACTCCAATACTTTGTCCACCTGATGTGAAGAGCTGACTCATTGGAAAAGACCCTGATGTTGGGAGGGATTGGGGGCAAGAGGAGAATGGGACGACCAAGAATGAGACTACTGGATGGCATCAGCGACTTGATGGACATGAATTTGAGTGAACTCCGGGAGTTGGTGATGGACAGGGAGGCCTGGCATGCTGTGATTCATGGGGTCTCAAAGAGTCAAACACGACTGAGTGACTGAACTGATACTGTTCTCCATAGTGGCTGTACCAATTGACATTTGCACCAATGGTGCAAGATAGTCCCATTTTCCTTACAACCTCTCCAGCTTTCATTGTTTGTAGATTTTTTGCCAATTACCATTCTGAAAGATGTGAGGTGATACACCATTGTAGTTTTATTTGTATTTCCCTAATTATGAGTGATGTCTAGCATCTTTTCATGTGTTTATTGGCTATGTGTATGTCTTCTTTGGCTACATGTGTATTTAGGTTTTCTGCCCACTTTTTGATTGGGTTGCTTGTTTGCTTGTACTAATTTGTATGAATTGCTTGTATACATTGGAGATTAATCCTCTGTCAGTTGATTCATTTGCTTTTATATTCTCCCGTTCTGAAGGTTGGTTTTCACCTTATTGATAGTTTATTTTGCTGTGTAAAGCTTTTAATCATGTCTCATTTGTTTATTTTTGTTTTTATTTTTATTATTCTAGGAGGTGAGTTACAGAGGGTCATGCTGTAATTTATGTCAAGGGGTGTACTGCCAATGCTGTCTTCTAGGAACTTTATAGTTTCTGGCCTTCCCTTTAAGTCTTTAATCCATTTTTTAGTTTATTTTTGTGTATGGTATTAAAAGGTGTTATAGTTTCATTCTTTTCCATGTAGCTGCAGTCTTCCCAGTACCACTTATTGAAGAGGCTGTCTTTTTTCTTTGTATATACTTGCTTCCTTTGTCAAAGATAAGGTACCCATAGGTATGTGGGTTTATTTCTGGGCTTTCTATCTTGTTGCATTTGTCTATATTTCTGTTTTCATGCCAGTATCACACTATTTTGATGACTATAGCTTTGTACTACAGCCTGAAGTCAGGAAGCTTGATTCATCCAGCTCCATTTTTTTTCTTTTGTTCTCAACATTACTTTGGCTATTTGGAGTCTTTAGTGTTTCCATACAACTTGTGAAAAAAAAATTTTTTTTTTCTCTAGTTCTGTGGACATTACCATTGGTAGTTTGATGATACTGCATTGAATCGGTAGATAGCATTGGGTCATATAATCATTTTCCAGTGTTGATTCTTCCATTTCAAGAAAATGGTATATTTCTCCATCTGCTTGAGTTGTGTTTGATTTCTTTCATCACTGTCTTATATTTTTCTGCATACAGGTTTTTTTTCTCTTTAGATAGGCGTATTCCTAGGTATTTTATTAGTTTTGTTGCAATGGTCAGTGGATTGTTTCTTAATTACTCTGTCTGAATTTTCATTGTTAGTGTATAGGAATCCAAGGGATTTCTTTGTATTGATTTTACCTTCTGTGATTTTACTATATTCATTGATTAACTTTAGTGACTTTCTGGTGTCATCTTTAGGGTTTGCTCTATACAGTATCATTTCTTCTGCAACAGTGGTAGTTTTACTTTTTCATTTCCAATCTGGATTATTTTCATTTCTTTCTTTCTTTTCTTTTTTTTTTTTTTTTTTTTGGTCTGACTGTTGCAGCTAGGATTTCTGAAACTATTGAATAGCAGTGGTTATGGTGGGCACCCTTGTCTTATTCCTGATCTTAGAGGAAATGCTTTCAGTTTTCTACCACTAGAATAATGTGTGCTGTGAGCTTATTATCTTGAGGTAGGATTCTTCTATGCTTACTATTTGGAGAATTTTTATCATAAATTGGTGTTGAATATTGTTGAACGCTTTATCTGCATCTACTGAGATCATCATATGGTTTTTATCTTTCAATTTGTTAGTATGGTGTATCACATCGATTGATTTGTATATATTGAGGAATACATGCCTCCCTGGGATAAAGCCCACTTGATCATGATTCATGATTTTTTAATGTGTTGTTGGATTCTGTTTGCTAGAATTTTGTTCAGGATTTTTACATCTGTCTATCATTGGCCTGTAATTTTTGTGTGTACATGTGTGGAATCTTTGGCTTTATCAGGGTGATTGTGGCCTCAAAGAATGAATTGAGGAGTTTTCCTTCCTCTACAATTTCCTGGAAGTGCTTGAACAGAATAAGTGTTAGCTCTTTAAAATTTGATAGAATTCACCTGGAAGCCGTCTCACCCTGGGTTTTGTTTTGTTTGGTTGGTTTTTTTTTTTTTTTTTGGTTAGAATATTTTGTATTGCAGTTTATATTTCTGGGCTTGTCATTGGTCTGTTCATATTTTCTATTTCTTCCTGGGTAAGTTCTGGAAGGTTATATTTTTCTAAAAATTTGTCCATTTCTTACAAGTTGTCCATTTTATTGGCATATAGGTGCATACAGTAGTCTCTTGTGATCCTTTGTATTTATGTGTTGTTTGTTGTAACCTCATTTTCATTTCTAATTTTATTGATTTGAGTCTTCTCCCTTTTTTTCTTAATGAATCTGGCTAATGGTTTGTCAATTTTGTTTATCTTCTCAAAGAACCAGCTTTTAGTGATCTTTGTTATTGTCTCTTTAATTTCTTTTCCATTTATTTCTTCTCTGGTCTTTATGATTTCTTTCCTTCTACTAATTTTTTTTTGTTTTGTTTTGTTTTGTTTTGCTCTTCTGTTTCTAGTTGCTTTAGGTTCAAGGTTAGGTTGTTCATTTAAAGGTCTTCTTGTTTCTTGAGGCAAGTTTTCATTGCTAAAAACATCCCTCTGAACACTGATTTTAATGAATCCCTTAGGTTTTGAGTTGTCATTTGCTGCTAGGTATATTTTGATTTGTTTTTGATTTATTCAGTGATCCATTGGTCATTAAGAATCATATCATTTAGTCTCAATATGTCTGTGTTTTATATAGTTTTTTCCTTCCCCCTGTGGTTGACATGTAATCTTATATCATTGTGGTTCATAGAAGATGCTTAAAATAATTTCATTTTTTGTTATTTTGCCAAAGTTTGATATGTGATACAAGATATAATCTATCCTGGAGAATATTCCATGTGCACTGGAGAAAAAAGTGAAATCTACTGTTTTTGCATGAAGTGCCCTGTAGATTTCAATTAGATCCGGCTGGTTCAATGTATCATTTAAAACTTGTGTTTCCTTATTAATTTTCTGTCTGAGTGAGCTGTCCATTAGTGTGAATTGTGTAAATTCTCCCATTATTATTTTATTTCTCTCAATTTATCCTTTAATAATTGTTAGCATTTGTCTTATGTATAAGAAGTGTTTGTATATTTATAATTGTTATATATTCTTCCTGGATTGATCATTATGTAGTATCCTTCTTTGTTTCTTTAAAGTTTATTTTATGTGATATGAATATTGCTACTTCTGCTTTCTTTTGATTTCTGTTTGCATGGTAAATCTTTTTCCAGCCCTTCACTATCAGTCTGTATTTATCCTTAGATCTGAGGTATATCTCTTATCAACAGAATATATAAGGGTCTTGTTTTAGCATCCATTTAGCCAACCTGTGTCTTTTGGTTGGAGTATTTGGTCCACTTACATTTATGGTAATTATCGATATGCATGATTCTCTTACCATTTGTTGTTTTTCGTTTGGTTTGTAGGCCTTTCTTTCTCTTTTGTTTTCTGTCTAGAGAAATTCCTTTAGCATTTGTTGTAAAGCTGGTTTGGCAGTACTAAATTCTCTTAGCATTTGCTTGTCTGTAAAGGTTTTGATTTCCTCCTTTGAATCTGAATGAGATTCTCGGTGGATAGAGTAATCTTGGTTGTAAGTTTTTTTCTTCTAATCACTTTAAGTATATCTTGCCACTCCCTTATGGTCTGCAGAATTTCTGTTTAACAATCAGCTGTTTGCCTTGTATTTTATTTATTGCTTTTCCTTTGCTGCTTCTAACATTAGTCTTTTGTCTTTAATTTTTGTTAGTTTGATCAATATATGTCTTGGTGTGTTTCTCTTTGGGTTTATCCTGTATGAGACTCTCTGGGCTTCCTGGATTTGGGTGATTATTTCATTTCCCATTTTAGGGAAGTTGTTTACTATAATCCTCTCAAATATTTTCTCATGCCCTTTCCTTTTGTTTTGTTCTTCTGGGACTGCTAATGATGATTTTAATGTTATGCCTAATGTCCCAGAGGTCTCTGAGACCATCCTCATTTCATTTTATTCTTTATTCTTATTATTGTACTCTGCTTCAGTTATTTCTACCATTCTATCTTCCATCTCACTTATCTGCTTTTCTGCTTCTGCTATTGGGTCCCTCTGCTGCTGCTGCTGCTAAGTCGCTTCAGTTGTGTGTGACTCTGTGTGACCCCATAGATGGCAGCCAGCCAGACTTCCCATCTCTGGGATTCTCCAAGCAAGAACACTGGAGTAGGTTGCCATTTCCTTCTCCAATGCATGAAAATGAAAAGTGAAATTAAAGTCGCACAGTCGTGTCCAACTCTTAGCGGCCCCATGGACTGCAGCCTACCAGGCTCTTCAGTCCATGGGATTTTCCAGGCAAGAGTACTGGAGTGGGTTGTCATTGCCTTCTCTGATTGGGTCCCTCTGGTATATATTAAATCTCACTTATTGCATTGTTCATTGCAGATTGTTTATTCTTTAATTCTTCTAGGTCCTTATTAAACATTTCTTGCACCTTCTTGATCTATTCCTCCAGTCTATTTATCCATTTTATTTTCAAGATTTGAGATCATCTTTACTATCATTACACTGAATTGTTTTTGAAGTATATTGTCTATTTTCTCTTCATTTGTTTGGTCTTGTGGGTTTTTAAAATGTTCCTTCATCTACTGAACGTTTCTCTGTCATTTCAGCTTGTTTAATTCACTGTGTTTTATGTCTCCTTTTTGCAGGCTGGAAGGCTGTAGCTTCTGTTAACTGTAGAGTCTGCTCCCTCTGCATGAGACTGGACCAGTGATTTCTGAAGATCTCCTGGTTGGTTGGATTCTTGCCTGTGTTCTGGTGGATAGAGCTGGATCTTGTCCCTCTGAAGGGCAGTGCTGTATCCAGTAGTGTGTTTTGTGGTGTCTGTGAATTTGATATGGCGTTGAGCAGCCTGTCTGCTAATGTGCAGTGTTGTGGTTCTGTTTTTCTGAAGTATGGGCATGGGACATCTGGCACTGGAGCTTGCTGCCCTTTGGGTGGGGCCTGGTATTAGTGTTGAAATGAAAGTCTTTGGGATGGCTCTTGTTGATTAGTGTTCCATGAGGTCAAGAGTTCATATTTCTGCTTCGCTTATATGCCACCCTCAGATGTCTGTTCCCTGTCCAGACAAAGGTAAAGGACAAGGCTTATTAGAGCTCACTTGCCCAATCTGGCTGGGGGAGAGAGAGGAGTATAGCAGCCACAGTTGTGATATGCCTGGGTGTGCCTACACAGATAGAGACCTGCCACATGTTGTTACAGTATGAGGCAGGTAATGCACTCTGCCAGAGAAATTTGCCCCAAATTGTGTGTCCCTTGGGAGAGCTAAACTGCTTAGGCTCCCAGAAAATGGTGGACAATAACCTGTGCCTGCTCACAGCCTGGTGGTAGCTACCACCTCTGGGGTCAGGACTGCATTGGTGGCTTTTGTCTACTACCTCAGGCACTTACTCTGGCTTTGTCAGTGCCTGTGACTTACTCTTCCCCTTCTGGGCTCATAAACTTCAGTCCTGTCAAATCTACCCCCTGGAGATTCAACAAGTTTTTCAGGTTTTGAAAGCTGTTGGAGAGCTTTTAGCAGGTGTCTGCCAAGGATCTAAATTAGTGTCCTGGGCATCAATAATCCCTTACTACTCTGGGACTCTCAGTCTTTTTCCTGAAGTCCCTCCGCTGTCACATTGGCCACTCAGAGTATCCTCATGGCAGTCAACCTCAGTCTTCTCCCTTGGGTCTGACACCAGTGTCTGAGCCTTGCACCCTGCCTCTCCCCTGTACGGCACTGGGGTAAGGGAGGCATATGAGCTGCTTCTCAGCTGGGAAGTGCTGCTCAGCAATGATATATGTGGTGAGTTCTCCATTTTGCCTTCTGAGCACCCATTGTTCACTCCCATCTGAGATTCCTAAGCTCTACCCTGAACCTCACCTGTGAGGGGTTTCTGAGTATGTTTAAACTTCCTCCTTCGCAGTTTCCTCTCTGGGGTGCAAGTCCCATCTTGAAATTATTTGTCCCATCTTGAAATTATTTGTTGTTTCTTGTTTTCTTCTTTTGCCCTACCTCATTCTAAGGAGCTTGATTTGCCTTTTTTGAAATTTGAGGTCTTCTGCTAGCATTCAGAAGTTTGTGTTGTAGGAGTTGTTCCATATTCAGATGAATTTTTGATGTACTTGTGCAGAAGAAGATGATTTTCCTGTCTTATTCCTCCACCATCTTCTTTCATTTGTTCTCTCCTTATGGTTTTATTTTCCACTTTTTAATTGTGAATAAGGTTGAGCATGTTTTAATATATTTTTAATCACTGGATTTCTTTTTCATGAAGTACCTGTTCAAGTCTCTTTTGTGTGTGTCTTTTTATTTTTATTTTTTAATGCTTTGCGGTGCTTTATTTATTTTATTTTAAACATGATTTAAATATGAAAGTTCATCTGGTTTTATGTGTTGCATTAGTTTTTCCTTTTTTTTTTCTTTATTAATATGTACCTCTTTCAGGTTGCTTGTAATGTGTTATTAAAAAAAAAAACACTTTTCCCTTTTAAAAACTTAGTTTTAATTGGAGGGTAATTGTTTTACAATATTGTGTTGGTTTCTGCCATACATAAAGATGAATCAGCCTTAGGTATACATATTTTCCCTCCCTTTTGAAACTCCCTCCCACCTTCCACCCCACCCCACCCCTTTAGGTTTTTACAAATCACTGGTTTGAGCTCCCTGAGTCATACAGTAAATTCCCACTAGCTATCTATTTTATACCTGGCAATGCATATGTTTCTAATCTATTGTTTCAATTTGTCCTACCCTCCTCTTTCCTCACTGTGTCCGCACGTTTGCTCTCTATGTCTGCCCCTCCTTTGCTGCCCTGCAAATAGGTTCATCAGTACCATCTTTCTAGATTCCACATATATGCATTAATATATGATATTTGTTTTTCTGACTTACATCACTCTGTATAATAGGCTCTAGGTTCATCCACATCAGTAGAACTTACTAAAATGCATTCATTTTTTAATGCCTGAGTAATATTCCATTGTGTATATGTACCACAACTTCCTTATCCATTCATCTGTCAGCGGACATCTAGGTAGCTTCCATGTCCTGCTGCTGCTGCTGCTGCTACGTCTCTTCAGTAGTGTCTGACTCTGTGTGACTCCATAGACAGCAGTCCACCAGGCTCCCCCATCCCTGGGATTCTCTAGGCAAGAATACTGGAGTGAGTTGCCACTGTCTTCTCCAATGCATGAAAGTGAAAAGTCAGAGTGAAGTTGCTCATTTGTGTCTGACTCTTCATGACCCCATGGACTGCAGCCTACCAGTCTCCTCCATCCATGGGATTTTCCAGGCAAGAGTACTGGAGTGGGGTGCCATTGACAGTGCTGCAATGAACATTGGGATACATGTATCTTTTTCAATTATGGTTTTCACAGAGTATATGCCCAGTAGTGGAATTTGTTGGGTCCTATGGTAGAAGAAAATATTTCTTACTCTGAAGTCATAAGATAATCTTGAATGTCAACTCCTACAAGCTTTGCAGACTTGTCTCTTAATATTAAATATGTTACACATCAGGTGTTGATTCTTGTATATGTGTGAAATAAAGCTATAATTTATTTTCCATATGGAGACACATTTGTTCTAGAACCATTAACTAAAAAGAACACAGTTTTTATTCTACCCTGTCTTGTCATCTGCCCTGTCATCTCGGTTGTAATTTAAGTGTTCAGATACCTGTGCACCCATTTCTGGCCTGATTTATTTGTCTATCCTGGCACTAATGCCACATTCTATTAATTCTCATGGTTTTGCAATGTCTTGATATCTGGCAGAATATCATTTTCATAACTAACACATGTTTGAGAGAGTATAGCTATGCTTGGTCTTTCCCATTCCCGTGCAAATCTAGAATGAGACTGGGCAGTTCTGCCCACACTCACAAATTGTTTGTTGCTGGTACATGGAAGTATTATCATATTCATATTACACACACACGTATACATACGATACAATCCAGAGTGTTATAACTCTGGAGGGATTCAGAATAATGGATGGGAGGGAAAGACAAGTGTAGAATCTGTTGTAAATAAGATCAGGGCAATAGTAACAGAGGTGTGGGTGGAATGAGCCTGGCTTAAGAGCAGTTTAGGAGACTTATGGGAAACAATGACAAGATATTGACTCCAAGTGATTGATGGAAAGAATAAGGCTTTAAGGGAAGAAGTTTACATGAATGTATGACAAACAAAATGGTAAATGGATAGAAACTTCTTCAAAACAGGCTGCCCACAGGTTATGTAGACGTCTTTACAACAGTAAAATTTCACAATTGTAAAGAACTTTGAAAGAATGGGAGATTTGTGGTTGATATGAAACTAGTGATTAACAAACATGCTAATATACGAATTATGCCAGGCTTCACTATGTGTTTTTTTTTTTTTTTCTATTTTTGTCATTCCTAGAAACAGGTTTTTAAATTTCTACATCTGGTGCCCTTCAGATAACTTGATTTCAGTTTGTAATATCATATGTCTCACTGAAAATTATTCAAATAATTTTTCAATTGATAATATCTACCAGGATTTGACTCAGGCTCTGTTTTCTAATAAATTCTGATTTTTTAAACTTGTTTTTAACAAGTTAAGAAAAGTAGATCATATAATAACTGTGGTTCAAATTTATATTCAATATTTGGTCTCATTCCTTTTAAGAGATTAATAATACATGTATTAATTTGTGACCACCAGGTGATTATTACAAAAATGTTACTTGCTTTGAAATGTATGCATATTTAATGTAGTCATTGAAGTCAGATGTTTCCCAATGAAAATCACATTTTATCCTTCCATTTCGTGCCCTTCTGAGTTTTGCACTTTTGAAGGAAATGGACCCTCGGAGCATGATACATTTGAATCAAAGGTATTTGCAATAGGATGCTATTTTATCTGTCAAAAGCTAATGTAATCACAGACTGTCTTCTCAGTTTGAAACTTGTAGTCTTGGGGACTGTTAATGTAAATTCTGAATATAGGCATGTGACAGGTCAAACAGTAGGAAATGCCTTGATAATTGGCTAGGAGATGTAGATTTGGGAAGATGGAAAACCTATAATTAAGACAAATTTGAATTTAGTAAATTATAACCTGATTTTCGAAAGTGACAGTGGAATTTGAAAATGAGAGAATAAAAAGCAAATGATAGTGTTAGGTAGGTAGAACAGGGAAAAGGAGTCCAAAATGACGGTGGCTACAAAAAAGGAAGGGAAAAGCCCATGAAAATGAAACAAAAGAAGGTCTGAGGAGCGGAGTGAGGACCTCAGGTAAAACAAACAACACTCCTGGCTGGCCCAATTTACATAGGACAGGCCCAGGGAGAGATAAACATATAAATAGAAGAACCAAAGCTTGCTCTCTCTCTTTCTCTCTCTCCCTCACACTGGGGCGCTCTTCTCCTCATGTCTTTAGATCGACACGCCCTCACGCCTCGAAGATGGATTTTCCTGCTATCTTCTAAATAAAATAGAGCTGTAACACTGAGCGGTAACACTGATTTGTCTAAGAGCTATAACATGGTCCGTTCGAGACCTAAGAGCTATAACAAGGTCTATTCAAGACCTGAGAGCTGTGACATGCCTAGGGGGCTTTAATGTCCGTCACTCCAAATCTTTGTTGTGACGAGACAAAGAATCAAGCAACATGAGGAATAAATGCAGCTCAGATATGCCAAAACTTTGTATGTGTGTGGAATGATTTTGGTGCAGATTAGAAAGGCTATTTTATTTTTTTCTGTTGCTAACTTTTCAGGGTGAAATATCAAATCTCTGAACCAATGGTGACAGGATGCCTAGAGAGTAAAGAACCAGAGCCTGAGTGCTCCCTAGGAAAGGATGACTGGCTAACAAACATGCTGATGCCACGGAGGTGTGTCCCCCAGCCTCAAGATATAGTGAAAGCCACAAGACTTGGACTCAAAGTACACTTTTTTTATTGGAGAATAATTGCTTTACAATGTTGTGTTAGTTTCTGCAGTATGATCAAATTAATCAACCATTTGATAAAGAGCCACCAATAGATGGTAAAGAACCTGCCTGCAACACAGATGACCAGGGTTCGATCCCTGGGTTGGGAAGATCTCTTGGAGAAAGGAATGGCTGCCCACTCCAGTATTCTTGCCTGGACAATCCCATGGACAGAGGAGACTGGCAGGTTACAGTCTACGAGATGACAAAAGTTGAACACGACTGAGAGACTAACACTTGCACTTCACTTACCAGCATCAGTCTTTCCCAGTGAGTCATCTCTTCACATCAGGTGGCCAAAGTATTGGAGCTTCAGCTTCAGCATCAGTCCTTCCAATGAATATTCAGGGTCGGTTTCCTTGCAGTTGGTTTGATCTCCTTGCAGATCAAGGGACTCTCAGGAGTCTTTTCCAGCACCACAATTTGAAAGCATCAATTTTTCGGTGCTCAGCTTCCTTTATGGTCCAACTCTCACTTCCGTACAGCTATCTGTGATAGCTGAAGTGCTCATAAAAGAATGGTTTCGGTGAGCCCAGCCTCTGGCATTTGCCCATACATACAAAACGCTAAATTCTTTAACTTGAATTGTCTGGTTTTCTTTAATTAACAGTAACCTCTTGAAATTGTGACTACCTGGTGTTTGTTACCAAAACTTCTGTATATCCTGGTTTCTTCATTCCCTCTTCAGAGTTAGTGTATTCTCCTTGGTTCTGTCTTGTCTCAACAAAAATTTGAAGCAATGGACATTAGAGACCTCAGCGTGTCATAGCTCTCAGACAGACCGTGTTATAGCTCTTGGGTCTTGGCAGACCATGTTATAGCTCTCAGGTCTTGAACAGACTGTGTTATAGCTCTTAGATCAGTGTTACAGATCAATTTTATTTAGAAAATAGCAGGAAAAATCCATCCTCAAAGTGTGAAGGTATGCTGACCCAAAGATACAAAGAGTAGAGCGTGGGGGAGTGCCCCAGGGTGTGGGAGAGAGCTGAGATGCCCAGCCCTTTGGCTCCTCTTTTTATATGTTTTTTCCCTCTCCCTGGGCCCACCCTATGTAAATTGGGCTAGCCAGGAGTGCTGTTTGTTCTACCTAAGGTCCTCACTCTGGTCCTTGGACCTTCCTTTGTTATATTTTTGCAGGCTTTCCCCTTCCTTGTCATTTAGCCACTGCCATTCTGGACACCTGTTTCCTATTCTAACTACCTAACAAAAGCAATCTATCTGAGAGGCAGCCTCTGAGCTTAAGTCCTCAATTTTGTCTGCCAAGTAAAATGTAATTCTCAACTTTTAAGTTGTGCTTTTTTTTTTTTTCAGTTGACATTTGTATAAGAATTTTAATTCTAATTAAAGAGTAACTATAAGACACAAGGAAACTCCACCTAGTAACCAAGGGTTGAGGGAGAAAATCCAAGGAAGACTGCACTTGGAAGGACTACAGGCTTCTGGATAAAGCATGTCTTAGTCCCTCAAGAGTAGAGAAGTTGGTTGGAGTGGATGGAGGGGCAAACAGCAGGCAGCCCTGCAAGTGCAGATGGAGAGTAGGTTACCAGCAGTAGATCATGTAGTGTACAGTGGGAGTCTGGATGCTGGGCAGGGAATGGGGCAGAGGCCTTCAGAGGGTGGGATGCATGGGAATTTGAGCAGACTTTCACCAGACCACGGAGGCAAGGTTGCAGAGGGACAGTGGTCTGGTCCTGTGGCTTGGAAAGGCTTCTTCCACAATGGAAGATATCACCGGCCTCCCTGTCTCTGCTGGGAATTGCCAGAAACTTCTGATTACTTTAGATTGTGCTCTGCAAAGGAAAAATGCTTAAAGGGATTTGCGGTCATAAAGCATTATATTCAAGGATGTGTTGAGACTCCTGAGGCAATAGACTGATAACTGACACTGGAATCAGGAACAGTGAAGACTAAAAAATCAGTGATTCTTTTCTGTCTGCAAAAGGAGAACCCTTAAGAAGATCATGGCAAACAACCTTTTTATCCTGTTAAAAAAAAAACAACAACTAAAAAATCTTTGATATTTCTTCAATGTATTCTAGCATATTAATTTGTGTGTTTTTAGGTAAAGCAATTTATTATCTGGTCTTCTTCTTCTTATTATTATTATTTAAAATAAATGCAAGCCTAAGAGAGCCATACTCAAGCAAGCATTTTTAAGTAACCAAAGGTAAGGAATGCATCCAGTCTCTGGAAAACCATCAAGGGGATGCCATTCATAAACTTTAGGAATGCTTTTCAGTTCTTCTGCTCCTCTTCGTCTTCTCTTTCATACCATTTTATGTGAAGACCCTCATCTGTGACCCTCCACTCCCAAAACATGACAAAAAGTTACAGAATAAACTTTCTTTTTTACCAGTTCCTAAGGCTTACTCCTCTCACACCTCCTTCTCTTTGTCTCTGGACTTTCTCTCTTTTTCACCCTTATACTTTCTCTTTTCCATGGGCTCGCCTTCTCCTCTTTTACATTCTCAGTTTCAGTCTTTCTTGGCCTTCTGCTGCAAGAGTGTCCTTGAATTAGTTTGTCAAAAGGCAGAGGAGGGGGGAATGGGAGGGTCCCTTGTTCTCCTCACTGTGGTGGGTGGAGACTGGGAATATTTACGGATTATAAATCCTGTTCCTTTCACACTGTCTCCTCATCAATCTTTATTGACTCTTGTAAGGAGATATTCAATATGTAAATATTCTTCCAGAACTTCTTTGAGTTTACTAACTTGGCCTCCCTCTTCTTTGTCTTTACTGGGCTGTTCATAATCGCTCTTTGTTTCTTGCAAGGGCAGCCAGGTGAATTGTGAGCATACACAAACACACACATACACATCACTCTCCCTTCTAGAGAGAAACGCTTCAACATTTGTATTTACATTTAAACTCTTTGTCCTTTAGAGGAGTGCCTCTGTTCCTCATAACTTGCAAAAAACAGTGTGCCCTAAGTACCTGTACTCGCAGTTGCACGTTCTTTGCAAGCACTGAGTCCCGGCCTGCCTGTGGCCCTCTGTTGGAAGGCCACAAAAGATATGAGCATTTAGGTGCCTTTAACTTACTTAAAAACCAAGAAAATAAAGTTGCTGGGTTTAAAGACATTTTAGACCACTATGCTTTTAAGATGTACACAAGATTTTATTGTTTTAGTGAAAATCAGCCAGGATTTACTTTCTACATGTGGTAGTCAGTGTTTATGAAGTATATCTGCACTTTTTCTCTTCTGGACACACAGTGAGATGTGCTATCTATGGGTCAGGTGACTGGTATTTCTGCACCAGAGTACTGAATTGCCTTTGCAATAAGTTCTCTTTCTCTTTGTCATGGTGACTGGTCACATTTGAGATACTGGCTGCCCCACTAGCCAGTCACTTGTATGGGAAGATACAAAGCAGAAAACTCTGCCCATCTGTGACAGGCATAGTGCATAGGGTAGAAATTATCTCTCTCTTTTGTTGTTTTAAAGCACAAAGATTTGGGGATTACTTACTACCCCTATGCTTCTCTGTTTAGCCCATCTTCATCAGTTCCCTAAAAGTGGCCATCTCTTTTTGTCCGAATGATGCTACTTTTTTTTTTCTTTTAATCTTGAATAAATATCTTAATTAACTATAGGTTGTTTCAGGTATTTAGAAAACTTCCACATCTTGTGATATTTCTGCCATCATTTTGGAGGAAGAAACATTTATGGGGCTGTTAATTACAAATTGGCCCTGTCATCAACCTCTTCAAGGATTAAATCGTGCTGCTGCAGTTGCTGACTTTCAATACACCCTGACAGGCTCTCAGAGTGGAGATCAAGAATGATGCATTCTGTACTCTGGGAAAAACTGGCAGAACTGGTCTTAGAAAGTTAGATATTTTCAGGAGCTGGTTATATGAGCCCAATTCTTGTATCTCCACATATCTAGAAAAGCACTAAAATCCTTTGTTGGTGATGTCTATTCCTTGTGACTAGCAGAAACATTTTGAAAAAAATATGTGCTTGATTGCACATGCCCTCCATTCACCAAAATCACATTTATCCTGACCTTCCCCCATATCTCTCTGGAGTAATTTCTCAGAGTTATCTGAGATGCTGTCTCCTGGGCTATAGTCTTCATTTTGTCCCAAAGAAAACAGCTTGTAACTCTAACATTGAGCATTTTCAAAATTGACATAATTATATAAATAAAGTTAAATTTTCAGCAAGGATTCCCCTTTTATAGATCATGACTTTAATATGTTAAAATTAATGCACAGAGAGCTTTTTTACTAGAGTATATCATCTCTAGTCTTTTGTACTAGGTTCCAAGTGATTTCCTTCATTAGCTTTCTCATCCACTCATTCATTTATGAATTCATTCATTTACATTTTAGTTCAATAAACTATACTGAATGTCAGGCATGGGGCCAAGTTGAAGTATCAGTGTGAATAAGACTCAGTCTCTGTCACTGTTCTTATGTTGTTACCAATCCAGTTTTTGTTTAGAAAAACTAGGAATAGTTAAGTAAAATAGGAAGCCATTTCTAAATACTCTGCATTCAAATACATACAATATTTTGTACATAGTAAGAAGGTTTAAAGCTATGAAATTGTATTATAGACAGGGAAATTCCTGCTGACTCCACCCATATTTATCCCTTACTAGCTTGATATGGCTAACTTAAAGCACTCTCCTATATAGAAAGTGGGCAATGCTGGTTTATGTGTACTTGCTACGAGTCATTTTATGGCTACTTGGCTCTTGGTAAAGCTTGTGTGTGCACGCTTTGTTGTTTCTGGATGGCTTCGCACCACTGAGTGTTCCATTGGGTTAAAAAAAAAAAAAATTGCAGATAATGTTTGCGAAGGAAAAAGAAAACAAAAAAAAAAGAATTATGGAAAGCCAACACCAAAAGAGCAGAGCTCTCACAGCTTGGGCCCTACTAGGCAAGAATACAGAGAAGAAAACTTATTAGAACATGTTTATTGTGTGGGTGAAGAAATTTCAAGACAAGAGATGAGATGGGTAGTTCCAGGCCATGATGATGATAAGTCTCTCCCACAAACATGCCTCCTGGCTGGTTTTTAGGTAATGCTTCTATTCAGGTTGAAATCATACCATATCTAAGCTGCTCTTCTTTCTGTTTCTCTTTATCTATGTACATGCCCCCAATATCAGTGATAATCCTAAAAATGTCTGAAGAATGTATTCTACAATATTTACCACATCTCAATGTCATTTTATTATTTGGGAAGACTATATCATTTTACATAAAAATATTTAACTCTGAAATAAAAATGTATTTTCTCTTCTCCTATATTTGTCATCATGGAAGCTTTTGATCTTTCCAGTGTGGTTTAAGCTTTTATTTCTTTATACCACATTCTTGCCTGTACTTCACAAAACAATTTGTTAGAGACAGCACAGACTAGGTTCAGGGAAAAGTAGCAATGAATTATAGTCCATTACATTGACATTTTGTTAATATTATCCTGTCCTTTGGTACTAGAATGATAAAAACAGTAAATTTGGCTCATGCTAATAAATATAAGTTGATAGAAGGTATAAAGGATGTGTTGCGTCCTACATACCTTATTTTTTGTTTTGTTTTTTGGTCTGATAAACCTATAGAGAATCAGTTTTAATCATGAAGAGTGAGAGGAAAGGGAAGAAGAAATTGGGATGGTGGCAGAGACGATGTGCCATCATCCCACTGTATTTTGCAGAAGCCAAGTGGAATTGCTAATATTTCCAATTAGTTGTCATTGTTGTTTAGTCATTAAGTCATGTCTGACTCTTTGCAACCCCATGGACTGTACCCCACTAGGCTCTTCTGTTCATGGAATTCTCCAGGCAAGAATACTGAGTGGGTTGACATTTCCTTCTCCAGGGGATCTTCCTGACCCATGGATTGAATCATATCTCTTATGTTGGCAGACAAATTCTTTACCACTGAAACACCAGGAAAGCCCAATATTTCCATATACATAATATGTGTCATGTATTAAAATAATTTTTAAATATAGTAGAGATATTTAAAACTATTTGAGAGATCAAAGTCCTTTTAGAGAGATATGGATGCACATGGATTATGTCTGAGAGCCACAGATTTAAAAAAATAGTGCTATTTAATTTCTGGCCTACTTTTTAGAGAAACCAATTTGAACATAAATGTACATACACAAGCACATTTATTAACGATCTGCTCAAAAATTAAGGAGCAGAAACATAAGCCTTTAGCTAATATATCCACTAAACGCTAAATTGCACAGTTCAGTCCTCTGTGGGTAAAATTTAAAGGCAAGAAAGAACTACAGCAATGAAGAGAAGATCCAAGACTCTGAGGTTATGAACAGTGTTCTCTCTCCAGTTGTCTAGCTTGGAATTCGAGCATCAACAGTACCCAAGCAGATGAAAATGCTATCTGTTTCTCCAAACCTTGCTCATGGTTCTTTTTTTTTTTTTTAACATTTTTTTTTTTTAGTTTTTTATTTTTAAAATTTTAAAATCTTTAATTCTTACATGCGTTCCCAAACAAGAACCCCCCTCCCACCTCCCTCCCCATAACATCTCTCTAGTACTCTTTTTAAAGAGAACATTGTTTAAAAAAAAAATAGTTCCAGTCAGCTACAGCTCAAGACAGAGCTGATTTTGACACAGTGATTTTGCTCTCTGTCTTTGGATACCTGCTAGGGTACTTGGTCACACCTGAATGGTCTAGCAGTTTTCCCTACTTTCTTAAATTATAAGTCTGAATTTGGCAATAAGGAGTTCATGATCTGAGCCACAGTCAGCTCATGGTCTTGTTTTTATTGACTGTATAGAGCTTCTCCATCTTTGGCTACAAAGAATATAATCAATCTGATTTCGGTGTTGACCATCTGGTGATGTCCATGTGTAGAGTCTTCTCTTGTGTTGTTGGAAGAGGGTGTTTGCTATGACCAGTGCATTTTCTTGGCTAAATTCTATTAGTCTTTGCCCTGCTTCATTCCACATTCCAAGGCCAAATTTGCCTGTTACTCCAGGTGTTTCTTGACTTCCTACTTTTGCATTCCAGTCCCCTATAATGAAAAGGACATCTGTTTTAGGTGTTAGTTCTAAAAGGTCTTGTAGGTGTTCATAGAACAGTTCAACTTCAGCTCCGTCAGCGTTACTGGTTGGGGCATAGACTTGTATTACCATGATATTGAATGGTTTGCCTTGGAGATGAACAGAGATCATTCTGTCATTTTTGAGATTGCATCTAAGTACCGCATTTCTGACTCTTTTGTTGACCATGATGGTTACTGAGGGATTCCTGCCCTCAGTAGTAGATATAATGGTTATTTGAGTTAAATTCACCCATTCTAGTCCATTTTAGTTCGATGATTCCTAGAATGTGGATGTTCACTCTGCCATCTCTTGTTTGACCACTTCCAGTTTGCCTTGATTCATGGGCCTGACATTCCAGGTTCCTATGCAATATTGCTCTTTACAGCATTGGATCTTGCTTCTATCACCAGTCACATCCACAGCTGGATATTGTTTTTGCTTTGGCTCCATCCCTTCATTCTTTCTGGATTTATTTCTCCACTGATCTCCAGTAGCATATTGGGCACCTACTGACCAGGGGAGTTCCTCTTTCAGTATCCTATCATTTTGCCTTTTCATACTGTTCATGGAGTTCTCAAGACAAGCATACTGAAGTGGTTTGCCATTCTCTTCTCCAGTGGACCACATTCTGTCAGAACTCTTCACCATGACCCACCTGTCTTGGGTGGCCCCGCGGGCATGGCTTAGTTTCGTTGAATTAGACAAGGCTGTGGTCCTAGTGTGATTAGATTGACTAGTTTTCTGTGAGTATGGTTTCAGTGTGTCTGCCCTCTGATGCCCTCTTGCAACACCTAGCATCTTGGGTTTCTCTTACCTTGGGCATGGGGTATCTCTTCACGGCTGCTCCAGCAAAGCACAGCCACTGCTCCTTACCTTGGATGAGGGGTATCTCCTCATCACTGCCCTTCCTGACCTTCAACGTGGGATGGCTCCTCTAGGCCATCCTGCGCCCACGCAGCCACCCCTCCTTGGACATGGAGTTGCTCCTCCGGCCGCTGTCCCTGGCCTCTGGCGTGGGGTTGCTCCTCCCAGCCGCTGCCTCTGACCTCAGACATGGGGTAGCTCTTCTTGGCCGTTCCTGCGTCTTTGCAGCCTGACACTCTAGGCCGCTTGTCTCTGACTTTGGACATGGGTTAGCTCCTCTCAGCTGTGCTTAGTGCACCAGCCGCAGCCATCTGCAATTAGTGAAAGTGAGAAATAGATGTAGAGCCAAGATCTGATAGATAGAGTGCCTGATGAACTATAGAATGAAGTTCGTGACATTGTACAGGAGACAGGGATCAAGACCATCCCCATGGAAAAAAATGCAAAAAAAGCAAAATGGCTGTCTGCAGAGGCCTTACAAATAGCTGTGAAAAGAAGAGAAGTGAAAAGCAAAAGAGAAAAGGACAGATATAAGCATCTGAATGCAGAGTTCCAGAGAATAACAAGGAGAGATAAGAAAGCCTTCCTAAGTGATCAATGCAAAGAAATAGAGGAAAACAAAAGAATGGGAAGGACTAGAGATTTCTTCAGGTAAATGAGAGATACCAAGGGAACATTTCATGCAAAAATGGGCTTGATGAAGGACAGAAATTGTATGACCTAACAGAAGTAGAAGATATTAAGAAGAGGTGGCAAGAATACACAGAAGAACTGTACAAAAAAGATCTTCATGACCCAGATAATCATGATGGTGTGATCACTAATCTAGAGCCAGACATCCTGGAATGTGAAGTCAAGTGGGCCTTGGAAAACATTGCTACGAACAAAGCTAGGGGAGGTGATGGAATTCCAGTTGAGTTGTTTCAAATCCTGAAAGATGATGCTGTGAAAGTGCTGCACTCAATATGCCAGCAAATTTGGAAAACTCAGCAGTGACCACAGGACTGGAAAAGGTCAGATTTCATTCCAATCCCAAAGAAAGGCACTGCCAAATAATGCTCAAACTACCACACAATTGCACTCATCTCACATGCTAGTAAAGTAATGCTCAAAATCTCCAAGCCAGGCTTCAGCAATACGTGAACTGTGAACTTCCTGATATTCAAGCTGGTTTTAGAAAAGGCAGAGGAACCAGAAATCAAATTGCCAACATCTGCTGGATCATGGAAAAAGTTAGAGAGTTCCAGAAAAAACATCTATTTCTGCTTTACTGACTATGTCAAAGCCTTTGACTGTGTGTATCGTAATAAACTGTGGAAAATTCTGAGAGAGATGGGAATACAGACCACCTGACCTGCCTCTTGAGAAATTTGTATGCAGGTCAGGAAGCAAAAATTAGAACTGGACATGAAACAAGAGACTGGTTCCAAATAGGAAAAGTAGTACATCAAGTCTGTATATTGTCACCCTGCTTATTTAACTTATATGCAGAGTACATCATGAGAAACGCTGGACTGGAAGAAACACAAGCTGGAATCAAGATTGCCAGGAGAAAGCTCAATAAGCTCAGATATGCAGATGTCACCACCCTTATGGCAGAAAGTGAAGAGGAACTAAAAAGCCTCTTGATGAAAGTGAAAGAGGAGAGTGAAAAAGTTGGCTTAAAGCTCAACCTTCAGAAAACGAAGATCATGGCATCCGGTCCCATCACTTCGTGGGAAATAGATAGGGAAACAGTGGAAACCGTGTCAGACTTTATTTTGGGGGGCTTCAAAATCACTGCAGATGGTGACTGCAGCCATGAAATTAAAAGATGCTTACTCCTTGGAAGAAAAGTTATGACCAACCTAGATATTATATTCAAAAGCAGAGACATTACTTTGCCAACTAAGTTCTGTCCAGTCAAGGCTATGGTTCTTCCAGTAATCATGTATGGATGTGAGAGGAAGACTGTGAAGAAGGCTGAGTGCCAAATAATTGATTCTTTTTAACTGTGGTGTTGGAGAAGACTCTTGAGAGTCCCTTGGACTGCAAGGAGATCCTACCAGTCCATTCTGAAGGAGGTCAGCCCTGGGATTTCTTTGAAAGGAATGATGCTAAAACTAAAACTCCAGTACTTTGGTCACCTCTTGCAAAGAGTTGACTCATTGGAAAAGACTTTGGTGCTGGGAGGGATTGGGGGCAGTAGGAGAAGGGGACGACAGAGGATGATATGGCTGGATGACATCACTGACTCGATGGACATGAATCTGAGTGAACTCCGGGAGTTGGTGATGGACAGGGAGGCCTGGCGTGCTGCTATTCATGGGGTCACAAAGAGTCAGACATGACTGAGTGAGTGAACTGAACTGAAGGTGCTTGGACTCAAGACAAAGTCTGGAAAAAGCAGATGAGCTGAAGGTCCTTCCGACCCCCCTTCTAAAGGTGTCCATTCCCCAGCTCCATCAGTACTATCCAGTGGAAAATTCTTGCAATGATATTTAAGATTCTTGCAATGTCATAGTCCAGTAATTGTCACTGCCACCCTTGAGGGTAAATTGACCTTTTTAAACAGCACAACAGTGATGCATTTCACATTGATAGTGACACATTTCCTTGCTCACTGCCTCAGTTTAAAAGAATTCTGCATGGTTTCAGAAGACTGTAAGATCCAGGGTCATTGCTTATATCAATAATACCTGCATACACTACCGTATAACCTTTCAACAGTCTCCCCATGCATACTAACTGGGAGGTATTATGTTGGCTATGGAGATACGTTTGTGAACATAGAGACATGTACATCTGACCTCTGCGTTCTCCCTTGTTCTGGAAAATCTTCTATCTTTCTCGTGTGTTTGTTCTACGTGAACTTCAAGGCCAAGCTCAAGGTCCCTCTTGCCCTGTGAAGATTTCGTGCACCCTTCTGTTTTCTAAGCAACCTTCTCTATCACATATATGGCGTTTAATTGTATTCTGTCTGAGTTCCTTTTGTCTCTGTACTTCTTCTAGCACTATGCTGGCCTTGGAAAGCACTCAGTAAACAGTGCTGATTGATTATTATCATTATTTTAGGAAAATAATTGACTATTATGATAGGCAAAGAGACAATAAAAATAAAGTGCTTTGGACACACATGGATATAAAATGAAATTAAAATCTGATATCTGCTAAGGATAAAGTATTTTAGAGAAAATAAAAAACCCAGCTTGCCCACCAAAGAGAAGTTACAAAGTTTCTACAAGCTGCTGCCATTTTTTAAGAATAATAATGGTCCTTAATTATTTGCATCTTGCTAATTTATTTGCACCTTGATTGTGTTTTGTTTAGTTGCAGCCTTTTTATGTGAAAATAGACAATATCCCTGAGCCTTACTTTTTTTTTTTTTTTGGTCTCTTTTACTAAATGACTGCTGCATTCAAATATACTTTCTGTGCCCAAAACAATAACTAGATGTTTAAAGAAAGGATATCCTTGCCAAAAGAATTTTGGTTGATGGTCTGTCACATGAAAAAACAGGCTATTTTCTTACTTGCTTTAATGGAGCTCAGAAGATAGCTATGATTTTTTGCTGGGTCTTATGCTCATCAGCCCTCTGAGTACTTTATTTTTTTAAGGTTCATTAAAGAGTGGGCTTGATAATGTTCCATCATGATGCAATCATACAAAAGATGGATTTCTTCTTCAGACAAATGGAATTAGAAAACTATTATTGTTTTCCCACTTTCTTCCCCAACTAATGGATCACTTAAAAGCAATGGGGGAAGGACATCTTAAAAGTCTCCAAGAAACAGTTTTAATAGTCATAGTACGCTCAAGATGTAAAATTAAATAAAATAAAAACATAAAAAATCTTGCAGGAAAATTTTTACACTCAGTGATTTTACTTTATTCTTCCCTAGGGTGTGTTTCTCCACAGCATTCAGAAAAACCAATACAGAAACTCAACTCCAATGTTAGGTTAAGAATATTGTAGCTTCCTGTTTGGATATTGCAATCATTTTTGGCCACCTGCTGTGAAGAGCTGACTCATTTGAAAATACCCTGATGCTGGGAAAGATTGAAGGCAGGAGGAGAAAGGGGTGACAGACGATGAGATGGTTGGAAGGCATCACCGACTCAATGGACATGAGTTTGAGTAAACTCCGGGAGTTGGTGATGGATAGGGAGGCCTGGAGTGCTGCAGTCCATGGGGTCATAAAGAGTCCGACATGACTGAGTGAGTGAAGTGAAGTGCACCCAGATAAGCCAAACTGCTTGAATCAGGATACATCAGGTACTGCAGTCTTCAGAGTTGTCCATTTGCATTTAAACCAACAGATTAGTAATGAGGGCTCCCCTGGTAGCTCAGTTGGTAAAGAATCCACCTGCAATGCAGGAGACTCTGGTTCTATTTCTGGGTCAGGCATATCTCTGGAGAAGGGATAGGCTACCCACTCCAGTTTGCTTGGGCTTTCCTGGTGGCTCAGCTGGTAAAGAATCTACCTGCAATGTGGGAGACCTGGGTTCGATCCCTGGGTTGGGAAGATACCCTGTAACTTGAAGAGACTAAAACTAAGAAACATTGTGTAGCCATTTAAATATTTTCTAAATAAATCATTTTCAAGACTTACATAGAATTTCTATTCAATGGTTTTGAACTTCAAAAAAGTTTAAAAAGATTTTAATAATACCTTGTAAATATCACATTTTAGATACTTTATATATATATACACACATACATATATACTTTTAGATATTTAATATGTATATATATATGCACACTATATATATACACACTATATATATACACTATATATATACACACTATATATATACACACTATATATATACACATTATATATATACACACTATATATATATATATATATACTAACTAAGGAATATTCTCCCTGATGAGTATATAAATTGTCAGCTGAGGAACTCTCTTTTTTAAAAGGGGGGGTGGCAGTGTTCTCAGGCCATCAGGTGTCTTTGCTGACATTCATTCATTGTGCAGTAAGATCATTATTCTCATCTGCTCTTTCCATTTGAGTTCCCTTTGGCCAGGACAGAGAACTAGGTTATCTTAGTATATATACCCCACAGCAACAGAATTCAGCAGAGTGTTTGTCCACTTCGTGAATGTGCATTGAATGGAAATATTTGGGAAATACTTGTTCTAGCACAAGGAACCACTACTTGTTTCTTTTACTGTTTTTGTCTCTAGGATACACATGGACGTTTCTCGTTCTGCATTTTCTGTGGGTAGATTATGACCAGTATCCTCTTTGGCAAAATGGGAGGACTTGGAGATTCAGAATTGAGGGATGCTATCTTTGCATCTGAGAACTAAAGCATAAAGAGGAGAAAGAGGAGAAGACAGGAGACAGAGGCCTTCCTTTGGGTAGTGAGAGCTGAGCCTTCCTTTATGTGGTGTCTGTGATCATTTTTCTCCCCTGCTCTCTAAGTCCAGGCTAAGCAGCAACAGGCAACATGGACTGTCTTCTCTTCTGATTTAGAAACAGTAAGATCACATCCACATAGATACAAAAGGATTGTCCAATAGGATGTAAGTCAAGAGAGATGTGACTGAATGAGAAAACCACATGTTTGAAAAGTATAGAAGCTACTGCATTTACGGAACACAGTGATCTAGAGGTCTGGGTGGTTATAGAAACAGTAGAAAATCAGTATCATACAGTAGAAGCTTTACAAATGTGAACTCAGAATTTAAGATCAATGAATAAAAAACAACATAGATATTTTCCAACAGGGGAGGAGTTAGACAAATGGCATATATTCACTCCACAAAATACCACTCAGCAATAAAAGGGAACAGACTATTGAAGCATGCAACTTGTATGAATCTCCAGGAATTATGTTGAACGAAAAAAGTTAATTACCAAAGTCACATACTTTTTCACATGAAATCATTTATATAACATATTGAAATGACAAAACTGTAGAAATGGAGAACAAACTACCAGAATTTTAAGAGAGGATAGGGAAGGAAGGGAAGAAGGGTCCTTTTGGAGGTGGAATGTTGTGTGTCTTTATTGCATAGATGTCAACATCTTGATGAAAATTATTGTAGGATGATTTTTCACAATGTTACTGTTTGGGTAAACTGGCAAATGTTACATGGAATCTCTTCATTACAGCTTACAATTTACGTGAATCTAAATTATCTTGAAATTAAAAGTTTTAATATAAAAATGTATACTATTAATGATAAAAGAATGAGAAGAAGAAAATACCATTAAGTTAGAATAAGTTGCTTACAGATCATCCTGTACTTCTTAGCTGTAAAAAGAAGGGGAAATTGTGCTAAGCATTACTTTACAGTGAATATATGTGTGAGACAATATAGTATGGAAAATGCTTGATAATATTGATTACTGCAGCCAAAGTAAGACAGGATCCTAGTGTGATTAAATAGCATAATTATTTGTGTTATTGCTGAATTAGGGGTATTTTCAGCTGCTTAATTTTCTGTCTTTTTTTTTTTTCATTTTATGTATATCAAAACACTAATAGTCCTATTGTATGAGACAGAGATCTTAATTCAATCTATATTTAATAACAGTGTGTGCATGCTCAGTTATGTCCTGCTCTTTGCCATCTCATGGAGCCCACCAGGCTCCTCTGAGGTCTATGGAATTTTCCATGCATGAATGCTGTAATGAGTTCCCATTTCCTTCTCTAGGGCATCTTCCTGACCCAGGGATTGAATCCTCGTCTCCTGAATCTTCTGCGTTGGCAGGTGGATTATTTACCACTGAGCCACCTGAGAAGCATATTTATAGTGGTACTAAGACTCAAATTTAAATGATGCAAAACAAGGTTTTTCCTAACACACTACAATAAAATTGATGGAAAATAGTATTCTATCATTATATCAAAGTGCTGTAGAGTGATTTGAGTAAAGTAGGTCGCTGTATTGCAAAATGATGTTGCTGGTTACTTTAGCGGGGAGCAATACAAAATGACTTCAAAACCTACAACTGACTTGTGGGACAATTTATATTTAAAATTAATTTTTTCAAGTGGAAAATAAACTATTTAAGCCTCAGTCAGAAAACAGTGTGCAAATATGCCCTCAGCATAGTATCATCCCACAAAATTCTTAGATTGGGAATAGATTATTTTAATTTACAAAATATTTTTATTTCTCTGAAAATAAGAACAGTTTATTTGATTAGTTACAATATCACACTGGCTTCTCTGGTGGCTCAGCTGGTGAAAAAATTTGCCTGCAATGTGGGAGACCTGGGTTCAATCCCTGCATGACAACCCATTCCAGTATTCTTGTTTGGAGAATCCTCATGAACAGAGGAGCTTAGTGGGTTATAATCCATGGGGTTACAAAGAGTCGGACACAACAGACTGACTAAGCACAATATCATAGATGTAGTGTCTAAAGTAACAAATACATTTCTCTACATTTCTGCTGCAGTTTTATTCGTTTGGATTCCTTTTAGCATGTAATCAGTTATCTTGTGGTTTTCTCTGGTGACAATTTTATATGCCAAATATATCCTAGTTAGCTGGTATCAAACCAAAATAACAAGGCATAATTATTTTCAGTCACTGTACTCAGACTTTACGTGGATTATCTTATTTAATCCTCACCACTACCCTATAAATGGGGCACTACTGTTATCTTCATTTTCCAAAAAAGGAAAAGCATAATTTCTGCTTTGGTATCTTGCACAAGACCAGATAGCCCCTTTGTCTAATAATTTGATGCATGATTTAATGTGGCAGCTTATTTTCTTCACATCTATTTCTTTAAAAAAAAAAAAAAAAAAAGCCAAAGGGACTATATTTACTGTTGCCTGAAAATAATCGGGCTAGGGCAACCCACTCCAGTACCCTTGCCTGGAAAATCCCAGGAACGGAGGAGCCTGGTAGGCTGCAGTCCATGGAGTCGCGAAGAGTCGGACATGACTGAGCGACTTCACTTTCACTTTTCACTTTCATGCATTGGAGAAAGAAATGGCAACCCACTCCAGCATTCTTGCCTGTCTCCAGAATCTCCACCAGGTGGAGCTTGGTGGGCTGCTCTCTATGAGGTCGCACAGAGTTGGACAGAACTGAAGCGACTTAGCAGTAGCAGCAGCAGAGAGGAACAGTGTTATAAATCTGTATTAAAACTCAAACAGGTCAACTGCACTTACTTTCCCTTCAGATGTTGCCCCTCCCAAAGTAAAAAAGACATGAAACATCACTTCGTGTAGAGAAAGAGAGAACCTTAGGTACCTAGGAATTCTGTCTCTGATGACCCTCTGATTGGAAATCAGTTTTTGCCAGGACTGGTGAAACTTTTTTCCCCATTATTTCCTTTTTTAACTTAAAAAAATTAGAATATAGTTGCTTTACAATGTTACTTTCCGTTATACAATAAAGTGAATCAGCTATTGTTGTTCAGTCACTCAGTAATGTTCCACTCTTTTCGATCCCATGGACGACAGCATGCCAGGCTTCTCTGTCCTTCATTATTCATGTCCACTGAGCCAGTGATGCCATCCAACAATCTCATCCTCTGCTACCCTCAATACTTGTCTGCCTTCAATCTTTCCCAGCACCAAGGTCTTTTCCAATGAGTTTGCTCTTTGCATCAGGTGGCCAAAGTAATAGAGCTTCAGCTTCAGCAGCAGTCCTTCCAGTGAATTTTCAGTGTTGATTTCCTTTAGGATAGAATGGTTTGATCTCCTTGCTGTCCATTTGCCCCAGAACCACAATTCGAAAGCATCAACTCTTCAGCACTCAGATTTCTTTAAGGTCCAGCTCTCACACCTGAACCATAGTTTTGACCGTGACCTTTGTCAGCAAAGTGATGTCTCTGCTTTAAGTACGCTGTCTAGGTTTGTCATAACTTTCTTTCCAAGCAGCAAGTGTCTGTTAATTTCATGGCTGCAGTCACTGTCTTCACTGATTTTGGAGCACAAGAAAAGAAAAGGTATATCCTATCCCTTTTTAGCCTTCCTCCTACAGCTCCATCCCACTCATCTAGGTCACCAAAGAACACTGAGCTGAGCTCCTTGTACTATATGGCAGCTTTCTGCTAGCTATCTATTTTTTACATGGTAGTGTATATATATCAGTGGTACTCTTATTTTTATTTTACTTTCAAGAAGGGAATTTCTAAAGGCTAATTAAAAGTTGGATCAGTAATCGTGAATTATGGTTTTACTTTTATAAGTGAAGAATTATGTGGTCACAGGAAAATCATCTAATAAACTAGCATTTCAGTGTCCAACAAGTAAGCAGAAACTACATGCCTACAAATTGTTTCTGTTCACACTTTGGTGTTTAGACTTCTGAATGGGCCAGCTTGAATTGTTTCCAAATGCCTACATGAATATCTTAGTGATGTCTGACTCTTAAGTTATTCAAATTCAAGTTTCCATGTCTCCTAAGACACATCTACTATCCACAAATGTAGGCTCAGATTACATAGTTGCATTGCCCACTCTTTCTGGAATATGAGTTTAAGTTGTTCTTAAACAACTGTTGTTCATTCAAAACATTCCTGGAGCCTTGGGAAAAAAGCAATACCTGAGCATTTGTATTTTTCAAAAAATTTCAACATTATTCTGATATGCATCTGGATTTTAAAAACTGATTGCAGAATTTTTATTGGATTCTAGTTTTGGTAATATAGAGTTCTATTATTTTTCTGTTGACCAACCATGATTCAATAATATTAAGTGAGTAATAGTTACTTAATCACAAGAGTAAAATCAATCATCAGACCAAAAATAAAAGAAAGTTACAATTGAAAGCCATAATGGGAACATGATTAACTTAACAACATAAAATAATTATATATAATTGGGGGGGGGGTGGATCAAGCAGCATGATGCAGTAAGTGGTAGTTCATAAGTGCACATGTTTTCATCCACCCAGCTAGACTATGTCTTTTGGTTGGTGCATTTAATCCATTTATATTTAAGGTAATTATCAATATGTATGATCCTATTGAACACGTTAATTTCTCAGTACTGTCGACTCTTTGCAATCCCATGGACTATATCTCTCCAGACAAGAATACTGGAGTAGGTAGCCATTCCCTTCTCCAGGAGATCCTGCTGACCCAAGGATCAAACCTGGGTTTCCCACTTTGCAGGCAGATTCTTTACCACTGTGCCACCACAGTACCATTTTCTTCATTGGTTTGGGTTTACTCTCTGTAGGACTTTTCCTTCTCTTGTGTTTCCTGCCTAGAGAAGTTCCCTTAGCATTTGTTTTAAAGCTAGTTTGGTGGTGCTGAATTCTCTGAACTTTTGCTTGTCTGGAAAGCTTTCAATTTCTCCTTAAATCTGAAGGAGAATCTAGCTGGATAGAGTATTCTTGGTTGCAGGTTCTTTCATTACTTTAAATATGGCTTGTAGAGTTTCTGTTGAGAAATAAGCTGATAGCCTGATGAGAGTTTCCTTGTTTTTGTCATTTTCCCCTTGTTGCTTTTAATATTTTACCTCTGTCTTTAAATTTTGTCAGTTTGATTACTATGTGTCTCAGTGTGTTCTTCCTTGAGTTTATCCTTCCTGGGACTCCTTGCACTTCCTGGACTTGGTTGATTTATTTCTTTTCCCATGTTCTGAAAGTTTTCAGCTATTATCACTTTAAATTATTTCTCAGAACCTTTCTCTCTTGCTTTTCCTTCTGGGACCCCTATAATGCGAATGTTGGTGTGCTTAATGTTGTCCTAGAGGTATCTTAGGCTGTCTTCATCATTTCTTTTCATTCTTTTTTCTATACTCTGTTCTGTGGCAGTGACTTCCACCATTCTGTCCTCCAGGTCATTTATCTGTTCTTCTGTCTCAGTTATCCTGCTATTGATTCCTTCTGGTGTATTATTCATTTCAGTTTATTCTTTAGTTCTTGTAGGTCTTTGGTAAGCATTTCTTGCATCTCCTCAATCTTTGCCTCCATTCTTTTCCCAAGATCCTGGATCATCTTCATTATCATTACTCTGAATTCCTTCTCTGAAAGGTTGCTTATCTCCATTTGATTTAGGTGTTTTTTCCTGGGGCTTTATCTTGTCCCTTCATCGGGGAAATAACTTTCTTCTTTTTCATTGTGAATATCTTTCTTTAATATGGTTTTTGTTTTAGACACTGTGAGACTGTACTTCTTGCTTCTTCTGTCTTCCCTCTGAGGGATGAGGCTAAGAGGCTTGTGTAAGCTTCTTGATGCTGGAGGGACTGGAGATGGGAAAAACTGTGTCTTGCTCTGATGATCAGTGTCTTGCTCAGTAAATATTTAATCCAATTTTCTGCTGATGAGTGGGGTTGCACTCCCTCCCTCATAGCTTTTTGGCCTAAGGCAACCAAACCCTGGGGTCTACAGGCTTTATGGTAAGGTTAGTGGCAAACCCCTAAGAGGTTTATGCCATCAGGGATCTTCCAGTGCCCCCATCCTTGTGGTGAGTCCCTGCCAACCCACGCTTCCACAAGAGGCCCTCCAAAACTCGCAGGTTGTTTTGGTTCAGTCTCTTATGGGGTCACTGCTTCTCTCCTCTGGCTCTTAGTGCATGCAAAACTTTGTTTGTGCCCTCCAAGACTGGAATCTCTGTTTCACTCAGTCCTCTAGAAACCCTATAATCATACCTCACTGGCTCTCAAGGCCAGATTCCCTAAGGATTCCCAACCCCCTTGTGGAAAACCCAGGTAGGAATGTTCTGGGGTTCAGAACCTTCACAATAGTGTGATAACTTCTTCAGTATTATTGCTCTCTAGTCTGTGGGTCACCCACCTGGTGGGTAAAGGATTTGATTTTTTATCATGATTGTGCCCCTCCTACTGTCTCATTGAAGATTCTTCTTTGTCTTTGGACGTGAGTTTTTTTTTTTTTTTTTTTTGATGGTTTAGGCATCCTCCTGTCTATGGTTATTCAACAGCTAGTTGCAATTTTGGTGCTATAGACGAGGAGAGAAGAAGATGAGTGCATGTTCTTCTCCCTCGTCTTGAACCAGAAGCCCTGCTTTAGGGTTTCAAAGCATGTAACATATTTATTACTCTGTTTTAAGTAAAGGCAGAACTTACAAAATTTTAAAATAGTTACCACTTAAACACATTTTGCATACTGTCTCCTTCAATACACCTTAGTACATTGATGGATGACATAAATGAACAGATGTTAAAAATGCATATATAGACATTCAAAATGTGAATTTATTATAATCAAGTGTTGTATTTTTGAAGAGGAAGTTCTGTTAGTCATTTTATATTCTTTGTGTATGTCATCAACCCCTCCTCGGTAAGTATCAATAGTTGTCTTGTATGGTCAAGTTATTTAATTTCCTTCCAAGTTTGTTTTTCAGTTGTTACATAAATATTGAGTTGTTTAATGTGAAAATGTCTCATATTTAAGGGAGACACCCTATGCCACTGAGTTTTCTATTTTCCAGGTTTAAACATTCTTATAGTTACCAACTGCCTATTTTTTAATATTTATTTGTCTGTGCCGGATCTTAGATGCAGCATTCAAGATCTTTGATCTTGATCGCAGCATGCAGAATCTTTTAGTTGTGACATGTGAACACTTAGTTGAAACATGTGGGATCTAGTTCCCTGATCAGGGATCAAACTCTGAGCCCCTGAATTGGGAGCACAGAGTCCCAGCCACTGGAGCACCAAAGAAGTCCCATCAACTGCCTCTTCACAAGTAGTTTTTAATAATCTGAGTCTTTGTTTGAAGAAATCGGGTTACTAATATTTTGTTTAAACTCTAACATCTAGAACCATTTATAATGTCCTTAGTAAGATCTGATTAATTAATCAGATGACTTGTTTTCCACTTTTGAAACACTTTACTATTATTACTGAGGTGAAAAGTGAAAGTGAAAATCACTCAGTCATGTCTGGCTCTTAGGGAACTCCATGGACTATACAGTCCATTGACTTATGCAGGGCAGAATACTGGATTGGGTAGCCTTTCCCTTCTCCAGTGGATCTTCCCAATCCAGGGATCTTCCCAATCCAGGGATCAAACTCAGGTCTCCTCATTGCAGGCTGATTCTTTACCAGCTGAACCACAAGGGAAGCCCATTATTGATGCAGTTGAGTTTATATCAGTTGGTTTATTTTGTCAATATATATATATATAACTATATTTTAGTCACTGTCAACTAGAACTCTTAAAGTATTTTAGCTCATGTTAATGAGTAATAACCGTAAAAGTTGTAGCTAATAGAGTGCTTAGTAGCTGTAAAAGCTGTTTAAAACAGTTTGCCTGACTAGCAATTTTACTCCTTCAGTAACCTTATAAATTAGGTGTGATATTCTTTCACTTTTAAAGTGAAAGTAAATTAATTTTTAACAT
Source organism: Ovis aries (assembly GCF_016772045.2). Taxonomy (NCBI): domain Eukaryota; kingdom Metazoa; phylum Chordata; class Mammalia; order Artiodactyla; family Bovidae; genus Ovis; species Ovis aries. The sequence continues at coordinate 653,037 of NC_056059.1, forward strand.
AAAGTTATTTATTTTAATTGGAGGTTAATTACTTTACATTATTGTAGTGGTTTTGCCGTACATTGACATGGATCTGCCACAGGTGTACATTTGTTCCCCATCCTGAAACCCCCTCCCACCTCCCTCCCCATCCCATGCCTCTGGGTCATCCCAGGGCACCAGCCCTGAGCACCCTGTCTCATGCATCAAGCCTGTATGAGCGATCCATTTCACATATGATAATATACATGTTTCAATGTCATTCTCTCAAATCATCCCACCCTCACCCTCTCCTACAGAGTTCAAAAGACTGTTCTATACATCTGTGTCTCTTTTGTTGCCTCACATATAAAGTTATCGTTACCATCTTTCTAGATTCCATATATATATATACCTTAGTATACTGTATTAGTGTTTTTCTTTCTGGCTTACTTCACTCTGTATAATAGGCTCCAGTTTCATCCACCTTATTAGAACTGGTTCAAATGCATTAATTTTAATGGCTGAGTAATATTCCATTGTGTATATGTACCACAGCTTTCTTATCCATTCTTCTGCTGATGGACATCTAGGTTGCTTCCATGTCCTGGCTTTTATAAACAGATGGACATCTTGGTTGCTACCATGTCCTGGCTATTATACCCAAATGTTCAAAAGGAGAGAGACAGATCCAGCCAGTAATCAGTTCCCTAAGTGTTCTCCACAGTCTGGAACACACAAAGAGATTCACAGAGTTGGGTAGAGAAGAGAAGGAGGAGGGAGGAGAGAGAGGTGACCAAGGAGAAAAAGGAGAGTCCAAAGGTGGGGGAGAGAGTGGGCAAGCCAGTAATCTCGCTCCCAAGTAAAAATGGGTACTGAAGATTGGGTTCTTAAAGGTACAAAATTGATAACAAATATCAAAAAGCAAAGGTTAAAAATCTAGAGTAGTGGTTAGATTCTCAAAACTACAATATTAAAAAAAAAAGTCACAAAAATTATAAAATACATATATGAAGTTTGCTTTAAAAATAGGGTCATTTTTGTGCAAGGTTATAAAATGAAAAATAAAGGTGCAATAGAGGACTTAAAATATTTTTTAATTAAAAAATGATAATAGTAAAAATATATCTAGGAATTTCTCCAGAGCTGTTGTGGACAGTGTGGGGTCAGTTCATTTTCAGATAGTTCCTTGATCCTGCTTATACTTCTCAAGATCTATAGACCCCTTCCTATATAGTCGGTGCTAACTACAGCATTTTAATCTGCTGCACTTGTCAATTCCAAAGTGGTTCCCTCTGTTTATTTTAGCTTCTTCTGTTTGCTGGTATCTTCAGTATCTAATTTCCACCCTGACACAAGGGGGCAATGGTGGTCACATTTTTAGGCTCACTTGTTCAGTCCTGCTGTGGGGAGTGAGGAACACTGCAAACAAATATCACTGGCATGTGTAGAGAGTGCTCACAGTATTTCAGTCACACGAGGTTTACCCCCGCTCACTGTATGTGTGCTTTCCCAGTCTACACTTCTCAGGTTCTAGGTTGCTTTGCAAAGAACTTTCTGAGGTGGGCCCTGGGTTGCATGCACTTCCGAGGTCTAAGCCATTCAGGTACAGGTTCTCGGGTACTCCACAAAGGCGCAGACTCTGTTGGGCTTGCATTTTGTGCCCTTGCCAGGTCTGAGCAGCTCACGTGACCAGGTGCTTGCTGAGCACAGTCACCCCAAGGTATGGGGTGCGTCTTATCACCTGCCCCATCCCAGCTGCTCAGTTTTCTGGGTATACAACGTGTGCACCTTCTCAGGTGTGCAGTGTGTCTCTTCTGGGGAGCTGATCTCTGTCTGTGACCCTCCTGGTGGATGCCAACTGTTCAGAATCCCAAGAAGTGTTGGTTAGCAATGAAGCCTGCTTACAGTTTGGTAGAGGATGTCCCTCTGGGGCCACGATTGCCTTCTTCCAACTCTGGCTGCCCCCACCTGCCCATATCAGGTGGAGGATGGGCTGGTCCCTATCTGGCTAGCTCTACTCAGTCCTTTGTTCTGTGAGCGGGCCCTGCAGTGTCTTCAGTTCAGTTCAGCTCAGTCGCTCAGTCATGTCCGACTCCTTATGACCCCATGAATCTCAGCACACCAGGCCTCCCTGTCCATCACCAGCTCCCGGAGTTCACTCAGACTCACGTCCATCGAGTCGGTGATGCCATCCAGCCATCTCATCCTCTGTCATCCCCTTCTCCTGCCCTCAATCCCTTCCAGCATCAGAGTCTTTTCCAATGAGTAAACTCCTCACATAAGGTGGCCAAAGTACTGGTGTTTCAGCTTTAGCATCAGAAAATGAAGATCATGGCATTCAGTCCCATCACTTCATGGGAAATAGATGGGGAAACAGTGTCAGATTTATTTTGGGGGGGCTCCATAATCACTGCAGATGGTGACTGCAGCTATGAAATTAAAAGACGCTTACTCCTTGGAAAAAAAGTTATGATCAACCTAGATAGCATATTCAAAAGCAGAGACATTACTTTGCCGACTAAGGTCCGTCTAGTAAAGGCTATGGTTTTTCCAGTAGTCATGTATGGATGTGAGAGTTGGACTGTGAAGAAGGCTGAGCACTGAAGAATTGATGCTTGTGAGCTGTGGTGTTGGAGAAGACTCTTGAGAGTCCCTTGGACTGCAAGGAGATCCAACCAGTCCATTCTGAAGGAGATCAGCCCTAGGATTTCTTTGGAAGGAATGATGCTAAAGCTGAAACTCCAGTACTTTGGCCACCTCATATGAAGAGTTGACTCACTGGAAAATACTTTGATGTTGAGAGGGATTGGGGGCAGGAGGAGAAGGTGATGACAGAGGATGAGATGGCTGGATGGCATCACCGACTCGATGGACATGAATCTGAGTGAACTCCGGGAGTTGGTGATGGACAGGGAGGCCTGGCGTGCTTCGATTCATGGGGTCGCAGAGTTGGAGCTGCCTGAGCGACTGAATTGCATTGAACTTCCAAAGAAATCCCGGGGCTGATCTCCTTCAGAATGGCCTGGTTGGATCTCCTTGCCCTCCAAGGGACTCTCAAGTGTGTTATCCAACACCACAGTTCAAAAGCATTAATTCTTCAGCGCTCAGCCTTCTTCACAGTTCAACTCTCACATCTACACATGACCACAGGAAAAACCATAGCCTTGACTAGACGGACCTTAGTCGGCAAAGATCATGAACGCCTTATTACCAAATTCAGACTCAGATTGAAGAAAGGAGGGAAAACCGCTAAACCATTCAGGTATGACCTAAATTAAATTCCTTATGTTTATACAGTGGAAGTGAGAAATAGATTTAAGAGCCTAGATCTGATAGATAGAGTTCCTGATAAACTATGGAATGAGGTTCGTGATATTGTACAGGAGACAGGGATCAAGACCATCCCCATGGAAAAGAAATGCAAAAAAAAAGCAAAATGGCTGTCTGCGGAGGCCTTACAAATAGCTGTGAAAAGAGGAGAGGTGAAAAACAAAGAAGAAAAAGGAACATATAAGCATCTGAATGCAGAGTTCCAGAGAATAGCAAGAAGAGATAAGAAAGCCTTCTTCAGCGATCAATGCAAAGAAATAGAGGAAAACAACAGAATGAGAAAGACTAGAGATTTCTTCAAGAAAATGAGAGATACCAAGGGAACATTTCGTGCAAAGATGGGCTCAATAAAGGACAGAAATGATATGGACCTAACAGAAGCAGAATTATTAAGAAGAGGTGGCAAGAATACATGGAAGAACTGTACAAAAAACATCTTCATGACCCAGATAATCACGATGGTGTGATCACTAATCTAGAGCCAGACATCCTGGAATGTGAAGTCAAGTGGGCCTTAGAAAGCATCACTGCAAACAAAGCTAGTGGACGTGATGGCATTCCAGTTGAGCTATTTTAAATCCTGAAAAATGATGCTGTGAAAGTGCTACACTCAATATGCCAGCAAATTTGGAAAACTCAGCAGTGGCCACAGGACTGGTAAAGGTCAGTTTTCATTCCAATCCCAAAGAAAGGCAATACCAAAGAATGCAGTGTCTTAGGTTAGGGCTTTTTGCAGGATAGTTTCTCTCTCTCTCTCTCTCTCTCTCTCTCTCTCTCTCTCTCTCTCTCTCTCTCTCTCTCTCCCTCTCTCTCTTTTGTTTTCTCTCTCTCTGGCTATCCCACAGTCTGGGCTGTTATCTCACGTTAGTTCCCTCAGATTGCCCTTGGGGCACTCAGGCCCAGTCCCTACCCTAAGCAATGGTGCCCATTCTTCCCTGTCCAGACCCTGCTTGCTAGTGGTGGATGCGAGTGTCTGGGATGCTTCTCTGCTGGGAGTTGCCGTTAGGCATGTAATCTGTGGGTTTTATTTATTTATTTATTTATTTATTTTTCCTCCTGGTTATGTTTCCCTCTGAGATTCCAAGACTTGCCACAGACCTGCCAGTGAGAGTGTTTCCTGGTGTTTGGAAACTTCTCTCTTTTTTAAGACTCCTTTCTTGGGACAGATCTCTATCTCTACCTCTTTTGTCTCTCTTTTTATCTTTTATATTTTGTCCTACCTCCTTTCGAAGACAATGGGCTGCCTTTCTGGTTGCCTGATGTCTTCTTCCAGCATTCAGAAGTTGTTTTGTGGAATTTTCTCAGCGTTCAAATGTTCTTTTGATGAATTTGTCAGGGAGAAAGTGGTCCCTGTGTCCTATTCCTCTGCCATTTTAGGACCACCACCCCCTAAAGTGAAAGTAAATTTAGACACTACATGGGAAGTTATCAAGTGGCAGAACTGGGATTAAAAGTTAGGCAGTCCATTAAGGAGCATTCTGTCTATATTTTCCACTAACAGTTTTGTAGTATCTGGTCTTTATTTTGAATTTATTTTTTGTATGTGACGTTAGAGAATGTTCTAATTGCATTCTTTTATGTGGAGCTATCCAGTTTTCCCAATAGCACTTATTGAAGAGACTGGCTTTTCCCCCACTGTACATTATTGCCTCTTTTGTTGTGGATTAATTGACCAAAGGTATGTGGGTTTATTTCTGGACTTTCTATCCTGTTTCATTGAACTATATTTCTGTCTTTATGTCAGTAGTATAATATTTTTAACAACGTGGCTTTGTAGTATAGTCTGAAGTCAGGGTACCTGATTTCTCCAGCTCCATTTTTCTTTCTACATTTTCCTTTTCTTTTTGCTTTGACTAGTCAGGGACTTTTGTGTTTCCATATAAATTGAAATATTTTTTTGTTCTACTTCTGTGGAAAAATGCCATTAGTAATTTGATAGAGATTGCATTGACTCTGTAGACTCCCTTGGGTAGTATAGTCATTTTGACAATATTGATTCTTCTGATCCAAGAACACAGTGTGTCTTTCAATCTGTGTCATCTTCAATTTCTTTCGTAAACTTCTTAAAGTTTTCAGGGTGTAGATTTTTTTACCTCCTTAGATAAGCATGTTCCTAGGTATTTTATTCTTTTTGATGCAATGGTATTTGTATATATGTCTCATAGAGTAATGGAAATAAAAACAAAAATAAACAAATGGGACCTAGTTAAGTTTAAAAGATGTTACACAGCAAAGGAAACACAAACAAACAAACAAACAAACAAAAAGTACAGACTCAGGAAAATATTTGCAAGTTGACAAAGAATTATCTCCAAAATACACAAAGAGCTCATACAACTCAATAAATAAACAAACAAACAAACAAAAATCAACTTAGCCAAAAACTAGGCAAAAGACATAGTCATTTATTCAAAGAAGACAAAGAGATCAATATGTGCATGAGAAGATGCTCAACATCACTAATTATTAGAGAAATGCAAATCAAAACTACAATGAGATATCACCTAACCTGTCAGAATGGTTGCAATCAAAAGTTTACAAAGCATAAATGCTGGAAAAGATGTGGAGAAAACGGAACCCTCCTTCACTGTTGGTGGTAATGTAAATTGGGACTGCCACTATGAACAGTAAGGATGTTCCTGGAAAAAAAAAAAAAAAAGTAGAGCTAAAACATGACCCTACAATCCCACTCCTAGGTAGATATACAAAGAAACTCATAACTCAAAAAGTGCATGTGCCCTTTGCTTGGAAAACTGGACAGCAACATGTAAAAGAATGAGACTCGAACTCTTCCTAGTTCTTCTATAGGGCTTCACTGCTGGCTCAGATGGTAAAGGGTCTGCCTGCAATGCAGGAATCTCTGGTTCAATCCCTGGGTCGGGAAGATCCCCTGGAGAAGGAAATGGCAACCCTCTCCAGTATTCTTGCCCTGAAAATCCCATGGACAGAGGAGTATGGCAGGCCACAATCCATGGGTTCCCAAACAGTCAGAGACAAATGAGCGACTTCACTTTCACTTTCAGACCACTTCCTAATATTTTACACAAAAATAAACTCAAAACAGTAAATAAACTCAAAAAATGAAAAACTAGAAACTATAAAGCTCTTGGAGGCAAACATAGGCATTACACTCTTTGATATATATCACAGCAAGATCCCCTTTGACTCATCTCCTTGAGTAATGGAACTAAAAACAAAAACAAATAAATGAGACCTAATTAAACTTAAAAGCTTTTGTATAGTAAATGGAACAATGAATAAAATTAACAGACAACCATCAGAATGAGGAAAAAAAAAATTGCAAATGAAATGACTGACAGAGGATTAAACTCCAAAGCATACAAGTAACTCATACAGCTTATTATCAGAAAAACATACAACCCAATCAAATAGTGGGCAGAAGACCTAAACAGACATTTCTCAAGAAGATGTACAGATAGCCAATAAACACATGAAAAGATGCTCAACATTGCTCATTATTAGAGAAATGCAAATCAAAACTATAATGAAATATCTCACACCAGTCAGAATGGCCACCATCAAAAAATCTGCAGAGAATAAATGCTAGAGAGGATAGGAGAAAAGGGAAGTCTCTTGCACTGTTGGTGGGAATGTAAATTGATATAGGTACTATGGAGAACACTATGAAGATTCCTTAAAATCTAGGAATAAAACTACCATATAACTCAGCAATCCCGCTACTGGGCATATACCCAGAAAAAAATCATAATTGAAAAAGATACATGTATCCCCAAGTTCACAGCTATTTACAATAGCTAGGACATGGAAGAAACCTAGATGTCCATCAAAAGATGAATAGATGAAGATGTGGTACATGTATACAATGGAATATCAGCCAAAAAAATAACGAATTTGAGTCAGTTCCGGTGAGGTGGATGAACCCAGAACCTGTTGTAGAGAGTGAAGTAAGTCAGAAAGAGTAAAACAAATAGGTATATTAACACATATATATGGAATCTAGAAAAATAGGATTGATAAATCTATTTGCAGGGAAGGAATGGAGATGAAAATATGGACTTGTGGACACAGTAGGGAAGGAAAGAGTAGGATGAATGAAGAAAGTAGCAGTAACATATACACACTACCTTGTGTTGAATAGATAGCTGGTGAGAAGTTATTAATACTGTATAACACAGGAAACCTAGCCTGGCACTCTGTGATGACTGGAGGGGTGAGATGGGAGGCTGAGAGGGGGCCTTAAGAGGGAGGTGATTTATGCATAACCATGGCTGATTTGTCGCATTGTACAACAGAAACCAACACAACACTGTAAACCCATTCTCCTCCAGTTAAAAAAATAAATTAAAAAACACAGAAAGTTCATGAACCCTGATGTACATTGCTACTCTGTTTACAACAGTTGAGACAAGAAATTAACCTAAATGTGCATTAAAGATAAATGAATAAAGATGATGTGATACATATATAGAGTCATAAAAATTAACAAAATAATGTTATTTGCAGCAAGATGGATAGACCTAGAGATTATCATACTAAATCAAGTATGTAAGACAGGAAAATACAAATATCATATGATATTGCTTATATGTGGAATTAAAAAAAGAATAATACATGTGAAATTATATAAAAAACAGAAATAGATCCACAGACACACTACCGTATAAAAACCAGATAACGAACAAGGACCTACCGTATAACACAGGGAACCATACTCAATATTGTGTAATAATTTATAAGGAAAACGAATCTGAAATAATAGATACATATATATGTTTGACTGAATCACTTTGCTGTACACCTGAAATTGACAAAATACTGTAAATCAATTATACTTCAATTAAAAAATTTAGACACTGTAGATCCAGACTCATGCTCTTGACTTATGATTTCTCTTTCCCTATGATCTGATTTACATACTCACAAACTATAGATGAAATTATTACTATTTTAAAATAAACATTATATTTGGAATAAGTTTAGATTTACAAGAAAGTACTTATCTGGTGCTGGAGAAGACTCTTGAGAGTCTCTTAGGCTGCAGGGCCATCAAACCAGTCAATCCTAAAGGAAATCAGTCCTGAATATTCATTGGAAGGACGATGCTGAAGCTGAAACTTCAATTCCTTTGCCACCTGATGCGGAGAACCGACTCATTGGGAAAGACCCTGATGCTGGGAAAGATTGAAAGCAGGAGGAGAAGGGGATGACAGAGGATGAGATGGTTGGATGGAATCACAGACTCAATGGACATGAGTTTGAGCAAGCTCTGGGAGTTGGTGATGGACAAGGAAGCCTGGCATGCTGCAGTCTATGGGGTCACAAAGAGTCAGACATGACTGAGCCACTGAACTGAACTGAACTTTTTGGTATGTGGCAGCTTCTCAGGCTTCCTTTGGTTTTGATGAATTTGGAAGTATTGAGAATTACTTGTTAGGCATTTTGTAATGTGTCTCAAATTGGGTTTATCTATTTTTTCCTCACGATTAGATTGGAATTATTAATTTTGGGGTGCAGTACCATTGCATCATCCCAGAGGTATATTTAATTATGATTTATTTCTCATGTTATTGACCTTGACCACTGGCCTAGGTAATACTTGTTAAGTTCCTCCACTGTAAATAAAGTTCCTTTTTCTCCCTCTCCTTTCAATATTTTGTTTTATGGGACCAATTTACTAAGTGGAACCCAGGCTTCAGAGACAAGGAATGAAATTATTTTTGATATACAATTTTTATATCATAACAAACTTTTACCGCTAAATCATTCGTTGAATTCTCTAAGTATGTAAGTGCCTTAAAGAAATCAAAGGGAAGCAGGATTATTATGCCTTTTCAGAATAGAATGAAACCAATAGGGATAAGGGATGTATAGGATGACAAAGAAAACATTTACTCAGGCTCCTATAGAGAGATATTTTAACCTCTGTGTGTGTGTGTGTGTGTGTGTGTGTGTGTGTGTGTGTTTTAATTAGAGATTTTGACACAGTGTTTCACAATACATGCTATACAAAATTACTAGCTTTGTGGGAAGCTAACTGTCCTTATGTGAATTAAGGAATCCCCTGGTGGGGGGGGGGGGAACAACCTTTGTAAAGCAAAGATAACATTTTTTTTTAGCTGAATGTTTTTCAGAGCTTTAAAAATGCCTATACACATTGTATCTCTCCAAGAGAATATAATATGCAGTGTTTTCAGGTTTCATATAATATCATAAAGTTAGAGCATTAGAGCATCTCAAGGAATTAGCATTTTAGAAAACATTTCAGAAATGATTCCTTTATTTTAGATCTAATGTGTCCTTCTGGGCCCATATGCAACTTGTTAGTGACTTAGACGACATTGTGACAGGTGTCACACATGCAAAGGCCAGCTACAGAAACTAATTATGCTGTCTTAGCAGGTGAATCAAATTATTTGCAAGATGCCATGTAACTTGTCTTTAATAATTACTATTTCCATTAGGAATATAATTGAGTTCATTTTTCCCACATAATAGGCTATAGAGTGGGGCTTCCCTGATAACTCAACTGGTGAAGAATTCACCTTGCAATGCAGAAGACCCTAGATTGATTCCTGGGTTGGGAAGATCCCCTGAAGAAGGGATAGACTACCCACTCCAGGATTCATGGGCTCTCCTAGTCGCTCAGATTGTAAAAAATCTGCCCGCAATGCAGGAGACCTGGGTTTGATCCCTGAGTTCGGAAGATCTCCTGGAGGAGGGCATGACAGCCCACTCCAGTATTCTTGCCTGGAGAATCACCATGGTCAGAGGAGCCTGGCAGGCTTAGTCCATGGGGTCGCAAAGAGTCAGATATGACTGAGTGGCTAAGCACAGCACAGTACAAACTATAAAGTAAGTATGACATAGGATAGTCATTGTTAAACATATCTTTGGAACTGTTATTTTGGAGCACCTATAAAAACTAGTAAACTACCTTTCATAAACTCATTGTCAGCAGATTTTCATTCACAATTTCAGAAGGAGTGAGAGTAACTGAGACAATGATGAATGAACTCAGTAACTGAGATGAGTAGTACAGATTTTAACTTTAAAAAATGCAACTATAAAGTAACTAAAGTGATTTTTATGTCTATATGTGTCTTAAAAAGCTACTCTTGATGGTTATTTCAGGAAAGGAAATCCAAACATTTTTGGCAGAATCCCAGGAAGAGCTATATAAGCTCTAAGTTTTGAGAGGTCTTTAAATTGGTCTGTAAGGAATATTTTATATCAGACAGTGATTTTATACAAGGGATGAGGCATGATCATAAAACAGCTAGTAGCAGCTGATGTCGAACTCGCCAAGTCAGTGTTTAACCTTGCTGCAGTCTCTCCTGACATCTCAGTGAGGTCTTCAGCCTTGGTCTCAGCTCCCTCCTTTGCATAACTGACTACAGGAAGGTACACCAATTTAAGTGCATGGAGAACGTGCCTGTATGCACATGTGAATATAGGCTTTGTCTTCTTACCTGGTCATCAAGTCTTCTGAACAACTGAAATGAAAGAGTAGTAGTCACAAATATATTCAATATAACTTTTAATTTTTACACATTAAACATCAATGCTCCAAATTCAGGATGCACAGAGTAATGAATGTTGAACTCAATGTTTTGAATCACAAAGCATCTCCTTGCAGCTTCAGGAGGATGTCTCATTTATCGCAATTACTGCCTGGTAAACACTGCTGACCAAAGGGAGCGAGTTTTTATTACTACCCCTTAACTGATAAGTAGTCAAGAACTTAGAAAATGCTACATTCACTTTGAAGAATAAAATGATATTGAATGCTCTCCAGAACTGAGATACAAATGACTTCCTAGCAGGTCTGATGCTTTGAATGTTAATAATAGCATGGAGAACTGAATATTATTATGACATTTTGTTAAATATCATTAATTTTTTGTGTTATCAAAATACTGGGTTTGTTCTTTTTGGGTTTTTTTTTTGCATGAGTTTTAAAAATATTTTATTATTTTTTATTAAATGAAAGATGTTTTAAATTCTATAGTTTTACAACTTTCAAGTTTCATACACATGATTCCATATATTCCTATGATAACCCTTTCCCCATCCCCCACCTCTGTCTTTGAAGTAATTTAAAACATAAAATAAGAGAGTTGAGATTTCTCTAAATAAGATGATTATAGGCTAAGTAAGCACCAGTTCTCTATAAGCAGCAAAATGAGACTCAGACTCATACCTTTGGATTCCAAAGTTTATCTCCATTCCCCAGACTAAGGAAGATGCAGGGCCATTTGTGTCTATAGTAAATACAGTGACCAAAGAGGAAACACCATCTATGCATCTTTGCATAGAACCTATAACAAGAACTATCTTCTGGTGAGGCTGGAACTGTCCATGAAGAAATCATCTTCCCCACCTCTTCTCATACCACACAATTTTCAAGTTAATACACCTGCAACTACAACACCGTTTAGGGAAAGAATGGCTTTGTATCCATACAGACCCCTCCATGTTGTGGCAGGTGTCCTCCATGATTCCACATGGTAATGATAATCATCTTCACTTCTCCTCTTACAGATGAGAAAATTGAGGCTCAATATGGTTAAATAATTTCCCCAAGATCACTATTTCTAAAAGGAAGAGCCAGATTTTTTACATATATATCTACTTATAGTTCATCCTAACTTTATATGTAGCTTAGCCACTATAATATGCACAAAATGTCACAAAACAGTAAATAATCTTTTGGTACAATCAGGTAAAACCAAAAATTTAAAATCAGACTAAAGAGAGGTCTTATATTTATCAAGATCTCCATTAACCCACTCTCAAAATCATGTGATGGCAACTAACAAACAAACTTAAAGGAATCCAGAGTCATTACTTATAAATCAGCTTCAGATTTTAATTAGAGCTATTTATTGTTCATTTCTGGACATCAGAAGGATACATTGACCCAATTATAGCTGTTTCATACAGGTTATAAACTATGGAAATTGAAGGATAAAACTGGAAGATTTATGTTTTTAATTCTGTTCTGCATTTTAAGAGCTTACCAAGTGGTACTAGTGGTACCCACCTGACAATGCAGGAGACATAAGAGATATGGGCTCAATTTCTGGGTGGAGAAGATCCCCTGGAGGAGGGTATGGCAACTCACTCTAGTATTCTTGCCTGAAGAATCCCTTAGACAAAGAAGCCTTGAAGGCTATAGTCCATGGAGTTGCAGAGAGTTGAAGATGACTGAAGTGACTTAGCATGCACTGCATTTTAAAACACAAGTTGATTGCGTAGATAATTTTTCTGGAATTGAGTTGCATTAGCTTCTTGCATATTTTTGAGATTAATTATTTCTCAGTTGCTTCATTTGCTATTATTTTCTCCCATTCTGAAGGCTGTCTTTTCACCTTGCTGAGAGTTTCCTTCATTGTGCAAAATATATTAAGTTTAATTAGGTCGCATTTGTTCTCCAAAGAAGACATACAGATGGCTAACAAACACATGAAAAGATACTCAATATCACTATTTATCAGAGAAATGCAAATTTAAACCACAATGAGGTACCATCTCATCCTGGTCAGAATGGGTGCTATCAAAATGTCTACAAACAATAAATGCTAGAGAGGGTGTGGAGAAAAGGGAACCCTCTTACACCAATGGTGGGAATGCAAACTAGTACAGCCATTATGGAGAACAGTGTGGAGATTCCTTATAAAACTGGAAATAGAGCTGCCATCAGTTCAGTTCAGTTCAGTCTGTCAGTCATGTTTGACACTTCGCGACTCATGAGGCCTCACGCGAGGCCTCCCTGTCTGTCACCAACTCCCGGAGTTCACTCAGACTCACGTCCATAGAGTTAGTGATGCCATCCAGCCATCTCATCTTCTGTCGTCCCCTTTTCCTCCTGCCCCCAATCCCTCCCAGCATCAGAGTCTTTTCCAATGAGTCAACTCTTCGCATGAGGTGGCCAAAGTACTGAAGTTTCAGCTTTAGCATTATTCCTTCCAAGAAATCCCAGGGATGATCTCCTTCAGAATGGACTGGTTGGATCTCCTTGCAGTCCAAGGGACTCTCAAGAGTCTTCTCCAACACCACAGTTCAAATGCATCAATTCTTCAGCGCTGAGCCTTCTTCACAGTTCAACTCTCACATCCATACATGACTACTGGAAAAGCCATAGCCTTGACTAGACGGATATTTGTTGGCAAGGTAACGCCTCTGCTTCTGAATATGCTATCTAGGTTTGTCATAACTTTTCTTCCAAGGAGTAAGCGTCTTTTAATTTCATGGCTGCAGTCACCAACTGCAGTGATTTTGGAGCCCCCCAAAATGAAGTCTGACACTGTTTCCACTGTTTCCCATCTATTTCCCATAAAGTGATGGGACTGGATGCCATGATCTTCGTTTTCTGAATGTTGAGCTCTAGGCCAATTTTTTCACTCTCCTCTTTCCCTTTTATTAAGAGGCTTTTTAGTTCCTCTTCACTTCCTACCATAAGGGTGGTGACATCTGCATATCTGAGGTTATTGATATTTCTCCTGGCAATCTTGATTCCAGCTTGTGTTTCTTCCATTCCAGCGTTCTCATGATGTGCTCTGCATATAAGTTAAATAAGCAGGGTGACAATTTACAGCCTTGATGTACTCCTTTTCCTATTTGGAATCAGTCTGTTGTTCCATGTCCAGTTCTAACTATTGCTTCCTGACCTACATACAGATTTCTCAAGAGGCAGGTTGGGTGGTTTGGTATTCCCATCTCTCTCAGAATTTTCCAGAGTTTATTGTTTTCCACACAGTCAAAGGCTTTGACGTAGTCAATAAAGCAGAGATAAATATTTTTCTGAAACTGTCTTGCTTTTTCCATGATCCATCAGATGTTGGCAATTTGATCTCTGATTCCTCTGCCTTTTCTAAAACCAGCTTGAACATCTGGAAGCTCACGGTTCACGATTTGCTGAGGCCTGACTTGGAGAATTTTGAGCATTACTTTACTAGCATGTGAGATGAGTGCAATTGTGTGGTAGTTTGAGCATTCTTTGGCAGTGCCATTCTTTGGGATTGAAATGAAAACTGAGCTGCCATACGACCCAGCGATCCCACTGCTGGACATATACATTGAGGAGACCAAAATTGAAAAAAAATAAAACAAAAAAAAACCCCACACACACTTGTACCCCAGTGTTCATCACAGCACTATTTACAATAGCCAGGACATGGAAGAAACCTAGATGTCCATTAACAGATGAATGGATAAGAAAGCTGTGATGTGATGACATCTACATAATGGAATATTACTCAACTATCCCATGTTGAAGGTCAGGAACGGCGTCAGTAAGGAGATACCCCTTGTCCAAAGTAAGGAGCAGCGGCTGTGCTTTGCTGGAGCAGCCATGAAGAGATACCCCACACCCAAGGTAAGAGAAACCCAAGTAAGATGGTAGGAGCTGCAAGAGGGCATAAGAGGGCAGACACACTGAAACCATATTCACAGAAAACTAGTCAATCTAATCACACTAGGACCACAGCCTTGTCTAACTCAATGAAACCAAGCCATGCCTGCAGGGCAACCCAAGACGGGTGGGTCATGGAGGAGAGGTCTGACAGAGTGTGGTCCACTGGAGAAGGAAATGGCAAGCCACTTCAGTATTTTTGCCTTGAAAACCCCATGAGCAGTATGAAAAGGCAAAATGATAGGATACCAAAGAGGAACTCCCCAGGTCATTAGGTGTCCAATATGCTACTGGAGATCAGTGGAGAAATAACTCCAAAAAGAATGAAGGGATGGAGACAAAGCAAAAACAGCACTCAGTTGTGGATGTCATTGGTGATAGAAGCAAGATCAGATGCTATAAAGATCAATATTGCATAGGAACCTGGAATGTCAGGTCCATGAGTCAAAGAAAATTGGAAGTGGTCAAACAAGAGATGGCAAGAGTGAAAGTTGACATTCTAGGAATCAGTGAACTAAAATGGACTGGAATGGGTGAATATAACTCAGATGACCATTATATCTACTACTGTGGGCAGGAATCGCTCAGAAGAAATGGAGTAGCCATCATGGTCAACAAAAGAATCTGAAATTCAGTACTTGGATGAAATCTCAAAAACGACAGAATGATCTCTGTTTGTCTCCAAGGCAAAACAGTCAATAACAGTTTTTCAAGTCTGTGCCCCAACCAATAATGCTGAAGAAACTGAAGGTGAATGGTTTTATGAAGACCTACAAGACCTTTTAGAACTAACACCCAAAAAGGATGTCCTTTTCATTATAGGGGACTGGAATGCAAAAGTAGGAAGTCAAGAAACACCTGGAGTAACAGCCAAATTTGGCCTTGAAATGCAGAATGAAGCAGGGCAAAGACTAATAGAGTTTAGCCAAGAAAATGCTCTGGTCATAGAAAACACCCTGTTCCAACAACACAAGAGAAGACTCTACACATGGACATCACCATATGGTCAACATCGAAATCATTGATTATATTCTTTGTAGCCAAAGATGGAGAAGCTCTACACAGTCAACAAAAAACAAGACCAGGAGCTGACTGTGGCTCAGATCATGAACTCCTTATTACCAAATTCAAACTCAAATTGAAAAAAGTAGGGAAAACCGCTAGACCATTCAGGTATGACCTAAATCAAATCCCTAATGTTTATACTGTGGAAGTGAGAAATAGATTTAAGGGCCCAGGTCTGATAGATAGAGTGCCTGATGAACTATGGAATGAGGTTTGTGACATTGTACAGGAGACAGGGATCAAGACCATACCCATGGAAACAAAAATGCAAAAAAGCAAAATGTCTGTCTGCAGAGGCCTTACAAATAGCTGTGAAAAGAAGACAAGTGAAAAGCAAATGAGAAAAAGAAAGATATAAGCATCTGAATGCAGAGTTCCAAAGAACAGCAAGAAGAGATAAGAAAGCCTTCATCAGAGAGTGGTCAATACAAAGAAATAGAGGAAAACAACAGAATGGGAAAGACTAGAGATCTCTTTAAGAAAATGAGAGATACCAAGGGAATATTTCATGCAAAGATGGGCTCGATAAATGACAGAAATGGTATGCACCTAAAAGCAGCAGAAGATATTAAGAAGAGGTGGCAAGTATACATGGAAGGACTGTACAAAAAAGATCTTCACGACCCAGATAATCATGATGATGTGATCACTAATCTAGAGCCAGACATGCTGGAATGTGAAGTCAAGTGGGCCTTAGAAAGCATCACTATGAACAAAGCTAGTGGAGGTGATGGAATTCCAGTTGAGCTATTTCAAATCCTGAAAGATGATGCTGTGAAAGTGCTGCACTCAATATGCCAGCAAATTTGGAAAACTCAGCAGTGGCCACAGGACTGGAAAAGGTCAGTTTTCAGTTCAATTCCAAAGAAAGGCAATGCCAAAGAATGCTCAAACTACGGCACAGTTGCATTCATCTCACATGCTAGTAAAGTAATGCTCAAAATCTCCAAGCCAGGCTTCAGCAATACGTGAACTGTGAACTTCCAGATGTTCAAGCTGGTTTTAGAAAAGGCAGAGGAACCAGAGATCAAATTGCCAACATCCACTGGATCATGGGGAAAGCCTGAGAGATCCAGAAAAACATCTATTTCTGGTTTATTGACTATGCCAAAGCCTTTGACTGTTTGGATCACAATAAACTGGAAAATTCTGAGAGAGATGGGAATACCAGACCACCTAACCTGCCTCTTGAGAAATCTGTATGCAGGTCAGGAAGCAACAGTTACAACTGGATATGGAACAACAGACTGATTCCAAATAGGAAAAGGAGTACATCAAGGCTGTATATTGTCACCCTGCTTATTTACCTTATATGCAGATTATATTATGAAAAATGCAGGGCTGGAGAAACACAAGCTGCAGTCAAGATTTCCAGGAGAAATATCAATAAGCTCATATATACAGATGACACCATCCTTATGGCTGAAAGTGAAGAACTAAAAAGCCTCTTGATGAATGTGAAAGAGGAGAGCAAAAAGTTGGCTTAAATCTCAACATTCAGAAAACGAAGATCATGGCACCTGGTCCCATCACTTCATGGGAAATAGACGGGGAAACTTTAGAAACAGTGCCAGACTTTACTGTTTTGGGCTGCAAAATTACTGCAGATGGTGACTGCAGCCATGAAATTAAAAGACGCTTACTCCTTGGAAGAAAAGTTATGACCAACCTAGTTAGTATATTCAAAAGCAGAGACATTACTTTGCTGACTATGATCCGTCTAGTCAAGGCTATGGTTTTTCCAGTAGTCATGTATGGATGTGAGAGTTGGACTGTGAAGAAGGTTGAGCGCCAAAGAATTAATGCTTTTGAACTGTGGTATTGGAGAAGACTCTTGAAAATCCCTTGGACTGCAAGGAGATCCAAGCAGTCCATTCTGAAGGAGATCAGCCCTGGGATTTCTTTGGAAGGAATGATGCTAAAGCTGAAACTCCAGTACTCTGGCCACCTCTTGCGAAGCGTTGACTCATTGGAAAAGACTCTGATGCTGGGAGGGATTGGGGGCAGGAGAAGAAGGGGACGACCAAGGATGAGATGGATGGATGGCATCACGGACTCGATGGACGTGAGTCTGAGTGAAGTTCGGGAGATGGTGATGGACAGGGAGGCCTGGAGTGCTGCAATTCATGGGGTCGCAAAGAGTCATACACCACTGAGTGACTGAACTGAACTCAACTATTAAAAAGGATGCATTTGAATTAGTTCTAATGAGGTGGATGAAACTGGGGCCTATTATACAGAGTGGAGTAAGTCAGAAAGAAAAACACCAATACAGTATATTAATGTATATATATGGAATTTATAAAGATGGAATGATGACCCTATATGCGAGACAGCAAAAGAGACACAGATGTAAAGAGCAGATTTTTGGACTCTGTGGGCAAAGGCAGGGTTGGGATGACTTGAGAGAATATAATTGAAAGTTATATACTACCATATGTGAAATAGGTCGCCAGTCCAGGTTCAATTCATGAAACAGGGTGCTCGGGACAGGTTCACTGCGACAACCCTGAGGGCTGGAATAGGGAGGGGGGTGGGAGGGGATTCAGGATGAGGAACACATGTACACCCATGGCTAATTCATGTCAATGTATGGCAAAACCCACTACAATATTGTAAACGAATTAAATTAAAGAAATTAATTAAAAGAAATAAATTAATTAAAAGAAATAAATTAATTAAAAAAACACAAGTTGGAAAGAAGCAGCAGATCTGCTTTGTGTTACTGAATTATAAGAGTTCCCAAAGTCTATTATTGCTTTTCTTTAATTCATATTTCCTCTAATGACTGAAAGCTTTCATCTGGTTGGCTGAAAAAAGTATGCTATTATTTTTTTCTCTTTTTGTGGTTTAATTCTTCTCTGAGATGGTAACTTAGATCAGATTCAGGAAGGTAACTCTGTCTGGAAAAAGAAGAATGCTTTTATCTAGTCTAACTTGGGTCATCTGAAGTCTGTCATATCTGGAGTATTACAATTTTATGTGTTTGACCAATCCAGAATGGCAAACATTCAGCTACACAGAAAATCTGTGTGGAACAACTTCTCCCTGTGGCTTTTATAAAACACACAGGATAGTCAATATGACTATAGTTCAATATGACACTTGGTTTATGTAATCAAATGAATAGTACTTTTATCTAGGGAGTGCTAATGATTATCAGCAAAGGGAAGGCTTTTATATCCATGCTATAATGTAATAATACATGTGAAATTTCAATAATGGCCTTCTGTCAGGAAAGAGTGGTCATTAATTGAATTGGCTTCCCATTAGAGAGTGTTTTCCTTTGGTTTTGATTTTAATATGAACAGAAAATACTGATCCATATTATTCTTACTGACATCTACAGTAATAATAGGATTTGTAACTCAAGCTTCTGTTTCATTTTCCAGATCATTTATTTACAATTTAGCCAATCTGTTTTTGCTTAAAAAGAGCAAGTGCAGACCTCAAAGGAAACAGGTATGAGTCAAAGACAATACCCTGGAGAAGACAGATGTGTCAACAGATAATTGAAATAAATAATTTACGTGTTATGCCCACTTTTCACCTCACTCCTTACTTTTACCTCTCAATCAAACTCATCACTTTACCAAAAACTAAATCCAATGTATTTTTATGTCTTAGTTGGCCTCCTAAGGCCTCATGACATTTTTCGTCATGAGCCACTCCCATTCCCTCAAGTTTCTCTTGGCTTTTGGTTTCCATACCATCACTCATCCTGTTTTTGATGGCTACTACTCTATACTCTTTTCTATCAGCTTATGCCTATCCTGTAGTGAAATCCATAACTTATTTCCATGTCACTGTGCATATTCACCCTTATTTCAGCTATTGCCTTGGGACTAATCACAAAATCTGAGCAGTGAGATTTGTGAAAGTGTAGGAAACATGAAAACTGTAGCCTAGGGGACAATGTAGAAGAAGAGCAGAAAGAAGGAAATCTAAGTGCTGGAGACAATTGGCTTTGAACAAAAAGTAGCAGTCCGTTTTTTATTCAATTGACCCTATAATTTTAAGGTCAAAGATCAGAAAGCTGTCTCCAAAATGCTTTCTCAAACATGCTTAGATACTAGTATTTTATCTGATAAAAATTAGCAATCGTTTCCTCAAAAGCATTATCCTAGAAGTTAGTGGAATAGGAAAACCGTGAGTTCACCTCCTCCCAGAGACACACCAAAATTGCAGTTATTTACAGAGCAACTATCAAAGAGAGCAAACTGTGGACAGGCAGAAAATATATTCTACAACTAAAGATACAATAAAATAACAATGAGTCCAGTAGGAGAGCTGGAGATGAAGTATAGTCAAGGCCAACACCACAGGTAGGTGACTCACAAGTGGAAGGATAATCACAATTGCAGAGAGTTTTTCCCCAAAAGCAAGGAATTCATGCCTCACACTGGATTCCATAGTCTGGAGATCCCACATGAAGAAGATGAACCCCCATAACATTCAGCTTTGAAGGCTAGGGGGTTGCTGTCAGGAGGGCTATAAGAAAGAGAAACTTCCCTCTGTCTTTTTGATTGTTTGCTGTTTGGCCCATGGCAGAAATACCAACTGATTTTGAAGAGACTCCTGGAGAGGAAGGAGGCAGCCGGGAATCATCTCGGGAATGGAGACTGACAGCAGCCAATTTGGGGAGATCATTCTACCATGTGGACATGGATGCTGGCAAGAACCATTTTGAAATCCTCTTATTATTAGCCCCAGGTCATGCCCTGCTCACCAGCTGGTGGGCACCAGTCCTGAGACCCCTCCAGGCCAAGCATCTAGCTTCATGAATACACAGTGCCAGCCACCAGCAGACCACTGTAGCCCCTCTGAAATCCCCTGAGGTGCCCAGGCATCTAGCCCTCTTTACCAGAGGATCTAGGAGATAAATCCACCCAACAGTGAGCCAGCACTAGCCCTGAGACCCACCAACACCCTACAGACAGCCAAATGGGGAAACAGCTCTACACACCAGCAGTCCAACACAAGCTTTGGAGTCCCGTGGTCCTGTAGACAGAGACTACAGGGACCAGATTCACTGGCGAGTGGTCCAGGACTATCCCTAGGCATGCCATCAGGCTACACTAGCTTGGGGAACACTTGGGCCATAATCTCATCCACCAGAGAGGAACACCAGGTATAAAACATCTTGTATCACTCAGTCAGATGCCCAATGATTTGATTTTTTGAGGCATCACCAGGATGGTTACTCCTTGGGCCATGCAGTAAAATGCATTAAGACTCACACATACCTACCAGCAGCTGGCAGCTACTGCAATGGTCAGGACCTCGATACCAACTAGCCAGGGATAAGCCAAGCCTACCAGGCCACCCATAGTATTTAGTTCTACCACAACAGAAAAGCACATGCAACCCACACATAGGGCACCCCTGGATCATATAGCTCTGGTGACGGAAGTACACTGCTGGGCCCCATAGGATGTTTCCTAAGAAAGGCACTTCTCCCAGATAAGGAAAGTAGCCAACCTCTGTAAAACATACAAATAAAAGCAGAATTAGGTGAAATGATGTGACACAGCAATGTGTTCCAAATGAAGGAACAAGAAAAAACTCAAGAAGAATTAAGAAAAGTAAAAATAAGCAATCTACACAATAAAGAGATCAGAATAGTGATCATAAAAATGCTCAAGTAGAGGTTGAAGATGGTGGAGGAGTAAAGATGTGGACAGCATCTTTCTCTGCACAAGTACATCAAAAATACAGCTGCATGTGGAACAACTGTTACAGAATACTTACTGAACACTGGCAGAAAACCTCAGACTTCCAAAAAGGCAAGCTAATCTTTACATAAAATGGTATGGAAAAAGCAACAAGAAGATAAAGAGATAAAGCCAGACATGTCCTGCACCTTTCAGAGGGAGCAGTGAAGAAGGAAAAGTTGGAAAGCTCCTCACAGGCATGGACAGGGAGGAGCTTTGGCACCTCAGAAGGAAATGCAACAACAGGTGCTCAGAAGGCAAATGGAGAGAACTCACCACAGAGATCATTGTCAACCAACACTTCCCAGACTAGAAGCAGTTTGTGTGCTGTCCACAGTGAGTAAGGGCTGAGTGCTGAGTCTCAGGCTTGGGAGATTGGACTGAGGTTGACTGCTATGAAGATATTCTGATGGGGAGGAGTACAACACAGCAGAAAGAGTCCAGGAGAAAGCCTGGGTCTCCCAGAGATGCAAGAGGTCATTGTTGCAGGGACACTCTAGCTCCATGCCCATGCAGACCACAGGACCCTGCCTTCATGAGTGTCATAGGTGGGATAAGGCAGCTGTGGTCCAAGACCCCAGAAGTGGGTATGCCCATGGGCCTGCCACTGTCAAGGCTGGCATGAATGTCAGAGGTAGAGGGTGAGACAGGGCTGTGGTCTGTAACCCCAGAGCTTAATGTCCACCACAGTGGCCACCAAGCTACACACAGGTGCAGGTCAATACACACAACTTCCTGGCAGGTTATTTAAATTGGCTCTTCTGAGGGATGCAGAACATGGAGCCAATTCCCCTGGAAGAGCCCACACGCCCCCTTAGACTGAAGTATCTCTTGTCAGATCTCTACCACCACAGGCACTCCCCACATACCCCAGTGTCTCGTTTACTTTTCTGTTTCCCCACCCAAACTGAGCTAGTGAGCCCTAACAAGCCTGGCCTTTGATCCCTCTCTTCTTGGCAGGAAACAGCCTGAAGGGAGGCCTATAAGCAGAGGCAGAGCTGAAACCAAAATGGAGCACCAGGGGCTGTGTGATCAAAGGAGAGGGTAGGACTTCACTCCTGTAGCAACAGGTGTAGAGGATAAAATCCATAAATTTAGCTTGAGACTGTGGACTCCAGGGGGGTAATTGTGGACTTTGGAAGCAAGTATAAGCTGGAGTAAGGCCAGAACTGAGTCAGGACTGACCTCATAGTGCCCACAGCAGGCCCAGAGATCTTTCTAGAAATATCAGAGGACTTTCCGAGTAGGTAAATTGGCAGGAGCACACTTTGTGGTAAAGACAACTGAAGTCACAGCAAAATATTTTTCTTAACTACCATTAATTTTGTTCTATCACTGTTCCTTCTTTTTATTAATCCTTGAATTTTTATTTGTACTTACTTTTTCCTTTTTTTAGTGCTTTTCTTTTTAAATAAATTCATTTTATTTTTCCTATTTCTGCAATGTCTTTTCATTGTATTACACTTTTCCCACGTTTTTGGTTTTGTATTTTTGCTACTCTAGTTTTCAATGTTTGTTTTTCATTTATGGCTTTATTGGTTTGAGTGCCCTCTTCTTTTTCAATTTCTCTCTTTACTCTTCCTTTTTGTGTGTGTGAGTAGGAGTTTATGAGTTTGTGTGTTCCTGTTTGATTAATGTTGCTTTCAACATTTGTCTCTGGGCTTTTTCTGTTTGTTCTTTGTTTGTATGTGTTCTTGAATTTTTCCCCCTATGTCTATCTTTCTTTTTTCCCTTCTGTGATGTATGGCTCATGGACTCTTGGTGCTCCAGCAAGGTTTTGGGTCTGAACCTCCAAGGTGGGATAATTGAGTCAAGGACATTGGATCACCAGAGAACTCCTGAATACTAACAATGAGAGCTCTCTCAAAGGCCTTCATTTCGACACAAAGACCTGACACCATCCAAAGGTCAGCAAGCTCCACTACAAGATGCTCACACCAAGCAACTAGCAAGACAGGAAAGAAACTCTACCAATTAGCAGACAGGCTACTCAAGGTCATACCAAGCTGACAGAAACACTATAACACACCACTGAGCATGATATTTAATTCCAAAAAAACAATATCCAACTCCAACCAATAAACACCAGTCCCCCCACCAGGAAAAAAAACACAAAAGCATGGAGGCTAAACAATACACTTCTAAATACTGTGTTCAACCATTCTTCTCCAAAGTTCTTTTAACGTATTTTCTTTCCTTTTTTAACAGATAGAAAATTACTTTAAAATGTTGTCTTGATTTCTGCTGCACAACTAGGTGAATCAGTCATAATTATATATATATGTATATAATTTTATATAACACACACACACACACACACACACACACACACACATATATATATATCCTTTTAGGTCATCACAGAGCACCAGGCTGGGCTCCCTGTTTTATATAGCAACTTCCCAATAACTAGCTATTTTACACATCAGATAGTGTATATATGTCAATGCTACTTTTTCAATTCATTCCACCCTCTCCTTCTCCCATTGTATCCACAATTCCATTATTTACTAGCTTCATCAGCAACATTTTTCTAGATTCTATACATATGCATTAATATATGATACTTGTTTTTCTCTTTCTGACTTACTTCACTCTGTATAAGAGGCTGTAGTTCATCTACCTCGTTATAACTGACTCAAATTTGTTCCTTTTTATGGCTGGGTATATTTCATGAATATATGTATCACACCTTCATCCATTCATCTGTTGATGTGCATCTAGGTTGCTTCCATGCTGTGGCTATTGTAAATACTGTTGCAATGAATATTCAGATATATGTGTCTTTTAGAATCGCGGTTTTCTCAGGGTATATGCCCAGTAGTGGGATTAGTGGGTCATATGGTAGATTTATTCCTAGTTTTATATGAAATTTCCATAGTGTTTTTTTATATGACTGTATCCATTTACATTTCCATCAACAGTGCACATCCCCTCCACATCCCCTCCACTTCCCCTCCAACATTTATTGTTTGTAGATTTCTTGGTGATGGCCATTCAGATTGGTGTGAGGTGATAACTTCATTGTACCTTTGATTTATATTTCTTTAATAATGAGTTATGTGGATTATCTTTTCATGTGCTTATTAGCTATCTGTATATCTTCTTTTGTGAAATGCATATTTAGGTTTTCTCACTTTTTGATTGGGTTGCTTGTTTTTCTGATATTGAGCTATGTGAGGTTCTTGTATATTTGGAGACTAATCCTTTGTCAGTTGTTTGCAATTAGTATCTCCCATTCTGAGGGTTGTCTTTTCATCTTGCTGAGAGTGTCATTTGCTGGGCAAAAACTTTTAAGTTTTATTAAGTCCCACTTCTTTATTTTTGTTTTTATTTCCATTAATCTAAGAGGCAGATCACAGATAAATTTGTTGTGATTTTGTCAAAGATTGTGCTGCCTATATTTTTCTCTAATAACTTTATAGTTTCTGGCCTGACATTTATGTATTTAATCCATTTTGAGTTTATTTTTGTGTATGATGTTAGATAATGTTCTAACCTAATTCTTTTAAACATAGCTGTCCAGTTTTCCCAGAACCATAGGCTGTCTATTCTCCATTGTATATTCTTGCCTCCTTAAATACCAACTTCAGATATGCAGATGATATCACCTTAATAACAGGAAGGAAAGAGAAACAAAAGAACATCTTGATGAAGGTGAAATAGGAGGGTGAAAAAGCTGACTTAAAACTCAACATTCAAAAAATGAAGATCATGGCATCTCGTCCTGTCACTTCATGGCAAACAGATGGGGAAAAAGTGGAAATCATGTGAGATTTCAATTTCTTGGGCTCCAAAATAAAATCAAACATTGACTGGAGCCACTAAATTAAAAGATGGATGCTTCTTAGAAGCTATGACAAAACTAGACAGTGTATTAAAAAGCAGAGACATCACTTTTGCCAACAAATGTCTGTATAGTTAGTTATGGTTTTTCCAGTAGTCATGTATGGATGTGAGAGTTGGACCATATAGAAGGCTGAGAGCTGAAGAATTGATGCTTTTGAACTGTGGTGCTGGAGAAGACTCTTGAGAGTCCCTGGACAGCAAAGAGATCAAACCAGTCAATTCTAAAGGAAATCGACCCTGAATATTCATTAAAGGGAATGGTGCTGAAGTTGAAGCTCCAATATTTTTGCTATCTGATGAGAAGAGGTGACTCACTGGAAAAGACTCTTTCCAAGAAAGATTGAGAGCAAGAGGAGAAGGGGTGACAGAGAATGAGATGGTTGGATGGCATCATTGACTCAATGGACATGAGTTGGAGCAAACTCAGGGTGATAGTGAAAGACAAGGAAGCTTGTAGTGCTGCAGTTCAAGAGTTGCAAAGAGTCAGACATGACTTAGCAACTGAACAACAACAGGTGCATATGTTTATCTCTGGACTTTCTATCTTGTTCCATTGGTCTATTTTTCTGTTTTTGTGATGGTGCCGTACTGTCTTGATGACTGCATCTTTGTGGTATAATCTGAAGACAGGGAAGTTGATTCCTCCAGCTTTTTATTTCTCAAGATTGCTTTGGCTATTTGGGGTCTTTTTTGTTCCCATACGAATTGCAAAATGATTTGTTCTATTTCTGTGAAAAATGTCATTGGTAATTTGATGGAGATTGCATTGAATTTGCAGATTGCTTTGGGTAGTATAGTTACTTTGACAATATTGGTTCTTCCAGTACAAGAACATGATATATCTCTCCATCTGTTTGTGTTGTCTTTGATTACTTTCATCAGCATCTTATAGTTTTCTGAATTCAGGTATTTGTCTTTTTAGGTATGTCTATTCCTGCATATTTTATTATTTTTGCTGCAGTGGTGAATGAGATTCTTTATTTATTTTCTTTTTCTGATTTTTCATTGTTATTATATGGGAATGCAACTCTGTGTATTAATTTTATATCCTGTGACTATACTAAATTAATTTATTAGATGTAGTATTTTTTTGTGGCATTTTTAGGGTTTTCTGTGTAATGTGTCATGTCATCTGTAAACAATGAGAGTTTTACTTCTTTTCAAATCTGGATTCATTTTATTTCTTTTTTCCCCTCTGATTGCCATGACTAGGACTTTCAAAACTGTATTGAATAATGATAATAAAAACTAGAAATGAAAATAGTCACCCTGCCTTTTTCCTGATCTTAGAGAAAATGCTTTCAATTTTTCACCATTGAGAATAGTGTCTAATATAGGGTTGTCATATATGGTCTTTATTATGTTGAAGTAAGTTCCTTCTATGCCTACTTCCTGGAGAGTGTTTATTCTAAATGGGAGTTGAATTTTGTCAACTACTTTCCCTGTATCTATTGAGATGATCATATGGATTTCACCTTTCAATTTGTTAATATGATTTAACACATTGTTTACTTTGTGTATACTGAAGAACTCTTGCTTCTCTGGGTTAAGTCCTACTTGATCATTGGTGTATGATTCTATTAATGTGTTGTTGGGTTACATTTCCTAGAACTTTGCTGAGGATTTTTTCATTTATGTTCATTAGTGATATTGGTCTGGTTAATATCACTGATGAATGTTTTTGTGATTTTTTTGTGGGTGGGGGGAGATCTGGCTTTAGTATCAAGATAATGGTGGTCTTGTAGAATGAGTTTGCAAAATTTTAATTTTTTGGAACAGTTTGATCAGGATGTGTGTGAGCTTTTCTCTAATAATTTGACAGAATTTTCTTGTGAAGCCATCTGGCCCTGGGCTTTTGTTTGTTGGAAGATTTTTGTTCACAGTTTCAATTTCAGTGCTTGTGATTGGTCTGTTTATATTTTCAAATTTTTCCAGATTCAGTATAAGAAGGTTGTACTTTTCTAAGAATTTGTTCATTTCTTCCAGATTGTTCATTTTATACTCATAGTGAAGTGAAGTCGCTCAGTCGTGTCCGACTCTTTGCGACCCCATGGACTGTAGCCTACCAGCCTCCTCTGTCAATGGGATTTTCCAGGCAATAGTCCTGGAGTGGATTGCCATTTCCTTCTCCAGGGGATCTTCCCAACCCAGGACTCGAACCCAGGTCTCCCACATGGTAGACAGAGGCTTTACCATCTGAGCCACCAGGGAAGTCCACAGTTGCTCATATTAGTCCTTATGATAATTTGTATTTCTGTGTTATCTGTTGTAACTTCTTTTTCATTTCTAATTTTATTTGCTTTGAGTCTCCTCCCTTCTTTTTTTGGTTTGTAAAAAAGAAAGGTTTAATAGTTTTTAATTTTGTTTATCTCTCCAAGAGTGAGCTTTTCATTTTATTGATCTTTATATTATTTCCTTTATTTTTTCATTTATTTTTATCATATATATATAATTATGTCATTACATATAATGACTTCTATATATATATGTACCTATGTATTTACATATATACAACATCATTATGTATATAAATCATTATTTGTTGTTGTTGTTTAGTTGCTAAGTTGTGTTCAACTCTTGTGACCCCATGGAGTGTAGCCTGCCAGTCTCCAGTATCCATGCAATTTACTAGGCAAGAATATGGCAATGGGTTGCCATTTACTTATACAGGAGATCTTCTCAACTCAGGAATCAAACTCACATCTCCTGCTTGGTAGACAGATTCTTTACCACTGAGCCACCAGGGAAGCCCAGGATAATACGTTTCTGCATAATATACATACATATATATATGTACATATACTTAATATTATTTTATATATAATCACTTCTATATATCTGTGTATATATATATATATATCATCATTATACATACACACACACACACACACACATATATATATAATCAGATTGGTTAGCTTTCTGTGATTTTGGTTTTCATTCTGTCTGCTGTCTGATGGAGAAGGATAAGAGGCTTATGAAAACTTGATGGGAGAGACTGACTGAAGGGGAAACTCGGTCTTGTCTGGTGGGCAGGACCATGCTCAGTAAATCTTTAATCCTATTTTCTGTTGATGAGTGGGACTGTGTTCCCTCCCTGTTGTTTGACTAGAGGCCAAACTATGGTGGAAGTAATGAAGAGGATGGTCACTTCTTTTAAAAGATCCCATGCATGCACTGCTGCACTCAGTGCCCCCAACCCTGCAGCAGGCCACTGCCAACCCACACCTCTGCTGGAGGCTCCCTGACAGACGGGCAAGTCTGGGTCAGTCTCTTGTGGGATCACTCCTCCTTTCTCCTGGGTCCTGGTGCAAACAAGCTTTTGTTTGTGCTCTCCAAGATTCTATTCCCCAGCCTGTGTAAGTTCTGGCCGCTCTATGATGGGGTAATTGGTGACCACCTCCAAGAGGGCTTATGCCATACCCAGGTCTACTGCAGCCAGAGCCCCTGACCCTGAAGCAGTCCACTTATGACCCATACCTCTGCAGGAGACACTCAAACACAGTTCTGGCTCAGTCTCTATATGGTCTCTGGGTCCTGGTGCACAAAAGTTTGTTTGAGCCCTCCAATCATCTCTGGTGGGTATTGGGTTTGATTCTAAATGTGATTTTGCCTCTCCTACTGTCTTGCTGGGGCATCTCCTTTGCCCACAGTCTTGTTAAACTCAATGAAACTATGAGCCATGCCATGTAGGGCCACCCAAGATGGACGTGTCATGATGAGGAGTTCTGACAAAACGTGGTTGACAGGAGAAGGGAATGGCAAATCACTTCAGTATTCTTGCCTTGAGAACACGATGGACAATATAAAAAAGCAAAAAGATAGGACACTAAAAGATGAACTCTCCAGGTCGGTAGGTACCCAATATGCTACTGGAGATGAGTGGAGAAATAACAGCAAAAAGAATTAAGAGATGGAGCCAAATCAAAAATAACACCCAGTTGTAGATGTGACTGGTAATTGAAATAAGTCTGATGCTGGAAAGAGCAATATTGTATAGAAACCTGGAATGTTAGATCCATGAATTGAGGCAAATTTGAAGTGGTCAAACAGGAGATGGCAAGAGTGAACATCAACATTTTAGGAATCAGTGAACTGAAATAGACTGGAATGGGTGAATTTAAAACGGATGACCATTATATCTACTACTGTGGGCAAGAATCCCTTAGAAGAAATGAAGTAGCCATCCGAACCAACAAGAGTCCTGAATGCAGAACTTGGGTATAATCTCAAAATCGACAGAATGATCTCCGTTCATTATCAAGACAAACCCTTCAATATCATAGTAATCCAATAATCCAGTAATGCTGAAGAAGCTGACGTTTAATGATACTACGAAGACCTACAAGACTTTCTAGAAGTAACACTCTAAAAAAGATGTCCTTTTCATTGTAGGGGATTGGAATGCAAAAGTAGGAAGTCAAGAGATACCTGGAGTAACAGGAAACTTGACCTTGGAGTACAAAATGAAGCAGGTCAAGGGTAACAGAGTTCTGCCAAGAGGATGCACTGGTCATAGCAAACAGCATCTTTGAACAACAAATAGAAGTCTCTACACATGAACAACACCAGATGGTCAATACTGAAATCAGATTGATTATATTCTTTGTAGCCAAAGGTGGGGAAGCTCTATACAGTCAGCAAAAACAAGACTGGGAAATGAATGTGGCTCAGATCATGAATTCTTTACTGTAAAATTCAGACTTAAATTGAAGAAAGTAGGGAAAACCACTAGACCATTCAGGTATGACCTAAATCAAATCCCTTACGATTATTCAGTGGAGGTGACAAACAGATTCAAAAGATTAGATCTGATAGACAGAGTGCATGCCTGAAGATCTATGGATGGAGGTTCGTGACATTGTACATGAGGCAGTGATCTAGACCATCCCCAAGAAAAAGAAATGCAAAAAGGCAAAATGGTTGTCTGAGGAGACCTTACAAATAGCTGTGAATAGAAGAGAAGTGAAAGGCAAAGGAGAAAAGGAAAGATAAACCTGTTAGAATTCAGAGTTCCAAAGAATAGCAAGGAGAGATAAGAAAGCCTTCCTCAATGATCAATGCAAATAAATAGAGGACAACAATAGAATGGGAAAGACTAGAGATCTCTTCAAGACAATCAGAGATACCAAGGGAACATTTTATGGAACGATGGGCATAAGAAAGGACAGAAATGTTACGGAACTAACAGAAGCAGAAGATATTAGGAAGAGGTGGCAAGAATACACGGAAAAACTATACAAAAAAGATCTTCATGATACAGATAATAACGATGGTGTGATCACCCACCTAGAGCCAGACATGCTGGAATATGAAGTCAAGTGAGCTTTAGGAAGCATCACTGTAAACAAAGCTAGTGGAGGTGATGGAATTCCAGTTGAGCTATTTCAAATCCTAAAAGATGATGCTGTGAAAGTGGTACACTCAATATGCCAGAAAATTTGGAAAACTCAACAGTGGCCACAGGATTGGAAAAGCTTCTTTTCATTCCAATCCCAAAGAAAGGCAATGCTAAAGAATGCTCAAACTACCACACAATTGCACTCATCTCAAACGCTAGCCAAGTAATGCTCAAAATTCTCCAAGCCAGGCTTTAACAGTATGTGAACCATGAAATTCTGATGCTCAAGCCTGATTTAGAAAAGTCAGAGGAACCAGAGATCAAATTGCCAACATCCGCTGGATCTTTGAAAATGAAAGAGAGTTCCAGAAAAAGTCTACTTCTACTTTATTGTCTACTCCACCATGTGGATAACAACAAACTGTGGAAAATTCTTCAAGAGATGGGAATATAAGACAACCTGACCTACCTCCTGAGAATTCTGTATGCAGGTCAAGAAACAACAGTGAGAGCTGAACATGGACTGGTTCCTAATCGGGAAAGGACTATGTCAAGGCTGTATATTGTCACCCTATTTATTTAATTTATATGCAGAGTACATCATGAGAAATGCTGGGCTGGATGAAGCACAAGCTGGAATCAAGATGGCTGGGAGAAATATTAATAACCTCAGATATGCAGGTGACACCATTCTTATGCCAGAAAGTGAAGAAGAACTAAAGAGCCTCTTGATGAAAGTGAAAGAAGAGAGTGAAAAAGTTGACTTAAAATTCAACATTAACAAAAGTAAGATCATGGCATCCAATCTCATCTGTTCATGGCAAATAGATGGGGAAACTGTGGAAACAGTGACAAATTTTATTTATTTATTTGTTTTTTGTCTCCAAAATCACTGCAAATGGTGAATGCAGCCATTAATTTAAAAGACACCTGCTCCTTGGAAGAAAAGCTATGACCAACCTAGACAGCATATTAAAAAGGAGACTTCACTTTGCCAACAAAGGTCTGTCTAGTCAAAACTACTTTTTTTTTTTCAGTAGTCATGTATGAATATGAGAGTTGGTCTATAAAGAAAGCTGAGCACAGAAAAATTGATGCTTTTGAACTGTGATGTTGGAAAGGACTTTTGAATGTCCCTTAGACTGCAAGGAGATCAAACCAGTCAATCCTAAAAAAATCAGTCCTGAATATTCATTCGAAGGACTGATGCTGAAGCTGAAACTCCAATATTTTGCCCACCTGATGTGAAGAACTGAGTCAATAGAAAAGACTCTCATGCTGGGAAAGATTGAAGGCAGGAGGAGAAGGGGTCGACAGAGGATGAGATGGTTGGATTGCATCAATGACTGTATAGACATGAGTTTGCATAAGCTCTTGGAGATGGTGAAGGACAGGGGAGTCTTGCATGCTATGGCCAATGGGGTCTCAAAGAGTCAGACACAACTGAGCCACTTAACTGAACTAAGAGACTTAATGTACATGATTAATATAATTAACACTGCAGTATATTATATATGTAATTTATTAAGAGAGAAAATACTGAGTTCTCATTACAAGGACATTTTTTTCTATTTCTCTTATTTTGTACCTATATGAGATGATGGACGTTCACTAAACTTTTTGTGGTAATCATTTTACAATATATGTAAGTCAAATCATGATGTTATAAAACAGTATTATTGTATAAGTTTAAGACTTATACAGTGCTGTATGTTTCCCTGATGGCTCAGAAGTTAAAGTGTCTGCCTGCAATGTGGGAGACCTGGGTTCAATTCCTGGGTTGAGAAGATCCCCTGGAGAAGGAAATGGCAACCCACTCCAGTATTCTTGCCTGGAGAATCCAAAGGACAGAGGAGCCTAGTGGGCTACAGTCCACAGGGTCCCAAAGAATCAGACATGACTGAGCACAGACATGACATGAAATGTCCAATATATCTCAGAAAATGGAAGGAATAAACCTTCTATTCATTAATGCTGCCCTAGAATTCTAGAATACATTTTCCCTCTTGTCTTCCTGTCATTAACACCATGAAAATGTATTTATTTTGAAAGAAATAGCATAACACATATTTATATTTCAATTAAAGCTTGTGCAAAATATGTCACATAATTTTTTCCCCATTATTGGAATTGTGAATAGTCTTTGAAACAAAGGAGCTACAGAATTTGGAGGATTAATGAGACACACAAGGCAGATGGATTTCTATATGTGTGAGACTATGAAAGAGAAATGTGTGTGTGTGTGTGTGTGTGTGTGTGTGTGTGTGTGTGTGTGTGTGTGTGTGAGAAAAATACAGAGATATTGAGGCAGAGACAGAGACAGGTTTTGGTACCACTGACTGAAAGACTTCTTTGTCTTCCCATTTGGGTACCTCCAAGGAGAGATTAAAGGAACAAACCTGTAGCCTGGAAGAATCCATAGCATTGTGTCCTTTTCACAGTTAAAGGTGAAAGTTTAAAAATTATTGAAAAGATCATGTTTTACTTGGAAAAGAAATCAGATGTTATCTCAATTTCTGTTACAACCATGCTTTTTTTTTTTTTTTACATGTAAAAAGAACATTTCCAGTACTTCGCCAGAAAAATATTATTGCAGCAAGTCAAATGCCACTGATAGTTGTAAAGAACCCACCTGCCAATGCAGGGGACACTAGAGATAAGTTCGATCCTTGGATTTGGGAAATTTCCTTGGAGGAGGGCATGGCAACTCACTCCAGTATTCTTGCACAAAGAATGCCATGAATAGAGGAACCTGGCAGGCTACATACAGTCCATAGGGTGGTACAGAGTCAACCATGAGTGAAGTGACTGAGCACAGGTACGTGCAAACAATTTTAGAAAATGGTGCTGAACTGAATAAAAGCAATTTCATACAATAGATTCAGAGTCCTGGCATTATTAGAACAATTTCACATGAATATAAACCTACCAAAGGCACTGGTTTTCTTAACTGCTTTTCAAGATTTTTCACACTGGGAAGTGATATTCTGATGCTGCCAAAAAGGCAGTAAGGGGGAATATTTCTGGACTCTCTGGGGAATTGTGGTAAGTGTATCTTCTTGTCATTTGCCAGATTAAAAAGAAATGTATTGCCTGGTGAATCAGAGGTTAAAGCATCTGCCTGCAATGCAGAAGACCCGGGTTTGATCCCTGGGTCAGGAAGATCCCGTGGACAAGGAAATGGCAACCCACTCCAGTATTCTTGCCTGGAGAATCCCATGGACAGAGGAGCCTGGTGGGCTACAGTCCATGGGGTTGCAAAGAGTCGACACGACTGAACAACTTCACTTTCATTTACACTTTTATTGCCCTAGGGAAATCACTGTACTACTGCTTTATTGTCCTAGGGAAATCATTTATACATTTACTTCAACAGTTTTTTTTTTTTATGTGACAGTTATTATTCTAGAATTATCAATGAATTTAGCAAGACGTTTTTATAGGAAAAATAAGATAAGGCTTCCCTGATGCTCAGTGGTAAAGAACCTGCCTTGCAATACAGGAGAGGTGGGTTCAATTCCTGGGTCAAGAAGATCCCCTGAAGAAGGAAATGACAACCCATTCTAGTATTCTTGTCTGGGAAACCTCATGGACAGAGGAGCCTGACAGGTTACAATTCTTGGTGTTGCAAAAGAGGTGGCAAGACTTAACAACTAAACAACAATAAGATAAGGTACCAGTTCTTTTAATAAAAATGTTATAGTAGATACTAATCCACATATACCTGGTCTGCACAAAAAGACTGTAATTTCACATGTCTTCTCATCGAATGTTTAAATTTATTTTTATTATACTGATCCAGCCTTATAGAAAGAGATGCTGGATCTCTTCAATATCCTGTGGAAAACCGTAATGAAGAAAAATATGAAAAATAATATACACGTAAATGACTATATATATAATTTACTTTGCTATACATCATGAATGAATGCAATATTGTAAACCAACTATACATCAATTTTAAAAATCTCTAGGCTATCAGTCCAAAAGGGAGGAGTAGAAGGATATGTGCTCATCTCCTCCTGTGAGAGCACCACAGTTGCAACTAGCTGTTGAACAACCATAAACAGGAGGATGCTGGAACCCACCAACAGAAGATACCCCATGTACAGAAACAAAGAAGAAGCTGCAGAGAGATGGTAGGAGGGGCACAATCACAATGAAATCAAGTCCTATACCTGCCAGGTGGGTGACGTATAGACTGGAGAATAATAATACCAAGGAAGTTATCACACTATTTTGAACATTTTGAACCCCATGTCAAGCTTCCCTGGCTGAGCATCCCACAAAGGGATTTGAAATCCCCAAGGAATTTGGCCTTGAGTGCCTGCGGGAGATGATTATAGATAGGACTTCCAGAGGACTGGGGGAAAAAGAGATTTCAGTCTTGGAGTGCACAAACAACATTTTGCCTGCACCAAGACCCAGAAGAGAGGAGCAGTGACCCCATAGGAGACTGAACCAAAACTACATGATAGTGTTGGAGACCTCCTGTGGAGGCCCAGACCAGCAGAGACTCACCACAGGGATGGGAACACTGGAAGGTCCCTGTTGGCATAAATCCTCTTTGAGTTTGCCACTAACCCTACCACACAGCCAATAGACTCAAGGCTGGGACACCTTAGGCCCAACAGCTACCAAGGAGGAAGTGCAATCCTACTCATCAGCAGAAAATTGGATTAAACCTTTACTGAGCAAGACCCTGATCACCAGAGCAAACCTAGTTTTTCCCATTGCCTGTCCCTTCCACCTAGAAACTTACACAAGCCTCTTAGGCTCAGTCATCAGAGGGAAGACAGAAGAAGCAATAAGAAGAACAGGCTCATATTATAAATAATAAACCATATATGGAAAGTTAATCACAATGAAAAAGCAATAAGCTATGCCCCAGATGAAGGGACAAGATAAAACCCCAGAAAAACAGCTAAATAAAGTGGATATAGGCAACCTTCAAGGAAAAGGATTCAGAATAATGATAGTGAAGATGATTCAGGATCTTGGGAAAAGAATGGAGTCAAAGGTTGAGGAGATGCAGGAAATGCTTATCAAAGACCTACAAGAACTAAAGAACAAACAAACAGAAATAAATAATACAGTAGAAGGAATCAATAGTAGAATAACTGAGGCAGATAATGGATAAATGACCTGGAGGAGAGAATGGTGGCAATCACTGTTGCAGGACAAAATATAGAAAAAGAATGAAAAGCAATAAAGACAGGCTAAGAGACCTCTAGGCAATATTAAGCACACCAGTATTCACATTATAGGGGTCCCAGGAGGAGAAGAGACAGAAAAAGAATCTGAGAAATTCCTTTGAAGAGATAATAACTAAAAACTTTCTGAACCTGGGAAAGGAAACAATCAACCAAGTCCAGGAAGCACAGAGAGTCCCAGGAAGGATAAGCCCAAGGAGGAAAAAACTGAGACAAAAATGGAAAATAAATAAATAAATAAATAAATAAAGACAGAAATAAAATAGTAAAAACAACTAGGGAAAAATGACATATAACATACAAGGAGAAGAGAACAAAATGGTGGAAGAGTAGGTGGACATGGAGTACATCTCTCTCCACAGATACATCAGGAATACACCTTCAGACACAGAAGTGCATGCAGAACACCAGCTGAGAGCAGACAGAAGTACCTGACAAGCGGAAAATGATTTATAGAACCACACAGAACTCATTAGGATGAGGGAACTAGGGGGAAAATCAGGGGTGTTAATAGGACTGGAACTGCCCTTGGTGGGTGGGGAAGTGAAGCAGAGTTCGGATTCCCACATCTAGGCTGTTGTCTGAGTCAGAAGAGAAACATTTATGGATGAGAGAGAAATAGCTGATCTGTGACAGCCTAAATGGAATGAGAATCAGACAGTCCTTGACACGGCCATACTACCCTGAACAGGTCTCTTAGATGGCACAGAGGCTGGGAGCTGGAGTGTAGGGATTGTGGAAAATCTCCAGGGTGAGGGCTGCTCCTGACTGCTGAGAGATTGATCAAGGGGATGTGAGGGAGAAGATTGGGGTGGGAAAAGCCTGTGGAGGAAAGCCAGGCAGCCATGGGAGCAGGGTGATACTGCTGAGTCACATGTAGGGAGTGGAGCCATCAATATAGCCTGTCTCTCCCCACATGCCAGCATTGACAGCTGAACAATTGAGAGGCTGGCCCATTAAATTCCTATTGCATTGAACTCCAGAGTAGGACCCCCACCCAGCGTGCCACTTTAAGTGCCTGGTTCGCCGATCTACAGAGTAGGACCAGCCAGGGGGACCCTCTATGTACCTGACACACTGAAAGCAGAGAAAGACCCCAGGCAAGGGAGCCGTGTAAGTGCCTGAATGGTCAGAGCTATGGAGAAAGACTGGCCAAAGAGGTTTTCTGATTGCCAGCTACAAGAGGCTTGAAAAAGACACTGATAGGGCCATAACTCCTGTCATGGAGGTAGTCCATGTCCCTGTACAGTTGGCATCCCCAGGGTCCCCACAACCCAAGCAGCTATACCACCTTCACATTGAACCCTCACTGGCAAAGAGAGGCCACAG
This sequence comes from Ovis aries, assembly GCF_016772045.2. Lineage (NCBI taxonomy): Eukaryota > Metazoa > Chordata > Mammalia > Artiodactyla > Bovidae > Ovis > Ovis aries. The sequence goes on from NC_056059.1 coordinate 690,234, forward strand.
GCAAAAAAAGTCTTGTGTTTATGCACATGGTGTCACTTTGGTCGTGTCCGACTCTGTGACCCTGTGGACTGTGACCTACCAGGCTTCTCTGTCAGGGGGTGGGGGTGGGGGGAGGTTCTCCAGGCAAGAACAGTGGATGTATTGGCCAATACTGGCTGCCAAACCCTTCTGAGGTACTGTATTTCCTGCTGTCCTAGCCGCCAACTCCCCTGTGTATTGCACCTGTGACTCAATCAGTTCCACCACCTACATATCTGGACCTTACTGGGGCAAACCTAAGTCCTCCAGGGCAGCCTCAGGAGCAAACCCCAGTGGGCGGCCCAAATGCAAAGGTAGAAATAAGACCACAATTGAAACCCAGGTGCAGTGTGGCTAAGGAAAATACTCAAAACCTTCCCACCAACTGTATAAGCAGCATATTAAATCCGCAAGGTCAACTAAGAAAACTTTGTGTCAATAAATATATAAAAGGACATTGAGAACCCCCAGAAAAGAAAACACACTAGTTCTGATAGCTCTGGACATTGGAGACAAGAACACAAAGGAATAGGACCAGATTAGAACCTGAGCTTCCCCTACAGAAGGTCCAGAGACCAGCACAGTGTTGGAGGGCATTATAGGGAGATGAGGTGGACTGTGACTTCCAGTGAAGGAAAGGACACTGATAGCAGTGACTCAAGAAAACCATGTATTATTCTTATGTTTTGACTTGTTCTGTATATTCTTGATGATTTATTTTCCTTTTTCTTATTTTTCCCTTCCCTCCCTCACTCATTGTAGTTGTCAATTTTATGAGCACTAAGAAATCTAATTAAGCTTTTGATTTTGTTTTTTAGTAATAATTTTTTTGTGGTTATAAACCTCTGCCTCTATTTTGGGCTTTCGCAGTTCTGTGGAGTTTTCCTTTTTCTTTTTTTCCTTTGTTGTATCTTTTTCTTTTTTTCCTTTATTTAATTTTAATTTTTTAAAATCTATAATTTTTTACATTTATTCCTTTTTTTTGTTTTTCTTACTGTTCTTTTCCCCTTGCAATTAATCTTTAATGTATATACATCTTCTTTATCTACCTCTACTTAACTTTGCATATCTATTCTTTTCTTTTTTTTTGCATACCTATTCTTTCTTTTTTTGTTTCTTTCTTTCCTTTCATATCAACATATTTGCTAGTTTTCTTGTTTTAGATTTGTTTTCCAGTTTGTGCTTTAGTTAGTTTTGTTCTTACCTGGTAGATAAAATTTTTGGTTTACTTTGTTCGCTGGGTCAATATATTGTACTTTATTTTTATCGGACTGCTTTGATTTTGCTTATGGATGTATATGTATATGTCTATACTTCATTATTTTAATTATTATTTGCCTGATTTTGTAACTGCCATTTGTCTGGGGTTCATCTTTGGTTTCTGATTTCTGGGTATTTGTTTTAATCTCACATAATGCTATTACAAACCACTTGTGGAATTCTCATTCCTGGCCAGAGAATAAGCCCTGAAGTTTTGGGAACACTGACTCCAAGACCCTAAACTACCAGAGAATTAACCCTAGTGAGAATCAAATAGTGAGAACTCACAAAAAGGAAATCACTTGAATATAAGACCTGCCATCACCCAGTTATGAGTAGCACCCTGTGTAGGATGTCTCTTCTAAATAAAAAACAAAACAAAAATACAAACCCAATCATCAGCAGACAGGATTATCACCTCACTCAGCCTTGCCCATCAGAGGAAAACCAACCAAACAAACAAAAACTCAGCACAAATCTCACCCTATATACAGCTTACACATACAACTGAACCAACCTTGGAAGGGCAAAACCAAAAGGAAGAAAGAATTCAACCTTAAAGCCTAGGGAAAGGAAACCTCAAACACAATAAGCTTAAAAAAAAAAAAAAGTAATGAAAAGGCAGAGAAATACTACACAAATGAAGCAACAAACTAGAAACCCAAAAGCCCAAATAAATAATAAGGAAATAGGCAAACTACCTGAAAAAGAGCTCAGAAAAATGATAGTAAAGATGATTAGTTCAGTTCAGTCATTTAGTTGTGTCCAACTCTTTGTGACCCCAATAAACCTCAGCTCTCCAGGCCTCCCTGTCCATCATCAACTCCCAGAGTACACCCAAACCCATGTCCATCGAGTTGATGATGCCATCCAACCATCTCATCCTTTCTCATTCCCTTCTCCTTTTGTCCTCAGTCTTTCCCAGCATCAGGGTCTTTTCCAATGAGTCAGCTCTTCACATCAGGTGGCCAAAGTATTGGAGTTTCAGCTTCAACATCAGTCCTTCCAATGAACATCCAAGACTGATCTCCTTTAGGATGGACTGGTTGGAGCTCTTTGCAGTCCAAGGAACTCTTAAGCATCTTCTCCAACACCACAGTTCAAAAGCATCAATTCTTCGGTGCTCAGCTTTCTTCACAGTCCAACTCTCACATCCATACATGACCACAGGAAAACCCATAGCCTTGACTAGACAGACCTTTGTTGTCAAAGTAATACATCTGCTTTTTAATATGCTGTCTAAGGTGGTCATAACTTTCCTTCCAAGGAATAAGTGTCTTTTAATTTCATGGCTGCTATCACCATCTGCAGCGATTTTGGATCCCCCCAAAATAAAGTCAGCCACTGTTTTCACTGTTTCCCCATGTATGTGCCATGAAGTGATGGGACCAGATGCCATGATCTTAGTTTTCTGATGTTGAGCTTTAAGCAAAGATGATTAAAAAAAAAACAAAACAAAAACAAACAAACAAAAACAAACAAACAAAAACAAACAAACAAAAAAAACCTTGAAAATAGAATAGAGAAAATGCAAGAATCAATTAGCAAAGACCTAAAAGAATAAAAGAATAAACATATAGTGATAAACAACACAATTACTGAAATTAAAAATACTCTAGAAGGAATCAAGAGGAGAATATCAGCGACAGAAAAATGAATCAGTGAGCTGGAAGGTAAAATGTTGGAAATAAATTCTAAAGAGCAGAATAAAATATAAAGAATGAAAAGAACTGAGGATAGTCTCAGAGACTTCTGGGACAGTATCAAACACAGCAACATTTCAATTATAGGGGTCTAAAAGAATAAAAGAAAAATAAAGGATATGAGAAAATTTTTGAAGAGATTACAGTTAAAATTTTCCTTAACATGAAAAAGTCAGTCAAGTTCAAGAGGCACAAAGAGTCCCATACAGGATAAACCCAAGGAGAAACTTGCCAAGACACATACTAATCAAACTAAGAAAGACTAAACACGAAGAAAGAATATTAAAAGCAGCAAGTGAAAAGCAACAAGTAACATACAAGAGGAATCCTATATGTTTAACAGCTAATCTTTTAGCAGGAACATTGGAGACCAAAAGGGAATTGCAGAATATATTTAAAGTGCTGAAACAGAAAAATTAACAACCAAGATTACTGTACCTGGCAAGGATCTCATTCAAAATTGATGGAGAAGTCAAAAGCTTTTCAGAGAAGCAAAGGTTAACAGAACTCAGTACCACCAAATGAGCTTTACAAAAGATGTTAAAAGGACTTATATAGTCAAAAAGTACAAGAGAACAAAAATGTCTACAAAATCAAACAAACAAACAAAAAAAACAAAAAACAAACAAACAAACAAACAAAAAAAGAAATGGGAACGTATATATCAATAATTACATTAAATGTAAACAGATTAAATGCTCCAACCAAAAGACACAGAGCGGCTAAATGAATACAAAAACAAGACCCATATATATGCTGTCTACAAGAAACTCACTTCCGACCTAAAGACACATATAAACTGAAAGTGAAAGGATGGAAAAATATATTCCATGCAAATAGGAAACAAAAGAAAGCTGGAGTACTAATCCTCATATCAGACAAAATAGACCTTAAAATAAAGAAGATGACAAGAAATCAGGAAGGACACTACATAATGATCAAGGGATCATTCCAATGGGAAGACATAACGATTGTAAATATCTATGCACCCAACATAGGAACACCTCAATACATAAGACAAACACTAAAAGACAGAAAAGGAGAAATAGACAGTAACACAATAAGAGTAGGAAATTTCAACACCCTACTTACACCAACGGACAGATCATCAAAACAGAAAATTAATAAGAAACACGTCTTAGATGACACATTATCTGAGATGCATCTCAATGATATCTTCAGGACATTCCATGCAAATGCTGAAGAATATACCTTCTTCTCAAGTGCACATGGAACATTCTCCAGGATAGACCACATCTTGGGTCATAAAATAAACCTCAGTAAATTTAAGAAAATTGAAACTGTATCAAGCCTCTTCTCCAACCACAACGTGATGAGACTAGATATCAATTACAAGAAAAAATCTGTAAGAAAAACAAACACATGGAGATCAAACAACACATTTCTAAATAACCAACAGGTTACTGAACAAATCAAAAGGGAAGTTAAAAAAAAAATCTAGGAACAAATGACAATGAATATATAACAATTGACACCTATGGGATGCAGCAAAAGCAGTTCTAAGAGGGAAGTTTATAACAATACAATCCCACTTCAAGAAAGAAGAAAAATATCGAATAGACAGCCTAACTGTACACCTAAAGCAACTGGAAAAAGAAAAAGGAAAAAAAAAAAAACACCCAAAATTAATGAAAAGAAAAAAATCATAAAGATTCGAGCAAAAAGAAATGAAAGAAACAATAGTGAAGATTAATAAAATAAAAGCTACTTCTTTGAGAAGATAAAATTGACAAACCTTTAGACAGACTCATCAAGAAAAAAGAGAGAAGAATCAAATCAACAAAATTAGAAATGAAAAAGGACAGGTTACAACAGACAATGCAGAAATACAAAGGATTATAAAAGATTATTATGAACAACTATATGGCAATAAAAAAAAGATAATCTGGAAGAATGGCCAGGTTCTTGGAAAAGTTCAACCTTCCAAGGCTGAACCAGGAAGAAATAGAAATTATGAACAACCCAATTACAAGCACTGAAAGTAAAGCTGTGATCAAAAGTCCCCCCCCACCACCACCAAAAAAAAAGAAAAACAAAACTCCAAGGACCAGAAGTCTTCACAGAATTCTATCAAACATTTAGAGAAGAGCTAATGCCTATCCTTCTAAAACTCTTTCAAAAAATTGCAGAGGAAAGAACACTTTTAAACTCATTCTACCAGGATACCATCACCCTGATACCAAAATCAGAGAATGACAACACAAAAAATAAAACTACGGGCCAATATCACTGATGAACTTAGATACAAAATTCCTCAACAAAATTTTAGCAAACAGAATTCAGCAACACAACATAAAGCTCATTCACCATGATCATGCTGAGTTTATTCCAGGGATGCACGAATTCTTCAATATACACAAATCAATCAATGTGATACACCATGTTAACAATTGAAAGAAAAAAAAAAGCATATGATCATCCCAATAGATGCATAAAAAGGCTTTGATAAAATTTAGCACCTATTTATGATTAAAACTCTCCAAAAAAATGGGCATAGAAGGAACCTACCTCGACAAAGTAAAGGCCATATATGATAAGCCTACAGCAAACATTATTCTTAATGGTGAAAAAGTGAAAGTATTCCCCCTAAGAGAAGGAACAAGACAAGGGTGTCCACTTTCACCACTATTATTCAAAATATTTCTGGAAGTCCTAGCCACAGCAATCAGAGAAGAAAAAGAAATAAAAGGCATCCAGATCGGAAATGAAGTACAGTTCTCACTGTTTGCAGATGACATGATACTATACATAGAGCCCTAAAGATAGTACCAGAAAATTACTTGAAATAATGAACTTAGCAAAGTTGCAAGATACAAAATCAAAACACAGAAGTCATTTGCATTTCTATATACTAACAATGAAAAATCAGAAAGCAATTAAGGAATCAATCCCATTCACCATTGCAACAAAAAGAATTAAATATCTAGGAATAAACTTATCTGAGATGAAAAAACTGTACACAGAAAATTATAAGATATTAAAGAAAGAAATCAAAGATTACATAAACAGATGGAGAGATTTTCTATGTTTCTGAGTAGGAAGAGTCAATATTGTGAAAATTACTATACTACCAAATCCAATCTACAGATTTAATGTAATCCCTTTCAAATTACCAACGTTTTCCTTCCACAGAACTTCCTAAAACAATTTCACAATTCATAAGGAAACACAAAATACCCTGAAAAGCCAAAGTAGTCTTGAGAAAGGAGATTGTAGTGGGAGAGAGGGTTGATGGAAAGACCATAGCCTTGACTAGACGGACCTTAGTCAGCAAAGTAATCTCTTTGCCTTTCAATATGATATCTAGGTTGGTCATAACTTTCCTTCCAAGGAGTAAGCATCTTTTAATTTCATGACTGCAATCACCATCTGCAGTGATTTTGGAGCCCCCCCCCCAAAATAAAGTCTGACACTGTTTCCACTGTTTCTCCATCTATTTCCCATGAAGTGATTGGACCAGATACCATGATCTTAGTTTTCTGAAAGTTGAGATTTAAGCCAAATTTTTCACTCTCCTCGAGAAATGCAAATAAAAACTACAGTGAAATATTACCTCACTCCAGAGAGAGTGGCTATCAACAGTGTCTACACAGAATAAATTCTGGAAAGGTTTTGGAGAAAAGGGAATGCTTCTGCACTGTTGATGGAAATGTTAATTCATACAGCCACTATGGATTATGGTATGGAAATTCTTTGAAAAACTAGAAATAAAATCATCATATGACCCAGCAATCCCACTCCTAGGCGTATACCTGGAGGAAACCAAAATTGAAAAAGATCCATGTAACCGGTTGTTCACTGCAGCACTGTTTAAAATAGCTAGAACATGGAAGCAACCTAGATGTCCATCGACAGATGAATGGATAAAGAAGTTGTGGTACCTATACACAATGAAATATTACTCAGACAGAAAAAGTAACACATTTGCATCAGTTTTAATTAGGTGAATCCCTGGGTTGGGAAGATCCCCTGGACAAGTGAAAGGCTACCCACTCCAGCATTATGGCTTAGAGAATTCCATGGACTATATAGTCCATGAGTTTGCAAAGAGTCAGACACGACTGAGCAACTTTCACTTTTCACTAATGAGGTGGATGAGCATAGAACCTGTTATACAAAGTTAAGTAAGTCAGAAAGAGAAAGATAAATGTCATAATCTAATGCATATATATGGAATCTAGTAAAATGGTACTGAAGAATTTATTTACAGGGCAGCAATGGAGAAATAGACATAGAGAATAGACTTATGGACATGGTGAGGAGAAGGTATTTGCATAGAGAGAATAACATGGAAACTCATGGAAACTTACATTACCATACGTAAAACAGCCAAAAGGAATTCACTGTATGTTTCGGGAAACTCAAATGAGCTGTGCATCCACCTAGAGGGGTAGGATGGGGAGCGATGTGGAAGAAATGTTCAAAAAGGAGAGGATACATGTATACGTATGGTTGATTCATGTTGTGGTTTGACAGAAAACAAAAAAATATGTAAAGCAATTATCCTTCAATTTATAAATAAATTAATTAAACATACCAGGGGTCTCTCATCAGGTAATCAGCTGATTTCTCAACAGAAAATCTATAGGTCAGAAGGGAATGACATCATATATTTAAACTGATAAAAGGGAAGAACCTTGAACCAAGAATACTCTACCCAGCAAGACTCTGCTTCCGATTTGATGGAAAAATTAAAAGCTTCCCAGACAAGCAAAAGTTAAGAGAATTCAGCACCACCAAAACAGCTTTGCAATAATGCTGAAGGAACTTCTCTAGGTAGGAAACACAGGAGAAGGAAAAGACCTATAGAAAATAAACCCAAAATATTTAAGAAAATGTTAATAGGTTCATAGATATAAATCATTACCTTAAATGTAAATGGATTAAATACACCAACCAAAAGGCATAGACTGGCTGGGTGGATGAAAACATGTGCATATATGCATTTCCAATTGCCACAACACTGCTTGACAGCGCACCCCCCCCCCGCCCCACAAGACCAAATTGTATGTATCTATTTTATTTTATATTATTGTTAATCATGTTCACATTGAGCCTTGCAATTTTAATTTTCTTTTTTTTTGTCTATTGATTGTGAAAGCAGATAAACATATTTTACTATTGTGAATATGTAATTATTAATCACTTAATACCATTGCATCATGATTGGTCAACAGAAAAATAACAGAACTCCAAATCACCAAAACCAGAACCTAATAGAAAAATATGCAATCACTTTTTAAAATCCAGATGCTTATCAGAATTATCTTAAAATTTTTTGAAAAATGAAATTTCTCAAGTATTGCTTTTCTCTCCAAGGCTCCGGATATGTTTCTAATGAGCAGTCATATTTAAGGACAACTGGAATATATGATGATCATTTATCTAGTTTGTTTCACTTTTTCTATTTTATATTGTATATTCCATTTCATTTAGTTTAGATTCTCCAATTTCTCCATTTCTTTTTTTTTTTTTTTTGAGGTTCTTTCTCAAGCCTTTATCAAGTGTAGTAGAAAAGCTTTTGCATACATTCAGTTCAGTTCAGTTCAGTTCAGTCACTCAGTCAAGTCAGATTCTTTGTGACCCCATGAAACACAGCTCACCAGGCCTCCCTGTCCATCACCAACTCCCAGAGTACACCCAAAACCATGCCCATCGTGTTGACGATGCAATCCAACCATCTCATCCTCTGTTGTCCCCTTCTCCTCCTGCCCTCAGTCTATCCAGAATCATGGTCTTTTCCAATGAGTCAGCTATTTGCATCAGGTGGTCAAAGTATTGGAGTTTCAGCTTCAACATCAGTCCTTCCAATGAACATCCAGGACTGATCTCCTTTAGGATAGACTGGTTGGAGCTCTTTGCAGTCCAAAGGACTCTCAAGAGTCTTCTCCATCACCACAGTTCAAAAGCATCACTTTTTCAGTGCTCAGCTTTCTTTATAGTCCAACTCTCACATCCATACATGACCACTGGAAAAATCATAGCCTTGACTAGATGGACCTTTGTTGGCAAAGTAATGTCTCTGTTCTTTAATATGCTGTTGAGGCTGGTCATAACTTTCCTTCCAAGGAGCAAGTGTCTTTTAATTTCATGGCTGCAATCACCATCTGCAGTTATTTTGGAGCCCAGAAAAATAAAGTAAGCCACTGCTACCACTGCTATCTGCCATGAAGTGTTGGGACCAGATGCCCTGATCTTAGTTTTCTGCATGTTGAGCTTTAAGCCAACTTTTTCACTCTCCTCTTTCATTTCAACAAGAGGCTCTATAGTTCTTCCTCACTTTCTGCTAAAAGGGTGGTGTCATCTGCATATCTTAGATTATTGATATTTCTCCCAGCATCTTGATTCCAGCTTTGTGTTTCATCCAGCCCAGCGTTTCTCATGATGTACTCTGCATATAAGTTAAATAAGCAGGGTGACAATATACAGCCTTGACGTACTCCTTTTCCTATTTGGACCCAGTCTGTTGTTCCGTGTCCAGTTCTAACTATTGCTTCCTCACCTGCATTTCTCAAGAGGCAGGTCAGGTGGTCTGGTGTTCCCATCTCTTTCAGAATTTTCCACAGTTTATTGTGATCCACACAGTCAAAGGCTTTGGCATAGTCAAAAAAAAGCAGAAATAGATGTTTTTCTAGAACTCTCAGGCTTTTTGATGATCCATCGGATGTTGGCAATTTGATTTCTGTTTTCTCTGACTTTTCTTTTTTTTTTTAAATTTTTATTTATTTATTTATTTATTTTTTTAAATTTTAAAATCTTTAATTCTTACATGCGTTCCCAACCATGACCCCCCCTCCCACCTCCCTCCTCACAACATCTCTCTGGGGCATCCCCATGCACCAGCCCCAAGCATGCTGCACCCTACGTCAGACATGGACTGGCGATTCAATTCTTACATGATAGTATACATGTTAGAATTCCCATTCTCCCAAATCATCCCACCCTCTCCCTCTCCCTCTGAGTCCAAAAGTCCGTTATACACATCTGTGTCTTTTTTCCTGTCTTGCATACAGGGTCGTCATTGCCATCTTCCTAAATTCCATATATATGTTTTAGTATACTGTATTGGTGTTTTTCTTTCTGGCTTACTTCACTCTGTATAATTGGCTCCAGTTTCATCCATCTCATCAGAACTGATTCAAATGAATTCTTTTTAACGGCTGAGTAATACTCCATTGTGTATATGTACCACAGCTTTCTTATTCATTCATCTGCTGATGGACGTCTAGGTTGTCTCCATGTCCTGGCTATTATAAACAGTGCTGCAATGAACATTGGGGTACATGTGTCTCTTTCAATTCTGGTTTCCTCGGTGTGTATGCCCAGAAGTGGGATTGCTGGGTCATAAGGTAGTTCTATTTGCAATTTTTTAAAGGAATCTCCACACTGTTCTCCATAGTGGCTGTACTAGTTTGCATTCCCACCAACAGTGTAGGAGGGTTCCCTTTTCTCCACACCCTCTCCAGCATTTATTGCTTGCAGATTTTTGGATCGCAGCCATTCTGACTGGTGTGAAGTGGTACCTCATTGTGGTTTTGATTTGCATTTCTCTAATAATGAGTGATGTTGAGCATCTTTTCATGTGTTTGTTAGCCATCCGTATGTCTTCTTTGGAGAAATGTCTATTTAGTTCTTTGGCCCATTTTTTGATAGGGTCGTTTATTTTTCTGGAATTGAGCTGCATAAGTTGCTTGTATATTTTTGAGATTAGTTGTTTTTCAGTTGCTTCATTTGCTATTATTTTCTCCCATTCAGAAGGCTGTCTTTTCACCTTGCTTATATTTTCCTTTGTTGTGCAGAAGCTTTTAATTTTAATTAGATCCCCTTTGTTTATTTTTGCTTTTATTTCCAGAATTCTGGGAGGTGGATCATAGAGGTTCCTGCTGTGATTTATTTCTGAGAGTGTTTTGCCTATATTCTCCTCTAGGAGTTTTATAGTTTCTGATCTTACATTTAGATCTTTAATCCATTTTGAGTTTATTTTTGTGTACGGTGTTAGAAAGTGATCTAGTTTCATTCTTTTACAAGTGGTTGACCGGTTTTCCCAGCACCACTTGTTAAAGAGATTGTCTTTACTCCATTGTATATTCTTGCCTCCTTTGTCAAAGATAAGGTGTCCATATGTGTGTGGATTTATCTCTGGGCTTTCTATTTTGTTCCATTGATCTATGTGTCTGTCTTTGTGCCAGTACCATACTGTCTTGATGACTGTGGCTTTGTAGTAGAGCCTGAAGTCAGGCAAGTTGATTCCTCCAGTTCCATTCTTCTTTCTCAAGATTGCTTTGGCTATTCGAGGTTTTTTGTATTTCCATACAAATCTTGAAATTATTTGTTCTAGTTCTGTGAAAAATGTGACTGGTTTCTCTGACTTTTCTAAAACCAGCTTGAACAACTGAAGTTTCACAGTTCACGTATTGCTGAAGCCTGGCTTGGAGAATTTTGAGCATTATTTTACTAGCGTGTGAGATGTGTGCAATTATGCAGTAGTTTGAGTAGTCTTTGCCATTCCCTTTCTTTGGTATTGAAATGAAAACTGAACTTTTCCAGTCCTGTGGCCACTGCTGAGTTTTTCATATTTGCTGGCATATTGAGTGCAGCACTTTCACAGCATCATCATTCAGGATTTGAAATAGCTCAACTGGAATTCCATCACCTCCACTAGCTCTGTTCATAGTGATGCTTCCTAAGGCCCACTTGACTTCACAATCCAGGATGTCTGGCTCTAGGAGACATCATGATTATCTGGGTCGTGAAGCTCTCTTTTGTACAGTTCTTAGGTGTATTCTTGCCACCTCTTCTTAATACCTTCTGCTTCTGTTAGGTCCCTACCATTTCTGTCCTTTATTGAGCCTGTCTTTGCATGAAATGTTCCCTTGGTATCTCTAATTTCTTGAAGAGATCTCCAGTCTTTCCCATTCTATTGTTTTCCTCTATTTCTTTGCATTGATTGCTAAGGAAGGCTTTATTTATTTATTTATTTATTTTTTTAAATGTAACAGAAAGTACTTTATTTATTTTGGAATATAAAAAATGTTCTCATATTGCTTTTCTTTTCTTCTTCTTTTTTTTTAGTACAGCCTTTATTTTATTTAGCAAGATTTAAAACTCTCAGATCATAAAATTAGAGAAATGCTCAATTTTTGTCATGCACAGTTTAATTCTTTTAACACATATATTTTTAAATGGTTAGTTTAAATGGAAACATGAATAGAAAACTAAACTAAATTAACAATGTATGAGAGAGATAAATACACAGGTTAATATAAAAAATATTCAGAACATTCTCCTTTAAAGACTATATATTTTTTCATATATATTAGAGAAAAACAACCATATTAATTAACCATAAACAATATTATTTCCTTTACTATCCTTAACAATTTTTCAGAGATTGCAATCTAACCTATTTGATGCATAATAGGATGGCATGAATTTTGAAGATGTTTTTATTGAAATAATTTCTATGGCAGTTTAGAGTCTCATAATTTTACTAGATCAGGGTAACTATAGGAATACTGAATTTCAGGTATGTACACTTTTGTTACTAATTTAGCTCTGACTGTTAAAATGTAGTAAGTATTAGGAATTATTGCAACTAGAAACATAGGTCTATAATTAATGTTCAGTTTGTTTTTGTCCTTTGCTCAACTGAAATACTGCCCAAATGTCCTTTGCCCAACTGAAATACTGGGATCAATTTATATGCTACAGATTAGAATGGATCATAATCCCTCCTGTGCATCTCAGTAGCTATATTATTTCCAAAGACACGCTTTAAAAAATACTTTCTTTTTTCAAGAAGGAGGGGCCATATGTATTCTTATGGATGATTCACACTGTTGTATGGCAGAAGCTAAGAAAATTTGAATATGTCTCATTGGTATTCTTTGGAACTCTGCATTCAAATGGGTATATCTTTCCTTTTCTCCATTGCTTTTCAATACTCGTCTTTTCACAGCTATTTGTAAGGCCTCCCCAGACAGCTATTTTGCTTTTTTGCATTTGTGTGTATACATACATACATACATACATACATATACATATATATATATATATATATATATATTAGAATACTTATAAGTTTTGCCTAACTGAAAATATTATGACATTTTGATTCCACTTGTTTGACTTAGTATGACTAGAATGCTAGACTTCTAGTTAAAAAATAGATATGCAACAAACAACAAAGATTTACTGTGTAGCATAGGGAAATATAGTCAATATCTTATAATAATCTATGATGGAAAATAATCTAAAAAATTATATATGTGTATTTGTATAACCAAATCACCTCACTGTGCACATGAAATTTTATAGGTCAACTATATGTCAATAAAATTTATATATTAATCAAATTTCAGTTTCAGAGTTGTTAAATTATTTACATATGTATATATTGATATATAGTTAATTTAAAATATTACATTTTAATAGTTTTAGGTGTAAATTATAATAATTAAATATTTTTATAAATTATACTTCACTTAATGTTATTGTAAGATAATGGCTATATTTTCCTGTGATATAAAATATATCCTTGTTTCTTTTCTATTTAATGCATCATAATTTATATCTCTTAATTCCCTTCCCTTATCTTATTCCTCTCCCCTGTCCTTGCCTCACTGGTAACCGTAACTTTGTTCTCTGTATCTCAAAGTATGTTTCTGTTTTGCTGTATTCATTTATTATTTTAGTTTTTAGATTCCACTACAAGTAACCTCAACACTCCTTGCCTTTCTTTGACAGAATTATTTTACTTAGCACAATGCACTTCAAATCCATTCATATCATTGTAAGTCACAAAATTTCATTCTTTTCATGATTATTCCATTGATGGTGTCTGTTTTTTTAACTATATAGTCTGTGTTTGTATATGTATATGTATATGTGTGTATGTGTGTGTGCACTTGTATATTTACACTATGGAATATTTATCTATTTATACTCTATACACACACACACACACATACCACATCTAGTTAATCCACTCCTCTACTGATGGACACTTAGGTTGATTCCATGTCTTTATTATTGTAAATATTGCTGGTATGCAGATTGGTGTATACGTATCTTTTCTAAGTAGGGATTTTTGTGGTTGCTCTTTAGGCAAATAATCAAGTGTACAATTGCTAGATCATATGGTAGTTTTATTTTTACTTTGTTTAGAAACCTCTATACTGTTTTCCAGAGTGACTGTACCAATTTACATTCCTACCAATGATGTACTAAAAATCTCTTTTATCTACATCTTCCCCAACCTCTGTTATTTGACTTTTTGATAAAAGACATTCTGACAGGTACGAAGTGATAGCTCATTGTGGTTTTGATTTGCATTTCACTGGCCATTAGCAATGTTGAGTATCTTTTCTTGTGTCTGCTGACTATCTGTATACCTTCTTTGGAAAAATGTTTATTCAGGACTTCTGTTCATTTTAAAATCAAGTTGCCTTCTTGTTATTAAAATGTATAAGATGTTTATATAATTTAATATTAATCCATCATCAGTTGTATTATTTGCAAATGTTTACTCCCTTTCAGTAGGTTTTTTTTTAAATTATCTATGATTTTCTTTACTGTGTAAAAGATTATAAGTTGAATTAGACTCCATATGTTTACTTTTGCTTTAATGTCTTTTGACTTAAGAGATTGTTTCAAGAAAATATCACTATGATTTATAATTGAGGATTCTGCCCATGTTCTCTTCTTGGAATTTTATGGTTTCACATCTTATATTTAGATCTTCAAACAATTTTGAGTTTATGTTTGTATGTGGTGTGAGGGAATGTTCTGATTTCATTATATTATATATAGCCATCCAGTTTTCCCAGCACCATTTATTGAAGAGACCATCTTTTCTCCATTGCATATTTTTGCCTCCTTTGTCATAGATTAATTGACCATCAGAACATGGGTTAATTCCTAGTCATTCTATTCTATTCCATTGATGATTCCTGTTTTGTTCCAGTACTATACTGTTTTGATTACTATAGCTTTGAAATGTAGTCTGATGCCTGGGAGTTATTTTTCTGCTTTATTCTTTTCTCTCAGAATTGTTTTGGCAATTCTGAGTCTTTTATGGTTCCATATACATTTTTAGATTATTGGTTCTAGTCCTGTAAAAACTGTTCTTTGATAGTGCATTAACTCTGTAGGTTGTTTGAGTAGAATGTCCATTTTAACATCACTAATTCTTTCAAACTGTGAATACTAAATATATTTTCATTTTTCTGTATAATCTTCATTTATCTTTTACAGTTTTCACACTATGGGTCCTTTAACTCATTACTTACATTTATTCTGAGATATTTTATTTATTTGATGCCATTTTAAACTGGAATTTTTGTTGCTTCTCTTCTTGATGGTTTGTTATTAGTGTATAGAAAACAGATACTTTTCGGGATTTTTTTTTTTTTTTCAGTTCAGTTCAGTTCAGTTCAGTCTCTCAGTCGTGTCCGACTCCTTGTGACCACATGAATCGCAACACACCAGGCCTTCCTGTCCATTGTAAACTCCCAGAGTTCACTCAAAATCACGTCCATTGAGTTGGTGATGCCATCCAGACATCTCATCCTCTGTCATCTCCTTCTCCTCCTGCTCTCAATCCCTCCCATCATCAGGGTCTTTTCCAATGAGTCAACTCTTCACATGAGGTGGCAAAAGTATTGGATCTCCTTGCAGTCCAAGGGAGTCTCAAGAGTCTTCTCCAACACCACAGTTCAAACACATCAATTTTTCGGTGCTCAGATTTCTTCACAGTCCAACTCTCACATCCATACATGACCACTGGAAAAACCATAGCCTTGACTAGACGAACCTTTGTTGACAAAGTAATATCTCTGTTTTTCAATATACTATCTAGGTTGGTCATAACTTTCCTTCCTAGGAGTAAGCTTCTTTTAATTTCATGGCTGCAATCACCATCTGCAGTGATTTTGGAGCCCCCACACCCCCCCCCCCCGCCAAATAAAGTCTGACACTGTTTTCACTGTTTCCTCGTTTATTTCCTATGAAGTGATGGTACCAGATGCCATGATCTTCCTTTTCCTGAAGGTTGAGCTTTAAGCCAACTTTTTCACTCTCCTCTTTCACTTTCATCAAGAGGCTTTTTAGTTTCTCTTCACTTTCTGCCATAAGGGTAGTGTCATCTGCATATCTTAGATTATTGATATTTCTCCTGGCAAATCTTGATTCCAGCTTGTGCTACTTCCAGCCCCATGTTTCTCATGATGTACTCTGCATATAAGTTAAATAAGCAGGGTGCCAACATACAGCATTGACGTACTCCTTTTCCTATTTGGAACCAGTCCGTTTGTCCATGTCCAGTTTTAACTGTTGCTTCCTGACCCGCATATAAGTTTCTCAAGAGGCAGGTCAGGCGGTCTGGTATTCCCATCTCTTTCTGAATTGTCCACAGTTTATTGTGATTCACACAGTCAAAGGCTTTGGCATAGTCAATAAAGCAGAAATAGATGTTTTTTTCTGGAACTCTCTTGCTTTTTCCATGATCCAGCGGATGTTGGCAATTTGATCTCTGGTTCCTCTGACTTTTCTAAAACCAGCTTGAACATCTGGAAGTTTGCAGTTCATGTATGGCTGAAAGCTGGCTTGGAGAATTTTGAGTATTACTTTACTAGCATGTGAGATGAGTGCAATTGCGTGGTAGTTTGAGTAGTTTTTGGCATTGCCTTTCTTTGGGATTGGAATGAAAACTGACCTTTTCCAGTCCTGTGGCCACTGTTGAGTTTTGCATGTTTGCTGGCATATTGAGTTCAGCACTTTCACAGCATCATCATTCAGGATTTGAAATAGCTCAACTGGAATTCCCTCACCTCCACAAACTTTGTTCACAGTGATGCTTTCTTTTTATTTATTTCTTTTTAAATTTTTATTTTTACTTTATTTTGCTTTACAATGCTCTATTGGTTTTGCCATACATTGACATGAATCCACAACGGGTGTACATGAGTTCCCAATCCTGAACCCCCCTCCCCCCTCCCACCCCATATCATCTCTCTGGATCATCCCCCTGCACCAGCCCCAAGCATCCTGCACCCTGCATCAAACATAGACTGGCGATCTATTTCTTACATGATAGTATACATGTTTCAATGCCATTCTCCCAAATCATCACCCCCTCCCTCTCCCACAGAGTCCAAAAGCCCATTCTATACATCTGTGTCTCTTTTGCTGTCTCGCATACAGGGTTATCATTACCATGTTTCTAAATTCCATATATATGTGTTAGTATACTATATTGGTGTTTTTCTTTCTGGCTTACTTCACTCTGTATAATCGGCTCCAGTTTCATCCATCTCATTATAACTGATTCAAATGTATTCTTTTTAATGGCTGAGTAATACTCCATTGTGTATATGTACCACAGCTTTCTTATCCATTCATCTGCTGATGGACATCTAGGTTGTTTCCATGTCCTGGCTATTATAAACAGTGCTGCGAAAAACACTGGGGTACATGTGTCTCTTTCCATTCTGGTTTCCTCGGTTTGTATGCCCAGCAGTGGGATTGCTGGGTCATAAGGCATTTCTATTTGCAATTTTTAAAGGAATATCCACACTGTTCTCCTTAGTGGCTGTACTAGTTTACATTCCCACCAACAGTGTAAGAGGGTTCCCTTTTCTCCACACCCTCTGCAGCATTTATTAGTTTTAGACTTTTGGATCACAGCCGTTCTGACTGGTGTGAGATGGTACCTCATTGTGGTTTTGATTTAGATTTCTCTGATAATGAGTGATGTTGAGCATCTTTTCATGCGTTTTTTAGCCATCCGTATGTCTTCTTTGGAGAAATGTCTATTTAGTTCTTGGGCCCATTTTTTGATTGGGTCGTTAATTTTTCTGGAATTGAGCTGCATAAGTTGCTTGTATATTTTTGAGATTAGTTGCTTGTCATTTGCTTCATTTGGTATTATTTTCTCCCATTCTGAAGGCTGTCTTTTCACCTTGCTTATAGTTTCCCTTGTTGTGCAGAAGCTTTTAATTTTAATTAGATCCCCTTTGTTTATTTTTTGCTTTTATTTCCAGTATTCTGGGAGGTGGATCATAGAGGACCCTGCTGTCATTCATGTCAGAGAGTATTTTGCCTATGTTCTCCTCTAGGAGTTTTATAGTTTCTGGTCTTACATTTAGATCTTTAATTCATTTTGAGTATATTTTTGTGTATGGTGTTAGAATATGATCTAGTTTCATTCTTTTACAAGTGGTTGACCAGTTTTCCCAGCACCACTTGTTAAAGAGATTGTCTTTCATCCATTGTATATTCTTGCCTCCTTTGTCAAAGATAAGGTGTCCATAGGTGTGTGGATTTATCTCTGGGCTTTCTATTTTGTTCCATTGATCTATATTTCTATCTTTGTGCCAGTACCATACTGTCTTGATGACTGTGGCTTTGTAGTAGAGCCTGAAGTCAGGCAGGTTGATTCCTCCAGTTCCATTCTTCTTTTCAAGATTGCTTTGGCTATTTGAGTTTTTTGTATTTCCATACAAATTGTGAAATTATTTGTTCTAGCTCTGTGAAAAATACTGCTGGTAGCTTGATAGGGATTGCATTGAATCTTTAGATTGCTTTCTAAGGCTCTCTTGACTTCACATTCCAGGATGTCTGCCTCTAGGTAAGTAATCACATTATCATGATTCTCTAGGTGGCTAAGATCTTTTTTGTACAGTTCTTCTGTGTGTTCTTGCCACCGCTTCTTAATATCTTCTGCTTCTGTTACATCCATACCATTTCTGTCCTTTATCGAGCCTATCTTTGCATGAAATGTTCCCTTGGTATCTCTAATTTTCTTGAAGTGATCTCTAGTCTTTCCCATTCTTTTTTTTTTTTTTTTTCCCTCTATTTCTTTGCATTGATTGCTGAGGAAGGCTTCATCTATCCTTGCTGTTCTTTGGAACTCTGCTTTCAGATACTGATATCTTTCCTTTTCTCCTTTGCTTTTCACTTCCTGTCTTTTCACAGCTATTTGTAAGTCCTCCTCAGACTGCCATTTTGCTTTTTTTGCATTTATTTTCCATGGGGATGGTCTTGATCCCTGTCTCCTGTATAATGTCACGAGCCTCCGTCCATAATTCATCAGGCACTCTGCCTATCAGATCTAGTTCCTTAAAACTATTTCTCACTTCCACTGTATAATCATAAAGGATTTGATTTAAGCATTACAACCTTACTAAATTCATTGATAAGTTCTAGTAGGGTGTTTTGGTTTTTTTTTTTTCTTTTTTTTTTGTGCGATCCTTAAAAGACATGTAATTTAGGAAGAAAGAAGTAAAATTTTCACTGCTTGCATACAGGATGACTGCTGAAGAATTGATGGTTTTGGACTGTGATGTTGGAGAAGACTCTTGAGAGCTGCTTGGACTGCAAGGAGAACCAACCAGTCCATCCTAAAGGAGGTCAGTCCTGGGTTTTCATTGGAAGGACTGATGCTAAAGCTGAAACTCCAATACTTTGGCCACCTCATGTGAAAAGTTGACTCACTGGAAAAGACACTGATGCTGGGAGGGATTGCGGGCAGGAGGATAAGGGGACAACAGTGGATGAGATGGCTGGATGGCATCACAGACTCGATGGACATGAGTTTGAGTGAACTCTGGGAGCTGGTGATGGACAGGGAGGCTTGGCGTGCTGTGATTCATGGGGTCGCAAAGAGTTGGATACAACTGAGCAACGGAACTGAACTGGTGACTCAGTGGTAAATAATCCTTCTGCCAATACAGGAGATATGGGTTCAATCCCTGGACCAGGAAGATACCCTGGAGAAGGAAATGGCAACCCACTTCAGTATTCTTGCCCAGGAAATCCCGTGGATAGAGGATATGTGTGGGCTAAAGTCCTTGGGTTGCAAGAGTCATACACGACTTACTGACTAAACAACTGCAAAATGAATTTGAGAGTCCTCCATCGTGTTGAGTTTTTGGACTAGTTCGAGAAGAACAGGTGTTAACAAAGATTTTTATTGTTTCTTGAAGTATCACAATAAACCTTCCTCTTAGGAAAGCTTTTGCTACAGAAGAATCTACCTTCAATTCAAGAAACCTGGGTTCAAGCCTTGGGTCAGGAAGACCCCCTGGAGAAGGGAATGGCAACTCAGTCCAGTATTCTTGCCTTGAGAAGTCCATGGACAGAAGAGACTGGTGGGCTACAGTTCAGGGGGTCAAAAAGAGTTGGACACAACTGAGTGACTATCACACACACACATAAATTTTGCAAAGTTGTATTTCTAGTTTTATTGTCTTGAGGCATTCTCTGATTTCTTCTTTGATTTCTTCATTGACCTCTTTGTTTCTTAGTATTATATTATTTGCTCTTCACATGTTTGTGTTTTTCTTTTTTCCCTTTAATTTATTTATATTTTCATAACATTCTATTCAGGAAATAATGCTTTACATAATTTATATAATTTTAAGTTTGTTGAAACTTGTTTTGTAGCTTAGCATGTAATATATCCCAGAGAATGTTCCATGCACACTTGTAAAGAAGGTATATCCTGGTGCTTCTGGATGGAATATACTGTACATATTTACTAAGTATATACACAAAGTTGAAGCTCATTCTGTTCACTTCACAATAGGCCAAATAATTTAGAGATGAGTTATTGGGACAAGGAATAGTGACTTTGTTCAAAAGGACAGTAGACGAGGAAAATAATATACTAATGTCTTAAAGAACCATCTTGCATGAATTAGAATTCAGGCCTCTGTTATACAATAAGGCATGTCTGGTTGCTGTAAACTTCTTGGTGGTAGAATCCTTTGTTCTTGCAGCTGTCCATGTAGGTCTGGTCTCAATGTTCCTATACACCTCTAATAAGAGAATTGCTACTTTCTGTTCTGCAGCTTTTCATTTCTATATGCAATGGAAAATTGCTATGCCTTTAAAGGTTAAGCTGGGAGGTTGAGACTTGAGAATAAATCATCATGTATATTTCAGGCTATATCCAATAATCTCTTTCAAAGTTGCAGATTCAGTATGACTAAGCAGAGACAACTAATCTCAAAGTTTAGAGCTAAAAGAATATATCCAATATGGAGTCAGATTGATTTCTTTGTTACATAATATGTCATCTAAGGCCATTGTTACTTGTTTATTTTATCTGGATAATCTGTCCATTGATGTAAGTGGGGTCATTAAAGTCTCAAATTATTATTGTCAATTTATCTTCTTACATCTGTTAATACTTGCTTTATACTTTTAGGTGGTCCCATAATCAGGTGCATATGTGAAAATTGTTATATCCTCTTCTAGTAATGATCCTTTTTATTCTTTTATAGTGACCTTTATTATTTTTGTAGACTTTGTTTTGAAGTACATTGTTTCTTATATGAGTATTGCAACCCCTGCTTTCTTGTAATTTTCATTTTCATGACATATCTTTTTCACCCTCTTGCAATCAGTCTGTGTGAAAAACTGAAAAAGAGTATGTCTTTAGCACCAAAATAAGTCTCTTGTAAGCAGAATATTGAAGAGTCAGGTTTTTTTAATCCCATCTGCCATCCTATGTCTTTAAATTGGAACTTTTGTCCATTTACATTTAAAGTGATTATTGATAGGTATGGAGCCTGACAGGTTACAGTCTATAGGGTTGCAAAGTGTCAGACATGATTGAAGTGATTTAGCATGCATGCACGGATTAATTGCCATTTTATTACTTGTTTTCTGGTTGTTTTTGCAATTCTCTGTTCCTTTCTTTTTATTTTAGTGTCTTCCTTAGCGGTTTGAATATTTCCTTTAGCAATATGCTGTATTTTCTCTCTAGCATTTGTGTATCTATTGCAAGGTTTTGATTTGTGCTTATAATGTAATTTATATATGTTGAACTTTATCTACTTGTTTTAAACTGCTGCTACTGCTGCTGCTAAGTCGCTTCAGTCATGTCCAACTCTGTGCGACCCCATAGATGGCAGCCCGCCAGGCTCCTCCATCCCTGGGATTCTCGAGGCAAGAACACTAGAGTGGGTTGCCTTTTAACTGGTAGTCATTTAATTTTAAATACACTCAAAAAGATCTACTTATGTATTTTTTTATCACATTTTGTGTGTTTAGTGTCACATTTTACGTCTTCATGTTGATTATTTCGCTGTTTCTTGTGATTATAGTCAATTTTTCAATTATTTGTCTTTTGATCTTTGTGCTAACTTATTTAAGTGGTTTATCTTTTGCCTTTACTATATATTTACTTTCTAGGGATAGTTTTCCTCTCCTATATATACTTTTTGTTAGAGTCTTTTTTTGTTTGTTTGTTTGTTTGTTTCCACTTAAAGAAGACCCTTTAAGATTTCTTTGTAGGTTTTGTGTTGATGAACTTTCTATTTTTTTATTTTCTGAGAAGTTTTAAAAATCTCTCCTTCATTTTGAATGATATTCCTGCTGTGTAAACCTCAGGCTTTGGGATTTCCATTTCAGCACTTTAAATGTATGTTGCTCCTTTCTGTCTCACAAAGTTTCTGTATAAAAATTAACTCATAACCTTATGGAGATTCCCTTTTATAGGAATTTTTGTTTTCTTTGGAGCTCTCTATTTTTAAAATTTGCCATTTTATTTGTGCTATATCCTGGTGTGTGTATATTTGGGTTAATCTTGTTTTGAACCATCTATTCTTTCTGTACCTGGATACCTGTCTCCCTTTAAGACTCATGAAGTCTTCAGTCATAATTGCATTGAATACTTTATTGACCCATTATTATTTCCCTTCTCCTAGTGTGGCCTTTATAATGTGCATATTTCTAGGCTTAATGTTTTCTCAGAGTTCCCTTAAAATATTATCCTTTTTTAAACTATTTTTCCTTTTTTTTTTTTTTTTTCTGTTCTGATTGGGTGATTTCCATTATTCTATCTTCCAAATCACTTATGCATTTTTTGTGTCACCTAGTCTACTTTTAATTACTTTAGTATGTTTTTCATTTTGGTTACTTTATCTTTCAATTCTGATTAGTTCTTTTTATAATTTATATTTTATCTACTATCTACTATAAGTATAATATAAGGGGCTTCCCCAGTGGCTCAGTTGTAAAGAATCCAACTGCAATACAAGAGACATGGGTTCAGTCCCTGGGTCAGGAAGATCCTCTGGAGGAAGACAAGGCAACCCAGTCCAGTATTCTTGTCTGAGAATCCCATGGAGAGAGGAGCCTGGTGGGATATGTCCATAGGGTTACAAAGAATCAGATAAGGCTGAAGCAACTGAGCGTGCACAAAGTATAATATAAAGTATAAATTTTAGAAAATGAATTTTTGCTTTGCTAAAAAAAGAATCATTATATTTTGGTTCCATTTGTTTAGCTAAGTATGAATAGAATGGTATATTTCTAATTTATATTCACTCAAAACTTAGCTACAGTTCCAGTTATTCTGGTATCTAGTATTACTGCTAAAACTCTACAAAGCTGATTATCTTAGTGATTTAAAAAATGTTTGAATAAGACTTGAAATTTCTAATTCAATTTTGAAAACAAAAGGAGGTATTTTGTGTAAAAAAAAAAAAAAAAACAAAACAGAGAATTAACATGTGTTCCAGTATTATTAACTAAGTACAGATTTTGTGGGTCAAACTGTAAGGAATCCACCTGCAATCTTCCCTGGGTCAAGAAGACCCCCCTGGAGAAGGGGATAACTACCCACACCAGTATTATTGCCTGGATAATTCCATGGACAGAGGAGCCTGGTGGGCTACAGTCCATGACATGGTGAAGAATTGGACATGACTGAGTGACTAATATTTTCACTTTTCTTTCATATATATACATACATACACACAAAAAAGATTTTTAAACTACAGTTAATAAAAGCTTAAGAAAGAACAGCAACAACAGAAGAGAGATGGATAAATTGGAAAACATAAACTAAATGAACTGGGAGCACTGCATATGCATAGAAAACGTGAAATAAACTAGATAAAAGTTAAAGATCATCATATAGTCAAGCTGTTTCTAAACATGGCTGCTTATAACAATCACATCTGGAGTTATAGGGAACAAAACAATACCTGGCCATTTGTATTTTTCAAAAAATTCCAAGATAACTCTAATGTGCATTTGGATTTTAAAAAGTGATCCCAAGTTTTTCTATTAAATTCGTTTTAGGAATATAGAATTCTATTATTTTCTATTGACCATTAATGATACAATGTTATTAAATAAAAACTAGTTACATAATCAAAATAACAAAATATATTTATTCATTTTCAAAACTAATAGCTGGAAAAAAACAAAAGATAATTACAGTTTCAAGCCATAATGGAAATATGATTAACTTAACAGGAAAAAAACAAAAAAAAAACAAAAAACCTAAAATTTGGGAGATTGTGTAGACAGATGTGGTAAGTGGAAGTGTATACACGCAGATGTTTTCATCCACCCAGTCTGCCTATGTCTTGGTTGGTGCATTTAATTCTTTACATTTTAAGGTAATTATTGATATGCATGACCTTATTACCATTTTCCTAACTGTTCTGGGTTTATTCTTTGCAGGTCTCCTCTTTCTCTTGTGTTTCTTGCCTAGATAAATTCCTTTAGCGTTTGTTGTAAAACTGGTTTGGTGGTGCTGAATTTTCCTAAATTTTGATGTCTATAAAGGTTTTGATTTCTCTGTTAAAATGAGAAATCTTGCTGGGTAGAGTATTCTTGTTTGTAGGTTCTTCATTTCCATCACTTTACAAATATGTCATTCCCTTCTGGTTTGTAGACTTTCTATTAAAAAACCAGCTGATAGCCTGGTGGGAGTTCCTGTGTATATTATTTATAGTTTTTCTCTTTGCTTTTAATATTTTATCTGTATCTTCAATTTTTGTCAATTTGATTAGTCTTTGTCTATGATCCTCCTTGAGTTTACTCTGCGTGGGACTCTACACTTCCTTGGTTTTTTTTCCCAGGTTAAAGAAGTTTTCAGCTATTTCTCCAGATATTTTCTTGGGTATTTTCTCTCTCTCTTCTCCTTCTATGACCCCTATAATGTAAATATTGTTGCATTTAAAGTTGTCCCAGATGAAAAGGTGCCTTCATTTTTTTTTCTTTCTTCTTTCTATATTCTGTTGTGCGGCAGTGATTTCCACGATTCTGTCTTATAGGTCATTTATCCATTCTTCTGCCTCAGTTATTCTGCTGTTAATCCATTCTACTATACTATTCTTCCAATCCCAAAGAAAAAAAATGCCAAAGAATGCTTAAATTACTGCACAATTGAACTCATCGCACATGCTAGTAAAGTAATGGTCAAAATTTTCCAAGCCGGGCTTCAGCAATACATGAACGATGAACTTCCAGATGTTCAAGCTGGTTTTAGAAAAGTCAGAGGAACAGGGATCAAATTGTCAACATCGAATGGATAATCAAAAAATCCAGAGAGTTCCAGAAAAACATCTATTTCTGCTTTATTGACTATACCGAAGTTTTGACTGTGTGGATAACAATAAAGTGTGGAAAATTCTGAAAGAGATGGGAATACCAGACCACCAGTCTTGCATCTTGAGAAACCTGTACGCAGGTGAGGAAGCAACACTTAGAACTGGACATAGAACAACAGACTGCTTTCAAGTAGGAAAAGGAGTATGTTAAGGCTGTATATTGTCACCTTGCTTATTTAACTTATATGCAGAGTACATCATAAGAAATGCTGGGCTGGATGAAGCACAACCTGAAATCAAGATTTCCAGGAGAAATATCTATAACCTCAGATAAGCAGATGACACCACCCTTATGGAAGAAAGTGAAGAAGAACTGAAGAGCCTCTTGATGAAAGTGAAAGAGAAGAGAGAAAAAGTTGGCTTAAAGCTCAACATTCAGAAAACTAAGATCATGGCACTAGGTCCCATTACTTCATGGCAAGTAGATGGGGAAGCAGTGTAAACAATGGCTGACTTTTATTTTGGTCTCCAAAATTGCTGCAGATGGTGACTGCAACCATGAAATTAAAAGACACTTGATCTTTGGAAGGAAAGTTATGACCAACCTAGACAGCATATTAAAAAAACAGAGACATTACTTTGCCAACAAAGTCCACCTAGTCAAGTCTATGGTTTATCCAGTAGTCATGTATGGATGTGAGAGTTGGACTATAAAGAAAGTTGAGTGCAGAAGAATTGATGCTTTTGAACTGTGTTGTTGGAGAAGTCTCTTGAGAGTTTCTTGGACTACAAGGAGATCCAACCAGTCCATTCTAAAGGAGATCAGTCCTGGGTGTTCTTTGGAAGGACTGATGCTGAAGCTGAAAGTCCAATACTTTGGCCACCTGGTGCGAAGAGCTGACTCATTTGAAAAGACCCTGATGATGGGAAATATTGAAAGGAATGAAGAGAAGGAGACGACAGAGGATGAGATGGTTGGATGGCATCACCGATTCAATGGACATGAGTTTGGGTAAACTCCAGGAGTTGGTGATGAACAGGGAGGCCTAGCGTGCTGTAATCCATGGGGTCATAAAGAATCAGACACGACTGAGCAACTGAACTGATACTGTTCATCTCTATTTTTGTTCTTGAGCTTTTATAGGTCTTTAGGAAACATTTCCTGCATATTTCTCAATCTTTTTCCAATATTCTGGATCATCTGCACTATCGTTATTTCCCCCTGTCTTCACTTCATTCAGTTGGTTTTTAGGGGTTTTATCTTTTGTTCTTTCATCTGGAAGATAATTTTCTGCCTTTTCATTTCAATTAACTTTCTGTAGTCATGGTTTTTGTTCTGGTGCCTGTGGGACTGTAGTTCTTCTTGCTTCTTTTGTCTGTTCCTTGGTGCACAAAGCTGGTGGGAGGCATTGGTGGTGAGGAAAACTGGGTCTTGCTCTGATTGACAGGGCTTTGTTCAGTAAAGCTTTCATTCAATTATCTGCTGATGGGTGGGACTGAACTCCCTCCCTGTTAGTTGATTTTCTTGAAGCGACTCAGTCCTGGATTCTACAGGCTCTCTGGTAGGGTTAATGGTGTCCTTCAAGAACACCTCCCAGAACTGTTACTGCCAGGGCCACTGTCCCTGTAGTTAGACACTGCTGATCCACATCTCTACAGGAGACTCTCTAACACTAGCAAATAGACCTGGTGCAGTCTTCTGTAGAGTCACTGCTCTTCTGCCCTAGGTCCTGGTGCACACAAGATTTTGTATGTGCTCTTCAAGAGTGGAGTCTCTGTTTACCCCAGTCCTGTGGAAGTCCTGAAACGAAATCCAACTGGCCTTCAAAGTCAGATTCCCTGGGGGTTCCTAGTCCCTTGATGGATCCCCAGGCTGAGAATGTTGAGTTTTAAGCCAGTTTTACCAGTCTCCTCTTTCATTCCCATCAAGAGGCTCTTTAGTTCCTCTTTGCTTTCTGCCACTAGTGTGGTGTCATCTGCAAACATTAAAAACAAAAACAAACAAACAAACAAAAACTAAGATCATGGCATTTGGTACCATCACTTCATGGCAAATCAGTGGGGAAAAAATGAAACAGTGACAAATTTTATTTTCTTGGGCTCCAAAACTGAAGACAGTCCTACAGCCACAAAATTAAAAGACCTTTGCTTCTTAGAAGAAAAACTATGACAAACCTAGACAGCATGTTGAAAAGCAGACACATCACTTTGCTGACAAAATTCCGTATAAAGATATGGTTTTTCCAGTAGTCATGAACAGATGTGAGAGTTGGATCAAAAATAAGGTGGAGTGCTGAAGAATTTATAGTTTTGAATTGTGGTGCTGGAGAAGTACCTTGAACAGCAATGAAATCAAACCAATCCTGAAGGAAATCAATCCTGACTATTCATTAGAAGGACTAATGCTGAAGCTGAAGCACCATTACTCTGGCCACCTGATGCAAAGAGCATTATGAGACCCTGATGCTGTGAAAGGTTCACGGAAGGAGAAGGAGCCAAAAGAGGATGAGACAGTTGGATGGCATCACTGACTCAATGAACATGAGTTTGAGAAAACTCCAGGAGATAGTGAAGTGCAGGAAAGGCTAGCATGGTGCAGTCCATGGGGTCAAAAAGGATGCGACATGACTTAGTGACTGAACAACAACAATAGGCTAGGATACCTGATGTAGGACTCAGAAACTTTAAAACAGTGGGAGAAATTATAAGGCATCATTGTTCTCCAGTTTGTGGGTTGCCCACCTGGAGGGTTTGAGACGATTGTATTGTGATTGTGCCCCTCCTACTGTCTCATTTAATATAGTCAATTTTTTTGTATTTGGACTTGGGGTATCTTTCTTTTCTTTTTTTTGGTGGGTTCCAGAGTCCTCCTCTTGATGTTTTTTCAACAGCTAGTTGCAATTTTCATGTTCTTACACTAGGAGATAACTGTAAGTCCTTCTATTCTGCCATCTTGATTTGATCTCCTTTCACTTAGCATTCTTATTACTAAGGTTTTTTTTTTAATTCTTTATCTAGAAAATTGTTTATTTCTATGTCATTATTTTTAAGAGGTTTTCTCTTGCTCTTTCAATTGATACAAACTCCTGTGTCTTTTCCTTTTCATATCTTTCTCTGTCTTTATGAAATCATGAGAAATAGTTACCTATTTTGGTCTTGATGAGGTGTTTCTGTATGAGTGTATCCCTATGCAGTCTGCATATACCCAGTGCCTTTGGTGGGAGAGCTGGATCTTATGTGATTACTGGTCATATCTTTCATCAGAGATTGGTGGCAGCCATTACCTTGGCTTCCCTGTTAGCTCAGTGGTAAAGAATCTGCTTGCCAATGTAGGACAGGTGGGTTTGATCCCTGGGCTGGAAATATCCTTTGGAAAAGGAAATGGCAATTGGCTGAAGTATTCTTGCATAGGAAATCCCTTGGACAGAGGAACCTGGCAAGCTACAGTTCAAGGCATCTCAAAGAGTCAGACATGACATGACAACTAAACAACAACAAATCACCTTGATAGGATATGGTGCTGGAGATGGAGGGTTTAGGTCTATATCAGGCGTCAGGCTGGGCTTCCCCTCCATTCAAGGAATATCAAGTCTTTCCATGGCATGGCATGCCCCATTTCTGGAGCAAATGTCTTGAGGTTTGAGACTGAGTTGGCTGTGTTCTCTGTATGTTTATTGTCTTCTCCTTCCCAGAACTGACACCATGCCCCAGAGGGAAACAATGCTGGAGTACAAGTTGGCTAATCAAGTCATTGGCATATCTGTGTGCAGGTTGTGATGGCCCCAGCCATAATCAGAATCATGGACAACTTCTGATGTGCTGCCTTTGTAAGTGCCAGTAATGGCTCCTTAGTCCCTCACCTCACCTCCTTTCAGACGCTGTTCTGAGACTGACTTCATGCCTCAAAACTGAGCACTCACCTCACCTGTGGCAACCTTCAGACTAGTGTGGAGCTACACTGAAGAGCAAGTAGGACAAAAGCAGCCACTCAGCCTAGTTTGGGGTGCATGCTGGGGAAATTGTGGGAAACCAGCTAGAGTCATGGGAAACTTCGGCTGGATTCAACTGCCTTGTTTCAGGAGTAAGCAAGTATTTGTGTACTATTAATGAGGGGTGTCTAGATTAGTTGCCCAGTCAGATACAACTCTTTGTGACCCCATGGGCTGTAGCCCACCCAGGTTTCTCTGTTCTCAGAGTTCTCCAGGCTAGAATACTGGAGTGGGTTGCCATATACTTCTCCAGGGGAACTCATTGACCCAGGGATAGAACCTGAGTCTCCTGCATTGCAGACAGGTTCTTTACCAACTGAACCATGAAGGAAGCCCCTAACCTTCCTGTTAGTCCTAATGATTTTTAAACAAGCTAAAGGGACTAATCATCCCTTATTGGACCCAAAGGTTGAGTCACCAAACAGTTCACTGTCCAGGATCTCCACTATGTAATCTTCCACTTCTTCCATGTCTTACAGGGGCACATTTCCCACCTAATTGCTTCTTTACCCTTCTAACCCAATTCTATGTGGAACTTTCCTAGAGTCTTGGTTATACAGAAGTCTTTCTGTCATTCTCCAGTTAGTTTTCAGCAACAATTTTTCCACATATTGATGTGTTAATATTTTTGATATTTATTGGGGAGATGAGATTCACATTCTCTTACTCTGCCAAAACAAAACTTAAAAACCAAAACTTAAAAAATATATATATTAAATCCCATATATAATGAATATTTTCTGTCACTAAAAAGCACCATTAGGGAGCATCATTTAAAAGTAGATATAATGTTGCAAAATATGAGTAAAACTTGCTACATGGTCTCAATTTTTGTTCTATTTTTTCTGAACTAAAAACAATGCTGAACTTAGAAATAGTTTCTTGTAAATTATATATATATTACCTCTCTAATTAGTTCCTCAAAATTCTTCAAAATAATTTTCTGTGTAATTTTTGTCAGAAAGTTTAAATTTTTTACTATTTTTGTCTTGTAAATTTTAGGGAGAAGATCTTACCAGTTATCATTCTTATCTTCAATGATGTGTACAAATTTTACCTTCTTTTTTGGGGGGACTTCTCATTTCACGTGAACATTTTCATCTTCTCGTGGTAAACTCAATTGTCCCCCTAAAAGTTTTAAAATGAATGCATTGTGGGGTTTACATTAGAATCTGAATCAGTATTTTTAAAGGTATGCAGTTTAAGCTACATTTGTTAGGAAAATAGAAAGACATGTTAATTGAAACCCCAGGCCAAATTTTCATACATTCTCATGCCTCACTGAGTTTTATTTCTACATGAACTTACTTTTTATTGCTTGCCCTTCATAGTTTATTTGAGTTAACTCTTCCCTGGAATTTTAATTCTGGAATTTAATTCTGATTTTTTTTTTTTATCGTTTACATTTCTCTCTTGACATTCCTTGTCCATTCTTTAAGACTTTTTTTTCCCTTTACTTCTTTGAACATTTTTTTTTTCCTTTTTGAATATGTTTGTAATAACTGTCTTAGGCTGTTTGATAGACCCAATATCTGGGGCTTAGATTTGTTTTCTATTAAATGCATTTTTTTTTAAGTTACTACAGATAGCATTTTCTTTCTTTCTTTTCTTCTTTCTTTTTTTCCTATATCTAGAGATTTTTTAAATGAATGTTGAATATATGGAAAATATGTTTGTTAGGTTCTCTTGTTGTTCAGTCACTAAATCCTGTTGGCCTCTTTTTCAGCCCCATAGACTGTCACCTGCCAGGTGCCTCTGTCCATGGGATATTCCAGGCAAGAATACTGGAATGCTTTGCCATTTCATCCTCCAGGGGATATTCCTGATCTGAGGTCTAGTTCAGTGCCAATTACTCCATGCTGGATGCATATTTTCTACAAAGCCTATCTTTGTACCTTTTCTTTAAATACTCTTGTATTTCTTTAGGAGACACAAGAGAATGAAATGAAGAGTAACTTACATAAATTCACAATCATACTCTTCTTAAGTAAAGTTATTAGCACCTACCATGTGGCAACCGACTCCAATATTCTTGCCTGGAGAATCCCATGGACAGAGAAGCATGGCAGGCTACAGTCCATAGGGTCACAAAGAGTTGGACACAACTAACAAAAACCATGAGTTAGAGGCAGGGAACATAGGAATGGAATAGATGGGCTCTTTAAGGATTTACAGTGACAAAGGTTTAAGGACCCATTTCTCAGACACATAATCACTGGAGGTCTGAGTTGAGAGTCACCCTGTTAACTCACTACTTTGATGTTTGAATCCTCACCACTCCAATTTATAGTATTGGTTTCTTACCTTTGTTTGATTATTTCCCATGACAGGGAACTGCATACTTTATAAAGCAGTCTTGTTGCTGTTCAGTCGTTCAATTATGTTCAACTCTTTTGACCCCACGAACTGCAGCACTCCAGGTATCCCTGTCTTTCACCATCTCCCGGGGTTTGCTAAAACTCATGTCCATTGAATCAGTTATGCCATCCAACCACGTTGTCCTCTGTTGGCCCCTTCTCCTGTCTTCAATCTTTCCAAGCATCAGGATCTCTTTTAATGTGTTGGTTTGGCCAAAGTATTGGAGTTTCAGTTTCAGCATCTGCCCTTCCAATGAATATTCAGTTTATTTCTTTTAGGATAGACTAGTTGGATCTCCTTGTTGTCCAAGGAACTCTCAAAAGTCTTTTCCAACACCACAGTTTGAAAGTATCAATTCTTCAGTGCTCAGTATTCCTTGCTTCCCTGGTAACTCAAATGGTAAAAATTTGCCTACAACATGGGATACCTGGGTTCCATCTCTGTCTTGGGATGATCCCCTGGAGGAGGGCAGGACAACCCACTCCAGTATTCTTGCCTACAGAATCCCCATGGACAGAGGAGCCTGGCAGACTACAGTTCATAGGTTCACAAAGAATTGGATACTACTAAGCAACTAACCACAGCACAGCCTTCCTTAGTTAGGGTTCTATTCTCACATCTGTACATGACTACTGGAAAAATCATAGCTTTGACTAGATGGAACATTGTCAGCAAAAAAATGTCTCCACTTTTTAATATGCTGTCCAGGTTTCTCATAGCTTTTCTTCCAAGAATTTAATGTCATGGCTGCAGTCACTGTCTTCAGTGATTTTGGAGCCCAAGAAAATGAAATCTGTCACAGTTTCCATTGTTTCCCCATTTATTTGCCAAGAAGTGAGGGGACTGATGCCATGATTGTATTTTTTTTAATGTTGAGTTTTAAGCCAGCTCTTTTACTCTCTTCTTTCACCATCATTGAGTCTTTTGAGTGCTTCTCCGTTTTCTGTCATAAGTTTGGTGTCATCTGCGTATCTGAGGTAATTGATATTTCTCCCAGAAATCTTGATTCCAGCTTATGTTTCATCCAGCCTGGCATTTTTCATGATGTACTCTGAATGTAAGTTAAATAAGCAGGGTGACAACATACACAGCCTTAATG
Source organism: Ovis aries (assembly GCF_016772045.2). Taxonomy (NCBI): domain Eukaryota; kingdom Metazoa; phylum Chordata; class Mammalia; order Artiodactyla; family Bovidae; genus Ovis; species Ovis aries. The sequence goes on from NC_056059.1 coordinate 723,037, forward strand.
TACTCCTTTCCCAATTTGGAACCAGACTGTTGTTCCATGTCTGGTCCTAACTGGTGCTTCTTGACATGCATATAGGTTTCTCAGGAGGCAAGTAAGGTGGTCTAATATTCTCATCTCTTGAAAAATTTTCCAGTTGTTGTGATCCACACAGTCAAAAGCTTTAGCATAGTCAATGAAGCAGAAGTAGATGAATTTCTGGAATTCTCTTGCTTTATTTATGATCCAGTAGATGTTGGCAACTTTTTTTCCCTGGTTCCTCTGCCTTTTCAAAATCCAGCTTGTAAATCTGGAAGTTCTTGGTTCATGTACTGTTGAAGCCTAGCTTGAAGGATTTTGAGCATTACCTTGCTAGCATGTGAGATGAGTGCAATTGTATGGTAGTTTGAATACTACTTAGGATTGACCTTCTTTGAGATTGGAATGAGAACTGAACTTTTCCAAGCCTATGACCACTATTGAGCTTTCCAAAATTGCTGGCATATTGACTGCAGCACTTTAACAGCATCATCTTTTAGGATTTGAAAAAGCACGGCTGACATTCCATCATCTCCACTAGCTTTGTTCATAGTGGTAATTCCTAAGGCCCATATGATTTTGCCCACCAGGATATTTAACTCTAGGTAAATGATCACACCATTGTGGTTATCTGGGTCATTAAGATCATTTTTGTATGGTTCTTCTGTGTATTCTTGCCACATCTTCTTAATATCTTCTGCTTCTGTTAGGCCCATATTGTTTCTATCCTTTATTAAGCCTAACTTTGCATGAAATACTCCCTTTGTATCTCTAATTTTCATGAAGATATCTCTAGTCTTTTCCATTAAGTTGTTTTCCTCTATTTCTTTGCATTGTTCAGTTCGGAAGGCTTTTTTTATCTCTCCTTGCTATTATTTGAAACTGTGCATTCAGATGTGCATATCATTCCTTTTCTCCTGTGCCTTTCATGTCTTTTTTCTCAGTTATTCTATAAGGTTTCCTAAGGCAAATATTTTGTCTTTTTGCATTTCTTCTTTTTGGGGATAGTTTTGATCATCGCCTCCTGTACAATGTTACAAACCACTGTCCATAGTTTTTTAGACAATCTGTCAATCAGATCTAATCCCTTGTATGTATTTGTCATTTCCACTGTACAATTGTAAGGGAATTGCTTTAGGCCATACCTCAATGGCCTAGCGGAGAAGGCAATGGCACCCCACTCCAGTACTCTTGCCTGGAAAACCCCATGGATGAAGGAGCCTGGTGGGCTGCAGTCCGTGGGATCGCTGAGGGTCGGACACGACTTCACTTTCACTTTCACTTTTCCCTTTCATGCATTGGAGAAGGAAATGGCAACCCACTCCAGTGTTCTTGACTGGAGAATCCCAGGGATGGGGGAGCCTGGTGGGCTGCCGCCTATGGGGTCGCACAGAGTTGGACATGACTGAAGTGACTTAGCAGCAATGGCTTAGTGGGTTTCCCTGCTTTCTTCAATTTAATTTTGAATTTTTCAATAAGAGTTCATGATCTGAGCCACTGTCAGCTCCTGGTCTTGTTTTTACTGACTGTACAGAACTTGTCCATCTTTGGCTATAAAGAATATAGTCAATCTGATTTCATTATTGACCATCTGATGATGTCCACGTATAGAGTCATCTCTTGTGTTGTTGGAAGTCAGCGTTTACTATGATTAATGTGTTCTCTTGGCAAAACCCTGTTAGCCTTTCCCTGCTTCATTTTGTACTCCAAGACCAAACTTGCCTGTTACTCCAGGTATCTCTTGACTTCCTACCTTTCCATTCCAGTCTCCTATGATGAAAAGGACATTTTTTTTTTTTTTTGTAATGTTAGTTCTAGAAGGTCTTGTAGATCTTCATAGAATCATTAAATTTCAGCTTCTTTGACATTAGTGGTTAGGCCATAGACTTTGATTACTGTGATATTGAGTTGTTTGCCTTGGAAATGAATCAAGATCATTCTGTCATTTTTGAGATTGCACCCAAGTTCTGTATTTTGGACTCTTGTTGACTGTGAGGGCTACTCCATTTCTTTTAAGGCATTCTAGCCCACGTTTACAGACAAAATGTTCATCTGAATTGATTTCTCCTATTCCTGTCCATTTTAAAGCAGCCTATTCTCTTTACTGTTTATTTCTTTTTGGCAGTGCTGGGTCTTTATTGCTGTGAGAGATTTTTCTAATTGCAGGAAGAGGGGGCTACTGTCTAGTTGCAGTGAGTGGGCTTCTCACTGCCGTGGCTTCTTTTGTTGAGGAACTTAGGCTCTATAGCGCATGGATTTCAGTAGTTTCAGCTCCTAAACTCTAGAGCACAGTCTCAGTAGCTGTGGCACAGGGGCTTACTTCCTCTGTGGCATGTGGGATCTTCCTGGATCAGGGATCAAACCCATTTCTCTTTCATTGGCTGCTCAATTCTTTACCACTGAGCCACCAGGGAAGCTCCTATCCTGTCTTTAGATGACAGGAGTCAAAACTATACTTTATTTTGTTAAACTAAACTCTGTCTCTTCCTTACTTGTCCTTAGTTTTACTGGTTATAAATCACCAAGAAAATCATTTTTCATGACAGTTCCTCAAATATTAGCAGCCTGTATCTGTTGCTGTTTGTGATATGGTTGAGAAATTGTCCCCAGGCATGCAGAGGGGGTAACAGTGGGGCTTGTCATATAAATTTTACTTATTTCCAGAATTGCAGTCATGTCCTGTCTGCTGTTTGGTGCTGTGGGAAGTCTAGTTAGTTCAGCTCAGTTAGTTCAGTTGCTCAGTCATGTTTGACTCTTTGTGACTCCATGGACTGCAGTATGCCAAGCTTCCCTGTTCATCATCAACTCCTGGAGCTTGCTCAAATTCATGTCCATTGAGTTAGTGATGGCATCCAACCATCTCATCCTCTGTCATCCCCTTCTCCTTCTGCCTTCAATCTTTATCAACATCAGGGTCTTTTCTAATGGGTCAGCTCTTCTCATCAGGTGATCCAATGCATTGGAACTTCAGCCTCAGCATCAGTCCTTCCAATGAATATTTTGGACTGTTTTCCTTTAGGATTGACTGATTTGATCTCCTTGCAGTCCAAGGGACTCTCAAGAGTCTTCTCCAACACCACAGTTCAACAGAATCAAATCTTTGGTGCTCAGCTTTTTTTATGGTCAATTTCTCACATCCACACCAGACTACTGGAAAACATTGTGACTTTGACTAAATGGACCTTTATTGGCAAAGTATTGTCTCTGCTTTTTAATATGCTGTTTAGGTTTTTCATAGCTTTTCTTCCAAGGAGTAAGCGTCTTCTAATTTCATGGCTGCAGTCACCATGTGCAGTGATTTTGGGGCCCAAGAAAATAAAGTCTATCACTATTTCCATTGTTTCCACATCTATTTGTCATGAAGTGATGGGACTCAATGCCATGATCTTAGTTTTATGAATGTTGAATTTTAAGCCAGCTTTTTCACTCTCTTCTTTCACTTTCATCAAGAAGCTCTTGAGTTCCTCTTTGTTTTCTGCCATAAGGATGGTGTCATCTGCATATCTGAGGTTATATTTCTCCCAGCATTCTTGATTCCAGCTTGTGCTTCATGCAGCCCAGAATTTTGCTTGAGGTGTAGTCAAATACCACTAACTCTGGAGTAACACATTTTACATAGTCCACATTTGCATTTTTGAAATCTTAAGTTCTGATCTCATTCCTTGGAATCATGCTCAGCATGTTTATTGTCTTATTAAATATTCACAAAATCTTTAAAATGCAAATATAAGCGTATCCCCATTTTACATATAAGGACCCTGAGGCACAGTGGTTAAATTACCCAGTATTACATAACCATTTCTGGACTGTATCTGGACTAAGCAGTAATAAAAATTCAATGTGACTTCCTTTTCATTACTTCCTTCAGTTCAGTTCAGTCGCTCAGTTGTGTCTGACTCTTGGCAACCCCATGAATCGCAGCACGCTAGGCCTCCCTGTCCACCACCAACTCCCGGAGTTCACTCAGACTCACGTCCGTCGAGTCAGTGATGCCATCCAGCCATCTGATCCTCTATCGTCCCCTTCTCCTCCTGCCCCCAATCCCTTCCAGCATCAGAGTCTTTTCCAATGAGTCAACTCTTTGCATGAGGTAGACAAAGTACTGCAGTTTCAGCTTTAGTATCATTCCTTCCAAAGAAATCCCAGGGCTGATCTCCTTCAGAATGGACTGGTTCGAACTCCTTGCAGTCCAAGGGACTCTCAAGAGTCTTCTCCAACACCACATTACTTCCTTAGGTGAGTGAAAATTGGATTTCTTTTTTCTCTTTTGATATCTTTTAAGAAGTCTGATCTTGGATATCTCTTACTATTCAATATTTAAAAACTAAAATTTGCATCATTATGCCATTCAAAATTGTACTTTGGAACCAGAAACTACTTTTGGAGATTTTAATCCTCCTGCTAGAATGTACAGTCCAAAAGGGCACTAATTTTTTGTCTGTTTTGTCCACTGCTGCATCCTCATACTGAGAAGAGTGCCTGGAAAGGAACATGCACTTAATAAGTTAAAGTGAAAGTCACTCAATAGTGTCCTATTCTTCACCATCCCATGGACATTGTCCATGGAATTCTCCAGGCCAGGATACTGGAGTGAGTTACTTTCCCTTCTCCAGTGGATCTCTCCAACCCAGGGATCAAACTCAGGTCTCCCACATTGCAGGCGGATTCTTTACCAGATGAGCCACAAGGGAAACCCAAGAATGCTGGTGTGGGTATTTTATCCCTTCTCCAGTGGATCTTCCTGACTCAGGTATCAAACTGGGGTCGCCCGCATTGCAGGAAGATTCTTTACCAACTGAGCTATCAGGGAACCCCTGGGATAAAATTTCCACCTTCAACTAATTAAAACCCAATTATCTCTTTCTGCAATTATAAAGGGAATCTTCTCTCTATTTCATATCTATCATTTGCTGTAAAATCTAAAACTACTGGTTGTCTCTGTTTTTTTTTTTAATTTTATTTAATTATTTTATTTTGACTTATGCAGATATTACTTTTTATGTTAGAAGGTGCCTGAAACAAAGTTAATCTAAGCATAATTTGATGTTGATCAAGTATCAGAGGCTTCTCATTGTTTTCACATAAATAATAATACAGATAGAGAGATAGATGAATTTGGGGCTTAGGGATATGTTTACAAAGTTTATGCTTCCCTTAACAAATTAGTCCATTTGAAAGCTCTGAATTGCAATGATGGAAAATACCTTGTTAATATTATTTATATTTTTGTTCAAAGAATAAAGGCAAAAGTGTAAGTTTTTCTACTAACCTATCTTTTCATTACAGTTTCCATATATTATCATTGCTTGCTAGATTTCTTCATGAAATCATCGTCTCAAAGCATAACATTTTGAAGCCTTCATTATCCAGGGATTACAGATATCCAGTGCAAAATGGAATATAATCTCTAAAAGTATTGAATTGCTATGTTGTAAATATGAAACTAGAAAATATTATAAGTAAACTATTTTCCAATCATTTTTAAAGGTATTCAGTGCGTATTTTATGCAGTCACTAAAGGGAAAGCTCTTCACATAGTGACCTTTGTACTTGGGAAAATGGTCAAACCAGCCTGGGCCAGATATAGTAGAATGGCAGGTAACATGGGAAGTGTGCCCTTTGTCCATTGATCTTCATGATAGTGGAAAATTCTTTGCAAAAATATAAGTGCAGAATGATTCCAAGAATCTTCAGGTTCTGAGCTACCAGTTTTAGAAGCTATTTATCAGTTAATATTTCTTATTTTAAAGAAGCTTTATTGAAGTTTGTGCTACATGCTTAGTCACTTACTTCAGTCATGTCTGACTCTTTGTGACCCCATGGACTGTAGCCTACCAGGCTCCTCTGTTCATGGGGATTCTCTAGGCAAGAATACTGGAGTGGGTTACCATGTCTCCTCCAGGGGATCTTCCCAAACCAGGGATTGAATTCAAGTCTCTGGCATTGCACGCAGATTCTTTACTCTCTGAGCCACCAGGGAAGCCCAAGAATACTGAAATGGGTACCCTATCCCTTCTCCAGGGGACTTCCCAACCCAGGAATCAAACTGGGGTCTCCTGCATTGCAGGTGAATTCTTTACCAGCTGAGCTACCAAGGCAGCCCTTATTGAAATATAATTTGTACCAGAAACTGCACACATAAACTGCGTAAAACCTGATGGTTTTTGACACTTGTAAGCAAAATCAAGGTAATAGACATACTGGTAATAGTTTTTATTTAACATTTTGTCTTCATGGGAGGGATGTACTTTTGTTTAGTCATTGAAAGGAAGCTAGATGGGTTACAAATGGCCAGAGGGCAAACAAAAGCTGCTTAGTCAGTAAGAAAATGACATAAATTAAGTGACACCTCTGTTAAACAACACAGATACTCCCTGAAGATTATTCAAACAAAATTTTTCCCACTCAAGATTTTTTTTAAAACAAAATATTGATATCTTTGTAGAAAATTGTGTACAGTTATGATTTTTTTGCATAAAGTAACTAAAAAGATAAGCTGATAGAAACTCTCAAATATCACAGTGACCTTATTCAAGTAAAGTGGGAAATTTGTAGAAAAAATAAAATAAAAGCAATAACAGTTAGCTATCCCATTGAAGATAAACAGCCCATGCCCATCTTTTTTATAGTATGAGCCTTTTGCCAGCTCATATTGTGTTATGATCACTCTTTTCTATCTTGCATTCATTTTTTAGAAGCTGCATGAAGATAGTGGGTAAGCAAGCAAGCGTCAAAAAGTTTATACTCAAGGGCTGGTGAAATTTAGAGTTATTCTTGGCTCCAACCTTTCACATCTCACATCCCAACACCAGGAAATCCTTTGGGTGTTTCTCAAATCTGATCACTTCTCAACATCACCACTGCTGCTGCTGGGAACACCACCATCTCTCGCTTGGGTTATGCAAAAGAACCTTTCAAAGTCTCTCTGTTTCCACTCTTTTCTCTATAATCAAATTTTAATATAGCAGTTTGAGTGATGGCTGGATAAATAGCACAGTAATGTCATTCCTCCACTCAAACTTTGCAGCGGTTCTATTCCACTTAGTGTAAGAGCTGAAATTCTTAGAACTGCATCCAGATCCCAACTGAGGGCTCCAATCTCAGTTATTTTTTTTTTTTTTTTGACCTCATAACCTTTCTTCCTCAATTATCCCATACCAGCCTCACAGGCTTTTTGAATAGACCAGAAAATTTCTGCCTCAAAGTCTTTACTTGAGCTCTTCTTTTTCATTAGATGCACACTTGAAATCTATCTTCTTTAAATCTTTGCTCCAATTTAGCCTTCTCAGTGAAGTCTCCCTGTTACCATTTTTAATAATATAAACTATACCCCATCACTAAAATTATTAAACCCCTGATCCTATCTACTTTTTTCCCTCTATGGTTATGACTAACTTAGACAGCAGAGACAATAGTTTGCCAACAAAGTTCCGTCTAGTCAAAGCTATGGTTTTTCCAGTGGTCATGTATGGATGTGAGAGTTGGACTATAAAGAAAAATGAGTCCCGAAGAATTGATGCTTTTGAACTGTGGTGTTGGAAAAGACTCTTGAGAGTCCCTTGGACTGCAAGGAGATCCAACCAATCAATCCTAAAAGAAATCAGTCCTCAATATTTATTGAAAGGACTGATGCTGAAGCTGAAGCTTCAATACTTTGGCCACCTGATGCGAAGAGCTGACCATTGTAAAAGACCCTGATGCTGGGAAAGATTGACGGCAGGAAGAGAAGGGGATGATAAAGGATGAGATGTTTGTTGGCATCACTGACTCAATACACATGAGTTTGAACAAACTCTGGGGATTGGTGATGGACAGGGAGGCCTGGTGTGCTGCAGTCCATAGGGTCACAGAGTCAGACATGACTGAGAGACTGAACTGAATTGATGGCACTTATCACCTACCATGGGCTTCCCAGGTGGTGCTAGTGGTAAACCACCCGCATACCAGTGTAAGAGATATAAGAGACAAAACTTTGACCCCTGGGTTGGGAAGATCCTCTGGAGGAGGGCACAGCAATCCACTCCATATTCTTGCTGGATAATCCCATAGACAGAGGAGTCTGGAAGGCAACAATCCATAGAGTCACAAAGAGTCAAACATGACTGAAGTGATTTAAATCCACACCATACAATATATTCTTTATTACATTTATTGTTAGTCTCTTTCCTGCACCTGCTCCCTCCCTCAGAAATGTAAGCTTTATAAAGGCATAGAATTTCTAGGTTTTACTACCTGATATATACGAAGGACCTAGAACTATTCTTGATGCATGTTTTCAATAAATGTTTGTTGAATGAATGAAAAAAAAGTTGTCTGATCCTCTGAATGGAGTGAACATCTGTGACTGCTCTCAAATTCCTTATTAAACACTTTAACATTACTTTACATTAGCTTTTAAAAATATTTATTTGGCTGTGTCAGGTCTCAGTTGTGACATGGGCAGTCTTTGTTGCAGTTTGTGGGTTTCTCTCTAGTTGTGTGTGGGCTCAGTAGTTGTGGGCATGATCTCTAGCTGTGGTGCATGAGCTCGGTAGTTGTAGCATGCAGGCTTAGTTGTCCCATGGGACATGTGGAATATCACTTCGCCGACCAGGGACCAAACTCATGTCCCCTGCAATGGAAGGTGGATTCTTAACCACTGGACCACCAGGAAAGTCACTAAGTTAGCTTTTAAAATAAGCAATACAAGCACATGATACACAATTTGGAAGGCACAAATGAATAATAAAACTGAGTCTCCTTTGCTGCTGCTACTGCTAAGTCGCTTCAGTCGTGTCTGACTCTGTGGGACCCCATAGACGGCAGCCCACTAGGCTCCCCCGTCCCTGGGATTCTCCAGGCAAGAACACTGGAGTGGGTTGTCATTTCCTTCTCCAATGCATGTAAGTGAAAATTGAAAGTGAAGGGGCTCCTCCATCCCTTGGATTTTCCAGGCAAGAGTACTGGAGTGGGTTGCCATTGCCTTCTCCTTTAGAGAAAGCTAATTACCATTTTTTAAAATATTTCTTTTCAAAAGTATTCTATACATTTAGAAATATTGATATATAGGCATTTATGTTTATATATTAACGCAGAAGGTAACATTCCATTTAGCTTGTTTTGAAAATATTTTTTATATTTAATTTTATTACTATTATTTTTAATAGCTTATCTTTTTTGTATCTGACAGTACATGTTGGTGATTATCTTATTATGGTATAAAAATTAACTCTCTTATTCTTTCTAAAAACTTCATAGCCATTGATTTTTTGATATAAAATTGATGGGTAATGAGTACATATCATTGTTTGCTCTTATGTAATGACATTCTGCACATATGTCAATGTAGGTATAGGATAAAGTTCTAGAAAAGGAATTGCTGGATCAAACAACATGCATTTTAATTTTGAAATATACTGCCAAATTTTCTTCCATGGTTATGTTATCAATTAACATTTTTTCCAACACTGTTGGTTCTCCTCTTGGCTCTGTGATAAAGAATTCATCTGCTAAGGCAGGAGACTGGAGTTTAATCCCTGGGTTGGGAAGATCACCTTGAGAAGGAAATGTCAGCTCATTCTAGTATCCTTGCCTGGGAAATCCCATGGACATAAGAGCCTGGTGGGACACAGTCTGTGGGATCACAAAATGATTAGACATGGCTTAGTGACTAAACAACAATAACAACCAACAGTATATGAGTATTTTTATTCTATTAATTGCATGTTATCAAAGTTATCAAAGATTTTGTATAATCAGAGATTTTGATCTTTAATAAATTTATTTTAAATCAATATAGACTAATAGTAAAAAATAAAAATGCTAATATGGTACAGAAAGTATAAAGTAGAGAATAAAAGCACTAAGACTTTCAGATCACTCTTTTGCAAACTGAAAAAATGATCATATTTAATAGCATCATGCATATGCACTCAGAAACTTTCAATACATACGTAATGTTATATATATATATATGTTTATACACTATGTGAACACAATAATGCTTTGCAACTTACTTTTTTATTGATAATATATCATGGATATTGTTCCAATCAGTATATATTGCTGCTATTTTACATATATATATATTTTTTAAAAAAGGTCACTCAGTCAATATGTACCATAATTTTTTAACCTAGTTTGTAGAGATAAAACTTTAAAAAAGTTCTAAGGATTTTAATTGCAAACAAGATGGTGATGAACGGCTTTATCTATGCCGTTTACTTTAATATTTGTTAATGTAAATATATTTCTTACAGTCAAATATATGCACACCTAAAATTTTGATAGTTCTTTTCAAGTTACCCCCTAAAAGGTGAAATTGCTTTTCTTAGAATTAGAAATTTTGCTTCTCTACGCACTGCTGCCCTTTATCATTATTACCTGTTTTGTTTGCAGAGTCAGTATTTGTTCAGCTGTTGTGGAATGGTGTGTGTTATAATGGGATGTGACACTGGGAAAAGAAGCAACCTTTTCACCACCACTGGGGATTCTCCACAGTTCTGAGACTTCTACAACATGCAGCATGTAGCAAATCCAATGCATTTTTGATCTCTGGAGAGGCCTGTGTTACAACTGGCTGTCTAGGGGGAAATGATAGCAAGGCACTTACATAACTGAAATTAACAGAGAACTTTTTTACTGTAAAAATTGTGTACTCATAGGTCACCCTCTTACTGAAATTGTTTCTCATGTGTACCTTTAATTCTTTATTGTGACTCAGAGTTGGTATTACAAGGAAATGAGTTGTCATGAATTTTGCATCATTGTGATCACCATTTAAACATCTTTGCATGAGGCCTAAGCTCAGGAGACGGAGTTATTTACAGATACTTTCAATCTATTTAGAAACAGTATATATATAATAGTACAATGGCTCATTTATTCTATGCTCTTAATAGGATAGTTGGGCAACCATAATGCAGTAGTTTGCTCATTGATTGCAAGTATACAATGGAATGAACTATAAATTACTTCTTATAAAGGTTGGCAGGCATAAAATCCAGCAAAGCTGTTGTTTTTATTTTGTTTTCCCAGGGGTAAGAAAACTATTGAGTGTTTGTGCCTTATCTATTTTATCTGTCAAGTTACTTTCCCTTGGAAAGTGTTTGTTTCCACCATTTTATAAAGAATAGATAGTTAACACATTACACTTTATAGCTTCTGGACTTATAGGTGCTGCTTGCGATAACTTTACAGCACAGTTATTTCAATACCAAGCCACAGAATGGTAAGTAGAAGCAATTATTAAATATATCAGCTCACTATGCTGGGAACGTGGCAATGATAGCATACAGGCAGACAAAATTGATATATGAGTACCATTATGTCTGGTATTCAGTTATAGGACAGTAAAAGGACTCTTCAGAAAGAGGACTAAAGTTCCAAGAAGTTCATGATCAAATGAAGTGAGGCAGGAGGATGTTGGGCTTAGGTTGAAGGCAGTGAGCCCCAAGCTGAGTGATAATAAAATCATATGATGATGTTTGTAACAAAACAAATTCCAATATCTCACTTTGAGACTCCACTTGAGAGTGGGGGATGGGTGGGGGTAGAGGAGAGGCTAAGAATCTACATTTTAGCTAAAAAGCCTGTGCAGATAGTCTACCTACCTCATGTTGAGAGATGGTCAACATCTGGAGAGTTGTCTCTGTCTAATGGATTACAACTTTAACTAGAGCATCACTGGTAAGCAAGATTACTGCACTCCAATTCTAGATGGAGGATATATCTTCCATCTGGTTTAATCTGCGTCGAAGATTTGAATCATCCTTGCATGTGAATCTGAGCTCTCCTGGAGAGAGAACTATAAATATTAGGATATCCCACCTCACATATTGAATAAAGGTAAGGTCAGATTAATACAGAGAGTCCCCCATTTACAATCTGACTTACAATTTTTCAATGTGTGAAAGTGATATGTATTCAGTAGGAATTGTACTTCGAATTTTGAGCTTTGAATTTTGAATTTTTATTTATTCCCAGGCTAGCTATCTGGGCTTAGTCTTCTCCAGTGATGCTGGGCAGCAGCAGTGAGCACAGTTTCAAGCCACACCCACAATCATGGATCATGAGGATAAACAGCCCATAGAACAATTCTCTTTTTTACTTTCAGTACTGTAATTAATAAATTACATGAGATTTTCATCACTTACATATTATCATACAATAGGCTGTGTAGTGGATGATTGTACCCCACTGTAGGCTAAGATAGGTGTTTTGAGCACATTTAAGGTAACTGGGTGTAAGATATGATGTTCTTACAGGTTAGGTGTTTTCAATACATTTCAACCTACTGCATTCAACTTTCCCTGAGAGTATTGTGACATAGGCTTCCCTGGTGGCTCAGAGGATAAAGAATTGTCTGAAATATGAGAGATCAGGGTTCAATCTTTGGGTGGAGAATATCCCCTGTAGAAGGGAATGATTACCCACTCCAGTATGCTTGCCTGGAATTCCATGGACAGAGGAGCCTGACAAGCCACAATCCATGGGGTTACAGAGAGTCAAACGTGACTGAGAGACCAATACTTTGATTTTATGAGGACGTAACCCATCATAAGTTGAATAGCAGTGCTGCTTTCTTTTGAAATTCGTGACTTGTATCCAGACTGACTTTGGACAGCTTGTGTGATATTCACTTTTACTCAGCTTTTCCTATTCTTGCTGGGAAATCCCATGGATGGAGGTACCTGGTGGGTCCACAGGGTCACAGAGAGTCAGACACGACTGAATGTGTACACACACATCCTAAATGAAAGTCTGTTTTCTCAATAGGAACAGGCTTTTTTTTTTTTTTTGAAAGTAAAGAGTTATTTGGTGGGAATATTTAGGACTCTGAGCCTGGGAGACAGCATCTCAGTAGCTCTGAGAATACTACAAGGAAGCAGGAGGTGACTTCAGGCTATATACAAGTTTGCAGCAAAGAGAGCAGGTAGTCTGAACATCAAAGATCAGATATCAAGTTAAGGAATTTAATATTCAATGTATGGGAAGATGCACACCTCTGGTCTCATTGAATGCATTCCTTTCATATGCATCTCAGGTATCTGAGGCCAATCTTGTTCCTTTGTCCACCTTTTTTCTTGCATTCTTCCAGCTCCTCAGCAATCAGTGTGGGGAGGAAGGGGGCAGTATCTTCTGGATCGCAGTTTGGGGAACCCTTATTCACATTTGAAGACCAGAAATTGCTGATGGCTGTAAAATTCTTTGTTTATTAATATGGCAGGATATATTTTCATCTCACAGTCTCCCAATGGTCATACATTTAACCATATTTGGGAGACAATTCATGATATTTTTTTTTTCATCCCCACAGCGCTGGGAGGCTCATCTCAAATCAGGTGAGGGTCCTCATTGATAAATCACTCCAGGTGTTAATTTCTGGTTTAGGCCCATTTTTAAATAATAGAAAATTTTCTGGATCATCTATCGTCTAACCTAATAGGATCCAGGAGATATTTCTCCTGTTGTCTCTTCCCAGCCTAGAACCACACTATTACAATTATTCTACATTATAAATTTGACCTATTTTTTTAAGATGTTGAGCTATCATTAATCTGGCCAGAGGCCTGGTTATACATATTGTAATGCAAAAGACAAAAGTCTTATAAAATAAACAGATAACAAGCAATACAGCTAATAATGTGGTTAAAGTTACAAATAAGGATTTAATCAATGAGTTTTCCGAACTACACTATCTTCCTAAAACATCACATATTAGAGGATTCATCTGATATATAAATACAATATTCAGGTTGAATTATAGCACAGGTGCACCCTTGAGATGCTGTTAAGTATATCAAGGGCTATACGATTTTGTAAGACAGCTTTTCTCATCATAGAAACCTCAGAATTTAGTAGACTAATAGCTTGGTTGCTATCATTTAATGTCTTTTGAGTGAATTTTTAAAGACTTCAGTGTGAAAAATAACATTTTCCAATCCTATTGAAGGCACAGAAATAGCTGTTAAATGGTCATACCAGTAAAATATAGAGCTCTTGGTCCATCAGGTTTGTATTGATGGCAAATTTGCTGTAGTCACATCTGAGTTTGTACAGAAGTAGTCTTGAACTCAAGGGAATCCTAAAGTACACCTTCCTGGCCAGCCTGGTGGAAGCCAGGGTCATATACTGGACCCACAAAGCCATTTGAGTCCTGTTAGGTACTAGCCTGTATATTTCTGGACATCTGATCCAATCTGTCCCACAGCAATCACTATCTTTAAGAGAAATAGTACATCAGCAATTTTTGTAAGACACCCAGCCTAATTTTCTAGTCTTATTAGGTTGATTATCATTGGTATGATTTATTCGTTTCCAGCATGGTGTGTGTGTGTTGGGGGGGGGGGGGGGGGGGGGGAGTTTTAAGCTTAGATTACCATAGCCTGTTGTTAGCCAGATAAATCCATCCTATTACTTTGGAAGCTTCCCTCCAAATAGTCGAGAGTTTATATATATATATATATATATATATATATATATATATATATATATATAAATATATATATATATTTTTTTTTCAAAATTTAGATGGTTATTCTGACTTAGCTAGAGTAACCTAAAGGGAAAATTTATATTTATGGCTAGGGTTAGAGAAGTATGCTTGATTGGCCAAGTGAATGGCTCCCATTTAGTGACATCAATAGTAGTCCAAACAGAAATATAATTCTTTTCTTCTACAATAAACTTTCTAAGAGGCATCCAATCAGAGCCTTGGGGGTGGAAGCAAGAAACCCATTAGGTAAACCAGAAGTACTGGGTGCAGGCAATTCACCAAACTCAACCATTTGACTGATTTCTAAAATTTCATAAGATTGTGCCCATGATAGAAAACAAAACAAAACAAAACAAAAAAAAAAAACATTTAATTCATGTGTAAGAGTCCAAGAAACTACGAAGAGAACTTATAAACCAATCACGTGAGTAAAGTCCAGCATCTTGAGACAGCTGTTTATTTCTCAAGTCATCTCATCTTGACACTGGTGATCCCTTTTTTTTTTTTTTTTAACTGAAAGACAATTCTGCTTTACAGAATTTTGTTGGTTTCTGCCAAATATTAACATGAGTCATCCATAGGTATACATATATCCCTTTCCTCTTGGAACTCCCATCCATCTCCCTGCCCATCTCAACCCTCTAGTTTATTATAGAGCCTATGTTCGAGTTCCCTGAGTCACACAACAAATTTTCCATTGTCTATCTATTTTACATATGATAATGTAAGTTTCCATGCTACTCTCACCACACATCTCATTTTCTCCTTCCTTCCTCTCATATCCATGAGTTTGTTCACTATATCTGTTTCTTTATTGCTGTACTGCAAAAAAAAAAAAAAAAAAAAAAAATCAGTACCATCTTGCTAGAGATTCTATATATGTGTTTTAGTATATGATATTTATCTTTCTCTTTCTGACTTACTTCACTCTGTATAATAAGCTCTAGGTTCAGCCACATCATTAGAATTGGACTCAAATGTGTTCCTTTTTATAGCTGGCTAATATTCCATAATATATATGTACCACAGCTTCTTTATAGATTTTGATGATGGCCATTGTGACCGGTTTTAGTTCTAGGTCTTGTAGGTCTTCCTAGAACAATTCAACTTCAGCTTCATCAGCGTTACTAGTCAGGGCATAGACTTGGATTATCATGATATTGAACACCAAAATTAGATTGATTATATTCTTTGCAGCCAAAGATGGAGAAGCTCTATACAGTTAGTAAAAACAAGACTGGGAGCTGACTGTGGCTCACATCCTGAACTCTTTATGTCAAATTCAGACTGAAATTGAAGAAACTGGGGAAAACCACTAGACCATTCAGGTATGATCTAAATAAAATCCCTTAAGACTATACAGTGGAAGTGAGAAATAGATTTAAAGGACTAGATCTGATAGACAGAGTGTCTGATAAACTATGGACAGAGGTTTGTGACATTTTAGAGGAGACAGGAATCAACACCATCCCCAAGAAAAAGAAATACAGAAAAGCAAAATGGCTGTCTGAGGAGGCCTTACAAATAGCTGTGAAAAGACAGGAAGTGAAAAGCAAAGGAGAAAAGGAAAGATATACCCATTTGAGTGCAGAATTCCAAAGAATAGCAAGGAGAAACAAGAAAGTCTTCCTCATGATCGAAGCAAAGAAACAGGAAAACAATAGAATGGGAAAGACTAGAGATCTCTTCAAGAGAATTAGATATACCAAGGGAACATTCCGTGCAAAGATGGGCAATAAAGGACAGAAATGGTGTGGACCTAACAGAAACAAAAGATATTAAGAAGCATTGGCAAGAATACACAGAAGAACTGTACAAAAAAGATCTTCACGACTAAGATAATCACGATGGTGTGATCACTCACCTAGAGGCAAACATCCTTGAATGTGAAGTCAAGTGGGCCTTAGGAAGCATCACTACGAACAAAGCTAGTGGAGGTGATGGAAATCCAGTTGGCCTATTTCAAATCCTGAAAGATGATACTGTGCAAGTGCTGCACTCAATAAACCAGCGAATTTGGAAAACTCAGCAGTGGCCACAGGACTGGAAAAGGCAGTTTTCATTCCAATCCCAAATAAAAGCAATGCCAAAGAATGCTCATTGTATGGTACCATTGCACTCATCTCACCTGCTAGTAAAGTAATGCTCAAAATTATCTAAGCTGGGCTTCAGTCATACGTGAACCGTAAACTTCCAGATGTTTAAGCTGGTTTTGGAAAAGTCAGAGGAACCAGAGGTCAAATTGCCAACATCCACTGGATCATCAGAAAAGCAACAGAGTTCCAGAAAAATATCTATTTATGCTTTATTGACTATGCCAAAGCCTTTAACTATGTGTATCACAATAAACTGTGGAAAATTCTGAAAGATATGGGAATACCAGACCACATGACCTGCCTCTTAAGATACCTAAATGCAGGTGAGGATGCAACAGTTAGAAGGACATAGAACAACAGACTGGTTCCAAAAAGGAAAAACAAACAAACAAACAAACAAACAACAACAACAACAAAAAAAAAACAAAGTATATCAAGGCTGTATATTGTCACTTGCTTATTTAACTTATATGCAGAGTACATCATGAAACACTGGGCTGGAGGAAGCACAAGCTGGAATCAAGATTGCTGGGAGAAATATCAATAACCTCAGATATGCAGATAACACCACCCTTATGGCAGAAAGTGAAGAAGAACTGAAGGGCCTCTTGATGAAAGTGAAAGAGGAGAGTGAAACAGTTGGCTTAAAACTCAACTTTCAGGAAACTAAGATCATGGCATCTGGTCCCATCACTTCATGGCAAATAGATGGGGAAACAGTGCAAACAATGATGGGCTTTATATTTTTCGACTAAAAAATCACTGCAGATGGTGACTGCAGCCATGACATAAAAAGATGATCTCTCCTTGGAAGAATAGTTATGACCAAACTAGACAGCATATTAAAAAGCAGAGACATTGCTTTGCCAACAAAGGTCCATTTCGTCAAAGCTATGGTTTTTTCCAGTAGTCATGTATGTATGTTAGAGTTGAACTATTAAAAGCTGAGCACTGAAGAATTGATGATTTTGAACTGTGGTGTGGAGAAGTTTCTTGAGAGTCCCTTGGACTGTAAGGAGATCCAATCAGTCCATCCTAAAGGAGATCAGTCTTGGGTGTTCATTGGAAGGACTGATGCTGAAGCTGAAACTCCAATACTTTGGCCACCTGATGTAAAGAACTGAGTCATCTGAAAAGACCCTGATGCTGGGAAAGATTGAAGGCAGGAGGAGAAGGGGATGACAAAGGATGAGATTGCTGAATGGTATCATCACTCAATGGACATGAGTTTGAGTAAACTCCAGGAGCTGGTGATGGAGAGAGAGGATGGTGTGCTGCAATCCATGGGGTTACAAAGCATTGGACATGACTGAACAACTGAACATAACTGATGGTATTAGGAAGTATTCTAATTTCATTCTTTTCACATAGATGTTCAGTTTTCCTAGCACCTCTTTTTGAAGAGGCTATCTTTGCCCCATTGTATATTCTTGACTCCTTTGTCAAAAGTAAGGTATCCATAGATTCATGGGTTTATCACTGGGCTCTCTATCTTGTTCCATTCATCTATATTTCTGTTCTTGTATCAGTACCATACTGTCTTGAAAACTGTAGCTTTGTAGTATAGTCTGAAGTCAAGAAGGTCGATTTCTTCAGCTCCATTCTTCTTTCTCAAGAATGTCTTGGCTATTTGGGGTCTTTGTGTTTCCATGTTATTTTTTTTGTTCTAGTTCTGTGAAAAATGCCACTGGTAATTTGATAGGGATCGCCATAAGCCCATAGATTGTGTTTGGTAGTATAGTCATTTTCACAATATTAATTATTCCAACCCAGGAACACAGAATATCTCACCTTCTGTTTATGTTCTTTGATTTATTTTATGAATGTCATAATTTTCTGTGCACAGTTCTTTTGTCTCCTTAAGTTGGTTTATACCTAGATATTTAATTCTTTTTATCATAATGGTGAAAGGAATTGATTCTTAAATTTCTCTTTCTGATTTTTCATTGTTAGTATATAGGAATGAAAGTGATTTCTGTGTATTGATTTTGTATCTTGCAATTTTGATAAATTCACTGATTAGCTCTAGTAATTATCTGGTACTATATTTAGGGTTTTCTATGCACAGTATCATGTCATATGCAAACAGTGAGAGTTTTACTTTTCAAATCTGGACTTTATTTATTTATTTATTTATTTATTTTCTGATTGCCTTTGCTAGGACTTCTAAAACCATGCTTGCTTTGGGTTTGCTGTGTATTTATTACATATGGACTTTATTATACTGAAGTAGGTTCTTCTATGACCATTTTTTGAAAAGCTTTTAATCATAAATTGAGGCTAATTACTGAAATTATCTCTAGAAACATATTTAGAGTGACTTGTCAATAATTTGATTAAACACTTGCAATAATACAGTATATCTTCCTAAGTAATATAGGATCATAGAGGGGTTTTTTTTTTTAATCAAATCTCGTTGGTTTCCCTGTAATAATTTCAAAGGAAAACAAATGATGTTTGTCAAAAGAGTCAATCTGGAGGTTGAGGAGCACCAATGGAAAGGCCTTGGGCCAAGGGAAGGAAAAGCATCCATAATTTTAGCAAACTGACTTTTAATTTTTTCATTTGCCCTTTCTACTAACCTGAAGATTGGGGGTAATGGGCACAATGGAAATGTTTCATAATTGGCCAAATTTTACAAATTTCCTTAGCAATTTGTCTAGAAAAATGGGTTCTTCTCTCACTATGTCCCTCTCAGAGGGCATTTCCCAAATGGGAATCGCTGTCTCTAAAAGCAGCTTCCTTACTTATTGTGCCATGTCTCTTCTGCATGGTTAAAGATTTGAGTGCAATGCAGTTAGGAAAGTTGGATATTTGTGCAACATACAATATTTTAATATTATCACTAGAATTATATCTGATAACATTATTTCAAAACATGTCAGATTTCAGGGACTCCACATGAAATTTAAAATAATTGTATTAATGATGTTTATCTATCTATTACAACCTAAGGTTTACTTTCAATCACTTCACAATGTTTTTGAATTAATAATACTAAATAGCTTAACATTCATCTCTGAGATTTCTCAAAGATGTTTCCTTGAAACATCTATCCCAGAGTCAGCTGGAGGCTAAAAGTCTCAACTAGATTTAATTATTTGGGAAGTTTGTTAGAAATATCAAAAAGATTTTAAAACACAGGATCATAGTTCACTGAAACAATACCTATTCCTTTAATGAAGGTCAAAAAGAAAATACATATAAATCATTTAAAGTATAAGAATGTCACACATTCTGTTATCAAAAGGAACACTTATAATTGACAGAAATAAAATTTCCAGTCTTTTATTAGCCTAGTTGATTAATAATCTAAATTTAGTTAATCTTGACTATGCATAAAACCTTTTCCTCAGGGTGTTACCAAGTTCAAGCTTTCTCTGCTCACTTCATGACAGTCTAATGAATCTGAGAGATGCAGTGTTGAGGAAGGAAAACAATTTTGTTCAGAAAGCAGCTGATGAAAAAGATGGCAGGCTAGCAACTCAAAATAACCTTCTCATTGGGGTTTGGATGTCAAATTGTTTTATAGACCTGAGATGGGGGTGACATGATGAGTCAAGGTACAAAGGCCACTAATCTTGCAAACATCTTCTAGAATGCAAGCCTCAGGCAGGGGGATGTGTTAATTTCTCCCTTCCTGCCACCCACTGGTGGACAGAGTTCTGAATAAAGGCAGCTGAGTTTAACAGTCAAGAAGAGGGCAAGGATTCTCTGAGGCTATTCTGTATGATCATACTATTCTGTATGATTATAATAACCAAAGCTACAAAAAGCAAGCCTAATAAACAATTACATCATGGGGTCAGAATGGGCTTGCTCAGTGCAATATGGCTCCTTTTCATAATTTCTCATCACCTTTTGTATCCAGCTTGTCTTTTATTTGTCATCTAAATAAAACTAACCAGCTCATTTTTTTTTTAACTAAAATGCAATTTCATTTCTATCTTCCTTACTGAAAATATACATTTTATTTTCTACTGTATCTTGGAAAATTACTGTGCTATTTCTAATAGCTTTAATTATATGTTTAAATTAGAATCCTCAGCTCTTAAAACCTTAATTTTAGTAAAACTAAGAAGTAAGGATTTATGCATTATCTTTACATTGGCATTTTATAAATTGATGAGCTTAAACATTAGTTTAAGGTTAAACATCAGGCTTCCTGGTGGCTCAGAGGTTAAAGCGTCTGCCTCCAATGCAGGAGACCCACGTTGAATTCCTGGGTCAGGAAGATCCCCTGGAGAAGGAAATGGTAAACCACTCCAGTATTCTTGCCTGGAGAATCCCATGGACAGCAAAGCCTGGAAGGGTACAGTCCATGGAGTCGCAGAGTTGGACATGACTGAGCGACTTCACCTTCACCTTCAAATATCAGTATTTTTTTTTAATTTTGTTTTCTTATAGAGAGCATCTTAGATACAAAACATTTTCATTAATGTTTTCAAATGCTTTTATTTTATTTAGTAATTGAGGTCTCAGTATCTTTTAAATAAATAAACTTCCATCACTTAGCTTAAATTGTCACATATTTAGAATCGTAAGTCACCAAACATCTGGAAAGATCATATTAATTAGACATTTCTAAAATATGCTTACTTTAAAGTTTTTATCTCATTTACAATTATCTTGAAGTTTCCTCATGTCGAGTTATTTTCTTGCAAGAGATTACTAAGGTCTTATTTATTAGACGTAGGTACTGAAAAGTTGCTGCTTTGAGCTGTAAAGGATGCTGTGATTCATGACCTCTAGAGAAGAGGAATCTGATCTGGAGTCAGTGATGAGACTTGATCGCTCAGAGCTTTTTGTGTAATAAAGTTTTATTAAAATATAAAAGAGAGAAAGCTTCTGGCATAGACATCAGAAGGGGGCAGAAAGAGTGACCCCTTGCTAATATACCTATTAACAGGCTGCTAATTAGAGAAGGAAATGCCTCAAAACTGAGAGAGCTGCATCTCTCAGAGAGGCCCCTCACTCAAAACATGCATTTTGAGATAGCATTGGTACAAGGTGAGTCATCCTGGGCCATGAAACAATTGACATGAATCTCAAACAAACACATAGCTCATTAGCATAGCTTAAGGAAGATATTTCCATGAGAAAAATGCATTGTTTGGCTCAAGGTTTAAGAAAAAGTTAAGTTCTGGTGAAACTGGGTGTCAACATGATGACACAGTATTAGAAGAGAAAAGAAAAAAGAAAAAAGTCTGCCACTTGCAGTTTTTATTTCCTCCTGTCATTTGGTGACCTCTGGCCTCCCTACTGAGGCTATTAACACTTTAAGCACAATAAAGTATTATATTTAATTTTAATGACCCTTAATGACATCTATATTAATTTAGATCCACAAACTTAAACATTAGTACCAGATTTCAACTTAATATTGACTATTTTCCTGTTCACATGAATACAAAAGCTATCTTGGCAAATTTTCTTCAAGTGTAAGTGTTTTTCATTAAAATTAAATACAGCTCATTAAAAATCAAATTCTGATAATACCTTTTATAAGAGGAGTTATCTCATGTTTAATGTGTACACAGATATAAACAAACTAGTGATGTCACGGCTTTCCTAAAAGCTAAGATAGGAACTAGATATCATGAAAAAAATGATATAAATTTACTAGTTAACAAATAACTGGAATACCTTACAGTTGCCTGCTCAGATGATTAAGTCTTACTGTCTATAAAGTTTGGCTGAAGGAGCATTTTCAGTAATTTAGATTCAAAATTGCAAATTTTTTTTTTTCTTGGTCTTACTTGCTTAATTCTGTTTAATCTACACCCTTACATCCTTTATTCACATTCTGGTTTAGACATTTCTGAGGCAAAGGCAGTTGTTTAGCTTTACAAAGAATGATTCAAAAGTTACTAATGTTACTAAAATCAGTGGTGAGATTTTTATAAAACTGAAATGTAATTTACAAAGATCAGTTTTATAATTTTAGTGTTTAAATCTTAAAATGTTTGTATACGGCATTTAGCAAAGACCTTTCTGAATTTATAAATTAAACCAAGATAAAGATCAAAAGTAAAAAAAAAAAAAATTAAAAAAAAATTATTAATCCTTACATGTTAGTTCCCAGTTTACTTATTATGTATGACTGAGGTAACTATTGGTTTCCTTGGTAAGTTTAGTTAATATTTCCTAGTGGCAATCTGTATGTCTTATTTATTCCACAATATATTTAAGAGCTATAATCACCTTACTTAAATCTCATTTAAATATACTAATTTTTCAAATCCTGAAAGATGATGCTGTGAAAGTGTTGCACTCAACATGCCAGCAAATTTGTAAAACTCAGCAGTGGCCACAGGACTGGAAAAGATCAGTTTTCATTCCAATCCTAAAGAAAGGCACTGCCAAAGAATGTTCAAACTACCACACAATTGCACTCATCTCACATACTAGTAAAGTAATGCTCAAAATTCTCCAAGCCAGGCTTCAGCAATATGTGAAACATGAACTTCCAGATGTTCAAGCTGGTTTTAAAAAAGTCAGAGGAACAGGAGATCAAATTGCCAACATTCGCTGAATCATCAAAAAAGCAAGCAAGAGAGTTGCAAAAAAGAAAGAAAAAAAATGTATTTCTGTTTTATTGACTATGCCAAAGCCTTTGACTGTGTGGATCACAATAAACTGTGAAAAATTCTGAAAGAGATGGGAATACCAGACCACCTGACTTGCTTCTTGAGAAACCTATATGCAGGTGTGGATGCAACAATTAGAACTGGACATGGAACAACAGACTGGTTCCAAATAGGAAAAGGAGTATGTCAAGACTGTATATTATCACCCTGCTTATTTAACATATATGCTGAGTACATCATGAGAAACGCTGGGCTGGAGGAAGCATAAGCTGGACTCAAGATTGCAGGGAGAAATATCAATAACCTCAGATATGCAGATGTCACCACCCTTATGGAAGAAAGTGAAGAAGAACTAAAAAGTCTCTTGATGAAACTGAAAGAAGAGAGTGAAAAAGTTGGCTTAAAGCTCAACATTCAGAAAATGAAGATCATTGCATCTGGTCCCATCACTTCACGGGAAATAGACGGGGAAAGACTAGAAACAGTGTCAGACATTGATTTTTGGGGCTCCAAAATCACTGCAGATGGTGACTGCAGCCATGAAATTAAAAGACACTTACTCTTTGGAAAGAAAGTTATGACCAACCTAGATAGCATATTCAAAAGCAGAGACATTACTTTGCCAACAAAAGTTCGTCTAGTCAAGGCTATGGTTTCCCAGTGGTCATGTATGGATATGAGATTTGGACTGTGAAGAAAGCGGAGCACCAAAGAATTGATGTGTTTGAACTGTGGTGTTGGAGAAGACTCTTGAGAGTCCCTTGTACTGTAAGGAGATCCAACTAGTCCATCCTAAAGGAGATCAGTCCTGGGTTTTCATTGGAAGGACTGATGTTGAAGCTGAAACTCCAATACTTTGGCCACCTCATGTGAGGAGTTGACTCACTGGAAAAGACTCTGATACTTGGAGGGATTGAGGGCAGTAGGAGAAGAGGACGACAGAGGATGAGATGGCTGGATGGCATCACCGACTTGATGGACGTGAGTTTGGGTAAACTCCGGGAGTTGGTGATGGACAGGGAGGCCTGCTATGCTGCAATTCTTGGGGTCGCAAAGAGTTGGACACGACTCAGTGACTGAACTGAACTGAACTGAGAAAAATTCTATAACTTCTTTATCTTTATCTTTAGTTTTATAAGAATCCAATCAACAAGCCTTGGTCTTAGGGGAGAGTTTAGAAGAGTTTTTCTCTTTGCTCCCTGTCTATTTTATCTGTGATTAATTTACCTGCTTTTATATAAAAGGCTTTGTGATCCACAGAGTTTGACATTTAGCCTAACTATCCCAACATAACTGATCAGATACCTCAGTGTAAATTTTTCTAGCCCCTAAAATATAAAACTTAAAATGTGATAAATGGAACAAAATTGTTTAACTCTTAATGTTGGGGACCAGTAGGGTAGGGGTTCCCTCTTGGTTCATAAACTTTAAGTAGTGTAGTAATATCAACTCTTGTTTTAATCACATAAATGCCTATTTTATTTAACCCATTGTAAATAACTATCTAAAGATTTTTTTTTTTTTGATTCATGTGTGGCAACTCCTTTTTAAAAAGAAAAAAAAAACTTTTTACATCATTGGAATAATTGTTATGAAATGGAAATTTGAGTTCTTAATTGTGGAGCTGAAGAATGAACTTCAGGAACATGCAAACACTCAGGTAGCAAGCAATTAGGATTTATCAGAGAGGAGGAAAGTACACAGCACTCAGTATAGACAGTGAGAGGGGGTAAAGAGTCCCCCAAAAGTCAAGGATTACAGCAGTTTTATATGTATTAATCTGTACATTTTTGGTTGGCTCCTGTTCTTACATTACTTTTAACCAGTCAGTTTAAAGGTCAAGATACTTAGCTTTATATCTTTATGGCTTCTTGTGATCTTCAGATTAAGTTGCCACCCTTTTTCATGCACCCTGGCCTTTTTACCATGGCCCAGATGTATGGGTTTAAGATTAGTAATCGCCAGTTGCCTTTCTCTCAGGCATATGGAACAGAAGTTAATTACTGCCCTTCCCTGGATCTGAGTGTTTATAATTTATCAGACTGATTTATCAAACACATTTCAGGATTTTGAGACAAAGGATACAGTTCTAGGCTAAGTTTACTGAAAACAAGACCAAAGTCTCAGAGTTCTACACTGCCTAGCAATTTCTACCTCAGTCAGAACTTTTTTTTCCCCCTTTTTTTGTTGATATTCTGAATTGCTCTTTTTAGCATCTATAAGGCCCATTGAGGAGAATGTTTCAGTGAAGCTTCCTCAATCAGTTTTTCTCTTTCAAAAAAAGTTCTTAGGTTAATTTGACTTTTGTTTCATGACAACAAAACATTTGTTTAAAATGAGAGTGCTCAGGAGGCAGTCCCAAGATAGTGGAGGAATAGGATAGGGAAACCACTTTCTCCACCACAAATTCATCAGAAGTGAAGTGAAGTGAAGTGAAGTCGCTCATTCGTGTCCAACTCTTTGCGACCCCATGGGTTGTAGACTACCAGGCTCCTCTGTCCATGGGATTTTCCAGGCAATAGTCCAAGATTGGATTGTCATTTCCTTCTCCAGGGGATTTTCCCAACCCAGGGATCGAACCTGGGTCTCCCATATTGCAGACAGCCGCTTTACTGTCTGAGCCACCAGGGAAGTCAAATTCATCAGAAGACCATTTAAATCCTTAGCAACTTCTGCAAAACAACTTCTGAATGCTGGCAGAGGACACCCATAAATGCAGCCAAATTTCTTCAAAAGGAGGTAGGACAAAATATAAAAGACAAAAACAGTGACAAAAGATTTACGGACAGAGATCTGCACTGGGGAGGGAGTCATGAAGAAGGGTAATTTTCCACACAGTAGGAAATTCGCTCACAGGAGTGTATGTGGGGAGTTTTGGAATCTCAGAGGGCAACATAGCCAGGAGAAAAAACGAAAACAAAAACACAGAATACACACCTACAGACACTTATGTCTGCCACCAGCTAGTGGGAGCTGGGCAGGGAGGCATGTGCAGCATCATTTGTCCTTAGGATAAGGATCTGGCCTGAATATCTTGAGGACAATCTGAGGGAGCTAATGTGAGATAGCAACCTGAACTGTGAGGTTGCTAGAGAGACAAAAAATAAAATAAAATAAAACCTTTCCTGTGAAAGGCTCTAATGCCACATGGTGACCCCTGGTACGTTCACAAAACAAAGGATTGAACAAATACCGAAGGAGAGTAAGCTGGCTGCTGTATAGGGCTCTCCCTCCCCAGAGGCAGAAAAGTGGACAAAGGATAGCCAGTGCCTGAAGGTAAGAGGCTGCTGAAATCTCAGTCCCAGAGACCACATTTTCCACCTAACTGTGAGCAGGCTTCCAGTTGCTAACCACGTCTTCCTGGGATCCTGGATGGTTGAAATCTGTCAGCAGTGTCACACTCTGAGGTCAGCTTCCCATAGGTGACACGTGGCACACCTGGGACTGTGCTCTTGCAGTATACCTGAGAAACTGAGGGGCCCAGACCAAGCAGGTTGAATGATGCATTGCCAACCAGGAATAGTTTCCTCACCAAGCAACTGATCACCTGAGTTCTCAGACCTGGCAAGGACAAAAACACAAAGCCCATCCAGGTCTGTGTCCTTGTGGAGCACCCAAGACTTGAGTGGCTTAGACCTGGAAAGTGCATGAAACATAGTTGCAACTTGGGACAGTGCCTTTGCAGAGCAGCTTGGAGCCTGAGCAGTGTAGACCCAGGAAGCACATACTACCTTGGACTGTGGCAAACCCAATGTGGTCCATCCACTGTGAGCACTGCCACATACCCAAGTGGTATTTCTTTGCAGTGTCCCTCCTTCCACACAACACTGAACAAGTAAGCCTAAACAAGTGGCCATGTTCACCCTTTTGTGTCAGGGCAGGAATTAGACACCAAAGAGACTTATAAACAGAGGAGGCCAAAATAAACAAAGAAGGGAGTTACAGGTTAAAAGATTAAAACTCTGCATTTGGCAGAAAGTGAAGAGGAACTAAAAAGCCTCTTGATGAAAGTAAAAGAGGAGAGTGAAAAAGTTGGCCTAAAGCTCAACATTCAGAAAACAAAGATCCTGGCATCCGGTCCCATCACTTCATGGGAAATAGATGGGGAAACAGTGGAAACAGTGTCAGACTTTATTTTGGGGGGCTCCAAAATCACTGCAGATGGTGATTGCAGCCATTAAATTAAAAGATGCTTACTCCTTGGAAGAAAAGTTATGACCAACCAAGACAGTCTATTCAAAAGCAGAGACATTACTTTGCTGACTAAGGTCCATCTAGTCAAGGCTATGGTTTTTCCTGTGGTCATATATGGATGTGAGAGGTGGACTGTGAAGAAAGCTGAGCCAGAAGAATTGATGCTTTTGAACTGTGGCGTTGGAGAAAACTCTTGAGAGTCCCTTGGACTGCAAGGAGATCCAACCAGTCCATTTTGAAAGAGATCAGCCCTGGGATTTCTTTGGAAGGAATGATGCTAAAGCTGAAACTCCAGGACTTTGGCCACCTGATGTGAAAAGTTGACTCACTGGAAAGACTCTGATGCTGGGAGGGATTGGGGGCAGGAGGAGAAGGGGATGACAGAGGATGAGATGGCTGGATGGCATCACCAATTCAATGAACGTGAGTTTAAGTGAACTCTGGGAGATGGTGATGGAAAGGGAGGCTTGGCATGCATTCATGGGGTTGCAAGGAGTCGGATATGACTGAGAAGCTGATCTGATCTGATCTGATTACTTTTCAAAAAAAAGCTTCTATTTTTTTAAACAAAGTGAATATATAAATGTGTGTGTGTTTTAATTTTTGTGATTAATTTTATATTGTATTATTTATATTGTATTTTTAAAGGTTTAAACTCCATGCTAGGTTTTAATCTTTGCTTTTTTATATTTGTTATCAATTTTGTACCTCTAAGAATCTGATCTTCAGTGTTCATTTTCACTTATGGATTTGTTAATTGGCTTGACTGCTCTCTCCCCTTTGACTCTCCCTTTTCTCCTCCAGGTCACCTCTATCTCTTTCCTCTTCTCTTCTCTACATAACTCTGTGGATCTCTTTGGGTGCTCTAGTCTGTGGAGAGCATGTAGGGATTTGATTACTGGCTGGATTGCTCTCTCCATTTTTGACTCCCCCTTTTCTTCTCCTGGTCACCTCTATCTCCCTCCTTCCTCTTCTTTTCTCTGTATAATTCTGTGAATCTCTCTGGGTCTTCCTTGCTGTGGAGAATTGTTTCACCAATAATCTAGGGGTTTTATCACCCATGGTGTATGGATGGAGAAGTCTTGAGGCTACTGTAAGAGGACTGAAAGCCAGAGGCAGGAGGCTTTAAATCCAAAACTTTAGAACATCAAAGAACTCCTGACTCCAGGGAGTATTAATACACAAAAGCTCCCCCAGAAGTCTCCACATATACCCTGAAACCAAGCTCTACCTAAGAGAAAACAAAATCTAGTGCAAGACACACCATGCTAATTTTCCAGCAAAACAGGAATACAACCCTGAACATTAAAAACAGGCTGCCCAAAGCCATTCCAAACCCATAAACACCTCCAAACTCACTACTGGATACTTCGTTGCATTCCAGAGAGAAGAGATCTGGCTCCACCCAACAGAACACAGATACAAGCTCCCCAACCAGGACTCTTTGACAGTCCATTAGTCCAACCCCACCTACAGGGAGCAGACTCCATGATTAAGAGGAACCGTGAACTTCCAGCCTACAGAAAGGGCATCCCAAACACAGAAATCTAAACAAAATGACTCAGCAGGTGAAGGAACATGATAAAAACCCACTAAACCAAAGAAAAGAGGAGGAGATACAGAGTCTACCTTTAAAATAATTCAGAATAATGATAGTAAAGATGATCAAAAACCTTGAAAACAAAATGGAATTACAGATAAATAGACTAGAGACAAGGATTGAGAAGATACAAGAAATGTTTAACAAGCGTCTATGGCAACCCGCTCCAGCACTCTTGCTTGGAAAATATCATGGACGGAGGAGCCTGGCAGGCTGCAGTCCATGGGGTCACGAAGAGTCAAACATGACTGAGTGACTTCACTTTCGCTTTTCACTTCCATGCATTGGAGAAGGAAATGGCAACCCACTCCAGCGTTCTTCCCTGGAGAATCCCAAGGATGCAGTATCCTGGTGGGCTGCCATTTATGGGGTCGCACAGAGTCAGATACGATTGAAGCGACTTAGCAGCAGCAGCAGAAGAAATTAAGAAGAATCAAGAAATAATGAATAGTGCAATAACTGAGATCAAAAGCACTCTTGAAGGAACCAACAGTAGAATAACTGAGGCAGAAGAGAGAGGATAAGTGAGGTGGAAGATAGACTGGTGTAAATAAATGAAGCAGAGAGGAACAAAGAGAAAAAGAATTAAAAGAAATGAGGACAATATCAGAGACATCTGGGACAATGTTAAAAACCCCATCTTTCGAATCATAGGTGTCCCAGAAGAAGAAAACAAAAAGGAAGGATTTGAGAAAATACCTGAGGAGATAATAGTTGAAAACTTCCCTAATATGGGGAAGGAAATAGCCACATAAGTCCAAGCAACCGAGAGAGTCCCAAACAGGGTAAATTCAAGGCAAAACACCCCAGTTCAGTTCAGTTCAGTTGCTCAGTCGTGGCCAACTCTTTGCGACCACACGAATCACAGCACGCCAGGCCTCCCTGTCCGTTACCAACTCCCAGAGTTCACTCAAACTCATGTCCATGAGTCGGTGATGCCATCCAGCCATCTCATCCTCCGTCGTCCCCTTCTCCTCCTGCCCCCAATCCCTCCCAGCATCAGAGTCTTTTCCAATGAGTCAATTCTTCGCATGAGGTGGCCAAAGTCCTGGAGTTTCAGCTTTAGCATCATTCTTACCAAAGGGCATCCAGGATTGATCTCCTTTAGAATGGACTGGTTGGATCTCCTTGCAGTCCAAGGGACTCTCAAGAGTCTTCTCCACTGCCACAGTTCAAAAGCATCAATTCTTCAGTGCTCAGTTTTCTTCACAGTCCAACTCTCACATCCATACATGACTACTCGAAAAATCATAGTCTTGGCTAGACGGACCTTTGTTGGCACAGTAATGTCTCTGCTTTTCAATATACTATCTCAGTTGGTCATAAGTTTCCTTCCAAGGAGTAACTGTCTTTTAATTTCATGTCTGCAGTCAAAGGCACATATTAATCAAACTAGCAAAGATCAAACACAAATAGTAAATATTAAAAGCAACAAAGAAAAAGCAACAAATAACACACAAGGGGATCCCCATAAGGATAACAGCTGATCTTTCACTAGAAGCCCTTCAAGCCAGAAGGGAATGGCAGAACATACTTAAAGTGATGAAAGAGAAAAATCTACAAAAAAAAAAAAAAAAAAAGATTACTCTACCAAGAACGGATCTCATTCAGATATGCAGAAGAAATCAAAAGCTTTATAGACAAGCAAAAGCTGAGACAATTCAGCACCACCAAGTCAGCTCTTCAACAAATGCTAAAGGATCTTCTCTAGACAGGGAATGCAATAAAGGTTCATAAAAACGAACTCAGAACAACAAAGTAGAGGGTCATGCTTTTCAATATTTACCTTAAATATAAAAGTTAAATTCTCCTACCAAAAGACAAAGACTGGTCAAATGAATACAAAGACAAGATCCCTATATATTCTGTCTACAAGAGACCCACCTCAATCTAAGGGAGACATACAGACTGAAAGTGAAGGGCTAGAAAAATATATTTCATGCAAATGGGGACCAAAAGAAAGCTGGAGTAGCAATACTCATATCAGATCATATATACTTTGAAATAAAGACCATGATAAGAGAACAAGAAGGACAGTATATAATTATCAAAGAATAACTCCAAGAAGAAGATATAAAAATTATAAATATATGCACCTAACATAGGAGCACCTCAGTACATAAGGCAAATGTTAATAAGTATGAAAGGGGAAATTAACAGTAACACGATAATAGTTGGGGACTTTAATGCACCACTCACACCTATGAACAGATCAACCAAACAGAAAATTAGCAAGATACAGTTTCTAAAGGATAAAATGGATCAGTTAGGCATAAGTGATATCTACAGAGCATTTCACCCCAAAATAATGGAATTCACCTTTTTCTCAAGTGCACACAGAACACTCACCAGGATAGATCACATCTTGGGCCATAAATCTAGCCTTGGTAAATTAAAATAAATAAATAAATAAATAAAACCTTAGATTCATTTCAAGTATCTTTTGTAATCACAATGCAGTAAGATTAGATGTCAACTATAGGGGAAAAAAAAGCTATTAAAAATAAATGCATATGGGGGCTAAAGAACATGCTTCTGTATAACCAACAGATCACGGAAAAAATAAAAAAAAGGAAATCAAAATATGCATAGAAACAAATGAAATGTAAACACAACAACCCAAAGTGTATGAGATTCAGTAAAAGGAATGCTAAGACGGAAGTTCATAGCAGTACAAGACTATCTCAAGAAGCAAGAGAAGCATCAACTAAACAACTTAACCTTACACATAATTAAAAAGGAGAAAACAAGAACCCCAAAGTGATTAGAAGAAAAGAAATCATAAAAATCTGAGCAGAAATAAATGAAAAAGAAAAAGAGGAGACTACAGCAAAAATCAACAAAGCAAAAAACTGGTTCTTTGAGAAGATGAATAAGATAGGCAAACCATTAGCCAGACTCATCAAGAAAAAAGGGAGAAGAATCAAATCATTAAAATTGGAATGAAAATGGAGAAATCACAGCAGACAACACAGAAATACAGAAGATCATAAGAGACTATTATGAGTACTTATATGCCAATAAAATGCACAACTTGGAAGAAATGGATGAATTCTTAAAAAATATAACCTTCCAAAACTGAACCATGAAGAAACAAAATCTTGACAGACCCAACACAAACATGGAAATCAAAGTTGTAATAAAACATCTTCCAACAAACAAAAGTCCAGGACCAAATGGCTTCACAGCTGAATTCTATCAACAAATTCAGAGAAGTGCTAACACCTATTCTATTCAAACTCTCCCAAAAAATTGCATGGGAAAGTAAACTTGCAAACTCATTCTATAAGGCCGTCATCACCCTAAAACCAAAACCAGGCAAAGATACCACAAAAAAAGAAAACTACAGGCCAATATCACTGATAAACATACATGCAAATATTCTCAACAAAATCTAGCAAACAGAATCCTACAACATATTGAAAACATCATACATCATGACCAAGTGAGCTTAATACCAGCGATGCAAAGATTCTTCAATAATCACAAATCAATGGGATACACCATATTAACAAATTGAAAGAAAAAAACTTTATGATTATCTCAATAAATGCAGAGAAAGCACATGACAAAATTCAACATACATTTGTGATTAAAAAAAAAAAAAAAAAACAAAAAAAAAACCTCTCCAGAAAATAGGCATAGAAAGAACACATTTCAACATTATAAAAGCCATACACTACAAACCCACAACAAACATTATCCTCAGTGGTGAAAATTGAAAGCATTTCCTCTAAAGTCAGGAACAAGACAAGACTGCCCACTCTCACCACTACTATTCAACATAGCATTGGAAGTCCTAGCCAGAGCAATCAGAGGAAAAAAAGAAATAATAGGAATCCACATTGGAAAACAAGAAGTACAGCTCTCACTGTTTGCAGATGACTTGGTCCTCTACATGGTAAACCCTAAAGACACCACCAGAAAACTACTGAGTTCAGTTCAGTCGCTCAGTCATGTCTGACTCTTTGCAACCCATGAATCACAGCATGCCAGGCCTCCCTGTCCATCACCAACTCCCAGAATTCACTCAGACTCACGTACATCAAGAAAGTGATGCCATCCAGCCATCTCATCCCCTGTCGTCCCCTTCTCCTCCTGCTCTCAATCCCTCCCAGCATCAGAGTCTTTTCCAATGAGTCAACACTTCACATGAGGTAGCCAAAGTACTTGAGTTTCAGCTTTAGCATCAGTCCTTTCAAAGAAATCCCAGGGTTGATCTCCTTCAGAATGGACTGGTTGGAACTCCTTGCAGTCCAAGGGATTCTCAAGAGTCTTCTCCATCACCACAGTTCAAATGCATCAATTCTTCAGCGCTCAGCCTTCTTCACAGTCCAACGCCCACATCCATACATGACTACTGGAAAAACCATAGCCTTGAATAGACGGACCTTAGTCAGCAAAATAATATCTATGATTTGAATATACTATCTAGAGTGGTCATAAATTTTTTTCCCAGGAGTAAGAGTCTTTTTATTTCATGGCTGCAGTCACTACCTGGAGTGATTTTGGAGCTCAAAATTAAAGTCTGATACTTTTTTCACTGTTTCCCCATCTATTTCCCATGAAGTGATGGGACCAGATGCCATGATCTCTATTTTCTGAATGTTGAGCTTTAAGCCAACTTTTTCCGCTCTCCTCTTTCACTTTCATCAAGAGGCTTTTAGCTCCTCTTCACTTTCTGCCATAAGGGTGGTGAAATCTGCATACCTGAATTTATTGATATTTCTCCCAGCAATCTTGATTCCAGCTAGTGTTTCTTCCAGTCCAGTGTTTCTCATGATGTACTCTACATAGAAGTTAAATAAGCAGGGTGACAATATACAGCCTTGACGTTCTCCTTTTCCGATTTGGAACCAGTCTCTTGTTCCATGTCCACTTGTAACTGTTGCTTCCTGACCTGCATACTGATTTCTCAAGAGGCAGGTCAGGTGGCCTGGTATTCCCATCTCTCTCAGAATTTTCCACAGTTTATTGTGATCCACACAGGCAAAGGCTTTGGGATAGTCAATAAGCAGAAATAGATGTTTTTCTGGAAATCTCTTGCTTTTTCCATGATCCATTGGATGTTGGCAATTTGATCTCTGGTTCCTCTGCCTTTTCTAAAATCAGCTTGAACATCTGGAAGTTCACGATTCACGTATTGCTGAAGCCTGGCTTGGAGAATTTTGAGCATTACTTTTCTAGCGTGTGAGATGAGTGCAATTGTGCAGTAGTTTGAGCATTCTTTGGCATTGCCTTTCTTTGGGATTGGAATGAAAACTGACCTTTTCCAGTCCTGTGGCCACTGCTGAGTTTTCCAAATTTGCTGGCATATTGAGTGCAGCACTTTCACAGCATCATCTTTCAGGATTTGAATTGCTCAACTGGAATTCCATCACCCCCACTAGCTTTGTTCTTAGTGATGCTTTCTAAGGCCCACTTGACTTCACATTCCAGGATGTCTGGCTCTAGGTGAGTGATCATACCATCATGATTAACCGGGTTGTGAAGCTCTTTTTTGTACAGTTCTTCCGTGTATTGTTTCCACATCTTCTTAATATTTTCTGCTTCTGTTAGGTCCATAACATTTCTGTCCTTTATCGAGCCCATCTTTGTATGAAATGTTCCCTTGGTATCTCTAATTTCTTGAAGAGATCTCTAGTCTTTCTCATTCTGTTGCTTTCATCTATTTCTTTGCATTGATTGCTGAGGAAGGCTTTCTTATCTCTTCTTACTATTCTTTGGAACTCTTCATTCAGATGCTTATATCTTTCCTTTTCTCCTTTGCTTTTCACCTCTCTTCTTTCCACAGCTATTTGTAAGGCCTCCTCAGACAAACATTTTGCTTTTTTGCATTTGTTTTCCATGGGGATGGTCTTGATCCCTGTCTCCTGTACAATGTCACCAACCTCATTACACAGTTCATCAGGCACTCTATCTATCAGATCTAGGCCCTTAAATATATTTCTTATTTCCACAGTATAAACATAAGGGATTTGATTTAGGTCATACCTGAATGGTCTAGTGGTTTTCCCTACTGTCTTCAGTTTAATTTTAAATTTGGTAATAAGGAGTTCATGATCTGAGCCACAGTCAGCTCCTGGTCTTGTTTATGTTGACTGTATAGAGCTTCTCCATCTTTGGCTGCAAAGAATATAATCAATCTGATTTTAATGTTGACCATCTGGTGCTGTCCATGTGTAGAGTCTTCTCTTGTGTTGTTGGAAGAAGGTGTTTGCTATGACCAGTGCATTTTCTTGGGAAAACTCTGTTAGTCTTTGCCTTGCTTCATTCCACATTCGAAGGCCAAATGTGCCTGTTATTCCAGGTGTTTCTTGACTTCCTACTTTTGTATTCCAGTCCCCTGTAATGAAAAGGACATCTTTTGTGTGTGTGTGTGTGTGTGGGGGGGGTGTTAGTTCTAAAAGGTCTTGTAGGTCTTCATAGAACCATTCAACTTCAGCCTCTTCAGAATTACTGGTTGGGGCATAGACTTGGATTACCATGATATTGAATGTTTCCCTTGGAAACAAACAGGGAGCATTCTGTCATTTTTGAAACTGCATCCAAGTACTGCATTTCAGACTCTTTTGTTGAACATGATGGCTACTCCATTTCTTCTGAGGGATTCCTGCCCGTAGTAGTAGATATAATGCTCACCTGATCTAAATTCACCCATTCCAGTCCATTTTAGCTCACTGATTAATCAATGAATGTAGTAAATTTGCAGGATTTAAAATTAATACACAGAAGTCCCTAGCATTCTTATACACAGCGATTAGAAATCAGAGTAATTCAGAAACAAATCCCATTCACCATTGCAACAAAAAGAATAAAATACTTAGAAAAAAATTTACCTAAAGAAACAAAAGACCTATATATATATAACTATAAAACACTGATGAAAGAAACCAAAGATGACACATACAGATGGAGAAATATACCATGTTCATGATTGTAAGAATCAATATAGTGAAAATGAGTATACTACCCGAAGCAATCTACAGATTCAATGCAATCCCTATCAAGCTACCAATGATATTTTTCACAGATATAGAATAAATAACTTCACAATTTGTATGGAAAAAAAAAAAAAAAAACTCCAATAGCCAAAGTAATTTTGAGAAAAACATAGAACCAAAGGAATCATCCTGCCTGACTTCAGACTAGAATACACAGTCCTCAAGATAGTATGGTACTGGCACAAAGACAGAAGTATAGATGAGTGGAACAAAATAGAAAGCTCAGAGATAAATTCATGCACATATGGACACCTCATTTTTTACAAAGGAGGAAAAAACATACAATGGAGAAAAGATGATCTCTTTAACAAGTATTGCTGGGAAAACTGGTCGACCAACTTTAACGAAATGAAACTAGACACTTTCTAACACCAAACTCAAAAATAAAGTAAAAATTGATTAAAGATCTACATGTAAGACCAGAAACTAAAAATTTCAGAGGAAAACATACACAAAGCACTCTCTGACACAAGTCAGCAAGATCCTCTATGATCCACCTCCAAGAGTATGGAAATAAAAACAAAACAAACAAATTGGAACTAATTAAACTTAAAAGCTTTGTACAAGGAAGGAAACAATAAGCAAGGTGAAAAGGCAGCCTTCAGAATGGGAGAAAATAATAGCAAATAAAACTACTGACAAAGAATTCATCTCCAAAATATATAAGTAGCTTATGTATAGCTCAATTGCAGAAAAATAAATAACCCAATCAAAAAATGGGCCAAAGAACTAAACACACATTTCTACAAAGAAGACATACAGATGGTTAATAAACACATGAGAAGATGCACAACATCACTCATTAGCAGAGAAATGCAAATAAAAACCACAAGGAGGTACCATCTCACAACAGTCAGAATGGCTGCCATCAAAAGGTCTACAAATAATAAATGCTGGAGAGAGTGTGGAGAAAAAGGAACCCTCCTACACTGTTGGTGGGAATGCAAACTAGTACAGCCACTATGGAAAACACTGTGGAAATTCCTTAAAAACTGGAAATAGAACTGCTATACAACCCAATAATCCCACCGCTGGCCATATACACTGAGGAAACCAGAATTGAAAGAGACCCATGCACCCCAGTGTTCATTGCACCACAGTTTATGTCCTAGCTAAGACATGGAAGCAACCTAGATGTCCATTGGCAGAGGAATCGATAAAGAATTTATGGTACATAATACACAATGGGATATTACTCAGCTATATAAAAGAATGCATTTGAGTCAGTACTAATGAAGTGGATTAACCTGTATCCTATTATACAGAGTGAAGTAAGTCAGAAAGAGAAACACCAATATACTATATTAACACATACATATGGAATTTAGAAAGACAGTAATGACGACCCCATATGCAAGACAGCAAAAGAGACAGATGTACAGAACAGATTTTTGGACCATGTGGGAGAAGGTGAGAGTAGGATGATATGAGAGAATAACACTGATGCATGTAAACTATCATATGTAAAACAGATGACCAGTGCAAGTTTGATGCATTAAGTAGGGCACTCAAAGCAAGTGCTCTGGGACAACCCAGAGGGATGTGATGGTGAGGTAGTTGGGAGGGGGGTTCAGGATGGGGGGGACACATGTACACCTGTGGCTGATTAATGTTGATGTGTGGCAAAAACCATCACAATATTTAAAGTAATTAGCCTCCATTAAAATTAAAAAAATAATTTAATAAATAAATAAAGATAGTGCTCTATATTTAATAATTTGTTAGTTTTTCTAATTTTAAAAGGATCAATCATTTGGCCACCAGTTGGTGATGGACAGGGAGGCCTGGCGTGCTGCGATTCATGGGGTCGCAAAGAGTTGGACACGACTGAGTGACTGAACTGAACTGAACTGAACTGAACTGAACTAGTAACACAAAAGACCTCTTATAGGCCTGTTATAAACAAACAAACACACAATAGAACTTAGGAAGATCAAATAGGAAATTTACATTTCAAAGACACAGTGAAATCTGAGCTTCCCCCAGAAGGCCATGCATAAGGTTTTCCCAAGCCAGCTTGTAATTTTTAAGTGTGTACACATTAAAGAAAAGAACATACCTCAATATTTAAGGTAAGATTTAATTTCTCCAGTTAACTAGGTACTTGCAACTATGTGCTTCCATTCTTTATATCATTCTACAGTGGAGCCAACTCAGTGTCTTTAAATCAAGCCCCACCACCATCAGTCCCACTCCCTCCCCTCCCCATTGTCTTTCAACCTGGTGGGAATTCTCTAGACATCTTCCAACCAAGCCTTACTCAGTATCTAGGATAGGTATTTCCTGATGTCTTTCCACTCAACCCCCACTGGTACTGAGAGAGTTAACTCCTGCGTACAATGAAAAGGAGGAGGAGAAAAGGATGAGTTATTTTCTACATTCCTTTGTCTTAATCATGGAAGACTTCATTTCTTAAGCTCTGAGTTGTTGTGGCAATAATCTATTTCTTCTAAGACAAACTTTCATTAAGCCCAGAGCTAATGATTACACAACAAAAGAACTTATCTTGCTCAAGGGTATGTTTTTTTCTTAAACTCTGTAATAATGATTATATAACAGCAGAAGTGCCCTGGCTGCGACAACCTGGCAGAAGCATGGCCAAGAAGAGCTACCCCACGTCCAAGGTCAGGGCCGGCAGCCAAGAGGAGCTACCCCATGTTCGAGTTCAGGGGCAGAGGCTGGGAGGAGCTACCCCACACCCGAAGAAAGGGACGGCAGCCCAGGGGAGCAACCACACATTCAAGGAGCGGTGGCTGCATGGGCACATGAGGGCCATGAGGAGCCACTTCATGTTCAAGGTCAGGAGGGGCAGCAGTGAGGAGATACCACTTGTCCAAGGTAAGGAGCAGTGGCTGTTCTTTTCTGAAGCATCTGTGAAAAGATACCCCAAGTCTAAGGTAAGAGAAACTCAAGTGAGAGAGTAAGTGTTGAAAGAGGGCATCAGAGGACAGACACAGTTCAGTTCAGTTCAGCGCTCAGTCGTGTCCGACTCTTTGCGACCCCATGAACAACAGCATGCAAGGCCTCCCTGTCCATCATCAACTCCCGGAGTTCACTCAGACTCACGTCCATCGAGTCTGTGATGCCATCCAGCCATCTCATTCTCTGCCGCCCCCTTCTCCTCCTGCACCAAATGCCTCCCAGTGTCAGAGTCTTTTACAATGAGTCAACTCTTCGCATGAGGTGGCCAAAGTACTGGAATTTCAGCTTTAGCATCATTCCTTCCAAAGAACACCCAGGGCTGATCTCCTTCAGAATGGACTGGTTGGATTGCCTTGCAGGCCAAGGGACTCTCAAGTCTTCTCCAACACCACAGTTCAAAAGCATCAATTCTTCAGTGCTCAGCCTTCTTCACAACCCAACTCTCACATCCATACATGACCACAGGAAAAAATCATAGCCTTGACTAGACGGACCTTAGTCGGCAAAGTAATGTCTCTGCTTTTGAATATGCTATCTAGATTGGTCATAAATTTTCTCCCAAGGAGTAAGCGCCTTTTAATTTCATGGCTACAGTCATCATCTGCAGTGATTTTGGAGCCCCCCCAAAATAAAGTCTGACACTGTTTCCACTGTTTCCCCATCTATTTCCCATGAAGTGATGGGACCAGATGCCATGATCTTCGTTTTCTGAATGTTGAGCTTTAAGTCAACTTTTTCACTCTCATCTTTCACTTTCATCAGTTCAGTTCAGTCGCTCAGTCGTGTCCGACTCTTTGGGACCCCATGAATTGCAGCACGCCAGGTCTCCCTGTCCATCACCATCTCCCGGAGTTCACACAAACTCATGTCCATCGAATCCGTGATGCCATCCAGCCATCTCATACTCCGTCGTCCCCTTTTCCTCCTGCACTCAATCCCTCCCAGCATCAGAGTCTTTTCCAATGAGTCAACCCTTCGCATGAGGTGAGCAAAGTACTGGAGTTTCAGCTTTAGCATCATTCCTTATAAAGAAATCCCAGTGTTGAAAAGGCTTTTTAGTCCCTCTTCACTTTCTGCCATAAGTGTGGTGTCATCTGATATCTGAAGATATTGATATTTCTCCTGACAATCTTGATTCCAGCTTGTGTTTCTTCAAGTCCAAAGTTTCTCATGATTTACTCTGCATATAAGTTAAATAAGCAGGGTGACAATATACAGCCTTGACGTACTCCTTTTCCGATTTGGAACCAGTCTCTTGTTCCATGTCCAGTTCTAACTGTTGCTTCCTGACCTGCATACTGATTTCTCAAGGGGCAGGTCAGGTGGTCTGGGATTTCCATCTCTTTCAGAATTTTCCACAGTTTATTGTGATCCACACAGTCAAAGGCGTCAACATAGTAAATAAAGCAGAAATAGATGTTTCTCTGGAACTCTCTTGCTTTTTCCATGATCCATTGGATGTTGGCAATTTGATCTCTGGTTCCTGTGCCTTTTCTAAAACCAGCTGAAACATCAGGAAGTTCACAGTTTACATATTGTTGAAGCCTGGCTTGGAAAATTTTGAGCATTACTTTACTGGCATGTGAGATGAGTACAATTGTGCGGTAGTTTGAGCATTCTTTGGCATTGCCTTTCTTTGGGATTAGAATGAAAACTGACCTTTTCCAGTCCTGTGGTCATTGCTGAGTTTTCCAAATTTGCTGGCATATTGAGTCCAGCACTTTCACAGCATCATCTTTCAGGATTTGAAATAGCTCAACTGGAATTCCATCACCTCCACTAGCTTTGTTTGTAGTGATGCTTTCTAAGGCCCACTTGACTTCACATTCCAGGATGTTTGGCTCTAGATGAGTTATCACACCATCGTGATTATCCGGGTTGGGAAGATCTTTTTTGTACAGTTCTTCTCTGTATTCTTGCCACCTCTTCTAAATATCTTCTGCTTCTCTAAGGTCCATACCATTTCTGTCCTTTATCGAGCCCATCTTTGCATTAAATATTCCCTTGGTATCTCTCATTTGCTTGAAGAGACCTCTAGTCTTTCCCATTCTGTTGTTTTCCTCTATTTCTTTGCAATGATCGCTGAAGAAGGCTTTCTTATCTCTTCTTGCTATTCTTTGAAACTCTCCTTTCAGATGCTGATATCTTTCCTTCTCTCCTTTGCTTTTCACTTCACTTCTTTTCACAGCTATTTGTAAGGCCTCCCCAGACAGCCATTTTGCTTTTTTGCATTTCTTTTCCATGGGATGATCTTGATCCCTGTCTCCTGTACAATGTCACGAACCACATCCCATAGTTCATCAGGTACTCTATCAGATCTAGGCCCTTAAATCTATTTCTCAATTCCACTGTATAATCATAAGAGATTTTATTTAGGTTATACCTCACTGGTCTAGTCGTTTTCCATACTTTCTTCAATTTGAGTCTGAATTTGGCAATATGAGTTCATGATCTGAGCCACAGTCAGCTCCCGGTCTTGTTTTTGCTGACTGCATAGAGCTTCTCCATCTTTGGCTTTTAGAACATAATCAATCTAATTTCCCTGAAATCATAATCACAGAAAACTAGTTAATCTAATCACACTAGGACCACAGCCTTGTCTAACTCAATGAAACTAAGTCATGCCCTCTGGAACCACCCAAGATGGGTGGGTCATGGTGGAGAGGTCTGACAGAATGTGGTCCACTGGAGAAGGGAATGGCAAACCACTTCAGTATTCTTGAATTGAGAACCCCATGAACAGCATGAAAAGGCAACATGATAGGATACTGAAAGAGGAACTCCCCAGGACGGTAGGTGCCCAATATGCTACAGCAGATCAGTGGAGAAATAATGGATGGACCCAAAACAAAAACAATAGCCACTTGTGAATGTAAGTGGTGATAGAAGCAAGCTCCGATGCTCTAAGGATATTGCATAGGAACCTGGAATGTTAGGTCCATGAATCAAGGCAAATTGGAAGCGGTCCAACAGGAGATGGCAAGAGTGGACGGTGACATTCTTGGAATCAGCGAACTAAAATGGACTTGAATGGGTGAATTTAACTCAGATGACCATTATATCTACTACTGCAGGCAGGAATCCCTTAGAAGAAATGGAGTAGCCATCATGGTTAACAGAAGAGTCCAAAATGCAGTACTTGCATGAAATCTCAAAAATGACAAAATGATCTCTGTTCATTTCCAAGGTAAACCATTCAATATCACAGTAATGCAAGTCTATGCCCCAACCAGTAACGCTGAAGAAGCTGAAGTTAAACGGTTCTATGAAGACCTACAAGACCTTTTAGAACCAAAAAAGTTGTCCTTTTCATTATAGGGGAGTGGGATGTAAAAGTAGGAAATCTAGAAACACAAGGGGTAGCAGGCATGTTTGGCCTTGGAGTATGGAATGAAGCAGGGCAAAGGCTAATAGAGTTTTGCCAAGAGAACACACTGGTCATAGCAAACACCCTCTACCAACCACACAAGAGAAGACTCTACACATGGACATCACCAGATGGTCAATACTGAAATCATATTGATTACATTGTTTGCAGCCAAAGATGGAGAAGCTCTATATAGTCAGCAAAAACAAGATTCGGAGCTGACTGTGGCTCAGATCATGAACTCCTATTGCCAAATTCAGACTCAAATTGAAGAAACTAGGGAAAACCACTAGACCATTCAGGTATTGCCTAAATCAAATCACTTATGATTATACTGTGAAAGTGAGAAATAGATTTAAGGGCCTAGATCTGATAGATAGAGTGCCTGATGAACTATGGATGGAGGTTCGTGACATTGTACAGGAGACAGGGATCAAGACCACCGCCATGGAAAAGAAATGCAAAAAAGCAA
This sequence comes from Ovis aries, assembly GCF_016772045.2. NCBI lineage: Eukaryota > Metazoa > Chordata > Mammalia > Artiodactyla > Bovidae > Ovis > Ovis aries. The sequence continues at coordinate 765,773 of NC_056059.1, forward strand.
AATGGCTGTCTGGAGAGGCCTTACAAATAGCTGTGAAAAGAAGAGAATCGAATAGCAAAGGAGAAAAGGAAAGACATAAGCCTCTGAATGGAGAGTTCCAAAGAATAGCAAGAAGATATAAGAAAGCCTTCTTCAGCGATCAATGCAAAGAAATAGAGGAAAACAACAGAATGGGAAAGACTAGAGATCTCTTCAGGAAAATTAGAGATACCTAGGGAAAATTTCATGCAAAGATGGGCACAATAAAGGACAGAAATGGTATGGACCTAACAGAAGCAGAGATATTAAGATGTGTTGGCAGAATATTCAAAAGAACTCTACAATAAAGATCTTCATGATCAAGATAATCATGATGGTGTGATCACTCATCTAGAACCAGACATCCTGGAATGTGAAGTCAAGTGGGCCTTAGAAAGCATCACTACCAACAAAGCTAGTGGAGGTGATGGAATTCCAGTTGAGCTATTTCAAATCCTGAAAAATGATGCTGTGAAACTGCTGCACTCAGTATGCCAGCAAATTTGGAAAACTCAGCAGTGGTCACAGGACTGGAAAAGGTCAGGTTTCATTCCAATCCCAAAGAAAGGCAATGCCAAAAATGCTCAAACTACTGCACAATTGCACTCATCCCACACGCTAGTAAAGTAATGCTCAAAATTTTCCAAGCCAGGCTTCAGCAATATGTGAACCGTGAACTTCCAGATGTTCAAGCTGGTTTTAGAAAAGGCAGAGGAACCAGAGATCAAATTGCCAACATCTGCTGGATCATGGAAAAAGCAAGAGAGATTCAGAAAAACATCTATTTCTGCTTTATTGATTATGCCAGAGCCTTTGACTATGTGGATCACAATAAACTATGGAAATTCCTGAAAGAGATGAAAATCCCAGACCACTTGACCTGCCTCTTGAGAAATCAGTATGCAGGTCAGGAAGCAATAGTTAGAAATGGACATGGAACAACAGACTGGTTCCAAATAGGAAAAGGAGTACCTCAAGGCTGTATATTATCACCCTGCTTATTTAACTTATATGAAGAGTACATCATGAGAAACGCTGGGCTTGAAGAAGCACAAGCTGGAATTAAGGTTGTTGGGAGAAACATCAATAAATTCAGGTATGCAGATGTCACCATCTTCATGGCAGAAAGTGAAGAGGAACCAAAAAGCCTCTTTTAAAGAGAATGAAAATGTTAACTTAAAGTTCAACATTCAGAAAAGTAAGATCATGGCATCTGGTCCCATCACTTCATGGGAAATAGATGGGGAAATAGTGGAAACAGTGTCAGATTTTGTTTTTGGGGACTCAAAAATCACTGCAGATGGTGATTCCAGCCATAAAATTAAATGACGCTTACTCCTTGGGGAGAAATTTATGACCAACCTACGTTAAGTTAAATTGCTCAGTCGTGTCTGACTCTTTTCAACCCCATGGACTGTAGCCCACCAGGCCCCTCCATCCATGGGATTTTCCAGGCAAGAATCCTGGAATGGGTTGCCATTTCCTTCTCCAGGGGATCTTCCTGACCCAGGGATTGAACCCAGGTCTCCCGCATTGGAGTCAGATGCTTTAACCTCTGAGCCACCAGGGAAGCCAACCTAGATAGCAAAAAGCAGAGACGTTACTTTGCTAACAAAGGTCCATCTAGTAAAGGCTATGTTTTTTCCAGTAATAAGGTAGGGATGTGAGAGTTGGGCTGTGAAGAAAGCTAAGTGCAGAAGAATTGATGCTTTTGAACTGTTGTGTTAGAGAAAACTCCTGAGAGTCCCTTGAACAGGAAGGAGATCTAACCAATCCATCCTAAAGGAGATTAGTCCTGGGTGTTCATTGGAAGGACTGATATTGAAGCTGAAACGGCAATATTTTGGCCACCTGATGTGAAGATCTGACTCATTTGAAAAGACCCTGATTTTGGGAAAGATTGAAAGTGGGAGGAGAAGGGGACGACAGAGGATGAGATGGCTGAATGGTACCACCGACTCAATGGACATGAGTTTGGGTAAACTCCGGGAGGTGGTGATGGACAGGGAGGCCTGGCGTGTTGCAGTTCATGGGGTTGCAAAGAGTCAGAGACGACCGAGTGACTGAACTTTCTTCATGGGGCTCTTTAGCTCTTCACTTTCTTCCATAAGGGTGGTGTCTTCTGCATATCTGAGCTTATTGATAATTCTCCCGACTATCTTGATTCTAGCTTGTGCTTCATCCAGCCCATTGTTTCCTATGATGTACACTGCATAAAAGTTAAACAAGCAGGGTGACGATATACAGCTTTGATGTACTCCTTTTCCTGTTTGGAACCAGTCTGTTGTTCCATGTCCAGTTCTAACTGTTGCTTCCTGACCTGCATACAAGTTTCTCAAGAGGCTGGTTAGGTGGTCTGGTATTCCTATATCTTTCTGAATTTTCCACAGTTTGGCTGTGTGGACAGCCAAAGGTTTTGAAATAGTCAATAAATTGGAAATATATTTTTTTTCTGGAACTCTCTTGGTTTTCGATGATCTAGTGGATGTTGGCAATTTGATATCTGGTTCCTCTGCCTTTTTTAAAACCATCTTAAACAATTGGGAGCTCACAATTCACGTACTGTTAAAGCCTGGCTTGGAGATTTTGAGAATTACTTTTTACTAGCGTGTGAAATAGGGCAAATGTGTCCTAGTTTGAATATTCTTTGGCATTGCCTTTCCTTTGGATTGGAATGAAAACACATTTTCCAGTCCAGTGGCCACTGCTGAGTTTTCCTAAGTTGCTGGCATATTGAGTGCAGCATTTTCACAGCATCATCTTTTAGGATTTGAAATAGCTAACTGGATTCTATCACCTCCAATAACTTGGTTCGTAGAGATACTTCTTAAGCACCACTTGATTTCAGATTCCAGGATGTCTGGTTCTAAGTAAGTGATCACACCATTGTGATCATCTGGGTTATGAACATCTTTTTTGTACAGTTCTTCTGTATATTCTTGCCACCACTTTTTAATAACTTCTGCTTCTGTTATGTCCATACCATTTCTGTCTTTTATTGAGCCCAACTTTGAGTGAAATGTTCCCTTGGTATCTCTCATTTTCTTGAAGATATCTCTAGTCTTTTCCATTCTATTGTTTTCCTGGATTTGTTTGCACTGATCATTGAAGAAGGCCTTTTGTCTCTCCTTGCTATTCTTTGGAATTCTGCATTCAATTAGTATATTTTTCCTTTTCTCCTTTGTTTTCACTTCTCTTCTTTTCACAGCTATTTATAAAGCCTTCTCAGACAGCCATTTTGCTTTTTTGCATTTCTTTTTTTTTTAGGGTGGTCTTGATCCCCATCTCTTGTACAATGTTACAAACCTCCATCCATATTTCATCAGGCACTCTATCTATCAGTTCTAATCCTTTAAATCTATTTCCCACTTCCACTCTATAAGACTTCCCTGGTGCTCAGATGGTAAAGCATCTGCCTACAGCGTGGGAGACATGGGTTCAATCACTGTGTCACAAAGATCTTCTGGAGAAGGAAATGGCAACCCAGTCCAGTACTCTTGCCTGGAAATTGCCATGGATGGAAGAGCCTGGTAGGCTACAGGCCATGGGGTTGCAAAGAGTCAGACACGACTGAGCGACTTCATCTTACCTTCCACTGTATAATCATAAGGGATTTGATTTAGGTCATACTACTCTCTTTCCAATCGAATGTACCTAACAGAAGCAGAAAATATTAAGAAGAGGTGGCAAGAATACACAGAACAACTGTACAAAAAAGATCTTCATGACCAACATAATCACAATGGTGTGATCACTCACCTAGAGCCAGACATCCTGGAATGTGAAGTCAAGTGGGCCTTAGAAAGCATTATTATGAACAAAGCTAGTGGAGGTGATGGAATTCCTGAGCTATTTCAAATCCTGAAAGATGATGCTGTGAAATTTCTCCACTCAATAAGCCAGCAAATTTGGAAAACTCAGCAGTGGCCACAGGACTGGAAAAGGTCAGTTTTCATTCCAATCCCAAAGAAAGGCAATGCCAAAGAATGATCAAACTACTGCACAATTGCACTCATTTCACAGGCTGGTAAAGTAATGCTCAAAATTCTCCAAGCAAGGCTTCAGCAATATGTGAACCGTGAACTTCCAGATGTTCAAGCTGGTTTTAAAAAAGGCAGAGGAACCAGAGATCAAATTGCCAACATCCAATGGATCATGGAAAAAGCAAGCGAGTTCCAGAAAGACATCTATTTCTGATTTATTAACTATGCCAAAGCCTTTGGCTGTGTGCATCACAATAAACTGTGGAAAATTCAGAAAGAGATGGGAATACCAGACCACCTGAGCTCCCTGTTGAGAAATCGGTATGCAGGTCAGGAAGCAATAGTTAGAACTGGATATGGAACAACAGACTGGTTCCAAATAGGAAATGGAGAAGTCAAGGCTGTATATTGTCACCCTGTTTATTTAATTTACATGCAGAGTACATCATGAGAAACGCTGGGCTGGAAGAAGCACAAGCCGGAATCAAGATTGCCAGGAGAAATATCAATAAATTCAGGTATGCAGATGTCACCACCCTTATGGCAGAAAGTGAAGAGGAATTAAAAAGCCTCTTGATGAAAGTGAAAGAGGAGAGTGAAAAAGTTGGCTTAAAGCTCAACATTCAGAAAATGAAGATCATGGCATTAGGTCCCATAACTCATGGCAAATAGACCGGGAAAGAGTAAAAACACTGTCAGACTTTATTTTGGGGGGCTCAAAAATCACTGCAGATAGTGATTGCAGCCATGACATTAAAAAACGCTTACTCCTTGGAAGGAAAGTTATGACCTACCTAGATAGGATGTTGAAAAGGAGAGACATTACTTTGCCAACAAAGTCAGTCTAGTCAAGGCTATGGTTTTTCCAGTAGTCATGTATGGATGTGAGAGTTGGACTGTGTAGAAAGATGAGAGCTGAATAATTGATGCTTTCGCACTCTGGTGTTGGAAAAGACTCTTGAGAGTCCCTTGGACTGTAAGGAGATCCAGTCCATTCTAAAGGAGATCAATCCTGGGTGTTCTTTGGAAGGAATGATGCTAAAGCTGAAAATCCAGTACTTTGGCCACCTCATGGGAAGAGACTCTGATGTTGACTCATTGGAAAAGACTCTGACGCTGGGAGGGATTGGGGGCAGGAGGAGAAGGGGACGACAGAGGATGAGATGGCTGAATTGCATTACCAACTGGATGGACATGAGTTTGAGTGAACTCTGGGAGTTGGTGATGGACAGCGTGTCCTGGCATAGTGCAATTCATGGGGTCGCAACGACTCGGACATGACTGAGGGACTGAACTGAACTGACCCTCTTTCAATTCACTAATCTTTTCTTCTGCGTCATTTAGTTGCCTGTTGTATAATTTTAGTGTCTTTTTACTTCAGTTTTTCTATTCTGTATTTGGTTCTCCTTTATATTGTTTAACTCTTTGTTAAACACATCTAACTTATCACTCTGCTCATCTATTCTTCTCCCAAGTCCTTTGAACATCTTTGCAATCATTACTTTCAAGTCTTATTTTGTAAATTTACTATCTCTCTTTTAGTTAGTTTTTCTGTTGTTTTGTCAAGTTGCTTCATTTGGAACATACTCTTCTTCTGCCTCATTTTGCCTAGTGTGCTTTACTTTTAGTTTATATATTTGGTAGATTGATTACATATCCTGACTTTAGAGAAATAGGCTTTTATAAGAGATATCCAGTGCATCTCAGCAGCACATTCCTGTCTGGTTACTAGAGCTCTATACTCTAGATCTACTGTCTATATAGTAGAATGTGTTCCCCAATGTGTCTGCTGCCAGGCTTTATTTCCTGAAGGTGAGCTCTAATTGTCTCCTGGTTATCTGCCTGGTTCTCCAAAATAAGCAAGTGGGTTTGACCCTGGCTTCTTTCAAATTACTGTTTATTTTCTGGGTCCTGGAACATGTGAGATTTTTGTGTGCACTGTTTTTTAGAGTGAAGCCTCTATTTCTTACCCTCTGGTTTCCTTAATATAATCCCTGCTGGACTTGAAAGTAAATATTCAGGAGGCTGAAATTCCCAGTGAGGACCTTCATCCTGGGGAGCCCAACGTGGAGCTCAGACCCATTGTTCCTTAAGAAGAACCTCTGCGATTGTAATTATCCTCCCATTTATTGGTTGGCTGTTAGGCATGTGGGTCTTAACTATACCTTATTTCCAATCCCCCTACTCATCCTACTGAGTCTCTTCTTTATACCTTTAGTTGTAGATCTTTTCTGCTAGTTTTCCAGGCTTTCATATAAATAGTTGCTCCACAAGTAGCTAAATTAAATGGCTAAATTAGCTAATTACTAAATTAAATTTAGTGGCTAAATTTTGATGTGCTTATGGAAGGAGGTGAGTTCAAGGACTTCCTTCTTTGCTGTCTTGGCCACTTTCCTCAGTGTTCTTATCTAAAACTTTACAGATTCTGTTTTACCTCTAAGTCTTCAATCTATTTTGTGTCTATATTTGTAGGTGGTATAAGAAAGACATCCAATTTTATTCTTTTACCTGTGATTATTCAACTTTCCCAATATCATTTTTTGAGGAGAGCTTGAGAACTTCCCTGTGGCTCAGACGGTAAAGCATCTGCCTACAATGCAGGAGACCTGGGTTCAGTCCCTGGGTAAGGAAGATCTCCTGGAGATGGAAATGGAAACCCACTCCAGTATTCTTGCCTGGAAATCCCATGGGCAGAGGAACTCCGTAGGCTACAGCCTATGGGGTCGTAAAGAGTCGGAAACGACTGAGCAACTTCACTTTCACTTTCTGAGTCCCCAGTTGAGTATTCTCCTTCCATCATCAAATACAAGTTGACTCTTTATATGAGGAAGTTTATTTATGGGTTTATTCCATTGATGGAATTTTTTAATGTCCACACCATACTGGTTCTATTACTGTTGATTAGTACTATGCTTTTCATACTAGAGGAATGATACTTCCAGTTTTGTTCTTTTTCTAAGTTGTGTTGGGTATCTAGGTATTTTATGGTTCCATACATATTTTGAGATTGCTTTATCATTTATATGAAAAATACCACTGAACTTTTCATAGGGATTTTATTGAATCTGTTTTGTTTGCTTGTTTAAAATAACATCATCTAGTGAATAGGTTTAGCTGTATTACCTTAGGAGTTTCATAAACTCTCTGTTTGTGTCCAGTGCTAGAACTGATTTTCAGGTTAAATCCTTAACCAAAAGTTCTTTCAGAATTGAAAGACATAATACAAAATTCTCTTCCTATTGCTAATAAAGGAGTCAAAAACTAGTAAAGAAAGCAAAAGGAGAGAAAACCTTGGACAACATAATGCACCATTCCTGAGTCCATTTCTATTTGATTGTTCAATAGACCCTATTGAACATTGGCTAAAGTTCCTTAAAACTCAGTCCATGAGGATTTTTATGTTTGTAGTATTACCACTTGGCAGCTATAGACCATCTAATACTGCAGATTTTTATGGAACAATAGATTTATCAAAATAAAAAATGAAGATTCCATGTTAACCTAGAAGAAAATCATTTATTTAACCTTATTTAACAAAAGATTTTCACCATTTTCCAGAGATCAGATAGTTAACATGGTCCATGATATTATGAAACACCTGGTAGATACCAAAAACACGCTGAAGAGTCAATGGTGAATTAAGACATAGGTTATGTCATCAAAGAGCTTACAGTCTAAGGAACTAGAATCTCATGTATTGTGTGTGTGTGTGTGTGTGTGTGTGTGTGTGAGTGAGTGCTTAAATTTAATGCATTCTAAACTACACATTGATATTATTTTATAAAATGCATTTTCTTTCAGTCTCTATTATCCACTGTATTTTATAATAAAATCTAAGACTAGATTATTGAGAAGTATCTGGAAGAAAAACACTTACCTGATTGTCCCATCTGGACATCTGAGTCTTTATGACCAGTATCAAAATCTTAACAAGCTTATTTGAAGCTGAAAGTGCCAAATATTTTCAACCAAGACACTTTATTCTTTTACAATAGGGGAATCATTGTGAATAGTTGTACAGAAAAATGGTGTTAAATACAATTTAACCTTCCTTCAAGCAAGTTCAACAATAAATCAAATTTTCTTATTTTGAAGGAGAATCTAATTCTTTTCATAAAGTACATTTTTATCATCTGGGCATAATTCATTGGCAGGGAATGAGTCCTCACACAGACACTCAATAATATGGCATTTGCATTTTTCTTGCTTTCATCTGTCATTTTGAACTTCATGTTTGAATAATGAATAAAGGATAAAGATGGGAACCTAATCTGTTCCTGCTTTCACTGAGAAAGCAACACCTCTCTGGCAAGATTTCACTGTGCTTGTCAAGGCTGAAACTGCTATTTTGATACTTTTGAAAATATTTCTTCTAACTATCTTACCTAATAGTTCAAAAGTGATTATTTCAAGCTCAGTGACATCTCCTTTGTGAATTTTGGCATTTCTGGTGAAGAAAGTCCGCTTTATTCTGACATATAGTAGGACAATCATCTGTAATGGATAATATGGATTTTAGTAAAATAACTTGTACTTGTTCCTTTCAAAACAATTTAGTATTCTAAAGCAGACAGCTGCAGTCATGCTTTTAAATCTTCCATCTGATTTAGGAGAATGAGGAGTCCCAGGAAATTTATATATGCATATGTAGTTTCAGTCAGTTGTTTGTTTGTTTCTTTTTTCCCTATGCATACCTATGGGGTCACATGTGAGTACAACACCCTCAGTTGTTTTCTATGATTAATTAATAAGCAACAAAAGCTTCCCCCAAGTCAGTGAAAGAACATCTTTCTGGTTTGTAATTAATGTATCTCCTTTTACAAGTCATTAGTAGAAGGGGAAAAAAAAGCTTATTTTAAATAGCAAAGTGAAGTGAAGTTGCTCAGTCGTGTCTGACTGTTTGTGACACCGTGGACTGTAGCCCACCAGGCTCCTCCATCCATGAGATTCTCCAGGCAAGAATACTGGAGTGGGTTGCCATTTCCTTCTCCAGGGTTAAGTAGCAAACACACCTCTATTTGTAATAAACCCAAACTGAGCTTTTCACAGCCACTTTTCATTTTCTTTGTCTGCAGCCTAATAACCTCTAAACAAGGGAAATCTCTCTCTAGATATGATGTGACAGGCCCAAGTGTTAGCCTGTTGAAATGTTTTAAATACTACACACAAAGTCATAAATTAGAATATGCATTTTCCAGTCATAATCCCATTTATTAAGGTGTGATTCCATCTAGTTAAATCTAGTTGCAGAGAATTAAGATTTATTAAAGGGAACTGGAATGCATCCCTTAAAAAAATAAAATAAAAGAGCTAGACACATCCACCATATTCAGATTCATTGGGTAATTTAGCAGAAATACACAGAACAATTCTTTTTCCGTCTGAATTTCTTTATGATATTAAAAAAAAATCCCCAAACAATAAACTATACAATGTAATTTTTCTCTTTAATTTTTTTTTCTTGTGGATTTTTCACTGTCTAGAGTGCAATAATGTATAATTTTTGCAGATATACATATCTGACACAGCAACATCCTGGAAAAAAAAAGAAGCAAATTCAAGAAGTCAATTTCCTGTGGAGCTAGAGCTGTTCTTTAGTTACTTTCTGATCTAAATTTTCTCATAAGAGAATGCAATCCTGGTCCTTTGGCCAGTGCAAAAAGCTATTAGTAGAAAAACTCTCTTAATATAAGATTCAATTCGTAAAGACTATAGTGAAATAAGTAGCAACATAGAAGTTAAATGGCTAAATAATGCAGATAATAGAGATCACTGGTTAGTTGTTTTCTTTTCAATATTACATACATATGTAAATATATGTTATATTGTAAAAGTTGTTTAGTCAGATTGGGTATTCATATAGGAATGCCTGGACTAGGCAATAAAATCCTTCAATGGTGCATGATTTGAGCTTGTCTGATAATTTAAAACAACAGACTAATAACATTCTAGAAATATTAAAAAAAATAATTTGCTTTAAAGGCAAGTTTGGGTGCTTTTACTCTAGGCTCCTCTTGCTGCTATACACTGCAGTGGTTGACTGTTTTAATAGGAGAGTATTTTTGACCATGAAATGCAATGTTTCCTGAATCTTTAGAACCTAGTCTTGCTGACAAACAGCAATCAATCACCTAAATTACTGGAATCCATGATAGAATCATTGAATAAGTTGATGCAGTTTTTTTTTTCTTAATTTTTATCTCTTTGTATTTTCAGCAGATACATAAAATACCAGCAATATGGAGAAAAAGTATAGTAATGTTAGTGGCTAGAAATACAATAGTTCCTGAATTCTTATGTGTGAACTGTTTGCCCTTTGATTTGAAGACAATGTCTCTGGCTTTTGGCCACTTTTTCCCTTCTGCACGACATATCCTTTATACTTTCCTCCATTGCTCCCTTGCCATAGGAGCTGACTTTCCTGTTATAGAAATTTATTTAATAGCTTAGGGGAACACTAGAGCCCATCCTTGCTATTTATTCCTTTATTAGCATAGTTGACTGTTATTGTATTTTGACAATTCCGTTTTATTTTTGCATTTTCTCTTTGCTGCCTTAAATCAAGGAGGAACCCTTGCTTCATTGGAAAGAAAATCTTTAATGTAACTATGATAATAAAAAGTTTATTTGGTTGTTTTTAGAGTAGAGAGATTATTTGGTCTGAAAAAGGATGAAACTTTTTCATTATGGTTTGAACTGAAAAGTTAAATTCTGGGGATAAAAAATAAGTCAAATGAGAAGTAATAAGTAAGAAGAATAGCTCTTAATTAGTATTAGCTGATTTTTCAGGTGACTATACTTTGCTCTCTTTCATTCTCTGTTTCTGGCATGTTTACACATCAGACACAAGTAGATTAAAGCAACATTCACAACAAATATTTTTGTCACCTCAATAACTCATTTCACAAGTAACTAAAATTACTACTATTTAAAGGTTAACAGTGTCAGTTTCTGTGTGAGGAGTTGGCCCATATTAGCACACATTTAAGCTTCACAGCAAGCCCATGATTTAGACATAATCCTGGTTTTACAGATGTGAAAACAGATCTAAATTGAGATAACATAACTACTTAATGGCAGAGTTATATGACTCCAAAATCTATGCTTGTAAAAAAGTGTACTCTTCTATAAATTTAATGAATACTACTCTGCTGACCTCTAAATGGACACCAGCTATTTGGTGTACAAGCTTAAATAATCAATAAATCTACATTTGAGTTTGTATCTTGATTTTATTTTCTCATTTAATTTTTAATTTTTATCTTATAAGGGGAAAAAAGTTAGTTTTATATTAAATCTCATCATAGTACAGCCGGACCACAACCCTCCAGCGGTCAAGCACCTCAGGCAAACCTAATAGACTTACACAGTTGGTTTCTGTCTCCAAACTCACCATCTTGATTCATGCTCCTCTCTCTTCTTCTTCTTCTTCTTTTTTTTTTTTTCACCTCTCTGATGTAAGCACATCCTCTGATTCAGCTAAATGTTGTAGCCTCATTCTTTTAAGAAATAAGTACAACTAGAAATCTCTCACCTTCCTGTCATAAGCCCTAACTACTTATCTGTGTCTGAAACCTCCACTCCTTCTGAAAAGGATGAAAACTCTGCCCTTGTCAAGGACACTGCCATTTGATCCTGGACCCCAGTGACTCTTGCCTTTCAAAGATCTTCCTTTGGTGTTTATCCTCTTTCTCTCGTATTCCATTAGTTTCTTCCTTTTTACTGAATTGTTCCTGTCTGTGTATAGGCAGAGTTGTATCTTTCACCTTGAAAAAAATCCTCCCTTTAGCCTTCATTTGTCTTCACCTAACACACTTAATTGGGCTTCCATGGCAGCTCAGATGGTAAAGAATCTACCTACTATGTGGAGACCTGGTTGTGATTCCTGGGTTGGGAAGATTCCCTGGAGGAGAGCATGGCAACCCACTCCAGTATTCTTGCGTGGAGAATCCCCATGGACAGAGGTACTTGGTAAGCTACATTCCATTGGGTGGCAAAGAGTCAAAACCAACTGAGCTACTAAGCACACAATGTGCTTAAAACCCTGATCTTCATTGCAAAAGTTCTATAGTAACTATCACCACTCACTCTCTCATCAGTCCACTCCCATGAGGCTTGTGTTACTACCAGTGCTTTGAGACCATGCTTAATACAATGGCCAGTGAAGTCCATTTCCCAAAACCAGTCATCACTCCTGCTGACAAAGACTTCTCAGAGACACTGGACACAGCTGACCACTCCGTTCTTTCTGAAGCATGTTCTTCTCTTGGCTTCCGTGATATCCTCTTTTCTCTTACCTGATACTCATTGTCTCTTCTGGCTTCTCCCCTGGCACCTTTAAATGTTGAATTTCTTGTGGGTTCTTCCATTTACACACACTTGCTAGCCAATTTAATGGCTTTGAATACTCTCTATTTTCTTTAGCCCAGCTTTTCTCCAAAATTCACTCACCTACTTAACATATTATTTGCAAGTCTAATAAATGTTTCAAGCTTAACTGTTTTTCTTCCTGTTCTTCATCTGACCTTCTCACCTCAGTAAATAAAATCAATATCCTCTGAGTTATTTAAGTTATTCTTGATTCATCTCTTGTCTTCTTTCTCCATATCCAGTATATCCATCAGAATGTTTCTTTGTTCCACCTCCAGAATATATTCTGCCTAATACTCTCGATCGTTACCATTGTCACCTGAAGCCAACATGCTGAACTACTGCTGTGGGTCTCTCAGTATCCTTTACTTGTCTTCTCTACAAGTGACTTTTTGCATTCACCCATTTAATTTATTCAGTAATGTCAAATAAATTACTTCTTTAAGCTGCAGAGCAGATGCACTCCACCATGTAAATATCAGCTCCTATTCGATGAAGAATTCAGGTGGAGATATCGTTATAGATGTTTCATGATTACTATAGCTAATTTGCAAAGTACTCAAAGAAACTAAAGCATGAAAAAGCGCAAAGAGAACCAAGGGTCTGAATCTTTTATTCTTGGGAAATAGATTTAGGTTTCCAGTATTTTACATACAAATGACATTTTCACTACGGTTTCTTTGCCATGTAAAATTGAGAAGCAAGTTGATGCTAATGGTTTCTACTTAAAGGCCAAGAACATAGTCCACTGACTGTAATGAATATTGGTGCATTACCACGACTGTGAATAAACAAACAGCTAGCCACCACTTCTTCAATTGTACATTCCTCCTGTTTCATTTTGTTTTTTAAAAACCAGATAACTATATCAATCTCTTTATTTTCACTGTTCAGTCCTGGTTGCAATTAATTATAAACTCATTGTTATTGTTTATAAATAACAATTTTTATAACTATATTATTAACTTGTAGGTGAGAAAAGCTGCTTCTCTTATGAATTGAGTAGGAGAGGAAATTCAGGGTATACACTCTCTCTAGATGTGTTTCCTCAGTAAATGTTCTCATTTTGCTTCCTGACACATCTTTTGATTGATGTCAAATCAATGACCTTTAATGCATGAGAGGTTACAAGAGGCTGAATAATTTTGAGATGAGCCAATAAATAAATAAATAAATAAATAAAAGATTTGTATGAGGGAATTGGACTCTAAAAATAGTAAGAAACAGAAACTTGATGCTGAATTTGGTTATGGGATGGAGATTGGGTGACAGGAATTCTGAAGTTGATCCCTGGTAGCATCTTCCCTCACTCATAAGTTTCTGGGTCTAGGAGGGTCTTCAGAGGCTCCTGTCTAACCCATACTCCCTTTGACTCTGCTCACACATGTCTAGGCATCCCTGTTCATGCATTTTGTGGTCTTTTGCTTGTTCATTTCTCGTTTCTTTGTTTCATCCTCTTTCCTGACTTCCTCATCTTCCCCAGGCCCTGAACATAACAAAATTAAATTAAATTATTCCTCTATTTACTCAGTTTAAAAAAAAATCATAAGAAGGAATGTGGGGAAGGAGAAAGCATTACCATAGTAAACTATCAAGTGACAACACCTCTAAAATGTATAATGAAAATCATTTTAAAGATTTTATTTGATTTTCTAAAATTGAATTTTGGTTTCCATTCCCTGGTGAAACCAGGGAAGTAGCTTCCCTGTTGGCTCAGATGGTAAAGCAATGCAATGCAGGAGACCTGGGTCCAATCTCTTGGTCAGGAAGATCCCCTGGAAAAGGAAATGGCAACCCACTCCAGTACCCTGGCCTGGAAAATCCCATGGACCAAGGAGCCTGGTAGGCTGCAGTCCATGGAGTCTCAAAGGGTTGGACTCGATTGAGCAACTTCAATTTTCAATTCCCTAATAGTATAACTATTAACGGAGGAAGACCTCTATGGCTCTCTCTTAGCAAACTGGCTGACTGGAAGGCAAATATTTATTAAATAGTGTGCAGATATTTTATGAAAGAACAAATTCAATTCCATATTGGGTCTGTTTCTTTTACTTAAATCTTTGTATGCTGTTGTTTTTGCTACAGGAATGTGCATTGCCTGTAGCCTGAAATAAACAGGAGAGCATATTCTCAAGGCTCTGACCTTTAAAAGTATAACACTTTCCATTCAGATAGGGATAAACAGTTGCAGAATAGTGAATAACATTTGCCTTGCTGGAGGTTTACAGTGACATTGTGATGAGTCCTGGACAGATGCAAGAACAAAGGATTCCAGCAGTAAGAAGTTTGCTGCAACAAAGCACACCTCTTCCCCATTTAGTATTATAAAAGGACTATTATATTCTAACTTAGGATATTTCCTTGGGACACTAGTCTGCCATCTTCTTGGTCTGCTGAATTTCCAAATAAAGTTTCTATTTTTTTGCCCTAACAAGTCACTTGATTTATTGGCCTGTCATGCAGTGAGCAGTAATAGCCTGGGCTCAGTAACACACTGCTTAAACTAACAGAAGAATTATTTAGAAACTCTGCTGATAATTAAATGAATTTAATATATTGAAGGATACATACAATATAACACACACAAACTTTATGACTATTTTAATTTCTATTGTTTAGTATTTAAAGTGAAGTTGCTCAGTCGTGTCTGACCTGCAACCCCATGGAGTGTAGCCTACCTTCTCCATCCATGGGATTTTCCAAGTAAGAGTACCAGAGTGGGTTGCCATTTCTTTCTCCAGGGGATCTTCCTGACCCAGGGATCAAACCCATGTCTCCCATATCGCAGGCAGATCCTTTACCCTCTGAGCCATTATATTTACTTTTTTACTATATTCAGTTCAGTTCAGTTCAGTCGCTCAGTCATGTCCAACTCTTTGCGACCCCATGAATCACAGCACGCCAGGCCTCCCTGTTCACCACCAACTCCCAGAGTTCACTCAGATTCACGTCCATCGAGTCAGTGATGCCATCCAGCCATCTCATCCTCTGCCGTCCCCTTCTCCTCCTGCCCCCAATCCCTCTCAGCATCAAAGTCTTTTCCAATGAGTCAACTATTCACATGAGGTGACCAAAGTACTGAGTTTCAGCGTTAGCATCATTCCTTCCAAAGAACACCCAGGACTGATCTCCTTCAGAATGGACTGGTTGGATCTCCTTGCTGTCCAAGGAAAAGCATCAATTCTTCAATGCTCAGCCTTCTTCACAGTCCAACTCTCACATCCATACATGACCACTGGAAAAACCATAGCCTTGACTAGACGGACCTTAGTAGGCAAAGTAATGTCTCTGCTTTTGAATATGCTATCTAGGTTGGTGATAACTTTTCTTCCAAGGAGTAAGCATCTTTTAATTTCATGGCTGCAATCACCATCTGCAGTGATTTTGGAGCCCTGCAAAATAAAGTCTGACACTGTTTCCACTGTTTATCTGTATGCAGGTCAGGAAGCAACAGTTAGAACTGGACATGGAACAACAGACTGGTTCCAAATAGGAAAAGGAGTACGTCAAGGTTGTGTATTGTCACCCTGCTTATTTAATTTATATGCAGAGTACATCATGAGAAACACTGGACTGGAAGAAACACAAGCTGGAATCAAGATTGCCGGGAGAAATATCAATAACCTCAGATATGCAGATGACACCACCCTTATGCCAGAAAGTGAAGAGGAGCTAAAAAGCCTCTTGATGAAAGTGAAAGAGGAGAGTGAAAAAGTTGGCTTAAAGCTTAACATTCAGAAAATGAAGATCATGGTATCCGGTCCCATCACTTCATGGGAAATAGATGGGGAAACAGTGGAAACAGTGTCAGACTTTATTTTTTGGGGCAGGTCTCACTAAAAATTCATTATGGGCTCTTTGATGAGCGTGGTATATTATATATGTATACATTTTTGGCTACTTCGCACTGTTACAGTATAGGCTGGCCATATGTTAATTTACTTTTAAAACCTTCTTGGATATTGTGGTTTCAAGCTCTTTTAGCACTAATTAAGGAAAGCTTAGGTTGTTTTTAGCTATTCATTTTAAGAGGCAAATAATAATTCATATTATTAGGAGAAGGCAATGGCACCCCACTCCAGCACTCTTGCCTGGAAATTCCCATGGACAGAGGAGCTTGGTAGGCTGCAGTCCATGGGGTCGCAAAGAGTCGGACATGATTGAGCGACTTCACTTTGACTTTTCACTTTCATGCTTTGGAGAAGAAAATGGCAACCCAGTCCAGTGTTCTTGCCTAGAGAATCCCAAGGATGGAGGAGCCTGGTGGGTTGACATCTATGGGGTCGCACAGAGTTGGACACGACTGAAGCAACTTAGCAGCAGCAGAAGCAGCAGTAGTTACTATAGAATTTTTCTTGCCTTTCAGAATTGGAGAATTCCCTGAGGGTTGGAGGCAGCATATGATGGCATGCTGGTACATTTCTGTTAAATTTGCAATTAAGCATCTTACTGGAGGGTTAAAAGACTATTTCAATGGGTTCTGAAGTTCAGTTGCTCTTCTTGATCCGCTGTGTTTTAGAAAAATGAAATGGCAGCTCCTCCATCTCTAGTCAGGGTAAGAAGTTAGATGTGATGGCTGGGAAAACTTATGTGGCTTGCATCATATTGTTTGGAGAGGGGGGTGGGGGCGGGGGCAAGGAACTTCTGTGATGCTTTGAGAAAACTGTGTATACAGACAAATGAACCTCTCATTTATGATATGTATGCACTCAAATCTCTAACAATATCACCACGCTTTCCTTACTATAAGTAAACCCTCTTTTTTTCTGAACAATGTGAATATTTCATTATCAATCTTTTTAATTCTGCTAAATTTTACATTTCCGTGGTTAAAAAAATCCTCTTATTCTTCAAATGTCACCTTATAGACATGTATTGTATCTTATTATAAGAAATGGTTCCCAAATGTAGTCTGCAAGAGACTATATCAGAAATTACAGTAACTTAATGTACAAATAAAGGGGTATGTGTGTGTGTATTGCTCAGGTGTCACTTCATTTCATAGGCAATATGTACAAAGTTCTGTGTCAGTTCAGTTCATTTCAGTCGCTCAGCTGTGTCTAACTCTTTGTGACCCCATGAACCACAGAACGCCAGGCCTCCCTGTCCATCATTAACTCCTGGACTTTACTAAAACTCATGTCCATTGAGTCCATGATACTATCCAACCATCTCATCCCCTGTCATCCCCTTCTCCTCTTGCCTTCTATATTTCCCAGCATCAGGGTCTTTTCCAATAAGTCAGTTCTTTGCATCAGGTGGCCAAAGTATTGGAGCTTCAGCTTTAGCATCGGTCCTTCCAATTAATATTCAGGACTGATTTCCTTTAGGATGGACTGGTTGGATACCCTTGCAGTCCAAGGGACTCTCAAGAGTCTTCTCCAACACCACAATTAAAAAGCATCAATTCTTCGATGCTAGCTTTTTTATAGTCTGAACCTCTCATCCATACATGATTACTGGAAAAACCATAGCTTTCACCAGATAGACCTTTGCTGACAAAGTAATGTGTCCACTTTTTAATAAGCTGTGCAGATTGATCATAGTTTTTCTTCCAAGGAGCAAGCATCTTTTAATTTCATGGCTACAGTCAACATCTGCACTGATTTTGGAGCCCAAAAACATAAAGTCTGTTGCTGTTTTTACTATTTTCCATCTATTTACCATGAAGTGATGTGACCAGATGCCATGCTCTTCATTTTCTGAATGTTGAGCTTTAAGCCAACTTTTTCACTCTCCTCTTTCATTTTCAACCAGAGGCTGTTGAGTTTTTCTTTGCTTTCAGCCAAAGGAGTGGTGTCTTCTGCATATCTGAGGTTATTGATATTTTTCCCAGTAACCTTGATTCCAGCTTGTGCTTCATCCAGCCCAGCATTTATCATGATATACTCTGCATATAATTTAAATAAGGGTGACAATATACAGCCTTGATGTACTCCTTTTCCTATTTGGAACCAGTCTGTTGTTTCATGTTCAGTTCTAACTGTTGCTTCCTGACCTGCATACGGGTTTCTCAACAGGCAGGTCAGGTGGTCTGGTATTTCCTTCTCTTTACAAATTTTCCAAAGTGTGTTGTGGTCCACACAGTCAAAGGCTTTGGAATAGTCACTAAAGCAGAAGTAGATTTTTTTTTTTTTAAACTCTCTTGCTTTTTCGATGATTCAGCAGATGTTGTCAATTTGACCTCTGAACTTTTCTAAATCCAGCTTGAACACCTGGAAACTCAGGGTTCACATACTGTTGAAGCCTGGATTGGAGAAATTTGAGCATTACTTTACTAGCATGTGAGATGAGTGCAATTGTGTGGTAGTTGGAACATTCTTTGTCATTGCCTTTCTTTGGGATTGGAATGAAAACTGATCTTTTGCAGTCCTATGGCCACTGCTGGGTTTTCCAAATTTTTTGGCATATTGAGTGCAGCACTTTCACAGCATCATCTTTTAGAATTTGAAATGGCTAAACTGTAATTCCAACAATTCCTCTAGCTTTGTTCATACTGATGCTTCCTAAGGCCCACTTGATTTTACATTCCAGGATGTTTGGCTCTATGTTGGTGATCACATCATTATGATTATCTGGGTTGTGAAGATCTTTTTTATACTGTTCTTCCATGTATTCTTACCACCTCTTCTTAGTATCTTCTGCTTCTGTTAGGTCCATACAAGTTTTGTCCTTTATTGAGCCCATCTTTGTATTAAATATTCCCTTGATATATCTAATTTTCTTGAAGACATCTCTAGTCTTTCCCATTCTATTGTTTTCCTATATTTCTTTGCATTGATCACTAAGGAAGGCTTTCTTATCTCTCCTTGCTATTCTTTGGAACTCTGCATTCAAATGGGTATATCTTTCCTTTTCTCCTTTGCCTTTTGCTTCCCTCCTATTCAAAGCTATTTGTAAGGCCTCCTCAGGCAGCCATTTTTTCTTTTTGCATTTCTTTTCCGTGGGGATGATCTTGATCACTGCCGCCTGTATAATATCACGAATCTCTGCCCATAGTTCTTCAGGCACTCTTTCTATCAGATCTAATCCCCTTAAACCTATTTGTCACTTCCATTGTATAATCATAAGGGATTTGCTTTAGATCATACCTGAATGGTCAAATGGTTTTCCCTGCTTTCTTCAATTTAAGTCAGAATTTGGCAATAAGGAGTTAAAGATCTGAGCCACAGTCAGCTCCTGGTCTTGTTTTTTCTGACTGTATAGAGGTTCTCCATCTTTGGCTGCAAAAGGAAAAATCTGTATGGAAACCCTCTAACTAATGTCACATTCCAAATCTCCTCATTAGGCCTTTAGAGACAGAGGGAGGACGTCCTCAACTAATCAAGTCAGGAATTCAGACAATAAAATTTTCATGTGGTAGTAAACAGAGAAAAATTTTCTTTGTGCAAGAATATCACTCTTGTAGATTTTGTGTCTTTTACAGGTTTTTCCTTTAGGATTGGGTGTTAAAATGAAAACAAGACTTCCCCAGCTTGTGAGGATGTTCTAAAACAAGGCCAGGGGTCAAGAGAATGGAAAGGGGGTGTCATATCTAGGTGGGCTTTCATCTAGTGCAGGTATTGAGTTAGAGTGGAAATGTGAGATCAGGTCCTCATGGCTACCTAAGAGTCAGGGACTGCAGTCTGGCTAGTAATAAAATATTTATGTGCCTGAAAGACATTATCTTTGTTTTAAATACTCCTAGGGGAACTTACAGTTATTTTACTAAAACAAATTTGGGTTTGCTTGCCTGAACACAGTAAAGTCAATCTACTGAGCTGGATGAAGGTAGGATTCTGCTGTGATGTCATGGAAGACACAAGTACCCAAAATATGCTGTAGAAAGGAAAGTAAATGCATATTTGCAGGCAGCAGGAAGTAATTAACTAAAAGATGCTTGCTCCTTGGAAGATAACCTATGATAAACCTATACAGCATATTAAAAAGCAGATACATTACTTTGCCAGAAAAATTCTGTCTAGTCAAAGCTATGGTTTTTCCAGTAGTCATGTATGGATGTGAGAGGTGGACTATAAAGAAGGCTGAACACTGAAGAATTTATGCTTTTGAAATATGGTGTTGGCGAAGACTTTTGAGAGTGCCTTGGACTGCAAGGAGATCCATCCTGTCCATTCTAAAGGAAATCAGTCCTGAATATTCATTGGAAGGACTTGTGCTGAAGCTGAAACTCCAATACTTTGGCCACCTGATGCGAAAAGCCAACTCATCAGAAAAGACCCTGGTGCTAGGAAATACTGAAGGCAAGAGGATAAAAGGAGAGCAGAGGATGAGGTGGTTGGATAGCATCACTGACTCAATGGACATGTGCTGAGCAAGCTCCAGGAGCTGGTGATGGACAGGCAGGCCTGGTGTGCTGCTGTCCATGGTGTCACAAAGAGTCAGACACAACTGGGTGACTGAACTTAACTGGACTGAAGAAGCAATAGTCCTTGAGTGTACTGAGTGTGTCAGTACACACTAGGAGACCTTAATCTTTCTGACATATCACATTAAAAAATAAAAAGCAAAATAAAACAAGATACAAACTTGCTATGGAAAAATCAAAGTTATCAGTGTTAAAAGGCCCTTTTAATATGTTTCCCTCTATGTGTCCTCTTGGACTATCACTATGGACTTTCTGCTATTTAATTACTAAAATTAAGTTTTGTTTGGATCACATCTGACTTTGGGGTACTCAGAGCCTCAGTGCTCTCCACTTTTAAAGTAGTTCAGATGCTGAAATGTAATACCCACCATGGAGGGGAAAAAAAAAGCCTTCAGGAGACTTCCCAGGACTAAGTGTGCCTGTGGAGGGTTTACAAACTCACACAGGGATAGTTTAACCCAAATTTCATCCTATTTAACTTGACTGTTTAAAGGGCCAACATTTTTTTTTTTCTATAATGTTGTAACTCAAACAGATTCCACATCTCTTTTAGGACTGAACTGCTTTGTTTCCAACTTGTTATTTTTTATGTGTACAAAGCTATAGATCAGATACCAAGACACTCATAACACTAGAGGGAGCTTAATTTAACATCAAAGGAAAATTCACAGCAAGAAAAAATAAAAGCAGTGAGCAATCAAAAGCACAGAGGCTAGATCTAGACACTCCTCAGGAGAAAACCCAAGAGGCTTAATGCCTTGAAGATAGTGTACCAAATCAAGGAGGGAGAAGAAAAAGTTTTATCAAAGTTAAAAGAGAAATCCCTTCTTTGCTAGCCTCCAATTATGCATTCAGTATATCCTAAGGACAGACGTTCCACTGGAGCAAATCTCTGTTCTTTTTTCTTTTTCTTGATTTATGTTAACCAGATTTTGGTGACCTCATGGCATGTTATGGGGCTTCCCCAGTGGCTCAGCAGTGAAGAATCTGCCTGAAAATGCAGAAGACCCAGGTTCAATCCCTGGGCCAGGAAGATCCCCTAGAGAAGGAAATGGCAACCCCTTTCAGTATTCTTGACAGAGTAATCTCATGGACAGAAGAGCCTGGCTGGCTACAGTTCATGAGTTTGCAAAGAGCCGGCCATGACTGAAACAACTGAGCATACACATACATGGCATGTTATGAGGCAGGCCTCCAAGGCATCCTTTCACAGGTGGACATGGAGACTTGGTTTGGGAGAGGAAAGGCAACTTGGAGTATGATCACCTCCATGGCCTTACTCTCACAAGCAGAGTGTTCTGTTGGTGAAGCCAGGAGAATCATCAAACGCTTAATATATGTTGAGTCTATAGCAATTTTGTCAATGTCCTCCTTTGAGTCTCTAATGGCCTTGGTCCATCTTATTACTCAACCCTTTTCTTGATTTGAGTCATTGGAGATCCGGCATGGCACAGTGGAACCATGTTAATGAGAATAACACAAGGCACTGAAACTAACAAGATCTTTTACATTTAAAACATTTCTTGCAATCTCTGATTATGTTTGCTGTTTGTGGGTCATATATGTTCCAAGGTCTAGGTTTAAAAAGAATCACAAATTTTCCAAATGGCCATTTGGGTGTTGAGAATTCTGATAGAAATCCCAACGGATATTTATGCACATTACTTAGGTTGCTGTGAGAATACCATGAGCTTGTAGTCTTTCCAGTAGCATAGCAACAATTCCGGGCATGGCTGCTCCTCAGTACAGTCAGCAAAACAGCACACTCAGTGCTTTCTTATGAGATTTAGTGGCTGAGCCAGAGTCTGACCAAGGCCTGTATGTGCACATGCTAAGTCACTTCAGTTGTATCTGACTGATAAGGTCTATACTTGACAAATTATGTTGTGAGTGGCACTAATAATATGGACAGTAACTGAACTCTGCTTAAAAGCACTTCCCCTCTTCCTAAGAATAAACTTGCATTTGTTTTTTTTTTTTGTTGTTGTTGTTGTTGTTTTAGTTTTTTATTTTTTTAATTTCAAAATTTTAATTCTTACATGCATTCCCAAACATGAACCTCCCTCCCACCTCCCTCCCCATAACATCTCTGTGGGTCATCCCCATGCACCAGCCCCAAGCATGCTGTATCCTGCGTCAGACATAGACTGGCGATTCAATTCTTACATGATAGTATACATGTTAGAATGCCATTCTCCCAAATCATCCCACCCTCTCCCTCTCCCTCTGAGTCCAAAAGTCCGTTATACACATCTGTGTCTTTTTTCCTGTCTCGCATACAGGGTTATCATTACCATCTTTCTAAATTCCATATATATGTGTTAGTATACTGTATTGGTGTTTTTCTTTCTGGCTTACTTCACTCTGTATAATCGGCTCCAGTTTCATCCATCTCATCAGAACTGACTAGTACAGCCACTATGGAGAACAGTGTGGAGATTCCTTAAAAAATTACAAATAGAACTACCTTATGACCCAGCAATGCCACTGCTGGGCATACACACCGAGGAAACCAGAATTGAAAGAGACACATGTACCCCAATGTTCATCGCAGCACTGTTTATAATAGCCAGGACATGGAAACAACCTAGATGCCCATCAGCAGATGAATGGATAAGAAAGCTGTGGTACATATACACAATGGAGTATTACTTAGCCGTTGAAAAGAATTCATTTGAATCAGTTCTGATGAGATGGATGAAACTGCATTTGGTTTTGTAAGTCCAACAAATGGTCTTTGTTATTATTTATATCCACACACATGAAACATACTTTATGATGTTAAGATAAAAGGGATCTTCTTATATTTCATTTAAAATGTTAATTCCATAAATGATTACTGAAATAGGAGAGAGGTCCATTGATGTAACTGTCTGGATATTAGAATTATTGATTTAATTTACTCCCCTTTCCTGAGAGTAATATTCTAAAACAAAGCAAAACAAACCTAAACTAAATCCAACCAAAACAAGACAAAATAAAACCTGCAACAACAACAAATAGCTAACATTTGGGCACCCTTTCTATTTTCACAAAGAAAACTAAGTATCCTACTGAATATCTTCATATACCCTGTGAGGTATTATTACTTCTATTTTGCAGATACAGAAACTGAGGCTCAAAGAAACTGTGTATGCTATAAATGCTACAGAGAAAGTTAAAGGTACAGTGTGAGTCCACGTCTATCAGATTTCAAAGCCTATTTTACAAGCCACCTTCCCTCTTTTTCCAGGTACTGTGAATCTGTTATTGTATACCCAGTGACTGGCATAGAGACTGATGCTTTAGGCATATGAAAGCAAAAAGTGAAAGTGAAGTTGTTCAGTCGTGTTCTACTCTGTGATCCCATGGACTGTAGCCTACCAGGCTCCACTGTCCATGGGATTGTCCAGGCAAGAGTACTGGAGTCGGTTGCCATTTCCTTCTCCAGAGGATCTTCCTGACCAGAGATCAAACCTGGGTCTCCCGCATTGTAGGCAGTTGCTTTACCATCTGAGCCACCAGGGACCTGTGGTTTAGGCATATGGGAAATGCCTAAAGCGACTTGATCCTACTCCATATAGATATTCAGTTTGTTGAAGAGTTTTCCCCCATTTCACCTAGGCACTTTAAATTACAGTTGGGATTCTTTTTAAAAAGTAAGAATTTCAGGAATTCAAACCCAATGACCCTGTAGGTTTGGTACATAGACCAGTCTTGGTTGGGGATTTAATCCATGCGGTCACATGAAAAGTTGGCAAATGGGAGAAGTGAGGGGCATTTTGCTGAAGGATTGGAGGGAAGTGAGTAAGCAGGGAGAGGAAATGGATAAGTTTGTTGTTGCCTCAGAGGTTATTGGAAAATAATTTTGCTTTGCTGAGCGTAATTCACTGCATAAGAGATGTAGCAAAGTTGCTTAACAAGGTCACTCAGCTCTGGGGAGATTTTTGATCTATACTCAGTCGAATCCTTTCACCTGAAGTGGCTGGTCAGACCTTGTGAGTGGAGTCAAACAAATTAGTCACCCAAAATTCAAGTGCCTGGACTACACTTTCTTAGGATTTAATTCCTTTCACTGTCACACCCGGGAATGACACCTCCTAATTGAATGTAGCTAGTAATGCCCAGAGGCTCCTCTGTGACAAGCCTCAGAGGACAACTATTTATCTTGTTTAGATTCAGATTATTCTCTGGGGAAAGGCATTTGTGACAGCAGAAGGAGCCAGCTTTGGAAAATAAGAAGGGCTCCTACACTGTATTACTTTCTAGATAAACAAACAAAAAAGTCGTGATTTTTTAAAAAAAATATGGAAAGCATAAACATATGGTTAAGAATTAAGACCAGCATTGCTGGTCTTAACTGCCATTAAGGATCAGAGTGCCCTGGCCCAATTCTGAGCCACTATGACTGTGTGGTGCTTCTACCAGAGTCCAGAGTAATGGGATATTCCTGTTGTTCAGTCACTAAGTCGTATCCCACTCTTTGCTACCACATGGACTACAGCCAGGCTTCCCTGTCCTTTACAATCTCCTGGAGTTTACTCAAACTCATGCCCCCTGAGTAATGGGGAGAGATGTCAAAAACAGTCATAGTGATGTTGAATTATTTGCAGTCAGCTCCCTGGAAATCCTTTAACCTATCTATTTTAAATATTGTGATAGAGAACTGTGATGACATGTCTTGTCTGTGTGTGTGTTAGTCTCTCAATCATTTCAAACTCTTTGTGACCCCATGGACCATAACCCACCAGGCCCCTGACTCCTCTGTTCATGGAATTCTCTAGACAAGAATATTGGAGTGGGTTGCCATTCCCCTCTCCAGGGGATCTTTCTGACCTAGGGATGGAACTTCTGACTCATGCATTGCAGCTAGATTTTTTTTTACCAGGAAAGCATGATGACATGCCTTGCTGATTTTGCATGTATTACAGAACACTGATTACACACAATGATGCTAAAAAAAGACTTGTTTCTGTAGCATTAGATCTATTGACTGCATATGGGGCAACTCAGTTCTTCAATAGCTGTTGCCACCATCTTGGCTGAAGAACTGGGTTTAATTACATACTTCTGACCTGAACTATGGAGACTGTATTGTAACTGGTCTTCCCGACTTTTATCTCCCATGCCATTTATTTCTACTCATACTGAAATGTGAATCATAGCTTTGCCTGTAACATGTTTTCTGCATGTAACATTTGTATGCCTCCCTAATGCCTACAGAATGAAATCTAAAAGTCTTAACAGAATTCCCCAGTTATTTGTCTTGTACATTTAACTATTCTGCAGTGAAATCTAGATGCTTTTTCTGTGTGCAACAAATACTTTTCATTCTTATTTTTATCTGTGCTTTTACTGTCTCCTGAAATTCTTGTTTACCCCATCTTGAGTACATTCTTTCCATCTTTAAGGCTATCTTTTTATGAAGTTTTCTAATGCTCTCAAAAGGTTTTTTTTTTTTCTTTTTCCTTTGAACTTATGTACTTAGCACTTTCATGGCAATTAACCTTACAGTTTTTTTTTAAATTATTTTATTTTTATTATTTCTTATAATTTTATACCATCCTCTAATCAGGTTGCAAGTAACAGAAGTTAGAGTTTATGTCCTATCTTTGTTTTTTATATAGTAAGATCTTAGTTGAAATGTATTGATCTCTTGCTAAGAAGACTAATTCAATTGTTCCTCTAAGTCTCTACTTGTTTCATTTTCATCTTCAGAGCAATGATACTCTGAGCAGTTGCCAGGGTCCAGCTTCAGCAGAGTCCAGGGATACCCTCAGGATAAACGGTGTTGGCAAGAGCAGAGAAAAAAAAGAGAAAGAGAGAAAGAATGACATGGGGAGACCAAGCTTAGGTGAAGCAAGGCCCATAAGTTTATTTTTGAAAGGAGCTTTTATACCCTGACTTGTACATAGAGGGAAATGAAAGATGCAAGGTCATGCAGAGTCAGCCCAAACACTCCAGCAGTTTTGCCATTATCGAAACCAGGATATTTTTCTGTATGAATTTCCATAAACAAGGTCTTATGTTATGAACATTATCTTCTGGCCTGGAGGGCTGTCAACATTTTATACCCTTTTTTGATAAAGGTTGATCAACCAGAAAACTTGTTTTCCCTTAAAGTGTTTTTTTTTTTTTTCTTTATACTTCTAATTTGTGTCAGCCTCAGAAAGTACTAAACAAAGCTACATTCTCATGGAGCAAAGGTGCAGTGGGTTACAACAACAACAACAAAAGAACTTATTAGCTCAAAGGTCTGATGTGGTTAATATCAAGGCTACTAGTTTTTCTTACATTCCAACTATATTAACTAATGCACTCCTGGGCACACAATGTATAAGCGATATGGGAACTTGGCAGCAAGCACTGGCTCAACAATTACATCCTTCACCAGTATTATTTTAATAAAACTTTTTCACGCCTTGAAGGGCTCTATATTTTTAGAATGCTTAGGCTTCCCGTGTCATAGTTGGGATGTTGTGAACAAGCATATGTGTAGTTGCAAGAGTCTGGATAAACCTGCCAAGCAAGCCAGAATGCTAACGGGGGCGGGGGGGGGCGGGGTTTGAATTGAAATGCTCCTTTCATGCCCAGGAGACTTATCAGCTAGAGCCCTAAGTTGATCTTTTCCAGAGAAAGGTGGTCGAGGATAGCCCCCTGTTAATGTCTGAAGAGTTGGTTAAAGGCATAATATAGTAAACAGTAGACAGACAGATTTTGGTTTGGGGTAGATGCTCGAGCAGGTCCAGGGAGTCCCTCGAGTCCTGATCCACCTTGCCTGTCAGGTCTCCTCCACATGATCTTGTCATGGGTGGGATCTCCCCTGCTGGCTCCTGGCAAGCAATCTTCAGAGTATCATTGATGATAATCTAGTATCTGTAAGTTGTTTTCAATAGTATATTAAATATTAATGTCTATCAAGTAATCTGTTTCTAATATTAGAAGAAACATTAAAGCTCTTGGGAAAAGATTATATTTGTACCTGAATTCTCCCTTACTTTTAATTTGCTTTGTCTTCAAAAGAATTAGCCCTACTTGAGTACTTATAGCATTTCAAACTACTTGAAATGTTATTCTACATAACTAGTTAAACATTTTGCTTTGTTGAAAATGATAAATCAAACCAATTTTTCTGTAATTTTACATATATTATTCTGGGAGGAACTAGAAAATGAGACTGTATTCAGTCACACTTCTACATTTCATTTGCTGGTGTTTTCATTGATGTTTTAATTCTCAGCATTCTCTTCCAGCATTTAAATACTCCAGAGTGAAACTAAATCTGTGAATTACAATAGTCTGCAACTATACTGAGACTCCTCTGAAGAACAGTAGCATTTCAAATGGAATTGAAATAAAAATTAATTTTAGAGGCATGTTTCAGTAGAATACACAGGGCAAAAGCTTGCTAAATATTCAGTGGGTTCTTCAGTAATACCTAATTCTCTCAGGTTTACTAGCCTGAATTTTAAAAATATATCTCAGAACTAAAATAAAATTTGGAGTAGAAACATAAATTGGAATTAACCTTAATTTTAAAATTACTGTTCAAAATTAGTATGTCAGCTTAAAAACAACAATTCAAGCTCTCCATGTGCTATGCTGTGCTGTACTTAGTCATTCAGTTGTGTCCAGCTCTTCGCTACCTCATGGACTGGAGCCCACAAGGTACCTCTGTCCATGGAGATTCTCCAAGCAAGGATACTGGAGTCAGTTGCCATGCCCTCCTTCAGGGGATCCTCCCAAACCAGGGATCAAACCCAGATCTCCCAAACTGTAAGTGGATTCTTTACTGTCTGAGCCACCAGGGAAGTCCCAAGCTTTCCATATAAACTCTTAAATATCTAATATTGTCTTTTGTCTTGTACTTGTAGAAACAAGAAAAAAAGTATTCATTATATGAATTTATTAATTTGCTTAACTCAGTTGTGATGATATTTTATTTTGCCACTTTTATAATCCAGACACTTTTAGGGCTGTCTAGGACAACTAATTATTTTGAAGAAACAGAAAAAAAAATTATTCATTGTTAGGCATAAACTAGATACCATTATTTTTAGACTAAGCAAGCTCTCTGAATTACAGCTTGACAGTGAGTTTATTTTAGTATATCTGTAGTTACCATAAAGAAAAAAGGGAGATTATATATATATATTCCTGATAATGTTAGAACTTGTATATTTGCCAGCCTAGTGAAGTTTTGAGGTGTTGTCATAACAGACTTTTTGTAAACTCAAATTCCACTATCACTTTACCCTTTACTGGAATATAGCAGAAAAAATAATGACCTTTCAAATAAACATGAACTAATTTTAGAACAGCTTCTACCTGTTCTAGAAACTTTGAGATTTTCTGCAGGAACAGTGTCTGGAGACCAAGGCTAGCTAGTGTAATAGTTATCCACTCAGGATGCCAGGCACTCTTAGTGGGTCTTGGTTACCTGACAGCCATGTGATACTGTAGTGTACAGAAGGTTTTGGAATCTGCTCATGGACATTGCTTCAAAATTGTTAGTATCACAAGCCAGATTTTAGAAGTAGTAAGTAGAGGTTACCATAGGACCTTCCCTTTGAGAAAGCTCACAGACCACCGATACTGGAGATGTTCATCAAGATCTTAACAGAAAAATCCCATGAAGAGAGAAGCCTGGTGGGCTCCAGTCCATGGGGTCACAAGAGTTGGACACAACTTAGTGACTAAACAACAAAATAGAGCATAATGATTTGATTTTCATATATGGTGAAAAATGACCGCCACAATAAGTCAACACTCATCACCATACATAGCTACAGTTTTTGTTCTTGTGATTAGGACTACTTGAGATCTACTCTCCTACAAATTTCAATGATACAATACAGTACTATTAAATATGATCATTTTGCAATATATTTTACTCTGATGTTTTATTGAATTATAACTGGAAGTTTATACCTTTTGATCCACTAACCATTTAATTCTAGCTCCCTCCCACCCCCTGCCTTTGGGAACTACCAATCTGTTCTCAGTACTTGTGAGCTTGATTTTCTGTTTCCTTGTTTGTTTGTCTTTGGATTACACATACAAATGATATCATATAGTGATTGTCTTTCTCTTATTTAATTTAGCATAACACCCTCAATGTTCATTCATGTTGTTGTAAATGACAAGATTTCATTCTCTTTTTATGTCTGAATGATATTAAACCATGTACATATACACAGACATATGTTTATAGATGTCTATATGTAGATATTACTTTTTTTTAAATTCAGTCATCAACTGACACATACTTGTCCCTACTTCAGCTAGGGTAAATAATGTTAAAATAAACATAGTGGTACATTTACTTTCAAATTAGCATTTCCTTTGGAAAAAAGAAGAAGTGGAATTTCTGGATAATATGGTAATTCTATCCTTATGGTTTGAGAAATCTCTGTACTATTTTCCATAGTAACTGTACCAATTTATATTCCCACCAAGAGTTCATAAGTGTTCCCTTTGCTCCATATCCTTGCCAAACTTGCTGTTTCTCGCCTTTTGATTAACAGCCAATCTAAAAGTTGAGCAATGATTTATCACTGTCATTTTGACTGTCAGTTCAGTTCAGTTCAGTCACTCAGTCGTTTCTGACTCTTTGTGACGCCATGAATTGCAGCACACCAGGCCTCCCTGTCCATCACCATCTCCTGGAGTTCACTCACACTCACGTTCATCGAGTCCGTGATGCCATCCAGCTGTCTCATGCTCTGTCGTCCCCTTCTCCTCCTGCCCCCAATCCCTCCCAGCATCAGAGTCTTTTCCAATGAGTCAACTCTTCGCATGAGGTGGCCAAAGTACTGGAGCTTCAGCTTTAGCATCATTCCTTCCAAAGAAATCCCAGGGTTGATCTCCTTCAGAATGGATTGGTTGGATCTTCTTGCAGTTCAAGGGACTCTCAAGAGTCTTCTCCAACACCATAGTTTAAAAGCATCAATTCTTCAGTGCTCAGCATTTTTCACATTCCAACTCTCACATAAATACATGAACACAGGAAAAAACACAGCCTTAACTAGACGGAACTTAGTTGGCAAAGTCATGTCTCTGAATAAAAGAAGTCAATGTCTTTTGAATATGCTATCTAGGTTGGTCATAACTTTTCTTCCAAGGAGTAAGCGTCTTTTAATTTCATGGCTGCAGTCACCATCTGCAGTGATTTTGGAGCCCAAAAACATAAAGTCTGACACTGTTTCCACTCTTTCCCCATCTATTTCCCATGAAGTGATGGGACCAGATGCCATGATCTTCCTTTTCTGAATGTTGAGCTTTAAGCCAACTTTTTCACTCTCCTCTTTCACTTTCATCAAGAGGCTCTCTAGCTCCTCTTCACTTTCTGCCATAAGGGTGGTGTCATCTGCATATCTGAGGTTATTGATAGTTTTCCCAGGAATCTTGATTCCAGCTTGTGTTTCTTCCAGTCCAGCGTTTCTCATGATGTAGTCTGCATACAAGTTAAATAATCAGGGTGACAATATACAGCCTTGACGTACTCCTTTTCCTATTTGGAACCAGTCTGTTGTTCCATGTCCAGTTCTAACTGTTGCTTCCTGACCTGCATACAGATCTCTCAAGAGGCAGGTCAGGTGGTCTAGTATTCCCATCTCTTTCAGAATTCTCCACAGTTTATTATGATCCACAAAATCAAAGGCTTTGGCATAGTCAATAAAGCAGAAATAGATGCTTTTCTGGAACTCTCTTGCTTTTTCCACCATCCAGCGGATGTTGGCAATTTGATCTCTGGTTCCTCTGCCTTTTCTAAAACCAGCTTGAACATCAAGGAGTTCACAGTTCATGTATTGTTGAAGCCTGGCTTGGAGAATTTTGAGCATTACTTTACTAGCATGTGTGATGAGTGCAATTGTACGGTAGTTTGAGCATTCTTTGGCATTGCCCTTCTTTGGAATTGGAATGAAAACTGACCTTTTCCAGTTCTGTGGTCACTACTGAGTTTTCCAAATTTCCCTGGCATATTGAGTGTAGCACTCTCACAACATCATCTTTCAGGAATTGAAACAGCTCAACTGGAATTCCATCACCTCCTCCTGCTTTGTTCATAGTGATGCTTTCTAAGGCCCACTTGACTTCACATTCAAGATGGCTGGCTCTAGATTAGTAATCACATCATCATGATTATTTGGGTCTTGAAGCTCTTTTTTGTACAGTTCTTCTGTGTATTCTTGCCATTTCTTCTTAATATCTTCTGCTTCTGTTAAGTCCATATCATTTCTGTCCTTTATTGAGCCCATCTTTTCAAGAAATATTCCCTTGGTATCTCTCATTTCCTTGAAGAGATCTCTAGTCTTTCCCATTCTGTTGTTTTCCTCTATTTCTTTGCATTGATCACTTAGGAAGGCTTTCTTATCCCTTCTTGCTATTCTTTGGAACTCTGCATTCAGATGCTTATATCTTTCCTTTTCTCCTTTGCTTTTCACCTCTCTTCTTTTCACAGCTATTTGCAAGGCCTCCCCAGACAGCCATTTTGCTTTTTTGCATTTCTTTTCCATGGGGGTAGTCTTGAATTGTGTCTCCTGTACAATGTCATGAACCTCATTCCATAGTTCATCAGGCACTCTGTCTATCAGATCTAGGCCCTTAAATCTATTTCTCACTTCCACTGTATAATCATAAGGGATTTGATTTGGCTCATACCTGAATGGTCTAACGGTTTTCCCTACTTTCTTCAATTTGAGCCTGAATTTGGTAATAAGGAGTTCATTATCTGAGCCACTGTCAGCTCCTCGTCTTGTTTTTGTTGACTGTATAAAGCTTCTCCATCTTTGGCTGCAAAGAATATAATCAATGTTAAGTGTTCTGGTGCTGTCCATGT
Organism: Ovis aries; assembly: GCF_016772045.2. Taxonomy (NCBI): domain Eukaryota; kingdom Metazoa; phylum Chordata; class Mammalia; order Artiodactyla; family Bovidae; genus Ovis; species Ovis aries. Next base: position 798,333 of record NC_056059.1, read on the forward strand.
GTAAAGTCTTCTCTTGTGTTGTTGGAAGAGGGTGTTTGCTATGAGCAGTGCATTTTCTTAGCAAAACTCTATTAGTCTTTGCCCTGCTTCATTCCGCATTCCAAGGCCAAATTTTCCTGTTACTACAGGTGTTTCCTGACTTCCTACTTTTCTATTCCAGTCCCCTATAATGAAAAGGACATCTTTTTTGGGTGTTAGTTCTAAAAGGTCTTGTAGGTCTTCCTAAAACCGTTCTACTTCCGTTTCTTCAGCATTGCTGGTTGGGGCATAGACTTGGATAACTGTGATATTGAATGGTTTGCCTTCGAGATGAACAGAGATCATTCTGTCAGTTCCAAGATTATTTGTAATAGGAGCATCTGTTCATGTATCTCTTGGATAAATAATGTTTGAATATTTGTTTTAAAAACCAATTATTTTGTTAATTGTTATAAAATCATAAAAAATACATAGTTGCAAATGTTTCAATGTACTGAAAACAATCTCAGTTTTTATTTTCTTAAAAAAATCTGACTATTCTTTAAGTATATTGAAAGTAATTTGATCTTTCTGGTGATCAAAGCTAAACCAGATAAGATCTGATAGACTTTCTGAAGAAATATGGAAGGAGGTTCATGACATTGTACAGGAGGCAGGGATCAAGAAGATCCCCATGGAAAAGAAATGCAAAAAAGCAAAATGGTTGTCTTGGGAGGCCTTACAAATAGCTGCGAAAAGAAGAGAAGCAAAAGACAAAGGAGAAAAGGAAAGATATACCCATTTGAACGTATAGTTCAAAGCAAGAGCAAGGAGAGATAAGAAAGCCTTCCTCAGTGACCAATGCAAAGAAATAGAGGAAAACAATAGAAAGGGAAACTCTAGAGATCTCTTCAAGAAAATTAGAGATGACAAGGGAACATTTCATGCAAAGATGAGCCAAATGAAGAACAGAAATGGTATGGATCTAAGAAAAGCAGAAGATATTAAGAAGAGGTGGTAAGAATACACAGAAGAACTGTACAAAAAAATCTTCACAACCCAGAAAATCATGGCAATATGATCATTCACCTAGAGCCAGACATCCTGGAATGAGGTCAAGTGGGCCTTAGGAAGGATTACTATGACCAAAGCTAGTGGAGGTGATAGAATTTCAGTTGAGCTATTTCAAATTCTAAAAGATGATACTGTGAAAGTGCTACACTCAATATGACAGTAAATTTGGAAAAGTCAGTAGTAGCCACAGGACTAGAAAAGATCAGTTTTCATTCTAATCCCAAAGAAAGGCAATGCCAAATAATGCTCAGACTATCACACTATTGCACTATCTCACAAACTAGTAAAATCATGCTCAAAATTCTCCAAGCCAGTCTTCAACAGTACACGAACCATCAACTTCCAGATGTTCAAGCTATATTCAGAGCTGTATTCAAACTGTATTTAGCAGAGGAACCAGAGATCAAATTGCCAACATCTGTTGGATCACCAAAAAAGCAAAGAGAGATCCAGAAAAACATTTACTTCTGCTTTATTGACTATGCCAATACCTTTGACTGTGTGGATCACAAGATACTCTGGAAAATTCTTAAAGAGATGAGATTACCAGACTGCCTGACCTGCTTCTTGAGAAATATGTATGCACGTCAAGAAGCAACAATTAGAACCGGACTTAGAACAACAGAATGGTTCCAAATAGGGGAAAGTGTATGTCAAGGCTGTATATTTTTGTCCTGTTTATTTAACTTATATGCAGAGTGCATCATGAGAAATTGTGGGTTGGATGAAACACAAGCTGAAGCCAAGATTGACAGGAGAAATATCAATAATCTCAGATATGCAGATGACACCACCCTTACGGTAGAAAGTGAAGAAAAACTAAAGAGCCTCTTGATGAAAGTGAAAGAGGAGACTGAAAATGTTGGCTTAAAACTCAACATCCAAAAAATTAAGATAATGGCATTCAGTCCCATCACTTTATGGAAAACAGATGGGAAAACAATGCAGACAGTGAGAGGCTTTATTTTTCTGAGCTCCAAAATCACTGCAGATGGTGAATTCAGCCACAAAATTAAAAGACTCTTGCTCCTTGGAAAAAAAGTTATGACCAACCTAGACAGCATATTAAAAAGCAGAGAGATTGCTTTGCTAACAAATGTTCATCTAGTCAAAGCTATGATTTTTTCCAGTAGTCATGTTATGGATCTGAAATTTGGACTATAAAAAAAGCTGAAAACTGAAGAATTGATCCTTTTGTACTGTGGTATTGGAGAAGACTCTTGAGAGTCCCTTGGACTGCAAGGAGATCCAACCAGTCCATTCTAAAGGAAATCAGTCCTGAATATTCTTTGGAAAGACTGATGCTGAAGCTGAAGCTCCAATACTTTGGCCCCTTGATGCAAAGAACTGATTCATTTGTAAAGACCCTGATGCTAGCAAAGATGGAATGTTTGAGGAGAAGGGGATGACAGAGGATGAGATGTTTGGATGTTATCACTGGACATCATATTAATGGACATGACTTTGAGTAAACTCTAGGAGTCGGTGATGGACAGGGAGGCATTGCATGCTGCAGTTAATGAGATCACAAAGAGTAGGACATGACTGAGTGACTGAACTAAATTGAACTGAAGCTAAAGATTAGTGGAAAAAAGATAACATTATAAACATCACCATATCACAATGTGAATAGTGGATAAAAATTGTTTATTTCAATATATTTTTGTTCATAGGCATTTCATATAGATTTCTCTGAGTTAGTTATATGTTAAAAGGACTTTTGCTTATCCATCTTTTGGTCAGAGATCTAGGGGGAAAAAAGTGAAACTGTCTATGGTGTAGCTAAAGAGAGTCTGCTGTTCAGTCATTAAGTCGTGTCTCACTGTTTGTGATCCCATGGACTGCAGCATGCCAGGTTTCTCTGTACTTAACTATCTCACAGAGTTTGCTAAAACTCATGTCCACTGAGTTGGTAATTCTATCCAACCATCTCATCTTCTGCTGCCCCCTATTCCTCCTGCCATAAATCTTTCCCAGCATCAGGGTCATTTACAATGTGTTAGCTCTTTGCATCAGGTGGCCAAAATATTGGAGATTCAGCTTCAGCATCAGTTCTTCTAATGAATATCCAGGGTTGATTTCCTTTGGCATTGATTTGTTTAATCTCCTTGTTGTCCAAGGGACTCTCAAGAGTCTTTTTCAGCACTACAATTCAAAAGCATCAATTCTTTGGCACTCAGTCTACTTTATGGTCCAACTTTCACATCTGTACATGACTACTGAAAAACAAACAAACAAACAAAACATAGCTTTGATTATACAGATCTTTGTTGGCAAAGTGATGTCTTTGCTTTTTAACATGCTGTCTAGGTTTGTCACATCTTTTCTTCCAAGAGGGGAGTGTTTTTTTTTTTTTAATTTTTTGGCTACCTTCACCATCTGCAGTGATTTTGGAGCCCAATAAAAGAAAATTTGTGGCTGTTCCCCCTTTTCCCCCATCCATTTTCTATGAAATGATGGGGTTGGGTGCTGCAATCTTCATTTTTTGAATGCTGAGTTTTAAGTTAGATTTTTCACTCTCCTCTTTCACCTTCATCAAGAAGCTTTTTTTATTTCTTCTTCATTTTCTGCCAGTAGAGTGCATATCTGAGGTTGTTGATATTTTTCCCTGCAATCTTGACTCCAGTTTGTGATTCATCCAGTTCAGCATTTCACATGATGTACTATGCTCATAAGTTAAATAAACAGGGTGACAATATACAGCCTTGATGTACTTGTCTTTCCTAATTTTAAACCAGTCCATTGTTCCTCGTCTGGTTCTAACTGTTGCTTGTTGACCTGCATACTGTTTTTTCAGGAGACAGGTAAGGTAGTCTGGTATTCCCACTTCTTTAGGAAGATAATTTAATGAAGGCATAGTTTTAAAGCTGTGAACATCTTTAAGTAGCCAATAAAAAAATTAATAATAACTGTGGACAACTATTACTATCTTCAACCTGATGAGGAAATAAAGGAGCTTTTTATTGGAACCATGGAGAGCTGTGGTTGCAAGAAATGATGTAGCTACTGTCAACTCTGTTAGCACAGAGGGAACCAGGAGAGGAAATGCACTCTCATTTCCAACAATATTCCAGTATCCTGCTGTGTCCTCCATTGGGCAAATAAAAATCCACTGGACAAACCTAACCAGAAATCAGAGGCAAAGGAATCAGTTGACATGATTCTGAGGGTCAGCTTTCTGGAGCACAGATCAGGGTGGCAATGGGTAGAGTATGGATCAGTTAGGGGAAAACAGAAATGCCAGCACATCTACTATATTACAGATCTTTTAAATACTGACAATGCTCTTATTCATTCACATGAATTAGTAGAAAATCTGGCCAAAATCTCAAAATCTTAAAAATTCCTATTTTAAGAGTGTGTTATAAGAAAGTGGCATGAAAAAGAGTTTTTCAGTCATATTCACTCTTTGTAAACTCATAGACTGTAACCCACTAGTCTCCTCTGTGCATAGAATTCTCCAGGAAAGAATACTGGAGTGGGTAGACATTAACTTTTCCAAGGGATCCTCCTGACTCAGGGACCAAACCCAGGTCTCCTGCATTGCATTGCACAGTTGAGACTCTGTTCTTGAAGGACTCATGAACAAACTCACTCACTCTAAGTTCAACCATCGAGGCAGCAGCTTCAAAAGCATCTGTGTCATATGTGGAGTTCATTGTCTAATTTCAGGGCATGTGCTAGAGGCACTAAAATGTAGTAGAACTTTTTCCAGAAATAGAAATATAGTGGGTTCCATTTAAAAAATATTCCTTCCACCTAGCTGGTCCAACTATTTTTGTTACTCTACATCAAACTAACTGACATCATGCCTTATCCCAGCATTCTCCTGAGAACCTTTCCCACTCAACCTATCCACCCCAGCCAGCCTCTCCAAAGCAGTTTCTGCTTCACCTTACCTGAAATGCAGCCGCAGCTGGCAACCATTCAAAGCAGCTCCAGCTTTGGTGGGCCAGCCATGCACACCAGAGGTCAGTCTAGCACATCAACATGCCTGAAACAGTTGTAACCAGACTGTTCAGCCAGGCAATTCAGATGTCAGCCCCACACCTCTGGGGTATGTGCAGTGGTCACAGCCAAGCTATGCAGCTAACTGAGCCAGGGCCAGCCCCTCCTCCATTAGCACACCTATAGCAATCATAGCAAAACACTACAGGAGAATTTGTACAATCTTCACAGAGGATACTTCTGGACACCTAGGTTTGTTGATCAGGGGGGATTGTGTCATTGGGTCCCACAAGATATGTTCTTCATAAGGCCACTGTTTCAAGATTGGGAGATGTAATTGATACATCTAATATATAGAAATAAGCAGAACTAGGCAAAATGAGGATACACAGGAATACCTTTCAAACAAAAGAACAAGATAAAATTTCAGGAAAAGATTTAACCAAAGCAAATATAATACACCAATCAAAACAAACTGACTTGTACAAAACAACCAACCAAGACTAAATAATACGATAAGTGAAATGAAAGATATTCTAGAGGGACTCAAAAGCAGATTCGAGGATACAGAAGAATAAATCAGTAATCTGGAAGAGACACCGGAAATCACTCAGTAGAGCACAAAAGGAAAGAAGAGTGGGGGAAAAGATAGTTTAATGGACCTCTGAGATAATATGAAGCACACTAATATTTGCATTATAGGAATCCTAGAAGGAGAATATAGAAATAAAGGAACATATACCCTATTTAAAGAAATAAAGTCTGAAAGCATGCTTAACCTAGCAAAGGAAACATATGTCAAAATCCAGAGAGCATTGAGAGTGCCAAACAAGATGAACTCACAGAGAAACAAGCTAAGACTCATGATAACTGAAATTTAAAATCTAAAGAGTAAATTTTAAAAGCTGTAGAAGAAAAACAGTTATGTACAAAAGAATGGCCATAACAATATAGACTGATATTTTCATCAGAAACCATAGGGACCAGATGGATCTGGTACAATACATTCAAAGTGATGAAAGGAAAAAGAAGCACTTATAATCAAGAACGCTCAACCCAGCAAGATTATCATCAGAACTGAAGGAAGATAGTTTTCCCAGACAAACAAAATCAAGAGGAGTTCATCATCACTAAACTGGCCTTATAAATGTTAAAAGAATATCAGTTCAGTTCAATCACTCAGTGGTGTCTGACTCTGCAACCCCATAGAATACAGCATGCCAGGCTTCCTTGTCCATCACCAACTCCTGGAGCTTGCTCAAACTCATGTCCATTGAGTCAATGATGCCATCCAACCCTCTCATCCTCTGTCATTTCCTTCTCCTGCCTTCAATCTTTCCCAGCACCAGATGATTTTCCAGTCAGTCAGTTCTTCACATCAGGTGGCCAGAGTATTGGAGTTTCAACTTCAGCATCAGTCCCTCCAATGAATATTCAGGACTGATTTCCTTTAGGATGGACTGGTTGGATCTCCTTGCAGTCCAAGGGACTCTCAAGAGTCTTCTCCAATACCACACTTCAAAAGCATCAGTCCTTCAGCACTCAACTTTCTTTATGGCCCAACTCTCACATCCATGCATGACTACTGGAAAAATCATAGCTTTGACTAGATGGACCTTTGTTGGCAAAGTAATGTCTTTGCTTTGTAATAGGCTTTCTAGGTTTCTAGGTTGGTCATAGCTTCCCCTCCCCCCCCCCCAAGGAGCATGCATCTTTTAATTTCACGGCTGCAGTCACCATCTGCAGTGATTTTGGAGCCCCTCAAGACCCCCTACCTCCCCACCCCAAAGGAAAAAAAAAAAAAAAAAACAAAAAACCTATGTCACTGTTTCCACTGTTTCCCCATCTATCTGCCATGAAGTAATGGGACCAGTTGCCATGATCTTAGTTTCATGAATACTGAGTTCTAAGCCAACTTTTCCACTCTCCTCTTTCGCTTTCATCAAGAGGCTCTTTAGTTCTTCTTCACTTTCTGCCATAAGGGTGGTGTCATCTGCTTATCTGAGGTTATAAAAGTACTTATTCACATGGAAAACAAAAGGCCCAGAGAGAAATAAGAAAATTATCAAAGAAATAATCTTATTGTTAAAAGCAAACATGTCATAAATGTAGTGAATAAATCATCTATAAAGCTACTGTAAATGTTTAAAAACAGTAGTAATAAAGTTAGGTATGGAAGGTGGCAGAGGAGTAAAATGGGGAGATTCCCAGCGTCCTCACAAATACATCAAAAACTCATCAATATATGGAACAACTACTACAAAGCAACCTGTAGGTGACAGCAGAAGACCTCAGGCCTTCAGAGGGGAAGGCTAACCTCCATGGAATGAGGTAGAAAGAGAATGGAGACATAAAAAAAGGGAAAAGATGGAAAACTAATGGATGGGAGCTTGTGCCCCAAGGGAGGGAAGGAGTCCTGAAGCAAGAGGAATCCTCGTGCACTGGGAAGCTCCCTCACAGGTAGGCCTAAGGGGGAGCTGTGTAATCTTGGAAAACTGGGCAAAACAAGGACTTAGAGGGCAGAAAACAGAGAAAGTTGCACGTCTCAGCCCATAAACAGCTCACAGACTGTAGCCCCAACCAGATGGCGGGCTCAGGGGACTGAGAGAAGCCCACAGAAGTCCTGCAGCACAGAGGGTGTGCACGGGGTGCTGAGAGAGGTGCAGCACAGAAATCCTCTCCAGTGCACACAAACCTCATGGCATAGAGGGCAGGCCTTGGGGACCTAGAAAGGCATGGCATGCAAAACTTTCCAGCCCACAGATATCTCGTGGTACAAAGGTTGGACTCGGGGAGCTGAAAGAAGAACATGCAATCCCTGTGACATACATGCCAAGCCAATGAGATGAGACAAGTGTACCCAAGCCCCATGAAACAGAGGCCAAGCTCAGGTGGCTGAAGGAGGCCCACACAAGTCTCTGCAATGCAGAGAGCAGGGTTGGGGAGCCAAGAAAAGATCCACACAAGCTCCTAAGAAGCAAGGTTCAGCCTTCAGTGCAGGGAGGTACCATGGAACAGAAACACCAGGAAAGATTCCAGGGAGAAGTAGGTGGCTGACAATGGTGAAGATATGCTCAGAGGGCCACTTTGTTGCAGCTGCAGAAACAGACATGTCTAACACTGCCAAAACCAGAAGATCTGCCCAAAGACTGAAACCATAGACATCTCAAAACTGGACACTGTAGTGTCCTTCAGAGAGATGAGATACACCTCCATCAACCAGAACACAGGCACAAGCTGCCTCAAACCAGGAAAATATCACAGGACAGTAATCCAACCCCATGCCCAGGGGCAGACTCTACAAAAAAGAACTATGACCTCGAGAAGTTTTTTCTTCTTTTTTCTTCCAAATCACACTGTTTATTCCCCCTATATATTTCTACTTTCACATTCACCTTTTGCAGTGTTGTACAGTTTTCCTCTTTTTCTTATAAAAAATATATATATTTTTAAGATCAAAAGACCTTTTTTTCTGTTTCACCTTTTTCTGTGATTTTTTTGACTTTGTTTTTGATATATTTGACTGCATTTCTTATACATCTTTCCCAGCTGCAGCCATTCCTGAATATACATAAATCTTATTCTCATATGTCTATTTATCTTTGCTTTTATATTTTTTTCTTTTTTAAACCTTGTTTTCCATTCTGTTCTTTTCTCTTTTATCTTCTTTTCCTCTTTTTTCTTTTTCTTCTCTTTTCTACGTGCTTTCTATTTTCACCATGTAAGCCAAACTGCTGAGATTTTGTTTCTACACTCCCCAGGTGACACTCTGCTCAGGCTCAGTTTTCTAGATTAAGCACTAATTAGCTCTACTTTTAATTGGTCAATATTGCATTTTTCCCTGGTGGCTCAGAGGTTAAAGCGTCTGCCTCTAATGCGGGAGACCTGGATTCAATCCCTGGGTTGGGAAGATCCCCTGGAGAAGGAAATGGCAACCCACTCCAGGATTCTTGCCTGGAGAATCCCATGGATGGAAGAGCCTGGTGGGCCACAGTCCATGGGGTTGCAGAGTCAGACACGACTGATCAACTTAACTTAACCAAGTCAATCTCCTGTACACTTTTCTTTAGATAACTTTGGTTATAACTGTGTGTGTGGAAGTGTGTGTATATGTCCCATATATTATCTATTTGATCTGCTTACTCTCCTCCCAATAGAACACAGGCACAAGTCACCCCTAACAAGAAGCCAACACAAACACTAAAACAACCTTCCCCTCCAAAGGCAAAAAACAAAACTAAAAAGGAATACAACCCTAAAGTCTGGGGAAAGGAGACCTCAAATGGAGCAAGTTAAAGAAAAAGCATAGAAATATAGCATAAATGAAAGAACAAGGTAGAAACTCACAAGACCAAATTAACAAAGAGGAAATAACAGTCTACCTGAAAGAGAATTAAGAATAATGGTAGTAAACATGTTCTGAAGACTTGAAAATAGAATGGAGAAAATACGAGAAACAACACAGTTAATACAATCACCATGGACATAGAAGAAATACAGAATAAGCAAACAGAAAATAATAGCACAATTACTGAAATTGAAAATACTCTAGAAGGAACCAGTTCACAGTAATCCAAGTCTATGCCCACAAGCATTAACGCCAAAGAAGCTGAAGTTGAACTATTCTATGAAGATCTGCAAGACCTTCTAGAACTAACAGCAAAAAAAATCTCATTTTCATCTTAGGGGACAGGAATGCAAAAGGAGGACGTCAACAGATACCTGGAGTAACAGGCAAGTTTGGTCTTGGAGTAAAAATGAAACAGGGAAAGGACTAACAGAGTTTTGCCAATAAAACACACAGGATATAGCCAACACCCTCTTCCAACAACACAAGAGATGGCTCTACACATGGACATCACCAAGCGGTTAATATCAAAATCAGATTGATTATAATCTTTGCAGTCACAGTTGGAGAAGCTCTATACAGTCATCAAAAACAAGACCAGGCGCTGACTATGACTCAGATCATGAACTCCTTATTGCAAAATTTGGACCTAAATGGAGGAAAATAGGGGAAACCACTAGGCTATTCATATATGACCTAAATACAATCCTTTACAATTAAAAAGTGGAAGTAACAAATAGATTCAAAGGATTAGATCTGATAGACACGGTGACTGAAAAACTATGGATGAAGTCTTTAGTCTTCCTAAGTGATATTAATAAAAGAAATAGAGGAAAACAATAGATTTGGAAAAATCATAGTTCTGGTCAAGAAAATTAGAGATACCAAAGCAACAGTTCATGCAAAGAAGTGCATGGTAAAGGACAGAAATGGTATGGACATAACAGGAGGAGAAGATATTAAGAAGAGGTGGCAAAAATACACAGAACTATACAAAAAAGATCTTAGTGACCCATATAAACACAATGGTGTGATCACTCAACTAGAGCCAGACCTCCTGGAATGTAAGTAAAGTGGGTCTTAAGAAACATCACTACAAGCTAGTGGAGGTGATGGAAAACCAGCTGAACTATTTCACATCCTAAAAGCTGATGCTATTAAAGCGCTACACACATTATGACAGCAAATCTGGGAAACTCAGCAGTGGCCACAGGACTGAAAAGGCAAGTTTTCATTGCAATCCCAAAGAAAAGGCAATGCCAAAGAATGTTAAAACTACAGCACAATTGTACTCATTTCACAGACTAGCAAACTAATGCTCAAAATTCTCCAAGCTAGGCTTCAATAGCGTGTGAACCAAAAAATTCCACATATTCAAGTTGGATTTAGAAAAGGCAGCAGAAGCAGATATCAAATTGTCAACATCCGATGGATCATAGATAAAGTAAGAGAATTCCAGAAAAACCTCTGTCTTATTGACTATGCTAAAGCCTTTGACTGTGGATCACAGAACTGTGGAACATTCTTAAAGAGATGGGAATACCAGACCACTTTACCTGCCTCCTGAGAAATCTGTATGCAGATCAAGAAGTAAAAGTTGGAACTGGACATGGAGCAATGGACTGGTTCTAAATTGTGAGAGGAATACGTCAAAGCCGTATATTGTCACCCTATTTGTTGAACTTATATGCAAAGTTGAGTTCAGTTCAGTCTCTCAGTCGTGTCCGACTCTTTGTGACCCCAAGAATCACAGAACGCCAGGCCTCCTTTTCCATCACCAACCATCGGAGTTCACACAAACTCATGTCTATCTAGTTGGTGATGCCATCCAGCAATCTCATCCTCTGTCTTCCCCTTCTCCTCCTGCCACCAATCATTCCCAGAATCAGAGTCTTTTCCAGTGTGTCAACTTTTCGCATGAGGTGGCCAAAGTGTTGGAGTTTCAGCTTCAGCATCAGTCCTTCCAATGAACACCCACGACTGATCTCCTTTAGGATGGACTGGTTGGATCTCCATGCACTTCAAGGAACTCTCTAGAGTCTTCTCCAACACCACAGTTCGAAAGCATCAATTCTTCAGCGTTCAGCTTTTCTCACAGTCCAACTCTCACACCCATACATGACCACTGGAAAAACCATAGCCTTGACTAAATGGACCTTTGTTAGCAAAGTAACGGCTCTACTTTTTAATATGCTACCTAGTTTGGTCATAACTTTCCTTCCAAGTTGTAAGCCTTTTTAAATTTTCTGGCTGGAGTCACCATCTGCAGTGATTTTGGAGCCCAAAATAATAAAGTCTGACACTGTTTCCACTGTTTCCTCATCTATTTCCCATGAAGTGATGAGACCAGATGCCATGATCTTCGTTTTCTGAATGTTGAGCTTTAAGCCAACTTTTTCACTCTCCACTTTCACTTTCATCAAGAGGCTTTTAGTTCCTCTTCACTTTCTGCCATAAGGGTGGTGTCATCTTCATGTCTGAGGTTATTGATATTTCTCCCAGCAATACTGATTCCAGCTTGTGTTTCTTCCAGTCCAGCATTTCTCATGATGTACTCTGTATAAAAGTTAAATAAGCAGGGTGACAATATACAGACTTGATGTACTCCTTTTCCTGTTTGGAATCAGTCTGTTGTTCCATGCTTCTCAGCCATAAAAAGGAACACATTTTCATCAGTTCTAGTGAGGTGGATGAACCTAGAACCTGTTATACAGAGTGAAGTCTATCAGAAATATAAGTATCATATACTAATGTATGCATATGAAATCTAGAAAAGTGATACTGATGAATTTATTTGTAGGTAAGCAATTGAGAAACAGACTTAGAGAACAGACTTAGATACACCAGGGTTGGGGGGACAGGGAGAAAGGAGAATGGGAGATGTATGGCTAGAGTAACATGGAAGCTTACAATACCGTATGAGAATCTGCTGTGTGATTCAGAGAATACAAACAGAGGAACTGTATCAATCTAGGTTGGAATTTGGAGGGAGATGGGAGGGAGGTTCAGGCGGGAAGGGACATGGGTTTACCTATGGCTGATTATTATTGATGTTTGAGAGAAAACAGCAAAATTCTGAGAAGCAATTGTCCTTCAATTAAAAAATAAATAAAATTTAACAGAAATATCACACATAAAAAAAGAAAACAAAAAATGATAATGAAGTCATCTATATCTAACATAATAGTTAATAATAGTTAAATGACATATAAAATAAGATTTAAAATATGATGTCAAAAACATAAAATGTTAAAGGTTTAAAATGCAAGTTTAAGTGACCATCAACTTAGATGGCTTTATACATAGGTTGTTATATATGAACCGCATGGTAACCTCAAAAGAGATAAATAATCTATAACAGATACATGGAAAATAAAGAGAAAGAAATACAAACATAACCTTAGAAATAGTCATCAATCACAAGGAAGAGAACAAGAAAAAAACAAAGGACCAAAGAAGAACTACAAAAACAACAAGAAAACAACAACATGGCTGTAAGTACATAACCATCTATTAAAATAAATTTAAATTAACAAGATATTCCAATTAAGACATAGGGTAACAATGAATAAAAAACAAGATCCTATGCTGCCTATGAGAGAATCACTTCAGATCTTAAGATACAAACAGACTGAAAATGAAGAGGTGGAAAAATATTGCTCTTGTGGTAGAGTCATTCAATCATGTCCCACTCTTTGCAGCTCCATGGACTGCAGCATGACAGATTTCCCTGTCCATCCCCATCTCCAGGAGATTGTTCAAACTCCTGTGCTTTGAGTCAGTGATGCCATCCAAACATCTCATCCTCTGTCATTCCCTTCTCCCCCTGCCTTCAATCTTTCCCAGCATCAGGGGCTTTTCCAATGACTCAAATCAGGTGGCCAAAGTATTAGAGCTTCAGCCTCAGTGTAAGTCCCTCTAATGAATATTCAAGATTGATTTCCTTTAGAATTGAGCAATTTGATCTCCTTGCAGTCCAAGGGACTGCCAAGAGTCTTCTCCAACACCACAGTTCAAAAGCATCAATTCTTTGATGCTCAGTCTTCTCTGTGGTGCAACTCTCACATCCATACATGACTACTGGAAAAACCACGGCTTGAAATACATGGCTCTTTGTCAGCAAAGTGATGTCTCTGCTTTTTAATATGCTGTCTAGGTTTGTCACAGCTTTTCTTCCAAGGAGCAGGTGTCTTTTAATTTCATGGCTGTAGTCACCATCTGCAGTGATTTTGGAGCACAATGAAAAAAAAAAAAAAAAAGCCTGTCATTGTTTCCATTGTTTCCCCATTTATTTACTATGAAATGATGGGACCAGATGCCATGATCTTTATTTTTTGAATGTTGACTTTTAAGCCAGGTTTTTCACTCTCCTCCTCCATTTCCATTTTTGGTTCTTCCTCAATTTCTGCGTAAGGGTGGTGTCATCTGCATATCTGAGGTTATAGAAATTTCTCTCAGCAAACTCAGTTCCAGCTTTTCCTCCATCCAGCCCAGCATTTCACCTGATACACTCTGCATATAAGTTAAACAAGCAGGGTGACAGTATACAGTCTTGATGTACTCCTTTCCCAATGTGGAACCAGTCTATTGCTCCATGTCTAGTTCTGTTGCTTCTTGACCTGCATACAGATTTCACAGGAGGTTAAAAAGTTTCACTGGTATTAAGAATTCTCCACAGTTTGTTGTGATCCACACAATCAAGGCTTTCTGCTTCAATGAAGCAGAAATAGATGATTTTCTGGAATTCTTTGCTTTATCTATGATCCAATAGATGTTGTCAGTTTAAACTCTGGTTCCTCTGCCATTTCTAAATCCACCTGAAACATCTGGAAGTTCTAAGTTCTGATTGCTTACAGTGAAAGATGTCAAATTTGTGATCTCCAAAGAGGAAGATTTTATCCTCAGGACCAGGGACTAGACTTGATCACTCAAGAGTTTAGTGTAGCAGAGTTTTATTAAAGTATAAAAAAGGACAGAGAAAGCTTCTGACATACACATAGATGTCTATCAGAAGGAGGATGAAGAGTTCCCCTCTCACTAGTCTAAGCAGGGTAATTATATAGTCTTTTAAATTGGTTATTACAATAAATCAAAAGAATGTCTCAAGGTTGTAAAGATCTTACTAGATCCACTCCCACAATTAATATTTAAAGATGACAGGATTAGAATTAAAAATAGAAAGATCTTACCAGATCCACTCCCATTATTCTAAGATAACAGGATTAGTCAGAAGGTTTTCAAGAAGCAGAAACTGTCCCCATGCAGGGGACGTTGTTGTTACATAATCCTTAGTACAGAGTTCAAACTGAGTTGTTTGTCGTGTAATCATCAGTTCAAGACTTAAAGAAAGTGATGTTTTATGTGACTCAAACTAAGGAATGTAGAGAAAAAAAAAAAAAAAAGACATTTGTCTTTTCCTTAGGGCTTCCCTGGTGGCTCAGAGGTTAAAGCGTCTGCCTCTAATGCGGGAGACATGGGTTCAGTCCCTGGGTCGGGAAGATCCCCTGGAGAAGGAAATGGCAACCCACTCCAGGATTCTTGCCTGGAGAATCCCGTGGACAGAGGAGCCTGGCGGGCTACAGTCCCTGGGGTTGCAAAGAGTCGGACACGACTGAGCAACTTAACTTAACCTCCTTGAGAATTCCAGACCCCTATCATTTCTTCGAGAGCCCCAGACCCCTTTCTCCTCCTTAGGGACACAAGGCTTCTTATCAATATGCCTAAGAATTGACTCTTTCCTCCCCGCTTTTCTTTTAGGAGAATTATGTTTCCAAGGGAAAGGGGCATCATTTTCATTCCACAACTACTTCCTGCTATTGAGAAGCGTCCTCCCTAAGTCATTGATGCAACATGTTCTCCTCACCCTCATACTGAGGATCTCTGATCTATGGGCCCCAAGAAATAGTTGGAGGAGGCTGTGGCACTTTTAGGAACCTGGGCAACCATTTGTAACTTAAAAACTTGCAGACAAATCCAGTTACACAGTTACAGATGCAGGAGGCAAACAGTAAAAACAGAACAGTTAGAATTATTAATGATTAATATATTTCCCCCCCATGGGGAGCTGATTAATGTTTCCCAAAGTGAGGTGATTGAGGCTTCAGGAGAATCCATAGACTGAACCATCTTATTCATGTGTTTTGTGAAGTGAGTAACATTAGTACTCATATCTGGTACATATGTACAACATTGGATATGAATAATAGCATAAGTTCCTCCTTGTATGGCTGTTCGTATATATAAGGCCAATCTAGTTTGTAAAGCCTCCTTTCTAATTTGCATTTGTTCTGCATTAAGGGCTGAAATAGTTTTTTGATAATCTTGTAAACCCTGTTGAAAAAACTTAGTCAGAGCATCAACTTGCAGCAAAACATCTGTACTTCCCACAGAGGGAAATATTGCAGCCAATCATACTCCAGTGTTCTTGCCTGGAGAATCCCAGGGTTGGGGGAGCCTGGTGAGCTGCCGTCTATGGGGTCACACAGAGTTTGACATGACTGAAGCGACTTAGCAGCAGCAGCAGCATTACTGAGGAATCCAGTCCCTATCAGTGCCTGGCCAGGCAAAAGGAGGACCTGAAATTTTATGTGCAGCAAATTAGTCACTAAATCAAGTTAAACCATAATCAAAATTAAAAGTTACATTATGTCCATAGTTAAGGTATAATATATTATACCAGTCCATCTTACGATTGTTAGATGTCATCACAGAGTTGAAGAAAGTATTTTCCTTGAAGTGGAGAAGCCCACCATGGGAAGTCTTCAACAGATAAAGAGGGGAGCACTCTGCTGACCCAGCAATTAGACCAACTGCAGTGTAAGAATGAGTCCAGGACAAGAATGTGTTGTCTTGAGGGTCAAACGGCAGACTCAGGACTTTTGGGGTCAGCAGAAGCAAGCCTACATAGATACTCAGGCACATCTCCATTCCTGGCTCTAACAGCTGCATGTTTGACTCAAAGGCTGGATCTGGAGTTAACCTCCTGGTAACGTCTGTTGAAAATCTAAACGCTGAGTAACATAGTTAATTTTTAGGCTTCAGGATCTGTGACAATATTTGTGCACAAAAACAGTCTGCCATAGGGAATAGTCCCATTTTTGAGGGGCACTTCGAGCCCTTATAAAGGTATGGGTAAAATTTAAACCAGTTGTCTTGTGTTTCCTGAGTTAGTTTATGCAGTTGCCTCTTAATAATGTCATGTTCCAATTTTTTCTGAAGATTGGGGTCTCCAGAAACAGGGTAAGTGATATTCTATTCCTAGTAACAGCACCTTTAAAGATGGAGCATTGTTGCTCTGAACTTTACATTTTAAGATCCCACTTACATCATCAGTACAGTAAGATTTTGTCCATTAATAAACCTATGGGCTTTCAGTTCAGTTCAGTTCAGTTCAGTCACGCAGGCGTGTCTGACTCTTTGTGATCCTATGAATCGCGGCATGACAGGCCTCCCTGTCCATCACCAAATCCCGGAGTTCACCCAAACTCATGTTCATCAAGTCGGTGATATCATCCAGCCATCTCATCCTATGTCGTCCCCTTCTCCTCCTGCCACCAATCCCTCCCAGCATCAGCGTCTTTTCCAATGAGTCAACTCATCACATGACGTGGCCAAAGTATTGGAGTTTCAGCTTCAGCATCAGTCCTTCCAATGAACACCCAGGACTGATCTCCTTTAGGATGGACTAGTTGGATCTCCTTGCAGTCCAAGGGACTCTCAAGAGTCTTCTCCAACATCACAGTTCAAAAGCATCAATTCTTTGGCACTCAGCGTTCTTCATAGTCCAACTCTCACATCCATACATGACCACTGGAGAAACCATAGCCTTGACTAGACGGACCTTTGTTGTCAAAGTAATGTCTCTCCTTTTCAATATGCTATCTAGGTTGGTCATAACTTTTCTTCCAAGGAGTATGCATCTTTTAATTTCATGGCTGCAATCAGCATCTGCAAGTGACTTGCCATCACCAAGTTCCAGGCAAGTTCCCCATAACCTGGAATCTAACTGTAGCAATAACGTGTAATGCCCAAGAATCCTCTCCGTTGTCTTAAAGACATAGGGAGAGGAGGATTTAATATAGGTTTAACTCTATAAATTACCCTTTAAATCAGTGACTGAAAAATATCTGGCTCGTTCAGGAATTTCAGGCAATAAAGTATAATAATTCGGCACTTATTATTTGTATATCTTGAACAAGTCTCCATTTATCATTTGACTTTTTCTGCACCCAAAATAGGAGTATTGTATGGACTGTTACATCATGAGAAATGCTGGGCTGGATGAAGCACAAGCTGGAATCAAGATTGCTGGGAGAAATATCAATAACTTCAGATATGCAGAAGACATCACCATTATGGCAGAAAGTGAAGAAGAACTAAAGAGCCTCTTGATGAAAGTAAAAGAGGAGAGTGAAAAAGTTGGCTTAAAGCTCAGCATTCAGAAAACTAAGATCATGGCATCCAGTCCCATCACTTTATGGCAAATAGATGGGGAAGCAGTGGAAACAGAGGCTGACATTTTTTTTTTTTCGGGGGGGGAGGGTGGGCTCCAAAATAACTGCAGATTGTGATTGCAGCCATGAAATTAAAAGACACTTATTCCTTGGAAGGAAAGTTATGACCAACCTAGACATCATATTGAAAAACAGAGACATTGCTTTGTCTACAAAGATCCATCTAGTCAAGGCTATGGTTTTTCCAGTAGTCATGTATGGATGTGAGAGTTGAACTATAAAGAAAGCTGAGTGCTGAAGAATTGATGTTTTTGAACTGTGGTTTTGGAGAAGACTCTTGAGAGTCTCTTGGACTGCAAGGAGATCCAACCAGTCCATCTTAAAGATCAATCCTGTGTGTTCATTGGAAGGACTGATGCTGAAGCACCAATACTTTGACCACCTGATGCCAAGAGCTGACTCATTGGAAAAGACCCTGATGCTGGGAAAGATTGAGGGCAGGAGGAGAAGGGGACAACAGAGGATGAGATGGTTGGATGGCATCGTAGACTCGATGGACATGAGCTTGGGTAAACTCTAGGAGTTGATGATGGACAGAGAGGCCTGGCATGCTCCAGTTCATGGGGTTGCAAAGAGTCGGACGTGACTGAGTGACTGAACTTAATTGAATGATGGACTGTTACAGGGAATTAATAGTCCTTGATCCTTTAAATTTTCAGTGATGGGTTTTAAATCTTCCTTAATGTCTACCTTTAGTGGGTACTGCTTTTGATGTGGAAATAAGTGAGGGTCTTTGTGCTTGAAAACAACAGGAAAAACATTTTGTGCTAAACCTACAGTTTTTCCATCAGACCACACTGTAGGATTTACATTTTGTTCAATTAAAAAGAACTGGTTCCACATCTTGAAAATGGAGGCCTGGACCTTACTCAGTATATCTTTTCTCAGAAGGGATGAGGGAGACTCTGGCAAAATCAGAATTCTGTGAGAAAATAGCACAAAGTTCCAGTTACAGCTTAAAAGACAACTGAAATAATAACCTTTGTCTCATCCAGACAGCCCATTATGGTAGTGGTTTGGGAGGAAAGAAGACCAGGGACCTCAATAAGTGTGGAGAAATTTGCCTGAGTGTCCAAAAGAAAATTGACTGATTGGCCCCACAGTTACTAATACTTGGGGTTTCTCGGGTGTAATTAGGATGGAAGCTTGTGTAAGGAACTCCAAGGACCTTTAGTCCTTATTGTCTTGAGAATCCAACCCCTGGGGCCTACACTTCAGAGGGCAGTCTCTTCTCCAGTATGGTCCTTTGCAGACTGGACATGGAGATGAGGGTGGCTTAGATGCCTGCAGGCAATCCCACTTGTGATTCCCCTCCTTTCCACAGTAATAACAAATCCATCCCTTTTGACCTAAGTTTCTCTGGGCATTTTTCTCAGTCTTTCAGAGCAGATTTAACAGCCATTGTTGGGGCATCAGTCTTTTACCTGGTTCTTTTGTGCTTCCTATTTTCCTCCTCATATTTTCTACTATAATACACTGTCTGAGCCCCAGCTGCAACAGTTTTTATAAAGACTGATTTGGTCCAAATGCCTGTTTTCCTAACTTACGGTAGATATTTGGAGCTGACTGAGTGAGATATCTTTAAAGATTATTACTCCTTCTGCAATTTCAGGATCAATGTCAGTAAACTTGTGGAGATCCTCCCGTATAGTTTATCTAGGAATTTACCAGGGGTTTCCTTCCCCCCCATTCTATGTCATTCAACTTAACATAGTTTAAAATCTTAGTGTGTGCTCACTTGAATCCTTCAAGAATATATCCAGCAAACTTGTTCTGATCCCACCCTCTTTAAGCCACGTTATAGCCCCAAGTCTGACTCTGTCATGAGAACTGCTTGGTTCCCAGTAGGGAGGAGGGCTATTTCATGTTTCCTATTTTCCCTTGTCTCATACCCAAGCCATTCATCTCTAAAAGTAGCAGCTTCCCTGAAACTCGAGTTTTTTAGGTAGAGACCAGTGTCTGGCCTAGGCATACATTATAACTGTGTTAGTCACTTAATCGTGTCTAACATTTTGTGACCCCATGGACTGTAGCCTGCCAGGTCTTTCCGTCCATGGAATTCTCCAGGCAAGAATACTGGAGTGGGTTGCCAAGCCCTAGGTAGTGGGCTGCTGTCTCTCTAAGTAAGGTCATGAAGTTTGTTCTGTAAAGGCTTCTATGAACTTTCTGGATCCTCTAAATAGTCTCGACCCCAAATGGGATTGTTTGAATTTCTACTGAAACTGAGGCAACCGCTCCTGGAAAGGTGCCCTGATTCTCAGCCTGTTCAGTTGGGAGCCCCAGATACAGGGGCAGAGTAAGAGAAGAGGAGGGAGTTGGAGTTTTCACACCCAAATCTGTACCCTTAGGACACAAGTCTGGCATGTCTTGCAGAGAGATAAAGAGCAACA
Organism: Ovis aries; assembly: GCF_016772045.2. Taxonomy (NCBI): domain Eukaryota; kingdom Metazoa; phylum Chordata; class Mammalia; order Artiodactyla; family Bovidae; genus Ovis; species Ovis aries. The sequence goes on from NC_056059.1 coordinate 818,564, forward strand.
TATATGGCACTTCTACCCATTTCCCTTGTTTTCTACAGAGCTGATCTAGTTGTAAAACATTATGGTATGGTAATTAAGAGACCCTTCAAATGGCCAGCATTCCCCATTTCTAAAGGATACTGTGGCTATTCAGTATCACAGAAGAAGATCAGGTATGTCTTTAAAAAAAAAAAAAAAAAAACACAAAACTCTGGGGATCAAACTTGTCCCTTTTTTTTTTTTTTTAATTGCATTTTAAAGGAGTAGTTCTGAAACTGTTAGCTTCCATCTGCAAGAGAGAAAAAAGCGACATCCTTAGCCATGGATTTTTTCCACCAGAGGTGGTCCTCCCAGCTTGAGATGGGGGGGCGGGTGTGTGTGTGTGTGTGGTAGACAGACTCTCTACTGAAGCTTTCCTTCCCTGTTTGGACTTAGTCTGTCCCTTAGTGATGCAGGTGCTATACTCGTCCCTCCTGGTTCTACCACTAAGGTGGGGTGGAGATGCACCAGGGACAGACCTGATGTCACCCCAAATTGATTTAGTTCCCTACCACCAACACCTTTGTTTGATTTCCCCCTTTCCTCTGACACCACTCGGGTTGAAGCAGAGTAGTTTTCCTGGTATGTTTCCCTGGCTAGGACTAATAGGGGAAGCATCCGTGTTCAGTGTGCCTGTGCACACTCCTGAGTACAGTCCTGACGGCAGTGAAAGTGGTGAGTCATAAAGAGGTGAACAGCAAACCCAAGATGTCTCTTCTGAGTGTCACCACACCAGGATATGTGATAGCAAAAGAGGTTGTGGAGGGTTGGCCAGTGAGGAAAAAGTGATTTTTATCCTCAAGCTACTAGGTCCAACCCTTCAAGTTCATTGCCACAGATTCCACAAAAGAAATATCTAAGGAGTTAAGACAAAACCCATCAGAGAGCCTTCTCTGGTCTTCTAAGAGCTAGCACTACCAAAAGAAGAAGCACATTTTACTTCCAGTCTGGGATTCTCAATCTATGTTCTTGGAAACCTCATGCTAGCTAGCAGTGCTTCCAGCCATATAGTTTGGAGGCACAGCTATGACAAGGACTCACTTTCAGGTCGACAGCCCCTGAAGCAAGCAACCAAAAGAGTGACTTTAGCCTGAGAGATGTTCCTGGAGCTAGAGTTCTGCCTTGCTCCCAAATGTGCTCTTGTAACTTTTGGCTCCTAGCAAGGCTAGGCACTTCCATACATGGGGTCTAAGTAAAAGTACATAGTAACAGCATGGATCACAGTTCCCTTGAAAGTCTATGATCTGACAGATTAAGTTAGTAATTATAATTCCCCATGCAATTATTAATGGTCAAAGAAACCAAGAAAAGGTGAGCGAGAAAAGAAAGTTCAGTTCACATGCTTCACCCATTTCTGGCCTCTCCCCTCGCAGTGACACAGGGTATTTCACGCATAGGCAGGTTGGCATAAAACCCTCCCAAGGCTACCCTTTTTGGGACTGCCTTCAGTCATTATGAGGCACCTTGAAACTGCAGAGCAGGGTGCATCACTTGTTTTGCACAGGGCGTGTCATTCATTCACACAAGCACACTGTAGAGTTAGTAAAGTAAGGCAGAAAACGTGTATATTGAGAACGTAGAAAGGCTACAGCTCTGAGTGTTCTTACTTGTCTTGAAGATCCCAGGGGAGCCCACAAGATGATAGCTTACAGTGGACAATGTAGGATTCATGATTTCTGAAGAAGATTTTAGCTTTGGGGCCCAGGACCAGGCTTGATCACTCAAGAAATTTTGTGTACCACAGTTTTATTGAAGTATAAAAAGGGACAGATGCACATGAAATTAAAAGACGCTTACTCTTTGGAAGGAAAGTTATGACCAACCTAGATAGTGTATTGAAAAGCAGAGACATTACTTTGCCAAAAAAGGTCCGTCTAGTCAAGGCTATGGTTTTTCCTATGGTTATGTGTGGATGTTGAGAGTTGGAGTATGAAGAAAGCTGAGCGCTGAAGAATTTATGTTTTTGAGCTGTGGTGTTGGAGAAAACTCTTGAGAGTCCCTTGGACAGCAAGGAAATCCAACTAGTCCATTCGAAAGGAGATCAGCTCTGGGTGTTCTTTGGAAGCAATGATGCTAAAGCTGAGACTCCAGTACTTTGGCCACCTCATTGACTCATTGGAAAAGACTCTGATGCTGGGAGGGATTGGGGGCAGGGGGAAAAGGGGACGACATAGGATGAGATGGCTGGATGGCATCACCGACTCGATGGACATGACTTTGAGTGAAATCCAGGAGTTGGTGATGGACAGGGAGGCCTGGCGTGCTGCAATTCATGGCGTCACTAAGAGTCGGACACGAATGAGTGACTGCACTGAACTGGACTGAAAAAGAGAGAGGAAGCTTCTGACATAGACATCAGAAAGGGGATGAAGAGTGTTCTCTCCCTAATCTAAACATAGTAATTATGTACTTTATAAATTGGTTATTACAATAAATCAAAAGAATGTCTCAAGATTGTAAAAATCTTACCAGACCCACTCCTACAATTTACATTTTAAGATGACAGGATTAGGACTAACAATAGAAAGATTTTACAAGGCCCATTCCCATAATATAAATTTCAAGATAACGGGATTAGTCTGAAAGATTTCAAGAAGTAGAAACTTTCCTCGAGCAGGGAACAGTGTTATTATATAATCCTTAGTACAGAGTTTAAACTCAGTTGTTTGTTGTGTAATCATCAATTCTGAGCTTAAAGAAGACAAGAAATGTAGAGAATTAAGAGAGGAGAAAAAAAAAAAAGAAGACATTTGTCTTTTTCTCCTCCTTGAAAATTCCAGACCCCTCTCTCCTCTTCAGGGACCCTGGACTTATTATCAACATGCCTAGGAATTGACTCTCTCAGTTCTTGTACTTTTGAAGCCTAGCTTGGAGAATTTTGAGCATTACTTTGTTAGCATGTGAAATATGTGTAATTGTGTGGTAGTTTTAACATTCTTTGGCATTTCCCTTCTTTGGTATTGGAATGAAAACTGACCTTTCCCAGTCTTGTGACCACTGCTGAGTTTTCCAAATTTGCTGGCATATTGCATAAAGCACTTTAGCAGCATCACCTGTTAAGATTTGAAATAGCTCAGTTGGAATTCCATCACCTCCACTAACTCTATTTGTAGTGATGCTACCTAAGTCCCTCTTGATTTTGCAGTCTAAGTAGTCTGGTTCTAGGTGACTGATTACATCATCATGGTTATCTGGATCATTAAGATATTTTTTTATATAATTCTATGTATTCTTGCCACCTCTTCTTAATATCTTCTTCTTGTAGGCCCATTCCATTTCTGTCCTTTATTGTGTCCATTTTTGTATGAAATATTCCTTGGTATCTCTAAAGATATTACATGCACAGGGAATTAAAAGAAAACCAGAATAGCAATACTTATATCAGATAAAATACACTTTAAAGCAAAGATTGCATTAAGAGATAAAGAAGGACATTGTATTATGATAAACTGCTCAATCCAGCAAGATTATATGATATTTGTATATATCTATACATACAACATAAAAGCACCTAAACTTATAAAAGCAAATATTAATAAACATAAAAGGAAAAATTGACAATAACACAACACCAGTTCAGTCGTGTGCAACTCTTTGCAACCCCATGGACTGTAGCCCCAGGTTCCTCTGTCCATGGGATTTTCCAGACAAGACTGATGGAATGGATTGCCATTTCCTTCTCCAGAGGATCTTCCCAAACCAGGGTTCGAACCTGAGTCTCCTACATTTCAGGTAAACGCTTTATTGTCTGAGCCACCAGGGAAGCCTATACATATAACAGAGAAGTACCTAAATTAATAAAAGTAAACATTAACAAACATAAAAGGAAAAATTGACAGTAATACAATACCAGTAAGAAACCTCAGTATGCTACTTATTTGTTGATGTTCTTTAGTCACTAAGTTGTATCAGACTGTTTGCTACCCCATGAACGGCAGCCCACCAGGCTTCCCTGTCGTTCACTATCTCCAGGAGTCTGCTCAAACTGTTGTCCATTGAATCAGTGATGCGATCCAATCATCTCATCCTCTGTTGACCCCTTCTCTACTTGTCCTCAGTCTTTCCCAACATCAGGGTCTTGTCCAATGAGTCAGCTGTTTACATCAGGTGGCCATACTATTGGAATTTCAGCTTCAGTACCAGTCCTCCCAATGAATATTCAGGATTGCTTTCCTTTATGATTGACTGCAATTTACTCCAATGGACAAATAATCCAGACAGAAAGGAAACAAATGTTAGTTTTAAATGACTTAATTGAAATATAGATGATAGATAGAGCATTTAATCTCTTGGATGAATACGCATTCTTTACAAATGTACTTGAAACATTGTCTAGGATAGAGCATGTTAGGTCACCAAATAAGTCTCAATAAAATTAAGAACCAAGCATCTTTTGTGACCACAATGATATATAACTAGAAATTAACAAGAAAAATACTGAAAAAAAAGTGGAGGTTACATAATATGCTAGAAAATAGCCAGTGGGTCACTGAAGAAATAAAGAAGAAATACTAAAATATATGGAAACCAATGAAAACACAGACAATGTTCCAAAATTTATTGGCCACATCAAAAGCAGCTCTAAGAGAGTAGTATATAACAATACAGTCCTTACCTGAGGAAACAAATAATCCTCAACTAAACAACACAGTTACATTAAAGGGAGTACAAAATGAAAAGAAACTAAGCCCAAACTTAATAGAAGGAAGGAATAATGAAGACTGCAGAGAATGTAAATTTGTTAATAGAGACTAAAAGAAACAGAAAAAGATCCATGAGAATAAGATCTGATTTTTGGACTACATAAACAAAATTGATAAACCTTTAGCCAGATTAATCAAGAAAAAAGAGAAATTGAAAGTCACTCAGTTTGACTCTTTGTGACCCTATGGACTATACAGTCCATACAGTAATACTCAAGCCAGAATATTGGAGTGAGTAGCCTTTCCCTTCTCCAGGGGATGTCCCAACCCAGGAATCGAACTGGGGTCTCCTGTATTGCAGGCAAATTTTTTTTTTTCTTTTTACCAAATGAGCTATTAAGGAAGCCCAAGAAAAAAGAGAGAGGGACCAAACAGATAAAATCAGAAATATAAAGAGGAAAATTGGCAACTGACATCACAGAAATACAAAAGATATAAAATATATAAACTATAAAATTTCCCCAAAGTAAAAGTCTAGGAATGGATGGCTTCACTAGGGAATTCTATCAAATATTTAAAGAAGAGTTAATATGTATCCTCAAATTATTATTCCAAAAATTTGAAGAGGAAAGAACACTTGTACAAGGGCAGCACCACTCTAATAACAAAACCAGACTAAGAAATAGAAGAAGAAAAAAAAATTACAGGCTGATATTGTGGATGAAGATAGATGCAAATATCCTCAACAAAATATTAATAAACTGAATTCAACATTTCATTAAAAGGACCAAACATCACGATCAATTGGGATTTATTTCAGTAATGCAAATATAGATCAGTACTAACAAAATCAATGTGATACACCACAGTTAAAGAAGCATAGGATAAAATCTATATTATCATCTCAATAGATACAAAAAAGAAAATTGTTGATAAAATCCAACATCCATTTTTGACAGACCTCTCAACAAATTTATTATAGAGGAAACGCGTGTATGTCTGTGCGTTTCTGTGTGTGTATGTGTGTGCTCAGTCACCCAGTTTTGTCTGACTTTTTGCAACTGCATGGACTGTAGCCTGTCAGGCTCCTCTAGCCATTGAATTTTCCAGGCAAGTATAACTCAACATAATAGGACCAGATATGGCAAATGTACAACCACATTGTACTTAATGGTGAAAAGCTGAAAGCGGTTGCTGTAAGATCACAAATAATATAATGATGTTCATTCTCACCACTTAAATTCACCATAGTATTGGAAGTCTAATTGTAGCAATCAGGTGAGAAAATAGAGATAAAAAACATCCAAATTAGAAAAGTATAAGTAAAACTGTCACTGTGGTTACATAACATAGTACCATACATAAAATATCCTAAAGATGCTACCAAGAAACAAGTAGAACTAATAAGTGATTTCAGAGAAATTGTGGGAGGAAAATTAATATGTAAACTAAGTTATATTTCTATACAGTAATAACAGACTCTCAAAAAGAGAATTTAAGAATACAGTCTCATTTACAATTACATTAAAAAGCATAAAACAAATAAGAATAAAGCTAACCAAGGAGGTAAATGAACTAGACTCAGAAAATTTCTGTGTAGGAAAGAAAGAAAGCAGAAAGAAACAAATGAAAAGATAAACTGTGATGATAGATTGGAAAAAAATAATATTACTAATGACCATACTCCCTAAGGTAATCCTCAGATTCAATGCAATCTCTATTAAAATACCGAGGTAATTTTTTCACAGTATTGGAACCCAAATCCTGAAATTTGCTTAGAACACAAAGGGTGATGAATAGCCTAAGCAAATATAAAGAACAAAGCTGGAGCTACCACACTCTCCAACTTCAAACTATACTACAAAGCTACAATAATCACAACAGCAGGGTGCTTACACAAAGGGACACAGAAAGATCAGTGGAACAGAAGTGAGATCTTAGAAATAAGCCCACATACATACAGTCAATCCACAGCAAAGGAGGCAAGAATATACAATAGGAAAAGGACAGTTTCTTCAATAAATGGTGGTGGGAAAATTGGACAGCTCTATGTAAAAGTCAAACTGGGCCACTTTCTTACACCATATACAAAATTAAACGGATTAAAGACTTAAGTGTAATACATGAAACCATGAAACTTCTAGAGGAAAACATAAGCAAAATATTCTTTGACGTTGGTCTCTGGAACATATATATATATATATATATATATATATATACACATATATATATATATACACATATATATATGTATATATATATGTATATGTATATGTATATGTATTTGGCTATGTCTCAAGGAGCAAGGGAGATAAAAGCAAAAATAAATAAATGGGATCTAATCTTCTCAGCTGGTCAGGGGCAGAAACCAGAGGAGCCCATGCCCGAGGGGTGGCGGCCAAGAGGAGCTACTTCGTGTCCGAGGTCAGGGTCAGTGGCTAAGAGTTCCAGGCTGTGACAGCACAGGAACAGCCAAGAAGAGCTACCACGGGTCTGAGGTCAGGGGCAGCAGCTGAGAGGAGCAACCCCACTTCCAAGGAGGGATGGCTTCGGGGGTGCAGGAGAGCCTAAAGGAGCTACTTCACATTCAAAGTCAGGAGGGGCGGCAGTGAGGAGATACCCCCTCATCCAAGGTAAGGAGCAGCAGCTGCTCTTTGCTGGCTCAGTCGTGAAGAGATACCCCACGTCCAAGGTAAAAGAAACCCAAGTAAGACGGTAGGTGTTGCAAGAGGGCATCAGAGGGCAGAAACACTGAAACCATAATCACAGAAGACTAGTCAATCTAATCACACTAGGACCGCAGCCTTGTCTAACTCAGTGAAACTAAGCCATGCCCTGTGGGGCCACCCAACATGGGCAGGTCATGGTGAAGAGGTCTGACAGAATGTGTTCCACTGGAGAAGGGAATGGCAAACCACTTCAGTATTCTTGCCTTGAGAACTTCATGAACAGTATGAAAAGGCAAAATGATAGGATACTGGAAAAGGAACTCCCCAGGTCCATAGGTGCCCGACATGCTACTGGAGGTCAGTGGAGAAATAACTCCAGAAAGAATGAAGGGAACCAAAGCAAAAACAATACCCAGCTGTGGATGTGACTGGTGATAGAAGCAAGGTCCGATGCTGTAAAGAGCAATATTGCATAGGAACCTGGAAAGTTAGGTCCATGAATCAAGGGAAACTGGAAGATGTCAAACAGGAGATGGCAAGAGTGAACGTCAACATTCTAGAAATCAGTGAACTAAAATGGACTGGAAAGGGTGAATTTAACTCAGATGACCATTATATCTACTACTGTCGGCAGAAATCCCTTAGAAGAAATGGAGTAGCCATCATGGTCAAAAAAAGAGGATGAAATGCAGTACTTGGATGCAATCTCAAAAATGACAGAATAATCTCTGTTCGTTTCCAAGGCAAACCATTCAGTATCACAGTTTTCCAAGTCTATGCCCCAACCAGTAACTCTGAGGAAGCTGAAGTTGAATGGTTCTATGAAAACCTACAAGACCTTTTAGAACTAACACCACCAAAAAGATGTCCTTTTCATTATAGGGGACTTGAATGCAAAAGTAAGAAGTCAAGAAACACCTGGAGTAACAGGCAAATTTTGCCTTGGAATATGAAATGAAGAAGGGCAAAAGCTAATAGAGTTCTGCCAAGAAAACGCACTGGTCATAGCAAACACCCTCTTCCAACAACACAAGAGAAGACTCTACACATGGACATCACCAGATGGTCAACACTGAAATCAGATTGATTATATTTTTTGCAGCCAAAGATGGAGAAGCTCTATATAGTCAGCAAAAACAAGACTGGGCTCAGATCATGAGCTCCTTATTTATCAAATTTAGACTTAAATTGAAGAAAGTAGGGAAAACCACTAGACCATTCAGGTATGACCTAAGTCAAATCCCTAATGATTATACAGTGGAAGTGAGAAATAGAATTAAAAGACTAGATCTGATAGACGGAGTACCTGATGAACTATGGAATGAGGTTCGTGACATTGTACAGGAGACAGGGATCAAGATCATCCCCATGGAAAAGAAATGCTAAAAAGCAAAATGGCTGTCTGGGGAGGCCTTACAAATAGCTGTGAAAAGAAGGGAAGTGAAAAGCAAAGGAGAAAAGGACAAATGTAAGCACCTGACTGCAGTGTTCCAAAGAATAGCAAGGAGAGATAAGAAAGTCCTCCTCAGCGATCAATGCAAAGAATTAGAGGAAAAGAACAGAATTGGAAAGACTAGAGATCTCTTCAAGAAAATTAGAGATACCAAGGGAACATTTAATGCAAAGATGGGCAACAGAGTACAGAAATGGTCTGGACCTAACAAAAGCAGAAGATATTGAGAAAAGATGGCAAGAATACACAGAAGAACTGTACAAAAAAGATCTTCACGACACAGATAATCACCATTGTGTGATCACTCACCTAGAGCCAGGCATCCTGGAATGTGAAGTCAAGTGGACCTTAGGAAGCATCACTATGAACAAAGCTAGTGGAGGTGATGGAATTCCAGTGGAGCTGTTTCAAATCCTGAAAGATGATGCTGTGAGAGTGCTGCACTCAATATGCCAGCAAGTTTAGAAAACTCAGCAGTGGCCACAGGACTGGAAAAGGTCAGTTTTCATTGCAATCCCAAAGAAAGGCAAGGCCAAAGAATGCTCAAACTACTGCACAATTGCACTCATCCCACACACTAGTAAAGTAATGCTCAAAATTCTCCAAGCCAGGCTTCAGCAATATGTGAACCGTGAACTTCCAGATGTTCAAGCTGGTTTTAGAAAAGGCAGAGGAACAAGAGATCAAATTGCCAATATCTGCTGGATCATCGAAAAAGCAAGAGACTTTCAGAAAAAAAAAAAAAAAAGTCTATTTCTGGTTTATTGACTGTGCCAAAGCCTTTGACTGTGTGGATCACAATAAACTGTGGAGAATTCTGAAAGAGATGGAAGTACCAGACCACCTGAACTGCCTCTTGAGAAACCTATATGCATATCAGGAAGCAACATTTAGCACTGGACATGTAACAACATACTGGTTCCAAATAGGAAAAGGAGTACGTCAAGGCTGTATATTGGCACCCTGCTTATTTAACTTGTATGCAGACTACATCATGAGAAACACTGGGCTGGAAGAAGCACAAGCTTCAAGATTGCCGGGAGAAATCTCAATAACCTCAGATATTTAGATGGCACCACCCTTATGGCAAAAAATGAGGAAGAACTAAAAAGCCTCTTGATGAAAGTGAAAGAGGAGAGTTAAAAATTTGGCTTAAAGCTCAGCACTCGGAAAATGAAGATCATGGCATCTGGTCCCATCACATCATGTGAAATAGATGGGGAAACAGTGGAAACAGTGTCAGAGTTTACTTTTTTGGCCCCAAAATGACTACAGATGGTGATTGCAGCCATGAAATTAAAAGACGCGTACTTCTTGGAAGAAAAGTTTTGACCAACCTATATAGCATGTTGAAAAGCAGAGACATTACTCTGCCAACAAAAGTCTGTCTAGTCAAGGCTATGATTTTTCCAGTGGTCATGTATGGATATGAGAGTTGGACTGTGAAGAAAGATTATCATCAAAGAATTGATGCTTTTGAACTGTGGTGTTGGAGAAGACTCTTGAAAGTCCCTTGGACTGCAAAGAGATCCACGCAGTCCATTCTAAAGGAGATCAGCCTTGGGTATTCTTTGGAATGAATGATGCTAAAGCTGAAACTCTAGTACTTTGGCCACCTCATGCGAAGAGTTGACTCATTGGGAAAGACTGATCGTTGGAGGGACTTGGGGGTAGGAGGAAAAGAGGACGACAGAGAATGAGATGACAGAGAATTACATGGCTGGATGGCATCACTGACTCGATGGACTTGAGTTAGAGTGAACTCCGGGAGTTGCTGATGGACTAGGGGGCCTGGCGTGCTGCGATTCATAGAGTCGCAGAGTTGGACACAACTCAGTGAATGAACTGAACTGAATCAAAGTAAAAATTTTCTTTGAAGTTGATTATAAAACTTAAGCAAAACTATCATCCCTTATTATCACTTTATTTCATAACCTCTTCTCCTTTCTAATGGTCTTTGATCCATATTCTTCCATCTGGGTTGTGTCAAAAGCTACCTAGGGGATCACACTGGCCACAAGTTTCCATTCTATAATCTGCTTCCATCTGGAACTGGAGTGACACTTATCAAATGCATAATTAAATATGCTCTTTGCTTACATAAAGTCTCAAATGACTCTCAGGTTTGTATATAGCCCTAATTTTTTAGCTTGGCTGACCAGTTTTCAATTACCTGATGTCTATCTAGTGTTTAAACCTGATTGTTAAGCATGTGTTTTCCTGATTGCTTATTTTTATTTTGGCATTCCAAGTATAGCAAAGTATATGCAGTTTCCAATGTGCCTTTCTCTTACCTGTCCAGTGTTTAATCTTAGTGTTGCAGTATTCTGGTTGCAATTCTTAGTATTCTGGTTGCAATACTTTCTCGTCCTGACAAACTCCAACTTGTCGTGTACACTCCAGTAAAGCAGTATCCTAGTGTGTGGAATTGTGGCCTCCTGAAAGATATATCCAAGTCTTAAAACCCAGTACCTATGAATGGGATTTTATTTGGAAAAAAGGGACTTTGCAGATATGATAAAGATCTCAGAATGAGAGCTTCTTGAATTAGGCCCTAAATCCAATGACTGATGTCCTTGTGAGAAAAAGAAATGGAGACACAGAAAAATCCAGGAGGAGCCATGTGGAGAAGGAAGCAGAGATTGGGACTGTGCTTCTATAAGCCAAGGGACATCTGGAGTCACTGAGAGTTAGTGAGAAAAGAAAGGACTATACCTTGGAGTTTCCTGAGGGAGCACCATCCTGCTGACACTGTGAAGCTGAGGGCTGCAGAACTGTGAAAAAAACAAATTATTTTATTTCAATCCATCCAGTTTCTATTACAACAGCCCTAGGAAACAAATGCAGGCAGTTCCTTAGGAAATCTGTGTTTGGGAAGCAGTATCTGATTACAGCTGCACATGTGGACTTTGGTCTTAGGCAGACCTTTGTTGGAAGCTCATCTTTGTAAGAATAACTGTGATTTGGGCCTAAAAATCTAAGCTCTCTGAGCTCATGTTTTTAAAATCAACTATAAATTGGGGTAATGATTTTTTCCTTATAGGATAGTACTTAGGAATTGAATGAGACAGTCATGGGAAATCTTTGCAAGGTGTAGTAGCTCAATAAATATAAACTGTGATGTTATTCTTCTTTTAAAACCGTGATCCTTAAGAGGGACCAGTTTCATGGAAGACAATTTTTCCATTGACTGGAGTAGGGGATTTTTCCAGAGATTCAAGTATATTATATTTATTTTGCATATTATTTCTATTATTACATCAGGTCTACCTCATATCTTCAGACATTAGATCCCAGAGATTGGGGATCTCTGTTCTAAAACTCCTTTGTTGCTGGTCAGCCACTAAGTCATGTCCGACTTTTTGTAATCCCATGGACTGCAGCATAGACAGGCTCCTTTGTCATCCACTATCTCCCAGGGATGCTCAATTTCACATTCATTGACTCAGTGATACTATCTAATCATCTCATCCTCTGCCATTCCCTTCTCCTTTTGCCTTCAGTCTTTCTCAGCATTGGAGTCTTTCCAGAGAGTCAGCTGTTTGCTTCAAATGGCTAAACTACTGGAGCATCAGTCCAGTGAATATTAAGGTTAATTTCCGTTGGGGTTGTACTGGTTTGATCTCCTTGCAGCCCAAGGGACTCTCAAGAATCTTCTCTAGCGCTACAGTTCGAAAGCATCAATTCTTTGCCACTCAACTTTCTTTACAGTCCAACTCTCTTATCCATTACATGACTACTGGAAACATCATAGCTTTGACTATACAGAAACTTTGTTGGCAAAGTGATGTCTTTGCTTTTAATATGCTTCTAGGTTACTGATTGCTTTCCTTCCAAGAAGCAAGCATCTTTTAATTTTTTGACTCCACTTCAGTCAATGTCACCAGTGGTTTTGGAGTGCAAGAAAATGAAATCTGTCACTGCTTCCACTTTTCCCCCTTCCATTTGCCATGAAGTGATGATATCATATCTTAGTATTTTAAATGTTGAGTTTCAAGCAAGCTTTTTCACTCTCCTCTTTCACCCTTATCAAGAGGCTTTTTATTTCCTCTTCATTTTCTGACATTAGAGTGGTATCATCTGCATACCTGAGGTTGTTATTTCTCCCTGAAATCTTAACTCCAACTTGTGATTCATTCAGTACCACATTTCACATGATGCACTCTGCAGAGAAGTTAAATAATCTAGGTGACACAATACAGTCTTGTGGTACTCCTTTCCAAAATGTGAAGCAGTCCATTGTTCCATATCTGGTTCTGTTTCTTCTTGACCCATACAGGTTTCTCAGGAGACAGGTAAGGTGGTCTGATATTCCTATCTCTTAAAGAGTTTTCCTCGTTTTGTTGTGATCCACATAGTCAAAGGATTTAGCATAGTCAATGGAGTAGAAGAAGATGTTTTTATGGAACTCCTTTGCTTTCTCCATGATCTAACAAAGGTTGGCAATTTTTAAAAAATTTTTTTACCATTTATCATTTATTTATTATTATTATTATTTTACTTTACAATATTGTATTGGTTTTGCCATACATTGACATGAATCTACCACGGGTGTACATGTGTTCCCCATCCTCAACCCCCCTCCCACTTCCCTCCCTGTACCATCCCTGTGGGTCATCCCAGTGCACCAGCCCCAAGCATCCTGTATCCTGCATCGAACCTGGACTGGTGATTTGTTTCTTATATGATGTTATACATGTTTCAGTGCCATTCTCCCAAATCATTCCACCCTCTCCCACAGAGTCCAAAAACTGTTCTATACATCTGTGTCTCTTTTGCTCTCTTGCATACAGGGTTATTGTTACCGTCTTTCTAAATACCATATATATGCGTTAGTATACTGTACTGGTGTTTTTCTTTCTGGCTTACTTCAGTCGGTATAATAGGCTCCAGTTTCATCCACCTGATTTGAACTGATTCTCATGTATTCTTTTTTAACAGCTGAGTAATACTCCATTGTATATATGTGCCACAGTTTTCTTATCCATTCATATGCTGATGGACATCTAAGTTGTTTCCATGTCCTGGCTATTATAAACAGTGCTGCAAAGAACATTGGGGTACATGTGTCTCTTTCAATTCTGGTTTCCTCGATGTGTATGCCCAGCAGTGGGATTGCTGGGTCATAAGGCACTTCTATTTTCAGTTTTCTTAAGGAATCTCCATACTGTTCTCCTTAGTGGCTGTACTAGTTTGCATGCCCACCAACAGTGTAAGAGGGTTCCCTTTTCTCCACAACCTCTCCAGCATTTATTGCTTGTAGACTTTTGGATCGCAGCCATTCTGACTGCTGTGAAATGGTACCCCATTGTGGTCTTGATTTGCATTTCTCTGATAATGAGTGATGTTGAGCATCTTTTCATGTGTTTGTTAGCCATCTGTATGTCTTCTGTGGAGAAATGTCTATTTAGTTCTTTGGCCCATTTTCTGATTGGGTCGTTTATTTTTGTGGAATTGAGCTGCAGGGGTTGCTTGCATATTTTTTATACTTGTTGTCTGTCAGTTGCTTCATTTGCTATGATTTTCTCCCATTTTGAAGGCTGTCTTTTCACCTTGCTTATAGTTTCCTTTGTTGGGCAGAAGTTTTTAAGATTAATTAGGTTCTATTTGTTTATTTTTGCTTTTATTTCCAGTATTATGGGAGATGGGTCATAGAGGATCCTACTGTGATTTATGTCAGAGAATGTTTTGCCTATGTTTTCCTCTAGGAGTTTTATAGTTTCTGGTCTTACATTTAGATCCTTAATCCGTTTTTAGTTTCTTTCTGTGTATGGTGATAGAAAGTGTTTTAGTTTCATTCTTTTACAAGTGGTTGACCAGTTTTCCCAGCACCACTCTTTAAAGAGATTGTCTTTTCTACATTGTATATTCTTGCCTGCTTTGTCAAAGATAAGGTGTCGATAGGGGCGTGGATTTATCTCTGGGCTTTCTATTTTGTTCCATTGATCTATATTTCTGTCTTTGTGCCAGTACCGTATTGTCTTGATGACTGTGGTTTGTAGTAGAGCCTGAAGTCAGGCAGATTGATTCCTCCAGTTCCATTCTTCTTTCTCAACATTGCTTTGGCTATTCAAGGTTTTTTGTATTTCTATAAAAATTGTGAAATTATTTGTTCTATCTCTGTGAAAAATACCATTGGTAGCTTGATAGGGACTACATTGAATCTATAGATTGTTTTTGGCTGGTATACTCATTTTCACTATATTGATTTTTCCAATCCATGAACATGGTATATTTCTCCATCTATTCAGTTTAGTTCAGTTCAGTCACTCAGCCGTGTACGACTCTTTGTGACCCCATGAATCATAGCACGCCAGGCCTCCCTGTCCATCACCAACACCCGGAGTTCACTCAGACTCATGTCCATTGAGTCAGTGATGCCATCCAGCCATCTCATCCTCGGTCGTCCCCTTCTCCTCTTGCCCCCAATCCCTCCCAGCATCAGAGTCTTTTCCAATGAGTCAACTCTTTGCATGAGGTGGCCAAAGTACTGGAGTTTCAGCTTTAACATCATTCCTTCCAAAGAAATCCCAGGGTTGACTCCTTCAGAATGGACTGGTTGGATCTCCTTGCAGTCCAAGGGATTCTCAAGGGTCTTCTCCAACACCATAGTTTAAAAGCATCAATTCTTCGGCACTCAACCTTCTTCACAGTCCAACTCTCACATCCATACATGACTCCAGGAAAAACCATAGCCTTGACTAGACGGACCTTTGTTGGCAAAATAATGTCTCTGCTTTTCAATATGCTATCTAGGTTAATCATAACTTTTCTTCCAAGGAGAAAGCATATTTTAATTTCATGGCTGCAGTCACCATCTGCAGTGATTTTGGAGCCCAAAATAATGAAGTCTGACACTGTTTCCCCATCTATTTCCCATGAAGTGATGAGACCAAATGCCATGATCTTCGTTTTCCCAATGTTGAGTTATAAGCCAACTTTTTCACTCTCCTCTTTCACTTTCATCAAGAGGCTTTTTAGTTCCTCTTCACTTTCAGCCATTAGGGTGGTGTCATCTGCATGTCTGAGGTTATTGATATTTCTCCCAGTAATCTTGATTCCAGCTTGTATTTCTTCCAGTCCAGCATTTCTCATGATGTACTCTACATAGAAGCTAAATAAGCACGGTGACAATATACAGCCTTGACGTACTCCTTTTCCTATTAGGAACCAGTCTGTTGTTCCATGTCCAGTTCTAACTGTTGCTTCTTTGATTTCTTTCACCAGTGCTTTATAATTTTCTATATATAGATCTTTAGTTTCTTTAGATAGATATATTCCTTAGTATTTTATTCTTTTCATTGCAATGCTGAATGGAATTGTTTCCTTAATTTCTCTTTCTATTTTCTTATTATTAGTGTATAGGAATGCAAGGGATTTCTGTGTGTTGATTTTCTATCTTGCAACTTTACTATATTCATTGATTAGCTCTAGTAATTTTCTGGTGGAGTCTTTAGGATTTTCTCTGTAGAGGATCATGTCATCTGCAAACAGTGAGAGTTTTACTTATTTTTTCAATTTGGATTTCTTTTATTTATTTGTCTGCTCTGATTGCTGTGGCCAAAACTTCCAAAACTATGTTGAATAGTAGTGGTGAGAGTGGGCACCCTTGTCTTGTTCCTGACTTTAGGGGAAATGCTTTCAATTTTTCACTTTTGAGGATAACGTTTGCTGTGGGTTTGTCATAAATAGCTTTTATTATGTTGAGGTATGTTCCTTTTATTCCTGCTTTCTGTAAAATTTTTTTATCATAAATGGATGTTGAATTTTATCAAAGGCCTTCTCTGCATCTATTGAGATAATCATATGGCTTTTATTTTTCAATTTGTTAATGTGGTGAATTACATTGATGGATTTGTGGATATTGAAGAATCCTTGCATCCCTGGGATAAGGCACACTTGGTCATGGTGTATGATCTTTTTAATGTGTTGTTGGATTCTGATTACTAGAATTTTGTTAAGGATTTTTGCATCTATGTTCATCAGAGATATTGGCCTGTAGTTTTCTTTTTTTGTGGCATCTTTGTCAGGTTTTGTTATTTGGATGAGATGGCCTCATAGAATGAATTTGGATGTTTACCTTCCTCTGCAATTTTCTGGAAGAGATTGAGTAGGATAGGTGTTAGCTCTTCTCTAAATTTTTGGTAGAATTCAGCTGTGAAGCCATCTGGACCTGGGCTTTTGTTTGCTGGAAGTTTTCTGATTGCAGTTTCAATTTCCATGCTGGTGATGGATCTGTTAAGATTTTCTATTTCTTCCTGGTTCAGTTTTGGAAAATTGTACTTTCTAAGAATTTGTCCATTTCTTCCACGTTGTCCATTTTATTGGCATATAATTGCTGATAGTAGTCTCTTATGATCCTTTGTATTTCTGTGTTGTCTGTTGTGATCTCCCTATTTCCATTTCTGATTTTATTGATTTGGTTTTCCTCCCTTTGTTTCTTGATGAGTCTGGCTAATGGTTTGTCAATTTTATTTATCCTTTCAAAGAACCAGCTTTTGGCTTTGTTAATTTTTGCTATGGTCCCTTTTGTGTCTTTTGCATTTATATCTGCCCTAATTTTTAATATTTCTTTCCTTCTACTAAGCCTGGGGTTCTTCATTTCTTCCTTTCCTAGTTGCTTTAGGTGTAGAGTTAGATTATTTATTTGATTTTTTTCTTGTTTTTTGAGGTATGCCTGTATTGCTATGAACTTTCCGCCTTAACACTGCTTTTACAGTGTCCCACAGGTTTGGGATTGTGTTGTTGTGTTTTCATTTTCATTCATTTCTATGTATATTTTGATTTCCTCTGTGGTTTGTTGTTTATTCAGCAGCGTGTTGTTCAGCCTCTATATGTTGGAATTTTAAATAGCTTTTTCTCCTGTAATTGAGATCCAATCTTACTGCATTGTGGTCAGAAAAGATGCTTGGAATGATTTCTTTTTTTTTTTTTTTTTAATTTACCAAGGCTAGATTTATGGCCCAGGATGTGATCTATCCTGGAGAAGGTTCCTTGTGCACTGGAAAAAAAAAAGGTGAAATTCATTTTTCTGGGATGAAATGACCTATAGATATCAATTACATCTAACTGGTCTATTGTATCATTTAAAGTTTGTGTTTTCTTGTTAATTTTCTGTTTAGTTGATCTATCCATAGGTGTGAATGGGGTATTAAAGTCTCCCACTATTATTGTGTTATTGTTGATTTCTCCTTTCATAGTTGTTAGCATTTGTCTTACATATTGCAGTACTCCTATGTTGGGTGCATATATATTTATAATTGTTATATCTTCTTGGATTGATCCTCTGATCATTATGTAGTGTTCTTTTCTGTCTCTTTTCACACCCTTTTTTTTTAAAGTCTATTTTATCTGATATGAGTATTGCTACTCCTGCTTTCTTTTGGTCTCTATTTACATGGAATAACTTTTTCAGCCCTTCACTTTCAGTCTGTATGTGTCCCCTGTTTTGAGATGGGTCTCTTGTAGACAACATATATAGGGGTCTTGTTTTTGTATCCATTCAGCCAGTCTTTGTCTTTTGGTTGGGGCATTCAACCCATTTACATTTAAGGTAATTATTGATAAGTATAATCCTGTTGCCATTTACAGTATTGTTTTGGGTTCTGGTTTATACACCCTTTTGTGTTTCCTGTCTAGAGAATATCCTTTAGCATTTGTTGGAGAGCTGGTTTGGTGGTGCTGAATTCTCTCAGCTTTTGCTTGTCTGTAAAGCTTTTGATTTCTCCTTCGTATTTGAATGAGATCCTTGCTGGGTACAGTAATCTGGGCTGTAGGTTATTTCCTTTCATCACTTCGAATATATCTTGCCATTCCTCCCTGGCCTGAAGTGTTTCTATTGAAAGATCAGCTTTTATCCTTATGGGAATCCCCTTGTGTGTTATCTGTGGTTTTTCCCTTGCTGCTTTTAATATTTGTTCTTTGTGTTTGATCTTTGTTAATTTGATTAATATGTGTCTTGGGATGTTTCGCCTTGGGTTTACCTGTTTGGGACTCTCTGGGTTTCTTGGACTTGGGTAATTATTTCCTTCCCCATTTTAGGGAAGTTTTCAACTATTATCTCTTCAAGTATTTTCTCATAGTCTTTCTTTTTGTCTTCTTCTTCTGGGGCTCCTGTGATTCAAATGTTAGGCCGTTTAATATTGTCTTGGAGGTCTCTGAGATGGTCCTCATTTCTTTTAATTCATTTTTCTTTTTTCTTCTCTGATTCATTTATTTCTACCATTCTATCTTCTATTTCACTAATCCTATCTTCTGCCTCTGTTATTTTATCTGTTGCCTCCAGAGTGTTTTTGATCTCATTTATTGCATTAATCATTATATATTGACTCTTTTTCATTTCTTCTAGGTCCTTGTTAAATCTTTCTTGCATCTTCTCAATCCTTGTCTCCAGGCTATTTATCTGTGATTCCATTTTGATTTCAGGATTTTGGATCATTTTCACTGTCATTATGTGGAATTCTTTATCGGGTAGATTTCCTATACTTCCTCTTTGGTTTGATTTGGTGGGTATTTATCCTGTTCCTTTACCTGCTGGGTATTCCTCTGTCTCTTCGTCTTATTTATATTGCTCAGTCTGGGGTGGCCTTTCTGTGTTCTGGCAGTTTGTGGAGTTCTCTTTATTGTGGAGTTTCCTCACTGTGGGTGGGGTTATCCGGGTGGCTTGTCAAGGTTTCTTGGATAGGGAAGCTTGTGTTGGTGTTCTTGTGGGTGGAGCTGGATTTCTTCTCTCTGGAGTGCAATGAAGTGTCCAGTAATGAGTTATGAGATGACAATGGGTTTGGAGTAACTTTGTGTAGCCTGTATATTGATGCTTAGGGCTGTGTTCCTGTGTTGCTGGAGAATTTGCATGGTATATCTTGCTCTGGAACTTGTTGGCCCTTGGGTGGTGCTTGGTTTCATTGTAGGTATGGGGACATTTGGTGAGCTCCTGTCGATTAATGTTCCCTGGAGTCAGGAGTTCTCTGATGTTCTCAGGATTTGGACTTAAGCCTCCTGCTTCTGGTTTTCAGTCTTATTTTTAGTAGTCTCAAGGCTTCTCCTTTTATACAACACCTTTGATAAAACATCTATTTTAAAGATGAAAGGTTTCTCCACAGTGAGCGACATCCAGAGAGGTTCACAGAGTTACATGGAGAAGAGAAGAGGGAGGAGGGAGTTAGAGGTGACCCGAATGAGATGAGGTGAAATCAAAAGAGGAGAGAGCAAGCTAGCTAGTAAACACTTCCTTACATGTGCTCCACAGTCTAGACTGCTCAGAGATGTTCATGGAGTTATACAGAGAAGAGAAGAGGGAGGAAGGAGACAGAGGTGGCCAGGAGGATAAAAGAGGAGAATGAAAAGGAGAGGGGCAGATCCAGCCAGTAATCAGTTCTCCCACATGTTCTCCACTGTCTGGAACACACACAGATTCACAGAGTTGGGTAGAGAAGAGAAGGGTGGGGGGAGGAGACAGAGGCGACCTGGTGGAGAAAAAGGAGAATCCAAAGTGGGAGAGAGCACTCAAGTCAGTAATCTCGTTCCCAAGTAAAAATGGGTACTGAAGATTGGGTTCTTAAAAGTACAAAATTGATAACAAATACCAAAAAGTAAAGATTAAAAATCTAAAGTAGAGGTTGGATTTTCAAAAATACAATATTAAAGAATAGAAGAAAAAAAAAAAGAAAAAAAGTCACAAAAGTTATATATATATATATGTGTGTGTGTGTGTGTGTGTGTGTGTGTGTGTGTGTGTGTGTGTGTGTGTGAAGTTTGCTTAAAAAAATAAGGTCTATTTTTTTGCAGAGTAATAGTAGGTTATAAAAATGAAAATTGAAGGAGTAATAGAGGACTTATAATTTTTAAAAAAATAGAAAAAAAGAAGAATGATCTTACAAATAGTAAAATTATATCTAGGACTTTCTCTGGTGTTGTGGGCCATGTGGGGTCAGTTCATTTTTGGATAATTCCGTGGTCTGGCTTATATGTCTCAAGATCTATAGGCTCCTTCCTATGTAGTCGGTACTAACTACAGGGTTTTAATCTATTGCACCTGTCACTTCCAGGGTGGTTCCCTCTGTTTTAGCTTCTTCTGTTTGCTGGTCTCTTCAGTGTCTGATTTCCACCCTGAGACAAGGGGGTGGTGGTGGACACGTTTTTAGGCTCACTTGTTCAATAGCGCTATGGGGAGGGAGGGACACTGCAAACAAATAACACTGGCATGTGCTCGCAGTGTCGCAGCCACACTGGGCCTGCCCTCACTCACAGTGCGTGTGCCCTCCCTGCCCACACTGTTCAGGCTCTAGGTTGCTCCGCAGGGAACTGTCCGAGGCCGGCCCTGGGCTGCCTGCACCTCCCAGGTCTAAGCCGCTCGGGTTTAAGCACTCGGATAGTCCTCAGAGGTGCAGACTCCTCCGTTGGGCCTGCGTTTTGTGCCCTTCCCAGGTCCGAGCAGCTCAGATGATGAGGTGTTTGGCGAGGGCAGTTGCTGCAACTTATCACCTCCCCCATCCCTGCCACTTGGTTTTCTGGGTGCACAACCGGCTCACCTTGTCAGGCGGATGTTGACCATCCAGAACCCCAAGAAGTCTTAGTTAGCAAAGAAACCTGCTTGCAGTTTGGTAGATAATGTCTCTCCAGGGCTGCAATTGCCCCCTTCCAGCTCTGGCTGCCTGACACCAGAGAGGGATGGTCTGCAGCCGGGTATCTCTGTTCTTTGTGCAGGCCTAGCAGTGTCTTATGTTAGGGCTTTTGGCGTTGTAGCTATCCCACAGTCTGGTTTGCTAGCCCAAGTTAGTTCGCTCAGATTGCCCTCAGGGCATTCAGGCCCGGTCCTTACTCTAACCAATGCAGCCCAAGCCTCTCTGCCCAGCCCCTGCTTGCTAGTGGCGGGTAAGGTGTCTGCTCTGCTACTCCACTGGGGGAGTTACCATTGGGCTCGTAATCTGTGGGGTTTAATTATTTATTTATTTTTATTCCCTGTTATGTTTCCCTCTGTGGTTCCAAGAATCTCCACAGACTCGGCAGTGAGAGTGTTTCCTGGTGTTTAGAAACTTCTCTGTTTTAAAGACTCCCTACCTGGGATGGATCTCCATCCCTACCTCTTTTGTCTCTTTTTTTGTCTTTTATATGTTTTCCTACTTCCTTTCAAAGACAATGGGCTGCTTTTCTGGGTGCCAGATATCCTCTGCCGACATTCAGAAGTTATTTCACGGAATTTACTCAGAATTTAAAAGTTCTTTTGATGAATTTGTGGGGGAGAAAGTGATCTCCCTGTCCTATTCCTCCGCCATCTTAGGACCGCCTCCAAGGTTGGCAATTTTACCTGTGGTTCTTTCACCTCTTCAAACTCAAATTGTACATCTGGATGTTCTTGATTCATGCACTGTTGAAGCCTAACTTGAAGGATTTTGAGCATAACCTCACAAGCATGTTAAAAAAAAAAAAAAAAAAAAAAGCACAACTTTTTTACATTAGCTTGAATTTTCTTTGGCACTGCCCTTCTTTGGGATTGGAATGAAAACTGACATTTTCCAGTCTGGTGGTCAGTGCTGAGTTTTCCAAATTTACTGGAATAATGTTAAGACTTTAAATAGCTCAACTGGAGTTCCATCACCTCCACTAGCTTTGTTCATAATAATGCTTCCTAAAGCCCACTTTACTTCACAGTCCAGGATGTTCAGCTCTAGGTGAGTGACCAAATCATTGTGGTATTCCAGGTCATTAAGACTTTTCTTGTGTAGTTCTTCTGTGTAGCCTCATCTTCTAAAATCCCTACCCTTGGTCAATATTAAGTTCTTCCTTTTTCCTCTGTTCCCACATCACCTTTTACCAACCCCTATTATGAGATTCTATAATCTCTTTTCTTTTATCTAAGATATGTTTATAAATCTTCCCCTCAGCTATCTCTCAAACTCATTAAAAGCAGAACTATGTCTTATTTGTTCTTATCTTCTCAGAGTGTACAAAGCCAAACAGCTGGTAGATAGGCAGCATGACTGAATTGAGGGACTATGGCACCATGATAGGAGTAGGAAATGCCAACCTGATTCAGTATTCCTTCTTGGAAAATTCCACAGAGGAGCCTACAGTCAGAGAGCAGGCTTCAGTCAACTGGGGTTGCAAAAAGTTGAACAAGGGCCTGGGACAACTACGAAAAGGTGAGATGATGCTGCAGGACTTATGAAAAAGCTCTTGCAATTTACACAGAGTGAGCAATTGACCCACATAACCTCATTTATTATTTTTTATTTCATATTGTAGTATAGCTGATTTACAGTGTTGTGTTATTTCGAGGTTTACAGAAAAGTGATTCAGTCATATATATATACAAAATGTCCCAATTATTTTCCATTATGTTATTACAAAATATTAAATATAGTTGCCTGTTCTGTACAATAGGTCTTTGTACATTGTATATCCATGTCATAAATATAGTAGTGTGTATATGTTAATTTCAAACTCCTTATTTGCCCCACCCTATTCCACTTCTCCCATTAGTATCCATAAGTTTGCTTTCTATGTCTGTGCATGTAACTACATTTATTATTGAACTAATTTATTTTCAATTTTAAGATCACAGAATCTTAAACTCATATGGGCTATATGTTCATGATTTTGCTCAAAATAACCAACAAGAACCTACTTTGTAGGAGGGAATTCTACTCAATATTCTGTGATAACCTATACAAGAAAAGAATTTAAAAAAAGAATGAAAATGTGTATATGTATAACTGAATACTTTGCTGGTATTCAGTTATACTTCTGTATCCTCAAAATCTAGAAGGTGCTTATATGCAAAATAGGCAACAATGAGTATGTTCATCTTGAATGAACAAATGAATAAAACTTCATTGTTTATAAACAATTTGCAATATCCAGATATACTGAAATATTTATTGTACCTATTTGAAAATTTGGGGTCACCAGAAAGATGTTATGGGGAGGGAGGTGGGAGGGGGGTTCATGTTTGGGAATGCATGTAAGAATTAAAGATTTTAAAATTTAAAAAATAAAAAACTAAAAAAAGAAAAAAAAAAAGAAAATTTGGGGTCAGAATACACAATTCCTAGCATCAAGTTTTGTGCTTGTACATTGAAAGGCAAATACTCTTTGGGGTAATACTCAGTAAACGTTGTTGTTCAGGTGCTAAGTCATGTCTGACTCTTTGAGACCCCGTAAGCAGCAGCACACCAGGCTTCCTGTCCTTCACTATCTTCTGGAGTTTGCTCACCTTATGCCCATTGAGTCAGTGGTGCCAGCCAAACATCTCATCCTCTATAACCCTCTTCATTTGCCCTCAGTCTTTTCCAGCATCAGGGTCTTTTCCCAATGAGTCAGCTCTTCTCATCAGGTGGACAAAGTATTGGAGCTTCAGTTTCAGCACCTGTCTTTCCAGTGAATGTTCAGAGTAAATAGCCAGTATCAATTCTAATTCTCAGAGGGAGTTGTATACTCTGCAACAAAGTAATCATTCATCACTTCCTACTCATCAGCCTACTGAAATTTGGAACACAGAGTAACATTAAAGCCCAAATCTCTTGTGATGGACTAGACTGCTCTCTCCCCAGGAGGTTACTTTTCCACTTAAATCATAATTTATATGCTTTGCTTTGCAGTTTAGACTTCATGGAATGTCAAATATTTTTATCATCTGTTGCATAATATAGACAATTTATGAATATCAGTGTGTATCATAATCTTTTCCATAAGGCTAATCCCGCTGATGGGAGGATTCTGTCATGAAAGTGTGATGAAATCTAATCATGTCCCCCCCTTCCATAATCCATCTTCCATCATATCAAGAATGATTATTGGGAGATTGCCAACTGGACTGCTGTCCTCTTTCACTCAAACTCTGTCAAGAACTTTATTTACCTTGGAGATGGAAAGCATCTTTTCTCCTGCCTTAGGGCTTCCATGTATAATTTTGACAGTCTTTATTTTATCAAAGAAGTTGTGTCAGTTTGAAAAACTACAGCCCTTCTTACTCTGGTTGAATATCAAATTTTACATAGAGAAGAATTTTTTTTAATGCCACATTGAAAAGATTTTGAACTCAAATTAGTGGAGATTTATACTTTTGGGAGCCCATTGATGTTATAATTATCACCGTGGCATTCTTTCAGAAGAATGACGTTTGAATCTTCACTTAACGCTATTGTTTTAAGCTACTAACAGGTATGAATACATCCCTCATATATGTTAGGCTATATAGATATAGATATAGATGTATAGCTGCACACATGCACATACACACACACAGTCCCAACATGCATAATGTTATGCCAGGAAGCACAGAGATGAGCATCTATGAGGGTGATATATTTCATCAAACAACAGACCCAATGTAATTAAGGATTTGATGGATCCTTTCCAAATAGAAGCACACATCCCCTTATATACCGGAGCACTCACTGTCTTTTTATTTGGCTCTTCTCCCTGCTTTTTAGGCATTCTATATGCAGCTAGGGTTCTATGTTCTAGTCGCTTATTAGAAATATGTGCACATTAAAAATATCTGAGAGGACTTTTTTAAAAGTTTGAGAATTAGGTCCTGACCTAGTCCAATTAAATCAGAATGTCCAACGATGAGACACAGGCATGGGTACTTTTAAAATCTCCCTAGGTCATCCTGCTGCTACTACTGCTGCTAATTCACTTCAGTCGTGTCTGACTCTGTGCGACTCCATAGACAGCAGCCCACTAGGCTCCTCTGTCCCTGGAATTCTCCAGGCAAGAATACTGGAGTGGGTTGCCATTTCCTTCTCCAATGCATGAAAGTGAAAAGTGAAAGGGAAGTCGCTCAGTCGTGCCGACTCTTAGCAACCCCATGGACTGCAGCCTACCAGGCTCCTCTGTCCATGGGATTGTCCAGACAAGAGTATTGGAGTGGAGTGCCATTGCCTTCTCCGTAGGTCATCCTATGGTGCTTTAAAGCCACATTCAAACTGTTTTAACTTGCACTCACATTAGGTGGCTCAAGTGCTCAGTTTAAAGCATTTGAGTACTTAGAGAGGTAGGCTCAAAGCATATGTGTGCTAAGTCTGACTCTGTGATTCTATGGGCTGTAGTTCTCCAGACTCCCTTGTCTACAGGATTCTCCAGGCAAGAATACTGGAGTAAGGTGCCATTTCATTCTCCACTGGATCTTCCCAACCCAGGGAAGAAGCTACATCTCTTATGTCTCCCAGTGTCAGGCATGTTCTTTACCATTAGCGTCACCTGGGGGAACCCCGGAAATGCATTCAAAACATCATAACATGGCCTTTCACTGTCAATAGGCTACCAAAATGTTAATAGATTGTGTTCTTTCACTTCAGTCCCCTCCTTGTTCACTATTATAAACTCCCCCTGCCCCCACCCTCCCCCGCCCTCGCCCAAGGCATAGTTTCCAAACAACTACAAAATGCCAATTTAACTGAAAGATCAAATCAAAGTAAGACTAGAGTGAACAGATGAGCCATATACTATGTCCAGAACAGCCTCTAACTTGAAATGCCTAAACAGACAGGCATGACCAAAGGGAGAAAAACAGCACAGAAAAAATATTCTAGGAAGACAGAATCCTTTTCTCAATTTCAGCTTCTCTTATTTCAGTCTACTCAGATTGTCAGGGCTGTCCTTGTGTGTTTCCTGTATTGCTGCACATTTTCACTGATGTTTCCACTTAATTAGTTGCTCTTCCCCCAGAATTTGAACTAAAGGTAAAGTTACTAGGAAAAATCTTATCTATCCAGAAGCAGTTAATGTGGAAAGTCCTTATGCGATCAAATCAAGCCTTTCTCCTGAGCTATCAATCAGAATTCCCAGGCCACAGCACTCCACAAAAGTTAACTCCTGGGGCTGGGAGCCATCTTTCAGGCCCACAAGATCTGATGACCTCAAGGAAAAGTATTTGGGCCGGTCCTTCCTATTTTAGATTCACTACTTGTGCTGACTAGAGGAGACATTGCAGTTGTGGTCTAACCTCTATTTGTTTCAGTTGGTTCATTCACTCCCCCCAGGGCCATCTTGTAAACTGGCAGTTATAAGTAATAACAGAGAGCCTCTCAAGTTTGGCAGGTATGATGAGTAAGTAACAGGCTGACATATCACCTGCAGTAAAACAATCTTTCAGCTGTCCTTTTGAGACTGAAAAAAAAAGCCTCTCCACTTTTATCAGCTCCCCTTAGTAAGTTCTGAAATCTCAGCTTCTTTTCACCACAAGCCTTGACCCTTGGTTTGATTTAATCTCATGACAGCCTCTATTTTCTTG
Organism: Ovis aries; assembly: GCF_016772045.2. Lineage (NCBI taxonomy): Eukaryota > Metazoa > Chordata > Mammalia > Artiodactyla > Bovidae > Ovis > Ovis aries. Next base: position 845,582 of record NC_056059.1, read on the forward strand.
TTCTATTGAAAGTTTAAGCTATTTAAAAGGAAATGGAGTGAGCTGGCTTACCTATTGATTTCATTTTGGTAGGTAAATTCACTGGCTGATGGAAAACATAATCCACCAGGATGGAAAGAGCCTCTGGTGAGCAGCCCTTGAACAGACTAGCAATTGAAGATTAATTTGGATTACAGCCTTCAGATTCAACAATCCAGAGAAAAACCCACCCATTCAACATTGATTAAACAAACAAGCAAACAAACAGTGGTTTTGTAGTGTTATTGTAATTTTAAAGTTCAATCCACTCTATCAACTTGTTATCTATTTAAATTTGGAATAGACATGTATTTGCATTTATCTTATTTAATTCTATTTTGTTTATGGCATCAAAGAAAAATGATGTAGATTTTAATCTGGTTTTTCACGTAGTCCACTTCCTGCATGTCCGGCACTAGTAAGTTATTTTCTGGGCTATTAATCAAATAAATTTAAATTGATGAGGGCCTTTGGTTTGGGGATCAGTTCAGTTGCTCAGTCGTGTCTGACTCTTTGAGACCCCATGGACTGATCACGCCAGACCTCCCTGTCCATCACCAGCTCCAGGAGTTCATCCAAACCCATTGAGTTGGTGATGCCATCCAACCATCTCATCCTCTGTCGTCCCCTTCTCCTGTCCTCAATCTTTCCCAGCATCAGAAGTAATGGGACTGGATGCCATGATCTTAGTTAGGTTTGAGGATATTGTAATTCAAACCTTTCTTTTGGGTGGCTATTGGTAGTGACTGTGTGTGTGTGTTATGACTATGGGCATATTTCTGGCATTAAATTCAGGAAGATGTTCTCTTTAGTAATCCTCTAGAAAAATCAATTTAATTTTCATATAATTGGATTATAATAGCTTTTGAAAGCAATATGGATTAAAAAGAAAGGTTCAAAATTTAACCTATTATTAAAAAGAGCTATAGTACATTATTACATCTATAATATTGTTAGAGGCTCTTAATCGAGTGATTATTCATCTGCTAAACCAAGAATATTACAATTTTTAAAGTATCATTATGATTTATCATTTTAATATGAATTTGAATATTTCAGAAATGAGATGGGCCAAATGTCAGGACCCTTCTGTTGTTGCTAGAATGGTTATTCACTGGGAAGTTTATCTAATAAGAAATTAGCAAGCTATGCAGTGGATGCTGCCTCTGCTGCACAACTGGGATTGCTTTTCCATTTCCCTTTATTCCTCTAGACATGAGGCCACTGTGGAATAATGACAAATGACTAATTGCTGTTAAAATGGAAAGGACCCAAATACATCTCAGCTGTGCACCTTTCTCCTTGTTTTAATTTATATGCAACCTGATACCTTCAGTTATTGCCTGTTTAGATAAAAACTTCATCTCTGTGGTCATCTTCATGCGCTTAAGTAGCCCATTCCCAGCTCTTGGAACCACAGTGGAGAGTAGAAGAATAATGCGAATATTAGAAGCCAGGCATAGATGTTGCTTACAATAAAGAAGGGATCCTGAAGTTCTTAGGAAAAATGTTGTGTTTCTCAAGATTATTTTGATATCAAAGTTTTCTCTTACTAGGTATTGAATTCTCCCAAGGGTGTTCTTAGCTTCATTTGGTTCAGATTGTGGAGGTCACTTGAACATTGGCCTCGGTTGGTAGAGGAAAGGAATGTCAGCATTTCTGGAACCAAGATCAAGTATATCTAAACCATGCTTGACCAGTGATAAATAGTATCAGCTTTGGTGAAGTTTGACATGAGAATAAGAAACAATGTCTTCTAGGCATTTTCTTGCAGCAGTAGCTGGTTAAAAGCTAAAGCTGGAGACAAGGATTTTTTTTTTAAATTTAATTATTATTATTGTTATTATTATTATTTGTAATGGACAGTTAATGTTCTGTTCTTTCCCTCCCAGGGAACACATTTTCCCCTTCTTTTGGGGAACTGCATTTCCTTCCACTTCGACTAATTATTTTCTTTCATTCTTTTGGTCATAGAAATAGGGTTTCCCTGGTGGCTCAGATGGTAAAATATCCACCTGCAATTCAGGAGATTCAGGTTTGATCTCTGGGTCAGAAAGATCCCCTGGAGAAGGGAATGGCTAACTACTCCAGTATTCTTGCCTGGAGAATCCCATGGACTGTAGCTTCTCTCCATGGGGTCACAAAGAGTCAGACATGACTAAGCAACTGACACTTGCACTTTTCTTTCACTTTGGTCACAGAAATAGTAGCATAACCCAAGCTGGAGTACTTAGAATACTTGTTTATTTTTTACTTTATGGCTTATGGTATCATAACAACAACAACAACAACAAAAGTTGCCAGGACCAGTGTCAAGTATCTTTCCCCTACGTTTTCTTCCAGGAGTTTTATGGTTTTAGATCTTACATTTAAGCCTTAAATCTGATTCAATTAATTTTTTGTGGTTGGTATCAGATAGGGTTTAGTTTGACTGCTTCACATGTGAATATCCAACTTCCCCGATGGACTATATTGAAGAGACTGTCTTTTCTCCAATGAGGATTCTTAGTTTCCTCATCAAATATTAACTGACCATATATGTATAGGTATATTTCTGGGGCTTTGATTCTATTCCATTGGTCTATGTATCTGTTTTTATGCCAGTGCAATTTTGTTTTGATTACTAAAGCTTTGTACTATTGCTTGAAATAACAAAATATGATGCCACCAGCTTTGTTCTTTCTCAGGATTGCTTTGGTTATTCAAGATCTTTTTTTGTATCCATGATGGATTTTTAATACATCATAGTAAATGACCATTATCACCAAAACAAATACACTCAAACTAAGTGTTTATTTTATGAAAACAAATTTTGATTAAAACTTTTAAAGACTTTGTAAATATAAAGTGTACCTTTTATTAACAAAAATAATTTGGGAAATACATGAAGTAAGGGGTTATACAATTTAGCTGTCACTATTTTTACCTTATTTATCTAAAGACTAAAGATATAAAAATACAATATTCTGCTTTCTTTCAGAAATAGTTTCTTACTTAGAAAGAAAAAATAATATCTCAAAATAAATGTTCATTTTCTGATTCCAGAAGCAGTTACTATTATCATAATCTAGACTATCTGGAATAGTGAATGGTGCATCCTATTCTCCAGTCTTAATCCAGACATTCTACAAAGTCACTTGGGGAGATGTACTTAACAACCTCAACAGAGTCCTGAAATTTCACTGTGGTTGGTACTATTGATGATATTTTTAGTATCTCTATGTCACTTGTGGTTTGTTCCTCTGAGAGATTTTCTTTCATCACACTGATTGGGACTGAGACTTTGAAGGCATCAACAAAGACCAGATTATAGAACAAAAGAATTGCAGCTTGACAGGGTTAATTATGTAAACAGGAAAAAGACTATGAGACTGTTGTTCTAGGCATGAATCATCTTGGGAAGTTTGATCTAGACGGGGTAGGGGGGAAAAGCAGCATAAGCATGCTGCTGGCAAAGGTCCGACTGAGAGGAGGCCCAGATATCTGATGAATTTGACAGAACTGAAGCTCTGACTATGTGGATTTGGAGGTTTTAGGGATATCCCAGAGCTATTTTCAGAGATATGGTTGTAGGAAAAATGAGCTATTCCAGGAATCTAGACTTTGGGTAGACATGGACCCCAGAAAGAAATTTCATTCCTAGAGGAACTGTGCTTAATGCCAGAATCTGAATAATGTATTAGGACCTATGTGCTGGTCAAGAAGCTGGCATTGCCTTGGGAGTGTAGAAAGGGCCCTGCCACAGGAACTTAGTCAATCCCAACTGCTATGAGTCTCCTATGTTCAGAAGAAGATGCTGGATTGTTTCCAACTTTGACTGAAAATGGGTTAAAATAGTATCACTCATTACCAAGGACTTTTTAGAATCTTTAGTGTGGTTCTAAGTTCTCCACATGTATAAACTCATTCAAATTTCACAGCAACCCAATGAGATAGGATCTATTTTTGTCTAAAATTTACAGAGATAGAAATCAAGACTTAGAAACATGCCCACAGGCATATAGCTGTTAAGTGGTGGAGCCAGGGTTGTAACCAGGAGATAGTTTCAGAGTCTGTGGTCATCATCTGTTTGCCACTGACTACAGTCTACATAACATATCAATGTCAAGCACTATCTCAGGTGGAATTTCTGAGAAGCAAATCCTGAGATGGAGTTTATTATGCAAGGCATTTATTTATTTATTTATTTATTTAATTTTTAATTTTTATTTTTACTTTATTTTATTTTACAATACTGTATTGATTTTGCCATACGTTGACATGAATCCACCACGGGTGTACATGAGCTCCCAAACATGAACCCCCTTCCCACTTCCCTCCCCATAACATCTCTCTGGATCATCCCCGTGCACCAGCCCCAAGCATGCTGTATCCTGCATCCGCATAGACTGGCGATTCGTTTCTTACATGATAGTATACATGTTTCAATATCATTCTCCCAAATCATCCCACCCTCTCCCTCTCCTTCTGAGTCCAAAAGTCTGCTCTACACATCTGTGGCTCTTTTGCTGTCTTGCATACAGGGTCATCATTGCCATCTTTCTAAATTCCATATATATATGTGTTAGTATACTGTATTGGTGTTTTCCTTTCTGGCTCACTTCACTCTGTATAATCGGCTCCAGTTTCATCCATCTCATTAGAACTGATTCAAATGTATTCTTTTTAATGGCTGAGTAATACTTCATTGTGTATATGTACCACAGCTTTCTTATCCATTCATCTGCTGATGGACATCTAGGTTGTTTCCATGTCCTGGCGATTATAAACAGTGCTGTGATGAACATTGGGGTACATGCGTCTCTTTCAATTCTGGTTTCCTCGGTGTGTATGCCCAGAAGTGGGATTACTGGGTCATAAGGCAGTTCTATCTGCAATTTTTTAAGGAATTTCCACACTGTTCTCCATAGTGGCTGTACTAGTTTGCATTCTCACCAACAGTGTAGGAGGGTTCCCTTTTCTCCACACCCTCTCCAGCATTTATTGCTTGCAGACTTTTGGATCACAGACATTCTGACTGGTGTGAAGTGGTACCTCATCGTGGTTTTGATTTGCATTTCTCTAATAATGAGTAATGTTGAGCATCTTTTCATGTGTTTGTTAGTCATCCATATGTCTTCTTTGGATAAATGTCTGTTTAGTTCTTTGGCCCATTTTTTGATTGGGTCGTTTATTTTTCTGGAATTGAGCTGCATATGTTGCCTGTATATTTTTGGGATTAGTTCTTTGTCAGTTTCTTCATTTGCTATTATTTTCTCCCATTCAAAAGACTGTCTTTTCACCTTACTTATATTTTTCTTTGTTGTGCAGAAGCTTTTAATTTTAATTAGATCCCAATTGTTTATTTCCAGAATTCTGGGGGGTGGATCATAGAGGATCCTTCTGTGATTTATGTCGGAGAGTGTTTTGCCTATGTTCTCCTCTAGGAGTTTTATAGTTTCTGGTCTTACATTTAGATCTTTAATCCATTTTGAGTTTATTTTCGTGTGCGGTGTTAGAAAGTGATCTAGTTTCATTCTTTTACAAGTGGTTGACCAGTTTTCCCAGCACCACTCGTTAAAGAGATTGTCTTTACTCCATTGTATATTCTTGGATCCTTTGTTAAAGATAAGGTGTCCATATGTGTCTGGATTTATCTCTGGGCTTTCTATTTTGTTCCGTTGTTCTATATTTCTGTCCTTGTGCCAGTACCATACTGTCTTGTTGGCTGTGTCTTTGTAGTAGAGCCTGAAGTCAGGCAAGTTGATTCCTTCAGTTCCATTCTTCTTTCTCAAGATTGTTTTGGCTATTCGAGGTTTTTTGTGTTTCCATACAAATCTTGAAATTATTTGTTCTAGTTCTGTGAAACATTTCGCTGGTAGCTTGAAAGGGATTGCATTGAATTTGTAGATTGCTTTGGGTAGTATACTCATTTTCACTATATTGATTCTTCCGATCCATGAGCATGGTCTATTTCTCCGTCTATTAGTGTCCTCTTTGATTTCTTTCATCAGTGTTTTATAGTTTTCTATATATAAGTTTTTAGTTTCTTTAGGTAGATATACTCCTAAGTATTTTATTCTTTTCATTGCAATGGTGAATGGAATTGTTTCCTTAATTTCTCTTTCTACTTTCTCATTATTAGTATACAGGAATGCAAGGGATTTCTGTGTGTTGATTTTATATCCTGCAACTGTACTATATTCATTGATTACCTCTAGTAATTTTCTGGTGGAGTCTTTAGGGTTTTCTATGTAGAGATCATGTCATCTGCAAACAGTGAGAATTTTACTTCTTCTTTTCCAATTTGGATTCCTTTGATTTCTTTTTCTGCTCTGATTGCTGTGGCCAAAACTTCCAGAACTATGTTGAATAGTAGCAGTGAAAGTGGGCACCCTTGTCTTGTTCCTGACTTTAGGGGAAATGCTTTCAATTTTTCACTTTTGAGGATAATGTTTGCTGTGGGTTTGTCATATATATCTTTTATTATGTTGAGGTATGTTCCTTCTATTCCTGCTTTCTGGAGAGTTTTTTTATCATAAATGGATGTTGAATTTTGTCAAAGGCCTTCTCTGCATCTATTGAGATAATCATATGGTTTTTATTTTTCAATTTTTTAATGTGGTGAATTACATTGATTGATTCACAGATATTGAAGAATCCTATGCAAGGCATTTGTTAGGGAGTGCCCTTAAGATCAACAACCTAGAGGGAGGTAAGCAGGATTCGGCAAAGGAAGAAGTCAACCCATGGGAAGCTCTGGAAATAAATGGTCTGAGAATAGTCCTATGTGAACTGAAATGGTCTGTACTGCCTTGGGAAGGGAAAGATCTTGGGCAAGACTGACCTCTATAACTGAGGCATTTATGAAGGAGCTGACAGTGGTCCTAAGAGTTGGGAAACTTTCTTGGTTGGAGGGGGGGAGGTCTGATATGAGTATTACATCTCTTTGTTCATTACAAGTATATTCATATTTTCTGAAAGTATGTAAAAAATATTAACATTTATTCTTCTACTAGAGTGAACTTAAATTCCAGTTGCTCCTCACAATTCTGATTTGCAGTTGCATTTCTCAGTTAATTGCTAATAGCTTCCCCTTTTACTATTGAAAGTTTCTTGGTCAGATGTAAGCTATTTTGTTTTCCTGATGCTCTTATACTTCTCCTTGTTCCTCTACTAGTAATCTGTTATTAGTTTCTAGAAGAAAAAGTATTTTTATAGAAATAAAAGTCATGCTTTTGTTTATAAAATCAAGCAAAAGTGAAAGAAATATCAGGTTTGCTATGCTTTATCTGTTATAAACAAGCTAGTAGAAAGAAAAATTCAAAGTTTGGAAATCACAATTTAATATCTTTTCTTATACTAATAGTCATGGTATAGTATTACCCCTTATGAGGATGAATTTTCTTGTTTTGTACAAAATATAATGCGAAGATGACTCTGGAATTCCTTAAGACTGGATAACTAAGTAGAAAAGTTCTGTTGTGACATTTACATACCATGTTTGTTTTAAAACTGGAAAAATGAAATATCTTCAGGTCTTCTTACACTGTATTCAAATAAAGTAATGTCAGTATGAACACATGACATTTACTATGACATCACACCCACCTCCAGGGTCACGTCCCTTATTTTAAAACCAAATTATTTTTCTCAGATTTTCTCAATTATGTTTGTAAATTTTAAGGTAGTATCTTCTATGACCTCAGAATGGAGCCCCTGCTTGTACCTCTGCTATGGTCTCCTGACTAAATTCCATTTCTCAAAAATCATTAGAAATGGGAACCTGGTTTTCAGAGGCTAGTCAGCACTGCCCTTGTGGTGACTGCTTCACTGATGATAATCTCTGCAGTGAAAAGACCCCCTCTATATTTTGGTTCTTGATACCTACTGACCCACACTTGAGGCTGTGGATTTGCCCCTCTCCCTCACTCAGGGCTGGGCTCAGATGTAACACTGATTTTGCTCTGAGCTTCTTCAAGACAGTCCTTCTCCTTGCACACTTTGCTCATAGTAGATCACATCTAATCACCAGGTTGGAGCTAAGAATGAACAAAAAAAACCATCTCTGTTCTCTTGTCTCTCTCAGGTTTGGTCTAGGAATCTGTGAACAAAATATCAAAGCAATATCTGCCCAATATATATATCTCATTAAACAGAAGCCTGGAGGATCATTGACCCATTAGATTATCAAATGTTAAGATAATATTTTCAAAAGGTTAAATGGATAAGTCTTTTAGTGGGCACAAGTTAAAGATTGAGAGATGTATTTAACTTATTAATGATACAGAATGATAAAGTTGATTACATACACACAAAAAAAAAGTGATTGAGGGAATAAGAATACTATAACTGGAGGAGGAAACTGGTTATTGCTCTACTGGGCAATGCAATGGTAACCTTAGTGTTATTTTATCTCTTCTAATAGACTGAGATCATTTTCATCTTTCCTAGACAAAAATAATTTGCAATTTATCCATTTTGTACAAGACAATATTTTGAATAAGACAACAATTTTTCAGAATCTGAGCCCTAATAGTAAATAATAATTCAAATGAAGTCACATTTCCAAAATGAAGGCACATTCCCATACAACCCTCAGGGAATCAGATACCTCTAAGGTGAACTTGTTGCATAATGCAGGGCCTGGATTTGGAGAGTTTGTTGTAATGTTGTTGTTACATTTTCAAGTTTTGGACATGCAGATATACCATATTTTCTGAATATAACAATTGCACATGGAGTTCTGGTTCCTTCTTTAGGCTGAACTAGTCTCCACACATACAAGTAAGACATTCAGAAATAGGGTTTGCATTTAGGACAATTGCTCATAGTTTACCTTAATTGTGTTTCTTTGGTCAAATCCAGCACATTCTTGGTAAATTCTTTTTATTTTTTCTTTATGTTTTTGTTGCAAATATGACTTTTTACACAAACTTTCTTGTATCTCTTGGGAAAGACCATTGGGTATAAAAATTATCAAATAAAAGTACATGAATTACATCAAATACTATATAATTAGAAAAGACAATGCCAAAGAATGCTCAAACTACAATAGAATTCTGCTCATTTCACATACTAGCAAGGTAATTCTCAAAATCCTTCAAGCTAAGCTTCAACAGTGCATGAACCAAGAACCTCGAGATGTACAACCAGGATTTAGAAAAGGCAGAGAAACTAGAGATAAAATTGCCAACATCCATTGGATCATAGAAAAAGCAAGAGAATTTCAGAAAAAAACATTGACTTCTGCTTCATTAACTATGTTAAGGCCTTTGACAGTGTGAATCACAACAAACTGTGGAGAACTCTTAAAGAAATGGTAATACCAGAACACCTTAACTACCTCCTGAGAAATCTGTATGCTGGTCAAATTGGGAAAAGAGTACCACAAGACAGTATATTGTCACTCTGCTTATTTAATTTATATGCAGAATATATCACACTAAATGCTGGGTTGGATGAATCACAAGCTGGAATCAAGATTGTAGGGAGAAATATCAACAACGTCAGATATGCAAATGACACTACCCTAATGTCAGAAAGTGAAGAGGACTAAAGAGGCTTTTGATGAATGTGAAAATAGCTTGCTTGAAACTCACTATTTAAAAAAAATTAAGATTGTGGTATCTGGTCCCATAAATTCATGGCAAATAGATGGGGGAAAATAGAAACAGTGGCAGATTTTATCTTCTGGGGCTCCAAAATTACTGCAGAGGTGACTGCAGCCATATGATTAAGCCACTTGCTCCTTGGAAGAAAAGGTATGATACACGCAGGCAGCATATTGAAAAGCAGAGATATCATATTGCTGACATGTCTGTATAATCAAAGCTATCATTTTTCCAGTAGTCATGTATGGATGTGGGAATTGGACCATAAAAAGGCTGAGAGACAAAGAATTGGTGTTTTTGAATTGTGATGTTGGAGAAGACTCTTTACAGTCTCTTAGACTGTGAAATTAAAAGACTCCTTGGAAAGAAAGTTATGACCAAACTAGAAAGCATATTAAAAAGCAGAGAGATAATTTTGCCAACAAAGGCCCATCTAGTCAAGGCTATGGTTTTTCCAGTGGTCATGTATGGATGTGAGAGTTGGACTGTGAAGAAGGCTGAGTGCCAAAGAATTGATGCTTTTGAACTGTGGTGTTGGAGAAGACTCTTGAGAGTCCCTTGTACTGCAAGGATATCCAACCAGTCCATTCTAAAGGAGATCAGTCCTGGGTGTTCTTTGGAAGGACTGATGCTGAAGAGGAAACTCCAATACTTTGGCCGCCTCATACGAAGAGTTGACTCACTAGAAAAGACTCTGATGCTGGGAGGGATTGGGGGCAAAAGGAGAAGGGGATGACAGAGGATGAGATGGCTGGATGGCATTACCTACTCAATGGGCGTGAGTTTGGGTGAACTTCGGGAGTTGATGATGCACAGGGAGGCCTGGCGTCCTGAAATTCATGGGGTCGCAAAGAGTTGGACATGACTGAGCGACTGAACTGAACTGAGACAGTAAGGAGATCAAATCTGTTAATCCCAAAGGAAATATACCCTGAATATTTATTGGAAGGACTAATGCTGAAGCTGAAGCTCCAATACTTTGGTCTTCTGATGCAAAGAGCCGATTCACTAGAAAAGATTAATGATGAGAAAGATTGAGGGCAAAAGGAGAAGGGGACGACAGAGGATAAGATGGTTGGATGGCATCACTGACTCAATAAATATGAGGGTTTTTTTTAAACTCTGGGAGATAAGGAATGACATTTGAGCCTGGAATACTGCAGCCCATGGGGTCACAAAGAGCCAGACATGACATAATGACTGAACAACAACAGAAATTTATAATACTAATGATGAAAATGATCTTTGATTTGATCATGTCTGTCATTAACTTATTGTAAATCATTTTGAAAAAATAAAGTTATTTAGATGGACAGGAAGGCCTGGCGTGCTACGATTCATGGGATCGCAAAGAGTTGGAAATGACTGAGCGACTGAACTGAACTGAACTGAACTGAAAGAATAAGCAAATTAAATAAATAAAAAATAATCTGCTTAATCAGTGATTATGACATTGACATTGCACTCTCACAAACCTGGATTTGCATTCTAGTTTTAGTTTATTAATTATGTAACCTTAAACAATATACTTAAATTAGGGTTTATTTCCTTATCTTAATATGGAGATGGGTAGCCAAGAGTTGTGGCCTGAATTATATCCCATCAAAAACACATATGTTAAGGTCCTAACTTTGGTACTTCAGAGTGTGACCATTTTTGGAAATAAGGTCTTTAAAAAGGTTTCATTAAAATTTGGTTATTATTGTGGGCCCTGATTCAATAAAACCAGTGCCCTTATAAGAAAATCTGGATTCAGGAATAGACAGAGAGAAGATGGTGTACAGGAGAAGAGGTGGTCTATAAGCGGATCCTAGAGTAGATCCTTTCCTCACATCCTTTAGAAGGAACCAACTCTGCAGAGAGCTTGATTTCAGATTTCTAGCCTCCAGAATCATATTAAACAACAACAACAAAGACAACTCTGTTGTTTAAGGTACACATGCTATGATATTTAGTTATGGTGGCCCTAGCAAGCCAACTGGCTTCCCAGGTGGCTCAGTGGTAAAGAAAACACATGTAATGCAAGAAATGTGGATTTGATACCTGGGTCAGGAAGATCCTCTGGAGGATGAAATGGCAATTCACTCCAGTATTCTTGCTTGGAGAATACCATAGATAGAGGAGCCTGGTGGATTACAGTTTGTGGGGTCGTAAAGAGTCAGATATGACTTAGCAACTTAACATGCGCAGGCATGCATCCAATCAATACACTGAAGCTGATATTCTAATAATAGTGATTTATTGAAATATATTTCATGGGCTGTAGAATATTTTGGCAATCATGAGCAGAAGTTGCTCATGTTGAAAATTTGGAAGTGGTTTTTCCAGTGAAGAAACTTTTACTAAACCCTAAGCTATCTTCTTCATTAATCCACATTTTTGGAAACATGTATCTTTTCAACGAGTATTATCTTGTAATGGGGTTGAAGATGGCAGAGGAGTAAGATATGGAAATCACCTTCTTCCCCCAAAATACATTAAAAAAAAAAATACACTGCATGTGGAATAACTCCTACAGATCACTTACTGAACACTTTTAGAAGAACTCAGACTTCCAAAAAGGCAAGCTAATCTCCGTATAAAATGGTATGGAAGCAGCAACAAGAACAGCATAAAAAGAGAGAGAGAGAGGAAACAAATCAGGTCCTGCACTCTGGAGAGGGAGAAGTGGAGGAAGAAAAGTCTCTGCACACTTGGAAACTCCCTCATGAGTGGGGTAGGGAGGGGTAGGGCTGGCTGGGGGCAGAACTTCAGAACCTCAGAAGAGAACTGCAGCAACAGGTTCTTGGAAGGTAAAAGAGAGAGAATTTGCCACAGAGATAGCTGCCCACCAACACTTTCCAGGCAACAGGAGGTCTGAACACCCACTGCCCCAGTGGGGTCTGAATGCTGAGGCTCTAGTTTTGGAAATCTGACACCAGAGAGAGGGGTGGGGTTGACTGCCATGAAGATACTCGGGTGGGGCTCGAACAATACAGCTGAGGGATTCCAGGGAAAAGTTTAAGCCTGCAAGAGGGGCAAGAGATCATTGGCATGAAGACCTTCTAATTCCACATGCTTGTAAACCACAGGACCCGCCTTCATGAGTGTTACAGGTGGGATGAGCCAGCTGTGGTCTGTGACCCCAGAGGTGGGCATGCCTGTGAACCTGCCACCTCCAAGGCTGGCACAATTGCTAGAGGTAGGGGGATGGGATGTGTCTTGGGTCTGTTACCGCAGAGGTGAGAGTGATGATGACTGCAACAGCTGCCAAGGTATGAGCCTGTCACTATCCACAAATTTCTGGGTACCTATGCAGTTTGGCTTTTCCAAGCAATCCATAATCCAATTTACCTGGGACAGTGCATGACCCCTCCCTCCGCCCAGACAGTAGTAACATCTGACAGATCTCTACAGCCTCAAGCATTCCATGAGCATCCCACTGTGTCTTTCATGCCCCTACCATCCCCAAGCTTAACTGAGAAAGTGAGCCCTAATAAGCCTCAGCCTTCACCACTCTTATCTGGATGGGGAACAGATGCTTGAGGTGACCTGAAAAAGGGCAAAAACCAAATTGGAAAACCAGAGATTGTGTGAATAAAGAAGGGAATTCACTCCTGCAGGAGCAGGTGCAGCGGATTAAATTCCTGCAAATAGCTTGTGGACTTTGGGGGCAATCGTGGAATTTGGAAGCAAGAACAAGCTACAGTAGGCCCAGATCTGAGTGAGAGCTGACCACATAACGCCCACAACACGTCCAGAGATCTACTTCATAGACTTTCTGAGTAGGCAGATTGGCTGGAGTTCACTGACGGTGAGAACAACTGATAGCACAATGCGTTCTTACTACCTCTCTTTCTCTCTCTCTCTATGTGTATGTGTATATGTGTATACACAACATGTATATGTGCGTGTATGTATTTTTTTCTTTTCCATTTTGTTCTATTGTTCCTTTATATTAATCCTTTAATTTTTTACTTACTTTTTACTTTTTAATACTTTTCTTTTTAAATAAATTATTTTGTTTTTTACTATTTCTACATATTTTGTCATTATATTACATTTTTTCCAGGCTTGTAGTTTTGTATTATTCTTACTCTAGCTTTTAGAGTTTGTTTTCATTTATGGGTTTGTTTTTTGCTCTGATTGCTTTCTTCCTTTTTGGTTCCTCTCTTTAGTTTTTCTTTCTGTGAGCGTGTTTGTAGCTTTCTTTGTGTGTTCCTGTCTGATTAATGCTGCTATTCCCATTTGTCTTGGGGCCTTTTCTATCTGTTCTTTTTTTTGTGATTATTTATATATTTATTTTAAATTTTCCATTTCTTCTTCTTCTTCTTCTTCTTTTTTTTTTTTTTCTTTTCTTTTCCCTTCTGTGTTATGTGGCTTGTGGAGTCTTGGTACTTCATCAAGGGGTTGGACCCACACTCCTAGGAGGGAGACCTGAGGCCAGGACACTGGACCACTAGAGAACTCCTGACCTCATGGAATACTAACAGGCAAGAAACGTCCAAAGGTCTCTATCTCAAAACTAAGACCTGACCCTACTCAAATGCAGGCAAACTCCAGGGCCACATGCCACATGCCTCATGCCAAACAACTAGCAACAAAGGAACACAACTTACACATTCACAGACAATTTGCCCAAAGTCATACCAAGGTCACAAATATACCATAGCACAACATTGGGCACAACTATGCCTTTTAGAAGAACAAGATCCAACTCCACTCACCAGAAAATAGGCACCAGCCATCCCCTACCAAGAAAAAGGCACTGGTCTAACACCACCCACCAGGGACAGATTCCATAAGTAAGAGAAACTCTGACTTTACAACCTGCAGAATAGAGTCCTCAAGTGCAGTCCAGTTCAGTCATGTCCAACTCTTTGTAACCCCATCGAAAGCAGCATGCCGGGCTACTTTGTCCATCACCAACTCCTGGATCTTGCTCAAATTCATGTCTATCAAGTCAGTGATGCCATCCAACCATTTCATCTTCTGGCATTCCCTCTCCCTGCCCTCAGTCTTTCCCAGTATCAGGGCTTTTTTTCCAGTGAGTCAGTTCTTCACATCAGGTGGCCAAAGTACTGGAGCTTCAGCTTTAGTCCTTCAATTAAACCAAATGAAAACACATAGAAACATGCAGCAGATGAAGGACCATGGTCAAAATTCACCAAACCAAAAGAATGAAGAGGAAATAGGCAGACTACCAGAAACAACAACAACAAAAAAAAAATCAGAGAAATGACAGTAAAGATTATTAAAAACCACAGAAATAATTTGGAGGCACCAATAGATAAATAGATGGAGACATGGAAATCCTTGAAAGCATGTATCACAACAAACTGTGGGAAATTCTTAAAGAGATAGAAGTACCAGAACATCTTACCTGCTTCCTGAGAAACATGTATGCAGGTTAAGAAGCAAGAGTTAGAACCAGACATGAAACAACAGATTGATTCAAAATTGGGAAAGGAGTATGTCAAAGCTGTATATTGTCACCCTGCTTATTTAACTTATATTCAGAATACATTATGTAAAATGCCAGGCTGGATAAAGCAGAAGCTGGAATCAAGATTGCTGAGAGAAATATCAATACCTCAGATATGAAGGTGACACCACCCATATAGCAAAAAGTGAAGAGGAACCACTAGACCATTAAGATATGACCTAATTCAACTCCCTTACTATTATACAGTTGAAGTGACAAATAAATTCAAGGGAATATACTTGATAGATAAAGTGCAGCATTATACAGGAGGCAGTGATCAAAACCATCCCCTAGAAAAAATAAATGCAAAAAGCACACACAAAAAAGTTTGTCTCAGGAGGCCTCACAAATAACTGAGAAAAGAAAAGTGAAAGGCAAAGAGAAAAGGAAAGATATATATATATGAATGCAGAGTTTGAAAGAATAGCAAGACTAGCAAAGAAAGCCTTCCTAAGTGATCAATGCAAAGAGATAGAGGAAAGCAATAGAAAAGGAAATACTAGAAATCCCTTCAAGAAAATTAAGGCTACCAAGGGAATATTTCATTCAAAGATGGGCACAATAAAGGAGAGAAACAATAGACCTAAGAGAAGCAGATGACAGTAAGAAAAGGTGGCAAGGATACACAGAAAGACTAAGCAAAAAATTTAATAATGACCTAGATAACCATGATGGTGTGATCACTCACCTAGAGCCAGACATCCTGGAGTGTGAAGTCAAGTGAGTCTTAGGAAGCATCACTATGAACAGACCTCCTCTATCCATGGAATTCTCCAGGCAAGAATACCAGAGCAAGAATTAAATGTTAAATCAAGATCTTGAGATCTTGATTTTACGTTTAATTCTTACATTTTCAGAAACTTTAATCTATCAATAGAAATACCAATTTAGTTATTGTTACTGAATAGTGCTGCTACGAACATTTTGTACATCTCCGGGTAGGAGTTCTGACTTCCCTGGTAGCTTAGATGGTAAAGAATCTGCCTGCAGTCCAGGAGACCATGGTTTGATCCCTGGGATGGGAAGATCCCCTGCAGAAGAGAATGGCAATCTATCCACTCCAGTATTCTTGCTTGGAGAATTCCATGGACAGAGGAGCCTGGTGGGCTACACTTCATCTAGAAAATACATTTAAGAAGAAATTTCTGTGTCACAGGGTACGTGATAATGCCAAATATTTTACTGAATAGTCTTTTCTTTCTCCCAGTGACCTGCAAACACCATCATTATTATACACAATGTACAAGTCTAAGTTCCCAATTTTGTTTTATTTTTATTTATTTTCCTTTAGGTCAACATTCTCACTGTGTTATTACTAAGAAGAGCACTCCATTTCTCTTTTGTAGGGTTGTATTTTATCACTAAATCTTTGTTCTTTACATAAATTGTATAATGTATTTGTCAAGTTCCCCCCCAAACCATGCTGAAATAATGTTTTTAATTGATTTGAATCTATAGATCAGTATGAATCACTATGGTTTTACCAGTAGTCATGTATGGTTGTGAGAGTTGGACTATAAAGGAAGCTGAGCACCAATAAATTGATGCTCTTGGACTGTGGTGTTGGAGAAGACTCTTGAGAGTCCCTTGGACTATAAGGAGATCAAATCAGTTAATCCTAAAGGAAATCAATCATGAATATTCATTGGAAGGACTGATGCTAAAGCTGAAACTCCAATACATTGACCATCTGATGCAAAGAACTGACACATTGGAAAAGACCCTGATGCTGGGAAAGATTGAAGGTGGGAGGAGAAGGAGATGACAGAGGATGAGATGGTTGGATGGCATCACTGACTTGATGGACATGAGTTTGAGCAAGCTCTGGTAGTTTGTGATGGACAAGGAAGCCTGGTGTGCTGCAGTTCATGAGATTGCAAAGAGCCAGACATGACTGGGCAACTGAACTGAACTGAAAGATATGATGAAAAGAGACAAGACAGAAATGTATAAGATATTTGTGATATATGTGATATGTACAACTGCCAAAATAATTCTTATATAGCAATACAAAAACAGAGAAAATCAAATGGGGAAAAGAACAAAAGCCTTCCACAGAAAGAAAACATGAATCATATATGAGAATTTGCAAATGTATTCAGCCTTATTGATAAAAGGGAAATGAAATGTAGTATCATTTATGACTTCTAGATTTGCGAAATTTGAAATCAAATCAGTTAGTTTTACATAGAATTTGACTCAGTGGAACTTCTTATATGGGGTCAGTGAGAGTATAAGTGCTACCGAATTGGAAAAATATTTGGCATTATAATATACCTGATGATATACATTTCTTACTTTAAATGAATTTTCTAAATAAACTCCTACACCATAGATATACCAAAAATGTTCCAAGCAGCACAAATCAATATCATAATAATTGAAAACAACTCAAATGTCAATCAAAAGTAGAATTGGAAAAAAAAAAAAAAGTACTGACATTAATGGAGGGGGTATGTAAAAGGTACACAGAAGCCAACTCCAAGAGTTACCAGTGGTGAAGCAGTACTTGGTTACAACTCAAAGTTAGATAGAGATAAACATTGCACAACATTTTGAATGCACTAAATGCCACTGAGTTTTCCCCTTGAAAGTAGTTTATTTAATGTTTATGTGAATTTCATCTCAAAAAGGGGTAATTATTAGCAGGGTTAGAAGCAACCTCTGAAGAGCAAAATAATATAAAGTCAATAGAGTAGCATAACATCACGCCACATTCTTTCATAACAGTCTCCAATTTCTTATATTTCTAGAAAAACATTGTGATGGAATATGTAGAATTCCCATGGCAAAGAAATAGGAACACAAACACTGATATTTAGATATATGCTGTATCTGGTGTATACTCACCAGAAAGTGAAGCTTGGGTCATACCAACTCAAAATTTTAACATGTGATATTAATACATAAATCAATCACACATTTATTTAACTCATTTTATTCTAAAAGCTGATTGGAAGTCTTTGCATATGTTTGGCCTGTTTTTTCGGTGATATTATCTTTAAATAAAAATCCTAAAAAAAAAGGAAAATCATAGAAAAATATTAGGATAAATGAATTTAATATTTACAAGATTCAAGATCATCATAAAAAGCAATTGTGTTTACATATATTAACAATAAATAATAGCATCAAAAAGAATAAAAACTGAAAAAAAAATTCAACAAAAGAGGTATAAGGCTTGACTGTCAAAACAGCATTCTTTGTTACTTTTTATTTTGTAGTGAAGTATAGCTTGGGCTTACTTTTTATTTTGTTTTTGAGTATAGCTTTGGGCTTCCCTGGTGGCTCAGGTGGTAAAGAATTTGCCTGAAATGTGGGAGACCTGGGTTGGATCCCTGAGTTGGGAAGATCCGCTGGAGAAGGGAACTGCTACCCACTCCAGTATTCTGGCCTGGAGAATTCCATGGACTGCAGTCCATGGGATCACAAAGAGTCAGGACCTGACTTAGCCACTTTCACTTTCATTGACTCCATGTTAAATCTGGGCTTCCTGGTGTCTCAGATGGTAAAGAATCCATCTGTAATGAGGGAGACCTGGGCTTGATCCCTGGGTTGGAAAGATCCCTTGGGAGAGGGCATGGCAAACCACTCCAGTATTCTTGCCTGGAGAATCCCCATGGACAAAGGACCCTGGTGGGCTACAGTCCATAGGTCACAAAGAGTTGGACATGACTGAGGGACTAAGCACAGGAGTATAGCTGATTAACAATGTTTTGATCATTTTAGGTGGACAACAAAAGACTCAGCCATACTTATATGTGTATTCATTGTCCCCCAAATTCCCCTCCCATCCAAGCTGCCACATAACATTAAACGGAATTTCCTTTGTTATACAGTTGACTTTTGTTGGTCATCCATTTTATATATAGCAGTGTGTACCTGTCCATACCAAATTCTGTTCTCCCCATTCTTCCTCCCTGGCTCCTAAAGGAAATTATGGGCAGAACTTTCTCTGACATAAATTGCAGCAATATCTTTTTAGACCTGTCTCCCAGAATGATGGAAATAAAAACAAAACATAAACAAATAACACCTACTTAAATGCAAAAGCTTTGAAACAACAAAGGAAACAATAAACAAAATGAAAGATGCTTCATAGACTGGGAGAAAATATTTGCAAATAATGTGACCAACAATGGATTAGTCTCCAAAATTTATAAACAGCTTATGAAGCACAGCATCATAAAATTATGAGACTTTTTAAAATGTAGAGTGTTAGAGGGCACTGAGTTTCAATATCTTAGGTCCTCTCTCATGAGATGTTCTGATCCTTCAAAACAATAGGTTGTCAGATGTATAAAAATGTAAGATGCCTAATTAAATATTATTCTATGTAAGCAAAGAATATATTTTCAGTATAATATGACCCAATTATTACTGAAAATATCATTATATTTAAAATTTTTTCATTCTTTATCTGAAATTCAAATTGAATTGACCATTCTGAATTTTACCTGGCAACCCTATAGCCAAATCTTTTATAATCAATTTTCTGGGGTGTAGAATCTTCACTGCCAACATTCTTGGAGCCAAATTCAAGTGAAAGACTGGGGTTACCATATTTCTTATATATTTTCAATCAAATGCCTGTTTTGAGTTGATTTTCCTATAGTCTGTTTTATTCCCTTCAAAGTTCCAGTCTTCTGCTGGGTTAGACAAGACCATCAGTCATCTTTTAAATTTAACATCTATTCTGAGTTCTTTGTTTACGCCTAGTTTAATTCTACATCCACACTTCTAGATGTACTTGTTCCTGTCAATGCCTGAGAGTTCTCCCATTTGTCATGCCAGTTGTGCTTCTTCTTGGAGTTTTTTTGCAGCCAGATTAGGATTAAGTTTATGTCATTCTTCTCTGACAGTTGTCACTTATCCATCTAGTTTTCTGTCACATAAATCCATCTATTTTGGCAGGGAGCAGAGGCAAATATCCAACTTCAAATCCTCTTTAACCAGAAATCAGACTGTCAAGGTTTATTAAGGCCACTATAACAGAATATCATAGATTGTTATGCCATGCTGGTCATAACAATAAAGTTTTATTACAGACCAAAAAGTCCAAGATCAAGATACCAGCAAACTTGGTGTCATGAAGTTCTGCTTCTTGATTCATATACAACTGTCTTCTCTGTGTCCTCATATGCTAAAAAGATCAAGGGAGCACTCTTGGATCTCTTTTATAAGCACACTAATATCATTCATAAGAGCTCCCCACTCATTAACCAATCACTTCTCTCCCTAAGTTCAAATAACACCACATCAAAGATTAGGTTCAACATAAGAATTTGGGGGCACACAAACATTCAGTCTATAGCATCAGATCTAGATGATTAGTCATGACAGAGGACAGATAAGCTTAAATGAACTCTTCTTGAGAATAAAAAGTGAGAGAAAAATTACTAACTTATTTTACCAGAGATTATAATTTGATCCAAAAAAATCAGAAAAATAATTACAAGAGAATGAATTTTTCTCACATATATTAAGAAACCGTATGAAGCAATTTATTGTGTATTATTTATAATAAATTGCTTTAAAACAACATCTTAAACAAGCTGAATTTATACACAGAATATAAGGATTTTTTTTAATATTAGAAAAACTTAATATAATTAAAATCCACCTCTTTGGATAATGGAAATAAAGCCAAAAATGAACAAGTGAGAACCAATTAAACTTAAAGGGAATCATAAACAAGGTGAAAAGACAACCCTCAGAATGGGAGAAAAGTAATAGCAAGTGAAACAACAGACAAAGGATTAATTCACAAAATATGCAAGCTTCTCATGCAACTCAATACCAGAAACAACTCAATCAAAAAGTAGACAAATGATCTAAACAGACATTTCTCCAAAATATATAGATGGCAAATAAACACCTGAAAAAATTCTCAACATCACTCATTATTAGAGACAAGCAAATCAAAACTACAAAAAGCTCACCTCACATCAGTCAGAATTTGGTGTTCAGTCTCTCAGTTATGTCTGACTCTTTGTGACCCCATGGACTGCAAAATGTCAGGCTTGCCCATCCTTCACCATCTCCCAAAGCTTATTCAAACTCATGCCCATTGAGTTGGTTATTCTATCCAGCCATCTTGTCTTCTGTTGTCCCCTTCTCCTTCTGCCTTCCATCTTTCCCAGCGTAAGAGTCTTTTCCATTGAGTCAGTTCTTCACATCAGGTGAGCAAAGTATTGAAGCTTCAGCTTCAGATCAGTCCTTCCAATGAATATTTAGGACTGATTTCCTTTAGGATTAATGGGTTTGATCTTGAAGTCCAAGGGACTCTCAAGAGTCTTCTCCAACACCACAGTTCAAAAGAATACATTCTTTGGTGCTCAGCTTTCTTTGTGGTCTAGCTCTCACATCCATATATGACTACTGGAAAAGGTATAGTTTTGACTATATGGACCTTTGTTAGCAAAGTGATGTCTCTGCTTTTTAATATGCTGTGTAGGTTTGTGATAATTTTTCCAAGGAGCAAGCATCTTTAAATTTCCTGGCTGAAGTCACCATTTGCAATGATTTTGGAGCCCAAGACAAGTAAAATTTCTCACTGTTTCCATTGTTTCCCAATCTATTTACCATGAAGTGATGGGACTGGATGCTATGATCTTCATTTTTGGAATGTTGAGTTTTAAACCAGCTTTTTCACACTTCTCTTTCACGTTCATGAAGAGGCTCTTTAGTTTCTCTTCTCTTTCTGATATAAGATTATGGTCATCAGAATATTTGAGGCTATTGATATTTCTCCTGGTAATCTTGACTCCAGCTTGTGCTTCATCAAGCCTGGCATTTCCAATGACGTACTCTGCATATCAGTTAAATAAGAAAAGTGACAGTATACATACAGTCTTTACAAATTTGGAACCAGTCTGTGATTTCATGTCCAGTTATAATTCTTGCTTCCTGTCCTGCATACAGGTTTCACAGGAGAAACCCGATCATTGGTCAGAATCAGTTCAGTTCAGTACAGTTCAGTCACTCAGTCATGTCCGACTTTTTGCGACCCCAAGAATCGCAGCACGCCAGGTGTCCCTGTCCATCACCAACTCCCAGAGTTCACTCAGACTTACGTCCATTGAGTCAGTGATGCCATCCAGCCATTTCATCGTCTGTCGTCCCCTTCTCTTCCTGCCCCAATCCCTCCCAGCATCAGAGTCTTTTCCAATGAGTCAACTCTTCACAGGAGGTGGCCAAAATACTGGCGTTTCAGCTTCAGCATCATTCCTTCAAAAGAAATACCAGTGTTAATCTCCTTCAGAATGGATTGGTTGGATCTCCTTGCAGTCGAAAGGACTCTCTAGAGTCTTCTCCAACACCACAGTTCAAAAGCATCAATTCTTCAGCCCTCAACCTTCTTCACAATCCAACTCTCACATCCATACATGACCATAGAAAAAACCATAGCCTTGACTAGACAGATCATAGTCAGCAAAGTAATGTCTGCTTTTGAATATGCTATCTAGGTTAGTCATAAATTTTCTTCCAAGGAGTAGTTCAGTTCAGTTCAGTCGATTAGTCATGTCCGACTTTTTGAGACCCCATGAATTGCAGCACGCCAGGTGTCCCTGTCCATCACCAACTCCCGGAGTTCACTCAGACTTACGCCCATTGAGTCAGTGATGCCATCCAGCCATCTCATCCTCTGTCGTCCCCTTCTCCTCCTGCCCCCAATCTCTCCCAGCATCAGAGTCTTTTCCAATGAGTCAATTCTTCGTATGAGGTGGCCAAAGGACTGGAGTTTCACCTTTAGCACCATTCCTTCCAAATAAATCCCAGTGTTGATCTCCTTCAGAGTGGATTGGTTGGATCTCCTTGCAGTCCAAGGGACTCTCAAGAGTCTTCTCCAACACCACAGTTCAAAAGCATCAATTCTTTGGCGCTCAGCCTTCTTCACAGTCCAACTCTCACATCCATACATGACCACCAGAAAAACCATAACCAAAAACTAGACGGACCTTAGTAGGCAAAATAATGTCTCTGTTCCTGAATATGCTATCTAGGTTGGTCATAACTTTTCTTCCAAGGAGTAAGCATCTTTTAATTTCATGGCTGCAGTCACCACCTGCAGTGATTTTGGAGCCGAAGAAAGTAAAGTCTGACACTGTTTCCACTGTTTCCTCATCTATTTTCCATGAAGTGATGATCTTCATTTTCTGAATGTTGAGCTTTAAGCCATTTTTTTCACTCTCCTCTTTCACTTTCATCAAGAGGCTTTTTAGTTCCTCTTCACTTTCTGCCATAAGGGTGGTGTCATCTGCATATCTGAGGTTCTTGATATTTCTCCCGGCAATCTTGATTCCAGCTTGTGTTTCTTCTAGTCAAGTGTTTCTCATGATGTACTCTGCATATACGGAAAAGGCAATGACACCCCACTCCAGTACTCTTGCCTGGAAAGTCCCATGGACGGAGGAGCCTGGTAGGCTGCAGTCCATGGGGTTGCTAAGAGTCGGACATGACTGAGCAACTTCACTTTCACTTTTTACTTTCATGCATTGGAGAAGGAAATGGCAACCCACTCCAGTGTTCTTGCCTGGAGAATCCCAGGAATGGTGGAGCCTCATGGGCTGCCATCTATGGGGTCGCACAGAGTCGACACGACTGAAGCGACTTAGCAGAAGCAGCACTCTGCATATAAATAAAATGAGCAGGGTGACAATATACAACCTTGACACACTCCTTTTTCTATTTGGAACCAGTATGTTTTTCCATGTCCAGTTCTAACTGCTGCTTCCTGACTTGCATACAGATTTCTCAAGAGGCAGTTCAGGTGGTCTGGTATTCCTATCTCTTTCAGAATTGTCCACACTTTATTGTGATCCACACAGTCAAAGGTTTTGGCATAATCAATAAAGTGGAAATAGATGTTTTTCTGGAACTCTCTTGCTTTTTCCATGATCCAGTGGATGTTGGCAATTTGATCTCTGATTCTGCTGCCTTTTCTAAAACCAGCTTGAACATCAGGAAGTTCATGGTTCACATATTGCTGAATCCTGACTTGGAGAATTTTGAGCATTACTTTACTAGTGTGTGAGATGAGTGCAATTGTGCGGTAGTTTGAGCATTCTTTGGCATTTTCTTTCTTTGGGATTGAAATGAAAACTGAACTTTCCAGTCCTGTGGCCACTGCTGAGTTTTCCGAATTTGCTGGCATATTGAGTGCAGCACTTTCACAGCATCATCTTTCAGGATTTGAAATAGCTCAACTGGAATTCCATCACCTTCACTAGCTTTGTTCGTAGTGATGCTCTCTAAGGCCCACTTGACTTAACATTCCAGGATGTCTGGCTCTAGATGAGTGATCACACTATCATGATTATCTGGGTTGTGAAGATCTTTTTGTACAGTTCTTCTGTGTATTATTGCCATCTCTTCTTAATATTTTCTGCTTCTGTTAGGTCCAGACCATTTCTGTCCTTTATCAGAGGATGAGATGTTTGGACAGCAACACCGACTTGATAGATAGGAGTTTGAGCAAGCTCTGGGAGTTGGTGATGGACAGAGAAGCCTAGTATGCTGCAGTCCATTGGATGGCAAAGATTTGTACATGACTGAGAGACTGAACTTAACTGAACCTCAATGCTCATTGGAGCTATTTACAATAGCTAGGACATGGAAGCAACCTAGATGTCCATAGACAGATGAATGGATAAAGAAACAACCAGTTTATCCCTTTTTCCAGGGGATCTTACAAACCCAGGGATCAAACCGAGGTCTCTTGCATTACAGGCAGATTCTTTACCATCTGAACCAACAACATTTGACCAATTTGTTTGACCTATTTATAGGAACATGATAAAATTTGTCATTACTACCATTCACAGTTTAATTAACGTTTACTTGACAAATATGTTTAAGTACTGTAATGGACTACTTGTGTTCTCCCCCAAATTCATCTGTTGAAGGCCTCACCCTGCAGTGTCGTGGTGTTAGGATGAAAGGCATTTGAGGGGTAATTACATTCAGATGAGGTCATGAGAGTAGGAGCCCCATGATTGGAAGAAGAGACACCAGAGCTCTCTCTATCATATGAAGATATAGCCAGAAGACAGTATTCTGAAAGCCAAGAACAGTTTCCCAAGAAGAATTCTACTATGCTGGCACCCTGATGCCACACTTCCCAGCCTCCAGAATTATGAAGAAAATAAAAATGTTGGGAAGTCCCATGTAACAGCAATCTGGGGTCCCAGTTGGGAAGAGGTCCTGGGCAGTGCATCCACCACATTGAAAGAGATTAAATATTACAGTTTAGAGGTTTCATGCTTATAATCTCTGGTGATAGTTTGTAAGCAAAAATGCAGCTCTCATGTCAGTTCAATCGTCATCATGTCCTACTGTTTGCGAACCCATGGACTGCAGAATGCCAGGCTTCCCTGTCCATCACCAACTCCCAGGGCTTACTCACACTCACATCCATAGAGTCGGTGATGCCATCCAACCATCTCATCATCTGTTGCTTTCTTCTTCTCCTGCTTTCAATCTTTCCCAGCATCAGGGTATTTTCCAATGAGTCAGTTCTTTACATCAGGTGGCTAAAGTATTGGAGTTTCAGCATCAACATCAGTCCTTCCAATGAATATTCAAGATTGATTTCCTTTAGGATGGACTGGTTGGATCTCCTTGCAGTCCAAGGGACTCTCAAGAGTCTTCTCCAACTCCAACGTTCAAAAGCATCAATTCTTCAGCGTTCAGCTTTCTTTATAGTCCAACTTTCACATCCATATATGACTACTGGAAAAACCATAGCTTTGACTAAATGGACCTTTGTTGACAAAATAATGTCTCTGCTTTTTAAATTACTGTCTAGGTTGGCCCTAGCTTTTCTTCCAAAGAGCAAGTGTCTTTTAATTTCATGGCTGCAGTCACCATCTGCAGTGATTTTTGAGCCCCCAAAACTAAAGTCAATCACTGTTTCCATTGTTTCCCCAATAGAATGCAGCTCTGCAGCTTTCATTTTACATTAATTGTTTTACAATGATCTTTGTTTTATTGTGTGAGTGATGATATTTTCCAGACCCTGGGGGATTGGCCAGATCTCCAGAGGCTCAAGAGAATTGTAAGGCTCACTCCCTATCTCATGTGTAGTGCCACTTAGCTTACTGGTAACAATTGGTACACTCAAAAATAGGCATGTAGCTAGGGCAGTGTCCGGGCAGGTCAGAGGCAAGGTCAGAAGCCTGTTTAGATTTCTTTTCTCTGAATCCTGAATAAGACTTCCTCCATTTTAATTTCCCTAACATATGAATATTTACAAACTGATTGAAAGCTTCTCATGTATCAGTAAAGTGTTAAAAGTAAACCTAAAATTTTGAGGAATGAAGAACATATGGATTTATCTTAGCAGATATGAAGACTTGAGATGAAGCTGGAAAAATATAAAATGTGACAAATTGATGCTGAATTTGAATACTAAAGTAATGCAACTGAAAGCTAAGAATGAGATTCATTTATATGAAGGCACTTAATATATTATAGAGGTATCATTACAAATCCAGGAAGTAAAGATAGTCTATTCAATACCTGGTGCTGGGATATTGGGACAGTAAAATTAAATTCCTCTCTCATAGTATACATAAGTTAATTTCAGATGAACTAAAAGCCTAAATGTGAAAAAGTAACAGTTTTCAGTATTTGATAAAATATTAAAGAAAATCATTATTATTTCAGCATAGAGAAGGCTTTCTTAAATAAGATATAAAAAGAAAAAAAGGATTGAGAATTTATGATTCAATTTACATCAAAATGATAAATTTCTACACTTCTAAAGATACTACAATCAAAGACAAATCATATCTTGAGAAAAACATATGTCCAGTAAAAAGATTAACATCCAAAATATTTTGTTCTTTCGAACAAAAAAGCATTAAAAGACATCATATAAAATTCATAGGCTAGTAAAACCAAATTGGCTATAAAAATGTGATCTTCCATCATTACAAGTCAAGGATATATAAATAAATTATTTCATACTCATCAGATTGGTATTTTATTTAAATATGAAAATGCCAGTTGAAGATGTGAAGAACAGGAACATATATACATATCATGAAGAAGTTGAATATACATACATATTCTGTATGTTCTTGATTGTGTAACAGTACAGTCATTTTGAAAAATAACTTGATTATATTGATCACAAAAGTAATTTGATCATATCACATTTACAAGATGCTCAAATTTTCAACCAAGAAATTTCACCTCTAGGCACATATGCATAGAGAAATACATGGCAAGAATCTTCATTAAAACATTGTTTTTAAGAGAGAAAAACTGGAAACTAGTTAAATATTCATCAATTGGATAATAGATAAGTAAGTTATGGTATTTTCACACAGTAGAATACTATTCAACAGTTGAAATGAATGAACAGAACTATATGTATCAACATGGATAATGCTCAGAAAGAACATAGGAGAAGAAGCAGGAATCAAGATAGTGGAAGATGAGGAACTCACCTTCCTCAATGAACACATCAAGAATATTAATGTAGAGCAATTCTCACTGAAAGCTAACTAGAGACTGGCAAAAAGACTCCTGTGCAACCAAGGCTATAATTAAGATACACAAATAATTGGGTAGGAAAGGAAGAGAATCAATCGTATGAGGATCTCTGCTCCTGGGAAGAGACCCAGATGAAAAAGGGGATCACATGGGTGAAACTCCTCACAGGGGAGTGAATGGTTCAAGCCACACACGCTGGTGTCCCACACAGGAACGATAAACCCCTTTGGTTGGTCAGAGGGTTGGTGGAACTAACAAAATGGCTGTGGAAAATCTGCACTCTGCTTATTAGGAGCACAGATTCACTTGTTTTCTTCCGGGGCAAAGCAGAGAGGGCAGGTTGAAACCATGTAAGTGGCTGACTGGCATCCTGGACAGTATACACCCCAGCCTGAGCCAACCAAATGTTGCATCACCAATCAATCTAAGCGCCCATCAACATATTGTGTGTGTGTGTGTATATATATGCGCATGTGTGTGTGTATACATATACAATGGAATGCTAGTCAGTCATAAAAAAAATGATATTTTGCTATTTGCAATGAAGATGGACGTAGAGAGTATTATGCTTAGTGAAATAAGTCAGACAGCTGAAGACACATGTTACATGTGTAATCTAAAAAATAAAACAAATATATTACAAAACAGAAACAGACTCACATGTAGACAGAACAAACTAGTGGGGAGAAGGAAGTGGGAAGGGGTAAGATAGAGATATGGAATTAAGGGACAAAAAGTTCTACATATAAAATAAACACAAGGACATATTGTATTGCACAGGATAATATTTGCATTACATTGTAATAACTTTAAATGGAGTAATAGTCTATAAAATATTTTGGGGATGGCCATGTGCATAGTGTTTTATTTAAAAAACATAACCAACGAGGATATAATGTAAAAATGAATACATTTTATATATAAAATAAAGATAAATAAAACAACCATTGGCTACAAGTGATCACAATACAATAAGAAAAACAAGTATATGTGAAAAAAGCAGCAATAAACCAGGAAATCTGCTTTAACAGAAGTAGGCTAAAAAATGTTCAGTGACAATAATGAAAAGGGAAAAAAGAGGTTGTGGTCAGGTAAAAAAGGGGACACTTGACTGATTTGGATGAAGAGTTTGCCAGTTGTGTGTGTGTGTGTGTGTGTGTGTGTGTGTGTGTGTGTGTGGACATGGGCAGGGAGGACCTGGCAGAGATGACTAAGAGTATCCCAAGTATAAAAGGCAGACATGTGCAAAAGTACTGAGGAATCAAAACAACTTGGTATGTTGGTGAAATAATAGGATGTGGACTGTGAGGCAAGCCTCAGCAGGAGAGGGCTTTAGGGAAAGAAGAGATGGAGAGAGGTCTGCTCCATCCAGCAGGCCTGAGTTAAGACTGGGGAATGAAGACAGGAAGTAAGCACTGCAGTGAGAAGTTCTTATCATTAAAACAGTGGAAATTTCTCCAT
Source organism: Ovis aries (assembly GCF_016772045.2). Classification (NCBI taxonomy): domain Eukaryota; kingdom Metazoa; phylum Chordata; class Mammalia; order Artiodactyla; family Bovidae; genus Ovis; species Ovis aries. Next base: position 874,622 of record NC_056059.1, read on the forward strand.
GGCTTTAATGTAGGCAGACTGATCTCCTTTAAGATTTATTTTTTTAATTAAAGAAAAATAATCCCTGGAGCAGAATGGAGGAAAATTAGAGTGGTAAAAAGTGGAGTAGAAAGACAAGTTCAGAAAGCATTGAGAGAAATGAAAGGGGTTTGATCTGAAGCTGTGGTAGCAGGGCTGGGAGAATGGGTAGCAAAAAAAGATGAGAATATTGATATCCTTGTGCCACAGGTGGACAAATGTAAGCTCAGAGAAGCTAATTAATTAGCTCAAAGTCACACAGACATGTAGGAGAAAAATCAAGACTAACTGTAATGCCAAGACCAGTTTCAAAGCTCCATTGCCTTGGATGGGTTAGAATTACCTAGAGGATGTTGTTGTTATTCAGTCCCTGAGTCATGTCCAACTCTTCCTGACCCCATGGACTATAGCTTGCCAGGCTTCCCTGTCCGTCATTATCTATCAGAGTTTGCTCAATTAATGTCTGCTGAGTTAGTGATGCTATCTAACCATCTCATCCTCTGCCACCCTCTTCTCTTTTTGTCTTCAGTCTTTCTCAGCATCACAGTCTTTTCCAATGAGTTGGCTCTTCGCATCAGGTGGCCAAAGTATTGGAGTTTCAGCCTCAGCATCAGTCCTTACAAGGAATATTCAAGGTTTCCTTTGAGATTGACTGGTTTGATCTCCTTTCAGTCCAAGAGACTCTCAAGAGTCTTCTCCAGCACCACAATTCAAAAGCATCAATTCTTCAGCACTCAGTCTTCTTTATGGTCCAGCTCTCGCATCCATACATGATTACTGGAAAAAACATAGGCTTGACTGTACAGACCTTTGTCAACAAAGAGATATCTCTGCTTTTTTTTTTTTTGTAAATTAATTTATCTATTTTAATTGGAGGCTAATTACTTTACAATATTATAGCAGCTTTTGCCATACATTCACATCAATCAGCCATGGGTGTACATGTGTCCCCCATCCTGAACCCTCCTCCCATATCCCTCCCCATCCCATCCCTCAGGGTCGTCGCAGTGCACCGGCCCTGAGAGACAGAGAGAGATGTCTCTCCATTTTAAAATGCTGTCTAGGTTTGTCATAGCATTCCTTCCAACAAGCAGGTGTATTTTAATTTCATGGCTACAGTTAATGTCTGCAGTGATTTTGGATCCTGAGAAAACAAGGTCTGAAACTACTTCCACTTTTTCCCCTTCTATTTTCTGTGAAATGATGGGACTGGAATGCCATGATATTAGATTTTTTTAATGTTGAGATTTAAGCCATTTATCTCACCCTCTTCTTTCACCCTCATCAAGACATTCTTTAGTTCCTCTTCACTTTCTGCAATTAGAGTGGCATCATCTGCATATTTGAGGCTGTTGATATTTCTTCCAGCAGTCTTGATTCTAGCTTGTGATTCATCCAGCTTGGCACAAAAGTTAAATAAGCAAGGTGACAATATATAGCTTTGACATACTCCTTTCCTAATTTTGAACTAGTCTGTTGTTCCATGTCCAGTTCTAACTGTTGCTTCTTAACTTGAATATAAATTTCTCAGGAGATAAGTACTTTAAGTTACTTTAAGAATTTTCTACAGTTTCTTGTGATCCATACAGTCAGAGTCTTTAGCATAGTCCGTGAAGCAGGAGTAGATGTTTTTTTCTGGAATTCCCTTGCTTTCTCCAGGATTCGACAAATGTTGGCAATTTGATCTCCGGTTCCTCTGCCTTTTCTAAACACACCTTGTATATCTGGAATTTCTTGGTTCACACACTTTTGAAGCCTAGATTGAAGGACTTAGAGCATAACCTTACTAGCATGTGAAATGAGTGCAATTATGTGGTAGCTTGAACATTATTTTTGTATTGCCCTTTTCTGGGATTGGAATGAAAACTGAAATTTTCCTCTCCTGTGACCACTGATGATATTTCCAAATTTGCTGACATATTGAATGCAGCATTTTAACATCAGCTTTTAGGATTTCAAATAGCTAAACTGGAATCCCATCACCTCCAATTGCTTTGTTCACAATAATACTTCCTAAATCCCACTTAACTTTATACTGCAATGTTCCTGGCTCTGAGTGACCACACCATTGTGGCTATCCAGATCATTGACACCATTTTTGTACAGTTCTTCTGTGAATTCTTCAAACCTCTTCTTAATCTCTTCTGCTTCTGTTAGGTTCTCACCATTTCTGTTCCTTACTGTGCCCTTTCCCATCCTTCCATGAAATGTTCCCTTGATCTCTATGGCTCATAACTTCACTGAGTTACACAAGCTCCATGACAGTGCTGTGACCAAGAAGGTGATCTAGAAAATAGGGATCCCTGTATAGCAGTCCTCTTTCTTTTTTTCTAAACTTATTTTTAATTGAAGGAAAATTGCTTCACAATATTGTGTTGGCCTCTGTCATACATCAGCACGAGTCAGCCATAGGTATACATGTGTCCTCTACCTTTTTAACCTTCCTCCCTCCTTCCACCTCTTCTCAACCCTCTAGGTTGTGACTGAGTCCCAGTTTGAGTTCCCTGAGTCATACAGCAAATTCCCATTGGTTATCTATTTTACACATGGTAGTGAATATGCTTTCATTTCGTCTCTCCATTCATCCTACCCTCTCCTTCCTTCCCTAGCCTATGTTCATAAATCTGTTCTCTATGTCTGTGTTTCCATTATTGTCCTGTAAATAGGTTCATCAGTATTATCTTTCTAGATTTCATGTGTGTGTGCTCAGTCACTTAATAATGTCTTTGTGACCCTATGGATTGTAGCCTGCCAGGCTCCTCTGTCCACGGGATTCTCCTGGCAAGAATACTGAAGCGAGATGCCATTTTCTACTTCAGGGGATCTTCCCAATGCAGGTATTGAATCCAAGTCTCCTGCACTGGCAGATGTATTCTTTACCACTAAGTCATCTGGGAAGACCCTAGATTCCATACATATTTCACTCTGTATAATAGACTGCAGGTTTATCCACCACAAATGAGTAGTTTTTTAATGTCTGAGTGATATTCTGTTATGTATATGTACCGCAGTCTCTTTATCATTCATCTGATGATGGACATCTAGCTTGCTTCCATGTCCTAGCTGTTGTAAATAATGTTGCAATGAACATTGGAGCACATGTGTCTTTTTCAGTTTTGGTTACCTCAAGGCATATGCCAAGTAGTGGGATTGCTGGGTCGTTGGTAATTCTACTTTCAGTTTTTTGAGGAATCTCCATACTATCTTCCATAGTGGCTGTGTCAATTTACATTCCCAATGACAATGTGAAAGTGTTCCCTTTTCTCTACACCCTTTCCAGCATTTATCGTTTGTGAATTTTTTGATGATAGCCATTCTGACCGATGTGAGGTGATATCTCACTGTAGTTTTGATTTGCATTTCTCTAATAATGAGTGATGTTGAGCATTTTTTCATGTGTTTGTTAGCCAGTTGTATGTCTACTTTGGAGAAATGTCTGTTTAGGTCATTTGCCTACTTTTTGACTGATTCTTTTATTTTTCTGGTATTGAGTTGTATGAGCTGCTTGTATATTTTGAAATTAATCTTTTGTTGGTTGCTTTATCTGCTATTATTTTCTCCCATTCTGAGGGTTGTCTTTTCACCTTCTTTGTAGTTTCCTTTGCTGTGCAAAAGCTTTTAAGTATAATTGGCCTCACTTGCTTGTTTTTGCTTTTATTTCCATTACTCTAGGAGGTGGGTAATAGAGGATCTTGCTGTGATTTATGTCATGGAGTGTTCTGCCTATGTTTTCCTCTAAGAATTTAGTAGTCTCTGGTCTTAAATTTATGTCTTTAGTCCATTTGAATTTATCTTTGTGTATGATATTAGGAAGTGTTCTAATTTCATTCTGTCATAAATAGCTGTCCAGTTTCCCCAGCACCACTTATTGAAGAGACCTTTCTTTTCACCATATTATAGTCTTGCCTCCTTTGTCAATGATAAGGTGCCCATAGATGTATGGGTTTACCTCTGGACTTTCTTTCTTGCTCCATTGGTTTATTTTTTTTTTCTATTGAAGAAATTACACTGTAGTTTAATGCCTTCCTATAAAGAAAACTCCAGGCATACATGACTTCACTGGGGAATTCTATCAAACATTTAAGGAAGAAATAACACCAATTTCATACAAATTCTCCCAAAGAACTAAACAGGGAAGGGAATATTTCCCAGCTCATTCTATGACTTCACTATCTTGATTGTGGTGATAGATTCTTGGGTGTTTACATGTCAAAACTTATCAAATTATACACTTTAAATACATGCAGAAAACTTACCAAATTATATACGCTAAATACATGCAGTCCTGAAACAGCTTAATCAGTTCTTAGAGGCAGTCATAGCATCACAATACTTATATTAGACAGGGAAGCTATCAAGTGAATTATCTAAACTTCTACCTTATGAAACTAGCAAAAGGGAAAATTAAAGTACCAGGATAGAAATAATAAATATAAAAGCAAGAATGAATGAAACTAAGGTTTCCATTTCTAGGCACAATGGAGTATGTCTACTACAGCCCCTCTCCTACTGATTATTGCAACTAAGAACTCTGGACAAAATATGTAAAGCAGCTATGCAGGATTCTGACAAGTTAAAAGCAAAAAAAAAGCAGGTAGACTCTGAAGGTGAGTCAAGTGAAGAAGCAGCCCATATACCAGGGCATTTCTTTTTAGTCCCCATTCTTTTTTCACAAGACTCTGTCCTAATGGTTATAAACCTCCAGAAGTCCTGAGCTCATCCAAGCAAAAGCCTCACATCAAAGCTTTAATAACTGAATGAAAGTAATATTTCAACCACAGCTCAATCTGAGACTAACACCTAAGTGACAAATGCATGGAGACAACCATGAAGCCAGCCAGCAAAGGTTCTGAAAGCTGCACAAAGACTTAAGCCATCATTCAAGTCTCACATTAACCACTGAATGGTGCATACACAAAGCAAAGGCTTTGAACACCACATCAATTAGAATCAATACCCACAGAAGACAACACAAAACCAGTGATATGAATCTAACTAGGTTTATTAAGTGATAAATAAAAATTAAAAGCAACAAAACAATCACCACTATCTAGGATAGAATCCAAAATCATTCAACATGACAAACAACTAGCAAAATGTGACCACTTCTCAAGAGAAAAGATAACCAACAGCTTCCAGATGCTGGAAATACCAAAGACATTTTAAGCAGCTATGGAAACAGCTCTATGTGGCAGACACACTTGAAGTGAATGGATAAACAGAAGTTCTCAACTGAGATACAGAAACTATTACAAAAATGGAAATTTTAGAACTAAAAAAGATAGTATCTGAAATCAGAAAGACAAACAAACCAACACCTGGGGTGAATTGAGCAGCAGAATAGAGACGAGAGAGGCAAGAGTCAATACACTTGGAGTTAAACTGACAGAAATGGTCCAACCTGCCAATATGAGGAACAGAGACAAAAAGACTGAGAAAAATAAAAGAAAGAAATACAGCATCAGATATCCATGGGGCAGTATCAGAAGGTCCAACATTCACATCATTGGAGTCCTCCAAGGAAATGAGACTAGTGCAGAAGAAAAGGTCTGAAGAAATAATGGCCAAAATAGTCCCAAATTTTGAAAAAGACATAAAATGACAGATTCAAGATACTCAGCATAACAGAAACAACATAAACTCACAGAAACACCCAGGAATATTACAGTCAAATATCTGGAAAGCAAAGTTAAAAAAATATATATATCTTGAATGTAGTCAGTTAAAAAAAAAGCACACTGCATATGAATCAATTATTCAAATGACTGTGATGTTCTCATCAGAAACAGTGAAGATCAGATGATACTGAAACTTCTTAAAATTACTAATGGCAAAAAGAAGAGTCAACCCAGACTTCTACACTGAAGCAAAGAGATTTTGTCATCAGATTTATTCTAAGAGAAATGAAACAGGATCTTCTGCAGGGTGGATGGGAAGACTAACCGAAATGATAAAATATCTGGGTAACAATAAAAAAATGGGCCAAAGAACCAAGCAAACATTTATCCAAAGAAGACATACAGATGGCTAATAAACACATGAAAAGATGCTCAACATCACTCATTATCAGAGAAATGCAAATCAAAACCACAGTGAGGTACCATCTCAACCTGGTCAGAATGGCTGCTATCAAAAAGTCTACAAACAATAAATCCTGGAGAGGGTGCAAAGAAAAGGGAACCCTCTTTCACTGTTGGTGGGAATGCAAACTAGTACAGCCACTATGGAAAACAGTGTGGAGACTCCTTAAAAAACTGGAAATAGAATGGCCATCAGTTCAGTTCAGTTCAGTTCAGTCGCTCAGTCATGTCTGACTCTTTGCGACCCCATGAACTGCAGCACACCAGGCCTCCCTGTCCATCACCAACTCCCGGAGTTTACCCAAACTCATGTCCATCAAGTCGGTGATACCATCCAGCTATCTCATCCTCTGTCATCCCCTTATCCTCCTGCCCCCAATCCCTCCCAGTATCAGAGTCTTTTCTAATGAGTCAATTCTTCACATGAGGTGGACAAAGTATTGGAGTTTCAGCTTTAGCATCAGTCCTTCAAAGAACACCCAGGACTGATCTCCTTTAGAATAGATTGGTTGGATCTCCTTCCAGTCCAAGGGACTCTCAAGAGTCTTCTCCAACACCACAGTTCAAAAGCATTAATTCTTCGGCACTCAGCCTTCTTCACAGTCCAAATTTCACATCTATACATGACTAGACGGACCTTTCTTAGCAACGTAATGTCTCTGCTTTTGAATATGCTATCTAGGTTGGTCATAACTTTCCTTCCAAGGAGTAAGCGTCTTTTAATTTCATGGCTGCAATCACTATCTGCAGTGAGTTTGGAGCCCCCCAAAATAAAATCTGACACTGTTTCCAGTTTCCCCATTTATTTCCCATGAAGTAATGGAACCAGATGCCATGATCTTCGTTTTCTGAATGTTGAGCTTTAAGCCAACTTTTTCACTCTCCTCTTTCATCAAGAGGCTCTTTAGTTCCTCTTCACTTTCTGCCATAACGGTGGTGTCATCTGCATATCCGAGGTTATTGATATTTCTCCCGGCAATCTTGATTCCAGCTTGTGCTTCTTTCAGCTCAGCGTTTCTTATGATGTACTCATATGTGAAATAGATCACCAGTCCATGTTTGATGCATGAGACAGGGCACTCAGGTCCAGTGCACTGGGATGATCCAGTACAGAATCCACCTGCAATACAGGAGACTTGCAGAAGATGCAGGTTCAGTCCCTGGGTTGGGAAGATCCCCTTGGTCTATGGTAAGCAAATGGAGTATCATTTGACTACAGAAAGGAACAGACTGTTGAAACATGTCACAACCCAGATGAACCTGGACAGCTCCACATCGCGCTTTCTCCAGCTGCCATCCTGGCCTCCTCTTCTCCTTGTCCCAACCTGAAGATCCCATGTGGCTGGGCCACAAGGTATCCAACAGAGACCAGGTGGCTATAGTTCTCCAGCATGACAACCCTGTGGAGGTTCTTCTGAACAGCGTCCAGCTGCTGCCACTCCTCTTGCGTGAAGTCTACAAACACATCCCTGAAGGTCAATGTTTCCTGGGACATGGCTATCGGTCCTGCTCAAACCAAGGATGGAGATCTTTGAGGGTTGATTTCACCTTTCCTTTTTTGTTTACTTGCATTTTATCACTTTTGACAATATTAATTACTCCTTCTGAGGTCTCAGACTGGGTCTTCTGTAGACTAACTAAGGAAGCCCATGGTAGATCAGCTGGCGTCTGAAGCTGGTGAACTGTTGTCTGTTATGAACCCTGACCCAGGAACCAGAGGTCTGAGGGCGTAAAACAGCCAGCGCCAATTCGCACCACCCTCGGGGTGAGCAGAACACTTCCGTTCCCCGTTGCCCTGGGAGCCCAAGTGCTGCACACGCGCAGGAGGGAGGTGAGGGGGCTTAGGGGATGGCAAGACAGCCAATGGGCAACATGGCGCCTTTCAGGGATGCTGGTTCTGACGTGGCTCCCTCTGAGGTTAGATGAAGCGACGAGGAAGTGCGACCGTTTTCTGCGACGAGTCGTATGAAAGGCTGGGGCAGGGGAGTGGAGGGGACGGGAAGCGTCTCGAGAGGCAGGAGGCAAGCGAGCTCCGCGCACACTGTCGTAGCGGAGCTGGGGCCGCTGTCTCTGAGGCCTGTTCTCCCCGTCCTCTTGCGCCGCTGGGACTCCTTGTGTCTGTGCTCCCTGGGGAGTTCCCATCCCTCCATCCGGCAAAGCCACGCTCTCCTCTTTCTTTAGATCATCAGAATAAGAAGCCTCAGTGATAACTACAAACTACATGGGTGCAGCCATCTTGGAGGCTCCATTGGTTTATATTTCTGTTTTTGTACAAGTGTCATATCCTGATGGCTGTAGCTCTGTAGTATTGTCTGAAGTCAGGAAGCTGATTCATCTAGCCCCATTCTTCTTTCTCAAGATTGTTTGACTATTCAGGTTTTTTTATGTTTCCACATGAATTTTGAAAAAATTTTTTCTACTTCTGTGAAAAAATGCCATTGGTAATTTTATAGGGATTGTATTGAATCTGTAGGTTACATTTGGTAGTATAATCATTTTCATAATATTGATTCTTCCAACCCAAAAGCATGAAATATCTCTCCATCTGCTTATGTCATCTTTGATTTCATCCAGTGTCTTATACTTTTATATATACAGCTCCTTTGTCTCCTTAGGTAGGTTTATTCCTAAGTATCTTATTCTTTTTCCTTTGTGATGGCCAATGGGATTGACTCCTTAATTTTTCTTTCTGACTCGTCATTATTAGTACAAACAGATATGTATGCAAGGAATGCAATTTATTTGTGTATAGTTCTCTTTCTTAATCAATCAAACCACTTATTAAGCCCAAGAGCCATGTTCAAGCACAATATTGTTTCTAAATGGTACCGTGTGTCCTGGGTCAGACATTTCACTTTAGCAATTTAGCTTTTATTTGACTAAACTTATAGAAGAATAAGTATTACTTTCTCTTTGGAAATGTTACTGTTAATGACTAATAGCTCTGAGTTAACGTTGGTCCCTTGGGGGGTGGGAAGAAAATGTTCTACAGAATTATTAATACATCTTTAATGTTGAACACAGTTGCTGGTCTGAAGAAATTTGTCTAAGCTCCTTCCTCCCTCCCTCCATCTCTCTCCTTTACTTATAAAATAGTGGCAAATACAGTTAGCACTCCGTATACACAAGATTCATATATTTAGATTCAATCAACTGTGGACCAATTTGTTAGAACCTGAAGTTCAGAACCAGGGAACAAAGATGGCAGACTGTAATACTGCCACTTTAGATAAGGGACTTGAGCATCCAAGGATCTTAGTATCCATAACAGAGCCCTGGTACTAATGCACCCAGGCACCAAGGGATGACTTGAAAATCTGTATTATAAAGGTAGAAAAATGCTAATAGAAAGTTTAATACAGTCAAAGACTTGGTTAGTACTTGGAATCATTTAAAATTTTTCACAAATATCAGATTCAATATACTGTTTAACACATTTATTTTGTAAGAAAATTAAGATGAAGATTATTGTTTTTCTGTCTTTTACCTAGAGTGTGCATGTGTGCTAAGTCACTTCAGTCATGTCTAACTCTTCGTGACCCTATGGACTGCTGCCCATCAGTCTCCTCTGTCCATGGGATTCTCCAGGCAACAATACCAGAGTGAGTTGCCATGCCCTCTTAAAGGGGATCTTCCCAGCCCAGGGATCGAATCGGTGTCTTGTACATCTCCTTCATTTGCAGGTGGGTTCTTTACCACTCGTGCTACCTGGGAAGTCTTTTACCTAAGAAAATTATACTCAGCTTTCTTATAGAAATCTTTTACTTAACTAAAGGAAGCTTTGTCATGGAACTCTAAAGAAAAAAATGAAATAAAACTTTTAAAAAGATGTATAGTTTTGAATTGCTTAATTCAAATACTTAACAGTTTATTTTAATCTTGGCAGACTTTAGAGAAAACAATTTTACTGAACACAATTTTGATGAAGGAGGTGCAAAGGTGCAAAATCAAAGTCTGATGAAGATACAGAATAAAAGTGATAAATGCTTTAGTTTACAATTGCTTTTGTAAATATTTTTTCTATGGAATAGGCAAATATGTTTTGTGAGTATTCTAAACTGTATGGTGTGTCTTATTTTTAAAGTGCCTTAGTTTCAGTTTCTTTAAAAAGTAGAATAAAAATAAAAACTTAGTTCAAAAACTTTGTAAAAACTGACTTGGGTTACAAGTTGATTCATGATATATTTGGCAAAAGTGCCAATTTTCTCATCTAAGAATAAATAATGCCCATCTTTATTAGTCAGTGTTCACTACTGAATCAGAAACAATAAAATGTTGCAGGGAGAGTTCTAGTTTGAGTCCAAAAGCAGAATGCTGGCAGAATTCCTTCTAGCAAGAGGAGGTGAGACTTTTGTCTGTTGAGACCTTTGACTGATTAAATGAGGCCCACTTATCCTTAGGAGAACCTTCTGCTTTACTCAAAGTTCACTGATTTAAATATTAATCTCTTCTGTATATTTCTAAATAGAGATAAAAATCTATGCTGCTGAATAGCGTAGGGAGCTCAGCTTCATGTTCTGTGATGACCTAGAGGGGTGGAATGGTAAGGGTATAAGGCAGGCTTAAGGGAGAGAATACATATGTGTATATATAGTTGAATCGCATTGTTGAATTGCACGTTGTAAACAAGTATACACTAATGGAAAAAAAAAAAAAAAAGACTCCATAGTTCTAGTGCAGGGATGCAGGTTTAATCCCTGGTCAGGGAAATAAGATCCCACATACCACATGGCATGGCCAAAAAATAAAGATTATTTTTTCACATACAAACAGCTCATATAACTCAATAGTAGCAAAAATTAAAAAAAAAAAAATAGGCAGAAGACCTAAATAGACATTCTTCCAAAGAAGACATAGAGATGGCCAAAAGGCACATGTAAAGATGTTCAGCATCACTATTAGAAAAATACTAATCAAAGCTAAAATGAGGTACCACCTCACACCAGTTAGAATGGCCATCACTGAAATGTCTACAAATAACACATGCTGGAGGGGATGTAGAGAAGATGGAACTCTCCTACATTGTTACTGAGAGTGTTAATTTGTGAAGTCACTATGAAGAACAGGATGGAATTTCCTTTAAAAAACTAAGAATAGAGTTACCTAATGATCTAGCAAATTCACTCCTGAGCATATACATGGAAAAAAAAACCATAATTCAAAAAGATACACCCCAATGTTCACAAGAGCGCTGTTCATAATAGCCAAGATGAGGAAACAACTTAAAAATCCATCTACGAATGATTAATGGATAAAGAAGATATGGCATATATAAAATGGAATATTGGTTGTTTAGTTGCTAATCTCTGTGTGATTCATTTGCAACTCCATGGACGATAACCTGCCAGGTTCCTCTGTCCATGGAATGTCCAAGAAAAAATACTGGAGTGGGTTGTCATTTCCTTCTCCAAGGGATCTTCTTAACCCAGGAATTGAACCCACATCTCCTACATTGGCAGATGGATTCTTCACTATTGAGTCAACAGGGAAGCCCCATAATGGGGGTATAAAAACAATCTGCTTTCCTCAAAGTTCACTGATTTAAGTGCTAGTGAAAGTCATTCAGTCATATCCAACTCTGCGACCCCATGGACTATACAGTCCATGGAGTTCTCCAGGCCAGAATGCTGTAGTGGGTAGCTATCTCCTTCTCCAGGGGATCTTCCCAACCCAGGGATTGAACCCAGATCTCGTATTGCAGGCGGATTCTCTATCAGCTGAACCACCAGGTTTTAAATGATACTTGCATCCAAAAACATCTTTGCAGCAATATACAGAAAACAGTTTTCCCAAATATCTGAACACTTGTTCAGTTGTTAAGTTGTATCCAACTCTTTGACGTCATGAACTGCAGCACGCCAAGCTTCCCTGTCCTTCACTATCTCTCAGTGTTTGCTCAAACTCATGGCTATTGAGTTAGTGGTCCTATTTAACCATTTCATCTTCTGTCACCTCCGTCTCCTCTTGCTATCAATCTTTCCCAGAATCAGGGTCTTTTCTAATGAATTGGCTTTTTGTGTCAGGGGGCCATAATATTGGAACTTCATCATCAGTCCTTCCAATGAATATTCAGGATTGGTTTCCTTTAGGATTGATTGATTTGATCTCCAAGCAGCCCAAGGGACTCTCAAGAGTCTTCTCAAACACCACAGTTTGAAAGCATCAATTTGGGGGCAGTCCTAAGATGGCAGAGGAATAGGATGGGGAGACCACTTTCTCCCCCACAAATTCATCAAAAGAACATTTCAATGCCAAGTAAATTCTACAAAACAACTTCTGAATGCTGGCAGAGGACATCAGGCACCCAGAAAAGCAGATTATTGTCTTCAAAAACAGGTAGGAAAAAATATAAAAGACAAAAAACAGACAAAGGAGGTAGGGAGGGAGCTCCGTCCCGGGAAGGGAGTCCTGTCCTGGGAACAGAGTCTTAAAAAGAGAGAAGTTTCCAAACACCAGGAAACACTCGCTGCTGAGTCTGTGGTGAGCCTTGGAAGTACAGAGAGCAACATAACAGGGAAGAAAAATAAATAAATAATTAAAACCAACAGATTACGAGCCCAATGGTAACTCCCCCAGTGGAGAAGCAGCGCAGATGCCTGCATCCACCACCAGCAAGTGGAGGTTGGGCAGGGAGGCATGGGCTGCAGTGCTTTTTAAGAATTGGGCCGGAATGCCCCGAGCGTAACCAGAGTGAACTAACTTGAGCTAGCATACCAGACTGTGGAATACTTACCACACGAAAAGCTCTAACATAAGACACCATCAGGACAATGCACAGAACAAAGGATGGAACAGAAATAGCCGGCTGCAGACCATCCCCCTCTGGTGACAGGCAGCCAGAGCCGTAAGGGCTGGAAGGGGGCAATTGCAGCCCAAGAAAGACTTTACCTACCAAACTGCAAGCAGGCTTCTTTGCTAAGACTTCTTGGGATCCTGGACATTCACCATCCACCTGACAAGGGGCACCAGCAGTACACCCAGAAAACTGAGCAGCAAGGTGGGAAAAGCGATAAGTCACAGCAACCTCGCTCACCAAACACCTGAGCTACTCAGTCCTGGAAAGGGCACAAAACGCAGGCCCAACCAAATCTGCACCTCTGAGGGCTACCTGAGAGCCAAGCCTGAGTGGCTTAGACCAGGGAGGTGCATGCAGCCTAGGGCCGGTTTCAGATGGTTCCCAGGGGAGCAATGTAGTGCCTGAGTGGTGTAAGCCACATGCATGGGCATGCCCAGCGTGGCTGAGACACTGCGAGCACATGCCAGTGCTATTTGTTTACAGCATCCCTACCTTCCCACAGTGTGACTGAACAAGTGAGCCTTAAAAAGAAAAAAAAAAAGTGTCCACCACCGCCCCCCTTGTGTCAGGGTGGAAATCAGACACTGAAGAGACCAGCAAACAGGGAATCGCGTTGGAAGTGACCCCACACTGCCCACAACATCAGAGAAAGTCCGAGATATATCTTTTTTTTTTTTTTTTTTTTTAGGGCCTACTTTTTTTTTTTTATATCTACTATTTTTATGACCATTCTCACTCTCTCTCTCTCTTTTTTTTTGGTTGATATTGTTGTTTGATTGTTTTTTCTTCTTTCCTTTTTCTTCTTTTTTTTTAATTTTTAAAATTTTTAAGTCCTCTATTTCTCCTTTAATTTTAATTTTTATAACCTACTATTAATTTTCAAAAAAAGGCCCTATTTTTAAAGCAAATGCCGTATATATTTATTTTTGTTGTTGTTGTTCTTGTTTTTTAATAATTCTCGTCTTTGTTTTTTTTTTTTTTCTCTCTTCTTTTCTTTAATACTGTATTTTTGAAAATCCAACCTCTACTCTAGATTTTTAATCTTTGCTTTTTGGTATTTGTTGTCAATTTTGTACTTTTAAAAACCCATTCTTCAGTACCTAATTTTACCTGAGAGCTAGATTACTGGCTTGACCACTCTCTCCTCCTTTGGACTCTCCTTTTTCTACACCAGGTTGTCTCTGTCTCCCCCCCTCCCTTCTCTTCTTTACCCAACTCTGTGAATCTCTGTGTGTTCCAGACGGTGGAGAACACTTAGGGAACTGGTTAATGGCTGGAGCTGTCTCTCTCCTTTTCATTTCCCTCTTTTATCTTCCTGGCCACCTCTGCATACTTCCTCCCTGTCCCCTTCTCTTTATAACTCCATGATCATCTCTGAGCGGTCCAGACTGTGGAACACACACAAGGAAGTGATTGTGTGTGGAAGAGAGCTAGCTTGCTCTCTCCTCTTTTAATCCCACCTCATCTCATTCCAGTTACCTCTAATTACCCCCTCCCTCTTCTCTTCTCCATGTAACTCAGTGAACCTCTCTGGGTGTCCCTCAATGTGGAGAAACTTTTAATCTTTACCTAGAAGTTTTACCATCAGTGCTGTATAGATGGAGAAGTCTTGAGGCTACTGTAAAAATAAAACTGAAAACCAGAAGCAGGAGGCTTAAGTCCAAATCCTGAGAACATCAGAGAACTCCTGAATTCAGGGAACATTAATTGATAGGGGCTCATCAAACGCCTCCATACCTACACTGAAACCAAGCACCACCTGAGGGCCAACAAGTTCCAGAGCAAGTTATACCACGCAAATTATCCAGCAACACAGGAACACACCCCTGAGCTTCAATATACAGGCAGCTCAAAGTTAATCCAAACCATAGACATCTCATAACTCATTACTGGACACTTCATTGCACTCCAGGGAGAAGAAATTCAGCTCCACCCACCAGAACACCAACACAAGCTTCCCTAACCAAGAAACCTTGACAAACCACTGATACAACCCCACCCACAGCGAGGAAACTCCATAATAAAGAAAACTCCACAAATTCCCAGAATACAGAAAGGCCACACCAAACACAGCAATATAAACAAGATGAAGAGACAGAGGAATACCCAGCAAGTAAAGGAACAGGATAAATGCCCACCAAACCAAACAAAAGAGGAAGAGATAGGGAATCTACCTGATAAAGAATTCCAAATAATGATAGTGGAAATGATCCAAAGTCTTGAAATCAAAATGGAATCACAGATAAATAGCCTGGAGACAAGGATTGAGAAGATGCAAGAAAGGTTTAACAAGGACCTAGGAGAAATAAAAAAGAGTCAATATATAATGAATAATGAAAGAAAGACCATGAGAAAATACTTGAGGAGATAATAGTTGAAAATTTCCCTAAAATGGGGAAAGAAATAATCACCCAAGTCCAAGAAACCCAGAGAGTTCCAAATAGGATAAACCCAAGGCAAAACACCCCAAGACACATATTAATCTAATTAACAAAGATCAAACACAAGGAATAAATACTAAAAGCAGCAAGGGAAAGCAACAAACACACAAGGGGATTCCCATAAGGATAACTGCAGATCTTTCAACAGAAACACTTCAGGCCAGGAGGGAATGGCAAGACATACTTAAAATGATGAAAGAAAATAACCTACAGCCCAGATTACTGTACCCAGCAAGGATCTCATTCAAATACGAAGGAGAAATCAAAAGCTTTGCAGACAAGCAAAAGCTGAGAGAATTCAGCACCACCAAACCAGCTCTCCAGCAAATGCTAAAGGATAGTCTCTGGACAGGAAACACAAAAAGGGCATATAAACCTGAACCCAAAACAATACTGTAAATAGCAATGGGATCATACTTATCAATAATTACCTTAAATGTAAATGGGTTAAATGCCCCAACGAAAAGGCAAAGACTGGTTGAATGGATACAAAAATCAAGACCCTTATATATGCTGCCTACAAGAGACCCACCTCAAAACAAGGGATACATATAGACTGAAAGTGAAGGGCTGGAAAAAGGTATTCCATGCAAATAGAGCCCAAAAGAAAGCAGGAGTAGCAATACTCATATTCTACAAAATAGATTTTAAAACAAAGGCTGTGAAAAGAGAAAAAGAAGGCCACTACATAATGATTAAAGGATCAATCCAAGAAGAAGATATAACAATTATGAATATATATGCACCCAACCTAGGAGCACCACAATATGTAAGACAAATACTAACAAGAATGAAAGGGGAAATTAACAATAACACAATAATAGTGGGAGACTTTAATACCCCACTCACACCTATGGACAGATAAACTAAATAGAAAATTAACAAAGAAATGCAAACTTTAAATGATACAATAGACCAGTTAGACCTAATTGATATCTATAGGACATTTCACTCCAAAACAATGAATTTCACCTTTTTCTCAAGTGCTCACTGAACCTTCTCCAGGATAGATCACATACTGGGCCATAAATCTAACCTTGATAAATTTTAAAAAATAATTGAAATCATTCCAAGCATCTTTTGTGACCACAATGCAGTAAGATTAGATCTCAATTATAGGAGAAAAAATATTAAAAACTCCAACATATGGAGGCTGAACAACACACTGCTGAATAACCAACAAATCACAGAAGAAATCAAAAGAGAAATAAAAATACTCATAGAAATAAATGAAAACACAACAACCCAAAACCTGTGGGACACTATAAAAGCAGTGGTAAGAGGAAAGTTCATAGCAATACAGGCATACCTCAAGAAACAAGAAAAAAGTCAAATAAATAACATAACTCTAGACCTAAAGCAACTAGAAAAGGAAGAATTGGAGAACCCCAGAGTTAGTAGAAGGAAATAAATCTTAAAAATTAGGGCAGAAATAAATGCAAAAGAAACAAAAAAGACCATAGCAAAAATCAACAAAGCCAAAAGCTGGTTCTTTGAAAGGATAAATAAAATTGACAAACCATTAGCCAGACTCATCAAGAAACAAAGAGAGGAAAGTCAAATCAATAAAATTAGAAATGAAAATGGAGAGATCACAACAGACAACACAGAAATACAAAGGATCATAAGAGACTATCAGGAATTATATGCCAATATAATGGACAACGTGGAAGAAATGGACAAATTCTTAGAAAAGTACAACTTTCCAAAACTGAACCGAGAAGAAATAGAGAATCTTAACAGATCCATCACAAGCACAGAAATTGAAACTGTAATCAGAAATCTTCCAGCAAACGAAAGCCCAGGTCCAGACGGCTTCACAGCTGAATTCTACCAAAAATTTAGAGAAGAGCTAACACCTATCCTCCTCAAACTCTTCCAGAAAATTGCAGAGGAAGATAAACTTCCAAATTCATTCTATGAGGCCACCATCACCCTAATAACAAAACCTGAGAAAAAGATGCCACAAAAAAAGAAAACTACAGGCCAATATCACTGATGAACATAGATGTAAAAATCCTTAACAAAATTCTAGTAATCAGAATCCAACAGCACATTAAAAAGATCATACACCATGACCAAGTGGGCTTTATCTCAGCGATGCAAGGATTCTTCAATATCCACAAATCCATCAATGTAATTCACCACATTAACAAATTGAAAAATAAAAGCCATATGATTATCTCAATAGATGCAGAGAAGGCCTTTGACAAAATTCAACATCCGTTTATGATAAAAACTCCAGAAAGCAGGAATAAAAGGAACATACCTCAACATAATAAAAGCTATATATGACAAAACCACAGCAAACATTATCCTCAATGGTGAAAAATTGAAAGCATTTCCCCTAAAGTCAGGAACAAGACAAGGGTGCCCACTTTCACCGCTACTATTCAACATAGTTCCGGAAGTTTTGGCCACAGCAATCAAAGCAGAAAAAGAAATCAAAGGAATCCAAATTGGAAAAGAAGAAGTAAAATTCTCACTGTTTTCAGATGATATGATCCTCTACATAGAAAACCCTAAAGACTCCACCAGAAAATTACTAGAGCTCATCAATGAATATAGTAAAGTTGCAGGATATAAAATCAACACGCAAAAATCCCTTGGATTCCTATATACTAATAATGAGAAAGGAGAAAGAGAAATTAAGGAAACAATTCCATTCACCTTTGCAATGAAAAGAATAAAATACTTTGGAAGATATCTACCTAAAGAAACTAAAGACCTATATATAGAAAATTATAAGACACTGATGCAAGAAATCAAAAAGGACACTAATAGATGGAGAAATAGACCATGTTCATGGACGGAAGAATCACTATAGTGAAAATGAGTAAACTACCCAAAGCAATGTACAGATTCAATGCAATCTGTATCAAGCTACCAGCGGTATTTTTCACAAAGCTAAAAGAAACAACTTCACAATTTGTATGGAAATATAAAAAACCTTGAATAGCCAAAACAATCTTGAAAAAGAATAATGGAAATGGAAGAATCAACCTGCCTGACTTCAGGCTCTACTACAAAGCCACAGTCAAGACAGTATGGTACTGGCACAAAGACAGACATATAGATCAATGGAACAAAATAGAAAGCCCAGAGATAAATCCACACACCTATGGACACCTTATCTTCAACAAAGGAGGCAAGAATATACAATGGATTAAAGACAATCTCTTTAACAATTGGTGCTGGGAAAACTGGTCAACCACTTGTAAAAGAATGAAACTAGAACACCTTTCTAACACCACACACAGAAATAAACTCAAAATGGATTAAAGATCTAAATGTAAGACCAGAAACTATAAAACTCCTATAGGAGAACATAGGCAAATCACTCTCCGACATACTTCACAGCAGGATCCTCTATGATCCACCCCCCCCCTCCCCGAATACTGGAAATAAAAGCAAAAATAAACAAATGGGATCTAATTAAAATTAAAAGCTTCTGCACAACATAGGAAACTATAAGCAAGGTGAAAAGACAGCTTTCAGAATGGGAGAAAATAATAGCAAATGAAGCAACTGACAAACAACTAATCTCAAAAATATACAAGCAGCTCAATTCCAGAAAAATAAACAACCCAATCAAAAAATGGGCCAAAGAACTAAATAGACATTTCTCCAAAGAAGACATATGGATGGCTAACAAACATATGAGAAGATGCTCAACATCACTCATTATCAGAGAAATGCAAATCAAAATCACAATGAGGTACCATTTCACACCAGTCAGAATGGCAGCCATCCAAAAGTCTGCAAGCAATAAATGCTGGCGAGGGTGTGAAAGAAAGGGTACCCTCTTACACTGTTGGTGAGAATGCAAACTAGTACAAACAATATGGAAAAAAGTGTGGAGATTCCTTTAAAAATTGCAAATAGAACGGTCTTATCATCCAGCAATCCCACTGCTGGGCATACACATCGAGGAAACCAGAATTGAAAGAGATATGTGTACCCCAATGTTTATCACAGCACTGTTTATAATAGCCAGGAGATGGAAACAACCTAGATGTTCATCAGCAGATGAATGGATAAGAAAGCTGTGGTACATATACACAATGGAGTATTACTCAGCCATTAAAAAAATGCATTTGAATCTGTTCTAATGAGGTGGATGAAACTGGAGCCGATTATACAGAGTGAAGTAAGCCAGAAAGCAAAACACCAATAGAGTATACTAATGCATATATATGGAATTTAGAAAGAGGGTAATGATAACCCTGTGTATGAGATAGCAAAAAGAGACACAGATGTATAGAACGGACTTTTGGACTCTGTGGGAGAGGGAGAGCATGGGGTGATTTGGGAGAATAGCACTGAAACATGTATACTATCACGTAAGAAACTAATCTACAGTCTATGTTCGGTACAGTATACATGATGCTTGGGGCTGGTGCACAGGGATGATTCAGAGAGATGATATGGGGTGGGAGGTGGGAGGGGGTTTCAGGATTGGGAACTCATGTACACCCGTGGCTGATTCATGTCAATGTATGGCAAAACCAATACAATATTGTAAAGCAAAATAAACTAAAAATATTTTTTCTTTTTTTTAAAGAAAGCATCAATTCCTTAGCACTCAGCTTTCTTTTTAGTCCAACTCTCACATCCATACATGACTACTGGTAAAACTATAGCTTTGACTATATGGACATTTGTAGGAAAAGTGATGTCTCTGCTTTTTAATATGCTGGCCAGGTTTGTCATAACTTTTCTTCCAAGGGGCAAGCTTCTTTTAAATTCCATAGCTGAAATCACTGTTTGCAGTGATTTGGAGTCCAAGAAAATAAAATTTATCATTTTTTCCACTTTTTCCCCATCTATTTGTCATGATGTGATGGGACCAGATGCCATGTTTTGTAGGTCTTTTCATTTTGAATTTTAAGGTAGCTTTTTCAGTCTCCTCTTTCACCTTCATCAAGAGGCTGTTTAGTTTCATTCCACTTTCTGCAGATGAAGTATCATCTGTGTGTCTGAAGTTATTGATATTTTTCCTGGCAATCTTGATTTCAGCTTTTGCTTCATTCAACCTGACATTTTGTGTTATATACTTTTCCCCGCTGAAGTAAAGTTGCTCAGTCGTGTCCAACTCTTTGCAATCCTGTGGACTATAGCCTACCAGGCTCCTCCATCCATAGGCTTTTCCAAGCAAGAATACTGGAGGCTGCCATTTCCTTCTCTAGGGGATCTTCCCAACCCAGGGATCGAACCCAGGTCTCCCACATTGTAGGCAGATGCTTTACCATCGGGTAAAGAATCTGCTTGCAATGCAGGAGGCTTGCAGGAGACATGTGTTTGATCCCTGAACTGCCGGAAAAGGTAATAAAGATGCCTAGGAGAAGAACATGAAGATCCTTTGGAAATGAAGAAAATGAAGGTCCTGGAGAAAGTAATGCAGAGGTCCTGGAGAAAGTAATGCAGAACCCCTGGAGAATGAAATGCCAACCGACTCCACTACTCTTGCCTCGAAAATTCCATGGACAGAGGAGCCTGGCAGGCTACAGTCCATGGGATCAAAATGAGTTAGACAACACTGAGTGACTACAACTATACAACAACAACTCTGCATGTAAGTCAAATAAGTAGGGTGACAGTATACAGCCTTGACATATTTCTTTCCCAATTTTGAACCAGTCTGTTTTTCCATGTCCAGCTCTAACTGTTGCTTTTTAACCTCCATACATGTTTCGCAGGAGACAGGTAAGGTGGTCTGGTATTCCCATTTCTTTAGGAATTTTCCAGTTTGTTGTGATCCACATAGTCAAAGGCTTTAATGTTGTCCATGAAGCAGGAGTAGAGTTTTTAGGGAAAAATGATTGATTTTTCTAAGATCCAACGGATATTGGCAATTTGATCTCTGGTCCCTCTGCCTTTTTAAAATTTAGCGTGTACCTCGCGGCAAGTTCATAGTTCACGTACTGTTGAAGCCTAGCTTGAAGGATGTTGAGCATTATCTTTCTAGCATGCCAAATGAGTTTAATTGTTTGGTAGTTTGTGCATTTGGGGGCATTGCCCTTCTTTGGAGTTGAAATGAAAACTGACCTTTTCCAGTCCTGTGGCCACTACTGAGTTTTCCAGATTTGCTGGCATCTTGACTGTAGCACTCTAAAAGCCTGGACACATGAAATTAACCATCACAGCATCTCAAAAGAGTATTCTGAACGTTAAATTAATTCATACATTTGAACCACTGGTGATGGACAGGGAGGCCTAGCGTGCTGCAATTCATGGGGTTGCAAAGAGTCAGACACGACTGAGTGACTGAACTGAACTGAACTGAACTGAAGATATTGCTGGTACATAACCTTCATCAAATGTTAACTCTTATTATTGCTGCAGTGATCAGTATTCAGTTCATGGTATCTGGTCCCATCACTTCATGGGAAATAGATGGGAAACAGTGGAAACAGTGCCAGACTTTATTTTGGGGGGGCTCCAAAATCATTGCAGATGGTGATTGCAGCCATGAAATTAAAAGACCCTTATTCCTTAGAAGGAAAGTTATGACCAACCTAGATAGCATATTGAAAAGCAGAGACATTACTTTGCCAACAAAGGTCCGTCTAGTCAAGGCTATGATTTTTCCAGTAGTCATGTATGGATGTGAGAGTTGGACTGTGAAGAAAACTGAGTGCTGAAGAATTGATTCCTTTGAACTGTGGTGCTGGAGAAGACTTTGGGAGTCCCTTGGACTGCAAGGAGATCCAACCAGTCCATTCTGAAGGAGATCAGCCCTGGGATTTCTTTGGAGGGAATGATGCTGAAGCTGAAACTCCGGTACTTTGGCCACCTCTTGCGAAGAGTTGACTCATTGGAAAAGACTCTGATGCTGGGAGGGATTAGGGGCAGAAGGAGAAAGGGAAGACACAGGATGAGATGACTGGATGGCATCACTGACTCAATGGACGTGGCTCTAAGTGAACTCCGGGATTTAGTGATGGACAGGGAGGCCTGGTGTGCTGCGATTCCTGGGATCACAAAGACTCGGACACAACTGAGCGACTGAACTAACTGACTGACTTGGTTAAAGTGGTATTGAGAAAAATGACTTCTGCTTTATAGCTTGTATGAGAAATATTCTCATTGTTTGAACAATGAGACATTTTAAGTGATCATGAGAAAGAGCAAACATGATGTAGATAACAGCTTCCTACTAAATTGCCTGATGTTCTCATTCACATTAAACCTTTGCAGAGAGAAGTAAATTTATGTATCTATCCCAGGGTAAATACACTGGAGGAAAAATTACTTTTACCTTTTTTTTTTTTTTTTTTTTGGCAGTTTAGAGATACAACTCTTTCCTTTCCAATGGTAGCAAGAGTTTCATTCCACAGATCTGTTGAGAAAAAGTGGCTTGCTTCCTTTTAAAGTTTGTTCTTTCTCTTTCTCTCTTCCTTTTACTACGGCTGGGTAATTAGTGAAAAATAAAGGCCCATCTCACAAAGTCTTAGCACCAGTATACTTACATTATTCCCACTTAGTTCAAGTGGAGAAGTTCATTAAAACTAGGGAAATTGTGAAATATACTTGGTTCCCAAGAGGATTTGGCCTTCCACAAAATCAACTATTCATGAACACAAAAGTTTAGAGGCTTGCCTTTCCTCTCTGCACCTACTTCATTTGTTGGGTTCTTTACTTCTGGCTTGTTGATCTAACAACTGAAGCCCAAATTTTAGAGATCAACAGTTTCTTGCTCTGACATGATGATATTCCATCCTTCTTCATTAATTTTAAAATCTGTCAAAACTTTTTTTTGTTTGTTTACTTCTTTGAATCATAGTTTTAGAAACTCTCAGATTCTTTAATAAAATATGTTTTTTTCTCAGACAACTTTGACTTCCCATTTATTTCAAGATGGATTGAAATTGCTATTTTTGATTGTGAAAACACTTGTCTTTTACTTTTTGCACAGACTTTTAATTTCTTATTTCCTTCTCATGTCATATGAGAGTTCATTCCCTGTGCAGTTTGCTATTTGTGGTATGAAAAAGCATTATTCTGCCACCTCTGTTTTATCCCAAGTTCTTCTATTCTCAGCTTTATTAATAAGTAATTTTCTAAAGGACTCTGTTCACATTGTAGTTATATCCATTCTGGGTGGAGACTTCCAGTGTGGAAGGAAGAAGGGCAGCTTGAAGCTACTTAATTGCACAAATTGAGAAAATGAGGCAAAGGCGTCTTGAGTGGTCATCACCACTAACTCCTGAAGCCTTCACCTCCTGTCCCACTCCCCAGTCATTGCTCTTTCTCTGCTTTAAGATCCTTCTACCCCTGAGAAGCTGATTTTTATTTGAGAGTTAATATTTCATGCTACCTCTTAATTTCTTTTATATATGCGGGTCATAGGAAGAGAGCAAAATTTAACCCAAAGAAATAAGCATTGAATATTCAAGGATAGGTGATTACATATTCTATTTGTCTGGGAGGCTTAAAGAAGTTCTTACCATTAAGTAGATTGAATTGGATTTCTCATAAGCACACTAAATTAATAGACTCTTCTGATCTCCCACCCTAGTCCCTCTACTGTGCTGATGTAGTCATCCTCGAATTGCATACAGTATCAGCTGCTAAGGACTCATGGCTGTACCGATCTCAAGAAAATCCCCATCTAACAATTGAAGGCACTAGCTTGAAAATTTCCTGGCAGTTATTCTCCCTTTGGAGACAGCCATGACCATGGCTAATGGCTGCCTGATATCCAGGAAATAATCTGAGCTACTCATCTAGTAACCATTCAGTCTCTTGAATTCCTCATAGACTCAGCCTGAACTGGCTTCAAATGAACTCAAAGCTTTGTGTAGTATCTACCCATCTTTACTCTGCTTCCTTTGCCTCATAGGGTTCTCCAGAGAGAATTGCCTCAAAATTACTTGCACAAAAATACACCCTTATGTTCTGCATCTAGGGGACAGGACTTAAGGCCCTGAGCATATATTTAGGGAACCAGTGAAGTATGGAACATAAAAGAGAGGTGTCTTTTTTTTTTTTTTTTTTTTTGCAGAAAGAATTTGGTGTTTCAAATTTTAGAAAACAAAATTGCCTCACTTATCACAGAGGAAATGAAATTTTTGACTTCATTATTTCATAATTGTTGAAGAAATTTATTTTATTTTTTAACTGGAGGAAGATGGATTTACAATGTTGTGCCGGTTTCTCCATACAGAAATGTGAATTGGTCATCATTATATTTATATCCCTCTACCCCTTATGTGTTCTTCCCTGCCCACCACACACCCCGCCTCCAGCCCACTCTGCTAGGTGGTCACAGAGCACCAAGCTGGACTTTGTGTTAGATAGCAACTTCTTACTAGCTATCTACTTTACACAGGATGGTGTATATATGTCAATGCTACCTATCAATTCCTTCCATGTTCTCCTTTATCCACCACCTCCACAGGTCTCTTCTTTCCGTCTGCATCTCCATTTCTTCCCTGAAAGTAGGTTAATCAGCACTATTTTTTTAAATTTCATACATATGCATTAATATATTTTTTGTTTGTCTTTTTCAGATTTCACTCAGTATAACAGATTATTTTTTTTAGTTTCATATTGTTTTTCTTTTTAATGACATCAGCAAGGGGACTTCATCTCTTTAAAGCTTCATCTACATGTCTTAGATGAGACATATAGATAAAAACATGGCTTTTCCAGTGGTCATGTATGGATGTGAGAGTTGGAGTATAAAGAAAGCTGAGTGCTGAAGAATTGATGCTTTTGAAATGTGGTGTTAGAGAAGACTCTTGAGAGTCCCTTGGACTGCAACTGCTTCTTCCAGCCCAGGGTTTCTCATGATGTACTCTTCATAGAAGTTAAACAAGCACAGTGACAATATACAGCCTTGACGTACTCCTTTTCCTTTTTGGAACCAGTCTGTTGTTCCATGTCCAGTTCTAACTTGCTTGAATAATTTGCTTCCTGACTTGCATATATGTTTCTCAAGAGGCAGATCAGGTGGTCTTGTATTCCGATTTCTTTCAGAATTTTCCAGTTTATTGTGATCCACACACTCAGAGGCTGTGGCATTGTCAATAAGCAGAAATAGATGTTTTTCTGGAACACTCTTGCTTTTTCGATGATTCAGTGGATGTTGGCAATTTGATCTCTAGTTCCTCTGTGTTTTCTAAAATCAGCTTGAACGTCTGGAAGTTCATAGTTCACGTATTGCTGAAGACTGGCTTGGAGAATTTTGAGCATTATTTTACTAGCGTGTGAGCTGAGTGCAGTTGTGTGGTAGTTTGAGTACATCATGAGAAACGCTGGACTGGAAGAAACACAAGCTGGAATCAAGATTGCCGGGAGAAATATCAATAACCTCAGATATGCAGATGACACCACCCTTATGGCAGAAAGTGAAGAGGAACAAAAAAGCCTCTTGATGAAAATGAAAGAGGAGAGTGAAAAAGTTGGCTTAAAGCTCAACATTCAGAAAACGAAGATCATGGCATCTGGTCCCATCACTTCATGGGAAATAGATGGGGAAACAGTGGAAACAGTGTCAGACTTTATTTTGGGGGGCTCCAGAATCACTGCAGATGGTGACTGCAGCCATGAAATTAAAAGACGCTTACTCCTTGGAAGAAAAGTTATGACCAACCTAGATAGCATATTCAAAAGCAGAGATATTACTTTGTCTACTAAGATCCGTCTAGTCAAGGCTATGGTTTTTCCATCCATGTATGAATGTGAGAGTTGGACTGTGAAGAAGGCTGAGCGCCGAAGAATTGATGCGTTTAAACTGTGGTGTTGGAGAAGACTCTTGAGAGTCCCTTGGACTGCAAGGAAATGCAACCAGTCCTTTCTGAAGGAGATCAGCCCTGGAATTTCTTTGGAAGCAATGATGCTAAAGCTGAAACACTAATATTTTGGCCACCTCATGCCAAGAGTTGACTCACTGGAAAAAAAAAACTCTGACACTGGGAGGGACTGGGGACAGGAGGGAAAGAGGACAACAGAGGATGAGATGGCTGGATGGCATCACTGACTCGATGGACATGAGTTTGAGTGAACCCCAGGAAATGGTGATGGACAGGGAGGCCTGGCATGCTGTAATTCAAGGGGTTGCAAAGAGTCAGACATGACTAAACAACTGAACTGAACTGGACTGCAAGGAGATCCAGGCAGTCCATCCTAAAGGAGATCAGTCCTGGGTGTTCATTGGACGGACTGATGTTGAAGCTGAAACTCCAATACTTTGTTACCTGTTGCAAAGAACTGACTCATTTGAAAAAAACCCTGATGCTGGGGAATATTGAGGGCTGGAGGAGAAGTGGATGACAGAGGATGAGATGGTTGGGTAGCATCACCGACTTAATGGACATGGGTTTGGGTGGACTCCTGGAGTTGGTGATAGACGGAGGTGTGGCATGCTGCGTTTCATGGGGTTGCAAATAGTCAGACACGACTGAGCGACTGAAATGAACTGAACTGAACTGTACATGTCTTAACCCAGCATCAGTTGTTGGAAAGCGTATCTCTTGCACATCCCTATTTGTTTTCCATTCATTCAAAACTGCATCCCTCTGTAGATTCATGAAGGCAAAAATTATAGTTTGTAGCAGTCACAAATTTAGCCATATTCAAATGTCATAATTACAGGTGAATCTTCCTGAATAGCATTGGTGTTGCTGGGTGGGCAGTGCCTATTGTAGTGATTTGTACTTGTCTTCTCTAGGAGCCAATTTTAGTCCAGAGAGATATGGGAGGCTCTGGTGTATACTATGTATGGAAGGTCAGACCATTTCCAGAACCGTCAGAACTGCAGGCTTGTTTTACTGGCAACCAGAGAAAACCCAAAGAGTTTATCCTTCCATGGCAGTAGGCTTCTGGTTGATTATGGAACTGCTCAAATTTAAGTGAACCTCTTATTAGATGGCCTACATCTCTTTAGTTTTTCAACTCAGAACCATGTCTTTCTGTGCCTAAATCTCACATTCTAAGGCATCTAGATTAACCGGTGCAAAGCATATCCTATCCATAAAATAATAAGCACATTCCTTGCTATTCTGCATCTTTTTAGTTCTGTCCTGATTGAAGGGTTTTACACCTCATTTCTGTTCTGTCTCTGGACCTTCTCATTTGACATTATTATTAATATTTAGGTTCACTTACACCCTGATGCTGGGAATATTGAAGGCAGGAGAAGGGGACAACAGAGGATGAGATGGTTGGTTGAATGGCATCACCAACACAATGAACATGAGTTTGAGTAAACTCTGGGAGTTGGTGATGGACAAGGAGGCCTGGCATGCTGCAGTCGATGAGGCTGCAAAAAGTAGGGCACAACTGAGCAACTGAACTTAACTAAACTGAACTGAGGTTGACTTAGTTTAATGCTTTGCTCTCTTTTTTTAACCACTTTATTTTTTTGAATTGAAAGATATTTGCTTTACAGAATTTTGTTGTTTTCTGTCATACATCAAGAATCAGCCATAGGTACACCCATTTCCCCTCCTTCCCAAACCACCCTTTCATCCCCCTCCTCACCCCATTCTTCTGGATTGTCACAGAACCCCTGTTTGGGTTCCCTGAGTTATACAGAATTAGCTATCTATTTTATATATGCTATTTAAAATTTTCATATTACTCTCTTTTATGTACCCCTTTCTTGTCTCTTCACAGGAGCCCCTGTAGGCATCCTACATGGGTGCCTACAGATCCTAGATGTTCACCTAGGCATCTTCCAGGATAAGCGCACCAACATCAGCTCATCCCTCAGGCACCACTGACTCACTGTGTTTTAGAAAATGTCCTCAGTGATTCCCTAACAATAGAATAAGACAAACAAAAGGGAAGCAATCTAATAGGCGGGGAGCTTACCACTGCCAAAATGTCAAAGACATTCAGCCCTTAATTCAACCATCTTCAAGTACCATGAGGTCCCAGTGGAGTTAAAAGTTAGCTGATTTCTTGAACCTATATATTGACCTCATCTTGTCAATCAGGTTTTCTCACTAGGGGAAAGCTATCTTACAACCACCCCCACCTCATCCACTCTGCAATAACTAGAGCTTTAGGATAGGGTCAAAAATCTTTTCCTACTGTGACTACATCTACTGCTAGCTAGCTTTTATTGTACATCCATTAAGTGACAGGAATTGTGCTAGATATTTTTAGAGACATTGTTTGTAATTCTTATCACTCTGAGCAGGCTAGGTATTAATTAGCTCCATCTTGCAAATGAAGTTGTGAATAAAAGGGGTTCAAGTCAGACATTTAGTGACAAATGTGGATATAAACCCACCTATGTTTGAGTTCCAAGCCTTTGTAATATTACCTCCCTTTTATTAGTGCCTTATAACTGCTCACCTCAGCCTAACAAGTATCCATTTGCAGAGTCCTTTGTATTAGTTGTCTACTGCTACATTACAAGCTTAGTTATGGACATTTATTATCAATGAATGTGCCAGCTGAACTTCCTTCTTTTCTGAAACTTAGTGTCCTTGTCTAATTGTTAGCAAGATTCATTCCCTTAACAGACATACAAATATAGAGAATATTGGTGACCTTATTACTTATGGTCACCAATGGGGAGAGAGAGTGGGAAACAGATGGATGGAGGGGTTGGGATTAGCGAATGCAAACTATTATACAAAGGATGAGTAAACAACAAAGGATG
This sequence comes from Ovis aries, assembly GCF_016772045.2. Taxonomy (NCBI): domain Eukaryota; kingdom Metazoa; phylum Chordata; class Mammalia; order Artiodactyla; family Bovidae; genus Ovis; species Ovis aries. The sequence goes on from NC_056059.1 coordinate 903,578, forward strand.
GAGTATGGCACAGGGGACAATATTCAACATCCAGTGATAAGCCATAATGGAAAAGAATGGGGAAAATAGTGTATTTATATCTATAACTGAATCACTTTGCTGTATGGTAAAGAATAACATGACATTGTAAATCAATTGTACTTCAATGAAATAAACTTTTACAAATAAAAACTAATTTCCTTGCAGCTGCATTCCTTTAAACCCTATCAACTTATTACTGTTGGCTGGGGAATTGCCTTCATCTCCTAAAAGTTTCCCCTTTTCTGTCCCAAGGGCAGCAGGAGGGTCTCTCTCAAGTGTGCTACCTGGAGTCTTACAAATATAACCTAATCAAATGAGTGACAGTGAGAGCTCTACACCATTGCTGTATTCTATTGGTTAGAAGCAAGTCACAAGCCATGCCCACAACTCAAGTGGAGGAGATCCTGCCAGGATTGGATTACTGGGAGGGTCATATCAGGGGCTTCTGTCAGACTCCTTTGCCAAAGTTCTCACAGGGCTGTCAATAAACATGCCATGATTTCCTAACAAGCATGACACTGAGCACAGGAGATGAAGTTCCTGCCTCAGTGGCTGGTCCTATCTGCCATTTTCCTGCCAGAGTTAAGTGAGAAAGATATTACGTATCCACTTTGCTGGGGCAGGGTGACAATTTGGCCAAAAATACTTTGTTACCTGAAATGAAATGTTCTTTATAAAATCAAAGTATGTATTTTCCCTCCAAAAGAAAAAGAGAAAGTCATCTGTTGCTAGAGAAACCATAACCTTTCCCTGTGCTTATTTAGAAAAAAATAAAACAAAACAAAACATATATTCAGGACTCTTCTCTGTAGGAACAGAGTTTCTACTGTATGATAGTGAGAATAAACAAAGAATAAAAATCCAATTTTATATATATATATCTTTTGTCTTGTCGAAAATATTTTATTATTAAGGTTGGGGGAAGTTCCATTCAAAAGTCTCCTCTTTCCCCCCTTGCTATTTTGTCTTCTTTGCACATGAAATCTCATTTGCTAAGATGAAAACACATCTGAAAATTAAAGAATTTGGATTGGCCTTGTATATATTCTCTATGGACTGAAATCCTCCGTTACTGTTGGAAAACTATCTCAAAGTGGATGTTATGTCTTCTCTTTCTAGGTGAGGAGGTGTGTGCTGTTGGAGATTTTCCTCACCTACTTCTTCCAAAAGGCCCACATCATCTAGGATCTGGGGAGATGGGTGTGGCCTCAAGAACAAAGTCATCCAAATCCCATCTCCATGGCAAACAGAGCATTGCTGAGGATTAGCTGCAACTAAACTATAGATGGTTAAATAATGGGCAAACAATTTTTTCATTCCTTCTGTTTGTCTTAGGCATCCCTTTCATATATATCTTTGCTCTATGAGTCTAGGCCTGTGCTGATGGGCCTGTATTTTATTCATTATTTTGGTAACTACATAAGAGCTTGTTAATTCAGGCTGTTAAGTTCTCTCTTGGAAAACTCAAATGATTACAGCCATAGTTTAATTTTACACTGAAAATCACAAAAACAGTAAAAATAAATGTAGAAAAATCATTCCTTAGTTCAACATACTAGAACTAAATGTAAATTTATTTTTATTTATTTTAGCTGTACTGGGTCTTCATTTCAGAATGCTGGCTTTTACTAGTTTCAATGCATGGACTGTTCCATAGCATGCAGGATCTTAGTTACCCAATCAGGACTCAAACCCATATCCCCTGTGGTGGAAGGCAGATTCTCAACCACTGGAACAGCTGAAAGTGTTAGTTGCTTAGTCATGTTCAGTGTTTTGTGACTCTGTGGACTGGAGCCTGTCTATGTATGGGATTACAAGGCAAGAATACTGGAGTGGTTTGCCATTCCCTTCCCCAGGCGATCTTCCCAACCCAGGGATTGAACCTGAGTTGTTGGTAAGTCCATAAATCTAATTTTTAAACCAGTAGGCATTATTTTTTCCATAGTTACTTGTATCATGCTAAGAAAGTACTATGTGAAATAGATTTCTAATTATCAATAGGGTTTAAATTTATAACTTCCTATGGTAAAACGAGCCATTTTGAAATCTATATCTACCCACAAAGGATATATTACAGGAGGTCAGATGTATGAATTACTAGAAATTACCTGGAATATTTTACCTAGGGAACATAAGAAAGATAAGAGTTTCAAAAAGAAAACATGCCATTGGACCCCCTAGTTTTTAATGTTACTGTACATTGACAGTACATTAATTGATGAGTCAAACATTTTAGTTAGAAGCTAGGAGTGAAAATGTTCATATTCTTCTAACAATAAGTTATGGGAAACACAATATATTGCTAAATAGCACTAGATATTTCTGGTGAAATATCCAACCAGTGAAAGAAAAAAAAATAAATAAAAATCTAGTCAGTTGAACAAAATTGCATATCAATAAGACATAGTGGTGTTTAAATGAAAATCATCTCTATATTATGTGAAAATCACTTAATTACCTTGAATTGGATAGCAAGTCATAGACATACTGGTTATAGAAATAAGTTTCATCAATTGAAGTACTTAACCAGCCTTTTCTAAAAGTTAATTGTATCCTTTTCCAATATTCTCCATATATTCTGCTGCCTGTGAAGTTGTCCTGAAAATATTTTCGATAAGTATTGACAATTAAAAAATGGAGACATTTAAGATGTGTGATTAGAGAATCTCCTTATCTTTCTTCTCTGCCAGATGATTTCCTATAACTTGGCACCAAGCAGTGGACTGATGTAACAATAGATGCATTATCTCTGCCTTGTTTTGCTCTGTGGAAGACAGGTAGGCATGACACCAGATAAATAGTTTTCAAATCCCACTATTATTTTGTACAAGCACAAATGCAGATATATTATTTTATAGTTGAAAGGCACCTTAGCAATTGACAAATCCTATATCTGAGACCAATAGAGGTTAAAGTGATTTGCTTCGAGTCATTAAGACAGATAGTATCTCAGTTGAGACAAAAGTGAAGATTTTCTCATTCACAGCCCACTCACAGTGGGCTCAGTACACTCACAGCCCACAGCTGAGACATCAGAAATTTGACTAATTGTATGGAGGGAATATAAAAGTATTATATTGTGATTTTCAGAACTCTTTGTGGACTTCTATAAGATATGTTTTCCAAATGATTTTGGAAGCTTAACACCTGCTGCTTTTAAGTAAATGAAAACATTTTTATTCTTAATAAATTGTCCTCATTTCCACTACAACTGCCAAACAGAAGTACACAATCTGTCAGTATCTCCATAAAAAAAAAAAGCCACAACAGAAAGTGGTTTAGAAAATCTTACTAGGAAAGTGATAAATGTTTTCTCTACTTTTTGTGGCTGGTCACTAATTTCCACAGACTGACTAAATTTTACATTCTCTATGAGGGACATGGAAAGCACACCAGCTGCTACTGACCATGCAGAAGTGTGCCGGCTGTGACAGACCACGCAGAAGCATGGCTGAGAAGAGCTACTCCTCACCCAAGGTCAGGGGCAGTGGCCAAGAGGAGCTACTCCACGTCCGAGGTCAGAGGCAGCAGCCGAAAGCAACAGGCAGCAACGGCCGAGAGCGCCAGGCTGCGACAGTGCAGGAGCTGCTGAGAGGAGCTACCCCACATCCAAGGAGTAGTGGCTGCACTGGCACGGGGGGGTGGGGCAAGAAAACCTACTCCAAGGTTCAAGGTCAGTTCGGGCAACCTTGTCCAAGGTAAGGAGCAGCAGCTGCACTTTACAGGAGCAGCTGTGAAGAGAAATCCCAAGTCCAGGGTAAGAGAAACCCAAGTAATGTCTATTTAGTTCTTTGGCCCATTTTTTGATTGGGTCGTTTATTTTTCTGGAGTTGAGCTGCAGAAGTTGCTTGTATATTTTTGAGATTAGTTGTTTGTCAGTTGCTTCATTTGCTATTATTTTCTCCCATTCAGAAGGCTGTCTTTTCACCTTGCTTATATTTTCCTTTGTTGTGCAGAAGCTTTTAATTTTAATTAGATCCCATTTGTTTATTTTTGCTTTTATTTCCAGAATTCTGGGAGGTGGATCATAGAGGATCCTGCTGTGATTTATGTCTGAGAGTGTTTTGCCTATGTTCTCCTCTAGGAGTTTTATAGTTTCTGATCTTACATTTAGATCTTTAATCCATTTTGAGTTTATTTTTGTGTGCGGTGTTAGAAAGTGATCTAGTTTCATTCTTTTACAAGTGGTTGACCAGTTTTCCCAGCACCACTTGTTAAAGAGATTGTCTTTACTCCATTGTATATTCTTGCCTCCTTTGTCAAAGATAAGGTGTCCATATGTGTGTGGATTTATCTCTGGGCTTTCTATTTTGTTCCATTGATCTATATGTCTGTCTTTGTGCCAGTACCATACTGTCTTGATGACCGTGGCTTTGTAGTAGAGCCTGAAGTCAGGCAAGTTGATTCCTCCAGTTCCATTCTTCTTTCTCAAGATTGCTTTGGCTATTCGAGGTTTTTTGTATTTCCATACAAATCTTGAAATTATTTGTTCTAGTTCTGTGAAAAATGTGGCTGGTAGCTTGATAGGGATTGCATTGAATTTGTAAATTGCTTTGGGTAGTATACTCATTTTCACTATATTGATTCTTCCAATCCATGAACATGGTATATTTCTCCATCTATTAGTGTCCTCTTTGATTTCTTTCATCAGTGTTTTATAGTTTTCTATATATAGGTCTTTAGTTTCTTTAGGTAGATATATTCCTAAGTATTTTATTCTTTTCGTTGCAATGGTGAATGGAATTGTTTCCTTAATTTCTTTTCTACTTTCTCATTATTCGTGTATAGGAATGCAAGGGATTTCTGTGTGTTGATTTTATATCCTGCAACTTTACTATATTCATTGATGATCTCTAGTAATTTTCTGGTGGAGTCTTTAGGGTTTTCCATGTAGAGGATCATGTCATCTGCAAACAGTGAGAGTTTTACTTCTTCTTTTCCAATTTGGATTCCTTTTATTTCTTTTTCTGCTCTGATTGCTGTGGCCAAAACTTCCAGAACTATGTTGAATAGTAGCGGTGAAAGTGGACACCCTTGTCTTGTTCCTGACTTTAGGGGAAATGCTTTCAATTTTTCACCATTGAGGATAATGTTTGCTGTGGGTTTGTCATAGATAGCTTTTATTATGTTGAGGTATGTTCCTTCTATTCCTGCTTTCTGGAGAGTTTTTATCATAAATGGATGTTGAATTTTGTCAAAGGCCTTCTCTGCATCTATTGAGATGATCATATGGTTTTTATTTTCAATTTGTTAATGTGGTGAATTACATTGATTGATTTGCGGATATTGAAGAATCCTTGCATCCCAGGTCCAGATGGCTTCACAGCTGAATTCTACCAAAAATTTCGAGAAGAGCTAACACCTATCCTACTCAAACTCTTCCAGAAATTGCAGAGGAAGGTAAACTTCCAAACTCATTCTATGAGGCCACCATCACCCTAATACCAAAACCTGACAAAGATGTCACAAAAAAAGAAAACTACAGGCCAATATCTCTGATGAACATAGATGCAAAAATCCTCAACAAAATTCTAGCAATCAGAATCCAACAACACATTAAAAAATGGGCCAAAGAACTAAATAGACATTTCTCCAAAGAAGACATACGGATGGCTAACAAACACATGAAAAGATGCTCAACATCACTCATTATTAGAGAAATGCAAATCAAAACCACAATGAGGTACCACTTCACACCAGTTAGAATGGCTGCGATCCAAAAATCTGCAAGCAATAAATGCTGGCGAGGGTGTGGAGAAAAGGGAACCCTCCTACACTGTTGGTGGGAATGCAAACTAGTACAGCCACTATGGAAAACAGTGTGGAGATTCCTTAAAAATTGCAAATAGAACTACCTTATGACCCAGCAATCCCACTTCTGGGCATACACACCGAGGAAACCAGAATTGAAAGAGACACATGTACCCCAATGTTCATCGCAGCACTGTTTATAATAGTCAGGACATGGAAACAACCTAGATGTCCATCAGCAGATGAATGGATAAGAAAGCTGTGGTACATATACACAATGGAGTATTACTCAGCCGTTAAAAAGAATTCATTTGAATCAGTTCTGATGAGATGGATGAAACTGGAGCCGATTATACAGAGTGAAGTAAGCCAGAAAGAAAACACCAATACAGTATACTAACACATATATATGGAATTTAGGAAGATGGCAATGACGACCCTGTATGCAAGACAGGGAAAGAGACACAGATGTGTATAACGGACTTTTGGACTCAGAGGGAGAGGGAGAGGGTGGGATGATTTGAGAGAATGACATTCTAACATGTATACTATCATTTGAATTGAATCGCCAGTCTATGTCTGACGCAGGATGCAGCATGCTTGGGGCTGGTTCATGGGGATGACCCAGAAAGATGTTATGGGGAGGGAGGTGGGAGGGGGGTTCATGTTTGGGAATGCATGTAAGAATTAAAGATTTTAAAATTTAAAGAATAAAAAACTAAAAAAAAAAAATAAATAAATAAATTAAACAAGTAAAAAAAAATAAAAATAAAAAATACAATGTTAAAGAAAAGAAGAAGAAAAAAAAAACAAAGTCACAAAAATTATTAAATATATATATATATGAAGTTTGCTTTAAAAAAAAAAAAAAAAAAGAGAAACCCAAGTAAGATGGGAGGTGTTGCGAGAAGGCATCAGAGGGCAGACACACTGAAACCATAATCACAGAAAACTAGTCAATCAGATCAGGTGGACCACAGCCTTGTCTAACTCAATAAAACTAAGCCATGCCATGTGGGGCCACCCAGGATGGGCTGGTCATAGGGGTGAAGTCTGACAAAGTGTGGTCCACTGAAGAAGGGAATGACAAGCCACTCTAGCATTCTTGCCTTGAGAACCTCACAAACAGCATGAAAAGGTAAAATGATAGGATACTAAAAGAAGAACTCCCCAGGTCGGTAGGTGCCCAATATGCTACTGAAGATCAGTGGAGAAATAATTCTAGAAAGAATGAAGGGATGGAGCCGAAGCAAAAACAACACCCAGTTGTGGATGTGATTGACAATAGAAGCAAAATCCGATGTTATAAAGACAAATGTTGCATAGGAACCTGGAATGTTAGGTCCATGAATCAAGGCAAATTGGAAATGGTCAAACAGGAAACAGTAAGAGTGAACATCAACATTGTAAGAATCAGTGAACTAAAATGGACTGGAATGAGTGAATTTAACTCAGATGACCATTATATATACTAATGAGGGCATGAATTCCTTAGAAGAAATGGAGTATCCATCATGCTCAACAGGAGTCAGAAATGCAGTAATCGGAGGCAATCTCAAAAATGACAGAATGATTTCTGTTTGTTTCCATGGCAAACCATTCAATATCACAGTAATCCAAGCCTATGTCCCAAACAGTAATGCTGAAGAAGCTGAATGTATCTATGAAGACCTAAAAGACCTTTTTAAAACTAACATCCAAAGAAGATGTCCTCTTCAGGGAACTGGAATGCAAAAGTAGGAAGTCAAGAAATACCATGGTAACAGTCAAATTTGGCCTTGGAATATGTAATGAAGCAGGGCAAAAGTTAATAGAGTTTTGCCAAGAGAACACACTGATCATAGCAAGCATACTCTTCCAACAACACAAGAGAAGACTCTACACACGGACATCACCAGATGGTCAACACTGAAATCAGATTGAGTATATTCTTTGCAGCCAAAGATGGAGAAGCTCTATACAGTCAGCAGAAAAACAAAACCAGGAGCTGACTGTGGTTCAGATCATAAACTTCTTGTTACCAAAGTCAGACTTAAATTGACGAAAGTGGGGGAAACCACTAGACCATTCAGGTATGACCTAAATCAAATCCCTTATGATTATACTGTGGAAGTGAGAAATAGATTTAAGGAACTAGATCTGATCGATAGAGTGCCTGACCAACTATGGATGGGGTTTTGTGACATTGTACAGGAGGCAGGGATCAAGACCATCCCCATGGAAAAGAAATGCAAAAAAGCAAAATGGCTTTTGGGAAGGTCTTACAAATATCTGTTAAAAGAAGAGAAGCAAAAAGCAAAGGAGAAAAGGAAAAATATAAGAATCTGAATGCAGAGTTCCAAAGAATAGCAAGGAAAGATAAGAAAGCCTTCCTCAGTGATCAATGCAAAGGTATAGAGGAAAACAACAGAATGGGAAAGACTAGAGAACTCTTCAGGAAAACTAGAGATACCAAGGTAATATTTCATGCAAAGATGGTTTCAATAAAGGAAAAAAATGGTATGGACTTAACAGAAGCAGAAGATATTAAGAAGAGATGGCAAGAATACACAGAAGAACTGTACAAAAAAGATCTTCATGACCAAGATAATCACGATGATGTGATCACTCACCTAGAGCCAGACATCCTGGAATGTGAAGTCAAGTGAGCCTTAGAAAGCATCACTACGAACAAAGCTAGTGGAAGTGATGGAATTCCAGTTGTGCTATTTCAAATCCTGAAAGATGATGCCATGAAAATGCTGCACTCAATATGCAAGCAAATTTGGAAAACTCAGCAGTGGCCATAGGACTGGAAAAAGTCATTTTTCATTCCAGTCCCGAAGAAAGTCAATACCAAAGAATGCTCAAACTACCGCACAGTTGCACTCATCTCACATGCTAGTAAAGTAATGCTCAAAATTCTCCAAGCCAAGCTTCAGCAATACGTGAACCATGAACTTCTAGATGTTCAAGCTGGTATTGGAAAAGGCAGAGGAATCTGAGATTAAAATGCCAACATCTGATGGATCACGGAAAACGCAAAAGAGTTCCAAAAAAAATAAAAAAAATCTGTATCTCCTTTATTGACAATGCCAAAGCATTTGACTGTGTGGATCACAATAAAGTGTGGAAAATTCTGAAAGAGGTGGGAATACCAGACCACCTGACCTACCTCTTGAGAAACCTATATGCAGTGAGGAAGCAACAGTTAAGAACTGGACCTGGAGCAACAGACTGATTCCAAATAGGAAAAGGAGTATGTCAAGGCTGTATATTGTCACCCTGCTTATTTAACTTATATGCAGAGTACATCATGAGAAACACTGGGGTGGAAGAAGCACAGGAACGATCTTTGCATCTGATCCCATCACTTCATGGGAAATAGATGGGAAACAGTGGAAACAATGTCGGACTTTATATTTTTGGGGCCCCAAAATCACTGCAGATGGTGATTGCAGCCATGAAATTAAAAGATGCTTACTCCTTGGAAGGAACGTTATGACAAACCTAGATAGCATATTAAAAAGCAGAGACATTACTTTGCCAACAAAGGTCCATCTAGTCAAGGCTATAGTTTTTCCAGTAGTCATGTATGGATGTGAGAGTTAGACTGTGAAGAAAGTTAAGCCCAAGAATTGATGCTTTTGAACTGTGGTGTTGGAGAAGACTCTTGAGAGTCCCTTGGACTGCAAGGAGATCCAACCAGTCCATTCTGAAGGATATCAGCCCTGGGATTTCTTTGGAAGGAATGATGCTAAAGGTGAAATTCCAGTACTTTGGCCACCTCATGTGAAGAGTTGACTCATTGGAAAAGACTCTGATGCTGGGAGGGATTGGGGGCAGGAAGAGAAGGGGACGAGAGAGGATGAGATGGCTGGATGGCATCACTGACTCGATGGATGTGAGTTTGAATGAACTCCGAGAGTTGGTGATGGACAGGGAGGCCTGGCGTGCTGTGATACATGGGGTCACAAAGAGTCGGACATGACTGAGTGACTGAAATGAACTGATGAGGGACACGAAGGAGATTAAGGAGTGATTTAAACACTTTTAATTAAGGTTAGTGTATTTCAAAATGAATCAAGGATTTTGAGCATTACTTTTCAAGTGTGTGAGATCAGTGAAATTGTGAACTGACTCAAATGCATTCTTTCTTTTTTATATCTGGATAATATTCCATTTTATGGATGTACTGCAACTTCCTTATCCATTCTTCTGCCAATGGGCATCTAGTTTGCTTCCATGTCCTAACTACTGTTAACAGTGCTGCAGTGAACATTGGGGTACATGTGTCTCTTTCAATTCTGGTTTCTTCAGTGTGTATGTACATTCATTGGCATATAACTGCTTTTCCACTTACTCTTTTTTTTTTTTTTTTTGGAAGGGGCAGAGTATTTATTTTTTGAAGAAACTTTTTATGTGTTTTACTCGGTGGCACGGGCTGGTACTTATCATAAACTGATTCAATCATCAACAACTTTGTGTGGAAGGTACAATTTTTTTGGAAGTTTATTATATTTTTAAATTGGATGCTAATTACTTTATAATAGTGTGGTGGCTTTGCCATATGTCAACCTGAATCAGCCGTGGGTGATCATGTGTCCTCCCATGCTGAAATCCCCCTTCTCCTCCACCCCACCCCATCCCTCTGGATTGTCCTAGAGCACCAGCTTTGTGTCCTGCTTCATGATTGAACTTGCACTGGTCATCTATTTTACATATGGTAATATACATGTTTCAATACTATTCTCTCATATCATCCCACCCTCACCTTCCCCCACATAGTCCAAAAGTCTGTGTCTTCTTTGTATATTTTGTCTGTGTCTGCCTTGCATATTTGATTATAAACAGTCTTTCTAGGTTACATATATATGCATTAATATACTGTATTGATGTTTCTTTCTGACTTACTTCACTCTATAATAGGCTCCAGTTTCATCCACCTCATTAGAACTGACTCAAATGTATTCTTTTGTTTACCTGGATAATATTCCATTTTATGTATGTACCACACTTTCCTTATCCATTTATCTGCTGATGGACATCTAGGTTACTTCCATGTTCTAGCTATTCTAACTGCTGTGATGATTTTGGGGTACATGTGTCTCTTTCAATTCTGGTTTCTTCAGTGTGTATGCCAAGCAGTGCAATTACTAAATCATATGGCAGTTCTATTTCCAGTTTTTTAAGGAATCTCTCTGAATTGTTCTCCATAGTGGTTGTATTAATTTGCACTCCTACCAACAGTGTAAGAGGGTTCCCTTTTCTCCAACCCTCTCCAGCATTTATTTTTTGTAGACTTTTGATGGTGGCTATTCTAACCAGCATAAGATGATACCTCATTGTGGTTTTGATTTGCATTTCTCTAATAATAAGTGAAGTTAAACATCTTTTCATGTGTTTATTAGCCATCTGTATGTCTTCTTTGGGTAAATGTCTGTTTAGTTCTTTGGCCCAATTTTTGATTAGGTTTTGTGTTTTCCTGGTATTGACCTGCATGAGCTGTTTATATATTTTTGAGATTAATTCTTTGTCAGTTGCTGCATTTTCTATTTTCTCCATTCTGAAGGCTGTCTTTTCACCTTGCTTATAGTTTCATTCGTTGTGCAAGAGCTTTTAAGTTTAATTAGGTCCCACTTATTTATTTTTGTTTTTATTTCCATTACACTGGGAGGTGGGCCATAGAGAATCTTGCTGTGATTTATGTCAGAGAGTGTTCTGCCTATGTTTTCCTCTAAGAGTTTTATAGTTTCTGCTTTTACATTTAGATGTTTAATCCATTTGTGTCTATTTTATTATATGGTGTTACAAAATGTTCTAGTTTCACTTTTTTTTTCTTAATGTGGTTGACAAGTTGTCCCAGCATCACTTGTTAAAGAGACTGACTTTTCTCCATTTATATTTTTGCCTCTTTTGTCAAAGATAAGATGCTCATGCTGCTGCTGCTGCTGCTAAGTCGCTTCAGTCATATCCAACTCTGTGCGACCCCATAGACAGCAGCCCATCAGGCTCCTCCATCCCTGGGATTCTCCAGGGAAGAACACTGGAGTGGGTTGCCATTTCCTTCTCCAATGCATTAAAGTGAAAAGTGAAAGTGAAATCGCTCAGTCGTGTCTGACTCTTAGCGACCCCATGGACTTCAGCCCACCAGGCTCCTCAGTCCATGGGATTTTCCAGGCAAGAGCAGTGGAGTGGGGCGCCATTGCCTTCTCCATAGGTGTGTGTATTTATCTCTGGGCTTTCTATTTTGTCCCATTGATCTATATTTCCGTCTTTGTGCCAGTACTATACTTTCTTGATGACTGTAGCTTTGTAGTATAGTCTGAAGTCAGGTAGGTTGATTCCTTTAGTTCCATTCTTTCTCAAGTTTGTTTTGGCTATTTGAGGTTTTCTGTGTGCTTCCATACAAACTGTAAAATTATTTGTTCTAGTTCTGTAAAAATTACCATTGTTAGCTTGATAAGGATTGCATTGAATCTATAGATTGCTTTGGGTAGTATACTAATTTTTACTATTTTGATTCTTCTAATCCATTAACATGATATATTTCTCCATCTATTTGAGTCATCTTTGATTTCTACATCAGTGTTTTATACCTTTCTATATATAGGTCTTTTGTTTCTTTAGCCTTTTCAATGGTGAATGGGATTGTTTCCTTAATTTCTATTTGTGTTTTTTCATTGCTAGTGTATAGGAATGCAAGGGATGTCTGTGTACTAATCTTATATCCTGCAACTTTCCTATATTCATTTATTGGCTGTAGTAGTTTTCTGGTGGTATCTTTAGGGTTTTCACTGTAGAGGATCATGTCATCTTCAAACAGTGTGAGTTTTTCTTCTTTTTTGTCCAATCTGAATTCCTTTTATTTATTTATTATTATTATTTTTTTTCTCTGATTGCTGTGACTAGGACTTCCAAAACTATGTTGAATAGTAGTGGTGAAAATGGACACCCTTGTGTTGTTCCTGATTTTAGAGGAAATGCTTTCAGTTTTTCACCATTGAGGATAATGTTTGCTGTGGGTTTGTCATATATGGCTTTTATTATGCTGAGGTATGTTCCTTCTCAGATTAAGAGTCTCATTTTCTACATACTGAGCTAGCCACCCCTTGTTAGCAGATTTCTTATTTGGGCTTCCCTGGTGGCTCAGCTGGTAAAGCATCAGCCTGAAATGTGGGAGACCTGGGTTTGATCCCTGGGTTGGGAAGATCCCTCGGAGAAGTGAACAGCTACCCACTCCAGTATTCTGGCCTAGAACATTCCATGGAGTGTATAGTCCTTGGGGTTACAAAGAGTTGGGCATGGCTGAGTGACTTTCGCTTTCATGTTCCTTCTATGCCTGCTTTCTGGAGAGTTTTTTTTTTTTTTTAATCATAAATGGGTGTTGAATTTTGTCAAAGGCTTTCTTTGCATCTATTGAGATAATCATATTGTTTTATCTTTCAAATTGTTAATATGGTGTATTACATTGATTTCTTTGTGAGTATTGAAGAATCCTTGCATCCCTGGAATAAAGCCAATTTGGTCATGATGTTTTATCTTTTTGAGATGCTATTGGATTCTGTTTGCTAGAATTTTGCTGAGGATTTTTGCATCTATGTTGATCAGTGATATTGGACCCTAGTTATCTTTTTTTTGTGGCATCTTTGTCTGGTTTTTGTGTTTGGGTGATGGTGGCTTCATAAAATGAGTGCAAGTTTATCTTCCTTTGCAATTTTCTGGATGAGATTGAGTAGGATGGATGTTAGCTCGTCCCTCAGTTTTTGGTAGAATTCACCTGTGAAGCCATCTGGTCCTGGGCTTTTGTTTTTTTGGAAGATTTTTGATTACAGTTTCTGTGCTTGTGATGTTAAAATTTTCTATTTCTTCCTCGTTCAGTTTTGGAAGGTTATGTTTTTCTATTAGTTTGTATTTCTTCCAAATTGTCCATTCTATTAGCATATAGTTACTGTAGTAGTCTTTTATGATCTTTTGTACTTCTGTGTTGTCCTTTGTGATTTCTCCATTTTCACTTCTATTTTATTGATTTGATTTTTCTCCCTTTCACTATTGATAGATCTGGCTAACAGACTGTCTATTTTATTTATCTTCTCAAAGAACCAGGCTTTAGTTTTGTTGATCTTTGCTATAGTCTCCTTCGTTTCTTTTTCATTTATTTCTGCTTTGCTTTTATGATTTCTTTCTATTAATTTTGGGGTTCTTCTGTTCTTCCTTTTCTAGCTGCTTTAGGTGTAAAGTTAGGTTGTTTATTTGATATTTCTCTTGTTTGGCCTCCAAATGTTTGTGCTTTTTATGCTTTTTTTTTTTTTTTCCTTGTTGTTGAGATCTAACTTTTCTGCAATGTGATCAGAAAAGATGTTTGAAATGATTTCAATTTTTTTTAATTTCAATTTACACAGACTAGATTTATGGCCCAGGATGTGATCTGTCCTGTAGAATGTTTCGTAGGCACTTGAGAAAAAGGTGAACTCCATGGTTTTTGGGTGAAATACCCTGTGGATATCAATTAGGTCTAACTGGTCCATTTTGTCATTTAAATCTTGAGTTTCCTGGCTAATTTTCTGTTTGGTTGATCTATCCATGGATGTGAGTAGGGTACTAAAGCCCCCCACTCTTATTGTGGTATTACTAATTTCCCCTTTCATACTTGTTAGCATTTGCCTTACGTATTGAGGTGATCCTGTGTTGGGTGCATATATATTTATAATTGCTATAGCTTCTTGAATTGATTCCTTAAGCATTATGTAGTATCCTTTTTGTCTTTTATCGCGGCCTTTATTTCAAAGTATATTTTATCTAATATGAGCATTGCTACTCCTGTTTTCTGTTGATCTCCATTTACTTGATATATCTTTTTCCAGCTCCTCATTTTCAGTCTGTACATGTCCCTAGGTTTGAGGTGGGTCTTTTGTAGATAGCACATATAGGAGTTTTGTTTTTGTATCCATTCAGCCAGTTAGCTTGATAAGGAACTGACTCAAATGCATCCTGACTATGATTTTGATTCCTCTTTGAATATATATATATATATATATATATATATATATATATATATATATATCAATAACCTCAGATACACAGATGACACCACCCTTATGGCATGAAGCAAAGAAGAACTAACTACAGAGTCTTGACAGAGGATGAGAGGATGAGAGTAGAGTGAAAAAGTTTGTCTAAAACTCAACATCCAAAAAACTAAGATCATAGCATCTGGTCTCATCACTTCATGGCAAGTAGATAGGGAAACAATGGAGACAGTGACAGACTTTATTTTCTTGGGCTCCAAAATCACTGAAACTGGTGACTGCCACAAAGAAATAAAGACACTTGCTCCTTGGGAGAAAAGCTATCATCAACCTAGACAGCAAATTAAAAAGCAGAGACATTACTTTGCCAACAAAGGCCATCTAGTCAAAGCTATGATTTTTCCAGTAGTCATTTATGGATGTGAGTGAGGGACCATAAAGAGAGCTGAGCCCTGAAGAATTGATGTTTTTGAACTATGGTGTTAGAGAAGGCTTTTTAGAGCCCCTTGGACTGCAAGGGGATCAAACCAGTCCATCCTAAAGGAAATCAGTCCTGAATATTCATTCGAAGCACCGATGCTGAAGCTGAAACAACAATACCTTGGCCATCTGATGTGAAGAACTGACTCATTGGAAAAGCCCCTGATGCTGGGAAAGGTTGAAGGCAGGAGGAGAAGGGGATGACAGAAGATGAAATGGTTGGATGGCATTGCCGACTCCATGGACCAGAGTTTGAGCAGACTCTGGGAGTTGGTGATGGACAGAGAAGCCTGGCATACTGCAGTTCATGAGGTCTCCAAGAGTTGGACACGACTGACTGACTGAACTGAACTGAACTTTTATTTCCTTATTTTCCTTTGAAACATGGTCCTTCTCAAAATCATCAGAGTGTGAATGAAGGTATGCAAACTCTGATTCTGAGAGGGATTGAGGGCAGGAGGAGAAGGGGACGACAGAGGATGAGATGGCTGGATGGCATCACTGACTCGATGGACGTGAGTCTGAGTGAACTCCGGGAGTTGGTGATGGACAGGGAGGCCTGGCGTGCTGTGATTCATGGGGTCACAAAGAGTCGGACACGACTGAGTGACTGAACTGAACTGAACTGAACTGAAAACTAAGTATCTGGATGTAAATTTAATATTTAGTAAAACAACTGGACCTTTCTAAGTATCTTTTACTGATTCAACAAGTGATTATATATATATTTTTTTATTTTCACACCTTTCATGTATTGTCCTATATATATATACATAACACCCGAATATATATATATATATATATATATATATATACTACACCTATATCTACATATATATATGACACATATTTATATAACACATATATTGTTTAATACACATTTCCTGAAAATGCTGTAACGTGAGAGTAAAAGTGAAGTCACTCAGTCGTGCCTGACTCTTAGCAACCCCATGGACTGCAGCCTACCAGGCTCCTCCATCCGTGGGATTTTCCAGGCATGAGTACTGGAGTCGGTTGCCATTGCCTTCTCCATATGCTGTATGTTGGATATTAATCTATTTTATTTGAAGACTATAAGAATAATATTTTTGTGTATATTGGTATCTTTATAAGGTTCAAAGTGACACAGATATACATCTGCTTGAGCTACTCCAGTGTGCCTAGCTCTGGAATAGAATAATGAACAAGGAGAATGTTTGTTTATTTTTATGTATTATTAATTCAATTTCACTCACTTAAAAGATCCATCTACAGGGTTCCAGAGCTTTCTGAAAGTAGAGTTGCTATGAAGCCTTTTGTAAGGTGAAGTCAAATATAGTGAAAGTAATCACTATAGGGACACATTTTCCCTAATGGATGCACAGAATAAATTAAGAAAAAACATCAGTGCATACAGACACGAGTCAAAGCTATGATGGCTTGTTACTGAGATTTTGGGTGTAGTTCCCTGGAAAGGAACTTGGTGGCACCACTCTAAGTGCTTGGGGTGCAAGCTGCCACTATAATGGCTCAGTTCGTTTCAGGGCAAATGCTGAAAGCTACCTTTGATTTCTGTCTTTTTTCTAAAGGTGAAAATCTTTTTTTGGATTTTTATTCAGTTATTGAAACAAGTACTAATGCCTTTTTTAAGAGCAAAATGTTGGGACTTCCTACGTGGTTCAGTGGCTAAGATTCCACATATCAAATGTAGAGGGTGCAGGTACAATCCTTTTTTTGAGGAACCAAAATCACACAAGCTAAGCAGTGCAGGCAAAAAAAGGGGGAAGGTGGAGTTTTAAAAAAATAAAAAGTATTTAAAAATATGCCATAAAATAAACTTTGAAAAAGTGGGGGATACTTGGAAGACATTCTAATGCCAATAAATTGGGCTTCAGACAGTGGATGAGGAAGGGATGTGGGATGTTTCTGCATTTTATTGAAATATGAACAGCACTGGTTCATGGAGTCAGGGCCAGTGATGAAAGATGATTTCAGGTAAAGCTCTATAAACTTACCTTGGAAGTGGACTCTTGGCCCAGAATATTTCCTGTAACTAGCATATGATATAGTCAGTCTAGTTAACTCTCTGTTATTAAAACTGAAAGGACTTTTCAAACTCAGATTCTTTTGCTACATAGAGTTATTTGTTCTCTTGGGTGCAATCAGTGTGGCATGTCACAGAGGCAGTGGGAGAGGGTTTGTCAGGGAGAGGTAGGCAGTTCAGATTTGAGTGCACAGGTATTACAATATGAGGTTTGGAGACACTGAGTCCACAGTGGTGGGATGGTTAGAAGAAAGGATGAACAGAAAGGACAATGGAAGCATAGAAAATGCTTGTTTCAATATCTCACCACACTGTGCCAACTGAATTCCAGGAGGCCTAAATCTCTAACTCCCTTACATATTTTCACATATCCTAAATCCAAACACTATTTCTCTTGCCTTTGAATTTCCTTGATATATATTTTTTGCTACCCTCTTTGATTCTTTATTGATTGAGGTTTAGATTAGACATCTTTGTTTTTAGCTTCCCAGTAGGAAATTTGTGAATCCCCATCTTGAAATATATTTATACCAATGTTTCTTTGAAAGTCAGTTCATCCAATAGCCACCAAGTAGCTATTTTACACACTTCAAAAAATTTAAGTTACTTTATACATTTAAAATTTTGAATATTGGGACTTACCTGATGGCCTAGTAGTTAAGAATCTGCCTTCCAATGCAGGGCACATAGGTTGAATCCCAGGTCGGGGAATTAAGATTTTACATGCCACAGGGCAGCTAAATCTGTGTACCACAACTAGTGAACATGTGCACTCTAGAGCCTGTGCAGCACAACTAGAGAGCCTGTGTGCTACAACTACTGAGCATTCACACTGTAAAGTACACCTGTGCTCTGCAACAAGGAAAACCCATGCATCACAACTAGAGAAAGCCCATGCACCATGCTGAAGACCCAGAGAAGCCAAAATTTCAAAAAATATTAAATAAAATATTTTTAGTATTATATAAACAAACTATACTGAGGCTTCCTTGATGGTTCAAAGAAACCACCTTCAATGCAGGAGATGCAGTTTTGATTCCAAGGTCAGGAAGAGTCCCTGGAGAAGGAAATAGCAATGCATTCGAGTATTCTTGACTGAGAAGTCCCATGGATAGAGGAGTTGGTGGGCTACAGCCCAGGGGGTCATAAAAAGTGTAGGACTTAACTCAGGGACTAAACAGCAATAAAATGCTAAAACAGCTGAAAATGGCTTCTATACAGTTCTTTGTAATTGACAATGACTAACAGAGGAATGGTCTTTGTATCAGAGACTGTTAAATGGCACCATGGAAGTGGACTTTCAGAAGGGTCTGTCTTCCTGCCCTACAAGGCTGTTAGCCATGCATTTCTTTATATAGGCCTAATTCTAATTCTGTCTAAATTTTTTTTAAATATTATACTGAATATATACCTCCTGGTCCCTTTTCTCTGATGCTTTCACTGATAATTCAGGGTAAGTTATGTGTTTAGTGTATTTTTATAATCTTTTATGATTATAAGAAAATTAAGTAATTATTTTACAATAAATTCAATGTACATCTGTCTTTATTCAATTCATAGGACTTTTGTTCTTGTATTATACATAATAAATGGAGAACTGATATAAAGCGTAACATATCCATATCCAAATCCATATCTATATGTATAATAGATGCATACTGCATGCACAAGTATGGGTATGCACCCCATAAATTCCCTTCAAAGAAGAGCAGCCAGCTGAGAGCATCTTGTTGTTAATCCCTTCAGATTCACCTCAGTCCTGTCAATGGCCAAGCAAGACAGTGGAACCAGGGCTTGGCCATTTCCACTCCAATGTGATCCTTTACACGGATAACCTCTGCTCCCGTGCCTCTTAGGCAAATGGAGACTCTGTTAGATTTATATTGTTGTACCACAACTCCCTTGTCTGATCCTGTGCCTGCTGTTTTCCATTCAGATGTCCTCCCTAATGAACTTTCTGTACTCTTAACTCTGTCTCAACATTTGCTTCCTAAATTCAGACTTCAACTGCAATAGTAGAGTTTAAAGTTCACCTTCCATTTTACTTTTCATTCTGATCCTCATTTTCTCAAGGATATTTCAGATGTCCTCAGAGGACTGTGATTATTGTTCCTCCTCCTTGGTCTTCCTGTTTGTGTGAGGAAATGAAAAGTTTTTATAAATATATATATCCTTTCTTGGTCTAAATTCATGTACTGCAAAATGAGAGTGGACAATTTCAGGCCATTAAACTCAAATTTAAGAACTATGTTGTCTTTTTCATTAAAAAGAAAAATCCAGCCTACATTGCCAGCTTGGTAAAATAGACTGTTTCCTTCTAATTGGCCATTTTAATAAAGCGACTTGTAATCATATAAACTTCAGCTATTAAAAATGCTGCTTTAGTAATTGTTATACATGCCTGATCTAATGAACTCTTCTAGCTCTTTATGTGCTAAGAAATTCACTTGGGTCCTTTAAAGTCAATTCCATGAACCTTTAAACTTGCCAAATGATGTTAGTACTCTGTTCTAATGCATCTAAAATTTAAACTAGGGACAAAATGTTTTGTTTTTTTTTTTTTTAAATTAAGTTAATTGTCTCAATAAGAAGTTTATAATAACCAACGGCATGCAGTATAAAGAGGAAATAGATAAAATACTGCTTTTGTAGAAAAACATAAAGTTGTGTACAGCCTTATTTCACTAACTGCTGAGACAGTAAATAATATACCGGCAAAAGACTCAGGAAATACTCCCCTTGTTGGAACATATTTACACTCTAATTTCCTAAAACAGTTAAAGAATTCCCATGCTAACAATTTTAAAAGGTGAATCTGGAATTCATATATCTACATTTATATCACAGTCCTGCAACTCACCTGTTGTACAAAAATGGTATTAACTTCTAAAGGAAGATAACTTTCTTTATATTTGTGTGTGTGTGTGTGCGTGTGTGTATTTCTTTCTTTTTTGGTCTATCAAAACTTATCCATAATGTACTGTTTTTGTGATCACCAAATAAAAATGATGTAAATGGAAACACTTTGAATGTTTAACAAGGTTTATGCTGATATTGAATATTTTTTCCTATATTATCAAATATAGAAAACAGATTAGATTTATTTTAAGAAATATTATTAGGTATATTGTAAGGAAAATGGGCAAACTTGATATTACTATCAAGACATCATTATTACTTTAACTCACACAGCTTGGGCAGCTTGGAAAGTTGTACAGTGACTGTTACCCAAATCTTTCTACACATGGCATGCTGTCTGTCATGGAGTGTGCAACCAGACACTAGCCTTTGTGCCATTTTCATTTGCTAAGTGACTCTTTATCTCTAAATTTGAAATATATATACCTGCATGTATTTGTGAAGAACTTCTGTGGTTTTATATAATGTACTGTTGGCTTCCCAATTGGTTCTACTGGTAAAAAACCTGAATATCAACTTAGGAGACATAAGAGACATGGGTTGGGAAGATTCCCTGGAGAACCCATTCCAGTGCTTTTGCCTGGAGAACCCCATGGACAGAGGATCCTGGTGGGCTACAATTCCATAGGGTCACAAAGTGTCAGATACAACTGAAGTGACTTAGCATGCATGCACACACATAATGTACTTTTACTCATATATGCATATAAATGTAAATTCTAATCTTCCTTCTCCTTTTATCTTCCTTTTTTGTTTTATTTTTGGTTAATGAATGCCACTTTTATTGAGTCTGTTGACTAAAAAAAAAAAAAAAGCACAATGTTAGAGTTGTGAGTTGAGCTCTATTTGGGGATAAATGAGGACTGCAACCTGGTAGGCAGCACCTCATATAGTTCTAGGGGAACTGCTCCAAAGAGATAGTGGAGGAAGATCATATATGTCATTTTGATGAAAGGGGAGTTTATGCAATCAAGCATTTATCTTACAAAAGTTTTCTTCTGCTGGCCATAAGGAGCTGATGTCACCATGAAGAGATCTGATGCTTTTCTAGATGTTTGGGGAGGCAAAGATTGGGATTATAAAATAAGTTCCTGAAAATATCTATCTGAAGACCTGTTCCATCAGTTTTCTTGACGCACAAAGTGCCTCATTCTCCATCCTGAACTCCCTTTAAGACATGTTGAAGGTCAACAGCTGCAGCAACAAAGGATTCAGTCTCCTCAGAGGCAGATCGAAAATGCCCTTGGCAAGTTCCAAATTGTAGTTAATAGGGCCCTATTATGGTAATAAATTCAACCACAATTTAGGAGGCATTTCATGACCATTTCATCTCATGTTGCTAGGAAGAGGCATTCCTTGTGTTAGAGAATATCTTGCTGATAAGCTAGTGAATGTGTGACTAGGTCTTAATAGTCAAAAATCTCTTGGACCTTCTAGTTATGGTCCAAGAAAACAGCCCCACTTATTACATCTTCCCATATCTATAATTACGGTATTACAATCATTGATTGTACACAGAATTATATTTTTGATCAACTGCTGCGAGTCACCTAATTATCATTATTTTCACCGAAAGCTCAGTTACATATTTGGTAATTGCAAAAACAAACAAACAAACAAACAAACAAAACAATAGTCTTGTAAAGCAGATAAAATACAAATGAAATAATTAATGGAGTTGTAAGTAAATATTTTGCCCAAGAGCTTCCCATACCAAATTAGATTTTTTTTTTAAGTTCATTAAGACTAGGGAATAGGTAACTTAAGGCAGAAATCTGATTTTCATATAGTTCAGCAAGTGTGTTATATTAGATGATATAAACACAACATTCAGTTTGAATTATAGCACCAGTGACTCCCTGAGATGCTGTAACGACATCAAGGGCCTCGTGATTTTTTAGCAGTGTCTTTCTAAACATAAAAACTCAGAATTCATTAGGCTAATAGCCTGGTTATTCTCATTTAAAGTCTGTTGATTGAAAATTGTTAAGACTTTGATGTGGCCAATTGTATCCTCCAATCCCATTGAAGGCACAAAAATAGCTGCTATATGGTCATACCAATGGAATGAAGATCTCTTCAACCATCTACTTGTACCAATGGTAGATTGGCTGGGGTCATCTCTAATTTATTATGTATATGCACTTTAGTACATGGGAGAACCAGGGTACACCTTTGTATCCATCCCATGATTAGCAGGCCATGAATTAGTAGGCCATGAATTAGAACCACAAATCCGCTGAGTTTCATTAGGTGCCATCAAGTGAATCTCTGGTCATTTGACTCAATCAATTTCGTAGCAATCACTGTCTCTAAGGGTAATAATATGTATGCATTGTTTATAAGGCAACCAGCTTAGTTTCCTAATGTTATTAGGTTAATCATTCTTAGTATGATTTAATCATTCCCTACATGCCTGTGCTTAGTTGCTAAGTCATGTCTTACTGTTTGCAGTTCCATGGACTGTAGGCCAATAGGCCCCACTCTCCATGGGATTTTACAGGGAAGAATACTGGAGTGGGTTGCCATTTCCTTCTCCAGGGGATTACCTGACCAAAGGATCAAAATTGCATCTCCTGTGTCTTCTGCATTGCAGGTAGATTCTTTACCCACTGAGCTGGAGCTTTTAAATTTAAATGGCATAGCCTGGTTTTAACCAAATAGATTCATCTCATAATTGTGGGAATTTTCCTTTTAATGGATGAGAAATTACAGCTTTTCATTCAGATTTAGCTCATTATTCCGATTGAGTTTAAGTGACTGTAAAAGAAAATTTATAGCTATGGTCAGAGTCAGAGCTGGCATTATTAATTGGCCAGGTGAGAGGATCTCATCTAGTAATATCATGAGTAGACAGAACATGACTGAAATTTCTTCTAAAATAAATTTTCTAGGGACTACTCAATCAGAGCCTTGGAGGAGAGAAATCCACCAAGATAACCCACAAGGACTGGCCATAATACAACAATTGGAGTGATTTTTTAAATTAACATAGTGTCATCAGTTCAGTTCAGTTCAGTCACTCAGTCGTGTCCGACTCTTTGTGATACCATGAATTGCAGCATGCCAGGTCTCCCTGTCCATCACCAACTCCCAGAGTTCATTCAGACTCATGTCCATCGAGTCAGTGATGCCATCCAGCCATCTCATCCTCTGTTATCCCCTTCTCCTCCTGACCCCATTCCCTCCAAGGACCAGAGTCTTTCCCAATGAGTCAATTCTTCACATGAGGTGGCCAAAGTACTGCAGTTTCAGCTTCAGCATCATTCCTTCCTAAGAAATCCCAGGGCTGATCTCCTTCAGAATGGACTGGTTGGATCTCCTTGCAGTCCAAGGGACTCTTAAGAGTCTTCTCCAACACCACAGTTCAAAAGCATCAATTGTTCGGTGCTCGGCTTTCTTCACATCCAACTTTCACATCCATACATGACCACCAGAAAAACCACAGCCTTGACTAGATGGACCTTTGTTGGCAAAGTAATGTCTCTGCTTTTCAATATGCCATCTAGGTTGGTCATAACTTTTCTTCCAAGGAGTAAGCATCTTTTAATTTAATGGCTGCAATCACCATCTGCAGTCATTTTGGGGCCCCCAAAAATAAAGTCTGAGACTGTTTCCACTGTTTCCCCATCTATTTCCCATGAAGTGATGGGACCAGATGCCATGATCTTCGTTTTCTGAATGTTGAACTTTAAGCCAACTTTTTCACTCTTCTCTTTCATTTTCATCAAGAGGCTTATTAGTTCCTCTTCACTTTCTGCCGTAAGGGTGGTGTCATCTGCATATCTGAGGTTATTGATATTTCTCCTGGCAATCTTGATTCTGGCTTGTGCTTCTTCCAGCCCAGCGTTTCTCATTATGTACTTTGCATAGAAGTTAAATAAGCAGAGTGACAATATACAGCCTTGACATACTCCTTTTCCTATTTGGAACCAGTTTGTTGTTCTGTTTTCAGTTCTAACTGTTGCTTCCTGACCTGCATATAGGTTTCTCAAGAGGCAGGTCAGGTGGTCTGGTATTCCCATCTCTTTCAGAATTTTCCACAGTTTATTGTAATCCACACAGTCAAAGGCTTTGGCATAGTCAATAAAGCAGAAATAGATATTTTTTTCTGGAACACTCTTACTTTTGCAATGATCTAGCAGATGTTGGCAATTTGGTCTCTGGTTCCTCTGCCTTTTCATGCCCATGAAATAAAAACATTTGATTCATATGCAAAAGTCCAAGAAATCTAGAAAACATTCGTCCAGCATCTTGAACAAACTGTTTACTTCTGATGTCATTGTATCATCCTGGTATGAGTGTATCTTTTCCATCTATTTGAGCACTGCTTTAAAGTGAACTTGAGATCAGCAATTCTTTCTATAGACTAGTCCAGTGTAGGGGCCTTTGGAAGTGGGAATTAACCCAATAATTAATTTCACTTCAATTTTAATGTGCTTGAACTAATTAAGAGTACCTGTTAAAAAGGTTCTTTCATTTGTGTTAGAGATGGTCCTTTAAATTATGTCTTTTCCAGTATGGTTAATCCCTTGGTTGCAGGTTGTGAGGTATCTGATCTTCATCCAAAGATAGATTTGCTTCAGAAACAGAGTGTCCTTTAATAATTCAATTAATTTTACATTAATATAGCATAGCAGGAAAGAACTATATAGGAAACGACTTTTAATAGATACTGACCTCAGAGAGGGTAACAGGCAGGAAGGCCAGAGGTCCCCAAGCAACAGGAGGAAATAAGCTGCCAGCGGCAGACTTTTTTCCCTTCTCTACACAAAATTACAAGAGACTTCTTTTAATTCTGTGTTGATGGCACCTGGTTCTGCCTTAAGTTAACCTATGTGTTTTTCTTATGAAAATCTTTTTCTTAAGCTATATTAATGAAACTATGTATTTGTTTTGAAATCTGCCTTTCCTCAAAATAGTTCCACCTGAGACTTTTTTTGTTCTTTTCTCAAACCTTGGGCTGATGATGGCTTAGCAATTCAGTATTCATATCAACTATTTTACAGCCAGGTTGTGACACACATAGTGCCATTCTCAAAAATGCAGATCATGAGAGAGGGGCCTGGTGAAACCCCCTCAGCTCTGCACTGTCTCTTTCATCTGATTAGCGGTTTGCTAACAGACATAAAACACCTTCCTAAAAACTAGCAAGGTTCAGCTCCCTTCTTAAATCTATGTCAGAAGCTTTTTCTATCTTTCTTATACTTTAATAAAATTTTTTACACAAAAAACTCCAGTGGTCAAGACTGGTCTCTGGCCCCAGATTAAGATCCTCTCCTCCAGCGGTCATGAATCCTGGCATATCATGGCTCACAACGGCAATCTCTGACCTCTATTAACAAAATTGGAATTTAAAATTCATTGAAACATCTTTTCTCCCTAAAATTGCCCTCACCTTTAACGAAATATAATCAAATCATGACGTGATTTTTGTTGTTGTTGTTTGTGTTTGCAAAATAAGTTTGGTCTCAATAACTTGGCCTGATGACTTATATAAACATATTTGATCCTAGACTTCTTTCTTTTATTTTTTTTGCTTTTCTGAAACGTCTGTAAAGAATCTTAGACTGAACCTTTTTATTTTTTTATTTTATTTTATTTTATTTTATTTTTTTTTTAAAACAGCACTTCTTTATTTCAAAGAAGATAACAATAATAAAAAATCCTATTAGAAACCATAAGGAAGCACTGAGAGTTTGAGTATTACATTCTTCAAGTATGCTGTTCGGATTTTTTTGTTTGTTTTTATAAGTTGGTGACCATACACATCTTTTTTTTAAAAAAAACCTTAAAAGTGCGGCCATGGGATTTGTTTAAAATTAAGCAGTTAGAGGGCTACTTCAAAATACTGTAGTAGGACTGTGCAGTGATCCTTGGGGTGTGATGTCCTTTTTTGTATCCTAGCAAAGGTTACAAGACCAGGCTCCAAACTGATCATACTTCCAGGGTTAGCGTGAGTGGCCAACTTGGGTGAGAAAGCCAGGGAGATCCACGTGTTCTTCCACGGACAAGGAAAATCCACCCCGAGCACAGAAACTCAGACATGGAATGTGGTAGGGCTTCACAAGGCAGGGTGTTAGGTTCAACTGGAGACTGAACCTTTTTAAAGACTCTTGGCGCTACGAAAGTCACACCACGGACTTATCACAGATTCCACCTAAGAGACCTTGGTGAATTCTATCCTTCTCAAGTCTCCAGAATTCCTTGAGATTTCTGTACCTGTTAGTCAGATGGCCCTCCTAATTTCTCTGGTAAAGCTACCAGAAACACAAGAGTTTTCAATCTCTGGAAAGATCAGATATAGAGAAAAGCTTAGTGTTTCAATTTTGCTTAAAAAAGTATAATGTTACCAAATTACTGTAAACAAAATTTGTTTGAGGGGAAGGGTTTTCCTTATACTTGGAAAATACAGATTCCAACCAGTAACTTTTCAGATAGAAACCATAAAAGTGATAAGCATATCACCAGTTTATTCATTCCTTTTGATAAGTTTTATGAAACCATCATGTTTGCCAGTAGAAAAATGTAAATTTTTGTCCAGTTCAGCATTATGGTCTGAAAGTCAAACACTTGTATTTATCCAAAGGTCCTTTCTAAAATCTTCCTGAAGAGGGAGGATTTTTGCAAAAGCATTAGAATAAAATTATAACTGTCTATTATGACAAATGACTTAAGAAGGCATGTTTAAAATCTGATTGCAATGCAACTGACAGACATTTGATTACTGTCTTAACAACAATGTAAGATAATAACTAGAATTATGACTGATAATATTTTACCAGGGCATATCAGAATTTTAGGAACTCCATATAATTTCTCTGATATCTATATTAGTAACATTTACCATACAATATAACTTGAGATTTATTATTCATTTGACAATATTTCCCATGAAATTCAGCATACCAAGTGAACCTAATTAGTTGAATATCTTTCTTTGGGGTGTTTTGGGGCACTTTGAAGCATCCTAAATTTAGCTAGAAGTCAAAAGTACTTCATTAGAATTTTAGTTAGGAAGTTTTGGCAATAAATATCAAAAGGGTTTAGAACACTCGGTCAGATAGGATCATAGGTCACTTGAAACAATAGTTATTCATTTAGCCAAAATGACAATTTAAAAAACTTCAAAGGCAAATACAGAAGAGATCATTTAAGAAGTAAAGAAACAAAATCTTTTATCAAAGGCAGTTCGAGATCTGAAGTAAGCTTGTCCATTTGTGCTTAGTTGCTCAGTCATATCTGACTCTTTGTGACTCCATGGATTGTAGCCTGCTAGGCTCTTCTGAAGGTGAAGGTGAAGTCACTCAGTTGTGTCCGACTCTTTGTGACCCCGTGGACTGTGGCCTACCAGGCTTCTCCATCCATGGGATTCTCCCGGCAAGAATACTGGAGTGGGTTACAATTTCCTTCTCCAGGGGATCTTCCTGACCCAGGGATCGAACCCAGGTCTACTCACATTGGAGGTAGACACTTTAACCTCTGAGCCACCAGGGAAGCTCTGTTCATGGGGATTCTCCTGGCAAGAATCTGGAGTTTTTTGCCATGACCTTCTCCAGGGAATTGAACCCAGGTCTCTCCAACACAGGTATCCCTCCAACCCAGGGATTGAACCTAGGTCTCCCACATTGCAGGCAAATTCTTTACCAACTGAGACACCAGGGAAGCCCAGCTTGTCCTCTTAAGAGAGAAAAAATAAATAAATAATTTCAAGTTTTAAATTCATTACTCAACTAGATTTATTTTAAACAATCAATCTTGAGCATGCACAAAAGTCTTTTTTCAGGATCCACTTTCTATAGAACTTTTTATCAGTTTCTGTACCCACTACTCTGTTTTCCCGTACTGAAACAGACTTACCTGTAAGTCAGACCTACTTGCTTTTTCTTTCATAAAATGCAGTTCCATTCCTCACACCTTCTTTACTGAAAACAAAACAAAACAAAACAAAACAAAACCAACATATTTTACTTCCCTTAAACAACATGGACTGTCTTTTATATTAGCATTCTGTAGATTGGTGAACATAAATACCAGTGATAATTTCTAAAAACATTTGCTTTCTTATAGAGAATATCTCAGGATAGCACCAAGCATTATTCATTAATAGTGCAAAATCTCTAGTTTCTCTGTAAGAGGAAGTTAGTGTTCAGTAATAAATGTTTCAGAATTTTATTTTACTTGGAAATGACCTATCTATTCAATAAACTTATATCACTTACTTACAACCTTAGAAATTCACGTTACCCAATTCTGGAGAGATTATTTTAGATAGACATTCATAAAGCATAATTATTCTTAGTACCGTTTATCTAAAAGGTCCTATCTCATTTATATATTTTTTTTCTTAAAAGTTTCTTCACTCAAATTACTTTCCTTGCTGACTAATTTGTAACAGATATAACAAGATTTTGTTTAAAATTTTAAACCTGGGCACAATGTTGTGCTTAATGGCATAGAATACATTAATTAGACCAACAAAGATTAATCAGTTCAGTTCAGTTCAGTTGCTTAGTATTGTTAACTTAATACTGAATAGTTCCCAGTTCGCATGAACCTGAAATTAACTTAGGTTAATTTTTCTTGTATTTATAATTGTTTTTGCTTTAGGCCAATTAGATTAGAGTTCATTAGCAAATTAACCTGAGCAATATCCAAAAACAATTATGTCACATATTGAGACGAGCAGATATAAATCTCACTAATTGTTAATAACAATTGGAATAAGATTTTAAAAGGCTTCATTCCCTCTTTTTCGTCATTTTCAGAAATTAGAGATGATCTAGATAAGATAAGGGGCTTTCTTGATGGCTCAGATGGCAGAGAATCTGACTGCAATGTGGGATACCCAAGTTTGATTCCTGGGCTGGGAAGATTCCCTGAAGAAAAGAATGGATCCAGAGAGCTCTGGTCTCAAGGCACAGGGAGCAAAAATCACGTTCTCCTGGTAGGAGTTATTCCCTCAGGGCAAGAATTCTAAAGATTTCTTTCTTTCTTTCTTTTTTTTTTTTTTTCTTTCAAGATTACTGTTTGGGAATTAAACTGGTCAGAGGCTGGCATTATATACTTAATTGGCATAATTAAAGTACATAATTTTCCCAGATACCCCCTTTTCTTTATTTTTAATGGCTTTTAAAGTTGGTCAGACAGTATAACAAGGGCATGTGTGTGTAACTCAGATCAACCTAGATTATCTTTTTGGCTAGAGTAGCCAAATCCTCACCTAAGGTTCTTTAAATGTGGAGTTAAGCAAAGAATCACTTTGGTGTTTAAACAATATCAGGTGTCAAGTTCAAATATTGCTTTAAAGTTCTTTGTTTTCTAAAACCTCTCATAAAACTCTGGAACTGATTCATCCAGTCTTTGCTTGCACTGTTGAATCTTTGTCCAGTTTATGTTTTTCGGACAATGCTCTAAGATAGATTCAAGCAATTTCCAAGAAAATTACTTGCATTCATTGCAAGCCTCTGGACCATGTGATTCAAAGTCCATTAAGGGGCATTTCCATCATGCATTCTCTATTCATTCCCTTGTTTTGCTTTTGTAAACTAACAGTTGTACTAATTGTTGTAGCTCTGAAAACCTGGTTTATAGGACTGAATCATTAACTCAAATTCCTTAGCAAATCCCAATGGATCCTGACTTGGATTGAGAAATTCTTTAGCTAAGGCTCTAAGTGCTGCCCAGATTCTATGTGATCACCAAGGATGATTCATTTCTTCCTGTAATAGGTTTCTCCTTAATGGAGATATAGTCACTTTTTCTTCTTCTTCTTCTTCTTCTTCTTTTTTTTTTTTTTTTCTTTTGACCCTCTTTGCTGGGGAAAGGAGAGCAGCAGGAAGTGGAAGAGTTGGAAGACCAAAAACACAACAACAACAAAAAATTCAACTTGTAGGCCAGGTAGTCCAGATAGAAGAGTACACTTGGAAGAAGAAGAGGGAAAGGCAGAGTCAGTGTTAACAATCTTTTTTTTTTTTTTTTTAGCTCTGATATAGTTTCAAGCAATTTCTTGCTTCCTGCAAAAAATTTATCATATCCTCTTTTAGAAGCTTCTAAATACCAATTAAAGTAAGCATCCATTCAGTCTGTTTGATTTTTTAGCTGGCTTTTTCAAACTGTGAATGGAAAAATATCTATTTTGGAATATCAAAAGAACTCTACTTGGACAATTTTAGGTTGAGATCTCCTTTAGTATATTTTCCCCAATTAAGTAGGTAATCGCAAGTATAAGTTTACATACAAAGCTTATGCACATACAGCATAACTCTGGCCTGAGGTGTTAGAGAACACTTTCTGATGTTCTTTGTTTCTATGTTTGAGAGGCCCTATTCCCATTTTAAGTTGAATTTGTCATGGATAAAAGTCACTAGTGAAATTGTGTGATTGGTCAGTAAACTGCTTGTTAGCTTACCTCCTCCAGAAGTCTCTTCAGTCATTTCAGCTCATCTTTCATGTCTTGGTTTCTCCCTCCAGCAGTCTAACAGCATAGGTGATCTGATTGCTAAATGGCTAATCCTTATTAAGCAACTGAGCAAATCATGTGAGTAACTGTTTCAATTAATGAATAGGTTTCCCTATGGGACCAAGGCACATTTTGAGCACTCAATATCTATCACACTCATAAATTTCTCAGTTGCTTGAGAAAACTATAACTGTCTGGGAGAAGTTTGTCCCTTTGCTCCACAGCAAAACTATCATGTAGTATCTTCACTTTTACCCTGATAAAGGTGGCCAAACTGAGGAAAAGCATTGTATCAGCCTTTTATCCAACTACTTACACAGACCATTAAGTCTCGTACAATTGAGCAACCTTGATAATTTTCAACCAACCCCCTGCCAGTAAGTTTCACTGGATGGGTATTTCCTTGGTGTCTTTCAAGCATACCCCTCTCCCTCAGTATCTTTAAAATGGATGGGTTTTCCTAGGTATCTTTCAACCAAGCCACACTCAGTAAGATGGTGAGTGGGTACACCCAATATCTTTCAACCACTTTCCTCCAAATCTTTCAACTGTGAGAGGGAAGGTAACTTGTTCCACCAGAAAAAAAAAAAAAAAAAAAAAACTAAGAATAATCAGTGAATACAGGAGACCTGAGAACCAGAAGAAACGCAATTCATCTGGACTCTCCAAGGGGATGGGTGAGCACATGGGGCCACTACTGCTACCAAGGATTTGGTTCCTCACAGAGTTAAGGCAAAGGAGAGAAGTCCACTCTGGATAGCTTTGTTGGTCACCATAATTGTCCAATAAAAAAAGATACAAACTGAGAGTTTCAAGTTAAGTTTTATTTGGGGAAAAATGAAGATTGCAGCCTAGGGGACAATATCGCAGACAGCTCTGAAGAACTGCTCCAAAGAGGTAGTGGGGGAGACCAATATATGTCATTTTTGTGAATGGGGAGTTCAAACAATCAAGCAGTTTATTGTACAAAATAGTTTCTTCTGGTCATGAGGAGTCAATGTCACCATGAACGGATTAACTACTTTTTTAGATGTTTGGAGATGCAAGGATTTTGAAGTCACTTCTTGAAAATATCTGTCTAAAGACCTGTTCCACCAGTTTTACTAGAGCACAAAGTGCCTCATCAGTTCAATTCAGTCTCTCAGTCGTGTCCCACTCTGCAACCCCATGAATCGCAGCACACTAGGCCTCCCTGTCCTACCAACTCCCAGAGTTCACTCAAACTCACGTCCATTGAGTCAGTGATGCCATCCAGCCATCTCATTCTCTGTCGTCCCCTTCTCCTCCTGCTCCCAATCCCTCCCAGGATCAGAGTCTTTTCCAATGAGTCAACTATCCACATGAATTGGCCAAAGTACTGGAGCTTCAGCTTTAGCATCATTCCTTCCAAAGAACACCGAGGACTGATCACCTTCAGAATGGACTGGTTGGAACTCCTTGCAGTCCAAGGGACTCTCAAAAGTCTTCTCCAACATCACAACTCAAAAGGATCAATTCTTTGGTGCTCAGCTTTCTTGACAGTCCAACTCTCACATTCATACATGACCACTGGAAAAACCATAGCCTTGACTAGACGGACATTTGATGGCAAAGTAATGTCTCTGCTTTTTAATATGCTAACTACATTCATCATAACTTTCCTTCAAAGGAGTAAGCATTTTTTTTTTTAAATTTCATGGCTGCAATCACCATCTACAGTGATTTTGGAGCCCCCCCAAAAAAGGCTGACACTATTTCCAATGTTTCCCCATCTATTTCCCATGAAGTGATGGGACCAGATGCAATGATCTTAGTTTTCTGAATGTTGAGCTTTAAGCCAAATTTTTCACTCTCCTCTTTCAATATCATCAAGAGGCTTTTTAGTTTCTCTTCAGTTTCTGCCATAAGGGTGGTATCATCTGCATATCTGAGGTTATTGATATTTCTCCCTGTAATCTTGATTCCAGCTTGTGCTTCTTCCAGCCTGGCGTTTCTGATGATGTAATCTTCATATAAGTTAAATAAGCAGGGTGACAATATACAGAGTTGATGTACTCCTTTTCCTATTTGGAACAAGTCTGTTGTTCCATGTTGAGTTCTAACTGTTGTTTCCTGACTTGCATATAGGTTTCTCAAGAGGCAGGTCAGGTGGTCTGATATTCCCATCTCTTTCAGAATTCTCCACAGTATGTTGTGATCCACACAGTCAAAGGCTTTGGCATAGTCAATAAAGCAGAAGTAGATGTTTTTTCTGGGACTCGCTTGCTTTTTCCATGATCCAGTGGATGTTGCCAATTTGATCTCTGATTCCTCTGCCTTTTCTAAAACCAGCTTGAACATCTGAAAATTCACGGTTCACATATTGCTGAAACCTGGCTTGGATAATTTTGAGCATTAATTTACTAGCACATGAGATAAGTGCAATTTTGCTGTAGTTTTAGCATTCTTTGGCATCGCCTTTCTTTGGGATTGGAATGAAAACTGACCTTTTCCAGTCCTGTGGCCACTGCTGAGTTTTCCAAATTCTCTGGCATATTGAGTGCAGCACTTTCATAGCATCATCTTTCAGGATTTGAAATAGCTCAACTGGAATTCCATCACCTCCACTAGCTTTGTTCGTAGTGATGCTTTCTGAAGCTCACTTGACTTCACATTCCAGGATGTCTGGCTCTAGGTGAGTGATCACACCATGGTGATTATCTGGGTCATGAAGATCTTTTCTGTACAGTTCTCCTGTGTATTCTTGCCACTTCTTCTTAATATCTTCTGCTTCTGTTAGGTTTATACCATTTCTGTCCTTTATCGACCCCATCTTTGCATGAAATTTTCGCTTGGTGTCTCTAATTTTCTTGAAGAGATCTATAGTCTTTTCCATTCTGTTATTTTCCTCTATTTCTTTGCATTGATCACTGAGGAAGGGTTTCTTATTTCTTCTTGCTGTTTTTTTGGATCTCTGCACTCAGATGCATATATCTTTCTTTTTCTCCTTTGTTTTTCACTCCTCTTCTTTTCACAGCTATTCGTAAGACCTCCCCAGACAGCCTTTTTTTTTTTTTTTTTTGCATTTCTTTTCCATGGGGATGGTCTTGATCCCTGTCTCCTGTACAATGTCATGACCTTCATTCCATAGTTCATCTGGCACTCTATCTATCAGATCTAGTCCCTTAAATCTGTTTCTCACTTCAACTGTATAATCATAAGGGATTTGATTTAGGTCATACCTGAGTGGTCTAGTGGTTTGCCCTATTTTCTTCACTTTAATTCTGAATTTACAATAAGGAGCTCATGATCTGAGCCAGAGTCAACTCCCAGTCTTAGTTTTGCTGACTGTATAGATCTTCTCTGTCTTTGGCTGCAAAGAATGTAACTTGGCTGCAAAGAATAATATCAATCTGATTTTGGTATTGGCCATCTGGTGATGTCCATGTATATAGTTTTCTCTTGTGTTGTTGGAAAAGGATATTTGCTATGACTAGTGTGTTCTGTTGGCAAAACTCTGTTATCCTTTGCCCTACTTCATTGTGTACTCCAAGGCCAAATTTGCCTGTTACTCCAGGTGTTTCTTCACTTCTTACTTTTGCATTCCAGTCCTCTTTAATGAAAAGGACGTCATTTTGGGGTGTTGGTTCTCGAAGGTCTTGTAGATCTTCACAGAACCTTTCAGCTTCAGCTTCTTTAGCATTATAGGTCTGGGCATATATTTGGAATATTGTGGTCTTGAATGATTTGCCTTGGAAACGAACAGAAATCATTCTGTCATTTTTGAGATTGCATCCAAATACTGCATTTCGGACTCTTTGGTTGACCATGATGGCTACTCCATTTCTTCTGAGGGATTCCTGCCCGCAGTAGTAGATATAGTGGTCATCTGAGTTAAATTCACCCATTCCAGTACATTTTGGTTTGCTAATTCCTATAATGTCAATGTTAATTCTTGCCATCTCTTGTTTGACCACTTCCAATTTGTCTTGACTCATGAACCTAACGTTCCAGGATTCATGGACCTAATGTTTCTATGCAATATTGCTCTTTACAGCGTTGGACTTTGCTTCTATCATCAGCCACATTCACAACTGAGTGCTGTTGTTACTTTGCCTCTGTCTCTTCACTCTTTCTGGAGCTATTTCTCCACTGATCTCCAGTAGCGTATTGGTCACATACTGGCCTGGGGAGCTCACCTTTCAGTGTCCTATCTTTGTCTTTTCATACTGTTCATGAAGTTCTCAATGCAAGAATACTGAAGTGGTTTCCCATTCCTTTCTCCAGTGGACCATATTTTGTCAGAATGCTCCACCATGACGCATCCATCTTGAGCGGCCTTACACAGCACAGCTCATGGTTTCATTGAGTTAGACAAGACTGTGGTCCACATAATCAGATAATAACAAAGATAAATAAGAAAGCCTTCTTGAGTTAATAATGTAAAGAAATAGAGGAAAACAATAGAGTGGGAAGGACTACAGTTCTCTTCAAGAAAATTGGTGATATCAAGGGAATATTTCATGAAAAGATGGGCACAATAAATGACAGAAATGAAAAGAACAAAATAGAAGCAGAAGGGATTAAGAAAAGGTGGCAAGAATACAGAGAACTGTACAAAAAATGTCTTAATGACCTGGATAACCATAATGGTATGATTACTCACTCAGAGTGATACATCCTGGAGTGTGCAGTCAAGTGGGTCCTCGGAACCACTACTTTGTCCTAAAAGATGATGCTGTTAAACTGCTGATTCAGTATGCCAGCATAATTGGAAACTCAACAGTAGCCACAAGACCGGAAGTCATCAGTTTTCATTCCAATCCTAGAGAAAGGTAATGTCAAAGAATGTTCAAACTGCCACATAATTGTGACCATTTCACATGCTAGCAAAGCAATGTTCAAATCCCTCAAGTTAGGCTTCAACAGTACGTGAAACATGAACTTCCAGATGTACAAGCTGGACTTAGAAAAGGAAGATGAATCAGAGATCAAATTGCCAACTTTCACTGGATCATAGAAAACTCAAGGGAATTTCAGAAATCATCTACTTCTTCTTCTTTGACTAGTCTAAAGCCTTTGACTGTGTGGGACACAGCAAACTGTGGACAAAATTCCTAAAGAGATGGGAATACAAGACGTTCGCCTGCCTCCTGAGAAACCTATATGCAGTTCAAGAAACAACAATTAGAACCAGATATGGAACAGCAGACTGGTTCCAAACTGGGAAAGGAGTACATCAAGGCTGTAAATTTTCACACTGCTTGTTTAACTTATATGCAGAGTACATCGTGTTAAATGCCAGGCTGGATGAACCACAGTCTGACATCAAGATAGCTTGGAGAAATATTCACAATCTCATATATACAGATGATACGACTTAATGGCAGAAAACAAAGAGAATGTAAGGAGACTGTTGATGAAGGTGATAGAGGAAAGTTAAAAAGCTTGCTTAAAATTCAACATTCAAAAAACTAAGTTCATGGTATCTAGTCTCATCACATCAGGACAAAAAGTTAGGGAAATAGTGACTGACTTTATTTTCTTGGGCTCCAAAACTACTGCAGACATTGACTGCAGCCATGAAATTAAAAGATGTTTGATCTTTGGAAGAAAAACTATGACAAACCTAGACAGCATATTAAAAAGTAAAAACATCACTTTCCCATTAAAGGTTCAAATAGTCAAAGGTGCTGTTTTTCTGGTAGTCATGTACAGATGTGAGAGTTCATCCATAAAAAAGATTGATCTTTGAGGAATTGATGCTTTCAAACTGTGGTGCTGGAGAAGACACTTGAGAGTCTGTTGGACAGTAAGGAGCTCAAATCAGTAATCCTAAAGGAAATAACCCTGAATAGTCATTGAAAGGACTGATGTTAAGGCTGAACTTCCAATACTTTGGCCACTTGATTCAAAAAACTGACTCATTGGAAAACACACTGATCCTAGGAAAAATTGAAGGCAAGAGGAAAAGGGGGCGACAGAGGATTAGATGGTGAGATAGTATCATTGACTCAGTGGACATGAGTTTAAGCAAGTTCTGGGAGATAATGAGTGATAGAGAAGGCTGGTGTGCTGGAGTCCATTGGGTCTCAAAGAGTTCGACAGGACTGAGCAATTGAACAAGAACGCAAAAGCCTCCACTCACATCATGCATCTTTTTTTGGTCTACATCACCCAGAGTCCATAGTTTAAATGCGGTTCACTCTTGGTCTTTTACATTCTATGGGTTTTGACAAATTTATATGGACATTTATTTATCTTTATCATGTCATACAGAGTAGTTCAAATGTCCTGAAATCTGTCTGGGCTTTTTTTTTTTTTTTTTTAATTCCTCCTTCTCCCTAAATATCTGGCAACTACTAATCTTTTAACTGTCTTCATAGTTTTCCTCTTCCAGAATGCCATATATTTTGAAATCATACAGTATATAGCCTTCTCAAATTGGCTTTTTTCACTTAAAGTAATATGCATTTGAGGCTTCTCCATCTCTTTATGGGTCATGATAACTAATTTCTTCTTAACACTGAATAATATTCTATTGTCTAGATGGACTGCAGTTTATTCATTTACCTACTGAAGAGCACCTTTGTTGCTTACAAGTTCTGGCAATTATGAATAAAGCTGCTATAAACATCAATATGCAGGATTTGGTGTTAATGTAAATTTTCAGCTCTTTTGAGTAAATACAACGAATGCAATTTTTGCAATATGGTAATAGATAATACTGTGCTCAATTTTGTAAGAAATCACCAAAATTGCTTCCTAAGTTGTTGTTACATTTTATATTCCCACCAGAAATGAATGGCAGTCACTGTTGCTCCACTTGCCAGTGTTTGATGTCTTCAGTGTTCTGAGTTTGGACATTCTAATAGGAGTGTAATGGCATCTCATTGCTTTAATTTGAATTTCCCTGATGACATTTGATGTGCAGCATCTTTTCATGTACTTATTTGCACCTGTATGTCTTCTTTGTTGCATATCTGTTCAGGAATTTTGCCCACTTTTAAATTGGGTTGTTTGTATTCTGTTGCTTTTTAAGAGTACTTTTTATATTTTGGATAAGTTTGTTATCAAATATGTCTTTTGTAAATATTTTCTACCAACATGTTATTTGTTTTGTTATCCTTTTGACAATGTGTTTCATAAATTATGAATTTATAATTATTAAAAAGTGCAACTTATCAATTTTTTCTTTCATGGCTTGTGCTTTGGTGTTGTATTTGAAAAGTCATTGCCATACCATGATTATTTTGCTTTTTTTTTCTCTTATGTTATCATCTAGGAATTTTATAGTTTTGTATTTTGGATTTAGGTCTGTGATCCACTTTAAATTAATTTTAAATATAATGCTTATGTTTAGATTCCACTTTTTTAAATTGTATTCATATATCCAGTTCCAGTGGGGCTTTCAAGGCAGCTCAGTGTTAAAAAAGTCCAGTTGTCAATGTAGGAGCCACAGGTCAATCCCTGGGTTAGGAAAATCCCCCTGTAGAAGGAAATGGCAACCCATTCCTGTATTCTTGCCTGGGAAATTCAATTAACAGAGGAGCCTGGCAGGCTAGTGGGCTGCAGCCCATGGGGTCACAAATAATTGGATATGATTGAACTGTGGTGTTGGAGAAGACTCTTAAGAGTCCCTTGGACTGCAAGGAGATCCAACCAGTCCATTCTGAAGGAGATCAGCCCTGGGATTTCTTTGGAAAGAATGATGCTAAAGATGAAATTTCAGTAGTTTGGACACCTCGTGAAGAGTTGACTCATTGGAAAAGACTCTTATGCTGGGAGGGATTGGGAGCAGGAGGAGAAGGGGACGACAGAGGATGAGATGGCTGGATGGCATCACTGACTCAATGGGCATGAATCTGAGTGAACTCCGGGAGTTGGTGATGGACAGGGAGGCCTGGCGTGCTGTGGTTCATGGGGTCGCAAAGAGTCAGAGATGACTGAGTGACTGAACTGAACTGAACATGCACACACCCAGTTAGGGGAGTATTTGTTTAAGAGACCATGTTTTATCCATTATATTGCCTTAGCCTTTGTCAAAGATCAATTGATGATACAAATGTAGGTCTACTTCTGGAGTCTCCATTTTGATCTATTGCAGTATTTCATCAATACCGCATCCTGAGAATTACTCTAATTTTAAAATAAGTGCTAAAGTTAGGTAATATCTTTCTTCTAACTTTGTTTTCTTTCAATATTGTGTTTACTATTCTGGGTCTTTTGTCTCTCCATATAAATCTTAGCATCAGTTTGTTGATATCCACAAAATAGCAAAGTGAGATTTGATTGAGATTGCATTGAAACTACAGATCAATATTTAGGAAGAACTGACATCTTGACAGCATTCAGTCTTCCTATGTAAGAACATGGAGCTTCTTTTCTTTTACTTAGTTTTTCTTTTACTTCTTTCATCAACTTTTTGTAATTTTCTTCATATAGCTCTTGTACATATTTTGTTATATTTACAAGTAATATTTCATTTTTAGGGGAGCATTTGACTAACTTTAACTTGAGTCATTTTCATTGTGTAAAATATGCAGGGGCAACTTTAGGAGAAATTCAGAAACCAAAATCATTAAATACTATTATCCATATGACTTGCTTTATTGATATTCTATTCTAATTATTTTCCATATAAATATCTACTTTGCATAGTTATAATTGTATTGTACACACACTTTTGAGCCCCATATTTAAAAAACTGATTGATATAAGTATTTTCCTTGTGACTATGTGGTCTTAATAACTAGTCTTATCAAAAAATGTAATATATATCATTATTCATTCCTATTGATAACTGATTTTTTTCTTACTTATGATTGGAAAATTGGTTGTAAAGTTTGTAACTTACTAGGAAAAGTAGTATGAAAGTACTTGTATATGGCTACAAGTGTTCTGTTATTTTCT
Organism: Ovis aries; assembly: GCF_016772045.2. Lineage (NCBI taxonomy): Eukaryota > Metazoa > Chordata > Mammalia > Artiodactyla > Bovidae > Ovis > Ovis aries. Next base: position 943,113 of record NC_056059.1, read on the forward strand.
AAATATGTGACTTTCAGTGATTTCACAGCTTAACTATGCCCTATTTTTCTCATTTGTAAAGTGGGTCGAAATAATACAACTGTCTTTTTCCTAGAGTGTCATGAAGGTTGACTTCATGATTTATTTTAGTCCCTTAGACTACCGTAGAACATAGAATGTACTAAATATGTGGTATGTGTATATGTTTACTCATTAAATATAATATTTACAAATATTTAGTAAAATGCTTAACATATTTTAAATGTTAGATATATGGCTAAATCACCGCCAGAAGATTTGAGGTCCACAAACTAAAATATCAGCCAAAACACACTGCAATAATTTTATGAAAATTCCAATGATAATGAAGCTGGTGTTCTTTTCTGTTAGCACTATAGTCAGAAAGTGAAGAGGAACTAAAAAGCCACTTGATGAAGTTGAAAGAGGAGAGTGAAAAAGTTGGCTTAAAACTCAACATTCAAAAAATGAAGATCATGGCAAATAGATGGGGAATCAATGGAAACAGTGACAAACTTTTTTTTTCCTGGGCTCCAAAATTACTGCAGATCGCGACTGCAGCCATAAAATTAAAAGATGCTTGCTCCTTGAAAGAAAAGCTATGACTAAGCTAGGCAGCATATTAAAAAGCAGAGACATTACTTTGCCAACAGAGTTCTGTATAGTCAAACCTACGATTTTCCAACAGTTAGCTACAGATATGAGATTTGGACTATATAGAAGGCTGAGCACCTAAAAATTGATGCTCTCAAACTGTGGTGTTGTAGAAAACTCTTGAAAGCCCATTGGACTGCAAACCAGATTGACTGGTTTGTCAATCCTAAAGGAAATCAATCTTGAATATTCATTTTAAGAACTGATGTTGAAGCTGAAGAACCAATACTTTGGCCACCTGATGTAAAGAATCATCTCATTGGAAAAGACTCTGATGCTGGGAAAGATTGAAGGCAGTAGGGGAAGGAAATGACAGAAAACAAGATAGTTGGATGTCATCACCGGCTCAATGGGCATGAATCTGAGCAAACTCTAGGAGATGGTGAAGGACAGGGAAGCCTGGTGTATTCAGTTCATGGGGCTGCAAAGAGTAGAACATGACTAAGTGAATGAATAACAACAAAAGTAGTAAAAAATGAATAAACCACTCATGGGCTATTCAACTTTCCCCATTAAGCAGAAATTTCCTTTGATTCAGTTGATTTCTGACAACAATCTTTTGAATATTTGCAAAAGTTTCTGAATGAGTAAACTACAGAAAATATTGCATGAAGACTGCAGTTAGACCATTAAGAGTTTACTATGTTTAGCAAAAAGCATAATATTCCCGTTTTCTATTCTTATTTGTGGTGAAATAGTAAGTGTTATGCCAAAAAACCTATATGGATATTTTATTTCAGAGTTCTTATGAATAAGCCATGAAGAACAGTTTTAGCTTACCCTTAGGGAAGCAAAAGCAACCTCAATTCTGTCTCTATCAATGAGATTTATGACCTGATTTTAAAAGGCAAAATTTAGAAAAACGCATTAAATGTTAGTGGAGTCTGCATTAAGAAAACTTCCTTGCAAGGAATAACCATATGTATGAACATATGCACATATATGGATACAATTTGATGGTTACTTGACCATAAAGAGGTACAGAATATATATATATATATATATATATATATGTATATGTATATGTATATGTATATATATACACACACTATATATATACTATACATATATACACTATATATATATATATATATATATATATACACACACAATCCTAATTTCTGTCCATATGTTAGTTTTTGCCTGTTATTGAACTTGCACTTGCAAGGATGTAGAAAAAGGGGAACTTTTGTGTGTTATTGGTGAGAATGTTAATTGGGGGTACAGTCACTACAGAAAACAGTATGGAGTTTCCCCCAAAATTAAAAATAGAATCACTATATGATCAACTTATTCCACATTTTGACATTTTTCTGAAGAAAAACAAAGCATTAATTCTAAAAGATATATGCACCTTTATGTTTACTACAGAATTATTTACAATAATCAAGTTATCAGAGCAACCTTAGAGTTATTGATGGATGAATGCAAATGTAGTATGTATGTATATGTGTATATATGTATATATATAAAATGAGATATTAGTCATAAAAATCATGAAATTTTGTTATTTGTGACAGTGTGGATAGATCTAGAGGATATTGTACTAGGTCAAGCAAGTCAAACAGAGAAAGATAAATACTGTGTGTTTTCACTTATATGTTGAATCCAAAAAAACACCATAAACCTCACTCATTCATACAGATTGATGGTTGCTAGAGGTGAGGGGTAGAGAATGGGTGAGATGGGTGAAGGGGATCAAAATGTACAAATTAACTTCCAGTTAAGAGATAAATAAGCTCTGGAAACATAATATACTGTATGGTGACTACAGCTAATAACTCTATGTTGCACATTGAAAGTTGCTAAGAAAGTAAATCTTAAATGTTCTCATCAGAAGAAAAAACATGTGTAACTAAATATGGTGATTGATGTTAGTCTTCTGATGATCATTTTGCAATATATACAAAAATCAAATCATGTACATCAGAAACTAATATGTCAATTTTGCCTCAATAATAAAAATCATTGCTTTTTAAATTTTTTATAAAGGTGCTATATATTTTTTTCAATAAACTTTATGGTATTTAATGATATTCACCACTGTAAATGTTTATTTATATTATTGTTATTATTACCATAATAATGAATTGAAAGTTTAATTGAAAAACTACAGGGGGAAATCTTTCCATTCTGAGGTCATCTGTCCACAAAATATAGGCACTGAAAGAACCCATATCTTGCTTTTTCCCATTTACATTTCACCTTAATTCTTCTCTCTCCTGCCCTCCTCTTCATAGTAGCATAATGGAAGCTCCACCATGTCCATTCCTGCCCTGTCTGATGCACAGGAAAGGGGACAAGCTTGAGTCAGCGCTTCAGTGAGTGTGTTGATCTGACCAGATGAATCAGAGTTTTCCTCTTGCAGCCCCACCAATAGCTACTCCAGAAACCAGGTCTAGTTATGTATACTTAGAGCCAAATATACAACACTATTTTCAGATAGATTGTCAGAAAGATTCTGGGCTTAGCAAAGAAGCAGATAATGAGTGGAAAAATCAAGGAGAGCCGGGTTGGAGTTAATTCATCTTTGTTAAGAATCTTCATGACAAAAATATTGGCAGCACCAGCTGTGAGATTATAGTTGAAGATGAAAAGAAGAAGCTCCCATTTTCATTCTCCTGGAGAAATAAGGACTAAAATTAATTTAACTGGTCGGGGAGGGAGGAAGTGAGCAGAACATTCTCTTCTGACTGATCAGATTTCTTCATAAAGCTGCATATCTGATTTTCAACTTGATCCTGGAAAGAATTGGAAACATAGATGCAAATTACAAGTGGAGTAAGAATGAAAGTAAATCCAACAAAAAGCTCTCGTTTTCTTTCATTCATATCTCTTCATTTCTTAGCTCCTACTTCAGTATTTATTTCTATTATAGTTCATGTAATTCTTAGCTGTGAAGATTAAACCATCCAAGCTAATGTGTCAAGTAAGATTTATATGTTCCATCAGTTATAAACTGAAGTGGAAATCAACTGGACAAGAGTTGAGAGTACTTTTGTGCTGAAGGAAAACTTTATTGAATGTGTTAAAATCTCAGAATTTTAATACAGGATTTTTTCATGTTTAAAATGACATAATATAATTTTGATTTTATTTTGTATATATCTTTTTAAAAGTATCAAGTGAGTTCTATGGATCTAAGTTAATTTTTTGTGGGATAAATTATGATGAATATTAGATATATGGAGTGACTTCTTTTTTTATAGGTGCTGGTAGGTGTGGTGGTGAAACTTATGATAATACAGTGAGAAGATTCATATTCTAAATCATCTCCCTTTTTTCTGTCCCAAAATACTAGCTCCCTTTAAAATGTCAAATGCTGTTGTTATTGTAATCTTTCCTCTCTCAAAAGCAAAACAGTTAATCTTGCTGCAGATACAGGTTGGCTATTTAGTACAATAAACAAATTAAATAAAAAAGAATATGGAAACTGCTCTAAATTCTCCAAACACTTCTAGTCAGTATAACCAAGGCTAAAACAATTCATCCTGTAGAAGTAATAACAAATTCAAATATTTAAGGCCATATATATAGCCAGGTTGCAACTACATTATATTTCTTAAAAAAAAAGAAAAACCTTATAAAAATTTTATTAGATAAATCTAGTAACATTTGGCTCTTTGTCCAATCAGAAAGAATCAAGACAAGTCTGATATTTGCCTATTATGACTTTCTATTTTTCTTTACATCCACTGAAAATAGATGTATCTTTACTTTAGTGTCATCTATGAGTAAATAATATCTAAAATCTAATGTTTACTGAATGCTGGGAGCCGCCACAGGAGATTCCCCCCCATGACAAGGTCATGTGGAAGAGAACTGTTAAGCAAGGCTTCAGGACTCAAGGGGCTCCCTAGGCTTTCTTGAGGATCTACCTCAAAACCAGAATCTGTCTGTTTTACTATTTCATTACTTCCACCAACTCCTCTAACATTAACAGGGGGCTATCCCTGACCATCTTTCTCTGGAGAAAATCAGCTTAGGGCTATAGCTAATAAGTCTCCTGGACATGAGAGCAATAATACAAATCAAACCCCCTCTGTTAGCACTCTAGCTTGCTTGGCAGGTATATCCAGACTCTTGCAGCTATGCATATGATTATTTACAGCCTCCCAACTGTGAGAGGCATGGAAAGCCTAAAACATAGAGCCTTTCAAAGAGTTAAAAGTTATCAGAGTAGTGGTGGTGCAAGATTTTATTATTGGGCCAATGTTTGTTGTTAAGTTCCCATATCTGTTATCCACTGTGTACCTGGGAGTGCATTAATTAACATAGTTGGAATGTAAGAAAACAAGTGTGGCCTTGAAATTAACCACATCAGACTTCTGAGCTAATTGGTTCTTTCTTGTAACTCACGGCACCTTTGCTCCGTGAGAAATGTAACTTGTTTAATACTTTCTGAGGCTAACATAGATTAAAAATATAAAGAAAAAACATTTCAAGGGAAAATAAATTTTCTGGTTGAGGAGCCTTTATCAAAAGAGGGTCATAAAATGTTCACATGCCTCCAAGGCCAGAAGATAATGTACACAACATTGTCTCTGGGAAAGGTTTGCAGAAAAAATCCTGGTTTTGATAAATACAAAACAGATGTAATGTTTGGACTGACTCTGTATGACTTTGCATCTTTCATTTCCCTCTATGTACAAGTAAAGGTATAAAAGACCCTGTTGAAAATAAAGTAAATGGGCCCCACTCAAAGAAGCTTGGTCACCCCGTGTTTTTCCTTTTTTTCTCTCTTACTTTCTTTTTCAGGCTGATCCTTTGGAGCATGGAGGCTCCCTGCGTTCATTTATCTGCCTGGGTTTCTAAGACCTGAGCAGGAAGATGTTCTGCGTCTTCACTCTCTCGGGAGACCAGGAGGGCACCTGTGGCCTCTGTGAACAGGGCAAACTCCTTGTCTTGGGGTTTAATTGGTTTTCTATGTAAACCAAGGAATATCAGCCTCTTTCTCTCCTCTATTTTCTTATCTACAACATTCTTTCCTTATCTCTCTATAAATCAATTGCCGATACTGTTTTTCCTTCAGGTTCCCCTGGATCCTTTGGGGGATGGACCCCGGCAACTGAACAACCACCTTAGATAGAGTTTTACAAGCACTATCTTACTTAAGTGAGAATATTAGTCGCTCAGTCATGTCCAACTGTTTGCAACCCATGGACTGTAACCCACCAGATTCCTCATGAAAGCTTAGAAGGCAGGTTCCATTTCTGTCACATTTACATCACATATGATAAAACTGAGACTAAGCAGTGGTAGAGCTAAGGTTAGAAATCAGAATTTTCAAAACCCAGATGAAATTTGGATTACCACATATGTATCAATCCAGGCAGATCATCAGTGAATCTGTTTGTCTCTATCAATTTACTATCATCTATCTGTTATCTCTTTAATATCTATCTGTCATTGATTTTCAAAGCATACATACGAAATTATGAGTAGATTTATTGTATATAAACAAATAAATGGTGTGTAGTTTGGGTTTCTATGTGTGTGTTTTGTTTTCCATTTGACTGCAAAGGAACTTGTTATTGAATTTGCTTAGCTCTCTGCAGTTAACTCATGTCACTCAATATCAAATCTCATAGTTATTGGTTAGAGTTATTTTCATTACAGGAGATGAAAGCACTTAAAATGGCTCAAGCAGAAAAAACAGTAGTAAAATATTGATTTATACAGCTAAAAAGTCCACCGGTAACATGAGGGACAGCTTGATCCAGAAGCTCTAGTGATGCCATCAGAACCATATCTCTCTTTATGTGGAGGTAACCCAGTTGCCTTTAGTATCAGACTTTTAGGTCTGAGGACAAATATAAAAGAAAACTTGTTTTTTTCCCCCGTCTGATTCTCCTCACATCCTAAAACTAATTCTATTGAATCAGACTTTGTCATGTGGCCATTCTTAAGCTGTCCTGTCCTAGGGAAATATTATGCTTTCTTTGTCCAAGTCTAGGTTATATATTTATTCCTGTAACTGGGGTTATGAACATTCGTAGCTATTCAAATGAAATTCAGTAAATTATTATCATACAAAGTGGGATGGATATTATTTGACAAAAAAAAAAAAAACCCTCAAAGTTACACTATAGTGTTCCCAAGAGTTCAAATATTTTATGAGGAATATGGAATGCCTTAAGAAATATGTGGCTTTATGGAAAAACCTTTTGTGTGTGTGTGTGTGTGGCCAAGTACTAGGGTATGACTTTAGTGAATTAGTTTTATAAATGATGAATAATGAAAATAAGATCTTCCATTATGATTGATGATTAAAAATAAATACTTGATGTTACTATAAAGAAGACTAAGACATTTTTAATTGAACTAAGAATCTAGTCTGTCCTCCAACACAGAATTTTCTTCTGAGGGTCTTATGATGTGGAGAAAACAAATGGTAGATGCCACAGCATTACATTTCCTAAATGATCTCATTACAATGTAACTGTCACATCAATGCACTCCACAAGTTCCTTGAGTGATTACTTCCAGGATTTTTGTTTTTCCCAGTCCGTATCTCTTCTGGAATGTTGGTAATGTCTGAAATATGGGGCTAGAAAAATTATCAGTCTTCTTAACATAAGATTATTGGAAAAGGAGTTCAGATAGTCAGAAAATAAACATAATTTCCAACAACAGAAAAACTTTTGGAAACTGAAATCCCTCATGCCAACTCATGCCAGTGCTTTAGTCACATCTTGCCTTATCCTCAGTGTATATAGGGGTAGAAAGACAGTTTCTGATCACTGACCTTAGAAAGGTGTTCATGACTTAACCTTGTTTATTGTAAACATCATTTCTAAGTGTCTGTTTGATTCTATCATTTTCAGATGATTAAGTATTTTTTTGGTCATTTTATGACTGTCATTAATGGGAGAAATTTTAAAAATTTACTTTCAGCTTTATTAAGATATCGTTAAATATAACATTATGTAAATTTAAAGTATATAATTTGATTATTTTTATATTCAAAGTGATGATTTTATATACATACTTATTGCAAGAAGACTATTACAGTAAGTCAGTTAACACATTCATCACCTAATTATGATTTTGTGTGTGTGGTGAATATTTAAAATCTACTCTCATATCAACTTTCAAGTATGTGTAGACACACCTCAGAGGTATTGTGGGTTTGGTTCTAGATCCTTGCATTAAAGCAAATATGTCAGTGAAGTGAATAATATGACTCTTTTGGTGCCTAGGTGAATATAAAAGTTATGTTTGTGCTATATTATAGCTTATTAAATGTACAATAGTATTAAAGCCTAAAAAAACAAAATGCTAACCAGTACCTAAAAATATAAGATTGTTGCAAATCTTCAATTTATAAAATAATGTAATATCTGTGGAGTTCAGTAAGTGAAACCCAATAAATTGAAGGCTCCCTGTCATCGAGTATTGTTAACTAAAGTCACCATTGCTGTAAACTAGGTCCCCAGAATAAATTCATCTTACAACTGTAAATTTGTATTTTGGGGCCAACATCCCCAATTTCCCTACCCTCACTCTTAGCCCTTGAAAACCACCATTCTACTTTGTTTCTATGAGTTCAATGTTGTTATATTCGATATACGAGATCAAACAGTACTTATCTTTCTTTAACTTATTTCATTAAGAATAATATCTGCTAGGTCCATCTATGTTGTCACAAATGACAGGATTTGATTTAATAGTTGAGTGTGTATATATTATATATAAATCACATTTCTATTATTATGATTAATATTACATATATCACATTTTCTTTTTCCGTAAATCCATCAATGGACACTTAGATTGCCTCTATGTCTTGTCTATTTAGGGAACAATTCTGCAATTATCGTGAGAGAATGCAGACATCTTTTCAAGATACTGATTTCATTTCTTTCAAAAATGTATCCAGAAAGATTTCTAGATCACATAATATTTCTTTTAATTTTTTGAGGAAAATTCATACTGTTCTCCATAGTGGTTGTACTGGTTGGTTTACATTCCCACCAACACCAACAATCCAGAAGGATTTCTTGTCATTCACATCCTTGCCAACACTTATATCAAGCAAGTTCAGTGAGGTCATTTTCCCAAGAATATTATTTTTAAACTTAATGCTATTTTTAATGTTTTTCCTTCCAGTTTTATTGGCATACAGTGCTGTATAAGTTTAAGATACATAGCATAAGATTTGATTCACATATGCCATGAAGCAACTATTACAAGTTTAGTGAACATTCATCATCTCATATGGAGTTTTCCACGTGGCTCAGTGGTAAAGTATCTGTCTGCAATGCAGGAGACCTGGGTTCAATCCCTGAGTCAGAGAGATCCCCTGGAAAAGGAAATGGCAGCCCACTACAGTATACTAGCCCAGGAAATCCCACGGACAGAGGAGGCTGGTGGGTGACAGTCCATAGGGTTACAAAAGAGTCAGACACAACTTAGTAACCATACAACAACAACATCATCTCATATAGGTCTATAATTAAAAATAAACTTTTTTTTCCTTGTAATGAGATATTCTCTTAACTTTCTTATATAATATGTGTTGTATAAGAAACATACACATTCTGTATATTATATTTACTATATTTTACATTATATTCCTGGTGTTTATTTATCATTTATTATCACTGGAAGTTTATATCTTTTGACCCTTTCAACCAAATACTGCCCTTGCCCTCCATCTCTGGTAATCACAAATTTGATTGCATTTTCTATAATTTTGTTTAAAAACATCAGCAAATTATAAACATTGGAAAGGATGTGAAGGGGAATCTTCTTGCACTGTTGGAGAGACTATAAACTGATACAGTGACTAAGGAAAATGGTATGGAGATTTCTTTAAAAAAAAAAAAAAAGCTAGGAATAAAGCTGCCATATGACACAGTGATCCCACAACTGGGCATACACCCTGAAAAAAAATCATAATCCAAAAGAAATGTACCCCAGTGTTCATTTTAGCACTAATTACAATTACCAGAGCATGAAAGCAACCTAGATGTCCTTTGACAGATGAAAGAATGAAGAAGATGTGGTATATATACACAATGGAATATTACTCATCCAATAAAAGGAGTGAATTTGTGTCACTTGAACTGAGGTGGATGAACCTAGATCCTGTTGCAGAGTAAAGTATGTCAGAAAGAGAAAAATAAATATTGTATGCTAATGCATATATATGGAATGTAGAAAAAAGGTACCAATGAAGCTATTTGTAGGACGGGAATAAGAGACACAGAACTAGAAGACAGTCTTTGCACACAGTGGGGAAAAAGAGGGTGAGACAAATTGAGAGAGTAGAATTGACATGTATACATTACCATGTGTAAAGTAGTAGCTAGTGGGAAGCTGCTATATAACACAGGGAGCCCAGCCTATTTCTGTGATGACCTAAAGGGGTAGGGATGGGGGAGATGGGAGAGAGTATGTATACTTATGGCTGATTCATGCTTTTGTACAGCAGAAATCAACACAACGTTGTACAGCAATTATCTTCTAATTAATTTTAATTGATTTATAACAGTTCCTGAATTGCACAAAATGATTCAATATTTATATACATTTCAAATTGATCATCATGATAAATTCATTTACAATATGTCACCATACAAAAGATATTATGTAGTTATTGACTATATTCCTCACATTGTATGTTTCATATCCATGCTGTCTTTATTGTTTTTTAAACATAATACTATAGCAAACTTAATAGAGTACAATATAGTGTAAGTATGCCATTTATAACTGGAAACCACCCAAAATTCTGTGACTTGTTTCATTGGATATTCAGTTCATTGTAGTTGTGTGGAACTAAACTATCTCCTAGGTATCCAGTGAGGCTAACTGTTCTGTTTTGTGGTAGACAGGTTAGAATTTTTGCATATAAATATAATCTATAAACAGAGACACTTCATCTTAGAGCAAAAATATTCAACTTTTAACACTGAGCAGGTGGTAAACTGTGAGATTTTCATATGTGGTCTTTATTATGTTAAGGTATATTCCTTCTATGCACAACTTTTAAGAGTTTTTATTATGAAAGAATGCTGAATTTTGCCAAATGCTTTTTCTACATATATGGAAATGATCATAAAAGTTATATCTCTCATTCGTCAATGTGGTATACTATAGTGATTAATTTGCAGATGTTGAACTATCCTTGAATCCCAGGGATTAATCCAACTTGACCATGGTGTATGATCCTTTTAATGTGCTGTTAAGTTCAGTTTGCTAGAATTTTGCTAAAATATTTTACATTTACATTCATTAGGGATACTTTCCTCTAGTTTCCTTTTTGTGTAGTGTTCCTATCTGGCTTTGGTATCAGAGTGATGTTGCCTTTGGGAGAAGGGGTCATGTAGGTAAAGGGAAACTGTTCCTCTTACCCTCTTCAATGCATTCAACTTTGGATTCTTTGGTTTGTTTATCTAACAGTATGCTGGAATATCTGTGCTAGACTCCTGGATTTGCAGAAAGAATATCTTGTCTTTGTTCATCAATGTTCTTTAATGGGAAGATGGTAGGAAACTTGGTTCTGTCTTGCTGATGACATCACTCTTCATTACTAAAACAGATTAAAGCTAAGGCCTGCAAAACTTTGAAAACCAATTGACTACCTATAGGAGAGAAATGTATGTTACCAGAAGTTAAGCAATTAATGGAAGCCTTGACTAGGATGCTCCCACCTGAGGCATAAGAGTACAGGAAATTTCCTTATTAAAAAAAATAGATTATGTTTATATTTGCATTGGGCATAAATTTACCACCATTTCAAAAATGAATAAAATAACTTTTCAATGTCTGGTTGGCTTTAGTTCTCTTAGAGTCTTTTCTGTGTTGGTTACATTTCTAAGCACTCAATACTACTATTAATAAAAGTAGCTGACTCTTATTGAATGTTCACCATGTACTATGCATTTTGCTAAGCGATTTCCAAGACTTTTTCACAGCCCAGAATCCTGAACAGAAACTCAAGCGTGTGTATTGGCCTATTGGACATCTTAGCTTGGTTATTTTTAAGGCCTCTTATCATCTTTAACTCCAAACTTTTTCTTCTTCTGTGTTTTCTGGGTTAGTAAATTGCATCCGTATCCATTTAGCTCCTCAATCTTGAATCTAGACATTATATTTGGCTGTTGTTCTTTCTCTGCAACCAATAGCCTGGCAGGCTACAGTCCATGGGGTCGCAAAGAGTGGACACAGCTGAGTGACTAAGTATAGTACATCTTCAGACAAATTAAAAATGTGTTTCTAGCAAAAGATTTTGAATATTGACATTTCTTGAAAGGAAAAAAAAATCTTAATAAAAAATCAGAAATTTATCAAACTTACTAAAACTCATCTCAGTGTTTATTAATGCTACTTTTAATTAGACAAGAGGGCACATTTAAGGCCTTAACAGGACTCAGTTTTTGAATAATATTGTTAAATAAAAATACTTGATTTTCTACATTTTATAAACCATATTTCTTTCAGTTTTTATGTCAATAATCAATATTAAATATTGTATCTCAGATACTATTGTAGGTATTTCACAGGTATTATCTCTAATTCACATCATCATGAAAGTTAAGTATTTATCCCCCAGTTTCATAGATGATAAAGCTGGATTTAGAATGGACAGGTAATATCATTAGCTCTCTGCCTGCACGTTTCTGCCAGCTCACAGTGTTCACTTTGTGTGACAGGGGATAGGGCTTCTTCCTCTTCATATTTATCCTGATAAGACAGTTTCAATGCTGACTATGCATCAGAATTACATATACTACTCCAAACTGCTTAAATTGGCTCTTGTGTAAGCCTGAAGCGAAGCCCCAGCAGCTCAATAAGAAATCTATATGTTCCAACAGGATGCCCCACAGGGAAGATGCAGATCTCTAATTTGAGACAATCAGCGTAGCAGGGCTGCTTGAATAAATGTGCAAGAGTTTCAGTCATTGTAATTGACAGAAGCACTGAGATTTAGTGTAGGAACTGTTTTCTTTAGAATCAGCCATTGCATTGGTCTGCAGCTAAATTTCCTTTTTTCAGAGCCTGGTTATGTTTCTATCTGGCCAAATGATATTATTTAGACAGAGTCCAGTATTCATGGGAGCTTCCCTGGTGGCTCAGAGGTTACAGTGTCTGCCTCCAATGTGGGAAACCAGAGTTCGATCCCTGGGTTGGGAAGATCCCCTGGGGAAGGAAATGGCATCCAACTCCAGTATTCTTGCCTGGAGAATCCCATGGACAGAGGAGCTTGGAAAGCTATGGATAAAGTTTAAATAAAATGGTTCTCATAGTAAAATCATTTTGATCCAATAAACTGAATTGAATAAATCAAATTTACTTAAGAAAGCTTGGAAATAGCTAAGATGAATTGGGAAAATGCTACAACTATAACTTGTGGTGCATACTCCTTGAAAAGATGGCCTATTTTAACCCTCAGAATCTTTGGCTTCTTTCCCTGAGGTTTCCTTCCCTTGAAAGGCCTGCCTCAGTGCCAGCTATTCCCCTTCGGGGGCACAGGAATACCCTGGATGCCCAGAAAGAGTGCTGCAGCTGAGTAGGACCGGAATTAGCATCAAAGGAAATCCAATGTGCACAGTTTGTATAAGTTGCTGAAGAAATGCATAGGAAAGACAGTGAGAAAAGTTAATAAATCATGTGGTACTTTAGTCAATGGAAAAGGAATATCTAAAAAGACAATGAGCCACCTTTGCTTCAAAGGTAAAGGAATGATATTTTCCCTTAGTTTTAATTTACTAGAAAATTTCCTTTAAAAAAAAGTATTTTTCCTTTCTAAACCAACCTTTCCACCCACCCTGCTGATTAGTCACCCTCTCCCACTTCCTTAATGCATCCTGGTCCACTGAGAAACTGCTCGATGGACTGACTTTCCACCTGATGCCTTCTCACTTCATGTGAATTTCAGTGACACACAGTGACTGCTTATTTTAACAGTTCAGCATGAAACTAGTTCTGTAGTTACAAATGGATTGACTTTCTCCATATCATGGAATGTGATGGTGAGAATATGGTGTTAATAAAGCCAAATGTGTTTAACTTAATCAGCATTAGAGAAATAAGAGTACTCTTAAGGATTATTATTATTATTATTATTATTATTATTATTATTAAGCTCCCTTCTTCGATACCTCAGATGGTAGAGCGGAGGACTGTAGACAAATGTCCACAGTCAACCTTAGGTCACTGGTTCGATTCTGTCTTGAAGGAGAGGGTCTTAATTTGACTTCCCTGGTGGCTCAGACGGTAAAGCATCTGACTACAATGTGAGAAACCCGGGTTCAGTCCCTGGGTCGGGAAGATCTCCTGGAGAAGGAAGTGGCAGCCCACTCCAGTATTCTTGCCAGGAAAATCCCATGGACAGAGGAACTTGGTAGGCTACAGTCCATGGGGTCGCAAAGCATTGGACACTACTGAGTGACTTCACTTTCTTTTCTTTAGGGATTGTATCTCTGACACCAGGGATGGAGCATGCCATGCATATAAGGTAAAGCCAAGGTTGCCTTTGTCTCTTGATATCCATTCTCCATTCACTTTAGTCAGAACAAATAAGTACAAAGAGAAAAAAGCTTAGGACAGCTGTTCCCAACTTCCCTTGCAACAAAGTGTAGACCTGTGCCCAAAGCTAGGGATGAGAGTAATAAGTTGGAAAGAGCCTGGGTGCTTGAAGATTCAGAGCAGGAGAGCTGAACCCTTCACTACTTGTGTCCAGATTTCTCTGTGAGAAAGAAATTAACTCTTGTCTTGTTTAAGCCACTGTTATCTGTGGTCTTTGTTACTCAGGAGTGAACCAATTCTAATTGCTTTATAAGGCAAAAGAATAAATGTCCCAATAACTGTTAATGAAACTGTTAGTTTCATTTATAACTTATGTATCTTTATTATTATGAATGATGAAATGTTAAGCACAATGCTTAATAAGTGAGCATTCAGGATTACATTTTGCATCAACTCTATTTAACAAAAAATTACTGTAGCCTGTCAGATTAAATTAAATGAGAACATATATAGGTTGCCTGATTAAATACCAAGTACATAGTGAGACCGTGTATGCTAAGTTGCTTCAGTCATGTCCAACTCATTGTGAAGCTATGGACCGTAGCCCATGAGGCAAGAATACAAGAGTAGATTGCCATGCCTTCTTCCAGATGATTGTCCCTATTCAAGAATTGAACATTCATCTCTTACATCTCCTGCATTGACAGGTGGATTCTTTACCACTAGCTTCCACTGGGGAAGCCCACATAGTGAGTGGTCAATAATAATTATACTCTCCTCCTTCTAAATAAAGGTACCGTGTTTCCTTTGTAAACTCTTGCTGATTATTTTTATTATAAATATCATTATAAGGTAATAAAATAGGGACTTTTCATAACTTGAAATCTGCCCTACTATTAAAAAAATCAGATATTCTGGTTATACTCCTCTAGTATAATTTTGTCTAAACACAAGTTATTTCAAAGTAGTAATGTTTTCCCCAACATACTATATGTTTGTAGTATAGTGAGTGCTGAGGAATTTATGATTTTGAACTGTGATGTTGGAGAAGATTCTAGAGAGTCCCTTGGACTGCAGGGAGAACAAACCAGTCCATCCTAAAGGAAAGCAGTCCTGAATATTCATTGAGAGGACTGCTTCTGAAGCTGAAGCTCCAGTACTTTAGCCACCGAATACAAAGAGCGGACTCATTGGAAAGGACCCTGAAGCTGGGAAAGATAAAAGGCAGGAGGAGAAGCGGATGACAGAGGATGAGATGGTAGGATGGAATCACTGACTCAATGGACATGAGTTTGAGCAAGCTCTGGGAGCTGGTGATGGACAGGGGAGGCTGGCATGCTGCAGTCCATGGAGTCTCAATACATCAGACATGGCTGAGCCACTGAACTGACTTGATACTCTATGTTTACACTAGGGCCCCTCACTTTAACATGGCTCTTGGTAGGCATACACTCATGTCTTGATTGTCCCTTCTCATTATGACACTGGGCTTGGCCACCTGATTTACTTTGGCCAAAGAGACATTAGCAAACATGTGGCAAGCAGAAGACTAATATATGAGCACATTGGAGCTTTATCCTTTGAAATGATGCTGTTCCAAATGAGGACACTTGGATTAGCTTCCTCAAGCATGAGAGATTACATGGGGAAAGAACACAGCTAAATCCAGTCCCCAATAACTCCTCAGCCAGAAACAGCTGTTTATGTGAGTCTAGGTGGGATTACCAGAGGATCTAGAGTTATAAGAAATGATAAATTATCATAGTACTCCATTAGTAAGTTTTGGGATACTTTGTTACTTAGCCATAGATGACAGATTTATTCACACACAAACTTATATGTTGTTATCATTGTTCAGTTGCTCAGTTGTGTCCAACTGTTTCTGACCCAATGAACCATAGCACATCAGACTACCCTGTCCTTTACTATCTCCCAGATTTTGCCAAAACTCATGTTCATTAAGTAGATGATGTCATTCAATCATCTGATATTCTGTCACCCCCTTCTCCTCTTACCCTCAATCTTTTCCAGCATCAGGATCTTTTCAAATGAGTCAGCTCTTTACATCAGGTGGCCAAAGTATTGGAACTTCAGAATCAGCATCAGTCCTTCTAATGAATATTAGTGTTGATTTCCTTCAGGATTGACTGGCTTGATGTCCTTGCTGTCCAAGGGACTCTCAAGAGTCCTCCAGCCCCACAGTTCAAAAGAATCAATTCTTTGGCACTCAGCTTTCTTTATGGTCCAACTCTCACATCCATACATGACTATTGGAAGAACCATGGCTTTGACTCTACAAGACCTCTGTCAGCACAGTAATGTCTCTACTTTTTAATATGCTGTCTAAGTTTGTTATGGCTTTTCTTCCAAAGAGCAAATGTCTTTCAATTTCAAGGCTGCAGTCACTGTCTTCAGTGATTTTGGAGCCCAAGAAAATAAAGTCTATCACTGTTTCTGTATTTTCCCATCTCTTTACCATAAAGTGCTGGGACCAGATGCCATGATTAGTTTTGTGAAGTTGAGTTTTAACCCAGCTTTTTCACTCTCCTCTGTCATTCTCATCAAGAAGCTCTTTAGTTCCTCTTCATTTTCTGCCATTAGAGTGGTATCATCTTGCATATCGGAGGTTGCTGACATTTCTTCCAGAAATTTTGATTCCAGCTTGTGAGTCCTCCCTCCAACACACTATTTCACATGATGTACTCTGCAGGTAAGTTAAGTAAGCAAGGTGACAATACTTTTTTTCCAATTTGGAACCAGTCCTTGTTCCATGTCTGATTCTAACTGTTGCTTCTTGAAATGCATAGAAGTTTCTCAGGAGGCAGGTAAGGTACACTTGTATTCCCATCTCTTTACGAATTTTCCAGTTTATTGTGATCCACACAGTTAAAGGCTTTAGCATAGACAATGAAGTAGAAATAGAAATAGATATTTTTCTGGAATTCCCTTGCTTTTTCTATGATCCAGTAGATGTTAGCAATTTGATTTCTTCTTCCTCTGCCTTTTCTAAATCCAGCTTGTACATCTTGAAATTTTCCAGTTCATGAACTGTTGAAGCCTAACTTGAAGGATTTTGAGCATTACCTTCTAGTATGTGAAATGAGTGCAATTGTGTGGTAGTTTTTAACATTCTTTGGCATTGTGCTTCTTTGGAATTGGAATGAAAACTGACCTTTTTCCAGTCCTGAGGCCACTACTGAATTTACTAAATTTGCTGGCATACTGAGTGCAGCACTTTCACAGCATCATCTTTTAAGATTTGAAACAGATCAGCTGGAGTTCCATCACCTCGTCTAGTTTTGTTCATAGCAATGCTTCCTAAGGCCCACTTGATGTCACACTCCAGGATGTCTGGCTCTAGGTGAGTGATCACACCATCTTAGTTATCCAGGTCATTAAGACATTTTTGAATAGTTTTTTTCTGTGTATTCTTGACATCTCTTCTTGATACCTTTTACTCCTGTTAAGTGCATACCATTTTTTGTCCTTTATTGTGCTCATCTTAATGAAATGTTCCCCTGGTAGCTCTAATTTTCTTGAAGAGATCACTCATCTTTTCCATTTATTGTTTTTCTCTATTTCTTTGCATTGATCACTTAGGAAGACTTTCTTATCTCTCCTTGATACTCTTTGGAAATTTGCATTCAGATGAGTTTATTTTTCCTTTTCTCCTTTGCTTTTTACATCTCTTCTTTTCTCATCTATTTGTAAGGCCTCCTTAGGCAACCATTTTGCCTTGTATTCCCGCACCCCTTGTAAGTGGCCCAAATCACTGCAGATGGTGACTGCAGCCATGAAATTAAAAGACGCTTACTCCTTGGAAGAAAAGTTATGACCAACCTAGATAGTATATTCAAAAGCAGAGACATTACTCTGCCGACTAAGGTGCGGCTAGTCGAGGCTATGGTTTTTCCAGTAGTCATGTATGGATGTGAGAGTTGGACTGTGAAGAAGGCTGAGCGCCAAATAATTGATGCTTTTGAACTGTGGTGTTGGAGAAGATTCTTGAGAGTCCCTTGGACTGCAAGGAGATCCAACCAGTCCATTCTGAAGGAGATCAGCCCTGGGATTACTTTGAAGGACTAATGCTAAAGCTGAAGCTCCAGTACTTTGGCCACCTCATGCGAAGAGTTGACTCATTGGAAAAGACTCTGATGCTGGGAGGGATTGGGGGCAGGAGGAGAAGGGGACGACCGAGGATGAGATGGCTGGATGGCATCACGAACTCGATGGACATGAGTCTGAGTGAACTCCAGGAGATGGTGATGGACAGGGAGGCCTGGCATGCTGTGATTCATGGGGTCGCAAAGAGTAGGACACGACTGACCAACTGAACTGAAGTGGCCTTAGGAGCCTATCCATATGACAGGACATCTTAAATGATAGAAAAATGAATTGTAATAAATTTTAAGTGCTTTGTATTTCAATTTCAGGAACTTTAGTGAAAGTTAAAACCCAAAGTGAGAGGGAGAGAAAAAGAGAAAAAGACTGAGATTGTCATTCTTGTTAAATTTTTAAGAAGAAAAGAAATGAGCAGCCAGTTGAACAACTCATCAGATTACTTCCTGTTTTCAAAGTGTCCCCTTTGGGTTGAAGAGAAGTAGAATTTTTCACCACAAAATATGCATCTTTGGCATGTTGATTATTTTACCTGATTATTTTTAAGAACCACCACACAGGCAAAGCTCTTAAAACTGAGTAAAACATATCCTTTTGAAAGAGATGTTTGTATTTATAAAAAAATCTCCATTTGTAGTCTATCTCCAACCTTTGAATCACGGAGAGAAGATGACTCTAGAAATGTTTGATCAATGAAGAATACAGTGATAATTTTGCATAACAACTTCACCCTTGTTTATTATGTTTTTCCAAGTCACCTGCTATACTAGCTTCCTCCTTCACATTGTCTCTCAAAACTTTTTTATTTTTAAATTGTAGTTATTTTAATTGAAGGATAATTGCTTTACATAATTTTACTGTTTTCTGTCAAAACTCAACATGAATCAGCCATAGCTATACATATATCCCCTCCCTTTCGAACCTCCTTCCTAACTTCCTTCCGATACCAACCCTCCAGGCTGACACAGAGCCCATGTTTCAGTTTCCTGAGACATATAGCAAATTCCCATTGGTTGTCTATTTTACATATGGTACTGGAATGGGTGAATTTAACTTAGATGACCATTATATCTAATACTGTGGGCAGGAATCCCTTAGAAGAAATGGAGTAGCTATCATGGTCAACAAAAGAGTCCAATATGCAGTACTTGGATGCAATCTCAAAAACAACAGAATGATCTCTGTTCTTCTCCAAAGCAAACCATTCAATATGAGAGTATTCCAAGTCTATGCCCCAACCAGTAATGCTGAAAAAGCTGAAGTTCTTCTATGAAGACCTACAAGGCCTTTTAGAACTAACACCAAAAAAAAAGATGTTCTTTTCATTATACGGGACTGGAATGCAAAAGTAGGAGGTCAAGAAACACCTGAGGTAATAGACAAATTTAACCTTGGAATACAGAATGAAACAGGGCAAAGGCTGATAGAGTTTTGTCAAAAGACCACATTGGTCATAGCAAATACCCTCTTCCAAAAGCACAAGAGAAGACTCTACACATGGACATCACCAGATGGTCAACACCAAAATCAGACTGATTATATTCTTTGCAGCCAAAGATGGAGAAGCTCTATACAGTCAGCAAAAAAAAAGACCGGGAGCTGACTGTAGCTCAGATCATGAACTCCTTATTGACAAATTCAGACTGAAATTGAAGAAAGTAGGGGGAAATATTGACCATTCAGGTATGACCTAAATCTAATACATTATGATTATACAGTAGAAGTGAGAAATAGATTTAAGGAACTAGATCTGATAGACAGAGTGCCTGATGAACTATGGAATGAGGTTGGTGACATTGTACAGGAGACAGGGATCAAGACCATCTCCATGGAAAAGAAATGCAAGAAAGCAAAGTGGCTGTCTGGAGAGGCCTTACAAATAGCTGTGAAAAAAAGAGAGGCAAAAAGCAAAGGAGAAAAGGAAAGATATAAGCATCTGAATGCAGAGTTCCAAAGAATAGTAAGAAGAGATAAGAAAGCCTTCCTCGGCAATCAATGGAAAAAAATAGAGAAAAACAACAGAATGGGAAAGACTAGAGATCTCTTCAAGAAAATGAGATATACCAAGGGAACATTTCATGCAAAAAGGGCTCGATAAAGGTCATAAATGGTATGGACCTAACAGAGGCAGAAGATATTAAGAAGAGGTGGCAAGAATACACAGGGGAACTGTACAAAAAATATCTTCATGACAAGATAATCACGATGGTGTGATCACTCATCTAGAGCCAGACATCCTGGAGTGTGAAGTCAAGTGGGCCTTAGAAAGCATCGCTACGAACAAAGCTAGTGGTGGTGATGGCATTCCAGTTGAGCTACTTTAAATCCTGAAAGGTGATGCTGTAAAAGTGCTGCACTCAATATGCCAGCAAATTTGGAAAACTCAGCAGTGGCCACAGGATTGGAAAAGGTCAGTTTTAGTTCCAATCCCAAAGAAAGGCAATGCCAAAGAATGCTCAAACTAATGCACAATTGCACTCATCTCCACATGCTAGTAAAGTAATGCTCAAAATTCCCCAAGCCAGGCTTCAGCAATACGTGAACTGTGAAATTCCAGACTTTCAAGCTGGTTTTAGAAAAGGCAGAGGAACCAGAGATCAAATTGCCTACATCTGCTGGATCATGGAATAAGCAAGAGAGTTCCAGAAAAACATCTATTTCTGCCTTATTGACTATGCCAAAGCCTTTGACTGTGTGGATCACAATAAACTGTGGAAAATTCTGAGAGAGATGGGAATACGAGACCACCTGACCTGACTTGGGAAATCTATATGCAGGTCAGGAAGCAACAGTTAGAACTGGACATGGAACAACAGACTCGTTCCAAATAGGAAAAGGAATACGTCAAGGCTGTATATTTTCACCTGGCTTATTTAACTTCTATGCCTAACTTATTTAACTTATTTAACCTCTTACATCATGAGAAACGCTGAACTGGAAGAAACACAAGCTGGAATCAAGATTGCCGGGAGAAATATCAACAACCTCAGATATGCAGATGACACCACCCTTATGGCAGAAAGTGAAAAGAAACTAAAAAGCCTCTTGATGAAAGTGAAAGAGGAGAGTGAAAAAGTTGGCTTAAAGCTCAACATTCAGAAAACGAAGATCATGGCATCCGGTCTCATCACTTCATGGGAAATAAATGGGGAAACAGTAGAAACAGTGTCAGACTTTATTTTGGGGGGCTCCAAAATCACTGCAGATGGTGACTGCAGCCATGAAATTAAAAGACGCTTACTCCTTGGAAGGAAATCTATGATCAACCTAGATAGCATATTCAAAAGCAGAGACATTGCTTTGCTGACTAGCCAAGGCTATGGTTTTTCCAGTAGTCATCTACGGATGTGAGAGTTTGACTGTGAAGAAGGCTGAGGGCTGAATAATTGATGCTTTTGAACTGTGGTGTTGGAGAAGACTCTTGAGAGTCCCTTGGCCTGCAAGGAGATCCAACCAGTCCATTCTGAATGAGATCATCCCTGGGATTACTTTGGAAGGACTAATGCTAAAGCTGAAACTGCAGTACTTTGTCCACCTCATGTGAAGAGTTGACTCACTGGAAAAGACTTTGATGTTGGGAGAGATTGGGGACAGAAGGGGAAGGGGACGACAGAAGATGAGATGGCTGGATGACATCACTGACTCGATGGATGTGAATCTGAGTGAACTCCGGGAGTTGGTGATGGATAGGAAGGCCTGGCGAGCTGCCATTCATGGGGTTGCAAAGAGTCGGACATGACTGAGCGACTGAACTGAAACGAACTGTACTGGGAGCCCACACGGGAGATCCCACCCATGACAAGCTCATGTGGAAGAGAACTGTTAAGCAAGGCTTCAGGACTTGAGGAGCTCCCTAGATCTGCTCAAGCATCTACCCCAAAACCAGAATCTGTTTGTCTTACTATTTTGTGCCTTTCACCAGCTCCCCTGATATTAATAGGGTCTATCCCCAACCACTTTTCTCTGGAGATAACCAACTTATCGCTATAGCTAATAAGTCTCCTGGACATGAGAAGAATATGTCAAATCAAACCCCCTCTGTTAGCATTCTAGCTTGCTTGGCAGGTTTATTCAGACTCATGCAGCTAGGCATATGATTGTTCACAGCCTCCCGACTGTGAGAGGCATCAGTTCAGTTCAGTTCAGTTCAGTTCAGTCGCTCAGTCGTGTCTGACTCTTTGCGACCCCATGAATCACAGCACGCCAGGCCTCCCTGTCCATCACCATCTCCCGGAGTTCACTCAGACTCACGTCCATCGAGTCTGTGATGCCATCCAGCCATCTCATCCTCGGTCATCCCCTTCTCCTCCTGCCCCTAATCCCTCCCAGCCTCAGAGTCTTTTCCAATGAGTCAACTCTTGCATGAGGTGGCCAAAGTACTGGAGCTTCAGCTTTAGCATTAGTCCTTCCGAAGTAATCCCAGGGCTAATCTCCTTCAGAATGGACTGGTTGAATCTCCTTGCAGTCCAAGGAACACTCGAGAGTTTTCTCCAAAACCACAGTTCAAAAGCATCAATTCTTTGGTGCTCAGCCTTCTTCACAGTCCAACTCTCACATCCATACATGACCACAGGAAAAACCATAGCCTTGACTAGCCGGACCTTAGTCGGCAAAGTAATGTCTCTGCTTTTGAATATACTATCTAGGTTGGTCATAACTTTTCTTCCAAGAAGTAAGCGTCTTTTAATTTCATGGCTGCAGTCACCATCTGCAGTGATTTTGGAGCCCCAAAAATTAAAGTCTGACACTGTTTCTACTGTTTCCCCATCTATTTCCCATGAAGTGATGGAACCAGAACCCATGATCTTCGTTTTCTGAATGTTGAGCTTTAAGCCGTCTTTTCCACTCTCCTCTTCCACTTTCATCAAGAGGCTTTTGGCTCCTCTTCACTTTCTGCCATAAGGGTGGTGTCATCTGCATATCTGAGGTTATTGATATTTCTCCGAGCATAGAGCCTTTCAAATAGTTAAAAGTTATTAGAGTAGTGGTGGTATAGGATTTCATTATTGGGCCAATGCTTGTTGCTAAGTTCCCATATCTCTTATCCATTGTGCACCTGGGAGTGTATTAGTTAATATAGTTGGAATGTAAGAAAAACAAGTGCAGCCTTGAAATTAACCACATCAGACTTTTGAGCTAATTGGTTCTTTCTTTGTTGTAATTTCTGCACCTTTGTTCCATGAGAAATGTAACTCTGTTTGATATTTTCTGAGGGTGACATAGATTAGAAATGTAAAGAAAAAACGTTTCAAGGGAAAATAAGTTTTCTGGTGGAACAGCCTTCATCAAAAGAGGGTCATAAAATGTTCACAGGCCTCAAAGGCCAGAAGATAATGTACACAATATTGTTTATGGGAAAGGTATGCAGAAAAAATCCTTGTTTTGATAAAGACAAAACAGATGTAATATTTGGGCTGACTCTGTATGACTTTGCATCTTTCATTCCCCTTTATGTACAAATTAAGGTATAACAGTCCCTTTTAAAAAATAAAATAATGGGCCTCACCTGAAGAAGTTGGTCACCCCATGTCTTTTTCTTTCTTTCTTTCTCTCTCTTACTCTCTTTTTCAGGCTGATCCCTTGGAGCATAGAGGCTCCCTGCATTCACTTATCTGCCCGGATTTCTAAGACCTGAACGGGAAGATGTTCTGCATCTTCACTCCCTTGGGAGACTGGGAGGGCACCTGTGGCCTCTGTGAACAGGGCAAACTCCTTGTCTCGGTGTTTTATTGACTTTCTATGTAAACCAAGGAATATCAGCCTCTTTCTCTCCTCTATTTTCTTATGTACAACATTCTTTCCTTATCTCTCTCTAAATCATTCACCGATGCCGTTTCTCCTTCGGGTTCCCCTGGATCCTGCGGGGGCTGGACCCCGGCAGTTCTTCATATTGGCTGAGGGAAATGAAAGTGAACTTTTTTGGTAGTAATTTACTTTCCCATCAATAGTAGAGAAGGGTTCCCTTCTATCCACATCCTCTCTCATTTACTGTTTATGGATTTTTTGATGCTAACTCTCCTGGGATTTCTTTGGAAGGACTGATGCTAAAGATGAAACTCCAGTACTTTGGCCACCTCATGCGAAGAGTTGACTCATTGGAAAAGACTTTGATGCTGGGAGGGATTGGGGGCAGGAGGAGAAGGGAACGACCGAGGATGAGATGGCTGGATGGCATCACTGACTCGATGGACGTGAATCTGAGTGAACTCTGGGAGATGGTGATAGACAGGGAGGCCTGGCGTGCTGCGATTCATGGGGTCGCAAAGAGTCGTACATGACTGAGTGACTGAACTGAACTGAACTGAACTGATTCTGACAGGTTTGAGGTTATATCTCATGGTAGTTTTGATTTTTCTCTAATCATTAGTGATGTGAGCATCTTTTTCTGTGCCTCTTGGCCATGTGTATGTCTTATTAGGAGAAATATTTATTTAGCTATTCTGCCTATTTTTTGATTGAGTTGTTGGTTTTGATGACATTAAACTACATGAGCCATTTGTAAATATTCCTTTTTTAGTCCCCATAAACTGGAAAATTCTTAGAGAGATGGGAATACCAGACAATCTTACCTGCCTCCTGAGAAATCTGTATGCAGGTCAAGAAGCAGTAGTTAGAACCAGACATGGAAAAATAAACTGACTCCAAATTAGGAAAAGAACAAGTCAAGGCTGTATATTGTCACCCTGCTTACTTAACTTATATGCAGAGTACAGCATGTGAAATACTGGGACAGATGAAGCACAAGCTAGAAACAAGATTACTGGAAGAAATATCAATAACCTCAGATACGCAGATGGCACCACCATGGCAGAAAGTGAAGAACTAAAGAGCCTCTTGAAAAAGTGAAAGAAGAGAGTGAAAATTTGGCTTAAAATTCAATATTCAATAAACTAAGATCATGACATCTGATCCTATCACTTCATGGCAAAGATTGGAAAACAATGGAAACAGTGAAAGACTTTATTTGAGGAGGGGGGGGGGCGTCCAAAATCTCTGCAGATGGTGACTGCAGCCATTAAAATAAAAGATGCAAGTTCCTTGGAAGGGCTTCCCTGATCGTTTAGTTGGTAAAGAATCCACCTGCAATGCAGGAGACCCTATGGTCTAACTAGACAGCATATTAAAAAGCAGAGATATTACTTTGCCAACAAAGGTCCGTCTAGTCAAAGCTATGGTTTTTCCAGTAATCATGTACGGATGTGAAAGTTGGACTATAAAGAAGGCTAAACACTGAAGAATTGATGCTTTTGAACTATGATTTTGGAGAAGAGTCTTGAGAGTCCCTTGGATTGCAAGCAGATCCAACCAGTCTGTCCTAAAGGAAATCAGTCCTGAGTATTCTTTGGAGGGACTGATGCTGAAGCTGAAACTCCAGTACTTTGGCCACCTGATGCACAGAATTGACTCATCGGAATAGACCCTCATGTTGGGAAAGATGAAGGCAGGATAGGGACGACAGAGGATGAGATGGTTAGATGCCATCACCAACTAGATGGACATAAGTTTGAGCAAGCTCTGGGAGTTGGTGATGGACAGGGAAGCTTGGCGTGTTGCAGTCCATGGGGCAGCAAAGAGTTGGACATGACTGATGACTGAACTGACTGACTGAATCCCTTGTTGATCACATTATTTGCAAATGTTTTCTCCTGATCTGTTTTTGTTTTTCCCTTGTTAATTTTATTTTATTTATTTATTTATTTTGCTGTGCAAAAGCTTTTGAATTTAATTATATGTCCCATTCAAACAAACCAGTGGACTATGGACTAGTAGACCAGTGCATAGGGAAGCCTGGCATGCTGCAGTCCATGGGTTCACAAACAGTTGGACATGACTGAATGACTGAGTGACTGATATGTCCCATTTTTTTTTTTTAATTTTTGCTTTTCTTTACCTTACTCTGGGATGTGGATCAAAAAACATATTACTGAAATTTTTGTCAGAGTGTTTTTTGTGTGTTTTCCTCCAAGAGTTTTATAATGTCTGGTCACACATTTAGGCCTTTATTCCATTTTGAGCTTTTCTTATTGTGTGGAGTTAAAAAAAAGTCTTAATTTCATTTTTTTTGATAACCTGTACCTGTCTAATTTCCAAGCACAATTTATTGAAGATACTGTCTTCCCCCACTGTGTAATATTACCTCCTTTGTTGAAGATTAATTGGCCATATGTGTGTGGAATTATTTCTGGTCTTTCTGTCTTGTTCCATTGATCTATATTTCTGCTTCTGTGCTGGTACTATAATGTTTTGATGAGAATAGCTTTGTAGTATAATCTGATGTCAGGGAGCCTGATTCTTCCAGCACTGTAAATAAAGTCTTTTTGACCTGAAATAGACATTGGGATTTTCCAAAGGGCCTTTGTAACACCTAAAAAGATTTGTTCTTTCTTTTTATTAAAGAGAACTATTAAACTAATTAGGCTTATTAGTATGTTAAGTTGCATGGAAAGCCTTGGCAAATGAGAAGTAATATTAAGTCTTCTTTATCTTGTATTTGCATAGGTATATAAATGTTTCAGAAATTGTGTGAAATTCCTAAAATTCTGATATGCCTTGGTATAATATTAATCAGTCATGTTTCTAATTATTATCTTACAATGTTGTGTGTCATGGAAATAAGTAACTTCTGTGTTAGTTGCATTGTAATGAACTGTCACTAAATTTTTAATCATGGCCATTTTAAGTCTTTCACCATTTCCAGTTTTTAGTTTGCTCTGATGGTTTTGCAAAAATGTTTCATCTTCAAGGTAATTCATGAAAAGGACTCTAGCAGGCACAGGTTTCTGATAATTTTAAGATAATAAGACTGAACTGGTAAAATTTTCTAGAACTGAGGAAAAAAATGGATTCATGCAGGATAAGAATTAATAATATGTGACTTAAATAACACATTTAATGTTTATGAGTTTTGGTGTGAAACATTGCTGGTTCTTAATGTTTTATTTTTCCAGTTTTCTTTCTGCTGATCTGTGGGCTAAAGAGAAAGCTTACCTGAACACACAACAGCATTATCAGGTAGATCAATTGCAAAGGATACTTCGACCCTTACATGTAGAAATCTTTACTGGCTACCTCCAGAATCAGAAATTGGTTTTTAATTTACTCCAACCATTAATTTTGTTTTTCTTTTATTTATGTAAAAGTTTCTTTTATTAAATGTCTGTCTCTATAATAATATAAGACTAACTTTGGGACCTTAGCTGCATCACCACTTCCTGAAATTAGACACACGTGTTTAACTGAATTTAGCAGTTCTCTGGGCTAAGAGACTGGTTCAGTAAGCTAGGAAAGCTCAGCTTCCCAATTAAAAAACTTCTGGGGTACTCTTAAAAAGCAGGGCATAAGGGAAGCAGTATTTGTTCTCAAAGTGTGCCTCTTTAGCATATTGGTTATTTAAAGATTCTTAAATACATTTTTTAATTATTTATTTGTTTATGGTTGCATTGGGTCTTTGCTGCTGCATGAAGACTTTTTCTAGCTGTGGGGAGTGAGGCTACTCATCACTGCAGTGCAAGGGCTTCTTGTGGTGGCCTCTCTAGTTGTAGAGCACGGGCTCTAGGCTTCAATAGTTGTGGCACATGGGCTTAGTTGCTCAGCAGCATTTGAGATCTTGGACCCAACCAATTCTGCAAACCAGGCAGAACTGGCTTCATGTCTGCTCTTCCATCATGATAATCTGCCTTCTAAACCAAAGTTTTCTACATTTTATATCTTGAAGTATATCTTAGAACCTACAAAAACCAAGTATAAGTATCACCTATCTTTTTTTTTTTTTTAGTTTTTTATTTTCTTTAAGTGATATTTCTTCCATAATGTCAAAATCTCCTCCCCAGCAACAAACCATTATTTTTTTATAATGTTATTTTACTTTTTAAACTATTTTATATTGAAATATAATCAATTAACAAGTTTGTGATAGTTTTAGGTGCACAGAAAAGGGACTCACTCATACATATACGTGTATACACTATCCCTCAAACTCCCTTCCCATCTAGTCTCTGCATAACTTTGAGCAGAGTTCCTGTGCTATGTAGTAGGTCCTTGTGGGCTACCCACTTAACACACAGCAGTGTGTACATGTAGATCCCAAACTGCTTAACTCTCCCTTTCCCCATCCTTCCCCTCAGCTACCATAAGACTCATGCTCTTTCTGTACAAACTGTTCTTATCATTTGCAAAGCAAATGAACTCACTCCTAAAGAATGTCTTTCCCCTTGATTCAACCTTGTGATAACTCAGAAACTTTCAAAGTAAAGTGTGTTTTATTAAAATTTTGCTACTTTGCTAATTAATTTCTTATAGATATTCCAAAGATACACACACACATACACACACACACACACACCCAGATATATATATATATATATATATATATATATATATATATGTTCTTGCCTGGAGAATCCCAGGGACGGGGGAACCTGGTAAGCTGCGGTCTATGGGGTCGGAGAGTCGGACACGACTGAAGCGACTTAGAACAGCAGCAGCAGCATAATACATACTGTGGGTAAATATTGAGCCTGAAGACTAGACTTCCTGAATATTCCAGATGAGATGCAACATTGCCTGGTTATATGACTTGTAAGCAATCAATGGATATGTTTTTTATTTTAAAATATGGTCTTAGTAATATTTTTGTTTTTTTGAAAGGTTTTTGAAGAACTAAAGAAGATCACATATGTAATGAATGTGTTAATTTATATTAAAGGCACCATGTAATTTGGAGTAAAACAATCAGATATCTACAATTATAACTGAAAATTTCTTCCTTAAAACCTTCTCAATAGTCCTTAAATATTTACACATTATTAGTTTGGGACACTGTACACTGAAGGTAGTCCTATGGATAGCGGACTAAGAAATAAATATTCTTTCAATGCACTTGAGAGAATATTATTGAGGAGCAAACAAAAGCCCTTAAATCTGAAAAAATAAAGGCATTAGAAAAATAACACATATTTGTAGAAGAATTTTCCAAAATTAGAATAGAGTTATTTGGCTTTTGAAAGTGTTGCTTAAACATGATGTGAACTTTACTTAAAGTGATATTTGATCTGCCTCTCTACATTTCAGTTATATCTACATTTTCTGCTAATAATTCTTGGCATTTGATAAGCAAACTGTCATTTTCACTGAATACTGTTTTCTTTGTATAGCAAGCACTTTGGGAAAAAATAGCCTAGAATACACAGAAAAATATCTTACAGACAACATTATTTGCATACCATCCATCTAAAATTTGACTGCAAAACACTACTAGAATCATTTGCATGAAAAAAAGATCTTTGTCTTTTAAGAGTTTATCTCCTTCTGTTGCTGTTTATCTGATGCTGAATAATGTCTTCAAGTGAGGGAGAAACAGCAAGAACAGATGAACCCTTAAACATATGGATTCTGTTTTCATGTAAATATCTCTAATAATTAAAACAGAGAAGTAGAAAAAATCATACACAAATTATCTGACAGAATCCAATAGACTTATTCAAGAATAAACAAGTTCCATGTTTAGATTTAACATGATCTGTGTTACTTTGATCTGTAAAACCCTATGTGGTCCTGATGCTGGTGATTTTCAATGAAGCCTTTTAGGCTTCCTGAACTCATCCTGCTCAAAGAAGATGAGGAGACGCTAAGCATAATTGTTTTCTTTCAGAGTTTACTTTGCAAACATTTGTTGCATTTGAAGATGCAAAATCAAGTGTGTGGTATATAACATATGTTTCTGTACATGTTTAAATGCCATAATACTTCATTCTATATATGATTAGCTGTATCCATTAAAATATATTTTTCTAACAAGATAGTAGTTTTCAGCCATTTCAGGGAGGAGAAAATTTTCTATTATCAAATAATTTTTTCTCCTCTTCATATGATAAATGTTACATTTTTCTTTATTATAACTTTGTAATGTGTGTATAGATGTTTTTAACCTCTTTTGATGGCATGCTTACATCACTCCTCTTTCCAAAATAGCCAAGGTAGTATGTATTTATTTCCTTACTTACTATGAAGGAGGAAACAGAACAGGCTCCATCTTGAAAGCAGGATTCCTTCTTGGGCCAGACTGTGTACTTTGAGCTATAAGCCCAGTATCTATGGAAATGAAAAAACGGAAAACAAGGTCCCCTGGAAGGAAGAGCCCCAGGGCTCATACCTAGATTCTCTGTTGCTGAAAAAAAATGCCCTAATTATCTGTGTAATTGAATAGAATAGCCTAGGTAGTTAACAGTGGACAATTATCAATAGGCCTGTCGTCATACCCCAATATGCAGGTCAGGAAGCAACAGTTAGAACTGGACATGAAACAACAGACTGGTTCCAAATAGGAAAAGGAGTATGTCAAGGCTGTATATTGTCACCCTGCTTATTTAACTTCTATGCAGAGTACATCATGAGAAACGCTGGGCTGGAAGAAACACAAGCTGGAATCAAGATTGCCGGGAGAAATATCGACAACCTCAGATATGCAGGTGACACCACTCTTATGGCAGAAAGTGAAAAGGAACTAAAAAGCCTCTTGATGAAAGTAAAAGAGGAGAGTAAAAAAGTTGGCTTAAAGCTCAACATTCAGAAAACGAAGATCATGGCATCCGGTCCCATCACTTCATGGGAAATAGATGGGGAAACAGTGGAAACAGTGTCAGACTTTATTTTTCGGGGCTCCAAAATCACTGCAGATGGTGGTGACTGCAGCGATGAAATTAAAAGATGCTTACTCCTTGGAAAAAAAGTTATGACCAACCTAGATAGCATATTGAAAAGCAGAGACATTACTTTGCCAACTAAGGTCCATCTAGTCAAGGCTATGGTTTTTCCAGTAGTCATGTATGGATGTGAGAGTTGGACTGTGAAGAAGGTTGAGCACCCAACAATTGATGCTTTTGAACTGTGGTGTTGGAGAAGACTCTTGAGAGTCCCTTGGACTGCAAGGAGATCCAACCAGTCCATTCTGAAGAAGATCAGTCCTGGGATTTCTTTGGAAGGAATGATGCTAAAGCTGAAACTCCAGTATTTTGGTCACCTCATGAGAAGTGTTGACTCACTGGAAAAAGACTCTGATGATCGGAGGGATTGGGGGCAGGAGGAGAAGGGGATGACTGAGGATGAGATGGCTGGATGGCATCACTGACTCAATAGGCGTGAGTCTGAGTGAACTCCGGGAGTTGGTGATGGACAGGGAGGCCTGGCGTGCTGCGATTCATGGGGTCGCAAAGAGTCGGACACGACTGAGAGACTGAACTGAACTGAACTACCTAGGTTTAAGGCATATGAATCATGGGTTAACTTTGATTGTATCTTTCTTTTCCTTAGTTCAAACTAGTTTCAGGGAATCTGGGGAGGTGAGTTTAGGCACGTACACTTAGGGTATATAAGGTTTTCAGAAAAACTGGTAAAGGGTCCTTGGCTAAAAGGAGACTCTGCCTTGGGCCCGCCATTGTAATAAAATGCACTCGACTATCGGCATTGTCCTTCTGAGTGAGTTTGTTTCCTGGAACGTGTGGCAACATTTGGTGCATTGGCCAGGAAACTCCTCACTTTGAGGAGACAAGTCCCATTTGGGACTACTCCAAAGACTTGAGACTCAAATCTTCTAGAGAAGGGAAAGTGCCTCACCCTTCTGGAAGGATTCTGCTTCTCAATACCCTGACCTTCCACATTAGCAGGTAGTGGACGGGAGCAGGGGACCTGAGTGCTCAGGTGAGGAGGAACCCACCCAGTAGGGTGGAAGAGGGGGCCTGATCATTCCCCAGGGAGGGATTAGAAGGGGCACAGACCTACAGGAGCCTGGACTAGGCAGGTAGCAATTATTGCTTGGTACACAGGTTGACGAGCATGTTAAGGCTTAGGAAGGAAATTTGTGAAGGTAATTTAGGAGGTGGTGTCCATGCCATCTTGGGGAAAATTATTACCAAACAATAGCCAGGGAATTTTTAGGAGAAGAAACTTGGTTTTTGCATGCTCATATTCTGCCCTCCCAAAGGAGGTGTTCCATCTGCTATGAAATTCTTGACCCCCTCAGAGTTGTTAGGTTAGAAGGAGGCGGATACATAAGTGAGTGAGAATTGGCTTTTCCTGAGATGGCCTGGGACCTGGGGTATTTAACCCATATGTATTCTCATCCACATCTGATCAGGCCCACCAAGGAAGAATGGACTTTAAAAGTTAAGGGAGAAACAGTCTTGGATCACATGATGTTCTGGTTCAGCTGTGCTGACTGGCAGGTGAAAAGATGCCAGTCCCCCTTCTCCCCCTGGGATCTGGCAGGTAAGGCTCTTCTCACCCCAATTAGGAAGGAGGCAGAATGGCAATTTAAGTGTCATTGAGTAGAAATATACTGAGAACTTCGTAGACAGAATGAAAAGGAAAAGTAGAAGAAGGTCCTAGAATGTAAGCAAGATGAGGGGGAAGTGTATCTAAGGCAACTGTACTGGAGTGCATGATTAAAAATTTAGAGAAGGGATTTGGCGGAGACTATGGGATGAAAATTAAGCCTAACTGCCACCACATACTCTGTGAGGTCAAATGTTCTCCTATGGGAGTAGGATGGCCACCAGAGAACACCATGAACTTAAAAATAGTGGAAGCAGTTTATACAGTATTCACAGAAGAGCCAGGACACCTGGATCAATATCCATATATTGACTAATGGCTAGGGTTAGCTCAAGATCCTCCTACTTGGACAGGGTTCTGTATCCAGAAGGACAAGGGGAAAATATTAATGGCACAAAGGTTGACTGATGATAAAAAAGGAAATTCTATAGGATTTGGATAGGGATGACCTGACCCCTGCCCCATATTGGACAATGAAGCGCCTGCCCCCCAGTGCTCCAGGACTGGAGGCCACCTTAACGCCCAATCCAGGACCAGGTGAAATTCCTGCAGCAGCCACTGCTCTTCCATCAGCTCTCCCAGAGTTCATACAGCTGCCATTTTGGCAGGCTCTAATCCCAGCGATGGAGACCTCTGGTCAATGCCCCCAGAATTCCACCTCAGCTGGATCTCCTAGATTGTATCCACCTCTCCCGGTGAGTACTGATGGGAAGGGGGAAGAAAACATAGCAATTAGACAGAGGCTGTGCTCCACCAAGGAACATGGGGAAAGAACCCCACTACAGATGCCCCTCAGAGAGCTACGACAGCCTCCAGTTCAGGATGCATGGGGCACTACCATCAGCCCCCTGTAGCCTATTATCGCAAGCCATTTTCCCCTATGGATATATTAAACTGGCAGAGACACGCTCCACTGTACTCAGGGGAGCCACAAGCCATGATTAGGTTAATGGAGACTATTTTTCAAACCCTCCACCCTGCATAGGATGACATAATCCAACTACTAGTCTCCCTTTTCTGCACTGAGGAAAGGCACAGGATCCTAACTGAGGCCAGAAAATGGTTAAGAGAAATGGCAACTGAAGGTACTGCAAACCTGCAGCAGTGGACAGAACTAGCCACCCTCAATAAGAGGCCCAATTGGGACTGTAACACAGAGGGAGGGAGGGGCCACCTGGAGAGATATCGGGTGACTATTTTACAAGGTCTCAAGAGGGGGCCCCGAAAAGCTGAGTATCACAAAACCCTCTGAAGTGATTCAAAGGCAAAGTGAATCACCCTCTGAGTTCTGAGAAAGACTGTGTGAGGCCTATAGACTTTATACACCAATAGACCCAGCCAGAGGCTTCTGGGTCTCAGATGGGTGATAAATACAGCCTTTATGTCTTTAGCTTACCCTGAAAATGTCAGATGGGGGGACACTAGGTGACTCATGAATTTTTATACATCCCTGAATGCCCAGTACGTTTGTTAGGAAGAGACTTTCTGTCTAAATTGGGGACTCAAGTGACCTTTCCCCCCATGAAAGACCCATTGTGCAAGTGGGCTCAACCACCTATTTACTCTTCCTCTCAGTAACCCCTCAAGATGAATGGAGGTTGCACCATCTCCCGGCAAGGAAACTGGTTGGGCTAAACAGTCAAGAGAGAGAGTTAACTCAACAATTCCCTGAGGTCTGGAGAAGACAACCCCCTCACCCCCCACCAGGCTTGCAAAACAAGTCCTACTGGTAATAGAACTCCAAAATGGTACAATTACATCAGCACCCTCCTTGGGCCCGCCAGACCTTGCTAAGCCATTTACTCTTTATGTGACTGAAAAGGACAAGGTGGCTATGGGAGTGTTGTCCCAGATTATGAGGATATGGGACAGACCAGTGACTTATCTCTAATCAGCTGGACAGTGATGCCACTGGGTGCCTGGGATGCTTACGGGCAGTTGCTGCAGTTGCCTTACTGGTCCGGGAGGCAACCAAGCTGACTTTGGGCCAAGATTTGTTCATAAAAGTCCCACATGAGGTCCACATTCTCCTGTGAGGGGACCCCCATAAATGGCTGTCAATATCTCAGATTACTCAATACCAGGAACTGTTATATGAGAACCCCTATGTTACTACTGAGCCTTGTCAGGCCCTGAATCTGGCCACTCTGTTTCTTTTGGGAGAAGATGGACCCTCACATGATTGCAAGGAAATAAGCCAGCAGACCTGACTTGAGAGACCAGCCAATCCTGGACCCAGATTTGGTCCTGTACACCAATGGCACCAGCCTGGTGAAACAAGGACAATGACTGTTGGGATATGCAGTAGTCATGGAGGAAACCATCATTGAGCCTAGCTCTCTGCCATCACACTTGTCTGCTCAACAGCCCGAACTCTATGCTCTAATGCAGGCCCTCCAGCTGTCAAAAGGTAAGAAGACAGACATTTACACAGACTCCAGGTATGCTTTTGCCACACCACAGGGCTCTGTATTAAGAGAGAGGCCTTTTACAGCTAGTGGAAAAGATATTAAAAATAAGGAAGAAATTAAGACCCTATTAGATGCTGCCTGGGAACCAGAAAGGGTTGCAGTCATACACTGCTGAGGACGTCAAAAAGAGGACAACCCCCCCCCCCACCCCCGGGCTCAGGGAACAGACTGGCAGATAAGACCACTAAACAAGCAGCCGAGGGCTTGGGAGTGACAAATGAAATCCCTATTAAATCTCTTATATTGGCGGAGCTACCTGAGCTAATGCTGCTTCTGCTGCTAAGTCACTTCAGTTGTGTCTGACTCTGTGCGACCCCATAGATGGCAGCCCACCAGGCTCCCATGTCCCTGGGATTCTCCAGGCAAGAACGCTGGAGCGGGTTGCCATTTCCTTCTCCAGTGCATGAAAGTGAAAAGTGAAAGTGAAGTCGCTCAGTCGTGTCCGACCCTTTGAGACCCCATAGACTGCAGCCCACCAGGCTCCTCTATCCATGGGACTTTCCAGGCAAGAGTACTGGAGTGAGGTGCCATCGCCCATTGGAAGGGTGCATATGCTGTTGTTCTAACCAGCCCTACTGCAGTTAAAGTTGCAGGTGTCATTCCCTGGGTCCACCACATGAGGGAGAAGAGAGCATACCGAACAGACCTGGAGGACACTGAATGGACTATACAAAAAGACCCCACTGATCCCTGTGAAACCAAGATCATCTTAAAGAAGAAAAAGAGATGAAGCTCTATAATCAACTGCTGCTACAGGACTTGCTGGTATCATCTTGAGACTAACCATAGTTTCAGTACAAAGAGGGACCTGTGCTATAATTAAAGTTGAATGTTGTGTATATCCTGATTTATCTGGCTATAATATCAGCCACCCTAGATGACATGAAAGGTCAGGTAAAAGTTATGTCTGATGATAATCTTCCTTTCTGGACTTCAGTCCTATCTTGGGTGAAGGATGACTGGTGGAAAACTATATTTACTATTGTTATAGTTGCCTTGATACTTCTGCTTTGTGGACTTTTTATTTCACAATGTATTATGAACTTTGTAACCCTAAGGTTGATGTCATTCTCCCAAATTGGAGGTCGGAGAGTCAGGGTGTAATATATCCCTATGAATGATGCTCATACTATGAGTTAAGAGCATCAAGAGGGGGGAATGAAGGAGGAAACAGACAGAACAGGCTCCATCTTGAAAGCAGGACTCCATCTTGAGCCAGACGGTGGACTTTGAGCTATATGCTCCATATCTACGGGAATGACATACCAACTGGAAAACCAGGCCCCCTGGAAGGAAGAGCCCCAGGGCTCATACCTAGACTCTCTGTTGCCTAAAAGAACACCCTGATTATCTGTGTAACCAAATAGAATCATAAATTCAATTATGCTTATTGGGGTATGACCACAGGCTTATTGATAATTGTCCACTGTGCTGGATGACATCACTGACTCGACAGACGTGAGTCTGAGTGAACTCCGGGAGTTGGTGATGGACAGGGAGGCCTGGCGTGCTGCAATTCATGGGGTCGCAAAGAGTCGTACACAAGTGAGCGACTGAACTGAACTGAACTGAACTACCTAGGCTTAAGGCATATGAATCATGGGTTAACTTTGATAGTATCTTTCTTTTCCTTTGTTCAGACTAGTTTCAGGGAATTTGGGGAGGTGGGTTTGGGTATGTACACTTAGGGTATATAAGGTTTTCAGAAAAACTGGTCAGGGTCCTTGGCTAAGAGGGGACTCTGCCTTGGGTCCGCCAGGGTAATAAACTGCACTCCACTATCTGCATTGTCTTTCTGAGAAAGTTTGTTTCCCAGAACGTGTGGCTACAACAATTACTATGACTCTGCTTTATGTTTTGTGTATAGTACAGCTTGACTGGGTTGATGGATCTCCTTTCATGATGGCTCACTCATGTGGCAGCCAAAGTGGGTGCCAGTTACTGGCTGGGTGCTCTGCTGGACTGTTGGTCAGGGGTCTATTTTGCTTTCCTTATGGTTCTCACTACAGTCTGCTTGAAAATTGAAGTGAAGTCACTCAGTCGTGTCCGACTCTTTGCGACCCTGTGGACTGTAGCCTACCAAGCTCCTCCATCAGTGGGATTTTCCAGGCAAGAATACTGGAGTGGGTTGCCATTTCCTTCTCCAGGGGATCCTCCTGACCCCCAGGGGATCTTCCTAACCCAGGGATCGAACCCAGGTTTCCCACATTGAAGGCAGATATTTTAACCTCTGAGCCACCAAGGAAGTCCATGCTCAGTAAGAAGGAGTATTCCACAAAACAAATGGAACAGATCACTAAATGACTGGGCTCATAAATGTGACCCAGCATCACATCTTTTGTGCTTTATTGGTCAAGTGGTCACAGGCTGCACTCAGATTCAGAGGAGAACATTCTTTGATAAAACTGACAGAATTTTTGGCTACTTTTAACGCACCATAATTGTTGTTTGTTTGTCTTATGATTCAGGATCCAAATATTGGCAACCATGATTTACTTCATGCCTTGAAATAAATTAGCAAAAGTGAGCATCCTCTGCTCGTCACTGTAGAGAACACAGCACATTCCAGAAGGCCTAGTCTGTTCCTTTTGCTATGTCCTGTGCACGGGTGCCTTGAGGATTGCAGAACAGCTCTGCATCTCTATGAATTCCCATAGACCTTCTTCCAGGAGTTGTTCACTCACAGCCATCAGTGGGCAGGAAACTTCCTCAAAGTTAGGTCCTTGGTGACTTTTGGGCCTTCACTGGGAATCCTTAGACCTCCTATGGCAGGGAAATTCTATAATAAAGCAAGGCATGGAATCCATGAAGTATTGTTGCTGCTCATCCTCTCCTGGAAATTCTGAATCCCTGATCCTAAAGTAGATCCTCTTTCCTGCTCACATAGGCATCAAGAGAGTTGATTTTTCCTTTTTTTTTTTTTTTTTTGCATGGTGAGATTCCCTCTCACTCCTTTAATACACTCTTTTATTTTTATTTTTTAAATTAAAGAGACACAGATGTATAAATACACCTTCTTAAACAACAAGGAGTCTTAATTGAGTGTACTCAAACTAAGAATACTAGATATGGTATTTAAATTAGGGAAATGTTGCTGTTTCCTGGGTTTAAGGACAGATGGGTGACTTCTCCAAATGGTGACTTTATGTAGTGACCACTATTTCAGAGCTCAGAATTATTTGGATAATTTGCAGGTAGCCCCTAATTCCTTTCTGGGTCTTCACCTCCTTGGAGCCTCACCCAGTACTTTTTTATTCCTCTCACTTCAGGTTTAATATAAAGTTTACAAACCTGACTATTTCTTTTTGGCTTTGACCCAGGCGTTTGTGGTCTTGATTTATATGTATACACTGTTTAATGAGATTTAGATTTATTCATTTTTAGATAGAATGATGGTAGGTGGATGAGATAAACAGTATAAAAACAACAACAAAAAAAAGACAGCTCTTCCCTGAACTCTAAGTTCATACCTCTAGGCAGATTAGCCTTTCCTCTGACAGAGAAATAAGTAGCTGGGCCAGTCCTGAAAGTATTATGCTTCTCAATTACATGGAACTAAAAACAGGTTTGTAAGAATGCCCTATTTTTATTTAACCATTCAGTTTTAGTTGTTCTTATCATATTTTACTTTCATGATAAATGCTGGAATATGTAGAAGCAGTAAGCTGATTTTTAATTGTCCTCGCATATAAATCTTACAAGACCCGTGCACTTTTCTTTAAGTTGTACGTGTTATCCAAATACTGGAATAAGGAAAGGCATCCATCGTTCTATAATATATTAGTAGATCTGCATAATCAGAGTACAATCAGATATTATCCTAAATATATGACCATCCATGGTCAGTGGAGATGTGTTCATGAGAACAGAGACTGCACTTGAACATTGGATTTTTTCTCCTATTCTGGGCCATTAACTTAATGCATCATCAATTTGCATAATGTGAGAAATGCACTATTTTGAGATTAAACAAATTTTAGCTGTGAACTGTTCAAACAGCATGTTAAGAATGAAAGAATATATCAGTTGGGGGTATAAATTGCTGACATTTTGGGGAATGACTTTTCCTTCTAATCTCTCCCCCTAATCATATCCTCCTTTGCTCATCAGAGATAAGTCAGTTTTCTGTGCTTCTCTTGCTTTTCTCATCCCTTCAGATATAGGACTTTTTATTAATGGTAAAATTTTCAATAATAATCAGAATTTTATTAGCTTAACACCTCCGGTGATCTGACTCCTAAAATAAGCACATTTTAATTAGCATGCTTCTTGGTGCCACAGAATTGATGATAGAAAGCAGGAAAACGTTTCTTCCAAAAATTTACCAAATGAGCTCTCTGATTGACCCCTGGATATTAACAAAGTCCTGTGGTGTGAGACACCCAATATAAGAGCAGTGATAATGAAAAGGTGAAGAAAGGCAAGCCTGCTTGTGTGAACTACAAAATGTAGATAAAGTTATTTTCTTCTAACTTTTGTTATTCTATTAACACTATCTTTCCTGTAAAACTTTCACTGGACTTGAAAAGAATAGTTAAGACTTATGGTAATGTCTGATCAAAAGATCATTCTTTGTCAAATATCAACAGAAAGCTCCTGAAAATACCTGTTACTTCTTCACTCAAGATACTCTTATTCTGTACCAGGACATAATCTGGTCACTAAATCCCATCTACTCTACTTCCAGATCAGTTCAGTTCAGTTCAATCAATCAGTCATGTCCAACTCATTGCGATCCCATGAATTGCAGCACACCAGGCCTCCCTGTCCATCACCAACACCCAGAGTTCACTCAAACTCACGTGCATCAAGTTGGTGATGCCATCCAGCCATCTCATTCTCTGTCGTACCCTTCTCCTCCTGCCCCAAATCACTCCAAGCATCAGAGTCTTTTCCAATGAGTCAACTCTTCGCATAAAGCCAAAGTAATGGAGTTTCAGCTTTAGCATCATTCCTTCCAAAGAAATCCCAGGGTTTATTTCTTTCTGGAGAAGGAAATGGCAATCCACTCCAGTACTGTTGCCTGGAAAATCCCATGGACAGAGGAGCCTGGTACGCTACAGTCTATGGGGTCGCAAAGAGTTGGACATGACTGAGCGACTTCACTTTATATCCTTCAGAATGGACTGGTTGGATCTCCTTTCAGTCCAAGGGACTCTCAAGAGTCTTCTCCAACACCACAGTTCAAAAGCATCAGTTCTTCAGTGCTCAGCTTTCTTGAAAGTCCAACACTCACATCCATACATGACCACTGGAAAAACCATAGCCTTGACTAGATGGACCTTTATTGGCAAAGTAATGTCTCTGCTTTTGAATATGCTGTCTAGGTTGGTCATAACTTTTCTTCCCAGGAGTAAGCATCTTTTAATTTCATGGCTGCAATCACCATCTAGAGTTGATTTTGGAGATCCCAAAATATAAATTCTGCCACTGTTTCTGCTGTTTCCTCATCTATTTCCCAAGAAGTGATGGGACCAGATGCCATGATCTTAATTTTCTGCATGTTATGTTTTAAGCCAACTTTTTCACTCTCCTCTTTCACTTTCATCAAGAGGCTTTTTAGTTCCTCTACACTTTCTGCCTTAAGGGTGGTGACATCTGCATATCTGAGGTTATTGATATTTCTCTGCTTCCCTACAGAGCTATTTAACAACTATGGAGATCGAAAATATGTATTAAAAGAGACAAAGGCCCTAAATGAAGTCCCTTGTCCTAAGTCCTATATCAGTAAACCTAGACTGAATCAGTTCAGTTCAGTTCAGTCACTCAGTCGTGTCTAACTCTTTGCGACCCCATGAATTGCAGCACGCCAGACCTCCCTGTCCATCACCAACTTTTGAAGTTCACCCACATTCATGTGCACCAAGTCAGTGATGCCATCCAGCCATCTCATCCTCTGTTGTCCCCTTCTCCTCCTCCCCCCCATCCCTCCCAGCATCAGGGTCTTTTCCATTGAGTCAACCCTTCACATGTGTTGGCCAAAGTATTGGAGTTTCATCTTCAACATCAGTCCTTTCACTAAACACCCAGGACTGATCTCCTTTAGGATGGACTGGTTGGATCTCCTTGCAGTCCAAGGGACTCTCAAGAGTCTTCTCCAAGAACACCACAGTTAAAAGCATCAATTCTTTGGTGCTCAGCCTTCTTCACAGTCCAATTCTCACATCCATACATGACCACTGGAAATACCATAGCCTTGACTAGACGAACCTTTGTTGGCAATATAATATCTCTGCTTTTCAATATGCTATCTAGGTTGGTCATAATTTGCCTTCAAAGGAGTAAGCATCTTTAATTTCATGGCTGTAGTCACCATCTGCAGTGATTTTGGACCCCCCCCCAAAAAAAAAAAAAAAGTCTGACACTGTTTCCACTGTTTCCCCATCTATTTCCCATGAAGTGATGGGACCAGATGCCATGATCTTAGTTTTGTGCATGTTGAGCTTTAAGCCAACTGTTTTCACTCTCCTCTTTCACTTTCATCAAGAGGCTTTTTAGTTCCTCTTCACTTTCTGCCATAAGGGTGGTGTCATCTGATATCTGAGGTTATTTATATTTCTCCCGGCAATCTTGATTCCATCTTGTGTTTCTTCAAGCCCAGAATTTCTCACGATGAATTCTGTATATAAGTTAAATAAGCAGGGTGCAACATACAGCCTTGACATACTCCTTTTCCTGTTTGCATCCAGTCTGTTGTTCCATGTCCAGTTCTAACTGTTGCTTCCTGACCTGCATATAGGTTTCTCAAGAGGCAGGTCAGGTGGTCTGGTATTCCCATCTCTTTCAGAATTTTCCACAGTTTCTTGTGATCCACACAGTCAAAGGCTTTGGCATAGTCAATAAAGCAGAAATAGATGTTTTCTGGAATTCTCTTTCTTTTTTGATGATCCAGCAGATGTTGGCAATTTGATCTCTTGTTCCTCTGCCTTTTCTAAAACTAGCTTGAACGTCTGGAAGTTCACGATTCATGTATTGCTGAAGCCTGGCTTGGAGAATTTTGAGCATTACTAGCGTGTGAGATGAATGCAATTGTGTGGAAATTTGAGCATTCATTGGCATTGCCTTTCTTTGAGATTGGAATGAAAACTGACCTTTTCCAGTCCTGTGGCCACTGCTGAGTTTTCCAAATTTGCTGGCATATTGAGTGCAGCACTTTCAGAGCATCATGTTCCAGGATTTGACGTAGCTCAACTGGAATTCCATCACCTCCACTAGCTTTGTTCATTATGATGCTTTCTAAAGCCGACTTGACTTCACATTCCAGGATGTCTGGCTCTAGGTGAGTGATGACACCATCATGATTATCTGGCTTTTGAAGATCTTTTTTGTACAGTTCTTCTGTGTATTCTTGCCACCTCTTCTTAATATTTTCTGCTTCTGTTAGGTCCAGACCGTTTCTGTCCTTTATCAATCCCATCTTTGCATGAAACGTTCCCTTGGTGTCTCTAATTTTCTTGAAGAGATATCTAGTCTTTCCCATTCTGTCCTCTTCCTCTATTTCTTTGCACTGATCGCTGAGGAAGTCTTTCTTGTGTCTCCTTGCTGTTCTTTGGAACTCTGCATTCAGATGCCTATATCTTTCCCTTTCTCTTTTTTCTTTTCACTTATCTTCTTTTCACAGATATTTGTAAGGCCTCCCCAGACAGCCATTTTGCTTTTTTGGATTTCTTTTCTATGGGGATGGTCTTGATCCCTGTCTCCTGTACAATGTCACGAACCTCATTCCATAGTTCATCTGGCACTCTATCTATCAGATCTAGACCCTTAAATATATTTCTCACTTCCACTGAATAATCATAAGGGATTTGATTTAGGTCATATCTGAATGATCTAGCGGTTTTTCCTACTCTCTTCAATTTAAGACTGAATTTGTCAATAAGGAGTTCATGATCTGAGCCACAGTCAGCTCCTGGTCTTGTTTTTGCTGACTGTATCGAACTTCTCCATCTTTGGCTGCAAAAAATATAATCAGTCTGATTTTGATGTTGACCATCTGGTGATGTCCATGTGTAGAGTCTTCTCTTGTGTTGTTGGAAGATAGTGTTTGCTATGACTAGTGCGTTCTCTTGGCAAAACTCTATTAGCCTTTGCCCTGCTTCATTCCATATTCCAAGGTCAAATTTGCCTGTTACTCCAGGTGTTTCTTGACTTCCTACTTTTGTATTCCAGTCCCCTATAATCAAAAGGACATCTTTTTTGGGGTGTTAGTTCTAAAAGGTCTTTAAGTCTTCAGAGAACTGTTCAACTTCAGCTTCTTCAGTGTTACAGCAAGGGGCATAAGCTTGGATCACCGTGATATTGAATGGTTTGCCTTGGAAACGAACAGAGATCATTCTTCCGTTTTTGAGATTGCATCCAAGCACTGCATTTCGTCCTTTTGTTGACCATGATGGCTACTCCATTTCTTCTAAGGGATTCCTGCCCACAATAGTAGATATAATGGTCATTTGAGTTAAATTCAACCATTCCAGTCCATTTTAGTTCCCTGATTCCTAGAATGTTCACTCTTGCCATCTCCTGTTTGCCTACTTCCAATTTTTCTTGATTCATGGACCTGACATTCCAAGTTCCCATGCAATATTCCTCTTTACAGCATCAGACTTTACTTCTATCACTGGTCACATCCAAAATTGGGTATTGTTTTTGTTTTGTCTCCATCCCCTCATTATTTCTGGAGTTATTTCTCCACTGATCTCCAGTAGCATATTTGGCACCTACCGACCTGGGAATTTCCTCTTTCAGTATCCTATCATTTTGCTTTTTCATACTGTTCATGTGGTTCTCAAGGCAAGAATGCTGAAGTGGTTTACCATTCGCTTCTCCAGTGGACCACATTCTGTCAGACCTATCCACCATGACACGTCCATCTTGGGTGGCCCCACACGGCACAGCTTAGTTTCATTGAGTTAGACAAAGCTGTGGTATGTGTGATCAGATTGGCCAGTTTTCTGTGATTATGGTTTCATTGTGTCTGCCCTCTGAATCCTCTCACAACACCTACCATCTTACTTGGGCTTCTCTTACCTTGGATGTGGAGTGTCTCTTCATGGCTGCTCCAGCAAAGTGCAGCTGCTGATCCTTACCTTGGACCAGGTCACCCCTCCTGACCTTGAACGTGAAGTAGCTCCTCTCGGCCACCACCCCTGACCTCTACCTAATCTGATTACAGTTTCAGTGTCTCCAAAAATGCAGTTTTAACCAGTCAGTCTGGAATTTCCTGACTAGCACTAGTCAGATGACCCACATA
The DNA here is from genome assembly GCF_016772045.2 of Ovis aries. Taxonomy (NCBI): domain Eukaryota; kingdom Metazoa; phylum Chordata; class Mammalia; order Artiodactyla; family Bovidae; genus Ovis; species Ovis aries. The sequence continues at coordinate 987,408 of NC_056059.1, forward strand.
TAGGCCCCTGCCTTCTCCCAAAGGAAGGTGATTCTCCTTGAAATGGTTCTTGTTTATGACTTCTCTGTCTCTTTTCTGCCTTTAAAAACCTTTCTTTCCTGCAGTTCTTTGGAGCTCCTTTCTATTTGTTATATGGAGTACTGCCTGACTTTAATACTCGAATAAAGCCAATTTTCTCTTCAAATTTGCTCAGGTGAATTTTTTTAAACATATACAAAGATAGTAACTATCCTATTTCTCATCTTTTACTCCGAGTTAGCTTTCCTTTTCCAATATAATAGGTACCTCAGCAAAGTGTTTGGCCAAGGTGCAATGGTTAATTTTATGTGTTAACTTGGTTGGGCCATGAGATGCTCAGATATTTGGACAAACATTATTCTGAGTATTTATCTGAAGCTGTTCTTAGATAAGTTTAACATTTGAATCAACAGATTTTCAGTAAAGTAGAAGTACTCCATAATGTGGGTTGGCCTTCTCTCCCCAGCTAAAAGCAACATTCTCCAGCAGATTACCTTCATCTACAACATCAACTCTCCCTGGTTCTACAGCAGATGACTTTACACTCACATTGGGACATTTCTGGGAGGTTGTCATCTCCATTCTGTTTAGTTGCTTTTCTTGGGATTTATCTTGTTCCTTCACCTGGGATATACTCTTGTTTTGTTTTTGTTTTTGTTTTCCATTTTGGTTAGCTTTCTGTGATTGTGATATTAGTTCTGTCAGCTGCTGGGATTGTAATTCTTGTTTCTTTTGTCTGTCCTCTGGTAGATGAGGATAAGAGGCTTATGCAAGCTTCCTGATGGAAGGGACTGGCTGTGGGGAAACCTGGGTCTTGCTCTGGTGGGCAGAGCTATGCTCAGTTCAGTCCAGTTCAGCCACTTAGTCACATTCAACTATCTGCGACCTCATGGTCTGCAACACACCAGGCTTCCCTATCCATCATCAACACTCAGAGCTTGCTCACACACATGTCCATCAAATGGGTGATATTATCTCATCCTGTGATCCCCTTCTCCTCCTGCCTTTAATTATTCCAAGCATCAGGGTTTTTTCTAATGAGTCAATTCTTCACATCAGGTGGCCAAAGTATTGGAGTCAGATTCAGCATCAGTCCTTCCAAAAAATATTCAGGAATGATTTCTTTTAAGATTAACTGGTTTGATGTCTTTGCAGTCCAAGGGACTCTCATGTGTCTTCTCCAACACCACAGTTCAAAAGCATCACTTATTCAGTGCTCAGCTTTTTCATGGTCCAACTCTCACATCCATATATCACTACTGGAAAAAACATAGCTTTGACTAGATGGACATTTGTCGACAAAGTAATGTCTTTGCTTTTTAACATGCTGTCTAGATATTTCATAGCTTTTCTTCCAAGGAGGAATTTCATGGCTGCAGTCACCATCTGCAGTGGTTTTGGAACCCAAGAAAATAAAGTCTGTCACTGTTTCCATTGTTTCCCCATCTATTTGCCATGAAGTGATGGGACTGGATGCCATGATCTTTGTTTTTTGAATATTGAGTTTTATGCCAGCTTTTTCACTCTTCTCTTTGACCCTCATCAAGAGGTTATTTAGTTCTTCTTCGCTTTCTGCCATAACGGTGGTGTCATCTGCATATCTGAAGTTATTGGTATTTCTCCTGGCAATCATGATTCTAAGTTGCACTTCATTCAGCATGGCATTTTGCCTGATTGATTCTGCATATAAGTACAATAGGCAGAGAGACAATACACAGCCTTGATGTATGCCTTTGCCAATTTGGAGCCAGTCTGTTGTTCCATTTCCATTTCTAACTGTTGCTTCTTGACTTGCATACAAGAGACAGGTAAGGTGGTCTGGTATTCCCAACTCTTGAAGGATTTTCCAGTTTGTTGTGATCCACACAGTCAAATGTTTTGGTATAATCAATAAAGCAGAAGCAGATTTTTTTTTTTTCTTGAATTCTGTTGCTTTTTCGATGATCCAACGGATGTCGGTAATTTGATCTCTGGTTCCTCTGCCTTTTCTAAATCCAGCTTGAACATCTGGAAGTTCTCAATTCACTTACTGTTGAAGCCTAGCTTGAAGGGTTTTGAGCATTACCTTGCTAGCATGTGGGCTTCCCTGGTGGCTCAGACAGTAACGTGTCTGCCTGAAATTCAGGAGACCATGGTTCGATTCCTGGGTCGGGAAGATCCCCTGGAGAAGGAAATGGCAATCCACTCCAGCACTCCTGCCTGGAAAATCCCATGGATGGAGGAGCCTGATAGGCTACAGTCCATGGGGTCGCTAAGAGTCGGATATGACTGAGCGACTTCACTTTCACTTTCACTTTACTAGCATGGGAGATGAGTGCAATTATGCGGTAGTTTGAATATTCTTTGGCATTGCCTTTCTTTGAGATTGCAATGAAAACTGACCTTTTCCAGTCCTGTGGCTACTGTTGAGATTTCCAAATTTGCTTGTATATAAAGTGCAGCACGTTAAGAACTTTATCTTTTAGGATTTGAAATAGCTCAGCTGGTATTCCATAACCTCCACTAGCTTTGTTCATAGTGATGCTTCCTAAGGCCCACTTGACCTCACATTTCAGGATGTCTGGCTCTAGGTGAGTGATCACACCATCGTGGCTGTCTTGCTCATGAAGATCTCTTTTGTATATTTATTCTGTGTGTTCTAGGCATCTTTTCTTAATATCTTCTGCTTCTCTTACATCCATACTGTTTCTGTACTTTATTGTACCCATCTCTGCATGAAATGTTCCCTTGGTATCTCTAATTTTCTTGAAGAGATCTCTAGTCTTTCCTGTTCTATTATTTTCCTCTATTTCTTTGCACTGATCATGTAGGAAGGCTTTCTTATCTCTCTTTGTTATTCTTTGGAACTCTGCATTGAGATTAGTATAGTTTTCCTTTCCTCTTTTGCCTTCAGCTTCTCTTCTTTTCTCAATTATTTGTAAGGCCTCCACAAACAAATATTTTTCCATTTCTACATTTCTTTTTGTTGGAGATGATCTTGATCACTGCTTCCTGTACAATATCATGAACCTCCATTCATAGCTCTTCAGGCACTTTTGTTTATCAGATTTAATCCCTTGAATCTATTTGTACTTCTACCATATAATTATAAGGGATTTGATTTAGGTCATACCTGAATGGTCTAATGGTTTTTCTTACTTTCTTCAATTTAAGTGTGAATTTTGCAATAAGGAGTTCATGATATGAGCCATAGTCAGCTACCAGCCTTGTTTTTGCTGACTTTATAGAGCTTTTCTATCTTTGGCTGCAAAAAAATATAGTCAATCTGATTTTAGTATTGACCATTTGGTGTTGTACATGTGTAGAGTCTTCTCTTGTGTTGTTGGAAGAGGGTGCTTGTTATGACCAGTGCATTCTCTTGGCAAAACTCTATGACTATTACATCTACTACGGTGGGCAAGAATCCTTTAGAAGAAATGGAGTAGCCCTCATAATCAATAAAAGAATGCAAAATGCAGTACTTAAGTACAATCTCAAAAACGACAGAATGATCTCTGTTCATTTCTAAGGCGAACAATTCAATGTCACATTAATCCAAGTCTGTAAACCAACCACTAATGCTGAAGAATCTGAAGTTAAATGGTTCTATGATGACCTGCAAGACCTTCTAGAACTAACACCAAAATAAAAGATGTCCTTTTCATCATAAGGACTGGAATGCAACGTAGGAAGTCAAGAGATACCTGAAGTAATAAGCAAGTTTGGCCTTCAAGTACAAAATGAAGCAGGGCAAAGTGTTTCAAGAGTTTTGCCAAGAGAACACACTGGGATGTGCTCAGTAAAACTTTAATTCTATTTTACGTTGATGGGTATGGCTGTGTCCCTCCCTGTTACTTGTTTAGCCTGAGGTGACCTAGTCCTGGAGTCTACAGGCTCTCAGGTAGTGCTATTGGTGACCTCCAAGGCAAATTGGACACATCTCCCAGGACTGCTGCCGCCACTGCCCCTGTGCCTGTGGTGGGCCACTGCCAACACACACCTCTGCAGGAGGCCCTCAAACACTCACAGATATGTCTGGCTCAGTCTCTTGTGGGGTCATTTTTCCTTTCCCTTCAGTCCTGGTGTGAGCAAAGTTTTGTTTGCACCCTCCAAGAGTGGAGTGTCTGTTTCCCCAGTCTTTTGAAGGTCCTGTAATCAAATCCTGCTAGCCTTCAAAGTCATATTTCCTGGGGATTTCCAGTACCTTGGCCAGATCCCCTGCTTAGGAGCCTGATATGGGGCCTAGAACCTTTACAATAGTACAAGAACGTCTTTGGTATTATTGAGTTCCAGTTTGTGGGTCTCCCACCAGTCAGCTATAAGATTTGATTTTATTGTGGCTATGCCTTTCCACCATTTTATTGAGGGTTTTCCTTTGTCCTTGGATGTGGGGTATCTTTTTTTGGTGGTTCCAGTGTCTTCATGATAATTGTTCAACAGCTAGTTGTGATTTTGGTGCTCTGGAAGAAGAACATGTCCTTCTACTCTTCCAACTTGAACCAATCTCTGCATTAATATTTTAAAAAAGTGTTTCCTGATGCATTCTGATAGTTACAATATTTCCCTAGACATATGACTGTTATGGTATAATATTGCTATACTTACTTTTTATGAATCTCTACTAATAAGAAGATAATTCTTTACTTTTAGGTTTTACTGGGAGCTGAATCCAAACAAATAAAAGAAAATACACATTCCATAGATCCTACTATCTTGAATTCTGTGAAGGGTGTTAAATCAATCTTTTTTTTTTTTTAATTAAGAACTTTAAAAATATTTTATTTAGATATGTGGTTTCTTAACATAAGATTACCTTCAAAATGATTAAACAGTTCAGTATATTTTGTGGAAATGTCATGATTAACTGCTATTGTATCAAATTATGCCAATGGTTCTCAAACTGAAGCTGAATATTGTGCAGTCTACTAATTTTTAGTGTTGTTTTCTATACTTTGTATGTAATAATGTAGTTGTTATTTTAACATATCTCAAAAATTGGAATAAATTCTGCTATGGCTGGCCACTTAAGAGTTTATTTGCATCATTCATTAAGTGGGGTTTTTGATGTGAATGGGCTTTTTCCTGCGGAATAACCTGATCTCAACTGCAGAGGATGGTGGAAAAAGAAGAAAATCCAGTCTTAATGTGTAATATTTAATGTTCTGTGTCAAACGAGGCTATAGGGACCTATTTCTACATGGACCAAGGGACTCTAAACTGGTGCTTTGTGTGCTGCTAGAAAATAAGGTGGGCCATACTTGAAGTGAGGGGGATGACAAAACCGAAGTGTAGGAAACAAGAAAAAAAAATCACAGACATATAGGAATATATATCGCACAAAGAGGATTTCTGATAGCTAGACGTGTGGTAAGTTACATTAAAGTCACAAAGGACTATAATCTGAATGAGGATTTTTTACTAGAGGTGAGACGATACAATAAGGATTAAAGGAAAACTTTGGCCCTATGGAAGAGAGCAATTATAACACTTCCATAGGTGGTTCCAGTCTTGGCTGAATGACTAATTCTACAGTTCATCTGCTAACATGTTGTAGTCTGGGTCCAGAACAAATTATGCTTGGTGTAAAGGCTGGAAATATAAATACATACAGCTGGAAAAGACTGGTGATTATAAAAAAAAAAAATAGGAATAGATGTTAGATATTTTGGGGGTTTGTCTAGTTCTCATTACGGAGAAGGCAATGGCAACCCACTCCAGTACTCTTGCCTGGAAAATCCCATTAACGGAGGAGCCAGGTAGGCTTCAGTCCATGGGGTCGCTGAGTCAGACACGACTGAGCGACTTCCCTTTCACTTTTCGCTTTCATGCATTGGAGAAAGAAATGGCAACCCACTCCAGCATTCTTGCCTGGAGAATCCCAGGGACAGAGGAGCCTGTTGGGCTGCCATCAATGGGATCGCACAGAGTTGGACACGACTGACGTGACTTAGCAGCAGCAGTAGTTCTCATTAAAAAGTTGAACTTATTTGTTATCGTTAAAACACGTAAAAGTACTGGATGTGTTAGACAGCCCTACTCTTTCCTCTGTCATGTATCAGTGAATCTTATATCAGTCAATCATATTTTGGTTCCTACAAGGCTCTAGGAATTGAAATATGGAGTTTATAAAAACATTAAACTACCTTTCTACTGATGGGATAGAGACAACAAGCAAGGACAAAATAAAGAGAATTCCATGGTAGGTTCTATAAGAAAATAAGCAAGGTAAGTGACAGAGTGACCAGATGGAGGGGCTTTAGGTGGAATGGTCAGGAAAGGTATTTGTGAAGGGCAACTATTTAGCAGAGGCGTGGAGGCAAAATCAGAGATAACATAGGTAAAGAATGCAGGGCAGGAACATCTTGGATCAGTTGAGTTCTACTGAGGATGCAGTGCTTAAACTCTGCCTCTATGTACCAGTGTCAAAGCAAATCTTGAAGACAGAGTTTTGGGTGAAGTAGGAAAAAAAAAAAGCTTTATTGCTTTGCAAGCCAAAAAGGGACACAGTGGGCTCCAACTTCAAAAACTATGTGTCCCAACCAGAGAGGACTTGAAGAATTTTATAGCAGTGATTCAAGGATGGGGTTGCTGAGAGATTAGGGTGTTAGTATAGCCTGAGCTCCCTTACTTTTGTCTCAGGTGGTTGGTCTCCTAGACTTGATGATCTTCTCTGGCCCCTTTAATCTTGTCTCAAGTGGTTTCTTGGCTGCTTCCCCTTGATTAGCAACTATTTGAATCTGTCCTTTGGAACTCAGGAAAGGTCATGAAGGCTGGTGTCTATTTCTTACAAATAAGAAAAGGAGAACACAGAAAAACTTCCATGTCAAGAAGTCCCACAGGGTCCTTCTCAGTTCAAATGTTTGTGGTGTCAGATCACAGTGAGAGGGAGAACAGATATCTGTTATGAAGTAGATACAAGTAAGGTCTAGAAACCATGACAAGAAATCGGAATTTTGCTCTAAGTACAAAGAGAAGCATTCAAGGTTGTAAGTGATATGTAATAACACTCTTAAAAAAAAATAGCTTTTCAGGAAGAGATGGTATTAATGAGGAGAAAATTTTTTACCAGGTTTCTCCACTGTAAATGCACCATTACTTCTTTCCATACAATAGTCTTGAAAGTAGGTTACTAGATCCATTCAAAGGTTCACATTCAAAGATTGGGAAATTAAGCTCCACTTCTTGAAAGGGGTTATCTACATGTCTTTGGTAGTCCAAGGGACTCTCGAGAGTCTTCTCCAACACCATAGTTCAAAAGCATTAACTCTTTGGTATTCAGATTTCTTTGTGGTCCAACTCTCACATCCATACATGACTACTGGGAAAACCATAGCTTGGACTATATGGATCCTTGTCAGCAATGTAATGTCTCTATTTTTTAATATGCTGCCTAGGTTTGTCATAGCTTTTCTTCCAAGAAGCAAACGTCTTTTAATTTCGTGGCTGCAGTCACTATATGCAGTGATTTTGGAGCTCAAGAAAACAAACTCTTTCACTGTTTCTACTGTTTCCTGCAAGAAGATCAAACAAGCCAATCCTAAAGAAAAGTATTGTTGAATATACATTAGAAGGACTGATGCTGAAGCTCCAATATTTTAGCCACTGATGTGAAAAACTGACTCATTGGAAAAAGACACTGATGCTGGGAAAGATTGAAGGCAGGAAGAGAAAGGGATGACAGAGGATGAGACGTTTGGATGGCATCACTGACTAAATGGACATGAGTTTGAGCAAGCTCTGGGAGACAGTGAAGGACAGGAAAGACTGGCATGCTGCAGTCCATAGCATCACAAGGAATCAGACAAGAATTATCAATTGAGTAACAACCATAAAGCTATTACAGACAGAACGAATATTGTTTAATTCTGTCACAATAATAATTGCCTTGGAGCAGCACACTCAACAGCAGAACGTCAATTTCAGCTTTCTAGGTTGTACCTTCTTTAGTGTCATAATTAACAGTATTAGAAAGGAAACAACAGGCCCCAAATGGAGTTCCTTGTAGTCATTACCATGTCAGCAAACCAAGACTTCATACCTAACCTAACTGTAATTTCAGCTTCTGTCATGAATGTAACCTTTAACCAGTCTATTTGGAGTTACTTGCTCAGGACTAGTGAGGTAATATAACTGATAGATCCCATTTTCCCCCAAAAGAAGATGACCTTCCTGAAACAATCCACTCTTTGCTAGGATAACTTACTTGCCCCACTTCCTTCTGCCTACAAAAGGCAGTTCCTCTGAGCCCTTTCTATTTACTAGATGAGATGCTGAAAAATTAATATATCATTGAATAGAGCTAATTAGATTTTTAAATTTACTCAGTTATTATTATTATTTTCTTAGCAACATCAGCCTTGGAAACCCTAATAGTCACAACAACTGCTAGTCTCGGACTTCTAATTTCCTTCACCCTATATGGAGCATTTTGTGTGCATTATTTAATTTACTGAGATATGGAGGAGTTAGTCTCTCTGTTTAACAGAAAAGAAAACTGAAACTGAGAATAATTAAATGATTTAACTTCTTTTTCATAGATGGTAAATAGTAAAATCAGGAAGGGAAGCCAGTCTGCTTGATGTCAACTACAGTACTTAAAATTTTTGTCCCCATAGGATCCTCTTCTGTTGTGACATTGCCTCACATCCAGTTCAGCTCAGTCACTCAGTCATGTCCAACTCTTTGTGACCCCAAGGGCTACAGCACACCAGGCCTCCCTGTCCATTGCCAACACCCAGAGACTCCTCAAACTTATGTCCATTGAGTCAGTGATGCCATCCAACCATCTCATCCCCTGTTGTCCCCTTCTCCTCCTGCCCTCAATCTTTCCCAGCATCAGGATCTTTTCAAATGAGTAAGCTCTTTGCATCAGGAGGCCAAAGTACTGGAATTTCAGCTGCAATATCAGTCCTTCTAATGAACATTCAGAACTGATTTCCTTTATTTAGGATGGACTGGCTGGATCAAACAAAGCTAGTGGAGGTGATAGAATTCCAGCTTAACTATTACAAATCCTAAAAGATGATGCTGTTAAAGGGTTGCACTTAATATGCCAGCAAATTTGGAAAACTCAACAATGGCCCCAGGACTGGATTTTAATTCCAACTCCAAAGAAGGCCCATGACAAAGAATGTTCAAACTACCACACAAGTGTGCTCATTTCACATGCTAGCAAGGCAATGCTCCAAATCCTTCAAGATAAGCTTCAACAATAAGAAAACTGAGAAATTCCAAATGTATATGTACAAGTTGGGTTTAGAAAAGCAGAGGAACCAGAAATCAAATAGCCAACATTTGTTGAATTATAGAAAAAGCAAAGGAATTCCAGGAAAAAAAAATCTATTCCTGCTTCATTTGCTATGCTAAAAGTTTTGACTGTGTGGATCAAAACAAACTGTGGAAATTTCATAAAGAGATGGGAATACCAGACTACCTTGCCTGCCTCCTGAAAAGCCTGTGCGCAGGTCAAGACTCAACACTTAGAACTGGACATGGAACAGCAGACTGATTCCAAATTGCGAAAGGAGTATATCAAGGCTATATATTGTCACCTTGCTTACATAACTTTCATGCAGAGTACATCATTTGAAATTCTGTCCTGGATAAATAACAAGCTGGAAAAAAGATTATCGGAAAAAACAGCAACAACCTCAGATATGCAGATGATACAACTCTAATGGCAGAACATGAATAGGAACTAAAGAGTCTCTTGATGAGGGTGAAAGAAGAGAGTGAAAAATCTGGCTTAAAACTCAACATTCACAAAACAAAGCTCATGGATTCTGGGCCCATCACTCTGTAGCAAATAGATGGGGAAAAAGTGGAAACAATCGCGGATTTTATTTTCTTGGGCTCTAAAATCACTGCGGAGGGTGACTGAAGCTACAAATTAAAAGACAGCTGCTCCTTGGAAGAAAAGCTATGACAAATGTTAAAAAGACAGAATGTTGAAAAGCAGAGACATCACTTTGCTGACAAAGGTCTATAGAGTCAAAGCTATGGTTTTTCCAGTAGTCACATACGGATATGAGAGTTGGACCATAAGGAAGGCTGAGCACCAAAGTATCGATGCTTTTGAACTATGATGCTGGAGAAAACTTTTGAAAGTCCCTTGGATTACAAGGAGTTCAAACCAGCCTTTTCTAAAGGAAATCAGTCTTGAATATATATTGGAAGGACTGATCCTGCAGCTGATGCGCCAGTACTTTGGCCACCTGATGGGAAGAGCTTTTCCTCTTTGGAAAAGACCCTGATGTGGGAAAGATTGAGGGCAAGAGAAGTGGGTGACAGAGGATGAGATGATTGGATGGCAGCATTGACTCAATAGACATGAGTTTGAGCAAACCCCAGGAGATAGTGAAAGACTGGGAAGCAGGGTGTGCTGCAGTCCATGGGTTCACAGAGAGTCAGACATGACTGATCACAGAGCACCATCAACAACATGTTGTTAAGCAAGTTTGCTTTTCTCTATTGACTGATCTTTTTATTACAAGAGCATCTCAAACAAAAACCTAGAAGGGTAAAGGAAGAACTATTTTTCCTCCCTTAGGGATAGATTAAATAATTACAAAAAAATTTTTGAACAACGTCTTTCCCTCTAGCAGTCATTCTTTCCATCTTCCTGTCTTCCTCCCCTTCATTCTCCTCCTTAGCTGCCTCCTTCACCTCCTCTTCTTCTTTTCTTCCTCTCCCTCACATTGCATTGTTTTGAATCAGAAGATAAATGGGCTCCTGGCTAAGAAGCTGAACTCTATCCCCTGTGGACAGATATCCCAAAATAAACAGAGTGGCAGGAACAAGGAGTCTTGCTTAGATAAAATATAAAGAGACCACATTATTGAGGTTAAAGAGACTTCTCAACTACACAAGCATAGAAAGCTTTTTGGGGGCTCAAAAAAGGAAGGAGCATCACCTCATAATATATTGTGTCAACCTTCCCATAGGTCTCTGCACTGGAATCCATCTTGTCTAAGAGATGTGCGTGCACACAAGAGAGGACCCTGAATTAAAATAAATATGAATTCAGAGCCAGGCAAAGCAATATGAGTGACCACCGGAAAACTAGAAGTGATCTATATAAGTGATTTAAATTACCACAACTGTGTAACTCTTTCCCTGAGCCCACCCAAAATATGTCTATTCACAGGTACTTTTTTCCTCCTAATAAACACTTTACTTTTTTTCTTTATTTTCTATTTCTTTGTTGAAATGTGTTTCTCCAAAGCAAACAAGCCACGGCCTTGTCACTAGCCCTTGGTTGGGTAGCTGAGCTCCTGCTTTAAGCTGTTGCATGCCAAGGCCATCTGAGATCACTTTCAAACTGAAAACTAAAAGATAATTTAGAATTTGGGGGAAAAAAGTAGACAAATAGAATTCATGAGTAATAATGTTTTAATTAAATTCTGACTACTTTTTGCAAGTTTTATGGAGGAAAAATATATGGCCTTGGACTTCATTGTGTTATAAAATTTTGATTCTAATTCCTAAGAATAAACTTCCTTTTTAAGATTTCTACCTGTCTGGTTCTGTATAGCCATAGATCACTGGACTTGTATAGTGGAACTTTCTTGATAGGAACTGGAGCAGGAGAGGCAATTGTTATCAAGTTTGAGGTGGAGACAGGCTGTCCATTTTTTTTTTTTTAATGAGGATATTGTCCTCTTTAATAACTATGAAGATACGTGGAATTTCCTGTCATTTGAATCATTTCATATTAATATGATTATACATCAAATATTCATTAAGTGCCTCCCATTTTCATAGTACTATTGTACAGTACTGGGGCCAGAAGGTAATTGAGAGTCAAATTACCCTCAAAATACTATCAGCCTCTCTACCACCAAAACTGCCCTCAAATAAACATGCAATCTACATGAAAATGTTTGCTTTGAAAATGAATTTTCAAGAGAAATCTGGCAGTTCACCCCAACTTTGCTCTCAACAGAAGATATTGCTCATTTCTTCCTGTAGAAAAATTTTGGAACTATCACACTAGAAAATGTAAAATTTATAAAGTGTGGTGCTTTCCTTTAATGATCTTATAATCTAATTGTAGAGTAAATACATAAAATTGTAAGGAAATTAAATAGCAATAAAATATTTACTAATGCCTTTCTTTTGGCGGGGGAGGTGGGGGAGTGGGGGTAGTGAGAGAGTTAGTTCTGAGGAAGGTTGATAAGGAGCCCAGGGTCTTCAATGAGGAAGGAGTCTAGGGCCCTCAAGGAGAAAGGAGTCTGGGGTTCTCAAGGAGGAGGAAACGATAAACATTGTTTTGCTTACATTCCTTAGTCTTAATCATATAAATCAGACAAGACTTTATTTTCTTTAAGGCCAGACCTAGTGATTACACAACAAAACAATTCATCTTAAACTCGGTGCATATATATATATATATATATATATATATAACAAGATTATATAACAACAATGTATCTTGATCAAGGACAAGTTTCTCCTTCTTAACAAGAACCTTCTGATTAATCTTACTATTTTAATACATATGTGTGGGAGTCAGTCTGGTAAGACCTTTCTACTGTTAGTTCTAATCTTTTTAACTTAAAATCTATGCTGTGGGAATGGGTCTGTTAAAAGTATATAAGGCCTTCCTAAGACTATAAGGGGTCAGAACTCTCTCTGCCCCTCTTCTAATGGCTATGTCAGAAGTTTTCTCTGTCCCTTTTTATACTTTAATAAAGCTCTGCTTCATAAAAGCTTTTGAGTGATAAAGCCTAGTCCCTGGTCCTGAAGCTAAATCTTCTTTGGAGGTCACAAATCTGACATCATTCACCATAAGCTATAAGGGGAGCACAATTTTCAAATAAAAATGGGTTTTTATTTTTCATTCTTTAAAAATCACATTCAAAATTTGACTTCCCCTAATGCCCTGAGGTGAGCACATGGGAGGGAAGGAGACCCCAAACCAGACTTGATGGGAAGCAGGCACGACACTGCACAGGGCATCTCAGCAAGCAGGAGGAAGCATGTGGTGGACAAGGTGGAACCCTGTGGGTGGTGACATAGCATATGGGGCCATAGGCCTGGACACCTGAGAGTGTTGCAGGGAATTCTGACTATGTTGGATCTGCTTTTTTACTTTAAACTTTTTTTGTTGTTGATTTTCTTGTTACAGTGATACATCATGGCCTCCCTCAGGAAAACCTATCCCTTTGCTTGATTGCTACACTAAAACGTCTTTGTCTAGCTATAAGGGAAATAATCTGACTCTGCCCACATGTGAATGACTGCAGGAAAGAAGAGATTAACACACCCCTTCCCAAGGTTGGCCATTCTAGGAGTGATTTGCAAGATAATGGCCTTTTTTACTTTACTTTCTCAACTCTTCCCTCTCTCTGTTCTATTAAAAACCAACTGAACAAACAAAAATCCTGGCATCCAGACCCCAACAAGATGGTTATTGTGAGACATTAATCTTCTATCTTCTCAGCCATCTGTCTTTCTGGATAAAGTCATATACCTTGCCTCTACACCTTGTCTCCAGACTATCAGCCTGTTGCGAGGTGAGCAGATTGAGCCTGAACTCAATAACAGGGGCAGACTGAATGGCATGGGATGAGGAGGGCTGTCTGCTTCCCAGATTGGTCCCCTATGGCCCTGAACAGACAAGGCTTTGCCCAGACTTGGGGCAGTGCAATGTTAGGGCCAAGGTAGCACAGTGTGGCATGACTCACAAGTACTTTCCTTCAGTCCCTGAATGTGAACTCTTGGAATGGGAGGAAGAAGAGGGGCTGCAGTGATGGTGAAGAGTATAATCTGTCAACTCAAAAACTGCAGGCTGAGTAGAAGTTTCTCTTTTTAATCAACATTTATATTGTTGATTGTCGTAATCAACATTATATTGTTATAAATAAACATTTATATGTGTAAGAAAAAATCTCCATTGATAAAGGTATCTTCCTCTTTGTACCAGAAAAAGGAGGATGACCAAATCTCTAGAAACTTATCAGTGCAGAAGTCAGGGACTTAAATCTGCATAAAAACCTTACTCTTGTTCACAGTGCTTTTCCAAAGGTCATTTCTCACAACTACACCCTCTCCCAACATATTTTGTCTTTAGCATGATATATTTTTAAGGTGACTTAAGTTAATGACTTGAGTCATTTCTAGGGACTACTCATTTTCCCTAGGTCTCTCATATAAACAAGAGATATACATCTCATTAAACTTTTGTTTATTTGTTTGTATTTTTTCCCCTTTCAATCTTGTCTTTTATTACATGGGGGTTTTAGTAAGGAGCCTAGAAAAGTAGAAGGTAATTTATTTTTTCTCCCACACAAGGGCAGGAATATCTTCTACTAATACTACTGTCTTGACAAAGCTCCACAATGTCTAGGGAAGGTCAGAATGGAAGCAGCCAGTGATATGGGGGCTTTTCCCGCATGAGAGGCAGGAGCCAAGGTACTGTGGGAGGCTTTGGGATCAGGGAGACAATGAGGGCTCTTCTCCACCTGCCGGGTGGAGAACAGACAGTACAGGGCTCTTTACCAGTCATAGGAGGGATTCTGTGGGAAAATTAAAGTAGCATCACAAAAATAAGTGTCCCAAAGTCAGTAAGTCCAAGAAGGGTCAGAAGGAGAATAGAAGTTAATAACCAGAGTCTGGAGTTCTAGATCTTGGTTTCAATCTTGTTTCCATCATGCGCTATGTGACCCCAGGTTTCAGTTTTCCTGTCCATGGAAAATGGAAATAGCAGAATGCTGTGCTGTGCTGTGCTGTGCTGTGCTTACTCGCTCAGTCATGTCCTACTCTTTCGGATCCCATGGACTATAGCCTGCCAGGCTCCTCTATCCATGAGGATTCTCCAGGCCAGAATACAGGAGCTGGTTGTCATGCCTTCCTCCAGGGGATCTTCCCAACCCAGGGATCAAACACAGGTCTCTCACATTGCAGGTGGATTCTTTACCAACTGAGCCATGAGGGAAGCCCCAAAACACTGGAGTGAGTAGTCTATTCTTTCTCCAGGGGAACTTCCCAACCCAGGAATCTAAACAGGATCCCCTGCATTTCAGGCTGATTCTTTACCAGCTGAGCTACTGATGAAGACCAGGATGTTGTGAGGAGTAAATAAATTAACACATCTAAAATACATAGAACAGTCCCTGATGCCACAGAGTGATATATTAGCCATCATTATTGTTTTCACCATTATTGGCTTACCAGCTGGTGTTACAGATGAAAAACCAGCCTGCCAATGCAGGAGACATAAGAGAGTCAGGTTTGATCTCTGGGTCTAGAAGATCCCCTGGAGGAGGAAATGGCACCCCACTCCAGTATTCTTGCCTGGAGAATGCTGTGCACAGAGGAGCCTGACAGGTTACAGTCCATAGGGTTGCAGAGTTGGACACACCTGAAACTACTTACACACACACACACACACACACACACACACACACACATTATTTCCTGAAGGAGGGATAATCTTGGGTTGTAACTCTCAGGTGAGGTGCTATGAAAAACGTCATCATTTTGACTTGGTTTGACAGAAAGTTAGTATTTGAATCAAAGGAACTTAAATTGTAGTGGAACAAAATATGTCACTACAAAATGTGTCTCTTTGGCTTGAGGATTATGTGGAGCTGGTTGTTTGTCAGAAACAAAGGGTTCAGGAAGAATATTTTATTGCCTCCTTTAATGGTCTAAAGATAATTTAGATAAAAGGCCTTATCTAGGAAGAATAAATGTAATTACTGATAACTACAGTGTAATACGAATTGAGTGCGGACAAAAGCCTGTATGAATAGAGTCCCCTCCATGTCTCACTGTCTCTAAATGTTTTACCAAACATTTATTTACCAAATATTTTCTCTTTTTGTCTTTCAGCAAAGTAACACTCATTCCTTTGAAGACCCAAACCCTACTTGCCTCTCCCATCTCTTAGATGGCATGTAAACTTTAATTGTCTACTTTGTCCTTGGGCCCCATATTCTATGGAATCCCATACCTGCAACAGTTAGATCTGATTTTCTCCTATTAATCAGGCACATGTCAATTCAGTTCTTAGAAGAGCAAGAAGGGTAGAGGAAAGTTTATTCCTTCTCCACAAATTCAAGACTCTAAATCATATTTTTGAAAATAATTGAATGTGTGGAGTATGATGTTTGTTTCTATGATGCTGCAGTGAGTGTTGTCTCTTCTGCATCACACCCAATAATGGTTTCAGGAAAAATTGATTAGCACCTACTATCAATATGGTGCTAATGGTGGAAAATTTTAGAGACTCATTTCAGTTAAGTATTTTCAGAGTGAACTGTTTATTTTTTTGTAATTTTTTTCATTTTATTTTCTTTATTTTTTTGAAATAAAGCTAACTTACAACATTATATTAGTTTTAGATACCAGTTCAGTTCAGTTCAGTCGCTCAGTCATGTCCACCTCTTTGCGACCCCATGAATCCCAGCACGCCAGGCCTCCCTGTCCATCACCAACTCCCAGAGTTCACTCAGACTAACATCCATCGAGTCACTGATGCCATCCAGCCTTCTCATCCTCTGTCGTCCCCTTCTTCTCCTGCCCCTAATCCCTCCCAGCATCAGAATCTTTTCCAATGAGTCAACTCTTTGCATGAGGTGGCCAAAGTACTGGAGTTAGCTTCAGCATCATTCCTTCCAAAGAGATCCCAGGGCTGATCTCCTTCAGAATGGACTGGTTGGATCTCCTTGCAGTCCAAGGGACTCTCAAGAGTCTTCTCCAACACTACAGTTCAAAAGCATCAATTCTTCGGCACTCCGCTTTCTCGACAGTCCAACTCTCACATCCATATATGACCACTGGAAAAACCATAACCTTGACTAGACGGACATTAGTCGGCAAAGTAATGTCTCTGCTTTTGAATATGCTATCTAGGTTGGTCATAACTTTTCCTCCAAGGAGTAAGTGTCTTTTAATTTCATGGCTGCAATCACCATCTGCAGTCATTTTGGAGCCCAAATCTGACACCATTTCCACTGTTTCCCCATCTATTTCCTATGAAGTGATGGGACCAGATGCCATGATCTTCGTTTTCTGAATGTTGAGCTTTAAGCCAACTTTTTCACTCTCCTGTTTCATTTTCATCAAGAGGCTTTTTCGTTCCTCTTCACTTTCTGCCATAAGGCTGGTGTCATCTGTATATCTGAGGTGACTGATATTTCTCCCGGCAATCTTGATTCCAGCTTTAGATATAGAATGTAGTAATTCATTATTTTTATGTTAAAAAATGATCACCATAATAAGTCTCATGAATATCTGTCTCTAAGCTATGTTCTGATGCCTTTATTTTATAATTTGGAGTTTGTGCCTCTTAATCCTTCCTACTTACCCTCAGCCTTCCTCCCTTCTGAGAACGGCTTCTTTGGTCACTGACTCTATGAGCATGTTACAGTTGTGTTGTGTTTGGTCATCTGCTTTGTTAAAAAGCAAGTACCCACATAAAGATGAAACTATATGATGTTTTTCTTCCTCTGACTTATTTCACTAAGTCCATCTATGTTATTGCAATTAAAGATCTCACTGTTTCTTATGCCTAGTAATGTTCCACTATGTATGTATATCTCATCTTCTTTACTTATTTATGGTTTGATGGGACTAAGTTTGTTTCCATAACTTGACTGTTATAAATACTGATAAAATGACCATAAATAGGGGTGTATATATCTCTTAGAATCAGTGCTTTTGTATTCTTCAGAAAAATGCCCAGAAGTAGAATTGCTAGAGCATATGGCGGTTCTATTCTTAATTTTTGGAGGAAGCGCCATCTTGTTTTCCACAGTGGCTGCACCGATTTATGTTCCCACGAAAAGTTCTTGATAACACTTGTTATTTGTCGTTTTTCCAATAATAGCCAGTTTGAAATGTCTGAGGAGACACCTCTTTGTAATTTTAATTTTCATTTCCTTGATTATTAGTGATATTGAGCATCTTTTCATTTGTTTATTTTCTTCTGTATATCTTCTTAGAAAAATGTCTATTGGGGTCCTCTGCTCACATTTTAATCAGGTTGCCTGTTTGATTTTGAGTGAGTTGAGTTTGTGTGTTTTGAATATTAACTCATTATCAGATATACCATTTGCAAGTATATTCTCCCATTCAGTAGGCTGATTTTTCACATACTTGATAGGTTTTTTCATTATGCAAAAGTATTTTTTTCCTTTGTTTCTTTCCTTTTTTAGTTTAATATATTCTGATATATGTATTTTTGTCTGAATAAAAATATTCAAAAAATATTGCAAAGACCAAAGAATATAAAAGTTTTATGATTTCATGTCTTAACATTTGTCTTTAATTCATCTTGAGTTTATTTGTGTATATGTGTGGGAAACTGAACAACTGGATTCTTCTACAGCAGCTGTTCAGTTTTACCAGAACAATTTATTGACACAGCTAGCTTTTTCCTACTTTACATGATTGCCCCTCTATAATAAATTAATTAACAAATTAATAAGTGTTGGTTAATTTCTGGGTTCTCTGTTTTCTTCCATTAATCTGTGTCTATTTTTGTGCCAATACTATAATGTTTTCTCAACTGTGACTCTGGAGTACAATCTCAAGCCAGGGAATGTGACACTTCCATTTTTGTTCTTCTTTCTCAAGATTCTTTTTTGGCTATTGGGGATCTTTCGTGTTTCATACAAATTTAGAATTATTCACTCTAGTTATGTGAAAAACCCCTTAGACATTACGTTCAATCTACAGATTGCCTTGGGTAGAATGACTGTCTTAACACTGTTTGTTCTTCCAATCCATGAGCATGGTATATCTTTCCATTTGTTTGTGTATCATATCAGTTTCTTTCATCAAAGTCATACTTTTTTAAGTACAGATCTGTCCTGGGTTTGCATATATTTATTTCTAATTTTTATTTAATGTAATTGTAAATTGAATTGCTTTCTTAATTTCTCTTTCTATAGTTGTTAGTGTATAGAAATGCAAGAGATTTATATGTATTAATTTTCTATATTGTAACTTTACTGATTTTATTGATTAATTAAAAAAAAGTTGGTCATGTCTTTAGGATTCTTTCTATATAGTATAATATCATCTGAAAACAATCACAGTTTAACTTCCTCCTTCCCAATTAGATTCCGCTTATTTATATTTTTTTCTTATCTGATTGTTGTGCCACGATTGCCAATTCCTTGTTGAATAAGAGAGTAAAAGTAGCCATTCAAATCTTGTTTCTGATCTTAGAAGAAATATTTTATCTTCATCACTGCATATGATTATGGTTTTGTAATTAATGGCTTTTATTATATATATTAATGTTCTCTCATAGTCACTTTGTTGAGAGTTTTTATCATAAATGGATGTGACATTTTTTTAGCTTTTTCTTATTCTATTGAGATGATTACAGAAATTCTATTCTTCATTTGTTGATATGATGTACCATGTTAAATGCTTTTGACATAATAATTAATCTTTTTTGTTTTGTGCAACATGGTAAATTATTGTGGATAGAGACAATTTTACTATTTTTGTCTTTGAACCTTTCTTCTAGCTTCCTACACGTGATTGATCTTCTCTTGCTAATATATAATTTCTACATTTCTAGTTGTTTTCTGTTTAGAGAATTCCTTTTAACATTTCTTGAAAAGTTAATTTAGTGGTAATTAACTTTTTTAGCTTTTGGTTCTCTATAAAACTCTTTTGTCTCTCCTTCAAATCTGAATGAAAGCCTTGACTATTGAGTAGTCTTGATTAAAGGTGTTTTCTTTCCATCACTTTGAATATATTATACCACTCCACTTTGATCAGCAAAGTTTCTGCTGAAAGATCTGCTCATATTCTTATGGGAGTTCCCCAGTATATAGATAGTTGTTTTTCATATCCTATTCTTACTCTATTCATATTTAATTTATGCCACTTTAATTCTTTGGGTTCCTCTTGTTTGGGACTCTTTGTTTGCTAGACTTCTAGACTTAGCTGTCCCATTTCCTTTTTCTAATTATGGAAGTTTTTAACTATTACTGTCAGATAAGTTATCTGAAGCTTTCTCTCACTATTCTCCCTTTGTGATGCCTAAAATAAAATTTTATTTTCTTGATGTTGTCTCAAAAGTTTCTTAAATGACTAATTTTTTTAAATTATTTTTTTTCTATTCAGCTTGGATGATTTCCACTACTCTGCTTTTCAGTTTGCTCATCCATTCCTCTGCATAATCTAATCTATTGTTAATCCTTTATAGTGTATCCATCACTTTGATTATTCAATTCTTTGGCTCTGTTTTGTTCTTCTTTATATTTTCTAACTCTTCAATGAAATTCTCCCTCTGTTCATGCAATTTTCTTGGGTTTGTTGAGAATCTTTATGATCATTACCTTGAACTTTTTATTTAGTCGATTAGTTATCTCCAGTTCATTTTGTTCTTATTCTGAGGTTTGTCTTATTTCTTTGTTCAGACCACATTCTCCTATCATCTTATTTTGCTTAGTTCTTTGTGTTTATTTCTTAATATTACATAAGTCAGCTGCATTTCTTAATCTTGCTGAAATGACTTTTTGTAGGAGACATCATATATTACCCAGCAGCACACTCTTTTTTTGTCATCAGAGGTAAAATACTCTTCAGGTGCTGCTTATGTAGGCTGTGGGCACTTTTCTGTTGCAACAGGGCCAGCTACTCTTAGTACACTGATATGCACTGGCATGCACAGTCCAGGAGACCTGGAGGATGTTTTCATCCTCTTGATGAGAGGAATGGGGTCCTGGTATGGCTGGCTTTGTAGCCTGGGGGTCCAAGGCCTGATGATATCCCAGTTTTGAATGAAACCATCTCTCCATAGCTGTCGCTAGGGCCAAATAATTTCAGGTTGGTGCTGGCCTGCTGGTGGGTAGTGTCATTGTATGGCTAAATGATTAACCTCGGGTCCCCAGAGCTGAAACCAACTACCTGGTGGGCAAGTAGGTCCATGTACTAATAGCATGACAAGAATAATTCAAAATAGCGCTTGCTAACACCAGAGTCTTTGTGATAGAATGAATTCCCCAAAATCATGACTGCCAGCATATATGCTCTAGAAAGAGTCCCATTTGCCTCCTAACTTCCTGAAGGCTCTCCAGGATCAGCACTCAGGTTCCTTTTATTTTTTTTTAATTTAATTATTTTAAATTGAAGGATAATTGATTTTCAGAATTTTGTTGTTTTCTATAAAACCCTAACATGAATCAACCATAGGTATACATATATCCCCTCCCTTTTGAAGCCCCCTCTCATCTTCCTCCCCATCCCATTCCTCTAGGTTGATTCAGAGCCCCTGTTTGAGTTTCCTGAGCCATACAGCAAATTCCTGTTGGCTAAATATTTTATATATGATAATGTAAGTTTCCATGTTACTCTTCCCATACATCTCACCCTCTCCTCTGCTTTTCCCATGTCCGTAAGTCTATTTTCTATGTCTGTTATTTCATTGTTGCCCTGTAAGTAAATTCTTCAGTACGATGTTTCTTGATTCTTTATATATGCTTTGAATATGATATTTATCTTTCTCTTTCAGACTAACTTCACCCTTTATAATAGGTTCTAGGTTCATCCACATCATTAGAACAAACTCAAGTGTATTCCTTTTTATGGCTGAGTAATATTCCATTGAATAGATGTACCAAAACTTCCATATCCATTCGTCTTTTGATGGATATCTAGGCTGCTTCCATGTTCTAGCTATTGTAAATAGTGCTGCAATGAACATGAGGGAACATGTGTCTTTTTCTATTTTGATTTCCTCAAAATGTAGGAGGACCCATTAATCCCCCTAGGAGTGGGATTAGTGGGTCATATGGAGGCTTTATTCCTAGTTTTTAAAGGAAGCTCCATACCGTCTTCCATAATGGCTGTATAAATTTATATTCCCACCAACAGTGCAAGAGCATTCCCTTTTCTTCACACCCTCTCCAGCATTTGTTGTTTGTAAACTTTTTGATGATGACCATTCTCACTGGTATGAGCTGATATGTCATTGTAGTTTTGATTTGTGTTTTTCTAATAAAGAGCAATGCAGAGCATCTTTTCATGTGTTTGTTAGCAATTAGTATGTCTTTGCTAGAGAAATGTCTGTTTAGGCCTTTTTCCCACTTTTTGATTGGGTTGTTTGTTTTTCCTGTATTGAGTTGTATGAGCTGCTTGTATATTTTGGAAATTAATCCTTTGTCAGTCGTTACACTAGCTATTATTTTCTCCCATTCTGAGGGTTGTCTTTTCATCTTGCTTATATTTTCTTTGTTGCTTATACTTTCCCAAATTACTGCAGATGGTGACTGCAGCCATGAAATTAAAAGACGCTTCCTCCTTGGAAGAAAAGCTATGACCAACCTAGACAATATATTAAAAAGCAGAGACATTACTTTGCCATCTAGTCAAAGCAATGGTTTTTCCAGTAGTCATGTATGGATGTGAGAGTTGGATTATAAAGAAAGCTGAGCATGGAAGAACTGCTGCTTTTGAACTGTGGTGTTGGAGTGAGTTGGACTGTTGAGAGTCCCTTGGACTGCAAGGAGACCCAACCAGTATATCCTAAAGGAAATTAGTCCTGAACATTCATTGGAAGGACTGATGCTGAAGTTGAAACTATAATATTTTGGCTACCTGATGAAAAAGAATCAACTCATTGGAAAATACCTTGATGCTGGGAAAGAATGAAGGCAGGAGGAGAAGGGGACAACAGAGGATGAGATGGTTGAATGGCATCACCAACTCAGTGAGCATGAGTTTGAGTAAACTCCAGGAGTTGGTGATGGACAGGGAGGCCTGGCGTGCTGCAGTCCATGGGTAGTAAAGAGTCGACACTACTGAGTGACTGAACTGAACTGAACTGATACTTTCATTTCCTGTGCAAAAGCTTTTTAGTTTAATCAGGTCCCACTTGTTCATTTTTGTTTATATTTCCATTACTCTAGAAGGTGGCTTATAGGGGATTTTGTTTTGCTTTATGTCACCAAGTATTCTTCCAATGTTTTCCTCTAAGTTTTATACTTTCTGGTATTACATTGAGGTTTTAAATCCATTTTGAGTTTATGTTTGTGTACGATGTTATGAAGTGTTCTAATTTCATTCTTTTATATGTAGCTGTCTAATTTCCTAAAACCATTTATTAAAGAGGCTGTCTTTGCCCCATTTGTATATTCATGCTTCCTTTGTCAAAAACAAGGTACCCATAGGTTCAGGGGTTTATTTCGTGGTTTTCTATCTTCTTCCAGTGGTCTATATTACTGTTTTTGTGCCAGTATCATATTGCCTTGATGACTGTAGCTTTGTAGTATAATCTGAAGGCAGGAGGACTGATTCCTACAGCTCCATTCTTTTCTAAAGATCGTTTTGGCTCTTCAGGGTCTTTTGTGTTTCCATATGAATTGTGAAATTGTTGTTCTAGTTCTGTGAAAAATGTCATTGGTAATTTGATAGGGATCTCATTGAATTTGTAGATTGCATTTGGTAGTGTAGTCATATTCACAATATTGATTCTTCCTACCCAGGAACATGGAATATCTCTCCACCTGTTTATGTAATCTCTGATTTCTTTCATTAGTGTCTTATAATTTTCTGTGTATAGCTCTTTTTCTCCCTTGAAAGTGAAGGTGAAAGTAAAGTCACTCAGTCATGTCCGAGTCTTTGTGACCCCATGGACTGTAGCCCACAAGGCTCCTCCATAAGTTTATTCCCAAATATTTTATTCTTTTTGTTTCAATGGTGAATGATATTGAGTCTTTACTTTCTCTTTCTGATTTTTCATTCTTAGTATATAGAAATGCAAGTGTGATTTCTGTGTATTGAGGTTCTATCCTGCAACTTTGCTAAATTCACTGGTTAGCTCTAGTAATTTTATGATACCATCTTTAGGGTTTTCTATGTACAGTATCATGTCATCTACAAACAGTGAGAGCTTTACTTCTTCTTTTCCAATCTGGATTCCTTTTATTTCTTTTTCTTCTCTGATTACCGTAGCTATGACTTCTAGAACTACATTGAATAAAAGTGGTGAAAGTGGACATCCTTATCTTATTCCTGATTTTAGGGTGAATGCTTTCAGTTTTTCACCATTGAGCATGTTTGCTGCAGGCTTATCATATAGAACCTTTACTATGCTGAGGCAGGTTCCTTCTATGCCCATTTTTGGAAGAGTTTTAATCACTAAATAGACATTTCTCCAAAGAAGACATACGGATGGCTAACAAACACATGAAAAGATGCTCAACATCACTCATTATTAGAGAAATGCAAATCAAAACCACAATGAGGTACCACTTCACACCAGTCAGAATGGCTGCGATCCAAAAATCTGCAAGCAATAAATGCTGGAGAGGGTGTGGAGAAAAGGAACCCTCCTACACTGTTGGTGGAATGCAAACTAGTACAGCCACTATGGAGAACAGTGTGAGATTCCTTAAAAATTGCAAATAGAACTACCTTATGACCCAGCAATCCCACTTCAAAATTGAAAGAGACATGTACCCCAATGTTCATCGCAGCACTGTTTATAATAGCCAGGACATGGAAACAACCTAGATGTCCATCAGCAGATGAATGGATAAGAAAGCTTTGGTACATATACACAATGGAGTATTACTCAGCAGTTAAAAAGAATTCATTTGAATCAGTTCTGATGAGATGGATGAAACTGGAGCCGATTATACAGAGTGAAGTAAGCCAGAAAGAAAAACACCAATACAGTATACTAACACATATATATGGAATTTAGGAAGATGGCAATGACGACACAGATGTATAACGGACTTTTGGACTCAGAGGAGAGGGAGAGGGTGGGATGATTTGGAGAATGACATTCTAACATGTATACTATCATGTGAATTGAATCGCCAGTCTATGTCTGACGCAGGATGCAGCATGCTTGGGGCTGGTGCGGGGGGTTGAATAAACTTGAGAAGAAAAAAAATCATAAATGGGTGCTGAATTTTGTCAAAGGCTTTTTCTGTATCCATTGAGATGATTATGTGTTTTTTATCTTTCAAATTGTTAATATCAATCACATTAATTGTTTTGCATATATTGAAGAATCCTTGCATCCCTGTAATAAACCCAACCTGATCATGGTGTATGAGCTTTTTGATGAGTTGCTGAATTTTGATTGCTCAGATTTTGTTAAGGAATTTTACACTGATGTTCATCAGTGATATTGGCCTATAGTTTACTTTTTGTGTGTTGTCTTTGTCTGGTTTTGGTATCAGGGTGATGGTGGCCTTGTTGAATGAGTTTGGAAGTGTTCCTCCCTTTGCATTTTTTTTAAAAGAGTTTTAGAAGGATAAGTATTACCTCTTCTGTAAATGTTTGATAGAATTCTCCTGTGAAGACTTCTGGTCCTAGGATTTTGTGTGTGTGTGTGTGTGTGTGATATATATATATATATATATATATATATATATATATATTATCACAGCTTCAATTTCAGTGCTTGTAATTGGGCTGTTCATAATTTCTATTTCTTCCTGGTTCAGCCTTGGAAGATTGAACTTTTCTAAGAATCTGACCATTTCTTCTAGGTTATCCATTTTATTGCCATATAGTTATTCATAATAGTCTCTTATAATCTTTTGTATTTCTGCATTGTCTGATACAACCTCTCTTTTTTCATTTCTAATTTTGTTGATTTGATTCCTCTCTCTTTTTTGTTGATGAGTCTGGTTAATGGTTTCACAGTTTTGTTTATCCTCTCAACCAACTAGCGTTTAGTTTTATTAATCTTTCAGTTCAGTTCAGTTCAGTTCAGTCACTCAGTCGTGATCGACTCTTCGCGACCCCAAGAATCGGAGCACACCAGGCCTCCCTGTCCATCACCATCTCAAGTACTATTTTTTTTTCTTTTATTATTCATTTATTTCTGTTCTGATCTTTATGTTTATTTTTCCTTCTGCTACTTTTTGGTTTGTTTGTTTTTGTTCATCTTTTTCCAGTTGTTTTAGGTGTAGAGATAGGTTGTCTGTTTTAATGTTTTTCTTGTTTCTTGAGGTAAGATTGTATTCTTGCTATAAATGTCCCTCTTAGAACTGCTTTTGCTGCATCTCACTGGTTTTGAATTGTTGTGCTTTAATTGTCACTTTTTTCGTAGAAATTTTTTTTATTTATGTTTTGATTTCTTCAGTAACATTGGTTATTTAGAAACATATTGTTTAATCTCCATGTGCTTGTATTTTTTACTTTTTTTCTTCCTTTCTCATAATTGATATCTTGTCTCATAGAGTTGTGATCAAAGAAGATGCTTGATATGATTTCAGTTGTCTTAAATTTACTGAAGTTTGATTTGTGACACAAGATATGGTCTATCCTGGAGAATGCTACATATGCTACTTGAGAAGAAGATGTATTCTTCTGCATTTGGGCGGAATGTTCTGAAGATATCAATGAGATCCATCTCATCTAATGTATCATTTAAGACGTCTTTTTAATTTTCCCTTCTGATGGTCTGTCCATTGGTGTGAGTGAACTGTTAAAGTTTCCTACTATTATTTTGTTGCTGTCAATTTTTCCTTTTATGTCTGTTAGTTGCTACCCCAGCTTTCTTTTGCTTCCCATTTGCATGGAATTTATTTTTCCATCCTTTCACTTTCAGTCTGTATGTGTCTTTAGGTCTGAAGTGCATTTTCTTGTAAACAGCATATATATGTGTCTTGTTTTTGTATCCATTCAGCCATTATGATTCTTTTGGTTGAAGCATTTAATCAGCTTACGTTTGAAGTAATTACTGATATATATGTTTCTATCATCATTTTCTTCTTTGAGGTTTGACTTTGTGGATCTTTTTCTTCTGTTTCATTTCTTGACTATATAAGACCCTTTAGCATTTGCTGTAAAGTTGATTTGGTGGTAGTGAATTATCTTTATTTTTGCTTATCTGAATAGCTTTTGATTTTACCACCTTTTTTTTTAAATGAGATCCTTACCTGGTAGAGTAATCTTTGTTGTACATTTTTCCCTTTCAGTACTTTAAATATATTCTGCCATTCACTTCTGGCCTGCAGAATTTCTGCTGAAAGATCAGCTGTTAAGCATATGGGGTTTCTCTTGTATGTTACTTGCTACTTTTCCTTTGCTGCTTTTAATATTTTTTCTTTGTGTTTAGTCTTTGTTAGTTTGATTAGTATGTGTCTTGGTTTGTTTTTCCTTGGGATTATCCTGTAAGGGACGTTTTGCACCTCTGGGACTTGATTGACTATTTCCTTTTCCATGTTGGGGGAATTTTCAACTATAATCTCTTCAAAATTTTTCTTTTACCTTTTGAATCCTTATCATTCAAGTGTTGGTGCATTAGATATTGTTCAAGATGTCTCTGAGGCTATCTTCAGTTCTTTTCATTCTTTTTACTTTATTCTGCTCTTCAGAAGTTATTTTCACCCTTTTATCTTCCAACTCCCTGATTTGTTATTCTGCTTCAGATATTCTGCTATTGATTCCTTCTAGAGTATTTTTAATTTCAGCAATTGAGTTGTTTGTCTCTATATGTTTAATCTTTAATTCTTCTTTGTCTTTGTTAATTGATTTTTGCATTTTCTCTGCTCTGTTTTCAAGGTTTTTTAAATCATATTTACTATCATTTTTCCGAATTCTTTTTCAGGTAGTTTGCTATTTCCCATCATTTATTTGAACTTCTGTGTTTCTAGTTTGTTCCTTCATCTGTGTGGTGTTTCTCTGCTTTTTCCTTTTCTTTTTTTTTAAACTTATTCTGTTTGAGGTCTCCTTTTTCCAGGGTTCAAAGTTGAATTCTTTCTTCCTTTTAGTTTCTGCCCTCCTAAGCTTGATTCAGTGGTTTCTCCAAGGTTCATATAGGGTGAGATTTGTGCTGAGTTTTCTTTGTTTGTTTGTTTTTCCTCTGATAAGAAAGGCTGAGTGAGGTGGTAATCCTGTCTGCTGATGACTGTGTTTGTATTTTGTTGTTGTTGTTGTTGCTTAGATTCGAAGTTCCACACAGGGCGCTACTGGTAGTTGGATGATGGCAGATCTTGTATTCAAGTGGTTTCATTTGTGTGAGTTCTCTTTATGTGATATTCTTTAGGGTTAGTTCTCTGGTAGTCTAGGGTCTTGGAGTCAATGCCCACTCCAAAGTGTCAGGGCTTGATCTCTGGTCAGGAATGCAGATTCCACAAGTGGTTTGTTATGGAATTAAGTGAGATAATAACAAATAACCAAAAATGAGAAACCAAAGGTGAACCCCGGACAAGTGGCAGTTACAAAATCAAGCAAATAATAACTAAATAATGGAATATATACATACACATATACACCCATAAGAAAAATTGAAACAGCCCAACAAAAATAAAGTATAATAGATTGCCCCAGCTAACAAAGGAAACCAAAAATTTTATCTACCAGTGAAGAACAAAACTAACTAAACCACAAAATAAAGCACAAACTGGAAAACAAAAGTAAAGCAAGGTGCCAATTGAGGAATAAAGCAGTGAAAGCAAAACTAACAAATATGTTGAGAGGAAAGAAAAGAAAGAAAGAATAGATATGAATAGCTAAATAGAGGTAGATAAAGAATATTTATATACATTAAAGATTAACTACAATGGGAAAAGAGCAGTAGAAAAAAGTGAACAAAGGAAAAAATGCAAAAATAATAATAGGCTTAAGAATTAAAATTTTAAAAAAAATGGAAAAGGAAGAAGAAAGAAAAGAAAATATAAATAAAAAGAAAGAAAACTCCACAGAACTGCAAAAGCCAATGTAGCAGAGGTTTAGAACAACAATAAAAATGTGACTGAGAAAGGGAAAAAAAAACAAAAACACTCAAAAACTTCATTAGATTTCATATTGCCAGTAAAATTGGCAACTACAACAGAGGTTGGCGGGGGGGGGGGGGGGGGGGGAGAAAGCCAAAAGAATCTACAGCACAAATCAAATCATAAGAATAATAATGTTTTTCTTGACTCTAACTTCTATCAGAGTCCTTTCCCTTGCTTGGAGTCACAGTCCACCTAACCTCCCTAGGATGCTCTCCAACACTGCTGGTCTCTGGACCTGCTGTGTGGGCAGCTCAGATTATAACTTGGCCCTTCTCTTGTGTGTTTTTGCCTCCAATGTCCACAGCTATCAGATCTAGTGTGCTGTCTTTTGTGGGAGCTCTCAATGACCTTTTATATAGTCCATAGACACAGAGTCTGCCTAGTTGACTGTGTGGATTTAATTTGCAGCTTGAGCAGCTTGTGGGAAGGTTTTGGATCTTCTTCCTTAGACGCACTGTCCCCAGGTTTTATTGTGGTTTTATTTCCACCTCTGCATGTGGGTCATTCACTGGGGCTTGCTCCTGAGGCTGCCCTGAAATACTTGGGTCTGCCCTAGTGAGGGCCAAGTGTGTAGGTGGTGCAGCAGCTTCAGACAAAGGGGTTCTGTCATCACCAAGTACTCGGGGAGTTGCTGGTAGGGCAGTAGGAAATAGAGTGCTCTAGAAGGGCCAGTATTGGCCAATACACTTCCAGTATTCTTGCCTGGAGAACCCCCTGACAGAGAAGCCTGGTAAGCCACAGTCCATAGGGTCACAAAGAGCTGGACATGACTGAAGCGACCCCGTGTGTATAGACGTGAGTCTTTTTTTTTTTTTTGGCCTATGGCAGCTCTGCCCCAGTGAGGGTTGAACATGAAAGTGCCACAGCTGCCTAGCTTGTGGGGACCCTGGTGGCATCAAGTGTGCAGGGACATAGACTGCCTCCACTGCAGAAGTTAAGGCCCTATCAGAGTCTTATCAAGCCTTTTGAGCTGGAGATCAGAATCTCTTTTTGATTCATTTAGGCAGTTAAAGGTCTCCTTGCTTGGGGTCCTTCTCTGTTGTTCAGTCAGACACATAGAGGATCACCCTTGGCTGAGGTCCTATTCTGTAGATTGGCGAGTCAGAAACTTAAAGGGGCGTCCTGAGTGGGATCCTACTTTGTAGTTTGATGGGCCAGCCTCTCTATTGTTTAGCTGCCCATTCTGGTGCGTGGGGAGAGAGAGGCTATGGTGATGGCTCCACCTCTTAAGCATGACTCAGCAGTATCACCTTGCTTCCAAGGCTGCCTGGCTTTTGGCCAACAGGCATTTCCCACCCTAATCTCCTTCCTCACATCCCCTTGATCAGTGTCTCTTCAGTCAACAGCAGTTGCCCTGGGATTGTTCCACAATCTCTAAACTCCAGCTCCCAGCCACAGCACCTTCTAGGGTATGTGCATCCCTATCTGGGGTGTGTATGGCTGTGGCAAGAACTGTCTGATTCTCTTTCCATTTAGGCTGTCACACATCAGCTGTTTCAGCCCTAAATGTTTCTCCTCTGGCTCAGACCATTGCCCCAGCATAGGGACTGGAACTCTGCTTCAGGTTCCCCACCTCCTGAGGGCAGGTCCAGATCTACTAATACTCCTGTTTCCCACTAGTCTAGTTCCTTCATCCTACCAAGTTCATGCAGTTCTATATATTATTTTTCGCTGGTCAGGTACTCTTGTCCACTCTCAGCTGGTGTGCTGCATGCACTTCTGTGTCTGAAGTCTCCCTGATGTATCCATGGAGAGAGATGTACTCCACATCCACTGCTCCTGGGGTTCTCTTCCTCCAGAAATTTTAACACCTATTCTCCAAAGTTTGTGTCTGTTTCACTTTTGGAAGCCCTAGAAGAGATGGGTGTATGTCAGGTTCCTTTTAAATTAATGCTCTTTTCTTGCTATTGGGGTATGAGATTTTTTTGGTACACTCTTTAAGAGCAGAGTCTCTGAATCAAGCTCTCTGAAGTGAAGAAGTAAAGTCAGTTAGTCATGTCCGACTCTTTGTGATGTCATGGACGGTAGCTCACCAGGCTCCTCCGTCCATGGGATTCTCCAGGCAAGAATACTGGAGTGGGTTGCCATTTACTTCTCCAGGGAATCTTCCCAAACAAGGGATTGAACCCAGGTCTCCTGCATTGCAGGCAGATGCTTTAACCTCTGAGCCACCATGCATATGTAAGAGCAGAGTCTCTGCATCAAGCTCTCTTAGTTCAGTTCAGTCATTCAGTTGTGTCCGACTCTTTGCGACCCCATGAATTGCAGCACACCAGGCCTCCCTGTCCATCACCAACTCCCGGAGTTCACTCAGATTCATGTCCATCGAGTCAGTGATGCCATCTAGCCATCTCATCCTCCATCGTCCTCATTTCCTCCTGCCCCCAATCCCTTCCAGCATCAAAGTCTTTTCCTATGAGTCAACTCTTCACATAAGTACTGGAGTTAGCTTCAGCATCATTCCCTCCAAAGAAATCCCAGGGCTGATCTCCTTCAGAATGGACTGGTTGGATCTCCTTGCAGTCCAAGGGACTCTCAAGAGTCTTCTCCAACACCACAGTTCAAAAGCATCAATTTTTCGGTGCTCAGCTTTCTTCACAGTCCAACTCTCACACCCATACATGACCACTGGAAAAACCATAGCCTTGACTAGATATCTGGACCTTTGTTGGCAAAGTAATATTTCTGCTTTTCAATATTTCTGTCTAGGTTGGTCATAACTTTTCTTCCAAGGAGTAAGCGTCTTTTAATTTCATGGCTGCAAGCACCATCTGCAGTGATTTTGGAGCCCCCAAAAATAAAGTCTGACACTGTTTCCAATGTTTCCCCATCTATTTCCCATGAAGTGATGGGACCAGATGCCAGGATCTTAGTTTTCTGCATGTTGGGCTTTAAGCCCACTTTTTCACTCTCCTGTTTCACTTTCATCAAGAGGCGTTTTAGTTCCTCTTCACTTTCTGCCATAAGGATGGTGCCATCTGCATATCTAAGGTGACTGATATTTTTCCTGGCGATCTTGATTCCAGCTTGTGCTTCTTCCAGCCCAGCATTTCTCATGATGTACTCTGCATATGAGTTAAATAGGCAGGGTAATCAGTAGTTACTCTATAAACAGTTGTAACTTTGGTGGGCCTGTGGGAGGAAATGAGTCCAGGGTCTTTCTACTGTCATCTTGAACACACGTTTTCATAACGATTTCTAATAATATTAATTACAGCCAACACAGAGTATTTAAATGGGCCAGGCAGTGGTTCTATGTGATTTATGTAGATATATGATCTTACCTTATCACAACAATCCTAGAAGGTGTTTCATTTTATTATTGTTAGATAATTACAGATAGTTGAGGGACATGGGGAGATTACATAACTTGCCTTTGGTAACTCTACTGGGAAGAGGTGTGGAGATAGGAATTGAATATAGAAAGTTAGAATCTTCTTTGAATTTAACCTGTTGATAAGGGGAGGAGATTGACCCACAATTGTTTAGATGGGGGAGATGCTATGAGGCACAAAAGATGTTGGTACCCTTAAAATCATATCATTTAAGCCACTTTCTGCTCTTCTCCTAGGTAATCAAATCCTTGGCGACAGAGTGGACTAATGTATCTGATGATTTCAAACCACTGCATCAAATTTACTTTACAGCTACCAAGTCAGTAAGTCCAGTAGCAATTCGTCTATACAATTAAAAGTTTCTTTAATGTGTTAAAGTTGGTTTAAAAACAATTAGTACCTTTTGTTCAGATTCCATTTCAGAGTCACATTCACAAATGTACAAATCCACTTCCCCACATAGGTGCTGTGCTGTGCTAATTTGCTTTAGTCACATCTTACTTTTTACAACCTTATGGATTGTAGCCCATCAGGTTGTTCTTTACACAGGATTTTCCAGGAAGGAATACTGGAGTGGGTTGTCATTCCCTCTTCCAGGGGATCTTCCCAATCCAGGTATCAAGTCCAAATGTCTTATGTCTCCCAGGAAGCCCTCTCCACATATAGATGGCCAATTGTGCACTTTACTGGGTATTTGGATACACAATTTAACCTGGAGTAAGAAGCATGAACAAAAACACCTCAAGAGGACCTTTACAGAACTCTGATTCTTAGGTTACACAGCAACCTGAGATAAGGAGAAGACACAGCTAGGAATAATTTCTAGTAACATCACACTACATTCATCATTTCATGCTCTTATCTTAGAAAAAGGATATTTGGATACAGTGGTTGGAGTTTTCACTGGTGAAACAAGTAAAATTAATGGAGCACATCGTATGGTTCAATGTGTGTGTGTGTTTGTCATATATCACGAATGGTATAGGGATTTCTGAGCAAAATGAAGCAAATAGAAAGGCAACTTGTAATGAAAAATGTAGATTTATTCAGCAAGGAATATTTTTTGATCAAATGCAAGTGATATTAGCTCTTTAGGGAGTTTATAATAATGATATTAGTTTGCAAAGACTGTTTGAATAACATGTTGTCAATAATTGCCATGAATAACATTTATTTACTCAACATATGGATATAAGTATATTCTATTTAAAAAAAAGATATAGACATATGGCTAAATTAAGGTGACTTTAGATGATCCAAATAAAAATGCACTATTTCTCATAGTTTATCTTTATCATCTGAATTTTTTAGAATTTTATTTAATAATTATTTTAAACTTGCTTCTTTGCATTTGTTGAATTGTCTGATAGTATTACTCCTCAGTGGCTGATGATCAGAATTACCTGGGAAGATGTTTGTACAAAGTTTTTAAAGTCATCCCTTATAATTCAATTTCAATAATTTTGTGTCAGGTATGTGTCAATTTAAATTATTTTTTGATTGTTAAATCAAATAGAATTTCTAAATTATTATGTCTATAAGTGATCAATAAAAATGTTTCATAAACTATGACTTAAGCCCATTTTTTCCAAAATCTGTTGCCACATGTACTGGAAAGAAATCATGATTATTTTACAAAGGCCAACAGCATACACAGCAATTAACTCACATTTAAAAAACAAAAAAAAGGTTTGAAAGAGGTTAGGTAAACATCACAGACAGCATATGTTCACATTGCTGGCAGGTGAGTCAGAATTTTGAACCTTAGCTACTGAATCATGCTATTTTTTCTAAAGTCAGTGTATTGGAGTTTTGAAGGCTAATAACTGGATAAGCACTTTCTTCTTCAGGCATTTGTTTCCATATTTATATATTAAGAAAATGAATATTTTTTGTCATTGGAACTTAATGGTTGAATAAGATAAAATGGTTATGACTTAAAAAACCAATGACAAATATTTCAATGATCAATAATTATAGGGCAATCTGATAAAACAGTCTAAAAAACAATATTTTATTTAGTGGTAACAAAATTGGGTATTTTTAATTTCTTGTTTTGTTATTTTGAAACTATAAGAGCATCTATAATTTTCTGATCTCTAATTTTCTAATATATAAAACAGGTGTTATTCCATTACATATGAATAAATTAAGCCACTTCTCCAATTTGCATTATTAGTATATGTTACTAGGATATTTACAGTAGAATTTACAGTTTTCCTCATCTCCAATCCACTGATAAATACTCTGGCAATACTTTATACAATTAATGTGGTATCATTTGGCTTTACTTTAAAACTAAGACATTTCATAATCTTAACCAAATTTATCCTTTAAATTCCAAACATTGTCAGGGCTTGGAGTCCTTCTTTTGTTCAGATGACATCCTCTAAAAGATATAAATAAAGTTTGGATTTGGAGGAAAATGAATCTGTACCTTCAGGGAAGAACCAGATTGGGGTCTGGTGATTCTTACTGTCACAGGCCTCTGGGACTGCTCACATACCAGTGTGTTCACAAAAGTAAATGCCCAAAGTAAGCTTGCAGTTCTGTGTGCAGGGGTTATATTTTGTTTAAAATACCTTCCTTGAAGTGGAACAGTTAGGCCAAAAGTTATGCATATTCTCAATATTGAAAGATACTACATGTTGCTTTCTTTTAATTTCATCCATAGGCTATGAGCGTTCATGTATATTAACACAATTCCAAAATGAATTTTGGTGTATTCAAGAAAATTTTTTTTGCACTTGAAAACTGCAAAAGTTTGGGTTTTAAAAGTTTACATTTTAAAAAATATATTTTTAGGTTTATCTTTTATTTGCATTTTTAAATAATTCTTTGGAAACTGTTCATTTTCTTTGGATTTGCAAGAGTTATTCATATGTTATGAAAATCTATCATTTATTTGTCATGCAAACTATATGTTGAAAATATTTTCCCAACTTTGTTGTTTGTATTTTAATTTTACTATACCATTTATCAAAAAAGTATTACACTTATATACAGTGGAATCATTCAATTTTCTCTTGTGACTGCTGAGAATTGTTTAGAAACATTCTTCCAACCTAAAATTATTTTAAAAACTAGTATTCTGCATGGATTGCTAATTATTATATTTTTTATTTAGATATTTAAATCTACCTGGAATTCATTTTGAAAATTATATGAAATAAAATATATATCCATTTTCCCCCAAAGTACATCTAATTTCTTCAACATCACTCATTTAACATTAACCAATTTAAAAATTAATAGCAAGAGACTGGGCTTCCCAGGTAGCGCTAGTGGTAAAAAAAAACCCATTTGCCAATGCAGGAGACATATGAGATGCAGGTTCAATCACTGGGTCGGGAAGATTCCTTGAAGGAGGGAATGGCAACCACCTCCAGCATTCTTGTCTGGAGAATCCAGTGGATGGGGAGTCTGGCAGACTATAGTCCATAGGGTCACAAAGATTCAGACATGAATGAAGCAACCTAGCACACATGCATGCATGCATGAACAGGAGATTTGTTTAAGATGGCAGAGTAGAAGGAAGTATGCTCATCTTCTTCTGAGAGAGCAGCAAAATTACAACTAGCTTTTGAACAGCTATCAGCAAGAGGAAACTGGAACCCACCAAAAAAGATACCCCATATACAAGGACAAAGAAAAAGCCATGAGATGGTAGGCAGGGTGCAATCATAAGAAAATAAAATCCTATACCCACCAAGTGGGCAACCCACAAACTAGAGAACAGTAATACCTAAGAAGTTCTCTCACTGTTGTGAAGATTATAGACCACACAGTGACAGTGAAGTCGCTCAGTCATGTCTGACTCTTTGCGACCCCATAGACTGTAGCCTACCAAGCTCCTCTGTCCATTGGATTTTCCAGGAAATAGTACTGGAGTGGGGTCTCATCAGGCTTCATAACTTCAAGATCCTGCAAACGGGCTGGGAATCCCCAGGGATTTTGACTTTGAAGGCCAGTGGGATTTGATTTTAGGACTTTCAGAGGATTGCGGAAAACGGAGACTCCACATTTGGCAGGCAGAAACAAAATATTGTGTGTGGCAGGACTCAGGGGAAAGGAGCAGTGACCCCACAGGAGACTGAGCTAGACCTACCTGTGTTTAAGGGTCTCCTGTAGAGCCGTGGGTTGGCAGTTGTCTGCCTCAGGGACAGGGAGACTGGCAGCAACAGTTCTGGGAGATGTATCTTGGCATAAGTCTTCTTGGAGGTAGCCATGAACTTTGGTAGGCTATTTAGCCTGTAGACTCCAGGATTGGGTTGCTTCAGGCTAAACAAATAACAGGGAGGGAGTATAGCCCCACCCATCAGCAAACAATTGATTAAAGTTTTACTGAGTGGGGTCCTGCCCATCAGAGCAAGACTCAGTTTTCCCCACAGCCAGCCCCTCCCATCAGGAAATTTGTAAAGGCTTCTTACCTTCATCTAGCAGAGAGCAAATAGAAGAAATAAAACTACAATCCACCCCCAGAATGAAAACCACAGTCATAGAAAGCCTACCAAAATACAAAGAAATAGGATTCTATCACAGATGAAGGAACAAGATAAATCCCAAGAAAAACAACTAAATAAAGTGAAGACAGGCAACATTTCAGAAAAAGAATTCAGAATAATGATAATGAAGATGGTCTTGAATCTCAGAAAAAGAATGGAGGAGATATAAGAAATGCTAACCAAAGACCTAAAAGAACTAAAGAACAGTCAAACAGATTTTAAAAAAAAAAAAGAGGTAAAAAAGTAAACTAGAAGGAGTCAGTAACAGAATAACTGAGACAGAAGAATACATAAGTGATTTACAAGAGAGAGTGGTGGAAATAACTGCCATAAAACAGAATACAGAAAAATAACGAGAAAAAAAAATGAGGACATTTTAAAGGGCCTCCAATACAACATTAAATGCACCATTATTTGAATTATAGGGCTCCCAGAAAGAGAAGAGAGTAAGGACCTGTGAAAACATTAAAAGAGATATTTAAAAACTTTACTAACAAGGAAAAGGAAATAATCCACCAAGTCCAGGAAACACAGAGAGTCCCAGGTAGGATAAATCCAAGTAGAATCACACTGAGACACATAGTAATCAAACTGACAAAATTAAAGGCAAAGATAAAATATTAAAAGCAACAAAGGTTAAAAGACAAATAACATACAAGGGAAATCTCATAAAGTTATCAGCCAATTTCTCAGTAGAAAATCTACAAGCTGGAATGCAGTGACATGATATATTCTAAGTGATGAAAGGGGAGAAACTACAACCAAGAATACTCTACCCAACAACATTCTCATTCTCTGATTTACTGGAGAAATCAAAAGCATTCCAACAAGAAAAATTTAAGACAATTCAGCACCATTAAACTAGATTTACAACAAATGCTAAAGGAACTTCTCTAGGCAGGAAATAAGAGAAGAAAAATACCTACAAGAAGTAAACACAAAACAGTTAATAAAATGGTCATAAGATCATATGTATCAAAAATTACCTTAAATGTAAATTGATTAAATGAAACAACCAAAAGACATAGGCTTCCTGGATGGGTAAAAAAATAAGGCCCATGTATATGTTTTCTAAAAGAGATTAAGCCATTTACAGGTTGAAAGTGAGGGGACATGAGAAGGTATTTCATGCACATGGAAATTATAAGAAAGCTGGAGTAGTAATAGTCATATCAGGCAAAGAGACTTTAAAGCATAGACTGTTACAAGAGACAAAGAAGAGCACTACATAATGATCAAGAGTTCAATTCAAGAAGATATAAAAATTACATATATGTATGTACCCAACATAGGAGCACTTCAATATGTAAGGCAGATACTAATAAACATAAAGGGATATATCAACAGTAACACAATAATAGTGGAAGACTTTCATTACTGTATTAATCCTCCAGACAGAAAATTAATAAGAAAACACAAGTCTTAAATGACACTCTAGATGATTTGGACTTAACTGATATTTATAGAGCATTCCATCCAAAAGTGCAGGTTACAACTTCCTCTCAAGTGCACATGGAACATTCTTCATGATTGACCACATGCTGGGACAAAATGTGATCCTTGATGAATTTAAGAAAATTGAAATTATATCAAGCATCTTTTGTGATCACAATGGTATGGGATTAGAAATAAACCACAGGAAAAAAAAAAAAACCTAAAAATGCAAACATATGGAATCTAAACAATATGCTATTTATCAACCATTGGATCACCGCAGAAATCAAAGAGAAAATGAAAAATATTTCTAGAGACAAATAAAAGTGAAAGCACAATGATCCAAAACTTATGGGATACTGTAAAACAGTTCTAAGTGGGAAATTTATAGCAATACAATTATACCTCAAGAAACAAGGAAAATCTTAAACAACCTAAACTTACTCATAAAATAACTAGAGAAAGAATACCAAGCAAACTTAAAGTATTTAGAAGGAAGGAACACATAAACATTAGAGCAGAAATAAATGAAAAAGAGATAAAGATAATAATCACAAAGACCAATGGAACCAAAAGCTGGTTCTTTGAAAAGATTAAAAAATAATAAAATAAACCTTTAGCCAGAGTCATCAAGAAAAAAATGTAGAGGACACAAATAGATAAAATTTAAAATGTAAAAAGAGAAGTTAAAACCAGAAATACAAAGAATCATAGGAGACTACGGTGAACAACTATATGCCAATAAAATGGACAACCTGGAAGAAATGAACACATTCTTAGAAAGGTACCACCTCCTAGACTAAACTAGGAAGAAATAAAAATATGAATAAACAGGTCAGAAGCACTGAAATTGAAACTATGATTAAAAACTTCCTAACAAATGACAGTCCAGGACCTAATGACATCATAGGCTAATTTTATTAAACATTTAGAAAAGAGTTAACATCTATCCTTTTGAAACAGCTCCAAAAGTTTGCAGAGAAAGGAAAACTTCCAAACTCAGGACCAAAGATAGCACAAAACCAAAAAATTACAGGCCAAATCAATTACAATGTCATTGATGAACATAGGTGCAAATATCCTTAACAAAATACTAGCAATCTGTATCCAACAATAACACTGAAAAGATCATATAACCTGATCAAGTGGGATTCATACCAAGATGAACTGTTTTTCAACATCCACAAATCAGACAATGTAAAACACCATATAAACAAATTGAAAAATAAACATCATATGATCATCTCAATACATACAGAACAAAACTTTTGAAAAAATTCAACAGCTATTCATGACAAAAACTCTCGAGAAAGTGGGCATAGAAGGTTAATACTTCAACATAATAAAGACCATGCATAACAAACTATAGCTAACATTATACTCAATGGTTAAAAGCTGAAAGCATTCCCTCTAAGATCAGGAACAAAACAAGGATGTCCACTCTCAATACTTTAATTCAACAGTTTTGTCAGTCCTAGCCACAGGAATCAGAAAAGAAAAAGAGGTAAAGGGAAACCAATCTGGGAGAGAAAAAGTTAATCTGTCACTGCTTGCACATGACAAAATACTATACCTCAGTTCAGTTCAGCTCAGCTCAGTTCAGTCGCTCAGTCGTGTCCGACTCTTTGCAACCCCATGAATGGCAGCACGCCAGGCCTCCCTGTCCATCACCAACTCCCAGAGTTCACTCAGACACGTGTCCATCGAGTCAGTGATGCCATCTCATCCTCTCTCGTCCTCTTCTCCTGCCGCTAATCCCTCTCAGCATCAAAGTCTTTTCCAATGAGTCAACTCTTTGCATGAGGTGGCCGAAGTACTGGAGCTTCAGCTTTAGCATCATTCCTTCCAAAGAAATCCCAGGGTTGATCTCCTTCAGAATGGACTGGTTGGATCTCCTTGCAGTCCAAGGGATTCTCAAGAGTCTTCTCCAACACCACAGTTCAAAAGCATCAATTCTTCGGCTCTCAGCCTTCTTCACAGTCCAACTCTCACATCCATACATGACTACTGGAAAAACCATAGCCTTGACTAGACGGACCTTAGTCGGCAAAGTAATGTCTCTGCTTTTGAATATGCTATCTAGGTTGGTCATAACTTTTTTTCCAAGGAGTAAGTGTCTTTCAATTTCATGGCTGAAGTCACCATCTGCAGTGATTTTGGAGTCCCCCAAAATAAAGTCTGACACTGTTTCCACTGTTTCCCCATCTATTTTCCATGAAGTGATGGGACCGGATGCCATGATCTTGGTTTTCTGAATGTTGAGCTTTAAGCCAACTTTTTCACTCTCCTCTTTCACTTTCATCAAGAGGCTTTTAGTTCCTCTTCACTTTCTGCCATAAGGGTGGTGTCATCTGCATATCTGAGGTTATTGATATTTCTCCAGGCATCTTGATTCCAGCTTGTGCTTCATCCAGCCCAGCATTTCTCATGATGTACTCTGCATAGAAGTTAAATAAGCAGGGTGACAATATACAGCCTTGACGTACTCCTTTTCCCATTTGGAAACTGTTGTTCCATGTCCAGTTCTAACTGTTGCTTCCTGACCTGCATATAGCTTTCTCAAGAGGCAGGTCAGGTGGTCTGGTATTCCCATCTGTCTCAGGATTTTCCACAGTTTACTGTGATCCACACAGTCAAAGGCTTTGGCATAGTCAATAAAGCAGAAATAGATATTTTTCTGGAACTCTCTTGCTTTTTCCATGATCCAGCAGATGTTGGCAATTTGATCTCTGGTTCCTCTGCCTTTTCTAAAACCAGCTTGAACATCAGAAAGTTCATGGTTCACATACTGCTGAAGCTTGGCTTGGAGAATTTTGAGCATTACTTTACTAGCATGTAAGATGAGTGCAATTGTGCGGTAGTTTGAGCATTCTTTGGCATTGCCTTTCTTTGGGATTGGAATGAAAACTGACCTTTTCCAGTCCTGTGGACACTGCTGAGTTTTCCAAATTTGCTGGCAGATTGAGTGCAGCACTTTCACAGCATCATCTTTCAGGATTTGAAATAGCTCTACTGGAATTCCATCACCTCCACTAGCTTTGTTCATAGTGATGCTTTCTAAGGCCCACTTGACTTCACATTCCAGGATGTCTAGCTCTAGGTGAGTGATCACACCATCATGATTATCCAGGTCATGAAGATCTTTTTTGTATAGTTCTTCTGTGTATTCTTGCCACCTCCCCTTAATGTCTTCTGCTTCTGTTAGGTACATACCATTTCTGTTTTCAATCGAGCCCATGTTTGCATGAAATGTTCCCTTGGTATCTCTAATTTTCTTGAAAAGATCTCTAGTCTTTCCCATTCTTTTCTTTTGCTCTATGTCTTTGCTTTGATCGCTGAAGAAGGCTTTCTTACCTCTTCTTGCTATTCTTTGGAACTCTACATTCAGATGCTTATATCTTTCCTTTTCTCCTTAGAAATCCTAAATGATGCTGCCAGAAAAATACTAGAAATCATTCATGAATTTGGTAAAGTTGCAAGTTACAAAATTAATACACAGAAATTTTTTGCACTTCTATACACTAACAATGAAAGATTAGAAAGAGAAATTCAAGAAGCAATCAAATTACCCATTGAATCAGAAAGAATAAACTACCTAGGAATAAAGTTACTTAAGGAGACAAAAGAACTTTACTCTGAAAACTATAAGATACTGATGAAGGCAATTGAAGAAGACATAAACAGATGAAAAGATATACCACGTTCAAGAATTTGAAGAATCAATATTGTCTAAATGACTATTCTTCAAAAGACAGTTGACAGATTCAGTGAACCCCTATCATATTACCCAAGGCATTTTTCACAGAATTAGAACAAAAAGTCTCAAATTTTGTCTGGAGACTCTAAAGACC
Organism: Ovis aries; assembly: GCF_016772045.2. Classification (NCBI taxonomy): domain Eukaryota; kingdom Metazoa; phylum Chordata; class Mammalia; order Artiodactyla; family Bovidae; genus Ovis; species Ovis aries. Next base: position 1,029,248 of record NC_056059.1, read on the forward strand.
CCAGATAGCCACTTCCATCTTGAAAAAAAAAAAAAATGGAGCTGCAGGAGTCAGGTTCCCTGACTTCAGATTATAGTACAAAGCTACAGTTATCAAAACGGTATGATACTGGCACAAAAATAGAATTAAAGGTAAACACAATAAGACTGAAAATCCAAAATAAGCCCATACACCAATTTTTGACAAAGGAGGCAAGACTACACAATGTTGGAAGACAGTCCCTTCAAAAAATGGTGCTGGGAAAACTAGACAGCCATATGCAAAAAAGAAAAAAGGAAAAGAAGTAATGAATGAAATTAGTTCATTTCATAACTCCATACACAAAAATAAGCTCAAAATGAACTAACGATCTACATGTGAATCCAGGTGCTATACAACTCCTAAAGGAAAACATAGCCAGAGCACTCTCTGACATAAATCACAGCAACTTTTTTTTCAATCCATCTTGAATATCCATTTTGATCCATAAAAGCAAAAATCAACAAATGAGACCTACTTAAACTCAAAAGCTTTTGCACAGAATAGGAAGTAATAAACAAAGTGGAAAGACAACCCACAATGTATGCCAAAACCAATACAGTATTGTAAAGTAAAATCAAGTAAAAATAAAAATTTAAATTAAAAAAAAAAAGCAACCCACAGATTGGGAGAAAATTTTTGCAAATGATGTGACTGATAAGGGATTAGTCTCCCTTATGAGTACTTATTAGTCACCCTTATTAGACTCCCTCATTAGTCTCCCTTAAGGAGGATTCTACAAAAACCTCATGATGGTTAACAGCATCAAAACAAACAACACACTTGAAAAATATGAGCATTAGACTTGAACAGGAGAAGGCAATGGCACCCCACTCCAGCACTCTTGCCTGGAAAATCCCATGAACAGAGAAGCCTGGTAGGCTGAAGTCCATGGAGTCGCTAAGAGTTGGACACGACTGAGTGACTTCACTTTCATTTTTCACTTTCATGCACTGGAGAAGGAAATGGCAACCTACTCCAGTGTTCTTGCCTGGAGAATCCCAGAGATGGGGAGCCTGGTTGGCTGCCGTCTATGGGTTACACAGAGATGGACACAACTGAAGCGACTTAGCAGCAGCAGCAGCAGCAGACCTGAACAGATATTTCTCCAAAGAGGACATAAAGATAGCCAATAGGCACATGAAAATATGCTCAACATCACTGATTATTGGAGAAAAGCAAATCAAAGCTGCAATGAGATGTCACCTCAACAGGTCAGAATGGCTATCATTAAAAAAAAAAAAATAGAGAAGGTATGGAGAGAAGGGAACCCTGCTACACTGTTGGTGGGAATGTAAGTTGCTACAGCCAGTATGGAGACCAGTATGCATGCATGCTGAATCACTTTAGTCATATTCAACTTCTGTGACCCTATGGACTGTAGCCCACCAGATTCCTCTGTCCATTGGTTTCTCCAGGCAAGAATACTAGAGTGGGTTGCCAGATCCAACTCCAGGGTATTTTCCAGACCCATGGATTGAATCCATGTCTCCTGTGGCTCCTTCATTGCAGGCAGATAGTTTGCCACCGAGCAACCGGGGAAGCCCAGAGAAAAGTATGGAAGTTCCTTGAAAAACTGAAAATAGAGCTAATATGTCTGTGTGTGTACGTGCATGTGTGTGTGTGTGGTGTGTGTGTGTGTGGTGTGTGTGTGTGTGTGTGTGTGTGTGTGTGTGTGTGTGTGTGTGTGTTGGTTGATTGTTCAGCTACCATATAACCCTTCAATTCCACTCCTGGGCATATATTCAGAGAAAGACATGATCCAAAAGGATACATGCACTGCAATGTTCACTGAAGCATGGTCTATAATAGGCAAGACACGGAAGCAATCTAAATGTCCATCAACAAAGGAATGGATAAAAAAGAAATGGTACATATATACAGTGAAATATTACTTAGCCATTTAAAAGAATGCAATAATGCCATTTGCAACAGCATGGATGAACTTAGAGAGTCATACTGAGTGAAGGAAGTCAGACAGAGAAGAAGTATTGTATAACATCCCTTATGTGTGGAATCTAAAAATAAATAATACATATAAACTTACTTACAAAACTGAAAGAGAATCACAGACTTAGAGAATAAATTTATGATTGCCAAGGGGAAGGGGAAGGGATAATTAGAGACTTTGGGAAGTCCCAAACTGCTTTATTTAAAAGTGGATAACCAACAATTACTTAATTGTATAGCACATGGAACTCTGCTCAATGTTATGTGCCAGCCTAGAAAGGAGGCAGATTTAGGGGAGAATGGATACATGCATATATATTGCTAAGTCCCTTCACTGTTCATCTGAATCTACCACAACATTGTTAATTGGCTCTACCCCAATACAAAATTAAGTTTGTTTGGAAAAATAAAGTAAAATAAACAAAACAACAATAATAATAAAGTAAAAAGTACTAATGCAATATATATTTTCATATGTTTATATATCTTTACACATACTATGTATTTATGCACATGCTACATATAAATGTAAGCAGGTTGCAGGAATATAAATATAAACACACACATATATATATCATCCATGTGTCTATATATATATATATATATATATATATATATACATGTTATTTGTTTACCTGTGTGCATAGTACGTGTATATATAAACATATACAATGTTGGTATTTTTACTTTATAAATGTCTGCCTGTTACAATCTGTGAAAATAATATATTTTAAATCAATGCATCTTATATTTTGGTATATTAAATGACAAGTTGCTACTCATTATCATTTTTCTCACATTTTAGGGAGCACTCTTGTACATTTAATTTTCCAGATGAACTTCTGAATCACCTCAAAATCCATTTAAAACTCCAATTGAGATTTTCATTGTGTTTGCATTCAACTTGTAGGAGGATTTGGGGAGAACTAAATCTTTATAATGTTGAATATTCTCAACCAGAAAATTAATATAATTGTATACTGATTCAAGTATTCACTTATATCCTTCATTAAATAAAGTGTGTCTTACATAGATCTTTTACATTTCTTGGGGCTTCTCTGGTGGCTCAGTGGTAAAGAATCTGCCTGCAGTGCAGGAGACCTGTGTTCAATCCCTGAGTTGGGATGATCCTCTGAAGAAGGTAATGGCAACCCACTCCAGTATTCTTGCTTGGAGAGTCGCTATGGACAGAGGGGCCTGGAGGACTATAGTCCACAGAGTCACAAAGAGTCAGACAAAACTGAGAGACTAAGTGCATATCTCTTATTATGTATCTTTTTAAATTTTACTCCCAGATACACAGTCTAGGACTAGATTTGGCTGAAAGAAAAAGAGACTCAAAGTAATAATGGCTTCAATATGAGAGAGATTTATTTCTCTCTCACATGAACTTGTGTCACAGAGTGCTGATAGTTCAGTACTGCCACAAGGTCTTAAGGTCTGTTTTCTCTGTGTCATTCTTAGTTCTGGTCCTCATGACTCATAGTAAGTACAAAAATGGCAGCTGATATATTTGCATTCCAGGAATACTGAGGAAAATATACACAAGAAGGAGACAAGGAGAACATCCATTTATCTTACAAGCAAGGTTTCTGGAAACAGACACTTGTATCTTTCCATTTCCCACTGGCCAGAATAAGGCCTCACATGGCCAGCCTTCAGTGGCAAGAGAAGCAGACAGAAAATTTCCTTTATTCTAGGACATTACGAATCAGCAAAAGTCCAACCTTTTATCTGCATGAAAGAAGGGAAAAATTGACACTAGGGAACACCCAGCAGATTCCACCATAGTCAATACTTTTTCTTCTGATTATATAAACAAAGTTAAACTCAGTTATAATTTGTTAAGTAGTACCACTCCCCCGAAAAAGTCTGTCTATAAAATGGTAAAATCATGCCATTGTGCATTTAATAAAATGACCAAGGTGAGACTATGTGACGGTCTGATAGAGTTCCAGGATCAGGCCAAAGGATCCAAATTAAACTTGATGCTACCTGGTTGAGTCCTGCATTCTGCTCCTGGTTGGGCTTCTGGGGTATCTGAGACAATTTCAGCAATTATCAGGTCAGATGGTAGCCCTTTGTTGACCCCAGTGGGGAAGATTAGGCTGGTTAGCATCTTGAAACACAAAAATGCATTTTTTCTTCTCCTGAAGTTCCCTGGTCAGCAATAATTCTCTTTCCACGTGATCATCACCCAGAGATAATGCTTTAGCCCACTTTTCATTTAGAAATGGGGCTGTGGTAAAGAAGTGTGCTATTTGAATTATGCAAAAATTCCCATCAGTGGAGTACAGAAGAAAACAGAGGAGGAGTTAAAAGGGATGATTACCTTCCTCCCCACAAATACATTGACAATTCACCTGAATATGGAACAATTCCTACAGAACAACTTCTGAATGACAGAATACAACAAACTTCAGAAAAGGCAAGTCAGTCTCCTTAGAATGAGGTAGGGCAAAATGTAAAGACACAAAAAGAGATGAAGGATTTCAAGACAGGGACTTGTGCCCTGAGGAAAGGAGTCGTGAAGGAAGAAAAGTTTCTGCAAACTAGGAAACCCCATCATGGGAATAGGGAGATTTGGAAACTCAGAATAGAGTGCAGTTGTGTGAGAGGGGGTTCAGAGGGCAAACCAGAGAGAATTAACCACAGAAATCACTGCTGACTCACTTCTCTGCTGAGAAGCAGCTCACAGGCTACTGCCACAGCAGCGGGTAGGGACAGGGTGCTGAGGCTCAGATTTAGGTTTTAGAATCCAGGGAGAGACTGGAGGATGCCTGCTATTTGAACACTCTGAAAGGCCACTTTAACACAGCGAGGGGAGCCCAGAGAAAAGACTAAGTGTCACAAAGTGGCAAAAAGTCTTTGTGCATGGGACACTAATGCCACACCCACAGACCGTGTCTGAGTACTTGCCAGTGGCTGCCAAAACCAGTCAGAGTGCCAACTGTGGAATTAGACATGACTGACATTACTAAAGCTAGGGAAAGTGCCTGAGGCAGCAGAGTGTCGATACGGTCCCAACCCCAGAGATGGCAACTACCTCCAAGCTGTGACCAGGCACAGGTTACTACCCGCATCTTTCTGGGAACTTACATAGCTTGGCTCTTCCTAGGGACCCATGACCTGGGGTCAACACCTTTGGGAAAGTGCACAACCTACCTTAGACTATAACAACATCTGGCTAGTCTCTATTGCCACTGTCACTTCTTGGTACAACCCAATTGTGGCTGCTGCATTTTCCCCTCTCCCCAGCCTGAATAATAATGTGAGACTAATAAGCTTTGGCCTTCACTCCCCATGTCTGGGTGTATAACAGACTTTAGGGACAACTGTGAACTTTAGGAGAAAATATAAGCTGAAGTAAGGCCAGATCTGAGAATGTGCTGACCCCGCACTGCCCAGAAAAGGTCCCAAGACCCTCCTAGAAATATTGGAGGACTTTGGTGTGGGTCTCACTGGGTGTTCTGAGCTGTTGACTGTTGCCTTCATCAAGAGCTTTGGAGTTTTGTCTTCTATGCTATGTGGCTTGTGAGGTCTTGGAGCTACAGTAGGGATCAGGCCTGAACCCCTCAGGTGGAAGACCCAAGCCCAAGACTTGATCCACCAGAGGACTTCTTGCCCCAGGGAATATTAATAGGTTGAGAGCCCTACCAAAGGCCTCCATCTCAACCCTAATACCAAGCCCTACCTAAAGACCAGCAGGCTCTAGCTCCAGACACCCCATGCCAACCCTTCAGTAATACAGGAACACAACTTTGCACACTAGCAGACAGGATACTCAAAGCCATAGCAAGCCAATAGATATCCCCAAACACCCCAAAACATACTACTGGACATGGGACTCCCCTTCAGAGAGATAAGATCCATACCCATCCACCAGAACACAGGCACAAGTCCCCCCAACTTTTACAGCACACTAGTCCAACACCATCCATGGATGTCAGACTCCACAATTAAGAGGAACTACAACCTTCCAGCCTGTGTCTGGGAGACCTCAAACACAGTAAACTAAAAAAAAAATAAAATGACAGAAGCAGCAGAATATGAAGGAAAATCGTAAAAACCCACAAGATCAAACATATGAAGAGGAAATAGGCAGTCTATGTGAAAAATAATTCCCAGCAATGTTAGTTAATAACAAGGACCTAGAATAATTAAAGAATAAACAATAATTAACAACACAATGAGTTAAGATTTAAGGGACTAGATCTGATAGACAGAGTGCCTGATGAACTATGGATGAAGGTTTGTGACATTGTACAGGAGACAGGGATCAAGAACATCCCCAATAAAAAGAAGTGCAAGAAAGCAAAATGGCTGTCTGACGAGGCCTTACAAATAGCTGTGAAAAAAAGAGAAGTGAAAATCAAAGGAAAAAAGGAAAGATACAAGCATCTGAATGAAGAGTTCCAAAGAATAGCAAGGAGGGATAAGAAAGGCTTCCTCAGCGACAAATGCAAAGAAATAGAGGAAAACAATAGAACGGGAATGGCTAGAGATTTCTTCAATAAAATTAGAGATACCAAAGGAACGTTCCATGCAAAGATGGGCTCATAAAGGATAGAAATGGCATGGATCTGACAGAAGCAGAAGATATTAACAAGAGGTGGCAAGAAGACACTGAAGAACTATACAAAAAGATCTTCACCACCCAGATAATCACAATGGTGCAATCACTCACCTAGAACCAGACATCCTGGAATGTGAAGTCAAGTGGGCCTTAGAAAGCATCACTATAAACAAAGCTCATGGGGGTGATGAAATTCCAGTTGAGCTATTTCAAATCCTAAAAGATGATGCTGTGAAAGTGCTGCACTCAATATGCCAGCAAATTTGGAAAACTCAGCAGTGGCCACAGGACTGGAAGAGGTCAGTTTTCATTTTAACCCCAAAGAAAGGCAATGCAAAAGAATGCTCAAACTACCACACAATTGCACTCATCTCACATGCTAGTAAAATAATGCTCAAAATTCTCCAAGCCAGGCTTCAGCAATACATGAACTGTGAACTTCCAGATGTGCAAGCTGCCTTTAGAAAAGGCAGAGGAACAGGAGATCAAATTGCCAACATCAACTGTATCATGGAAAAAGCAAGAGAGCTCCAGAAAAACAGCTACTTCTGCTTTATTGATTATGCCAAAGCCTTTGGCTGTGTGGAATAATAATAAACTGTGGAAAATTCTGAAAGATAAGAATACCAGACCACCTGACCTGCCTCTTGAGAAACTTGTATGTAGATCAGGAAGCAGCAATTAGAACTGGACACGGGACAAGAGACTGCTTCCAAATAGGAAAAGGAGTTCCTCAAGGCTGTATATTGTCACTCTACTTGTCTAACTTATATGCAGAGTACATCATGAGAAACTCTGGGCTGGAAGAAGCACAAGCTGAAATCCAGATTGATGGGAGAAATATAAATAACCTCAGATACGCAGAAGACACCAAACTTATTGCAGACAGTGAAGAAGAATTAAAGAGTCTCATGATGAAAGTGAAAGAGGAGAGTGAAAAAGTTGGCTTAAAGCCCAGCATTCAAAAAACTAAGATCATGGCATCTGGTCCCATCGCTTCATGGGGAATAGATAGGGAAACAGTGGAAAGAGTGGCAGACTTTACTTTTTTGGGGCTCTAAAATCACTGCAGATGGTGATTGCAACCATGAAATTAAAAGACGCTTATTCCTTGGAAGGAAAATTATGACCAAACTAGACAGCATATTAAAAAGCAGAGACATTACTTTGCAACAAAGATCCACCTATTCAAGGCTATGGCTTTTCCAGTAGCCATGTATGGATATGAGGTTTAGACTATAAATAAAGCCAAGTGCCGAAGAATTGATGCTTTTGATCTGTGTTGTTGGAAAAGACTCCTGTGAGTCCCTTGGACTGCAAGGAGATCCAACCTGTCCATCCTAAAGGAAATCAGTCCTGGGTGTTCATTGGAAGGACTGATGTTGAAGCTGAAACTCCAATACTTTGGCCACATTATGTGAAGAGCTGACTCATTTGAAAAGACCCTGATGCTCAGAAAGATTGAGTGCAGGAGTAGGGGATGATAGAGAATGAGATGGTTGGATGGCATCACGGGCTCAATGGACATGAGTTTGGATAAATTCCAGGAGTTGGTGATGGACAGGGAGCCCTGGCATGCTGAGGTTCATGGGGTCGCAAAGAATCAGACATGACTGAGCAACTGAACTGAACTGAACTGAACTGAATAACACAATGACTATGATTAGAAATACACTGGAGGGAACCAACAATAGAGTAACTGAGGCCGAAGAGCTAATAGTGAGCTGGGAGAGTAAATGGTGGACATGACTGTAGTGGGATAAATGAAGACAAAGAATAAAAAAAAATGAATGCAGTGTCAGAGACTTTTTGGACAACATTAAGTATAGAAACACTAGAATAACATGGGTCTCATAAGAATAAAGCAAAAGAAAGGGTATGAAAAAATATTTGAGGAGATCATAGTCAATAATTGCTCTAAAATAGGAAAAGAAGTAGCCACCCAGATCCAGGAAGCCCTGAGATTCCCATAAAAGATAAACCCAGGTAGAAATACACCAAGACACATGTCAGTCAAACTAACAAAAAGTAAACACAAATGTAAAATATTAAAAGCAGCAAAGGAAAAGCACCAAATAACAAACAAGGGGATCTCTATAAGGCTAACAGCTCATCTTTCAACAAAAAGTGTTCAGACCAGAAGGAAATGGCAATATATACATAAGTGATGAAAAGGAAAAACCTACAACCTAGACTACTCTACCCAGCAAGGTAGCAAGGATCTCATTCAGATCTGAAGACAAGTAAAAGTCAAGAGAACTCAGCATCACCTACCCAGCTTTTCAACAAATGCTAAGAGAACTTCTCTAGATAGGAAACACAAAAGTAAGAGACGTATATAACAAACCCAAAACAACAAAGTAAATGGTAACAGGATCATATATATCAATAATTACCATAAGTGTAAATGGGCTAAAGACTCCAACCAAAATAGATGAATTGGTTGAATGTATACAACAAGATCCCTATATATGATGTCTATAAGAAACCCACCTTCAACCTAGGGACACATACAGACTGAAACTGAGGTGTTAGAAAAAGATTTACCATGCAAACATAAAGCAAAATAAAAAAGGAGCAGCAATACACATATCAGATAAAATAGACTTTAAAATAGAGCCCATTACAAGAGACAAAGAAAGGCATTGCATAATGATCAAAGGATCAATCCAAGGAGAAGATATGATAATTATAAATATATATGCACCCAACATAAGATCACCTCAATACATAAGGGAAATGTTAACAACTATTAAAGGAGAAATTGACAGTAACACAATAATAGTGTGGGACTTTATACCCCATTCACACCGATGGACAGATCTTCCAGGCAGAAAGTTAGTAAGGAAACATAATCTTTAAATGATACCTTGGACAGTTTTGACCTAATTGATAACTACAGGGCATTCATCCAAAAACAATAGATTGCATTCTTTTCCTCAAAGGTACATGAAACATTCTGCAGGATAGAACACATCCTGGGCCACAAATCAAGTTGTGGTAAATTTAAAAAAAAAAGAAAGAAATCATTTCAAGCATGTTTTTACAACATTGTAAGATTAGATATCAACTAGAGCAGAAAAAAACTAAAAAACACAAACACCTAGAGGCTAAACAATATGCTTATGAATAACCAACAGATCACTGAAGAATCAAAAAGGAAATAAAAATAAACATATAACAGTGAAAGCATGACAACTCAAAACTGATAGGATGCAATAAAAGCAGAGTTAAGCCAGCAGTTTATACCAATACAAGTCTACATTAAGCAACAAGATAGACATCATATAAACAGCTTAACTTTACACCTAAAGCACCTAGAAAAAGACCGAGAAACTTCCAGTAATAGTAAAAGGGAAAAAAAAAAAAATCATACAGATCAGAGCCAAAATAAATGAAAAAGAAATGAAGGAGACAATAGCAAAATCAGTAAAACTAAAAGCTGTTTCTTTGAGAACTTAAACAAAATTGACAAACTGTTAACCAGATTCAATCAAGAAAATAAGAGAAAAGACTCAAATAGTTAAAATTAGAAATGAAAAAGGAGAAGTTATGACAACAAAGAAATACAAAGGATCATAAAAGACTACTATGAGAATTTATATGCCAATGAAATAGACAACTTGGAAGAAATGGACAAATTATTAGAAAAGTATAACCTTCCAAAACTAAACCAGAGAGAAAAGAAAATATCAAGACCAATCACAAGCATGGAAATCAAAACTGCAATAAAAAATCTTCCAACAAACAAAAGCTCAGGGCCAAATGGCTTCACAGATGAATTCTACCAAAAGTTTAGAGAAGAGCTTACACCTATCCTACCCAAACTCTTCTAGAAAAGTACAGAGGAAGGAAAACTCCCAAACTCATTCTATGAGGCCATCATCATCCTGATAGCAAACCCAAGCAAAGATGTCCAAATAAAATAAAATTAAATTAAATTAAAAATTACTCACCATCACTGATGAAGATATATGCAAAAATCCTCATCAAAATTCTACCAAACAGAATCCAACAGAATATTAGAAAGATTATACTTCACGATCAAGTGGACTTCATCCCAGGGATGAAAGGATTCTCCAATATGCACATGTCAGTCAGTGTGACACACCATATTAACAAACTGAAAGATTAAAAACAAGATGATCTCAACAGAAGCAGAGAAAGTCTTTCACAAATTTCAACACCCAATTATGATAAAGACTCTCCAGAAAGTAGACATGGAAGGAACATACCCTAACATGATAAAGGCCACAGATGTTAAACATACAGTAAATATTATCCTCAATGGTGAAAACCTGAAAGTATTTCCTCTAAAATCAGAAACAAGGCAAGGATGTTTATTCTCACCACTACTGTTGAACATAGTTTTGGAAGTCCTAGCCATAGCAATCACTGAAGAAAATTAAAGAAAAGGAATCCAGATTGGAAAAAAGAAGTAAACCTCTCACTGTTTGCAGGTGACATGATTCTCTATATAGAAAACCTTAAGGATGCCATCAGAAAATTACTAGAGCTAATCAATGAATATAGAAAATTCACACGACATAAAATCAGTAGAGAAAAATCCCTTGCAGGTCTATACACTAACAATAAAATATCAGAAAGAAAAATTAAGGAAAGAATCCCGCCACCATTTCAACAAAAATAATAAAATACTTTGGAATAAATTTGCCTAAAGAGACAAAAGTCCTGTATGTAGGAAACTCTAAGAAAACACTGAAGAAAGAAATCAAAGATGGTACAAATTGGTGGAGAGATATATCATGTTTTTGGATTAGAAGTATCAATATAGTGGAAATAACTATACTATCTAAAGCAATTTATAGAGTAAATGCAATCCCATTCAAATTACCAATGATATTTTTCACAGAATTAGAACAAATACTTTATTAATTTGTATGTGTCAGGAGCCACGTTAGGCATTACTGACAAAATGGAGGCACGGTCCCCAGCCCCTTCTCCTCATTCCGCAGGCACGGATCCCAGGATGAAGGAGTTAGGCCTTATAATTCTGACTTGTCTTTTCCTCTCCTTGGCTGAGTTGACTGAAAAGGAATATTAAAGTGCTTATTGTTCTTGAGAGGAGCATGAGAAGGCACAGAGCTTTCTGCAGCATGGGTCAGAAAATAATTCATAAAGTTAATCATTGAGATTTGTTCAAGGACTTTTACAAAAGAGTGCTCTAGGATGAGCACATAGGCCATAGCTTGAGGCCATGGGAGGGATTGATATCTGAAGCCTATTTGTGAGGAGAATGTTTATGGCAAAGGAGTTTACTGAATTTAGGGCTTCAGTTCAGTTCAGTCACTCAGTTGTTTTCGACTCTTTGTGACCCCATGAATTGCAGCACACCAGGCCTCCCTGTCCATCACCATCTCCTTGAGTTCACTCAGACTCACGTCCATCGAGTCCGTGATGCCATTCAGCCATCTCATCCTCTCTCATCCCCTTCTCCTCCTGCCCCCAATCCTTCCCCAGCATCAGAGTCTCTTCCAATGAGTCAACTCTTCACATGAGGTGGCCAAAGTACTGGAGTTTCAGCTTTAGCATCATTTCTTCCAAAGTAATCCCAGGGCTGATCTCCTTCAGAATGGACTGCTTGCATCTCCTTGCAGTCCAAGGGACTCTCAAGAGTCTTCCCCAACACCACAGTTCAAAAGCATCAATTCTTCAGCACTCAGCCTTCTTCACAGTCCAACTCTCACATCCATATATGACTACTGGAAAAACCATAGCCTTGACTAGACGGACCTTAGTCGACAAAGTAATGTCTCTGCTTTTGAATATGCTATCTAGGTTGATCATAGCTTTCCTTCCAAGGAGTAAGCGTCTTTTAATTTCATGGCTGCAGTCACCATCTGCAGTGATTTTGGAGCGCCCCAAAATAAAGTCTGATACTGTTTCTCCATCTATTTCCCATTAAGTGGTGGGACTGGATGCCATGATCTTCGTTTTCTGAATGTTGAGCTTTAAGCCAACTTTTTCGCTCTCCTCTTTCACTTTCATCAAGAGGCTTTTTAGTTCTTCTTCACTTTCTGCCATAAGGGTGGTGTCATCTGCATATCTGAGGTTATTGATATTTCTCCCAGCAATCTTGATTCCAGCTTGTGTTTCTTCCAGTCCAGCGTTTCTCTTGATATACTCTGCATAGAAGTTAAATAAGCAGGGTGACAATATACAGCCTTGACGTACTTCTTTTCCTATTTGGAACCAGGCTGTTGTTCCATGTCCAGTTCTAACTGTTGCTTCCTGACCTGCATACAGATTTCTCAAGAGGCAGGTTAGGTGGTCTGGTATTCCCATCTGTCTCAGGATTTTCCACAGTTTATTGTGATCCACACAGTCAGAGGCTTTGGCATAGTCAATAAAGCAGAAATAGATATTTTTTCTGGAACTCTTGCTTTTTCCATGATCCAGCGGATGTTGGCAATTTAATATTTAAGGAATGTTGTAAAGTTAGCATATTTTGCTATAACTTATAAAAGTTAGGAAGTTTTAGAGACACTATAGCTAGAGCCTTTTTAAGAGATAGTGAGCTCAGGTTGTTAGGGGCAAACAGGATTTAGGAAGATAAGTAGTAAACTGAGGAATGTAGTATGAGTTACAATGTAATCACAAGTTAACTATAGAACACATTAGAAGAGGTAGATAATAGATGATAAAGCTGATTCCAAGAGAATCATTGAAGCAGGAACTCTGTTTGAAGAGCAACATTGATTTATGGAGATAATAAATCTGGGAGAGGGGGATCTGAAAATGTCAAACCTCTGGTCTAATGCTTTTGTAAAAGTATAAAAGAGAATCTTAAACTTTAAATAAACAGGCAGTCCAAAAGAAAATTGAGAGGCTGCCTCATTTGCCAACACTATTCACCTCTTCAGGTTGACTCCCTGGCTGCTGGAGTTGGACTCTGGCATGTATGGAAACACAAAAGGCCTTGAATAGCCAAAGTAATCTTGAGAAAGAAGAATGGAGTTGGATGTATCAACCTTCCTGACTTCCGACTATACTACAAATTGACAGCCATCGAGACAGTATTGTACTGACATAAAAACAGAAATATAGACCACAGGAACAAGATAGAGAGCCCAGAGATAAATCCATGCACCTATGGACAACTGATCTTCGACAAAGATGCCACACATACACAATAGGGAAAAGACAGTTCTTCCACAAGTGGTGGTGAAGATCCTCTAAGATCCACCTTCTAGGGTAATGGAAATAAAAACAAAAATAAACAAATGGGATCTAATTAACCTTAAATGTTTTTACACAATGAAGGGAAGTCTAAGCAAAGCAAAAAAAAAAAAAAAAAACTCAAAATGGGAGAAAATAATAACAAATGAAGCAATCAATAAAGAATCTTTTGGACTCTGTGGGAGAGGGAGAGGGTGGGATGATTTGGGAGAATGGCATTGAAACATGTATAATATCATATAAGAAATGAATTGCCAGTCCAGGTTCGATGCAGAATGCAGGATGCTTGGGGCTGGTGCACTGGAATGACCCAGAGGGATGGTATGGGGAGGGAAGTGGGAGGGGGGTTCATGATTGAGAACACATGTACACTCGTGGCGGATTCATGTTAATGTATGGCAAAACCAATACAATATTGTAAAGTAAAAAAAAAAAAAAAAAAAGAAAAGTAAAGAATTAATCTCCAAAATAAGCAAGCAGATTATACAGCTTGATCCCAGAAAAATAAACAACCCAATCAAAAAGTGGGCAGAAGACCTAAACAGATATTTCTCCAATGAAGACACACAGATGGGTAATAAACATATGAACAGATTCTCAACATCACTCATTATCAGAAAAATGCAAAGCAAAACTACAATGAGGTACACCAGTCATAAGGGTCATCATCAAAAATCCTATAATCAAATATTGGAGAAAGTGTGGAGGAAAGGAAAACCTCTTGCACTGTTGGAAGGTATGTAAATTGATATAGCCACTATGGAGAATGATATGGAGATCCCTTAAAGAAACTGGAGTAAAGATGTCTGACTACTGGGCATATACGCTGAGGAAAGCATAGTTGAAAAATACACATGTACCCCAATGTTCACTGCAGCACTATTTGCAATAGCCAGGACCTAAAAGCAACCTAGATGTCCATTGACAAATGAATAAGGAAATTGTGGTACATATATACAATGAAAAATTACTCACTCATAAAAAGGAACACATCTGAGTCAGCTCTAATGAAATGGATGAACTTGAGCCTATCATACAGAGTGAAGAAAGTCAGAAAGACAAATATCAAATATTATTAATATATATATGGAATCTAGAAAAATAGTAATGATGCTACTACTTGCAAGGTAGCAAAGGAGATAGAGATATAAAGAACAGACTTTGGGGCACAGTGGGGGAAGAAGAGGGGGATGATTTGAGATGATTTCAATAGCATTGAAACATATACATTACCACATGTAAAATGAATAACCAGTGGGAGTTTGATGTATAAACCCAAAGCCAGTTGTCTGAGACAATCTAGAGGCATGAGAGAGGGAAGGAGGTGGGGAGGGGTTGATGGGGGCATATATACACCTGTGGCTGATTCCTGTTTATGTATGGCAGAAACCATCACAATATTGTAATTATCCTCTAATTAAAAATAAATAAATGAAAAATTTAAAAACCATCATCAATGAGAGATGTTGTAAGTTTCTTGGTAACACATTTACATTGAAATAAGGTAAGATAAATATAAAAAGTAAGCAAAAGTCACATATAATTTCATTTGCTGAAAGTAGAAAATATTCATTTTTCTCTCTCGCTCTTTCTTGTCTTTTTTGTTGTTGTTGTTGTTAACTTATGACTATGAGATGCAGAGTAGATTGAATTGCACAGCTTTGCTATTAAATCACCTATTCCTGTCACCGGTAGTGTTCAAACCCTTCCCATATCATTAATTTCAACTAAGCTAGTTGGAACTAGACTCTACTTTTCTGGGCTCCAAAATCATTGTAGATGGTGACTGCAGCCATAAAATTAAAAGACACTTACTCTTTGGAAGGGAAGTTATGACCAACCTAGACAGCATATTGAAAAGCAGAGACATTACTTTATCAACAAAGGTTCATCTAGTCAAGGCTATGGTTTTTCCATTGGTCATGTATGGATATGGGAGTTGGACTATAAGGAAAGCTGAGCGCTGAAGAATTGATGCTTTTGAACTATCGTGTTGGAGAAGACTCTTGAGAGTTCCATGGACTGTAAGGAGATCCAACCAGTCCATCCTAAAGGAAATCAGTCCTGAAAATTCATTGGAAGGACTGAGGTTGAAGTTGAAACTCCAATACTTTGGCCACTTGATGCTAAGAGCTGACTCATTTGAAAAGACCCTGATGCTGGGAAAGATTGAACACAGGAGGAGAAGGGGACGGCAGAGGATGAGATGGTTGGATGGCATCACTGACTCAATGGACATGAGTTTGGGTGAACTCCAGGATTTGTTGGAGAGGGAGGCCTGGTGTGCTGCGGTTCATGGGGTCTCAAAGAGTAAGACACGACTGAGCGACTGAACTGAACTGATCTACAAAAAGGTTTTCTGCCAAAGATTTCCACAGGGGAATATTTACAGTATTTTACCTAGTTAGCCAACTTTGTGTGTATGTGTGTTTAAACAAACTAAATAAAAATAAAAACAGCAATCTGTTTTCCCCATAAGCTGTTAAAATATGTTGGAGTTGAGTTGAAAACAAATCACCTCAGTACACATTCATGACTTGCAAAATATAAACTAATAACTAAGGAAAAATGTATGAAATAGTAGCTAAAAGACTCAATTATGCTTTAGCAAGTGAATATTCTTGTCTGGAAATAGACAAAAACTATTCACATCATATTCCTCAGGGGTGTCATCACCTAAAACTTTGTGGCTTGCTGGCCAAGATGATGGGATCAGTTTTTAGGCAGAATTGATTTGTAATCTCACTTCACTATCCATACAATTTTGGCCACATTATTTGTTCCTGGGAAGCCTCAGTTTCTTCATCTTTTTAAAAAATTAATTAATTTATTTTAATTGGAAGCTAATTACTTTGCAATTCTTTATCTTTTGACTGAGGGTAACAACACATTTCCTTGTAGCGCTTTTGTGAACACTAAGATAATTCATTCAAAGATTTCAGACCACATTGAAGTCAATAAACATAAGCTATTAGGCTACACAATAATAATAATATTTATTAATATATTATTATTATTTGTACTCCTACGATAAGATGTTAACCTAAACTCTAGTGACTCTCACTGCCCAGTATCTAATTCCTTGCAATGTGACAATACCATTTCTCCCACAGTTGGTGGAATCTACCTCTATATTTCTTGTATCTGGGCTGACCTTGAGATTTATTGTGTTGAAAGTAATGTTGGGTGAGTTCTAACACTAGACCTTAAGAGTTATTACTTGTTCTGTTCTTGGTCTATTGGAGCATGTCTGCATTATATGGAGAATCACTGTCTAGCTTTCTGGAGGATGAGACACCATGTGAAAGAAAGTCAAGACACTCAAGCAACATCCAGCAAACCGCCAGATACGTGACTGAGGCCATCTTGGGTCATCCAGCCCCAGCTGAACCATCAGGTGACCACAGCCACATAACTGATCTTGGGAGAAACCAGCAGAGATGCCACCCATCTGTGCTCAACCAAAATTGTTATCTGCAAATAGAATACTTTTTGCTATAAGTCATGTTTTGTGGTTTGCTATACAGTAATAGTTAACTGATCCAGTTTTATATATTATGTTTCCTTACAAACTCCTTTCACTCAAATATTTTAAAGGCCCAGTGTTTGCTTGTGCATATTCTTTAAAACTTATATGCTGGATACTTGGACTACAAGTATCACATTATGCTTGCTAAAGGCACCCTTCATATGAAGAGATTTTATTTGGAAAGAAGGGAGCTGCAGCATATAGAAAGTAAATTGTATGATCCAAGAAAGAACAAGTTTATATTTTTAGTAATATCTGCTTGAAATCTAGCGAGAAAAATACTTAGCACTGATATTGAAAAACTTCACTAGAATAAATGACAAAATTTTAAAACTGAGAATTCTCAGGCTATTTTCCTTAGCAAGGCACTTGGAGCATTTAAAGAATCAAGGAAAATTAGGGCCTGAAACAAGAAAGGCTTGGTCTCAGGGATTATCAATCATCTCTGTTAATCTTGGCTTTGCAAATGACATGGAAAATAGAAGCAATCCCAGGGTAGATGAAGGAATTTAGGGAACAGTCCAGTGAGAAGCTATGTTCTTGAAAACAGAAATGAAAGGAAGCAGCAATGGCAAAAGTGTAGGAATTTCAGGGGTTGAAAATTTTGGGAAAAGATATAAGATTGGTGTTTAAAATAAATGTTTCTCAGCCTAAAGTCTGAAAGAAGGGAAAAAAAAGAAGTAAGACAGGAAGACAAGAACGAGGAAGTTTTTGTGGTCGAATAGGGTTTTCTGTTCGTTTCCTTAAAGTCTTCACCAGAGCTTACAAACAGCACATTAGCTGAAGAATTAAAACATCTCACAGTTTAGGATAAAGAAATCCCCTGGGAGAAAACCAGAGGAGGGCTTCTCAAAGGTATCAGAATCTTTGTGTATATTACAATGAAGTAAGTTGATTTTTCTGATAAACTTACTTGGGCTCATGTTAAATGATTAGTTGATTCTAACTTTCATCTCACTTGAAAAAGACAGTAGTTGAAACTATTTTGTTTCTATTTTCCCACTTTATAAACCTATTTACATAAAGCAAACAAATTAAACATGTCAATTTTATTTCAGTTTAACAATTTTCTTTTTGTAAAACTAGAAAAGGAGAACTTAATCTTAAAATATAAATGAAGCCTTCTTATGAAATTTTCAAGAAATGTATCACACACTATCTTCACTTGTTTTCCAGTTACTTTTAGCTCATTGCAACAAGTTTTACTTCCTGGTCAATCATTGACTATTCTAAAATCCCCAAGTTTTCAATGGAAACATTTTAGTCTTTATTGTCATAACTAATGAAAAGCAGTTGACAGTAATGTGCACTTCATAAAATTCTCTCTTCCCTTGATACCTGTGACCCAGATTCTCCATCTCTCTCTTTAGATTCCCTCCCTCTCTGTCATTTTAAACACCTGTGACCCAAGGGTTTATTCTGTTCTTGGAACTCTCTACTTTTGTATTTGCCACAGTTTTCTTTCTTTCTTTTTTTTTTTTTTCTTGTCAATATTATCCATCCTCCCCCATGGTTAATTTTTTATTATTCTTATTATATAAGTTTCAGGTGTACACCATTATGATTTTATATATATATATATATATATATATATATATATATGTATATATATATATATATTATATACTCTACAAAATGATCACCATGACAGGTCTAGTTACCATCAATCACTGTACAGTTCACAGTTTTTATATCACCAGCAAATTTACTCTGAGATGTGTCTTTAGCCATTAATTCTCTCTCAAGCTTAAAACTCATACATTCAGCTGTCATCTGACCACATTCTGGAGTTCCTGACATCTAACACTAATTTTCTTTTTCTTTCCCTAAGCTTGCTCTCATCCTAGACCACTTTGTGCCAATATGAATTAATCCTATCACACAAACTGGAGTCAGAAACTTGGGTAATTCTTGAATTTTTCCTCTTTATTGATTTAAACATCCAATTAGTTAGCAAGATCTGTTGACTAATAGATAATTAGGAAAAAAAAAATCTTTGGTCTCTCTCTTCTCTGATCCAATTATGGTATTGCTTAGAGCTCTCTTTGTAAAGCCCAAATAAATTATCATCCTACCTAAGAACCTTGAGTGGTCTTTCATCCTCCTGATAGCTTATAATTTTTTTTAGCTTGGTAGTCATGGCCATTTTCACCATGTGGCTTCAAGATACACTTCAGCCTCATTTGCACCCCACTTTTCACTGAAGTTAATGCTCCTAGCACAGAACTATTCTGAATGTCCTAAATAGATCATGTACTATTACATTCTGTACCCTTGTACTTGCTAATCTACATGCATAGGTATTCTTCCTCTCTTCCATCTGGTTATGGAACAGATTAAGGAAGGAAGCATTCCTTAAGACACAGCACACACACTATTTGCTTTATAAAGTTATCCTTAACAGTCTCAATTTTTCTTTTTAGGCTTGTGCATGTACTTTTGTGTACACTTAATTATAATCATTTGTTTGTCAACATGTTCCTCCTGCTGCTGCTAAGTCGCTTCAGTAGTGTCCGACTCTGTGCAACCCCATAGACGGCAGCCCACCAGGCTCCACCTTCCCTGGTATTTTCCAGGCAATAACACTGAAGTGGGTGGCCATTTCGTTCTCCAGTGCATGAAAGTGAAAAGTGAAAGTGAAGTCGTTCAGTCGTGTCCGACTCTTTGTGATTCCATGGACTGTAGCCCACCAAGTTCCTCCGTCACTGGAATTTTCCAGGCAAGAGTACCTGAGTGGGTTGCCATTTCCTTCCCCAGTGGATCTTCCTGACCTAGGAATCGAAGCTGGGTTTCCCGCATTGCAAGCAGACACTTTACCGCCTGAGCCACCAGGGAAGCCCCTCAAATAATAAGTCCCTACCCTAGCACAAAGCTTGACCATTGGTATGATAGTTATATATAAATCAATCAGGTGGTTTATTAATGAATGAGTGATAGAACTTCTTGTGCCAGAGTCATATTTCTTGTCATGCTGTAGCAGATTTTCAAGCTGAAATAAAAATGTATGACTTTATAATATGAGTGCTTCTTACTTCATGTTTCCTTTTTTAAAAAAAATGGCTGGTGCACGGGGATGATCGAGAGAGAAATGATATGGGGTGGGAGGTGGGAGGGGGTTCAGGATTGGAAACTCATGTACACCGTTGACAAATTCATGTCAATGTATGGCAAAACCAATACAGTATTGTAAACTAAAATAAAGTAAAAATTAAAATTAAAAAAATGTGCTGATAAGATTGATATTAATAAGACAAATGTTAATGACTTGATAACTTTTCTTCCCTTCATCCACAAGGTAGTTACTGAATTTCTGGGTTACTGATATAGCACTCCTGGCAATGATGATTTTCATCTTGTTGAATGCAAATTATAGATTCAGGTCTCTAACCAAATCAAGGTTCTTCTTCATCTGATTTAAATTTCCACATCATGAATAATTCTGTCACTGTACTTTCACTGTGTTTGGTTAGCTTTGTTTAGGGCCTACACACATGGTTTTATATACCTCCCTGAAAGTTAAGTATGGTAATTATTTACAAGATTTTAGAGTGAGAGGTGGTATTTGAAAAGCCTAAAAATGAAACATATATTGGCTTTGTAATGGTGATTACTGACTTTATTTAAAATACTCTAAAAATATATGCTTTTTCCTAGGTCAGGTAATCAAACAGAAAATTATGGTTAAAATAGCACTTAAAAGTAGAAATCCAGTGATTTTATTTTTATTTTATCCTTTGAATGGCCACATTCTATTCCATTGAATGAAAGAAAAAAATTAAGTAAATCTTAACTAAAGGGCATTTGTATAGCCTCCAAACTTTGCCATTACCTGTGATATTATTGTAAGCTCACTTTTAATGAAAAATCTGTTGTCCACCTTTCACACTCTTCCCAGATTAAAAGAAAGAAAATGATATCTCAGAACAGTTTTAAAACTTGATTTTCTATTATCAGTGCTCAAGATCAATTATGCATCTTATTACATGTTTAAGGACCATTTGCATTTCTCTTTCCACATATTGTTCACATATTGTATCCATTTTTCTACCTTGTTGTTAGGTTCTTAAATATTATGATTATTAATACAGTATCAATGAAAATGCTGTATAAGTTGAAAATGTGACATAAGTTGAAAAAAAGTTAAAATTGTTTCTCTGATTTTCCATTTTTCTCTCTTGCTCATGTTACCGTAAAATATTTCCATACACAAAAGTATAGAACTTAAAATTTACTTCAATCTAACAATTTATTTAGTTCAATTTATGAATTATTCTTTTATTGTATCTTGATTCTAAGTATAGAGAAGGTTTTTTTCCTGCCCCAAGTTATAGTAGAATTTAGCCATTTTTTGTTTTGGTAATACTTGGGTAAGTACATTTTTTATATTTAAACATTAAATCTTTTTATAGTCTATCATAGCATACAGAAAGAGATTCAATTTTATTATTTTATTATATTTTTATATTTATATAATAAATATAATGCATATTATATTTGTTATTTTGCTATCTAGTTATTTTAATACCATTTATTAAAATGGCCATATTTTCCCCAATTATTTTCCCCAATGATTTAAGATGCAATCTTTACCAGGTGCGAAATTTTTAAATGAGATTAATTCTATTTCTGTTATTTTATTTATTTATTTATTTATTTATTTATTGACCATCCCATGTGTCTTGTGGGATCTTAATTTCCTGACCAGGGATCAACCTGTGCCCTCTGCAGTGGAAGCACTGAGCCTTAACCACTGGACTGCCATTGAAGTCTCTATGTTTTTCAGTTTTATTTCACTGGCTACCAGTTTATTCATACTCTAAATGCCACATGATTTTAATTACATAAGCTATATAATATGTTTTAATATTTGGCACAGCCAAGTACTTCCTAACTCCCAATTGCTTTCTTTAAATAGAGATATAACTGACATAGAACATCATATCAGTTTTACTTTTACCACATAATGATTAAATATTTGTATATATTAGGAAATGATCAGCACAATAAATCTGGTCAAAATCCATTCCCATACATAGTTAGAGAATTTTTTGTCTTGTCGTAAGAACTTTTAAGATTTGCTCTCATGTAACTTCCAAACATGCACTACAGTATTATTAACTATAGTTGCCATAATATATAGTCACATTACATCTCCACGAATTATTTATTCTGTAAAAAATAAAAATGTATATCTGTTGGTGCTCTTCTCCCATTTTTCTCATTCCATATGCCCTGCCAAACACCAGTTAATTGGTTCTCTGTATCTATAAGCTTTTTGATTCCCCAACATATAAGAAAGATTATATGGTATTTTTCTTTCTCTATCTGATTTGTTTTACTTAACATATTGATCTCAAGGCTTTTCTTTTAATGGGTGGATAATATTCCATTGTGTACATATTTGGAATACTCTATGTATAATATATACACACTAGATTTTTATCATTCATATATTGATACTTAGGTTGCTTTCATATCTCGACTATTGTAAATAACAACTGCAATGAACATGGGGTATGCATATATCTTTTTGAGTTTATGTTTTCATTTTCTTTGGATAAATTCCCAGAAATGGAGTTTCTTAATAATATGGCATTATTTTTTTAATTTTTTGAAGAACCTCCATACTGTTTTCTGTACTAGTTGCACTACTTTCACTACTTTTTATTCCTACCAACAGGGCACAAGGGTTACATTTTCTCCATATCCTTGCCATCACTTGCTATTTCTATTTTTTTGTGGGCTTTTGATAGTAATTATTGTAACAGGTGTGACATGATATCTCATCATGGTTTTGATTTGAATTTTCCTGATGACAAGTGAAGCTGAGCATCTCTTCACATATATTTTGACTATCTGTTTCTTTTTTAGAAAGATGTCTCTTAGGTTTTCTGCCCATTTTTAAACTAGGTTATTTATTTACTCTCTTATTGCTTTGTATGACTTCTTTATATATTTTGTGTATATAAGTTTTGCATAACCTCTTAGAGAAACATGGTTTGCAAATATTTTCTCCCATCAGTGGGTTGATGGTTTCCTTTACTGTGCAGAAGCTATTTATTAATTTAGTCCTACTTCCTTACTTTTGATTTTGGTATCAACGTTTAAAAAATCATTACTAAGACCAATGTCAAGACAACTCTTTTTGTTTTCAGTATTTTCTTGGTTTTTCATTGCTTACTTTTTCTTTCAAAATATATTTTATATTAAATTTGTCTAATAGCAGGGTGATAATTATTTTTTATTATAAGCATTTTATATTTAATGTGCCAGCCTTCCATCTTGTCTTCCTGCATGTTATATTTTCTCAAAACAATAGATAGTTATCGTGTTAATACACAAATCAGACCATGTTACTCCTTTGCTCAAAATTGTTTTCCTATCTCAGTCAAATAAAAGACCTTACAATGTCCAAAATCCTACAACATCCAGTCCTTACTCGCTTTCCTGACATAATCTCCCAACTTTTAACCTCACATACTCTGTTTCAGCCACTTGTACGAGGAAATGCTTTTGCCAACACATCTACATCTTTTGTATCCTCTATCATTCAAATCTTTCTCAAAAACCGTATTCTTTATAAAGAACTTCCCACACCAAACTATTTAAAATTTCAGCTAGATCCTCATTCCTTGGAATACCTTACACAGGTTTCCTGCCTTATTTTTGCCCATGGTTTGATCATTTAACATTGTACTAATTTTATTTAGTTAGCTAATTCAATTTTGGTATATTCCCCTTAAAAGATGTTGTCTTCAAGGGCAAGGATTTTTTTTTTTTTTTAACAGCCATATCTCCCACATATTGTGCTAAGAAAATAGCACATATTGTTCACTAAATATTTGTGTCTGTGTTTTAACTTTGCTTAATATGTCACTGATTTTATAAGATGGTCATTCTGGCTCTAGGAGAAGCCATCACGGTTACCAGGTTAAGACCTTTTTTTGTGCAGTTCTGCTGTACATTCTTGCTACCTCTTCCTAATCTATTTTGCTTCTGTTAGATCCTTGCTTCATTTGCCTTTTATTGTGTCCATATGCATGAAATATTCCCTTGGTATCTCTAATTTTCTCGAAGATATCTCTAATCTTTCCCAATCTATGGTTTTCCTCTGTTTCTTTGCTTTGTTCACTTAAGAAGCCATTCTTTTTTTTTTTTTTTTAGGAAGTTACATATATTTTTTTTTTTTTTAGTTTTTATTTTTTAAATTTTAAAATCTTTAATTCTTACATGCATTCCCAAACATGAACCCCCCTCCCACCTCCCTCCCCATAACATCTTTCTGGGTCATCCCCATGCATCAGCCCCAAGCATGCTGCATCCTGCGTCAGACATAGACTGGCGATTCAATTCACATGATAGTATACATGTTAGAATGTCATTCTCCCAAATCATCCCACCCTCTCCCTCTTATCTAGTTTACTATTCTCTGGAACTCTGCATTCAGATGGATATATCTTTCCCTTTCTGATTTGACTTTCACTTGTCTCCCTTTCTCAGATATTTGAAAGACTTTCCTAGACAACTACTTTGCCTCCTTGCATTTCTTTTCATTGGGATGATTTTAGTCACCCCCTCCTGTACAATGTTACAAACCTCCATCCATAGTTCTTCAGACACTCTGTCCACAGGATCTAATCCTTTGAATCTATTCATTGCCTCCACTGCATAATCATAAGAGATGATTTAGGTCATACCTAAAAGGCCTAGTGGTTTTCCCTACTTTCTTCAATTTAAGCCTGAATTTTGCAATAAGAAGCAAAGGTCTTATAGATCTTTATAGAACCATTCAAATTCCGCTTCTTTGACATTAATGGCTGAGTTATAGCCTTTCATTATTGTGATTTTGAATTATTTTCCTTGCAAATGAACCAAGATCATTCTGTAGTATTTGAGATTGCACCTAAGTACTGTGCAAAGCTAGTAGACATGATGGAATTCCAGTTGAAATATTTCTAATTCTAAAAGATGATGCTCTTAAAGTGTTACACTCAATATGCCAGCAAATTTGGAAAAGTCAGCAGTGGTGACAGGATTGGAAAAATCAGTTTTCATTCCAATCTCCCCAAATAAGGCAATCCCAAAGAATATTCAAACTACTGCACTCATTTCACATGCTACTATGTGAAATGGTTTCATATCAAACCATAATATGCTAAAAATCCTTCAATCTAGGCTTTACCAGTACATGAACTAAGAACTTCCAGATGTGCAAGCTGAATTTAGAAAAGGCAGAGGAACCAGAGATCAAATTGTCAACATCAGTTGGATCATAGGAAAAGCAAGGGAATCTAAAAAAAAAAAAAAACAAAACAAACAAAACAAAAACAAAACTACTTCTGATTCACTGACTATGCTCAAACCTTTTACTATGTGCATCACACACACACACACAAACTGCAGAAAATTCTTAAAGAGATGGGAATACCAGATCACCTAACCTGTCTTCTGAGAAAGTTGTATACTGACAAGAAGCAACAGTTAGAACTGGACATGGAATGGACTGATTCAAAATTGGGAAAGGAATATATCAAGGCTGTATAATGTCACACAGCTTATTCAAATTATATGCAGAGTACATCATGCAAAATGCCAGGGTGGATGAAGCACAACCTAGAATCAAGACTGTAAGAAGAACTATCAATAACCTCAGGTATACAGATGATACAACTTTACTGGCAGAAAACAAAGAGCAGATATTGAGCCTCTTGATGAATGTAAAAGAAAAAGAATGAAAAAGCTGGCTTAAAACTCAACATTCAAAAAATAAAGATCATGGCATCTAGTCCTATGACTTCATGGGAAATAGATGGAGAAACAATGGAAACAGTGACAGATTTTATTTTCTTGGGCTCCAAAGTTATTGCATCCTGTGACTGCTGCCACAAATGTAAAAGCAGCTTTCTCCTTGGAAGAAAAGCTATGATAAACCTAGACAGCATATTAAAAAGCAGAGACATCACTTTGCTGACAAAGACTCATGTTTGGATGTGAGAGATGGACCATAAAGAAGGCTGAGTGCTGAAGAACTGATGCCTTCAAACTGTGGTAATGGTGAAGACTCTTGAGAGTCCCTTGGACAGAAAGGAAATCAAACCAGTCAATCCTAAAGGAAATCAGCCCTGAATATTCATTGGAAGGACTGATGCTGAAACTGAAGCTCCAATACTTTGGCCACCTAATATGAGAAGCTGACTCATTGGAAAACTCCCTGATGCTAGGAAAGTTTGAGGGCAAGAGGAGAAGGGGGCGACAGAGGATGAGATGTTTGGATGGCATCACTGACTCTGTGGACCTGAGTTTGAGTAAACTCTGGGAGTCAGTGAAGGAAAGGGAAAACTTGCATGCTACAGTTCATGGGGTCACAAAGAGTAGCACATGACTTATCGACTGAACAGCAAGATGGCCACTATTGAAATGTTCATATTAACCATTAGATTATTAATATTTTTGACTATTTTAGATAGAATTTAAGACATTTATTTTTTTATCTGAATTTTTGTCTTTCTATATTTCTTCCCTTTTTTTAGTTTATCAGAGATAATTTTTGAAATCAAGTTTCCCAACTCAAAATTCTAAGCCAGGTTAATTTGTCAACACATTACTAAATGAATAGATAGATAATCAAAAGTTTTAGGAATACATCATTAAGTAGGATTCTTTCAAATAAATGTAAATCAAGCAATTTTTTTTCTAATGGAATCAGTGAATCTTTAAGTATCTGTGATTGTTTCAGTTCCAACATTCTTATTTTTTTCTTATGAGAAAATGACTGTATCAAAAAGACTGTCTTTGATATTTTCCAGTAGCAATGTAATCCAAGAATCTGGATTAATGGTGAATCATCAGTTTAGTAATGTTTTTCATAGATCTGTTCTGAAACAAAAATGGAAATACATGAATTTATGAGTTAATTTCTTTGGGCTTATAGAGGAGATTATTCAAAATCCAAAGGGGGTGTTGGAAAATTTGTGCTACATGGTAATCATAAGAGATCTTACTGCCTCCTTATCTCTTTGTGAATTATCTTCAAAGTTCAAGCTAAGTAAATAAATTAAGCCAGTTTATGTTCCAGTAAGTTTGTCATCTGTACACAGTGTCATCTGAAGACCACTGATTAACCTCCTTCCACCTCCTCCAACCACAAATCCATTTCCCTTCCCAAACTTCTTCAGCTGTTGAAGACTATCTTTGAACTTCCCTTTTAGCTGTAAAATTACCTGCATCTACTAATATGTGCTTCTTAGGTGGAATGTCATTAGTTTTTGTCACCTTGGAACAATGAACTTCTCAAAGTCTTAAGCCAAAAAAAGATCTCAAAAAAATGGAACACAAGACAAGGTAAATTGCAATGGTGAGAGAAGGAGATGGGAAAGATTGAAATTTTGAAGGCTTGCTTGACTTAATATTGATAGACTTCAGTAACAGAGAAGCAACATGACTAAATCAGCTACTTACCACAGGATTCTGGAAGGAAGAGGTTTGATAGTGACATCTGATCAGATTCAGAACATCACTTTGCCTTCTTCATATTTTGAATAAAGGCAAGGCAAGCAAATAGCATGAAACAATTTTGCATAGGCTATACAAATAGAGGACGTTATACGTACAAGAAAATTATGAGGTTGTTAGCCCTCACCCAAGAAAATATCTTAATTGTTTCATTTTATAAGAGCTAATTCCCTTTTACTGTAACATATGAAAGTGGAAAATCACAACATTAAATAAAATGGCAAAAGTACCAATGTATAAGATAGATGTGGATGAATTTTAATTATTTTAACTTTAATGCTATTCATGGAGGAATTGATTATGAAGCCAAATTTTTTTTAAAAAAATGATTATCCCCTGAGCAAATGCTAATGTTCTCAAGACTCCCAACAAGAGTATATTGAAAAAGAGATGAAAAGAAGTTAATAGATTGCATCATGAGAAGATCATCATTTAAGCTAGTTGTGTCCACTAAGAGATCACATCATCTCTCAAATGCATGTTTCCTTGAATCCAAGAGTCTGTCCCAATTAGAGAAGTTATCAGTTTTCCATGCCCAAAAGCCACAGCATAATCTACAATATGTGAGTAGCATTCTTACACCAAAAGAGAAAATCTCACCACAATAGCACCAAAAGTGCTAAGAGTGACTTTGTAATGGTTTGAGTACTCTGAAGCAGAGGAAGGAGGCAGGGGAGTGTCATCTCACAGATTTGATATGCTATGCCATATGTGACACTGGAAAGGGTCATTCTAGAAGGTGGGAATTTCTTTTGCATATCACATGTATGCAAGCTTTGTGGATAGTATAATTCAAAATTAACACTGTGCTTAGAAGTCTTTAAAACCTCATCCATTTTCCTCAGCAATAAGATGATTTGCCTATTTGTCAGTTAATTGAGTAGAACATACTCACTGGGATCACTTAATATATTTTTTTTAAGAACTCAAGATTGATAGGACATGTTAACATATAATCTTATCAAAATACATTTGTAAACAGAATTAGTGTTAAAATGGTTCAAAAATTAAACTTCTGCCTTAAGATTTATGTTTAGCTATGATCTTTTTTTTCTTTTTAATCTGCCACTGATGCGTCAAGTGACAGGCAAGTTGACAGACATCAGCTGAACTATAAGTGGCAAAATTTATAAAACAAGAATAATTCCTGAGGACTTCCCAGGTGGTACAATGCTTAAAAATCCGCCTACCAAATGCAAGGACATGGTTTTCATCCGTAGTTTGGGAAATAAGATCCCACATGCCATGGGGCAACTAAATTTGTGTGCCACAACTGCTGAGCCCCTGAACCTCAGCTACTGAAGCCCAAGCATCCTAAAATCCATGTCTGCAATAAGAGAAACCATCACAATAAGAAGCCCATACACAACTAGAGAATAGCCCCTGCTCACCACAAATAGAGAAAACCTGCACAGCAATGGAGAGTTGATGTGCCACAACAGAGATCCCACACAGCCAAATTAATTTAAAAAGAATAATTCCTTTACTCATTTGTAATCTCCTTGGTGTAACTGCTATTCAAATATTAGGATTCTGAAGCTATTTGAAGGAAAATCTTCTATGTACATACGTGTGTGTGTGTGTGTGTGTGTGTGTGTGTGTGTGTGTGTGTGTGTATTATATCAACCAATATTATTTGGCTATGCAACAGATTCTTAATTTTATAATTATCACCTTCACATATCTTAGTAAACATAAGGACTTAATAAATATATCAACCCCTCCAAAAATCCTATGGTATTACACTGTGACAAAATACCCAGTTATGCATAAATAGTTGTTGCTAGTTTTAGATCACTATTTCTATACAAATCCTTTGTGTGCAACAAACCTGCTTTAAAAAATGTCAATATTCAATTTAGATTACTAAAAAAATTCACAATTTTCAGTTTCATTATAGATTTTAAAGTGTCTCAAAAAAATCTTGTCTCCCCCACTTTTTGTAACAATGAGAGCACTGAAGATACAGCATTGAATAACTCACTCATGACTCCACACATTCCTCTGATAACACTCATGTCAAAACAAGGATTCAAACATTTTAAACTACTATACAAATTGTTTATGAGTCCAACCAAAGAGGGCACAATTTTCCAAAAATTGTCTCTGAATTATATAAGCAGGATGAGTATGTCAGAAATGAAATTTTTATCATGTAGTATAAGCATATTTAGTATTAAAAATACTGTCAGTTCTTTGTTAAAATATGTGAGAAGTGCACATAATTCTCTCTGAAAATTATCTCCCAGAGTTTCCCAAAAAACACAACTGAATTTTACATAAGATACTCTATAACATTTTGATATAATTTTCTTTAAAATGGAGAGTAGGAAGGTCATGTTGATCACATTCTTTGTGGTTTCAATGCCAAAATTAACTTTTAAAAAGTAATCCATTGTTTTATTTTTTGTTTTAATGATGTCAGGAATTAAATGTCGGCTTTTTTTTTTTTTTTTAATCATACTAATACTTTCACGCAAAATTGATCAGATTCCTTGGCCATTTCAATGACAGGCAATTATATTAACATGGAATTAGTAAATAATTAAAGATAAGAGATTGTGATGTGAGGCATTATTTTCAATAGTTTTATCAATGAAGGCTTTTTGAAGGAGGACTATACTTGGCTGATTTGAGAAATAGGCCACTGTGACTGGAATCAGTTTCTCAGAGTGAAGATGGTATTAGGTGTTGCTGGGAACTTAGCCAGGGCCCATTCATGTAACTGTTCAGTTCAGTCGATCAGTCGTGTTTGACTCTTTGCGACCCCATGAATTGCTCAGTCGTGTCCGACTCTTTGCGACGCCAGGCCTCCCTGTCCATCATCAACTCCCGGAGTTCACTTAAACTCACATCCATCGAGTCAGTGATGCCATCTAGCCATCTCATCTTCCGTTGTCCCCTTCTCCTCCTGCCCCCAATCCCTCCCAGCATCAGAGTCTTTTCCAAAGAGTCAACTTTGGCATCATTCCTTCCAAAGAACACCCAGGACTGATCTCCTTGAAAATGGACTAGTTGGATCTCCTTGCAGTCCAAGGGACTCTCAAGAGTCTTCTCCAACACCACAGTTCAAAAGCATCCATTCTTTGGCACTCAGCTTTCTTCACAGTCCAACTCTCAGATCTATACATGACCACTATATGGATGTAACTGTAGAAATGTGTAAATTTCAGATAAAGCCTAATTATTTTCCTAAATATGATGGGAAGTTGCAGAAGCATATTAAGCAAGGAATAATCAGCTTTTATATATTAAAGAGATTACTATAGTTGTTCTGGAGAAAAGAAGCAGGGAATTAGATAGAATGCTTTGATCATGTTCTGGATGAAGATAAATAATGGCTTGAAATGGAGTGGTAGCACAGGAGGAGACAAAAAGTGGTGAAATTTGCATTATTTTTTAACAGACTTTGTTAATGGACTCAATGTGGGATGTGATAGAAAACATGGCTCACAAATGACAGTACTATTTGCTGAAATGGAGAATCCTGAGGGAAAAGTATTGGGACAGAGAGTTTTGAGAATCTTATTCTAGTGAAAACTCACACATATATCAGTCAGAAGTTCATCAAGTAAGTTGAGTTTGAAGAGAAATTTTAAAGTCTTCAGCATAAAGCTCATATTTAAAGCTGATGAAACTGGATGAGATCATCCAAAGAATTAAGTGTATAGAGATAAGAGTATATTCCTGGGAGAGCCCAGTATTTGCAAGTCAGGAAAAGAAATATATCCATCAAAGGAGTTAAAGAATCATCAGACATAATATAAAACAGGGAAACATGATGTTCCAGAAGTCAAATGACCAACTAAGGTGTTTCAAAAAGGACACAATTGCATTTTTCAAATGTTCCCAAGAATTCAAACAAGATGAAGACTAAAAATAAAACATTGGAAGAAGTCTGGTGGAGATTATTGATTAACTTCACAAAAGCTGTTTTAGTTGAGTAGATGGAATGAAACTTTGATTGAAATGATTTCTAGACCGAAATAGTGAATGTAGAATGGAAAATTGAAGTTTTCTTTAAAGGGGAGCAGAAAAATGAGTCAGCAATCTTAAAAGAAATTATATTTTTAAAATGAAAGAAGCAACAGTACCTTTTTATGCCAACCTCAGAAAAATAGATAAAAATTAATAATGCAGAATAGAGTCAGATTACTCAAAATGCGAAAACTCTTAGACAGATGAGAGAGAAAACTGGTTCTATGGAACAAATAGAGTGATACCTTAGTAGAAGTAGGTGTATTTTGCCCGTTGAAAACATCTGTAGAAACATACCACTTATTTTTGTGAGTATGAGGCATTATGTAATGAGAAATTCTTCACCTGCATGTGGGAAGGGGAAAGAGGATTGGAGGGGTTCCGGAGAGAATAGAAGGTAGGAAATAATTTCCTGAGAAAGTCAGATAGTAAGTTGACTAAGGCAATGTTGTAGGATTGTAGACAGTGATAAAAGCTCCTAGGATAAATAGACAAATTATAAATTTGACTTTGATTTGAGCAAACATAGATATACAAGCAAATCCAATATAGCACGTGAAGATTCTGGCAGTTGTGTTGTCTAAGAGGCAACCTTATTTCAGTTCAGCTCAGTTGGTCAGTCCTGTCCAAATCTTTGTGACCCCATGAATTGCAGCACGCCAGGCCTCCCTGTCAATCACCAACTCCTGGAGTTCACCCAAACCCACGTCCATTGAGTCAGTGATGCCATCCAGCTATCTTATCCTCTGCCGTCCCGTTTTCCTCCTGCCCCCAATCCCTCCCAGCATCAGAGTCTTTTCCAATGAGTCAACTCTTCTACATGAGGTGGCCAAAGTACTGGAGTTTCAGCTTTAGCATCATTCCTTCCAAAGAACACCCAGGACTGATCTTGAGAATGGACTGATTGGATCTCCTTGCAGTCCAAGGGACTCTCAAGAGTCTTCTCCAACACCACAGTTCAAAAGCATCAATTCTTCAGTGCTCAGCTTTCTTCACAGTCCAACTCTCACATCCATACATGACTACTGGAAAAACCACAGCCTTTACTAAGATGGACCTTTCCTATTTAAGCTTGGATAAATGGCTGTATTCGTTTCTCAAGGAATTTTCTGATATAGAGAGTGCCACACTTATAGAAGGATACACACCACAGAATCTTTCTTGTATGAAAGAGATTATCTGATGATAGTTCTCATGATTGTTCTCATGATTCTAGCAAAATTGATTAGGGTTTAGTATAGTTCTCCAGTCTAAAAAGTCCACCAGGGCTTCCCTGGTGGCTCAGAGGTTAAAGCGTCTGCCTGCAATGCGGGAGACCTGGATTCAATCCCTGTGTCAGGAAGATCCCCTGGAGAAGGAAATGGCAACCCAATCCAGTATTCTTGCCTGGAGAATCCCATGGACAGAGGAGCCTGGTGGGCTACAGTCTACGGGGTCACAAAGAGTCAGACATGACTGAGCGACTTCACTTCACTTCATCAGTCTAAGAAAGGAACTTGGAATGCTATTTTGAGAAACTGAGGCAAGAACCTAATCTTCACCATGAGAAAAAAGGAAGAAGAAAGAAGTATATTGCTAAATGTGGATCCAAGTATCTACAATCTACCCAGCTCACTGTTTCCTGAATGTAATACAGTGTATCCTGAATGGAATACAGTGTATCCTGTCTCAGACCAGTAATTATGACTAGATGAGGCCTCCTAAGACTCCAATCAGGATTCTTTACCTTCCCTGTTCAATAAGAATTGACTACAGGCAAGACAAGAAATTCAGGCAAGGCTGCTACAGTGATAACAAACAAACGTTCCTTTGCTTGTCCACTTGCTGAGGGAGGGACAAGCTTGAATTTTATATGTCATAAGGGTAAGGCTGTTGAAATTTCGCTGCTGTGAGCCATTTGCTGTGATGGGTTTTGTGTCCTCTGGAGGAGAAGATTTCTATCAAGGGCCAGAGACAAGTTTTAACCACTGAAAAATTTTTTGTTCAGTTCATTTCAGTTGCTCAGTCGTGTCTGACTCTTTGTGACCCCATGAACTTCTGCACGCCAGGCCTCCCTGTCCATCACCAACTCCCGGAGTTCACCCAAACTCACTTCCATCGAGTCGGTGTTGCCATCCAGCTATCTCATCCTCTGTCGTCCTCTTCTCCTCCTGCCCCTAATCACTCCCAGCATCAGAGTATTTTCCAAGGAGTCAACTCTTAGCATGAGGTGGCCAAAGTACTGGAGTTTCAACTTTAGCATCATTCCTTCCAATTTTTGTGTAACAGAATTTTATTAAAGTGCAAGAGAGATAGAGAAAGCTTCTGACATAGACATTAGAAGGGGGCTGAAAAAGTGCCTCCTTGCTACTTTTTAGAAAGGTGTTTTACGTTTGCTAGCAAGCTGCTAATCAGATAAGAGAGATACCTTAAGGCTGATGGAGTTCCACCAGGACTTTCTCCCACAATATGCATTTTTTAAGATAGAATAGGGGGAGGTGTGTCATCCCCAGTCATAACACATTTGACATGATTGCTGGTTTGTTGAGCCATTGTCAGTCCAAGGTTTGAGAAAAGAATAAAAATAAGGTTAGTCTTAGGCAGAACTGGTTTTGTCAACAGAGAAGGGGGAGGGGGAGAAGCACCTGCCACTTGCAGTTTATTTTATAGTTTATTTTCTCTTGTCACTCAGGGATTTCTGGTTTCCTACCTTTTACCCTCTCATTCCTCCCTTTTCTTTTAGAAGAATTATATTGCCAAAAGAAAGGGGTGGAATTTTCATTCCATAACCACTTCCTGCTGGGAAGGGGCATGTTCCTAAATTGTTGAGGTAATATATTCTCCTAACCCTCATATTGAAGGTCCCCAGGTAGTAGTTGGAGGAAGCTGTGGCACTCATAGGAGTTTGGACAACCATTTGTAACTTAAAAACCTTCATGCAACTAGAAACAAATCAATCTAAACAATTACAGATACAGGGAGCAAACAAAACAGAACAATCGGAATTATTACAATTAAGACAGTCTTCCACCATGGGAACTAGTCAATGTCTCCTAAAGTGAGGCAATTGAGGCTTCAGGAATATCCATCACCTGAATAAACTTGTTCATGTGTTTAGTAAAAATGAGTAACATTAGTGCTCATATCCGGTATATATGTACAACACTGAACAAGAATAATGGCACTAGTTACTCCTTGTGAGACTGTTAAAATATCTAAGGCCAATCGATTTTGTAAAATCACCTTTATACTTTGTATTTGTTCAAATTAAGGGCTAAAACCTAACCTTAAGGGCCTTTGACTGTGTAGATCACAATAAACTGTGGAAAATTCTGAAAGATATGGAAATACCAGACCACCTGACCTGCCTTTTGAGAAACATTTAAGCAGGTGAGGAAGCAACAGCTAGAAATGGACATGGAACAACAGACTGGTTCCAAATTGGGAAAGGAGTTCCTCAAGGCTATATATTGTCACCCTGATTATTTAACTTATATGCAGAGTACATCATGAGAAACTCTGGGCTGGATGAAGCACAAACTGGAATCAGATTTGTTGGTAGAAATGTCAGTAAACTCAGATATGCAGATGACACAACCCTTATGGAATAAAGTAAAGAAGAACTAAAGAGCCTCTTGATGAAAGTGAAAGAGGAGAGTGAAAACGTTGGCTTAAAACTCAACATTCAGGAAACTAGGATCATGGTATCCAGTCCCACCACTTCATGGCAAATAAATGGGGAAGCAATGGAAACAGTGACAGACTATTTTTGGAGGGCTCAAAAAGTCACTGCAGATGGTGACTGCAGCTATGAAATTAAAAACGCTTGCTCCTTGGAAGAAAAGATATGACCTAACTACCAGCATATTAAAAAGCAGAGAGATTACTTTGCCAACAAAGATCCGTCTAGTCAAAGCTATGGTTTTCCAGTAGTCATGCATGGATGTGAGAGTTGGACTATAAAGAAAGTTGAGTGCTGAAGAATTGATGCTTTTGAACTGTGGTGTAGAAGACTCTTGAGAGTCCCTTGGACTGCAAGGAGATCCAACCAGTCCATCCTAAAGGAGATCAGTCCCGAGTGTTCATTGGAAGGACTGATGTTGAAGCTGAAACTCCAATACTTTGTCCACTTGATACAAATGACTGTCTCATTTGAAAAGTCCTGATGCTGGGAAAGACTGAAAGTGGGAGGAGAAGGGAAGGACAGAGGATGAGATGGTTGGATGGCATCACAGACTCAATTGACATGATTTTGGGTAAACTTCAGGGGTTTATGATGGACAGGGAAGCCTCACTCCAGTCCATGGAGTCACAAAGACACAAAGTTGGACACAACTGAGCCTCTGAACTGAACTGAACTGAACTGAACTGAACTGATGGCTGGGAAAAACATCAATCCATCCAGTAAGTATGTCCACTCAAATCTGTAAGCAAGAGAATCTGGATTTTTTTTTTTGGCATATGAGTAAAATCATTTTCCCAGTCCTCCAGGATATTTCTGCTTTGTTCTTTTCCAGATTTTGCTAGATTTTCAGTTTTTTTAAGTTAATTTATTTATTTTAATTGGAGGCTAATTACTTAAACTACTGTGTGGCTTTTGGTATGCATTGATGTTAATCAGCCATGGGTGTACATGTTTCCCCTTCCTGAAATCCCCTCCCACCTCCCTCCCCATCTCATCCCTCAGGGTCATCCCAGTGCACCATCTCTGAGCACCCTGTCTCATGTATCAAACCTGGACTGGTGATCTGTTTCACATATGATAATATACATGTTTCAATGCTATTCTTTCAAACCATACCACCCTCTCCTTCTCCCACAGAGTCCAAGCAAGAGTCTGTGTCTCTTGCTGTCTTGAATATAGGGTCATCATTACCACCTTTCTAAATTCCTTATATATGCATTAGTATACTGTATTGGTGTTTTTCTTTCTGACTTTCTTCACTCTGTATAATAGGCTCCAGTTTCATCCAGCTCATTAGAACTGATTCAAATGCATTCTTTTTAATGACTGACTAATATTCCATTGTGTATATGTACCACAGCTTTCTTATCCATTCATCTGCTGAGGGACAGCTAGGCTGCTTCCATATCTTGATTATTATAAACCCAGGGTTAGTAGAAGGAAAGAAACCATAGAAATTAGGGCAGAAATAAATGAAAAAATAAAATAAATAAAAGGAGAACATAGCAAAAATCAACAAAGCTAAAGCTGATTCTTTGAGAAGATAAATAGACAAACCAATTAGTCAGGCTCATCAAGAAAAAAATGGAGAAGAATCAAGTCAACAAAATTAGAAATTAAAATGGAGAAATCACAACAAACAACATAGAAATATGAGACTACTATCAGCAACTGTATGCCAATAAAATAGGCAACTTGGAAGAAATGGACAAATTCTTAGAAAAGTATAACTTTCCAAAACTGAACCAGGAAGAAATAGAAAATCTTGACAGACCCATCACAAGAACAGAAATCAAAACTGTAATCAGAAATTTATAGCAAACAAAAGTCCAGGACCAGACGGCTTCACAGCTGAATTCTACCAAAAATTTAGAGAAGAGCTAACACCTATCCTACTCAAATTATTCCAGAAAATTGCAGAGGAAGGTGATCTTCCAAACTCATTCTATGAGGCCACCATCACCCTAATACCAAAACCAGACAAAGATGCCACAAAAAAAGAAAAAGAGAAAAAAAAAAAAAAAGGCCAATATCACTGATGAATATAGATGCAAAAATCCTTAACAAAATTCTAGCAAACAGAATCCAACAACATATTAAAAAGATCATACATTATGACCAAGGGGGCTTTAACCCAGGGATGCAAGGATTCTTCAATATTCAGAAATCTATCAATGTGATACACCATATTAACAAGTTAAAACATAATAACCATATAATTATCTCAGTCAGTTCAGTTCAGTTCAGTTCAGTCGCTCAGTCGTGACTGACTCTTTGCGACCCCATGAATCACAGCACGCCAGGCCTCCCTGTCCATCACCATCTGCCAGAGTTCACTCAAGACTCACGTC
Organism: Ovis aries; assembly: GCF_016772045.2. Lineage (NCBI taxonomy): Eukaryota > Metazoa > Chordata > Mammalia > Artiodactyla > Bovidae > Ovis > Ovis aries. The sequence goes on from NC_056059.1 coordinate 1,067,026, forward strand.
CATCGAGTCCATGATGTCATCCAGCCATCTCATCCTTGCTTGTCCCTTTTTCCTCCTGTCCCCAATCCCTCCCAACATCAAAGTCTTTTCCAATGAGTCAACTCTTCACATGAGGTGGCCAGAGTACTGGAGCTTCAGCTTTAGCATCATTCCTTCCAAAGAAATCCCAGAGTTGATCTCCTTCAGAATGGACTGGTGGGATCTCCTTGCAGTTCAAGGGACTCTCAAGAGTCTTCTCCAACACCACAGTTCAAAAGCGTTAATTCTTCAGTGCTCAGCCTTCTTCACAGTCCAACTCTCACATCCGTACATGACCACAGGAAAAATCATAGCCTTGACTAGATGGACCTTAGTCGGCAAAGTAATGTCTCTGCTTTTGAATATGCTATCTAGAATTGGTCATAAATTTTCTTCCAAGGAGGAAGCGTCTTTTAATTTCATGGCTGCAGTCACCATCTGCAGTGATTTTGGAGCCCCCCAAAATAAAGTCTGACACTGTTTCCACTGTTTCCCCATCTATTTCCCATGAAATGAGGGGACAGGAAGCCATGATCTTCATTTTCTGAATGTTGAGCTTTAAGCCAAATTTTTCGCTCTCCTCTTTCACTTTCATCAAGAGGCTTTTTAGTTCCTCTTCACTTTCTGCCATAAGGGTGGTGTCATTTGCATATCTGAGGTTATTGACATTTCTCCTGGCAATCTTGGTTCCAGCTTGTGTTTCTTCCAGTCCAGCATTTCTCATGATGTACTCTGCATAGAAGGTAAATAAGCAGGGTGACAATATGCAGTCTTGACGCACTCCTTTTGCTATTTGTAACCAGTCTGTTGTTCCATGTCCAGTTCTAACTGTTGCTTCCTGACCTGCATACAGATTTCTCTAGAGCCAGGTCAGGTGGTCTGGTATTCACATCTCTTTCAGAATTTTCCACAGTCTCTTGTGATCCACACAGTCAAAGGCTTTGGCATAGTCAATAAAGCAGAAATAGATGTTTTTCTGGAACTCTCTTGCTTTTCCATGATCCAGTGGATGTTGGCAATTTGATCTCCAGTTCCTCTGCCTTTTCTAAAACCAGCTTGAACATCAGGGAGTTCACGGTTCATGTATTGCTGAAGCTTGGCTTGGAGAATTTTGAGCATTACTTTACTAGCATGTGAGATGAGTGCAATTGTGTGGTAGTTTGAGCATTCTTTGGGATTGTCTTTCTTTGGGATTGGAATGAAAACTGACCTTTTCCAGTCTTGTGGCCATTGCTGAGTTTTCCAAATTTGCTGGCATATTGAGTGCAGCACTTTCACAGCATCATCTTTCAGGATTTGAAACAGCTCTACTGGAATTTTATCACCTCCACTAGCTTTGTTCGTAGTGATGCTTTCTAAGGCCCACTTGACTTCACATTGCAAGATGTCTGGCTCTAGATTAGTGATAACATCATCATGATTATCTGGGTCGTGAAGATCTTTTTTGTACATAGATGGGTTATTTTTATGACAAACCTCACATCTCTTTAAAATGTTCTTTAAATTTTTCATTAAATTTTTACCTTCAGTCAATGAGAAGCTCTCTGGTAAGTGCTTTAAGTGCCTAAATGAGAGCTCTGGTTTAAACACTTAAGAATTTTTCATTGAGCATTTTCAGGAAACATTAATCATCCATCCTCAGACAGCAGCCATCATTTATCAGTAACTTTTGCTCCTCTTTTCTCATACCTTTCTAATTCTCCCTCTGTTTATTGTAGTTTCTTTTGTTTTCTTTTTCTGTTCAACAGGACTTGTCCTGGTCAATGGTGTCTTTAGTGAAGGGGGAAGGTTTAAAGTGTCACTTTTCTGGCTTGACAGTCAGCAAGTGGATTACTCTCAGCTACTTTACTCCCATCCCTGTTGTGTCCTTTATAATGTATAAAAGCTACTTCATTAGGACAATATACAGCAGTTAAAAGTTTCCCAATCTCTGTAAAATGATTAAGAGGTCCTCATGTTGCTGTTTTAAACTTTCTTTCCATATTGCAGCATAAGCATGTAAAGTCAAATAAACATACCTAGAATCAGGGTAGATATTTACCAACGGCCCTTTGCTTAACTCTAGAGTTTGGATCAGACCCACAAGCTCCACTAGCTAAGCACTCACTTCCAGGGTAAGAGAGTTTGCTTCTAAAACCTCTTCAGCCATTAATATAGTGTAACCTGCTTTCTTCATAGTATCCCAAACAAAAGAAAATGCTATCTGTAAATATTTCTGTGTCAAAATTGTCTAATGGGGTATTCATCAGATCTTCCCAAGCTGCATAGCTTAAAGTTAAAAATTCAGAGCAATCGTGATCTGGTGTTTCATTTTCTTTTTTGGGAAGGAAAGTGGAAGGGTCTAAGTTTCCACAAACTTTAAGCTTAGTTATTGGCACTTTTAATAACAATGACTGATATTTAAGAAGCCGATTGTCTGTCATCCAAATATTAACTTTAGAGTTTTAGATCCCACTCACACCATGAGACATCAGTAAAGTAATATATTACCCATTAGTACACTTAAGAGCTTCATGCACTAATAAAGCAACATCAGCAATTACTCTTAGATAATGTGGCCACCCCCAGGCCACTACATTTTATTATTTACCTAGGTAAGCTATAGGTTGGTAGTGAGGCCCTCTGAGTTGTGTCATCACTTGCAAGGCCATACCTTTTCTTTCAGTGACAGATTAAACTCTGACCCAGTTGGCAAACTCAAAGTGGGAACTTGCAGGAGAGCAATTTGAAGAGCCTTAAAAGCCTTTTGAGAATCTGAAGACCAAACTAGCTTGTCAGTTTGGGCTTGTTGAATTTCAGTTATAAGTTTATATAATAGCTGGGAAGTTCCCCATAATCCAGAATCCAAATGCAGCAGTAGCCTGTGATGCCTCAAAATCCTCTCAATTGTCTTAAAGTCATACATGGATAGGGGATTATTTGAGGTAGGCTTAATTCTCTTGGGGCCCATGGCCCTTGCACTTTTGGATATGATTAGGCCCATGTATTTAACAGGTTGTTGACAAAGCTGGGCCTTATAACCACAGCAAGCCAAAAAGTTTAGGAAGTCTTCTAAGGCTTGTGAGCAAGCTGCCTCTGTCTCAGCACAAAGCAGAATATCATCTATGTATTATAATTGCCTTGGGGCTATTAAAGTTTTGTAGATCCCGTGACAAGCTCTTCCCAAATAATTGAGGGCTGTCACAAAATCCCTGAGGCAAAACTGCCCAGGTTAACTGAGAAGTTTGCTGGGTAGAGTTTTCAAAGGCAAATAAAAGCTGGCTTTCCTTTGCCAGTGGTATAGAAAATAAAGCATCTTTTAAATCAGTTACTGAAAAATATTTAACTAGTTCAGGAGTTTAGACAATATTGTATAAGGATTGTGCATGAAGGGGTAAAAAGGAACCATAGCCTCATTTATTATTTGTAAATCTTGAACTAGTCTCCATTTATCATTTGATTTTTTCACACACAAAATAGAAGTGTTGCATGAACTGTTACAGGGAATTAATAGGCCCTCCTCTTTTAAATTTTCAGTGATAGGTTTTAACCCTTCCTTAGCCTCGGATTTTAGAGGATACTGCTTTTGATGTGGAAATATGTGTGGGTCTTTGAGCTTGCTAATGACAGGAACAGATTTTTGTATTTGATCCACAGGTTTTCCATTGGTCTACACTCTAGGATTTACATTTTATTCAATTAATGGGAGAGAAAGAGAAAGCTCCATATTTATGAAGATAAAAGCATGAATCTTGCTCAGTATATCCTTCCCCAAAATGGGTGAAAGAGACTCTGGAACAATCAGAAACTTGTGTGCAAAGGGAACAGAGTCCCAGTTGCAGTTTAGAGGACAACTGAAACAATAACATTTGGCTCATCGAGACAGTCCCATCATGGAAGCGGATGGGGAGAAAGTGGGCCAGGGCCTTCAGTAAACACAGAGTAAGTTGCCCTGATGTCCAAAAGGAAATTGTCTGATATCTCCCCCTTCTGGCCCCCACATACACACAGTTATTAGTACCCAGGGTTCCTCAGGTGTAATTAGGATGGGAGCTGTGTGGGACCCCTAGGCACCTTCAGTTCTGATTGTCTTGAGAGACCAATGCCTCAGGCCTACACCTCTGAAGGCAATTCTTCTCCATTGTGGTCCTTTGCAGACTGGACATGGACCCAAGGGCAACTTAGAAACCTGAGGGTAATCCCATTTGACCTTCCTTTCCTTTCCACAACAATAGCAAATCTGTCCCTTTCCACCTGAGTCCCTCTGGGCACTTTTCTCAGGCTGTCTCAGAACTATTCTGACCACCATTATTAGGGCTTCAGTCTGTCCCTTTGTCTCCTTCTGTCTTTCCATCCTCTCCTCATATTCCTTGCCATAAAAAACTGCCTGAGCCAGTTGTAATAAGTTACCTAACGACTGCTTTTTTACATACACCTATTTTAGTAGCTTATGGCAGATCTCTGGAGCCGACTGAGTGAGAAATCTATCCTTTAAGATGACTCTTTCCTCTTCAATCTTGGGATGAATCTCTATAAATCTGTGAAGGGCTTCTCACAGTCTATCTAGGTATTTACCAAGTAGTTCCTTCTTTTTCTGTTCTATGTTTGCCAGTTTGGCATAGTTTAAAGTCCTAGCATGCACTCGCCTGAGTCCTTCAAGAATACATCTTACAAAATGACTCTGATCCCATCATCCTTTAGCCACATTATAGTCCCAGTATGGTTCTATAGTTTGGCCCTCCTGATTCCCAGTTCAGTTCAGTTCAGTTCAGTTGCTCAGTCATGTCCGACTTTTTGTGACCCCATGAATCGCAGCACACCAGGCCTCCCTGTCCATCACCAACACCCGGAGTTCACTCAGACTCACGTCCATCAAGTCTGTGATGCCATCCAGCCATCTCATCCTCTGTCGTACCCTTCTCCTCCTGCCCCCAATCCCTCCCAGCATCAGAGTCTTTTCCAATGAGTCAGCTCTTTGCATGAGGTGGCCAAAGGACTGGAGCTTCAGCTTTAGCATCATTCCTTCCAAAGAACACCCAGGACTGATCTCCTTCAGAATGGACTGGTTGGATCTCCTTGCAGTCCAAGGGACTCTCAAGAGTCTTCTCCAACACCATAGTTCAAAAGCATCAATTCTTTGGTGCTCAGCTTTCTTCACAGTCCAACACCAACATCCATACATGACTACTGGAAAAACCATAGCCTTGACTAGACAGACCAGTAAGAGGGGAACTATCTCTTCCTCTCTCTTTCCTGTTGATTCATAACCAAGCCATTCATCTTCATAGACAATAACTTTCTCCAAAACTCGAGTTTTTGAGTCAGGAGTTAGCGTCTGTCCCAGGATATATATCACATTCTGCCAAGTAAAGTCATAAAGCAGAGTAAAACCCTTAACGGTTCTAATATATTTTTCTGGGTACTCCAAACAGTCTCCCAGATCTTCTTTGGTCCTTTGAATTTCTTGATAAGAAAAGGGCTTCTTAACTCTCATAGATTGATTATTTTTCCTGATGGGTGCTTCATGAAGAGGAAATGGCTTGTGTGACTATTCCTCAGGATCTCTTGGATGCCTTTTGCATATGATCCCAGGGGTAGAATGCAGAAACCTGTTTTTCCTTATCTCTTTGTCTCATGTCCTCTGTCTCATCCTGTATCTCACCTTTAGTTTTAGCTGTTTGAGCTTCTCTTCCTTCAATTGTCTGAGTTTCAAGTGAAAACAGAGTACTCTGAGGTTGTATTGAGACAGGAGTTTGAACCTCTACTGAGACTGGAGCAGTTTGAATTTCAGTTCGAGTTTCTACTGCAAGGAACGTAGGAAGGAACATCGCTCAGTCGTGTCCGACTCTTTGCGATCCTGTGGACTGTAGCCTACCAGGCTCCTCTGTCCATGGGATTTTCCAGGCAATAGTACTGGAGTGGATTGCCATTTCCTTCTCCAGCGGATCTTCCCAACCGAGGGATTGAATGCAGGTCTCCTGCATTGTAGTCAGACGCTTTACCATCTGAGCCACCAGGGAAGTAGACTGAGGCAACTCTCTCTTGAGGAGTTCCCTGACTTTCAGTTTGCTCAGTCAGAAGCCCCAAACATGGGGGCTAAGTAGGAGGACAGGAGGGAGCTGAAGGTTCCACACCCAAATCTATAATCTTAGGCCATAAGTTTGGCATGTCAGAGAGAAAAAAGGTAAAATATATGCTACTTCTCTCCATTTTCCTTGTTTTCTGCAGAACCAGTCTAATTGTAAGGCAGTATTATAATTAAGAGACTCTCCAACTGGCCACTGTTTGCCATCTTCCAATAGGTACTGTGGCCATGCAGTATTTACACAGGATTATCAGGCATGTATTCTTTAAGCTCTAGGGATTTAATCTATCCCAGTTTTTCAGGATGCAGTTCAAAGGAGTGAAGCTGGAATTGTTAGCTCCCATCTGTAAGAGAATAAAAGCAGCATCCAGCACCTATTTTTCTACTGGAGGTGTTCCTCCCTGCTGTAGATGGGGTGGAAACAAGTCTTTCATTTAAGCTTTCTTCACTGGCTGGACTTAACCTGTCCTGTATGAACACAGGTGTCCCACCACTGTCCCTCTCTATTCTACCACCAAGGCAGGCTGAAGATGCACCAGGGGTAGACCTGGTGGATCACAGGTTGATGTCCAGTTCCTCACCATTAAAACCTTTACCTGATTTTTGTTGATGCCACCCAGGGTGCAACAGAATAGCCTTCCAAAATGCCTCCCAAGCTAAGTCCACTAGGGAAATATCCATCTCCTGTCTGCCTATGCACAGCTCTGACTATATTCCTGACCACAATAGAACTGGCAAATCATAAGAGGACAAACATAAAGCCCAAGATATCCCTTCCAAGTGTTACCACTCCAGTGTATGTGATAACAAAAGAGGTGGTGAAGGGCTGGGCAGTGAGGAAGAAGTGATTTTTGTCCTCAAGCTATTAGGGTCAATTTTTCCAGTCCATCCCAACAGATTCCACAGAAAGAATATCTAAGGAGTGGAGACAAAAGGCACTGGAGACCCTCCTCTGGTCCTCTAAGAGCTAGCATTACCAAAGGAAGAAGACCATTGCACTTCCAATCTGACCTGATCCTGGGATTCCCAATCTGTGTCCTCAAAACCTCATGGTCACCAATAGTGCTCCTATCCACATAGATCAGAGGCACAGCTGTGACAAAGACTCACTTTCAAGTTGCTGGCCCGTGAGACAGGCAGTCAAGAGAGCCACTTCCATCCTGATAGATGTTCTTGGAGCTAGAGCTCCACCAAGCTCCCTAAAGTGCTCTTGTCTGGAGTGCTTGACAAAACAACCAACAGCATGGATTGCAAATCCTTTGAAACTCTGTGATCTGATAGATTAGGTTAGTAGTTCTAATTCCCCAGGCAGTTACAAAATGATCAAAGAGACCAGGAAAAGGTGACTAAGAAAGGAAAGTTTGGTCCACATGATTCACCTATTTCTGGCCTCTCCCTTCTCAGGGACATTGGGACCCTCTTGGCATTAGCAGGTCAATATAAACCCCCGACAAGTCTCCCCTTTGGAGTTGCCTTCAGTCATTATGAAGCACCACAAATCCACAGAGCAGGGCTCAACACACATTTGTGGTTAATTACATGTCTCTTTCATGCTACTTACACACACAGGCACACTGTAGAGTTAGTAAATTACAGCAGAAAACGTGTTTACTAGGAGAACAAAGAACTAGAGCTCCAATCATGCTTACTTTGTCTTGAAGATCCTGGACAAGACCCCAGGATGAAAGGTTGCTGCTGCAAGCCATGTACTACACCAGGATTCATGACCTCAGGAAAGGGAGTATTTCAACCCATGGCCAGAGATCAGGCTTGACCACTAGAGCATTTGTGTAACAGGATTTAAGAGAGACAGAGAAAGCTTCTGACATAGACATCAGGAGGGCACAGAAATAATGTCCCCTTGCTAGTTTTCAACAAGGTGTTTTATGTCTTTTAACAAGTTGCTAATCAGATAAGAGAGACACCTCAAGGCTGAGGGAATTTTACCAGGCCCCTCTCCCACAATATGCATTTTTGAGATAGAAAGGTATGAGATGTGTCATCCTCAGCCATAAAACAGCTGACATGAATACTGGCTTGTTGAGCTATTATTAGTCCAAGTTTTGATAAAAGAAAAAAAAAAAAACAGTCTTAGGCAGAACTGCTTTCATCAGCAGAGAATGGGAAAAAAACAAAACAAAACAAAAGAAAACAAAACAAAAAATCTGCCATTTGTATTTATCTCCTCTTGCCAAGTGGGGACCCCTGGCCTTCCTATCTGTTACCCTCTCAGTGTGTTTAGAGGTTGGGCCAGTGGGATGCTTAGGTGGTTTGCCCATCCCTCTGGTGATGCTCTTGAGCTTCCCTTGTGGCTCAGCTGGTAAAGAATCCACCTTCAATGTGAGACACTGGATTCTACCCCTAGGTTTGGAAGATCCCCTGGAGAAGGGACAGGTTACCCACTCCGGTGTTCTGGCCTAGAGAATTCCATGGACTGTACAGTCCATGGGTCGCAAAGAGTCAAACACAACTGAGTGACTTTCACACTTCACTTCACTGGTGGTGTTGAGTGCAGGAGGCATGCTCAGTAACCTGCTATTGTATTACTTTTGCTCCGCAGGCTCTTCAAAAATGCCAGTGGATTTTTGTTTGTCTGTTTTTGGCCTCTGTACTTCTTGTCCGGAATTTCCCCCAGCTGTGCATGCATGCAGTTATTTCAGTCACATATAGTTTCATTGTTATTTTGTTCCTGGAGGATCAGGCCTGTCCAGGTGTAGGCATTGCAGCTCTGCAGCAAATGATTGGTCCCAACATATCTCACTAATACATTCCTCTCCTCACCCATCTCCAGGCCAGGCACAGAGTCTAAGTGAGATCAGGTTTCCAAAGAATGGAGCCACTGAAGACAGCAGGGTTGAAAATGAGATTTTGAAGAAGTTTAAAGATTTAGTGCTTTCAAGATTGTGTATTAGAACTATAAGACTAAATGATACCTTTAAAGTTACCAGGAAAAGTGAAATATTTTCAGGACCAGAGTTGAGTTACAGTGCTTGATGAATAAATGTGATACTTTTTTCATTCAGATTTAAAAAACAAAGAAAGAAACTCAGCTTTCATCTTGTGACAATTAGAAAACAGACACATCCATGTATGAAGATGATTTTTTACTGAACTAAACCAAAGCATAAATTGATAATGTGTATCATTGAATGGAGAACATTGAAAGACAGAGGGAGGGCACAATATCCTTGAGCACAATTTTACAATCAGTGAGGGAAAACTGCAATCAATTATTATTTTTTCTTTTTTTCTAAATCATTCCTCTATAGATAGAGGGTTTGGCACTGAATTGTAGCTAAGCAAAGTCTAAGCTGTGAGAAGTGAAGATAAAGTTGTGCAGAAAGTTTGTTGTTCTTTGTCAAGCTTGAAGCAGTATCAGAACTGATGCCTCTCATTAAGTGGGTTGTTAACACACTTGTCATGAAACAGATACAAGTATTAAACATTCTTTTGTGCCTGCATTAGAGCTCATTCACTTTGGGTTCATATCCTATGAGAGCTCCTAAGAGTACAAATATTTTACACTTGTGTTGTGGTCACAGTGAAGCCCAATGATCAGATGCCCAAAAGGAGGGAAGATGGTTGAGAGAGCAGACATGGCATCACGTGGTCTAGCATGTAACGAAACTATTGCTGCAGCTCTATGAAAGTCTCCAGTTAGCCTTGGAAGTGGAGGACTCATCCACATTCTCACCAGTCCCTCCAGGGGAATCATAATTCTCAAGTAATTTTCTGTTTCTCTGTCAATCAATGCAGTGCTTAATGATGCACTCCTCATATGGTAGAACTTGATAATAAATGTGAACTGTGTATTTTATGGCTACATAGATCAACATGACAAAATTGATTTTGATTGTGAATTTCTCCTAAAAGGGCTTTTCTTATGAATTCTAAGTCAAATAATAGAAATTGAATAAAAATATTTCTATTGTTTTGCCTTTTTGCACACACACATATATATCTCGAATGAGATTTATCCTATTTAATTTGTTACAAAGAATGCCTTATTTCTATTTTGGAGTCATGGAACTCAAATCTTGCTAAGACAGTACTTTATTAAATTATATTAGCTCCTCATTTTTTCCCCCAACATGGTTTTATGGCAGTTGAATAATGACTACTTTCCAAAAAAAAAGGAAAAAGACATTACTCTGCTTACCAAAAGCACTGATTAGGTAAGAGGCAATTTAAAAAGAACCAAAGAATTGGCTATTAAAAAATGGTCACATTTTAAATACTAAAGCATCATCTTTCTAGTTTGATATTTTTGTGTAGTTCTCTTCTAAAAGAAACCTTAGACATAAGATGACTGCTATTTCATGGTGTCTGTATGTGTGTGTGTGCACACTTCTTTGGGTCCACACAAATTTTTATATATTTGATATGTTTTAGAGACATAGAAACCTGCTAGTGCCAATTTTCATTAATTTCCTTTTAGACTGAATGTTTGATTTGGAAGATAAACACTTCATATAGTACATTCAGTGATTTTAGGTATTATTTGATACACTGCATGCTCTTCATGATTTATTTTTCAATAGTGTGTTTTTTAATATATATCACAGAATTAATTGAATGTTTAAAGCTCAATGCAACACCACTTGATTGACTGTAATTGTTTCAATATAATGCATTATTAATTTTGAAGTAAAATAAATTCCTTCTATCCAACATCACCACAGTATATTTTCTCTCTGCTAAGTAAAATTGAGAACACTTCTTTATAAAGTTTTTACTTTTTAAATTCTACTATTTAGTAAAGTGATCTAAGTCAGAGTTGCAATATTGCAGGCAGAAACCATATAATCTAATAAAAGCCATTAATCTTTTTTTGGCATTATTTACACGGTCTAGATAATTTCTGAGATTCTTTTGAGAATATTATAAACTTCTATGAAATTGTCAAGCTGTTTTAAGATGTTTATGAAAATAGATAACAATGTAATTACAGTGTTATGTTGATATATTAGGAATAGCTATCAGAGTAAAGCATAGACATTTAACAGCAGATATTTGCTTCATGATTGGTACACTGACCACCAAAAACTTAGTGCTATATTTTACTATTCAGAGGATTTAAGTTTAAAAATAAACCTTCTCATTCTGAAACTCACAGTTGGCATCAGTCGAGTTAAGTTCAGTCACTCAGTCGTGTCTGACTCTTTGTGACCCCGTGAATCGCAGCATGCCAGGCCTCTCTGTCCATTACCATCTACCGGAGTTCACTCACATTCACGATCATCGAGTCCATGATGCCATCCAACCATCTCATCCTCTGTTGTCCCCTTCTCCTCCTGACCCCAATCCCTCCCAGCATCAGAGTCTTTTCCAATGAGTCAGCTCTTCCCATGAGGTGGCCAAAGTACTGGAGTTTCAGCTTCAGCATCAGTCCTTCCAAAGAAATCCCAGGGTTGATCTCCTTCAGAATGGACTGGTTGGATCTCCTTGCAGTCCAAGGAACTCTCAAGAGTCTTCTCCAACACCACAGTTCAAAAGTATCAATTCTTCAGTGCTCAGCCTTCTTCACAGTCCGACTCTCACATCCATACATGACCACAGGAAAAACCATAGCCTTGACTAGACGAAACCTAGTTGGCAAAGTAATGTCTCTGCTTTTGAATATGCTATCTAGATTGGTCATAACTTTTCTTCCAAGGAGTAAGTATCTTTTAATTTCATGGCTGCAGTCACCATCTGCAGTGATTTTGGAGCCCCCAAAAATAAAGTCTGACACTGTTTCCACTGTTTCCCCATCTATTTTCCATGAAATGAGGGGACCGGATGCCATGATCTTTGTTTTCTGAATGCTGAGCTTTAAGCCAACTTTTTGCTTTCCTCTTTCATTTTTATCAAGAGGCTTTTTTGTTCTTCTTCAGCTTCTGTCATAAGGGTGGTGTCATGTGCATATCTGAGGTTATTGATATTTCTCCTGGCAATCTTGATTCCAGCTTTTGTTTCTTCCAGTCCAGCGTTTGTCATGATATACTCTGCATAGAAGTTAAATAAGCAGGTAGATAATATGTAGCCTTGATGTACTTGTTTTCCTTTTTGGAAACAGTCTGTGGTTCCATGTCCAGTTCTAACTGTTGCTTCCTGACCTGCATACAGATTTCTCTAGAGGCAGGTTAGGTGGTCTGGTATTCCCATCTCTTTCAGAATTTTCCACAGTCTCTTGTGATACACACAGTCAAAGGCTTTGGCATTGTCAATAAAGCAGAAGTAGATGTTTTTCTGGAACTCTCTTGCTTTTTCCATGATCCAACGGATGTTGGCAATTTGATCTCTGGCTCCTCTGCCTTTTCTAAAACCAGCTTGAATATCAGGGAGTTCACGGTTCATGTATTGCTGAAGCCTGGCTTGGAGAATCTTGAGCAATACTTTACTAGCGTGTGAGATGAGTGCAATCGTGCGGTAGTTTGAGCATTCTTTGGCATTGCCTTTCTTTGGGATTGCAATGAAAACTGACTTTTTCTAGTCCTGTGGTCACTCCTTAGTTTACCAAATTTGCTGGCCTAATGAGTGCAGCACTTTCACAGCATCATCTTTCAGGATTTGAAACAGCTCTACTGGAATTCCATCACCTCCACTAGCTTTGTTCATAGTGATGCTTTCTAAGGCCCACTTGACTTCACATTGCAAGATGACTGGCTCTAGATTAGTGATCTCGTCATCATGATTATCTGGGTTGGGAAGATCTTTTTTGTACAGTTCTTACATGTATTCTTGCCACCTCTTCTTAATATCTTTTGCTTCTGTTAGGTCCAGACCATTTCTGTCTTTTATTGAGTCCATCTTTGAATGAAATGTTCCCTTGGTATCTCCAATTTTCTTGAGGAGATGTCTAGTCTTTCCCATTCTGCTGTTTTCCTCTATTTCTTTGCATTGATCATTGAAGAAAACTATCTTGTCTCTTCTTGCTATTCTTTGGAACTCTGCATTCAGATGCTTATATCTTTCCTTTTCTCCTTTGCTTTTCACCTCTCTTCTTTTCACAGCTATTTGTAAGGCCTCCCTAGACAGCCATTTTGCTTTTTTGCATTTCTTTTCCATGGGGATGGTCTTGATCCCTGTCTTCTGTACAATGTCACGAACCTCATTCCATAGTTCATCAGGCACTCTATCTATCAGATCTAGACCCTTAAGTCTATTTCTCACTTCCACTGTATAATCATAAGGGATTTGATTTAGGTCATACATGAATGGTCTAACGGTTTTCCCTACTTTCTTCAATTTCAGTCTGAATTTGGTAATAAGGAATTCATGATCTGAGCCACAGTCAGCTCCTGGTCTTGTTTTTGTTGACTGTATAGAGCTTCTCCACCTTTGGCTGCAAAGAATATAATCCGTCTGATTTCAGTGTTGACCATCTGGTGATGTCCATGTTTAGAGACTTCTCTTGTGTTGTTGGAAGACAGGTGGCATAGCTTGCTACAAAAAGATATCTGAAAGAAGTATGTTTATAATAGATAGGATTACTTTAACAATTGCCATATCAGATTGTTTTTCCACCAGGCAATGACTTTCAAAATCATGTAAACCTAAATTAAGATTACCTAATTTCATACTCAAAAGAACTGATAATTTATATATATATATATATATATTTGGTTTCTTCACAGTTTGTTGTGATCCACACACTCAAAAACTTTGGCATAGTCAGTAAAGCAGATGTAGATTAATTTCTGGAACTCTTGGTTTACAATAATCCAATGGATATTGGCAATTTGACCACTGATTCCCCTGCCTTATCTAAATCCAGCTTGAAAATCTGGAAGTTCATGCTTCACATATTGTTGAAGCTTGGCTTGGAGAATTTTAAGCATTATAATGATAGCATGTGAGGTGAATGCATGGAGAAGCCATGCATTCTCTGTTCCTTAGAGAAGGGAATGGCAAACGACTTCAGTATTCTTATCTTGAGACTTCCATGGACAGTATGAAAGGCAAAAAGGTAAGACACTGAAAGATGAACTCCTGAGGTCGGTCAGTCAGTCAGTTCAGTCGCTCAGTCATGTCCGACTCTTTGCGACCCCATGAATCGCAGCACACCAGGCCTCCCTGTCCATCACCAACTCCCGGAGTTCACTCAGACTCACGCCCATCGAGTCCATGATGCCATCCAGCTATCTCATCCTCAGTCATCCACTTCTCCTTCTGCCCCCAGTCCTTCCCAGCATCAGAGTCTTTTTCAATGAGTCAGCTCTTCGCATGAGGTGGCCAAAGTACTGGAGTTTCAGCTTTAGCATCATTCCTTCCAAAGAAATCCCTGGGCTGATCTCCTTCAGAATGGACTGGTTGGATCTCCTTGCAGTCCAAGGGACTCTCAAGATTCTTCTCCAACACCACAGTTCAGAAGCATCAATTCTTTGGTGCTCAGCCTTCTTCACAGTCCAACTCTCACATCCATACATGACTACTAGAAAAACCATAGCCTGGACTAGATGGACCTTAGTCGGCAAAGTAATGTCTCTGCTTTTGAATATACTATCTAGATTGGTCATAACTTTTCTTCCAAGGAGTAAGAATTTTAATTTCATGGCTGCAGTCACCATCTGCGGTGATTTTGGAGCCCCCAAAAATAAAATCTGACACTGTCTCCCCATCTATTTCCCATGAAGTGATGGGACTGGATGCCATGATCTTTGTTTTCTAAATGTTGAGCTTTAAGCCAACATTTTTCACTCTCCTCTTTCACTTTCATCAAGAGGCTTTTTAGCTGCTCTTCAGTTTCTGCCATAAGGGTGGTGTCATCTGCATATCTGAGTTTACTGATATTTCTCCTGGCGATCTTGATTCCAGCTTGTATTTCTTCCTGTCCAGCATTTCTCATGATGTACTCTGCATAGGAAGTAAATAAGCAGGATGACAATTACAGCCTTGACGTACTCCTTTTCCTTTTCCTATTTGGAACCAGTCTGTTGTTCCATGTCCAGTTCTAACTGTTGCTTTCTGACCTGCATACAGATTTCTCAAGAGGCAGGTCAGGTGGTCTGGTATTCCCATCTCTCTCCGAATTTTCCACAGTTTATTGTGATCCACACAGTCGGAGGCTAGGTGCCCAAAATGCTACTGGAAATCAGTAGAGAAATAACTCCAGAAAGAAGAGATGGAGTTAAAGCAAAAACAACACCCAGTTGTGGATGTGACTTGTTATGGAAGCAACGGCCAATGCTGTAATGAGCAATATTGCGTGGGAACCTGGAATGGTAGGTCCATAATTCAAGGCAAATTGGAAATGGTCAAAAAGGAGATGGCAAGAGTGAACGTTGATATTTTAGGAATCAGTAAACTAAGGTGGACTGGAATGGGTGAATTTAACTCAGATGACTATTATATCTACTACTGTGGGAAAGAATCCCATAGAAGGAATGGAGTTGCCATCATAGTCAACAAAAGAGTCCCAAATGCAGTACATGGGTGTGATCTCAAAAATGACAGAATGATCTATATTCATTTCCAAGGGAAACCATTCAATATCACGGTAATCCAAGTCTATGCCCTGAAGAGTAATGCTGAAAAATCTGAAGTTGAATGGTCCTATGAAGACCTATAAGACCTTTTAGAACTAACACCCCAAAAAAGATGCCCTTTTCATTCTAGGGGACTGGAACGCAAAAGTCGGAAGTCAAGAAAAATCTGGAGTAACAGGCAAATTTGATCTTGGAGTACAGAAAGGGCAGAGTTTTGTCAAGAAAACACACTGGTCATAGCAAAAGCCATCTTCCAATAACACAAGAGAAGAATCTACACATGGACATCATGACACAGTCAACAGTGAAAACAGATTGATTATATTCTTTTGCAGCCAAAGATGGAGAAGCTCTATACAGTCAGCAAAACCAAGACTGGGAGCTTACTGTGGCTCAGATCATGAATTCCTTATTGTCAAAGGCAGAATTAAATTGAAGAAAGTAGGGGAAAACCACTAGACCATTCAGGTATGACCTAAATCAAATCCCTTATGATTATACAGTGGAAGTGAGAAATAGGTTTAAGGGACTAGATCTGACAGACTGAGTGCCTAATGAACTATGGACAGAGGTTCATGACATTGTGAGAGACAAGGAACAGGACCATACCCAAGAAAAAGAAATGCAAAAAAGTAAACTGGCTGTCTGAGGAGGCCTTACAAATAGCTGTGAAAAAAGAGAAGTGAAAAGCAAAGCCGGAAAGAGGAAATATACCCATTTGAATGCAAAGTTCCAAAGAATAGCAAGGAGAGATAAGAAAGCCTTCCCCAATGATCAATGCAAAGAAACAGAGGAAAAAAATAGAATGGGAAAGACTAGAGATCTCTTCAAAAAATTTAGAGATACCAAAGGAATATTTCATGTAAAAATGGGCTCAATAAAGAACAGAATTGGAGAATGACATGGCAACCCACTCCAGTGTTCTTGCCTGGAGAATCCCAGGGACGGGGGAGTCTGGTGGGCTGCTGTCTAAGGGGTTGCAGAGTCGGACACGACTGAAGCGACTTAGCAGCAGCAGCAGCAAAGAACAGAAATGATATGGAACTACAGAAGCAGAAGATATTAAGAAGAGGTGGAAAGAATACACAGAAGAACTGTACAAAAAAGATCTTCACGACCCAGATAATCACAATGGTGTGATCACTCACCTAGAGCCATACATCTGGAATTTGGAATCAAGTGGGCCTTAGGAAAAATCACTATGAAGAAAGTTAATAGACGTAATGGAATTCCAGTTGAGCTCTTTCAAATCCTGAAAGATGATGCTGTGAAAGTTCTGCACTCAATATGCCAACAAATTTGGAAAACTCAGCAGTGGCCACAAGACTTGAAAAGTGCAGTTTTCATTCCAGTCTCAAAGAAAGACAACACCAAAGAATGCTCAAACTACTGCACAAGTGCACTCATCTCACAAACGAGTAAAGTAATGTTCAAAATTCTCCAATCTAAGCATCTCAATACATAAACTGTGAACTTCTAGATGTTCATGCTAGATTTAGAAAAGGCAGAGGAATCAGAGATCAAATTACCAACATTCACTGGATCATCAAGAAAGCAAGAGAGTTCCAGAAAAACTTCTATCTCTTGATTGGCTATGCCAAAGCCTTTGACTGTGTGGATCACAATAAACTGTGGAAAATTCTGAAACAGATAGGAATTTCAGACCACCTGACCTGCCTTTTGAGAAATCTGTAGGCAGGTGATTAAGCAACAGTTAGAACTGGACATGGAACGACAGACTAGTTCCAAATTGGGAAAGGAGTTCCTCAAGGCTGTATATTGTCACCCTGCTTGTTTAACTTTTATGCAGAATACATCATAAGAAACGCTGGGTTGGATGAAGCACAAGCTGGAATCAGGATTGCTGGGAGAAATATCAATAACCTCAGATATGCAGGTGACACCAATCTTATGGCAGAAAGTGAAGAAAAACTAAAGAGCATCTTCATGAAAGTGAAAGAGGAGAGGGAAAAAGTTGGCTTAAAGCTCAACGAAATTCAGAAAATGAAGATCATGGCATCCGGTCCCATCACTTCATGGCAAATAGATGGGGAAACAGTGGAAACAGTGGCAGACTTTATTTTCTGGGGCTCAAAAAATCACCGCAGATGGTGACTGCAGCCATAAAATTAAAAGACGCTTACTCCAAAGGAAATTTATGACCAACCTAGACAGCATGTTAAAAAGCAAAAACATTACTTTGCCAACAAAGGTCTGTCTAGTCAAGGCTATGGTTTTTCCAGTAGTCATGTATGGATGTTAGAGTTGGACTATAAAGAAATCTGAGCACCGAAGAATTTATGCTTTTGAACTGTGGTGTTGGAGAAGACTCTTGTGAGGCCCTTGGAGTGCAAACAGGTCAAACTAGTAATCCCAAAGGAAAGTAATTCTGAATTTTCATTGGAAGGACTGATGCTGAATTTGAAGCCCTTATACTTCGGCCACCAGATGCGAAGAACTGACTCATTGGAAAAGACCCTGATGCTGGGAAAGATTGAAGGCAGGAGGAGAAGGGGCCAGCAGAGGATGAGATGGTTGGATGGCATCACTATGGACATGAGTTTGAACAAGCTCCAGGAGTTGGTGAAGGATAGGGAAGCCTGGCATGCTGCAATCCATGGAGTCACAAAGAGTCTGGCACTATTGAGTGACTGAACAGAACTGATAGTGGTTTGGGGGCCTTCTGATAACTCAGATGGTAAAGAATCCACCTGCTGTGCAGGAGACCTAGGTTCAATCCCTGGCTAGAAACATCCCCTGGAGTAGGGCATGGCAACCCACTCCAGTACTCTTTCATAGAGAATCCCCAAAGACAGAGAAGACCAAAGGTTACAGTCCATAGTGTCACGAAGTATCAAACACGACTGAGTGACTAAGCATGACATAGTTGGTTTACAATGCTTCAGGTGCATAGCAAAGTATTCAGTTATATATATGTATGCCTTTCTAGGTTCTTTTTTAAAAATAGGGTATTATAACATATTGAATATAAATCCCTATATTTTTTTAATATACAGTTATTATTATTCAGTCCCTCATTTGTGTCTCTTTTCAACCACATGGATGGCAGCATGCCAGGCTTCCCTGGCCTTCAGCATCTCTTGAAGTTTGTTCAACTCATGCTGGGGGCCAGCGTGAGGAACTCCACCCATGGCAAAGGTCATGAGGAAGGAGGCTTGGCATAAGCAAAGGCGTGATCAAACCTCAGGAAAACCCCTGTTCCTGAGCATCTACCCCAAAACCAAAGTCTGTTTTATGCTCTCCCCCATAACCGTTTTTCTCAGAGAAGGAGTTAACTTGTAGCTCCAGTTAATAAAAAATTCCTGGGTGTGACAATAGTGTTTCAGCTTACGGACTGCTCTGAGGGTTATCTAGCCCTCCTGTATAGGTTCGTCCGGCAACATGTGATTGTTTACAGCCTCCCAATCTGAGAGGCACGAGATGTTTTAGACTTACTAAAGGCAAATTGTTTTGGGGAGTTGGAAATTATTAGTATAGTGGGTTGGTTAGGAATTATATTGGTGAAGGGTTTTTCATTTGTTGTGCCAATAATTGCTGCTAATTCCCTGCCCTGGGTTTGTCTTAGGTCAAACCTCTCTGCTGACAGACTAGCTTCTGTGACAGGATTATCCATACTCCTGCCACATGATTGTTTACTACCTCTCAACCACAAACAGCACAGAGAGTTTTGGAGTATTTTGAGAGTCTTAATTAGCATAGGGCTTTTCTCATTGTTGAGTTAATGATTGCCGCCAGGCCTCCATATCCTAGGCACCTGGGAATATAGTAATCAATGTATTTGGAATATAGAAAAGGAAATATAGTCATTTTTAAGGTTAGCAATACTAGACTTTTTGAGTTAGTGAATTTTCTCTTTTGTAATAGATCACTGTACTTTGTTATAAATCACTGTGTCCTTGCTATGTAAAAATATAACTTTATCACTATCTTAAGACTAAATGGATCTTAAGGGGAATATTGGTGAAAGGATTTTCATTTGTAGGGTTGATGTTTGCTGCTAAATCTCCATATTCCCTGCCCTTATAATGAATATAATTAGCATATAGGAAAAATAAGTATTAACCTTTAAGCATATAGGAGAAATAAGTATTAACCTTTAAGATTAATCATGTTAACCTTGGGTTAAATAAATTCCTTTCTTGATTGTAACTTACTACACCCTTACCTTATAGGAATGCAACTTTATTTGGAGGGTGGTGCCTGGTTTAAGAAAAAACACCCTTGGAAAAAATAAGTTTTTTGGTTATCAGAAAGAAAGGATCATAAAATGTCAGCAGGTCTCACTCATGGCCAGAAGATGATGTAAACTCCCCAAGACCTTTGTATGTGAAGCACCTGATTTTGATAAAGGTCAGGACTGCTGACCCCCCGTGTGACTCTGTGTCCATCCCTATATGTAACAAAAAGTATATAAGCAAACCCCAAAATAAAGAAATCGGATCAGTTTCTGGAAAGACTGATTCCCCCATGTCATTTCTTTCTTGCTCCCCGTTTTTCTGGCTGAATTTCCATCTGGAGCATGGATGCTATTCCACGTAAACCAAGTTATTCAGCCTGTTTTTCTCCACTAATTTTCCTACTACACTATCCGCTTTGAATCTCTCTATATATCTGTGATTAAATATGTATTTTTCCAAGGACGTTGACTCAGTCCCCACCTTCGAATCACCCTGGATCCACTGGGGCTGGATCCCAGCAAACTCATGTCCATGGAGCCAGTGATTCCATCCAACCATCTCAGCATCTGTCTTCCCCTTCTCCTCTGGCCTTCAATATTTGCCAGCATCAGGGGCTTTTCCAACGAGATGGGTCTTGCATTAGGTGACCAAAAATTTGGAGCTTCAACTTCAGCCTCAATCCTTCCAGTGAACATTCATGAGAGGTTTCCTTTAGTATTGACCGGTTTGATCTCCTTGCATTTCAAGGGACTGTAAGTGTCTTCTCAAACACCACAGTTCAAAAGCATCAATTCTTTGGCACTCATCTTTCTTTATGGTCTCACTCTCACATCCATACATGACTATTGGAAAAACCATAGTTTCAACTATATGAACTTAGTTTAAACTAAGTTCAAACCATAGTTTCAACTACATTTCAACTATCCATATAGTTGAAATGTAATGTTAAATGTATAGTTAAAAAGTAATGTCTCCTTTTTAATCTGCTCTTTAGGTTTGATGCAGCTTTCTTCAAAGAGTAAGTGTCTTTTGATTCCATGGCTGTAGTCACATCTGCAGTGATTTGGGGGCCCAATAAAATAAAATCTGTCACTATTTCATTGTTTCCTCATCTATTTGCCATGAAGTGATGGGACCAGATGCCATGATATATGTTTTTTCAATGTTGAGTGGTTTTTTTTATTATTTTTTTTTATTTTTTTTTATTTTTTTTATTTTTTAGTTTTTTATTTTTTAAATTTTAAAATCTTTAATTCTTACATGCATTCCCAAACATGAACCCCCCTCCCACCTCCCTCCCCATAACATCTTTCTGGGTCATCCCCATGCACCAGCCCCAAGCATGCTGCATCCTGCGTCGGACATAGACTGGCGATTCAATTCACATCATAGTATACATGTTAGAATGTCATTCTCCCAAATCATCCCACCTTCTCCCTCTCCCTCCGAGTCCAAAAGTCCGTTATACACATCTGTGTCTCTTTCCCTGTCTTGCATACAGGGTCGTCATTGCCATCTTCCTAAATTCCATATATATGTGTTAGTATACTGTATTGGTGTTTTTCTTTCTGGCTTACTTCACTCTGTATAATCGGCTCCAGTTTCATCCATCTCATCAGAACTGATTCAAATGAATTCTTTTTAATGGCTGAGTAATACTCCATTGTGTATATGTACCACAGCTTTCTTATCCATTCATCTGCTGATGGACATCTAGGTTGTTTCCATGTCCTGGCTATTATAAACAGTGCTGCGATGAACATTGGGGTACATGCATCTCTTTCAATTCTGGTTTCCTCGGTGTGTATGCCCAGCAGTGGGATTGCTGGCTCATAAGGTAGTTCAATTTGCAATTTTTTAAGGAATCTCCACACTGTTCTCCATAGTGGCTGTACTAGTTTGCATTCCCACCAACAGTGTAGGAGGGTTCCCTTTTCTCCACACCCTCTCCAGCATTTATTGCTTGCAGATTTTTGGATTGCAGCCATTCTGACTGGTGTGAATTGGTACCTCATTGTGGTTTTGATTTGCATTTCTCTAATAATGAGTGATGTTGAGCATCTTTTCATGTGTTTGTTAGCCATCCGTATGTCTTCTTTGGAGAAATGTCTATTTAGTTCTTTGGCCCATTTTTTGGACAAACAACTAATCTCAAAAATATACAAGCAACTTATGCAGCTCAACTCCAGAAGAATAAACGACCCAATCAATGTTGAGTTTTAAGCCAGCTTTTTCACTCTCCTTTTTCACCTTCATCAAGTTGATCTTTAGTACCTCTTCATTTTCTGTCATTAGGGTAGTGTCATCTGCATATCTGAAGCTGTTGATATTTCTCCCAGAAATCTTGATCCCAGCTTATGTTTCTTCCAGCCCAGAATTTCATATGATGTAATTTACATATAAATTAAACTATCAGGGTGACAATACACAGCCTTGATGTACTCCTTTCCATTTTGAACCAGTCCATTTTTCCATATCTGTTTCTGTTGCTTCTTGACCTGCATACAGGTTTGTCAGGAGGCAAGTAAGATGGACTGATATTCCCATCCCTTTAAGAATTTTCCACAGTTTGTTGTGATCCACAGAATCAAATGTTTTAGTATAGTCACTGAAACAAAAGTATATGTTTATCTGGAATTCTCTTGCTTTTTCTTTGATCCAACATACTTTGGCATTT
Source organism: Ovis aries (assembly GCF_016772045.2). Lineage (NCBI taxonomy): Eukaryota > Metazoa > Chordata > Mammalia > Artiodactyla > Bovidae > Ovis > Ovis aries. The sequence continues at coordinate 1,089,454 of NC_056059.1, forward strand.
TGATCTTTGGTTCCTCTGCCTTTTCTAAAACCAGCTTGTAAATCTGGGAGTTCTCAGTTCATGTACTACTGAAGCCTAGCTTGAATAATCTTCAGTATTACCTTGCTATCATGTGAACTGAGCTCAACTGTGTGGTAATTTGAACATTCTTTGGCACTGACCTTCTTTGGGATTGGAATGAAAACTAACCTTTTCCTGTCCTATGGCCACTGCTGAATTTTCCAAATTTGCTGACCTCTTGAATGCAGCACTTTAACAGCATCGTTTTTATGATTCGAAATAACTCAGCTGGAATTCTGCCACCTCCACTAGCTTTGTTCATAGTCATACTTCCTAAGGCCCACTTGACTTCACACTCTAATATATCTGGCTCTAGGTGATTGATCACACCATCCTGGTTATCCAGGTTATTAAGACCTTTTTTTGTACAGTTCTTCTGTGTATTCTTGCCACCTTTTCTTTATATCTTCTTCTTTTGGTCGTTCCATACATTTTCTGTCCTTTATTTTGCCCATCTTTGCATCAAATATTTCCTATGTATCTCCAATTTTCTTGAAGAGTTTTCTAGTCTTTCCCATTCTGTTTTCTTCTATTTCTTTGCATCGTTCACTTAGAAAGGCTTCCTTATCTCTCCTTGCTGTTCTTTGGAAGTCCACATTTAAATGGGTATATATATCTCCTTTTCCCCTTTGCCTTTCACTTCTCTTCTTTCCTTGGGTATTTGTAAGACCTCCTCAGACACCCATTTTGCCTTTTTTTGGGGGGATGGCTTTGATCACCACCTCCTGTACAGTATGAACCTCCATCCATTGATCTACATGCATTCTGTTGATTGCATCTAATCCCTTGAATCTGTTTGTCACACTGCATAATCACAAGGAATTTGATTTAGGTCATACATGAAAGGACTAATGGTTTTCCCTACTTTCTTCAATTTAAGCCCAAATTATACAATAAGGAGTTCATGATTTGAGCCACAGTTAATTTCTGGTCTTGTTTTTGCTGACTGTATGGAGTTTCTCCTTCTTCAGCTGTAAAGAAAATAATCAATCTGATTTTGGTGTTGACCACCTGGTGATGTCCATGTGTAGTGTAGAGTCATATCTAGTGTTGTTGGAAGAGGGTGTTTGCTATGATTTGTATGTTCTCTTGGCAAAATTCTGTTAACCTTTGGTCTGCTTCATTTTGTACTCCAAGGCCAAATGTCCTGTTACTCCAGGTATCTGTTGACTTCCTACTTTTGCATTCTAGGTCCCTAGGTTGAAAAATACACGTTATTTCTTCACTCTTCTCCAGTAGTATATGAGCTACCTAAAGAGTTGGGGATTTCATCTTTCAGGCTTTGTTGTTTATCTGTTAAATATATATATATATATATATATATATATATATATATATATATATATATATATATATACACTAGTGTGTATCTGTTTATACCAAATTCACAGTTTTTCCTTTTCCCCTTTCTCCTTGGTAACTTTAAATTTTCTATGTCCAAAGTAAGCAGATTATTAAGGACAAACCAGCTCTTTACAGTTTCAGATATCTTTCAAATGATGTACTCATTTGATCCTCACAAAGTGTTAATGACTCAGTGCCCTATTTCCATTTCTAATTTACAGAGGAAAAGGTAAATGAGAAATGCAGGCATAGCGTATTTTCTAAGGACTTACTAGCAGTCTCCCAAACCTCCTTCTGCTCCCCAGTGTGTACACATAGGGCTCTTCATATGCAAGGGGTGGAAGTGAGACAGAAAATCCAGTCCCAGGCTCTCCCAAGCTGTGTTATATCGAATGTCAGCAGCTTCGTCCTCAGAGATGGTAGTTGCTTTTGCTTGCAAACATGAAAGAAGGTCAGAAATCAGACACCAGCTTCTCTGAGGACTGCTTGCCTCAGAATAAAAATGTACAATTCTTTTCTTGAAGAATCGAATTCATATTATACAAAACTATAAAATAAAACATATACAAGTTAAATCCAAGACACCACTAATAGTATTTTCAATGTTATGACCTCAGAAAATGAAGATCATGGCATCTGGTCCGATCACTTCATGGGAAATAGATGAGGAAACAGTGGAAACAGTGTCATACTTTATTTTGAGGGGCTCCAAAATCACTGCAGATGGTGATTGCAGCCATGAAATTAAAAGATGCTTACTCCTTGGAAGAAAACTTATGACCAACCTAGATAGCATATTCAAAAGCAGAGACATTACTTTGCCAACTAAGGTCTGTCTAGTCAAGGCTATGGTTTTTCCTGTGATCATGTATGGATGTGAGAGTTGGACTGTGAAGAAGGCTGAGCACCGAAGAATTGATGCTTTTGAACTGCGGTGTGGGAGAAGACTCTTGAGAGTCCCTTGGACTGCAAGAAGATCCAACCAGTGCGTTCTAAAGGATATCAGCCCTGGAATTTCTTTGAAAGAAATGATGCTAAAGCTGAAACTCCAGTCCTTTGGCCACCTCATGAGAAGAGTTGACTCATTGGAAAAGACTCTGATGCTGGGAGGGATTGGCGGCAGGAGGAGAAGGGGACGAGAGAGGATGAGATGGCTGGATGGCATCACCAACTCGATGGAGGCGAGACTGAGTGAACTCCGGGAGTTGGTGATGGACAAGGAGGCCTGGCGTGCTGCGATTCATGGGGTCGCAAAGGGTTGGACACGACTGAGTGACCAAACTGAACTGAGATAGCATATTAAAAAGCAGAGACATTACTTTGCCAACAAGAGCTACAAGGATTACCTCATTAACCAGGAAGGACTTTGACCTGCTGGCATGGGAGGAATCACCCCAATGTAGAGTATTTTGATACCAAACTTTCTGCTGACTGAGAATCAGGTTGACTTCAGCAACACTGATGATGTAACATGTATACAAATATATGCGTGTTGTCGTATAGTTGCTCAGCAGTGTCTGACACTGTGACTCCATGGACTTTTCCTGACAAGAATATTGGAATGGGTCACCATTTCTTACTTCAGATATAAATGTATGTGTACAAACATATATATATATATATATATATATATATATTCATAAGTCTGTACATGTATGTATAGACGTACATATAAGTGTGAAGATGCAGCTACAATTTTCAGTTTTCACTATTTTAGGTTGCCATTCAATTTGGTAAATCTCAGATTGCTACTTTCAATCAGATTTCAAATCTCTGATGGTTGCTTTAAATCTGATTGTTGCTTTCAATCTTTTTACCAAGAAATAGTTTGCCAGTGTTTTCCAAGACATTCATAAACAGTGAGAAATAAATCTTTGAAATTTTAAGGCTGAGATTCTGAGGTGTTTTGTCCAGCTTATACAGACCATCACAGTAACTCTATCAATATAACTTGTTGATTCCTTAAACTTACCTTCTACCTGACCCTTCTAATACTATTTCATTCTATCAAAATATTGGTTTGACCAAAACGTTCTTTCAGTTTTTAAGTAGAAATGAAAGGGATATTTTTCATTTTCACCCAAAACTTTGTTGAACAATGTTCTTTGTTCCACTACTTTCTTCCACTTTCCAGGCAACTTCATAATTCTATCTTCCCCAAAACTATTTATCTTTTTGAGGAAATAACTGTTCCAGGTGCATTTTAGAGACTTCCATGGAATGGGAACTTTTTCCATTAAGGAACTCTTGCAAATTGTGAAATAAAAGGACACCCTAAGGTGAATTGTTAGATGAATATAGTGGATAAATCAGAACTTTGCAGCCAAGCTGTAACTATTTTTGTCTGGACATCAAAGAAAGATGTCATTTCAGTCACTCAGTCATCTTCGACTCTTTGAGATCCCATGGACTGCAGCACACCAGGCTTCCCTGTCCTTCACCAACTCCCCTAGCTTGCTCAGACTCATGTCCATCGAATCAGTGAAGCCATACGACCATCTCACCCTCTGTTGTCTCTTTCTCCTCCTGCCTTCAATTTTTCCCAGCATCAAGGTGTTTTCCAGTGACTCAGCTCTTGGCACCAGGTGGCCAAAATATAGGAGCTTCAGATTTAGCATCAGTCCTTCCAATGAATATTCAGGTTTGATTTCGTTTGGAATTGACTGGTTTGATCTCCTTTGGGATTGACTGGTTTGATCTTGCAGTCTAAGGGACTCCCAAGGGTCTCCTCCAACACTGCAGTTCAAAACATCAATTCTTCAGGGCTCAGCTTTCTTTATTGTCCAACTCTCATATTCATACATGACTATTGTAAAAACAATAACTGTGACTAGACAGACATTTGTCAGCAAATTAATGTCTCTACTTTTTAATATGCTGTCTAGGTTGGTCATAGCTTTTCTTCCAAATGTCTTTTAATTTCATGGCTGCAGTCATCATCTGCAGCGATTTTAGAGCCCAAGAAAATAAAGTCTGCTACTGTTCCCATTGTTTCCCCATTTTTTGCCATGAAGTGGTGGGACCAGATGCCAAGATCTTAGTTTTTAAGCCACATTTTTCACTTTCCTGTTTCACTTTCATCAAGAGGCTCTTTCGTTCTTCTTTGCTTTCTGCCATAAGGATGGTGTCATCTGCATATTTGAGGTTATTGATATTTCTTCTGGCAATCTTGATTCTAGCCTGTGCTTCACTCACGATGTACTCTGCATATAAGTTAAATAAGCAGGGTGACAATGTACAGACTTGAGATACTCCTTTCCCAATTTGAAACCAGTCTACTGCATGTCCAGCTCTAACTGTTGCTTCTTGACCTGCATACAGATTTCTCAGCAGGCAGGAAAGGTGGTCTGATAGTCACATCTCTTGAATAATTCTCCACAGTTTGTTATGATCCACATAGTCAAAGGCTTTGGTGTGGTCAATAAAAGAGAAATAGATGTTTTTTCTGGAACTCTCTTGCTTTTTTGATGATCCATTTGATGTTGGCAATTTGATCTCTGGTTCCTCTTTTTCTAAATCCAGATTGAACTGAGAAAGTTCATAGTTCATGTACTGTTGAAGCCTGGCTTGGAGAATTTTGAGCATTACCTTAATAGCATGTGGGATGAGTGCAATTGTGTGGTAGTTTGAACATAATTTTGCATTCACATGTAGTCTTGGGTTACCCTGATGAAAGTTTGTATGTTTACCACTGAGTTATTCTTGGATGCTTTTCATCAAGTGCCACTTTCAGTTGGTCTAATTGTTAGCAGTGCTTGTTGGAATTAATCACTTCGTTTTCCAAAAGGATGTTGCCCTTCCAATTCCACCTTCTTTGGATGAAGATGCATTTGGTGTGGTTAGTGGTGGTTCATCTCACTTGCCCCATGATCTCTTCTGTTTCACCTTATTGTGCAGTATCCACTTTTCATTGCCTGTCACAATTTGATTTGAAAGAAGAACATTTTCCTTACATTTCAGTAAAGAACTTCATCCTGAAATACAGTCAAGATTTTTTTCCATTAGAGTATGTGGAACTCAAACATCAAAGCAATTAATATAACCAAGCTGTTACAAATGATTTTCTCTGCTTTGTTTGCATTTTTTGAGTGTGTAGATTGTCACCTACATAGTACACTATTGATTATTTTCTATGAATATCTCGATTTGATCTCTCTCAACTTCTACTCGCCTTCCTGACTATGGAGCATTGTCCAATAAGAAATCTTCAGCACAGAACTTCGCAAAACACATTTGATCTGTCACAGCACCTTTTGCATATCCTGCACAAGTGATTTTTTTGTGTGGTTCAGTTGCATTTTTATCTTTCTTGAATCAGTAAAGTATAATATGCTGAAATTTTGCTTTTTGTCTTCCATCTTGAGTATTAAAATGGCTATACAAAAAATGACAAATTTTGATAAATTTTATAAAATGTACATGATATGACAGCTGTCACAATACAATCTAACATAATTGTTTTGAATAAAGTCAAAGACAACTAACTGCTACTAGAGACATAATACAGAAAAAAAAAATTTTTTTTCACCAACCTAATATCTTTTTTTACCATATGGCTTTGTGGAATTTTTCTGTTTGTTTTTATACATACAAATTATGCCGCAAACTTTATGCTAAACTTGTTGTCTCTTTGATTTCTTCTGAATATGTTAAATATGTTAATACTATACATTTTGAGCCCAATGGCACAGTTTATAATATTACTACAAAGGCTTTTTTATGGATTATTTAAAAATATTTGAGTATATTATCAAAGAGGAATATGAGGAAGAATACACAGGCAAGACTCAAGATATGTTAGGTGTGGATAACATGTAAGCATGTTAATAAGCAGCTTGTGAGATATAGTGATAAGGGGGATAGAAAGATGAGCTGAAGATAGATATAGAAAATAGAAAGATCAAAAACTACGTAATATTTGTGGTAAACTAAATATCACCAGGATTTTCCTGGAGGCTCAGATGGTAAAGAATCCACCTACAGTGCGGGAGACCTGGGTTCGATTCCCAGGTGTGGAAGATCCCCTGGACAAGGGCATGGCAACCTACTACAGTATTCTTGCCTGGAGAGTCCTATTGACAGAAAAGCCTAGCAGGCTACAATCCATGAGGTCTCAAAGAATCAGACACGACTGAGCGACTAAGCACAACACACAAATATCACATGATATTCATGAGACACTAAATATATATGTTAGCCATTAAGTGTTCATTAGATTTTAATTTGGCCTGTCAGTACTAATGGTCACTCATTCTGGCCTCATATGTTCTCTACTCAAGAAACATAAATAAAATCCATAGCTCCCCATAGGCTGAGCCCAGTGATTAGTTGGGTATATTTGCCCTGCATCTCTCTGGTAGACCATGTATGTGTGCTGGGCCCAGGCCTTTTGTATCCGATGAATCTATTTACTGAATCCTCAAGTCCATGCTTGTAATTATACCCCTTAATAATTAAGGGGCTAGAGCAGCTCTGAAGAGAGAGAATAAAAGATTGAATAGTATTACAAGATTATATAAGGCTTCCCCGGTAGCTCAGTTGGTAAAGAATCCGCCTGCAATGCAAGAGACCCTGGTTCAATTCCTGGTCGGGAAGATCCCCTGGAGAAGGGATAAGCTACTCACTCCATTATTCATGGGCTTACCTGGTGGCTCAGATAGTAAAGAAGCTGCCTGCAACGCAGGATACCTGAGTTCGATCTCTGGGTTGGGGAGATCCCCTGCAGGAGGGCATGGCAACCCACTCCAGTATTCTTGCTTGGAGAATCCCCATGGATAGAGGAACCTGGTTTGACTGAGTGACTAAGCTCAGCATATAAGATAATATAATAGATATATCTGTATATATACCTTATATAGTATACCTGTTTGCCTGTCTATGTATCTATCTGTCTCATCTTTCTATCCGTCTATATGGAAAGCATCACATTACCCAGAAGTTCAGTGATTTTCCACAGTATCTCAAGTGTATTAACGTTGGTCATCTTTCCTGTTTGCTTCTCCTCATGCATTTTAATTGGCTAAATATATCATGTGATTTGAGCATTTTATTTTTTTCTGTTAGCCTTTCTCTTCCAAGGCCTTTGATATCTTGCTGTGAGTAGATTTGAAGGACATTATAGCATCTAGATAATTTACTGCATGACAGCATTTTTCATAACAGGAAGTATTCTAAGAACGGACTGATAGATACTTTATCAGTACTAGTTTGACTGCTATATTTGATGATTATTAATTTTGCTGCAAATACTGTGAAATGTATTTGTATAAATACGTATTTATTTTATTTTTCTGAAAAGTTGCCAAAAGTAAAATGCTCTGAATACTACAAAGCATCCTTTAGTCTATAATCCTTTAAACAAGCTGATATTCCAAAAATTTTATGTCTCTTCCATAAACATTGTTTAAGGGACTTCTATGTGTAGTGTATTATGTTGGATCACATGGAACTTACAGACGTGAAGATGCAATATTTGTCTGCAAGAAATTGGTGTTAAACAGGGCAAGGAGTGTTCATATGTGGTGAAAGAGTACAGAAAGTAAAATGTAAAATTATGCAGAGTTGAGTACTGTAGGAATCTAGAGGAAGAATCCAGAGGAGGGAGAGATGCCATTTATAAAAAGAGAGTGTGAGGACTTTCCTGGTGGTCCAGTGGATAAGGCTCCATGTTCCCAATGGAGAGGTCCCAGGTTCAACCATTTTTCATGGAACTAGATCCCTCATGTTGCAACTAAGACCTGGCACAGTCAAATAAATTTTAAAAAACATTTAAAAATATAAAATTTAAAGAAAAGGAATATGGAAAGTCCTTGTGACTTAGGAATATAAGGCACATATAAAGATAAAAATTTGCCAAGAAAAGTCAATTCCCTGCTAAGGGGACTTATGTTTAGTTGTTCAGTCATGTCCAATTATTTGCAGTCCCATGGACTGTACACTGCAAATTTCCTTTGTCCATGGAATTTTCCAGGCAAGAATACTGGAGTGGATTGTCATTTTCTCCTGCAGGGGATCTTCCCAACTCAGGGATCAAACCTATGTCTCCTGCAATGACATGTGGATTCTTCACATGTCTTACAACTGTGTCCCCAAGAGGATTTATACTGTGCAGTTAATGCCACATAAATTTATCAACTGGTGAGATCAGTTCAGAAGTTAACTCAATTTACCTGTAAATGCATGGGAATAAAAGTAAACTTTGTTATTCTGATCTTAGAGTAGAAACACAAAGAGAATATATAATTCTATAGCAAAATATTGAAAAACATGATCACACACATCTTTTGGGGCAGAAAGCATATACTGATTATGGTATTATCTTTCAAAGACATTATATATCTATTTTTAAAATATCTTTTACTTTTTAAAAATTATTGGCCATCATTATTACGTATGTAAAGCATATTCAAAAGCAGGGATATTACTTTGCTGACTAAGGTCCGTCTAGTCAAGGTAATGGTTTTTCCAGTAGTCATGTATGGATGTGAGAGTTGGACTGTGAAGAAGGCTGAACACTGAAGAATTGATGCTTTTGAACTGTGGTGTTGGAGAAGACTCTTGAGAGTCCCTTGGACTGCAAAGAGATCTAACTAGTCCATTCTGAAGGAGATCAGCCCTGGGATTTCTTTGGAAGGAATGATGCTAAAGCTGAAACTCCAGTACTTTGGCCACCTCATGCAAAGAGTTGACTCATTGGAAAATACTCTGATGCTGGGAGGGACTGGGGGCAGGAGGAGAAGGGGACAACAGAGGATGAGATGCCTGGATGGCATCACTGACTCGATGGATGTGAGTCTGAGTGAACTCTGGGAGTTGGTGATGGACAGGGAGGCCTGGCATGCTGCGATTCATGGGGTCACAAAGAGTTGGACACGACTGAACGACTGAACTGAACTGAACTGAAACTTTACTGTAATTTCAAAGAAAAATAAATAATGTAATTTCAAATTTACAGAAAATTTGCAAACAATTCCATATATGCAATCACCAATTATTTATATTTTATCCTTTTATTTTGTAATTCTTTCTGTACACATGTGTATAATATATTGTATACTCTATATTATATATATATAAATATATACATATATATATACACACAGTATATATACTATATATAGTATATACACACAACAGGCATTTATTTTTAGTCTTTTGGTAATAAGTTTAAAACACCATGCCTTTTTACTCTTAAGTACTTTGGTGTGCATTCCTTAGAACAAAAATATTCTTTAACAGAACAATGATCTATTTTATCAAAATGATAAAACTTAATACTGATACAACATCATACAATATTTTTATCTTTAGTTCATATTCAAGTTCCATCAATTATCTCAATCACATATGCTTTATGTCTACCCTTTGCTGGTTCCAGGGCCACCAACTGCATTTAGTTTTCATGTCCTTTCAGCCTCTTTTAATCTGGAAGAACTCCTCAGATTTTCTGTATGTTTCTTGAACATGATAATTTTGAAAAGTTTAGACCAGGTTTGTTTGTTTGTTTGTTTTCTTACAAAACGACCTCACTCAAATGCTTTCTTCTCTTCTCATTATTTGTTTCAGGTTACGCACTTTTGTCAAGATTTCTGCAAGCCAATTTGTGTCTTTCTCTTCTAAGAGTATCACATCAGGAGGCACAAGATGTCCATTTTCCCATTTAGTAAAGATGCTGTCTTTGATCATTTGGCTCCGGTGGTGTGCACCAAGTCCCCCCACAGTACAATTGCAGTTATTCCTTTGCAGTCAGAAATAACTGTGGGGACTTCCATAGTGGTCCAGTGGTAAAGAATCCACTTTCTGATGCAGAGGACGTGTGTTTGATACATGGTTATGGAACAAGATCCCACATGCCATCGGACAGCTAAATCCACATGCCATGACTAGAGAAGCCTGTGGGACAAAACTACTGAGGCAGAGCACTCTAGAGCTGAGTACCACAGCTGGAGAAGCCTGTTTACTGAAACGATGACCCAGCACAGTCAAAAAACAATGCATAACAAAACAAAACAAAAAACAGCAAATTAATTGTGGGGATACAGTGAGATTGTGTGTGCCATAAGCTTTTACCCACTGGTTTTCATACATGATAATTTTCTATACCATGATTCCTTCTTACTGCTTGGCCTATTCAAACTGATTTCCCTGCAAATCAAAATGCATGTCTTTTGACATGTCTATATCAGTCTTATTTCATGGCAGAAAAAAATATTCTAGGATCATCTTGTAGTTTTTTTTTGCTCTATAGATGAATCCACTATTCCACCAAGAGTCTTATTTTCCTTTTAAAACCTGCAAATTCATATATTTAGTTTTGATTGCACTAGGTCTTCAGTGCTGCTCACGAACTTTCACTAGTTGTAGTGAATAGGGGCTACTATTCATTGCGGTGCATGGGCTTCTCATTGTGATGACTTCTCTTGTGGAGTTCAGGTTCTAGGCATGCAGGCTTCAGTAGTTGTGGCTTCTGGGCTCTAGAGTGTATTCCCAGTAATTGTGGTGCACAGGCTTAATTGCTCTATGACATGTGGAATCTTCCCAAATCAGGAATCAAACCCATGTCCCCTGCTTTGGCTGGCATATTCCTATCCACTGTGCCACCAGGGAAGTTTCTCCCTATTTCCTTAAATGGAATATGGTATTTAGAAACCAAGATTTGAGTGCTGTGTGTGCTTACTGATACTGGTGTAATATTGTGTCAGTTGACCATTTTATTATCTGTTCACGTGGATATGATCCTGAAGGGAGCAACAAAGAAACAGCAGCTTAGACACGAAAGAGGGAAAAAGGAGGAAGTTAACCAGAACAGAGATTCTCTGATTTCTCACTAGTTCTTGAGTCTTTCCCACCTTCTCTTTCCTTCCTTTTACTGTTCATCATGACCTTATCTCCCTCATGTAAGAAAGTTTTCCTTTATTGGGGTATAATTAACATACTATTATATGGTCTTCACGTTTATAGCATAGTCATTCAATATTTGTATATACTGTGTACACTGTGAAATAATTATCATAATCTAATTACCATACAAAGCTAACTTTTGGAATTTAATCTTTTGGCAACTTTGAAATATGCTCTACCATATTATTAACTGTAGTCACCATGCTATGCATTACATCCCTATGGTTTACTTACTTTGTAGATGGAGTTTGTATCTATTGATCCCCTTTATCCAATGTACTCACTCCCCAGCAGTCACTCCCCTCTGGAAACCATCACTCTGTTCTCAGTATCTATGATTTTTGTTTTTTATTTCTTTTTATTTTTTAGATTCTTCAAATAAGTGAAATTACATGGTGTTTGTCTTTCTCCATCTGATATTTCACTCATCATAATGACCTCAAGATTCATTTATATTGTCACAAATTACAAGATTTGATTCTTTCTCATGACTGCATAATATTCCATCATAGATAGTTAGATAGATGGATAGATAGATAGTTGTTTCCATATGTTGGCCATTGTAAATAATGCTGTAATGAACATGGGGATGCATGTATCTTTTTGAATTAGTAATTCTGTTTTCTTCAGATAAATGCCCAGAAATGGAATTGCTGGATCATTTAATAATTCTACTTTTCATTTTTTGAGAAAATTTAATACTGTTTTCCACAGAGATTATATCAATTTATATTTTTTATCAATAGTGTATGAGAGTTCCCTTTTCTAAACATCCTCTGTAACACTTGTTATTTTTTGTCTTTTTGATAATAACTATTCTAATAATGTGAGGTGATATCTCATTGTGATTTTGACTTGTATTTCCTTGATAATTAATGATGGTGAGCACTTTTTATGTGTCTTTTGGCCATCTGTATGTCTTCTTTGGAAAATATCTATTCAGATCATCTGTGCTGTGCTGTACTTGGTTGCTCAGTCATGTCCAACTGTAGCCCATCAAGCTCCTCTGCCCATGGGGATTCTCCAGGCAAGAATACTATAGTGGGTTGCCCTGCCTTCTTCCAGGGTATGTTCCTGACCCAGGAATCAAAATGGGGTCTCTTGCACTGTAGAAAATTATTTGCGAGCTGAGCTACAGGGAAGCCTATGTTTTATTTTTTTTTTTTATTTTTTTTTTTTTTATTTTTTTTTTTATTTTTAAGTTTTTTATTTTTAAATTTTAAAATCTTTAATTCTTACATGCATTCCCAAACATGAACCCCCTCCCACCTCCCTCCCCATAACATCTTTCTGGGTCATCCCCATGCACCAGCCCCAAGCATGCTGCATCCTGCGTCAGACATAGACTGGCGATTCAATTCACATGATAGTATACATGTTAGAATGGCATTCTCCCAAATCATCCCACCCTCTCCCTCTCCCTCTGAGTCCAAAAGTCCGTTATACACATCTGTGTCTCTTTCCCTGTCTTGCATACAGGGTCGTCATTGCCATCTTCCTAAATTCCATATATATGTGTTAGTATACTGTATTGGTGTTTTTCTTTCTGGCTTACTTCACTCTGTATAATCGGCTCCAGTTTCATCCATCTCATCAGAACTGATTCAAATGAATTCTTTTAACGGCTGAGTAATACTCCATTGTGTATATGTACCACAGCTTTCTTATCCATTCATCTGCTGATGGACATCTAGGTTGTTTCCATGTCCTGGCTATTATAAACAGTGCTGCGATGAACATTGGGGTACATGTGTCTCTTTCAATTCTGGTTTCCTCGGTGTGTATGCCCAGAAGTGGGATTGCTGGGTCATAAGGTAGTTCTATTTGCAATTTTTAAGGAATCTCCACACTGTTCTCCATAGTGGCTGTACTAGTTTGCATTCCCACCAACAGTGTAGGAGGGTTCCCTTTTCTCCACACCCTCTCCAGCATTTATTGCTTGCAGATTTTTGGATCGCAGCCATTCTGACTGGTGTGAAGTGGTACCTCATTGTGGTTTTGATTTGCATTTCTCTAATAATGAGTGATGTTGAGCATCTTTTCATGTGTTTGTTAGCCATCCGTATGTCTTCTTTGGAGAAATGTCTATTTAGTTCTTTGGCCCATTTTTTGATTGGGTCGTTTATTTTCTGGAGTTGAGCTGCAGAAGTTGCTTGTATATTTTTGAGATTAGTTGTTTGTCAGTTGCTTCATTTGCTATTATTTTCTCCCATTCAGAAGGCTGTCTTTTCACCTTGCTTATATTTTCCTTTGTTGTGCAGAAGCTTTTAATTTTAATTAGATCCCATTTGTTTATTTTTGCTTTTATTTCCAGCATTCTGGGAGGTGGATCATAGAGGATCCTGCTGTGATTTATGTCTGAGAGTGTTTTGCCTATGTTCTCCTCTAGGAGTTTTATAGTTTCTGATCTTACATTTAGATCTTTAATCCATTTTGAGTTTATTTTTGTGTGCGGTGTTAGAAAGTGATCTAGTTTCATTCTTTTACAAGTGGTTGACCAGTTTTCCCAGCACCACTTGTTAAAGAGATTGTCTTTACTCCATTGTATATTCTTGCCTCCTTTGTCAAAGATAAGGTGTCCATATGTGTGTGGATTTATCTCTGGGCTTTCTATTTTGTTCCATTGATCTATATGTCTGTCTTTGTGCCAGTACCATACTGTCTTGATGACTGTGGCTTTGTAGTAGAGCCTGAAGTCAGGCAAGTTGATTCCTCCAGTTCCATTCTTCTTTCTCAAGATTGCTTTGGCTATTCGAGGTTTTTGTATTTCCATACAAATCTTGAAATTATTTGTTCTAGTTCTGTGAAAATGTGCCTGGTAGCTTGATAGGGATTGCATTGAATTTGTAAATTGCTTTGGGTAGTATACTCATTTTCACTATATTGATTCTTCCAATCCATGAACATGGTATATTTCTCCATCTATTAGTGTCCTCTTTGATTTCTTTCATCAGTGTTTTATAGTTTTCTATATATAGGTCTTTAGTTTCTTTAGGTAGATATATGCCTAAGTATTTTATTCTTTTCGTTGCAATGGTGAATGGAATTGTTTCCTTAATTTCTTTTCTACTTTCTCATTATTCGTGTATAGGAATGCAAGGGATTTCTGTGTGTTGATTTTATATCCTGCAACTTTACTATATTCATTGATTAGCTCTAGTAATTTTCTGGTAGAGTCTTTAGGGTTTTCCATGTAGAGGATCATGTCATCTGCAAACAGTGAGAGTTTTACTTCTTCTTTTCCAATCTGGATTCCTTTTATTTCTTTTTCTGCTCTGATTGCTGTGGCCAAAACTTCCAGAACTATGTTGAATAGTAGCGGTGAAAGTGGACACCCTTGTCTTGTTCCTGACTTTAGGGAAATGCTTTCAATTTTTCACCATTGAGGATAATGTTTGCTGTGGGTTTGTCATAGATAGCTTTTATTATGTTGAGATATGTTCCTTCTATTCCTGCTTTCTGGAGAGTTTTTATCATAAATGGATGTTGAATTTTGTCAAAGGCCTTCTCTGCATCTATTGAGATAATCATATGGTTTTTATTTTCAATTTGTTAATGTGGTGAATTACATTGATTGATTTGCGGATATTGAAGAATCCTTGCATCCCTGGGATAAAGCCCACTTGGTCATGGTGTATGATCTTTTTAATGTGTTGTTGGATTCTGATTGCTAGAATTTTGTTGAGGATTTTTGCATCTATGTTCATCAGAGATATTGGCCTGTAGTTTTCTTTTTTGTGACATCTTTGTCAGGTTTTGGTATTAGGGTGATGGTGGCCTCATAGAATGAGTTTGGAAGTTTACCTTCCTCTGCAATTTCTGGAAGAGTTTGAGTAGGATAGGTGGAAGCCTATGTTTTAATCAAATAGTTTTTCCTTGTTGCTGTTGTTACTACATTTTATGAGTTATTTGTAAGTTTTAGTTATTAACCCCTTATCAGATACATGGATTGCAAATAATTTTTCTCACTCAGTAGTCTATCTTATTATTTTATTGATGGTTTCCTTTGCTGTATAGAAGGTTTGGAGTTTAATGTGATATTATTTATTTATTTTGCTTTTGCTGGCTTTGATTTTGGAGTCAGATCTAAAAATTCATTGGTAAGACTATCATAAAGGAGCTTACCATCTATATTCCACCCCTACCCACCCCTCGCCCCATAGGAGTTTTATGGTTTCAAGTCTTGCATTTAAGTCTGTAATCCATTTGAGTTAATATTTTTGTGTGGTGTAAAGTAGTGCTCTAGTTTGATTCTTTTTCATAAAGCTGTTCAGTTTTCCCAGCATTTTTGATTAAACAGAGCGTTCTTTCCCCACTGTATATTCTTGCCTCCTTATAATTCATTGTAAATTAATTGACCTTGTGTGAATGAGTTTATTTCTTGGATCTCTGTAGTGCTCTGTTGATTTATATGTTTATTTTTTTAACAGAAGCATTAAAATAATTGATTTACAATGCTGTGCATGTGCCTTTTTTGTGGTAATGCCTTATTGTTTTGATTACTGTAGCTCTGCAACAGAATTTGAAATCAGGAAGCCTGATGCCTTCAGATTTGTTTTTCCTTCTCTACATTGCTTTGACTAGTTATGGATCTTTTGTGCTTCCATACTAATTTTAGGATTGTTTTGTTCTATTTCTGTGAAATATGAAATTGCAATTTTTTAGAGATTACATTAATTATATATATTGCTTTGAATATATAACACATTTTAACATTTAAAAATATTAATTCTTTCAATTTATGAATGGGAAATAGCTTCTCATTTTTTTCTGACTTCTTCAATTTTTTTCATCAGTGACTTACAGTTTTCAGCATAGAGGTAGTTCATCACTTAGGTTAAATTCATCTCCATGTGTTTTATTCCTTATGATGCAATTTTAAATGGACTTGTTTTTCTCAGTTTGTCTTTCCAATAGTTTGTGGCTAATATATGTCAGTTTTTTGAGTATTGATTTTGTACCCTGCCACTTTACTGAATTCATTTATTAATTCTAACAGATTTTCCTTCTTTCTTTTTTTTTTTTTTTTTTTTTTGTAGTATCTTTAGGGTTTTCTATGTATAAAAGTATGCCATCTGAAAATAATTAGAGTTTTACTTCTTCCTTTCCGATTTGGATATCTTTTTCTTGCTTG
Source organism: Ovis aries (assembly GCF_016772045.2). Classification (NCBI taxonomy): domain Eukaryota; kingdom Metazoa; phylum Chordata; class Mammalia; order Artiodactyla; family Bovidae; genus Ovis; species Ovis aries. The sequence goes on from NC_056059.1 coordinate 1,105,892, forward strand.
CTTAATTGCTCTGGAAATCACTTCCAATACTCTGCTGGAGAAGGGATATTGGGAATCCTTGTCTTTTCCTGATCTTGGGGGAAAAATTTCAGTTTTCACGTAAAATATGATGTTAGTTAGTGTTAGTTGCTCAGTCATGTCAGACTCTGTTATCTCTGGATTCTAGCTTTCCAGGCTCTTCTATCCATGGAATTTACCAGGCAAGAATACTGGTATGGGTATGCCATTCCTTTATCTTCCAACCCGGGAACTGAATCTGGATCAATTCAAGGCAAATTCTTTACCATCTGAGCCACCAGGGAAGCCCAAATATGATGTTAATTTCTCATATATGGACTTCTGATATATGGCCGCCTGGCACACTAAGCGCAGGCGGCTACGCCCGGCGCACTAAGCACGGCTGAGAGGAGCTACCCCACGTCCGAGGTCAGGAGCAGCAGCCTAGAGTGCCAGGCTGCTACAGTGCAGGAACAGCTGAGAGGAGCTACCCCGCATCCAAGGTTAGGGGTAGCCGCCGAGAGGAGCTACCCAGCGTCTGAGGTCAGGGGTGGCAGCCAAGAGGAGCTACCCCATGTCTGAGATCAAGGGCAGTGCCAGAGGCCAGGGGCGGCAGCCGGGAGGAGCAACGCCACACCTGAGGCCAGGGGCAGTGGCCAGGAGGAGCAACCCCATGTCCAAGGAGTGGTGACTACGCAGGCGCAGGAGTGCCTAGAAGAGCCATCTCACATTGAAGGTCAGGAAGGGTGGCAGTGAGGAGATATCCTCATCCAAGGTAAGGAGCATCAGCTGCGCTTTGCTGGAGCAGCTGTGAAGACACACCCCATGCCCAAGGTAAGAGAAACCCAAGTAAGATGGTAGATGTTGCAAAAGGGCATCAGAGGGCAGACACACTGAAACTATACTTACAGAAAACTAGTCAATCTAATCAACCTAGGACCACACCCTTGTCTAACTCAATGAAACTAAGACATGCCTGCTGGGGCAATCCAAGATGGGCGGGTCATAGTGGAGAGGTCTGACAGAATGTGGTCCACTGGAGAAGGGAATGGCAAGCCACTTCAGTATTCTTGCCTTGACAACCCCATGAACAGTATGAAAAGGCAAAATGATAGGATACTGAAAGAGGAACTCCCCAGGTCATTAGGTGCCAAATATGCTACTGGAGATCAGTGGAGAAATAACTAAAGAAAGAATGAAGGGATGGAGCCAAAGCAAAAACAATACCCAGCTGTGGATATGACCGGTGATAGAAGCAAGGTCCAATGCTATAAAGATCAATATTGCATAGGAACCTGGAATGTCAGGTCCATGAATCAAGGCAAATGGGAAGTGGTCAAACAAGAGATGCCAAGGGTGAATGTCGACATTCTAGGAATCAGCAAACTAAAATGGACTGGAATGGGTGAATTTAACTCAGATGACCATTATATCTACTACTGCAGGCAGGAATCCCTCAGAAGAAATGCAGTAGCCATCATGGTCAACAAGACAGTCCAAAATGCAGTCCTTGGATGCAATCTCAAAAACGACAGAATTATCTCTGTTCATTTCCAAGGCAAACCATCCAATATGACAGTAATCCAAGTCTATGCCCCAACCAGTAACACTGAAGAAGCTGAAGTTGAATGGTTCTATGAAGACCTACAAGACCGTATAGAACTAACACCTAAGAAAGATGTCCTTTCCATTATAGGGGACTGGAATACAAAAGTAGGAAGTCAAGAAACACCTGGAGTAACAGGCAAATTTGGCCTTGGAGTACGGAATGAAGCAGGGCAAAGACTAATAGAGTTTTGCCAAGAAAATGGACTGGTCATAGCAAACACCCTCTTCCAACAATACAAGAGAAGACTCTACACATGGACATCACCAGATGGTCAACACCAAAATCAGACTGAATATACTTTTTGCAGCCAAAGATGGAGAAGCTCTATACAGTCAACAAAAACAAAACCAGGAACTGACTGTGGCTCAGATGATGAACATCTTATTGCCAGATTCAGACTTAAATTGAAGAAAGTAGGGAAAACTGCTAGGCCATTCAGGTATGACCTAAATCAAATCCCTTATGATTATACAGTGGAAGTGAGAAATAGATTTAAGGGCCTAGATCTGATAGACAGAGTGCCTGATGAACTATGGAATGAGGTTCATGACATTGTTGAGGAGACAGGGATCAAGATCATCCCCATGGAAAAGAAATGCAAAAAAGCAAAATGGCTGTCTGGGGAGGCCTTACAAATAGCTGTGAAAAGAAGACAAGTGAAAAGCAAAGGAGAAAAAGAAAGATATAAGCATCTGAATGCAGAATTCCAAAGAATAGCAAGAAGAGATAAGAAAGCCTTCTTCAGAGATCAATGCAAAGAAATAGAGGACGAGGACAGAATGGGAAAGACTAGAGATCTCTTCAAGAAAATTAGAGATACCAAGGGAACATTTCATACAAAGAAGTGCTCGATAAAGAGAGAAATGGTATGGACCTAGCAGAAGCAGACAATATTAAGAAGAGGTGGCAAGAATACACAGAAGAACTGTAAAATGAAGATCTTCATGACCCAGATAATAACGATGGTGTGATCACTCATCTAGAGCCAGACATCCTGGAATGGGAAATCAGGTGGGCCTTAGAAAGCATCACTACCAACAAAGCTTGTGGAGGTGATGAAATTCTAGTTGAGGTACTTCAAATCCTGAAAGATGATGCTGTGAAAGTGGTGCACTCAATATGCCAGCAAATTTGGAAAACTCAGCAGTGGCCACAGGACTGGAAAAGGTCAGTTTTCATTGCAATCCCAAAGAAAGGCAATGCCAAAGAATGCTCAAACTACCACACAATTGCACCCATCTCACATGCTAGTAAAGTAATTCTCAAAATTCTCCAGCCAGACTTCAGCAGTATGTGAACTGTGAACTCCCCGATGTTCAAGCTGGTTTTAGAAAAGGCAGAGGAACAAGAGATCAAATTGCCAAAATCCGCTGGATGATGGGAAAAGCAAGAGAATTCCAGAAAAACATCTATTTCTGCTTTATTGACTATGTCAAAGCCTTTGACTGTGTGGATCACAATAAACTCTGGAAAATTCTGAGAGAGATGGGAATACCAGACCACCTAACCTGCCTCTTGAGAAATCTGTATGCACATCAGGGAGCAACAGTTAGAACTGGACATGGAACAACAGACTGGTTCCAAATAGGAAAAGGAGTACATCAAGGCTGTATATTGTCACCCTGCTTATTTAACTTCTATGTAGAATACATCATGAGAAACGCTGGACTGGAAAAAACACAAGCTGAAATCAAGATTGCCGGAAGAAATATCAATAACCTCATATATGCAGATGACACCACCCTTATGGCAGAAATTGAAGAGGAACTAAAAAACCTGTTGATGAAAGTGAAAGAGGAGAGTGAAAAAGTTGGCTTAAAGCTCAACATTCAGAAAACGAAAATCATGGCATCTGGTCCCATCACTTCATGGGAAATAGATGGGGAAACAGTGGAAACAGCCTCAGACTTTATTTTTTGGGGGGGCTCCAAAATCACTGCAGATAGTGACTTCAGCCATGAAATTAAAAGACGCTTACTCCTTGGAAGAAAAGTTATGACCAATCTAGATAGTATATCAAAAGCAGAGATATTATTTTGCTGACTATGGTCCGTCTAGTCAAGGCTGTGGTTTTTCCAGTATTCATGTATGAATGTGAGAGTTGAACTGTGAAGAAGGCTGAGCGCTGAAAAATTTAGGCTTTTGAACTGTGGTGTTGGAGAAGACTCTTGAGAGTCCCTTGGACTGCAAGGAGATCCAACCAGTCAATTCTCAAGGAGATCAGCCCTGGGATTTCTTTGTAAAGAATGATGCTAAAGCTGAAACTCCAGTCCTTTGGCCACCTCATGTGAAGAGTTGACTCATTGTAAAAGACTTTGATGCTGGGAAGGATTGGGGGCAGGAGGAGTAGGGGACGACAGTGGATGAGATGGTTGGATGGCATCACTGGCTTGATGGACATGAGTCTGAGTGAACCAAGGGAAATGGTGATGGACAGGGAGGCCTGGCGTACTGCGATTCATGGGGTCGTAAAGAGTTGGACACGACTGAGTGAATGAACTGAACTAAACTGAATGGAAGTTCAACTTTGTCAAATACTTATTCTACATCTGTTCAGATAATCATATAATGTGCATCCTTCATTTTGTTAATGTGGTATGTCACACTGATTGATTTGCAGATGTTGAACCATCCTTGAATCCCTGGAATAAATCCTACTTGATCATGATGTATGATCCTTCTAATGTATTATTGAATCTGGTTTATTAATATTTTGTTTTTGCATCTCTGTTCATCAAGTATATTGACCTATAATTATCTTTTTCTTTCTTTCTGTTTTTGAAATCATTATCTGGCGCTGATATGTGGGTAATTGCGGCCTTGTAAAATGAGTTTGGAAGTTTGAAGTTTGGAAGTTTGAAATATTTGAGAAAGATGGGTATTAAACCTTTAGGTTTTTGTAGAACCCACTAGTGAAGCCATCTGGTCTTGAACATTTATTTATTGTGTAAATTTGACTACTGACAAAATCTCCTTACTAGCAACTTTCTATTTAAATTTTCTATTTCTTCCTTGGTTCTGTCTTGGGAGAGTGTATGATAATAAGAAGTTATTAACATCTTCTAGATTCCATTTGTTGACATATACTACAATATCTTTAAGTATGAACTTTATACAGTGCATAAGTTGTTATAAAATAAGACTTACAAAGCATTATTGTCAAATCATCAATCTCATGAATTTGGTCACTTTAAATATTTGAAGTTCCATTGCAATAAATTAATTCTTTAAAAATACTTAAGAAAATGCCAACATGTATTCTTTAGGTGCAACTAGAAATGTGGGAACACTATAGCACTTCTTTTTGCTTGAGATATTTGCCTACTATAAGGTTCTTGATTTCTTGTGAATAGAGTAATAACTGGTGCTATATATACAAAAGTTAATGAAATTATATGTAACATGTGTGCAGTTTTACTCAAGTTTATAAAAAAAAATACCAGGTTTCTTCTCATTGTGTCTCTTTCCTGAAGAGGAATATGAGTGATGGAGCAGACTCAGAGTAGTTGAGAGTGGGAGCTGCGAGGGCAGGGTATCTGCAAAGTGCTGTCCATGGTGTTGAACCCAGCTTCTTTGACACAAACGCAAAACTTCATCACGAATCAAGCAAAGCATTTACTCCTGCTGTACTACAGGTACCTCAACTGCATACCTTGGAAACTGCCATCAATTCCTTATAGATCATTCACAAATTAAAACTTATCAGTCAATTCAACTCAAATTTATGTCTCAGATTTGTGTGTACTTCAGAATGTGTGGAAGAAAACTCATTTTAATATGTGCACAGTTGACTCATCTATTAATTGGAATAGCAGTTTATTAATTTTCACATAAAAACTACTTGAAAGAATGATTATCAAGAGGATAAATAATCTCATTTTATTCAGAAATGAGATTTAATCAGCATTTAGTCTGTACTTGGTACTGTTTGAAGTGCTTCATATATACTGCGATAAAATAATCACAACAAACCTATAAAATAAGTACTTATAAGTTTTGTTTTATAAATAAGAAACTTGAAGTACACAGATAGAAAATTAGGGAACCAGAATTCTGCCCCAGGAACCAATCTGTTCAAGAATATGGGCAAGTGTATTCCCTTATTTCTAATGCTTTTGTGTGTATTTGTGTGTGTGTGTGTGCTCACTAATGATAATTGATTATGCTTGATATTTCTTTAAATAAAGGCAATATTGCATAGTGATTGAGAAAGATTAGAAAATGGACTTTCTGTGTTTTAAATATCACTTGGATAATCAATACTTCCATTACCTTTGCAGTTTGTTATCCATTCTGCATCTATTTTCTCATCTATAAAGCAGGGAAATATTAATACCTGTTGAATAAAGTTGTGAAAATTAAATTAATTACTTTATATAAAGTTTCAGAAAAATACCTAGTACATAGCAGAACTCAGCATATGTTAGCTATCATTATTGTATGTTTTCATAGCATTAATTAGATGCAATCAGATTTTGATAAACCTTATCTTGTTCACAAAAAATTTTGTGAATATGGTTTAAATATTTAATTTTATTTCATATGCATTACTTTTTTTATAATTTAAATATAGAAGTGCGGCTGCTTGTCCAGCCCCATACACATATTCTAAATTTGGTCTATGTGGCTGGATAAACATGAAAGCATAAATTGCAAATGAAGACATCCAGATAAATAGTGTTTTTCACTGTGTGGCTGATTTATAATATATAGTATTGTAACAGCATTCATATGTGAAATAAGTCAATTAAACTTAACAGAAGAATTTACATTTCTTAGCATGTATGATTTCTAATCATTAGTTAGCAACTAAAGAAAAGGTGGTCAGTTGCCACAATAAGATGGTCAGATGAGACACACTATATAAATATCAAGGCAGTATTGAATCAGAGATTTAAATGAAATAAGCACTTATAGGAATGTTAAAGGGTCACAATTTCTCATACCCATTGTTTCATTTTAATAATGTCATTTATTTATAAAACATTCATTTGATTAACAAGGCATTCTAGGCTTTATAACTGGATATTTTATTATATTTTGGTATGCAAAGGATCAATAAAAAAATGAACAGACAAAATGCAAGATGGAGTTTTCATCCTTAAAACATTTGATGTCAATGGAAGAGATAAACAGTGTTATGGAAATAGAGTATATAAGAAGTACTTATAAAATGTCATGTGAATAAACAGAAGGAAAAGTCTGTGAGAGTGATTTCAAAAATTACATAATTCTTCGATGCTCTGGAGTAGCATCTTATGAGAACATACAGTTTAGTTTCTAAGATGTAAGTGAAGTCAGGTTTTAAGTCTTAATTTCACACATAGTTGCATGAACTTGTGCAAAGGCTTTAAGCTTCATCTTAACTATTATAATGAGTATTAAGTGACACAATGCATTCTTGTCGTTATTGTAAGTCATGTTTGATCCTTTATGACTCCATGGACTATAGAATACCAGGCCCTTTTGTCATTCACTATTTACCTGAGTTTGCTCAAATTCGTATCTGTTGAGTTGGTGATGCTGTTTAACTATCCTCTGTCACCCCCTTCTTTTGCCTTCAATCTTTCCCAGTGTTGGGGTATTTTCCAACAAGTCAGCTATTCGTATCAGATGACAAAAGTATTAGACCTTCAGTTTCTGCATCAGTACTTGCAATGGATATTCAGGGTTGATTTCCTCTGGGATTGATTGGTTTGATCTTGCAGTCCAAGGAACCCTTCAGAGTCTACTCGAGTACCATGATTCAAAAACATTAACTCTTCAGCCCTCAATCTTCTTTATGGACCAACTCCCACATTCATACACGACTATTGGAAAGATAATAGCTTTGAATACATGAACCATTGTCAGCAAAGTGAAGTCTCTTCTTTTTAATACACTGTCTGGGTTGGACATAGCTTTCCTTCCAAGGAGAAAGTGTCTTTTAATTTCATGGCTGCAGTCATCATCCTCAAGGACTTCGGAACCCAAGAAAATAAAATCTATCACTGCTTCCACTTTTTTCCCTTTACTTTTTCCATGAAATAATGGAAGCAGATACCACGACCTTAGTTTTTTGAATGTTGAGTTTTCAGCCAGCTTTTTCACTCTCCTCTTTCATCTTCATCAAGAGGCTCTTTATTTCCTCTTAATTTTCTATTAGGGTGGTGTTGTCCACATATCTGAGGTTGTTGATATTTCTCCTGCCAATGTTGATTCCAGATTGTGAGTCGTCCAGCCCAGGATTTAGCTTGATGCACTCTGCATATTAGTTAAATAAGCAGGGTGACAATATACAGCCTTGACTTACTCCTTTCCCAATTTGGAAGCAGTCTGTTGTTCCATGTCCAGTTCTAACTGTTTCTTCTTGACCTGCATACAGGTTTCCCAGAAGACAGGTAAGGTGGTCTGGTACTCCCATCTCTTGAAGAATTTTCCACAGTTTGTTGTGATCCACATAGTGAAAAGCTGTAGTGTAATCAATGAAACAGAAATAATGTTTTTCTGGAGTTCCCTTTATTTCTCCATGATCCAACAAAGGTTAGCAATTTGATCTTTGGTTCCTCTGCCTCTCCATAACACAGTTTGTATATCTGGAATTTCCTGGTTCACATATTGCTGAAGCCTAACTTGAAGGATTTTGAGCATAACATTGCTAGTATGTCTAATGAGTGAAATTGTACTGTAGGTTGAATGTTCTTTGGTGTTGTCCTTCTTTGGGATTGGAATGAAAACTGTCCTTTTCCAATTTCACTCACATATCAATAAGTATTTCCTGTTTAAAACACTTTAGGGTATAATTCATTTACAATGTTGTGTTAGCTTCTGCTGTACAACCACGAGAATTATCTATAAGTATATACTGATACTTGGGCCTCAAGAGGCCCTCCCTTTTGAGCCTCCTTTCTATCCTACTCCATTCCACATGACTAGATCATTCTACCACAATCTCACTCCTCTAGGTTATCACAGAGCACTGAGCTAATCTACTTGTGCTATACATCAGCTTCCTATAAACTATCTATTTTACACAAGGTGGTGTATATATATCAATCCCAATCTCCCAGTTTGTCCCACCCTTCCCTTCCTCATCCCATGTCCATATTTGTGTTCTTTAAGTCTGTGTCTTTACTCCTGCCCCACAAATAAGTTAATCTATACCATTTTTAATAATTCAAATATATTTGTTAATATATGATATTTGTTTTTTTTTTTTCTGAATTGCTTCTCTTTGTATGACAGTTTCTAGGTTCACCTACATCACTAAAAATGACCCCTTTTATGGCTGAGTAATATTCCATTGTATATGGGCACCACATCTTCTTTATTTGCTTGTCTGTCAATGGCCTTTTACGTTGTCTCCATGTCCAGTAGTTCCTTTACAAAAAAGCTTTGTAATAATCCCCCGAATACTGTGCTGTTTCCTATTGAGATACACTGGCACACAACCCTTCTTCAAGCCACAGAAATGGCCTTTTACTGAATTCATGCTTACAGTCTCATCCTCTCCCCTACATTTTTACAGCATACACTTCAACCATGAGCTCAAACATAATTACCATGAGGAAAATCTTCAGAGTTTTACTTCATCATTGGCATTGGTTTCTAACCAGACTTATTTTAAATGATCTACAAATCTTCATACACTCAGGAATTTTCTGTGAAATTATCAGTCTCTCTATACACAAATCTTTTTAAAATTGAATTACTGTGATGAGTTAAACACCAGCTCATTTAAAACATGACTGACTTCATATTGACCTTGTCATCATATGTTTGTCCAGGCAACTAGATCTTCCTTTATGCATATTAAAATTGTCCTTATTCAAAATAAAGCTGAGAGTCTTTCTAATATCCTAGTTTATTCGTCTAAAGCTCACTCACGTGTACTTCTATTATACTTAAGTGCCATACTCTCTCCACGTCTCTGCTTTATGTAATATCCTTCGTATTTTTAAAAGGAACTAACCTACGCTCCATATAACACTTTCATGGCAAATTCTCTCAACTTTCATAATATAAACATTATATTGAAAACCAATAAGCTAGAGTTTAAATGCTTTGTATGCATTAAGAAAAAGAAATGCAAGAAGGCAAATTGGTTGTCTAAGAAAGCTTTACAAATAGCTGAGAAAAGAAGAGAAGTGAAAGGCAGGGGAGAAAGGGAAAAATACCCAACTAAAGGCTTAGTTTCAGAGAATAGCAAGGAGAGATAGGAAGGCCTTCTTAAATGAATGATGCAAAAAATAGAGGAAAAAAATAGAATGGAAAAAACTACTGAAGAAAAACTTTCTTGAAGAAAGACCTCTTCAAGAAAATTGGAGACATCAAGGGAACATTTCATTTGAGGATGGGCACAATAAAAGAAAAAAAACTGGAAGGACCTAACAAAAGCAGAAGGCATTAAAAATAGGTGGCAAGAATATACAGAAAAACTATACAAAAAGGTCTTAATGACTCACCTAGAGCCAGACATCCTGGAATATGAATTCATATGGGCCTTAGAAGCATTACTATGAACAAGTATAGTGGAAGTGGCAGATTTCCAGCTGAGCTACTTAAAATCCTGAAAGATGATGCTTTTAAAGTGTTGCACTCAACATGTCAGCAAATTTGGAAAACTCAGCAGTGGCAACAGGACTGAAAAACCCCAGTTTTCACTCCAAACCCAAAGAAAGGCGATGTCAAATATTCAGCAGATGAGAAGAAAAGAAGCATAAAGAAATCTTTACTTGATACTTGAAAACTCTTACCTTAATTTTTAACTTTGAACTTTAGATTTGAATTTTCACACTTGCTCTGCTAAAGGCATTTCTTTTTTTTTTTTTTAATAATTTCTTTATGCTTCTTTTCTTCTCATCTACTGAGTTTCTAGAGCTTTTTATCAATCTGTATGAATTCTTTGTTTATTTAACATATTAACAATTTGTTACATATATTTAATACAGTTGATTAAACTGTAACTTTTTCAAATATTCAAAAATTTCCTTGGTATTTTTGATATTCAAGAAATTTTGCTATTTAATGAAATGCACTCTTTCAATTGACTCTTTCAATTTCCCATTTGCTTCACTGCTTGTATCTTAGAAATTCTTTTCCTGCTGAGATAAAATTACAGAAAGTCTAGCCTACTAAATATATATCTACCTATACATTAATCTTAATTTAATTTCAAATTTATTTTTTATCATGTTTTATACAAATCCTTCCAGGTGTATTTCTGTACATAAACCAAATGGAGCAAGTGATTTAACCTTTTTTTGCATCAGGTATCTCTTTTACAAAATGAGAATAATAATTTACCTACCATGGAGATTTGTTGTGATCTTTAAGTGAATTCATGTAAAGTGCTTAAAGCAAGACTTGACACATTGTAGGTACTCAATAAATGTTATCTATTATCATTCAAATTTATTTACTAAATTCTAAAATCTAGTAATCTCTGAATATTGAAAATTTTTTCACAACTCATTTGGTACAATCTGACCTGAACTGATTCAAGGCTCCTTTTATTACACTTGATGCAAAACTTCATATATTTTATTGTAGACATAATGCTGTGTAACCTAGACATAGTCGGGATATTATACAAAATGTATTATATATTCTCTCTTTTATTTCTAAACAAATACATGAATAAAATGTTTTAGAATGTTATTAGTCTCCAGATCCAGAATTTGAAGCTATCTTATTAGTTATTGACCAGCTGCTAAGTACCAGACATCATCTTAAGTATCATCATTCTGTTATTTTACTTAATCATCATGATGATCCAGTCATATATTAATTCATTCAACTGAGAGTTCTCAGGTCCTGTTCAGACTGTTTAGATATATCATTAATAAAGATAATAATTTCTCCTTCCTTCTTTGAAATAACATCTTATTTCTTTGAGACTTCAACACCAACTCTTGCTATACTTAATAACTTTTTAAGACTGGTGGAAAATAACAATATATTAACATTACACTAGAAGTGCACATCTGGAATTCAAAAACATTACACTAAACTAATAAAAATAACTTTACTTGCATTTTACAGGAGAAAGTGATGTTCAGAGAGATTAAGATATTAATCAAGGTATAGTGAATGGCAAAATTGAGGTTAGAACCTTTTCAAAGGTCATTCTCTTTTCACTGCCGTATTTTCACACCTATTGGAAAGCTCCTCAACAGACTAAATCTTTCCTCCTCTTCCTTCTTCCCTTTCTTGTCCTAGTTATAAAAAATCAACCGCACATGATTCTATGTTCATTCTATCAATACAACACACAGCTCAGGAAGTTCCATCTAGATTTGTTAAAACTATTACCCTACCTTTATATCACACTTCCAACTCTACTTCCATTTATCTTAAAATCCTCTCAAGTTGGACAGATGTCATTAACTTCCTGTCCCAAATGAAAATGATAAGGCGGCTAGGTTAAATGAATTGCTTAAGCCATAAAAAAACTTAGTCGCTTAGAGTGTCAGGTCCAGAAGCAAGGTCATAGCCCTCTGAGCCCCTTCCACATGGCTCTTAGCGTATTGTGTACTTCAGGAATTAAAGTTGACTTGGAAAATCAGGAATGCCTATTAGGGTCTTTCCTTGGTAAATATGTTAGTGTTTTATCCTACAATAGTTAAAAATGATACAGCTTAGAAAAGTAGTTTACTGTAAAGATTAAGAACTATGACTCAAAAATCAGAAACCTATCACACTGCTGTGAATATTTAATTATGTGTTATCCTGAATTACATGTCTATAAATGGGGTCAGCTGAGGTAATTGAAGTAATCTGAAGATATAAACATGATCACAGGTTCTCGGTGGAAATATTGGAGACAGATCACGTATGCTACTGTAACATCTGAATGCCATGAACATTTGATTAAGAGAAACTCCCTCTTAATATGGAGAGAAACTAACATATGCTTAGATAAATTGGTATCTTTACTTTTTAAGTACTTTTATTTTAGGAAAGATTATATATACATACACTTTTTCAAAGCCTGCTACTGTTATATTAATATATAACTCCCTTTTCCTTTTTACAAGCAGTGTGGCATTTCAGAGAACTTTCCCTCATTTTTTCCTCTACCTTTGAACAAAAGTGTTTCCTCTATGACCATTTTCGTGTCCTGTTAATTTCATTGAACTGCTACAGACACCGAAGCAAGAGCACCTGGAAAATGAGCATAAGACATGGGATAACCACCTGTCCTGCAAAATAAGCATGTATACTGAACTTTTCTATTTAAAGAAGCTTGGTTATACGTTTGTGCCCAGGGAATATTGCTTTCTATAAGAAAAATGCGTGGGTTCTTTGAGATACGATTTGTAAAATGATGTATTTTTCTTGTTAACATCCACAGAAAGGAGGAAGTCTCTGTTTGAATGAGTGGTGCAGTTTGCTCCCCAGATCTACTAGGATACCATATGTACAGAGAAGACAGTTTCCGAGGTAGTCTCTATGTTTATTTATATTTTTATGTGTCTTTCTTTAAAATTTTCATTTTACAGTTATCTGTCTCCCAGTATGAATTCACTGCACCATGCTTTCTCTCCGAAATTCTTTAAGGATACTTTAGAAACTAAAATGCATTGGTATCCTGAGGTACCTTTACTTTGCATTAATACATAACTTTGGAAGCATTTCATTAACAGGATGATGAAAATAAATTTTGTGATGAATTTAGTAATTGATAGAAAAGATCACAAAATTGTAATCTCCACCTCACTAAATAGGATGAGTATATAGAAAATCATCATGCTTTTACTTTTCCAGAGGATAATTATCTAAAAGTTACTAGCATGCATTATGAAGGTTAGCTTTGTGTGCTTAGGCTAATGGAATACATTCTTAGCTTTGATTTGTTACTTATTTTGTTAACTGGCCAATTTTTGTAACTCTTTTAGGTATCTGTTTCCTCATATTCAAGAGAGGTTAATAAGACATTCATGTCATGAGTCAGTTTTAAATATCAAAGGGACATATAAATGTAAACGGCAGAGTATCTGACATTTAATAAAGGCTTAATAATATTAGCTTTGCTTATTATGTATTAACAAATTCATATCTATCAAATCTTGTTTTAAAAAGTCACTATTATTTTAGCAGTGTAAAAATGTTATATTTCTGGAAATTCACAAAGGAAAATACTAAAATGTGTTTATTTCCCCCCGAAACATTCATTGTTTTGTGAAGAGAATCAAGTCTTAATATGAAGAGTGCAACCAAGCATCAATAATTGGGGCAAAGTTAATATTTCCACTCAGAATCTTCAGTTTCAGCATTTTATATATTTACCATTTGAATGAAATTAGAATGTAAGTTTTGTAAGATATGGATTTAGATGTATTTTTTCTAAGAGTTGTGATATTCTTTTCAACGTAATAATTGAATGTTTTGTTTTAGTCATGTACAGCCATTCGTTTGGATAAAAATATCTTAAAATAAGGCAAGAATACTGGAGTGGGTTGTCATTTCCTCCTCCAGGGCCTCTTCCCCACCCAGGGATTGAACCTGTGTCCCTCATGTCTCCTGCATTGAAGGTGGGTTCTTTACCACTAGAACCACTTGAGAAACCCATGGGACTTCTGTAGACATGTAGTTAATTCACTTTGCTAAGATCAAAGGCCCCAGAAAAGGTGACAACACAGTAATTTTAATTCTCAAAAAGGACAGAAGCATATAACTGAAGAGTTTTCCATAGGGCCAAATAAATGAACACATACAGAAACAGTTCATTTTTCTTAGAGTTTTCACTGTAACCCTTTATTGCAGCATTAAAGAAAAAAAAAAGTTTAGAGATACATTTTCTTATCTTTTTAGTTATTTTGCTCAGTCCCTCAGATATGCTATGGTCCTATGAACTTCTTCTGTCTCCTTATTTTTGTACTAGTCCAGAGAATGTTGAAGAACAGCAAGATAAACAGAGGCAATGAAGACAGATGGGGCATCAAAGAAGCAATCTAGGACTTTCTGCTACATTTAGAACAGCATCATCCGCAGTTCTAGTTACCTTCTTTCAAGCAATGAGATGATTTTTTTCAAAGATTGCCATTGCTTACATTACCAAATTCTTACCTCTCAGTTTTTTTTTTCCATCTAATTTATTTCCTAGTTGCCCTGAATCTTAAAAATCTTCAGCATTTTGCCACTCAAAAATACTTGTTTCTTAAAGTTGTTCATACACTTTATATGTTTTTTTGTACTTTGATTTGAAGGAAAGAATAAGTGATTATCCTTAAAAATATATATTTTTTTAATCTTAAAAAAGTAAGGATGTTAACACGGATGGTAAATATATAATATATAGATTAAAATATTTCGGGTATCATATATATATATATATATATAGTTAACATTTTTACATATATATTTCCATGATACCCCAAATATTTTAATTTTAAAGTAAACAAAGATAAGTAAACACATAGATTTCCTATATTATTTACATGCTATGTGCATCATGACATTCTTGATATTTTATTTTTAAAAATAATTTCTGATACCGATTCTCACAATTTATTGACCTTTTCTATGAGATGTCCCAATGGACTTTATAATTTCATAATACATAACAACACCTGTTTAATGCAGCAAATAGCTATCAGGTTGTTATAACGTGGAGTCCTCCTCCTTGTATTTACAAAGATTAAGGAATTCCTCATTGTACCTATACTTTCTTTTTTTTTTGTTTGTTTAATTTCTTATGACCTTTATTTTTTTTTAATTTTTTAAATTTTAAAATCTTTAATTCTTACATGCATTCCCAAACATGAACCCCCTCCCACCTCCCTCCCCATAACATCTTTCTGGGTCATCCCCATGCACCAGCCCCAAGCATGCTGCATCCTGCGTCAGACATAGACTGGCGATTCAATTCACATGATAGTATACATGTTAGAATGGCATTCTCCCAAATCATCCCACCCTCTCCCTCTCCCTCTGAGTCCAAAAGTCCGTTATACACATCTGTGTCTCTTTCCCTGTCTTGCATACAGGGTCGTCATTGCCATCTTCCTAAATTCCATATATATGTGTTAGTATACTGTATTGGTGTTTTTCTTTCTGGCTTACTTCACTCTGTATAATCGGCTCCAGTTTCATCCATCTCATCAGAACTGATTCAAATGAATTCTTTTTAACTGCTGAGTAATACTCCATTGTGTATATGTACCAAAGCTTTCTTATCCATTCATCTGCTGATGGACATCTAGGTTGTTTCCATGTCCTGGCTATTATAAACAGTGCTACGATGAACATTGGGGTACATGTGTCTCTTTCAATTCTGGTTTCCTCGGTGTGTATGCCCAGAAGTGGGATTGCTGGGTCATAAGGTAGTTCTATTTGCAATTTTTTAAGGAATCTCCACACTGTTCTCCATAGTGGCTGTACTAGTTTGCATTCCCACCAACAAGTGGTGCTGGGAAAACTGGTCAACCACTTGTAAAAGAATGAAACTAGATCACTTTCTAACACCGCACACAAAAATAAACTCAAAATGGATTAAAGATCTAAATGTAAGATCAGAAACTATAAAACTCCTAGAGGAGAACATAGGCAAAACACTCTCAGACATAAATCACAGCAGGATCCTCTATGATCCACCTCCCAGAATGCTGGAAATAAAAGCAAAAATAAACAAATGGGATCTAATTAAAATTAAAAGCTTCTGCACAACAAAGGAAAATATAAGCAAGGTGAAAAGACAGCCTTCTGAATGGGAGAAAATAATAGCAAATGAAGCAACTGACAAACAACTAATCTCAAAAATATACAAGCAACTTCTGCAGCTCAACTCCAGAAAAATAAACGACCCAATCAAAAAATGGGCCAAAGAACTAAATCGACATTTCTCCAAAGAAGACATACGGATGGCTAACAAACACATGAAAAGATGCTCAACATCACTCATTATTAGAGAAATGCAAATCAAAACCACAATGAGATACCACTTCACACCAGTCAGAATGGCTGCGATCCAAAAATCTGCAAGCAATAAATGCTGGAGAGGGTGTGGAGAAAAGGGAACCCTCCTACACTGTTGGTGGGAATGTACCTATACTTTCAATAAATGCTGTTCCTACTCTCTCTTTCTAAAGGGAGGGTAGAGACCAGGAGGAAAAGTGTGGGTTCTGCTGCAAAGGTTGAAAAGGTTGAAAAGAAAGATGGTGGATGAACCTGCCCTCAGAGTCCCATGTTCTTGCCCAGGCACACCCAGGACAGCCTGTCTCCCTAGTACTGGCTGTTGGTGGTCGTCTCCTTTGAAATTTTAGCTTCTAAAAAGGATGAACTCATCCTGGTGAGAGGGTAACAGGCAGGAAGGCCAGGGGGTCTTCAAATGGAGGAAATAGCCTGCAAGTGTCAGACATTTCTATCTCTCTTAAGCGGCAGGAGGAAACAAACTAGCGATATTTTTTCCTTCTCTATACAAATTTAAAAGGAGGTTTCTCTTAAAATTCTGTGTTGCCATAATGACCCCTGGTTTCACTTGAAGTTAACCATTGCCTTTTTCTTATGGAAATGTTTATCTTAAGCTATGCTAATGTACTATACATTTACCCCAAACTCTGTCTTCAAGTCGGTTCCGCTTTTTGGGCTCAGAACCTACTTGATAAACCAGTATGTTATACTCAGATATTGTCCCTCTAATCTATGTAAATGAAACTATTAGTACGGTGCTCTGCCCTTCTTCAAGATTCAAGTTAATCCTTATATGGCTCAAGATAAACCATTTGGTGCCAAGATTATCCCAAAATGCATCTTATGGGTGACGGGCCTGGTGCCATTCTAAGTTTTGAGACATTCCTTTCTTTCATTAACAGACTGCTGGTGACTATATAACATCCAGCTGAATACTAGCAGGGGGGTACTCTTTCTGCCCCCTTCTGATGCCTATGTCAGAAGCTTTCTCTATCTCCTTTATACTTTAATAAAACTTTATTATACAAAAGCTCTGAGCGATCAAGCCTCGTCTCTGGCCCCGTATTGAATCCTTCTCCTCCCGGGGCCAAGAATCTTGGTGTCGTGATTCAACAACAATCTTTCACTGGGAGGTAGGCAATCCTGGGAGCTTCAAGAGATAATAACACAGCCTATCACTTGTTCTGAACATTGAGAGTTTTTAACATGATTCATGTAGGGCTTGGTCTCAGATGTGTTTGGGTGTGTGTCCATTCATACAAGGGAATTCAAAAGTACCGAAGCTGTTTTCCTATTTCTCTAATAAAATCTCAATTGACGTTATAGAGAATATTAACCAAAAAGGATTGACATTACATCTTTTATGGCTCTTAATGAGCCTCTTTGATTTAGACGGTTTTATCAGCTAAAGTAGTCCTTGGGAGGCCACGAGGAAGTCACCTCTAGAGTGTCCAACAGTATTTGATGGGGAGACAAGGAGCAACAAACTAAGGCCACGGGTGAGTCTCTGTTATTGGCTTCTCCCTTGGGAGCCAACGTCTTTTCCGTGTTAGTTTCCTGGGTCATTGCGTCCCCAGTTGCTTCCCAATGCTTTGTTTCAGATTCTTTCTCCCATAACAGTGCACGCCTTTCTTCATCCTTTTAGCTGCTTGTCACTGAAGCTGCCAACAGCCAGACATCCTAAACTTTCACACCGAGGTTAGGGCTGCAGAATCCCAAGGATTCTGGTCAGTCTCCAGGCTGCAGCAAAGGTGTCCATCAGTGTGCTGGGGCGCATGAGCTGCTGAGAAGCCAAAAAACTTTTTCACCCTCAACATATACAGTCAGTCTAAACACCAATATAGAAACCTTTAGAGCAGAACCCGCACTTTTCCTCCTGGTCTTTACCCTCACCCGGCTTGCTCATACCCTCGGAGCCACCTTTTGGCAGACCCCTCCCTGTACTGTTCTTGACTCCCGCGATCCTTGTCGGGCCAACTCTGGGCGCGTCTCGTGTTCCACGCCGCCTCCGCCCGCGCTGCGTCCCCGCGTGCGCGCCGGGTTTGAGCATGGCAGATTTTCACCAGATGACATCATGGGAGCTAGTGAGTGCCGGCTCCACAAGGGGGACAGAGAAGAGGAGGGAGGAGGGGAGGGGAGAGGCTGGGAAGCCGCGCCGGAGCCGTTGCCTGCCGCCCGCCGTCCTTCCGCCAGCCCGGGAGGAGCGCTCCGCCGGTTACTGACAAAGGATGGGAGGATGCTGCGCCCGGAGGTGAGCATGGTGCGCGGCCCGGAGGCCGCCTGAGAAGCTTCGCCCTTCGCCGGTGAGTGACCACGAAGATCCTCCAGGAAGCGCCGCTGCGAGCGCGTAGCTCTTCAGTTCGCGGTCCCAGAAGCCTGGGTCTTCCACCCGAGCGAGGCTCGCTGTGCGGTCAACCCAGAAGCGCAGGCAGCAGGTGCCCTTGTCCGGTGGGTCCGCACGAGAGCTCAGGGTCGGCTTTGCGCTGGTGCTGGGACCCACCTCGTCGGCGGCTGCCAGGGCGGTCCCCCGCCTGTCCGCCG
The DNA here is from genome assembly GCF_016772045.2 of Ovis aries. NCBI lineage: Eukaryota > Metazoa > Chordata > Mammalia > Artiodactyla > Bovidae > Ovis > Ovis aries. The sequence continues at coordinate 1,124,931 of NC_056059.1, forward strand.
GCGCTCTCCCTGCGCGCAAGCCCTTTCTGGTGGGTCCCCGGTGCGCGGCAAATGCGGACACCACCTTCGTGTTAGGGCCGAATGGCGCCGCTCAGACAGCACTAAATCGATGACAGTCCCTTGACAGGCTCGAGTGTGGGCTTGAGGGTCGGACACCGATTCCCCGGGGAGGCGCGCGCGGCTGGTCGCGGAGCGCAGTCTTTGTTTCGCGTTTGCGCCGGGGCGCTCATCCCCGCGGGTGTTCTCGGCGACTATCCAGGGGAGAGCGGGTCCCGGCTCCGCCCGCCTAGAGGGGTGCTGTCGCGTTCTTTCCGCGGGCAGGACTGAGACCCCAGAAGGGTCTTGGGCGCACTGGTGAGAATCGCAGTTCTGCAGAGCGAGCTTCTTAAGCTCCAGGAAGTGAAATGACCAATCGAGGCAGAAAGACGCCCAAGTTCTGTCCCCAAGTGGTAAGAGTGAAAGAGCAAACTTAGGGGGACTCACTCTTTTTTTTTTTTTTTTTTTTTCTGCTTGTTTCCGAAGCGCTGTTTTGTTGAGGATTCTTTGTGGCAAATGAATGGAGTTAGGGAGGCATATCCAGTATATCATTAGCGAGACCCACGTTTACCTGGCATTCCCTTTTGTTTTTCAATAGTTCCGGAAGAAATTTGCTTGCTAAATATTTTTGAAGTCAGCATCTGTCTTAGTACAGAGCTTTGTGGGCTGGTAGAAAAGTCCCTTAGTTTAGAAAAGTCCCTGGCTGCTCAAGTCCCTTAGTTTAGAGTTAGGCTGCCTCTGAAAGCTGGAAGCCACTGTGCCCACGCCCACGCCTGCTCGCTGCCTATCTGTTCCACACACATTTTACAAGTGAATTACTATTTAGGAAGAGTCAAATTTTCAGATGACAAAGCACGATACCTATCGGAATATTTGATTTTAATGTCAGTTTATTTCACTTTGTGAAAAAGGTGAAAGACGATAAACTTTGCTATTTGGGGTTCAGTTACTTTATTTTAGACTTCTATATACTGCCACTGACGTCTGAAAATATTTAAAGTTTTAAGAGTTAGTTCATATTCATGAATTTAATGATGATCTCTGAATAGTAATGAGATTCTTGGTATACACATTTGATATTCCAACATCTAACGTAATAGGAGAGTATGAGAAGTTCGGGAGGTCATTTTATTTTCTTTTTATTATAAAAAGATTTGCTGCTTTTTCTCTGGACAGGTGTTCCTAAGTAAGCTTTTCCAAACTAGAAGTATCAAAGTATATTTTGTTAATCAGTGCATGCTCTTCTGATAAACATATGGTCTTTTCAGAACAGACTTGATTGAAAAAAAAAAAAGTTATTGGAATAAGAAATGCTGTGGAAGTGAAAAAGGAACTGGTTGAGACCCATAGGCAGGTTTTACTAAATAGAAACGGTGAGAGGAAGATGGATTTCAGAGGACACCATATCAGTTTTTGTTCATTGTAGCTTTTGCATAGTTAAATATTTGATGGTTATGTTGAGAGACCAGTGATATAAACAGAAAACCTATCTTTATCCAAAACTTCTGAGTTTGAAAACAAGGTTTTCTCCCATTGATTCAGAAATGATTTTTACTTCATTATTTGTTTCCTGACTTCTTAACAGAAAAGGCTCCACCAGTTTCTTCAAAAGTTTTATTTCTAGCTTTGTTGTACTCGTCTATTTATAGTAAAGCTTAAGGAACTTTCTATGGAAGTCCTTAAAGAGCCCACTTCTCACATCAGCTGTTCTGCTGAAATACATTAATACCAGAATCTGTTTGAAACTAGCCTAGTGAATGACCTTCCTGATGTGCTCACGTGATGGCATGTACCAGACAAAATAATATACATTTATGTAAAGTACATAATTCCAATCTGACAGTCAGCGAGCAGTGATACGCAGGAGGTGTATGGTATTTGGCAAATTATATTTATTTTAACAATAAGATATTTTACCCCTCCCCCTTTATATGATAAATGAAGATGTACATTAAGATAACAGGTTATACTTTAGGTCTGAAATATTTTATGTCAAAATATTTATCCAAGAAGGGAAAAATGCTCTGATGCTTTACTACACATAAGATAGAATATGTGAGTAAAGTCCTCAGAAAGTGTAAGCATCTCATAAATCAATATTATTTAATGTATTTGATAGGCAGTACAACATAGATTTTAAAAACATGAAGTAATATTCTCATAATGTCCTTTAATATGTTTCACAAATATTTGAAACTATTTTATTACACAGGACTCTGAATTTGGAAAGATTCGGGCAAGAAGAGGAAGTTGTAAGACAAAAACAGAACTATACTATATTGCCACAAGTAGTCAGCAGTGGTGTTTCAGGGTCATGGAAAAGAGCATTATGTCAGAAGACAGGAAGATTCCTGAGAAAAAATAACATATGAGGAATAAGTCTATAGCTTTTGGTGACCTCTTGATTTGTTATTTCAGTTGCTTGATATGAACAGATAATGTAAGAGTTCTTTAATACAGTAAAACTCTCTTCCCCTTCGTTGAGGCAAAATTAAATCTTGAACCCATTCAGAAATTTGTTTTATGGTCTTAAGGATGCTTTATAAATCATAAAACATCATGACTTGGGCATTGAAATTGATCAGTAAACGCTTTGTGGCTGAAAGGTTTTTGTATTTCAGCCTTTTCTGGAATTAAAATTCAAGAGTGAAAACCAAAAGTTATGGAAATGCTGAAAATACTCAGGGAGGTGATGATGTTTCGGGTTTCCTAGGTGGCTCAGTGGTAAAGAAACTCCCTGCCAATGCAGGAGACATTGGTGTAATCCCTGAGTTGAGAAGATCCCCTGGGGAAGGAAATGGCAGCTCATTCTAATATTTTAGCCTGGGAAATCCTATGGATAGAAGAGTCTGGTGGGCTACAGTCTATGAGGTTGCGGAAGAGTCACATATGACTCTTTCAGCAACTAAAAAACAACACAGATGATGTTTATAAGAGAAAATAATTTTGTTAATGGGGTTTTAAAAAATAATTTTTTAAGAAATTGAAAAAAAATCCTCAGAAGCCAAAATTATTCCTTTGTTATATATTGGATACATTTTGCAACTTAATGGACCCTTTTGATACTATTAATTCATTTTCTACTTCCCAGTGTAAGAATGTTGAGGACCAGGTAAGAAAAATGTGTTCTAGCTTTAATTTTGTCATCAAATTGAGGATGAGTCTCTGAATCTCCTAACAATTTCCTCTTACATAAAATAAAGACGACAGCATCTGCCCCGTATTTCTCACAGGAAGTGCTATATAGTAAATGAGCGAATATGCAAATATGATTTTAAAAATAGAAGAACTAAAGATTATGTATTAGTTAACTCTTAAACTTTAGATATTTTCAGTTAAAGAAGTAAATTTATATAAAAGTTAATTTAGTTTGTGATTTCTAGTTTGAACATCTAGTATTTTTAAATAGAGGCATTCTTAACAATTCACTTATTGTACTCTTCATAAAAATTTTTAAGTAGATTTTTATAAAGTTGTCAGCTAACAGATTCTCTCAATTTTTGTGTGTCTGAAAATATTTGCTTCCCTGGTGGCTCAGAGGTTAAAGTGTCTGCCTCCAATGTGGGAAACCTGGGTTTGGTCCCTGGGTTGGGAAGATTCTCTAGAGAAGGAAATGGCAACCCACTCCAGTATTCTTGCCTGGAGAATCCCGTGGATGGAGGAGCCTGGTAAGCTACACTCCATGGGGCTGCAAGGAGTCGGACACGACTGAGAGGCTTCACTTTCACTTTCTTTCTTTCAATACTTGACTTATTGCTCTTTAATTCTGGAGTCCATTAGATCTGCCAGTCTTGTTGTTGCTTTAAAGATACTGTGTCTTTGCCTCTGACTGATTTTAAAATTTCCATTTGTCTTTTTTTCTCACATCTACTATGATGTTCCTGGGTATTCTTTTGATTTAACTTCTTTTAAGTTTGCAGAGCTTTTTGCATATGTGGATAGACATCTTTCATCAGATGAAATTCGTAGTGAATTCGTGATACTCTACTCCATTTTCTTTCTTTTCCTGAGATCTCAAGTATATTTTTAATACATGGTTTCACTGTGCCCAACATGGCTATTTTACATATTCCAATATTTTCTACTCAATGCTTATTTGGAAAATTTCCTTTGACTTTTTCTTCTAATCTTTTCCTACACCTACACTATGGTCTTTAAACTATGGAACTTATCTATGGGTATCTACTCTAATTAGTGTAGTTTTTCAGTTTTCAAATGCATATTTTATTCTTTTCTATGAATATCAATTTATTTTCACTATCTTTTCCTGTTATTCTGCACATACTAATTAAATTTATTTAATTTTTTTCCTGTTAATGCCAATAACTGGGTTATTGTGAGCTCCTTTTCAGCATCTCTTTACTTTCAGTTTTAGTAATTGTGTATAAAATATTTTATGCCTCTAGACAATTCATCCAAGACCAAAAAGTTGTCAACATTTCTTCTGCTAAGTAGATAAAATAGAACTAAAGTGAATTCGCTCAGCCATGTCTGACTCTTTGCAACCCCATGGATTGTAGCCTACCGGGCTCCTCCATCCATGGGATTTTCCAGGCAAGAGTGCTGGAGTGGGTTGCCATTTTCTTCTCCAAAGGATCTTCCCAACCCAGGGATCAAACCCGTGTCTCCCACAGTGTAGGCAGATGCTTTACCATCTAAGCCACAAGGGAAGCCCTGTAACATGCTAGGAACAGATAAAATGCAGAGGTGGACAATCATTGCAATCCAGTTGGTGATGGAGCTGGCTCCAGTGTAAATGGACTTCATCCCAGGCAGGGGTATCTAACTGTCAAGGAATAGACATCGAGAGCCTTCCACCAGTGCATTCACAAATACAAAACACAATTACTCAGAGCAAGACTTCTGAGAATCCTGCTCTTCTTTTCAGATGCTTTCTTGTTAGCCTCTTAGCCTCCAATCATATGCACAACATTATAGGAGCGAACATGTGGGTAAAACCAGGCATATTCCAGTTTGGTCCTTCATCATTCATTTCTTACTGGAATTTCAGCCTATTCTAAATTTAATCTTCTATCTTTCACTCCAAAAGCCTCCCCCCCACACACACCCCGGATTCGCTTCCCTGAATCAGGAGTTCTTTGCGCAGGCAAAGCCCATATTCTCAACCTCTTGCTGTGTGTTTAGGTTGGCAAATGCCCCCATTCTCTGTTCCAGAGGAGAAGAGCTCCTTTAATAGTTCAGTTTACCTCTGCATGTTTCCTTTATTTGGAATCTTGAAGCCTCTAGTCTTGGCTTCTTCAGAAGCTCTTCAATAGTTTTTAACAGATTTGTTTTCTGGCTTTTCTTCTTGTTCCTGGTGGTAATATTGGTCACTGTGAGTTACTCCACTATAACTGTCAGGTGTATTGGTCATTACTGTTCACTGATTGCAAAAACAGATGTGTAGAGATGTAAGGTAATTACATGGTGATAAAGCTGGAGTAAATAATCTCAGTAATCTCAATTTACAGACTTCTAAGCAATAGAACTAACTCTGAACCCATTTGATTTTAAAAAGTGTTGCTATAAAAAGAGGTCAGATGGTTTGAGAAGATCCTCTAGAGAAGGGAATGACTATCCATTCCGGTATTCTTGCCTGGAGAATACCATGGACAGAGGAGCCTGCAGGGCTACAGTCCATGGGGTTGCATGCAAAGAGTCAGACACGACTGAACAACTTTCACTTTCAGGTAATAGAGCTAACTCTGAACCTATTTGATTAAAAAAAAATGGTCTTATTAAAAGAGGTCAGATTCTACAATACTATGCAGTTTTATTATGTACAATATGATTTGGAAACTTTTAATTTCCTTTTTGAGGTAGACTTTCACAACAATGAAATCCAGTAATTCAAATAGTTAGTACATTTACATTCATGGTAAATAAACACAGTAAACTGGCAAAATTTTTCTTTCTCTTAGCTGTGATGCAACACATACACATGTGTGTATTAAAAAAGCACTCCTTTCTGAACATAAGCATCCCATGATTTAGGAATCATCCTAACTCACATAAGTTCTACATATGAGGAGCAAATAGGGAATCCTCTGGTAGCCCAGTGATTAGGACTGACTGTTCCCACCGCAGGGGCCTGTTTCGATTTCCGTTAGGGAAACCAATATGCCATGTGATGAAAAAATAAATAAATAAAAATAAAAGAGTGTGAATAATGTAGGAAGTCTAGAGCCACTCTCTTTGTAGAAACAACTGTCCTTTGTTTTCCAGATTGTTACTTCAGAACAGGAAGATACAGACTTAGCTTGTCATATGCATATAATACATTTAACAAGTTAATAGTACATGAATTTTTGTTCTCTTTGTTATATCATTGACACTCAGAATATATTTCCTCCAGAAGAAATGTTACAAATGATTGTCAGTTGGTTTCCAAATGATGTCTTTAACAATATACTTAAAGCATGACCTAAATTAACTCTACCTATATGCATTAGCCTAGAAATTTTGTTGAATCTGTTTATGAATGGATGGATACTCAAAGTGAACTAAAGTATGTAATGATATTTCTAAGTGATTATAACATGAGAAACCACTGACTTTCGTGTAGAAATTGGAGAATCCAATTCTGTTAGGTGGAAATTGGAGAATGCTGGGAATGGACTTTTTGCTGCCTTCAGTTCAGGGTCCTGAAGTCCTTTAGGAAATTGAGTGATACCAGTAAGAGTGATGTGTCAGTACTTGCTCACTATTAGGGGCTGACACTCTGATGATCAGTGAATTGGTTCTTATGGCATATCACATGCTTCAAGAGTCCCTGCCTGATATACTTTCAGTCTCACTCTGTTTCTGTCTGTGACTATGGCAAGCACGGTAACCAAGCTATGACTCAGTTGTATTGATTTCTCACATTGAGCTTCTGCTAAGTACCTTTCACTTTCTCCTCTGTAACTTACCAGTGTGCCTTCCCTCTGCCCCTGGAAGTGCAGCCTAGAAGCGAGAGGTGTGAGACTGAGTGGGCAGTTTTGAGAGGTTTTCTATGGGGACTCAGAAGTTTCTGGGTGGAACTTCAGGTGGCCATGATCATGACCTGAATCCATACACCTGTGTTAGCTTTTATTTGCCTGTTTCACTTTACCTGGTGTTTCATTCTTTTCCTTTGGGATCACCTTCTACTATATGCACATTAGTTTTTATTTCAGACACTGCTTTTGAAGAAAACATGGCCTAAATTATGTGATAAGTTGGCTTTTCTTCTCTACAGGAGAATGAAAAAAGAAAAAGGAAAAGAATCAGGGTTAAAGCCTAAGTGAAGTGAAGTGAAAGTCGTTCAGTCATGTCTGACTCTTTGCCACCCTATGGACTATACATTCCGTGGAATTTCCCAGTCCAGAATACTGGAGTGGGTAGCCTTTCCGTTCTCCAGGGAATCTCCCCAACCCAGGTCTCCCACATTGCAGGCAGATTTTTTACCAGCTGAGCCACAAGGGAAGCCCAAGAATACTGGAGTGGGTAGTCTATTTCTTCTCCAGTAGATCTTCCTGATCCAGGACTTGAAGCAGGGTTTTGTGGCTCAGCTAGTAAAGAATCTGCCTGCAAAGTGGGAGACCTGGGTTCAATCCCTAGGTTGGGAAGATCCCCTGGAGAAGGGAACAGCTACCCACTCCAGTATTCTGGCCTGGAGAATTCCATGAACTGTATAGTTGATGGTGTCACGAAGAATCAGACACAACTGAGTGTCTTTCCCTTCACTTCCCTTCACTCCTGCATTGCAGGCAGATTCTTTACCAACTGAGCTATCAGGGAAGCCCATAAGTCACATTCATTTACAATAAGAGAAAGTGGTAAGGAAGAAGATAAAAGTGTGTTTCTCAAAGGTATTTAATTTACAAAGTCATAATTTTTAGATCACCAAATGGAGTCCTATGAGGTCATCTGTTTACTTAATGATTAATTTCCCTCACTTCCTCCCTTCTTTTCTACTTCCCTTTAATATATAATTACTGGTCATCTACTTTATAGCTTGTACTCAGCTAGGTCCTGGTAATATAATGATTGGGAAATGTGGCATGATTCCTGACTCTTCAAAGAGTTTTATTTTGTGAAATGAATTAAACACTTACCCAAGCAGATACAAATATGGGAGAGTGAATGTATTAAAGGACTGCTATACACTGATAAGAAAGCCTGTTCCTGGGATCTTTGACTTAGTTCAGTTTATCGAGAAGGTCTAGGCAAGGCTTCTTGAGGCCAGGACATTTGAGCTGACAGCAAAAGTGTGAATATGAATTAATCAGGCAGGAAGGGGAGGGAAGAGTCTTCTAGTAGAAGGACAAATGTACTGTGCTCAAGGCCCTTGTTGTTGGGAGAAGTCTGACAAATTTCAAGGTACCATTGGCATCTTGAAAGAAGGAGCGTGATGTGGTTGAGCAGTTGTGCCAGACATGAGGAGCTGTTACAAAATATGTCAAATATTGTAGAATGAAGAGTGTATGTGCATCTGTGTGTGTGATTGTGTGTGTGTGTGATGGTGGCAGTAAGGAGGGTGCCTCACAAATAAATGAGATGATGCATTAGCAAAAAACAAATATATGAAGCCAGTGGGTTAATCACTGTATGATATATACAGTCTAAAAACTATTTAAAGTTATAAGCATCTGAAAGATATGGTATGGAGGCTAATTATTTTATAGTATTGTATTGGTTTTTCCATACATCAACATGGATCTGCCACAGGTATACAATATTGTAAAGTAATTAGCCTCCAATTAAAATAAATAAATTAAAAAAAAATTAAAACAGAATAAAAGAAAGTGACAGTTCAAAAAAAAAGAATAAACATTTGTAAATTTGATAAGAATTAAAAAAAAAAAAAGAAAGATATGGTATGAATGGTAGGAATTGATCCTTCTCTGTTAGTCCATTTCTGAATAGAGTTGAATAAAAGGGGATGAAGTATTCATTCTTTTTTTTTTTTTTTTTTGCTCAACTTATTTGTCCTAGCTCATTGTTACCTTAAAAACTGTACATTTTATTTAAAGTTCTAGATATCTAAGCAGTTTTATATTGCTATAAAATTTATATATCTTTGCTAGTTATGTGTTAATTTTTAGGGTGGTAGAAATATAGGTAGACTTTTCTCTTTGAAAAGTATTTCAACTAAAATGTTACATGAGGTTGCTTTTAGTAGTGTAACACAGAAGGCATCTACTTGGATGCATGGTAGCATGGTGCCTGGCCAAGTTTAATTACCCAGTCTTAAGTCAGCTCCTGCACTGAGGTTTTAATAAAGTTAAATTACCTTTGTACCCACACAAGTTTGGATCCTGGATCTGCTAGTTTTTCTTGAATTTGAAATTCAAGGGTCTAAAGACAAAGGATGTTGCAATTAGAGCTATATTTCCTTTGGTATGTCTTGGCATTAATTTTGCCTTAATTGAACACAAAGTTATATTCCAGACAGTGTGAAATGACCCTTTAAGATTTAGCATAACATATACAACAGCTCTTGCTAGCTATTCTCCCTTCTTGGTGAGATAATGTGGTTTATTTTTATAGGTTACTTGTAAACTTAATCTTTCATGAAATCTCTTAGTCATGTGAGTATGTCTTATATTTTTAAAGTTTAATAAATAAATGGATAAGCAAGTACTGATTTAGAAAGAACAACATGAAAAAAGATTTGTGCCAGGAACAAAGACAAAGAATTAGACAGAAATGGGGGAATTAATTGGAAGATTATTAAGATAATGAATAACAAGTTTAAATAGAAAAGCCTGGAATTGTTTGATTTGTTCTTTATGATGTTCATCATGGAGGATAACCACCCCTAGATTCAGAAAAGCAAACATAGAAAACTCCCCTCCCCTATTTTTTTCTAGACCAGAAGTTAGAAAAAATATCTGAAAAGCAGGGATAATAGACACTATTTTCATGGACTTTTGTTATGGGGATGAACCATAGCTGCAACTTATAGAAATTGCTAAAATGATGAAGTAAGCATTAACTTGTTTTTCATCACATATTTCCCAGTAACCCAGAAAGCCCAAAAATCTACTTTGGGGACATGTAAAAGAGATCTTAGAATTTGAAGTCTAATTACAATCATCTGTTTTTCTTTAAATAATAAATAAAAATATTTCAAAATATTGACAGTAGTAATAGGAGTATGGTTAGTTTATTTATTTTTTAACTGTATCTTCGTATAATCATAAGTATGATTTATTTTTATAGAAAAAAGAAAATAAATACTTCTTGAATGGAAAAAATAAGTATCTGAAGCAAAACTTCGAAGTGATAAATTCTGTTATATTTAAGTTGTTTTGTAAATGTTTTTTTAAATACTTTTCTCCATGAGTATGTATATAAATATATATGATAAATTTATTTATAGAGAAAAATGATGTAAAAGGAATCTTCTATTTCATGCTAAGTTACACTCTATATCTAGTGCAAAAATTTCTTTGAATAACGTGCTCAACAGTATAAGTAACAACATATGTTTGGCAATTTCTTACTGGGCTCCCAGATTTTTTATTTTGTTTCAAAAAATTGTTCCAATAAATTGTTGATTATCCTCACTAACTTGTCCTAAAAAATAATAAAGAGAACACTTTAATATTGTCAAGTTTTGGTTTTTACTTTTATATATTTTCTTGAAGAGCAAAGAGTTATCCACATTTATTGCCTATTTTTTTATGGTAGCAACATTTGTCTGGATTCAGCACTCTAAGCTCACAGCCGCTTACACCTGCATAGGCTCCTCCCCCTTTAGCAACTGTGGGGTCATTTACTCACGTGCACTTTATCATGTGGGTGCCAGTGGTGTCTGTGCTTTTAGGAAAGGAATAATTTTGTGTTAGTTCTTCCTCTTTAATTCTGTGTTAGTTCTTCCTGCTATAATTCAATTTGTACACTTTACTTAAGGAAGTATTTCTTATATAAAGGCAATTTGAAAGTTGGTTTTAAACAGAAAGGCCTATTAGAGGAATAGTAAGCAATAGTAGTTGGAAAAAGCTAAGATTCTAAGTCATATGGAAGTCCCCACTCACTAGTGAAGTACACTAACCAAAATGCTTAACCTGTTTGAATGTCAGCTTCCTTATTTGCAAAAGGATAACAACCCCTCCCCATTAGGGTTGTTGGGCTTCCCTGGTGTCTCAGTGGTAAAGAACTCGCCTGCCAATGCAGAAGACATGGGTTCGATCCCTGGGCCAGAAGATCCCCTGGAGAAGGAAGTGGCAACTTATTCCAGTATACTTGCCTGAGAAAGAGGACAGCACAGAGGAGCCTGATGGGCTACAGTCCATGCGGTTACAAAAGAGTCTGGCATGACTTAAACAACAGCAGCTAGGGTTTTAGACATTACTTTGCCAGAAAAAGGTCTGTCTAGTCAAAGCTATGGTTTTTCCAGTAGTCAAGAACTGGACTATACAGAAAGCTGATACTGAAGAATTGATGCTTTTGAACTGTGGTGTTGGAAAAGACTCTTGGAAGTCCCTTGGACTGCAAGGAGATCGAACCAGTCAATCCTGAGGGAAATCAGTCCTGAATATTCTTTGGAAGGACTGATGCTGAAGGTGAAACTCCAATATTTTGCCCAACTGATGCGAAGAACTGACTCAATGGAAAAGATCCTGATGCTGGGAAAGGTTGAAGGCAAGAGGAGAAGGGAACAGAGGATAAGATGGTTAGGTAGCATCACTGACTCGACGGACATGAGTTTGAGCAAGCTACGGGACTGGTGATGGACACGGAAACCTGGCATGCTGCAGCCCATGGGGTCACAAACAGTCAAACATGACTGGGCAACTGAACTAAACTGAGGCTTTTATGAGGATTAAAAGTTGTAAGTAAATTCCGTAATAAATGTTAGGCATTTAATGCAAGTTCTTCATGCTATTATTAAAGCCAATATTATATACTGTCTATAAACCCTCAGGTAGATATTTATCTATCTGTATCTATCTATATATCTATCTATTTATCTATCTATGCCTTTCCTGGGGACTCAGACTGTAAAGAATATACCTACAATTAAGGAGACCTGGGTTGGATCACTTGGAAAGGGAGTGGCTACTACCTCCAGTATTCTTGCATGGAGAATTCCATGGATAGAGGACACTGGTGGGCTACAGTCCATAGTGTTGCAAAGAGTCAAACACAACTGAGTGACTAACACTACTTTTGCTATTATATATATGTTAGATATGATATACATTATGCATTTTAATCTTTGAGTTATCTTGGTACTTACTAGGTGTAGATGAAATTTGAAGATGAAATTTAGTTACATAAGAAACTAAGAAAATTGCCAGCAGACACCACCATCATGACTTCCAAATGAATGAATGAGTTAATATATAAATATTATTAATACATGGCATCAATTTACAGTGAGTGCTCTTATTTTTCCTTTTTTCTTCCTTTGTTTTAAAAGTTTTCAATGATGAGAGCATATCACTTTGATAATATAAATAGAAAGGAAACTTTATTTTTAAAATGAGTTCTTACTAGTTTGTGACTCATAACAATATAAGAACTCAATCTGATTTCTTAAGTATTGTTAATATATCATAGTAGGGTAATAAACATAATATAAAACAAAAGAACAAATGTGGATTTTTTTCAGTGTTTTTGAAGCTAAAACACTATAAAAACAGGTTTGTTGTAAAAAATTTAAACAATATGCAAATATGTGAGTGAAAAGTGAAAGTCCCTCTTTAATTCTCTCCAAACTCAAAATTACTGACTTTCTTCCTGAGATGTGGCCAAAATGCTGACATTTTATGTTCATATATATCATGTATATTTATGTTCATATATATTATAACACATACATTTTAATAAATGTGTATTGTATTGTGCCTTGTCTTTTATTGTATCTCTTGGATATCTTTTTTCAGGTATGGAATTATACTTCTGGACATATTCAGCAATTTAACTTTTAGAAAAACCCTAGCATGTGGGCACAAAAAGACATGAGTTCATGAGAGTATCTTTGTATTAATTTAAATATCTAAAAAATCATAAAATTATAGTATATTTATATAGCTGAATACAATATATAAGTTAAAATCACTAAGCTAAAATATATGTGTTGGCATAGATCAAGCTGTAAAATTTAGCTTCAGTGAAAAAGAAGATTGTAAAAGATGATTATAATGTTGCATCATTGTTATAATTTTACAATTAAAAAGATAATTCTGTATGTTACATATGGTACCTTAAATATGTAGTAAAGTTTTGAAAATGTGCATTGTTTTGAGAGAGTGGTTTCTATTTTCAATATATCTTTGTAGATCCATCTCTCTTCACAGTTACTATGAAGTTGCTCTTCATAATTGTTGTACCAGTACATGCCCTTCAGCAATGTATTATCAGATCTTAGTTTTGCATATGTATGCTTAAATATCTCATTGATATTTTATTTTCTTTCATCTGAGTGATGTGTTACGCATCTTTATATGAGGACTATTCAGTTCAGTTCAGTTCAGTTCAGTTCAGTTCAGTTGCTCAGTCCAGTCCCACTCTTTGCGACCCCATGAATCGCAGCACGCCAGGCCTCCCTGCCCATCATCATCTCCCGGAGATCACTCAGACTCACGTCCATCGAGTCCGTGATGCCACGCAGCCATCTCATCCTCGGTCGTCCCCTTCTCCTCCTGCTGCCAATTCCTCCCAGCATCAGAGTCTTTTCCAATGAGTCAACTCTTCGCATGAGGTGGCCAAAGTACTGGAGCTTCATCTTTAGCATCATTCCTTCCAAAGAAATCCCACGGTTGATCTCCTTCAGAATGGACTGGTTGGATCTCCTTGCAGTACAAGGGACTCTCAAGAGTCTTCGCCAACACCAGTTTAAAAGCATCAATTCTTCGGTGCTCAGCCTTCTTCACAGTCCAACTCTCACATCCATACATGACCACAGGAAAAACCATAGCCTTGACTAGACGGACCTTAGTTGGCAAAGTAATGTCTCTGCTTTTGAATATACTATCTAGATTGGTCATAACTTTTCTTCCAAGGAGTAAGCGTCTTTTAATTTCATGGCTATAGTCACCATCTGCAGTGATTTTGGAGCCCCCCAAAATAAAGTCTGACAGTGTTTCTACTGTTTCCCCCTCTATTTCCCATGAAGTGATGGGACCAGATGTCATGATCTTCGTTTTCTAAATGTTGAGCTTTAAGCCAGCTTTTTCGCTCTCCTCTTTCACTTTCAACAAGAGGCTTTTTAGCTCCTCTTCAGCTTCTGTCATAAGGGTGGTGTCATCTGCATATCTGAGGTTATTGATATTTCTCCTGGCAATCTTGATTCCAGCTTGTGTTTCTTCCAATACAGCGTTTCTCATGATGTACTCTGTATATAAGTTAAATAAGCAGGGTGACAATATACAGCCTTGATGTACTCCTTTTTCTATTTGGAACCAGTCTGTTGTTCCATGTTCAGTTTTAACTGTTGCTTCTTGATCTGCATACAGATTACTCAAGAGGCAGGTTAGGTGATCTGGTATTCCTATCTCTCTCAGAATTTTCCACAGTTTGTTGTAATCCACAAAGTCAAGGGCTTTGGCATAGTCAATAAAGCAGAAATAGATGTTTTTCTGGAACTCTCTTGCTTTTTCCATGATCCAGCGGATGTAGGCAATTTGATTTCTGGTTCCTCTGCCTTTTCTAAAACCAGCTTGAACATCAGGGAGTTCACGGTTCATGTATTGCTGAAGCCTGGCTTGGAGAATTTTGAGGATTACTTTACTAGAATGTGAGATGAGTGCAATTGTGTGGTAGTTTGAGCACTCTTTGGCATTGCCTTTCTTTGAAATTGGAATGAAAAGTGACCTTTTCCAGTCCTATGGTCACTGCTGAGTTTTCCAAATTTGCTGGCATATTGAGTGCACCACTTTCACAGCATCTTCTTTCAGGATTTGAAACAGCTCTACTGGAGTTCCATCATCTCCACTAGCTTTGTTTGTAGTGATGCTTTCTAAAGCCCACTTGACTTCACTTTCCAAGATGTCTGACTCTAGATTAGTGATCACATCATCGTGATTATCTGGGTCATGGAGATCTTTTTGTACAGTTCTTCCGTGTATTCTTGCCACCTCTTCTTAATATCTTCTGCTTCTGTTAGGTCCATACCATTTCTGTCCTTTATCGAGCCCATCTTTGCATGAAATGTTCCCTTGGTATCTCTAATTTTCTTGAAGAGATCTCTAGTCTTTCCCATTCTGTTGTTTTCCTCTATTTCTTTGCATTGATCTCTGAAGAATGCTTTCTTATATCTTCTTGCTATTCTTTGGAACTCTGCATTCAGATGCTTATATCTTTCCTTTTCTCCTTTGCTTTTTGCCTGTCTTCTTTTCACAGCTATTTGCAAGGCCTCCCCAGACAGCCATTTTGCTGTTTTCCATTTCTTTTCCCTGGGGATGGTCTTGATCCCTGTCTCCTGTACAATGTCACGAACCTCATTCCATAGTTCATCAGGCACTCTATCTATCAGATCTAGGCCCTTAAATCTATTTCTCACTTCCACTGTATAATCATAAGGGATTTGATTTAGGTCATACCTAAATGGTCTAGCGGTTTTCCCTACTTTCTTCAATTTGAGTCTGAATTTGGTGATAAGGTGTTCATGATCCGAGCCACAGTCAGCTCCTGGTCTTGTTTTTGCTGACTGTATAGAGCTTTTCCATCTTTGGCTGCAAAGAGTATAATCAATCTAATTTTGGTTTTGACCATCTGGTGATGTCCATGTGTAGAGTCTTCTCTTGTATTGTTGGAAGAGGATGTTTTCTATGACCAGTCCATTTTCTTGGCAAAACTCTATTAGTCTTTGCCCTGCTTCATTCTGCATTCCAAGGCCAAATTTGCCTGTTACTCCAGGTGTTTCTTGACTTCCTAATTTTGCATTCCAGTCCCCTATAATGAAAAGGACATCTTTCTTAGGTGTTAGTTCTAAAAGGTCTTGTAGGTCTTCATAAAACCATTCAACTTCAGCTTCGTCAGCGTTACTGGTTGGGGCACAGACTTAGATAACTGTGATATTGAATGGTTTCCCTTGGAGACGAACAGAGATCATTCTGTCATTTTTGAGACTGCATCCAAGTACTGCATTTTGGACTCTTTTGTTGACCATGATGGCGACTCCATTTTTTCTAAGGGATTCCTCCCCACAGTAGTAGATAAAACGGTCATCTGAGTTAAATTCACCAATTCCAGTCCATTTTAGTTTGCTGATTCCTAGAATGTCGAAGTTCACCCTTGGCATCTCTTGTTTGACCACTTCCCATTTGCATTGATTCATGGACCTGACATTCCAGGTTCCTATGCAATATTGATCTTTATAGCATCGGATCTTGCTTCTATCACCAGTCACATCCAGAGCTGGGTATTGTTTTTGCTTTGGCTCCATCCCTTCTTTCTTTCTGGAGTTATTTCTCCACTGATCTCCAGTAGCATATTGGGCACCTACTGACCTCGGAAGTTCCTCTTTTGGTATCCTATCATTTTGCCTTTTCATACTGTTCATGGGGTTCTCAAGGCAAGAATACTGAAGTGGCTTGCCATTCTCTTCTCCAGTGGACCACATTCTGTCAGACCTCTCCACCATGACCCATCCTGGGTTGCCCCCGCAGGCATGGCTTGGTTTTATTGAGATAGACAAGGCTGTGGTCCTAGTGTGATTAGATTGACTAGTTTTCTGTGAGTATGGTTTCAATGTGTCTGCCCTCTGATGCCCTCTTGCAACACCTGCCATCTTTCTTGGGTTTCTCTTATCTTTGGCATGGGGTATCTCTTCATGGCTGCTCCAGCAAAGCAGAGCCACTGCTCCTTACCTTGGATGAGGACTATTCAGTTCTTCTCTTTTGTAAATTATCTTTTCAATATGTTGTTTTTTTGCCCTGTTTGGATATTTAAAATTTGTACACTTTGGGTACTAACTTTTTATCATTTATATACATTGGAAGTATTTACTTTGCCAATGGCCCTTTTAAAAATATTATAATGTTATTTATTGTATAGAGATTTTGAAATTTTATTACTTTTAGTTTTATTATTCATTTCCTTTATGAATTTTGGTTTTACTTGTTTCAGTAGTCTTTTCTTAGGGATTATAAAGCTATCCTCTAGTTTCCTCCTGATGCTGTAACTGTGTTTTGTGCTGAAATCTGAAATAGTTGGAAGTTGACATTTGTAGTTATTTGAAGTAATAATCACCAATCTCCTCCCCCCTCAGAACACCCCCACTCTACCCATGTATGTAGCCAGTTTAATTTTTTGCATTGATTTGTAAATCTAAGTTATAAGTTTGTTCTAGATTCTCTATTCTGTTACATTGGCTCATTTGTCCAATTCCATGTCAATTCAGTATTTAATTCTTTAATCATTTACACATTATAAGCAGTCTTTAATCTTTATATATTTTATTAAGAACTCCGCTTCCATGAAACTGAGAGTAGTTATCAGTTAGCCATTAATAAGCTGTAAACTGTAAACTGTTTTCACTAGTCAGGCTCTCTTTGTTTCTATAAAAACTTGCGTGCCTTCTACATGTCATGTAGTGTAAACAATAAAATGTTTGTCCTAGTTTTGTTTTGTTTTGTTTTGTTTTTAGGAACTTGTAGTCAGTCCTGGCTGGAGCCAGTTAAGACCATCAACCCTCCAACTGGGCATGCTCCAGTGTCTACTTGTGACCTTTTGATGTCAAGGGCCAAAATCTCCACCCTCAGAGTATGTTAATGCTGCTATTTTCTGAGCATGTATCCCATGGAAAAACCTGTAAGTTATGTCTTCATAGTATGATGATTACCTCACCTTTTTCTTACTTCCTATTACCTTTCCCCTTGCCTCATCTTTATCCCATAAATACCCCAAGCTCCTCACCTTCAGGGAGGCAAATTTGAGACTTGTTCTCCTATCTCCTCACTTGACTGAGTGAGAGCAGCTGCTGGCCCAGTAACATTCACTGCCACTTATGTCCTGCAAGTCCTATATGGTAGTCCCCCTTGTCCAAGATTTTGCTTTTTGCAATTTCAGTTATATGTTTAACCTCTGTAAGAAAATATTAAATGGAAAATTCCAGAAAGAAACAATTTATAAGATTTAAATTGTATGTCATTCTGAGTGATGTGATGAAATCATGTGTATCCCTGTTCCATCCTGCCTGGTACAAGAATCATCCCTTTGTTCAGTATATCTGCACTGTATACACTATCCATGGTGTTATTGCTGTAGGAAAAAAACATAGCATCTGTGAAGTTTGATACCATCTGAAGTTTCAGGCATCCACTGTGGGTTTTGGAACATATCCCATGTGGATAAAAGGTGGCTACTGTGCTACAAAGCTCCAGTTTCATCTCTTTCTGTAACTCTGTATCTTCCCCTTGCCCCATTAAGCCTGGGAGATAGTGGTGACAAAGGTGTGGTTAACAGCATCCTTCTTTTAACTATCATGCCTCAGTAATTTTTCCCTTTGGTTGTGATATTTTTTCCTCCAAGCTTTTGACATACAGCTTGGTGGGATTGGAAGGGCATTAATTTTATAGTTTGATTTAAGAGAACTGTCATTTTTATCATATAGCCTTTCTACTTTTATATATGTTATACATCTCCGTTTACCTAGTTCTTCTGTGTGCTTCTATCATGTTATAATTTATTCTATAAAGATATTACTTAGCCTTTTTGAGATTTATTCCAAGAATTATTCTCATGTTTATTATAATATGAATGAGATATTTATAAATATATAGGGCTATTGTTGATAAATATTGATTTTTTCATGTTGATTTCCCATCTACAAACTTACTAAACTCTTCTATTTCCTCTCATAGATTCTTTTGGAGGTTCTCTTCTGTACTCTAGGTAGAGAATTATATTGTCTTTGTATAACAAATATAGTAATAATAGTCATTACTAAATTTGCATTGACAACATAGTGGAGGACAGAGGAGCCTGACATGCTAATCCATAGCGTCTCAAAGAGTCAGACGAAATTTAGTGACTGAACAACAACAAAAACAAAAATATATTGTGAAATCATTGTGTGCATGTGTATGTGCTCAGTTGCTCAGTTGCATGGTTTATTTATTTTGTGTGATGAGACATTTAGGATCTTACCTCATAGCAAGTTTCACATGTACAGTGAAGTATTATTAATTATGGTCCTCTTTCTGCATATTACATCTCTAGCAGTTATTTAACTTATAATTGGAAGTTTCCACACTTTTACCCCTTTTTCTAACCCCCAGGCTCTGTAAATAGTAGCCATCATGCTACTATTTACATACATTTGGGTTTTTTAGATTCTGTATATGAATGAGAAATTATAGTATCCGTTTCTCTGACTTCTTTCACTTAGTCTTAAATTTTTGGCAGGATTTACTTCTTTTTTAAAAATACTTCCTGTATGCTACTGGAGAAGAGCAGAGAAATAACTCTAGAAAGAATGAAGAGGCTTCACCAAAGTGAAAACAACAACCAGTTGTGGATGTGTCTGGTGGTGAAAGTAAAGTCTGATTCTGTAAAGAACAATATTGCATAAGAACTTGGAATGTTAGGTCCATGAATCAAGATAAATTGGAAGTGATCAAATAGGAGATGGAAAGAGTGAACATTGACATTTTAAGAACCAGTGAAATAAAATGAGCAGAATGGGTGAATTTAATTCAGATGACCGTTATATCAACTACTGTGGGCAAGAATCACTTAGAAGAAATGGAGGAGCTCTCATAGTCAATAAAAGAGTCTGAAATGCAGTACTTGGGTACAAACTAAAAAATGACAGAAAGATCTCTGTTTCCATGGCGAGCCATTCAATATCACAGTAATCCAAGTCTATACACCAACCACTAATGCTGAAGAAATGGAAGATGAATGATTCTATGAACACCTATAAGACTTTCTAGAACTAACACCAAAACAAGATATAATTTTCATCATAGGGGACTGGAATACAAAAGTAGGACATCAAGAGATACCTGGAGTAACAGGCAGGTTTGGTCTTAGAGTACAAAATGGAGCAGGGCAAAGGCTAACAGAGATTTGCCAAGAGAACTCACTCGTCATTGCAAGCACACTCTTCCAACAACACAAAAAACAACTCTGCAATCAAAATCAGACTGATTATATTCTTTGCAAGCAAAGATGGAGAAGCTCTATACACTCAGCGGAAATGAGACCAGGAGCTTACTGTGGCTCACATCACGTACTCCTTATTTCCAAATTCAGACTTAACATGAAAAGAGTAGGGAAAGCCACTAGGCCATTCAGGTATGCTGCTGCTGCTGCTAAGTCACTTCAGTCGTGTCCGACTCTGTGCGACCCCATAGATGGCAGCCCATCAGGCTCCCCCAACCCTGGGATTCTCCAGGCAAGAACAGTGGAGTGGGTATGACCTAAAGCAAATCCCTTACAATTATAAAATGAAAGTGACAAATAGATTCAAGAGATTAGATCTGATATACAGAATATCTGAAGAACTATGGACAGAGATTCATAGCATTGTACAGGAGGTGGTGATCAAAACCATCCCAACGAAACAGAAATGCAAAAAGGCAAAATGGGTGTCTGAGGAGGCCTTACAAACAGCTGAGGAAAGAAGAGATGTGAAAGGCAAAGGAGAAAGAGGAAGATATTCACATGTGAATGCAAAGAATAGCAAAGAGAGATAAGAAAGCCACCCTAAGTGATGAGTGCAAAGAAACAGAGGAAATCAATAGAATGGGAAAGACTAGAGATCTCTGCAAGAAAATTAGAGATACTAAGGGAACATTTCATGCAAAGATGGGTACAATAAAGTATAGAAATGGTATGTATGTAAGAGAAGCAGAAGATATTAAGAAGAGGTGACAAGAATACACTGAAAAACTATACAAAAGAATGCTTCATGACCCAGATAGCCATGATGGTGTGATCACTCACCTAGAGCCAGACATCCTGGAGTGCACAGTCAACTGGGCCTTAGGAAGCACGACTATGAACAAGGCTAGTGGAGTTAAAGAAATTCCAGCTGAGCTATTTCAAATCCTAAAAGATGATACTGCTAAAGTGCTGCCCTCAATATACCAGCAAATTTAGAAAACACAACAGTGGCCACAGGACTAGAAAAGGTCAGTTTTCATTTGTATCCCAACGAAAGGTGGTGCCAAAGAATTTTCATACTACCACACAATTGCACTCATTTCACATGCTAGCAAAGCAATGCTCAAAATTCTACAAGCTAGGCTTCAACAGTACATGAACTGAGAACTTCCAGGTGTTCAAGAAGGATTTAGAAAAGGCAGAGGAGCCATAGATCAAATTGCCAACATCTGTTGGATCATAGAAAAAGCAAGAGAATTCCAAAAAAAAAAAAAAACACCTGACTCATTGACTGATACACTAAAACCTTTGACTGTGTGGATCACAACAAACTGTGAAAAATTCTTA
Organism: Ovis aries; assembly: GCF_016772045.2. Classification (NCBI taxonomy): domain Eukaryota; kingdom Metazoa; phylum Chordata; class Mammalia; order Artiodactyla; family Bovidae; genus Ovis; species Ovis aries. The sequence continues at coordinate 1,146,345 of NC_056059.1, forward strand.
AGGAGATGGAGTGCCAGACCACCTTACCGGCCTTCTGAGAAACCTGCATGCAAGTCAAGAATCAGCAGTTAGAACTGGACATGGAACAGACTGGTTCCAAATTGGGAAAGAGTACCTCAAGGCTATATATTGTCACCCTGCTTATTTAACTTATATGCAAAGTACATCTTGCTAAATGCCAGTCTGGATGAAGCACAAGCTGGAATCAAGATTGATGGCAGAAATATCAATAACCTCGCATATGTAGATGACAACATCCTTATGGCAGAAAGTGAAGAGACATTAAAGAACCTCTTGATGAAGGTGAAAGAGGATAGTGAAAAAGATGGCTTAAAAACATTCAGAAAATGAAGATCACTTCATGGCAAATAGATGGGGAAACAATGGAAACGGTGATAGACTTTATTTTCTTGGGCTCCAAAATCACTGTAGATGATGACTGCAGCCATGACATTAAAAGACACTTGTTCCTTGGAAGAAAAGCTATGCCTAACCTAGACAGAGTATTAAAAAGCAGATACATTATTTTGCCGATAAAGGTCCATATCGTCTTTCCAGTAGTCATGTATGGATGAGAGTTGGACCATAAAGAAGGCTGAACACCAAAGAATTTTCTGAGCTGTGGTGTTGAAGAAGAATCTTGAGAGTCCCATGGACTGCAAGGAGATCAAATGAATCAATCCTAAAGGAAATTAACCCTGAATATTCATTGAAAGGACTGATGCTGAAACTAAAGGTCCAGTATTGGCCACCTGGGTTTTTCCTGTAGTCATGTATGGAAGTGAGAGTTGGACTGTGAAGAAGGCTGAGCACTGAAGAATTGATGCTTTTAAACTGTGGTGTTGGAGAAGTCCCTTGTACTGCAAGGAGATCCAACCAGTCCATTCTGAAGGAGACCAACCCTGGGATTTCTTTGGAGGGAATGATGCTAAAGTTGAAACTCCAGTACTTTGGCCACCTCATGGGAAGAGTTGACTCACTGGAAAAATCTCTGATGCTGGGAGGGATTGCGGGCAGGAGGAGAAGGGGACGACCAAGGATGAGATGGCTGGATGGCATCACGGACTCGATGGACGTGAGTCTGGGTGAACTCCGGGAGATGGTGATGGACAGGGAGGTCTGGAGTGCTGCGATTCATGGGGTTGCAAAGAGTCGGACACGACTGAGCGACTGAACTGAACTGATGCGAAGAGCCGACTCATTAGAAAAGACAGTGTTGTTTGGAAAGATTGAAGGCAAGAGGTGAAGGGGACAACAGAGGAAGAGGTGGATGTTTGGCATCACCTACTCAATGGACATGATTTTTAACAAGCTTCTGGAGATTGTGATGAACGTGGATGCCTGGTGTGCTGCCATCCATGGGGTCGCAAAGAGTCGGATGTAACTGAGTGACTGAACAACGACAACTTCTTTTATGACTTAATAATATTCCAAATACATACACGTATATAAATAGCTATATATTTATTAATATATTCTTGTCTATATCACATTTCTAATCCATTTGTCTATCAGCAGACACAGGCAGTTTCCATGTCCTGATTCGTGAATAATGCTGCAAGGAACACAGGATATACATACCCCTTTTATACAGCAACCACATTTCTTGGATTGCTGGAACACATGATAGCCCTACAGTTAACACTTTTAAGCTGTTAAATTCTAGGGTGTTATTGTATAAAAACAAGTAGCAAAATGTTCCATGGGTACTTCTTTCTCCCTTCATTTTGTTTTGGCTTTTACATTGCTGCAATGTCTTTTAATTTGTTCAGATATGTTTCTTTTTAAAATTAATATTTATAGTAGTACAATTGTTTACAATGTTAATTTCTGCTGTAAACTAAGGTGAATCAGATATATATATATATACACACACACATACACATATACCCTCTCTTTTTTGGCTTTCTTTCCCATTTAGGTCATGATAGATCAGTGATTAGGGTTCCCTGAGCGATACAGTAAGTTCTCATAAGTTATCTACTTCATACACGGCATCAATAGTATATATATATATATATCAGTATCAATATCCTAATTAATCCCACTTCACCTGTCTCCCTTTTATAACCATATGTCCATTTTCTTTATCTGTGTCTCTATTTCTCTTTGCAAATAAGTTCATCTATATAATTTTTATTTTCCTCTTTCTGACTTACTTCACTCTGTCTCTAGATCTGTCCACATCTCTGCAAATATCACAATTTTATTCCTTTGTATGGTGAATACTTTTTCATTGTATATATGTACCCCAACTACTTTATCCATCCTTCTGATGAGGGGCTTTTAGGTTGCTTCTGTGTCCTGACCATTGTAAATGCTGCTTTAATGAACATTCGGGTGTGTGTATCTTTTTGGATTATAGTTTGATGTTGAGCACCTTTTCTTGTGTTTTTAGTCATTTCTATGTCTTTGGAGAAATATCTATTTAATCCTTCCTCTCATTTTTCCATTAGGTTATTTGTTTTTAGATATTGAAGCTGTATGAGCTATTTGTATGTTTTGGATGTTAATCCGTTGTCAGTTGATTCATTTGTAAACATTTTATCTCATTCTAAAGGTTGTCTTTTTGTCTTGTTTATGGTTTTGTTTGCCATGCAAAAGCTTTTTAGTTTAATTAGGTCCCATTTGTTTATTTTTGTTTTTATTTTCATTACTCTAAGAGTTGAGTCAAAAATGATCTTGCTAAGATTTATGTCAAAGGGTATTCTACCTGTGTTTTCCTCTAAGAGTTTTGTAGTGACTAGCTTTACATTTAGGTCATTTATTCATTTTATTTTTGTGTTAGAGAGTTTTCTAATTTTATTCTTTTACACAGAGCTGTCCAGTTTTTCCAGCATATCTTTGCCTCCTTTATCATAAATTTGGTAATCATAGATAAGTGGGTTTAGCATTAGGTTTTCTTTCCTGTTACACTGATCCATATTCCTGTTTTTGTGCCAATACCATATTATCTTGGTGACTGTAGCTTTGTAATTTAGGCTAAAGGCAGAGAAGTGTGATTCCTCCATCTAATTTTTTTTTTTCCTCAAAATTGCTTTGGGTATTCAAAGGCTTTTGTGTTTCCATACAAATTGTAAAATTTTTTATTCTAATTCTGTGAAAAATTTCCTTAACGATTTGAAATGGGATGTATTGAATCTGTATATTCTTATGGGTCCTGTAGTCATTTTTACAATATTGATTATTCCAATCCATGAACATTGATTTCTTTCATCAGTATCTTATAGTTTTTTGAGTACATATTATTATTATTATTATTATTATTATTATTTGCCTCCTTAGGTTGGGTTATGCCTAGGTAATTTATTATTTTTGTTGCAATAGTAAATGGGATAGTTTCCTTAATTTCTCTTTCTGATCTTTCATTGTTAGTGTATAGGAATGTAACATATTTCGGTGTATTAAATTGACATCTTGCAAATTTAACAATTTCACTGACTAGTTCTGCTAGCTTTCTGGCAGCTTATTTATGGATTATCTATGTACAGTACCATGTCATCTGCAGACAGTGACAGTTTTACTTTTCTTTTCCAATTTGTATTATTTTACTTCTCTGATTTTCATGGCAGGGATTTCCAAAACTATCTTGAATAGAAGCAGCAAGAGTTGACATCCTTGTCTTTTTCCTGATCTTAGAGGGTATGGTTTTACTTTTTCACCATGAACAGTGATGTTTGCTCTGGGTTGTTTTTTTTTGTTGTTGTTGTTTTTGTTTTTGTTTTGTTTTTTTTTTTTTTAATATAACCTTTATTATGTTGACATAGGTTCCCTCTATTCCCACTTTCTAGAGAGTTTTTATCATAAATGGGTGTTGAATTTTGTCAAAAGCATTTTCTGCATTTGCTGAGATCATTATATTGTTTTTATTCTTTCTAAAAAAATTTATTTATATATTTATTTGGCTGTGCTAGGTCTTAGTTGCAGCTTGCAGGATCTTCCATCCTTGTAGTGGTGTATGGGATCTTTAGTTGTGGCAAGTGAACTTTTAGTTTTGGCATTTGGTATCTAATTCCCTAACCAGAGATCAAACCTGGGCCCTTTGCACTGGTAGTGAAGAATCTTAGCCACTGGACTGCCAGGGAAGTCCTTGCTGTTATATTTTAATTTGGTAATATGGTGTATCACATTGATTCGTATACACTGAAGACTCCTTGAATCCCTTGGGTAAATCCCACTTAATCATGGTATGTGAATGATGCTTTTAATTTGTTGTTGGATTATGTTTATTAGTGTTTGGTTCATTTTTGCATCTATGTTCATCAGTGATATTGGCCTGTAATTTTCTTGTTTGTGTATGATTTTTTTAGGGGGTGTCTGGTTTTGGAAAGAGGGTGATAGTGGCTTCATAGAATGAGATTGAGAGTATTTCTCCTGCAGTTTTTTGGAAGACTGAGAAGGATAGATGTTACCTTTTTCCAAATGTTTCATAGAATTTGCTGGTGAAGCCATCTGGTCCTAGCTTTTTGTTTGCTGGAAGATTTTTAATCACAGTTCCAATTTCATTATTTGTGATTTGTCTATTCATGTTTTCTATTTCTTCCTGGTTCATTCTTAAAAAGGTTGTATATTTCTAAGAATTTGTCCATTTCTTCCATGTTGTCCAACTTTTTGGCATATAAATTCTTGCAGTGTTTCTTTATATTTCTGTGATGTTATTACTTCTCCATTTTCATTTATAATTTTATTGATTTTAGTCTTCTCTCTTTTTCCATGATAAATGTGGCTAATGGTTTATCAATTTTGCTTATCTTCTCAAAGAACTAGCTTTTATTTTCATTGATCTTTGCTATTATTTTCTTCATTTCTATTCCATTTATTTCACCTCTTATCTTGATGATTTCTTTCCTTCTAATAACATTGTGTTTTGTTTGTTCTTCTTTCTCTAGTTGTTTTAGGTGTAAGTTTGGATTGTTTATTTAAGATTTTTCTTGTTTCTTGATGTGAGAATGAATTGCTATATGCTGCCCTATTAGAACTGCTTTTGCTGCATCCCACAGGTTTTGGGTTGTTGTATTTTCATTATCATTTGTTTCTAGATATTTTTTTTAATTTCTTCTTTGATTTATTCAGTTATCTATTGGTTGTTTAGTAAAATGTAGTTTAGCTTCCATGTGTTTGTATTTTTAACGTTTTTTGTTTTTTTTTTTTTACTCAAATTTTGTAATACTTTATGCAAAGTCTTTTCAAGATGAATGTCCATTTTCTCAGTTTCTGTTTTTGGCATAATGTTAATTATTTCCAGTGGAATTAAAACCTCCTGAACCCCCCTCAGCATTATTTAAAATTTGAAATTCCTCTATTTCTGGGTAAAATATCTATTCACAAATGAGCTGTGCCATTCAAACTTTTCTTTGCAAAAATTAAACATTACAACACCAATATTTCCTCCATAACCTTCATCTATAATACCATCTCCCACATCTGTGGAGTATTTTGTAGCTTAGCCAAAATGTGGAGCTACTCGTCCATAGCATCCAGAAGGAAGAACTATCTGAATGTTGGTTTTAATGAGGTCTTTCTCCACTGGTGGTACTGTGTAATTATAGGCACTATGCTGATCATAGGGCTTCCCTGGTGGCTCAGAGGTTAAAGCGTCTGCCTCCAATGCGGGAGACCCGGGTTCCATCCCTGGGTCTGGAAGATCCCCTGGAGAAGGAAATGGCAATCCACTCCAGTATTCTTGCCTGGAGAATCCCATGGACGGAGAAGCCTATTAGGTTACAGCCCACAGAGTTGCAAAGAGTTGGACACGACTGTGCGACTTCACCCCACCTCACCTCATACTGACCATAGCACACAGACTGTGTGGACCCTTTGGTGGGGTGATACTGTGTCCTGAGAGCTGGGTCAAATGGGGCTGCATGCTACACTCTGTTGAAGTCTGAGCAGCCCATTTGCTGGGGAAGATGAATTGGGTCTCTTGAGAACAGGGAATGGCAGGGAAGATTGAGCTCAAGTCAGAGCAGGGGAACAAGAGAACAGAGTGAACTCAGCACACAAGATCCAAACTTCCCGCCAATCACTCCCTTTCTGTTGTTGATTTCTAATCTCATAGCATTGTGCTCAGAAAAGATGCTTGATTCCATTTCACTTTTCTTAAATTTGCTGAGGTTTGAGTTGTGATCCAAGATGTAATCTACCCTGAAGAATGTTTCATGTGCAGTTGAGAAGGAAGTATATTCTTCTGCTTTCAGATGGAAGGTTCTATAAATATAAATTAAGTCTATCTGGTCTGTTGTGTTATTTAAGGCTTGTGTTTCCATATTAATTTTCAGTTTGGGTGTTCTGCCATTGATGTGTGTTAAATGTTAAAGTCCTCAAGTATTGTTGTATTACTGTTGATTTCCACTTTTGTGGATGTTAATATTTAAATACTTTTTTTAATTTGTACTTGAGTTTTGTTATTTTGATTATATATGTCTTTACATGCCTCTCCTTGGGTTTATTCTGTGTGGGATTCTCTGTGCTTTTTGGACTTGTTTAGCTATTTTCTTTCCTGTTAGGGACTTTTTCAACAAGAATATATTCAGATATTTTCTTAGACTCTTTCTCTTCTGGAATCCTTATAAGTCAAAAGCTGGTATGATTAACATTGTCCCAGAGTTCTCTGAGATTGTCCTCTTACCTTTGCATTTTTCCTCTTTATTCTGCTTTGTGGCAGTTATTTCTACCATCCTGACTTCTATCTTACTTATTTTTTTCTCCTGCTTCAGTTTTTCCAGTGTATTTTTCATTTTAGTTATTGTATTGTTCATCATTTTTCTTTAGTTCTACATCCTTGTTAGACATTTCATGTGTCTTCTCCATTCATGGCTCTATTCTGTTTCTAAGATCTTAAATCATCTTAACTATCTTTATTCTGAATTCTTTTTCAGGTAGGTTGCCTATATACTCTTCATTTATGGTCTTGTGGATTTTTACCTTGCTTCATTGTCTGTTTAATACTTCTCCGTCACCTATTTTTGTCTATCTTACTGTGCTTGTATTCTCCTTTCTTCAGGCAACTGGGTCTTAGTTCCTCTTGCTTCTGCTTCTTGGTGGGTGAAGTTGGTCCAGGAGCTTGTGTAGGTTTCTTTGCGTTGGGACCAGTGGGTGGAGCTAAATCATGTTCCTCTAATGGGCAAGGCTGAGTCAAGTGGTATGTTTTGGGATGTCTGTGAGCTTAGTGCAATTTTAGGCAGTCTGTCTTCTAATGGGTAAGGCTGTGTTCCTGTCTTGTTAGTTAGTTATCAGGGTACCCAGCACAGGAACCTGAAGGCAGTTAGGTGAGCCAGATCCTGATGTAGCAATGGAGACCTCCAGAGCTCATGTTGATTAACATTCCCTGGAACAGAGGATTCTCTTGTGTTCTAGCATCTTGGGAATCAGAAATATTACCACAGAGGCTCAGGCCCAACAACTGGCCAGGGAACCAAGGCCCTGCTAACTGTGCAGCATGTCCAGAAGGAAAAACAAAACAAAACAAAACAAGACAAATGATGAAAGCAGAGCCAAAGAAAAGACAAATTAAAAAAAAAAAAAATAGAGAACAAAAATTGAGAGAACAACTTAAAAAAAAAAAGAACCCAAACACAAAAACAATAAAAACAAAAACAATATAAACAGAAAGCAAACGCAAAAAACCCAAAGAAAATATTAAACAAATGAATAATAATGTAAAAAGTGAAACAGAACAAAAACACAAAACAACAACAAATAACAAGACAAAAACAAACAAAACATTGAAAATTAAATGAAAAACAAATGCAAACCAAAAAGAAATGGAAAAAAAAAAAGTAAGAAAAGACAAAAACAAACAACAGAACAAAATTAAACAAACAAAAAAAAAAAGACGAGAAAAAAATGAGAGTAACAATATTTTCCCCTGGGCGTCCACTATCTCTGTTCTTGCCTTCACAGTCTACCCCTGCCTCCTCAGGCAATCGTCCAATACCTCTAGGTAGGACACTGGACCAACTGTAGGCATAGTAGGGACAGATCATATTCTGACTTGACCCAATCCCTGTGTATCAGTTCAGTTCAGTTGCTCAGTCATGTCCGACTCTTTGCAACCCCGTGAATAGCAGCACGCCAGGCCTCCCTGTCCATCGCCAACTCCCGGAGTCCACTCAGATTCATGTCCATCGATACCTGCCCCCAAATTCTACAACTGCCAAAGCTAGACTGGTCTCAGTTTGGGAAGCACTCCTTGTCCTTTACCATGTTCCACAGATGCAGTTTACTAAACAGATCATGAGGATTTAATCTGCTGCTTGCAAAACTGCATGGAGAGATCTCCATTTCTCCTCCTTAGCTGCACAACCCCTGGGGCTCAACTTTGGTTTGACCCCATCTGTGTGTGGGGTATGTTCTCCACCCCGATGAGAAGCAAAATAAGTAAAAGAAGCAACTAATTGAATCTCTCAAGATGATTAGAGCACTTATTTGCATAGGCCAGGAATATATAAGGTGGCCACAACTGGGGCCTTCCTTGTGGCTCAGCTGGTAAAGAATCCACCTGCAATGCAGGAGAGCTGGTTTTGATCCCTGAGTTAGGGAGATCCCCTGGGGAAGGGAAAGGCTACCCACTCCAGTATTCTGGCCTGGATAATTCCATGGACTGTATAGTCCATGGGGTTGCAAAGAGTCAGACACGATTGAGTGACTTTCACTTTCACTTTTCAACTGGGGCATGTGTGAAGCATCTGTGGTGGCAGAGACAAGTAGAAAGATGCAACAGACTGAGACACACTTACCTTAGCGGGAACCCCTCCCAGTACCCATGGAAGCAGGGACTTGTGGGTGGGGAAGGGGGTTTCAGTGGTAGTTCCGCCCCTTGCACACCACTCATCAATGGTGCCTTATTTCCTAGGCAGATGACATATCCTCTAGGAGCATCCCTGACCATGGAGCCCCTCACTCCTGTCTGCTCAAGTTTTCTCTGTGAAGCCAATAGAACATCTCCCTGGATATGTTCTCCTAATCCCATGCTTTAGCACTTAGTCCCCACAAGCATTGGCAGCTTCCTGTCTCAGGCTGGAGCACCAAGAGATGATTCTAAAGAGTGTTTTTGGTGGCAGTGCTCAGGACTCCAGAGCCAATGTGAGTGGAGGAGGCTTTGGTTTGAGGGGTGGGCAAGACTGCTGAGGTCAGAGCCCTTCCCAGTGTCAGTGGGCATGGAAGGGATTTGCAATGGTGACCATATTGCTTTCACATGACTCAACAATGTTATCCTGGTTCTATGGTGTCTCATGCTCCTCAGAAATTTCTCTAGTTGTATAGCTCTTTAGTCCTGTCCGTTCACAGACAGTAGCTGTCCCTCAGTTCAGTTCTGTAGCTCAGTCGTGTCCGACTCTTTGCGACCCCATGAATCGCAGCACACCAGGCCTCCCTGTCCATCACCAACACCTGGAGTTCACTCAGACTCACGCCCATCAAGTCAGTGATGCCATTCAGCCATCTCATCCTCTGTCGTCCCCTTCTCCTCCTGCCCCCAATCCCTCCGAGCATCAGAGTCTTTTCCAATGAGTCAACTCTTCCCATGAAGTGGCCAAAGTATTGGAGTTTCAGCTTTAGCATCATTCCTTCCAAAGAAATCCCTGGGCTGGATCTCCTTGCAGTCCAAGGAACTCTTAAGAGTCTTCTCCAACACCACAGTTCAAAAGCATCAATTCTTCGGTGCTCAGCCTTCTTCACAGTCCAACTCTCACATCCATACATGACTACAGGAAAAATCATAGCCTTGACTAGACGGATATTAGTCGGCAAAGTAAGGTCTCTGCTTTTGAATATGCTATCTAGGTTGCTCATAACTTTTCTTCCAAGGAGCAAGTGTCTTTTAATTTCATGGCTGCAGTCACCATCTGCAATGATTTTGGAGTCCAAAAAAATAAAGTCTGACATTGTTTCCACCGCTTCCCCATCTATTTCCCATGAAGTGATGGGACTGGATGCCATCATCTTCGTTTTCTGAATGTTGAGCTTTAAGCCAACTTTTTTGCTCTCCACTTTCACTTTCATCAAGAGGCTTTTAGTTCCTCTTCACTTTTTGCCATAAGGGTGGTGTTCTCTGCATATCTGAGGTTACTTATATTTCTCCCGGCAATCTTGATTCCAGCTTGTGTTTCTTCCAGTCCAGCATTTCTCATTATGTACTCTGCATAGAAGTTAAATAAGCAGAGTGACAATATACGGCCTCGATGTACTCCTTTTCCTTTTTGGAATCAGTCTGTTGTTCCATGTCCAGTTCTAACTGTTGCTTACTGACCTGCATACAGATTTTTCAAGAGGCAGGTCAGGTGGTCTGGTATTCCCATCTCTTTCAGAATTTTCCACAGTTTATTGTGATCCACACAGGCCCCTACCCAGGGTCTATACTCCAAACCTCACTTTTCAGGACCTGCCCTCCCCAAGCCTGATACATCCAGAGACACATAAATCCAGCTGGGGAGTGCAGGGCAATGATACAGATCATGTTTACAGTTCTTACTTTGTCCTTCCTTCCACAGACTGGATGCTGTGTTCCCCTCCAGACCTCCAAAGGTCCCTTTCTTTCCCAGCTGATGTCCCTACTGTGAATGTGCTTTCTTGAGTACAGGAAACTTGCCTCACATTCAGTTCCCTACAAAGGGAGCTGGTCCCTTCCCATTTCCTACTTTCTTCTTCCTTTTTGTCCTTCTTTTGTTCTACCCAGTTTCATGAGGATTCTTCTTGTCCTTTTAGGTGTCTGAGTCTTCTAGTGTTCAGCAGGTGCTCTATCAGTATTGTTAATTTTTACATGTATTCTTGATGTACCTGTGAAGAAAGGTGTATTCCAATGCTTCTATTCCACCATTTTTACTCCTTCCCCTCCTATTTTTAAATTTTTGAGGACCTACCTAGTGTTTTAAATAATGACTCTTATCAGTTTACATTCTTACCAATAGTATAAGTTCAGTCGCTTAGTCATGTCTGACTCTTTGTGACCCCATGGAATGCCACACACCAGGCCTCTCTGTCCATCACCAACTCCCAGAGCTTATGTCCAGTGAGTTGGTGATGCCATCCAACCATCTCAACCTCTGTTGTCCCTTTCTCCTCCCACCTTCAATCTTTACCAGCATCAGGGTCTTTTCCAAGGAGTCAATTCTTCCTATCAGGTGGCCAAAGATGGAACTTCAGCTTCAGCATCAGTCCTTCCAATAAATATTCAGGACTGATTTCCTTTCAGATGGACTGGTTGGATCTCTTTGCTGTCCAAGGGACTCTCAAGAGTCTTTTCCAACATCACAGTTCTAAAGCCTCAATTCTTTGGCTCTCAGCTTTCTTTATGGTCCAAATCTCACATCCATATATGACTACTGGAAAAACCATAGCTTTGACTAGACGGATCTTTCCTGGGAAAGTAATGTCTCTGCTTTTTAATATGCTATCTAGGTTGGTCACAGTTTTTCTTTCAAGGAGCAAGCCTTTTTAAATTTCATGGCTGCAGTCACCATCTCCAGTGATTTTGGAGCCCCCCCCCCAAATAAAGTCTGTCACTGTTTCCCCATCTATTTGCCATGAAGTGATGGGACCAGATGCCAAGATCTTAGTTTTCCAAATGGTGAGTTTTAAGCCAACATTTTCACTCTCCTCTTTTACTTTCATCAAGAGATTCTTTAGTTTTTCTTCACTTTCTGCCATAAGGTTGGTGTCACCTGCATATCTGAGGTTATTGATATTTCTCCCAGCAATCTTGATTCCGCTTGTGCTTCATCCAGTCCAGCATTTCTCATGATGTACTCTGCATCTAAGTTAAATAAGCAGGGTGACAATATGCAGCCTTGATGTACTACTTTCCCAATTTGGAACCAGTCTGTTGTTCCATGTCCAGTTCTAACTGTTGCTTCTTGACATGCATACAGATTTTTCAGGAGACAAGTCAGGTGGTCTGTTATTCCCATCTCTTTAAGAAGTTTTCAGAGTTTGTTTTGATCCACCCAGTCAAAGGCTTTGACATAGTCAATAAAGCAGAAATGGATTTTTTTCTGGAACTTTTTTGCTTTTTCAATGATCCAGTGGATGTTGGCAATTTGTCTCTGGTTCCTCTGCCTCTTCTAAAACCAGCTTGAACATCTGGAAGTTCATTGTGGGTGAACTGTTGCAGCCTGGCGTGGAGAATTTTGAGCATTACTTAACTAGTATGTGAGATTGTGTGATAGTGATGCTTCCTAAGGCCCACTTGACTCTGCATTCCAGGATGTCTGGTTCTAGGTGAGTGATCACACCATCGTGATTTTCTGGGTCATGAAGATCCTTTTTGAATAGTTATTCTGTGTACTCTTGCCACCTCTTCTTAATATATTTTGCTTCTGTTAGGTCAATACCATTTCTGTCGTTTATTCTGCTCATCTTTTCATGAAAAATTCCCTTGGTATCTCTAATTTTTAAAGAGATCTCTAATCTTACACATTCTACTATTTTCCTCTATTTCTTTGCATTGATCACTGAGGAAGGCTTTCTTATCGCTCCTTGCTATTCTTTGGTACTCTGCATTCGAATGGGTATATATTTTCTTTCCTCTTTGATCTTTTGCTTCTTTTCTTTTCATAGCTATTTGTAAGGCCTCCTCAGACAACCATTTTGCCTGTTGAATTTTTATTCATGGGGATGGTCTTGATCTCCTATAAAATGACATGAACCTCGATCCATAGTCCTTCAGGCACTCTGTCTATCAGATCTAATCTCTTGAACCTATTTGTTACTTCCACTGTATAATTGCAAGGGATTTAATTTAGGTCTTACCTGAATGGTCTAGTAATTTTACCTGTTTTCTTCAATTTAAGTCTGAATTTGGCAATAAGGAGTTCCCTTTTCTCCACATCTATGCTAGTACTTTCTGTCTGTTGCTTGCTTTATAACAGAAATCCTAAGAAGTATGAGTTGCTATCTCATTAGGATTTTGATTTGCTTTTTCCTGGTGATTAGTGAGCTTGAGCATCTTTTGCCAGGAGAAATATCAATAACCTCAGATATGCAGATAACACCACCCTTATGGCAGAAAATGAAAAGGAACTAAAGAGCCTCTTGATGAACATGAAAGAAGAGAGTGAAAAGCTGGCTTAAAACTCAACATTCATAAAATGAAGATCACGGCATCCAGTCCCATCACTTCATGGCAAATAGATGGGGAAACAGTGGAAACCGTGTCAAAAACCTAAGATCATGACATTTGGTCCCATCACTTCATGGCAAATAGATAGGGAAACAGTGGAAACAGTGTCAGACTTTATTTTATCAGTCTCCAAAATCACTGCAGATGGTGACTGCAGTCATGAAATTAAAAGACACTTGCTCCTTGGAAGAAAAGCTATGACCAACATAGCATGTTAAAAAGCAGAGACATTACTTTGCCAACAAAGGTCCATATAATCAAAGGTACGGTTTTTCCAGTAGTCATGTACAGATGTGAGAAATGGACTGTAAAGAGAACTGAGTGCTGAAGAATTGCTTCTGAACTGTGGTGTTGGAGAAGCCTCTTGACAAGTCAATCCTAAAGGAAATTGGTCCTGAATATTCATTGGAAGGACTGATGTTGAATCTGGAAGTCCAATACTTTGCCCACCTGATGTGAAGAAATGACTCATTTGGAAAGACACTGATGCTGGGAAAGACTGAAAGTGGGAGGAGAAGGGGATGACAAAGGATGAAATGGTTGTTTGGCATCACTGGCTGAATGAGTTTGAACAAGCTCTGGGAGTTTTTGATGGAACGGGAAGCCTGGAATGCCACAGTCCATAGAGTCACAAAGAGATATGTTTGAATGACTCAACTGAACTGAATGGCCATTTGTATGTTTTCTTTGGGAAAATGTCTATTCTCCTCTGCCCATTTTTAAAATTGGATTATTATTACTATTTTTGTTAAGTTCTATGAGTGTCTTACATATTTTGGATATTAACATCTTGTAAGATAGTTGGTTTACAAATATCTCTATTTCATAGGATGTTGTTCTGTTCATTCAATTTGTTATTTCCTTTGTTGAGCAGAAGCTTTTTAGTTTAATTGTAGTCCCACTGGTTTTGCTTTTGTTGCTAGGACTTTTGGTTTGTTTGGGATGGTGTTGTTAGCTGCCTCCTGTACAGTATTACAGACCACAGCCCATAGTTTTTCAAGGACACTATTATCTAGATATAGTCCCTTGAATCTGTTGATTGCTTCTACTGAAAATTCATACTGGATTTGACTTAAGTCATATCGGGCTGGCCTAGGCTTTTTGGCAGTTTTATTATTCTTTTTTTTAAGCTTGAATCTTGCTATGAGAAGCTGATTATCTGAGCCATAGTCAGTTCCAGGTATTGTTTTTGTTGACTGTATACAGTTTCTCCATCTTTGGCTACAAAGACTGTAATCAGTTTGATATTGGTATTGACCATTTGGTGATGTCCATGTGTAAAGTCATCTCTTGTGTTGTTGATAAAGTGTATTTTCTATGACTAGTGCATTCTATTGGAAAAATTCAGTTAGCCTTTGCCCTGCTTCACTTAGTTCTCCAAGGCCAAATGTGCCTGTTACTCCAGGTATATCTTGAGTTCCTACTTATGCATTTCAATCCCTAATGATGAATACAACATCTGTTTTATGTGTTAGCTCTAGGAGATCTTCTAGGTCTTCATAGAACAGATCAGCTTCAAGAAGGCAAAGTGGTTGTGTGAGGTGTCACTATGAATAGCAGAAAAAACAAAGTGAAGTGAAAAGCAAGGGAGAGAGGGAAAGTGAGGTCGCTCATTCGTATCTGACTCTTTGCAAACCCATGTACTGTAGCCTTTCAGGCTCCTCTGTCCATGGGATTTTCCAGGCAAGAGTGCTGGAGTGGGTTGCCATTTCCTTCTCCAGGGGATCTTCCTGAGCCCGGAATCGAGCCTGGGTCTCCTGCATTGCAGGCAGACGCTTTACCATCTGAGCCACCAGGGAAGCCCGATGAGAGGGAAAGGTACATCCAATTAAATGCAGAGTTTCAAAGAATAGCTAGAAGAGATGAGAAGGTCTTCTTCAATAAACAGTGCGTAAAACTGGAAGAAAACAACAGGAGAGGAATGACTAGAGATCTCTTCAGGAAATATTAAGGGAACATTTCTCCCAAAGATGAGCACATTAAAGCACAGAAGCTGTAGAGACCTAGTAGATACTGAAGAGGTCAAGAAGAGATGGAAAGAATGCACAGAAGAACCGTATTAAAAAAAAAAAAAAGATTCAGATTACTGAAGATCTCCAGATTACTATGATGGTGTATTTAGTCACCCATAGGAAGACATTCTGGAGTGCAAAGTCAAGTGGGTCTAAAATTTAAAAAATAAAAACTAAAAAAAAAAAAAAAAGAAGAATCAGTGCTGTTAATGAAGCTAGTGGATGTGATGGCATTCCAGCAGAACTATTCAGATCCCTAAAGGAGGATGCCATCAAAGCTTTGCAGTCATTATATCAACAAATCTGGAAGACCCAACAGTGGACGCAGGACTGGAAAAGGTCAATCCTCATCCCAATTCCCAAGAAGAGTGTAACCAAAGAATGCACTAATCATCAGAAAGTTGCACTCATCTTCAATGCTAGGAAGATCATGCATAAAATCTTGCATGGTAGGCTTCAGCATTATTGAACCAAGAACTTCCAGATGTCCAAGCTGTGTTTAGAAAAGGAATAGGAACTAATTGGATCAATTTGGATCAAATTGCCAACATTCACTAGATTATAGAGAAAGCAAAGGAATTTCAGGAAAAAAAAAAATCTATCTCTGTTGAATCAACTATGCTAAAGCCTTTGACTAAGTGGATCATGACAAACTGTGGAAGGCTTAGAGATGGGAATACCAGACCATCCTACCTGTCTCCTGAGAAACCTGTATGTAGGTCAAGAAGCAACATTTAGAACCATGTATGGAACAACTAATGGATTAAAGATCAATAAAGGAGTATGCTGAGCACATCATGAGAAATCCAAAGCTGGATGAGTTGCAAGCTGGAATGAAGATATGTAGAAGAAACATCAACAACCTCAGATATGTGGATGATACCACTCTAATGGAAGAAATCAAAGAGGAACTAAAGAGCTTCTTGATGAGGATGAAGGAGGAGAGTGAAGGAGCTGACTTAAAACTAAATTAAAAAAAAAAAAAAAAACAAACTAAGATCATGGCATCTGGCCCCACTACTGCTTGGTAAATAGAAGGGGAAAAGGTGGAAGGAGTAACAGATTTCTCCTTTTAGGATCCAAAATCACTGCAGATGGTGACTGCAGCCATGAAATTCGAAGGCAATTGCTCCTTGGTGGGAAAGTGATAACAAACCTAGTCAGTTTGTTGAAAATCAGAGACATTGCTCTGCTGAAAAAGGTCCGTATAGTAAAGGCTATGGTCTTCCCAGTGGACATGTATGGTTGTGAGAGCTGGACCGTAAAGAAGGCAGAATGCCAAAGAATTGGTGCCTTCAAACTGTGCTGGAAAGGTCTCCTGAAAGTCCCTTGGACAGCAAGGATTAACAGCAAAGATTGACAACAAACCAGTCAATCTTGAGGGAGATCAACCCTGAATATTCAATGGAACGACTGATGCTGAAGCGGAAACTCCAGTGTTTTGGTCATCTGATTCACACAGACTACTCATTGGAAAAGTCCCTGATGCTGGGAAAGATTGAGACTAGAGTGGAAGGAGAAGAGGCCATCAGAGGATAAGATGGCTGAACAGCAACACCAGTTCGAGGAATATGAACTTGGGCAAAGTCCAGGAGACGGTGAAGGACAGGGAGGCCTGGCATACTGCAGTCCATGGGGTAGCAAGAGTCAGACATGACTGGGTGACTGGACAACATCAACAACAGCAACTTTTGGTTTCACAGTTAAAATTCTTGCCAAGACCAAGGCCAAGAGCTTTTCCCCTGTGTTTTCTTCTATTTTATATTTTCAGATCTGTTACATTTAAGTCTTTAATCCATTTAAAGTAAATTTTTGTGAGTAATGTAATATCTGAAGTTTTGATTCTGCTACTCAAGAAAATAAGAGTGAAGACTCAAAATAAAAAATTTAAAAAATTAAAATTGACACCACAGAATTACTTCTGGAACCTGAAATGACTATAAACAACTACAGGTCAATAAATTGGATATTTCTATATAATGACTACTGGTGTTAAAACTCAGAACAAAATATAAAGAAACAACATATATGGGCATATTGAAACACAGTATTATGGAAAAAATGGTATTATTTCTATGGGTATAATGAAAGTTTACTTTTGTATTACCTATTAATATAATTCATCCAATGAACATTTTAAGGATAAAATTGGGAAAAAAAATTGATAGATGCTCTAGTGATTTTTGAAAATAAACAAAGACATTTTTGGTTAAAACCATTAGTAAAACAATAAAAGGAAATTTTATATCAGGTATGAAATCATGTCTAAGTGGTTATAATTTCTGAATGTTTTCTGTGAAATATTCTAAAGAATATAAAAATCTCCACTGTCACAATTGTTATTCAGCTGATCAGTTGTGTCTGACTCTTAGCAACCCCATGGACTGCAGCATTCCAGGCTTCCCTGACCTCCACCATCTCCCAGAACTTGTTCAAACTCACGTCCATTGAGTTGGTGATGCCATCCAAACATTTCATCCTCTGTCATCCCCCTTCTCCTCCTGCTTTCAATATTTCCCAGCAACAGAGTCTTTTCTAATGGGTCAACTCTTCAAATCAGGTGGCCAAAGAATTGGAACTTCAGCTTCAGCATTAATCCTCCCAATGAATATTCAGGACTGATTTCTTTTAGGATGGACTGGTTGGATCTCCTTGCAGTCCAAGGGACTCTCAAGAGTCTTCTCCAACACCAAAGCTCAGAAGCATCAATTCTTCAGTGCTCAGCCTTCTTTATGGACCACCTCTTACATCCATACCTGGCTACTGGAAAAACCATAGCTTTGACTAGATGGACCTTTGTCAGCAAAGTAATGTCTCTGTCTTTTATTATGCTGCCTAGGTTAGGCATAGCTTTTCCTCCAAGCAGCAAGTGTCTTTTAAATTCATAACTGCAGTCCCCATCTGCAGTGATTTAGAGCCCAAGAAAATAAAATCAGTCAATTATGTCACTATTTCCCCATCTATCTGCTATGAAGTGATGGGACTGAATGCCATGATCTTAGTTTTTTCAATGTTGAGTTTTAAGCCAGCTTTTTTCACCCTTCTCTTTCACATTCAACAAGAGGCTCTTTAGTTCCTCTTCACTTTCTGCCATATGGGTTGTGTCATCTGCATATCTGAGGTTATTAATATTTCTCCCAGCAATCGGGATTCTAGCTTGTGCTTCATCCAGTCTGGCATTTCTCATGATGTACTCTGCATATAGTTAAATAACAGGGTGACAGTATACAGCCTTGATGTACTCTTTTCCCAATTTGGAATGAGTCCATTGTTCCAAGTCTGGTTCTACTAACTGTTGCTACTTGACCTGCGTACAGGTTTCTCAGAAGGCAGGTAAGGTGGTCTGGTATTCCCATCTCTTGAAGAATTTTCAACAGTTTGTTGTGATCCACACAGTCAAAGGCTTTAGCATAGTCAATGAAGCAGAAATAGATGTTTATTCTGGAATTCTCTTGATTTTTCTATGATCTAGTGGATGTTGGCAATTTGATCTCTAGTTCCTCTGACTTTTCTAAATCCATCTTGAACATCTGGGATCTCTCAGTTTACATACTGCTGAAGCCTAGCTTGGATAATTTTGAGCATTACTTTCCTAGCATGTTAATGAGTGCAATTGTGCAGTAGTTTGAACATTCTTTGGTCTTGCCTTTCTTTGGGACTGGAATGGATACTGATCTTTTCCAGTCCAATGGCTACTGCTGAGTTTTCCAAATTTGTTGTCCTATTGAGTGCAGCACTTTCATAGCATCTTCTTTTAGGATTTGAAATAACTCACCTGGAATTCCATCACCTCCACTAGCTTTGTTCATAGTGATGCTTCCTAAGGCCCTCTTGACTTCACATTCCAGGATGTCTGGTTCTATGTGAGTGATCACAGCTTCATGTTTATCTGGATCATTAGATCGTATTTCTTTTTTTTTTTTTTTTTTACAGTTCTGTGTATTCTTGCCACTTCTTAATATTTTCTGCTTTGTTACGTCCATACCATTTCTGTATTTATTGTGGCCATCTGTGCATGATATGTTCCCTTAGTGTCTCTGATTTTCTTGAAGAAATCTCTAGTCTTTCCCATTCTACGATTTTCCTCTATTTGTTTGCACTGATCACTTAACAAGGCTATCTTATCTCTCTTTGCCCTTGTTTGGAACTCTGCGTTCAGATAGCTATATCTTTCCTTTTCTCCTTTGCCTTTCCCTTCTCTTCTTTATTCAGATATTTGTATGGCCTCCTCAGGCAACCATTTTGCCTTTTGGCAGTTTTTTTTCATGGGGGTGGTTTTGATCACCACCTCCTGCACAATGCTATGAACCTCTATCCATATTTCTTCAGGCACGCTGTCTGTTAGATCTAATCCCTTGAATCTATTTGTCACTTCCACTGTATAATTGTAAGGTAGTTTACTTTAGGTCATACCAGAATGGCCTAGTGGTTTTCCCTACTTTCTTCTATCTAAATCTGAATTTTGCAACAAGGAGTTCATGATCTATGCAACAGTCAGCTCCTGGTCTTGTTTTGGCTGACTGAGCTTCTCCATCTTCGGTTCCAAAGAATATAATCAATCTGATTTCAATATTGATAATCTAGTGATTTCCATGTGTAGATTTATGTCTTGTGATATTGGAAGAGAGTCTTTGCTATGATCAGTGTGTTCTCTTGGCAAAACTCTGTTAGTCTTTGACCTGCTTTATCTTGTACTCCAAGACCAAACTTTCCTTTTACTCCAGGTATCTCTTGACTTCCTAGCTTTGCATTCCAGTCCCTATGATGAAATGAACATCACTGTTAGGTATTAGTTCTAGAAGTTCTTGTAGCTTTTCATAGAACCATTCAGCTTCTTCAGAATTAGTGGTTGGAGCATATACTTGGATTACTGTGATACTGAATGATTTTCCTTGGAAACAAACAGAGATCATTCTGTTGTTTTTGAGATTTACTTGAGTACTGTACTTGAGACTCTTTTTGTTGATTATAAGGGTTACTCCATTTCTTCTAAGGGATTCTTGCCAAAAGTAGTAGATATAATGGTTATCTGAATTAAATTCATCCCTTCTGATCCATTTTATTTCACTAATTCCTTAAATGTCAGTGTTCACTCTTGCCATCTCCTGTTTGACCACTTCCAAATCACCTTGATTCATGGACCTAACATTCCAGATTCACATGCAATATTGTCTTTTATAGCACTGAACTTTACTTTCATCACCAGATCCATCCACAACTGGGCATTTTTTCTGCTTTGTCTCAGACTCTTCATTCCTTCTGGAGCTTTTTCTCTGCTCTTCTTCAGTAGCATATTGGGCACCTACAAACATGGGGATTTCATCTTTCAGTGTCATATCTTTTTGCCTTTTCAAACTTTTCATACAGTTCTCAAGGAAAGAATGCTGAAGTGGTTTGCCTTTCCCTTCTTCAGTGAACCACACTTTGTCAGAACTCTCCACCATGACCTATCTGTCGTGGGTGTCCCTACACAACATAACTCATAGTTTCTTTGAGTTAAACAAGGCTGTGATCCATGTGATCAGTTTGCTTAGTTTCCTTTGATTGTGGTTTTCATTCTGTCTGCCTTCTGATGGATGAAGATAAAAAGCTTGTGGAAGCTTCCTGGTGGGAGGGATTGGCTGTGGGAATCTAGGTCTTGCTCTGGTGGCAGGGCCATGCTCAGTAAATCTTTTATCCAATTATCTGCTAATGGGTGGGGCTGTGTTCCCTGCCTGTAGTTTGACCTGAGTAGTTTTGCCATAGCTTTAATAAAGGTATTCTACTTTTTCTTTCAAACCTTCTTCCCCAAGCTGTTTTAAAGTAAAAATAATAATAATAAAAATAAAATAAATAAATAAGAGAAACCTAAAGATCTACAAATGCCAGAAATGGTTTTTATGGATTCTCTGGAGGCTAAGAACTCCTCTTCCTCTCCTTCAGCAGGGGATCAGATGTCTGAGAAGCTTTCTGCCCCTGGAAGTATGGCAAGTGGGCATCTGCTCTGTTAAAAATGTTGCAAAACTTGAAAAAAAAAAAAAGACTTTTTTCCCCATTTGGATAAAGCTGGGAGCTTTTATTTTGTAAGATAAAGCCATTGAGAGGAAAGCCAGGGGTTCTGCTGGGTCACAAAGTCTTCATTATGATGCTCTCACTAATGACCACACAGGACAGTTAACGAGTTGACCTGAGGTGGATGGTACAGCAATTGATGTCTTGATATCTGCTTGGGATGCTGATCACATGGAAGGTCCTGGGATCCTAATCACATGGATGGTCCTGGTATCCTGCTCATATTGGCTGCTAAAATATGCCACTTCTGAACTAAGTGAAGTGCAGTCGCTCAGTCGTGTCCAACTCTTTGTGACCCCACGGACTGTAGCCTATCAGGCTCCTCTGTCCATGGGATTTTCCAGGCAAGAGTGCTGGAGTGGATTGCCATTTCCTTCTCCAGGGGATCTTCCTGATCCAGGAATCAAACCTGGGTCTCCCTCATTGCTGACAAACCCTTTACCATCTGAGCCACCAGGGACTAATGCCATCTTCAATTAAAGTCTTTATCAATGGTTCTCAGATTTTGGTGTGAATCACAAATACCTGTATAATACCTAAAGATCCAGATTCCTGGGTTCCACTAACAGAGAGTCTGACATTTTGAGTGAGAGGAACAATCTATCACTTTTCTAGTGGTCTGTGTCTCCCAGAGAGATGGACTTCCAGCTACAGTGTAAGCACCTTTGTTGTAGTACTATCTGTACTTGCGAAGCTATTAAAAAAGAAAAAAGAAAAAAAAACAGACATTATTATAGCTATGATCTCTCTATAGGAAGAAAAATGAAGTTCTAGATGGCCCCTTATTTATTTCATAGCACAACTAGTACGTTGAAATTGCAGCATAAATAATTTGAATGTTCTATGGCTGGTACAGCTAGTTAAACTGTATATTTACAATGTATAGATTATGGACTTCCATAGTTTACTTACAGTGTACCAGAAATAAGAACTTCAGAGATAATCTTTCTTCTCCATTGAAGCAGAAGCTAAAGTATGTATCTTGGTATGTATCAGAAGTAGTAACTTGATTAAAGGGTTTTACTTCAGACATCTGATGAAGTTCAGAGCTTTTAAATACATCAGAAAAGAATATTGAAAACAGTGGCAAATGAGAGAAAGAATGAATTCTTCCCCAAACATCATTTCTTGGTGGAATTGATGAATATGTGATGACACATCTGCACATCACTGGAGTTAATAGAATGCTTAAAGGCACAATGCAGACGCCCACATCTTCCAAATGTTTTGTAACATTTGGGTGCAAAGGAATGAAATTGCCTTCCTTTTTAAATTCACCTATTGTGTTAGCAGTGGTCACTCTGAATCCCAAGGAGAAACCAAAAATCTTTGTTTTTGTTGTTTGAGGTTAGGTTTTGTAGAGTAATTAGAGAAATTCCTGTCTTAAATAAATTGAGGTATCAGAATATATTGACATATCTTCCTCCAAATACTTTAAAGAAAAATGCTACTGCTATAAAATACTTGGAAAAAAGTTTAAAGGACCTTTGGAGCTTCTGTTACATGTCCCTGCTTTTTTAATTTTTAAATATCTGGTTGCCGAATGCCCCATATACTCAGAAAAAGCTAGTTTTTAAATAACAAATACTGAAAAGCATTATCTACTTCATAAACTATGCTGACCTTGATTTAATATCCAGAAAATAGGTTTACCATTCTTGGGATGATATTAGTAATATGACGCTAACTATAACTTTTTTTGTAATCTGATGATCTTATTCACTGACTTTTTTCCTTAATGATAGCTGGGTAAATGACAAGCTGCTTATATTAACCAGGTCTCCCAATTCTCATTTGTCAAGAGCCCTATCAGTGTACACTGCCTTTGCACTCTTTTTAAGTCCCTAAAGCAAAATCCATGTTGAAAATGGCATTTATTTTTGCGAAATTAATTTCAGATATCCTGTTTCAGTTCAGTTCAGTTCAGTCGCTTAGTCATGTCTGACTCTTTGCGACCTCATGAGTCGCAGCACACCAGGCCTCCCTGTCCATTACCAACTCCCGGAGTTTACCCAAACTCATGTCCATCAAGTTGGTATTGCCATCCAATCATCACATCCTCTGTCATCCCCTTCTCCTCCAGCCCCCAATCCCTCCCAGCATCATGGTCTTTTCAAACGAGTCAGCTCTTTGCACGATGTGGCCAAAGTATTGGAGCTTCAGCTTCACCATCAGTCCTTCCAATGGACACCCAGGACTGATCTCTTTTCGGATGGACTGGTTGGATCTCCTTGCAGTCCAAGGGACTCTCAAGAGTCTTCTCCAACACCACAGTTCAAAAGCATCAATTCTTCAGCACTCAGCTTTCTTCAAATCTCATTTTGAAATGCATGCTGTTGTTTTTTATCTGTTATTTTTCTTAAACCTAGTCAAAGTTGTTGTTGTTGTTGTTGTTGTTGTAATCTTCTAATTCTTTCTCTGGTGCAAAAGAATCTTCCCTGTGCTTCATATTCAGTGTTACTTGGCTAGCATCTTTCTTGGCCCTTACACCCCTCAGTCAAATTGACTGAGGCTTTCTGCCTGTGACCTCTGTCTGTTTGTAGTCATGCCAAGAGATCCCAGGGATCCCAGGCACCCATCTAAATCTTCCCTCCCCCTTGGGATCCCATTCTAAGCAGCAGATGCTTGCTAGCAGAGGATGCTCTGTAGGGTCTGTTCTAAGTCACATATGGTCTCCAGTTGTGACTGGAGTCTGTTCCAGAGTCTCATACGGGCTCTGCTGTGGACTGATGTTTATAATCTCAATGTTGATGTGGAGGAGAGTTTTGTTCCTTCCTTGGGGAGTAATTGATATTCCATTTATTAGAAAAATATAGCCACAGTGTATAATTTCTGCATTCTTTCACTCTTTCTTATGATTATCTTGCTATCTGTCACCTGAACACTGGTGGTTTAGAGAATATATGGGAAAATCTGAAACTCTTCCTGAAGTCATGATCCCTTCTAGAAAATGGATGTTTATTTTTTCTTTTGGAGAAAGGAAATGGCAACCCATTTTGGAGAAGGCAATCCATTTTGGAGAAGAAAATGTCAACCCACTCTAGTATTTTTGCCTGGAGACTTCCATGGATAAAGGAGCCTGGGAGGCTGCAGTCCATGCTTTTGCAAAGAGTCTGAGTGATTTTCATGATAGCAATTTTCACTCACTCACCTTTTCTGTTGAGGTTTTGCAGAAAATTATTTCTCAAATATTTTTCCACTCAAAGTTATATCTAACGGAAGGTTTTATTTTGTCTAAATTGATGAGGACAGAATAAAACTAGTTTTTATCAATTATAAGGTACTGATGACACTCAGTACTTATGATAAATAATAACTCATTCATTTGCTAAATTCCTCTGGCACTATAGGTTTCTGAATTTTCTCTGATTGAAAATTGATTGAACTACAATCAGAACAATTTTATGTGTATTTTATTACATTATGATTTAAAATTGTTAATTAATATATACTTTTTAAGTTTTTATTTTCTATTGGAGTATAGTTGATTATGGAGTAGGAAATAGCAACCCACTCCAGTATTCTTGCTTGGAGAATTCCATGGACAGAGGAGCCTGGTGGACTACTGTCCATGGGGTCACAAAGAGTTGAACATGACTGAGCAACTGAGCATGCATGCATACTCAATATTCTTATAGTTTCAGAATGCAACAATATTCTGAAACAATAGTTTCAGGTGTACAGCAAAGTTATACATGATTCAGTTATATATGTATCTATTCTTTTCCAAATTCTTTTCCCATTTAGATTGTTATATAATGTTGATCAGAGTTCCCTGTGCTATACAGTAGGTCTTGTTGGTTATGCATTTTAAATACAGCAGTGTTACATGTTGATCCCAAACTCCCTAATTATCCTTTTCTCCCACTTTTCCCCTCTGATAACCATAAGTTCATGCTCTAAGTCTTTGTTTCTGTTTTGTAAATACATTCATTTGTATCATTTCTCTTTAGATTCTGCACATAAGTGCTATCATACAACAGCTCTTTTTTTTTTTTTTCTCTGACTTACTTTACTCAGTATGATAATATCTAGGTCTATTCATGGTGCTGCAGATAGCATTACTGCATTCTCTTTAATGGCTGAGTAACATTCCATTATATACATGTACATCTTCTTTATCCATTCCTCTGCTGATGAACATTTAGGTTGCTTCCATGTCTTGGCTATTATAAACAGTGCTGCAATGAACATCATGATGGATGTATCCTTTAGAACCATAGTTTTCTCTGGATATATGCCCAAGAGTGAGGTTGTAGGATCATATGGTAGCTCCATTTTTGTTGTATAAGGAACCTCCATACTGTTCTCCATGGTGGCTGTACCAATTTGCATTCCCACCAGCAGGGTAGGATAGTTTCTTACATGTTTTATGTGGGTGTGGTAGGCAGAATAATGGCTCTGAGGCCCCAGATCTCCATTTCCTAATACCCAGAACTGGTGAAGGTTATTTTATATCACAAAGGAAAGTTTGTAGATGTGATTAATTTAAGGATCTTGAGAAGAGGATGCTATCCTGGTTTATAAGATTTGGCCATAGTCCTTATGAGAGGGAGGTAGGAAGATTCTAAGTTAGAGAAAGAGGTATAATGACAGAAGCAGAGAATTAAGTTATGGGCTTTGAAGATGGAAGAAGAGGCTGCAAGCCAAGGACTATTGGCAGCCACCAGAAACTCAGAAGACAAGGAAACGGGATATGTCCTCAGAGCCTCCAGAATGAGGCAGCCCTACCAACACCTCAGCTGCAACCCAGGGAAGATGATTTTGGATTTCTGACCTCTACAATTATAAGGTGATAAATTTGTGTTGTTTTCAGATGTTAAATCCATAATAAGTAGTAGCAACATTAAGAATCTAATGCAATCAGCATAAGTATTAGACTTGCCTCTCCCTGAAGATGACAAACAGGATTTCACTGTACATTGGTGTGATGTGAAATTGCATCAGCACAAGAGATTTTTTAAATGCAGCCTCTGTGCGCAGGCAGTTTGGATATTTGCAGTCTCAGAATATTACAAGTAATAGTAACTTTTTCTTTTGAAAATACGATTATTGAAAATATGTGTATGTGAGTTTGCTTAAATATTTCCTTGCTTATTATGAAACATGAAAAGGTTTTAAATGCATTAGAAAGATTACAAATTAATCCTCACAGTTCTGTGAAATAAATACTACCACCCCAGTTTTATGAATAAACTGAGGTTTAGTTAATCAAAGCCATTTAATCACTAAGTGACAGAGTCAAAATTCCAGTTTTTATATTTCTGATATCAAAAGCCAAATATTTTACTTAGCAACCATGTTACATTGTCTTCAGTATGTTTGAAATTTCTTGAAACCTTTGAAAAATATAAGATGATAAATTTGGAATGCATGTGACTTTACAGTTTTACCTCAAGTTCTAAGAAAATATTTTTCCTTCTTCATCCTTAATGTTATATTATTTTACAAGTATCTGCTGTTTACTGATAAAACATGTCTATAGGTATAGTGATACTGATTATGATATTCAAGTTCTATAAATTATAGAGTATTTAAAGCCTCGTGAAAACCCCTACTCTCTAAAATTGCATTAATTCCAGAAGCATTCCTATCAGTTCCGTTCGGTCGCTCAGTCATGTCCGACTCTTTGCGACTCCATGAATCACAGCACGCCAGGCCTCCCTGTCCATCACCAACTCCCGGAGTTCACTCAGACTCACATCCATTGAGTCCGTGATGCCATCCAGCCATCTCACCCTCTGTCATCCCCTTCTCCTCCTGCCCCCAATCCCTCCGAGCATCAGAGTCTTTTCCAATGAGTCAACTCTTCTCATGAGGTGGCCAAAGTACTGGAGTTTCAGCTTTAGCATCAGTCCTTCCAAAGAAATCCCAGGGCTGATCTCCTTAAGAATGGATTGGTTAGATCTCCTTGCAGTCCAAGGGACTCTCAAGAGTCTTCGCCAACACCAGTTTAAAAGCATCAATTCTTCGGTGCTCAGCCTTCTTCACAGTCCAACTCTCACATCCATACATGACCATAGGAAAAACCATAGCCTTGACTAGACGGACCTTAGTCAGCAAAGTAATGCCTCTGTTTTTGAATGTGATATCTAGGTTGGTCATAACTTCCTATAAAAGGGTATAAAATCTATAATATTGGACAATAAGTACTATGTTCTAAAAAGGATATATAAGGAAAGAAATACCACCACCATTTCTTATACCTAGATTGGTTATTCTGAATATGTTTGTTAGCGGAAAAAGGATATTTCAAAATTGGGAGCTATTGAGTGGCTAATGGTTAGATATTAACTTTGTGCTTTATTTTAACATTACTGTCAGAGATGAGAAGAATGAAAATGCAGAGCCCTTGTAATGTTCTTAAACTTCTATTTAGAAGTTGAACCAGAAAATATTCCCATAGTTCATAGTTGATTGTATTTTGAAAAATGTGAATAACTCTTTTAAGTCACTGGTATTGTTTTTAGAAGACATACATTAGATACTATGAAGTTAAACATGAACTTCTGAGTGGGGGTGCAGATAATTTTTGGTAACTAGCAGTAGATTGCTTGCCAGAATTGATTCAAGAGCTCTGGCTAGAAGAGGCTTTCATCTTCACACCCCTATTATCCCACTCTGCTCTGTGTGCATCAGTACTATTCCTGTGTATCAGAAAAAGTAAAACCAGGTCAAAGATCTTCTGGGGTACAAAAGCTTTACTTACCTTTAAGACCTCAAAGCAGGTTTTGTTGATCATAAACTGTCCTCACTACAGTTTAAGATGATCTAAAACAGGGAGCTTATCTGACTTATTCTTTGAGATGGTATCTTCAGTATCTGGAAAGGTAAATGAAATATAATAGTATCTGAATAAGTAATATTTGAATGTATGAATGAATTGGCCAAACATCCACCGCATGGTCACATACAACTAAGGTCAGGAGATCATACATTTGTTAAGGTGGGATCACTTCTCATCATTTCTTTTTTGCTTTATTTTGAATACTTACTTTATTATTATTTATCCAGTCTCTGATCCTAGTCTCATTTATATGTAACAATGATATTGTTATTATCCCCCATGTCATTTAGAGCTTCATGGCTCTCAAATCAGGTTCTGCACCTTCTCTTCTATTTGGGTCATCTATGAAGATCTTAGAACACCAATGTTTATTTATGAACAAGCTGTATTATAACTATGTCTCTGGCTTCTCCAGATCATGGGAACATTATGAATCACAGAAGAAGTTGGTATGAGACAAATCCCAACTTTATTGTAGGAAGCAGAAGAGCCTTATTCTCAAATGTATTTTAATTACATGAAGATTATCCCTCTACTCCTCATTTCTTATTGTAGTTAGTCAGTATGAACTCCTCCAGTTTCTCCCAAATAAAAATAACTTATAAATCAGCACTGGTTGAAGTGGAGTTTAGGTTGCTGAGAAGCTTTATACTTCTAAATAAGGCTGGTATTCTATAAAGACAGTCAGACAACATTGCTTGATTCCAATTAGTAGACAAAATGTCTAGATTTTTATCTCTTCTCTTGTACCTTCTCCTAGAAAACTGAAAATATCATATTACCACCCCTCACCCCACCCCAACACAGGTAAGTGTTTAGTTCACTCTCAGTTACTTTAGTTTGTTATTTAACTACACCTTTTCTTCCTTTTAGTGATAAAATTTTAAAATCTAAAATTTTAAAATCTTAGAGAAAAGACTAGATTCTTAAATGTTCGGTTCAGTTCAATCACTCAGTCGTGTCACACTCTTTATGACCCCATGGACTGCAGCACGCCAGACCTCCCTGTCCATCACCAACTCCCGGAGTTTACCCAAACTCATGTCTATTGAGTCGGTGATGCCATCCAACCATCTCATCCTCTGTCATCCCCTTCTCCTTCTGCCCTCAATCTTTCCCAGCATCAGGGTCTTTCCAATGTCAGTTCTTCACATCAGCTGGCCAGTGTTGGAACTTCAGAATCACCATCAGTCCTTCCAATGAATATTCAGGATTGATTTCCTTAAGAATTGAATGGTTTAGTATCCTTTCAGTCCATGGGACTCTCAAGAGTCTTCTCCAACACTACAGTTCAAAAGCATCAATTCTTCAGTGTTCAGCCAGCTTTATGGTCAAACTCACACATCCATGAGTTTGGATGGCTCATACATGGCTACTGGAAAAATCATAGTTTTGACTAGGTGTGAATCTTTGACAAAGTATCGTCTCTACTTTTTAATGTGCTGTATAGTTTTGTCATAGCTTTTCTTCTGAGGAGAAAGCCTCTTTTAGTTTTGTGGCTGCAGTGACCATCTGCAGTGATTTTGGAGCCCAAGAAAATAAAGTCTGTCACTGTTTTCATTGTTTCCCCATCTATTTTCCATGAAGTTATGGGACCGGATGCCGTGATCCTCATTTTATGAATGCTGAGTTTTAAGCCAGCTTTTTCACTCTCCTCTTTCACCTTCAATCAGTATGTTAAATCAGTATGCCCATTCTTAGATATTTTTATATCTAAGAATGGGCAAAGGAGATAAATTCAACAGCATTCATTAACATGACACAGGAGCTCCTTGGAAGACAGGGGTGATTGAGAATAACATCTGTCTCTGTTGCTAAAAGAGACATTTGCTTCTAACAAAGAAAAGAACTCACCCAGTTCTCCAGTGGCCTGTCTCTGCAGTCCATTCCTCAGCTGATAAGTCACCAGGGGCAGCATTTGCTCAGCTGCATTTGGAAGGACACATGGATGTAATGTGTGGAGTTTTTGTAATGCAAAGTGAAGGAGTAAATAAAAATCAAGATATTTGAAAGAGGTTTTCTAGAAAAATCATTTAAAAAGTCACTGAAAGTCTTTAAAAATGTCACTTCTTCATTTAGCTACCTTCAAAATCAAAGTACTTCCCACTATTTATGTGTTCTTCATTTATTCATTCAACAAATATGAAGCATTTAGGATTGGCCAGACACAGTTCAAGGAGCATGGGAAACATCACTAAATAAATGCAGTTCCACTTTTTTCCCAAAGCACACTCACTTGTAAGGTAATCCCAGCTGTGACTGCCAAGACAGAATGAGCTTAAAACAAATCTAGAAATGTGAATGCTGGCTTATAAAATAAAAGTGGAAAAATTTTAAATTTAGAACTAAATTCGTTTTTACTTGCACTTTTTTTTTCTTTCTTACAGATATGTAAGAGTAGTCCAGAGTCACTTAGGCATTATGAAATTCACTGTAATGTTTATGTGCTAAGTCATTTCAGTCGGGTTCCAACTGTTTGTGACTCTATCTACTGTAGCCCACCAGGCTCCTCTGTCCATGGGATTCTCCTGGCAAGAATACTGTAGGAGGTTTCCGTGCCCCTCTCCAGGGGATCTTCCTATAACACAGTTATCGAGCCCTTGTCTCTTACATCTCCTGCAATGGCAGGTGGGTTCTTTACCACTAGTACCACCTGGGAAACTCAAAAGTTTGGGAGAACAACCACCCAACACTGGGCTCGAGCCCATGACCCTGGGATTAAGAGTCCTATGCTCTACTAACTGAGCTATTGGAGCAGCTCAGTAATATATACATAGTTCTTTGTAAATCTGCATTCAATCACTTGTTCATTAATATATTCAAGAAATTATTAAATTAACCCTCATGCCAGGTACTGGTGATAGGTGCTGTACAATGAATTCATCTTTTAACACGGTGCAGCAGAGCATCTCTGAAGTGAAAAGACTAAGCCTTTCTGACTACCTATATCTGAACATATGCACGTAGGTCTGGGGATACCAGCGTTGACAGGGCTGTTCAGCACACGGTGTTAGAGGTGTGGAAGATGAGAGCCAGGTCTCCAGGGCCTTTGGGGCCAGCCATCGCATGGAATCTTTAAAGACTAAATGTATGTCATTAATGCAATTTATATGTATAGTCTCTCAAAAAATAATGGATTGCAGAGAATCGTAAAACATACCTGCTTTTTAAAGTATGGGAAAATGTTTATGGTGATGAGTCTACCTATTCAATACTGATAATCCATTTGTCTCTTTATTACTTGAGCCCAACTCCTAGGAGATTCAGTTCTATATTCTGATGTATCTCAGCATTATCTTTTTCGGTTCACATAGCTCAGGTATTCAGAACTAATGAAACAGTCTCTGCTCTGCCACCCAGGATGTGTGGTCATGAGGGGCACTCTCGCCAGATCAGCTCTTAATATAATGTGAGTTTGTCTCAAAAGCAGTCAAGTATTAGCCTGATAAAATTCATGTTAACTGTTAAAATAGTCTTTATATAAATACCTGATCTTATTCATATAATTACTAATAAAGACATCTTGAATGATTTTTATTACTATGAGAATCATCAACATGGGTTTTAGTATCTCTTCATTAAACTCTTCAGAGGTCTTCCAGTATTTACAGTGTATCATCAGGCTCTGAAATTCAGGAGTACTTTAGTGTTGGTGAAAGGGAAGAAATAAAGAACTTGGAAATAAATGGCAACAGATGATAAAATAACCAAATTCCATTTAATAGATAAGTGGAGTCCTAACATTAATATTTGCGATTGACCACAGTGAACAGTACAGTATAAGCAGTGATATCTGCCTGATGATCTTCCAGAAACAATTTAAAGTTGTGACTTTTTAATTATAGATTTAATACCTAGCAGGGTTCTTGGCACATGAAAACTACTTAATTACTGATTGGCAAAGGGATAAGCTAACTAATAAGTCAATGGATTGCCTTTGAATATGAAGAACCAAACTTTTTAATCATAAGGGATTTATTTAGGTCATACCTGAATGGTCTAGTGGTTTTCCCTAGTTTCTTCAATTTAAGTCTGAATTTGGTAATAAGGAGTTCATGATCTGAGCCACAGTCAGCTCCTGGTCTTGTTTTTGTTGACTATATAGAGCTTCTCCATCTTTGGCTGCATAGAACATAATCAATCTGATTTCGGTGTTGACCATCTGGTGATGTCCATGTGTAGAGTCTTCTCTTGTGTTGTTGGAAGAGGATGTTTTCTATGACCAGTCCATTTTCTTGGCAAAACTCTATTAGTCTTTGCCCTGCTTCATTCCTCATTCCAAGGCCAAATTTGCCTGTTACTCCAGGCATTTCTTGACTTCCAACTTTTGCATTCCCATCCCCTATAATGAAAAGGACATCTTTTTGGGGTGTTAGTTCTAAAAGGTCTTGTAGGTCTTCATAAAACCATTCAACTTCAGCTTCTTCAGCCTTACTGGTTGGGGCATAGACTTGGATAACTGTGATATTGAATGGTTTGCCTTGGAGATGAACAGAGATCATTCTGTCATTTTTGAGACTGCATCCAAGTACTGCATTTCAGACTCTTCTGTTGACCATGATGGCTACTCCATTTCTTCTGAAGGATTCCTGCCCGCAGTAGCAAATATAATGGTCATCTGAATTAAATTCACCCATTCCAGTCCATTTTAGTTCACTGATTCCTAGAATGTTGACGTTCACAATTGCCATCTCTTGTTTGACTACTTCCAAATTGCCTTGATTCATGGACATGACATTCCAGGTTCCTATGCAATATTGCTCTTTACAGCATCGGATCTTGCTTCTAACACCAGTCCCATCCACAACTGGGTATTGTTTTTGGTTTAGCTCCATCCCTTCATTTTTTCTGGAGTTATTTCTCCACTGATCTCCAGTAGCATATTGGGCACCTACTGACCTGGGGAGTTCCTCTTTTGGTATCCTATCATTTTGCCTTTTCATACTGTTCATGGGGTTCTCAAGGCAAGAATACTGAAGTGGCTTGCCATTCCCTTCTCCAGTGGACCACACTCTCAGACCTCTCCACCATGACCCACCCGTCTTGGATTGCCCACAGGCATGGCTTGGTTTCATTGAGTTAGACAAGGCTGTGGTCCTAGTGTGATTAGATTGACTAGTTTTCTGTGAGCATGGTTTCAGTGTGTCTGCCCTCTGATGCCCTCTTGCAACACCTACCATCTTACCTGGGTTTCTCTTACCTTGGGTGTGGGGTATCTCTTCACAGCTGCTCCAGCAAAGCACAGCAGCTGCTCCTTGCCTTGGATGAGGGGTATCTCCTTACCGCCACTGTTCCAGAAGAGAGGCGAAAAGCAAAGGAGAAAAGAAAAGATATAAGCATCTGAATGCAGAGTTCCAAAGAATAGCAAGAAGAGATAAGAAAGCCTTCTTCAGTGATCAATGCAAATAAATAAAGGAAAACAACAAAATGGGAAAGACTAGAGATCTCTTCAAGAAAATTAGAGATACCAAGGAACATTTCATGCAAAGATGGGCTTGATAAAGGACAGAAAAGGTATGGACCTAACAGAAGCAGAAGATATTAAGAAGTGGTAAGAATGCACGAAAGAACTGTACAAAAAAGATATTCACAACCCAGATAATCATGATGATGTGATCACTAATCTAGAGCCAGACATCTTGGAAAGTGAAGTGGGCCTTAGAAAGCATCACTATGAACAAAGCTAGTGGAGGTGATGGAATCCCAGTAGAGCTATTTCAAATCCTGAAAGGTGATGCTGTGAAAGTGCTGCACTCTGTGCCATCAAATTTGGAAAACTCAGAAGTGACCACAGGACTGGAAAAGGTCAATTTTCATTCCAATTCCAAAGAAAAGCAATGCAAAAGAATGCTCAAACTACCGCACAATTGCACTCATCTCACATCCTAGTAATGTAATGCTCAAAATTCTCCAAGGCAGTCTTTGGCAATACGTGAACCGTGAACTCCCTGATGTTCAAGCTGGTTTTAGGAAAGGCAGAGGAATCAGAGATCAGATTGCCAACATCCGCTGGATCATGGAAAAAGCAAGAGAGTTCCAGAAAAAGCATCTATTTCTGCTTTGTTGACTATGCCAAAGCCTTTGACTGTGTGGATCACAATAAACTGTGGAAAATTCTGAAAGAGATGGGAATACCAGACCTCCTGACCTGCCTCTTGAGAAATCCGTATGCAGGTCAGGAGGCAACAGTTAGAACTGGACATGAAACAACAGACTGGTTTCAGATAGGAAAAGGAGTACGTCAAGGCTGTATATTGTCACCCTGCTTATTTAACTTCTATGCAGAGTACATCATGAGAAATGCTGGACTGGAAGAAACACAACCTGGAATCAAGATTGCTGTGAGAAATATAAATAACCTCAGATATGCAGATGACATCACCCTTATGGCAGAAAGTGAAGAGGAGCTAAAAAGCCTCTTGGTGAAAGTGAAAGGGGAGAGTGGAAAAGTTGGCTTAAAGCTCAACATTCAGAAAACCAAGATCATGGCATGCGGTTCCATCACTTCATGGGAAATAGATGGGGAAACAGTGGAAACAGCGTCAGACTTTATTTTTTTGGGCTCCAGAATCACTGCAGATGGTGATTGCAACCATGAAATTAAAAGACGCTTACTCCTTGGAAGAAAAGTTATGACCAACCTAGATAATATATTCAAAAGCAGAGACATTACTTTGCCAACTAACATCCATCTAGTCAAGGCTATCGTTTTTCCTGTGGTCATGTATGGATGTGAGAGTTGGACTGTAAAGAAGGCTGAGCACCGAAGAATTGATGCTTTTGAACTGTGGTGTTGGAGAAGACTCTTCAGAGTCCCTTGAACTGCAAGGAGATCCAATCAGTCCTTTCTGAAGGAGATCAACCCTGGAATTTCTCTAGAAGGTATGATGCTAAAGCTGAAACTCCAGTACTTTGGCCACCTCATGAGAAGAGTTGACTCATTGGAAAAGACTCTGATGTTGGAAGGGATTGGGGGCAGGAGGAGATAGGACGACCTAAGATGAGATGGCTGGATGACATCACTGACTCGATGCACGTGGGTCTGAGTGAACTCCGGGAGATGGTGATGAACAGGGAGGTCTGGTGTACTGCGATTCATGGGGCGCAAAGAGTTGGACAGGACTGAGCAACTAAACTGAACTGAAACTTTTTAAACTCAGAGAGCAAAAGACTTCTTTAGTTTAGTAATCAATTTCCTTACTTTGTAGGGCTAGGTGGTGGGTTCAGGATGGGTGTGTTCCTTTGTTGCAGGAGGTCGGTATGGGAACATAAGCTCAGGCTGACCTGTGAGCAGGCCCCAGGTATCCAGGGCCCTCCACCCCACCCCCACCCCTGTCCCCTGTCCTTAGAGGGTGTGCTACACACACAGTCCCCACAGTGGGAGTGTTTTCAAGGGCACACCCTGGAGAGAGTCATGTGTTGCTGAGGCCCTTTGGACTGAATACGCACTGGGGGACTGAGGCCTGTTAAGGCCTCTGTACCATCTTATGCAATTCTGGCTGGTGGGTGTGGTGATCTACTTACCCAAGACAAGCTTCGAATGTAAGTTACATTGCTTATTAAAGCTGCTTATTTACCTGCTAATCTGGAGTAACTGTCGCTTTCTTCTGTCACTCCTTGTCCTTTGCACCCTGGATCAGTTTAAGATTTCATTTGAGGACCTTTTGGGAGTGCAAACAATTTTTAGACCTGTTAGTAGGTATGCAGATGTATGGGCCAAAAGGTTACATTTTGCCAAGATTAATAGTTAAGTAGTAGCAACAGAAATGGATCACAGACTCCAAATTCATTTCTGTATGTTAGTCCTTTACTGCTAGTTGCCTTTCTAGATCCTCTTTCTTTTGCTTCTTTTTTCCTCCCTCCCTAGCCCCTTGTATTGCTGATCCTGTTTGTGATGCCAATTGTCTTGCTGTTCACTATGTTCAGACTATTCACTGAAACCAGCGTAGGCAAGGCTCAAGTTAAGAGACTGGAAGATGTGAGGAGCTGTAGGAACTGCAGCTGTGTTTATTCTCTCCTAACTGGCATGGTGGCCATAACACGGCCTCTCTCCTGGCTGACATAACAGCCATAACATACCCTTAGTGTAGCCATAATATAGCCATAACATAACCTCACATAACATAACCATGATGCTGCCCCAGTGTAGCCCCCGTGTAGTGGCAGCCAAAGCTTTCCAGGTGAAGTTTATATATACTTTCAGAACAAAAGTAGCTCATGGCCAAGTGAGTAACTCATGATGTGCACGTGCAGTGCTCTAAGTGATCTCAGCTGTTACATGACCATGCAAAGTCATTGTTTATAGAACATGGGATGACAGGGGGTGAGAGTGTGGGCAAGAGAGCCTGACTGGCACCATCTTGTTAATTTCCCCAAACCCCTCTTTCCTTTTCTTTCCTTTTTGGGAGACTCTTTCCTTCTCATTGTGGTATGAAAGACTGATGGGCCATTAAAGTCAGTTAACACAAATCATCCCTAAATTGTTGGAGAGAAAGCTTTCTATATGAAGCTAGCCTTATTTGAACCCCTAACCTGGGGTGGGATGCAGCCTTTGCTCTGAGTCCCAACAAGAGCAAAAGAACAAAGTAGCCTGGGAATAAGCTTTGAGAGCTTTCTGGACACACCTGCAAAAAATAATAATAATAATAATAATAATAATAATTTTTAAAAGGCAAAAAAAAAAAAAACAAAACACATGTCATACTGACAGCATTCACTGACTGGATCTTTAGAGCAAATGCAGCCTTAACACAAGGATAAGCAACTCCTACTGTGAAATAAAATGTTCTTTCAAGAGATTGGTTACAGCATCCAATATGCTGTATTTTAAAATATGAATATTTGCTTTAAAAGGAGAGAAAAATTACTTGTCCTATAACCATTGCTACATATTATGAAACAAACAGAGTTTGAAAACTGATTTGCACTGAAAAGTGATGGTAGGGATCTCTGGGCTCTTTCATGGTGGTAGTTTATTTTACAATGGACATTGTATATCCCATAAACAGCCTGAAAGACAAAATCCTTCACTCCCTGCTGTTTACTGACCTGACATGGACTCTCCTCCAAGCATACTGACAAGTCTCAGAATAGTCAATTTGGTTAGTCACCCATCTATTGAGACAACAGCACTTGTATTCTCATTAGTCATCCCGGTAGAAAATCCTACCGTTCACATCTGTGAACCTTCTGCCTCAGCATTTTGTATTCATGAGTTTGACACTAATGTTGTCTCTTGGTACAGCAAATTCAAGTTCATTAACTGCCACTGAACAAGTAACTCTTTTTTTTTTTCTTCAACTGCTTGTTTTAAGTAGGAAAAGGAAAAGATTGCTATCGAAAATATATGTTAACTAAACTTGCCTGATTGGTGACTGAAGGGCAGAATTATGTATACATAATTTTGTAATATTTACAATGCATCTTATCTTTATTAAGTAAAATCAGAAACAAAGACAATGTCAGAGAGGACAGTAAAATAAACCCCCATGTTTTTACTGCCCAACCTCACCAATGATCAACTCATGGCCAGTCTTTTTTTGCCTTTCTTCTATATTCTATGTTCCTCCATATTATATTGAGACAAATCTCAGACATTTCATTTTACTCATATATTTCAGTATATATTTTAAAGGGATGAACCCCGGGTCTCCTGCATTGCAGGCAGATTCTTTACGAGCTGAGCTACAAGGAAAGCCCATTTTTAGAATACAAAAATTATTAAATATCTATACCCACCATGCCAAAATCTCACCTAAATATTAGCAACATTGGAAACACAGTTAATAGAGACATCTTCTAACCAATTAAATATATTGAAGTGTTTCTTTTCCAAGTCCACTTGCAGAACCTCTCACTTAAAACTACAATCTTATGATGCTGAGGTGGCATCCAGAATGTACCACAGATGCCCAGTTAATCCAGACACAAACTGTGACACGAATTGCCTTGAGTTCTAGGTGCTGAAATCAGGGCTTTTCTTTCCTTTGCTCAAGGTCAGCCCTAAAGCAAATTTGAAAGTGCTGTAAAGTTCATCTTTTCTGCACCTTAGATGTCAGTTCTGAAGTCAGAAGACAGCATGCTGTCCCCAGGGCTCAGTCTTTGCCTGCTGCTAATCACTTCTCTTTGCTCCTTACTCCCATCCCCAGGGCAACATCTTCTCTCCAATTTTGGTAGAAAGGCCATGTGTACTATTATACAACAAGATGCATGCATTAGAAATAATAATTTTTGAAAGGCAACGTTTTAATTGTGATTTTAGATAGCACTTTTTGGCAGGTAAAACAAGAATATCAGATAGAAATAGAAAAAGGAGCAATTTGTGTGCCTGGGTCATAATGTATAAACTCTGGGCATTTTGAAAGTGGCAAACAAAGAGAACATGGGCAAGGCATGTCTGTTTTTCCTCTGGCATTATTCTGTCTTTCCTTTCTGTTTGCCCACCTATCATTTGTCTTGGTCATATACTCAATAAGAACAGATAGAATAAGAGAAAGAATAAGTTGGAAGGGAAGAATAAACGATAGTAAAGCAAAACAGAGGTTAAGGAAATTCCAAAGGGAGATGGACACTCTCTGGGATGTACAACTATTTAAGGTGCTGGCATATTTCTAAAGAAAAAAACTGTGCTTATTAAAATGATTTTTTATGCTAGGAACAAGGGAGGTTATTTTATTTTCTTCTCTGCCACTATTTATGTTTGAAATGTTACATAATAAAGATAAGCTAAAGTATAGATATAATATGAAAAAAGTGATGTTGAAATGATTGAGAAGATTGAAAGAGGTATTTGGAGATTTTCCTCTTTACCAACGTGCATAAGGTTTATCCTGAGATTTATAAATTATAGGTGTGTGTGCATATATAGGTATGCATATATATATATATATATATGCATATAGATAGGCAGTATACACACACACATACTCATAACACTATGTATACATATGGCAAACAGGGAAGAAACATGGGGTGAATTGCAGCATTCTTTCAAATACTTTACAAAGTGACCAGTTAAGGCCCATAATTTAAAAAAGAAACAATGAAAATGCACTCCTGTGGCACTTTAATGGGCTGAAAATGATACTTATAATACATGCAAATATGTATGTAAAATATAAAAGGCTGAATAAAAGAAATT
Organism: Ovis aries; assembly: GCF_016772045.2. Taxonomy (NCBI): domain Eukaryota; kingdom Metazoa; phylum Chordata; class Mammalia; order Artiodactyla; family Bovidae; genus Ovis; species Ovis aries. The sequence continues at coordinate 1,185,452 of NC_056059.1, forward strand.
AAAGCACTAAAATCAAGTTGCACAAACAAGGAGTCCAGAATTAGAGGTGTGCACTTTCCCTCCTTTTCTTCAAAATCTTGAGTCTCAAGGGTGATTTTTACAGCATTTGCAAATAAATTTTGCATTTGTTTGATTTTTACTTTAAAAAAAGTATTTAGGTAGTTATTTTTGATTGTGCTGTGTCTTTGGTGTTATGGGGTTTTTCTCTAGATGTGGTGAGCAGAGGTTACTCTCTAGTTGTGGTATGCACACTTCTCCTTGCAGAGCAAGGGCACTAGGGTGTGTGGGTTTCAATAGTTGAGGCACCTGGGCTTAGTTACTCCAGGACATGTGGGATCTTCCCAGACCAAGGACTGAACCCGTGTTTCCTGCACTGGCAGGCTCCCCTGGTGGCTCAGTGGTAAAGAATCCACCAGCAATGCAGGAGATGCAGGAGGCACTAGTTCTATCTATGGGTTGGGAAGATCCCCTGGAAGAGGAAATGACAACCTATTCTGGTATTAGTGCTGTAAACGTCCCATAAACAGATAAGCCTGGTGGCCTACAGTCCAGTAAGGTTGCAAAGAGCAGGACACTGCTGAGCGTGAGTACATGCACAGGCACTCCTGAATTGGAAGGCTGTTTTTTTTGTTTTGTTTTTTTTTTGTTTTTTTTTTTTTACCACTGAGTCACCAGGTGAGTCCCTTATACGATATCTAATATTACTTATTTTGAATGACCTACGATTTACTTTACCATTATTTTGCCACCAGTAAAATATCTGATTTTAACAAAAGGTAATACTATTTACTTAGGAAAGGGTATATATATATATATATATTTAATTAAAGAAAAAGAGATAGAAGAAATATTAACTAGAGAAACACAAAAGACTAAAAGTATTGGAATTTTTTTTTATCAAAAGAAAAAAAAAGCTAATTGTTAAATATCTCAGGCTTTCAAGAAGCCTAATTATCTACAGAGATAGAAAAAAAGATGCAAAGCTTTAATTCAAGAATGGATGTTCTTTTGTGTGTCTTCAAGTAACATTCAAATTGCTCTTATAGAACAGGATCATTATTATATCTATGGCTACCTCTGGTAAAAATGTGATTTATACTTTTCAAAAATATAGATATAATTTGAATGATTTGGAACAGCTTTATTTCCCCAAATCCGGGAAAAACCCTGGCAATATTGAATATTCCTCCACTATTGCCATGCAGGATGGAGGTGTTTTCCCTCAGTTCATTTCAGTTCAGTCGCTTAGTCATGTCCGACTCTTTGTGACCCCATGAATCGCAGCATGCTAGTCCTCCCTGTCCATCACCAACTCCCAGAGTTCACTCGGACTCAGTCCATTGAGTCAGTGATGCCATCCAGCCATCTCGTCCTCTGGCATCCCCTTCTTCTCCTGCCCCCATTCCCTCCCAGCTTCAGAGTCTTTTCCAGTGAGTCAACTCTTCACATGTGGTGGCCAAAGTACTGGAGTTTCAGCTTTAGCATCAGTCCTTTGAAAGAAATCCCAGGGCTGGTCTCCTTGAGAATGGACTGGTTGGATCTCCTTCAGTCCAAGGGACTCTCAAGAGTCTTCTCCAACACTAGTGGACTCTTATTCCATACCAGTTTATATTACCTTTGTGGAGACCCCCTTACTGCTTCCATTCAGAAAGCCAGCCATATGTATGTTCCTCATTATGCTCTTGCAATACAAGAATCAAGTTACTCCATCTTCATATTGAATGTTATTTCATGTATTCATAAAGGAAACTCTATGTCAGTTGTATTTCTGTCAGGTTAATTGTCCTGAACTGCACAACTTGCACAGTCTGAAGGCCACGGGGAATTCAGAGGGTGGCAGTGAGAGCCCCTGTGTTTGTTGTGCTCAGAACAATGTGCAACCGCCAGGCCCTGAGCAAAAGGAGTGATAGAGTGGAGGACTTGAGGCATGCATACTCCCAGCCTCCTTGTGAAGCGGACTCATCTCTGTACTAGGAGATGTTCTGGAAAGAGTCTGTGGACTCTGTGCAGACACCACATTGCCGTGTATTTCAGGTGACAAAATGAGGTTTGCAGCTGGAAGGAGCATTACTTCTCATTTATTCCACAAAACTAGACAGCCAATTGTATGACTTCAGGAGTAGAAGGAGATCACCTATCACCTGTATTTGGCATTTTCACAAAGAAACTTTCCTTGTGGTCATCCCAGTGGAGATGCTGGAGCAAAAGAGAACAACAGATCTGTCTGTAAGGACAACTGGAAGATTGGTGTATGAGCTAAAGGTCCTATTAAAACCCAAAGGGACACCAAGAACCTTGGAGGAAGGCATTGATATAAATATAACTTCTTTTCTTTCTTTCTTCCCTTCTTCCTCTCTCTCTCTCTCTCTCTTTTTTTTTTTTTTTTTTGGATTACTTCTTATGTTGCTGTGAAAAACTGATGGGCAGAATTTCCCTGAGTCATTAAAAAGCCGGTTAATATAAATCATCACTAACTCCCTTCCTTCCTTCCTTCTTTCTCCCTTAAGCTAGTATAAAACCTGGATCACATAAACTACTTTTTTATATTTTAGTTGAAATCGTGAATACTGTTTTAACACTTTGGACCACCTTCTCTGGTGGCTCAGCAGGATAGAATCTGCCTGCCAATACAAGAGACGCAGGCTGAATCCCTAGGTCAGGAAGATCACTTGGAGGAGTAAGTAGCAACTCACTCCAATATTTTCACCTGGAGTATCTCCATGGACAGAGGAACCTGGCAAGCTATAATCCATGGGGTTGCAAAGAGTCAGACATGACTGAACTACTAAGGACATGTGTTAAATTCTGATGATAATGAAGATTTTATTTGTCCCTAACAGTTTCACTTCATGGGAAATAGATGGGGAAACAGTGGAAACAGTGTCAGACTTTATTTTTTGGGGCTCTAAAATCATTGTAGATGGTGATTACAGCCATGAAATTAAAAGACGCTTACTCCTTGGAAGAAAGGTTATGACCAACCTAGATAGTATATTCAAAAGCAGAGACATTACTTTGCTGACTAAGGTCCGTCCAGTCAAGGCTATGGTTTTTCCAGTAGTCATGTATGGATGTGAGAGTTGGACTGTGAAGAAGGCTGAGTGCCGAACAATTGATGCTTTTGAACTGTGGTGTTGGAGAAGACTCTTGAGAGTCCCTTGGATTGCAAGGAAATCCAACCAGTCCATTCTCAAGATCAGCCCTGGGATTTCTGTCAAAGGACTGATGCTAAAGCTGAAACTCCAGTACTTTGGCCACCTCATGAGAAGAGTTGACTCATTGGAAAAGACTCTGATGCTGGGAGGGATTGTGGGCAGGAGGAGAAGGGGACAACAGAAGATGAGATGGTTGGATGGCATCACTGACTCAATGGACGTGAGTCTGAGTGAACTCCAGGAGTTGGTGATGGACAGGGAGGCCTGGCGTGCTGCGATTCATTGAGTCGCAAAGAATTGGACACGACCAAGCGGCTGAACTGAACTGAATGGTCTAATGGTTTTCCGTACTTTCTTCAATTTATGTCTGAATTTTGCAATAAGGTGTTCATGATCTGAGCCACAGTCAGCTCCCGGTCTTGTTTTTGCTGACTGTATAGAGCTTCTCCATCTTTGGCTGCAAAGAATATAATCAGTCTGATTTCGGTGTTGACCATCTGGTGATGTCCATGTGTAGAGTCTTCTCTTGTGTTGTTGAAAGAGGGTGTTTGATATGACCAGTCCATTTTCTTGGCAAAACTATTAGCCTTTGCCCTGCTTCATTCCGTATTCCAAGGCCAAATTTGCCTGTTACTCCAGGCATTTCTTGACTTCCTAATTTTACATTCCTGTCCCCTATAATGAAAAGGACTTCTCTTTTGGGTGTTAGTTCTAAAAAGTCTTGTAGGTCTTCATAAAACCGTTCAACTTCAGCTTCTTCAGCGTTACTGGTTGGGGCATGAACTTGGATTACTGTGATATTGAATGGTTTGTCTTGGAAAAGAACAGAAATCAGTCTGTCATTTTTGAGATTGCATCCAAGTACTGCATTTCGGACTCTTTTGTTGACCGTGAAGGCTACTCCGTTTCTTCTGAGGGATTCCTGCCTGCAGTAGTAGATATAATGGTCATCTGAGTTAAATTCACCCATTCCAGTCCATTTTAGTTCACTGATTTCTAGAAAGTTGACATTCACTCTTGCCATCTGTTGTTTGACCACTTCCAATTTGCCTTGATTCATGGACCTGACATTCCAGGTTCCTATGCAATATTGCTCTTTACAGCATAGGATCTTGCTTCTATCACCAGTCACATCCACAGTTGGGTATTGTTTTTGCTTTGGCTCCATCCCTTCATTCTTTCTGGAGTTATTTCTCCAGTGACCTCCAGTAACATACTGGGCACCTACTGGCCTGGGGAGTTCCTCTTTCAGTATCCTATCATTTTGCCTTTTCATATTGTTAATGGGGTTCTCAAAGCAAAAATACTGAAGTGGTTTGCCATTCCCTTCTCCAGTGGACCACATTCTATCAGACCTCTCCATGATCCGCCCATCTTGGATGGCCTCACAGGCATGGCTTAGTTTCATTTAGACAAGGCTGTGGTCTCTGTGAAAGACTGGTCTCTGTTGTTTATTTTCCTTACTTTCTACTTCATGACTTTAACATAGCTATCTTTGGTGGTGGTGCTTGGGTGCTCAGTAGTGTCCAAGTATTTTTGATCCCACCAGGCTCTTCTGTCCATCGGATTTACCAGGCAAGAATACTTGAGTGAGTTGCCATTTCCTCCTCCAGAGCCTCATCCCTACGCAACGATCAAACCTGTGTCTCCTGCATTGGCAGGTAGATTCTTTATCACTGTGTCACCTGAGAAGCCATCCTTAGTTCTACTAAATTACTGACATGGCATTTCGAATGGTCACAACTTGCAGCTTCACCTTCATGCCTGGAGCTCAGGAGTATCTGAGCTTGTCATTCCTTGACTTAAAAGCCTTTCACAATCATGTTCAATTCAGAGATGTTCAGTGTCTTTCCTATGTTTCCTCTGCTCTTTTCACTGACTTTAAATTAATCATTCACCACATTCCTCCTTCTTGTCTCCATCTCAACTCCAGTTATTACAAAGTACTTGAGATTCCCTCTTTGATGCTATGATGCTTCATTCTATCATCACTTACACAAGCTATGCACTTCAGTTTTCCTCCATTCTTCAAGATTCCCTTTGAGTCACATCCAGAAAGGGTTTTGTTGACTATCATTGAGGTGCTAACCCTCTGGTTTCTGAGACTCTGCATGGATTCAACGGAGGCCCTAAAGCTGCTGGTCACTCATCTGTCTCCCCATTAGATTACTTGATGTTAAGGTTATATTTTCTATTACTTTTGTAAATATTTTCAGTGTATATAGCATTTGGCAAGTATTACACTCTCAACTATGTTTTGGCTGACTGAATAGAGGATGATAATAATTCTTAACATTTATTAGCACCTATGCATGCCAGAGATTGTTCTAAGCCCTAAACGTGTTTTCACAATTAGTCCCTTACAAGTCTATGAAGGAAGCACTCTTATTAGCCCTATTTAACTGATGAAGAAACTAAGACACAATAAAGTCAAGTGAAATACTCAAGATAATGGCAAGTGAGCAGAGAATCTGAGCTTAAACTCTGTGTTTGTGTACTAAATTGCTTCAGTCATGTCCTACTCTTTCCTACCCCATGGACTGTACCCACCAGGCTCCTCTGTCTGTGGGATTCTCCAGGTAAAAATACTGGCGTGGGTTGCCATTCCCTTCTCCAGGGATCTTCCAGACCCAGGGACTGAACCTGCATCTCTCAGGTCTTCTGCATTAGAAGGTGGATTCTTTACCACTAGTGCCACCTTGGGAGACCTAAAGGAAGTCTTTTATATTTGGCTCCAAAATCTGTGCTCTTAACTTTTATCTATGAACTTTGTGGTTTGGTTAAAAACTTAGAAGTCACTTCATAAAATCTGTAGTTATCTTATTGTCAACCTACGTTATATAAATGAAACTATACAAGCAACGTTTTGAACTTGTCAAGCAATTATTACTCTGCTCTGTGTATCCTCACATTTAACTCTTTATAGTGCTTTCAATTTCTCTCCTACCTACCAACCTTGCTTGTTTTCCTGGTACAGTTCCCAGAAGCCACAGTTTTCCTAGCAAATTCCTATGGAGTCACATGTTCAATTATTGTATTCTGTTATCTCTCCAGGCATCCAGTTAATCCTTTTTTTTTTTAAATTTTTTAACAATATATTCAAACACTTTCCTTTCACCAAAATTTAAGTTTATTTTTGAATGTGGTGTCTCTGGAGGTCAGAAGAAGGTATGGTGAAAAGATCCATCCATTTTGCATCTCACTGTCCTGTAACTGTGACCCCTCCTAGATTGTTTTGATGTTGCACTGATGTTTAAGAACTTGCTGCTTCCATCATCATATCCTCAAAGGAAAATTATAAACCTATTGAAGGCAAGGGTAATATATAGAAGAGTGCTATGAAAGTAAAATACATAGTTTGAAACTTAATAGGAAGCTTTATTTTGCTGACTGATGAGACAATATGATGTTTTGGGAGTTTGAACTGAAAAATATTGTGGATTTTCTAACTATTAAGAAGTGTTTTCAAGCACTGATAACTGCAAATTTTAGAATAATAATAAAAATGTAAAATGATGACCTGTGATTTAGTATATAGCCACTGTTCCATATGTTTTAAAATCTTAATGAAAACTTTTTACTTTTGCTCTTATTAGATATCAATTATTTTGTGTATTTTATCTTTTGCTTTATTATACTATTTTTATTAAGTGGAATGTTTTTCCATATTTTAATACTTCCTAATCAAGAAGATGTGATTTGTGCATGCAGTCTCTCAGCTATTTGGTATACTTCTTTGTAAATTAGTTTAACTTAAAACAATTTTTTAAAATTAAATTTAAAATTTTATTTAAAATTTCAAATGATCTGAAATTAATTTTTGTATATGGAGTAAGATAAGGATCCAGTGTAACATTTTTTAAAAGTGTGTAGTGCAACTAGTTAAGCTAATAATTTAAATGTAATCTGTCATTAAAAAAAAATAAAAGCCTTGTGTTCAACTACAACTTTTGTCATAAATGTTCCTGTGTGCTGTGTGCTAAGTCACTTCAGTTATGTCCAGCTCTTTGCAGCCCTATGGACTGTAGCCCACCGTGCTTCTCTGTCCATGGGGCTCTCCAAGTAAGAATGTTGGAGTGAGTTGCCATTCCCTTCTCCAGGGGATCTTACCTACCCAGGGAATGAACTCACATCTCTCAGGTTTCCTGAATTGGCAGGCGGGTTCTTTACCACTAGTGCCATCTGGGAAGCCTTTCTTTTGGGTGTGTAGATACATACATATATCTATGTATGCCTACATAAATGTTTGTATAGATACATACTTTTAAATAATTGTGGGTATATATGTATATATACACACTGTTTTTCCAACTCAGTACTATGAATTTCTTTCTTTCTGTTAATCTGTTTGTCTATTCCTATATTCGTAACATATCAATATGATTACCTTGTAGTACCTTATAAGACAAATCTCTTTATTATACTATTCCTGGATATTTTTGGAAATTTATTTTCCATATGAGCTCCAATATCATTTTAATTATAATTAATTGCTATTTTAATCCAAATTACATTAAAGTTATGTATTTTTGACAACTTATTTTGTTGTTATATGTCTTAAAAAAATCAATGCATGTTTATTTCATTGCATCTTTTATTGAGTCCTTCAAAAGTATTTAATATTTTCTGCGTATAGATCCTGTGACTTTCTTGTTAAATTTATTACTATTTTTTTTTATATTTTTGTTGCTCCTATAATATTTTTGTCATCACTTCCTTTTGAATTACTTATAGCTGAAATAAATACATATATTTTTAAGCTAGTTTTATGTGCAAAACTTTGTCAACTTATCTTAATAAGTATAACAATTTTTAGACCTGGAGTTCTTCAGTTTCCAAAGAACAAAATCCTGTCACTCATTCATTATACATTTCATATATTCTTATCCATTATTTATACAAGTAATTTCATTTTCTTTTTTAATTATTTAGTAAAACTTCCAAGATAATACTGAATGATACTGTGATTCCCTGTGCAATCTCCAATTATAACTGAAACTGTTTTAATGTTTCAATATTTGGAATCTTATTAGCTATTGAGCTTTGATGTGATAGTCATTATATATATGTATTATTTTTCTGTTTGTTTTACTTAGAATCTCTTTTAAGAATATATGAATTGTGACAAATGCTTTTCATATACATAATTGGATGATTGCATGATTTTTCCCCTCTGTTTACTGGTAAAATTGACTGTTACCAGATTTCCTGAAATTGAATCACTCATATGCATATTTTATATGAGTAATTCAATTTCTCAACAGTGGAAACACTGTCAGACTTTATTTTTGGGGGCTCCAAAATCGCAGCAGATTGTGATTGCAGCCATAAAATTAAAAGACGCTTACTCCTTGGAAGAAAAGTTATAATCAACCTACATATCATACTGAAAAGCAGAGACATTACTTTGCCAACAAAGGTCCGAATAGTCAAGGCTATGGTTATTCCAGTGGTCATGCATGGATGTGAGATTTGGACTGTGAAGAAAGCAGAGTGCTGAAGAATCAGTACTTTTGAACTGTGATGTTGGAGAAGACTCTTGAAAGTCCCTTGGACTGCAAGGAGATCCAACCAGTCCATCCTAAAGGAGATCTGTCCTGGGTGTTCATTGGAAGAACTGATGCTAAAGCTGAAACTTCAATAATTTGGCCACCTCTTGTGAAGAGTTGAGTCATTGGAAAAGACCCTGATGCTGGGAGGGATTGGGGGCAGGAGGAGAAGGGAACGACCGAGGATGAGATGTTTGGATGGCATCACCAACTCAGTTGGCATGAATTTCAGTCAACTCCGGGAGTTGGTGGACAGGGAGGCCTGGAGTGCTGCGATTCATGGGGTCACAAAGAGTCGGACACGACTGAGTGAATGAACTGAACTGAATTCAATTTCAGGAAATCTGATAACATAGTAATCTATAATAATGCATATTATTTGCATAACTCCACTTGAGGCATGAGATATTAAACTTTTTACACAGAACTGCTGCTGTACTGCTGCTGATGCATTGCAAAGTCCCTTCAGTCTTGTCTGACTCTTTGCAACACCATGGACTATAACCTGTAAGGCTCCTCTGTCCATTGGACTATCCAGGCAGGAATACTGGAGTGCATTGCAATGCTGTGGATTCTACTTATTAATATTTTATTTAAAAATTTTCATTGAAATTATTTAAATTGGTCTCACTTATTTTTTGGTTTGATCTTTATTCAGTTCACTTCAGTTCAGTTCACTGACTCAGTCATGTCTGACTCTTCGTGACCCCATGAATCGCAGCACACCAGGTCTCCCTGTCCATCACCAACTCCCGGAGTGCACTCAGACTCACATCCATTGAGTCAGTGATGCCATCCAGCCATCTCATCCACTGTCGTCCCCTTCTCCTCCTGCCCCCAATCCTTCCCAGCATCAGAGTCTTTTCCAATCAGTCAACTCTTTGCATGAGGCGGCCAAAGTACTGGAGTTTCAGCTTCAGCATTATTCCCTCAAAAGAAATCCTAGGGCTGATCTCCTTAAGAATGGACTGGTTGGATCTCCTTACAGTTCAAGGGACTGTCAAGAATCTTCTCCAACACTACAGTTCAAAAACTTCAATTCTTTGGTGCTCAGCTTTCTTCACAGTCCAACTCTCACATCCATACCTGACTACTAGAAAAACCATAGCCTTGACTGGACGGACCTTTGTTGGCAAAGTAATGTCTCTGCTTTTCAATATGCTATCTAGGTCGGTCATAAGTTTTCTTGAACTTTATTAGGTTGTGGCATTAAAGTTTACTGCCTTCTCAAAATCAACTGAAGAATCTTTGATGTGCTTTCACATTATTGAATATTTTAATTAACTGAAAATATTTGTTCTTTAAAGGTTAAAGATTAGATTGAATTTTCTATGAGTCCATCTAATCCAGATTCATTAAAAAAAAAAAAAAAGATTTTTCATTACCCCTCAAGTTTCTTTATCGGTAATTGTTTTATTCAAAGCTTTCTACTTATTCTTAAGTTCAACTTGGAAATTTAGACTTTACTGTTCCCAGGTTGTTCAGTGTTAAAGATTCTCCCTGGTCATGCAGGACACACAGAAGACCTGAATTCGATCCGTTCATCAGGAAGATACCCTGGTGTGGGAGCCAGCACGGGAGATCCCACCATGACAAAGGTCATGAGGAAGAGGCCTGACAAGGCAAAGGCGAGTCAGGACTCGAGGAACCCCCTGGACTTGCTTGAGCATCTACCTCAAAACCAGAATTTTCCTGTTCTGCTATTTTTCACCAACTCCTCTGTTACCAACGGGGGGCTGTCCCCGACCACCTTTCTCTGAAGAAAATTAACTTAGAGCTCTAGTTAATAAGTCTCCTGGGCGTAACTGTAGTTTCAATTCCAACCTCTCTGATAGCTTTCTGACTTGCCTGACAGGTTTATACAGACTTTTACAATTATGCATGTGATTGTTTACAGCCTGCCAACTGCAAGAGGCACAAGAAGCTTAAAACATTCTAGGAATGTAGAGTTAAAAATCATTAGAATAGAACTGGTTAAGGGTTTCATTGTTAAGCCAATACTTGCTGCCAAGTTTTCATATCTTTTATTTGTTGATATAGTTGGTATATAGAAAAAAAAAGGTAGTAGCCCTGACATTAGCAATATTAGATCTTTGAGTTAAGTTCTTTCTTTGTTATAACCCACTGCACCTTTGTTCTATAGGGATGTAACTTTATTCAGTACTTTGAGGGTAATGCAGATTAAAGAAAAAACACTTCAAGGGAAAATGAGTTTTCTGGTTGATTAACATTTATCAAGGAAAAGAGCCATAAAATTTTAACAGGCCTCCTGGCCAGAAGATAATGTAAATTACCTGAAACCTTTTGTATATGGAAAGGTATGCAGAAAGAAAGCCTGGTATCGATATGGGTCAGGACTGCTGCCCCTGCATGACTCTGCATCTTCCATTATGTAAAACTTAGGGTATATAAGCTTCTTTTGAAAATAAAGTTACGGGTCTTGCACAAGCTTGGCCTCCCCATGTCGTACTTTCTTTCTCTCTTTATCTCTTTTTCAGGCTAATTCCCTGGAATGCAGGGGCCCTCTAAGTTCATTTTCCTGCCTGGGCTTCTAAGACCCACTTGAGAAGGTGCGCAAGGTGGGGCACATTCCACTATTTGAGAGGGTGTGCCTGCGGCCTACATGAACAGAGCAAGTCTCTTGTCTGAGGCTTTATTGGTTTTCTGTGTAAACCAGGGAATGTCAGCCTCTTCTCTCCTCTATTCTCTTAACTGCAAATTCTTTCCTTATCTCTCTCTATATCTATATATCTCTCTTGCCTTGCTGTCCATGCTTTGGATACCCTGGATCCAACCGGGGCTGGTCCCCTGTACCCTGGATTAGTAAATGGCAACCCACTCCAGTATTCTTGCCTGGAAAATTCCATGGACAGAGGAGCCTAGCAGGCTACAGTCCATGGGATCGCAGTCAGACATGACTGAGTGCACACACACATGAAATATTTTACTGCTTGTTCATTAAAAATAAAAATTGTTGAAATAATTTCAATTAAAATTTTATTCATGTAATGTCATAGATGGTTACGTCTTTTTTCTGAAGCTTAATCATGTATGTTTTTTACTGTCTAACCATTCCTTAAGCAAAGGTTTAAACTGCTTCATTTGTATCTTCATAGAAGTTTTTGATTCATTTATCCTCTCTAGTTTTAATTAATTTCTACTTTCATGTAAATTAATTTTATTTTCCCACTTTTTTAAGTAAATTTTGTTAAAGCTATCTCTGTTTCTTGTAAGTTCAATATTTATTTGCCTTCATCTCTGATAATGATAAATGAACTAAAAACTAAAAATTTTTCCTAAACCAAGCTTTTCATTTGCTGTATGTACTCTGAGATGGTGTTTATTCACTGATACACTTTTTGTATTATTTATATTCAGTTTTGCTTTCATCTTTTAGACATATATATGCTAATTGAAATTGATTAAGATTATTCGACATTTTCTAAGTTGATTGGAATGTGATCAGTATACTTGTGGTCAACGAATGTGATTTAGTTTTGTTAATTACCCACAGACTTCCTAAAAAGTATTAACATTTTAATTGAAAAATATAAGGTTCTATATTTAATCAGCTTTATTGATCTTTTATAAGTAAATTTTTGCATTTACAATTTCCATTTATATTTTTCCTATTTTTAACATCAGTTCTTTTCATTGCTTTTTTAAAATACCTTTTTTTGGGAGGGAGTTTTATTGAAATGTAATTCACATATCATATGATTTCAAAAATTTAGAGTATATGATTCAATAGTTTTTAGTATATTCACAGAGTTAGCCAAAAGTCTTGTAAAAAGCTGTTTCTTTTTTTACATATTTGCTATTAACTTTTTCTATCAAGTTTATAGGCATCATGTTTCTTATAATTACATAATATTCCCCTTTACCTTTGCGGTTATGTAAACATTAGCCTCCCCTCGATCTGATAATATTACTGGCATCCATGTATTAATTTGTCTGCATTTAGATGTGTTTTGCTTTTTATGTTCTTTCATGCTGTCTTTCTTTATTACTTTTATTTTAGTCAGTGTCTTACAAATAGCCTAAAGTAGAATTTTGATTTGTAATCAAGACTATTTCCATTGTTTAATAGAAAAATTCAGTATATGACTAATACACATGATCTTTTATTTTTGATGGAGAACAACTATTTTACCTCAAAAGAAATTATTTCCTTAACTGTTTCCCTGCCCCCACAACACCCCAGAAACAAATTTAGAAAAATTTTACTTCTTCTTTGTTGACTCTCTATACTGAGACATTTTACACTGTATTCTTCCAACCACAACTATTCATTTTGAAGTCATTTTAATAAAAGTTACGAATTTTTTTTGTGAGAATTAATGCAAAATAAATGTGTGAAAGGCTTCTGCTGGTAAAGAACCCGTCTATCCGTCCTATGGACAGAGGAGCTTGGTAGGCTACAGTCCATGGTGTCACAAAAGAGTCAGACATGACTTAGCAATTAAAGCAACAATAAAGTGTGTGAAACATGGCTTTTGTTCTGGAGGCTGCGGGATTGTAGTTCTTGCTTCTTCTCTCTGCTCTTGGACAAGAGACTGTGCCAGCTTACTGATGGGAGGCTCTGACAGTGGGGAGAACTGGGTCTTGCTCTGGTGGGCAGGGGCATACTCAATTCAGTTCAGCTGCTCAGTCATGTCTGACTTTTTGCCAGCCCATAGACTGCAGCATGCCAGGCTTCCCTGCACATCACCAACTCCCAGAGCTTCCTCAAACTCATGTCCATTGAGTCAGTGATACCATTCAACTGTCTCATCCTCTGTCATCCCATTTTCGTCCTGCCTTCAATCTTTCCCAGCATCAGGATCTTTTCCAATGAGTCAGTTTTTCACATCAGGTGGCCAAAGTATTGGATCTTCAGCTTCAACATCAGTCCTTTCAATGAATATTCAGGACTGATTTCCTTTAGGATGGACTGGTTTGATATCCTTGCTGGCCAAGGGACTCTCAAGAGTCTTCTCCAACACTACAGTTCAAAAGCATTGATTCTTCAATGCTCAGCTTTCTTTATGGTCCAACTCTCACATCCATATATGACTACTGGAAAAGCCATACCTTTGAGCAGACAGACCTTTGTCTACAAAGTAATGTCTCTGCTTTTTAATATGTTGTCTAGGTTGGCCATAGCTTTTCTTCCAAAGAGCAAGTGTCTTTTAATTTCATGGCTGCAATCACCATCTGCAGTGATTTTGGAGCTCAAGATAATAAAATCTCTGTGTTACATTGTTTCCCCATCTCTTTGCCATGAAGTGATGGGATAGGATGCCATGATCTTAGTTTTTTCAAAGTTGAGTTTTAAGCCGATATTTTCACTCTCTTTCACTTTTGTCAGAGTCTCTTTAGTTTCTCTTCACTTTCTGCCATAAGGATGGTATTATCTGCATATCTGAGATTATTGATATTTCTCCCTGCAATCTCAGTAAAACTTTAATGTGATGGTCTGCTGATTGTGTCCTCCTGTGGACTTTTGCTCCCTCCCTGTTAACTGTTTACCCTGAGGCAACCCAGCCCTGGATTCTACAGGCTCTATGGGAGGGCTAATGGTGAAGTCCAAGGGGCACCTCTCAGGACTGCTGCTGCCAGTATCACCTTTCCAGTGGCAGGGCACTGCAGACACATACATCTGCAAGAGACCCTCAAGCACTTACAGATAGGTCTGGCTTAATCTGATGTGGTGTCACCTGGGTCCCGGTTTACAAAAGACTTTGTTTGTTCCCTCCAAGAGTGGAGTCCCTGTTTCTCCCAATCCTATGTGTCCTGAAATCAAATCCCACTAGCCTTCAAAGTCAGATTCCTTGGGAACCTAGTCCCTTTGCAAGATCCACTGGCTAGGAAACCAGATGTGGGGCCTAGAACTGTCACAACAACTCAAGAACTTGTTTGGCATTATTGTTCTCCAGTTTCTGTGTCACCCACCTGGCAGGTGTGGGGTTTGATTTTATCTTGATTGTGCCCCTCCTACCATCTTATTGAAGCTTCTCCTTTTTCCTTGGATGTTGAGTATCTTTTTTTAATGGGTTTTTGTGTCCTCCTGTCAATGTTTGTTTAACAACTAATTGTGATTTTGATGTTCTCACAGGAGAAGATGAGCACATGTCCTTCTTCTCTGCTGTATTAAAACGATCCCCTTAAAATATTGCCTTTTTTATGTAGTGAAGTGAAGTGAAGTCGCTCAGTCGTGTCTGACTCTGCGATCCCGTGGACTGTAGCCTACCAGGCTTCTCCATCCATGGGATTCTCCAGGCAAGAATACTGGAGTGTGTTGCCATTTCCTTCTCCAGGGTATCTTCCCAACCCAGGGATTGTACCTGGGTCTCCTGCATTGGAGGTGAACGCTTTAACCTCTGAGCCACCAGGGTTGTTGTTTGATATAATTATTACCATTAAGTCTACTATTCTCCACTTGGATTTATCTATTAATAATTGTATCACAGGTCATTGGTCACCAAAATTGACTGTCTTCTCTACCTTCTCATCTTCAGATATCTTGTGCTTTCTTTTCAACTTCTGCTTTTTTGGGGACATGGATAATAAACTTGAAGATTCTTTGTGTAACCTCAGAAGTCTTCCTTTAATGCTAACAGATGAATGAGTGATGATTGGGTTGCTGTTCTTGAATTTTAGCTTCTCATGTTTTACCAATGTTTTTCTTGTTTCTGATATTGTGGGTAAAAATCAGATGCAAATATGATCACTTTTTTCTTTGTAGATACCTTATTCTTTTTATATGGAAGAGTGTAATGATTTTTTTCTTTCTATCCTTGGTGTTCAGATATTTTACCAGGATATATCATGATTTTTTTTCTCTCATTGTATTTTTTCTGCATTACTAAAATATTTATTTTCCCTGATTTTTAAAGCTCTAAAAGCAGGTCTCAACAGAATCGACACACTGATTAAATTAATCTGTGGAATCCTTTACTTTGGAAATCTTAAATTTTAAAATGATTTTGTTAAGCATTGTTTTCTCCAGTAAGATTTTTCTTTGTACTCTAAGTGCATCTCCTTAAGTATTCTGATTATAAATTTTGTTGAAGTTGTCAGCCATCTTTTCCAGTGGTTCTTGGTCACTGGCATGTGTTTTCCTTATTCAGTTCAGTTCAGTCACTCAGTCGTGTCTGACTCTTTGTGACCCCATGAACTGCAGCACACCAGGCCTCCCTGTCCATCACAAGCTCGTGGAGCCTACCCAAACTCATGTCCATTGATGGTGATGCCATCCGACCATCTTATCCTCTGTCGTCCCCTTCTCTTCCTGCCCCGAGTTGTTCCCAGCATCAGGGTCTTTTGAAATGAGTCAGTTCTTCACAACAGGTAGCCAAAGTACTGGAGTTTCAGCTTCAGCATCAGTCCTTTCAATGAACATCCAAGACTAATTTCCTTTAGGATGGACTGGCTGGATCTCCTTGCAGGCCAAGGGATTCTCAAGAGTCTTCTCCAACACCACAGTACAAAAACATCAATTCTTCTGTGCTCAGCTTTCTTTATAGTTCAACTTTCAAATCCATACATGACTACTGGAAAAACCATAACCTTGACTAGACAGACCTTTGTTGGTAAAGAAATGTCTGCTTTTTAATATGCTGTCTAGGTTGGTCAAAACTTTCCTTCCAAGGAATAAGCGTCTTTTAATTTCATGGCTGCAGTCACCATCTACAGTGATTTTGGAACCCCAAAAAATACAGTCAGCCACTGTTTCCAGTGTTTCCCTATCGATTTGCCATGAAGTGATGGGACCAGATGCCATGATCTTAGTTTTCTGAACGTTGAGCTTTAAGCCAACTTTTTCATTCTCTTTCACTTTCCCCAAGAGGTTCTTTAGTTCTTCTTCACTTTCTGCCATAAAGGTGGTGTCATCTGCATGTCTGAGGTTATTTATATTTCTCCTGGCAGTCTTAATTCCAGCTTACGCTTCTTCCAACCAAGTGTTTCTTATGATGTACTCTGCATAGAAGTTAAATAAGCAGGATGACAATATACAGCCTTGACGTACTCCTTTTCCTATTTGGAACCAGTCTGTTGTTCTATGTCCAGTTCTAAATGCTGCTTCCTGACCTGCATACAGATTTCTCAGGAGGCAGGTCAGGTGGTCCGGAATCCCCATCTCTTTCAGAATTTTCCATAGTTTATTGTGATCCGCACAGTCAAAGGCTTTGGCATAGTCAATAAAGCAGAAATAGATGTTTTTCTGGAACTCTCTTGCTTTTTCTATGATCCAGCAGATGTTGGCAATTTGATCTCTGGTTCATCTGCCTTTTCTACATCCAGCTTGAATATATGGAAGTTCACAGTTCATGTATTGCTGAAGCTTGGCTTGGAGAATTTTGAGCATTACTTTGTTAGCATGTGAGATGAGTGCAATTGTGTAGTAAGTTGAGCAATCTTTGGCATTTCCTTTCTTTGTGATTGGAATGAAAACTGCACTTTTCCAGGCCTGTTGCCACTGCTGAGTTTTCCAAATTTGCTGGCATATTGAGTGCAGCACTTTCATAGCATCATCTTATTGGATTTGAAATAGGTCAACTGGAATTCCATCACCTCCACTAGCTTTGTTCATAGTGATGCTTCCTAAGGCCCACTTGACCTTGCATTCCAGGATGTCTGGCTCTAGGTGAGTGATCATACCATCATGATTATCTGGGTCATGAAGATCTTTTTTGTACAGTTCTTCTGTGTATTCTTGCCACCTCTTCTGCTTCTGTCAGGTTCATACATTTTCTGTCCTTTATTGAGCCCATCTTTGCATGAAATTGATTTTTAGGTCCCTTTAAATTTAAATGTATTGTTAGGTTATTTTAAAATCATCTCTGCTCTAGTAACCCAAGTTTGGACTGTCTCAGGTGTATCAGATCCCCAGTATTTGTAAATTGGTACATATTTTTGTTTGTTTTCAATCTTTTTCTCTTTGGTTCTTTTGCATGTAATATTCATATTTTTCAAGATGGTGAAGGGTATAGATGTTGAAGGTTTCGTGCAGGAAACCCATATCACACCAGAAGCCTGTATTTGCTTATTGGTGTCTCCCAGCGGGCAGGTGGTAACTGGGGACTGAGATCAGCCTTACTCCCTTCCTTTCAGAGATAGGTGACTTCTATGACTTCATTTTTATGAAAAGGTATTCATCTTGCCCACTATTTCTCATCACCTGAGGAGTAAGAATTCCTTAGTTCTTTTTCTGGTGTTCTACTAGGACTTTCTTCTTATTGTAGATTTTGGGAAATATTATCTGGCAGAGACTTCTAAAATTGATTCCCTAGTGAGTGAATTCTAGCTCATTAGAAAATTTTCACGATTCCTTTATCAATTAAATAGAATTCAAACTCCATGAAAATAGAAAGATTGTTCTTGTTTCCATTATTTCTTCAGCAGCCAAAACAGTATCTGGCATAAAGTAGATGCTGATAAATGCTTGTTGAATATAAAGTTGGATTCAGTAATTTACTGAAAAACATTGCACATTGTTTTGCTATTATTTTTCTGATATATAAATGTTACCCAAGCATGGCCCCAAACTATGTATTAATCATTCACAAAGCCTATTATCTCATATCTGTCTTTGTTTTCCTCTTCAAACAAATGATATGAATTAAAAAGTAATTCTTTCACATATAAGGTTGAACGTTAAGAGCCTAACATTTTTCATATTCTTTGCTTATATTGAAAAGCTTTATTGATGACAATTTTAAAGCATCTACCACACATGGGTTTATTAAAATAGAACATTTTTATTAGCATATGCTTTTCTCAGTTTTCTACTAAAGAACTATTGCATGTAGCACAGTTAGGGGGAGTCATCCAAGTGAAGGCACCTCTGAGGTGCTGCCTGTTTTGTCTGCTTTCTGTGGCATCATGGGAGTTCACTCACCCAGGTCCAGACAACATCTGAAGATGTTCTTTATCTCTGTCCTTTATAATGACAACCAAATAAGATGGGCATTATCAGCTCTCAGGATGAGCTGATCAGAATATAATTAATAAGAAGAAAAGCATGTGTTCTCATATGGAAATATATTACAAATGAAATAGAGTTCTGGCATTAAATTTCAATCTATCTTATAAAAAGTACTTTAGTGGCTAATATGATCTGCAGTCCCACTCCTGGGTATACATCCAAATAAAACTATAATTAGAAAAAATAGAATATATCCTGATGTTCATTGCAACACTACTTACAATAGCCAAGATTTGTAAACAACCTAAATGTCCATCAACAGATGAATGGATAATGAAGATGTGGTGCATATATGCAATGGTATATTAATCAGCGATAAAAAAGAATGAAATAATGTCATTTGCAGTAACATGAATAGACATAGTAATTATCATATTAAATGAAGTAAGAAAAAAATAAATACCAAGATATCACTTACATGTGGAATCAAAAATATGATACAAATGGACTTATCTATGAAACAGAAATTAACTCACAGACATGTGTAGACTTGTGTTTGCCAAGGGAAGGGATAGTGGAGGAAGGATTGGGAGCTTGGGGTTAGCAGATTCAAGCTATTACATACAGACTGGTTCAACAAAAGTGTCCTACCGGATAGCACCAGGAACCACATTCAATATCCTGTGGTAAGCCAAAATGGAAAAGAATATTAAAAAAAAAAAAAGTATATAGGTGAATATTTCATTGAACCCCTTTTACAGTAGAAATTAACTCAACATTGTAAATCAACTATATTTCAGTAAAATAAATTTTTAAAAAATCAAAAAAGTACTTTATTGGCTAAGAGAAATGAAGGGCAGTCCTTTGTAATCTAGTTTTTGTGGGGATCCAACCTTATCCTTGTCTTGTTACACACAGTCCATCCCCTTCAGTGCCTCCAGTAATAGCTACCTAGACTCCACAGTTGGTGAAAGGACTCAAGGTTCTCATCCACCGTTCAGACTCATTTATATAGACAGACTATCCCAATCCCTCACTGTACACAACTTGATGCAACTCCTTCTGTATTTACCACATTCTTCAATGCCTGCATTTTTTGGCCTATAATATGTTCTTTGTCTTTGCAGGGACAAATTTCTCTTTAACATCTGTGTCTATGACCTACAAAACATTCAATCATTTTCAGATCACCATTTCTGAATTACTTTGTGGCAGCATGAAGATTTTTGCTATCTCACTCTTCATTGGAAACAGTTACAGATTATGACAAAACCCAAATCTCTTCACAGACATCAGACACTTTCCTCAGGCTTGGTTTCTACTTTTTAGACATCACCCACATGATTGCAGGCTATAGTGCACTGTCCTTTTCCAGAGTACAAGTCTGCACTTGATAGAAGCTAACATTTCATTTTTAAACAGTTACTATGTGCAAAATCTTGATATAAATGCTTTATTAGATCTTTAAACTCATTTGCTTCTTACACCAACTCTATCAAGTAGATTTTGTTATCATCCCCATTGTTGCAGATGAGGAAACTGGAGTGAAGAGAAATTAAGTAACTTTTCCAACTCACACATTTAGTAAAATCTGGCATCTGCCATGTAGTACACTCTCAACTTCATTAGAACTGCCTCAAATGTGTTCCTTTTCATAGTTGAATAATAACCCAGTGTGTATGTACCACATTCCCTTATCCATTCATCTGCCGATGGCATCTAGGTTGCTTCCATGTCCTAGCTATATAAACAGGGCTACAATGAACACTGAGGCATGTGTCTCTTTCAATAATGGTTTCCTCAGTGTGTGTGCACAGCAGTGGGATTGCTGAGTTGTAATCCTGCAAATTTACTATATTCATTGACTAGCTCTAGTAATTTTCTGGTGGTTTCTTTAGGGTTTTCTATGCAGAGGGTCATGTCATCTGCTAACAGTAAGAGTTTTACTTCTTTCTCAATCTGCTTTTGTTTTCTTTCTTTTTCTTCTCTGATTTCTGTGGCTAGGACTTTCAAAAATATGTTGATTAGTAGTGGTGAGAGTGGGCATCCTTGTCATGTTCCTGATTTTAGAAGAAATGCGTTCAGTTTTTCACCATTGAGGATGATGTTTGCTGTGGATTTGTTGTAGATGGCTTTTATTATGTTGAGGTATGTTCCTTCTGTGCCTGCTTTCTGGAGAGTTGGTTTTTTTTTTTTTTTCTTTTTAATCATACATGGATGTTAAATTTTTCAAAGGTGTTTTCTGCATCTATTGAGATAATCATATGGTTTTAATATTTCAATTTGTTAATATGGTGTATCAAATTGATTGATTTACAAATATTGAAGAATCCTGTATCCCTGGAATAACACCCACTTGGTCATGATTTATGATCTTTTTAATATGTTGTTGGAATCTGTTCGCTATAATTTTGTTGAAGATTTTTACATCCATGTTCATCAGTGATACTGGCCTGTAGTTTTCATTTTTGGTGACATCTTTGTCTCGTTTGGTATCAGGGTGATGGTGGCCTCATAGAATTAGTTTGGGAGTTGACCTTCCTCTGCAATTTTCTGGAAGAGTTAGAGTAGTATAGGTTTTGGCTCTTCTCTAAATTTTTGGTGGAATTTACCTGTGAAGCCAACTGGTCCTGGGCTTTGGTTTGTTGGAAGATTTTTTATTACAGTTTCTATTTCCATGCTTGCAATGGGTCTGTTAAGATTTTCTAATTCTTCCTGGTTCAGTTTTGGAAGATTATGCTTTTCTAAGAATTTTTCCATTTCTTCTAAGTTGTACATTTTATTGGAATATAATCACTCATAGCGGTCTCATGATCTTTTGTATTTCTGTGTTGTCTGTTGTGATTTCTCCATTTTCATTTCTAATTTTATTGATTTTATTTTTCTTTATTTATTTTTAAAAATTAATTTATTTATTTTAATTGGAGGCTAATTATGTTACCATATTGTGGTGGTTTTTTGCCATACATTGATATGAATCAGCCATGGGTATTCATGTGTCCCCTTTATTTCTTAATGAGTCTGGCTAATGATTTGTCTAATTTATTTATCTTCTCAAAAAACCAGTTTTTAGTTTTGTTGATCTCTGCTGTAGTCTCTGTTTCTTTTTCATTTATTTCTACTCTGATATTTATGATTTGTTTCCTTCTACTAAACTAGCTTTTTAAAATAATTGTTGCTCTTCTTTTTCTAGTTGCTTTAGGTGTAAAAGTAGGTTATTTTTTTGATGTTTCTCTTGTTTCTTGAGGTAGGCTTGTATTGCTATGAACCTTCCTCTTAGCACTGCTTTTACTGAATCCCATAGGTTTTGGACTTTCATGTTTTCATTGTCATTTGCTTCTATGAATATTTTGATTATCTTTTTTATTTCTTTCATAACCTGTTATTCAGAAGTGTGTTTAGCCTCCATATGTTTGTGTTTTTTAGGTTTTTGGGTGTAGTTGATATCTAATCTTACCACATTGTGATCTGAAAAGATGCTTAAAATTATTTGTATTAAAAAAAAAAAAATAGCAAAGCTAGATTTGTGGCCCAGGATGTGATCTATCCTGGAAAATGTTCTGTGTGAACTTGAGAAAAAGGTGAAATCCATTGTTTTGGGGAAAAATATCCTATGGATATCAGTTAGGTCTAACTTGTCCATTGTATCATTTAAAGGTTGTGTTTTGTTTAGTTGATCTATCCATAAGTGTGAGTGGGGTATTAAAGTCTCCCACTATTATTGTGTTATGGTTAATTTCCCCTTTCATACTTGTTAACATTTGCCTTATGTATTGAGGTGCTCCTTTATTGGGGTCATATATGTTTATAACTGTTATATCTTCTTATAGGATTGACCCCTTTCTCATTATGTGTGTCCTTCTTTGTCTCTCATCATGCTCTTTATTGCAAAGTCTTTTTTATCTGATATGAGTATTGCCACTCCTGCGTTCTTTTGGTCTTCATTGGCATGAAATATCTTTTTCTAGCCCCTCACTTTCAGTCCTTATGTATCCTTAGGTTTATAGTGGATCTCTTGTAGATAGCATAGATAGGTGTTTTGTTTTTGTATACATCCAGCTAGTCTTTGTCTTTGGGTAGGACCATTTAACCCATTTACATTAAAGATAATTCTTGATAAGTATGATTCTAATGCCATTTCTTTATTGTTTGGATTTGTTTTTATAGACCTTTTCTTTGTTTCCTATCTAGGGAAGATTCTTTAACATTTTTTGAAGAGCTGGATTGGTGGTGCTGAATTCTCTCAGCTTTTGCTTCTCTGTAAAGCTTTTGATTTATCCTTCATACCTGATTGAGATCTTTGCTGAGTAGATTAATCTTGGCTGTAGGTTTTTCTCTTTCATCTTTATTTTTTAAGTATGTCCTGTCATTCCCTTCTGGCCTGAGGGTGTCTATTGAAAGTTGAGTTGTTATTGCCTTCCCCATTTTAGGGAAGATTTGCTATTATCTCCTCAGATATATTCTCATGCCCTTTCTTTTTGTCTTCTTTTTTGCAGACACCTATGATTTGAATGCTGGGACATTTAATACTGTCCCAGAGGTCTCTGAAGTTGTCCTCCTTTTTAATTTTTTTTTCCACTCTGCTTTATTTATTACCACCATTCTATCTTCCACCTCACTATCCTCTCTTCTGTCTCAGTTATTCTACTGTTAGTAGAGTGTTTTTAATCTCAGTTATTACATTGTTCATTACTGATGGACTCTTCCTTATTTCTTCTATGCCCTTGTTAAACATTTCTTGCATCTGCCAAATCCTTGTCTCTGGACTATTTATCTGTAACTCCATTTTGTTTTCAAGACGATGAATCATTTTTATTATCATTATTCTGAAGTCTTTTTCAAGTAGACTTCCTACCTCCTCTTCTTTTGTTTTGTTTGGTGGGTTTTTATAATGTTCTTTCACCTGCTGGATATTTCATTGTCTTTTCATTTTGCTTCAGTTCAGTTCAGTTCAGTCGCTCAGTCGTGTCCTACTCTTTGTGACCCCATGAATTGCAGCATGCCAGGCCTCGCTGTCCATCACCATTTCCTGGAGTTCACTCAGACTCACGTCCATCGAGTCCTTGATGCCATCCAGCCATCTAATCCTTGGTCGTTCCCTTCTCTTCCTGCCCCCAATCCCTCACAGCATCAGAGTTTTTTCCAATGAGTCAACTCTTCACATGAGGTGACCAAAGTACTGGAGTTTCAGCTTTAGCATCAGTCCTTCCAAAGAAATCCCAGGGCTGATCTTCTTCAGAATGGACTGGTTGGATCTCCTTGCAGTCCAAGGGACCCTCAAGAGTCTTCGCCAACACCACAGTTCAAAAGCATCAATTCTTCAGTGCTCAGCCTTCTTCACAGTCCAACTCTCACATCCATACATGACCACAGGAAAAACCATAGCCTTGACTGGGCGGACCTTAGTCAGCAAAGTAATGTCTCTACTTTTGAATATACTATCTAGGTTGGTCATAACTTTTTTTCCAAGGAGCAACCGTCTTTTAATTTCATGGCTACAATCACCATCTGCAGTGATTTTGGAGCCCAAAAAATAAAGTCTGACAATGTTTCCACTGTTTCCCCATCTATTTCCTATGAAGTGTTGGGACCAGATGCCATGATCTTCGTTTTCTGAATGTTGAGGTTTAAGCAAACTTTTTCACTCTCCTCTTTCACTTTCATCAAGAGACTTTTTAGTTCCTCTTCACTTTCTGCCATAAGGGTGGTGACATCTGCATATCTGAGGTTATTAATATTTCTCCCGGTAATCTTGATTCCAGCTTGTGTTTCTTCCAGTCCAGAGTTTCTCATGATGTACTCTGCATATAAGTTAAATAAGCAGGGTGACAATATACAGACTTGACGTACTCCTTTTCCTATTTGGAACCAGTCTGTGGTTCCATGTTCAGTTCTAACTGTTGCTTCCTGACCTGCATACAGATTTCTCAGGAGGCAGGTTAGGTGGTCTGGTATTCACATCTCTTTCAGAATTTTCCACAGTTTATTGTGATCCACACAGTCAAAGGCTTTGGCATAGTCAATAAGGCAGAAATAGATGTTTTTCTGGCATTCTCTTGCTTTTTCCATGATCCAGCGGATGTTGGCAATTTGATCTCTGGTTCCTCTGCCTTTTCTAAAACCAGCTTGAACATCAGGGAGTCCATGGTTCACGTATTGCTGAAGCCTGGCTTGGAGAATTTTGAGCATTACTTTACTAGCATGTGAGATGAGTGCAATTGTGCGATAGTTTGAGCATTCTTTGGCATTGCCTTTCTTTGGGAATGCAATGAAAACTGACCTTTTCCAGTCCTGTGGCCACTGCTCAGTTTTTCAAACTTGCTGGCATATTGAGTGCAGCACTTTGACAGCATTATCTTTCAGGATTTGAAATAGCTCCACTGGAATGCCATCACCTCCATTAGCTTTGTTCGTAGTGAAGCTTTCTAAGGCCCACTTGACTTCACATCCCAAGATGTCTGGCTCTAGATTAGTGATCACATCATCATGATTATCTGTGTCATGAAGATCTTTTTTGTACAGTTCTTCCATGTATTCTTGCCACCTCTTCTTAATATCTTCTGGTTCTGTTAGGTCCATACCATTTCTGTCTTTTATCGAGCCCATCTTTGCATGAAATGTTCCCTTGGTATCTCTAATTTTCTTGAAGAGATCTCTAGTCTTTCCCATTCTGTTCTTTTCCTCTATTTCTTTGCATTGATCACTGAAGAAGGCTTTCTTATCTTTTATTTCTATTCTTTGGAACTCTGCATTCTGATGCTTATAACTTTCCTTTTCTCCTTTGCTTTTCACCTCTCTTCTTTTCACAGCTATTTGTAAGGCCTCCCCAGACAGCCATTTTGCTTTTTTGCATTTCTTTTCCACGGGGATGGTCTTGATCCCTGTCTCCTGTACAATGTCATGAACTTCATTCCATAGTTCATCAGGCACTGTATTCATCAGATCTAGACCCTTATATCTATTTCTCACTTCCACTGTATAATCATAAGGGATTTGATTTAGATCATACCTGAATGGTCTAGCGGTTTTCCCTACTTTCCTCAATTTAAGTCTGAATTTGGCAGTAAGGAGTTCATAATCTGAGCCACAGTCAGCTCCTGGTCTTGTTTTTGTTGACTATATAGAGTTTCTCCATCTTTGGCTGCAAAGAATATAATCAATCTGATTTCGGTGTTGACCATCTGGTGATGTCCACATGTAGAGTCTTCTCTTGTATTGTTAGAAGCGGGTGTTTGCTATGACCAGTGCATTTTCTTGGCAAAACTCTATTAGTCTTTGCCCTGCTTCATTCCGCATTCCAAGGCCAAATTTGCCTGTTACTCCAGGTGTTTCTTGTCTTCCTACTTTTGGATTCCAGTCCCCTATAATGAAAAGGACTTCTTTTTTGGGTGTTAGTTCTAAAAGATCTTGTAGGTCTTCATAAAATCGTTCAACTTCAGTTTCTTCAGCATTACTGGTTGGGGCATAGACTTGGATAACTGTGATATTGAATGGTTTGCCTTGGAGATGAACAGAGATCATTCTGTCGTTTTTGAGATTGCGTCCAAGTACTGCATTTCAGACTCTTTTGATGACAGTGATAGCTATTCCATTTCTTCTGAGGGATTCCTGCCCTCAGTAGTAGATTATAATGGTCATCTGAGTTAAATTCATCCATTCCAGTCTATTTTAGTTCGCTGATTCCTAGAATGTCGGCATTCACCCTTGCCATCTCTTGCTTGACCACTTCCAATTTGCCTTGATTCATGGACCTGACATTCCAGGTTCCTATGCAATATTGCTCTTTACAGCATTGGATCTTGCTTCTATCACCAGTCACATCCACAACTGGGTATTGTTTTTGCTTTGGCTCCATCCCTTCATTCTTTCTAGGGTTATTTCTCCACTGATCTCCAGTAGCATATTGGGCACCTAATGACCTCAGGAGTTCCTCTTTTGGTATCCTATCATTTTGCCTTTTCCTACTGTTCATTTTGCTTAGCTTTCTGTATTTAGGGTGCCCTTTTGTTTTGTGGAAGTTGCTTCATATTCAGTTGATCTTTTGATAAATCTGTGTGGGAGAAAGTGAGCTCCTGTCCTATTCTTCTGCTTTCTTGGGACTGCAAACCCCAAAGCCTTACTTTTGTTCTCAAAAGTTGTTTCTAGTGTGACCTATTCACCCTCATTTTTACCAAACCCCAAACATTGATGTCATGTCACCTTTGGCATTATTCTGGGGGGCTAATCAGTTCACAAGCTGACACACCTGACTTACTGTCCTGAATCCACCACTTAGGACTTGGATGACGGTGAATAATGATAACTGCTGATATTGTTGATCACCCCTATGTGTCAGGCACTTGTCTGCTTACTCTGCATGTTTTAGCTCATTTAGTCCACACAACAGCCATCAAGATGAGTATCATCACTTCTAGGTTACATATTAGGAAAGTGAGACTAAATCATTTGCTTCAACTTTTATAGTCAAAGAAGCTAGACTTAAAACTCCACCCATCTGGTGCAGATCCTGCATTCATCACTTTTACTTGGGACCTCATGCTTTATAACTTCTGTAAGACCATTTATTTATCTCTTAAATAAGGATGCTTCTCAGTCAGTTTTTTTTTTTTGATAGCTTATATTTCAGAGTTTGTTATTAATATCATGTAACAAGATCACAATAAACTGTGGAAAATTCTGAAATACATGGGAATACCAGACCACCTGACCTGCCTCTTGAGAAACCTATATGCAGGTCAGGAAGCAACAGTTAGAACTGGACATGGAACAACAGACTGGTTCCAAATAGGAAAAGGAGTGCATCAAGGCTGTATATTGTCACCCTGCTTATTTAACTTCTATGCAGAGTAGGCGATGGCACCCTACTCGAGTACTCTTGCCTGGAAAATCCCACGGACGCAAGAGCCTGGTAGGCTGCAGTCCATGGGGTCGCGAAGAGCCAGACACGACTGAGTGACTTCACTTTCACTTTTCACTTTCATGCATTGGAGAAGGAAATGGCAACCCACTCCAGTGTTCTTGCCTGGAGAATCCCAGGGACAGGGGAGCCTGTTGGGTTGCCATCTATGGGGTTTCACAGAGTCAGATACGACTGAAGCGACTTAGCAGTAGCAGCAGCAGAGTACATCATGAGAAATGCTGGGGTGGAAGAAGCACAAGCTGGAATCAAGATTGCTGGGAGAAATATCAATAACCTCAGATATGCAGATGGCACTGCCCTTATGGCGGAAAGTGAAGAGGAACTAAAAGCCTCTTGATGAAAGTAAAAGAGGAGAGTGAAACAGTTGGCTTAAAGCTCAAGATTCAGAAAATGAATATCATGGCATCTGGTCCTATCACTTCATGGGAAATAGATGGGGAAACAGTGGAAACAGTGTCAGACTTTATTTTGGGGGGCTCCAAAATCACTGCAGGTGGTGATTGCAGCCATGAAATTAAAAGACGCTTACTCCTTGGAAGAAAATTTAGATAGTATATTCAAAAGCAGAGATATTACTTTGCCAACAAAGGTCCGTCTAGTCAAGGCTATGGTTTTTCCAGTGGTCATGTATGGATGTGAGAGTTGGACTGTGAAGAAAGCTGAGCAATGAAGAATTGATGCTTTTGTTTTGTGGTGTTGGAGACTTTTGAGAGTCCCTTGGCCTGCAAGGAGATCCAACCAGTCCATTCTGAAGGAGATCAACCCTGGGATTTCTTTGGAAGGAATGATGCTAAAACTGAAACTCCAGTAGTTTGGCCACTTCATGCGAAGAGTTGACTCATTGGAAAAGATGAGTTGACTCATTGGAAAAGATGCTGGGAGGGATTGGGGGCAGAAGGAGAAGGGGATGACAGAGGATGAAACGGCTGGATGACATCACTGACTCGATGGACGTAAGTCTGAGTGAACACCGGGAGTTGGTTATGGACAGGGAGGCCTGGCCTGCTGTGATTCACAGGGTTGCAAAGAGTCAGACACGACTGAGCAACTGAACTGAACTGAACAAGGTTCTTGTTGGACATAGCTTAGCTTTGATTCATAGGAATTCCATAGAACTAATAATCTCTCATAACCTCCCAGTGCACCAGCCAGGTGTCTTGTGAAAAATAAGATATCCTGAGATTACTGAAGCCTTCAGTCTCCATGTAGGTCAGTAACTGGCCTGGAACAGCCCGAGAAAGTTCTAAATCCTCTGAAAAATGGGCTATAATTCAGACAATAGGTAAATTTGTTTCATGCTGCAGTCTGACTACCTCCCTTCCTTATGATAAGATATTAGACTGGGCCTTGATGGAAAAGAACACAGTGTTGCATCTTCAAGTGACTTTTACCCAGTAGAATTAGAAAACCTTTATCTAAACATCACCTGTTGGTGTATTAGTCTCTCACATATCTACTATTTTCCCACAAGGGTCTCCCTACTATTGTATCAAGAAGTTAATGAGACTTTTGCATTGCTTCGGTATTTTCCACAAAACCGTGTTATAATTAAAAGTTGAAGGTCTGTGGAATTTTTCTTTCTTTCTTTTCTTTTCTTTCTTTTTTTTTTTTTCTTGTTTGGTTGAATTAAGCTGTTATAAAAGAAAGCTAAATTTTGCCTTAGATGGTCTTATTGGCATTTTTCACTTGGTTTTAATGAGATGCAAAGTGTTTTATGGGGCAAGGACACTCTTGGTTCTTAGCCCATAAAATGTAGATTGGACATCCTGCTATAGCCGAGGAGGCTGCCCAGTAGTTTCATCCATGTGCTGTATCTGATAGTTCCTTGGCAAGTGACTTCTTAAATCATTTTTGAAAGTAGTTTTGTCACTGTTTATAGAGAAGAGTTTTAGTACAAGTGTTACCAGCAAAATGGCAGTTCCTCAGTCCTTGCTTCCCAAAGGAAGAGACACAAACCAGTTTTACAGAGCACTAGTTTTATTAAGCAAGTCGAAAATATACTCCTGGAAAAGGAAATCAGACTTTCTGGATACCAGAAACAGTCCCTCAATAGGGGTAGGATTGAGTTTTCAGAATTTTGGAGAGTCCCTCCTTCTGCCCTGCATTGACAAGTTTATTGACAGTTTTAGGTTATATAACGTTTCCCTTTTTGCATAGGAACATATCAACAAACACCCAAGGGAAAGCCATAGTGGGGCAGAAACCACAATGCTAATTTATTACAAATATGACATCATATATTCTGGGTTACTTTGAGCCACTTTTTGATTCTTTGTGTGCCTGCACCAACCTATGCAAGGGTTTTTTCTTGCCTGATCCTGCTGGAAATTTAGCAGTGCTTGACAATAGAAGGGAGGATCTCTTCGCATGTTCTGATCCCAGTGTCCTGGTGCAGAAGGGAAAGATTACCCCACCCCCAACACAGAGGGTACTTACTCATGTCCAACTGACTACCTAAATGAAGTAGTCAAAAAATAAATTTTTCAACATATTTGTTATTGAGTAAAGAGAAAAGGATCGGAAAGATTTCATTTTAGTTGGTATATCATACAGTAAGAATTCAAGATATTTTAAATGTATGAATAACAAGTAATTTTGTTGTGCTCCATTGCTTGTCATGTCCAACTCTTTGCAACCCCATGGACTATATAGCCTGCCAGGCTCCTCCTTCCATGGGATTTTCCAAACAAGAATACTGAAGTGGGTTGCCATTTTCCTTTTCCAAGGGATCTACCTAAACCAGGGTTCGAGCCTCCATCTTTTTTGTCTCCTGCATTGGCAGGCAAGTTCTTTATCACCTCTGCCACGTGGGAAGCCCCTAAAAAGTAATAGGAGATGGTACATAAAAGGCATAATGGCAAGGGCCACCGGATAAATTGCTAACAAAGAACTAACAAATATTTGTGTAAAATTTTTGCATGACAGTAAAAATTGCAATACAATCATGTCATCTCTGGAATATTTTCTAATATACATTATTATTAATTGTATTTCAGTTTGTTTGGATATCTCCAGGGTTAAAATCTCACCCACCCCACTGGGTGCTTATGTAAATTTTCACTGGCAAAACTTCCTACAGTTGCCTACAGTAAAATGATATTTGTGAATTTGGAGAAGGGAATTATCTAGAGTCAATGACTTATATACAAGTTGAGAAAAATCCTTTGGTAAATAGTTAAGTCCTATATTCTAGCCCTTGGGTGGTGTGGAGAGAAAGAAGTTATTTCCCAGTGACTTTTCTTGGAGAAGTGTGATTCAGGGTCCAATTGGTGCTACCAATCTATGAATCTGTCATGAGAGCAAGTAAGACCAAGAATAATTAACCCTATAGATAAACTGTGAGATAAACCCTATAGATAAACAAACATTCTATTTTAAGAGCTGAACTTGACAGGAAGTTACACAAAACATAGTGAAAGAAAGATCCATTCTGATCCAGAACAGAGTGTAAGGAACACTTTGAGGGTAGAGGAAACAGTTATACAACATGCTGAATGAGCATAAGTGAAAGATTCTGTATAGAAGTTCAAAGATATTAGCTTTATTTTTGAAACAATGAAGGATTTTAAGCAGGGGAATGCTGATATTAGGCATGTTGGTTCAAGGCACTTCCTTTGGCATCTGAATAGAGAATGGATTAAGATGGTTATAGTTGAAGCTGGGAAGCTGTTTTCTTTCAGGTGAAAGATAATGAAGATAAGAACTATGGCAGATTAGCAGGCATATATAAGAGGTGGTGAATTTGAGAATCATTAATAAGAAAAAACATGTCAGGGCTTGATAAATGATTGAATGTGGGAGAAGAGGAAGTCCCATTCTGACTCTCAAGTTGCTAGAATGGGTGACAGGATAGATTTAATTTTCTATCACTGAGTTAGGCAATCTCGGGAGAGGGTTTTTTGGGGGGTGGGGGAGATAATATAGTCAATTATTAATGACTTTTGTTTCTCCTTTAAAATACACGTTATTTTGGAGAGGAATCTCTAATTGAGAAGCTATTTAAAACCAATGATATTGTCGTTATAGATCTCATTTGAAACTTGGGGATCAAAGGGAACTAAAATGGAGAAAAAAAAAAGCTCCAAAATAAAAGAAAAGAGAATCACTATTTGAAACGTTAATTAGAAAACCATAAATCTCCTCTCCATCCCATGGACAGGTTCATGACACATTTAATCGTATTATCTAGATTTTTTATTATTTGATGCATAAACATTATTACAGTTTAATTTCTAGTCTTCATGTAAATATGTATTTCTTATGCAAAAAAATCTACACCAAAAATTTTTGGGAATATATGTAATCCAGATGAGATTGCAAATTCTTAAGAAACTTCATCTAATCAGATTATGAAAACAATTTTCTCACACACAAAATAATCACCAAGATTAATGTTCCTCAAGATGATATTTGGAACCATGATTTTTTCCCCTTAATTCCATAGCAACTGCAGATTAACTACAGTGATCTCTTTTTAGATGTTTCAGAACTTAAACACACGGTTTAGACAGATGGTCAGTGGAAAAGTTTCTTGAAGAATTGGTTACTGAATCTTTAAGAAAATTTATTTTTCCTTAAAATATGCATTAGTAACTGTATGTATCCTATTCCAAAATATTCCAAAATGTTTAACTTTGATTACTTTCATATTGAGTCATAAAGCTAAAGAGACTATGTCTATAACTGAGATTCCTATTATATTTTCTTTTTCTTTTGTCTGCACCAGGGCTACTTTAGAGAGTGAGTGAAAACTTATTTTAGATGTTATGAATAATAATCCTCAAAGTAATAGCTCAATACACATCTGTCTACAATTGAATAGAGAGCACAGTCAGTTAAAAACAATAACTATTTCAAGAGAGTTCACCTTTTAGCATACTAAATAAATAATAAAGAGCAACTTATTTGTCCCTGGAGGCAAATGTAACATGTACAGTGCTTTTGGAATGGTTCCACTTTTTTTATTTTCCCTGGAAGGGATTCTAAGGAGAAACCTCATAAGAAGAAAATATTCTTAGTGGAAAGCATAAGCACATAATGTTAGAACTAGGTTTTTGAAACCGAATCTATCTCAGGTTTTAATGTAGCTCAGCTGGTATAGAATCTGCTTGCAGTGCAGGAAACCCCAGTTCAATTTCCTGGGTTGGGAAGTTCCCCTGGAGAAGGAATAGGCTACTTACGCCAGTATTCTTGGGTTTCCTTGGTGGCTCAGCTGGTAAAGAATCCACCTGCAATGGGGAAGACCTGGGTTCAATCCCTGGGTTGGGAAGATCCTCTGGAGAAGGGAATGGATTCCCATTCCAGTATTCTAGAGAAATCCATGGGCTGTATAGTTCATGGGGTCTCAAAGAGTTGGACACAACTGAGTGACTTTCATTTCCACAAATTGTTAAATGGAGAAGAAAAGAATCAATATTTATCCTCCACTGTCATTATTAGAAAACATTTCTAAATTCTGTATGATAAATATATTTTTATATTTTTTCAATGATCTCATTTGCTTTTTTCCCTGTTTCCTTATGAAACTATATTTCAACTGTTTCATTTAATGATTTAAAATTAAGGAGCTGTGAGTAGTAGCTTTAAGCAACTAAATAATTTCTTTCAGAGCAAATTGTTACACAATATAAAGGATTAAAGACCATGAAATAATAGATATATCATCTGCTGTTGTAAATAAATTTCAATTTTCTTATAAAGATAAAAATATTCTCAGAAACAGTGGTTTTAATGATCTCTTAAATCAGCATGTGCTTTATAGAAAGGCATTCTTCTCAAGGTATTTCAGTAAAACTCAAATTCTATTTTTTTCTGATTATTTGGAAACAATTTAAAATGAACATCATTTTATGTGCTCATTTTTTCACTGCCAGAGTTTGGTTTTACCACAACTTTTCAATAAGGGATCAGAAAAAGAGCAAGCAATGTAATTGCTTTTTGTGATTCACTATTAAGTAATTTAAAAAAGCACAGTTACCACTTCCTGGCTTCTCCAGAAATTCCTTCTACACATCCAATTTTTGGTTTAGTTCTTTCCCCCCTTAAATCTTTGGGAATACCATAAAATCGACCTTATTCTGTTGAACTTGATTCAATTCCACATCTAGTTATTGGCTGGTTACTGTGTTATTGAGCTGTACTAAGCCTTGACTTTAGAAATAGAAAAGAGCAGGAAGATGTGGATGTATATAATTGTGTCAACAAAGCAAGTCATAGCCTATTCATTCATAAGAGTTGTGATACCTGACATCATACTTTTCCAAATTGTACTACCATACACCCAGCCCCCTGCTTGAGAATACTGTGCCTCATGTTCTTGATTCAGAGGTGAGATTTTGACCCACAGCACATCAACTCTAGCCTTGCTAACAACTCTCAGGCCCAGAGGAAGCTTCTACCAAAAAGGTCTCATTACCACTGACTTTATCTGAAGTACATAGAGTAGAAGAGAGCAGACACACAGAGAGAAGCTGAAATATGATAGGAACACACACTCACACAACCTGCTTTATGTATATTCACACATATGTGATATGTATACATATAATCTCTATGTGTGTGTATATATGTCATATGTGAATATGTATATTTATATATATATACTCTATGTATGAATTAATATGTGTATATGTCTATGTGGGTTTCCCTGATGGCTCAGTGGTAAAAATCTGCCTTACATACAAGACTTGGGTTTGATCCCTGGTTTGGGAAGATCCCCTGGAGTAGGTCATGGCAACTCACTCCAGTATGCTTGCCTGGAGAATCCCATGGACAGAGGAACTTGGTGGGCTATGGTCCATAGAGTTGCAAAGAGCTGGACATGACTGAAGTGACTGAGCACACAAGCTTGTATGAGAACATACACTAAGTCCTGGTTATGAATTAACCAGTATTTGGTTGTTTTCCAGAATTATAGAAAAGAATTAAAATTTTTATTTTTTTTTTCCAAACACCACTAGATAATCATGATGGTGTGATCACTCACCTAGAGCCAGACATCCTGGAATGTGAAGTCAAGTGGGCCTTAGGAAGCGTCACTACAAACAAAGCTAGTGGAAGTGATGGAATTCCAGTTGAGCTATTTCAAATCCTGAAAGATGATGCTCTGAAAGTGTTGCACTCAATATGCCAGTAGATTTGGAAAACTCAGCAGTGGCCACAGTAGTGGAAAAGGTCAGTTTTCATTCCAATCCCAAAGAAAGGAAATGCCAAAGAATGCTCAAACTACCACACAATTGCACTCATCTCACATGCTACCAAAGTAATGTCGAAATTATCCAAGCCAGGCTTCAACGTATGTGAATTGTGAACTTCCAGATGTTCAAGCTGGATTTAGAAAAAGCAGAGGAACCAGAAATAAAATTGCCAAAATCCACTGGATCATCAAAAAAGCAAGAGAGTTCCAGAAAAACATCTGCCTCTTCTTTATTGACTATGCCAAAGCCTTTGACTTTGTGGATCACAACAAAATGTGGAAAATTCTGAAAGAGATGGGAATACCAGACCAGCTGACCTGCCTCCTGAAAAATTCATATGCAGGTCAGGAAGCAACAGTTAGAACTGGACATGGAACCACAGACTGATTCCAAATCAGGAAAAAGGGTATGTCAAGGCTGTAGATTATCACCCTGTTTATTTAACTTATATGCAGACTACATCATGAAAAATGCTGGACTGGATGAAGCACAAGCTAGAATCAAAATTGCCAGGAGACATATCAATAACCTCAGATATGCAGGTGACACTACCCTTATGGCAGAAAGCAAAGAAGAACTAAAGAGCCTCTTGATGAAAGTGAAAGAGGAGAGTGAAAAAGTAGGCTTAAAACTCAACATTCAGAAAATGAAGATCATGGCATCTGGCCCAATTACTTCATGGCAAATAGATGGAGAAACAGCGGACACAGTGACAGACTTTAGGTTTTTGGGCTCCAAAATCACTACAGATGGTGACTGCAGCCATGAAATTAAAAAGAAATTACTGAACTGAACTGAAAAGATTCTTGCTCCTTGAAAGAAAAGTATGACCAACCTAGACAGCATATTAAAAAGGAGAAATGTTACTTTGCCAACAAAGTTCGTCTAGTTAAAGCTATGGTTTTTCCAGTAGTCATGTATGGATGTGAGAGTTGGACTATAAAGAAAACTGAGCACCAGAGAATTGATGCTTTTGAACTATCATGTTGGAGAAGACTCTTGAGAGTCCCTTGGACAGCAAGGAGATCCAACCAGTCCATCATAGGGGAAATCAGTTCTGAATATTCATTGGTAAGACTGATGCTGAAGCTGAAACTCCAATACTTTGGCCACCTGGTGCAAAGAATGACTTATTTGAAAAGACCCTGATGCTGGGAAAGATTGAAGGTGGGAGGAGAAGGGGATGACAGAGGATGAGATGGTTGGATGGCATCACTAACTCAATGGACATGAATTTGAGTAAATTCTGGAAGTTGGTGATGGACAGGGAGGCCTGGTGTGCTGCAGTCCTGGGGTTGCAAAGAGTTGGAAACAACTGAGTGACTGAACTGAACGGTAAAATGGGGTTTCCAAGGTGGCTCAGTGATAAAGAATCCATCTGCCACTGAGGGCGATGAGAGTTCAACCCCTATGTTGGGAAGACCCTGTGGAGAACGAAATGGCAACCCACTCCAATATTCTTGCCTGGGAAATCCCATGGACAGAGGAGCCTTCTGGACTCAAAAAAGAATCGGACTTGACTGAGCAACTAAACAACAGTGGTAAAATACAATTTCTTTTAAAATATCTAAGGCAGCTAATTCTATATAACTATATTTTTATCATGATTTCAAGTTTATTTATTCTTGTGTCTTAATTTTTCTTTATGCCTAAATTGATGCTGTCTTTGCCCAATATCCCTGGAGAAGTGTATTTCATGGGTAACAAAGATTCAGACACTACTGAGTGACTTTCACTATCACAATGTAGTTTTTATTATCTATCCATCTATTTTTAGCTATATTTACTAATATGACATTTTTATATAATGCCAAGATAATCCTCTTTTTTTCTGTTTCTTATCCTGTGATCACTTCATGAAATCATACAGTTAAATTATACTTTTTTTCCCCTAAATAATTGCAGTTGTAATAATTTCATTTAATTAACTGATCTCTCCTGGAAGCTTGGGTAAACAGAGAAGTAGAAAGATTGCAAAGTGAGCAGATTTTCTAAGAAAATGATCAGCTTACACACTTGCATTTCTAGAGCGTGATTTGAAATCAGTAGATTCCATCAATTACCATTCCATCATTACCATTCCCAACTGATTTCTTTATCATGGAATCCAGAAAGGAAAATAACAGATTATTTGTCCCCCAAATTTGCTTCATATTTTAATGCGAGTATAAGCTCTCAGTTAGTGCTTGCTGATATATTGCACTCTCAATGCTAGCCTTTAATGAAATATCAAGATCCTCTGAGATTTATGTCAAATTAGCACATCATTGATTTTCTTTCTACTTAGAATTAATGATATCATATTATGGTTTGTGATTTTTGAAAGGATGCTTGATCTAAGCACTTTATGTAGAGAGGCATATTTCCTAGTCCTGTCATTCCAGCTTTTCTCATGTATTGCTTTATATTCATTAGTGTATAGTTACTCCATCTGGCAAGTATAAAAGAGCTGGTATAGTTACAAGACAAACCTGACATATATAGTAGGCTCAGGGGGCCAATAAGGTGAATGAAGACAAATGATTTGAAAGCATTGCAGCACAATAGTTTTGAAGACTTGGATGTTGAGCTCATATATTCTTCCTGAAAGGAGACACATTAGGAAGTCACACCATCTTAGAACTTCTTGGTCTTGTTACATTACATGTTACCCTTTATTTTTGTATACGTTTTGTGTGCCTGTACTCTGTCTCCTAATAACAGCACCAATTTAAGAGCATCACCTGTTTTTAAATTAATCTATACCTTTAGCAATTAGCATAGTCCTTTATGTAGAGGATGACAGTTTCAATCCAAAACCAGAATATTTCTGTTGTTATTGAATTTAATTTCTCATTGGGATCTCCACTCCTGGGAGTAGAAAAGAAATGGCATTGGGTTTAGGCTTTCCCTTTCTTTTGCACAGGGGTTTGGGGATGGGAGGTAGATGGCAGTGAGGTAAGACAGGGATTGTTGGGACTGACTGCACATCCACTCATGGACCACTGATATGTCATCCATCATTTTATTTCAGCCTTGGAGGAGTGAACCCATTGCTGTTAATTTTCCCTTCATTTCCTGAACTCAGAGTCCTTTCATATTCAACCTCTTTAAATGCATCAGAGTTCATTAGGTTACTTTCTTACCATGCTGGCCTGTAAGGATGTAAGGACCTCTGGAAGCTTTGTCTACCTAAATACTGGAGGGATTTTTTTTTTTTTTTTATGTTTAAGAAGCACAGCTCAGTTTTTTTTCCTGTTCCCTAGATTTATAAATTTATCTGAGGGTTCTGACTTTGGTTCAGAAAATCTAGAAAAGCTATATTTTGTTGGACAAGGCATGAGTTGTGAATAGTGAGGGAGTCTAGTTTCAAGTTCACCCAAAACTTTTAGATTTTTTGCTCAAGCAAGAGTTTTTCCTATTCTTCCAAATCTAAGGGCAGAAGGATTGGAGGCTCATAGTGTAAGAAAATATTTTTTTTAATATAGAAAATTAGCATGAAACTTCTATCTCCAAACATTTAAAATTATTCAAAGAATAGGGGTTGTCATTAGTGATGATTAATTTCTGGCATATTGACCTTTTGTATAAGAGGTTAAATTAATATTTTCTCTTTTTATTTTATTAAATATTGTCTCTCTTTTCTAGATAGGTGATAGATGGGCATAAAAGGACTAATTGTTTTAACTTATAAACTTTTTGGATGTGCACTGAGTTACACTGAAACGTTCATTCATCTTTCAATAACCATTTGCTCACTTCAATTTAAAGGATATTTTACCCTTTGTTACAAATATAGATTATAATCTAAATTGGCAACTATGCAACAAAACTTGATTTCTGATTTGGACCCTGACCTTGACCATTCACCTTTTCCTTCTGGAACACAGTTTCTTCTTTTTTTTTTTTTTTTTTCTCAGTAAATCTTTTTTTTTTAGTTTTTTATTTTTTTTATTTTTTTTTTTTTAGTTTTTTATTTTTTAAATTTTTTGATTTTAGTAGATAATTTCTCAAGACTTACCAGAATTCTATAATTCTAATAAAAAGTAAAGAATTTCAACTGTATAAAAATGTTAGTGATATTGATGAGGTTGTGCTATATGTCCTGCACTTAGTCACTCAGTCATGTCCTACCCTTTGTGTCCATGGACTATAGCCTGCCAGGCTCCGCTGCCCATGGGATTCTATAGGCAAGAACACTAAAGTGGGTAGCTGTTCCCTTCTCCAGGTGATCTTCCCATCCCAGGAATCGAAGCCAGGTCTCCCACATTTCAGGCATATTCTTTACCATCTGAGACACCAGGGAAGCCCATTGATAAGGTTCATTGATCAATTTTCTTCTTTAATGATTTATAATCTTCCTAACATGTTAAGGAAAGGTGAACAAATCTGGAGACTACAACCCTTGAGAGTGAGTTTTTCTGACAGTGATACATTCTGTCATACATTCAAGTCAAATCCCATACAAACTTCCTGGCTATGTTTAGTTTTCTCTTTTAATCACATCTCAATTTCAAATACCATGATGATAGCATTATTTCACTTTAATTAGTTGCTTGTGAATGAGACATATATACATTAATAACAGATGGTAACACTATCTTAATGGTTCAAAACATTATTGAATATTTGAAGTGAGTCATTATTTTAGATACTTCAGTATTATTCTTTTGTATGTTATTTTATAATTCTAACTACACATATAAAATCATAAAGATGGTTTCAATGTAGTTCTTGTTTAATACAATATTAAATGTGGTTTACACAAAATAAATAAATAAGATACTTTCATGTTTTGTAAAACATGAAAAACATCAACTCACCAATCTTTGAGGTGAAGACTAGTCATGAAAGCATGAGGTTTTTAGTTTGGAGATGTTCACCTTATTCTCAGCATCCTCATTTCCCCATGTTGTTAATTACTTTGCCTCTGGAATAGGAGCCAGGTGTTCTGATTTCCTCTTATTTGTAAAGTATTTCATCCTGATGTTTTCCCATTTTTTCCAATATTTAGTTTTTTTCCCGTCTGAACATTTCTGCCTGCTTTTGGAGCCTTGCTTTTATTTCTATTTCAGATTTCTGCTAAATGGTGGCTTCATCCTGGATCCACTGCTCAACAATGTTAGCCATTCTCAAAATATGCTCTCTTTTTCCTTCATAGCACTTATTCATAGCTTGTAATTTTTGTACCTGTAACTTTTATGTGTATGTTGTACTTATTTGGTTAGTATCTGTCTTCCCAATTTGAGTGCAATCCACTTGAAGGTAAAGACCTTGAGTTTTTTGAACTGCAATTGTTTCCCATCTCCTAGGAAAGTGTCTGACAAGTATAGTGCATACTAAATTTTCAGTGAGTAAATTAAGGTGTAACTTGATGAATCAGGGTGTCCACTATAATCAAAGCAGTGTGTTTGGGTGTTTTACAAAAGATGTTGGAAACAGACTGTATCTGCATTCACAAATCTGATGAAAGCATTCAGGTTCATCAAAAACATAAATATCTAAAAATCACCTTTTCTAAATAAAAGTGAAAGGTTTATTTATTAAATTTAGCTTTCTTCTTCCCACAAACAAAACCAAAGTAACAAAAACCTGTGGACCCAGTAATCACAGACACAAGTCTGCTTCTCAAGGATAATTATAAAGACCTAATATGCAAATATAAGGGATGCATCAAAAATGTAAACGTCTTTTAATATAAAATTTTGAAGTGAGTATTTAAGGAATCAGGAAGTATTCATAAGTTCTAGTATCACAGGTGTTTTCATTGTGCTTTGAGGAAATTATTTTTCTTGCTTTGTGCCTTGCCACAATCCATTTCAATTCAAGGTATTTCCATAGGAGTGAATTAACAATTGAAATGCAAAATAGGTAACTCCCTGAGAATTTGTATAAATTCTCATAAATTTTCCTTGAAAAACTCTGATTCATATTCAACTACAGCTACTAACTGACTAAATAGTTTAAAAATTATTAAAGATATGAAGAAGTGGCAGGAGGAGTCACTGGTGGGGGGGGCACATGTTACTTATTTCTAAATGTGCTTGTGGTATAGTGAAAGTTTTATATTAGTAACACATCCTGGCTTGGTTTTCTTTGGCATGTAATCCACTGTGCCTAGGGGCCTCACAGTTTGCATTTTTCTACTGTAATTTGTTCAGATTATCTTTAAGGACATTTATACTTGTTTTTCTCACTCTAGTTATAGCTAATTATTTAACAGAGTTTCTGGCATCTCTTTTGCAATCTTGTATTTATCATCCTAATTGCAAGCTTCTCTACTGTTGCATGGTTTGCAATCTTCCAGTTTTTAGGGAATCATTCTTAATTTCATTGCTTTCAAGAAAGTGTTTTAGAATGAAATAGCTCAATAAGGTGTAGGGGGACTTTACTCAGACTCATCACTCACTGAGGGCTCATCACAGTAATGCTCAAGAGGGCTGTAGTTTTCTTATTTTCTAATAGCACCTAAGAAAATAACCCCCCCTTTACTTTATCCTTGTGAATTTCACTTAAGATCCCAGACCTGAAGTGTGTGTGGGTGTGTGTTGGTGGCAGTG
Source organism: Ovis aries (assembly GCF_016772045.2). Classification (NCBI taxonomy): domain Eukaryota; kingdom Metazoa; phylum Chordata; class Mammalia; order Artiodactyla; family Bovidae; genus Ovis; species Ovis aries. Next base: position 1,226,721 of record NC_056059.1, read on the forward strand.
TTCAGGGGATGGGCTTGGTGGAGTCAAGTCAAATCCCACCAGCTGTGTGCTTCCTTAAGATTACTTGTGTGGTCCAAGAACAGATTAAAGGGCATTACTAAAATTCCAATTAGGGATGAAGACTGGTGATTTTTGAACATATTCTTTGGCCAAGAAAAAAGAGATGGGATGGTCCTCACACCATATCACCGATAATTCATTTCATTCTCTGAGATATGAAGGATGAGGAGAAGGAATCAAAGACTCAGAAAGTTAAATCTGTTGAAGCTTGCCCGTATCCTTTGGGTGCTTCTAGAAAGTACTTCTTGTTATTCATAAAGACAGTCTTTACTTCTTAAAAGAGAAATATGTACTCATTTAACATGAGTTTCTTAAGATTATGAGGCAGAAATAAATGATAATGTTTAGACACAAATCATAAGGCAGTTAGGGTCCTGCCCAGATCCAGAGGGCCCCTTATGGAGAGAAGGAAAAGAAAGATGAGCTGTACAACTAACAACATGTATATTCACCTGTGGGCATGCAGTACGATAAGTCCTCTATAAATGAATCTTCAAATTGTGAGCTTTCAAAGCTGTTACCATGCATTTGCATGTCCAATCACATGTTAGTTCATATATCTGGCATACGTTGTCATGCGATTATATCTTGTATAAGTTGTTGTGGTTTTGTGTACTTTAACCTACAGTACTGTATAGATACTGTACAGTATCTTTATTTCAAGCCCAGGATGTCTGGAAGCCAGCATAAAAGCAGATGTGACACAGCTGGTACTGTACTGTACTTTACAAAGTACTGTAAGGTTAAAAACAGTATGAACAGCATGAAAAGGCAAAAAAATATGACACTGAAAGGTGAACTTCCCAGGTCAGAAGCTGCCTAATATGCTCTTGGAGAAAAGTGGTGAAATAGCTCCAGAAGGAATGAAGATGCTGAGCCAAAGCAAAAACAACACCAAGTTGTGGATGTGTCTGGTGGTGAAAGTCCAATACGCCAAAGAACAATATTGCATAGGAACCTGGAATATTAAGCCCATGGTAAGTCAAGGTAAATCTGAAGCGGTCAAATAGGAAATGACAACAGTGTACATCAACATTTTAGGAATCAGTGAACTAAAATGGACTGGAATGCATGAATTTAATTCAGATGACCATTATCACCTACTATGAGCAAGAATCCCTTAGAAGAATTGTAGTAGCTCTTATAGTCAACAAAAGAGTCTGAAATGTAGTACATGGGTACAGTCTCAAAAATGACAGAATGATTTCAGTATTTTTCCAAGGCAAACCATTCAATATCACAGTAATCCAAGTCTACTCCCCAACCACTAATGCCAAAGAAGCTGAAGTTGAACAGTTCTGTGAAAACCAAGACCTTCTAGAACTAACACCCAAAAAAGATGCCTTTTTCATCATATGGGACTGGAATGCAAAGGTAGTATGTTAAGAGATACCTGGAGTAACAGCCAAGTTTGACCTTGGAGCACAAAATGAAGCAAGGAAAAGGCTAACAGAGTTTTGCCAGGAGAATGCACTGGTCATAGCAAACACCCTCTTCCAACAGCACAAGAGATGACTCTACACATGGACAACATCAGATGGTCAATACCAAAATCAGATTAATTATACAGAGACTCCATATAGTCATCAAAAACAAGATTGGGAGCTGACATGACCTCCTTATTTCCAAATTCAGACTTAAGTAGAAGAAAGTAGAGACAACCACTCGGCTATTTCGGTATGACCTAAATAAAATCTCTTATGATTATACAGTGGAAGTGGCAAATAGATTTAAGGGATTAGATCAGATAGACAAGAGTGCCTGAAGAACTATGGACGGAGGTTCATAACGTTGTACAGGAGGCAGTGATCAAGATCATCTCCATGAAAAAGAAACATAAAAAGGCAAAATGGTTGTCTGAAGAGGCCTTACAAATATCTGAGAAAAGGGAAGTGGAAGGCAAAGGAGAAAAGGAAATATATACTCATCTGTATACAGAGTTCCAAAGAATAGCAAGAAGAGATAAGAAAGGATGCCTAAGTGAACAATGCAAAGAAATAGAGGAAAACAATAGAATGGGAAAGACTAGAGATCTCTTCAAGAGAGTTAGAGATACTAAGGGAACATTTCATGAAAAGATGGGCTCAATAAAGGACAGAAATAATATGGACCTAACACAAGCAGAAGATATTAAGAGGTGGCAAGAATACACAGAAGAACAATACAAAAAAATATCTTCACAACCCAGATAACCATGATGGTGTGATCACTCACCTAGAACCAGACATCTTGGAGTGTGAAATCAAGTGGGCCTTAGGAAGCATCACTACAAACAAAGCTAGTGGAGGTGATGGAATTTCAATTGAGCTATTTCAAATCCTAAAAGAAGATGCTGTGAAAGGGCTGCACTCAGTATGCCAGCAAATTTGGTAAACTCAACAGTGGGCACAGGATTGGAAACGTTCTGTTTTCATTTCAGTCCCAAAGAAAGACAATACCAAAGAATGTATAAACTACCGCACAATTGCCCCCACTTCACATGCTAGTAAAGTAACGCTCAAAATTCTCCAAGCTAGGCTTCAACAGTACAGGAACTGAAAAATTCCAGTTTTTCAAGGTGGATTTAGAAAAGGCAGAGGAACCAGAGATCAAATTTCTAACATCTGTTGGATCATAGGAAATGCAAGAGAATTCCAGAGAAACATCTATGTCTGCTTCACTGACTACACTAAACCCTTTGACTGTGAATCACAACAAACTGCGAAAAATTCTTAGAGACAGGAATAGCAAGCAGACTATACCTAAAAGCAGGAGACTTTACCTGTCTCCTGAGAAATCTGTATGCAAGTCAAGAAGCAACATTTAGAACTGGACATGGAACAACTGGTTCCAAGTTGGGAAAGGAATATGTAAAGGATGGATATAGTCACCCTGTCTATTTAACTTTTTTTGATATTTTAAAACATTTTTATTTTATTGAAGTATAAAGGCCTGTTTATTTAACTTCTATGCAGAGTACATCATGCAAGATGCTGGACTGGATGAAGCACAACCTGGAATCAAGTTTGCCAGGATAAATGTCAATAACATCAGGTAAGAAGATGATACCAACTTTATGGCAGAAAGTGAAGAGGAACTAAAGAGCTTCTTGATGAAGGTGAAAGAGAGTGAAGAAGCTGGCTTAAAATTCAACATTCAAAAAACAAAGATCATGGCATTCAGTTCCATCATTGCATGGCAAATCAATGAATAAACAATGGAAACTGACAAACTTTATTTTCTTAGGCTCCAAAATCACTGCAGATGATGACTGCAGCCATGAAATTAAAAGATGCTTGCTCCTTGGAAGATAAGCTATGATAATCCTAGACAGCATATTAAAAAGCAGATACATTACTTTGCCCACAAAAGTCCATATCAGCAAACTATGTTTTTTTCCAGTAGTCATGTATGGATGTGACAGTTGGACCATAAAGAAGGCTGAGGTCTGAAGAATTCATGCTTTTGAACTATGGTGTTGGAGAATACCCTTGAGAATTCTTTGGACTGCAAGGAGATCCAACCAGTAAATCCTAAAGGAAACCAGTCCTGAATATTCATTGGAAGGACTGATGCTGGCTGAAACTCCAAGACTTTGGCCATGTAATGAGCAGTTCCTTCTCAATAGAAAAGAACCTGAGGCTGGAAAAGATTGAAACCACTAAGAGAAGGAGATGACAGAAGATGAGATGGTTGGATATCATTACTGACTCAATGGATATGAGTTTGAGCAAGCTCCAGGAGATGGTGAAGGACAGGGTAGCCTGGCATATTGCAGTCTATGAGGTTGCAAAGAGCTGGAAACAACTGAGTGGCTGGACAACAACAAGAATGAAAATGTTTATTTTTTGTGTTTGTTTTTTATGTATTGCTTTTGTGAAAATTGTTATAAGCCTACTATGCTATATACTATTCAATATAATACTGTATAGTCAACTGTGTATGTTCAGTACCTCGGCTAACTTTGTTGGACTTACAAATAAATTGGACTTATGAATGTGCTCTTGGAGTGCAACTAACTTGTTCATATCTAGGGGAATTACTGTATTCCACTCCTAAGACAGAACAACATTCAGCTTCACTGACAGAGATAAACTTACAGATCCCAACATGGGATTACTTGTGTCCAACTACTCCCTCTACAGAAAGATAAACATCTATTAGCAATTTTAAAGATCTCTTTTGGAAGTCTTATATTTGTAAACATAAAAATATTCTTGTAATTATGTCTAATTGAGTTTCATTTCACAGTTAGTGTCTTTCTCCAGGCCTACATAGAATATTCTTAAAGAATATTCTTTAAAGCATCTCCAGGACTAATTATAATATTCTGTATAGTAGAACTCCTAAAAAGTGTTATTAGATATTCTCTGAACCTTACCTTCTGTAACTGAAATTTTCAGTATTTTAGGAGTTACAGATAAGTTTTTCTATGCTTCATTTTCACTACTTTGTCAGTCAGTCAAGTTATTTCCTCTGCCAGCCTTCACCTCTTCTGCAATGTTTTTCCATCCTCTTTGGGCACTTTCATTCCTTTTGTCATCTGTGATGATGAAACTTTGGCATTCTTCCTCGCTTTTTTTTATTTATTTTTTTCCTCTTTGACTCTCATTAAATATGAGTACCTTAAATTTCTGACATTGGCTTTCTGTATTGATTTAGTGTTTTCCCCTTGGGTAACGGGATTTACCCCTAAAGGGTTAGCTATCAGCACTGTGTTCATGCATCCCTGATGCACAATCCAGCCCTGTCCATTTTCCTCAGCTTCAAAAAATCTCTTTGGAGTTTCTTGTCTCTCTTTCTGTCAAATGAACTTATGCCCTCTCTGTTCTACAAAATTCAGTGTAGTCAGATCCAAATATAAGACAGCCTTACAGTTCTGTGTTTCTTGTAGCTGTTTTTCACTCAAAATAGAAAGTAAACATGTGTTGCTCCACTTTATTTTCCTCATTTGTCAGGTTCTGGCAATTATATCTTCAAAATACTTCTCTTTTCCATCCTCATCTTTCATTTCTATCGCCATTGCCATTTGTCAGTAGATCTGGTTCTCCAACCACTAATGCCTTTCTCCTTTAGCATTTCTCAGAGTCCTGAAAGTTCCTGTTCCTTATAAAATCTAAATGTCTTCTATTGTCAACACATTAGATGCTTAATTACGTGTTTGGATATTTTAAGATATGGTCTTACCTTAATTTTTGGTGGCATTATTATTCATAGTATCTGTCCAAAGACCCTATCCTTGGCAAGTTAGGCAGGAGCATATTCACATTTGTGTGAATTAGCTTTATCTTTTGTTTTCCCTTCTTTTTCTATTCACATCTTCCTGTCCTTTATTGTTCATTTCAGTCTGTCATCGCCCTGAGTCAGATCAGGCAAATGGGTAAATATCCCTTTTACCATTTTACACATAGATAACAAAGCACTGATTGGATAATAATAACATAGTCATTATGTTAACTAGTATCACTGTTAATTTCAAGGATGCTTTTTTTTCAAAAATATTGTAAAAATATTAGTTTAAGGAGTGGAAATTGTCAGGAGAATGGAAAAAAATCTCTAGAGAAATATGGGGGCTTGGAGAAAAATGCTATTTTTGGAATTTCAGGTCATACTGAGAGCTCCTTGGACAGACAAAAGGCTAGGCTTTAGGATTTATAGGTATCTCAAAAGCTCATTATGGTCAGCAAGAAACTCCCATAAAGATACACCAATTGACTCTAATAGTCTGGTGTACAATTCATTGTCTGAAGTATTGTTTCAGCTAGAGTGTTTCGAAGGTGAGCTTAGAGCAGCTATAAAGGCAAACTTTTTGAAATAATGATAATGATATTCTGTGGTGGAGGAAGGCATTGGAATGACAGGGGAGAGCCACTTAGGACTGAAGTCAATGCCTAGTTTTTTAGAAATGTTCTGGTCCTCAGAGAGTAGGTTAGGTAACTGAAGTTCTGACATTTATTCAGATACATAAAAGTTTCAAGGCAACAAGTGGGTTCCATATTTATCGATTTAGATATTTGTTCTTCCACTGAACACATTTGCTAATAGAATTTTGTTAGCTAATGTGTGAATTCTATTGAAAATTAAGATATGTTACTTCAAATAAGACATATATTAAAAATTGGCCCAGTAGCCAAACATCTCTAATCTTGCCCAACCTTAGAATATCATGGAAGAGAGTTTGGAACATTGCTTGTGATCTAGGGTATTTTCATCAGTTGCATCAAATAAGGAAATACTCTTTTGTACATCTAGGGTCTGTGCAGCCCTGACTGGAATGCTTATATTGAGTTTATCAGATTTAATTCAGAGGGCACAAGTCCTATTTCTTTAATGTCCAACAAATTATGCCTTATATATTTTTCATTATTTATTTCTTTAAGCTAATAGCCCATTTCAATAATAAAGGCAATTTTCTAAGTTTCTCTCTTTTATTATTTTAAGGCATACTGCTTTCAGATGCGATGATTTCTTTCCATTATATTATTTCTAAGATTTCCATTTAACATGTTAAGGTGTCAGGACTTTTAGTACTAGTTTTTTGTTTGTTTTGTTTTGTTTTGTTTTCTCTCCATTAAAAATAGATTTGATAAGTATAAATTATTTGGCCTAGGAAACACTCTTAATTCAGGGGACATGTCTCTAATGGAATTAAAGTGATACTACCTCCTTGTATAAAGCCTAGCAGAGTGGACACCCAATAAATACTTGTTGAGCAGGTATTTCATGAATATGTCAGGAGGAATATATGTCAGGAGGAATATATTGTGGGACAGAATGGTGCATTGAATATACCTAATCTATGAAACATCACAACTTAGCCTAACCCACTTTAAACATGCTCAGAATATTTACATTGGTGGAGCAAATCATGTATTGAAAAGCCTGATTTATAAAAAGGTGTTGAAATTCTCATGTAATTAATTGAATACCATGCTGAAAGTTAAAACAAAACAAAACAAAAAAAACAGAACAGAACTGTTGGCTGGATCTCAAATGCTTGTAAGTATATCAGTTGTTTAGCCTCATGATCCTGTGTTTCACTGGGAGCTGAACTGCCCAGCATCACTAGATATAGAACTATGTATCACCAGTCCAAGAAAAGATCAAAGTTTCAAACTCTAAAAGTGAAGTTTCTACTGAATGTGTGTAGTTGTCTTGCCATGATAAAGCTGAACCATCTGTAAGTAAGTCAGTTGAACCATCTGTAAATAAGTCAGGGACCATCTGTAAGTGTAAATCTACTACATTAGATCTTTCCTGAAACAGACTTCCTCCTCTTCTATCACTGCAATCTGTTTATCCAAGTAATCAAGAACTTCATTTATACTGTTGAATTATAAATCAGAATGGAAAAGTTGTAATTAATATTTCACAAATTCTTAGGCATTTAAAAATGATTATATGCTTTATCATCAACATAGTTTGAGTTCTTTGATCTTTCATCATAGTGTGAGGGTTACTAATTTTTTTTAATTGTAAAAATTAGGATAAATAAACAGTGGTAATACTACAGATAATCATATTAAAAAATGTCTACTTATGATGAACACATGTAAAGGTGAAATACTAGTGACATATTTGTAACTGAAGTTATTTAGTTCTATATTCTCTGTCCTTGCTTGAAAATACATACATTTCTAGAAGTTAAATAGAAATAGATTTTAAAGATAATTTTTCATGATCTTTCCTTCATGGACATCTTTCCTTCATGAAAATTTGAGATATTGAGCATAAAATGAATTCTTAGCTTTCATTAAGATGAAATGTGAATACTTTTAAAATTATTTTCATTATTTGACAGTATTCAAAGCGGGAGACCTGGATTCAATTCCTGGGTTGGGAAGATCTCCTGGAGAAGGGAACGGCTTACCCACTCCAGTATTCTGGCCTGGAGAATTCCATGGACTGTATAGTCCACGGGGCTGCAAAGAGTCACACACAACTGAGCGACTTTCACTTTCACTTCCCTCTTTGAATTACATTAAATGTTTATTAACACATTTTATCTTTAAATCACATAATTAGAGATTCACATTTATAAATTAGCACAAGTTAGGCAAATAAATAAGAATATATACATGGTGAGGGAAAGTTTTTGAGTTCTTAACTTCTTCTGAAGCAGTCTTTTTCTTTCACCTAATCATGGTTCTAAGTTGATGACATTACAATAGTTTAAGGGCTTCCCTGATGGCTCAGACACTGAAGCGTCTGCCTACAATACCTCAGACCTGGGTTCGATCCCTGGGTTGAGAAGATCCCCTGGAGAAGGAAATGGCAATCCACTCCAGTACTCTTGCCTGGAAAATTTCATGGACAGAGGAGCCTGGTAGGCTACAGTCCACGGGATTGAAAAGAGTTGGACATGACAGAGCAACTTCATGAGAGTTTAAAGTGAAAAGGTTTTGCTTTTGAACTTCAGCAGTGATTAATAATTTAAGTGGCTGACTTTTAAAAAGCAGTAAGTTAATAAATATCAAAATTTTATATTACCTTGTTTTGTAATTCTGTGTCTTTTTTTATTTTTTTTAATTGATGAAACTTCAAATAATGTAAGAAACAATAGGTAGGTCTCCTTGATTTTTATGTAGAGACATCATTGTTCATCCATCTGTCAAACTTGTACTGAGTGACTGGCCAACCCCAAGGACAAGTGATGTTGCCAAGAATGCTTCTGATTTGAAAGTACATTTGTTAGTGGGGAGGGCTTCCCTGGTGGCTTAGATGGTAAAGAATCTGGCTGCAATGCAGGAGACCTGGATTCAATCACTGGGTTCAGCTGAGAAAATCTGGAGAAAGGAATGGCTAACCACTCCAGTATTCTTGCCTGGTGAATTCCATGGACAGAGGCTACAGTCTTTGTGATTGTAAACAGTTGGACATTTTCACTTTGTTAGTGGGGAAAACAAATATTCAGATAAATAGATCCAATTCAGGTGTGTGAATGCTGTTATAGAGGCATGAATGATGTCCTTCAAAACACAAAGAAAGAAAGATGCATGTGTGTGTGGGTGTGTGAGTGTGTGCTGAAGGATTTCAAACTAAATTCAGAGAGGTAGAACAAGGGAAGATGTAAGATAATTCCATGAAGGCATAGACTTGCTAGGAAATAGCAGGTCATTTGTTATGGCAGAAGTATACACTCCGATGGTACATGAGGCTAGAAAGGCTGAGATTATAGCATAAAGAGCTTAGTAATTTGATTTTTATGTTTATGGTAATGATAAACCATTGAGGTATGAAATGTATGGTATTGTATAATCAGATTTTTTAAAGGATAGAGGATGTAGTTGTGGGCTGTGATTAGAGTCATGAAGACTTGTAATCTATGAAAATCTGATCAAATGTGGGGTAAGGGAGGTGGATGACCAAAGTTGACTCTATTATTGCTTAAATCAGAGGAATGACATCTTGAACAAGAAAGTTTGTTATCTTTAATCACTCTCCAAAGCTTACTAACTTCCCTTCTGCAACCCCTTGCTTCCTTCCATGTACACAAAACTGCCTACGTCAACAAAAACACATTTGCAAATCTAGTCCTACTTTAAAAAATCTGTTTCATAATAGTTCTAAAATCCCAGATAATGATCAATGTCTTTCATATTCATTTAGAAAACATCCAAAATTGCAGACATCTAAAACCATTTGTAAAACCACAGAATATCAAGCTACATAGGAAAATCTTTCCTCAGCCCATGACCATGAGAGAGTCCACGAGTGGAAGTTCCCAGACCTCCTTGGGCTGTTATCAAACCCGCAAGTGGGTGTCATTTACTGTACCTTCATAGTTAAGGTTCCAGTGCAGCAAAAGCCCCAGTTAATATTATTTGTTTTCCATAAATAAGCATTAATATACATATAACCACAAAAATATCTATAGTAAACAAATGAGGATATCAACTTATTTAAGATAAATTGAAACAGAATTTGTTTAAAAAAAAAAAGAGACACATGAAGCCACTCATAGCAGCACTATTTACAAAGAAGATGTGGTACATAGATACAATGGAATACTACTTGCCCAAAAAAAGAGCAAATCTGAGTCCGTTCTAGTGAGGTGGATGAAACTAAAGCTTGTTATATGAAGTGAAGTAAGGTAGGTAGAAAGATAAAAACAAATATAGAATATTAACCTATGTATATGGAATCTAGAAGAAATGGTTCTGATAAACCTATTTGCAGGGGAGAAATGGAGACTGGAGAAGAAACTGGCAATCCACTCCAGTATTCTTGCCGGGAGAATTCCATAGACAGAGGAGCCTGGCAGGCTACAGTCCTGGGGGTCTCAAAGAGTCAGACATGACTGAGTGGCTAACATTATTACTACTATGGAATCTAGCAAAGTGGTGCTGATGAGACGCAGATGTAGAGAATGGTCTTGTAGGGGAAGGAAAGAGTGGGACAAATGGAGAAAGTATTATCAACATACTACCATGTGTAAAATAGATAACTGATGAGAAGTTACTGTATAACACAGGGAGCCCAGCCTGGCACTCTGTGATAAACTAGAGGTGTGGGATTGGGGACTGCAGAGGTTGATATATGTATCAGTTCAGTTCAGTTGCTCAGTCTTGTCTGACTCTTTGAGACCCCATGGACTGCAGGATGCCAGGCTTTCCTGTTCACCACCAACACCCGGAGCATGCACAAAATGATGTACATCGAGTCAGTGATGCCATCCAATCATCTTATTCTAGTTGTCCCCTTCTGTTCCTCCCTTCAATCTTTCCCAGCACCAGGGTCTTTTTCAATGAGTCAGTTCTTTCCATCAGGTGGGCAAAGTATTGGAGTTTCAGCTTCAGCATCAGTCCTTCCAATGAATATTCAGGACTGATTTCCTTTAGGATGGACAGGTTGTATCTCCTTGTAGTCCAAGGGACTCTCAAGTGTCTTCTCCAACGCAACAGTTCAAAAGCATCAATTTCTCAGCACTCAGCTTTCTTTATAGTCCAACTCTCACATACATACATGACTACTGGAAAAACCATAGCCTTGACTAGATGGACTTTTGTTGGAAAAGTAATGTCTCTGGTTTTTGCTATGCTGTTTGGGTTGATCATAGATTTTCTTCCAAGGAGCAAGCATCTTTTAATTTTAGGGATGCAGTCACCATCTGCAATGATTTTGGAGCCCAAGAAAATAAAGTCTGTCACTGTGTCCATTGTTTCCCCATCTATTTGCCATGAAGTGATGGGACCAGATGCCATGATCTTAGTTTTCTGAATGTTGAGTTTTAAGCCAGGTTTTTCACTCCCTTCTTTCACTTTCATCAAGAGGCTCTTTAGTTCTTCTTTGCTTTCTGCCATAAGGGTGGTGTCATCTTTGTATCTGAGGTTATTGCTATTTCTTCTGGCAATCTCCATTCCAGCTTGTGCTTCATCTGGCCCAGTATTTTGCCTGATGTACCCTGCATATAAGTTAAATAATCACAGTGAAAATATACAACCTTAACATACTCCTTTCTCAATTGGGAACCAGTCTGTTGTTCCATGTCCAGTTCTAATTGTTGCTTCTTGACCTGCATACAGATTTATCAGGAGGCAGGTCAGGTGGTTTGATATTTCCATTTCTTTAAGAATTTTCCACAGTTTGTTGTGATCCACACAGTCAAAGGCTTTGGCATAGTCACCGAAGCAGAAGTAGATGTTTTTCTGAAACTCTCTAGCTTTTTCAATGATCCAACAGGGATTGGCAATTTGATATATATATATAATTTGGATGATTTATATGATTGCACAGCAGAAAGCAACACAACATTGTAAAAAATTTCCCTCCAATTAAAAACATTTTAAAAAGAACAGTAAACATAACAAAACAAAAGTAAAAATAAAAACAGTATAGCAGATGCAAAAAATAAACAGAAATAAACCCAAAATCCACAAAGTATTTTATCTGGAACATTCCAAGTCTCAAGGATTCAAGATTTAAATACTTTTTGCCTAACTAATTCTAGAATCACAATGAAACAATTTGAACAGTCAAGGAATGAGACAGAATTTGAAGTAATATGAAGTGATAGCATTAGTTCATGTTCTTTTTTCATTGATTGAGAGCTAAATTGGTATCCCCTTCAACCAAAGCCAATTACAAATGTTAAGTGATTACTGAGAATTTGATGGTGGAAACTCCTCGCATTTATTTTGACTCATTCCCAAAGATTTCAAAAGGGCTAGAATAGAACGGTTCTCTAGAAATGCGGTAAGAGATGAAAATTTCACTGTCACTCACATAATAATGTAATTGTGATTACTTATGTAATCATGATTGTTGGATGGGAGGGAAATCTTTTGTATTTCTTATCATTTATGACATTTCATGGAGCTTGGTGACTTATTCTCTCTCTCTCTCTTTTTTTTTTTTTTGCTCATTTTAAAAAAAAATATTATTATTTACTCACTTTTTTATCTTTACTCACAATTAGTTTTCATTAATAGTACTTTCACACCTAAAAATTGTCATTCTCTATTTCCTTTTTAAATTTCTTGCTCATGTAACCACCCCTATTGTCATACTGAATCCTGCGCTAGTCTGAACTCCACCCTTGGGAGGAGCTCCTCTGTGACCCACAATTTGAACTTTAGTCTATTTTAAAGTGTTCTAAGTAGTTCTGGCTTTTAAGGTAAGCCTTTTTATATCTGTCTTTCTTTATCCTTTGTATAATGACAATGAGTGCTCCTAAAGTTTGTGAAAAGTCAGACTTCAACACTGAGTCGCTTATCTTTTGGATTTGCAACCCAGAATTTCAAACCATATGGATCATGGATTTAATCTTTGCCTGTGACATTTCTCTTTCCTTCCTACTACACCCATCAAACATTTCTCATTTAGATACTGATAAACTTTCCATAGCAGTATTAGTTGAAACTGTATCTTTTTTTTTTTTTTTTCTGGACCAGCTTATATTAATGGCTGTAGAATTCATTTTAGAATTGCAGCTTCTCTGAGAGATTCACTGTGATCTAAAAGTTTAGTAACACATTTCTAAGAACTTGTTTCCATATGTAAAATCTTACATAATGCAATTAGAAAGGAACTATTCTCAAGTGACCTTTTAGAATTTTTATGAACACAAAATACTAGTTTAAATTTCATGTGGTGCCAGCACCCCCGCTGTCAAAATAATAATAATAATAAAGATATTTTTATTTTGCATATCATAGAATGAAAGAGACTGTGAAGATCTCGAAGTTTGAATAAAAGATAATTTCTTATTTAAGTCCTTTGAAGGCAGAACAGATAGAGTGCCTGATGAACTATGGAATGAAGTTCATGACATTGTGCAAGAGACAGGGATCGAGACTATCCCCATGGAAAAGAAATACAAAAAAGCAAAATGGCTGTCTGGGGAGGCCTTACAAATAGCTGTGAAGAGAAGAGAGGTGAAAAGCAAAGGAGAAAAGGGAAGATATAGGCATGTAAATGCAGAGTTCCAAAGAATGGCAAGAAGAGATCAGAAAGCCTTCTTCAGCAATCAATGCAAAGAAATAGAGGAAAACAACAGATTGGGAAAGACTAGAGATCTCTTCAAGAAAATTAGAGATTCTAAACGAACATTTCATGCAAAAATGGGCTTGATAAAGGACGGAAATGTTATGGACCTAACAGAAGCAGAAGATATTAAGAAGAGGTGGCAAGAATACATGGAAGAACTGTACAATAAAGATCTTCATGACCCAGATAGTCATGCTGCTGTGATCTGTAATCTATAACCAGACATATCTTGGAATCTGAAGTCAAGTGGGCCTTAGAAAGCATCACTACGAACAAAGCTAGTGGAGGTGATGGAATTCCAGTTGAGCTGTTTCAAATCCTGAAAGATGATGCTGTGAAAGTGGTGCACTCAATATGCCAGCAAATTTGGAAAACTCAGCAGTGGCCACAGGACTGAAAAAGGTCAGTTTTCATTCCAATTCCAAAGAAAGGCAATTCCAAAGAATGCTCAAACTACCACACAATTGTACTCATCTCACTTGCTAATAAAGTAATGCTCAAAATTCTCCAAGCCAGGCTTCAGCAATATGTGAACTGTGAACTCCCTGACGTTCAAGCTGGTTTTAGAAAAGGCAGAGGAACCAGAGATCAGACTGCCAACAACAACTGGATCATGGAAAAAGCAAGAGAGTTCCAGAAAAACATCTATTTCTGCTTTCTTGACTATACCAAAGCCTTTGACTGTGTGGATCACAATAAACTGTGGAAAATTCTGAAAGAGATGGGAATACCAGACCACCTGACCTGCTTCTTGAGAAATCTGTATGCAGATCAGGAAGCAACAGTTAGAACTGGACATGGAAACACAGACTATTTCCAAAACGGAAAAGGAGTACGTCAAGGTTACATGTAGTCTCCCTGCTTATTTAACTTATATGCAGAGTACATCATGGGAAGAGGAGCTAAAAAGCCTTTTGATGAAAGTGAAAGAGGAGAGCGAAAAAGTTGGCCTAAAGCTCAACATTCAGAAAATGAAAATCATGGCATCTGGTCCCATCACTTCATGGGAAATAGATGGAGAAACAGTGGATACAGTGTCAGACTTTATTTTTTAGGCTCCAGAATCATTGCAGATGGTGACTGCAGCCATGAAATTAAAAGACACTTACTCCTTGGAAGAAAAGTTATGACCAACCTAGATAGCATATTCAAAAGCAGAGACATTACTTTGCCGACTAAGTTCCGTCTACTCAAGGCTATGGTTTTTCCTGTGGTCATGTATGGATGTGAGAGTTGGACTGTGAAGCAGGTTGAGCGCCGAAGAATTGATGGTTTTGAACTGTGGTGTTGGAGAAGACTCTTGAGAGTCCCTTGGACTGCAGGGACATCCAACCAGTCCTTTCTGAAGGAGATCGGCCCTGGGATTTCTTTGGAAGTAATGATGCTAAAGCTGAAACTCCAGTACTTTGGCCACCTCATGCGAAGAGTTGACTCATTGGAAAAAACTCTGATGCTGGGAGGGATTGGGGGCAGGGGGAGAAGGGGACGACAGAGGATGAGATGGCTGGATGGCATCACGGACTCGATGGACGTGAGTCTGGGTGAACTCCGGGAGTTGGTTATGAACAGGGAGGCCTGGCGTGCTGCGATTCATGGGGTCGCAAAGGGTCGGACACGACTGAGCAACTGAAATGAAGGCAGAACTGAACATAACCAGGAAGAATGATGCCCTCTCAAACACAACCGATTTGACTGACTGATTCTAAGGAATGCCTTGGACTGTATTCTTTTAAATGAAGTGCCCAGTGATATGCTTGTTGCTCTGAAACTAAAGGCTCTATTATAACATGATTACTGTGTCTTAAACTGTGCTGTCATTTAACTTATCCTGGAAGCTGTCTTTTGGAGTGAAGTGCGAGGAACCTCATAGTAAAAATGATGACAGGTAGCCCTTTACTACTTGCCCTTAAATCAGTTCATTTGCCATGAAGACGGTTTGTTTTTCCCTTGTTTCCATTCCCATGAAATCTTTCTCATATACTTGGTTACTGATGGTAGCAACTCTGTAGAATGCTTGACCTGAATGATGTGATAAATGACATTTAGTGGAGACTTCCACCATTTTGCATTTTATACAATGTAATTTTATACACATCTATAATATAACATATTTTATAGCAATATAACATGTACATATAAAAATAATACATAAAATTGTCTAAGATATATTCCTAGACTCTTCAAGGAGGGATTAAGATTCACAATACCAAGGAATTGTATAAATTTCTTGTGTACCTCCAGAGGTTTGTTATACTTTATTAAAAAATAATTGTTATTATTAGAAAATAGTTGGAATGAGTGATCTAATAATTATAAATTAATTAGCACTACACATTGCTAAAACACATGAACACATTTATAGGTAGTAGCTAGTTTCAAGGATCTTGAGGGATTGATAAAGTTAAAAAAAATAATATAGTTCACTGTATAGTAAAAGTCATATTGCCAGGGAAGCATTTTACTTAAAAAAATATATATAATGCTGTATACTAATTTCCTGTGTAAGATTACCAGATAAAATTCAGAAGGAGCTGTTAAGTTTAAATTTAATATAAATAATGAATATCTTTTTGTATGTATGCACGTAATATTTGACACACATGCTAAAAAAATAAAAATTATTCCATATTGGTCTGAAATTCAAATGTAACCTGTTGTTCTGTATTTACATTTCCTAAATCTGTCAACCTAATCCCTGTGCATGTTTATTCATTAGCTCTGATAACTTAGTATCATTATCTCTTAAACCTCATTAGAAATTACCTTTGATACTGTTAGAAAATGACTTGACTGAGAGCTGTGTTTCCAAACATACTAGCCACAATAGTCACATTGTGAAACATTTCCAAATCACATTTTATTTACACAAAACATGGTGTGTATGGAACTATAAGAGGTGGTGACCAAAACCATCCCTAAGAAAAATAAATCCAAGAAGGCAAAGTGGTCTGAGAAGGCCTTGCAAATAGCTGAGAAAAGAAGTGAAAGGCAAATGAGAAAGGGAAATATATACCCACTTGAATGCAGAGTCCTAGAGACTAGCAAGGAGAGATAAGAAATCCTTCTTCAATGAAAAATGCAAAGAAATAGAGAAAAGCAATAGAATGGGAAAAACTAAAGATCTCTTCAAGAAAATTAGAAATTCAGGGTGACATTTCATGCAAAGATGGGCACAATAGATGAGAGAAACGGCAAGGACCTAACAGAAGCAGAAAATATGAAGAAGTGGCAAGAATACACAAAAGAACTATACAAAAATTTCTGAAAGACCCACATGACCACGATGCTGTGGCCACTCACCTAGAGCCAGACATCCTGTAGTATGAAGTCAAGTGAGCCTTAGGAGGCATTATGACTCACAAAGCCAGTGGAGGTATGGAATTCTAGCTAACAATTTCAAATCCTAAAAGATGATGCTGTGAAAGTGATGCACTTAATATGCCAGCAAATCTGGAAGATTCAGCAGTGGCCACAGGACTGGAAAAAAGTCAGTTTTTATTTCAATCCTAAAGAAAGGTAATGCCGACGAATTCAAATTACTGTACATTTGAATTCATTTTACCTGTTAGCAAGATTTTGCTCAGTATCTTCCAAGCGAGGCTTCAGCAGTACGTGAATAGAGAATTTTCAAATGTACAAGCTGGATTTAGAAAAGGCAGAGGAACCAGAGATCAAATTGCCAGCATATGCTGGATCATAGAAAAAATCAAGGGAATTAAAAAAAAAAATCTACTTCTGCTTCATGGACTATGCTAGTCTTTAACTGTGTGTGTCACAACAAACTGTGGAAAATTCTTAAAGAGATGGGAATGCTAGACCACCTTACCTGTCTCCTGAGAAATCTGTATGTGGGTCAAGAAGCAATAGTTAGAACCAGACGTAGAAAAACAGATGGGTTCCAAATTGGAAAAAGAGAACGTCAAGGTTGTATATTGTCACCCTGATCTTTTAACTTATATACAAATACATTATGCAAAAATGCCAGGCTGGATAAATCATAAGCTGGAATCAAGATTGCCTGGAGAAATATCAACAAGCTCATATATGCAGATGATATCCCTTTAATGGCAGAAAGCAAAGAGGAACAAGAGTCTCTTGATAAAGGAAAAAGAGGAGAGTGAAAAACCTGCCTTAAAAATCAACATTCAAAAAACTGAGATCATGACATCCAGTCCCCTCACTTCATGCCAAATAGATGGGGAAAAAGTGAAACTGTGACAAATTTTATTTTCTTGGGCTCCAAAATCACTGTGGATTTTGACCTCAGCTAAGAAATTAAAAGATGCTTGCTCCTTGGAAGAAAGTTATGACTAACCTAGACAGCATATTAAAAGCAGAGACATTACTTTGCTGACAAAGATCCATGTAGTCAAAGCTATGATTTTTCCAGTAGTCATGTATGGATGTGAGAGCTGGACTATAAAGAAAGCTGAGTGCCGAAGAATTTATGCTTTCAAACTGTGGTGTTGGAGAAGACTCTTGAGAGTCCCTTGGACAGCATCCTAAAGGACATCAGTCTGGAATATTCATTGGAAGGACTGATGCTGAAGCTGAGGCTCCAATATTTTTGCCACCTGATGTGAAGAAATGATTCATTTGAAAAGTCCCTGATGTTAGGAAAGATTGAGGGCAGGAGAAGAAGGGAGGATGAGATGGTTGGATGGCATCACTGACTCAATGGACCTGAGTTTCAGCAAAGTCAGTGAGAGTGAAGGACAGAGAAACTAGGTGTGCTGCAGTTCATGGGATCACAGAGAGTCAGAGAAATTTCGGTGACTGAACAGCAGCACCGTGGAACTACATGCCATTCTCAAGCAAAGGAATTTGGTTTAACTTCTTTCAGTATGTTGATCTCTTTATTGAGTATAGGCAGACTATGTCTTAATGGTCAGTTCCTTTCCTTGTATGTAATCAATGAATCCAGAGTTTGACCACAACCTACTTAAGTCTGATAACCATGTTGCACATTGCTCTTTGCGAGAATAAAGTTATAAAGATTATGAGGAAATCCAGCACTCAAAATGGGAATGCAGACCAAATCAATAATCACAAATAATTATTTATACATATTGCAAAAGGTTTCTATACTTGTATTTTCCAGGTATTCAATGTTTGAATTTTATTATATTTCAGCCATTTGCTAAACATAGGCATTAAACCATTAAGGTGACCAAATTCACATGTGTGAACTCACAAAGGCATGTATTTTCTTTTCACTTTATGGGATAAATATTTATTTTTAATATCAATGTGTGGAGACCTCTTCTCAAAATTAGCCTTCCTTAAAATAAATGTGGTTTTGGTGACAAATTGTTCCTCTAAGAGAATCAAGGATGAAATTTGATGTGTTATTTCAAAGAGATGAGGCAAAAATTTAAATTTTGTCAGGTAACAGACAGAGAGAGAATGAAAGTTCACTTGTATTTGAAACAAAAATGAGCTGTCATGCAAGAGACATGATGACACATATTGAAAGACCCTGTCTCTGTCCGTGGCAGCTTTTCCTTTTAACTCTGTGGTTCTCCACAGAAAACATTTGAAAATAATTGTTAAACAACAAGTCCTATCAGGTTTCTTAGTTTGTTAATTTAGATAACCCCAGAAGAGGAAATGGCCACCCACTCCAGTATTCTTGCCTGGGGAATCCCACGGACAGAGGAACCTGGTGTGCTGCAGTCCATGGGGTTGTAAAGAGTCAAACATTAACTGAACAAGAGCATGGAATTTAGATAAAATGTTTTGTGTTAGTATTTTTTCTTCATTCCTGATATTATTTATTAATCATGTAAACTTGCCGTAAGTAAGCCTTTAGGAATAACAAGTGAAAACAAAGTTATACTTTAAGGCTAAAACTTAAACAAATTATATGTATCTTATTTCTGTTTTCAGTGAAATACTTCAACATATATAGAACAAGTGAGATAATGTAAAATACTCAGGTTAAAAGATTGAAATATATTAAAAACTTAGAGTGATGGTTTTTTTTTTCTTTTATTATTCACATGATGAACCTTCAAATGCAAGTTTCATAAAAATCATACTGCTAGAGTTTATGTAAAACTTCTCCTTATCTTTTTAGGAGTTGAACCTAAGTAGGCTGCTATGCTGAATACTGGGGGATAAAGTTCCATAGCTGTTTTGTTGGTGTGATTTTAGTTTATGGAATATTTTCTTGTTCTTCCTATCAGTTAAATTCAGATTCTTATATTCGTATTTTCATTGTTTTACTTACATGATTACTTCTCCCTAGGAATGCTGGGCAGGGTGAGATGAGACCAAAGCAGCCTAGCATGCTACTTTATATCAGAAATGCTGTTGTGAAAGTGTTTAAATTTTCACTTTTATACTCTATGGCTTCAGTTTGACCTCTTAGAAACAAAAAGTGCCAGTGAAGATGACACAGTTACTAGGATATTCAATTTAAAAAATAAAGTAGTGCTCGCTTCAGCAGCAGGTATACTAAAAAAATAAAATTGCTTGATTAGTAAATAGTAGTTTCATTTTTAAGCTCTTTTTTTGTTGTTATAATGAAATAATAGCTCCTAGTGACATATCTTATTCATATCTTTGTTCTGACTCTCTCACAAAAAAATCTTAAAATTTTAATCATAGATATTTTCTTGTTCAGCAGGGTCAGGTAATTTTTTTGTTTATATAGATAATATTTTGTAATTACACCAGCAGTACTAAAACCACTTTTGTAAAATGAACACTGGCTGAAGAGATAGCAGTTGATTTTATCTATTATTATGTGATCAGTTCATGAAGGAGAAACAAAATCAGCCACTGTTTTAGCTAAGGCCTTTGAAAGAAGCTTCATTTTTTGTAAGTTAACAACCTAAACATTTTTGGATTACTTTGTATCTATTTTTCCCATTTTGTATTTGGAAATGATGTACCAAATGTATATATATTGTTAGACTACTTGTACTTCCCATTGTGTACTGAGGAAGGAAAATGGTTGTGATGGTAATATCTTTGTGATTTTGACCCAGTTGCCTTATCAAATAGAAGGTAGCTACTGGAGTCAAGCAGGCATCTATGTGGAAGTAAAACCTACCTTGGAAGTCAGAGAGTGGGATCAGTATGATCATGGTTTCATGTTTTCCCAAGAGTGTGGAAGCTATTTAAAACTATTTAAAATATTTTTTGTTTGTTTTTTTTTTAAGAAAAAAAATCTGAAATGAATTTTTCAGCTCTTCCAAGGTGAGTGTCTTATTTCAAGTTATGTAGTCATGAATACTCAAAACCTTGGTTACCCAGTTGCTGTGATATGTCATAAAAGTATGGGTGTCCAGAAACAATATAGGACACCCTATTTCCTGTAAGATTTTTCTACTCTAGTGAATTGAGCTAGACTATTTATCTTTCTTCTTCTTTAGCTTAAGAACTAGAGTAAAAGCAAACTGAATGACCTCTTAAATCTCTTTCCATTTGGTCTACACTCACATGTGCATCAGAATTCTCAAATGAATGAATTTTCAAAAGTGTTTTGTCTTATCTCACATACAATTTTTTTTTTTCATCTGTGAGGTGACTTGGTTATCTATCCATTCAAAACCTTATGATCACCTTCCTCCATGTCAGTATCTTCAATTTCTAATTCATTGCTAAGTCTCTTCAATAAAGTTGTTTTTAGTTTTAATTGTTGAATCCAGTTTTCTTTTTTTCTTAAGTTATTCTCTTACTTAATCTCAAGTTGAGCTTGACCTTTAATAATTCTGTTTGAACCAGAAGTAATTTATGAATCTTCTATTTACAATAAAATCGTTCCTTGCTGAGGAAAATAATGAACATGCCTGCCTGTCCAGTTGTGTCTGATTCTCCATGACCCCATGGACTGTAGCTCACCAGGTTCCTCTGTCCATGAGATTTTCCAGGCAAGAATACTGGAGAAGGTTCCCATTTCCTCCTCCAGGGCAGAAGATGGATTCCTTACAACTGAGCCACCTGAGAAACCCCTGAGAAACATAATATTCTAGACTACATAAGAATTCAAAATCTTACTCATTTTTAAAACTCCCTGTTCCTTTGGTTGCTGGGACATGCCTTGACTCTACTATCCTCCATACACACTTCTGTCTGAATTTTCTCCTGTCTTCTACTGGCTTGGTCTTCTTTGTCAATGTCTTTTAATGTCTCTGTTGGTAGGTCTGGGTTCCATCCTGTCTTTTTCTTACTATATATTAACAAGTCTTTATGAGTAATCTGACTGCCTATGAAGTTTTCAGTGAGTGCACGTATGTAGACTGTGGGTTCCCAAGACTGTCTAATCTGCTGGCACTGCTGGAAACAATGTTTTTACTCCTCTGAGACTCATCTCTTCTTTCTTTGTTCTGTCTCTTAGCACATACCACCATCTCTCCTCATTCCTCAAACATTTTCCTTGAGGACAAACATGGAAACAAGATCGACTTTGTGAAGGAAAAAAAAAAAAAAAAGAAAGAAATGAGGAATTTCCTCTTAAGTGGTGTAGACATGGTTTGAAGATGGCAGGGAAGGCACATTTGGTATTGAGGAAAGGAAAGCATGGCATACTGAATGTAGAGTGGGTAAATGAAACTAATAAATAAAAGAAGTAGGCTTCTGGGACAGAGGAGCTTGGTGGGCTACAGTTCACGGGTCGCAAAGAGTCAGACACGACTGAGCGACTTCACTTTCTGGGAAAATATTGGCTATTTTTTTTCAACAGAAAAATAGAAAGATCAATGGAATAGCATAGAAAAAGTAGCAATTCATCCAATTAAAGAAGCTAAAATATCATAAGGTTATTTCAAATTAATGGAAAAAAATGAGTTATTTATGAAAAGATGTTGAAACAATTGGCTAATCATTTGGAAATAGAATAAAATTGGTTAATTCCCTGTGATATATATATATAAATAAACTCCCAGATAGATCATAGATTTACATTCAAATATTGAAACTGTTTATTACACTTGTCAAATTGGCCCAGAAAATAGAAGGCTGGATTTTATTTATTTATTTATTTATTTATTTATTTATTACAAATGTAGGTACATTTTAGGAACAGGTATGAGGCCCTTTGAGATATAAATTCAGACTTCTGGTTTACATTTCAAATTTATTAAAATTTATCTTTTCTAATATTATTGGCCCCATTATACTAAGTGATTAGTGAGGAAGCCAATGGATAAAACTGGAACAAATATTTCTATTTTCCTATTCCTTATCTCATGCTATGAGATATTGGCTATGAAGCCAATATGAGATACTAGCTATGAAGATATTGGCTGTAATTTTGTACTCCTGAAAATTTCCCTGGCTTTTTAGAACAAAATTGATGATTACTAAGAGAATCATTGAGCTATTATACAATACTTTGGGGAAGAAAGGGAGGGCTTAATGGGATGTCTTCTAAAAACTTTTATGAAAGTGAAAGTGAAGTCATGTCTGACTCTTTCCATGGGATTTTCCAGGCAAGAATACTGGAGTGGGTTGCCATTTCCTTCTCCAGGGGATCTTCCCAACCCAGGGATTAAAACCAGGTCTCCCTCATTGTAGGCAGAGGCTTTACTGTCTGAGCCACCAGGGAAGTCCTAAAAGGTTTTACATCTCAGGACAATATGAAAGAAAATGTTTTTCTTATAATCAACCTGAATACTCAAGGGCACCTGGATTCAGATGTTTCTGAATGTCCTAATTACAATATATTATCTCTATCATGGCATATAATCTTTGGGAACATAAACATCATTTATTGTGGTGCA
The DNA here is from genome assembly GCF_016772045.2 of Ovis aries. NCBI lineage: Eukaryota > Metazoa > Chordata > Mammalia > Artiodactyla > Bovidae > Ovis > Ovis aries. The sequence continues at coordinate 1,249,979 of NC_056059.1, forward strand.
AAAATACATAACGACACAGAGTAGAGAGATTAATTACTTCAAATATTCAAGCAGAAGCTGGATTGTGTCATGATTGCTTTTAATCTGTTCAGTTCATTCATGCTACACATAAGTATTGAATAACTAGCTACTACATGATTTTCCTCTTAAGGGCTAGGTGTTGTTGTTTAGCTGCTAAGTGGTGCCTGACTCTTTTGTGACTCCATGGACTGTAGCCCACCAGGCTCCTTTATCCATGGTATTTCCCAGGCAACAATACTGGAGCATGTTGCTATTCTCTTCTCCAGCGGATCTTCCTGACCCAGGGATTAAACCTGTGTCTCCTGCAGGCAGCAGGTTCTTTACCACTGAGCCATTAGGGATGCCCAAGGTCTGGTACAAGTCATAATACTATCCTTCCAAGAGCTTCAATTAAAAGTCAAGATTATGTAGCATTGCAAGTACTCGAATAGGGATTAAAGATGTTGCAAGAGCATTGATCCAGGACTGGTGAATTAAAGAAGGCTTCCCTGAGGAGGTGATGCCAAAGTTCAGTTATGAATGATGATTACGATTGTCAGCCAAAACATGAAGGTAGGTGAAGTGGGTAGGAAAGACATCATCAGGCAGAAGAAAAATATGTTTATAGGACGGGTATAGAGTATTTAGAGGAACTCAGAGGGATTCAATAGGTTCGAATAGAATATGCCATACTGAAGAGAAAATGGCAACCGACTCCAGTATTCTAGCCTGGGGAATCCCATGGACAAGAGGGATCTGGTGAGCTACAGTCCATAGGGTCTCAAAATGCCAGACACAAGTCTATGACTGAGCACACATTGATGCAATGCTGAGAGGTGACCAGAGAGGAGATTACGGCACCTGGATTATACATAATGTTAAACTTATCACTGTAGCATAAGGGCACCATTAAATACTGCTATATAGCCCTCTCCTGTCAGGGTGTGCAGTGTGTGACACCTGGGTCTCCTGTCACATATGGCAGGCTTTAGGGAACCTGGTTGGTTCTTATTCTTCTAAGAGATGATTTGAACTAATTGCATATGGCCCACCCTTTGGTAAGTCTCAGTGACAAAAAGATCTCTCTGACTTTCAGTTACTGGAAGATTATCATCCCATCACCAGTTGCACATCTTTCATCTGGGCCAGTGTCTCCTATTTTCTTTCCTCCTTCACCTATTCCCTCTGCCCCTTGGGCCTCCTAGCTTCTAAACCCTCATAAATTACTGTGTTGCATCAACTAAATTTTATTTACATAGAGTTTGTTTCTTTTCCCTCATATCAGATATCTCATGAAAGATAGATAAAGATGTATATATATATATATATATATATATATATATATATATATATATATATTTGCTGCCAATCACCATGTTTAAATTATTTGTATTCTTTCCTCTTTTAATCCCTGGCATCATCAGCACTAAGACCACCTGGGTGTACTACTGTGCCCACTAATATTTTTCCTAATTCTGCAATTCACCCATAATTTTGACTCTGCTCATCCTGTTTCCTAGCCTCCTAGATCCTTGAACTCCTCACATTTATCCACCTCAGTCACCCAATGGCATGATTACAACTGTTCCTTTTATTATCATCAATCATTGAACTATCTTCAGTATCTCAGTTTTAATGAGTTTGTACTCAGACCACCGCCTACCAACTCCCTTTAAGTAAGAGCAGTATTTCCACCTAATCAGTCCTCCGGTGCATTTTCCCAAAGGACCTCACCACCTATCACCACTTTCCTGTTTCACTGTCCTCATCATGAACACTCCCTTGCAAATGCCCTCAACACTCTCGTCCCTCAAAAACACTCAACTGATTTTTTGGTCACAATGTTTTTCATTACAAGTGTCAGGAACACAACTTTACTTATTTGAATATAAAAGGAATTCTGTTTCTCACAATTTGGAAATCGAAAAATCCAGAACAGCTGGATCCAGAGGTTCTAGAATGATCAACAGGTTCTGTCTATCTCTACTTTGTCTTCCTCTGTAAGAGTGTTATTCCCAAGCAGTGAGTATGACTCCCTGATAACACTAGACCTAACCTACCCCAGTACTCTTGCCTGGAAAATCCCATGGATGGAGGAGCCTGGTGGGCTGCAGTCCATGGGGTCACTAAAAGTCAGACATGATTGAGCGACTTCACATTCACTTTTCACTTTCATGCACTGGAGAAGGAAATGGCCACCCACTCCAGTGTTCTTGCCTGGAGAATCCCAGGGATGGGGAAGCCTGGTGGGCTGCTGTCTATGGTGTCGCACAGAGTCTGATATGACTGAAGTGACTTAGCAGCAGCAGCAAATAGTCCTTAAAATCCATAGCCTTAGGGGAAGGAGATCTCTTAAATCACTAATGTGACACTGATGCTTCTTGCATTATATGCCATCTTTACATCAATCACTATGGACAGAGATTCACTGTTGTTAAGAATCAGTGAAGTTCCCTGGTGACTGGACAGAAAAGAATCCATCTGTAATGAAGGAGATGAAGGTTTGATCCATGGGTGGAGAAGATCCCCTGCAGAAGGGAATGGCAACCCACTCCAGTATTCTTGCCTGGAAAATCCCATGGACAGAGGAGCCTGGTGAGCTACAATCCATGGGGTCACAAAGAGTAGGACATGACTTCTCCAGGGGATCTTCTTGACTCAGGGGTTGAACCTAGGTCTCCTGTACTGTAGGCAGATGTTTACTGTCTGAGCCAAAACCCAAACCTTAGTTTACTCAATGCTAAGTTGAACATAATTATGAAATGTGTATACCAGTAATCTTTCTTGTAGAATTTTTGAGAGGATTAACTAGGATAATTGATGTATATGCTTAGTATGATTTCTGTGCACATTAAATATCCACTAATTCATTAAATCTCATAATTATGAGGCAGGACAATATTCCTTCAATTAACTTTTATTTTAAGGTTTACATTTTTCCTATTCTTTCATTTCTATACTAACACAAATTTAAGAAACATTGTGTAATTTTTTTTAGCATTTTAATTGAGGCTTATTTGGCTCTGCTGGTAAAAGAATCTACCTGCAATGCGGAAGACTTGGATTCGATCCCTGGGTTGGGAAGATCCACTGGAGAAGGGAAAGGCTACCCACTCCAGTATTCTGGCCTAGAGAATTCCAAGGACTATACAGTCCTTGGGGTCGCAAAGAGTTGGAAACGACTGAGCAACTTTCACTTTCACTAAACCCATGGGTAAATTGGATGAAAACTTTGAATTCCCCCCAAACTTTGTGTGTTTCTTACTTTTATATCTCTAAGTAAAATCAGAAGAGCCTTTATATCTTTAATATCTATTTATTGACATAAAATATATTTGTTATCTTTGAAAATAGGATCAGTTTTTCACATCTTATTTTTAGTTGATTATTGCTGATAAAATGTTGTTGCATTTTGAGTGCATTTTGCCATTTGTCACCTTCCTTTTCTTTTAAGTTCTAAGCAGCTTTGTGCTATTGGCTGGATTATCAGGTAGGCTGTTTTGTGCAGAGATTTTACAGTATAAATGTTTTATTTCATTTTCATTGATTAATTAAAAAAATACAAAAGCATTTGATAGACTATACATTAGAGTAGGAATTGTTTCTAATACAAACTGTTTCTAACTTCAAAAACAGGGCAAGAATGTAAAAACTTACTTTCTTTTTGCTTTTGCAAAGAATATACAATTGTATTATTTAAATTATCAAAATTCAAAGTTCAAATTATGAAATTATATAATTATTGAAATTATTAATTAATCATCTAAATAATAAATGATTATTAATAACTTTTAAATTATTAAAATATTATATTATTCAAATTGTTAAAATTCAAATTTTAAATTAAATAATTTAAACAATTATTTAAATTATTAAAATTCCAAATTTTAATTTGGGAAAGGAGTACACAAGGCTGCATATTGTCACTCTACTTATTTAATTTATGTGCAGAGTACATCATGTGAAATGCCAGGCTGGAAGAAGCATAAGCTGGAATCAAGATTGCTGGGAGAAATATCAATAAACTCAGAATTGCAGATGACACCACCCTTATGGCAGAAAGCAAAGAGGAAATAAAGAGCTTCTTGATGAAAGTGAAAGAGGAAAGTGAAAAAGCTGGCTTAAAACTTATTATCAAAAAAACGAAGATCATGGCATCTGGTCCCATCACTTCATGGCAAATAGATGGGGAAACAATGGAGACACTGACAAACTTTATTTTCTCAGGCTCCAAAATCACTAAGGGTGGCAACTGCAGCCATGAAATTAAAAGATGCTTGTTCCTTGGAAGAAAAAATAAGACAAACCTAGACAGTATATTAAAAAGCAGAGATATTACTTTGCCCACAGAGGTCCATCTAGTCAAAGCTATGATTTTTCCAGTATGGATGGGTGAGTTGGACCATAGAGAAAGCTAAATGCTGAAGAACAGATGCTTTTGAGCTATAGTGTTGGAGAAGACTCTCGAGAGTCCCTTAGACTGCAAGGAGACCAAACTAATCATCCTAAAGGAAATCAATCCTGAATATTCACTAGAAGGGCTGATGTGGAAGCTAAAGTTCCAATACTTTGGCCCTCTGATGCAAAGAGCTGAATCATTAGAAAAGATCCTGTTGCTGAGAAAGATTGAAGGCAGGAGGACAAGAGGACGACAGAGAATGAGATGGTTGGATGGCATTACTGACTCAATGGACATGAGTTTGAAGAAGCTCTGGGTGATGGTGAAGAACAGGGAAGTCTGGTGTGCTGCAGTCCATGGAATCACAAAGAGTTGGCCATGACTCAGAGACTGAACAACAAGGTTTTGATGTAATAAATTATTCCAACTAATACTCAAAATATAAACTATTTTTAAATTTCCAGAATAATGTATACGTATTGGGATATCTGGTTCATGCTCTATAAAACTGATTTTAATTTGATAAGATTCTATTTAAAAATTTAGCTTGTGTTCAAAACTAATATTAGTCTATGGATTTTTTTCTTTTTTGCTTTTGATATCCAAGTAATCTTCTTTATGCATAATGGTTAAAGAGGTGTTTTGTAGTCTTCTGCACTTTGAAATATTTACATAATATAGGAGTTACATCTTTATTGAAACTTTGATAAGACAAAGCAACTCTTAGTGTCAAAGAATAGTTTTGGTGGCAACTGTTGGACAAAAATTTTATTACCTCCTGCATGTTTTAGCCATATCAGTTTTTTTTTTTCCCCATCTGATTAAGTTTTTATATTTATCTAAGGGAAACTGAAAAGTGAAAAGCAAAGGAGAAAAGGAAAGATATAACCATCTGAATGCAAAGTTCCAAAAAATAACAATAAGAGATAAGAAAACCTTCCTCAGCAATCAATGCAAAGAAAGAGAGGAAAACAACAGAATGGGAAAGACTAGAGATTTCTTCAAGAAAATTAGAGATACCAAGGGAACATTTCATGCAAAAATGGGCTTGATAAAGGACAGAAATGGTATGGACCTAACAGAACCAGAAGATATTAAGAAGAGGTGGCAAGAATACATGGAAGAACTGTACAGAAAAGATCTTCATGACCCAGATAATCACGATGGTGTGATCACTCACCTAGAGCCAGACATCCTGGAATGTGAAGTCAAGTGGGTCCTAGAAAGCATCACTACAAACAAAGCTAGTAGAGGTGATGGAATTCCAGTTGAGCTATTTCAAATCCTGAAAGATGATGCTGGGAAAGTGCTGCACTCAATATGCCAGCAAATTTGGAAAACTCAGCAGTGGTCATAGGCCTGGAAAAGTGCAGTTTTCATTCCAATCCCAAGGAAGCGAAATGCCAAAGAATGCTCAACTACCGCACAATTGCACTCATCTCACACACTAGTAAAGTAATGTTCAAAATTCTCCAAGCCAGGCTTAAGCAATACGTGAACTGTGAAATTCCAAATTTTCAAGCTGGTTTTAGAAAAGGCAGAGAAGCCAGAGATCAAATTGCCGACATTCGCTGGATCATGGGAAAAGCAAGAGAGTTCCAGAAATACATCTATTTCTGCTTTATTGACTATACCAAAGCCTTTGACTGTGTGGTTCACAATAAGCTGTGGACAATTCTGAAAGAGATGGGAATACAGACCACCTGACCTGCCTCTTGAGAAACCTATATGCAGGTCAGGAAGCAACAGTTAGAACTGGACATGGAACAACAGACTGGTTCCAAATAGGAAAAGGAGTATGTCAAGACTGTACATTGTCACCCTGCTTATTTAGCTTCTATGCAGAGTACATCATGAGAAATGCTGGGCTGGAAGAAGCATAAGCTGGAATCAAGATTGCCGGGAGAAATATCAATAACCTCAGATATGCAGATGATACCACCCTTATGGCAGAAAGTGAAGAGGGACTAAAAAGCCTCTTGATGAAAGTGAAAGTGGAGAGTGAAACAGTTGGCTTAAAGCTCAACATTCAGAAAACGAAGATCATGGCATCTGGTCCCATCACTTCATGGGAAATAGATGGGGAAACAGTGGAAACAGTGTCAGACTTTATTTTTTGGGCTCCAAAATCACTGCAGATGGTGACTGCAGCCATGAAGTTAAAAGATGCTTACTCTTTGGAAGAAAAGTTATGACCAACGTAGATAGCATGTTGAAAAGCAGAGACATTACTTTGCCAAAAAACCTCCGTCTAGTCAAGGCTATGGTATTTCCCGTGGTCATGTATGGATGTGAGAGTTGGACTGTGAAGAAAGCTGAGTGCCAAAGAATTGATGCTTTTGAACTGTGGTGTTGGAGAAGACTCTTGAGGGTCCCTTGGACTGCAAGGAGATCAAACCAGTGCATTCTGAATGAGATCAGCCCTGGGATTTCTTTGGAAGGAATAATGCTAAAGCTGAAACTCCAGTACTTTGGCCACCTCTTGCGAAGAGTTGACTCGTTGGAAAAGACTCTGATACTGGGAGGGACTGGGGGCTGGAAGAGAAGGGGACAACAGAGGATAAGATGGCTGGATGGCATCACTGACTTGATGGGCGTGAGTCTGAGTGAACTCCGGGAGTTGGTGATGGACAGGGAGGCATGGTGTGCTGCGATTCATGGGGTCGCACAGAGTCAGACATGACTGAGTGACTGAACTGAACTGAACTGAAGGAAAACTGTTAAATTTATGAACATATTTTTATTCTTCCAGAATTTTAAATAGAATTTCTCTCATTTTGAAAAAATGTTCCTTTCTGTGTGAAACACATTTTATTTATGTTTCTAAAACTACTAAAAGTGTTATTTTTTATTCTTTTTTTTTACTTTATCAATTACTTTTTCTTTTTTTCTAATTTATACACTTATTTTTTTTGTCTTTGTACTCTGTTTTATTTTCTTTCTATAATTTATTCAATGATTAGTTCAGTTTTTTTCCTATTAAAAATATTTTAAGTCTTTTGTAAGTCTTATAACATTAGAAATTTAGCTGCATCTTTTAATTTTTATATATTTTAAATTTTGGCTTTTCCCCCCTATATATAACAGATAAATAGATCACATTTTACAATGAACATATATTTTATTAACCATGTAAAAACCTATATTAATTTTCAGGTAAAATCAAATACTAATTTATAGTGACAAGAACTGTGAATGGGCCTAAGTAATATACTCTTACCTGTATGTATGCATATGTATATCCAGATTTTGGTAAGTCTCTGTGTTGTTTCTCTGTGGATTTATTTTTACCCTCTCTAGCTCATTATTTAATTTAAATCTTGGGAAGAGGTAGGAATACAGCAACTAGATTGTGTGAAATAGAAAGTACTCCAAGTGTGTAGAATCAAGCAACTATTTTAACTCCTCACCCCTCTCCACAGTGTGTGTGTGTGTGTGTGTGTGTGTGTGTGTGTGTGTGTGTGTGTGAGAGAGAGAGAGAGAGAGAGAGAGAGAGAGAAACAGATTGAAATGAATTAATCCACATTGAGATTTTTTTTTTTTCATACAAGTTAGGTTTTCAAAAACTCTTGCTATAAAAAGGGAATCCAAGAATAACTTTATCTGCTGTTACTCAGGTATATTTTATGTCTAAAACATATACTGAAACATTGCAAATAGATCTTTAGGAAAACCTACTAACATAGAACTTCCAGTCACACTGTACCATATTTGAAAGTTTTTTGAAAGTGAACTCTGAAATAAGCCAACATTATGCCAATTAATTCAGGAATTATTTTAGCATTTGATTAATGGCATATGCTTGATGTATAATATAATTTTCGAATTCATAGTATACATTGAAGTTTAACTTTATTAAATCAGTTTCGTGAACCTAGACAGCATATTAAAAAGCAGAGATACTACTTTACCAACAAAGGTCTGTCTAGTCAAGGCTAAGGTTTTTCCAGTGGTAATGTATAGATATGAGAGTTGGACTATAAAGAAAGCTGAGTGCTGAAGAATTGATGCTTTTGAACTGTGGTGTTGGAGAAGACTCTTGAGAGTCCCTTGGACTGCAAGGAGATCCAACCAGTCCATCCTAAGGAAATCAGTCCTGAATTGGACGGACTTATGCTGAAGCTGAAACTCTAATAGTTTGTCCACCTGATGTGAAGAGATGAATCATTTGAAAAGACCCTGATGCTCGGAAAGATGGAAGGCAAGAGGAGAATGGGACAACAGAGAATGAGGTGGTTGGATGGCATCACCAACTCAATGGACATGAGTTTGGGTACACTCTGGGAGTTGACGACGGATAGGGAGCCCTGGCATGCTGTGGTTCTTGGAGTCACAAAGAGTTGGACACAACTGAGTGACTGAACTGAACTGAACTGACTGAGTGAACTAATATTAAGCTTTCAATCTTTTCTTCTAACATTGCCTAGTTTACTGTTCTGTTTTACATTTTTAAAAAATCTATCTAATTAAGAATCTTCCTTTTAATGATGATCCCCCTTAGTTGGGAAGTAATATAAAAACACTACAATAATTTGGCCAATTTTCTATGTATGAGTCTTATTATCTTGATTTAAAAATATATTAACTCCTTCTTTTCTTCATTCATTCCATGAACTCTTTTCTTTTTTAAATTTTATGTTGAAATATTTTTGAGTAAAAATGTTGAGTTAATTTCAAGTGTACAGCAAAATAATTCAGTTATGCATATACATATATCCATTCTTTTTCAAATTATTTTCCCATTTAGATAGTTACATAATATTGAGCAGAGTTCCTTATTCTATACAGTATGTCCTTGTTGGTTATAACATGGGGCAGTGTATACATGTCAACCCCAAAGTCCCTAACTACCCCTCTGCCCCCTTCTCCTCTGTGAACTATAAGTCCCTGAATCCTTATTGAATACTTAAGTGCTAGGTACTGCACTCAACATTGGGCATATCCATGGTGAGAAAAAGTGGAGCGCCTGCTTTTAGGGGACTTACAGTCCAGTGTGGGAAATATAAATTGTTAAATGTGAAAGTGAAATTGATGTACATATAGTGTGCAGTGCATGGTAATACACAATATGTGAACACACAATAAATAGGTGGGAGGCCTATTTATTGTGTGAGATCTTTTGCTGAGATTGAAAGTTGAGTGGGGACTCACTAGGCAAAGTGGAGAGAAGATCCTTTTAGGCAGAGGGAGAAGCATATGCAGATACTGCAAGTGGGGAAACGTGGTCTATAGAAAGACCTCAGGGAAGGTCTGAGTGGCCTGGTTATTGAAAGCAAGCAGAAGGGGCATACAAAGAGGCCTGAGAGGGAGAAGGTCTGCTCTCTGCAGGTCTTAGGTTACATGAGAATATGTGTTCTCTACTAACCATACAATGTGAGGCCAAAGAAGTGCTTTAAAGGGAAAACATGATGTGATTTGAATTTATGACTTCATTTAATAACTATTTATCAGGTGCCTGCTGTTTATTAGACGTTTCTCTGCACACAGGAAATACATCAGGGATAAAACAAACAAACACAAACAAACACAAACAAACAAACAAAAACCCAAAAGTTCTGTGCTTATACTGCTTATAATGTGATGCAGTGTTTAGTAGGTCAGAGAAATTCTCATAAAGGAAATAACATATAGGCAAGAATCTGAAGATAATGAGGAAACCCAGAGAGGGACTGAACGATACAGAAACCTGGTGAGTACATGTTGGCCAGGTGAAACCACTCCAGCTGTCCTCAGTATGGATTGTACAGAGGGCATTGATGGGTTCTCACGTGTGTGTGTGTGTATACACGCATGTATGTGTGCATGTGTATGTGCATGCACACATGTAATGTGCAGTAATTCAAGCAATGGGCATGAAGAGAATAGGCTACAGAGATAGTATAGGGTGAGGAGTGAAATAAAGTTAACGCCAGGTTTTATGACTGGATGGAGAAAGAGGAAGTGGCTTTGAAGATAGGAGAAAAAGCCACAAGTATGTTGTGTTTATTCAAGGGGAAAATAATGTAGTGGTTTCATCAATGATGAAATTAAATTGTGCTGATAGGTAAGGATAAGAACATAACCATATTTTTGGTTTAGTGACTTGAGGGTCACTAAATCCTGTTTTGATAGAATAAGGGAAGCCAGTCCCTTTAGAATTGAATAAATGAGAAGTGGAAAATTTGAGAATAATTGTATTTTTTGAAACTTTTCAAAGATGTGGAAAGGAGAGAATAAAATAGTGTCTGAAGGAGATTATTGAGGAAGTCTTTTTGTTTACTTGCTTTTAATTGGAATGACCATTATGTTTAGGAGTTGATGAGATCCATTCAAGATGGAGATTTTTAATATACAATTGAAAGAAGGGAAAATTAATAATAGTTTAATTGGTAACTCAAACTTGGGAAACACTATTAGCTTTTGTGTAGGAGCAACTATAGAGGTACTGTCTCTCCATAATCATAACAATAAGCAATTTGTTTATTGTTATCACTCTAAGTGTATTTTCCAATATCAACTAATAATCTCTATTTAACTTATTAATGTTACTTTATTTAAAGAGAAGGAAAAATTCCTTTATCTTTCTCTTAATTGAATATTTGACTTTAGTGATTCACTGCCTCAATCTCTTGTTACCCAAGATGAATGAAATCTACATATAACCAGTTACAATGCATGACAGTTTTAAATAGCTGAATTTTAGGAACTAATATTAAGTACTTGAGTGGATCTTAATAAATCATTAATCTCTTTATTACTTCTGTATTATTTATCATCTTTATGTTAAAAGACAAGAAAAAATTATCCCAACATTGCTTAGTACAGTCATCATCAATTAGTTAACACTTACCAGAGGGTTTTTTAAACTTTTTCTCACCCAGGGGTTATTCTAATGTCAGAATAGGATAAAAAATATATATCTATAGTGACTCTTAACTCTTTTAAACTTAACATTTATCATGTCAGCTAGCTCCTTATAACAAGAAAGGAAGTGAACAGATGGTTGTGGAAGTCCGTGCAGCAGCAGCAGAAAAGGAACACAACTTCCAGAAAAATCTTCTCTTCCTCTCTTATAATTTAAAATATTTGACATGATTAATGACACATCCTTCTTTACTTTCCTTTTTTTTTTTTTCCCTCCCCTTTGGAACTCTATGTTGATATACAGTTAGTATACTTAAATTAAGAAGTAAATCCTATCTCTTATATTTTTACAACTTTTAGAATACTTTAAGAAGTAAATTCTAAAACACATGCAGTGTGTCATGTAGAAAGTTAATAAATCATGGCCTAATGGTGATATTTTAAACCTAATCAATACTGGTATTCTTCACAAGCAACCATGAAAAACGGGAGATTTGAGAATGTTCTTCTCACATCTAATACAACTTTCAAATTGATTTTTTTTTCCTTTTTATGAAGAAAAATAAGCTATCTAGGATTCACTGAAGAACAAAATAACCCCTTGTCAATCATTCTGGGAAATGTTGCAGGCTTAAGCAATTTTAGAGGTAGATATTGAACCTACTACTTGCTAAGCAAACTTTGAAATACAGATATATCATCTTCATGAGCTGAAAGGATGTTTAAGCTGCATGTGCACAAAAATTGTGATTTTTTTTACACACTTATTAACCAACACAGAAAAGCTCCAGGTAGAATAGAAACTGAGTAAATTACACTTGTTTGTTTCAGCACAAAATAATTTAACATAATTTGCCACCATTTGTACTTTTAGAATAGATAAATTAAGGTTTGTGATTTATTGCCTAAGACATTTTCTTCTCTACTGTAAAGCCTCATGCCAAAATAAACCGGTTTTTAGGGTTGCTGGCCTTCGGTAAATTACTTGCAATTCTGGCGGTTTGAGCTGAATATTGATTTCTTCATTTATCTTTTAAAACATTTTGATTTATTAGATTTTCAAAAATATTTGGAATAGATCTCATTTGCTTATTTTCTTCTTTCTTGTTAAAGATTTGGCTTTCTTCTATGAATAAGCTGGAACATCTTCAGATATTGTTTAATTGAAAACACCACCAGTGGAGTTTCATTAAATTTTAATTATTGTGACTAGTGAAACATATAAATCTGTCTTACTGAGATTATTCTACTGTAGTTAGTGTAATAATAATATCTCTGTTTAAGATCAATAATTGCATGCTTTTTAAAGGTTTTGTACTGGTTAGAAGTTAATTTTCTTTCTTGGGAGGGCATGTTCTATCTTAGAGTTAAACAAATGTGTTTTATGTCTTATCATTTATGGTTTACCACTTTCTTGTTGTTCTTGATTAAGAGTTCTGTAAAACAATAAGTTGAGCCAGAGTTAAGATGGCAGAATAGGAAGACCCTGACTTCACCTCTTCCCACGAACACACCAAAACAACAACTGCATGTAGAACAACAGTTTCTGAGAATAAACTGAAGACTAGCAGAGTGGCTTACCTACAATCATCCTTATAAACCAAAAGCCACACCCAGATTGGTAGGAGGGGAAAAGAAGTGATTTAGTCAGTACTCATATCCTTGGTGGGCAAACAGGGATGGAGATGTTACAAACTCAGAAGTACTCCCTTAAGAATGAATAATTTGAGGCCTACATTGCACAGCCCACTCAACACCAGGGACCAGCTTGTTTTGGAAACCAGTGTGACTTAGAATTGGAAGGCTAGGGGCTGTAAGAAACTCAGACTCTGCTCATAAAGGACAAGACTTTTCTCTGCATAAACTTACTCACTCTTAGTCCCAACACAGAAGGTGCAGAATGAAAAGTGCCTGATGTTCTAACTGGTCTCCCAAGACCACCCTAGAATATTCCTCACCCCCACCAGGATTAATTTCAATCCTCCCATCCCTTACCAAGGCAGCAGCTGCCAGTGTGCCCTGGAAGAATCACCGAGCTATCTCTTCTTCATCAGCTCCAGTCCATCCCCACCAAGGCAATGACCCAGGAACTTCCTAGAAAAAGCCTAACCCACAGTCATTTCAAATCCAGTTCTCCCACCACAGCCAATGGGCACATGCAAACTATATAGGGATGCTTCCAAATAAGGGCATGTTTCAAAAAAGGAATAGGTGATTGTTTTGCTAGTTTTATAGAGACAGAGAGAGTCCAAAGAGAGAGAGAGAGAGGGAGAGAGAGAGAAGATATATATGATTATATGCCAAAGAGAAGAAAAAAATAAAGCATGATTGTCACCAAACCAGGGAAATGAATTAAAGAACACAGAACTTCGACAAAGGATTACAAAATATATTTAAAAAATTAATTTAGAGCAGAAGAATATAGTAACTGAAATGAAAAATATGCTAGAAGGTATCATCAGTAGATAAGGTGATACAGAAGAATGGATCAACAATTCAGAAGATAGAATTATGGAAATCACCCTATCAGAAAAAAAAATGATAATAATGAAGTAAAAAGAAAAAATAATGAATATGGTTTAAGAGGCCTTTTGGAACAACATTCAAACAGCATCAAATATTAACATTCACATTATAAGCTTTCCAAAAAGAGGAGACAAAAAAGTAGAAAAAGTATCGATGAATAATGCCTAAAAACTCCTAAGCAAAGAAAGGGAACAGATATTCAGGTGCAGAAATAACAGTGAGTCCCACAAATATGAACTCAAAGAAATTCATACCAAGATATAATTAAAATGGCAAAAGTTAAAGAAAGAATTCTAAAGGCAGCAAGAGAAAGGCAAAAAGTCACAACAAGGAAATCCTCCCAACGTGAGTCTATCAACTGATCTTTCAGTGGAAACTTTGCAGGCCAGAAAGTAGTAGAATTATATATTTGAGGTACTGAAATGGAAAGTGGAACACACACACACACACACACATACACACAACCAAGTATACTCTATCCATGATGCTGAGGCTGAAATTCCAATACATTGGCCACCTGATGCCAAAAACTGACTCACTGGGAAAAACTCTGATCCTAATAGAGACTGAGGGCCAGAGAAGGGGGTGACAGAGGATGAGATGCTTGGATGGTATCATGACTCAATGGAATCATGACTTTGAACAAACTGAGAGATAGTGAAAGACAAGGAAGCCTGGCATACTGTAGTCCATGTGGTTGCAAATAGTCGGACATGGATTGGTGACTGAACAACAACAACAAAAAGATTAACAATCTGTTGAAAAACTGATAAAGATATTCTTAGATAAACAAAGACTGAAAGAGTTTGTCACCATTAAATCAACCTCACAAGAAATATTAAATTATCTCCTTTAAGAAGGATAAATAATAAATAAGAAAATACATAAAGAAAGAAGGCTCACAACATACTACAAATAAATAAAGGAAAAAGGGAAATATATAATAAATACGGTGGATCAAGCACTTAAAAAGCAAGTATGAATATTAAAATACAAGAGTTGTAAAGTCAGCTATAACTATAATAACTAATTAAGGGATACACAAGAAAATGCAAAACATGTAAAAAAAATAAAATATAGGGAAAGATAAAAAATGTAGAGCTTTTAAAATGTGTTTGAACTTAAATGTCAGTTTAAAACAAATATATGTATGAACTGCATGGTAACCAAAAACCAAAAACCTAGTATAGACAAAAATAAAGGAACCCAAAGCTAATACTAAAGAAAATCACTAAACCAAGGTAAGAAACTAAAAAGAAGAAGAAAAGAACAGAAAAGAACTTCAAAAACAACTAGAAAAGAATAAATAAAATGATGTATAAGTACATATCTATCAGCAATCACTTAAGATGTAAGTAGACTAATTAAATGCTTCAATCAGAAGACATGGTGGTTGACTGGATTAAAAAAAAAAAATCAAGACCCATTGACAAGCTGATTACATGTAACTCACTTTAGACCTAAAGACACACATAGTTTAAAAGATAAAAGGTGGAAAATATATTTTATGCAAATAGAAGAGAAAATAAAACTAGGAAACAATATTTTTGTCAGATAGACTTTCATTTATAACAAAAATGAACGTAGGGCATTATATAATGATAAGGGTGTCAATCCAGGAAAAGCATATAGCATTCACAGACATATATGCATGCAACATAAGAAGAACCTGCATATATAAAGCAAATAATAACAGACATAAAGGGAGAAACTGACAACAATGCAACAATTATAGAGGACTTTATCAATGCACTTATAACAACTGCAGATTTTTCCAGATGGAAAATCAATAAGAAAACAGGCCTTATATGATATATTAAATCAGATGAACTTAAAAGGAGTCAACAGATTATTCCATCCATAAACAGCAGAATACACACCATAAACACTCAGAATACAAGTACCTGAGTAGTCTCCATAATAGAACATTTGCTACAACACAAGACAAGTCTAAATACGTTTTAAAAGATTGAAACCATTTTAAGCATTTTCTGAACTACAGTAGTATGAAATTAGAAATCAACTCAGGAAGAAAACTGGAAAAGCACCAGCAAAAAAGCATGTGAAGCCTAAAGAGCATGCTAATAGCAACAACAACACAGAAACCAACAGGTTCATGAAGAAATCAAAGGGGAAATCAAGAAATACTTTTAGATGAATGAAAATAGAAACAAAATTCTTTTAAATCTATGGGATGTAAAAAAGCAATTTTAGGAGGAAAATTTATAGCAATACTGGCCTACTCTAGGAAACAAGAAACATATCACATAAATAATGTAACACTTAAGCACAGGAATTAGAAAAAAAGGAAACAAAGCTCAAGGTTATCAGAAGAAAGTTAATATCAATTATCAGAGCAGAAATAAATTAGAAACCAAAAAGACAACTTAAGGATCAATAAAATAAGTTAGTTGTTAAAAAACATAAATGTAACTGGCAAAACTGTATCCAGAATCATGAAGAAAATATAGAGAATTCCCAAATACATTAAATCAGAAATGGAAGAGGATAAATTAAAACCAACACCGCTGACATAAAGGTGATTAAGAGGTTCAGTTCAGTTCAGTTCAGTTGCTCAGTCCTGTTTGACTGTTTGTGATCCCATGGACTGCAGCACACCAGGCCTCCCTGCCCATCACCACCTCCTGGAGCCTACTCAAACTCATGTCCATTGAGTTAGTGATGTCATCCTCTGTTGTCCCCTTCTCCTCCTGCCTTCAAACTTTCCCAGCATCAGAGTTTTTTCAAATGAGTCAGTTCTTTGCATCAGGTGGACAAAGTATTGGAGTTTCAGCTTCAGCATCAGTCATTTCAATAAATATTCAAGACTGATGTCCTTTAGGATGAACTGGTTGGATCTCTTTGCAGTCCAAGGACTCTCAAGAGTCTCCTCCAATACCACAGTTCAAAAGCATCAATTCTTTGGTGCTCAGCTTCCTTCACAGTCCAACTCTCACATCTATACATGACCACTGGAAAAACCATAGCCTTGACTAGATGGACCTTTGTTGGCAAAGTAATGTCTCTGTTTTTCAACATGCTATCTAGGTTGGTCATAAGTTTCCTTCCAAGGAGTAAGCATCTTTTAATTTCATTGCTGCAGTCACCATCTTCAATGATTTCGGAACCCCCAAAAATAAAGTCTGACACTGTTCCCACTGTTTTCCCATCTATTTCCCATGAAGTGATGGGACAAGATGCCATGATCTTAGTTTTCTGAATGTTGAGGTTTAAGCCAACTTTTTCACTCTCCTCTTTCACTTTCATCAAAAGGGTTTTTAGTTTCTCTTCACTTTCTGCCATAAGGATGGTGTCATCTGCATATCTGAGGTTTTCTATATTTTTCCTGGCAATCTTGATTCCAGCTTGTGCTTATTCCAGCCCAGCGTTTCTCATGATGTACTCTACATATAAATGAAATAAGCGGGTGACAAAATACACACTAACAAATTGGACAACTTTGAAGAAACAGATTAATTCCAAGAAATATATGATTTCCCAAGACTGAACCAGGAAGGAAAAGAAACTAGGAGCACACCAGTTACCTATAATGAAATTTAACCAGTAATTTAAAAGCTTCCAACAAACAAAATTCTGGGAAGAAATTCCATGCTCTACCGAATATTTAAAGTAGACTTAACATTTATCCTTCTCAAACTGTTTCAAAAAAGTGAAGAGGAAGGAATGCTTTTGCACTCATTCCACAAGGTGAGCTTCACCCTGTTACCAAAACCAGATGAAAATCCAAAAACAAACAAAAAAAAAATTATAGGCCAATATCATTGATGAACATAGATGCAAAAGTTCTCAACAAAATATTGGCAAACAAACCCAACAATACATTTAAAAGATCATATAATAAGATCAAATGGAATTTATTCCAGGAAGATGTGGATGGTTCAACATCTGCAAATCAATCGAAGTGATACATACAGTGTGATACGCCACATTAACAAATAGAAGAATAAAAATCATGATCAGTTCAATAGATTTTGGGAAAGATTTTGACCAAATCCAATACCAAATTACGATAAAAACTCAACAAAGTGGATGTTGAGATAAATTGTCTTAGTATAATAAAAGTTACATACAATAAACCAACAGCCAAAACCACATTCAATGCTAAAAGCTGGAAATAGCCTTTCTTAGGTCAGGAACAAGACAAGGATAGCTGCTCTCGCTACTCTGGTTCAGCACAGTATTGGGAGTCCCAGCTACAGTCACACACACATCAGCATCCACGTTTTTGGAAAAGGGAAAATAAAACAGTCATTGTTTCTGCAATTGACATAGCACTATATACAGAAAAAAAAAAAAAAAAAAACTAGAAATGCAACCAAACTATTAAATGAATTCTGAAAAGTTGTAGGATACAAAATTAATATATATAATTTTACTGCATTTCCATATACTAAGAATGAACTATGAGACAAAGAATTAAATAAAATAATCTCATGTATAATTGTATTAAAAAGAATAAAATACCTAGGAATAAATTTAACCAAGGAGGTGAGAAACTATACTCTGAAAATTGTAAGACACTGATGAAACAAATCGAAAACAGCACAAATAAATGGGAAGCTATTCTGTGTTCATGGAATGGAAGAAGTAATGTTAAAATATCCATACTACCCAAAGCAGTCTAAAGCTCCAGTGCAACCCCTGTCAAGACATCAGTGGCATCTTTCACAGAACTAGAAAAAGTAATCCTAAAATTTGTATGAATCTATAGAAGACTCTGAATAGCCAACACAATCTTCCAAAGAACAAAGCAGGAGGTATCACAGTCCCTGTTTTCAAACTATGCTACAAGGTTACAGTAATCAATGCAGTATTGCATTAGGCAAAAAAAAAAAAAAAAAAGCATATACATATATCAGTGGAACAGACTAGAGAGCTCAGAAATAACCCCCCACACATGTTGTCAATTCAGTTCAGTTCAGTGGCTCAATCACGTCCAGCTCTTTGTGACCCCATGGACTGCAGCACACCAGGCTTCTTTGTCCAACACCAACTCCCAGAGTTTGTTTAAACTCATGTCCATTGAGTTGGTGATACCTTCCAACCATCTCATCCTCCTTCGTCCCCTTCTCCTCCTGCCTTCAATCTTGCCCAGAATCAGATCTTTCCCAATAAGTCAGTTCTTTGCATCAGATGACCAAAGTATTGGAGTTTCAGCTTCAACATCAGTCCTTCTGCTGAATATTCAGGACTGATTTTCTTTAGGATTGACTGGTTTGATCTCCTTGAAGCCCAAGGGACTCTCAAGAGTCTTCTCCAACACCACAGTTCAAAAGCATCAATCCTTCAGCACTCAGCTTTCTTTATGGTACAACTCTTACATCCATACATGACTACTAGAAAAAGCATAGCTTTGACCTAATTGGCAAAGTAATGTCAATTAATTTACGATGAAAGCAGTAACAATATATAATGGTAAAAAGATAACTTTTTCAATAAGTGGTGATGGGAAAACTGGCCAACTACATGTAAAAGAATCAAACTATACCATTTTCTCATGCCACATACAAAAGGAAAGTAAAAACAGATTAAGGATTTAAATGTAAGTCCTGAAACCATAAAACTCCTAGGAGAAAACATAAACAGTATGCTCTTTGACAACAGGCTTAGCAATACTTTTTTATCTGTCTACTCAAAGATTGGCAGCAAGTGCAACAATAAACAAATGGGACCCAATGAAACTAAAAACATTTTTCACAGTGAAGAAAGGAATGAAAATGAAAATGCAACATACTGTTGGGAGAAGATATTTGCAAATTGTATATCTGATAAGGAGTAAATATCCAAAAGATACAAATCAAAACCTCATACGATTCAACATCAAAAAACCAAACAACTCAATTAAAAAAAAAAAAAAAAAAAGGCCGAGGACCTGAATAGACATTAAAAAAAAAAAAGACATAAAGAGGACAAATAGGCATAAGAAAACATCTCAATCATTAGAACATGCACATCAAAACCACAATGAGAAAACATTGCACATCTGTCAGAATGGCTACAGTCAAAAGATAAGACATAACTGTTGGTGAAGAAATGTAGAAAAGGGAAACTTTCTGTACTGTTGGTGGGAATATAAATTGGTGCAATCACTGTGGAATACAGTATGAAGTTTCCTCAAAATAATCAGTGATAGAGCCGCCATATCATCCAACAATTCCACTCATGGTTACTTCACCTGAAGAAAATGAAAACACTAATTTGAAAATATATATGCATTCCCCTCAATGTTCATAGCAGCATTATTTACAATTGCCAATATATGAAAGCAACCTAAGTACCCAATGGCAGATGAGTGGATAAAGATGTGATTATATATATATATAAGCAAGTAAAGTCCCTCAGTCGTGTCCAACTCTTTTGTGACCCCATGGACTGTAGCCTACCAGGCTCCTCCATCCATGGGATTCTCCAGGCTAGAATACTGGAGTGGGTTGCCATTTCCTTCTCCAGGAGATCTTCCCCACCCAGGAACTGAACCCTGGTCTCCCGCATTGTAGGCAGACACTTTACCGTCTGAGCCACCAGGGAAGTTGAAAAGTTATATACATATACATAATATGAAATATTCCTCAGATATAAAAAAGTAATGAAATATTGCTATTTATGACAACATGGATGGAACCGGAGTATATTGTGCTTAAGGGAAAATGTCAGAGAAAGGAAAATATTGTGTTTTCATTTACATACGGAATCTAAACGTAAACAACCATAAGAAAATAGAAACAGACTCACAGATACAGAGAAAAAACTAGTGGTTAAAAGGAGAAAGGGTGGGTGGGGGCAGGGGTAAAGTAGGTAAAGGGGATTAAGAGATACAAACTGACAGTTATAAAAAGAATGAGTTGTAGGGATGTAATATACAGCACAGGGAATAGAGTTAATATTTTATAATATTTTACAAGTATTACATCATCATGTTGTACAGCTGAAACTAATATATTATTTAAGTCACTATATATAAAAAAACAGCAACAATAAAAGCATTACCTTGTATTCTTCCCTGAGTTTAAAATTCAAAATGGCTGCTATATAAAATTGAAATACAAATAATCAAAACATATTATCCCACTAGCATAGGAACTAATATTTTGATATATTTTGTTTAGTATTTTACATTTATATTTTAAAAAAATATTTATATGTATACTTTTACATATAATTAAAAACACACATATACAAGTTTTCTTCATAAAACTACAATTAAGAACATAGTTATGTGATATATCATTACTCACCTATACCATAAGTTATTACTCAATTTCTTTATTGTTGAATATTTTAGATTCTGTGCCAGTTTTATTTCCTTGGCTCTTTTGTGTAATAGTTAATATATACAAAATATATACTACATATTTAAGTGTAAAGAATGATGCTAAAATAAATATCTCTAGGTTATCCACAACCTAAAGTAAAACAGAGCAATGTTATTTCTTTCCAACTGTAATCCCCTCAACCACTCTGAATTCTTGTTTTCCTTTTATTTTCTTTTACTTTCTTATAGTTTTATCACATATTAAAAATAAATACCTTTATTTATTTTGCACTTTTAAATAAGCTTTTTCTGTGGTAAAAGTCATAAAATATAAAACATGTTATTTTAACCATATTTACCTGTAGAATTGTGGAGATGGCTATGGCACCCCATTCCAGTACTTTTGCCTGGCAAATCCCATGAACGGAGGAGCCTGGTAGGCTGCAGTCCATGGGGACTCGAAGAGTCAGACACAACTGACGACTTCCCTTTCACTTTTCACTTTCATGCGTTGGAGAAGGAAATGGCAACCCACTCCAGTGTTCTTGCCTGGAGAATCCCAGGGACGGGGGAGCCTGGTGGGCTGCCGTCTATGGGGTCACACAGAGTTGGATACGACTGAAGTGACTTAGCAGCAGTGGCAGCAGCAACTGTAGAATTCACTGGTACTAAGTATATTTACATTGTTGTGCAAGTTTCACTATCATCCATCCCCAGAATTTTTCACTTTCCTAAACCAAAACTCTGGCCCCGTTAATAGTTGGGTGATTTTGTTTTTTTTTGTATCACAAATCATATGGTAAGCATTTTGTGTATTTCTCTTGGTGCTTATTGTGCAAGTTCTTCTTGTGGAGATCTGTATTTATGTGTTCAGTTACTAAGTCCTGTCCAAATATGTGCAACCGCATGGACTAGAGTCCACAGGCCCCTCTGTCCATGGAGCTCTCCAGGCAACAATACTGGAGTGGGTTCCCATATTCTTCTCCAGGGGATCTTCCTGGATCAGGTATCAAACTCATGTCTCCTGCATTGGCAAGTGGATTCTTTAGCACTGAGCCACCAGGGGAAACCTATTGGGGAAATCAGTTCAGTTAAGTTGCTCAGTTGCGTCTGACTCTTTGCAACCCCATGAATTGCAGCACGCCAGGCCTCCCTGTCTATCACCAACTCCCAGAGTTCACTCAAACTCACATCCGTCGAGTTGGTGATGCCATCCAGCCATCTCATCCTATGTCTCCCCCTTCTCCTCCTGTCCCAATCCCTCTCAGCATCAGAGTCTTTTCCATTTAATCAACTCTTCACATGAGGTGGCCAAAGTATTGGAATTTCAGCTTTAGCATCATTCCTTCCAAAGAAATCCCAGGGCTGATCTCCTTCAGAATGAACTGGTTGGATCTCCTTGCAGTCCAAGGGACTCTCAAGAGTCTTCTCCAACACCACAGCTCAAAAGCATCAATTCTTCAGCACTCAGCTTTCTTCACAGTCCAACTTTCACTTCCATACATGACTACTGGAAAAACATACTAGCAGCAAAACTGCTGGATCATCCTATGTACATATATACTACTTACTTTATGATGCAATATTTCATGAAGTATTGTATCAAGTTACACATTTACCAGCAATGGATAATTGCTGTTAATTCACATATTCCTTAATAATAATTATTTTTAGAACATTTAACTTATGTCAGGTCAGTGGATTAAAAAAAAAAAAAATCCCAAGGTATTTTAATCTGCATTTCCCTGTTCATTTATGAGAGTGTGCTTCTTTTCATATGATTCATCACCATTCTTTCTTCTTTTTTATGTATTTTGCTCATCTTTTCATTTTATGTTTCCTTTTAATTGATTTTTGAGAATTCATTATATATTCTGAATATATATTCAAAAAACAGCAAGGGAAAAGCAAACAACACACAAGGGGATTCCCATAAGGATAACAACTGATCTTTCAATAGAAACTCTTCAGGACAGAAGGAAATGGCAGGACATACTTAAAGTGATGAAAGAAAATATCCTACAGCCCAGATTACTCTACCTAGCAAGGATCTCATTCAAATATGAAAGAAAAATCAAAAGCTTTACAGACAAGTGACAGTTGAGAGAATTCAGCACCACCAAACGAGCTCTCCAACAAATGCTAAAGGATCTTCTCTAGACAGGAAACACAAAAATGGTGTATAAACACCAACCCAAACCAATAAAGTAAATCACATCGGGATCATGCTGCTGCTGCTGCTGCTACTAAGTCGCTTCAGTCATGTCCAACTCTGCATGACCCCATTGACGGACTTATCAATAATTATCTAAAATGTAAATGGGTTGAATGCCCCAACCAAAAGACAAAGACTGGCTGAATGGATACAAAAACAAGACCCCTATATATGTCATCTACAAGAGACCCACCTCAAAACAAGGGACACATACAGACTGAAAGTGAAGGGCTGGAAAAGATATTCCACACAAATAGAGACCAAAAGAAAGCAGAAGTAGCAATGCTCATATCAGATAAAATAGACTTTAAAACAAAGGCTGTGAAAAGAGACAAAGAAGGACACTACATAATGATTGAAGGATCAATCCAAGAAGAAGATATAACAATTATAAATATATATGCACCCAATATAGGAGCACCGCAATATGTAAGACAAATGCTAACAAGTATGAAAGGGGAAATTAACAATAACACAATTAATAGCAGGAGACTTTAATACCCCACTCACACCTATGGACAGATCAACTAAATAGGAAATTAACAAAGAAACACAAACTTTAAAAGATACAATAGACCAGTTAGACCTAATTGATATCTATAGGACATTTCACCCCAAAACAATGAATTTCACCTTTTCTCAAGTGCACACGGAACCTTCTGCAGGATAGATCATATCCTGGGCCATAAATCTAGCCTTGGTAAATTCAAAAGAATTGAAATCATTCCAAGCATCTTTTCTGACTGCAATGCAGTAAGATTAGATCTCAATTACAGGAGAAAAACTATTAAAAATTCCAACACATGGAGGTTGAACAACACGCTGCTGAATAACCAACAAATCACAGAACAAATAAAAAAGAAATCAAAATATGCACAGAAATGAATGAAAATGAGAACACAGCAACCCAAAACCTGTGGGACACTGTAAAAACAGTGCTAAGGGGAAGGTTCACAGCAATACAGGCAAACCTCAAGAAACAAGAGAAAGTCAAATAAATAACCTAACTCTACACCTAAAGCAACTAGAAAAGGAAGAAATGAAAAACCCCAGGGTTAGCAAAAGGAAAGAAATCTTAAAAATTAGGGCAAAAGTGAAGTCACTGAGTTGTGTTTGACTCCTAGCAACCCCATGGACTGCAGCCTACTAGGCTCCTCTGTCCATGGGATTTTCCAGGCAAGAGTACTGGAGTGGGTTGCCATTGCCTTCTCCAGTAAAGGTAGGCAAATAAGAACTATGAGGCCAGTGAGTGCGTTTTGGCAGAAATAAATGCAAAAAAAAAAGAGAGAGAGAGAGAGAGAGCACAGGAAAAATCAACAAAGCCAAAAGCTGGTTCTTTGAGAGGATAAATAAAATTGACAAACCATTAACCAGACTCATCAAGAAACAAAGGGAGAAAAATCAAATCAATAAAATTAGAAATGAAAATGGAGAGATCACAACAGACAACACAGAAATACAAAGGATCATAAGAGACTACTATCAGCAGTTGTATGCCAATAAAATGGACAACGTGGAAGAAATGGACAAATTCTTAGAAAAGTACAATTTTCCAAAACTGAACCAGGAAGAAATAGAAAATCTTAACAGACCCATCACAAGCACAGAAATTGAAACTGTAATCAGAAATCTTCCAGCAAACATTCATTTTTTAACATGGATGAATATTCAATGTTATCAATTTTTTTTCTGCCTTTTCCAGTTTTACTGTGATAGTTAAACGATTTATCTCCTTCCATTAGTTGATATAATATATTACATTTATGGATTGTTATAATTATTGAAGTGATTTTGAATGTGGGGATAAACCTAATGGTGATATTTATTCAATAGCTATCTTTTGTGTGTGACTGCTTTGTTACAGATACTTTAGAAATGGTAGTGAACCAAACAGAAAACGATCTGTCATTATGGAAGTTACACTCCAGAATTTGCAGAAAGACAGTAAATAAACATATATATTTATAGGACATTGAGTGGTAAGTAAAGTGGAGAATATTAAAGTAAGAAAGAGATTAGATGTGTAAGACTGTAATTTTAAATAAGATGGTAAGGGAAGCTTTCCAGAAAACGGAACATCTAAGAATAGACTTGTAAAACATGAGAAAGCAATTGCTGTTTTTTTTTTTTTTTTTTTTCTGTAAGAGAAATCTCCCAGGCAGAAGCAACCATAAGGTAAGGCCAACTCCCTGAAGTAGGAGCATCTTGGAGATTTTACTGAACAGCAAGGTCAGAACTGTGGTGGCAGAATCAGCCTAGAGGGTGGTTAGAAGTAGAGTAGGCCAGGTGGGGACCATTTCTCAGGCCCATTCAAGAATTTTACTTTTACTATAAATACTATGAGAAACTATGAGAGATTCTGAAGTGACAAAGGGGGCATAATCTGTTACATGTTTTAAATGAATGCTCCAGCTCTGTATTAAGAATCATGTTAATGTATGGCAAAACCAATACAGTATTGCAAAGTAAAATAAAGTTAAAAAAAATAATAATAAAAAAAAGAAAGAAAGTAAATTTCTCAAGGAAAAAAAAAAAAGAATCAATTGTAAATTAGAGATACCAAGGGAACATTTCATGTAAAGATGGGTTTGATAAAGGACAGAAATGGATGGACCTAACAGAAGCAGAGGATTTTAAGAAGAGGTGGCAAGAATACACAGAAGAACTGTACAAAAAAGATCTTCCAGACCAAGATAATCATGATGGTGTGATCACTCACCTAGAGCCAGACATCCTGGAATGTGAAGTCAAGTGGGCCTTAGAAAGCATCACTGTGAACAAAGCTAGTGGAGGTGACAGAATTCCAGTTGAGCTATTTCAAATCCTGAAAGATGATGCTGTCAAAGTGCTGCATCCAATATGCCAGCAAATTTGGAAAATTCAGCAGTGGCCACAGGACTGAAAAAGGTCAGTTTTCATTCCAATCCCAAAGAAAGGCAATGCCAAAGAATGCTCAAACTACCACACAATTGCACTCATCTCACATGCTAGTAAAGTAATACTCAAAATTCTCCAAGCCAGGCTTCAGCAATACATGAACCATGAACTTTCAGATGTTCAAGCTGGTTTTCGAAAAGGCAGAGGAACCAGAGATCAATTGTCAACATCCACTGGACCGTCAAAAAAGCAAGAGAGTTACAGAAATACATATATTTCTGCTTTATTGACTATGCCAAAGCCTTTGACTGTGTGGACCACAATAAACTGTGGAAAATTCTGAAAGAGACGGGAATACCAGACCACCTGACCTGCCTCTTGAGAAATCTGTATGCAGGTGAGGAAGCAACAGTTAGCACTGGACATGGATCAACAGACTGTTTCCAAATAGAAAAAGGAGTATGTCAAGGCTGTATTTTGTCACCCTGCTTATTTAACTTCTATGCAGAGTACAGTATGAGAAATGTTGGACTGGAGGAAGCACAAGCTGGAATCAAGATTACCGGGAGAAATATCAATAACCTCAGATATGCAGATGATACCACCCTTATGGCAGAAAGTGAAGAAGAACTAAAGAGCCTCTTGATGAAAGTGAAAGAGGAGAGTGAAAAAGTTGGCCTAAAGCTCAACATTCAGAAAACTAAGATCATGGCATCTGGTCCCTTCACTTCATGGGAAATAGATGGGGAAACAGTGGAAACAGTGTTTTATTTTTTATTTTTTGGGGCTCCAAAATCACTGCAGATGGTAATTGCAGCCATGAAATTAAAAGACCTTTACTCCTTTGAAGGAAATTTATGGGCAACCTAGATAGCATATTAAAAAGCAGAGACATTATTTTGCAAACAAAGGTCCATCTAGTTAAGGCTGTGGTTTTTCCAGTGGTCATGTATTGATGTGAGAGTTGGACTATGAAGAAAGCTGAGAGCTGAAAAATTGATGCTTTTGAACTGTGGTGTTGGAGAAGACTCTTGAATGTCCCTTGGACTGCAAGGAGATCCAACCATTCCACTCTAAAGTAGATCAGTCCTGGGTATTCTTTGGAAGGACTGATGCTAAAGCCGAAACTCCAATACTTTGGCAACCTCATTGGAAGAGTTGACTCATTGGAAAAAACCCTAATGCTGGAAGGGATTTGGGGTAGGAGGAGAAGAGGCAACAGAAGATGAGATGGCTGGATGGCATCACTGACTCAATGGACATGAGATTGAGTAAACTCCAGTAGTTGGTGATTTACAGGGAGGCCTGGCGTGCTGCGATTCATGGGGTCGCAAAGAGTTGGACATGACTGAGTGACTCAGCTGAAGTGAACTCTAAGTTATAGTGCAGAAGCAGAGGAATCATTTAGGATATTATTGCAAAATGTTTCATGAAAAGAATAAATAATTTTAAAAGAAAGTAATTATCCAAAACTGACATAAGGAGAAATAGAAAATCTGAATCTTGCTTTCTCATCTTGAATCAGTAGGTTGAACCTCCCCTTCAAACAAAAAAAGGAAAACTGAAAGAAAAACCAATTCAGACAATTTCATGTAGGAGTTCTAGCATGTAGAGAACAGTTTACTTTCACAAGAATCTCCTCTAGAGCCCTGAAAATAGGACATACTCTCCACTAATTTTATAATAATCATATAATCTACCAATTAAAATTAGATTAAAATGATATAAGAAAAGAAAATTAAAGATATACCCCATAATATAAGCTCCCAAATCATTAGAAATGGTAATGAATAAAAAAGCTAGTACTCAGTTAATACATTATCATAGATGTCTCAAACTTAACAGAAATTCTGACCGTTCCTACATGATCACTCAGTCTTTTCTCTAAGTAAATGGCAATTCTATCAAGTCACTGAGATTCCCTACTGCTTGTTTCATCAATTTCTCATCATATCCACTATAATCAGTGTAGTGCAAACAATTATTTATATTTTCATTTTTCAAAATTTAATATGCAGTTGTTTCAGACATTTCTGAAAATATTTTTTGGTATTATAATAGTACTCAGAATCTGTTCAGGAAAATAGAATCCATGATACATATTCCAGTAATAATCTTTTCATATTAATCCCCTGGAGAAGGGAAAAGCTATCCACTCTAGTATGCTGTCCTAGAGAATTCCATGAACTACAATCCATGGAGTCACAAAGAGTGGGACAAGACTGAGCGACTTTCACTTTCACTTTTCAGGGGCTTATATTACTATTTGAAGTGCTAGGGGGAAATGCACCAGGAAAGAAGCTAGAGAAGGTTAGAGTAGCTCATTTTGTATCTCAGATTGCAGCCTAAAAGACCAGCGAGGGAGCACAAAAGCCAGAGCTTATGGAATTTGTGAAGAGTTCATAAATACCACCTAGACCAATGGTGGGGGCTTGTTAAGGGATCTGCAAGCTGTCGCATCTGCCAAAGCTGCCATGGCTAAGCCCAAACATCCTGAATATGAAGACTTCCTTTTCACTCTCCCTTAAAGGTGATCGCAGCCATGAAATTAAAAGACGCTTACTCCTTGGAAGGAACGTTATGACCAACCTAGATAGCATGTTAAAAAGGAGAGATATTACTTTGCCGACAAAGGTCCATCTAGTCAAGGCTATGGTTTTTCCAGTGGTCATGTATGGATGTGAGAGTTGGACTGTGAAGAAAGCTGAGCGCTGAAGAATTGATGCTTTTGAACTGTGGTGTTGGAGAAGACTCTTTTGAGTCCCTTGGACTGCAAGGAGATCCAACCAGTCCATCCTAAAGGAGATCATTCCTGGGTATTCATTGGGAGGAGTGATGCTGAAGCTGAAACTCCAATACTTTGGCCATCTCATACAAAGAATTGACTCATTGGAAAAGACCCTGATGCTGGAAGGGATTGGGGACAGAAGGAGAAGGGGATGACAGAAAATGAGATGGCTGGATGCCATCACCAGCTAGATGCATAGGAGTTTGGGTGAACTCCTAGAGTTGATGATGGACAGGGAGGCCTGACGTGCTGCGATTCATGGGGTTGCAAACAGTAGGACTGAGTGACTGAACTGAACTGAAAGTTTTCAAGAAGTTCTTTAATTAGGAAACTCAAATCTACAATAATGCACATGGAAGGAAACTTTAGTCAACACAGTTCCCAGGCTTAAATCAGGATTTTCTTTTTCTTTACTCATAAGTTTGATTTCCTCATTTCTTTTTAACCACATTGACATATTATTTTCTAATCTATATGTAATAATGCAGACATGTGGAGTCTTTTTAGGTTTGAATTTGCTGTTCATGGTTCTGCTAACTCTCATTACTTTCTGTTAGTGTTACTGAATCTAAGCTGTACTCCTTGCTGCCAGTAAATCAAGAGACAAGTTCTTGGGTCAAAAGACGGTGACTTTAATAAGAAAGCCAGCAGATCATGTAGATAGTGGAAAAGATTCCCAAAGAACCATCTTCCCTGAGTTAGAATTCAGGCTTTGTTTATACTAATAGGTAAGGAGATGTGACCGGTTGCTGCAACTTCTTGTTCTTGCAGCTGTCTACGTAGATACGGTCACAATGTTCCTATAAACTTCCAGCAAGATAAATATTATTCTCTGTATGCACCTCTTTATATCAGTAGAAAAGCATTATACTTTTAAAGGTCAGAACCTTAAGAAAGGGCTCATGTATATCTCAGGGTGTAGCAGCATTCTTTTATGAATGTGTAGAGCCCAGCGGGACTAAGCTCAAGTGACAGAGCAGAAGGGTTAGAGCTAAAGGAATAGGTCGAATATAGAGTCAGCTTTGTTCTTCTCCGTTTTTGTTGTTGTTTAGTTGCTAAGCTGCCTTTGACTCTTTGTGACCCCATGAACTGCAGCACGCCAGGCTTCCTTGTCCTTCAATATCTCCCTGAGTTTAATCAGACTCGTGTCCATTGAGTTGATGCCATCGAACCACCTCATCTGTCATCCTCTTCTCCTATTGGCCTCTCCTCTTGCCCTCAATGGACCTCTTTTACTCTTGCCCTCAGCATCAGAGTCTTTTCCAACAAGTTGCCTCTTTGCATGAGGTTGCCAAAATACTGAAGCTTCAGCATCAGTCCTTCTAATGAATATTTAGGGTTGATGTCCCTTAAGATTGATTGGTTTGTTCTCCTTGCTGTCCAAGAGACTCTCAGGAGTCTTCTCCAGCACCAAGGTTGAAAGTATAAATACTTCAGCACTCATCCTTCTTCATGGTCTAACTCTCATATCCATACATGACTACTGGAAAAACCACACCTTTGTTGGGAAATTGATGTCTCTGCTTTTTAATACTCTGTCTAGGTTTGTCATAGCTTTTCCTCAAGGGAGCAAGTGTCTATTAATTATGTGGCTGCAATAACTATTTGCACTGATTTTGGAGCCCCAAATCTGTCACTATTGCAAATTTTTCCCAATCGATTTGTCATGAAGTGTTGGGACCAAATACCATGATCTTCTTTTTTGAATATTTTTTAAAATGTTGAGTTTTAAACCGGCTTTTTCACTTTCCTCTTTCACTTTCATCAAGAGGCTCTCTAGTTCCTCTTCACTTTCTGCCATTAAAGTGGTATCATCTGCATATCTGAGGTTGTTGATGTTTCTTCCAGCAGTCTTGGTTCCAGCTTGCAATTCATCTAGCCCAGCATTTTGTATGATGTACTCTGCATATAAGTTAAATAAGCAGGGTGACAAAATACAACCTTGATATACTCCTTTCCCAATTTTGAATCAGTCAATTGTTTCATGTCTGGTTATAACTGTTCATTCTTATCCTGCCTACAGGTTCTCAGGAGACAGGTAAAGTGGTCTGATATTCCCATCTGTTTAAGAATTTTCCACAATTTGTTGTAATACATGCAGTCAAAGGCTACATTAGCATGAATACTGTGATTTTTGTATTAGAGGTTCATGGTCTTTGAGATGTTTCTTGGAGGTCTGGTTTGATGAGATATTCTTCCAGAGATTTTATTTCCAACAGACCTTTGGACAGGTAACAACCTGAGAGCAATTTGAATTAAATTCTCAGCTTACTGATTTGAACAACATACAGAGAGTGTGAATTCAGGCTGAAACCTGTATGAGGGCTGAATTTTACTTACAAATGACACAGAGACCATTTTTCTATCCACTGGCAGCTGAGGCCATGGGAAAACATTATCTCTCTTGAAGGGTTTATTTATTTTCTATTTCTAGTTCACACTTCACTGAGTGCATAGCACTTATGTGAGAATCTCAAAGCCAGTTTTGTACTTTGTGTGTACCCTGGCTGTGTCCCCTTCCCTACTTACCATATTCCATGTGACTCGAGGTGTTATTTGTTATTATGGTCATTTCAAAGTTGGGGGTTGAGTTACTCACACAATGCTTGGCTAGGTTCAGTTCCCTTGGATTTTTGGCCATAGACAGTCTTCAATTTCTTGCATGTGGACCTTTCCATTGGGTGACTCACAACAAGGCAGTTGGCTTCATCCAAGTGGGAGGGTGAAAGTGAGGAACAGAAAGGCTGGAAGGGAGGGAAGTCACAATATTTTATAACCTAACTTTGGAAGTGACATCTCATTACTTTTGTTATATTCTACTCGATAAAAGTAAGTCACCAGATCCAGGCCACTCTCAAGGGGAAGGGGGTTACACAAAGTTATGCTAACTAGGAAATGAGATCATTGGGAGCTATTTTTTAAGCAGGCATAGTATCTTATCCAGAATATATCTTATTCAGCACCGCAAATATGATCTTCTCTTGTCTCTCTAAAAAGAAATGACTCTTCTATATACTCCCATCTCTCAAATTTTCTCGCTCACTAAAGGCTTCTGGTTAGATAGCTGTATCTGTCTTGATTTTTCATGAATAATGGACTGTGATGTTCACATCATTTCCTCCACCAAATTTTAGCAGCTTATTCAATATTGAGCATATAGGTGGCTCTCAATGAATATTTCTTATATTGCTGAACAGAATTAGTATCATACCTCCTATGTTTCTTAGCCAACCGGAAGAATTTATCATGTCTGCATTTTAATGACTGGTTCTATTAAAAGTTGTTTTTGTTCATTTTATTTTGTTAGGCTAGAATACAATCATTTAAGGCTAAAATAAATTTGTTTGAGCCATTCCCCTCAGTTTGTATATCTAACCCCTGTCATTATATGCAAGATTCCTCTTGAAATGGAGAATTAAACCTTTGGAAGAAATTCATCAATCTTCTGTCCTTTCTTGAAAACAATAATAAATATTAAATTTACAAATTTATGGAAATAAACCTGAAGGTGAAAGGGTCAAGAAGGTTATGAGACCCTTTGGCACTGCTTAGCACAATACTGATAAATGTGATCCCCAAGAACTCTGTAGATTAGAATCTCAGAGGCAGTATGCGAGCATTTATGTGTTTTGCAAAGGGACCTAAATGCATGATTTAAGGCTCTCAAAACTATTAATGTTGCTAGTTGGAAATGTTACTGGTTTATCATCATCATCATATTAATCAATGTGTACTTAGTCACTCAGTCGCGTCTGACTCTTTGTGAGCCCATAGACTGTAGCCCACCAGGCTTCTCTGTCCATGGGATTATCCAGGCAAGAATACTGGAGTGGGCTGCCATTCTCTTCTCCAGAGGATCTTCCCAACCCTGGGATTGAACCCAGGTCTCCTGCATTGCAAGCAAATTCTTCACTGTATGAGTTACAGGGAAGTTCCTAATAATCAGTAATAGTTAATAAATTAATTATAATAAACAATTAATAATTAACATCAATTATTAATTAACCAAAACTGCTAGTTTTCTTTTAATTGCTATTTACAGTTTTCCAATGTCATTGCATTCATTTTGCTTGACTCTCAGTCCCAATTTGAGTTAGGTGAGATAGAAATGCTATGGTCCATGATTTCTTTTTTTTTTTTTAATTTAATTTTAATGTTTTAAAATTCATGGTTTGCAGCCTTGTTATGCTTAAGGAGCTTGTGTGACTCAGTGAAGCAACAAGCCATTCCATGCAGGGCCACTGAAGACAGACAGGTCATAGTGAATAATTCTGATAAAATGCGGCCTACTGGTGAAGGAAACGGCAGCCCACTTCAGCATTCTTTCCTGAAAAACCCCATGGACTGTATGAAAAGGCAAAAATATATATGCTGAAAGATAAACCACCCAAGTTGGAAAGTGTCTAATATGGTACTATGGAAGAGCAAGAAGTGGCTGGGCCAAAAGCTCAAACAGTGCTCAGCTGTTGATGTGTCTGGTAGTGAAAGTAAAGTCTGATGCTATAAAGAACAGTGTTGTATAGGAACCTGGGATTTTAGGTCCAGAATCAAGGTAAATAGGGCATGGTCAAGCAGGTGATGGAAAGATTGAATAGGAATCAGTGAACTAAAAAGGACGGGAACGGGATCATTTAATTCAGATGACCATTCGCCTATGACCTATATCTACTATTGTGGGCAAGAATCCCTCAGAAGAAACGGAGGAGTCTTCATAATCAACAAAGGAGTCTGAAATGCAGTACTTGGGTACAATCTCAAAAACAACAGAAAAATATTGGTTTGTTTCATTAATCCAAGTCTATGACCCAGCCACGGATGCTAAAGAAGCCGAAGCTGACCCGCTCTGTGAAGACCTACAACACCTTCTAAAACTAACACCAAAAATATGTATTTTTCATCATAGGGAAATGTAAGGCAAAAGTAGGAAGTCAAGAGATACCCAGAATGACAAGCAAGTTTGACCTTGGAGTATGAAATTAAGCAGCGCAAAGGCTAACAGAGTTTTGTCAAGAAACATGCTGATCTTAGCAAACACCTTTTTCCAACAATTCAAGAGACAGCTCTACACATAGACAACACGAGACGGCCAACACCAAAATCAGACTGATCATGTTCTTTGCAGCCAAAATTGGAGAAGCTCTACTGTCAGTAATAACTATACCTGGAGCCATCTGTGGCTCAGATCATGAGCTCCTTACTGCAAAATTCAGGCTTAATTGAAGAGAATAGGGAAAACTACGAAACATTTCAGGTATGGCCTAAATAAAATCCTTTATGATTATACAGTGGAGGTAACAAATAGACTCAAGGGATTAGATCTGGTAGATAGAGTGCCTGAAGAAATATGGAAATAAATTTATAACATTGTAAAGGAGATCGTGACCAAAATCATCCCAAAGGGGAAAAAAAATACAAGAAGACAAATGGTTGTCTGAGGAGGCATTGCACATAGCTGAGGAAATCAAGATTGCCCAGAGAAATATCAATAACCTCAGATATGCAGATGACACCATACTTATGGCAGAAGGTGAAGAACTAAAGAGCCTCTTGATGAAAGTGAAAGATGAGAGTGAAAAAGTTTATTTAAAACGTATCATTCAGAAAACTAAGATCACGGCATCTGGATCCATCACTTCATGGCAAATAGATGGGGAAACAGTGGAAACAGTGAAAGACTTGATTTTCTTGGGCTTCAAAATCACTGCAGATGTTGACTGCAGCCATGAAATTAAAAGACACTTGCTCCTTGGAAAAAAAGCTATGACCAACCTAGACAACATATTAAAAAGCAGAGACATTACTTTGCCAACAAAAGTCCATCTAGTCGAAGCTATGGTTTTTCCAGTATTCATGGGTGGATGTGAGAGTTGGATTATAAAGAACGCTGAGCACCAAATAATTAATGCTTTTGAATTGAGGTGTTGGAGAAGACTCTTGAGAGTTCCTTGAACAACAAGGAGATCCAACCAGTGCATCCTAAAGGAAATCAGTCCTGGATGTTCATTGAAAGGACTGATTCTGATGCTGAAATTCCAATACGTTGGCCACCTGATGCAAAGAATTGACTCATTTGAAAAAACTCTGATGCTGGGAAAGATTGAAGGTGGGAGGAAAAAGGGATGACAGAGGATGAGATGGTTGGATAGCATCACTGACTCAATGGACATGAGTTTGAGTAAGCACTAGGAGTTGGTGATGGACAGGGAGGCCTGGCGTGCTGCAGTCCATGGTGTCACAAAGAGTTGTACATGACTGAGGAACTGAACTGAACTGAGGAATGAAGGGAGGCTAAAGTCAGGGGAGAAAGAAAAGAATATATCCAACTGAATGCATAGTTCCAAAAAATAGCAAGGAGAGATGAAAAGTCCTTCTCAAATGAACAATGGAAAGATGTAGAGGAATACAATATAATGGGAAAGACTATAGATATCTTCAAGAATTCTGGAGATATCAAGGGAACTTTTCATGCAAGGATTTGCACGATAAAGGACAGAAATGGTAAGAACCTAACACTAACTAAGGGAGACGGTGAAGGACATGGAATCCTGGCATGTTGTGGTCCATGAGATTACAAAGAGCTGGACAGGACTGAGAGACTGAACAGCAACAACAATATTACATTCAGTAATCTGAATTTATAGGAGGTTAAGATAGTTGTTAAGCTGATGCATTCAGAAAAAGTAGTCTGGACCAGATTTGTATCTCTCAGAAGTGACCTGTGTGCCTAGAGCTTTCTTGAATGCTTTAGCACTTTATTTTGACCAGGAGACATCCACTCATTCACTCACTTCTTCACTTATTACTTGTTTGGTATTACTGCATGTCCCAGGCACTATATTGAATGTATGCAGAAGTGAACAGAACAGACATGGTCCCTGCCTTTGCGGCAGAAATTGATGTTAAATAATGACACCTCCCATCTTTTTATAAATATGATGAGATGCCATGTGATCACATGGAGGTATGTCCACTAAATGTTAGACAGTGAAGTGAAAGTGGCACAGTTGTGTCGACTTTTGTGACCCCATGGTCTATACAGTCCATGGAATTGTCCAGATCAGATTACTGGAGTGAGTAGCCTTTCCCTTCTCCAGGGGATCTTCCCAACCCAGGGTTTGAACCCAGGTCGCCCGCATTGCAGGCGGATTCTTTACCAGCTGAACCACAAGGGAAGCCCAAGGATATTGTAGTGGGTAGACTATCCCTTCCTCAGCAGACCGTCCTGACCCAGGAATCGAACCGGGGTCTCCTGAATTGCAGGTGGATTCTTTACCAATTGATCTATCAGGGAAGCCCTGAGTTGGGGGATGGGGCGGTGATTAAGAAAGGCTCCCCTAAGTCACTGCTACTTAAGCTGATGATAAGCAATTTGTTAGGAAAAAGTAGTCCAGGCAAGGAAGAGCAGGTCCAAAGTCCAGAATGTGGGAAGAGCTTGTCTTGGTCTAGGAACTGAAAATTATCTGAGGGGCTGGATCAGAGTGAGGGTGGGGGAAGTGCTATTATTAAATGAAGCAGGAAACCAGCCAACACCTAGTCACTTAGAGCCCTGAGGCCACCTTAAGATGTTAACAAAGTAAAAGCTGTCAGTGAAAGCATAATACCATCAGTTATATATCTGTAAAAAGTTATTTTAAAAATGCAATTTAAACATGTACACCGTTAATCTTTAACGACTATTAACTGCTTAATACTAGCATGCTACTCTGAATGGCATAAACTTTCAAAATTGGCAGAATTTCTTCCATGAAGAATCTGAAAAGGGTGTTCAAACAGTGTCATCTAGATATTTTATGAACTCCTCAGAGTGATTTTTATCTATACTACTTGGCAGAATTATAATTGACTTTGAAATAGGTGATGATAATTGTCTTCTGTTCTATTTTAAAAATTTCTAATTACTAATTTCAAAATTTCTAGCTACTTAATACATAAATTTATCTTACTATATAATTTATCTTTACCAAATTCTGAATAACTTATTTCAACTTAATGTTTAAATTAAGACAAAATCTCAGGCTTTTCCTCTATATTAGGAATGAGATTTCCGAAAGGAGCATGATAATATATTCTGTTGTGGTTTTGTATGAAATAATGATAGTAAATTGAAGATTAATAATTCAAATACAAAGCAATGAAATAAATCAAACTGAAGAGCAGTTCTACAGAATTAAAACATAATTTAAGAGCAACTCTGAAGTCCTTAACCATGGAAAAATTTGCAAACTGATAGTGGCAGATCTTATATCTCAACTGAATTTTCCTAATTCTCCATGCCTCAGATTCCTCATCAGTAGAAAGGAACTAATAAAAATGAAGTGTTTTTTGTATTACCGTGCAGATGATAAAAAGATCTTAACTGATCATAAGTGCTTGTATTATTGAGTTGAGCTTCCTCATTCTAATCTTGGCATGGTTTTTCATTTTAAAAGTATAAACAACAAGTAAATACATATTAACTCTTTATATATATTAAATACATATATATAATTTTCAAATATCAAATGTGATTTTGTGGTTTGCATTCACAGCACATATTTCTCTGCTCCCCACTCCTGCCTTTTGACTTCTTGCTTTCTTTCTTATCAAAATTTTTATTGGAATGTAATTGTTTTACAATATTGCATTAGTTTCCATTGTAGAACAAATTAAATCTACTATATGTGTACATATATCCTCACTCTCTCAGACCTCACTCCTACCCCTCCATCCCACCCTTCTAGCTCATCACAGAGGACTGAGCTGAACTTCCTGTGCTTTATAGCAGGTTCCCACTATCTGTCTCTTTTACACATGGTAGTATATGTATACAATCCCAATATCCTAACTCATCTCACCCTCCCTTTCCCCCCACCCTCTGTGTCCACAAGTCCATTCTCTACATCTGTGTCTCTATTCATGTCCTGTAAATAGGTTCATATGTACCATTATTAAGGATTCCATATATATGTACTAATATGTGATATATGCGTATTTTCTGCCTCAACTTTTCCCTGATTCTCTTGTAGTCCTTCTAGGTCTCAGTCTGTCTACCATCTCTTACTAATAACATGCATACTCACAAATACACAACTTGAAAAATACCCTGTCATAATGCCAGCCATTGGGGGTTTTCATCTTT
Source organism: Ovis aries (assembly GCF_016772045.2). Lineage (NCBI taxonomy): Eukaryota > Metazoa > Chordata > Mammalia > Artiodactyla > Bovidae > Ovis > Ovis aries. The sequence goes on from NC_056059.1 coordinate 1,288,018, forward strand.
ATCATCCACTTCTCTCCTTGCCCCCACTTTAATTCATTCTTTTAGACTAGGAAGGGGAATTAAATACTCCTATTTTCATATCATCACTAGACATTTGTGAGTTCCATGGATGAGGAGCAAGGCCTAGTATTTCTTTGATTCACCTTGAAATCCACCCCCTCACAATGAATACCCATTTATTCCTCCTCCTATAATTGAGAAATTATAATTGCCGTTGTGACACACACTTTAGCATTAATATAATTGAACACTCTGGTTCCCTGTTTCATACCACCAAATGCTGGTATCCAACTTGCTCAAAGTTTGACAAAGTCCAGTGATGATTTCTGAGCTGTTCATCCATGTTTGGTCTGCAAAATGAAAGAAGATTTTCTCCCTATTGTAACCATGATTTTATCTCTACATTTAGAAAAAAAGTTGGTTAAACATACAAAGTGACTCAGGCCTGATTGGAAGTGGTGAGTGGGAATGACAGAGCAAGATCCTGGCTTGTTGGGAATCTTATTTTGGTGAGCTGAGGCATATTTTCTTCCCACAGCTGTCACATGGTATGTATTAACCTATTAACAAGGACTTTCTATACACCAGGGACTATTTCAGTCTCTGGGGAAATATTCACCTCTGAGAAGGTGTACAAAAGACTCTCCTGTGGCACTTTTATCAATTTAATGGAAAGGGACAGCCAACAAATTTTATAATAATTGAACATATATTAGACAATATAAAACCATGATTCTATATTTGTACATTTATCAATACATTTTATTTTATTTGCAGAATAAAGCAATATTTGTAGTCAGGAAACCTTTATTGTAGAAGTGATATTTGAATGGGGACCAAGTACTTGAAGTAACTAGACCTCTGAATGTGGGTGGAAAAGGATTTCAAGTTGAGGGAACAGTAGGAGCAAAGCATCTAAGCTGTTAATCCCAGTCTATCTGGGGGAATATAATGATTAAGGAGGAGGCTAGTACAAAAGGATACCAGAAAGACACTCAATGAAGAGCCCATGTAGGGAGGCTGTGATCAGAGTATGGATTTTATTCTATGGAAAACGAAATCCAGTCAAAGCTTTTAAGCAAAGACTTAGTAAGATTTGTAGTGCATTTTATGAAAGTTGCTGAAAGGAGAAAAACAAATATTGTATATTAATGCATACATGTGGAATCTAGAAAAATGGCACAGATACAAATGCAAATGCAGGTCAAGAATAGACACACAGAAGTATCAATGGACATGTGGACATGAGGCAGGGAAGAGGGGGTGAGATGGGACATAGGGATTGACATACATACACTACCATTTATAAAATAGCTAGTGGGAAGCTGCTGTATAGCACAAGGACCTCAGCTCAGTGTTCTGTGGTGACCAAGAGGGATGGGATAGAGAGTGGGAGGGAATTTCAAGAGGGAGAAGATATACATAAACATATGGCTGATTCATTTTGTTGTACAGCAGAAACTAACACAACATTGTAAGGCAACTATACCCCAATTTAAAAAAAAATCTGGAATTAAACTGCAGGAGTTGCTTGTATATTTTTGAGATTAGTTGTTTGTGAGTTGCTTCATTTGCTATTATTTTCGCCCATTCTGAACAGCAAAAGAGACACAGATGTATAGAACAGGCTTTTGGACTCTGTGGGAGAGGGAAAGGGTGGGATGATTTGGGAGATGGCATTGAAACATGTATAATATCATATATGAAATGAATCGCCAGTCCAGGCTCGATGCATGATACAGGATGCTTTGGGCTGGTGCACTGGGAAGACCCAGAGTGATGGTACAGGGAGGGAGGAGGGAGGGGGGTTCAGAATGAGGAACACGTGTATACCTGTGGCGGATTTATGTTGATGTATGTCAAAACCAATACAATATTGTAAAGTAATTAACCTCCAATGAAAATAAATAAATTTATATATTTTTTAAAAATACTGAAAGATGAATTCATTGGGATAGGTGAAGAGTCTATGATTTGGGGCAAGTCTCACTCTGAAGCGTTGTTTCCTCTGTCAACTACAAATCAACACTTGCTATCGGCACTTGCTGAAGAAGGCACCCCACTCCAGTACTCTTGCCTGAAAAATCCCATGGATGAAGGAGCCTGGTAGGCTGCAGTCCGTGGAGTCATGAAGAGTCGGACACAACTAAGCAACCTCACTTTCACTTTTCACTTTCATGCATTGGAGAAGGAAATGGCAACCCACTCCTGTGTTCTTGCCTGGAGAATCCCGGGGATCGGGATTCTCCAGGTGGTGGTGGGCTGCTGTCTATGGGGTCACACAGAGTCAGACACGACTAAAGTGACAGCAGCAGCAGCAGCAGCAGCATGGGCACTGCCATCTACTTCAACAAAGATTAAAACATTTGCTTCTAAAGCTGCTGACTTTCAACACCTCCTGAAAGGAGTTCAAGGTGGAGAGTGGAAATGAAGCAATCTATGTTGAGGAAAAACTGGCAAGATAGATCTTCAGATAGATATTTTCAGGAGCCAATTTTATAAGCCAAATTTGCATATCTTCTCATATCTAGAAAACCACTAAAATCCTTTATGGTGATGACTATTTTTCATGACTAGGAGAAGGCTTCACAAGAGTAGCAGAAAGCTACACAAGAGTAGTGAAAATCATATAGAAAAAAAATGTACTTGATTGCTTGTATTATCTCTTCACCAAGGGTTTCCCTGGTGTCTCAGACAGTAAAGAATCCACCTGCAATGTAGGAGACCTAGGTTTGGTCCCTGAGTTTGGAAGATCCCCTGGAGGAGGGCATGGCAACCCACTCCAGTATTCTTACTATAGAATCCCCATAGGCAGAGGAGCCTGATGAGATACAGTCCCTGAAGTTGCAAAGAGTCAGATACAACTGAGCGACTAAGCTACAGCACCTTTTCACCAAAAATCACACATTTACTGACCTTTCCCCTTGCCTCTTTTGTGCAGTTCTTCATAGCTATTTAAGGTGCTGTCTCCTGGGCTGCAGTCCTCATTTAGCCCCAAGTAAAACTTAACTTGAAGCTCTCACATTGTGCTTTTTTTTTTTAAGTTTACATCTTATATGCAAAATGGAAATAATGTTGGTATCTACCTCACTGACTATAAAGTGTACCTATTTTCTAAGGCTACTGTAACACAGGATATCAAAATGAATAGTCTAAACAGAAGTTTATTGCCTCATAGTTCTGGAGACTATACTGCTTCAGAATAAAGCAATTTATTCAACTTCTTATTCTTGAGGTTTATAAGGTTCCAGAGATGTGTGCTTTTGTGAGCAGCAAAGCATAAAATGTGCTATGAATAGGGTGTGCATGTTTGTAGCACCTGTGAACACAGAGGCTGAAGCTTGAGTGCTGATGGCTCTGGGTTAGAGGAAAAGAGAAAATCAAACTTCTTATCAAAGAGGAAAAGAACCTGTTTCCACATTGTAGGATATTATCGGTTTATAAGTTGATCATGCATTCTCACTCCTGGTTATATTAGAATCATCTGGAGATATCTTAAAAATGTGTTCAACTGTGTTCCAGCAAATTTGGAAAACTCATCTGTGGCCACAGAACTGGTAAAGGTCAGTTTTCGTTCCAATCCCAAAGAAAGGAAATGCTAAAGTATGTTCAAACTACCGTACAGTTGCATTCATTTCACATGCTAGCAGGGTAATTCTCAAAATCCTTCAAACTAGGCTTCAGCAATACATGAACCAAGAAGTTCCAGATGTAAATCTGGATTAGAAAAGGCAGAGGAGCCACAGACCAAATTTCCAGCATTCATTGGATCATAGAAAAAGCAAGGGAATTCCAGAAAAACATCTACATCATAAACTACACTAAAGCCTTTGTCTGTGTGCATGTATGTGTGCTCAGTCATGGCCAGCTCTTTGTGATCCCATGGATTGTAACTCACCGGGCTCCTCTGTTCCTGGGATTACCTTGGTAGGGATACTGGAGTTAGTTTCCATTTCCTTCTCCATGGGCTATTCCTGACAGAGGGATCAAACCTGTGTCTCCTGTGGCTCCTGCATTGATAGGTGGATTCTTTACCACTGAGCCACCTGGGAAGCCCTGTGTGGATCACAAAAAACTGTGGAAAATTCTTGAAGAGACCGGAACACCAGACCACCTTACCTGTCTCATGAGAAACCTGTAGGCAGGACAAGAAGCAATAGTTAGAACCAAACATGGAACAATGGACTGGTTCAAAATTGGGAAAGGAGTATGTCAAGGCTATATACTGTCACACTTCTTATTTAACTTATATGTAGTGTTTATCATGTGAAATCCTGGGCTGGATGAATGATCAGCTGGAATCAAAATTGCCAGAATAAATATCAACAACCTCAGATATACAGACACTGTCACTCTAATGGCAGAAAGTGAAAAGGAACTAAGTAGCCACTAGATATGTGAAAGAGGAGAGTGAAAAAACTTATTAAAACTCAGCATTCAAGAAACTAAGGTCAAGGCATCTGGTTCCATCACTTCATGGCAAATAGAAGGGGAAAAAGTGGAAACAGTGACAGATTTTCTTTTCTTGGGCTCCAAAATCACTGCAGATGATGACTACAGCCATAAAATTAAAAGACGCTACTCCTTGGAAGGAAAGCTATGAAAAACCTAGACAGCATATTAAATAGCAGAGACGTCACTTTGCCCACAATGGTCTGAATAGTCAAAGCTATGGTTTTTCCAGTAGTCATGTATGGATGTGAGAGTTGGACCATAAAGAAGGCTGAATGTTGAAGAATTGATGCTTTTGAATTGTGGTTCTGGAGAAGACTCTTGAGAGTCCTCTGGATAGCAAAGAGATCAAACCAGTCAATCTTAAAGGAAATCAGCCCTGAATATTTTTTGGAAGGACTGATGCTGAAGTTCCTATGCTCCGATACTTTGGATACTTAATGCGAAGAGTTGACTCGATGGAAAAGACCTAGATACTGGGACAGATTGATGGCAGGAGCAGAAGAGAATGGCAGGTTGAGACAGTTAGGTAGTATCACTGACTCAATGAATATGAGTTTGAGCAAATTCTGGGTAATGTTGAAGGACAGGGAAGCCTGTTAATGGGGTCACAAAACCAGATAATGCTCAAAATCTTTCAAGTTAAGCTTAGTGACAGGGATGCATGACTGGCAAAAAGTGTTGAGAACAGTTAGGCCAGAAGTTCTTTTTTTTTTTTTTAATTTTATTGAAATATGGTTGATTTACAATATTATGTTAGATTCAGGTGTACAACAAAGTGATGCTTCCCTGGTAGTTCAGAGGGTAAAGCATCTGTCTGCCTGCAATGCAGGAGACCTAGGTTCAACCCCCGGGTCAGGAAGATCCCCTGGAGAAGGAACTGGCAACTCACCCCTGTACTTTTGCATGGAAAATTCCATGTACAGAGGAGGCTGGTAGGCTACAGTCCATGAGATCACAAAGAGTTGCAGACTACTGAGCTACTTCACTTCCATATATACATATAAATATATATATATATATTCTTTTTCAGATTATTTTTCATTATATATTATTACAAGACATTGAATATAGTTCTTTGTGGTAAACAGTAGATCCTTCTTAATTATCTGTTTAATGTACAGTCATGTGTATATATCAACCCCAAATTCTTAATTTATCCTCTTCTTTTCCCCTTGGTACGTTTGTTTTCTATGTTTGTGGGTCTATTTTTGTTTTATAAATAAGTTCATTTGTATCATTTTTTAGATTTTACTTATAAGTGATATAATATGATATTTGTCTTTGTCTGGTTTAATTAACTTAGTGTGATAATCTCTAGGTCCATCCATATTGCTGCAAATGATGTTATTTCATTTTTTAAAATGCAGACCAGAGTGTTTTCAGTGGCAATTAAGAAAATGCAAATTACAAATAACAACCAAACATAGTTTAACTTATTTCCAATAGAGCTGAACACCTTTAAACCTTCCAATCATTACACTGTTGTTCAGTCACAAAATCATGTCCAACTGCTCCTGCCATCAATCTGTCCCAGTATCTAGGTCTTTTCCATTGAGTCAGCTCTTCGCTAAGATAGCCAAAGTATTGGAGCATAGTTACTTTAAAGTGACTAAATCTATGCAAATACCAGAAGTTATGTCCATACACATATTTCAAGGGTCACAGAGAAATTACATACATATCCTACTTCAAGGATCACAAAATTCACCATTACTGAAGAAACTAGAAAGTGTAATAATGCCAATTTCTGAAATGTTATCATCCTGATATTTATTGCAACTATGCATTTTTATTATTCATTTTAGCAAACCAGTGTTGATTGGTAGGTGGATCACAGAAATGGCCTGATATCATCCTTTTCACCTGGAAAATTCAATTTAATACAGATTTATTGTTTGTAGCTAATTATGTTGCTGGAAACATACCTAAATCTCTTATTTAAAGATAACAAACATGGGGCCTATTGTATAGAAAATCCTGAGTAGGTTTTTATCTACTTTTTTTTTTTTTAATGAATTTACCATCTTACATAAAGGATGTGTTCTGTGCTTAATTGCTTAGTCATGTCCAACTCTGCAATCCCATGGACTGTAGCCTGCCAGGGACCAGGCAAGAATACTGGAATGGGTTGCCATGCCCTCCTCAAGCAAATCTTCCCAACCCAGTGATCAAACCAAGGTCTCCCCCATTGTAGGCAGATTCTTTACTGTCTGAACCACCAGGGAAGGTCTACATAAAGGATAGACAAACTTTTAATTACTATATAGTTTATTTCATAATCTTATATGTTGATTCATAAATACTGAAATATCTTTGGGTCCCAAAGGTTATTAGCAAGTGCTTCTGTAATTCTGAAATGTCATTACCTTTCACTGTTAATAAAAGTTTTGACTTTAAAGATAACAATTCCCCAGAATCAAACTGGAGCTACTAAAGTGAGCAAGAAAATGATGAAAAATAAATCCAGATATTTTTTGAATGCATATTTATAATCAAAGGGCTATGCTACATTTTGAAACCTAAAATAGAAATGGATTATAAAATGTTTGCATAAAATAATCAAAACATGAACCCCAAGTGCATTTCCTTGATATAAACTCCTTTTAAAAATTTCCATACAGTCGCAAAGAACACTAAGACTCTAAAGTAAAATAAATTAGAATTCCTAGGATAGCAGATGATTAGATCCCTGAACTAGAAGGAGAGCATCATACCCCATCTAATTGTGGTACAGAAATCATAACTCAGATGCCTCCACTCTTATTGAGATGATGTTGGCTTCTATGAGACTAGATGATTTTCCTTAAAATAAAAAAATAAATAAATAAATAAACACCTTTTTCTCTTGCTTTCTCTCTAGTTCCGTATTTTTACCTTTATGCTAGCTTTCCCTTTTAGCATTCAGAAGTTGAAAATATAGAAGCTTAAAAATATATATTTCTACCTTAAAATTTTAAGAATTTTAATTTTTCTGTATTTTTTTTCAGAAGCTATCCGTATACATGACATTTGTTATAGTTTTCATTTCTGCATTTTCCTAACTTCTTAGGTGGCCCATTGGTAAAGAACCTACCTTCTAATGCAAGAGATGGCAGTTCGATCCCTGGGTGGGGAAGATTCCCCAGGGAAGGAAATGGCAATCGACTCCTGCATTCTTGCCTAGGAAATCCCACGGACAGAGGAATCTGGTGGGCTACAGTCCATGGGGTTGCAATGAGCTGGACATGATTTTGTGACTGAACAACAGTGTAATGATTGGAAGGTGTATTCTTTATTTATTGAAGGCATAAAACAATTCAGTTCAGTCGCTCAGTCATATCCAACTCTTCGAGACCTCATGTACTGCAGCACACCAGTCTTCCCTCTCCACCCACAACTCACAGAGCTTACTCAAGCTCATGTGCATCAAGTTTGTGATCCCATATACAACCATCTCATCCTCTGTCGTCCCCTTCTCCTCCTGCCTTAGATCTTTCCCAGCATCAGGGTCTTTCCAAATGAGTCAGTTCTTCACATCAGGTAGCCATAGAATTGGAGCTTCAGCTTCAGCATCAGTCCTTCCAATGAATATTCAACACTGATCTCCTTTAGGATTGATTGGTTTGATTCCCTTGCAGTCCAAGGGACTCTCAAGAGTCTTCTCCAACACTGCAATTCAAAAGCATCAATTATTTGGCATTCAGCTTTCTTTATGGTCCAATTCTCACGTCCACATATGACTACTGGAAAAACTATAGCTTTGACTAGACAGATCTTTGTTGGCAAAATAATGTCTTTGCTTTTTAATATGCTGTCTACATTGGTCATGGCTTTTCTCCCAAGGAACAAGATTCTTATAATTTCATGGAGGCAGTCACCATCTGCAGTGATTTTGGAGACCCCAAAATAAAGTCTCTCACTATTTCCATTGTTTCCCTATCTATTTGCCATGAAATGATGGGACTGGGGCCATGATTTTAGTTTTTTGAATGTTGAGTTTTAAGCCAACTTTTTCACTCTCCTCTTTCACTTTCATCAGGAGGCTCTTTAGCTTTTTTTCATTTTCTGCCATAAGGGTGGTGTCATCTGCATATCTGAGGTTATTGGTATTTCTCCTGGCAATCTTGATTCCAGCTTGTGTTTCATCCAGCCCAGCATTTTGCATGATGTACTCTGAATATAAGTTTACTAAGTAGGGTGACAACATATAGCCTTGAGGAACTCCTTTCCCAATTTGGAAGCAGTCTGTTCTTCCATGTCTGGTTCTAACTGTTGCTTCTTGACCTGCATACATATTTCTCAGGAGACAGGTAAAGTGGTCTGGTATTCCCATCTCTTGAAGAATTTTCCACTGTTTGTTATGATCCACACAGTCAAAGACTTTGGCGTACTCAATAAGGTAGAAGTAGATATTTTTCTGGATCTCTCTTACTTTTCCTATGATCAATAGAGTTGGCCATTTGATCTCTGGTTCCTCTGCCTTATCTAAATCCAGCTTGAACATATGGAAGCTCACGGTTCACATACTGTTGAAGCCTGGCTTGGAGAATTTTGAACGTTACTTTGCTAGCATGTGAAATGAGTGCAATAGTGTGGTAGTTTGAACATTCTTTGGCATTGCCTTTCCTTGGGATTGGAATGAAAATTGGTCTTTACCAGTCTTGTGGCCACTGCTGAGTTTTCCAAACTTGTTTGTATATGAAGTGTAGCACTTTCACGGCATCATCTTTTAGAATTTGAAATAGCTCAGCCGGTATTCCATTGCCTCCACTAGCTTTGTCCATAGTAATGCTTCCAAAAGCCCACTTAATTTTGCACTCCAGTATTTCTAGCTCTAGGTGAGTGATTACTCCTTCGTGATATCTGGGTCATGAAGACCTTTTTGTATAGTTCTTCTGTGTATTATTGCCACCTCTTCTTAATATCTTCTTCTTCTGTTAGGTCTATGTCATTTCTGTCCTTTATTGTGTCCATCTTATCTCTAGTCTTACCTAGTCTATTGTTTTCCTCTATTTCTTTGCAATGATCAGTGAAGAAGACTTTCTTATCTCTCCTTGCTATTCTTTGGATCTCTGCGTTCTAATGGGTATATCTTTCCTCCTTTTCCTTTGTCATTCACGTCTCTTTTTTTCTCAGCTATTTGTAAGGCCTCCTCAGACAACGTTTTTACCTTTTTGCATTTCTTTTTGTTGGGGATGGTCTTGATCACTGCCTCCTTTACAACGTCACAAATCTCCATCCGTAATTCATCAGGCACTTTGTCTATCACACATAATCCCTTGAATCTATTTGTCACTTCCACTGTAAAATCATACAGGATTTGATTTAGGTCATATCTGAATGGTTTTCCCTACTTTCTTCAATTTAAGTCTGAATTTGGCAATAAGGAGTTAATGATCTGAGCCACAGTCAGCTCCCAGACTTGTTTTTGTTGACTGTATAGAGCTTCTTCTTTGGCTGCAAAGAACATAATCAATCTATGATATCAGTCTTTGATATCAACTATCTGGTGATGTCCATGTGTAGTCTTCTCTTGTGTTGTTGGAAGAGGGTGTTTGCTATGACCAGTGCTTTCTCTTGGCAAAACCCTCAGCCTTTGCCCTGCTTCATTTTGTACTCCAAAATCAAATTGCCTGTTACTCCAGGTATCTTTTGCCTTCCTTATTTTGCATTCCAGTCCCCTATGATGAAAAGGACATCTTTTTTCAAGTGTTATTTCTAGAAGGTCTTGTAGGTCTTCATAGAACCATTCAACTTCAGCTTCTTCAGCATTACTAGTAGGGGCATAGACTTGGATTACTGTAATATTAAATGGTTTGCCTTGGAAACGAACAGAGATCATTCTATCATTTTTTGAGATTGCACACAAGCACTGCATTTCAGACTCTCCTAAGAGATTCTTGCCCACAGTAGTAGATATAATATTCACCTGAATAAAGTTCACCCTTTCCAGTCCATTTTAGTTTACTTGTCCCTAAAATGTCGATGTTCACTCTTGCTGTCTCCTGTTTGCCCACTTCTTTACCTTGATTCTTGGACATAACACTCCAGTTTCCTGTGCAATATTGCTCTTTACAGCCTCAGACTTTACTTCCATCCACAGACATATCTACAGTTGGGAGTTGTTTTTGCTTTATATTTTATTCATGACCTATATCATTCATAATCTCAATTAATTCTTCTCTTTTTAGGTATTTCATCCATTATTTTCTAAGAGAGTTATACTAAGACATCAAATATGATTTATAATTTGTTTAGTTTTATGAAAGATTAAGCAGTTTTTTTCTTTATATATTTTAAGGCTGTGTATAAAGTACATAAATATTTGGAACTCATATTATCTGTTATCTGTCTTTGTCCATCTGAGAACTTTCCTCTTTGATTATAATGGTTCAACAACTAATCTATTTCATCTTATATTACTTGGGACATCTTATACTTTTCAATATTCCTCCACCATTTGATATTAAATGGGTCAATTATAAGCAATTTGGATGTGTGATATTGTCTATATTTTAAATAATTACCTATAACTAATTTTCTTTCATGATGCTATTGGAGAGCTTGGGCTTATTTTTGCCACATTATTTATTTGTCCTTTCTTCTATTTTTGGCTTATTTATTTATTTTCATTTTTATTGTCATTTATTGGATCATTTTCCCCTTTACTGGGTTGGCAGTTATAATTTTTAATTTTAGGAGCTATACTTGGATTTTTGTTGCTATTTTTTAAACTTTATGTTCTGGAATAATTATACTAATATAACCACAGAAGTTACAAAAACAGCACAGACATACCCATCACTGTCTTCTATAACATCTTGCATAACTACAGCACATTATTAAACTCCAGAATTGGCATCAGTATGTATAATCTTTGGGGTTTCCCAAATAGCTCAAATAGTGAAAGAACCTGCCTACAATGCTGGAGACCTGGGTTTGATCCCTGGTTCAGGAAGATCTCCTAAAGAATTCTTGCCTGGGGAATCCCATGGACAGAGGAGCCTGGTGGGTTACAGACTATGGGGTCGAAAAGAATCAGGCACGACTGAGAAACTAACACACACACACACACACACACACACACACACACACACACACATACACACACATGATCAAAGAGGCTGCTTATACCTAGAGGGTTGAGAAGGGGAGAGAGGTGGGAGAGAAGTTCAAGAGGGAGGGAACATATGTATACCTATGGCTGATCCATGTTGATATTTGGCAGAAATCAACACAATTCTGTAAAGAAATTATCCTTCAATTAAAAATAAATAAATTTAAAAAGAAATGTACTATAAATGCAGCCATACAGTTTGTACACTTTGAGGTTTTTTTTTTTTTTTCACTTTAAATCTAAATTTTGTGTGATTCTGTAGTTCATTCCTTGGCAATTCATCCATTTTATAGGTATCCCAGATTTTGTTTATCCACTCACCCCTTGAGGGAATTAGGTTATTTCCAGATTGGGTCTATTAAAAAAAGATCTGCTGTCAATATTTATGAAGAGATTTTTGTACAAATGTATGTTTTCATTTCCCTAAAATAAATGTCTACGAATATGATTGCATTTTAATACAAAATTCATCTGTATCTTTTAAAACAAATATGGTGCTGCTGCTGCTAAGTCGCTTCAGTCATGTCCAACTCTGTGCAACCCCATAGATGGTAGCTCACCAAACTCCCCATCCCTGGGATTCTCCAGGCAAGAACACTGGAGTGGGGTGCCATTTCTTTCTCCAATGCATGAAAGTGAAAAGTGAAAGTGAAGTCGCTCAGTCGTATCCGACTCTTCGCAAACCCAGGGACTGCAGACTATCAGGCTCCTCTGTCCATGGGATTTTCCAGGCAAGAGTACTGGAGTGGGGTGCCATTGCCTTCTCCAAAAACAAGTATAGATTTAATCAATAATGATATTTTCCCCTAGACAAATCAATATGCTGAATATACTAAATAATCAGATTGCACTTGTGTTGCAATTCACTCTGTATTTTTGTTGTAATTAAGCAGTTTCAAGTTGTTAAAATCATTGTTTCTAATTGGTACTTATTTAAGTATTACAATTGATTATATTAATTCACTCAGTTTTCCTTCTAGCACTTTTCCTTCTGGGTTGTTTAGAAAATATTTTGTGCATGATCTATTTTCCAAGTCCTCAGATGTTTACAAATGACTTTCTTGAGTCCATTTATCTTGAATGAAAGTTGGACTAGTAGGGATTTCTAGATTTAAATTCTTTTCACACAGCATTTGAAAGATATTTTTACAATAGTTCTTGTATTTAATTTCACAAATCATATGATTGAAACAAACATATTTTCTTCATTTCAGATAATCTATCATTCCTATTTGAATGTTTATAGCTTTTTTCCTTATCCCTTGTTTTTAAGTCTCATTTGGACCACGCTATTAGACCCTACTGTTCTGTTTTCATTAGGCCTTAAGAAGCATCACTACAAACAAAGCTAGTAGAGGTGATGGAACTTCAGGTGAACTATTTCAAATCCTAAAAGGTGATGCTGCACTCAATATGCCAGCAAATTTGGAAAACTCAGCAGTGATCACAGGACTGGAAAAGGTCAGTTTTCATTCCAATCCCAAAGAAAGGCAAGGCCAAAGAATGTTCAGACTACTGCATGATTGCATTTATCTCACATGCTAGCAAAGTAATGCTCAAAATTCTCCAAGCCAAGCTTTAATAGTATGTGAACCATGAACTTCCATATGTTCAAGCTGGATTTAGATAATGCAGAGGAAACAGAGACCAAATTGCCAACATCCATTGGATCATAGAAAAACCAAGAGAATTCCATAAAAACATCTACTTCTGCTTTATTGAATACACCAAAGTCTTTGACTGTGTGGATCATAACAAACTGTGGAAAATTCTTCAAGAGATGGGAATATCAGACCACCTGACCTGCCTCCTGATAAATTTGTATGCAGGTCAGGAAGCAACAGTTAGAACCAGACATGGATGAACAGACTGGTTCCACATTGGGAAAGGATTTCCTCAGGTATGTTGTCACTCTGCTTATTAAACTTTTCTTCAGAGTACATCATGCAAAATGCTGGGTAGGATGAAACACAAGCTGGAGTAAAGACTGCTGGGAGAAATATAAATAACCTCAGATATGCAGATGACACCACCCTTATGTCAGAAAGCAAAGAAGAACTAAAGATCCTCTTGGTGAAAGTGAAAGAGGAGAGTGAAAAAATTTGCTTAAAACTCAACATTCAAAAAACCAAGATCATGGCATCTGGTCCCATCACTTCATGGCAAATAGATGGGGAAACAATGGGAATTGACAGACTTTATTTTAGAGGGCTCCAAAATCACTGCAGATGGTAAGTGCAGCCATGAAATTACAAGATGCTTGTTCCTTGGGAGAAAAGCTATGACCAAGATAAATAGCATATTCAAAAGCAGAGACATTATTTTGTCAACAAAGGTCTGTCTGGTCAAAGCTATGGTTTTTCAGTAGTCTTGAATGAATGTGAAAGTTGGACCATAAGGAAAGCTGAGTGCCAAAGAATCTGTGCTTTTGAACCATGGTGTTGGAGAAGACTCTTGAGAATCTCTTTGGCTCCACAAAGATCCAACCAGTCAATCCTAAAGGAAATCAATGCTAAATATTCATTGGAAGGACTGATGCTGGAGCTCCAATACTTTGGCCACCTTATGTGAAGAACTGACTCATTTGAAAAGACCCTGTTGCTGGGAAAAATTGATGGCAGGAGGAGAAGGGGATGACAGAGATGAGATGGTTGTATGGCATCACGGACTCTTTGTCCATGAATTTGAGCAAGCTCTGGGAGTTGGTGATGGACAGGGAAACCTGGCCTGCTGTAGTCCATGGTGTCACAGAGCTGGGCGTGACTGATTGACTGAACTAAACTGATAGGGTAAAGGCAAACTACTGACACAAGGTTGTGTTGAAGGAAAGTGTAGCATGATTGCAGGCACTGAGCAAGGAGTATGGGCAGTGCATGTTTGAAAAACTCTAAATCCCCAATGACTTCCAGGGAGGGGGGTTTAATATCAGTGTTGGTGAGTGGACTGCAGGGTGTGTGATAGCCTCTTGCACAATTCTTGGATGGGTTGGCATCAAGGTGAAATTTCTTACATTATCAACAATCTATTTTCAACCAAACTAGTGTCTATATGCTATGGTCATCAACTCTCATCTGATTGGGGTCTACTTGTGAGAACAACTACTGCATGTGTGTCAGGCCTTTGTTGCCACCTTTCTGGGACTTGGGAATTTGATTCCCTCATGTGGCCAATTTATAGTCTAGATTGTTACCAGTTTCCCAGCCTAACAGCAATTCACTTTTTTTCCTACATCACATTCCTAATCATGAGCTCTGGAGCAGCCTTTAAAGACTCAGAGGAAGAACCGGAGAGTAAAACAAAAGCTTTTCACTTCAAAGGACAAGGATAGAGGGGCTTGTACAAGATTTGAGTAGTGTTGGTCTTTCTTAGATGTTTGGCCTCCAAGATGGCATGCTTCTGAAGTTGCTTTCTTTGGTACTGAAGCTGGTGTTGAGGATATGAATAGCTGTAGGGTGTGTGTTACTTGCTAGGAGGAAGTCCCAATGCTTTCAGGTGTAAATTTATTGCTGGACCCATGCCTCTTCTCTTTTCCTGGTGTTGTCTTTACTGATTTTTTTTTTAAGGATTTATAAAATTACTAATTATATATATATATATATATATATATATATATATATATATATATATATCATGGTGACTGCAGCCATGAAATTAAAAGACGCTTACTCCTTGGAAGAAAAGTAATGACCAACCTAGACAGCGTATTGAAAAGCAGAGACATTACTTTGCCAACAAAAGTCCGTCTAGTCAAGGCTATGGTTTTTCCAGTGGTCGTGTATGGATGTGAGAGTTGAACTGTGAAGAAAGCTGTGCAGTGAAGAATTGATGCTTTTGAACTGTGGTGTTGGAGAACACTCTTGAGAGTCCCTTTGACTGCAAGGAGATCCAACCAGTCCATTCTGAAGATCAGCCCTGGGATTTCTTTGGAGGGAATGATGCTGAAGCTGAAACTCCAGTAGTTTGGCCACCACATGCAAAGAGTTGACTCATTGGAAAAGACTCTGATGCTGGGAGGGATTGGGGGCAGGAGGAGAAGGGGACGAGGATGAGATGGCTGGATGGCATCACTGACTCGATGGACAGGAGTCTAAGTGAACTCTGGGAGTTGGTGATGGACAGGGAGGCCTGGCCTGCTGCGATTCATGAGGTTGCAAAGAGTCGGACACGACTGAGCAACTGAACTGAACTGAACTGAACTGATGGTGGTTTTATCCCTAGTTTTATAAGGAATCTCCATACCATCTTCCATGGTGGCTGTATCAATTTAAACTACCACCAACAAAACAGTGCAAGAGTGTTCCCTTTTCTCCACATCCTCTCCGGCATTATTGTTTGCAGACTTTTTTTTTTTTGATGATTGCCATTCTGACCAGTGTGAGGCGATATCTCATTGTAACTTTGATTTGCATTTCTCTAATAATGAGCAATGTTGAGCATCTTTTCATGTGTTCACTAGCCACCTATATGTCTTCTTTGGAGAAATGTCTGTTTAAATCTATTTCCCACTTTTTGATTGGGTTGTTTGTTTTTCTGATATTGACTTGTATGAGCTGCTTATATTTTGGAAATTAATTCATTATCTGTTGTTTCATTTGCTATTATTTTCTCCCATTCTGAGGGTTATCTTTTCACCTTGTTTGTAGTTTCCTTTAATATTTAAGCTTAATTAGGCCCAACTTATTTATTTATTTTATTTTTATTTTTATTTTTATTTCCATTACTCTAGGAGGTGGGTCATAGAGGATCTTGCTTTGATCTATGTCACTGAGTATTCAGCCTATGTTTTCCTCTAAGAGTTTTATAGTTTCTGATCTTACATTTAGGTCTTTAATTCATTTTTAGTTTATCTTTGTGAATGGTATTAGGAAATGTTCTAATTTCATGCTTTTACATGTAGCTGTCCAGTTTTCCCAGTACCACTTATTGAAGAGGCTGTTTTTGCCCCATTGTATACTCTTGCCTCCTTTGTCAAAAATAAGGTAGGCATAGGTGTGGGGGTTTATTTCTGGGATCTCTATCTTGTTCCATTGGTGCATATTTCTGTTTTTGTGCCAGTACTATACTATCTTGATGGCAACAGCTTTTTGGTATAACCTGAAGTCAGGAAGGTTGATTCCTCCAGCTCTACTCTTCTTTCTCAAGACTGCATTGGCTAAACAGGGTCTTTTGCATCTCCATATAAATTGTGACATTTTTGCTCTAGTTCTGTGAAAAATGCCATTGGTACTTTGATAGGAATTGCACTGAATCTGTAGATTGCATTTGGTAGTATAGTCATTTTCATAATATTGATTCTTCCAATCCAGGAAGTTGGAATATCTCTCCATCTGTCTATGTTGTCTTTGATTTCTTTCATCAGTGTTTTATAATATACAGTTCTTTGTATACAATTCTTTGTCTCCTGAGGTATATTTATTCTAGAAGTTTTATTCTTTTTGTTGTAATGGTGAATGGGATTGATTCCTTAATTTCTCCTTCTGATATTTCATTGTTCAGTTCCATCACTCAGTCGTGTCCGACTGTTTGTGACTCCATAGACTGGAGCACCACAGGCCTCCGTGTCCTTCACCAACTCCCAGAGTTTCTCAAACTCATGTCCATTGAGTTGGTGATGCCATCCAGCCATCTCACCCTCTGTCATCCCCTTCTCCTTTCACCTTCAATCTTTCCCAGCTTTAAGGTCTTTTCAAATGAGTCAGTTCTTATGAGGTGGCCAAAGTATTGGAGTTTGGGCTTCAGCATCAGTCCTTCCAATGAATATTCAGGACATATTTCCTTTAGGATGGACTGGTTGGATCTCTTTGCAGTCCAAGGGACTCTCAAGAGTCTTCTCCAACATGACAGATCTAAAGCATCAATTCTTCAGCTCTCAGCTTTCTTCACAGTCCCACACTCATATCCATACATGAGCACTGGAAAAACCATAGCCTTGACTAGATGGACCTTAGTCGGCAAAGTAATGTCTCTGCTTTTTGAATATGCTATCTAGGTTGGTCATAACTTTCCTTGCAAGGGGTAAGCGTCTTTTAATTTCATGACTGCAATCACCATCTGCAGTGATTTAAGGAGCCTCAAAACATAAAGTCTGACACTGTTTCCACTGTTTCCCCATCTATTTCCCATGAAGTCATGGGACCAGATTGCCGTGATCTTCGTTTTCTGAATGTTGAGCTTTAAGCCAACTTTTCCCTCTCCTCTTTCACTTGCATCAAGAGGCTCTATAATTCTTCTTCACTTTCTGCCATAGTGTGGTGTCATCTGCATATTTGAGGTTATTGATATTTCTCCCAGCAATCTTGATTCCAGCTTGTGCTTCATCCAGCCCAGTGTTTCTCATCATGTACTCTGCATTTAAGTTAGTATAAAGGAATGCAAGTGATTTCTGTGTATTGACTTTGTACCCTGCAACATTGCTAAATTTACTGATTAACTTTAGTAGTTTTCTGATAATATCTTTAGAGTTTTCTGTGTACAGTATCATGTCATCTTCAAACAGTGAGAACTTCACTTCTTTTTCCAATTTGAATTCCTTTTATTTCTTCTTCTTCTCTGACTGTCATAGCTAGGATTTCCAAAACTATTTTGAACAATAGATGTGAGAGTGGGCACCCTTATCTTTTTCCTGATCTTAGAGGGAATGCTTTCAGGTTTTCACCATTGAGAATAATGCTTGCTGTGACTTATCATATATGCTGCTGCTGCTGCTAAATCCCTTCAGTCATGTCCGACTCTATGTGACCCCATATACGGCAGCCCACCAGGCTCCCCCGTCCTTGGGATTTTCCAGGCAAGAACACTGGAGTGGGTTGCCATTTCCTTCTCCAATGTGTGAAAGTGAAAAGTGAAAGTGAAGTCACTCAGTCCTGTCCGACTCTTAGCGACCCCATGGACTGCAGTCCACCAGGCTCCTCCATCTGTGGGATTTTCCAGACAAGAGTACTGGAATACTGTTCAGGTTACATGTGTCTTAATTTGCTTCCTGGGGGTCCTGGAGGCTGCTTTCCAGGCTGAGGTCGTAGGCTGGGCTCTCCTGCAGGTCTTGAGAAGACACAGGTCCTGCAGCCCTACGAGAAGATGACGGTGGCCTACCATGAGGCTGGCCATGTGGTGGTGGGCTGGTTCCTGGAACACACAGACTCCCTGCTCAAGGTGTCCATCATCCCCTGGGGCAAGGGGCTCACCTATGCCCAGTGCCTGCCCAGGGAGCAGCACCTGTACATACAGGAGCAGCTCTTTGACCGCATGTGGGCCATGCCGGGCAGCCACCTGGCTGACTAGCTGTTCTTCGGGCGGGTCACCACAGGGGCCCAGGACAACCTGAAGAAGGTCATCCAGAGAGCCTATGCCCAGATCGTGCAGTTCAGGATGAGCGAGAAGCTGGGCCAGGTGTCCTTCGATCTCCCATGGCCAGGCAAGGTGCTGGTGGAGAAGCTGCTCAGGGAGGCCACGGCCCATCTCATAGCTGAGGAGTTGTGGCGGCTCATCAGCTCCGCGCATGCACACACCCTGGACCTGCTCACACGCTGCCGTGAGCAGATGGACAAGGTGGGCAGGCGGCTGCTGGAGAAGAAGGTGCTGGAGTAGGCTGACATGGTGGAGCAGCTCAGGCCATGGCTGTTCTCCGAGAAGATCACCTACAGGAGCTCTTGGAAGGCACGGGTGGCCTGGAGGAGGACACAGCACTTCCCCAGGGTCTGCAGGGCTGGCGTTGGGGGCCTGCTGCAGGAGAGCCTAGCCCAGTGACTCCGCCTGGAGAGCAGTCTCTGGGACCCCCAGGAAGCAAATTAAAGCACATGTAACCCATAGATTTTACTATATTGAGGTAGGTTCCCTCTATGCCCATTTTTAAGAGTTTTAATCATAAATGGGTGTTGAATTTTGTCAAAGGCTTTTGCTTCTTCTATTAAGATTATTATATGATTTTTATCTTTCAGTTTCTTAATATGGTGTATCATATTGATTAATTTGCATATATTGAAGAATTCTTGTATCTCTGCAATAAATCTAACTGGGTCACGCTGTATGAGCTTTTTAATGTGTTATTGAATTCTGTTTGATAGGATTTTGTTGAGGATTTTTGCATGTATGTTCATCAGTGATACTGGGCTCATTTTAATTTGTGTGTGTGTTGTCTTTTTCTGGTTTTGGTATCAGGGTGATGGTGGCCTTGTAGAATGAGTTTGGAATTGTTCTTTCCTTTGTAATTTTTTGAAAGTTTTAGAAGGATAGGAAATATCTCTTCTCTGAAATTTTGATAGAATTCATCTGTGAAGCCCTCTGGTCCTGGGCTTGTGTTTTGGGGGAGGTTTTTGTTTTTTTTTTTTTTAATCATAGTTTCCATTTCAATGCTTGTAATTGACTTGTTCATAATTTTTATTTCTTCCTGGTTCAGTCTTGGAAGATTGGACTTTTCTAAGAATCTGTCCATTTCTTCCAGTTTATTCATTTTATTGCCATATAGTTGCTCATAATAGTCTCTTATAACCCTTTGTATTTCTGCATTATCTGTTGCAACCCCTCCTCTTTCATTTCTGATTTTGTTGATTTGTTTCTTCTCTCTCTTTTTCTTGATGAGTCTGACTAAATGTTTGTCTGTTTTGTTTATCGTCTCAAAGAACAAGCTTTTAGTTTTATTAAGCTTTACTATTGTTTCTTTCATTTCCTTTTCATTTATTTCTGCTCTGAAATTTATTTCTTTTCTTCTGTTAACTTTGGAGTTTTTTGTGGTTGTTGCTGTCCTTGTTTTTCCAGCTGTTTTAGGTGTAAATTTACGTTATCTATTCAATGTTTTTTTTTATTTCCTAAGGTAGTATTGTATTTGCTATAAACTTCTCTATCAGAACTGCTTTTGCTGAATCCTGTGGGTTTTGAGTTATGTTTTCATTTACATTTGTTTCTAGGAACTTTTTTATTTCCCTTTGATTTCATCAGTAACCTATTGTTACTTAGAAATATATTGTTCAATTTCCATGTGTTTGTTTTTCTTTTTTTTTTTTCCCTGTAATTGATATTTAGTTTCAAAACATTGTGGTCAGAAAAGATGCTTGATATGATTTCAGCCTTCTTAAATTTACTGAGGTTTGATTTATGACCCAAGACTTTGTCTATCCTGGAGAAGTTTCTATGTGCACTTAAGAAGGTTCATTCTTCTACATTTGAATGGAATGTTCTGAAGGTAAAAATGAGATCCCTCTGATCCAATGTGACATATAAGTCTTGTGTTTCCTTATTAATTTTCTGTTTTGATGGTCTGTCCATTGGTGTAAGTGGGGTGTTAGTCTCCTTCTATTATTGGGTTACTTTCAGTTTCTACTCTTTTGTCTATTAGTGTTTGTCTTACATATTGAGGTGTCCTTATGTTGGATGCATAGATATTTACAATTGTTTTGTCTGATATGAGGATTCCTATTCCAGCTGTCTTTTGATTTCCATTTGCATGGAATATATTTTCTATCCTCTCACTTTCAGTCTGTATGTATCTTTAGGTCTGAAGTGGCTTCCCTGTAGACAGCATGTATCTGTTTGTTTGTTTGTTTTTGTACATTTAAAGTAATTATTGGTATATATGTTCCTGTTGCCATTTTCTTAAGCATTTTGGTTTCTTTTTGTAGGCCTTTATCTCCTCTTGTACTTCCTGACTATATAAGTCTCTTTGAATTTATTTTCCTTTGTGTTTCAGTTAAGTTCAGTTCAGTTGCTCAGTAGTGTTTGACTTGTTGTGACCCCATTAATCGCAGCATACCAGGCCTCCCTGTCCATCACCAACTCCCAGAGTTTACTCAAACTCATGTTCATCGAGTCGATGATGCCATCCAGGCATCTCATCTTCTGTTGTCCCCTTCTCTTCCTGCCCCAGTCCCTCCCAGCATCAGAGTCTTTTACAATAAGTCAACTCTTTGCATGAGAGAGTTGGACAAAGTATTGGAGTTTCAGCTTCAGCATCAGTCCGTCCAATGAACACTCAGGACTGATCTCCTTTAGAATGGACTGGTTGGATTTCCTTGCAGTCCAAGGGACTCTCAAGAGTCTTCTCCAACACCACAGCTCAAAAGCATCAATTCTTCGGCTCTCAGCTTTCTTCACAGTCCAACTCTCACATCCATACATGACCATAGCCTTGACAAGATGGATCTTTGTTGGCAAAGTAATGTCTCTGCTTTTTAATTCTTTGTTAATTTGATTATTACTTGTCTTGGCATGTTTATCCTATATGGGACTCTGCATTTCTTAGACTTGATTGCCTATTTCCTTTCCCATGATGGAGAAATTTTTCAACTATAATCTCAAAAAATTTTCTCAAATCCTTTCTTTGTCTCTTCTTTTGGGACCCCTATAATTAGAATGTTGGTGCATTTAATATTGACCCAGAGGTTTCTGAGACTATCATCAGTTATTTTCATTATTTGTACTGATTCTACTCTTCAGCAGTTATTTCCGTAATTCTATCTTCTAGCTCACTGATCCACTCTTCTGATTCAGATAGTCCACTATTGATTCCTTCTAAAGTATTTTTAAATGCAGTAATTGTGTTCTTTGTCTCTGTATTTTTATTCTTTAATTTTTCTAGATCTTTGTTAATGGATTCTTGCCTTTTCTCCATTCTATTTGAAAGGTTTTGGATCATCTTTACTATCATTATTCTGAATTCTTTTTCAGGTGGTTTGCTGATTTCCTCTTCATTTATTTGGACTTGTGTGTTTATAGGTTTTTCTTTCATTTGCACAGTACTTCTCTGCCTTTTCATTATTTTTATTTTGTTTTTCAGCTTATTGTGTTTGAAGTCTCCTTTTCCCAAGCTTCAAGATTGGATTTTTTTCTTTCTTTTGGTTTCTGTCCTCATAAGGTTGGTCTAGTGTTTTGTGTAAGCCTCATGTAGGGTGTGATTTGGTGGCTCAGACAATAAAGCATCTGCCTGCAATGCGGGAGACCCAGGTTCGATCCTTGGGTGGGGAAGACCCCCTGGAGAAGGAAATGGCAACCCACTCCAGTACTCTTGCCTAGAAAATTCCATGGACAGAGGAGCCTTGTAGACTACAGTTCATGAGGTCACAAAGAGTCGGACATGACTGAACGACTTCACTTCTCACTTTTTCTTCTTGGTCAGAGGATGTGAGGGTTTTTGTTTTGTTTTGTTTTGTTTCCCCTCTGATAGGCATCAATGAATGAGGGGATAATCCTGTCTACTGATGATTGGGTTTGAGTTTTGCCTTGTTTGTTATTTGGATGAGGGTCTTGCACAAGGTGCTACTGGCTGTTTTGTGATGCTTGGTCTTGTACCCAAGTGGTTGCCTTTGTAGGAGTTCTCAATATTTGATACTCCTTAGGGTTAGGAGCTCGCTGGTAGTGTAGGGTCTTAGAGTCAGCACTTTCACTCTGAAGGCTCAGGGCTTGATCTCTGGCTGGGCATGGAGATTCCACAGGTGGTTTGTTATGGCATTAAGTGGGTTAATACAAATACACTAAAATGGGAAACAAAAGACACAACCCCAGACACATGGCAATTATAAAATCAAGGAAATAATAACTAAAATAATGGAATATATACACATACATATACACTCATAATCAAAACCAAAACCATCGAAAAAAAAAAAAGTACAATAGATTGAACCCATGAACAAAAGAAACCAAAAATGATATCATCCAGTTAAGATAAAAACTAACTAAAGAGCAAAAACTGTAAAAATAACTAAAGCAAAGTGTCAGCTTGGGAATAAAGCAACAAAAACAAAACAAATATAGTGAGAAAGAGAAAGGAAAGAAAAAAAAAGAAAGAAAGAATAGAAATGCAAAGTTAAATAGAAGTATATAAAGAAAATTTATGCATATTAAAGATTAACTGCAATGGGAAAAGAACAGTAGGAACAGCATACAAAGGAATAAATGTAGAAAAAGATAATACATTTTAACAATTTTAAAATGAAGATTAATAAAAAAGAGAGAGTTAAAAAGAAAAAAAAATAAATAGAAAAAAGAAACACCCACAGATCCTCAAAAGGTCAACATAGAGTCAGAAGTATATAAGAGAAAGAAAAGTGTGATAAAAAAAAAAATATTCACAAAATCTTGAATAGATTTAACAGCACTAATAAAATAGACAACTACAACAACATGGGGGGGAAAAAAAGGAAAAATAGAAAAAATCTAGAAGAAACTACAGGATAAGTCAACATATAAAAATAATAAATGTTTTGCTTGAGTCTTTGCTATTAGCGTCCTTTCCCTCCCTAGGAGTCACAGTCCACCTCACCTCCCTAGGATACCCTCCAACACTACACTTGTCTCTGGACTTGTTTGGGGGCAGCTCAGACTCTAATCTGGTCCTATTCTTGTATATTCTTGCCTCCAATGTCCACAGCTGTCAGAACTATGCATTTTCTTTTGTGAGAACTCTCAATATTCTTTCATATATTCCATAGACACAGAATCTGCCTCATTGATCATGTGGATTTAATCTGCCACTGTACAACTTGTGGGAAGATTTTGAGTCCTTTTCCTTAGCCACACTGCCCCTGGGTTTCAATTGTGGTTTTATCTCCACCTCTTCATGTGGGACGTCTGTAGGGGTTTGCTCGAAGTCTATCCTGGAGGACATAAGTCTGCCCCAGTGAGCACCAGATGTGGAGGTGGTTCAGCTGCTTGGTTTGCAAGGGCCCTGGTGGCACTAGCTACTCTGGGGAGTTGACAGCTAGGGCAGCAAAAATATAGTGCTCTAGAAGGGTATGGCAACCCAGTTGACTATTCTTGCCTAGAGAATCCCTTGTATAGAGAAGCCTGGCAGGCCACAGTCCACAGGGTCACAAAGAGCTGAACTCAGCTGAAGTGATCCCACATGGGCAGACACAGGAATTTTTCTAGCCTGTGGCAGTTCTGTCCCAGTGAGGATTGAACATGAGGTGGCACAGCTGCTTGGGCAGCAGGGACTCTGACTGCTCCAAGCGTTCATGGACTGTCTCAGCCACAGAAACTGTAGTCCTATCAGATTCTTTATCTAGCCTCTGGCAGCTGGCAATAGGAAGGCCTCTTAGGCTAGTCCTTCTCCTTTGCTCCACCCATTCAGGCATTTAGAGATCTCTCCTGCCTAGGGTCCTTCTCTGTTGCTTGTCACATCCAGCACAAAAAGAGGCTCCCTGGCTGGGGTCCTACTCTGGTGTTCAGCACATCAGGCACTTACAGGGACACGTTTGCTGGGGTTTGCCTCAGGTCCTTGAAGACCCAGCCTCTATTGTTCAGCTGCAGGTGATGGCATGTGGCAGGTTATGGCTCCACCCCCTACGCATGACTCAGCAGTATCCCCTTGCCTCCAGCGGTTGCGTGGCTCTCCTCCAGGGGCATTTCCCACCATAATCTCCTCCCTCACATCCCGTCGGGCTGTCTCCCCACAGTCAACATCAGACCTTGCCTTAGGATTGCTCCAAAATCCCTATGCTGAAGCTCCCAGTCACTGTGCCTTCTAGGGGACCCATGTTCCTGTCCAGGGTACATATAGCTGTGGCAGGATCATCTGTGTGATACTCACTCCATTTATGCTGTCACAGGGCAGCTGTTTTACTAACAGTCTTAAATGTTTCTCCTCTGACCCAAACAATTGCCCCGATATGGGACTGGACGCCTGCTTCAGTTCCCTCATCCACTGAAGGCAGGTCCAGTCCTACTAACTCTCCTGTGCCTTCAACTTACTAAGTTTTGCATGGTTCTATATAATCTTTTCCAGTGGTCAGGTAATCCTGCCTGCTCTTGGCTGGTATTCTGCAAGCACGTCTGTGTCTGAAGGTATATTCCTGATGTATCTGTGGAAAAAGATGTACTCCACATCCACCTACTCCTCCACTATCTTACACCAGTATTCTTGCCTAGAGAATCCCATAGATAGCAGAGCCTGATGGGTTACTGTTCATATGGTCACAAAGAGTCAGATCTGACTGGAGTGACTTAGCATGCACACACATGCCATTCACGTGCTGTAACTTAATGGCTTTTACTCTGACTACGATTCACTCACATTTTGTCTTGGATGAGCTCTTTCTATGGAGCTTCAAACTGAGTACTCAATTTTATCCCCTAAATTTTACACTTCTTCTTATTCAGTCTAAGGCAGGACTCAAGATGACTGCATGGCCCTTCCTAGATCTATCACTCCCTCACTGAGTGATCTTGGGCAAATCACCTTAGCAGTCTCAGCTTCCCCAGCCAGCTGAAAGAGGTGACACCAGACATATACTTGGGAATGTGTCTGGAGGTGCCCAGTAATAGTTTGCTCTTATGGCCAACACTTCCCTGCGTGACCTCCCCACTCAGAGAGAGTTTCCATTTCTGCTAGTTGAACTACCATCCACTCACCAAATCATCAGTTTTCACTTTTTCCTTTGCTTTGCCTCCCACATCAAATCCATGAAATCCCACCAACAGTTTTTCTTTGATCCCAAGTCTATACTCTGGGTCTGTATCTATTATTGCCTGGGTGATTTCACAGTTAGCTTTTACTGTTTTTTCTTCCTTATTTGGTTTTTATAGTTTGCTACAGGAAACTTTTGAAATACAATTCTGTGTGTTCTTTCTTCTTTTACTAATAATTTTTCAAGGGATTATATCTTGAATATCTACAAGATAAAGTGAAACTTGCATTGTTTTAGATGCAGGACCCTCAGTCATGGGTGCTGTGGCATTTCCCACTCTGTCTTTACTGTTCTGTTTGCAAACCTTCTCTCCTGTTAGATGAAGCTGTTCTGATTGCATGTATGCACCATGTGATTTCCTCTCTCAGCCTCTGTTTCTGCTCCCCATCACCTCACAGCATCTTTCTCTGGATGCCCCATGACCAAAATCATAGCCACATTTCACAGGTATGGTTCAGGTCTCACCTCTTCCCAGTAATCCAATTATTTATTAATCTAAATTTTCACTTCATCTGTATGTTTCACTATTTTCTGCTTTATTTTAGTTATATGGCCTTTCTCCCTGTAAGTTTCTTGATGGCAGAATCCATATCTTCAGCTCGGAATTCACTCAAGACTAACAAAACTCTTCCTATATTACTTCATAAATATTTGTTGAATATGTCAATGTATGGCAAAACCAATACAGTATTATAAAGTAAAATAAAGTAAAAATAAAAATTAAGAAAAATAAATAAATAAATAAATGGATATGTATTGATTTAGCTATCACTCATGTGATTCCCAAAAGGATTTCAGAAATTTGTGAGAAAAATTGATGAATATAGCTTTAAAAAGTGTGCAATCTTTATTAATAGTAGATTTTCTATAATATGAGAATTGTCCCAACTTTTCCCCTCATTGCTTATGAAATGCTTTGAGACTCCAAATCAATTTATTTTTATTGGTTTTGAATTTCCATTCAAAAGTACTAAGCCAGTTGGATCTTAAAACTTTAGAGTTAAGTTAAAAATGTTAGAAGTGCTTCTTTTAAACTAAATATCTCAAATTAAAAATTTTTAATTTGAGTTATTTAATAAGCACTTTTAGTAAGGTGGTGTTTTCCATTCAGTAATATATGTCATAGGAGAGAATATATCTTAATGGATGATAATTTTTAATTCATGAACAATATTTATTTCTGCATAAATATCTTGTGTAACTGGGATTTTTCCAGATTTTGTTGCCATAAATACTCAATAATATTTTAACAGTAGTTTAAATTCTTAACTTCACTAAAATATTTTTTGCATTTTTGATGAAAGTAGGTTATGTGATTTTTAAAGAGACAACAAACTGATTTAGAATGAACTATTCTCAGGATGTTTTACATGATGCAAAAGATTATAATAAACGCACTTAACATTTGTTGTCTAACAGATGAAATTATGAATTTTTGAGAACTTTCTAAACATACTTTTCAGTGATTCATTTATCCAAAACATATTCTGCCCTTTAAAAAGGATCATTTCTGTCAGTATTCCAAATATATTCTATAGTTTAAGCTTTTAATTAGGAGCTTTACTACCAAATGTTCACATTATGATTTTAGCATAAAATAAATATTGAACATCCTTAGTTTTTTAGTTACCAAGACATACAGTTAGCTGTGTGTGTGTGTGTGTGTGTGTGTGTGTGCATTTCAAATTCTTAAAAATAGCTGGTAGCTTTTCTTTAATTTACTTTGAAATAATTATGACTGTGTTTATTTTAATTACTACTTGGTCTTCTTATATTATTAATAGTATAGCCTTTATTCTGTTGCTGAAAATTTAAATATAAATTTTCATATTTATAAAAAGTGAAGATAAAGGAAAAGGCTGAAAACTAACAATGCTGATTTAAAAAAAATTGAGTATATTTTCTTTATAATGTTTTCTTAGTTTCTTATTGTACAGCAAAGTGAATCAGCTGTAGGTATGCAGGTCTGCTTTTTGAGCTCCTTCCCATTTAGGTAGCACAGAGCACTGAGTAACATTCCTTGTGCTGCACTGCAGGTGCTCGTTAGTTATCCATGATTAATTGCAGTCTTAGTGTTTTCACGTACTCAGTTGTTTATTAGCTCACACACTATTATATTCAGCAAGTATTTACTGAGTACACTAAAGTAAGAATGGAGCTGCAGAGATACCTCAGATTCTGTAACTAACCCTACCTCCAAGTTAGGGTCAAGAGCATGAAAGACTCAGGGTTTCCGGAGCTTGCATTTGCTGTCCAAACAGAAGCAGTGGAATCTATACTGAGACCCAGATCCAGCCTTTCCTTCTTGTCATGATCCATCACCACAAGGTCATTACATCTCTATGCTACACATTTTCTTATGGTAAACAAAGGAAATAACCTGTATGTTCCCAACTCAAAGAACCTGATGGGTTAAATGAGATCATGTAATTGAAAGTTTTTTTTTTTTTTTAGCTTTTTATTTTTTAAATTTTAATATCTTTAATTCTTACATGCGTTCCCAAACATGAACCCCCCTCCCACCTCCCCTCCCCATAACATCTCTCTGGGTCATCCCCATGCACCAGCCCCAAGCATGCTGCATCCTGTGTCAGACATAGACTGGTGATTCAATTCTTACATGATAGTATACATGTTAGAATGTCATTCTCCCAAATCATCCCACCCCCTCCCTCTCCCTCTGAGTCCAAAGGTCCGTTATACACATCTCTGTCTCTTTCCCTGCCTTGCATATAGGGTCGTCATTGCCATCTTCCTAAATTCTATATATATGTGTTAGTATACTGTATTGGTGTTTTTCTTTCTGGCTTACTTCACTCTGTATAATCGGCTCTCAGTTTCTGTGGAGAATGATGCCATACGATCCTAAGGTACCATCGTGTGTTAGTTCAGTTCAGTTCAGTTCAGTCGCTCAGTCGTGTCCGACTCTTTGCGAACCCATGAACCGAAGCAAGCCAGGCCTCCCTGTCCATCACCAACTGCTGAAGTCCACCCAAACCCACATCCATTGAGTTGATGATGCCATCCAACCTTCTCATCCTCTGTCGTCCCCTTCTTCTCCTGCCCTCAATCTTTCCCAGCATCAGGGTCTTTTGCAATGAGTCAGCTCTTAGCATCAGGTGGCCAAAGTATTCGAGTTTCAGCTTCAACATCAGTCCTTCCAATGAACACCCAGGACTGATCTCCTTTAGAATGGACTGATTGGATCTCCTTGCAGTTCAAGGGACTCAAAAGAGTCTTCTCCAACACCACAGTTCAAAAGCATCAATTCTTCGGCACTCAGCTATCTTCACAGTCCAACTCTCACATCTATACATGACCATTGGAAAAACCATAGCCTTGACTAGATGGACCTTTGTTGGCAAAGTAATGTCTCTGCTTTTCAATATGCTATCTAGGTTGGTCATAACTTTCTTTCCAAGGAGTAAGTGTCTTTTAATTTCATTGCTGCAATCACCATCTGCAGTGATTTTGGAGCCCAGAAAAATAAATTCAGCCACTGTTTCCACTGTTTCCCCATCTATCTGCCATGAAGTGATGGGACCAGAAGCCATGATCTTAGTTTTCTGAATGTTGAACTTTAAGCCAACTTTCTCATTCTCCTCTTTCACTTTCACTGAGAGGCTGTTTAGTCCCTCTTCACTTTCTGCCATAAGGGTGATGTCATCTGCGTATCTGAGCTTATTGATAATTCTCCCAGCAATCTTGATTCCAGCTTGTGCTTCTTCCAGCCCAGCGTTTCTCATGATGTACTCTGCATATCAGTTAAATAAGCTTACATTAAATTTTATGAATCCTTACAGTAGATTTTATGAATCCATGATTTTTTCCTTTAAATAAAAGACTTAAAGCTCTGTTAGTATAGTTTGTGTTCCAACAACTCATATTATAAATTGTTACTGAAGTCTTATATAAAATATGAAAGAATGTTATTTTCTGTAGTATTAGTTTTATATCAAGGTCTGGTTTTGTAGTGTTTAGCTTCAGAGTCTTAAAATGACTGGGAGTGTTCATTCCTTTACAGTCTTTTGGAAGATTTTGAGAAGGATAGTATTAGCTCTTCTTTATATATTCATAAATATATATTTATATATGTATTTTGTTTGTAAAATTCTTTACATATTTATATATTATTTATATATTTGGTAAAATATTCTGCCTTTAAATGCAGGAGGTGCCGATTCAATACTTGGGTCAGGAAGATCTCCTGGAAGAGGAAATGACAATCCACTCCAGTACTCATGCCTAGAGAATCCCATGGACAGAGGAGCCTGGTGGTCTAAAGTCCATGGGGTTGTAAAGATTTAGACACAACTAGTGACCAAACATGCACACACACATATATTTGGTAGAATGCCCACGTGAAGCCATTCCATGCTGGGCTCCCGTTTGTTTTGAATTTTTATTATTGTAAATCAATTTCACTACTAAGGCTCTTCATATAGATATAGAGAACAAAGTGGTGGCAGCAGTGGGAGGAGGGAAGGGGAAGACAAGACGGGGGTGAAGGATCAAGAGATGCAAACTATGATGCATAAAATAAATAATCAACTGGATGTACAGCACAGAAGAGTATAGCTATTTAAAAATAAGACATCAAGTATGAAATAGCAACACAGCCATAAAATGAATATCATGCTTACTGATATGTAATGTACATGCACTTGAAACAAAAATCTTTGTAATTGAATATATAGAGTTTGGCTCTGTTGTTGTTAATATTGTTATTAGCACATTGGGAATAATGAGGGAGGAAAATGCATTAGCCTTCAATTAAAAATGCATCTTATTTTGGAACTTTTAAAGTTAAAGTGCATTTGTTTTTTTCACTGATCTCATGAAGTAATTTCTGAACAAAATGCCAGGAACACTGAGTAGATAGTTTTTTTTTGAAAAAATAAGAATAATATCTTTAGAGGATCCGATTTGGCTTATTTACATATTCCAATGAACATATTATTAAATTTAGTAGTACAGTATATTATAGGACTTCCCTGGTGGCTCAGTGGTAAAGAATTTGCCAGCCAATGCAAGAGATATGAGTTTGATCCCTGAGTCAGGAATTCACAGAAGAAGGAAATGGCAGCTCACTCCAGTATTTTTGCCTGGGAAATCCCATGGACAGAGAGGCCTGGCAGGCCACAGTTCATGGGGTCACAAAAGAGTCAGACATGACTTAGCAACTAAACAACACATAACACAGTATATTGTGATCTTTATTTTTTAATCTAGTTGATTGCAGAAACAAATAAATATTAGGGAATGCATAACAATTGCTTTAAAATTGAGACATCCCCATTAGTGTTTCTTACTTTTTTGACAAATGTTCTTCTGAACATGGTAAATACTGAGCAATTTATCAATCCCAGGAGCCAATGTAAAATATATTACTGAATTACTTAAAAATCATTATTCACTTATTCTTCTTCTGTTTATTTTCCTTCTTGACATATAAAATAATTACTTAGTGTATGGAAATTCAGGTTGAGTGTCAGAATCAGCTTGATAATTTTTTGGCACCTTTGATAAATGTGAAGGGAAAATTATGAAACGCACAAAAACAATTTCTAAGAGAAGTGTTACAATCATTTTTATACAACAATCATTGTCACATCACCATTGTAATCATTAGGCAATCATTACTAGATAGACATTCAAAAAGTTTTAATGATGGGACATTTACTCTCACAATGCATCTTGGGATAGATGCATATTAAATGCAGCTGCAGAAGCTTCAAGATGGGAGAGACTTGCTAAAGGTCACACACACACACAAATTAATTGCAGAGTTAGAGAAAGAAATTTCATTATTCATGAAATGACATTACTATGTCAAGTATATTGGTCACTAAACAATCTTATTGTTCCACCAGTGTTTAGTGAAAAAAGTGTATGCTCTGATTTGATGTATGGGACAGTATTACAGACATAGTGTAAGTCAGTTGTTTATTTAGCTAGGGCTTGACCTTTGTATAACTTTAAGCAAATCACTTTAATTTCTAGATCTTTAGGAATATATTATTCACTAATGATGTCCCATGTTTACTGAGTGTGAATTATTATGGGATTTTGTGAATGCATTATACTTTTCAATATGACCTCAATAACATATCACACTCTATGTACTTATGCTATGAGACTTTTTCATCCCCCATCAAAGATAGGGGTGTAATAATTCTCCCCTGACATCTAGGCTGGTCTTTGTTACTTACCTGTAACAAATAGAACACACCAAGAGAGATGATGCATGCATTCTGAGGCCCAGATCAGAGCCTTGGGACCCATTTTGCCTTGGTCTGTTAGAGCACTCACTCTTCTTCCTCTCAAATTTATCCCCTTTGGGACTCCCAACTCATCCTGAGATTCCCTTCTCCCTGAAAGGCTACATGAAGCCTTTACAATCCTGAGCTCAGCCTTTACATCATTCCAGCACTGATGCCAGACTTCAGTAGAGAAGGAACCTACAAATGATACTAGATACTGGCTCTTTTAGTCTTCTGAGATCCCAGGAAGCTCAGATTAGATACAAGCCATCTGCACTGCACACTGTTCAGATTCCTGACCTACAAAATATAGAAGCAAAATAAAATGGTTGTTGTTTATTCTACTAAGTTTTGGGAATTCGTTATGCAGAAATAGATGATGTGAAAAAATGGTAAAAATAAATTTTGGACAGAGTAAAAATGGTTGTAACTATCTCTTGAGATCTCTGCTGGAGCAGGTAGCTTTTAATAGTGTAAGTGTAGAGACAGGGAACCGTGTCATCACCACCAGGCGTGGTGCAATTCTTTTCCATGAGACATCCTATCCCTGGATGTCAGCAGCCTGATCAATTGCACATGGTTTCCATGAAATTGGTCATCTCCTTCACACATTCTGCCTGTTTGGATCAACAAAACTAAGAGAATAAGCACTGATCTGTGAAATACCTACAGCAGTGATCTTTGAATTTGGGATATGCAATATTGATTAACAATCGTCACAGAAACTTCAGAAGATGGAATTCATTTTGATGTAGAAGCAAAGGCTCTTGGAAAACAGCAATTTGGGTAGAAGAGGGGAAGTCCTACCCTTACCCAGAATTCCTCCTCAGGCTTTCTATGTCTGGTTGTTTCATTCAGTACCCTTCCTGCTAGGGTATAGTCAAGTAATAATAAAAGGGCCAAAATAAACCTCTGAAGAAAACAGCAAGATTCTGACCAATACATACACCATAATTCTATTTTTGTAAAAACCACTTGTGTGTGTATGTGTAGAAGCATGCAGGAAATCTATGTGTGATAGAATGAAAAATACCCTTTATGGGAATATACTACATTGCTGAGAGTGGGTTATTACCTCTAAAGAGGAAGTTAGAAGAGCTGAGAGAGCAGGTTAGGAAATGAGGATTAAATCTTTTCCTATACCGCTCTGTCTTTCCCACACTCTGTCTCTTCCTCTCTTCCACCCTCCCTACCTTCCCCTCTTGTGCTGGATATGGCAGAACCAAGTCATAGTAATGTAGATCTCCTAGATTGGGGGATCGCTTAGATTTTTGCTGTTGAAGACTCAGTCTCCTAGCAGACATGTATGTTGCACTTTTGATCAGGCATCCATTGCATGTCACTGAAGATGCCCCTGGAATCCTTTGTTTCAACTGGTATGAAGTCAACCAGGTCCATGTAGCCTCCAGTAGACTTACTGAGGTGCAACATGACAGCCTTTCACCTTATGCCCCAGCTGCCTACCTGTTTTCCCTGCCCAAGGGCTGCTTTGTTGACTCCAAAGTACGGGGTGCTTAGCACATATGCACACAAAACTCAGAAGTATGAGGGACTTAACAGTCCTTCACAGACTTTTGACTAGTGGAAAAGGGAAGCAGTGGGTAACTATCTCCATCCCCTTCTGTCAAAAGATTTATGGACTGCTATAAGATTTAATTTTGGTTTCAAGTTAGGAGGACTCGCTGGCAAGATAGCCACTCTAAGTAAGAAATAAGGAAGTTCATTGTATTAATAGTAAGTTGTAGTATGAGGATCAAATAATATAATGAGATAATTATATATATATAATTATATATATAATTCACCAAATTGGGGAAACAGTTCTACACAAGTAGTTTAGCAAGAAACAAATGTATATATCATCAAAATGTGGAGAAACTTACATTCAGATCCAAATTGGAATCTCCAATTAAAAGATACACAGGAAATATAACAAGAAAAGAAATATACATTACCAAATTGGGGAAACACTTACATCCCGATTCAAGCAATGCTGGAAGGTCCCTCGAACAACAATCTGGAGTTCCCAATTGGGAAGTCCCAGGTAATGTGTCCACCCCACAAGTGAGACCTGAGAGTGCCATCCAAAGGAGTCTGGCTTTTATTGCCAAGACACCAGCTGATAATCATCAGCTTACATGCAAAGATGCAGCTCTGGTTATTATGTTAAATGATTGTGCCTCTAGTTGTAAGTCTCAGAACATTTGCTTATCCCTAGGAACTGGCCAGATTCCCAAGGGCCAGGAAGCTTGATGACTTACTCTCTTCCTTTGATTTATTCTCTTGATTATCTGTTGGATCGCAAGACCTACATTTCTGCTGGTCAATAGCTTGGCATGTAAATCCTGTCAGGGTCTCTGTTCAAAGGCCTGTTGTTGCCTCTGAAGTCTGAACAAAACTCTTCCATTAATTTCCCTAACGCTACCCCCACCCCTGGCCCCATAGCTGAACACTGTTAGAGGAAGTTTCTGTGGTTACTCAGAAGACACTATGAGATTTCAGTCATATTACTTTAGCCAGTTTGATAAAACACCCTCACATTATCTTTTCTAACTGTCTGATTTCACTCTCATTGTCCTGAACTGGTGTTGCCTGGGATTGCATTTCTTTAAAGTTAGTAGCATATTAACCTATGCTTCAAACTCTGCTTTTTTCTAAACCCAAAATAAAATACATAGAAAAAAGAAATTTCTAAATTTTAGGTCTCTTTTCAAAATCTCAAATACCTATCATCTTGACAAACTGTTGTCAAAAAATTAAAACTGTGGCCAAATATTAATCAATCTAAAGCTTGAACATGTGCCATAAAGGTGTTCTGAGTGACCACTGTGCAAAAATGTTAATTGAAAAAAGTGAAAATTAAAGTTTCACTCCAGTGGAAGTTATTTCTTGGTAGAGTAATTGGTGGGAACTATGGTAACATGAAACAACTGACAGGTTCTAAATTGGAAAAGGAGTGTCACAAGACTGTCTATTGTCACCCTATTTTTTAACTTACATGCAGAGTACATCATGCAAAGTACTGGGCTGGATAAATCACAATCTGGAATCAAGATTGTCAGGAGAAATATCAGCAACCTCAGGTATGCTGACAATACCACACTAATGGCAGAAAGTGAAGAGGAACTAACAAGACTCTTGAGAGTAAAGAAGAAAGTGAAAAAGCTGGCTTAAAACTCAATATTCAAAAAACTAAGATCATAGCAACCAATCAGATCATTTCACAGCACACAGAAGGGGGAAAAGTGAAAGCAATGACAGATTTTATTTTCTTGGGCTCCAAAATCACTGCACATTGTGACTATAGCCATGAAATTAAGAGATGTTTGCTCTTGGAAGAAAAGCTATGATAAATCTAAACGCATATTGAAAAGCAAAGATGTCACTTTGGCAACAAAAGTCCATATATTCAAAGCTATGGTTTTTCCAGTAGTCATGTACAGATGTGAGAGTTGGACTATAAAGAAGGCTGAGTGCTGAAAAATTGATGCTTTTGAATTGTGGTGCTAGAGAAGACACTTGGGAGTCCCTTGCACTGAAGAGAGATCAAACCAGTCCATCCTAAAGGACATCAACACTGAATATTCCCTAGAAGGACTGATTCTGAAGCTCCAATACTTTGGCCCCCTGATATGAAGACCTGACTCCTTGGAAAAGACCCTGATGCTGGGAAAGACTGAAGGCAAAAGTAGAGGAGGTGGGGCAGAGGATGAGATTGTTGGATAACATAATCGACTCAATAGACATGAATTTGAGCAAACTCTGGGAGAAACTGAAGGAGAGAGGTTCTTGGTGTACCGGAGGCCATGGGGTTGCAGTGTAAGACATAACTTGTTAAATTAACAATGTAAGAATGGCTAAAGATCACTGATTTCCTCAACAATTAAGAGACATGACAAGAAAGAAAACATAGATCTTATTAAAAACGAGCACTGGGAACGATGGGAAAAACCTAAGAAGGAGTGATTACCTGGAAACAAAGTTCAAATGATACAGGAATGTGAGGTGAGATGAAGAATGAAAAGCCTCCATTGGAATTGTTTTGAAAGCTTTTCCAAGCATCAGTATTTATTGTGCAAAACCATCTCTAAAATATGGCTAAAAATTATTTCAGAACATTACCAAATACAATAAAGGACAAAATATATTCAAGCTACACCACATGCTGGTACTTTGAGGTTACTTTTAAGGACTTGTTTACTACATATATTTTAATGGAAAAAAATCTACAATTTGTGAGTTAAAATGAGCTTGGAGACACTCATTGAAGGGATGGGGATAAAACAACATGGCTGACTGATGGCAAAGCTGGATGGGAGCCTAGATCTCCTGGTTCATATCCTGTGTGTCCCTTGAGGTTGTACAATCCTTGAAATGTCTGTCTGTCTTACTTGTCCATAAGTCCAGTGTCTGTCTCAATGCTTAGCACTAAAAAGTTCTCAATTAACATTTATTGAATTAATAAATAGCTATGACTGCACCATAAATGTTTAAGTCAGAGATGCTATATTGCTATATTTAAACTTGTATTTATCAGTGCAAGAAGAAATGCTTTCTGTAAAATAATAATATTATTTAATTAATAATGCTTTCTTGCTGTCTACAAGGTCTTCATCAATATAAAATTATTAAGTTTTAGGAAATTGCTAAGGAGGTCAAAGATATGAAGAAAGACAAGACACACACATACATACCTTTAAAAAAAATTCTGTGAGTTTTCAGGCTCACAGGAAAAAAAAGAAAGTCTATTTTAACATCAGTGCTTGCTTTGGCTGTCATAGGTTTATTACCACACATGTTGACAGATTCATGATTTAGATGGGTTACCAAAGTCTCTAAGCACAATGCATTTTCAATTTTTTTGAAAACACTTTTGTGCACTCAAAATATGTTTAAATTACTGGTAATGTACTGCTTCCCAATGAAGCAATCTAAACACTGCATAATCCAGAAGGAAAAATCAAAGATGTCAAGGGCAGCCTAGTTCTAGTC
Source organism: Ovis aries (assembly GCF_016772045.2). NCBI lineage: Eukaryota > Metazoa > Chordata > Mammalia > Artiodactyla > Bovidae > Ovis > Ovis aries. Next base: position 1,325,220 of record NC_056059.1, read on the forward strand.
ATGTCATAACACAATTAAGAAGAGGATGGGGAACACGTGTACACCTGTGGAGGATTCATGTTGATGTATGGCAAAACCAATACAATATTGTAAAGTAATTAACCTCCAATTGAAATGAATAAATCTATATTTTTAAAAAATAAATAAAAGCACATATAACAAGCAGTTTAACTTATCTAATCAAAAAAAAAGATATCAAACCACAAGATTAGATGATCTCTATGGATGCATTTTCTTTTTTATGACATTAAACTGAAGTTTTTTACAAGTTCTCAAATACTGAAATGACTATAATAAAAGAATTAGCTACTGGCAGATTTTGAAATAATGTTTTTAAAACCACAGTACAGACTCAAATTACCATTACCAGTTGTTACCAAACCAATCTTGGGTCCACTTGCCTGTACACAGTAAGGTTAATCTACTGCACAGGGTTATAGTGAAGGAAAGTGCAGCATTTATTGTAAGGTTTCAGACCAGAATTCCAGGGTAGCTAATGCTCAAAAAATCTGAACTCCTCAATGGGTTTTAGAAATTTATTTTCAAATCCAGGTGAGGGTGGGATTTGGAGATCTTTTTTGTCCAGTGTGACAAGCTTGTACACAATTCTTTAAATAGTTGATTATGAATTAATAGAGCGGAGACACAAGGGTTAACATTGCCAATTTTCAGTCCCTAGCAAGTCTAGGGTGTCATGGTTATCAAATGGTTAATTCCTATCTTTAGTGATTTTCACATCTGTAAAATAATTCAGAAATATGCATCAGACACTTTGATTTGAATACTTCAGAGAGGAGATAAAGCAAAGGATATAAGGGATGGGTATGTCCCAAGAAGGCCCCATAGAGTCCTACTCAGTTACACTATCTGCATACAGGAAGGAAATAAGTGAGTCAGTTCAGTCTCTCAGTCGTGTCCAACTCTTTGTGACCCCATGAATCACAGCACACCAGGCCTCCCTGTCCATCACCAACTCCCAGAGTTTACTCAAACTGATGTCCATCGAGTCAGTGATGCCATCCAGCCATCTCATCCTTTGTCGTCCCCTTCTTCTCCTGCCCCCATCCCTCCCAGCATCAAGGTCTTTTCCAATGAGTCAACTCTTCGCATGAGGTGGCCAAAGTATTGGAGTTTCAGATTTCGCATCAACCTTCCAAAGAACACCCAGGACTGATTTCCTTTATAATGGACTGGTTGGATCTCTTTGAAGTCCAAGGGATTCTCAAGAGTCTTCTCCAACACCACAGTTCAAAAGCATCAATTCTTCGGTGCTCAGCTTTCTTCACAGTCCAACTCTCACATCCGTACACGATCACTGGAAAAACCATAGCTTTGACAATAGTGACCTTTTTTGGCAAAGTAATGTCTCTGCTTTTTAATATGTTATCTAGGTTGGTCATATCTTTTCTTCTAAGGAGTAAGCGTCTTTTAATTTCATGGCTGCAATCACCATCTGCAGTTATTTTGGAGCCCAGAAAAATAAAATCTGACACTGTTTCCACTGTTTCCCCATCTATTTCCCATGAAGTGAGGGGACCAGATGCCATGATATTAGTTTTCTGAATGTTTAAGCTTTAAGCCAACTTTTTCACTCTCCTCTTTCATTTACATCAAGAGGCTCTTTAGTTCTTCACTTTCTGCCATAGGATGGTGTTATTTGCATATCTGATATTATTGATATTTCTCCCAGCAATCTTGATTCTAACTTGTGCTTCTTCCAGTCCAGCATTTCTCATGATGTACTCTGCATATAAGTTAAATAAGCAGGGTGACCATATACAGCCTTGACGTACTCCTTTTCCTATTTGGAAACAGTCAGTTGTTCCATACCCAGTTCTAACTGTTGCTTCCTAACCTACATATAGGTTTCTCAACAGGCAGCTCAGTTGGTCTGGTATTCCCATCTCTTTCAGAATTTTCCACAGTTTATTGTGATCCACACAGTCAAAGGCTTTGGCATAGTCAATAAAGCAGAAATAGATGTTTTCTGGAACTCTCTTGCTTTTCCATAATCCAGCGGATGTTGGCAATTTGATCTCTGGTTCCTCTGCCTTTTCTAAAACCAGCATGAACATCTGGAATTTCACTGTTCACATATTGCTGAAGCCTGGCTTGGAAATTTTTGAGCATTACTTTACTAGCGTGTGAGATGAGTGCAAACGTGTGGTAGTTTGAGCATTCTTTGGCATTGCCTTTCTTTGGAATTGGAATAAAACTGACCTTTCCAGTTCTGTGGCCACTGCTGTGTTTTCCAAATTTGTTGGCCATTGGGTGCAGCACTTTCACAGCATCATCTTCCAGGATTTGAAATAGCTCAACTGGAATTCCATCCACTAGCTTTGTTCATAGTGATGTGTTCTAAGGCCTACTTGACTTCACTTTCCAGGATGTCTGCCTCTAGGTGAGTGATCACACCATCATGATTATCTGGGTCATGAAGATCTTTTTTGTACAGTTCTTCTGTGTATTCTTGCCACCTCTTCTTAATATCTTCTGCTTCTGTTAGGTCCATACCATTTCTGTCCTTTATCGAGCCCATCTTTTCATGAAGTGTTCCCTTGGTATCTCCAGTTTTCTTGAAGAGATCTCTAGTCTTTCCCATTCTGTTCTTTTCCTCTATTTCTTTGCATTGATTGCTGTGGAAGGTATTCTTATCTCTCCTTGCTATTTTTTGGGACTCTGCATTCAGATGCTTATATCTTTCCTTTTCTCCTTTGCTTTTCACTTCTCTTCTTTTCACAGCTGTTTGTAAGGCCTCCTCAGACAGCCATTTTGCTTTTTTGCATTTCTTTTAGTTATGCATTTATCCAAAAAAAATCCAAAGTTCTTGAATTAAAGATAATGTGCTTGATCATGACACAGCCACTTTGCCCCTCATTCAGAGCGTATTCCCTTTTATTGATAAAAGTTTAAATGGAAGCTCAGTCTGCAAATTAAGAAGAATGACAGGAAAATTTTAAAATTGAAAAGATTTGACACTAATAGAAAGTCTTTTGTTGCTGTTGTTGTTGTTGTTGTTGTTGTTGTTTAAATATTTATTTATGACTTTATGGGTTTTTGATGCTATGTGTGGACATTATCTAGTTTCATTACCTAGCTACTCTCTCATGTGGTGCACAGGCTTCTCTTGTTGCAGAGAACAGGCTGTATGTACCACAGGCTTCAGTAGTTGTTGCATGTAGGCTTATTTGCCCCACGGTATGTGGGATCTTCCCAGACCAGGGATTGAACCCATGTCCCCTCCATTGGCAGGCAGATTTCTCACCACTAGACTACAAGGGAAGTCCTAAAGTCCTTCTTTTAATACAAAATATCAGTGGCACATTTGATCAGAATTGGGTAATTAAGATTTTATTTTATATGCTTATTAACACACATTGTTTTTAAAGACCAACATTCGTAACAAGGGATAAATGGAACTTTTTAATCTCTAATTTGTTTAGAGGGGCTTCCCTGGTGGCTCAGAGGGTAAAGCATCTGCCTACAATGTGGGAGACTTGCGTTCGATCCCTGGGTCAGGAAGATGCCCTGGAGAAGGAAATGACAACCCACTCCAGTACTCTTGCCTGGAAAATCCAATGGACTGAGAAGCCTATTAGGCTACAGTCCATGGGGTCACAAAGAGTCGGACATGACTGAGCAACTCCACTAGATGATATTTAACTTTCTATCTACTGTCTAAAGAATATTAAAGGACATCAATAAATATAAACCAACTACATTAGTGATTAAAATGTAATTAATGTCATAAAAGAATGTTTTATGAGGATCCATTTCTTTCCTTGTAAATAAATTCAAATTGTGCTTAAGCGATAAGATTAAGCTGAATTTGTCATTTGGAAACTTAAGCTTTTGGGATATTAAATCTAGAAAATCTCAATATGAATAAAGCTACCTGATTATTGATTCAATTTCCTAATAAATTCATAAATTCGCCACATTTCACTCTGTTTCCTCTTCCAGTAGTTACTCACCACTGACATGGGGAGGAATGGGATCCCAAGTGCCTATGTTTTCTAAATTTACTTTTCAGTTAAACTCAAGAGTTACTCACACAATAGAAATATTGAGTATTTTCAAGGAAAGACTCTAGAATCTACAGTGTTGGGAAATTATCAATGTATATGTGGCTTTAAATAAATTAATTCCATATAAATTTCTACTTAGAACTCATAATGGGGACTTTATAATAAAACTCTAGAATCATCGACCACAATTTTTTTTTTCAATTGCTTTTAATTTCTTGAAGAATAAAAATGTTTTCTTCTTCCCTTATAGGTACTTTGGCTGTTAAATGAAATAGATTAATAGGAGAAAAACGACAAAAATTATTAACATATATACCTCTTGAATACACGGGAGAGACCCAAGACAACTTTGGGACTCTGAAGTGGCTAAGCCCTCACCTTAAATACCATTTTCAGTTAAAGACAAAGAATGTTGAGTGGAAGTTCAGTTAAGGGAAATTATCAGGAAAAGCTATGTAAAGAAGAGCAAGTTTGACATGTAGATTTAAATCATTGCCTTCTACATTGATAAGAGTTTCTAGAGATAAGGCCATCCTCCTCTTCCTAGTACAGTGAGGGAGACACCATTATAAAAGTATATTCCCCTTATACCTGTAAATGTCTCTTACAAAAGTTTTCAGAACTTCATCTATATCTATTTCTTAAAAATAACCAGCTTAAAATAATCCTTATATCAAAAGGACATATTCTGGGGTGGCAAATTTTGAAAATTGAATCTTTCCCACAGTAAATTTTAAAGTCCAGAAGCTAAGTTTACAGATTGAAAGTGAAAGTGAAGTCGCTCAGTCATGTCCGACTCTGCTACCCCATGGACTGGAGCCTACCTGGCTTCTCCGTCCATGGGATTCTCCAGGCAAGAATACTGGAGTGGGTTACCATTTCTTTCTCCAGAGGTTCTTCCTGACCCAGGGATTGAACCCGGGTCTGCTGCATTGGAGGCAGATACTTCATAATATTAAACCACCTCAGTATTGAGACTAGTTCAGCTCAGTTAAACAGTGTGTCTCATGTCAGGAGGTGATTGTGCATGTGGGCTTAGAAATTTAGGTATTTAATAAGAGGTATTTTTATGAAAACAAAAGAAAAACAAGAGTTAATGATTAAAGCAAATTATAAACCCAGGGTCTGAGTCCTAAGATCTACCATTATAGATTTCTAGATGTCAGGCTCAAAAGGACCTTCAGATGAAGTTAGAGGAGGCAGTATCAACCTGACAGATTTTCGTGATTTACATTTTGAATGTCTCTGATGTCATGGAGTTATTTTTACTGAGTTCAACCCTGGTCTACTTCACATATAGCAATCCAATTATCAGGAGATGAGGTGTTGAGGCAACGAATAGAGACTTGGTTCAGAATGCAGGGTGTCCCAGAAGATGATGCTCTAGAGTCCTAGAGTATCTTCCTATCAGGGTCTGGGTGTTAACATCTTTTACTAAACTGAGAGGGGAAGAAGGGGAGGAAGTAAAAAGGTCATAAGTCTTGCAAAATATCTCCTGGTTTGGCCAGCCTTGGGAAGGGGATGTGTTGATTTATCTTCTCTGCAACCATTCACAGGTGGTCAGGGTATTTCCCTGTGTCCCGAACAAAGACACTTCAGTTTAATATCCAGGCAGAGGGGCAGATTTCCAAGGGCAGGCCATTAGGTATGCTTGCAGCTACAGATAGCATTCTTCTAGTGTAGCAACAAAAGCAAAGGTTAAAGTATAAGAAACAGATCAAACATGGAGTTAGGTTTTGTCTTTCCTGTTTCAATAGACTAATAAGCTCCTGAGTGGCTAATACAGCTACAGGCACAAACCAGACTATGGTGATGAACTACTGTGGTGATTTCACCATTGTTTATATCAAGCTGTCCAGCATCAGTTTGCAGAGCTTCGGGGAAAAGGACAGTTTTAACTTTCAATTATTCCAAGTTAAAAAGATAGGAGAGAATTGAAGACACTAGTTTGGAGATTTGTAGGCAGATATTGGAGGGAACCTGATAAATTCAGGATCCAGGACACTTTACAAGTAAACAATAAAATCTCAAAGACAATGAACAACAATGGAGTCTAATATCCACAGAGATGTGCTATTTAAACATATTTTTCTGAAAAATAATCCTTATTTCTACCAAAGACCAGCCAAATTAAGATTAATTTGCACAATAAATCTAGATTCAATAAAATCAGCCTGGTCATTTACAAAAGTGTAGCAAGAATAGTGACTGATTTTATGCTGCTGCTGCGAAGTCACATCAGACGTGTCTGACTCTGTGTGACCCCATAGACAGCAGCTCACCAGGCTCCTCCATCCCTGGGATTCTCTAGGCAAGAATACTGGAGTGGGCTGCCATTGCCTTCTCTGGATTGATTGTATAGACACTTTTAACTCTGTTTTGCTGAAACTTTTCTGAGGGATGTCTTATTTTAGTGTTTAACAATCTCTTCGGCATAAGAACATTCTTTGGCATTGCCTTTCTTTGGTATTGGAATGAAAACTGGGCTTTTCAGGTCCTGTTGACACTGTGGAGTTTTCCAAATTTTGCTGGCATATTGAGTGCAGCACTTTAACAGCATTATCTTTTAGGGTTTGAAATAGCTCAACTGGAATTCCATCACTTCCCCTAGCTTTGTTTATAGTGATGCCTTCTAAAGCCCACTTGACTCCCCATCCCAGAATGTCAGGGATAGGTGGGTGATCACACCATTGTGGTTATCCAGATCATTAATTCTTTTTTTGTTTAGTTCTGCGTGTTCTTGCCATCTCTTTTAATATCTTCGTCTTTTGTTAAACCCATACCATTTCTGCCCTTTATTGTGCCCAACTTTGCAAAAAAAAAAAAGTTTCCTTAGTATCTATAGTTTTCTTAAAGGAGGAAGAAGAGAGTTAATAGAGGAGGTCATCATTACCCCTGCCATAGTTTTGCCTTAGGCCAAACTGTATGGAGGGAACACAGCCCCACCCATTAGAAGAAAATTGGATTAAAGATTTATTGAGTATGACCTTGCCACCAAAGGAAGACCCAGTTTTGCCCACAATTTCTTGCATTAGGAAGCTTCTACAAGCCTCTTATTCTCATTCATCAGAGGGAAGACAGAATGAAAACCATAATCACAGAAAACTAACCAAACTGATGACATAGACCACAGCCTTGTCAAACTCAATGAAACTATGAGTCACACTGTGTAGAACCACCAAAAATAGATAGGTCATAGTGCAGAGTTCTGACAAAAAGCAGCCCACTGGAGACGAGAATGGCAAACCAATTCAGCATTCTTGCTTTGAGAATCCCATGAACAGCATAAAAAAGCAAAAAGATAGGATATTGAAAGATGAACTCCCAAAGTCAGAAGGTACCCCATATGCTACTGGAGAAGAGTGGAGAAATACATCCAGAAGGAATGAAGAGGCTTAGCCAAAGACGAAATAACACCCAGCTGTGGATGTGTCTGGTGGTGAAAGTAAAGTCCAATACTGTAAGGAACAATATTGCACAGGAACTTGGAATGTTAGGTCCATGAATCAAGGTGAATTGGAAGTGGTCAAACAGGAAATGGCAAGAGTGAAGATCAACATTTTAGAAATCAGGGGACTAGAATGGACCGGAATGGGTGAATTTAATTCAGATGACCATTATACTTACTACTATGGGCAAGAACACTTAGAAGAAATAGAGTAACCCTCATAGTCAGCAAAAGAGTCCAAAATGCAGTACTTGAGTGCAGTCTCAGAAATGACAGAACGATCTCAGTTCTTTTCCAAGGCAAAGCATTCAGTATGACAGCAATCTAAGTCTATGCCCCAACTGCTAATGCCAAAGAAGCTGAAGTCAAACAGTAGTAGGAAGACCTACAAGACCTTCTAGAATTAACACACGCAAAAAAAAACAAACAAACAAACAAAAAAACGTATTTTTCATCATAGGGGACTGGAATGCAAAAGTAGGAAGTCAAGAGATACCTGAAGAAACAGGCAAGTTTGGCCTTGGAGTACAGAATGAAGCAGGGTAAAGGCTTACAGAGTTTTGCCAAGAGAACACACTGGTCATAGCAAACACCCTCTTCCAACAACACACTGAATGACTCTACACATGGACATCACCAGATGGTCAATACTGAAATCAGATTGATTATGTTCTTTGCAGCTGAGGATCAAGAAGCTCTATAGAGTTGGCAAAAACAAGACTGGGAACTGATTCTGTCTCCAATCATGAATTTGTTATTGCAAAATTCAGATTTAAATTGAAGAAAGTAGGGAAAAGCACTGGGCACTCTCCTCACCCCTCATAAGAATTCTGTAAATTCTTACCCATTTCGATGGTACAGTCTTAAAGTTATCAGAAACCTGTGGCTGTCAAAAGTTCTTTCCATGGATCTCCTTTTTTCAGGAATACTTTTCTGAGTAATACAATGACTCTATAAATGCCAGAAGACTTAAAAATTGCCATGGTTAAAGAGCTGATAAGAATTCATTATAACATAATTGACAAATAAATTTGAGTATTTCTTCACCATACACATTAAAAATAATTATAACTGATAATATTATACCAGAAACTGTTAGATTCCTAGGAATTTTAAATAATTTCTGAAACACTTATCACATATACCTACATAAACAAACATATCAAATAAGCTTAAAGAGTTCAACATCTCTGTTTCCATAAGGAGAGAGAAGAAATCTTTTGAAATGTTCTAGGGGCCCTATGGATAATTCCAAAGTTAGTTTGAGGTTTAAAAAAAAAAAAAAGACTTTTTTCAAAATTTGATATTTCGACATTTGTCAAATATATTAAGCTTTTAAAACACCTATTCAAATAGCCTCTTAGGTTAGTGTGAAACAGTGCTTAGTTATCCATTTAACCAAAATGATGATAGAAAATATTAAAGGCAAATTCAGAAAGTGATATCATTGTTAGGAAAAAAAAAGAAAATAAATTATTTTATTTGTTTCCATGTTATTGCTCCAAAGCAGAGGAAAAGCAATGTAGAAGTATTTTTGCTTCAGTGGTTACGAGCTTTTTTTGGGAGATAAACCTAAGTTAGAATCTCGCTTCAGCCACTTCCAATGTCATCTGAGGTATAAAAACTTAGCTCTTTTAATAGAAAAGATTCAGCTTTCTGAACACAGAAAACTGTGACAAAATACAAAGTCCTTGTTGTAAGAGATTATTTTAAACAGTACAAAACACCTTTTACAATATCTTATCAAGAGCAGATCATAGCCCAAGATCTTTGTTCTAATTTTGTACCATATTATTTTTGATGTTAAAACATTTAATTGTTTATTTCAATCTTAGCAGTCCTGACCAAAAATGAAATATCTTTCCAAAGACTCTATTTTCATTAATTTTATTTTACCAAAAATGCATTCTACTTTACATATAGAGATATTTGGCTTATTGCTTGTAGTAGCCTTAACCATGTATATTAGACTTTTGTAAACCTTTAGAAAATTTAATTTATAATGAAAACTTAAAAAATAAGCAATTATGAATTGTTTTTTACATTACCATTCTGTAGACTGGCAAACTTCTATTTTTCATAATTTCTATAAACTTATTTTCTCATAGAAAATTTCTCAGTGTAGCACCAAATATGTAGTGCTAATAAATCCACATATCTTTATGTATTTGTCTGTAAGATGAAGCCAAATTTGGATAAACCTATTTTCAGTATTTAATGTTTGAGAATTCTAGCTTATTTGGGAATAATCTACATATTCACCATTTAGTCTAACTTAAAACTTTAAGCTTTCAGGTTTTCAAAAAGATATAGTGAGACTATTAAAAAGGCTGCATAGAAATTTTGGCTTACAACAATTTAATTTACTTCTTTTCATCAATTATGTTTAGATTACTTATGAAAATTTCCTCATACCACGTTGTTTTCTTTATCAACAAATTTTTTAACAGTGATAGTATGAACTTATTTGATTAATAAATCCAGGTTGAGAAAAAGTTTTTGCTTCCCTGGTGGCTCAGATGGTAAAGTGTCTGCCTGCAGTGCAGGAGACCTGGGTTCAATCCCTGGGTCAGGAAGATCCCCTGGGAAATGGCAAACCACTCCAATACTCTTGTTTGGAAAATTCCATGGATGGAAGAGCCTGATAGGCTACACTCCATGGGGTCACAAAGAGTCAGACATGACTGAGCAACTTCCCTGGTACGTTGATGACTAGTTATCTAAACCAACATATTTAAACTTGAATTGGTTAGTCTTTATTATATTTCTGATAATTTTAGAATACACAATTCTTATAAGCACTTGCCTTCATACTTTCAATGCAACTAACTGAGGTCTTTATAAATTAATTTTGGCAAAACCATATGGAAGTAGGAAAAAATCAAACATGTATATATATATATATATATATATATATGTACATATATACAGATACATGGAAAAAGAGCTCTTTCAGATACTGTGGCTAAAGCTTCTTATTACTAATATTTGTGGAGAGATTTTTAAGATTTCTCATTTGCTCAGTTTCTGAATAGTCCTCTTCCTCCTTTATTTTCCCCTCTGAAGAAAATAATTTTCTTAAAATTAGCTTTTCAAAGAATGGCTCTTTGGTCCTAGAGCAGATCGGTAGAAGATCTAGGTCATGAAGACACAGAAAATGTATCTAAGTTTTCTCAAAGATGGAGTTTTGAGGGCATATTTGACTGTTATCAAAGGTCTAGGCTAATTAGTATTCAAAAATTTTCTTCCTTTTTTCAAGTTCAGGATAATTCTTTTTCCAGTGTCTCATATAATACACAAAAGCATTTTGAGATGGGGAGGTTTAGAGCTGGATAAGATGTTAAATTGTTCCTGGATATGCACTTCTGGTTCTATAAAGACTAGGTTTGTAAAATAAGAAGAGCTGTTTTTAATTCCTTAAATAACTGGATTACTACCTAAGTGGTATCAAGGACTTGATTTGCCCATCTATCTATATTATCTCCAATTTGTTTCTTTTTCTCTGTGCATGTAGTTTCTTGAAGATCTGCTGCTGTTCAGGGGACATAAATTCTTTGTGGGGGTCCAGAATACATCCACAAAAGACACTGTATAGAAGATCTGAAGCTGTATAGGAAGATCAGAGCCTTATTACAGAGCCCTAGATCATAGGAGGGATTGTAAAGGACAAAAAGGAAAGCCCTATTGACCCACTTGGGTGCTTCTGCTAAGTTTATTTCCTGGATTTTAATGTTTACATGAGTAGCTGTATATTCCAGGTCTGGAGATCAGACTGGAGTGTATTCTGTAAGTCTTGTAAAGAGAGGGAAATAAAAGCAGGCAGCTGAGTATTTAAGGAATTCTCTGAAGCTGGAGGTGTTTGGGGACCTAAGGGAATTTGCAAAGTCAATGAGGCTGGATTTTGTTAGAAAATGTTTAGACAGGAGACCCAGAGATCCAAACGATCTTCTGGAGGGTTGGGACAGGAAGTTATGGATAAAAGGGCATAGAAGAAAGTGTGCGTGCGCGTGTTAGTCGCTCAGTCATGTTTGACTCTTAGTGACCCCATGAACTGTAGCCTGCCAGGCTTCTCTGTTCATGGAATTCTCCAGGCAAGACTACTGGAGCGGATTGTCATTCCCTTCTCCAGAGGATCTTCCCAACCCAGGGACTGAACTCTGGACTCCTGCATCATAGGCAGATTCTTTACTATTTGAGCTACAGGGAAGTCCTTAGACAAGGGTAGAATTCACATTAGGTGTGGATTTAGTTTAGTTTTTTTTTTTTTTTTCCTAAGTTTAATTTTGGTTCTTCTGTCTTGTTAAGAGAGTCATTATATTTCTTTGCATCCACTTTTATTTTTTTCCCCAAAGTTACCAATGAGACAATTGTTTAGGATAAAAGATTTCTATATTTATAAAAATATATATACCCTATTTAAAGTAGCTGTTGTCTGGCCACTGATGAGTAAGATATGTTAAACTCAATAATGACTCAAATTAACAAGCCTTTGTTTGGCTTAACTCAGGATGCACGAGGCATTACACAAGAAAGTGGAAAAAAATGTAGGAGATGCTGAAAGTTAAATCAGAGATGTATTTTGTTCAGTTCAGTCGCTCAGTCTTGTCTGACTCTTTGCGACCCCATGAATCCCAGCATGCCAGGCCTCCCTGTCCATCACTAACTCCCGGAGTTCACTCAGACTCATGTCCATCGAGTCAGTGATGCCATCCAGACATTCCATTCTCTGTCGCCCCCTTCGACTCCTACCCTCAGTCCCTCCCAGTATCAGAGCTTTTTCCAATGAGTCAACACTTAGCATGAGGTGACCAAAGTATTGGAGTTTCAGCTTTAGCATCATTCCTTCCAAAGAAATCCCAGGGCTGATTTCCTTCAGAATGGACTGGTTGGATCACCATGCAGTCCAAGGGACTCTCAAGAGTCTTCTCCAACACCGCAGTTCAAAAGCATCAATTCTTCGGCTCTCAGCCTTCTTCACAGTCCAACTCTCACATCCATATATGACCACAGGAAAAACCATAGCCTTGACTAGATGGACCTTAGTCAGCAAAGTAATGTCTTTGCTTTTGAATATGCTATCTAGGTTGGTCATAACTTTTCTTCCAAGGAGTAAGCGTCTTTTAACTTCATGGTAGCAATCACCATCTGCAGTGATTTTGGAGCCCCCCAAAATAAAGTCTGACACTGTTTCCACTGTTTCCCCATCTATTTCCCAAGAAGTGATGGGACCGGATGCCATGATCTTCATTTTCTGAATGTTGAGCTTTAAGCCAACTTTTTCACTCTCCTCTTTCACTTTCATCAAAAGGCTTTTTAGTTCCTCTACACTTTCTGCCATAGTGTGGTGTCATCTGCATATCTGAGGTTATTGATATTTCTCCCAGCAATCTTGATTCCAGCTTATGTTTCTTCCAGTCCAGCGTTTCTCATGATGTACTCTGCATAGAAGTTAAATAAGCAGGGTGGCAATATACACCCTTGACTTACACCTTTTCCTATTTGGAACCAGTCTGTTGTTCCATGTCCAGTTCTAACTCTTGCTTCCTGACCTGCATACAAATTTCTCAAGAGGCAGGTTAGGTGGTCTGGTATTCACATCTCTTTCAGAATTTTCCACAGTTTATTGTGATCCACATAGTCAAAGGCTTTGGCATAGTCAAGAAAGCAGAAATCTATGTTTTTCTTGAACTCTCTTGTTTTTTCCATTATCCAGCAGATGTTGGCAATTTGATTTCTGGTTCCTCTGCCTTTTCTAAAACCAGCTTGAACATCAGGGAGTTCAAGGTTCACGTATCACTGAAGCATGGCTTGGAGAATTTTGAGCATTACTTTACTAGCATGTGAAATGAGTGCAATTGTGCAGTAGTTTGAGCATTCTTTGGCATTGCCTTTCTTTGGGATTGGAATGAAAACTGACCTTTTCCAGTCCTATGGCCACTGCTGACTTTTCCAAATTGGCTGGCATATTGACTGCAGCACTTTGACAGCATCATCTTTCAGGATTTGAAACAGCTCAACTGGAATTCCATTACCTCCACTAGCTTTGTTCTTAGCGATGCTTTCCAAGGCCCACTTGACTTCACTTTCCAGGATGTCTGCCTCTAGATTAGTGATCACATCATCATGATTATCTGGGTCGTGAAGATCTCTTTTGTACAATTCTTCTGTGTATTCTTGCCAACTCTTCTTAATATCTTCTGCTTCTGTTAGGTCCAGACCATTTCTGTCCTTTATCGAGCCCATCTTTGCATGAAATTTTCCCTTGGTATCTCCAGTTTTCTTGAAGAGATCTCTAGTCTTTCCCATTCTGTTCTTTTCCTCTATTTCTTTGCATTGATCACTTAAAAAGGCTTTCTTATCTCTTCTTACTATTCTTTGGAACTCTGCATTCCGATGCTTATATCTTTCCTTTTCTCCTTTGCTTTTCACCTCTCTTCTTTTCACAGCTATTTGTAAATCCTCCCCAGACAGCCATTTTGCTTTTTTGCGTTTCTTTTCCATGGGATGGTCTTGATCCCTGTCTCCTGTACAATGTCACGAACCTCATTCCACAGTTCATCAGGCACTCTATCTATCAGATCTAGGCCCTTAAATCTATTTCTCACTTCCACTGTATAATCATAAGGGATTTGATTTGGCCATACCTGAATTGTCTAGCTTTCCCTACTTTCTTCAATTTGAGTCTAAATTTGGTAATAAGGAGTTCATGATCTGAGCCGCAGTCAGCTCCTGGTCTTGTTTTTGTTGACTGTATAGAGCTTCTCCATCTTTGGCTGTAAAGAATATAATCAGTCTGATTTCAGTGTTGACCATCTGGTGATGTCCATGTGTAGAGTCTTCTCTTGTGTTGTTGGAAGAGGATGTTTGTTATGACCAGTGCATTTTCTTGGCAAAAGTCTATTAGTCTTTGACCTGCTTGATTCCGCATTCCAAGGCCAAATTTACCTGTTACTCCAGGTGTTTCTTGACTTCCTACTTTTGCATTCCAGTCCCCTATAATGAAAATGACATCTTTTTTGGGTGTTAGTTCTAAAAGGTCTTGTAGGTCTTCACAGAACCATTCAACTTCAGCCTCTTCAGTGTTACTGGCTGGGGCATAAACTTGAATTGTTGTGATATTGAATGCTTTGCCTTGGAAATGAATAGAGATCATTCTGTTATTTTTGAGATTGCTTCCAAGTACTGCATTTTGGACTCTTTTATTGACCATGATGGCTACTCCATTTCTTCTCAGGGATTCCTGCCCGCAGTAGTAGATATAATGGTCATCTGAGTTAAATTCACCCATTCCAGTCCATTTTAGTTCACTGATTCCTAGAATGTCGACGTTCACTGTTGCCATCTTTTGTTTGACCACTTCCACATTCCACAGATGTATAGCCACACTCAAAAGATGCAGAAAGTCTACTCCCACAGGCAGAATAAGAAAGTAAAGGCTTTATTTTCACAATTAGTAAGAATGGAACAGTGCAAGCGGTGTCTTTGGTTTCCTCATGGGAATGTGAGGTGCCTCCAGTAATGGAACTGGAGTCTCAGTCTGTGACACTTGGCAGGCAATACTGGCATAGGAATTTTCCAGAACTAATAAGATAACGAAAGTTGAGATGGAAAAGCCCCCTTGTGAATTTGGACCCTTCATGGAAAACTTCTTTGATTGATGACCAGACAGAGAGGCCAATCACAAGCCAAAGTAGTAATGTTTGCTTCTGTCGTTGTTACTGTTCAGTCACTAAACCATGTCTCTTATGGACCCTGTGGCCTGAAGCATGCCTATCTCTTCTGTCCTTCACCATCTCCTGGGGTTTGCTCAAATTCATGTCCATTGAGTCAGTGATGCCATCCAACTGTCTCATCCTCTGCTGTATCCTTCTGCTCTTGCCTTCACTCTTTCCCAGCATCAGACTCTTCACATGCAGTGGCCAAATTATTGGAGCTTCAGCTTCAGCATCAGTCCTTCTAGTGAATATTCAGGGTTGATTTCCTTTATGATGGTCGGTTTGATCTTCTTGCAGTCCAAAGTTCTCTCAAGAGCCTTCTCCAGCACCATTTAAAAGCATCAGTACTTTGGTGCTCTGTCTTCTTTATGCAACAATTCTCACATCCATACACGACTACTGGAAAAATCATAGATTTGACTACACAGACCTTCTTCAGCAAAGTGATGTATGTGATTTTTAATATTCTACTTAGGTTTGTCATAGCTTTCCTTCCAAGGAGCAAGCTTCTGACTAATGGCTTAAAGGATCCACAGGTTGTTCAGATGGTTGCCAGATATACACCAGTGCATGCTTCCTCCAGGTGGTAGAAAAATAATATTCTCCCTGGTAATAATGCCAAATTTTCAGGACATAGAACCACATGAGAGAGACAAAAGAAAATAATCACCATTTCTGGGAGAGGAAGGATCAGTAGAAAGTAAAAACATTCATAACAAATTTTTACCAAAGTCACTATACCTAAGCAAATAAATCCACATTTATTTTCTCCTGCTAAAGTAATGTTCAAAATTCTCCAAGCCAGGCTTCAGCAGTACGTGAACCGTGAACTTCCAGAAGTTCTAACTGGTTTTAGAAAAGGAAGAGAAACCAGAGATCAAATTGCTAACATCCACTGGATCATCGAAAAAGCAAGAGAGTTCCAGAAAAACATAGATTTGTGCTTTATTGACTATGCCAAAGCCTTTGACTTTGTGGATCACAATAAACTGTGGAAAATCCTGAAAGAGATGGGAATACCAGACCACGTGATCTGCCTTTTGAGAAACCTATATGCAGGTCAGGAAGCAACAGTTACAACAGAATATGGAACAACAGACTGGTTCCAAATAGGAAAAGGTGTAAGTCAAGGCTGTATATTGTCACCCTGCTTATTTAACTTTTATGCAGAGTACATCATGAGAAACGCTGGGCTGGAAGAAGCACAAGCTGGAATCAAGATTGCTGGGAGAAATATCAATAACCTCAGATATGCAGATGACACTACCCTTATGGCAGAAAGTGAAGAGGAACTAAAAGTCTCTTGATGAAAGTGAAAAGGAGAGTGAAAAATCTGGCTTAAAACTCAACATTCAGAAAACGAAGATCATGGCATCCGGTCCCATCCCTTCTTGGGAAACAGACGGGGAAACAGTGGAAACAGTGTCAGACTTTATTTTGGGGGGCTCCAAAATCACTGCAGATGGTGACTGCAGCCATGAAATTAAAAGACGCTTACTCCTTGGAAGGAAAGTTCTGACCAACCTAGATAGCATATTCAAAAGCAGAGACATTATTTTGCCAACAAAGGTCCGTCTAATCAAGGCTATGGTTTTTCCAGTGGTCATATATGGATGTGAGAGTTGAACTGTGAAGAAGGCTGAGGGCAGAAGAATTGATGCTTTTGAAATGTGGTGTTGGAGAAGACTCTTAAGAGTCCCTTGGGCTGCAAGGAGATCCAACCAGTCCTTCTAAAGAAGATCAGCCCTGGGAATTTTTTGGAAGGAATGATGCTGAAGCTGAAACTCCAATACTTTGGCCACCTCATGCCAAAAGTTGACTCATTGGAAAAGACCCTGATTCTGGGAGGGATTGGGGGCAGGAGGAGAAGGGTATGATAGAAGATGAGATGGCTGGATTGCATCACTGAGTTGATGGACTTGAGTCTGAGTGAACTCTGGGAATTGGTGATGGACAGGGAGGCCTGGAGTTTTGCAATTCATGGGGTCGCAAAGAGTCGGACATGACTGAGCAACTGAACTGAACTGAACGGAAGGTTAGAAAATGAAGAGAATCAGTGCTTTATGCTTTTGCTTCCATTAGACCCAGCAGGCAGAGGTTTGGGAGACTAATACAGTAACCATTATTACCTTCTGCACATTTTTTGCCAGAGGTCCCAGCATCTGCAAGCTTCAAGAGCCCTAGAGCAAGCAGTATCCACCAGTGAAGTGCCCTGCCTGCTGAGTCCACTGATTGGGAGGAACAGTTTTCTATTCTTCCTTTCTAGGTTGTTTGACTGCTTTAATAATTAAATTGATATAAGAAAGGTTAACAAGAGAAAAACCAGCAAACATTTAATACGGATATATCTCCTGTATACATGGAGAGACTCAGGAAAACTAAGTTACTCCCTGAAATGGTGGAAGCCTCATCTGAAGTACCATCTCAAGCTAAAACCAGAAAAAGTTGTTAAGGGTAGGGATTCAGTTATGAGAAGATGTCAGGAAAAGCTCACTGAAAGTTTTTGCTTTTTTTCCAAAATATTTTTTAGCATTCAAAAAAAATACCTATTTTTATTTTACTATTTTCTTTCTTTTTTAAATTTTACTATTTTCAAGATTACATATACTTTGAATCACTCTTCTTTTTAATATATCTAATTTTAATATATTTAACGTTTTAATGTATTTAATTTTAATGATTTTTTAAAAATCCATTTCTGATTTTTTTTTTTCATTGCATAGTTTGGTGACATTTAGGCTGATCTCTAAGGCAAGCCCAAAGCACTGAACTGCATTTTATAGGAATGATTTAAGGGCATAAAGTACTTTATGAGCTATTATATAATTTTAGTACACATAATATTAAACTAGTGTATAATAAAATAAGGGGAAATTATTTTGCAACCCTTTATTTCAAGTATTTTCATATTTATATGTGCCTATAATATATACATGTATTAAGTCGTGATTAAAAAATGCATTCAAAATTGTAGGTTTTAGTTAAATTTAAAACTATAACAATTTTCCAACACCTATGTGGCCTTTATTTAAGGGAAAACGATCCATGGATTGGGATATACAATGCCTCGGTAGTGGAACTCTGAGGGATTTTGGGCCAGAATGAAATTTATAGAGTATTCAAAATGGCAACACAGAAACAGAACATGAATGTCTGAGGTTGTGTATCTGATAATACAAAAAGATCAAGGGACAAATAAATAAGTAGAGCCCAGAGGTGGTGGCATTTGGAGAATGGCTGATTAGATCTACTGCTCTGCTGGTCAATGATAGTAACAGGAAAGTTCAGTTGACTGATCTGGTGGGAGTGATTTCACTTTGGGCCTTGAAATTTATTTCAATATAGTCAAAATGTTAGCCCTTGGTCTAAGAATTGCCAACAGATGGTGGGAAAGAAGAAAAAAGAGGAGATGGCTACAAAGATAGAGAAGCAGCAGCATAGAAAGTCATTGTCAAATAAGCATGAAAAGCATGATGCATGAGTGGTCAGAGCATCAGACAGGAGGTGCTCCCTGCTTAAATAATATTTGAGCCAAAGCCATCAGAACTGGCAGGAAAGAAGTTTTTCTGTCAGTGAAGAATGTAATTTAAATTGGGTGTTGGATGCAGCGGCCAGATTTTTTTTTTTTAATGAAAGGTTAATACTGAGATGAAGTCATGTTACCAGATACAAATGATTCATTTGCACATAGAATAGAAACAAAATGTACAACAGTTAAGGAACATGGCAGTTCAGAAAAAGTTGTTTAAGATGGTAGGGAGCTGACTCTATTTGAAAGGATGCTTGGAGGTGGAAATTTGAAAACCAAATGAAAGAGATGAAGGAGAGGCAGTGATGTGATGGTGAAGGCCATGGTGGATTTATTGGCCTGCAGTTAATCGAGATGCACAATGGCCAGTGAAGTGAAGGGTAGTCAAAAAGGAGGATGTTGGGAACACATCAAATTAACCTAGTTTGTAGAAGGCAAAGAAAAATATGATCTTGAAATTTCAAGATCACTTGAAATGTGTTCTAGTTCATGGATTCTGTGTTGTGGATTCATGTACTCACTAAAATGGGTTTATATCCCCAGAAGCAGTATGCTCAGCTCTCTCACCATAGCCTACATGCACAGAGTAACAGAGAATGTGAGTGTCGGATGCACATAATGTCAAATGAGGGAATGCCTCCTGGATTTGTTGATGAACTGAGGCTTGGCTGCTGGAAAGCCAATACTTGGAAGACAGGTGTCAATAGGAAAGGAAAGCCTGCTTTATCCAGATCAGCAACTTGAGAAAAAGGTGGACTTGTGTCTAAAAACCGACTCTGATGATTCTGCCCAACCATGAAAGATTTTACAGGGAAAATCATTTGGGGAGGGGGTTAGGATCTTAATTGTCTTCCACTGTGTGCAGACTTTCCCCTGATCAGTTAATAGTAAGATATCAGGGAAGTGTTCCAGGAATCTTGTGCTCAGCCTGAAGTTAACCAACCTCCACTTGGGTTGGGGGCCTTAGTACCTGCAGAATAATTCAAAGTACTTTTAAATGCACATTCCTTGAGGGAGAACTAGAGCCCTGCTCCATTGCTATGCTATTGTTCTTTGGCGCCTCTTCCCCTGTCTCTCTCTCCCTTACCTTGCCTGATTAGCAAGTGTTTGAATCTGCACTTTGGAACTCAGGGAAGGTCATAGACGCAGAATGAAGCCTGTTTACTATGAACAAGAAATAGAAACACAAACAAACTCTGTGTGTGTGTGTGTGTGTGTGTGTGTGTTCGCGTGTGCGCCCGTGTGTGCCCAGGATCCTCACAGAGTCTTGCTCTCTTTCATGTTCAGTCTCTACTATGGCCAAGCTTCCATTTTGAAATATATTTAATGCCACGTTTTTCACTTTTTAGTAAGCTTTGTTGCTGATTTTACTGATCAAATGGCCCCAAGTCTCGTGCTGCTCAGCATTTCTACATGCAAGAAGGCTGTGCTGTGCCTTTTAGAGGAAACATGTGTTAGACAAGCATCATTCAGGAGTCAGTTAGACTGCTGTTTTAAGTTCAGTGTTAATGGAGCAATAATATATATTTAAAAAGTACCTAAGACAACACAGCTTGACTCTCCACATATGTGGCATGAGAATTAAGGTAGCCTGGTTATTTTTAAGGAATAGAAGACTCAGGAAATTTCCTTGTTACCTCCCCCTTAGCTGCCTAAAGAATTTAGATAAAGGGCCTGTTCCTGGTACAGAGCAATCTTCAGAGATATGTGCAAAAAATATGGGCTGGGTGTGGTGGCGTCACAGGGTAACAGGGGTAACATCAGAGTCCACCCTGTGTCCCACTGTTTCTGCATAGCCCAGAAAACATTTGTTTACCAACATTTGCTTTTCCATCTCCATGTGAATTGCCTTCCTCACCTTTGAAGTCCCAAACCACTAACCCCAACATCTTTTTTTGTCTTTAGCTGAAGATGGTATTTAAAGTGAGGGTTTCAGTCATTTGGGGGAATTACTCACTTTTTTATGGGTCTCTCCTGTGTATACATGTTATTAAATTTTATTTGATTTTCTCTTGTTAATCAGTCCCAAGTTAGTTTAATTTTTGGACCAGCGAGAAGACCTAGAAGAGTAGAGGAAAGTTTCCTCCTCTCTGACAGTGTCTTTCAACTGAAGCAGACCTACAACAAAGTTATTTATTGATCAGCTGGGGAAATGTGACCATGTGCTAACAGGGAGTTATTTCAGTGTTTTCCCTAGAAACAAGAGATTTGGTGTTTACTAATTCATGTTCAGTGACTGTTCAGAAACTAACTATACTGCCAATGACAAGAATTGACTATGTTTCTGTCAGAGGAGTGTGTAATTTCCTTGGTTCTGTTTCATTGCAGCAAAGATTTTAAACAGAGGACCAGTGTTACAGCTCAGTTACAACTCAGTTTTACTGGGCAAGCAAAGGAAAGTACACCCTCAACGTGTGAGGACATGCCCACCCAAAAGGAGAGGCCTCAGTCTTGGCTCCCTCTTTTTACAGATTTTGTCTCCTCCCCTCAAAACCTGCCCTATGCAAATTGGGCTAGCCAAAAAGGGGGTGTGTTTGTTTCACCTGAATTTCTCACTTCAGTCTGTGAATTTTCTTTTGTTCCATTTTTGTGTTTTGTTTGTTTGTTTGTTTGTTTTTCCCTTCCTTGTATTTTAGCCACTGCCACTTTGGTATCCTTTTTCCTATTCTAACTACCTAACATTCCCCCCTTAAGAGATAGGAGGCCCAATTCTTTGGGAATAAGGACACGGAGGCCTCTCTGGCTACTTCCTATTGATCTGGGACAGCGAGGGTCATCTGGTCTCCTCCTCTTGCTAGTCTCAAGCCTCAGAGTCCTTATAGTGGTGCCCATCTAAGGGTGAGTGATATTTTCCATGATTGGGTATAGTTTTATATATCTTTGTTGAACTGGCACTGCATGCTATAGCTTGTTGACCTGGGAAGAGAAAAAATGGGTTAGACAATTGATAATACACAGAGGAAGCAGCATCAATATGGTGATAACGGGGATTAGTAGAGGCATTAGCCAACCCAAAATTCCCCCTCACCAGGAGAAGGATCCCCAAAGAGAGATTGCAGCCACCCCGAGAACTCTCCAGATCATTCTTTGAGACCCTGTAGTATCTAAATATTTTTCTTGAGGACTGTGAGACTTTCTTTAACTTGGCTGGAGGTATTTACCAAGAAACAACATGTCTCATTCAAGATGGCTCAAGTCCCTCCTTATTCAGGGATCAGAAGATCTGTCTCCTGTCTGTTTTAGAGTACAACCCATGTCAGGCTGTATTGGCTTTTTAGAGCTATCCTGAGAAATCTTACCCCCAGAAACTTAATTTTGGTAGTATTCTTTAGAATGACACTCATTTGTAGTCCTGAATAGGTATCTGAGATCTACAAGGGGCTCACAGGTGTATTGAGTGTCCTCTTTTGTTTCCTTCCTCATCTTAACTTGTGAGTAGTGAATCAAGGAGTCATGCCCTGGTACTTTGACTGCTGTGGGTGTAGAAATTATTAAGGATAAGGGTCCTTCCAAGTGGACTGGAGTTGAGCCCTTGGGGACCAATCTTTCTAGACTCTGATTAGGACTTGAGTCCCTGGAGCATATAGTGATGGCTCTTTAGAATCTTTTGGGTCCTGGTTGACACCCCACAAGTGCATATTTTGTTGGAATTGTCCAATGGCTATGGTATAAGACTGGTGGGGGGCGGGGAACTGGAGGGTCTGAGCCTCTACCTCTAGGAAGAGGTCATTGACATAAACAAAAGTTCTCCCACGTAGCATCTCATAAGGACTAAGACCAACTTTTTCTTTAGGGGATATATGGGTGCAGAGGAGAGCTATTGATAAAGCCTTCTTCCATCCTAGATAAGTCTCCTGGGTTATCTTTTTTTATCGCTGAGTTTAATAATTGGTTGGCTCTTTCTACATTTCCTGAAGACTGAGGCCTCCAGGCACAATGGAGATAATAAGTAATACCCAAAGCTTTAGAGACCTCTTGGGTGATCTTAGAAGTAAATGATGTCCCATTGTCACTTTGTAATGAGCTGGGCAGACCAAATCTCAGAATGATTTCATGGAGAAGTTTTTTTTACCACCTCCTCAGCCTTCTCAGTCCAAGTGGGAAAGCCTTCAATCCACCCTGTGAATGTATCTATCATAACTAGCAGGTATTTATACCCTTGAGAAGCTGGCATCTGGGTGAAAGTCCCTCTACCAGTCCTCTCCTGGGTAGGCCCCACCTCATGGGACAGGCTGGGCCAGCTGGGGTGTTTGAGCTCCTTGGGGTTGTTTAATTGGCAAATGGGACAAGAGGAGACCATGTGCCTTATAGTTATTTGGAGGCATGTTTCTCTGAAGGACCTTTCTAATAATCCTTGGAGGGCCTTTTCCTCTAAATGAGTGATGGCCTCTATGGAGTTAGCCAACATTCACTGGAGGTTCCCAGGCAGAAAAAGGAGTCCCTCCTTGTGGAACCACCCCATATTATCTTCATGAAAGCCCCTCACTGTTAGCTTTGAGTCTCACCTTCAGTATATGAAGGAGTTTCTGGCAAATTGATCTGTGGAACTAGAGTGGCAACTCCTTTGAGGCCCTTGTTCTTTAATGTTGCTCTCTTAGCTGCCTGATTGGCTGCTTGGTTCCCTCATGCCACTTTTGTGCTCCCTTTTTGTTGTCCTTTACAATGGGAGACTGAAACCTCAGTGGGCAGATGGACTGCCTCCAAGAACCTAAGTATTTCATCACCATATTTGGTTGAGGACCCTTGGGTGGTCTCTTTCTTTCAGAATAGCATGTAGCACCGGGAAGGCATACTCAGAGTCAGTGTAAATGGCTATTCCTTTTCCTTTTCTCAGCTCTAAAGCTCGAGTCAGGGCTATGAGCTCAGTTAATTGGGCTGAAGTACATGGTGGTAAAGATTTAGCCTCTGTGGTCTCGAAATTGGAGACTACTGTATATCTATCTCTTCTTTTTCCATCTAAGCTGCTTTCATCAGTGTACCAGATTTCCTCAGGATTGGTCAGAAGATCTTTTGACAATCCCTCTCGGGGTTTTGTCCATTGGTCCAAGGTTTCTAGACAAGAATGAAAGGGAAGAGAGCCCTCGGGGGTAGGCAGGAGCGTAGCTGGGTTAAGAACCTCTCAAGGGGATATAGTCAGGCCTGGATTTTCCATTGGAACTACTTGATATCTGAGGATCCTTTGATCAGACATCCATAAATGTCCTCCCTCATTCAGGAGTTGTTTCACTAGGTGGCTGGTAAAAATAGCTAGTTTGCTCTTGAGAGAGTTTTAAAGCCTCTTCTATCAGTATTTCAATAGCTGCAAGATTTCAAAGACAGAGAAAGATCTCTTTCTAACAAGGAAGTAGGAACTCAGGGACCATCAGAAAATGATGGGAAAACATTTGTCCTTCCCAACAAAAGAGCAGTGCTCATGTGAATCTTTTTGTGATTGTGTTTCCTGTAGCACCCAACATGGTACAGGTTTGGGAGGAGAAGACTCCAGAGTAAAAAGTCAGCACAGAGTAGGTAGCCCCTGTGTCAACCAATAAATTCTCAGACCTACCTGCCACATCCATTTGCACCCTTGGCTCCAGCCCTGTGATGGTTATCCAGGTGGGCTGCCTGGAGCAGGCCTTTCAGTCCTGTTGAACTGTCATGACGGAAGGCTTCACACTTGACCTTGAGGATTTGGGGTTCTGAAGGAAGAGTGCTGCCCAATGTCCAAAATGATGGCATTTGTAGCAACTTATTTTAGGAGACTTGCCATGGTTTTTACACTCTTTGGCCCAAAGTCCGCCTGTCTACAGATTAGGCATTTGCCTTGTGCCTAGTCCTTCAAGGACACGGGGTTTGCCATGTGGCTTCCCAGGAGAATGGCCAGCATCTGGGCATCCCAAAGGTCTACGGTATGACCAGTGCTGGGTAGGATTAAGGGGTTTTTCAACAATGGATGGGAATAGATATCATGATGTAAAACAATCCAAGTCTGTATCTTGAGACTGGAAAACTGGAAAAATAGCCATAAGACTTATCCTTTTCTTGCCCCAAGGGAATTTGAGTCATTGATTTCTTCCCTTAGTCTTCCATAAATGCAACTTAGCAATAAGTGAACTTCCAGATGTTCAAGCTGGTTTTAGAAAAGGCAGAGGGACCAGAGATCAAATTGCTAACATCTGCTGGATCATCAAAAAACCAATAGAGCTCCAGAAGAACATCTATTTCTGCTTTATTGACTTTGTCAAAACCTTTGTGTGGATCACAATGAACCGCGGAAAATTCTGAAAGAGATAGGAATACCAGACCACCTGGCCTGCCTCTTGAGAAACCTGTATGCAGGTCAAGAAGCAATAGTTAGGACTGGACATGGAACCATAGACTGGTTCCAAACAGAAAAATTAGTATTTCAAGGCTGTATATTGTCACCCGCTTATTTAACTTATATGCAGAGTATATCATGAGAAACACCAGGATTCAACAATATGTGACCCATGAACTTCCAGATGTTCAAGCTGGTTTTAGAAAGCTTGGCGAATTTTGAGCACTACCTTACTAGCATGTGACATGAGTGCAATTGTGCAGTAGTTTGAGCATTCCTTGGCATTGCCTTTCCTTGGGATTGGAATGAAAACTGACCTTTTCCAGTCCTGTGTCCACTGCTGAGCTTCCAAATTTGCTGACATATTGAGTGCAGCACCCTTAACAGGACCAGATAACCTACCCCTTTGTCATTACTTCTGTTATTACCTAGAATATGTCTATGGCAATGAAATGTTTACCATTGAAGATACCCTAAGATGCACTTATGAGAAATGCTGGGCTAGAGGAAGCACAAGCTGGGATCAAGATTGCTAGGAGAAATATCAATACCTCAGATATGCAGATGACGCCACCTTTATGGCAGAAAGTGAAGAAGAACTAAGGAACTTCTTGGTGAAAGTGAAAGAAAAGAGTGAAAAAGTTGCCTTAAAGCTCAACATTCAGAACACTAAGATCATGGCATTCGGTCTTATTACCTCATGGTAAATAGATGGAGGAACAGCAGAAACAGTGGCAGACTTCATTTTTGTGGAGCTCCAAAATCACTGCAGATGGTGACTGCAGCCATGAAATTAAAAGACAATTTTCCAAAGGAAAGTTATGACCAACCTAGACAGCATATTAAAAAGCAGAGACATTACTTTGTTAATAAAGGTCTGCCTAGTCAAGGCTATGGTTTTTCCAGTGGTCATGTATAGATGTGAAATTTGGACTATAAAAAAGCTGAGTCCCGAAGAATTGATGTTTTTGAACTGTGGTGTTGGAGAAGACTCTTGTGAGTCCTTTGGACTGCAAGGAGATCCAACCAGTCCAACCTAAAGAGATCAGTCCTGGGTGTGCATTAGAAGGACTGATGCTAAAGCTGAAACTTCAATACTTTGGCCACCTAATGCGAAGAACTGACTCATTGGAAAGACCCTGATGCTGGGAAAGATTGAAGGCAGGAGGAAAAGGGGACAACAGAG
This sequence comes from Ovis aries, assembly GCF_016772045.2. Classification (NCBI taxonomy): domain Eukaryota; kingdom Metazoa; phylum Chordata; class Mammalia; order Artiodactyla; family Bovidae; genus Ovis; species Ovis aries. Next base: position 1,351,424 of record NC_056059.1, read on the forward strand.
GGTAAGATGGTTGGATGGCATCACCGACTCAATGGACATGGGTTTGGATGGACTCCAGAAGTTGGTGATGGACAAGGAGGTCTGGCGTGCTGCAATTCATGGGGTCACAAAGAGTGGATATGACTGAGTGACTGAACTGAGCTAAGGGTGAAAAGAGTATTTGAATAATAAGTGGTGTGGAGCAACATTGCCTACAAGGGGGCAGGGTCCTGGTTGTAGGAGTTGGCAAGTGGCTTAAAAACAAATTGATAACAGGCAACAGACCAGATGTTCCATAAAAGTGGTGTGGAGATTTGATCAGGGTGTTTGTAGGTTTACGAGAAGGGTGGTAAAGATTTGGGCCCAAACAGCCTGCAGGACTAACTCCCAAGTGAAGTAGCAAACACCGTCTCTGGAAGCCCAGTTGCCCTTGAAGGGCTGTTGCCAACAGATGGACTCCCAGCAAGCATGCCTGTCAACCTGCCCTAGTGGGTTCACTGAGAGGTGCTGTTGACATGCATGTTGTAGGAAACATGGACGATGAAGGCCTAAATATCTCGAGGGATTGGGTATTATACAGTAGTTCCCTCCCAAGGGCCAGTTATTTTCTGGTTATCTTGCCAGAATATTGTAGAGGCAACATTGTGGGCCCAGACAGGGCTCAGGAAAAGAGCATGAAGCAGGAGGAAAGCATGCAGGACATAACTTTTGAAAGAATGATATAGCCCTAGGGCATAGCATAAAACCTTTAAAATTAAATGAGTTCAAGATGACAACAAGACAAATTCAACTAAACCTTAATCCTCAATCTGTAAGTGAAATGACACACTCAGAGGTGCCATGACAGATCCAAGGCACTATCAAAAGTCCAAGGAGTGGGTGGTACCCCAATTGTTGGAATGATCCTCCCACTCATTAGCAAATGAAATCACCCAGATCATAAAATACAACCACACCGCATTTCATGGCTGCCACGCTCACCCTCTGCAATGGCCCACACTCTTGGTGTGTGCCTCCCTCTGAATCCGAACGAATCTACCTCTTTCCTATTGCTGTCTCTCTCACTGAATTCTTTTTGCAATGAGACATCAAGAATGAGTTTCCTTAGGTCCTAAAACCAAGCACTGTGAGTTTTTTCTGGGCTTGAGTTGCTGCCAGGAATGACTGAGTTACTAAGCACATCACAGAGTCCCTGCTACATGAGTTTGAGTCCCAGTCTTAGGCAAACTGTTTCAAATACAGCTTTCAGAAATGGAAAGATGATGATCCACCCAATATTTTATAAACAGTGGCATAGATGGAGAGAGGAGCTGAAGGATGGAAGGACAAAGCAGTGGGAAAAACATGCTGAGGAATCCCTTTCATAACTTGCTGGAAAAACTGCTAAATGCCTGACCTGTGCCAAGAATTTTCATTGGCCTGATGCTTGGCACAAAGGAGGTTATGGACAGAAGAACTCTCATCCACTTGGGAAAGAGTTACTAGGGTGCAGCAGATAGCAGAGACTTCGAGACACACCAGGGAGTATCCCTTGCCAGAGTCTCTCAATTACACCTACTATCACCTGCCTGTTCACAGGGGAACTGAGGAAACAAGCAATCAGAGATTGTAAAAGGATTAAGATTTTGTTAGCCATATGTCCTTCCAGCCATAGGGGCAAGGCCCTTCTACCTTAACTGGAGGTCTTCTGGAATCAGGCAGCTGTGTGAACTTTCTGCCAAGAGTGTTTTTGCTCTCCAAGTTTCCAGCACACTAGGCTTCTTGTCACTTCCACTGTGCTGGGTTTCCTCCACCTTCAGCTTCCACACTGTGAGTTTTTACCGAGTTGGGCTTCTGCTGTGCTCAATCTCTGCCTCATTGGGCCTGAGCTGAGCTTGCTCCAGCCAGGTTACATCTGAGACATGGTACCAGACATGTCAGGGGAGTGTATAATTTCCTCAGTTCTGTCTCACCTCAGCAAAGATTTGAAACAGTGGACCAGTGTTACAGCTTGGCTACAGCTCAGTTTTATTTAGCAAGCAAAGGGGAGTACACCCTAGAGGCATGAGGGTGGGCTGACCCAAAAGGAGAGGTCTCAGTCAGTCTTGGCTTCCTTTATCTATACGTTTTGTCTCCTCCTCCTTGAAAATTTTGCTAGCCAAGAAGGGGGTGTGTTTGTTTCACCTGAAGTTCTTACTCCTGTCCGTGGATCTTCTTTTGTCCCATTTGTGTGTGTGTGTGTGTGTGTGTGTGTTTGGGTGTGTGTGTGTTTTTCCTTTCTTTGTCTTTTAGTCACCACCATTTTGGACTCCGTTTTCCTATTCTAACTACCTAACACTTCTAAACAGTTCAAAACTGTTAAAATGGAATATTGATAATCTTTTAAGATATTTCTCAGTTCTGTATTTTATACTGCCAAAATATAAATATTATATATGAAGATATAGATACATATATTTGAGTGGGAATATGGAAATTAATAGAACACTTTTCATAAATTTATATTTTACAGCAAATAAAATGTATTTTATTTTCTCTCCATGAAAATCCAAATTATTTGCATGAAACTTCAAAATAATGTATTCATTGTTATGGATCTTCCAAATAATGAGTCATTAAAAGTGGCTTGTTTGTTGAAATGATTCTTAAACAATGTGTTTTTAAGTGTTTCAAGTGATTCTGTCATGTTTTATCCCATAAACAATAGAATATCACATGTGTGTTTTCCTTACCTGAGTTTGTATCTTTAAAAAAAAATACATTTATTTATTTGTTGATTTGGCTGTGCTAGGTCTTAGCTGCAGCATGTGGAATCTTTAGTTGTGGCATGCAAACTCTTAGTTGCCCCTTGTGGTAGCTAGTTACCTGACTGGGGATGGGATCGAACCTGGGGCTCCTGTCTTGGGAGCATAGAATCTTAGTCACTGGACCACCAATGAAGGACCTGAGTTTGTATCTTTAATGCACATCCATTTCTGAAACTCATTCAGTATTATGAACACTTCCTTAATGCTTTCTCAGCCTTTATTTCATTTGTTCAAATATTTTTCTCTAAGTATTTCTGAGAGAATGTTACTGTTTGTATCACTAGCTAGGAAATCTGGGAGAGAAACAAAAATAAGAAATAAAATAAGTCAAATGAAAGCAGTGAGTTTTATTATTTATTTATTTATTTATTTATTTAGCAGTGAGTTTTATATTGGTTTTTGTAGGAACTATTGAACAGAAGTATTTGAGACACCTTCTTCTGTCTAGATCTGCTGCTCTTCAAAGAGAAATCACAGGATGAATTAGTGACGGTTCTCTCTGTTTGCATCAGAGGACTCAACACATGACATCTTCTTAATATTTAATATAGATCATTTTAATAATTTGACAAACACAGGCTGTTCATTGTTTTAACAAACATTTAATGAACCAAATGAATTTAAGTGTATAAAGGGGGGATAAGATAATGTTTCTGTGATAAAAAGTTGTAAGAAAGGAAGAGTAATCAGGTGAAAGGCTGGAAACTCCTTAGAGACCCTGAGCTAGAGCCACTCAGCTGAACACTTTCAAATTCACAACCCTCAGAATGTATATGAAATAAGAAAAATGTGATGTTTTAGTTTAGATTTCAGAATCCAGACAATGCTACCTCCCATTGTGTAAAAAACCATAATTGGAAGTGAAGGAAGATGGCAAAATGGACAATGGGATTTTCTTTATGTCAAATTCTGCATATTACCAGGTTTCTTGGCTAACAGCTTTGGAGGAGAAAGAAAAATAGTAAAGAAATTAAACTATAATTTAGAAAATTAGAATTAATTTTCAAACTAGAAGTTAGAAAACTAGAATTTAGAAAAAATCTTAAACTGAGAAGGTTTTGAATCTCAGCACTTATCATAGGCAAAAAATGCTAGGACAAAATTTGAGATTAGGATCAAGAATTTTCCTGGAATATAGGTTGTTTTGTAGTTGAAGGGGAGAAAAATATACCTGTTTGCATACAGATTATTTTAAGCATTTTTGTTTGTCTATTTGTTTTTTAACAAACAGACACAGGGGAAGTTCTGAAAACTGAGTATAAGTTACCATTTCGTAAGAGATGCTTACATTTAAAAAGGAGATCTACTTTTGGAGGATGTCTCCCTCTCTGTACCAGGATGACACTAGTTTTTGAGAAACTTACCAACTAGAAGGCAAGGACTAACAACTTTACCCTCCTTTTCTGTGCTTTTCTTGGTAACCTTCCATAACTGACTTTCCTTCTCCCCACATCTTTTGTCTTCAAGCTGTAGGAGGTATTTAAAGTAGTGTCTTAGTCCATTTTAGGGAGATATTCTGTTTTCCTGAGTCTGTCACAGTTATACTGGAATTCCCAATGCTATTAAACTTCTTTTTGCTTTCCTTCTGTTAATCTGTCTTTTTACTGCAGGTGTATCTCAACCAAGAAGCTGGAAAGGAAGAGGGAAAATTATTTTTCTTTCCCCCATACTAGGTCTAGTCTTGTTGTTCAGTCACCAAGTCGTGTCTGACTCTTTGTGACCCCATAAGCTGCAGCATGCCAGGATCACCCGTCCCTCAGGTAGATCTAATACATAAAAATTAATATAAAGTGAATGCAATATTATCAGGAGTGAGTTAGTGATCTTGCATATTTTTGTTCTGTAGTACCATCTAAGACTTGGAATTTGAGATACAGGAAAATAGAGAATATTTCCACAATCAGGTGTGTAGAAAATACAGAAACTAAGTTGGATGCCCTTTTATACAGTTCATGAGGTTCTCATGGCACGTATACTGGGGTAGTTTGCCATTCCCTCCTCCAGTTTTGTCAGAAATCTCCACCATATCCCATCTGTCTTGGATTTGCATGGCATGGCTCGTAGCTTCATCAAGTTACACAATCCCTCTCACCACACAAGGCAGTGATCCATGAAGGTGGAGCACTGAAGAACTGAGGTCTTTGAACTGTGGTGCTGGAGAAGACTCCTGAGAGCCCTTTGGATAGCAAGGATATCAAATATTAAGGGAAATCAATCTTAAGGGAAATAAACCCTGAATAATTTTTGGAAAAACTGATGCTGAAGCTGAAGCTCCAGTATTTTGTTCATCTGATATGAACAGCTGACTCATTAGAAAAATTCCTGATGCTGGGAAAGATTGAGGACAGAAGGAGAAAAGAGCATCAGAGGGTGAGATGGCTGGATGGCATCTCTGATGCAATGGACATGAACATGGACATTGGGCAAACTTCAAGAGATAGTGAGGGACAGAGAGGCCTGGCATGCTGCAGTCCATGAAGTCACAAAGAGTCAGACATGACTGGTGACTGAACAATGATAAGCTGGCTGTAATCAGGAATGTTTTCTTGGAACATTTACAATATGCACATGAGGAGAGAGTGATCTGGGAGAGAGAAAGAAGCCTGGAGGGACAGTCTTTACTTAAAGCATGTAAGAAAAAAGAGGTGTGAAGAAATGGAAATCAGAGCTAAACTGTAGAAGGAAAAACAGAATAAGGTGATACAAAATTATGGGTGCTTCAGCTTGGTTCAATATATAATAAGACTTAATTTGATATAAATTCACATGTTTGATCTTACTCTTGGCCCAGCAAAGACCACTAGAATCTCTTTGATTCAGTATTACTGCTGGGTAGAAATTCAGATGCTGAGGTAAATAAGGATTGTGGTAAAGGTAGTTTAAGTGGAAATATTTCCTATTTTGTCTAATACTAAAAATCATTTTTTAAAAATTATTTATTTATTTGGCTGTAAGAGGTCTCAGTTGGCATGAGGTTTCTTTTATTCCAGCATGTAGACTCTTTAATTGTGGCTCAGGGGCTTAGTTGGTCTGAGGCATGTGGAACCTTAACTCCCAGACCAGGAATCAAACCTGTGTCACCTGCACTGCAAGACTGATTCTCACCCATCGGACCGCCAAGGAAATCCCTGATTCTGGAAATGATGTCTGTATTTAAGTTACAATCTTAATGAAAATCACATCATTTTAATTGTCTGCTTCAATGGATTTAAGTTATTAAGGAGAATTAGTCTAATACCAGGGAATACCTTGAAAAAGCTTATTCCAAGTAAATCTATTATCTAATTCATCACCTTTATCTTTAACTGTTCCCCTTAGAAGTACATTAAAAGTTGTTAAGGGAAAAAGGGACAAGTAGGCTGAAAATCTGTATTGGTCATTTATTATCATATCATACACATGTCAATAAATTAATTTCATTGGCTAAATCAAGGTTTTTGTTTTATTGTTTTTATGGTCATCAACAGCCTCTTCATAATGGTGAAAGAAGAGAGTGAAAAAGGTGACTCAAATTCAACACTTAAAAAAAAAAAAAAAAAACTAAAAAATCTAAACTAAAATCATCTCATTTGGTCTCATCATTTCATTGCAAATAGAAGGGGGAAAAGTGGAAGCACTGTCAGATTTTATTTTCTTGGGCTCCAGAATCACTGCAGATGGTGACTGCAGACATGAAATTAAAAGACGCTTGCTTCTTGGAAGAAAAGCTATGACAAACCTACACAGCACACTAAGAAGCAGAAACATCACTTTGCCAACAAAGGTCTGTACAGTCAAAGCTATAGTTTTTCCAGTAGCCATGTACAGATGTGAGAGCCTTAACGATTTTGAACTGTGGTCCTTTAGAAGACTCTTGAGAGTCCCATTGACTGCAGGGAGACCAAATCCAGTCCATCCTAAAGGAAATCAACCCTGAGTATTCATTGGAAAGACTGATGCTGTAACTGAACTTTCAATACTTTGGTCACCTAATGAACTGATGCTGAAGATGAAGCTCCAATATTCTGGCCACATGATGTGAAGAGCTAACTTATCAACATTGATGATGGGAAAGATTTAAAGCAAAAGGAGATGGGGGCAGTAGAGGATAAGATTGTTATATAGCATCACTGTCTCAATGGACATGAATCTAAGCAAACTCTGGGAGACAGTGAAAGACTGGAGAGCCTGGTGTGGTGCAGTCCATGGAGTCACAAAGAGTTGGACATGATTTAGTGACTGAACAACAATTAACTCATTTGGTGTTTCTTGCAAAATGTATCATAGGAAAGATAAACATGTATGATATAATATTTTTGTAGGTATATACTATAAATAACTCGTTACTTTATTCAGCATGTGCATACATTACAAAAGGTATTAGAAGGTTATAAATTAATAATAAATATTTTTCTATTCATTATCCAGATATAAATAGTTCTAGCTTGTTAAACCATCTTATAGCATCCAGAAGGTAATTTTTATCCTTCAAGTATTTTTTGATAGGAAACAACTCCAGGGAGACTTTCCCAGATGTTGCTTGCTGCTGCTGCTGCTGCTGCTAAGTCGCTTCAGACATGGCCGACTCTGTGCAACCCCATAGACGGCACCCCACCAGGCTCCCCCGTCCCTGGGATTCTCTAGGCAAGAATACTGGAGTGGGTTGCCATTTCCTTTTCCGATGCATGAAAGTGAAGTCACTCAATCGTGTCCGACTCTTTGCAACCCCATGGACTGCAGCCTACCAGGCTCCTCCATCCATGGGATTTTCCAGGCAAGAGTACTGGAGTGGGGTGCCATTGCTTCATCTAAATTTGTAGTGTCACATAGAGCTCAACTGATAGAGACATTCCAAAAAGAGATATTTAAGGTAGGTAAGCATGAGAAACGCTGGGCTGGAAGAAGCACAAGCTGGAATCAAGACTGACAGGAGAAATATCAATAAGCTCAGATATGCAGATGACACCACCCTTATGGCAGAAAATGAAGAGGAACTAAAAAGCCTCTTGATGAAAGTGAAAGTGGAGAGTGAAAATGTTGGCTAAAAGCTCAACATTCAGAAAACTAAGATCATGGCATGTGGTTCTATCACTTTATGGCAAATAGATGGGGAAACAGTGTCAGACTTTATTTTTGGGGCCTCCAAAATCACTGCAGATGGTGACTGCAGCCATGAAATTAAAAGACCCTTACTCCTTGGAAGGGAAGTTATGACAATCCTAGATAGCATATTCAAAAGCAGAGACATTACTTTGCCAACAAAGGTCCATCTAGTCAAGGCTATGGTTTTCCCAGTGGTCATGTATGGATGTGAGAGTTGGACTGTGAAGAAAGCTGAGTGCCGAAGAATTGATGCTTTTGAACCGTGGTGTTGGAGAAGACTCTTGAGAGTCCCTTGGACTGCAAGGACATCCAACCACTCCATTCTAAAGAAGATCAGCCCTGGGATTCCTTTGGAAGGAATGATGCTAAAGCTGAAACTCCAATACTTTGGCCACCTCATGTGAAGAGTTGACTCATTGGAAAGACTCTGATTCTGGGAGGGATTGGGGGCAGAAGGAGAAGGGGACGACAGAGGATGAGATGGCTGGATGGCATCACCGACTTAATGGATATGAGTTTGAGTAAACTCTGGGAGCTAGTGATGGACAGGGAGGCCTGGCGTGCTGCAATTCATGGGGTCCCAAAGAGTTGGACATGACTGAGTGACTGAACTGAACTGAACTGAAGCATAAATTTGAGCTTCCCTGGTGGTTCAGTGGTAAAGAATCTGTCTGCCAATGCAGGAGACACAAGAGACATGGGTTTGGTCCCTGAGTCAGGAAGATCCCTTGGAGTAGGAGATGGCAACTCATTCCAATATTCTTGCCTGGGAAATCCCATGGACAGAGGAGTCTGTTGGTCTACAGTCCACGAGGTTACAGAGTTGGACTCAACTTATCAACTAACTGACAACCAACAAATCATAAATTAACAACAACAAAAAGTCTTTAGAATTAATCTAATATTTGATTTGAGAATCCTGTTACAATATTCATGGAGCAAGTAAATTATAAGTAAAATCTGACTGTCTTGTAAATTAAAAAGTGATTCTATAGAAGCAACGTTTAGATTTTAAGCATGGTTTTCTTTCTTGGTGGTAATGACACTGGCATATCTTTCCGCATGTGTGTGTGTGTTCAGTCACTCATGTCTGACTCTTTGTGACCCCACAGATTGTAGCCTGCTAGGCTCCTCTGTCCATGAATTTTCCTGGCTAGAATACTGGAATGAGTTGCCATTTCACACTCCAAATGTCTTTCCTTAAATTTCAACAAACATGACTTAATTTTCAAATATATCAAATGGAAGAGACTTTCCCCCCCCCCCGCCCCCCACAGCCTGAACTGACCAGGAAAGTAATATCTTAGGATCTTTTTGGTTGAACTAGTAGCAGAGGAAAATGACCCACTGGGAGGGACAGAATGCACAGTTTAAAGTCATGTATGGGGACAGGCTACTCAAGGCTTGGATCTTAAAACTGTGCACATTATCCCCAGGCACCAGTCCTGCTGTATTGTGGCCCCTAGGGGTCACATCCAGGTGTGTCATGACAGGCAAACAGAGACAAACCCTGTTAGATGCAAGAGGGAAAAATTAATAGAAGGCAGGCAGGGAGTTATGCACGCAGATTTTGGTCAGTGGCAAAGTTCTTGACCAAAGTTCTTGACCCTAAGTTCTTCCAGGGGGACACTTTAGAGATTTAGAATGTTGAAGAAAATGTCAGGACACTATACCCAGACAGATTATATCATTGGTCAGTTTTATAAGACTGTAATTTGTTAGCAGTAAGCGAGATTGGTTATTGATATTCTGTGAACTGAAGGGCTGTTATTTTAGAAATAAGAAGAAATTGTTATGGAAGTTGTATCCCAGCTAAGAATTAGAGAGTAGACTTGTTGATAACTTTATTTTTGTAATTAACAAAGACTTAGAAGAGATGGTTAAATACCAAATACTCTATTGTGATTTTGAATCCAAGAATACCACTTTTCTACGATCTTAAAAACCTTCTCCAAATGCCAGAGTTATCTGGGTGAATCTCGTGTTAACCATGCAGTAAGCTTTATAAATGGGCCATAGCACACATACGCATGCATGCACGCTCAGTTGCTTCAGTTGTGTCTAACTCTGTGATCCTATGGACTTCAGCTTGCCAGGCTGTTCTGTCCATAGGATTTTCCAGGCAAGAATACTGGAGTGGGTTGCAGTTCCCTCCTCCAGAGGATCTTCCCAACCCATAGATTTAACTTATGTCTCCTGTATCTCCTGCATGGTAGGAAAATTCTTTACTCCTAAGCCACCAGCATGCGCATATATATATATATATATACTTCCCAGATAGCTCAATTGGTAAATATATATATTTGTGTGTGTGTGTGAATGATTGTGTAACTAAAGCATGTTGCACTGAAACTGAAAATACAGCTTGAGTTGTATGAGATTTCTCAAATAATCTTTGATCAATCAAGCAAAAGATAAATTATTTTACAGGCACAATCCAATATAACAATTAGAAAACATTTTTGCTCTGATATCATTGAAGATGTACATTTTTCATTTAGTATATTAAGCATATTATTCATGGGTTAGAAGAACCACATATTAAATACATTATTATCAAAGAATCAATAACTCTTTTGATGGCTTCATATCAGCCATGGATGATTTTGTGGCATAGGAATAGTGTTTCTTCAAAATATGACAAACAGGAATTTGTATTTTTTTAGATTTTGGTTATATCTATTAATATAAATATGCATGTATCTGATCCTTGCCATGTATTTTTCCTTGTCATTATATAGTCTTTTGTCATCATGAGACATTATATACTCCTGTGTGTGTGTGTGTGTGTGTGTGTGTGTGTGGTAAGATTTTATGTATACAGACACCTAAGTAGATTCAGCTATAGTCCTAAGAATATTATTTAAGTATTTTTAAGCATTGTGAGGAATACATGGTGTTTTATAGCAATGAGCATAAATGTATGTTGATAACTCTTGATTTTAACCTTCAAAAATTAGCAAGCATTTCTGCTTAGCATTTGAGCGAAGACAGTGATTAAAGCCAAAGATGATGAATGAAAATGATGTTGCTTGATTAAAATTAGCTTTTACTAAAATTAGTGCTGACTGTTCTTTAAGCACTAATCAAGCTTGCCACGTAAGTTGCTGCCTCCTTTTCTTTAGAGTAGACTTTATGTAAATGAAATAATATGATGATTTAATTCCCAAATGTCTCACTGGTCAGTCATTCTAGTGTATGTTTTATGATATCATTATATGAGCTAACTCAAGACATTTATTGATAATATGACTAATAGGTCATTCAATCATTTTTATTACAATTATAGAATTAGAGCATGCAAGTTGTCTATCATCAGTCATAAGTCCGCAAGTTGGTCTGGTTTTAGATTTAAGAACTTACTCTTCTGTCAGAATGTATTTTTCTCATTTAACCTTTATGAATCTGACTTGTAATATTAGAAAAGAATACAGGTAAGAAAACACTTTTTTTCAGTAGTTTAATGTTGGGCATTTATGTGTCATGCAGACTGAGAGCTATGATCAAAAGACAAGACATGTCCTCTAAAGCCATTAATTTGGATTCCCAGCTTTTAGTCTCATACTGCACATAAAAATGCCCACACATATTTATGGTTCTTTAATTATGTTCTCACTTAGGAGTTTAAGTGTCCAGCACTTTACAATGCCCTTTTCACATGTCTTTGCTGGGTTTGAAAGACAACATATTAACTGTTACTAAATTGGAAGGGTTACACTCTATCTTTTTTCCTTACATACAGATAGCAGAAGTATGTTCAAAGGGAAAGGGGAATTTGAACCTACCAAGAACCTAACAGTCGAGATTTCTAAATTTTAGTGTACTTCAGAAAATAAATTGACCAATTCTCCATTAACAGAATTATAAAAGAAGTCACATTATGATATGTCAGAAATATTGTGGAAGAAAATTGTGTTGAGGCTAAGCTCAATGACTTTTATTCCACATCAAAACTTTTAAAAATCATTCTTTCTTCTTTTAAAAATCTCTTTTATGCTTTTCCCCCTTTCATCAGAACAACATAGAACTAGTGTTGGAAATAGACTTTGGACAGAATTTTTGCTATTTATATATATATATAGGAACTTTAAAGATCAGATTTATTGAAGGAAAAAAAAAAAAAAACAAAGGATGGAATTTTACATCTCAAGACATCTCCCAGTCTACAAATTACAAATCATTTTCATAGAAGATACCTTTGTACAAATTTTACATGTAATGAGGAGCAGGTCATAAACCCCTGTTTGTTCTAACAGGGTGGCAAAGTAGAGGAATGGGGTGGAGGGGAACAGCTCTTTTTATACATCTACTTGGAAGGAGTAGACATGAAGAGGCTAAACCCTACCTTTTCAACATCTATAGCAAATGGTTTAAAAAAAATACCCTCTCAACCTTGGGTATCTCTAAAAGTCACTTCCTTGCTGCTAGCCACTCCAAGCCAATTATTTAAAGTTACCTCACTTGGTATATCCTTTATGTCCACTGGGTAAATGATTCATTACGCTTACCCCTACAGCACTCATAAACCAACACCCTGCAAGGTTGGACAGGGTCTAACCTAGGACTGATGGGCAAAAAGTTTGCAAATAAGAGACCAAGGTGTCTTTTCTCTGCAGGTACCAATACTGCCCATAAGGACACCATCTGTTGAGCTGACAGTACCAAGGTGCACATAAAAGTAGGCAAATAAAGCTATTGTGTTGCAAGAGAAGCAAGAACCTTGTTAAATTGTTCTCCATTATCATTCATTCTCACAAGGAATGCTAAAAAATAAAAAGAACCAACTCCCCCCCAACCCAACATTGGTCTAGGCCACATTATAAACCCAAACATTAGTGTGGGATTTCAATGCAGAGATGGAAACTTTTTGAAAAAGCACACCCCCAACACCAATCAAGGTTGTAAAAAAGGTTTCCAACTTAACCACACTCACCACTTAAGACTGATAATTCTAAAGTTTTCAGAGGTGCAAAAGGGGTCAAAGCAGCAGGAGCAGGATTGGCTGGAGGGAAGGAGTGAGACTCAAGACATGAAGGAGCCACGAATCACTTAAGAAAAGCAGTAGTGATTCCTCACTGGACAGCTCCTGGAGGGCTCTAGCGGATGCCTAGATCAAGAGTGTGACCAAAGTCCAAGTCGTCTGTGGGAAGGTAACAGGAAAGACTAGCACGAGGAACCTAAGATGATGACAAGAGTGTGAATTTTTAAAACTTCAAGATTTAAACAGAATGTGGATTTATCTGAACTTTCAGAAGGGATAGTGTTTAAGAAAGTGTGAAACCAGGACACATAAAAGATCTGGGAATTCCCACGAACCCTAAGTGCTTCCTGCTTACTGGAGGTCATATACCATTTTCTCTATTACTGGTGCAAAATAATTCACCAAAACCCGAAGCTTCTTTTTCAAACCACAATTTCCCCATTTATTTTGGTCACCAAACAGTCCTATTCTTCAATGGCCTGTAGCCTCACTTCCACCTACCCCCCTGGGGGGTATAAATGAAGGAACTCCCCATAGGCTGGCCCCAGTAACTCAGAACTAAATGAGCGGAAGGGCTGGCAGCCTCCTGGAGACTGAAACATCAGAGACTAAACCTACCTTGCCAAGAATGGAGACTTTATTCAGGTAATATTTGAGAATTTATGTATGCCACAACAGGATAATAAGAATTAAAGGTAGGAACCTCACTCTTCCTTAGACCTATCTACTGCCCAATTAGATTTCAGACACTGCATCACCGTCACTGCATTTTGCTAAATGGAGGCCCCTAGGCACTAATCACACAGGCAATTGCATGTGTCATAAAAACACACTACAACTTTTCCATTAAAAGCTGTACGTCTTTTTCTCTGGCTACACTGGTGATTCTCCTGTTAGTTCAATACTTTAAAGGCTGCAGTGGCAAGCAAAAGAATTTCATTTCATTTAGTGTTTTTTTTCTTGGTTTGTTTGTTTGTTTTGTTTTGTTTTTGTTTTTTTTTTTTTTTAAGTTAAGAAAGGTCTCCAGGAGATGGTGAGTTTTATTTTATCTTGTCTGGATGGAGGTTTGATTTGCTCTCGAATGTTCCAGGGTGGAGAGAGACTAGGAGAAACCACAGAATGCAGAGGTCTATTCCGTGTAATCTCCCTCATTTTCATCTTCACCGTCAATGTCGAGAGTAGCTTATTTGCTTGCAGAACTGAACTTCGAGGCTGGGTTTTCTTCACCTTTCTTTGGCTCAGGTGCAGATCTGGAGTCGTGATCCTTTTTGCCATCTTTCCTGTCTGCCTCCTTCCAGTGGTCTTTGTTCCCTCCGTTTCCCAGACCACGGCTGGAGTTCCCACTTTGGCCTTTTGGGGCACTCACCCCATCTACTTTATTTTCATCTTTCCTTGCTGATCCTTCCTCAGATGGTTGAGCTGAAACTACTTTCCCTGCATCACTTGTAGGGGACTGCTGCTCTGTGTCTGAGCTCTGAGATGGAGCAGGAGGGTTAGAACTTCGCTTCACCCAAGCATTCTACTTTGGTGGAGGGGCTGGCATTACCTTTACAGGCTGTTCAGGTTTGGGAGGCTTAGAAGTTGGAGACTGACAGTCTTCTTCTTTATTGGGGGTTTCATTTTCTAGAGACTTCTCACTTTCTCTTCTTCATGCATTTCTGCCAGATGTGGCTGAGGTCCCAGCCTGTGATGACTCACTTCCTGTCCTCGATCATTCCCGTTCCTGAGTTTCTTCACTTCGCCAGCTTCGGTGTCTCTCCCGAGGCCGTCGTTCTAGTTTTGGCTCATCCAGCTGGCGCTGCAGTTTCTCCTGTTTCTTCTGTAACCGCGCTTCTACTTCTCGTTCTCTAGCAGCTGTGTCAACAGACTTTGCCCCTCCAAAGATAGAGGCTACACGACTGGATTGGGAGGTGCTAGCAGAGGAATCATCTTCCTTAGGAGTACTCCAAGGCTTTAGGTTTAGTTTGGGTCTTTGCGGGGGGACCTCTATCATCCCGCCTATAATCTCCTGAGAGTAATCATCTCTGGAACTCCAGGACCGGTCATCTCGTCTGTCGTGTCTGTCTTCATAGCGGCCCTCACCTCCTCTGTAGTCTTCATCCCTACGGTACCCGCTACCGAACGCTCTTCTGCCACTGCCTATCCTGGAATCGTAGCCTCTGTCATAGTTTCTGCCACCTCAGTCATCATAACGATCTCGGCCCCCGTATCGATCCATGTCCCGGTGTGGGCCATCACGGTAACTGTCCCGATACCCATCACGATATCCGTCTGAATGGTAACAATCTCGATACTTGTCTCCAAAGCTATCATCACCGCTTCTAGGCGGGTAATCATCAAAGCTGTCTGCAGCAGGACGGTCCCTCCAGTCTGTATTTGTTTTGTCAGAATCACGATTTCTATCTCGGCCAAAAGAATGATCATCCCTGTCTTTATCCGGTGCTTGGTCAGCAACGTCCACTCGAATTCTGTTACCTAGAGACTCTTTGTTGAAGCTCAAGGCACTGTGCAAGGAATCCAGGTCCTCAAACTCAGCATAACCAAAACCTTTTAACGTCTCAGGATTGCTGGGCTCACACGGTAAATGCACCACACTGATATTTAATCCTCTAAAGAATTCCTTAATGGAGTCTTCTGTCACACCATAGGGCAGGTTCCCTAGAAAAGCAGTGTAGGGTGGAGATTTGGGAAGACAGGTTTGGTTGATATTGGGTTCCCGAGCAGCCCATGGAGCAGTGGGCAGGATGGAAGGGTCAATTGGAGGTGCCCTGCACCCCACTCCAGCACTTTTGCCTGGAAAATCCCAGGAACGGGGGAGCCTGGTGGGCTGCTGTCTATGAGGTCACACAGAGTCAGACACAACTAAAGCGACTTGGCAGATACACATCATCATCATTACTATGCCAAGTGGTTGAAACATCCCCTTCCAGATCGTCTGTTTCATCAACCCAGCTGACTGGTTTCGGAAATAGGTGCTGCCTCCACCAATCCCTCCACCCTCAGCCAGAAAGTCTGTTAGGGAGATAGTCTTCCCCTTCTTATTCTTCTTTTTCACTGAGGCTGCCATGTTGGGAGAGGGAGAGAAAAGACAAAGGCTGCTCTTCACTTTAAATCTCAAACTTTTGTATCCATTCACACCTTGTTCTCCAAAGTAGAATTCCTTAACCATTTGTGTACTATTTTTATATATGAATTATTCCTTGTAGCAATGTTTTCAGGGAAAAGATTATTCTGATATTTCAGGAATTCTAAAATTTTAGTACTAGTTTGAAACGAAGCTTCATTGTTATCTCATAAATCAATACGCTAAGCAGTAAAATAAAATGCACATTTAAACTCATTACCAAGAGTAAGAATAGTAGCTTGTATTATTTTTTTTTTTTCCTGCATAAGAATTACTCTCAAATCTAGCAACTCAGAACAACCTAGGAGGGTCTATTAATGACTTGGTGGTTCTAGCTAAGAGCCTCCTGATGCAATTTTAGTCAAGATGTAGCTTTGGAAAATAGATGACCTAAAAATACATTTCTCCAAAGAAAACATAGAGATGGCAGGTAGGCACATGAAAAATTTCTCAGCATCAAATAGATAAATGAAGAGCAAAACTACAGAGAGGTACCACCTCATACTGGTCAGAATGGCCATCATTAAAAAGTGTACAAATAGCAAATGCTGGAGAGATTATGGAGAGAAAAAGCCTTCTATTGTTGGTGGGCATGTAAATTGGTACAACCACTATGGAGGATAGTGTAGAGGTTCTTCAAAAGAACTAAAAATAGAGTTGCCATATGATCCTGCAATCACATCCTTGGACATATATTCAGAGAAAGCTGTAATTCAAAATGATAGCTGTAGCCCTATGTTCACTGCAGCACTATTCACAATAGCCAGAACTTAGAAACAACCTAAATATCCATCAACAGAGGAATGGATAAATAAGATATGGCACATATATACAATGGAATATTATTCAGCCGTAAAAAAGAATGAAATGCTATTTGTAGTAATGTGAATGCAGCTAGAGATTATCATGCTAAGTCAAAGTAAGTCAGAAATAGAAAGACAAATAACATGCTTGCTAATTTGCTCAGTCTCTTCAGTCATGCCTGACTCTTTGTGACCTCATGGACTGTAATCCACCAAGCTCCTCTGTCATTGGGATTCTTCAAGCAAGAATACTGGAGTGGGTTGCCCTGACTCCTCCAATGGATCTTCCCAATGCAGGGATCAGACCCACATCTCCTTTGTCTCCTGCATTGCAGGTGGGTTCTTTACCCTATGAGCCACCTCAGAAGCCCATCAAATGCCATATGGCATCCCTTACATGCGGAATCTAAAATATGTGTAACATCTAAAATAAGGCACAAATCAACAGACTGATTCCAAATAGAGAAAGGAGTATAGTGTCAAGGCTGTATGTTGTCACCCTGATAATTTAACTTATATCCAGAGCACATCATGAGAAATGCTGGGCTGGATGAAGCACAAGCTGGAATCAAGATTGCTGGGAGAAATATCAATAAGCTCATATATGCAGATGACACCACCCTTATGGCAGAAAATAAAGAACTAAACAGTCTCTTGATGAAAGTGAAAGAGGAGAGTGAAAAATTTGGCTTAAAGCTCAACATTCAGAAAACTTAAATCATGGCATCTGGTCCTATCACTTTATGGCAAATAGACTGGGCAACAGTGGAAACAGTAAGAGACTTTATTTTCTTGGGCTCCAAAATCACTGCAGATGGTGATTGCAGCCATGAAATTAAAAGACACTTGCCCCTTGGAAGAAAAGTTATGACCAACCTAGATAGAATATTCAAAAGCAGAGATATTACTTTACCAACAAAATCCATCTAGTCAAAGCTATGGTTTTTCCAGTAGTCATGTATGGATGTGAGAGTTGGACTATAAAGAAAGCTGGATGTTGAAGAATTGACACTTTTGAATGTGGTGTTGGAGAAGACTCTTGAGAGTCCCATGGACTGCAAGGAGATTCAACCAGTCCATTCTAAAGGAGACCAGTCCTGGGTATTCATTGAAAGGACTGACATTGAATCTGAAACTCCACTACTTTGGCCATGTGATGCGAAGGGCTGACTCATTTGAAAAGACCCTGATGCTGGGAAAAATTGAGGGCAGGAGGAGAAGGAGATGATAGAGGATGAGATGGTTGGATAGCATCACCAACTCAGTGAACATGAGTTTGGGTAAACTCTGGGAGTTGGTGAAGGACAGGAAGGCCTGGAGTGCTGCAGTCCATGGGGTCACAAAGGGGCGGACATGACTGAGAGACTGAACTGAATGAAAGAAATAGAAACAGACTCAAAGATATAGATAACAGTCTTGTTGTTGCCAAGTGGTAGGTACAGTGGTAGAGGGATGAATTGGGAGTTTGGGATTAACAGTAGCAAATTATTGTCTATAGAACTGATAAAGAACAAAGTCTTACTGTATAGCACAGTTAACTATACTCAATGTCCTGTGATAAACCATAATAGAAAATATGAAAAAGAATCCATATATGTGTATAGCTGAATCACTTTGCTTTCCATTATAAATTAACATCATATTGTAAATCAATTATACCTCAATAAAATAACTTTTAAAAATGTCACTCTGGGTTACAACTAGATGAAAGTTGAACTAGGGATAGAAGTTCCACTTTCAAGAAATGCCACTCACATGACTTGGCTTAAGGCTCAGTTGCTTGTTTAGTGTTAGCATCTGACCTCAGTTTCTTGTCATGTGGGCCATTTCATACGGCTGCTCAGAACATGACAGTCAACTTTCCCTGGAGTGACTGACCCAAAGAGAGAAAGCACCAAGGAAACCACAGAGGCACAAAGATGACTTTTATGACCCAGTCTCAGCAGTTTCACACTAGCACACACATCCTGTTCATCAGTGGATGCAATACTCTAATTATAGCACAAGCTATCTGGGAGGCAAGCAATAAGGGAGAAATATAAAAGAATTTTGGACATTTTAAAACTACTACATGGCAGTACAATAGCTTCCATTTAATGACTGCTTAAGTTACTTGTCCAAGGTTACATTTCTAGGAAACCATGAGGGGGATTCAGTCCAGGAATTGTTGAGTTACCTATGCTGTCAAGTTGCAATGCTGTATCATCCCTTGACTATATCACAGTGCTTCCACCATGTATGACACCATCTTTACCAGCCATCCTGGGTCTATCATTCATCACAACATCATAAGGTGTTTATCTTTTTGTCAAGCCTTTGGCAAAAGGAGAGCACCCTGAAATTGCCTGAGTATACAGGTATAGATGGATTTCATTAGCAACCTTGGGTGGGAACACCAGGAAAGAGTGGAATCTACCCAGATTCAATAATAAAGAACAATATTGCTTAGGAACCTGAAATGTTAAGTCCATGAATTGGACCTGGTCCAACTGGAAGTGGTAAATTGGAAATTGGAAGTGGTAAATTGAAAGTGGTCAAATGGGAGAGAGCAAGAGTGAACATCAACATTTTAGGAATCAATGAAATAAAATGGAATAGAATGGGTGAATTTAACTCAGAGGACCATTATATCTACTACTGTTGGCAAAAATCCTTTAGAAGATACGGAGTAGCCCTCATAGTCAACAAAATAGTCTAAAATGCAGTACCTGGGTGCAATCTTAAAAATGATAGAATGATATCTGTTCATTTCCAAGGCAAACCATACAATATCACACTAATCCAGAGCTATGTCCCAACCAGTAATGATAAAGAAGTTAAAACTGAAGAGTTCTATGAAGACCTATAAGACCTTCTAGAACTAACAACCCCCACCCACCCCCCCAAAAAAGTTGTCCTTTTCATCACAGTAGACGGGAATGCAAAAGTAGTAAGTTACCTGAAGTAACAGGTAAATTTGGCCTTGGAGAACAAAATGAAGCAGAGCAAAGACTAACAGAGTTTTGCCAAGAGAATGCACTGGTCATAGCAAACACTGTCTCCCAACAACACAAGAGAAGACTCTACACATGGACATCACCAGATAGTCAATACAAAATCAAATTGATTATATTCTTTGCAGCCAAAGATGAAGAAGCTCTATACAGTCAGCAAAAATAAGATCTGGAGCTCACTGTGGCTCAGATCATGATAGGAAAAACCATTAAACCATTCATGTATGATTAAATCAAGTCACTTATGATTATGCAATAGAAGTGACAAATAGATCCAAAAGATTAAATCTGATAGACAGATTACCTGAAGAACTATGGATGGAGGTTTATGACATTATACATGAGTCAGTGATCAAGGCCAACCAGAAGAAAAGGAAATGCAAAGAAAATGGTTGTCTGGGGAGGCCTTGCAAATAGCTGAGAAAAGAAGAGAAGATAAAGGCAATGAATAAAAGGAAAGATATACTTATCTGAATATAAAGTTCCATAGAATAGAATGGAAAGATAAGAAAGCTGTCTTCAGTGATCAATGCAGGAAATAGAGGAAAAGAATAGAATGGGAAAGGCTAGAGATCTCGTCAAGAAATTTAGAGATACCAAGGGAACATTTCATGCAAAGATGGGCACAATAAAGGAGAGAAACGATACAGACCTAACAGAAGCAGAGATGGCAAGAGATAAAAAGAGATGGCAAGAATACACAGAAGAACTGTACAAAAAAGATCTTCATGACCCAGATAACCACAGTGTGATCAATCACCTAGAGCCAAACATCCTATGTGAAGTCAAGTTGTGAATGTGAAGTCAAGTTGACCTTAGGAAGCATCACTATGAACAAAGCAAGTGGAGGTGACAGAATTTCAGGTGAGCTATTTCAGATCCTAAAAGATGATGTTATGAAAGTGCTGCATTCAATATGCCAGAAAATTTGGAAAACTCAGCAGTGGCCACAGTACTGGAAACAATCAGTTTTCATTCCCATCGCAAAGAAAGGCAGTGCCAAAAAATGTTCAGACTACAACACTTCCAGATGTTCAATCTGGATTTATAAAATGCAGAGGAACCAAAATGACTTTATCCGTTGGATCACAGAAAAAACAAGAGAGTCCCAGAAAAATATCTACTTCTGCTTTACTGATTATGTCAAAGACTTTGACTGTGTTCAGTTCAGTCACTCAGTCGTGTCCTACTCTTTGTGACCCCATGAATCGCAGCACGCCAGGCCTCCCTGTCCATCACCAACTCCCAGAGTTCACTCATCAAGTCCATCAAGTTGGTGATGCCATCCAGCCATCTCACCCTCTGTCATCTCCTTCTGCTTCCAATCCCTCCCAGCATCAGGGTCTTTTCCAATGAGTCAACTCTTCACATTAGGTGGCCAAAGTATTGGAGTTTCAGCTTTAGCATCAGTATTTACAATGAACACCCAGGACTGATCTCCTTTAGGGTGGACTGGTTGGATCTCCTTGCAGTCCAAGGGACTCTCAAGAGTCTTCTCCAACACCACAGTTTAAAAACTGTGTGGATCACAACAAACTGTGGAAAATTCTTAAAGAGATGGGGATAACAGACCACCTTACTTGCCTCTTGAGAAATGTGTATGCAGGTCAAAAGCAACATTTAGAACTGGAGATGAAACAACAGACTGTTTCCAATTAGGGAAATGAGTTCATCAAAGTTGTATACTGTCATCCTGGTTACTTAACTTATATGCAGAATGTACCATGTGAAATGTCAGGTTCAATGAAGCACAAACTGAAATTAAGATTGTTGGGAGAAATATCAATAAGCTCAGATACATAGATGACACCACCCTTATGGCAGAAAGCAAAGAAGAACTAAAGAGCCTCTTGAAGGTGAAAGAGGAGAGTAAAATTGGCTTAAAACTCAACATTAAAAAAAAAAAAAAACTAAACTAAAATCATGGCCCATCACTTCATGGCAAACAGATGGGGAAACAATGGAAACTGTGAGAGCCTATGTTTTGGGGCTCCAAAATCACTGCAGATGGTGATTGCAGCCATGAAATTAAAAGCCACTTGATCCTTTGAAGAAAAGCTATGATCAACCTAGACAGCATATTAAAAAGCAGAGACATTACTTTGCCAACAAAGGTCCATCCAGTCAAAGCTATGGTTTTTCCAGTAGGCATGAATTGATGTGAGAGTTGGACTATAAAGAATGCTGAATGATGAAGAACTGATGCTTTTGAACTGTGGTGTTGGGGAAGACTCTTGAGAGTCCCTTGGACTTCAAGGAGATCAAACCAGTCAATCCTAAAGGAAATCACTCCTGAGTGTTCATTGGAAGGACTGATGCTGAAGCTGAAACTCCAATACTTTTGCCACTTGATGCGAAGAATTGATACCTTGGAAAAGACCTTGATGCTGGGAAAAACTGATGGCAGGAGAAGGGGACAAATGACAGGATGAGATGGTTGTGTGGCATCACCGACTCGATGGACATGAGTTTGAGCAGGCTTCGAGAGTTGGTGATGGACAGGGAAGCCTGGCATTCTGTAGTCCATGGGGTCACATAGAGTTGAACAGGACTGAGCTACTGAACTCAACTGACCCAAGCTGCAAGAGTGCCCCTCCTGTCCTCTTTTTCCATTGAGCAACTAATAGACAGACAGATATATATATGTCTGTTAGTTGCTCAATCCAACTTTTTGTGACCCCATGGACTGTAGCCCACCAGGTTCCTCTGTCCATGGAATTATTTAAGCAAGTATACTAGAGTGGGTTGCCATTTCCTTCTCAAGGGGATTTTCCTGACCCAGGGATTGAACCCAGGTCTACTGCATTGTAGGCAGATTCTTTATCATTTGAACCATCTGGGAACCCCATTATATATATACCCTTAAATTTTGACAATGTAATTCTGAAGTAGCATAAAGCCTCTGGCTTGTTTTAATATATCCATCAGCATCACTTCCTTTATCCTTAGTATAGTTCATATAAAAAAGTATTCTTGTCATATCAGCAAACACCGTTCTTGGAAATTCTTTGACATTCTGTTATCCTTGACAGTAGTTTTTGGGGTCACTGTTAGCAACTTTGTTATTCAATTTTCCTTGTTTCCTGTGTTTAAGATACTGATAAAAATTGGATTGGGGAGGATATTTTTCCCAATCTCTATTTTTAATGATTCTTACTTTCAGTTTCTCTGCTGATTTCCTGGGGGAAATACTGTTGTAGTAAAATCTGTATTAAATCTTTTTCATTGATATACTTCTTTGACTTTTTGCTATATTTTCTATCAGCCACCTATGGGTGAAAACTTTTAGCTAAAAAGTAGATTAATGTCAGAGAGATGGGAGTGGGATCTTGGAAGGAGACAGACATAGACATATAGAGTGTAATCATCTGATATGGTTCATGGCTTTGTGAAATGTGTTGTTTGCATTCTCTAAATATTAAGCATAAAGGTCTATATATTATGTTCTATTATCCAAGGTTCTATTATATACATCTACTAAGACATACATAGGTCCATTACATATATATATATACACACACATATATTTATATAGATGTACATGTATATGCACATATGTAGACACATACATGAACATCTGTGCATATTTATATGTAATTGCTGCTTTCATCACCATTTGTATATGTATATGTGTGTACATGTATAAATATATAAATATGAATGTATATATGTGATATATGTATACATATATACACATACATGTATATGAATATGCACCTATTTATATCTTACTAGACATATTTTACAATGTCTTCTTCTATTTTCTATTTTCTCCCACATTTCATTTGTATTTTTGTACTGAATTCTGTGAGAATCTTCTGAGTCAACCTTTCATCTCAGATGTGATTTTCAGTTGATTTAGTTTACCCTCAACTGTAGTTTGGTTCTTTTGTTTTCCATATTTTTATTTTTGGAAACAGCTCCCTGCAACACCTAACAGCTCTGATAGTTTATTTTTTTTTCTCCATAAGTATCTTTACTCTTGATTTATGAAGGTGATAGCCTTTTGAATATCTCTGAGGGTATAGATTACATTTACTTAAATTTTTCTGTTTCTTTTACTAATGATGATTTTTAGAGGCTAGCCTATCTGCAAAATTTGACTTCTCTTGTTCTATTTTTTTAATTTAATGATTTTATTTTATTTTTCTTAATACAAATATCTTATAGAAATGTTTGTTGCATGTGCACAGAAAGGTGATTCAGTCATACATATACACATTTATTATACATATACACATATATTAGCTTTGAAATTATTTCCATTATAGCTTCTTGTAAGATATTGACTATATTTCCTAGTGCTGTGTGATATAACTTTGTTTTTTGTTGTATATCTATTTTTTTAATCGAAATCTAGCATTCTATTCACACTAAGTCAAACAAGTGGAGTCAGAATGTCATAAAATTTTCAATTAAGCAAACATTCATAAGTTTTCTAATATGTATATTATGCATATTATACACACATATGTGTATATATAAAAGCTTTTCTACCACACTTGATAAAGATTTGAGAAAGAAAATCAAAAGAAAAATAAAAGAGAGATGGAAAAATTGAAAAACCAAATGAAATGGGAGCACTGAATATGAAATGGAAAAAGTGAAACAAACTAGATAAAAGTAAAGATCATCATATAGTCCAGTAGTTTTTAAACATGACTGCTCATTAGAAACATATCTGGAGCTCTGGAGAAAAGAAAATAAAAGCAATACCTGGGTATTTGTGTTTTTCAAAAAATTTAAAGATAATTGTAATAAGCATCGGGGTTTTAAAAAGTCATACAGGTTTTTCTATTAAATCCTAGTTTTGGTGATATGGAGTTCTAATACTTTTTTGTTGACCAATCATGACATAATGGTATTAAGTGAATAACATTTACATAATCACAATAGTAAAAGATGATTATCAGTTTTCACAATCAATAGCCAGACCATAAAAAAGAAAAAAAGAGAGAGAAAGAGAGAATTACAATTTCAAGCCATAATAAGAACATGATTAACTTAACAATATGAAATAATTATGTACAATTTGAGGGGTCAAGCAGAGTGCTGTGATAAGTGCTAGTTGTTATTGTTCAGCTGCCCAGTCATTTCTGACTCTTAGCAACCCCATGGACTGCAGCACGCCGGGCCTCCCTGTCCATCACCATCTCCCAAAATATGGCAAAGTTCATGTCCATTGCATCAGAGATGCCATCCAGCCATCTCATCCTCTATACCCTCTTCTCCTTCTGCCCTCAATCTTTCCCAGCCTCAGGAGGTTTTCCAATGAGTTTGTTGTTCACATCCGATGACCAAAATATTGGAGCTTCAGCTTCAGCATCAGTCATTCCAATGAGTATTCAGGGTTAATTTCCTTTAAGATTGACTGATTTGATATCGTTGCTGACCAAGGAACTCTCAGGAGTCTTCTCAAGCACTGCAGTTTGAAGGTATCAATTCTTTGGCATTTTCCCTTCTTTATGGTCCAGTTCTCCCAACCTTATGTGACCACTGGGAACACCATAGCGTGACTCTAAGGACATTTGTCGGCAGAGTAATGTCTCTGCTTTTCAGCAAACTGTCTAGTTTGTCATAGCTTTCCTGCCAAGAAGCAATCATCTTCTGATTTCATGGTTGCAATCACCAGCTGCAGTGATTTTAGAGCCGGAGAGGGGTAAATCTGACACTACTTTCACCTTTCCCCCTTCTATTTTACATAAAGTAACGGAGACAGATGCCATGATCTTAGTTTCTTTAACATTTAGTTTTAAGCTGACTTTTTCTCTCTCCTCCTTCACCCTCATCAAGAGGCTCATTAGTTCCTCTTCATTTCTTGCCATGAGAGTGTTATCATGCTCATATCAGAGGTTGTTGATGTTTCCCCAGGCTATCTTGATTCCAGTTTGTAACTCATTCAGCCCTGTATTTCTCTTAACGTGTTCAGAGTACAAGTTAGATAAACCGGGTGATAACAGACAACCCTGTTGTAATCCTTTCTCAATCCTAACTGTTCTAACTATTGCTTCTTGACTCACAGACAGGTTTCTCAGGAGACAGGTAAGATGGTCTGGTATTCTCATCACTTTAAGAGCTTTCAACTGTTTGTTATAATCCACACAGTTAAAGGCTTTAGTGTTCAGTTCAGTTCAGTTGCTCAGTCGTGTCCTACTCTTTGCGACCCCATGAATTGCAGCACGCCAGGCCTCCCTGTCCATCACCATCTCCTGGAGTTCACTCAACTCACGCCCATCGAGTCCGTGATGCCATCCAGCCATCTCATCCTCAGTCGTCCCCTTCCCCTCCTGCCCCCAATCCCTCCCAGCATCAGAGTCTTTTCCAATGAGTCAACTCTTCGCATGAGGTGGCCAAAGGACTGGAGCTTCAGCTTTAGCATCATTCCTTCCAAAGAAATCCCAGGGTTGATCTCCCTCAGAATGGACTGCTTGGATCTCCTTGCAGTCCAAGGGACTCTCAAGAGTCTTCTCCAACACCACAGTTCAAAAGCATCAATTCTTCAGCGCTCAGCCTTCTTCACAGTCTAACTCTCACATCCATACATGACTACTGGAAAAACCATAGCCTTGACTAGACAGACCTTAGTCAGCAAAGTAATGTCTCTGCTTTTGAATATACTATCTAGGTTGGTCATAACTTTCCTTCCAAGGAGTAAGCGTCTTTTAATTTCATGGCTGCAATCACCATCTGCAGTGATTTTGGAGCCCCCCAAAATAAAGTGTGCCACTGTTTCTACTGTTTCCGCATCTATTTCCCATGAAGTGATGAGACCGTATGCCATGATCTTCATTTTCTGAATGTTGAGCTTTAAGCCAACTTTTTCACTCTCCTCTTTCACTTTCATCAAGAGGCTTTTTAGCTCCTCTTCACTTTCTGCCATAAGGGTGGTGTCATCTGCATATCTGAGGTTATTGATATTTCTCCTGGCAGTCTTGATTCCAGCTTGTGTTTCTTCCAATCCAGCGTTTCTCATGATGTACTCTGCATAAAAGTTAAATAAGCAGTGTGACTATATACAGCCTTGATGTACTCCTTTTCCTATTTGGAACCAGTCTGTTGTTCCATGTCCAGTTCTAACTGTTGCTTCCTGACCTGCATACAAGTTTCTCAAGAGGCAGGTTAAGTGGTCTCTTACTCCCATCTCTTTCAGAATTTTCCACAGTTTATTGTGATCCACACAGTCAAAGGCTTTGGCATAGTCAATAAAGCAGAAATAGATGTATTTCTGGAACTCTCTTGCTTTTTCGATGGTCCAGCAGATGTTGGCAATTTGATCTCTGGTTCCTCTGCCTTTTCGAAAACCAGCTTGACCATCAGGGAGTTCACGGTTCACGTATTGCTGAAGCCTGGCTTGGAGAACTTTGAGCATTACTTTACTAGCATGTGAGATGAGTGCAATTGTGCGGTAGTTTGAGCATTCTTTGGCATTGCCTTTCTTTGGGATTAGAATGAAAACTGACCTTTTCCAGTCCTGTGGCCACTTCTGAGTTTTCCAAATTTGCTGGCATATTGAATGCAGCACTTTGACAGCATCATCTTTCAGGATTTGAAACAGCTCAACTGGAATTCCATCATCTCCACTAGCTTTGTTCACTGTGATGCTTTCTAAGGCCCACTTGACTTCACAGTCCAAGATGTCTGGCTCTAGATTAATGATCACATCATCATGATTATCTGGGTCGTGAAGATCTTTTTTGTACAGTTCTTCCGTGTATTCTTGCCACATCTTCTTAATATCTTCTGCTTCTGTTAGGTCCAGACCATTTCTGTCATTTATCAAGCCCATCTTTGCATGAAATGTTCCCTTGGTATCTAGTGTAGTCAATGAAAAAATGGTAGATGTTTTTCTGGAATTCCCTTGCTTTCTCTCTGATCAAGCAAATAATGTAAATGTGACCCCCAGTTCCTTTGCCTTTTCTAAAGCCAGCTTCGATGTCTGGAAGTTCTTGGTTCATGTAATGCTGAAGCCTAGCATGCAAGATTTTAAACATGACCTTACTAGCATGGAAGATGAGAGCATTTGTCTGATTGTCTGACATTCTTTAATACATTATTCTTCTTGGAACATTCTTGGAAATTGGGATGAAGTTTGACCTTTCCCAGTCACTTGGCCACTACCAGGTCTTCAGATTTGCTGACATATTGAGTGCAACACTTTGATAGCATCATCATTTAGGGTTTTGAATAGGTCTACCAGAATTACATCACATCCACTAGCCTTATTGACAGCAATGCTTCCCAAGGCCCACTTGACTAATACTCCAGAATGTCTGGCTCTGGCTGACTGACCACACAATCATAGTTGTGCAGTTCATTAAGATCTTTTTGTACAGTTCTTCTGTGTATTCTTTCCACCTCTTCTTGATATCTTCTGTGTCGAGTCTACTAAGTCTCTCCTGTTTCTGTCCTTTGTTGTGCCCATCTTTGGGTGAAGTGATCCCTTAATATTTCCAATTTCCTATAGAGATCTCTAGTTTTTCACCTTCTGTTGTTTTCCTCTATTTTTATGCGTTGTTCATTAAAGGTCTTCTTGTCTCTCCTTGCTATTCTTTGGAGCTCTGCATTTGGTTGAATGTACCTTTCTCTTTCTCCTTTGCTTTTCACTTCTCTTCTTGCTTCAACTATTTGTAAAGCTTCCTCTGATAACCACTTTGTCTTCTTGCTTTTCTTTTTCTTTGGATTTTTTGTTTTCACTGCCTCTGTACCATATTATGGACCTCTGTCCATAGTTTTTCAGGCACATTGTTTACTAGTTCTAATCCCTTGAAAATATTTATCACTTCCACTGTATATTCATAGGGAATTTGGTTTAAGTTGTGGGCTAGTGGTTTTCCCCACTTTCTTTAGTTTAAGCCTGAATTTTGCTATGAGAAGCTGATGATATGTGTCACAGTCAGCTTTAGGTCTTGTTTGTGCTGACTGTATACAGCTTCTCCATCTTCAGCTACAAATAATGTAATCAATTTGATTTTGGTATTGACCATTTGGTGGTGTCCATGTGTAAAGTTGTCCCTTATGTTGACAAAGGGTGTTTGCTATGGTCAGTGCTTTCTCTTGGCAGAATTCAATTAGCCTTTTCCCTGCTTCATTTTTTACTGTAAGGCCAAACTTGCCTGTTACTCCAGATATCTCTTGACTTTCTACTTTTGCAACCCAAACCCCAGTGAAGAATAGAACATTTTTAAAAAAATATTTTGGTGTTAGTTCTAAGAGGTCTTCTAGATTTTCATAGGACTTATCAACTTCAGCTTCTCTGGCTTTTGTGATAGGGGAATGTGTTAGTTGCTCCGTCATACCTCTTTGTGACCCCACAGTCTGTCCCTGGAATTCTCTAGGCAAGTATACTGTAGTGGGTTGCCATTTCCATTCCCTTCTCCAAGGGATCTTTCCAACTCAGGGACTGAACCCAGGTCTCCTGCATTGCAGGCAGAGTCTTTGCCATCCAAGCTACAAAGGAAGCCCATGGTGATAGGGGCATAAACTTGAATTACTGTGATTTGCAGTGGCTTGCCTTGGAAATGAACAGACACCATTAGGTCATTTTTGAAGTTGCACCGAAGTACTGCATTTTGGACTCTTTTGTTGATTATTAGAGCTACTGCATTTCTTCTATGGGATTCTTGTCCATGGTAGTAGATACAATGGCCATCTGAATTAAATTTGCCCATTCCCATCCATTTTAGTTCACTGATTTCTAAGATGTCAATTATTCTTACCATCTTCTTCTTGACCATGTCCAGTTTACCTGGTTCATGGACCTAACATTCCAGTTTCCTTTGAACTGCTTTTCTTTGTAGCATTGGGTTTTGCTTTCATTCCCAAACACATCCACAAATAAGTGTTATTTCCACTTTGCCCCGGCTCCTTCATCCTTTCAAGGGCTATTAATAGTTGTCCTCTGCTCCTCCCTAGTAGCATATTGGACACCTACCAACTAGGGGAACTCATCTTTAGGTGTTATATCTTTTTGTAATTTTAATAGTTCGTGAGGTTCTTATGGCAAGTATACTGGGGTAGTTTTCCATTTCCTCCTCCAGTAGATCACATTTTGTCAAAACTTTCCACTATGACCTGTCCATCTTGGGTGGCCATATATGGAATGTCTCATAGCTTCATTGAGTTACACAAGCTCCTTTTCCACAATGAGGCAGTGATTTGTGAGGGGGACATGGAAGTCCATACATGCAAATTTTTTAATTTGCCCAGCCAGTCTATGTCTTTGTGTTGGTGAATTTATTCCATTTACATTTAAGGTAATTATTGATATGTACACAAGCTGGAATTAAGATTGCCAGGAGCAATATCAATAACCTCAGATATGCAGATGACACCACCCTTATGGCAGAAAGTGAAGAGGAACTAAAAAGCCTCTTGATGAAAGTAAAAGAAGAGAGTGAAAAAGTTGACTTAAAGCTCAACATTCAGAAAACGAAGATCATGGCATCCGGTCCCATCACTCCTTGGGAAATAGATGGAAAAACAGTAGAAACAGCGTCAGACTTTATTTTGGGGGGGCTCCGAAATCACTGCAGATGGTGATTGCAGCCATGAAATTAAAAGATGCTTACTCCTTGGAAGAGAAGTTATGACCAACCTAGATAGCATATTCAAAACAGAGACATTACTTTGCTGACTAAGGTTTATCTAGTCAAGGCTATGGTTTTCCAGTAGTCATGTATGGATGTGAGAGTTAGACTGTGAAGAAGGCTGAGCGCTGAAGAATTGATGCTTTTGAACTGTGGTGCTGGAGAAGACTGTTGAGAGTCCCTTGGACTGCAAGGAGATCCAACCGGTCCATTCTGAAGGAGATCAGCCCTGGGATTTCTTTGGAAGGAATGATGCTAAAGCTGAGACTCCAGTACTTTGGCCACCTCATGCGAAGAGTTGACTCATTGGAAAAGACTTTAATGCTGGGAGGGATTAGGGGCAGGAGAAGAAGGGGACGACCGAGTATGAGATGACTGGACGGCATCACTGACTTGATGAGCGTGAGTCTGAGTGAACTCCAGGCGATGGTGATGGACAGGGAGGTCTGGCTTGCTGCAATTCATGGGGTCGCAAAGAGTTGGACACGATTGAGCTACTGAACTGAATTGAACTGAACTGAATGATCCCATTACCATTTTCTTAGTTGTTTTGGGTTTCTTTTCTGTAGACATTTTCTTTCTCTTGTATTTCCTGCCTAGAGAAGTTTCTTTAGTAGTCATTGTAAATTTTGCTTGGTACTGCTGAATTCTCTTAATTTTTGCTTGTCTGGAAAGCTTTTGATTTCTCCATCCAATCTGAATGGCAGTCTTACTGTGTAGAGTATTCTTGGCTGTAGCTTCTTCCCTTTCATCACTTTAAATATATTGTGTCATTCCATTCTGGTTTGTAGTTTCTGTCAAGAAATCAGTTGAAAGCCTGATGGGGATTCCTTTGTATACTATTTGTTGCTTTTCCCTGTTGCTTTTAATATTTTATCATTGTCTTTGATTTTTGTCAGTTTGATTAGTACATGTCTTGGTGTGTTCCTCCTTGGGTTTATCCTGCCTGGGATAAACTTAGGATATTACTTCCTAGATTTTGTTGACTATATGCTTTTCCATGTTAGGGAATTTTTCAGATACTATCTCTTCAGATATTTTCTCAGGTCCTTTCTCTATCTTTTCTCCTTCTGGGATCCCTATACTCTGAATGCTAGTGTATTTAATGTTGTTTCAGAGGTCTTAGGCTGTCTTCATTTTATTTTTCATTCATTTATCTATATTCTGTTCTGTGACAGTGATTTCCAGCATTTTGTCCTCCAGGTCATTTATCTGTTCTTCTGACTAAGTTATTCTGCTATTGATTCCTTCTAGTAGACTATTCGTCTCTGCTTGTTTGTTCTTCAGTTCTAGTAAGTCTTTGGTAAACATTTCTTGCATCTTATCCATTGTTTTCCCAAGATCCTGGGTCATCTTCACTATCATTATTCTGAATTCTTTTTCTGGTAAGTTTCCTATATACACCTCCCCCCTCCCTCTGTGGTTTTATCTTGTTCCTTCATCTGGGACTAAACTTTCTGCTTTTTCATCATGATTAACTTTATGTAATATGTTTTTTGCTTGTTTGTTTTGTTTGCACTGCTGTGGGACTGTGCTTCTTCTTGCTTCTTCTGCTTTCTGATGGAAGAGCCTGAAAGACTTGTGTAAGCTTCCTAATGGAAAGGACTGATGATGGGAAAACTGGGTCTTGCTCCGGTGGGCAGGCCCTTGCTCAGTAAAGCTTTAATCCAATTATTTGCTGGTGGGTGTGACTGCACTCTCTCCCTGGTAGTTGTTTGGCCTGAGGCAACCCAGCTCTGGGGTCTACAAAGTCAAGGGCAGGGTTAATGGTGAATGCCAGGAGGACTTACACCAAGGGGTACTTTCCCAGCCTTCTGCTGCTAGTGCCCTATCACTGTGGTAAGCTCCTCTGATCACCCCTCCACAGGAAGCCCTCTGACACTAGCAGGTAGTTTTGGTTCAGTTTTCTATGTGGTCACTTCTCCTTCCCTCTGGGTCTTGGTATACACAAGATTTTGTTTGTTCCCTCCAAGACTGGAGGCTCTGTTTCCCCCAGTCCTGTGGAAGTCCTATAATCAAATCCTTCTGGCCTTTAAGTCCAGGTTCCCTGGGGATTCCCAGCCCCTTTCTTGGATCCCCAGGCTGGGAGGCCTGATGTGGGTTTCAGAACCTTGATAACAGTGGAAGAACTTCTTTGTTGTTATTGCTCTACAGTTATGGGTCACTAACCCAGCAAGTGCAGGATTTGATGGACCACATGATACAGCCTAGGTCTTTATTTAAAAAAAATAAGTCTACATGTGTTTCTGAGGAATGCCTTGAATTAAGAATCACTGGCCTTAGCAAAAGAGCACAAACAGGGGAGCAAAATAAGTAGAATGTAAGAAATAAGACCCCCAAACCAAAGACAGTAAATGATGAAGGTGAGTTGCTTGTGTAAAATGCATTATGTCACAGTTGGTGGTGTAAAATCCCTCCTGCACTTGCCATTTCTTGATCTTCTAATCTTATCATCAATAAACTCCTTGTAAGACAATGAATGAAGTGTATTCCGGATGAGGCAGAAGATAAAAGTGAGGCTTAAATTTATGGCATGCATTACAATCAGTGGTAAATATTCCAAATGGATGCTTGAGCCTGACAAACTTGGTGAAGAATTAAAAGCATATGTCATTTTTATAAGAAATGTCCAAACTTTCCATGTGGCTGTTCCATTTTGTATTTTTATTGGTAATATATGAAAATTCTCGTTGCATCGTGTTTTCACCAGTGCTTTTTTTTTGTCAGTTTTTAAAGTAAATGTTTTAAAATTTAAATGAAAATGTTATAACTTCTAATATTTATGTAGTGGAAAATAAAAGAATATGAATAACTCAGAGGAAGCTTGAGTAGCAGGTCTTCCTAGTTAGAAAAAGCACACCTTTTCATTTGATTATAATATACAGTAGGATGATCTAGAAGGACTTATGAAATCAGAGGTCAGTCTAAAATTAATAACTAAGTAATATGAAGAGAATGTATAATCATAATTGATACACTTATTAGTCGCAGTACATTTTCCATGTTTTTCCATGTTTACAGTCTCTAGTTTCAATTATCAGAGGAAGAAAAAAAAATTAAATATCAATCTTGTCACAAAATGCCATAGGCAGTTGGGAATAGTTTCTTGAATGATTGTACCATTTGATCTTGTGCCATTTGATTTCATAAAGTTTGTTTTAAAACTATATTGACACATGGTAGTATATTTATGTCAATCCCCGTTCCCTTCCTCCCTCTTCATGCCCATACCTTCCGTCTCTACATCTATGTCTCTATTACTGCCCTGCAAATGGGTTCATCCGTACCATTTTTCTAGATTCTGTATTAATAGGCAATATTTGTTTTTCTCTTTCTGACTCACTTCACTCTGTAAGAGACTCTAAATCCACACACATCACTACAAATGACCCGGTTTTATTCCTATTAATGAGTGAGTGAAGTCGCTCAGTCGTGTCTGACTCTTTGCGACCACATGGACTATAGCCTACCAGGCTCCTCCCTCCATGGGATTCTCTAGGCAAGAGTACTGGAGTGGGTTGCCATGTCCTTCTCCAGGGGATCTTCCTGACCCAGGGATCGAACCCTGGTCTCCTACATTCCAGGCAGACACTTTAACCTCTGAGCCACCAAGGAGACCTTTGGTTGAGTAATACTCCATAGTAGTGACATGCACATAACACCATGTGTAAAATAGATAGCTATTGGGAACCTGATATGAAGCATAGAAAGCTCAACTCTGTGTTCTGTGAGGACCTAGAGAGGTGGGGGAGTGGTGGCGGAAGTAAGGCTCAAGAGGATGGGATATATATATATACATATATATATATATATGTATATATATATATATATACATACATACACACACACATATGATTGATTCATTTTGTTGTATAGCAGAAACAAATACAACACTGTAAAACAATTTTACTCCAATAAAAATATATATTGACAAATGAGAATAAATTTGAGACAGAAATAACCTATGCATTGAACAAATTCTTCTTAAATGTCTACTTTATAAAGGCATTCTGTTAAGCACAGCAGCAAACAGAATGTGATTTGGTGTAGGCTAGCTAAGACAATTACACAGTTTTCTCTGGTTCACAGTAGATTGTGAAATGTACCATGGGAAACATACACCACAGAACTGAGGGACTGGGAAGCGAAAACAATGACATCTGTTAGGGGAAATTAGGGAAGTCTTGACAATAAAGAAAATCAATTTGGCCCTGAAGAATGCATAATGGTTTCTGTTTATTTGGTTATAACTTTTTTTGTTATAAAATTGTTATCATAAAAAGTTTTGAAAATCCAGATGCTTAGAAAAAATTTTAAACAGCAATAAAATGAACCTCAGATTTTATCACCCAAATAAAGTTATAGTTGACATCTTAGCCTTTCTCTATATTACTGTTACCAAACAGGTTCAGCTGTTTACCACTCAAAAGCCAATACTCAAGAGGCAAGTGTTGGTTGGAAAAGGAAAGACTGCTTTACTCAGGAGGCCAGCAAACTCGAGAGAAGATAGACTAATTTCCAAAAACCAACTCTGAAGATTCTGCTCAACCATGAAAGTTTCAAAAGCAAGAAAGTGACGTTCATCATTTGGGGAGTGGGTCAGTCTTCATTATCCTCCACTGTGGGCAAACTTTCTTCTGATTTGTTGGTGGTGAGATAACAGGGTGGTGCTCCAGGAATCTTGTTCTCGGCCTGAATTTAGCATCCTCTATCCAGTTGGAAGTCTTGGATGCTGCAGAAGAAAAAAAAAAAAAAAAAGATATTGCTATGTTTATTCCTTGAAAAGGAAAAAGGACCCTGCTTTATCATCACACTCTTGGTTGTTTTTTTTTGTTGTTGTTGTTGTTGTTGTTGTTGCTCCTTCCTTGTTTCTGCATTTTCTCCCTTTCCTGACAAGCAAATGTTTGCACCTGACTTTTGGAACTAAAGGAAGAGCAAAGAAGCTGAATGAAATTCTTTCCTACAAATGAGATACAGAGGACATGGAAAGGATTTGTACCTGGGAGGATCACAGGGTCCTGCTCCCTTTCATTGCCTCATATATTTGAGAAAGTATACTTATAATTTTACGACTCTATAGAGTGTCCTATGGGAAACACTCCCTATGAAAATCTGGGTAAAATATATCTTACCTCAAGATAACAGGGCTTCCCATTTCTGTTATCATGGCAAGTCTACACTAGTAAGCCTTTTTCCTATTCTATATATATATATATATATATATATATATATATATATAGTCTACATATATATATATATATATATTACTTACTATCTAGTCTGTCTTCCTTCATTGTTGGTGCTCAGCTTCATGGTCATGTTCAACTCTTTATATACCGAAATCACATATTTGTTTCAGACCCGTGAAGAACTACCTACCTAATTTTATGATGCTTTTCTTATGCTTTTCTGAATCAATTTCCTGAACACATAAAGCATAAAAACAATCTAAACAGAAAGGGAAGAGAAAATTTAAAAAAAACATATATTGATTTAAAATCTAAAATGCTAAATATCAATTGCTATTCTAAAGAGTGTTGACAGGTGGTATTCCAAAACAGTTTTGTCAATAGAATGTAAACAGTGTCTGCAAGATAGTATAGCCATTCACTTCTTCCTGCTTGGAACACTGATATTTAGAAGTGTAGCAGTAGTTTTGTGATCTTGATGCAAAATCAACAGCATAAAAATAAACAGAATGTTCATGTTAGAGGAGAGAGAGAAAAAAAATAATATTTTTATGAAAGCATCACTGAGAATCTGTAGCCATCACTGGATTTCTACCTCTGAATGTCTGCTTGCCTGAGAAAAATAAAAAAATTTGTTAAATTTACTGTAGGCAGGTTAATTTTATTTTCAATGAAGATCATTTCTGTTGGATGCAAATTTGATGCTATATATATATATATAAAACTTTATTATGGTTTACAAGAAAGTAAGGGACTCTGAAAACTAAGTAATCCTGTGTTTTTTATAAATTTTATTTTCTATTTTTCCATCAGCTATCAGTTCTTCTTTCTCATTATTTTAGTTCTCCCATAATTACTACCGTGCTGCTGCTGCTGCTGCTAAGTCGTTTCAGTCGTGTCCGACTCTGTGCGACCCCATAGATGGCAGCCCACCAGGCTCCCTCGTCCCTTTATTCTCCAGGCAAGAACACTGGAGTGGGTTGCCATTTCCTTCTCCAATGCATGAAGGTGAAAAGTCAAAGTGAAGTCTCAGTTATAATTTAGTCTTGTGTTATTTCTTATTTAATATCTGTTTTTGGAGGAGGCAATGGCACCCTACTCCAGTACTCTTGCTTGGAAAATCCCATGAACGGAGGAGCCTGGTAGGCTGCAGTCCATGGGGTCACGAAGAGTCGGACACGGCTGAGCGACTTCACTTTCACTTTTCACTATCCTGCATTGGAGAAGGAAATGGCAACCCACTCCAACGTTCTTGCCTGGAGAATCCCAGGGACAGGGGAGCCTGGTCGGCTACTGTCTATGAGGTCGCATAGAGTCGGACACGACTGAAGCGACTTAGCAGTAGCAGTAATATCTGTTTTATCCATTAGATATCAGTCATTTCTGATGTTTTGAACTTTGGAACATAAGATATTCCATAATGTTTAATTTAACATACATTTAACACAGTAATATACAAATTTGTTCCCATGCATCTTCAAGATTGTTTTCAGTGTGTAGATAGCATCCTGATTGTCAACAATTCTTTAGCAAATTCATAGACTACTCAAGTTATATACACCCTAAATTAAGTGCACAAAATGTGATAATGCACAGTAGTATATGTTTAGAATTATGGAATACATTTTTTGAAGAAAAATAAAAAACAGTTTGAACAGAATGAGAGGTTCTTTTCTTTTTTTCTCTCCCCATCTTTTTCTTTTTTTCTTCTCTTTCAAGTTCCACTAGGCAAAACAGCAGAACAAAATATTTTGAGACAGGAAAATATAGTTGCCTAATATGTCCCTAAATTTTATTATTCAAAGTCCCTGCTGCTTTATTTTCTTAATAATGGACTTTGTTTCTAATAACTCTGACTATAATCTGTACAGGTGATAAATTATCATTTTCAAAAAGTTTTCAATACTTTTCAGATAATATGCTTTTCAGAAAATTAAAACTATGACCCTCATACAAATACAATATGATGACTATTTTATTCAAATCATTAATTTGGTAGGGACAATAAAATGGCAAACATGGCTTCAATTACCTTTCAGATACAGGGATTTTGAAAAAGTATTTTAAAATGTTAGAAAAATAGTGCTAGGTTGGATATACACAAAGCTTATTATTGTATCTTACAAGGTAATGAAACCATAACCTTTAGGGGAATCTTCTCTACTGAATAGAAATCTACAGGTTAACCTGAAAGATTAAATACAGGTATATTCTCTTGGAGGGTTCAGTAGCTCTTGTGTGGGTTTGTTAAACTATGTCATGGCGTAATATTAAAAGAAGATATTTCCCACTATTCATTTTGTTTTGTTTTCCTGAGTTTTGACTAAATTTAAGATATTAATCAGACACTATATAGTTAATAATCTTTAAAATCTACAAATCTGCAAATTTTTAAAGTAGTTCGTTTGAGACTTGAGAGCTTCCATTTCCTAAATCATTTTAGCATTATGAAGACAGAGTAAAGATTCTATCTCCTATATTCTGATGACATTTCATCAGTGAGACTGAATCGGAATATTGAATGATCCATCCCTCTAAAATTCACAAAATGAAAAGCTAACCTGACAAAAATGTAAATTCACTGGAATTTCAAGTTTTGTATTATTTATAAATCATTTTTAAAATTTTGCTTGTGTTGTGATAAACTTGACACATGTTCTTTATATTGTTTATTACTATATTGTTTGAAGACAATTTTTCTGAAGATCATTGGTTTTACATGCTGAACTTTAAAACTAATTTCAAAACTGGGATAAGAGTGGCTAGTGAGTGTGGAAGACAAATATCATTTTGTTTGTGAGTGAATCTTTTGTTCTTGAGCCGTCCTATTATTATTCTTTAGGCACTAATAGTATTTACTGGAGGACTAATTACTCAGCTTTAATAAGGATAGACATGTGCTAGAGCTGAGCAGTCTATTCTTCCCTTTTGTTCTCCTTTTTAATAACCCTTGCAAATCATCCAGGCAGAATGTGCTTCTGAGAAAGAAGTAAGCCTTCAGTACTGACATCCAAAAAAGAGTCTTTATCACCAAAAGTGGCATAGTCATTCCTGAGAAGCCCTTATTTATTTGACAGTGATTTTAAAAAATTACTTGTTTGGGGGGAAAAAAAAAATCCCACTTACTAATAGGTTATCCTCAATCCTTAATAATACTGGCTGGGACTTTTCCAAGAACTTTCACAAAGAGATTTTAGGATTTTAGCTTTTTTTAAAAAATTGAAGTACAGTTGACCTATAATTATGTTTCATGTATACAATAGTAATTCAATACTTTTATAGATTATGCATCACACACATTTATAATATTATTGACTATATTCCCTGTGTTGTACATTGTATCCCAGTTATATATTTTTTAATTGGTAGGTATGTCTTTAATCCTATTCACCTATTTCACCCAGCTATCAACATTACTTACCTCTGATAACCTTTGTTCTCTGATCTCTGAGCCTGTTTCTGCTTTATGTTCATTCACTTATTTGCTTTTGTTTTGCTTTAGATTCCACATACAAGTGAAAACATACAGTATTTGCCTTTCTGTATCTGACATTTCACTTAGCGTAAGACTTTTAAGTTCATCTTTTAAGTTCATCATCTTATGATGTATTACTCAATTTAGTTTGCTAGATTTTTGTTGAGGATTTTTATATCTATGTTTATCAGTAATATTGGTCTATTGCTTTCTTGTGTTATTTTTGTGTTGTTTTTGTTTCAGGGTAATACTGGCCTTATAGAATGAGTTTGGAAGTGTTCCCTTTTCTACAATTTTTAGAATAATTTGAGAAGGATCAGTATTAACTCTTCTTTAAATGTTTTGTAGAATTCCCCATGAATCAGTCTGGTCCTGAACTTCTGTTTGCTGGTTTTTGTTTGTTTGTTTGTTTGTTTGTTTTTATTACTGATTAAATTGCATGACTGGCATTCAATCTTTTCATATTGTCTATTTCTTTTTTATTTAGTCCTGGATTTGTATGTTTCTATGAATTTACCCATTTCTCCTAGGTAGTTCAATTCATTGGAGAACAACTGTTCAGAGCATTTTCTTATTATTGTATTTCTGTGTTATTGGTTGTAACATTTTCTCTTTTATTTCTACTTGTATTTGCTACTCTGTAATACAGAGTTTGTTTGCCTAAAGTTTTATCAATTTTGCTGAGCTTTTGGAAAAAAAACAGCTCTTAGTTTTATGGATCTTTTCTAGTATTTTTTGTTTGGTCTCCAAGAAAGTTTTTTGCATTATTTATTAATTTATTTCACAATGATATTTATTATTTATTTCCTTCTGCTAATTTTAAGCTTTGTTTATTCTAGTTCCTTTAGGTGCAAAGTTAGGGGCTTATTTGAGATTTTTTTCTCATTTCCTGATTTATGCTTATATTACTGTAAACTTTCCTGTTAGAACAGTATCCCATAGATTTTGGAAAGTTGTGTTTTCATTTTCATTTGTCTCAAGGTATATCATTATTTTCCTTTTTATTTCTTTGTTGACACAATGATTTTTTTAGTAGTATGTTTTTAGTCTTAAATTATTTGTGTTTTGATTTTTTTTTCCAGTTTTCTTCCTGTTATTGATTTCTAGTTTCATTCCATTGTGGTCAAAAAAGATTAATTATATTTCTGTCTTCTTAAATATATTGAGATTTATTTAGTGGCCTAATATGTGATCTATCCTTGAGAATGTCTGTATACATTCAAAAATAATACATTCTACTGTTTTCTAATAGAATGCTGTTATCTATTACCATGTTAGCACATCTGGTCTAATATGTACTTAAACATTACTACTTCTTTATTTTCTGTCTGAATGATCTGTTCATTGATATATTAATAAACGGGGTTTAAAGTTCCCCACTACTATTGTATTGCTGTCAGTTTTTCTTTTTATATCTGTTTATATTTGCTTTTTATATTCAGGTGTTCCAATGTTACATGTTATAAACATATATTTTTATGAACATTATATCCTTATGTTGGATTGTCCCCTTTATCATTATGTAGTGCCCCTTTTTGTCATTATTTCAGTTTTTGTGTTAAAGTTTATTTTGTCTGATATGACCATTGCTACCCTAGCTTTCTTTTAATTTCTTTTTGCTTGTTATATCTTTTCCCCATCTTCTCACTTTCAATCTGTGTGCATCTTCAACTCTAAATTTTCTCTTATAGGCAGTATTTTAATGGGTCTTTTTTGTTGCTGTTGTTGTTTGTTTTCTTTAATCTATTGGGTCACTATGTTTTTGGATTTAGGCTTTCAGTTCATTTGTATTTAGACTGATTATTGATAGGTATTTTTAATATTTCTTATAAGAATGGTTTACTGGTGATGAACTCAGTTTTTGCTTCTTGGGAAATTTTTTATCTCCTTCAATTTTGGATGATAACTGTTGAGTAGAGTATCCTTTGTTGAAGGCTTTTGTACTTTAAATATATCATGCCACTCCCTTCTACCTCCATGATTTCTCCTGAAAAAAAAAAAAAATAGCTGTTAACCTTATGGGAGTTCTCTTGTATGAGACTCTTTATCTTGCTGACTTAAAAATTCTCTCTTAATTTTTATTTTTTGACATTTTAATTATAATTTGTCTTTACATGTTTCCTTTTTAGGTTTAGAGAAATTTTCAGCCACTATTTCATCAAATAAATTTTCTGTCCCATTTTCTCTTTCTGGGAACCCTAGAATGTGAGAATATTAGTATGTCTGGTGTTGTCTCAAAGGTACCTTAAACTATCCTCATTTAAACTTTTCTTTTTCTTTTTTGCAGTTCTGTTTGAGTGAATTCCACTACTCTGTCTTCCAGATTGTTGATCTAGATTTCCATACTTCTTAATCTACTGTTGATTCCCTTTGGTATATTTTTCATTTTAGTATATTGCATTTCAGTTGCTCAGGTCGGTTCTTTTACATAATTCTAATTATTTGTTGAAGTTCTCACTGTGTTCCTTCATTTTTCCGCTAAGTTCAGTGAGTATTTTTATGACCTTGTCTTTGCACTTTACTGGGTAAATTACTTTATTAGTTCCACCCACTCCCCCCAAATTTTATCTTGTTCTTATATTTGGAACATATTCCTTTGTTCCCTCATTTTGTTTGATCTTCTATGTCTGTTTCTGTGATATTAGGTGAAACAGTCACTTTAACAGGCCTTGAAAGAATGTCGTTTTGTGGGAGTATCCCTATGCAAACTGTGTATGCCTGGTCGCTTTGCTGGGAGTGCTGAATCTGAAGCTAGCACAGTGGGTTTCCCTGGGGCAACTCGGAAGCCAGCATCTTGGCTGGGTAATGAGAATTGGAAATGGAGCTTAGCGGATGTCAGGGCTTTTCCCAGGATGTGTCAGAAGCAACTCTCTTAGCAGAGTTTGGAAGGGTGGCTAGAGCCAGAGTCCAGTGTAGACCAGGGCTTCTTCCAGAGAGGGTTGGAAACTGTCACTTTGGGGGAGGTGAGCTGGAGCCAGTAAGGTAGAGTTGGGTCCCATGCAGACAGAGCTTTTCCCAGGCCATGCTTGAGGCCACTTCCTTGGGGGTGGGATTGGAGCCAGAGCCAAGAGTAGGTCTGGGGATGTTCTGGCAACCTTGCCAAGTGCTTATCATTCTGCTGCTCCTGTGCTGTGAGTGGGAGTAAGTTTGTTCATTTGTCTTTTAAGTGCAGTGTTAGTTTCCTACAGTCCTCAGGTTCTCCCAGCAAGCCCTGTTGGGTTTCTAAACAAGTTAAAGGGATCATCTTCCTGCACTTGTCCCCAGGGCAGGGATGCCCAATCTGGGGCTCAAACTACTCACTCCTTAAGGACTGACATCCCTTTTCACTTTCACTAAGTGTGTGACACGCCTTTTCCCAGCTGGATTGCCTGCCAGGGATGTGGGCCTGGACTAGTTTACTTCTCCTAACAGACTCTGTGTGGTTCTTTATATTCTTGGTTGTAGAACTGCTGTTCTGCTACTCTTCAGGTTGTTCTCAAAGAGAGGTGTTTTACATGTAGTGTTTGTATATTCATGGTAGATGGTGAGAGCTTTTAACGTTTGATAAATAATAGATGAATACACAGCATCAGAGTTTTGTTTGTTCATTTAACAAAAGTCTCACATTTTTTGCTTTTAGGAAAATTATTATTTTATTTCTGGCTAAATAAATGAATATCTATATCAGAATCCTAGTTAGTGGGATAGACAAGTAACGCTTTTCCCAAAATTGTTTTGGGAAGTTATCTGGTCTAATGGAATGAGGATATCAAGAAAAAAAAAAAAACCTAATCCTATGTGAGTGATAATTTAGTATTAATATTTAGTCTGGGGTAATGGAATTCTGCTCAACTATAGGAAAGAATTATTGGCAAGCAGTTGAAAAATTGACAATTGTAATTTTGAATAAATGACAGTGAAAAAGTGCTTGCTGAAAAGATTTTCATTTATTTCTAGCAGTTCTAATTCTGCATTTATATTTCAAAGTACATTTATTTTTATGTTATTGGCTAAATAAAGAATGCCATGGATATTCTACAATATTTATATGAGCACATTTGGTAATGTATAATTATGTGTTTTAAAAATTAATACAAAGTTAATATTTTTATATTCCAATAGTTACTAACATTTGTAGATCATAGTGGAAATAGTACAATCTTTCTAAAGTTAGCAATTTTCCCTGCAGCAGCAGAGACCCAAGAAGAACCCTGCTTTAACATGTTTTTCTCCTAGAATGTGACACTTTTAGGTCATGGATAATCCTTTTTATTTTCAAAGAGGTAAAAGCTGAGTGTAAATTGTGTTTCCAATTATGAAGTTTGGGATAATTAAAATTTAAATATTTTTCTTCACCAGTATCAATCTACTCCAAGGACTGACTTTATTAATAGAAAAATTAACTAAACTTGGTTATTCCATTGTTAGCATTTGGACTTCAACTAATTAAATTTTCACTTAATAATTTTTTCAGTCTGCTGCCATTTCTCATAAAGCCTTTTTTTCTTCTTCTTTTACCCTTATTAGCATCACATACCTTTTCACCTTATATTGGAAAATTTAATGAAATACTAATGAGACTTTAAGATTCAAAAGAATGCTTAAAATGTTAT
Organism: Ovis aries; assembly: GCF_016772045.2. Taxonomy (NCBI): domain Eukaryota; kingdom Metazoa; phylum Chordata; class Mammalia; order Artiodactyla; family Bovidae; genus Ovis; species Ovis aries. The sequence continues at coordinate 1,395,014 of NC_056059.1, forward strand.
TTTCCAGGACATTTTGAATAAAGAACTGTAATTGCACATCATTTTTCCTTTGGCTAACTGACAACTTTTTCTAAAAGACATATTTTTTTTATTTCTAAACAAATGAATCAACTGCTAGTGTTAATACTTGTGGTGTTTTCTTTAATAAAGATAAAGGGAGAAAATATCTAAAGTCAAGCAAGAAATGGGCTTCCCTGGTGGCTCAGAGGGGAAAGAATCAACCTGCAATGCCAGAGACCTGGGTTTGATCCCTAGGTTGGGAAAATGCCCTGGGAACAGCTACATTTTCTAGTATTCTGGCCTGGAGAATTCCATGGACAGAGGAGCACTTGCAGGCTACAGTTCATGGGGTTGCAAATAGCAGAACAAGACTGAGTGACTTCCACTTTCACTTTAAATGGAAATACTTTTATATATTCAAACCTTGACATCATTGCAAATACCATTGTTTTCTTTTTTTATCACAAAGACTTTCAATGAAGCTTATGTTTGTTCAATTCTTGTAAATATTTTCTATGTTTTTGACCCTACACAAAATTGAGTCCCAAGTATCCTCATTAATTCTACAAGATTTACATAAAAATCAACTTAAACACAAAAATTAATGTTCATACATTTTCACTGGATATTCTTTAATCATTTCTAATTATTCTTCAACAATTGTCTTATATCAGTTTTTATAGAATAAAATAATTCAGAATTTTCTCTAGCACCATCAATTGAAAATTGTTTTTGCTGTTGTTACCTTAGAAAAGTATATTTCATCCTTGGTAATCTACAGTTCTTTAGGATGGTTATCAGTCCTTTTTATTTTTGCCTAGTGTTCTGATTGTTCCTGTTCAGTTTTCTCTCTTCTTCCTCAAACCTGTTAAATTTTAGATTTTTTTTCTCAAAATTACTTAAGTTTGTTCTTTGAAGTTCTTGTCCAGAAGAAGCATCATCTAATTATTTGAAAAGTTAGATAGTAGTGGGAAAATAGATAAAAGATTAAGTCAAGAGGAATGGGTGGGGATTATGATGAATCTTGGAATGTTTGTCCTACCTAAAAGGCATTAAAGTTTTCAAAATGTACTAAAACTTTCTGTCTACCAAAAAAATTCTCCAAAAAAAAAACCAAAAAAATCTTGGTTAGAAGTTGCCCAGCAGTTTACCAATGTGTGACTGTTTTAAATTGAGAAAGACTCTGAAAATCAGAATTTTAAGTCCTTTGCTTACTGTCACAATATATATATTTGAGCTGTGAATTGAATGTAGATTTGCCACTTACAAAATCTTTGTAACTTGATAGTACATTACTATATATATATTGAGCAGTTAAAATAGGGACATTTTAATGAAGATACTGTGGGTTCGTTGATGTGAGACGATATAAACAAGGTGTGTTTTAGAAGGAAACTTTGTTTAGAAGGAAACCATAAAAGGTGTATTGTACACTTGAAGGTGGAATGTGGTTTCATGTTAATCAGATAGGAAGTTGTTAGGATTTGCGGTACAAGCTATCAGAAATTTAGTAACTTAAAAAAACATCCATTTATTATCTCACAGCACTTAGATCAGAAATCTGAGTGATTACCACTTAAAATTACTGCTGTATCTTCTGTCCCTAATACTACCATTTCTTTCTATATTTTAGGGCTTATACTAAGTACTTTATTTTAACTCATTTAAATCTCATAGCAACTCTGTGAACTAAATTTTAGTATTATGTCAATTTTATAAGGGAACACAAAAGTGGTGATCATTGGAATTAATCCATCAGTATTTGAGTATTTCTACCATTGTGTTTCTTTAACCGTTTCACTTATATGTGGAAAGTAAAGAATTCCCAGGATGAAGAAAATAATAGAGAAAGTCACTGCTGTGTTGAGTTATTCCCTCTCCCTGACCCCAGTGTACCAGTGATGTCACTTTAATTTAGCTAAACAAGTATCATCCTTTCCTTTCATGAAAAATCTCTCAGTGTATCCCTCATCTTCCATGCAGGAAAACTAAAACCATTATAAATATTGAAAAACAAAACAAAACAAAACAAAGAATTTCTTACAAAAGTTTCAGGACAATTGGAAGGAGGAAGTTGATATATCCTTGATATTAATAATGATAAGAAGCTCTTTTTATATTGCTGGGGGGAAAAAAAGAGTGAGGAAACCAGAGTCCAAAAGCAGCTCTACACTGCTATGCAAAGTCTCTGATGCTCTGTCGAAATTTCAAAGGCTACTCAAGTCTCAGGCCACAACATAATAGACAGACATGCTACTAGGAGCAGAAAAAAGAAAAGAAATTCCTCCCTCACATTTCTACTTTCTTCTAGAGCTTTCCATTGGTGAGATCTGAACTAATCCAGCATGAAGGAAAGTCTAGGAAATGTAACTTTTGGATTTTCCAGGTCTTTGAGATATAAAGCAGACTAGAAAGAGGCTGGAAAGTGGCAACAAGCGAACTAGTCAGATGACTAGCATACTGGGGACCCAGCTGTGGAAAGTTGATCTAGTTCTTTTTTTAATTAATTAAGTTGCACTGGGTCTTAGTTGTAGCACACATGACCTTTGTTGCAGCAATTGCAATCCTTTTCAGTTATGACAGGCAGGATCTTTTTGTTGTTCTGCCGTCTGTGGAATCTTTAGTTATGGCAAGTGGGAACCTAGTTCCCTGACCAGGGATCAAACCTGTATCCCCTGCTTTGAGAGCTCAAAGTCTTAGCCACTGGACCACCAGGGGAAGCCCCAAGTTGGTGTAGTTCTTGAAGTTCCTTTTTCCCTCTTTGCACCAATTCCACTCTTCTCCGTCAACCTTGGGTTTTCCTCCTCTGTTACAGTGGTTTTGATGGAAGGAGGAGCCAGTTTATTTTCCAAGGGTACCTTCTTTTGCCTATGTAGAATTTCAGCCCTGTCTGCAGTTGCTGGAGTTTTCCTGCTTCCATTTACAGTCCCATCACAATCTCTGGTCCCATTCATAGCACCTATATGTGGCCACACTGCCATAGATCTTACTGCTTTTAATTTGGGAGTGAAAAGCTGTAAATTCTTGGATTAGTTTGTTTTGTTGAAACTAGGAATTTTTATTGAAATAGTGAATATGAAAATGTTCATTTGTTAAAATGTTCTCCTGTATTTTCTCCAGAAGCTTTAAATGAGATGGTGTCAAGATTCACTTTTCCAATAAATATATTTCTGTTGTAGTGTCATGTGTTAAAAGGCATTCTTTTTCCCATTTTTTCAGCATGATATTTGAAATACTCAGTTTTCACTTTTGATAGTCTTTTAGTTGCATTTAGTTTTTTTTATTATTGTAGTTTTTAATAAGCATTTTTAATCGTGTCTCACAAAATATACAGGGGACAAACACTAGAGTCCTAACAGGCAGAGTCACTCTGAATTTTTTAAAGTCCTGTATGTCACAATATTTCTCTTAATGAATTATTTTTCAAAACACACACATCACATTTTTTCTCATTATAAATCTTATGCTCCTTTAGATTTTTGTTCCATTTTTAATTTTGTTTTAATTCATACTTTAAAAAAAAAAGTAACAGAATGTCATGAAATTATAACTAATGACTGCCATTCTCAGGCTCAGTCACATATCTATTTTTATGTGACTATTCTGGTTAAAATATAGTTACTAACAATATAGTGTATAATTCCTTACTACTGTGAAGATTATGTGCATTTTACCTGAAGGTTCAAACTTAAGAGTCTTACAGTACTTTTTCTTGAGTTAAGGTTTTATTAAAATTTCCACTTCTTGCCATCCAAAAATTGTCCTTACAAACTAGTTAGAATGGCCTGCTTTTTTTTTTAATTGAGATATAATTGACATAGAACATGGTATTAGTTTCAGGTGTACAACATAATGATTTAATATTTGTATATACTGTAAGATTACCATTACAGATCAGTACATGTGTTATACATTTTTTTATTGAAATGAGAGGTTTTAAAATCTACTCTTCTAGCAACTTTCAAATACACAGTACAGTGTTGTTAACTATAGTTGCCATGCTGTACATGATATTCACACACTTACTGAGTTTATAACTGGAAGTTCACCTGTGATCACCTTCATTCATGTATCACCTCGTCCTCTGGCAAACACCAAGCAGCTTGATGTTTCTATGAGATTGTTATTTTTTTATTCCACATGTAAATGAGATCATATGGAATTTGTCTTTCTCTATATGACTTATTCCCCTTAGTATTGTTTTTATTCAATTGCTCAGTTGTGTCTGACTTTTTGTAGCCCTATGGACTATAGCATGTCAAGCTTCCTTGTCATTCACCATCTCCCAGAGCTTGCTCAAACTCATGTCCATTGAGTCATTGATGCCATCCAACCATCTCATCCTCTGTCATTTCCTTCTCTGTGGGCCTTCAATCTTTCCCAGCATCAGTGTCTTTCCTAATGACTTGGCTCTTCATATAAAGTGGCCATAGTATTGGAACTTAGCTTCAGCATCAGTCTTTCCAATGAATATTCATGGTTGATTTCCTTTAGGATTGACTGGCTTGATCTCCTAGCTGTCCTAGAGACTCTCAAGACTCTTCTCCAGCACCAAACTTTGAAAACATCAGTTTTCAACCCTAAGCATTCTTTATGGTCCAACTCTCATATCCACACATGACAACTGGAAAAACCATAGCTTTGACTATACAGACCTTCGTTGGCAAAGTAATGCCTCTGCTTTTCAATAAGCTGTCTAGGTTTGTCACAGCATTTCTTCCAAGGAGCAAGTGCTTTGAATTTCATGGTTGTTATGCCCTCAAGATTCATGCATGCTGTAGAAAATGGCAAGATTTCCTTATTTTTTTTAATATATATCTATTTCTGTATATAGATGTAGTGGAAACAATGACAGACTTTATTTTGGGGGGCTCCAAAATCACTGCAGATGGTGACTACAGCCAAGAAATTAAAAGATGCTTGCTCCTTGGAAGAAAAGTTATGACCAAACTTCACAGCATAGTAAAAAGCAGAGACATTACTTTGCCAACAAAGGCCCATCTAGTCAAACCTATGGTTTTGCCAGTAGTCATGTATAGATATGAGAGTTGGACTATAAGGAAAGCTGAGTACTGAAGAATTGATGCTTTTGAACTATGCTGTTGGAAAAGACTCTTGAGAGTCCCTTGGACTGCAAGGAGATCCAACCAGTCCATCCTAAAGGAAATCAGTCCTGAATATTCACTGGAAAGACTGATTGATGTGAAGACTTTACTCATTTGAAAAGACCCTGATGCTGGGAAAGATTGAAGGTGGGAGGAGAAAGGGACAACAGAGGATAAGATGGTTGGATGGCATCACTGACTCAGTGGATATGATTTTGAGTAAATTCCAGGAGTTGTTAATGGGTAGGAGGCCTGGTGTGTGTGCTGCAGTCCATGGGGTCACAAAGAGTTGAACACAACTGGGTGACTGAACTGTTATCTGTATATATCTATCAAACTCAAATCTTCTTTATTCATTTTTCTGCCAAAGGATACTTGGTTGCTTCCATGTCTTAGCTATTGTAAATAATGCTGCTATGAACAATGAGAGTGCATTTATCTTTTTAAACTACTGTTTTCATTTCCCTCAAATAAATAATGAGAATTGGGAATGATGGATCATATTCTATTTTGAATAATATTCTATTTTGATTCATATGAGGAGCTTCCATAGTGTTTGCTATACTAGCTGTAGCAGTTTACATTCCCACTAATTTAGTACAAGGTTTCCTTTTCTCTACATCCTTCACAATATTTGTTGCTTCTTGTCTTTTTGAAAAGAACCATTCTAGCAGGTGTGAAGCGACATTTCATTATGTCTTTGATTTGCTTTTCCTTGATGATAAGTGATGTTCAGTATCTTGCCACATCCTGGTGGTAATTAGTCTGTCTTCTTTGTAAAAATTTCTCTTCATCCATCTCATCAGAACTGATTCAAATGAATTCTTTTTAACGGCTGAGTAATACTCCATTGTGTATATGTACCACAGCTTTCTTATCCATTCATCTGCTGATGGACATCTAGGTTGTTTCCATGTCCTGGCTATTATAAACAGTGCTGCGATGAACATTGGGGTACATGTGTCTCTTTCAATTCTGGTTTCCTCGGTGTGTATGCCCAGAAGTGGGATTGCTGGGTCATAAGGTAGTTCTATCTGCAATTTTTTAAGGAATCTCCACACTGTTCTCCATAGTGGCTGTACTAGTTTGCATTCCCACCAACAGTGTAGGAGGGTTCCCTTTTCTCCACACCCTCTCCAGCATTTATTGCTTGCAGATTTTTGGATCGCAGCCATTCTGACTGGTGTGAAGTGGTACCTCATTGTGGTTTTGATTTGCATTTCTCTAATAATGAGTGATGTTGAGCATCTTTTCATGTGTTTGTTAGCCATCCGTATGTCTTCTTTGGAGAAATGTCTATTTAGTTCTTTAGCCCATTTTTTGATTGGGTCGTTTATTTTTCTGGAATTGAGCTGCAGAAGTTGCTTGTATATTTTTGAGATTCATTTGAATCAGTTCTGATGAGATGGATGAAACTGGAGCCGATTATACAGAGTGAAGTAAGCCAGAAAGAAAAACACCAATACAGTATACTAACACATATATATGGAATTTAGGAAGATGGCAATGATGACCCTGTATGCAAGACAGGGAAAGAGACACAGATGTGTATAACGGACTTTTGGACTCAGAGGGAGAGGGAGAGGGTGGGATGATTTGGGAGAATGACATTCTAACATGTATACTATCATGTGAATTGAATCGCCAGTCTATGTCTGACGCAGGATGCAGCATGCTTGGGGCTGGTGCATGGGGATGACCCAGAAAGATGTTATGGGGAGGGAGATGGGAGGGGGGTTCATGTTTGGGAATGCATGTAAGAATTAAAGATTTTAAAATTTAAAAAATAAAAAAATAAAATTAAAAAAAAAATTCTCTTCAAGTCTTTTGCCCATTTTAAAATCAGATTGTTTTCTGTTGTTGAATTGCATGAGTTATTTTAGATATTAACTCTTTTTCAGATACATGATTTGCAAATGTTTTCTCCCATTCCAATAAGTTGTCTTGTTTTTGTTGTTGATGGCTTCTTTTGCTGTACAAAACCAAATGACATTTTAATTCATAAGATTTTTGTTTGTTATTATATACATATTCATATTTGTAAATGTACTTTCATAGAGCAGAAAAGTAATACTTTATGACAGTATAATTTATTGGTCCCAAAGAACATCTCATATTTGATATATACTCTTCAAAGTTTTATGAAACTAGTTTCTAATGTTAACATTTAAAAATATTAATGTCATAATATAATTTTATTAGAATATATTTATATATTACTGATAGCACTTTTTGTTGCTTATTATTAATGTGTTTTAAAAATAAAATTCCAGAGAAAAGTGATAAAAGTCACATTGAAAATTTGAGTTAGGAAATGAATTAATTACTACAGGAATTTTTATGTAACATAAAATACACACGTGTAATATAAGCACATGTAAAGATGTACAAGCTCATCATTTGCCGTCAATCACAGTTTTGCTGTTTTGCCTTATCTCTCAACGTGTGTGAATCTCTAGCTAATCTGAAATAAGATGGTGAAACACCATGTGTCTTCTCTAAACCCATGAAATAAGAAAAAATAAACAAATGACTCTGTTAACGTCTCTGGAAAGATATAAAACAGAAAAACAGATTTAATTAAATAGTTCAGAGTACAGGCTCTGGAGACAGACATATTGGTGTTTTCAATGTTTGACTCACCCCATCGTGGCTGGATGATTTCATGTATGGCTAAAATCGTCTAAAATGGCTAAAATCATCACTCTAAGTTTCCTCATTTTTCTCCCTGTAAATGCCAGAAATAATAAACAAATGTAACTCCTCCTTCACATTTTCACCTTCCTCATCTCCATCACATCATCATCATCATCATGACTCATTGCTTTCAAAGGAAGTTGAATACCACATGACACCACAGTTATATTCTCTCCTCTCAAGGATTTTGCTCCATTGTTTTTCTACATTATTTCCTTGACCTTTCCCTTTCCATTTTTCCTTTAAATATTATAAAAAGTTGTATGTCTTCCAACTTAAAAAAAGATCATTTAAATCTGCCTCTTCCCTGTCACTCTAGAATCCTTCAAAGCAAAATTTACCAAAATAATTGACTAAAGGTCATCTTTACTTTCTTTGTACCCCTTTTGACTCATTAGTCCCTGATGACTTCTGAGTTGGAGAAATTCTCCAGCTGTGTTTAAGCTTTACTTACACAAACAATACTTTTGTCAGCGAATGTGTGTGCATGTGTTTCCATACACCAAGGATTCTCCTTGACACCAGCTGAATTGCCTACAATTTAATTCAGTTCTGACACTAACAGCATTTAGTGCAGATACCACAGGTTAGGGATTCTGTCAGGTCTGCCCTCATATCAGCTGCCAATTGCAAGTAGTACCCCTGCACAGTCCCATTTTCTTAAGGTTCACTACTGGGCTTACTTATTTTTAACTCTAATCTATTCTCAGAGTATTAAAACTTATCAATATGCCAAGGTATGCTAATATTTGTATCTCAGACTTAATATGCCCTGAACTGAACGCTTGATCTTTCACATCTAGATTCTAATTTTCTCCATTTTAGTTTATGGAATCTATATTCATACCATTGCTCATGGTAGAAAATGAAGAGTTAGTTTTGATGTCTCTTTTTCTCACCTTCCCTACATAACCTGCCATGCCAGTCTGTCAGTGCTACATTTAAAATGTTCTGTAGCTTCAGCTTCATTTTCATCAACTTAAACTTCTCTTCATCTTCAGAAAGTGGAAGTCGCTCAGTCGTGCCCAACACTTTGCGACCCCATGGACTAAACACTCCACTGAATCCTGCAGGCCAGAATAGTGGAGTGGGTAGCCTTTCCCTTCTCCAGGGGATCTTTCCGATCCTGGGATCAAACCCAGGTCTCCCACACTGCAGACAGATTCTTTACCAGCTGAGCCACAAGGGAAGCCCAAGTATACTGAAGTGGGTAGCCTTTCTCTTCTCCAGCAGTTCTATCTGACCCAGGAATCAAACCAGGGTATCCTTTCTACCACCTGAGCTAAGGGAAGCCCATCAGAGATGCTGGTAAATGATCCAAGCCCTCTCACTTAAGCAAATGTAGTCATTTGTCAAATGTAATCATTAATCAATCTGTTTCCACTTTTGCCTCTTTTAAATCAATCTCCATAGTGCAAGCAGAGTGCTATATCCGTTTTTCTTTATATATTCTTTAATTTACAACTGAAAGCTGAAATAGTACCGCAGACCTTTGTTGTTGTTGGTTTTTTTTTGGCATTACTCATGGAAGGATAATTTTTAAGAAAAAAGTTACAAAACATTTAATTATATAGAAGTTGCTTAACCAAGATGTCTATTAATAAGACCTAATTATTTCCCTTTTTTTCACTGTGCTTTTTTTTTTAACCACTTTTTCCCTTCTTTTAGTCATTAAGGTACTTCTCAACATTAATTCTAAATTGCACATGAGACTAAAATTTTCTTCTAGAGGCCACTCAGTAAAATTAAGATATTTTTCATATTAGCAAACTATTCCAATTGCAGATAGATGTTAAATGAAGAAGACTGATTATAGGAGAAGAGGCAGTGATTCATGAAGGAAAAAAAAAAAACTTGTAATGCTATATTTATACAACAGGGACAATTAAAATCACTCATATGATTAAAATGTTTCCCAAGAAGACACAGTAATGTTTGCTTCCTCACTAGGATTTGCTTACATATCATCAGCTAGGTATAATTACCATTCTCACAAGCTGGACAAATAATGAGGCAAGAGAGAAAAGATAAGACTCTTTACAGGTTACCAAATAAGAACATTGCTATGAGTGGGACAAAAAAGCTCTTGTTTTTGTTTTTGTTTTTTTTTTTTTCCCTTGGCCTTTCCTTAATCTCATAAATCTAGATCTCTTTGCCTGAATGTTGTTGACCACTTTGCACTGCAGAATTTCTAGAAATATATGTCCTAAGGCAGCCTTGTATTATCAGAGACTATAGGACTACTAATCCAACCCACCTCCACTTCCGCTGAGGTACACAGCCAGGTTGTCTGTGCCATACTCTAAGAAATTATGTAGGACTGAGCTCTAGGCAATGAATTCTGAACTTTGAACTGTGACAAGAGTACAGCCTTGGGTCATATAAATATCTTTGATTTTTGCTCTTTGTGAGGTTTGATATATAGGTGAGCATGGAAATCTTGGAAATCACATTTTCAAGATGGCAGTTATCAATTAGAAGAAAATATTCCTGATTTGCCATTTGGAGGAGAATCATCTGATCAAGAAGAGCAGTTTTGCCCTTGACTTGAGTAGAGGAACTAATGTTAAGCCACTGACATTTTGGGAGCTGCATCCATTAAACTAGCATCACTAGTTAGTGAAAGTTAAGTCACTCAGTCATGTCTGACTCTTTGCAACACCATGGACTGTAGCCCACAGGCTTCTCTATCCACGGGATTCTCCAGGCAAGAATACTGGAGTGGGTTGCCATTTCCCTCTCCACGGGATCTTCCTGACCCAGGGATCAAATGCAGGTCTCCCGCATTAGAGGCAGACGCTTTAACCTCTGAGCCGCCAGGGAAGCCCCGTGCCATAAATGGTAAACTAATTCTCTTATTTTTTCACTTGAAGCTTATAATAAAGGAAGTTTTTAAATGTCCAGGTTTCATTATGCAGAGCTCTTACTCGTTTCTTTCTTCTGAAATAGCACTGTTTTTATCTGATACCACCTGTAAAGCTTTTAACCTTTTTGCACTTGCTTAATCACCTGTTCTGGAGAAGGCAATGGCAACCCACTCCAGTACTCTTGCCTGGAGAATCCCAGGGACAGAGGAGCCTGGTGGGCTATCTATGGGGTCGCACAGAGTCGGACACGGCTGATGTAACTTAGCAGCAGCAGCAGCAGCAATCATCTGTTCAGTTTGTGGGAAATGGCAGTAATCTTTAGACTATTGTAATGTTGGAAAATACAAGTGGGAAAGCAAAGGTTACCATGTCTCCTTGGGAGAGTTCTTTAAATGGCATCTAGAAACTGGACTCAGATTTGACTTAAGTTAAACTTCTGCAGTTGGCCCCTGAAGGTTCAGCTTTAGAGTAAAATCCTTCCTAGAAGCTTAGGTCTGGGCACTAAGTAAAGCTCGTATTTCCCAGTTTGCAGTGAAGGCAGAAAGAGACAGTAAGAATCTAGCCCAGGGAATTTGAAGAAGCCACGTTTCCTCCATAAAACCACTTAAAAACCTTCCCACTGCATTGGAGTGAAATTATTCAACCTTAATGTAGACCACCAGGCCCTGGTCCGTGCCTGCCCTTCTAGCCTCTCCTCAGGATTTCTTTATTTTGTTTTATCCACTGTGATTATTTCATTCATTGAAGACACAGGGCTCACTGACATCAGGGATTTCTGACAAAAAGTGCTCTGGAAATGCTTCTCCCTGAAAACCTTTGCTCAGAGGCTCTTCTCTTCAAGGGTCTCATTAAGGATCACATTTAGTGATATCTCTCTCAGTCTCACTCAAAATTGTTTCTTTATTTAATGTTTTCTTTATAAAATATGCTTTTCCTTTATAAAAACTATCACAATTTGTATTTGTAAAGTTGCTTTGGGATGATTTAATACTTCCTGTTTTATTCACATCTGCATTTGCTCCCATTGGCTGGAAAGTAGTAGGAACTATTCTTTTTTTTTTTTTATTTTAAAATTTAATTCTTACATGCGTTCCCAAACATGACCCCCCCTCCCACCTCCCTCCCCACAACATCTCTCTGGGTCATCCCCATGCACCAGCCCCAAGCATGCTGCACCCTACGTCAGACATGGACTGGCTATTCAATTCTTACATGACAGCATACATGTTAGAATTCCCATTCTCCCAAATCATCCCACCCTCTCCCTCTCCCTCTGAGACCAAAAGTCCGTTATACACATCTGTGTCTTTTTTCCTGACTTGCATACAGGGTCGTCATTGCCATCTTCTAAATTCCATATATATGTGTTAGTATACTGTATTGGTGTTTTTCTTTCTGACTCACTTCACTCTGTATAATTGGTTCCAGTTTCATCCATCTCATCAGAACTGATTCAAATGAATTCTTTTTAACGGCTGAGTAATACTCCATTGTGTATATGTACCACAGCTTTCTTATCCATTCATCTGCTGATGGACATCTAGGTTGTTTCCATGTCCTGGCTATTATAAACAGTGCTGCGATGAACATTGGGGTACATGTGTCTCTTTCAATTCTGGTTTCCTTGGTGTGTATGCCCAGAAGTGGGATTGCTGGGTCATAGGGGAGCTCTATTTGCAATTTTTTAAGGAATCTCCACACTGTTCTCCATAGTGGCTGTACTAGTTTGCATTCCCACCAACAGTGTAGGAGGGTTCCCTTTTCTGCACACCCTCTCCAGCATTTATTGCTTGCAGATTTTTGGATCGCAGCCATTCTGACTGGTGTGAAGTGGTACCTCATTGTGGTTTTGATTTGCATTTCTCTAATAATGAGTGATGTTGAGCATCTTTTCATGTGTTTGTTAGCCATCCGTATGTCTTCTTTGGAGAAATGTCTATTTAGTTCTTTGGCCCATTTTTTTATTGGGTCGTTTATTTTTCTGGAGTTGAGCTGCAGAAGTTGCTTGTATATTTTTGAGATTAGTTGTTTGTCAGTTGCTTCATTTGCTATTATTTTCTCCCATTCAGAAGGCTGTCTTTTCACCTTGCTTATAGTTTCCTTTGTTGTGCAGAAGCTTTTAATTTTAATTAGATCCCATTTGTTTATTTTTGCTTTTATTTCCAGAATTCTGGGAGGTGTATCATAGAGGATCCTGCTGTGATTTATTTCTGAGTGTTTTGCCTATATTCTCCTCTAGGAGTTTTATAGTTTCTGATCTTACATTTAGATCTTTAATCCATTTTGAATTTATTTTTGTGTACGGTGTTAGAAAGTGATCTAGTTTCATTCTTTTACAAGTGTTTGACCAGTTTTCCCAGCACCACTTGTTAAAGAGATTGTCTTTACTCCATTGTATATTCTTGCCTCCTTTGTCAAAGATAAGGTGTCCATATGTGTGTGGATTTATCCCTGGGCTTTCTATTTTGTTCCATTGATCTATATGTCTGTCTTTGTGCCACTACCATACTGTCTTGATGACTGTGGCTTTGTAGTAGAGCCTGAAGTCAGGCAAGTTGATTCCTCCCGTTCCATTCTTCTTTCTCAAGATTGCTTTGGCTATTGGAGGTTTTTTGTATTTCCATACAAATCTTGAAATTATTTGTTCTAGTTCTGTGAAAAATGTGGCTGGTAGCTTGACAGGGATTGCATTGAATTTGTAAATTGCTTTGGGTAGTATACTCATTTTCACTATATTGATTCTTCTGATCCATGAACATGGTATATTTCTCCATCTATTAGTGTCCTCTTTGATTTCTTTCATCAGTGTTTTATAGTTTTCTATATATAGGTCTTTAGTTTCTTTAGGTAGATATATTCCTAAGTATTTTATTCTTTTCGTTGCAATGGTAAATGGAATTGTTTCCTTAATTTCTTTTTCTACTTTCTCATTATTCGTGTATAGGAATGCAAGGGATTTCTGTGTGTTGATTTTATATCCTGCAACTTTACTATATTCATTGATGATCTCTAGTAATTTTCTGGTGGAGTCTTTACGGTTTTCCATGTAGAGGATCATGTCATCTGCAAACAGTGATAGTTTTGCTTCTTCTTTTCCAATTTGGATTCCTTTTATCTCTTTTTCTGCTCTGATTGCTGTGGCCAAAACTTCTAGAACTATGTTGAATAGTAGCGGTGAAAGTGGACACCCTTGTCTTGTTCCTGACTTTAAGGGAAATGCTTTCAATTTTTCACCATTGAGGATAATGTTTGCTGTGGGTTTGTCATATATAGCTTTTATTATGTTGAGGTATGTTCCTTCTATTCCTGCTTTCTGGAGAGTTTTTATCATAAATGGATGTTGAATTTTGTAAAGGCCTTCTCTGCATCTATTGAGATAATCATATGGTTTTTATTTTTCAATTTGTTAATGTGGTGAATTACATTGATTGATTTGCGGATATTGAAGAATCCTTGCATCCCTGAGATAAAGCCCACTTGGTCATGGTGTATGATCTTTTTAATGTGTTGTTGGATTCTGACTGCTAGAATTTTGTTGAGGATTTTTGCATCTATGTTCATCAGTGATATTGGGCTGTAGTTTTCTTTTTTTGTGACATCTTTGTCAGGTTTTGGTATTAGGGTGATGGTGGCCTCATAGAATGAGTTTGGAAGTTTACCTTCCTCTGCAATTTTCTGGAAGAGTTTGAGGAGGATAGGTGTTAGCTCTTCTCTAAATGTTTGGTAGAATTCAGCTGTGAAGCCGTCTGGACCTGGGCTTTTGTTTGTTGGAAGATTTCTGATTACAGTTTCAATTTCCGTGCTTGTGATGGGTCTGTTAAGGTTTTCTATTTCTTCCTGGTTCAGTTTTGGAAATTGTACTTTTCTAAGAATTTGTCCATTTCTTCCACGTTGTCCATTTTATTGGCATACAACTGCTGATAGTAGTCTCTTATGATCCTTTGTATTTCTGTGTTGTCTGTTGTGATCTCTCCATTTTCATTTCTAATTTTATTGATTTGATTTTTCTCTCTTTGCTTCTTGATGAGTCTGGCTAATGGTTTGTCAATTTTATTTATCCTTTCAAAGAACCAGCTTTTGGCTTTGTTGATTTTTGCTATGGTCTCTTTTGTTTCTTTTGCATTTATTTCTGCCCTAATTTTTAAGATTTCTTTCCTTCTACTCACTCTGGGGTTCTCCAACTCTTCCTTTTCTAGTTGCTTTAGTTGTAGAGTTAGGTTGTTTATTTGACTTTTTCTTGTTTCTTGAGGTATGCCTGTATTGCTATGAACTTTCCTCTTAGCACTGCTTTTATAGTGTCCCACAGGTTTTGGGTTGTTGTGTTTTCATTTTCATTAGTTTCTATGCATATTTTGATTTCTTTTTTGATTTCTTCTGTGATTTGTTGGTTATTCAGAAGTGTGTTGTTCAACCTCCATATGTTGGAATTTTTAATAGTTTTTCTCCTGTAATTGAGATCTAACCTTAATGCATTATGGTCAGAAAAGATGCTTGGAATGATTTCGATTTTTTTGAATTTATCAAGTTTAGATTTATGGCCCAGGATGTGATCTATCCTGGAGAAGGTTCCATGAGCACTTGAAAAAAAGGTGAAATTCATTGTTTTGGGGTGAAATGTCCTATAGATATCAATTAGGTCTAACTGATCTAATGTATCATTTAAAGTTTGGGTTTCTTTGTTAATTTTCTGTTTAGTTGATCTGTCCATAGGTGTGAGTGGGGTATTAAAGTGTCCCACTATTATTGTGTTATTGTTGATTTCCCCTTTCATACTTGTTAGCATTTGTCTTACATATTGTGGTGCTCCTATATTAGGTGCATATATATTTATAATTGTTATATCTTCTTCTTGGATTGTTCCTTTGATTATTATGTAGTGGCCTTCTTTGTCTCTTTTCACAGCCTTTGTTTTAAAGTCTATTTTATCGGATATGAGTATTGCCACTCCTGCTTTCTTTTGGTCTCTATTTGCGTGGTATATCTTTTTCCAGCCCTTCACTTTCAGTCTGTATGTGTCCCTTGTTTTGAGGTGGGTCTCTTGTAAGCAGCATATAGAGGGGTCTTGTTTTTGTATCCATTCGGTCAGTCTTTGTCTTTTGGTTGGGACGTTCAACCCATTTATGTTTAAGGTGATTATTGATAAGTATGATCCCGTTACCATTTACTTTGTTGTTTTGGGTTCGGGTTTATACACCCTTATTGTGTTTCCTTTCTAGAGAATATCCTTTAGAATTTGTTGGAGAGCTGGTTTGGTGGTGCTGAATTCTCTCAGCTTTTGCTTGTCTGTAAAGCTTTTGATTTCTCCTTCGTATTTGAATGAGATCCTTGCTGGGTACAGTAAACTGGGCTGTAGGTTATTGTCTTTCATCACTTTAAGTATGTCTTGCCATTCTCTCCTGGCCTGAAGAGTTTCTATTGAAAGATCAGCTGTTATCCTTATGGGAATCCCCTTGTGTGTTATTTGTTGTTTTTCCCTTGCTGCTTTTAATATTTGTTCTTTGTGTTTGATCTTTGTTAATTTGATTAATATGTGTCTTGGGGTGTTTCGCCTTGGGTTAATCCTATTTGGAACTCTCTGTGTTTCTTGGACTTGAGTGATTATTTCCTTCCCCATTTTAGGGAAGTTTTCAACTATTATCTCCTCAAGGATTTTCTCATGATCTTTCTTTCTGTCTTCTTCTTCTGGGACTCCTATAATTCGAATGTTGGAGCGTTTCATATTGTCCTGGAGGTCTCTGAGATTGTCCTCATTTCTTTTAATTCGTTTTTCTTGTTTCCTCTCTGATTCATTTATTTCTACCATTCTATCTTCTATTTCACTAATCCTATCTTCTGCCTCCGTTAATCTACTATTTGTTGCCTCCATAGTGTTTCTGATCTCATTTATTGCGTTATTCATTATATTTTGACTCTTTTTTATTTCTTCTAGGTCCTTGTTAAACCTTTCTTGCATCTGCTCAATCTTTGTCTCTAGCCTATTTATCTGTGATTCCATTTTGATTTCAAGATTTTGGATCATTTTCACTATCAATATTCGGAATTCCTTCTCCGGTAGATTCCCTACTTCTTCCTCTTTTGTTTGGTTTGGTGGGCAGCTCTCCTGTTCCTTTACCTGCTGAGTATTCCTCTGTCTCTTCATCTTGGTTATATTGCTGCGTTTGGGGTGGCCTTTTTATATTCTGGTAATTTGTGGAGTTCTCTTTATTATGGAGCTTCCTCACTTTGGGTGGGGTTCTATCAGTGGCTTGTCAAGGTTTCCTGGTTAGGGAGGCTTGTGTTGGAGTTTTGGTGGGTGGAGCTGGGTTTCTTCTCTCTGGAGTGCAGTGGAGTAACCCGTAATGGGTTACAAGACATCTAAGGTTTTGGGATAATTTTTAGCTGCCTGTATATTGAAGCTCAGGGGATTGTTTCTGTGTTGCTGGAGAATTTGTGTGGTATGTCTTGTTTTGGAACTTGTTGGCCCTTGGGTGGAGCTTGGTTTTGGTGTAGGTATGAAGGCATTAGATGGGCTCCTATTGCTTAATGATCCCTGAATTCATGAGTTCTCTAATGTTTTCAGGCTTTGGATTTAAGCCTCCTGCTTCTGGTTTTCAGTTTTATTTTTACAGTAGCCTCTAGACTTCTCCATCTATACAGCACCGATGATAAAACATCTAGGTTAAAGATGAAAAGTTTCTCCACATTGAGGGACACTCAGAGAGGTTCATGTGTTAATGGTCCCAAGTCTCCTGAGTCCTGGCTTCCAGCTTCACTGGCAGTGATCTCTGATTTCGAGGATACAGATGCAGGGATTTGGACTGGACTCGAGCTGCGACAGCGGCGCTGGGCTTATGCTGAGCCAGCCAACCGCTCGGGCTCCTCGAAATCTTCACATCGACCTTCTCCGGAGCCAGATGCTGCAGGCTCGTGGGAGCATTCAAACTGCCAGAACTATTCTTAAAATGAATAGATGAATGAAGTTAATACAGAAAATTAACACTCATAAATTTATTGACCCACAATTGACTAAACATTTCCAAATTGGCAGTGCTATTCTAGTATGGTCATGTTATACATGTGTATTGTGAAATAATAATTCTATGAATTCTAAAATACAAAATGATGACTTGTTTTGGCATAAATAGTATTATTGTTAAGAATAACCTTCCTCTACTCCTCCTCTCCAAAATAAATCAAGGAGGAGAAGAACATTCCATTGCTGAATGAGTTTATACAATAAACACTTAGACAGTGCCTGCATATTTTAATAGCAAGTTCTCAGGAAATTTTAGCTATTATATCCTTGTTACTAAAATTTAATTTGTTATATCTGCTACATCATAATGGTAGATTATAATTGTTATTTGTTAAAAATCACAATTGTTAATCATAATTTAAAATCTGTTTTTCCCATATTATAATTTGCATTGTATTTTTTGTTTTATGATTGATTTAAAGTCTCATTTTTATATTACTATTCAGTTCAGTCAGTTCAGTCACTCAGTCGTGTCCGACTCTTTGCGACTCCATGAATTGCAACACACCAGGCCTCCCTGTCCATCACCAACTACCAGAGTTCACTCAAACTCATGTCCATTGAATCGGTGATGCCATCCAGCCATCTCATCCTCTGTTGTTCCCTTTTCCTCCTGCCCCCAACCACTCCCAGCATCAGGGTCTTTTCCAATGAGTAAACTCTTCATATGAGGTGGCCAAAGTACTGGAGTTTCAGCTTCAGTATCATTCCTTTCAAAGAGAACCCAGGACTAATCTCCTTCAGAATGGACTGGTTGGATGTCCTTGCAGTCCAAGGGACTCTCAAGAGTCTTCTCCAGCACCACAGTTCAAAAGCATCAACTCTTCATCACTCATCTTTCTTAAGAGTCCAATTCTCATATCCATACATGACCACTGGAAAAATCATAGCCTTGACTAGACGGACCTTTGTTGGCAAAGTAATGTCTCTGCTTTTCAATATGCTATCCAGGTTGATCATAACTTTCCTTCCAAGGAGTAAGTGTCTT
Source organism: Ovis aries (assembly GCF_016772045.2). Lineage (NCBI taxonomy): Eukaryota > Metazoa > Chordata > Mammalia > Artiodactyla > Bovidae > Ovis > Ovis aries. Next base: position 1,413,686 of record NC_056059.1, read on the forward strand.
CTAATTTCATGGCTGCAATCACCATCTGCAGTGATTGGAGTACTATTACTCATTAGTAATACATGACTAAGGTAACTACATTAGCAGTTACTACATGTAGTATCATGTATTAACATGTAATAACTATATTCCAATTAAATATATGAATAACCTATGATTACCTATGTAAAAACTATAGCCTAGTTCTTAGTAATAATTAATTTTAAAAGAAATGAGGGACTGATTCAAAGGAGTTTTATGACTCATTGGAAGATAAATAGACTTTAACTGAAACAAAGATGAATGTGGAGGCTGTGTTGTAATACATTAAGGGGCAAAAGTTGCCTTCTTTAATTTTCCTAATTTATAGTTTGATGTCTGAAATAGCAAAGCATTGTGTTTAAAAATTTTTGGAAATTAAAGCTTCTTTTAGTTTTGGTTTTAATTAGTAAGATTTTATGGAGCAACTTGGCCCTGTTCAAGAAGAAGTAAGCAAATGGCATAAAAATGGTCCTTTGTTTGTGTAGCTTGAAATAAAGACTCATCACTTCTTATTTTCACTTCTTACCAGAGATAACTGAGGTGGGGTGTCATGCTATTTTAGTCTTCAAAGCAAAAATCTAACAATCTGGAATTTGGTTGCTGTTCATTCACTTAGTCGTGTCCAACTCTTTGCCTCATGCACTGCAGCACCCCAAGGTTCCCTGTCCTTCACCATCTCCTGGAGCTTGCTCAAACTCATGTCCATTGAGTGATTGATGCCCTACAACAATCTCATCCTCATCTCCTTCTCCTGCCTTCAATCTTTCCCAACATCAGGATGTTTTCTAATGAGTAGGCTCTTCACTTCAGGTGGCCAAAGTATTGGAGCTTCAGCATGAGTCCTTCTAATGAATATTTAGGGTTAATTTCCTTTCAGATTGGCAGGTTTGATCTCCTTGCAGTCCAAGGGACTCTCAAGAGCCTTCTCCAACACCACAGCCCAAAAGCATTAATTCTTTAGCATTCAGCCTTCTTTATGGTCCAAATCTCACATCCATACATGACTACCTGAAAAAATATAGCTTTGATTATATGAACTTTTGCTGCCAAAGTCACGTCTCTGTTTAATATATTGTCTAGGTTTGTTGTATCTTCACCCCCCCCCCTGCCCCCTCAAGGAGCAAGTGTTTTTTTATTTTTTTTTTTAAATTTCATGGCTGCAGTCACCATCTGCAGTGATTTTAGAGCCCAAGAAAATAAAGTCTGTTATTGTTTCCATTGTTTCCCCGTCTATTTGCCATGAAATGATGGAACCAGATACCACATGGTCTTAGTTTTTTGAATGCTGAATTTTAAGCCAGCTTTTTTACTCTCCTCCTTCACCCTCAACAAGAGGCTCTCTAGTTCCTCCTCACTTTCTGTCATAAGGGTGATGTCATCTACATTTCTAAGGTTATTAATATTTCTCCCAGAAATCTTGATCCCAGCTTTTGCTTCATCTAGCTCAGCAGTTTGCATGATGTACTCTGCATGTAAGTTTAATAAGCAGGATGACAATATATAGCCTTGACATACTCCTTTCCCAATTTTGAACCAGTTCATTGTTCCACTCAGTCTAGAATAGAGTAACTCATCTACAGTTTTCAGTCTTGAATGTAAGTTTTATGTTTAACTTATTAAATCTGAGCCTATTGCTAACTAATGAATTCAGTTTCATCACTTCAGAAATATAACTGATAAAATATACCATTCTAAAAAGTTTTATCAAATTGTGTAATGTAGTTAGATTTTTAGTTTTCTTTGCTTTTTTCCCTGCTTTTGATTTATTTTTATTACCTCTTTATAGTTGTAGAGATATTTTACAGTAGTTTAGGTTAACTGAATTTCAAGAATAATTAGACTTTTTTAAGTACAAAATTTTGAGTCATTGTTTTAACTAGAGAGTCAGAAAAGAGGAATCACATAAATATTTCAAATTTCTAGCAAGCATTTCAAAGAAAACAAGCAAAAGCCATTGCTTAACAACATCATCAAATTGTCCTTGACAGACAGGATTGACCTCTGTGATTTAGAACACTTTCAGATGTTTTAAATTTAGAGAGAGACTTAAAATCATTCTTCTTATTATATAATCTTAATTCCTGATGAAAAGAGACTGGGAGGAGGAGGATTTAGAGCAGGGTAAGAAAGGCAATGCCAAAGAATGCTCAAACTACCACAAAATTGCACTCATCTCACACGCTAGCAAAGTAATGCTCAAAATTCTCCAAGCCAGGCTTCAGCAATACGTGAATCGTAAAATTTCTGATGTTCAAGCTGGTTTTCGAAAAGGCAGAGGAACCAGAGATCAAATTGCCAACATTCGCTGGATCATGAAAAAAGCAAGAGAGTTCCAGAAAAACATCTATTTCTGCTTTATTGACTATGCCAAAGCCTTTGACTGTGTGGATCACAATAAGCTGTGGAAAATTCTGAAAGAAATGGGAATACCAGATGACCTAACCTGCCTCTTGAGAAATCTGCATGCAGGTCAGGAAGCAACAGTTAGAGCTGGACATGGAACAACAGACTGGTTCCAAATAGGAAAAGGAGTGCGTCAAGGCTGTATATTGTCATCCTGCTTATTTAACTTCTATGCAGAGTACATCATGAGAAACGCTGGACTGGAAGAAACACAAGCTGGAATCAAGAATACCGGGAGAAATATCAATAACCTCAGATATGCAGATGAGACCACGCTTATGGCAGAAAGTGAAGAGGAACTAAAAGCCTCTTGATGAAAGTGAAAGAGGAGAGTGAAAAAGTTGGCTTAAAGCTCAACATTCAGAAGACAAAGATCATGGCATCCGGTCCCATCACTCCATGGGAAATAGATGGGGAAACAGTGGAAACAGTGTCAGACTTTATTTTTTTGTCCTCCAAAATCATTGCAGATGGTGATTGCAGCCATGAAATTAAAAGACGCTTACTCCTCGGAAGGAAAGTTATGAGCAACCTAGATAGCCTATTGAAAAGCAGAGACATTGCTTTGCCAACTAAGGTCCATCTAGTCAAGGCTATGGTTTTTCCTGTGGTCATGTATGGATGTGAGCTTTGGACTGTGAAGAAGGCTGAGTGCCAAAGAATTGATGCTTTTGAACTGTGGTGTTGGAGAAGACTCTTGAGAGTCCCTTCGACTGCAAGAAGATCCAATCAGTCCTTTCTGAAGGAGATCAACCCTGTGATTTCTTTGGAAGGAATGATGCTAAAGCTGAAACTCCAGTACTTTGACTCACCTCATGCAAAGAGTTGACTCATTGGAAAAGACTCTGATGCTGGGAGGGATTGGGGGCAGGAGGAGAAGGGGACGACAGAGGATGAGATGGCTGAATGGCATCACTGACTTGATGGACGCAACTCTGAGTGAACTCCCGGAGCTGGTGATGGACAGGGAGGCCTGGTGTGCTGTGATTCATGGGGTTGCCAAGAGTCGGACACGACTGAGTGACTGAACTGAACTGAACTACCAGAAAAGTACCTCCTCTAAATCATCCTACTCCCAGGCTCCAGTCTGGGTTCTTCTGTGTGATTGAACAACTTATCCTGCACCAACTTTATTATCATCTTTCAAATGCAAATATCACTGGGTTGTTATAAATAGTAAATAAAATAAAAGCTCTTTGCCTAGTTTGGGAACATATTGAATTACTCAATATATTATTGCCCAATAATCTCTGGACATTATTAAGTGCTAAAATGTAGCCAGCTTTAATATACAGATTTTTTTTTTCATATTGTCAATGACTAACAATGTAATTAATTCTCAGGTATCAGTTTTCATACAAATTTAAGAATAAGATTTTCAGTCAAGATTTAAATAAGGTTTAGTCTTAAATAAGATTTTCATCTTTAAACTGAAGGAAGGAATTCAGTAAACCACTAGATAAAATTAAAATATGTCCTTGAAAAAGATACTCAATGCATTTGGATAATTTCCATTTTAAAATAATTGGATACTATATTATTTAACTTTGTTTATATAAAAAGAAATTGAGTTTCTTGACTCCACAGAGACAGCTAAATACTGGAATAGTAGGAAAGAATTTCATATTGTAACTGTAGAATTAAATATTTAATGCTCCAGTTTACATTTACAAGTCCTTGAGGAAATTGCCTTCTGACAAAGCTGAATGAGGCTAGATGTGTTGTTGCAGAGAAAGCCATGAGTCTCTAGCTCTGGACATCTTTTTAACACCTCCATCATTACCTTTGACATTGTTTTCACAGCCTCCACCATCACTGGCTTTCTGAAGCCTGTCATAGGAGGCATTTTCAGAATTCCAGTGTTTCTGAATTAGACAACATTGTCACATATTTTGTGACACAAAGTTTTTAAAACAGAATGGTTAGATATAACTGGGTCATTGCTGCTGAATGGTGAATGACATATTTAATGCCATTTTTCACTGACAAAATCTGCCTTGTATTTACAAGGAAGTGTGACTCACAGAAAATGAAAGGCTCAGATTATTTCCCCTCTTCTCAGCTGATTCAAAGAACAAAAAGTGAAATAGTGGTTTTTTAAAATGAGTTCTTCTATGGAAGTACAGGTCTAAGGTCAGGAGGAGAACATTCCTCATCCCAATTTCTATCAGTGAAAACAAGGTTGCTGTTGTTTTGTGACTGCTGTTATATGTTGATTTCTAATGCTTGTTCTTTTAATCATGTTCAGAATGATGAACAGCCAAAAGGTATCATCTTTTGCTTTGAGGGAATGACACCTGGGGAATTTTCCACTGAATGAAACTTAATGCAAGAAATTTATTTAGCACCTATCAACTGTATCTGGGTACATGAAAAAATAATAGAACCTTTCCCTCATATCTAGTGGGAAAAGTATAACCTCAAAACACTTACAATGGTGGGAACAGATGCCAGTAGACTTACATGTAGACACTAAAGTGATAATTCTAGAATATATCAGATCTGTTAACACATAAATATGTTACCGCTTATAATTGAAACTAACTTATCCATGGATCTGTATTTAAACATGATAGTTGAATCAAGCTAATTTTACAAGTCAATATGATTCAGAGCTTCCCATTTCCAGGTCTGTCTCAGCATTCTTATCTTTTCTACTTGCTCCCTAATATCCCCTCTCCAATATGTCTATTCTCAGAGAGCGTGTTGTTTGCCAATGTTCCAGACTAAATGTAAGGTAAATCATTGTAATTTTCCAAATCCTCCAGTGATGATCAATTTTATGTGTCAGTTTGGCTGGGACATAAGAAAATCATATCAGGTCAAATATTATTCTGGGTATTTCTGTTTTTAATTAAAAATTTATATTGAGCATAGGTGATTAACAAAGTTGTGTTATTTCAAGTGTAGTAAAAAGTAATTCAGTTATATATATACATGTTATCTCTTCTTTTTCAAATTCATTTCCCATGTAGTTTATTACATAATATTGAACAGAGTTCCCTGTGCTATACAGTAGGTTCTTGTTAGTTGCCTATTGTAAATATAGTAGTGTATACATGGTCAATCCAAAACTACCAATTTACCCCTCCCCCACCACCTACCCCCCCATATAAATTTAATTATCTAAGTTTATAAATTTGTTTTGCAAATAAGTTCATTTGTATCTTTTTTTATTAGATTTCATATACAAGAAGTATCATATGACATTTGTCTTTCTCTGTTTACTTACTTCACTTAACATGATAATCTCCGTGTTGCTGCAAATGGCATTGTTTTATTCTTTTTAATGGTTGAGTAATAATCCATTGTATATAGGTACGGCGTCTTCTTTATCCATTCCTCTGTTGATGGACATTTATGTTGCTTCCATGTCATGGCTAGTGTAAACCGTGCTGCAATGAGCATGGTGGTACATGTATCCTTTCAAATCATGCTTTTCTCTGGATATATGCCCTGGAATGGGATTGCTGAATCGTATGATAGCTCTATTGTTTGTCTTTTAAGGAACCTCCATTCTGCTCTCCATGGTGTCAGCATCAACTTACATTCCCACCCGCAGTATAGGAGAGTTCCATTTTCTCCATATCCTCTCCGGCATTTATTGTTTGTAGACTTTTGATGATGGCCATTTTGACTGGTGTGATATGATAGCTCATTGTAGTTTTGATTTGCATTTCTCTAACAATTAGTGGTGTTGAGCATCTTTTTCTTCTATTCTGAGTATTTATTTGATAATGTTTTTGTTTGAGATTAACATTCACATTGGTGACTTGGAGTAAAGTAGATTGTTCTCCATGTCTGTTTGTGTGTGTCAGGGAGTGGGGGAAGGGAAGGGAGTGGTCTGCCATTTAGCTGGAGCCCTGAACATAACAAAAACTTACTGCCTTGAACACAGAGGAGCTTTGCCAGCAGATTGCCTTTGGATTCAAACTGCAACTTTTCCCTGAGTCTCTAATCTGTCAGTATAGACCATCAGATTTTGGACTCATCAATCAGGTACATTCATTCCTTTAAATAAATGAATGCTGTTGGCTCTGTTTCTCTGAGGAGCTTTGACTAACCAGAGGTTAACTCATCTCCCTTAACCAGTTTAAGTTTCTGTGGGGTTTTATATTGACTCACTCTCATCCCTTGATCTTAAAGAGCAGGTACAACAGAGCAGGGTGCCACACAACCATTCTACAACCATCTTCTTTCTCTCATTTCTCTAGATCCTTCTGCAGTACAAAAAGTTCTGCCTGCCTGTCTATCCTTCCTCCCCCTCCCCCCTTTCATCCTCTCCCTCTTTCTTTCTGGCTGCATTATCATATTTTCTCTTCTCTGTTGTTATCATTTTTGCTTCTCTACAAGCTTTTTACATGTAGACTATCCTAAAAATCCAATAAACTCCAATAAATACTTGATTGTAGGAATTAAAATCCAGGGCTTTCATGACTATCTATATTGTTGTAGGAAGGGGCCCCCTTCCAGGGCCTGAAACTGGGCTCTTGTCTAACACTCACAAATGAATTGTCCAAGGAGACACATGTTGACAAAGCAAGAAATTTTATTGGGAAAGGGCACCTGGCTGGAGAACAGTAGGGTGAGGAAACCCAGGAGATCTGCTCTGCCATGTGGCTGGCAGTCTTGGGTTTTATGGTGACTGCATTAGTTTCCAGGTTATCTTTAGCCAATTATTCTGACTCAGAGTCCTTCCTGGTGGTGCAGGCCTTGTTCAGCCAAGATGGATGCCAGGGAGGATTCTGGGAGGTGGTCGGACATGTGTTCTCCTTTTGATGTTTCCCGAACTCTTCCAGTTGATGGTGGGTTATTAGTTCCATGTTCCTTACCAGGACCTCCTGCCATAAAACAACTCAGGCAAATGGTTACTATGGTACCTGGCCAGGGTGAGCAGTTTCAAGTCAGTGTGCTTCCTCTAACAATATCAAGACAGAAGAAAAGAAAGTAAAAGAAAACAAAAGTGAGAAACTCAATCCACTCCTTTGCTCTCTGAGTCTGTGTTTGTGTATATATTTGTGTGCCTCTGTTTTGGTTTAATGGTGAACAGGAATAGGTAAAAATTAACTAAGAGAATGAAAATTATGTTGATTACTTCAAAATAGTGTTCCATTAAAATTACTTAGGTTACTTAAGGAAATTCAAAAAGATAAACATTTAACTTAGTTTTAAGCATCTTGATGAATGCTTTTATGTTCTGCAGATGACATAAGCAAACATATAGAAATACTTACAATCTATGATTATTGTTGTGTGGGCACAACAGAAGGAGGTGACAGGATGTAAAGCAGCAAAGTACTGTGGCAAAAGTACAGACTTCAATCAGACAAAATTGGATTTAAATGCTGATTCTGCCTTGGACAGTTACTTACATTCAGTTGTTTTGTTTTTGTTTATATATATATATATATATATCAGGCAATAAATATTTGCCTGATAAAGGTTTTTGGAAAATTAATTTTTACATATTCTAGTCTTCTAAAAATGCCTACCAAATTATACCACATTCTTCTTTATGTGATTTATTTCCTTAAAAATGATTCAGTTCACTTCAGTCGCTCAATCGTGTCCGACTTTTTGCAACCCCATGAATTACAGCATGCTAGGCCTCCCTGTCCATCACCAACTCCTGGAGTTCACTCAAACTCATATCTATTGAGTTGGTGATGCCATACAGCCATCTCATCCTCTCTCGTCCCCTTCTCCTCCTGCCCCCAATCCCTCCCAGCATCAGAGTTTTTCCAATGAGTCAACTCTTCACATGAGGTGGCCAAAGTATTGGAGTTTCAGCTTCAGCATCAGTCCTTCCAGTGAACACGCAGGACTGATGTCCTTTAGGATGGACTGGTTGGATCTCCTTGCAGTCCAAGGGACTCTCAAAAGTCTTCTCCAACACCACAGTTCAAAAGCAAAGACAACTTACTTCCTATAATCATAACCCATAAACTCTTTCCTGCTCTGCAACCATATTTCACCCCACTTTTACCCAAACTATCTATGAATCAGCCATATAAAACAGTTTTAGTTTATGAAATCAACCACATTCTCTTACCTTGTGTTTTGGTGTAGATTGTGTTCTTTGCCTGAAACTCTCCTTGAACCATCATAAAGGGATAACTTAAGGCTATATCTTAGAAAAGGCAAGCTTATCTTCAGATCACCTCATAATAATGACATTTCCTTGGGCAGATTTCCCTGACCCCCTAATCGAATCCACTCCCCAAGATGTAGGCTCCCATACTGAAACATTTCCCTACACAGTTCTCATAACACATGACATTATTTGTTTCATGTTTCACTTCCTTCCAAGTTGACCCTGAAATATTTTTCCTCTGTCACCACTATATCCCTGGGACCTAGTCTCTGGATGTGAATGCTCAAGTAATATTTACCTGTTTATGCAGATGAAATAATTCTTCATTACCTTTTCCCTTCTCTCCCTAATATTTTGAGAAATATATTTTATATTGCATACATAGCAAAAATAATTAAAAACTTCTACATTAAGCCAAGGGATTTGGACATTAAATCCAAACTATCCTTTTCTCAAAGTTCTAAATGTCTGCCCTCAAATTTGTTCATTTCTGTTCTTCACCATTGAAATGACACCACTGTCCCTCTAGCTCAAACCAAGAATCTAGATGTTTTTCTTAATTCCCTTTCTCTCTTGCCTCTCTTTTGCAATCCATTAACAATTCCTTTTGACTCTATATTTTAATTCACCATCATCTCTTTTTTGGAATCCCCTAAGATGTCTTGATTGTACTAGTACAATAGTCTCCCAACTCTTTTCTTGCTTAAAAAAAAAAAAGAATCCATTTTTTTCAAAGCAGTCTTTTAAAATGCAAATTAGGTTTCATGCTGCATAGATGTCAGGATCATTCTGCCATTCTAAGATAAAACCCAAATGTCTTTTGGCTATTGTAAGGTCAGGAAGAGTTTCAGCAGTTCTCATCTCCTCCTACCACTCTTCTCAGTGGCTCACTCTTTTGAGCCAACCTGTGATGTTTTTTCTGTCCCCACCCATCACTTGCTGCCTTGTGCCTTTGCACTGGTTGTTCATTCTGCCTAGAAAGCTCTCTGCCCCACATACTCAGGGGCCCAGCCCAGTTCCCACCTTCTCAGGAAGGTCTCTAACCACCTGTCTGCATGACCTCCAGTTTCTTCCTATAACATCATTTTATTTTCTTCACTTCCTAGCATCTGAAATTATTTATTTTGCTTGTATATTTATTTTTCTACTTATTCTTACTGAGACATATAAAATCCATTAAAACAGGGATCATTCTGGATTGTTTACCATTGTAAACTCAGTGCTGAAATTGTAGAAGATATTCATCTTTTGTAGAATGAATTCTTGAAGAAATATATCATTTTTATACAAAGATATTTATGGGAGCAATTTAATTGAAAAACTTTTGCTCATATCTTTGCATTTTACAAGAGAACCTGAGAACTTGGTAGAAAAAATAAACACAAATGGAAATATTTTATAGAACGGTATCTTGAAAGGTGAATGGAACTGAACTACTTAGGGAAGAAGTACATGCACAAGAAATAGGTATGAAATAAATTTAGAAAATGGCAAGTCACCAACTGAATGTAACTCAGAGCCTGACACATTGGGCAAGATTTTGTAATCATAAGCTTGTTTTCTATGTGTGTGTTGCTGTTTTGTGAATAAATTCCTTTGTGTTTGTAACTTTTTAAAAATAGTTTTCACATATAAGTGATATCATATAGTATCTGTTTTTCTCTTTCTGAGTTTCTTCACTTAGTATTATAATTTCTAGGTCCATCCGTGTTGCTGCAAATGACATTATTTCATTCATTTTATGGCTGAGCGATATTCCAAAATTTCTTTATCTGTTCATCTGTATTATTTTCACGTTAACGTAGATGGATTTGTGGGAAGTAGAACAAGAGAGTAAAATTCAGTATCAGTCAGAAGTTTATTGGATGGTTGTGTACAAGAGAATGTTGAAGGTCTGAAACCCACTAGTGAGAGATGGTATGTACTGAATAGAAATATTTCAGAAATAATTAGACAAATTTTGAGACATTCTTTACTTTGACACAGTATGGTTAAACTCATTGGATTATCTCAGTGTTCTCTTGCTATGTGTAGGTTATAGGGTTTGGAACATACAAATGATCTAATTTCACATAAATCAGCAATCTGGATAGGATTGTTAAATCCACAAAAATTTTACTACTGGAATTTGGGATAAATTTTAGTTACTATTTGCCATTTTGTTCTACTCAATTGCTCGTATCTCTACAATAAGCATTTCAAGACATGTATTTATTACTGATTCCCTCCCAAGGCCACAGTTGTGAGGCCTGTACCAAAGTCTTAGAAGCGAAGCCCAGAAAAAAGTCACCTCCTAAACTTATGGCAGAAAGTGAAGAGGAACTAAAAAGCCTCTTGTTGAAAGTGAAAGATGGTGACTTAAGCCATGAAATTAAAAGATGCTTACTCCTTAGAAGAAAAGTTATGACCAACCTAGATAGCATATTCAAAAGTAGAGACATTACTTTTCCGACTAAGGTCCATCCAGTCAAGGCTATGGTTTTTCTAGTAGTCATGTATGGATGTGAGAGTTGGACTGTGAAGAAGGCTGAGTGCCAAAGAATTGATGCTTTTGAACTGTGGTGTTGGAGAAGACTCTTGAGAGTCCCCTGGACTGCAAGGAGATCCAAGTAGTCCATTCTAAAGGAGATCAGCCCTGGCATTTTTTTGGAAGGAATGATGCTAAAGCTGAAACTCCAGTACTTTGGCCACCTAATGCGAAGAGTTGACTCATTGGAAAAGACTCATGCTGGGAGGGATTGGGGGCAGGAGGAGAAGGGGGAGGACAGAGGATGAGATGGCTGGATGGCATCACTGACTCGATGGATGTGAATCTGAGTGACGTCCAGGAGTTGGTGATGGACAGGGAGGCCTGGCTTGCTGCGATTTATGGGGTTGCAAAGAGTCAGACATGGCTGAGCGGCTGAACTGAACTGAAAATGTAACAGGGCTTCCCTGATGGCTCAACAGTAAAGAATCTAACTGCCAATGCAAGAGAAGTCAGCTTGATCCTTGGGTTGGGAAGATCCCTTGGAAAAGGAAATGGCAACCCACTCCAGTATTCTTGCCTGGAAAATCCCATGGACAGAAGAGCCTGGTGGGCTACAGTCCATGAGGTCACAAAGAGTCAGACAGGACTGAGCGACTAAACAATAACAACACAATTCTAACAATTTGGTTCTGTGCCTCTCCCTTTTGCTTATGGTATATAAGCTGGGACAAAATGATACTTCTATTCTCAATTCACTGATACAAAAATTAGACCAAACAAAAGCACACCGTGTTGTTTTTCCAAGACTTTGGCATTATTTACTGGTGAAAATAAGGCTCAGACACTAATTCCTCTCTAATAGAGTTTCTTTCTATTCTCAGTGAACCAATGTAGTAACTTCTCTTCTTCCTGAATGTTTTCCCCTAAGTTACTTACATCTGTGAAAAAAAAAAAATCTTAGAGAAATATTCTTTTTTTAATATAGCATGTTCAATAAATATAGTACAGATTCCTAGGACCTGCTCCAAAAGATTCAAGATCCTTATGAGAAAACAGATGAAAACCAGTAATACTATTTTCTTTGCTTACTATAAACAAAGAAATCTCAAAAAGAAGAAAATTATTTGTCTATAATTGATACGTGTGGCTTTTATATTTTATTCCTATATCCTTTGTCATATATAGAATAGCTAAATATTTTGGTTTTTAGGTAAAATTTGACAAACAAATACAACTGAGATCACATTATAAGCGAGAAATGTAGAGTTCATGATATTTTATAACACTTTAATTACCAATTACAAATCAGGCTCTATTTGTGAGTTTTTTGAAAGATTCTCAATTAAAAAAAATAAGCCCAAATCATAAGATATTTTGAAAATCAACAATGAAGGACACATTTAGCTTTTTAGAGAATGATTATGGTATTTTATTTATTCTTTCACTTGAGAGGAAATCTCACCCAAAAGATGTCTTTCCTATTCACTGTATTTATTGTCTGTTATGCATATACCTTGGCCACCTGATGTGAAGAGCTGACTCATTTGAAAAGACCCTGATTCTGGGAAACGTTGAAGGCAGGAGGAGAAAAGGATGACAGAGGATGAGATAGTTGGATGGTATCACTGACTTAATGCACATGAGTTTGAGCAAACTCAGGAATATAGCGAAGGACAGCAAAGCCTGGCACGCTTCAGTTCATGGGGTAACAAACAATCAGACATGATGGTGACTGAACAATAACAACAATGCCTCTACTCAGGTCAATTTTCATCTAGTGTATAGATTCAGAGATAAATCATCCTGTTCCAGGTCTCTAAAATTGTCAGTGGGTATTTATGAAGAATGACTCACTGACAGCACAGTAGAGAAATGTTTACTGTTCATTCACAATTCATCATCATGGATACCAGGCAATATTTCTTATTATTTCCAGTCACAGAGAGCTTCTTACAAGGCAGGTTTTATGCTAGAATAATTTTTCTGCTCGACCATATTACCTGATAATTCCTTAACACACAATAGTGGTGAATATTAACTAAGGCAGAAGCTTTCTAGAACATTTGTATCAATTATCTTTTTTCTCACATTTATTCTCTTTTCCTTTATTTTTTTAAAATTCTTTCTTGTTGAGGAAAAGACACTGTAACCCAATCAGCAATTCTTGTTCTTGTTTTCAGGTAAAATAAGCTTTGTGTTAAAAAGAAAAATATGGAGCAAAAATACATTCTAATGAAAATATCTCTAAAAAGATAAAACAATAATGAACTCATTGCTAAAGCAAACATAATGTACTTTTTTGAGAAAAAAATATTTTGTTTTATATCTGTTTTTATATTTTAAGATGATCATTCATAAGGTTAAAGAAAGTATATGCTTCTGTATTAATAAATGTAAATTATTTAAATGATATGAAATCAGTGTGCAGAACCAATAACATACACATATATGTTTTAAGCAAAAAATGTGTGTAAAAGAAGTACCCTCAAAGATATAAGTAGCAGTAATCTTTAGTAATAATAATAACAATTAGACACTATGTCCTAACTCAGAATTTCATCAGTGATACCTTTATCAGCCAAGGTATTTATCAATGTATTGAATATTGGAAAATTACAGCAGTACAACTATATTACAGTTAAATTTTCAGCATTGACTAATCTTTTTTTTTTTTTTTTTTTTGGTTATTGGAGACTTCAATAAATTCTAGTTATAAGCCAATTTTAGTTTTAATACCACATTTCAATTGCCTTAATAAGCCACTTAAGTTGTATCACATGTAAAAATAAAAGTCTATAGCATTTCAGTAAAACTCAAAAATATATTTCTAATTTTTGATGAATTGAAAATGTAAGACTCTAAATATTTGAAATATTGCTAGTCTATATATCATATTACTGGTAGTTGCAATAGTCAGAGCCATTTAATTCTCTATCTTTTTCAATGATAAGAATGAGACTATGAAGATTTGAATGTGGATTTTGGGCACAGGACAGAGAGTTAAAGAATTAGAAAGAAGGCACAGTCTGCAATCCAGGGCCCCTTATGCTACACAATGGGAAAATAATTTTCTATTTGTCTTAGAAATTGTTGGAAAAATCATTTTGGAGAGCTTAAGACATATACTTTACTTAATTTCACTATATTTTACAAGTCTCATTAACATTTTTAATATCTTAAATATGCTGTATCTCCTTGAAAATATGTGTATAAATATGCATTTCACTATTTAAATTGTTCATTATTTTCTTAATAGTAGCGTAAGAAACCTGAAATTTTACACTTAAGATTATATCTGAAAAACCACTTTTCCTTTATTTGTTTAGTAAATTTATGCTTGTTACATGAAAAATAAGAAGTTAGACATTGATGGAGGTGTGGCTAAAAGTAAAAAATGAATCGTGGCCTCACCCAACTTAGAATGGAGTGCTATAAGAAAACACTTTTTCTTTTCACAGTCAGCAAGGTTTTCAGGTGTGTATATTGGTGCATCAGAGTTCAGTATAATATAAACCATCTTAGAATTTATAAAATATTAAACTTTTGAATTTTACTATTTGATACTGAATGGTTAAAACCATGCTTTTCTCCCTTCTTCTGAAAAATCCATTAAATGCTCAAAGAACATGGCCTTTTGGATATTAGTCAAGAGTATCCTGATAAATTTTATCATGAAATGACAGCATATAATTGAGACAAAGAGAGTGAGAGTAAAAAGTTAATTAACTGCAAGATTTGATAGGCATTAAGAAATTAAAATGAAAATAGTTCTTTTAAAATAGAAGTATGTTTTATTTCTTGTTATAATACTTATAAAAGTGGAAAGGAATGTTTTTCATTAGCTAGATTTATTCATTCATCATGGTAGTTTTCACATCTTCCTCCCAGTGAAGTCATAATGAACTTCCGACCTACTACACCCTTAATCTGTTCTGAAAGCAATTTTAGAAATTAGAATACTGATGTGGCATTAAAGTTCAATACTTTGTTGGCACCATAGGCACAAATTGCTAAATAAAAAACTACAAAATGGAAACTAAACTTGTTTCTTTCTCTGTTCCCTTTTCACAAAGAAATATAATGTGTGTTATATATATATATATATATATATATATATATATATATATATATATATAGAGAGAGAGAGAGAGAGAGAGAGAGAGACAGAGAGAGAGACAGAGAGAGAGACAGAGAGAGACAGAGAGAGTTTAATTTATGACTCATTCTTTTGCCCTAAGACCATTGACTAAAGGTTGTTATATCTTGGCCTCAGTTTCCTGTTATTTTTATTTTGTTGATGATTCTGATTGATTTAATCTATTTTTGAAAAAGAAAGCTTAACCTTGTAAATCACCTGAGTATCAAGATCTTTGAAGTGAGTTTTGGTCTAGTGCATACTGAAATATTTAGATCACTAAAGGCATTGATTTAGAATTCTTATTTATATAAACAAAATTTCTTGGAGTATGTAACCAAGAGTCAATTTCTTCTTAAAGACAATTTGTTTATTCTAAGGCTTTCAGTATGGGATTGTCAGAGGGACTAGACTACTACCTTGAATGTTACAGATCTCCTAAAAGAAATTTAATTAGGAAGGGCTGGATAATTCATAACAGCATTTATTCATTCACCAAATATTTACTGAATGTTTAATGATGTGATGATTATCACTCTAGTACTGAAGCTGAAATAATAAAGACATTGTGTCTACCTCTAGAAAATATCAATGATGTTTAATGTGAACAGGACTTAAGTAAAATATATAGAAAATGAATGGGTATAATTAAGTGAGTGTGATTATGGTTATTTCAAATGAACCCATTTAAATCTGGGGGAAATGGGAAATATAATTAGTACTATAAAAGTTGGACTAAAAATCACTTTAAAAATCACATTTCCACTATAAATTTGATTAATTCTGCAATTACATGAAGAGGAGGGACAAACCTGAGTCATTGTTCAAAATAGCACTTCTAAAAGTATAAATACAGATAAATAACACAATTTCTAAGGAATTTAGAGAGGTAACTTCAACTATTTTACTCAAAGTAAAAGTGGGAGAAGCAAAATTTCTTTGTTAAATGACACTACTTAGTACCAGGCTTCATTAATTGTGTGCAATATAGAAAAGTAACTGCATTTTAGCTTATATTCTAACAGACATTTGATTTTATAACTGGATTTATCCATTGATGCAGCCATGAAATTAAGAGAAGTTTACTCCTTGGAAGAAAAGTTATGACCAACCTAGACAGCATGCTGAAAAGCAGAGACATTACTTTGCCAACAAAGCTCCATCTAGTCAAGGCTATGGTTTTTCCTGTGGTCATGTATGGATGTGAGAGTTGGACTGTGAAGAAAGCTGAGCGCCAAAGAATTGATGCTTTTGAACTGTGGTGTTGGAGAAGACTCTTGAGAGTCCTTTGGACTGCAAGGAGATCCAACCAGTCCATTCTGAAGGAGATCAGCCCTGGGATTTCTTTGGAATTAATGATGCTAAAGCTGAAACTCCAGTACTTTGGCCACCTCATGCAAAGAGTTGACTCACTGGAGAAGACTCTGATGCTGGGAGGGATTGAGGGCAGGAGGAGGAGGGGACGACTGAGGATGAGATGGCTGGATGGCATCACTGACTCGATGGATGCGAGTCTGGGCGAACTCCAGGAGTTGGTGATGGACAGGGAGGCCTGGCGTGCTGCGATTTATGGGGTCGCAAAGAGTCAGACAGGACTGAACGACTCAACTGAACTGATACAGAGTATGAGTCAGCTCTGGGCAGGTGTATAGAGTATGGGGTGGGGGGTGGTTCAGTGGTGATTCAGGCGGTAATCTATATGAGGATTAGGAAAGAACATAATTACTTTCAAATTTTAATTACACTGAATTTTAATTATATTGCATAATGCATATTGAAGGAAATAGTGAAAAATATTGTTATTATCCAGTCATTACCACCAAATATTATTCTTTTCACTATGCTAAGAGAAATATGTAACTTTACTTGCCTACTCTGAGATTGGTTGTCTACTGAGAATAATGATAATCTTAAATGTTTGAAAGGAAAGGGAACAAGCAAGCAAAACTTAAAATGAAAAACAATTGCTTTCTGATATCAAAACACAGGTAAAGAGAAGTTTTACAATTATAAAGAACATGCCCCAAATTAACTATCATAGTAATGTATCCCAAGCCCTTCAAAGCCTAAATCTATTTCTTTAAGACTGAAGAAGGAAGATTTTTGTCATGTTGATATGATATCAGAATGTCATATGGAGACACAATAACCAAAAATTTGACAGTGTACTGCCTGATTAAACTTGAGAGCTTTAGCACAACAAAGGAAACTATAAGCATGGTGAGAAGACAACCCTCAGAATGGGAGAAAATAATATCAAATGAAACAACTGACAAAGGATTAATTTCCAAAATATACAAGCAGCTCATACAATTCAATACCAGAAAACAAACAATCCAATCAAAAAGTGGGAAAAAGACCTAAACAGACATTTATTCAAAGAAAACATACAGATGGCTAGCAAACAAATGAAATGATGCTCAACATTGCTCATTATTAGAGAAATGCAAATCAAAACTACAATGAGATTCCTCACATCGATCAGAATGGCTGTCATCAAAAAGTCTACAGACAATAAATGCTGGAGAGGATGTGGAGAAAAGGGAACGCTTTTACATTGTTGGTGGAAATGTAAATTGATACAGCCACTATGGAAGACTGTATGGAGATTCCTTAAAAAGCTAGGAATAAAACCACCATATAAACAAGCAATCTCACTCCTAGGCATATACCCTGAGGAAACCAAAATTGAAACAGACACATGTATCCCATTGTTCATTGCACCACTTTTTACAATAGTAGAACATTGAAGCAACCTAGATGCCCATCAACAGATGAATGGACAAAGAAGTCGTGGTACATTACACAATGGAAAATTTCTCAGCCATAAAAAGAAGTGCATTTGAGTCAGTTCTAATGAGGTGGATGAACTTAGAACCTATTATACTGAGTGATGTAAGTCAGAAAGAGAAAGATAAATATCGTATTCTAATGCATATATAGGGAATCTAGAAAAATGGTACTGAAGAATTTATTTACAGGGTAACAGTGGAGAAACAAACTTTGAGAATAGACTTATGGACATGGGGAGAAGGGAGGAGAGAGTGAGATGTATGGGAAGATACATATGGAAACTTACATTGTCATATGTAAAATAGATAGCCAACGGGAATTTGCTGTGTGGCTTAGGAAACAAACAGGGGCTCTATATCAACCTAGAGGGGTGGGATAGGGAGGGAAATGGGAGCAAGGTTCAAGAAGGAGGGGATATATGTATACTTATGGCTGATTCATGTTGAGGTTTGACAGAAAACAACAAAATTCTGTAGAGCAATTATCCTTCAATAAAAAATAAATTAATTAATTTTTAAAAAGAACTTGACAGTGTCCTAAACACTTTCTATAAATTCTTCTCTTGAGAAAGTATGTTTATAAATGTTTGAGCATATGTAAGAGCCACAGTTAAATGTAACTAAAGCATGGGGAAATAATTCCAGGGCTGTCAAAGATGATTACCACTTAAAGAAATAATTGTTAGCAGATTAGATTTCCTAATTTGTGAAATTAAAGAGAAAAGATGTGGAAGTTGACACCAGGTACAAGCTCTCTGCCACTGAGAAAGTTGAATGTATCTTCCTTAGTGAAAATTATTATGAACAGTGTAACTCCTATTATGTGAAACATTTGTGACTAGTAATTGTAAAAGACTATGCTTTATTGCTAAGCATTGTAGTAATTTCTTTTAATTCTCCTACAGTTAAGAATCACATTGTCAATCACCCAGAAGGTCCTGACATCAGCACTATTGCAGTGGGCTGACTTCCTGGGCTCTACTGAGTAACCATGGAGGTGGCAACCACCAGATTGACTTAATAAATTTATTCCTCACAGCACAGCAGGCTGCAGGAACTTCATGTTCATTTTCATGCCATTTGCTGATACAGAGAGGCCAGATTGATGGGTCTGTGTTATAGTGAGGAGGCCAGGAAATCCTTGACTCATTAGGGAACTGCTACCCAACCTACTGGTCCTCCACTTCAGGGAGGCAAATGATCCATCTGTTCTCTCACCCAGGAAACACACTTTCTGCATCGTCCTGTAATGTCCCAAGAGAGGTGGGGATATTAGAGCTTCACCTAATTCCCCTTCTACAGAAGCAAATCTGTTCCTGCCCCACAGAAGTTTTGAGGATGTCCTTGAACAAAAACTGTCAAACCCCTCACTCAGGTGTGTGGAACCCAGGGTAACTGTCTCTCTGCCCATGTAAATCCACTGCCCATAAATAGTGCCTGTATACTGAGAGTCTGAGCAAGATTTGATGACAATATGAATATTTACTCAAGAGGACTGCTCCGGTCATAGTTTAAGGTGATTTGAAACCATTTCAAGTCATATTCTTTAGTGAAAGCATCATATATATTGATTTACAAACAGAAATGCAACTTTGATCCACTTAACACTCTTGATCTAGGCCAAAGCCTTTGGATCACCCCCAACTCGACCCATTCCACTAATATTGAGATTAAACTATCTACCTGTAAGGCCCTGTCCACAGGTAACAAAACTGTTACAAATAAAGTGATAATACCTAACTATTTAAATGTGGAAAGAGAAGAAAGAACTCTTGTAAGAGTCCCTGAGTAGCTCAATTTGACCGGAAGCTCTTACTCATGTGAGCCCCCGACCCTGAGACACAGATTTGAGCAGATAGTAGTTTTTAATTACAACTGGGAAAGTTCTTTCTGTTCTCAGATGACACTATTTCCTCTCTGAAGAGGATGTGACAATAGCATAGAAAGGAAGGAAAGCTCCCATCCTAACCGGAGCCCAGGAGAGGGACTGATCAATCCACAGGGTGATCACTCCTTGAATGACAGTTGGTGGAAGGAAGCTCAAGGCAAAGTTTCCGTTCTCAGAATTTCACACAACTGGGTCACATGATTAATGATGTTACACATTCTCTTAGGATGAGTGAGTGAAAGACACCCAGTCGTGTCCGACTTATTAAGACCTCATGGACTATAGAGTCCATGGGATTATACAGGCCAAAATACTGGAGTGGGTTAGGCTTTCCCTTATCCACAGAATCTCCCCAACCCAGGAATTGAACCCAAGTCTCCAGCATTGCAGGTGGCTTCTTTACCAGTTGAGCCACAAAGGAAACCCAATAATTGTGGTGTGGGTAGCATATCTCTTTTCCAACTGATCTTCCTGACCTAGAAATCAAACCAGGGTCTCCTGCGTTGCAGGTGGATTATTTACCAACTGAGCTATCAGCGAAGCCCTCTCTTAGGATGACAAGTTTTAAAGGGAATTACTCATTTCAGTCACTCAGATGTGTCCAACTCTTTGTGGTTCCATGGACTGCAGCATACCAGGCTTCCCTGTCCATCACTAACTCCAAGAGTTTGCTCAAATTCATGTCCATTGAATCTGTGATACCATCCAACCATCTCATCCTCTGCCATCCCCTTCTCTCCCTGCCTTCAATTTTTCCCAGCATCAGGGTCTTTTCAAATGAGTGAGTTCTTTGTATCAGGTGTCCAAAGTATTGAATCTTGAGCTTCAGCATCAGTCCTTCCAATGAACATTCAGCACTGATTTCCTTTAGGATTGACTGGTTTGATCTCCTTGCAGTCCAAGGGACTTTCAACAGTCTTCTCCAACATCACAGTTCAAAAGCATCAATTCTTCAGCACTCAGCTTTCTTTATAGTCCAATTCTCACATACATACATGACTACTGGAAAAAACCATAGCTTTGGCTAGACAGACATTTGTTGGCAAAGTAAAGTCTCTACTTTTTAATATGCTGTCTAGGTTGGTCATAGCTTTTTCTCTAAGGAGAAATCATCTTTTAATTTTGTGGCTGAAGTCACCATCTGAAGTGATTTTGGAGCCCAAGAAAATAAAGTTTGTCACTGTTTCCATCGTTTCCCCATCTATTTACCATGAAGTGATGGGATCAGATGCCATGATCTTAGTTTTCTGATTACTGAGTTTTAAGCCAGCTTTTTCACTCTCCTCTTTCACTTTCATCAAGAGGCTCTTTAGTCCCTCTTCATTTTGTACCATAAGGATGGTATCATCTGTGTATCTGAGGTTATTGATATTTCTCCTGGCAATCTTGATTCTAGCTTGTGCTTCATCCAGCCCAGCGTTCCTCATGATGTACTCTGCATATAAGTTAAATGATCACGGTGACAATATACAGCCTTTATGTACTCCTTTCCTAATTTGGAACCAGTCCATTGCTCCATATCCAGTTATAACTGTTGCTTTTTGAGCTGCATACAGGTATCTCAGGAGGCAGAAAAGGTGGTCTGGTACTCCCATCTCTCTAAGAATGTTCCAGTTTGTTGTGATCTACACAGGGATTTTAAAGGGAGAGCCATGCTATCAAAGATGTTATGGGGAGGGAGGTGGGAGGGGGGTTCATGTTTGGGAATGCATGTAAGAATTAAAGATTTTAAAATTTAAAAAATAAAAAACTAAAAAAAAAAAAAAAAAAACAATTGATAGAGTCAGCTTTTCTATCTCTGAGGAGAACCTGAACACTGTGGTTCTTCAGGATTATCCCATGTTTCCTAGGTTTTTGAAATAAACATTTATCTTATTAAATCCTCAGCTAAAATAACAGACTATCAGGACGAAATTTAGATAGTGGCCTCAAAGGTTTTCAGTATATGGTTTTACTGTCTCCAGCAATACACAAAGAGCTATAGTGTTTTTTTTTTCTGAAAAATAAGTGACTTTTTTTTAATATATAGTCTCACATCAATGAAGAATAAAATGATTTGTTTAATCTCCCCAGAGTTTGCAACAAAGATTTGTATAAATAGCTCTTCCTTTAAAATAACCGAATCTGATATGACATGAAAACCAGCAGAAAATTTAATTGTTGAAAATATTGCTTTTCACCAATTCTTATTCCTCTAAGGACTTAATGCTGCTTCAAAGTGTAGACAATTCTATAATAAAACTTGTTGAATTAATACATGGTAACATTCCATAAGAACTTTTTGTGGTATGTGGAGCTGAGAAACTGGTTAACTTGGAAAGAAATTTCCCTGATGAAGTTATTGAATATACTAATTGCAGTACTCTTGTAATTTAAATAAAAGCTAAATTCAATTTAAAAATTGGCATTCAGCTAAATGCTTTATCTGTGTCATATGTTTATCACTAAATGTCAGCTTTAGAGCCTTGGTCAAAACTAATTTCATATGCTAATACAAAATAAAAACTAAACCAAGCAGAAATAAGCTTCAGAGTAGGATTTTATATGGTACTTTTTGCCCATTATACCACCCATCCTGAATAGCTAAATACAATTCTTAAAAAATGTTTTGAGGGCAACAAAATGATTTGTTATGAATTTTATACTGTTTAATACAACTTTCCAAATTTTGTTTCATTTTATTAATTTTATCTTTTAATTTTAAAACTGTGGTATAAGACATATAACATAAAATTTACCATTGTAGTTCTTTTCATGTGTCCAGTTCAGTGACATTAAATACTCTGACTTATATGCTATCATCACCATCATCCACACCCAGATCTTTTCATCTTGTGATACCACTATTTTTATACAACACACTCTATGCAGGTTTTGGTGTTAGGATCTACCTCATAATTGTTAAGAACTTGAGCTGAGCTGAAATCAAGGGGACAATTTTGATCAGGCTCAGTTCCCTCTGTATACCAAAGAATGAGCTCCACATCAAAATCCAGTGTTGCTTCAGGGGCCATTCCATCAAGGGAGTTAATGTTTCATGATGTCCTTGTATAAGCATATCATTCTGTACTGTTTTCATTAACCAACTTCTAGGTAAGACTTTGTGTGAGTGCTAAGTCACTCCAGTCATGTCTGACTCTGTGCAATGCTATGGACTATAGACTGCCTGTGTCCTCTGTCCATGGGATTCTCCAGGCAAGAACACTTGAGTGGGTTGCCATGCCCTCCTCCAGGGGATCTTCCTGACCCAAGGATCAAACTTGGGTCTCCTACACTGCAGGCAGATTCTTTACCACTGAGCCACGTCCACAGGCTGGTGTGAATCCTCGTTTATGACTGAGTCAGCATTTTCAGTGCGGCCTGCATCCTTCTGTGTATGTGACAATGGATGTGTGACTCTGGATATAAAGGGTGACTCTCTCTTTGTTTGGAGGCTAAAAGTGGATTCCCTATCACCAAACAGATAAGATGGAAAACCTACATGAGGTGAATAGTGAAATCATACAGCTAATGTTTGTTGGAGATATTAGTTTATCAGCTTATTTCAAATCAAGTTTTGCAAGTTGATACCTATAATCTGTGGGTGTTGGGGAGACATGGCATCTGTGAATTGAAAGCTAAAGTATATTTTAGGAGAAAATTGTAAATTCCAAGTGATTTTCCACAAGTCACACAGAAATCTGTTTCCTGATATTAATAGAATATTATGCTTTACATTTTACTAGTGAGTATCTGACCCTGTTGTACTGAGCAAACACCTATATCTAAACCTCAGCTTTTCCATTCCTAATGGTTTCCCATCATTCTCAGGAGAAAGTCTAGACTCCATACCTGACTTTCAAAATTCTCTGCCAACTTCCTGGAACCTTCCACAAAAGAACTCTTCCTGGACCATCTCTTCTTGCTTTCTTCCTCTCAAGGCTCTCTCTCCCTTAAGTGACTGACAATCAGGAATTTTTTCTTTCATACTTCTAATTGAATATCACTTTCTCATGAAGCTTTCTTTATTTTCTTTTTTTTTTCTAACTCCTAACCTACACTAGATTAAATCTCCCTGGTCTATGCTCCCAGAAAATACTGGACTTTATTTCTCATGAAGTTCACTTCACTTTATGGAATCAGGTTATGATTACATCTTTCTTTGCTATATCTTATATTCCATGATGGTGTTTATCCACTAATCTCATCAGTGTTCCACTCTCCAGCACAACATCTGGCTCCTGGCATCAGCCTGGAATACTTCTGGTTCCAAAAATGAAGGTACATGTAAAAAATGTGACTATAAAGACCCTAGAAGAAATCACAGGATATTGCCTTTGTAACATTGACATAAGAAGTCTTTTTTAATTCTAATTTAAATTTGAGAAGACTAAGAAAAACAATTGATGGTTTTGACTACAGAAAAATGAGAAATGTGTGTATACCAAGAAATCCCATAAACAAAATGAACTGGGGGAAAAAATTATACTCTTATCACAGAGTTACAAAGAAATAAAACAATATTTCAGTGAATCAAAGAGCAAAACATTTGAGCAAATAGTTCTTAGATATAAAGTTATATACATAGAATTGGGAAAGTGATAAGTTTGATAATATACTTCTTTGGCAAAACTGTGGGGAAACAGGATTTTTCATATCTTCATGTTGGGGTGTATATTTGAAACTACTCTATGGAGGATAATTTGTCAATAACTTAAAACTGTAAATTAACTCTGTAATCTTGTTTTTGGGAATTTAACTTAGAAAGAAGTAATACAATTGAAGAATGACGTGGCACTAAATTATTCATTTTAACATTGTTTTTAAGAACAAAAGTTTAAATATAAATCAACTGTCCATCAATAGGGCACAGGTTGATTCAATGCAATGAAGTACAGTGTAGGAGAGAATGAAGAAACTCTGCTTTAAATTGAATAGGTTTCTCACTTTTACTGCTTAAATTAAAAACTATAAGTTTTAAAATTGTGTTATTTTATGTATGTGTGTGTGTGTGCTCATTCACTATGGTTGTGTCTGATTCTTTGTTACCCAATACACTGTATCCCTTCAGGATCCTCTGTCCATGGGATTCTCCAGGAAAGAATACTGGAATGGGTTGCCATGCCTTCCTCCAGGGGATCTTCCTCACCTGGGGATTGAACTCATGTCTCCTCCACTGCAGGCAGATTCTTTACCACTGAGCCACCAGGGAAGTCCTATCTTAAGTATCAGTTCAATTCAGTCACTCAGTTCTGTCGGACCCTTTCCAAACCTGTGGACTGTAGCACGACAGGCTTCCCTATCCACCCCCAACTCCCAGTGCTTCCTCAAATTCATGTCCATCCAGTCAGTGATGCCATACAACCATCTCTTCTCTGTTATCCCCTTCTCCTACTGCCTTCAATTTTCCCCAGCATCAGGGATTTTTCCAATGAGTCAGCTCTTCACATCAGGTGACCAAAGTATTGGAGATTCAGCTTCAACATCAGTAGAGGACTGATTTCCTCTAGGATTGGCTGGTTAGATCTCCTTGCAGTCCATGGGACTTTCAAGAGTCTTCTCCAACATCACAGCTCAAAAGCATCAACTCTTTGGTGCTCAGCTTTCTTTATGGTCCAGGTCTCACATCCATATGTGACTACTGGAAAAAACATTGCTTTGACTAGAGGGAATTTTTTTAGCAAAGTAATGTCTCTGCTTTTTAATATGCTAACTAGATTGGTCATCGCTTTTTTTCCAAGGAGCCAGCATCTTTTACTTTCATGGCTGCAGTCACCATCTGCAGTGATTTTGGATCTCCCCAAAATGAATTCTGTTACTGTTTCCACTGTTTCCCCATCTAGTTGCCATGATCAGATGCCATGTTCTTAATTTTTGAATGTTGATTTTTAAACCAGCTTTTTCACTCTCTTTTTTCACTTTCATCAAGAGGCTCTTTAGTTCCTCTCCACTTTCTGCCATGAGGGTGGCATCATTGTACTCTGCATATAAGTTAAATAAGCAAAGTGAAATTGTACAGCTTTGACATACTCATTTTCCCAGTTTGCAACCAATCTGTTGTTCCATGCCCAGTTCTAACTGTTGCTTCTTCACCTGCATACAGATTTCTCAGGAGCCAAAGTGGTCTCATATTCTCAACTTTTTAAGAATTTTCCACAGTTTGTTGTGATCAACACAGTCAAAGGCTTTATTGTAGTCAATAAAGCAGAAGTAGATGTTTTTCTGGAATTCCCTTGCTTTTTCTATGATCCAGTAGATGTTGGTAATTTGATCTATGGTTCCTTTGCCCTTTGTAACTCCAGGTTGAACACGTGGAAGTTCTTGTTCAAATACTGTTGAAGCCTAGCTTGGAGAGTTTTCAGCATTATTTTGCTAGTGTGTGAGATGAGTGCAATTGTTTGGTAGGTATAAGGAGGAGGAAATGTATACATTCACATTTAATCATTTTACATATAACATCTCTAGAAAAATATTACAAATATGTAAGAAATTCTTTATATATGAATATAAAAAATGGTGAGGTTACATAGAGTGAATGGAGGGATGCTGGGTGGATAGGATGGAATTCAGTGTGTCAAGTGAGTTTTTCATCATTCGACATTGACTACACTTTAACATTTTAGACTTTGAACCCTGAGGTCATCTCAAATTCAGTAATAAGGCAATTAGAGAAAGGAATATATTTGAAGTTTTGAAAATTTGAGGAAAGTGCAAGAAATGGACTAATTTATTCCAGGTAGAGGAAAGGTAAAGTTAAATTGGCTACAGTCACTGGGCTTAAGGGCTCTGGCTCAGAAATGAGGGATTTGGGTCTTGATCTCTTGGCCACGCCAAATTCCAAGACATGAAGTGTTTGGCATGAAGCATTTTTTTGTTTGTTTGTTTTGTTTTGTTTTGTTTTTAAGTGTTTGTGATATCCATTGCGACATTGACTTACAGGACAGAGCTTTTGAACCCTGATGGTCATTCTCAAATTCAGTAATAAGGCAATTAGAGAAAGGAATATATTTGAAGTTTTGAAATGAGGAAAGTGCTAATGGACTAAGCAGGTAGAGGAAGCTGGGCTTAAGGGCTCCTCAGATGAGGGATTTGGGTCTTGATCTCTTGGCACACGCAGACAAAACATGATGAAGCTTTGTTTGTTTTGAGTTGGTCCAGGTCCACGAGCTGGGCTGCAGTTGAGAGACATCTGAGGTGTCCAGCATGATTGGAGACTCTTCCTCTATTGATATAGGATCAATGGTGATAGGATGAGCCTGTTGCTGTAAAACAAAATCTGTATAAAAGAGTCTTCCACAACACATGACTGCTGAACTTCCTCATGAAATCCGATTGTTGGACACCATCTATGCAGAATGTCATCTAAGGCTGCTAAAGCTGAAGAGTATTTTGGGCCTCATTGGAAAAGACTCTGATGCTGGGAGAGATTGGGGGCAGGAGAAGGGGACGGCCCAGGATGAGATGGCTGGATGGCATCACGGACTCGATGGATATGAGTCTGAGTGAACTCCGGGAGATGGTGATGGACAGGGAGGCCTGTTGTGCTGCGATTCATGGGGTCACAAAGAGTAGGACACGACTGAGCGACTGAACTGAACTGAAGAAGAAATGACTTCAGCTTCTTCAGCCCTTCTACTCATGGTGTTGTAGCTGCTTTTGTTACACATACATCAGACTTTAAAAAAAATCTATGTATATATTAAAATGTGTGTATTATATATGAAAGAGGGGAAAAAAAAAGAAAGGTGGGGAAATAGGTTTTCTTTGAAAAAAAACTGAGCTTACTTACATCTTTGCAAGTTTCTTTTTTCACTTACAAACTGGCTTATTTATTCTTTCTGATACCTTGCCAGCTACCTCAGAAGACATGGTCATTATGACTTTTGCTTTTTGATATATGTATTTATATATTATTTCTGTCTTAAATGCTCAATTTGTTTTTGAAAATATTATATGGAAACTTAGTAAGAATACACAATTGGCTGCACGTCTATTGGTCAAATACACTGATTATGTTTTGTAACTCTCTCTGCATCATCTCTGCTTTCATCAACTTGCTTATCTGTGGTTATCTCCCACTGCACAGTGCTCTCCAGGGTTTTGCACTAGAGAGACATTGATTTGATACAAGCTTTCATATCTTCATGATTGCCTTTTTAGTGTCATATAGGTATCAGTCATTTCAAAGCCAGTGAAATGTCTGTCTGTGGATTTTGTTCTTTAGTTCATTTTAAAGCATTTCTGAGAAAAGAAGAGAAAACGTACCTGCTACCTGAAGGATAGGTTGTATTCAGGATTGAGTTCCAAGAGAAAAAACTAATACTGGCAAATAATCTAACTTTGTTTACATTAAGGGAATTTGTAATGTGATACTAAAAAGAGAATTTCAAGAAGCTGTGACATAGTTTTTGGCAAAATATGTTAACATAGAATTTAAAAATAATATCAGTTGTGTTGCAACAATGCATAAGGAAATTGACAAATCTAAAGAATGATAATCTATTTTATTTATAGAAATCTTTGAGTTAGGAACCATATTGTCATGTTCTCAACAGCACCTAGCCCTTCTATTTGATGGCACTAAAATATGAACAGCTTCCCAAATAAACATCATGATTTAGCCCTGTTCATTAGAGAAAATTCATCAACAAACTGTCATGGAAATAACTGACTTTGAAGTGATTTTAATTTATAAGATTTCAGAATTATTTTATGATGTCTCTTTTGTGACCTCAAATTTGAGTCCTTTCCTTTGACTGTTTTACTCCATACCATGGGATTATTTGTAGGTCTTGCACATAGTTAACAAATTTATACTTTTCAGGCCTTATTATATGCCAAAAATTAGGCGTGGAAGTAGAGATAAAGTAATGAATGAAAAATAGATACAATCTCTACCTTCATGAAATTTACAGTCTAATAGAGTCAATTTGCATTTATCAAATAATCTCATATGCATTATATATGTATATAATTAGTTTGTTTCCCAGCTGGCTCAATGGTTAAGATTCTGCCTGTCAGCGAAGAAAATGCAACAGGTGCAAGTTTGATCCCTAGATAAGGAAGATCCCGTAGACTAGGAAATAGCAACCCACAACAATATTTTTGGGTGCAAAATCTCATGGACAGAGGAGCCTTGTTGGTACAATCCTTGGGGTCAGACAGAGTCAGATACAACTTAGTGACCAAGCATACACATAAACTGTCTATCTATCTACCTTATATTTGTTACTATGTGTTTCTTTGCATGATATGCACATAAATGTTTTTACAAAAGATGCACAAGACTATGCCAGGAGCTAAAATTGAAGGCTGAGTATGAGTTAACTAGTCAATGAGAGAGACTCATGTATTCTAGCAGAGGGAGTATTCCAGCAAACGGTTTGAGAGGAAGAAACATTGGCGGGGATGAGAAGTGGGAGGATTAGGGAGCTGGCATGGGAGTGGTGAAGGGAGGTAAGTCTTACAGGAGCTTGCAGGCCATACTAAGATGTTGCTTTTGTTTGAAGAGCAATAAGACTCTAGCAAAACATTTTAAGCAAGGAAATGAAAAGAGGATTTTACTTTGAGAAGTTTTATCTGGCTACAGAATTAAAAATACGTCTTAGGGAGGCAAATGGTGCCTATAATGTGTGCAAGTAGCTTGGAAAAAAAGATCATTATTTGATTCAGGTGAGAGCTGGCAGGTTGGACTAAAGCAGTGGGAATGGATATGGTAAGTGCCCCTTGCAGTTCTAATGGTATTTGACCCTTAAACATTAAGTTATACTTAATTGCTGCTGCTGCTAAGTTGCTTCAGTCGTGTCTGACTCTGTGACCCCATAGATGGCAGCCCACTAGGTTCCTCTCTCTCTGGGATTTTCCAGGCAAGAATACTGGAGGGGGTTGCCATTTCCTTCTCCAGTGCATGAAAGTGAAAAGTGAAAGAGAAGTCGCTCAGTCGTGTGCCTGACTCTTAACGACCCACTGACTGCAGCCCACCAGGCTCCTCCATCCATGGGATTTTCCAGGCAAGAGTACTGGAATGGGTTGCCATTGCCTTCTCCAACTTAATTCCTAAGTGCTGCTACATCACTTCAGTCATGTATAACTCCTTGTGACCCTATGGGCCATAGCCCACCAGGCTCCTATGTCCATGGGATTCTCCAGGCAAGAATACTGGAGTGGGCTGTCATGCCCTCCTCCAGGGGATATTCCCACTCAAGGATCAAACCGATATTTCTTTTGTTTCCTGCTTTAGCAGGCAGATTCTTTACCACTGGAGCCATTTGGAAAGCCATCAATTCAGTTCAGTTCAGTCACTCAGTTGAGTCCAATTCCGAAACCCCATGGACTGCAGCACACCAGGCCTCCCTGTCCATCACCAGATTCCGGAGTTTACTCAAACTCATGTCCACTGAGTCAGTGATGCCATCCAAACATCTCATCTTGTGTCATCCCCTTCTCCTCCAGCCCTAAATCCCTCCCAGCATCAGGGTCTTTTCCAATGAGTCAACTCCTTTAGGATGGACTGTTTGGATCCCCTTGCAGTCCAAGGGACTCTCAAGAGTCTTCTCTGTGCCATTCTCCCAAATCATCCCACCCTCTCCCTCTCCCACATAGTCCATCATGTTGATGTATGGCAAAACCAATACAATATTGTAAAGTAATTAGCCTCCAATTTAAATAAATAAATTTAAATTAAAAAAAAAGAGTCTTCTCCAACACCACAATTCAAAAGCATCAATTATTTGGCACTCAGCTTTCTTTATCATCCAACTCTCCCATTCATACATGACTACTAGAAAAACCATTCTTTTTTTCAATATAATGGTTATTGATATTGATATCTGAAATATCAATATCCTCAGATATGCAGATGACACCACCCTAATGGCAGAAAATGAAGAGGAACTAAAAGCCTCTTGATGAAAGTGAAAGAGGAGAGTGAAAAAGTTGGCTTAAAGCTCAATATTCAGAAAACAAAGATCATGGCATCTGGTCCCATCACTTCATGGGAAATAGATGGGGAAACAGTGGAAACAGTGTGAGACTTTTTTGGGGGGGGGCTCCAAAATCACTGCAGATGGTGACTGCAGTCAAGAAATTAAAAGATGCTTACTCCTTGGAAGAAAAGTTATGACCAATCTAGGTAGCATATTCAAAAGCAGAAACATTACTTTGCCGACTAAGGTCCATCTAATCAAGGCTATGGTTTTTCCAGTGGTCACGTATGGATGTGAGAGTTGGACTGTTAAGAAAGCTGAGAGCCGAAGAATTGATGCTTTTGAACTGTGGTGTTGGAGAAGACTCTTGAGATTCCCTTGGACTGCAAGGAGATCCAATCAGTCCATTCTAAAGGAGATCAGTCCTGGGTGCTCTTTGGAAGGACTGATGCTAAAGCTGAAACTCCAATACTCTGGCCACCTCATGAGAAGAGTTGACTCATTGGCAAAGACTCTGATTCTGGGAGGGATTCATGGCAGGAGGAGAAGGGGACAACAGAGGATTAGATGGCTGGATGGCATCACAGACTTGATGGACATGAGTTTGGGTGAACTCCAGGAGTTGGTGATGGACAGGGAGGCCTGGCGTGCTTCAATTCATGGGGTCGAAAAAAATCGGACATGACTGAGCGACTGAACGGAATTGAACTGAACTGGAAAAACTGTAGCCTTGACTAGACAGACCTTTGTTGGCAAACTAATGTCTCCGTTTTTGAATATGCTATCTAGGTTGATCATAACTTTCCTTCCAAGGAATAAGTGTCTTGTAATTTTATGACTGCGATCACCGTCTACAGTGGTTTTGGAACCCAAAAAATAAAGTCTGCCACTGTTTCCACTGTTTTCCCATCCTTTTGCCATGAAGTGATGGGACCAGATGCCATGATCTTAGTTTTCTGAATGTTGAGTTTTAAGGCAACTTTTTGACTCTCCTCTTTCACTTTCAAGAGGCTCTTTAGTCCTTCACTTTCTGCCATACGGGAGGTGTCATCTGCATGTATGAGGTTATTGATATTTCTCCCAGCAATCTTCTCCCAGATATTTCTCTGGGGAAGCCCTACTTACTAACTGTTTACTAAAAAAGTGTTACTTGTAAAGCAGTAAGATTTAGAAAAACTTGTAAGACCTTAGTAACCTAACTTGTCCCTGAGGTGAGAGTGGATTTAGGATATCTACACACATACTTTCTGTCTTAATGTAGATAAATATTTGGTATCTGTTTGAAGATGTATATCACTGTCTTTCCTGCTACATTCACGCTCGCTTGCATGTTTAGTCACTTAAGTCATATCTGACCCTTTGCGAACCCATGGACTCTAGCCCTCCAGGCTCCTCTGTCCATGGCATTTCTCAGGCAACAATACTAGAGTGCGTTGCCATTTTCCACTCCAGTAGTCTGTTTACTCTATTACCCCACTTCTGCTACATAAGCCTCCTTATAAAGTAAAGGAGCTTCAGACTGTTACCATATTTTCATTTTTAAATTTTTAAAATTTTATTTAATTATAGTTGATTTGCAATGTTGTATTACATTCTATTATACAGCAAAATGTTCAGCTATATATATATGTGTGTGTGTATATATAAGTATATTCTGTTTAATATTCTTTTCCACAATGGTTTATCACAGGATATTGGATATGGATCCCTGGGCTATACAATAAGACCTAGTTGTTTATCAGTCCTATATATAATAGCTTCCATCTACTGATTTCAAACCCCTATTCCATCCCTTCTCCACCCCCTCCTATTTAGCAATTGTAAATCTGCTCTCTACAGCTGTGAATCTGTTTCTCTTTCATAGATAGGTTCCTTTGTATCATACTTCAGGTTCCACATGTAAGAGATAACATTTTGTATTTGTCTTTCTCTGTCTGACTTGCTACACTAGTATAATAATCTCTAGGTCCATCCATGTTGCTGTCAATGGAATTATTTCATTCTTAGTTTTAAGGTGAAGTAGTATTCTATCGTATATATGTACCACATCTTATTTATTCATTCATCTGCCAATGGACATTTAGACTGCTTCAATATCTTGGTTATTGTAAATAATGGTACTATGAACATTAGGGTACATGCATCTTTTTGAATTAGAACTTTCTCTGAATATATGCCCAGGAGTGGGATTCCAGGAATACACTGGAAAGTACTTACCATATTCCAACAAAACTTAACCCTCAAAATATTTTATGGTGACCAACTGCTGTATAATTTTCATGGTCAATGTAACTTTGAATTACAATTTAAAATTATTAAATGTGCTTTAACTGAGCTGCTAGAATGCTACTACATTGCAATCTATATAACTGACAATTTGAAAGTTTAGCTGTGCTAACAAATCTCAAATCTTGGGCAAGAGCATTTTAAAAAATCTTGTTTAAAAATTAAATAACATAAATGCATTTTCAAATTTTGCACACTCTGAATTTATCTAGTAAATCTGTATTTATCATACCTAATAAAATTCTGACCCCAGCATAAACCATTACTCAATATAAATTCTTTATTAAATATATGTATTTATTTTAATCGGGGGATTATTACTTTATAATATTGTGATGTTTAATGCATAATATGCACCTATTCATAACATTTTTGATAGCCAAACTTTGAAAAATTGTATTTGTCTTTTAGCTCATTGTTTATGCCCTTTTATTAGCATTCTGTCACTGCTGATGATTTAATGGTGAATGAAGCAAAATACTTAACATCAAGGGTTTAATCACCTAGAATGATATTTTGCTATATTTTGCTATTTTTTCCTTGTTATAACCAGTCAGCAAGTAAATTCTTCTCTCTCTGGAAATTACTGAAATATTCTTACAGTGAGAAAAACTTTCTTCTCAACACTGTCCCCATTTTGTTTTGGTCTTTTTATAGGTTAGAGACCAAATAATTATTTGTATATGAATCAAAATTTTCTTTTGAGGGAAAAAAAAATCTCCCAGAGATTTTACCACATGGAGGGTAATTAACTTCAAATGAGGAGGTGTATTAATAATATCTTATAGAAAGGACATTTGTCATAATAACTGATAAGAATGAATGTGAAATGTTTCCTCATTAAAGTGACCTTTACTCTGCGTGTGTTTTAATTCCAGGCAATTAATTTTTATAGTTGACTTTTCTTTATTTCCTAACATGAATTAAGAAAATTATAGTTTTCAATGGTTTCTCTACCACTTTGGGGACATAGTGTGACTTTGAAGCTATCTAATAGTTTTATACT
The DNA here is from genome assembly GCF_016772045.2 of Ovis aries. Taxonomy (NCBI): domain Eukaryota; kingdom Metazoa; phylum Chordata; class Mammalia; order Artiodactyla; family Bovidae; genus Ovis; species Ovis aries. Next base: position 1,447,685 of record NC_056059.1, read on the forward strand.
AATGTATTATGCCATTTAATTCACATAACTTGGTACTTTTTTACCTTTATTTGTTCAAGTATTGCATACTTTTCCATGAAGACATGACTATGAGAAATTGATGCAAAAAGAAATTACAGAACAAGGTTGTTGACAAGTGGTGCTTATATATGTAATTTTAGGTTAGGTGTAATGAGAGTTACTATGTTTAAGACCTTGTGCTAAGTTATTTTCTCATGAACTCTTTTATTGAATGCTGGATAGAAGAGGCTGTGCCTCCCTCCTTTACCCATCACTTGCTGCTTCTGTTCCCTGTGGTTGCCCTCCTGGTAGCTCAGTGGTTGAGAAACCGCTTAAGTATCCAAAAGACTCCTAGGTCTGTGCCAAGGAAAGAAACAGTCTCTTCCTGAATACACCATCATCTACACAAGGGCAGCTGGTGTGGTGTTCTTTTTTTGTCTAAAAACAGAGGCCTTGAATTTATTCTGTAGATAACATCATCTCATTAAAAAGAAAAAAAGTCAGCAAACAACTATGAGGCAAAATAATTCATTTCATGGGAAAAACAGTTCTCCATGCCTTTGTAATTCTCATTTTCCCTAAGCCTGCAGCATGATTATCTTCTTATTATTACATTTTAATTTTTATTTTCACCTAGAGTAATATTTCTTTCTTTAACTCCTATAGTTAAGTGGACCCTTACTTTTGAAATAATCAAAATTTTATTACGATTCGACATAAATTTTCATTGTGAAAAGAACACACCGACTTGTCTAAATATGGTATAGTATTAAAAATTGCTACTGTTGTTTAGTTGCGTCCAACTCTTTTTGAGCAAATAGACTGTTGCCTATCAGGTTCTTCAGCTCATGGGATTTCCCAGGCAAGAATACTGGAGTAGGTTGCCATTTGCTTCTCCAGGAGATCTTCCCAAGCTAGAGATCGAACTCATGTCTTGTGCATTGGCAGACAAATTCTTTACTGCTGAACCCCCAGGGAAGTCATTAAATATTACAGTGATGTATAAATTTGCATATGCAGAATGGCATCATCTGTACTGAAAGATTTATTCTGGGAGGGTACATCACTTACTGCTTGAACTCCTTAAGTCTTATGGAAAGTACTTAAATAACTGTTAATTATTTTTCTGTTACCTCACTAGTTCAAATTCTTAAACGAAAGAGGGTGAGGAAGACGCATTCCCATTATATCCATCTTATATGCAGCCTTATCCAAATTTTACATTTTCTGTAACCAGATTGGCTCACCCATCTTCCTCTAGTGAAGCCAAATCTCTCCTAGACTGATAACTTTTCTCCTCCTCCTCCCTTCCTCTGTCCCATATTCCAGCATCTGTATAAGTGTTCTCTCTTTTCCAGAAGCTTTTCCATTTACTTGGACTTTCCTGGTGGTTCAAATGGTAAAGAATCTGCCTGCAATGCAGGAGACCTAGGTTCAATCCCTGGATCAGGAAGATTCCCTGGAGAAGGGAATGGCAACAGACTCCAGTAGTCTTGCCTGAAGAATTCCATGGACAGAGGAGCCTGGCAGGCTGCAATCTCTGGGGTCACAAAGAGTTGGACACGACTGAGTGATAATCACTTTCCCATTTCCTTTGGCTGCATCAACATGGTCTTGGCATCTCCAAGCTATAGCTAAAAGTTACAAGAAAGAATTGTAGCAGCTTTACTAGAAAGGAGTATTTTAGTGTAGAGGCATGCACTGCATTTGAATTATGAATGTAATTGAGTTCAAGAATGTATTTTCAGAAAGCTGAAGAGTTATTTGTGAAAGTGTCACTACACATCAATGCCCTGTTTTAGATCCACAAGAAAAAGTGTTCTGTCACATTCCTCAGGGACACTGTTCCAATTGAAGGGTGCTGGGCAATGGAATTACTGTTCTTCCCTGACCAATCAATGTGAATGCAGGGCTTATTTATTATCTGAGTGGAGGGAGCAGGATTTTCCCTTTAGCCATATTCTCCGTCTCTCTCTCTCTCTCACACACACACACACACACAAATCTGCTTGTATGTTAGCATGGTATTCTACCTGAATTTGTGAAAATAGCAACCCTTAGTTTTCCCAGGGTTTGGGGCTATCCATTTCCCTCTTTAACAAATGCAGTGCTTCCTAGATGTCAGCTTTAAAACTTGCTTGTATTTGGTTTTTTTTGTTTTTGTTTTTGTTTTTTGTTTTTTGCTGAAATTTTTTCTTTTTTCTTTTTTTTTTAGTTTTTTATTTTTTAAATTTTAAAATCTTTAATTCTTATATGCATATATATATTTCATTTATTTAGTTTTGGCTATGGGAAGTCTTTGTGGCTGCATAGGCTTTTCTTTAGCTGTGGAGAGTGGGTGCTGCTCTCTAATTGCACGAGACTGTTAATGAGAAGTAGACTTCTCATTGTGGCGGCTTCTGTTGCAGGGCCCAAGCTCTGGGGCACTCTGATTTCAGTCCCTGTGGCATGTGCCCTCAGTAGACGTGGCTCCTGGGCTCTTGAGCACAGGCTCAACAGTTGCTGCACATGGGCTTAGTTGCTTCAAGGCATGTGGGACCTTCCCAGATCAGGGATTGAACACATGTCTACGGCCTTGGCAGGCAAATTCTCTACCAATGAGCTAACAGGGAAGCCCCAAACTTGCTTTGTTAAATTTACATCTGATGAGTATGTGTTCTTCATTAAAGGACTCACTTTATTAAAGGGAGGGGAACTTGTTCCTAGTTGTGTCTTAATACTAGAAATGAGTCTATATTGAATCTGAAACACTGGATATTTTCTTCTTTACACATTCATCTCCTTTGGCAGTTACAAACTGCACTTTCTTAGTGCATGGCAATTGCATGGTATTGGGATTGGAAGTCAGAAGCCTTGGGTTCTATATTCAGTTCTGCCTTTGCTAATTGTGTGATCTCAGTAAATAACTTCACATCTCTATCTTGGTTTATTACCTACAGAGTAATCTTTCTTTTACCCACAGGAAAGTTACTTGTGGGAAATAATGCATATGAAATGATTCGTGTATTTAGTCATTTGATCAGGATTTATGAACAGCTTCTATGCACATGTCAAGTCCTAATCCAGATTCCCAGGAACCAGGTAGACCAAGATGACACTCCCAATCCTCATTAGCTTTGTTGCAATACACTTGACACTTCAGTACTATAGAAAGGTAAATATTAGAAAACGCTGTCTTTAATGTATATTATTAATGTGATTATTTATGCAGTCCTCTTAATTGAAGTCTTAGTTCCATTGGGTAAGAAACATGCTTTAATTCTGTTATATCTTCTGCTATATATATATATATATATGCATATACATCAAATTAAATTATAGCCAATTTTTAAAAGAGAAACTCTTCTCTGAATTAGAAACAATAAGCTATCAATGCCTTCAAAAAGGGATAAGTCTTTCTTGCTCTTTAATAATTCATCAGAATTAGTTTTCTTGGTTAATATTTTCTATGAAAACTGTGTGGATAGTAGTCACAGCTATACAACTGTTTACTACTGTTAAATACTATATCTAATTTTAAAGAACTATTTTAGAATAAGTTACTTTCAGTTTAACTTTGAAGCTATGGGGAAAAAGTAAAGCCTTGTAAGCTCAAGAAAAACACTTTACTGACATTCCATAGCATCATGAGAATGAATGGCTGGAGATAATCTCAACAGATCCAACAATAAGGTTAAGTTTGCTCTACAAGCCTTTCAAATGTCTCGTCACTCCTTACCTCATACCTACGACTGCAGTCTTTCCCAAGCCTTTTCTGTTTGCTGAACAGCATTGCAGTTGTGTTTCTAATGCCTTACACGGTGTATAGTGCTGTCAATAATTCTAGAAAGAATGGAAAGAAGGAAGGAAAGAAGGACTATTCCTAGAAACACACACTTTTTAGCTCTGCATTTCCTTCACTATACTTGTGTAGCACTCTTTCTGGTGTAATTGGCCTTCCCGCAGCTGAGAGATGCTGGAGAAGAGATCAGTATGATGTAGTTGATGATGCCATCTTTCAGCCCTCTTACAATATTAAAAGATTGGGACACTGTCATGTTAGGTGATTCCTGAAGAGTAATTGCCTGTGATAATGCATATATGTGTAATCTAAAAATAATGATACTTCTGTTCTACAGTTATTTACAAGACAGAAACAGATCACAAACAATAGAAAACAAACATGATTAACAAGCAAGTACGTGTGGAAGGAAAAACTAGGAGTTTGGGGTTAACATATGCACATTACTATATATAAAATAGATGAACAATGAGAACTTATGTATAGCACAGGGAGCTATATTCAATATTATTTAAGAACCTCTGTGGGAAAAGAATCTGAAAAAGAATAGATGCATGTATATGTATAAATGAATCTCTTTGTTCTACACCTAAAACTAATACAACATTGTAAATAAATTACACTTCAATTTAAAAGAAATAAATAATTTAAAAAAGAAACCTCCCCAAATCTTCCCCATAGACATAGAATGACTGGTTAGAAATCCTGCTTCATATTTCTTGGGAAACATGTTTAAGGATAAGAAAGAATGGAGATTGTGTAACTTTAATCTGATCTGCTATACTGAGAGTAAACTATATTGACGATATTCAGTGCAAATAGTCAATCTCATTCAGTTTTGATCGGACAGTAATGACTAGAAGAACAAGTAATAATGAGGTGCATTTTGGATCAAGTGAAATTAGGAAGTCAGTGTTATGACCAATCGTTAATTTTATTTGTTCTTGTTTAAACCTGGTAATATTTGCCAATAGATTTTCTTAAAATAGACATCAAGGAATAATTACTTGTCAGGTTAGAAGATTAATTTGTTCTGGAACTTTAAAAAAAACATGCTCCAAGAAGTCTAAATGGAGATTAAATGCAAAATCTAACTATTTGGAAGTAGATAGGTGGTTTATTTTTCACACATAACTTGAACATTACATTTTGTCAATTTTCAGTCCATTAGATTTCAATTTTAAGAATTCTGTGAAATAAGCACATTTTAAAGAATTGGTTTTATATAGCAATGTGTCAAGTATACAAAAATAATAGAACTTTAAAATATTCATATATAGATTTTTCTACCTTAATTTTCTATAAAAAAAGCTATTCTTGTGTAGGAATGGAGACAGTGAATTGTGAATCCTGTGTATGTGATGAAGAGAGAGGTAAATATAATGTTATATAATGTGTAACTTGCAAATCTCTCTCTTCTATGATCTAATATTTATTCAGGATATAAATAATAGACCTGGAGGTGGAAAATTGACTTTTAACTCAAAAATGGATTTTTTTTTTTACTGGAGATTTATTATTATTATTCTAAAAATGATCTGTTGTTGCCTAGTCTGTATATGGGCTTCCTGGGTAGCTCAGCTGGTAAAGAATTTTCCTGAAGTGCAGGAGACCCTGGTTCAATTTCTGGGCTAGGAAATTTCCCTGGAGAAGGGTTAGGCTACCCACTCCAGTACTCTTGGGCTTCCCTGGTAGCTCAGACAGTAAAGAATCCACTTGAATTGTGGAGTATCTGGGTGCAATCCCTGGGTTAGGAAGATCGCCTGGAAACCCACTCCATTGTTCTTGCCTGGAGAATCACCAAGACAGAAGAGCCTGGCAGGCTACAGTACATGGGGTCACAAAGAGTGGGACGTGACTGAGCAACTAAGCATAGCACAGCACATTCTGTAAATGGGCTTTCCGGGTGGCACTAGTGATGAAGAATCTGCTGCCAATGCAACAAACATGGGTTTGATCCCTTGATCAGGAAGATTCCCTGGAGGAAGAAATGGCAATCCACTTCAGTATTCTTACCTGGAAAATCTCATGAACAGAAGAGTCTGGTGGGCAGGGATAGCACATAGTCAGACATGACTGAGCATGCATACAGCACACAGTCTGTATATGAGGAGACATTGATAAAGAATAAACTTAGTAAACTCAGTGAGCTTACAATATTTTGAGAGTCAATGGGCCAAACTTGCCTGTTATTCCAGGTGTTTCTTGACTTCCTACTTTTGCATTCCAGTCCCCTATAATGAAAAGGACAACTTTTTGGGTGTTAGTTCTAAAAGGTCTTATAGGTCTTCATAGAGCCGTTCAACTTCAGCTTCTTCAGTGTTACTGATTGGGGCATAGACTTGAATTACCATGATATTGAATGATTTGCCTTGGAAATGAACAGAGATCATTCTGTCGTTTTTGAGATGCACCCAAGTACTGAATTTCGGACTCTTTTGTTGACCATGATGGCTACTCCATTTCTTCTGAGGGATTCCTGCCCACAGCAGTAGATTATAATGGTTATCTGAGTTAAATTCACCCATTCCAGTCCATGTTAGTTTGCTGATTCCTAGAATGTTGACATTCACTCTTGCCATCTCCTGTTTGACCACTTCCAATTTGCCTTGATTCATGGACCTGGCATTCCAGGTTCCTAAGAAATATTGCTCTTTACAGCATTGGACCTTGCTTCTATCACCAGTCACATCCACAACTGGGTATTGTTTTTGCTTTAGCTCCATCCCTTCATTTCTGGAGTTATTTCTCCATTGATCTCCAGTAACATATTGGGCACCTACCGACCTGGGGAGTTCCTTTTTCAGTATTCTATCATTTTTCCTTTTCATACTGTTCATGAGGTTCTCAAGGCAAGAATACTGAAGTGGTTTGCCATTCCCTTCTCCAGTGGACCACATACTGTCAGACCTCTCCACCATGACCCACCCATCTTGGGTGGCCCCACAGGGCATGGCTTAGTTTCACTGAATTAGACAAGGCTGTGGTCCATGTGATTAGACTGACTAGTTTTCTGTGATTATGGTTTCAGTGAGTCTGCCCTCTGATACCCTCTTTCAACACCTACAGTCTAACTTGGGTTTCTCTTACCTTGGACGTGGGTATCTCTTCATAGCTGCTCCAGCAAAGAGCAGCTGCTGCTTCTTACCTTGGACAAGGAGTATCTTCTCACAACCACCCCTCCTGACCTTGAACGTGGAGTAGCTCCTCTCAGCCCTCCTGCACCCACGCAGCCACAACTCCTTGGACGTGGGGTTGCTCCTCAAATTTGGCCTTGGAATATGGAATGAAGCAGGGCAAAGACTAATAGAGTTTTACCAAGAGAATGCACTGGTCATAGCAAACACCCTCTTCCAACAACACAAAAGAAGACTCTACACATGGACATCACCAGATGGTCAACACTGAAATCAGATTGATTATATTCTTTACAGCGAAAGATGGAGAAGCTCTATACAGTCAGCAAAAACAAGACCAGGAGCTGACTGTGGCTCAGATCATGAACTCCTTATTGACAAATTCAGACTGAATTGAAGAATGTAGGGAAAACCACAAGACCTTTCAGGTATGATCTAAATTATCTCACACGCTAGGAAAGTAATGCTCAAAATTCTCCAAGGCAGGCTTCAAAAGTATGTGAGTCATGAACTTCCAGATGTTCAAACTGGTTTTAGAAAAGTCAGAGGAACCAGAGATCAAATTGCCAACGTCTCCTGGATCATCAAAAAGGCAAGAAAGTTCCAGAAAAACATCTATTTCTGCCTTATTGACTATGCCAAAGGCTTTGACTGTATGGGTCACAATAAACTGTGGAAAATTCTGAAAGAGATGGAAATACAGACCACCTGACCTGCCTCTTGAGAAACCTATATGCAGGTCAGGAAGCAACAATTAGAACTGGACAAGGAACAACCGACTGGTTCCAAATAGGAAAAGGAGTACATCAAGGCTGTATATTGTCACCCTGCTTATTTAACTTATATGAGAGATGAGACTACATCATGAGAAACGTTGTGCTGGAAGAAGCACAGGCTGGAATCAAGATTGCCGGGAGAAATATCAATAACCTCAGATATGCAGATGACACCACCCTTATGCCAGAAAGTGAAGAGGACCTAAAAGCCTCTTGATGAAAGTGAAAGAGGAGAATGAAAAAGTTGGCTTAAAGCTCAACATTCAGAAAACAAAGATCATGGCATCTGGTCTCATCGCTTTATGGCAGATAGATGGGGAAACAGTGAGAACAGTGGCAGACTTTATTTTTGGGGCTCCAAAATCACTGCAGATGGTGATTGCAGCCATGAAATTAAAAGACACTCCTTGGAAGGAAAGCTATGACCAACCTAGATAGCATATTCAAAAGCATTACTTTGCCAACAACGGTCCATCTAGTCAAGGCTATGGTTTTTCCAGTAGTCATGTATGGATATGAGAGTTGGACTGTGAAGAAAGCTGAGTGCTGAACAATTGATGCTTTTGAACTGTGGTGTTTGAGAAGACTCTTGAGAGTCCGTGGACTGCAAGGAGATCCAAGTAGTCCATTCTAAAGGAGATCAGTCCTGGGTGTTCTTTGGAAGAAATGATGCTAAAGCTGAAACTCCAGTACCCTGGCCACCTCATGTGAAAAGTTGACTCATTGGCAAAGACTCTGATTCTGGGAGGGATTCAGGGCAGGAGGAGAAGGGACGACAGAGGATGAGATGGCTGGATGGCATCACCGACTCAATGGACGTGAGTTTGAGTGAACCCTGGGAGTTGTTGATGGACAGGGAGGCCTGTCGTGCTGTGGTTCATGGGGTCGCAAAGAGTTGGACACGACTGAGCAAGAGAACTGAACTGGGAAAGGCTTACATTTTTAAAATTCTTTATGAGAGGAAAAAAAATTAGCTTTGGTCTCTGGTGCTTAGAAAATATTACTTTATAATGTTCATTTTAACTTAACACATATTTAAGTGATTGCTGGAACCAGTGTCCTAGTTCAATTTCCTGACGGGTTTATTGTACTAATTTTCTTGTCCTCTCCTTTCTAGGCACTAAGGAAAAGAAGAGTTATCACAGATGATAAGTTGTAGTTCTGCTCCAACAAATGAGAGAATGGGGGGTGAGGGAATGATGGATGGCTCTGAGTTAGACAAGAAGGAATATTTGACCAGAGGGGAAAGAAGTGATTAGTATAAAGGTTCCATTTTGGAACATAGAATTCACATTTGGCATCTTAATTCTACTTCATGGGAGCCTGATTGGCTGTGGTGGAGACCAGGGACCAGGCCAGATGAATGAAAGTGATGGTACACTCTGCCAAATAGAGTTGAGTAGTCACCAGTCAGATAGAATGTCATTCTTAATAGAATCGTTGAAAAACTAGAGAAATATTTGATTTGTTCTAATGGCATTGTTTTGTTAAACTCAAATTTGCATGTTGACTGGGAAATCTCCAGAACAGCAAAGTTTATAGAGTCTAATGCATTTTTATTTTTTACACTCATTTTATTACACTCATTCCCAATATCTTGAAGCACTTGAGTGATGAGAAGAGTCAATATATTTATTTAACTTATTATTCTTTACAAGTGTACTTAAATTCCTTTTAGGCTTGGGAGTTCAGCACGTTTCTTTTCTTAATAAATTTTGGGATAAAATAATGTACTCTTACTTTTCCCTTTTAATGTCACAATAGCATAAATTAGATAAAATTTCTTATTTTTAACTATTATTTGAGAAGTAATCATTCCTAGAATCACCCAATCACTTAAATAATTCACTTAATATAACACCATGTAAACATAATAATAAGTTGTGATCACAGGGCAATATGCTTCAAAGGCAGGTGAGGTCAAGTGAAGTAGCTCAGTCGTGTCCAACTCTTTGCAACCCCGTGGACTGTAGCTTACCAGCGTCCTCCATCCATGGGATTCTCCAGGCAAGAATACTGGAGTGGGTTGCCATTTCCTTCTCCAGGGGATCTTCCCGACCCAGGAACCTAACCTGGGTCTCCACATTGCTGGAAGACGCTTTAACCTCTGAGCCACTAGGGAAGCCCTTTAAAGTCAGGTAGATAGACATAAACAGATGCATGTATATTAATAATATTATTACTCTATTGTGGACCTTAATATTGCTTTATTACATAATCATTTTTCTAAATCAAGAATAAATTACAGTAATGGAAACACTCAAGATCATAAACAATCACTCTCTCTTTGAACTATTTATGATGATTAGAATTTGTAAATTTTCAATATCCACACTGGAAAAGAAATGTTGAAATAAATAGTAAGGCGTTTAATGTTTACTAAAAGGGCAAAAGTACTGTGAAGTGCAAACACATACACAGTCAATCTTTTTCTGGTGGGCTAGTTACACTTTTGACTCAATTCACTGCAATATTTATTGACTGAAGGAATAAGCATCTTAAAACATTGGGTATATGAAAGGATAATTTTTTTTTCAAAATTTGTGGCTCAGCAGTAAAGAATCTGCCTGCAATGCAGGAGAAACAAGTAACTCAGGTTCAGTCCCTAAGTTTGGAAGATTCCCTGGGGAAGGAAATGATACCCCACTCCTTAGTCTTGCCTGGGAAATCTCATGAACAGAGGAGGCTGCTGGGCTACAGGCCACAGGATTACAAAGAGTTGCACATAACTTAGCGACTACACAGCAACAAAAACAATAATGAGTACCCAGCAATAATGAGTGATATAAGGCTGAGTGAATGTTGCCAGACTTTTTGATGTCTTTATAAAAGTGCCTGAAGTTACTTGTGAACACAGGTAGCCTGTGAGTGTGGATGAGTTTTTCATGTCAATTGGCACAACATAATGGTTCCTCTTCTGCGTCTGGGTCACATTTACTCTCACCTCCACAAGGATTTTCTCCACCTGTTTGAAATATATTTTTCCTGGCATTTTCCTAACTTTTACACATCCTTCAAAATTAAAGTGTAATCACTTCACAATCAGTTTAAATATCTCTGCCCTGCTCTGCTCCTGCAACACCACTGGGCCTGCTTCTCCCTCCCGTCACAGTTTTAAGTTCGCTGTGGTCAGTGAATGACTGGGCAACCCTGACAGACTACAAGCTCTTTGAAGGAAGCAACCATAATTAAACTGATATTTATTAATCACTTATGAAGTGTTAGGCATGGTCACAGAACATTATTTGGACACATTCTCTCATTTAATCTTCAAGAGAGTAGTGACTGTGAAAGATACTACTACTCTCTGCCCAAACTCAACAACTATTTGTTCACAATATTATTTATGACAATAATAGTGCTCCTGGTGAGCCTGGAGCATCAGTCTAAGAAAAACGTTATAAACTCCATCACCCACTGACATTTACAACATACTCTAAAGGTAACATACTATCATTAAAGGCAGTTAGTTCCTATTAAGCTTTATGAGGAAATATACCTTTGAAATATATGCTAGGACTAACTATGACCAAACAAAGTAGTTTTAACTCATTATGTTCTTAGAATGACACACAGAAATTTTCTTTAAAATTGTTTACTGTTTCTATCAAAATATAAAAATTTAAATTTTCATGATTAGAGCTGGCTCAGACTTACAGGACCTAAAATGCTGTCTTTTCATTTTTTTCCCCTTTTGTTTGGTTTTACTGGACACCTTCCTTCCTGGGAAAGCAGCAATGAGTTCTGGCTTTCAGAATACTCCTGAGTCCAATTAAGCAGGGATGAAAATGCATGGAGCAGTAAGAATAAGAAAAAGTGGCCAGGAAATGGCATATGAGATTCCCTTGCTAAATGAAAGGTAAATGTGTATTTGTGAAGATGATAATAGATTTTTAATTCTCCAAGTGATTTTAAATTGCTTGGCTGTACTCTGTGTCTGAAAATTATGTATAGGTTAAGTGAGTGGTTAATTCTCATAGGTAAAGATGCTCAGTGAGGAAGAAGGGCCACTGATTCTGGATAGGCACCAGCACAAACAATGTCTAACAGCCCTGGGTGCTCACGTTTTGTATACATTTTTATTTTTTGCAATAAATAACCTCTTTTAATTATGTTGAAAACTTTGCTATTATACTTATTTGGCATTACATACACTAAAACAAATTACATTTCATTTTGGCGGTTTGTCATTATGCCAAAAGGATATATTTTTAAATTAGGGATAGATTTAGAATCTTTTCTGTAATCTGTGAAACAAGTCTCTTGAAAACACTCAGCATTTTGATATGAGATTTTTTGGATAACTTGATTATATAAATGAGGAAATAATGAAAATGTTTAACTAGCTTCACACTTCATTTGGGCTTTGATAGAATTTTATTAGACTGAACAAGCTCACTCAACATGCCTATGTATTTATTATCATGTGCATAAATAAGGGTGCTAAAGGAAAAGGCATGGGAGACAAAGGAGCACTTCAAAGGCAGGAATCCTGATTAGGCTGATGGAGTTCTATCCCCAGGTTAATTTTTGATAGGCATGTAATTCTTTGAAATTCTTATCGCAGATTCCACCAAGAGTGAGTTTTGTTAAGAGCTGAACCTACCAGGCTCCTTTCATTGCATGAATTACCTTGCAAAAATTTCTTGCAAATGAATTGCTGCATTATTTGCTGTGCATATTCAACCTGTCAGTCAGTCAGTTCAGTCAATATATGACGTCTGATTCTTTGCAACCTCACGGACTACAGCATATCAGGCTTCCCTGTCCATCACCAACTCCCAGAGCTTTCTCAAATTCATGTCAATCAAGTTGGTGATGCTATCTAACCATCTCATCCTCTGTCATCCCCTTCTCCTCCTTCCTTCAATCTTTCCCAGCATCAGGGTCTTTTCCGATGAGTCAGGTCTTTGAATCAAGTGGCCAAGTATTGTAGTTTCAGCTTCAGCATCAGTCCTTCCTGAACATTTTGTTCAGGACTGATTTCCTTTAGGATTGACAGGTTGGATCTCCTTGCAGTTCAAGGGACTATCAAGAGTCTAACAACACCACAGTTCAAAATCATCAATTCTTCAGTGCTCAGCTTTCTTTTTAGTCCAACTCTCACATCCATACATGACTACTGGAAAAACCATAGCTTTGAGTAGATGGACATTTGTTGTCAAAGTAATGTCTTTGCTTTTTAATGTGCTGTCTAGGTTGGTCATATCTTTTGTTCCAAGGAGCTAGCGTCTTTTAATTTCATGGCTGCAGTCAACATCTGCAGTGATTTTGGATCCGAAGAAAAAAAAATTTGTCACTGTTTCCATTGTTTCAACGTCTATTTGCCATGAAGTGATGGGCCTGGATGCTTTGATTTTACTTTTCTGAAAGTTGTGTTTTAAGCCAACATTTCCACTCTCCTCTCTCACTTTCATCTAGAGGCTTTTTAGTTCTTCCTTGCTTTCTGCCATAAAGGTGGTGTCATCTGTATATATGAGGTTATTGATATTTCTCCCAGCAATCTTGATTCCGGCTTGTGTTTCATCCAGCCCAGTATTTCACATGATGTGCTCTGCATATAAGTTAAATAACAGGGTGGCAATATACAGCCTTGACATAGTCTTTCCCGATTTGGAATCAGTCTGTTTTTCCATATCCAGTTCTAACTGTTGCTTCTTGACCTGCACACAGATTTCTCAGGAGGCAAGTAAGGTGGTCTGGTAGTCCCATTTCTTTAAGCATTTTCCACAGTTTGTTGTGATTCATACAGTCAAAGGCTTTGGCATAGTCAATAAAGCAGAAGTAAACGTTTTTCTGGAGCTCTCTTACTTTTTCAATGATCCCATGGAAGTTGGCAATTTGACTTTGGTTCCTCTGCTTTTTCTAAATATAGCTTGAACATCTGGAAGTTCACGATTCACATACTGTTAAAACCTGGCTTGGAGAATTTTGGCCATTACTTTGATAGTGTGGGAGATGAGTGCACTTGTGGGGTAGTTTGAGCATTCTTTGGTTTGTCTTTCTTAGCGATTGGAATGAAATCTGAATTTTTCCAGTCCTGTGGCCACTGCTGAGTTTTCCAAATTTGCTGGCATATTGAGTGCAGCACTTTCAGAGCATCATCTTTTAGGATTTGAAACACCTCACCTGGAATTCCATCACCTCCACTAGCTTTGTTCATAATGATGCTTCCTAAAGCCCACTTGACTTAGTATTCCAGGATGTCTGGTTCTAAGTGAGTGATTACTTACTTAGTAAGTGATTACTTAGTGATTACTCTAAGTGAGTGATCATGGTCATCTGGGCCATGAAGATCTTTTTTGTACAGTTCTTCTGTGTATTCTTGCCCCCTCTTCTTAATATTTCTGCTTCTGTTAGGCCCATTCCACTTCTATCCCTTATTGTGCTCATCTTTTCATGAAATGTTCCCTTGGTATCTCTAATTTTCTTGAAGAGATCTCGGTTCTTTCCCATTTTATTGTTTTCCTCTATCTCTTTGCATTGTTCACTGAGGAAGGCTTTCGTATCTCTCTGTGCTATTCTTTGGAACTCTGCATTCAAACGGGTATATCTTTTCTTTCCCCCATTTGCCTTTAGCTTCTCTTCTTTTTCTCTGCTATTTGTAAGGCCTCCTCAGACAACCATTTTGCCTTTTGCATTTCTTTTTCTTGGGGATGATCATGATCACTACCTCCTTTACAATGTCATGGACCTCTACATGTCATCCTCTGTACTTTTCTATGTGAATTAAGAAAACAAGACAGGTAAACAGAAAAGCTAGAAGGTGTTTCACTCCAGCGATGCTTTGCTCACCAATCAGCTGGGTGACACAGAACCAAGTAATGTACTGAAATAAAGACAGGAGAGAGGAGAGATTGAGAGGGTGGGGAACTCCAGCTCAGCTGAGGGTCTGAAAGAAAGAAAGAAAACATGGGATTTGGGATCACCAGGAAAAAGAGAACTCAGTTAGCAGCACATCCTCTCCACCCTCACCTGAGTGTTGATCCACAATTCAGGACCTCTCAGTTCCTTACACACTTTGTGTTTTTGTTCTACAAAGAGATCTTTAATGCATACCCTTCATTCATCAGACAGAATCTGCTTAGTGGAATGAAAATAAAGGCTAGAGATGTCTGAGCTCCACTGCCATTACAAAATACCATTTGACCTAGGGGATCAAACAGCAGAAATTTATTTTCTCACAAGTGGGGGATGGGTGTCCAAGATCACAGTCCCTGAATGATGGCATTCTGGTGAGGGCTTTCCTGTTGTCTTGCAGATTGTCCATTCCACCATCTCCTCACATGGAGGGAGGTGGGGGACACAGGGAGAGAGAGATGGAGACAGGATTCTCTCAGGTCTCTTCTTATAAGAATGCTAATCCTATCAGATGAGGGCTCCACCCAAGATCACACTTAATCTTAGCAACCTCACAAAAGTCCTGTGTCCACATACAGTCACACTGTGGGTTGGGCCCTCAGCAGTTGACTTTTGGACCATCACAATAGATATATGAAAAGGGGGAAGGATAAATTAGGAGGTTGGGGTTAACATATGCACACCACTCTACGTAAAATAGATAACCAACAAGGAAACTACTGTATAGAACAAGGAATTATAGTCAATATTTTGTCATAATTTATAAGGGAAAAGAATCTGAAAAGGTATACATATATGTGTATGTGTATATATATATATATATATATATATATATATATATGTATATCTTTGTGTGGGCATGTATATGTGTATCAATTCAGTTCAGTTGCTTAGTCCTGTCTAACTCTTTGTGACCCCATGAATTGCAGCACGCCAGACCTCCCTGTCCATCACCAACTCCCAGAGTTCACTCAAACTCATGTCAATCGAGTTGGTGATGCCATCCAGCAATCTCATCCTCTGCCGTCTCCTTCTCTTCCTGCCTCCAATCCCTCCCAGCATCAGAGTCTTTTCCAATGACTCAACACTTCACATGAGGTGGCCAAAGTACTGGAGTTTCAGCTTTAGCATCATTCCTTCCAAAGAATACTCAGGACTGATCTCCTTCAGAGTGGACTGGTTGGATCTCCTTGCAGTCCAGGGGACTCTCAAGAGTATTGTCCAACATCACAGTTCAAAAGCATCAATTCTTTGACGCTCAGCCTTCTTCACAGTCCAACTCTCACATCCATACATGACCACTGGAAAAACCACAGCCTTGACTAGACGGATCTTTGTTGGCAAAGTAATGTCTCTGCTTTTGAATATGCTGTCTATGTTGGTCATAACTTTCCTTCCAAGGAGTAAGCATCTTAATTTCCTGGCTGCAGTCACCAACTTCAGTGATTTTGGAGCCCCCAAAACATAAAGTCTGATACTGTTTCCACTGTTTCCCCATCTATTTCCCATGAAGTGACAGGACCAGATGCCATGATCTTAGTTGTCTGAGTGTTGAGCTTTAAGCCAGCTTTTTCACCCTCCTGTTTCACTTTCATCAAGAGGCTTTTCAGTTCCTCTTCGGTTTCTGCCATGGGGTGGTGTCATCTGCATATCTGAGGTTAATGTTATTTCTCCTGGCAATCTTGATTCCAGCTTGTGCTTCTTCCAGCCCAACCTCACCTCAATTTAAAAAATATGGGTATATAGCAGTAATTACTCTGGCTCAAAGTCTGTATTAATAATTTGTCAGAACCACAGTTCAAAGATTCTACCTTATTTATTCACTGAATCCTTGAGTCTTCTGATATGTGTTCTTTTCATTTTAAGGCATTATATCCCTTTCACTTGGTGGTTTCCTGTTTATATCTGCATTTTACTGACATTGGTGAATCTAATTCTGACTATAGTCAGGCTTCTTTTCCCTTCCATTGGCATGATCCTTGTTCTAGATTTTCTTCTATGAGTTAAGTAGGTCAGGGAGGAAGGGAGGAAATCAGGGAAGGTCTCACTTATGCCATTGCTATTTTCTTTTTAGAGTAAAAGAAATAGTTTCTACTCAGAATAATTCTCCTCAGCATTATATGTGTTATTTCATTTTACCTGTACACAAACATTATATGTTAGAGTTACCTATGTGTGAGACTAATGACTTCTTCCAGATTATAGAGTTAGAAACTGGTGGAGCCATGATTCAAACCCATGTTCATATTCACTCAAAACCTTGATTACTCTTCAATCTACAGAGGTTTCTCTACTTTACAACCAAATTGAAGAGTTACTGAACCATTATTTTTTTACAAAACCACAGTGATGCACACTTGAAACCATAAATTTTTTGTGTATATTATTTAGTATAAAACTCATTTCAGTCACTCAGTTGATGTAAACATTGGGTACTTCTTTTCTGTATACATATCCTTTTTATATCATCTATGAATATGGATGAAATTTATTAGGCATTCCTCTCTACTGGCTGAATCTAAATGTATATTTATTAATAATCTAGGTATATTTCATATTATTGTGAATACAACTTTTCTATTATCTTTCTATTATATGTAGTATCTGAGTTATGTCACTTTTATCATTCCTGATATTGGTAATTTGTACTTCTATTTTTCTAATTAATTCATATAGAGGTTTTAAAATTATTAATATTTTCAAAGCATGACCTTTTGTTTTATGGATTTTTTCCATTTATTTTTGTATCCCTCTGTTTTTTTTTTTTTTCCTTTACTATTTATTGTTTCCTTTATTCTGCTTACTTTGGATTTAATTTGCAGTTGTTTTCCTTATTTCTTAGAGAATAAGTCTGGTCTTTGATTTTAGATCTTTTTTTTCTCTCTTTTTAAATATAGGTATTTAGTGCTATAAATTTCCTCTAACCACTATTCTTTACCAGCATTCTCCCGAATTTTGATACATTTTCATTTCTTTATTTTTTGGTTCAACATAGATTCTAATTCCTTTTAATTTATTTATTATTTAGAATGTATTACTTTATTTAGTTTCCAAATACTTATGAATTTTCCAGATATCTTTGGTCTATTTTTTATGTAATTTCATCGTAGTCTGAGATCATACTTTGTACAATGACAAATCTTTTATTGGAGAATTATTTTGTCAGTCAATATGGTATATCTTGGTAAATATTCCATAATATCTTGAAAAAATGTGTACTTTGTTCTTATTTGGTGAAATGTGCTAAGTGTCAACAGGGTCAAGTTGGTTCATAGCACTGTTGAAGTGTTCTGTGTACTCACTGATTTTCTATTTGCTTGTTCTATCATTTATTGAAAGAAGACATTAAAATCTTCCACCGTCTTGACTTGTCTGTTTCTCTTTCCAGTTAAAGTTTTGCACTATGCATTTTGAAACTTAACTTCTTTTTTTTTTCTTTTATATTTTATTTTCTCTCCTTCTTCACTTCTTTTGGATTGACTTACTGTCTTTTTCATTCATAGTGTTTCCCTCTACTAATTTGAAAGCAATCCATAATACTACTATTCTTTCAGCATTTACTCTAAAATTTAATATACATACTTTCAAGTTGAATATCAACCAGGATCTCAACCTTCCTTCCAAACACTGCAGGAAATTTTTAATCACTTTGTCTCCAATAACTTTGTGCCCTACTTGCTATTCTAGCTTTGTATTTTAGTTTTATTGGTTAGTAATCACTTCAACATTATGATAACTTTATACATTATTTTTTCTTTTCAAATATTACTACATAGTCATCAGTTTGTTTGCTTTTCATTTCTTTCTGTGTCTAGGATCTGCTGTGTGGCTTAATTTTATTTTTGCTTGAAAACCATTTTTTCTATTTTGGTAAATTGGCTGATGGAAAAAAAATTTTCAGTATTTTTTTAAATTTTCCTTAATTTATCCTTATTCATGAATGACATTTTCACTGAGTATAGAATTCTAAGTTGATGTTATTTTATTGCAATACATAGAAAAAAAAATCACACTGTTTTCTGACTACCAGTGCTGTCCTGGAGAAGTTAGCTACTTAACTCATAGTCCTTTATGTGTGTGTTTTGCTCTTTCTTTGTAATTTTGCTTAATGTTGTTTTCTTTTTATTTTTCCTGCTTTGAATCTTTTGTGCTCTTGTATCTGATAGTTATTTTATTCAGGTTGGAAAATGCTTAGCCATTGCCTCTACATTTTACTGAAACCTCAGTTACATATTATTCTGGATATCATTTTTGGCTTCTTCTCATCAGCTAATCCTTAAGAGTAATGAATTGCAATAATGATCTCCTTTACCCTCTGGTTCCCAGTGATGTTCAAAAAATGTCAGGCACAGGCAGCAGATTAGAGAGGGAAGACGGTGAATCTGGCCCCTTACTGCCGTTGCTCCTTCAGTTAGGCTGAGGGCCCACTGAAGGCCATGCTCCTATCAGGCAGCCCTTCCACTCTATTGTCTTCTGTGGGTTCTATCGATAATTTCATCCCTCCTTGATCCTGGAGTGATAGCACTCCCCACAGGGCTTCTGCTGCTGCCAAGTCTTTCAGTCGTGTCCAGCTCTGTTCGATCCGATAGACAGCGCACCAGGCTCCCCTGTCCCTGGGATTCTCCAGGCAAGAACACTGGAGTGGGTTGCCATTTCCTTCTCCAATGCAGGAAAGTGAAAAATGAAAGTGAAGTCGCTCAGTCGTGTCCGACTCTTCGCGACCGCATGGACTGCAGCCCACCAGGCTCCTCCGTCCATGGGATTTTCCAGGCTAGAGTACAGGAGTGGGGTGCCATTGCCTTCTCCAGGTACTAGTCTGGCAATACTTAAATATATCATGTCGTTACCTTAAATTATGGTCCCAGGTTTATAATCGCCATTCTTAATCTCTCCTTAAGCTACTCGGTTGGACAACACTCTTTCCAAGTCAGACTTTGACTCATACTGATGTGGATGACACTCAGTCCTCAGGCCACTTAACCTGCCTGTCTTAACTGATGTGTCTGTGTCTATCTGTGTACAATCTGAGTCATTCCTTCAGCTCAAACCTTATTTTTTTAGTTGTTTTAATGATTTTTTTGGACCAAATGATTATATTTTAATTCTAAAAGTTCTATATGGTTGTTTGTCAAATGTGTTTGGAATTGGTTAGAGTCTGTGCTTTTCATATATATTTTATCTTCCTTATTTACATCTTTGAACATGGAAAGCAGATTTTTTTTAATGCTCCTTTATAGTTTCTGTACTTGAAATCTTCATGAGTCTGGCAGTTGTTTTCATCACCTCTTTCATGCTTTGTTTCTTTTAGTATTCTTCACTTTTTAAGAGTATGAGTTCATATTTCTTGGAATTTAATTTATGGACATTTCTGAGTCCTGGTTTGGAGATGCTTTCCTCTAAAATATTGCTTTTCCTCTGCCAGGTCCCTCAGTGAACTATATATCAAGGATTACTATAAATTAAAATTCAATATTGGAACTTGGATCCTATGTAGAACAGCTCATAATTTCTTTTAATTATTAGCAAAAAGTCAGGAGTATATAATTTATTATGTGTATAGCCATTTGGTGTCCTTGATTTTCAGAGCAAATTTTTTTAGAGCCTCTTCCTGAGAGACACTCTAGATTTTTTCTCTTAACCTTTAAGTAAAACCAGGCCATGAAAACATCAACTCAAGTTTATGAGGTCAAACAGTTACCCTCAAGATGAAAGCTATATCATGCTTTCAAGATGAATGCTTCACCTTCACTGAGGTTTGGCATGTGCAATATTACTATCATCAGGGTTTTATTATAATTATTATTTTAAATCTTATGGCAAGACTTTAAAATATACTTCCCTAGATTTTACTCAACATTGATACTTGTTTACAGATGAATGATAGGTTAACATAACGTATACTTTGCTAGCAAAAATGATGGAAATAACAGCAATTATTTCAGTCTTATCTTTTTGTCCTTTTGTGTTAGATTTGTCTTTTGTAAAGAGCATAGGGTTGATTTTACTCTTATTGAAACTGAGAGTTTGTGTCTTTTAATTGTATAGTCTGTCTTCTATTATCTTGTTACATGCTCTGTGATCTTTACAGTTTTTTACATGGCTTATTCTTTAAAATTTCATAGAGCAGGTAAGCCTTAAGCTGAATTGTGATGAACATGTACCTGTTAGTTGGGATTTTCTAATGAGAGAAGAAGGAAACAGCACTGTCCCTCAGTGGTTGAATTCACATTTTCATTTTAGATCATGCTGTTTCCCTTAGTGTATACAAAAATTAAATCCTATCAAAAGTATTTTTGTGTGTGTGCTGGTTACCTTCCTAAGCAATTAATTTTTCTGATAATGAATATTTTATAGTTCTATAAGTATAAAACATTTTATAATTTTAATATTCACATCATAAATCTAAAATCAGATTATAAAAGTGAAATTACAATATACATCTTTAATGAAATAAGGGAATATAAAGGTAAGAAAGTCTTTAGAAGTGATCTATAATTTGGATGGCTAATAAAATTCATATTTTACTCTACTTAACAATAATAGACATAATGGTAGTAGCTCTCTTGAATATAATATTAAAAAGGATATTGGAGTTAGGTCCTGGATCAGTAGGAAAGGTGTCTTGAAGGAGAAATTATATTTTTCAGAAGCATTTTACAGGCCAAATCACTTACTATCACATATTTAGCTAAAGTGATTAGTCTAGGTGTGCTCAGAGTACAGGTGGAGAATAAAGTCCAGAGCAGAGAGAAGGTGTATGCTGGGTTCAGGAAGTTCTCAGTGGTAGAGAGAGTTTAGCTCCAGCTCTGAATCCAAGTTTACTTCTCTCTCCACTACACTGTACTTCCTCTTATCTTACTTTTTTCCGTATCTAATAGTCTCCCCCAGAAATGCAACATAAATATTTTATTTATAGCTCTTTCACATCAATTTTACAAACTTTTCTGCACACCTTTACAAATACCACCTGGGATAATGCAAAGTTTATACCGAGAATATTTCATAATGATCTGCAGCCTAAGAAAGTCCCCTTCATTGTCTGTGGTAAGGGAAGTCCTTATCAACTATTTTACACATCATTTCCAACATATTTTAAAAAGCTATCATTTAGAAACAAGAAAAGAAAGAAACTTTTAATGAATTTATTTGTTTTCATTTCTTTATTATTTGTATCTGTATCCATATTGTCTATTTTGAAAAGTAAGAAATATTTACTTTATTTTTAAAAAATGTATTTTTATTTAGTTAGTTCAGTCACTCAGTCATGTCCAACTCTTTGCGACCCCATGAATCGCAGCACGCCAGGCCTCCCTGTTCCATCACCATCTCCCAGAGTTCACTCAGACTCACGTCCATTGAGTCGGTGATGCTATCCAGCCATCTCATCTTCTGTCGCCCCCTTTTCCTCCTGCCCCCAATCCCTCCCAGCATCAGAGTCTTTTCCAATGAGTCAACTTTCGAATGAGGTGGCCAAAGTACTGGAGTTTCAGCTTTACCATCATTCCTTCCAAAGAAATCCCAGGGCTGATCTCCTTCAGAATGGACTGATTGGATGTGCTTGTACTCCAAGGGACTCTCAAGAGTCTTCACCAACACCACAGTTCAAAAGCATCAATTCTTCAGCACTCGGCTTTCCTCACAATCCAACTCTTGCATCCATACAAGACCATATATATATATAATTTTCTTAAATAGTTTTAATGCAGGGAAAGCCATTTGCGACTGCTTCTTCAATTTATTTAACATAGATCCAAAAAAAAAAAATTTGTACCATTGATTCCAGAAAGTTCCAATTTAACATTTTTTTTCAAGTTTCAAGTATATGTGCAGTATCTTTTTGTTTGTTTGTTTAATTTTTATTTTTACTTTATTTTAATTTACAATACTGTATTGGTTTTGCCATACATTGACATGAATCCACCACGGGTGTACATGAACATGAACCCCCCTCCCACCTCCCTCCCCACAACATCTCTCTGGGTCATCCCAGTGCACCAGCCCCAAGCATGCTGTATCCTGCGTCAAACATAGACTGGCGATTCGATTCTTACATGATAGTATACATGTTTCAATGCCATTCTCCCAAATCATCCCACCCTCTCCTTCTCCCTCTGAGTCCAAAAGTCCGCTATACACATCTGTGTCTTTTTTGCTGTCTTGCATACAGGGTCATCATTGCCATCTTTCTAAATTCCATATATATGTGTTACTATACTGTATTGGTGTTTTTCTTTCTGGCTTACTTCACTCTGTATAATCAGCTCCAGTTTCATCCATCTCATCAGAACTGATTCAAATGTATTCTTTTTAATGGCTGAGTAATACTCCATTGTGTATATGTACCTATGTGCAGTATTTAACCCTTCTTTCAGGCCTATGAAGCTAATCACTTTATTATCTCCATTTTGTCTAAGAGGAAACTGAGATGGGAGAAATTAAATAATTTGGCCATGGTCACCCAAGAGGTAGGGAAATGGTGTCTAAGTCTGTCTGAATGCAGAGCATGAGTCCTCAACCGTGGTGGTTTACTGAAATCTGAAATATATGAAGACTTGGCATAAGAAGCATAAATATTTCTAGAAATATACAACTAAGACTTAGGACTACTGTGTCTAAAGTTGATGAAGGGTGTCTGTAATCATTACATGAATTGGCAGGTTAACGGATGTTTTTTTTCAGACTTCAAACTTATAAACATATAGGTTTACGAAACTGCATGGTATCAAAACAGTTGTCTTTAAAAATAAGAGCCGCATGAAAAGGAAATACTATTGGAGTAATATATGACAAAGAGTTGTTGTTCACTTGCTAGTTCAGTTCAGTCACTCAGTCACGTCCAAACATTTGTGACCCCATGGACTGTTGCATACCAGGCTTCCCAATCCATCACTAATTCCTGGAGCTTGTTCAAACTCATGTCCACAGAGCCGGTGATGCCATCCAACCATCTCATCCTCTGTCATCCCCTTCTCCTTCTGCCTTCACCCTTTCCTAGAATCAGGGTATTTTCCAATGAGTTAGTACTTCACATCAGGTGGCCAAAGTATTGGAGTTTCAGCTTCAGCATCAGTCTTTCCAATGAACATTCAGGACTGATTTCCTTTAGGATTCACTGGTTTGTTCTCCTTGCAGTTCAAGGGACTCTCAAGAGTCTTCTCCAACATGACAGTTCAAAAGCAGCATTCTTCAGTGCTCAGCTTTCTTTATTGTCCAGCTCTCGCATCGATACACGACTACTGGAAAAACCATAGCTTTGAGTAGATGGACATTTGTTGGCAAGGTAATGTTTCTGCTTTTTACTATGCTGTCTAGGGCAGTCATAGCTTTTCTTCCAAGGAGCAGGCGTCTTTTAATTTCATGGCTGCAGTCACCATCTGCAGTGATTTGGGAGCCCCAAAAATTAAAGTCTCTCAATGTTTCCCCATTTATTTGTCATGAAGTGATGGGACCAGATGCCATGATCTTCGTTTTCTGAATGTTGAGTTTTAAGTCAACTTTTTCAGTCTCCTCTTTCACTTTCATCAAGAGGCTCTTTAGTTCTTCTTTACTTTCTGCCGTAAGGGTGGTGTCATCAGCTTATGTGCTGTTATTGATATTTCTCTCATGAATCTTGATTCCAGCTAGTGCTTCATCCAGCATGGCTTTTTGCATGATGTATTCTGCATATAAGTTAAATAAGAAGGGTGACAATACACAGCCTTGACATACACCTTTCCCAATTTGGAATCAGTCTGTTCTTCCATATCAGGTTCTAGCTCTTGCTTCTTAACCTGCATATAGATTTCTAAGGAGCTAGGTCAGGTGGTCTGGTAGTCCCATATATCTAAGAATTTTCCTCAGTTTGTTGTGATCCACACAGTCAAAGGCTTTGGCGTAGTCAATGAAGCTGAAATAGATGTTTTTTCTGGAATTGCTGGTTGTATCCAATTCCTTGCAACCCCATGAAATGCAGCACATCCTCTGTCATGCTCTTCTCCTGCCTTCAGTCTTTCCCAGCATCAGAGTTTTTTCAAACGAGTCAGTTTTTCACAACAGGTGGCCAAATTCTTGGAACTTCAGCTTCATCATCAGTCCTTCCAGTGAATATTCATGATTGATTTCATTTAGGATTGACTAGTTTTATTTCCTTGCAGTTTAAGGAACTCTCAAGAGTCTTCTCCAGCACCACAATCCTAAAACATCAATTCTTCAGCATCAGCCTTCTTTATAGTCCAACTCTCACATACATACAACTCGTGGACAAACCATAGCTTTAACTATGTGTACATTTGCCAGCAAAGTGAGGTCTCTTCTTTTTAATATGCTGTCTTGATTGTCATAGCTTTCCTTCCAAAGAGCAAGCATCTTTAATTTAATGGTGGCAGTCACTGTCTGCAGTGATTTGGAGCCCAAGAAAATAAGATCTGTCACTATTCCACCTTTTTCCCAGCTCTTTGCCATGACGTGATGGGACCACATGCCATGATCTTAGCTTTTTAAACATTCAGTTTTAATCCAATTTTTTCACACCTCTTTTCCACCCTCATCAAGAGGCTCTTTAGTTCCTCTTCACTTTCTGCCTTTAGAGTGTTATCATCTGCATATCTGAAGTTGTTGATAATTCCTCTGGCAATCTTCATTCCAATCTGTGCTTCCTCCAGCCCAGCATTTTGCATACTGTTCTCTGCATATAAGTTAAATAAGCAAGGATATGATATATAGCCTTGACACACTCTTTCCTGATCTTGAACCAGTTTGCTGTTCCTTGTACATCTGGAAGTTCTCAGTTCCCATACTGCTGAAGACTAGCTGGGAAGATTTTTAGCATTACTTCTCTAAGTAATTTTTAGCATTACCTTGCACTCATGTGAAGTGAGTGCAATTGTACAGTAGTTTGAATATTATTTGGCACTGCCTTTCTTTGGGAATGAAAAGAAAACTGACCTTTTCCAGTCCTGTGTCCACTGCCAGGTTTTCCTAATTTGCTGGCATATTGAGTGCAGCACTTTTATAGCATCATTTCTTTGGATTTGAAATAGTTCAGCTGGAATTCCATCACCTCCACTAACTTTGTTCAGAGTAATGTTTCCTAAGTTCCACTTGACTTCACACTCAAGGATGTATGTCTCTAGGTGAGTGACAAACTGTCATGTTTACCCAGTTCATTAAGACTTTTTTTGTATAGTTCTTCCATGTATTCTTGCCACTTTTTATTAATCCCTTCTGCTTTGGTAGGTCTTTGCCATTTCTGTTCTTTATTTTGCCCATCTTTACAGGAAATGTTCCTTTGGTAACTACAATTTCCTTGAAAAGATCTCTAGTTTTTCCCATTCTATAATTTTCCTCTATTTCTTTGCATCTTTCACTTAAGAAGACTGAGCTAAGGCAGAAATGATGCTCAGTTGTGGATGTGTCTGGTGGTGAAAGTAAAGTCTTATGCTGTAAAGAACAATATTGCATAGGAACCTGGAATGTTAAGTTCATGAATCAAGATAAATTAGATGTAGTCAAAAAGGTGATGGCAAGAGTGATGTCAACATTTTAGGAATCAGGGAACTAAAATAGACAGGAATGGGAGAATTTTATTCTGATGACCCCTATATCTACTAATGTGGGCAAGAATCCCTTAGAAGAAATGGAGTAGCCATCATAGTCAACAAAAGAGTACAAAGTGCAGTAGTTGTGTGCAATCCCAGAAATGACAGAATGATCTCTGTTTCCAAGGCAAACCATTCAAAATCACAATAATCCAAATCCATGCCCCAACCACTTATGCTGAATAAGTTGAGGTTGATCAGTTCTATGAAAACCTGCCAGACCATCTATAACTAATAGCGAAAAAAGATATCCTTTTCATCGTAGATGATTGGAATGCAAAAGTAGGAAGTCAAGAGATACCTGGAGTAACAGGCAAGTTTGGTCTTGGAGTACCAAATGAAGTAGGGCAAAGGCTAACAGAGTTTGGCTAAAGAATGCACTGATCATAGCAAAACACCCTCATGCAATAACACAAAGGATGACTCTACACATGGACCTCTCCAGATGGTCAGTACTGACATCAGATTGATTACATTCTTTGTAGCTAAAGGTGGAGAAGTTCTATACTGTCAGCAAAACAAGACCTGGAACTGACTGTCCATGAGCTCAGATCATGAGTTCCTTATTGCAAAATCAGGTTTAAATTGAAGAATGTAAGGAAAACCACTGGGCCATTCAGATCTCTTATGCCTATACAGTGGAGGTGATGAGTGGATTCAAGAGATTAGATCTGGTAGACAGAGTTCTTGAAAAATATGGTCAGAGGTTTCTAACACTGTGCAGGAGGTTGTGACTAAAACCATCCCCAAGAAAATTAAATGCAAGAAGGAAAATTCATTGTCTGAAGTGGTCTTACAAATAGCTGAGGAAAGAAGAAAACCAAAAGGTAAAGGATGAAGGAACAGGTATACTTAAATGAATGCATAGTTCCAGAGAAGAGCAAAGAGAGATAAGAAAGTCTTCTTACATGGAAAATTGAAAGAAACAGAGGAAAACAATAGAATGGAAAAGACAAAGAGTAGAAGTATATAGAGGGGAAAAATATTGGCCAAATTTAGAAAAGAAACAGATAAGAGTTCATTAGAATTTGAGTAAAACCACCAAAAAATTAGAAGCACCTATAAATCTCAGAGTAGTAATATTTAACATTTTCTATGTGCCAGGTCCTATACCAGGTGGTAAGAATTTGCAAATCAATAAGATATATCTTTCTTTGAAAGAATTCACAAATCATTGCATAAACTCATTAAAACCAAGAATGATGAGTACAGTCAATGTACTAAAAAAATTCAGGGTGATAGAGAAGGGACTAATTCTATGTGTGTAGTGTGAGTGAGCAGAAGTAGTGGGGCAAGTGATGGAGTGCAGTCTAAGCTGATCCTTTAAGGATAACAGAATTTTCCTGGGAGATAAGGGAAAGGGCATTAGAACTTCTCTATTAAGGAAAAGGCATAGAAATAATGTTACTGACCAAGGTTCTTGGACTTCCCCAAACAGTAGAAATTGACTAGAGACCAGAAACTCAAGGCAAGGCTTTACTGGGGAGTCCAATAAAATAGTCGGTGGCTAGAACAGGTAACAAATTCCCTTGCTCACTCACTCCCCGAGGGGGCTAAACTTGTTCCGTTTTTGAAGTGAAGGTAGTGATGTGTCTAGCGGGTCAGGTCTGAAGGGAGTGCAGGGGACATGATCAGTACCTTGCTTTTCTCCTTGCTCTTCATAATGGTGGTTGGGCGTTTTTTTCTTTTTTTTTGGGCGGGGGGTGGGGGGGGGGAGTCTCTTTTGCGTCCAGAATTTCCCCCAACTACGCAGGCGCAAAGTTAATTTTAGCCTCACATATTTATCTGTATTTTGTTGCTGGAGGAGAGGTGTGTCCAGGTGAAAGCATTGAAGCACTTCAGGAAAGGATCCCAGTTCCCAGCAAATGCTTGGAGGTCCCAGCCAGTCATAAGAATGCTGAAATTCTGTCAGACACATTTGGGAGATTCTACCTTGTAAGTCAGGAAAAATAGATCTTGCTTCTATTGCACTTTGTAAGAGCAATTTCCTTATCCAATTTCCTCTGAGGGTTTGGTCTGGGAAGGTTTTCCTTTTCCACTGTCCTTTAGGACCATGTCTGAACTAAGGATCCTGGAGTGCATACTTTCCAGGCGTTGTCCATCCTTCACAGGCTGCTTTGTGATGGAGCAACTTGGAGTCCTAGAAGTTTACTTAACTGTTCTAGCCAAGAAAGTTAATTTTTAATTTGGACTTGCTGTTTCTTTGGCATACGGGTCCCTCAGAACTTTATTAAGTTATGGATGATTATGTGTGACAGTTATTTTCTTAGGCACAATTCTGAGGTCTCATTTATTTATCTATTTGCATTTCTTTGTCTGCAGGTAGTTCTCTTTTAACTTAGAGGGTACTTTGAGGTCACAATACATAGAAAAGGCACACTTGAAATTTGACACAGTTTGAATTTTCCCTGCTCAGTTGAGAACATTTCTGAGCATTGGTTGCTCACAGACTTTTAAAATTCTATCTCAAATAGCTTAGGATATAGAAGCAATTTTATTTTCCAGTCTTAAGTGCTCTAAGTTTCTAGTTTTCTTCCCAGCCTGTACACTGTTTGTTTGTTTGTTTGTTTTCGTCCTATACATTAACCAGTTCATTGATGAACTAATTTATTTTTTAATATCTTGGTCAACAGAAGTCAAATGCACAAATAGAATTCTTTCTAATCAAGGACATCAAAGTTCCAGATTCATTGTCTTTCCTTTCAAGTAATCTAAGGTGACAGCTTTAATAGATATTTTGCCATCACATATCATGAATCTCCACTTTTTCAGCTTCTAATAATTGTTTACCTTCTCCTGACAACTGACAATTAAGTCTAATGTTAGGTTTTTAACAAAATAAAACCCTCTCTCAAGATACCAATTTTGGTACTAGTTATGGTATGTTCACTGCTCTAACAATCCAAAAAATTTCATCTCTTAACACAATGGAAGTTTAATTTTAAGCATTACAGTCAAGAGCAGGTTGTCAAAGGTATGGGTATCTGGCTCCTCTCCATGCAATTAGGGCCTTAGATTCCTTTCATCCAAAAGCTCTTTATCTTCTAGGGTCTTCTGACTCCTCTAGATTTGACCAGAAGGCAAAACTAGAGAAGAAATGTGGGAGATTTTTGTCTAGCTCTAACTGTAACTCTAACAAAGAAGTATATATCACAGATCAGGTAATATGTGTCCATTCTGTTCAAATTCTACTGACCCAACACTGTCACAAGTCCACATGTAGCTGTATGGGAATCAGCCACATCTAGATGGCCACATCTAACAGGGGGAAATGGCAATGGGTTTGTAAACATTTAGTCAGTCAGCTATACAATTAGAAACCTATGGTAACAGACCAGGCAAGACATGATAAAGACCTATATTAGGCACTGAAAATAGCAAAGAGGTAATTCATTCATGTGTGTATTCATGCAGAAAATATGTACTGAACATCATCTCTAAACCAAGAGATGTATATTGGATATGGCAATTCATTCCACGGTGAATTAATCAGCCAAGGTCACGGCCCTCATAGATTTTACATTATGGTGAGTTTTAAAGGGACCTTGGTGGTCTTCTTTGGTGCTCTATATAAGCATGTCATTGTACAATAAATTTATGTGGTATAAACATTAGCATTATTAAAAAGCATGTAGTACATATTATTTATTGATTTAATTAATTTTGCAGAGTATTCTCCTGGATATGAGAAATGGATGGTGTCCCCGATTGGTGCATGCTTTATTCTTCTGTATCTATGCAACTTGTGTCCTTTCCAGAGAAAACACTAATAAAAATAACTTTGTGTTCAAGGCAAACTGTGTGGTGCAGTCAGTGTGACAGGAGCCCAGTAGAAGAGCAATGATTCTCAGAAACAGAAATTTAATGGAGATGATGTCATTTAAACTGAACTTGAAGGAAAGGGAAGAATAGGAATATGGAGTAAAGAGAACTTTTCTGGTGGAGGATAGTGGGAAATAGATGTAGAAGTAGGAATAGCAAATATGGAGGAAAATGTGCCAGTTTGGCTGGGAAGAGACTGCTCTAGGACATTGAGATGGGACGTTTGTAATTAGAGCCTTCTTTCACTTTTTATATTCCGTGTATTTAGTTTTAATCTACTTATAAATTGCAAGTACACAATACATAGGCATTATCACTTTAAGTGAATTTCTCCTCAGCAAAATTGTACCTGTCATGAATACAAAGTGAAGTGTTCATATCATAAGAAGTTGAAATATAGTAGGGATTGAGTCTAATTTAGCCAATTAAAACAATAACTTGTTTCTAAGTATGAACACTGATTAAAGGTAATTTTTCAAGACAAGAACTTATCATTTCTGCTGTGTTTTAATATAGCACCAAGTGCATATATGCTATGTTTAAAACCAGTGCATATGCAACAAGTGTATACCAAAGACCCTTAAAGGGGCCTTCCTTTGACAGACACCCCAATGTCTTGTCTGCGTCTTGTTTGAAGAAAACCTTAGCCAAAGAACAAGATCAATCATAGGAATGAGAAAATATATAAAGAAAAATAATCAAGTAAGACGAAATAACAATAGTTTAGTCATTAAAAAAAAAAATCAAAGACCTTTAGTTCCTCCTTTAGGGCTAAAGATAATATTGTGAGCCATATCCTCTGAACAGTTTTCTAGGTACTGAAACCCCCACCAGGTAGAAGAAGTTAACTACATAACTGTACTGTATCCATGACATTAGCTGCCACTATTCTGAGAACTGACTTCAAAGAAATGGGAGCAAACCTACCCTGGAATTAAATATTAACTATACTTAGAACTTGATGGACGTGAGTCTGAGTGAACTCCGGGAGTTTGTGATGGACAGGGAGGCCTGGCGTGCTGCGATTCATGGGGTCACAAAGAGTGGGACATGACTGAGTGAAAGAGCTGAACTGAACTGAACTGATATTTAGAACTGCCAGACCTGCTCTTGAGAAACCTATATGCAGGTCAGGAAGCAACAGTGAGAACTGGGCATGGTTCCAAATAGGAAAAGGAGTACGTCAAGGCTGTGTATTGTCACCCTGCTTATTTAACTTCTAGGCAGAGTACATCACGAGAAACGCTTGGCTGGAAGAAGCACAAGCTGGAATCAAGATTGCCAGGAGAAATATCAATGACCTCAGATATGCAGATGACACCACCCTTATGGCAGAAAGTGAAGAGAAACTAAATACACTCTAGATGAAAGTGAAAGAGAGAGTGAAAAAGTTGGCTTAAAGCTCAACATTCAGAAAACGAAGATCATGGCATCTGGTCCCATCACTTCATGGGAAATAGATGGGGAAACAGTGGAAACAGTGTCAGACTTTAGATTTTTGGGCTCCAAAATCACTGAAGATGGTGATTGCAGTCATGAAATTAAAAGACACTTACTCCTTGGAAGGAAAGTTGTGACCAACCTAGATAGCATATTCAAAAGCAGAGACAGTACTTTGCCAACAAAGGTCGGTCTAGTCAAGGCTATGGTTTTTCCAGTGGTCATGTATGGATGTGAGAGTTGGACTGTGAAGAAAGCTGAGCATTGAAGAATTGATGCTTTTGAACTGTGGTGTTGGAGAAGACTCTTGAGAGTCTCTTGGACTGCAAGGAGTTCCAACCAGTCCATTCTAAAGGAGATCAGTCTTGGGTGTTTTTTGGAAGGACTTGTAGTAAAGCTGAAAGTCCAATACTTTGGTCACCTCATGCAAAGAGTTGAGTCATTGGAAAAGACTCTGATACTGGGAGGGACTGGGGGCAAGAGGAGTGGGGATGACAGAGGATGAGATGGCTGGATGGCATCACTGACTTGATGGACAAAGTTTGTGTGAACTCTGGGAGTTGGTGATGGACAGGGAGGCCTGGCGTGCTGCAATTTATGGGGTCGCAAAGAGTTGGACACGACTGAGCCACTGAACTGAACTGAACTGAACTGAACTGAACTGAACTTGGCTCCTGGCTCCCATCCCTCTTCAATTCCAGTCATGACCAGTCAAGTATTTCTCACATCATATCACTCTGGCATTGACACTTTTGCCTCTGTTTTCACTTTTAAGGACCCTTGTGATTACACTGGGCCCATTCAGATGATCCAAATAAGGATAGCCTGATTTACAGCCATAAATGCCACCTTCTATCTCCTATGCTATGTAATTAACATTTCTGTAGATTCTGGGGATTAGGAAGCGAACATCTTTGGGAGATGTTCTGCCTACTACATTACATATTTTCTTTATAAAGATTTGGACTTTCCTAAAAATGAACGTATCTCTAGAAAGGAGACAATTCTACTTTCATGTCTGGTTGGAATGCCTTAATCTAGGGAAGAAGAGCATCTAAAACATTTTTTAAAATTTCTGGCCAGTTTATTCTTCTAAGAGGACCAAGCTTGAGGTTTCTAGAGCAGGATGAGGTAAAAAACACTTTTTTTTCCAATTAAACTTTCTGCTCTTTAGAAGAAACACCTGTTCTCTTGTGAAGAAAGAAATTTCATTCATTATTTTCTTTATAATATTTACTTATTTAGTCGTGCCAGGTCTTAGTTGTGGCATGTGGGATTTTCCTTGCATTATGAGGGGTCTTTGGTTTCAGTGCTGGGTTCTCTAGTTGTGGCACGGGCTTAGTTGTGCTGTGGCATGTGGGATCTTAGTTCCCTAACCAGGGATTGAATCCACATCCCCTGCATTGCAAGGCATATTTTTAACCACTGGAACACCAGGAAGTCCCAACCCATTCATTGTTACCAATTTGCAGACACTCAGGTCTCAATTAGGACTTTACATACAGTGCTTTTTGGTGTATATTATCTGCACTTAGTGGGAATATTTGAAGCAGTGCTTTACATTTTCAAAGAACACAGTACTTGAGAAGCTTCCAAAGTTTTTAGAAAATAAAGTTAATCAAAAATCTTTTGAAATCATTATTATTTGTCCAAGTGAGATTTAATAATAAGACATATATATGACATTTGTGATAGATTCTAAATAAGAATTAATCTCTGTAATTAACTTTCAGTGGGATTTCACTTTATGATTGTGTGCAGGTAAAATCAACAATGTGTATTTTTCACTGTCTTTAGCAGTAATTGTTCCAACACTTTTTTTTTATGAAGCAATAATATAGTGTCTAAGTAGAAAAAACTCAGTACAAATAATTTACCCTATTGTGAAACAAAGAGATTTCCATCAATAAATCAAGAAATCAGGTTATTTTTCATGTAAGGCAGGCCCAGGTGGGACACTTATAACTAAAATAAAAGCCATGATTAATGATGTTTGAATTTCAGAAGTTTGAAATTTTGACATGAATTTATTAAATAAATATCTAGAAATCCATAAGATAGTCCATACCTAAAACAATTATCTAAATTTCTTTACAGCACTCATCCATCATACCTTACACTGGGGAAGCCTCTGATTTATCTGACTTTAACTATGCCCAAAGCTATGTGAATTCATAGTATTCATGTCCACAAATATGAATTTTTACTACTAACTCAAATCTAAAAATAGTTGTTTTTACTGAAAGAGTCCTTGAAGCTGTTGCTAAGGAACCAGCTTTAGAAAAAGAAGACAAAATATCATCAAAATCTCTTAGTTAAAAAGGAGAAAAATTCTGAAAAGCAGTCATTTCTCAGGGAAGCTGATATGTAATAATCAACTTTTTCAGGCCTTGCTTATCCCTAATTGTCACACCATGAAACTGCCTTTTTATTCGGCTCTCTGAACCATGTCACCCATGTTCTGATATTTCCCAAGTTATCATCTGTTAAATTTAATAGCAATTCACTTTTCAGATGCAGAGATTTCAGAGATATCTAGAGTCCTTAGGCTACACTACACACATATGCCTCATCCTTGCCTGTAGGAAATTAAATATTACGTTAGCATATAAGATATATATATATATATATATATGACAATTACATTAGTGTCTTGGTCCATGTTAATTGTTATGGATGGTCAGAAGAAAGAAAAGACATTTGTTTGAATCTCTAAAATCACATGTAGGAATTATTTTTTTTTCTTTCAAAAAAGAACTATACACAATGCACAGTTATCAGCCAGAATTTTCTAAAAGTCTTAAAATATACATAGCAATCAGCATGGTTAATTGAATGTTCCTTAAAATAATATCTATGTTTTTTCTATTTGAGGACCTTCACGGAATGCTATAAGGATTTCAGCTTCAGGCAGTGGCTTACATGAAAACAGTACAGAAACAACCCTGCTCACCCAAAGATTACACGGATTGAAAACCTATTTTCCCCTTTTCATGGAAAGCTGAAGCATCAGCAATGAACGGAGGAGAAGGGTAAAGACACAGTAGCATAGAGTAATGATTAACTACGGAGAAAATGGCTCTCCATAATCAGAGAGGAGAGCTTACTTAGCTAGGACCTATGGAATGTGACGTTTCCCTGAAGAGCTTGAATTGGTCAAGCAGTGTTGCTTTCACACTGACTCATTCGGGAATTCTGTTTATGAACTGAACAAAATCTGGTGAACTGGCATCATGTTAGAATCTATGGCAGTCATAGTTCCAGCATCTTTTGCTGCTGCTGCTAAGTTGCTTCAGTCGAGTCCGACTCTGTGCCACCTCATAGACGGCAGCCCACCAAGCTCCCCCGAGTGGGTTGCCATTCCCTTCTCCACCAGCATCTTTTGGTCCTTTGTTAAGTAGATTGCCCCAGTTAAATGCATATGTGTTTTCTTTACCTGGGCTCAGAATAATCACAACTGGGTAGCTATTACCCTAAGATATTTTTTATTATAAGAAATGAAAATAACTGGGTACTAATTCTCAGAACATGCCTGTTTTCTAATATCTTATTTGGTTTTGGTTATAAAAATGCTAAATATGATTGTAGTTTTATCTAATTATCATCACATTTGAACATTCTCTAGTTTGTTCTTTTCTATATTTAGCTAAACTCTAGAATGACTTTTTAAATTTAATTTGTGTTCATTTGAGTAATTGTATGGGATGACCAGAGTTATTCCTAAAAGTAACTAAAACAGTTATTTCTGAACCATTTAGAAGGATAATATGAAGAATTTGTATTTTTACCAAGCTGCCATCTATGACTTGAAATGATGAGCCCCGTGTTGCAACCAGTAGGGATGCTTTTTAAAATTATTATTAAAATAACTGAATTTTGTGTGAAGTGCACCTCCTGAAGGCATGATAAATGATATGGTCTGGTAAGGTACAGACTTGTTAACCTAATGGAGATGATGACAGAGGTTCTTTAGAGACGTTTATAGGTTTTTCTTTGTAAGGATCTTATGGCTTGTTTTCTGAATGAAGAAGATAAAAGTTAACACAGATTGATCCCATGAAGAAGGAGTCAATATCTACTGCAGAGACAAATATAATAAAATAATATTGGGCATACAAAGATTCCATAAGCCCTCATCCTTAATGTTTGCAATGGGGTTTATTGTCAAAGGTCAGGAAGCCAATGTTTTCTGCTGCTCCTATCAAAGGGGCCAGTTGGTGATGTTGCCTCCCCCCCATCTTTATTTTTCCTAAAAGATAAGCTCACCAAGTTAAT
This sequence comes from Ovis aries, assembly GCF_016772045.2. Lineage (NCBI taxonomy): Eukaryota > Metazoa > Chordata > Mammalia > Artiodactyla > Bovidae > Ovis > Ovis aries. Next base: position 1,483,353 of record NC_056059.1, read on the forward strand.
GACTTCATGAAGCCAACCTCAGAATCTTCCATGGAGAAGAATAGTATCAGGTTATAAGGGTCTGTAACTAAAAATACAACCTCAAATTTTAGGGTAGCAAATAGGTTTCAATGTTCTTGCCAACACTCTTGACTTGTTAGAGACTTCCTAGGGCACTGTCTTGACAAAATTTAGAAGGTCATGGTCAGGTGTGTTGGGGAAGGATATTATGATAAATTAGAGATATCCTTTTGGATGACTGTGTAGCACTGTGGGCATACCCTGAATCATTCTAAGCAACTAAAGTTCAGGGAATTAATGTCTATATCCTTAACTCAAAGGATATATTTTATGTCAATATGCATGGAGAAATGTCATTGCTAATCATCCAGAGATGGAGACTTTGATTTGCTAACTCTCCCTTAGATTCCTGACATAGATTATATCTGATAAAATAGGGTAATTAACAAAACTTTGTTCTTGAGGGTAAGGGAGAAAGATGAAGTGAGCAATGTCATCTTTTGTCTAGAAATTCTAGTCATTTAAATTTAATTCATCATCTCCTTCCCTGCTGGCTCAGATGGTAAAGAATCTCCTTGCAATGCAGGAGACTCAGGTTTGATCCCTGGCTTGGGAATATCCCCAGAAGAAGGGCTTGGCTATCCACTCCAGTATTCTTGCTTGGAAAATTCCATGGACAAAGGAGTCTGGTGGGCTACAGTCCATGGGATCACAAAGAGTCAGACATGATTGAATGACTGACGGTTTCACTTTGACTTATTTCCTAAAGATAAATGTTTGTTGTTTAGTTACTAAGTCATGTCTGACTCTTGTGACACCATGGACTGCAGCAGGTTGTCATTTCCTTCTCTGGGGGGTGTCTTCCTGACCCAGGGATCAAATGTGTGTCTCTTGTATTGTCAGGCAAATTCTTTACCGCTGAGTCATCAGGGAAGCCTAAAGGTATATATAGCTTATGACATATGTTAAGAAGGCTGAACGCCACAGAATTGATGCTTTTGAACTGTGGTGTTGGAGAAGACTCTTGAGAGTCCCTTGGACTGCAAGGAGATCCAACCAGTCCATTCTGAAGGAGATGAGCCCTGGGATTTCTTTGGAAGGAATGATGCTAAAGCTGAAACTCCAGTACTTTGGCCACCTCATGTGAAGAGCTGACTCATTGGAAAAGAATTTGATGCTGGGAGGGATTAGGGGCAGGAGGAGAAGGGGACAACAGAAGATGAGATGGCTGGGTGGCATCACGGATTCGATGGACGTGAATCTGAGTGAACTCCGGGAGTTGGTGATGGACAGGGAGGCCTGGTGTGCTGTGATTCATGGGTGCAGAGTCAGACATGACTGAGTGACTGAACTGAATGGAACGGATACATCTTTTTTGAGCATTCACAAAAGCATTAAATATACTTACTTGTGTATGTATAAACATTTGTGTATAGTGTTGTTAAATTTTAATTTTCTGGCATTAAAAATGTTTTTCATTCTGCTTAAAGCATCTTGGAATTTTCAAACAAATGCCCTTTCTCATTCTGTTCCAAATCCAGGATGGACAGTTCCGCCTTCAAGTTCTGATTTTCTCTGATATAAATACCACAGTCATTTCTGCCACCTGGACAGGTCCACATCCCAGATCCCGCTGAAAGGAGAAGGGAGACATCATAGTATACATCTTTTTTTTTTTTTTTTCCATTTTGTGGCTTTAGGTAGCTCAGCTGTGGCTAAGCAGTGTTTGAGATTTCATGTAGGGGAAATCACTACCTGTCAGTAAACCAGCATTTATTACACAAAAAGGACTGGGTTAATGGATGTGAGAATTTTGGAAGAATTTTTTAAAGATCAATGCTCTCTACTTAAGTTTTGGTGAAGAAAGATTGGATAATGCGATTTTTTTTTTTTAGGTTGTTTTACCAAGTAAGCTAAAATGTGAAATAATAGCATTTCCTTGGGCACATGGCAACCATGAGTATGTTTTGGTTCATATCATCATGCTCTCTGAGACTTTATATGTCTTATCAATTAGCCATTTCCAAATTTTGTAAACTATCACATTTATCTTACCATAGGACACCATACTTCCACAGAATTCTTAGGTAAATTTTATTTACTCAACCAGAGAAATACATTTTTGCTCTAACATATTTTATAAATGGATTTAATTTTGGAGAAGTACTTGAGAAGCAATTGGAGAAGCAATTCCAGTGAGATAGCTAAGAATAAAATTCTGACATTTTCCTTCTTATAATTTGTGTGCTAGAATAGGCCTTACCAACCTAGAATTTTGGAACACACTGATTTATTTAAAAAAGAGAGAGAGAGATTGTCCAGCAATGATAATTCTTAAAATTCTACTTGCCTACACAGAATTTAGTCCATTCTAAATGGTCTTAATTATTTCTGAGAAACTCTCAAGGAGAGTGCTGTTGTTCATGGGCTCAGAAAGAGCTTCCATATGAGGTCATGATGGTGGTGCTTTTTCAGCCCCAAGACTTGGGAAGTCACAATGCTAGACGATTGTTTATTCCCTGCTTTTCACTGTAACCTAACGCCTGTATTGCCCAACTTCTGCCCCCTCACCTGGAGTGCAGTTCATATTCATGTACAATTGACCTACATACTAGGAGTGAAAGTGAAAGTCACTCAGTTGTGTCCGACTCTTTGTGACCCCATGGACTATACAGTTCATGGAATTCTCCAGGCCAGAGTACTGGCAATTCAGTATTACTGAATGCTGAATATTCCCATTCAGGGAGTGGGAGCCATTCCTTTCTCCAGGGGATCTTCCTTATCCAGGGATCAAACCTAGGTCTCCCACATTGCAGGTGGATTCTTTACCAGCTGAGCCACTAGAGAAGCCCCATTTCTTAGCTGACCTACATGCAAGGAGTATATGACTGCAAATTTTAGTAAGTTTATTATTCAAGCTCCAGTGGTCTTGTATGGATGTGAGAGTTGGAAATAAGGTTGAGCACCAAAGAATTGATGCTTTTAAACTGTGGTGTTGGAGAAAATTCTTAAGAGTCCCTTGGACTGCAAGATCAAACCAGTCACCCTAAATGAAATTAACCCTGAATATTCATTGGAAGGACTGATGCTGAAGCTGAAGCTCCAGTATTTTGGCCACCTGATGCAAAGAGTGGACCCATTGGAAAACAGCCTGATGCTGGGAAAGATTGAAGGCAGGAGGAGAAGGGGACAACAGAGAATGAGATGGTTGGATAAGATCACTGACTCAATGGACATGAGTTTGAGCAAGCTCCAGGTGATGGTGAAGGACAGGGAAGCCTGGCGTGCTGCAGTCTATGGGGTTGCAAAGAGTCAGACATGACTGAGCGACTGAACAACAGCAACAATTTATTCAGGTTTAGGGATAACAAGGAAAAGAAGTGCAAGGCAATGGTGACTTGTTACGGTAGACTTGGTTCCTATATTAGAACACCTATCTTCCATCTACATTTAGCTAATGGCTCACCCAAAGCCCATCCTCCCCACAGTTTACAGATGCTGCTGTTGTTATGGGGACATGACCCTGAGAAGTCTGTCCTGCCGCTGTCCTCACTGGAGTGAGAAGCAATTGGAGCAGCTGGGTGATTAAAGAACAAAGACATAGCTTTGTTCAGAAATCACCATGAGGAACAAGCATGCTTTCAAGTCCTTTATCTTGTTCTCACAGCCCCTTCCTCAAAACCACACTTTAAGAAGTCCACTGCTATCTGTTTTTCTGACCAACTTCTTGACATTTGTATGTTTATTTTCTTTGTTGCCTAAAGATTTTCATTAAATCACAGCAAGGGGATATATTCCCTCAGAGATACGGAAATAGTACAAATGATTATATATAAGACTGGAATTTACTCTTTCATAATTAATGATATACTTTGTTCTATGTCATTCATGAAAATAAGATATTGAATGTCTCTTCTTTTCATGTGACATATTTTATCAGGAGTACATATTTTGATATATTCTGAAAAAGTTTAAAAATAAAAAGAAAAGAAAAGAAAGAAATATTAATATTAGGCATTGGCTCAGTGAACCTAATCCATAGCATTTGGCTGAGAAATCTCAAACTTACAACCCGTTAATAATGAGAAAGGATATTAATAGCTAGATTTTCCTTGCTGCTATTAAAGGATCATCACTCAGTTGATGTTGCCTGAAAGATATTACTATGTATTTTATCATTAAATTATGTCTGTCATGTTCTATTATCATAATATCATAAAAATATGTTAACATAATTATTTTATTGAGAACAGTTCTTTTTAACATATTCTGGAGTTTCAGTCTACTAAAAAAAAAAAAGTTGTGTATTAAGAACTCTTAAAAGAAGTCCTGAAAATCTTAAAGTTAGAAAACGTTGTATAGAATTAATACAGTAGATGTCAGTGGTAAAATTCACATTAATATTTAGGCAAATAATGAGGACTGTGAAATTTGGGTTGAATGGAAAGATGGCATTAAAATGGCAATATATTTGATTAAAGTAATGTGTTACATATTTTAAATCTCAAAATAAAGTTTTTAGCTCCCTTGAGCTATGAACAGATTATTTAGACCATTAGCTCCTTTCATACAGTTCTCTGGGACACAAAAAGACTTTAATATAAATCTTACTACTAAGTCTCTTTTCTAGAGATACCTAAATGATTAGGAAAGTGATATGTCAAAGGTCTCCATTTGTGTCTCCAGGTGGTAGAATGGCATATTACTTTAGATATAGCTATCCCATATCACGATACTGCATTCCCCATACCCTTCTTCTCATACATGCATCATGGATTGTGTTCCATGACAGTGACCATGCTAGGGAAATTTTAATAGACCCAAATAATTTTTTTGCTGTGAGGTATTTAGATGGAGCAGGTAAGCACCAGCTGCTGTACACAACACAAAAGTGACTTTCTTTTGAAAATAAGAACGCCTATTTGTCTGACTTTTTCTAAAAGGTAACATACTGGAACTTATAATTTCTTGGTTACACAGGTCTCACTCTACATTCTAGCCTTCTGTTGTCTCCTACAGTTTATTGAATTACTATGTTACCCCAGGTTGGACAGGCTACTTCTCTATTTCATCCTGTAAGTAATCCCTACTACAAGTCTAGGATGCTCATGTTCAGGGGTGATGAAGCAAATTACAACCTAAGGAAAAGAAATAATAAAAATTAAATTTGCTGTATATTCTTAGTGTCCAGGAAAATAGGAAAAAAAAAAAAAAGCTCTAAATTTTACAGGGGTTATCTCACAGAAATACCCATATTCCTTGTTTGACGGAAGATTCATGAAATTTTTGTAACTTTCGTAAACAGAACACTTCACTTTATTGTTAGCCTTGCCTTATACACTATGCCCAGATATCAATGTGAGTGAAAGAAACAAAGCTATCATAAGTCCTTTCCAAAGAGCCATCTATTCCAAATCATCATTATTAGCTACACAAAGACCAAGCAGAACTTTGAAATTATACTCGTTCTCTCCTTTATGTGTGTGTGTGTGTGTGTGTGTAGTGCCAAATCAATATTTTAAGCTAGCTTTCCATTACCTTTAAAGATTGAGGAAATTGTTAATAGTATTGTGCAGAAACTGTCATTGTGAACTTCAGAAGAGACTACTCTTGCAAAAAGCTCTGAAGCACTCAGGATGAAGAATGCCCGTTCCGTAGGGAGAACACAGGTGATAGAAAGCACTGGTGTGAGCCACCCACCCTCTGAAAGGCACAGAGTCTACATAACAATTAGTCAATCATCTGATAAATTGATTTGGGAAAAGTACATAAGGGGCATTTTCTAGCTGCTTTCTGTCTTAAATATATAATTTCTGTTGTTCTATCATTTATTTATGTTAACTATTTACTCAATTTTATGCGCCATGTCTGATCAGACAGGATCACTCAAACTTTTCTTTGTTTTAAATTGCTAAGCTAAACTCTTTTAAAAAAGGCTAAAGCTTAAAAACCTTAATCAGGTGGCTTAAAACATACAGAGCCAAAATTTTAGTTGGCAAAATGAATAGATATAATTTTTTAAAAATAGTCCTTACACTGTGCTCAGTCTCTCAGTCATGTCTGACTCTTTGTGACCCCATGGACTGTAGCCTGTTAGGCTCCTCTATTCATGGAGATTTTCCAGGCAAGAATCTGGAGTGGGTTGCCATGCCCTCCCCCAGGAATCTTCCCAACCCAGGGATTGAACCCAGGTCTCCCACATTGCAGGCAAGTTATTTACCAACTGAGCCACCAGGGAAGATCAGAAATACTGGAGTGGGTGGGCTATTCCTTCTCCAGGGGAATGTCCTGATGCAGGAATTGAACCAGGGTCTCCTGCATTTCAGGCGGACTCTTTACCAGCTGAGCTACGAGGGAAGCCTTAGTTCTCACACAGTCGTGCCCAAATAGACATTTTTGTGAGTGATTCTTATACAGTGATCTTATTATGACTATCTACATTCTATTTACCAAGTGTATTACTCTTAATGAACAAAATGTTCATTCTAAAATGTTCTAAAATCATAGGACACATATGCCTAAAAACTGAACACAAAGGCTCAAAAACTGGCTCTTGGAATGTTGACTGGGTCTATCACTAACCTAAATGATGCCCCTGGTTAAAGTCAGTGATACAGAAGACGATAGAAGGAAACCAAACAGCAGCTGGGAGAAGGGAAACCTTAGTTCTGGTGCTGGCTCTGACCTAACTCAGTCCTTGACCTTGGGTCAGGCACATGGTCCTATGGATTCTTTTCTTCATCTGAAAAACAAAGAAGCTAGAGCTCTATCTAGATTTCCTCTGTTTTAATATTCTATGGATGTTGGTCTTTAAGTATTATATCAAGTATAAAAAATGCTTTGGGTGTTTTTATTTTGCATGCATGCTAATTTGCCTCAGGCAGGCCCGACTCATTGAAATGCAGTGGACAGTAGCCCACCAGGCTACTCTGTCCTTAGGATTCTCCAGGCAAGAATAATTGAGTGGGTTGCCACCCCTTCCTCCAGGGAATCTTTCCTAACCAGCAGTCGAACCCATGTCTCTTATGTCCCCTACATTGGCACTACCTTGGAATTTTTAATCTTAAGTAAGTGTTTATTAACTCATGATTCCATAAAGCTGAATTTACTTTATAACTCATTTTGATTCTAATTGTTAGTGCATTTATGATGACAAGTCAAAAGACCTTAACCTTGCATTCTCCAGGTAAACTGTTTTATTCCTTCAAAATGTATGCTAATCGTTGCAATTGTTAAGTATCTAGTACTTTTCCTTAGAACAGAGGTTTAGTTCATTTATTTCGGCATTTGCTGTGAGAGAGAAATGGCACCCCACTCCAGTACTCTTGCCTGGAAAATCCATGGATGGAGGAGCCTGGTAGGCTGCAGTCTATGGGGTCTCTAAGAGTCGGACACGACTGAGTGACTTCACTTTCACTTTTTTACTTTCATGCATTGGAGAAGGAAATGGCAACTCACTCCACTGTTCTTGCCTGGAGAATCCCAGGGACGGGGAAGCATGGTGGGCTGCTGTCTATGGGGTCCCACAGAGTAGGACATGACTGAAGTGACTTAGCAGCAGCAGCAGCAACTGCCCAAACACTTATTTCTTTGAATTTTATAGCCATTCCTATTGTAACATGGCTTTAGCCTTCCATATGAGTATTATCACTTAGTATGGAAATTAAAATATTTTCATTTTCATTCTTAGCTATTCTTATTGAGGCACAATTCATCTTTATAATGTCTAGTCTAGTCTAAGTAGCTGTGTCTGACTCTTGCTACCCCACAGACTGTATGTAGCCCGTCAAGCTCTGCTATCCATGGGATTTTCCAGGCAAGAATATTGGAGTGGGTTGTCATTTTCTTCTCCATTTATAAAGTCTAATTCAGTGGTTTTTAGTAGATTCAAAAAGTTGTACAACCATCACTATTATATATTTCCAGAATATTTTCATTTATTAACATTTTCCAAGGAAATCCAGAATGACATTCTTCTTTTAAGTCATTTTTATGAAGATAAAGTTAATATTAATATAAATTATTTAATTTAAAATTTGTACTTTAACAAAATTTCACTTCTTTAAATTCAGATTTGCCCTATTTGTCTTCTGTTTTATCCAACATCTCTTCATCATATTAGTGTGGGAAAGACTCTTGCCTTAGGGTTGTGGGGATGGCTGAACACAGAACTCAACAATGGAAATATGAAATTAACAACAATTTCTTAGTCACATTTGCTCACAGCCCTGGTGAAGATGACACTGGCCTCAATGCAGGGCCACATGTAGTTGCACCTGGAATGAGGAATCAGGAGCTTCCAGAGGCAGGTTTTCTAGTATCAAGATGAAGAGTGTCCCTTTCTTCCTGCTGGAGGATCTGACTGGCCTGTTTGAATAATTCTGTGGGCTGCTGGGAACTGAAACTCACTAATGAGGGACAGACAGGTACCATGTCTATTCCCTTGATAAGGAGGACTAAAAAACCACTGGAGTGCTTTTTTTCCCTGCTATTCCTAGGGAACCCTACCCATGAGAACAGAGTGAGGGGAGGGATTTGCCAAAGTTCTTAAGCCATTTGGAACCCCCACATTTTACCAGATTGCAAAACTGCATATAATATAGGACCTTAATTTATTTTTGTCTTTTTAAATTAAATCAAACGTGCTTTAAATTCTATTGCACTTTATAATTTTCAGAGATTTCATCACATGATTTCATATGGCAGACACACTGAAACCATAATCACAGAAACTAGTCAGTCTAATCACACTAGGACCACAGCTTTGTCTAACTCAATGAAACTAAGCCATACCCGTGGGGTACCCCAAAACCAGTGGGTCATGGTGGAGAGGTCCTACAGAATGTGGTCCACTGGAGAAGGGAATAGAAAACCGCTTCAGTATTCTTGCCTTGAGAACCCCATGAACAGTATGAAAAGGCAAATAGATAGGATACTGAAAGAGGAACTCCACAGATCAGTAGGTGCCCAATATGTGACTGGAGATCAATGGGGAAATAACTCCAGAAAGAATGAAGGGATGGAGCCAAAGCAAAAACAATACCCAGTTGTGGATGTGACTGTTGATAGAAACAAGGTCCAATGCTGTAAAGAGAAATATTGCATAAGAACTTGGAATGTTAGGTCCATGAATCAAGGCAAATTGGAAGTGGTCAAACAGGAGATGGCAAGAGTGAACGTCAACATTCTAGGAATCAGTGAACTAAAATGGACTACAATGGGTGAATTTAACTCAGATGACCATTATATCTACTACTGTGGGCAGGAATCCCTCAGAAGAAATGGAGTAGCCATCATGGTCAACAAAAGAGTCCAAAATCCAGTCCTTGGATGCAATCTCAAAAATGACAGAATGATCTCTGTTCTTTTCCAAGGCAAACCATTCTATATTACAGTAATCCAAGTCTATGCCCCAACCAATAACACTGAAGAAGCTGAAGTTGAACGGTTCTATGAAGACCTACAAGACCTTTTAGAACTAAACACCCAAGAAAGATGTCCTTTTCTTTATAGGGGACTGGAATGCAAAAGTAGGAAGTCAAGAAACACCTGGAGTAACAGGCAAATTTGGCCCTGGAATGCGGAATGAACAGGTCAAAGACTAATAGAGCTTTGCCAAGAAAATGCACTGGTCATAGCAAACACCCTCTTCTAACAACACAAGAGAAGACTCTACACATGGACATCACCAGATGGTCAACACCAAAATCAGACTGATTATATTCTTTACAGCCAAAAATGGAGAAGCTCTATACAGTCAACAAAAACAAGACCAGGAGCTGACTGTGGCTCAGATCATGAAATCCTTATTGACAAATTCAGACTGAAATTGAAGAATGTAGGGAAAACCACTAGACTATTCAGGTATGAACTAAATCAAATCCCTTATGATTATACAGTGGAGGTGAGAAATAGATTTAAGGGACTACATCTGATAGATAGAGTGCCTGATGAACTAAGGACAGGGGATCGTGACATTGTACAGGAGACAGGGATCAAGATCATTGTCATGGAAAAGAAATGCAAAAAAGCAAAATGGCCATCTGAGGAGGCCTTACAAATAGCTGTAAAAAGAAGAGAAGTGAAAAGCAAAGGAGAAAAGGAAAGCTATAAGCATCTGAATGCAGAGTTCCAAAGAATAGCAAGAAGAGACAAGAAAGTCTTCCTCAGCGATCAATACAAAGAAATAGAGGAAAAAAAAAAAAACCAGAATGGGAAAGAGTAGAGATCACATCAAGAAAATTAGAGATACCAGGGGACTATTTCATGCAAAGATGGACTCGATAAGGGGCAGAAATGGTATGGACCTAACAGAAGCAGAATATATTAAAAGAGGTGGCAGGAATACACAGAAGAACTATACAATAAAGATCTCCATGATCAAGATAATCACGATGGTGTGATCACTCCCCTAGGGCCAGACATCCTGGAATGTGAAGTCAAGTGGGCCTTAGAAAGCATCACTATGAACAAAACTAGTGGAGGTGATGGAATTCCAGTTGAGCTATTTCAAGTCCTGAAAGATGATGCTGTGAAAGTGTTGCCAGCATCAATATGCCAGCAAATTTGGAAAACTCAGCAGTGGCCACAGGACTGGAAAAGGTCAGTTTTCATTCCAATCCCAAAGAAAGGCAATACCAGAGAATGCTCAAACTACCACACAACTGCACTCATCTCACACACTAGTAAAGTAATCCTCAAAATTCTCCAAGCCAGGTTTCAGCAATACGTGAACTGTGAAATTCCAGATGTTCACACTGGTTTTAGAAAAGGCAGAGGAACAAAAGATCAAATTGCCAACATCTGCTGGATCATGGAAAAAGCAAGAGAATTCCAGAAATACATCTATTTCTGCTTTATTGACTACGCCAAAGCCTTTAACTGTGTGGATCACAATAAGCTGTGGAAAAATTCTGAAAGAGATGGGAATACCAGACCACCTGACCTGCCTCTTGAGAAATCTGTATGTATGTATGTCAGGAAGCAACAGTTAGAACAGAACATGGAAAAACAGACTGGTTCCAAATAGGAAAAGGAGTACATCAAGGCTGTATATTGTCACCCTGCTTATTTAACTTATATGCAGAGTACATCATGAGAAACTCTGGCCTGGAAGAAGCACTAGCTGGAATCAAGATTGCCAGGAGAAATAACCTCAGAGATGCAGATGGCACCACCCTTATGGCAGAAAGTGAAGAGGAACTAAAAAGCCTCTTGATGGAAGTAAAAGTGGAGAGTGAAAAGAGTTGGCTTAACGCACAGTATTCAGAAAACAAAGGTCATGGCATCTGGTCCCATCACTTCATGGGAAATAGATGGGGAAAAAGTGGAAACAGTGTCAGACTTTGTTTTGGGGGGGCTCCAATATCACTGTAGATGGTGACTGCAGCCATGAAATTAAAAGACGCTTACTCCTTGGAAAAAATGTTATGATCAAGCTAGATAGCATATTGAAAAGCAGAGATATTACTTTGCCAACAAAGGTCTGTCTAGTCAAGGCTATGATTTTTCCAGTGGTCATGTATGGATGTAAGATTTGGACTGTGAAGAAAGCTGAGCACCAAAGAATTGATGCTTTTGAACTGTGGTGTTGGAGAACACTCTTGAGAGTCCCTTGGAGTGCAAGCACATCCAATCAGTCCATTCTGAAGAAAATCAGCCCTGGGATTTCTTTGGAATTAATGATGCTAAAGCTGAGACTCCAGTACTTTGGCCACTTCATGCGAAGAGTTGATTCATTGGAAAAGCCTCTGATGCTGGGAGGGATTAGGGGCAGGAGGAAAAGGGAACAACAGAGGATGAGATGGCTGGATGGCATCACTGACTTGATGGATGTGAGTCTAAGTGAACTCCGGGAGTTGGTGATGGACAGGGAGGCTTGGCATGCTGCGATTCATGGGGTCGCAAAGAGTAGGACACGACTGAGTGGCTGAACTGAACTGATGTTGATAATCCCTTTTCTTTTGTCCCTATTGCCCCGCCCATCCCTATTGCCCCACCCCTCCTTCTTCTCTCCATGGTAGCCACTAGTTTGTTCTCTATATTGTGAGTTTGATTTTTTCTTTTATTCACTTAGTTGTTGTAATTTTATATTCAATATATAAACAATATCACATTATTTTTTTTCTGTGTCTCACTTATTTCACCAGCAGAATGCCCTCCAAGTCCACTCCTATTGCTGCAAATGGCAAAAAAAAAAAAAAAAAAAATCATTCATGTTTGAGTAGTATTCCATTGTGTATGTGTGTGTGTGTGTGTGGTATGTGTATGTGTACCTAGTATATATATCATGTTGTCTTTACCCTTACATCTGTTAATGGGCACAGGTTGTTTCCATATCTTGGCAATTGTAAATAATGCTGCTAAGAGTATTGTGATGTACGTATTATGGAAATTAGTGTCTTACTTTCCTCAGATATATTCCTAGAAGTGAAATTTCTGGATCGCATGGTAGCTCTTGGTTTTCTGAAAAAACTCTATGCTCTTTTCCATAGTGACTACTGATTTACATTACCACCAACAGTGTACTACGGCTTTCCTTTATCCACATCCTTCTCAACATTTGTTATTTGGGTGGGGGTGTGGGGTGGTGATGGTTTGATGATAGCCATCTGACAGTAGTGAGATGAAACCTCAGTGATTTTAGTTGCATTTCCCTTATAATTAGTGATATTAAGCATCTTTTCATGTGCCTGTTGACTATTTGGATTTCCTCTTTGGAAAGATGTTCATTCATTTCTACTCATTTTTTTTTTAAATTTTATTTATGTTGAGTTGTATGAGCTGCTTATATATGTTTAATATTAACCTTTTATCAGTCACAACATTTGCAATTATCTTATCCAATTCAATGCTGGTTTTAGAAAAGGCAGAGGAACAAGAGATCAAGTTGCCAACATCTGCTGGATAACCAAAAAAGCAAGAGAGTTCCAGAAATACATCTATTTTCGCTTTATTGACTACACCAAAGCCTTTGACTGTGAGGATCACAATAAACTGTGGAAAATTCTGAAAAAGATGGGAATACAGACCACCTGACCTGCCTCTTGAGAAACCTATATGCAGGTCAGGAAGTAACAGTTAGAACTGGACATGGAACAACAGACTGGTTCCAAATAGGAAAAGAAGTACATCAAGGCTGTATATTGTCACTCTGCTTACTTAACTTATATGCAGAGTACATCATGAGAACTGCTGGGCTGGAAGAAGCACAAGCTGGAATCAAGATTGCCGAGAGAAATATCAATAACATCAGAGTTGCAAACGATACCACCCTTATGGCAGAAAGTGAAGAGGAACTAAAGAGCCTCTTGAAGGAAGTGAAAGTGGAGAGTGAAAAAGTTGGCTTAAAGCTCAACATTCAAAAAACGAAAATCATGGCATCTGGTCCCATCACTTCATGGGAAATAGATGGGGAAACAGTGGAAACTGTCTCAGACTTTATTTTTTTGGGCTCCAAAATCACTGCAGATGGTGATTGCAGCCATGAAATTAAAAGACACTTACTCCTTGGAAGGAAATTTATGACCAACCTAGATAGCATATTGAAAAGCAGAGACATTACTTTGCCAACAAATGTCTGTCTAGCCACGGATATGGTTTTTCCACTGGTCGTGTATGAGAGTTGGACTGTGAAGAAAGCTGAGCGCAGAAGAATTGATGCTTTTGAACTGTGGTGTTGGAGAAGACTCTTGAGAGTCCCTTGGACTGCAGGGACATCCAGCAAGTCCATTCAAAAGGAGATCAGTCCTGGGTGTTCATTTGAAGGAATGATGAAACAGCTGAAACTCCAGTACTTTAGCCACCTCATGAGAAATGTTGACTCATTGGGAAATACTCTGATGCTGGGAGGGATTGGGGGCAGGAGGAGAAGGGGATGACAGAGGATGAGATGGCTGGATGGCATCACTGACTCGATGGACATGAGTCTGAGTGAACTCCGGGAGTTGATGATGGACAGGGAAGCCTGGTGTGCTGCAATTCATGGGGTTGCAAACAGTCAGACATGACTGAGTGATTGAACTAAACTGAACTATCCCATTCAATAGGCCATCTTTTTCTTTTGTTGATGATTTCCTTTGTTGTCCAAAAACATTAATTGAATCTTCTGTGGCTATTTTTACTTTTGTTTCCTTTTCTTTGGGCAGCAAATTTTAAAAATATATTTCTGGAATTTATTCAAAGAGTGCTCTGTTAATGTTTCCTCTAGGAGTTTTATGGTATCCAGTCTAACATTTAGGTCTTTAATCCATTTGAGTTTTTTGTTGTTGTTGTTTGTTTTTTTGAATATGGTGTTGGAGAATTTTCTAATTTCATTCATTTACACACACTCGTCCAGTTTTACAGCACCGGCACCACTTATTAAAGGGGCTCTTTTTTCTCCACCATATATTTTTGGCTTCTCTGCTGTAGAGTAATTGACCATAAGTGTGTGGATTAATTCTATTCCACTGATCTATGTGCCTCTTTTTGTATCTTTACCATACTGGTTTGATTACTGCATCTTTGTAGCATAGGCTGAAGTCAGAGAGCTTGAATCCTCCAGCTCTGTGCTTTATCAAGATTACTTTTGCTATTCAGGGTCTTTTGTGTCTCCATCCAAATTGTAAAATTATTTATTCCAGTTCTGTTAAAACTGTTATTGATAATTTTATAAGAACTACATTGAATCTGTAGATTGCCTTGGGGACTATTGTCATTTTAACAATATCAAGTCTTCTAATTTTTAACAATATCAAGTCTTCTAATCCAAGAATATGGTGCATAGTTCCATCTGTTTATATCATCTTTTATTTCTTTCATAAATATCTTATTGTTTTCTAAGTGTCCAAAGACATGATAGAATCTCATAAGTTTGAAAATAATATTCTATTGACAGTGTTAAGAAAAACCAGATGAATAAAACTGTAACACACCATGTAAGAATTCTATACCTAAAATAAGGAACTGTAAAGGCTAGAGAACTAGCCTTAGAAACACATTATTCTTAAGTGCATTTTCTTAGCTTAACTTAAAAATTAAGAATAAATATTTTAGGAAAAAAGATATTTTTTATATCAATTTCATGTTTAGAGACAGTTGTAATTGGCTTCATTAGTATAAAAAATTAAAAACCAAATGATGAATGGAAAAAAAAGTGGCTAAAGTGAAACATTTAAAAAGTAGAAAATATAATTTTAATTTATAATGAGATAAATAGTTTTTGAGTCATAGATATATAAGAACATATATATTACACATTCATTCTCATAGTTATTCCTTTATTTAAGTAGACATACATTTCTAATATACTTCATTATTATAGGTATAATTAACACATTGCTATAGTTTTTAATTTGAATAATACTTTTTTACTTTTTTCTTCTTTGGTATTTTTCATCTTCAATAGTTTGAGAAAATATTGAGGAAAAGTGTATTTAACTTTGAATTGTTTTGTTTCCTAGAGCTTCCTAATTTTGTTTTGCTACAAATATAACAAAACTATTTTGTATTTTTCTGATCTTTGATTTAGCCTTATTTGAAGTAGTACTACAGGAATATATATATTTATGTTAAGTTATTATGACCTTGTAATGAAGCCGTGTTGTTGTTTGGTCGCTAAGTTTTGTCCAGCTCTTTCCCAACCCCATGGACTGTAGACCACCAGGCTCCCTTGTCCATGGGATTTTCCAGGCAAGAATACTGGAGTGGGTTACCAAGCCCTCCTCCAGGGGATCTTCCCAACCCATGGATCAAACCCATGTCTCCCTCACTGGCAGGCAGTTTGTTTACCACTGAGCCATCAAGGGAAGCCTGTAGAATTAGGTTAAAGGCACATACCTACTTTTAATCGCTGTGGCTCTGCCTTATAGGTGTGATTCTTACATTTCTCAGGTTCATCTGGTTCAAAATATCATTTGAAGTCCACCCTCTACCTCTCTGATCTCTGTAACACACTACCAGCTATGACACCTTCTCAAAAATACTCTTAAATGAGTGACTTACTTATCACCTTAAACTCTCTCAGAAATCCATTCCTATCAGTCAAATAAATACTAAATTGAATCTTCCTCCAACAGTCTAATATTTCCCAAATAATAATGTTTTATCTGGTTCTCCTTAAGAATTTGCTATAATTTATTTCTCAAATGTCCAATTAATCTTCATTCACTTAGGACTGTATTACTTTATATAATATTATTTATCTGTTATACTATATCTGGGCTTATATTGATATAAGAAGTTTAATAATCTTTTGAAATATTTTGCATACTTGCATTTGAATCATGTTAACACCTAACACGTTTGATTATGTATTTAGCATGTAGTCATATATGTGATTCATGTGCATGTATATAAATTACTAATATATGTCTTCTTTCTATTCACTTGCAAACAGATGCAATGTTTCTTCTGTTAAAGATTTGAGAGTCATTATTCTAGGACTTAAGTATAAGAAGATTCTGGGTCTTTAAAATAATCTAAGTGTCTTAAGTGTACCCATAAACATTCTGAATTGTCATAACTGAGAAGAAGATTCAAGCATCCACACTTTTAATAAGCAATCCTAGTGACCCTGATGTAAATATTTATCAGGTCACATTATTTATTACTCTCTTTTAAATAATAATCACTTAACTCAGTATCAAATGCAATTGTGCATTAAATACTTATCTTTATTGATACGTTTAATAAATTTAAGCAGACTCTTCATTGGATTATTGGCTGGCTCTCATTCTAAGAGAAATGCCAAAATTAAAAATAATAACAATTAAAAATATAGTTTTATATATTTGCAGATATAATGACTTCATTGCTATTGGTTGTATTTCCATATGAAACTCTATAGTTTTGATTCAAGCATAATTCCTCTCCAGTATTTCTGATTTTATAGAACTAAGGAGACTCTGCATGGAAGAAAGAAGACATGAGATGCACTGATCACCAACAAGGAAGACCCTGTCTTTTTATTTGAATAAGTGGATCTTAAAGATGATGATTATATCTAATTCTGCAAATCTAACTCTTTCAAAGAACACATAGGAAAATAAAAAGAAATATCCAGGGTATTCATTACCCTTTCTAGACCTGACACATAATATCCAAACTGTGGCCAACTTGGTCAATTCTTAGTTGTTTGGATAAATAATTGCTTAATTAAGTTTAAAGAAATACGTTTTCTCTCTAAGGATGATACTCTGATAGACTCCATAATGCTTGGATTTGTGCTTTGAATCTTCTATCGTTTTTCAATTGGTAATACATGCACACTCAAAAAAAATTCAAGAACTTCAAAAATAGAAACGAAAGTAATTCTCTCTTTTGACCCTGTACTGCTGCTGCTAAGTCACTTCAGTCGTGTCCGACTCTGTGTGACCCCATAGACGGCAGCAAACCAGGCTCCCCCATCCCTGAGATTCTCCAGGCAAGAACACTGGAGTGGGTTGCCATTTCCTTCTCCAGTGCATGAAAGGAAAAGTGAAAGTGAAGTCGTTCAGTCGTGTCCGACTCTTAGCGACCCCATGGACTGCAGCCTACCAGGCTCCTCCTTTGCCCTGTACCCAGTCCTCTAATTCTCCTCCTTAGAGACAACTCTTATTAGACATTTCTTGTGTATATTCCCAGAGTTCTTTGAATATGGAGTTGTAGGTGTTGCAGGCAGGGAGGAATATACATGAATGCAGGTTCAGCAAATGCACTGATTTTCAATCAGTAGGAGATAGGCATTAATGAGTGACTTAGTAGCCTGAGTTAATGTCACTGAGCAGCATATTTATCACCAAAGAGTGCCTTAGATATCAGAGGAAAGATAGTATATCCTTCAAGTAAGTTTGTTTACTCTCAAGGATATAAGTGAAAAATTTAAAGCAGGTGTTGCTTGCAGCAGACAACAGACATTTAGATGAGAGTTCATTTTAGCATAATGAGATTTATTTGAGATTTAAGGTACTTATTGAGATTGTGGCAACACTAGTAAGCAGTCAGCTCTTCTTGCAATGTAAAGTCACTGTGTACCATATTATAGTACTACACTTGGAAAGAAATCTGAAAGTAAAAGGAGATTAAATTGCTTCTCTTGATCCATTCATTAAATTTTGCTATATATATAGTGTCCCCAAAATGGCAAAATTCATAACTGATTATTAAATGAGAATGACTTTGAAAACAAAACCTTAATTGAATACCCACTACTTATAATATGTTAGGGTTATAAAACACTCTTGAGGAACTTTTAATATCTTTAGGAAATGATATATATTTTAGAAACTGAGTCTGTTTAATACAGTATCCATTTAGAAAGTGACACCATCTTAAGCGGACTCAATCAGATTCTGTTCAGACCTAAGCTACTTTTTGATTTCTGGCAAAGTATAATAGCTCATACAGGTTGATGAAAGGACCACCAGCAATAGCAGGTAGATGGGCTATACCCACTGCTGGGATGACTCAGATGCTCCTTTAGTAGATATTAACTTCCAAGGATTTTAGTTTTCTTTTAGGGTATACTTCCACTAGTCCTTACCAAAAGCCTGTGTAATTTTTTAGTAAAATTATCAATAACTGATTAGCTGTTGGGTATTAGAATTTATATAGGTCAAAAATATATCATCTTCCTCTGAGTAAAATTTCAC
The DNA here is from genome assembly GCF_016772045.2 of Ovis aries. Lineage (NCBI taxonomy): Eukaryota > Metazoa > Chordata > Mammalia > Artiodactyla > Bovidae > Ovis > Ovis aries. The sequence goes on from NC_056059.1 coordinate 1,501,964, forward strand.
TCTGTTGCATGTATGAGCATGTTTGTTTGTGTTTATATTTGTGTTTATTTTTTAATGGTATGAGACATTTGTTTAAATGAACACTATGATGGTTTTGAATTCAATAAAATAATACTCATCTTACATATTCAAGTTCACAACCACCTGAAGAATAGAGGAGAAACAGGATGAACTGGAAATAAAAATATCCGTTTCAGTTTTGATAAAAGATAGATTGGTTTATTGGCTTAAATCCACAAATGTGATAGGCCAGTCTTCCAAACTTGAACTAACTAGGTTTTCCGCCCCAAGTTATAGACTCAATTGGACAATTGTCAGCTTCATGCATGGGGTAGACTCCTTGCTGCAGTAGATGATAGCACCCAGATGACGGTACACATCCTGATGACATCTCCTTAGAAAAAGATCCTAAAGGGACCAAGCTACTGATTCTTTGGGCCTGCTCCCAAGTGCACAAATCAGGCAATTTATTCCTCTTCCTTGCAAGGACATTGATTTCAGATCTGGGGCAACTATATTGCAACATATTTATTTACCTACATAAATGAGAAAGAGGAAAGAACAACACATTTGTGTGTGTGTGTGTGTGTGTGTGTGTGTGTGTGTGTGTGTGAAAGATGTAAAATTGTATGGAATTACAGAATTGGAGATTCAACATTTATACCTGAATCAAGGAAGTGTATTCATTCAATGTTAAATCCATCATATAAATGATTGTTGGGGAACAGGATATACAAATGCTGGCAAGAGAATCCAGCCCAGATTGAAAAGGGAAAATGTATATTAATAGTGACCAGAACTGGCCATAATGATCTGGGCCAAAACACTACATTTATAGTTGATTATCATTAATAGCAGGACACTGTGATTTTTCACTTTCTGATATGATGCAATATGAAGAAAATTGCCCGTAATATATTCTTACAAATAATGTTAACCTGAATCTAATAAAACCTCTACACTTCATTTCAGGGCCCATCAAGAAGGAAAAGAACAAAGTGAGGCAGGAAAAGCGGGATTGTATCTTACTTCTCTCTGTTTCTGTCCCACAGTTTGTCTCTCTTGACGTATGAATCATTTATTCTGCCAAATACACAGACAGCTACAGGTTTTCATTTATTTATTTTGTCCTATTGGCTATCCTGTGTAGGATTTCTTATTGTTAAAATTAACTACATTTCAAAGGATAACTTAAATATTAGTGTTAATTTATAAGATTTGTCAGTAAATACTCTCAAAACTTTTCTGGCAAGGACTAATCAGTCAGTCCATTGCTGAGAAAATCATTTGCTTTACTTAGTAGAAATTTACATGTCGTGTTTTACATATATTCAATACACAAACTTCATGTAAATTGTATTTTTATATAAAGCTCATTCAGTGAAGGGCACTCAAGAACTGTGCTAAAATGATGCTGTTTAAAGAAGCAAAATAGTATGAGCTATTCAGAGAAGCAGATGCTTGAGAGTAGTTTGCAAACAGGACTGTCATCAGTAAAATTATAAAAGGTTTCCTATCCCTTCTGATAATTAATTCTTAGAATTTCCAGTGTCAGACCTTAAAAGTATAGCCACAAATAATTTCCTAATCTGTTTACTTATAACCTTACAAAAGAGGCAAGTATAAATTCATATTATTAGCATGTAATATTAATTTGTCTTCCTCAATCAGTGATTAGAAACTATCTATTCCCTTAATGAGAATTATGCTGCCATTATAAAAACTGTTCTTTCAAGTTTACAACAAATTAGGTTTGCAATTATGGGATCACATTTTTAAATATCAAATGCAATTTTCTCTGACAGTAGAAATAGGCAAATGTTCAAGCTCTTCCATTGTTTAATGGCAAATTTAAATAGAAAACTTCCCTTTTTGACCATACCTGCATATACTTTATTTACCTTCCTCCCATCTGCTCTGCAAATATTCTTATAAAATTGTATCCCATGGCAACCCCCAATGGCATTTTATCTTCTTGGCTCCCAAAGGAGCTCATCTCTCCTGGGGAAATCACCTTAGAACTTTCAGGACAACATTTTTCATTAATTTAGAAGGGGCTTGATTTGTGAGGACCACTTTCATAATTTCCATGATTGCATATATATTCCCCTTTTACTGATAAAAAGGTACTTGATTTTCACATGGTTTGTGAATCATATTTCAATCCCAGAGAAGAGAATGAATCACCTTATTTCACACAATCACTACTCTCTTGTCAGCAAACAAAAAGATTATCATTTTTATAAATGAAAAAAGTATATATCCTAGAAAATTATGGAGTGAGATGATATTAAGACTCACAGTCTTAAAATTTAGAGGCCATTTACTCTCTCTTAACCTCAATTTTCCACTTTAGAAAATGGGTACAAGTTCACAGGATGTTGTGAAGACACTGGGAGATTCTTATAAAAACTCTTTGTTAAGGACAAAATACTATGCATAATTTATTATTACTCTCTCGCCTTCAGCATTAAGTATAATTCACACACAATTAAAACAGTGATATAAACAGTGCTGCGATGAACATTGGGGTACATGTGTCTCTTTCAATTCTGGTTTCCTCGGTGTGTATGCCCAGCAGTGGGATTGCTGGGTCATAAGGTAGTTCTATTTGCAATTTTTTAAGGAATCTCCACACTGTTCTCCATAGTGGCTGTACTAGTTTGCATTCCCACCAACAGTGTAGGAGGGTTCCCTTTTCTCCACACCCTCTCCAGCATTTATTGCTTGCAAATTTTTGGATCGCAGCCATTCTGACTGGTGTGAAGTGGTACCTCATTGTGGTTTTGATTTGCATTTCTCTAATAATGAGTGATGTTGAGCATCTTTTCATGTGTTTGTTAGCCATCCGTATGTCTTCTATGGAGAAATGTCTATTTAGTTCTTTGGCCCATTTTTTGATTGGGTCGTTTATTTTTCTGGAGTTGAGCTGCAGAAGTTGCTTGTATATTTTTAAGATTAGTTGTTTGTCAGTTGCTTCATTTGCTATTATTTTCTCCCATTCTGAAGGCTGTCGTTTCACCTTGCTTATATTTTCCTTTGTTGTGCAGAAGCTTTTAATTTTAATTAGATCCCATTTGTTTATTTTTGCTTTTATTTCCAGAATTCTGGGAGGTGGATCATAGAGGATCCTGCTGTGATTTATGTCTGAGAGTGTTTTGCCTATGTTCTCCTCTAGGAGTTTTATAGTTTCTGATCTTACATTTAGATCTTTAATCCATTTTGAGTTTATAATAGCCAGGACATGGAAACAACCTAGATGTCCATCAGCAGATGAATGGATAAGAAAGCTGTGGTACATATACACAATGGAGTATTACTCAGCCGTTAAAAAGAATTCATTTGAATCAGTTCTGATGAGATGGATGAAACTGGAGCCGATTATACAGAGTGAAGTAAGCCAGAAAGAAAAACACCAATACAGTATACTAACACATATATATGGAATTTAGGAAGATGGCAATGACGACCCTGTATGCAAGACAGGGAAAGAGACACAGATGTGTATAACGGACTTTTGGACTCAGAGGGAGAGGGAGAGGGTGGGCTGATTTGGGAGAATGACATTCTAACATGTATACTATCATGTGAATTGAATCGCCAGTCTATGTCTGACGCAGGATGCAGCATGCTTGGGGCTGGTGCATGGGGATGACCCAGAGGGATGTTGTGGGGAGGGAGGTGGGAGGGGGGTTCATGTTTGGGAATGCATGTAAGAATTAAAGATTTTAAAATTTAAAAAATAAAAAACTAAAAATAAGTAAAAAATAAAATAAAAAAAAATAAATAAAACAGTGATATAATACTTAATTTAAAACAATGAAATGAAGTGAAATTCTAAATGAAATCATTGTAAACATTTGAAACCTTGAATGAGAAAGAAACAATAAATTGCTTTCTATATAATCTTATGAAAGCAAAGCACTCCATGTTTGAATTTAAAATTGTATTTGGATCTTTGGATACACATCCATATTTAAATACCTATTTTTAAAGAATAATTATTTTGAAAAATGCTTTAACATTCTATTTTGAGCAAAAATATGCAGCCTGCAACCTATAATGCTTACCCTCTTGTTTGTCACAAATCAAAATTTGTCCTGTTCTAACATGTTGGTTTTACTTAGAACAGCATACAGAGTTGGCACATAAATTTAAAATCAGATATTTTGGAAGGTGCACCACCTTTTATAGCCTTTGTTATCAAGAGATGTGTATGAAGCATCGTATGATAGCTTTCAATTTTTAGTAGTGTATAGACATCAATTTGGGATTCCCAGGTTACTTAGTGGTAAAGATTTTCCCTGCCAGTGCAGGAGCCACAGGAGCCATGGTTCTATCCCTTGGCTGGGAAGATCCCCTGGAATAGGAAATGGCAACCCCCTCCCATATTCTTGCCTGGAAAATTACATGAACAGAGAAGCCTGATGGGCTACAGTTCATAGGGTCATAAAGAGACTGACCTGACTGATCGATTGAGCATGCAGGCAGTCATCAATTTAACTTGCACAAGGATTATTTGCAATGCTTTAATGTTTATGACTGTTAAATATTCAAGTCATCCAAAGTTTAATTTAAGCCAAGGAAAGTTACTAAAACCTTCAAACTCACAAGGGAAAATCCGGGATGTACAAAGAAATTTTTGTTGTTTTATTAAATATTCATACTTACACGATGGAAGCCAAATAAGAAAATTTATGATTGTGCAAAATTTTCTTTTGAGTACCTTCTTCAGAAATCAAACTTTACTGACATCTTTTAGGCTTTCTGAGTATTTTGTGGTAGCTATTGTGTCTACTTAGCCATCATCTTCCCCTATAGATTAGGAATTTTAAAAATTTACAAAAATTGTACCATATCGCTATATCTCCTGAAAAAACTATCAGAAACGTTTTTACATAAAAGTAATTCAGTTCAATTAAGTTCAGCTGTTCAGTCGTGTCCAACTGTTTGTGACCCCATGGAACTGCAGCATACCAGGCCTCCCTATCCATCACCAAGTCCTGGAGTCCACCTAAACCCATGTCCATGGAGTTGGTGATACCATCCAGCCATCTCATTCTCTGTCATCCCCTTCTTCTCCTGCCCTCAGTCTTTCCCAGCATCAGGGTATTTTCAAATAAGTCAGGTCTTTGCATAAGGCGGCCAAAGTATCGGACTTTCAGCTTCAGCATCAGTCCTTTCAATGAATATTCAGGACTGATTTCCTTTAGGATGGACTTGTTGGATCTTTTTGCAGTCCACGGGACTCTCAAGAGTCTTCTCCAACACCACAGTTCAAAAGCATCAATTCTTCGGCACCCAGCTTTCTTTATAGTCCAACTCTCACATCCATACACAACCACAGGAAAAACCATAGCTTTGACTAGATGGACTTTTGTTGGCAAAGTAATGTCTCTGCTTTTCAACATGCTATCTAGGTTGGTCATAACTTTCCTTCCAAGGAGTAAGCGTCTTTTAATTTCATGGCTGCAGTCACCATCTGCAGTGATTTTGGAGCCCAGAAAAGTAGCCAGCCACTGTTTCCACTGTTTACCCATCTATTTGCCATGAAGTGATGGGACCAGAAGCCATGATCTTCGTTTTCTGAATGTTGAGCTTTAAGCCAACTTTTTCACTCTCCTCTTTCACTTTCATCAAGAGGTTCTTTAGTTCTTCTTCACATTCTGCCATAAGGGTGGTGTCATCTGCATATCTGATGTTATTGATATTTCTCCCAGCAATCTGGATTTCAGCTTGTGCTTCGTCCAGCCCAGCGTTTCTCATGATGTGCTCTGCACAGAAGTTAAATAAGCATGGTGACAATATACAGCCTTGATATACTTCTTTCCTTTTGGAACCTGTCTGTTGTTCCATGTCCAGTTCTAACTGTTGCTTCCTGACCTGCATATAGGTTTCTCAAGAGGCAGGTCAGGTGGTCTTGTATTCCCATCTCTTTCAGAATTTTCCACAGTTTATTGTGATCCACACAGTTAAAGGCTTTGCCATAGTCCACAAAGCAGAAATAGATGTTTTTCTGGAACTCTCTCGCTTTTTTGATGATCCAGCAAATGTTGGCAATTTGATCTCTGGTTCTTCATATCCTTCAATAAAAAATAAATTAATTTTAAAAAGTCAAAACTTCAAATGATCAAATTCTTTGTTATGTACTGCTTATACTATGAGCTATAACTAAATTGAGTAACATTTGGCATTTGCTTTAAAATGAATAATTCATTACTTTTGCAATAAATATATTTATTCTTTTTTATATATCATTCCTTAAACAATGTGTCATAATACTTGTTAACAGTGTTTGGAGTCTACATAAACATTCTTTCATAATATCAAGTTTTACTATGATCTTTACCAAATGGAGAAAATTTCCATTATAACTCATAAAAATTTTTGGATGATCTTCTGTACAGATTTGCTTTGTCAGGAACCAAATTATTGATATTATATGTTCAAGGACTTATCATCTGTTAGTTTCATTTTATATCTGTTCTTCAACAAAGATAGTTATTGATCTTTTCAAATTAGATTTTAAAGTATACTATAACTGTCTAGTTCACTTTATTCATGTTTACCCACTGACCATAATTGATTTTGTTCATTCTCAATTGCTGAAGAAATTCGAACTACAAGGTTCTTTGCATAAAGGAACTGGAATGTTCCTTTTTCTATCTATTTGAGTAGAAAATGTTCCAAATTGTATTCATTTGAAAAAGTAAAATATAATAAATACCCAAAACCTGAGCTATCTTTTGTAGAGTCAAATGAAATGGATAATTGTTCTGTAAGAGTAGCTCTTTGATGAATATTTAAAAATATGTCTGCATTTTGAGATTTTAAGGGAACCCATTTGACTTGAATGGTTTTTGACTGAGTCAACCCATTTGACTTCAATTGACTTTTTCAGGATTTTTCCCCATGATATTAATAATTTTCCTTGAAAGTCACTAATCATTGTAGACATGGAGGTGGGGGATAATGTAGTGTCTTCTTCCATCCATCGGTTATGATTCATATTACATTCTGCTAAAATGAATAGCTATGAGGTTCTCCCACTTTTTTCCTATTTGGTCATTTAATTCTTGTCATTTAAAAGTATTTTTTATGTTTTAAATAATTTTCTCTTCATTTTTGTGTAAAGTTTTCCATATTTTTATTATAATAAAATATACTTATTACAAATGCTGCGTTCTAATAAACTTATCATAAATTTTATTGCATTTCTAATATCTAGGGAAAACAATTAAATAATTTGATATGTTATAATATATAACCTGTATTGGAAAGAAGCAGAAACTTTAACACGGCATGTAATTTTGGTACTGACCAAATTTTCACACTAAAAATGAGCAATTCTTGTGATAAGACGAGTGGATCATTAAGCAGTAATTTCTGATTTAAGCTTATGTTAATATTTACCTTTGGATTATTCATTACTCGTTCAGATCAGTTCAGTACAGTAACTCAGTCGTGTCCAACTTTTTGTTACCGCATGAACTGCAGAAAGCCAGGCCTCCCTGTCTATCACCAACTCCTGCAGTCCACCCAAACCCATGTCCATTGAGTTGGTGATGTCATCCAACCATCTCATCCTCTGTTGTCCCCTTCTCCTCCTGCCCTCAATATTTCCTAGCATCAGGGTCTTTTCAAATGAGTCAGCTCTTTGCATTAGGTGGCCAAAGTATTGGAGTCTCAGCTTCCACATCAGTCCTTCTAATGAACACCCAGGACTGATCTCTTTTAGAATGGACTAGTTGGATCTCCTTGCAGTTCAAGTTACTCTCAAGAGTCTTCTCCAGCACCATAGTTCAAAACCATCAATTCTTTGGCAATCAGCTTTCTTCACAGTCCAATTCTCACATCCGTACATGACCACTGGAAAAAACAGAGCCTTGACTAGATGGACCTTTGTTCAAAAAATAATGTGTCTGCTTTTTAATATGTTGTCTATGTTGGTCATAGCTTTCCTTCCAAAGAGTAAGCATCTTTTAATTTCATGGCTGCAATCACCATCTGCAGTTATTCTGGAGCCTAGATAAATAAAGTCAGCAACTGTTTCTACTGTTTCCCCATCTATTTGCCATGAAGTAATGGGATGAGATGCTATGATCTTAGTTTTCTGAATGTAAACATACTTACATAATGATTCATATCAGAATTAAAGCACCTTCCAGATTTAAATAAGGATTCAGCAATATTTTTATGTTTCAGTAAACAAAAAACAAATAGTACAAACTACAATAAATATATTAAGTAAAGCCATTGCACTAACACCAGTGAGAGATTTTTTAATTGTATGAATATGCATACATGTATACGCACATACTAGATTAGATACATAGGTAAGTAGTTAAAGAAAATGAAATAAAAAAATAAAAAGAGAATTATAGAAAAGTTGATGGATGTATCAGTTTGAAGCTCTGCCTCTGCTTTAGAAGCATATGTTTTGATAAATGTTCTAAAATCAATATTATATTTTGATTATCAAACTTTTAGTTTATTAAACTTACTTTTCCTTTCTAAATCCAAATAAATGTATATTAATCCTCCTACCCTAACAGGGCAATTTATCCCATTTATTGAAAGTTGATCATAATAAATATGCAAATCATCTATTTGGGATCAAACACTTATACTAAAAATATAAAGTTTGCAATGAGTAGATACCCCGAGATGTGCTAGGCTTGATCTGAGGAAGAAAGGAGTCTACGTTTTTAGTGAAACAATGATTTCACCTCTAACTTACATTCTCCCTCCCGCCTAAAGCAGCTGAAACAGTCACAGGGAGTGGTTTGGAAGATAAATCTCATGTCTAATCATTATGTACCATCTGTTGATTAAATCTTGACATCGCCCCATTTCTGCCTGGATAATTTTTTTTCAAGGATAAGCTTATTTATTCAATTTTTAATTTGCTTGGTTATATCTCAGGATTTTTTCAGTCACCATCAAAGGTATTTTTCATTTCCACATCACAAAATGCTCAAATATATAAGAACCATGCTTGTGACCACAGTTTAGTCTCAATCTCTCCTTTCCTCAGGTCCATCTATTTATGTGAGCTTTGTCTTTTTTCTCCTTCTCTCCCTCTTTCCCTTTTTTCTCCCTCCCCTTCCTTCGTCTTTTCTCTTTATTGTCCCTCTTTCCATATGACACAGAAAGAAGTAAATTTTGGCGAGGTATCTGTGAAAAAGCAGAGACATTACTTTGTCAACAAAGATCCGTCTAGTCAAGGGTTGTTTTTCCAGTAGTCTTGTATGGATGTGAGAGTCGGTCTATAAAGAAAGCTGATTGCTGAGGAATTGATGTTTTTTAATTATGGTGTTGGAGAAGACTCTTAAGAGTCCCTTGAACTGCAAGAAGATCCAACCAATCCATCCTAAAGGAGATCAGTCCTGAATATTCATTGGAAGGACTGATGTTGAAGCTGAAATTCCAATACTTTGGCCACCTAATGCAAAGAGCTGACTCATTTGAAAAGACCCTGATGCTGGGAAAGATTGAAGGTGGGAGAAAGGGACCATTTTCACCATTTTAGGTTTTCCAGCTGGTCTTTGATTTTCGTAGATCAGTTCAGTTCAGTTGCTCAGTTGTGTCCAACCCTTTGAGACCCCATGGACTGCAGCACACCTGGCCTCCCTGTCCATCATCAACTCCCGGAGTTTACTCAAACTCATGTCCAGTGAGTCAGTGATATCATCCAGCCATCTCATCCTCTGTCATACCCTTCTTCTCCTGCCCCCAATCCCTCCCAGCATCAGGGTCTTTTTCAGTGAGTCAACTCTTCGCATGAGGTAGCCAAAGAATTGAAGTTTCAACTTCAACATCAGTCCTTCCAATGAACACTCAGAACTGCTCTGTTTTTGAATAGACTGGTTGGATCTCTTTGCAGTGCAAGGGACTCTCAAGAGTCTTCTTTGCTTTTTGCCATAGGGATGGTGTCATCTGCATATCTGAGGTTATTGATATTTCTCCCAGCAATCTTAATTCCAGCTTGTGCTTCATCCAGCCCAATGTTTCTCATGATGTACTCTGCATAGAAGTTAAATAAGCAGGGTGACAATATACAGCCTTGACATACTCCTTTTATTATCTGGAACCAGTCTGTTGTTCCATGTCCAGTTCTAACTGTTGCTTCCTGACTGCATATAGGTTTCTCAAGAGGCAGGTCAGGTGGTCTGGTATTCCCATCTCTTTCAGAATTTTCCACAGTTTATTGTGATCTACACAGTTAAAGGCTTTGGCATAGTCAATAAAGCAGAAATAGATGTTTTTCTGAAACTCTCTTGATTTTTCCATGATTCAGCGGATGTTGGCAATTTGATCTCTGGTTCCTCTGCCTTTTCTAAAAACATCTCGAACATCTGACAGTTCACAGTACACGTATTGCTGAAGTCTGGCTTGGAGAATTTTGAGCGTTACTTTAGCGTGTGAGATGAGTATGCTAGTAGATTCATTGATAATTCACAATACTTTTTATTTGTAACTCAGATTTTAATATCTAAATTTCATTTTGATTGCATAAATTGTTATTTGAAACATGATAATTTTTCAAGTTTTTAAATTTCATTTGAACATATCAGTGCTAGCCATAATAAAAGCTAATGACAGTAATTGGACTATTTTGGGAAAAAGGAGGATATTGTTTTTAATTCATAAAGATGCCATTTGTGACTGTTCATGAATATTTGATTGCTAACACATTTTATCTAGAAGCATTTGAAAATGCACAATTTATAAGAAAATTAGTGAAAGTGTATATAATCATAGTGGCTTCTTCTTAGAATTGTATTGAAAAATACAAAAGTTGAAGGAAATTCTCCTGGGTCTATACACTATTCTCTTATGGAAACAGTTTTATTCCTGTTCTTGTTATTTTTCTAATTTTCTAACATTCTATTTGTTATATAGAGTTAGAGTTTGAATTTGGTATTTCTACCATGTATGGTTACAATGCGTTTCCAGTGGAAGCAGTTGACTTCTGTAAGCCAAGTTAGTAATTCCATTGTCATGCTTTTAGGGAACTATTACACAACCTCTGTTGATACTTCTCCATGGCACAGTGATTCTATAAACAAATACAAGGCATATATGAAAATGACATGTTTTATCTACAGCTACAGTGTTACTCTATGCATTCATTGAAAAAATCAATAGCCTCTGTGACTGCAGTTTATTAAAAATATTACTTGATTACCTGATGATCTTTCTTTCTAAAAAATAAATAAATAAGTAAAGAGAGATCTTAAAAGACTGACTGATGACACTTCACTGTATGTACAATTGGCATCCTTAGCCCTTTCAACCAAACAAAAACTTCAATAATTTTTTCATAAACACTTCACACTTTGTTTATTCTATTACTGAGTCCAGTTGAGTTGTTTCCAGATATTGTCTATTCTCAATAATACTGCTGTAAACATTCTTAAATGCATTTTTTGAAAGAACACATATTGAAGTCATCTTTGCCTTCTATTGGAGTGGACCCTGAAAGAAATAAAGGGTAGGATACTCGTTGCTGTATTGTACCTGGGGATACAGAAACTGAATCATGTGGCTGGTGAATATTTCCTCTTGATGTGCTGCTTGAATATATGAGGATATCAAAGTGAAAGTTACTTAGATTCACACCGTATTCTCTTGCTTGTACTTTAAATGCCTCACCTTTTCATTTATCCTCAATATATTTAAGGCATTCTATCAATTTCCAACAATTGTTGTGAAACAACTGTATCAAACTGTAGCCAGATATTCTAGTCTTATCTTTTAGTTTGTCCTCTGTCTTTGGGGCTAATATCTCAGTGTCTTAATTATTCAGCAGCATATACATGGCATAAACAGCCTTCTTATGTCTTACACTGGAAGAGATTGTTTTGAACTTTTTATTACAAAATAAAAATCCAATTGACTCTTCTTAATATACTAGCATATTTACACATTTGGGGATTGTTTGGAAAGTGATATAAATTCTTTCACATGATCTGAATATTGGTACAAATGACATTCAGAACATTCCCTATTACAAAGACCTACAATTTGTACAAGAAGAATCTTTCTGTTACACAGTCTCAATTTCCTTAAAGTTGTTTTCTTTTCCTTTTTTTAAGTTCAGCCTTTAATTTTATTTATTTCAATTTTCTTTTTCAGGAAATATAACCAAGAAGAATTCTGAGAGAATACCCTCATTTGTCCTTTTGGGATTAAACAAGACTACTGTATTTTGTAAGTTCATCTATTTTTATCTTAATAAAGAAAAGTTTCTGCTTCAGATAACCAGGTTTCTTTTTTCTTTTTTTCATTTAGAATTAGAGTTGAATTTTGATTTAACAGAAGACTTAATTGATTTTATTTCATTTTTTATTTTTTTAAAATTTTTATTATTTTATTTTATATTCTTTTACCTAAGTTTCATTCAGTTCCAATGAACAGTGAAAAGCATTTCCTTGTTTGATGAACTCTGCTTAACTGTATGTATTAGTCAATATTTTGATGACTTGTGATAAGAACTGGATCCGTTGGTGAGTTAATTTAAAAGGGCAATACTCTCAGCAATAGTGATTTGGCCAGAGTGGATATATTGGTAATTAGAATGTCCTGTATTTCACTGAACAAATATTTTCAGTTTGATTTCTAACAACTGCTTCTTGCAGCCTGATGGAGGTAATTGAATACTGACCATCTTTGATTGTTACTAAACTTGGATTTTACTTTCAAGGAGTATTCTTTATGATGTACGCTTTGTCTAACACTCATGTTATTTCCCCACAAGGCAAACAAAAGCTACTATGTGGAGTCATGAGTGATACTAAATTGAATGTTTCCTGAACCTTCAATTTACAACTTTTCTGATTATCTCATGATTGAGAATTTTGTCATTTTAGTTTCCAAAATTCAATATAAAGCAAATAGATTTCTCCCTCTTTTACAAACTGCCTTGATACAAAATAGCCATCTTGCCTCTAGTTACGTTTCTGACTGACCTGGGAGACTGAGAGAATGCACTACACCTCATGTAAGCTAGTATTTGCAGTTTCTTATTTTCTTGCCTGTCTTATGTTTTGTTTTTGTTGCTTTTTATTCAAGTAGATATTTCCACTAAATAAGATAAAAATTATATGATGTCCCCCCTGCAATAAATGGGTGAGAGGGTCAACTGGATGAAAAGATATATCTGGAGATCTGTAATAGTAACACAAAGGTCATTCTGAGTGAATTCAGCAGAGGTATTTTGTTGCCCAGTATTCTTAAGCTGAATTAATGCTGAGTATGATCGCATGAAAAACACTCTAAAACTAAAGTAGATTTTATAAATGTATATAGTATTTAGGAAGGCATATATTAGAAAGATCTTGAAACTGGTGGAGAATCACTTAAAAAAACAGGAGGAAAGTTTTATAAACAAAAATACTAACACACCTCATGACAAAAAAATAAGGATTATGTAGAATATTAACAAAAAATCTTTATCTTAAATTTAAACTAATACACTGCAACTACACTTTTTTTCAAGTTTTATCCATTTATGTTATTATTTTTCTCAATGGAAATCACAACGTTTTCCCCAAAACACATTGCTTTTAATTAAAAAGGGTAAATTTTCTATTTTATTAACAATTTCTCTATGTATTTCTCCCTCTTAAATTACGTTTTTATTTTAAATAACAATAGCATCGAGATGAGTTTCTACAATTTTATATTAATAAGAAATATGTGTTCAATATTTACTGCACATCAAGCTCTATGCATGAAAAATGGCAAATAACAGTGTTGAACATGACCTTCACCATCTTATCAGGGTGAAAATATATTTTCTATTAGGATTTCACAGAAGTTTTCTGTTACCCAGTCACTACATCAGTCCATACAAGACTAAGAAATCCGAGTTGGGAGACGTGTTATTGCTGTTGTTCAGTTGCTAAGTCATGTCCAATTCTTTGTGACTCAGTGGACAGTAACACTCCAGTCCATCACTCCAGTAGCACTTCTCTGTCCACCACTATCTGCAAGTGTTTGCTGAAATTCATGTCCATTGAGTTGGTGATGCTGTTTAACTACCTTATCCTCTGCCACTCCCTTCTTCTTTTGCTGTCAATCTTTCCCAGGATCAAGGTCTTTTCCAATAAGTCACCTCTTCTCATCAGGTGGCCAAAGTATTAAATCTTCAGCTTCAGCATTAGTCATTCAACGAATATTCAGGGTTTATTTCCTTTAGGATTGACTGGTTTGATCTCCTTGAAGCCTAAAAGGGACTCTCAAGAATCTTCTCTAGTACTATAGTTTGAAAGCATCAATTCTTTGGCACTCAGTCTTCTTTATGGTCCAATACTCACATACATACATGCCTACTGTGGAAAAATAGCTATGACTATATGGACCTTTGTTGGCAAAGTGATGTCTCCGCTTTGTAATATGCTATCTAGGTTTGTCATAGCTTTCCTCACAAGGATCAAGCATCTTTTAATTTCAGGGGTTCTGTTACCATCCACAATGATTTTGGAGTTCAAGAAAAGAAATCTGTCACTGTTTCCACGTTTCCCCTTCTATTTGCCCAGAAAGTGATGGGACTGGATGCCATAATCTTAGTTTATTGAATGTTGAGATTCAAGCCATCTTTCTCACTCTCCTCTTTCACTTCATCAAGAGGCTGTTTAGTCCCTCTTCATTTTCTGCCAACAGAGTGGCATCATCTTCATATCTGAGGTCGTTGATATTTTTTCCAGAGATCTTGGTTCCACCAAGATTGTGATTCATCTAGCCCAGCATCTCTCATGATATACTCTGCATATAAGTTAAATAAGCAGGGTGACAATACACAGTTTTGACGTTTTTCTTTCCCAATTTTGAATGTCTGCTGTTCTATGTCTGGTTCTCACTATTGCTTCCTGACCTGCGCACAGGTTTCTCAGGAGGTTTGATATTCCCATTCCTTTAAGAACTTTCCAAAGTTCATTGTGATCCACACACTCAAAACCTTTAGCATAGTCAATGAAGCAGAAATAGATGTTTTCTAGAATCCTTTTGCTTTCTCTATGTTACAAAACATGTTGGCGATTTTATCTCTTGTTCCTCTTCCTTTTTTAAACCCAGCCTATTCTTCTGGAAGTTCTTGGTTCATGTACTACTGAAGCCTAACTTGAAGGATTTTGAGCATAACCTTGTAGCATGTGAAATGAGCACAATTGTATGGCAGTTTGAAATTATTTGGCAGTGGCCTTCTTTGGGATTGGAATGAAAACTGACCTTTTCCAGTCCTGTGGCCCCTGCTGAATTTTCCCAATTTGGAGTTATAGAGGTATTATTAGAACTTAGATTCATTAGTTAGAATTTCGAGATTAGGAACAAATATGTTATTGGCTTGGTCAAACACTTCTTGATAGTTCTGAATACTTGTGATCTATTCAGCAATGAAGAATCTGGAATGTGCAGAGAAGGTACAGGGAAAAGATAAATACCATGATTAAATATTCTCAGTAATAGAATCATAGTATCTCTGATTAAAATTTTAAAGGAGTAGAATGGTTTCACTTGAAAAAGAAATCACAGTGAAATAACTGAACATTATTCTTCAACATATATGAAGAAATATTACAAAATTCTTTATTTTGTAGTAATTAAAAAAGTAAAAGTACAATAAACCTGTTGTATTAATATTGAAGACTTCCATGCTGAGAGCATGTTTACACACTAGAACCACCACAGACATAACTGAAAAACCCTTATTTTGAAAGACTTTTCAAGCAACACAGATCCTACCTTGCATAGACTATCTGAGGGAAAAAAATGCTAATCCAACAGGAAATTTTCCAAACCTAGGATTGTGTGATCATACATTAGTTACTGCTTTACATGTTATAATAGATCATTAGTTTCAATCAACACTGACTTTGCTTTTCTAAGATCATACAGAGGAGGAAGCTAACTGGTTTAGCAAAATATCCCCTGCTTAGCTATGGCCATTTGAATAGCTGTCTAGTCCCTGATGGAGAGTTAATATCGTTTTCTCTAACGATGTGAAGGATGATCAAAGTGGACCCTCTTCCTTTGGAATTATAACCTAGGAGCTCTACTAATTTCATATAGCTGAAATTCATCTAACAGATGTTTTAATGAGTGAATTATAAAAAAATAAGATCTACCTTTTTGCTGTCCATTATAGCTCTTCCTTTAAAAGAGAATTATACTTCACAAGGCAGTATCTATCAACAGAGATTATTTTTTTCTAATAGTTTAGATCATGAATGTTTCTAGCTTAGAAATCACTGTATCTTCTTGCTTATACTAGTTATTTCATAGACTTTCTTTTTCAAGAAATTCAGTAGAGATAAAATCATGCAAATTAAAACCACAATGAGATACCATTTCATGCTGGTCAGAATGGCTGCTATCAAAAAGTCTACAAACAATATATGCTGGAAAGGGTGTGGAGAAAAGGGGACCATCTTACACTGTTGGTGGGATTACAAACTAGTACAGCCACAATGGAGAACAGTCTGGAGATTCCTTTAAAAAAAACTGGACATAGAACTGCCATACAACCCAGGAATCCCACTGCTGGGCATGCACACTGAGTAAACCAGAATTGAGAGAGACACATGTACCCCAGTGTCTATCACAGCACTGTTTACAATAGCTAGGACATGGGAGCAATCTAGATGTCCATCAGCAGGCAAATGGATAAAAAAGCTGTGGTACATATACACAATGGAATATTACTCAGCTATTAAAAAGAAAGCACTTGACTCAGTTCTAATGAGGTGGATGAAACTGATGCTTATTATACAGAGTGAAGTAAGTCAAAAAGAAAAACACCAATATAGTATATTAACACATATATATGGAATTTCGAAACATGGTAACAATGACCCTATATGTGAGATAGCAAAAGAGACACAGAGATAAAAAACAGACTTTTGGACTCTGTGGGAATAGGAAAGGGTGGGATGATTTGAGAGAATAGCATTGAAACATGTATATTGTCATACATGAAAAAGATCTCCAGTCCAGGTTTGATGCATGAGACAGGGCACTCAGAGCTGGTGCACTGGGATGACCCTGAGGGATGGGATGGGGATGCAAGTAGGTGAGGGGGGTTCAGGATGGGGAACACATGTACACCCATGGCTGATTCATGTGAATATATGACAAAAACCATCACAATATTGTAAAGTAATTAGTCTCCAATTAAATTAATTAATTAATTTTTAAAAATCATAATTATGTTTTTATTTCAATTTAAAAAATAATTCAAACAAATTAATATTTGTGCTAAGAACTGTGGGAAACATAGGAAAATTTCAAAAAATGACCAATTATTTCAAATTGCTAGTCTCATTTTGGACAAAAATCAATTATATACAAATTAAATATAGGAATACAGCCAGTAGAAAACACAGGTTCTGTTATAACCTTCTGACTTCTTGAAACGTTTTAAGTCTATCCTTTGTATGCCACATACATGGTTAAAGAGATGTAGAAAGGAACAATGAATGAATGAATAAAGCGCTGCAGTTATTCAAGAGAGTCTATGTTACTAAAATTGAGAAATGAAATACAGGGAAAACTAAAGGACTCACATCACATATGGTATAAAGTAAAAAAAGACTTGGCTTAAGAATTCATTTAGAATGTAATGATAAATTCTAACTTTTAAAGGTCTTGGAAAGCAAATTTTATAAAATTAGTAGTTAGCAGGAAAGCTAAGACGGTAAGATTAGTCTAAGCCAGGAAAGGTCTTAATTCCATGCTGGGCAGCCTATATTTTATTCAGTGGGAAGGTTAGTCACCAGAGACATTTCACTGAAATCATCTCCTAGTCAATTCCTGAATACCTGACAAGGGGGAAAAGGGTGAGAAAAATAAAAAATGATGTCATACTTCTAACTCTGAATAACTGGAAAAAATGTCCTATGGGAGATGGAAACATGAAAATTAATAGATTAGGGTGAAGAAGGCAGTTTGCATGGTTGATGCAGAAAGTGAAATTTTCCAATTTTTATAACATCCTTATCTTATTTTCCAAGAGTGTTTAACCTCTACCCATGTTTTTATTTCAAGCCTATTTCTTTTGCTTTTAATGTTATTGGAAATTTTGATACTAAAACAAATATATCATTTTTATTCAAATTTACTTTATACTGTTATTGCACCTCTAGTCTATCTAAAATGAAATTTTAAATGAATAAACTTAGACATTCTTGAAGTTGTAAAAGAATTGTTCATTCATTTTGGAGTAGTTTTTATTCACATGAAGTCCAGAGTTGACATTCAGAAGTAATCTGAACAGTTTGTTTTATAACAATGGGGACTTTGTAGAAATAACATGGATTTGATTCCATGTTCCATTGACAAAGATTCTTCTCATTTTCCTGAAAGAGAAAGACATTTGGTCACAAAGAGATAGTTATGAGGTGGAGGCCTAGTAATTTCATGTGTTAATTTCCACACTCACTAATAAATATCTATTTATGATATGGCTGGAAAGCACTTATATATTCTCTGAGGAAGACAAAACTATGCTTGTCTGACATTTTAAAAATTTATTTAGGTATTAAAGCAATATTTGTAAAAATATACATAATGTGTATGAAAGAGAATAGAACAGATGTTATAGATACCTACTGAAGGAAGTTGACATAAAAGAATGAGAAGCAACTTCAATTCGGTTCAATCACTCATTTGTGTCCAACTCTTTGCAACCCCATGGACTGCAGCATGCCAGGCTTCCCTGTCCATCACCAAATTCCTGGAGCTTGCTCAAACTCATGTCCATCCAGTCAGTGATGCCATCCAACCATCTCATCCTTTGTTGTCCCTTTCTCCTCCTGCCTTCAATCTTTGCCAGCATCAGGGTCTTTTACAATGAGCCAGTTCTTTGCATCAGGTAGCCAAAGTATTGGTGCTTCAGTTCAGCATCAGTCTTTCCAATGAATAGCCACGGTTGATTTCCTTTAGGATTGACTGGGTTGATTTCACAGTCCAAGGGATGGTCAAGAGTCTTCTTCAACATGACAATTCAAAAGCATAATTTCTTTTTATTCTAAATTATTTTTTACTAATACTTAGGGAAATATTAAGGTGATTTTCAAAAGTATCATTTATGTTGTTGATGCTTTTGAAAAGAAACAATATTTCCCTAAGTATTGGTAAAAAATAATTAAAATATTTATTAGTGAGTTTTAAAGAGGATTATGAAGAATGGAGAGACGGGTACATGTGGATTCTTGTGGGGCCTCTGCAACCAGTTGTGAGATACTGGAATTGATAGCAATGATTTTAGCAAGACAAACTAATTTCTTATGAACTATTCTTCATCAGTTTTTACCATTTTACTTTTAACAAATATCACAGTGTATTTTTAATCTTATTGTTGTTGTTAAGTCACTCAGTCATATCTGACTCTTTGCAACCCCATGGACTGAAGCACAGCAGGCCTTCCTGTCCTTCACCATCTCCCAAAGTTTGCCCAACTTCATGACCATTGCATCAGTGATACCACCCAGCCATTTCATCCTCTAATGACCTCTTCTCCTTCTGCCCTCAATCTTTCCCAGTATCAGGGACTTTTCCAATAGTCATCCGTTCTCATCAGATGATCAAAATATTGGAGCTTCCACATCAGCATCAGTCCTTACAATATTCACAGTATTCAGGGTTGATTTCTTTTAATATTGACTGGTTTTATCTCCTTGCTGTCCGAGAGACTTTCAGGAGTCTTCTCCAATGCCACAGTTTGAATATTATTAAATCTTTCTAATTTAAAAGTCATTTGATGACTAGAAAGAAAAATATAAACCATGAGCTCAAACCCAGTGATAAAAGATGAAAGATATGAGCTGAACACAAAGTCGGACTGGAGACTTCTTAAATCAATCAATTCAGTTGTTCAATAATGTCTGACTTTTTGCTACCCCATGGACTGCAGCACACCAGGCCTCACTGTCCACCACCAACTCCTGGAGTTTACTCAAACTCGTGTCCATTGAGTCGGTGATGCCATCCAATCATCTCATCCTCTGTTGCCCCCTTCTTCTCTTGCCTTCAATCTTTCCCAGCATCAGGGTCTTTCCAATAAGTCAGTTCTTCGCATCAGGTAGCCAAAATATTGGAGTTTCAGCTTCAGCATCAGTCTTTCCAATGAATATTCAGGACTGATTTCCTTTAGGATGGACTAAAGGAAACTTTAAGAGACATTTTATGTCCAAAAAACAAACAAGTATGTTGGGTAAAGCTATGGAATTTCAGTGTATAGATTTAAGTCTGTTAGCCTAACCTTGTCTAAACTAGGAAAGGATAGCAGTTCATCAAAAGAATCACCTTTATCCCCCATATTTCATAAAGATGCTTACACAATTCAATTACATAATTACATATATTCTCAGCAGCAACTTTGTGAAATATATGAAGTCTTCCACATATGGTGGCTTGTTTCTTGTATAAGCCTTTGGTAGACACTTTGAACAAAACTTAAATGCAATTATACAAGGAAATAAAGTAGTTATGGTAGCTTTCTGATTATCTAGAAACACTGGAAGGAAGCCTGAAGAATTGTGAAGGAGTAAGTAGTTGACAGCTTAGACAATTATCTTAGGCAAATATCAACTATCTAAGCAAGTTTAAGGTAGGATTTTATGGTAAAACTTAAGTGAAGTTCTAGTGAGAGTCTGAAGGGCAGGGATTCTACATTACTTTCTGAAAAAGCACCTCTATGCTCTAGACGTCAGCCATGTTGTTAATATGACGTTTCACTGTGAAAATTAAAACTTATTAATTCATTCACTTAGGCAACACATACTATTTGGTAGTATATATTTTTGGCCATTCTATTCATCACCAGAAGTTGAGGCATCTCAGTGCAGTATGAAAATTTTTGTCTGGAAGGAATTCTAAATGGGTAAAAGATTGTTTAAATTAAATCTAGAAGTTTAATATGTCTTTGTCTTAAAGATCTGACAGAAGATCTTAAAGAAATATTACATACCATCAATGCAGTAAAACCTGTTTACTCTCTTAAGGATTTTAATCTGACTGAAATTCCATTGTCATTAATCTGCTATTTAACTCAGTGTCCAAGTGGAGTGATGGAAGTGTGTGCATTTCACCTGCTCTTTATTTCTCTCTCTCTGTTTCGTACTAGAGAGTTATGACAATTTACTCTTTTGAGTAAAGCTCTGAATACCTCTAAATGACAAAACATTGTTATGTAGCATAAGTACAAGCGAGTAAGTGTAAAAATCAGAAGCCTCTAAAAGGAAAATTCTTTCCAAAACTGAACCAGGAAGAAGTAGAAAATCTTAACAGACCCATCACAAGCATGGAAATTGAAACTGTAATCAGAATTCAATCAAAATGGATTGAATATCTAAACATAAGACCAGAAACTCTAAAACTCCTAGAGGAGAACATAAGCAAAACACTCTCTGACATACATCACAGCAGGATCCTCTATGACCCACGTCCCAGAATATTGGAAATAAAAGCAAAAATAGACAAATGGGATCAATTAAAATTAAAAGCTTCTGCACAACAAAGGAAACTATAAGCAAGCTGAAAAGACAGCCTTCAGAATGGGAGAAAGGAAAACTACAGCCCAATATCACAGATGAACATAGATGCAAAAATCCTTAACAAAATTCTAGCAATCAGAATCCAACAACACATTAAAAAGATCATACACCATGACCAAGTGGGCTTTATCCCAGGGATGCAAGGATTCTTCAATATCTGCAAATCCATCAATGTCATTCACCACATTAACAAATTGAAAAAATAAAAGCCATATGGTTATCTCAATAGATGCAGAGAAAGCCTTTGACAAAATTCAACATCCATTTATAATAAAAACTCTCCAGAAAGCAGGAATAGAAGGAACATACCTCACCATAATAAAAGATACATATGACAAACACACAGCAAACATTATCCTCAATGGTGAAAAATTGAAAGCATTTTCCCTAAAGTCAGGAACAAGACAAGGGTGCCCACTTTCACTGGTATTCAACAT
Source organism: Ovis aries (assembly GCF_016772045.2). Taxonomy (NCBI): domain Eukaryota; kingdom Metazoa; phylum Chordata; class Mammalia; order Artiodactyla; family Bovidae; genus Ovis; species Ovis aries. Next base: position 1,523,958 of record NC_056059.1, read on the forward strand.
AGTTCTGGAAGTTTTGGCCACAGCAATCAGAGCAGAAAAAGAAATAAAAGAAATCCAAATTGGAAAAGAAGAAGTAAAATTCTCACTGTTTGCAGATGACACGATCCTCTACATAGAAAACCCTAAAGACTCCACCAGAAAATTACTAGAGCTAATCAACGAATATAGTAAATTTACAGGATATAAAATCAACACACAGAAATTCCTTGCATTCCAATACACTAATAATGAGAATGTAGAAAAAGAAATTAAGGAAACCATTCCATTCACCATTGCAATGAAAAGAATAAAGTACTTAGGAATATATCTACCTAAAGAAACTAAAGACCTATATAGAGAAAACTATAAAACACTGGTGAAAGAAAGCAAAGAGGACACTAATAGATGGAGAAATATACCATGTTCATGGATCGGAAGAATCAATATAGTGAAAACGAGTATACTACGCAGCACAATCTACAGATTCAATGCAATCCCTATCAAGTTACCAGCGGTATTTTTCACAGAGCTAGAACAAATAATTTCACAATTTGTATGGAAATACAAAAAACTCGAATAGCCAAAGCAATCTTGAGAAAGAAGAATGGAACTGGAGGAATCAACCTGCCTGACTTCAGGCTCTACTACAAAGCCACAGTCATCAAGACAGTATGGTACTGGCACAAAGACAGAAATATAGATCAGTGGGACAAAATAGAAAGCCCAGAGATAAATCCACACACCTATGGACACCTTATCTTCGACAAAGGAGGCAAGAATATACAATGGATTAAAGACAATCTCTTTAACAAGTGGTGCTGGGAAAACTGGTCAACCACTTGTAAAAGAATAAAACTAGAACACTTTCTAAGACAATACACAAAAATAAACTCAAAATGGATTGAATATCTAAACGTAAGACCAGAAACTCTAAAACTCCTAGAGGAGAACATAGGCAAAACACTCTCCGACATACATCACAGCAGGATCCTCTATGACCCACGTCCCAGAATATTGGAAATAAAAGCAAAAATAGACATATGAGATCTAATTAAAATTAAAAGCTTCTGCACAGCAAAGGAAACTATAAGCAAGCTGAAAAGACAGCCTTCAGAATGGGAGGAAATAATAGCAAATGAAGCAACTGATGAACAACTAATCTCAAAAATATACAAGCAACACCTGCAGCTCAATACCAGAAAAATAAACGACTCAATCAAAAATGAGCCAATGAGCTGAATAGGCATTTCTCCAAAGAAGACATACAGATGGCTAATAAACACATGAAAAAATGTTCAATATCTCTCATTATCAGAGAAATGCAAATCAAGACCATAATGATGTGCCATTTCACACCAGTCAGAAGGGCTGCTACCCAAAAGACTACAAGCAATAAATGCTGGAAAGGGTGTGGAGAAAAGGGAACCCTCTTAAACTGTTGGTGGGAATGCAAACTAGTACAGCCACTATGGAGAATACTGTGGAGATTCCTGAAAAACTGGAAATAGAACTGCTTTATAACCCAGAAATCCCACTGCTGGGCATACACACCAAGGAAACCAGAAGTGAAAGAGACACGTGTACCCCAATGTTCATGGCAGCACTGCTTATAACAGCCAGGACATAGAAGCAACCCAGCAGACGAATGGATAAGAAAGCTGTGGTACATATACACAATGGAGTATTACTCAGCCATTAAAAAAAATACATTTGAATCAGTTCTAATGAGGTGGATGAAACTGGAGCCGATTATACAGAGTAAAATAAGCCAGAAAGAAAAACACCAATACAGTATACTAATGCATATATATGGAATTTAGAATGGTGGTAACAATAATCCTGAATGCGAGACAGCAAAAGAGACAGAGATGTATAGAACAGACTTTTGGACTCTGCGGGAGAGGGAGAGGGTGGGATGATTTGTGAGAATGGCATTGAAACATGTATAATATCATGTAAGAAATGAATCACCAGTCTAGGTTCGGTGCAGGATACAAGATTCTAGGGGCTGGTGCACTGGGATGACCCAGATGGTATGAGGAGGGAGGTGGGAGGAAGGTTCAGGATTGGGAACTCATATACACCTGTGGCAGATTCATGTTGATGTATGGCAAAACCAATACAGTATTGTAAAGTAAAATAAAGTTTAAAAAAAAGACAAAAAAATAAATAAAAGGAAAATTCTTTTCTTTCCTGTTAGAGACTCACATATAGACTAGAGATAAATACAGTAAGCATCAATTCTAAGAGTAATAAAATTTTATTCATTATTCCTTCTCATCAGCTGTACCAAAGGTCTTTGTTGATTAACAGAAAGACACATCTCTCCTTTGTTCACAATTACAATCAACTGCATAATTAGGCATCTATGATACACAGTACTATATAAACAACAAGGACCTAGTGTAAGAACAGGCAATTATACTCAATATCTTGTAATAATCTATAATAGAATGTAAAAACTACATAATTATATATACATATATATATAATAGAATCACCTTTCTTTATACCTGAGACTACATTATAAATCAAATATATTTCAATATTTTTAAATTAACTAAATCAAAATCAACAAAATAAAATACATTAAATCCTTCATTTTTTATTGCTTTTTAAAAATTCACACAATATGGACACACACATTGCTGATATTACAGCCCCAGAAACAATATTGACAAAATTTCCTTTTAAATAATTTATTCATTTAAAGAGAGTTTCTTTAAATGTGACAAACTATAATTTGTTTCCTCAGTATAATTAACCACTGTGACTTTATATTTCATCTGTCTTAATATCCACATTAATGAATTCACCTTCTGTCCTGCTTTAAACCTGATATTGAAAGGGTTTTATACATCATTGCTTCTTAGTATGCCTCAGATAATAGACCCTACTGCAATAACTTATATAATACTTCTTTGAGAAATTCAGAGGGAATTTCTCAAGGAATAGAGTTTGTCTCAAACTCATTTTGGTTCAGTGAAGTCATTATCAACATTGAAGATGTTTTAACAAAGATATATATGAAAGCCCAGCAATTGAAAGTGAAGTTTTTATATAAAGCCAACAGACATTTATTATTATTTCATGTAGCCTCAAATTTCTTTAACATTAATGTTATACATTCTTTACTTTCTATTATTAAATAAATGAAAATTAGCTCTTTGCAAATTTATGTATAACAGAATAGTACATAAATGTCAATCTACTGAGATATTCTGATTTTTCTAGACAGTTATTCTACCTTTGCTAACTCTCTGAGTCTTCTGTGGATTAAAGATCATGTGCAAATAAAACCTTTTTAATGTTGCTTAGAATCCTGGTTTCAGAATTTCTGTTATATTTTGGGGAAACTGTGAATCAGAGCCTTTTCAATGGTGACAAACACAGGTGTTCGACTGTGTGTTGAAGGTTCTCTACACAAAGCCAACATTGGTGATATTTCAAATGCTAAGTATGGAAGTGGATGTCTTTCTGCTTTATAATGATACATAAAATTATGCATCATTTGGAGCCAAAAGGAGGAAAAATTGGCTCCAAATGATGTAGAGGTTTCTGTACTTTTCCAAGGATTAGTTTGAGTGGTTCCTCAGTGTTGTTAGTCTGAAGTCAAAATGGCCATGTGTTTAAATGCATTACTCCTCATGTTTATAGTCAGATAAGAGTTAGAAAAGTAGGAAATCAGCCTCCAGTATTAAAAAAAAAAAAAACCACAGTCAGACAATTTTGTATTGCATTCAGATCTTGACCTACGTATGTCACTCTCATATGATTGAACAAAGAATGTAAACATCTCCATTCTGAAATGCCTGAGAATGCATTATTATATAGTGATGCTGCTTTTCTGTCACTTGTGCCATGACACAAAAACTCACATTAAATTATTTTAAAAAATTCTAGAGTAAGGTTGAATTTTACACTATGAGATAAGATTGAAGTGTATAATGAATGTACCTAGAAGGATAATTAAATTATTATCTTGAATTGAGTCATGGCACTTTAGGACTGCTCTTCAATTAATCTTCTCACCCTTAAAAACAAACACTTCTTGGAACTTCTTTTTTTTTCCTTATTAAAGTTTTTTTTTTTTTTTAATGTGGCCCATTTAAAAAATCTTTATTGAACTTTTCACAATATTGCTTCTATTTTCTTCTGACTTTCTGGCAGTAAGGCATGTAGGATCTTAGTTCCTTGACCAAGAATTCCCTGACCCCCAACATTGGAAGGTGAAGACTGAAACACTGAATTGCCAGGAAAGTCCCTTCCTGGTACAATTTTTTGTTTGTTTGTTTTTTGTTTGTTTGTTTGTTTCCTCTTCTTCTCTGCATTTCAGGGTTGTCTTCCTGACATATCCTAGCCTGAAACTATTAGATGTGTGATATGTGATGAAATATGTGACTAAACTGTGATTAAACTGTTTTATTGTCAAGTTAACTTAGATAACCTTCTCAACCTGAAAATGTCAGCCAGTACCTACTTTGCAAGTTAGACTAAAAGTTAGCTAATTTAATGACCTTATAGTTCAGTTCAGTTCAGTCATTCAGTCATATACAACTCTTTGCAACCACAGGGACTGCAGCATACCAGGCTTCCCTGTCCATTACCAACTCCTGAAGCATGCTCAAAGTCACGTCCATTGAGTTGGTGATACCATATAAACACTTCATTCTCTGTTGTCCCCTCTCTTCCCACCTTCAATCTTTCCCAGCATGAGGGTCTTTTCCAATGAGTCAGTTCTTCACATCAGGTGGCCAAAATATTGGAGCTTCAGCTTCAGCATCAGTCATTCCAATGGATAGTCAGAACAGATTTCCTTTAGAATTGATGGTTTGATCTCCTTGCAATCCAAGGGACTCTCAAGAGTCTTCTCCAATACCATAGTTCAAAAACATCAATTCTTTGGTACTCAGCCTTCTCTATGGCCCAGCTTTCACATCCATACAAGATTACTGGGAAAACCATAGCTTTGACTATATCGACCTTTGTCAGTAAAGTAATGTCTCTGCTATTTAATATGCTGTCTATTTTGGTCATAGTTATCACTTTATAGATGTCATTCAGGAGACCTTATCTGTGGCTTATGACAATATGAAAATTTGTTTTAAAATAGGTTTTCTTAATATAATTTGTCCTTTATCAGTTAGTATTCTGTCATAGAAGTTGAAAAAATAGAAAAAAGTATATATTTATTTTAAGAGCATTTAATAAGAATTTACATAACTGTAGGAGCTGATTAAAAAATGTCGTTAGGGCCACTATCTTTGAATATGATTTTAGACTTTAAATCCACAGGACAAGCATCTGGGACAAGAAGATGGATGCAAAATGAGAAAGAGCAAGCTATAACTCACAAGCTTCTGCTGACACCAAGTGAAATGGATTGGAAGTCATGTTAGTTCATACTTTTCAATGCTTTCAACTTTGGTGATATAGGTGTCATTCAGGAGTAACTGGGGCCCATCATGATCACAGAACTAAACACATAGATGGTCCAGAAGAGGTTAAAGGAGGATTAATAGATAAGAAGTGCTATGCATGATCTGCAGAGGCAACTGATGACTCTGCTCATACTTCCCAATAAGAAATAACATGGAGGAGAACAAGATGGTGGAGAAGTAGGTGGACATACAGTAGATCTCTCTTTATGGATTCATCAGGAATACCTTCAGACACAGAAGTTCATGCAGAACACCAGCTAAGAGCAGACGGGAGTACCTGACTGGCAGAAAATAATATAGAATCATGCAAAATTTGGTAGGATGAAAGAACTAGGGGGAAAAACTGGAGTGTTAGTGGGACTGGACCTGCCCCTGGTGGGTGAGGGAACTGAAGCAGGGGTCCAATCCCCACATCAAGGCAATTGTCTGAATCAGAGGATAAACGTTTAAGGCTGTAAATGAAACAGTTGATCTGTGGCAAGGTAAATGGAATGAGAATCAGAGAGTCCTTGCCATAGCCATACATACCCTAGACAGGAATGCTGGTCCCCTGGAAGGCGCAGCTGATGGGAGCTCGATTTTAGGGACTGTGGAGCAATGCCTGGTCAACGACTGCTGTTGACTGCAGAGAGACAGATTGAGGGGATGTGAGGAAGGAGATAATGGTGGGAAATGACAGTGGAGGAAAGCTGGACAGCCATGAAAGCAAGGGGATACTGCTGAGTCATGCATAGGGCGTAGACCCATAACCATAGCCTCTCTCTCCCCACACGTCAGAATTGGCAGCTGAACAATAGAGAGGCTGGCCCATCAAATGCCTGATGCACTGAACTACAGAGTAGGACCCTTCCCTCTAGGGTGCTCCTTTGAGTGACTGATGTCCCAAACTACAAAGAAAGACCTCACTCAGGGTGTCCTTTTAAGTGCCTGACACTTCCATCTACAGAGTAGGATCCCAGCCAGGGGGCCCCTCTATGTGCCTGAAGCACCAAACAACAGAGAAGGATCCCAGGTAAGGGAGCCCCCTAAGTGCCTGAATGGGCAGAGCTATGGGAAAAACTGAGCAAAGAGGCCTTCACCAGCTACAAGAGGCTCAAAAAAAAAAAAAAAAAAAAAAAGGACTCTGATAGGGTCATAACTCCTGCAGTGAAGGCAGGTTGTGTCCCTGCACATTTTGCACCTCCAGGGTCCCTGCAAGCCAAGCAGCTTCACCACCTTCAAGCACAACTCTCACTAGGGCAGAGCTTGCTACAGGCAAAAAAGTCTTGTGTTTACGCACGCAGGGTAGCTTTGGTCATGTCCAACTCCTTTTGACTCTGTAGACAATGGACTGCAAGGCTTCTCTGTCAGGGAGGGGGGTTCTCCAGGTAAGAATACTGGAGTGTATTGGCCAGTACTGGTTGCCACTCTCCTTTAGAGCACTATATTTCCTGCTTCCTTAGCTGCCAACTCCCTTGAGTACCTGGTCCTGCCAGAAACTCTGCAACCCAAACAGCTGTACCACCTCCACACATGGCCTTCACAGGGGCAAACCCAAGTCCTCCAGGACAGCCTCAGGAGCAAACCCAGTGGACCATCCACATGCAGAGGTGGAAATAAAACCATTAGTGAAACCCAGGGCAATGTGTCTAAGGAAGAAGACCCAAAATCTTCCCAACAGCTGTACAAACTGAAGATTAAATCCACATGATCAACTAGGCAGACTCTGTGTCTATAGAATATATAAAAGGTCATTGAGAGCTCCACAAAAGAAAACAAACTAGTTCTATAGCTGTGGACATTGGAGGAAACAACCCACAGGATTAGGACCAGAGTAGAATCTGAGCTGTCCCCACAGCAGGCCCAGAGATCAGCACAGTTTTGGAGAGCATCTTAAGGAAGTGAGGTGGACTGTGACTCCCAGCAAAGGAAAGGACTCTAAGAGCAATGACTCAAGACTCAGTCACATTTTTTATTGTTGTTATAAACCTCTGCCTCTACATTGGGCATTTGCAGCTCTGTGGAATTTTCCTTTATTTATTTATTATTTCTTTTTTTTTAATTTAATTTTTTATTTTTAAGGCTTTTATTATTTTTTCTATTATTTCACTCCTTTGTTTGCTTTTCCTACTTTTATTTTCCCCTTGCAATTAATCTTTAACATATATAAATCTTCTTTATCTACCTTGATTTAACTTTTCATATCTATTCTTTCTTTCTTTTATTTCTCTCCTTTCCTCTAAACATATTTGTTAGTTTTACTTTTTATTGGTTTATTACTCAATTGACACCTTGCTTTAATTTTGGTTTTGAGTTTGTGCTTTAGTAAAGTGCTTTTGTTCTGGTAGATATAAATTTTGGTTTCCTTTGTTTGCCAGGTTAATCTATTGTACTTTACATTTGTTGGACTGTTTTGATTTTGTTTATAGGTGTATATGTATATTTGTATATTCAATCACACTTTTTATTGTTGTCATAAACCTCTGCCTCTACATTGGGCTTTTGCAGTTCTGAGCTGTCGTTTTTTTCCCCTATTTTTTCTTTATTCTTTCATTTTTTTGTGTTCTCTTTTTATCACTTTGAGTTTTTAAATTTATTATTTTTTGCTACATTTATTTCTTTGTTTGCCTTTCCTACTGTTCTTTTCCCCTTGCAGGCAATATTTAATGTATATAAATATTCTTCATGTACCTCTATTTAACTCTGCATACTTATTCTTTATTTCTTTCTTTTCCTCTCAACATATTTGTTAGTTTTGTTTTCATTGCTTTATTCACTCTTGGCACTTTGCTTTAGTTTTGTTTTCCAATTTGTGCTTTAGTTAGCTTTGTTCTTAACTGGTAAATATAATTTTTTGTTTCCTTTGTTTGACAGGTCAATCTACTGTATTTGATTTCTGTGGACTGTTTTGACTTTACTCATGGGTGTATATGTATATGTGTATACTCCAATACTTTAATTATTATTTTCCCTATTTTGTAATTGCATTTAATCTGGGATTCATCTTTGGTTTCTCACTTTTGGATATTTGTTTTAATCTCCCTTTATGCCATAATCACTTTTGGGATCTCCATTCTTGACCAGAGATCAAACCCTGAGCCTTTGGAGTGGGAGAACTGACTCCAAGACCCTAGACTACCAAAGAACTAACCGTAGGAATTATCAAATAGTGAGAACTCACACAAAGGAAACCACTTGAACACAAGACCAAGCATCACCCAACCACCAGTAGCACCCTGTGCAGGACGCCTCATCTAAACAACAAATAAAAAAGTACAAATCTAATCATCAGCAGACAGGATTATCACTTCTATCAGCCCAGCTCATCAGAGGAAAAACAAACAAATAAACAAAAACTCAGTAAAAATGTCACCCTATACAAAGCTTACACAAACTACTGGATCAACCTTAAGAGGTCAGAAACCAAAAGGAAGAAAGAATTCAACCTTCTTCAAGGAAAGAATTCAACTTTCCTTGAAACCTGGGAAAAGGAGACCTCAAACAAAATAAATTTTTAAAAATGAAAATGCAGAGAAATAATACACAAATGAAGAAATAAACTAGAAGTACAGAAGTCCAAATAAATGAAGAAGAAATAGGCAAATCACCTGAAAAATAATTCAGAATATTGATGGCAAAGATGATCAAAAACCTTGAAAACAAAATGAAGAAAAAGCAAGAATCAATTAACAAAGAACTAGAAGAATTAAAGAAAAAATATACAGAGACAAATAGCACAATTACTGACATTAAAAATACTCTAAGATGAATCAAAAACAGAATATCTGAACCAGAAGAATAAATCAGTGAGCTGGAAGATAAAATGGCGGAAATAACTTCTGGAGAGCAAAATAAAGTAAAAAGAATGAAAAGAACTGAGGATAGTCTCAGAGACCTCTGGGACAATGTCAAAAGCACCAACACTCAAATTATAAGGGTCCCAGAAGAAGAAAAGAAGATGAAAGGATGTGAGAAAATTTTTGAAGAAATTATAGTTCAAAATTTCCCCAACATGGAGAAAGAAATAGTCAATCAACTCTCAGAGGCATAAAGAGTCCAATACAGGATTAACCCAAGGAGAAACACACCAAGACACATACGGACAAAACTAATAAAGAAAGAAAATGAAAAGCAGCAAGGGAGAAGCAACAAATAACATACAAGGGAAATCCCATACGCTTAGCAGCTGATCTGTCAGCAGAAACTCTGCAGATCAGAAGGGAATGGAGGATATGTTCAAAGTACTGAAAGGGAAAAATCTACAATCAATATTACTGTACTATGCAAGGATCTCATTCAAAATTGATGGAGAAATAAAAAGCTTTTCAGACAAGCAAAATTTAAGAGAATTCAGTACCCAGACAAGCTTTACAACAAATATTAAAGGGACATATATAGTCAAGAAATACAAGAGAAGAAAAAAGATCTACAAAATCAATCCCAAGCAATTTTAAAAAGTCAATAGGAACGTATAGATCAATAACTAATTTAAATGCAAGTGGATTAAATGCTCCAACCAAAAGACAAACTGGCTGAATGGACACAAAAACAAGGCACATATACATGATGTCCACAGAAACCCACTTCAGACCTAAAGACTGAAAGTGACAGGATGGAAAAATATATTCCATGCAAATGGGGAGCAAAAGAAAGCAGGAGTAGCAATCCTCATATCAGAGAAAATAGACCTTAAAATAAAGAAGATTACAAGCGATAAGGAAGGATACTACATAATGATCAAGGGATCAGTTCAATAGGAAGGCATAACAATTGTAAATATCTATGCACCCAACAAAGGAGCACCTCAATACATAAGACAAACACTAACAGACATAAAAGGAGAAGTTGACAGTAACGCAATAATAGGAGGAAACTTTAACGCCCCACTCAGACCAATGGACAGATCATCAAAACAGAAAATTAATAAGAAAACACGTCTTAAATTATACTTTAGATGAGATGGATCTCATTGATATCTTCAGGACATTCCATCCAAATGCAGAAGAATACACCTTATTCTCAAGTGCACATAGAACATTCTCCAGGATAGAACTTGATCAAACCTCAGTAAACTTAACAAACTGAAACCATTATCAAGCATTTTCTCTGACAACAATGCTATGCAATTAGATATCAATTACAATTAAAATACTATAAGAAACACAAGCACATGGAAATCAAATAACACATTTCTAAATAACCAACAGGTAATTGAAAAATCAAAAGGGAAATCAAAAAATTTCTAGCAAAAAATGACAATAAAAACACGACAACTCAAAACCTATGGGATGCAGCAAAAGCAGTTCTAAGAGGGAAGTTTATAGTGATGCAATCCTACCTCAAGAAACGAGGAAAACATTGAATAGATAACCTAACATTACACCTAAAACAACTGGAAAAAGAAGAACAAAAAGTCCCCCAAAATTAGTAGAAACAGAGAAATTGTAAAGACCGAGCAGAAACAAATGAAAAAGAAATGAAAGAAACAATAGTAAAGGTTAATAAAACTAAAAATTGGTTCTTTGAGAAGATAAAATTGACAAGCCTTTAGCCAGACTCATCAAGAAAAAAAGAGAGAAGAATCAAATCAACAAAATTAGAAATGAAAAAGGAGAGATTACAACAGAGCAGAAATACAAAGGATTATAAGAGACTATATGACCAACAACATGGCAAAAAATTTAAGCGCCACTTTACTAGCATGTGAGATGAGTTCAGTTATGTGGTAGTTTGAACATTTTTTGGCATTGCCTTTCTTTGGGATTGGAATGAAAACTGACCTTTTCCAGTCCTGTGGCCACTGTTGAGTTTTCCAAATTTGCTGACATATTGACTGTGGAACTTTTACAGCATCATCTTTGAGGATTTGAAAAAGCTCAACTGGAATTTCATAACCTCTACTAGCTTTGTTCATAGTGATGCTTCCTAAGGCCCACTTAACTTCACATTCCAGGATGTCTGGCTCTAGGTGAGTGATCATACCATTGTGATTATCTTGGTCGTGAAGATCTCTCTTGTACAGTTCTTCTGTGTTTTCTTGCCACCTCTTCTTAATATCTTCTGCTTCTGTTAGGTCCCAACCATTTTAGTCCTTCATTGAGTCCATCGTTACATGAAATGTTCCCTTGGTATCTCTAATTTTCTTGAAGAGATCTCTAGTCTTTCCCATTCTATTGTTTTCCTCTATTTCTTTGCACTGTTCACTGAGGAAAGCTTTCTTATCTCTCCTTGCTATTCTTTGGAACTCTGCATTCAAATGGGTATGTCTTTCCTTTTCTCCTTTACTTTTTGCTTCCCTTCTTTTCAAAGCTATTTATAAGGCTTCCTCAGACAGCCATTTTGCTTTTTTATATTTCTTTTTCTTGGGGATGGTCTTGAATGCTGTCTCCTGTACAATGTCACAAACCTCCATCCATAGTTCATCAGGCACTCTGTCTATCAGATCTAGTTCCTTAAATCTATTTCTCACTTCCACTGTATAGTAACAGGGATATGATTTAGGTCATAACTGATTGGTCTAGTGGTTTTCTCCACTTTCTTCAATTTCAGTCTGAATTTGGCAATAAGGAGTTCCTCATCTGAGCCACAGTCAGCTCCCAGTCTTGTTTTTGCTGACTGTATAGAGCTTCTCAATATTTGGCTGCAAAGGGTATAATCAATCTGATTTCAGTGTCCAACAGCTGATGATATCCATATATAGAGTCTTCTATTGTGTTGTTGGAAGAGGGTATTTGCTATGACCAGTGCATTCTCTTGGCAGAACTCTATTAGACTTTGCCCTGCAAGTATTCCAAGGTCAAATTTGCCTATTATTGCAGGTGTTTCTTGACTTCCTACTTTTGCATTCCAGTCCCCTATAATGAAAAGGACATTTTTTTTTGGTGTTAGTTCTAGAAGGTTTTGTAGGTCTTCATAGAACTGTTCAACTTCACCTCCTTCAGCATTACTGGTCGAGGCATAGACTTCGATTACCATTATATTGAATGGTTTGCCTTGGAAACAAACAGAGATCATTCTTGCTTTAGGAAAGTCAGAGGAATCAGAGATCAAATCGCCAACATCCACAGGATCATTGAAAAAGCAAGAGAATTCCAGAAAAAAAAAAAAAAAAAAAAAACATCTATTTCTGCTGTATTGACTAAGCCAAAGCCTTTGACTGTATGGGTAACAATAAACTGTGGAAAATTCTGAAAAAGCTGTGAATACCAGACCACCTGACCTGCCTCTTGAGAAACCGATATGCAGGTCAGAAAGCAACAGTTAGAACTGGGCATGGAACAACAGACTGGTTCCAAATAGGAAAAGGAGTAAGTCAGGCGGTATATTGTCACCTTGTTTATTTAACTTAAATGCAGAGTACATCATGAGAAGCGCTGGGCTGGAGGAAGAACAAGCTGGAATCAGGATTGCCAGGAGAAATATCAATAACATCAGATATGCAGATGACACCACCATTAAGGCAGTAAGTGAAGAAGAATTAAAGGGCCTCTTGGTGAAAATGAAAGAGGAGAGTGAAAATATTGGCTTAAAGCTCAACATTCAGAAAACTAAGATGATGGCTACGGTCCCATCACTTCATGGGAAATAGATGGGGAAAAAGTGGAAATAGTGGCTAACTTTATTTTTCTGGACTCCCAAATCACTGTGGATGGTGTTTGCAGTCATGAAATTAAAAGACACTTAAAAGAACGTTATGACCAACTTAGACAGCATATTAAAAAGCAGAGACATTACTTTGCCAACAAAGGTCTGTCTAGTCAGGGCTATAGTTTTTCCAGTGGTCATGTATGGATGTGAGAGTTGGACTGTAAAGAAAGATGAGTGCCAAAGAATTGATGCTTTTGAACTGCGGTGCTGGAGAAGACTTGAGAGTCCCTTGGACTGCAAGGAGATCCAACCAGTCCATCCTAAAGGAGATGAGTCCTGGGTGTTCATTGGAAGGACTGATGTTGAAGCTGAAACTCCAATATTTTGGCCACCTGATGCGAAGAGCTGACTCATTTGAAAAGACCCTGATGCTGGGAAAGATTGAGAGTGGGAGAAGGGGATGACAGAGGATGAGATGGTTGGATGGCATCACCGACTCAGTGGACATGGGTTTGGGTAAACTCCAGGAGTTGGTGATGGACAGGGAGACCTGGTGTGCTACAGTTCATGGAGCTGCAAAGAATGGACACGACTGAGTGACTGAACTAAAATGAACTGATATGGCAAAAAAAAAAAAAAAAAAAAAAGAATAACCTGGAAGAAATGGACAGTTTCTCAGAAGAGTTCAGTCTACCAAGACTGAACCAGGAAGAAACAGAAATTATGAACAATCCAATTACAAGCACTGAAACTGAACATGTGAACAAAAAATTTCCCAAAACAATAAAACAAAACGCCAGGACAAGATGGCCTCACGGGAGAATTCTATCAAACATTTAGAGAAGAACTAATGCCTATCAAGCAACAATTAGAACTGGACATGGAACATCAGACTGGTTCCAAATAGGAAAAGGAGTACGTCAAGGCTGTATATTGTCACCCTGCTTATTTAACTTATATGCAGAGTACATCATGAGAAACACTGGACTGGAAGAAACACAAACTGGAATCAAGATTTCTGGGAGAAATATCAATAACCTCAGAGATGCAGATGACACCACCCTTATGGCAGAAAGTGAAGAGGAACTAAAAAGCCTCTTGATGGAAGTAAAAGTGGAGAGTGAAAAAGTTAAGCAAACAGAATTCATCAACACATCCTAAAGCTCATTCAGAATAATCAACTTGGGTTTATTCCGGAGATGCAAGGATTCTTCAATATATGCAAGTCAATCAATGTGATACACCATATTAACAAATTGAAAAACAAAACAAAACAAAACATATTATCTTCTCGACAGATGCAGAAAAATCTTTGAAAAATCCAACACATATTTATGACTAAAATTCTTCAAAAACAGGCATAGAAGTACCTACGTCAACATAGTTAAAGCCATATTTGATAAGCCTACAGCAAACATTATTCTTTACGGTGAAAAACTGAAAGCATTCCCTCTAAGATCAGGAACAATACAAGGATGTCCACTTTTATCACTATTATTCAACATAGATGTGGAAGTCCTAGCTACAACAATCAGAGAAGAAAAATAAATAAAATAAATCCATATCAGAAAAAAAGTAAATCTCTCACTGTTTGAAGATGACATGATACTGTATGTAAAAAACCCTAAAGATAGCATCAGAAAATTACTAGAGCTACTCAGTGAATTTAGCAAAGTTGAAGGATACAAAATCAATACACAGAAATCACTTGCATTTCTATATACTAACAATGAAAACTCAGAAGAGAAATTAATCAATCCCATTCACCATTGCAACAGAAAGAATTAAATACCTAGGCATAAACTTACCTAAGGAGATAAAAGAATTGTACACAGAAAATTATAAGACACTGAAGAAACAAATCAAAGATTTCTCTGATGGAGAGATATTCCATGCTTCTGGGTAGGAAGAAACAATACTATGAAAATGACTGTACTACCAAATGCAATCTACAGAATCAATACAATCCCTATCAAATTACCAATGTCATTTTTCACAGAACTAGAACAGAAAATTTCACAATTCATATGGAAACACAAAAGATCCAGAATAGCCAAAGCAGTCATGAGAAAGAAGCTAGAGCTAAAGGAATCAAACTTCCTGAATTCAGATTATACTACAAAGCTACAGTCATCAAGACAGTATGGTATTGGCACAAAAAAACAGAAATATAGAACAATGGAACAAGATAGGAAGACCAGAAATAAACGCATGCACCTCTCAGTTCAGTTCAGTTCAGTTCTTTAGCTCAGACATGTCTGACTCTGTGACTCCATGGACTGCAGCATACCAGGACTCCCTGCCCATCGTCAACTGCCAGAACCTACTCAAACTCATGTTCATTGAGTCAGTCATGCCATCCAACCATCTCATCCTTGTTTGTTATCTTCTCCTCTGCCTTCAATCTTTCCCAGCATCAGGGTCTTTTCAAATGAGTCAGCTCTTCACATCAGGTGGCCAAAGTATTGGAGTTTCAGCTTCAACATCAGTCCTTCCAATGAACACCCAGGACTGATCTCCTTTAAGATGGACTGGTTGGATCTTCTTGCAGTCCAAGGGACTCTCAAGTCTTCTCCAACACTACAGTTCAAAAGCATCAATTCTTTGGCACTCAGCTTTCTTTACAGTCCAAATCTCACATCCATACATGACCACTGGAAAAAACATAGCCTTGACTAGACAGACCTTTGTTGGCAAAGTAATGTCTCTGCTTTTTAATATGCTGTCTAGGTTGGTCATAACTTTCCTTCCAAGGAGTAGTAGTAGTGGCAGTTTGTCGCTCAGTCATGTCCGACTCTTTGCCACCCCATGAACTGTAGCCTACCAGGCTCCTCCATCCATGGGATTCTCCAGGCAAGAGTACTGGAGTGGGTTGCCATTTCCTTCTCCAGGGGATCTTCCTGACCCAGGGATCGAACCCGGGTCTTCCGCATTGCAGGCAGACGCTTTAACCTCTGAGCCACCAGGGAAGCCCGTAAGTATCTTTTAATTAATGGCTACAATCACCACCCACAGTGATTTGGGAGCCCAGAAAAATAAAGTTAACCAGTGTTTCCACTTTTTGCCATCTGCCATGAAGTGATGGGACCGGATGCTATGATCTTCATTTTCTGAATGTTGAGCTTTAAGCCAACTTTTTCACTCTTCTCTTTCATCAAGAGGCCCTTTAGTTCTTCTTCACTTTCTGCCTTAAGGGTGGTGTCATCTGCATATCTGAGGTTATTGATATATCTTCCAGCAATCCTGATTCCAGCTTGTGCTTCCTCCAGCCCAGCATTTCTCGTGATGTACTCTGCATTTAAGTTAAATAAGTAGGTGACAATATACCGCCTGACTTACTCCTTTTCCTATTTGGAACAAGTCTGTTGTTCCATGTCCAGTTCTAACTGTTGCTTCCTGACCTGCATATAGGTTTCTCAAGAGGCAGGTTAGGTGGTCTGGTATTCCCATCTCTTTCAGAATTTTCCACAGTTTATTATGATCCACACAGTGAAACGCTTTGGCATAGTCAATAAAGCAGAAATAGATGGGTTTTTTTGGAACTCTCTTGCTTTTTCGATGATCCAGCAGGTGTTGGCTATTTGATCACTATTCCTCTGCCTTTTTTAAAACCAGCTTGAACATCTGGAATTTCACAGTTCATGTTTTGCTGAAGCCTGGCTTCGAGAATTATTAGCATTACTTTACTAGCATGTGCTGCTGCTATTGCTAAGTCACTTCAGTCGTGTCCGTATCTATGCAACCTCATAGATGGCAGCCCACCGGCTCTCCTGTCCCTGGGATTCTCCAGTCAAGAACACTGGAGTGGGTTTCCATTTCCTTCTCCAATGCATGAAAGTGGAAAGTGAAAAGTGAAATTGAAGTTGTTCAGTCGTGTCCAACCCTCAATGATCCAGTAGACTGCAGCCTTCCAGGCCCCTCTATCCATGGGATTTGGGGATTTTCCAGGCTAGAGTACTGGAGTGGGGTGCCATTGCCTTCTATGACTAGCATGTGAGATGAGTGCATTTGTGCAGTAGTTTGAGCATTCTTTGGCATTGCCTTTCTTTGGGACTGAATGAAAACTGACTTTTTCCAGTCCTGTGGACACTGCTGAGTTTTCCAATTATGCTGGCTTATTGAGTGCAGCACTTTCACAGCATCATCTTTTAGGATTTGAAATAGCTCAACTGGAATTCTATCCCACCTCCTAGAGTAACAGAAATAAAAACAAAAGTGAACAAGTGGGACCTGATTAAATTTAAAATCTTTTGCACAGCAAAGGAAACTATAAGAAGGTGAAAAGACAACACTGAAAATGGGAGAAAATAATGGCTAATCAAATAACTGACAAAGAATTAATTTCCAAAATATACAAGCAGCTCATACAACTCAATACCAGAAAAACAGACAACCCAATCAAAAAATTTGACAAAGACTTACATGGACATTTCTCCAAAGGAGATGCACAGATGATTAGCAAATACATGAAAAGATGCTCAACATCACTCATTATTACAGAAATGCAAATCAAAACTACAATGAGATATCATCTCACAGTGGTCAGAAGGGCCTTCAAAAAAAGGGAACACTCTTGCACTGTTGGTGGGAGTGTAATTTGATACATCCACTATGGAGGGTGGTATGGAGATCCCTTAAAAGAAACTAGGAATAAAACCACCATATGACTCAGCAATCCCACTCCTAGGCATATAACCTGAGGAAACCAAAATTCAAAAAGACACATGTATCCCATTGTTCACTGCAGCACTATTTACAGTAGCTAGAATATAGAAGGAGAAGGGAATGGCACCCCACTCCAGTAGTCTTGCCTGGAAACTCTCATGGATGGAGGAGCCTACTAGGCTGCAGTCCATAGGGTCACTAAGAGTCAGATATGACTGAGCGACTTCACTTTCACTTTCATGCACTGGAGAAGGAATGGCAACCCACTCCAGTGTTCTTGCCTGGAGAATCCCAGGGACGGGGTAGCTGATGGACTGCCGTCTATGGGGTTGCACAGAGTTGGACACGACTGAAGTGACTTAGCAGAATACGGAAACAACCTACGTGTCCATGAACAGATGAATGGATAAAGAAGTTGTGATACATATACACAATAGAATATTATTCAGCCATAAGAAGAATGCATTTGAGTCAGTTCTGTTGGGGTGGATAAACCTAGAACCTATTATACAGAGTGAAATGAGTCAGAAAGAGAAAGGTAAATATCATATTCTAATGCACATATACGGAATCTAGGAAAATGGTACTGAAAATTTTATTTACAGGGCAGCAATGGGGAACCAGACATAGAGAATAGACTTGTGGACTTGGGAATAAGGAAGGAAAGGGTGAAATGTATGGAAAGAGAAATGTAGAAACTTGCATTACATGCAAGTTATATGCGTTATATGCAAAATAGATAGCCAACAGAAATTTGCTATATTGCTCAGGAAACTCAAACAAGAGCTCTGTATCAATCCAGTGGGGTGGGATGGGGAGGAAGATGGGAGGGAGGTTCAAAAGGGTGGGGATATATGTATACTTATGGCTGATTCATGTTGAAGCTTGACAGAAAGCAACAAAATTATGTACAGCAATTATCCTTCAATAATGCATAAATAAATAAATAAATAAATATTAAAAAGAAAGAAAGAAACAGCATTGTAGCTGTTTTATTTGTGCCCAAGAAACTCAAAAACTGGTCTCTGTGGACCACACTAACTGGAATCATACAATGTTTCAATTTCGGAACAATATTGTTCATCCTAATACAGATGATAAAAATCAACCCCAAGAAAAGGAAATAGAAAAAGGCAAAATGGTTGTCTAAAGAGACCTTATAAATAGCTGAGAAAAGAAAAGAAAAGGAGAAAAGGAAAGAGTTATCCATCTGAAAGCAGAGGTCCAAAGAATAGCAAGGAGAAATAAGAAAGCCTTCCTAAGTGAACAATGTAAAGAAATAGAGGAAAAGGATAGAATGGAAAAAGCTAGAGATCTCTTCAAGAAAATTAGAAATACCAAGGGAAAATTTCATGCAAAGATGGCCACAATAAAGGACAGAAATAGTATGGACCTAACAGAAGCAGAAAATATTAAGAAGTGGTGTCAAAATTATGAAGAAGATCTAAACAAAAAATATTAATGACTCAGATAACTACGATGGTGTTATCACTCACCTAGAGTCAGACATCTTGGAGTACAAAGTCAAGTGGGCCTTAGGAAGCATCACTGTGAATCAACAAAGTTAGTAGAGGTGATGGAATTCCAGCTAAGCCATTTTAAATCCTGAAAGATGATGCTGTGAAAGTGCTGCACTCAATATGCCAGCAATTTGGAAAACTCAGCAATGGTCACAGGACAGTTGTTCCAGCTGGATTTAGAAAACACAGAGTAAACAGAGATCACATTGCCAACATCCATTGGATCATAGAAAAAGCAACAGAGTTCCACAAAAATATCTACTTCTGCTTCATTGACTACACTAAAGCCTTTGAGTGTGTGGATCACAGCAAACTGTGGAAAATTCTTAAAGAGATGGGAAAACCAAACCACATCACCTGCCTCCTGAGAAACCTGTATGCAGGTCAAGAAGCAACAGTTAGAACCGGACATGTAACAACAGTCTGGTTACAGACTGGAAAAGGAGTACATCAAGGTTGTATATTATCACCCTGCTCATTTAACTTAATATGCAACCTTGATGTACTCCTTTCCAATTTGTAACCAGACTGTTGTTACATGTTCGGTTCTAACAGTTGCTTCTTGTATATTATCACCCTGCTCATTTAACTTGGGCTTCCTCGGTGGCTCAGAGGTTAAAGCGTCTGCCTCCAGTGCAGGAGACCCGAGTTCAATCCCTGGGTCGGGAAGATCCCCTGGAGAAGGAAATGGCAACCCACTCCACTATTCTTGCTTGGAGAATCCCATGAACTGAGGAGCCTGGTGGGCTCCAGTACACGGGGTCACAAAGAGGCAGACACGACTGAGTGACTTTACTTACTTTCTCATTTAACTTGTATGCAGAGTATATCTTGCAAAATGCTGGTTTGGGTGAAGCACAAGCTGGAATCAAGGTTGCTGGAAGAAATATCAATAACCTCAGATATGCAGATGACACCACCCTTATGGCAGAAAGCAAAGAGTAACTAAAGAGCCTCTTGATGAAGGTGAAAGAGAAGAGTGAAAAAGCTGGCTTAATACTCAACATTCAGAAAACTAAAATCATGGCATCTGATCCCATCACTCCATAGCAAATAGAAAGGGAGACAGTGATATAATTTATTTTCTTGGGCTCCAAAATCACTGCAGATGGTGACTGCAAGCATGAAATTAAGACATGTGTTCCTTGGAAGAAAAGTTATGACAAACCTAGATGGTGTATTAAGACACAGGGACATCACATTGCTGACAAAGCTCCGATTTTTCCAGTAGTCATGTATAGATGCAAGAATCAGACCATAAAGAAGTTCATAAAGTGTTCAGACACTGAAGAACTGATGCTTTTGAATTGTGATGTGAGATAAGACTCTTGAGAGTGAATTGCAAGGAGATCAAACCAGCCCATTCTAAAGGAAATCAACTCTGAATATTCATTTGAAGGACTTCAGTGCTGAAACTGAAGCTCCACTACTTTGGCCACCTGATGCAAAAAGTTAATCCATTGGAAAAGACACAGATGCTAGGAAAGATTAAGGTTGGGAGGCGAAAGAGGTGACAGAGGATAAGATGGTTGGATGGCATCACCTACTCAATGGACATGAGTTTGAGCAAACTCTGGGAGATAGTGAATGACAGGGAAGCCTGGAGTGCTGCAGTCCCTGAGGTCACAGAGTCAAAGATGATTTAGAGACTGCACAATGATAGCAATGCACACTTATATCTATTGTAGTAGTATTCACAATAGCCAAGATATGGAAACAGCTGAAATGCCCACCAACATATGAACAGAGGCATGATTATTAGTAATATGTTGACATTTTTGCTGAACTTCTATTATTAGCTTTCCAGATTATTTTCAGAGATAGAATGTGTGGTGACTTGTTTAGAGTAGCAGACACAGTTCACAATTAAAAATTAAAAATTATAATCTATTCTAATTTATTATTTTTATTATCTAAAAATAGCTTATATATATTATTGCATTTGATAATCTTAACATTATAGTGCTGAGAGGGATTTTTTTTTCTTTATTGTATTTTACGATACTGTATTAGTTTTGCCATACATCAACATGAATCTGCCACGGGTGTACACGTGTTCCCCATCCTGAACCCCCCTCACACCTCCCTTCCCATACCATCTCTCTGGGTCATCCCAGTGCATCAGCCCCAAGCATCCTGTATCCTGCATTGAACCTAGACTGACGATTTGTTTCTTATATGATGTTATACATGCTTCAATGCCATTCTCCTAAATCATCCCACCCTCTCCCTCTCCCACCAAGTCCAAAAGACTGTTCTATACGTCTGTGTCTCTTTTGCTGTCTTGTATACAGGGTTATCATTATCATCTTTCTAAATTCCATATATATATGTGTTAGTATACTGTATTGGTGTTTTTCTTTCTGTCTTACTTCGCTCTGTATAATTGGCTCCAATTTCATCCACCTCATTAGAACCGATTCAAATGTATTTTTTTAATGGCTGAGTAATACTCCATTGTGTATATGTACAACAGCTTTCTTATCCATTCATCTGCTGATGAACATCTAGGTTGCTTCCATGTCCAGGCTATTATAAACAGTGCTGCGATGAACATTGGGGTACACGTGTCTCTTTCAATTCTGGTTTCCTCGGTGTGCATGCCCAGCAGTGGGATTTCTGGGTCATATGGTAGTTCTATTTCCAGTTTTTAAGGAATCTCCACACTGTTCTCCATAGTGGCTGTACTAGTTTGCATTCTCACCAACAGTATAAGAGTGTTCCCTTTTCTCCACACCCTCTCCAGCATTTATTGCTTGTAGACTTTTGGATCGCAGCCATTCCGACTGGTGTGAAATGGTACCTCATTGTGGTCTTGATTTGCATTTCTCTGATAATGAGAGATGTTGAGCATCTTTTCATGTGTTTGTTAGACATCTGATGTCTTCTTTGGAGAAATGTCTATTTAGCTCATTGGCCCATTTTTTGAATTGAGATGCAGGAGTTGTTTGTGTATTTTTGAGATTATTTGTCAGTTGCTTCATTTGCTATTATTTTCTCCCATGCCGAAGGCTGTCTGTTCAGCTTGCTTATATTTTCCTTTGTTGTGCAGAAGCTTTTAATTTTAATTAGATCTCATTTGTTTATTTTTACAAATGGGAGGGTCATAGAGGATCCTGCTGTGATGTATATCAGAGAGTGTTTTGCCTATGTTCTCCTCTAGGAGTTTTAGAGTTTCTGGTCTTACATTAGGATCTTCAATCCATTTTGAGTTTATTTTTGTGTATTGTGTTAGAAAGTGTTCTAGTTTCATTCTTTCACAAGTGGTTGACCAGTTTTCCCAGCACCACTTGTTAAAGAGATTGTCTTTAATCCATTGTATATTCTTGCCTCCTTTGTCGAAGATAAGGTGTCCATAGGTGTGTGGATTTATCTCTGGGCTTTCTATTTTGTCCCACTGATCTATATTTCTGTCTTTGTGCCAGTACCATACTGTCTTGATGACTGTGGCTTTGTAGTAGAGCCTGAAGTCAGGCAGGTTGATTCCTCCAGTTCCATTCTTCTTTCTCAAGATTGCTTTGGCTATTCGAGTTTTTTTGTATTTCCATACAAATTGTGAAATTATTTGTTCTAGCTCTGTGAAAAATACCGCTGGTAGCTTGATAGGGATTGCATTGAATCTGTAGATTGTGCTGCGTAGTATACTCGTTTTCACTATATTGATTCTTCCGATCCATGAACATGGTATATTTCTCCATCTATTAGTGTCCTCTTTGCTTTCTTTCACCAGTGTTTTATAGTTTTCTCTATATAGGTCTTTAGTTTCTTTAGGTAGATATATTCCTAAGTACTTTATTCTTTTCATTGCAATGGTGAATGGAATGGTTTCCTTAATTTCTTTTTCTACGTTCTCATTATTAGTGTATCGGAATGCAAGGGATTTCTGTGTGTTGATTTTATATCCTGTAAATTTACTATATTCATTGATTAGCTCTAGCAATTTTCTGGTGGAGTCTTTAGGGTTTTCTATGTAGAGGATAGTGTCATCTGCAAACAGTGAGAATTTTACTTCTTCTTTTCCAATTTGGATTTCTTTTATTTCTTTTTCTGCTCTGATTGCTGCGGCCAAAACTTCCAGAACTATGTTGAATAGTAGCAGTGAAAATGGGCACCCTTGTCTTGTTCCTGACTTTAGGGGAAATGCTTTCAATTTTTCACCATTGAGGATAATGTTTGCTGTGTGTTTGTCATATGTATCTTTTATTATGGTGAGGTATGTTCCTTCTATTCCTGCTTTCTGGAGAGTTTTTATTATAAATGGATGTTGAATTTTGTCAAAGGCTTTCTCTGCATCTATTGAGATAACCATATGGCTTTTATTTTTTCAATTTGTTAATGTGGTGAATGACATTGATGGATTTGCAGATATTGAAGAATCCTTGCATCCCTGGGATAAAGCCCACTTGGTCATGGTGTATGATCTTTTTAATGTGTTGTTGGATTCTGATTGCTAGAATTTTGTTAAGGATTTTTGCATCTATGTTCATCTGTGATATTGGGCTGTAGTTTTCCTTTTTTGTGGCATCTTTGTCAGGTTTTGGTATTAGGGTGATGGTGGCCTCACAGGATGAGTTTGGAAGTTTACCTTCCTCTGCAATTTTCTGGAAGGGTTTGAGTAGGAAAAGTGTTAGCTCTTCTCTAAATGTTTGGTAGAATTCAGCTGTGAAGCCGTCTGGACCTGGGCTTTTGTTTGCTGGAAGATTTCTGATTACAGTTTCAAATTCTGTGCTTGTGATGGGTCTGTTAAGATTCTCTATTTCTTCCTGGTTCAGTTTTGGAAAGTTGTACTCTTCTAAGAATTTGTCCATTTCTTCCACGTTGTCCATTTTATTGGCATATAATTGCTGATAGTAGTCTCTTATGATCCTTTGTATTTCTGTGTTGTCTCTTGTGATCTCTCCATTTTCATTTCTAATTTTATTGATTTGATTTTTCTCCCTTTATTTCTTGATGAGTCTGGCTAATGGTTTGTCAATTTTATTTATCCTTTCAAAGAACCAGCTTTTGGCTTTATTGATTTTTGCTATGGTCTCTTTTGTTTATTTTGCATTTATTTCTGCCCTAATTTTTAAGATTTCCTTCCTTCTACTAACCCTGGGGTTCTCCATTTCTCCTTTTCTAGTTGCTTTAGGTGTAGAGTTAGGTTTTTTATTTGACTTTTTTCTTGTTTCTTGAGGTATGTCTGTATTGTTATGAACTTTCCCCTTAGCACTGTTTTTATAGTGTCCCACAAGTTTTGAGTTGTTGTGTTTTCATTTTCGTTCATTTGTATGCATATTTTGATTTCTTTTGTGATTTTTTGGTTATTCAGAAGTGTGTTGTTCAGCCTCCATATGTTGGAATTTTTAATAGTTTTTCTCCAGTAATTAAGATCTAATCTTACTGCATTATAGTCAGAAAAGATACTTGGAATGATTTCAGGTTTTTTGAATTTACCAAGGCTAGATTTATGGACCAGGATATGATCTATCCTGGAGAAGGTTCCATGAGCTTTGAGAAAAAGGTGAAATTCATTGTTTTGGGGTGAAATGTCCTATAGATATCAATTAGGTCTAACTGGTCTATTGTATCATTTAAAGTTTGTGTTTCTTTTGTTAGTATTCTGTTTAGTTGATATATCCATAGGTGTGAGTGGGGTATTAAAGTTTCCCACTACTATTGTGTTAATTTCCCCTTTCATACTTGTTAGCATTTGTCTTACATATTGTGGTGCTCCTATGTTGAGTGCATATATATTTATAATTGTTATATTTTCTTCTTGGATTGAACCTTTGATCATTATGTAGTGTCTTTCTTTGTCTCTTTTCACAGCCTTTGTTTTAAAGTCTATTTTATCTGATATGAGTATTGCTACTCCTGTTTCCTTTTGGTCTCTATTTGTGTGGAATATCTTTTTCCAACCCTTCAGTTTCAGTCTGTATGTATCCCTTGTTTTGAGGTGGGTCTCTTGTAGATGACATATATAGGGATCTTGTTTTGGTATCCATTCAGCCAGTCTTTTTCTTTTGGTTGGGGCATTCAACCCATTTACGTTTAAAGTAATTATTGATAAGTATGATCCCGTTGTCAGTTACTTTATTGTTTTCGGTTCTGGTTTATACACCCTTTTGTGTTTCCTGTCTAGAGAAAATCCTTTGGCATTTGTTGAAGAGATGGTTTGGCGGTGCTGAATTCTCTCAGCTTTTGCTTGTCTGTAAAGCTTTTGATTTCTCCTTCATATTTGAATGAGATTCTTGGTGGGTACAGTAATCTGGGCTGTAGGTTATTTTCTTTCATCACTTTGAATTTGTCTTGCCATTCCCTCCTGGCCTGAAGAGTTTCTATTGAAAGATCAGCTGTTATCCCTATGGGAATCCCCTTGTGTGTTATTTGTTGTTTTTTCCTTGCTGCTTTTAATATTTGTTCTTTGTGTTTGATCTTTGTTAATTTGATTAATGTCTGTTGGGGTGTTTCACCTTGGGTTTATCCTGTTTGGGATTCTCTGTGTTTCTTGGACTTGGGTGATTATTTCCTTCCCCATTTAAGAGAAGTTTTCAACTATTATATCCTCCAGTATTTTCTCATGGTCTTTCTTTTGGTCTTCTTCTTCTGGGACTCCTATAATTCAATGTTGGAGCGTTCCATATTGTCCTGGAGGTCTCTGAGATTGTCCTCATTTCTTTTAATTCATTTTTCTTTTTTCCTCTCTGATTCATTTATTTCTACTATTCTATCTTCTACCTCACTAATCCTATATTCTGCTTTCATTATTCTACTATTTGTTGCCTCCAGAGTGTTTTTTTATCTCATTTATTACATTATTCATCATATATTGACTTTTTTATTTCTTCTAGGTCCTTGTTAAACCTTTCTTGCATCTTCTCAATCCTTGTCTCCATGCTATTTGTCTGTTATTCCATTTTAATTTCAAGATTTTGGATTATTTTCACTATCGTTATTCAGAATTCTTTATCAGGTAGAGTCCCTATCTCTTCCTCTTTGGTTTCGTTTCTTGGGCATTTATCCTGTTCCTTTACCTGGTGGGTATTCCTCTGTCTCTTCGTCTTGTTTATATTGCTGCACTTGGGGTGGCCTTTCTGTATTCTGGCAGTTTGTGGAGTTCTCTTTATTGTAGAGTTTCCTCGCTGTAGGTGGGTTTGTATCAGTGGCTTGTCAAGGTTTCTTGGTTAGGAGAGCTTGTGTCGGTGTTCTGGTGGGTGGAGCTGGATTTCTTCTCTCTGGAGTTAAATGAAGTGTCCAGTAATGAGTTATGAGATGTCTATGATTTTGGAGTAACTTTGGGCAGCCTGTATATTCAAGCTCAGGGTGGTATTCCTGTGTTGCTGGAGAATTTGTGTGGTATGTCTTGCTCTGGAACTTGTTGGCATTTGGGTGGTGCTTGGTTTCAGTGTAGGTATGGAGGCATTTGATGAGTTCCTATCGATTAATGTTCCCTGGAGTCAGGAGTTCTCTGATGTTCTCAGGATTTGAACTTAAGCCTTCAACTTCTGATTTTCAGTCTTATTTTTACAGTAGTCTCAAGACTTCTCATTCTATACCACACTGTTGATAAAACATCTAAATTAAAGATGAAAAGTTTCTCCACAGTGAAGGACACCCAGAGATGTTCACAGAGTTACATGGAGAAGAGAAGAGGGAGGAGGGAGTTAGGGGTGACCCGAATAAGATGAGGTGGAATCAAAAGAGGAGAGAGCAAGCTAGCCAGTAATCACTTCCTATGTGCACTCCATAGTCTGGACCGCTCAGAGATATTCACTGAGTTATACAGAGAAGAGAAGAGGGAGGAAGGAGTCAGAGGTGGCCAAGAGGATAAAAGGGGGGAATGAAAAGGAGAGAGACAGATCCAGCCAGTAATCAGTTACCTAAGTGTTCTCCACCGTCTGGAACACACAGAGATTCACAGAGTTGGGTAGAGGAGAGAAAGGGGAAGGAGGAGACAGAGGCGACCTGGTGGAGAAAAAGGAGAGTCCAAAGGAGGAGAGAGCAGACAAGCCAGTAATCTCCCTCTCAAGTAAAAATGGGTACTGAAAATTGGGTTTTTGAAGGTACAAAATTGATAACAAATACCAAAAAGCAAAGATTAAAAATCTAGAGTAGAGGTTGTACTTTCAAAAATACAGTATTAAAGAAAAGAAGAAGAAGAGAAAAAAGAAGTCAAAAGAATATTAAAGAAAAAAATATATATATATATGAAGTTTGCTTTAAAAATAGGGTCCTTTTTTTTTTGAAAAGTAATAGTAGGCTATAACAATGAAAATGAAAGGAGTAATAGAGGACTTAAATTTTTTAAAAAAAGTTAAAAAAAAAGAATAAGAAGAGAAGAAGAAGAAAAAAAACAATGATTGTAGAAATAGTAAAGATATATCTAGGACTTTCTCTGGTGTTGTTGTGGGCAGTGTGGGGTCAGTTCATTTTTGGATAGTTCCTTGGTCCGTCTTATATTTCTCAAGATCTATAGGCCCCTTCCTATGTAGTTGGTACTAATGACAGGGTTTTAAACTATTACATCTGTCACTTCCCAGGTGGTTCCCTCTGTTTTGGTTTCTTCTGTTTGCTGGTCTCTTCAGTGTTTGATTTCCGCCCTGACACAAGGCGGGCAGTGGTGAACACTTTTTTTAAGCTCATTTGTTCAGTCGCACTGTGGGGAGGGAGGGATGCTGCAAACAAGTAACACTGGCGTGTGCTCGCAGTGTCTCAGCCACACTGGACCTGCCCCCGCTCATGGTGCACAGAGCTCAGGCTCTAGGTTGCTCTGCCAGGAACCGTCTGAGGCTGGCCCTGGGCTGCATGTACCTCCCAGGTCTAAGTCACTCAGGCTCAGGCACTCAGGTAGTCCTCAGAGGTGCAGAGTTGGTTGGGTCTGCATTTTGTGCCCTTCCCAGGTCCGAGTACCTCAGGTGTTTGGCGAGTGTGGTCACTGCGACTTACTTCCTCTCCCATCCCTGCTGCTCAGTTTTCTGGGTGTACAACTGGTGCATCTTCTCAGGTGGATGATGACTGTCCAGATCCCTAAGAAGTCTTAGTTAGCAAAGAAGCCTGCTTGCAGTTTGGTAGTTAATGTCTCTCTGGGGCTGAGATTGCCCACTTCCAGCCCTTCCGGCTCTGGCTGCCTGTCACCAGAGGGGGATGATCTGCAGCCGACTAATTCTGTTCTGTCTTTTGTTCTGTGCGCGGTCCTGGCGGTGTCTTTTGTTAGAGCTTTTGGCATGGTAGCTATCCCACAGTCTGGTTTGCTAGCCCAAGTTAGTTTGCTTTCGTTACCTTCAGTGCATTTGGGCCTGATCCTTAAAAAGCAATGCAGCTCGGGCCTAGCTGCCCAGCCCCCGCTTACTAGTGGCGGATGCAGGCATCTGTGCTGCTTCTCCACTGGGGGAGTTACCGTTGGGCTCATAATCTGTGGGGTTTGATTATTTATTTATATTTCCTCCCTGTTATGTTGCTCTCTGTGCTTCCAAGGCTCACCACAGACTCGGCAGTGAGAGTGTTTCCTGGTGTTTGGAAAGTTCTCTCTGTTTAAGACTCCCTTCCCAGAATGGAGCTCCCTCCCTACCTCTTTTGTCTCTTTTTTTGTCTTTTATGTTTTTTTCTACCTCTTTTTGAAGACAATGAGCTGCTTTTCTGGGTGCCTGATGTCCTCTGCCAGCATTCAGAAGTTGTTTTTTGGAATTTACTCAGCATTGAAATGTTCTTTTGATGAATTTGTGGGGGAGAAAATGGCCTGCCCATCTTATTATAGATTATTTAACCTTCACAAAGAGAGGAAAAAGATTTGCTAAGGTCACATGGAAGAAACAGAAGGTGGTTTTTCCATCATTTAATGTTTTATGCTATACTTTGTCCTTTCTTACAATGACAATTATTTTATGTTTAATTTTACACCTCATAAAAGTATTTTATATATGAATAAAAATTTTTGGATTTTCATGATTCCTGTATCTGCTTTTAGGAAAATTAGTATTCTAATATTAATTAAGTGATTTTGAAGCAATTCTGGTTACCTTTTGACAATTCTTTCAAACTTTGACCTCCTGTGTCTTTTGGTTTGATTTTCTAACATTTAGGAATTAATTTTTGATGGAGTGTTCATCATGATGTTGAGGTTCCATGTTGAATTGACTGCTATTTTCAGTGTGATTTTTATTTAATTTCATTTCTTTGGTCATAGGTGGTTAGAGGAGTGCAGTTTATACTGTGTAACCTATGTAGCTGGCTTCTGAATATTAGAGAACCCCTTTCCTTCCAGATGGTACACTCATCCAACCCACTGTCATTTCTTTCTCACCCAGGTTTCCAATCTGTATTCCTCCTGGATGAAGTTAGGTAGCTCTACACTATTGTTTTCCCCAACCCTCTTGTCTCAGCCTTCATTGATGGCTGCTGAGCTGTGCCTAGTGCCAGCTTTCTCCTATCTCTAGTTGTGCAGTAACCTTAGTTTTATGGTTTCAATGATGTTTTTTATCTTTGTTTAGGGACAGAAAGTTGTATATGTTTCAGTCATTAAAAGATGAGTGGCAGCCACAATTCTAAATGCTTTCTATATCAATTTATTTAATTCCTTTAAGGTAGAAATTATCATTGTTGGTAACTTCGTATCCCAAAAAAGAAACTGAAACCTAGGCAAGTTAAATAACTTGGCTGAGGTAATGTTCCTACAACCCAAAATGTTTGGATTGAAAACCAGATAGGAGTGCCAATCTTATTCTACAATTTCAGTGTGTAGATCACAGGGGATTATACCAATCCTTCTATTACTATGTGGTCAATGAAAAGCTCAAGCTTCGGAATGAACTTAAATTTAAATCTTGACTCGGATTCTTTCTTGTTGAATGGACTTAGCTCTTGGACCATGTACTTCCTCAGTCTCAGCCCAGTTGAATCCGTGTATAATATGGTGATGATCAGTCTTCACTCTTTCATCATTGTTATGCGCTTTTCATGGCACAGTAGGCCTTAATAAATGTCAGTTAGATTTTCTTTATACAATGCAATGAGCATTTAATTTATTAAACATTATAAATATCTAACTAAAAGCTTCATTTAAATTAGTGTGGCAATTACTCTGACATGTCTTCTGAATGTTAACCCATTTTTAAAATTTTGTGACATTATTTTCATTTCTCAAGCAATATAGACCTGAATTATCCCAACATATCATTGATTCCCTACATTTTTGAGTATTGGATAGTTTGTGAGTCTTTAGTAATTATTATATGTTCTGTGATGTCAGACTGGTCACTTTGGTCTTCTTTGTGTTTGACCAGTTTTCAGAGGTCTTAAACCTTCCCCAAATACTTCACATTTGGAGCATTTCATCATATGTTCCATGTGGCCAAAAAGGTACTTGATGGAGGTCCTTGTCAGAGCTTCGCCACTAATTTTCCTATCTGGGAAAATCCATTTGGTTTCTCTGAGATGCAGCTTCTTGTTTTTATAAAATAATAGGAATAGCCTTCATTAAAAACATTGTTTTTCAAAAGGCAAAGATTTCTTTAGTCATCACACTAGCCCTTTTAACTTTTAAAACATATTTAATGTACTCTAAAGATCATCTCTTTTTAAAAGATGAGAAACCTGAAAAACGTGGTTTATGATGTGTCTAAGATTTGATCACTGGTAGCAAAAGTAAAAACTAAGTCTATTTTTACACCATATTGTTGCTTTCTATAAGGTAGGAGGGAAATAACAATATTAATGATAATGTGTGTGTGTGTGTGTGTTTTCCTTTCAAACTATGGAAGTGATATGTATCAAAGTTGGAAATTATAAATTTGACCTATGTCAAGCTTGTAAATAGGGAAAATATTTTGGGGTTGCATTATATTTAAAAGTTTTTTTTTTAATTCTACATATTTATAATATGTATTCCACCTATTTAAAAAAAGTGTTGAAAGTCTTTACTTTTCAGTTTATTTTTCTTAATGATGATTTATAATTTTTGAAATGCAAGATAGAAAGATATTTATTGCTATATTTTTAAAGTTTTGATGAAATCGCAGAAAGGTATTCTTTTTAAACAATATTTTTAACCAGCAAATGCTAATGATATCCGTATGTTTAGTGAAATCTATAGGCAACCCTCTGCAATCACATAGATTTATCACATTATCAATTGAATCTTTGTTTCCAGGCTAAAATTCATTTGCATATATAATAGTTATAGCAGTGTGTGTGTGTGTGTGTGTGTGTGTGTGTGTGTGTGCTAAGTTGCTTCAGTTGTGTCCGACTCTTTGTGATCCTATAGAACATAGACCGCCAGGCTCCACTGTCCATGAGATTCTCCTGGCAAGAATACTAGAGTGGATTTCCACGCCCTCCTCCAGGGTATTTTCCCAACCCAAGGATCAAATCTGCATGTCTTACATCTCCAGCATTGCAGGCAGATTCTTTACCACAGAGTTATGACATTTTTAAAATTACTTTATCTGAATGAACTCATTTATTTTTGCAATAATTCTTTGTAATATGTGCTATTATTACTCTTATTTTACAGGTGAATGAACCGAAGTACAGATGTCAAGTAATTCTCTCAATGTAACTAAGCTGATGAGTAGCAGCTAGTGAGAACTAGACCCTACAGTGTAACCCAGGTCATTGCCTTTGAAGTCTGAGGTCTTAACTTCCTTTTTAAAAAATGTTTTAAATAAGTTTTTTTTTTTAATTTTAAAATTTCTTTTAGAGTCAAAATAGAATGGTTTTAAAAATCAAAGGCAGAATTTTACAGACATTGCAGAGAAACAAACCGTCTCACAAATGATAAGTAAAGAGTAGGTACTTGTAGGCTTTACACAGAGTAATTTAGAGGTGAAGATTGGGCACGAAAAGGGGAGCCATACATCTTCCTGAGGAATATTGTGAGATGCACAGGAAATATTTTAGCTTGTAACAGAAGTATTCTCTTAGCTCTCTGGGGTAAAATATGTACCTGACCTTTGAAAAAAAGAATTCAAGTCTGGGAACAGAAACTGCTGTTCCTCAACATTCTTATATATCTGAATTCATAACCATAATCATTAAAAAGATTGGATTCAGTAAATCTCAAGAAGTGACATTTTCATATTTATAGACATCTTCATTCATTATTGAATAGATATTACAGCTGTGTTTTTATAGTCAAATTATGAGATATTGAAGCATTAATATCTTGATAAACTCCCACTGGCAAATATTTGGTTGAAATTGACCTATGCGCTAGCAACTGTGGAAAATTCTGAAATAGATGGGAATACAAGACCGCCTGACCAGCCTCTTGAGAAACCGATATGCGGGTCAGGAAGCAACAGTTAGAACTGGACATGAAACAACAGACTGGTTCCAAATGGGAAAAGGAGTACGTCAAGGCTGTATATTGTCACCCTGCTTATTTCACTTATATGCAGAGTAGATCATGAGAAACACTGGGCTGTAGGAAACACAAGCTGGAATCAAGATTGCCAGGAGAAATATCAATAACCTCAGAGATGCAGATGACACTACCCTTATGGCAGAAAGTGAAGAAAAACTAAAGAGCCTCTTGATGAAAGTGAAAGAGGAAAGTGAAAAAGTTGGCTTAAAGTTCAACATTCAGAAAACTAAGATCATGGCTTCTGGTCCCATCACTTCATGGCAGATAGATGGGGAAACAGTGGAAACAGTGGCTGAATTTATTTTTCTGGGCTCCAAAATCACTGCAGATGAAGATTGCAGCAATGAAATTAAAAAAACACTTAGTCCTTGAAAGAAAAGTTATGACCAACCTAGATAGCATATTAAAAAGCAGAGACATTACTTTACCAACAAAGGTCTGTCTAGTCATGACTATGGTTTTTCCAGTGGTCATGTATGGATGTGAATGTTGGACTGTGAAGAAGGCTGAGCGCCAAAGAACTGATGCTTTTGAACTGTGGTGTTGGAGAAGACTCTTGAGAATCTCTTAGACTGCAAGGAAATCCAGCCAGTCCATCCTAAAGGAGATCAGTCCTGGGTATTCATTGGAGGACTGATATTGAGGCTGAAACTCCAATACTCTAGCCACCTGATGCAAAGAGCTGGCTCACTGGAAAATACCCTGATGTTGGGAAAGATTGAGGGCTTGAGAAGGGGACGACAGAGGATGAGATATTTGGATGGCATCATCAACACGATGGACATGAGTTTGGGAGGGCTCCGGGAGTTGGTGATGGACAAGGAAGCCTGGCGTGCTGCGTTTCATGGGATTGCAGAGTTGGACATGACTCAGTGACTGAACTGAACTGAACACTAGCAACTGGACTGTAATGAGGTTTTTTTTTAATTAATTGATTTAATTGGAGAATAATTACATTACAATGTTGTGATGGTTTTTGCCATACATCAATATGACTCAACCAGAGGTGTTATGTGTCCCTCTCTACTGAACTCCCAACAAATTCCCTCCCCACATATCCCTGTGGTTTTCCCAGAGCACTGGCTCTGGGGGCTCTGCTTCATGCGTTGAACTTGCACTGGCCATCTATTTTTATATATGATAATGTATATGTTTCAATAGTTTCTCTCAAATCATCCCACCCTCAATGTCTCTTACTAAGACTAAAAGTCTGTTCTTTACATCTGTGTCTCTCTAGTTGTTCTGAATGCAAGGTTGTTTGTACTGTCTTTCTAAATTCTATATATATGTGTAAATATACAGTATGTGTCTTTATCTTTCTGACTTACTTCACTCTATATAATAGGCTCCAGGCTTATCCACCACTTTAGCACTGACTCAAATGTGTGGTGTGTGTTTTTTTTTTTAATAGCTGAGTAATATTCCATTGTGTATATGTACCACAGATTTTATTTTCTTGGGCTCCAAAATCACTGCAGATGGTGATTGCAGCCATGAAATTAAAATACACCTGCTCTTTGGAAGAAAAACTTAGACAAACCTAGACAAATATTAAAGAGCAGAAACATTATTTTGCCAAGAATGATCTGTAAAGTTAAAGCTATGGTTTTTCCAGCAGTCATGTAGGATGTGAGAGTTGGACCGTAAAAAGGCTGAGCTCCGAAGGAGAGATGCTTTAGAACTGTGGTGTTGGAGAAGACTCTTGAGAGTCCTGTTGACTGCAAGGAGATGAAACCAGTCAATGCTAATGGAAATCAACCCTGAAAATTATTTAAAAGGACTGGTGCTGAAACTGAAGCTCCAATACTGTGGCCACCTGATGTGAAGAGCTGACCCATTAGTAAAGACCCTGACGCTGGGAAAGATTGAATGCAAGAGGAGAGGGGGATGACAGAGGATGAGATAGTTGGTTGGCATCAGCACTGATTCAATGGACATGAGTTTGAGCAAGCTCCACGAGATGGTGAAGGATGGGAGTCCTGGGATGCTGCAGTCTATGGAGTCACAAATAGTCAGAAATGACTGAGCAACTGAAAACAAGAACCACAACTTCCTCATCTTTTCATCTGCTGAAGAACATCTAGACTGCTTCCATGTGCTAGCTCTTGTAAATAGTGAAGCAATGAACATTGGGACACATGTGTCTCTTTCAATTCTGGATTCTTCAGGGTGTATGGGTCTTCCCTTGTAGTTCAGCTGATAAAGAATCTGCCTCCAATGCAGGAGACCTGGGTTCGATCCCTGGATTGGGAAGATCCCCTGGAGAAGGGAAAGGCTAACCACTACAGTATTCTGACACAGAGAATTCCACAGATGGTATAGTCCATGGGGTTGCAAAGAGTCAGACACAACTGGATGACTTTCACGTCACTTCACTTCACTTCAGGGTGTATATCCTGTAATGGGATTGCTGGGTCATATGGCAATTCTATTATCATATTTTAAGGAATTCCCACACTGTTCTCCATAATGACTGTAACAATTTGCATTCTGACCACCAGTTTAAGAGGGCCCTTTTCTCCAAATTCTCTCCAGCACTTATTGTTTGTAGGGTTTTGATGGCCATTTTGACCAGCGTGAAAATTACACCTCATTGTGGTTTTCACTTGCATTTATGTAATAATGAGTGATATTTAGCATCTTTTCATGTGGTTATTGGCCATCTGTATGCCTTCTTTGGAGAAATGTCTATTTAGATCTTTTGTTCACATTTTGATCATGTTGTTTGTTTTTCTGGTAAGGAGCTTCATGAGCTGCTTGTATATTTTGGAGGTTAATTATCTGTCAGTTGTTTCATTTGCTATTATTATCTCCCAGTCTGAGAGCTGTCTTTTCACATTGCTTATAGTTTCCTTCGTGTGCAAAAGCTTTTAAGTTTAATTAGGTACCATTTGTTTATTTTTATTTTCATTACTCTGGGAGGTGGGTCATAGCGGATCTTGCTGTGATTTATGTCAGAGAGTGTTCTATGTTTTCCTCTAAGAGTTTTATGGTTTCTTTTCTTATACTTAGTTATTTAATCCATTTTGAGTTTGTTTTTCTGTATAGTATTAGAAAGTGTTCTAGTTTTATTCTTTTACATGTAGTTGACCAATTTTCCCAGTGTCATTTTTTGATTTATCAAAATAAGGTGGCTACAGGTGCGTGGATTTATCTCTGGACTTTCTGTTTTGTTCCATTGATCTATATTTCTGTCTTTGTGTTAATATCATACTGTCCTGATGACTGTAGGTTTGTAGTGTAGTCTGAAGCCAGGAAGATTGATTCCACCAGTTCCATTCTTTTTCAAGATTGCTGTGCCTGCTCAGGATCTTTTGTGTTTCCATACAAATTGTGAAATTATTAGTTCTAGCTCTGTGAAAAATACCATTGGTGGTTTGATAGGGATGATGTTGAATCTACAGATTGCTTTGGGTAGAATACTGATTTTTCAGTATATTAATTCTTACAATCTAAGAA
Source organism: Ovis aries (assembly GCF_016772045.2). Classification (NCBI taxonomy): domain Eukaryota; kingdom Metazoa; phylum Chordata; class Mammalia; order Artiodactyla; family Bovidae; genus Ovis; species Ovis aries. The sequence continues at coordinate 1,559,930 of NC_056059.1, forward strand.
CCTAAGACCAATCTAAGAACATGATATATTTCTCCATCTATTTGTGTCATCTTAGATTTCTTTCATTTGTGTTTTATAGTCTTCTCTATACAGGTCTTTTGTTTTTATGTAGATAAATTTATACCTAAGTATTTTATTCTTTTTGTGGCAATGGTGAATAGGATTGTTTCCTTAATTTATCTTTCTGGTTTTTCATTGTTAGTGTATAGGAATGCATAGGATACCGGTGTTTTAATTATATATCCTGCAACTTTGCTATATCCACTGATTAGCTCCAGTAGTTTCCTGGAGGCATATTTAAGGTCTTCATGTAGAAGATTATGAGATCTACAAACTGAGAGTTTTACTTTTTGTCCAATCTGAATTCCTTTTATTTCTATTTCTTCTCTGAATGCTCTGGTATGACTTCCAAACTATGTAGAATAGTAGTGGTGAGAGTGGGCACCGTTGCCTTGTTCCTGATTTTAGAAGAAATGCTTTCAGTTTTTCACCATTAAGGATAATGTTTGCTATGGGTTTGTCATATGTGCATTTTATTATGTTGAGATATGTTCCTTCTATGCCTACTTTCTGGAGAGATTTTTGTCATAAATCGGTGTTGAATTTTGTCAGAGGCTTTCTCTGCATCTATTGAAATAATCATATAGTTTTTATCTTTCATTTTGTTAATATGGTGCATTACATTGATTGATTTGGAAATATCAAAGAATCCTTGCATCCCTGGAATAAAGTCCACTTGTTCATGATGCATGGACTCTTAAATATGTTGTTGGATTCCTTGAGAGAATTTTGTTGAGAATTTTTGCATCTATTTTCATCAATGATATTGGCTCAGAGTTTTGTTTTGTGGCATCTTTGCCTGATTTTGGTATTAGGATGATGGTGTCCTTGTAGAATGAGTTTGGAAGTTTTCCTTCCTCTTCAGTTTTCTGGAATAGTTTGAGTAGGATATGTGTTAGCTCGTCTCTAAATTTGTGGTAGAATTCACTTGTGAAGCCATCTTATCCTGGGCTTTTGTTTGTTGGAAGATTTTTCAATACAGTTTTTATTTCCATGCTTATGATTGGTCTGTTCATATTTTCTATTTCTTCCTTGCTCATTACACTTTTTTAAGAATTTGTTTATTTCTTCCAAATTGTCCATTTTATTGGCAATAGTTGCTCGTAGTAGTGTCTTATGACCATTTGTATTTATGTGTTGTCTGTTGTAAAATTTCTCCATTTTCATTTCTTATTTTATTGATTCAAGTCCTCTTTTTTTTCTCTTCATGAGTATGGTTAACAGTTAGTCTATGTTGTTTATCTCCTTAAAGAACCAGCTTTTCGTTTTATTAATATTTGCATTGTCTTCATTTCTTTTTCATTTACTTCTGCTTTGATCTTTAAGATTTCTTCTACTAACTTTGGTGTGTTTTTGTTATTCTTATTCTAGTTGTTTTAGGTATAAAGTTAGGTCATTTCTTTGATGTTTGTCTCGTTTCTTGAGGTAGGCTTGTATTGCTATGAATTTCTCTTATCACTGCTTTTACTTAATCCCATAGGTTCTGGGTTGTTGTGTTTTCATTATCATTTGTTTCTATGCATATTTTAATTTCCTTTTTTATTTATTCAGTGATCTGTTAGTTATGAAGAAACATGTCGCTTAACCTCCATATGTTTATGTTTTTTATATCCCTCCCCCCACCCCATGGTTGATATTTAATCTTATAGCATTGTGATCAGAAAAGATGATTGAGATAATTTCTTTCTTTTTTTTTTTTTTTTAATTTACCAAGGCTATATGTGTGACCCAGGGTGTGATTTATCCTGGAGAATGTTTCATGTGCACTTGAGAAAAAGTTGAAGTCCATTTTTTTGGGGTGGAATGATCTGTAGATATCAGTTAGGTCTAACTGTTCCAATGTATCATTTAAAGCTTGTTTTTCCTTATAAATTTTCTTTCTGGATGATTTGTCCATTGGTGTGAGTGAGGTATTAAATTATCCCACTATTATTGTGTTACTGTCAATTTCTCTTTCTTAGTTGCTAGCATTTGCCTTATGTATTGAGGTACTCCTACGTTGGAGCATACATATTAATAATTGTTATATCTTCTACTTGAATTGATCTCTTGGTAATTATGTAGCATCCTTCTTTGATTCTTTAATGGTCTTCATTCTAAAGTCTATTTTATCTGAGATGAGTTTGCTACTCCCACTTTCTTTTGGTCTCCATTTGCATAAAATACCTTTTTCCAGCCCCTCACTATAAGTTCGTATGTTTCCATAGGTTTGGTGTAGGTCTCTTGTAGACAGCATATATAGGGTCTTGTTTTTGTATCCATTCAGCCAGTATTTGTCTTTGCATTGAAGCATTTAACCCATTTATGTTTAAGGTAATCATTGATAAGTATGATCCTTTACCATTTATTATATTGTTTTGGGTTTGTTTTTATGAATGTTTTCTGTATTTCCTGTCTAAAGAAGACCCTTTAGCATTTGTTGAAGTGATGGTTTGGTGATGCTGAATTCTCTCAACTTTTGCTTGTCTATAAAGCTTTAGTGGCGAGTGAAAAAGTTGGCTTACAGCTCAACATGAGCTTCATTCAGAAAACGAAGATCATGGCATCTGGTCCCATCAGTTCATGGGAAATAGATGGCCAAACAGTGGAAACAGTGTCAGACTTTATTTTGGGGGGCTCCAAAATCACTGTGGATGATGACTGCAGCCATGAAATTAAAAGACACTTACTCCTTGGAAGAAAAGTTATGACCAACCTAGATAGCATGTTGAAAAGCAGAGACATTACTTTGCCAACAAAGGTCCATCTAGCCAAGGCTATAGTTTTTCTAGTGGTCATGTATGGATGTGAGAGTTGGACTGTGAAGAAGGCTGAGCGCTGAAGAATTGATGCTTTTGAACTGTGATGTTGGAGAAGACTCTTGAGAGTCCCTTGGAATACAAGGAGATCCAACCAGTTCATTCTGAAGGAGATCAACCCTGGGATTTCTTTGGAAGGAATGATGCTGAAGCTGAAACTCCAGTACTTTGGTCACCTCATGCAAAGAGTTGACTCATTTGGAAAGACTCTGGTGCTGGGAGGGATTGGGGGCAGGAGGAGAAGGGGACAACAGAGGATGAGAAGGCTGGATGGCATCACTGACTCGATGGTCATGAGTCTGAGTGAACTCCGGGAATTGGTGATGGACAAGGAGGCCTGATGTGCTGTGATTCATGCGGTCACAAAGAGTCAGACCTGACTGAGCAACTGAACTGAACTGAACTGAAAGCTTTTGATTCCTCCTTCAAATCTGAATGAGATCCTTGCTGGGTTGAGTAATCTTGGTTTTAGTTTTATTTTTTTTCCCCCTTTCATCACTTTATCTTGCCATTCCCTGCTGGCCTGCAGTTTCTGTTGAAAGTTCAGTTGTTATGCTTATGGGCATTCCCTTGTATGTTATTTATTGCTTTTCCGTTGTTGCTTTTAATATTTGCTCTTTGTGTTTAATTTTTATTAGTTTGATTAATATGTGTTAGTGAAAAAAAAATATGTTAGTGTACTTTGCCTTGGGTTTATCTTGTATGGGATGCTCTGGGTATTTGGACTTGGGTAGCTATTTCCTTCCCCATTTTAGAGAAATTTTTGACTATTATTTCCTGAGGTATTTTCATGCCCTTTCTTATGTCTTATTCTTCTGGAACACCTATGATTCGAACATTGGGGCTTTAACATCATCCCAGAAGTCTCTGTGGCTGTCATAATTTCTTTACATTCTTTTCTTCTTTTTTCCACACTGCTTCATTTACTTCCACCATTCTATCTTCCATGAGTTCTTAGTTTCTGTGTACAACACTGCTCATTACTTTTTTCTTCTTTCCAGCTCCAAAAGGTTTTATTTATGGTTAGTATTTTGTTGTAACTAAAGCTTTTAGATCATTGTTAAGTATTAGTGACATTATGGGTATCTTTTAACTATATTTAACACACTTCAATTGTGTTGATAAGAATCAGTTGGTAAGAATCTGCCTGTGATACAGGAGGCCTGGGTTCAATTCCTGGGTCAGGAAGATCCCCTGGAGAAGGAAATGGCAACCCACTCCAGTATTCTTGCCTGGAGAATCCTATGGACAGAGGAGCCAGTGGGCTACAGTCTATGGGGTCAGAAGAGTCGGAAACAACTTAGTGACTAAACCAAGAGAGCACCTCATGGCACATGTACAGTGCTACACATATTGTTAAGTACTGGTGACATTATGGGTATCTTTAACTATATTTAGGCTTTAATGGGATTGTCTTTGGTTGTTTACTATTAAAGTTTCCTGGGAAGAGAAAGCTGTTGTTTTGGTAAAGATATTTTTCATAATGTAAAATACATTGTTTCATTTCTATTGAATTCAATATTTCTCAAAATTTATTTTAAATACTATTAAATTATTTAAGCAGTAAGATGATTTTTTTTCTTTTTAATTGTAGTTATATTTTATTGATAAGTTTCTAAATAGCTTAATAATTGTTTCTCAATCTAGTAGTAAATAGCACTTAGTCATGGCTCTGAATTCAATTTGCATAAGTTTGTTTTTAGTATTTACTTTTATATTCTTGAAGTAGCTATGTTTTGTGTAATATTTGGCAAGCTTTAATATAAAAATCATATTAGGTAAACAGTCTCTGGGACTCCGTGTGTGTGATCTCTTATTTCCACTCTCGCTGTTTCAGCTGAGAATTGATTTTTTAAAAAGGAGGGTTTACTCACGCTGTGGTATCATGTCAAGGATGACTACAGTGTGACTACAGGCATCACTGGACGCCAGTTGTACTCTGTGCTCTCTGGACTTTGATAGTGCTGGTTTCTCCTTCTTGGGACAATGTGGCTGAACACTGGGCTAAATCACACTATGTAACCTTTATTCTTTCCCCACTGAAGTCCTAGTTCAGTTGGTCCATATTTGTATCAAGACACAGCACCATTCTCCCCTTTAACATGACAGATCTAAAGGTAGGTACAATGATTTTAATGCCAGCAATCTACTATGAGGGAGAGGCTTAGAACTGAGAACGACATAGAAGTACAGATTTTTTTTTTTTTCCTTTTGCCTCACCATAGTTCTGCCCATTTTGTCTTGCACGGTAACTATAAGAAATCCAAATGCTAATCTGAAAGTAACCCCTGTGAAAAATTCCACTGATAGTTTGGTAGGGATCATATTGAATCTGTAGATTGCCTTGGGTAGTACGGTCATTTTAACAATATTGATTCTTCCAGTCAAGAATCTGGTATAGCTCTCCATCTGTTTGTGTCATCTTTGCTTGTTTTTATCAGTGTCTTATAGTTTTCTGCATACAGGTCTTTTGTCTCCTTAGGTAGCTTATTCTTTTTGTTGCAATGGTGAATGGGATTGTTTATTTAATTTCACTTTCTGATTTTTCATTGTTAGTGTATAGGAACTAAAGATATTCCACTGCATCAATTTTATATCCTGTGACTTTACTAAATTCATTGATTTGTTCTAATAATTTTCTGGCAGTATCTTTAGGGCTTTCTATGCAGAATGTCATGTTATCTGCAGAAACTGAAGGCTTTACTTCTTTTACAAACTGGCTTCCTTTTATTTCTTTTTCTTCTCTTGTTGCCATGGCTAGGACTTCCAAATATGTTGAGTCATAGAAAAAGCAAAGGAATTCCAACAACAAAAAAATCATCTTCTGCTTCATTGGCTACACTAAACCCTTTGACTGTGTGGATCATTAAAAAAAAAAAAAAAGTCGTGGGGGAGGGGACTGTGGAAAGTACTTCAAGAGATGGGAATACCAGACCAATTTGTCTCCTGAAAAACCTATATGCAGGTCAAGAAGCAGCAGTTAGAACTGGACATGGAACAATGGGCTGGTTCAAAATTGGAAAAGAAGTACATCAAGGTTGTATATGATCACCCTGTGTATTTGATTTATATGTAGAATTGTTGCTCAGTCACTCAGTCATGTCTGACTCTTTGTGACCCTATGGACTGAAGGATGCCAGGACTCCTTCTCCTTCACCACCTCCTTGAGCCTGCTCAAACTCACATCCATTGAGCCAGTGATGCCATTCAACCATTTCATCCTCTGCCATCCCCTTCTCCTCCTGCCTCCAATCTTTCCCAGCATCAGGGTCTTTTCTAATGAGTGTAACTTGCAACATGTGGCAAAAGTATTGGAGCTTCACTTCAACATCAATTCTTCCAATGAATATTCAGGATTGATTTCTTTTAGGGTTGACTGGTTTGTTCCCCTTGCTGTCCAAGGGATCTCAAAAGTCTTCTCCAACTCCACAGTTCAAAAGCATCAATTCTTTTGATTTGATGCTCAAGATGCTCAGCCTTCTTTATGGTTCAATTCTTCCATCCATACACGACTGCTAGAAAAATATAGCTTTGAGTATATGGACCTTTGTCAGCGAAGTGATATCTCTGCTTTTTAATATGCTATCTAGGTTTGTCATAACTTTTCTTCCAAGAGGCAAGCATCTTTTAATTTCATGACTGCAGTTATGACCTGAAGTGATTTTGGAGTCTAAGAAAATAAAGCCTGTCACTGTTTCCATTGTTTCCCCTTCTATTTGCCATCAAGTGATAAGGCCAGATGTCATGATCTTAGTTTCTTGAATGTTTAATTTTAAGCCAACTTTTTCACTCTCCTTTTTCACCTCCATCAAGAAGCTCTTTAGTTCCTCTCTTCTTTCTGCCATAAGGGTGGTGTCATCTGCATATGTGAGGTTACTGATATTTCTCCCAGCAATCTTGATTCCAGCTTGTGCTTCATCCAACCCAGTATTTTGCATGATGTATTCTGTATAGAAGTTAAGTAAGCCTTGATGTACTCTTTTCCTGATTTTAAACCAGTCCATTGTTGCATGTTCAATTCTAATGACTGCTGCTTGACCTGCACACAGATTTCTCAGGAGGCAAGTAAGGTGATCTGGTATTCCCATCTGTTAAGAATTTTCCACAGTTGTGACCACGTACTCGAAAGCTTTAGCATATTCAATGAAGCAGAAGTTGCTGTTTTTCTGAAATTCTCTTGCTTTTTCTATGATCCAACGGATGTTAGCAATCTGAACTCCTGTTCCTCCACCTATTCTAAATCCAACTTGTACATCTGGAAGTTCTCGGTTCAGGTACTATTGAAGCCTAACTTTAAGGATTTTGACCATTATTTTGTTAGCATGGGAAATGAGTGCTATTGTGCCAGAGTTTGAACATTCCTTGGCATCGCCCTTCTTTGAGATTGGAATGAAAACTTACATTTTCCAGTCCTGTGGCCACTGCTGAGTTTTCCAAATTTGCTGGCATATTGAGTGTAGCACTTTCTCAGCATCATCTTTTAGGATTTGAATTAGCTCAGCTGGAATTCCATCACCTCTGGTAGCTTTGTTTGTAGTGATGCTTTCTAAGCCCATTGATTCTCATACCAAGATGTCTGGTTCTAGGTCGGTGATCACAGCATTGTGGTTATCTTGGTCATTAAGATCTTTTTAATATAGTTTTTCTGTGTATTCTTGCCATCTCTTCTTAATAACTTCTGCTTCTGTTAGGCCCATACTGCTTTTGCCCTTTATTGTGCCCATTTTTGCATGAAATTTTCCTTTGATATCTCTACTTTTCTAGAAGTGATCTATATTCTTTCCCACTCTATTATTTTCCTCCATTTTTGGCATTGTTCACTTAGGAAGGCTTTCTTTTCTTTCCTTGCTACTCTTTGGAACTGTGCATTTAAATTAGTATATCTTTTCTTTTTTCCTTGCCTTTTGCTTTTCTTCTTTTCTCAGCTATTTGTAAGGCCTTCTCAGACTACCATTTTGTCATGTTTGCATTTGTTTTTCTTGGGGATGGTTTTGACTACCAGCTCCTGTACAATGTTATGAACTTCTGTCCATATTTCTTCAGGCATTCTGTTTATCATATCTAGTCCCTTGAAGCTATTTGTCATTTCCATTGTATAATTGTTAGGGATTTGATTTAGGTCATACCTAAATGGCCTAGTTGTTTTTCCTACTTTATTCAGTTTGTCTGGATATGCAGAGTGCCTCAAGCAAAATGTCAGGCTTGATGAATCACAAGCTGGGATTAAGATTCTTGGGACAAATATTAATAACCTTAGATATGCAGATGACATCACCCTTATTGCAGAAAGTGAACAGGACTAAAGAGCCTCTTGATGAAGATGAAACTGGAGAGTGAAAAACATAGTTTAAAACTCAACATTCAAAAAAGCTAAGCTCATGGCATCCAGCCCCATCACTTCATGACAAATAGATGGGCAAAAAATTAAAATGGTGACAGACTTTTCTTGGGCTCCAAAATCACAGCAGATGGTGACTGCAGTCATGAATTTTAAAAATGCTTGCTCCTTGGAAGAAAAACTATGACAAACCCAGACAAGGTATTAAAAAGCAGAGCCATAACTTTGCCAACAAAGGTTCATATAGTCAAAACTATGGTTTTTCTAGTAGTCATCTATGGATGTGAGAGTTAGCCATAAAGAAGTCTGAACAATGAAGAACTGATACTTTTTAACTGCAATACTAGAGAATATTCTTGAGAGTCCCTTGCACTGCAAGCAGTTCACACCAATCAATTCTAAATACAATCAACCCTGAATATTCATCTGAAAGACTGATGCTGAAGTTGAAGTTCCAATACTTTGGCCACTTGATGCAAAGAGGTAGCCCATTGGAAAAGACCCTGCTGCTGGGAAAGATTGAGGGCAGATAGAGAAATGAGATTGGGAATGAGATCGTTAGATAGCATCATCAATTCAATGGACATGAATTTGAGAAAACTCTTGGAGATATTAGTGGACAGAAGAGCCCAGAATGCTGCAGTCCATGGAGCTGCAAAGAGCTGGACATGACTTAGTGACTGGACAACAAAAATTTCCAAAACTATGTTGAATAATAGTCATGAGAACAAAAAATTTTACAATTTGTATGGAAACACAAAAGTTCCTGTGAGTAAAACAATCTTGAGAACGAAAATCATAACTGGAGGAATCAACCTTCTTGACTTCAAACTATACTTCAAAGCTGCAGTAATCAAAAGAGTAAGGTACTGGCACAAAAACATACCTATAGGTCAATGAACAAATTAGAAAACTCAAAATTAAGCCCACAAAACTATGGAAAGCTTACCTTTGACAAAGGATCAAGAATATATAATGGAGAAAATGCAGCTTCTTAAGTAAGTGATGCTGAGAAAACTGTACAGTTATGTGTAAAAGAATGAAGTTAGAACACTTAATAACACAAAAAAATACACAAAAATAAATAATAATACACAAAAATAAACTCAAAATATATTTAGACCTAAGTGCAAGACCATAAACGTTAAACTCTTAGAGGAAAAGGTAGATAAAACATTCTTTGACATAAATCTCAGGAAGATTCTCTTTGACATACTTCCAGGAGTAATGGAGATAAAAACAAAAATAAACAAATAAGACCTAATTAAACTTAAAATCTTTTGCCCTGAAAGTAAAACTATAAACAAGATGAATAGACAAGCCTTAGAATGGGAGAAAATAATCACAAACGAAACAACTGACAAAGGATTAATCTCCAACATATACCCATAGCTCATACAACTCAGTTTCAGAAAAACAAGCAACTCAGTCAAAAAATAGATAGAAGGCTTGAATAGCCATTTCTCCAAAGAAGCCATATAGATGCTCAACAAACACAGAAAAGATGCTAAACATTGCTCATTAATAGAGAAATGCAAATCAAATGTATGATGGGGTATCACTTCACATGAATCATAGTGGTCATCATCAAAAATCTACAAAAAAATAAATGCTGGAGAATACGTGGATAAAAGGGAAGCCTCTTACACTATTGGTGGGAATATAAATTAATACAGCCACTATGGAGAACATTATGGATATTGCTTTAAAAAATGAAAAATAAAACCACTATATGACCCAGAAATCCCACTACTATCTATCTATCTATCTATCTATCTATCCTGAGAAAACCATAATTCAAAAAGACGCATGTACCCCAATATTCTTTCACACTATTCACGCTAGCCAGGACATGGAAACAACCTAGACATCTATTGATAGATGAATGGTTAGAGAAGCTGTGGCACATATTTACAATGGAGCATTACTCAGCCATAAGAAGGAGTGAACTGAGTTTGAGTCAGTTGAACTGAGGTGGATGAAGTTACAGCCTGTTGTATTAAGTGAAGTAAGTCAGAAAGAGAAAAATAAATACTATATATTAACACATCGATATGAAATCTAGAGAAATGATACTGATGAGCCTATCTGGGGCAGGAATAGAGAGGCAGAAGCAGAGAACAGATTTGTGGACACAGTGGGGGAAGGAGAGGGTGGGACGAATTGAGAGAGTGCATTGGCATGCGTACACTACCATGCATAAGATAGATAGCTAGTGGGAAGTTGTTGTATAACACAAGGAGCTCAGACCAATGATCTGTGCTGACGCAGAGGGATGGGATGGGCAGTGGGAGGCAGGGTCAAGAGCGAGGAAGTGTATGTTTATCCACCATCTGCGTCATCTTGCTGGAAGAAATTATCACAACACTGTAAAGCAATTTTCCTTTATTTAAAAAGAAAATAAAAGAAATACAGAAAAAGAAAAGAATCTCTGGATCTTAAGTATTCCCCTCAAACTATCAGGAATGTCCCTCCCTTGTTTGAACTGAAATCTAGAAAAGTGGAGAGGAACACATATTGATTAGATAGCAAAACCCACTATAGTTGATACTATTACATTAATGCTCTGTTATAATAGTGTTATAAGAACAAGAGGAACAAACGAGAGTAAGATAAGGCTACAGGACAAAAGAATAAACAGAAGAAACTCAAGATTTAGTAACGAGTTTTTTTGTTTTTTCTTTCTTTCTTTCTTTTCTGGGGTGGAGATGCAAACACTTTCCCATACTCTAAGAGTGCCATACTGAGACAGTTTCTGTTGAAGGATTCCAGATGCCCAGAGCTTATTCTAGGCTGATGTAGCTTCTGGAATCCCTCATTGCCAGTGTTCTTTCCTCAAGTGCTGAAACTTTGCTACATTATCCTGCTGGAGATAACTGCCAGAAACTTGAAATGAAAGAGTCATATATTTCTTTCTTTAGCCTTCATAATTCTTATTCTGTACTTCCTATTCAAAACATAACCAAGGGAACTGTAGAAAGTGTGTGTGTGTGTGTGTGTGTGTGTGTGTGTGTGTGTGTGGTGTGTCACAGGCTCCTTTATATAACAGAGCACAGAAAAGCAGGAATTGATGCTGACAGCAGAGAAATGAAAGGTCAAGTCAGCCCCAACCTTAGTTTCTCAGCATCTATTTCCAGTCTATTTTGTATATATAATTTCCACGCAACAACAGCAGCACTTTCATGTTTTGCCTGATATGATAAAATCGTTGTCATACAAATGAAAGACTCTTACTCTCTTCCCCCAAAAGAATAAACAATATTTCATCAGTCCTCAAATTTGTTTTTAGAGACAGTAATTCCTCTTGTGGTTGAGTATAATAATGCCTTCACTAGATCCATCTTAACCTAATGTAAAAATATTAGAGGAGAAAGTGAGGGAAAAGTAAGTTAATATATTCAAATAAACAAGGAATAAACCATACAAATTTACTGCTAAGGTAACTTTTATAATTTCCATAACTTGCCTATTCACCATGAAGATATCTTCCCCAGTTATTAGCCAGAACCCTAGCTTGTAAAGGTTCTTCTCCAGGGGAGTAACCCATACCTTCATTTACAGAAGGTTTTAAGTTCTATGCTCATGAACTTATAGGACTATTTTAGTTTTCCATTATCACTTACCATTTAATGGCAAGAAAACTCCATAGAATCCACTGTTCAGTTCAGTCGCTCAGTCGTGTCCGACTCTTTGTGACCCCATGAATCGCAGCACGCCAGGCCTCCCTGTCCATCACTGTCTCCTGCAGTTCACTCAGGCTCACGTCCATCGTGTCCATGATGCCATCCAGCCGTCTCATCCTCTGTTGTCCCCTTCTCCTCCTGCCCCCAATCTCTCCCAGCATCAGAGTCTTTTCCAATGACTCAACTCTTCGCATGAGGTGTCCAAAGTACTGGAGCTTCAGCTTTAGCATCATTCCTTCCAAAGAAATCCCAGGGTTTATCTCCTTCAGAATGGACTGTTTGGATCTCCTTGCAGTCCAAGGAACTCTCAAGAGTCTTCTCCAGTACCACAGTTCAAAAGCATCAATTCTTCAGTGCTCAGCCTTCTTCACAATCCAAATCTCACATCCATACATGACCACAGGAAAAACCATAGCCTTGACTAGGCGGACCTTAGTCGGCAAAGTAATGTCTCTGCTTTTGAATACACTATCTAGGTTGGTCATAACTTTTATTCCAAGAAGTAAGCGTCTTTTAATTTCATGGCTGCAATCACCATCTGCAGTGAATTTGGAGCCCAAAAAAATAAAGTTTGATACTGTTTCCACTGTTTCCCTTTCTATTTCCCATGAAGTGATGGGACCAGATGCCATGACCTTCGTTTTTTGAATGTTGAGCTTTAAGCCAACTTTTTCACTCTCCTCTTTCACTTTCATCAAGAGGCTTTTTGGCTCCTCTTCACGTTTTTGCTGTAAGGGTGGTGTCATCTGCATATCTGAGGTTATTGATATTTCTCCCGGCAATGCTCCAGCCATAATCCTTCCTGTCCTAGTACTTATTAGCACACCAATTTTCTTCTCTTAATTGGGATCAGTCAACTTAACCTGTAAGTCACTTTCTTCTTTGCCAGTTAATTCAATGGGAAAATAATTCAGTAGTGGAGTAGTGGCAGTTTCAAGGTCCAGATAAATTAGGACAGTATTTTATACTCTGAGGAAAGCATTACACATTTAGGATCCAAGAACTCTGAAACAATAACCAAAGGTTTTGAGTAACAGAAGTAAAAGTTCTCCCAGTAGGTTTTGGGGTCTAATAGGGCAATTACTTCCACCGAATTCTTGATTTGTGAACCCAATTATTCTACCTTTAGGTTAGCAAATTTAATCTTGTTTATTCTCTATACTGCATCTTAATAAACTGCCCTCCATCCTCACAAATTGCTTGAACTGAGTCTTCAGTTGTGTACTTTGCCATCCTGTTAGCTGAGCTGCCACTGAATAAAAGGTACATCGTAAAAAAAAGTGAATTCCCTGACATGAATCTTTTGCTGTTCTTTCATCCAAACCAGTGTTATATGGGATACATAATGGTATTAAGACCTGCATAAGTTCACAGACCTTAACATTTGCAAAAACATTTTGGTCAGAAAAGACAAATGAATAATTAAAATCAGTGCCTATTCCAATGAGCACAACTCCCTGCCTGCATCATGATAGATGAGATTCGGTTTAAGTAACCTACTGCCAAGTGACTTGCTGGGGCAGATTTGAGGGCTTATTATTGCTTTTTGCTGCAGGCAAGTTAGGCACCAGCAATGATAACCAGACAAGCCTCAAGAGGAAAGATCATGTTATTAAGCTATGTATAACTTCTATCGCTGCCAACATAGCTACTTTGTAACCGATTTCACTTTTGGGAAAAAGATGACAAAAGTTCACATTTTTGGTCCTTTAAGAAATGTTTCACTTCATATTTGAGATCCTACATACAGGCACACACAGACACACACACACCACTTTGTTAGCGCTTTGTGGTCTATATAATTTACTATAACAGATTACCATGAAATTCTAAGAATTAGTTAGATGCTGCTTTTCTGTCACATAATATCCATTCTACTTCTGTAACACTATCTTGCAATTTTGTGTTAAACAGCATTCTCAATTTGTCTATAAAAGCCTTGTAGCCATGCCATCCCTTGTTTATTTCTGTATTTCTAGTTGCCAGCTTTTGTGTCTCACAGAGTACTTTATGCTGATATTTATGGTCAATGATTGCAAGTAGTACTTACTTTATTATTTTCATTTATTATTCAATCCATGAGTCCTATTTTAAAAATTTTCAAATGATTGTGCTTTTCTGAATGTGTGCCCAAAGTTCATTATCAATAGATAATTTTATCAAACCATGCTCTTAGAATATGACATTTAATTCTTTCTTTGTGGAATTTATTGAAGTTTTCATGACTTCTTAAAGGTTTTGTGTGAGAAAACATTTTAATATCTTAAAAGATGTATATTTCTATTATAAAATACAATGTCTAATGTATAATTTTAAATCAAATAGATCCCATAAAACAATCTATATTTTTTGTTTATTTATTTATTTTGAATCTACAAGATCTATCAATGACAGAGTGAGAGATGTTTTCAAGTGTCCCATTCTATCAAATGCTGACATTTATCACCAGACTGATATTTGGAGTAACCTTATTTCTTTCTGGAGAAGGCAATGGCACCCCACTCCAGTACTCTTGCCTGGAGAATCCCATGGACGGAGGAGCCTGGTGGGCTGCAGTCCATGGGGTCGCTAGGTGTCGGACATGACTGAGTGACTTCATTTTGACTTTTCACTTTGACTTTTCATTTTCGTGCATTGGAGAAGGAAATGGCAACCCACTCCAGTGTTCTTGCCTGGAGAATCCCAGGGACGGTGGAGCCTGGTGGGCTACCATCTATGGGGTCACACAGAGTCGGACACAACTGAAGCGACTTAGCAGCAGCAATTCTTTCCATTTGGATATCCGTTACATTACCTTCTAAAGTTGGAGCATGAGTATAGATCCATGGCAGAGCCTAGCCCAGCTTCTGTTTTCTGCAGTCCTCTGTTGTCCTGAAATGGGGTGATTTCCTTGGACCACAGGCTGGGTCTTGACTAGTCCATCAAGTGGGATTTCTCCAGAAAATGGTCTTCATCTGTCTTTAGAATCTTCCTCTGCCCTTGGAGTTGATGTTTTACTCATGGTGTTCAAAGGGCAGACACCACCTCCTCCACCAGTTTTCTCTGAATCTAACGTATTGGCTGATTAGTGTTTCACTACCTTGGTGTCTACCCTGATTTTTGGTGCCTAATAATGAGGGCCATTCATTTTTTTTTTAAGAGTGTTTAATTTTTACTACAGATTACAAAAGCTCTGCAGTTTATTTTTCTCAAGAGTAGTTTGGTAATTATTAGGTTATATTAAAGTTTTGCCTTCTGGAAACTTCACAGGATGCAGAAAAATGTTTCTGAGGATGGGCCTCAATTTCATGTTCTGAAATGTATGAGTCATTTGTCCCAGGATCAAGCAATTTCTGCTTTCTTAAAATATACCTAGAGTAGGCATCAAAGATATTTCATTCTTTTTTCCTTCTGCAGCATCTTTGCTAAACTGAAAGAATCACTCTTAACGTACAATTTTTTCTTCACTCTCTGATGCTTACCATTATATTTTAGTTCCATCTGAGGTATTGTAACAGATACTGATCATTGCCCACTTAACTGCCCTTCTTCCTTGTTGATAGAATCAGTTTTCTTTGGGGTGGTGAAGTACCCAGCACTTGGGAGTGAAGCTTGACAGGCCTAAGTCATCGTGATGATCCCGTTCTCTGGCAGACTGTCCAGGCTTTCCTTTGAAGCTAGTGCTGGATTCTGGCAAATTTCGATTTAAGTAGATTACTTCTGGGGTTTCTTCCAATTGCCTTATGACCCAACAATCCCACTGCTGGGCATACACACTGAGAAAACAAGGATTGAAAGAGACATGTGTACACCAATGTTCATCCCAGTACTGTTTATAATAGCTAGGACATGGAAGCAACCTAGATGTCCATCAGCAGATGAATGGATAAGAAATCTTTGGTACATATACACAATGGAGCATTACTCAGCCATTAAAAAGAATACATTTGAATCAGTTCTAATGAGGTGGATGAAACTGGAGCCAATTATACAGAGTGAAGTAAGTCAGAAAGAAAAACACCAATACAGTATACTAACACATATATATGGAATTTAGAAAGATGGTAATGATAACCTTGTATGTGAGACAGCAAAAGAGACGCAGATGTATAGAACAGACTTTTGGACTCTGTGGGAGAGGGAGAGGGTGGGATGATTTGGGAGAGTGACATTGAAACATGTATAACATCATGTAAGAAACAAATCGCCAGTCTAGGTTCGATGCAGGATACAGGATGCTTGGAGCTGGTGCACTGGGATGACCCAGAGAGATGGTATGGGGAGGGAGGTGGGAGGGGGGTTCAGGATTGGGAACCCATGTACACCCGTGGTGGATTCATGTTGATGTATGCCAAAACCAATACAGTATTATAAAGTAAAATAAAAAATAAAATAAAGCTAATAATGCCCCTCAAAATAATAACAAATCTTTTAAAGATGATGTGGCTTTGTCAATTTAGATGCAACCCACGTTGTGACATGCAGTATGTTCACTATGACTCAGTTCTATTTTTTAGTATCCACGATAATTTCTTCTGTGACCCATGAATTATTTAGAATTATGCTTTTATTTCCTGACTTACAGGGTTTGGGAGGAATTTTTGTTAATGATTTCTCTAGTGTTCACACTTCAGAAAAATTTCATCTGAGGGGTGATGGAGGGTTGCTTGGGGTGTGCTACCCATAGATGATTCTGCAGGCAAATCGCTGACAACACTCATCCTTAATTTCATTTTTTCAATCTTCAAGTTGTTTAAGTTTTACCAAAATTTTGGCCACTATTCGCATGAGGTGGCCAAAGTACTGGAGCTTCATTCTTTAGCATCATTCCTTCCAAATAAATCCCAGGGTTGATATCCTTCAGAATGGACTGGTTAGATCTCCTTGCAGTCCAAGGGACTCTCAAGAGTCTTCTCCAACATCACAGTTCAAAAGCATCAATTCTTCGGCGCTCAGCCTTCTTCACAGTCCAATTCTCACATCCATACATGACCACAGGAAAAACCATAGCCTTGACTAGACCGACCTTAGTCAGCAAAGTAATGTCTCTGCTTTTGAATATACTATCTAATTTGGTCGTAATTTTTCTTTCAAGGAGTAAGCATCTTTTAATTTCATGGCTGCAGTCACTATCTGCAGTGAATTTGGAGCCCAAAAAAATAAAGTCTGACACTGTTTTCCCATCTATTTCCCATGAAGTGATGGGATCGGAAGAGTTGATTCATTGGAAAAGACTCTGATGCTAACAGGGATTGGGGGCAGCAGGAGAAGGGGACGACCGAGGATGAGATGGCTGGATGGCATAACGGACTCAATGGACGTGAGTCTGAGTGAACTCCGGGTGACGGTGATGGACAGGGAGGCCTGGCGTGCTGCGATTCATGGGGTCGTAAAGAGTCGGACACGACTGAGCGACTGAACTGAACTGATCCTATTATAATGTATTTTCTGCGTTATGAGTGCTTGCTTTTTTATTACATTTTCATAAGTGTTTTATTATGAAGTTGGAGACAGTGATTCAAATGATGAAATATAATATTTTCAATCAAAATTCTACAAACATTAATAGTAGTGGCCTACTATAATGTTTGTAGTTATAGTATTCTTTTCTTTTTTTTTAAATTTTGGTTGCACTGGGTCTTTATTGTAGCATGTGGGTTTTCTGTAGACGTGATGCACAGGAACTCCTCTAACTGTGGAGTGAAAGCTTAGATGCCCTGCATCACATAAGATCCTAGTTCTCCGCATTGGAAGGTGGATTCTTAACCACTGGACCTCCAAAGAAGTCCCTATATAATTTTATGGATTTTCAAATTTTAATGCTTATAAACATAATGACCATAGTCATTTGTAGAAATTTCTATTTTAGATTTCATTTAGAATAAATTCCTAGTAGTAGATTGATTGGGTCAGTGATTATGAAAATGTTGAGCCTTTGCTATATAGCGGAAGAGGTCCTTCCACAAAAGATGAATCCATTTATCTTACATCAATACCACATGAGAGCTTTGCTTTTATAATTCTCAGCTATATCGGAATTTTTATGGAAATTATGTCCATCCCAAATTTCATCATCAGCAGCATGTCCATCCCAAATTGCATAGCAAAATGATATTTTAATGATTTAATTAATATATAACTTTTTAGTGATTTTTGTGCTTTACTTACACTTTGTTCCCTCCTGGTGCTCCCGCTTTAGCATGTTGTGTGATAATATGCTTTGCTCATTATCCATTGACTTATTCTAGACTATTTCTTGTCAGTAAACATTACAGTTCAGTAAGAATTACCAGTCACTCTTATATTATTTTTGTATAAAAAAATATATTTATTTATTTATTTTTTTTAATTTTATTTATTTTTTTTTCTTTTTTATTTTTAAAATTTTAAAATCTTTAATTCTTACATGCATTCCCAAACATGAACCCCCCTCCCACCTCCCTCCCCATAACATCTTTCTGGGTCATCCCCATGCACCAGCCCCAAGCATGCTGCATCCTGCGTCAGACATAGACTGGTGATTCAATTCACATGATAGTATACATGTTAGAATGTCATTCTCCCAAATCATCCCACCCTCTCCCTCTCCCTCTGAGTCCAAAAGTCCGTTATACACATCTGTGTCTCTTTCCCTGTCTTGCATACAGGGTCGTCATTGCCATCTTCCTAAATTCCATATATATGTGTTAGTATACTGTATTGGTGTTTTTCTTTCTGGCTTACTTCATTAGCAGAAAGTATTTCTAATTAGCATATATATTTTTCTAATTATTTCTACTTTTTCTATTTCTAATTAGCATATATATTTCTAATTAGCATATATGTTCACATGTATAAAATATATATTTTAAAAATTTAGCAGAAATTATTTCTAATTAGCATATATCTATCTTTCATGAACATAAAATTTGATTTCACTAAAATCAAATTTATGTTTGATTTCAAAAATTCTGTCAGACTGTTGGAGATGTATTTGTTATCAAATATTTAGTTGTGTGGACAATATTAATGTGATATTTTGATATTTATTTGATTCTTCTTCAAGAAGAGAAAGAAAACAAAACATTATGAAATGAATTCTGTTTTTTTTACAAGAAAGGGATACTATTGCCTCAAAGAATAGTTTTATAGTTAAGTAAATTTAAGTGCCCCTAAGCAATATAATACTAGGATCGTTTGAGGTCAGATGCATGTTGTCATCCAGTTTTAAACTTTTTTTTTATATCGACTCCAGAAAAAGAATTTTCCATGTATTTATAAGCTGATTCTGTTTCTCTGTTAGCATATATCTCTTCTTACATGTAATTAAAAGTAAAACAATCCCTATTGTATAAAATATACTTCTTTTTTGTTCAAAAACCCTGTCTCTCCACTTTTATGATTATCTTATCAAGTTGTCTTTTGGATTTATGGACGTCAAACAGATGCCCTCCAAGCATTTACAACTCTAAATTATTTTTTTTTTAATTTAAACATTTATAAATAGACAATAATCTCTACAAGGAAAATATTAAATCATTGAAATTAATTATATGGTAGCTTTTCAATCTATAGAATTATCAAGCTTTATTCATAAGTACACTTGAAAGCTAGTTAGTCTATTCTCATGTCTCAAAGTAGAGTAATACTTGCTTTTTTGTGATCAGTCTATAAATAATGAATTCTGAAAGTCTTCCAGTGTATATCTTAAAAACTAATCACATGGGGAGAAACACACAGATGCATTGTTGACAAAGTTGTTTAAAAATATTATTGTTTTTCGGACATCTAATTATCCCTACTTCTGATTCCTGATTCTCATGGGGAGAAGAACTTTCCTCTGTCTCTAAAATCCTTAATATGTTGGAAGATCACTTTTAGGTCATGTCTCAATCTGACACTTCTAACTTTCTTCTGCATTCCAGTGCCAGCATTCTCCCCTTCAAGTGCAATAACAACTCTGGAATCACTGGAGTGTTGAAAGCCAAATAGATATTCACGTTTTCCCAAGATTACTATCAGGTTTTGTGTCTGTTAGCTTGGATTGTCTGAGAAAACACTTAGTTATGGACTGCAATGAGGATTTATTCCTTCAGACACTACAGAGTCATTTTGTCTAAAATCTCTTGGATTTATGTGATATCAAATAATTATCTTACGTTGATGTGCACATAGCTGGGAACATGGGATGAAGAAAGAAATGGCAAAGGAGTAAATTATGAACAGGGAATCTCC
Source organism: Ovis aries (assembly GCF_016772045.2). Classification (NCBI taxonomy): domain Eukaryota; kingdom Metazoa; phylum Chordata; class Mammalia; order Artiodactyla; family Bovidae; genus Ovis; species Ovis aries. Next base: position 1,580,002 of record NC_056059.1, read on the forward strand.
ATTTTATATAGTTGTAATTTATTCTGTAGTTGATTATTATGTTTCTCTGACTTTAACTCATGGGTACCTGACAGGCATTACAAAAGTCTATGTAACTCCATTCACCCCCAATGATCTATTTTACTTTTCTCACTGATTCTTCAAAATTATACTTTGCAGGTCTGTGTTTCTCTGTCTTCATGTTCTCACTCATAACCACTATAACTACTTTACACGATGATTAGAAATGTTTTTCTTAAGAATCTGATTATTATAATTGACATGTAATATCACTTTGAAATATTTATGAAGCATATTTCTACACATAACAGAGAACATTTCTAGTAGCACTGGTAGAGAGAGAAAATATTTAATCATAGAAATATGCCACTTTTGCAGCTATTGATTCATTTTTAGCATTCTTAAGACTTTAGCAAATAAAGATCAACAAATGTCCAAAACATTCAAATCCAGTTGGCTAATTTAACCACCCTTCATTTCTGAGGCATAGTCATATGACAGCACCCCCAAAGCATTGGTCTCACTGTACACCTACAATTGCTAAGTGTATTAATTTTCTCTTTCATTCATTTACTGAGTTGGCCAAAAAATCCATTTGGGTTTTTCCCTAAGCTTTTGCAAAAAAAACCCCAAATGAACTTCTTGGCCAACCCAATGTTGCATAGGGACTTCACTGGTGACTTAGACAGTAAAATGTTTGCTTGCCTGGAAAATCCCATAGATGGAGGAGCCTGGTAGGCTACAGTTCATGGGTTTGCAAAGAGCGACTGAGTGACTTCACTTCACTTTCACTTTCAATGTTACATAATACTATGTTCCATCCATTATGATAAGCACTTTTAAAACAAAACCTACTAAAGAAGTTTTTAAAGTTAGCTTTCATATCATTTTAATTTTAATAATTTCCATTTTGTAATTATTGCTATAATATAAATACTTATATTTTCCTTCTTTTTAGTTATATATATTAACCAAAATCATCAATGCCTTGTAATAATTAAATAGCTCATTCCCATACAGAGATTTTACTATAACTCTTAGAACAAGGATGTTCGGCAAAATGTTTTTTCATGGTTCAATATTTACTGTGTTCCAGTTTTTTCCTCTCTTATTTCACTCTTATTCAGAAAAATAATGAGGAATGCATAACCATAATTACCTTTTATAATAGAAATGATTTGCATGCAACAAGCAAAGTTGAGAAGTGCTCTACAGAATTGTTGCAGGTATATACATATCAATGGCATTTGCCTTTGTGAGAACTATAATAACTTCTCTTTAGGTGTCCAAGAGTTTCATTCTTGACAACTATGTATTATTTTCAATACACAACAAATCTTAAATTACAATATTGTTTCTTTAGTCTGTGTCTTAATGTCAATGAATGAAATGACAGTAGAATGTGTTTAAAAGGGAAAGTGCTTTGTTGAGAGAATAATGTGGCTTGTTCTTGTTTTTACTTTGTACAGTTGGGTTGAATAACATAATCTTCTTGGATCTGAGTATTCAGAACTTTATTTTTTGAATCTTTAGCTCCATTATGGCACTGTGCATAGTGATATAAATAATAGATTCTCCTATAATGCATAGTTCCAAAATTATTGAAAAAAATTTTTTATGTAACAGCAAATTTAACTTGCACTAAATCTTACCAATCTATTGCTTCCAAAAATTTGATAAAATTAATATTTTGGCTTATATAGGGATTTTAATAAATTAGAAATCAAAGTGTATCTTAGATTTATATGAAGACATATAAATAGAGTCATAAGATATAAATCTTACTGCACCTCAAATAGCAGATCCATTACATGGAAAGCATTTCAATTGCTGGAAAAATAATCCTGTATTTTAAGATATACCAAATTTGATTGTATACATAAAATAAAGATATTAAAAGGAGAAATAGAGAGAAAACCTATTAAATGCTCCATATGTTAATATTAAGTAATTAAGCAACAGAAAGTGGCAAGTGAAAGCATCAAGAAAGAACTTCTTTGTGCTCCATGGTCTTATTAATGTCAGCACCTTCAATAAAAGATCAAATGTAAATATATGATTTCATTTGTTTAAATATCATTAACTTTTTTACTTACACTGAAGCATTGCTTCATTTTATATGTTCTGATAAAATCATCACTGAGGTTTGCATCTTTGACTATTAATGATTCAAGCAACATGACTAAAGAGCTGAAACAGAGTAAAAAGCAATGAAATACAAACCTATGTCCTCCAGATAAAACATTGATAAAATGGTGCGTATCTATAATTAATGTAAAACACTATAAGAGCAAATTATACACGTCTAATTTTGGAAGTTGGCAAATTTACAACTTATGTAAAATGCTATAGAGTAGCAAATGAATAATTGCTTATTTTAATAAGCTTGTGCAACAGCTATTGCATTTGTATAATTCTCCAGATTAAGAAAGTGTGAAAATTCTTATCTCTCCATATTTAAATACTTTATCTTAAAGTTAAGGTATCTTAAATGTGTTTTATCTAAAGTATGGAAATTCAACTCAATTTAATTCACTAAATATTTAATGTATAATTTTATATTCAAGAAATGAACTGGGAATGCTGGGAAAAATAACCAGCAATAAACCATCAATTCTTACCTTAAATGAATTATAACAAATTACAGTTACTAATCCAAATTCAACATCTTTAAAACAGAAATTCTTCATCCTAGAAAAAATTATTCAGATAGATGAGAGAATTTAACTTCAACTTCCCTTACTGGGTATATAACCTAGGTTAATTTATCCTTCTTTTATGATCCTGTTTCTTTACTTGTTAAGTGGGATAAATCACAGCTCCATGATGATCCAGTGATGATGCCTTGAGATAAGCACACCCAAGTGTCTTAACATAGCCCTTCAGTTCAGTCCAGTTCAGTTCAGTCACTCAGTCCTGTCCGACTCTTTTTGACCCCATGAATCACAGCACGCCAGGCCTCCCTGTCCATCACCAACTCCCGGTGTACACTCAGACTCACGTCCATCGAGTAAGTGATGCCATCCAGCCATCTCATCCTCTGTCGTCCCCTTCTCCCCCTGCCCCCAATTCCTCCCAGCATCAGAGTCTTTTCCAATGAGTCAACTCTTCGCATGAGGTGGCCGAAGTACTGGAGTTTCAGCTTTAGTTTAGTAAGTGATAAATTCTCCCATCAGTGGTCCTGCCACTAAGTTGGAGATCTTTCTCTGCATGAGGGCAATGGAGAACATATCACAGATGCTAAAACAAGTTAAAAACAAAACAAAGCCACATGCCTGGGTTAAAATAATCTGAAAGAAGTATGGCTAGTGGAAACAAAAGTAAATGTACTACAAAGTATTTCTGTTTTTATGCCTTTAGGTTTTACATCATAGCATTGGAAATTACTTGTAGGAGTCCTTTTAGGTCTATTCTTCTGTTACAAATAAAATTAGATTTTTTTAAAAAGTGTGACTTAAACAGAATTGGTTGTACCAGAATTCAACATTAAGGCCAACAGAAGCATTTGCTCACTTTTATTATTTCCTCGGGGATTTAACCAAGTGCCTGTCTGCCTCAGACCATTGGGGTGGATGATGTGCAGTTCATTTCAGTTCAGTTCAGTCACTCAGTTATGTCCGACTCTTTGTGACCCCATGAATCGCAGCACGCCAGGCCTCCCTGTCCATCACCAGCTCCAGGAGTTCACTCAGACTCACATCCATCGAGTCAGTGATGCCACCCAGCCATCTCATCCTCTGTTGTCCCTTCCTTCTCCTGCCCCCAATCCCTCCCAGCATCAGAGTCTTTCCCAGTGAATCAACTCTTTGCATGAGGTGGCCAGGATACTGGAGCTTTAGCATCATTTCTTCCAAAGAAATCCCATGGCTGATCTCCTCCAGAATGGACTGGTTCAGTGTCCTTGCAGTCCAAGGGACTCTCAAGAGTCTTCTCCCACACCACAGTTCAAAAGCATCAATTCTTCGGCACTCAGCTTTCTTCAAGGTCCAACTCTCACATCCATACATGACCACAGGAAAGACCATAGCCTTGACTAGACGGACCTTAATCGGCAAAATAATGTCTCTGCTTTTGGATATGCTATCTAGGTTGGTCATAACTTTTTTTCCAAGGAGTAAGCGTCTTTTAATTTCATGGCTGCAGTCACAATCTGCAGTGATTTTGGAGCCCCCCAAAATAAAGTCTGACTCTGTTTCCACTGTTTGGCCATCTATTTGCCATGAAGTGATGGGACCAGATGCCATGATCTTTGTTTTCTGAATGTTGAGCTTTAAGCCAATTTTTTCACTCTCTTCTTTCACATTCATCAAGAGGCTTTTTAGTTCCCCTTCACTTTCTGCCATAAGAGTGGTGTCATCTACATATCTGAAGTTATTGATATTTCTCCCAGCAATCTTGATTCCAGCTTATGCACCTGCCAGCCCAGTGTTTCTCATGATGTACTCTGCATATAAGTTAAATAAGCAGGGTGACAATATGCAGCCTTGACGTACTCCTTTTCCTACTCAGAACCAGTCTGTTGTTCCATGTCCAGTTCTAACTGTTGCTTCCTGACCTGCATATAGGTTTCTCAAGAGGCAGGTCAGGTGGTCTGGTATTCCGATCTCTTTCAGATTTTTCCACAGTATTGTGATCCATACAGTCAAAGGCTTTGGCATAGTCAATAAAGCAGAAATTGATGTTTTTCTGGAACTCTCTCACTTTTTTCCATGTTCCAGCAGATGCTGGCAATTTGATCTCTGGCTCCTCTGCCTTTTCTAAAGCCAGCTTGAACATCAGGAATTTCATGGTTCACGTATTGCTGAAGCCTGGCTTGAAGAATTTTGATCATTACTTTACTAGCATGTGAGACGAGTGCAATTGTGTGGTAGTTTGAGAATTCTTTGGCATTGCCTTTCTATGAGATTGGAATGAAAACTGACATTTTGCAGTCCTGTGGCCATTGCTGAGTTTTCCAAATTTGCTGGCATATTGAGTGCAGCACTTTCACAGCATCATCTTTCAGGATTTGAAATAGCTCAACTGGAATTCCATCATCTCCACTAGCTTTGTTCATAGTGATGCTTTCTAAGGCCCTTTTGACTTCACATTCCAGGATGTTTGGCTCCAGGTGAGTGATCACACCATCGTGATTATCTTGGTTGTGAAGATATTTTTTTGTACAGTTCTTCTGTGTATTCCTGCCACCTCTTCTTAATATCTTCTGCCTCTGTTAGGTCCATACCATTTCTGTCCTTTATTGAGTCCATCTTTGCATGAAATATTCCCTTGGTATCTCTAATTTTCTTGAAGAGATCTCTAGTGTTTCCCATTCTGTTGTTTTCCTCTATTTCTTTGCATTGATCACTGAGGAAGTCTTTCTTATCTCTTCTTGCTATTCTTTGGAACTCTGCATTCAGATGCTTATATCTTTCCTTTTCCCCTTTGGTTTTCACTTATCTTCTTTTCACAGCTATTTGTACAGCCTCCCCAGACAGCCATTTTCCTTTTTTGCATTTCACAAAATGTTTTGCAGTACACAACATTAAAAAATGAAGTATATATTTTTTGCAGTAGTCTTTTTGCCTCTGTATCTATACTGTTTTCTGCATAAAAACAGGGCATTTCCTTTGCCTGACTGTTGTCACTGCCCTCATACCCTTAGTGCCAATTCCCTGTTGCCCTATTTTGAGCCAGAAGTGGAGCCACCCTGTCAGTACCCACCCCTAAAATTCCCATTTAGAAACCAAGTGCCAGGATGAGTCATCAGTGTATCAGAGTAGTTTTTTTTTTCTTTTGTTTTTGCACTTGGTTCAGGAGAAAGCCAATTTTTAGAGAAGAAAGGGAGGAAGAAGGATGGCAGGATGGATGGAAGGGAAACTTAGCAGGGCCCTGTGATGCTCTCAGGCATAGAGGATTTTCTGTCTCCCATTTTTGTAGGCAAGACTCCAACCTCTGTTTTCTTCCCTGAGTTCCTAAGGACAGATGCAAACAGTTATTAATCAAAGGAGAAACAGCCAATAAATAACCTGAGGAAGACTAAAGGGACCAGAGAAGCTCATCAAGATTTGCAGACCACCTGAGATGAGATTAAGAGCCTGCAAGCCCTGCTCATCAAACTGTCTAGGGTGGAGATACACAGTTCTTTGAAACAGCACTATGGTGTGTCTCCCTTTACCTGGAAAAGTAATAAAGCTATACTTTTCTACTTCACCCAATACTTTCTCTGAGATTTGATTTGGCACTTATGTACAGAGGGGCCGAGCTTTAGGTAACACAGGGAAGAAAACCAAAACCACAAACTTTAAGCTACCTCCAACCTCATCTGACTTTATTTCTCAACTCTTGCTGCCCTGAGCTCCTCCCTTCCTCCAGGTTTCTGAGCAGCAACAGTGGAAGCATCACATTGATGAGTTCATTTGTCCCCTCAGAGTATAGATAAAATGCTGTGCATTCAAAATGAGGGGAAGGAAGAAAGTATAGTAAATATAGGAGACTGTTCTTTTAAAGCAACCACTTACAAATCTTTTCTAGTAAAATATAGGGCTTCCCTCATTGCTCAGTTGGTAAAGAATCTGCCTGCAATGCAGGAAACCCTGGTTCAGTTCCTGGGTTGGAAAGATCCCCTAGAGAAGGGAAAGGTTACCCACTCCAGTATTCTGTCCTGGAGAATTCCATGGACTGTGTAGTCCATGGATTGCAAAGAGATGGACATGACTGAGTGGTTTTCATTTTCATAGGGGGTGGAAAAAAAAAAAACACAAAACCCTCAACATGTGAGAAGAACTTTGAGACTTGAGATTCAGGGCAGAATAATGGCAAAAAAGAAAAAAGTGGTTTTAACATGAGTTATAATTTAAATATTGTGCCCAACTGGTGCTGACTTGTAGCAGTGATTTGTGAGGACGTGTTCCATTACGATCCTGTTTTTCCTCTGCTTAAATGGATTGCAAGTCAAGATGAAGGCACTAAATTTAGATAATTTAAAAATGATCACATTGCTTGCCTCATGGGTTTGGAAATGAGATACAATTTATGAATTGGCCTATTTTTAACACAGACATTTATTTGCCATTACTCAACAAATGAAAGCAATGCAATGCACAGTTACTTGATGTTTTGTAGTGTGGCCTCAAAATAATTATCTAAGTCACAGTATAGATAGTGTTTGCTTTCTATGAAATGCATGAATTTTTCTTTAAGAAGTGAAAAAATGTATATCCTTTTCTGTTTTTTTTTTCTTTTAAAAATTTCTGTAAAATTGGCATCTTCCAAACTGTAAATGAATTCAAACATATATTGAAGAATAAATGGTGGGGGAAGGGAGAGATAAGAATTACTGTAAAAGTCTTTCATCTGCTGCTTCATTTTTTACTATGCAGAATTTTTGGCAAAAAGATATAGTTGAGTCCATAAATTAATCTACTTAAGTTGATGGCAATAAGAAATGTAGCATCTGTTCCAAGGGTTCTTGAGAATTTAATTCATTAATGCATAATTTCACACCTTGTGTAAAAGACAGAAATTCTTAAAGCTGAAGGCAAAATGAGAGGTCAGACTTCACTGGAGAAAAGTTTGTGTTCTTTTTAGAATTGACATTTACAGGGAATATGCACATGGAAGGTACATAATGAGAATTCCTAGACTGGATAGAGCACAAGCTGGAAATAAGATTTCCAGTAGAAATATCAATAAACTCCAATATGCAGATGACACCACCCTTATGGCATAAGGCAAAGAAGAACTAAAGAGCCTCTAGATGAAAGTGCAGATGGTGACTTCAGCCATGAAGTTAAAAGAGGCTTACTCCTTGGATAGAAAGTTATGACCAACCTAGATAGCTTATTCAAAAGTAGAGACATTACTGTGCCAACAAAGATTCGTCTAGACAAGGCTATGGTTTTTCCAGTGGTCATGTATGGATGTGAGAGTTGGATTGTGAAGAAAGCTGAGCACTAAAGAATTGACGCTTTTTAACTGAGGTGTTGGAGAAGACTCTTGAGAGTCCCTTGGACTGCAAGGAGATCCAACCCGTTCATTCTAAAGGAGATCAGTCCTAGGTGTTGTTTGGAAGGAATGATGCTAAAGCTGAAACTCCAGTTCTTTGGCCACCTTGTGAGAAGAGTTGACTCATTGGAAAAGACTGGGAGGAATTGGGGGCAAGAGGAAAAGGGGACAACAAAGGATGAGACAGTTGTTGGCATTACCGACTGGATGGACATGAGTTTGAGTGAACTCCGGAAGTTGGTGATGGACAGGGAGGCCTGCTGCTGCTAAGTCGCTTCAGTTGTGTCCGACTCTGTGTGACCCCATAGATGGCAGCCCACCAGGCTCCCCCATCCCTGGGACTCTCCAGGCAAGAATACTGGAGTGGGTTGCCATTTCCTTCTCCAATGCATGAAAGTGAAAAGGGAAAGTGAATTTGCTCAGTCATGTCCAACTTCAAGACCCCATGGACTGCAGCCTACCAGGCTCCTCCATCCATGGGATTTTCCAGGCAAGAGTACTGAAGTGGGTTGTCATTGCCTTCTCCAACAGGGAGGCCTAGAGTGCTGCAATTCATGGGGTCACAAAGAGTCGGACACAACTAAGTGATTGAACTGAACTGAACTGAGAGGAAAGTGAAAGAGGGGAGTGAAAAAATTGGCTTAAAACTCAACTTTCAGAAAACTAAGATCATGGCATTTGGTCCCATCACTTCATGGCAAATAGATGGGGAAACAATGGAAACTGTGACAGACTTCATCTTTTTGGGCTCCAAAATCACTGCAGATGGTGACTGCAGCCATGAAATTAAAAGACACTTGCTCCTTGGAAGAAAAGTTATGACCTACCTAGACAGCATATTAAAAAGCTGAGATATTACTTAACTAACATAGTTCCATCTAGTCAAAGCGATGGTTTTTCCAATTGTCATGTGAAAGTTTGAATATAAAGAAAGCTGGAGCACCAAAGAATTGATGCTTTTTAACTGTGGTGTTGGAGAATATTCTTGAGAGTCCCTTGGACTGCAAGGAGATCAAACCAGTCCATCCTAAAGAAAATCAGTCCTGGATATTCACTGGAAGGATTGATGCTGAAGCTGAAACTCCCAGTGCTTTGGCCATCTGTTGAAACAAACTTACTCATTTGAAAAGACCCTGATGCTGGGAAAGAATGAAGTTGGGAGGAGAAGGGGATGACAGAGGATGAGATGGTTGGATGGCATCACTGACTCATGGACATAACCTTGAGAAAACTCCAGGAGTTGGTGAAGGATAGGGAGGCCTGGTATGCTGCAGTCCATGTGGTCACAGAGTTGGACACGAATGAGCAACTGAACTGAACATATGCACATGCATGTATGGGGAAGACGAAACTTTGGGGTAAATAGCCTCCTGGGGTTGTTGTCATAATTTGCAAAACATTAATATATGAATAATAAGTAGCATGCTCTGCTCTATTGACAAGGTAGACAGGATGACATGCAGAAGACAGAGTGAGCATGCCTGTGTACACTGAGCAGCCAGAAGACATGAAAGAGTGTCCTTAGATGATGTCTTCACTAGAATTTTGTAGTCAAGATGACTTTTAGTCTACTATTCCTTTCAGTGCAGTTCAGTTCAGTTGCTCATTCATGTCTGACTCTTTGTGACCACATGAAATGCAGCATGCCAGGCCTCCCTGTCCATCACCAAATTCTAGAGCTTACACAAACTCAAGTTCATTGAGTCAGTGATGCCATCAAACAATCTCATCCTCTGCCATCCCCTTCTCCTCCCACCTTTAATCTTTCCCAGCATCAGGGTCTTTCCAAATGAGTCAGTTCTTCGCATCAGCTGGCCAAAGTATTGGAGCTTCAGCTTCAGCATCAGTCCTTCCAATGAATACCCAAGACTGATCTCCTGTAGGATGGACTAGTTGGGTCTCCTTGCAGTCCAAGGCACTCTCAAGAGTCTTCTCCAACACCACAGTTCAAAAGCATCAATTCTTCAGTGCTCGGCTTTCTTTATAGTCAAACTCTCACCTCCATACACAATAACTGGAAAAACCATAGTTTGACTAGATGGACCTTTGTTGGCAAAGTAATGTCTCTGCTTTTTAATATGCTGCCTAGGTTGGTCATAACTTTTCTTCCAAGGAGCAAGTGTTTTTTTAATTTCATAGCTGCAGTCACTATCTGCAGTGATTTTGGAGCCCCTCAAAATAAATTATTTCACTATTTCCACTATTCCCCCATATATTTGTCAAGAAGTGATGGCATCAGATGCCATGGCCTTAGTTTTCTGAATATGAGTTTTAAGACAACTTTTTCTCTCTAACGTATCATTTTCATCAAGAGGCTTGCAAGTTCTTCACTTTCTGCCGTGAAGTGGTGTTATCTGCATATCTGAGGTTATTGATATTTCTCCTGGCAATCTTGATTACAACTTGTGCTTCATCCAGTCCAGCATTTCTCATGATGTACTCTGCATATAAGTTAAATAATCAGGGTGACAATATACAGCCTTGACATACTTCTTGCCGATTTTGAACCAGTCTGTTGTTTCATGTCCAGTTCAAACTGTTGTTTCTTGACCTGCATACAGATTTCTCAGTAGGTAGGTCCGGTGACCAGGTATCCCCATCTCTTGAAGAATTTTACAGTTTGTTGTGGTCCACACAGTCAAAGGCTTTGGCATAGTCAATGAATAGAAGTAGATGTGTTTCTGGAACTCTCTCACTTTTTCGATGATCCAACAGATGCTGGCAATTTGATCTCTAGTTCCTCTGACTTCTATCAATCCAGCTTGAAATTCCATCTGGAAATTCATGGTTAATATACTGCTGAAGCTTGGTTTGAAGAATTTTGAGCATTACTTTGCTAGCATGTGAGAAGAATGCAATTGTGCAGTAGTTTGAGCATTCTTTGGCATTTCCTTTCTTTGGAACTGGAATGAAAACTGATGTTTCTGGTCCTGTGGCCACTGCTGAGTTTTCCAAATGCTGATTCATTGAGTACACTACTTTCACAGCATCTTCTTTTAAGATCAGAAATGATTCAACTGGAATTCCATCACCTCCACTAGCTTTCTTCATAGTGATGTTTCTACAGGCTCACTTGACTTCGCATTCAAGGATGTCTGGCTCTAGGTGAGTGATCACACCATCGTGGTTATCTGAGTCATGAAGATCTTTTTTGTACAGTTCTTCTGTGTATTCTTGCCACCTCTTCTTAATATCTTCTGCTTCATCTAGGTCCATAACACTTCTATCCTTTTTTGTGCCCATCTTTGTGTGAAATGTTTCCCTGATATCTCTAATTTTCTTGAAGATATATCTAGTTTTTTTTTTTTTCTATTCTATTTTTTTCCTCAATTTTTTTTGCATTGATCACTGAGGAAGGCTTTCTAATATCTCCTTGCTATTCTTTGGAATTCTGCATTCAAATGGGCATGTCTTTCCTTTTCTCCTTTTCCTTTCACCTCTCTTCTTTTCACAGCTCTTTCTAAGGCCTCACAGACAATCATTTTGCCTTTTCGTATTTCTTTTTCTTGGGGATGGTCTTTATTACTGGCTCCTGTACAATGTCACAAACATCTGTCTATAGTTCTTCAGGCACTCTATCTATCAGATCTAATTCCTTGGATCTATTTGTTACTTCCACTGAATAATCATAAGGGATTTGATTTTGGTCATACCTGAATGGTCTGGTGGTTTTCCCTAAATTATTCAATTTCAGTCTGAATTTGGCAATAAGGAGTTCATGATCTGAGTCACAGTCAGCTCCCTATCTTCTTTTTGCTGACTGTATTGAACTTTTCCATCTTTAGCGGCCAAGAATATAACCAATCTAATTTTAGTTTTGACAATTTGGCGATGTCCATGTGTAGAGTGTTCTCTTGTGTTGTTGGAGGAGGGTGTTTGCTATAACAAGTGCCCTCTCTTGGCAAAGCTCTGTTAGCCTTTACTCTGCTTCATTTTGTTTTCCAAGGCCAAATTTGGCTGTTACTCCGGGTGTCTCTTGACTTCCTAGTTTTGCATTCCAGTCCCCTTTAATGAAAAGGACACCTTTTTTTGCATGTTAGTTCTAAAAGGTCTTTTAGGTCTTCAATGAACCATTCAAATTCCACTTCTTCAGCATTACTGTTCAGAACATAGCCTTGGAGTACTGCGATACTGAATGGTTTGCTTTGGAAATTAACAGAGATCATTCTGTCTTTTTTGAGATTGCATCTAAGTACTGCATTTCAAACTCTTTTGTTGACTATGATGGCTACTCTATTTCATCTAAGGGATTCTTGCTCACAGTAGTAAAAATAATGGTCATCTGAGTTAAATTCACCCATGCCAGTCCATTTTAGTTCACTGTTTTCTAAAATGTCAACATTCACTCTTGTCATCTCCAGTTTAACCACTTCCAATTTACCTTGATTCATGGACCTAACATTCCAGCTTCCTATGCAATATTGCTCTTTACAGCATTGGACTTTACTTCCATCACCAGTCACATTCAAAACTGGGTGTTGTTTCTGGTTTGGCTCTGTCTCTTCATTCTTTCTTGAGTATGACTTTAGCAGAGCCATAGATAAAATGAAACCATTTGGGGAAAATTTTTAAAAGGTATACATATTTTTAAGAAATTACCAAATTTCCCAATTGCTCATGAAGAAAGTGAAGGACTTAAGATCTGGATCCTTCATTAATGTATATATGTGTGTTTGTATGTGTATATGTGTATTTTCATGACTTCAAAATCAAGCCAGCAAACCTTGGCTACAGGAAAGACATTTTTCCCTTTTGCCACAAAATCAAAAAGAGACAGATTGCTGTGCTATTAAATGATGAGTAAAAGAGAACTCACAGAATATGCTTAGATCCCTGTGCATGCCCAGAAATCCTAGGAGTCTCAGATGGTTCCCTTCCTTAGAGGGCTAAATTTGTATCTTTGAGCAAAGAAGAACTTTAAGTATTAATTTTTATTTAAGGATAAATCAGAACAATTCTTATTTTACTGAAATTCTTCTTGCCAAGTTATTTCAGAAGGTGGCTACATATTAAAACACCACCATTTCCCATAAAATTTTAAAGAAAATCAGTTAGCAGAATCTGCTAGCATATTTATATTGGTATGCTTTTCTAAATCAGAAATATTCTTAATTTAAGTAGTTCAATATGTAAATAATGTTTCACAACTTTAAAAATTTAATGTGGCATTCTTAAATCATGATTGCAAAATATGATACAACTTTTTTGATCATTATCCAGCAATTTTTGATTTTTCTTGGTTTTGAAAGTAACTGAGGATTTCATTTATAATTCTCTAATAGCTAAGAAAATCCTGTTTTTCATGCTTTTAAAATATTTATATCTTTTACTTTTAACTCTTTATCTAATATTTGTGTGACCATTGTCAAAATAAAACAGGGATATGATTAAGAATTTTTGAAATCTATGAAACATAATGGAGAATGAGTCTTAGTTAAAGTTTGCAGTTAACGAAAGATAAATGAAGAAAGAGATTCTGCGAAAGGTTTATCTAACCTGTGACTTAAAGAATTTCTTATCATGAAAATCTCTGTACTCACCCTCAACCCTTCCTTCTCTCATTTTTGTAATAATGGAAATAAAATAAAATATATATTTGGATATTTGGGAATATACTAAAAGATTTTTATCTATTGATGCAAAACCAACTACTTCAAAATTAAATGACTTCACTATATTAACTACTGTGTCCATTCATGATTTTGCAGTTTGGAATTCCTTGATGGCTCAGATGTTACAGAGTTTGCCTGCAATGCAGGAGACCCAAGTTCAATCCCTGGGTCAGGAAGATCCCCTGGAGAAGGAAATGGCAACCAATTCTAGTATTCTTACCTGGAGAATTCCATAGACAGAGGACCCTGGCAGGCAGCAGTCCATGGGGTTGCAAAGAGTCAGACATGACTGAATGACCTCATTTTCACTTGCAACCTGGACAGGGCTAAGCTGGGTGTTTCTTCTGCCAGTGGTCTTTCATGTAACTGAAGTAAGTTAGTGTTAGGGAAGTTAAATAGACGTAGTCTTGTTCATGGCACCCCACTCCAGTACTCTCGCCTGGAAAATCCCATGGATGGAGGAGCCTGGTAGGCTGCAGTCCATGGGGTCACTAAGAATCGGACACGACTGAGTGGCTTCCCTTTCACTTTTCACTTTCATGCATTGGAGAAGGAAACGGTAACCCACTCCAGTGTTCTTGCCTGGAGAATCCCGGGGACTCGGGAGCCTGGTGGGCTGCCATCTATGGAGTCGCACAGATTCGGACACGACTGAAGCGACTTAGCAGCAGTAGTCTTGTTCAGGCTTCAGAAGAGAGAAAGCAGAACTGGCCTCTGACTTTGCTTCTGACTTGCCAGGATAAGACCCTGACTATGTGCCTGCTGTGAATACAAGCCACGTGACACAACAGATAAGATAGGGGATGGATCATAGAATTGTTGAGCCCTTAGAAGGGGTCTGGCCCACCACATTCAGGACTTAACAACATTTCAAACTACAGTTCAAGATTTATAAGACAAAACAAATAGCATTATTTAGAAAAAAAAAAGTTAGCTTAAAACCAGGGCTGCAATTTGCTCCCAGACTGATGATGATGATATTGGTTTGTGGCCTGGAATTATATAAGCAGAAACTCCCATAGTGGAGTTTGAAGTCTCACCCATAGAGCAGACATGGTCCAGAGCAGCAAAAGGTCCAGGACCTTTTCCCAGATTGCTGTCGCATGGGACTTCCCAGCACTGTTGGAGTCAGGATGTTGGTCAAAATCCAACTTGGTGATGTTTGTACTGTTATTCTCCGTTAACATTCCACTTTTCTTCCCTTTTAATGATTGCTTATTAAAAGTAAGATAGATAATTCTCCATTAGATATTGATACCCCTTTCTTTTAATGACTATACAGTAAAAATAAGGTAGATATTCTCTATTAAATATTGGAAATATTTATATAAAATGAATGGTTTCTTTTGTTAACAAATCATTTGAACCTGAAACAAAAATTAAAGCTTTCTACAAACCAGTTATGTTAATTAAGGCTTAGGATCAGCTCTAATGTCAGAAAGCCCAGGAATCTGTCTTATTTCTTGTAGTCTCGAGACCTTCTCTCTCTCTCTCTCTTTTTTTTTTTTTTTTAAATAATCCACCATTACTCTTTATTTTTTCCACTGATATTGCTGAGTTGAACATATTTCAAACACACAACAAAGTTTTTGGGCCTCTTGATAAAGACATTTTCTTTTTATAAACTTTAACTTTTGAAGAATGATGATACTTTTTCCTTTTTCCTCTTTCTCTTCTCACAGTGAATGGGATTTCCACGGGGGAGTTTTTTATATCTTCTCTTAAGTGTTACATGTAAATAGTTTTTTCAGACAGAGAGCTAAAGTACTTGCCCAGTGTTGCAGGGCTCCCCAAACCACAAAAGCAGAAGCGTTCAGGATGTCTTAAGGCTTAGGTTGAGAAATTGAAAAATTACAACTTCTGAAAATATAATGCTGATAAAGATGAATTTGCCATGAAGAGAACTTCCATGACAGGGCCCCTAACTTGCCAGCACCCTTTCCAGCCCTGAGATTAGATCTGTATACGTAAAATGGCTTGTTGTGAGATACCGATGTAACAGACTATAACACTGACGTTGATATATTGTGTATAACATTATTAATGCTTTCCATAATTTATTTGTGATGTTAATATTATGGAAAAATGCATGACTTAAAGTGTAAGCAAATGCTTCTTTTAGAAGATGTGTGCCTTAAAATTCTGTTTTGATAATGGTCAAATCATAACTACTGAAAAGTAGATAAATAGACATAGAAAAGTAGATTTTTTGTTGTTGTCATTCAGTTGCTAAGTCATATCTGACTCTGCAACCCTACGGCCTGTAGCCTGCCAGGCTCCTTTGTCCATGGGATTTCCCAAGCAAGAATACTGGAGTGGATTGCCATTTCCTTCTCCACAGGTCTCCCTGATCCAGGGATTGAAATAATGTCTCTTGCATTGGCAGGCAGATCCTTTACCACTGAACCAACAGGAAAGCCCAGAAAAGTAGTTAAAATTGACCAAAAAGAAAAGACACAGTAATCGTTTTATAAATGTGTGTAAATAATTTGGTGAGCTTCTAAACTAGTGTTCTGTTATGGGGTTCTCACAAGAAGAATACTGGAGTGGTTTGCCATTTCTTCCTCCAGTGGACCACATTTTGTCAGAACTCTCCACTATGACCCATCCGTCTTGGGTCACCCTACACAGCATGGCTCATAGCTCCATTGAGCTATGCAAGCCCTTTCACCACAATGCAGTGATCCATGAAGGGGATGAGTTAAGCTTTCAAATTATTGTGCTGGAGAAAACTTGAGAGTCCCTTGAACAGCAAGGAGATGAAACCAGTTAATTCTAAGGGAAATCAACCCTGAAGACTCATTGAAAGGACTGATGCTGAAGATGAAGCTCCAATACTTTGGCCACCTGATCCAAATAACTGATTCATTGGAAAAGACCCTGAAACTAATGGGAGAGATTGAAGCCAAAAGCAGAAGAGTGTGGCAGAGGATAAGATTGCTGGATGGCATCACTAATTCAATGGACATGAACTTGGGAAAATTCTGGGAGATGGTGAGAGACAGGGAAGCCTGGCAAGCTGCAGTCCATGGGGTTGCAGAGTCAGACACAACTTAGAGACTGAACAACAAAAACAAAACTAGAAGATTCATTGATCTGCTTTGCTGGAAAGAAAAGTGAAGTCACTCAGTCGTGTCTGACTGTTTGCGACACCGTGGACTGTAGCCTACCAGGCTCCTCCATCCATGGGATTCTCCAGGCAAGAATACTGGAGTGGGTTGCCAAGTCCTTCTCCAGGGGATCTTCCTGAACCAGGGATCGAACACAGGTCTCCTGCAATGCAGGCAGACACTTTACCCTCTGAGCCACCAGGGAAGCTTTGCTGGAAATCCTTAGTATTTTATTAAATTAAAAGTTATATGAGACCACAAACTTATTCTCATTTCTGTTAATATTTTTTAGGTATCCATTTCATAATGAACTCTATTAAAACTAAGACCTATTGTCTATACAAATACATTATAACAAAAATTAAACATATTTATTAACATTGTCAATCCTAAAGGAAATCAACCTTGAATATTCATTGGAAGGACTGATGCTGAAATTGAAGCTCCAATACTTTGGCCACATGATGTGAAAGGCCAACTCATTGGAAAAGACCTTGATGCTGGGAAAGACTGAAGGCAAGAGGAGAAAGGGACAACAGAGGATGAGATGGTTGGATGGCATCACTGACTCAATGGACATGAATTTGGACAAACTCTGGGAGATGGTGAAGGACAGGGAAGCCTGGCATGTTGCAGTCCATGGGGTCGCAAAGAGTTGGACGTGACTGAGCGACTGAACAACAACAAGAATATTAACATTGTAAAGAATGTAATTTCTACAAAAGCACTAACTTTGGCAATTGCTGATTGCCTTTATGGTAAATAGTTATAATCATTGGGATTATCTCACATCCCTTTTCAATTTTCAATTTGGCTGACAATACCAGCTTCCCCTTTGATCAGTGACTTTTCCTTGTGTTTATTAAAATAGAGATCTTCCTGAACTAGTAGAATCATTTTCTAAAAAAAAAAAAAGAAAATATTTGCCATATGTAACAGAGAATTAATTATGTTAATATCATAATATAAAATATTTTAGATATTCTATTTTACAGTGAAATAAGAAGCAAGTATATAATTCAGTAGAATCAGAGACTAAAGTATTAACAAGAAACTTAGAGAGGATAAATGAAAAAGCTGTAATGAGTAGAAAAAAAAATGTTCAACCTCCTTAAAAATTAAAAAAAAGGCAAATTAAAATATTGCAGTAATGAAATGCAATTTCCAGTCTATCAATTTGCCACTATTTTGATAAAACAGACTGATTTATTAGTTGTAGGATTGTAAATGTGATATCTGAAAATAAACACAGAATTTAGACATAGAAATATACCAGAAACACCTCTTAACAAAGAAGATAAAATAGTCATGTCTAATGCTAGTCTGAATTTTTAACTTCAGCAATAGTTTTATTTCTAAAACTCTTTTATAGTTTTTTTTCAAAAAATGCTAGGCTATAACTTATAGTGTCCTATTAATTGGTATCACTTTAGTTATTGTTATTTTATTACTTTGACTGCAGTAAGCATAAGTTTTTAAAAAAAAAATTTCCTTAAATTCTAATATCCAATGTATTTCCAAGTCCTTTTCTATTTTTTGTCTCTTCTACTTTTTATTCATGCCATTTCATTTTCTATTGCACTTTATTCTTTTTTTTAGTAAGATGCTTATCATTACTGGTATTATTATTATTATTTTAAAAAATTATTTGTTGGAATTCTTTTAGCCCTATGATGAAAGCTGTCTTCTTTCAAAGAGATGGTTTATCTTCCTCTATCAAACACCTCAGTCACTGCTTGCAGGGAGATGGGCTCTTTGACTCCACCCTCACCTTGGGCCTGTCCTGGCATCTAACGCTCTCTGTAAATATAAAAACACAAAAGCATATACAGCACAGTGACTATACTTAATATTACCATATGATATTTTTGAAAATTACAAAGTTTAAGTTATCAGGACAAATAAAAAGAAGTACATGAAATTATGAATGTAACCATCCTTTTTGTGGTAATCATACTGCAATATATACATTTTAAAAAAGCATAAATTCTTTCAGTTTGGCAAGTGTCCTCAGGACAAAGTGAAGTTTTGGGTCCAGTTTTTCATCTGAGCTCCAGTTTATTACTTAGAGGTTTTTTTTTTTTAATTTTTTATTGAAGTACAGATGATTTACAACATTATGCTGATTTCAGGTGTCCAACAGAACAATTCAATATATTTTGATAGATTATACTCCACTTAAAGTTATTATAAAATAATGGCTATATATCCCTCTGCTGTATCCTTGTTGCTTATTTTATACTTAGTAGCTTTTATCTCTTAATCTCCTACCCCACCTTGCTCTTCCCCCTTCTCTCTTCTCACTGGTAACCACTGGTTCATTCTCTATATCTGTCAGTATTTTTATTTTATACACATTCACAGTTTTATGTCTTAGATTCCACATGTAAGTGATACCATAGAGTTTTTGTCTTTCTCTGTCTTATTTCACTAAGTATAACGCCCTCTAGGTACACCTGTGCTGTGCTGTGCTTAGTCACTTAGTCATGTCTGACTCTTTGTGACCTCGTGGACTATAGCCCACCAGGTTCCTCTGTCCATGGTGATTCCCTGGATAAGAATAGTGGAGTGAGCTGCCATGCCCTCCTCCAGGGGATCTTCCCAACCCAGGGATCGAACCTAGGTCTCCCACATTGCAGGCAGATTCTTTACCATCTGAGCCATGAGGGAAGCCCAAGAATACTGGGGTGGGTAGCCTACCCCTTCTCCAAGGGAGTTTTCTGACCCAGGAATCAAACTGGGGTCTCCTGCAGATTCTTTAGCAGCTGAGCTACCAGGGAAGCCCCTAGGTCCATATACATTATTGCAAAGAGAAGAATTTAGGTCCTTTTCATGGCTAATGTTCCACTCTTTATATGTACATCTTCTTTATCCTTTTATTTGTTGATGGACACTTAGGTTGCTTCCATGTCCTGGCTATTGTAAATAGTGCTGTTATAAACAATGGTATGCATATATCTTTTTGAATTAATGATTTTACTTACTTCAAATGTGTACCTAGGAATGGGATTGCTTGATCATATGGTATTTCTATTTTCAGTTTTTTGAGAAACCTCCATACTGTTTTCCATAGTGGCTGTACCAATTGCTTTCACACCAATAGTGTACTGGGGTTCCCCTTATTCACATGCTCTCCATTTATTATAGATAGACTTTTTTATGATAGCCATACTGAAAATTATGAGGTGATATCTCATTGTAGTTTTGGTTTGAATTTATCTGAGGATGCATTGGAGAAAGAAATGGCAACCCACTCCAGTGTTCTTGCCTGGAGAATCCCAGGGATGGCAGAACTGGGTGGGCTGCCGTCTATGGGGTCGCACAGAGTCGGACACGACTGAAGTGATTTAGCAGCAGCAGCAGCAGTAGTGCCTAGCATTTCTTTCTCTGCCTATTGGCCATCTGTATATCCTCTTTGAAAATAAGTTTTCAAGTCTTCTCCCCATTTTTTTAATCAGGCTTTTTTTTTTTTTTTTTGGTATTGAGTTGTATGAGCTATTTCTATGTTTTGGGGTATTAACCCTTTATTGGTCATATTATTTGCAAATATGTTTGCTCTTTTAGTATGTTGTCTTTCATTTTGTCTATGGTTTTCTTTGCTCTGCAAAAACATTTAAGTTTAATTAGGTCTCATTTGTTGACTTTTGCTTTTGTTCCTTTTGCCTTAGGAGACAGATCTAAAAAAAAAAAAAAAAGCCACTGTGATTTATGTCAAAGAGCATTCTGTTCATGTTCTCTTCTAGGAGTTCTAGTTCTTTAATTCATTTCAAGTTTAATTTTTGATATAGTGTGAAGGAGTATTCTAATTTCATTCTTTTACATGTCCAGTTTTCTTAGTACTACTTGTTGAAGAGACTGTATTTTCTCCAGTATTTGTTGTTGTTGTTGTTGTTGTTGTTTTTGCTACCTTTGTCATTGATTAATGACCTTAAGAATGTAGGTTTATTTCTGGGCTTTCTACTTCATGTTAGACTTTGGCTTCCATATGTTATCTGTTACTGTAATAATGCTATGTAAGAAGCAATCACAGTACTTCAGTTAAATACAAAAATAAGTGCATGTTGCTTACATACCTCAGATGGTCAGCCAGGCAGCCTTGAAAAATCTTGGTGAGGCTTGTTTGGCTGTCTGGGGATATCTGGGAGGACTGGGGTGATCTGATACCACTCCTCACTGATCTCATCCTCTGTCTGGGACTAACCTTGGTATGTCCCTTGTGGCTGACACAGAAGATACCGCTACTGAACCAGGTTAACTTGCCTGATATTCAGTAAGCCAAACACTGAGACACCAAGGTTTGTAGCAGAGAAGAGGTTTATTCGTGAGGCAGCCAAGAGAGGAGATGGGAGAACAAGACTCTGATGCACCTCCCTGAAGATGAAAGGCTCAGGATGTTTAAGAAACAGGGCGGTCTGAGATGTGGGGAAGGTGATTAAAGTTAAAGAAAAGGTGAACTTTTTTTTTTTTTTTTTTGCAGACTTATCTGAGTTACTTGCTTTTTCATAGGACATATATTCAGAAAATGGCAGCATTGGCATGATCTGAGGGTGAATTTTTAGGCCCTATGACAGTTGGAAGGTTGGTGGTCTGTCCCAACAAGTCTTAAACAGCAGCACCTTGAACTGAACAAGAGCTGACTCTTAAGCAACTGTTACTATAGTCATCCATATTGCAAAACAGTTGTCTATGGAAGGTTGCTAAGGAATCTTGGGATACATTGTCTGCTGCTGCTGCTGCTGCTGCTACTGCTGCTAAGTCACTTCAGTCGTGTCTGACTCTGTGCAACCCCATAGACGCCAGCCCATCAGACTCCCCAGTCCCTGTGATTCTCCAGGCAAGAACACTCGAGTGGGTTGCCATTTCCTTCTCCAGTGCTGGAAAGTGAAAAGTAAAAGTGAAATTGCTCAGTCCTGTCCGACTCTTTGCGACCCCATGGACTGCAGCCTACCAGGCTCCTCCATCCATGGGAGTTTCCAGGCAAGACTGCTGCTAAACCAATTCAGTTGTGTCCGACTCTGTGCAACCCCACAGATGGCAGCCCACCTGGCTCCCCCGTCCCTGGGATTCTACAGGCAAGAACACTGGAGTGGGTTACCATTTCCTTCTCCAACGCGTGAAAGTGAAAAGTGAAAGTGTAGTCACTCAGTCATGTCCGACCCTCAGTGACCCCATGGACTGCAGCCTTCCAGGCTCCTCCGCCCAAGATATTTTCCAGGCAAGAGTACTGGAGTGGGTTATACATTGTCTGAGGCTGCCTGAAACTTGAAAGTTGTGCTATTCACAGGAACAATTAAAGTAAGCTTGGTCAGTGAAGGCGGTTACAGCTTAGTATTTATTAAGCAAATTATGGTTCAGGAGATCTTATTAATGATGACCTCAGTTTCAATATAAGTGAGAAATTCAAAACACATAAGTACCTTTCAGGCTCCTGCTTAGAGCATGTTTGCCAGCTTGGTGCTGGACCAAGGCCACTGCATTACAAAGGGGTAGATACACTTTGGGTTGAAGAATGAGTGTAAATTTTACAATTTGACTTACCTCTGTAATTTCTTCCTATCTTTTCAGTTCTGTGATGCTAGTAAGAAGTATTGTTTTTATATTTATCTAATAGTTTTGCTATTTGCTTTGGTTTATTTGGTTTATTTAGTTTAATAAGTGAGAGAACAATGGGCTGTTTTCATTTATTTTTTCATTTCTATAATTACTAATGTATTTTAACATTTTGAGGCAAATATCATCACAATAAAGCACAGATAATGTTGCACAAATGATTGTGTTGGTTGGACCAAGTAATATAATTCAGGGTAGCAGTTTTTTGCTTTTATAATTAAATAAAACATTACTTTATTTCTTAAGATACAATCAAATATATAGTTTCAACCATGAAAAAAATATGAACTGTACTTAATTTAAACCATCTAGGAGAAATCACTGCTGATAGATTGAAAAAATAATAAGATAGTGTTGTTCATACTTTTAACTTTTTTCATTTCACCTCAAAACATACTGAAAAAAACTTTGCCTGTCTATAAATACTCCTCCATTACATACTTTTAATGACAACATATTATTTTATTCTCTTCTTTACCACAATTTAGTCAATCAAAGTCCTATTTTTGATAGGCTCTACTCTTTTCAATATTATATATAATAATGCAAGGATTATTCATGTAAATTTTTCTAGTTTTTTTTTAATTTAATTTCTTCGGGATGAATTACTTGAAATAGAAAAACTGATTAAAGTTTGTACCCATTTTCAAGGATGTGATTCATATTTCTGTATTTGCCCCCAGAGATGTTTACCCATTCCACCCTGTAGAAATGAACAAGGACCACTCCAGTGAGAACCAGTGGAGGATATCTGCACAATGCATCAGTTATCATCACCTGCCTTTAGCAGAGATGCTGAGGCAGTTAGGCATGTGAGAAAACTTTACAGAGAAAGAGAAAGTTTCTAATGGGAGATTATTGGCACGGAAACATTGGAGGCAAGCTAAGCAGCCATGTATTGTATGTGACTGGTTTGGGTACATACTTGGCTTTCTCTAGTTGGCCCTGTGGTGGAAGCAAGGGAAAATAAAAATTACTTGCAGGTCACTGGTCAAATCCTGACAATTCTAGGTCAACAGTTGTAGAGATGTGGTTGTTTGGTCTGATCATTTCAAAACTTGTGGTCTGGCTTCCTACACTTCCTTTGTGATCAGGGATTTCTTGGCATATAGGTTCTGGCTATTGCTCATCTGTGTGTTTAGTCTTTCAATAATGAAAAAGTTATCTGAGAACTAATGCTTAATATGCATTGTGATATATTTTTTAATGCTTTTAAAATTAAATATTTATGGAAAAAGTTTAGTAAAATAATTGATCCATAGAAAGTCTCAGCAAATACTAGCTGTTATTTACTCACTGAAATTTAACTTCTTAAGCTAGTGTATTTATTTTATTAAAATTTATCAAGTCTCAATGGCATTTAATATCCAACATGATTACCTTATTTCAGGCTCAGAGTATAACAGAATATCATAGACTGGTTGGCTTATAAACAGCAGAAATTTAGGTATCAGAGTTCTGAAGACTAGTAAGTCCAAGGTCAAGTCACTGACAGATTTGGTGTACTGGTGAGAATTCTCTTCCTGGTTCATAGACAGCTGTTTTCTTGCTATGTGTTCATATGGTGGAAAGGGTAAGGGAGTTCTAGGGTTTCTCTTGTAAGGATGTTATCACGTTCATGAAGGTGCCGCCTTCTCAACTTCCAAAGGCCTAACTTCCTAATAACATCACACTGGGGATTGTGTGTCAACATAATGAACCTTGCAGAGACATTATATTCAGTATAGCAATGGTGATGTGATAAGTTGTGAGGATATTCAGAGACTTCCATATTATGTCCCCCAATGTGCACATTTAATGTGCAACCACTCCAATACATCTTTTTTCCATTGCTCTGAAAGTTGTCAGTTTCATTAGAGACAAGGATTTAAACAACCACCTTTCCTAGAGGTGTGTTTTTAAATAAAAAATTGGAATAAAATGTAAAGTTCCTTTTGCTTTCATTGGTTAACATTGGCTTTCTGTGGATGTGTATCAAAGAAGTTAATTATATTTTAGACATTTTAAGGGAAAATTATTTCCTTTTTTGTCAACTAAGTTTAAGTTTGCCTACCCATCAGGAAAAATAAAAATAAAACACTATGACTTCAAGATATAGGTTCATATTTCTTTCTTACATAAAGGAAGTTCAGACATAGCCAATCTAGAGAGATATACCATTTCTGTTAAAGATTTAACCTTTTGTCTTTCCACTTTATTATCTTCACCCTTTATTTCTATTCACACAGTTGTCCCCTGAGCCAAGATGGGTGTTTCACAGTTGAGTTTCAACCTCTAAGAAAGATGGAAGACAAATGGGCAGAAAAAGTTCCTTTGGCTCTAAGGTGACTTTAGTGGAAGTCCCTCAAACATATATATGCTAAGGTATCAGCAGCCCGAATCTAGTCACAGGATCATATTCAGATATAAGGGAGACTGAAAAGTCTAATCTGGATTATATGGAATGATGGTGCTGTGAAAGTGCTGCACTCAATATGCCAGCAAATTTGGAAAACTCAGCAGTGGCCACAGGACTGGAAAAGGTCAGTTTTCATTCCAATCCCAAAGAAAGGCAATGCCAAAGAATGCTCAAACTACCGCACAATTGCACTCATCTCACACGCTAGTAAAGTAATGTTCAAAATTCTTCAAGCAAGGCTTCAGCAATACGTGAACCGTGAATTCCCTGATGTTCAAGCTAGTTTTCGAAAAGGCAGAGGAACGAGAGATCAAATTGCCAACATCTGCTGGATCATCGAAAAAGCAAGAGAGTTCCAGAAAAACATCTATTTCTGTTTTATTGACTATGCCAAAGCCTTTGACTGTGTGGATCACAATAAACTGTGGACAATTCTGAAAGAGATGGGGATACCAGACCACCGGACCTGCCTCTTGAGAAACTTATATGCAGGTCAGGAAGCAACAGTTAGAACTGGACATGGAACAATAGACTGGTTCCAAATAGGAAAAGGAGTACGTCAAGGCTGTATATTGTCATCCTACTTATTTAACTTATATGCAGAGTACATCATGAGAAACACTTGGATGGAAGAAACACAAGCTGGAATCAAGATTGTTGGGAGAAATATCAATAACTTCAGATATGTAGATGATACCACTCTTATGGCAGAAAGTGAAGAGGAACTAAAATGCCTCTAGATGAAAGTGAAAGTGGAGAGCGAAAAAGTTGGCTTAAAGCTTAAATATTCAGAAAACGAGCATCATGGCATCTGGTCCCATCACTTCATGGGAAATAGATGGGAAACAGTGAAAACAGTGGCTTACTTTATTTTTCTGGGCTCCAAAATCACTGCAGATGATGACTGCAGCCATGAAATTAAAAGATGCTTACTCCTTGGAAGAAAAGTTATGACCAACCTAGATAGCATATCCAAAAGCAGAGACATTACTTTGCCAAAAATGTCTGTCTAGTCAAGACTGTGGTTTTTCCAGTGGTCATGTATGGATGTGAGAGTTGGACTGTGAAGAAAGCTGAGCGCTGAAGAATTGATGCTTTTGACATGTGGTGTTGGAGAAGAATCTTGAGAGTCCCTTGGACTGCAAAGAGATCCAATCAGTCCATTCTAAAGAAGATCGGTCCTGGGTGTTCTTTGGAAGGAATGATGCTAAAACTGAAACTCCAGTACTTTGGCCACCCCATGGGAAGAGTTGACTCATTGGCACAGACTCTGATGATGGGAGAGATTGGGGGCAGGAGGAGAAGGGGATCACAGAGGATGAGATGGCTCGGTGGCATTACTGACTCGATGGGCATGTGTTTGAGTGAACTCTGGGAGTTGGTGATGGACAGGAGAGCCTGGTGTGCTGCAATTCATGGGTGTTGCAAAGAGTCGGACACAACTGAGTGACTGAACTGAACTGAATTGATGTGTCTTTAAAAAGTTATGTATCTGTTATTAAGAATGAATAGAGGAAATGGAAGTTGGGTTAAGCAACTAGCAGTTTCTACAGCATTGATTCAGAAAAATTTTCTGGATGCATTCTTCTTAGCTTGAGTTATTTTGTGGATATTCTTGTGATGTAAATGACATAATATCTTTTTCAAGTTACTGCAGTCTTTATTATAACTATTACAATAGTATGATATGGGTAGCTACCTAATTTCTGGTGTCCACTGCCATATGAAAATCTGCTTTTTCTAAAGGAGGAAAAAGAAAACACTTTTTTTTCCCTCTGTAGTCTCTCTCTTTAAATGTCATTGTATTTTTATTTGCTTTTTAAATGTCATACTCCCTTAGGGAAAAAGATGCTCCTGAGTGGCGTACAAAAATTCACAGATGCTGACTCCCTACCCTGCAACTCTATGCAGCCTTCCTAGAACCCACACTCAGGACTTGATGGGGACAATGTGGTGCAGGTGCTAAGTCTGTGTGATGGAGCAAGGGACTGAGACTCTTGTCTGCCCCAGGGAGCTGAGGGAGCATGATGCAGGGCCATGTATAAACCCAGACACTGCCACTTGCTTCACTGTCCCATCATGCTTTGCTAACAAAATGCAGATTGAAAGACAAAATTATTAAGAGTTTCAAGATGGTGACCACAGAGTATGAACCCCAAGTACCAGTGTGGGGTCTCCATCTGAGCATGGAGCCCTGTGCACCTGCACTGGTTACAATCCCTCAAAATCAACATCACTTGTAAGTTCTTCTATTCAGTCTATTTAACAAGCAACTGGGAAACAGATAACACTATTAACATGTTTAGGTAGAATTTTCCAGAGGCAGACCTGACATGAGTTTCTGTGAAAGTGGTTCTCTCAGAAGTTTTCCCAGAGAAGTGTGGTATGAACCTGGGAAGTGGGGTGGGAAATGCAGGCACTCAAGCAAGGGTCTACAAGTTCTCATGGGAATCTTCTCCCATGGGCTCAGAGCTTCTGAGAGGATCTAGGCCACACTTCTTAGTTGTCCTGGCCAGACCACAGGAGAATTGGGAAGTGTCTGCCCCAGACATGCCAGTCAGTAGTTCAAGGACACCCTCCAGGAACATAAATTCCCAAGGACTTTCTGTTCTCCCTGCAGCACTCAGACAGGTATAACTGGGGCAGCCTAGAGAGAGCCCTTCAGCAAAGAGGTGGAGATGCTGATTGCTGGAGAGCAAGCAGACAGATCCAGATCCCTGGGGCCATACAAGGACAAGGAATATGACCCAGACACCAATAGCATGCCTGAAGTAACATCCCAAACTGGACATATGCTTCACAGGCCATGGGTAGAGTATTTATTTCTGCTAGAAGTATCTATAGACAATCAGACACATTACAAAGGTTACTTCTGCAGGGGGAATATTTACACCTTTCCTTGGTGACAATGATGAACATCATCAATAATGCTGAAGTGACTAAAGAAGGACAAGTTTTCTTACACAAGAAACTAACATTCAGAGGAAAGCAGGCTCTTCATGTCACAATGCCTTCTTGATAATGGAGATATAAAATAAAGCCACTGGAGAGTGTTGCATGCATATGTATGTGTGCATTTTTCTGTAGAATAGCTATAAATTTAATCAGCTTCAAGGTAATGGCCCCCAAAGGACCATTACTCTGGGGTTGTGTTCATGCCCCTGATCCATGCTACTTACTTGTGTTAAACTGAAAGGAAAAATGTTTAGGTTGACGAAAATTTCAGTATAAATCTACATTTATTTATTAGTATTTTCCTTTTCACTTTACTTATTTGTTCATCTAATAAATACTGATTTATCATGTGGTGCCTGTGTTTTGGCAGAGAAGAACTCAGCTAGAATATCCTTGACCCCCCTAGTCCAAGGGGCTTCCCTTCCCCAATATCTCATCACATTTTCTAAAGTTTTTGCCTTCACTGTAGTCTTCACTAACCTACTGTACCTTTTTCAATTTATCACTAGTTTATTTTTTTATACTCCCCAATCACATAAACCTCAACAGATTTAATGGAGGATTGGATTAGCTAATATCCAAAGTCATTTTCAACTTTCATATTACATGATGGTGTAAGAATAATTTTCTAACAATTAAGTCACCTCAAATCGAGGTGGCCTTTTTCATAACACAGTGAATTGTTTATCACCATACTTTTTCACAGATATTCTGTTGGCTTAAGATGCTGAAGAGATTATTCATGAATTAGAAAAAGAAGTTGAGAGAGATACCCCTAAAGATTATTTTCATCTTTTGAGCATAGAAACTAAAAAGTATTAAAAGAATAAGAAGAAATATAAAATAGAACACAGAGAATGGCAAGGTATGTAAATTATTTCTTTATGGACTGAAACAAGGCTATTTCACAAGGTTAATGGAAGAAGCATGTGGCAAACACAGTAAAGCACTACATTAAATTTCCCCAAGGGCCCAGCAATTAGGAAAAACATCTTTTTGAGGGAAAAAGTGTCTTGGGCCTCAAAACCTGAGATTTAAGTATTGATAGTCAAACAAGTTTACTATAGACAAACTGGAAAACTAGGAGATAGATTGTGCTTTTATCTTTTTTATCACATGCAAGCATTCCCTTGCCAACCCTCACTGCCACCATGACATATGCCAGCATCACAAACTGCACCAGGATTTTTACTATATTCAAACATGACATCATTGATTGAGAAATATCATCAGACTCTTCATTTTTCTTTCTCAAATCATATGTATCAGGTTGACCCACTGAAATATTATACTATTACTAATTAATATTAATATTATTAATATTAATATTATAAGATTATAATATTATAGGTCAAAAATGCTCAAAAGTCAAGGACTTCATATGGCTTAATCTGAGTCCATTATGCAATGAAGATAATGGCGACCTCCTTCAAAAGGTGCCATGCACACACTGCTGCACTCAGTGCCCCGACCCTTCAGCAGACCACCACCGACACACGCTTCTGCTGGAGACTCCTGTACACTCATGGGCAAGTCTGGATCTGTCTCTTTTGTCATCACTGCTCCTTTCTCCTAGGTCCTGGTGTGCACAAGGTTTTGTTTGTACCCTCCAAGAGTCTGTTTTCCCAGTCTTGCGTAAATTCTGGCATCTGTATGGTGGGATTAATGGCCACCTACTCTAAGTGGGCTTATGCCACATCCAGGTCTGCTGCACCCAGAGCCCCTGCCCCTGTAATAGGTCACTACTGACCAGAACCTCCTCAGGATACACTCAAACACAGTTCTGACTCTGTCTCTGGGGGATCTCTGGATCATGGTGCACACAAGTTTTCTTTGAGCCCTCCAAAGAAGCCACGTCTTGGAAGCTATGCGGTTGATTCTAAACGCAACTTTTCCCCTCCCTCCTACCATCTTACTGGGTCTATTCCTTTGCCCTTGGATGTGGGATATCTTTTTTTGGGTGGTATCCAACATTATCCTGTCAACTGTTGTTCAGCAGCAAGTTGTAATTTTGGAGTTCTTTTTTTTTTTTTTTTAGTTTTTTATTTTTTAAATTTTAAAATCTTTAATTCTTACATGCATTCCCAAACATGAACCCCCCTCCCACCTCCCTCCCCATAACATCTCTCTGGGTCATCCCCATGCACCAGCCCCAAGCATGCTGCATCCTGCGTCAGACATAGACTGGCAATTCAATTCACATGATAGTATACATGTTAGAATGTCATTCTCCCAAATCATCCCACCCTCTCCCTCTCCCTCTGTGTCCAAAAGTCCGTTATACACATCTGTGTCTCTTTCCCTGTCTTGCATACAGGGTCGTCATTGCCATCTTCCTAAATTCCATATATATGTGTTAGTATACTGTATTGGTGTTTTTCTTTCTGGCTTACTTCACTCTGTAAGTAATTGGCTCCAGTTTCATCCATCTCATCAGAACTGATTCAAATGAATTCTTTTTAACGGCTGAGTAATACTCCATTGTGTATATGTACCACAGCTTTCTTATCCATTCATCTGCTGATGGACATCTAGGTTGTTTCCATGTCCTGGCTATTATAAACAGTGCTGCGATGAACATTGGGGTACATATGTCTCTTTCAATTCTGGTTTCCTCGGTGTGTATGCCCAGAAGTGGGATTGCTGGGTCATAAGGTAGTTCTATTTGCAATTTTTTAAGGAATCTCCACACTGTTCTCCATAGTGGCTGTACTAGTTTGCATTCCCACCAACAGTGTAGGAGGGTTCCCTTTCTCCACACCCTCTCCAGCATTTATTGCTTGCAGATTTTTGGATCGCAGCCATTCTGACTGGTGTGAAGTTCTTGAAGGGAAAGATGAGTGCAAATCCTTCAACTCCTCCATCAGGATACATGGTATAGGATAACCTCTGGATTTTTTTTTTTTTTTTTTTGAAGGAGGTTGCCATCATTTACATTATCTCCACCATATTTTGGCCTCAGGTCAAACAACAGGAAGGGAACACAGTTCCACCCATCAACAGAAAATTGGATTAAAGATTTACTAAGCATAGCCCCACCCATCAGAACAAGACTCAGTTTCCCACTCAGTCAGTATCTCCCATCAGGAAGCTTCCATAAACCTCTTATCCTTATCCACCATAGGGCAGATAGAATGAAAACCACAATCACAGAAAACTAGCCTAACTGATAAAATGGACTAGAGCCTCATCTAACTCAATGAAACTATGAACCATGCCGTGTAGGGCCACCCAAGAAGGACAGGTCATGGTGGAGAGTTCTGACAAAAAATGGTCCACTGGAAAAGGGAATGGCAAACCACTTCAGTATTCTTGCCTTGAAAACCCCCATGAATATTAGGAAAAGGCAAAAAAATAGGACACTGAAAGCTGAACTCCCCAGATCTATAAGTGCCCAATATGCTACTGGAGATCAGTGGAGAAATAACTCCAGAAAGAATGAAGGGATGGAGCCAAAGCAAAAACGACACCCAGTTGTGGATGTGACTGGTGATGGAAGTAAACTCCAAAGCTGTAAAGAGTAATATTGCAAAGGAACCTGGAATGTTAGGTCCATGAATCCAGGCAAATTGGAAGTGGTCAAACAGGAGATGGCAAGTGTGAATATTGACATTTTAGGGATCAATGAAATAAAATGGACTGGAATGGGCAAATTTAATTCAGGTGACCATTATGTCTACTACTGTGGGCAAGTTCCCTTAGAAGAAATGGAGTAGTCATCATAGTCAACAAGAGTCTAAGGTGTAGTACTTGGGTGAAATTTCAAAAACAGAATGATCTCTGTTCATTTCCAAGGAAACTACTCAATATCGCAGTACTCCAAGTCTATGCCCCGACTAGTAACACTGAAGAAACTGAAGTTGAATGTTCATTGAAGATCTATAAGACCTTCAGGAACTAGCACCCAAAAAAAAGATATCCTTTTCATTATAGGGGGCTGGAATTCAAATTAGGAAGACAAGAAATACCTGGAGTAACAGACAAATTTGGCCTTGGAGAACAAAATGAAACAGGGCAAAGGCTAACAGAGTTTTGCCAAGAGAATGCACTGGTCATAGCCAACACCCTCTTCCAACAACACAAGAGAAGACTCTACACATGGACATCACCAGATGGTCAATATCAAAATCAGATTGATTATATTCTTTACAGCCAAAAAAGGAGAAACACTATATAGTCAGAAAAAATAACACTGGGAGCTGACTGTGGCTCAAATCATGAACTCCTTATTGCCAAATCCATGCTGAAATTGAAGAAAGTAGGGAAAACCACAAGGCCATTTGGGTATGACTGAAATCAAATCCGTTAAGATTATACAGTGGAAATGACAAATAGATTCACGGGATTAGATCTTATAGAAGGAGTGCCTGAAGAACAATGGATGGAGGTTCATTCCATCCAGGAAGCAGTGATCAAGACCTTCCTCAAGAAAAAGAAATGCCAAAAAGGCAAAAAGATCATCTCAGGAGGCCTAATAAAGGGCTGAGAAAAGAAGAAAAGTGAGAGGCAAGGGAGAAAAGGAAAGATATACCCATATGAATGCAGAGCTCCAAAGAATAACAAGGGGAGATAAGAAAGTCTTCCTCAGTGATCAATGTAAGGAAACAGATGAAAACAGTAGAATCAGAAAGACTAGAGGTCTCCTCAAGAAAAGTAAAGATATCAAGGGAACATTTCATTCAAAGATGGGCACAATAAATGACAGAAATTGTATGGGCTTAACAGAAGCAGAGGATATTAAGAAGAGGTGGCAAGGCTACACTGAAAAACTATACAAAGAAGATCTTCATGACCCAGATAACCACAATGATGTGATCACTCACCTAGACCCAGACATCCTGGAATGCGAAGTCAAGCGGGTCTTAGGGACAAAGCTAATGGAGGTGATAGAATTCCAATTGAGCTATTTCAAATCTTAAAAGATGATGGTGTGAAAATGCTGCACTCAATATGTCAGCAAATCTAGAAAACTCAGCAGTGGTGACAGGACTGGGAAAGGTCAGTTTTCATTCCAATTCCAAAGAAAGGCAATGCCAAAAAATGCTCAAACTACTGCCCAATTGCACTCATTCACACACTAGCAAAGTATTGCTCAAAATTCTCCAAGCCAGGCTTCAGAGTATGTGAACCATGAACTTCCAGATGTTCAAGCTGGATTTAGAAAAAGGCAGAGGAACCACAGGTCAAATTGCTAACATCCTTTGGATCATCAAAAAAGCAAGAGAGTTCCAGAAAGACATCCACTTCTGCTTTATTGACTGCACTAAAGCCTTTGACTGTGTGGGCCACAAAAAACTGTGGAAAATTCTGTAAGAGATGGGAATATCAGACTACCTGGCCTGCCTCCTGAGAAAACTTTATACAGGTCAAGAATCAACAGTTAGAACCAGACATAGAACAATGGACTGGTTCAAAATCGAGAAAGGAATGTGTCAAGGCTGTATATTGTCACCCTGCTTATTTAACTTATATGCAGAGTACATCAAGCAAAATGCTGGGCTGGATGAAGCACAAACTGGAACAGGATCGCCAGGAGAAAAATCAGTAACCCCAGATATGCAGATGACAACGACCACATGGCAAATAGCAAACAACTATAGAGCCTCTTAATAAAAGTGAAAGAGGAGAGTGTAAAAGTTGGCTTAAAACTCAACATTCAGAAAACGAAGTTCAAGGCATCCAGTCCTATCACTTCACAGCAAATAGATGGGGGAATAATGGAACAGTGACTGATTTTATATTTTTGGGCTCTAAAATCACTGCAGATGGTGACTGCAGCCACGAAATTAAAAGATGTTTGCTCCTTGGAATGAAAGAAAAGCAGAGACATTACTTTTCCAATAGAGGTCCGTCTAGTCAAAGCAATGGTTTTTCCAGTAGTCACGTATGGATTTGAGAGTTGGACTATAAGGAAACTTAGAGCCAAAGAATTGAAGCTTTTGAACTGTGGTGTTGGGGAAGACTCTTGAGAGTTACCTGGACTGCAAGCAGATTCAACCAGTAGATCCTAAAGGAAATCAACCCTGAGTCTTCATTGGAAGGACTGATGCTGAAGCTAAAGCTCCAATACTTTGGCCACTTGATGCAAAGAGTGAACTAATTAGGAAAGATCCTGATGCTGGGAAAGATTGAAGGCAGGAAGAGAGGGGATGATAGAGCATGAAATGGTTGGGTGGCATCATCAACTCAGTGGACATAAGTTTGAGTAAACTCTGGGAGATAGTGAAGGACAGAGAATCCTGGCATGCAGCAGTCCATGGGATCACAAAGAGTCGGACACTCCTGAACAACTGAACAACAATAAAGGACAAAAATTTGGAAAAAAAAACAACAACAACAACAACAAATTGTGGGTGGAATTTCTATTAACTTTTTGTATTTACCGGATTATTGCAGTGGGGAATAATAACTAAGACAAAAGTTTTCACAGAATAGGAAAATTTTTCAAAAAAATTGTAAAATAATAAGGGGGCTTCCCTGGTAGCTCAGCTGCTAAAGAATCCGCCTGCAAAACAGAAGACCCCGGTTTGATTCCTGGGTAGGGAAGTTTTGCTGGAGAAGAGATAAGCTACCCACTCTAATGTTCTTGGGTTTCTCTGGTGGTTCAGTGAAGAATCCACCTGCAATGCAGGAGACTGGGTTTGATCCCTGGGTTGGGAAGATCCTCTGGAGGAGGACATGATAACCCAATTCAGTAATCTTGCCTGGAGAATCCCCATGGACAGAGGAATCTGGTGTCTACAGTCCATGGTGTCTCAAAGAGTTGGACATGCCTGAGCAACTAAGCACAGCACAGCATAAATAGCGCAAGGTGCAAACTAGATATTTTGAGATCTGCACTTTTTAAAAAGTCAGAAACAAAACTGCTAAGGAAAGTATTTTCAATGCCATGATTATGTAGGCTTGAGAACAGAACTCTGCATTCAGATGCTTATATCTTTCCTTTTCTCCTTTGCTTTTCACTTCTCTTCTTTTCACAGATATTTGTAAGGCCTCCCCAGACAGCCATTTTGCCTTTTTGCATTTCTTTACCATGGGGATGGTCTTGATCCCTGTCTCCTGTACAATGTCACGAACCTCATTCCATAGTTCATCAGGCACTCTATCCATCAGATCTAGGCCCTTAAATCTATTAAATCCTTAAACATATTAAGAGGTGGCAAGAATACACAGAAGAACTGTACAAAAGAGATCTGCACAAACAAGATAATCACGATGGTGTGATCACTCACCTAGAGCCAGACATCGTGGAATGTGAAGTCAAGTGGGCCTTAGAAAGCATCACTACGAACAAAGCTAGTGGAGGTGATGAAATTCCAGTTGAGCTATTTCAAATCCTGAAAGATGATGCTGTGAAAGTGCTGCACTCAATATGCCAGCAAATTTGGAAAATTCGTCAGTGGCCACAGGACTGGAAAAGGTCAGTTTTCACTCCAGTGCCAAGGAAAGGCAATGTCAAAGAATGCTCAAACTACTGCACAATTGCACTCATCTCACACACTAGTAAAGTAATGCTCAAAATTCTCCTAGGCAGGCTTCAGCAATATGTGAACCATGAACTTCCTGATGTTCAAGCTGGTTTTTGAAAAGGCAGAGTAACCAGAGATCAAATTGCCAGCATCTGCTGGATCATGGAAAAAGCAAGAGAGTTCCAGAATAAACATCTATTTCTGCTTTATTGAC
Organism: Ovis aries; assembly: GCF_016772045.2. Taxonomy (NCBI): domain Eukaryota; kingdom Metazoa; phylum Chordata; class Mammalia; order Artiodactyla; family Bovidae; genus Ovis; species Ovis aries. Next base: position 1,615,356 of record NC_056059.1, read on the forward strand.
TATGCCAAAGCCTTTGATTGTGTGGATCACAAAATCTGTGGGAAATTCTGAGAGAGATGGGAATAACGGACCACCTAACCTGCCTCTTGAGAAATCTGTATGCAGGTCAAGAAGCAACAGTTAGAACTGTACATGGAACAACAAACTGGTTCCAAATAGGAAAAGGAGTACATCAAGGCTGTATATTGTCACCCTGCCTATTTAACTTATATGCAGAGTACATCATGAGAAATGCTGAACTGGAAGAAACACAAGCTGGAGTCAAGATTGCCGGGAGAAATATCAATAACTTCAAATATGCAGATGACACCACCCTTATGGCAGAAAGTGAAGAGGGACTAAAAAGCCTCTTGATGAAAGTGAAAGTGGAGAGTGAAAAAGTTGGCTTAAAGCTCAACATTCAGAAAACGAAGATCATAGCATCCGGTCCCATCACTTCATGGGAAATAGATGGGAAACAGTGGAAACAGTGTCAGACTTTACTTTTTTGGGCTCCAAAATCACTGCAGATGGTGACTGCAGCCATGAAATTAAAAGATGCTTACTCCTTGGAAAAGTTATGACCAATCTAGATAGCATATTCAAAAGCAGAGACATTACTTTGGTACATTAAGGTACATTACATTAAGGTCCACCTAGTCAAAACTATGGTTTTTCCAGTAATCATGTATGGATGTGAGAGCTGGACTGTGAAGAAGGCTGAAAGACAAAGAATTGATGCTTTTGAACTGTGGTGTTGGAGAAGACTCTTTTGAGTCCCTTGGACCACAAGGAGATCCAACCAGTCCATTCTGAAGGAGATCAGCCCTGGGATTTCTTTGGAAGGAATGATGCTAAAGCTGAAACTCCAGTACTTTGGCCACCTCATGCGAAGAGTCGACTCATTGGCAAAGACTCTGATGCTGGGAGGGATTGGGGGCAGGAGGAGAAGGGGATGACAGAGAATGAGATGGCTGGATGGCATCACTGATTCAATGGACGTGAGTGTGAGTGAACTCCGGCAGTTGGTGATGGACAGGGAGGCCTGGCGTGCTGCGATTCATGGCGTCACAAAGAGTCAGACACGACTGAGCGACTGAACTGAACTGAACTGAGAACAGAATACTGAAGTGAAAAAGGAAGTGGAGCATTGACGGGCTATACTATCAGTGTCTAGAGACAACCAGAGTCATAATGAATTTTTCAGAAGTTCAAATCAACTATCTTACTTTATTAAGCCAACACACATTCAGAAAATCTAAACAAGTCACAGTAAGGGAAGATACACAACAGAGGGTGATCATTTGACCTTTGTCTTCCTTTCAAATCTTTCATTTTTGTGGATGCTCACAAAGAATAGCTGAAAAGTAATCTAAAGATTATGTTTCACTTAATTTAAGCTTTTTTGTTGTTGAATTCATATTCTCTCTAACGCTATCAACCATCACTTATTTGGTGCCATCAGTTTTAACTTTTTCCCTTTGCGGAATAAGCTACTTTATATACAAGATTTTTGAACTGTCATTTTACTCTCCAGTGATGTGTTTTCTGAATTAGTTCAGAAAGATTAACAATATTCAACATCAGTATTTATGTGACTATGTGTTCAATTTGAAGAAAATGCCTAGTTATTTTAAAGTATAGATCAGAAATAAAAGCGGAGATGTGGTTTAAATATTTTTTAAACTTCCTATGTTAAAAGTTGAAGCTGAGTAATAATATATTTCTCAGGTAACAGGGAATATGGAATCTGACAAAAGATCAGAAACAAAAGTGGAGAACAGAGTAGAGTTAGAATATCTACCTGGCCAAATATTGGCCGGGGGCAGTGGTGAAACCTGCAAAATTAAGTTGGGTTGTACTTACAGAATGCCATTGTGTTTGTTTTTATAGCTGTCATGACAACTTACCACAGATCTAGTGGCTTAAAATAATATTCATCTGTTGTCTAATAGCTCATGGGGTCAGAAGTCCTTGTGGATTCAGCTGGGTCCTCTGCCCCAGATACTATACACTCAAATTGAGGCACTGGCTGGCCCGGACTCAAGTGTGGAGGTTCTAGAGAGAAGTCTGCTACTAGGCTCACTCACGGCAGAATAATCTTTACCAAGCAGTTGTAGGACTGAGGTCCCTCTTTCCCTGCTGCCTGTCAGCTGAAGGTCATTCTCATCTGTTACAGACATTATCTGGCTGGAGCTAAATGCATTCAGATATCACATGGATTAGAAGTGGAATTATCGAATGAATGTTTTAGAAAAGTATATTATTTGGGTATGCCTTTAAGCAATTGAATATATCTTTAGGCAAATTTATTTTAATGCAAATAGATGCATTTATATTTAGCAATGTTTATGAAAGCTTACATTTCTTTGAGTAATATTCATTTATTTAATGTAATAAAATTCATGACAGTGATTCTGTCCTGAAGTTTCAACTCTAACACAGCATATCTAACATGTATACTATCATGTGAATTGAATTGCCAGTCTATGTCTGACGCAGGATGCAGCATGCTTGGGGCTGGTGCATGGGGATGACCCAGAAGGATGTTATGGGGAGGGAGGTGGGAGGGGGGTTCATGTTTGGGAATGCATGTAAGAATTAAAGTTTTTAAAATTTAAAAAATAAAAAACTAAAAAACTAAAAAAAAAAATATTAATCTATTTTCAGTATTCATTTTCCTGTTTTATACCAAGAGCTTCCTTTCTCTTAAACAGATCTGGAAGTATTTCTTCTTCCATAAAACTTTTTATTGTGAGTTTTAATCAAAATAACTATCTGTTCTCCTTCACTCAGTCATAGGTGATAATATTTCTATAGTTATTTTCACTAATCCTAACACTAATTGTATATTTTAATTTTTTTCTCATTCATAGGCATTCAGTGGTGTCTCAAAAATAATGTTCTTCATGTTCACTCATATATTTTAAGTCCAATATATCTGTAGTTTTATTAATATTTCTTACTTTGAATTGCAAACTCATTACACAACAAGGATGTGATTTCTACCAATAAGTTGTAATTTCTAGTGCAAAACAAAGACACACTAAGCATTTAATGAGTTACATTAGTAAGAAAGAAGAAAATGATTATATTCACATTGACCATTTAAGAATATAGCAAGAATTAGCCTGTGATAATATGATGAAATAATGCTTGTAATAGGACAAATTTTCATTGTTTTCATCAGTTAATTGAAGACTGGAAATGAACACCTATTATGTGTTAGAAGACAATTCTCTGCAGGTCTTTTGTGTTAACTGCATTTCTTGTAAATAGAGGTACTAACAGCTTTTGTTCTGAATATTCTTTCAAGAATATTTGTGAAGTGAACGGCCTTGGAAAATAGAAATAATGTCTCTTCTAGGAAAGAAGTTATGTAGACTGTCCAGTGTAATAAAGATAATGTGTCCCTCTGAGGCAAAAATCTGCTATAAGGCATTAGAATTAAGCCTGAGGTTCCTTTCTTGTAGTATAAACCGCTGTATATGCAGGTGTCACCTCTCTTGTTTTGCCAGCCCATGATAAGTGGGGCAAAGGGAATTGACACATGCAAATGATCATACTTTGGCTAGCGCAATTGCTGTGAGTAATTAACTGCCTCCTGTCTTGTTTTCTGTCAGCATCCATGAAACTGAGGGAGGCTGGCTTGTGAGCTTGTGAATAGAGTAAATCCAGACCCTTCCATGTTTTTGACATTATATTTCAAGAATTTGCTGCATTTTTAAAGAAAACTAAGCTATACCCTTGCACTCATGTAGTTAATCTATTTTAGGCTCCTTTTGAGAAAAGAATTACAAAGTAGAAAATCGGGACTAGGGGTTTTTCTTTTTTGTTATTTTTTATAAAGTAAGCCACAGTATTTGTATCAGTGTAATGCCATGACTTCTGGATTAAAAAAAAAAAAAAGAACTTTTCCTTTCTTTCTTTCTTGAATAACATAACTCTAAAAATTGCTAAGAAGATATTATTTTTTAATTAATCAAAGTTTTGTTCATTTGGAAAGTTTAAAATCCTTTAGAGGGTCCTTTTTATTGCTGTTTTCTTGTTTCATTGCTTAATTCTTTTTTTGCTTCTTTTATATTTTTTAGGATAGGTTTGACTTTACAGTTGTCAGACAGGGATATTTACTACTTTTTCTATTGATGCACCCATTTATGATTTTACGTATGTGTAGCCAGAGCCACATTAGGGCTATAATTCCCCAAACTCCTAGAGGCTCCTTATGTCAGTTTCTATTTACCTAAATGACAGGACAGGTTGCTTCTTCTTAATTTGCTGATCTTTAGCACCACTGTTCCATCCCCTATCTACTTCCAGACAGCCCTGTGGGAGTTGTTTTAGGATTAGAGGAGGGAAATATGTTGCAAAATAAAAATTAAAAATATTTTAAAAATGATATGGGGTGATTTGAAGAAGACTGATGAGGAAGGCCAGTAACAAGATTCTCAAGTCTGATTCCAGGAATCTTCCATCTGTTCCTTAAAAATCTAACCACTCTTCTCATAGACGAATCTATTTTATTAATAAGTAGGACATGAATTCTCACTCAGTCTGGAGGGACAGAATGGTCTGATTCTTGAACTTTGGCCAAGAAGAACAGACCTCATGACAAAAGGAAGCAGACAATGATAAACATATTTCACTCTTTCAGAAAATATTAATTAAGAGAAATAAACTGAGAATGTTGGTTGCAACATCTTGAAACAGAGTTGGAGTTTGTAGAGCAGGGCAGCGGTGCAATGAGAAATCGTGGGAGTGGTGAGGGGCTTTTCCTTTTCTAAGCCCAATTGATCACTTAAACCTGGCACAGGACCGTTTTGATTTTTTTTCCCTAATACAACTCCCATATCAATTCTAAGACTGTTCAATGTTTTGTAATGAACTATGTGAATGGTACTCCATATAGTTGGTACTTAGAAGAGAGTGTATATGTGTGTAAGTATAACTTATTCACTTTGATGTACAGCAGAAACTAACACAACACTATAAATACACTATGATCCAATAAAAATGATTTCAAAAATATTATTTAATATTCTATGGGAGGTACAAAGAAAAGCAAATGAAAGATTATAAACCTGGCATAAATCTTTAGAAGGAAGCACATTTAAATATGCTGATCTAAAATACAATGCTGCTTGTTACAAGACACGTACTAATTTGTCTCTGTCATTAATACCTTTATTCACTCCAAAACTTATTACTAAGGAAATATCAACCAAGGAATCACTATGCTAGTAGTTGTGGCGGGTACAATAAGTCCCCTACATATGAATGCATTCTGTTCCAAGATTGTGCTTGTAGATCCAATTTGCTTGTAAGCCCAACAAAGTTTGAAGTACTCAACTAACACGATTGGATATATATTACTGCACTTTAATATTTTTAAATACTTTTCACATAAATAACACATTAAAACACATGAAGAATAAGGAAAACATTTTTAATCTCAGAGTATAGTACCTTGAAAAGTTCAGTAGAACAGTACAACAGCTGGCAAACAGGGGATGGCATTGAGTGAACAAGTAAAAGAGTTACTGCCTGGTAGAGGAAGAGGAGGTGGGACAGGGTACAGCTGAAGGATCACCAGCAATGGGAGGTGGAGGGCAACTTTCAACATCATATATAGAGGACCTACTGCAATTTGAGGAGGTAGACATACATGCCATCCATGAATGGCTTCCAGGCTTAAAGAAGATATAAGGCACATGGAAAACAATGATTTCCAAAAGAAAGGCTAAGTGCCACAACACAAAGTGTAGGCATGGTGCTCTCATGAGGAATGGAGGAAGGATCTGATTACAGAGGTCTACAGGTATGTCTAGGCTTAGCCTCACAGCTTCACCCATGGGCAAATCCTCTTCCTTCTGCATAAGATATACCTGATTTGCACAGTTAGGAGCTGCTGTGAAATTCTCTGTTTGCTTATATGACAAATATCTAGATATAGTTGCCACATACCAGGAGCTGTAGGTAGTTGGGTTCATAATATAATATGTGGAATAAAGTTTATTATATTATGATTCTATTAACATTGTCATTATAATTATCTATGAGATTTTAAACTCAATTTAGTGAAAGTGAAAGTGTTATTCACTCAGTCCAGGATTCTCTGTCCATGGAATTCTCCAGGCAAGAATACTGGTATGGGTTGCCATTTCCTTCTCCAGGGGATCTACCTAACCCAGAGATTGAACCTGGGTCTTCAGCTTTGCAGGCTGATTCTTTACTGTCTGAGCTACAAGGGAAGTCCCAATTTAGTACCTTAGAACTAACAAAATTCCACACTGTCAGGAAAGGCAATAGTAAATACATATTTGATGAAATACACACATGATTTTGGTGAAGTAGTCTTTCAGCATAACTCATCAGATTGATACTAGATTAAACAATTCAGAGTCTCTTATTATATTCTATTATCCCTTGCTTATAAATTTTGAGTCAGTTTCTATACTGGAAGCTCTCCAAGCACAAAATAAAACCACTCTTTTAAATACAGAAGTAAGTAACAACAAGCATATTTCCTGGCATTAAACTCTTATCTTGAGTATTAAATAGGAAAGAGAAAAACATTGCTATATGTATATTTTGTGCAAAATCCAAAATCATATTGATATTTAAATATATATTTGATAGTCACATCTTCTAAAAATCTAGTTATCAGCCATCAACACACAGTCATCCCAATTTGAAAGACTAAACAAATTCAAATATGTATATATATATATGTAAAGGTGCATATAAATGTAAAAGTCCCTGGGTAGACTTTATTTTATCTAAGATGAATATATATACTCCCAACCTATTTTCTGTGACTGTTTCTGGAAGTTTGAAATACCATAATGTATAACTCAGAATACTGAACTCAGCAGAGGGAAAATACAACTGTTCAAATACTTCACTGTAAAGACCACTTCAATTTTCTTAAACCAGATATCAAGAATCCCCAAAGTACTCATCAAATATTAATATTTCCTGAAACTGTACTATCTTGTGGTGTGGGTGTGTATGTTAATCACTCAGTTGTATCCGGCTCTTTGGGACCCTATGGACTGTAGCCCACCCAACTGCCCTGTCCATTGAATTCTCCAGGCAAGAATACTGGAGTGGATTGTCATTTCCTTCTCCAGGGGATCTTTCCAACCCAGGGATCAAACCTGAGTCAGTAAAGAATTTGCCTGAGATTCTTTACTGTCTGAGCCATTGGGAAAGCTCACTAGCATTTGGTATTGTACCATAACAAGAAACTAAAACATCTATGCTTTTATTGATTGCTTTGTTTATAGTGTGACGATGTGGCAAGGGACAATGTTTTCAGTAGACTATAAACATGATCTGTAGCAATAGTAGATGTTCACTCATATTCGATGGTGCCTCCTGATCTCAGTTCTTTCTAGAAGTTATTGGAACTTCCAGGGAGTATGTGCCTTAGACCACAGGCATTGGGAAGAGTGGTGGGTATATATTTTAACTGTATTTACATAAGTCTTGTGTCTTTGGTGGTAATAGCACAAAGAAAGGACTTCTTGTATTAAGAACATCTTCACTCTTCACTTAATTTTGTTTCAGAGATTTTTACCATAATGTAGGAAATGCAATTTAACCCAATGTATTTCTCTGTAACTTTATTGGCATGTCAAAATCAATGCAAATTGCTACTCTGTGGCCAGAAGTTCCACAGAGATTCAAGTTTTATGCCAATCCTTTGGCTCCTATTATTTTTCAAGGCATCTTTAAAAGATTAGTAAACATCACTGTCTGCTGAACTTAAAAAGTAAAACCAGTATACTGAATTTTTTTTTCATTTCTCCAAACAAATATCTAGAAGCAAATAGCTCATTTTATTCTCTAATCTAGTACATACATATTTGTATATGTATCTGCTCAAATTCCATATGTTAGAAGTTTGTGTTGAACATAAACTTGAAGTATGTTATTGAATTAATGAGCTTTCCTTCATCTTGCATGCATGCTCAGTTGTTCACTTGTGTCCAACTAAGAGTGACCCTATGGACTGCCAGATTCTTGTGCCCATGGTTTTTCCAGCAGAAAATACTGGAGTGGGTTGCCATTTCCTACTCTGGGGAATCTTCCCGACCCAGGGATCAAACCTACATCTCTTGAGTCTCCTAAATTGGCAAATTCTTTAGCACTACACCCACTGGGAAGCCCTTCCCCTCATCTTACTTCAGCTTAATAGTCTCTTGTTATCACGTTTTATGTGTGTGTTTTGTAATCATATTTATTGTTATTTTATTTTATCCATAGTCATATATAAATTATTGATTGCATCATTTGAAGTCATATAAAAGATAATAGACTTGGTAATATTAGTGAAGTTTCTTAATCTCAACTCATAACAAGTCATTTTTAACACCACATAATGCCATGAGATTAGTAAATGTAAACAGTCCTCTGGACACAGGAACAAGTTACTGGATGAACTGGAGACCAATAGGTGTAAGAAGATAGAGAAAGGGAGAGAGGAGTTTGCCAAAGACAACCGTTCTACCCTGCAATTTTCTCGGGGGAGGCTGTTATTTGTTGGTCTCTCCTCTTATCTGATTTCAAGGTAGAACTAGTAGAAACTTTTAAATCAGAAAGAATGTCTAAATAGAAAAAAGGACCAATTTTTTCATGTTTAGTTCTAGCCTGTTTGTGTGCTACGTCACTTTAGTCATGTCGAACTCTTTGTGACCCTATGAACTGTAGCCCACCAGTCTCCTCCATCCACGGGATTCTCCAGGCAAGAATGCTAGAGTCAGTTTCCATGCTGTACTTCTGGGGATCTTCCCAGCACTTGGATCAAACCTGCATATCTTGCATTGGCAGGCATGTTCTTTACCACTAGTGCCGCATAGGAAGCCCCCTAGTTCTAGGCTACACAGCACTTTTACAAATTTTAGTAAGATAGTTGTCAAGCTAGATTTTTTAAAATATACTATTTTAATAGAAATTTTGATGCATAATAAGGCCAGCAAATCAGGAGATGTTTTCTGCAAAAAATACAGTTACTCACAATTACTCACAATTCCCAAGAGGAAGGAAGCAGGCCACATCAGGGGGGCCACTCAGGGAAGCACCAGCATTGGGCAGAAGACTTTACTGTGATTTCCACAGAAAGGAATTGGTGAGGTTGTGTGGGTGGACTTAGCAATAGCTACTTTGAATGATTTTAACAGGGTCTGGGGCACAGAGCTGTTCTTGTTTGTCTAGTACCTAGCACTGGAATCTTTAAGCTCAGAGGCAAGATCTTAATAAAAGGCAATAAAGGGGGTGGTTGGGGGTGTGGACTCTGGATTGGTTGGCTTTGATTTTGAAAAATATGTTTCTAAGAGAAGGACTCCTCTTGTAAGGGGGAGATGTGTGGGTGGGAGACGGGACATGAGGGAGGCAGGAGGTCAAGTCAGGTGTCTCAGGCATATGTTGGGTTGTCTACAGCAAGGCATGTCCAGTATACTCATGAAGGACAGATACTAAAGTATCCAGTTTACAGAAGTTGGAGACATGTTTAATGAATTAGATGAATCCAACTGGTTATTCAAATTAGCTTTCCTAGCCCAGTCTCTACCTTCTTCTCTGCCCTGTTCTGGGCCCTGAGAGTCCAACATTTATATACCACTTAACTCCATTTTTTCCCAGTATGCTTGAAGGTAGAGTAAGTGATGAGGCACACCTCTTGGTGGTTGGATGTGGGATGAATGGTCCTGTATATGTATATTATCCCTGCTCCTCCATTCTGACATTGTCTTACACGTAGTTCTAACCTCTATTACCCAGGGCTCTGCCACCACTTCTGCTTTGATCATGAAGGACAGATAGGAAAGTTTCTGGCAACATTCATCCTATCTTTTTTCACCTCGGAGTTGTTATGAATTCCCATTGTTTCTAGCCCCGGGTGCTTCCCCATCTCTTGTAGATCTTCTGCATGCTGCACATACTTCTGTAAATAGCCCCTTCAATAAACTGTCTTCAGTTAAACTGTGAATATACTATTTCATTTTTTTCCTGCTGGGACCCTAATCTTACACTCTTTTTCTGGTTAAACACAACCTTGCCAGTCCAAGCTTACTAAAGAAAGGAGTCCTTTGTGCTAACAAAAGCTAGTTTTCTTCTTTGTTTAGTCCAGTGTCAGACTGCAGGGTTTGATTACTAAACTTAGACTCCACTTTCGCGCCCATTAGCCTTACCCTGTGCTTCACACACTACAGAATGCATTGACAGAGGAAGGAATGAAACACGTACTGCACTTACCATGGAAGAAAACCAAGGTGGAAGAAATGGCAGAATCTCCTGCCTCTCACACAGACGTTTGTATTTAAAGAGTTCGTTTTTATAATGCAATTATATATTCAGAATGTGTCTGTACTTATCCATGATTTTATGTGACAGATTCCTTTCAGATAGGATAATACTGTGGTTCTTAATGCATCACAATCTAATGGCAGCTATGGAACATAAGTTTGTATCTTTCTGTAATAAGATAGTATCTTTTTTAATATAAATTCATTTATTTTGACCTACATAAGTTATGGTCTGATATATGAAGTTCAGGGCTTCCCTGGTGGCTCAGAAGTTAAAGCGTCTGCCTTCAACGTGGGAGACCTGGGTTCGATCCCTGGGTCGGGAAGATCCCCTGGAGAAGGAAATGGCAACCCACTCCAGTATTCTTGCCTGGAGAATCCCATGGATGGAGGAGCCTGGAGGGCTACAGTCCACGGGGTCGCAAAGAGTCAGGCACGACTGAGCGACTTCACCTTCACCTTCACCTTCGTATGAAGCTCATGTATAAAAAACTACACAACTTGTATACTGATTTCTTTTCTTCTTTGGTGGAAATTCATAGATTCATCACTTAGCCTCATCTTTAGTGCCCTGACTAGTATCTGTTAAAAATGATAGCTTTTTGAGAAGATTTTAGACTAATTTGTACAAGAAAATGGGAACTTTCTAGTAAAGTGGACAAGAAGGAAGAGTGAGAAAGGAAGATGAGGACTTAGAGGGACTTAGACATCTAGAGAGTATATGGCAGCGCCCAACAAGGGAAGGCTGAAGAGGAGACCTACTGAGTTGGGAAAAAGCACCAGAAGAGTAATTTGGAAAATGACTGACTTATCCTTTCACATTTTCATTTCTGAAATATATGTATAGTTCTTAACATTAGCTATAATTGTTATCAGGTCCTGGATTCCAATTAAATCACTATCACTTTTCTTTAGCTGTCTATGTCAGAAAAATACAGATTTGTTATATTTTTTAATTTTATCGAAGTATAGTTGATTTACAATGTTGTGTCTAATTTCTGTTGTACAACAGAGTAACTCAGTTGTGCATGTGTATTCTTTTCCATTATGATTTATTACAGGATATTGAATATAGTTCCCTGTGCTATACAGTAGGACCTTATTGTTTATCCACCTTTTGTATAACAGTTTGAATCCACAAATCCCAAACTCCCAATCCTTCCCTCCTCCCTTCCCATGCCAGCTTGGGAACCACATGTCTGTTCTATATATAAATGAGCTTGTTTCTATTTCACAGATATGTTTATTTGTGTTGTAGCTTAGATTCCACATATAATATCTTATGGTGTTAATCTTTCTGACTTCTACACCGCTATGGCAATTTCTAGGTCTGTCCATATTGCTGCAAATGACATTATTTTATTCTTTGCAATGGCCGAGTTACGTTCCATTCAGTGTGTGTGTGTGTGTGTGTGTGTGTGTGTGCACAGTCTTTCAGTCATGTCTGACTCTTTGCAGCCCCATGGAATGTAGTCTGCCAGCCTCCTCTGTCCATGGAATTTCCCAAGCATGAATACTGAAGTGGGTTGTCATTTCCTACTCCAGTGGATCTTCTTAACCCAGGGATCAAACCTGCATCTCTTGGATCTCTTGCATTAGCAGGCAGGTTCTTTACTGCTAGTGCCACCTGGGAAGCCCACAGTGGCTACACCAGTTTACATTCCCACAGACAGTGCAGGAGGATTCCCTTTTCCCCACACCTGCTCCAGCATTTATTATCTGCAGAATTTTACATGATGACCATTCTGACTGATGTGAGGTGATACCTCACTGTGCTTTGATTTTGCATTTCTCTATTAATTAATCAGCCCTAAGTACATGTTCTTTGGAGAAATGTCCATAAGATCTTCTGCCCATTTTTCAATTGGGTATTTGTTTTTTTATTGAATTGTAGTATCTGTCTGCATATTTTGGAAATTGTTGATCACATCATTTTTGAATAATTTTTATCAGTTTGTGAGAGATCTTTTCATCTTGTTTATTGTTTCCTTTGCTGCACACAAGTTCATAAATTTGTTTACTTGTTGCTTTTATTTATTGACTTTGGAGACTGACCTAAGAAAATATTGGTACAATTTATGTCAGAGGATGTTTTGCCAATGTTCTTTTCTAGGAATTTTATAGTGTGCCTTTCCTTATATTTAAGTCTTTAAATCATTTTGAGTTTACTTTTGTGTAGGTGAGATGGATTTTCTAACTTCACTGTTTTACATGTTACTGTCCAGCTTTCCTAACACCAGTAAACACAGATCTTCATAGCAGCTTTCTGCAATCTCTCAATCCCCTCTCAAACTGTATTATGAACTCAACATCAAAAAGCCAATGATATCAGCCAAACTGTTTAGAAATCGTAATTAAAGGAGATTATCCATGGGTGAACAAGATAACTAAGCTCCCAAAACTTCAATACCATTAATTCAAAAAAGAAAAAAACATATAAAAGTTTTAACAACTGTTTTGGTAATAAATCCCCATTAATTTGATCTAATTGGGTTAATTTTTTATCCATATGAAGTTTGTTTCAAACCAGAGGATCCACTGTGCTTGATTTGAAAAGTGAAAGTGAAAGTCGCTCAGTCATACCCAACTTTTTGGTGACCGTATGGACTGTACAGTTCCCGGAATTCCCCAGGCCAGAATACTGGAGTATGTAGCCATTCCTTTCCCCAGGGAATCTTCCCAACACAGAGACTGAATGCAAGTCTCTCACATTGCAGGCATATTCTTTAAAAAATAAGCCATCAGGGAAGCCAAAGAATGCTGGAGTGGGTAGCCTATCACATCTTCAGAGGATCTTCCCAACCCAGGAATCAAACAGGGGTCTCCTGCATGGCAGGTGGATTATCTACCTGCTGAGCTACCAGGGAAGCCCACGTTTGATTTTACGACTCTCATTAAACACATTTAACATATTTTGCCAGTATTTTTCTTTTTACCTCTAGTGAGTTATTTATATGGAAATGCTAGGTTACATAGATATTTTACTTCCCTAAATGTTTTCTAATTAATAGGCAGAAAAAAAGGAATTTTATACACTTCTTTTTTTTTTAATTTTAAAATCTTTAATTCTTACATGCGTTCCCAAACATGAACACCCCTCCTACCTCCCTCCCCATAACATCTCTCTGGGTCATCCCCATGCACCAGCCCCAAGCATGCTGCATCCTGCGTCAGACATAGACTGGCGATTCGATTCTTACATGATAGTATACATGTTAGAATGCCATTCTCCCAAATCATCCCACCCTCTCCCTCTCCCTCTGAGTCCAAAAGTCCGTTATACACATCTGTGTCTTTTTTGCTGTCTTGCATACAGGGTCGTCATTGCCATCTTTCTAAATTCCATATATATGTGTTAGTATACTGTATTGGTGTTTATCTTTCTGGCTTACTTCACTCTGTATAATCGGCTCCAGTTTCATCCATCTCATCAGAACTGATTCAAATGAATTCTTTTTAACGGCTGAGTAATACTCCATTGTGTATATGTACCACAGCTTTCTTATCCATTCATCTGCTGATGGACATCTAGGTTGTTTCCATGTCCTGGCTATTATAAACAGTGCTGCGATGAACATTGGGGTACATGTGTCTCTTTCAATTCTGGTTTCCTCGGTGTGTATGCCCAGCAGTGGGATTGCTGGGTCATAAGGTAGTTCTATTTGCAATTTTTTAAGGAATCTCCACACTGTTCTCCATAGTGGCTGTACTAGTTTGCATTCCCACCAACAGTGTAGGAGGGTTCCCTTTTCTCCACACCCTCTCCAGCATTTATTGCTTGCAGATTTTTGGATCGCAGCCATTCTGACTGGTGTGAAGTGGTACCTCATTGTGGTTTTGATTTGCATTTCTCTAATAATGAGTGATGTTGAGCATCTTTTAATGTGTTTGTTAGCCATCCGTATGTCTTCTTTGGAGAAATGTCTATTTAGTTCTTTGGCCCATTTTTTGATTCGGTCGTTTATTTTTCTGGAATTGAGCTGCATAAGTTGCTTGTATATGTTTGAGATTAGTTCTTTGTCAGTTGCTTCATTTGCTATTATTTTCTCCCATTCAGAAGGCTGTCTTTTCACCTTGTTTATATTTTCCTTTGTTGTGCAGAAGCTTTTAATTTTAATTAGATCCCATTTGTTTATTTTTGCTTTTCTAATGGAAAAGTATTAATATGTGTAGTTATTTTCTTTCTGAAAGTTATGAGGTTGTCAATTTCCTTAAGTATTCCAAAGAATTCGTTTTCACAGTTCATATCTAGGATTCGTGTAGTGACTGCTTTGTTTTTCTTTTATTTTTTTCTGTAAATGCACAGAGCTCTTAAATTTTGTTTATTTAAAAGAGAAAATGTATAAACTTACAGAGAATCTATCAATTTCAGTTATGGCTGTCAAGCTGTTCATGAATCATTTATTTTCTGTGAGCTGCCACTCCCTACTAACACCCACCTTCTGCTTCTGTACACATTGAGAAAATTCTTAATGACATTTTCAAATATCTGGATTTACTAAGGTAGTTCAGACTTGAATGAGACACAGTAATGTTATATATCCAAATAATGCTTTATATTAAAACCTTATATAGGTACTCTTCTATTGGTCAAAAATGTTAATTAAAAAAGAAAAATTCATTCCCATGCATACAGTGAATGGATATCAGTGGCATTTTCTCCTTGATATTTTGTTAATAATGTGACGTTACAGGTATTTAGAAGGATATGTCTGGAAATCAATTTGTAATCCACATATGTGTTAGGTTATCTGGATTTGGAAGTAAGAGACCTGTATGTGAGAAGCCCAGCTCTATTATCTGTTGTTTCAGTGATTTAATAAAAGGTATGTAACAGGTGTGACCTAAATCAAACCCCTCATATCTATACAGTGGAAATGAGAAATAGATTTAAGGGATTAGATCTGATAGATAGAGTACTTAATGGACTATGGACAGAAGTCTATGACATTGTACAGGAGATAGGAATCAACACGAAGAAAAAGAAATGCAAAAAGCAAAATGGCTGTGTGAGGAGGCCTTACAAATAGATGTGAAAAGAAGAGAAGTGAAAAGCAAAAGAGAAAAGGAAAGATATGCCTCTTGAGGAACCTGCATGCAGGTGAGGAAGCAACAGTTAGAACTGGACATGGAACAACAGACTGGTTCCAAATAGGAAAAGGAGTACGTCAAGGCTGTATATTGTCACCCTGCTTATTTAACTTATAGGCAGAGCACATCATGAGAAATGTTGGGCTGGGGAAGCACAGCTAGAGACAAGTTTGCCAGGAGAAATATCAATAACCTCAGATGTGCAGATGACAACACCCATATGGCAGATAGCAAAGAAGAACTAAAGATCCTCTTGATGAAAGTGAAAGAGGAGAGTGAAAAAGTTGGTTTAAAGCTCAACAACCAAAAAACTAAAATCATGGCATCTGGTCCCATCACTTCATGGCAAACATATGGGGAAACAGTGGAACAGTGCAAGACTTTATTTTCGGGGGGGCTCCAAGGAGCAGCAGCTGTGCAGGTGTGGAAGGGCTGAGAGGAGCTACTCCATGTTCAAGGTCAAGAGGTGTGGCTGTGAGGAGATACCCCTCGTCCAAGGTAAGAGAAACCCAAGTAAGACAGTAGGTGTTGAGAGAGGGCATCAGAGGGCTGACACATTGAAACCATAATCACAGAAAACTAGTCAGTCTGATCACACAGACCATAGCATTGTCTAACACAATGAAACTAAGCCATGACATGTGGGGCCACCCAAGACAGAAGGGTCATGGTGAAGAGGTCTGAGATAATCTGGTTCACTGGAGAAGGGAATGGTAAACCACTTCAGTATTCTTGCTTTAAGAACCCCATGAACAGTTTGAAAAGACAAAATAATAGGATACTGAAAGAAGAACTCCCCAGGTCAGTAGGTGCCCAATATGCTACTGGAGATCAGTGGAGAAATAACTCCAGAAAGAATGAAGGTATGGAGCCAAAGCAAAAACAATATCCAGTTGTGGATGTGCCTGGTGAAAGAAGCAAGGTCTGATACTGTAAAAAGTGATATTGCATAGGAACCTGGAATGTTAGGTCCATGAATCAAGGCAAATTGAAAGTGGTCAAAACAGGAGATGGCAAGAGTGAACGTCGACATTCTAGGAATCAGCTAACTGAAATGGACTTGAATGGGTGAATTTAACTCAGATGACCATTATATCTACTACTGTGGGCAGGAATCCCTTAGAAGAAATGGAGTAGCCATCATGGTCAACAAAAGAGTCCAAAATGCAGAACTTGGATGCAATCTCAAAAAAGACAGAATGATCTCTGCTCATTTCCAAGGCAAACCATTCAATATCATGGTAATCCAAGTCTATGCCCCAACCAGTAATACTGAAGAAGCTGAAGTTGAACGGTTCTATGAAGACCTACAAGACCTTTTAGAACTAACACCCAATAAAGATGTCCTTTTCATTATAGGGGACTGGAATGCAAAAATGGGAAGTCAAGAAACACCTGGGGTAACAGCCAAATTTGGCCTTGGAATACAGAATGAAGCAGGGCAAAGGCTAATATAGTTTGGCCAAGAGAACACACTGGTCATAGCAAACACCCTCTTCCAACAACACAAGAGAAGACTCTACACAAGGACATCACCAGATGGTCAACACCAAAATCAGATTGATTATGTTCTTTGCAGCCAAAGATGGAGAAGCTCTATACAGTCAGCAAAAATAAGACCAGGAGCTGAATGTGGCTCAGTTCATAAACTCCTTATTGACGCATTCAAACTTAAATTGAAGAAAGTAGGGAAAACCACTAGACCATTCAGGTATGACCTAAATAAAAGCCCTTATGATTATACAGTGGAAGTGAGAAATAGATTTAAGGGACTAGATCTGATAGATAGACTGCCTGATGAACTATGGATGGAGGAATGTAACATTGTACAAGAGAAAGGAATCAAGACCATCCCCATGGAAAAGAAATGCAAAAAGGCAAAATGGCTGTCTGGGGAGGCCTTACAAATAGCTGTGAAAAGAAGAGAAGCAAAAAGCAAAGGAGAAAAAGAAAGATATAAGCATCTGAATGCAGAGTTCCAAAAAATAGCAAGGAGAGATAAGGATGCCTTCCTCAGCGATCAATGCAGAAAATAGAGAAAAACAACAGAATGGGAAAGACTAGAGATCTCTTCAAGAAAATTAGAGATACCAAGGAAACATTTCATGAAAAGATGGGCTCGATAAAGGACAGAAATGGTATGGACCTAACAGAAGCAGAAGATATTAAGAAGAGGTGGCAAGAATACACAGAAGAACTGTACAAAAAAGATCTTCAAAACCAAGATAATCACGATGGTGTGATCCCTCCCTTAGAGCCAGACATTCTGGAATGTGAAATCAAGTGGACCTTAGAAAACATCACTACGAACAAAGCCAGTGGAGGTGATGGAATTCCAGTTGAGCTATTTCAAATCCTGAAAGATGATGCTGTGAAAGTGCTGCACTCAATATGACAGCAAATTTGGAAAACTCAGCAGTGGCGATGGGACTGGAAAACGTCAGTTTTTATTCTAATCCAATTTCATTCTAATTCAAAGAAAGACAATGCCAAACAATGCTCAAACTACCACACAATTGCACTCATCTCTCATGCTTAGTAAAGTAATGCTCAAAATTCTCCAAGCCAGGCTTCAGCAATACATGAACCATGAACTTCCAGATGTTCAAGCTGGTTTTAAAAAAGGCAGGGGAACCAGATCAAATTGCCAACATCTGCTGGATCATGGAAAAAGCATGAGAAGTTCCAGAAAAGCATCTATCTGCTTTTTTGACTATGTCAAAGCATTTGATTGTGTGGATCACAATAACTGTGGAAAATTCTGAAGGAGATGGGAATACCAGACCACCTGACCTGCTTCTTGAGAAAGCTGCATGCAGGTCAGGAAGCAACAGTTAGAACAGGACATGGAACAACAGACTGGTTCTGAAAGGCTGTTGTTGAATCACAAAAGGAGGCTGGGATTTTTGGCCCCCGGAGGAGAATTCAATATGGGGCCAGAGACGAGGCTTGATCACTCAGAGCTTTTGTGTAATAAAGTTTTATTAAAGTGTAAAGGAGATAGATAAAGCTTCTGACATAGGCATCAGAAGCATAGCTTAAGATAAACATTTCTACAAGAAAGAGGCATTGGTTATCTCTAGGTTTGAGAACAGTTACCTTCAGGTGAAACCAGGTGTCATTATGGCAATACAGTGTTTTAAAGAAACCTCCTTTTAAATTTGTATAGAGAAGGAAAAAATATCTCTAGTTTGTTTTCTCCTGCCGCTTAAGAGAGATAAAAATGTCTGACACTTGCAGGCTATTTCCTCCATTTGGATACCCCTGGCCTTCCTGCCTGTTACCCTCTCAGTTCCAAATTGCAAAAGCAGTTCATCAAGGCTGTATATTGTCACCCTGCTTATTTAACTTATATGCAGAGCACATCATGAGAAACTCTGGCTGGATGAAACACAGCTGGAATCAAGATTTCGGGCAATCTTGAAATATCAATAACCTCAGATATGAAGATGACACCACCTTTATGGCAGAAAGTGAAGAGGAACTAAAAAGCCTCTTGATGGAAGTGAAAGAGGAGAGTGAAAAGTTTTCTTAAAGCTCAACATTCAGAAAAATAAGACTATGGCTTCTAGTCCCATCACTTCATGGGAAATAAATGGGGAAACAGTGGAAACAGTGTTAGATTTTATCTTTCTAGGCTCCAAAATCACTGTAGATGGTGATTGCAGCCATGCAATTAAAAGACACTTACTCCTTGGAAGGAAAGTTATGACCAACCTAGACAGCATATTGAAAAGCAGAGACATTACTTTGCCAATAAAGGTCTGTCTAGTCAAGGCTATGGTTTTCCCAGTGGTAATGTATGGATGTGACAGTTGAATGATGAAGAAAGCTGAGCGCCAAAGAATTAATGCTTTTGAACTGTGGTTTTGGAGAAGACTCTTGAGAGTCCCTTGGACTGCAAGGAGAGCCAACTAGTCCATCTTAAAGGAGATCAGTCCTGGGTGTTCATTGGAAGGACTAATGCTGAAGCTGAAACTCTAATAATTTGACCACCTCATGCAAAGGGTTGAGTCATTGGAAAAGACTCTGATGCTGGGAGGGATTGGGGACAGAAGGAGAAGGGGATGACAGAGGATGAGATGGCTGGATGGCATCACCAACTCGATGGACATGAGTGAGTGATCTCCAGGAGTTGGTGATGGACAGGGAGGCCTGGCGTGCTGCGATCCATGAGGTCACAAGAGTCGGACATGACTGAACGACTGAACTGACTGAACTGAAAATCAATACAGACGGTGATTGCAACCATGAAATCAAAACACGCTTACTACTTGGAAGGAATGTTATGACCAACCTAGACTCCAGTACTCTTGCCTGTAAAGTACCATGGACAGAATAGCCTGGAGGGCTGCAGTCCATGGGGTCGCTGAGGGTCAGACACGACTGGGCAACTTCACTTCCACTTTTCACTTTTCTGCATTGGAGAAGGAAATGGCAACCCACTCCAGCGTTCTTGCCTGGAGAATCCCGGGAATGGGGGAGTCTTGTGGGCTGCCATCTGTGGGGTTGCACAGAGTCGGACACGACTGAAGTGACTTAGCAGTAGCAGCAGACAACATATTAAAAAGCAGAGACATTACTTTGTCAACAAAGGTCTGTCTAGTCAAAGCTTTGGTTTTTCCAGGAATCATGTATGGATGTGAGAGCTGGACTATAAAGAAAGCTGAGCACCAGAAAATTGATGCTTTTCAGCTGTCGTGTTAGAGAAGACTCTTGAGAGTCCCTTGGACTGCAAGGAATTCCAACCACTCCATCCTAAAGGAGATCAGTCCTGGGAGTTCATTGGAAGAACTGATGTTGAAGCTGAAACTCCAATACTTTGGCCACTTGATGCAAAGAGCTGACTTATTTGAAATAAGACAGTGATGCAGGGAAATATTGAGGGCAGGAGTTGAAGGGGATGACAGAGGATGAGATGGTTGGATGGCATCACCGACTCGATGGACATGGGTTTGGATAGACTTCAGCAATTGGTGATGGACAGGGAGGCCTGGTGTGCTGTGGTTCATGGTGTCTCAAAGAGTCACACCTGACTGAGTGACTGAACTGACTGACTGATGTAATTTCCCTGTACTCTTTTATCTCTGTTTGTAAAGTTGGATTAATAATGAAAATAGTGTCAATTTGAGAAGGAAGAAAAAAATCTTTGTAGAGGGAAATGTCATTTTGTTAGTGAAAAATTGATCTATGCCAGTTCATTAAAATGAAATTTTTGTTGTATATGATATTTACCATAAAGATGTGTTATTGTAAAATTTCAAGTAAGAAAGTTATCAAGTAATCATAATATATATTCCATTGATTCATCTTTTAAATGAAAAATAGTAAAAATCTTACAGGTAATATTTTATTTTTACTGAATGACATATTTCTTATTCTTTCTGTAATTCATAACAACTTGCTACATACTTAAATCCTGATTCTATGCACAAACTCACACATTTAGTTATTTCAGCTTGCTAAAATTTTATCTCTGTTAAGTAGATTTCTTAATCTGGTCTTATTTTTATTAAATAATACTATGATCATACATTTCACTCTATAATAAATGAATATAAATAAATTAAAATATGCTATAATAAATATTTAAGAAATACAATGCTGTAAAAAATATTTTGATATTTTCTTTGTGACTGTAGACCCTAGAAAATTTGTCTTAATAAATGATAATTATTTATTATGCATGAAGAGTTTATCTTGAGTTTTAGAGTTGTCTGTATTAACCAAAGAAATGCAACTTAATATTCTTCATATGTAGTATCTAGATTAATAGTTCTGAAACTTGAGTTATTACTCTCCTTTGAGAATTCTATGTAAGCTATTATCTTTATCCACAGAAGAATACTCAAATTCCCGGAGAATGGAAATTTTGCATAAGGTTTCAGAACATTACTTGGTATCTACTGAAGTCATTTCTCCATGAAACTCTTACTAGGATATTTTGCTTGAAATGTTAATTTTTATTTCAAAAAGTACTTAGACTTTAGGGTGTGTATGTTAGTCGCTCAGTCATGTCCAACTCTTTGCAACCCCATGAACTGTAGCCCACCAGGCTCCTCTGTCCATGGGACTCTCCAGGCAAGAATACTGGAATGGGTTGCCATTTCTTTCTCCAGGGGATCTTCCTGACCCAGGGATTGAACCTGTGTCTCCTGCATTGCAGGCAGATGCTTTACTGTCTGAACTACTAGGGAATTCTCTAGTAGACATCCACCCTAGTAGACATTAGGATACAATTTATAAAACTTATGCAAATATGAAAAAGAAACATGTTTATAGTCTAACTTGGAGGTATTCACTTTTCCCTTGGCACTGACATGTCATTGAATGTTCTTGTACAATTTCACTTTAATAATTGGATATTGCTGCAACATTGAATAATTGCATAATTTTTGCATTGAACAAATGCATTGAATATTGCGTAATTTTTAAATGATCTACTCACTGATGTTTAGCATGCTGATTTTTCAATTTTATAATCAAACTACAATAAACTTAACTTGTAGCTAATAAAAAATTTTCAGAATTGTAGAATGAAATGGTGAATTTTTTTTTTTTTTTTTTTTTACATTTCAGACTAAATTTCCCTCCAGGGATGTTTATCAACAAATTACTACCAGGAGCTGATAGCCAAAGTACTACTTCCCTGAATCTTTGACCCCACAGGATACACTATTTAAAAGTCTGCAGACTTTGAATATAAAACTTAAAATTCTATTGTAATTTATTGATTACTAGAGGGACTTAATACTGCTGTCTTTAAGATGGATAACCAGCAAGGTCCTATCATGTGGCACAGGGAATTCTGCTCGATGTTATGTGGCAACTTGGATGGGAGGGGAGTTTGGGATACATGAATATATGTATGGCTGAGAATCTTCACTGTTCCACTGAAGCTATCACAAAATTGTTAATTAGCTATAATCCAATACAAAACAAAATATATATATATATATATATAGTTGCTGCTTAAAAAAAAAAGTTGGCTAGTATTTGTGCAAAAATGCAATCAAAGCAGCTATGACAGCTAGTGTCTGCAATTATAATTGTGGCAGGAGAGTTTAAGCCTAGGGAAAATAAATTAAGAATATTTTAAATTTCTGAATAATGTGATACTTGCAGCTTGGAAAAGCAGTGATCAATAAAGAAATTAAATACACAGGTGACAGCTAGAGCTTGTATCTCAGTTTTAAGAAATACTAGCTTAGAATCGTTGGAGAAGGCAATGGCACCCCACTCCAGCACTCTTGCCTGGAAAATCCCATGGAAGGAGGAGCCTGGTAGGCTGCAGTCCATGGGGTCTCTAACAGCCGGACACGACTGAGTGACTTCACTTTGACTTTTCACTTTCATGCATTGGAGAAGGAAATGGCAACCCACTCCAGTATTCTTGCATAGAGAATCCCAGGGATAGGGGAGCCTGGTGGGCTGCCATCTATGGGGTCACACAGAGTCGGACATGACTGAAGTGACTTAGCAGCAGCAGCAGCAGCTTAGAATTGTAGGCAACTTATGTGAACACTCTAAAGTTTTTATTCTTTTGTAAAATAAGGCAATATTATTACTTATTTTATAGAATGTTTGTGAAGATTTTATAGAATGTTTTTAACTAAAATGCAAGTAAGGATATTAGCATGGTGTGTAGTATATAATAAAGGTTCAATAAAGATGATTAACATCATTAATCTTCCAATATCATTCAATAACTGCAGATAGAAACCATAATGAGGTATCAGCTCACATCTATTAAAACTATTTTCAAAAAGACAAACAACAAATATTGGGGAAAATGTGAAGAAAATGGAACCCTTGTGCACTCCTAGTGGGAATATAAATTGATGCAGCCTCTGTCAAAAATAGGTTTCCCAGGGCTCTAGTGTTAAAACCTGCCTGCCAATGAAGGAGATGCAATACATATGGATTCTATCCCTGGGTTGGGAAGATTCCCCAGAAAAGGGCATGGCAAACCACTCCAATATTCTTGCTTGGTGAATCCCATGGACAGAGAACAAAGGATGTGGTAGGCTACTTTCCATAGGGTTACAAAGAGTCAGGCACTACTGAAGCAACTTGGTAAGCACTTATGCTGTGGAAAAAAAAAAGGAAATTCTTAAAACAAAAAACAAACCTACAAATAAAACTGCCATGTAATCCAGCAATTTCACTTCTGAGTATTACCTAAAAGAAAACAAAAACACTAATTTGAAAGATATATGCATCCCTTTGTCCATATCAACATTACTTACAATAGTCAGGATATGGAAGCAATGTAAGTGTCCATTGATGGATGAATGGATACAGAAGATATGAATATATGTACAGGCAATGGAATTTTACTCAGCCATAAAATGAATAAAATCTTGCTATTTGTAACAAGATGGGTGGACCTTGAGGGCATTATGCTAAGTGAAATAAGTCAGAGAAAGACAAATATTGTATGATCTCACTTATATATGGAATGTAAAAGCACAAAAAAACTCAAACAGACAAAATGTAGAGAGCAGATTGGTGGCTGCCAGAGGTGGGGGCTGAGCAGAATGGGTGAAAGGGATTAAAAGGTATCAAAAAACACTTCTGGTGTAAAGTAAATAATTTATATGGATGTAAGGTATAGCATAGTGTGCTGTGCATGTGCTCAGTCAGGTCCGACTCTTTGCAACCCCAAAAACTACAGCCCACCAGGTCCTCTGTCCATGGAATCTTCCAGGCAGGAATAGTGGAGTGGATCACTATTTCCTCTTACAGGGGATCTTCCCAACACAGGGATCAAACCCATGTCTCCCGTGTCTCTTGTATTACTAAATGCACCACCTGGGAAGCCCATAGCATGGTGACCACAGCTAATAATACAGTGTTGCATTCTTGAAAGTTGCTGAGTGCATCTCTCATCAAAAGAAAACAAAATTGTAACCACAGACAAATACAAGTTTACTATTATTATCTTTTTCGTATTCATACATATTTTCATGACATTAACAATATCTGCATAATAACCACAAAGAATCTCCCTGCAATTTAGGAGACAGAGGTTTGATCCCTGGGTCAGGAAGATCCCATGGAGGAAGGCATGTGAGCCAACTCCAGAATTTTTGCCTGGAGAATACCATGGACAGCTGAACCTGGCAGGCTACAGTCCATTGTGTCAAAAAGAGCCAGACACAAGTGAAGTGACAAATTACTCAGCAAAGGAATTAATAATTTTGGCAGGCATTTTAGCTTCAAAGAGATTCTCTATTGCAGTTGATATTTTGAATGTTTTCTGAAAGTCATTTTTCTTTGATGAAGCCAATGAATAGTGAATCATATTTTAATATGTTAAAACTGGATGCAAAAATGACAAGAGAACATTAAGAAAAGTGCAAAAATAAGGCGAGATTAAAAGGTATGCTTTTGACCCCTTCAGCATATTTGCAACATAGGAATCATTGTGCCTCCTTGTACATATTTTAGTTTTTCTTTTTTTTTTAAGTAAATAAGATTTGCCTTATATATTAAGGTCCTACTGTGTTGGGTACCTATAATTTACAATTGTTATATCTTCTTGGATTGATCCCTTGATCATTATGTAGTATCCTTTGTTGTATCTTGTAACAATCTTTATTTTAAAGTCTATTAAATCTGACATATGTGTGATACAAACAAACTTATCTACAAAACAAAAATAGACCCAGATTCATAGAAAACAAATGTATGGTTACAAAAGGAGAAAGGGGGCAGGAGAATAAAGTAGTAGTTTGTAATTAACATATAATACTGCTACTATACTACTACTATATGTAAAATAGATACCAACAAGGACTTACTACATAGCATAAGAAACTACTTAATATTTTGTAATGACCTATGGTGAAAGGAATCTGAATAAGAATATATATATATATAATACATATATATTATTATATATAATACATATATATATGTGTGTGTGTGTGTATGTGTGTTTGTTACCACATGGTCCCTAGAGTCCATGGAATTCTCCAGGCCAGAATACTGGAGTGGTTGGCCTTTCCCTTCTTCAGAGGATCTTCCCAACCCGGAGATAGAACTGGTCTCCTGCACTGCAGTCAGAATTTTTTTTCCAGCTGAGCCACAAGGGAAGCCCAAGTATACTGGAGTGGGTAGCCTATCCCTTCTCCAGTGGATCTTCCCAACCCAGAAAAAAACTAGGGTCTTCTGCATTGCAGGTGGATTCTTTACTGACCTATCAGGAAGCCCATATTTAATACATTCACACACACACACACACACACACACACACACACACACACACATATATATATATATAATATACATATATATTATATATGTATATGAAACTGAATCACTGTTGTACTCCTGTAACTAACACAACATTGTAAATCAACTATACTTTAATAAAAAGGGATCTCCATTTAAAAAAGATAGTGAGAAATACGCTTTTAATAAAATATCTCAGAATTTTAATATGTTTTAGATGTAATACACTCATTTTCAGGATGTATATTTACATATATTGGAAAGTTAGTTGACATAATACATGCATACCTTTTAAAGTAGTAATATTCCACTCCAGTCTCTTGCGTCAAGCCAATCACTGTAAACCATTCTTGCTTTTAGTTTTCTTGGTGCCTGCATTCATCAGTCTCTGTTATTTACATTTTAATTCTTGCAAATGTCCTTGACCCACATAAGGACAGATGAAATGTGGATTGTTTTTTATGCCCACCCCATCATTTCTATCCACCTCACTCTAATATTTTAAGTGAGATTATCATGATTCATTTTCTATTTATAGCTTTTTAACTTTACATATGTATAAAATCATTTATTTTTCATTTCATAAACACTAAGCATTAAGCATTAAGTTAGGGCTTTTGCTACAAACTATGAGAATTCTTTATACTCCACTGCTGGGGTCCAGCCCCCGCAGGATCCAGGGGAACCTGAAGGAAAAACGGCGTCAGGAATTGATTTAGAGAGAGATAAGGAAAGAATGTTGTAGATAAGAAAATAGAGGAGAGAAAGAGGCTGATATTCCTTGGTTTACATAGAAAGCCAATAAAACTTTGAGACAAGAAATCTGCCCTGTTCACGGAAGCCACAGGTGCCTTCCAGGTCTCCCGAGGGAGGGAAGATGCAGAACATCTTCCTGTTCAGGCCTAGAAACCCGGGCTGATAAGTGAGTGCAGGGAGCCTCTATGCTTCAAGGGATCAGCCTGAAAAAAAGAGGGAGGGAGAAGGAGAAAATGATTGAGGCGGGGAGGCCAAGCTACTTTGGTGAGCGAGGCCCAATAGCTTTATTTTTAAAGGTACTTTTATACCTTGTCTTATACATAGAAGGAAATGAAAGATACAAAGTCATACAGAGTCAGCCCAAACATTACGTCTGTTTAGTCTTTATCGAAACCAGGATTTTTTCTGCAAATCTTTCCCATAAACAATATTGTGTACATTATCTTCTGGCCTTGGAGGCCTGTGAACATTTTATGACCCTCTTTTGATAAAGGCTGTTCAACCAGAAAACTTATTTTCCCATGAAATGTTTTTTCTTATATTTCTAATCTATGTCAACCTCAGAAAGTATTAAACAAGTTACGTTTCTCATGCAGCAAAGGTGCAGTGAGTTATAAGAAAGAACCAATTAGCTCAAAAGTCTGATGTGGTTAATTTCAAGGCTACACTTGTTTTTCTTACTTTTCAGCTATGTTAACTAATGCATTCCCAGGTACACAGTGGATAAGAGATATGGGAACTTAGCAACAAGCATTGGCCCAATAATGAAATCCTACACCAGCACTACTCTAATAACTTTTAACTCTTTAAAAGGCTCTATGTTTTTGGCTTTCCTTGCTTCTCATAGTTGGGAGGCTGTAAATAATCACATGCGTAGCTGCAAGAGTCTGGATATACCTGCCAAACAAGCTATCATGCTAACGGAGGGGTTTTGATTGGAAATATTCCTCTCATGTCCAGGAGACTTACTAGCTGTAGCCCTAAGTTGATTTTCTCCAGCGAAAGGTGGTCAGAGATAGCACCCTGTTAATGTCAGAGGAGTTGGTGAAAGTCATGAAATAGTAAAACAGACAGATTCTGGTTTGGGGGTAGATGCTTGAGAAAGCCTAGGGAGCCCCTTGAGTTCTGAAGCCTTGCTTAACAGTTCTCTTCCACATGACCTTTGTCATGGGTGGGATCTCCCATGGTGGCTCCCAACACTCCACCCTGGATTCCATCATTTATTCCCCTCAACTTCCCATGAGAATCTCAGACAGATTTTCCTGGCAGATTGTATGTCTTTCCCATATATATATCGTGGAATGAAGTATAAAACAGTGTTCTCAAATACTTATGCTTATTTTATTTTACCATTCCCTTCCTTTCTATCCACATGCATTCTCTTAATATTTTTAATTCACAAGCTGATCTCAGTTCAGTTCAGTTCAGTTGCTCAGCTGTGTCCGACTCTTTGCGACCCCATGAGTCACAGCACGCCAGGTCTCCCTGTCCGTCAAAACTCCCGGGGTTCACTCAGACTCATGTCCATCAAGTCCGTGATGCCATCAAGCCATCTCATCCTCTGTCGTCCCCATCTCCTCCCGCCCCCAATCCCTCCCAGCATCAGAGTCTTTACCAAAGAGTCAACTCTTCACATGAGGTGGCCAAAGTACTGGAGTTTCCACTTTAGCATCATTCCTTCCAAAGAAATCCCAGGGCTGATCTCCTTCAGAAAGGATTCGTTGGATCTCCTTGCTGTCCAAGGGACTCTCAAGAGTCTTCTCTAACACCACAGTACAAAAGCATCAATTCTTCAGTGCTCAGCTTTCTTCACAGTCCAAATCTCACATCCATACATGACTACTGGAAAAACCATAGCCTTGACTAGA
Source organism: Ovis aries (assembly GCF_016772045.2). NCBI lineage: Eukaryota > Metazoa > Chordata > Mammalia > Artiodactyla > Bovidae > Ovis > Ovis aries. Next base: position 1,643,596 of record NC_056059.1, read on the forward strand.
CAGACCTTAGTCGGCAAAGTAATGTCTCTGCTTTTGAATATGCTGTCTAGGTTGGTCATAACTTTTCTTCCAAGGAGTAAGCGTCTTTTAATTTCATGGCTGCAGTCACCATCTGCAGTGATTTTGGAGCTCCAAAAAATAAAGTCTGACACTGTTTCCACTGTTTCCCCATCTATTTCCCATGAAGTGATGGGACCGGATGACGTGACCTTTGTTTTCTGAATGTTGAGCTTTAGGCCAATTTTTTCACTCTCCTCTTTCACTTTCATCAAGAGGCTTTTTAGTTCCTCTTCACTTTCTGCCATAAGGGTGGTGTCATCTGCATATCTGAGGTTATTGAGATTTCTCCCAGCAATCTTGATTCCAGCTTGTGTTTCTTCCAGCCCAGCGTTTCTCATGATGTACTCTGAATATAAGTTAAATAAGCAGGGTGACAATATACAGCATTGACGTATTCCTTTTCCTATTTGAAATCAGTCTGTTGTTCCATGTCCAGTTCTAACTGTTGCTTCCTGATCTGCATACAGATTTCTCAAGAAGCAGGTCAGGTGGTCTGGTATTCCTATCTCTTTCAGAATTTTCCACTGTTTATTGTGATCCACACAGTCAAAGGCTTTGGCATAGTCAATAAAGCAGAAATAGATGTTTTTCTGGAACTCTCTTGCTTTTTCCATGATCCAGCAGATGTTGGCAATTTGATCTCTTGTTCCTCTGCCTTTTCTAAAACCAGCTTGAACATCTGGAAGTTCATGGTTCATGTATTGCTGAAGCCTGGCTTGGAGAATTTTGAGCATTACTTTACTAGCATGTGAGATGAGTGCAATTGTGCGGTAGTTTGAGCACTCTTTGGCATTGCCTTTCCTTGGCACTGGAATAAAAACTGACCTTTTCCAGTCCTGTGGCCACTGCTGAGTTTTCCAAATTTTCTGGCATCTTGAGTGCAGCACTTTCACAGCATCATCTTTCAGGATTTGAAATAGCTCAACTGGAATTCCATCACCTCCACTAGCTTTGTTCGTAGTGATGCTTTCTAAGGCCCTTTTGACTTCACATTCCAGGATGTCTGGCTCTAGATGAGTGATCTCACCATCGTGATTATCTGGGTCATGAAGATATTTTTTGTACAGTTCTCCTGTGTATTCTTGCCACCTCTTCTTAATATCTTCTGCCTCTGTTAGGTCCATACCATTTCTGTCCTTTATCGAGCCCATCTTTGCATGAAATGTTCCCTTGGTATCTCTAATTTTCTTGAAGAGATCTCTAGTCTTTCCCATTCTGTTGTTTTCCTCTATTTCTTTGCATTGATCAATGAGGAAGGCTTTCTTGTCTCTTCTTGCTATTCTTTGGAACTCTGCATTCCGATGCTTTATCTTTCCTTTTCTCCTTTGTTTTTCACTTCTCTTCTTTTCACAGCTATTTGTAAGCCCTCCCCAGACAGTCATTTTGCTTTTTTGCATTTCTTTTCCATGGGGATGGTCTTGATCACTGTCTCCTGTACAATGTCACGAACCTCATTCCATTGTTCATCAGGCACTCGATCTATCAGATCCAGGTCCTTAAATCTCTTTCTCACTTCCACTGTATAATCATAAGGGATTTGATTTAGGTCATACCTGAATGGTCTAGCGGTTTTCCCTACTTTATTCAATTTGAGTCTGAATTTGTTAAGGAGTTCATGATCTGAGCCACAGTCAGCTCCTGGTCTTGTTTTTGTTGACTGTATAGAGCTTCTCCATCTTTGGTGCAAAGAATATAATCAATCTGATTTTGGTGTTGACCATCTGGTGATGTCCATATGTAGAGTCTTCTCTTGTGTTGTTGGAAGAGGATGTTTGCTATGACCAGTGCATTTTCTTGGCAAAACTCTATTAGTCTTTGCCCTGCTTCATTCTGCATTCCAAGGCCAAATTTTCCTGTTACTCCAGGTGTTTCTTAACTTCCTACTTTTGCATTCCAGTCCCCTATAATGAAAAGGACATCTTTTTTGGGTGTTAGTTCTAAAAGGTCTTGTAGGTCTTCATAGAACCATTTAACTTCAGCTTCTTCAGCATTACTGGTTGGGGCATAGACTTGGATTACTGTGATATTGAATGGCTTGCCTTGGAAAAGAACAGAGATCATTCTGTCGTTTTTGAGATTGCATCCAAGTACTGCAATTTGGACTCTTTTGTTGACCATAATGGCTACTCCATTTCTTCTGAGTAATTCCTGCCCACAGTAGTAGATATAATGGTTATTTGAGTTAAATTCACCCATTCCAGTCCATTTTATTTCGCTGATTCCATGAATCAGTACATTATAAGAGGGAATTTTTTGCTGAGAATGTGATATCAGAGTCACATCAGCTGTGACTCTATTAGTCTTTGCCCTGCTTCATTCTGCATTCCAAGGCCAAATTTTCCTGTTACTCCAGGTCACATCAGAGTCACATCAGCTGTGGATGTGACTCTGATTTCACTTTCTCAGCAAAAATTCCATCTTATAATGTACTGATTCATTCATGCTGAAAATTATGTGCAGTTATTATACACACAGATTTATGTATGATACTGTATTAACTTAATGGAGCCTGTTTTATAAGTGTGAACTCCTCAGTAGTGCTATTTCCTCGAGTTTTCTTGCATGCTCCGTGGTGCATTCTGGACACTCAGTAAGTATCACCCAAAGTTGTTGGATTGTGATTAGAAGATGATGGCACTCAGGCATGTCATTTATGATTAGGCTGAATCTTTTTTGTAAAGTTAAGTCATTAGTGTCTAAAAACAGGTAGTTTGATCTTAAAGGGGATGCAGAAATAGATGGTAGATGATTTTACTAGGTTTTCATAGAGCTCACTAACAGAGAGTTTATGGTAAGAATAAACCCTTCTTAGAAAGAATATTAAATATGCCTTTACTGCACTTGGAGGTTATTAAAAAATAGAAAACGTGCATTATCTCCTGCTCTAAAACTTTTAAACATAAAACTACATTCTAAAAAATCAGTCTTTTAGTGAAGTGGATTTACTCCCAGTTTCCTATGGAACATTTCCATCTGATATTATATTAAAATATATTCTTCTCAAATCTAAATTTAAAATGGACCTTTTATAAAAGATGATTTAAAGTATTAAGAAATATTATTTATAAATAAATAAATAGTAACAGGTATTGTCTTGTAAAATAATTCATTTCTTTTCAAAATGCAGTTGTCCTCCAATGGCTTTCCCTTTTCCAAGTATTTTTTTTATTCATTATTGTTAATTCATCACTTATAAAACCCTCATGAAAGGCAGAACCCAGAAAAGAAAAAAAAAGGCACTTTTTCAAAAATTTGCTCAAAAGAACACAATGTTTAAAAATATAATTTGCTAAAAAGAACTCATATTCATTATAAATAAAGTATTGTAAGAAGTCTCTTTGGATTTAAAAAGTGTTTTAATTTAAATACTTTTCTTTTTCTGTTTTTCTGCAGTTTACAGCTTAATTCCCAGACTAGGGATCAAACCTGGGTCCCTGGGCTCCCTGCAGTGGAAGTGTGGAGTCTTAACCACTGGACTGCTAGAGAGGTCCCTAAAACAGCATTTTAAACTATGGCATTTTTCCTATCACTGCAATGTGAATGTCTCCTATCTACAAATCCTGGAATAAACTAAAAAATTACTCTTAGTATCATATTCAAGCAACCTCGAATTTATCACTTAATGAAGCTACTACAAATCAATTCAAAGATGAGATTCAATAAAGCTTAATATGCCCAATGATCTGTGACCACAAACTTTTGTACAGAGGTATAGCTCAGCAGCACTTCCTGAGATAAATGGAATTTTTCTATTCCTCAGTGTACAACCAGGTGATCATTAGCAACACGTGTCACTTGAAGACTTGAAATGTGGCTAGTCTAACTGAGAAAGTAATTTCAGTTCTGTTTACCTAGCCACATGTGGCAAATGGGTAACATATCTGACAGTTTAGTTTTAGAGAAAAGGAGGACTTGAACACAGCAATAGTCAGTTTCCTAGGAGGAAGCTCATTGTACAGTCAACAGGATTTAACTGAAGAAAAAATAGTGGCAGTATATTGTGTTTCTGTGGCATGTGTAAAGTAACATGCATGACAAAATAGGTCAAAGAATGGTCAGGGATGATTGGGAATTGTAGTAAGGCAACAATTATACTACTTTAGCTTCCCAAGTAGAATCCAGAAGGTGGAAGATCCTAATGACATAGTTTACAGAAGCCACCTTGTAAACATCAGGCCACAAACAGAGAAGAACAGTAATAGCAAGAAGATTAGAGGAAAAGTCCCTAGCATTCCACCTTCTTTACCAATCAGCTTCTGTTTTTGTCCTTTGATTAATTTCAGAAAAATGCATTTCCAACTCAGAAGAAATACGAAATCCCATAGTCACCATATCTTTACAGGGTGAGCCCAATTACCCATCAGTCAATCCTACCTGGATTTTAGATTGTATGGAAGCCTGAGGTATATAGCTTTTTCCCATAATTTTTCACCATGATAAATGGTCAAAATTCCCTCTGGAGAAGCTTGGGGAAGATTTACAATGTATACTTATTGCCCTATTATATTTTTTTTCCAAAATAACCAGACCTCCCTCCAAGTTCATATATTGCATGTCTGTAAACTAACTCAGGTCTAAGGTGTGGCTAATGGGTCTGTGAAACCCCAGTGGTAATTTGATTCAAATGTGTACCCAGCAAACACAGGTGCTTTATTTCATATTTTATTCAGAATCCTTGGTGAATACTCTCCTATTTATAACTTTGGCTCAATTCAATGTCACAATTTCTGTTCTTTCATATAATATTGTTAGAATATTTCCCAAGACTCTCCCTTAGCTCTTGACGAGTGAAATTATCAAAGATCTTGCAACAGTTTCTCCTTTTGCAAAGGACTGTGCATTTCCTCCCCTCTGGTTAATATTCAGATATTAATCTCATGAGACTAAAGGCAATGAGAGGTGATGAAGATAGATATTGAAAATTATCTGCATATTATTTTGAGGTAACCACCAAAATGGAGTCACTGAAACATTTCCTTGCAAGGAAGATTCATTCTCTGAGCTGAAGTAACAGAGCTACTTCCATTGGCAACAACATTGCAGGAGGACTTTTAGATTCCAAATTTCAGCTTTGTCTCCTTTTGCCTAATGTCATGGCTCCATTCCTCCCGACAAATTTTCTTTCCTTGGGTCTAAATGATTTGGCAAGTCAGCATTTCATGGCACAGCAACATTGTAACTGCAATCCTACAGTCAAACACTGACTGCCCTATGCTACTGCAAATAAGAGACTATTTAAGGCTGCTGATGTTGGAGAAGACTCTTGAGAGTCCCTTGGACTGCAAGGAGATCCAACCAGTCCATTCTGAAGGAGATCAACCCTGGGATTTCTTTGGAAGTAATAATACTAAAGCTGATGAGATGGCTGGATGGCATCACTGACTCGATGGGCGTGAGTCTGAGTGAACTCCGGGAAATGGTGATGGACAGGGAGGCCTGGAGTGCTGCGATTCATGGGGTCACAAAGAGTTGGCCACGACTGAGCGACTAAATTGAACTGATTAAGATTTTTTGGGTAGCCACCTGTGACATAAATTAGGAGTTCAGTTTCTTTTTTGTTTTTTTTTTTTTTTTTTAACGTATAGTTATATTCTTCAGAATAGTCAGAAGGAATCATCCCATCCCATATTCTTTGCAATAACTTTTTTTTTTTTTTTTACCAGAGCCATTAGGTGCCAAAGGCAATTGATAACTCAGTGATTTGCCCTCAATCAGTTGTTCATTATATGGCATTCCGGTGAAAAATTGATGTCACTTTGTCATATATATCATATGTCTCCTCATATATAGGAGAGCAAACCCAACGCAGAATCCTGCTCATAATACTGACTATTGACAGCTAGGGTTGTGACAGAAAACAGGGCATGTTCAAAATGATTTTAATAAAAATAATTTAAAGAAGACGGAGCTTAGTGAACCAACAAGCGATGGTGAGGCAGGCAGTGGGTACTTGTGGTGGGAACCCTGAAGGGGACAGTCGAGAAAGCATAGTGCATCTGAAAAGACCTGGCCTGCACAGCGCTCAGCATGTGTTCTCACTGCAGATGAGAGCAACTAAGGTTAGAAATGCCTTGACACAGAGAAGAAAGAGGGAGAAGAAAATGTACCTTGGACACTGCTCTCCTCCTACTCTCCACCACCTCCTGGTGCCCAGCCAAGGTCAGAGGACAAAGCAGTCCCACTGATGCAATCTATGCTGCATTTTAGGATGAAGAGCAGAGAAGGGCAGGGCATAGAAGAGAGAACAGAGGTCAGCAAAAAACAATGAACAATTTTAAGGTGCCAATTAAAGAACTTAGGCAATTTCAGAAAGACCAATATGTTAACTTATCTCACGAATACAGGTTTTGAAGTAAAACTTAGGGGAACAAACATAGTAAAAGGATTTTGTAGTATAATCTATATGACACCCAAGAGCACCCTGTTATATTAAAAGTGTTATGACTTGAAAACCACAATGGTATTCTTTGATAAATCTCATTATTTATAAAATATTTTCATTTTGTATGCATTATCATGGTAAACAAAAGTAACTAAAATGCAGAGCTTCAGTTTACCAAGAAATTATATCAATCATACAATTGCAAATAAATAATAATAAACATATGCATAATAATTGTTATTTCCTTTGAGTCCTTTTAGTGAGTATATTACAGTATCTAATTATAATTTAGTTTGGTTTTCACGTTATTAATTATATTGAACAGTGTTTTATATACTTATCAATTGCATATCTTAATTGGTATAACATCCTTTCAACTCACTTGACATTTGCATCTAGTTGTTTGTCTTCCTATTATTGAAATATAAGATTTTTTTCATTTTTATAAAGTATAATATGTGTAAATAGACCAAGGTTCAGGTGTTAATACAGATATGTTAATATAAATATATATGTTTATAATTATTTATATTAAAATATGAAAGTAATATTTAATTAGTATAATACATACTATTGAAAGGTTATTGTTGAATTACGACGCTGTGATTCTTGGCCCCCGGAGGAGAATAAGTCAATCCGGGGCCAGAGACGAGGCTTGACCACTCAGAGCTTTTGTGTAATAAAGTTTTATTAAAGTATAAAGGAGATAGAGAAAGCTTCTGACAGGCATCAGAAGGGGGCAGAAAGAGTACCCCCCTGCTAGTCTTCAGCTGGATGTTGTATAGTCACCAGCAGTCTGTTAATGAAAGAAAGGAAATGTCTCAAAACTCAGAATGGCACCAGGCCCCTCACCCATAAGATGTATTTTGGGATAATCTTGCCACCAGATGGTGTATCTTGGGCCATAAAATGATTAACTTGAACCTTGAAGAAGGGCAGATCACCATACAAATAGTTTCATTTACATAGATTAGAGGAACAATATCGGAGTATAACATACTGGTTTATCAAGTAGGTTCTGAGCGCAAAAGATGGAACCAACTTGAAGACAAAGTTTGGGGTTAATGCATAGTACATTAGCATAGCTTAAGATAAACATTTCCATAAGAAAAAGGCAATGGTTAACTTCAAGTGAAACCAGGTGTCATTATGGCAACATAGAATTTTAAGAGAAACCTCTTTTTAAATTTGTATAAAGGAAAAAATATCGCTAGTTTGTTTCCTCTTGCCACTTAAGAGAGATAAAAATGTCTGACACTTGCAGGCTATTTCCTCAATTTGGAGACCCCTGGTCTTCCTGCCTGTTACCCTCTCAATATGAATGAAAAAGTAAGTTGTGCAATGGGAGAAAAATATGTATAATATATTATTATGCATTATTTATATAAAATATCTTATTACATTATATATATATAACAAAATATATGAAAACAGTTATATGATGTCATATTTTCTCCCATTCCATAGCTTACATTTTTACTTATTTAATAAGCATCTTTCAAACACGGTGGTTTATTTGAAAGAAATTTATCACCTCTTTTTCTTTTATATTCAAGGCTTTCTCCAAGCAAAAAATATTTGCCTAGTACAGTATTTCAAAATTTTCTCCTATGCTTCCTTTTAGAGAAGCATAAATTTTATTTAGCCCTTACATTTTGGTCTTTGTTTAATTTGGGTGAAATAGTATCTAAAGTGTGAGTTAAGGATCAATATGACTTTATTTCCAAATGTGCGTAGATATTATGACATCATTTGTTAAAAAGATATATAATTCTTTGCTGAATTTACCTGACATGTTGTAAAAAAATCAGTTCACCATGGATATATCGCTATATTTGATAGAATATTGATATTCTAAATATAGAACATATCCATTTATTTAAGTCTTTATCTCAGCAATGTTATATAGCTTTCATAGTATAGTTCTTCCACACACTTTTAACTTATTCCTAAGTAATCTTGTTTTCAGATGCTATTGTAAATGGTATTTGAAAATTACATTTTATCATTGTTTGTGGTCAGTCTATACAAATAAAATTGATTTTTGGTATGTGGACTGTCAATTCTGTAATTTGTCTTAATTCGCTTAGTTCTAACTGCTTTTTGTGAGATTCCTAAGGCTTGTCTGCTTGATCCTGTTTTATGAATACAAAGACAATATTGACTATGAATTATGAGAACAGTCATCTGGTCTTGTTTCTGATCACAGAGAGAAAAGCTCTCGGTTTGCTTGTTTGACTGTTTATCATTATGTAATGTGTTTGCCTTTTCAGAAATATTCTTTATCAACGTGAGGGAGTAGCTTCCCTTTTCTTCCTAGTATTCTAAAATTTTATCAACAGATATTGATTTTTATTAAATCCTTTTTTCTGTATTAATTGAGTCAACCATCATTATTTGTTTAGTTTTTACTATGGAGCTATGCATTGTTATTATTTATTGTTAAACTAACAGGCTTCCCTGGGATAAGCCTCATTTGCTCATTTTAAAGCATTGTGCTTGACAGGGAACTCTACTTAATGAATTGTGGTGACCCAAATGGGAAATAAGTCCAAAACAGAGGGGATATATGTGTATGTGTATGTATAACTGATTCATTTTGTTGCACAGTGGAAATTAATGCAACATTGTAAAGCAACTACATTTCAATAGAAATTAATTTAAAAATAAAAATAAAATTTTTCCCTTGAGATTTCTTCTCTGGCTCATGGACTCTATTTAGGTATGCCAGTTGATTTCTAATTATTTGGAGATTTTCTAGATTTCCTTACTACTGATTTCTAATTTTATTTCATGGTGATCAGAAAACATATATTTGATTATTCTCCTCTTTCAAGTGTATCAAGTATTTTTGTTGCCCAGGATCTGTCATAATTCTTATGAATGCTCTATGCACACTTGAAAAGAGGTTTTTTTCTGCACTTCTTAAGTAGAGCTGGCTAACAGTGTTGCTCTAGAATATATTTTTTCCTCTTCTACTATCAGTTACAGAAAGAGGAGCACTGAAATCACAGACTATACTTGTCAATTTGTCTACTTCTCCAGAAATTCTAGCAATTTTTACCTTATTTAAAAGTGATTTTTTGGTATCTTGCTAAGGAATTAATCATTTTAACGTGATAAAATGTCTTTATTACTAATCACAGTGCTCTCTTTGAATTCTCATTTGTATGTGTTTCTTTACATTGTAGTTTGTGTTGTTTGTTGAGAACATAAGGCTTGGTCTCTATTTATATAGTCTGACAATCTCTACCTCTTAATTGGAATGTTCAAATATATTTAAAATATGTAGCAATACTTTCAGATTACAGTTTCTCATCCTGCTGTATGTTTTATTGTCTCATCTGCTTTTGCTCTCCCCCGCTGCCTATTCTCTTTTGCCTCATTTTGTTGTTCTTCAGTCACACTATCGGTCTGACTCTTTGCAACCCCAAGGACTAGAGCACACCAGGCTTCCCTGTCTTTCACTATCTCTGGAGTTTGCTCAAACTCATATCGATTGAGTCAGTGATAACATCCAACCATCTCATCCTCTGCCACCCCTTTCTCCTCCTGCCCTCAGTCTTTCCCAGCATTGGAGTCTTATCTGATGAGTTGGCTCTTCGCATCAGATGGTCAAAGTATTGGAGCTTCAGCTTCAGCATTAGTCCTTCCAATGAACATTTTAGGATTGATTTCCTTTAGGATTGACTGGCTTGATTTCCTTGCTATCGAAGGGACTCTCAAGAGTCTTCCCCAGCATCACAATTCAAAAGCATCAATTCTTCAACACTCAGCTTTCTTTATGGTTCAACTCTCACATCCATACATGACTACTGGAAAAACCTTTGTTTTAATACTAGGCAAAGTGGTCTTTCTGCTTTTTAATATGCTGTCTAGGTTTGTCATAGCTTTTCTTTTGAGGAGCAAAAGTCTTATAATTTTGTGGCGACAATCACTGTCCACAGTGATTTTGTAGCCCAAGAAAATAATATGTCACTATTTCCTCATCTATTTGTCATGAAATGATGGGACCAAATACCATGATCTTAGTTTTTTGAGTGCTGAGTGTTAAGCCAGCTTTTTCACTCTCCTCTTTCACCGTCATGAAGAGGCTCTTTAGTTCCTCTTCACATTACATCATTTGAGTGGTATCATCTGCATATCTGAGGTTGTTGATATTTCTCCTGCCAAACTTTATTCCATCTAGTCATTTATCCAGCCTGAAATTTCACATGATGTACTCTGCATAGAAGTTAAATAAGCAGGGCAACCATATACAGCCTTGACATACTCCTCTTCCAATTTTGAACCAGTCCATTGTTTCATGTCTGGTTCTAACTATTGCTTCTTGAACCACATATAGGTTTCTAAGGAGACAGGTAAGGTTGTCTGGTATCCCCATCTAAGAATTTTCCACAGTTTATTGTGATGCACAAAGGCTTTAGTATAGTTAATGAAGCAGATATAGAGGTTATTTTTCCCTTGCTTTTTCTATGATCCAGCATATGTTGCCAATTTAGTCTTTGGTTTCTCTGCCTTTTCTAAATCCAGCTTGTCCATCCGGAAGTTCTCAGTTCACACACTGTTGAAACCTAGCTTGAAGAATTTTGAGCATTACCTTGTTAGCATGTGAAATGAATACAGTTGTACAGTACTACGAACTTTTTTTTTTTTTTTTTGGCATTACCTTTCTTTGGGATTGGAATGAAAACTGACATTTTTCTATCCTATTCTCACAGCTGAGTTTTCCAAATTTGTTGGCATAGTGAGTGCAACTCTTTAACAGCATCATCTTTTTAGGGTTTTAAATAGCTCAGTTGGAATTCAATCACTTCCACTAGCTTTGTTTATAGTAATTCTTCCTAAGTCCCACTTGACTTCACTCTCCAGGATGTCTGACTTTACGTGAGTGACCGCACCATTGTGATTATCTAGGTCATTATCACCATTTTTTGTATAGATTTTCTGTGTATTCTTGCCACCTCTTCTTAATCTCTTCTGGTTCTGTTAGGTCCTTGCCATTTCTGTTGTTTATTGTGCCCATGTTTGCATGAAATTTTTCCTTGGTATCTCTGATTTCCTTGAAGAGTCTTTCCATTCCATTGCTTTCTTCTATGTTTTTGCATTGTTCACTTAAGAAGGCTTTCTTATCTCTCCTTGTTTTTCTCTGGAATTCTGCATTCAGTTGGGTATATCTTTCCCTTTCTCCCTTGACTTTAATTTCTCCTTTTTCAGCTATTTGTAAGGCCTCCTCAGACAACAACTTTGTTTTCTTTCATTTATTTTTCCTTGGGATGATTTTGTTCACTGCCTCCTATATACTATTACAAAACTCCATCCATAGTTCTTCAATAAATCTCTCTACCAGATCTAATCCCTTGAATTCATTTGCCATATCCACTTTATAATCATAAGAGATTTGATTTAAGTCAGATGTGACTGGCCTAGTGGTTTTCCTTACTTTCTTAAATTTAAACCTGAATTTTGCAATAAGGGGCTTCTGATCTGAGCCATAGTCAGCTAAAGGTGTTTTTGTTTTTCTGGTTTTTTTTGTTTTGTTTTGTTTTGTTTTGTTTTGTTTTGCTGACTATATAGGACTTCTTTATCTTTGATTGCAAAGAATGTAATCAATCTGATTTCAGTTTTAATCATCTGATGATGTCCATGTGTAGAGTCATCTCTTGTGTTGTTGGAAGAGGGTGTTTGCTATAACCAGTGTGTTCTCTTGGCAAAATGCTATAAGCCTTTGCCCTGCTTCATTTTGTATTGCAAGGCCAAACTTCCCTGTTACCTTATTGCCTTATTTAGGATTGAGTGTTTTGGGCTTCCCACCTGGTGCTAGTGGTAAAGAAACCGCCTGCCAATGCAGGAAAAGTAAGAGACTTGGGTTTGATTTCTGGGTCTGGAAGACCCATGCAGGAAGTCATGGCAACCCAGTCCGGTATTCTTAGACATGACTGAAGCGATTAAGAATGCACACATACTTTAGAATTTAATATTGTCTCTATCTTTGGCTTATGATCCATGTTACCTTATTTTACTTTTATAATGATTTTCATGGTTTAGGTATTCTTCCTTAACTATTGTCATCTACCTCATACTATTTTATATATATTCCCTATATTATACTGTTTTACAAAAGTAAGACCCTTACCTCGATACACTTCCTCATTTCTCTTCACAGCCTTTGTCTGTTAGTTGTTTTTATTGATAAGAAACTCTACAATGCAGTTTTAAATAATGAATTTTAAATAATCAGTTTTAAAAATTTAATGAGACAGTATCTTTTATAATTACTTACATGTATACTATTTCTGGCTCTCACCATGCCTTTGTGTTGATACAATTTTGCATCTGGTGTCATTTTTATTCTGCTTGAGAAAATTCCTTAACATTTTTTGCAATATAGGACTGCTAGCATAAATTTCCTCAGTTATTATTTGTGTGAAAACTATTTTCCCTTTATTTTTGAAGGATATTTTCATTGGTATTTAATTTGAGTTGACAAGTTTTGTTTTGTTTCTTTTCCTTCCAGATGAGCTAAAGAGAAGTTGCTGTGATTCTTATGTGATTCTTATATTTCTTGCCTTATATTAAACAGGTATTTTTCTCTCCAATGTTATTTAAGATTTTCTTTTAGTTAAAAGTTTTCATAAATTTGAATTTGGTGTACTTGAATCTGACTTTCTTTAGATTTCTTCAGTTTGGTATTTGATAAGTTTCTTGTATCTATGAATCTAATTAACATAAATTTTAGAAAAAAAAAAGATTATGTTTTTCAATATTAATTTCTGCCCCATCTTCTCTCTCTTCTTTCATACCCTTCATTTGCATGAATGTTAAACTGCTTGATTTTTCTCCCATATTTTACTCCTTTTCTATTATTCACAGTCTTTTTTTCTTTCTATGAAAAGTTTAGATTTTTTTTTTGCTATGTCAAGTTTACTTATTTTTAATGCAATGTCTAATTTTGTTTTCAATCTATTTAGTAAAATTTCATTTCAGATATTATATTACTTAAAGTTATAAGTTCCACTTGGCTTTTAAAAAATGTTTTTCATCTCTTTCTTCCTACATTTGTTTCCCTCTGAGCCAATGTATAATATCTATTATAATGACTGTTTGCTAACTCCATCACTTCTATATTTTTTAGATTTCCTATATCAATGACATTAATCTTGACTATTAATTACATTTTGCTGCATCTTTTTATGTCTAATTATGGTTTATTCAGTGCCAGATATTCCATTGTTGAGAAACTAAATGTTTCTGTCTTCCTTTAGAAGTGAACTACTGTTGTTTTAACCTGCAGATCATTTACACGAGGTTTAGTTTGTTTTATAAAGGCTGGCTTTTACTCTTTGTTTGTGAATGTCTATAGTTGAATTTACTCTCATATATGCTTGTCTGCTGATCTCTGCTGAGTATCTCATTATTCTACAAATTCTCTCCTCTCTCACTTGCTGGATCTTGAACTCCATGTCTCCTCTGGGATTTGCTTGGCTTCTATTACTCAGGTACTCCTCTCTCATTCCTTCTTTGCAGAGTGTAATCTCATGAACATGCGTGCTAGTGTGTCACTCAAGGGGAACCTTATACAGTTTTCTGGAGCTCTTTCCCTGAGGTCCTTTCCAGTTCTTCACAAATTTTAGCCATCTTCATTTCCCTGCATCTTAATCTGTATCTCCTCAATTAAGATAGGCAACCAGGTTCTGGTTTTGTTCTTTGTACCAGAATCCAGAATGTGCTTTAAGGCAGAAAACCAGAAAATCATAGGAAACTTCTCGTTGTTTTACTTTTTTAAAAATCACTGATATGTGCTATTTGGTTGACCATTGCCTGGAAACATTTGTGTAATATATTTCCCCAGTTTTATATTTCTTTACAATTGTATGTAGTTATATACAGTGCGTAAAGGGATCCCAAAGCAAATGAGGAAGAAATCTTCCCACCATTTTTTTAACCTCATGTTGCTTCTTCCTCCTATCTATCTTGCCTCTTATATGCCTGAACTCTGTACTTTCTATTTTGTTCCTAGGTGTTTGTAACTTAACTTTTTGAGTGCCTGAATACATCATGATCTGTCTTATGCTTCACACATGTTGTATAATCTAACCACATGCTTTGTAACTCTTTATGTAGTGCCCTCAAGTGAAATTATTAAATGCTTTTCTAGCATTTAACTCATATGGATTCCATGTAAAAGCAAATGGTTGTCTTTATTTGTAAGTGATTTAAGTAATAAAATATATCATAGTTTCTTCTTTAAAACAAAAAGTAGATTATTGAACAATATGATTCCAGATGCATTGAACTCTGTTTTAAATGGAAACTTTATGTGGTAATTTTAATATGAACTAAATAGTCATTACTTCTGTCAAATCATATTCATATGCTGATTGTAGCTATTTTTAGAAAAAATTACTCTTGGGCAATTGCAGACTTGTTTGTAATGATGAAAAGCCACCAGTTAATATTAAAGTTTTAAACAGTAATCTATATTTGTATTGCTTAATTATATTGATGCAGTTTTATTTTATAAAATAAACATCAATCAATGCTCTCTATTAACAAGCTGTTTTAAAGGTGTTTCATGTCAGGTAGTAAACATTTTCTTAGATAGCTATTCTTCTATGAATGAAATTATATCAAAATTAAAATTATGTATAATTCATAATAGAATTATAGTTTGGATTGCATTTGATTTTCAAACCAATTATAAATATTTCTCTACTGCGTGTCTGGGAACAAGTACTTCTTAATATTCTATGCAAGTGTTCTTTCTTCCTCAGTTGTCTCCAGGGGGACTGAAGATAATTATTAAATTCTACCCAATTCAGTAATCATGTCAGTAAATACAGTTTAGATAAAGTTGTTCAGTATTATTGTGTGTTTGCAGAGCTCTTGTGAGAGTAAACAAAATTCATTTTCTAAAATTCAGGTACTAGTTTTGATTATTTGACATCCCGAGTGACTACTATCTGTAAAATTTTCAGGAAATAATGTTTTGCCAACCACTTATATGTTCAGTTCAATGATTTATAATCTGGTGTAAAAGTAGGTATCTGCCAGCAATGCAGGGGACCCTGGTTCGATTTCTGGGTTGGGAAGATTACCTGGAGAAGGGAATGGCTACCCACTCCAGTATTCTGGCCTGGAGAATTCCATGGAGTGTATAGGTCATGAGTTTGCAAAGAGTCAGAGACAACTGAGTGACTTTCATATAGAAATAGGTTAGATCCTCTGTTTCAATCATTTATTCTACCTTTTAAAAATTGATTTCCTAGATTTTTGATCTATTTAGAATGCTTTTGGTCCACATTCTTGAGGAAACGATGTAGCAGAATAGGAGCTTGTGCTGTGTATATTTGTTTTGCCCACTACAATGAAAGCAAAGACGTTATGATAGAATGCATTGAGCTGGGTGTCATTGTTACTAAAGTTCTAAGAATACCCATTAAGAGGCTTTGTGATGTGCACTGTGAGGAAGGCATAATCAGGGCACCGTGATGAATCTGCACCACCAATACCATAGTTGCTCTGCAGTCCATCAGTCAGTCTCTCTGCTGCTAAGTCGCTTCAGTCATGTCCGACTCTGTGCGACCCCATAGACAGCAGCCCACCAGGCTCCCCTGTCCCTGGGATTCTCCAGGCAAGAACACTGAAGTGGGTTGCCATTTCCTTCTCCAATGCATGAAAGTGAAAAGTGAAAGTGAAGTCACTCAATCATGTCTGACTCTCAGCGACCCCATGGACTGCACCCTTCCAGGCTGCTCCATCCATGGGATTTTCCAGGCAAGAGTACTGGAGTGGGATGCCATTGCCTTCTCCGTCAGTCTCTCTACTAACAAGCTGTTTAAAGGTGTTTCATGTCTGGCAGTGTTATAGTTAATCTTTAATTTGTCATTGAATATATGTGGGAATCTGGAAAATCATACACCTTTCAGTTAGTTCCCTTCGCTGTTGGTGGTGTTTTAGTTGCTAAGTCATGTCTGATTCTTGGAAACCCATAGACTGTAGCCTGCCAGGCTCCTCTATCCATGGAATTTTCCAGGCAAGAATACTGGAGTGGGTGGCCATTTCCTGCTCCAGGGGATCTTTCTGAGCCAGGAATAGAACCTGGGTCTCCTGCATTGCAGGTAGATTCTTTACTGACTGAGCTATGAGAGAAGCCCCTCTTCTCTGATAATTGGAGACAATTATTCTGCCCAGAAAACTTATGGGTGAGAGCCAAGTTAGGCAACGTACATATGTAAGAGAGCCTGATACATTAATCACCAGATAATAGATGGCTTAACAAATAGTAATTACTGTTGTCATCATTGTTATTTTCTGCAGTACAATAATCCAAATTTATAAGAAGCAAATCAAGTTGCTGCAACTCTCTGATCATAGAGTTACATTGTGTCAGCCACCAATTGGGTACAAGACATATACTATTTTCTTACAATTCTTAGTTTTAGTGCTATTCAATTAAGCATGCATACTTATATTTAATCAACAAATGGATATAATCCTCTTTGCATATAAAATACTAGCTTTTACTGTGTTTGAATATTCCTTTCTTAAGTAGAGTTTGAAGGAACCTACAAAATATTTTTTAATATATTTAGTCTTCATTATTCTTTTTAGTATATTGTTGTAGTTAAAACATTTATTAAATAAACTTTATAAAGTATGAGTGGTTAATACTTATTTAAATGTTTTCTCAACAACAGGCCACATGCCAAGAAGTCGACATGCATTATTACACCAGAATTCCTGGTGTAATAATTAATGCTATTTAAGAATCTTACTGTCTTTGAAAGTTAAAATATCTAGATGATTATTAATATTATTAAAAATAAAGAAAACATTTGAATTATTATTGTAGTGCTCTAATTTATCAGATTTTGGAGATCGAATCATGGATGGAGAGAGCATCCCATAGAATGATATAATATCCATCTGATAAAGCTTTTGATTTATTCTTCTTAAAAAGTACTACAGAATACTTTTAAATAATCAACAACCCATTTTCCAATATTTTATAGTATTTCATACATTTTACACCATTTAATCTTTATTGAATGTCTTTTCTTCATAAATTTTTTACAGTAATAACTTTTAAAAATCTTCAGTATTTCAAAGTTAACTATGTTAGGAATCTGTTCTGTTATTTTTACCTTTTTTTAAGACCTTTTACCTGTATTGATAGAATCTGTGTGTGTGTGTGTGTGTGTGTGTGTGTGTGTGTGTGTGTTTTGGTCAATCATTTTAAATTGTAGGAAAGGAACATATACATAGTCAATAACTAGACAGGTCTAACTTACACTGTTGCCACAAGCTGATGATTTAAATCTTCTGTGTTAAGATTTAACACCTCTCATCCCCTGCACTTTTCTCTTTTAACTCTTTTTGTTTTAACAGTAAGTCATCAACAGCTACAGACACTCTTCCTACCCACATTGAATTTTCCTTTACTAAAATATATAACTTTAGAATGTTACCACTTTAAACAAGGAACAATCTTAGGTACAAAGGACAAACACAGAATCTAATGGCATAGAACCCCCAGTTAAAAGACATTTCAGAAGTTACTGAATTCACTCTTTAAAAATATTTGTTGATTTATTTCTTAATCATCCCAGTAAGTGGTTGTGCATCCTTATTCGAAAAATAAAGTTTGTTCCTAAAATACAGGGGTGGGGGAAGTAGCCTGTTTTGACTTTCACAGATCTCGGATTGTCAAAACCTTCCTTCTACCTGCTAGACTATGTTCAAGGCAAGGAATAAGTGTTCGATTATTTCAGGACACACCTCCTTGGCCAAGCCCCTTGATTTCAGCCACTCAGCATCGTTCCCACGCTTTTCTCTAGCTCATTCAAGCCCCCCTCACCTCACATTAGGGAAAAACACCAAGCAGACCCTGGTGTGGACTCTTCATTCTCAGGCCACTTTAAAGCTGCTTTTTTTCTGCCCACGGCGCTCACTGCATCATTCTTGGTCTCTTCTTTCTATCCTTAGCGGTTTCTCCAGAATTTGAGGCCCATTGTTATCCAAAACACTGGTGTTTTGGCTGTTGTTGATGGTCTCTCTCATTACCTGAGGAACATGCTATCTCAAGATCCAGAAGACACAAGTCTTCGGCTAAGACTCCACCCCGGAGTGTCTGCCTCCGCCTGACCTTTGGCAGCTCACGTCCTGTCGTGCCTCATAGGCTCCCGACTTGTGCCTCTCACGCGGGCTGCTTTCCTGTTGAACACACTTCATGATATGGAAGCCTGGATGGCCCCTGGAATATCATTTCCGTTTTCCCAGGTATATTAGTAGCATGGCTTTCCTGATGCTCAGGTTTCAGTGAATTGCTTTCTAATTTTTGTACACCTGTTATTTTCCACTCACCGGAACGTGTGTCTAGTTTGAAGAGAAAAATCACTAGATTTGATGAGGAACAAAATCTATTGTATACTTAAAACAATGACATCTGAGTGCTTTTACTAAGTCTTTTTGTTATTATTTTTGGGCTCCAAAATCACTGCAGATGGTGATTGCCGCCATGAAATTAAAAGACGCTTACTCCTTGGAAGAAAAGTTATGACCAATCTAGATAGCATATTCAAAAGCAGAGACATTACTTTGCCCACTAAGGTCCGTCTAGTCAAGGCTATTGTTTTTCCAGTGGTCATGTATGGATGTGAGACTTGGACTGTGAAGAAGACTGAGCGCCGAAGAATTGATGTTTTTTAACTGTGGTGTTCTCGGAGAAGACTCTTGAGAGTTCCTTGGACTGCAAGGAGATCCAATCAGTCCATTCTAAAGGAGATCAGCTCTGGGTGTTCTTTGGAAGGAATGATGCTAAAGCTGAAACTGCAGTACTTTGACCACCTCATGCGAAGAGTTAACTCATTGGAAAAGACTGATGCTGGGAGGGACTGGGAGCAGGAGGAGAAGGGGACGACAGAGGATGAGATGATTGGATGGCACCACTGACTCGATGGACGTGAGTCTGAGTGAATTCTGGGAGTTGGCGATGGACAGGGAGGCCTGGCGTGCTGCGATTCATGGGGTCACAAAGAGTCGGACATGACTGAGCGACTGAACTGAACTGAAATGTAGAAATATGAATTTATCCTTCAAAGATTCCTTTCCTTTTTCCTAGAAAGAAAGCAGACCTATCTTCACTCAGTTCAGTTCAGTCACTCAGTCATGTCTGACCCTTTGCGACCCCATGGACTGCAGACCTATCTTAGCTGTCTGAATAAAGAATAGACCATGTTTAACCAAAACTTTATTAATTCATCAAAAATACATATAAGCAGCAAATGGCGAATAAGTTTCAGTTTTTCCTTATTTTCTAATCATGATATTCTTTTTGTAGTGGTAAATTAAAATGCTGACATAGCATTTTCATCTATTCCTAAAAATGATTCAGAGCATGACATTAATTTTAAAATAAGAATATATGCAAAAAGAATATTTAGTGAATTTAATATTTGTTTTTCTTCTAAGACCACTATATTACCTTCTCACAATTAGTAAGTAGCTCATTTCTTCTTTCATTTACTTATTTCTAAAATTCTGCAAGGAAGATACAGGCTGGTTTAAAAATATAAACAATTTCATTCTCAAAAGGATTAAGGGATGGTTTTGTATACTCTATGGTCGCTTAAAATAGGTTTTCAAATGAGATTATAGCCAGTTATTTTTAGTAACACTCCAAAAGTGTGTTACTTATACACTGTTAGGACAGGGTAAATAGTAAAAAAAGTAAATAAAAAACAAGATTCAAAGGATCTGTCAGTAGGAGTCAATTAGTTTCCTAGGGCTGCCATAACAAAGTATCAAAAACTGAATGGCTTCAACAGTAAAAGTTTATTGTCTCACAGTTCTAGAAACTTAAAGTCCAAGATCAAGGTATCAGCTGAGACTATTTCTTCTCAGGATCATAGCACAGCATCTGCTGGATCCAAGCTTTTGGTAGCATTCTGGCTGTAATAGCAAAGCTGCAAATTTCACGGGCATCTGCCTATATGCATCCATCTCTGTATCATGTGGATGTATGGCAAAAACCATCACAATATTGTAAGCAGTAAAGTAGTTATCCTCCAATTAAAATTAAATAAATAAATACAGTGTTTAATAAAATGAGGTTTCTAAAGAAGTGATACATGTAATTCACATTTTGTACCATAAAATATATTTCTCAGAACAGTTAACATTGAAAAAATATATTATGTTCATAAATATTTATTACATAGCTTGTCTTTACTCATAACAAATCTAAGCTTTATATTCATAAGATTGTGCCAGATCATGGCAAACGGGGAGGAGTCTCTGTGGATCAAGAGATCCTTAACTCTACATTCTGCCTTAACTCTACATTCTGTTTTCAACTTTCACTGAATAAAGATAGGGCTTGCAAACAAATAATATTTGAACATATATATATATATACACACACACACATCTGGACTTAAAGTTTATTTAGGAGTCTAAAATGTTATTTGTTTTGTGTTTTTGTTCGTGTGTGTGTGTATGTGTGTGTACTTGATTAGGAATGTCAGGGCCAATTGTTGTTTGCTTAATATTTTGAAACCACACAAGAAGCACATAAATTTGCTCTTTAATTTTCTGATGCATTAAGTCAGAGTTTTGACATGAGTGAGGAGAAACTTCTATTTCCTTCTTTAATCCATTGAAAGTCTGAGAGGAGCTGCGGTGATGGACTCAAAGGAGGCTGATGTTCCTGGGACAGTGGAGACTCTGGCGGTGCAATGGAGCAATACCACTGGTGTGAAATGATCCTTATTCCATTCCTTGGAGATCTGTGCAAAAATGTTCTGAAGCAACAGGTGGCTTGAAAACCGACAGTGAATCCAGCTCCCTCCTAGATGCCGGTACATCCATAGGGTGACTACCTTTCATTTTCTGAAATGTGAAGAAATGATATATATTTGCCCTAAGGATTCATTTTTGTCCCATTTGGTCCTAGTTCAACTGATATATGAATTTTTTGAAAGTTATAGAAGACATTAGCAAAGATGAACTTGTTGATTAATCTGAACTTGTTGATTAACTTGTATTAATATGTACTAGGAGAGCCGGGCTATCTAACTTTATCTGCAAAAATAAATCTTGGTTTTTAAACAAAATTTTCATTTAATTTATCTGGCCAAGAAAGAAAAATACAGCATCAAAAAATCATTTCTATTAATCCTAAACTATGTCCACAAGGCTAAGTAAATATTAATATATGCTTAGATTCCTTAGAATTTTGAATAATTCTAACATCACTTTTTAAGATAATTGAAGAAAATGATCCTTTTCTTTCCTAGCAATTTATAAAGGAGCAAATATCAGTCTTATGAAACTAAAAAGAAGATGCTGTTTCTGATGATATTCTTTTGTCATATAGCTGTGAAAAGAAGAGAAGCAAAAAAACCAAAGGAGTAAAGGAAAGATATACCCATTTGAATGCAGAGTTCCAAAGAATAGCAAGGAGAGATAAGAAAGCCTTCCTTAATTATCAGTGCAAAGAAATAGAGGAAAACAATAGAATGGGAAGGACTAGAGATCTCTTCTGGAAAAGGCAATGGTACCCTACTCCAGTATTCTTGCCTGGAAAATCCCATGGGCAGAGGAGCCTGGTAGGCTCACTCCATGGCATCTCTAAGAGTCAAACACAACTGAACAACTCCACTTTCATACATTAGGGATGGAAATGGCAACCGACTCCAGTGTTCTTGCCTGGAGAATCCCAAGGACAAGGAAGCCTGATGGGCTGATGCCTAAGGGGTCACACAGAGTCAAATATGACTGAAGCAACTTAGCAGCAGCAGCAGCAGAGATGTCTTCAAGAAAATTAGAGATACCAAGGGAATATTTCATGCAAAGATGGGCTCGATAAAGGACAGAAATGGTATGGACATAACAGAAGCAGAAGTTATTAAGAAGAAGTGGCAAGAATACACAGAAGAACTGTACAAAAAAGATCATCACGACCCAGATAATCACGCTGGTGTGATCACTCCCCTAGAGTCAGACATCTTGGAATGTGAAGTCAAGTGGGCCTTAGGAATCATCTCTACGGACAAAGCTAGTGGAGGTGATGGAATTCCAGTTGAGCTATTTCAAATCCTGAAAGATGATGCTGTGAAAGTGCTGCACTCAAGATGCCAGAAAATTTGGAAAACTCAACAGTGGCCACAGGACTGGAAAAGGTCAGTTTTCATTCCAATCCCAAAGAAAGGCAATGCCAAAGAATGCTGAAACTGCCACACAATGGCACTCATCTCACACGCTAGTAAAGTAATGCTCAAAATTCTTCAAGCCAGGCTTCAACAATACATGAACTGTGAACTTCCAGATGTTCAAGCTATATTTAGAAAAGGCAGAGGATCCAGAGATCAAATGGCCAACATCCACTAGATCATCAGAAAAGCAAGAGAGTTCCAGAAAAAATATTTATTTCTGCTTTATTAACAATAGCAAAGCCTTTAACTGTATGGATCACAATAAACTGTGGAAAGTTCTGAAGGAGATGGGAATACCAGACCACCTGATCTGCCTCTTGGGAAACCTATATGCAGGTCAGGAAGCAACAATTTGAACTGGACATGGAACAACAGACTGATTCCAGGTAGGAAAAAGAGTACCTCAAGGCTGTATATTGTCACCCTGCTTATTTAACTTATGTGCAGAGTACATCATGAGAAACGCTGGGCTGGAGGAAACACAAGCTGAAATCAAGATTGCTGATCAATAACCTCAGATATGCAGATGACACCACCCTTATGGTAGAAAGTGAAGAAGAACTAAAGAATTTCTTCATGAAAGTGAAAGAGGAGAGTGAAAAGTTGGCTTAAACCTCAACACTGAGAAAACTAAGATCATGGCATCTGGTCCCATCACTTCGTGGCAAATAGGTAGAGAAACAGTGGCAGACTTTATTTTGGGGGGCTTCAAAATCACTGCAGATGATGACTGCAGCCATGAAATTAAAGGATGCTTACTCCTTGGAAGAAAATCTATGACCAACCTAGATAGCATTTTCAAAAGCATAGACATTACTTTGCCAACAAAGGTCTGTCTAGTCATGGCTATGTCTTTTCCAGTGGTCATGTATGGATGTGAAAGCTGGACTATAAAGAAAGCTGAGTGCCGAAGTTGGAGGAGACATCTGAGAGTCCGTTGGACACAAGGAGATCCAACCAGTCTATCCTAAAGGAAATCAGTCCTGAATATTCATTGGAAGGACTGATGTTGAAGCTGAAACTCCAATACTTTGACTACCTGATGTGAAGAACTGACTCATTTGAAAAGACCTTGATGCTGGGAAAGACTGAAGGCAGGAGGAGAAGGGGACAACAGAGGATGAGATGGTGGATGGCAATGAGTTTGGGTAAATTCCAGGAGTTGGTGATGGACAGAGAGGCCCGGTGTGCTACATGGGATCACAATGAGTTGGACATGACTGGGTGACTGAACTGAACAGAAAAATCCAAACTAATCCAACAGTGCCTGTTGTAATTATCACACATTTTATGGGGTTGTGAGGATTGCTATTGATGCTTCAAAAGACTGAAATGAATTCCTTAGCTGCACTGTAATCTGTTTCAACTTCAGAAAATAGAGGTATCAAAAATTAGGAGCTATACTTTATAGAGAATAAAATCAAGTACCTTCAGGATTTATCTGAGCCATCCTTCTGTCTTGAGTTTTGCAAGCTGATTGTCTAGTTGCTTCTGAGAATTCTGCAGGGGCAGAATGTCTGCATTAAATTAATGTTTTTCTAATTGCAAAAGATGCTTGTATATACCATATATAATCACAAAGTGAATTCTAACCATCAGACAAAACAGAAAAAACAGACCATTTTAGAAATGTTTTATTACATTGCACATTCTTATAAACCTAGAACAAGAACTTTTTAGTATTTTTCTGCTTTATTTTTCTCCCTCACATAATTCCCATCAATCTTATTTTGCTTGTTTAAGATTTTCCATAACCTTACATAACTCTACATAAATATGTGGTTCAACATTTCCCCAGGAAAAATAGCCTTTCAATCCAAGTCTCTTTCTTTTCCTTTTTTAAATCATCTATCATAAGGTTTTTGTATGGTGAAAATTACTCATTTATTCTTCTTGATGGCCTGAGGCAGTGGCCCTCCAGTGCCATCCAGGTTTCCTCCTTTTCAGCAAGGATGTGCTAAGCAATATCCTTTCCCCACTCTGAATGCTTCATTTCCATTTTCAGGATTCTCTTAAAATTCTTATCTTTATTGCTTTCTGATCTCTATCAATGTATTTATAACTTTGATGTGTGTGTTAGTCACTCCGTCATGTTCAACTCTTTGTGACCCCTGTTGACTATAGCCTGCCAGGTTCCTCTGTCCATGGAATTCTTCAGGCAAGAGTACTGGAGTTGGGTTGCCATTCCCTTCTCCAGGGTATGTTTCCAACCCATGGATCAAACTCAGGTCTCTTGCACTGCAGGCAGATTCTTTACTTCTGAGCTATCTCGGAAGCCCTATAACTGTGATACTGCTTTGCATCAACTTTCTTTTTGCTTTTATTTTTTCAAGGCCCTTGCTAGTTTTTTCCTCCTAAGTTTCAATGTGTCACATTTGAATGGCCACACATGGCTTAAGCAACTTGATAACTTTAAACAAATTTTCTGTGGCTTTTAAACTAGTGTCTTAAGGTACACACCAACTTCACCCTTATCTCTATGCTCTGAAATGACTCTGTCATCTGTGAAAAAAATGAAAAGTGAAAGTGAAAGTCAGTTTTGTCTGAAAGTAAAAATCAGTTGTGTGTGACTCTGTGATCCCATGGGAGTAACCTGCCAAGTTCCTTCTTGTCCATGGGATTCTCTAGGCAAGAACACTGGAGTGGGTAGCCATTCCCTTGTCCAGGGGATATTCATGATCTGAGTATTAAACCCAGGTCTCCTGCTTTGCAGGCAGATTCTTTACCATTTGAGCCACCAGGGAAGCTCTCATCTTGTCTGTACTAAGCCCCAACCTGGACCTCAATTCTTCTTTAAGATGAACTATCTAAACCTATAATGGTTCCTGGTGCTGGAGCCTTCTTTGACCATTACATTCAATATTCTATTTATGTCTTAAATATTGATAGTATTATACCAGGTATTTTTTCATCCTGACTTAGCTGTGGGAGTCACATCCTCCTAATGACACAGCAAACTGCTTGACTACTGACACTGTCCCACATAATTTTATATATTGGCTCTTGCCTCTTAATTCCTAGCATGGTTCAGGAAACACAGAAGAGGCTCAATAAATTATTGTTAAATTGAATTATCAGTCTCCCCAGTAAAGCATAAGCAAATGTTTACTTGGTTCCTTGTCTTTGCCTGATACTGTGTTTCTTTTCTTACTTAATTACAGTCAAATTAATAAACCCTTTAGAGCTCATTTTAGTTTCTGAAGCTGGCAAAGGCTAAGGTAGGTCTTATAGTAGTGGATTAGATATGCATTTCATTTTGTTTTCTTTTTAAAATAGAGACCACTGAGGCCTTCGAGACCAAGGAGAAGCACCAAATCAGAATCTTTTGGGGAAGGCTGAGGTTCCAGCATTAGAATTACCACCTGCAAATCTCAAAGTTATTAGCCAGATGTAGTAACTGGGATACTGTTTTCAGAGCCAGAGGTTGGAAGCCAAAAGATGGCAGCGAAACAAATACAGTTCAGTCATGTGTGTGAAATAATATTCAAGTGGATCCAAGATGGTTTCAGCAATAATTGTAGTCAATAGTATCGACAAAAACAAGTTTGGAATTCTGGATCATGTCTTATGATTGCTGGTGCACGTAGACACAAATTAGCTAAGTGATTCTGACATCCAGGACTCGTCTCTGATATGGGGGCCTGTGTCTGGTCATGCTCCGCTGTTGAATGCTTTGCTTCTTGTTTATTCCATAGGGTTTAATTACTGAGCAAAATAGATTGTGCTCCCACAGGAGAACTGCATTCCATTACCTTTCTTTCAGCTTTGGATTGTTGTATAAAGAGCCGTCCCAGCAAGACTCCATGCTTCTAGCTAGCAGAGCACTTTGAGAGCTGCTTAAGGAAAAGTGTTAGATAAGTGCATCCTTGATATTGACTGGTGTAGGATCCAGTGTTCCAAGGCTGTGCAGTATTAGAACCCACAGAGTGTTGAAAGCATTTTTCCCCTGATTTAAAAAATTTAAAAGCTCAGTGTGTGCCAGTATCTAATACAGTACTAGGTAAGTATTTATTAAACACCCTGGTTAGCAATTATTCTTGTAATTTATGAAGTATTTAGTTGAAAAGACATAATAAACCATGATTATTAAATTGCAACTGGTCTTTTTAGTGTGTAAAATATTTGACAAAGAAAATATTTTCCAGATTTATATTTAAGTTTTAAGGCAAAAGGAAACTAATTGAAATAGCTCAACCACATAAATCAAATTAGCTTGAAATTAAAATCTAATATTAAAGAAAAAGACTTCAGAGTAAACAAAGGATAACCAAACATGCATAAAGAAGTAAAGGATTATGAAAGCCATTTAGTTACTTCAAGCTAAAAAATCTCCTTTCTGTAACTTCAATGAATATTTTAAGCAAAAGTATCTAAGTCTAAATTATCTGGAAAGCTGCCTTAGCTTTTTGTGGAAATTTTCATGGATGGAAACACAGACAATATTACTTTTTTAAACAGATTCATAATTTGCATTTTAGTATTTGCCACACAGGATTAAATTTACAGATTTCTATTCCCATCCTTCCCTTAATTAAGACAATCCTTTTAGATAGAGGGATTAACAGTTATTTTTAAAGCAAGAAAACACCCACCTCATAATTACAGGTCACAGATGTCATCTGTGATCCCAGAGCTATAGAAATGTTTAAGCATTATCTACTTAACTTTGGATAGAACAGTTTTGGAAGAGTTTGGCTTTTAAGCTCCTTCATTAAAGTTTTCCAGATGTACTTTGTAAACTCAGAATGATGAGGAATAAATACTAGGTTTAGGCCTACCTAACTTATTTCTTTAATTTATTTTACTATTTTAAAGCAAGACACTTGTCACTAGGTAAACTTTAAACAGCCTATTGTTCTAAGGTTATTTTATTGCTATCTGTGGGAATTTTCAAAATTGATTTATGTTAGAATCATCAGTGATCTGTTTTTTTTTTTTTTTTTTAAGTTACTTTTTTTTATTTTTTAAATTTTAAAATCTTTAATTCTTACATGCATTCCCAAACATGAACCCCCCTCCCACCTCCCTCCCCATAACATCTTTCTGGGTCATCCCCATGCACCAGCCCCAAGCATGCTGCATCCTGCGTCAGACATAGACTGGCGATTCAATTCACATGATAGTATACATGTTAGAATGGCATTCTCCCAAATCATCCCACCCTCTCCCTCTCCCTCTGAGACCAAAAGTCCGTTATACACATCTGTGTCTCTTTCCCTGTCTTGCATACAGGGTCGTCATTGCCATCTTCCTAAATTCCATATATATGTGTTAGTATACTGTATTGGTGTTTTTCTTTCTGGCTTACTTCACTCTGTATAATCGGCTCCAGTTTCATCCATCTCATCAGAACTGATTCAAATGAATTCTTTTTAACGGCTGAGTAATACTCCATTGTGTATATGTACCACAGCTTGCTTATCCATTCATCTGCTGATGGACATCTAGGTTGTTTCCATGTCCTGGCTATTATAAACAGTGCTGCGATGAAAACAGGCATACCTCAAGAAACACTCTCAGACATAAATCAGTGATCTGTTAAAGAAATGTCCACCTCACATTTTCCCTGCCAGCCTGCTGAACCTCAGTCTGTGGTAAAGTGAGTCTCATAGATCCATCTATGTGTTATGAAGCACCCCAAGGTGAGCCTCATGGTCATAGAGCCACCTGTGAGAGTTCATGTGAGGTGGCAAATTTAGATTGAAAACTTAGGCTATGCTCACAAGTACATCAAAGTATTCACTTCAGTAAGTATTTTAATGAAAGATTTTTAGCAATCTTCGATGATCTTTAGCTTTTTAATTGCCAATACCAGTACTACCTTTTCCACTTTTTTACCTTTGCCAGAGTTTAAACAAATTGGAATGTCATATGGAAATGTCATTATTGTTGTGAATAGAAAGCTAGAGATGAATTGCAGCTAGAAACTACTTTGAATAACTCCTATGTGATTAGGGACAAATCTGAACTCAAAAACAGTGTCTGAAGACATATAAAAGCTAATTTCCTGATCTTTGCTTCACTTATGTGAAAAAAACATAAAAGATAGCACAAGATTTGATTTAGTCACAATGTCTAGAAAATATAAAGTACATGTATTACAATAAGAAAAAGAGTCTGTCATTTTAAAAACAGAATACCAAATACCCTAGCAAAGAAGACACGATAACAGGAGAAAAGGGATCTTTTAAACGTTAATATATTTTAATAACTCACTCCACGGGGATATTTATTTATTTATTTATTTATTTATTCTTGGAAGAGCAGAGATTTAGATTAGCCATTTATTTGCTCCAAACTGCATATCTATAAAGGGGACAATAAAGACCTTAGTAGAGTCAGAAGCACAGGAGTTGCAGTAAAGCAGAAATGAGTGCTGTGTGGCTCCAACTCTCGGAGTAACAATACCTCTGACTCGGAATAACAATACCTCTGACTCCTGTTGCTGATATCTTACTGAGAAAGGTGCAGGCAGCAGGCAGCTCTCTTTAATAACCAACTGAAGAAAGACATTTGCACTTGTTCCCAGTCTCTGTCTCTTATTTTTTAACACCTCATTGGATGCTCTTCACTTTAAGGTAGATCCTTTGACCTAAGCAGATTATTACAGATGCATTAATGACACAGCCAGCTAGCCATTCTTCTCAAGGAAGAGATTTGGCTCCAAATAGGACACTAAGCTCTTCAGCTTTCTGCTTATTTACCTAGTCAGCAGGATGCAGTGTCTCTGGGCGCTTAGTGGACTCCTGGGGAATCAGGAAAAAAATAAAAGCAGAGGCTGCAGTGGCTGCAAATGTGGTTGCTAATAAGGGCCTGCGAGACCTAGGTTTCCTTGGTTTTTGTGACATTTATTAGGTACCGTAGAAATTGAATTGTCTCCTATAATGCCTCTAGGGGAGAGGGAGTGCTCCAGTGACAAAACGGTACAGTAAATCGTCCTTTTGAGATGCAACAGTCTCTTGTACTATTTACTCTTTTTTTTTTTTTTTGTACTATTTACTCTTGCATTTCTTTTTTGATTCCCTTTCAGTATGTTTGACCTTTTGGCCAGAGATCCTGGCTTCTGCTGCACAGTTTCTCAAACACTATTTTTCCCCTTTTTGTTTAGAACTGAGCTTGGCAAAGCCAGGATATGAACTGTGCAGGTGGGCTCCTCAGGGTGAGTGAAGAGATAAGGGATCCAATCAGGGACTGGCCACCTGCAGCCCTGCCAGTATGCCCCTCCACCAGATTTCCGTAATCCCTGCCCGGGAGATGGCCGGCAATGGGAGAAGTTCCATGGGAAGAAACAAAGAGAAGAGCAAGGAAGTCGAGGTAAGAGGAGGTTTGATTTGATAAACTAGAACAGCCAAGTGGACTGCAGCCAGACTGCTCTGCTTACCCTGGAGTGGCCAGGGCTCCGGAGCAGCTGGGCAACCCCTCCCAGTGTGTGACAGTCCCCTGGAAGAGAAGGGTTGGTGACTAGTAGGAACACAGGAAGTGTAACATCTGCTTCCTGAGCGTAGGAACCAAATCCATGAGGGCACTTGCTGCTTGAAAAATAAACACTTATGCCTCTGTCCTGGAATCCAACGGAGTCACTTTGCCCTCGGGTGGCTCTGATACTGCTGTCATCCATTTTCAGACAGTGAGGCGGTTGATGGCTGCAAATTTTGCTTACTGTCCATTAAGCTAGAGTGTTTGAAAATAACTTTCTTAACAGAGTTATAGAGAACCAAAAGCAGTGACATCTGTGTTACTGACAATATAGCATGAATTAGGACAACACTCCCCTGCCTCGTACAATCTACTGCTGCCATAGCCATTCTCAGGGATGTATTTGGATTACTTTTGCTTGTTGTCTCTTTCATATACATATTTTTTTCTTCTTCATTAAAAAATATTTGAAACTTACATGGGCTAGAAAAATATAATATTCAACTTATTACATTTAGGCTTTATTTTGCTGTGAAATCTAGCAGGATCTGTTGTAAGAGAAACTGCTTGAAAGATGTCAGGAACTTATTTCAAAGCTTTTTAAGGAGATTGAGCAAGCTGAAGGATATTGAGTGAAAATATTATAAATGCTGTTGCATTCCTTTAAATGGGAGCTTGAGATGGAATGTCAGAATTTATAATTCTCTTACTCCCTCAATATAGCTGTTGTCTCAGGACTCGTTAACTTGGTGGAAAATGCGATTTTCCCACCTCCAGCTCTGTATGTTCATTGTTTTTTTTTTGTTTTTTTTTTTTTTTCTTAAGAATGGGTGGTGGAGACAGAGAGGGCAGGGAAACAAAACCCAAACCAACCAATTAACCAAACAAACCCAAAGGAACTGGAGTGCCAAGGAGAGCCTGATAGACAGAGAAATGAGCTCAAATCACCTTCAAGTGAGAAAAGACATGTGTAGCCTCTTTGTACTTTGTACTGATTTTGAAAATATCATTGAAGAGTTAGCAGATTGTGATCTGTCTAAAGTCTGCAGGAAACATCAGAAGACGTGTCTGACTCACGTAGACACTTTTACACTAGTCATCACCATGCCATAGACATATGGCCTATTTGTAGGATTTTTGAGAATGAAATATCTCTACAAAGTAAGGAAGTGTATCAGCATAATATTAATTGGAAATACTCTCTGTGATATGTATCTGTCCTTTGACTTGGTGGTATGATTGCTAGAACATCAGAATAATCATCTCAAGTTTATTGGAGTGAGGTAGGGAGTGTGGGACACTGATCGATTCTGAAAATGTGTGTTGAAATGTTAAAAGTGAGATTTGTAAAAGATACACACTGCTTACTCATCATCTAGGTTCTTTGGATGATCCTAAAATAGTATGGAAGGAAACTTCATATGAGAATATTGAGTGGAATTTTGCATAATATCCAGAATGATCAACTTCTGGATGACATTTGGAAATGAAAATGCTGTTTATATACCAGTCCCCCACCACCTTTCTTTGGCATTATGTCAACACCAGCAATTTCCTGTCTACTTGGCCATGAGTCAGATATAGTTCGGGTAGCTTATGTGACTTTTTAAATAAATCACACTTGTCTTTTTTTTTTTTTAACTTGTTAGAAATAATAATAAAATTACTCAATCTCAAATGAAAATACCCACAATCTTCATCCAGATATTGATGTTAAGCCACATCTTCTGAATTCTCAAATGTCTTTTGAAAAATTAACCATTTATGAGCAGCTTAGTTTCTTCAGGGGCAAACACACTTATTTTGTGAGAGTGTCAGTCAGGAGACGTTCTTAAGAGCAAATTGGGTTAAGTATGAGACAAGTAAATGAAACTCCTAGTTTACACAACAATTTTTTAAAAGAGATGTTGTTCTGTATATCAGAAAGGAAACCACATTTCAGGCTAAAGTATATCTTGGTTTTCTATTGGATGGAGTTAAAAGTATCTCTTTAAGAGTATATTTGAAACATACTATTAAATCTCATGGGCTGTTAAATAGTTTGTCTTGATGGACTAAATAGTTTGTCTTGATGGTCCAGAAAAGTTGTGAATGTCATTTAAGGTGGATAAATTAAAAGCATGCCCAGAAAACAGCAAAATTCTGTAAAGCAATTATCCTTCAATGAAAAATAAAGAAATTTAAAAAATAAAAAAAACATGCCCTTGTGTGGGAAAGCAAAAAGAATCTATTCAAGACAATGATTTCTGTAATTCCAAGTGCTGATTCCCTCTAAAAACGGAAAGGCATCTTATGCACATGGGAGCAGTTCCTGATGGTTGAGCAACTAAGATAGCTCTTTCTCTGAAGTTTCCTTAATGCAGTTTTTCTTGTCCTAAAGTTTTCCAAAGGATACATGTGCATATGGGGCCAACCATCTAATTTCAAATTTAAGACTTGGCTAATTTAAATGTGAGTCAATTTAACTTGTTCTATTAGAAATTTAGAATATCTCAAATAAACTAATCTATTAACTTGACATCAATTTTTGATTTAAGGCATATTTAAAGAAAAGAAAGTGTGGAAACTCTTTCTTAGTTACTATTGCACTCCAGAAGATTTAAGCTGTAAAAAATAAACAGATTAAGTTCTTAAAAATAATAAATATAGCCCTAAGCTTTATAATGAATATACATTTTGATGCATTTTGTGTGCGGTATAGTTATTTATCTACTTAGATAATAAGCCCAGAAGTGCAAAATGCAAAATAAAATATTCCATCCAGTTTGGGTATAGCTGGTATTAGTGCTTAAGAGCATGGTCTGTCACTAAGTTGTGTCTGACTCTTTGCTACCCCATGGACTGTCTCCCACCAGGCGCCTCTATCCATGGAATTTTCCAGGCAAGAATATTAGAGTGGGTTGCCATTTCCTTCTCCAATTAATGCTCAAGGGAAGGATGCAAATTATTCTTCCAGGAAGTCCTTGAATGCTTAAAGGATGGTGTATCTCAGACTTGGATTCTAGACACAAAGTGTTATCAGCACAACCAGAGATGATTTTCTTACAAAGTCAATGGACTAGTCGAAATTATAGAAGGTTTATATACAATACAGTTAATCAAATGTATCAATCTATACTTGGAGATATTTTTAGTGATGGACTTGACTGAATGTTTCAAGAAAGTTCTAGAAATTAGTAATCAGACTTTTCTTTGTATCATGGAATCAGGTTAGTTCATCCACATCTGCAGAAAGCCAAAAAGCACCCCTCTGATTAGGTCCATAGCTCTCCAAAGTTCTCCAGAGCTCTTCTTCTTTCATTGAGGGCAGAGGCTGATCAGTTTAGCTTCTTTACATCTCATTTGCATACTTTTCTAAGTGACCACTCACTTTTCTATTCATTCATTATTTTTCCTTTTTTTTTTTTTTTTTGGTAAGAACAAAGGTGGGCTTTATTTTTATTATAAAAGAAAAAAAATAACTCCTCAGGAATCTTACCAAAAGAAGGGAACATTTCACATTTAGATAACAGATACAAATTTATACAAAAAAGATACAAAATTATAACTGTTTAGACTCCAGACTTGTCCCATCTCCTCCAGAGCAGAGATGGGGAGGAGAGAGCTGAAGCAAACAAGCAATTCTGTGAAACAAAGACTTAAAAACCCTACAAATATGATTAAAATCTAAATTCTGTTTTGCTTTTATATATATATATATATCAAAAGGCCTGCTTTAATGACATGATAGTCCCACTGGAAAATAACCCCAATACCCCCTTGTCAGTAACATACTCAAGTTGACCAACCAACTCATATTTCCAAACCCTGTGTGTGCAAGTACATGTATGTCTTTTAAACCTGGGGTTCAGTGGATGGCTACTGCTATCTTGGGCTTCCACCTATTAATTAACCAATGTCAGCTTCCCCAGAAGGGAAAGCAGGGCAGAGAGAAACCCTGAAGTGGTAGTGAGGTAATAACAGCCCCAAACAGCCAACTTTTCCAGCATAGCCTTCCCCATCCCCAACCAAACTCAAAAGGAGATCCTTAATTTCTAAGCAGACTACTTGTCTCAAATTTGGGTTCCCTGTAACCAGAATGGCTTTTTCTCCCTAAAGAGAAAACAGACATTTATCTGCACACCCATGTATACAATTTCTTTTTTATATTTAAGTATAAAAATACTACTCTGCTTTGTGTTATAAATGGAGGATCCCACAATGAGCATCTTTTCTTTTAAAGTAGGGCTATCCATCCATTTATGCTGATTCTGTGAGGGCATTGAGTCCCAGGGAAGGGAAGCTCACACCAGCAGATCTAGGGTGTTTTCTTACCTGAGTTCTCACCCTTTCTTCCCTCCTAATTCTCACTTTTAATATAAAATTGGTTACAAACTCATAAATAATGGAACTTCCCACCAAGAAGGGAAATCCTAACCTAACCACAGAATCCAGTACCCTTCCCCCCACTCCCCATTCAACAACCACTCAGAAAAGTCCTCTGCATCCCTTCACAGTGACTGGGCTCTCTGTCCGGAGAGCTATGCCTATTGGACAAACACACCTGATTAAATGGAAGCAGTGGTTATGTCCCCCCACCCCCAACTAATGTACTAGAAAGCTTCAATGATAGGAAAAAGAAAAGGGTGGTGGTAGGTAGGTGGTTGTGAAGTGATTAAGAACTTGACCCCCTCAATCCTGACCATAGGAAACAAGAGATATTAACTGGGTGTAAGCAGATATTAACTACTTTTGAGTTAAAACTATGAAGACACTGAGAGGGGCAAGAATGGGAGCAAGATGTAGCATTAGGAGGAGTTTTGAGGCTGCAAGTCTAGTCCACGTGGTACTAGTACTGGAAGGGCTCATGGCCAGTTCATTCAGAAGACCACACACGGTGCAAGATGAAGCAGGCTGCCCAGAGACGATCTCCCACATCGACTCCTGCACAGGGCCCTATCTGGAATCCCCACTGCACAGGCATGGCCTTGGCAACCATGCCCCTGATCTTGATGCCAGCGTACAAGCAGGACTGGCAGTGGGCCTCCACAATGTCCCTGCCAAAGGCCTTGCCCTCTCCCACACTGCAGTAGTATGGACCTTGGGGCCCAGGAAAGCCATTGGAAGGCCAACCAAAGAGGTGCCTTCTGTGCCCCTGAGGGTATATTCCTGCTTCATTCCAAACCAGGGGTGCTGGTTGCTCACCATGTCCATTATCCATTTACAGGGGTGCCATAAATTGGTCTCTGCAGGCTTTGGGTTGTACTTGAAGACTTCACAGAACACTAGCTTGTTGGGGGCCTTGAAGAAAGGGTCCCAAAACATGGCAGCAGGGACAAGATACATGTCACTGTTGGAGCCTCCAGACCGAAAAGTCCTAGACCATCCAAATTTCACTCGGGCAACTCTTCTGTGCACTTGGGCTCAGAATCCAAGGTTCAGGTCTTACAGCACAGCCCTTCTGCAGTACCGTCGATCCAGATGTACAGAGCTCGGACTTCCTTACCCTGAGGTAGGGCCATGTGCACCTGCCTGATGGCTTTGTCCAAGCGGGAGCTAGCCGAGGTGGCCGTGGTGGAAGGTGTTCTGGGTGCCGTGCAAGCAGTGTGCTGGGCAGGCCACGAGAGCACAGTGAGGAGAAGAGATGGGCAGGCTGGGGTGCTGCTGAGAGAGCCTGCTCTTCTCCCATTCTCGGCTCTCCACTCTTTTCCTCCTTTTTAACATATGTTAGTATCCCTTATTTGGAGAAGAAGATGGCAACCCACTCCAGTGTTCTTGCCTGGAGAATCCCAGAGACAGAGAAGCCTGGTGGTCTATGGGGTCTATGGGGTCTACGGTGGTCTATGGGGTCGCACAGTCAGACACAACTGAAGTGACTTAGCAGCAGCAGCAGCAGCAACATCACTTATTATGCTGCAATTAACTCACATTAGGGATCTCGGCCTATAAGACATCTGTCTTACAAGCGGAATCAAATTCTGAGACCTCAAGGGTAATTGAATTTCATACTCTATGACAGGAAAATCTAAGGATAGTGCAAATTCCAGTGTTTAGTTAATCTGTCACACATACACCTTAGAACACTCATTTATAATCAAATGTCCCTAAGATCCGTTGTATTTCCAATGTAGAGATGAATCAGAAACCAAGTCCAATGTCACTGCCAGCTGCATTGCATGCGGCCCAGCCCTCATTAGCACACTCCCTTACCCCTCTGATAGAGCTGTGTCAGAGAAGAGGCTGGAACTCCTGGAGTCTAACCTTTCCTCACTCTCAAACTGACCACGTGTGACAACCATGCTTGAGAAAGGGTTTCAGGGAGAGAAAATAAAAATCCGCCCCCAACCCCCAAGAAAAACAAATACACTTTTGCTTACATGTGCATTTTCCTTCACTTCTTTCACAATATTATGATATTTCTATATTTTGATTTTTCCTTCCTTCTTCCTGTGATATCCCTTTTAGGATATTCTATTTGTCTTTCCAACAATAGCCCAGGTAACTGCTGATCTCTTATGTGGCAATACATTCATGAACTTCAGCAAATTAAGAAATAAAAAAGTATGGATTTTGGAATATTCTTCATTTTGAAATAGTAGCTATATTATAGATTTATTATTTCTATCTTTAGTAGAAAATTGTAAAATTTAAATAGCCCATTCAGTCTCAGGGACAGAGCCTAATTTGATATTGCTGCTGCTGCTGCTGCTGCTAAGTTGCTTCAGTCATGTCCAACTCTGTGTGACCCCATAGATGGCAGCCCACCAGGCTCCCCCATCCCTGGGACTCTCCAGGCAAGAACACTGGAATAGGTTGCCATCTCCTTCTCCAACGCATGAAAGTGAAAAGTGAAAGCGAAGTCGCTCAGTCATGTCCGACTCTTCGTGATCCCATGGACTGCAGCCTTCCAGGCTCCTCCATCCATGGGATTTTCCAGGCAAGAGTACTGGAGTGGGTTGCCATTGCCTTCTCCGAATTTGATATTAGCCAATCTAATTTCAAAGTTCTGTGTGTTTCTTTCCAATTAAGGCACCATACCACAAACTTTTCACATTGCTTAACCAAACTTTGTGGATCAAGGAGTTTCAGAATTAGAAATCCCCTTAAAATTTATTCTTGTTAATTCCACAGCTGAATCCCACAGAGAATGAATAGCTTGATTATGTCATAGGAGTAGTTAGTGGTAAGTGAAAGTGAGTGTTAGTTACTCAGTCGTGTCTGACTCTTTGTAATCCCATGGACTATAGCCTGCCAGATTCCTTTGTCCATGAAATTCTCCAGGCAAGTTATTGGAATGGGTAGCCATTTCCTCCTCCAAGGGATCTTCCTGACCTGTGGATTGAACCCATGTCTCCTGCATTGCAGGCAGATTGTTTCCTCCCTGAGCAACCAGGGAGTGGTAAAGTTGGGAAAAAATTATGGGCCTTCTGACTGCCAGGCTCTTTGTTCTTTCTAATATTGCTGAATTTAATGATATATATATATATATTTTTTTTTCTTTCAAGGCACAACATTACAATCCCTAGAATTAAAATAGTTCATATAATCTTCAAAATTGCTAACCTCTGAATGACAGAGTTTACATTTCTTATTGTAAGACAGAGTTAGCTGTCCATGACTCATAGGTTAGATAGAATATTAAATGCATCTAGTTTGTAGAAGATAACCAGAATTAATTTAATTAAAATTAAAAAAATAAGGTAAAAATGAATAATAATTCTGAAAATTGTTTGGTAGAGAGGATACTAAACTGAGATTCAATTTATCTGAAATGTAGTCCTAGCTTCGCTAAAACCTTTCAACTTAAGAAGCTCACTTAACATCTCAAGTTTGTCCCCTAGAGAAAAATGTCATTTTTACTGGTAAATATACAGAAAGTAACTTTGCTAGATCTCATTTTAAAAATAAGAGTCTTTTATTTATTTATTTATTTTTTCTGATACTCCTTTAACACACATGCTAGAGAAGGAAATAGCAACCCACTCTAGCACTGTTGACTGGAAAGAATGGACAGAGGAGCCTGGTGGGCTACAGTTCATAGGGTAGCAAAGAGTGGAACACAACTGAGTAACTGAGCACACCTTTAACATAATCATGAGGTCAGGCTTCCAGTTTGGCTCAGGCAGAATGGGGCTCACTTTCAGTGGACATCTCTTGTTTCCATTGTATACCATCCATTCTGCCTTCTGGAGACAGTGCTCAGAGAGCCAGTCTTGCCCATATCATGACAGCCTTGATGGGTTTAAAAAAACTGATACATTGTAATACCCTTTCATAGCCCCTGAGCACAGAAAATGGCTCAGGACTGGAAACTTAACTCCATCAGAACCAAAGCACGTATAAAGCCTTTAGTAAACTGCTGGAAGTTATGACCAACCTAGATAGCATATTAAAAAGCGGAGACATTACTTTGCCAACAAAGGTCCATATAGTCAAGGCTATGGTTTTTCCAGTGGTCATGTATTGATGTGAAAGTTGGACTATAAAGAAAGTTGAGCGCAGAATTGATGCTTTTGAACTGTGGTGTTGGAGAAGACTCTTGAGAGTCCCTTGGACTGCAAGGAGATCTAACCAGTCTATTCTAAAGGAGATCAGTCCTGGGTGTTCATTGGAAGGACTGATACTGAAGCTGAAACTCCAATACTTTGGCCACCTCATGCGAAGAGTTGACTCATTGTAAAAGACTCTGATGCTGGGAGGGATTGGGGGCAGGAGAAGGGGATGACAGAGGATGAGATGGCTGGAAGGCATCACCAACTCAATGGACATGAGTTTGAATGAACTCTGGGAGTTGATGATAGATAGGGAGGCCTGGCATGCTGTGGTTCATGGGGTTGCAAAGAGTCAGACATGACTGAGCGACTGAACTGAACTGAACTGAAGAGAAGCCTTTCTGTTCCTGAAAACCTCTGGAACAGACTAGCTCTCTTCTTCTGGATGGTTTATATGAGGACATGAGGTCTGCAACTGGATATTGTAAGGGAAAAGGTTGGTGCTTGTAGGAGACCAGGAAGTCCTATGGGTGCTGGAGCTGATTATAAATAGGAAGGACAGAAGGAAAGAAAGAAAACACAGATTCTGCATGATGTTTGTTGAGCCGCTGGGTCAATCCTTCCTTGAAGCCAACACTTATTCAAAACAAAATGACTTTCCAACGAAGTGATTCAATATATGTTCTTAATTATTTAAGCCATTTTCTCGTTTAGTTGTTATGTCAATTACAACATGACAGGGTCCTAACTGATTCTTTTGCAAAGTGTAATTTCAGTTGTTTCCTGTGTTGTTACCTGTGCAGCAGCTAATTCCTGAGTGCGGAAAGAACTGCGCTCCAGGTAAAGCTGTCACAAACATTAATTTATGAATAACCTGTCCACAGAAGTTGTCCCAAGTGGTGCAGTGGTAAAGAATCCCCTTGCCAAGGAGACACAGGGGGTGCTGGTTCTATCCCTGGGTCTGGAAGATCCCCTAGAGAAGGAAATGGCAACCCACTCCAATAATCTTGCCTGGAAAATCCCATGGACAGAGGAGCCTGGCGGGCTACAGTCTGTGGGGTGGCAAAGAGTCAGATATGACTGAGCAACTAAACACATGAACACATTTACCCAGAATGATCTGTATTAGCCAAGGGGAGTGCATTTTGAGCAGGTGTGAGCTTGACACTACAGGGACAATGCGAAGGGGTGGAAAGGCTAATTCTCTTTCTATTTTTCCACTTTCCAAGGCTCTCTTGAGTCTAAATTGAATACTAGAGTCCCATGTGCTTAGAGTTAATTCCTCTGAGTATACTAATAGCATTGAAATAATTTTCTATAATGAAAACCAGGAAATTTCTAGATTATTATTTGCTTTCAATTAAAATTATCATAATTCACATTAATTTTTCTTGTTTAAAACAGATGTTATGGATAATTGCTTTAATAAATAAGACTGAATAACACATTTTATTGACTATTAAATGAAAAT
The DNA here is from genome assembly GCF_016772045.2 of Ovis aries. Classification (NCBI taxonomy): domain Eukaryota; kingdom Metazoa; phylum Chordata; class Mammalia; order Artiodactyla; family Bovidae; genus Ovis; species Ovis aries. The sequence continues at coordinate 1,683,613 of NC_056059.1, forward strand.
AGTAATTGTTGGCACACTCTGGTCATTAAATTGTGGGCTCAGTTAGGCAGATAGATGATTAAAATTCCTGCCTGGCATAGATTTTATAAATTGTTATGAATGTGCAGCTGATTTAGTGGCTCTGTAATCATTGTGTTAGAAATGTTGTTGAGCAAAATTATTGATGTGACTGTGTAGGAACATGGGAGGAGGAGCAGATGTACCTACCCATGTTTTATTAATTAGGATATTTAAAACCTGTGGATTAGCCAATATTTAACTTGATTCTTTGTAGCACAAAAGAAGCACTGAGGATGCCAACATGGATTTAGAATCCCTCAGTGTGAGGTACTGCTGAAGGGGGAGCGGCAGCATAAGCATTGCTTTTCCCCAGCTCATTCCTACAAAATCACCCTGAGCCACTTGCAGCGCCTTCACAGCCTCCAGGTGGGGATGAAAAATGACATCTATTCAATGCTCATTCTCTCCGCTGTCTCTGCAGCCCTGTTAAATAATTGAAATAGGCATGACATGAGGGTAGAACTGATGATGATACTTGGCTCTTAAAAGAGGGCAAGGAGACTGAAGCAGAGGCTGGAGTGCTCCCGGGTGTGGGGTTCCTGATGACTCTGTTTACCATCTGTATGCAGCAGGCAAAGAAGACAATTGCAGTGAGCTCTCTTACCCTAACAGCTGACAAAGAACACACATTCTCTGATACAAAGGAGCTCTTTGAATTCTTTAGGATTTGTGCTTTTGATGTCAACAACAAAAAGAATTTCTTAGGAGAGGATTCTGGCATCAGGAAGTTGCTGGACACACAGTGCTTCAGGGCACAGGGAGGCTCAGGTGTGAGATAGAGTGAATAAACATTTGTGAAGTGAGTCAAAGATTTATGACTATGTTTGCACAAATAGTCACATTTTTAAAAGAGGGGAATTATTCCCACCTGTAAATCTAAGAACATTTACTCCTAAATAAGTTCCACAAAGTGGTATAATGCTATGTATGTTTCCTGGCTAAAACTTGTGTGTTTAAGGTGTACAGTTAGAACTCATAGCACAGTTTTACTTCCCAGTTTTATTCACAACTATTTTTTTTTTACAAAGTTACAAAACATGAAAGAGATTTGTTACTATAACTTTTCAGTTCAGTTCAGTTCAGTTCATTTCAGTCACTCAGTCATGTCCGACTCTTTGCGACCCCATGAATCGTAGCACGCCAGGCCTCCCTGTCCATCACCATCTCCCGCAGTTCACTCAGACTCACGTCCATCGACTCAGTGATGCCATCCAGCCATCTCATTCTCTGTCGTCCCCTTTTCCTCCTGCCCCCAATCCCTAACAGCATCAGACTCTTTGCCAGTGAGTCAACTCTTCTCATGAGGTGGCCAAAATACTGGAGTTTCAGCTTTAGCATCATTCCTTCCAAAGAAATTCCAGGGTTGATCTCCTTCAGAATGAACTGGTTGGATCTCCTTGCAGTCCAAGGGACTCGCAAGAGTCTTCTCCAACACCACAATTCAAAAGCATCAATTCTTCGGTGCTCAGCCTTCTTCACAGTCCAACTCTCACATCCATACATGACCACAGGAAAAACCATAGCCTTGACTAGACAGACCTTAGTCAGCAAAGTAATGTCTCTGCTTTTGAATATACTACCTAGCTTGGTCATAACTTTTCTTCCAAAGAGTAAGCGTTTTTTAATTTCATGGCTGCAATCACCATCTGCAGTGATTTTGGAGCTCAAAAAAATAAAGTCTGACACTGTTTCCACTGTTTCCCCATCTATTTCCCATGAAGTGATGGGACCGGATGCCGTGATCTTCGTTTTCTGAATGTTGAGCTTTAAGCCAACTTTTTCGTCCTCCTCTTTCACTTTCATCAAGAGGCTTTTTAGTTCCTCTTCACTTTCTGCCATAAGAGTGTTGTCATCTGCATATCTGAGGTTATTGATATTTATCCCGGCGATCTTGATTCCAGCTTGTGTTTACAAAGCTTCAAAAATTTAAATTCTGGCAAGACGTTTTGTTTTAATATAAAACTACTCTATGACCATTTACGATGAAACTGCTACTATAGTACATTCAAGTGTTGGAAGAAGTGATGTTCCCCTAGCATAGTAAAGGATTTGCCTATGACTTCCGTGTTACCATCTTACTCAGGCATTCTGTTTGGCGTCCAGGGAGAGCATAATAGGGACTTCATGCTTTAGAATTAGAGGGAATCTCTCGTGTGTTACGTGATGCTATGTGGACAGATCACAGAGTTAAAAACATGTCTGGAGGAAACGAACTGAATTTAAATCTGAACTTTGCCTCTTAGTTGTAGAACCTCCATAAGATAACTTAATACATCGTTTACTACAGAAATACACAGGAAACTGTGACTCAGTTTCCTCATGTGTAAAATGACACATGGGACACATGTGTCTCATAAAGTTATGAGAATTAAAGTGAGTTCATATTTCTAAATACTAGGAATACCAGGGACAAAATAAACAGTATGAAGTGCTTGATAAATGAAAGTATAAATCAAACCCTTATGTTTTACATCAAGCTATGTTATTATCTGTTGTGAATAAGACTCACTAGCACTTTCCACTAGTGAAATGATGAAGACCTATTTACAGTTGCATAAGGTCATAGAGCAAGCATTTTATGATAATGATGATAATTTAAAATAATGAAAATAAAAAAAACTAAGTCATGCTATTTGAAGTTTGCCCAGTCTCTGACCCTTATATGAATAGACCCTTTGTTTGCCTTAGATAAATGAAACCTAACCTATGACTTTAACGTCTGACCAACAGTCTCATAGCTACTGAATCAAGAATTTTGGAGACTCAAGAATTTGTAGAAAAATACATACTATCCTTCATGTCTGTTCCATATTTATATTGTCAAGTGTTCTTTACTTATGTTACTATTTCTCAACATTTCATGAGCCTTTAAAATTGAATATTATGAATATTTGTTATTATGATAATTCTTTTTACTTTTCTTCATCTTTATTGTGGTTATGCTCTCAATTTCCATTTGTTGATAAAATAAACTATTTATTATATAGAATAAGCCATGCTATGAAAAAATAAAATAACCAGTGATAATTAATGGGTGACCTTATTGAAAGTTTACATACGTAGTATTATCCTGTGAATATCTGAGCACTTAGTTCAGTTCAGTTCAGTTCAGTCACTCAGTCATGTCTGACTCTTTGCGACCCCATGGACTGCAGCATGCCAGGCTTCCCTATCCATCACGAACTCCCAGAGTATGCTCAAACTCATGTCCATTTAGTAAGTGATGCCATTCAATCATCTCATCCTCTGTCGTCCCCTTCTCCTCCTGCTTGTATACCAGCATCTGGGTCCTTTTCCAGTGAATCATTTCTTCATATCAGGTGGTCAAAGTATTGGAGCTTTTAGCTTCAGCATCAGTCCTCCCAATGAATATGCAGGACTGATTTCCTTTAGCATTGACTGGTTTGATCTCCTTGCATTCCAAGAAACTCTCAAGAGTCTTCTCCAACATCACAGTTCTAAAACATCAGTTCTTCTACACTCAGCCTTCTTTAGGTCAGTTCTCACATCCATACATGGCTCCTGAAAAAAACATAGGTTTGGCTAGATGGACCTTTGTCGGCAAGGTAATGTCTCTGCTTTTTAAAATGCTGTCAAGGTTGGCTATAGCTTTTCCTCCAAGGAGCAAGCATCTTTTAATTTCATGGCTGCAGTCACCATCTGAGTGATTTTGAAGCCCAAGAAAATAAAGTATGTTACTGTTTCCATCATTTCCCCATCTATTTGCCATGAAGTAATGAGACCAAGTACCATGATCTTAATGTTTTGATTGTTGAGTTTTAAGCCAGCTTTTTCCCTCTCCTCTTTCACTTTCATCAAGAAGTTCTTTAGGTCTTCACTTTCTGCCATAAAGGTGGTGTCATCTATGTATCTGACATTATTGATATTTCTCCTGGCAATCTTGATTCCAGCTTTTGCTTCATCCAGTCTGGCATTTTGCATGATGTGCTCTGCATATAAGTTAAATAAGCAGGGTGACAATATATGGTCTTGATGTCCTTCTTTCCCAATTCGAAACCAGTCCATTGTTCCATGTCTGGTTCTAATTTTTTCTTCTTGACCTGCACACAGATTTCTCAGGTGGTAGCTAAGGTAGTCTAATATTCCCAATCTTTAGGAATTTTACACAGTTTGTTATGATCCACAAAGTCAAAAGCTTTGGCGTAGTCAATAAAGCACTTAGAGAATGGCAATTGTGTTTTTTTTTTCTTTTCATTTTTCTAAATCAAATTAACACTATTCTTTACAAAATTTTCTATACCCTTTCTTTTTCTCTTCTTCTGTGACCCCTATAACTGGAATGTTGGTGGGTTTGATTGTCCCAGAGGTCTTTGTGACTATCCTCAATTCTTCTCATTCTTTCTACTTTTATTCTGCTCTTCAGAATTTATTTCCACCATTTTATCTTCCAGCTCACTGATCCATTCTTCTGCTTCAGATATTCTGCTATTGGTTCCCTCTAGAATATTTTTAATTTCAGTAATTGTACTGTTTGTCTCTGTAAATTTATTCTTTAATTTTTCTAGGTCTTTGTTAATTGATTCTTGCATTTTCTCCTTTTTTTTCAAGGTTTTTGATCATCTTTACTATCATTATTCTGAATTATTTTTCACTTAGTTTGCCTATTTCCTCTTCATTTATTTGGATTCCTGTGCCTCTAATTTGTTCCTTCATTTGTGTAGTATTTCTCTGCCTTTTCATTATTATTATTATTTTAACTTATTGTGTTTGAGGTCTCATTTTCCTAGGCTTCAAGTTTGAATTCTTTGTTCGTTTTGGTTTCTACCCTCCTAAGTTTGTTTCAGTGGTTTGTGTAAGCTTCCTATAAGATGAGATTTGTGCTGAGTTTTGTTTGTTTTTCCTCTGATGGGCAAACTTGAGTGAGGTAGTAATCCTGTATGCTGATGATTGGCTTTGTATTTTTATTTTGTTTGTTGTTTAGATGAGGCATTGTGCACAAGGTTCTACTGATGGTTGGGTGATGTTGGGTCTTATATTCAAGTGGTTTCCTTTGTGGGAGTTCTCACTATTTGATACTCCCCAGCGTTATTCCTCTAGTAGTCTAGGGTCTTGGACTCAGTTCTCCCATTCCAAAGGCTCAGGGCTTGATCTATGTTTTTTCAAGCAAGGTACAATTTTCAAGTTTGAAAATATGTCTTTTATCATTCAGTGGTCTCTTAAAAACTTCCTAAAATCCAGCTGGAGGAAGTCACATAAAGGACATAAGGACTGACTGAAGGGAGAGCTGGATGGGAGGTATCCCTAGGGCTCAGAGTAGCAGGTTAGTCTCCTGGTCCTTCTAAATCTGTTTTTTTTTTTTTTTACTGTAAGTCCTGTTTATTGTGTAGTGGTTTATTTACATAGTACTTGTACATTTTAGATAATTGAGACTGTTTGTTGCCATTATCCTTAATTTTTGTTGCCATTATCCTTAACAAATATTATGGGCTGAATGATTTCTGTTCCATGTAATGGCCTCATTTCCTCTCCCACTTCATTTTACCCTTGAATGTACATTTACTTACTGAATGATAAATTCATTGATTAATAATCTACATAGCATCAAATTTAAGAAAACTGAGTCATAAAAACACCTTGCATGCAGCATATATTTCTGTTTCATGTCATTTCTGTTTCATGTTTTGGTCTGTTGCCCATCCAGATGGACTCTAGCATATGCCACTTTTATCACAAAAGATAAATAATAGAAAGATGAACTTCCAGCCCGAGGAAAATCATTTTCACTTTTACATTAAATACAATTTACACTCTGTAAAAGGAGAATATTAAAATACATATTTCTGTTATCCTGTTACATATCAGCTTTATTGTCAGGAATCAATTTCCCGAAAAGCATTATTTCTTCCCTGAAACCTATCACCAACCTTACTGATGTCTTTTTGAACATATTTTAAAACATTTTTATTGCAGCACCAAATTTGCTTCAACTTGTAGAAAATGTCATAGAAAACATGCTGAATTTTGCAGTGCTGCTCTTACATTTTCTTACTTGAAATAGCACCATTACATGTTGAACTGAAGCCCATTAGCATAGGATATGAACACACAAATACTACTTACCAGCTATGTGTACAGTCATGATGGGGTGTGTGCTCCCATTTTCCTGGCAGTGCAAAAGTTCTAATCCTCTCTCATGAGCGCCACTCCTAGTTGTTTCTTGTCAAAACCCTTGTAGAAACTGGTGATTACTCTGGAGACCACCTGTACAACCTGCCCTGGAACAATTCCAACCTTGTGCCTATGACTAGCTGCAATGCCTATCTGCTTCTCCCTTGTGAACTGGAGAGCCTAGCTGTTTCTAGGGCCTCTGAATCCCACAGATCAAGCCCTACTACAGAGCTGTCTTCCTCCCTACTTTGCATTGGCCAGGGGGAGGAATTAAGCTTAGTCATTCTAATTAACGCACTGTGGCTAAAAATGGTGGTTTGGATAAACAACTCCCGAGCCAGGAAGTCCACTTTTTATTTCATTGCATTTTTCAGGGTTGATTTCACTTCAGTGTTGTTCCTTGGCTGAGAGGTAGATGGAAGAGAAGTAGTGTTGAGTGAGAAAGGAAATGATTGCCTAATATAAGGATTTTGATGTTTGGGTCTACAATCCCAGGCTTCTCTTAAGTGCAAATAATATAGAGTGCCCAATTGGCAAGGATGCCCTGGCACAGTCAGAAAGCAGAAAGCCTTTATTTAGTGCTAGACAGAGAGTAAGAGTTCAGAAAATGCTGGCCAGTGTAATAGTGTTTTTGATTAGTGCTCTTTGTATGCATTAAATACTATGAATGTATTATTAATAATAATAATACAAAGACAGTAATTGACATTTTTCTGTATTTTAGAAAAAAACACAATACATGATAGTAATCACTGTCTTTGAAACAAATAGTAAAATGTTTCTGAATGCTAAATCTGGAAATTTCCCTGATAGAAATTTAAGTCTATGTTTCCCTTTCACTTTATTAATTTTTTTTTCCAGAATAGGAGTGTCCTTAAGGAAGCTTTAAAATGCCTTCCAAAAACCAAAACAAGACCTTTATTTTTCATGGATACATACACACACACACACACACACACACACACACACACACACACACACAGAGTCCAAGGATCATACAAGAGGCTATTTGCAAATAAAGGATTCTAGTGGAGATGAATACAGACAGCCCTGAATCTGATGCTCTGACAAGCAGAATGATGTTTAGTCATCAAGTCCCTCTCCAACTCTTCTGTGACCCCATGGACTATAGCCCACCAGGCTTCTCTGTCTATGGGATTTCCCAGGCAAGTATACTAGAGTGGGTTGTCATTTCCTTTTCCAGGAGATCTTCCAAACCTAGGGAGCAAACCTGCATCTATGGCATTGGCAAGTGGATTCTCTACCACTGAGCCATCAAGGAAGCCCAACCAAGGTGAATACTTGCAGCAAAAGTGAACTTAACAGTAGCAAATACCAGTAGGATGAAAAATATTTTCAATCATGCTGGGGTACTCTGATGGATACTTAATGGATAGTACTGAATCAAATAGAAATAGGAATGAGTACTTTGATGTGTCAAATTGGAGTATGTTTTTTCAATGAGATTAACATTTAAATTGGTAAGCAGATTGCTCTTCATATTATGAATGGGCCTCATACAATCATGTGTAGACCTGAATATAACAAAAATAGTAGTCTCCTCAAGCAAGAGGAAATTTTCTGGTAGATTGTCTTTAACCTTATCTGCAATATCTGCTCTCCTGAGTCTCTGCCTACTGGTTGACACTGCAGATTTTGGACTTTCCAGTCTCCATAATTGCATGTGCCAAGTCATTATAAAATATCTCCTTATTTATATTAATGCATATACATATAGGTGTATATATAAATATGTGTGTGTGTATTCATATACATTGTTGTTTATTTGTTATTTAGTTGCTATGTCATGTCCTACTCTTTTGACACCCCATGGACTTTAGCTCACCAGCCTCCTCTGTCCATGGGATTTCCCAGGCAAGAATAATGGAGTGGACTGCCATTTCCTTTTCCAGGGAATATTCCCAACCTAGGGAATGAGCAATATCTCCTGCATTGGCAGGCAGATTCTTTACCACTGAATTACCAGGCAAGCCCCATTCATATACATACATACATATACATCTCTTGTTGGTTCTGTTTCTCTGGGGAATGCTCACCTTTTGACCACCATCAGTCTTTGAATGTTCCTCTTTAATGCACTTGCTGAAGGAAGGAGTGGGCCTGGGGAAACTAACTGGGTGGTGGGGCAGAAAGTGAGAGAGTAGGAAAAACATTAGCAGCTTTGAATAAAGTATTCTTTGCTCTGGTAATATTTTGATTGTGCTACTTATGTAAACTGCCAAAATGATTTGCATTTCTTGAAAGTTAAAAAAAATGGGCCAGGACACCAGTCACACAGTGAGATTAAGTATGAATCCCTGATCATGACCACTTATTTTCCCTTTCTTCCTCACTATTCACTGCTCTGGACTCATCTCTGTCAAGGACCAGGCTTGACTGTCAACAGGTTAACTCTGTAGAAGATAATTTGACAGTATCATGCCTTAATTGACTGATTATTTCCTACTGCCTTCCCAGTAAATCGAATTTCCTTGTCATGGTACACAAGGTCCCTTAATGACTGGATGCCAAATACACTTCTCCTTCCAAGTCTCACTAGAGTCATTTCACTCTGATTGCTGTGAACTTATTGATCTACTGATCACTGTCTGAATAGACAATCATGCTGGCATTCCGTCCCTACCCTGGATGTTCTTTTCCTGCTCTTTAGTGATTGCATTTTTCACCAACTAAAAAGGAAACTCAGCTATAAAATACTTTCCATTTCAGAGAGTCAGAAAAGTCACCTCCTTTTTGCTTTCAGAGCATGTTTTTGCATGTCTGTGATCACACCATCATGCCAGTTTTTAGCAGACTTTGCAGCATGCAAGGCTAACTTTTCTGCTGGAGCTGACAAACCTGGCTTGGAAAATCAGCTGTACTATGTGGTAACTGGATGAGGTGGAACGTATTTACTCCTTAAGGTCCATTTCCTCATCTGGAAAACTGTGAAACTAGCAGGACTGTTAGGAAAATTAAATGTTTTAATACATGAAAGTATTTAAAACAGTGCCTGTCTGGTATTTTTAAAAAGCTATAAAATATTAGCTTTAATTGATCTATTGATCCTTCAAAAACTATTTATTGAATCCTTGTTATGTGCCAGGCATTGTTTATCATCATCACCCTTATAATTACTGGATTCACATTCATTTTTAAATGCTGAACATCTAGTCCAATAAATGTCACATAGATATTCATTATATGTTTATTAGTATAAAAATTACTTCAGTCATTTTTCAGGCTTACAGATTATAGATACTCAGCTTCCATTCTATTTATTAGGTAAAAATATGCCACCTATAGCTATGCTAAGCATGCTTTATTTAAGGAGAATATTGTTCTCTTTAATAATTCAGAATATAATTAACCTAATTAAGATAAAATAATATTTTCTTTGTATGCAAAATAATTCTGTTTTTACCTTATAAATTTATACTGGTGACAACAATTTATAAATGGTATGATTGTGTGTTCTCATCTTAATAAAATATAGCAAATTTTATTATGATTAGATATAAACTGTAAGCTTTGAAATATTAATACTCTCAACTCTTTAAACCAAAATCAATATAACTTTGCAAGAGCTACATATATAACATTAGTTGTTAGTATTACCACACAACCTCAAGTGCCATATATACTTACATTTTGTAATTTTTGTGTTATCATGTCTAATATTTCTCAATCTCTGATATAGTAAGAATTACACTGAAAACTGTGAGAAATACAAATAAAGGTGTGTCTTTTTTCACACTGAGATAATGCATACATTCTTAGGTATCAAATACAGGACCTGTTAAGTGAACAGACCATAATCTGTTACTATACCACATTCAGTTATTCATATAAAATTAGTAACAAAGCAGACTGACTTTTACGTGATCTGATTATGTGGTTTTCATATGTCTAAACCTGTTCATTTGGGGATAATGGGTATAGATCAACTTGGTTTAACTATGCAGTGTAACAATCTTCTTAGCCTCATGGTACAGATTTTACAAATTTGGAGCTATTTTAGAGGTGAACCTGTCAACTATTTTGGTAAAAATGTCATACACAGTAGGAACGGAGCTAAGAAAGACACAGATCTGGGTTCTGGCTGTCATCTGGAGCTGTTTTAGAATGTTATTGTCTCATTGTCTTGAAAGAGAGTCCTGTGCTCGGTCACAAGGAGCCCAGTCTCTGGGACCAACTGTCCAAGCTCAGTTCTATTAACATTCTCTCTGTGACTCAGTTTCTTGATTGTGCAATAGGGTGCTGAAATAACAGTCCCAACCACACAGGGCAATCATGAGGATTCGGTGGGTTGATATGTGTAAAGTACTTAAAATAGCACACATCTAGTCCAGTGAAAAGTATATCCCTGAACATCTCACCCTAAGAAGACATCTTTTCTCTATGTTTGAATAAAACGCTTTAGGAATTTTAGCCCATTACAGACATTATTCCTTAAAAGAATAAGACCACATATTTGGAAATACAAAGTTCTATAGAGAAATGCAGTGCACTCTAGGAAATCTTTATAAGTAAAAATTACTTATAAAATGTACTTTAAAAATTATAAAATCATAGTTTAAAGCAAAAACTCATCCTTCCCACTTGTAGTCCCATTGTCTATAAGTAGCTTTGATTGTGCCCTATTTATTATTCTCCTTGGTTCTAGTGAACTTGAACTTGACCATTTAATGCTGTATTTATGAACCAAAAGTAGGAGGTGTCAGTGGACTTTGACATGTTCTGTGTGTTTGGAGGGAATCACAGCTGGGAGAGACTTTACATAGAAAGTCAGGGACGCCTTAAATGAAGAAGCCCTACTGAGGTTTAAAGGACAGAGAAATCACAAAGCGGAGCAGGCCATGATGAGAAACTGAGAAACTTAGCAGACAAACTTACTTTTACCTGATTTATAATTTCTGGGACTATGGTTTTTCCTGTGGTCATGTATGGATGTGAGAGTTGGACTGTGAAGAAGGCTGAGCACCGAAGAACTGATGCTTTTGAACTGTGGTGTTGGAGAAGACTCTTGAGAGTCCTTTGGACTGCAAGGAGATCCAACCAGTCCATTCTGAAGGAGATCAACCCCGGGATTTCTTTGGAGGGAATGATGCTGAAGCTGAAACTCCACTACTTTGGCCACCTCATGTGAAGAGTTGACTCATTGGAAAAGACTCTGATGCTGGGAGGGATTGGGGGCAGGAGGAGAAGGGGACGACCGAGGATGAGATGGCTGGGTGGCATCACTGACTCGATGGACATGAGTCTGAGTGAACTGCGGGAGATGGTGATGGACAGGGAGGCCTGGCGTGCTGCGATTCATGGGGTGGCAAAGAGTCGAACACGACTGAGCGACTGAACTGAACTGAAAAAGTCCTAGAAGAAAGTGTTTGGGGATCATTTTAACCTCGAGGTTCTCAAAATGTGGTTCTAGACCCGTAGCATCAACATCATTTGAGAAGTTGTTAGAGATGTATATTCCTAGGCCACATTTCCGGCCTCAAGAATCAGAAACTGTGAGGGATGGAGTCCTTCAGCCTGCTTTTCACAAGCCTTCTAAATGGAGCCACTGTCATAACCTAGCCAGATGGTGTGTAGACAGTCATTCACATATATTGTTTATTAAGTTAAAGGTAATGAAACATTTTTAAAATATCATTGTGATTTATACATTGCTACTGCAGATGGAGGTCCTATGTTTTGGCTCATCTTGAAAATGAAGATGTAGTTATTTTCTGCTCTTTTATTAGCAATAAAGAAGATTTAAATAGCTAACAATAAAAAGCAGTATTTGCTTAATATCAAATGGTTATTTGTTGTGATAAACACTATAGATATTCAGAGGAAATGGTAACACCCATAGGGCAGGTGATGGTGGATGGGATCAGGACATGGATTTTAGGGGAGTGGGTTGTCCTGTTCTAGCTCTGGTTTCAAGATAAGCCTCCTGATGACTTATGAGTAACAGACACCCCAAGCTTGATGGCTAAAGGAACCATGTATTTTTATCTCTAATAGTTCTGGGTTTGCTGGGCTCAACTGGGAGGTTCTTGCCTGGGATCTTGTCTTCAGGTAAAGTCTGATTATTTAACAGACCAGAGCTCTTGGCTTCCTTAGTCAATAGAAATTGATCATAGGCCAGACAAAAAATGTATGCAAGACTTTATTTGAACCCCTCTGCTCCAGTGGGGAGCAAGAACAAATAACAGATTCTCTTGCTGACTGACCAAGTCAAGCTGGGGAGTCAAGATGATTCTTCAGTATGGGGTAGAGGTAGGGCTGTGTCCAGGGGTCAGTCAGCAGGGGTGGCTTAGGTGGTTTGCCCACCCCTGTGGTTGTACTGAGTGCAGGGGTGTGTGTGGTAATCTGCTTTTTATTCCTAACACCTTGCTTTTCCTCTCAGATCTTCAGAAGTGGCAGCTGAGGGGTTTTGTTTCTGTTTTTGTTTTTTTGTCCTTTTGTATTTTTTGTCCATAATTTTCCCCAACTGTACATCATACAGCTATTTTTAGTCCCTTATTGTTTATCTGTGGGCTCCCCTGGTGACTCAATGGTAAAGAATCTTCCTGCAATGCAGGAGACGGGGTTTGATCCCTGGTTTGGGAAGATCCCCTGAAGGAGGGCATAGCAACCCACTCTAATACTCTTGCCTAGATGATCACATTGACAGAGGAGCTTGGCAGGCTGCAGTTCATAGGATTGCACAGAATCAGACCTCACTGAAGTGATTAAGCAGCAGCAGCAGCAACAGCAGTCTATTTGTATTTTGTTGCTTGAGGAGACATTTGTCCAGGTACAAACACTGCAGCAAAGGGTCCCAGGTCCCAGTCTTTCTCAATGGCAGCTGAGCGGAGTTCGCCAAAACTCAGAGGAGGCTGGATTCCATGAGCACTTCTTCACTCACAGGTCATGACCTCTTTCCCTCTGCCCTCAGCATTGAGGGCATATCCATGTGACTCGGCCTTCCCACAGAATCTTTGTCTCAGAGTTGAAGCAGTCACAGGTTTAGTCCCAATTCAAGGGGAGAGAACACACAGGTGTGAATGCTTGAGGGTCCATCTTTGGAGACTAATGACCACAAGTGAAGTGAAGTGAAAGTTGCTCAGTCATGTCTGACTCTTTGAGACCCCATGGATTATACGATCCATGGAATTCTCTGGGCCATAATACTGGAGTGAGTAGTCTTTCCCTTTCCCAGGGGATCTTCCCAACCCAGGGATCGAACCCAGGTCTCCCCCGTTGCAGGCAGATTCTTCACCAGCTGAGCCATAATGACCACAAGTCACTGACAGGCTCTGAAAAATGTTGACTATGGCTTAGACAACTTCTGGAGTATTGTTTCTTGCATGCAGCTTCACCTTTTATGAGCTTCCAACCTTGCCTCCATAAACTGTAACTCACCGAAGAAAACAGTAAAATGTATCTAAAGTGGATATCATCAATTTTCTATTCCCATGGACTTTGGTTTTCAGTTAGTTACCAGTATGGACTGTTGAAATTTAAAAAGAAAAGAAAAGAAATTTCAGGTTATAAAACTACTATCAACCTTCCAGAAAAATATAGCCTTATGCTTATGAAACATTTTGGCTTTAATTTCATCTCTATAATCAGCCCTCACCTTATCATAATCTCAAAGTGATTTTATATAACCAATGCACATGTGTATGTAAGTTTCTTAAAGTCAATAATGGCCTACAAATTCATTTTAGTGGTTTTTGGAGGAACTTTAGCCATTATAATCATTATTCCTTAAAAGAATAAGACCCAGATGTTGGAAATACAAAATTCTATAGTGAAAAGTAGTGCCCTCTAGGAAATCCTGATGAGTGAAAATAAATATGAATTTTCTTATAATTTTATGAGTGTACAGACTCTTTTGCTCAGAATATCTCATGAGATGAAGCCAGATGCCATTCCTTGTGTGAGAATCATTAAAGTTTTACCAAATAAGCAAAGTAAAAAATTAAGCTCTACATAATTAAAACTTACTTTAAAATTACTTATTCTCTAAAAGCTAGTAAAGGGTTTTAGAAGATTTAAATTTATACTAAAAGGCTTATAAAATGATTCTTCATCATAAGACCAAAAACATTTCATCCTTAGCATATTACTATAGTATCTAAGGTTTTAAAGTAAAGGAGAATGGGATTGTTTACATTTTATATTTTAGTTGTTTTTTTTTTTTTTTTTTTAATTTCAACACTCTTCAGACTTGAATGCCTAAAATGAACATTTTTTTCTCTATGGCTGACTGTAACACATTATAGTTATTATGTATACATGAAAGTCCCTGCATTCTCTACATCAGTTAATTAGGGATGGTGAACCTGTGACTTCCCAAATTTGACATCTGTTCTATCCAGCCACCTCCACCTTAGAGCAGTACTCCAAGTTGCTCCCTCCCTATACTCTTTCCAGCACCTAACATGGGTCTGTCATTCATTAATGTGCTCAATAAGTATTTGGTGAATGAATGAAAACTTTGTCTCCTTAGTTGGATGGGAAGCATTCTGGGTCCTAGATGACTTCAACTTGCTCCTGAGTTTCTAAGATCACTTGGATTAAGGAAGTACTGTGCTGTGCTTAGTTGTTCAATCATGTCTGACTCTTTGTGACCCAACGGACTGTAACCCTCGAGGCTCCTCTGTCCATGGTATTTTCTAGGCAAGAATACTGGAGTGGGTTTCCATGTCCTCTTTTAGGGTATCTTCCCAACCCAGGAATCAAACCCAGGTCTCCCACATTGCAGGAGGATTCTTTACCATCTGAGCCACTAGGGAAGCCCAAGAATACTGGAGTGGGTAACCTATGCCTTCTCCAGGCATAGATTAAGTATAACTATATCCATTTTTTTTAATTGCAGCTTTTCCTCATTGAAAGCTTTGCAAGGTCTAGGTGATTGGCTTTTTGGGGGGCAAAATATTAGAAAAATATTTTAGACATGAAGTTTAGCATAGATACCAAGTTATATTTAGTATTAGCTTTTAAAACATTCTATTCTTACAGATTAGTTCAAATCACAGTTTAAACATTTTAACAAACAAATGTTTCTTAATTTCAAAATATAAAGAAATCTTAAAATTTTCCACTTTGCCCCCATAAAACTGTGTCATAGGAGTAAAATGAATGGAAAATTGCTAGAGAACTGAGAAATGATGAGCATTTCTTCTAAAAAATAATACTATGTTTGGCTAGTTATAGCCTTTCATCAAGGGGTTCCAAGTATGCTAATGAAAATCAGCACAGTTATCCTCAGTACATTAATACCTTTAGCCTCACACGGTATTTTTAAGTACGGTATTTAAGAGAAAGTGTTTTAATCTTATTTTAAAACTTTGGTGAGAAGGACTCAAAGAGAAGTTACACAAAATATTAAATCAAAGAATAGTGAAGTCATTTGCTGAGAAAGAGATGTGTAAGCATTTCTGGGCCAGGCTGGCTGAATGTCTCTTCTGTCATTTATGCTGCTTCAACTGATGACAAACTGTGATAGGATAAGATACTGTTGTGACCCAGTGGAGCACAAGTTTTAAGGGAATAGAACCATGTAACTTTTATTATTTCTCTTTTGCATCCATTTAAGTGAACTACTTAAAGTGGAAGAGCTGACTCATTTGAAAAGACTCTGATGCTGGGAAAGATTAAAGGCAGGAGGAGAAGGGGATGACAGAGGATGAGATGGTTGGATGGCATCACCGACACAATGGACATGGGTTTTAGTGGACTTCGGGAGTTGGTGATGGACAGAGAGGCCTGGCGTGCTGTGGTTCATGGGGTCTCAAAGAGTCAGACACAACTGAGCAACTAAACTGAACTGAAGTGAACTACTAGTTAAAAAAAAAAAAAAATCAGTGGTACTCAGCCAGTCTCACACAACCACAATGGTAGAAACATTTTACTTTTATTATTTTAAATGAATGAATTGGTGTTCTTTGTAAATACAAGAGATAGCAATGTCACATATATTAAACCTCCCTATGACTATTAACACTCAGCATTTACTATATGAAATGGGAATATTTGCTATTTAATAACTCTTCTATAGATGTTAGCACAACATAAGTTCTCTATTGCTGCTGATATGGATTGAATTGTGTCTCCTTCAAATTCATAAATTGTATCCCTGATGCCCAATGTGATATTTGGGGATAGAATCTATAGAGAGCTGGTTAGAGTTAAATGAAGTAGTAAGGGTGGAACCAAATCCAGTCGGACTGATGTCATAAAGGAAGAGACCCAGAGAACTCTCTGCACACACAGGGGAAGTCAAGGGAGAGTATGGGAAGGGGTGGCCATCTGCAAGCCAGGAAGAGAGGTCTCACCCAAAAACCAGCTCCAGCAGCACCTTGGTCTTGGACCTCCAGTCCCCAGAACTGTGAGGAGGTAAATTTCTGTTGCTTAAACCCCCAGGATATGATATTTGACAGTCTGAGGAGGTTGACATGGCTATTGAATGAACCACACCG
Source organism: Ovis aries (assembly GCF_016772045.2). Classification (NCBI taxonomy): domain Eukaryota; kingdom Metazoa; phylum Chordata; class Mammalia; order Artiodactyla; family Bovidae; genus Ovis; species Ovis aries. The sequence goes on from NC_056059.1 coordinate 1,700,265, forward strand.
ACTGTTACTGGCTCCAATCTCTCCTGATGCTCTTTGCTCACAATTCCGAGGGTCAGGAATGTGTGTCCAGTTTGGCAGGAACAACCCTCTTCTGCCTCTTGTGGGGTGGATGGCACAGACCAGCTGGACATGGAGACTTGCAGGCGACCCCATGCACACACTGGGGCTCAGGTTCTGGCTGCTGGTGGAAGACCACAATTTTTCTCCACATGGTTTTCCCTTCCCACATGTTTCTAATTCTCTGGGTGGCTGGTGCCACCTGGAAAGCCCCACTCTTCCTGACAAAGACTAAATTTTACCTTTTTAATGTTGTGTGATCCCAGCTTTTTCTAAGATAGTTGGTATCTTACATGAATAAGGAAACAACTTATTCGAGTATATAAGAATCAAAAGAGAAAATATTAATTCATTTATTTACAAAATTAATAACTGTTACTTGTTTGCTACCTACTATGTTATAAGCTTCTGGACACTGGACATACCAGAGTATGCAAAGTCCCCAACATTTTTATCTCTAAGAATAATCCTAACACCGTCCTCAGAGCTATAACTTCCTGAAAGTGAAAGTGAAAGTCTTAGTTGCTTAGTCGTGTCCAACTCTTTGCAACACCATGGACTGTAGCCCTCCAGGCTCCTCTGTTCATGGAATTCTCCAGGCAAGAATACTGGAGTAGGTTGCCATGCCCTTCTCCAGGTGATCTTCCTGACCCGAGGACTGAACTTGGGTCTCCTGCATTGCAAGCAAATTCTTTACCACCTGACCCACCATGGAAGCCCATAACTTTCTAATGGTTCAATAACTAACAAACACTTTTGTATTAAGTCACATGCAAAGTGAAGTTATAAAAAACAGAAAAACAAATAAAATGATTGGGAGGAAATCAGGAAGGGAAAGTTTGCTATTTTAAATAAAGTAGATTAAAGTTGTCAGAAAAAAAGGTAAATTTTGAATTTCAGAAGGTAATTAGGAAGTTAGACCCACAATGTCTGGAGGAAGATCCTTCTCCATGAAAATTTTACTACAGGAAAGCTCTGTAATGTTCTAGCAAGAATGGTTGAAGCGTCATGAAGAAAAATCAAGTCAAGAATTATCCAGGACATGCAGAATATTTCAAGCTACTGTAAAGGTCTGATTTTTATTCCAAGTGTGATTAGAAATATTTAAGTTTTTAAAAGGTGTTTTGAATGCAGTATGGAAAATAAACTGGAGAAACATGAACTAAATAGAGAACCCATTAGGAATCTTTTTCAGGAGTCTGGGAAAAGTGATGATCCAGATCAGACCCAGGGTGATGCTTCGGATGTGCACAGAGCTAGGCCATGCACCAGATACAGTGAAAGTGGAATAGAACTATACATGGGGGAAGGTGCATGGATTCAAACAGTCCAAAATAACTTAAAATCGCTTGGCCTGGGCAGCTCAATGACAAGGAAGAGCAAGCTTCAATATAAAGGAAAGTAAGAGTTTAGCATATATGTATGTGGAAGGAGCTAACACTGTATCTGCCTTTCAATAGATGCTCAGGTAATTTGATATCTTCTTTCCCTCCATGACTTTTTCCCCCCTACAATATAATAAAAGGTATCAAAAAAAAAAAAGTAGGAAAGAAAGGAAGGGCAGAAAAGAGCCAAGCAGTTGATTCGTCAGCAAAACAGAGCATTCTGGCTAGGAATTTTCATATATTTAAAGCAAACCTGTGGCAGATTCATGTTGATGTATGGCAAAACAAATACAATATTGTAAAGTAAAAAATAAACAAATAAAATATGAAAAAAAAAGTAATATGGAGGACTCCCCAAAAGAAGCAAATTTGAAATCAGTGGATGTCATGGTTTCCTAACAACATACTGCCATCCATGGGGTTTGATTACAGTTTGATTTGGTTGCATGAACTGAAAATAAATCCTAAAACCACTGTTCAGATTAATTTCTTATTACAGTCACTACACATGTACACAGAATTTCAGAAAATAATTTATCACATGACATTAATGAGTATACAGCTTAATGAAATATTTAGAATTTAGTGTCATGGTTTAATTACACTGCTATATTTTTTTTTTCCAAAGAAAAACTTATTCTCAGTTGTAACTATGAAGTTTCTGCTAGTAAATTAAAATTTCAAAATGTGCTAAAACTTGCAGAAATTCTACTATATACTTTAGCACAATTCTTAAACAGTTGAAAATAGTTGCTTAAGTAATGAGAAAATAGTTGCTTAAGTACATGAAGTTTTTCAATTTAGATGACATATATTTTCTTAGTTTCTAATAATACAGACATAATTTAGACATTCTGGGATAAGTGGAATGAATGAGCAACAGAGATTCTTCTTATTATTTATTCTTATATATTTATTGGTTCAAATAAATACTCATCACAATATGTGCAGTTATAAAATCTTCTGATGAAGAGCAACCTTACCAGGATTATTTCAAATTGAATATAAACATGCTATTTAAATGCTTATGTTGTGTTTACCATAAAAAATCACCTTGTCATTCCATAATCTACTTGTTCATTTTCTCCCAAATTATTTGTCAGTTATTTAAACGCACAGACACATAAATATTTTAAATAATGTATGCATCACATATTAAAATGTTAATATGGCTCAGACAGTAAAAAAACTGCCTGCAATATGGGAGACCCAGGTTTGATCCCTGGGCCGGTAAAATCCCCTGGAGAGGGAATGGCTACCCACTCGAGTATTCTTGCCTGGAGAATTCCATGGACAGTGGAGCCTAGTAGCTACAGCTACAGTCCATGGGCTTGCAAAGAGTCAGACACGACTGAGTGAAAAACACTTTTGTTTTACTGATATCAGGCTTCCCTGATGGCTCAGACAGTAAAGAATCTGCCTGTAATGCAAGAGACCTATGTTTGATCTATGAGTCAGGAAGATCCCCGAGTCAGGAAGTTCCCCTGGAGAAGGGAATGGCAATCCACTCCAGTATTTTTGCCTAGAGAATTCTAAGGACAGAAGAGTCTGACAGGCTGTGTTCTATGGGGTTGCAAAGAGTTGGACACAACTCAGTGACTAACACTTCCACATTTTCTTATTTTGTACCCATATAGAAAATACTCTCCATGATATCATTGTTATTTGTTACTTAAAGGAATAATTAAATGACAACTAAAGATTAGTACTAATTAGTAATGAGCTAAAGGCCTTATTGTCTGGTGTGTCCACTCAAAGGGGACATTCTAGTAATAGTACTAGCTTCCTTCTCTGGCCAGTTCCATAGTGGCTTTAATGATAGGATTTCCAAGTCCAGAGTAATCATGTGCTGTGTTATTCCCGTAGCAGTGGTTCAGCAAATACATTCGAGGCCCTACTTTATTATAACATTTAAATAAATATGTACTGAATAACTGAATGAGATGAGAATTATCTGGCTTGAGACTGTGACTTGAGCAGAATTTTTTTTTTGACTTTTTATTTTAGAATGATTTCAGATTTTCAGAAAAATTATGAAGATACTAAACAATGTTCACATATACTCATCACTCAAACTTCCCTATATAACATCTTACATAATTGTAAATTTTATGCTGTTTTGTCAAAATTAATAAAATTAGCATCATTACTATTCTACTCACTGCAGACTTTTTCTGAGTTTCATCATTTTTCCATGTCTGTTTTCACGTCCCAAGATGAAATCTTGGATTTAATCATCATGTCTCCTTGTCTGTTTCTATCTGGGACTATTTTTGAGCAAGCTTTTACATCTTGTCCAAATAATTGAATGGTTGGCATTTCTAGTATGTCTTATACAGAAATGAACGTTGTTTCATTTATTTATCAATTCAATGAACATTTATGAAGCGTAGGTCATAATACACTATTCTTGGCATTGGAATATAAACATGATGAGATTATTCTTATCCTAATTTCACTTTTCACTTTCATACATTGGAGAAGGAAATGGCAACCCACTCCAGTGTTCTTGCCTGGAGAATCCCAGCGATGGGGGAGCCTGGTAGGCTACCGTCTATGGGGTCACACAGAATCAGACACGACTGAAGCGACTTAGTAGCAGCAGCAGAGACACTCATAATTTACTGTGAGCAAATAATTCCAGAATTTACATAAGTGCTGTAAGAGAGGAATTAGAAGGATGGAAAGGAAAAGATCTGACTCCTACTGGAAACAAAGTTCAGGTCTTCAAGAACCCTAAGTGAGAGATCTGCAGGAAAATGGGAATGTTCAGACAAAGAAAGACGTATATATGCAGCCACAGAAGTGATATGTGATGATAAGAGATTGAAAGGTTGTTGAATCACGCAAAAACGCCGGGATTCTTGGTCCCCGAGGAGAAGAATTCAATCTGGGGCCAGAGATGAGGCTTGATCACTCAGAGCTTTTATGTAATAAAGTTTTATTAAAGTGTAGAGGAGATAGAGAAAGCTTCTGACATAGGCATCAGAAGGGGGCAGAAAGAGTACCCCCCTGCTAGTCTTCAGCTAGATGTTATATAGTCACTGAAGTGAAGTCACTTAGTCGTGTCCGACTCTTTGCGACCCTGTGGACTGTAGCTCACTCAGGCTCCTTGTCCATGGGATACTCTAGGTAAGAATACTGGAGTGGGTTGCCATTTCCTTCTCCAGGGGATCTTCCCAACCCAGGGATTGTACCTGGGTCTCCTGCATTGCAGGCAGACGCTTTATCCTCTGAGCCACCAGGGAAGCCCTAGCAGTCTGTTAATGAAAGAAAAGAATGTCTTAAAACTCAGAATGGTATCAAGCCCCTCACCAATAAGATGCATTTTGGGATAATCTTGGCACCAAATGGTTCTTCCTGAGCCATAAAATGATTAACTTAAATCTTGAAGAAGGGCAGATCACCATACAAATAGTTTCATTTACATAGATTAGAGGAACAATATCTAAATATAACATACTCAAGTTTGTCAAGTAGGTTCTGAGCCAAGAGGTGAACTGACTTGAAGACAGAGTTTGGGGTAAATGCATAGTACATTAGCATAGCTGAAGATAAACATTTCCATAAGAAAAATGCATTGGTTATCTCTATGTTTGAGAATAGTTAACTTCAAGTGAAACCAGGTGTCATTATGGCAACACAGTATTTTAAGAGAAACCTCCTTTAAAATTTGTGTAGAGAAGGAAAAAATATCCCTAGTTTGTTTCCTCCTACCACTTAAGAGAGATAAAAATGTCTGACACTTGTAGGCTATTTCCTCCATTTGGAGACCCGTGGCCTTCCTGCCTGTTACCCTCTCAAGATGATATGAGATGATAACCTCAGATATGCAGATGACATCACCCACATGGCAGCAAGCAAAGAGGAACTAAAGAGCCTCTTTATGAAGGTATAAGAGGACTGAAAAACTCATCAGCTTAGAACTTAACATTCAGGAAACTAAGATCATAGCATCTGGTCCCATCACTTCATGGCAAATTGATGGGGAAACAGTGGAAACAGTGACAGACTTTATTTTGGGGGGCTCCAAAATCACTATAGATGGTGACTGAATCCATGAAATTAAAAAACAGCTTTCCTTGGAAGAAAAGCAATGTCAAATCTAGACAGCATATTAAAAAGCAGAGATATCACTTTACCAACGAGTGTCAATAGTCAAAGATATGGTTTTTCCAGTAGTCATTTATGGATATGAGAATTGGACCATAAAAGGCTGAGCACTGAAGAATTGATGCTTTCGAACTGTGGTGTTGGAGAAGACTCTTGAGAGTTCCTTGGATAACAGGGAGATCAAGCCAGTCAATTCTAAGGGAAACCAACCCTGAATATTCACTGAAAGTATTTATGCTAAAGCTGACGTTTCAATGCTTTGGCCACTAGATGTGAAGATCTGACCCATTAGAAAAGACCCTGATGCTGAGAAAGATTGAGGGCAAGGGGAGAAGGGGGCAACAGAGGATGAGATGGTAGGATGTCATTGTTGACTCAATGGACATGAGTTTGAGCAAACTCTGGGAGACAGTGAAGGACAGGGAAGCCTGGCATGCTGCAGTCCTTGCAGTTGCAAAGAGTCAGACATGACTGAACTACTGAACAACAACAGAGGTGAAGAGCACAGCACAATGACAAACAAGATTGGCACATGGAGTGAGAGGGTGAATGATGAGGGAGTTGCATGGCGGTGGATGTGAGGGGGAGAGGAGTCAGATCTGGAAGGATTTGTCTATTGTGCTAAAAACTGTGAGCTTTGTTCCATAGGCAGTGAGAGCCACTGAATTTTGTTTGTTTGTTTGTTTTAAAGGGAGACTGTAAAACTTTTTCTCTCTGTGACAGTGATTATTATAAGATCATTGGATCATACTGGGGAGTTATTCCTATTAGATTTTTTTTGTTTGTTTTAAAATCACTGTGTCTTTCTCAAAGTTTCATTTTTCATTAATGTTTAATAAGAATTAGTAAAGATTCTAGGACTAAAGTTATTGTTCATAAACATTTTAAAAGTTATCTTTCTCTATAAGTAGATTTTAATAATAACCAATGAAACCATACCCACATATCACTTCCATTTGTCCAAATTTCTCATTTTTTCTTGCAAATGAGAAATATAAAGACATCCCTAATTGTTCAGTGGTTAAGACTTTGCCTTCTTGTAAAGGGGTGTGCGTTTGATCCCTGATTGCCTGATGTGAAGATCTGATTCATTTGAAAAGATTCTGATGTTGGGAAAGATTGAAGGAAGGAGGCGAAGGGGATGACAGAGTATGAGATGGTTGGATGGCATCACTGACTCAATGGACATGGGTTTGGGTGGACTCCAGGAGTTGGTGATGGACATGGATGTCTAGCATGCTGCAGTTCATGGGGTTGCAAAGAGTCGGACACTACTGAACGACTGAACGGAACCAGAGAGCTAAGGTCCCATATGCTTCATGGCCAAAAAATCAAACCATAAAATACAAACAATATTGTAACTAACTCAATGAAGACTTAAAAAATGGTCCACACCAAATATATATACTGGGACACTAAAAGCAAAGACAACAAAACCAAATTAAACAAGCGGGACTAGATCAAACTAAAAAGCTTCTACACAGTGAAGGAAATCTTCAACAGAATGAAAAGGCAACCTCCTGAATAAAAGGAAATATTTGCAAACTGTAGGTATATGGCAACTTGTATAATATCCGAAGTGTATAAAGCACTCATACAGCTTGTCATCAAGAAACCAGCTGATTGAAAATGGACAGAGGATCTGAGTAGACATTTTCCCAAAGAAGACATACAGATGGCTGACAGGCACATGATAAGGCACTCACATGGCTAATCATCAAAGAAACACAAATCAAAGCCACAGTGAGATATCACCTCACCCTTGTTAGAATGACTATTATCAACAAACAAACAAACAAACAAACAAGTTTTAAGGAGAATGTGAAGTAAAGGGAATTCCTATATACTGTTGGCGGGAATGTTAATTAGTGGGTGCAGCAACTGTGGGAAAAAGTGTGACATTTCCTCAAAAAATTAAAAACAGAACTACCATGTGATCCTGCAATTCTACTTCTAGGTACTTATCAAAAGGAAATGAAAACAATAACCCAAAAAGATATCTGCACCTCCATGTTCATTGCAGCATTATTAACAATAGTCAAGACTTGGAGGCAACCTAGATGTTTATCAATAGGTGAATTGATTTTTTAAATATGTGATATGTGTATACAGTTCAGTTCAGTTCAGTTCAATTCAGTTCAGTCGCTCAGTCGTGTCTGACTCTTTGTGACTCGATGAACTGCAGCACGCCAGGCCTCCCTGTTCATCACCATCTCCCGGAGTTCACTCAGACTCACGTCCATCAAGTCCGTGATGCCATCCGGCCATCTCATCCTCGGTCATCCCCTTCTCCTCCTGCCCCCAATCCTTCCCAGCATCAGAGTCTTTTCCAATGAGTCAACTCTTCTCATGAGATGGCCAAAGTACTGGAGTTTCAGTTTTAGCATCATTCCTTCCAAAGAAATCCCAGGGCTGATCTCCTTCAGAATGGCCTAGTTGGATCTCCTTGCAGTCCAAGGGACTCAAAAGAGTCTTCTCCAACACCACAGTTCAAAAGCATCAATTCTTTGGCACTCAGACTTCTTCACAGTCCAACTCTCACATCCATACATGACCACAGGAAAAACCATAGCCTTGACTAGACGGACCTTAGTTGGCAAAGGAATGTCTCCGCTTTTGAATATGCTATCTAGGTTGATCACAACTTTTCTTTCAAAGAGTAAGTGTTTTTTAATTTCATGGCTGCAATCACCATCTGCAGTAATTTGGGAGCCCCCCAAAATAAAGTCTGCCACTGTTTCCACTGTTTCCCTATCTATTCCCCATGAAGTGATGGGACCGGATGCCATGATCTTCGTTTTCTGAATGTTGAGCTTTAAGCCAACTTTTTCGCTCCCCACTTTCACTTTCATCAAGAGGCTTTTGAGTTCCTCTTCACTTTCTGCCATAAGGGTGGTGTCATCTGCATATTTGAGGTTATTGATATTTCTCCCGGCAATCTTGATTGCTGCTTGTGTTTCTTCCAGTCCAGCGTTTCTCATGATGTACTCTGCATAGAAGTTAAATAAGCAGGGTGACAATATAGAGCCTTGACATACTCCTTTTCCTATTTGGAACCAGTCTGTTGTTCCATGTCCAGTTCTAACTGTTGCTTCCTGGCCTGCATACAGATTTCTAAAGAGGCATGTCAGGTGGTCTTGTATTCCCATCTCTTTCAGAATTTTTTCCAGTTTATTGTGATCCACACAGTCAAAGGCTTTGGCATAGTCAATAAAGCAGAAATAGATGTTTTTCTGGAACTCTCTTGCTTTTTCCATGATCCAGCGGATGTTGGCAATTTGATCTCTGGTTCCTCTGCCTTTTCTAAAACCAGCTTGAACATCAGGAAGTTCACGGTTCACGTATTGCTGAAGCCTGGCTTGGAGAATTTTGAGCATTAGTTTACTAGCATGGGAGATGAGTGCAATTGTGCGGTAGTTTGAGCATTCTTTGGCATTTCCTTTCTTTGGGATTGGAATGAAAACTGACCTTTTCCAGTCCTGTGGCCACTGCTGAGTTTTCCAAATTTGCTGGCATATTGAGTGCAGCACTTTCACAGCATGCAATATTATACAGCAGTTGAAAAGAAGGGTATCTTCTCATTTCTGACAACATGGATGGATCTTGAGGGCATTATGCCAACTGAAATAAGTAGACAGAGAAAGACAAATAGTGTATGATCTCACTTACATATGAGATCTCACTTTATATATATATATAAAGACCAAACTCAGATGGTGAGCAAAATAGCTGCAGTTGGTCAAAAGATACAAACTTCCAATTATAAAATAAGTAAATTCTGGATATGTAATGTACAGCATAGGGATTATTGTTAAGTTCTCATCACAGGAAAAAGTTTGTAATTATTTGTGGTGATGAATGTTAACTAGACTTCTTGTGATAAATTCTCAATATACATAACTATAGCATACATAATTATAGCCAATGATTATGTTGTACATCTGAATCTAAAATAATTTTATATGTCAATTATAATCTCAATAAAAAGTACAGTGGATGTGGTCATACCTGAGAACAATAGAGGGACATAAAAATGTTGATAAAAATCTGGAATGTAAAGTAAAATATCAACAAGTGTAATACTCTGTTTAAATCTCCAGGTTAATCACCAAAGGAAGGAATTTTACACTGAATTTATGCCAGGTACAAGGGAAAAATTATAAATTTTCAAGCAAGGTGATGCTATTATTTTGTGTGTGTGCTGGAAACCAGTATTGGTTAGACTTTATTACTCACTGTATGGTGAACATCCCTTGGGATTTACTGAGTCCATTCCTGCATCTGTAATAGAATCCTCTATGATATGTGAGCACATTCAGGTTTTAGGAGCACTAATTTAAGGTACTAATTTTTTTATGAAGACATATATGATAGCCAAAAATAAAATCATAGCTATAATTTATTTTTAAAAGAACAAAACTTGTCAAGACAATGTGCATACTGTAATTCTTCAAGAAAGAGAGTACCTTGCTTATGACTATTGAGCCTTTAAAATATGCATTTTATTTTTACCTAAGAGCAGGCAGGGACAAATAAGAAAATTGTTTTCAAGTATCTTTAAATGTCACTTCATTATACTCACTCCTTCAGATTATGCATTTTTAATGACAATAAAATTTACTATATCAATCTTCCAAGAAAGTTTTAGATGTGGAACTTAGATGCCGAGTTCCTTCACTTACCACTTAAAAATTTGGATTTATGTTAAGCTTAAAAATTGCTGTTTAAAAATTATGAGTTTCTCAGAAATTTAATTATGGTATCTTAATATTCTATGTGATTTCTGCAAGTATTATAACTCCCTAAGTGTATTTTAAGTGAAATTTTAATAAATGAAGGTTAGAAATTATTTACCTCTCACTGGACCTATGTCCTTTATCTAATTGTTTTCTTTTATATGTTTAAAAGTATCTATTTAGGGCTTTTTAAAATTTATTGGAATATCAGTTCAGTTCAATTCAGGTTAGTCGCTCATTCGTGTCTGACTCTTTGCGACCCCATGGACTGCAGCACGCCAGACCTCCCTGTCCATCACCAACTCCCGGAGTCCACTCAAACCCATGTCCATTGAGTCGGTGATGCCGTCCAGCCATCTCATCCAAATAGTGCTTTACATTGTTGTGTTAGTTTCTACAGTACAGCAAAGTGAATCAGCTAGACATATACACGTAATCTCCTCCCTTTTAGAGTTCCTTCCAACTTAGGTCACCATAGACCCCTGAGTAGAGTCCCCTGTGCTCTACGGTATGTTCTTTTTGGTTATCTGTTTTATACATAGTATTAACAGTATATATAAATATACACATACACATATGTGTATGTATATATATACATATATGTCAATCCCAGTCTCCCAATTCTTCCACTCATGCTTTTCTGCTTTACTTAGGGTTTATTATACACAAAACTACTATTAGTACTACAGTGACTATTTGGCTTCAGGAAATTTGCATCAAAGTCTGGGATACTTGTTCATGAGCCATTTTGATTCAGTTCTCTGTTAGTATCAATCTAAAACAGGGGTCAGCTATCTTTTTCTGTGAATGCCAGGCAGTAAATATTTTAGGTTTTGCAGCCCATATTGTCTCTTTTCTATTCAGCTTTGCCTTTATAGCATAAAAGTAGCCATAGCCAGTACATAAAGAACTGAGTATGAATTTGCCCCAATAAAACTTCATTATGAACACTGAAATTTCAGTTTCATATAATTTTACTTTTCTTTTGACTTTTCTTTTCAATCACTTAAAAAGGTAAAAGGCATTCCTAGCTTGAGGCCTTCACATAAACAACCTGTGGGCTGGGTCTGGCCTGCAGGCTGGATTTGCTGACTTCTGATATAAGACCTTGAGTTTATAAATGGTTGATTCCCTACTGACCATAGAAACCTGAAGAGTCCCTATACCTTAACTGTGACATGGAGCTTATATTTTTGTTGATTTAGACAAAAATCAGAGACTGAAAGAGAAAGAGGTAGAAGCAAAGAGAACTAAAAGTCATTGTGAATCTATTATGCACAGAATCCCTTGCTCAGCATTTTATCTTCTCATCTCCTTTGAACTTCACCACACCCTAGTGGAGGCAGTAGCATCATTGCCATTTGACATATGAGAAAAATGGAGGCTTAAAAAACTTTTCCAAGTCATTCAGCAAGACAAAAGCAGAATTAATCCAGGTCTGATTCCAGATCCTGAGAGAGTTGCACTAACACATTTGTGACATGACTTACCAATGAAGTGTTGTTGCATAATGAAAAGATGCTGGGGTTCTTGGCCTCCGGAGGAGACTTCAATCCAGGGCCAGAGACAAGGCTTGATTGCTCAGAGCTTTTGTGTAATAAAGTTTTATTAAACTATAAAGGAGATAGAGAAAGCTTCTGACATAGGCATCAGAAGGGGGCAGAAAGAGTGCACCCCTGCTAGTCTTCAGCTCGATATTATATAGTCACTAGCAGTCTGTTAATGAAAGAAAGGAATGTCTTAAAACTCAGAATGGCACCAGGACCCTTACCCATAAAATGCATTTTGGGATAATCTTGGCACCAGATGATTCATCCTGGGCCAAGATACAATTGACTTGAATCTTGTAGAAGGGCAGATTACCATACAAATAGTTTTGCTTATATAGAGTAGGGGAACAATATCTGAGTATAACATATTGGTTTGTCAAGTAGGTTCTGAGCCATTAGGCAGAACCAACTTGAAGACAGAATCTGGGGTAAATGAATAGAACATTAACATAGCTTAAGACAAACATTTCCATAAGAAAAATGCATTGGTTAACTCAATGTTTGAGAATAATTAACTTCAGGTGAAACCAGGTGTCATTATGGCAGCACAGTATTTTAAGAGAAACCTCCCTTTAAATATGTATAGGGAAGGAAAATAATATCGCTAGTTTGTTTTCTCCTGCTGCTTAAGAGAAATAAAAATGTCTGACACTTGCAGCCTATTTCTTCTGTTTGGAGACTCCTGGCCTTCCTGCCTGTCACCCTCTCACCAACAGAAGTGCATGCAATACACTAAAAAGAGTTTTAGAGGAAGGTGAGGGAGAGTGTCACAGAAAATGAAGTGCTTGTTTCATATATTCAGTGACAACTCAACACAAAACCCCTAAGAGCAGTGGATACCTTTTATTTAAAATTTCATTCATGATAGTATTCTTGATCATAATAAAAATTGTTAAACAAAACAAAAATGTGTTTTGTTTAAAACATGTTATGTTTTGAATGCTTGTTTAGAACTTTTAAGTGAACTTCTGACAAATACTTGGAAGATAGAAGAAAGGTAGTCCGAATACAAGGATACGAAGCCCAGGAGGACGTATTTGGAGCCTGAAAAGTCGACATATGGGAGACCCATTTTACAGTCCCAGTGGGTGAAGCATTGTCTTTCATTTTACTCTCTTTAATTTATCTTCCCCTTTGTAATTTTTAGCCTTCATAGCCTGATGAAAATGGAATCCACTAACATTATTTTTACTTTTTTGTCCCTGTTCTTAACCAAAAATTTTCAAAAAATAAACTCATTGCTGCTTACCTGGCAATTCCATGTCCCCAAGAAAAATTTCAGAAGGAGCTTCTAATCTAAGGCAGTTTTACCTGGCAGTGGGCTGTAATACAAGACACAGTAGGCAGCTCATAGAGGTTGTGTCTTTCATAGACTATTGCCTTCTGTCTTTTCTCAAAGCAGATTACAGCCACATAGCTCTTTAAATGCTATGCACACTATATCTGGTCAGTTTTTGAGCTGGATGAAAATAATAGCATAGGTGGAGTGGTGTTTCATTAGTATAATCATGCACCTTATGCAGGCTCTTTGTTGTGTGGTGAGTGTGTTAAGAAATACAAACCACATTTTCCTCTTAACAATGTAGTCTTAAGGCATTTTAATTATTCTTCGTTCAGAAATCTTTCATAGCCAAAAAAAAAAAAAAAAAAAAAAACCCTAAAGTAGGACAATGAAGATGTTGATCCAGAACATCTGCACAAGAGTCTAGAGTAAATGTTAGAAAAATGATGAGAAAGCTGCACCCTAGTAGAGATTTCACATGTTGTTGGTTTGGTATTTTCTACAGTGTAGAGTAACGAGAGAATAAAAGTCTGTGTGAAAGAATCTCTCAGGAATGAAATCTATAATATTAAACACTGTTCAAGTCTGATATAGGGTATAGAAATTACTACTTTGTGTTTGGAATATCAAATTCAAATATTATGTTTCTCATATTCCAATGTTTATTTAAATACAGTTAAGCAAGTTTCATGGAATCTTAAAAAGTTAAGAGATCAATAGAATTTTATTGCCTAATAACTATTACTAATAACTATTTTCCAAGATTGAGAAAAATGTTCTATCTTTCTAAATGTAAAATTATAGGATGCCACGTAAAGTGAGAAAACACAGTCAAGAAATATTTTATAAAAGTGTTAACTTCTTTAATTCACAATATGTAGCATATTTTGAAATAGTAACCCGGGGACAATCTGTTTATGAAAACATATTCTAAGGTGTCTTTTTTTTCTCTCTGTATCAAATATCTTGATTTCTTTTCTTTTCTTTTTTTAATTTATTATTTTAAAAAAATTTTACTTTACAATATTGTATTGGTTTTGCCATACATTGACATGAATCCACCAAGGATGTACATGAGAGCTGAAATACCAAATGCTTGGGAAGCTATAGCCATGAGCCCAGCTGTTCCTTCCTAAATGATTCTCTGAGATGATCTAAGCTGTCCCTGAAGCTTTAAAGGCAGCTGACAGATCTACACAGCCTGTCCAGGCAGGACTGAGAGAGAACATTGTGAACCTCAGCGCTTGCTTATGACAATCATCCTAGTCCCCTTTCTGCTTTTTCTCTCGCTCTTCTCTACAGTTCTCAGATTTCAGTTTTCATTCCCTTGGAGGCTTCACTTCTGGACTACCTTCAGTTAGTCATGAAATGTTTCTCTGTATTTGCCAGAATTGTGTTTTTCTTCTTGGTATTTGCTTTGGTTTTAACCCATGCATTCTTCACAAAGAAGGATTCTGTTCACTTAAATAGGCACATTTTCTCAAGCTCTATAATCACTAAGCTTTCCACAGGCTTGCACTTCTGTGCTTAGTCCTTCGATTCTATATAGCTGTCTGCTTTGTGAGTGATAGTTCTAGACAATGGTTAATCAAAAGGCAGTGGAGGTAGAGTAGGAGTTGGTGATAGATTTAAAGACAAAACTACAGAATGGTTAAGAAGGAGTGCAAATCTGGTTGACTATTTCCAAAAGTAATGATACTTTTTATCTACTTTTTCACCTCTGTTAAGATCAATTTTACCTCTTTTCATCTAATAGTTTAGGTGAAGTTTAACTCCTCTATCAGAATTCCATGAAAGTGAGTGAAGTAATATTTTTAAGTGCTTTCTTTTCCTTTTTTTTTTTTCTTTTTGATAACTAGTGTATTTGGACTATGTGACTTGACTCTATCCAATATTTGAGATTTCATGCTTTTGCAATAACTAATTATTAAAAGTCACTTGGCTCATTGTCTCCCTTGGACATTAAACTGTGGAGCTGATATCAAAGTGAGGTTCCTTCAAATGTCAAGGAGAAACATTTATTTAGATCAATTTCTTGAAAATGTACTATTAATGAATTTACACACTCATAAAGTACAAATAACCTTACAAATTAATATATTTTATCACCTGAAGGAATTATGTGTAATAGTTGAGCATCACAGAATGAGCTATGGGAATTTCACAAATCACATGTTGTAAAGTCTTGAAGCAGCCAACCAGGTAGCTGCAGCATTTGAATCTTCCTCTCTATTCATACTCTCTAGACTTGGGAGTTTGCAGTTTTTGCTTTTCACATTCTTAAACCCGTTGTGCTACTTCATTGTTTTTTAGTGCTTCCATCACTTTGCTTTCTTGCTCAAGTTTCCATGGTATTTGCAAGCTGCTGCTGACTGCTCCATTGTGAACTTCTCTTGCGGTTCATTCTAGTTTTGCCTCCATATTACTCGGTCTTCACAGTGCAGCACTTAGGCTTTTCTGTGTCTTTACTCTTGTCGTTTTTTCTACTTGGAGTGTCTTCTGTCTTCTACAAATAACTGCATCATGTACTTACTTTTTAAGTCCAACTCATGTCCTGCCTACATAAAGCCTTTCCTAAGAAACACACTATACTTCAGCATCTTTCATTTTCTTTATGTGTGCCATTTTGACTGAAATATCTGGCAATTCATCATAAACTATTTTTTCCACTAACTTATGTTGTTTTCCTTACTTGATTGTAAATTTCACAGAAGTAAAGAATTAAGGTTTTTGCTCCATAAAGTTCTAAAATACTAATAATGTAGCAAACTCTGAGAAGACTGCTCTTTCTAATAAAATAAATCTGTTCTTTGTACTATATTAGGACAGCTACAATTTGCTTAATTGCAAAGAATTAGCTTCTTAATATGAAAAAAAAGTAGCTAAATATACTGTGATTTGACAGGAATATTATTAATGGACCATTGAAACATAAAATACATGGTATATTGCCTTTTCAGAACACTGATTATTAGTTTAAAATACTATTGTATATTTTATGCTTTTAATTTTATGGCTAGATTTTGGATTTTAGCTTATATAGATTAATAATGTGCTACATCAAAAGACATAATAGGACAAAGTAGAATGATGAGAAGGCAAAACACATAATCAAAGGGAGCAATGATGGCTGGACATAATACCAAGTCCAAGCTTGTAGTATTCATCATACAGCAGGCCAGTAGATCAAGAGACAAACTGTTGGGACAAGGAATAGTGACTTTACTCAGAAAACAAGCAGCCTGAGAAGACAGTGGACAATATCCCAAAGAACAATCTCCTTGAGTTAGAATTTAGGATTCTTTTATATTAAAAAGAGGTGGGGGTGTGGTTGGTCGCTACAAACTTCTTTGCATGAGAATCTTTTGTTCTTGTAACCATAGATGTAGGTCAGGTCACATTGTTCCTGTAAACCTCCAACAGACAAATATTATTCTCTGCTCTTAATTTTTTTTATCTCTAGATGGGTGGAAAAGTGTTATAACTTTAAAAGTCAGAGCTTTGAGAATGGGCTATCCTAAAATATTTTAGGATCTAGGCAACATTCTTAACTTGTAGCAAAAGTGATAGAATTCAAAGGTTAACAGAAAAGAAACAAATCTAATACAGAATTAGATTTGTTCTCCCCTTTTACAGGGATGGGAGCAGAGAAGTCTGCATGGGGGAATATCACCACATGCCTTTAGAATTTTGATAGTAGTTAACAAAAATAGAAACAGCTAAATTATGTTTATTTTTCTCTTAAGAAGCTATAATAATTACAAAGCAGTTTTCAGTACCTAGATATGAAATAGAAAAGTAAGATAATTGTGAACTAAAAGCAGCTCAGCATGCACAAGGGGAAACTAAGTTACCCAAAAAGGAAGTATAAGCTACTTGCTTATAGGAAAATTTCCTATTTCTAATATTAAAAAAATCACAAATTTCATGACTTCTGTGATGTTGGAGAAGACTCTTGCAGTCCCTTGGACTGCAAGGAGATCCAACCAGTCCATCCTAAAGGAGATCAGTCCTGGGTGTTCTTTGGAAGGAATGATGCTGAAGCTGAAACTCCAATACTTTGGCCACCTCATGCGAAGAGTTGACTCATTGGAAAAGACCCTGATGCTGGGAGGGACTGGGGGCAGGGAGGAGAAGGGGACGACCGAAGATGAGATGGCTGGATGGCATCACCAACTCAGTGGACATGAGTCTGAGCGAACTCCAGGAGTTGGTGATGGACAAGAAGCCTGGCGTGCTGTGGTTCATAGGGTCGCAAAGAGTCTAACATGACTGAGTGACTGAATTGAACTGAACTGAAGTCAAACCACAAATTTATTATTTGATACTGTAGAAGCCAGAAATGTAAAATTGGTCTCCAAACCTGCGTTTCTTCAGGAGACTAAAGAAGATAACTTGTTTCTTTGACTTTTCTAACTTCAGGAAGCTGCATACATATCTTGGCTTGTGCCAACACATAACCCTGACATCTCCATCCTCTGTCATATTTCCTCCCTGATCCTCCAGCCTTCTTCTTATGCAGATCCTGTGAAAATATTAGGTTCTCCTAGATAATCCAAGATAATCTCCTGTCTCAAGATTTTTAACTGGTCTATAACTTCAATACACTTTTTGCCATATAAGGTGACATATTCATAGTGTTTGGGGATTCAGACATGGACATCTGTTCAGTTCAGTTCAGTCACTCAGTTGTGTCCAACTATTTGTGACCCCATGGACTACAGCATGCCAGGACTCCCTGTCCATCATCAACTTACAGAGTTTACTCAAATTCATGTCCATTGAGTTGTTGATGACTTCCAATCATCTCATCCTCTGTTATCCCTTTCTCCTGCCTTTACCCTTTCAGAACCAGGGTCTTTTCAAGTGAGTCAGTTCTTCACATCAGGTAGGCCAAGTATTGGAGTTTCCGCTTTGGCATCAGTTCTTCCAATGAATATGCAGGACTGATTTCCTTTAGGATTGACGGGTTGGATCTCCTTGTAGTCCAAGGGACTCTCAAGAGTCTTCTCCAATACCACACTTCAAAAGCATAAATTCTTCAGCACTTAGCTTTTTTATAGTCCAACTCTCACATCCATATGACTACTGGAAAAACCATATCCTTGACCAGATGGACCTTTGTCGGCGAAGTAATGTCTGCTTTTTAATATGCTATCTAGGTTGGTCTTAGCTTTTCTTCCAAGGAGCAAGAGTCTTTTCATTTCATGGCTGCAGTCACCATCTGCAGTGATTTTGGAACCAGAGAAAATAAAATCTCTGCTTTCATTGTTTCCCCATCTATTTGGCATTAAGTGATGGGACCGGATGCCATGATCTTCGTTTTCTGAATGTTGAGTTTTATATCAGCTTTTTCACTCTCCTCTTTCACTTTCATCAAGAGGCTCTTTAGTTCTTCTTACTTTCTGCCGTAAGAATGGTGTCATCTGCACATCTGAAGTTATTGACATTTCTCTCAGCAATCTTAATTCCAGCTTGTGCTTCATCCAGCCCAGCATTTCTCATGATATACTCTGCATATAAGTTAAATAAGCAGGGTGACAATATACAGCCTTGACGTACTCCTTTCCCGATTTGGAACCAGTCTGTTGTTCCAAGTCCAGTTCTAACTGTTGCTTCCGGACCTTCATACAGATTTCTCAGGAGGCAGGTCAGGTGGTCTGGTATTCCCATCTCTTTAAGAATGTCCCACAGTTTGTTAAAAGAGTTTTAAAAAATGTTTAACTCTGTAATTTTTAGATCACTTTGTTAGGAAGTTTTATCATATAAAGTGAAATACCTTTCTCCAGGTGAATTTAGACTGATGATTTCACAAGTCACAATCTTCCAATATATTGTTTTACATTTATACCATTTCTTTGTGCATGTGCTGCTTTAAAAATGCTTAAATAATCATTCACTGTTTCCTGCATATGCTATTTTTATTCATATCTCCAAAGCATGTTTGAAAGGCAAATGCCGCCTAAATTTCAAAAATATCTATAAAGATATGCCCTGTATTTAAATACAGATCTAAACTTTCTTTATCTTTGTAAAATTTGGTAGAAGTTTCTATCGGTATAGAGATAATATCTCAACAAAATGTTGCACTGATATTTATCAGACATTTATTTATAATGCAAATTCATCCAATGGAAAATAGATCACAGTAAACATAATCATTTTTAATTACTGAGAGAGACTATTAAAATGCAACTGTGACTTCCAAAAGCATGTCCACAATCAGATAAAGCTAACAAGATTACTTAAGAATAAACTACTTAACATTTGCTCAGCATAATCTGAAGACTTTTGGGGAACACAGAAACAGTAGAAGTAGAAACGTTTTCTACTAATGTAGTTGGAGAGATTAGGTAGCTATTCATGTAAATTAAATTTCAGAAGAAATTGGGAGATGAGCATAATAATTTTGGATTAGGGGAATCAAGAAACTTTTCTGGAGGAAATTACTTTAACTGGTTAGGCAAAAATGACCTTGTGGACCAATATATGAAGCTGATATAAAAGGACAGTGTGAAGAAAAAAGTGGGATATTATAGGCTTTATTTTGGATTGACACAGTAGGGTCAGATTAAAAGGTTCTCTAAGGACAGTTAAACAAATTTAAGCTTACTAATAGAGGCCATTTAAAAATTAGTCAGACAAAACCCTAGAAAGTAATGTCTCCCCACCCGACATGAACAGAAGATATATTATGCAATGATGCAGGATTTTTTTGTTTGTTTGTTTGTTTGCTCAGAAGGATGCTTGAGATATATATATATATATTTAAAAATTGTATTGAATGAATGAATTCATTTTCTCTACCATAAAGGTGACAGGTGGAGACTGCCTACAACCCATGCTTGCCCCAGCAAGGTGAATTCTTCCTCAGAGGACAATGCAGTCCTGTGTCTAACCACCTCGAGTTAGTAAATGGCAGACTGTGTTGAAGGACTGTGTTGACGGCATTTTGGATGAATAGTCTTGGACGAATCATAAAATTTCTCATTCTATAAAATCTATTATTGTGACCAACTTAAGCCCAGGGTCAAATTCCCAGAAAGTTTCTAGAATCAGCCTA
The DNA here is from genome assembly GCF_016772045.2 of Ovis aries. NCBI lineage: Eukaryota > Metazoa > Chordata > Mammalia > Artiodactyla > Bovidae > Ovis > Ovis aries. The sequence goes on from NC_056059.1 coordinate 1,720,451, forward strand.
AGGACAGAAGTATAGTTTAAAGTGTTATAAACATTTATAGAACACAAGTACAAGTGTATCTATTATGGGACTTTATGAGCTGAGTTTTGTTTGTGTGGAATCCAACTTTTCCTTCTGAACAGAACCCTGGTTTTCATTTGGAAGATCATAGCTCTCCTAATGTTGTGGTGCAGTGTTCTGCTGTCTCTGCCCTAGAGGCAGGTACTGAAATATAGTTCACCCAGTGAGATACATTTGCCCTAGACTGTCCATTCACCCTAGACTGTGAATGTTTGGAGGAGTGATAAGTGTAAGAAAGAGAAGGTTGAGGCTGATTCATCATGGTGGCAGCTGCCTTAGAAGGTTGTCCTCAAGCCTCAGTCCTTTCCTGGCTTTTGCCCTGCTTGATATCTAAGTGTTAAAATGTTTCTTTGATTCCATGGATGATATAATAGTGTTCCAATAGATTCCTTATTTATTTTCTTTTAGTTGACAAAAGTTGGTTGGGTTGCTCATAAAGTGGCCCTTGTGGATGATGAACACAAGCTAATCCAAAATAATAATGGTAATGATAATAAGTTCAGTTCAGTTCAGTCACTTAGTTGTGTCTGACTCTTTGTGATCCCATGGACTGCAGCATGTCAGCCTTCAATGTCCATCATCAACTCTTGGAGCTTGGTCAAATTCATGTCCATTGAGTCAGTGACGCCACCCAACCATCTCATCCTCTATCGTCCCCATCTCCTCTTGCCTTCAATCTTTACCAGAATCAGGGTCGTTTCTAATGAGTCAGCTCTTTGCATTAGGTGGCCAAAGTATTGGAGCTTCAGCTTCAGGATCAGTCCTTCCAATGAATATTCAGGATTGATTTCCTTTAGGATTGACTGGGTTGATCGCCTTTCAGTCCAAGGGACTCACAAGAGTCTTTCCCAACACCACAGTTCATAAGCATCAATTCTCTAGTGCTCAGCTTTCTTTATGGTCCAACTCTCACATCCATACATGACTACTGGAAAAACTGTAGCTTTGTCTACATGGACCTTTATTGACAAACTAATGTCTCTGCTTTTTTTGCATGTTGTGTATTCTTGTCATAGCTTTTCTTCCAAGGAGTCAGCGTCCTTTAATTTCATTGCTACAGTCACCTTCTGCAGTGATTTTGGAGCGCAAGAAAATAAACATAATAATATTACATAATGTTAACAATGAAAATGCTAATTAAACAATAATAATGTTAATAAAATAATGATAAGTAAAATAGAAATGCTTTTATTATTATTATTATTATTATTATTTACTATGAGCTTATTTCTGAGAATGCTGAAGGGACCAGTATATCCGTTTTGTTCTTTTTTTGAAAGAGAGCTCTCCACCAAGTAAACAGTTCTTCATTAGAAAAGTCGTGATGATGGGTAGTGTAGAATCCAAAGGAAATTAATGAAAATAAGGAGAGAGCTACCCACAGGGACCCTATGTTATTAAGTCACTTCAGTCGTGTCCAACTCTGTGTGACCCCATAGACAGCATCCTACTAGGCTCCCCAGTCCCTGGGATTCTCCAAGCAAGAACACTGGAGTGGGTTGCCATTTCCTTTTCCAATACATGAAAGTGAAAAGTGAAAGTGAAGTCGCTCAGTTGTGTCCGACTCTTTTGCAACCCCATGGACTGCAGCCTACCAGGCTCCTCTGTCCATGGGATTTTCCAGGCAAGAGTACTGGACTGGGTTGCTGTTACCTTCTCCGCCAGGAATGCAGTCAGAATCAAATCTAGTCACAAAGCCATATTCCTGCAGGTGCTAGCCACATTTTCTAATAATTCAAAAAATAAAGAATAACATGTTTTGATTTTTTTTCCAAAGAATTAAAAGAATGAGACAAATGAAACAGAAAAAAAAGGAGAGAGCTAATTTGAGGGGAAATAATTTCAACTTGTTTTAAGGGAGAATTTTCTAGCAAATGACTCTTTCCAAAATATATCTGGGGAGGTAATTAGTATCCCCCTATTAGTCCCCATTAGGAGGCAAAAGGGGCTTCCCTAATAGCTCAGTTGGTAAAGAATCCACTTGCAATGCAGGAAACCCTGGTTCCATTCCTAGGTCAGAAAGATCTGCTGGAGAAATGATAGGCTACCCATTCCAGTGTTCTTGGGCTTCCCTGGTGGCTCAGCTGATAAAGAATCTGCCTGCAATGCAGGAGACTTGGGTTCAATCTCTGGGTTGGGAAGATCTCCTGGAGAAGGGAAAGGCTACCCACTCCAGTATTCTGGCCTGGAGAATTCCGTGAACTGTACAGTCCATGGCGTCTCAAAGAGTCGGACACGACTGAGTGACTTTCACTTTCACTTCAGGAGGAAAAAGTAGAGGAGAAAAATGTCTGGCTTGCAAGGTTGTTGGTTAGGATGGATTTCCTGTAAATTTTCCCAGTAAGGTGTGTCCGTCATCTCTCTGCCCAAATAATAATACACCTAATCCATTAGCTCAGGCTCTCAGGATCTCTGCCTGGAAACATATGTAGCACAAGTTCAGGAAGCTGCCTAGGAGGCTTACAGGACAATCGCCTTACTGTCTTGATGTGAGTCTTAACTGGAGCTACAATTAGACAAAGAAATACTGGCTTAGCCAGGAGGGCATGTATCTAGAGCTCCCAGATATGAAGAGGATTGTTAAAACCTATGAGAACTTCTTTGCTTTACTACTTCATGCTACTGAACTTTGAAGATGACTTTCAAATTGGCCATGCTGAACCTGAATACTTTTCCAGGGAAAAGATGATGTAGAACATTTCAACACTACAGATATTTCAAAAAAATTTATGCCATTATTCATGAAAATTATAATATAATGCAATGGAATATAAATATTTCAACTTGCTCTTTCCTGTTCATTATTCTAAATACAAGTTATTTTGGTTTCTTTTTTGAGAAAGTGTTTCTATTTTAACCAGTCCTTCACATGAAATTCACACTGAATTTCATGTATTGTGTATATGACTTTGACCAAAAAGTAAACACAGAATAAAGCTCTTTGGCTGAAAGAATGTAATATGGAAAGAGGTTGACAAGTTTTACTTTTTTAAAAATTATTTCTGAGTGTAAATTAACATTTCTAAAAATGGAATCATAAATTTAAATACTAACGTGAAAACATTTTATATCATTTGCTATAAGCCAAGCATTATTTTTTGGGGCTCCAAAATCACTGAAGATGGTGACTTCAGCCATGAAATTAAAAGATGGTTACTCCTTGGAAGAAAAGTTATGACCAACCTAGATAGCATATTCAAAAGCAGAGACATTACTTTGCAGACTAAGGTCCGTCTAGTGAAGGCTATGGTTTTTCCTGTGGTCATGTATGGATGTGAGAGTTGGACTGTGAAGAAGGCTGAGTGGTGAAGAATTGATGCTTTTGAACTGTGGTGTTGGAGAAGACTCTTGAGAGTCCCTTGGACTGCAAGGAGATCCAACCAGTCCATTCTGAAGGAGATCAATCCTGGAATTTCTTTGGAAGGACTGATACTGAAGCTGAAACTCCAGTACTTTGGCCACCTCATGCAAACAGTTGACTCATTGGCAAAGACTCTGATGCTGTGAGGGATTGGGGCAGGAAGAGAAGGGGACGACAGAGGATGAGATGGCTGGATGGCATCACAGACTCAATGGACGTGAGTCTGAGTGAACTCCGGGAGTTGGTGATGGACAGGGAGGCCTGGCGTGCTGCAATTCATGGGGTCTCAAAAGAGTCGGACACATACTGAGCGACTGAACTGAACTGAAGCATTCTTTTACAAACTTAACATATATTGAATCCTCTAAACAACTCTATGAATGTCTTCCACAAATGAGAAAATGGAAGTACTTAGGTAAACAGTTCTTTAGGAAGCAGCCAGAAAAATGAGGAATGTCTCTGAAAAATCAGTGACAAAGTGAAATCAGTCCATTGGACAGAACTTGGAATAGTAAATTTTGTTGTCAGTTTTGTATGGATTGGGAAATAAAAAGGTCCTATGAGGATAAAGTAGCAGGACCACAGTTAGAGAGCAGAGTGGGTCCCCCACAATCTAAGCATGTGTCCTTCACTGCTATTTAGCACACAAAACTGCTTATAATCAGACTGCTGTGTTCCCTGACTGTTGTCATGTCTGTAGCATTGGTTTGTGCCCTAACCATTTTTCATGCACTTTCTGTTTCATGGTTCCTTAGAATACCTTTTTCCTTGCTTTAACTTACTCACCTCCACTCAGGACCCAGCTCAACCCCAACTCCTTCACAAAACCACAATGAAGATAGTATTTGTCCTTCTTTTTGGTCATTACCTAGCCTAAGAGTGAAGTAAGTCAGAGAAAATACAATATTGTATATTAGTGCACTAAGTGAAATCTAGAGAAATGGTAAAGATGATCTTATTTGCAAAGTAGAAATAGAGACACAGATGTAGAGAACAAACTTGTGGATTCCAAGGGGGTAGGGGAAGTGGAATAAATTGGGAGATTGAGATTGACATATATACATTATTGATTGGTTGTTGTCAGTTACTAAGTCATGTCCAACTCTTTGTGATCCCATGGACTAGCCTACCAGGCCCCTCTTTCCATTGGATTCTCTAGGCAAGAACACTGGAGAGGCTTGCCATTTCCTTCTCCAGGGAATTTCCTGATTCAGGAATCAAACTGGAGTCTCCTGGATCAGCAGCCAGATTATTTACCACTGAGCCATCAGGGAAGTCCTCCTGATACTATGTAACTATTGATATTATGTATAAAATAGATAAATAATGAGAACCTACTGTGTAGCACAGAGCATTTCTCAGAGCTCCATAGTCACCTAAATCAGAAGAAAATCCCCAAAAGAGGATTATGTATACTGGGGCTGATACACTTTGCTGCACAGCAGAAACTGACACAGCAAGTAAAACAATTATACCCCAATTAAAATAGGTTTTGAAAAAGTTAATTACAGAAATTTAAAAACTAAGATTTTATTTTATAGGATGGATAATATGTTTGGATGACCAGCATATGCCATTTTTTTCTCTCTAGCTAGAACATTTGAGTCTGGGAGTCAAGAGGTAGAGGATGGAGTGTTATCACTCACTATTTCACTTACTAAATCTTTTGCAGAATTTTTTCCATTTTTCCCATAACTTAGTTTGAATTTCCTAAAGGAAAATGGTGTCACTGAGAGGGACAACTATGATTTCACTGAATTAGAAATTGAGACTGCCACCTGGCTATTTTGTGTTCCTCCTGTCATGAACAAAAAGGCAGTCTAGTTCACTGGTTGAACATGATTGATCCTGATCACAAAGAAGAAATTGGGTCACTGATAGGTCAGCAGGCCTGAAAGGTGATCTGTGATGAATCCAAGCCCAAAGGCACAAGTTAACAGAAAATTACAAAAAATCCCAGATATTGATATATAAGACCACTGAGGATTAAAAATGTTTAGGAATAAAATTTAAGTTGGCTTACATGCTGCCAATGATAAAAGGTCTATCTATGGACTTGCTGGTATAATAAGGTTAGAGCTTTGTTAGAGCTTTGTTACCAGTTACAAAATGAGAGCTCCACTTAGTAAGTGTTAACGCAATCAATATGCAAATTTTATTATGTATTTGTCTATATGAGTATGCATGTGTATGTTTGGTCACTAAGTCATGTCAGACTCTTTTGCAACCCCAAGGACTGTAGTCCACCAGGCTCATCTGTCCATGGAATTTCCCAGGCAAGAATAATGGAATGGGTTGCCATTTCCCTCTCCAGGGGATCTTCCAGACTCAAGGATTGAATCCATGATTCCTGCATTACAGGAAGATTCTTTACCCCTGAGCTACCAGTGAAGCCTATGAGTATGCATGAACATGAAGTGTTAGTCATACAGTCATGTTCAACTCTTTAGGACCCCATGGACAGTAGCCTCTGTCCTTGGAATTTTCTAGACAAGAATACTGGAGTAGGTAATCTTTCCCTTGTCCAGGGTTGATCCCCAGGGATCAAACTTGGGTATCCTGCATTGCAGGCAGATTCTTTACTGTGTGAGCCAACACGGAAGACCAAGTGTGTGTGTGTGTGTGTGTGTGTATCATTAATACAATATATATTATTAAATATATACATATATATATACATACATATATTCAATGATTTCCTTGTTCTACTCCCTCATTTTATTATTTAATTAAAACTTGGTGCAGGTGGTTTCCCCCAAAATTTAGCCTTTAGTTTATAGAATATTCAGATTATTCACTGTAACTGAAATAGAGCAGCAATAAAAATCTCTACAGAGGTATAAGTTACTGTCTCTACAGATGGATACATGATGGCTTGGCTTTTGTAACTCCAGTTTTAGAGAGAAGTTTAGAGTTCTTTCATTTATATGAAATATATTTGCAACTTGTTATACGAAAGCATGAAACTGGTAATATTTAGGCTGGGGATAGATTGTATACTCCAAAGTTCATTGTTACGTATCCTGTTTAGAGATGCTGAACCTGAGGTTCTGAAAACTATCTTCTTTGTCAGCTGATTCCCTGTGAACTCTCTTAACCAGGGACCCTGGAGGGAGGTGAAAAGGCAAGAAGAAGAATCTTGTTCCTGCCAATATCATCCTGGCTAATGACATTTCACTGAATCAGCAGCAATGGGTTTATATCTCAAGCTGCTTTAGTCATTTCCATACCCAGCCTTAAGTTTCTCACTTTGAGATCCCAGAAGTGGGTGGGTAGCATCTGCTCCCTGGAAGCCTCAGCCCCATTCCCACAGGGCCCATCCTGTGAGCTGAAGTGCCCTTTTTAATCTCCTCAGAGATCTGAGACTGAGTTCCTAGTGCCACTCTGAATCCATGAGGTACTTACATCAGCCAGATCTATTACTTAAGGAATTGCTTGGCAAGCCCAAAGTCTAATGAGGTAGGCCAGCTGTCTAAAGAGTCAGGGAATTGTTGCAGAGTCCAGAAGAAATCTACTGGAAGAATTTCTTCTTGGGAAGGTCAATCTTTGTTTTATTAAGTTATTCAACAAGTTGAATTACTTCCACCTGTGGATGGGAATCTTTACTCAAAAAAAAAAAAAAAAAAAAAAGATGTAGACTTGGTGGTTAAAACAGTAGAAATCTATTTTCTTACATTTCTGGAAGGCTGGAAATATACGATCAAGGTGTCTGCTGATTCAGTTTCTGGTGAGAGCTCTCTTTCTTTCAGATGGTCACCTTCTCTCTGTCTTCATGTGGCAGAGGAAATGACTGATCTCCTTCTGTTTCTTTTTATTTTTTTAATAAGGCCACTGATTCTATTGCCCCAAAACTGGGCCCCAAATTTATGATCTCATTTAACCTTAATTACCTCATAAAGAGTCTATCTGCAAATAGTTACATTGTGGGTTTCAACGCATGAATCTCAGAGAAACAATTCACTCCATTACATTCCCTGGCCCACTAAAATCTGTCCTTATTGCATGGAAAATACATTCAGTTCATCCCAACAACCCCCTAAGTCTAAAGTTCATCCTAGCATCAAATCTGAAATTCTTATTTAATGTCATCTAAATCAGGTATGATGAGACTTGAAATATGATTCATCCTGAGAAAAAATTTATTTGTAGCTTTGAATTTCTGAAGCCAGGCAAGCTATGTGCTTCCAAAAATTGATGGTGTGATATGCACATGGTAGACAACATTTCCCAGAAACATCCAAAATAACGTTTGACCAAATTTCTATGCACAGGACCTAGCCAAGTTGACATATGACAATAATTGGCACACAAGACATAACATCATCTTCAAAGTTAAGAGTACCAACTCAGCTGGGACTTTGGGTTTCAAAGGAACCAGTAGCTGCCACTGGTAATTTTTCTCAAAGTGATTTGAAACTCAGGTCTGTGGTGTCCTTGCTCTGAACCTCCAAGGATGAAGAATCTCAATATTTTCCATTCATTTCCCTAGTCCAGAAATGATAGTTTTTTCCTGGACCTATTGTCTGACTACTATTCCTTTTCATTTTTTTCAGTCCTATGGTGGTTGTTGTTCAGTCACTTAGTCCTGTCTGATTCTTTGTGACCCCATGGACTACAGCATGCCAGGCTTCCCTCCCCATCACCATCTCCTGGAGCTTTCTCAAACTCAGGTCCATTGATCCAGTGATGCCAATTCAATCATCTCATCCTCTGTCATCCCCTGTTCCTCCTACCTTCAATCTTTCCCAGCATCAGGGTCTTTTCTAATAAGTCAGCTCTTTGCATCAGGTAGCCAAAGTATTTGAGCCTCAGCTTCAGGATCAAGTCCTTCCAATGAATCAGTTCAGTTCAATCTCTCAGGTGTCCGACTCTTTGAAACCCCATGAATTGCAGCACACCAGGCCTCCTTGTCCATCACCAACTCCCGGAGTTCACCCAAACCCATGTTCGTTGAATTGGTGATGCCATCTAACTATCTCATCCTCTGTTGTCCCCTTCACCTCCTGCCTTCAATCTTTCCCCAAAACAGGGTCTTTTCAAATGAGTCAGCACTTCACATCAGGTGGCCAAAATATTGGAGTTTCAGCTTCAACATCAGGCTTTCCAATGAAAACCCAGGACTGCTCTCATTTAGGATGGACTAGTTGGATCTCCTTGTAGTCCAAGGGATGCTCAAGAGTCTTCTCCAACACCACAGTTCAAAATCAATTATTCGGTGCTCAGTTTTCCTTAAAGTCCAACTCTCACATGCATACATGACCACTGGAAAAACCATAGCCTTGACTAGAGAGACCTTGGTTGACAAAGTAATGTCTCTGCTTTTTAATATGCTGTCTAGGTTGGTCATAAATTTCCTTTCAAGGAGCAAGGGGCTTTTAATTTCATGACTGCAGTCACTATCTGCAGTGATTTTGGAGGCCCCCCACAAAAAATAAAATAAAATAAAAATTAGCCACTGCTTCCACTGTTTACCCATCTGTTTTCCATGAAATGATGGGACTGGATGTCATGATCTTGGTTTTCTGAATGTTGAGCTTTAAGCCAACTTTTTCACTCTCCTCTTTTACTTTCATCAAAAGGTTGTTTAGTCCTTCTTCCCTTTCTGCCATAAGGGTGGGTTCATCTGAATATTTGAGGTTATTGATATTTCTCCTGGCAATCTTGATTCCACCTTGTGCTTCCTCCAGCCTAGCAATTCTCATAATGTGCTCTGCGTATAAACTAAATAAGCAGGGTGACAATATACAGACTTGATGTACTCCTTTTCCTATTTGGAACCAGTCTGTTGTTCCATGTTCAGTTATAATTGTTGCTTCCTGATCTGCGTACAGGTTTCTCAAAGTCAGGTGGTCTTGTATTCCCATCTCTTTCAGAATTTTCCAGTTTATTGTGATCCACATAGTCAAAGGCTTTGGCATGGTCAATAAAGCAGAATAGACGTTTTTCTTCAACTCCTTGCTTTTTTGATGATCCAGCAAATATTGGCAATTTGATCTCTGGTTCCTCATTCTTTTCTAAAACCAGCTTGAACATCTGGAAATTCACAGTTCACATATTGCTGAAGCCTAGCTTGGAGAATTTTGAGCATTACTTTACTGGCATGTGAGATGAGTGCAATTGTTTGAACATTCTTTGTCATTGCCTCTCTTTGGGATTGGAATGAAAACTGACCTTTTCCAGTCCTGTGGCCACTGCTGAGTTTTCCAAATTTGCTCACATATTGAATGCAACACTTTCACAGCATCATCTTTTAGGATTTCAAATAGCTCAACTGGAATTCCATAACCTCCACTAGCTATGTTCATAGTGATGCTTCCTAAGGCCCACTTGACTTCACATTCCAGGATATCTGGCTCCAGGCAAGTGATCACACCATCGTGATTATCTGGGTCATGAAGATCTTTTTTGTACAGTTCTTCTGTGTATTTTTGCCACCTCTTCTTAGTATCTTCTGCTTCTGTTAGGTCCATACCATTTCTGTCCTTTATTCAGCCCATCTTTTCATGAAATGTTCCCCTGTATTCAGGGTTAATTTCCTTTAAGATTGACTCGCTTAATCTTTCTGTTGTCCATGGGGCTCGCAAGAGTCTTCTCCAACACCGCAGTTCAAAAGCATCAATTCCTCCGCACTCCGCCTTCTTTAGGTTGAACTCTCACATCCATTCATGAATACTGGAAACACCATAGATTTGAGTAAACAAACCTTTGTTGGCAAAGTGAGATCTGCTTTTTAATATGCTGTCTAGGCTGGTCATAGCTTTTCTTCCAAGGAGCAAGCATCTCTTAATTTCATGGCTGCAGTCACCATCTGCAGTAATTTTGTAGCCCAAGGAATAAAGTCTGTCACTGTTTCCATTGTTTCCCCATCTATTTGCCAAGTGATAGGACTGGATGCCATGATCTTTGTTTTCTGAATGTTGAGTTTTAAGCCAGATATTTCACTACCATTCCTTTTGTTGAAAAAGGACTACAGTTTGTTTTTTGTTTTTTGTTTTTTTTCAATTCTGTAATGCTAACATGTTCTCCATGTTAAATTCTGCATTTTAAAATACGTGACACCATTTATTTTATTTGTTAGACTATGGTGGATGATGTACCACTCCTGTCTTAGTTTGGGCTGCTATAACAAAGTAACATAGATAGTGTGGCTCATAAACCACAGATATTATTTCTCAAGTCTAGAGGCTGGAAGTTCAAGATTAGGGTACCAGCATGATTGTGTTCTCATGAGAGTCCTCTTCCTGGTTCACAGCTCACTGTCTTCTTGCTTTGTCTTCATTCAGCAGAGAGCAAAATAAAGCAAGATCTTGTGTCTCTTTATAAGGGTACAAACCCACTCATGAGGGCTCCATCTTCATGGCATAGTAACTTCACAAAGGGCTTACTTCCTGATACCATCACATTGTGATTTAGGATTTCAAACATGCAGGTTTTGGGGGAACGCATTTATCTGTCCAATACAATAATACGTGGATTCAGCAAAGACAAAAACATTCAGTCCTGGTTTTCCTGGGGCTGTCCTAATCGGTTTTTAACTCTAGTTTTTATTATTATTATTCTGCAAAATATCCTAATTGAATGATAAACTATATGATTATGCTGAAACTAAAGAACATTGCTTTAGAAATCAGGACATTTAGCATCTAGCCCTGACTTTGTAAAAATTCCATTTGAATGAGCAATCACTCAAATCCATACTGAAGAATAAGTGACTGTTTCCACTATTTATTACGGCTCCAAAACTCTTAGATCTTGTAATCCTTGATGCTGTCATACAATTTACTGAGAGAAGTATCAGCAGCATTAGAAGGTACCAGAATTGACATGAAGTTTGAGTGGTCTGGTCTCCTAAGGAACAGAAAACAATTTGATTAGCAAAGATAAACTGGGAGGGCTTTTCTGAAAAAGCATTGTTAAATCAATCTGATCACTTCGAAAATTTTTGCAGCAGGAAAGGTTAGAGATATTTGATAAGTGTAAGGTATACACAACTATATTATTATATTAGTTATATTACTATTACTATTATACTACTATTATATTATATTACTATTCACTGATATTTTTTTTTTTTCTGTTTCCCTGTTTAGCCATTAGTATAAGAACTTTGCAAATACAGGTTGATCCTGAAAAACATGGGTTTGCACTGAGTGGTTCCACTTATATGTGAAATTTTTTCCCAGTGAATACTGTAGTACTACACAATCCAGAGCTATTTGAATCTAAGTCTGTAGAACTGCAGATATAGAGGATCAACTATGAGACTTGAGTGTCTGTGGATTTTGGTATCCTTAGTATGTCCTGGAACCAATCCCACTCAGAGATCAAGGGATGACTATAACTATTTAACATTTACAATAATCCTATGAGGGAGGCATTAGTGTCATCCACATTTTATTATAAGTGAAACTTCAGAGGGTTACCTAATGTGTTTGACTATATATAGCAAGCAATTCCTATATATAGGAATTGTAGCTGGTAATGTAGTTTTATAACTGGTATACCATAATTTTAACTATCAAGATCAATATAGATTTAAAAAAATATTGGCATATAGTTGCTTTACAATGTAATATTAGTTTCTCCTATACAGCAAAGTGCATCAGCCATACATTTATGTATATATCTCCACATTATTTATATCCTTCTCATTTAAGTCAACACAGAATATTGAGTAGAGTTCCCAGTGCTGTACAGTAGGTTCTCACTAGTTATCTATTTTATACATAGTAATGTGTATGTGTAAATCTCAATCAGTATAACCTATGTGGCATGAGAGAGGTATTAGCTAACCCTATACCAGTCATCATTTTGCAATAGATTAGTATATCAAATCAATACATTGCATACTTAAACTTCAGTTCAGTTCAGTTCAGTCTCTCAGTCGTGTCTAACTCTTTGTGACCCCATGAATTGCAGCACGCCAGGCTTCCCTGTCCATCACCAACTCCCAGAGTTCACTCAAACTCACGTCCATCCACTTGATGATGCCAGTCAGGCATCTCATCCTCTGTTGTCCCCTTCTCCGCCTGCCCCCAATCCCTCCCAGCATCAGAGTCTTTTCCAATGAGTCAACTCTTTGCATGAGGTGGCCAAAGTACTGGAGCTTCAGCTTTAGCATCATTCTTTCCAAAGAACACCCAGGGCTGATCGCCTTTAGAATGGACTGATTGCAGCTCTTTGCAATCCAAGGAACTCTCAAGAGACTTCTCCAACACCACAGTTCAAAAGCATTAATTCTTCAGTGCTCAGCTTTCTTCACAGTCCAATTCTCACATCCATACATGATCACTAGAAAAACCATAGCCTTGACTAGAGGGACCTTTGTTGGCAAAGTAATGTCTCTGCTTTTGAATATGTGTCTTTTAATTTCATGGCTACAGTCACCATCTGCAGTCATATTAAAGCTCCCAAAAATAAAGTCTGACACTGTTTCCACTTTTTCCCCATCTATTTCCCATGAAGTGATGGGACAAGATGCCATGATCTTCGTTTTCTGAATGTTGAGCTTTAAGCTAACTTTTTCACTCTCCTCTTTCACTTGCACCAAGAGGCTTTTTAGTCCCTCTTCATTTTCTGCCATAAGGGTGGTGTCATCTGTATATCTGAGGTTATTGATATTTCTCCCGGAAATCTTGATTCCAGCTTGTGCTTCTTCCAGCCCAGCATTTCTCATGATGTACTCTGCATATAAGTTAAATAGGCAGGGTGACAATATACAGCCTTGATGTACTCCTTTTCCTATTTGGAACCAGTCTGTTGTTCTATGTCCAGTTCTAACTGTTGCTTCCTGACCTGCATATAGGTTTCTCAAGAGGCAGGTCAGGTGGTCTGGTAGTCCCATCTCTTTCAGAATTTTCCACAGTTTCTTGTGATCCACACAGTCAAAGGCTTTGGCATAGTCAATAAAGCAGAAATAGATGCTTTTCTGGAACTCTCTTGCTTTTTCAGTGATCCAGCGGATATTGGCAATTGATCTCTGGTTCCTCTGCCTTTCCTAAAACCAGCTTGAATATCTGGAAGTTCACGGTTCATGTATTGCTGAAGCCTGGCTTGGAGAATTTTGAGCATTACTTTACTAGCATGTGAGATGAGTGCAATTGTGCGGTAGTTTGAGCATCCTTTGGCATTTCCTTTCTTTGGAATCGGAATGAAAACTGACCTTTTCCAGTCCTGTGACCACTGCTATGTTTTCTAAATTTGCTGGCATATTGGGTGCAGCACTTTCACAGCATTATCTTTCAGGATATGAAATAGATCCACTGGAATTCCGTCACCTCCACTAGCTTTGTTCACAGTGATGCTTTCTAAGGCCTACTTGACTTCACATTCCAGGATGTCTGGCTCTAGGTGGGAGATCACACCGTCGTGATTATCTTGGTCATAAAGATCTTTTTGTACAGTTCTTCTGTGTATTCTTGCCAACTCTTTTTAATGTCTTCTGCTTCTGTTAGGTCCATACAATTTCTGTCCTTTATCGATCCCATCTTTGCATGAAATGTTCCCTTGGTATCTTTAATTTTCTTGAAGAGATCTCTAGTCTTTACCATTCTGTTGTTTTCCTCTATTTCTTTGCATTGATCGCCGAAGAAGGCTTTCTTATCTCTTCTTGCTATTCTTTGGAACTCTGCATTCAGATGCTTATATCTTTCCTTTTTTCCTTTGCTTTTTGCCTCTCTTCTTTTCACAGCTTTTTGTAAGGCCTCCCCAGACAACCATTTTGCTTTTTTGCATTTCTTTTCCATGGGGATGGTCTTCATCCTTGTCTCCTGTACAATGTCACAGACCTCATTCCATAGTTCATCAGGCACTCTATCTTTCAGATCTAGGCCCTTAAATCTATTTCTCATTTCCACTGTATAATCATAAGGGATTTGATTTAGATCATATCTGAATGGTCTAGTTATTTTCCCTACGTTCTTCAATTTAAGTCTGAATTTGGCAATAAGGAACTCTGGATCTGAGCCACAGTCAGCTCCCTGTCTCTTTTTTGCTGACTGTATACAGCTTCTCCATCTTTGGTTACAAAGAATATAATCAATCTAATTTCAGTGTTGACCATCTGGTGATGTCCATGTGTAGAGTCTTCTCTTGTGTTGTTGGAAGAGGGTATGTGCTATGACCAGTGCGTTCTCTTGGCAAAACTCTATTAGCCTTTGCCCAACTTCATTCTGTATTCCAAGGCCAAATTTGCCTGTTACTCTAGGAGTTTCTTGACTTCCTACTTTTGCATTCCAGTCACCTTTAATGAAAAGGACATCTTTTTTGGGTGTTAGTTCTAAAAAGTCTTGTAGGTCTTCATAGAACTGTTCTACTTCAGCTACTTTAGCATTATGGTTGGGACATAGACTTGGATTACTGTGATATTGAATGGTTTGCCTTGGAAACGAACAGAGATCATTCTGTCGGTTTTGAAATTGCATCCAAGTACTGCATTTTGGACTCTTTTGTTGACCATGATGGCTACTCCATTTCTTCTAAGGGATTCCTGCCCACAGTAGTAGATATAATGGTCATCTGAGTTAAATTCACCCATTCCAGTCCATTTCAGTTCGCTGATTCCTAGAATGTCGACGTTACTCCTGCCATCTCCTGTTTGACCACTTCCAATTTGCCTTGATTCACGGACCTAACATTCCAGGTTCCTATGCAATATTGCTCTTTATAGCATCAGACCTTGCTTCTACCACCAGTCACATCCACAACTGGGTATTTTTGCTTTGGCTCCATCCCTTCATTCTTTCTGGAGTTATTTATCCACTGATCTCCAGTAGCATATTGGGCACCTACCGACCTGGGGAGTTCCTCTTTCAGTGTCTTATCATTTTGCCTTTTCATACTTTCATACCTTAAACTTACACAATATTAAATGCCTTTTATTTTTCAAGAAACCTGTGGGAAAAAAGAATACAGCTAGATACAGAAGAAATATAATTACAATACAATTTGATTAGGGGATTCACAGGTGGCACTAGTGGTAAAGAACCCACCTTTCAATGCAAAAGATATAAGAGACGTGGTCTTCATCCCTGGGTCAGGACAATCCCCTGGAGGAGGGCATAACAACCCACTCCAGTATTCTTGCCTGGAGAATCCCATGGACAGAGGAACCTGGTGGGCTATGGTCCATTGCGTCTCAAAGTGTCAAACATGACTGAAGCAACTTAGCATGCACAAAAGCACAATTTGATTATAGAAAACTGTAAACTCTGTTTATAAATATATTTAAAATCAACATTGACTGTTTTACTCTTATTTTTGAAAAGCTATTGGCATGTATCTTTACTTTTAAACAACAATCTTAGTTCTCAAAGGCATCCAGTAAATCATATTTTTTATTACTTTGCCTAAGATTTCACCTGGATATAATCTCTTTACTTTAGGCTCATATATAAAGAGCAGGTATTTGGATTATTCTTTGTTTCAGGCTTAAAAGGAAACTTTCCTGTTGATGTTGAATTTCTTAAAGTACATGGCTCTAGACTGCCTAAAATTAATCATCACATTACTGGGCTTTCACCATAGATAATCCTGAAATAATTAGACATTCTGATTCAGTAGAGCTGATGTGAGGCCCAGAAATATGCCTTGCATTTTCAGTGATAATTTTGTGCCCTAAAGTTTGGAAGCAACAATTTTCTAGCCTTTGTAATGTCAAGAATGATGTACCTGATAGGCATGCTGTTTTATTAGTATGTTGAGACTGCCATAACAAAAAACACAAGGTGGATGGCTTAACCAATAGCGTTTTATTTCTGGAGGTTTGAAGTCTGAGATCAAGTTGTCAGAAGAACTGGTTTTCACTGAGACCTCTCTCTCTCTATTTTTGGTCTGTAAACAGATACCTTTCCACATCACAGATAACAGTCCCTTCGTGCCTGTGTTATAGATGTCCTAATTCTTAAAATATAGAAAACATTTTAACAAAAAAAAACTTCCAAAAGTTATATTGAAGCAATTGTTTTTAAAATTATATTAAAAACTGTAACTAAAATTTAAAATCAGGAAAACAAGTTAAAGTGTTTACAGTATATTTTACCACTCTCTGCATATGCTATTTTTGTCAGTTTTCTCACTTGATATATTACTTTTTTATAGCCAGTCTTTGTAGTGTGTTAATTGCTTAGTCATAGCTGGCTCTGTGATCCCATGGATTACAGCCTACCAAGCTCTTCTCTCCATGGAATTCCTCATGCAAGAATATTAAAGTGGGAAGTCATTTCCTTCTCTAGGGGATCTTCCCAACACAGAGATTGGACCTGGGTCTCCTGCACTGCAGGCAGATTCTTCACCATCTGAACCACCAGTTTTTGTAATATGTAACCTAAATCAGGATTTATTTATTTATTTATTTTTGTTCAAGGACTGCTGCTCTCATAATTGAAATGCCATTTCTATACAGAGCTTTCAATCAAAAAGTTTATACTAGCTTACCATTCTAAAGTTTTGATAATGTCTTTTAGATTATCCCAAGTCAATTAAATTCTTTCTGCTCTAGTTTCCTCATATATAAAACCTAAGTCAAAATACCAACTACCTTAAAATTATAAAATTGTCAAGTTCACACAAAGGCTAACAAGATGTTTCTGCCCCCAGACTTAACTCTTTTTCCTTTTAATTTTCTCATCACCCCTTCCTAGTGCTTATCACATTAGTTTATCTCGTATCTTTGTTTTGTCCTCACTATTGGGATGTTGGCTTGGGGCAAAGCACTATGTTGGTGGGGTTTTATTCCTTGGATTAAGCAGATGAGTGGCCTAGAGATACTAGTAAATATTCATGGAGGACAAATAAATAAGCACAAAGGAGATGAATGGATGAAGTTGGCAAATGCAATTTTCTTCAATTGTCTCTACAGTGGAGAATTATATGGAAGAATCACATGAAAGATCATTTGAGGGTTTGAACATCTAATTGAACTTTTTCTAATATGAGTAAACTATACATACAGTATTCAAGCATCACATGCTTAATTTAGAAGTGGGCAACCCGAAAAAGCAGGGAACTTAGAAAACAGATCAGAGAAAGAAAATGTGCAATTTTTTTTCCTCATATTTCCTTTGGTAGAGGGACTTCCCTGGTGGCTCAGATGGTAAAGCGTCTGTCTACGATGTGGGAGACCCAGGTTTGATCCCTGGGTTGGGAAGATCCCTTGGAGAAGGAAATGGCAATCCACTCCAGTACTCTTGCCTGGAAAATCCCATGGACAGAGGAGCCTGGTAGGCTACAGTCCATGGGGTTGCGAAGAGTCGGACACAACTGAGCGACTTCATGTTCACATTCCTTTGGTAGAGAAAGAAAAAAAATAAATCTTAGCATTGGTTCAAAAGCCTTTTGTTCATAAGTCTTCACTTGTGTGAGTGCACGTTTCACATTTATAGAGAAACTAATCTGAAAAATCAACTTGATCTCATATTTCATCTTAGAATTCTTATAAAATAAATACATGCTGACTCCAGAGTACATTTTTGATTTACCAGCAATCCATGAGTTCTTCTTTCTTTCTGGAGGACAACTTCTATGTTCTTTGCCTTAAACTTTTTGTATAGTTCTGTAATGAAATTATCATGAACACTAAACAGTGAAAGTCCTTCATTTTTTGTTATATCATGTCATCAGCATTTCCCAATTCTCTTTAAAAATGATGATGAACAGATTTACTTAAAAAAATTCGCTTTATGCTTCCTCTTTTTTTGTGAGGTGCTTCCTCTAGCATCTGCCTGTCTGCCTGTGAAGACAGTGTTAGTGCTTCTGAGACAGCTGGAAGGAACTGTGGCTTAAAGATGCTGATGTTCCTTGCCCTTCCTCTGCTTGCTTCCCCCTCTCAACTTCTGCCACCCTACTTCCTTGAGTGAACCATCTTGGACAAGTACATATGTAATGGGCCACTGCCTTCCTGCATTGCTTTGTTCAAACTGGCAAATAAGCTGATAACCTGGGCAGAAACTGGCAATCCCAGTATTCTGAAACTTCAGACTTCTGTGCACTGAAGATGAAAAGTTTGCTGCCCCTTGTGGTGTGGAGCACTTTTGTAGCAGAGGCAGAGGCCCCTTCCCTGGTTTGTGGGAGACTTTTTAAATGTCATGACCTTTGAGCTTCCCTAGGCCTTGGAGTTCAGAAAAATAATGTTTTGGTTTAGTTTGAACCTGTTTAATTTTAGAAGTGGAAATGCTGTTTCTTGAACTCATTAGGATCATTCAACATGAAGTATCAGAATCATGAAGTCATACACACAACTTTTTAGAGACTCACTGTGAAAATATTGATAGAAAGCAGGCACCTCCTAGATTAACACCTGCTTGCCTTAATGAGAGCAAAGCAACCACCTCTCCTTTTTCTTTCATGTAAGTGTCTTTAGCCAAGTATTAGAATGATACCCAAATTCACACACTATACTTTAGTTCCAATGAATATAACCATTTTTGGCAGTTCTTTACAGTTCTTTACTGACACTTCAATTAAAAATTTTACAAAGTATATTCTGTATGCCTTGGCTTTGTTTTGTTTTGTTTTGTTTTTGCTTTCTGTACTTGAAAGCAAGTAAAAAACTTGAGGACTTTGAAACTAAATTCTTCTGGGAATAAGAAAAGCTTTGGGGAAATATTTACAAATTTTAATCACTGACTTTGTTGTTTGTATTAGACATTTTCTTTTTCTCCATTACAAGGATGCATTTAACAAGTAACTAATTACTATCTAATAATTAATCTGTAACACCTCAAATAAGCAGTTACTCTCAGAGATTTGGTCTCACACTTAAACTTCAGTCTTGCCTCTCTCATCTACCAAAATATTTATCTTCTATTTTCAGAAAAAAAAATTGGTAAACGTTTATGAAAGTTGTCTCTGAGCTTCTATGAAAATGACAGTCGCACATTTTCATAGATAATTGTTTATCTTGGACATTCTAGATATATCTCATTTGATCTCTATAGTTTTTTAAAGCATCTTGCATGTTGAATACACAAAGTAATGTTAGAATGTGTTGATTTATAAGAAAAATTTCAATTGACAGATAACAATTTCTCAACAATAATTGAAAACAGAGATGCTCAGTAGGGAGCATTTCCACAAGGACCTTCATAGAACATTCAGTTACTGAATTACTGGGTTATCTGAACAATGGCCATTCTGTATGTGAGGTAGACATGGGAGCCGCTGAGTCCCAAACAATGCTGCATGTCCGTGTTTTTGAGCTGAATGGCTTCACATATGAACAAATGTTTTAATGTTTTTCCTTTATCTCTCTTTCCCTCTCTTTACTTTTTTTTTAATTGAAGAATATTTGATTCACAATGTTTCATGTGTACAGCAAAGTGACACATTTTTTTTCAGATTCTTTTCCACCATAGGTTGTTGTCCATTTGCTAAATTGTGTCAGACTCTTTGCCACCCCATGGATTGCAGCATGTTAGGCTCCTCTGTCCTCTGCTTTCTCCACAGTTCAGTTCAGTTCAGTCACTCAGTCTTGTCTGACTCTTTGAGACCCCAGTACGCCAAGCCTCCCTGTCCATCACCAACTCCTGGAGTTCACTCAAGCTCACATCCATCGAGTTGGTGATGCCATCAAGCCATCTCATCCGCTGTCATCCCCTTCTCCTCCTGCTCCCAATCCCTCCCAGCATCAGAGTCTTTTCCAATGAGTCAGCTCTTTGCATGAGGTGACCGAAGTACTGAAATTTCAGTTTTAGCATCATACTTTCCAAAGAACACTCAGGACTGATCTCCTTTAGAATGGTTGGATCTCCTTGCTGTCCAAGAGACTCAAAAGAGTCTTCTCCAACACCACAGTTCAAAAGCATCAATTCTTCACCACTCAGCTATCTTCACAGTCCAACTCTTACATCCATACATGACTACTGGAAAAACCATAGCCTTGACTAGATGGACCTTTGTTGGCAAAGTAATGTCTCTGCTTTTGAATATGCTATCTAGGTTGGTCATAACTTTCCTTCCAAGGAGTAATCGTCTTTTAAGTTCATGGCTGCAATCCCCATCTACAGTGATGTTGGAGCCCCAAAAATAAAGTCTGCCACTGTCTCCACCGTTTCCCCATCTATTTCCTATGAAGTGATGGGACCACATGCCGTGATCTTCGTTTTCTGAATGTTGAGCTTTAAGCCAGTTTTTTTCACTGTCCTATTTCACTTGCATCAAGAGGCTTTTTAGTCCCTCTTCACTTTCTGCCATAAGGGTGGTGTCATCTGCATATCTGACGTTATTGATATTTCTCCCAGCAATCTTGATTCCAGCTTGTGTTTCTTCCAGCCCAGCATTTCTCATAATGTACTCTGCATAGAAGTTAAATAAGCAGGGTGACAATATACAGCCTTGATGTACCACTTTTCCTATTCGTAACCAGTCTGTTGATCCCTGTCCAGTTCTAAGTGTTGCTTCCTGACCTGCCTATAGTTTTCTCAAGAGGCAGGTCAGGTGGTCTGGTAGTCCCATCTCTTTCAGAATTGTCCACAGTTTATTGTGATCCACACAGTCAAAGCCTTTGGCATAGTCAATAAAGCAGAAATAGATGTTTTTCTGGAACTCTCTTGCTTTTTCCATGATCCAGCAGATGTTGGCAATTTGATCTCTGGTTCCTCTGCCTTTTCTAAAACCAGCTTGAACATCAGGAAGTTCACGGTTCATGTATTGCTGAAGCCTGGCTTGAAGAATTTTGACCATTACTTTACTAGCGTGTGAGATGAGTGTAATTGTGTGCTAGGTAGTATGAGCATTCTTTGGCATTGCCTTTCTTTGGGATTGCAGTGAAAACTGACCTTTTCCAGTCCTGTGGCTAATGCTGAGTTTTCAAATTTGCTGGCATACTGAGTGCAGGACTTTCACAGCATCGTCTTTCAGGATTTGAAATAGCTCAACTGGAATGCCATCACCTCCACTAGCTTTGTTCATAGTGATGCTTTCTAAGGCCCACTTGACTTCACATTCCAGGATGTCTGGCTCTAGGTGAGTGATCACACCATCGTGATTATCTGGGTCATAAAGATCTTTTTGTACAGTTCTTCTGTGTATTCTTGCCACTTCTTAATATCTTCTGCTTCTGTTAGGTCCAAACCATTTCTGTCCTTTATTGTGCCCATCTTTGCATGAAATGTTCCCTTGGTATCTCTAATTTTCTTGAAGAGATCTCTAGTCTTTATCATTCTGTTGTTTTCCTCTATTTCTTTGCATTGAACGCTGAGGAAGGCTTTCTTATCTCTCCTTGCTATTCTTTGTAACTGCATTCAGATGCTTATATCTTTCCTTTTCTCCTTTGCTTTTTGCTTCTCTTCTTTTCACAGCTATTTGTAAGCCTCCCCAGACAGCCATTTTGCTTTTTTGCATTTCTTTTCCATGGGGATGATCTTGATCCCTGTCTCCTGTACGACGTCATGAACCTCTGTCCATAGTTCATCAGGCACTCTGTCTATCAGATCTAGTCCCTTAAATCTATTTCTCACTTCCACTCTATGGGCATAAGGGATTTGGCGTAGGTTATACCTGAATGGTCTAGTGGTTTTCCCCACTTTCTTCAATTTAAGTGTGAATTTGGCAATAAAGGATTCATGATCTGAGGCACAGTCACCTCCCAGTCTTGTTTTTGCCAACTGTATAGAGCTTTTCCATTTTTGGTTGCAATGAATATAATCAGTCTGATTTCAGTGTTGACCATCCAGTGATGTCCATGTGCAGAGTCTTCTCTTGTGTTGTTGGAACGCACTATCACCAGTGCGTTCTCTTGGCAAAACTCTATTAGTCTTTGCCCTGCTTCATTCTGTATTCCAAGGCCAAATTTGCATCTCAAATTCATGTCTACTGAATCAATGATAGTATCTAATCACCTCATCTTCTGTCATCCCTTCTCCTTTTGTCTTCAATCTTTCTAAGCATCAGGGACTTTTCCAGTGAGTCAGCTCCTTGCATCAGGTGCCCAAACTATGAGTTTCAGCTTCAACAACAGTTCTTCTGATGAATAATCAGGTTTGGCTTCCTTTAGGATTGAGTGGTTTGATTTGCTTGCAACCCAAAGGACTCTTGAGAGTCTTCTCCAACACCACAATTTGAAAGCATCAATTCAGTGCTCAGCATTCTTTATGGTCCAACTCTCACATCCATACATGACTGCTAGAACAACCATAGCTTTGACTATATGGACCTTTGTTGGCAAAGTGGTGCCTTTGCTTTTTAATACATTGTCTAGGTTTGTCATAGCTTTTCTTCCAAGAATATTTGTCTTAATTTTGTGGCTGCAGTCACCATCCTCAATGATTTTCAAACCCCCCAAAATAAAATCTGTCACTGTTTCCACTACTTCCCCATCTATTTGCTGTAAAATGATGGGACTGGATGCCACTTCTTTTTTAATGTTTAGTTTTAAGTCAGCTTTCTCATTATAGATTTTTTAAAATATATTGAATAAGGTTCACAGTGCTATACAGTAGGTGTTTGTTGTTTAATTGTGTGTATTGGTTGATCCCAAACTCCTAATTTATCCCTCCTCCATTTTCCCCTTTGGTAGTAATACATTTGCCTTTTACATCTATGAACCTGTTTCTGTTATGTAAATAAGTTCCTTTGCATCATTCTTGTATTCCATGTATAAGTGATACCAGATTATATTTGTCCTTCTCACTTTGATTTACTTAGTTTGATAATCTCTAGGTTCATCCATGTTGCTTTAAATGGCATTGGTTGATCCTTTTTTTTGGGCTGAGTAGTATTTCACTGTGTGTGTGTATGACCCATCTTCTTTATCCTTTCCTCTCTTGAATGGAATATCTTTGAGGAAATATTGTGAGGTAAACAGAACAACAGAGTTCAAAACTGACAGTCTACTGGAGAGCAAGACCAGGGGAACTAAACTGTGCTTCTGGGAGTGTAGAAAACTCATTAACACTTGGCATTCTGCAGAACTTTGCTGGTAGTTCAAGCCATTGTCATGCTACCTTATACACGTACCCATAAGACAGCACCAAAAATCAATTGGCTCATGGAGATAAAGGGATATCTTAGGAAATGACTTTGTAAGTATGCATTATATTGCTGTTCAATTTCTTTTTCCACAAGTTCATTACATTGTGGATTCCTTATAAGTGATGAAAAGGAGCAAGTGCTTTAGAGTGTGGGCTTTGGAGAGAAACTTCCTGAGTTTGACATCAAGCTCTGGGACCCATCAAGCTCTGTGTAACTGTCAGGTTTCCATGCTCTCTACCTGCCCCCATTTCCTCATCTGAAATATATATCAACCTCACTGTGTAAAAATGATCAAGTAAATACATGTTTATGATGTTGTAAGAGAGAGTCCCTCAGACTGCAAGGAGATCCAACCAGTCCATTCTGAAGGAGGTCAACCCTGGAATTTCTTTGGACGGAATGATGCTAAAGCTGAAACTCCAGTACTTTGGCCACCTCATGCGAAGAGGTGACTCATTGGAAAAGACTGATGCTGGGAGGGATTGGGGGCAGGAGGAGAAGGGGACGACAGAGGATGAGATGGCTGGATGGCATCACTGACTCGATGGACGTGAGTCTGAGTGAACTCCGGGAGATGGTGATGGACAGGGAGGCCTTGCGATTCATGGGATCGCAAAGAGTTGGACATGACTGAGTGACTGAACTGAACCGAACCGAAGAGAACTTCTTGGTTCTATTTTGTAAAATAAAATAAAATAAGTAAAACCTCCACAGAAATTAAGGAAAGGACATTTTTTATTTGTTTTAATGCTGTGTTCTGTTGCTGTTCCATGTTCTGTTAGATGTTTGTTTTGACACATCTCAAGGTATATCACATTTGCTGAGATGCTGTGTCCATCCTGTCTCATCCCCTCACTCCTGCTGCTTTTTCATTTGGAATGTTCCTTCTCTGATCCTTGCATGTCCAAGTCCTGCCAGCCTAGAAGATTTGGCTCAAATGTACCCACCCCTTTCATTACTCTCTAAATGAAAATGTGAATTTCATCTTCCTCTGAAATTGTAAAGCTTACTGTTCAACTGTCGCATTTAAGTTCTCTCTGTCTTGTGTTACAGCTCCTTGAGTACAACACTTCATCTCCTAGATGATAGTCTGTGGAGGTGTTGTCAAAACCTTTCCGCATACTCCACATATTGAGTACAACTCTTTGCACAAAGTACATACTCAACAAATATTTGTTGAATGAATTAATGAATACTTGATTTAAATATATTTTGCAACTAAATTATATCATTTTTAAATCAAATATTCTAAAAATATCTATTGAAAAAATACACATGATACAATGTTAATTTATAGAAAACTCTGTAGCAATGTGACTGTAATTTTCAAAAACAGAATCTCTATCCATCCATCTATTTACCGCTTATCTGTCTATTTACCCATGTCTATCTATCGGTGATTCCCTGGTGGCATCTATTCATTCTGGAAAAATTGGAAATAAACTTCCAAGACTTTACAGTATTTATGTCTACATTATAAGATGCAAGTATTTAAATTTTCTTTTAGGTTTTGATAAAATGTGTATGATCTCAATACATCACCTTTAAAATGATAAAAACTTAATACTGCAACAACATAAATGCCTATACAAAAGTAAGCATGCTTTAGTCTAGAAATATAAAAACACATCCTCATCTTTTAAGAGTTTAACTTTAGACTAAACAGATTAAAATAAATTGATTTAATATATTTATCTGCTGGCTTTCAGCATATAAGTCTTTAGATATCCTATAAGAAATAGAATATAAGATGGGTTTCATCTTTCTTGCTTAATTCTAAGTGCAATAACTAGTTTGTAATAAAATTTGGAATATTCAGCTTGGAGAAATAAAAAGTAATTTTTAATAAATTCTAAGAGAACTACTAAATATTTTCCACATAGGAACTTTAATTATTGAAAGCAAAGCATATTTTTAATTTGCTTTAAATATGCAGAAAGAAAAAAGCAAATAGAGAGAAATTAAGAAATACCAATAAGGAATTGAAAGAAGGTTGGCTGTATATATCTATAGAATCTCTTTTAAATGATTTTGTTTGAAAATAGGTTTCATAGTGCTGCACACATAAAATATAATGCTGCTGCTGCTAACTTGTTTCAGTTGTGTCTGACTCTGTACGACTCCATAGACGGCAGCCCACCAGGCTCCCCTCTCCATAGGATTCTCCAGGCAAGAACACTGCAGCGGGTTGCCATTTCCTTCTCCAATGCATGAAAGTGAAAAGTGAAAGTGAAGTTGCTCAATCGTGTCCAACTCTTCACGACCCCATGGACTGCAGCCTACCAGGCTCCTCCATCCATGGGATTTTCCAGGCAAGAGTACTGGAGTGGGTTGCCATTGCCTTCTCTAAAATATAATGAATGTATATATATTTATTGATGTGAAGGAAAAGTATTGGTTATTTGAAGAAAAAAATTAGAAGTGAGTTCAATTGTTCTTATAAAATGAATTTTCAAAAGGGTATTATATTAAGTAAACTCATCATGTGTTGTTAAGCAACCCTGGGTCATCATTACTGTGCTCTTCAAATACTTACTTTAATACATTTTGACCCAGTAATACCCCAGCTGGGCATACACACCAAGGAAACCAGAATTGAAAGAGACACGTGTACCCCAATGTTCATTGCAGCACTGTTTGTAATAGCCAGGACATGGAAGCAATCTAGATGTCCATCAGCAGACAGATGGATTAGAAAGCTGTGGTACATATACACAATGGAGTATTACTCAGCCATTAAAAAGAATACATTTGAATCAGTTCTAATGAGGTGGATGAAACTGGAGCCGATTATACAGAGAGAAGTAAGCCAGAAAGAAAAACACCAATACAGTATACAAATGCATATATATGGAATTTAGAAAGATGGTAATGATAACCCTGTATGCGAGACAGAAAAAGAGACACAGATGTATAGAACAGTCGTTTGGACTCTGTGGGAGAGGGAGAGAGTGGGATGATTTGGGAGAATGGCATTGAAACATGTATAATATCATGTAAGGAATTAATCACCAGTCTAGGTTCGATGGAGGATACAGGATGCTTGGGGCTGGTGCACTGGGATGACACAGAGGGATGGTATGGGGAGAGAGGTGGGAGGAGGGTTCAGGATTGGGAACACGTATACACCCATGGTGGATTCATGTTGATGTATGGCAAAACCAATACAATATTGTAAAGTAAAAATAAATAAATAAAATAAAAATAAACACATGACAGATTAACAACAACAACAACAACAAAAAAACACATTTTCTCAAAAGGAATTTCTTCCACCCTGGTAAGAGGTACGCACATCTGACATTTGTCTCCTTAAAGAATTCCTTTGTCTTTGACAAAATTACTCATATCTCTGTAGCACTTCTTAGGATAAAGTTTTCTTATGGTTTATTTGGTTGAACTGAATTTGACTTTATTGGTGAGTGAATTTTCTCTAAAATAGTGATGAAGAAAAGTTTGTTGAAAGAAATTTCACTTTAATGTAACCTTGGAAAAAAGCAACTCCACAGCAATAAAATGGCGACAAAGGAGTTGTTTTCTCAAGGAAGAGTAACAGACTGGTTCCAAATAGGAAAAGGAGTACGTCAAGGCTGTATATTGTCACCCTGCTTATTTAACTTCTATGCAGAGTCCATCATGAGAAACGCTGGGCTGGAAGAAGCACAAGCTGGAATCAAGACTGCCGGGAGAAATATCAATAACCTCAGATATGCAGATGACACCACCCTTATGGCAGAAAGTGAAGAGGAACTCAAAAGCCTCTTGATGAAAGTGAAAGAGGAGAGTGAAAAAGTTGGCTTAAAGCTCAACATTCAGAAAACGAAGATCATGGCATCCGGTCCCATCACTTCATGGGAAATAGATGAGGAAACAGCGGAAACAGTGGCACACTTTATTATTTTGGGCTCCAAAATCACTGCAGATGGTGACTGCAGCCATGAACTTAAAAGACGCTTACTTCTTGGAAGGAAAGCTGTGATCAACCTAGATAGCATATTCAAAAGCAGAGACATTACTTTGCCGACTAAGGTCCGACTAGTCAAGGCTATGGTTTTTCCAGTAGTCGTGTATCGATGTGAGAGTCGGACTGTGAAGAAGGCTGAACGCCGAAGAGCTGATGCTTTTGAACTGTGGTGTTGGAGAAGACTCTTGAGAGTCCCTTGGACTGCAAGGAGATCCAACCAGACCATTCTGAAGGAGATCAGCCCTGGGATTTCTTTGGAAGGAATGATACTAAAGCTGAAACTCCACTACTTTGGCCACCTCATGGGAAGAGTTAACTCATTGGAAAAGACCCTGATGCTGGGAGGTATTGAGAGCAGGAGGAGAAGGGGACAACAGAGGATGAGATGGCTGGATGGCATCACTGACTCGATGGATGTGAATCTGAGTGAACACCGGGAGTTGGTGATGGACAGGGAGGCCTGGCGTGCTGCGATTCATGGGGTTACAAAGAGTAGGACAGGACTGAGCGACTGAACTGAACTGGAAAGGAATTTTGACTCAAATTCATTCCTTTTTATGGCTAAATAATATTTAATTGCATTTATGTACCACAACTTCTTCATCCATTCATCTATTGATGACATCTATGTTGTTTCCATGGAGAAGGCAACGGCACCCACTCTGGTACTCTTGCTTGGAAAATTCCATGGATAGAGGAGCCTGGTAGGCTGCAGTCCATGCTAAGGGTCGGACACAACTGAGCGACTTCCCTTTCACTTTTCACTTTCATGCATTGGAGAAGGAAATGAAACCTATTCCAGTGTTCTTGCCTGGAGAGTCCCAGGGACGGGGGAGCCTGGCGGGCTGCCGTCTATGGGGTCGCACAGGGTCGGACACGACTGAATTGACTTAGCATGTTGTTTCCATGTGCTGGCTATTATAAATAGTGTTGTAATGAACATTGGGGCACATTTGTCAATTTGAATTATTGTTCTCTCAGGGTGTATATCCAGTAGTGGGATTTCTGGGTCATATGGTTGTTTTATTCCTAGTTGTTAAAGGTATCTCCATACTATTTTCCATAATGTCTGTATCAATTTACATTCCTATAGCCTGGTATACAGAGTGAAGGAAAACACATTATTTATATATAAGTGTATGTATATACAATCTAGAAAAATGGCACTGGCAAACCTATTTGCAGGGCAGGAATAGAGAACAGACCTGTGGACACAGCAGCATAAGGAGAGAGAGGGAGACACTGAGACAGAAGCACTGACATGTATGCATTACCATATGTAAGACAGGTAGTGGGAGCTTGCTGTGTAACAGGGAGTTCTGCCTGGTGCTCTGTGATAGCCTGGAGGGGGTACAAGCGGGACGGGACATATGTATACTTATGGCTGATTCATGTTGTTATATGGCAAAAACCAGCACGATATGGTAAAGCAATTATCCTCCATTTAAATTTTTTTTAATTCAATTTTGAGCACTTAATGATTGTAGACTATGAAGATCACTTGATAAAGAAAAAAAAAAGGAAGTTTGGCATTAAAAGGATGTTCATTTCTCTTTGTGAAGTTCTTTATTTAGCTGAAATATCTATCTAATATAATTAAGAAAATACATCCGAGAAAAATTTTATTAAAATACCATAGGCTGGCACAACTCACTATGCAATACCCAAAGGGAACTATAGTTTGTTTAGCATACAAAATAGATCTTAAATGAAAACTTCAGTGTTGCTGCTATATTCTTTTATATATAGTATGGGAGGTTAAAAGTAGCTTTCCGAATGTTCCAGATTCCTGAGAATTCTTTTCCCAACTTAAAGTCTATTAGTTATATTAGGAGAATGAAAGAAACAACAATCATTTTTCCTCCAAAAATTTAATCCTGATTTTTTCCAAGAATTAATCAGTTCTCATAAATCAAAAATCGATTTTATGTTCTTTATCATGGTATCACCTTGATATCTTATTTTGTTCAAGACAGGTGTAAGATGCTGAAGAATAAAAATACATCACTACTGAATTCTACCTGAAATATGTTCTTTCTCTTTGTTACCTTATTAAATATAATTGCGTTGTCTTACTTTGATCTGCTACTTTTTTTTTTTGAGTTATCATAAAAACATTCTAGTGAAGGTCCAGTTGTTTACGAACACCATTCCATGATAATTTTCATTTTCCTTAGAATTCACTGCACATTGTCCATTGACTGAAGGCAAAAATAAGCAGGAATACAAACTTCTAGATCCACATATTTTATTGTGGGCTAATAATTTGAATCAGCTCCAATATAGGATTATAAACATATTAAGTATGTTACCATAAGAGCATATTTAGTGTTTATCCTAAGTGTGAAAGTGAAGTCACTCATTCGTGTCCGACTCTAAGCAACCCCATTGTCTGCAGCCTACCAGGCTCCTCCACCCATGGGATTTTCCAGGCAAGAATACTGGAGTAGGGTGCTATAAGGCAAGATTAAATTTAAGCTCTTGTAATTGGATGAGGGTCTCTTCAGTTTCCAAAAATCTACAAGGGAATCAGATTCTATCACAATTCATAGCATCATGAGCTGTTTAAGAACATTCTCATCAGGCTATGTTTCTTTTTCTCATTTAAATTTCTTATTTGGTATTGTCAACTATTTTAACCTAAATTTGCTCTCCTTCGAAACAAAGACAGTTGACATTACTCTGTTTGGAGGCTAGTGGTTTGATATAAAACAAGAATTGTACCTGCTACACCTCTTCAAATTGTATTTGTTTTTAAGTTTTATTTTCTAAATTAGAGCCAGTTTGATATTTTTGGTTGAATCCTTTTTTTTTTTTTTTTTTTTTGCTATTTTTGAGTTTCTGTCTGTAAGGTGTTTCTACATTGTCCAGATTACACTAACTAAAAATCTGCTTACTCTGGAAATTCAAACTTATATGACTTCTTTTTACAAGAAGACTGAGTAACTCACTTCACTCAACACAGTCCAAAATTTCAAATAAAATTGGAAATTATGGCAAATATGCTTTCAAATCTGGCATCTCTGACCAATCAGGAGTGTTCTTAACACAAATTTTTGCCAGAAAGTGAACAAATCTCTGGTATCCTGATTATAACAGGTAGTCATTGTTAAGCGTATGTTTCCAGATGGCTACTTATTCTGGGTAAAGAAAGCAGAACTTAACTTCAGACCATTTCTACTTATACTATCTACCATTTACTCATTGATCTGGGAGCCACAGAGAAGTTTTACCTATGGATATAATCTCTATACCAGATCCTATATATGTGATTATCTTATTTAGTCCATCTAACAATCTTTATAAGAAGCCAATAAAATATTAGTCATTAATCTCATTTTGAAGATAAAAATATGATATTATGAACATTGGGGTACATGTGTCTCTTTCAATTCTGGTTTCCTCGGTGTGTATGCCCAGAAGAGGGATTGCTGGGTCATAAGGTAGTTCTATTTGCAATTTTTTAAGGAATCTCCACACTGTTCTCCATAGTGGCTGTACTAGTTTGCATTCCCACCAACAGTGTAGGAGGGTTCCCTTTTCTCCACACCCTCTCCAGCATTTATTGCTTGCAGATTTTTAGATCGCAGCCATTCTGACTGGTGTGAAGTGGTACCTCATTGTGGTTTTGATTTGCATTTCTCTAATAATGAGTGATGTTGAGCATCTTTTCATGTGTTTGTTAGCCATCCGTATGTCTTCTTTGGAGAAATGTCTATTTAGTTCTTTGGCCCATTTTTTGATAGGGTCGTTTATTTTTCTGGAGTTGAGCTGCAGAAGTTGCTTGTATATTTTTGAGATTAGTTGTTTGTCAGTTGCTTCATTTGCTATTATTTTCTCCCATTCAGAAGGCTGTCTTTTCACCTTGCTTATATTAGCCAGGACATGGAAACAACCTAGATGTCCATCAGCAGATGAATGGATAAGAAAGCTGTGGTACATATACACAATGGAGTATTACTCAGCTGTTAAAAAGAATTCATTTGAATCAGTTCTGATGAGATGGATGAATCTGGAGCCGATTATACAGAGTGAAGTAAGCCAGAAAGAAAAACACCAATACAGTATACTAACACATATATATGGAATTTAGGAAGATGGCAATGACGACCCTGTATGCAAGACAGGGAAAGAGACACAGATGTGTATAACGGACTTTTGGACTCAGAGGGAGAGGGAGAGGGTGGGATGATTTGGGAGAATGACATTCTAACATGTATACTATCATGTGAATTGAATTGCCAGTCTATGTCTGACGCAGGATGCAGCATGCTTGGGGCTGGTGCATGGGGATGACCCAGAAGGATGTTATGGGGAGGGAGGTGGGAGGGGGGTTCATGTTTGGGAATGCATGTAAGAATTAAAGTTTTTAAAATTTAAAAAATAAAAAACTAAAAAAAAAAAATGATATTATGAAGACTTAAAAGTGAAGTTGCTCAGTCGTGTCCAACTCTTTGTGACCCCATGGACTGTAGCCTATGAGGCTCCTCTGTCCATGGAATTTTCCAGGCAAGAGTACTGGAGTGGGTTGCCATATCCTTCTCTAGGGGATCTTCCCGACCCAGGGATCGAACCCAGGTCTCCCGCATGGCAGGTAGATGCTTTACCATCTGAGCCACCAGGAAAGCCCAATGAAGACTTAAGTTCTAACCAAAATCACACTTCTTAAAGAATAGAAGCAGGATTCAAATTAAATTGTGCTCTCTTTCTTAGTGACTCATCTATTTTCCTGTAGACTGTTAGATCTAATGTCTTACAGTTCAGTTCAGTCACTCAGTTGTGTTTGACCCTTTGCGACGCTTTGGACTGTAGCATGCCAGGCTTCCCTATCCATCACCAACTCCTGGAGCTTACTCAAACTCATATCCATTGAGTAAGTGATGCCATTCAACCATCTCATCATCTGTCATCCCTTTCTCCTCCTGCCTATACCAGCACCTGGGTCTTTTTCCAATGAGTCAGTTCTTTGTATCAGGTGGCCAAAGTCTTGGAGGTTCAGCTTTAGGATCAATCCTTCCAGTGAATATTCAGGACTGATTTCCTTTAAGATTGACTGGTAGGACCTCCTTGCAGTCCAAGGGACTCTCAAGAGTCTTCTCCAACACCACAGTTCAAAAGCATCAATTCTTCTGTGCCCAGCTTTCTTTATACTCCAGCTCTCACATCCATACATGACTACTGCAAAAACCATAGCCTTGACTAGATGGACCTTTTCTGGCAAGCTAATGTCTCAGCTTTTTAATATGCCTGATAAGTTGGTTATAACTTTTATTCCAAGGAAAAGTGTCATCCACGCACTATTAAATGTCTTTAAAATGAAGGGGTCCTTAAGACATAGTTCTAAAATCAGTTCTCTGGTCTGAGGGACTGGTTAAAATATTTTTGGATATTCTGAGTTATTAAATCATCTTAGCAAGTTCTTTTGAAAATAAATACATTGATATAGCAGAATTCATGTTCATGCTATATCAATTCATTAGACTGAGCTACATAATTGTGTGTAGCTATAGGATAAATGGAAGCCCTTTAAAATGTATATTTTAATATTTTAATTGTTAGTCTCTTTATTTGTAACTGTTAATCTGTTTCTAAATAATAGTTTTTATTCATCATATTGATATAAAATTAGAGACATTAAAGTAAAATACACAGAAAATAAAGACATATATGCATAAAATTTCTAGTTGAAGACATTATCATTATATTCTTCCCAATCACTTTGCTAAAATCTCTTTTTTGTTAATCTGTAATTTTCAGCATAGTATTTTAGATGTTCCATATTTTGCTTCATTATTTGAGAACCATTATTTGTATTCATTTTCCTTTGTGTTGTTGTTTTCTTAATGGAATACTTACTGTAACCATCTTGAAAGAATTTCCCTTCTCTTTCATCAGCTCTGGCCATCTCCACATCTTTCACCAGTAATTTCACAATGCATTTTAAGTTAACATAAGCTGTTTTAACAATTACTCTTTAACTGAAATCTTATCCATAATAATATTCATAAGTCCATGATAACTTTCTGAATCCCTCCTAATAATTTCAAGGAGAAATTGATGCCATTCATGGATAATGTGTTAATATAGTTTCTTAAGTAAGAAGGAAATAATAGCTTTTGCTGTAGAAATGCTTATGACCTTGCAAGAACATTTGTCCCTATAGGAAAAGCCATAAAATAAACTCATGTTAGAAGCAACTTAATCGCTCATGAGTTCATACTATAGGAACAAAGGCTAAAGCATTACAAATATCCCCGCACAAAATCCACACTGATAGGGAAGCACATATAAATTGATGCAGAAATTATTTTAGTTTTCTCTCAGAACTCATCTTGAACAAATAATGCACTGTTCCTCACTGTTAATTTCTAACCAATTCTGTTGATTCACACATTAGGGAAAATCAACACAGGAAATAAAAGGATGAATGATAGACTCTAGGTATAAACTCCTCTATTGTCTGAAAGAGTAAAATATTAGACACATTTTGATGGACAAAACCATCCCTAGTTATGAAATCAAGCTGTGTATTTCTGAACATGCAACTTTTCCACGTCACTTACTCTTTATTATTACACACCTCCCAAACAACATGCTAGATTTTCCCCAACATTCTCAAATTTTGACCTCCATACTTCAGCTGATTGCAACACTTTCATATATTTCCCCACCTAAACTTGTGTTATCTTAGAGTTGCTGTTGTTTAGTCACTACCTTATGTCTGACTCTTTGCAACCCCATGAACTGTAGCCTGCTAGATTGCTCTGTCCATGGGGTTTCCCAGACAAGAATACTGGAGTGGGTTGCCATTCCCATTTCCAAGGGATCTTCCCAGCCCAGAGATACAACCCAGGTCTCCTGCATTTCAGGCAGACTTTTTATTGTCTGAGCTACCAGGTAAGTCCTTTTCTTAGAGTGTACCCTGTAAAAGATGTACCATGACCAATATAATGATACAACAAGCCACATATTAAGATAAAACATTTGCAAAATATGTATCCGATGAAAATCATGTATCCAAAATGTACAAAGAACTCTTAAAACTCAACATATAAGAAAATGGACAATTGGATTAAATATGGGCCAAAGAAAATAATACCTTACCAAAGAAGACACAGAGATGTCAGATAATCAAATGAAAAGATGTTCAGCATCATAAATTGCAAGTTAAGCCAATGGGAATGGCCAAAATCTAAAACACTGACAACACCAAATACTGGTGAGAATGTGGAGCAACTGGAACTCTCATTCAGTGCTTGATGGGAATTCAAAATGGTACATCATTTTGAAAATATTTGGCAGTTTTATAAAACTAAATATACTCTTACCAATAGATCTAGTAATCATGCTCCTTGATGTTTACCCAAACGAGCTGAAAATATATCTCCATGAAAAACCTACACACATGTGTTTGTAATATCTTTATTCACAATTGGTAAAATTTGGAAGCAACCAAAATGTCCTTTAGAAGGTACATGAGTAAGTAACCTGTGTTACATGCAATGGAATATTATTCAGCTCTAAAAAGAAATGAGTGATCATGCTTTGAAAAGACATAGAGTAACCTCAAATGCATATCCCTAAGTGAAAGAAGCCAATCTGAGATGGCTACACACTGTGTGATTCCAACTATAAGATATTTTGGAAAAGGTAAAACTGTGGAGACAGTGAAAGAACCAGTGGTTGCCAGGGGCTGGGGAGGAGGAAGGATGAGTTGGAAAAGAACAGAGGATTTTTAAGGCAGTGAAATTAGTCTACGTGATATTTTAATGGTGAGTACATATCATCACACCTTTGTCAAAACTTACAGAAAGGACACCAAGAATGAGCCTTAATGTAAACTATGGTCTTCCTTTGGGTGATAATGTAGGTACCAATGTGGGCCCATTAATGGTAAAAATGTGACACTCTGGTACAGGGCTTTGTTGGTGGGAGTCTGTGTGTGCATATAGGGGTAGGGGGTGTTTGATAAATCTGTACCTTCTGCTCAATTTTGTTGTGAAACTATAACATACCTAAAAATAAAGTCTGTCTATAAAAATAACAATACAGAGAAATTATCTGTAACATGACTTGCCTGATAATGCCATAGAAAATTAAGTCCGTTTAGTGGCTAAAGTACCTCTTAGTGAGATAATCCTGTGACCCACGGGACCATCAGGGAACCAGAGATCATATATCTGGCCATTAGGAGCCCATATCTTCAGAAATGCCCTCTGTCTTAATCCCTTCTGTGTGCACTCCTGTGAACTCACACATCTGTGTACCTGCTCCCTGCCTTGGTTCTTGGGGTGACCTATTGTACGATAGTGCAAAAACTCCAAATTTGAATGCTAGTTTTCCTTACCATGTACCTAGGGGTGGAGTCAAGGAAGCTCTTGGCTCTGAAACAAATTGCCTAGAGCAATCCAAGGGGGTCCATCTTTTGAAAGATTGTGGGAATCTAGCATTGCATGAAGAAGTAATTTCTGCTTTCAACCTGCCCTGATCTAGTGCCACAGTTACATGTGCTGATTCACATATTTTTCCAGAGATGTGGGTAATGTTTCCTGACCCTGTGTTTATTGGGCTCTGAGCCCTGTGGCCCCTCTGATTAGTTTACAACAGATTTAACTCAGATTCTTACAGAGTTCCTTGAGAAGACTTGACTGCCCTAGTTGTAGGGGAATTCATTTCTGTCCTGTACAATCCCACAGTGTGTTATTAACAATAAGTGTTCCAAGCCCATGATCTTAAAGCAGGAGGTTTTTGGATCTAACCACTGGCCAAGTAGAAAATCCGTTCAATAACTGTCAGCTACCAGCTGCCTTTTTAGGGGCCACATAAGGTGGTTCAGTGCAGGACATGAGGCAGGTTTGATCCCTGGGTGGGAAAGATCCCCTGAGGAAGGAAATGGAAATTCACTCCAGTATTCTTCCCTGGGAAATCCCATCCAACTATTTCATCCTCTGTTGTCCCCTTCGCCTCCCATCTTCAGTCTTTCCCAGCATGAGGGTCTTTTCCAAAGAGTTGGTTCTGCACATCAGGTAGCCAAAGTATTGGAGTTTCAGCTTCAGCAACAGTCCTTCCGTTGAATATTCAGGACTAATTTCCTTTAGGATGGACTGATTGGATTTCCTTGCAGTCCAAGAGACTCTCAAGAGTCTTCTCCAACATCACAGTTCAAAAGCATTAATTCTTTGGCCCTCAGCTTTCTCTATACTCCAACTCTCACATTTATACATGACTACTGGAAAAACCATATCCTTGACTAGACAGAACTTTGTTGATAATGTCTCTGCTTTTTAATATGCTCTCTAGGTTGGTCATAGCTTTTCTTCCAAGGAGCAAGTGTTTTTTTTTTTAATTTCATTGCTGCAATCTCCATCTGCAGCGGCTTTGGAGCCCCAAAAAATAAAGTTTCTCACTGTTTCCCCATCTATTTGCCATGAAGTGATGGAACCAGATGCCATGATCTTTGTTTTCTGAATACTGAATTTCAAGCCAACATTTTCGCTCTTTCACTTTCATCAAGAGGCTCTTTAGTTCTTCTTAGATTTCTGCCATAAAGGTGGTGTCATCTGTGTATCTGAGGTTTTTTATATTTCTCCCAGCAGTCTTGATTCCAGCTTGTGCTTCAAGCAGCCTGGCATTTTGCATGATGCATATAAGTTAAATAAGCAGGGTGACACTATGCAGTCTTGATATACTCTTTTTCAATTTGGAATCAATTCCTTGTTCCATGTCCAGTTCTAACTGTTGCTTCTTGACCAGCATACAGATTTCTCAGGAGACAGGTCAGGTGATCTGGTATTACTATCTCTTTAAGAATTTTACACAGTTTGTTGTGGTCCACACAGTCAAAAGATTGGGTCTAGTAAATAAAGCAGAAGTAGATGATTTTCTGGAGCTCTTTTGCTTTTTTGGTGATCCAATGGATGTTGGCAATTTGATCTCTGGTTTCTCTGCCTTTTCTAAATCCAGCTTGAACATCTGGAAGTTCATGGTTCCTGTACTGCTGAAGCCTGGGTTGGAGAATTTTGAGCATTACTTTGCTAGCATGTGAGATGAGTGCAATTGTGTGCTAGAGGAAAGCAATAGAATGGGAAAAATTAGAGATCTCTTCAAGAAAATTAGAGATACCAAGGGAATATTTCATGCAAAGATGGACACAGTAAAGGACAGAAATGGTATGGACCTAATAGAAACAGAAGATATTAAGAAGAGGTGGCAATAATATACAGAAATATACAAAAAAGATCTTCATGACCCAAATAACCACAGTGGTATGATCACTCACCTAGAGCCAGATGTCCTGGAATAGGAAGTCAAGTGGGCCTTAGGAAGCATCACTAGAAACAAAGCTAGTGGAGGTGATGGAATTCCAGTTGAGCTATTTCAAATCCTAAAAGATGATACTGTGAAAGTGCTTCACTTAATATGTCAGCAAATCTGGAAAACTCAGCAGTGCCCATAGGACCAGACAGAGTCAGTTTTCATTCCAATCCCGAAGAAAGGCTTCATATTACTGCACAAAATTTTACAAAGGGGTCCCATTAACCTCTCCCACTGTTTTCCTACTATTAAAACCATATTTTGTTAGCATAGTTCATTAGTTATAATTAATAAGCCTTTATTAATATATTATTATTAACTGAAGTACATAGTTTATTCAGCTTTTCTTCCTTTTCACTTGCTGTCTGTGTTCTGTTCCAGGGTCCCATGGAGGATGCACATCTCATGTAGTTGTTATGCTTCTTTGGGCATCTCTTGGCTGTGACAGTTTCTCAGGCTTTCCTCATTTCTGATAACCTTGACAATTTTGAGGTATACTGGTAGTGTACTCTTCTGTTGGATTTTTTCCTGATATTTTTCTCATAATTAAACTGGGGTTATGGGTTCCAGGGCAAAAGATCACAGAGATAAAGTCTCATCTTCATCACGTCTTGTCAAGGAAGCAATTATTCCTTTTTCTTTTCTTTCTTTCTTTTTTTTTTTTTTAATTTCAAAGCAACCTAGGGATTCTCTTAATTTCTCTTTTCCTCTTCCCTCACCTTTTCCAACCTTGTTCTCTCACATTTTAATCTTCACATAAGAGCAAAATGTCCTTTTCTCTCTTAAATTAAACAAAGTGTTTTCTCCTTTAGCCACTTTGCATCCCATTGTTCTTAGAACAAGATAGACATAAACTTCCCCTTATTTTTTGATGTCTTGCAATGATCTGATCCCTGCCTATCTCACTATAATATTTAGGCTATTCCCCTGCCCCACTATGCCCTAGCTAAGCTATTCCTAAGAAACACCAGCTCCAGTTATTCAGCATAGTTACATAGCTCACATGGTAAAGAATTCACTTGCAGTGCGGGAGACCTGAGTTCTATCCCTGGGTTGGGAAGATCTGGAGGAGGGCATGGCAACCCACTCCAGTATTCTTGCCTGGAGAATCCCCATGGACAGAGGAGCCTGGCTGGCTACAGCCCATGGGTTCTTAAAGAGTCGGACATGACTGAAAGACTAAACGCAGCACATTGTGCAATAATAGCTGAGGAATCCACCAATAATACCCAGTGCACACTCATACTCCAGGGAGAAGTACACACCTATATGAAATAGAAATGACAGAGGCAGTGGAGAAGAAGTCAAGCCTTAACAAAGCATAGGAAGATTTGTCTGTTAAGGTTTTTATCATCTGTCAGCTTTGCTAATTATTCTTTTATTCTCCCCAGTTTTAGGTGTTCTTATCTAAACTTAACACTAATCACATAAGCTTTAGAAACTCATCAATTTCTTAAAAACAAAACAAAACAAAACACTACTGGTACTTTGATTGGAATTACAATATATTTATAAAATAATTTGAAATATTGGATAGCTTTACTGTACCTTCCAGAATGTTGTACATTTAATTCCTTTATTCAAAACAACTAACCTTCTGATTTATCAATTTTACTTTTCTTATTTTAAAAAATAATTTGAATAACATTTGTCATAACATTAATTTAGTTTTCAAACTAATATTTCTTTTCTCTGAACTTATTTAGACTTTTTCCTAATTGTAAACTAAAATTTAATTTATTTATATATTTTTATTCATTATTATATATTTAAAAATCTTTGAAAAAGATAAATTTGTCTTTAAATATAGCCTGATCACTTCCTTTAAGCTTTATTTGTAATGTTTTGGATATCCTCAGTTCAGTTCAGTTCAGTTCAGTCGCTCAGTCGTGTCCGACTCTTTGCGACCCCATGAATCACAGCACACCAGGCCTCCCTGTCCATCACCAACTCCCAGAGTTCACCCAGACTCACGTCCATCGAGCCATCCAGCCATCTCATCCTCTGTCATCCCCTTCTCCTCCTGCCCCCAGTCCCTCCCAGCATCAGAATCTTTTCAATGAGTCAACTCTTCGCATGAGGTGGCCAAAGTAGTGGAGTTTCAGCTTTAGCATCATTCTTTCCAAAGAAATCCCAGGGCTGATCTCCTTCAGAATGGACCAGTTGTCCTAATATTCTTTCAAATCTATATTTATAAGCTTTGCATCTTCTTCAATCAAAAGTATTTTTAAGAATAATCATTTTTTTAAAATAAAGGAGCCACTTTTATTTTAAAAACTTTTAAAGTAATATGTTTCATTTTATTATGTTGTTTAAAATATTATACCTTTATTATCTCTGAATTGGGGAACATTTTCAGGCATTCTTAATGGCTTAATATCTGAATGATTAGTTATAACATTTAGCATGTGCTTAAAATGTACATTAAAAAGGTACAAAGCTCAGTTTCTTCTTCTGAATTTTATCTTAACCATCATAAAGCCATATACTCTTTTCTTTTACTTTCTGGGTTTTTCAGTATTGAAAAAGCAGCTATCCTAAAAATCTCATACTTTAGCAACTGTACTTGTGTATTTCCTTTCATAACTAACAGTTTTATTGCATGTCTGTATTTAATAGTATGTAAGGAGAAGATTAAAGTTTTATGACTATTTATAGGTGTTATTTTCTCTTATATCCATTATTTTCTGATAACATTTGTAAAAGTCAAGCAATTTATTTTCCCAGAGAGCTTTAAAAAAACTTCACTTATAATAGGGCAGAATTACAGTGGAGAATCTTATTTTAAAGGTTTCCATGAAATGATACTTCCCCAAAGTTTTGATGAGGATGTCTGTAAAAGAAAAGAAAATTAGTCCATAGTTAAGAAATGTCTTAAAGAATGTAAAGGAGGTTGTAAAAAGTAATTTTTAAATTGATTTTTCATAAGTTTTTATTTCTATTCTCTCTGAAATAGAGAGAATAGAGTATATTACTATGTAAATCATGTAAAACTTGAATAAAAACTGTCCAAAAAAAAACTTTATTCCTATGAAGCATGAAAGAAAACCCAAGAATGGAAGCCACCTTGCTGTGGCCTCTGATGTCATCAGCTTCTGTTTGCTGTAATAGCCTGCCAGCACCCACTGTGAAAATGTTAAAGAAATGTATAATCAGGGGAATGAGAATGAAAGGCAGAAGTCTAATTAATTAGCATTTATTAACGTCCAAGATATGCTAGGCTTGTACACTTAAATTGTGGTGACAGTTATAATAAGTGACAGTGAGAAATGTCGGGAGGACACCAGGGCACCAGTGTTCAGAAAGCAATGGTATTGGTCAGCTTCATGGATTAAATACAAGTGTGGTTATTACAGGGGAGAGCTCGGTTTCTCTTCAGGTATTCTCCTTTTTATCAAAAATGTGTCAAACATTGACTAACAAGTTGGATGTGTTAAATGCCCTAGATTTAGTGTACATCATAGTCTAGTGCAAGGAGAATTTCCTGGCACTTTCCCATAAGAATGTAAGACTTCACAGATGTAATGAGACTTCAAGACTTGTATGTAGGAACAATGAAAATTTCCTTGATAAGGAAAGAGAATATAGTACTGGAAAAGATGGTTACAAATTCAACAAAAGTGTCTCATAGAAGGCTAGACTCTGAGTACAAGCCAGTGTTGTTTGTTTTCATTGTAAACTAAAGCAGAAGTAAATCTTTCTTTGAGGGCACAAACATTAATCTAAAACCTTATAATCTTCAAAATTAGAGAACTGAACAGCAAGCCCTCACGCTGATGTTGAACATCATTGTGTTGAAGCCTGCAAATGATAATAACCAGAAAAATGGTCAAAGCATCTGGTTAGCCATGCTGAAGTCCAATTCAAAAGCCAGCTCTTGCAGATTTAAAGGAAAATTTTTTGTAGGCAAGTGTCCTTTTCCACTCAAATTTGTTTTTGAAGACAATCCACAATGTCACTCCCTTCCTCTTTCCATGGAGCTATCTATCATACTCTGGATAAATTTGCATTTAAAAGTTGCTAGCTAAGAAATTCCCTGTGTTCCAGTGGTTAAGACTTTGCCTTCAAATGCAGGGGGGTGCAGGTTTGATTCCTGGTCATGGAGCTATGATCCCACATGCCTGGCAGCCGAAAAACAAAACATAAAGGAGAAGCAATGTTTCAACAAATTTAGTAGAGACTTTAAAAAATATGGCCCACATTAAAAAATATATACATATTTAAAACAAGGTCGCTCTTTAGAGGACCACTATGTAACATATCTTTGTTTAGTTGGTTTCTGTCCAAATGGTTCCTTTTTGTTGCTGTCACTTCTTGTTTTCTCCATGAGTAAGAGAACTTTGAGTTTGCATCTGAACACATGACTTCCTAAAATAATGGCCACTTTGTCCAGACTCTTTCCCAGAAACTATGTGTGGTGACATATATTTGTTCTGCTGATAGTCTGTAAGCAGAAATACTCTTACGAGAAGGATGCTTGCTTTCTCTCCCTATTTTTCCTTCTCTTGGCTGGAATGTAGATGTGATGGCTGGATCTGAAACATGGAGAGAACCTGCATTCCTGAAAGCATCACAGTGTTGGTTTACAAGCTCCAGACTAAGGATTTTGTTTTCCTAAGAAAGGAAATAGCTCTTGTTTAAGCCACTCTATATTAGCTTGCAAGAGCTGCCATAACAAAGTACCATAGACTGGATGGTTTAAAAAATGGAAATTTATTTTCTCACACTTCTGGAGATTAAAAATCAGATGTTAATAGTGTTAGCCAGACTGTTTTTTTCTGAGACCTCGCTCCTCCCCCTGGGTCTGCACGTGGTTTTCCAGATTCCCTCTTAGAAGAAAGCCAATTGTATTGGACTAGGGCCCATCCATATGACCTTGCTTTACTGAAATTACCTTTTTAAAGGCCCTGTCTTCAAACATAGGCTTCCCTGGTGGCTCAGAGGTAAAGAATCTGTCTGCAATGCAAAAGATGCTAAGACACAGATTCAATCCCAGGTTCAAGATCTCCTTGGAGGACTAAGTGGCAACACACTCCGATAATCATCCATGGAAAATTCCATGGTCAGAGGAAGACAACATCCCATTAGCAGTATTATTATTATTATTATTATTATTTGACTTGTAGACAAACACATTCCTAACAAACTACAGGAAGATATTCAAATCATCTAATTACTGATGGAAACTGGGTCATGCAGACATCACAGGCATCTTAGACCTTTGCTCCTCAATAAACCTGACTTCTGACCCAGTTTAGGCACACTTTGCCCCTTGACAGGGAAATCTGTCCTACCAAATGTACAAGGTAGAAAGTAAACAAATTGTGCTTTCTGAAATAGGACCCAAGAGATACCAAACCATATGTGTGAGTTTCTTCTTCCACGTCAATCAGACAGATCACTAAGTCACTCTATCCTGTGATGGTAAGTGATGAGCAGAGAGACACAAACTTGAGTTCTCGCATTAAAAATTTGCCATATGGAAAAATGAAGCTAAGGAAAGTGACTTTTCTCCCAGTTTGGTTCAGTTCCGTCGTTCAGTCATGTCCAACTCTTTGCAAGCCCATGAATCACAGCACGCCAGGCCTCCTTGTCCATCACCAATGCCTGGAGTTCACTCAAACTCATGTACATCGAGTCGGTGATGCCACCCAGCCATCGCATCTTCTGTCATCCCCTTCTCCTCCTTCCTTTAATCCCTCCTAGCATCAGAGGCTTTTCTAATGTGTCAACTCTTCACAAGAGATGGCCAAAATATTGGAGTTTCAGCTTCACCATCAATTCTTCCAATGAACACCCAAGACTGATCTCTTTGAGGATGGACTGGTTGGATCTCCTTGCAGTCCAAGGGACTCAAAAGAGTCTTCTCCAACACCACAGTTCAAAAGCATCAATTCTTCTGCCCTCAGCTTTCTTCACAGTCCAACTCTCACATCCATACATGACCACAGGAAAAACCATAGCCTTGACTAGAAGGACCTTTCTTGGCAAAGTATTGTCTCTGCTTTTGAATATGCTATCTAGGTTGGTCATAACTTTCCTTCCAAGGAGTAAGCGTCTTTTAATTTCATGACTGCAATCACCATCTGCAGTGATTTTGGAGCCCCCCCAAAATAAGTCTGACATTGTTTCCACTGTTTCCCCATTTATTTCCCATGAAGTGATGAGACCAGATGCCATGATCTTCGTTTTCTGAATGTTGAGCTTTAAGCCAGCTTTTTCACTCTCCTCTTTCACTTTCATCAAGAGGCTCTTTAGTTCCTCTTCACTTTCTGCCATAAGGGTGGTGTCATCTGCATATCTGAGGTTATTGATATTTCTCCCAGAAATCTTGATACCAGCTTGTGCTTCTTCCAGCCCAGTATTTCTCATGATGTACTCTGCATATAAGTTAAATAAGCAGGATGACAATATACAGCCTTGACATACTCCTTTTCTTATTCGGAACCAGTCTGTTATTCCATGTCCAGTTCTAACTGTTGCTTCCTGACCTGCATATAGGTTTCTCAAGAAGCAGGTCAGGTGGTCTGCTATTCCCATCTCTTTCAGAATTTTCCACAGTTTATTGTGATTCATACAGTCAAATGCTTTGGCATAGTCAATAAAGCAGAAATAGATGTTTTTCTGGAAATCTCTTTGTTTTTTCAATGATTC
The DNA here is from genome assembly GCF_016772045.2 of Ovis aries. Taxonomy (NCBI): domain Eukaryota; kingdom Metazoa; phylum Chordata; class Mammalia; order Artiodactyla; family Bovidae; genus Ovis; species Ovis aries. The sequence continues at coordinate 1,764,772 of NC_056059.1, forward strand.
AGCGGATGTTGGCAATTTCATCTCTGGTTCCTCTGCCTTTCCTAAAACCAGCTTGAACATCTGGAAGTTCATGGTTCACATATTGCTGAAGCCTGGCTTGGAGAATTTTGAGCATTACTTTACTAGCATGTGAGATGAGTGCAATTGTGCAGTAGTTTGAGCATTCTTTGGCATTGCCTTTCTTTGGGATTAGAATGAAAACTGATCTTTTCCAGTCCTGTGGCTACTGCTGAGTTTTCCAAATTTGCTGACATAAAGTTGTGTAGCACTTTCACAGCATCATCTTTCAGGATTTGAAATAGCTCCACTGGAATTCCGTCACCTCCACTAGCTTTGTTCGTAGTGATGCTTTCTAAGGCCCACTTGACTTCACATTCCAGGATGCCTGGCTCTAGGTGAGTGATCACACCATCGTGATTATCTTGGCCATAAAGATCGTTTTTGTACAGTTCTTCCGTGTATTCTTGTCACCTCTTCTCAATATCTTCTGCTTCTGTTAGACCCATACCATTTCTGTCCTTTATCGAGCCCATCTTTGCATGAAATGTTCCCTTGGTATCTCTAATTTTCTTGAAGAGATCTCTAGTCTTTCCCATTCTGTTGTTTTCCTCTATTTCTTTGCATTGATAGCTGAGGAAGGCTTTCTTATATCTTTTTGTTATTCTTTGGAACTCTGCATTCAGATGCTTATATCTTTCCTTTTCTCCTTTGCTTTTTGCTTCTCTTCTTTTCACAGCTATTTGTAAGGCCTCCCCTGAGCCATTTTGCTTTTGTGCATTTCTTTTCCATGAGGATGGTCTTGATTCCTGTCTCCTTGTACAATGTCACGAACTTCCATCCATAGTTCATCAGGCACTGTGTCTGTGAGATCTAGTCCCTTAAATCTATTTCTCACTTCGGCTGTATAATCATAAGGGATTTGATTTAGGTCATACTTGAATGGTCTAGTGGTTTTTCCCACTTTCTTCAATTTAAGTCTGAATTTGGCAATATGGAGTTCATGATCTGAGCCACAGACAGCTCCCTGTCCTTTTTTTACTGACTGTATAGAGCTTCTCCGTCTTTGGCTGCAAAGAATGTAATCAGTCTGATTTCTCCCAGTACTAAAAGTGATTTCACATAACATTTTAATTTCATTTGGAATTCAAATTTTTATTAAAGCCTGATAACATTGCAAACCAGAAGTTCAGAGAATGAGGCATGAGTTTTTCAAAGTTATTATTGATTACTTAAACTGTCTCTTAGAGGAGACACTTATTCTTTACTCAGACATTAGAAGATTACTATTTGGGAAACATGGTAAAATTTGGGGCACTTGAGACAGTGCATTTTAGGAGTCACAGTACCTAGGGAAGAGATCATGTTGCTGGAAATGTGTTAAAGATACTGGCTGAGTTATAGTCTAGGAATTTAGTCCATTTGTTGGTAGAGACCCGAATTTGACAAACTATGGCTTTTGTGGCATTTTCACCCCTTGCCCTTTTTGCAAATAGTTTTACTGGAACATATTTTTTATATAAGATCTATGGCTATTTTATGCTAAGACAACAAAGTAGTCTTTATGAAAGAGAAAATATTGTCCACAGGGCCTAAAGTATTTAAGGTATGGCCTGTTCTGAAAATATTTGTTGACAAGGGCCTAGAAGAGGGTCATACAGAATACTTCCATTTTTAGCCATTAGTTTGCCCTTTTAAAATGCTAAATTATCATATACAATTGGCTACATATTCATAGAAACATTTTATGGATTATTGCATACATAAACTGATGAACTCTACATTTTGTCACAAATGAAGGATTTGGTCCTTATATGTAAAATGTTCTGCTATGCTTAGAAAATTATAAGACACCACTTCATCTAAGCTAAGAACAAGTGTTCTAGTTAAGATCCAATTAGATAATTTTATTTCTTTTGCACTCTAATGGGAAAATGGTTTGATAATATTTTAAATAGATTGAAAAGTTAGCTAGTGAAATTATTTTTCAGTGAATTAATGGCTTAGGATCATTTTCACAAACTCATCTCAGTTTCATTAATATTAAATACAAGCTAATTCTCAGATAACTCTCATTTAAATATATGTATGCAAATAACCTGATGTTTTCTACAACACAATTAAAAATTTTTTCTAACATAACTTAATCTTAGTTGCCTAATTTTATTTTCTGTGAAATTAAAGTTATTTAATTCTTCAAAATCTAGTCAGAGTTCAGCCAATAGTGTAGTATATTAGATTATGGAATATAAGCCTTTATTTTAAGCTCATAAATCTGAATAAAATTTCTGACTGAATGCTGCTTAATGAAAGAAAAATGAGATGTACTATTATAGTCTAAAGTATAACCCTCCAACTGGATTGTTGAGCCCACTGCCTTATAGAGGGCAAATGTTTTCAATTACAAGCCTGAAATGCTTTCTCTTTTGAAAATATTTGCAATGTTTTATGGTAATTATAGTATGAGTATGGATTAAACATAATTGTAAGTGTCACATACTTACCACAGTAGGATATAATTTATGGGCTTACAGTGAGAGAAATGATTTTGTTTATGCATATAAAAGATAATGTTAAGTCTCTGAAATCAGAATCCTGGAGTGCTTGCTACAAGAGTTTATTATCATCTCACATTTAAACACTTATGTTTCTATTATTGTTGGCAGTTTTCCATAGTAACCACTACCTGAACACAATTTAATTACATTGTGCAGCAATTTAAATTAACTCAGAAGGGGCTGTTTAAGGAAGGATATTATACTATAGCATATCAATTAAGACTTATTCAAAGTAATTTTTAAGCCTAGGAGTCCCACATAAAACCGTATTGCAAAACCAATATAGTATTGTAAAATAAAATAAAGTAAAATTTAAAAAAACTAACTTTCTCAACAACAGCAAAAAAAAACTGTATTGCTGGAGAAAATTATAATGTTATAAAAGAGAAAATGACAACGCTGTTGATTTTCTTTTCTCAATGTTATATTCTGGCAGAATGGGATAAACTTTCTTGATCCACTGGTTTTACATTCTCTATTTTCCTATAGACTGTAATCCTTTTAATGTGTGCTAATAAATCTGTTTTTAAAAATATATATAGCCTTTAAATTTATTAATTCCACTTCTAGGAATGTAATTTCAAAACTTATATTGACAGATGCTCACCATAGATTATTTATGATAATAAAAAATTCAACCTTGACAATATGTTAAATAAGATCCATTCCTATAATCAATAGCTCCACAACCATTTAAAAAAGAGATTTAATATGAATTTCAATTAAAGCAATAAAAGTGCATAAAATTATAAATGTGGTATATATGCTTACACAAATACATATACAGATATAATAACCAGAATGCTTAGTATAATAGTTACCCCTAGATTGTAGGTTTTACATTTTTTTCTTTTTTCTCTTTTATATTTACCTAATTTTATTCAGTGACCATGTGTTATATTTGCTATCAGATGAGACAACTGTGAAATATATTTCAAATACAAAACTATCGATCAGCTATAAATTCTAGGAACACTGGCTTTGTGTACCTGGCCCATTTATACTCCCAGAGACAAAGGAACACACCATCTAGTCATCTATTTAAACCATTCCTTCAGTTTGACCAAGTGATGTCACATCTATTCAGATGCAGCAGAAAAGATGCATTGTGAGCTTTTTATTGATATGTCAACTATTTACAGAAACTGAAAAACCTTTTAAAACTATGTGTTTTTTCACTTCAGGCAAAGCAACTAATAGAATCAGTAAATTTGGTACCTGGAAATTATGGTTTTAATCATGTTTTCTCTCTTCTTATTTCTTGTCTTTCTGCTGTGGCTAGGACTAAGCATATTTTATTGGTGAGAGTGGTGAGAATGGGCATACTTGTTTTGTTCCTCATCTTAAAGGAAAATTCACCCTTTTACAATTGCATATTATTTGTGGGCTTATCATATAGGACTTTTATTGTGTTGAGTAACATTTCTTCTATACTCAATTTGTTGTGAATTTTTATCATGAGAGGATGTTGAACTTTTGTCAATATTTTTCTGAATCTATGGAGATGGTCATATATTTTCATGTTTCATTTTGTTACTGAGACTTATCATACACATTAATTTGTGTTGAACCATTCTTGCATACCAGTGATAAATTCCATGCAATCATAGTTTATAACACTTTAAATGCTCTGTCTAATTTGGTTTGCTAGTGTCTTGTTGAGAATCTTCACATATATATTCATAGGGCATATTGTTCTACATTTTTATCGTAATACCCTTAACTAGCTTTGATATCAGGGTATTTTGACTTCGTCAAATGAGTCTGGACATGTTTCCTCCTCTTCAATTTTTTGCATGAATTTGAAAAAGTTTGGTGTTAATTCTTCTTTAAAATGTTTGGTAGAATTTACTGTGAAAACATTTGGTCTTGAGCTTTCCTTCATTGAAAGGTTTTGATAATTGATTCAATCTCCTTACTCATTGTTGGTCTGTTCGTTCATGACTCAGCTTTAATAAATTTCACATTTCTAGGAATCTAAACAATAATAGAACAATAGCTGGACACTGTAATATCCCATGAGTCACCTTTCTGTTTCTGCATGATGTAGCATTAATGTTTCCTATTTCTAGGAATCTATTCACTTCTTCTAGGCTTTTCAATTTGTTGGCATATAGTTATTCATAGTAGTCTCTTTGTATTCTCTTTGTAGTCTCCTTTGTATTTCTGTGGTATTCCACAAGTATTGTAAATATTGGTATATTGTGTTCCCATTTTAATTTGCTTCAAGATATTTTCAAATTTCCCTTTCAATTTCTTCTTTGATGCATTGGTTGTCAGGAGTATATTGTTTAATTTCCCTTTATTTGTGAATTTTTCAGCTTCTTTCATGTATTTATTTCTAATTTTATTCTATCGTTATCATAAAAGTGGCAATATATATTCTATTCCCTTAAATTTGTTGAGATTTGTTTTGTGACCTAATGAAATATCCTAAAAAATTTTTCATGTGTTGTTGAGAAGAATTTGATTTTGCCCCTGTTGGGTAGAATGCTCCATATATGTCTTTTAAGTCCATTTATCTATAGTTGCTGTGTCCATACTGAGCTTCTGTCTGGATGATCTATCCATTGTTGAGAGTGAGATATTACAATCACCCACTGTTATTACTGATGTTTATTTCTCCTTTTAACCCTGTTACTATTTGTTTTACATAAATAGATGCTCTGATGTTGGGTGCATAAAGGTTTGGAATTGTCTTTTCTCCTCTGTGGATATATATATAATGACTGTATAATGACTAGCTTTTGACCATTTTAACTTAAAGTCTATTTTGTCTGACATATGCATAGCTTTCTTTTGGTTGCCATTTGTTTGATATATTTTTTGCATCCCTTTACTCTCAATCTATATGTGTCCTTAAAGCTAAAGTAAGTCTCTTATAGGCATAATACAGTAGGATCTTATTTTTGATTCACTCATCCATTCTATCTTTTGATTGAAATTTTTAATCCACTTACATATGTCTGACACACGATGCAGCATGCTTGGGGCTGGTGCATGGGGATGACCCAGAAAGATGTTATGGGGAGGGAGGTGGGAGGGGGGTTCATGTTTGGGAATGCATGTAAGAATTAAAGATTTTAAAATTAAAAAAAAAAAAGTTGCATCCTATAGGCCAAAATAAATCAAAAGGCCATAGTCAAGGGAAAAAAAAATTTTAATGACTCTATAAAATTCAATATATTTTTAAAACTTAAAAAAACTAATCCACTTACATATAAAGAAATTGTTGATGGGTAAGGACTTATTATTACCATTTTGTTAATTTTTTTTTCTGCCTGTTTTGTAGATTCATGGTTCCTTGTTTCCTCTCTTGTTGTATTTTATTTGATTACTACTTGTAGTGGTGTACTTTGACTCCTTTATCATAATTTTTTCTGTATCCCCTCAGTTGGAAAAGAGTCCAGAGTCCCTTGTCAGGTGTCCTCCACAAGTGGATGGAGTCATTGGCTGGGATCCCTGCCTGGGCCAGGTCACAGCCTGCATTCAGCAATCAGACAAGTCTGTTGGTTTGGTCGTGCTACAGAGTAGGGATGCAGTCTGGGCTGCATGGCTGTATTGTGCAATATACTGGATAAGCCTGCCCAGGGTCACTGTTCAGACCCCATGGTTAGGGCAGGGCAAGTGGCTATAATTAACAGCTGGTCAGCCTACTGGCTTAATTCTTGCCCAAATGCAGCTGTAGGATGGACTCTGAAGCTGCCAGAATTCTCTGGTCATGCTTCTTGGTTGCATAGAGCTGGAAACTATATTTAGCTGTTGGACAAAGCAGCAAATCTACTTCCATGTCCAGTCAGAGACACTGGCTTGGTTTGCAAATAGGCGGAGCTGTTGGCTGAGATTTCTGTTTTGGCATTGATGCAAATGTATGTAGGATGCCCAGGTTCTCTGGACAATCTTTCTCTCAGGCCGGACTGGAGGCTACAGTTAATGGTAGCTGGTGCTTTGAATTTGCTTCCTTGCCCAGGTAGGACTGTAGAGTAGCCTCCATGAGCAGTATAGCTGGTTGGCTAGACATGAATCAAAACTGCCCATTGAGCTCTCTGGCCAGACTGGTCCATTGGCTCTACTCTGGATATGGACAGAGCTGATGGTTGGGGTCTACCCAGGCACAGCTTTGAGGAGAGCTGTGGTCTGACAACATCTGAACACTGGTTGCCATAAGCTCTGCCCACCTCTCCAGTGTTCTGATCCTAGATGATCAAGACTCACAGGGTTCCCTAGAGATCCCTGTGAGGTAGGACCCAAATAAGCCTCCTGGGAAGTGCTCCTCAATGCTGAGGGAGCTGGATATTTCCCTGGGGTCATTTATTCATTTTTTCTTACTGGAGAAACCACAGGCCAGCTGGTTCCCTTTGGAGTGGCACCATGTGGTATGGGAGGGGTGATGTGGTCAGACAGTACCTGCTCTTCTCACCCTTAGAATATAGTCAGTCTCTGTGGTCCAGAAAGGAGCATGTTTCAGCTTCATCCCTGGGACCTGAATGTATATTGCCATTTTGATGACATCACTCTTCACCTGTAAGTTTCTAGTACTGAAAATATTAATTAATATATTTTCTCTTTCTATCTTTCTCCCTCTTTCTCTCTTTCTGGTGATGCCAATAGAATGTCTTTAATTAATGCATGCTGCAAGCATTTTGATGTCATTGATATATAGTTGACTGAAACCCATTACCCACCTCAAAGTGAATTTTCATTTTACCATATGCAAAAGATGGTTACAGATTTTCATATTAGCCACTGATTAAAATATTTTGTTAGGGTAGGACATGGGTTGAGTTTTTATCTTCCTCTTAATTACAAACCTATATTGCAGAATTCATCCTGTGAAATGAGCCATCAACACTGTATGTCTTTCATATCCATGCCATGTACAGGCATTGGCTTGTGTAGCATTTAGATATGTGCCTTGAGAATTTGAGAGTTGAGTAGCATTTGGAGAAGTGTATTGTGTAGCCAGTTGAGTTGTGATTTTTAGAGGGATGCAACAGATGTATCCCAACACCAACCTCAAGGCCCCTTGTTTATTCTTTAGGTACCTCACTTCCATCGATGTTGGAATATAATGGGTGAGCCAGGGGTTGGGAACTTTTGCATAATCTTTAACATGTACTACCCTGATTAATAAACCTTAGTATAATTATGTAGGAGTCAGACATTCTTCGTAACTCTCATAATCCACTTTGATTTTATTTCTAAATAGAAGACACAAATCAAAATGGATAGGGTAGACTGACCAGATCAAGTAAGAAATTACAGTTCCAATTCATTCCAGCCTGTCAACTCATCTAAACTTTTTCCCCCTTCTACACCATTATTATCTTACTTGATTAACAATTCAATCTAGAAGTTAAGGTTATTGCAGAATGTCCCAAACTCAAAACTTTATACAAATATGTAGCTTATTGGCTTAGAATGAAATGTCTTATTCTATTATGATCTGGGTACTTTGTTTGGATGGGAACGTTGACAGACAAATAAGGTAGGCAGCATCTCCTAACCTATGCATTTTCCTTCAAAGCATTGCTGTTTTATATTGTAACCCATTAGTAATCTTACAACTCATTTGTTACCTGTATACACCCTACTTTTTGTTAAACACCTAAACAAAATGACATAAACACACACACATACACAAAACCAACCAGCTTTTACTGACACACAAAGTATATTCCATTCATTTGAAGTTTATTTTATTAAGAAAGGTATAACATAAAGATATTATAATAGAAAAATAAAATGAAAAAGTGACATAAAATGGGAAATACAAATGTTTAAGAAAATATTATATATGAATAGGTATAAAATTTAGCTGTGAGCTTCCAAAAATAAGGTAAATATGAAAAAAGGCTGTGTAATTCTTACCATCAAACCAGATAACATACATGTTAAAGAAACATAATTTTTTTCTAACATTTTATAAAGAAATGTATCACATATATTCAAAAAAAAGAAAAAGAAAGAAATAGTTAAAGATATTAGATGATGCTATCTGAACAATAATTTGGTAAAAGATGCAAAAAATGTTCGCAAAAATATTATATCTATTGATCTTCATTGAAAACCAAAAGCAAGTGGTTAACTTGACACTGAATGAAATATGTTGGTAATCTGGTGTGTGCGTGTACATGTGTGTTTAATCTGATAAAGTCAAGCCTTAGATACTTGATCTCTAAAGGACAAGAGACAGTGTGTTCTTTAAACAACCTTTGTCAAATAACAATTTTCTTATCAAGGATCTGTTGACTAATCTAAAAAGCACACAACATGAGATCTGTGAGTTCAGTTTTATTTGGGGCTTTCTGAGAAGCACAACGTGGAGACAGTCTCTCAGACAGGTCTAAAAAGTATGAGCAGGTCAGAACCTATGTGATTTTGGGGAAGGGAGTTTGTGCAATCAAACATTCATCTTTGGAGAAGGTTTTTGCTAGTCTTGGGGAGCAGATGCCTATGTTAACAATTTCAGTGCTTTTGTAGATAAAAGAAGATGCAAGGAATTGGGTTCATAAAACGTTCCCCTGACATTGCCTAACTAGCCTGTCTTGCCATTTTTTCCAGTGCACAGAATGCCTTATTCCTGATCTCCACCCTTAACTTTCAAGATATTCTAATGGTCAGCAGCTACAGTGGCTGGTGACTTCATTCTTGTAGAATCAGATGGTGAACAGCATTGTTTTAGTTGTCAGGAATCAGAAGACAACCAACAAAAAGCTGAGCTTCTTGTCCTTAGCCTGAGATACAAACAAACAAATATAGCAGGCAAACCTGCTATATTGCCTAGAAGAGAAGAAGCAGGTTATTTGTAATCTAGTCAGATACTCAACAAGGTTTCCCTTGTTTTTATCTCCTCTACCTCTTTTCTTTTTGTTCTCTTGGATCTGAGCAATATTCTAGTCTCTCCAAGGTAAATCCCAAAGAGCCCAGAGATAACTCAGTTGCTCCCTCAACACCCTCTTTATTTCCTTGGTTACATATTGAAGCCTGGAGACATGCTTCGTTTTCTCTGGGTAGAGGCTGATGGCCCATTCATGGCCCACAACCTCGTTGTGGGGAAAGGGCATGCTTAACTCAGTGAAGCTATGAGCCATGCTGTATAGGGCCACCCAAGATGCATGGGTCATTGTGAAGAGTTCTGACAAGATGGGGTCTCCTGCAGGAGGAAATGGCAACCCCCTCCAGTATTCTTGCTCAGAGAACCCTGTGAACAATATGAAAAGACAAAATTATATGACACCATAAGATGAGCACCCAGGTCAGAACGTGTCCAATATACCACTAGGGTAGACTAGAAGGCAATTACAAATAGTTTCAGAAAGAATGAAGGGGCTAGGCCAAAGCAGAAATGATGTTCAGCTGTGGATATGTAGTAGTGAAAATAAAGTTCAATGCTGTAAAGAACAATAGGATGAACAATGATTCATCCTATAATGAATCATCCAGGTCCATAAATCGAGGTAAATTGGACGTGGTCAAGAAGGAGATGGTGATTGAACATTGACATTTTAGGAATCAGTGAACTAAAATGGATGGGAATGGGCAAATTTAATTCAGATGACAATTATATCTACCACTGTGGACAAGAATCACTTAGAAGAAATGGGGTAGCCCTCATAGTCAATAAAGAATGCAAAAAATCAATGCTTGAGTGCAATCTCAAAAATGGCAAAAATACCTTGGTTTGTTTCCAAAGCAAACCATTCAATGTCACAGTAATCCAAGCCTATGTTTCACTTACTAATGCTAAAGAAGCTGAATTTGAATGATTCTATGAAGATTTACAACGCTGTCTAGAATTAATACCCCCAAAGATGCCCTTTTCATCATGGGAGATTAGAATGCAAAAGTAGAAGTCAAGAGATATCCAGAATAACAGGCAAGTTTGGCCCTGGAGTACAAAACAAAGCAGGGCAAAAGCTATTAGAGTTTTGTCAAGAGGATGTGCTGGTCATAGCAAGTACCCTTTTCCAACAAGAGACAATTTTACATGTGAACATCATCAAATGGTCAATAATGAAATCAGATTGATTATGTACTTTGTAGCTGAATATGGAGAAGTTCTATACAGTAAGCAAAAGCAAGATCTGGAGCCAACTGTGGCTCAGATCATGAGCTCCTTTTTGTAAAATTCAGGCTTAAAATGAAGAAAGTAGGAAAAGCCACTAGGCCATTCAGAAGTGACCTAAATCAAATTCCTTATGATTATATAGTGGAAGTGAGGAATAGATTCAAGGGATTATATATGGTAGATATAGTGCCTGAAGAATTATGGTCAGAGGTTTGCAACACTGTAGAGGAAGCAGTGAACAAAAACATTTCAAAAGAAAAATAAATGCAAAAAGGCAAAGAGGTTGTCTGAGGAATCTTTAAAAATAGCTGAGGAAAGAAGTGAAAGGCAAGGGAGAAGGGCAAACACCCAACTGAATAGAGTTTCAGAGAATAGCAGGGAGAGATAAGGTCTTCTTAAGTGAAAAATGCAAAGAAGTAGAGGAAAACAATAGAATGGGAAAGGCTAGAGGTTTCTGCAAGAAAATTGGAGATATCAAGGGAACATTTCATGCAAGGATGGGCATGAAATGATAAAGACCTAACGACAAGGAAAGAAATGATAAGGACCTAAAAGAAGCAGAAGAGATTTAGAAGAGGTGGCAATACACAGAAGAACTATACCAAAAAAAAAAAAAAAAGTCCTAATGACCTGGATAACCACTACGGTGTGGTCACTCACCTAGAGCCAAACATCATTGAGTGTGAGGTCAAGTGGGCCTTAGGAAGCATTACTATGAAAGAACATAATGGAGGTGATGGAATTCCAGCTGAGCCATTTAAAATCTTAAAAGATGATGCAATTAAAGTGCTGCACTCAATTTGCACTCACATCTGTCAGCAAATTTGGAAAACTCAGCAGTGTCTACAGGACTGGAAAAGGTCAGTTTTCGTTCCAGTCCCAAAGAAGGACAATGCCCAAAATCATTCAAAAAGCCTTACAGTGGCACTCATTTCACATGTTGGCAAGGTTATTCTCAAAATCCTTGAAGCTATGATTCAGAACTACATGAATGGAGAACTTCCAGATACATAAGCTGGGTTTCAAAGAGATAAAGGAACCAGAAAACAAATTTTCAATGTGTTTTGGATCATAGAGTAAGCAAGGAAGTTTCAGAAAAAAACTGCTCCTGCATCATCGATTATGCTAAAGCCTTTTACTGTGTGGATCACAACAAAATGTGGAAAATTCTTAAAGAGATGGGAAAATACCAGACCACCTTACCTGTTTCTTGTTTCTTGAGGAACCTGGGTGTAGGACAAGAAATGCTTAGAACCAGACATGGAAAAATAGACTGGTTCAAAATTTTGAAAGAATTACAGGGCTCCACTAACGCTTTGACACTAGTTAAGCTATCTTTCATTCTAGTAAATTTTAGAGTTAAATTATAGTGGTGTTGCTCCAATGATCCATTGGATAAATTTTAGGATTTCCATAGAATGCCAAAGAGATTTACTATCTTAATTTAATTTATTATCTTAATACCTTTTTTTTCCTTTTTGTCTGAGATTCATGGAGTCATTATGAATGATTAAGTCACATAAGTTGGTAGGGAAAGGTATGAACACCATTTTTCAGCTTTCCTTGCAGGATAGAGTTTTCTGATGCTAACAAGTTTAGCTGATTCTATGACTGGAATACATTGTCAGCAGTAGAAATGGTTCAACTATGTTATTAGCCAGTTTCTTTTCCAGAGATCAGATGGAAAAGGAAGCATTGTTAAATAGGGATCTTCCCATACAAAGGATTTTCTTAATAGTCTGATAATCATCTTAGCCTTCCCATATCTTACAGAAGATGCTAAGAAGTAAGACAACAATATAGGTTACCTGAATCTTTGTCAATCAAAATCTAATTCTTTGGGGATTTAGACTAGACATCATTTACATAGCAGAACTGTCCCTACCCTGACTTTCACCAGAAATTCCTATTTTAAATACTATATTTCCTCTCTGTGATATCTCAGCAATATATCCCTGAAAATATATGCAAAATAAACTTCAGATTGAAGTTAATATTGGGGTAGTCAGATTCTATCTCTGAAGTTTAAGTCATTAAACTTTAGATAAAAGGTTTAGAGAAGAATCTTTAAAGGAGCATATTCAGTCTGATTTAGGTTCAGTAGGTAGTTCAACTAGATTATTAACTGTGTGTGTCAATAAATATTTGACCAATCAATAAGTATTTGTGGAACAAAATGGAAAATTATAATAGTTGTGTCATTTAAAATTATTTTTTTCAATTTATTCTCTCAAAATTAAAGTAATATTATTCCTGAGTTGTTTCATCTGTAGTATTAGAGATATCTATCTTTTCTAATGGATAATTATTACTCTACTAAAGTAGTATCAACATAAGTCACTTAAGTAGTATCACCCAACATACTTGACATTTTTGCTTTAAAATATGAAGCATAAATTTGTATTAATGACATCACTTAAAATATTGAGAAAAATTGTTATGAAGCATAATAAAAACAATGTTTTTGCTTTTATAGCAGATCAGATTCTAATTTGACTTCGTTAAACAATGTGAAATACAATATTGGAGCTTTAGGTATCTGTTAACACCAAGCAAAAAGAGCCAGCATTTAGAGATTCAAACTGAGTTAAAAGTATATGCACATGGATATTCATACACATATATATTTTTTTAATTTAAAAATATCCAGAGTATACATGAACTCTTGCTCTACCCAAATGGGGTATAGGACTGTGTGCTTCACAGCAGTAGTGGATCTTCACAAGGTATGCTGTTATCTGCCCTTTGCAGACAATGCAATTATTCTGAATTCAGTGTTAGCAACCTTGGAGAGAAAATGAGTACTGAGGGCATTTCAGCTCATGACGCTGATGTTTGCTCAATTTTGGCTCTACTTCTTGAAGTTTAACTTCAGCCTTGGAAATGGGTGCAGCCTTGGAAATGGAAATGGAAGTTTTATCTCAAGATACTTTTGTATAATGTGTGAATTAGAGACGGTTTAGTTGGCAATGATTTCAGAAATACATGTTTAATTCATTTAGATAGGAGAAAGTAAGCATACAAAGTTTCAGTTTGCTATTGTAGCTGAGAGTTTCCAATTAGTAATGAACATAAAGTTTACCTAGAATATTCAACAGTCATTAGACTAATAAGGCTTTTATTCTACAAAAGTTTTACAGTGTCTTCTTACTATATAATGAATTAAAGAAAATATACCTAATATTTTAATTGAAATGATGGTACTTAAATCAAATCTGTCCAATTCAAAAAGTACAAACACAGATCATCTGAAAAGAATGACCCCAATACACTTGTGCTAAGTTGCTGCAGTTGTGTCCTACCCTTTGTGACCCTATTAACTGTAGCTTGCCTGGCTCCTTTGTGCATGGGGAGAGGACATTGGAGAGGAGTATCCAGGCAAGAATATTGGAGAGGATTGCCATTTCCTCTACAGCAGATCTTCCCAACCCAGGAATTGAATCGTGGCGTCCTGATTGCAGGTGGGTTCTTTACCAACTGAGCTATAAGGGAATGCACTTACTTTTTGTTTAATATATGTCGCACTTGTGAGAACCTCAAAACTTTTGCATTTGGCTACAATCATATTAAAAATACAACTTTGAGGCAGTTCTAATAAATGGAACACTTTTAGAGGTCAAATGCAACCTTGAAATCTTGTAAAACTGCTTTGAATCATAGAACCTCTCAAAAATGCATGCTGAACAAATTCAAGTTAACCTGAGATTAACTAAGTTCTAGAATATTCAGTTAAGTTGGAATTCTCTCTATTTCTCAGCTTCTGAAAATAATCTTTTTATATAGTTCTGTCAGGACCATAGTAGGATTTAAAGGTTAAGATTCCTGGACGGGAAATAGGAAACCTTAAAATGAAAAATGTCTACGCTAATGAAATAGGTGCTGAGTGTTAACGATACTGGGTGTATCACACAGACAACATTTGGGTGTCAGGAAGGTCCAGCCAGATGAATGGAGTGTTTTCTGGAGAAGCCGAACATGGAGAAAATTCATATTGGGTGATACATCTCTCAGTACAGTAGCTGTTAAAGAAAATCTGCTACTGCTATTAGGTAACAAGTTGTTATTCCCGAAGTAGAGAATATTGATGTATCATTTATATCACCTGGTCCCAGGTACAAGGTTTCTTCTCTGAGGGAGCTTAAATTTTATTCTCTCAGCATGATTTTCAGTAATTTGTGTGTACACACATGCAGAAGGGAAAGAAAATATAGGAAATATAATTTAAAAACCAAAAATGACTCTACCTCCCAACACAAAAGTTAAACATGTGTGGCTATTTTACAGAGACTTCCTGTAAGCCTTCCAAGATTGTGTGATTTGCTTGAATTGACAATAATCTAAGAATTCTGGCTCCTCTATCCATTTCGAAGACCTAGTAGTTATTAGGGATCCTTTTGGATGAATGGCTCAGATGGTAAAGAATCTGCCTGCAGTGCTGGAGACCTGGGTTCCATCCCTGTGTTGGAAAGGTCCCCTAAAGAAGGAAATGGCTACACACTGCAGTAGTTTTGCCTAGAGAATCCCTTGGACAGAGGAACCTGGTGTGCTATTGTCCATGGGGTTGCAGAGTTGGACTGACTGAGCAACTAACACTTTCGTTTTTCACTTTTTGAAAATGGGGTCTACTAGGCACAGTCTGTAGAGAGGGAGGAGAGGAGAGGCAGGGGGGTACAAGTTTGAAGGTGGAGGTGGAGAAGATAAAAAGCCATCACAGGGATGAGCAGGGTTTGCAGAAGAAGAACAAGAAACCACATTATGCTCCAGCTCTTACTGAAGCTACGAAGTAGATGTGATGGTGGAGTTGGCAGTAATTTTGGAAAGTGTAACTGTAAGCATAGCAGGAAATTAAGACATGCTGTTTGGGAGCTGAACAGAGCACTTATTTGCAGAGGTAATAATAATACATTTGTTTATTGGGATGAATAACCAAATGCTTTCTAGAAACAAAGAGAGTCCATTATGCTTATTCCTTTTTGATAGAAAGACTAGAAACTCTAGTTACTCTGTCCCAGTCCGGGAATCTGGAGTCTGACATTTTCAGCTTTTTTAGAATAGCACATGGAGGATTTCTTACCTGAAGCTCTTTGTTGAGGAATGAAAAAGCATTAAAGATGCAATAGGTGCTTTTAACAACTGTATGCAAATTACGTTATGATGGAAATTGTGTCTGAAAGATTTTCTCATTAAGAGAAGGGCCAACAATCTGTTTGTAGAAAGCACTTCATGTTTGTAGTTTGATATACTCACAACCATTTCAAAGCCACTTAAGGTACTCTGTGAGCCAGCAATAGCCTCCCTGTGGTCTGTGTGATCAACACTCTCTAATGAGGGCAGCACATCACTTGAAAGGGTGTGCATTGCCATCTTAATATTTAATTAGGTTTAAAAAATTAGCCTTCTGCAATGGTAATGTAGGCATGTCACAGCTGCTGAACTCTCTGAGAGAGCCCTGTGGGGTTAAAGGTGTGCTCAGCACGAGCTTTAGAGCCCTGTCAAATGTGACAAATCGTGCTTTTGATGCATGTAGCCATCCTTCTTCACAGACTTGACATCACTACTCCTTGTAGAGTATTGGGGATATGAAAAATACTAGCATGTAGGATATTTTTGCCACTAGCAACAATTTCTGCTCATTCAGCACATTTGCAGCAGAATTCCTTGCTGAAGTGATGTGATATAATGATACACAAGAGTTGGAATTTTCTTGATATTAATTTTAAAGAGCTAGAGCTCTTTAAAATCAGGACAACAGAGCCAAACACTTGAGGCAGAGCTGCTTTCACCTTGTTGTTTATTCTGTAGTTGCTGAAATGAGAGTTTCACTAGATAGGATTAAAGGGAAGATTGTAGGTATTTGGTTGTTCCCATATATTTTGCAAGAACTCTGAATGTCTGAGATAGAACATAGCGATTGCTCTAGCTGGAAGAGAAGTGTCATTCTTGCCCATTTATTAGTCTGTGATTTTCTGTAACAATTTTAATTCCGAAGAAATATTCTCAGGGCCAAAAACTTATTAAAACTCTGTGTGGAGTAAGGGTGATGCGTTGGGTGCTCTATGGAGTTGCAAAAAGAGAGATTGGCCCTGCCTGTAGGGGCGGGAAATGTAATAAAAGATGCAGGCAAATAAAAAGGACTGTGTGTACAAGACTGGTGACCAAATATTAATAATGACACCAACATTCATAAAATAGGCTGAATGAAAATTTGACATCAGCTTAGTGAACTGTATTGCACCAACAACAGAGCACGCACTGATGCTACTGCTACTAATAATAAATGCCCATGAAATCCTCTCGTGCTAGGCAATCAACTTACCTCATATTAAATCTTTAATACAGCCCCATAGTATAGTATCGGAGAAGGCAATGGCACCCCACTCCAGCACTCTCACCTGGAAAATCACATGGACAGAGGAGCCTGGAGGGCTGCAGTCCATGGGGTCGCTAAGAGTCAGACACAACTAAACGACTTCAGTTTCACTTTTCACTTTCATGCATTGGAGAAGGAAATAGCAGCCCACTCCAGTGTTCTTGCCTGGAGAATCCCAGGGTCGGGGGAGCCTTTTGGGTTGCCATCTATGGGATCGCACAGCGTAAGACACGACTGAAGCGACTTAGCAGCAGCAGCATCATATAGTATAAGATATATATGATAGTATAACCCTCAATTGATGGAGAAGAAAGGTAGCTGTTATTTTTTTTCCATTTTTTTTTTTTTTTTTATTTTATTTTATTTTTTATTTTTTTATTTTTTAAATTTTAAAATCTTTAATTCTTACATGCATTCCCAAACATGAACACCCCTCCCACCTCCCTCCCCATAACATCTTTCTGGGTCATCCCCATGAACCAGCCCCAAGCATGCTGCATCCTGCGTCAGACATAGACTGGCGATTCAATTCACATGATAGTATACATGTTAGAATGTCATTCTCTCAAATCATCCCACCCTCTCCCTCTCCCTCCGAGTCCAAAAGTCCGTTATACACATCTGTGTCTCTTTCCCTGTCTTGCATACAGGGTCGTCATTGCCATCTTCCTAAATTCCATATATATGTGTTAGTATACTGTATTGGTGTTTTTCTTTCTGGCTTACTTCACTCTGTATAATCGGCTCCAGTTTCATCCATCTCATCAGAACTGATTCAAATGAATTCTTTTTAATGGCTGAGTAATACTCCATTGTGTATATGTACCACAGCTTGCTTATCCATTCATCTGCTGATGGACATCTAGGTTGTTTCCATGTCCTGGCTATTATAAACAGTGCTGCGATGAACATTGGGGTACATGTGTCTCTTTCAATTCTGGTTTCCTCGGATAAAGCTGCTATAAACATCCATGTGCAGGTTGTTGTGTGAACATCAGTTTTTAACATATTTTAAATAGCAAGGAGCATGATTCCTGGATCAGAAGAATATTCTTAGTTTTATAACAAATAGCCAAACTTCTTCCAAAGTGGCTGTACCACTTTGCATTCCCACCAGCAATGAATGAGCATTCCTGTTGCTCTGTGTCTTCACCAATATTTGGTGGTGTTGCTACTGAACCAGATTTGTTTTGCCAGATACACAGCAAGTCAAAATGCTGAGACCCAGAAGTTTGCAGCAAAAACAGGGTTTATTCATAAGGCAGCTGAGTGAAGAGATGGGAGGACAAGTCTCAGCTCTGCCTTCCTGAAGGTCTAGTGCTTGTGGTATTATGTGATACCAGATAAATAAAGCAACAGGGTGATATGTGTCATGGGGAGCCTGGAGAAAGAAATGTGGTTGAAAAATAATGCAGGAATGGTCCTTTTGCAGAGGTGTAGAAGGCAATGGCACCCCACTCCAGTACTCTTGCCTGGAAAATCCCATGGACGGAGGAGCCTGGTAGGCTGCAGTCCATGGGGTCGCTGAGAGTCGAACACGACTGAGCGACTTCACTTTCACTTTTCACTTTTATGCATTGGAGAAGGAAATGGCAACTCACTCCAGTGTTCTTTCCTGGAGAATCCCAGGGACAGCGGAGCCTGGTGGGCTGCCGTCTATGGGGTCGCACAGAGTCGGACAGGACTGAAGCAACTTAGCAGCAACAGCAGCTAAGCTTCAAGTCGCTGCACACTGAAAAGGTTAAGAGCACCTTAACATAGGTTATGTCTGTAACAAAGGTTATGTCCAGCTAGAGGAGTGGTGGTATCATCAGTATTAGCTAGTTCTGCTAAAACTAGACTCAACTGACCCCAAGTTTCCAGAAAACAACTCATGAAAACATCTTACTAATACTATTTAGGCTATATGCCACTTGGAGGACCTACAACTCTTAAAAAGGCCTTGATTAGTGAAGGCTGGCGAAATGAATCTAAACCATAGTTTCACTGTCAGGACTTGACTATTCTATTAATAACAGATGTATAGAGTTATTTTGTTGTTTTAATTTGTATTTCCCTGATGATGCATGATGTGGAACATCTTTTTCATTTGCTTCATTGACACCTGTAGTTGTTCTTTGGTGTGTCTGGTCAGGTCTTTGGCCTATTTTTAAATCAGGTTTTTGTTCTTTTTTTAAATTTTCTTATTGTTGAATTTGGAAAGCTCTTTGTATATTTCGTACAACAGTCCTTTACTAGATGTGTCTTTTGCGAATATTTTCTCCCAGTCTGTGGCTCATCTTGTCATTCTCTGACACTGTATTTCACAGAGCAAAAGTTTTAGAAAATAATGCAGTCCATCCAGATGATCAATCTGTTCTCTCATGTATCATGTCTTTGTTGTCACATCTAAAATATCATCACCATTCCTAGGGTCATCTAAGTTTTCTCTTTTGCTATCATCTAGGAGTATATGGAGAAGGCAATGGCACCCCACTCCGGTACTCTTGACTGGAAAATCGCATGGATGGAGGAGCCTGGTGGGCTGCCATCTATGGGGTAGCACAGAGTCGGACATGACTGAAGCGAGTTAGCAGCAGCAGCAATAGGAGTATACAGTTTTACTTTTATATTGAGGTCTATTCTATTTTGAGTTAATTTCTATCATTTGTTTTCATGTAAATGCCCAGCTGTTATAGTACTATTTGTTGGAAAAACGGTCTTTGTGCCATTATATTCCCTTTGTTCCCTTCTCAAAGACTTTTTTGACTGTGAAATATGAGATATGAAGAGGCAAGTTTACTTAGCAAAGATTACCTAGATGGTGGGTTCAATAAAATATATGCCATTGAAATTAAAGAATAATTAATTCTTTAATGAGATAAGAGTTGGAAAGATATGACATACTGGGAAAACATAAGATGTTTGACCTTGAGATTAAGGATGCAATGTAATGACAAAGAATATATGTAAATCAATGGGCCTTGAGAGGGCGATGATAAGGTCAAGGGATTTAGAGGCTTCTGTGTTGGAATTGTTATTTATGTAGATTTTGAAATTATCAGCATCTATTTAGGAGTTTTGGAAAGAAAGATCAATGAGATAAGAGTTCAAATGTTGGGAACTGAGGAGATTCAAGGAGGGAAGCAGAATTGTCTAGAAATAGTTATGAGAAACATGGATGGCTTCCATCTCCCAGTCCTGTGGTGCAAGGTCTGTTGGGGCGGGAGTCATCACTGTACATGCAAGATAATAATTGCATATTTTGCTCATTTCTCTTTTTGAAGTGCTTGAAAATTAACTGTTTTTATCAGGATAGTTCCAGGATCAACAATAGATATCCAGAAGACTGATATGCCCATTGTAAGTAAATTGATTAGAGGTAGAGGAAAGAAGAGAGATTAAGAATGGGCTTTTTATTACATAGCTGCAAGTGAGAAATTACAAGAATTTTGGAAGTGGGATGCCATAGCAGTACAGTTGGAGGAAAACCAAGAAAAACACAATATAAGGAAGCAATTCTGAAAGGGGGATAACAACCCTTAGATTCTCAGAAATCCTAAAAGCAGTATGGGATGGAATGCTTTATATTAAGCACAAAGAAATAAATGATTAATTTCATAACTGTTTACAGCATAGTGGAGCTGAAACCAGAGTTCAGCTTTCCTATCGGTGCCATAAAACAAACAAAACAACTAAATCCTAACTGAATCCTGAAGTATCTGTTCTAGTTTTATCATCACTATAATTGTTGTTGTAATTAATTGTATGTTAATAAATCCTTACTTGAGCAAAAAATTATACTTGATCCTTTTTCAGCACAATATATATTTAATGTAAATTCAACAAAAAAATAAGGCACTATCAAAAGAAAATATGAAAGTCTAACTAGAGGGAAATGTTTGCACTCTATATTTTATAAGCGGTTATAGAAAATCATTTTTATTTCACAAAACAGTGATTTTAAAGTGTCCAGCAATGTTAGTCACAGTGAGGTAATGGAGTCTCTTTTGTTGGGGATTTTTATTTTCCTTTTTTTCAGTTATGTATGTTTATTGTTAGATGGTGGGTTCATGCTTACTGTGTGACTGAAAGGTGTTGGCAAAAGAGAGAGTCAAGGTTTAATCCTAGGGGAGGTGAGGACATTGTCTGGCCACTCCCTTTATCCAGGTGGTAACTCCACATCCTCTGAGCATTAGCTGGCAGTGTACACAGCCAAAGCTTCTACTTATAATCAATAAGCCAGAAAATATAAAGGAAAATTAGGTATGCCCACCATCCACATGCAACCTGGTCAGAACGGAAGTGTCAATCAAGAAACTTCCCTCAGTTTGCAGCGACAGCAGGTTTGGAGATGGAAATACTCAAAGCAATCATCTGTTGTTCTTGCCTCCACCTGCGCTGTGCACCTTCGACTTTGGAAGAATCGGGGCCAATCACATGAGTAAGTAACCGAAGTATATTCAGCCCCACCTTTTGGTCTAGGTAGTGGGTGTTAGGTATGGGTTGAAATAGCTTCCTTTCCATAGCAAGCACAGTTCTTGTCATCTGCCAAGCATCACTGTTTGAGACAGTTCATCAAACACCCAGGAAGTGTAGCTATCTCAAGGAAGCAACTTGTCCTAAAATGATTTGCTCCTCTTCTAGTGTTTAATTAGAGATTTTAAGGAAATAAGGTAGTGAGGGCATTAATGAAGGTAAACAATTCCAAGTAACTGTTCCCCTAATTGTATAAGTACACAACATAACTTAATCATTTAAATTGCTGAAAAGTTGGTGCTGCACTTTCTGGTTGCAAATGCATTGTTATGCATGCTTGTTTGTAGGTGTTCTACCTACAAATAAACGCACAGATGTGTGCATATGTGAATGGGTGTACTTCTTATCTTTCAACAAGATGATTTTAACGTGCCTTCAGTATGCACCTATTTTCATTCTTACAGAGACTGGCAATGAAAGTTATCTGTTCTTTAACTGATTGTTCGTTTATTGATTCTGCATAGACTTACTATCAATCCATGTAGATTTGCAGTGAGCCTTTGGGGATATTAGCCAAGATTATGGTTCAATTCTTGCTTTAAATTGTCATATATACCTATGAGGAGAGTTAGACAAGAGACAAGCACGATATGAAGTGCCAAATGCTGTAATTAGGGTGCTTTAATAACATAGAGGAAAACTGCCAAGCCAATTCAGCCTGAAAGTCACGTTTCTTCTCACACCTAGCTGAGCCCTGAAGGATAACAGACTTCAACTTACTGTCCCTAATAGGAAATAATATCATCAATACTTTGTACTTCATAATAGTGGTCTTATAACTTTGAAATTCCCATCTTGCACTGCTTTATTTTTGGAACTAAGCAAGAAAATTTGAGGAAATGAGTGAAACAAGTTATTTGAGGAAATGGTTGAAGCAAGTTATTTGAGGCTAACAAAAGTTAGCCTTGCTGCTGCTGCTGCTGCTAAGTCACTTCAGTCATGTCTGACTCTGTGCAACCCCATAGACGGCAGCCCACCAGGCTCCTCCATCCCTGGGATTCTCCAGGCAAGAATACTGGAGTGGGTTGCCATTTCCTTCTCCAATGCATGCATGCATGCTAAGTTGCTTCAGTCATGTCCGACTCTGTGTGACCACATGGACAAGAGCCCACCAGGCTCCTCTGTCCACAGGATTCTCCAGGCAAAAATACTGGAGTGGGTTGCCATTTCCTTCTCCAAAAGTTAGCCTTAATCCAACTTATTTAGAAACATCATGTGTGTTCCTATGCCATTTGACCAGTGATCAAATTTTGTGTAGATAATCAGTTTCTTTTCCAGCTGAACCATCTAAGCTGGCTCTGAACATTTCTTTGATAATGTTGGCTCCTGGCTGCCTAACATCTGGTGGCTCCCTGGTTCACTCTTGAACTCTGTAATGAGACTTCAGTAAAAGTCTTAGGGAAGCTGCTAAATTTCCCTTCACCTTAACCTAAAAGAAAAATCATTGCTGTTTATTCACACATTTATTCAAAACACATTTTTTAAACTACAACTATGTGCCAAAGACTCCATAGTTTCTTAGTGTATTCTCATGTAAATTTTAGAAATAGCAATTCACTATTGAAAAAATAAAGAGAATACCATGTAAATGTCTGATCATTATTTATCCAAGTTCCCTATTTGTATGCTTAATATGTTGGCAGACAATTAATTCCCCATGTGGGTCTTACATTTCAGCACATTTTGTGAGTAGAGGCATCAAATATCTTGTTTCAAACTATCTTTTGAAAGATGTTTGTACAGCAAACAGCTTTGGAAGATATAAATGGTTTCTCCATCAAGAGTGCAGGCAAACTTTTTACTGTCCAGTAGTTTACTGCTCATACAGTACAGAATCTCCTTGCAATGCAGGAGACCCACCTTCCATTTCTGGGCCGGGAAGGTTTTCTGGAGAAAGGAATGACTACCCATTCCAGTACTCTTGCCTTGGAAATCCCATGGACAGAGGAACCTAGTGGCCCATAGTCCCAGGGCTGCAAAGAGTTGAACATGACTGAGAGACTAACACACACATATACACACAGAGTAAAGATGATGTCTCCCTCCAGCGCTTTTGGAATAGATCTCAGTTTCCTAGACCAGGGTTCCTTTCCTGAAGTGAAGCTCGCTGTGTTTGCAGATATCATCAAAGCCTCTTTGCATTAGCATGTGGAAATCTGGGTTCAAGGAAAGGGTACCATGCTAATCTTCTGGCTACGGCCACTTCTTTGAATAATAAAGTCACTCCTCTCTGATCTTGCAATGTCATGCCTTGTGCCAACATCCGTGTTAATTGACTAGCTTGCAAGTAGACCCTTCCCAGTCTTGGCAGAATCTTCTCTTAAATTACTTTTTTCCTACTATCGTCTTGTTTCCTTATGGAGAAATAAATAAATAATTCCCTTTTACCATTTTTTAATTGAAATATAGTTGATATGCAATATTGCATTAGTTTCAGGTGTACAGCAGAGTGATTCAGCGTTGTATATATATATATAAAATATATAAAATATATAAATATATACATATATATATATATGGCCTGGAGAAGGAAATGGCAACCCACTCCAGTATTCTTGCCTGGAAAATTCCATAGACTGAGGAGCCTGGTAGGCTACAGTTCATGGGTTTACAAAGAGTCAGACACAACTGAGAAGTCAATGGCACCCCACTCCAGTACTCTTGCCTGGAAAATCTCATGGACGGAGGAACCTGGTGGGCTGCAGTCCATGGGGTCGCTAAGAGTTGGACATGACTGAGCGACTTCAATTTCACTTTTCACTTTCATTCATTGGAGAAGGAAATAGCAGCCCACTCCAGTGTTCTTGCCTGGAGAATCCCAGGGATGGAAAAGCCTTGTGGGTTGTCCTCTAAGGGGTTGCACAGAGTCAGACATGACTGAAGCGACTTAGCAGCAGCAGCAGCAGCACATATATATACACATATCTATATTTATCTTTTCAGTTAATTTTCCATAACTGATAAGACATTTAATATTGCATCCTGTGTTATATAGTAAATTCTTTTTGCTTATCCATTTTATGCATAGCAGTTTGTATCTGCTCATCCTATACTCCTAATTTATTCCTCCCCCACCTCCCTTTCCCCATGGCAACTATGCATTCTTTTTCTGTCTGTGAGTATGCTTCTGTTCTGTATATAAATTCATTTTTATTATG
The DNA here is from genome assembly GCF_016772045.2 of Ovis aries. NCBI lineage: Eukaryota > Metazoa > Chordata > Mammalia > Artiodactyla > Bovidae > Ovis > Ovis aries. Next base: position 1,789,444 of record NC_056059.1, read on the forward strand.
CTTTACACTCCACACATAAGTGTTATCATATATTTGACTATCTTATTTCACTTAGTATGATAGTATCTACGTCTAGGCATATTGTTGCAAATAGTATATTTTTTTCTTCCTATAGCTGAGTAGTGGGGCTTCCCATGTGACACTAGTGGTAAAGAACCTGCCTGCCAATGCAGGAGACATAAGAGACACAGATTCAATCCCTGGGTCTGGAATATCCCTTAGAGAAGGGCAAACCACTCTACTGTTCTTGCCTAATGAACCCCATGGACTGAGAAGTTTGGTGGGTTATGGTTCATATGTAGCAAAGAGTTGGACATGACTGAAGTGATTTAGCATGCACGCATGCATGCATGACTGAGTAGTATTCCTTTGTGTGTGTGTGTGTGTGTATAAACACATTGTCTTTATCAATTCATCTGTTGATCTGTTGATGTACATTTAGGTTGCACCCACATCTTAGTTATTGTAAATAGAGCTGCTATGAGCATTGGGATCTTTTTGAATTAGAGTTTTCATCTTTTCAGATATGCCCCGAGGAGTGGAATCATATTGCTGAATCTTATTGTAGTTCTAGTTTTAGTTTTTGTTTTTTTTTTAAGATACCTCCCTACCATTTTCCATAAGTGACTACACCATTTATATTTCCACCGACAGTGTAGGAGCGTTCTCTTTTCTCTACACCCTCTCCAGCATTTATTATTTGTAGACTTTTTGATGATGGCCATTATGATTGATGTGAGGTTATATCTCATAGTTTGGATTTGCATTTCTCTAGTAACTAGTGATGGTGAACACCTTTTCATGTGCCTTTTCATCTATATGTCTTATTTGGATGAGGGTCTATTTAAGTCTTCTGCCTATTTTTTGGTTAGATTGTGTGTTTTTTGTTTTGTTTTGTTTTGTTTTTGTATTGAATTGTACAAGCACTTTGCATATTATGAAAACTATGCCCTTGTTGGTAGCATTGTTTGAAAATATTTTCTCCTATTCTGTAATTTGTCTCTTTGCTTTTTGATGATTTCCTTTGCTATACAAAAACTTTTAAGTTTGATTAGGTTCTGCTTGTTAATTTTTACTTTTTATTTTATTATTATTTTTAAATCTCAGTTTTATTTATTTATTTATTTACATTACAAATATTGTATTGGTTTTCCCATACATTAACATGAATCCACCATGGGTGTACATTTGTTCCCCATCCTGAACCCTCCTCTCACCTCCTTCTCCATACCATCCCTCTGGGTCATTCCAGTGCACCAGCCCAGAGCACCCTGTCTCATACATCAACTCTGGACTGGCAAATCATTTCACATGTGATAATTTACATGTATCAATGCCATTCTCCCATATCATCCCACCCTCACCCTCTCCCACAGAGTCCAAAAGACTGTTCTATACATCTGTGTCTCTTTTGCTGTCTCGCATACAGGGTTATCATTACCATCTTTCTAAATTCCATATATATGCGTTCAGTCAGTCAGTCAGTTCAGTAGCTCAGTCGTGTCCGACTCTTTGTGTTAGTATACTATACTGGTGTTTTTCCTTCTGGCTTACTACGCTCTGTAGAATAGATTCCAGTTTCATCCACCTCATTAGAACTGATTCAAATGTATTCTTTTTAATGGCTGAGTAATATTCCGTTGTGTATATGTACCACAGCTTTCTTATCCATCTGTCTGCTGATGGACATCTAGGTTGCTTCCATGTCCTGGCTATTATAAACAGTGCTGCGATGAACATTGGGGTACACGTGTCTCTTCCAATTCTGGTTTCCTCAGTGTGTATGCCCAGCAGTGGGATTGCTGGGTCGTATGGCAGTTCTAATGTCAGTAGTTTTCATTTCTTTTGCCTTCAGAGACTGATCTAAGAAAATATTGCTATAATTTGTGTCTGAAAGTGTTTTGCCTATGTTCTTTCTAGGAGTTTTATGGTATCATGTCTTATGTTTGTTAGTTCTAAGAGGTCTTGTAGGTCTTAATAGAATAGTTCAGCTTACCTTCTTCAGCGTTACTGGTTGGGGCATAGACTTGAATTACCATGATATTGAATGGTTTTGCCTTGGAAATGAACAGAGATCATTCTGTCGTTTTGAGATTGCATCCAGGTACTGCATTTCAGACTCTTTCATTGACTATAATGGCTACTCCATTTCTTCTAAAGGATTCTTGCCCACAGTAGTAGATATAATGGTCATCTGAGTTAAATTCACCCATTCCAGTACATCTTAGTTTGCTGATTCCTAGAATGTCGACGTTCACTCTTGCCATCACCCATTTGACCACTTCCAATTTGCCTTTATTCATGGACCTAACATTCCAGGTTCCTATGCCATATTTCTCTTTATAGCATTAGACCTTGCTTCTATCATCAGGCACATTCACAACTGGGTGTTGATTTTGCTTTGGTCCCATCCCTTTATTCTTTCTGGAGTTATTTCTCCACTGATCTCCATTACCATATCGACCATCTACCGACCTGGGGAGTTCATCTTTCAGTGTCCTATCTTTTTGTATTTGCATACTGTTCATTGGGTTCTCAAGGCAACAGGCTTCAGCAATACGTGAGCTGTGAACTTCCAGATCTTCAAACTGGTTTTAGAAAAGGCAGAGGAATGAGAGATCAAATTGCCAACACCCACTCGAACATATTGAAAAGGCAAGAGAGTTCCAGAAAAACATTTATTTCTGCTTTATTGACTATGCCAAAGCCTTTGACTGTGTGGATAACAATAAACTGTGGAAAATTCTGAAAGAGATGGGAATACCAGACCACCCAACCTGCCTCTTGAGAAACCTGTAGGCAGGTCAGGAAGCAACAGTTAGAACTGGACATGGAACAACAGGCTAGTTCCAGATAGGAAGAGGAGTACGTCAAGGCTGTATACTGTCACCCTGCTTATTTAACTTATATGAAGAGTACATCATGAGGAACGCTGGGCTGGATGAAGCCCAAGCTGGAATCAAGATTGCCAGGAGAAATATCAATAACGTCAGATATGCAGATGACACCACCATTATTGCAGAAGAGTGAAGAACTAAACAGCCTCTTGATGAAAGTGAAAGAGGTGAGTGGAAAAGTTGGCTTAAAGCTCAACATTCAGAAAACTAAGATCATGGCATCTGGTCCCATTGCTTTATGGCAAATAGATGTGGAAACAGTGGAAACAGTGGAAACAGTGGCTGACTTCATTTTGTGGGGCTCCAAATTCACTGCAGATGATGATTGCAGCAATGAAATTAAAAGATGCTTGCTCCTTGGAAGGAAAGTTATGACCAACCTAGACAACATATTAAAAAGCAGAGACATTACTTTGCCAACAAAGGTCAAAGCTATGATTTTTCCAGTGGTCATGTATGGATGTGAGAGTTGGACTATAAAGAAAGCTGAGTGCTGAGGAATTGATGCTTTTGAACTGTGGTGTTGGAAAAGACTCTTGAGAGTTCCATGGACAGCAAGCAGATCTAAGCAGTCCATTCTAAGGGACATCAGTCCTGAGTGTTCATTGGAAGGACTGATGTTGAAGCTGAAACTCCAATACTTTGGACACCTGATGCAAAGAGCTGACTCATTTGAAAAGACCCTGATGCTGGGAAAGATTGAGGGCAGGAGGAGAAGGGGATGACAGAGGATGAGATGGTTGGATGGCATTACCGAATCAGTGGACATGGGTTTGAGTGAACTCAGGGAGTTGGTAATGGACAGGAAGGCCTGGCGCGCTGTGGTTCATGGAGTCACAAAGAGTTGGACCCAACTGAGCAACTGAGCTGAAATTACTTCATTATGAGTTTATTTTTGTATGTGATGTGAGGGAGTGTACTAATTTCTTTGGGTTACATGTTACCTTCCAGCTTTCCCTCTTCATTGAGTTACATGTAACTATCCAGCTTTCCCAACACTGCTTGCTGAATATACTGTCTTCTGTGCACTGTATGTTCTTGCTTCTTTTGTTGTTGATTAACTGACAGTAGTTGTGTGCATTTATTTCTGGGCTCTCTTCTGTTCCATCAATCTATGTGTCTTTTTCCTTTGTGCCAGTACAATGCTGTTTTGGTTGCTGTCCTTTGTAGTATTGTCTGAAGTTTGGGAGGGTTATGCCTCAAGCTTTGTTCTTTTCCTTCAGGATTGCTTTGGCAATTCTGTGTCTTTTCTGATTCCATATAAAGTTTAGTGTTATTTGTTCTAGTTCTGTGAAAAATGTCATGGGGAATTTGATAGAGATTACAATAAATTTATAAATCACTCTGGGTAGTATGCCCATTTTAAAAATATTAATTTTTTTCAATCTAAGGGCATAGGGTATCTTTCCATTTCTTTGTATCATTTTTAATTTCTTACATAGTTTTAGAATTTTCAATGTAGAGGTTTTCCACTTCCTTGGCTAGGTTTACTCCTAGGGTTTTTTTTGTTTGTTTGTTTGTTTGTTTTACACCATTTTAAAGGGGATTTTATTTTTTGCTTTTTGTTTCTGATATTTCATTGTTAATGTAAGGAAATACAACAAATTTCTATATATTGATTTTATATCCTGCTGTGTTACAGAATTCATTTATTAGTTCTAAATTTTTGTATGGCGCCTTTAGGGTTTTCTATATAGAGTTATCACATTAATAATTATTTGCAAAGAAGCTCATTTAATATAGCTTTCCCTCATTTTTTACCAGTATTATTTGTGACAGATATTTGCTAAGAGATGACAATTAAAGCAGCTTCTACCTTGCCAACTCAAGCAGCAGATTTCTTAAGGAGCATTTTTTAAAAACCAAACTATATAGAGCCTCAGTGGGCTATGTGACTAAATTGTGAGCAATTGAAGGTTTGTTTTCATTTCAATCATGGGAGTTCAACTCGTTTATCTTCTGTATATTACCTGCATTTCTAATATTGTAGGCAATAAGTGAACCAACGAAAGAACAAATGAATAAAGGAGCATGTAACAAAGACATGTTTTAGATCACTACTTTAGATGATGCGTGTGAACCCTTTCTAGTCTGAAATAAACTGCACAGGACCTGGTGCTCATGTTTTTCGATGCTCTTTCCTTTGTTGACTGAAAAAAGTGCGACATTCAGTAAATAGATGAGGCCATCTGACATTTTTACTTTTTATTTGTACATGTTCAAAATTAAATTGTTATGATGCCAATGGGCTGAAGGTTTTTTCTTTTTTTTTTTTCCCCCTACTGTTTATTTTAATCTCTGGAGACCCTTTACTGCTTCATTGAAAGGCGACAAGTTAATAACAGACAGTCTCATTTGATGTTTGGCAAAGTGCAAGCTCAGTTCAGTTGCTCAGTGATGTCTGACTCTTTGTGACCCCATGGACTGCAGGACACCAGGCTTCCCTGTCCATCACCAACTCCCGGAGTTTACTCAAACTCATGTCCATCGAGTCAGTAATGCCATCCTATCATCTCATCCTCTGTCATCCCCTTCTCCTCCTCCTGCCTTCAATCTTTCCCAGCATCAGGGTCTTTGCCAAAGAGTCAGCTCACGTCAGGTGGCCAAAGTATTGGAAGTGAAGAACAGGCAGGACACAAACCTGAATGGCAACTGTTTGCCATCCTGCATAGATGGTTATCAAGACATTCGTGTCAGAGAAGAGGAAGCAAAGTGCAGGGCAGTTTGTTGTGCTATCTGCCCTAACCGCGTTAGCTCTTACTACTCAAGTTAGACCTGAGAAGATGAAGGGACTCTAAGCCCCACTAATTCCCAGTGGGGAGTAGCTCCAGCCTTAGGGGAGAAAGGGTCCATTTTGAGGGAGTGAGTCATGCATTTCAGGGGAGCAGCAGAAAGCCTCTGCTTGGCTTGTGCTGTGATGACCACATTTTCAGTCTTTTGTTTCATTTTTGTACCTTAAGAGTTCATAAATTTCCATAGGCAAAAGTACCCCTTTGTGAAACATATTTGGGAATATGTGTTATAGATCTATATCCATTGGAAATTTATTTTAACCTTTAAAAATGAGGAAACAAACACAAAGTAGGAATAATGTGCAAGTAATTAAATTGGGAATCTCAGTTTTGTGTTCTTTAGTTAGCACTATTTATTCCAGATTTTCTCTCAGACAGTCAGGTGTTAAAATTATTCACCATGTGAGCTAGTAAAGTTATTTCTCTCCACGGGACCCAGGCAAGAAACCAGGAAGACAATTACTCACCTCCTCAGGGTGAAAATTTAATTACTCTTTATATGTTGCCAAGATAAAGCACAGATATAATTATTACTAAAACATGTACAACAGAGCTCTCAAAGTTGTTGCCTGACAATATTTTGGTGACCTTTACTCTCCTCACATGTTGTCCTTTGGCCTTTCAACTTTGCTTTTGTCTCTGGTGTTTAAACTATAGGTTAATTATACTAATAGTATGAAATCAGAAAAGCAAAATAATTATAAACAGTAACATATTTCAAACTTGCCTAACAAAATTCTCTTCATATTTCAGTTCAGTTCAGTTCAGTTGCTAAGTTGTGTCTGACTATTTGCGACCCCATGAATCACAGCACGCCAGGCCTCCCTGTCCATCATCATTTCCGAGTTCACTCAGACTCAAGTCCATCAAGTCCGTGATGCCATCCAGCCATCTCATCCTCTGTCTTCCCCTTCTCCTCCTGCCCCCAATCCCTCCCAGCATCAGAGTCTTTTCCAATGAGTCAACTCTTCACGTGAGGTGGCCAAAGTACTGGAGTTCCAGCTTTAGCATCATTCCTTCCAAAGAACACTCAGGGCTGATCTCTTTTAGAATGGACTGGTTGGATCTCCTTGCAGTCGAAGGGATGCTCAAAAGTCTTCTCCAACACCACAGTTCAAAAGCATCAATTCTTCATCATTCAGCCTTCTTCACAGTCCAACTCTCACATCCATACATGACCACTGGAAAAACCATAACCTTGACTAGACGGACCTTAGTCGGCAAAGTAATGTCTCTGCTTTCTAATATGCTGTCTAGGTTGATCATAACTTTCCTTCCAAAGAGTAAGTGTCTTTTAATTTCATGGCTGCAGTCACCATCTGCAGTGATTTTGGAGCCCCCAAAAATAAAGTCTGACACTGTTTCCGCTGTTCCCCCATCTATTCCCAAAAAAACACTAGTCTGTTCCTCATGTTGAATTAGGAAGCAAAAAAAGGAAAAGGAAAAAAAAAAAAAAAAGGTGGGGTTTGACATCCATGAGATCTAACAGAAATTTTACTAGTGATGATAGAGAGCTGGCTTTTCCTAGGTTAATGATATTTCCAGAATTTAGATATTGTAAATCTGTTCTTGATGTTCAGTTGCTCAGTCATGTCCAACTCTGTGAACCCATGGACTGCAGCATGCAGGCTTCTCTGTCCTTCATTTGCTCAGACTCATGACCATGAGTTGCTGATGCCATCCAACCATCTTATCCACTGTTGCCCCCTTCTTCTTCTGCCCTCAATCTTTCCCAGCTTCAGGGTCTTTTCTAATGAATTGGCTTTTTTCACATCAGGTGGCCAAAATATTGGAGCTTCAGCTTCATCATGAGTCCTTCCAAAGAATACTCAGGGTTGATTTCCTTTAGAATTGACTAGTTTGAACTCCTTGCAGTCTGTCTACTCCAGCCCTACTCCAGTTCAAACGCATCAGTTCTTAGATGCTCAACCTTCTTTATGATGCAATTCCTACATCCATATATGACTACTGGAAAAACCATACCTTTTACTATATAGACCTTTATCAACAAAATGATGTCTCTGCTTTGTAATACACTGTCTGTTTGTCATAGCTTTCCTTCCAAAGAGCAAGTATGTTTTAATTTCATGGCTGCAATAACCATCTGCAGTGATTTTGAAGCTCAAGAAAATAAAGTTTGACACTGCTTCCATTTCATTCCTCTATTTTTCATGAAACTATTGGACTGGATGCCATGATCTCAGTTTTTTGTTTTGTTTTGTTTTAATATAAAGTTATTTATTTTAATTGGAGGCTAATTACTTTACAATATTGTATTGGTTTTGCCATACATAAACATGAATGTTGAGTTTTAAGACAGCTTTTTCACTCTCCTCTCTCACCTTCATCAAGAGGCTGTTTAGTTCTTCTTCACTTTCTGCCATTAGGGTGGGGTCATCTGCATATCTGAGGTTATTGATATTTCTCCTAGCAATCTTGTAAATCTGAAAGTACACAAGTATTATAAAAAGCAAGTCTACTGTGTCACATATTTACCAAAAATTCAGTAAAAAATTAAAAAGTAAATAATAAATAGAAGATTGATAAATGCAACTGTGTATCTGTCTAATTAAGAAAGTAGAATATGCTCCGAGAAACAGAAAGTATGTAATGCCATGAACTGGTGCCCCACGTAAAGAAATTGCTAAGTCATTCCTCACTTCTTTCTCTGTTATGTAATATAATTCCTAATTTCTTTCAGGTCACCCCATGCTTCCTTCTTCCTTGAAAAACATTAGCATTGAAGCTCATAGTAGCAAAATATACCACATAACACCTCTCTCGGTTATAATCACCTACAGGCCAATTGATCTATCCCCCTTATTCCTTGGAACATATCAGCCCCTGAATACTGTCAAAATTGTTTGCTATTCTGTAAAAAACTGGTATCTCTCTTAAAAACTGTTCCCGTAGTGATCGATCTTTCCAAAACTCTTGTGTTTTATTTCTTTTTCCTTCTACAATATCCAAATCTCCATCTTAACTAAGTCATCCCTTCCTATGGCTTTACTTCATACCAGTTCTGTTCAACAGAACTTTCTGTGGTGGTAAGGGTGTTCTGTATCTATGCTATCTATTCAGTAGTACTGTAGACTGAATGGTTGTTTCCTAAAATTTATATGTTGGAATTTAATCCCCAATGTGTTGGTATTTGGAGGTGATGCTTTTGTGAGATGATTAGGTCAAAAGGGTAGAGTCTCCATGAATGGGATTGGTGCACTTATAAAGGAGTTCTCAGCTTCTTTATCTCTTCTTCCATGTGAGGATAAGGCAAGGAGATGGCCACCTATGAGCCAGGAAGCAATTTCCCTGGTGAGTCTGAGTCTGCTGATATATTAAAAAACAAACAAACAAACAAACAAACTTTTTATTGTGGTAAAAGTCACATAATATAAAACATACTATTTTAACCATATTTAACTGTAGAGTTCAGCGGCACTAAGTACATTCACGTCATTGTTTAACTGTCACCATCATCCATCTCCTGAATATTTTACCCTCCTAAACTCTGTCCCCATTAAACACTGTCACTATTCCTCCTCCTTACCACCACCCCCTCCAGCCCAGGTGTCTACCAATATATTTTCTTACTCTATGAATTTGACTATTCTAGATACCTTGTGTAAGTAAAATCAAATAGTGTTTTTCTACACCTATTGTATATTGGAATGCATTTTTAGGGTTAACTTCATATATGTTCTAAAGATTGTACTCCCCCCTCCCATGCTATACATTAGGTTCTCATTAGTTACCTATTTGTTACATAGTAGTATAAACATATCAATCCCAATCTCCCAATTTATGCCTTCCCTCCCTTCCTTGATGTACATATATTTATTTTCTACAGCCTTCAAAGCTGAGAGATAAATGGTTGTTGGTTAACCCCTCCAAAGAATGATAGTGCATTATTGTAGCTAGAATAGAGTAAGACAAGTAACCAGAAGCCACATGTGCTATTAAGCACTAAAATGTAGGTAACGTGACAAGGAAGTAAATTCTAAATCTACTGAATTTTTACTCATTTAAATAGCCACTGTGGCTACTGTGGGGTCTCTGGGTCCCAGTGAGCTCAAGGTATGTTTGAGCCCTTTGAGCATCTCTGGCAAGCATGGGGTTTAATTCTAAACACAGTTTCACCCCTCCTACCATCTTGTGGGGCTTCTCCTTTGCCCTATGACATGGAGTATCTCCTCAAAGTCGCTTCAGTGCTCCAGCACTACTCAGCCACCACTCCAGTACCTACCATTCTTCTGGGGCTTCTCTGCTGTCAGATGTGGGGCATCTCCTCACAGTCACCCCAGCACTGTGCAGGATCACACAGCTGCCACTTCTTGCCCCGACCAGTAATGCTGAAGAAACTGAAGTTGAATGGTTCTATGAAGACCTACAAAGACCTAGAACTAACACCCCAAAAATGTCCTTTTCATTGTAGGGGACTGGAATGCAAAAGTAGGAAGTCAAGAAACACCCAAAGTAACAGGCAAATTTGTCCCTGGATTACAGAATGAAGCAGGGCAAAAGCTAACAGAGTTTTGCCAAGAGAATGCACTGGTCATAGCAAACAGCCTCTTCCAACAACAGGAGAAGACACTACACATGGACATTACCAGATGGTCAATACAAGAATCAGGTTGATTATATTCTTTGCAGCCAAAGATGGAGAAGCTCTATAGAATCAGCAAAAAACAAGACTGGGAGCTGACTGTGGCTCAGATCATGAACTCCTTATTGCCAAATTCAGACTTAAATTGAAGAAAGTAGGGAAAACCACTAGACCATTCAGGTATGATGTAAATCAAATCCCTTATGATTATACAGTGGAAGTGAGAAATAGATTTAAGGGACAAGATCTGATAGATAGACTGCCTAAGGAACTATGAATGGAGGTTTGTGACATTGTACAGGAGGCAGTGATCAAGACCATCCACAAGAAAAAGATATGCAAAAAGGCAAAATGGTTGTCTGAAGAGGCCTTGCAAACAATTGTGAAAAGAAGAGATGCAAAAAACAGAGGAGAAAAGGAAAGATATTCCCATTTGAATACAGAGTTCCATAGAATAGCAAGGAGAGATAAGAAAACCTTCCTCAGTATTCAGTGCAAAGAAATAGATGAAAACAATAGAATGGAAAAGACCAGAGATCTCTTCAAGAAAATTAAAAATGCCAAAGAAATATTTCATGAAAAGATAGGGTCAATAAAGGACAGAGATGGTATGTGCCTAACAGAAGCAGAATGTATACTAAATGTCAAGAATACACAAAAGAATTATGCAAAAAAGTTCTGCATGACCCAGATAATCATGGTAGTGTGATCACTCACCTAGAGCCAGACATCCTAGAACGAGAAGTCAAGTGGGGCTTAAGAAGCATCACTACAAATGAATCAAGTAGAGGTGAATCAATTCCAGTTGAACTATTTCAAATCTTAAAAGATGATGCTGTGAAAGTGTTGCACTCAATATGACAGCAAATTTGGAAAACTCAGCAGTGGCCACAGGACTGGAAAATGTCAATCCCAAGGAAAGGCAATGCCAAAGAATGTTCAAACTACCGCACAATTACACTCAACTCACACACTAGTAAAGTAATGCTCAAAATTCTCCAAGCCAGGCTTCAGCAATAGGTGAACCTTGAACTTCCAGATGTTCACGCTGGTTTTACAAAAGGCAGAGGAACCAGAGATCAAATTGCCAATATCCGCTGGATCATGGAAAAAACAAGAGAGTTCCAGGAAAACATCTATTTCTGCTTTATTGACCATGCCAAAGCCTTTGACTGTGTGGATCACAACAAACTGTGGAAACTTCTTCAGGAGATGGAATACCAGGCCACCTGATCTGCTTTCTGAGAAGTCAGTATGCAGGTCAGAAGCAACAGTGAGAACTGGACATGAAATGACAGACTGGTTCCAAGTGGGAAAGGAATACGTCAAGGCTGTATATTTTCATCCTGCTTATTTAACTTATATGCAGAGTACATCATGAGAAATCCTGGACTGCATGAAGCACAAGCTAGAATCAAGATTGCTAGGAGAAATATCAATAACCACAGATATGCAGATGACACCACCCTTATGGCAGAAAGTGAAGAAGAACTAAAAACCCTCTTGAAGAAAGTGAAAGACGAGAGTGAAAAAGTTGGCTTAAAGCTCAACATTCAGAAAACGAAGATCATGGCATCTGGTCCCATCACTTCATGGTGAATAGATGGGGAAACAATGGAAACTGTGAAAGACTTTTTTTTTTTTTTTCCTCCAAAATCACTGCAGATCATGACTGCAGCCATGAAATTAAAAGAGGCTTGCTCCTTGAAAAGTGTGTTATGACCAACCTAGACTAAAGAGACCTATTATCTTGCCAATGAAGGTCTATCTAGTCAAAGCTATGGTTTTTCCAGTAGTCATGTATGAATGTGAGAGTTGGACTATAAAGAAGGCTGAGCACCAAAGAATTGATGCTTTTGAACTATGATGTTGGAGAAGACTCTTAAGAGTCCCCTGGACAGCAAGGAGATTCAACCAGTCCATCCTAAAGGAAATCAGTCCGGAATATTCATTGGAAGGACTGATGCTGAAGCTGAAACTCCAATACGTTGGCCACTTGATGTGAAGAACTGACTCATTTGAAAAGACCTTGATGCTGGGAAAGATTGAAGGGGGTTGGGGGAGAAGGGGGTGACAGAGGATAAGATGGTTGGATGGCATCACTGACTCAATGGACATGAGTTTGAGTAAACTCCGGGAGTTGGTGATGGACAGGGAGGCCTGGTGTGCTGCAGTCCATGGGGTCGCAAAGAGTCAGACACAACTGAGCAACTGAAGTGAACTGAACTGACTGTGGGTACTTTCTTATACACTGCAGGTTAGATCTTGTTATTAACTATATCTATACACACTACTCGGAGAAGGCAGTGGCACCCTACTCCAACACTCTTGCCTGGAAAATCCCATGGATGGAGGAGCCTGGTAGGCTACAGTCCATGGGGTCGCTAAGAGTCGCACATGGCTGAAGTGACTTAGCAGCAGCAACAGCATACACACTACTTAATCTCATTGCCCTGTATATCTCTCCTTCACCAAACTGCCTGTATTTTTAGCTCACTGTCTCTAGAATTCATCTCCAACAGATTTAAGATATCCTCCCCCTTAGACCTTGAATCCATTTGTCTTACTACTTTTCACTGTCTTTAGTTCCAAGAGCTTCTCCGTACCCAAAGCAATTAGAGCAAAACTTTTGTTACAGAGTTAAATTTATACTCCTTGTGTCCTTCACTGCTACTTGCCCCACGCATTCCATGCTGAGGGTCTCCCTCTGCTCTGGACACATTGCTTTTCTTGCTTTTCCTAGAACATTACCAGATGTGTTTTCTTTGCATTCACCCTTCCTTCTGTATGCAGGGATGTCTGTTTTTACCTTCTCCTCTTTTCTATCATCACTAAACTTTCATCAACATCACATTTCTTAAAACCTCTTACCACAGATGACTCTGGAAGGAGTATACCAGTAGAGCTTCTGTAGTTCTTGAGAGTCACAGTGATTTAAACCGTTAAGAACTTCAGTTTATAAAAAGCTATTTAGTATAGGTGGCCACCATCTTTGGCAAGAGATTCCCCAATCTTCTCTCTCCAGCCCTTCCAAAGCTTATGCAAGTTTCTAGTGATATACGAAAACACTTCATACTTGGAATACAAAGAATGGCTTCTGTTTTCCTGAGTGAAATCTGACATACACTCTGTAAGGAAACAATCTTCCTCTTGAAGCTGTACTCCTCCCTTCCCCCCTTCCTTCAGATATCTGCTCCCTACTCTGTATTAAATAACACCCCCACCTCCCAACCATCTTTCCTGATTTCTAGGCATTGATTTATCTCCACAGCACTTATTGCCAGCAAACATGCTTATATTGACACATCTGTTTAGTGTCTGTATCCTCCCAATAGAACGTAAGCTTCTTAGGACAGGGATGCTTTCTTTTTTATTTATTTATTTATTTATTTAGTGGTAAAAGTCATATAATGTAAAACATGCTATTTTAACCATATTTGACTAAGTGCCAGTTCAGTGGCATGAAGTACATTCACATTGTTGTGCAGCTCTCATCATCGTCAATCCCCTGAATTCCTCAATTTCCTAAACAGAAATCTGTATCCATTAAATAGTAAGCCTCCTTCCCCCCTCCCCACCCCATCCCCCAGGTTGTGGCATCTACAAACGTACTCTGTGAATTTGACTATTTTATGTACCTCACATAGTGGGATCAAACTGTTGACTCACCACTGCATTTGCATTGCCAGAAGAAGGCACAGCATATAGTAGGGTCCTAATACATCTTTGTTGAATGAATGAAGGAGTCAATTTGCTGTACCTTAACAAATGAGCATATTACTTTTTATGGATAAGTAATATTCTGTTGTATAAATGTTTACAATGTACTGTAAATACACTTCATTGCATAAGTACGTATAATTTGGAATATTACTCAGCCATAAAAAGATGAAGTAATGCTATTTAAAGCAACACGGATGGACCTGAGATTATAATACTAAGTGAAATAAGTCAGAAAGAGAAATACAAATATCATGTGATATTGCTTATACGTGGAATCTAAAAAATGATACAAATTATTATCTTATGGTTACCAAAGGTAAAAGGGGTTCAGGATTGGGATAATTTAGGACTCAAACAGATACAATTTGCTATATATAACATAGATAAAACAACAGGTGCCTACTATATACCACAGAGAACTATACTCAATATTTTATAATAACCTATAAAGGAAAACAATTGAGATATAGATATATATATATATATGCATAACTAAATTACTTTGCTGTATAGCTGAACTTAACACAACACTGTGAATCAAGTATACTTCTATTTAAAAAAGTGAACATAATGCTAATTAATGTTTAAACAATGTTGGCAATTTACCAGATATAGTTGTAAGGGTTTTACATAATAGTAATTCATTTTTAGTCCTTCTAAGAACCCAATGAAGAAAGCATTACCTTTCCATTTTCTAGATGAGGAAACTGAAGCACAGATAGATCAAGTAATTTACCCAAAGTTGCACTATTAATGGAGATCAAAGGTCAGGGCTTGATCTCAGTCAGGTTGACTTGTGTTCAGTCACTAAGTTGTGTCCAAATCCTTGCTATCCCATAGGCTGTAGCCTGTCAAGGTCCTCTGCCCAGGGAATTTTCCAGGCAAGAATACTGGAGTAGATTGCCATTTCCTATTCTAGGATATCTTCCTGACCCAGGGATAGAACTCACATTTCTTGGGTCTCCTGCATTGGCAGGCAGATTCTTTACCAGTAGAGCCACCTGGAAGCCACCTCTGGCCTTTTATTGGGATTCAAAAAGGAAAGGAACATAAATAATAAAAATGTGGGGGCTCATTTTAAAATTCAAACATCCTGAATATTTTACAATATAAACACAGAAAATTCTTTTCACTTTCCAATTCTGACACAAAAACGACAGAAATAGGATGCATTTCTACATTTAAAATGTAACAAAAATAGCAATGGTATTTTTTATTAAGGTTTCTTTTTGATCCGTAGGTAGTTGTCCAGTAATACTTACTTAAAGGTGGATGTGTTATAAGGACATATGCAAACATGTAATAAGAGAGTGATACAATGGTCAGAGTCACCAGCTAGGGAATGCAGGACTTCTGGCCTATGGAATACAGTAGAAAAGGGATATAGGATCAGGGCATGATTTCATTGCATGTGAGGGAGGAACAAATGTCACTTAGGAGATACTCGAGAAATCCTGTGACTAAGATCTGAGAAATTTAAAAAGAATCCCTTTTGTCTAGCTGTTATTTACTATATTGACCTTTTTTCTTCCAGCATGTAACATGTATTTGTCAAATGTGTTTGGTTGTATTACACAGTGATGAGACAAAGTTCCTGTTCTAATTACATTTACAGTTTAGTAGAAACACATAAAAATATCATATTATGATGCTGTGAAAGTGCTGCACTCAATAGGCCAGCAAATTTGGAAAACTCAGCAGTGGCCACAGGACGGGAAAATGTCAGTTTTCATTGCAATCCCAAAGAAAGGCAATGCCAAAGAGTGCTCAAACTACTGCACAATTGCACTCATCTCACATGCTAGTAAAGTAATGCTCAAAATTCTCCAAGCCAGGCTTCAGCAATACGTGAACTGTAAATTCCTGATGTTCAAGCTGGTTTTAGAAAAGGCAGAGGAACCAGAGATCAAATTGCCAGCATCCGCTGGATCATGGACAAAGCAAGAGAGTTCCAGAAAAACATCTATTTCTGCTTTATTGACTATGCTAAAGCCTTTGACTGTGTGGATCACAATAAACTGTGGAAAATTCTGAAAGAGATGGGAATAGCAGACCACCTGACCTGCCTCTTGAGAAATCTATATGCAGGTCAGGAAGCAACAGTTAGAACTGGACATGGAACAACAGACTGGTTCAAAATAGGAAAAGGAGTACGTCAAGGCTATATATTGTCACCCTGCTTATTTAACTTATATGCAGAGTACATCATGAGAAACGCTGGACTGGAAGAAACACAAGCTGGAATCAAGATTGCCAGGAGAAATATCGATAACCTCAGATATGTAGATGACACCACCCTTATGGCAGAAAATGAAGAGGAACAAAAAAGCCTCTTGATGAAAGTGAAAGAGGAGAGTGAAAAAGTTGGCTTAAAGCTTAACATTCAGAAAACAAAGATCATGGCATCTGGTCCCATCACTTCAGGGGAAATAGATGGGGAAACAGTGCAGACAGTGTCAGACTTTATTTTTCTGGGCTCCAAAATCACTGCAGATGGTGACTGCTGCCATGAAATTAAAAGATGGTTACTCCTTGGAAGAAAAGTTATGACCAACGTAGACAGCATATCCAAAAGCAGAGACATTACTTTTCCAACTAAGGTTCATCTAGTCAAGGCTATGGTTTTTCCTGTGGTCATGTATGGATGTGAGAGTTGGACTGTGAAGAAGGCTGAGCACCGAAGAATTGATGCTTTTGAAATGTGGTGTTGGAGAAGACTCTTGAGAGTCCCTTGGACTGCAAGGAGATCCAACCAGTCCATTCTGAAGGAGATCAACCCTGGGATTTCTTTGGAAGGAATGATACTAAGGCTGAAGCTCCAGTACTTTGGCCACCTCATGCGAAGAGTTGACTCACTGAAAAAGACTCTGATTCTGGGAGGGGTTGGGGGCAGGAGGAGAAGGGGACGACCGAGGATGAGATTGCTGGATGGCATCACAGAATCAATGGTCGTGAGTCTGAGTGAACTCCAGGAGTTGGTGATGGACAGGGAGGCCTGGTGTGCTGCGATTCATGGGGTCGCAAAGAGTCGGAAACGACTGAGCGACTGAACTGAACTGAACTGAACTGAACTGATGTAGCCTCTTTGTTAAAGGTGAAACCTCTGGACTCCCACACCTTGGATTTGAGTCCTGACTCCAAGACTGTCTGGGCAAAATATTTAACCTATCAGTATCTCTGTTCTTTATCCCTAAAGTAGATATAAAAACTATATCTACCTCATAGGATTACTAGAGGATGAAATGGTTTGATATTCATAAAACAGTTAGAACAGTGTATGATACATGATAAAGACTGTAAATGCCACTTGTTGTTTAATGTAATATTTATGATATATAAAACATAAATTATAATAAATTATTTGTATCTCCAGAACACAGCATTTCATTCCAGATCACTCTGTCTTCTTCATTCTTTTCCTTCTCCTAAAATTTTGTATTGCTAAAATCTACAGTTTCTCCTTTTGGGTCTTTATTTTATTGTCACACTGCTGTCATACTCACAACAGTTTAAGTTCCAGATGTGTGGGAGTTTTCCCTACAACAAGCAAGTCTCTGTGGTACCAGCTGGGTGTCCTACAATGTAACTCATTTCTGACATTTTCTACCTGGAGATGGTGTTAGATCCCACAAACTGAAGGCTCAATCCTATAAGAATGCTCCTTTTCCATTTCAGGTGCTGATCACAAGTAATAGATCCCCTGGGTTACCAACACCTTCTGTTTGATTTAGCTGCAACCCCCTCTGCTGGTTCAAATAATCTGCTAGGACAGCTCATGGAACTCAGGGTAACACATTTACCAGCTTATTAAAAGATCTGATAAAGGATACAGATGAATATCCAAATAAAGAGATATATAGGACTGGATCTTGGAGCATCCTGGGCAAAGAAGCTGCTGTCCCCTTGAAGATGGGGTGCATCACCCTCCTAGAATGTGGATGCATTGAGCCACTTAGAAGCTCCTACAAACCTGTACTATGGGGAATTTTATGATGGCTTCTTCATGTAGGCATGTGGGATTACTAACTCTACCTGAGTCCCTCTCTCATCTCTGGAGGATGGGCTGAAAATTCAAAGCTTCTAATCATGCCTTGGTCTTTCTGGTAACCAGTCCCCTTATGGAAACCATGCAGAAGCCCACCCTGAGTTGTCTCATAGAACAGCAGATGCTTCTAATGCTCTTTCACTTAGGAAATTACAGGGGTTTAGAAGCCTGGGGCCAGGGATGGGGCCAAATACCAGAAAACAGATTTTCTCTTTTTTTACATATGTCATTTCCTGATTCCTTATTAACACCAACTTGCTTTTGAAACTCAAGTAAAGCATCAATTCAGAATTGAAATAGTACTTATTATATCATATGTAATAGTTGGTACAAGTTTTTGTTGCTGTTGATTTACTTAGATTCATGCTTCTAGTTCACAGGGACAGTTTTGAATGATCTTGTACGCTCAGCATCTAACAGTGTCTGGCATGTAGGGCAGGGATTTAACAGCAAAAACAAAACAGTGCTTGCTGCATAAAGAACAGAGGGGCTATTGAAGCAATATTATGCTCTCCAAGAAGAAGGCCCCAGGGTATCTCCCAAGAAACCTGCAGAAGTCTTGTATCTTAATTTATTTCCAACTGTCTGAACCTTAGCCTTAAGGGCTTAGAAAATGCATTGGAACACACACCAATACTTTATTCATTTCTCAGGAGTGGACTCTGACTTAATTAATCAGATAAGTGAAACCAGACTGCAGTTTACCAATTAGCCATGAGAAATTCTCACACAGAAAGGGATACAAAGATGAGTGTGTTCCCTTGTTAAGGACAAAGTTTTGGGATGATCGTCAATAAATATATATTGAATAAAGAATTAACCTAGATAGAAATACTCAAGGAAGAGTTCTGGGTTGAAAAGTGTGGTATTTGAAAGTATTAAAATGGAGACATCTTTCTGACATGCGAATGTGGGGCAGGGTAGGAAGAGGTTTCAGAGCAAAAATTTAGATAATCCCTGACTTTTTCATCTTTCTTTTAAAAATTCCTCTTCATCTTATAGGAAGAGGATTCCTTGTGCCCAAAACTTGATATTGTTCTGGGATTTTAATTGGTTAGCATCTTTCAGATTTTCTCCTGAAAAAAGCCCCGCTTTTTTGAAACCCTCAAAGAAAATGCACCTTGCTTTTCACTTTAGAAGTGAGAAATCTTCTGTACATTCCCTCCTGTCACAAAGGTCTTTCCTCCTTCAATTACATTTACCTTTTCTACATTTTTTCTCTGTATGAACAGAAAAATCTCCAACCCCCACCCTTTTGTCTGTTTAGTAAACTGACCTTACTTAATTTCAGGATTTCAGTGATTTGGGGTAATGCATAGCTACCACTTTTTTTTTTTTTTTTTTTTTTTTTACAAACAGCCTCACCATAGCTTAATCTAAGGGTGTCAAAATGCTTTTTTTTAAATTGCACGTTTCCAAATACATTTTATTTTGCTGTATTTGTTAGTAAGCTATACTGCTTTTGTTGTTTAGTCACTAAGTCATTTTCTGACTCTTGCAATCCAGTGAACAGTAGCCCACAAGGTTCTGTCAATGAGATTTCCCAGGCAAAAATACTGGAGTGGGTTGCCATTCCCTTCTCCAGGGGATCTCCCCAACTGAGGGATAAAACCCATGTCTCCTCCATTGCCAGGAGCATTCTTTACCACTGAGCAACCAGAGAAGCCTCAATAAGTTATATACAATAAGCTTATTACATTTAAGGATCATTACAATGCATAGGCTATATAAAACACATATCTGGTAATAGAGGATGGGAAGCAGGTTTCAAACCACAGTCTTACCGTCTGCTGTTTTTGTAACTTAATTTAAGGTGTGATTAAATCATTTACACTTTGTAATGTGCCTAATGAAGGGATTGCTATCCCTTTTTACCGTAATTTTGACTTGTGCTACTTTTTTGTTTATTTTCAATCTGTGGTTTCTTTTAAGTTAGCTATAAACCACTTATCCAGTAAATGAAGGTTAATTTACCTAACCAGAATAAATATTCTTGAAATCCATTTTACAGGGCATGTTTAAACAAAGGCAGGTTGAAATATGCTGAAATTAAATGGCTGAGTGAGGCCTGTCCTCTCCTCCTTATGAGGGATATCATTCCCTCCAGAATGCAGGATGACATGATGCAGGTAACAGACTACATGAGGATGCTGATGTCAGCCACTGACTAGTGAAGCTCAGTAGAGCTTAGTTTCCTCTATTGCCACGTATGTGTACATACCTATGTTTTTTCATCCTAAGCCCTGCACACTGTCTCATTTGTTTGTTCTACTTTGGACAGCCACTGATTTAAATTGAACACTTTTCCAAAATTATCCCCAAATGTCACCAACTGCAGAAGAAAGTAATTTGCACTCCTGGAGATTGAAGCATTAGATTAAAGATGACAGTCACTAAATTTTTCTGAAGTTTTCTCATTGTATCTTTAAAAATCTTTAAAAGTAAAACAGCTTTAGCATTCATTTTCATATTGATTTTTAAGAAAAGTTCTTTTTTCAATAATTAACTATTTTAAAATGTATAATAGAAAATGTTTATCTTCTGGCTTTGTCTGTCTCCTGGCACATTACTATGTTCATAGAAGTTTGCTCAGGTAGATCTCTGGTAAAAGGATTCCCCTGCCAATCCAGGAGCCACAGGAGATGCAGGTTTGATCCTTGAGCCTAGATGATTCCCTGGAGAAGGAAATGGCCACCCACTCCATTATTCTTGCCTGGGAAATCCCATGGACAGAGGAGCCTGGTGGGCTATAGTCCATGGGGTTGCAAGGAGTCAGACACAACTGAACGACTGAGCATGCATAGAAGGTTTGCAAATTTGATGAATTCAGTTTTGAAACAAAGATGAAAGAGATCTCATTCCATGTGTTTACGATAATTTGAAATCAATAGGCTCCATGATAGTGATGTTTTGAAACCTAGGTGACAATAGCAGCACCTGTGACTTTCTCAGGTACCAAGATATTTTGGAACTGAGGTCTCTCAGCAAACAAGAGAGATGAGGATAATGGGACGAAGGTGCAGCCAGCAGGTTTATCATGTTTGTACCCATGACTTCTCAGAGAGAAGAGAGGCTCAAATACTCCATTTTAAAGTTTTATTTGGAATGTTAATAAAAATGAAGGAATGTCCTAATATGGTCATAAAATAAAGTACATTTTAAAATAGAAAAAGAAACATTGTATATTCAGGTAGCAGTAGAGACTCCTTTATTTTATAAGTATTGTAGTTTCTTATTTTATTTTTTTCTTTTTTTTCTTTTTTTTTAATTTTAGTTTTTATTTTTTAAATTTTAAAATCTTTAATTCTTACATGCATTCCCAAACATGAACTCCCCTCCCACCTCCCTCCCCATAACAACTTTCTGGGTCATCCCCATGCACCAGCCCCAAGCATGCTGCATCCTGCGTCAGACATAGACTGGCGATTCAATTCACATGATAGTATACATGTTAGAATGTCATTCTCCCAAATCATCCCACCCTCTCCCTCTCCCTCTGAGTCCAAAAAGTCCGTTATACACATCTGTGTCTCTTTCCTGTCTTGCATACAGGGTCGTCATTGCCATCTTCCTAAATTCCATATATATGTGTTAGTATACTGTATTGGTGTTTTTCTGGCTTACTTCACTCTGTATAATCGGCTCCAGTTTCATCCATCTCATCAGAACTGATTCAAATGAATTCTTTTAACGGCTGAGTAATACTCCATTGTGTATATGTACCACAGCTTTCTTATCCATTCATCTGCTGATGGACATCTAGGTTGTTTCCATGTCCTGGCTATTATAAACAGTGCTGCGATGAACATTGGGGTACATGTGTCTCTTTCAATTCTGGTTTCTCGGTGTGTATGCCCAGAAGTGAGATTGCTGGGTCATAAGGTAGTTCTATTTGCAATTTTTAAGGAATCTCCACACCGTTCTCCATAGTGGCTGTACTAGTTTGCATTCCCACCAACAGTGTAGGAGGGTTCCTTTTCTCCACACCCCTCCAGCATTGATTGCTTGCAGATTTTTGGATCGCAGCCATTCTGACTGGTGTGAAGTGGTACCTCATTGTGGTTTTGATTTGCATTTCTCTAATAATGAGTGATGTTGAGCATCTTTTCATGTGTTTGTTAGCCATCCGTATGTCTTCTTTGGAGAAATGTCTATTTAGTTCTTTGGCCCATTTTTGATTGGGTCATTTATTTTTCTGGAATTGAGCTGCATAAGTTGCTTATATATTTTTGAGATTAGTTGTTTGTCAGTTGCTTCATTTGCTATTATTTTCTCCCATTCCGAAGGCTGTCTTTTCACCTTGCTTATATTTTCCTTTGTTGTGCAGAAGCTTTTAATTTTAATTAGATCCCATTTGTTTATTTTTTCTTTTATTTCCAGAATTCTGGGAGGTGGATCATAGAGGATCCTGCTGTGATTTATGTCTGAGAGTGTTTTGCCTATGTTCTCCTCTAGGAGTTTTATAGTTTCTGATCTTACATTTAGATCTTTAATCCATTTTGAGTTTATTTTTGTGTGCGGTGTTAGAGAGTGATCTAGTTTCATTCTTTTACAAGTGGTTGACCAGTTTTCCCAACACCACTTGTTAAAGAGATTGTCTTACTCCATTGTATATTCTTGCCTCCTTTGTCAAAGATAAGGTGTCCATATGTGTGTGGATTTATCTGTGGGCTTTCTATTTTGTTCCATTGATCTATATGTCTGTCTTTGTGCCAGTACCATACTGTCTTGATGACTGTGGCTTTGTAGTAGAGCCTGAAGTCAGGCAAGTTGATTCCTCCAGTTCCATTCTTCTTTCTCAAGATTGCTTTGGCTATTCGAGGTTTTTGTATTTCCATACAAATCTTGAAATTATTTGTTCTAGTTCTGTGAAAATGTGGCTGGTAGCTTGATAGGGATTGCATTGAATTTGTAAATTGCTTTGGGTAGTATACTCATTTTCACTATATTGATTCTTCCAATCCATGAACATGGTATATTTCTCCATCTATTAGTGTCCTCTTTGATTTCTTTCATCAGTGTTTTATAGTTTTCTATATACAGGTCTTTAGTTTCTTTAGGTAGGTATATTCCTAAGTATTTTATTCTTTTCGTTGCAATGGTGAATGGAATTGTTTCCTTAACTTCTTTTTCTACTTTCTCATTATTCGTGTATAGGAATGCAAGGGATTTCTGTGTGTTGATTTTATATCCTGCAACTTTACTATATTCATTGATTAGCTCTAGTAATTTTCTGGTGGAGTCTTTAGGGTTTTCCATGTAGAGGATCATGTCATCTGCAAACAGTGAGAGTTTTACTTCTTCTTTCCAATTTGGATTCCTTTTATTTCTTTTTCTGCTCTGATTGCTGTGGCCAAAACTTCCAAAACTATGTTGAATAGTAGCGGTGAAAGTGGACACCCTTGTCTTAATATAAGACTGCTTTAACTTTTCTTTTTAAAAATACTCTAAGCAAGGGTTTGGGTTCCAAGTCCAACAGGACCCTAGGAGGGCCTCTTAGGATACCACTTATGTTGGATCACCCTACAAACTTATACTTCCCTGGACTACTCTACTATGTAATGGACACATCTGACAATCACTATCAATCTCTTGAATCAGAAACAACTGTTCAAACATATTTTAAAAAACTATTAAATCAGGGATTTCTCCCTCATTGAATAAATGAGGAACTCTTTTTTTTTTAATTCCAGTACATAAATTACCAAAGAAAATGGTTAGTTATCATGGTATATACAATTCAAATACATCAAACACATACCAAATGTGGTCCAAGGGAGAAGGGAATAGCAAACCACTTCAGCATTCTTGCCTTGAGAACCCAATTAACAGTATGAAAAGGCAAAAATATATGACAGTGAAAGATGAACTCCCCAAGTCAGTAGATGCCTAGTGTGCTCCGAAGATGACTAAAGAAATTGCTCCACAAGGAATGAAGAGGCTAAGCCAAAGTGGAACAGTTACAGATGTGTCTCGTGGTAAAAGTAGTCTGATGCTGTAAGAACAATATTGCATAGGACCTGAGATGTTAGGTCCACAAATGAAGGTAAATTGGAAGTGGTCAAATAGGAGATGGCAAGAGTGAACTAAAGAGTGAACTTAAGAATCAGTGAACTAAAATGGACTGGAAGGGGTGGATTTAATTCAGATGACCATTATATCTACTACTAATAGTAAGAATCCTTTAGAAGAAGTGGTGTAGCCCTCATAGTCAACAAAAGAGTCCAAAATGCAGTACTTGGGTGCAATCTCAAAAACACAGAATGATCTCTATTTTTTTTTCCAAGGCAAACCATTCAGTATCATAGTAATCCAAGCCTATGCCCCGACCATGAATGATGAACAGCCTGAAGTTAAACAGTTCTATGAAGGCCTACAAGACCTTCTAGAACTAACACCAAAAAATAAATAAATAAATAAATTTTCTTTTCATCATAGGGGAATGGAATCCAAAAGTAGGAAGTCAAGAGAAATCTGGGGTAACAGACAAGTTTGGTCTTAGGGTACAAAATGAGCAGGATAAGGGCTAGCAGAGTTTTGCCAAGAGAATGCATTGGTCATAGCAAAACCCTCTTCCAACAACACAAGAGAAGACCCTACACATGGACATCATCGGATGGTCAATACCAAAATCAGACTGATTATTTACTTTACAGGCAAAGATGGACAATTCTATACAGTAAGCAAAAACATGACCAGGAGCTGACTGTGGCTCAAACAATGAACTCCTGATTGCAAGATTCAAACTTATATTGAAGGGAGTACTTCCCTGGTGGCTCAGACAGTAAAGCATCTGTCTACATTGAGGGAGACCCAGATTCGATCCCTGGGTCGGGAAGATCCCCTGGAGAAGGAAATGGCAATCCACTTCAGTACTATTGCCTGGAAAATCCCATGGACAGAGGAGCTTGGTAGGCTACAGTCCATGGGGTCACAAAGAGTCGGACATGACTGAGCGACTTCACTCACTCACTCGCTTCACTCAGGGAAAACCATTAGGTCATTCAGGCTAATCAAATCCCTTATCATTACACAATGGAAGTGTGTAATAGAGTCAAGGGATTAGATATGATAGACAGAGTGCCTGAAGGACTATGGATGTAGGTTTATGCCATTATGTAGGAGGCTGTGATCAAGATCATCCCCAAGGAAAAGAAATGTAAAAAGGCAAAATGGTTGTCTGGGGAAGCCTTAAAAATAGCTGAGGAAAAAAAAAAAAAAAAGGAAGCTAAAGGTAAAAGACAAAAGGAAACATATATCCATTTGAATGCAGAGTTCCAAAGAATAGCAAGAAGGGATAAGAAAGCTTTCCCAAGTGAATAATGCAAAGAAATAGAGAAAAAAATTAAAGTGAGAAAGACTAGAGATCTCTTCATGAAAATGAGAGATACCAAAGGGACATTTCATGCAAAAATGGGCACAGTAAAGGACAGAAACAGCATGGACCTAAGAGAAGCAGAAGATATCAAGAGGGGGTGGCAAGAATACACAGAACCATTATACGAAAAAGATCTTCATGACCCAGATAACCATGATAGTGTGATCACTCATCTGGAGTCAGACATCCTAGATTGTGAAGTCAAGTGGATCTTAGGAAGCATCACTACAAACAAAGATAGTGGAGGTGATGGAATTCCAGTCTAGCTATTTCAAATCTTAAAAGAGGATGCTGTGAAAGTGCTGTACTCATATGCCAGCAAATTTGGAAAAGTCAGCAGTGGCCACAAGACTGGAAAAGGTCAGCTTTCATTCTAATAAAAAAAAAAAAAAGGATACTGCCAAAGAATGTTCATACTACCTCACAACTGCACTCATTTCACATGCTAGCAAAGAAATGCTAAAATTCTCCAAGATAGACTTCAACAGTATGTGAAGGCTGAACTTCCAGATGTTTAAATTGGATTTAGAAAAAGCAGAAGAACCAGAGATCAAATTGCCAACATCATTGGATAAAAGAAAAAGCAAGGGAATTCCAGAAAATCTTCTGCTTCATTGACTATGACAAAGCCTTTGATTGTATGGATAACAACAAACTGGAAAATTCTTAAAGAGATGGGAATACCAGACCACCTTACCTGCCTCCTGCAAAGCTTGTTAGCAGGTCCAGAAGTAACAGAATGAGACATGGAATAATGGTCTGGTTCCAAACTGGGAAAGCAGTACATAAAAGCTGTACATTGTCACTCTGCTTATTTAACTGATATACAGAGTACATCATGAGATTCTCTGGGCTGGATGAAGCACAAGCTGGACTCATAAGTGCCAGGAGAAATATCAGTAACCTCAGATAATGCAGATGACACCACATTTATGGCAGAAAAGGAAGAGAAACTAAAGAGCTTCTTAATTAAGATGAAAGAAGAGAGTGAAAAAGTAGGCTTAAAACTCAACATTCAAAAAACCAAGATCATGGCATCCTGTCCCATCATTTCATGGCAAATAGATGGGGAAATAATGGAAACAATGACTGATTTTATTTTCTTGTGCTCCAAAATCACTGCAGATGGTATCTGCAGCCATGAAGTTAAAGGGTGCTTACTCCTTGGAAGAAAATCTGTGACAAACCTAGACAGCATATTAAAAAGCAGAGATATTACTTTGCCAACAATTGTCTGTCTAGTCAAGGCTATGGTTTTTCCAGTAGTCATGTATGGATATTGTAGTTGAACCATGAAGAAGGCTGAATGCTGAAGAATTGATGCTATTGAACTATGGTGTTGGAGAATACTCTTGAGAATCCCTTGGACAGGAAGGAGATCAAACCAGTCAATCCTAAAGGAAACCAACCCTGAATATTCATTGGAAGGCTTGATGCTGACGCAGAAGCTGCAATAGTTTGGCCACCTGATGCATAGTGCTGGCTTATGAGAGAAGATTCTGATGCTGGGAAAGTTTGAGGGCAGGAGGAGAAGGGGGTGACAGAGGATGAGATGGTTGGATGTCCTCACCTACTCAATGGACATGAGTATGAACAAGCTTGGGGAGATGCTGAAGGATAGACAAACCTGATGTGCTGCAGTCCAAGGGGTCACAAAAAGAGGGGACACAACCAAGAGACTGAAAGACATCAAAAAATGAACATTAATCTGTTACTTTTTCAAAGATTTATTGGATATTCCTAGAGTAGCTATAGATCGGGGCAGGCAAAGAACTTAGTTTGACAGTGTTTATGATGGATATTTCCTAGCAGTTCTCAGTAAATAAAGTTGCTAGATTTAGTATATGAAAATATAAGACATCAGTTAAATATAAACATCTGATAAAAACAAATAATTTTAGTATGTCTCATGCATTTATATGCTTATACCAAAAAAATTAGCTTGCTTATATTAATATATATATATTCAGTGCTTATATGAAATTTAAATTTAAACAGGCATTTTTTTTTTTAAATTTTACCTGGCAATTCTATCTTTATGCCTCAGAGGGAAGAAAAATATTGCAAACATAACATCCGTCTAAATTTCCAGTGATGGCAGTCAATACTCTTTTAGTTCAATATCTGGTCTCTTTAATAACAAATCTTCAGTTCAGTTCAGTTCAGTTCAGTCACTCAGTCATGTCCGACTCTTTGTACCTCATGAATTGCAGCACTCTAGGCCTCCCTGTCCATCACCAACTCCCAGAGTTCACCCAAATTCATGTCCATTGAGTCAGTGATGCCATTCAGCCATCTTATCCTCTGTCATCCCCTTCTCCTCCTGCCCCCAATCCCTCCCAGCATCAGAGTCTTTTCCAATGAGTCAACTCTTCGCATGAGGTGGCCAAAGTAGTGGAGTTTCAGCTTTAACATCATTTCTTCCAAAGAACACCCAGGAATGGCCTGGGTTGGATCTCCTTGCAGTCCAAGGGACTCTCAAGAGTCTTCTCCAATACTACATTTCAAAAGCATCAATTCTTCATCACTCAGCTTTCTTCACAGTCCATCTCTCATATCTAATTAGGAACATGAGGGAATGGCAAATCTTAATAAAAATGAAAGTTTTAGGTGATAGATTGATTTTTAAGGGAAGATAAATTCATTCTAGTCATAATAATACCATTCTTCCTATAAGATATTGAGGTGAATACAGTTCCAGGTTACAGTTAGAGTCTGGATTTGGGGAAACAAGTTAGGTCTACAATGAAATTTGATATTGATGTAACAATTGTTGCTGTCTAGACATTGTCAAGACAATTTCTCTGGGAAGTTTTTCATCCTTATGAGAAGGTTATGTCCAATAAGGGCTAATAAGCAATAATAATATCTAATCATGGCTTCCCTTGTGGCTGGGTTTCCCTGATAGCTCAGCTGGTAAAGAATCTGCCTGCAATGCAAGAGACCTTGGTTCGATCCCTAGGTTGGAAAGATCCCCTGGAGAAGGGAAAGGCTACCCACTCCAGTATTCTGCCTGGAGAATTCCATGGACTGTATAGTCCATGGGACCACAAAGAGTTGGACATGACAGACCGACCTTCACTTTCACTTTCAATCAGTAATTTGGGGCTTCCCTGGTGGCTCAGCAGTAAAGAACTTGCCTGCAATGAAGGAGAACTTGATTAGATCTCTGGGTGGGGAAAATCCTCTGGAGAAGGAAATGGCAACCCACTCTAGTATTCTTGCCTGGAGAATTCCATGGAGAGAGGAGCCTGGCAGGCTATGGGGTCCATGGGGTCACAGGGTCAGACACGACTGAGTGACTAACACATACACACTCACATTCAGTAATTTGTCTAGTAAGGGCTTTATAAATTCCAGTTCTAGTAGTTTGCTTTTCCTTATCTACACACATCTTTATTTTTCTGTGTTATCTAATTCTCTACCATTATCTCTGCCAGATATCTCCTTTGTTCCCTCTTCCAAATACCAATTTATTCCTCAACCTTCAAAGTTTTACTAAACTGCCTTTCCTTAATTCTCCTGGTCAGAAGCAAGTAATCATCCCTCTGGATCCCAAGAAAAATCCCACACACAGCCTATTGAATGAGAGGAACTAACTTGACTCTTGTCTGCGCAAGTCTTAATAACTTACAAAATTCTAATTAAGCAGTTCATTTTAGTAAAGATTTTGTAGTTTGGTTTAAACATGTAGAAAATGGGTTCAGTTTCCATAGATTAGTACCTGCAATACACGGGAGTAAATAAATATTTCGACATTCTATTCAAAACATCTTTGAATGGAATGGGTCATGCTCTGGAATTTGTGAGCAGTTCTTATTGCTTGTTTTGCTGGGGACTGTAATTAAGAGTGAATTTTCATTCATACTATGAATTTTAATAATTACCAATTTAAGGGAATTTGGGAAGAAACTGTGACAGATTATTGAAATTTAGCATAATTCATTGCTGAATCGTGGTGAGTTGCTTTTTTTTCACATCAATGACTTCGGAATTAAAGAGTTCCAAGAAACTCAGAATTAGGGACCTCCCAGCGATTTATGTTTATCACAATGTTTGTATGAACACATTTAACTGAAGACTAAATGAAGAAAAATATGGAAGAGTATCTCTGAAATGTTAAAAAGAAGAGTAGGCATACAAACCCAAATCCAACATGTATGTTCAGGGAAGACAGATAAAATTGAGTTCAATTCAGTTCAGTTCGTCACTCAGTCGTGTCCCACTGTTTGCATCCACAAGAATCGCAGCACGCCAGGCCTCCCTGTTCATCACAAACTCCCGGAGTTCACTCAGACTCACGTCCATAGAGTCAGTGATGCCATCCAGCCATCTCATCCTCGGTCGTCCCCTTCTCCTCCTGCCCTCAGTACCTCCCAGCATCAGAGTCTTTTCCAATGAGTCAACTCTTTGCATGAGGTGGCCAAAGTACTGGAGTTTGAGCCTTAGCATCATTCCTTCCAAAGAAATCCCAGGGTTGATCTCCTTCAGAATGGACTGGTTGGATCTCCTTACAGTTTAAGGGACTCTGAAGAGTTTTCTCCAACACCACAGTTCAAAAGCATCAATTCTTCAATGCTCAGCCTTCTTCACAGTCCAACTCTCACATCCATACATGACCACAGGAAAAACCATAGCCTTGACTAGATGGACTTTAGTCAGCAAACTAATGTCTCTGCTTTTGCATATACTATCTAGATTGGTCATAACTTTTCTTCCAAGGAGTAAGCGTCTTTTAATTTCATGGCTGCAATCATCATCTGCAGTGATTTGGAGCCCCCCAAAATAAAGTCTGACACTGTTTCCAATATTTCCCCATCTATTTCCCATGAAGTGATGGGACCGGATGCCATGATCTTCATTTTCTGAATGTCGAGCTTTAAGCCAACTTTTTCGCTCTCCTGTTTCACTTTCAACAAGAGGCTTTTTAGCTCCTCTTCACTTTCTGCCATAAGGGTGGTGTCATCTGCATATCTGACGTTATTGATATTTCTCCTGGGAATCTTGATTCCAGCTTGTGTTTCTTCCAGTCCAGCGTTTCTCATGATGTACTCTGCATATAAGTTAAATAAGCAGGGTGACAATATACAGCCTTGACGTACTCCTTTTCCTATTTGGAACCAGTCTGTTGTTCCATGTCCGATTCTAATTGTTGCTTCCTGACCTGCATACAGATTTCTCAAGAGGCAGGTCAGATGGTCTGGTATTCCCATCTCTTTCAGAATTTTCCACCGTTTATTGTGATCCACACAGTCAAAGGCTTTGGCATAGTCAATAAAGCAGAAAGAGATGTTTTTCTGGAACTCTCTTGCTTTTTCCATGATCCAGCGGATGTTGGCAATTTAATCTCTGGTTCCTCTGCCTTTTCTAAAACCAGCTTGAACATCAGGGAGTTCACGATTCACCTACTGCTGAAGCCTGGCTTAAAAAGTTTGAACATTACTTTACTAGCATGTGAGATGAGTGCAATTGTGCGGTAGTTTGAGCATTCTTTGGCATTGCCTTTCTTTGGGATTGCAATGAAAACTGACCTTTTCCAGTCCTGTGGCCACTGCTGAGTTTTCCAAACTTGCTGGCATATTGAGTGCAGCACTTTCACAGCATCATCTTTCAGGGTTTGAAAGAGCTCAACTTGAATTCCATCACCTCCACCTGCTTTGTTCATAGTGATGCTTTCTAAGGCCCACTTGACTTCACATTCCAGGATATCTGGCTCTAGATTAGTGATCACATCATCATGATTATCTGGTTCATGAAGATCTTTTTTGTACAGTTCTGCCGTGTATTCTTGCCACCGCTTCTTAATATCTGCTGCTTCTGTTAGGTCCATACCATTTCTGTCTTTAGCGAGCCCATCTTTGCATGAAATGTTCCCTTGGTATCTCTAATTTTCTTGAAGAGATCTCTAGTCTTTCCCATTCTGTTGTTTTCCTCTATTTGCATTGATTGCTGAAGAAGGCTTTCTTATCTCTTCTTGCTATTCTTTGGAACTCTGCATTCAGATGCTTATATCTTTCCTTTTCTCCTTTGCTTTTCACCTCTCTTCTTTTCACAGCTGTTTGTAAGGCCTCCCCATTCAGCCATTTTGCTTTTTTGCATTTCTTTTCCATGGGGATGGTCCATGGTTCATCAGGCACTGTATCTATTAGATCTAGGTCCTTATATCTATTTCTCACTTCCACTGTATAATCATAAGGGATTTGATTTAGGTCATACTGAATGGTCTAGCAGTTTTCCCTACTTTCTTCAATTTAAGTCTGAATTTGGCAATAAGGTTTCATGATCTGAGCCACAGTCAGCTCCCAGTTTTGTTTTTGCTGACTATATAGAGCTTCTCCATCTTTGGCTGCATAGAATATAATCAATCTGATTTTGGTGTTGACCATCTGGTGTTGTCCATGTGTAGAGTCTTCTCTTGTGTTGTTGGAAGAGGGTGTTTGCTATGACCAGTGCATTTTCTTGGCAAAACTATGTTAGTCTTTGCCCTGCTTCATTCTGCATTCCAAGGCCAAATTTGCCTGTGACTTCAGGTGTTTCTTGACTTCCTACTTTTGCATTCCAGTCCGCTATAATGAAAAGGACATCTTTTTTGGTGTTCATTCTAAAAGGTTTTGTAGGTCTTCATAGAACTGTTCAACTTCAGCTTCTTCAGTGTTACTGGTTGGGGCATAGACTTGGATAACTGTGATATTGAAAATTGAGTTAGTCCTCTGTTATGAATTTCCTGGACAAAAATCACAGGACAAAGGTTTATTGAGGCATCATGTAGAAACGAAGTCAACTTTTCTGAAGAGGTTCATAAATCTTATTGTATATAAGAGTACTTCCCCCTCCCTTTTTTTCCATCCAGAGGCTTCCTTTGTGGCTCAACTGGTAAAGAATCTGCCTGCAATGTGGGGAATCCGGGTTTGATTCCTAGATTGAGAAAATCTCCTGGAGAAAGGAATGGTAACCCACTCCAATATTCCTGCTCAGAGAGTCCCATCAGCAGAGGAGCCTGGTGAACTACAGTCCATGGCGTTTCAAAGAGTTGGACATGACTGAACAACTAACACACACACATGCGTTGCAAAATGGTTGCCACAATCCTTACCTCAAATGGTTATTTGTGTGTGTATGTGTTGTGTGGTGAGAAGGTTAAAGATTTACTCACTTGACAAATATCAGGTATACGATACAGTATTATTAATTATAGTCACCATGCTGTATATTTGATTCTCACAACTAACTTGTCTTATCACTGAAAATGTGAACCCTTTGATCAACATTCCTAGCTTTCCCCCACCTCCAGCCTCTGGCAACGACCATTCAAATCTATGTCTATGAATTTCAGAGTGTTTCTCTTGAAAGTAAAATATGCATTATTTTCTTTGGCAAAAAATATTTTTGAATGTAGGTAACTTGTAGTTGACTGTATTTATGTTTCTTAAGATATATTATTATGATACCTCTTTTGATGTATAATCAAATAAGTTGTCTTTCTTATTGTAGAAAGGAAAACATGATTTTCAAGTATTTTTTACATCTGATCCTTCTTTTCTGAGAGCTTTTAGTTTACAGTCAGCTCTCCAAACAATCTACTTTCATCCTCTGTTGTGGATACAGAGTTACAATTCTACAAGGGTCTACTTGTGTAGACTTAAATGAAAAATTAAGTGTTCCTTGGCATTTCAGTTTAATCAAGTGCTATCTTTGTCTTCCCTTTAGGAAGACAATCAGATTACTTTCACTTCAAGGTGGTAGGCTTGCTTACACAACTTAAATGAATGCTTTATTCACTTTGTATGGGACAAAAGGATTGACTACAATAATACAGGATACCTAAGGTTATTTTGAATTCGAATTAAATATCATTAATTCTAAAGGAGATCAGTCCTGGGTGTTCTTTGGAAGGAATGATGCTAAAGCTGAAACTCCAGTACTTTAGCCACCTCATGCAAAGAATTGACTCATTGGAAAAGACTCTGATGCTGGGAGGGATTGAGAGCAGGAGGAGAAGGGGATGAGAGAGGATAAGATGGTTGGATGGCATCACCGACTCGATGGATGTGAGTCTGAGTGAACTCCGGGAGTTAGTGATGGACAGGAAGGCCTGGTGTGCTGCAATTCATGGGGTCTCAGAGTTGGACACGACTGAGTGACTGAACTGAACTGAACTGAATTCTTACATATTTAGAGTTTAGTTTTATTATGTATAGTAAAACATGCAACTCTGTGTAATAGTTGATTTATTATATAGCTTATCTTAATTTTTTAAGCATCTTAATTTCAAATACTTGTTACTTATTGAATAAATTAAGTAATAACAAGCTCCCATATCAAATATCCTCCTTGACTAATAAACCAATTGTTTGGACTTTATAGATCATGAAATTAGTCACCTTAATAATCTGTCCAAAGTAAACTTTTTCTACATTTTATTTCAGTTGAGTTCAGTTCAGTCGCTCCGTCGTGTCTGACTCTTTGTACCTCATGAATTGCAGCATGCCAGGCCTCCCTGTCCATCACCAACACCCAGAGTTTACTCAAACGCATGTCCATTGAGTCGGTGATGCAATCCAGCCATCTCATCTTCTGTTTTCCCCTTCTCCTCCTGCCCACAATCTCTCCCAGCATCAGGGTCTTTTCCAATGAGTCAACTCCTCACGTGAGGTGGCCAAAGTTAGGATTACTCATTAACTGAGAATTATTGATCTCAAATTATTAGCAAATGAAGATGTATTGCACAGAACTACATAATAAAGGAAGAAGCATACTGTTCCCATGTAATTCAAATGGAGATATCAAATGCACATCCTCTGACTATTACCTGCCTGGTTTCATAAGGTCACATACATATTTTTTTAACATAACTGACCAAATTTAAAATGTGTTTTTCATGTCAATTCAATCTATTTGCCTTTCACTTTTCTATGCATTTTACTGTGAGTCCTCTAGAGGACAAAGACTATGTTTAAAATTTTCTGATGAACCCGACATACTACCATTGGCAAGAAAGAACTCACTGAATGCAGTTTTGATACTGAGAAAGATAGTATGTTAGGTATGCACGTGTGCTAATTCACTTCAGTCGTGCCTGATTCTTTGTGACCCTATGGACTGTGGCTCTCCAGGCTCCTCTGTCCATGGGATTCACCAGGCAAGCAGCTGGAGTGGATTATCACACTCTTCTCCTGGGGTTCTTCCTGACCCAGGGATCAAACCCAAATCTGTTACGTCTCCTGCATTGGAGGGTGGGTTCTTTGCTTTTAGTACCACCAGGGAAGCCCAGTATTAGGCATAACACCAATCAAATACTAATCCCATTATTATGCTTTACTTAAACAAACATTTCCCTAATTAGATCTTTCACTCAACACCTCCATTTGTGCTATACCATGTAAAAAATAATGTTGATTTGTACTGACTCTTCAAATATGATCAGAGATGATAACTTTATCATAATGTATAAAGGGAAGAAAGGTACTCTGTTTCTCATGTATGAAAGCCCATGCTTTATATTTCATTGACCTAAAAAAAAACATCAAGCAATCTTAATTTTCCTCTGACCTATGATGAGAAAGGCAACATCACTAGACTGACAATTTCTTTTAATTCATCTCATTTTGCTTCTCTGAAACATTGTGTAAATGTGACAGCAATTAGGAAGAAATGTGCACTTCAGATCCTTTGTGATGTAAATTAATTAATTGAAATAATGTTTCCCTTCTTCAGTATGCAAAACATTATTCATAATATGCCAATAAACAAAACCAAGCTAAACAAAAAACTTGATACTAGGCAGAAAA
The DNA here is from genome assembly GCF_016772045.2 of Ovis aries. Classification (NCBI taxonomy): domain Eukaryota; kingdom Metazoa; phylum Chordata; class Mammalia; order Artiodactyla; family Bovidae; genus Ovis; species Ovis aries. The sequence continues at coordinate 1,824,670 of NC_056059.1, forward strand.
GCAACATCTCTGTTCCATTTTGTCTATATCATAAATATATTTGGACAATGACAAGAATAATAGAAAATGAGATTGTTTTGAATGATGAAGCTTTTCAAATGGAAAATGTGATACATCTGAGTGACAATAGTCATTGACCATAGTCAGTTTCTTTGGAGCCACAGAAATTTTGAATATAATCAAGAAATTTAGAAAAATTTTATATACATGATTGAAAAATAATTGTTATTTTTTCCCTTTTATTATTGTACTTTTACCACATAGAAATTCTGTTTAGCCAGAAAATTGAGTGCTAAACAGTCTGAGGTGGTATACATTGGACTTTCGGCTCAGTAATTAAGTTGAGCTAAAAATTCCTAGAATAAGACCAATATTTGAGTATGTGATTTTTTAGTTTTAAGATTTTTCTAATATTCAAAGGCCATCTTGGGGGATTTCATTATTTTGCAAGATGCCTATTTTCAATATTATTTCCACTAATCTTTTTACATGATGACTGAGATCCAGCTTGAAATTTTGATCATGGACAATATATAAAATAACAAGAGCTACCTGACTTTAACAGGATAAAATTTGGACAAGGAATTATATTAACTCACCTAAATCATGAAGTGAATAATAAATATAGCTACAATTGTTGTGTAATATAGAATAACCATTGGTTTCATATTATTTAATTGTTTCAGTGTTTTCTTATCTTGACAGTAGACTTTCATAATGCTTTTTAGTAGATAAACTCCTGGAAAATGCTCTATTATTTCAGGATTTTTCTATTACCCTTAGTTTGTCACATAGAAATTATATGGGGAGACTCTTCAACAGAAGCAACATATAATATGTAATGTGTTTTTGTTTGGTGATGAATTCTGAGATCAAAGAAAATAAGAGATGAATGGCTCTGAGGCTAATCTTCACCTGTTCTGGAACTGCAGGCTCTCGGGTCAAGGTTTCATTTCTCAACCTACTGTATAAACACATTCATAAGAGTCTACGTGCAACTTGTCTAAGCAAATCTATTGGGCAGTTCTTGTTACTGGGATTTAGCATTGTCAAAGGTCATGAAGCATCTTTACAGTGAATTCCCTAAAGATTACCTGCTATTTCCACCTGGCTACTCAGGATCCTTAGTTAAGCCTGCATAAATCAAGCTATCATGGGTCTAGAATATGATTGGGAAATAGGACATGATACCTCGATTCACGCGTGTAATACCTTCCCAGGTTTTTCTGCTTCTCTAGAGATTGTTTCTTTCTTTAGTTACGGTGACCTTGTTGCTTTTAAGCTATTGTTTAAAGCTTTAAACATTTCTTTCAGATTGTGAATTGAATTTTAAGAAACTACTTAAATTAGGGTTTTCTCAGGTTATATACCTCATAGTGGGATTGCTGGGTCATATGGTAGATTTATTCCTAGTTTTTAGACAGTAGAGAGTCTGCCTGCAGTGCAGGAGACGCCAGTTCAATCCCTGGGTCAGGAAGATCCCCTGGAGAAGGAAATGACAACCCACTCCAGTAATCTTGCGTGGAAAATCCCATGGATGGAGTAGCCTGGCAGGCTATAGTCCATGGGATCGCAAAGAGTCTGACACGACTGAGCGACTTCACTTCCTTCCATACTATTCTCCCTACTGGTTGTATTAATTTACAACCCCAAAAGTGCAGGAGGTTTCCTTTTCTCCGCAAATTCTCCAAAATTTATTGTTTGTAAATTTTTTGATGGTTGCTATTCTGACTGGCATGAGGTGATGTCTCAATGTAATTTTGATTTGCATTGCATTTCTCTAATAGTTAGCTATGTTGAACATCTTTTCGTGTGTTTGTTTACCATCTGTATGTCTTCTTTGGCGAAATGTCTGCTTAGGTCTCCTGCCCAAGACACGTGTACCCCAGTGTTCATTGCAACACTATATGCAATAGCCAGGATGTGTAAGAAACCTAGATGTCCATCAACAGATGAACAGATGATGTGGTACATGTATACAATGGAATATTACTCAGTTATAGAAAGGAAGGAATTTGAGTCAGTTGAACTGAGGAAGATGAATGTAGAGCCTGTTATACAGAGTGAAGTAAGTCAGAAAAAGAAAATCAAATATTGCATATTAAAGCATATATATGGAATCTAGAAAAATAATACTGATGAACCTATTTGCAAGACAGGAAGAGACAGACATAGAGAACAGACGTGTGGATGCAGCAGAGGAAGGAGAGGGTGGGATGAATTGAGAGAGCAGCACTGATATATATATACTACCATGTATAAATTAGATAAAGAGGCAAACTGCTATATAGCATAGGGGGTTCAACCTGGAGGGTGTGACAACCTAGAAGGGTGGGATGGATTGGGTGAGAGGTAGGTTCAAGAGGGAGGGGATGTATGCAAACTTATGGCTGATTCGTATTGTTGTATAGCAGGAACTAACACAACATTGTATCGCAATTAACCTCCAATTAAAAAAAAAAACTATTTAGCACGTTGCAGAGGATCTAGTAAATGTTAGTGATAAATGTGCATTCAGGGATCTCGCAACAGGAGAAAGTGTCATAGCACAGCTTTCTCTCTATTTCCTATTCTGGAAAAAAAATATGTTCTTAGGGTGACTATCCCTTGCTTTTCACCACACAGGCAATCTCTTAAGGGATATTAAGTTTACCAAAGTCTCTATTTATTGTGCCAAAAAACAGTTTCCTGTTTTTTCAGTTTAACATATCTCCCCCCACAATGGAACATGATACATTTTAAATGTCAAATGTATGTTCTGATGGATCTTCACAGATGTTACTTTAAAAATTAGTATTCACACATCCATATCTAACTCTCATGGGATCAGATTCAATTACACACTTGTTCATGTATATACATGCATGTTCTTGTCTCTTTTGTGAAATTAGTGACATTAGAACACTGCAAAAGTGCACATGAAAATATTTTCTTCAAATATGGTTTATTTATAATGTTTTGTTAATTTCAGCTGTACAGAAAAGTGATTCAGTTATATACACACATGCATACTTTTTCTTCATATCATTTTCCATTATGGTTTTTCATAGAATATTGAATATAGTTTGTATAACCCTATAGATAGTGCTATACAGTAGGACCATGCTGTTCTTTTTGTTTTCTATATAATAGTTATATTTTTTGTGCTTTCAAATAAAATTTGTTTTTTTCCCCTTTTAGCATCAACTGTTGAATAGTTCTCTCTATTTTGTATCCTCTGGTTTCGTGCCAATGTCATGTTTGTCATTAGTTTGCAGTTTTTGTCACATCCTCACAAAATGACCTTCCTTTATGATTTTAATTCTAACTTACATTTTTATGGAATTCTTATACATTATGTATGTGGACAGTATTAAAAGGGTTCAACATTGAAAAATGTTTTTTTTTTTTACTTTTCATTAGCATATGGAAAATATTTTCTTTGACAACCTGTGTTTCTTTTACTTATTTAATATTCGTCTAACAGTACTGAACATCTGCTTTGTGCTGTGACCTGGTTTTTATCCTGAAGATATAGGAGAGTCATTTGAAAAGATCCTCATCCATTTCTCAGAGTACCCTCAGTGTAGATAGAGAGGCAGACAGTAAACAAATAGTAACACAACACCAAAAATTTTCTGATAGTGGAGTAAATAAACTACCAAGCTCTCATAGACAGTGAATAAGGAATCAAGCAAGATTGCAAGATTCCTGATGAAATAGTCTAATGTAGACTGATGTCAAAATTATGAGAGCTAAGAAGCGAAATCACAGGGAGAGGAAAACAGAAAAGGGACCAAAAGAGACATAAAGATCAGCTTCTCAGAAGAAATTCAAGATTAATTTATTGAAAGCTAATAATACATTTCATGACTTTGAGTTTTGTATATTGGTTTATAATCAGTTAAATTGTGATGTCTAAAGCTCCAATATTACTGAATATTTAAGGACAAAGATTTATGGGAAACCTATATGGGGTAGTAAAGAGTCACACACGACTGAGTGACTGAACTGAACTGAACTGATATGCAGGTCAAGAAGCAATAGAACTGGAAATAGAACAACAGACTGGTTCCAAATTGGGGAAGGAGTATGTCAACGCTGTATATTGTCACCCTGCTTATTTAATTTATATTTAGAGTACATCATGCAAAATGCTGGACTGGTTGAAGCACAAACTGGAATCAAGATTGCTGGGAGAAATATCCTCAATATGCAGAAATTACCTCAGATATACAGAAGACCTTATAGCAGAAAGCAAAGAAGAATTAAAGAGCCTTTTGATGAAAGTAAAAGAGGAGAGCGAAAAGGCTGGCTTAAAACTCAACATTCAAAAAAAGAAAATAAAATCATGGCATCTGATCCCATCACTTCATGGCAAATAGATGAGGAAACAATGGAAACAGTTACAGACTATATTTTCTTGGTTTCCAAAAGCACTGCTAATGGTGACTGCAGCCATGAAATGAAAAGATGCTTGCTCCTTCTAAGAAAATCTATGACACTTAGCATATTAAAAAGTTGAGACATTACTTTGCCTAAAAATGTCCATAATCTATGGTTTTTCCAGTAGTCATGTACAGGTATGAAAACTGGACAATAAAAAAGGCTGAGCATGAAAAACAGATGCCTTCAAACTGTGGTGCTGGAGGAGACTCTTGAGAACTCTTGGACAGCAAGGAGATCAAACCAGTCAATCCTAAGGAAATCCACCCTGAATACTCATTGCAAGGACTGATGCTGAAGCTGAAGCTCCAATACTTTGGCCACCTGATGCAAAGAGCTGACTCATTGGAAAAGACCCTGGTACAGGGAAAGGTTTGAAGGCAGGGGGAGAAAGGGACAACAGAGGATTAGATGGTTGGATGGCATCACCGACTCAATGGTCATGAGTTTGAGTCAACTCCAGGAGCTGGTGAAGGACAAGGAAGCCTGGTGGGCCACAGTCCATACGGTCACAAAGGGTTGGACACAACTCAGTGACTGAACAACAAGAACAATTTCTGGGAATGGCAAAGAGTGGTTTGTGGCCAATAAGTGTACTATAAAAACAAAAATATTAGTAGTCAGTATCTGAGTTATTAGTCAAGTCAACTGTCCAAGATAAAAATAAGACTGAGTATACAATAGCATCCTAGTGACATTTTTAACATTGAATTATAATTCTCATTAAGTAGTACACAATAATTTTAATGTCAAAAGTAAGTAAATTCAACTATATTATGGGGTTTCCCTGATAGCTCAGCCTGTAAAGAATTCATCTGCAATGCAAAAGACCCCAGTTTGATTCCTGGGTCAGGAAGACCTGCTGGAGAAGGGATAAGCTACCCACTCCAATATTACTGGGCTTCCCAGGTGGTTCAGCTGATAAAGAATCAACCTACAGTGCTTAAGACCTGAGTTCAATCCCTGGGTTGGAAAGATCCCCTGGAGAGGGTAAAGGTTACCCAGTTCAGTATGCCAGCCTGGAGAATTCCATGGGCTATACAATCATGAAGAGTCAGACACAACTGAGCTACTTTCACTTATGGATGTTGTGCATTCAATTAATCTCATATAAGAAAGGAAATTCACAAAGAGACTTTCATATGTTTAGTATTAATAATTTTTTGCTTCAAAACCTTACACTTACCATGATTATTACTAATTATTTAAAAACTTGAGATCAAGATGGCAAGTTTAAACAATAAACTGTTAGAACCATATGGCCTTTCCTCTCTCGTTTTGTTTAAGTATCGAGATTGCCAGGAGAAATATCAATAACCTCAGATATGCAGATGACACCACCCTTATGGTAGAAAGTGAAGAGGACCTAAAAAGCCTCTTAAGGAAAGTGAAAGAAGAGAGTGAAAAATTTGGCTTAAAGTGAAACATTCAGAAAACTAAGATTATGGCATCTGGTCCCATCACTTCATGGGAAATAGATGAGGAAACAGTGGAAACAGTGTCAGACTTTATTTTTTGGGGCTCCAAAATCACTGCAGATGGTGATTGCAGCCATGAAATTAAAAGATTCTTACTCCTTGGAAGGAAAGTTATGACCAACCTAGATAGCATATTCAAAAGCAGAGACATTACTTTGCCAACAAATGTCTGTATAGTCAAGGCTATGGTTTTTCCTGTGGTCATGTATGGATGTGAGAGTTGGACTGTGAAGAAAGCTGAATGCTGAAGAATTGATGCTTTTGACCTGTGGTGTTGGAGAAGACTCTTGAGAGTCTCTTGGATTGAACGAAAATCCAAGCAATCCATTCTAAAGGAAATCAGTCCTGGGTGTTCTTTCGAAGGACTGATGCTAAAGCTGAAACTCCAATACTTTGACCACCTCATGCAAAGAGTTGACTCATTGGAAAAGACTCTGATGCTGGGAGGGATTGGGGACAGGAGGAGAAGGGGACGACAGAGGATGAGATGGTTGGATGGCATCACTGACTCGATGGACATGAGTTTGAGTGAACTCCAAGAGTTGGTGATGGACAGGGAGGCCTGGCGTGCTGCAGTTCCTGGGGTCACAAAGAGTCGGACACGACTGAGTGACTGAACTGAACTGAACTGAACAATTGGAAAGTGAGTTAAAATGAAAATGTTAGTCTTTGCGACCCCATGGAGAGTCAAGATGTAAAGGGAAGAGGGAGATTCTTTTTGAGTGAACACTAAGTTTACAGATTCTTGGTATATACTTGCAACTAAAAATCTATTTTTCTGAATGTATCTTTATAACTTGCCAAAGAAGCCTGAATGTTCTACAAAGATATATTTGGAATGTCAGGTTAAAATGTAAGCATGTAGAGAACTAAAAAATAACTGACAATATAATATTTTCTGATATTCAAATGCTATCAAATGCTCAGTGTTATACTAGGTAAAATATATGCTAGAAACATCAGAAAACATTAAATTATATCTTCAGCTATCTTCTAGTTCCCTAAATGTTAACATAAAGAGGGAAACATGTAACTCTTCTAGTGTCGATTTTAAACAATTGAGTAGAAATTTCAGCTGAACAGCTGAAATATAGGAAAGGGGATAAATAAAGGTTCACAGTCCCATTGTGTGGATAAAACAAGAGAAGTTGTTTATGGATTTCTTTTAATCTTAAAGATTTTGAAAAATTTAGGGGGGAAACTATATTTTCATAAGTGATAAAATGTCCCTGAAATAAACCTAAAAATCCAGGCATGTATATACTTATATTCTCATACCTTCATATGTGAACCATGCAGAATTTCATTTACATTAGATGATGAATTTGGTTTAAAGGGGGACAATGAAAAGTATTTAAAATATCTGATGTGCAGTGTCCAGGACACTCTGCTTGTTACAAAGGCATATGCTTTTCAGAAACTTCACTTGAATAGTGAGTGACACAATTAACTTGGAATCAGCTCAGAGATGAAGAGAATTAAAAAAGAAACTCATCTTATTTTTAGACCTCACAAGGATAAATACTATATATTTTAAAACTTTAAGGGAAACATCTAGAAATTTCTATGACTTTCACATGTGAGACATAACTCTCTGGGATGAATCACAAATTTATTGCAATCAGAAAAATTCATATTGGCAATGCTTTTTTCTTGATTATACTTAGAATACTCTAAGTATAAAGTCAATGATTTGTTAAATTTTGTATGATTAAGAAGATAAACATATCTTTTAAATGTGTTCTCAAAGCAACTCAAGGAACTCAAGGTTCCAGTTTTTTGTTTTTCCTATATATATGATCAAACTTTCAAGTCTTTGGTAAACAGAATTCTTGAGGAAGTGTGCATGTTTGATGCATACAGCAAAACATATCCTTCAAAGGTATTACACTAAATATTACAAATTTCACTCTTTCACTAAATTCCCTCACTTCTAGAGGGATGAGGCTAGAAGTTGGCCTATTTTTAAACCATGGTGATTATTTTGTTTGGAATTTTGAGTAAAATCAATTTCAGTTCTGTTGAGTCACTCACTTGTGTCCAATTCTTTGTGACCCCATGGAAAGCAGCATGCCAGTCTTCCCCATTCATTACCAACTCCCAGAACTTGCTCAAACTCATGTGCATCTAGCTGGTGATGCCATTCAGCCATCTCATCCTCTGGCATCCCCTTCTGCTCATGCCTTCAGTCTTGCCCAGAATCAGGGTCTTTTCCACTGAGTCAGTTCTTCACATCAGGTGGCCAAAGTATTGGAGCTTCAGCTTCAGCATCAGTCCTTCCAATGAATATTCAGGACTGATTTCCTTTAGGACGGACTGGATTGACCTCCCTGCAGTCCAAAAAACACTCAAGAGTCTTCTCCAACACCACTGCTCAAAATCATCAATTCTTCAGTGTTCAGCTTTCTGAGTGTCCAACTCTCACATCCATACATGACTGCTGGAAAAACCATAGCTTTGACTAGTTGGACCTTCATTGGTAAAGTAATGTCTCAACTTTTTAATATGCTGTCTAGGTTTGTCTTGGCTTTTCTTCCAAGGAGTAACCATCTTTTAATTTCTTGGCTGCAGTCACCATTTGCAGTGATTTTGGAGGCTGAGAAAATAAAATCTCTCACTGTTTCCATCATTTCCCCATCTATTTGCCATGAAGCAATGGGACCAGATGCCATGATCTTAGTTTTTTCAATATTGAGTTTTAAGCCAGATTTTTCACTCTCCTCTTTCACTTTCATCAGGAGGCTCTTTAGTTCCTTTTCACTTTCTGCTATAAGGGTAGTGTCATCTGTGTATCTGAGTTTATTGATATTTCTCCTGGAAACCTTGATTCCAGTTTGTGCTTCATCTACCTGGCATTTTGCATGATACATTCTGCATATAAGTTAAAAATCAATTTGATCACTTTTGAATAATAGCCAAGTTATACAAACTCTTCTGCCAGGATCTTGTAGTTATTTATTTCTCCTTAGAATGTGAAAATGACTTCATCAAGTATTCAAATTTATCTACAACTTTTCTCTGTAATAAGCATATGAACCATGTAATGATGCTAACTGAAACTCCAGTACTTTGGCCACATCATGAGAAGAGTTGACTCATTGGAAAAGACTCTAAGGATGGGAGGGATTGGGGGCAGGAGGAAAAGGGGATAACAAAGGATGAGATGGCTGGATTGCATCACCGATTCGACGGATGTGAGTTTGAGTGAACTCCGGAAGATGGTGATGGATAGGGAGGCCTGGCGTGCTGTTATTCATGGGTCTCAAAGAGTCGGACACAACTGAGCTACTGAACTGAACTGAATTTAGAATAATTTGTTGGACTAATTAAACATTAGTCTTTAAAAATGTATACTTTTCTACTGCCTACTGATTAGAACTGTATGATAAAATATAGTTTTCATGGACCTAAAACAATAGAACACATATTTATTTTTTAAATAAATTGTTAAATTTTATATGTTTAAGATTTATGGGAAACTGAGACCTGAGGCAAAGAGTTCTCATATAACTTGTATGCAATTTCTGCTATTATTATCCTACATCAGAATGGTATATTTGTTATAATTAATGAGTCTATAATACTACATTGAAATTAGCTAAAGTCTGTCCTTTATTGGGATTCCCTTTATTCCTACCCCATACCTTCATTTCTCTGGCATCCCATTTAAGATACATTTATTCTTTATGTCTCCTTAGGTTTCTCTTGGCTATGACAGTTTCCTAGACTTGCTTGCTTCATGCCTTTGACAAGTTTGAGGAATATTGGGCAGAGCTTAGTGGAAACAGTGAAAACAGTGACAAAATGTATTTGGGGGGCTCCAAAATAACTGCCATGATATTAAAAGATGCTTGCTTCTTGGAAAAAGCTATGATCAACCTCGACAGCATATTAAAAAGCAGAAACATTGCTTTGCCAACAAAGGTTCATCTAGTCAAAGCTATGTTTTTGTTTTTGTTTTTCCAGTAGTCATGTATGGATATGAAAATTGGACTATAAAGATGAGCAGAAAAGAATTGATGTTTTTGAACTGTGGCATTGGAGAAGACTCTTGAGAGTTCCTTGGACAGCAAGTGGATGCAAGCAGTCCATCGTAAAGGAAATCAGTCCTGAATTTTCATTGGAAGCACTGATCCTGAAGCTGAAACTCCAATGCTTTGGCCACCTGATGTGAAGAACTGACTCATTTGAAAAGACCCTGATGCTGGGAAAGATTGAAGGTGGGAGGAGACGGGAACAAAAGAGGATGAGATGGTTGGATGGCATCACCGACTCATGGACCTGAGTTTGAGTAAGTTCTTATAGTTGATGGACAGAAAAGCCTGGCATCTGCAGTCCATGGGGTCACAAAGAGTGAGACACCACTGAGCTACTGAACTGAATTGAACTGAGCTGAGTACCAATATTCAGTTCAATTCAGTTCAGTTGCTGAGTCGTGTCCGACTATTTGTGATCCCATGAATTGCAACACGCCAGGCCTCCCTGTCCGTCACCAACTCCCAGAGTTCACACAAACTCATGTCCATCAAGCCCGTGATACAATCCAGCCATCTCATCCTCTGTTGTCCCTTTCTCCTCCCGCTTCCAATCCCTCCCAGCATCAAAGTCTTTTCAAATGAGTCCACTCTTTGCATGAGGTGGCCAAAATATTGGAGCTTTAGCATCAGTTCTTTCAAAGAACACCCAGTACTGATCTCCTTTAGGATGGACTGCTTGGATCTTCTTGCAATCCAAGGGACTCTCAAGAGTCTTCTCCAACACCACAATTCAAAAACATCAATTCTTTGGCTTTTAGCTTTCTTCACAGTTCAACTCTCACATCCATACATGACCACTGGAAAAACAATAGCCTTGACTAGACAGAACTTTGTTGGCAAAGTAATGTCTCTGCTTTTGAATATGCTATCTAGGTTACTCATAACTTTCTTTCCAAGGAGTAAGCGTTTTTAAATTTCATGGCTGCAGTCACCATCTGCAGTGATTTCGGAGCCCAGAATAATAAAGTCTGACACTGTTTCCACTGTTTCCCCATCTATTTCCCATGAAGTATTGGGACCAGATGCCATGATCTTAGTTTTCTGAAGATCTTTAAGCCAACTTTTTCACTCTCCTCTTTCACTATCATCAAGAGGCTTTTTAGTCCCTCTTCACTTTCTACCATAAAGGTGATGTCAGCTGCATATCTGAGGTTATTGATATTTCTCCTGGCAATCTTGATTCTAGCTTGTGCTCATCCAGCCCAGCATTTCTCATGATGTACTGTGCATAGAAGTTAAATAAGCACGGTGACAATATAGTCTTGATGTACTCCTTTTCCTAATTTGGAACCAGTCGGTTATTCCATGTCCAGTTCTAACTGTTGCTTCCTGACCTGTATATAGATTTCTCAAGAGGCAGGTCAGGTGGTCTGGTATTCCCATCTCCTTTAGAATTTTCCACAGTTTATTGTGATCCATGCAGTCAAAGGCTTTGGCATAATCAATAAAGCAGAAAGAGATGTTTTTTCTGGAACTCTCTTGCTTTTTCGATAATCCAGTGGATGTTGGCAATTTGATCTCTGGTTCCTCTGCCTTTTCTAAAACCAGCCTGAACATCTGGAATTTCACAGTTCATGTAATGCTGAAGCCTGGCTTGAAAAGTTTGAACATTACTTTACTAGCATGTGAGATGAGTGCAATTGTGCGGTAGTTTGAGCATTCTTTGTCATTGCCTTTCCTTGGGACTGTAACGAAAACTGATCTTTTCCAGTCCTTTGGCCACTGTTGAGTTTTCCAAATTTGCTGGCATATTGAGTGTAGCACTTTCACAGCATCATCTTTCAGGATTTGAAATAGCTCAACTGGAATTCTGTCACCTCCACTAGCTTTGTTTGTAGTGATGCTTTCTAAGGCCCACTTGACTTCACTTTCCAGGATGTCTGGCTCTAGGTGAGTGATCACACCATCTTGATTATCTTGGTCGTGAAGATCGTCTTTGTACAGTTCTTCTGTGTATTCCTGCAATCCCTTCTTAATATCTTCTGCTTCTGTTAGGTCCATACCATTTCTGTCCTTTAGCAAGCCCATCTTTGCATGAAATGTTCCCTTGGTATCTCTAAATTTCTTGAAGAGATCTCTAGTCTTTCCCATTCTGTTGTTTTCCTCTATTTCTTTGCATTGATTGCTGAGGAAGGCTTTCTTATATCTTTTTGCTATTAGGAACTCTGCAGATGCCTATATCTTTCCTTTTCTCCTTTGCTTTTTGCTTCTCTTCTTTTCACAGCTATTTGTAAGGCCTCCCCAGACACCCATTTTGCTTTTGTGCATTTCTTTTCCATGGGGATAGTCTTGATCCCTGTCTCCTGTACAATGTCACAAACCTCATCTATAGTTCATCAGGCAGTCTATCTATCATATCTAATCCCTTAACTCTATTTCTCACTTCCACTCTATGGTCATAAGGGATTTGATTTAGGTCATACCTGAATGGGCTAGTCTTTTTCCCTACTTTCTTCAATTTAAGAGTGAATTGGCAATAAGGAGTTCATGATATGAGCCACAGTCAGCTCCTGGTCTTGTTTTTTGCTGACTGTATAGAGCTTCTCCATATTTGGCTGCAAAGAATATAATCAATCTGATTTCAGTGTTGACCATCTGGTGATGTCCATGTGTAGAGTCTTCTCTTGTGTTGTTGGAAGAGGGTGTTTGCTATGACCAGTGCATTGTCTTGGCAAAACTCTATTAGCCTTTGTCCTGCTTCATTCTGTACTCCAAGGCCAAATTTGCCTGTTACTCCAGGTGTTTCTTGACTTCCTACTTTTGCATTCCAGTCTCCTATAATGAAAAGAACATCTTTTTTGGGTGTTAATTCTAAAAAGTCTTGTAGGTCTTCATAGAACCATTCAACTTCAGGTTCTTTAGCATTACTGGTTGGGTCATAGGCTTGGATTACTCTGATATTGAATGAGTTGCCTTTGAAATGAACAGAAATCATTCTGTTGTTTTTGAGATTACATCCAAGTACTGCATTTAGGACTCTTTTGTTGACCATGATGGCTACTCCATTTCTTCTAAGGGATCCCTGCCCACAGTAGTAGATTTAATGGTCATCTGAGTTAAATTCACCCATTCAAGTACCAATATTAGAAACCGAAATCTGGGCACCAGGAACATTCATTGCTACTGACCTGCCTCTCAAATGATAGAAGCAAGGAGGTATATGTACATGTTCTAATCCGTATATATTCACATTTATAATTCTTTCTGTATGCAGTTGAAAGGTTGTTGCTGAGCCACAAAAGATACCGGGATTTTTGGCCTCTGGAGAAGAATTCAATCCAGGGCCAGCGATAAGGCTTGATTGCTCAGAGCTTTTGTCTAGTAAAGTTTTATTAAAGTATGGAGGAGATAGAGAAAGCTTCTGACATAGACATTCGAAGTGGAGCAGAAAGAATACCCTCCTTCTAGTCTTTAGCTGGATGTTATACAGCTACTAGCAGTTTGTTAATAAAAGAAAGGAAATGTCTCAAAACTCAGGCACCAGGCCCCTCACTCACAAGATGCATTTTGAGATAATCCTGGCACCAGGTGAGTCATCCCTGGCCATAAAATGATTGATTTGAATCTTGTAGAAGGGCATATTACCATACAAATAGTTCTAGTTCCATGGATTAGGAGAACAATGTATGAGGATAACGTACTGGTTTGTCAAGTCAGTTCTGAGCCTTTAGGTGGACTTGAAGACAGAGTCTGGGGTAAATGCATAGTACATTAACATAGCTTAAGAAAAATATTTCCATAAGAAAAAATGCATTGGTTAGCTCAAGATTTGAGAAAAGTTAAGTTCAGGTGGAACCAGGTGTCATTAAGGCAACACAGTATTTTAAGAGAAACCTCTTTTTAAATTTGTATAGTGAAGGAAAAGAATGTCGCTAGTTTGTTTCCTCCTGCTGCTTAAGAGAGAGATTAAAAAGAAAAAAGAAAAAGTCTGACACCTGCAGCCTATTTCCTCCGTTTGGAGACCCCTTGCCTTCCTGCCTGTTACCCTCTCACATTTAAGGTTAACAAGGGGCTTCCCAGGTGGCACTAGTAGTAAAGAATCCACCTGCCAGTTCAGGAAATATGAGACATGGGTTCTATTCTTGGGTCAGGAAGATCCCCTGGAGGAGGGCATGGCAACCCACTCCAGTAGTCTTGACTTGACAATCCCATGGATAGAGGAGCCTGGCAGTCTATAGTTCATTGGATCACAAAGAATCAGAAATGACTGAAGCAGCTTAGCACGTACCAAGGTAAACAGGAGTTCATACTGATGTTTGCATCTCTAATACCATATGGCATGTGCCTTCTACCCCCGCTTATCTGTAACCTCCCACCCCAGCACTGAGAAATTGGCCCTCCTTAACTGCCAACCACTTACTTTGTTGTTCAATTCCAGCATACTTGTCTAGCTCCATCAGAACTGTCAACCCATATTTCTGTGGGGGATAAATATGTGAACTAGAGCACAGTGCTGATCTACAGAATTTTGTTTTTTTAATCTAACAGACTCTATTCTAAATTACTTAGCTCAGCACATTTGCCCTCACACTTCTTGATGAGGTCATTTCATACGTTTGTCATATATTTAGATAGTAATTTTCTCATTTCATCTTGGAACCTCCCAACCTTTTAAATGGTGTTTTAATTTGTTTTAGGTAGTTAGAATAGGAAATAGGAGTCCAGAATGGCAGTGGCTAAAAGATAAGGAAGGGGAAAGCCAGCTGAAATAGAACAAAGGAAAGTCCGAGGACTGGAGTGAGGACCTCAGGTAGAATAAACAACATTCCTGGCTAGCCCAATTTACATAGGGCAGGCCTGGGGGAGGGAAAAACATAAAAAGGGAAGCCAAAGGGCCAGGGGTCTCTCTCTCTCTCTCTCCCATGCACTGGGGCGCTCTCCCACTCTCTTCTCATCGCATCTTTGGGTCCCAAAGGGCCAGGGGTCTCTCTCTCTCTCTTCCATGCACTGGGGCGCTCTCCCCACTCTCTTCTCTTCGCGTCTTTGGGTCGGCATGCCCTCACACCTTGAGGATGGATTTTCTTGCTATTTTCTAAATAAAATAGAGCTGTGACACAGAGCTGTAACATTGATTTGTCTAAGAGCTATAACATGGTCTGTCCAAGACCCAAGAGCTGTGATGCACCAAGGGCTTTAATGTCCGTCACTTCAAATCTTTGTTGTGATGAGACAGAACTGAGGAGTATATGCTCGCCTGAGAATTTACATCCATTTCCAGGTTTACATTTTGTGCTATGAAGTTCTATAAATGGTAACAATTGATTACAGTGTCATACACAATAGTTTCACTGCCTTATCACTGATTATTTTCATTATTCCTAGAATTTTGTCTTTTCCAGAATGTCACACATATGATACGTATGTTATCAAACATAACACAGTGCTTTTTAATCTGGCTTCTCTAACAGAGCAATATGGTTTTAAGATTCATTTATGCCTTTTTATGGCTTAATAACTTTCTTTGTGTTTCTGAAAAATGTACCATTATAAAAATAGTCCACAATTTCTTTATCTATTCACCTATTGAAAGCTGTATCAGTTGCTTCTAGTTTTCAGCAACTATGAACAAAACACTAGAAACACCTGTGTGCAGGTTTTAGTGGAAACATAAATTCACAAATCAGTCAGGTAAATAGCTATAAGTGCAATTGTTTGATTTTATGGTAATATTTAGCCTTGCAAGAAAGTATCAAATTGGCTACACCATTCTGCATTCCTAATAACAATAAATGAGAGTTCCTGTTGCTTTGTATTCTTGTCCAGCAGTTGGTGTTATCCTCTTGGGATTCAAGCCATTCCAATAAATATGTAGTGGTATTTCATTGTTTTAAGTTCCCTAATGATATCTGATGATGAGCATCTTTCATATGCTGATTTGCCATCTGTATAATCCTCTTGGTGAGGTTTCTGTTCAGATTTTTTTTTTTTTTAAACTAGGTTGTTTTCTTATTATTGATCTTTAAGAACTCTTTGTATATTTCGGATGCAAGCCCTTTATCTGATAGGCAGTTTTCAAATATTTTCTCCCTATAACTTGAATTTTCATTCCCTTAAGTCTTTCAGAGAATAGACGTTCATAATTTTAATAAATTCTAGTGTCAGTTTTTCATTCATGGATCAGGATTTTAGTGATCTATCTAATATTTCATTGCTGCAGCCAAATTTATTCTCCTTTGAGTTTCTTCTAAAAGTTTTATAGTTTTCAATTTAAATTAGGCCTATGATCTATTTTGAGTGATTTTTTGTGAAAGGTGTAAGGTTCTGGTTTATATTTGATGTGTTTTTTTTTTTCTTGTGGATATCCAGTTTTCCAGAACCATTTATTGAAAAAAATCTATCTTTTCTCCATTGAGTTGCCTTTGCCCCTTTCTAAAGATGAGTTTATAATAATTATGTGGTTTTTTAGCTTTTTCTAGGATTCTCCAGTCTTCCATTGTTTTATATGTTCATTCTTTTGCCAATGTCACACTGACTTGGTTACTGTAAATTTATGGTAAGTTTTGAAGCTTCATAGTATGAATCCTTCAGCTCTGTTCTTCTTCATGATTGTGCTTGCTGTTTTAAGTGCTTTGCCTCTCTATATAAACTTCAGATTATTTTTATCAATATCACCAAAAACAGCTTTTTGGAATTTTGATTGAGATTGTGCTGAAATTATAGCTCAAGGTAGAAGGAACTGACATCTTAACAATATTGTCTTGTCATCTATGAACACAAAATTTGTTGGTATTTCTTTAGATTTTATCCAATTTTGTAATCAAAATATAATAGTTTTACACAAAGATCCATTAACAATTTTGTTAAATTTATACCTAAATATTTCTTTTTTGTTGTTATTGAAAGTGGTATTGTTTTTAAAATGTCAAATTTTAACTTCACTGACAGTGCATAGGCATTCATATGTATAGGAAAACACTTGCCTTTTGAACATTAACCTTGTGTTCTGC
This sequence comes from Ovis aries, assembly GCF_016772045.2. Classification (NCBI taxonomy): domain Eukaryota; kingdom Metazoa; phylum Chordata; class Mammalia; order Artiodactyla; family Bovidae; genus Ovis; species Ovis aries. The sequence goes on from NC_056059.1 coordinate 1,841,557, forward strand.
AAATATTTCTTATGCTTTGTTATCTTTATTTCTTCTCTGGTATCCCAATTATTCATGTGTTACATCTTCTGAAATCATCCCATAGTTCTTGCATGTGGTGCTCTTTTCTGTTTTCCATTCTTCGTAGTCTTTTCACTTATGTTGGGAAGTTGATTTTCTCAGGGTATATGCCCAGTAATGGGATTCCTGGGGTATGGTAGTTCTATGTTCAGTTTTTTAAGGAGCCTCCCTTCCTGTTCTCCATAGGAGCTGTATCAATTTTATGCCTATGGTGCATGAGGGTTCTCTTTTCTCCACACTGTCTCCAGCATTTATTGTTTGTAGATTTTGTGATGATGGTCTTGTTGACTAGTATTAGGTGGTACCTCATTATGGTTTTTATTTCTCTAATAATTGTCTGTGTTCAAGTAAGTCAGAAAGAGAAAAACAAATGTCACATTAATATTTCACTTTTGACGTCTCAAAGGCCGGCCCAACCATGTGCTAAGTGTTGAACGAGCACCACATTCAGAAAGAAGCTTGTCTGCCATCACCGAAGAATAGCCCCTCATTTTCGGTGTGGGTATTTGAATGTGACCCTCTCTTCATCTGCATTTGTATTAAGACTTGAATAGCAAGCTAATGACACAAAGGAACAAGGGCTGTGGAAATTCCATCTGGACTATGGGCAGCCGTAGGTTCCCAGGTGGCAGTATTAGGGATACTGAGAGCCCAAAATCCATGGTGTCAGTAGAGTAAGCTGGGGATTCTGTGTAAAGCAGCAGCAGTGGTGACCTCACCGCACAAATTCTATGTTATCTTTTGGAGCACTGTTTCTGGCTCTATATTTCTGTTCTTCAGCATTCTAAGATTTTCCATGAGTAACTCAATATCATTTGAATGAATTCCTTCAGGTCAGTTCAGTTCAGTCACTTAGTCATTCCTTATCTACTCAAATTAGTAAAATGTAGAATATATTGACTGTAACTAGTATGTTTCCATTAAAATTAGAAACAAAACAAACAAACGAAAAAGACTGAAATAGTCACTGCTTTATAGTTTTCCCAAAGTTGCTGATCTGGAAGCTGCCCTTTCCTCATTTTATAAGGACCTTAGGCTTTTGGCTCATACCAAGACTGTCTGTTCAAAAACCTAATCTCTGAACTGCCCCAACAGAGGGGAGAGAAGAGACACTCCTCTTCCTTTTGTGTGACATTTTTTTTTATTCATCCCCAGATTTCCTCACAAAGTTAAAGTAATTTATAAAACTTTACAGAAAGATAGGTGCTTCTAAGAGGAATTGCAAGGTAGAGGGAGGATTTTAAAAAAGAAAACTATATACTAAACAATTATAGTCCAAGCCAAAAGCACTTAGGAATTTAAACCTTTACCATGAGTCACTTTATGATTGTTCCCATTTTCTAGCTTTACTCAAAAGGGGAGAGCTCTTCTGTACTTTGTCATTTATTTTACTATCAACAGTTATGTATTGGTCTCTACATCAGTGTTCCACATCCTAGAAGGCAACTATCAACCTCTCTGTCCATTTGAGCACCTCACATTCTACTCGTAGAAATCAAAAGACCCCCAGGACGTACTTCCTTTTCATAGCAGTAAATTTAACAAACAGTTATCTAGTTTAAAGACTGTCTTGTCTAAAGACTTCCCAGTCTTTGGTGGTCATTAGAACACCATGTCTTCAAGGAAAGTTCACAGTTGTGTGTGAGTACTTCAAAACATTCATGCAGCCATCCAGAGTAGCAGTTGCTATGTTAGGCATATATGGTATAGCCTTCTGAGGGTCTAGAGAGGACTCCTGAAACACACACACACACACACACACACACACACACACACACACATCTTTTCAAAGAACAAGCATTAATTCTCTGAGGAAGGTAAACCTATTCCCAACTGCCAGTTTTCTTATTTGCAAATTGTTTCTTTCATAAAGGAGATTGATCTTCATGTTTATTAGTGGGGGAAAGTGTTTAATAGTTGAGGCCTATATCTTAAGGACACTTACAACCAAATCCCTAAAATATTTGTTGGAAAAATCCTTTCAAATTCTTAGATGAGGACTATTGTCAAGTCTCAAATTTGAGGATAATTGCCTACATGAGCAGGTTCAGGAAGCCTTCTCAGTTACATGTGTGTGGTGAAGAGAGCAGGCCCTTAACTGTACTTTCCTGGATATGACATGCAGTGGGCAATCTTTTAGGAAAGAAAGAGTTGAAGAGGTAGACAGACAAGGTAGAGGCATGCAACTGCATTTTTTTCTATCAGAAATAAAAGTTCTTATTTTAAGGTTGAATTGCTTTAAATGTAGGGCATTGTAAGATACATGTAATACGTATCACCTAGAGAAATCGGCATGGCTCTCTTTCTGCTGGGCTGCTACCTGCAGGAGCTCAGCTCACACAGTGCTCCTATGTAAAGCGCACCCCCTGGAGCTCAGTGCCCTTTATGTGGATGACAATGGGAATGAGGACCCTGGAGTTGTGTAACACAGCTGGTAGTGGTAGAAGCCTTTGGATTAGTAAGAATTTTAATTTTCATATACTTTATTTGTAATTTTATTTTCTTTGGAAAGTTGTCCAAAGTCAATGGTCTCCTTCAGCAGATACTAAGTCAAATGTCTTTTCTCAAAGTTCTTGTTATACTCATTGCACTGTTGTTAAAAGTTGATCTACTTGTCAGTTTTCCTTCTACCTCAAAGCTCCAGATTTTTTTAAGATTTTCTTTTTGTGTGACCATTTTTAAAGCTTTTACTGAATTTGTTACAAGATTGCTTCTGCTTTATGTTTTTGGCTTTTTGCCCACAAGGCGTGGGATGTGGGTACAACGCATAGGGTTTGGAAGGATTGTACCCACACCACCCTGCATTGGAAGATGAAATTTTAACCACTCAAACACCAGGAATTCCCTCCAGGTTCCTTTATTCCTTTTACCAATAGTTCCAAGCAGAGTATATGGCACAAGTGTTTCATAAATGTTTCCTGAATTAAAAGTAAATTACTTTCTATGACATACATGCAATTACCTTGCATTTTTTCTACCTAATCTTAACTTGCTGCCAATTTAGTTCACAGAAAATGCACTGTGCTTATATTTATTAAATTAAATGTCTCCTAGGTATAAGCATATTAAAAAGTAAGCTTAATTAAATCTCAATTTCCTGTGATCATTATATAAGCTCCTCATTGCTGTGTCTCATATTAGCTTGGCTCAATGGCTAGATGGAAATTAACATGAATACTTAATGATCGATCACTTTTCCATTCTGACATATTACTAATGCTACTTAGAGTTTAAAGTGAATTAAGGTTAATTAGAAATGTTCGTAATTTGTCTACCCTTCTTGTCAAGACCTGCTCGACAAGCAAGGTTTCTGAAAGCACAATCAGTTCAGTTCAGTCGCTCAGTCGTGTGCAACTCTTTGCGACCCCATGAATCACAGCACACCAGGCCCCCTGTCCATCACCAACTCCCGGAGTTCACTCAGACTCACGTCCATCGAGTCAGTGAGGCCAGCCAGCCATCTCATCCTCAGTCGTCCCCTTCTCCTCCTGCCCTCAATCCCTCCCAGCATCAGAGTCTTTTCAAATGAGTCAACTCTTCGCATGAGGTGGCCAAAGTACTGGAGTTTCAGCTTTAGCATCATTCCTTCCAAAGAAATCCCAGGGCTGATCTCCTTCAGAATGGACTGGTTGGATCTCCTTGCAGTCCAAGGGACTCTCAAGAGTCTTCTCCAACACCACAGTTCAAACGCATCAATTCTTCGGTGCTCAGCCTTCTTCACAGTCCAACTCTCATATCCATACATGACCACAGGGAAAACCATAGCCTTGACTAGACGGACCTTAGTCAGCAAAGTAATGTCTCTGCTTTTGAATATGCTGTCTAGTTTGGTCATAGCTTTCTTTCCAAGGACTAAGCGTCTTTTAATTTCATGGCTGCAATCACCATCTGCAGTGATTTTGGAGCCCAAAATAATAAAGTCTGACACTGTTTCCACTGTTTCCCATCTATTTCCCATGAAGTGATGGGACCAGATGCCATGATCTTCATTTTCTGAATGTTGAGCTTTAAGCCAACTTTTTCACTCTCTACTTGTACTTTCACCAAGAGGCTTTTAAGTTCTTCACTTTCTGCCATAAGGGTGGTGTCATCTGCATATCTGAGGTTATTGATATTTCTCCTGGCAATTGTGATTCAGCTTGTGTTTCTTCCAGCCCAGTGTTTCTGATGATGTACTCTGCATAGAAGTTAAATAAGCAGGGTGATAATATACAGCCTTGACTTACTCCTTTTCCTATTTGAAACCAGTCCGTTGTTCCATGTCCAATTCTAACTGTTGTTTCCTGACCTGCATACAGATTTCTCAAGAGGCAGGTCAGATGGTCTGGTATTCCCATCTCTTTCAGAATTTTCCACAGTTTATTGTGATCTACATAGTCAAAAGCTTTGGCATAGTCAATAGAGCAGAAATAGATGTTTTTCTGGAACTCTTGCTTTTCCATGATCCAGCGGATGTTGGCAATTTAATCTCTGGTTCCTCTGCCTTTTCTAAAACCAGCTTGAACATCAGGGAGTTCATGGTTCATGTATTGCTGAAGCCTGGCTTGGAGAATTTTGAACATTACTTTACTAGCATGTGAGATGATAGGGCAAGAGAATGAGAAATGAGACACAAGAATTGAAAAGTGAAGACACAGTGAGAAGCAAATTCATAAGACACAGTGAGAAGCAAGGATCAGGGGACCAACAGCGCTCCAAGGCGAAGGTGCCAAAACTGAACCTAAGCCAGCTTTATCACACTTTCAGCCGTGAAGAAAGAATATGCAGGGAGTTAACCTGTAACTCATGTTTTCTTCAGGGCCAAAGAACAAAGTGATCATTAACCACTGAGTAACTAAGAAACAGTAATCAATAACAAATCAGTAACTAAGACTAATATTCTTATCTATAGATTTTCCCCCAGATACATAAAACATGTGAGTCTGAGAAACCAGTTGAGAAACAGTCCAACCCCAGGATTATATCTTGTTTTCAAAACTATGAACTGTTCCCTCTGGACTTGTTCCAAGAGTCTTCATTCCTTATAGCATCCAGTTTATCAATAATTATAAATTTCTTTTGTGGCCCTTGCTGGTGCCTGCTTTGCTTTTATTCTTCCTGTCTCCGGCACTTCTGACTGACGTTACATCCTTACACTTCAGAACACGATGAGTGCTGCAGACCTATGCAGGAATAATACTGGTCTTCAGAGGCTCAGCAATCAACATTTTTAACCCATTAGTTATCTCAAACCTATAACCGAACCTTTCTGGAATTTGTACATTGTCATCAGTATTCCCAAAAACACTGTTCTGAAGTGTAACCTCAAGTCTGAGTATTTTGTGATAACAGAAGATATAGTCTTTAGTGACCGTCAGTCACTTTCCCACAGGAATTTATGGGATGAAGTGGTGCAGCATGTCTTTCATTCCTGTCTCTCTCTCTCTCAACTCACCTACACCCAAGCTGCTTCCTTTGGTGCAAGTTTAAAGATTAGTTTCTTTCAGATATGACTCTTTAACTCTAAGGTAACTGATAATGTGAGTGAATGCATATTACACTGAGCACATCATTAACAAAACTTTAATAAGATGATGTAAATGTCAAGATGTAGGAATGTAACCATCAGAGGCCTTTCTTATAATCTCACACATTGTTTATTCATATAATAAAATCCTGAAGTGACAGTTTCTACTTAGCTTGTTCTGGTCGTTTCACACAGTTAAATTTCTTTGTGAATGTACTTCTGAATATGTCCAAGTTTAATGAAAAGCTTTCCAGTCTTGCAAGCTCTGACTTTATATCATGTTTCTTTTCTGTTTTCCCACAACAGACAGGACATGGTAAAAATTCTATGATTATTATGAACACATTATTTAGGTAAAAAGAGTGTATATTCTAACCTCTTAGATGAATTAATCTTTTTAATCATCATTCTAGAATTAAGATAATGTGTTACATGCAAAAAAATCCTAAAACTGAAGAGTTTATTATATATAGTATATATATAATATAGTTATATTATACATAATATATATTATATAATATTATTTAATATAATATAGTTTATTATACTACATCAGCAAGTATAACCCAAGTTTAATAACCCTGTCACAATGACTTATTCAACCAAACAATTCAGAAAAAATGATTTGCAGAAAACCAAGTTCAACGAGGATTTCTAAGATCAAAGATCAAGCAGTCACCTTAAAGTTGAACAAATATGTATACAAGTTTTAAAAATTAGAGAGTCTGGAAGATGCTAGTTGTTTTTGGGTTTTAAAATTCTCGAGAATATTGCATTGAATCTGACTCAAAATAAAAGTAAACCTCTTCTTATGGCCTTTCCATGCATACTTCAATAGCTACAATATAATAGGGACTCAAAAATGCTTTAGGATTAATGTTGATTGAATAAGGAGGAATATAGCTGCGAACATTATCACTACCATGAGAAAAGCTTACAAATGAAATTAAATTGTTGTGTTTAGTCTCAGAAACTGAATAGCAGATACCAAGTCTGCTGCCTTTAAAAACATATCCCAGAATAGGTACTGATGATATAATTTTGTGGGCCACATTTTTATGCTTTTTATTCATGCATGAATTCAACATTTTATTATAAGCACTAAAATGATATTTAATTATAGAGTTAATTATTTTTAATAGCAAATGACTTACAAGTTGAACATTTGTTTATGCTTCATTAAACTGTTTTGGTCATTTTGTATCATTTCACTACCTGCTTTTGAATAAAGATACTCATTTTCATTTGCTTTTAGTACACTTCAAGAAATGTAATTAAAAACTGATGACTAACCAAGGTACTGTGCATCAAGAATGTGGAATTATTTACTCTCTGTGGAATGCAAATTAGTTGGGTATGCAGATTTTATAGTACGTAGATAAGAGTTTTCAATAAATTTCAAGCAATGTGTTTAAAGGGGCAAGCACTAATAATTTGTTGCTTATTCAAACAATTGTTTTGAAGCTCTATTTGCCATTTCCATGTACCTCAAATGAATGATTCACTCATATGAGATTGCCAGTCTTATTTAAAAAGTCAATCCATTAAGTATCTTAGATTTAATTTTTATGAAAGTTTTTAAAAATAATTTCCTGTTTACATTGTTCAGATCCATTTCACTTGAGTATTTTGTCATTTACAGAAAAAACTCATCAATCTGCTAGTGCAGCCTTTCTTAATGTTATTTTTCTTAGTCTTGTGAAATGCGCTATTTTGAATCTCTGAAATGTTATAAACCACCAGGTTCCTAATTGCTTTGGATGCTGTGAAAAATAATTAATCCACATTATTTCTTATATTTAATTGACAGTGTAATGCATTTAACTAAAGACCTGCAATAAACTATTTCTAATTACTAAGGGTGGTGGAGTGGAAAACTAGGCTGTAAAACTTTACAAGGAAACAACATTACATTACATTAAAAGTCATTGTTGATACAACTTTTTCAGAGACAAAAAATAAAGTCCCCTAAATGGAAAGATCTGAAAAACTAGAAGGAGTTGTGGAATATTTTTACTCATGATTTAGTGAGATGTTTTAATTAGTATTTTAATAGATTGCACTGGTGATGTATGTCAGATGCTAAATTTACCATCCTTGCACTAAAATGTCTCTTTCTTTATTTGGCAGAGCTTTATGAGGGAGCTACAGTATGGCAGGCTACAGTCCATGGGGTCGCAAAGAGCGACTAACTTCACTTGTACTTTCACTTTTTCACTATGAGGGAGCATGTCACTGCCAGAATGAGTGATCTTTGTCACTGGCCTGTATTTAATTCATTCTGTATCTACAGATACAGACATTCACCTGAAAAGCTATGCCAAATTTTAGAAGTCACTGAAATATGTAGATATACCAAGAACTGGGTCCGTTCTTAGCTTCCAAAGCAGGGACTCCTCATTAGAAACTGATCCTTGATGTCATAAATTGGGGTGTGAAATATTAGGCTCTGAGTAGTATTATTTTCATTGTCTTGTGGCCCTGAGGTTTTTAGTTAAGAGCATATCTTTCTTTTCCTCCCCATAACTCCTGGCTAAAATAAAGTGTCTCCACTGGTATTTCATTCAGTTGCATATTTAATTTCAATGATATACATATTCCAACAACAGACAGCTGAAGCAAGTGACCTGTTTCAGGGAATGTAAATTATTTTCAGGACTTCAGAAATTGAAAAGGTATAAGAGGAAGGAGAAAATGCTGGGCTGGTGTGAAGCAATAGCCTGTAATCCTCGCAGGATTCCTAACACCACTAGGACCCCAGAGGGCTCAGAAGAGTGGGCTGATACCTCGCAAGCCTCCACACTGGTGAGTGTAGCAATGGTACCTTGAATGGCTTATGTGAATGGATGCTGCGGGAATGGCGGGGAGGGAAGGGCTTTGCTTTGCAATGGATATTGTTTATATAGATGCTGTTTAATGGGTAGTAATCATCATAATTTTATAGAATTTAGAGTTTAATTCAGATTAAATAACAATTCATTTAATTTCTGTTTCTTTGGACATTGCCCATCCATTATGTCAGTGACCTTAAAGAGATATTTAAAGTTTATATCTTGCATTCTACACTTTTTTAATGAAATCAATGGAGGAAAACAAATAGGGTTATCCAAAATAATGAAAAAATCAGAATCACACCTTCTGTATTTTCTGATATTCTAAAAGTGTCTTTATAGGGATGTAAAAATTATAATTTTGATATACTATTGTGAATTAAGTAATTGCAAGAATTATTTGAAGACCAATAACATACTCATTCTTGCATTGTTTTCTGCTTTAAGTTTACATGTTTGGCTTCAGTTAGCTTTATTTTCCAGTGATTAGGAAAGGAACTTTTTAGCAAAAGAGGTTTTACAAGGTCTTTGTTAAGATTTTGCATGCAGTGTATTTCATTTTGATTTAAGGAAGGATGATTTCATTCAATCTCTAAGTTTAATTGACATGTTAGTTATATTTTAATTACTGTTTTACCAATTTATAAGAACAGAAGTGTTTTTATTGGCCTGATTTATTAATTTATGAACATGTAATTAAACATATATAAAAGTTACAGGTTTCATTTTGCTTTTGAGTTATTTGATAATTTCTATAATTTTACATACAAATAATAATCCTGAACAAATATTATCGAGTGAATTTAAATAGACACCAATGGAACGAATAGGCTTTCAATTGATGAAACATAGAAGTGGGAATCTTATTTAATTTCACTTGTCTTAGACAAGTGGGAAAAAAGGCTGATGGTATTTATAAAAAAAACTGCAATTTGATTGGACAGTCAAAGTTCTGGGGAATAAATTCTTTGAAATCATTTTCTGCAATGGTTCATCTCACTCTAATATACTCCTTTGTAAGTTAATGTTTTAAATAAAACTGCTTGGCATAAGTTTACACCACTCAAAATACGTGTTGCACAATATGTATAGATAAAGCCAGACTTTGTAGGTATCATGCAATAGGTAAAAATTTTTCAATAAATATATTACTTCTGTGATCTCATTATAGTGGCTTTAGTGTTTAATTCTTATTTAGTAGAACCATATACCCAAAACAGAAAATAATCTTGAGCAAAACATTTAGCCTGGACTTCTCTTATAATTTTGGGTAACAATATTAGCTTTATTTTACATATATTAACTTTATTTTGTACATATGTACAAAATTTTACATATTTTACATTCATGGCCCAGAGAAATTAAGTGACTTTCCTAGTGTCACTTAGCTAGTAAATGTTACTCCTAGGATTATTAGAATTCTTCTTTCTCAAGGTAAGGCTTGCTGTATTAGGGCAATAGCCTACAGTCACTGTAACATAACCCCAAACCTAAGAAAAAATAAAATATTTCTTATGTCATAGTGCACATGTCTAGGGCAGTTCTCCTAGGTTCACAGTCAAAAGTTCACTGATTGTTCAGACTCCATCCATCTTTCTATACTGCCTTCTTAAGCACATGAGCTCTTAGGTCACCGAGGAAAGGAAAAGGCTATGTGGTTCATTGTGCATGAGCTATTATGGAGCAACCTGTAATGTGTAGGCATCCTTCCATTGGCCAAAACCTAGTCCCATAGACCCGTCTAAACTGCAAAGGAGGCTGGTGAGTGTCAGGAAGCCATATGGACAGGACAAGCGAATGGAACTAGTGAGCACTTAGCACATCTCTGCCCCAGTCTGTCCTCTGGTCACCACATATTCATGTCACGTTTCTACTCTTTCATGAAGAAGAAGCATTGCTTTCCAAGAGAGATAACTAAAAATTCTTATGTTCAGTGAATTCCATTAAAGTCCATTATTGTTGTGGTTGTTCAGTCACTAAGTTGTGTCCCGCTCTTTGTGACCCCATCAACTGCAGTACACCAGGCTTCCCTGTCCTTCAGTATCACCTGGAGTTTGCTCAAGTCCATAGTCTTTCGTTATTCATCATCCTCATCTAATGATGTGATGGTGAATCACCTATAAATAAATTATCTGTACCTTGCAACTAGCTCCCAACATACATACATACCCAGTATGCAGGAGAGAGGTAAGAAAAGGTAAATCATAATAAGCGCTGATGTTTGGAAAGAGAAAGAATAAGATAAATATGGAAATCAGGGGTCAATTCCTGCTAGACAGACATTATCAAGTCTCTCTGACTGAGAGGTAAGGGAGGATCCTTGAATTGGCTTTGACCTTGCTCCCTAGGAGAACTCACTTGCACATCCTTCTCTCTAGCCTCTCTTCTATTATTGTCCCTGTTCACATTTGAAGTGCCTACAGAAACTTGTATTACATTATATATATATTTTTTCCCTGCTTGGGGAAAATTATGGGCCAATAGTTTTTTTTAAGTCTTAAGTATTTCAAAGCTCATACTTCTGGAATAATGGTATTTTAGTACTACAGGCCTCTGAAATCTGCTTGGGTTCTTATTTCTCTTTGCTTCCTGATAGTCTGTGTGTCTAGGAAAGTTCTTTCTTGGTTGCTTTTAAACCTCAATTATCCATGCCCTTTCTCATGGTCCTATGTTGAAAAGCAGACAAGAGGACCACATCTTCAACATCTTTGTTTAGAGATGCTTTGTTCAGCTGAGAGGGTCCACTCAGTGTCAGCTTTAAATATCATATTAGCCTTGAGTCACTTTATTCAAATATAACTTTTCTTTGGAAATTTGTTACTCACTTCAAGGTCAGATCTACCAGCTGGGGTTTAGAAGAAGCCATACATTGGGTCCAGCAAACCCTGAAACTTCTGAATTCTCTCTATTTCTGGTCAGATCTGCTTTCACACAAACTGCTTAGTTCCTGACCTCATATTTCTCCTGTAACACCTTGCTAAATGTAGTAGAGGAAAGTTCATAGCAATACAGGCATACCTCAAGAAACAAGAAAAAAGTCAAATAAATAACCTAACTCTACAACTAAAGCAACTAGAAAAGGAAGAGTTGGAGAACCCCAGAGTGAGTAGAAGGAAAGAAATCTTAAAAATTAGGGCAGAAATAAATGCAAAAGAAACAAAAGAGACCATAGCAAAAATCAACAAAGCCAAAAGCTGGTTCTTTGAAAGGATAAATAAAATTGACAAACCATTAGCCAGACTCATCAAGAAGCAAAGAGAGAAAAATCAAATCAATAAAATTAGAAATGAAAATGGAGAGATCACAACAGACAACACAGAAATACAAAGGATCATAAGAGACTACTATCAGCAGTTGTATGCCAATAAAATGGACAACGTGGAAGAAATGGACAAATTCTTAGAAAAGTACAATTTTCCAAAACTGAACCAGGAAGAAATCGAAAATCTTAACAGACCCATCACAAGCACGGAAATTGATACTGTAATCAGAAATCTTCCAGCAAACAAAAGCCCAGGTCCAGATGGCTTCACAGCTGAATTCTACCAAAAATTTCGAGAAGAGCTAACACCTATCCTACTCAAACTCTTCCAGAAAATTGCAGAGGAAGGTAAACTTCCAAACTCATTCTATGAGGCCACCATCACCCTAATACCAAAACCTGACAAAGATGTCACAAAAAAAGAAAACTACAGGCCAATATCTCTGATGAACATAGATGCAAAAATCCTCAACAAAATTCTAGCAATCAGAATCCAACAACACATTAAAAGATCATACACCATGACCAAGTGGGCTTTATCCCAGGGATGCAAGGATTCTTCAATATCCGCAAATCAATCAATGTAATTCACCACATTAACAAATTGAAAAATAAAAGCCATATGATTATCTCAATAGATGCAGAGAAGGCCTTTGACAAAATTCAACATCCATTTATGATTAAAACTCTCCAGAAAGCAGGAATAGAAGGAACATACCTCAACATAATAAAAGCTATCTATGACAAACCCACAGCAAACATTATCCTCAATGGTGAAAAATTGAAAGCATTTCCCTAAAGTCAGGAACAAGACAAGGGTGTCCACTTTCACCGCTACTATTCAACATAGTTCTGGAAGTTTTGGCCACAGCAATCAGAGCAGAAAAAGAAATAAAAGGAATCCAAATTGGAAAAGAAGAAGTAAAACTCTCACTGTTTGCAGATGACATGATCCTCTACATGGAAAACCCTAAAGACTCCACCAGAAAATTACTAGAGCTCATCAATGAATATAGTAAAGTTGCAGGATATAAAATCAACACACAGAAATCCCTTGCATTCCTATACACGAATAATGAGAAAGTAGAAAAAGAAATTAAGGAAACAATTCCATTCACCATTGCAACGAAAAGAATAAAATACTTAGGAATATATCTACCTAAAGAAACTAAAGACCTATATATAGAAAACTATAAAACACTGATGAAAGAAATCAAAGAGGACACTAATAGATGGAGAAATATACCATGTTCATGGATTGGAAGAATCAATATAGTGAAAATGAGTATACTACCCAAAGCAATTTACAAATTCAATGCAATCCCTATCAAGCTACCAGCCACATTTTTCACAGAACTAGAACAAATAATTTCAAGATTTGTATGGAAATACAAAAACCTCGAATAGCCAAAGCAATCTTGAGAAAGAAGAATGGAACTGGAGGAATCAACTTGCCTGACTTCAGGCTCTACTACAAAGCCACAGTCATCAAGACAGTATGGTACTGGCACAAAGACAGACATATAGATCAATGGAACAAAATAGAAAGCCCAGAGATAAATCCACACACATATGGACACCTTATCTTTGACAAAGGAGGCAAGAATATACAATGGAGTAAAGACAATCTCTTTAACAAATGGTGCTGGGAAAACTGGTCAACCACTTGTAAAAGAATGAAACTAGATCACTTTCTAACACCGCACACAAAAATAAACTCAAAATGGATTAAAGATCTAAATGTAAGATCAGAAACTATAAAACTCCTAGAGGAAAACATAGGCAAAACACTCTCAGACATAAATCACAGCAGGATCCTCTATGATCCACCTCCCAGAATTCTGGAAATAAAAGCAAAAATAAACAAATGGGATCTAATTAAAATTAAAAGCTTCTGCACAACAAAGGAAAATATAAGCAAGGTGAAAAGACAGCCTTCGGAATGGGAGAAAATAATAGCAAATGAAGCAACTGACAAACAACTAATCTCAAAAATATACAAGCAACTTCTGCAGCTCAACTCCAGAAAAATAAACGACCCAATCAAAAAATGGGCCAAAGAACTAAATAGACATTTCTCCAAAGAAGACATACGGATGGCTAACAAACACATGAAAAGATGCTCAACATCACTCATTATCAGAGAAATGCAAATCAAAACCACAATGAGGTACCACTTCACACCAGTCAGAATGGCTGCGATCCAAAAATCTGCAAGCAATAAATGCTGGAGAGGGTGTGGAGAAAAGGGAACCCTCCTACACTGTTGGTGGGAATGCAAACTAGTACAGCCACTATGGAAAACAGTGTGGAGATTCCTTAAAAATTGCAAATAGAACTACCTTATGACCCAGCAATCCCACTTCTGGGCATACACACCGAGGAAACCAGAATTGAAAGAGACACATGTACCCCAATGTTCATCGCAGCACTGTTTATAATAGCCAGGACATGGAAACAACCTAGATGTCCATCAGCAGATGAATGGATAAGAAAGCTGTGGTACATATACACAATGGAGTATTACTCAGCCGTTAAAAAGAATTCATTTGAATCAGTTCTGATGAGATGGATGAAACTGGAGCCGATTATACAGAGTGAAGTAAGCCAGAAAGAAAAACACCAATACAGTATACTAACACATATATATGGAATTTAGGAAGATGGCAATGATGACCCTGTATGCAAGACAGGGAAAGAGACACAGATGTGTATAACGGACTTTTGGACTCAGAGGGAGAGGGAGAGGGTGGGATGATTTGGGAGAATGACATTCTAACATGTATACTATCATGTGAATTGAATCGCCAGTCTATGTCTGACGCAGGATGCAGCATGCTTGGGGCTGGTGCATGGGGATGACCCAGAAAGATGTTATGGGGAGGGAGGTGGGAGGGGGGTTCATGTTTGGGAATGCATGTAAGAATTAAAGATTTTAAAATTTAAAAAATAAAAAACTAAAAAAAAAAAAATAAATGTAGTGGATAGTATTTAACATACATTATGAAGTTTTGTTTTTCAATATAGTTTGAGTGTTGCCAGCCCAGCAGGTCTAGGTTCTGCCTCTTGAGTTAATTAAAATAGAGATTTTGCCAAGAGTTATGCCCAAACTTCATAAAGATGAATAGCTTTCTACCTTTGTAAATCAGTTCCCTGCTCCCTGTTGCTTAAACATTAAACAAAATCCACATATTTGTGATTTTCATTATGGTAGCACAGACTTTGGCTTCTGATTTCTGTATTCAGATAGTTATAAAAGCTGCAGCACACTCAGAGAAAAACAGAAAGCTGTGATTTTACAGAAAATATGATATAAAAATTATTTAACCTGCTATTGGAAGACTTAAAATGTCAGAAATTTGCACAAGTTTAGTAATTGCAAGAACTAGCAACCACCTACACAAAAGAGTAACACAGACAGGAGGCTAGAATTACTAGAACCTATAATGTTGACTGAGACCTCTCAGAAATATACCTCAACTTCGAGAAGGTGTCCAGTTTTTAACTTCTCAACTGGTGCAGGAAACATGGAGCTCAGAGGAAGGACCCTGAGGATTTAGGACCAATATCCCTGAAAGGAATGCAATCCTTATATATTCAAATGGGAAAAAGTAGTTGGTGCAGTAAAAATAGTTCAATGGGTGGGAAAAAAGAAAAGAAAAGAAAAAAAACTTAGAAACTAGACCCATCTTCCACTGCTGACTCAAAGAAGCCTTGCTGGAATATGCTACTGAAAAAGAGTCTTCTCTCTCCTGTTGTCTTTTGATTTCTGTTATTTTTTTTTTAGGTTACATATTAGTTTTACTATGAATAGAGAAACACCATATGGTTCTATTACAGTTTCAGAAAAATTACTAAACATATATCTACATTGATTTTTAACTTAATTATAAATTAAAAGCAGAAAGAGCATTCTTTAATTTGATAAAATACATTTATTAAGACTTTATAAATAGCTTATATAACTGTAGAGCTCTATAAATATTTACATTAAAATTAAAGACAAGTCAATTGTGTTAGTTTTTTATAGCTGCATAACATTGTCATAAACTAATGGCTTAAAACAATAACCTTGTATTAGCTCATAGCTCTATAACTCACCATGTTTATTGACCTGAAGATCTTTTAGTACTAGCATTGGCAGGACCTGACCAAGAAGTAAATGTCAAAGGAGACATCTGGTTTAAAAGCTCCCAACTTCAGCATCTTGGAAAATAATATAGAAGAATGCATTTAAAGCTGGGTGGTATTAACTTAGTAATCAGTAGAGAAAATTAAGAATAGAAGCTTCAACAAACTCAGAAATCTCAAAAGCTTAGCATAATAAGGGTTTACTCTCACTCATGGCTAAATCTGATACAGGACATTTGATCCTCCAACAATGAAAGCAGAGATCTCTGCTCCTCCCCTCTCATGTCTTAAACATGTCTGTTGGTGGTTGGTTGGTGGTTTAGTTGCCAAGTTGTGTCTGACTCTTGCAGCCCCATGGACTGTATCCCACCAAGCTTTTCTGTCCATGGGATTTTACAGTCAAGAGTACTGGAGTGGATTGCCATTTCCTTCTCCAGGGGATCTTTGTGACATGTCTTAAACATGCCTCTCATCTCCATGTCTTAAACATAGGCCTTGGAGTAAGTTTATTAGATAAGGGACAGAGCATAAATAGATGATCATGGAGATACATGGTTACGTTTAGAAGTGATATGCATCATCGTATCTTGGCAACATGGACTGGAACCAATGACATATCCCAGTGTACCTGTCAGAATGATGGGAAAGAAAGCTTTCCTACATGACCCAAAACGGGAAACTGAGAGCACTTAGTCAGCCTCTACCACGGTTGGATTCTGCTTTGAATGGTATCACTTTTGTTCTGCATTTCAATTTGTAAAACCAGGCTTTTATTGTTATTGTGTAATAATACTGGTACCTTCTGTTGTCATCAAAGCATTTGAAGTTTTTCTGCACAAATCATACTCCATCTAAACATGATGAGGAGGAGGAGGAAGGGGAGGAGACAGGGAAGGAAGAAAAGGAGGATGAAGAGGATATGACTGATTATTATTTGCTGGGAAATTTTCTAAGCATTTCACACATCATCTCATTTGTAACATTACAAGGACTGATGAGGTAAGCATGATCATTATCCCTGTTTTGTGGATAAAGAAACTGAGTTATAGACAAATTTAAAGCTTGCCCAAAGTGACTGAGCTGAAGCTAGGTTTCCATCAGTCCAAGCAGTCTAAATCCAGATGGCTGTTCTCCTGTCCTTTGGTTGGGGGAGAAAGGTCATTATCTGAATTGTATACGTTTGGCTAAATACAAAAATTGTAAGTGAGATGATAATACATTATAATGTGGCATAAAGACAAATATGGTCATTTCATTATAATTTCATGAGTATTTGTGTCTGATACATTATTTTCTTCCCTGCATTGGCTGACATAACTATAGTCAGTTTCACCATTGTATCCTCAATAACTAAACTAATTGAAAAAAAATAGCATTTTATTTTTTTTTATCCATAAAGCAGTTCAAATCCTCTGCTTTCTAAATTCAGAAAATGCTTACTTAGCCTAAAATTTCTTAAGTTTAATAAGATTATTGAAGGGTTTGAGAGATGCTTATCAAGCAACCATCTTTGTAATTGTAACCAATGGGATGAGGGAACCTCTTGGATGACAGGCAGGGAAAAAATCTTTCAAATTTATTATAATGCAAGTTTCCATGCTAAAAACAAAACAAAACAATACCTTATATTGACTACCTTGTTACTCTTCATTCATAAAGTCATGTCTGATGTTTTGCAAACCCATGCCAGGCTTCCCTGTCCTTCACTATATCTGAGAGTTTGTTAAGATTCATGTCCATTGCGTCAGTGATGCTGTTTAGACATCTCATCCTCTGCCTCTGTCTTCTCCTTTTGCCTTCAATCTTCCCCAGCATCAGAGTCTTACCCTTAAGCAATTTCCTGAATCAAAAAGTGTTCAACATTAGATTCAAAATGAGAGAAAAGGAAACTGAAGCAATAAGAAACTGGAATAAGGTGAGATACTTCATGGAAATAAAGTTTAAGAATCTATGGAACTCAAAATAGGGAGATCAAAAAATGTCATTTTGGGAAGTCATCAATGACACCATGGCAAGTTACTTTTCTATAATTAGTGATGACTTTTTAAAACCTAAAGAGCCTCTTGATAAAAGTGAAAGAAGAGAGTGAAAAAGTTGGCTTAAAACTCAACGTTCAGAAAACTAAGCTCATGGCATCCAATCCAATCACTTCATGGCAAATAGATGGGGAAACAATGGAAACAGTGACAAAGTTTAATTTTGTGTGGCGGGGGGCGGGGGGGGGGTGCTCCAAAATCACTACAGATGGTGACTGCAGCCATTAAATTAAAAGACGTTTGCTCCTTGGAAGGAAAGTTATGACCAACCTAGACAGCATATTCAAAAGCAGAGACATTACTTCGCCAACAAAGGTCCATCTAGTCAAGGCTATGGTTTTTCCAGTAGTCATGTATGGATTTGAGAGTTGGATTGTGAAGAAAGCTGAGTGCCAAAGAATTGATGCTTTTGAACTGTGGTGTTGGAGAAGACTCTTAAGAGTCCCTTGGACTGCAAGGAGATCCAACCAGTCCATCCTAAAGGAGATCAATCCTGAATATTCATTGAAAGCACTGATGCTGAAGCTGAAGCTCAAATATTTTGGCTACCTGATGCAAAGAGCTGACTCAGTAGAAAAGACCCTGATGCTGGGAAAGATTGAGGGCAGGAGGAGAAGGGGACAACAGAGACTGAGATGACTAGATGGCATCACTGACTCAATGGACATGAATTTGAGTAAGTTCCAGGAGTTGGTAATGGACAGGGAAGCTTAGCCTGCTGCAACCCATGGGGTCGGTTGCAAAGATTTGGACACGACTGAACAGCTAAACTGAACTGAACTTTAAGGCTATAAATCGTTTACAGTTAGGTAGAAAAGAGCAAAGTAACAATCTATGTGTTAGATGAAGTGATTTACCACCTTAAAACACATATTCATCTGCTCAGGGCACATTTTCTATCCTGTGTACATGACTTGTGATGAGGTACTTGCTTCTAGAAAATATATATATATATATATATATATATATATATAAAGGAAACTATATGCAAGGTGAAAGGACAGCCTTCAGAATGGGAGAAAATAATAGAAAATGAAGCAACTGACAAACAACTAATCTCAAAAGTATACAAACAATTCCTGCAGCTCAATTCCAGAAAAATAGACGACCCAATCAAAAATGGGCCAAAGAACTAAATAGACATTTCTCCAAAGAAGACATACGGATGGCTAACAAACACATGAAAAGATGCTCAACATCACTCATTATCAGAGAAATGCAAATCAAAACCACAATGAGGTACAATTTCACACCAGTCATTATGGCTGTGATCCAAAAGATCATAATCAATGCTGGAGAGGGTGTGGAGAAAAGGGAACCCTCTTAAACTGTTGGTGGGAATGCAAACTAGTACAGCCACTATGGAGAACAGTGTGGCGATTCCTTAAAAAAACTGGAAATAGAATTGCCTTATGACCAAGCATCCCACTGCTGGGCATGCACACCGAGGAAACCAGAATTGAAAGAGACACATGTACCCCAATATTCATCACAGCACTGTTTATAATAACCAGGACATGGAAGCAACCTAGATGTCCATCAGCAGACGAACGGATAAGAAAGCTGTGGTACATATACATGATGGAATATTCCTCAGCCATTAAAAAGAATATATTTAAATCAGTTCTAATGAGGTAGATAAAACTGGAGCCTATTATACAGAGTGAAGTAAGCCAGAAAGAAAAACACCAATATAGTATACTAATGCATATACATGGAATTTAGAAAGACAGTAACAATAACCCTGTATGCGAGATAGCAAAAGAGACACAGATGTATAGAGCAGTCTTTTGGACTCTGTGGGAGAGGGCGAGGGTGGGATGATTTGGCAGAATGGCATTGAAACATGTATAATATCATATATGAAATGAATCACCAGTCCAGGTTCTATGCATGATACTGGATGCTTGGGCTGGTGCCCTGGGACGACCCAGAGGGATGGTATGGGGAGGGAGGAGTGAGGAGGGTTCAGAATGGGGAACACGTGTATACCTTTGGCAGATTCATGTTGATGTATGTCAAAACCAATACAATATTGTAAAGTAATTAACCTCCAATTAAAATAAATAAATTTATATTAAAAAATAAAAATAAACAAGCAGAAAAGATTGTTTGTAATAAGGTACATATTTGTAATATAATTTTCAAACAATATTTATGTCCATTGTGTCATCATAATTGCAATCATACTGAATTATATGTAGTATAATTATTCAAATACATAATGAAATTAGATGTTGTTAAGAGGTTAACAAATTACTCCAAATCATAACGACCAAGGACTTCTAGTATCTAGATTATTTATATACCAAACCCATTTTAAGAAGTTGATAGTGTTGGCATATTTCAAGGGAAGATAGTGTATTATTTTTTAAAAAGTGAAATCATTCACCTTTGTGGCAAGTAGGAAAGAACTGGTGACTCAGATTTCTGTCTGATTTTAAATCTTAAGATTTTTTCCAATTTGCTATAAATTCAGACACTTTCATGCTAAAACTTCTAATAATGAAATGCAGTAAATAATGAATAATAACTTGTAATAATAAGGTGAAATAAAGATCATGTGCTATTGAAAATAACCACACCCAAGTCTAGTAGAATTTTGTATTCAAAATTAACATGTTTTAAATTACTTGCCTTTTATTAGTAACTCTAGCAATGATGTTGTTTGAATTGTTAGAATATATTGAACATGTGTGCTAAGTCCCTTCAGTCATGTCTTACCCTGTGACTGTAGCCCACCAGGCTCCCCCTCCATGGGATTCTTCAGGCAAGAATACTGGAGAGGATTGCCATTCCCTTCTCCAGAGGATCTTTCTGACCCATGGATCAAACTTGGGTCTCTTGCATTGCAGGCAGATTCTTTACCATTTGAGCTACAGGGAAGTCCAATATATACACTACTATGAGCATTGAATAGAATTCCCTGTGCTATGGAGTAGGTGATAAACATAGCATTGTGTATACATATGGCTAATTCACTTTGCTGTACAGCAGAAACTAACACAACATTTGCGAAGTGACTAAACCTCAATTTAAAAAAAAAGAATTTAAAATATCACATATTCCCCAATGCATGAGGAAATGAAATGCAAATCTACTCATATTAAGAATTAATATGTCTGTATTAATAATTAAATGATAAATTAACCATTTTCCAGTTACTGTTTACCAGTCATCTTCCTCAACTTCTTTCTTTCCAAGTATCCCCTTAGTCTATTTTTACTTACCAGGCTGAAGAAAATCATATATCTGTCTATAGCAAATGAACTGATATTGTCCCACAAATATAACCTCTCTTAGAAACCAAAGAAAAAGTAAATAGAAAGAGAAGCTTGAGTATGTTAAATTTCTCATTAAACCTATTGACTTATTTTCCGTAGGCTCACCCTTATTTCTTTCTGTACCTGAGCAAGTGTGCTAGCTGCTTATTGTGCAATGGCCTTTATACATTTGGAAAATAAATGTCAGGGCAGATAGAGTTTTCAGGAGTGCCTTTTTTTAACTTCATTTTCTTCCTCTTTTTGATTCTTTCACTTTTGATCATTTATCAGTTATTACTTTTAATCACTATTACAGAGTCTTTACTAAGCACTGTCAAAGGCCATAGTAAATAGTAAATGAAAAGGAAAATGATTTCTTAGAATAACTATTAAAAAGAGGGAAATGGAATAAAAGACATCATGCCTTTCAAGAGCTTTGATTTTTATAAGTAAGTAAATCATTAAAAATATATCCCAGTGGTTGTTATGGAAACAGACTGAATTGAAGAATGCAAAGGGGAAGACTGGTACTTTAAATGTCACATCATGAAGAAAGGTTACATTCACCATGCAGTTTAAATTCATGCATTAACCTTAATTGTATAGTTACTGAGCAATGTCAAAACATCATTATTCACAATAGTAATGATTGATCTAAATTGCTCCTCGGAGGAACATATCTTTTTGTCTACAGAATTAGTCACGAGATCATGTTCCGAACTGTTCTTTATCAAAATATGTCATGTCTATTCATTTCGTTTAGATATAAATTAAATTGTGAGCACCTCAAAAAGACATTTAATTCTCAATGGTTGTTTAATTCTACAATTAGTACTATTTGGAACACACTGATTTCCCAATATCCCAATTTATATGACACCCAATTATTATTATGCGTACCCAGATGGACATGTGTGGAATTGGGGTGACTTCTTTCTCTCCACACACAAGTGACCCAGTGTCTTCTTTGTGTTCGTTTTTGTGGATCGTTGTCATGTCTTATAGAAAGGAGACAGCCAGAACAAATCAATGTCTTATTTGTCAAATCAGCTTGCTTTTGCCTCAGAATGAAAATTGTACCTGGAAATAAATGTAAAACGTCGTGGTCCTGAAGAATCTGAGCAATAATCTCCCTAATCAAGAGACGAATAAGATAGAGTTCAGTTCAGTTCAGTTCAGTCGCTCATTCGTGTCCGACTCTTTGCGACCCCATGAATCGCAGCACGCCAGGCCTGCCTGTCCACCATCTCCCGGAGTTCATTCAGACTCACGTCCATCGAGTCTGTGATGCCATCCAGCCATCTCATCCTCTGTCGTCCCCTTCCCCTCCTGCCCCCAATCCCTCCCAGCATCAGAGTCTTTTCCAATGAGTCAACTCTTCGCATGAGGTGTCCAAAGTACTGGAGCTTCAAGATAGAGCTCAGAGAAGCATTTATATCTCAAAACAAAATTACCAATAATATGATAAGAACATTTTTAATTCCTGTTCTGTGCTGATGAATTTAGATGTCCTGCTGCTGCTGCTGCTAAGTCGCATCAGTCACATCCGACTCTGTGCGACCCCACAGACGACAGCCCACCAGCCCCCCCCCCCCCCCCCACCCCAGTCCCTGGGATTCTCCAGGCAAGAACACTGGAGTGGGTTGCCATTTCCTTCTCCAATGCATGAAAGTGAAAAGTGAAAGCGAAGTCGCGACCCCATGGACTGCAGCCCACCAGGCTCCTCCATCCATGGGACTTTCCAGGCAAGAGTACTGGAGTGGAGTGCCATTGCCTTCCCCTTAGAAGTCCTGGTAACCCTGAAAGCAGGTATGCTGTTCTCAAGACACAGACAGAGAAACAGAGAAACTAGGTCCAGAAAGATTAGAAAAGTGCTAGAACAGGAATCCTGAGTTCTGTGCTTCTTAGGGCACATTTTCATCGTATAAATGTTTGACAGTTACATCACATGATATATGATGCTAACCTAGAGCAACTACTCTACTAATTCATCACTATTTTATTTGCACTGCCTGATGAATGAATTGTTTGGCATCCAGGGCTGTATATTGTTGAGTTACAGTTTGGGACTCCAGAACTTTCTGCTATCATGGAATGAAGTAAGGATAAATAAATCACTAGGGAATGAGTGATTCAGAAGTATGTGAATTACAGTTATCAAGCAGTTTACAATGTATCCTCATTTATTCATTTAACTATTCTCTATTGAGAGTCAGCTGTGTGTGAAGCACTGCTCTATACAATAAATATATAGTATTGGAAAAAAGATAGTCCTCATCCTTAGGAATTTAGTGAGCAAAACAAATAAATGAATAGGTTAAAAGTTTGATAGGATAGGGAGTCAACATAGGGTGTTAGAAGAGCCCTTAGGTGTCACTGGCCTAGCTGTAGGAGTTCAAGTTCCCCAAAGACCACAGAGAGTTGGAAATATGAAGAGGATGGTTCCAGGGATGAGAGAGCATCCTACATAAGCCATTTATCATGTGAAAATTGCACTCCTGTATTTTGTTTACTTTTTAAAATACATTTTCTGTAGTAGTAAACAGAACCATCTTTAGGAATTGAGTTAGAGAAATACACTTGACCTAAAACAAGACAGTATTTTTGTTCCTGGTGAATGTTAGGCTCCTGTCACAGAAATAATTCAGAAATGAGAGAGATGTCAAGAAAGTAAAGTGAGGATAAATTAATTTTTTTTTCATTTTATTGCAGTATAGTTAATTTTCAATGTTGTATTAGTTTCTGGTGTACAGAAATGTGAATCAGTTATACATACACATATATCCATTCTTTTAGATTCTTTTACCATATAGGGCATAAGAGTACTCAGTAAATTTCCCTGTGCTATATAGCAAGTTCTTATTAGTTACCTACAATAGTGTGGGTATGTCAATCTCGATCTCCAAATTTCTCTCTCCTCTCTTTTATCTCCTAGTAACCATAATTTTTTGTTTTTTTTTGTTTGTTTTGTTTTTTTATATCCGTCCCTCAACTTCTGTTTTGTAAATAAGTTCATTCATACCCTCTTTTTTTTTATTGATTCCACGTATAAGCGATATCATATTTGTCTTTCTGCATCTGACTTTCTACATTCTGTATGACAATCTCTAGGTCTGTCTATGCTTTTGCAGATGGCATTCTTTGTTCCTTTTTGTGGTTGAATACTATTCCATTGTATATATGTAGAGTATGCTCTTACAGGGAGTGTGGGCAAATGGGTAAGCAGCTGGCCTGGGTTTCTTTGGCAGGCTGGTTAGGAGGGGCATACAAATGAAGGGGCAGAATATTCACTTGGAAAAGAGTGCTTACATGTCATATTCTTTGACTTTCATCCCAGCTCCATTTTCCCAAGAGGAGAAGGGATTTTTGTCCTTTTTTAGCTTAGATCAGAAGTGTCATGGCTTCGGTGCCTGAGGGGAACTTACCTGCAAGGTTAATTTTATTGTAATGAGAGCATAATGAGCAGCAGGTTACATCCAGATGTGGAGATTCCAGCCTTTCTCCTCCTTTATTCATCTGCTCCAAGACCATATCACCCCAAAATGTGTGGTTTCCTATCAGTCTGAAGGTTCCTGCTTTTGTCTGCCCATGGACCCCTCCTGTTTACAAGATGTGTGGTTTCTGGCCTCCTGGTCATATTCCCCTTTCTCTGCTCACATCCAGTTACCTGTCTGCTGGAAAACTTTCTATAGGTAGTGAAATTAACTAAATATTTTGTGTACTTTTTTCAGCTCTAATATCCAACATGTAGTCTTATGTATGAAGGCTGTAATAATTCAGTGGCCCCATGAAGGTGGCTTCCTTTGAGAGGACAGTGAAGCTTCCTAGTGAAGAGGAGCTGTGTGTCAAAACACATTATTTGAGAAGGAAACAAGGACATGTAAATGTATTTGCTCCCTTGGCAACACAGAGGTGGGAAAACAATACAATAGAACTAGTGTTTTTTGTATACATACTGTGTACTTGGAATGGATCTGAGCACCCAGCACATCAACAACTCATTTAAACCTTACTACAGAAGAGGAAAGAAGTAACTTGTCCAACTTTATTATTCTACTAAATCTTACTCTTGAATCCATGCTTATTACACTTTCCTGTGCTACAAAGAAGGCTTCTTTTGTAGCTCACCTGGTAAAGAATCTGCCTGCAATGCAGGAGACTCTGGTTCAGTTCCTAGGTCAGGAAGATTCCCTATTGAAAGGACAGAGTACACACTCCAGTATTCTTGGGCTTTCCTGGTGGCTCAGACCATAAAGAATCCGCCTGCAGTGTTGGGGACCTGGGTTCCATCTCTGGGTTGGGACAAATCCCTGGAAGAGGGCATAGCAACCCACTTCAGTATTCTTGCCTGGAGAAACGCCACGAACAGAGGAGCTTGGAAGGCTACAGTCCATGGGGTCTCAAAGAATAGGACACAAATGAGTGATGAAGCACCGCACAGCTTGCGGCAAAGAATATGCTCAGGAAAAGATAAAAACATTGATTTTATTAGAAGTGAGTTTAATTCAGATTCACATTCAACTCTGAATTTGTTCCACCCTTTATACACATATGTAATATGTATATACTGTGAAAGTGAAAGTCGCTCAGTCGTGTTCAACTCTTTGAGACCCCATGGAATATAATGTCCATGGAATTCTCCAGGCAAGAATACTGGAGTAGATACCTGTTCCCTTCTCCAGGCATGTATATAATAGTATTCTCTCAGTTTGTACATATTTTATATTGTATATATGTTTTTTTAAATTAGCAAAACAGCCTTCATTTCTGTTCAGTCACTCAGTTGTGTTTGACTCTTTGTGACCACATGAACTGCAGCAAGCCAGGCTTCCAAGTCCATCACCAACTACTGGAGCTTACTCAGACTCATGTCCATCAAGTCAGTGATGCCATCCAACCATCTCATCCTCTGTCATCCCCTTCTCTTCCTGCCCTTAATCTTTCCCAGCATCAGGGTCTTGTCAAATGAGTCAGTTCTTTGCATCAGGTGGCCAAAGTATTGGAGCTTCAGCTTCAGCATCAGTTCAGTTCAGTCGCTCAGTTGTGTCTGACTCTTTGCGACCCCATGAATCACAGCACGCCAGGCCTCCCTGTCCATCACCAACTTCCAGAGTTCACTCAGACTCATGTCCATCAAGTCCGTGATGCCATCCAGCCATCTCATCCTCTGTCGTCCCCTTCTCCTCCTGCCCCCAATCCCTCCCAGCATCAGAATCTTTTCCAATGAGTCAACTCTTCGCATGAGGTGGCCAAAGTACTGGAGCTTCAGCTTTAGCATCATTTCTTCCAAAGAAATCCCAAGGTTGATCTCCTTTAGAATGGACTGGTTGGATCTCCTTGCAGTCCAAGGGACTCTCAAGAGTCTTCTCCAACACCACAGTTCAAAAGCATCAATTCTTCGGTGCTCAGCCTTCTTCACAGTCCAACTCTCACATCCAAACATAACCACAGGAAAAACCATAGCCTTGACTAGACAGACCTTAGTTGGCAAAGTAATGTCTCTGCTTTTGAATATACTATCTACGTTGGTCATAACTTTTCTTCCAAGGAGTAAGCGTCTTTTAAATTTCATGGCTGCAGTCACCATCTGCAGTGATTTTGGAGCCCAAAAAAATAAAGTCTGACACTGTTTCCACTCTTTCCCCATCTATTTCCCATGAAGTGATGGGACCAGATGCCATGACCTTCGTTTTCTGAATATTGAGCTTTAAGCCAACTTTTTCACTCTCCACTTTCACTTTCATCAAGAGGCTTTTTAGCTCCTCTTCACTTTCTGCCATAAGGGTGGTGTCATCTACACATCTGAGGTTATTGATATTTCTCCCGGCAATCTTGATTCCAGCTTGTGTTTCTTCCAGTCCAGCTTTTCTCATGATGTACTCTGCATATAAGTTATATAAGCAGGGTGACAATATACAGCCTTGACGTACTCCTTTTCTTATTTGGTCTGTTGTTCCATGTCCAGCTCTAACTGTTGCTTCCTGAACTGCATACAGATTTCTCAAGAGGCAGGTCAGGTGGTCTGGTATTCCCATCTCTTTCAGAATTTTCCACAGTTTATTGTGATCCACAGAGTCAAAGGCTTTGGCATACTCAATAAAGCAAAAATAGATGTTTTTCTGGAACTCTCTTGCTTTTTCCATGATCCAGCAGATGTTGGCAATTTGATCTCTGGTTCCTCTGCCTTTTCTAAAACCAGCTTGAACATCAGGGAGTTCACGGTTCACGTATTGCTGAAGCCTGGCTTGGAGAATTTTGAGCATTACTTTACTAGCATATGAGATGAGTGCAATTGTGCGGTAGTTTGAGCATTCTTTGGCATTGCCTTTCTTTGGAATTGGAATGAAACCTGACCTTTTCCAGTCCTGTGGCCACTGCTGAGTTTTCCAAATTTGCTGGCATATTGAGTGCAGCACTTTAGCATCAGTACTTCCAACGAATATCCAGGACTAATCTCCTTTAGGATGGACTGCTTTGATCTCCTTACAGTCCAAGGGACTCTCAAGAGTCTTCTCCAGTACCACAGTTCAAAGGCATCAATTCTTCAGTGCTCAGCTTTCTTTATAGTCCTACTCTCACATCCGTACATGACTACTAGAAAAATCATAGCTTTGACCAGAGGAAACTTTGTCGGCAAAGTAATGTCTCTGCTCTTTAATATGCTGTCTAGGTTGGTCATAGTTTTTCTTCCAAGAAGCAAGAGTCTTTTAATTTCAAGGCTACAGTCACCATCTGTAGTGATTTTGGAGCCCAGGAAAATAAAGTCTGTCATCATTTCCTTTGTTTCTTCATCTATTTGCCATGGAATGATGGGACTGGATGCCATGATCTTGGTTTTTTGAATGCTGAGTCTTAAAATAGCTTTTTCACTCTTCTTTATATATCCCATTGCACAGCCTTTGTATTTTCCATTACACAGATAGAGAAACTTAGGTTTTTGACTAGATATCTTGCCCAAGGGGATTCATCAGCATCTAAAATAGCTCAATTCATTGCATTTATATAGGAATGGTAATCTCTTCTAAGATTTTTATTTGTAGCTTCTAAATGTTAAAGTGCAAATACAATGTAGTTTTAAATAGTGTTTAAAATGAATTTGGAGATGAGAAATATACTTATTGGATCTGTATTTGAGGTAACTGACTTCGTGACTATACTCATGTTCTAATTATCAATTATCTAATTATCTATCTAGATATTAGATGTAATTATCTAATTATTAATCACATTTCTGGAGGAAGGGATGAGGTTAATAGATTCTCTTAAATTAAGCAAGGAGTTAATTTGTTTTAACTATTTAGCGTAAATGTCTATTCAACCTATGGAACTAGTCCCTCAAGTTAAATGCCAAAACGACCTTTTTGTTGATGGTCTGTTAAATTATTTTTATATCACCATAATAATTGTCAATTGTAATTATTAGGTGGAATAATCCATGAGTACAATTTTGTGATCCTATATTAGAAAACCAACATCTCAGATGCAGATATGGGAACTTACACAACCGGTTTCTATGTGAAGGATGCAGCCTACAGGAATAAAATTTAATTTAACGACCCAGTAATTCTTTAAAGATAAAAAATGAAAAAGCTTTCACATTGCAGTACCAATTGTCAACTTTCACAGACACACTGTCTCACCAACCAAATGTTATTTCATAAATTGCAATGAGACTACAAACAAAAGTGGATTGTCTTTTCATGGGTTAAATAATTTCACCTATGGAAATTAGACAAAGCAGCACTATTCATTGAGTGAATCATTGCTGATGTTGTTACTGCCTCTCACTGTGCCAGAATAAACTCAAAATGTAGTGCAGTCATATGTATAGTGTTTTATCAAAGCCCAGAACCACATTATTCATTATATTTTCTGAAATGTTTTAGGAATAGCTCCACTGCCACTGGCTTGTATTAATTCTTTTACAGAGACATATTTACACTCAGTGAAAGGCATTTAAGAAAATAAATTCTTTTATCCAATCCTTGTGCAATGCATGCTAACCTTTGCATTACTATAATGCATTGATTTGGGACACACAAGCAAATGCAGAGCAGAGATTAGAAATGTTTGCTTCTTATAAAAATATTTAAAACTTTATTAAAAATTGATCTACCTACCTTTTTAAAAGGAACAAACTTATGTTTTATTAGAATAAAAGCATCTCTCTCAAACCATCTACTTTTCTTTAAAAATAAAAATACTTGCCTTTCTACTCAAATGTCTATTTCCCTTTCAGGGTAATGATTCATTCCCTTTCCCTCCTGATATCCTGAAGAAGGAATGTATATTAAAAAAAAGGAATAAGTCCAAAATAACAAAAAGCAATTTCAATAAATTTAAGAAAAGTGAAAAGCAAAATTGATCTGTTTCAGTTAATTTGTGTTTCAGTTCCAGAGAAGGCAATGGAACCCCATTCCAGTACTCTTACCTGGAAAATCTCATGGGTGGAGGAGCCTGGTGGGCTGTAGTCCATGGGGTTGCTAAGAGTTGGACAGGACTGAGCAAATTCACTTTCACTTTTCACTTTCATGCATTGGATAAGGAAATGGGAACCCACTCCAGTGTTCTTGCCTGGAGAATCCCAGGGACGAGGGAGCTGGGTGAGCTGCTGTCTATGGGGTCGCCCAGAGTTGGACATGACTAAAGCAACTTAGCAGCAGCAGCAGCAGCAGCAGTTTCAGTTCTGAAAAGTCATTTTTTTCTTGAAATATGGTCATTTCATCCACATGGTAATAGATTCTTAAGTTTTTTAGTGTAAAATTGGTCATATTACATCTGTAGGTTCTATGATGTCATCTTTTCCTTTCTGATATTGACTGGTCTTTTGGGCTAGTCTCTGTCTATCATGATATTTCTTGCAAGTTTTGAACAATATTTTCAAATAAGGACAATATTTTCAAATAAATATTTTCAAGAAAGGACAAATTTTATACTTTCTCAATTTTCTTTTTGTTTTATGCTTGATAACCATATTGAGATATATTTCAAATACCATCAAGTCTACTCATTTAAGTGTAATTCAATGTTTTTTAACATATTTACAGAGCTATGACACCATTGTTACAATATAATTTTAGAGGATTTTAGCACACCCTAAGAAACTTGTACCTATCAGCAGTCACTTACCAGCCCTCCCTCCAATCTCCAAGCTTAGATAACTACTCATTTAATTTGACTCTATAAATTTATCTATTTCAGATGTCTCATATGAATGAAAAGGTACACTTTACAATCTTCTATGAGTGATTTATTTTACTTATTGCAATGTTTTAGGGGATCATCCTTGTTGCAGCGTGTATAATGCTTCATTCCTTTTTATTGCAAGATATGTTTTACTGCAAAACATTACATATTTTGAATGTTATCCATTCATCAGTTGATTCAGGTTGTTTAATACCTCTGAGCTATTGTGAATACTGTTGTTATGAACATTCATATACTAGTATTTATATGAACATGTATTTTCATTTTCTTGGTTAGGTACAGGTGGAATCAATTGGTCATATGGTAATTTTATTTTTAACAAATTGAGGAATTGCCAACATGATTTTCATCATGGCTACACCATTTTAAATTCTCACTAGGAATATAGGAGGGTTTCAATTTCTT
This sequence comes from Ovis aries, assembly GCF_016772045.2. NCBI lineage: Eukaryota > Metazoa > Chordata > Mammalia > Artiodactyla > Bovidae > Ovis > Ovis aries. The sequence goes on from NC_056059.1 coordinate 1,872,258, forward strand.
GACATTCTCTCCAACACTTGTTTATCTCTCTGATTGTAGCCATTCTAGTGGATGTGATATCATAATGATTTTGCCTTTTTGTTTGCCTAATGACTTGTGATGGTGAGCATCTTTTCATATGTTTATTAGCCACCCATGCATCTTCCTTGGAGAAATGTATTCAATTATCATTTAATACTGAGTTGTCAGAGTTACTTAGATGGTCTAGACACAAATTCCCTATGAGGAATATGATTTTTTAATAAAAATATCAACAAATATTCTCTCTCAATTTTTGGATTGTCCTTTAATTTTTTTCGTGGTGTCCTTTGAAATCTATCAATTTTCTGCATTGCTGCTTTTGCTGTTAGTGTTGTATTTGAGGAATTACCCCCTAGCCAAAAATTGCAAAGACTCACTTCTTTGTTTTCTCCTAAAAGTTTTAGTTTTATCTCTTATATTTAGTTCTGTGAGACACTTTGAGTTAATCTTTGTGCATAATGTGAACTAAGGCTTCATATTTATTTTTCTAAGTGTGGGTATACATGCATCTACTTATTTTAGCAACATCTGTTGCTAACTAGAAAGACTATTATTTCCCTATGCAGTTGTGTTGGCCTTTACATATTTGATTTAATTATTTTGTTAATTATTTGTTCAGTTTAATTATTTTGAACTTGTTTTTCTGTTTTCTTTCTTCTATTTAGTTTGGGTTCAACTTATTGTCTAATTTCTAGAGACAGATTTCTAATTTCTTGAGACATTGTACAGGAGATAGGAATCAAGACCATCACCAAGAAAAAGACAAAATGGCTGTCTGAGGAGGCCTTACAAATAGCTGTGAATAGAAGGGGAGTGAAAAGCCAAGGAAAAAAGGAAAGATATACCCATTTGAATGCAGAGTTCCAAAGAATAGCAAGGAGAGATAAGAAAGCCTTCCTCAGCGATCAATGCAAAGAAATAGAGGAAAACACTAGAATGGGAAAGGCTAGCAACCTCTTCAAGAAAATTAGAAATGCCAAGGGAACATTTCATGCAAACATGGGCTCAATAAAGGACAGAAATGGTAGAGACTGAACAGAAGCAGAAGATATTAAGAGGTGTCAAGAATACACAGAAGAACTGTACAAAAAAAAATGTTCACAACCCAGATAATCATGATGGTGTGATCACTTACCAAGAGCCAGACATCCTGGAATGTGAAGTCAAGTGGTCCTTAGGAAGCATCACTATGAACAAACCTAGTGGAGGTGATGGTATTCCAGTTGAGCTATTTCAAATCCTGAAAGACGATGCTGTGAAAGTCCTGCGCTCAATATGCCAGCAAATTTGGAAAACTCAGCAGTGGCCACAAGACTGGAAAAGGTCAGTTTTCATTCCAATCCCAAAGAAAGACAATGCCAAAGAATGCTCAAACTGCCTCACAACAGCACGCATCTCACACACTAGTAAAGTAATGCTCAAAATTCTCCAAGCCAGGCTTCAGCAATACGTGAACCATGAACTTCCAGATGTTCAAGCTGGTTTTAGAAAAGGCAGAGGAACCAGAGATCAAATTGCCAACATGCACTGGATCATCAAAAAAGCAAGGGAGTTCCAGAAAAAAACATCTACTTCTGCTTTATTGACTATGCCAAAGCCTTTGACTGTGTGGATCACAAGAAACTGGAAAATTCTGAAAGAGATGGGAATACCAGACCACCTGACCTGCTTCTTGAGAAACTTGTATGGAGGTCAGGAAGCAACAGTTAGAACTGGACGTGGAACAACAGACTGGTTCCAAATAGGAAAAGGAGTGCATCAAGGCTGTATATTGTCACCCTGCTTATTTAACTTCAAAGCCTCTTGATGAAAGTGAAAGAGGAGAATGAAATAGTTGGCTTAAAGCTCAACATTCAGAAAATGAAGATCATGGCATCTGGTCCCATCTCTTCATGGGAAATAGATGGGGAAACAGTGGAAACAGTGTCAGACTTTATTTTCTTGGGCTCTAAAATCACTGCAGATGGTGATTGCAGCCATGAAATTAATAGACGCTTACTCCTTGGAAGGAAAGTTATGAATAACCTAGACAGCATATTAAAAAGCAGAGACATTACTTTGCCAACAAAGTTCCGTCTAGTCAAGGCTATGGTTTTTCCAGTGGTCATGTATGGATGTGAAAGTTGGACTATAAAGAAAGTTGAGCACAGAAGAATTGATGCTTTTGAACTGTGGTTTTGGAGAAGACTCTTGAGAGTCCCTTGGACTGCAGGGAGATCCAACCAGTCCATCCTAAAGGAAATCAGTCCTGGATGTTCATTGAATGGACTGATGTTGAAGCTGAAACTCCAATGTTTTGACCACCTGATGTGAAGAACTGACTCATCTGACAAGACTCTCATACTGGGAAAGATTGAGGGTGGGAGGAGAAGGGGATGACAGAGGATGAGATGGCTGGGTGTTATCACCGACTCAGTGGACATGGGTTTGGGTAAACTCCGAGCATTGGTGACGGACAGGGAGGCCTGGCGTGTTGTGGATCATGGGGTCGCAAAGAGTTGGACATGACTGAACAACTGAACTGAACTGAACTGAGACAGATACTTAGATTACTGAATATCAACTTTCTTCTTTTCTAATATAGGTATTTTAAGGCTATACATTTCTAAGTGTATCTGTTCTCATTATCACTTATGTGACAGAGGAGATATATGTTTATCTTAATTATAATTTGATTCAAAATAATTTCATACATTCAGTGAGATTTTTTTAACTCATAGGGTATTTTTGGATGGATTATCTTAATTGCTTTTTGTTAGTTTTGTTTTTATATGATTTTTAAAGGTTATACTCCATTTACAGTTATTACAAAATATTAGATATGTTCTCTGAATTGAACAATACATCCTTATAGCCTTACACCCAACAATTTGCACTTCCCAACCCACCACTCCAATATTGTCCCTCTCCTCCCTCACTTTTAACCACTAATTTGTTCTCTATGTTAATGAGTTTGCTTCTTTTTTGTTGTTGTTGTTGTATTCACTAGTTTGTTGTCTTTTTTTTTATATTCAGCATGTAACACAATATAATATTTGCCTTACTCTGTATGACTTTTTCACTTAACATTATTCTCATCCATGTTACTGCAAACAAGAAAATTTTATTATTTTATATGGCTGTGTGTAATATCCCATTGGACTTCCCAGGTGGTACTAGTGGTAGAGAACCTGCCTGCCAATGCAGGAGACGTAAAAGACATGGGTTCAATCTCTGAGTCGGGAAGATCCCCTGGAATTGAGCATGGTGACCCACTCCAGTACTTTTGCCTGGAGAATCCAACAGAGGAGCCTGGTAGCCTACAGTCCATAGGGTCTCAAAGAGATGGACACTACTGAACTGACATAGCATACACACAGTATTCCATTATATACACATTCTATATCGTCTTTATCCATTTATCTGTTGATGGAGACTTACGTTTCATTGGCAATTGAAAATTGCTACTATGAGCATTAGAGTATATATATCTTTTTGAATTAGTGTTTTTATTTTTTTTTCAGCTATATACCTACCAGTAGATTTGCTAATACAGTAGTTTCATCTTTAGTTTTTTGAGAAACCTCCATATTGTTTTCCACAGTAGCTTCACCAATTTACATTCCCAACAACACAGTAAGAGGGTTTTTGTTTTCTCATAGCCCTAGCAACATTTGCTATTTATTTATTTGGTGATAGCCATTCTGATATGTGTGAGTAATATCTCGTGGTCTTGTTGTAATTCCCTGATGATTAGCAATGCTGAACATCCTTTTATGTGTTTGTTAGTCAGCTGCTCTTCCTCTTTGGAAAAGAACATATCTATTCAGTTCTGTTCATTTTTTCAAATGCTATGACTGATAAAGGATTAATAGCCAACATTTATAAATAGATCACATAACTCAACATAAAATAGAAAATTATTTTAAAATGAGTAGAAGAACTCAGAATAATAGAAGTGCCCTTCTTAGTTTTAAAATATGGAAGGATTTTTCTTTCTTTCTTTCTACCTTTCTTTTTTGAGGGGCCACATGGCTTGAAGAATCTTAGTTCCCCAAGCAGAGGGTTTTACCACTATAGAATTTCTTCTTTAAAATAGTAATGATTTTGTTTTTCTTTTGATATTTGTTCCACTATATCAGCTTTCTTTATGTATTTGTATAATATACCTTTTTTGCACTTGTAATACTTTTCATTTTTCTCTATTATTATATGTAAATTGTGTCTCTTATATACAGCTTTCAAAGATTGTTTATTTCTATCCACAAGGAAATACTTGCTTTTTAATTGAATTTAATCTGATGACTTTCAATTTTGGTGCTTAAATCTGCTTACTGTTTCTGTGTGTGTGCCAACTATTTTTTTGTTCCTGTTTCTTTATTGTGAATTAGAGCTCTGCTGCTTCCTGTTTGTGTAATTATGGGCAAATTAAGGCTCAGAATGTTTAAATGAGTGGATCAAGTCTCATAGCACTAATATGGACAATTCATTTCTGTCAGCTCCTTATACTATCTCTAATTGTGATTCATGATAGTTTTCAGTTTTGAATTTGCCATTAACTAGCTGTGTGTCTTTAAGTTAGACACTCAACTTCCCTGTGATTCTAAGCATATGGTGTTTTCAATGTCCTCCTCATTAAAAATATGTATATATTCTTATCTCTCCAAAACAATTCTATGGTATATTTAGAGAAATTATTAAAATTCACAGTAGGATGGTTTGTTTCAATTTGTTCACCTAAAATTCAACCCCCTTAATTTGTTTTCCATTTACTCTGAGTTTTCCAGGAGGCTGAGTCCCTTGAACTCAGGAAAAATTCTCTCATATTCTCTAGTCACAGCTGTCCAGTCAGCAGCCACTGAGATTTTTGCTGCTGATGGTCTCTTGGTATCACTGTTTTGGGGAGGACACTTTCTTTCTTTTTTTTTTTTTTTTTTTTTTTTAGTTTTTTATTTTTAAAATTTTAAAATCTTTAATTCTTACATGCATTCCCAAACATGAACCCCCCTCCCACCTCCCTCCCCATAACAACTTTCTGGGTCATCCCCATGCACCAGCCCCAAGCATGCTGCATCCTGCGTCAGACATAGACTGGCGATTCAATTCACATGATAGTATACATGTTAGAATGTCATTCTCCCAAATCATCCCACCCTCTCCCTCTCCCTCTGAGTCCAAAAGTCCGTTATACACATCTGTGACACTTTCAACTGCTAATGATTCCTCTTTCTACTACTCTGAGCTTTGACCACTCCTCATTTCTTGTCTTTATCTATCTTATTCAAAAGGTGACACTTTATGCTTCATAACAGAGGGACCAGGGTGCATCTTTTAACAAACCCTAAATAATAAGTGTGTATAAGAAAATATTACAACTATCATGTAGGTATGAATCTGAAGATAGGTCCCTACAAAGCCAGTTCCTCCCAATTATATGGAAACTTGTCCCTGCAAACATTCTAGAGAACTTCATGCTAATTCCTGGTACTAAAAAGAGAAATAAATAAAATTTTGTCCAATCTGGACCAAGACTGCCACTTGTTGTCCATCACCAACCTGTTCCAAGGGGAACTGTGCCAAGCCAAGTCTATTTTTATTTTTGTTTCAAGAGACTTGTGTTATGTTATTTTCCCCATCTTGCAGATGGGAAAGCTGAGATGAAGACATTTGAAGCAAATTTTGCCTTAACACTAACCAAGAATCTTTCTCTAAGTATATTAAATGAAGTAACGCTTTTGTAGAATAAATGTGAAATCTTCAATTTTTAGATATTTAGCCAAAATCCATAGATTAGTTTTATGACTCATTTACCTGCCAGTCTAAAAGATTTCTTACTCTGGATTTTAAGAAATTTGAATGTGGGCTTACTTGTCGCATACATTGATTGCAAATTATAGTAGGACTGCTATTCTTGTTATTATGCCAGATTTTATTTATTACAAATGTGATAATATAAATATTTACATGCATTTACAATGACAGTATGTTTATTAATATCCAGAAAGCTGCCCTGACCTAAGTAGACGCCTATGAGGACAAAGAATAAACGTAGAGACTGACTTAAGTCCTAATAGTAGCAAAATTTTATTTTCTCTTAACATAAATTGAATGAACATAATATATCATGTATGTCCTATTTTAATCACATATATATTTCACAAAAATTGTGAAGTACAGAAAACAGTCTGTGGAATTTCTTTAAGGTTATGTGACTGGTTTTATCAGGTGACGAGTTCCTGCTTCTTCTTCCCTTAAAGCCACAGCTTTGATGTACCAAAACAGGTTTTGTTTTGTTTTGTTTCGTTTTGTTTCTTTTGGCATGTTTTTATTTCTGTGTAAAATGTGAAATTAACCCAGGTGCTGATTTATGAATATAATTTTTTATTTTGTTTGGGTTTTGATAACAAATTGTCTCTTTCTCTTCAAAAACAAAAGAAAGAAGTATAGAAACACGGTGCAATTGTTTGTTTATTTTAATGTAATAAAACAACACATAAAAGGCTTGTATTCATTGCCTTTACTTATCAAAATGGCTGAAAATGAGGCCAAGTTCCTGAGCGTACCTGATGCTTATGTGTGGACTTGGACTTGATAATGAAATTGTGGTTCATTGTGTTTCTAATGGCTTCTGGAAAGCTTTGATTGATGTTACGCCAGGCTGTGCACAATACACTGACGTGCATTATTCCATGGTACTTGTTCCCATTTCCATGGAAATCTCTGACTCATGTACCTTTTACTTGATTGTGCTCCAAACCATAATTTTTATTTTTCATACAAAAGTTGTCTAGCCCTCCTGTTCTAAGGTTTAAAAACAATAACATTTTGGATCAAACTTTAAACTGAGCTAGAAGAAGGAAATGAAATCTAATTTTTTTCAAGGTTGAGGTTTTTACAGACCTTTCTAGTATTTCCAAATGAATTAAAAAAACATTCAAATGAAACAACATTCATGTATCCAACACATTAGCTCCTTTTTTACACATATAAATTTCACATGTGAGGGAGGAGAGGTAGTCTCACCTCTTTTATATAGACAAAAGAGAATTTAGTTAGGGTGTCATCAGGAACAAGACCATCCCTGGAGTCATCTAACCCTGACTTCTTACCATGCTGAGTGCTTCCTTGATCTTTATTCCTATGAAAACCATGCTTCTTCTATGCCTTTATAAAAGGCACCACATTTTATCCATTTGTCCAAATTAGAAAGTGCATCCTTCCCTGTTGTGTACCCCAATCCCTCACAATTTATCTTATCAAATCTACCTGATAAATCTTTTTACTCCATTTCTGTTCATAGCACCATCATATCTGCACTGTAATAGTTCAATATTCCCTTAAGTTGTCTTTCTGCTTCTGGGTGTTATTGTTTCTAATCTGTTTTGAATTTTGCTTAAAAATTGTCTTTTCAAAACGTGAATAGAATCCAGTGCTCTGAAACTGTCAATAACTTAGCTTTGCCTGTATCACAAATGCCAAGCTTGTTAGTGTATGTAAAAAGGCCCTTCAAATTCAAACTCTGTATTTACTACCATGAATCCCTTTAGCAGTTGAAGCTTTGCCACATTAATGTGTTGCCAAATGCTCTGCAAAAAAGGCTACAAAAGTGCTGACTGGAGAAAACTATACTTGAACAAAAGAAAGTACAAAAGGGAAAGAAGACGAATTTGGGGGCTGACAAATTGCCTGCTACATTTCGTCATGGATTAGATGTCTTACTTCCCTTTTCCCTGAAACTTCTGTTTCAGCGACTAGCTTTTTCTTTCCCTTCAATTTTGTTTGGATTTAAATTTAGTTTGGATTTGAAATTGACTTTGGACCATAGATGTGGTTCTAACCTGGCAATTCATTTAGGTGTTATGCCTGGAAAATTCCCTTGGTTCTGAGAACAGAAAATTCAGTAGAGAGCCTCTGGCCCTCACTTCCTGTATCAGTCAGTGTTCAGTACAGGAAACAGAAACTACTCTAAGAAGACAGTTGAAATGAGAATTAAGTTGTTGGAGGAGCTGAAGAATATTTCATCTGAGCTTCTTGGAAATAATCCCATGACAACATTCTTGGTTTCATAGGGAGAGATCACTATTGTCCTGAACTAGGCTGGAGACAGAGCCCCATCTGCACTATCACAGCTGACTCTCAATATCTATAAAACTCTTGGTGGATTCTTCACTGCTGCAGCTAGGGCAGCTGAACATTTCCACACCCAGTATTGAAAGCAGCTTCTGTCACACAAGCACCATCAGGACCTCATTTCAACTTTTCCAGATCTTAGGAGCGTGTGCAACTGATGGACCTAATTTACACTGAGAACCCTAGCTGCAAGGGAATCTGGGAAAAACTGATTTTTCTTTCCAAATCTAGAAGAAAGGGGGCTTGGAGGTTGATCAAGTCCATCCAGGGTCCTCAGTATTCTTCTAGCACTTGCTCCTGTTCTGTTTCTCTGTCAGTCCTGATATTCATTTCTTCTCCTCACTTTCTTATTTTCTGGTATAGAGTTAGTCCAACTTGACTTAATCAGTTACACTTATTCATATATCTACACTTTTTTAGATTATTTTCCCATATAGGTTATTAAACCATGTTGAATAGAGTTCCCTGTGCTATATAGTAGGTTCTTATTTAACTAGTTTGATTTTATTTTTGTTGTTTTTATATTTTATTGGAGTATAATTGTTTTACAATGATGTGTTAGTTTCAGATGTACAACAAATTGAATCAGCTATATGTATATATATATATATATATATATATATATATATTTCCTTCCTCTTGAACCTCTCTCCCTCCCCCTCCCCCCATCCCACTCCTCTGGATCATCACAGAACATGGAACTGAAATTCCTGTGCTATATAGCAGGTTCCCATTAGCTATCTGTTTTAATCATGGAAGTGTATATATGTCAATTCTATTCTCCCTATTTGTCCTATCCTCTGTTCCCCTTCCCCCACTGTGACCGCATGTCCATTCTTTCCTTCTGCATCTCCATTCCTGTCCTGCAAATAGGTTCATTTTTATCACACCTCTAGTACGAAACTAACGCAATATTGTAAATCAACTATACTCCAATGCTTGCATGCTAAGTCACTTTAGTCATGTCTGACTCTTTGCAAACCTGTGAACTGTAGCCCCTCAGACTACTCTATCCATGGGATTCTCCAGGCAAGAGTACTGGAGTGGGTTGTCATGCCCCCCTCGAGGGGATCTTTCTGACCCAGGGATCAAACCTGCATCTCTTAAGTCTTCTGCATTGGCAGGCAGGTTCTTTACCACTAGTGCCACCTGGGATGCATATACTCCAATAAAAATTATGTTTTTACAAAAGCAAAAACTAAAAGAAGAAATATTTGTGGGTAGTATGTGAAAACGTGAGTTTATCAGTTTGATAAACTGATAGTTTTATCTAGTTTGCATTTATCTTCCAAACTGTAAAGAAGATAAGAAACTGAATTTGACTACAAAACTAATCCAATTCCTAGAATTTGCAAACATTTTGAATTAAACTTCTGAAGGTTTTAATTAAATTGTTCACAATTTGAACTTATTCACAACATCCTGACATTTCAGCATTGCTCCAGGCTCCATGCACAATGTTTTAGAAACTGAGCCAAAAATGGGATAGATATAATCTATCTACTATTTGAAAAACTAGTCTCAGAAAATTAGGAAGTTAGGCAAGGCCAAGTTATTAACCTATCTTCTGGAAACGGTAAGAGGGTTATCTCCTGTGCAACCAGGCCTCCAGTTCAATTGTTAATCTAATTAATTTACACAGAAGCATAGCTGCTCACATTTCCCCTTGGTACAGATCTTTAGGGAAAAACTTAAATTCATAAAGTATGCTTGCACTTACAAAAGTAATGCTGGCAGAAGCAGTGTTTACAAATGTCAGCATGGCTGCTCATTGCTGGTGTATAAGTGGTCACCATCCTGACAAGAAGAGCATTCTCCTCTGGGCCTGTTGCACTTCCTAGAAATCCAGGGAAGGCCTACTGAACAGTATGGCAAGACCTGTAAGAAGATCTGGCAGCTTCTGCATATTGAGGTGAGTTACTTGAATTACCACATGTGAATATGTGTGCATATAAAGAGTCACAAATATGCTAGTGACAAATGATGCTTAGAGTAGGTTCTAGGAAATGAGTCATTGTCTTATATTAACTAATGCAGATCTTCTAGTCTTTCTCTGAAAAATAATGGAAAAGCTGCAGAGTAAGGAGGGGAAAGTTCTTAGCCCATTCTAACTTGTCACAGTATGGTGGCGTTTCACAAACTGGATTTTCTCTGAATAAAAGGAGTCATTAGGATATCCACAGCAAATAGGCATTCAGTGAGAAAGCATGCATCCAATGATCAGAAATCACACTGACAAAAAGGGACCTTTCTTTGGAGTGGCCTTTTTTCTTTCTGTTTTGGGTGTGAAAGAGTTCTGGCAGTGGGCTGCAGCACCCCCAGGAAAAGGGTTCACTCAGCTGTTCAACTTGGCTACCTGTGGGTGGGGTCCCTGCCCCAACTATTGCTCCTTGTGCACCTCTCCTGGGCATGTGTGTTTCAGTGCAGTTCAGTCGCTCAATCCTGTTCAACTCTGGGTGACCCCATGGACTGCAGCTACCAGGCCTCCCTGTATGTCACCAACTACTAGAGCTTGCTCGAACTCATGTCCATTGAGTTAGTGATGCCATCCAGCTATCTCATCCACTCTTGTCCCCTTTACCTCCTGCCTTAATTCTTACCCTAATCAGGGTCTTTTCCAATGAGTCAGTTATCCGTATAAGGTAGCCAGAGTATTAGAGCTTCAGCTTGAGCATCAGTCCTTCCAATGAATATTCAGGACTGATTTCCTTTAGGATTGACTGGTTTGATCTCCTTGCAGTCCAAGTCCTCTCAAAAGTCTACTCCAACACCACAGTTCAAAAGCATCAATTCTCTGGTTCTTAGCTTTCTTTATAGTCCAACTCTCACATCCATACATGACTACTGGAAAAAACATGATTTTGACTTTGACCTTTGTCAGCAAAGTAATGTCTCTGCTTTTTAATATGCTGTCTAGGTTGGTCATAACTATTCTTCCAAGGAACAAATGTCTTTTAATTTCATGGCTGCAGTCACCATCTGCAGTGATTTTGGAGCCTAAGAAAATAAATTCTGTTATTGTTTCTATTGTTTCCCCATCTATTTTCCTTGAGGTGATGGGACCAGATACTGTGTTCTTAGTTTTTTGAATGTTGAATTTTAAGCCAGCTTTTTCACTCTCCTCTATCACTTTCATCAAGAGACTCTTTAGTTCCTCTTCACTTTCTGCAATAAGGGGAGTGTCATTTGCATATGTGAGATTATTAATATTTTTGTTGATAACCTTGATTCCAGCTTGTGCTTCATCCAGACCAGCATTTTACATGATGCAATCTGCATATAAATTAAATAAGCAGGGTGACAACATACAGCCTTGACATACTCCTTTCCTGATATGAAACCAATCTGTTGTTTCATGTCTGGTTCTAACTGTTGTGTCTTGACCTGCATACAGATTTCTTAGGAGGGAGGTCAGGTGGTCTGGTATTCCCATCACTTTAAGAATTTTTCACAGTTTGTTGTGATCCACACAGCTAAAGGCTTTGGCATAGTCAATAAAGCAGAAGTAGATGTTTCTCTGGAGCTCTCTTGCTTTTTCAGTGATCCAAAGATGATGGCAATTTGATCTCTGCTTTTTCTAAATCCATCTTGAATATCTGGAAGTTCATGCTTTGCATATTGTTGAAGCCCAACTTGGAGAATTTTGAGCATTACTTTGCTAGAGTGTGAAATGAGTGCAATTGTGAAGTAGTTTAAACATTCTTTGGCATTGCCTTTCTTTGGAATTGGAATGAAAATTGACCTTGTTCTGTTCTGTGGCCATGGCGGAGTTTTTTAAATTTGCTGTCATATCGAGTGCAGCACTTTCACAGCATTATCTTTTAAGATTTAAAATAGCTAAACTGTAATTCCACCACCTCCACTAGCTTTGTTTGTAGTGATGCTTCCTAAGAACCACTTGACTTCACATCTTAGGATATCTGACTCTAGGTGAGTGTTCACACCATCATGGTTATCTGGGTCAGGAAGATCTTTTTTGTACAGTTCTTTTGTGTGTTCTTGCCACCTCTTGTTAATATCTTCTGTTCTTGCTAGGTCGATACCATTTCTGTCCTTTATTGAGCCCATATTTGCATGAAATGTTTCCTTGGTATCTCTAATTTTCTTGAGATCTCTAGTATTTCCCATTCTATTGTTTCCCTCTATTTCTTTGCGCTGACAACTGAGGAAGGCTTTCTTATCTCTCCTTGCTATTCTTTGGAACTCTATACTCAAATGGGTATATATTTCTTTTTGTTCTTTGCATTTAACTTCTCTTCTTTTCTCAGCTACTTTTAAGTCCTCTTCAGACAACCATTTTGCCTTTTTACATTTCTTTTTCTTGGGGATGATCTTGATCACTGCCTCCTGTACAATGGCATGAACCTCCATCCATAGTTCTTCAGGCACTCCATCTACCAGATCTAGTCCCTTGAATCTATTTGCCACTTCCACTGTATAATCATAAGGGATTTGATCTAGGTCATACCTGAATGGTCTAGTGGTTTTTCCTCCTTTGATTCAAGTCTGAATTTGTCAATAAGGAGTTCATGATATGGCCACAGTCATCTCCTGGTCTTGTTTTTGCTGACTGTATAGAGCTTGTTCATCTTTGACTGCAAAGAATATAATCAATCTGATTTTGGTATTGACCATTTGGTGATGTCCATGTTTATAGCTTTCTCTTGTGTTGTTAGAAGAGGATGTTTGCTTGACCATTGCGTTCTTTTGGCAAAACTCTGTTAGCCTTTGCTCTGCTTCATTCTGTACTCAAAGGCCAAATTTTCCTGTTACTTCAGGTCTCTCTTGACTTCCTACTCCTACTTTTACATTCCATTCCCCTCTGATAAAAAGGACATCTTTTATTTGTGGTACTTCTAAAAGGTCTTGTAGGTCTTCATAGAACTGTTAAACTTCAGCTTCTTCAGCCTTATTGGTTGGGGCATAGACTTGGATTCCTGTGGTATTGAATGGTTTGCCTTGGAAACGAATAGAGATCATTCTGTAGTTTTTCAGATCATACTCAAGTGCTTCATTTTAGACACTTTTGTTGGCTGTGAGGACTACCCCATTTCTTCTAACGGGTTTTAAGTGTTTCCTCTTACTGTTTATATGAAGATAATTACATTACCATGATAAGGTGTGCTTCTGTTCTTCAATCAAATGTAAATATAGTTTTGTATCCCCTGCCTAGAATCTCCAGTCTTCTGCTTTTGCTTAGAAGACTTATGATGTGAAGTTATAAATGTTTTTGATTAATTTGTGTTCAAAACAAATCTAAAAAACAAACCCTTTTTTTTTTTTTTTTACCATTTTCTCCTGGCATCCTGATATATAGCACAGATTCACATGAACAGAATAGTCAGTGTTTAGGGTTGAGGGGGAAATTAAAATGATGTTTTATTAGCTATAGTGAGTTTCTTTACCATCCAATTTTTTTCCTTGTAAGTTTGTTTGTTTGTTTGTTTGTTTGAGGCTTTCTGTGTATTTGTACTTAAAACTGAATACATATTTTTTCTATGTTTAATGTAAATACTCCCTTATTTGTACCTATCTTGACATGTTTTATTTAATTTGCCAAAAAAAAATATAACTTCAAGCACATCAATGAATACATTCTTACCAAAGTTTCTTAAAAATGTTTCTTTTAATTCTTTGAAATGTGCCTCCATTCAGCTGAATCATATAGAAGTTATAATTATTAAAAAATAAATAAATAACTAGAGAACAAAGCTCCATAATTAATGAGGCAATATGTCTTATTTCAACATGAGGAGAAGAATAATATAAAAATTAAAATTGAATATGAAAACCAGAGGAATATCAGAACTCAGATATTTCCTATGCTTCTTTTCACTGTCTCAGTATCTTTCAATATACCTCTATAAAGTTAAGAGTAAGTATGAAAGAAAGCAGGAACACTTAAAAAGTATATACACTACTATCCATAAAATAGATAACTAATAAGAACCTGATCTATAACACATGGAATTCTACTCAACACTCCTTGATGACTCATCTAGGAAAAGAATCTAAAAAAAAAGGATTATATTATTTACATATATACACATTTGTATACGTATGTGAGCTGAGTCTCTTTGCTATACCTGAAACTATCACAACATCATAAGTCAACTTACTCCCATAGTTGGGTCTCCTCTCAGATCTTCTGAATTGACAAACATGGTATACATTCTAGATACATTCTTACACAAGACATTGATTTCAGTTTAGATTTGTGTTTGTTTAGCTATATTGGTTTGAAAGTCTCCAAGAAAAAGAAAGGTCTTATTTTCATCTGATATATGTCTCATTGCATAGTCTGTTTCAATTTTCAAAATTGCAAAATACAGCTCAAGTGAGGGTAAGTGTACAGAGAATGAACACTATTATCTGTAACTTACAAAGCATCCCTGGAGTATACCCAGGAATAACTGGTGGAAAGGAATTTTCTGTTCAGCCATGTCTTACCTCGTGTTCACCACGTGGCAGCTATGGGCTAACCTGATGGGTGTGCCTTGCTTTCATGAAGCAACGAACTTTTAGTCTGAAAGGAAACATTTAATTCAATGTCAGAAATAATTCACCAATCACTACCTTAACCAATCTATCTATTCAACAAGTTTATAAATCGTCAATGAAAGTAGAAATTTAAGCTCATCTATTTCAAAGACATTATTTGACCTAAATTCTTGTTTGTATAATGCCATTAATTAGAATAATCTCCTACAGAAGTGTCAGGTGTTATAATCTTCAGCTAATTTTTGATCCCTGAAATACATTGAGCTCTGTCCCCAACTCTACCAATCCAGTGGAGAAAACATCAATCTGTTGGTCAGGAGTCTGATTACTGAAAGGTCCTTAAAGCATCAATATGTTTAGAAGATGTCTGTATGTAAACAGCCCTATACCACTACATATCTTACTTTTAACCTAAGGTAAAAAGAGACTTTTACCTTATCAAAGCTGGTATAAGAATAAGTACAATGTGAATATTTTTAGTTTCCATTTGGAATGGTGGCCAAAAAGATTTGTTTTTATTACTGAGTCTCTTTTTCATTCTAAAAAATAAAAATATTAGTATCTTGTATATGCAAAGGAGCATAGGTTTATATAACTTTTGACAGTAGAAAGTATTTGCTGGTTGTGAATTCTGCAGAGAAAAGTGCAAGAAAACCATACATTTTACCCAGTTTTTCTTCCTGGGAACTGTGGGAAATGCCTCAATATGGTTATTTATAAGTTAGACTTGCTAATATTATTTTATTTCTTTGATATGCCTCCCTTTTACCTCTGTTAGAAGAGCTCCATACATTTCCTGGCCACTCTCTGAGTTACAGAGCTAAGCATATTATATCTTTTTAAAAAATTATTGAGATATAATTGATTTACAGGGGTGTGTTAAGTTCTACAACATAGCAAAGTGATTCAGTTACACACCTATATGCATTCTTTTTCATATTCTTTTCATAAGTTTTATCACAGAATATTAATATAGTTTATTGTGATATGCAATAAGATCTTTCTGATTATCCTCTCTCTAGGTCATAGTTTGCACCTGCTAACCCAAGACTCCTCCATCTCCTTTCTCCCTTGGCAAACAAGTCTTATCTCTATGTCTGGAAGTCTGCTCTGTTTCAGAAATAAGTTCAACAACTCTTGTCTCTTTGTGGCAGCCTCTATCCTTTTGAAGTAGGGCTGGTCCTGCTTTTTGACAATACCAGTTGTTTGCTCATATTTTTCATATATGTTCTAGGTTATGTAATCAATATTATTTTCTTACTTGCATTTTATCTACTTCTCTACGAACTCTATTAAGCATGATACATATTTTTTTGTTAAATGTTTTACCTTAGTACCTAATACAACACATCTAGAATCTCCAAAAATATTTATTGAATGAATAAATGCTACTTTAATATACTATAGTTCAATAAAACATATTTATGTACAACTTCATGAGTATTCATTTTCATAACTATGAATTGGGAGAATCAAAATTTTCCATCAAGAAAGTTAACCTAAAATTAACATTTCAAGAGTAAACTTTGTAAGTGATAATTAACTATGATCATTTTTTTCTTGTGTTGCTTTTTTCCTATACCAAGGAGAGATGAAACAGCTAATGCTTGTTGGGCACTAGAACCTTTTGAAGTTATCATCATAGCTCTTGGACAAGTAATGTGCAAGAAAATGGCCAAAGCCAGATTATAAATTGTACTACACAAGTTGTGAAGTACTAGACAGTAATCTAGAAAAGCTAAACTAGGTAAATTAATTAACTAGAAAATAACACATTTGGCAGTTGTCTTTAACATCTTATCAGTTCAGTTCAATTGCTCAGTCGTGTACAACTTTGTATGACCCCATGGACTGCAGTACGCCAGGCCTCCCTGTCCATCACCAATTCCTGGAGCTTGCTAAAACTCATGTCCATCAAGTCGGTGATGCCATTCAAACATCTCATCCTCTGTTGTCCCCTTCTCCTGCCTTCAATCTTGCCCAGCATCAGGGTCTTATCCAATGAGTCAGTTCTTCACATCAGGTGGCCAAAGTATTGGAGCTTCAGTATCAGTCCTTCCAATGAATATTCAGGATTTATTTCCTTTAGGATTGCCTGGTTTGATCTCCTTGCAGTCCAAGGGACTCCCAAGAGTCTTCTCCAATACCACAGTTCAAAATATCAGTTCTTCAGTGTTCAGCTTTCTTTATGTTCCAACTATCACATTCACATGTGACTACTGGAAAAACCATAGCTTTGACTACATGGATCTCAGTTGGAAAAGTAATGTCTCTGGTTTTTAATATGCTGTCTAGGTTGATCATAAATATTCTTCCAAGGAGAAAGTGCTTTTTAATTTTATGGCTGCAGTCACCATCTGCAGTGATTTAGCCTGGCATTTTGCATGATATACTCTGCATATAAGTTAAATAAGCAGGGTGTCAATATACAGCTTTGACATACTCCTTTCCTGATTTGGAACCAATCTATTGTTCCATGTCCAGTTCTAACTGTTCCTTCTTGACCTGCAATCAGATTTCTCAGGAGGCAGATAAGGCGGTCTGGTATTTCCATCTCTTGAAGTATTTTCTGCACTTTGTTATGATATGATCCACTCAGTCAATGGTTTTGGCATAGTCAATAAAGTAGAAGGAGATGTTTTTCTGGAACTCTCTTGCTTTTTTGATGATCCAACTATGCTGGCAATTTGATTTCTGGTTCCTCTGCCTTTTATAAATCCAAGAGAAGGCAATCCAAGAGGTGACAAGAATACACAGAAGAATTATGCAAGAAAGATCTTCATGACCCGGATAACCATGATGGTGTGATCACTCACCTAGAACCAGACATCCTGAAAGGCAAAGTCAAGTGGGCCTTAAGAAGCATCTCTGCGAACAAAGCTAGTGGAAGTGATGAGATTCCAGTTGAGATATTTCAAATCCTAAAAAATGATGTTGTGAAAGTGCTTCACTCAATATGCCAACAAATTTGTAAACCTCAGCAGTGGCCACAGGACTGGAAAAGGTCAGTTAGTTTTTATTCCAATTCCAAAGAAAAGAAATGCCAAAGAATGTTAAAATCTTATAAAATGATATTATTTTGCAACTAGTCATTATTTCATGGCAAACAAAAGACATTTCAGTACTTAGAATGGGGTAAAAAAATGAATAGAATGGGCTTAAAACCTATTACTTTCTACTCTTCAGTCACTGGTCAAAAATAATTTTTCTCATAAGTTGTATAACCACATCCAGTCCCCTTGCACATTCCCCACAGGAGGTGTGTAGGAGAACATGCATCCTGTCTAGATAGCCAGGCACAACTAGCTTAGATAAAGTCCACATTCATCACAGCAGAACCTGAAAGAGGAATTGGTAGGAGCTGATTCAAGTTATTATCTCACTGAAGATCTGAAATCAGTCATATCTAAAAGAAAAATATTTTTGTGAAGAATAATTAATTAGTAAATAAATAATTTAAATGATCAACTGTGTAAATATGAAGCATTATGTTGGCATTTATATTCATACAATATTTTAGAATTGGATAATTTCTAAGCTGAGAAAGACAGATTGTGTTCAAAGATAAATCATTTATGTCATGGTAAAATCCCATATAAGTAAGAAGTATTGCAAAAACAAATAAAAGTACCATCTTGAATAAAACCTCTAGCTTATATCAACAACTGCTCCACATGACAAATGAAAGTCATCAAATAAGGCTCAGTATTGTTAAACAGTGGAAAAAGGAAAGTACATCTGAGTGCACAGGTACTAAGAGCATAAAGCACCAAAAACATATGCGGTCAAATGTTCCTCTTTCTCACAAACAGTAGTCCTCCTTTATCCATGTGGAATACATTTCAACACCCCCAATGGATCCCTGAAACTACAGACAGTACTGAACCCTATATATTTCCTATGTTTGTATATCTGTGGTGAAGTTAAATTTATAAATTAGGCACAGTGAGAAAATATCTGAGTTGTCAGCATCACCAGTCTCACATTTGGAGTCCTTATTAAGTAAAACAAGGTTTATTTAACACAAGAACTGCAGTATCATGACAATCAATCTGATAAACAATGCTACTAAGTGACTAATGGGCAGACATGCTAGACAAAGGGATGCTCTATGGCCAAGGCAGCAGAATGGAGCAGGACAGTGAGAGTTCCACACAGTATCCAGAATGATATGCAATTGAAAACTGACAAATTTTTTATTCCTAGAATTTTCCATTTAATATTTTTGGAGATTGTTGGCCAAGGGTAACTGAAACCTCACAAATAAAAACCACAGATGAAGGGGCATTGGTATAACAAATTTCAGACCCTCAATACCTAAGCTCAGACAGATGTTCATTGTACCAATCATACAGGCTCTAGTGCCCTTTATGAGTGTATTTATAATTCAGTACTGACCATTCAATGATCTGATAAAACCATGAAAAAGAAAAGTACAAGACTGATAACACAGATAAGTTGTTGGTGGGAGTTCCACAGCAAGGAAGCCAGGAGAGCAAAGGGAAATGCAGAGAGAGAACAGAGCTAATGTAAGTGATCTGAGCATGTTTAAGGTAGGCTGGGCTAAGCTGTGATGTGTGGTAGGTTACATGTATTAAATGCATTTTTAATTAATTTTAATTGGAGGCTAATTACAATATTGTGGTGGTACTTGCCATATATTGACATGAATCAGACATGTCAATCAGATGTGTCCCCCATCCCAAATCCCCCTCCCACCACCTTCCCCATCCCATCTCTCTGAGTTGTCCAGTGCACCGGTTTTGAGTGCCCTGTTTCATACATCAAACTTGGACAGGTCATCTCTTTCACAAATGGTAATATATACGTTTCAATGCTATTCTCTCAAATCATTCCACCTTCAGCTTCTCCTACAGAGTCCAAAAGTCTGTTCTTTATATCTTTGTCTCTTTTGCTGTCTTGCATATAGGGTTGTTGTTACTATCTTTCTAAATTCCTTATACATGCATTAATATACTGTATCATTTTTTTTTCTGACTTACTTCACTCTGTGTAATAGGCTCCAGTTTCATCCACCTCATTAGAACTGACTCAAATGTTTTCTTTTTAATAGCTGAGTAATATTTCATTGTGTATATATACCACAACTTCCTTATCCACTCATCTGCTGATGGACATCTAGGTTCCTTCTATGTCCTAGCTCTTGTAAACAGTGCTGCATTGAGCACTGGGGTACACGTGTCTCTTTCAATTTTGGTTTCCTCAGTGTATATGCCAAGCAGTGGGATTCTGGGTTATATGGCAATTCTATGTCCAGTTTTTTAAAGGAATCTCCACACTGTTCTCCATTGTGGATATACTAGTTCACATTCCCACCAACAGTGTAAGATGGTCTCCTTTCTCCAGACCCTCTCCAGCATTTATTGTTTGTAGACTTTTTGATGGCAGCCATTGTGACTGGCATGAAATGGTACCTCATTGTGGGTTTGATTTGCATTTCTCTGATAATGAGTGATGTTGAACATCTTTTCATGTTTTTGTTATCCATCTGTATGTGTTCTTTGGAGAAATGTCTGTTTGTTTTTTGGCCCATTTTTTTTTTTTTAATGGGGAATCTGGTTTTTTTAAAATTTTTATTTTTACTTTATTTTACTTTACAATACTGTATTAGTTTTGCCATACATTGACATGGATTGGTTTCTCTATTTATCTGGTACTGAGCTGCATGAGCTGCTTGTATATTTTGGATATGAATTCTTTGTCAGTTGCTCCATTTGATATTATTTTCTCCCATCTGAAGGCTGTCTTTTCACCTTGCTTATAGTTTCCTTTGTTCTGAAAAAGCTTAATTAGGTCCCATTTGTTCATTTTTGGTTTTATTTCCATTATTCTGGAAGGAGGGTCATAGAGGATCTTGCTTTGATTTATGTCAGAGAGTATCCTGTCTGTTTTCCTCTAGGAGTTTTATAGTCTCTGGTCTTACATTTAGATATTTATTCCATTTTGAATTTATTCTTCTGTATGGTGTAATAAAGTGTTCTAATTTCATTCTATTACAGCTGGTTGACCAGTTTTCCCAGAACCACTTATTAAAGAGATTGTCTTTTCTCCATTGTATGTTTTTTTCCTCCTTTTTCAAAGATAATATGTCCAAAGCCAAATGGATTCACCTCTGTGCCTTCTGTTTTGTTCCAGTGACCTATATTTCTGTCTTTGTGCCAGTACCATGCTCTCTTGATGACTGTAGCTTTGTAGTATAGGCTGAAGTCAGGAAGGTTGATTCCTTCACTTCTAGTCTTCTTTCTCAAAATTGCTTTGGCTATTCGAGACTTTCTGTATTTCCATACAAATTGTGAAATTGTTTTAGTTCTGTGAAAAATACTATTGATAGCTTTATAAGGATTGCATTGAATCTATAGATTGCTTTGGGTAGTATACTCATTTTCACTATATTGATTCTTCTGATCCATGAGCATGGTATATTTCTCTATTTATTTGTGTCCTCTTTGATTTCTTTCATCAGTGTTTTATACTTTTCTATATGTAGGTCTTTTGCTTCTTTAGGTAAATTTATTCCTAAGTGTTGGATTCTTTTCATTGTAGTGGTGAATGTGATTATTTCCCTAATTTCTCTTTCTGTTTACTCATGGTTAGCATATAGGAATGCAAGGAGTTTCTGTGTGTTAATTTTATATCCTGCAACTTTAATATATTCATTGGTTAGCTCTAGTAACTTTCTGGTGGTGTCTTTAGGGTTTTCTAAGTACAGGATCATGTCATCTGCAAACAGTGAGAGGTTTACTTCTTCTTTTTCAATCTGGATTCCTTTTATTTCTTTTTCTTTTCTGATTGCTGTGGGTAAAACTTGCAATACTATGTTGAATAGTAGCGCTGAGAGTGAGCACCCTTTTCTTGTTCCTGACTTTACAAGAAATGCTTTCAATTTTTCACCATTGAGGATGATTGCTGTGAGTTTATCATAGATGGCTTTTACTATGTTGAGATACATTTCTTCTATGTCTGCTTTCTGGAGAGGTTTTTTTTTTTTTTTTTTTTTTAAATTTTTAGTCATAAATGGATGTTGAATTTTGTCAGAAACTTTCATTGCATCTATTGAGATAATCTTATGGTTTTATCTTTCCAGTCATGATGCATGATCTTTTTAATATGTTGTTTGATTCTGTTTGCTAGAATTTTGTTGAGTATTTTTGCATCAATGTTCATCAGTGATATTGGCCTGTAGTTTTCTTTTTTTATGGTATCTTTCTCTGGTTGTGGTATTAGGGTGATGGTGGCCTCATAGAATGAGTTTGGGACTTTACCTTCCACTGAAATTTTCTGGAGGAGTTTGAGTAAGATGGGTGTTAGCACTTGTATAAATTTTTGGTAGAATTCATCTCTGAACCCATCTGGTCCTAGGCTTTTGTTTGTTGGAAGATTTTTGGTTACTGTTTCAATTTCCATTCTTGTGATGGGTCTGTTAAGATTTTCTATTTCTTCCTGGTTCAGTTTGGAAGGTTATGCTTTTCTAAGAATTCATCCATTTCTTCCAAGTTTCCCATTTTATTGACATATAGTTGTTGATAGAAGTCTCTTATTATCCTTTGTATTTCTGTGTTTTCTGTTGTGATTTCTCCATTTTCATTTCTATTTTTATTGATTTGATTATTCTTTTTTTTTTCCTGATGAGTCTAGCTAATAGTTTGTCTATTTTACATATCTTCTCAAAGAACCAGCTTTTAGTTTTGTTGATTTTTGCTATAGTCTCCTTTGTTTCTTTTCCACTTATTTCTGCTCTGAGTTTTATGATTTCTTTCCTCCTACTATCTTTAGGGTTCTTCATTTCTTCTTTTTCTAGTGGCTTTAGGTGTAAATTTAGGTTATTTATGTGATGTTTCCCTTGTTTCTTGAGGTAAGCTTGTATTGCTATGAACTTTCCTCTTAGCACTGCTTTTACTGATTCCCATAGGTTTTGGGTTGTCATGTTTTAATTTTCATTTGTTTTTATGCATAGTTTGATTTCCTTTTTGATTTCTTCAGTGATCTGTTGGTTATTCAGAAACATGTTGTTTAGCTTCCATATGCTCATTTTTAAGTTATTTTTCCCCCTCTAGTTGACATCTAATCTTACCACATTGTGGTCAGAAAAGATGCTTGAAATGATTTCAATATTTTTGAATTTATTAAGGCTAGATTTATGGCCCAGGATGTGATCTATCCTGGAAAATGTTCCGTGTGCACTTGAGAAAAAGATGAAATTCGTTGTTTTGGGGTGAAATGTGCTATAGATAACAATTAGGTCTACCTGGTCCATTGTGTCATTTAAAGCTTGTATTTCCTTGATAATTTTCTGTTTGGTTGATCCATCCATAGATGTGAGTGAGATATTAAAGTATCCCATTATTATTATGCTACCATTAATTTCCCATTTCATGCTTATTAGCATTTGTCTTATGTATTGAGGTACTCCTATGTTGGGTGCATATATATTTATAATTGTTATATCTTCTTCTTTGATTGATCATTTGATCATTATGAAGTGTGCTTCTTTGTCTCTTTTCAAGGTCTTTATTTTAAAGTCTATTTTGTCTGGCATGAGTATTACTACTCTTGCTTTCTTTTGTTCTCCATTTGCATGAAATATCTTTTTCCAGCCCTTCAGTTTCAGTCTATATGTGTCCCTTGGTTTGAGGCGGGTCTCTAGACAGCATATATACAGGTTTTTGTATCCATTCTGTCAGTATTTGTCTTTTGGTTGGGCATTTAATCCATTTACATTTAAGGTAATTATTGATAAGTATGATCCCATTGCCATTTACTTTGTTGTTTTGGGTTTGATTTTATGAATATTTTCTGTTTCCTGTTTAGAGAAGATCCTTTAGCATTTGTTGGAGAGCTGGTTTGGTGGTGCTGAATTCTCTCAGGTTTTGCTTGTCTGTAAAGCTTTTGATTTCTCCTTCATATCTGAATGAGATGTTTGCTAGGTACAGTAATGTTGGTTGTAGGTTTTTCTCTTTCATCAGTTTAAGTATGTCCCTGCCATTCCCTTCTGGACTGAAGAGTTTCTATTGAAAGGTCAGCTGTTATCCTTATGGGGATCCCATTGTATGTTGTTTGTTGCTTTTTCCTTACTGCTTTTAATATTTGCTTTTTGTGTTTGATCTTCGTTAATTTGATTAATATGTGTCTTGGGGTGTTTCACCTTGGGATTCTCCTTTTTGGGACTCTCTGGTTTTCTTGGACTTGGGTGGCTATTTTCTTCCCATTTTAGGGACGTTTTCACCTATTATCTCCTCAAGTATTTTCCCATGTCCTTTCTTTTTGTCTTCTTCTTCTGGGACACCTATGTTTTGAATGATGGGGCATTTAACATTGTCCCAGAAGTCTCTGAGATTGTCCTCATTTCTTTTAGTTCTTTTTTTTTTCTTTTTTCCTCTCTGCTTCATTTTTCCTCCATTGTATCTTCCACCTCACTTATCCTCTCTTCTGCCTCATTTATTCTACTGTTGGTTCCCTCCAGAGTGCTTTTGATCTCAGTTATTGAATTATTCATTATTGATTGACTCTTTTTTTTATTTATTCTAGGTCCTTGTTAAATGTTTCTTGCATCTTCTCAATCCTTGTTTCTAGTCTATTTATCTGTAACTCCATTTTGTTTTCAAGATTTTTTATCATCTTTATTATCATTATTCTGAGTTCTTATTCAGGTAGACTCCCTATCTCCACTTCTTTTGCTTGGTTGGTGGGTATTTATTATCTTCATTTTCCTGTTGAATATTTCTCTGCCTTTTCATTTTGTTTAGATTGCTGTGTTTGGGGTGCCCTTTCTGTAGGCTGAATGTTCATGGTTCTTCTTTATTTTGAAATCTTCTTCCTGTGAGTGGGATTGGACTAGTGGCTTGTCAAGGTTTTCTGGTTAGGGGAGCTTGTGTTTGTGTTCTGGTGGGTGGAGCTGGGTCTTTTCTCTCTGGAGTACAATGAAGGGTCCAGTAGTGAGTTCTGGGGTTTTAGCATGGCTTTGAGCAGCCTGTCTTTTAATTCTAAGGGTTGCGTTCCTGCTTTACTGGAGAATTAGCATGGTATGCCTTGCACTGGAACTTGTTGGCTCTTAGGTGGAGCTTGGTGTCTGTGTAAGTATGGAGATTTTTGGGTGAGCTCTTGTCTATTAATATTCCCTGGAGTTAGGAGTTCTTTGATGTCCTCAAATTTTGAAGTTAAGCCTCCTGCTTCTGACTTTCAGTTCTTCTCTTACAGTAGCCTCAAGACTTCTCCATCCATACAGCACAAATGATAAAACATCTATGTTAACGGTGAAACAATTCTCCACAGCAAGGGACACCTAGAGAGATTCATAGAGTCATATAGAGATGAGAAGAGGGAGATGGGAGATAGAGTTGACAGGAGGGGAAGGGAGGAGACAAAAGTGGAGAGAGCAATCTAACCAGAAATAAATTCCCTAAATGCTCTCCACATTTCAAAACACCCGGAAAGATTCATAGTTACAAAGAGAAGAGAAGAAGGAAGAAGAAGACAGAGGTGCTCAAAAGAGAGTGAGTCAAAGCAGAGAAAGCAATATAGCCAGTAATCAGTTCCCTAAGTGTTCTCCACAGCCTGGAAAACACAGATTCACAGAGTTAAGTAGAGAAGAGAACGGGGAAGAAGGAGATAGAGTTGACCTGGGGGAGAAGAGGGAGAGTCAAAAGGGAAGAGAGAAATCAAGCCACTAATCAAATCCCTAAGTGAAAATGGATACTGAAGATGAAAGGTATAAAATTGATAACAAATACCAAAAAGCAAAGATTAAAAATCTAGAATAGAGGTTAGACTCTCAAAAATACAATATAAAAAATACCAGACGTCAATCACAAAAATTAAAATTATATATATATATGTGTGTATATATATATATGTATATATTATATATATATATATATATATATATATATATGTCAGTTCAGTTCAGTCGCTCAGTCGTCTCCGACTCTTTGCGACCCCATGAATCGCAGCACGCTTTCTAAGGCCTACTTGACTTCACATTCCAGGATGTCTGGCTCTAGATTAGTGATCACATCATCATGATTACCTGGGTCATGAAGATCTTTTTTGTACAGTTCTTCCGTGTATTCTTGCCACCTCTTCTTAATATCTGCTGCTGGTCCAGACAATTTCTGTCCTTTATCGAGCCCATCTTTGCATGAAATGTTCCCTTGGCATCTCTAATTTTCTTGAAGAGATCTCTAGTCTTTCACATTCTGTTCCTTTCCTCTATTTCTTTGCATTGATCACTAAAGAAGGCTTTCTTATCTCTTCTTGCTAGTCTTTGGAACTCTGAATTCAGATGCTTATATCTTTGCTTTTCTCCTTTGCTTTTCACCTCTCTTCTTTTCACAGCTATTTGTAAGGCCTCCCCAGACAGTCATTTTGCTTTTTTGCGTTTCTTTTCCATGGGAATGGTCTTGATCCCTGTCTCCTGTATCATGTCATGAACCTCATTCCATAGTTCATCAGGGTCTATCAGATCTAGAACCTTAAATCTATTTCTCACTTTCACTGTATAATCATAAGGGATTTGATTTAGGTCATACCTGAATGGTCTAGCGGTTTTCCCTACTTTCTTCAATTTGAGTCTGAATTTGGCAATAAGGAGTTCATGATCTTAGCCACAGTTAGCTCCCAGTCTATATCAGTTCAGTTCAGTTCAGCCGCTCAGTCATGTCTGACTCTTTGTGACCCCGTGAATTACAGCATGCCAGGCCTCCCTGTCCATCATCAACTCCGGGAGTTCACTCAAACTCATGTCCATAGAGTCGGTGATGTCATCCAACCATCACATCCTCTGTTGTCCCCTTCTCCTCCTGCCCCCAATCCCTCCCAGCATCAGAGTCTTTTCCAATAAGTCAACTCTTCGCATGAAGTGGCCAAATTATTGGAGTTTCAGCTTTTCCATCATTCCCTCCTAAGAAATCCCAGGGCTGATCTCCTTCAGAATGGACTGGTTGAATCTCCTTGCAATCCAAGGGACTCTCAAGAGTCTTCTCCAACACCACAGTTCAAAAACATCAATTCTTTGGTGCTCAGCTTTCTTCACAGTCCAACTCACAACAATACATGACTACTGGAAAAACCATAGCCTTGACTAGACGGACCTTAGTTGGCAAAGTAATGTCTCTGCTTTTGAATATGCTATCTAGGTTAGTCATAATATGTTTATATATATATGAAATTTGCTTTAAAAATAAGGTCTTTTTCTGGCAAGGTAAAATAGGTTATTAAAATGAAAATTAAAGAAATAATAAACAACTTAAGATTTATATCTAGGAATTTCTCTAGAGCTGTTATGAGAAGTGTGGGATCAGTTCAGTTTCAGAGAGCTCTTTGTTCCAGCTGGTACTTGTTCTCAAGGTCTATAGGACCCTTCCAAAGCACTGCTGCTACTGCTAAGTTGCTTCAGTCGTGTCCGACTCTGTGCGACCCCATAGACGGCAGCCCACCAGGCTCCCCCATCCCTGGGATTCTCTAGGCAAGAATACTGGAGTGAATTGCCATTTCCTTTTCCAATGCATGAAAGTGAAAAGTCAAAGTGCAGTCACTCCGTCATGTCTGACTCTTCATGACCCCATGGGCTGCAGCCTACCAGGCTCCTCCGTCCATGGGATTTTTCAGGCAAGAGTACTGGAGTGGGGTGCCATTGCCTTTTCCGTTCCAATGCACAGCCAATATCAACTGCAGGATTTTAGTCTGTTGCACCTGTCACTTCCAGACTGGTTCCCTCTTCTTTGTTTATTTTGGCTTCCTCTGTTTGCAAGTCTCTTCAGTATCTAATTTTTGCCCTGACACAAGAGGGTGAAAGTGGTCACATATTTAGGCTCACTTGTTCTGTTGTGTTGTTGGGAGGGAAGTGAAGTGAAGTGAAGTCACTCAGTCATGTTCGACTCTTTGCGACCCCATGGACGGTAACCTACCAGGCTCCATGGTCCATGGGACTTTCCAGGCAAGAATACTGGAGTGGGCTGCCATTTCCTTCTCCAGGGGATCTTTCCAACCCAGGGATCGAACCCGGGTCTCCTGCATTGCAGACAAATGCTTTGCTTTACCATCTGAGCCACAGGTGTAAATAAATGTCATTGGCACGTGTGCGGAGTGCTCACAGTGTATGGACCACACTGGTTTGGCAAAGCTCAAGGCGGCATGTGTTTCTCGGATCTACACTGCTCAGGCTCCAGGGTGATTTGCAACAGCACTGTCCCAGGTGGGCCCTGCATTTCGTACCCTTCCCATGTCTAAGCCACTCAGGTTCTTGGGTACTCCGCAAGGGCTCAGACTTGGTTGGGGTGTGCATTTTATGCCCTTCCAAGGTCCGAGCAGCTCAGGCTACCGAGTACTTGGCAAGCACACTGTCTCAGGTGGACCTTGCATTTTAATCACCTCCCTGGTCCCTTATGCTCGATTTGCTGGGTGTGCCATGAGAGCACTGTTTTAAGTGTGCTGTGTGTCTCCTCTGGGAAGCTGATCTCAGGCAGAGACACTCCTGCCCAATGTCAATCGTCCAGGATCCCAGGAAGCCATATTAGCAACTGGGAGCCTGCTTACAGTTGGTGAAAGATGCCATCTCTGGGGCTGAGATTGCAGTAGTCCTTTGCCTTCCAGCTCTGGCTGTCATATGCCTACCTCTCTGCCTGATGGGGGAGGGGGAATGAGGGGAGTGGCGGGGGGTGGAGGGGTAGCAGGGGGAGGGATCTATATGTAGCCTGCTAGCTCTCCTTTGGTATTTACTCAACATCCGCTGGATCATGGAAAAAGCAAGAGAGTTCCAGAAAAACATCCATTTCTGCTTTATTGACTATGCCGAAGCCTTTGACTGTGTGGATCACAATAAACTGTGGAAAATTCTGAAAGAGATGGGAATACCAGACGACCTAACCTGCCTCTTGAGAAATCTGTATGCAGGCCAGGAAGCAACAGTTAGAACTGGATATGGAACAACAGACTGGTTCCAAATAGGAAAAGGAGTACATCAAGGCTGTATATTGTCACCTTGTTTATTTAACTTATATGCAGAGTACATCATGAGAAACGCTGGACTGGAATATACACAAGCTGGAATCAAGATTGCTGGGAGAAATATCAATAACCTCAGATATGCAGATGACACCACCCTTATGGCAGAAAGTGAAGAGGAACTAAAAAGCCTCTTGATGAAAGTGAAAGAGGAGAGTGAAAAAGTTGGCTTAAAGCTCAACATTCAGAAAACGAAGATCATGGCATCTGGTCCCATCACGTCATGGGACATAGATGGGGAAACAGTGGAAACTGTCAGACTTTATTTTTTAGGGTTCTAAAATCACTGCAGATGGTGACTGCAGCCATGAAATTAAAAGACGTTTACTCCTTGGAAGAAAAGTTATGAGCAATCTAGATAGCATATTCAAAAGCAGAGACATTACTTTGCCAACTAAGGTCCGTCTAGTCAAGGCTATGGTTTTTCCAGTAGTCATGTATGGATGTGAGAGTTGGACTGTGAAGAAGGCTGAACGCCGAAGAGCTGATGCTTTTGAACTGTGGTGTTGGAGAAGACTCTTGAGAGTCCCTTGGACTGCAAGGAGATCCAACCAGTCCATTCTAGAGGAGATCAGCCCTGAGATTTCTTTGGAAAGAATGATGCTAAAGCTGAAACTCCAGTACTTTGACCACCTCATGCAAAGAGTTGACTCATTGGAAAAGACTTTGATGCCGGGAGGGATTGGGGCAGGAGGAAAAGGGGGCAAAGAGGATGAGATGGCTAGATGGCATCACTGACTCGATGGATGCGACTCTGAGTGAACTCCGGGAGTTGGTAATGGACAGGGAGGCCTGGCGTGCTGTGATTCATGGGGTCGCAAAGAGTCGGAGACGACTGAACGACTGAACTGAACTGAACTTCCTCTGTGAGTGTGCCAGGCTGCACGTTAGAGTCTTTCAAGGGAAAGTTTTTATTATTTTTTTCTCTCTGGTGATCCCATGGTTTGGATTGCTGTCTCATGTTCACTCCCTCAGATTGTTCTCAGGGCAATCAGACTGGTCCTTACCCTGAGGACTGATGATGCAATCCGTCCCTCCATACCAAGCCCCTGCTTGCTGGTGGCTGAAGCAAGTGTCTGGGCTACTTCTCCACTGACAGTCACAGTTAGGCACATATTCTGTGTTTTTTTTCTTTTTCTCTCAGCTATGTTGCCCTCTGAGATTCCAAAACTCTCCACAGATTCATCTGTGGAAGCGTTTCCTGCTATGTGGAAACTTCTCCTCTTTCGCAGCTCCCTCCACAGGACAGGTCTCCATCCCTAGTCTTTTTCTCTGCTTTTTTGTCTTTTATATTTTGTTCCACCTCCTTTTGAAGATAATGGGCTCCCTTTCTCTGTGTCTGGTGTCCTCTGTCAGCATTCAGAAGTTGTTTTGTGGAAGTTGCTCAACATTCAAATGAGCTTTTGATGAATTTGTGGGGGAGAAAGTGGTCTCCCTGTCCTATTCCTCCACCATCTTGGGATCACCTCCTTAAACAAATTTTCAACTTACAGTTTCTCCAACTTACAATGGGTTTATCAGGATGAACCCACTGTAAGTCAAGAAGGTTCTGTATATAACTTCAACTTAAAATGAATACATAGATTTTATATATAAAAACACATACATATATATGAACTTTGAGTGATGATGTTAAATACTTATTGGAATGATTAAAAAAAAAAACTGGTTCTGTGTACTAAGTAGAATTTCTCATTTTTTTAATGTGCTGTTTTTTTAATTCCATCTCCTCAAGTTATAGTTTATTTATTTTTTAATTTATTTTTGGATCCAGAATATATTTTGTAAACTTTTACACTGATACCAAAGACAGGCAAAGACACTACAAGAAAATTACAAATATCCTTTAAAAATATTGACATAGAAATCTTGAACAAAATACAAGCAAACCAAAGCAGTACATTAAAAGGTTTATACACTATGACCAAGTGGGATTTATTCCTGGAATTTGAGAATGAATCAACAGACAAAAATTGATCAGCATGATATGTTAACTTAATAAAATGAAGGGGAAAAAAAAATCATCTCAATTGATGCAATAAAAGAGTGACAAAATTCCACATCTTTTCACAATGAAAAACACTTAATATACTAGAAATAGGAGGAAATTTATTATATTAAAAGCCTTATATGAAAAATTCATGGCTGACAACAAATCCAGTGGTGAAAGACTAAAAGCTTTTCCCCTAGAATTATGGGGAATGCCCACTTTTGCCACTTCTAGTAAATATTATTTTAGAGGTTCTAGTAAGTAAGTAAGAGTAAGTAAGCAAGAAAAAGAAATAAACTTTCAAAATAGAAAGGAAGAAGTAAAATTATCTCTATTCACTAACAACATGGTAATATATCTAGAAAATCCTAAAGATTATACTAACGAAGTTTGAGCTAATAAATGAATTCAGCAAATTTCCAAGATACAAAAGCAACACACAAAAATCAGTTGCAAAGAACAATCCAAAAATATAATTAAGAAAACAACTCCATTTACAATAGCATAGAAGAATAAGAAACTTAGGAATAAATGTAACCCCCTAATCAAAGTCTCAATGGTGGTGAAGCTTTGAAACTAGAGAGAGATGGTGGTTATACAACATTGTGAATGCACTAAACGCCAACTGGTTGTATTTTTTAAATGGTTAATCATGTTTTGTCTAGGCAATACCCAGCTTGCTTCTCTTTCTCTTTTTCTCCCAACATTTTATTTTCAAATTTTTCACTGAACACACATATACTGATCAACTAGATTCTACCCGTTAGCATTTTACTATTCTCTTTACTATTCTTTATCACATAATTATCCCTCTTTCTACCAGTGCATTTTATTTTATGATGCATTTCAAAGAAATTGTCATCATCATTACACTTTGCCCATAAACACTTCAGCAAGCATATCATCAACTAAAGATCAAAATCTGTTTTACATATTTCTGAGTTAAACTTACAAAAAATGTACAAAGTTTAAGTGCATTTTGCTGAATGTTGACAAATGCACCCATCTGTCTAACTCAACCCCCTATCAAGATATATAACATTACCATCATCCTAGAAATTAAGCACTTGCACTTTAAAAATGGATGAGGTAGGATTTCCACCTTTTTTAACAATATTTCTAGAGCTACTAACTTGCATTTACAACATAGTTGATAAAAATATTCCGATATTCTTCTGGATTGTATGAGAAGATAGGCAGGGACCACTGATAGACTCAGGCATGTGATTTTAATCACACATAACTTCTTTCTTTCCTTCTCCATCAGAGGCTAGGCTGTCCTTGTTTTCAATCTCTCCGTTTGATGCAGGTAAATTTTTAATCTCTTGGTTGGCCACTTCCACCTGTCTTCCCTTTGCTCCCTTTTTCCTTTTGTTTGCACTTTTCCACCTGAAGATTCACCCTTTGCTGCTGCCCTCTTTGGCTTTGCTTCCTCTTTGGCAGGAGCCGGTTTAGTTGACAACCTCCCAGATCTCCTCTTGGGCTCCTCCTTCCCTGTACCCCCAATGCAGAGCTGAACTTCCTCTGGGACACCCTGAGAGCTGACAGTGGGTGGGCACATGCTGGAAATATGGGAAGGAGTCTGGAAATCTGGTTTTCCAGGCCATAGCTCCTCCTCCTCCTGCCAGAGCAGCTGGGACCCCTCATGGGCCTTATTCCTGTCTTCTTTTGTTTTATTCCCTTTCCTTTTTGTTATTCTGATTGAGTGACTTCTACTACCCTTGTCACCCAGATCACCTGTCTGTCTTTTTTCATTCTCTGACCTCTTGCTGGTTTCAACTAATATATTTTTTGTTTCAGTAAATGAATTCAAGAGTCCTAAATCTTTATTTCTTTACAGTTTCTAGCCTTTTGCTGAAGAAAGCTTGCAATTCACCTAAGCTTTGGTGATTCTCTCATCGAATTCATCCAGTTTTCTACTGAGTCTGATGAACATCTTTACTAGTGTTAATCTGAATTCTTTATCAGATAAACTTCTCATCGCCTCTTCATTTAGCTGTTTTTCAGAGATATCCTCATGTTTGAAAGATATTCTTTAAAATATATTCTGTAGTTCCTTCATTTTGCCTAACTCTGTTTCTGTGTATATCAGCTTCATGGCCCAGCTTTGAAAGAGTGACCTCATGTAGGAGGTGTCCTATAGAGTCCAGTGGTGCAATCTCCCCTGGCCTACAAACCAGATGTCCCAGGGGTATCCCATGTGTGGGCTGCGTGTGCCCTCCTGTGTTGGGTGGACAGCCATTGTTGCAGGTGTGCTGATCGGTTAGGTTGGTCCCCAGGCCAGCTTGGCTGTGACTGCTGCAGAGTTGGTCTCTGGTCCAAATGTCTACAGGACTTGGCTGAAACTGCTGCACTGACAAGCGGTGCTGGTCTTTTGAGTTCTCATAGGAAAGCAGGGGCAGGACAGGTGGTGTTAGCTAGGCTGATGGAGACTGATAGAAATAGTGCTCACCAGCACCAGGCCAGCCATGTGGAAAGAGAGTAAAAACAAATGAAATCTGCCAACACTTCCATCCCTAAAGCTCGACTGGAGCCCTGCCCCTCCGGTGCACACCATGTAATTAGTCAATGGGTCTCCTGCTTGTGTGGCCCAGGCACTTTTCAAGCTGCTTCCTAGGTAATGGACTTTAAAGTGAGTGAGTTTCTGCATGAGTCTTTTAAGAGTGTAGTCTCTTCCACAGCCCCTAGGATCCCCCAGATGTAAGTCCTGCTAGTTTTCAAAGTCAGCGATTATGGGGGCTCAGCTTCCTGGTGCAGGTCCCCCAGGCTGGGAAGCCTGATGTGGGCCTTGGACCCCTGCTCCTCAGGGAGTACCTCTGCAGTTTTGGTATCGCTCCTGTTTGTGGATTATACCACAGAAGTGTAGGAGGGTTTGTTCTCACTAGACCAGGACTCTGCACCTCCTACCTTTCTCAATGTGGCCTTTTTCTTATATCCTTAGTTGTAGAAAATCTGTTGTGCTAGTCTTCAGGTCGATTCTCAAGAGACAGTGGTTCTATATGTGGTGGTAGTTTGGTTGATCCCTGGGAGGAGCTGAGTGCAGGATCTTCCTACTCCACCAACTTGATCTGAAAATTGTGCAAGGCACTGTCATTGCACAAGCACTGGACTGAACCTAAATTCAACCTAAACAGGGACTAGGATCTGCTTCTCCTGCACCTTGAGGGAGTCACTTGCCTTGTCACTGTTTCAACATCTCCAGTTCCCAGATATCTGGTCCTGCCCGCAAGTGGCAGAAAGGAATACCTTTAATCTGTCACAACCTCTGTCTTAAAGCCCAGACCCAGAAAAGCCAGATCAAGAATGATCCTGTTGCCTCTCACTGCCTGCCACCTTCAGATCTCCATAGTTTGGTTTTATTTCTGTTCTTTCAGATATGGTAATATTGGGACTTCATCCTTTAGAGAAAGACTGAAGTTATATAAGGGGATTTTATAACTGTTAAATTTTTATAACTAGGAAATACATTATCTATACTGGCATAATTTCTTTTCTCAATTTCTATTGTTGAATCTTTAAGTTAATTTTAACTGTATTTTGGACTTAAAGTGCATTGACTGTGTTTGATTAAATGTAGAAAACTGAAATATAATTTTTCTAGAGGTTTAACACTATTTGATCATCTTCATTATTAGTTTCCTATTGGTCATATTGTCTCAGCATACTTTAATTACTTCTGATAATCCTGCTTTGTAAATGTTTATGTTCTAGCAGGAATAATGCTGAAACAGTTGTATCAGGATGGAAAATTATCAACTTGGTTAATTACCTAAGACTAATTTAATGACAACTGGTGTGGTTTTCAAAGCAACAATAATGGTTTGCATTTGATTAGGAATTTTGTTAGGACATTATTTTACTGTGAAATTAAGAAAGTAATGGCTTTCTTAAATATCTACCATCCTAATTTATACCTTTTATCTTGCATTAGGTAAAATTCAAGTAGTGGACAGAGGAAAAAATATATTTAGAATTTATTAGAGTTGTGTGCATATTCTGATTCTGCCATTTATCAGCTGTTGGATCCAGGCCAACTTGTCTTCAACTCTCTGACACTCACATTCTTCATTGGTAACAGAAAGGTAATAATGCCTTTCTTGCTGGGTATTTGTGAATTAGTGAAGATAGACAAAGCAGCTGGCAAAAGCAGTAATGTTTTGCTTTGTTTTGTTTTGTTTTTTTTGACACAAACTTGAGACATCAGACCACTTTGGAGGTCTAAGTGAATGTGAATATGTAAAGGGAATTCTTCATTCATTCTCTTATTCCTCTGAACTTTAGGGGTCTATAATTCTGTCACTTTTGTAGGTGATATAAAGACAGATAACATAAGACTAATGAAAATAAAGTGAGACTATTTGTTTTGCAAGCCCAGTAGATTTAACAGCTGTGTGGAGGTCACAGATGTCATTGAAAATAGGATGAATGTGTGATTACTTCTGGAAATGTACACTTCCTATACAAGTTTACAAAAAACATCAGGAGATGTGTAATGCTCTGAATTTCACTCATGAATCTGACTGTAGAAACCCTGTTAAAAACTGTGGACTCTGAGACTATAACTACTCATGATCTTCTACTGTCCTTCAGTTCAGTTCAGTTCAGTTAAGTTCAGTTCAGTCGCTCAGTCATGTCCGACTCTTTGCGACCCCATGAATCGCAACACGCCAGGCCTCCCTGTCCATCACCAAACTGGCGTGCTGCGATTCATGGGGTCACACATTCATCCTATTTTCAATAACATCTGTGACCTCCACACCTCAAATAACTGGCTTAAAATCTAACATTTGTTCTCTTTTTTTGCCTACTACTCAAATAATCAGCAAATAAATAGATGGCAGTGTTCTTTAATAATTACTGTTATATTTGTCCAGTTGTATATGCATTTTGCAGTAGGTATAAATAGTTATGGATCAGGTGACTTTCAGACTAGAAGCCCTGTAAGAAGGAGTGAGCCTTCTTTGTGAAAAATAATCATGTGATGTGTGCATGGAATGGATGTTCATGAAAAGAAATGCAATCTTTTGTCTCTATAGTTACATATTCTTTTAGATTCTTAAGTTAGAAATCATGTAACTTAACAAAAGATCTCTGTGAAGAAATCCAAAGCTAAGAACATGATTTTAAGAAATCAGGATAAATGAAAATTAATTCAGTCTTTTCACAGCATAAAAATAATGCAATTATCTAGTGACATTGTCTCATAACTTGACCACTTTCCTGGCATGTCTGCTGCCAATGGCTACATGAATAGATAAAGTTATAAAAGAAAATTTGTTCTGTGCTTTCTTTTGCCAAAGGAGCTTCTGTTTTGTGACGACAAAGCCACAGATGATGCCTTCCTGCAGCAAGATTGCAACTGAATACTTTCTCTGGGGCCTTGGCAGTAAATGAAAGATTTAAAATTTGGTGCTGCAATTTTCTATTTTCATAGTCTTTTGTTCCACAAAAGACAGTTTTTCCATGATTTGTGGAACTAGTCATTACTCAGTTGAATTAAGAAAGAGATGATTTTATATCCTGCAACTTTACTATATTCATTGATTAGCTCTAGTAATTTTCTGGTGGAGTCTTTAGGGTTTTCCATGTAGAGGATCATGTCATCTGCAAACTGCTGTTTTAGAACTATGTTGAAATGCTTTCAATTTTCACCATTGAGAATGACATTCTAACATGTATACTATCATCTATGTCTGACGCAGGAGGAGGGGTTCATGTTTGGGAATGAATGTAAGAATTAAAGATTTTAAAAATTTAAAAATTAGGGAGAACCTAAAAACTCATTAACGCAGTCATTTTGTTAACCCTGCTAACAAAATCTGCATAATTAATTTATGTTTACCTTCTTTCAAGCTTTTAATTTTTGTCCCCAAGTATTTTTGACTTACTTCATAGTCTCAGTGATTTAATTTGCCACAAATTTATCAGTCTGGAAAATTGAAATTATTTATATTTAATATTGTTATCCAAATATTCATTCATTGCCTACTGTTGCCAACTCCAATACTGAGCATTGACCATGCATGGTTCCTGACCTCATGGTCTAGTTAGAGAAATAGCCATTAATTAAAAACCAAAAATACACAAAATATAAAATTGAGATTGCAATGAATACTAGAGAAGAATGGTAAATGAGGTAAATGTTCACATAATTAGAAAATGAGACTGTCTTGAAGAAATGATTTGTGTTGAGAGCCAAAAGTTTAGAGTTCTTTAAACAAAGGAGGGAGGAAATTGTGCCCAACAATGAGGAAATCATCTGCAAGAGCCCACGGAAATGGAGATGATGAGTGTATCTTAAGACCAAGAGGCCCAGTGATGCTGGATCAAAAAGATTTGTCTAGAGTACTCCAAGAGGAAGCTGGAGAGATGGGGATGGGGCCAAGCTGGACAATGTAGACTGGATTGATAAGTTTTCCTCATACTAAGAGCAATGAAGAATTTAAGCAGATAGGGGGTGTCTTATATTTTCATTTTAAGCCCCTCCTACAGTATAAAGAATGAAGCAGGACAATAATAAAAACGGGTAGAATACTTAGAAGATTACTTCAATAACCCAAGAAAGAGATGACGGTAGCATGGACTAGAATTTATGGAAGGTGGTGTTTGGGGATAGAAGTGGATGTGAATAAAATTTGTAAAGTCAACTTGCAGGATTTAGTGAGGGATTGGACATGGAATAAAGAGAGAGAGAGATGCAAAATCACCCTTGATTTCCAGCCAGCATAATTTGATAATGGATTACTATTATTAGAAATAAGGAGAACTGGAACAGAGCAAGCTTGGTGGACTGTGAGGAAGATGGTAAAATTCACTGGAGACATAATGAGTTTGCATGTTTAAAATAAGATGTCAGTAGATTTTGAAAACTCAGCAGTGGCCTCAGGACTGGAAAAGGTCAGTTATCAATCCAAAAAAAGGGCAATGCCAAAGAATATTCAAACTACCTCACAATTGCACTCATCTTACATGTTAGGAAAATAACGTTCAAAATGCCCCAAGCTAGGCTTCAACAGTAAGTGGACCAAGAACTTCCATATGTACAAGTTGTATTTAGAAACGGTAGAGGAACCAGAGATCAAATTGCGAACATTGGTTGGATTATAGAAATAGCAAAAGAATTCCAGGAGAGCTTCTACTTCATTGACTATGATAAAGCCTTAAACTGTGTGGATCACAACAAAGTGTGGAAAATTCTTAAAGAGATGGGACTATCAGACCACCTAACCTACCTCCTGAGAAATCTATATGCAGTGCAAGAAGCAACAGTTAGAACTGGACATGGAACAACAGATTGGTTCCAAATTGGAAAAGGAATATATCAAGGCTGTATATTGTCACTCTGCTTATTTAACTTATATGCAGAGTACATCATATGAAATACTGGACTGGACAAAGCACAGGCTGGAATCAAGATTGCTGGAAGAAATATCAATAACCTTAGATATGCAGATGACACCACCCTTATGGCAGAAATTGAAGAGGAACTAAAGATCCTCTTGATGAATGTAAAAGAGGAGAGTGAAAATTCTGGTTTAAAACTGAACTGTCAATTCTAAAAATTGGACAATGAAAATGGCTGAGCACTGAAGAATTGATGCCTTTGAACTGTGGGTCTGGAGAAGGTTATTGAGAGTCATTAGGACAGCAAGGGTCTTCCCTTGTGGCTCAGACTGTAAAGCGTCTGCCTACAATGCGGGAGACCTGGGTTCAATCCCTGGGTCAGGAAGATCTCCTGGAGAAGGAAATGGCAGCCCACTCCAGTATTCTTGCCTGGAAAATCTCATGGATGGAGGAGCCTGGTAGGCTACAGTTCATGGGATTGCAAAGAGTTGGACACGACTGAGAGACTTCACTCACTCAGGACAGCAAGGAGATCAAACAATTCAATCCTAAAGGAAATCAGTCCTTGAATATTCATTGCAAGGACTGATGCTGAAGCTAAAGTTTCAGTATTTTGCCCACCTAATGAGAACAGCCAACTCATTGGAAAATACCTCAATGCTGGAAAAAACTGAAGACTGGAGGAAAATGGAACAACAGAGGCCAAGATGGTTGGATTGCATCTCCAACTCAACGGACATGAGTTTGAGAAAACTCTGGGAAATAGTGAAGGACAGGAAGCCTGGCATGCTGCAGTCCATGGGGTTGCAAAGAGTTGGACATGACTGAGAGACTGAATAACAACAACCGCAAAAACTTTGAACAAGTAACTTGCAGAGTAAAAAGTGGTCTGAATTAGAGACATTTATTTGTATGTCATTGAATCTATGAGCATGAATGATTTTTCCAATGAGAAAGGAAAAAAAAAAAAAAGAGAAAATGATTCTAAAAAAGCAGTGAAGTTCTAATGTAAATGTCCAGGTGGAGAAGGATGACCTCAAAGGAGGCTGAGGGGACAGCTGTAAAGTTGTAACAAACAGGAGAGGGTAGTGATGCGAGGTTTATAGAAGAGAACACTTCAACAGGACCACAAGGGACTTCCCTGGTGGTCCAGCGGTTAAGACTCCACACTTCTACTGCAAGGGACCCCGGTTCTACCCTTGATCAGGGAACTAGGATCCCACAAGCTGAGGCTAAAAAAAAAAAAAAAAAAAAAACCAGTAAGGTCAGCATTCTAGAAGGCTGCTGAGAGGGCAGATTAGAAGAGTTAAAAATATCTACTACAAGTGATGATGTAAATACCAGCATCGACCTACCAAGAGCTTTCTGATATAGCCTGGAGAGTAAGTGCAGGTGAGAACATGGACACACTGAGAACAGATAACGCCTTTGGGGAATTTGGCTGTGAAGGAAAGAAGGCATTAACTGGAGGGGAATGTAGGGTTATTTTTATTTTTTTAATATAGTTTAAATATATTTTCTTTGATTGCATAGACTTGTGCCAATTCAGGGAGGTAGAAAGTTATCAAGGGTTTAATGAGACTCAAAAATTTTTGAAATGGTTGTGCTGAAATGGAGAGGAGGCTTTCAGAGAGACAGAGTGGTGTTTACATAAGATGTTTCAGGGCATTTTGTAGTTTTGTAATCATTAACTTATGGTAGCTCAAATGTGACCTGCTGTGAAACTCTCACGAGTAGTATTCTGCTTCTCTTGAGAAGCCACAGAGTTCATGTGTCCAGGGGTTTCACTACATCCAGTGGTTCCACTATCAAAATACAATTTAAAAAAAGAGAAGCTGTGACACTAGAAAGTGTATTATTAAAATAAAAAATATATAGAATATTAACTTGATAATGAGAGAAGTAAGAAACATAAACAAAACAAAGGACGAGGAAGTCCAAGAGCAGTTTGAAATAATTGTAGTGGGTGTAGTTGAAAAATAAAGGTGGATTTTTAAGTGCATTTGTTCAAGGTAATCCCCAGTTGCTACTCTGGGATGATGACTGAAGTGCCAAGACAGAGAAGAGCATCAGGGCAAGGCAGTGACAGTGAGTTCATTAGCGTGAACGTTGTCACCAGGCAGATGAATAGCAGACTGTGGGCAAGGAGAGTAGACTGTGAGTCTGGTGCCAGAGTCTCTGATGAAAGGAGGAGTGTGAGCAGGATGGCTGAAGACACCAAGAGTAGGGAACTGAACAGCATGATGGCACATGTTTTAAAAAGAGAAGCGACCAAATGAGAACTCTAAGTGAAAGTACGGAGAAGGCTAATTTCTCTTCTTGACCATGAAGTTCACAGGATGGTGAGAAAACAGTGAACATTGAAGAAGCGGTGTCTTCAGAGGCAAACCAGAATTCAGTTAAAATATGGAGAGGACATGGGAGCTTTGCCGGTTTTGGAGTGGAAGTTCCAGATGGTGATGTAGAAGGGTTTGAAAGAGGGGGAGTAATTGAAGGATGAGTTGAGGACAGATAACCAGGCTTCCCTGGTGGCTCAGAGGTTAAAGCATCTGCCTGCAATGCAGGAGACCCAGGTTCGATCCCTGGGTCAGAAAGATCCCCTGGAGAAGGAAATGGCAACCCACTCCAGCATTCTTGCCTGGAGAATCCCATGGAGGAAGGAACCTGGTAGGCTACAGTCCACGGGGTCACAAAGAGTTGGACACGACTGAGCTACTTCACTTTCTTTCACTTTCAACCAGAGCAATATGGGAATAACGTATTTGTAGCCAAAAGAAAATATTAATTCACGATGATCTGAAAACAAATATTATGGCATGCATTCCTCACATTTGTTAGGATTCATGAAACATGGACAAAGGATATCTTACAAAATCCCATAAGATCAACAAGAAAGAGAATCTTTTATTATCTTTCACTTGAACTGGAAGCAAATTAAAACATAATAGTGAAACTCTGAAACTTTGGCCATCTGATGCGAAGAGCTGACTCATTTTAAAAGACCCTGATGCTGGGAAAGATTGAGGGCAGGAGGAGAAGGGGATGACAGAGAATGAGATGGTTGGATAGCATCACCAACTCTATGGACATGAGCTTGGGTAATCTCTGGGAGCTGGTAATGGACAGGGAGGCCTGGCGTGCTGCAGTTCATGGGGTCAGAAAGAGTCAAACATGACTGAGCGACTGACTGAATGAAATAAGAGGGACTTTCTCAGTGGCTCAATTTGTGAATCAAGAAAATACCCTGAAGAAGGACATGACAACTCACTCCAGTATTCTTGCCTGGAAAATCCAGTGGACAGTGTATGCCTGGTGGGGTACAATCCATGGGTTGCAAAATAGTCAGAAATGACTTAGTGACCAAACAACAATGAAATAACAATTGAAATATCAGTAAATTAAGCAGTATAGAAAAACTAAAGCATACGAATAATAATTTCATTGTAGGTAACCAATTGGTTTCAAAAGGTAGGTAAATTCTTGACAGAAATGCCACCAAGTCCTGATTGATATGTAAATTTTATTTTTAATGCATCTGAGTATATATACTATTTGGGTACTATCCTGTTGGACACAGACAAATTCTTGAAAGAAAAAGATCCTGAAATGTGGCTTACAATTCTATAGAACTAGCTCCTTTCAAAGAGTAAAAAGATACACTAGTGGGGACACACTTTACAGGGAAAAATGATGTGCCTCTAAAACATGATACAAATAAAAGAGGAAAGCAACCAGGGCTGAAGGGCAACACAGTGAAGAGTAGTGTAATGGACATAGTTTGAGTGAGTTCTAATTATTAAAGACATGTCTGACCTTGCTTTTCATCTTATGACTATTTCCAAAATGTTCTGGCATTTGATATCATGCAACTAATGTAATACCGCCTAGAAAGTAAACAGGCAAAGCCAAAGCATGGAACAGTAGACAGCGAAGAGGTTTGGGATCAGAAAGGCCTGAGTCATAGTCTGTTTTCACCACTTGGTACCTGTGGGCCTTGACTAGGTTATTTAAGTCCTCAGAACATCAGTTTCTTCATTCATAAGATATAGAGCATCATAGCTACTGGGAGCTTGCCTGCTGGGCAGGTTAAGTGAAATGATGTAGACACAGTATGACCAGTGCCTGGTACCCAGGAACTGCTCTGTGCATCCCTTGGAAGCTGAGTAGTACGATCACTGAAGCTGCACTTGGAAATGAGACTGCTAGTTTCAGACATGAGTCTGTTACTTCCTAGCAGTGTGATTTGGGGCAAATCACTTACACTTCCTGCAATTCAGTGTTCTCATCTGTAAGTGGAGATAACACTACTTAATTCAAAGGACTGTTGTCAGAATTAAATAAACTTTTGCCTCTTTGAACACATCCTGACACATATAGTAAGTATCCAATAAATATTTATTTGTAAAATTATATTAAAAGCAAGCATACTATAGTATTAATAAATATATT
Organism: Ovis aries; assembly: GCF_016772045.2. Lineage (NCBI taxonomy): Eukaryota > Metazoa > Chordata > Mammalia > Artiodactyla > Bovidae > Ovis > Ovis aries. The sequence continues at coordinate 1,914,691 of NC_056059.1, forward strand.
ATTATTAATAGTATCATTAAGGACTTTTGGGTTTGGGCATCCAGTCAACAAGGGGAAATTGAAATAAAGAGTTTTGGTTGAACCACAAGGTATTTCTAAAAATCATACTAAGGTATTTAATTTCACTCTTCTTATGTGGTCTATGTACGTTTTTGGAGATCAGTGTAATTCATGGTAATTATCTGCTGGCAAGTCTACAGGACTATATGAGAAGTAATCTGCTTATTGATCAGCCTCAGGTTTTATTCTCTTTTCTCAGCCAGTTTTCAATGCCTTCACAGCAGTTACATGTAATTACAAACATCTGGTCCCACTGACATCCCCTTAGTTTTATTGTGTTACTGCTCAAGCTCCAGACATTCCTTTTAGAAGTCCCATTTCATTGGTCATTTAGTAGAAATGAGGCAACTCTGAGTACAGTATGGTTGCTGTGAAATAAGTAACTTCTGACAACCCATGGAGACAGTGTTTACTATTTCTGTCTGCTAAATAGTGAATAATGTGCATTCCTTTTTAACATATTACTCGGAAATTATATTTACTTTTATCCAACCATAGAAAGGGAAGATGAAAGGAATTAAGATGATTTAAAAAGATATTTGCAGTTTTAATTTTCATTTGCTTAGCTCATTTCCCCCAAATATCTGCATTAATTGTTAGGCAGATAGTTCCCATGATTTTCCTGGGAGGTAAGAACTATGTGTTTTTATGGAATCTCTTTTTCATATATATTTTTATTTTTATACAATTTTAAAAATTACTTTCCACGTATAGTTATTACAACATATTGACTATATTCCCCGTATTGCACAGTATGTCCTTCAGTATGTTGATAATCCAACAGTTTGTATCCCCTGCTCCCTAATGTCCATATGGCCCCTCACCACTGGTAATTGCTGGTTTGTTCTTTATATTTTTGAGCCTGCTTCTTTTTGGTTATGTTCACTGGTTTGTTGTATTTTTGTAACTCCTCAGAAAAGTGATACTACACAGTATTTATCTTCCTCTGACTTATTTCACTTAGCATAATGACCTCATGGTCCATTAATGATGCTGTAAGTGGCAAAATAGCATTCTTTTTTTATAGCTGGGTAGTATGAAATGTCTCATATAAGGTTAACATATCCTATAAAATCTGCACAGATTTAGCATTTAAAGTATTAAGACTCTTGGAAGATAGTAATAGCCCTAAATATTTGACAACTTTGAAGGCAGAAGGCACAGAAAGGTAAGCTGTGGCAGATCACAAAGAAACTGGGCCATGGGCCTGGTGTGTCAGAGTGGGAGTCCCGTCTTTTCTGTCATGACTGTGGCGTCATCATGAAGGCACTTCATGTCCCTGAGCCTCTATGTACAGTCGGACTAAAAATACCCATCCAGATGTACTGTGAAATTTTCATGTAATCAATGCAGCAGTCCCAGGCATTACCCATAAGAGATGTCCTGTTATATTTCTTTCTTTCTTTATCAATAAGAAAATATAACATCATTTTTCAGATCTTCCGCAAAAGAAGTTTCCTTCAGAACTGCAGTATGGTTACAGATTTTCAAAGAATAAGGACCGGGGCAATGTTATTTGTAAATATGCACATTATTGCTAGGATCTTTGGGAGTTTTAAAAATCTTTGGATTTTTTAAGCCAAAAATCTTGGCCTGAGTGGAAAATTTGTGAGAATATGTTACAATAAAAGTAGATATCCAAACTCTTTCTTACTCTTGTTTAAAATATTTATGTTAAACTTAAGACAGAATGCCAACTTGAAATTTATCATAACAAAGTTGCCCTTACTATTCTATATAAATAAGCCAAGCAAAATAAAGAAAATTCTTTGTTTGTGAATGTATCTCATTAGCAACCATGAGCTTAAATTATCTTGTCTTAAATTTTTAAGACTAGTACTGATAAACCTGTTTGCAGGGCAAGAATACAGACACAGATATAGAGAACATACTTGTAGACACAACAGGGGAAAGAGAGGGTGGGATGAATTGAGAGAGTAACATTGAAACATATACATTACCACATGTAAAACAGATAGCTCGTGGACAGTTGCCTTATAGCAAAATGAGCTCAGCCTAGTGCTCTGTGGGGAGGTGGGAGGGAGGCTCCACAGGGAGGAGATATATGTATCTACTTGGTCAACTAAGGTCCGTCTAGTCAAGGCTATGGTCTTTCCAGTGGTCATGTATGAATGTGAGAGTTGGACTGTGAAGAAAGCTGACCCCCGGAGAATTGATGCTTTTGAACTGTGGTGTTGGAGAAGACTCTTGAGAGTCCCTTGGACTGCAAGGAGATCCAATCAGTCCATTCTGAAGGAGATAAGCCTTGGGATTTCTTTAGAAGGAATGATGCTAAAGCTGAAACTCCAATACTTTGGGACCTCATGCGAAGAGTTGACCCATTGGAAAAGACTGTGATTTATGGGGTCACAAATAGTCAGACATGACTGAGCGACTGAACTGAACTGATGGCTGATTCATGATGCTGTACAATTTTGGCAGAAATCAACACAAAACAACCCCAATTAAAAAATAAGAATTTAAAAAAGAGAATGATATTAACCATTTTGTAGCTGTTATACTTAATTTGAAAACCAGTAGAAAAGAATCTTCAAATTTTTAAACCTGTGCAAATATGCTTTTTATAATAAATCATGAAATGCTAAAAGGAGATACTGATATTATATGGTATTATACATTTTTTGAATCATTTTAAGCTTGTGTATATAATTTCAACTCACACACCTATAGTGTTTGCTGATAGTTTTAATACAGACAAGAAAACTAAAATAGAGAATATAAACCTTTCCCAAAGTCCCATGACAAATAAGCTTTTGAACGATAAATAATACATTTTCTGACTTTTAGTCTATCTCAATTTTCTTCCCCTAAAATATGTGGTATGGCAAATAATTTTTTAGCCATGTTAAAATAATTTTTTTTCAAATGTGTTACTTATTGGCTTCTAGGATGGTACTTGCAACGAATTCAGTCATTTTATTGGTTTACTTTAGTGGGAAAATGCTTAATAAAATAATGAGATACTTGTACATAACAAAATTAAGTGAGTGAAGGTAATTTATGTTAAAATATCGACATATATAATGCAGCTTTCATTTTTGTTCATTACTTTCTTTACAAAAATACAGTTATAATTTTTTATGAAAACTTTTCTTTATAAAAATCTGTGTAGAAATCATATCTCTGTAATAGCATAGCATCCTAGCTGAGTTAGCAGTAATGCATGCTGTGCATCGTCCTGAGGAAATCTGAGGGCAGAATAGCCCCACAGATGTGTGCTCATTTGCTCAGTCATGCCCAACTCTCTGTGACCCCGTGGATTGTAGCCCACCAGGCTCTTCTGTCTGTGAAATTTTTCATGCACCAATACTGGAGTGGGTTACCATTCCCTCCTCCAGGGACTCTTCCAGACTTCAGGCCTCTTGAGTCTCCCTCTTAGGCAGGCAGATTCTTTACCACTGAACCACCTGGGAAGCCCAGTCCTATGAATCAGTTCAGTTCAGTCACTCAGTTGTGTCTGACTCTTTGCAACCCCATGAATAATAGCACACCAGGCCTCCCTATCCATCACCAACTCCCAAAGTTCACTCAAACTCATGTCCATCAAGTCGGTGATGCCATCCAGCCATCTCATCCTCTATCATCCCCTTCTCTCCTGCCCCCAGTCCCTCCCAACATCAGGGTCTTTTCCAATGAGTCAACTCTTCGCATGAGTTGGCTAAAGTATTGGAGTTTCAGCTTTAGCATAAGTCCTTCCCAAGAACACCCAGGACTGATTTCCTTTAGAATGGACTGGTTCGATCTCCTTGCAGTCCAAGGGACTCTCAAGAGTCTTCTCCAACACCACAGTTCAAAAGCATCAATTCTTCAGCACTCAACTTTCTTCACAGTCCAAATCTCATGTCCATACATGACCACTGGCAAAGCCATAGCCTTAACTAGACAGACCTTTGTTGGCAAAGTAATGTCTCTGCTTTTTAATATGCTGTCAAGTTTGGTCATAAGTTTCCTTCCAAGGAGTAAGCGTCTTTTAATTTCATGGCTGCAATCAACATCTGCAGTGATTTTGGAGCCCAAAAAATAAAGTCTGACACTGCTTCCACTGTTTCCCCATCTACTTCCCATGAAGTGATGGGACCAGATGCCATGATCTTCGTTTTCTGAATGTTGAGCTTTAAGCCAACTTTTTCACTCTCCACTTTCACTTTCATCAAGAGGCTCTTTAGCTCCTGTTCACTTTCTGCCATAAGGGTGGTGTCATCTGCATATCTGAGGTTATTGATATTTCTCCCGGCAATCTTGATTCCAGCCCAGCATGTCTCATGATGTACTCTCATATAAGTTAAATAAGTAGGGTAACAATATACAGCCTTGACGTAATACTTTTCCTATCTGGAACCAGTCTGTTGTTCCATGTCCCGTTCTAACTGTTGCTTCCTGACCTGCATATAGCTTTCTCAGGAGGCGGGTCAGGTAGTCCCATCTCTTTCAGAATTTTCCACAGTTTATTGTGATCCACACAGTCAAAGTCTTTGGCATAGTCAATAAAGCAGAAATAGATGTTTTTCTGGAACTCTCTTGCTTTTTCCATGATCCAGCGGATGTTGGCAATTTAATCTCTGGCTTCCCTGACTTTTCTAAAACCAGCTTGAACATCTGGAAGTTCAAGGTTCACATAGTGCTGAAGCCTGGCTTGGAAAATTTTGAGCATTACTTAGTAAAGTGATGAGCATGTAAAATTCTTAGCGTTTGAGATGAGTGCAATTGTGCGGTGGTTTGAGCATTCTTTGGCATTTCCTTTCTTTGGGATTGAAATGAAAACTAACCTTTTTCATCCTGTGGCCTCTGCTGAGTTTTCCAAATTTCCTATGAATAATAATTTTTAATTTACAGATAGTCAACCATGATATGAAAGAACTTTAGCAGAATCGCAGCAAGATATCAACTAACACACAAAGTAAATGACCTGAGAGTCTGAAAGCAGAGTTCATTTGGAATCGGACAAATATGCGTTTGAATATCAACTCCTGCACCAATTACTTATATAATGAGAGCTGTGAGGATTACTTGACCACTCTCATCCTTGGATTCCTCTTCCACTACAAGTGGCATAAGGGCAAATGTACACATTTAGAAATCATCCTGTTTAAGACTCAATTCTATCAATGACTAGTCATGTAACTTTTAGCATTGGATAAGCCTGCAGTTCCTAAATCCACAAAAGTCTAAAATCTTCATTATATTTATAACTCTGAGGACATTGCCACCTGTCCTGAGCTGACAGGAGCTATTTATAATCTTTCTTTATCACACTTAGTGTGAAAAGTCTATATTTGTGTATATAACCCTATTAATACATTCTATTCTGGAGTTATGCAATTTGTGGTTCATGTATCACGTTATCTCTAAAACGACAATAAAAAAAATCCTGAATTCCAAAAGGTTTTAATCAGAGGTTGTGGATCTATGTCTAATATCTCTAAGCTCAGCTTCCTCATATGTAAGTGAAGATGAAACACACAGTTGAGTTGCTAGGCTATTGTGGAGATTAAGTGGTGTAATGACTGTGAAGCACAGTGCCTGGTCCATTGTAAAAACTGGATAAATAGGAATCATAGTAATTATACCTGAGCTTCCCCAATGCCTCAGATTATCATCTCTTTTCTAGGAGACTTTCTAGACTTGACCTTCATCTACAACTGAATTGTAATTTTCTTCCCTCCCAAAACACACTTGAAACCAATTCTTCAGAAATTTGATTCAGCTGTTTAACCCTCTCTCTCTCCATTTTTGTTGGCTGAAGACTGAAAATATTTAGGAAATTTTTGGCAATTAGAGTCTTTCTAAATTAGCTTGTGGAATGAGCTAAAAGTCTTAAGACTTGGGCCTGTTTGATATATATAAACTGTAATATAATTTGCCAAATGAACAAAGTTTGAAATTAAAGTATATTCTGATGCTTTGAATAATTGAGGAAGGAACAGCTTCCAATTTGACTCAATAAAGTACTTGAGGTCTCATCTACCATGTCCTGGTGAAGAGGAGTCAAACTGACAAGTCTTCAATAACATGTCCCTTTACTGGAGTGGAACTTGAAATTTCTTTGCGCTAACTCAGCTGTAACCAAAAAAACACAAAAGCAACTGTCATTACTACCACTCCTTAGCAATGACAGCAATGCCTATGTTACTATTGCTTAAAGATTTGTTCGAGAAAATTCAGTGATATAGTGGGTGTTCTTTTTGAAGTGCAGTAGTGGGGATTAGCTTCAATGTGATTTCTTATCCATGGGTGTATCAGTTCAGTATCAGTTCAGTGACTCAGTCATGTCCAACTCTTTGCAACCTCATAAACCGCAGCACGCCAGGCCTCCGTGTCCATCACAAACTCCCAGAGTCTACCCAAACCCATGTTCATTGAGTCAGTGATGCCATCCAACCATCTCATGCTCTGTCATCCCCTTCACTTCCTGCCTTCAATCTTTCCCAGCATCAGGGTCTTTTCCAGTGATTCAGCTTTTTGCATCAGGTCACCAAAGTATTGGAGTTTTAGCTTCAACATCAGTCTTTCCAATGAATACCCAGGACTGATCTCTTTTAGGATGGACTGGTTGGATCTCCTTGCAGTCCAAGGGACTCTCAAGAGTCTTCTCCAACACCACAGTTCAAAAGCATCAATTTTTCAGTGCTCAGCTTTCTTTACAGTCCAACTCTTGCATCCATACATGACCACTGGAAAAACCATAGCCTTGACTAGACAGACCTTTGTTGACAAAGAGATCTCTCTGCTTTTTAATATGCTGTCTAGGTTGGTCATAACTTTCATTCCAAGGAATAAGCGTCTTTTAATTTCATGGCTGCAGTCACCACCTTTAGTAATTTTCGAGCCCCCCAAAATAAAGTCAGCCACTGTTTCCACTGTTTCCCCATCTATACTGAGCTAATTTTAAATTCAAATTGTACTTTGGTTTATAAGTGATTTTTTTAAGGATATGAATTTCAATTTTAATTTTAACCTAGAAAAAAGTTCATACCATCATGGAAATTCATCTCATATGAATATTGTGCTGAGGTGTTTCAGAAACTGCATGGACATGGTAAAGCCAGGAAACTGTGGGCCACAGAGGCAGAGATGGATTCACCCATTGACTTACATGCTAAGGCCCCAAAAAAACAATTGAACCTGATTTTTCTAAGATTTATTGAGATATACTTGGTATACAAAAATTATGATTAATATATAATTTGCCAAGTTTAGATATATGTATGCACTTGTGTTACCATTCCCATAACCAAGGTAACAAATATATCTACCTCTAAAAATTTCCAGTGTCCTCTGCATTTCTTTTTCCTTCAATTTTATTGTTGGTAGTCTCTCTCTCTCTCTCTCTCTCTCTCTCTCTCTCTTTGATGGTAAGAACAATTAATATGAGATCTACTCTCTTAAGTGCACAATATTTTATTTAAAATTATAGGCACTAGCTTGTACAGCAGATCTCTGGCATTTACTCATTTCATCTAACTTTATTCTATCCTACAACCTTATTATTTTTTCGATAGGATTTTGTATTTAAGTTCAGTTCAGTTCAGTTCAGTTCAGTCGCTCAGTCGTGTCCAAGTCTTTGCAACCCCATGAATCACAGCACACCAGGCCTCCCTGTCCATCACCAACTCCCTGAGTTCACTCAGACTCACATCCATCAACTCAGTGATGCCATCCAGCCATCTCATCCTCTGCCGTCCCCTTCTCCTCCTGCCCCCAATCCCTCCCAGCATCAGAGTCTTTTCCAACGAGTCAGCTCTACTCATGAGGTGGCCAAAGTACTGGAGTTTTAGCTTTAGCATCATTCTTTCCAAAGAAATCCCAGGGATTTTGTATTTACTACCTTGTAAAAGAAAGTTGAAGGCAAAAAGAAGACGTAAGGGAAAGTTCAAAATATTGTTGGACATTCTTAAATGTATTTATCATAATATTTAAAAATACTATTGAGTTATAGGTAGTGGAAAGCACCTGATGGTTCTGAGTTTAACATTGCTAAACAACTTTAGCCAGCCTAGAGTGGAGTCATCCGCAGACCTATATATACACCGACTTTTCTCATTATCCTCCTCTTTTTCTTTCTCTTTGCTTAACAGCGGCAACTCCAATTGTCCACATCAAGGGTGAAGTCCACACTTGGAAGGGCAGTCCTAGAGGGTCACTGTAAATGGTTTAATTGTGGGCTGCCTAGCCCCAATGTAAATCTTTCCCCATCAGATCTTGGTGATTAGGCATTTAAACTTAAAGCCTTCCCCCAATCTGACAGTTTTTGTTTAGAGCTTTTCAAGTGGCACAGAACCTAGCCAAAGACAGAAAAAAGTGACATTTTATAAAAGTTAATGAATTTAATGAAAATCCATAGCCTTGATTCTGTATCATTCTACTCTTTATACAATAGGAGTCAGTCTTCAACATTTTTTTTAAATTATATTTTCATTTTAAAATGTTTTGCCCCAAACTTACCACCCATGTCATGTATGTGTCTGTATTTGATTTTTATAAAACTTATATGTATACCTACGCTTGTATAAAAGTAATGGAAACTGAAAAAAAGAAAGAAAAAATATATGTTTTGCACATAATAATATCTTCAGCAGATACTATGTGCCTCATATAGTCTTGGCTTTCAATATAAATTTGATCTTTCTTTTGACTTATTCCACAATCACGGAGGACTTTATAATAGGAGAGAATGAATTGAAAAATTTAACATTTTCAATTTGGAGGGAAATTTTATCTTACCAAAGAGATGGGCAGGACTAGTATTTATGACTAAAGTGCTATTTTGAAATAAATACAGGAAATGTAAAATAATATAGATGTCATTATAAAATGCAAATATCACTGAAGAGTGGATTCAAAACTGAGATCTCAGCTAGATTTTTCTTGAACCTCTTACTTTATACACACTGGTAAAAACTTTTTCATCTTACTGTTAGTAAATCACTTTGCATAACCCATAGCTAGGCTGCTGCTGCTGCTGCTAAGTCATTTCAGTCGTGTCCGACTCTGTGCGACCCCATAGATGGCAGCCCACCAGGCTCCCCCATCCCTGGGATTCTCTAGGTAAGAATACTGGAGTGAATTGCCATTTCCTTCTCCAATGCATGAAAGTGAAAAGTCAAAGTGAAGTCGTTCAATCGTGTCTGACTCTTAGCGACCCATGGACTGCAGCCCACCAGGCTCCTCCATCCATGGGATTTTCCAGGCAGGAGTACTGGAGTGGGGTGCCATTGCCTTCTCCACATAGCTAGGCTCCGCATAGATAGGCTGCTGCTGCTACTGCTGCTAAGTCGCTTCAGTCGTGTCCAACTCTATGTGACCCCACAGAAGGCAGCCCACCAGGCTCCCCCATCCCTGGGATTCTCCAGGCAAGAATACTGGAGTGGGTTGCCATTTCCTTCTCCAATGCATGAAAGTGAAAAGTCAAAGTGAAGTCACTCAGTCATGTCCGACTCTTAGCGACCCCATGGACTGCAGCCCACCAGGCTCCTCCATCCATGGGCTAGTCTGATATAAATCATGACCCTTTTTAAAGATTTCCCAGAGAACAGGTCATAATTGGCTTAAAAGTAACAAAACAAAACATTTTAAAATTTTAAATCATGTGTTAATTATTACTCTTAGGATTTAAGTCAGAGTGGACACCTGGAGTGAAGGCTGGGAATCAGTTGCAAAAAAAAAAAAAAAAAAGACAAGAAAGGAGAGGGCAGGCAAAAGGAACAGGGAAGACTTACTGTTTGGGATGAAGCAGCAGAAATAGTGCACAGTTTTGAGTTCTCAGCTCTACGTGAAATGAATGAGGTGGTCTAATCTGTTCTGATCCAACCAACATGCTTAATTTTCTACTTAAACATAAAAATGGATTTCAGTGCATTTCTGTGTGAACTTTCCATCATTTTCTCATTTCCTAATCCTCATTCAAATGATAATCAGTGATTTCTCTGACTCTAAAAACACTTTTGTTAATAAATACTTAATTTCCAAAACATAAATTGAAAAGATGTTTTAATTGATACTCACATTTGAAGTTTCCTTTCAGCTGTAGTATTTTCAATTCAGGCTACAGAACTTCTAATAAACTAGGTCAGTCAGCTTACTGAATCAGAAATACTTATCTAGAAAAGTCAGGTAGTTACCATGGAGAAGAGATGGTCCAGAAAGGATGTGATTATTGAAATGGCCGTTTTATTTAATTTAAAAAAATTTTACTGAAGTATAGTTGCTTTATAATGTTGTGATCATTTCTGCTGTACAGCAAAGTCAATCAGTGTGTGGGTCACAATAAACTGTAGAAAATTCTGAAAGAGATGGGAACACCAGACCACCTGACCTGCCTCTTGAGAAATCTGTATGCAGGTCAGGAAGCAACAGTTAGAACTGGACATGGAACAATAGACTGGTTCCAAATAGGAAAAGGAGTACGTCAAGGCTATATATTGTCACCCGGCTTATTTAACTTGTATGCAGAGTACATCATGAGATATGCTGGACTGGAAGAAACACAAGCTGGAATCAAGATTGCCAGGAAAAATATCAATAACTTCAGATATGCAGATGACATCACCCTTATGGCAGAAAGTGAAGAGGAACTAAAAAGCCTCTTGATGAAAGTGAAAGTGGAGAGTGAAAAAGTTGGCTTAAAGCTCAACATTCAGAAAACGAAGATCATGGCATCTGGTCCCATCACTTCATGGGAAATAGATGGGGAAACAGTGGAAACAGTGTCAGACTTTATTTTGGGGGGCTCCAAAATCACTGCAGATGGTGACTGCAGCCATGAAATTAAAAGACGCTTACTCTTTGCAAGAAAAGTTATGACCAACCTAGATAGTATATTCAAAAGCAGAGACATTACTTTGCTGACTAAGGTCCATCTAGTCAAGGCTATGGTTTTCCCTGTGGTTATGTATGGATGTGAGAGTTGGACTGTGAAGAAGGCTGAGCACCAAAGAATTGATGCTTTTGAACTGTGGTGTTGGAGAAGACTTTTGAGAGTTCCTTGGACTACAAGGAGATCCAACCAGTCCGTTCTGAAGGAGATCAGCCTTGGGATTTCTTTGGAAGGAATGATGCTAAAGCTGAAACTCCAGTACTTTGGCCACCTTATGCAAAGAGTGGACTTATTGGAAAAGACTCTGATGCTGGGAAGGATTGGGGGCAGGAGGAGAAGGGGACGACAGAGGATGAGACGGCTGGATGGCCTCACGGACTCGATGGACGTGAGCCTGAGTGAACTCCGGAAATTGGTGATCGACAGGGAGGCCTGGCGTGCTGCGATTCATGGGGTTGCAAAGAGTTGGACAGGACTGAGTGACTGAAATTAACTGAACTGAACTGATGCATATATCCCCATTACTTTGGATTTCTTTCCCACTTAAAGACCCAAGTGTAAGGCTGGACACTATAAAACTCTACAGGAAAATATAAGCAGAATACTCGTAGACATAAACTGCAGAAAGATTTTTTTTGATCCACTCCTACAGTAATAAAAACAAACAAACAAACAAAAAAGGGACCTAATTAAATTTAAAACCTTTTGCACAGCAAAGGAAATTGAAAACAAGACAAAAAGACCACCTTCAGGAAGGGAAAATATATTTGTAAAGAAAGCAACTGGCAAAGGATTAATCTCCACATCAGACGTTTTGTGTGACGAGTTCTTATCTGGGTTTGGTTAGCTGTGGATTTTGTTGTGATTTCATTGCCTAGTTAGATATAAGTTAATGTTACTTAGTATCTGCATATGAGTAATTTTTTTTTTCTCTCCTTCAAAATGCTGTGTCAGAAAACAGCACAGCAGGAAGAGAGCAATGCAAGAAATGTATCCAGGACTGAGGGGAGAGAATCCCAGGGAAGAGGTAGTTCTTTACTATGATTTGCAAAGACTGACTAATCTTGTCAGAGTTGCTTCAGTTGCTGTAATTCAGAAACAAAAGCTTTCAAAATAGTATTAGAAAAGTGCTAAACCTTTGCATATAACGTTTTTATAATAAAAATAGCAAATATCTGTGGGAAAAATGCTGAAAACCGTAAAGAAGCAAGTAAAAATTACCTATGATTTCACTATTCAGATTTAAGAAATATTAAATTTGGGGTATATTTGTTTCCACCATTTGTTCTGTTGGGCTTCTCTGGTAGCTCAGCTGATAAAGAATCTGCCTGCTATGCAGGAGACTCAGTTCTTATCAGTTTCATGTACTTGAAATAGTTCCATATATATAATTTCACATTTTTCTTCTTACATTGAAGCAGCCATTTTTATAACTTTACTATAATGAAATACTGAAAAATTCCAGTAGTGAGACAATGATGAATGGATATGTCTAATCTTTTTTATTTCACATGTAAGCATCTGTAATTGTGTGTCTGTAAATTTTAACATACGTATATACACAGCATGTAACAGTTAACCCCAAAGCTGTAATTTATCTCACATTTATTTGTATCAGTAATACATTTTTAAAATGTTTATTATGTTTTATCTTCTTAAATCGTCTGTCTCTCTGTTTGACCCATTTTAATACTGAGAATATTATTGCCATCCTCCGTAGAGTAATCACTTTTTGAAAATGTTAATACATATACTATGCTGTTTATTTTTCCCACTTACATTTTTTGTTTAGGATTGTAGCAAACTGAATTGCTTATTATTCATGTTTTTCCATTTTATCTGATATCATCCTTTGTATCATCTTTTACTTTCAAGCTTGGAAAGAAAATTTCATCCTGATATTTATGAGACATTACACTTTTTTTCTATCTTTTCAATTTTATGGGTTTTTTTTGTTTGTTTGTTTACATTTATCACACTGATACATCTGGAATTTGAAGGGTTGAGCAAGGTTTTATTACCCTGAATGTTGTTGTTGTTTGTTTGTTTGTTTGTTTGTTTTACTGTCTGGGGCTAAAGTGGGTAGGTATAGTCTATAAAATTAGGATGAAAACTTGTACTTGGGAATAAGAGCAGCTAGAATAAAGCAGGATGCTGTCTCCCATCTCTTCTCTCTGCTTTTTAGTTTCACTTTTTCCTTGTAGTGGAAAAGGGTGATCATCTATTTATATCCTCAGAGCTTTGCCATCAAAGAATACGTCCCTTCCTGCTAAAGTTTTCTTGAAACATTACATCAGTTGTCACATTATGGGTTACATGTCGACTCCAGTGGCCAGAGAACCAGGGTACTAGGGTTAGCAGTCCTCACTGGAGCCCATGACTAGGATGAATGACAGTAGTTATTCCTAAAACAGGTGCTGCAATTAACTGGAAGTGAGAAAGTTCTAGATGGACTAAAAGGATGGAACTCAGAGGTAGGACTGAGCTATCCTTTATGGGGATTGCTAGTCATGCTGTCATCCCTCCCAGTGTGTGAAACCAACTGAGAAAAAAGGGTGTCAGACAGATGGCAATCAACACATAAATCCATTACCTACAAAGTAGACTGGAGAAAAACAGTGTGCCTATGTGCCCTACAGTTGGGTTATTCATGCAGCTCCTAAATTGAACTCAACCTTTCCTGCTACTAGTCTGCCACTTACTAAGGGGGCAGAAGCCCCTAGTAAGCCCAGTGTGTGGATGAGCGGCGAAGTCAAGCACCTCCCCAGGGACAGATTCATCCATGTTTTCAGATTGTACCCAAGAAAGTGAATATAATGAATCTAGAATTACGAGGATCTCTGAAGAATCATGGTATTTAAAGGATTAGTGAAAGATTAAGAATCTTGTGTCATCAGAAAATTAGGGTAAAATACTTTGACAAAGAAAGAGGGTCTTCCAGGGTGAACCATGGTTCTGTGTTGGTGCTGTGACCTTTTCAACACCATCACTCTGGTCCTCCACACAACTGACATGCTGGCTGGGAATTCCGTAAGCCAGTAATTCTGAATGAGCCTTGTGCTCCAATGCTATCAACATAAAGAAAGTTGGGAGTCTAATGTCTTATCTCTTGAACCTCATGTGCTCATGCTTACTTTTCAGTTATTAACACTGCATTCTCTATTATTGGAACAAAGCACCTAGATTTCTGTAACTGATTCATCATATTATTTTCACCAGAGGAAAGGACTACATTTTAAGATTTTATCTTTTTAACAAATAAAATAAGATTCTGTTAGTAGTATGTGCAAAGTTACAGAGTACAGGCCCTGAGCAAATCAAGGGAAATTTTGATCAATGGTTTCCTCTTAAGAATGGAATGTATCTAATGTATGTTCAAAGTTATTTTGCTTTTCAATTTCAAACACCTTCCCTCCATTATGAAGAAATTATCTTTAAAAGCAGAGTCCTCTATGATCCACCTCCAAGAATACTGGAAATAAAAACAAAAATAAACAAATGGGACCTAATTAAACTTAAAACCTCCTGCACAACAAAGGAAACTATAAGCAAGGTGAAAAGACAGCCTTCAGAATGGGAGAAAATAATAGCAAATGAAGCAACTGACAAACAACTAATCTCAAAAATATACAAGCAACTTCTGCAGCTCAATTCCAGAAAAATAAACAAACCAATCAAAAAATGGGCCAAAGAATTAAATAGACATTTCTCCAAGGAAGACATACAGATGGCTAACAAACACATGAAAAGATGCTCAACATCACTCATTATCAGAGAAACGCAAATCAAAACCACAGTGAGGTACCATTTCATGCCAGTCAGAATGGCTGCAATCCAAAGTCTACAAGCAATAAATGCTGAAGAGGGTGTGGAGAAAAGGGAACCCTGTTAAACTGTTGGTGGGAATGCAAACTAGTATAGCTACTATGGAGAACAGTGTGGAGATTCCTTAAAAAACTGGAAATAGAACTGCCTTATGACCCAGCAATCCCACTGCTGGGCATACACACTGAGGAAACCATAATTGAAAGAGACACGTGTACCCCAAAGTTCATTGCAGCACTGTTTAGAATAGTCAGGACATGGAAGCAACCTAGATATCCATCAGCAGATGAATGACTAAGAAAGCTGTGGTACATATACACAATGGAATATTCAGTTCAGTTCAGTCACTCAGTCGTGTCCGACTCTTTGCGACCCCATGAATCACAGCACACTAGGCCTCCCTGTCCATCACCAACTCCCGGAGTTCACTCAGACTCACGTCCATCGAGTCAGTGATGCCATCCAGCCTTCTCATCCTCTGTCGTCCCCTTCTCCTCCTGCCCCCAATCCCTCCCAGCATCAGAGTTTTTTCCAATGAGTCAACTCTCTGCATGAGGTGGCCAAAGTACTGGAGTTTCAGCTTTAGCGTCATTCCTTCCAAAGAATATTACTCAGCCATTAAAAAGAATACATTTGACTCAGTTCTAATGAGGTGGGTGAAACTGGAGCCTATTATACAAAATGAAGTAAGCCAGAAAGAAAAACACCAATACAGTATACTAATGCATATATCTGTAATTTAGAATGATGGAAACAATAACCCTGTATGTGAGACAGCAAAAGAGACATGGATGTATAGAATAGTCTTTTGGATTCTGTGGGAGAGGGCTAGGGTGGGATGATTTGGGAGAATGGCATTGAAGCATGTATAATATCATATATGAAATGAATCACCAGTCCAGGTTCTATGCATGATATTGGATGCTTGGGGCTGGTGCACTGAAACGACCCAGAGGGATGGTACAGGGAGGGAGGAAGGAGGAGGGAGGGGGGATTCAGGATGGGGAACATGTGTATATCTGTGGTGGATTCGTATTGATGTATGGCAAAACCAATACAATATTGGAAAGTAATTAACCTCCAATTAAAATAAATAAATTTATATTTTTAAAAATAATAATAAATAAAATACTCCTGGAAAACACCCTGCAACTGAGGACCTGAATATAATAATGAAAACAAGGTGTGAAGCACATACAAATGCAACACCATGGATGACTCTCAAGACTTTGTACTGAATGAAAGAAGCCAGACACAAAAAGTGTATCATTTTTGTTCTATATTTGTATGAAGTTAGAGAATAGGCAAAATCAATGGAATGTGATAAAAGTACAGCTAACAGTCACATCTTAGGAAGTAGAATTGACTGGACAGAGGGAAGAACAAGCATGAATTGCTGAAGATGTGTATTTTGATTTGACTGCATGCCTCAGTTCAGTTCAGTTCAGTCGCTCAGTCATGTCCTACTCTTTGCGACTCCATGAATCACAGCACACCAGGCCTCCCTGTCCATCACCAACTCCCGGAGTCTACCCAAACCCATGTGCATCAAGTCGGTGATGCCATCCAGCTATCTCATCCTCTGTCGTCCCCTTCTCCTCCTGCCCAACATCAGGGTCTTTTCCAATGAGTCAAATCTTTGCATGAGGTGGTCAAATATTGTAGTTTCAGCTTCAGCATCAGTCCTTCCAATGAACACCCAGGACTGATTTCCTTTAGGACGGACTGGTTGGATCTCTTTGCAGTCCAAAGGACTCTCAAGAGTCTTCTCCAACACCACAGTTTAAAAGCATCAATTCTTCGGTGCTCAATTTTCTTCACAGTCCAACTCTCACATCCATACATGACCACTGGAAAAACCATAGCCTTGGTAAGTACAAATTTAACACTTCATTGTAAGTAAAAACTATACATTGTAGGTAGATAATTCAAGCTATTTCATTGGCACAACTCAAAATATTTAAACATGGCATCTGTAAATAGAACAAAAATCAGAGTTTACTTAGATTTTTTTCAGAAAACTGGTAGGTAGGTAAATGTCCACAAACCTTTCTTTTTTGAGAAACTGGTGCCTAACATATACTGTCTGTCCTTATGCTGACTTTTGAATGGTTCATAGTAATCCATTTGAAATTCTCCCAAGATAAAAAAATTCAAGGATTATCTGTGACTAAAAACAAAACAAAAAATTAGAATTTATCCTTTATAAGTTCTGAGTAAAGTATTATCCAGAATCTATCTATAGCTTTTTTCTCTTTTGATTCCTTAAAAAAAAAAGCATAATCTCTGTTCTCTCTCTAATTCACAGGTGACATAGTGACAGTATTACAGATTCTTTAAAAATTTACAAAGGAAACATAGAGAATTAGTGACCATGTTCTATGAGTGCCAGTAATAGCTGAGTTGGCATTTTTCTTGTAACTATTTCAGTTCATGGCACAAAGCTCCTCTACAGAACTTAGGAGGAAGATCACCAATTTCAGAGACGTCTCAAACTTCTCAATTATTATGTTTGTTGGCTGATGTGAAAAATCTTCTTGCTCCCTGGAGTTTGGAGATGTTGAAAACATCTTACCCAATATAATCTCCCTGGTGGATCATCTACGTTGGTATTATAATTTTTAAAGTTTTCAAATTCTTTCGACTTCTTTGCTATGGTTCTGCAGAGTCAGAAAATTGTATCTTAAAAAAATTTTTTTAATTGAAGGATAATTGCTTTAGAGAATTTTGTGGTTTTCTGTCATACATCAACAAGAATCATCCACAGGTACACCCATGTCCTCTCCCTCCAAAACTCCCTCCCATCTCCCTTCCTATCCCACTCCTCCAGATTGTCACAGAGCCCCTGTCTGAATTCCATGAGTCATAGAGCAAATTCCCACCAGTCATCCATTTCACTTATGGTAATGTAAATTTCCATGTTACTCTCTCCATGCATCTCACTTTCTCCCTCTTCCCCCCCACTCCGTGTCCATAGGTCTGTTCTCTATGTCTGTTTCTCCATTGCTGTCCTGAAAATAACTTCATCAATACTATCTTTTTAGATTCCACATATATGCATCAATATGCATTATTTATATTTCTCTTTCTGACTTACTTCACTGTGCATAATAAGCTCTATGTTCATCCACCTCAATAGAACTGACTCAAAACTGCAGTCGTTTTTATGGCTGAGCAATATTCTATTGTATATATGGACCACAGCTTCTTTATCCATTCGTCTGTCAATGGACATCTAGGTTGCTTCCATGTTCTAGCTATCATAAACAGTGCTGCAGTGAACATTGGGGTACATGTGTCTTTTTCAATTTTCATCTCCTTGTGGTGTTACCTAGGAGTGGGAGTGCTCAATCATATGGTGGTTTTATTCCTAGCTTTCTAAGGAATCTAATAGTGTCTTCCATTGTGGCTGTATCAGTTTATATTCCCACCAGCAATGCAAGAGTGTTCCTTTTACTCTGCATCTTCTCTAACATTTATTGTTTGTAGACTTTTTGATGATGGCCATTCTGACTGGTGTGAGGTGATATCTCATTGTAGTTTTGATCTGCATTTCTCTAATAAAGAATGATGTTGAGCATCTTTTCATGTGCTTGTTAGCCACCTTTGGAGAAATATCATTTCAGGTCTTTTTCCCACTTTTTGATTTGGCTGTTTGTTTTTCTGGTATTGAGTTGTATGAGCTGCTTGCATATTTTGGAAATTAATCCTTTGACAGTTGTTTCATTTGCTATAATTTTCTCCTATTCAGAGGTTGTTGTTTCACCTTGTTTATAGTTTCCTTTGCTGTGTAAAAGCTTTTAAGTTTAACTAGGCCCCAGTTGTTTATTTTTGCTTTTATTTCCATTATTCTAGGAGGTGAGTCATAGAAGATCGTGCTTTGATTTATGTCATCAGGTGTTCTCCCTATGTTTTTGTCTAAGAGTTTTATAGTTTCTGGTTTTAAATTTAGGTCTTTATTCCATTTTGAGTTCATCTTTGTGCATGGCATTAGTAAGTGTTCTAATTTCATTCTTTTGCTCACAGCTGTCCAGTTTTCCCAGCACCATTTATTGAAGAGGCTATCTTTGCCCCATTGTGCGTTCTTGTTTTCTTTGTCAAAAAAAAGTTACCCATAGGTGCATGGGTTTATCTCTGGATTTTCTATCCTGTTCCATTGGTCTATCTTTCTGTTTTTGTGCCAGTACTATGCTGTCTTGATGACTGTAGCTTTGTAGTATAGCCTGAAGTCAGGAAGGTTAATTCCTCCAGTTCCATTCTTCTTTCTCAAGACTGTCTTGGCTATTCAGGGTCCTTTGTGTTTCCATATGAATTTTTTTTTGTTCTAGTTCTGTGAAAAAATGTCATTTGTAGCTTGATAGGGATCACATTGAATCTGTAGATTGCATTTAGTAGTACAGACATTTTCACAATGTTGATTCTTCCTACGCAGGGACATGGAATATCTCTCCATCTGTTTATGTAGTCTTTGATTTCTTTCACCAATGTCTTACAATTTTCTGTATACATGTCTTCTGTCTCCTTAGGTAGGTTTATTCCTAGATATTTTATTCTTTTTGCTGCAATGGTGATGGGGTTGATTCCTTAATTTTTCTTTCTGATTTTTCATTGTTAGTATATAGGAATGCAAATGATATTTGTGTATTGACCTTGTATCCTGTGACTTTACTGAATTTTATTTTTCTGATAGTTTCTCTTGGGTTTTCTATGTATAGTATCATGTCATCTGCAAAGAGTGAGAGCTTTTCTTCTTCTTTTCTGATCTGGATTCCATTTATTTCCTTTTCTTCTCTAATTGCCATAGCTAGAACTTCTAAAACTAAGTTGAATAATAGTGGTGAAAGTGGACACCCTCGTCTTATTCCTGATCTTAAAGGGAATGCTTTTAGTCTTTCACCATTGAGAATAATGTTTGCTGTGGGCTTATCATATATGGCCTTTACTATGTTGAGACAGGTTCCTTCTATGCCCATTTTTTGAAGCGTTTTTATCACAAATGGGTTCTGAATTTTGTCAAAGGATTTTCCTGCATTTATTGAGATGATCATATGGTTTTTATCTTTCAGCTGTTTAATATGATGTATCACATTGATTGATTAGCCATATTAAAGAATTTTGCATCCCTGGAATAAACCTGACTTGATCATGGTGTATGAGCTTTTTAATGTATTATTGAATTTCATTGGCTAAAATTTTGTTCGGGATGTCTGCATCTATGTTCATCAGTGATATTGGCCTGTAATTTTCTTTCTGTTGTTGTCTTTGCCTGGTTTTGGTATTAGGATGATTGTGACCTCATAGAATGAGCCTGGAAATGTTGCTTCATCTGCAGGCATTAGCTGTTCTCTAACTGCTTGATGGAATTACCCTGTGAAGCCATCTGGCCCTGGACTTTTGTCTTTTAGGAGATTTTTGATCACAGTTTTAATTTCAGTATTTGTAATTGGCTTGTTCATAATTTCTATTTCTTACTGGTTCAGTCTTGGGGGGTTGAACGTTTCTAAGACTCTGTCCATTTCCTCTAGGTTGTCCATTTTACTAGCATATAGTTGCTCATAATATTCTTTTATAATCCTTTTTATTTCTGTGTTGTCTGTTGTAACCACCCCTTTTTCATTTCTAATTTTACTGATTTGACTTTTCTCCCTTTTTTTCTTGATGAGTTTGGCTAGTGGTTTGTGAATTTTGT
The DNA here is from genome assembly GCF_016772045.2 of Ovis aries. NCBI lineage: Eukaryota > Metazoa > Chordata > Mammalia > Artiodactyla > Bovidae > Ovis > Ovis aries. The sequence goes on from NC_056059.1 coordinate 1,935,099, forward strand.
TTATTATCTCAAAGAACCAACTTTTAGTTTTATTAATCTTTGCTATTGTTTCCTTCATTTCTTTTTCAATTATTTCTGTTCCTATTTTTTATGACTTCTTTCCTTCTGCTGACTTTGGGGGTGTTTTGTTCTTATTTTTCCAGCTACTTAAGATGTAGAATTATGTTCTCTATCCAATGCTTTTCTTGTTCCTTGAGGTAGGACTGTATTGCTCTAAACTTCCCTCTTAAAACTGCTCTTGCTGAATCCCATAGGTTTCAGGTCATCATGTTTTCATTGTCATTTGTTTCTAGGAATCGTTTTATTTCCCTTCTTATTTCTTCAGTAACCTCATCATCATTTAGTAATGTATTGTTCAATATCCATCAGTTTATGTTTTTTGCAGTTTTTTGATTGTTTTTCCTGTAGTTGTTATCTAATCTCATAGTGTTGTGGTCAGAGAAGATACTTCACACAATTTCAATTTCCTTAAATTTACTGAGGCTTGGTTTGTGGCCCAAGATGTGGTCTATCCTGGAGAATGTTTCATGTGCACTTGAGAAAAAAGTGTATTTTTTCTGCATTTGGATGAAAAAGTCCTGAAGATGTTAATTAGCATCATTTGGTCTAACGTTTTACTTAAGGTTTGTGTTTCCTTATTGATTCTCTGTTTTGATGATCTGTCCATTGGTGTAAGTGGGGTGTTAAAGTTCCCTACTATTATAGTGTTACTGTCAATTTCCTCTCTTATGCTTGTTAGCATTTGCCTTATATATTAAGGTGCTTCTATGTTGAGTGCATAAATATTTACCAATGTTGTACTTCCTTGGTGGATCAGATGGTAAAGCATCTGCCTGCAATGTGGCAGACCCGGGTTCAATCCCTGGGTCAGGGAGATCTCCTGGAGAAGGAAATAGCAATCCACTCCAGTATTCTAGTTTGGAAAATCAAATGGACAGAGGAGCCTGATGGGCTACAGTCCATGGGGTCACAAAGAGTCGAACATGACTGAGCAATTTCAGTTTCTATTCTTTTCACTATGTTTTATTTTTGGATCGATCCCTTGCTCACTATGTAATGTCCTTCTTTGTCTCTTACATTTAAAAAAAAATTTTAATGTTTAATTTTTCTGAAACAAAAATTGCCACTCCAGCTTTCTTTGCTTATCAAAGAAAGCTTATCATTTTCCATCCTTTTACTTTCACTCTGTATGTGTCTCTAGGTCTGAAGTGGGTCTCTTGTCGGCAGCATATATATGGGTCTTGTCTCTTGGTTGCTGCATTTAATCCATTTACATTTAAGGTAATTATTGATGCATATGTTCCTATTGGCATTTTCTCGATTGTTTTTTTGTTTTTGTAGGTCTTTCCTTTCTCTTGTATTTACTGGCTATATAAGCTCATTTAGTATTTGTTGCAAGACTGGCTTGTTGGTGCTAAATTCTCTTAACTTTTGCTTGTCTGTATAACTTCTGATGTCTCCTTCAATTTTCAATGGGATCTTTGCCTGGTATAGTAATCTTGGTTGTAGATTTTTGTTTCTTTATTTTAACTATATCCTGCCATTCCCTTCTGACCTGCAGAATTTCTGTGGAAAGATCCACTGTTAATCATACGGATTGTCTCTTGTATGTTACTTGTAGCTTTTCATTTGCTGCTTTTAATATTCTTTCTTTGTGCTTAATCTCTGTTAGCTTTATTAATATGTGTCTCAATGTGTTTCTCTTTGGATTTATCCTGTATGGGACTCTTTGCCCTTCTTGGACTTTATTGACTATTTCCTTTCCCATGATGGGGATGTTTTCAACTGTAATTTCTTCAAAAATTTTCTCAACACTTTTTTTTTCTTCCTCTTCTTCCTCTGGGATCCCTATTACTTGAATGTTGGTGCATTTAATACTGTCCCAAAGGTCTCTGAAGCTATCTTCAATTCTTTTCATTCTTTTTCCTTTCTGCTCCTAAGCAGTTATTTCCACAAATCTATCTTCCAGCTCACTTATCTTTTCCTCTGCCTCAGTTATTTTGCTACTGGTTCCTTCTAGGATATTTTAAATTTCAATAATTGTGTTATTTATCTCTGTTTGCTTATACTTTATTTTTTCCATGTCTTTGGTGATTGTATTAACGGTGTTAAGTGTTTCTTGCATTTTCTCCATTCTATTTTCAAGTTTTCAGAACATCTTTGGAATATTATTATTACGGAATTTTCTTTCAAATAGATTGCTTATTTTCTCTTCGTTTATTTGATCTTGTGAGTTTCTACCTTATTCTTTCATCTGTGTTATATTTCTTTGTCTTTTCATAATTATTTTTTCTAACTTGCTCCACTTGAGGCCTCATTTTCCTAAGTTTTAAGGTTTTATTCCTTCTTCATTTTGGTGTTTACCCTTGGAGGGAAAGGTTGTTTGAATGCCTTGTGTTGATTTTTTTGTTAATGGTGTCTTGTGCCTCTGTTCTAGTGGGAGGAGATGAAGAAGATCACTCAGGTAATTACAGAAATAAAGGGACATATACACACACTTCCACACATACAGTTACAACCAAAGTATTCTAAGGAAAAGAGTACGGGAGACTGATTTGGTGAACAAGGGAAATTAAAAGTGATACTGAGCAGTTAAAAACAGAGCTAGCTAATGCTCCATCTGGAAAACTGAGCATGAACAAAGTACCAACTAGGCAATATAGCAAAGAGAGTTCAACAGTTTCAGTTCAGTTGGGTTCAGTTCAGTCGCTCAGTCATGTCCGACTCTTTGCGACCCCATGAATCGCAGCACTCCAGGCCTCCCTGTCCATCACCAACTCCCAGAGTTCACTCAGAGTCACGTCCATCGAGTTAGTGATGCCATCCAGCCATCTCATCCTCAGTTGCCCCCTTCTCCTCCTGACCCCAATCCCTCCTAGCATCAAAGTCTTCTCCAATGAGTCAACTCTTCCCATGAGGTGGCCAAAGTACTAGAGTTTCAGCTTTAGCATCATTTCTTCCAAAGAAATCCCAGGGTTGATATCCTTCAGAATGGACTGGTTGGATCTCCTTGCAGTCCAAGGGACTCTCAAGAGTCTTCTCCAACACCACAGTTCAAAAGCATCAATTCTTTGGTGCTCAGCCTTCTTCACAGTCCAACTCTCACATACATACATGACTACTGGAAAAACCATAGCCTTAACTAGACGGACCTTAGTCTGCAAAGTGAGGTCTCTGCTTTTGAATATGCTATCTAGATTGCTCATAACTTTTCTTCCAAGGAGTAAACGTCTTTTAATTTCATGGCTGCAGTCAACATCTGCAGTGATTTTGGAACCCCAAAAAATAAAGTCTGACACTGTTTCCACTGTTTCCCCATCTATTTCCCATGAAGTGATGGGACCAGATGCCATGATATTCATTTTCTGAATGTTGAGCTTTAAGTCAACTTTTTCACTCTCCTCTTTTACTTTTTAGTTCCTCTTTACTTTTTGCCATAAGGGTGGTGTCATCTGCATATCTGAGGTTATTGATATTTCTCCCAGAAATCTTGATTCCAGCTTGTGTTTCTTCCAGTCCAGCGTTTCTCATGATGTACTCTGCATATAAGTTAAATAAGCAGGGTGACAATGTACAGCCTTGACGTACTCCTTTTCCTATTTGGAACCAGTCTGTTGTTCCATGTCCAGTTCTAACTGTTGCTTCCTGGCCTGCATATAGATTTCTCAAGAGGCAGGTTAGGTGGTCTGGTATTCCCATCTCTTTAACTTGCTGAAAAAAAGAGAATGAAGGAAAATAATAAGAAAAAAGGAAGAAAAAGAGGAGAAGGGAGGGAAAAGAGAAAATAAAGGGGTGGAAAAGAGGGTAAAAAGATAAAAAGAGAGAAAAAATTAGAAAAACAAATGTAAATAGATGTATGTGAAAAATATATAGATAGATAGATAGATAGAGACATATCAGTTCAGTTCAGTCACTCTGTCATATCCAACACTTCCACTGTTTCTCCATTTGCTTCCCATGAAGTCATGGAACCAGATGCCATGATCTTAATTTTCTGAATGTTTAGCTTTAAGCCAATTTTTTTATTTTCCTCTTTCACTTTCATCAAGAGGCTCTTTAGTTCCTCTTCACTTTCTGCCATAAGGGTGATATCCTCTGCATATCTGAGGTTATTGATATTTCTCCCAGCAATCTTGATTCCAGCTTGTACCTCTTCATATAGATATAATATAGCTATTCCTATATATATATATATAGCCAGTAAAAAACTATATGAAAAGTAGATAAATATATAAAAATAAAATAAAAACTCATAAAATGGGTGATAAACAGAAAAAATGAGAAAGAAATCTTAAATTAATTTTTGTAACAAGGAAAACTCCACAGCATCACAAAAGGCTAATATGAAGGTGAAAATAGGTAGGGGGCATAAACATTGTGATATATAAAAAAGAGGGAAAAAAGAGAGAGAAAAAAAAAAAAAAAGGTTCTTAAAGGTTCTGTAATTCTTCTTGGTTATGGATCCTGCCTCCGTGGATGGGGTTTGGTTAGTGTCCTGTGTTTTCCTGTTTGGGGAGCTTGTGCTTGTGTTCTGGTTAATGAAGCTGGATGTCATCTCTCCAAATGGCAGTATAGTGTTAGTAGTCAGTTTTGGGGTATCTATGGGTTCAGTATGTATTTGGGCAGTCCTTCTGGCTTGGGTAGTGTTTGACATGTCTATTTCTGCAGCTGCTTCAAAGTGGCCCTCTCAGAGTATCTTCACTGCCATCAGCCCCCTACTTGTCCCTGGGGTCTTTGCTGGTGCTTCTGTTCCTCTGCCCCACCCTACACTGCTGGCTGAAGTTTGCTAGGTATGGGTTTGTGTGGATCTTTTCTTGTCTCCTCGACTGTGCCTTCTGCATTATAGAGACTTGTGTAGGTTTCCCTCAGTCCCCTGAGCTCACCCTTAGTGTCATGGAGCTTGTGTTCACTTATCTTGGCTCACCAGGCCCGCCCTGCATATCATGCGGCTTGTGGGGCTTGGGAGCTTGTCTCAGCTCCCTGAGCCCTCCCTCTGTGCTGTGGGGCTTCTTTTCACTTGTCTAAGCTCCCCAGGCCCACCCTCTGCATCATGGGACTTGTACTGCCCTTGTTTCATCTCACCAGCCTGCACTCTTTGTTGCAGGGCTTGTGTGATCTTCTTATGGCTCCCCAGACCCACCCTTTGTGCCATGAGGTTTGTGTGCACTGCCGAGGTTTGTATGCCTCCCTCTCTCAGCACCCAGGCCCGCTGTTTGCACCATAAGTCTTGTGTGAACTGGCAGGGTTTGCATGCCAGGCTACTCTTGGATACCTGGGCCCACCCTCTGTACCACAAGGATTGTGTGCACTGGTGAGGTTTGTATGCTGCATCACAGGGCTACATGAGCTCACCCTCAATGCCATTAGGGCTGCGTGCACTAGAGAGGTTTGTAGGCCTCCCCACTCTCGGTTCCCCAAACCCACGTCTGGTAGGGGCCACAGTCCATGAGCTATTAAGATGCTGAAAAGTGCAACTTTCCCTGTTTTCTGCCCTCTAAGTCCCTGTTTTGCCCAGTTTTCTGAGACTCTGTAGCTCTACCTTGGGCCTCTGTGCCCAGGAACTCCCTTCCTCCTTTGGGGCACAAGCTCCTGTCCAGAAGTTCTCCAACTTTTCCCTGTTTATGTCTCCATCCTCTTTCCTACCTCATTTCAGGGAGCTTAGCCTGCTCCTCTGGAGGATTAGTGTCTTCTACTGTCACCTACAGGTTGCTTTGTAGCCATTGTTCCATATCTTGATGATTTTTTTATGTATTTGTGTGGTGGCTGGTGGTCTCCCCATCTTACTCCTCTGCCATCTTCCTGGAAAGCTTCTTAGATTTTATCTTAATATCATATATGAAATGAATCGCCAGTCCAGGTTTGATGAATGATACTGGATGCTTGGGGCTGGTGCACTGGGATGACCCAGAGGGATGGTATGGGGAGGGAGGAGGGAGGGGGGTTCAGGATGGGGAACACATGTATACCTGTGGCGGATTCATGTTGATGTACGTCAAAACCAATATAATATTGTAAAGTAATTAACCTCCAATTAAAATAAATAAATTTATATTTTAAAAATCAGTTTAAAAATTTTTTGTTGTTGTTCAGTCTTTGTGTCTGACTCTTTGTGACCCTATGGGCTACAGAACTGCAGCAATTCCTATAATTCAGTATGCCCCAGAGTTTGCTTAAACTCAGCGTCCATTAAGTCAGTGATGCCATCCAACCATCTCATCCTCTGTCACCCTCTTATTCTCTTGCCATCAATCTTTCCCAACATCAGGATCTTTCCAATGAATATGTTATTCAACAAATAACCATCATGGTTATGTAGGTCATTGAGACCTTACTTGTGTAGTTTTTCTGTGTATTCATGCCACATCTTCTTGGTTGCATCTTGCTTAAATGCAGTGAAAAATAAGTCAAATGTATTTTATCATAGAATACACCCTAGCATTATATCTGTATATCTTTTTATTGCTACCAGAGTTCTCCATGTTTAAGATTTTTGAGAGGAGGAGGAAAAGAAGTGTTTTATATGATTCAATACTTATTAATTTGTATTTAATGCATTATGGTAAGGAGGAAAGACACTTAGGAGTTATGTGTTGGACATTTTAATAAAATAAGGTAATAGAGGAAAATAATGTTGATGAGAAAAGACAGCATATGTGCCAATAAGGTTACAAAAATACTGGTTTATAATTTAAAATAATGAAATTAAAATTAAGACTGCTCTAGTGTTTGGTTGGAGAAGGCAATGGCAACCCGCTCCAGTACTCTTGCCTGGAAAATCCCATGGTCAGAGGAGCCTGGTAGGCTGCAGTCCATGGGGTCGCGAAGAGTCCAACAAGACAGAGGGACTTCGCTTTCACTTTCCACTTACATGCATTGGAGAAGGAAATGGCAACCGACTTCAGCGTTCTTGCCTGGAGAATCCCAGGGATGGGGGAGCCTGGTGGGCTACTGTCTATGAGGTCGCATAGATATGGACACGACTGAAGCAACTTAGCAGCAGCAGCAGCAGCAGCATTGTTTGGTTTAATTTTTCATCATTAATCATCAAATAATGGTTAAAGTCTCATTTTAAGCTCTGTTAAAATGCAAGTTTTAAAGAAACTTTTTCTCAGAATCCAGAGTAAGAATCATCAAATATTAGTAGGCATGGACATTTGTTATTTTATGATTAGGCCTCAGTTGCTTAGGCTTATATACCTTTTTATATGCTGGTTCATACTTGCCTGATTTAGCAAATAATTAAATCTATTTAAATTACTTTGGTCTCCGAAATTCTCATATTATTTTCACTTTTAAAAGGTTACACAACATTTTTGTAAGCATTCATAGAGAAATGTACATTCTTTCAACAGTATAGCTTAGAAATTAAGCAGTGCCTAACGACAATGCTTTGTCAGAATCATTAAAAATTATTCACACACACACACACACACACACACACACACACACACACAAATCTCTTTTAAGGCACTTAGATGAATGCGGTAAAACAGAATTTCTGTCATGATGGAAATGTTCTGTTGTACTCTCCTCAAAATATTCCTAGCCACATGTAGCTATCAAGCATATGAAACATGCCTAATACAAATAAGAAACAATATATTTAATTTAAATATCATGTGACCAGTTGCTATTGCTTTGAGTAGGGCAGTTTTAGACATAAAAAATCAAGCAAAGGGCTTCCTTGAAGGCAGTACCTACCTGACACTATTACTGAGAAGATTAAACGCCCTAAAATGGGGAGGTGAATACCCAGTGCCTGGGTCTACATTAGATGCTGAGCATAAGTCACTTACCTGCTTATGTAAGTCAGTACTTAGCCAGTGTTGGTGCTTCCAGCAACCACTGACTTTTCTACTATTTTTGCAGTTTGTTTCTTTTTCTCTCTTTACATTATCCTAAAATTATCTCTCATATAACTAAACAGCCTGTCTTACTTTTATTTCTATTTATCTACTCTTTTGTTTTCTCCTTCCCTTCATGATGGGAAAGACTACTCAACAATTACTTATCTTTCCCAAATGCTCTATCCTGAGTGTAAACACGAACTGGGAATGAACTTGCTTGATTAGAATTAGCACTGTTTGCAGGCAAGTAAGTCAGCCCTTATTTCTCCTGAGGCCTTCAAGAGCTTTCAAAATTCCAAGATATTGAGATTAAAGCAAGCACTGAATTAAAATTAATCAGAAATACAGACATACAAGCTCTCATGTGAAGACACACAAGAAAAGGACAACAGACTAATGCCCAGAAAATTTGGATGTTGAAATGACCAGACAAAGAATATTAAATACCTATATACAATTTTTTTTAAGTAAAAGATAAACTGGAAACCATGTGTAAGAAAGGAGAGATTTTTAAAAGATCAACAAACTTAGAAAAGAATCAAATGAAACTCTATAAATTTAAAAATGTAATGAAGGCTAAAAACAATGAACAAGTTAAGTAAGAAATTAAATGTAGATTAAAAGCAAATCAGAAATTAGTGAAGTATCAAACCAAATAACCACAATGTAGCACAGAGAAAAATAAATGTAAAGTATAAGAGAGGTGTCTGTCAGAGCTGGGGATACTGTCTAATATATATGTATATCCGTAGATATTTATCTTGAGTCCTGAAAGGAAAGGAGAGGAAGGGGATGAGGCTACATTTGAAGAGACAAATTTAGTAACCTCAAGAGTTGTTGAAAATGCTAATTCCAGATCAGGAAGCCCAAATAATCTTAAATGGAATAAATTCATACACACACATACACACCATGTCACAGTTGAACCAACATTACACCAAAGACATAAAAAGCTTAAAAAGCATCTACAGAAAAGAGACAGACCCCTTCAAAAGGACCATAGGCTTCCTGGTAGCAAGAATGGAAACTTTAGGCTTTAGACAAATATTCTCAATATATCTGAAGAAAAGAATAGACAACTTAGCAAGTATGAAATACATTTCAAGAATGGGGTGAAATAATGAAATAAGAACAGTTTGTTATCAATGGACCATTTGAACAAAATTCTCTGATATGCCTCTGACAATTAAAACATAATCCTAAACCGAAGGAATTAGGCAAAACTAGTGTAAAGATGTGAAAGGTGGTCAGATTTAAAACATTCTCAGGCCATTTATTATTCTGGAGGAGATAAATGTATTCTTATACCTCATACTTTATTAAGGAGGAAGATTAAAAGCTATATAACTACTAAAAATATAAGAGTAAAGAATTTAACCACCGAAGAGTGAAAGGGAAAGAATAGAATGAGAAGAAGTGTAATCTAAAATAAGTCCAGAAAAATGATGAGAATAATATCCAAATAGATATAAATGGGATATACTCATAATTAAATGAGCAAAATGTCAGACTGTAGTAAAACACACTTAAATATAGTGATCTTCTATTTTTAAGAGCTGCGCCTAAAACCTGACACAGAAAAGGCAAAAGGGAAAAGATAGCAAGATAGGTGTAAAGCTAATATCACCTCTTTAATCTTTCCTTGCTCCTGGATAAAAAAAATAACAAAAATTTATGAGGCAGTAGTAACATCAGACAAATTAAAATTTAAGTCAAATTTATTGCTAGAGATAAAGCCCAGTTAATGTTGATAAAGTTTCAATTTCCTAGGGAAAAATAATAATTATACATTTATATGCATTGAATATTCTTCATAACTTGACAGATTTACATGGAATAGTTGCTAAATTATCATCATAAAAAAAATTTGACACCCTGTATTAGTAAATAATAGATGAGGGAAAAGTAATAAAGTTTAAAAACACCTAAACAATATAATGTGGAAATTTAACAAGATTGCATATCTAAATAAGCATATTTTGTTTTGTTCTGTTTTTCATAGATATTGCATATTTTAGAAATTGAAGCTTTGTGGCAACTCTGTGTTGAGCGAGGGCTGTTAGTGCCATTTTTTCCAATAATTTATTCAGTCTCTGTGTCACATTTTGGTTTTTCTTGAAATATTTCAAAATTATTACATTTGCTATTATGATCTTTGAAATTGTAATTGTTTGGGGGCACTCATATAATATGGTAAACTTAATTAATAAATGTCATGTGTGTTATAAATGAATTCTGTAAAATTGCACTTTACAAGGTTAATATTTATAAATCTGCTGTTATGTTTTTATACATTAATAATGAACTATCAGAAAGAGAACGTGAAAGATATTTTATTTAAAATTGTCTCAAAATGATAAAATAGCTAGAAATAAATTTAAGAAGGTGAAAGATTTATTCATACTCTGAAAACTACAAAACATTGATGAAAACATTTTAAAACAATACAAAGACAGGAAAAGATATCCAATATTTTTGGATTGTAAAAATTCATACTGTTAAAATGGTCATACTTCCCAAAGACATTTAATGCAATCCCTATCAAAATACTCATGACATTGTTCACAGAACTAAAACAAACAGTCCTAAAATTTATATGGGACTATAAAAGACATCAAATTAGCTAAACAATTTCTAGAAAAGAGGAAAAAAAATCCTAGCGATACCACACTTCCTGGCTTCAGACTATACAGCAAATCTATAGTGATGAAAACAGCAAGTCACTGACACAAAAACAGACACATAGATCAACTGAATAGAGTCAAAAAATAAACACACACCTAGAGTCAGTTGATCTACAACAAAGGAATCAAAAATATACAATGGAGAAAAAAACAGTCTTTTCAGTAAGTGATCCTGGGACACCGACATGTAAAACAACAGAATTAGGAGATTTCTTCATATCATATACAAAAAAAAAAAAAAAAAAAGGATCTAAATGACTTGAAACCATAAAACTCCTAGAAGAACACATAGGCAGAACACTCTTTGACATAAATTGCAGCAATGTTTTTTTTTTTATCTGTCTCTTTATACAAAATAAACAAAAGCAAAACTAAATAAATGAGACATAATTAAACTTAAAAGCATTTGAAAAGTGGAGGAAACCATCATCAAAATGAAAGAAAATGTATTGAATGGGAGAAAATATCAGCAAATGATATGATTCAAAAATTTTTAAATGAAACAATATTATTGAAAAATGGGCAGAATACTCAAATAGACATTTCTCCAAAGAAGACATACAGATTACCAAGAGACACATGTAGAAATGCTCAATGTGGGTGATCATTCAGTTCAATTCAGTTCAGTTGCTCAGTTGTGTCCGACTCTTTGCGACCCAATGAATCACAGCACGCCAGACTCCCTGTCCATCACCAACTCCCAGAGTGTATTCAAACTCATGTGCATCAAGTTGGTGATGCCCTTCAGCCATCTCATTCTCTGTTGTCCCATTCTTCTCCTGTCCCCAATCCCTCCCAGCATCAGAGTCTTTTCCAATGAGTCAACTCTTCGTGTGAGGTGGACCAACGTATTGGAGTTTCAGTTTCAGCATCAGTCCTTCCAATGAACACCCAGGATTGATCTCCTTTAGAATGGACTGGTTGGAACTCCTTTCAGTCCAAAGGACTCTCAAGAGTCTTCTCCAACACCACAGTTCAAAAGCATCAATTCTTCGGCTCTCAGCTTTCTTCACAGTCCAACTCTCACATCCACACAAGACCACTAGAAAAAACAATGGCCTTGAAGAGATGGACCTTTGTTGGCAGAGTAATAATGTTTGTGCTTTTTAATATGCTATCAAGGTTGGCCATAACTTTCCTTCCAAGGAGTAAGCATCTTTTAATTTCATGGCTGCAATCACCATCTGTACTGATTTTGGAGCCAAGAAAAATAAAGTTAGCAACTGTTTCCACTGTTTCCCCATCTATTTGCATGACGTGATGGATTAGATGCCATGATATTAGTTTTCTGAATGTTGAGCTTTAAGCCAGCTTTTTCACTCCCCTCTTTCACTTTCATTAAGAGGCTCTTTAGTTCCTCTTCACTTTCTGCCATAAGGATGGTATCATCTGAATATCTGAGGTTATTGATATTTCTCCTGGCAATCTTGATTCCAGCTTGTGCTAATTCGAGCCCAACATTTCTCATAATGTACTCTGCATATAAGTTAAATATGCAGGTTGACAATATACAGACTTGATGTACTCCTTTTCCTATCTGGAACCAGTCTGTTGTTCCATGTCCAGTTCTAACTCTTGCTTCCTGAAGTGCATATAGGTTTCTCAAAAGGCAGGTTAGGTGGTCTGGTATTCCCATCTCTTTCAGAATTTTCCACAGTTTATTGTGATCCACATGGTTAAAGGCTTTGGCATAGTCAATAAAACAGAAATAGAAGTTTTTCTGGAACTCTTGCTTTTTCCATGATCCAGTGGATGTTGGCAATTTGATCTCTGGTTCCTCTGCCTTTTCTAAAACTAGCTTGAACATCTGGAAGTTCAAGGTTCACATATTGCTGAAGCCTGGCTTGGAGAATTTTGAACATTACTTTATAATCACTGAAAACTAGCCAATCTGATCACACGGACCACATCCTTATCTAATTCAATGAAACTAAGCCATGCTATGTGGGGCCACCAAAGACGGACGGGTCATGATGGAGAGGTCTGACAGAATGTGGTCCACAGGAGAAGGGAATGCAAACCACTTCAGTATTCTTGCCTTGAGAACCCCATGAACAGTATGAAAAGGCAAATGATAGGATACTGAAAGGGGAACTCCTGAGGTCAGTAGATGCCCAATATGCTACTGGAGATCAGTGGAGAAATCACTCTAGAAGGAATAAAGGGATGGAGCCAGAGCAAAAACAATACCCAGTTCTGGATGTGACTGGTGATAGAAGCAAGGTCCTATGCTGTAAAAAGCAATATTGCATAGGAACCTGGAATGTTAGGTCCATGAATCAGGCAAATTGGAAGTGGTTAAATGAGAGATAGCAAGAGTGAATGTCAACAGTCTAGGAATCAGTGAACTAAAATGGACTGGAATGGGTGAATTTAACTCAGATGACCATTATATCTAATACTGTGGGAAAGAAGTAGTAGAAATGGACAAGCCATCTTCTCCATCTTCTAAGCCATTCTTCCCTTAGAAGAAATGGAGTAGCCATCACGGTCAACAAGAGTCCAAAATGCAGTACTTGGATGCAATCTCAGACAGAATGATCTCTGTTCGTTTCCAAGGCAAACCATTCAATATCAAGGTAATCCAAGCCTATGCTCCAAACAGTAACACTAAATAAACTGAAGTTGAATGGTTCTATGAAGACCTAAAAAACCTTTTAGAACTAACACACAAAGAGATGTCCTTTCCATTATAGGGGACTGGAATGCAAAAGTAGGAAGTCAAGAAACACCTGGAGTAACAGGCAAATTTGGCCCTGGAGTACGGAATGAAGCAGGACAAAGGCTAATACAGTTTTGCCAAGAGAACACACTGGTCATAGCAAAGACCCTTTTTCAACAACACAAAAGAAGACTCTACACATGGACATCACAAGATGGTCAAAACCGAAATCAGATTGATTATATTCTTTGCTGCCAAAGATGGAGAAGCTCTATGCAGTCAGCAAAAACAAGACTGGGAACTGACTGCAGCTCAGATCATGAACTCCTTATTACCAAATTCAGACTTAAATTTTAAAAAGTGGGGGAAACCACTAGACCAATTAGGTATGACCTACGTCAAATCCCTTATGATTATACAGTGGAAGTGAGAAATATATTTAAGGGACTAGATCGGATAGATAGAGTGCCTGATGAACTATGGACTGAGGTTTGTGACATTGTACAGGAGACAGGAATCAAGACCATCCCCATGGAAAAGAAATGCAAAAAAAGCAAAATGGCCATCTGAGGAGGCCTTACGAATAGCTGTGAAAAGAAGAGACGTGAAAAGCAAAGGAGAAAAGGAAAGATATAAATATCTGAATGCAGAGTTCCAAAGAATAGTAAGAAGAGATAAGAAAGCCTTCTTCTGCGATCAGTGCAAAGAAATAGAGGAAAACAACAAAATCGAAATAGACTAGAAATCTCTTCAAAAAAATTAGAGATACCAAGGGAACATTTCATGCAAAGATGGGCTTGATAAAGGACGTAAATGGTATGGACCTAACAGAAGCAGAAGATATTTAGAAGAGGTGGCAAGAATACACAGAAGAATAGTACAAAAAAAAAAAAAAAAAAAAAAGCATCACTATGAACAAAGCTAGTAGAGGTAATGAAATTCCAGTTGACCTATTTCAAATCCTGAAAGATGATGCTGCTCAATATGCCAGCAAATTTGGAAAACTCAGCAGTGGCTACAGGACTGGAAAAGATCAGTTTTCATTCCAATCCCCAAGAAAGGCAATCCCAAAGAATTCTCAAACTACCACACAATTGTACTCATTTCACAGACTAGTAAAGTAATGCTTAAAATTCTCCAAGCCAGGCTTCAGCAGTACGTGAACCATGAACTTCCAGATGTTCGAGCTGATTTTAGAAAAGGCAGAGGAACCAGAGATCAAATTGCTAATATCCTCTGGATCATCGAAAAAGCCAAAGAATTCCAGAAAAACATCTATTTCTGCTTTCTTGACCATGCCAAAGCCGCTGACTGTGTGAATCACAATAAACTGTGGAAAATTCTGAAAGAGATGGGAATACCAGACCACCTCACCTGCCTCTTGAGAAATCTGTATGCAGGTCAGGAAGCAACAGTTAGAACTGGACATGGAACAACAGACTGGTTCCAAATAGAAAAAGGAATATGCAAAGGCTGTATATTGTTACCCTGCTTATTTACCTTACATGCAGAGTACATCATAATAAAAGCTGGGCTGGAAGAGGCACAAGCTGGAATCAAGATTACCGGGAGAAATATCAGTAACCTCAGATATGCAGATGACACCACCATTAGGGCAGAAAGTGAAAAGGAACTAAAAAGCCTCCTGATGAAAGTGAAAGAGATGTGTGGAAAAGTTGGCTTAAAACTCAACATTCAGAAAACTAATATCATGGCATCTGGTTCCATCACTTCATGGGAAATAGATGAGGAAAAAATGAAAACAGTGTCACAGTTTATTTTGGGGAGCAGGGGCTCCAAAATCACTGCAGATGGTGATTGCAGGCATGAAATTAAAAGACGCTTACTCCTTGGAAGGAAAGTTATGACCAGCCTAGATGGTATATTAAAAAGCAGAGATATTACTTTAAGAACAAAGGTCCATCTAGTCAAGGCTATGGTTTTTCCAGTGGTCTTGTATGGATGTGAGAGTTGGACTGTGAAGAAAGCCGAGCACCAAAGAACTGATGCTGTTGAACTGTGCTGTTGGAGAAGACTCTTGAGAGTCCCTTTGACTGCAAGGAGATCCAACCAATCCATCCTAAATGAGATCAGTTCTGGGTGTTTATTGGAAGGACTGATGCTAAAGCTGAAACTCCAATATTTGGCCACCTCATGAGAAGAGTTGACACATTGAAAAAGACCCTGATGCTGGGAGGGATTGGGGGCAGGAGGAGAATGGGACGGAAGAGGATGAGAACATCATCGACTTGATGCACATGAGGTTGAGTGGCCTCTTGGTGTTGTGGGCAGGGAGGATTCATGGGGTGGCAAAGTGTTGGACACGACTGAGTAATTGAACTGAACTGAACTGAACCATGTGAGATGAGTACAATTGTGCAGTAGTTTGAGGATTCTTTGGCTTTGCTTTTCTTTGGGTTTGGAATGAAAACTGACATTTTCCAGTCTTGTGGCCACTGCTGAGTTTTCCAAATTTGCTGGCATATTGAGTGTTGCAGTTTCACAGCATCATCTTTCAGGATTTGATATAGCCCAAATGGTATTCCATCACCTCCACTAGCTTTGTTCATAGTGATGCTTTCTAAGGCCCACTTGACTTCACATTCTAGGATGTCTGGCTCTAGGTGAGGGATCACATCATCATGCTTTTCTGGGTCGTGAAGCTCTTTTTTATACAGTTCTGTGTATTCTTACCACCTCTTCTTAATATCTTCTGCTTCTGTTAGGTCCATAGTATTTCTGTCCTTTATCAAACCTATGTTTGCATGAAATGTTCCCTTGGCATCTCTAATTTTCTCAAAGAGCTCTCTAGTCTTTCCCAGTCTGTTGTTTTCCTCTATTTCTTTGCATTGATTGCTGAGGAAGGCTTTCTTATTTCTCCTTACTATTCTTTGGAACTCTTCATTCAAATGGGAATATCTTTCCTTTTTTCTTTTGTCTTTCACAGGTATTTATAAGGCCTCCTCAGACAGCCATTTTGCTGTTTTGCATTTCTTTTCCATGGGGATGGTCTTGATCCCTGTCTCCTATGAATGTCATGAACCTCTCTCCATAGTTCATCAGGCACTCTGTCTCTTAAATCTAGTCCTTTAAATCTACTTCTCACTTCCACTGTATAATCGTAAGGGATTTGATGTAGGTCATACCTGAATGGTCTAGTGTTTTTCCCCACTTTCTTCAATTTAAGTCTGAATTTGGCAATAAGTTCATGATCTGAGCCACAGTCAGGTCCTGGTCTTGTTTTTGCTGACTGTATAGAGCTTCTCCATCTTTGGCTGCAAAGAATATAATCAATCTGATTTCGGTTTTGACCATCTGGTGATGTCCATGTGTAGAGTCTTCTCTTGTGTTATTGGAAAAGCGTGTTTGCTATGACCAGTGTGTTCTCTTGGCAAAACTGTATTAGCCTTTGTCCTGCTTCATTCCGTACTCCAAGGCCAAATTTGCCTGTTACTCCAGGTGTTTCTTGACTTCCTACTTTTGCATTCCAGTCCCCTATAATGGAAAGGACATCTCTTTTGTGTGTTAGTTCTAAAAGGTCTTGTAGGTCTTCATAGAACCGTTCAACTTCAGCTTCTTCAATGTTACTGTTTGGAACATAGGCTTGGATTACCTTGATATTGAATGGTTTGCCTTGGAAACAAGCAGAGATCATTCTGTCGTTTATGAGATTGCATCCAAGTACTGCATTTTGGACTCTTTTGTTGACCATGATGGCTACTCCATTTCTTCTAAGGGATTCTTTCCCACAGTATTAGATATAATGGTCATCTGAGTTAAATTCATCCATTCCAGTCCATCTTAGTTCGGTGATTCCTAGGATGTTGACGTCCACTCTTGCCATCTCCTTTTTGACCACTTCCAATTTGCCTTGATTCATGGACCTTACATTCCTGCTTCCTATGCAATATTGCTTTTTACAGCATTGGGCCTTGCTTGTATCACTAGCCACATCCACACCTGGGTATTATTTTTGCTTTGGCTCCATCCCTTCATTCCTTCTGGACTGATTTATCCACTGATCTCCAGTAACATATTGGGCACCTGCTATCCTGGGGAGTTTCCCTTTCAGTTTCCTATCATTTTGCCTTTTCACACTGTTCATGGGGTTCTCAAGGCAAGAATACTGAAGTGGTTTGCCATACCTTTCTTCTGTGGACCACATTCTGTCAAACCTCTCCATCATGACCCATCCGTCTTGTATGGCCCCACACGGCATGGCTTTGTTTCATTGTGTTAGACAGGCTGTGGTCTGTGTGATCATATTGGCTAGCTTTCTGTGATTATGGTTTCATAATTGTGATTATAGTTTCTGTGACTATGGTGTTCATTCAGTTCAGTTCAGTTCAGTTGCTCAATCTTGTCCGACTCTTTGGACCCCATGAATCGCAGCACGCCAGGCCTCCCTGTCCTTCACCATCTCCTGGAGTTCACTCAGATTCATGTCCATCAAGTCAGTGATGCCATCCAGCCATCTCATCCTCTGTCGTCCCCTTCTCCTCCTGCCCCCAATCCCTCCCAACATCAAACTTTTTTCCAATGAGTCGACTCTTCACATGAGGTAGCCAAAGTATTGGAGTTTCAACTTTAGCATCATTCCTTCCAAAGAAGTCCCGGGGCTCATCTCCTTCAGAATGGACTGGTTGGATCTCCTTGCAGTCCAAGGGACTCTCAAGAGTCTTCTCCAACACCATAGTTCAAAAGCATCAATTCTTTGCTGTTCAGCCTTCTTCACAGTCCAACTCTCACATCCATACAAGACCACTGGAAAAACCATAGCCTTGACTAGATGGACCTTAGTCAGCAAAGTAAGGTCTCTGCTTTTGAATATACTATCTAGGTTGGTCATAATTTTTCTTTCAAGGAGTAAGTGTCTATTAATTTCATGGCTGTAGTCACCATCTTCAGTGATTTTGGAGACCCCCAAAATAAAGCCTGACACTTTCCACTGTTTCCCCATCTATTTCCCATGAAGTGATGGGACCAGATGCCATGATCTTCGTTTTTTGAATGTTGAGCTTTAAGCCAACTTTTTCACTCTCCTCTTTCACTTTCATCAAGAGTCTTTTGAGTTCCTCTTCACTTTCTGCCATAAGTATGGTGTTATCTGCATATCTGAGGTTATTGATATTTCTCCCGGCAATCTTGATTCCAGCTTGTGTTTCTTCCAGTCCAGCGTTTCTCATGATATACTCTGCATATAAGTTAAATAAGCAGGGTGACAATATACAGCCTTGACGTACTTCTTGTCCTATTTGGAACCAGTCTGTTGTTCCATGTCCGGTTCTAACTGTTGCTTCCTGACCTGTATACAGATTTATCAAGAGGCAGGTCAGGTGGTCTGATATTCCCATCTCTCTCAGAATCTTCCACAGTTTATTGTGATCCACACAGTCAAAGGCTTTGGCATAGTCAATATGATCATTAGAGAAATGCAAATCAAAGCTGTAACAAGATATCATTTCATACTGGGAAGAATGAATACCATCAAATAACATATCATTAAAATAGCAAATATTGGTGAGGATGTAGAGTAAAGAGAACCCTGATACACTATTTTTGGGAATGTGAATTGGTACAGCCACTATGAAAAACAATATGGAGGCTTCTCAAAAAATTAAAAATATAATAACCATATGATTCAACAATTCCATTTCTGTTATATATATGAAGAAAGTGAAAAGACTAATTCAAAAAGTGAAATGAGGCCCAATGTTTGTAGCAGCATTATTTATAATATTCAAGTTACAGAAGCAACCTAAGTGTCCAACAGATGAATAAATAAAGAAATTGTGAGATATATATAGAGAGGGCTTTACTCAGTCATTAAAAAAAATGAAATTCTTTGACTAAGCTTCAATAAAAAATAAAAATAAAAGTATTCTTGCCTGGAGAATCCCAAGGACGGAGGAGCCTGGTGGGCTACAGTCCACGGGGTCGCAAAGCGTTGGACAAGACTGAGTGAATTCACTTTCATTTTAAGCTTCAATAAATAAATACAAATAAAAGTTATCTGTATTATAACTGTTCTATTGACCAGCTCTTCCCCCATCTCTGACCCTCTCTTCAGACCTATTTCCAAAGACACAACAATATTGAAATTAGGCCAGTTTATAACCCTTAGAGTAAGCCCTATGTATCCAAATTAAAAAAAAAAAAAAGAGTCACATGTCTCTAACTTTAAATCAAAAGCTAGAAATAATTAACCTTAGTGCAGAATGCATATTGAAAGCTGAAGCAGGTCAAAAGCTATGTCTTTTTTATAAAATAGTCAAGCAGTTATGGAAAGGTAAAGTTACTGAAGGAAATTAAAAGTGATCCTCCAAGAAACACACAAATAATTAAGAAAGTGAAGCAGCTTTATTTCTGATATGGAAAAATCTGAGTGAACTGGATAGAAGATCAAAGAAGTCACAACATCCCCTTAAGCCTAAACCTAATCCAGAGCAAGACCTAACTCTCTGTAATTCTATGCAGGCTGGCAGAGGAAAAAAAAAACTGGAAGGAAAAAAAAAAAAAAAAAGTGTTTGCAGCCAGCAGAGGTTGGATCACGAGTTTCAAGTTATGAAGCCATCTCCATAACATGAAAGTACGATATGCAGCAGCAAATGCTGATAAAGAAGCTGCAGCAAGTCACCCAGAAAATCTAGCTAATTCGTGGAGGTGGCTGCACTAAGCAGCAGATTTAGAATGTAGATGGTATAACAACTGTATACTAGAAGAAGATACCATCGAGAACTATCATAGCTAGAGAAGAGAAGTCAATGGCTGTCATCAAAGCTTTAGGGGACAGGGAGACTCCCTTGTCAGGGACTAATGTAGCTGATGACTTTAAGTTGAACTAATGCTCAATCACCATCTGAAAATCCTAGGGCCCTTAAGAATTATGTTCAGTGTACTCTACCTGTGCTGTATAAATGGAACAACAAAGCCTGAATGACAGAACATCTGTTTACAACATGGTTTACTGAACATTTTAAGTGTACTATTGAGATACGCTTTCAGGGGAAATATATATATATATATAATATATGTATAATAATTTATATATATAATATATATAAATTTTTTTTTCAAAAGAATTGTCAATCACTGCTCACTGGTCACCCAAGAGCTC
This sequence comes from Ovis aries, assembly GCF_016772045.2. Classification (NCBI taxonomy): domain Eukaryota; kingdom Metazoa; phylum Chordata; class Mammalia; order Artiodactyla; family Bovidae; genus Ovis; species Ovis aries. The sequence continues at coordinate 1,955,409 of NC_056059.1, forward strand.
TGATGGATATGTAAAAGGAGTTTAATGCTGTTTTCTTACATGTTATCACACATCCATTCAGCAGCCCATGAATCAAGGAGTCATTTTGACTTTCAGATCTTATTATCTAAGAAACACATTTCATAAGGCTGTAGCTGCCATAGAAAGTGAATATTTTGATTTGGGCAAAGTCATCTGAAAGCCTTCTGGAAAGGATTTCCATCCTAGATGCCATTAAGAATGTTGGACAAAAAAATAAATGTTTGTGGTTTATGGAAAGAGGTGAAACTATCACCATTAGCTAGAGTTTGGAAAAAGTTGACTCTAACTCTCATGGATGACTTTGAGGGATTCAAGACTTCAGTGGAGGAATTAATTAAAGTGTGATAAACTATCAGAACTAGAATTAGACATGGAGCTTAAAGATGTAACTGAATTGCTGCAATCTCATGAAAAAAATGAAGAGATGAGGAGTTTCTTCTGGTGGATGAGCAAGGAAAGTGGTTTCCTGAGATGGAATCTACTCCTGGTGGAGATGCTATGAACGCTGCTTGGATGACAATAAAGAATTTAAAATATTGCATAAACTTATTATTAGTTGATAAGCCAGTGGTAGAGTTTGAGGAAACTGACTCCAATTTGGAAAGAAGTTCTTCTGTCAGTAAAATGCTATTAAAGAGAACTAACTGCTAAAAAGAAATCATTCTTAAAAGCAAGAGGCATTATTGTCTTATTTTAAGAAATTGCTATAACCACTTCAGCCTTCAACCACCACCCTGATCAGTCAGCAGCCATCAACAAGGAGGCAAGACTCTCCACCAGAAAAATAAGACTGTGACTCACTAAAGGCTCAAACGACGGCTAGCACTTATTAACAATAAAGTATTTTTAAATTAAGAAATGTACATTTTTAGTTGTAATACCTCTGCAATGTAGTGGGCTTCCCTGGTGGCTCCGATGGTAAAGCATCTGCCTGCAATGCAGGAGACCCAGGTTCCATCCCCAGTGGGGAAGATCCCCTGGAGAAGGAAATGGCAACCCAGTGCAGTATTTTTGCCTTGAAAATTCCATGGACGGAGGAGCCTGGTAGCCTACAGTTCATGGGGTTGCAAAGAGTCAGACACGACTGAGCGACTTCACTCTTTATTTTCTTTATGAACATACCTTTTATATGCACTTAGGAAACAAAAAAATCCATGCAACTGGCTTCATGGAGATATTCATTTTATCACGGTAGTCTGGAACTGAACCTACAAAATTTCTAAGGTACCCCTATACAAGTAAAAATTTGTCAGACAATACTACTAAAATACGTATGACTTAATTCAACCAAAAACTACAGCATCTTTTACTGAAAACCACTGAAAGAAGATCAAATAAATATAACTGGATGGAAAAAATCAATTTCAAAAACATATTTTATGAATTTGATTAGCAAATATAATTTAATTCCCATGTAGTTTATTCTGAAAATTAATAAAATGACTCACAAATATATATTAAAAGAAAATAGATGAAAAATAAATCAAGACATGTTAGGAAAAGAAGATGAAGCCAAAATTTAAAGTAGTGACAAAGAATTTTCTATTTCTTAATCTTGGTAGATTAAAAACTGCTTCATTATATTTAACCCTAAAATTAATTTTTATATATTTTGGTTTTATGCACTGTATTTCACAACAGTTTTTTTTAAAAAGCTGACAGTATAAATCTGAGGCTCATAGTGCTAAAGAATTGACAATTAAAACAGGATGTTTTACTATTTACCTATGGAACTCAGTAATTGTTACTTTTTAAAATAAAATATATTTCAAAATATATAGAATGCCTGTGTAATTTAGGAAATTTGCAATACACAGAAAATATGTATAAACAAATAAAAATTATTAGAATCCAGGTTAAGCACCATGAACATCTTATACTTCTAGTCTTTTTCTCTGTGAATGTGTACATCTGTTTATGAAAGTGATTTTACTTTTTTAATCGCTACTTTGTTTTGTTATATATCATTTCTGTTACACTTTTTGTTGACCATTGCAAATGAATTATTTGACGTGTTGGAATTTTGCAAAACTATACTTTTAATTATGAAAAAGTATAGCTGAGTAAAGTAACTAGCCTCCATCTAAAATGAATAAATTAAAAAAAAAAAAACTCTAAAAAATACAGAAGGAAAAGTATAGCTGAAATTGATGTGCTTGGTCAAGCAATTATCTTTAGAAATAGCAGTATTTTAGAAACTAAAACTTGAAAATATATCAGAGATTACATCCCCTGAAAGATATATAATGCACAGGAAGAATTCATTTTTAGTAATCCAAAAAATAAAAGAGGAAGACAGGGGAAACATGTTTCTAATGCACTAATGTCACTCCGAATTGTCAATACTCTGCACCACAGCTGCCACTGTTATTTGTTAGTTATTAAAATGAAGTGTAAAGGGCTTTCCTTAAGCAATTTCCTCACAAAAACTGGTCCCAATAATTTGCTAAAAGGACATATTTATTTCAACAATTACTGACAGAGAAGATAGCTTAGTGAACTTAATAGTATGACCAAACACTTTCTACGTTGTTTTTTTTTTTTTCTATCACAGAAACAGAATTTATTTTCAAAGCCAGAAAATATCTTGAGTAGTGTTTTAAGGGAGAGGAAGAGGCCATTTCTTTAAGGTTGAAAAAATCTTCCCTTGAGATTCACATCTTTTCCTCCAGCTACCTCGGAAGAACTACAGGCCTTGGGTTGACTCTGGTCTCCAGCAAGTAACTTTATAAATCCACCAATGCCAGTCATACTTGTGACTTCTCTAAATGTTGTTTTCAATCTGTGAAATATATTCCTGTTACTACCTAATTAGAGGGAATAGTAGGATGATATTTGCAATGTCATGGCAACTTACATCTTGGGATAACAATTTTGTTTTTCTTTCTTTCTTTCTTTACTGCTTTTTAAATTAAAAAAAAATGGTACTCAAACAAAGGGAGGAAAATTAAAATTTACTTAACACCTGCTATAATATGTCAGGCATTGAGTTGAATTGTTTATACACACCACTGCATTTAGTTCTCTGAGGATTTGGGGAAGGTTGTCCCATTTTAAAAGGAGACAGAAATTTCAGTACCTTGTTTTGCTTAGTGTCAAATTATCTAGTACTTCAACCAGGATCTCTTTGAACTGGTGACACTAATTCTCAAGCCAGCGTCTTTTCAATGCTCCTGACCTCTTCCTCCAAGCTTTCTCCCTGAACTTCTAGTCTGACTGTCCTCTATAACTGATAACAATTGCTTTGTGAAACATTAGTACGTGCTTTGCATTATACATGTTTTAAGTGTTGTGGGTTTTGGTGCTTAATTTTAAATTCCCTGTACAGAAAATTGCATCTAAATCAGAATTGACTTGATTATGCTTTACTCCTCAGTTAAAACAGTCTATGTCTGACGCAGGATGCAGCATGCTTGGGGCTGGTGCATGGGGATGACCCAGAAAGATGTTATGGGGAGGGAGGTGGGAGGGGGGTTCATGTTTGGGAATGCATGTAAGAATTAAAGATTTTAAAATTTAAAAAATAAAAAAATAAAAAAATAAAAAAAAATAGGTATTCAAATGCTTTAATTGCATGCCATGTGCATTAGAAGATGATACCAATTAAGTAGTTAGGATTTAGTTATACATATGATAGAGAATTAGTTATATCACTATGGAAGAATGATATTTATATTATAATACAAATTTACAGATATAGATTGAATGAGATATGCATTGCAAATATTCAGTTTAGAGGATCAGCACAGATTTGTTGAATTTAAAGGGATGTGTGTGTTTGGAAGAGCAAAGGAGCAAACATGAATTATATTTATAAGCCATTGAATTAAAATTAAACTGATAGCTAGATTCTTGGTAGAATTTAAATATTCTTTACTGAAAATTGGATATCATTTTCTTTACATTTTGTTGCAGATATTTTTTCCTTTTTAAATAAAAGAATGTAAAAACTAATGAAAAGAGAAGATCTTTTATAGCAGACTTTAGGAGATATTTAAATAATTTTATTGTGATGATATGTTGTTCATCTAGAAGCACCAGTGGCAGCTTGCAGGAATAAAGTTGAAAATTCTGTTTATTGATTCTGTCTTTATGAAGAAGCAAATGGAAGAAAGTGTCTGATATTTTTTAAAAAGGTGATATTGTCATGTAAGCACCACAACATTTTTTTTCCCTCTTGATTCCCAGCAGGAAAAGGTCTCAAAACATTATTATTTGGGAAATTGAGGGGTGTTAGCATTTGAAAGCATGAACATTTCTACAAGAAAATTTCTACTTGAGTGACATGGGCATAAAGACAGAGAAGAAGCTATTAAGGACTGATGGGTGATCCACACAGAAAGCACAAAAGTTTAGGACTGCAGAGTAAATCAAAAGAAAAATATAAATTGAAGATGAAAGATTGGGCTGGAAAAGCTGGGTTGGTCTTTGGAGCCAAGAAGTAGTCCCTGGGTGACTAGATCTGCTGTGTAAGGTAGAGTGGACCCTGTGCAGGAGCCAAGGTCTGCATCCCCATCCTGTAGTCCTGTCATACCAGGCCTTGTTAATTAGAGATGGTGTTTGGCCCTGCTATGATGTCACAATCTAACATAAAAACACTTTTGATTGATAAGTTGTTCTGAAGTTCATATGTATGCATAAAATTTCAAGTACATAAAAATGATAAGATGTTATGAGTCTTATATATAACTACCTTTGATAAGTGAAAAAAAATGCACAATCTAAAAGTTATGTTTCATTCAGTGGACAAATATGAGTGCCTAAGCCCAATACACAGAATCTCAGATAACTCTGAGAAATTTTTCTGAAAAGGTGGGGGCGGGAGGGTTTGGAAATGTTGAGATTTGAACATGGGCTTCTGTAGGGGCCATTATTTCATCATTAAGAGTGGTTTTCCAGTCTCTGACATTCATTTAATTGGGGGTAAATGAGTTACTTTTAATCAGATTCCATGAGAAGATATTTGACAGATACTGTGGGAGTCTATTAGTATTATTTGCTTCTTCTAACAAGGTGTAAAGCAGAATTTTACTTTGTTCTTCAATTAGTATCCTCTAACTGCAATGGAGGAGAAGGCAATGGCACCCCACTCCAGTACTCTTGCCTGGCAAATCCCATGGGCTGAGGGGCCTGGTAGGCTGCAGTCCATGGGGTCACTAGGAGTCGGACACGACTGAACGACTTCACTTTCACTTTTCACTTTCATGCATTGGAGAGGGAAATGGCACCCCACTCCAGTGTTCTTGCCTGGAGAATCTCAGGGATGGGGGAGCCTGGTGGGCTGCCCTCTCTGGGGTCGCACAGAGTCAGACACAACTGAAGCGACTTAGCAGCAGCAGCAACTGCAATGGAATATCATTCTCCCATGTATTCTCACATAGTATTTCATAAGTAAATTTTTTTGAAAATGAAGGATGAAGTCTCAATTTTGTTTTAGTTTTGGCTAAATAAGAATAATAGAAACATAAATTTAAATCAATATTTGACAACATCTGCTGTTAGATTATCCAGGTGTGAAATACCAATTGCTTTAAATAAAATACCTGTGACAAACTTTGAATCAAAGAAAACCATGCTGCTGCTAACTCGCTTCAATCGTGTCTGACTCTGTGCGACCCCAAAGATGGCAGCCCACCAGGCTCCGCTGTCCCTGGGATTCTCCATGCAAGAACACTGGAGTGGGTTGCCATTTCCTTTACCAACGCATGAAAGTGAAAAGTGAAAGTGAAGTCACTCAGTCGTGTCCAACTCCTAGCCACCCCATGGACTGCAGCCTACCAGGCTCCTTCATCCGTGGGATTTTCCGGGCAAGAGTACTGGAGTGGGTTGCCATTGCCTTCTCCAAAAGAAAACCATAGACACAGACAAATAAATGTTGGTCTACTGTATGAGAAATTGTAGGGAAATTTTCAAATTATAAATTCATATAATTGGAGAACTAATGCCATTTATGTCATTTTCCTATGTGATAATGGAGAACTACAAATTAAAATGCTTAATTTTTAGTCTTACTAAGTTCTAAAAGTCTGTGATTCTGGTTTTGCACAGCACACAATGCAACTCAAAAGTAGCTACTTTATTTTATAGTTTTTTTTTTTTTTTAAGACTAATTGTTCCTGTGGCATTTCTCTTGTCCTAATGTGGCTAGAAACTGTTCTCACTCTGAAAACAGTATCTTGACTGGTACAAAAGGACATTGATTGAAAGAAGGTAGTGTTTTATAAGAATGAAGTTGAGAGGCCTACAGATCAGGTAGAAATCTTCCCTGTAGGATTTGAAGTTCTCAGTGAGTGCTTGGGGGTCATATGCATCAAGAATATCTAAGGTAAAGTATGTATTTATGGAAATCAGTTATTTCTATTAAGGAAATCAGTTATTTCTATCAAAATTGCTGTTTGGGGAAAAAAGATCTTTATTTGATTTTGCCATACATTGACATGAATCCACCATGGGTGTACATGAGTTCCCAATCCTGAGCCCCCCTCCCACCTCCCACCCTATATCATCTCTCTAGATCATCCCTGTGCACCAGCCCCAAGCATCCTGTATCCTGTATGAAACATAGACTGGTGATTTGTTTCTTACATGATAGTATACATGTTTCAGCACCATTCTCCCAAATCATCCCACCCTCTCCCTCTCCCTCTGAGTCCAAAAGTCCATTCTATACATCTGTGTCTCTTTTGCTGTCTCGCATACAGGGTTATCATTACCATCTTTCTAAATTCCATATATATGTGTTAGTATACTGTAATGGTGTTTTTCTTTCTGGCTTACTTCACTCTGTATAATCAGCTCCAGTTTCATCCACCTCATTAGAACTGATTCAAATGTATTCTTTTTACTGTCTGAGTAACACTCCATTGTGTAATATGTACCACAGCTTTCTTATCCATTCATCTGCTGATGGACATCTAGGTTGTTTCCATGTCCTGGCTATTATAAACAGTGCTGCGATGAACATTGGGGTACATATGTCTCTTTCCATTCTGGTTTCCTCAGTGTGTATGCCCAGCAGTGGGATTGCTGGGTCATATGGCAGTTCTATGTTCAATTGTTTTAAGGAATCTGCACACTATTCTCCATAGTGGCTGTACTAGTTTACATTCCCACCAAGAGTGTAAGAGGATTCCATTTTCTCCACACCCTCTGCAACATTTATTGCTTGCAGACTTTTGGATCACAGCCATTCTGACTGGTGTGAAATGGTACCTCATTATGGTTTTGATTTCCATTTCTCTGATAATGAGTGATGTTGAGCATCTTTTAATGTATTTGTTAGCCATCTGTATGTCTTCTTTGGAGAAATGTCTATTTAGTTCTTTGGCCCATTGTTTGATTGGGTCGTTTATTTTTCTGGAATTGAGCTGAATAAGTTGCTTGTATATTTTTGAGATTAGTTGTTTGTCAGTTGCTTCATTTGCTATTATTTTCTTCCATTCCAAAGGTTGTCTTTTCACCTTGCTTATAGTGTCCTTTGTTGTGCAGAAGCTTTTAATTTTAATTAGATCCCATTTGTTTATTTTTGCTTTTATTTCCAGAATTCTGGGAGGTGGATCATAGAGGATCCTGCTGTGATTTATGTTGGAGAGTGTTTTGCCTATGTTCTCCTGTAGGAGTGTTATAGTTTCTGGTCTTAAGTTTAGATCTTTAATCCATTTTGAGTTTATTTTTTGTGTGTGGTGTTAGAAACTGATCCAGTTTCTTTTACAAGTGGTTGGCCAGTTTTCCCAGCACCACTTGTTAAAGAGATTGTCTTTATTCCACTGTATATTCTTGCCTCCTTTGACGAAGATAAGGTGTCCATCGGTGTATGGATTTATCTCTGGGCTTTCTATTTTGTTCCATTGATCTATATTTCTGTCTTTGTGCCAGTACCATACTGTCTTGATGACTTTGGCTTTGTAGTAGAGCCTGAAGCCAGGCAAGTTGATTCCTCCAGTTCCATTCTTCTTTCTCAAGATTGCTTTGGGTGTTCGAGGATTTTTGTATTTCCATACAAATCTTGAAATTATTTGTTCTAGTTCTGTGAAAAATACCGCTGGTAGCTTGATAGGGATTGCATTGAATCTGTATATTGCTTTGGGTAGTATACTCATTTTCACTATATTGATTCTTCCAATACATGAACATGGTATATTTCTCCATCTATTCTTTCATCAGTGTTTTATAGTTTTTGATATATAGGTCTTTAGTTTCTTTAGGTAGATATATTCCTTAGTATTTTATTCTTTTTGTTGCAGTGGTGAATGGAATTGTTTCCTTAATTTATTTTTCTACTTTCTCATTATTAGTGTATAGGAATGCAAGGGATTTCTGTGTGTTGATTTTATATCCTGCAACTTTACTATATTCATTGATTAGCTCTAGTAATTTTCTGGTGGAGTCTTTAGGGTTTTCTGTGTAGAGGATCATGTCATCTGCAAACAATGAGAGTTTTACTTCTTCTTTTCCAATTTGGATTTCTTTTATTTCTTTTTCTGCTCTGATTGCTGTTTTGGCCACAGCAATCAGAGCAGAAAATCTTTATTTGAAAGTTAATCACTAAGAACTCATATATGGAATGAATATCCTATTTTTATTTGGTAAGCATTTAAAATAATTAAATCATTTGAAGTCAATTGCTGACTTTAACTATTTCTAGGAAATAGCATTGTCTCCTAGATCTTATTTTTCCATAAATGGAGTCAAATTATAAGCAAAATATCAAAGACCTTATGTCAACAACATGGTTAGAAATAGGCCGACTGAGTTTTCAGCCTGTGACTTGACTGAATTATCCTGGTGCTCCATGACACCCGAGGCTCCAAAACTGTTCAATAAACTTAGGATTCCTCAAGGCATAAAAATATTGATCCATCCATCAGATCATTTCATGTCACTCCTAAGATTATCAAATGAGAGGATAACTCCATTTGAAAGATCTTAATCCTATTATGGATCTATTTTAGCTGATACTTTAATACTTTTCAAAATGAAACATTACAGTGCTCTTTTGTCATGTAAGACAGGATAAAACATTTCAGGATATCTGAAGTTTGGGCCATAAACGTCAATTTTACAAGACTGAAGGACATTAATGAATATTAAATTGAATAGATGTCCTCTTCACAAACAAAGTCAAGATTAGTGTTTGGTGGATTAACTGAAGAAGTTGGCTAAAGTGAAAATGTAAGTAAAAGTTATCTATCTATCCCTTATTAAAAATAAAAGTAAAGTTGCATGACTGTGTTACATAGTTGCATAACTGGGGCTCCTCAGGTGGCTCAGTGGTAAAAAATCTGCCTGCCAGTGCAGGAGCCACAGGAGGCACGGATTCAATCCCTGAGTCGAGAAGATCCCCTGGATGAGGAAATGGCAACCCACCCCAATATTCTTGCTTGGCAAATCCCATGGACAGAGGAGCCTGATGGGCTATAGTCCATGAGGCCGCAAAGAGTCAGACATAACTGAGCAAACAAGCACTCATGACATTCACTAAGCTTTAAATGACACACAGTTCCTTTGAATAGGGAACTTCCAGTTGGAGTTATTTGCCATCCTGTTTAGACCATCTATGATTTGTAATCTTTTCATTTTTGTTTCTTTAAATTTAAAATAAATGTAGCTATTTATTAAAAAAAATAAAAGTACCCTGAGATGCAAATTCTTCTAAACACTATTTAATCCAGTCTTTATATTTTCTTCATTTTATTCAACAGTATTTTTGTAAATATTTCCTTTTTTGTACCTTTCCAAAAACACAGTATAGTTTTCATGTAACCCATTTTATATTTGTACTCAATCGATTTACATGATATTTAATTAAAATTTTCAATTAATACTACCTTCAAAATAGCTAGCTTTCTACTAAATCATTTTCCTTATTATTCCATACATGCAGGACTATCTTCAAAAGACCCATGCATTTAAAGATGGCCATGTAAACAAATTCTCCTCAACAGAATATAAGTTAAAGTGTGTTGGTTACTTCCCACACTGGACTATTGGACTTCCCAGGTAATGGGCTCTGTGTCCTTGTTCACTATTTCCAGACTGATTCATTAAAGACTAGAGCAATGTTTATGTTCACATGTTGAAAAGAGAATTCCTTCTTTTTACCTAGATCCCTAAAGACCTAACGGAAAAGTACTCTCTCTCAACTGGGAACTACTCACCTTAGAGCTTGAAAAACAACTTCTGTTAGTTTGCACACTAAATTTCATAAATCATAATACAGAAATTAGTATCATGATTTAAGCAGCTGCTTTAACAAAAACGTACAGTATTTAGCATTGGTTTAATAGTCATGCTGTAGCTGCAAACAGCAAGCATACAGACTCTTCAAACTGTCAAGGTAAAATATTTGATGAAACTATAACCTGTGGTTTCTAGAACGGCAGACCTAGTGCCACAGCCAAGCCTATAGTTTAAGGAGAAAAACTTGTGAAGGGCCAGAAAATTAGTGTGTGCTGCTTGCTACTCCACGCTATAAGCAAAACCTTACAGGAAGGGACAAACTTTGCCTCCTTTGCAGGCAAACAAAAAGAGAGTTCATAAATACAGAGCCAAGTCTTGGAAAAACCAACAGATCCTGTACTTCAAACAATAAGAGAATAAGTTGTACAAAACTCTTTGAAATAACTTCTTCACTATTGGCACTTTCTTATATAAATTTTCTCAGCTTTCAAGGCAAAAACAAAAACACAGTTCATTTTTCTTAAAACAGTATGTTGCTCACTTCTTTAGAGGCTAAGATGAAGAGTGTATGTGGAGTCCAAGGAACCCACATACAAAATTTTGGGAAGCACTTAGTCTCTGCACATGGACGTCACCAGACAGCCAATACTGAAATCAGATTGATTATATTCTTTGCAGCCAAAAATGGAGAAGCTCTATACAAACAGTAAAAGCAAGACTGGGAACTGACTGTGATTCAGATCATGAATTCCTTATTGCAAAATTCAGACTCAAATTGAAGAAAGTAGGGAAAACCACTAGACCATTCAGAAAGGACTTAAATCAAATCCATTAGGATGATACAGTGGAAGTGACAAATAGATTCAAGGGATTAGATCTGATGAACAGAATGCCTAGGGAACTAAGGGCAAATGTTCCTAACATTGTACGGGAGATGGTGACCAAAACAATCTTCAAGATAAAGAACTGCAAGAAGGCAAAATTGTTGTCTGAGGAGGCTTTACAAATAGCTGAGAAAAGAAGAGAAGTGAAAGGCAAAGGAGAAAAGGAAAGATAAACCCATCTAAAAGCACAGTTCTAAAACATAGCAAGGAGAGATAACAAAGCTTTCTTAAGTGGACAATGAAAAAAAAAAAAGTAGAAGAAAACATTAGAATGGGTAAGACCAGAGATCTCTTCAAGAGAACTGGAGACACCAAGAGAACATTTCACACAAAGATGGGCATAATAAAGGACAGGGGAAAAAAAAAAAAGGCAGAAGATATTAAAAAGAGGTGGCAGGAATACACGGAAGAACTGCACAGAAAAGGTCTTCAAGACCAGATAACCATGATGGTGTGACACTCACTTAGAGCCAGACATCCTGGAGTGTGGAGCCAAGTGGGGCTTAGGAAGAATTACTACAAACAAAGCTAGTGGAGGTGAAGGAATTTTAGGTGAGCTGTTTCAAATCTTAGAAGGAGATTCTGTTAAAGTGTTCCACTCAATATGCCAACAAATTTGGAAAACTCAGCAGTGACCACAAGACTCAAAGAGGTTAGTTTTCATTTCAATCTCAAGGAAGGCAATGCCAAAGAATGTTCAAATTATCCCACAATTGAGTTCATTTCACCATCTAACAAGATAATGCTCAAAATCTTTCAAGCTAGGCTTTAAGAGTATGTTAACTGAGAACTTCCAGAGGTACAGGGTGGATATAAAAAAGGCAGAGGAACCAGAGATCAGATTGTCAACATCCACTGGATCATAGAAAAAGCAAGAGAATTCCAGAAAAAATATCTGCTTCATTGACTATGCTAAAGCCTTTGGCTGTGTGGATCACAAGAAACTGTGGGAAATTCTTAAAGTGATGGTAATCCCAGACCACCTTACTTGCCTCCTGAGAAACCTTTTAGTCAAGGGAAGAAGCAACAGTTATAACTGGATATGGAACAATCCACTGGTTCAAAATTAGGAAAGGAGTACTCCATGGGTGTATATTGTCAACCAGCAAATTTAACTTATATGCATACTGCATCATACAAAATGCCAGGCTGAATGAAGCACAAGCTGAAATCAAGATTGCTGGTAGAAATATCAATAACCTCAAATATGCAGGTGACAAACATGCTTTCTACCCTTATGGCAGAAAGCAAAGTGGAACTAGGGCTTCCCTGGTGGCTCAGATGGTAAAGAATGTGCCTGCGATGAGGGTCATAGATTTTATCCCAGGGTTGGGAAGGTCCCCTGGAGGAGAGCATGGCAGCCCATATCACTTTTCTTGTCTAGAGAATCCTCATTGACAGAGGAGCCTGGGGAATACAGTCCTTAGGGTCACAAAGAGACAGACATCAATGAGCAGCTAAGCACAGCACAAAGAGGAACTAAACAGCCTCTTGAAAAGGAGCCTCTTGAAAGAGAAGAGTGAAAAGCTTGCTTGAAACACAATAGTCAAAAACTTAAGACCATGGCATCTGGTCCCATCACTTCATGGAAAATCAGTTCAGCTGAGTTTAGTCACTCAATCATGTCTGACTATGTGTGAACCGATGGACTGCAGCACCCCAGGCTACCCTATCCATAACCAACTTCCACAGCTTACTCATACTCATGTCCATAGAGCTGGTGATGACATTCAACCATCACATCTTCTGTCATTCCCTTTCCCTCTCGCCATCAATCTTTACCAGCATCAGGGACTTTTCAAATGAGTTACTTCTTTGCATCAGGTGGTCAAAGTATTGGAGTTTCAGCTTCAGCATCAGTCCTTCCAATGAACATTCAAGACTGATGTTCCATAGGATTAACTGGTTGGGTCTCTTTGCAGTTCAAGGGACTCTCCAGAGTCTTCTCCAAAACCACAGTTTAAAAGTATCAATTCTTCAGTACTCAGCTTTCTTTACAGTCCAGTTTTCATATCCATACATGAGCACTGGAAAAACCATAGCTATGACTACATGGACCTCTGTTGGCAAAGTAATGTCTCTTCTTTATAATATGCTATCTAGGTTGGTCATAGCTTTTGTTCGAAGGAGCAAGCGTCTTTTAATTTCATGGCTGCAGTCAACATCTGCAGTGATTTTGGAGCCCAATAAAATAAAGTCTGTCACTGTTTCCATAGTTTCCCCATCTATTGGCCATGAAGTGATGGGACCAGATGACAAGATCTTTGTTTTCTGAATTCAGGTTTTAAGCCAACTTTTTCACTCTCCTCTTTCACTTTTATCAAGAGACGCTTTAGTTCTTCTTTGCTTTCTGCCATAAGGGTGGTGTCATCTGCATACCTGAGGTTATTGATATGTTTCCCAGCAAACTTGATTCCAGTTTGTGCTTCATCCAGCCTGGCATTTCTTATGATGTACTCTGCATGTAAGTTAAATAAGCAGGGTGACAATATACAGCCTTGATGTACTCCTTTCCCGATTTGGAACCAGTCCATTGTTTCATGTCTCAATCTAATTGTTGCTACTTGGCCTTTGTATAGAATTCTCAGCAGGCAGGTCCAGTGGTCTGGTATGCCCATCTCTTTCAGAATTTTCCACAGTTTCTTGTGATCCATACAGTCAAAGGCTTTAGCATAATCAATAAAGTAGAAGTAGATGTTTTCCTGGGATTCTCTTGCTTTTTCAGTGATCCAGTGGATGTTGGCAATTTCATCTCTGGTTCCTCTGCCTATTCTAAATCCACCTTGAACATCTGGAAGTTCACAGTTCACATACTGCTGAAGCCTGGCTTGGAGAATTTTGAGCATTCATTTGCTAACATGTGAGATGAGCGCTATCATGTAGTAGTTTGAACAATCTTTGGCATTGCCTTTCTTGGGGGCTGGAATGAAAACTGACCTTTTCTAGTCCTGTGGACACTACTGAGTTTTTCAAATTTGCTGTCATATTGAGTGCAGTACTTTCACAACATCATTGTTTAGGATTTGAAATGGCTCAACTGGAATTTCATCACCTATTCTAGCTTTGTTCATAATGATGCTTCCTTAAGCCCACTTGATTTTACATTCCGGGATGTCTGGCTCTAAATGAGTAATCACACCATTGAGATTATCTGGATCGTGAAGAACTTTTTTGTATAGTTCTTCTGTGCATTCTTGCCACTTCTTCTTAATATCTTCCACTTCTCTTAAGTCTATACCATTTTTGTCCTTTATTGTGCACATATTTGCATGAAAATTTCCCTTGGTATCTTCAATTTTCATAAGGAGATCTCTAGTTTTTATGATTCTATTGTTTTTCTCTATTTCTTCACATTGATTACTAGGGAGGCTTTCTTAGCTCTCTTTGCCATTCTTTGGAAATCTGAATTCAAATGGGTATATCTTTCCTTTTCTCCTTTGTCTTTCACTTCTCTTCTTTTCATAGGTATTTGTAAAGCCTCCTCAGACAACCATTTTGCCTTTTGGCATTTCTTTTTCTTGGGGACGGTCTTGATCACAGCCTCCTGTACAATGGCACGAACCTCCGTTCATAGTTCTTCAGGCACTCTGTCAGATCTTTTCTCTTGAATCTGTTTGTCACTTCCACTGCATAGTCATAAGGGTTTTGATTTAGGTCATATATGAACTGTCTAGTGGTTTTCCCTACTTTCTTCTATTTAAGCCTGAATTTGGCTATATGGAGTTCATGATCTGAACCACAGTCAGCTCCGGGTCTTCTTTCTGCTGACTCTATAGAGCTTGTCCATATTTGACTGCAAAGAATACAATCAATCTGATTTTTGGTACTGACCATCTGGTGATGTCCATGTGTAGAGTCTTATGTTGTTAGAAGAGGGTGTTTCCTATGACCAGTGTGTTCTCTTTGCAAAACTCGATTAGCCTTTGCCCTGTTTCATTCTGTACTCCAAGGCAAAATTTGCCTGTTACTCCAGCTGTTTCTTGACTTCCTACTTTTGCATTCCAGTCCCCTATAATGAAAAGGACATCTTTTTTGGGTGTTGATTCTAGAAGGTCTTGTAGGTCTTCACACAACCGTTCAATTTCAGCTTCTTCAGCGTTATTAGCTGGGGCATAGACTCGGATTACTGTGATATTGAATGGTTTGCCTGGGAAACAAATAGAGATCATTCTGTTATTTTTGAGATTGCATCCAAGTACTGCAATTTGGAATCTTTTGTTGACTATGATGGCTACTCCGCTTCTTCTAAGGGATTCTTGCCCACAGTAATAGATATAATGGTCATCTGAGTTAAATTCACCCATTCCAGTCCATTTCAGTTTGCTGATTCCTAAAATATCGACGTTCACTCTTGACCACTTACAATTTGTCTTGATTCCAGGTTCCTGTGCAATATTGCTCTTTACAGCATTGGACTTTACTTCCATCACCAGTCACATCCACAACTGAGTGGTTTTTTTTTGCTTTGACTGTGTCTCTTCATTCTTTCTGGAGTTATATCTCCACTGATCTCTGGTAGCATATTGGGCACCCACTGATCTGGGGGGCTTTTTCCTACTGTTCATGGGGTTATCAAGGCAAGAATACTGAAGTGGTTTGCCATTTCGTTTTTCAGGGGGCCCTGTTTGGTTACAACTCTCCACGATGACCCGCCTGTCTTGGGTGACCCTACACAGCATGGCTCCTAGTTTCATTGAGTTAGACAAGGCTGTGGTCCACGTGATGAGTTTGGTTGGTTTTCTGTGATTATGGTTTGCATTCTGTCTGCTCACCCATGAACAAGGATAAGAGGCTTACAGAAGCTTCCTGATCGGAGAGACTGAGGAGGGTCTTGTCTGATGGGTGAGGCCATGCTCAGTATATCTCTAACTCAATTTTCTGTTGATAGGTGGGACTGTGTTCCATCCCTGTTGCTTGACCTGAGGCCAAACTATGGTAGAGGTAATGAAGGTAATGGTGCCCTCCTTCAAAATGTCCCATGCATACACTGCTGCACTCAGTGCCCCCGACTCTGCATCAAGTCACCTCCGACCCACGCCTCCGCTGGAGACTCCTGGACTCTCATAGGCAAGTCTGGGTCAGTCTCTTGTGGTGTCACTGCTCCTTTATTCTGGGTCCTGGTGTGCACAAGGTTTTGTTTCTGCCCTCCAAGAGTCTGTTTCCCCAGTCCTGTGTAATTTATGGTGGTTCTGTGGTGGGGTTAATGGTGACCTCCTCCAAGAGGGCTTATACCATACCAAGGTTTGCTGCTCCCAGAGCTCCTGCCCCTGCAGCAGGCCACTTCCAACCCATACCTCTGTAGGAGACACTCAGACAGTTCTGGCTCAGTCTCTGTGGAGTCTCTGAGCCCTGGTGCACACAAGGCTTGTTTGAGTCCTCTGAGCATCTCTGGTGGATATGAGGTTTGATTCTAAATGCAGTTTTTCCCCTTCTGTCTTCTTGCCATGGCTTCTTCTTTGCCCTTTGACCTGGGGCACTGTTTTGGTGGGATCCAACATTCTCTTGTTAACTGTTTTTCAGCAACAAGTTGTAATTTGGAATTCTTGCAGGAGAAGATGGGCACACATTCTTCTACTCCGCCATCTTGGACTAGGTTTCTTGGACATAGATTTCATGGCAAATAGTTGGGGGAAAAAAATGGAAACAGTGACACACTTTTACTTGGGCTTTTCAAAATCACTGAGGACAGTGACTGAAGCCATGAAATTAAAAGACTCATTGGAAGAAAATCTATGACAAACCTAAGCAAAATGCAGAGACGTTACTTTGCCAACAAAGATCTGTATAGTAAAAGCTATGGTTTTTCCAGTAGTCATGTACAAATGTGAGAAAGAAACCATAAAGAAGGCTGAGCACCAAAGAATTGATGCTTTTGAATTATCTTACTGGAGAAGACTCTTGAGAGTCCTTTGGACAGCCAGGAGATCAATCCAGTCAATCTTAAAGGAAATCAACCCTGAATACTCATTGGAAGGACTGATGTGAAAGCTCCAATACTTTGGCCATCTGTTACAAAATGCCAATTCATTGGAAAAGACCCTGATGCTGTGAATGATTGATGGCAGCAGGAGAAGGGGACAAGATAGAATGAGATGTTTGGATGGCATCATCGACTCACTGGACATGAGGTTGAGCCTACTCCAGGAGATGGTGAAGGACAGAGAAACCTGGCATGCTTCTGTTCATGGGGGTGCAAAAGTCAGATATGACTGACCAACTGAACAGCAAACAATCTCTCTGTTGCTCACCCTGTTTTTGCATGGCCCTGAAAATGAGTACCTTCTTAAATTTTATACTGTAGATTCCTCCCTTGTCTTTCCTTCATCCTCACCTTGGTTATGAGAATCAAAGTCTGTGTCCCCTCAGACTTTGCTTCAGAAGTGAACTGGGAGATAACTGGATGATTTGGCTGGTGCAGGTGGCAGCAGATGCAGTGTGTTTGCGGGGGGTGGGGGGGTGTGCCAAGACAGGTTTCTCATCAGAGCAGAAGAAATGTGATCTTTGTTCAAGGGAGTTTACAGGTCACTTGTCAGGGCAGTCCCATGCTGTGGTTCTGAAAACTGTCTTAAAAACATAACATACAGCCAAGGATCCAATCCTTTCCAAGGATTCTGTGAGCTACACCGTATCTTACATTAAATCTCTCCCTGTTCAAACTAGGTGGAGTAGATTCTGCTGTCTAGAATTTAGAACTCTGATGATCAGAAATTTTACTGCCATTTGCTAGTTTCCTTTGAGGTTACTTTATTCTGAGCTTCAATTTTATTATCTGTGAAAGGATAATAACAATTGCACCTTATGGGTATACTGGAGGAAAATTACCATTTTCTTCTAACCTTCTGAGTTCTTTGCTGTGACCACTCTGAAAGGAAGATTAGCAAGAATAAAGCATACATGTTCATTAAACATGCCTCACATGACATCGAAGCCTTCATATGAAAAAGAAGATTAAAAGAAGCAGTTAAACCTCACTATTTTTTATTTTGTGCTAAGTATGATACAGATTGAAGAGTCATGGAAAAAATATGATAAGGTAAAAAGTGTATGAGCTAAATATAGTAAACTAGGGGAAAGAGCAAGGCATGTTAATTCAGATTCCTCTGCATCTTGAGGATAAGAAGCTCCTCTCCTTCTGATATAGGGAGGGCTCCTCTCATATAACCTGTTTCAGAAGAAGGCAACCAATCTGATTACATGGACCACAGCCTTGTCTAACTCAGTGAAACTAGGAGCCATGCTGTGTAGGGTCACCCAAGACAGACGGGTCATCGTGGAGAGTTGTAACCAAACAGGGCCCCCTGAAAAACGAAATGGCAAACCACTTCAGTATTCTTGCCTTGATAACCCCATGAACAGTAGGAAAAAGCCCCCCAGATCAGTGGGTGCCCAATATGCTACCAGAGATCAGTGGAGATATAACTCCAGAAAGAATGAAGAGACACAGTCAAAGCAAAAAAAACCACTCAGTTGTGGATGTGACTGGTGATGGAAGTAAAGTCCAATGCTGTAAAGAGCAATATTGCACAGGAACCTGGAATCAAGACAAATTGTAAGTGGTCAAGAGGGAACGTCGATATTTTAGGAATCAGCAAACTGAAATGGACTGGAATGGGTGAATTTAACTCAGATGACCATTATATCTATTACTGTGGGCAAGAATCCCTTAGAAGAAGCGGAGTAGCCATCATAGTCAACAAAAGATTCCAAATTGCAGTACTTGGATGCAATCTCAAAAATAACAGAATGATCTCTATTTGTTTCCCAGGCAAACCATTCAATATCACAGTAATCCGAGTCTATGCCCCAGCTAATAATGCTGAAGATGCTGAAATTGAACGGTTGTGTGAAGACCTACAAGACCTTCTAGAATCAACACCCAAAAAAGATGTCCTTTTCATTATAGGGGACTGGAATGCAAAAGTAGGAAGTCAAGAAACAGCTGGAGTAACAGGCAAATTTTGCCTTGGAGTACAGAATGAAACAGGGCAAAGGCTAATCGAGTTTTGCAAAGAGAACACACTGGTCATAGGAAACACCCTCTTCTAACAACATAAGACTCTACACATGGACATCACCAGATGGTCAGTACCAAAAATCAGATTGATTGTATTCTTTGCAGTCAAATATGGACAAGCTCTATAGAGTCAGCAGAAAGAAGACCCGGAGCTGACTGTGGTTCAGATCATGAACTCCATATAGCCAAATTCAGGCTTAAATAGAAGAAAGTAGGGAAAACCACTAGACAGTTCATATATGACCTAAATCAAAACCCTTATGACTATGCAGTGGAAGTGACAAACAGATTCAAGAGAAAAGATCTGACAGACAGAGTGCCTGAAGAACTATGAACGGAGGTTCGTGCCATTGTACAGGAGGCTGTGATCAAGACCGTCCCCAAGAAAAAGAAATGCCAAAAGGCAAAATGGTTGTCTGAGGAGGCTTTACAAATACCTATGAAAAGAAGAGAAGTGAAAGACAAAGGAGAAAAGGAAAGATATACCCATTTGAATTCAGATTTCCAAAGAATGGCAAAGAGAGCTAAGAAAGCCTCCCTAGTAATCAATGTGAAGAAATAGAGAAAAACAATAGAATCATAAAAACTAGAGATCTCCTTATGAAAATTGAAGATACCAAGGGAAATTTTCATGCAAATATGTGCACAATAAAGGACAAAAATGGTATAGACTTAAGAGAAGTGGAAGATATTAAGAAGAAGTGGCAAGAATGCACAGAAGAACTATACAAAAAAGTTCTTCACGATCCAGATAATCACAATGGTGTGATTACTCACCTAGAGCCAGACATCCTGGAATGCAAAGTCAAGTGGGCCTTAGGAAGCATCATTATGGACAAAGCTAGTATAGGTGATGAAATTCCAGTTAAGCCATTTCAAATCCTAAGCAATGATGTTGTGAAAGTACTGCACTCAATATGACAGCAAATTTGAAAAACTCAGTAGTGTCCACAGGACTAGAAAAGGTCAGTTTTCATTCCAGTCCCCAAGAAAGGCAATGCCAAAGATTGTTCAAACTACTACATGATAGCGCTCATCTCACATGTTAGCAAATGAATGCTCAAAATTCTCCAAGCCATGCTTCAGCAGTATGTGAACTGTGAACTTCCAGATGTTCAAGCTGGTTTTAGAAAAGGCTGAGGAACCAGAGATCAAATTGCCAACATCTGTTGGATCATCAAAAAAAGCAACAGAGTTCCAGGAAAACATCCATCTGCTTTATTGACTATGCCAAAGCCTTTAACTGTGTGCATCACAACAAACTGTGAAAAATTCTTTAAGAATTTTTAAGACCAGACCAGTTAACCTGCCTCCTGACAAATCTGTATGGAGGCAAAAAGCAACAGTTATAACTGGACATGGAAAAACAGACTGGTTCCAAATCAGGAAAGGTGTATGTCAAGGCTGTATATGTCACCCTGCATATTTTACTTATATGCAGAGTACATCATGAGAAACCATGGGCTGGAAGAAGCGCAAGCTGGAATCAAGATTACCGGGAGAAATATCAATAACCTCAGATATGTAGATGACACCACCCTTATGGCCAAAAGTGAAGAACTAAAGAGCCTCTTGATGAAAGTGAAAGAGGAGAGTGAAAAAGTTGGCTTAAAGCTCAACATTCAGAAAACGAAGATCATGGCATCTGGTCACATTACTTGATGGCAAATAGATGGAGAAACAGTGGAATCTGTGGGTGGCTTTATTTTGGGGGGCTCCAAAATCACTGCAGATGGTGTCTGCAACCATGAAATTAAGATTCTTGCTCCTTTGAAGAAAAGTTATGACCAACCTAGACAGCTTATTAAAAAGCAGAGACATTACTGGGCCAATAAAGGTCCATCTAGTCATAGCTATGGTTTTTCCAGTAGTCATGTATGGATGTGAGATTTGGACCATAAGGAAAGGTGAGCACTGAAGAATTGATGCTTTTGGACTGTGGTATTGGGGAAAAGTTTTGAAAGTCCCTTGGACACCAAGGAAATCCAACCAACCCATCCTAAAGGAAATCAGTCCTGAATGTTCATTGGAAGATCTGATGTTGAAGCTGAAACTCCAATACTTTGGCCACCTGTAGCAAAGAACTGACTCATTTGAAAAGACCCTGATGCAGGGAAAGATTGAAAGCAGAAGGAGAAGGGGATGACAGAGGATAAGATAGTTGTATGGCATGACTGAGTCAATGGACATGAGTTTGAGTAAACCCTGGGAGTTGGTGATGAACAGGGAGACCTGGTGTGCTGCAGTCCATGGAGTCACAAAGAGTCAGACACGACTGAGCAACTGAACTGACTGAGGAAGTCCTTCCTGCATAAGACATTTCTCAAATTCCTCTAATTTAAATTATACAAGATGCCAAAGTGCCACATTTTTGGGATTTGGGGGTTTATTTTGAAAGTTGAACTTTATTTATATAACAAAACTGTGCAAGACTTACACTGGATAATTTATAAGGATTAGCTGGGTTTTTTTTAACCTTTTTTTTTAAATTTGATCATTTAAGTCATCCATGCATCTGATCTTTATTCTAATTCCAAGTGACCCATGTAATTTCCCTTGCTCTTTTGTCTTAATAATCTGGGTTTCTATTTTACCTAAATTCTTTACACTGATAGTCTACTTGACACCTTGTTTCCTATAAGACTCAAATTCTGAACTTCCCTTTCATGCTTATTGGAGACTGGATTCTGAAATTTCAATACTAATACTCTTGTTCTTTTTCCCTGATGCCTTTGGATACATGCCCATCTTCAGAGCAATCCTGTGGATTCACATTCTCCATCCCCAACTATGTGCCTGCTTGCCCATGCCTGCTTGCAGAACCTTCCCAGTGTCAACTCTGTCTTGACCATCATCTGCTGCCTGTCACAATATTGGTGAAGAATGCCAACTGGCCTCATTGTTAATGGTAGTTAAGCCCTGAGCACCTACCTCTTCCCAGAGAATTTACCGGGTCTCTGAAACAGAGTGCCTCTACTTCTTCCTACTCAATTTGCATTTTTTCCAGGGTTGTCATAATACTAAAGCTATTCTGTTCTCATTTAAAACATTGTTTTTTTCTCATTTGAATCAATAGCTATAGTTTTCTGCAGGTAACCATACAAGACTGCTTTCCCTTTATTATGTGTGTGTGTGTGTGTATGTATGTATGTATATATATATATTCTAGATAGTTAAACACATGTACAAAGAAGCTATAATATGATATGAGGGAACCTATCATTTTTAGTGGTTTGATCTTAAGAAGCACATCATACACAGTGTCTCAGAGGAAAAAATGTACCAGATGTAAGTCTGAACAAAACTCTGACCTCATCTGACTTCACCTATGTAAAGACTCTGGAATGCCACAGGTGATTTTTTTTTTTTTTTCATTAATGGCCAGATGGAGATCTCACCTTTATAAAGACAGTCTCTAACTATAAATAGGTTTGGCTCACATATGACCACTCTAAACTTGAACTCCTTTTGTTTGGGGTCCTATAACAGAAGTGTTTTTCTTTGCTCTCTCTTCTTTCCATTTTTCTTCTTTCTTCCTAGTGCAGAAAACACTGAACTTTTACAAGATGGCCTGTGGGAATTTACTGCACTCAATGGAACTCCTGGCTAATATTTCCTCTCCCTACTTATTTGGCAAAACAGATCACTTGCCAAACTTGAATCCTACCTTCAGCTGAACCCCTTGTCCACTAATGATCTTAGCCTACCTCCCAACCCCACACATCAGTGGAGATGCCTTTGGTTCTAAAGACAGAACACAAAGTGACATAGTTAAGTCATGCTAACACCTCCCTCTCCATCCTCCAGATGGGGTTCATGGACAGAAAAGTCAAAGACTAGACCTGGCTCCAAATCCGATAAAATGTAGGTCCAGACATTTCCTCTCTGATTCTAATTTGACCTTCCAAAATGTCTTTCAATTGTTAAAATTCATATCCCACCAGCCTGTTGATTTCAGTGGTAAACAGTGTCTCCCACTTGGGTTCTGGCAGAAAACTACCAAAAAAGCAACTGACTCACCCCCACTTCAGTCACATGGTACTTTCTCAGACAAGTACTGAGGCCAGGAGGTGTGAGTGCAGTGCTCTGATTGGCCAGGGCTGGATCATGCAGATACCACGGTGGGACGTTCAAACAACCCTATCAACATCAAATACAATGAATTCCTCCCGGAGAAGATGCTTTGTAAGGGGAGAGAAAAAACAATATGTTCTAAATGAGAGAGAAGAAAATGTCCTTGGAAATCAGAAGCAACAAGCCACTCATTGGCTATCCGATACCCCCACACACACTTTCTGAATATGACTATCTTAAACATCCTGTTCATATAAACCAAGTCTTATAAAATTCAAGTCAAAGTTCTCCACTTCCTAAATGAAATTATTTTATCCTTATTACCTTCACCTTTAAATTGAGGACCACTGAATCGTAAGCCTTCCTATTTTTACCAGTTTCAGAGTGTCTCTTCATGAACAGTTCTTGTAAGCATGTAATAGTTTCCTTTTATGGTTAGAAATTAAGTCTGGAAAAGGCTAAATACCTTCACAAGGGAATTATAGAGAATTAATAGAAGATTTAGAATTCCCAGCCCAGCTTCTCTAACTCCATTATCTGCTCAGTTAACTTTTTTGGTATTCTGATCATATTGGGAATTATATTCAATTCTACTTCCTGAGAGTCATGATTCAGTAGAGTACAATCTGCAGAACCTCAATACTATCTTTTCCTGAACCAAACTGGGGTCTAAGAATAAAACATGCTAACATAAACAAATGACTAGTTCCTGATTAAAATGAATGGTCTCTGTGCTGATCCCAGTCTCTTGGTTTTTCAATGTTTATCACAGTGGTATTAGAAATTATTTTCAAAAGAATCCGTTGATGGGACCTTCTTGATAGTCCAGTGGTTAAGACTTCATTATTCTACTGCAGGTGCTACGAGTTCAATCTTTGTTCAGTGAACTAGGATTCCATATCCTGTGCAGGCACAGCAAATAAAAAAAAATAATTGATAATAGTCTATATAATTTTTCAACAATAAGCATGTAATATATTTCAAGAGAAGTTCTGAAGTATATCCCAAAACACCCAAAACAGTCACAAGGGAACTTAAAGTAATACAATACAGATGTCTGAGAGAAAAATACATGTTGTTTTGTGCTGTGTTGTTAATTTTAGGATACAGCCTGTCATTTAAAACAACAACAACAACAACAACAACAACAACAAACAGGAACAGGTGACCGGTACCTCATTAGCCAAAGAAAATATCTTTTTATGGCATTTATATTCTTATTAAATTCCAGCTGCAAGGCTGCCATCTGAAAAGCCCATTCGTCTTCAGGAGAGCCACAACCTTATCATCATAGAGATTAACCTGCAAATTTGACCTAGATTTAACCTATTGAGGGAAACTTGGGAGAAGACAATGCTTTGATCCAGATGCAGACGATCAAGAAATGCTCAGACCTGCATTACAAAGATTGAAAATCTATGCATTTTCCCTTTAAATATCGATTGCAAGTGATTTTCTCTGTAAGGCGATTGAATTAAAAAGTCAAAGAAAGTCCACAAAAAGGCTTCATAAAGAGAGTACAGAGGCAGTGCACCTTGAGGGTAAAAAAATTGTCACAAATTGTTCCCTACTCTCAAAATGACTATTTTATCAATGTGCTTGTAAAAGATCTATACTTTCAATTCTTTTCTTTTTCAGATATTCTAAATTCTGTGATCAAATATAATTTCTCTAGGGTAGTGATGATAGCAAATTACCTTTGGAATACCTCCACATTTTGCCTTGTTTCTAAAGCGTTGACTCTTTTTCACAGAAAATAATTTGCATATCTTCTGTATATAAAATGATGTCCTAAGTGATTGCAATACAGAGACATATGAGAGCCATTTCAGCCCTGGTGGATGAGTATTCTAGTGAAGAGGAAGGCAGAAGGACAGTCAAGCATCACAAAAGGCAAAATGCAATATTCAAATGAAAGTAGAAGCTTGACACTAACTGGGACATCTGAGCATTTTCTTGGATACACATTTTTTAAGTTTTCTTCTTTCAGCATCTGTTAGGTTTGCAAATTGCAGCTATATAAACAGCAACTACAAAAACTGAACAAGAGAGAAAAGGGGGGGATGGATGCTGGAAAGTAGCAGATTTGGATTTGAAACTTTGCCCGGTCACTGTCATGTCCAGCTCTTTGGGACCCCATGGACTGCAGCACACCAGGTGGCGCTGCAGGAGTCCTTCACTGTCTCTTAAAGTTTGCTCAGCAAAGTCGGTGATGATCTCTCTTCATCTCATTCTCTGCAACTCTCTCCTCCTCATGTTGGAGGATATAAATAAATTGCTCATTTTCTTTTTCCTTCCCCCTCCCATGCCCTTTTCAAATCTATATGTCCTTCTTGCTAGAAATATAGGAAGTGCTTAGCAGTGTCTCCAGGGTAGTTCTTGACCTGCATTCTCACCGCGTCACTGCACCACTGTGACTACCCACCAACCCCGGTAGCCCTTTGGATTGAGTGCAAACTCTCTCTCTTTGACAGTCCATCACAAGCTGCTATAAATGACCCCACCATCTGGTCTCTTTTTCCTTCTTTTCTCTTATAATCATCTTACATGAATTTGCTCACTGTTTT
Source organism: Ovis aries (assembly GCF_016772045.2). Taxonomy (NCBI): domain Eukaryota; kingdom Metazoa; phylum Chordata; class Mammalia; order Artiodactyla; family Bovidae; genus Ovis; species Ovis aries. The sequence continues at coordinate 1,981,148 of NC_056059.1, forward strand.
CTCATTGGAAACATTCTGCTTCACCCAAAATTAAGCAGTTTTTTAAATATCCATCTTAAGCCTGTCATACTTGCTATTTTCTTAAAATCAGTGAGTCAAGTCTTTTAATCCGTCCCTGAAATTTACATCTGCTCTATAAACCCCTTGCTGAACTGAGAGTTGTCCACAAATTCCTCTTAAAATCTTCCTGAGCTGAATTTGAGATTATCAGGGCCCAGTCACACAATGCATGTTCTCCTTTGATGTATAAAATGTTAATAATTCATATATTCATGCTGCAGTATTGGAGTGACTACTACACGGTGGGCTTTGTTCTAAGCATAAGGGACATAGCACCAAACAAAACAAAGCTCTATTCTCATGCAGAGAGAAAGGAGAGACAGAGGACAAGCCTGTAAGCAAATATATAAATAAGTACTGTGATGAAATATAAAGCAAAGTAAGAGGAGAATGATTAAAGGTCTATCTGGCAAGGTGACATTTGAGTGAAAACATGAAAGAAGTAAAGAAGTAAAGCATGCTAATATTTGTGGGAGGAGAATCTGGAAAGAAAGAACAGCAGTGTAAAGACTGAAAGCAAAAGCTCGCTTGAGTGTGGCTGGAGGAGAACTGGGAAAAGTTAGTGGTGGGAATGCAGCAACAACTAACTCAGGACCTACCTGGTAGGAAATAGTAATGGTCTGGGATGTCACTGAGAGAGAGGCGAGTCCATCTGAGACTTTGCTACAAATGTAACAGGGCATGATTTTAGGGGGAAAAAAATCAAAGTGAAGTTGACACACAAATTCCAAATCTCTTATTAGACTACGCTGAGACAGCCCAACATTTTTCAGGCTCACATTCCTCCTTTACAAATGAGGGAATAATAACTGTCATGTCAAATTGAGAAAATTAAATGAGGACTTAACCAGAATGGATAACATACAATGAACACTTTATTGAAAGTATTAAACCTTATTGTATGTGCATTTGTCAATATTAGCTCTGTCTCTCTCCATAATAATGTTTTTTTCTTGGGACCACATCTAAATAACTGTGGACATTTCGGCTAGATGCCAAAGACACCCACTTCTTTATACTTTAAGTATGCAATCTTTTGTCATCTCAAACAAAATCCTCTAAATATTTGGATTTAAAAGAAAGCTGAAAAACCAAGTATGATTCTGACTTGTGAATAGTGACTTGACCTGTTTTATATGGTTTTAGTGGTACCATTCATGTCTTTACTTTTTATTGTAAATGTATTCATAAACATGTCTTAAGGGAAACAGACATGAAGAATCTTTGTCTTATGCTCACTGATTAATTCTCACATAGAGTTTACCTAAAAACATTATGTAAAGTGTCAACCCTTTGAAGAGTATTTTGGCGGAAGTTTGAAGCCAGGAGGAAAAAGCATAATAAGTTTGAATTCTTTAATCCTACCTAATTTTTTTCACTGAAACTCAAACATGGTTTTTAAATTATACTATGAGACTACATGTATATAATGGGAACCTGTTTAACATTTTCTAAAACTATGATTCAGAGACTTCCCTGGTGGTCCAGTGGTTAAAACTGCTTCCAGTGCTGGGTGTGTGAGTTCAACCCCTGGTCTGGCTGGTACTAAGATCCCACATGATGCATCATGTGGTCCCAAGATAAAGAAGCAAAACAAAGCCACAAAAATCAGGCACCAGGGAGCAAGATATGTGGGACCAGAGCAGCTCCAAGGTGAAGCATATGTCAAATGAGGTGCGACCTGCTGCTTGCATCAGGCTTTTTCATCATCATCTTAGCTGTAATGAAGAGGGAGAGAAGACAAAGTCATTTCCCTCTGCTCTATGCGGTTTAACATCCCTACCATGAATTTGTCGAGAGAATCTTCACTCTTAGCCCAGGCAATCACAGCAGTGGCCCCAGAGCCCCAAGAAACAGGATGAAGTGATGATATTCTGTGGCTTATAAAAGTCTGAAAAATTAATTCAGTGTTATCATTTGTCCGCTTAAAACCCTGAAGCTCACAAGACATGAGGTCCTCCTTACTTCACATTCAGTTTACAGTAAAGAGGAGAACAATTTTAGCAGATTTCTCGTCCGAGTATTGTCTGGCTTGGTGGCACCCAGTCACTCCCTGAGGAGGCTGCTTGCTAGGCTGTCTTGTGAAGAGCGGCTGCAATTTCCTCCTCTCCTCAGTATATCAGCCCACATCCAACCCACCAGGACTCTGCCTTTGGGTAGAACACCCTGTTCCTCTGAGGTACATCCCACATTCTGCTGGAATCTCTGCTCTCTCCAGCAACATTTTTTTTCTTCTTCTTCTTTTTTTTTTTTTTTCTGTTAAAGTAATCCACCATTGCCTGTAGCAGTGATCTTAAAACTTTCAGTTGCCTTACTTAAAGCTTTGAAACTGAAACATTCCCCTTTAATTTTAGCAAATTAAACACTAACTTGATGAATAGAAGAGAGGTCTTCAGACATTCTGCACAGCACAGTCAAGTTAACAAGTTTGCATGTCACCTTCTCTTTTCAGATACCACAGAGGCTGCCCCTCTATGTGGGGTCTCAGCGCTGCAAGGACTCTGTGACAGGCAGAGGTCTCACATGTCTCCCAAGATTCCCTGTCCCCCACATAATTCCCAAGGATGTGACTATGTGGGTTTTACTTGTCTGATAGGTATATTTTATGGGACTGTTGACTTTAGGAAAGGGAGTTTGTCTGAGTGCCTAACATCTAATCATGTGAGAAAAGCAGAGATTTGTCTCTGACTCCTGGGAAAAAGGAAAATGAAAGATTCAAATCATGAGAAGGGTTTAGTGAGCTATTGCTGACTTGAAGATGAAGGGGCCCACTGGCAAGAATGTAAGTGGTCTCTAGAAGCTGAGAGCAGCCCTCTTCTGACAGCCTTCTAGGAACTGGGTCCTCAGTCCCACAACCATGAGGAATTGAACTTTGCCTACAAGAAGAATGAGCTTGGGAATGGGCTTCTCCCTGGAGCCTCCAAACAAACCAAGCTGGCACCTGTTTTCAGCTTTGTGGTACCCCAGCCAGAAAACTCAGTCACAGCTCAAGAACTGTGAGAAACTAATGGGTATTTTAAAGTACTAAGTTTGTGGCACTGTGTCACACAGAAATAGAAAACGAATATATTCTATATATATTCTTATCTCTTTTTCAGGAATCTTTTCATTAAATTGTTCCCAGTCTTCAACTTCTTGCTGTGTAATATGGACTCTCATCACTGTCGCAGCCACCACCATCACCTCTAATAGTAAATAAATATGCTAGATAGTATATCTAAGTGCTACACACAGAGTATTATCATTAAAGTTTCATAAAAAGCCAGGGATCTTATGAAAATGCAGATTATGGATCTGTGGGTCTGGGTTGGAGTTCAAGATTTAAACCAGTTCCCAAGGGATGCCTCAAAGCTCTGTTTGTGCATATAAGTCAAAAAATTCAAGTACACCCTTTAGCTGCATGATATGGCAATTCTTCTTAGGCCATCATTCTTATAAGTTATGCCAGTGACACTTATAAGTCAGTGACACTGACTTTGCTTTAAGTAACTGCATACTCATTCTGGTATTTCTCAGAATATAACCTGAGGGAGGGGAATGGAGTGTGACCTGAGGAAACTAACCAGGTGCTGATTCCCAAATTCCATCTCTACCCTTGAAATCAGAGCTGCTAGAAGCAGAGCTCAAGAACTTATAATAAGCTCCTTAGATGCATCTTATGTTAAGCAGAGTTTCTCAACTTCAGCAATGTTAATATTTTGGACAGATCATTCTTTCTTTGTGAGGGGCTGTTGTGCGCACTCCAAAATGCTAACATTTCTGGTCTCTACTCTGTAGATGTCAATGGTATCCCCATCCGCTGTCATAACAACAAAAAATGTCTCTAGACTTAAAAAAATATTATTGGAGTACAGTTGTTTTACAATGCTGTGTTAGTCTGCCATACAACAAAGTGAATCACTATACATATATATCCCCTCCTGTTTTGAATTTCCATCCCATTCTGGTCACCACAGAGCACTGAGTAGAGTTCCTTGTGTTGTAGATTTTTATTTTGTTTCTATTTTTTGCACAGTAGTGTATACAATAGATACGCTATTCCCAATTCATACAGCCAGTCTCCCAATTCATCCCACCCCACTTTCTCCCTCTGATGTCCATGCATTTATTCTCTATGTCTGTGTCTCCATTTCTGCTTTGCAAATAGGTTCATCTGAACCATTTTTCTAGATTCCATATATATATGCTAATATATATATATATATATATATATATATATATATATCTTTTTTTTTCTCATTCTGACTTACTTCACTCTGCATGATAGTCTCTAGGGCCATTCATGTCTCTGAAAATGGAACAATTTTGTTCTTTCTTATGGCTGAGTAATATTCCATTGTATATATGCACCACATCTTCTTCAGTTCAGTTCAGTTTAATTCAGTTGCTCAGTCTTGTCCGACTCTTTGCGACCCCGTGAATCACAGCACGCCAGGTCTCCCTGTTCATCACCAACTCCCGGAGTTCACTCAGACTCACGTCCATCAAGTCAGTGATGCCATCCAGCCATGCTACATGCCCTTGGGAAGCAAAATCCCCTTGGCTTTTAAGTCGGAAGATTGTTGATTTAGGTTTTGTCTAGAAAAAATGTAACTGAAAGTGCATTTAACACAGGGTTCAGTAACTTTTTTCCTATAAAAATAAAATAAATGTATATCCATAAAATCATGCTGTGAAAGTTATAATGTGGTTTAGTGTGTTTCATTAAAATTATCTAGATAGACACTATTTATTTCTAAGTGAACATTTTTCAAAGATTAATTCAGTTTGAACTTTGTATTAATTGACATTTTTCTTTGTGAGGTCCTGGTGAATACCCATATCTTTATAAGACTTAGAAGTTCTACTTTTCAAAACCCTTTAACTGTGGATAAAAGCTGTTTAAAAAGAGTGCTTTAAAAAATCTGTCTTCAACATTTCTTATGAATAACAAAATATTGTCTTCATCCCCTTTCCATTTTTTTTTTAACCACTTTAGAGGCTCTTTACTTCTGGCAAATATCTCTGCTGAATAACCTGTCACCCTTTTCTCTCCACAAATGAGACAGGTCAGTAAAAATCTGATTCTGAAACTTTCTAAGGGTCTGTATAAATCCCCATGACTATTATGTGACTGTGTGTGTTTCCAGTGAGGGAAAATTTATTCTGATGACCATGCTTCCATATCACCAGTAGTAATGCCTCCTTTGAATTTACATTTCATGTTGAAGTCCATTGCTATGGGAATATAGCAACTAAGCCATGTGCGTATCTATATAACTTCAACTCCTTTTATTTTTCCATCCTAACAAGCCACAATCCTTTCTTTCCCATCTGACCATTTTAAACACAATTTTAAGTTTGAAATCACTTACAATGTGATTTTTAAATATGTACATAATGAGTCCTTGATTTATCTCTAGGAGGTGGTGATCTAGGCTGTGTGGTAAGTGCAAATTTTAAGGTACTCACTTAAAATTAGACTATTTCTCTGCTTGGATCATTCAGCCCATTTATATTTACAGTGATTATTGTTATGTATATTTTTATTGTCATTATATTAGCTGTTTTCAATTTGTTTTATAGGCATTTTTTGTTCTTTCTTCTTTTGCTTGCTTCTCTTATGACTATGGATAGATAGTGTTGTTTGGATTCATTTACTTTTTTGTGTGTATTTATTATTGTGTGTGCACTTACATATATACACATGCACACTACAGAATACTATTTGGTCATAAAAAGAATAAAATTTTGCCACTTGCAACAACATGGATGAACTAGGAGCACATCATGTTGAGTGAAATAAATCAGACAGAGGAAAACAAATACTGCATGATATCATATATGTGGAATCTAAAAAATAAAACAGATGAATGACTATAACAAAACAAAAGCAGACTCACAGATTTAGAGAACAAACCAGTGTTGCCACTGAGGGGAGGGGTGAGGGAGCTACAACATTGGGATAGAGGGTCAAGAGGTACAAATAATTATTTATAAAATAAGGTACAAGGATGTAATAATGTAAAGGACAGCAAATATAACCAATATTTTATAGTAACTTTAAATGGAATGTAACCTTTAAAAATTGTGAATCAGTATATTATATAACTGAGACTTATATTATTATACATCAACTATATATCAGTAAAAAGTGGGGAAAAAACTCAAGTCTATCCCAGCTACAGGAAATTTCTCAAATCCAGAGGCTATTCAAAAAGAAATGTTTTACTGAGCAGAGGTTTAGTCACTCTTGTTAAAGTTGGCCCCAGCACTGATCATTTATTATTCTCATGTCTGTCACCTAAACTCTATTTCAAAAAGCAGTGTGGAGGAGTGGGATTAGACATGGTCTAGAGCTGAAACTCCAGTAATTTGCCCACTTCATGCGAAGAGTTGACTTATTGGAAAAGACTCTGATGTTGGGAGGGATTGGGGGCAGGAGGAGAAGGGGACGACAGAGGATGAGATGGCTGGATGGCATCACAGACTCGATGGACGTGAGTCTGAGTGAACTCCAGGAGTTGGTGATGGACAGGGAGGCCTGGCATGCTGCGATTCATAGGGTCGCAAAGAGTCGGACACGACTGAGCGACTGAAATGAACTGAACTGAGAGACTGGACAGACATGTGTTTCACTCTAGCTGTCGCACCATTTTGGCAAACAACTACCTCTTTAAATCTTAATTTCCTCATTTAAAAAAGAGGATGAATCAATCTCATAATTTTTTGTGAAGAGAAAATGAAATAAAAATATGTTAAATGATTCAGTTCAGTTGAGTCGCTCAGTGGTGTCTGACTCTTTGTGACCCCATGGACTTCGGCACACAAGGCTTCCCTGTCCATCATCCACTCCCAGAGCTTGTTCAAACTCATATCCATTGAGTCAGTGATGCCATACAACCATCCCATCCTCCATCGTCCCCTTCTCCTCCTGCCTTCTATCTTTCCCAGCATCTGGGTTTTTTCTAATGAGTCAGCTGTTCACATCAGGCAACCAAAGTATTGGAGTTTCAGCTTCAACATCAGTCCTTCCAATGAATATTCAGGACCGATTTCCTTTATAATTAACTGGTTTGATCTCCTTGCAGTCCAAGGGACTCACAAGATGATTAACACAGGACAGGGCCCATGAAAAGTATTGTTTACGTTATTAATAAATAATAATATTATTAATGATTCAGTACTATCGTTTTACTTATCCTGATCTATTGCTTGTCTGGCTTTGCTGTCCTTCATCTTATGTGTAGATAAATAGGCATAGCTAGATCAGAAATTTGTCCATATTAATTCTTAACTATATATTTTTATTATACTTTCTATATAATTAACATTTATTTATAGTTATAAGCTATACACATCACTTGTTAAAATATCCTGGCTTGATTTTTAAAAGCAAAACAGAAAAATCATCTGTACAATGGCTTTTTGCTAACTGAGGAAAAACAAGACTTACTGTCAGCTGGATATTTCACATAGTATGCAATTTAAAGTATATACTCACACTAAAAATTTTCACGATTATTGGAGACACCAAGATGTCCAGATACTTAAGATACACAGATTCAACATCAGTTAAAGAGCTAATGACTTAATAAAAGAGAAAGTATAGGAAATTTCATCCTATTTCTATAGGCAGGAAAATTATTGGCTTTAAGTCTTCACTTTGCTACTTGTTGGTCAAAACTCAAATCAAAGAAACAAGACTCAATTTGGTTTTGTAGAATTTTCAGAAACAATTCAGTTCAGTTCAGTCACTCAGTTGAATCTGACTCTTTCTGACACCATGAACCACAGTACACCAGGCCTCCCTGTCCATCACCAACTCCTGGAGTCCACCCAAACCCATATCCATTGAGTCAGTGATGCCATCTAGCCATCTCATCCTTTGTCGTCCCCTTCTCTTTCTGTCCCCAATTCCTCCCATCAGGGTCTTTTCTAATGAGTGAGCTCTTTGGATCAAGTGGCCAAAGTATTGGAGTTTCAGCTTTAGCATCAGTCCTTCCAATGAACACCCAGGACTGATCTCCTTTAGAATGGACTGGTTGGATCTCCTTGCAGTCCAAGGGACTCTCAAGAGTCTTGTCCAACACCACAATTCAAACGCATCAATTCTTCAGTGCTCAGCTTTCTTCACAGTCCAACTCTCACATCCATACATGACCACTGGAAAAACCGTAGCCTTGACTAGACGGACCTTTGTTGACAAAGTAATGACTCTGCTTTTGAATATGCTATCTAGGTTGGTCATAACTTTCCTTCCAAAGAGTAAGCATCTTTTAATTTCATGGCTGCAATCACCATCTGCAGTGATTTTGGAGCCCAGAAAAATAAAGTCAGCCACTGTTTCCCCATCTATTCCCCATGAAGTGATGGGACCAAGATGCCATGATCTTCGTTTTCTGAATGTTGAGCTTTAAGCCAACTTTTTCACTCTCCTCTTTCACTTTCATCAAGAGGCTCTTTAGTTCTTCTTCACTTTCTGCCATAAGGGTGGTGTCATCTGCATATCTGAGGTTATTAATATTTCTCCCAGCATTCTTGATTCCAGCTTGTGCTTCATCCAGCCCAGGATTTCTCGTGATGTACTCTGCATATAAGTTAAATAAGCAGGGTGACAATATACAGCCTTGATGTATCCTTTTCCTATTTGGAACCAGTCTGTTGTTCCATGCCCAGTTCTAACTGTTGCTTCCTGACCTGCATACAGGTTTCTCAAGAAGCAGGTCAGGTGGTCTGGTATTCCCATCTCTCTCAGAATTTTCCACAGTTTATTGTGATCCACACAATCAAAGGCTTTGGCATAATCAATAAAGCAGAAATAGATGTTTCTCTGGAACTCTCTTGCTTTTTCTGTGATCCAGCAGATGTTGGCAATTTGATCTCTGGTTCCTCTGCCTTTTCTAAAACCAGCTTGAACATCTGGAAGTTCACAGTTCAGGAAACTCATTTTTAAAGTACAAAATATTAAGCCGAATAGTTCTGTAATTCTTTGATGTTTATTCAGGCTGTTGCAAAACAATAATTACCTATGTACTACTAAAGAAAAAGGAAATGATATCATTGTAGCATTGCATTACTAAAACATATCAAACATTTTCTCCCGATATTTTAGATTTAGTGCAACATGGCAGCACTTTTCTTGTTTTGTTTATGCTTCAAAGTTAAAGTTGGAGAAGGCAATGGCACCCCACTCCAGTACTCTTGCCTGGAAAATCCCATGGATGAAGGAGCCTGGTGGGCTGCAGTCCATAGGGTCACTAAGAGTCAGACACGACTGAGCAACTTCACTTTGACTTTTTACTTTCATGCATTGAAGAAGGAAATGGCAACCCACTCCAGTGTTCTTGCCTGGAGAATCCCAGGGACCGGGGAGCCTGGTGGGCTGCCATCTATGGGGTCGCACAGAGTCGGACACGACTGAAGTGACTTAGCAGCAGCAGCAGCAGCAAAATTAGAGTATAACTACCTATCCTTCTAACTAGTTTGAATCATATTTACGACATGTTCCTAATTTTGTAATGTAGCCAGTTCAAGTTGTCTCTGAGTAATGAATTAAAATTGTGTTCATAGCATTCTTTTTTTTTAATTTAAATGTATTTATTTTAATTGGAGGCTAATTACTTTACAATATTGTAATGGTTTTGCTATACATCAACATGAATCTGTCACGGGTATACATGTGTTCCCCATCCTGAACGCCCCTCCCACCTCCCTCCCCATACCATCCCTCTGGGTCTTTTTAACATGAGATATATACACAATTTATAGTGATAATTATGACTTTTTTGTTTTAGTTCTTCTGTCTTTTACAAATTTCAGATTGCATTATAAATGATAAAAAAATTATAAGATATTTAAGGTGTATATCGTGATGATTTATGTTGTGAAAAGCTTCCTGTTGGATTAGTTAACATATCTATCACCTCACATGTTTTATTTATTTATTTTTTGGTGGGAACATTTACTTTCTCTTCTCTTGGCAAATTTTGATTATACTAGACACTGTTCTTAACTAGTCACTACATCAGATTTTCAGACTTATTCACTGATGGTTGAAAGTTTGTACCCTTTTGCCGCCTTTGTGTGCGGCTCTTAGTCACTTAGTCTTGTCCAACTCTGTGTGACCCATTGGACTGTAGCCCACCAGCCTCCTCTGTCCATGGGATTTTTCAGGCAAGAATACAGGAATGGGTTGCCATTTTCCTCTTCCAGGGGAATCTTCCTGACCCAGGGATCAAACCAATGTTTCCTCTGTCTCCTGCATTTATGGGCAGACTCTTTACTATTTAGTTTGAGAATATGTGGCAGTTGAAACAGTTTTAAAATGTTTCCTAATATTCATTAATGTGTCAGTTGTAGTTATGTCAGACTCTTTGTGACCCCATGGACGGCGGTTTGCCAGGCTCCTCTGTCCATGGAATTTCTCAGTCAAGAATATTGGAGTGGGTTGCCATTTCCTTCCCCAGGGGATCTTCCCAACACCGGGATCACACCACATCTCCTGCCCTAGCAGGTGGGCTCTTTACTGCTGTACTACCAGGGAAGTCCACTTGTTCATTTCTCTACCCCTAGAACAGATTTATTGTAGACTTACAGAAGTCTTTCAAGACTGAAAGTTCTTGTGAGTATGTAACAATAACATACTAAGAAAGTCCAGAACATTTGAATCAATGCACAAAGTCACCCATTTATACCAAAAGAAAAGATCAGTTTCTGGACAGTGTCTTCCTGAGAAAGTCTATCAGGGGGAAAAAAAATGAGGTAGGCAAGATACTGCTACAAGTAAAAGAATTTCTAGACTCAGTAAATTGTTTTAAATGAGCTTTAACCATGAAGAAAAAGGAGAAGTCAACAGTCTCAATTTAAAAAAAAAAAATTAAATAAAAAAAAGTAACTTACATTTTGAACTTATGGAGAAAACAAATATCTGGGGGTCAAGGCATAAGCAGTCACTTCCTGCTCAAGTATTTCAAATTGTGATGCTACTGAGTGAAATTATGTTTGATTTGTTTATATGCAATTTTATTGGACTTTGCGAAACTATTCAGGATGTTTATATGGTCTTAACTTTAAAAGGGAAAAATAAATCTGTGCTTATCTATTTTTATGTCTGAAATCACCCATCCTAATTATATACAAACTTATTTACTGGAGGAACAATAAGGTTATGTTTTGTCCCACGAGATCCGTTCCTATTTAACAATGAGTGAAAATCTTGGACTGCCTTAACTCAGTCGTAGTAGACCAGCTCTGTGTGTAACATCTGTCATAGGTGCCAGCGTAGTCAGCCATTCCCATCGTAATCACTGTAACCATGGTAGCCACTGTCCCTCCTCTCATGGATACTGGATTTCTTTCTCCTTGTTGAGTCCTAACGGAATCTAGCCCTGAAAGACTGGCCCAGACACATGTGCTGCTACTTATTGTCCTCACCCTCCGATGTGACAGTTCCCTGGGCATGTGTTGGAGGCTGTGATTCTTTCCTGATGGCTCCAAATGGAAAATCCCAAAGGCCAAATCTTTGCCATCTGAGTCTCTGGAATGCTATGATGCAATGCAAATTTCCCCCAGCCTTTTTTGTCTTTCGATACTGCAGTCTCCTTTCTAAGTGCTGGATAGATATCTAGATTTGCTGGATTTTGAGTGTTTAAATCTGCCCATGTTTTACAGTGGATACAGTATGTTTCCTACTTGATTCTCCAATTAAGAACCATTATTCTACTTCTTGTGGTGAGAGGAGGGCCTCTGAATGCTTTATTCACTTTAAGTGGAGTATAGTTTCTTTACAATGTTGTGCTGGTTTCTGTTGTACAACAAAGTAGTCCGCTATACGTATACATATGTCCCCTTTCTCCTGGATTTCCATCCCACTGCCCCGTCCCACCCCCGCCCCAAGCTGACTCCCTGTGCAGTACAGCAGCTTCCCACTAGCTCTGTATTTCACACATGGTAGTGGACATCTGTCAATGTCACTCTCTCAATGCATCCCATTCTTCCTTTCCCCTCCTGTGGCCACAAGTCCATTCTCTATGTCTATGTCCCTAGTACTGCTCTGCAAATAGGTCTTCTGTAACTTTTTCTAGGTTCCATATATGTGTTAGTATATGATATTTGTTTTTCTCTTTCTGACTTACTTCACCCTGTATGACAGACTCTAGGTTCATCCACATCACTACAAATGATCCAATTTCATCCCTTTTATTGGCTGAGTATTTTCATTGGTTATTAAAAAAAAAACAAAACAAAAACCAAAAACCCTGAGCACTGAAGAATTGATGCTTTTGAACTATGGTGCTGGACTCTTGAGAGTCCCTTGGACTGCAAAGGAGATCAAATCAGTCAATCCTAAAGGAAATCAGTCCCAAATATTCACTGGAAGGACTGATGCTGAAGCTGAAACTCCAATACTTTGGCCACATTATGTGAAGAACTGACTCACTGGAAAAGACCCTGATTCTGGGAAAGATAGAAGGCAGGAGGAGAAGGGGACGATGAAGGATGGGATGGTTGTATGGCATCACTGACTCAATGGACATGAGTTTGAACAAGCTCTGGGAGTGGGTAATGGACAGAGAAGCCTGGCATGCTGGAGTCCATGAAGTTACAAGAGTCGACATGACTGAATGACTGAACTGAAAAATAAAAAGTAAACTTTGTCCAGATTATCTTTCCTTCCCAATGCAAATGAGTGGAATTTCTAAGAAGGAAACTTAAAAATCAGATAGATCTCCAGCACTAACAGTTAATACTCCCTGGGTGAGACATCTAACTTTTAAACATCTCAAGCTTCCCTATCTGAAAGCACACAGCAGCTTGTAATCTGAAGATGTTTCATGAGAGTAAATGAGTTAGTGAAAAATTGTATATCATCATACTTGGCATATAGCAATTATTATTTTTACAACTAATGATAGAAACAATCTATATATTGACTGGAAATACATGGCAGAGAAATCCCAAAGAAGAGGTTTTTGTTGTTTTTTTTTTAGTATATAAATAAGAGCTACAATGTTTCTATAGTAGATACAAAAAGATTAAGAAAACTCTGATATTCCATAAACCTATAGCTTGGAACGGAGAAGGCAATGGCATCCCACTCCAGTACTCTTGCCTGGAAAATCCCATGGATGGAGGAGCCTGGTGGGCTGCAGCCCACGGCATTGCTAAGAGTCTGAGCGACTTCACTTTCACTTTTCACTTTCACACATTGGAGAAGTAAATGGCAACCCACTCCAGTGTTCTTGCCTGGAGAATCCCAGGAATGGGGTAGCCTAGTGGGCTACCATCTATGGGGTCACACAGAGTTGGACATGACTGAAGCGACTTAGCAGCAGCAGCAGCATAGCTTGGAAACAGATTGTATAAAAACAAAGGATTCGTTTTTTGGTATCAAAAGACAACTAACCCATTTAACCTGAAAAATGTAAAAATATTTTTCTTTTTGATGGTATTTCCTATTATTAGATACGTAATCTGTGTCATGGGCTTCCTATGGCGGCTCAGTGGTAAAAAATCTGCCTACCAATGCAGGAGACACGATTTTTATCCCTGAGTCAGGAAGATTCCCCAGAGTAGGAAATGGCATCCCACTCCAGTGTTCTTTCCTGGGAAACACTATGGACAGAAGAGCCTGGCAGGCTACATTCAATGGGGTAGCAAAAGAGCCGGACACAATTTAGTGACTGAACAGCAAGACCCGAAATTAGATTGCACATTCAAATAAAGATATTTCTTAAGAAGCTATGATCAGCCATTTATATTTTACTTTTAATACTATGTGTTAAATTTCAAGCCTTTAAAAGTGTAGATAAAGCATGAATAATGTGATGAGAAGGATTGAGACAGATAACATTCTCTTCTCCAATTTACGTAAGCTTCCTAAGACTTACGAATCTTATTTTCTCAAAAGTTAGTTTTTTTTTTCTCTGAATGGCATTTTCTGTGTGTATTGTCCCAATAGCTTCTCCAAGTGAGAATAGAAATCTCAAGAGGAATGCCTGGGTGATTTCTAGGCATCACCACACCTCTGGTTTAAAAATATCACCTTCTTTGATATACCACTTAGGAGTATTTTATTGCTTTCTAACTTGTCAGGAAATTGTTGAAGTTTGACTCTTATTATGACTACATACTCATGTGAGAACTTATTGATAATCAGAAGAAGAAATCCACAACATTAAGTTAAGCAAAAAGCAATCTTAAACCTGTCATTCAGGATTCAAAACACAAAGAAGAAAATTTCTTTTTCTGAAATCATTTGCAGGACTTCCTTCTCCAGTGACATTGTTCTTACCTCTCTAGTCCTCTGCTTTTCTCTTACCTGGGAGAGAGAAAGCAGGCTCCAAGCACACAGTAGTTTTTTAGAAAAGGAGAATCTGTGTGGTGAGTTGTAGCTGTCTTTAATAGCAAGTTCACCCAAAGCCCTAAATTCTGTTCTTAGCTCTGGTGAAGAATTGCTGTGCATGAATATAAGTGATCCTGCACAATCAGCTATCCTCAGCTGTGTCTTAAGATAATAATACATTTTTGTCTATTCACAGATTTTATGGGGGTCAATGAGATGATATGTAAAAACGTACAAAATTTGAAAATCCCATACTGATAGAAATATCTCCTCTTAGTCTCTAATCTGAGAAGTAAATTAGACTTTCAAAAACTTTATGTAATATAAGAGAATAAATAAAATTTATAAAATATTCATATGAGTAATATTATTTTCTTAGTTTTAATTACCCATCTCATTTGCTTCTAATATATCAGTTTAAAATTTTGACTGCAGAGCTGGCAATATTACATGAATGTGTATTTAGCTATTTTAGAGTACAATGGTTAGTTCTAAATGTTGCTACTTGTACACCATGAAAGTGGTCAAGGCATTGGTTCCATTTCTGAGACAGAAGTGTTTATTAGATGCTCATCAAAAACAAACAGAAAAAAATTAGCATGCATACTCATACACACAATTATTACAGATTTACTGTTATGAAGGATTTATAGACACAATTTACAAATAATAATACAATATGTAATATTTCTATTGTAAATTCCATATAGTTGATTATCATAGAATGTTTTAATTAATTTTGTGATATATTATATCCATAGCCAACCTATGGCTGCAGCTGACAGATGAGTGTTGTTCTGACAAAAATTCTGTGTTATGCTTTTGTTTTATTTGACAGTAAAAAAATAAATAAATAAAACTCTATGTTGGAAAGGCATGTATTCATCAATCTTCAGTGCTGAATCATTTTTTTAGTAAGTTGAATAATAGTCTTCAAATACTGGAATAATATAACTTCAAGTTTTAAATTTTACTTAAACTATACGGCTACAGACAAAGCACACTTTTAAATTTAATCTCCATCATTAATATTTTCTCTGCAACCTTAAACCTAACAATCAAAGAAACAATAAACCCTAACTGGTAACATTTGTTGATTTCATGTATATTCTCACCATGACTGAGATCAAGCTACCAATGTGACCTCATTAAATATAGAATTGAGAAAAGAGGTAAAGTAGAAAACACCATTATATAGTATTTCTAATATACATATACAGTAGATGTTAATAACCTCAAGCACTTAGGTAATAATGCAACACAATACAATTGCATAATACAATTATTGCAAAAATTTAAGAATAATGAGTTAAGTGTTTATTTCTGTTTTAATATAAGTTATTTGTGACTTTATATAAATTAACTCCTTAATAATGCCTGTGATTAAAATCTAGCCACCATATTCCTGAAGCTACAAGTGTTGGCTCCCACAAACCAGCACAAACCAGATCCAACCTGTTGGTCCCAGTTGTGGTTTCATAGCAACCTGAAACAATCCAAGTGGGAAATGGTTGAAGCTAATAACGCTCACTTCCTGGTTCACTGCTATATCTAATCTCCATTGGCGATTGGATCCTTATAATGCTTCTTGGACCTTTTATTGACACAGTTACACAGTCACTGTAGTTATCATAGAGAAGTTGACATCTTGAGATCACATCATATTCAAAGAAGGGTATAGTTTGGCAACATCTTGAATGTCAGTTTGTGAATAATTTCTGCTACAAAGATAAACTTTCTCAAAGTTGGCAAAGAAAACTTTTCCTCTAAATTTTTAGTTTCTTTTTGCTGGTCCATTAATTAGATTGATGTGAAACAGATTAACAGGAGAAAAATAAATTTAATTACTGGGGTTCCAGAGATTTAAGACCCAAGGGCAAGTTGAGTAGTCGAGGCTAATGAATCCTGAGTTAAGGAGTGGAGTAGGAGCCAGGGACTTCAAAGGGGAGGAGGGCAAATTCACAGGAGGTTGAGATCAGATGTGAGTTAGATATTTGTGTGCCATGCAGATAAATTCAGATGAAACTTATCTCTTGCAATAGCTCTCTCTTTAAGCCAGGCCCTTTATTTAAATTACTTTAGGTAGTTAAGAGGAAAATAAAAAGTTCTTCCTGAGTCTCTTGGTCCTTCATTTTCTTCAGCTCAAAATAATTCACTTGCTGACTGGGAGTTTGGGGTGGCTCATTTTGAACACCTTAAATGGTTTGATGTGAAGTTCTATTACACCCTTCTATGGACACACATGCCACTGTTTTTCTAAAGAATTGGCAAGAGAAACATTACAGATTGTTCCTATGTGCTCAGACCTCAGTTTTTAGTGCAATAAAATAGGCATTTTAGTCACTGAAAATATTTTAGGGACCTTCTGCCCATGCCTTCCCTTTAGTATATTATTCTTCCTACATTATTCATTTAATTAAATGTCACTCCTTTCCACCAGTTATCAAAGCAAAAAACCTGGATGTAATACCAAGTTCTTCTTTTCCTTTCTATTTACAACTTGTAAATAGCCACTATGTTGTATTGCTTCTTCCTAAATAGCATTACCATCTATTACTATTGTCGATTTAAAAAAATATTCACAACATAAAAGTTGAGCATGATGTTTTATTCAATGGGAATTTGTAGGACTTCAGGATTGGGCAGACAGCACCTCAGCGAACCCTGAGAAAACTGTTTCAAAGAAGTGAGGGGAGGAGTCAGGATAATAGGAGTTTTTCAAGGAAGGGCAGGTAGTCTGAATATCGAAAGATTACTGCTAATTAAAGAAAATCAGATAACCCAAGCTAAGAAATTTAGCATTTTTCTATGTATGGCAAGAGTCTGGGCTCACTGAAATCATTCCTTTGATATGCACCTCAGCCACCTGGGGCCAGTACTCTGTTTTCACATCCTGGACTTCCTCAGAGCTCACCATGGGAAGGGGCTGCAGTCTGATGGCTGCTAGATGACAGGTGTTCTTTCCTTCGAGTTCTCTCACTGCTCCTCACCAGCTCATCATCCATGTGGCTGCAATTGCTGGTGACTGTAACATCCTTGTTTACTGACATGGCAGAAAATGTTCCGTTTCTCACCGCTTAAAGAAAAAGAATGGCAAGTAGACCAACTGGTTGTCTGAGGAGGCTTTACAAATAGCTGAGGAAATGAGAAGTAAAAGACAAGGGAGGAAGGAAAAGATAAACCCAACTGAATGAAGAATTCCAGAGAATAGCAAGGAGAGATAAGGAGGCCTTCTTAACCAAACAATGAAAAGAAATATAGAAAAATAATAGAAAGGTTGGAGAAGACACTTGAGAGTCCCTTGGACTGCAAGGAGATCCAACCAGTCCATTCTAAAGGAGATCAACCATGGGATTTCTTTGGAAGGAATGATGCTGAAGCTGAAACTCCAGTACTTTGGCCACCTCATGAGAAGAGTTGACTCATTGGAGGAGACTCTGATGCTGGGAGGGATTGGGGGCAGGAGGAGAAGGGGACAACAGAGGATGAGATGGCTGGATGGCATCACAGACTCAATGGACGTGAGTCTGAGTGAACTCCGGGAGATGGTGATGAACAGGGAGGCCTGGCGTGCTGCGATTCATGGGGTCGCAAGGAGTCGGACACAACTGAGCGACTGAACTGAACTGAACTGGAAGGACAGAAGTGATAAGGACCTAACAGAAGCAGAAGATATTAAGAAGAGGTGGCAAGAATATACAGAAAAACTATACAAAAAGGTCTTAATGATCAGGATATCCATGACTAGTGTGCCCACTCACCTAGAGCTGAACATCCTGGAGTGTGAAGTCAAATGGACCTTCAGAAGCATTATTACAAACAAAGATAGTGGAGGTGATGAAATTACATCTGAGCTATTTAAAATTCTAAAAGATGATGCTGTTAAAGTGCTGCACTCAATATGCCAGCAAATTTGGAAATCTCAGCAGTGTCCATAGGACTGGAAAAAGACAGTTTTCATTTCAATTGCAAAGAAAGGCAATGCCAAAGAAAGTTAAAACTATCATACAAATTCATTCATTTCACATGTAAGCAAGGTAATGCTCAAAATCCTTCAAGCTAGGTTTCAGCAGGGCATGAACTAAGGACTTCCAAATGTAAAAGCTGAGATTAGAAAAGGCAGAGAAACCACAGGCCAAATTGTCAATATTTGTTGGATCATGGATCGTGGAGTTCCAGAAAAACATCTACTTGTACTTCATCGACTATGCTAAAGCCTTTAACTGTGTGGATCACAACATACTGTGGATAGTCTTCAAGAGACAGAAATAGCAGACCACCTTACCTGTCTCCTGAGAGACCTGAATGTGGGTCAAGAAGCAACATTTAGAACCTTACATGGAACAACAGACTGGTTCAAAATTTGGAAAGGAGAATATCAAGGCTGTATATTGTCACCCTGCTTATTTAATTTATAAGCATAGTACATCATGCAAAATGCTGGGCTGGATGAATCACAACCTGAAATCAAAATTGCTAGGAGAAATATCAACAGCCTCAGATATACAGATGATAACCACCCTGATGGCAGAAAATGAACCACCCTGTTAATGAGGGATGAAGAGGAGAGTGAGAAAGCTGGCTTAAAACTCAACATTCAAAAGCTAAGAATGTGGCATCCAGTGCCATTACTTCATGGCAAGTAGAAGGGAAAAATTGGAAGCAGTGACAGATTTCATTTGCCTGAGGCTCCAAAATCACTCCAGATGATGAATGTAGCCATGAAATTTAAAGATGCTTCCTCCTTGGAAGCAAAGCTGTGACAAACCTAGACCGTGTATTATTAAAAAGCAGATATCACATTGCTGACAAAGTTCTGTATAGTCAAAGCTATGGTTTTTCCAGTAGTCATGTATAGATGTGAGAGTTGGACCGTAAAGAAACCTGAACATCAAAAAATTGATGCTTTTGAATTGCGGTGCTGCAGAAAACTATTGAGAGTTTCTTGGATTGCAAAGAGAGCAAACCAGTCAATTCTGAAGGAAATCAGTACTAAATATTCATGGAAAGGACTGATGCTCAAGCTGAAACTCCAATATTTTGGCCAGCAGATGTAAAGAGCCAACTCTTTGGAAAAGACACTGATGCTGGAAAAGATGGTAGATAAGAGGACAAGGGTATATAGCTTTCTATAAAGAAAGCTGAGCACCAAAGAACTGATGCTTTTGAACTGTGGTGTTGGAGAAGACACTTGAGAGTCCCATGGATTACAAGGAGATCCAACCAGCCCATCCTAAAGGAAATCAGTCCTGAATATTCATTGGAAGGACTGATGCTGAAGCTGAAGCTCCAATACTTTGGCCACCTGATGCAAAGAAGTAACTCATTTGAAAAGACCCTGATGCTAGGAGAGATTGGAGGCTGGAGGAGAAGGGCATGATAGAGGATGCGATGGTTGAATGGCATCACAAACTCAACGGACGTGAGTTTGAGTAGGGTCCAGGAGTTGGTGATGGACAGGGAAGCCTGGCGTGCTGCAGTTCACGGGGTCACAAAGAGTTGGACACAACTGAGTGACTGAACTCAATTAAACTGAAGAGGAGAAGCGGGGAACAGAGGATGAAATGGTTAGATAGCATAATCAACTCAATGGACATAAATTTGAACCTACTTTGGAGATTGTGGAAGATATAGGGATCTGGGTGCTACATTCCATGGGGTCACAAAGAATTAGACTTGATTTAGCAAATGAACAGCAACAAAAAATGCTAGAACAATACTTAGACCTAGGAAGACCCCAGAAACCCTTTGATAAATATATGGCTCAGGGGTTGATTCAGGCAAAGCCTAAATAAATAAATAAATGATAAAAATGATGTGAATCTATTATTTGTGGTGAAAGAGAAAGTCATTTCTTGGACCTAATTGCCTGCACTGGTGTAGACTTAGAATGCTTTTTATTTCTTTATGAAATTTTAAAATACCAGATTTCCAAATAGATGAGGTAGTGGGTGTTATGTGACTCTAGTCTTGTAGCTGGTATCATCAGGAAACTGTGAAAACAGATTTTACTGGTTTTATTTTATTTTTTTTCCTTGAACCTGATTTACTTGCACACTTAATACATACAAGACTAAGATGAGTGATGTTTAGGACTAAATAATTCACTGCTAGTATAACAGTCTGATTCAGACTTATGAGCCCCTACTATAATGACATCTTTTGCTCTCCAATACAAAATGTCCCCAAACAAGGTATGACTGTGAAATGCCACATAGTCCATAAAGTTTTTATTAACAGAGAGAATGCCAAGAGGGAGACGTTCTGGCTTACTCTAAAACAGTGATTCTTCAACTACTGTTGGTCAGAATTCCCAGTGAGTCATTTAAAGACCTGGATTCTTTCACCAGAAAAACACATATTTGCATTAACAGACAATTTTGCATGAATTACAGGACCTTTTACAGTCTACAGATTAAAAAATCAATGCTCCTGAGAAACTCAGCTTGGGCAAGACTTGGCAAATAAAATTAATGAGTATTAAACCAAGGGAGGGTTAATTAACTGCTGGTTAAGACGAGAACACCACAGTCCCGCAAATAAACATATTCCTGCTCAGTGAAGAACAACGTGGACGTGCATATGGAAACAAGGACAAGCACAGTTCATGAACTCATCTCCCCACGAGACTTTCCTCGCCTGTCCTTAGACTTCAGTAAGGGTGAAATGAGCTGCAAAGGTTTCAGAGCAGAGCAGAGATGAATCCTGATTGATTTCGAGAAAAATAGGAGACATAAGTCTTCACACCTAAACTTTCTCTTTTGCAACATGTATAAAAAATAAATTAAAATTGTGCTCAGAAAGAACATTTGATGTCCCAGTGCCAGGAGAATTGCATTTTGTTTCTGTGGTTTCTGTTCTCCCCTAAACATTTCAATATCAATAGAGCTTTGTATTGTGAAGTAGGGCAATGCATGATTATTTTATAGTGAAGTCTAGAGCAAGCTTGCCTGGAAAATCCCATGTTTGGAGGAGCCTGGCAGGCTGGAAAATCCCATGGATGGAGGAACCCGGTGGGCTGGAAAATCCCATGGACAGAGGAGCCTGGTAGGCTGCAGTCCATGGGGTCACTAAGAGTCAGACACAACTGAGTGACTTCACTTTCACTTTTCACTTTCATGCATTGGAGAAGGAAATGGCAACCCACTCCAGTGTTCTTGCCTGGAGAATCCCAGGGATGGGGAGCCTGGTGGGCTGCCATCTACAGGGTTGCACAGAGTCAGACATGACTGAAGTGACTTGGCAGTAGCAGCAGCAGAGTAAGCTTATCATGTGTGCTTGTATGCTTTCACTGTGGCCTTACTCTTTTTTTATCATATTCAGAATGAACATAGTGGAAGTGTCTGGTAAGAAACTTAACCCCAAAATAGTCAATACATAATGTCCAAGTAAGACACATGATCATGTCTACCCTCTAAGTTAAATATATATATATATAATGCTGCACCAAGATGTCACATATTCAACAAACATGTGCTAGAAATGTTTTAAAGATTTTTGAATTGTTAAATAGAGTGTGCTATTTGGAAAATTTTAAGTCTTTACAGTATATGTTTACAATGGTCACAGAACTGATAATAAGAGATGTAATTTCTTCTAAAAATTTTTGGAATATAAAAGTTTTCATTCTTGCATTTAGGTTGATTTTTATTTGTTCCTGTTGTTCAGTCTCCAAGTTGTGTCTGACTCTTTGCAACCCGACAGACTGCAGACTTGCCTGTCCTTCATTACCTCCCAGAGTTTGCTCACACTCACGTGCATTGAGTGAGTGATGCTATTGAGCCATCTCATCCTCTGTCTCCCCTGCTCCTCCTGCCCTCAATCTTTCCCAACCTCAAGGGCTTTTCCAATGCATAGTATATAAACTTAATATATATTATGTAAATATTATGTGAATATTATATATAAATATGATGTGTGTTTATTTATTTTCAACTTTCTTGCACATAAAGGTATTGTATAATCAAGACACTTTGGAAGATAAGTAGGCCAAATGATGCAACTTTGCCTTTGCCTTAAATATCCTAAAAATGCATTTTTTTTCTTTTTATGTGATCAGGGTACTTTTATATATATATATATATATATTTTTGTACTTTATTTTACTTTACAATACTGTATTGGCTTTGCCATACATCAACATGAGTCCACAACTGGTGTACACATGTTCCCAATCCTGAACCCCCTTCCCACCTCCCTCCCCATACCATCTCTCTGGGTCATCCCAGGCACCAGCCCCAAGCATCCTGTATCCTGCATCGAACCTAGACTGGTGATTCATTTCTTACATGATATTATACATGTTTCAATGCCATTTTCACAAATCATCTCACCATCTCCCTCTCCCACAGAGTCCAAAACAAGCCCAAGTAATATATCTTTTCACTATTTTTAGAACAGAATTTTATGAAAGCTGCTGCTCTAAGTCGCTCCAGTCATGTCCGACTCTGGGTGACCCCATAGATGGCAGCCCACCAGGCTCTCCAGTCCCTGGGATTCTCCAGGCAAGAACACTGGAGTGGGTTGCCATTTCCTTCTCCAATGAATGAAAGTGAAAAGTGAAAGTGAAGTCTCTCAGTCGTGTCTGACTCTTCGTGACTCCATGGACTGCAGCCTACCAGGCTCCTCTACCCATGGATTTTCCAGGCAAGAATACTGGAGTGGGTTGCCATCGCCTTCTGTGTTATGAAAGCTAGATGTATGCTAATTATCTCTCAATTAAACTGGGGAAAAGAAAAACAGGCTTCAAAAATAGTGGTCACAATTATAATAGAGGGAATGGCAGGAAACTTTGGGAGGTAATGGGCATGTCCATGGCCCTGGTGGTTGGTTTCATAGGTGTATTCTTATCCCCAAACTCATCAAACTATATACTTTTTAAATATGAACAGCTTTTTACATGTTGATTATCTTAATAAAATTTTTTTAATGAAAAATAAGTCCTTATAACAAACCTTTTCTATTTAAGTATATATCCTAACGATTCTATTTATTAAAATCTGATTGATAGACGATAAACATCTTATCAGCATCAGAACTTCTTATAATTTTTTAGTTTTAAAATGATTGTTCCATATGTAAATAATGTTTATGTTTGCAATATCGCTATCCTAGTAGTAATTATTTATGGCAGAGTCCCCAGCCTCTGGGATCTAATTCTTGATGAACTGAGGAGGAGCTGATATAATAATAATAGAAATAAAATAAATAATAACAGTCCTGTGTTTGAATCATCTGGAAACCATCCCCACCACCTCTGTCTGTGGAAAAATTGTTTTCCATAAAACTGATCCCTGGTGCCAAAAACGTTGGGGACTGCTGCTTTATGGTTATCTTGTTGGGTGCATTTTATTTGCAGAAGTATGAACAAGTAAATTGCTAAACATTTTCCTTGAAATCTCTAATTTAGAGATGGATTAAAATTGCATTTCAACAAGCAAAGTCTAATGGCCTGCCTATTTAAATTTAGCAAAACTAACTAATGAAAAATAAACACTTTCCACTTTCAAAACAAATAAAAAGTTCAAAAGATGGAATATGAGCCAATCCATAATAACCAAGTTCAGCCTTTACATGAAAAGATATGGATTTTTATATGAACTCAATTCTAAGTTTTATCTCCAATTCTTCATCTGTTGGGAAAAATCTGTAACTAGAAGCACATGTCAGCATGTGAGCAAACTAGTAATCATCAGCCAAACCAGAGAAACATCAGCCAAACTGTTTCAAATTACTCTGAGAGGAAAGGATGGGCACCAGTTAACTCTCTACTGGTTACAATGTGTGGAGGATAGAAGAATGGCCTTCAAAGTGTCCACATCTGTCCCCAAAACTCATGAATGTCATGTTACACGACAAGAGGAGATTGCTATAGTTGGAACTGAGGCTGTTAATCAACTGATTTTAAGAGGAGGAAATTTTCATGTATAATGTGGGTGGGCTCAATATAACACAAGGATCTTGTAATAGAAAGAGTGAAACAGAAGAATCTGAATCAGAGATAGAATCAAAAGACCTGATCATTCACTGATGGCTTTGAGGACAGAAGGGACACACAGGCCAAGGAATGTGGACAGGTTCTAGGAACTGGGATAAGAAAGAAGAGACTCCCCTTGAAAGCCTCCTAAGGGAACACCACCTTACTTGTAGCTTCATTGTAGCCATGAGACTCATTTCAAACTTCTTATCTCCAGAACTGTAAAGTAATAAATTTGTATTGTTTTAAATCATTGAGTTACTGGTAATTTTTTACAAGAGCAATAGGAATCCAATACACAGGACATCAGAACAAAATGAGTGATTGAAGTCAGTAGCTTTGAGAGAAAAATGCACTCACATCGACTCTCTCAATCCTACTAAAAATGAGTGGGGGAAATAGGAATAAATATGCAGCTATACAAAATTAACATAAAGGGAAATGTACCCACAATGAGAAAATCATTAGGAAGTGTTTTCCCAGGTTTCTAACTTTTATAAAAGAAAAAAGAATTAAAAGAGAAATAAAAGAGAATTAACTGAACATATGCAACACTAGCTAACTTACATCTCGGTGCACCACACTACATTATATCTTTTGATTATGCAGAGTTTATTTAAACTCAATGTAGATTAAATTGAATAGTGACATTCCCAACTGGACTACCAGATGGAATCACATTTTAATTAACTTTTCAACCAGCATACAGATGTGCTTCTTGTGATAATTATCAAGAAATCATTTGCAAAATGAGGAGCTCTGGTGGCAGATTGTAGCTCAGAATGATTGATCACATCATGAGATCATTAACCTTAAAATACTTTTAATCATTTATTGACCAAATGAAGAAAAAGGTTAAAATCATTATTGAATATATCTAAAACACATTATCATGTACCTTTTGGGAGATTAAACTAAAGGAAATATTTGTATGATAAAATAATGATCCATGAATATATATTATATCATTAATTTTCCAGAAAATCACATGGTTTCTGAAATTATGCTTCCATACATTAGTGAAAACACACACCACCAGAAAAAGAACCTACCTGTTTCCATCTTTTGTTCTTCACCACCATTAAGTAATTGAAACTTGTATTTGATACTTTAATAATAATACAGACTTTACCTTTCTACTTTATATTTTTAAAATGATCACCAACTTAAATAGAAAAAAATATGTGAATATAAATGAAACATAAAAGGTAATTAAAAATTATAGAAAAGATGAAAGTTTTACATGTACAGCTTATTTGATTTGATGCTTACTTCAGTTATTTTCAAATTGTAAATAGTAACTCTAGTAACTGCTGCTGCTGCTAAGTCACTTCAGTCGTGTCCCACTCTATGCAACCCTGTAGATGGCAGCCCACCAGGCTCCCCATCCCTGGGATTCTCTAGGCAAGAACACTGGAGTGGGTTGCCATTTCCTTCTCCAATGTGTGAAAGTGAAAATTGAAAGTGAAATTGCTCAGTCGTGTCTGACTCTTAGCTCGACTCACAGCTCTCACATAGAACATTTTTATTTCAGTTCACGATTAAAACAATTGAAATATCTATGCTAACTTTCACCTATAAATTTTGGAATAAGCAGATGATGCTGATGGCACAGGTTCTGGCTTCTTGCTGGAGACAGAGGGTTTTTCTACGTTCTTGAAAAAATGATCCAATGCTGTCTGGGTAGTAGTTCTTTTTTCTCATTATAGATGACATAGTAGCCCTGGGTTGC
Organism: Ovis aries; assembly: GCF_016772045.2. Classification (NCBI taxonomy): domain Eukaryota; kingdom Metazoa; phylum Chordata; class Mammalia; order Artiodactyla; family Bovidae; genus Ovis; species Ovis aries. The sequence continues at coordinate 2,007,242 of NC_056059.1, forward strand.
ATTCCGAACAGCTTCATGTATCATTCTATGTTCAGTTTCTGGTACCACAAAACCTAATAACACCACCTCATCAAATAGGTTTAATTTACATGATTAGACATGTGAATGCATGTTCATATCTTTTATTTAATATTTATATTTGATTGATTGATTATTGGTTTACAATATCCATTTGATTTCTGTCATACATCAACTTGAATTAACCAGAGGTGTACATATATCCACTCCCTTTTGAATCTCCCTCCCACTTTCTTGCCCATTCCTACCCCTATGTTATTCAGTTCAGTCCCTCAGTTATGTCCGACTCTTTGTGACCCCAAATACTGCAGCATGAAAGGCCTCCCTGTCCATCACCAACCTCTCCGAGCTTGCTCAAGCTAACATCCATCAAGACGGTGATGCCATTAAACCTGTAGTCCTCTGTTGTCCCCTTCTCCTTCTGCCCTCAATCTTTCCCAGAATCAGGGTCTTTCTCAAGGAGTCAGTTCTTCAGATCAGGTGTCCAAGTACTGGAGCTTCAGCTTCAGCATCAGCCCTTCTAATGAATATTAAGGATTGATTTCCTTCAGGATGAACTGGTTTGATCTCTTTGCAGTCCAAGGGACTCCCAAGAGTCTTCTCCAACACCACAGTTTCAAAAGCATCAACTCTTCAGTGCTCGGCTTTCTTTATGGTCCAACTCTCATATCCATACATGACTACTGGCAAAACCGTAGTTTTGACTAGATGGACCTTTGTCAGCAAAGCAATGTCTCTGCTTTTTTAATATGTGGTCTAGGTTGGTCATAGCTTTTCTTCCAAGGAACAAGCATATTTTAATTTCATAGCTGCAGTCACCATCTGCAGTGATTTTGGAGCTCAAGAAAATAAAGTCTGTCACTGTTTCCACTGTTTCCATCTATTTGCCATGAAATGATGGGACCTGATGCCATGATCTTAGTTTTCTGAATATTGAGCTTTAAGCCAGCTTTTTCACTCTCCTCTTTCACTTTCATCAAGAGGCTCTTTAGTTCTTCACTGTCTGCCGTAAGGATGGTGTCATCTGTATATCTGAGCTTATTGATATTTCTCCTGGTAATCTTGCTTGCAGCTTGTGCTTCATCCAGCCTGGCATTTCACATGATGTACTCAGCATATAAGTTAAATAACCAAGGTGACAATACAGCTTTGACATATTCCTTTCCCAATTTGGAACCAGTCCATTGTCCCAAGTCAAGTTCTAACTGTTGCTTCTTGACCTGTATACAGATTTCTCAGGATATTAATAATGTCTAGATTATTACAGAATTCCAATTTGAGTTCTCTGAGTCATACAGCAAATTCTCAGTGTCTATCTGTTTACATATGTTGGTGTATATGCTCTACATGTTATTCTCTCCATTTATTTCACTATCTCTCACTTCTCCTCCACCTTTGTTCATAAGTCTGTTCTTTATGTCTGTGTCTCCATTGTTGCTCCATGAATGGATTCATCAGTACCATGCTTCTAGATTCTATATATATGTGTCAATATACAACATTTGTCTTTCACTTTCTGACTTATTTCACTCTGTAAAACAGGCCCTAGGTTCATCCACCTCATTAGAACTGACTGAAATGTGTTCCTTTTTTATGGCTGAGTAGTATTCCATTGTATGGATGTACCACAGCTTATTTATCCATTTATATATTGATGGACGTGTAGGTTGCTTCCATGTCTTGGCTACTGTAAATATTGCTGCAATGAACACTGGGGTACATGTGTCTTTTTTTCAGTTTTTCCTTCGGGGTATATGCCTAGAAGTGGGATTGCTGGGTCATATGGTGGTTTTACTCTTGGTTTTTAAAGGAATTTCCGTTCAGTCTTCCATTGTGACTATACCAGTTGACAGTGCAGAAAGGTTTCTTTACTCCACACTCTCTATAGCCCTTGTTGTTGTGGGATTTTTTGATTATGGCCATTCTGTCTGGGATGAAGTGATATCTTGGATCCTTTATGACCCACCTTCTAGAATAATGGAAATAAAAATAAATCATATGTTTGAAAGTCTGCTACTTGAAGGTTCATATATAAGGGATTACTATACGGGAAGATGCAAGAATCCAAGTTCATAAAAATTTCTTCTGACATATTTCTAACTCTCTGAGGGGCTATTTTGCCAGTATCCCCAGAGCACAGAGCACCTCATCCTTGCCCTGCAGAGTGTTTCTGTAGGTCAGCTACTGCAGTGGCTAATGATTCAGTCCTCATAGAACTGGATGGCAAATGGCATTGCTTAGTTGACAGTGCGCCATGTAGTTCATAAATCAACTAAGTTTTTGGAGACATTTCATGACCAATTTATGAATGGGGCATAGTAAAAGTCATTTCTAGATCTAAGGATTTCTTTGGTAGACCAGTCAATGTGCTATTACTGGCCCAGGCCATGTTAATTGTAGCAAAAAGTCTCTGGGCCACCTGTCTTACTAGTCTGCTATGGCCCAGGAAATTATTTCTTCTTGTTGCTTTTCCCATATGTAGAGAGATACATTGATCTCATATACAGCCATATATTTGGTCAATAATATCAAGTTGTCTAAGTCATCATTATCTTTATAGGAAACTCAGTCACACATTTGGTAATGCAAGAAACCGTAATCCTGTATACAAATAATATAACTAGTAGCATTAATAGAGTCATAAGTAAATATTTACTTATGCAAATACCATCTTCCAACAACACAAGAGCAACTCTACACGTGGACATCACCAGATGGTCAATACCAGAATCAGATTGATTATATTCTTTTCAGCTAAAAACGGAGAAGCTCTATACAGTCAGCAAAAACAAGACCAGGACCTGACTGTGGCTCAGAACATGAACTCCTTATAGCAAAATTCAGACTTAAATTGAAGAAAGTAGGGAAAACTACTAGGTCATTCAGGTATAACCTAAATAAAATATCTTGCATTATACTGTGGAAGTGACAAATAGATTCAAGGGATTCGATCTGATAGACAGAGTGCCTTCAGAACTATGGATGGAGGTTCATAACATTGTACAGGAGGTGGTGATCAGAACCATCCTCAAGAAGAAGGTATGTAAAAAGGCAAATTGGTTGTCTGAGGAGGCCTTATTGAAAAAAGAAAAGAAGTGGAGGGCAAAGGAGAAAAGGAAAGACATACCCATTTGAATGTAGAGTTCCAAAGAATAGCAAGGGGAGATAATAAAGCCTTCCTCAGCGATCAATGCAAAGAAATAGAGCAAAACAATAGAATGGAAAGACTAGAGATCTTTTCAAGAAAATTAGAGTTACTAAGGGAACATTTCACACAAAGATGGGCACAATAAAATACAGAAACAAAATGAACCTAAAAAAGGCAGAAAGGATTATGAAGATATGGCAAGAATACACAGAAGAACTATTTAAAAAAAAGATCTTAATAACCCAGATAACCACTATGGTGTGATCACTTACCTAGAGTGAGACATCCTGGAATACGAAGTCAAGTGGGCCTTAGAAACCATCACTATGAACAAAGCTAGTGGAGGTTATGGAATTCCATTTCAGCTATTTCAAATCCTGAAAGATGATGCTCTGAAAGTGTTGTACTTAATATACCAGCAAATTTGGGTAACTCACCAGTGGCCCCTGGACTGATAAAGGTCATTTTCATTTCAACCCCAAAGGACAATGACAAAGAATGTTCAAACTACTGCACAGTTGCACTCATTTCACACACTAGCAGGTAATGCTCCAAATTTTCCAAGCTAGGCTTCAACAGGACTTGAACAGAGGATTTCCAGATGTTCAAGCTGGATTTAGAAAAGGCAGAGGAACTAGGGATCAAATTGCCAGCATCCACTGTATCGTAGAGAAAGCAAGAGAGTTCTAGAAAAACATCTACTTCTGCTTCAATGACTACTCTAAAGGCTTTGACTGTGGATCACAACAAACTGTAGAAAATTTTTAAAGAGATGGTAATACCAGACCAACTTATCTGCCTCCTGAGAAATCTGTATGAAGGTCAAGAAACAATAGTTGGAACCAGACCTGGAACAACAGACTTGTTCAAAATTGGGAAAGGAGTATGTCAAGGCTGTATATTTTCACCCTACTTATTTAACTTATATTCAGAGTACATCATGAGAAATACTGGGCTGAATGAAGCACAAATCGGAATCAAGGTTGCTGGGAGAAATCTCAATAACCTCAGATATGCAGATGACACCACCCTAATGGCAGAAAGCAAAGAGGAACTAAGAGCTTCTTGTTGAAGTTGAAAGAGAAGAGTGAAAAACCTGGCTTAAACTCAACATTCAAAAAGCTAAGATCAAGGCATTTGGTCCCATCATTACATGGCAAAGAGATGGGAAATAATGGAGACAATGACAGACTTTATTTTCTTTTCTTGGTCTCCAAAATCATTGCAGATGATGACTGCCATGATTTAAAAAAAAATAAAAAAGATGCTTGCTCCTTGGAAGAAAAATTATGACCAAGCTAGACAGTGTATTAAAAATCAGAGACATTATTTTGCCAACAAAGATCCATATTCTTGTCTATATTTTTTTCTAGTAGTCATGTACAGATGTCAGAATTGAACTGTGACGAAGGCTGAGAGCTGAAGAATTGATGCTTTTGAGCTGTGTTGTTGGAGAAGACTCTTGAGAGTCCCTTAGACAGCAAGGAGATCAAACCAGTCAGTCCTAAAGAAAATCAGTCCTGAATATTTATTGAAAGGACTGATGCTAAAGCTGAAGCTGATATGTTGGCCACCTGATGAGAAGGGTCCACTCAGTAGAAAAGACCCTTATGCTGGGAAAGATTGAAGGCAGGAGGAGAAGGGGATGATAGAGGATGAAATTGTTGGATGGCATCACCAACTCAATGGACATGCGTTTGAGCAAGTTCTGGAAGATGGTGAAGGACAGGAAAGCCTGGTGTGCTGCAGTCCATGGAATCGCAAAGAGTCAGACATGACTGATTGAGTGACTAACTGAACAATAGCAACAACAAAGTAAATATTTAAATCTAGAGATTTTCAAGACTTAGGCATGGATTGCTTAAGACAGAAATTGGATTTTTCATGTGGTTCATTAAATGAATTATATTGAATTATTCATCTGGTATAAAAACATAACATTCGGTTGGAAATGGTGGTGCAGATGTCTTTCTATAAGGATATTAAGGGCATGTCATTTTATAATATGACTTTTCTCATCATAGAGACCTCAGAGGTCATTAGACTATTAGTCTGACCATCATTGTTTAAGACCTGTTGAATGGATTTTGTTAAGGCTTCAATATGCTGCTGCTGCTGCTACTGCTAAGTTGCTTCAGTCGTGTCTGACTCTATGCGACCCCATAGATGGCAGGCTCCCCCATCCCTGGGATTCTCTAGGCAAGAATACTGGAGTGGGTTGCCATTTCCTTCTCCAATGCATGAAAGTGAAAAGTGAAAATGAAGGCCCTCAGTGGTGTCTGACTCTTCGCGACCTCATGGACTGCAGCCTACCAGGCTCCTCCATCCATGGGATTTTCCAGTACTGCAGTGGGGTGCCATTGCCTTTTCCAAGGCTTCAATATGAGTGATTATATACTCCAATCCTCCTGAAGACACACACACAAAAATCAATACAGAATGATCATACCAATGAAATATAGGTTTCTTGATGTGTCAAACTTGTACCAATAGTAAATTTACTAAGTCATGTTTAAATTGGCACTTAAATAGCCTTATATCCAAGAGAATCCTAGGCTACTGTCCTGTTCATCCAGGTGGATGCCTGGGCCATAAATTGGTACTATAAAGCCATTCAGTTCCATTAGATACAACCCAGTATAACCCTGGTCATCTGACTCAGTCTATTTTATAACAATTTCTGTTTGTAAGGTTAATAATACAGTGGCAATGTTCATGAGGAACTCAGCTCAATTTCCTAGTGGTATTAGGCTTACTCTTAGAATGATTTGTTACCAACATAAGGAGGCCTTTAAACTTGAATGGCCATAGCTTGGTGTTGTCCATATAAACCCATTCTTAATGAGCAGAGAGTTATGGCTTTATACTGGGATTCAGTTCTTTGTTCCAACTGAGTAATCTTTCAAGAAAATTCATAATTATGGCCAATGTTATAGAAGGTATTATTACATCAGTCAAGTGATGAGATCCTATCTAGTAATATCAATGGTCCAAATAGAACTACAACTTCTTTCCTCTAAAATGAATTTTCTGAGGGCCATTCAATCTGAGCCTTGTAGAGAAGAAATCCACCAAGATAACAGGAAATACTGACTACAAACCCAATGACTGGATAGATTTCTAAAATCTGAATTATGGCCATGATAGAAAAACTTTTGATTCATATACAAAATCTAGGAAAGCACTATATGGGTCAGGTCTATCTTTGGATAGCTATTTGCTTATGATGCTTATCCTGTGATGAATGTCATTTATCTTCTGTTTGGACATAGTTTTAAGGTGATTTGGGGGTCAGCAATCCTCTTCAGACCAGTGTAGTACAGAATTTTTGGTAACTTGAAACATATATTAATTAGAAATCTCAACTCTTGAAAAACCTAAATTTCTAGTGAAAACTAAGAAGTAAGCAGTTACAAACTGTATTTTTCATAAGCTTTCTGTAGATTGGCAAACCCATAAACACTATAATTTGTAATTTCTAAAAATATGCTTTCTTATCATGTCTCAGTGTGACACTAAACATATTTATTGAGTCCTAAATATCTTTAGTTTCTCTGTAAAAGAAAGCTTGTATGAAGTAATTAATGTTTCAGGATCTTATTTTATTTGAGAATGATCTGGACTTTCATAATTTAACTTAATTTTGCAAAACTCTGAAATTTCAAGTTACCAAAATCTGGAGAAGCTATTTTAAGTAGACATACTATAAAATTTAATTATTCCTAAAGAGTTCACACACACACACACACACATAAAAAAAACACCTAACCTTATTTATATTTAATTTACTTATAAAAATATTATCATATTAGTGGTAAAGAATATGCCTGCCAATGCAGGAGTCTCAAGAGACATGGGTTCAATTCCTGGGTTGGGAAGACCCCTGCTGGAGGGCATGGCAACCCATTCCAGTATTTTTGCCTGGAGAATCCCATGGACAGAGTAGCCTGGCAGGCTAGAGTCCATAGGGTCACAAAGAGTTGGACATGACTGAAGAGACATAGCATGCACACAAGTTATCTTTCTAGCTAACAAATTTTGTAGCAGAACTAACGTTTTATTTGACTTCTAGAAAACCTAGGTACAATAAAAATACTTATGTTGATGACCCTAAAGACATGTCTGTATTAATTAAGACAGCAAAGCTATACTCAGAACAGTTTTCCTCCAGCTCCTGGGGTGATCATGGAAAAGACACCTAAACTATCTAGCCCTTGGTTTATTCATCAGAACAATGAGTAATTTCCTCCCCTCTCCCCATGTCCACAAGTCTATTCCCTATGTCTGTTTCTCCATTGCTGTCATGTAAATAAATTCTTCAGTACCACTTTTCTAGAATCTGTATATATGCATTAGAATATGATATTTACCTTTCTCTTTCTCATTTACTTCACACTGTATAAAAGGCTCTAGGTTCATCCACCTCATTAGAACAAGACTGCTTTGGCTATTCAGAGTATTTTGTGTCTCCATTCAGATTTTGAGATGTTTTGTCCTAGTTCTTTGAAAAATGCTATTGGTAATTTGATAGGGATTGCATTGAATCTTTAGATTGCCTTGGGTAGTAGGGTCATCTTGACAATATTGATTCTTCCAATTCATGAACATGGCATATCTTTCCATCTGCTTATGTCTTCTTCAATATTTTCCTCAGCATCTTATACTTTTTGGAGTGCATGTCCTTTGTCACCTTAGGTAGGTTTATTCCTAGATAGTTTTGTTTTGTTTTTTCTTTTCCATGCAACGGTAAGTGGAATTACTTCTTGAATGTCTCTTTCTAATCTTTCATTGTTAGTGTATAGAAATGCAACAAATTTCTGTATATTAATGTTGTAACCTTCAACTTTAACAAATTCATTGATGAGTTCTAGTAATTTTCCAGTAGCATCTTTAGGATCTTCTGTGTATAACAAACTGTGACAATTTAACTTATTTTCCAATTTAGATTCCATTTACTTCTTTTACTTCTTTACTTCTCTGATTGCTATAGCTAGGGCTTTCAAACTATGTTGAATAAAAGTGTTGAGAGTGGATATCATTGTCTTATTCCTGATCTTAGAGGGGATGCTTTCAGTTTTTCATCATTGAGTATGATGCCAGCTATAGGTTTGTTATGCATGGCCTTATTATGTTGAGATATGTACCCTCTATGCCCACTTTGTGAAGAGTTTTTGTCATAAATAGGCCCTGAATTTTGTTAAAAGCTCTTTTGGGATGTATTGAGATGATCATATTATTTTTATAATTTTATATTAATATTTTATATATCATATTATATTTTTATTATTCAATTTGTTAATATGGTGTATCATTTGCAGATGTTGAAAAATCTTTGCATCCCAGGGATGAATGTCACTTGATCATGGAGTATGATCTTTTTAATGTATTGTTGAATATGGATTGTTAGTATTTTATTGAAGATTTTTGCATCTCTGTTCATCAGTGATATTGGCCTATAATTTTCTTTTTTGTGTGTGATATCTTTTTCTGATTTGTTAAAAGGGTGAGGGTGACCTGATAAAATGAGTTGAGTTTTCCTTCCTCTATGAGTTTTAGAAGAGTTTCAGAAGGATAAATGCTAACTCTTCTCTAAATATTTGAGAAAATTCGCCTGTGAAGCTGTCAGGTTCTTAACTTTGTTGAGAAGTTTTTAATCATAATTTCAATTTCAGTGCTTGTGATTTGCCTGTTCATATTTTCTATTTCTTCCTGGTTAAGTCTAGGGAGACTGTATCTTTCTAAGAATGTGCCCATTTCTTGCAGGCTGCCCATTTTATTGGTATTCAGCTGTTCATAGTAATCTATTATGATCCCTGATATTTCTGTGGAATCAGTTGTAACTTCTTTTTTTATTTCTAATTTTGTTGATTTGAGTCCTCTCCCTTTTTTTCTTGATGAGTAGGCTAAAGGTTTATCAATTTTGTTTATCTTTTCAAAGAACCACCTTTTTGTTTCATTGATCTTTGTAATTCCTTTGTTTCTATTTCAGTTATTGCTGCTCTGAGTTTTATTATTTCTTTCTTCTAACTTTAGATTTCATTTGCTCTTTCTCTAATCCTTTTAAATATAAAGTTAGGTTGAGATTTTTCTTGTTTCTTGAGGGATTGTATTGACATAAACTTCCCTCTTAGAACTGCTTTTGCTGCATCCCACAGGCTGTTGTGCTTTCTCTGGCATTTTTTTTTTTTTAATTTCTTCTTCGATTTTTTTTTTAAGTGACTCATTAGTTGTTTAGTAGCATATAATTTAGCCACCATGTGTTTTGTTTCTTAGAGTTTTGTTCTTGTAGTTTATTTCTAATCTTATAGCATTGCGATCAGAAAAGATGCTAGATATGATTTTGAATTTCTTGAATTTACCAAGGCTTGCCTTGTGGCCCAGCATGTGGTCAATCCTAGAGAATGTTCCATGTGCACTTGAGAAGAATGTGTAGTCTGCTTATTTTGGATGTAATGCTCTATGTGAGTGGAAGTTGCTCAGTTGTGTCCGACTCTTCATGACCCCATGGACTATACAGTCCATGGAATTCTCCAGGGCAGAATACTGGAGTGGGTAGCCTTTACCTTCTCCAGGGGATCTCCAAACTAGGGATCAAACCCAGGTCTCCCACATTGCAGGCAGATTCTTTACTAGCTGAGCCACAAGGGAAACCCAAGAATACTGGATTGGGTAGCTTATCCCTTCTCCAGTGGGTCTTCCCAACCCAGGAATCAAACCAGAGTACCTTGCATTACAGGTGGATTCTTTACCAACTGAGCTATCAGGGAAGCCCTAATACTCTATGGATATCAGTTAATTCCAGTTCACCTAAGGTGTTGTTTAAGGCCTGCACTTCCTTATTGATTTTCTGTCTGGATGATCTGTCCATTGATGAAAGTGGGATATTAAAGTCCCCCACTATTATTTTGTTACTGTTGATTTCTCCCTTTACATTTGTTAATATTTGCCTTACACATTGAGGTGCTCCTATGTTGGTACATGTATATTTATAATTGCTTTATCTTCTTCTTGGATTGAACCCTTGATTATTATGTACTGTCCTTCTTTGTTCTTATAACAGTCTTTGTTTAAAAGTTTATTTTGTCTGGTATGAGTATTGCTACTCCAGCTTTCTTTTTTTAAAATTATTTATAAGTATTATTTATTTTACCAGCTTTCTTATAATTTCCATTTGCATGAAATACCTTCTCCCATCCCCTTACTTTCAGTCTTTAAGTGTCTGTAGGTCTGAGGTGGGCCTCTTGTAGACAATCTATATATGTTTTTTAGTTGGTGCAATTAATCCACTTACATTTAAGGTAACTGTCAATATGTATGATCATATTTCCATTTTGCTAATTTTGTGGGTTTATTTTTGTAGATCTTTTCCTTCTCTTGTGTTTCCTGCCTGGAGAATTTCCTTTAGTACTTGTTGTATAGATGGTTTAGTGGTACTGGATTCTCTTAACTTTTGCTTGTCTGGAATTTTTTTGATTTATCCATCAAATCTTAATGAGAGTCACAGGTTCTTCCCTTTAATCACTTGAAATATATCATGTCATTTCCTTCTGGCTTGCAGAGTTTCTGTTGAGAAATCAGCTCCCTAGGATATTGCTTGTCTTTTATTTTTTTTTATTGCTTCAAATAACATATCTTTGTCTTTAATTTTTGTCAGTTTCATTACTATGTGTCTCACTGTGTTCTTTGTATTTATCCTACCTGGGATTCTCTGTGCTTCCTGGACTTTGTTGATTATTTTCTTTCCTGTGTTGGTGAATTTTTCAGCTATTACCTCATCAAATATTTTGTCAGGTCGTTTCTCTCTCTCTTATCCTTTCAGGACACCTATAATGTGAATATTGGTGCATTTAATGTTGTCCCAGCAGTTTTTTGGGCTGTTTTCATTTCATTTCTTTCCTTTTTTTTTTTTTTCTGTATTTTGTTGTGCAGCATTGATTTCCACCATTCTGTCTTTCAGGTCACTTATCTGTTCTTATACATCATTTATTCTGCTACTGATACCTTCTGGTGCATAGTTCATCTCTGTTTCTTTGTTCCTTAGCTCTTCCAGGTCTTTGGCAAACATTTCTTGCATCTTCTCCAATCTTTTCCTGAGATCCTGGATCAACTACATTATCATTATTCTGAATTATTTTTCTGGGACGTTGCTTATCTCCACTTGGTTATTTTTCTGGGGATTTATCTTGTTCCTTCATCTGAGACATAATCTTATTTCTTTTCATTTTGGTTAGCTTTCTGTGAATGTGGTATTAGTTCTGAAGTCTGCTGGGACTATATTTCTTGTTTATTCTGACTGACCTCTGGTGGATGAGGATAAGAGGCTCATTTCTTAGTAGGAGGAACTGGATGTGGAGAAAACTGGGATTTGCTCTGGTGGGCAAGGCCATGCTCAGTTCAGTTTAGTTCAGCTGGTCAGTTGTGTCCGATTATTTGCGACCCCATGAATCACAGCACGCCAGGCCTCCCTGTCCATCACAAACTCCTGGAGCTCAATCAGACGCATGTCCATTGAGTCAGTGATGCCATCCAGCCATCTCATCCTCTGTGGTCCCCTGTTCCTCCTGCCCTCAATCCTTCCCAGCATCAGAGTCTTTTCCAATGAGTCAGCTCTTCGCATGAGGTGGCCAAAGTACTGGAGTTTCAGCTTTAGCATCATTCCTTCCAAAGAAATCCCAGGGCTGATCTCCTTCAGAATGGACTGGTTGGATCTTCTTGCAGTCCAAGGGACTCTCAAGAGTCTTCCCCAACACCACAGTTCAAAAGCATCAATTCTTCGGTGCTCAGCCTTCTTCACAGTCCAACTCTCACATCCATACATGACTACTGGAAAAACCATAGCCTTGATTAGACAGACCTTACTCAGCATAGTAATGTCTCTGCTTTTGAATATGCTATCTAGGTTGGTGATAACTTGTCTTCCAAGGAGTAAGCGTCTTTTAATTTCATGGCTGCAATCACCATCTGCAGTGATTTTGGAGCCAAGAAAAATAAAGTCTGACGCTTTCCACTGTTTCCCCATCTATTTCCCATGAAGTGATGGGACAAAGATGCCATGATCTTCGTTTTCTGAATGTTGAGCTTTAAGCCAACTTTTTCACTCTCCTCTTTCACTTTCATTGAGAGGATTTTTAGTTCCTCTTCACTTTCTGCCATAAGGGTGGTGTCGTCTGCATATCTGAGGTTATTCATATTTCTCCTGGCAATCTTGATTCCAGCTTGTGTTTCTTCCAGTCCAACATTTCTCATAATGTACTCTGCATAGAGTTAAATATGCCGGCTGACAATATACAGCCTTGACCTACTCCTTTTCCTATTTGGAACCAGTCTGATGTTCCCTGTCCAGTTCTAACTGTTGTTTCCTGACCTGCATACAGATTTCTCAAGAGGTAGGTCAGGTGGTCTGCTATTCCCATCTCTCAGAATTTTCCACAGTTTATTGTGATCCACACAGTCAAAGGCTTTGGCATAGTTAATAAAGCAGAAATAGATGTTTTTCTGGAACTCTCTTGCTTTTTCCATGATCCAGCGGATGTTGGCAATTTGATCTCTGGTTCCTCTGCCTTTTCTAAAACCAGCTTGACCATCAGGAAGTTCACAGGTTCATATATTGCTAAAGCCTGGCTTGGAGAATTTTGAGCATTACTTTATTAGCGTGTGAGATGAGTGCAATTGTGTGGTAAAGTCTGAGGATTCTTTGGCACTGCCTTTCTTTGGGATTGGAATGAAAACTGACCTTTTCCAGTCCTCTAGCCACTGCTGAGTTTTCCAAATTTGCTGGCATATTCAGTGCAGCACTTTCACAGCATCATCTTTCAGGATTTGAAATAGCTCAACTGGAATTCCGTCACCTCCACTAGCTTTGTTCATAGTGATGCTTTCTAAGGACCACTTGAATTCACATTCCAGGATGTCTGGCTCTAGGTAAGTGATCACACCATCGTGATTATCTGGGTCGTGAAGATCTTTTTTGTACAGTTATTCTGTGTATTCTTGCCACCTCTTCTTAATATCTTCTGCTTCTGTTAGGTCCACACCATTTCTATCCTTTATTGAACCCATCTTTGCATGAAATGTTCCCTTGGTATCTCTAAGTTTCTTGAAGAGATCTCTAGTCTTTCCCATTCTGTTGTTTTCCTCTATTTCTTTGCATTGATTGCTAAAGAAGGCTTTCTTATCTCTTCTTGCTATTCTTTGGAACTCTGCATTCAGTTGCTTATATCTTTCCTTTTCTCCTTTGCTTTTCACTTCTCTTCTTTTCACAGCTATTTGTAAGTCCTCCCCAGATAGCCATTTTGCTTTTTTGCTTTTCTTTTCATTTGTTGCAAGAAGAGGGACCCCTTCCATGGCCAGAAACTGGGCTCTTGTCTAACACTCGGAAATGAATTGTCTGAGAAGACACATGTACTGACAAAGCAAGAGATTTTATTGGGAAAGGGCACCCTGTTGGAGAGCAGTAGGGTCAGGAAACCCAGGAGAACTGTTCTTCCATGTGGCTGCAATGTAGGGTTTTATGGTGATGGGATTAGTTTCCGGGTGGTCTTTGGCCAATCATTCTAATTCAGAGTCTTTCCTGGTGGTGCACGCATCGCTCAGCCAAGATGGATGCTAGTGAGATGGATTCTGAGAAGTGGACGAATACGAGGTGTCTTCTTTAGCCCTTTCCCGAACTCTTCTGCTTGGTGGTGACTTATTAGTTCCGTATTCCTTATCAGGATCTCCTGTCATAAAACAACTCATGCAAATGGTTACTCTGGTGCCTGGCCAGCGTGGGCAGTTTCAATCAGTGTGCTTCCCCTAACAACTCCCTCCTGAGAGACTTCATACTCAAGATACTTCTTGGGAATTGGGGCGGAGGTCTCTTTCTTCTGTAACTTCTTCCTGCTGTGCATAAGGGTAGGCCTGCCTAGCAGAGCAGAAGTCTTTCTCTGCCTGATCTAAGTTGGGGTGTTCCACATCTGAAACCAGCTTCTACCCTTGTAGTAACAGCAATTTAGTTGGCCCTTCTCAGAGATGAAATAGACAAGGGCCATGTTCAGTAAAACTTTAATCCAGTTGTCTGCTAATGGGTGGAGTTGTGCTTCCTCCTTGTTAATTGTTTGGCCTGAGGCAATTCAGTCCTGGACTCTACAGGCTCTATTGTAGGGCTGTTGGTGACCTCCAAAAGGACTGATTCCAAGGCTCATTTCCCAGGATTTCACCATGTCGGGCCACTGCCAACCCACACTTCTGTAAGAGACCCTCAAGCATTCTCAGGTAGGTCTGGCTCAGTTTCCTGTGGGGTCACTGTTCATTTATCCTGGGTCTGGTGCACACGAGGTTTTGTTGTGCCCTCTAAGAGTGGAGTCTCTGTTGCCCTCAGTCCTGTGAAGGTGCTGTGATCCAATCCTGTTGAGCATCTAAGTCAGATTCCCTAGGAATTTCCAGTCCCTTGGCCCGATACCCAGGCTGATGACTGATGCGGGGCCTTGAACTTCACAGTAGTACAAGAACATTTTTGATATTATTGTTCTCCAGTTTATGAGTTATCCAATCAGTGGGTATAGGATTCAGGTTTTTTTTGTGCTTGTGCCACTCTTACCATTTTGTTGCAGCTTCCCCTTTGTCCTTGGTTGTGGGGTATCTTTTCTTAGTAGGTTCCAGTGTCCTCTTTTTCATGGTTGTTCAACAGTGCATTGCAATTTTAGTGTTCTGGCAGAAGAAAACGAGCTCATGTCCTTTTACTCCGCCATCTTGAACCAATCTCAATAATAGGTCTAGTCTTTTTGAAGAACTCTCACTTTTTAATGCTTTGCTACCCTTGAGAATAACAGTAGATAAAATAGCACCTGTCTTCTTAGGTAATATTCTCTAAACTGACATTCCCAGGATACAAAAAGTGACATTAATATTATACCCTTGAGATAGGAATGGTAGGTGATCAAAACAACAAGCTGACTTTAAACCCTATCAGAGTTGCTAATGGGGGCTTCCCATGTGGCTCAGTGGTAAAGAATTTACCTGCCAATGCAGGAGACAAGGGTTCTATCTCTGGGTTGGGAAGACCACCTGGAAAAGAAAATGGCAACCCCCTCCAGTATTCTTGCCTGGAAAATCCCATGGACAGAGGACCTGCTGGGCTATAGTCAATGGGGTTGTAAGAAAGTCAGGCACAACTCAGCAACTAAACAACAACAGCAAAGTTGCTGGTATGTCTTAGCTCCATAGTTTCTCTGCAGTTTATTCATAAATTCTTTGGCAGTAATTGTAAATTAATATGATGTACTATATGGGAAGGATTTCCCTGGGTTTCAGTGGTAAAAAATCCACCTGCCAAGCAGGAAATGTGGGTTCAATCTCTGAGTCAGGAAGATACCCTGGAGGAGGAAATGGAAACTCATTACTGTATTCTTGCCTGGGAAATCCCCTGGACAGCAGAGTCTGGAGCACTACAGTCTTTGGTGTCACAAAAGAGTCAGACACGACTTGTTTACTAAACAACAACAACAAAATACTTGGGAGAAGTCTCTTGTTTTCCCTAGCTTCAGGGTGCTTCAAGCTCTTCTTTACACACTTCTTATTCATATTTATGGAATCTACTATCGAAGAGAGTTACCAAGAACCTCTCAGACCCGGGAAGAGAGCTGTTTGGACTGACTTTCACACACACGTGATCTCTTCCTCAGAGAGCCCATTATTAGTGAACGTTTTTTGGTTGCCAGTTTGCATGATAACTTTCCCACCAAGGTTTAATTTTCAAACATTACTGATTTAATAAAGATTTGAATTGTAGAAAGAGTTGAGCTTCATTTCCATTTTCATGTTCAGTTAAGTTCAGGCACTCAGTAGTGTCCGACTCTTTGTGACCCCATGAATTGCAGCACGCCAGGCCTCCCTGTCCATCACCATCTCCCGGAGTTCACTCAAACTCACGTCCATCGAGTCAGTGATGCCATCCAGCCAACTTATCCTCTGTCGTCCCCTTCTCCTCCTGTCCCCAACCCCTCTCAGCATCAGAGTCTTTTCCAATGAGTCAACTCTTTGCATGAGGTGGCCAAAGTACTGGAGTTTCAGCTTCAGCATCATTCCTTCCAAAGAACACCCAGGGCTGATCTCCTTTAGAATGGACTGTTTGGATCTCCTTGCAGTCCAAGGGACTCTCAAGAGTCTTCTCCAACACCACAGTTCAAAAGCATCAATTATTCTTTGCTCAGCCTTCTTCACAGTCCAACTCTCACGTCCATACACGACTACTGGAAAACCATAGTCTTGACTAGATAGACATTTGTTGGCAAAGGAATGTCTCTGCTTTTTAATATGCTATCTAGATTGGTCATAACTTGTCTTCCAAGGAGTAAGTGTCTTTTAATTTTGTGGCTGCAATCACCATCTGCCATGATTTTGGAGACCAAAAAAGTAAAGTCTGACACTCTTTCCACATCTATTTCCCATGAAGTGATGGGACCAGATGCTATGATCTTCATTTTCTGAATGTTGAGCTTTAAGCCAACTTTTTCACTCTCCTCTTTCACTTTCATTAAGAGGCTTTTTAGTCCCTCTTCATTTTCTGCCATAAGGGTGGTGCCATCTGCATATCTGAGGTTGTTGATATTTCTCCCAGTAATCTGGATTCCAGCTTGTGCTTCTTCCAGCCCAGCGTTTCTCATGATATACACTGCATATAAGTTAAATAGGCAAGGTGACTATATACAGCCTTGACCTACTCCTTTTCCTATTTGGAACCAGTCTATTGTTCCATGCCCAGTTCTAACTGTTGCTTCCTGACCTGCATATAGGTTTCTGAAGAGGCAGGTCAGGTGGTCTGCTATTCCCATCTCTTTCAGAATTGTCCACAGTTTCTTGCGATCCACACAGTCAAAGGCTTTGGCATAGTCAATAGCACAGAAATAGATGTTTTTCTGGAACTCGCTTGCTTTTTCGATGATCCAGCAGATGTTGGCAATTTGATCTCTGGTTCCTCTGCCTTTTCTAAAACCAGCTTGAACATCTGGAAGTTCACGGTTCATATATTGCTGAAGCCTGGCTTGGAGAATTTTGAGCATTACTTTACTAGCGTGTGAGATGAGTGCAATTGTGTGGTAGTTTGAGCATTCTTCCAACAACACAACACAAGAGAATACAAGAGAAGACAAGAAGACAAGAGAACACAAACTATCACACAATTGCACTCATCTCACATTCTAGTAACTTAATGCTCAAAATTTTCATGGTAAGTCCATGTAAGTCTTCCCCCTAACAGCAATGTGCATTCTGTTTCTTCACTCTGTGATTCCTCAAGTCTCTGATGAAAATTACTGGAATGCTATTTTAAAAACCCAACTCCAGTTTTCCTTTTCACATACTGACTTTCACTTGAAATATTTCTGCTTATTTTTTCTTCATGCATATCACAAAATATCCTTAACAAATTTACCTTAGATATCTAAATATAAGCAGTAAGTTTACATTAGATACCTGAATAGTAACCATGTTACTCAAATTTTACCTTGTCATCTTCAGTTAACACATGAAAAGCTGGTATTAGGATTCAAACATTTTTTCTTGCTAATTTTTTAAATTGAATTTCTTTTACACCACATATTTCTCTAAGAATCGAAGTTGTATTAGTGCAGTAGAAATAGGAATAGAAATCAGACAATTAGGGTTGGAATCTGGCTTCAGTTTTATTAGGTATATGACTGCATAAAGCATCCTTTTTGCTCTGTATCTCAAAGTTTATTCTTATCTCTGGGCTATTGTGATGGTCTAAATGTAAGTGGTGTATTAAAGTATTTTGTAAGCTCAATGTTTCTATATGTGTTAAGTAGTATTTGAGTTCCTTTGAAGACTCACAAGTAGCCTTAACGTGAGATGCATCTGGATCAGTTAGGGAATGCTGCATCTATAAGCCAGTTCAAATTACATGATAGAATAAGATCTCTCTCTGTGCTCACTTAAAGGGTAAAGTTGCCACCAATATATATCTGATAGTATGTAAGGCCCAGTAACTGGGATTCAACTGTAATATGCCTTAATTCCCTGAGAAGACAGAGCTTGCATACACCTTTACTGGGTTCACTATGTCCTCCATGAAATTTCTCATTCAGCACCAACTTTATGAGCTTGCAGTCTAAACCTCACCAATGATTTATTGTTTACTACCTCTCTTGTTATAATAGAAATATGGCATTGCTTCCTTTATTTGGGGTGATCTTATTTTCTTTTTCAGATACCCAATAGTACAAGGTGCCTAGACCAGCCAGACAAATTGTTTAATCTCTTGAGTCCTTTTCTTTTAGGAGAAAAATTGGATCTTTGCTCTCCGGTTCACTTTTTCTTTCTTCGTGCGTGACCTGCTCAAAATTAAAGGGTCAGACATGGAAAGACAGTTGCATTCACTGCTTGTGTTAAGTTTGAAAATTAAATTGACAGAGAAAAGCAGTGGTTCCAGTGTTGTCAGGGACTCATTATGAAGCATCTGCTGAAGTGAGTACCTCCCAGCCCTGACATTTTAGGTGAATGGGCAGGGCAGGCTTGACCTGCCATTGGAAACCTAAGTCACAGGGAAAACTAGCCTAGGATGGAGCATACTTGAAGAAGAGACAGAAAGCTCACTCTCTGTAGTTGTGACTTCCTGCTATCAGCCAACTAGGAGAGGCAGCAATCTGAGTGTAGCTTGTTGATCCCGTAGTCAACTCCAAAGTTCAGAGTTCTCAACCTCTATGCTCTTGGCATACTAGGTGAATAGTGTTTGCTGTGAGGGGATTTCCTTTGCAACATAGGATGTTAAACATCTCTGGCCTCCACCTGCTCTATGTCAAGTAGAATCATTGCTGCAGCTCTACTCAGTTGGAAAAAGTAAAAGATTTTGCAAGCAAGACCCATTTCCCCTGGAGTGGGAGATCACCCAGACTGAAAGACACTAGTTTAAAAGTAAAGGGGCAGTTCCCTAGTGGATTAATGGTTAGGATTCCAGCCTTTCACTGCTGGCCCAGGTTCATTCCCTGGGTGGGAAACTGAGATTTTGTAAGCATTGAGGCCAAAAATTAAAATAAAGAGTATACTGAGGCTGAAGCTCAAATTGCAGAGTTTATTCTTGTGATCTTTGCTTTTCCTTTCTTCTTTCCCCCACCCTCCTGCCCATCTTAATCTCAATGCTTCGAAAAACAAATTCTTATTTCTGTGTAAGTGTGAAATGACATTTTACTGTTTATCTAGGAAAAAGTCCTTAATAAGCTTAAATCAAAGCAATAAAATTCTAATTATGGAGTTTTAGATGTTAAGATTTTGCAATGTCCTGATTGTAGAAATGGATCATACAAGAAGTATTACTTTTTCCAAAAGGTAATCCCCAACATCTGAGGGATTCAAATGTTGTCACTGTTGGGGAGGAATAAATTTGCCTCTAACTTTCCGGGTCTTGGGACTGATCTAAGAAGAAAATTTAAATGAGACTCATTAGTAGGAGAAATTCAAACCAAAATTTAATAATGTGTATACACAGGAGAGAATCAGGAGAACTGAACAACTGACCAAGATGGCCAAAATCCTCAAGATTCATCTTTATTCAGCTAAAAGCAAAAAAAAAAAAAAAAAAAAAGATGTTGAGGGTAGTAGTTTGGGACTTCAGAGGGGAGGAAAACAATTTTCAGGGGGATGCAAAAGTAAATATTTGGCTAACAAATGTTTGTTAGGCCAGGCAGAGAAAATGGGACACAGAAAGGAATTTTAACAGACTTTGCTATGTTCTTCCCTATCTACAGCTAGTTCACACTATAGTGACTTATGCTGACATTTCCCTTCCTAGAAGAGGTCTTCTCTCTGCTTTTAGGCAGTTAGTGAAAGTGAAAGTTGCTCAGTCGTGTCAGACTCTTTGCAACCCCATGGACTATACAGTACCTGGAATTCTCCAGGCCAGAATACTGGAGTAGATAGCCTCTCCCTTCTCCAGGGGATCATTCCAACCCAGGGATCAAACCCAGGTCTTCTGCATTGCAGGTAGATTCTTTGCCAGCTGAGCCACAAGGGAAGTCCAAGAATACTAGCAGTTAGGAAAAGAGCCTAACTTTCTTCCTGAGTCATTTTAGCCTTGTTTTCAGCTCAAAATCATCTCTACAGCAAAGAGATACATTTGAGGGTGGCAAATTTTGCTCCCCTACATCCTCTGCTTTAGCTGTTTATTACCAGTGGTGTCACATTATCGGTAATAACCTATTTGTCCTCTGGAACATGATTTCATTTGAAAAATTGAGGCTGTCTAGACTGAGGAATCTCACTCTATATAGTAGATATTTGCCATTTTCTTCCTCACTTTCTGTTCTGTGTTTTTCCAGCAACAGCCATAGATTTTATTTTTAGGTAAGTCCCTCTTCCACTCTTGGTTCAAGTAATCTGAAAGTGTTCTACCTCTGGCTGTAGAAGCAATGCCCATAACACAGACTTAATTCACTAAGAGTGGAGATTTTGTTGGGCTCATAAGGATAGGGGGATTCTTCTTTTACTGCTGGACTTAAATCTGGAAGAATGTAGGCTGAAGCTTCCTGAAACAATCACAGCTCTACAGTCTCAGAAAGAAAGTAGACCTAGAAGGGATCAGAGCTCAACAGAAAGGGGGGCCAGCTGCTCCTGATGGCAGATTTGACCTGAAAGCAACAAAAACATCACAATTAAGTCACGAAGGTTTTCTGTCACTTGCAACCAGGAGTCATGGTGAAAACATTCAGTTATTTCTGATACATGTTGGAGTTGCCTCTTGCTTCCTCTACTCCACATCCCCTTAGTGATGTCAGCTGTCTTGCTGCTATTCGTAAGTGCATTGCCTTCTCTGACTGTACTGTACCCATAACAGATTAAGGAGGAAATCATCTTGTTCATACTTTGTCCTTGCCATACTCTGTCTTCTCAGCATGAGAACCATTGCTTCTGCCTCATAAAGACCCTATGAAAACACTCAGCAGGTCCTGTACCTGCCCACCTTGGGATGTACCCTGAGCTACTGGATCTCAGAGTTTAAGGGTTAGAGCCCATCCAGGCTCCCCTTACTCCAATCCCTGGATCTCTTTGGTGTATTTATGATAACGTCTTCTCTGTATGCGTGGGTTCGAATCCCATCCTCATCATCTGGTTGAGTTTATGGCCTTCTGTTGTGAAGAAACCACCACCCGCAATGCGGGAGACTTGGATTCTATTCCTGTGTAGGGAAGATATCCACTCCGGATATCCACTCCTCTCTTGGGCTTGCCTGGAGCGTCTGCCTCCAATGTGGGAGGCCCAAGTTTGATCCCTGGGTTGGGAAGATACCCTGGAGAAGGAAAAGGTAACCCACTCCAGTATTCTTGCCTGGAGAATCCCATGGATGGAGAAGCCTGGTAGACTACAGTCCACAGGCCTGTATAAAATCAGATATGACTAAGCAACTTCATCTTTACCTTCTCTTTTTCCAGTTGACAATAGTTCATAAGAAATGAATTGTGGTGATTAAAACAGAGCAGAAAACAGCATCAACAGGCTCTGTGAATAGGCCTTTTCCTAAACATTAAATAACTGAAATGGTAAATTAAAACAGTTTAAAACATAGCATCCTTGCATAGGAAGGAATCTTGAGTAATCAACATAATTCAAAGGAACCATTTTATCTTATTTTGTTTTTTTAAATGAGTAAATGCAAAAGAATATCCATTAAATATATTTATGTCTGTATTTTAAAAAGCTTTTGGAAAACAACTTCAAGTACTCATCCCTCTGTTGAAGAACCTTGCATAAAGGGCACATACCTTCAACTTTATTGGTAAAGAAAACTTATTTTATGAAGTAGTTTTGGCAATTTCAATTTCTATTTGCAGGGAATTTAACCATAGCAATACATTTTACTAAGATTTCATATTTTTTAAATAGTTATCTATTACCTAAAGGAGTAAAATGCTATCTTATGGATTTGCTTATATTTATAATTAAAAAATGAAATTGAATGACTTTTCACATGCTTATTGAACATTTATTTAGACTATTTTTTGTCGTTTTCCTGATACGGATTTTGTATTTACTGTATATTAATCCTATGTATATTCTGTATACTAATCCTATGTCAATTAAAATTCTGAAAACATCATATTCACACTTGTAATTTGTTTTTTCTCCCTTTTAAAATAATAACATTTAACATTTATGATAACCTTAAAATATCTGAAGATGAAAGAAGTGAGGCCAAAGTTACATTAAACATATATATTAACTTGAGAAATGATGTTCTTCAACATTTTATCTCTCAGTCATAAATATCATTTTATCTATTTGTTTATTTTACTGTATTTTAATAAAAATTTATAATTTCCTCATAAAGCTTTTGCTTACTTGATGTTAGATTCATTCACATATCATATATCAGAGCTTTTTGGTTAAACATATATTGCAAATGAATTTATTGTCATATATTAATTGTATAATCATGAATTTTCAAAAAGCATTTTTTTAGTTAATTATGATTATTTGTAGACACTTTTGATTTTTCTATTTAAAATTGTATCCCCTGGAAAAACTTGCTATTTGATCTTCTTTCTCTCCCCACTTGTTTTTCTTTCCTTCTGTGTTGCCTTTTGTATGACTCAGACTCCAAGAGAAAATTGCATAGAAGTGGTGGCAATTGACCTCCTAGTTTTCTTTTTAATCTTGAAAAAAAAAAAAAAGTTTTTATTGTTACACATTAAGTATTATATAAATGTGCCCTAGATTTTTTTAACTGTTCTTACCAAACAATTATAGAAAATTCAGTTATATTCTTATTTTGCAGAGCATATTTATCATGAGTTGATCCTGAAGTTTATCATTTTTCTATATTGTTTAAGGTAAATATTTTACTTCCCTTCTTAAATTTGTTAATATGGTAAAAATGGAAAAGTTGTCTCTCTAAATTTTGTTAACTCTTACATACCAGAGAGAAATACAAATTTGTAGATGCTATTTTCTTGTTCTATATCCATGGGTATGGTTTACTAACATTTTGTTTAGAACTTTGCATCTACAAATAAGGTGAAGTCGCTCAGTCGTGTCCGACTCTTTGCAACCATGTGGACTGTAACCTACTAGGCTTCTCCATCCATGGGATTCTCCAGGCAAGAATACTGGAGGCGATTGCCATTTCCTTCTCCAGGGGCTCTTCCCAACCCAGGGATCGAACCCGGGTCTCCCACATTGGAGGCAGATGCTTTAACCTCTGAGTCACTAGGGAAGCCCATTTATGAATTAGACTCTCCTATAATTTTGTTCTCAATGTTCTCCTTTGGATATCAAGGTTATGCTAACCTCATAAAAAGAGATAGAGTCACCCTTTGTTATTGTTCAGTGAAGTTTGCATTGCCTGAGATGATCTTCTCCTTGAAACTGTGAGAGAACCCTGGTGGTCCTATGTTCTATATTTGAGAGACCCTAATGGGTCTTGTATTCTCTTTGCAGAATATTTCTCTCTATGGATTCAGTGTCTTTAATAGTTATAAAGTGTTTGGGCCTGGGATCCTTAGGAAACAGAATAGTCTTGAAAAATTCATTCACAGGAAGCAGGAATGAGGGGCAAAGTGTTGAAATAAAGGACAGAGCTGGAAGCCAACACCTGGATGTTCTCGTGAGTTAGCCTCTGTTAGGCATTCTGTTGGCTGATTTCACAGTCCCTGAGATCATACATAACATCATACCATCAAGTCGGTAGATTCAGAATGTATAGTTGACAAAAGTTAATAACTATTCATGATAAAAATTCTCCACAAATGAGAAATAGAGAAAAGATCCTCCAATTTACTAAAGAATGTCTACAAATACTTACAGGTAACATTATACACATTGGTGAAGACAGAACTGCTTGAGATGTAGAAAAGGCAAGGATGAATACCTTCATCACTTCTATTCAACATTTTACCAGTGCTCCCTGCCAAGGCTAAAAGTCAGAAAAAGAAATAAAAATTAGACAGCAAGGAGCAAATAATTTTATTTACAGATGACCTGATTGTGGAAAAAATCCTAAGGAAAACCAAAAAAGAATATGGAAATGAATAAGTGAATTTAGGAAAGTCAATTAAGAACAAAGTACAAGAAAAATTATTATATTTCTCTGTATTCACAAAAAAGTAATTTAAAAATGAAATAGACTATCAATATTTTTACAATAACACTCAAAATGTAAAACGCTTGGGAATAAAGTCAATGAAATAATCCACAAGACCTGCACATTTAAAACTATGGACAATTACAGGGGAAAAGATTTAAATAAATATGAATAGATGAGCTTCCCTGGTGGCTCAGACAGTGAAGAATCTGCCTGCAATGCAGGAGACCCAGGTTTTTATCCCTGCGTCAGAAGTTCCCCTGGAGGAGGGAATGGCTACCTACTCCAGTATTCTTCTCTGGAGAAATCCATGGGCAGAGGAGCTTGGCAGGCTACACCCCATGGAGTCACAAACAGTCCACTTTCATAGATTAAAAACAAGAAATCAGACACAAAAAATGTTATTTATTCTCAATATGATATATTGTTTCAGTGTAATAGCGTTAATAATCTCAGGTCTTATTTTTTTTTTTAGAAATTAACAAAAGGATTATTATCCAATTATTCACCTCTGTATTTCTCAACTGTATTACCCTTTTGTTGCCACATTATATATAAATTCTTTCTCTTACCAGCAATTCTAATTTATTGTTAAACCCACTCACAGAGTTTTTAATTTAAATTATCACATTACCACATTATCTCTGTCATTTTAGTTCTATTCAATTTGGTCTCTCTTGGAATCTACTGGATAACTTTAATACATTTTTTTCTTAATTCATATATTTAATTCCTTCATTCATTTTATTAACATTTTAATATATTGTTTATTTTATGCTTCCAGAATTTGAAGTCATTACATGTCAAATCCAGCCGTCGGTAAATTTGTTCACTCAATTCTCATGTATGATACATCTTTCCTTGTGTATTTTGAGTTTTGACTATGAGTTCATATATTTTGGAATGTTATATGTGAGAACTGTTTGGAGATGTAAAACTAGGTTCCATCACAGAAAATTTATAGTTGCCTCTACCAGCACCTCATGGTACGTCCAGCTTGAGAGCAACTTTTTAAAAAAGTACTCAGCTTGAGGTATTTTGTTCCAGTCAGATTATGTGATTTGAGGCTAGTTATAGTTACAAATTCTCAGGGAAAAGTATTTTCCCCCTTTTCTAAGGGCTATGCTTCATGAAAGGCAATTTTCTTTACAGTCCCCTGCAAGGAAATGAATTTTTCTGTTTCCTCATGATGCTAACAATGTAATTCTTTAATGCTGCAAAGTGTGTGTCTCTCTTATTAGCACCACTGGCAGACTGAATTTTGCTTCCTATACCTCAGCAAAGTATGATTTTGGAAGCGTTGATCAAGTTCAGCCAGCTTTGAAAATGTGCTCAATGTCAAAGGCCATTTTAATGGTCTTCTCTCTCTTACTCTATGACTCTGAACAAGGAGCCGCAGTCTAAAACTCTCCCCCACTGCTGATGTACCATGATGAGAATGAGGGATCCCGCGGTGAAGTCACTTTGCTAGCTTACAAGTAGCATGTTATAGATACAAGTTGCCTTAGCCTATGTTTTGAGGAAACAGAGCCTGAGTCAAAATACTGAGTGCTAAGCCTTGTCAGGGAGAGAGTTTATTTAAAAAAAAAAAAAAAAAACAGTAAAAAGAAGAGGTGGGTATATGGAAAGAGAAAGAGCAAAAAGTGAGGGTGTGAGCAACAGGAATCCTCATTCTTTGCTGATGATATTGAAAAATGGTACAGCTAGAAGAACAGTCTGGCTATTTCTAACAAAACTAAACATTGCACTCCTTGGTATTTACTCAAAGGAACTTAAAACTTATGTTAATCCAAAAAAAAAAGCCATACTTAGATGGCTGCTGCTGCTGCTAAGTTGCTTCAGTCATGTCCTACTCTGTGCGACCCCATAGATGGCAGCTCACAATAGTCCCCCATCCCTGGGACTCTCCAGGCAAGAACAGGAACGGGTTGCCGTTTCTTTCTCCAATGCATGAAAGTGAAAAGTGAAAGTGAAGTCGTTCAGTCATGTCCGACTCTTCGCAACGCCATGGACTGCAGCCTACCAGGCTCCTCCGTCTGTGGGATTTTCCAGGCAAGAGTAGTGGAGTGAGGTGTCATTGCCTTCTCCGACATAGATAGCAGTTTTATTCATAGCTGCCAAGATGTGTAAAGCAAACGAAATGTCCTTTAATAGATGAATGGATAAACTATAATACATTCAGACAATGGAATATTCAGTTCAGTTCAGTCGCTCAGTCGTATCCCACTCTTTGCGACCCCATGAATCGCAGCACACCAGGCCTCCCTGTCCATCACCAACTCCCGGAGTTCACTCAGACTCACGCCCATAGAGTCCGTGATGCCATCCAGCAATCTCATCCTCGGTCGTCCCCTTCTCCTCCTGCCCCCAATCCCGCCCAGCATCAGAGTCTTTTCCAATGAGTCAACTCTTCACATCAGGTGGCCAAAGTACTGGAGTTTCAGCTTTAGCATCATTCCTTCCAAAGAAATCCCAGGGCTGATCTCCTTCAGAATGGACTGGTTGGATCTCTTTGCAGTCCAAGGGACTCGCAAGAGTCTTCTCCAACACCACAGTTCAAAATCATCAATTCTTCGGTGCTCAGCCTTCTTCACAGTCCAACTCTCACATCCATATATGACCACTGGAAAAACCATAGCCTTGACTAGTTGGACCTTAGTCGGCAAAGTAATGTCTCTACTTTTGAATATGTTCTCTAGGTTGGTCATAACTTTTCTTCCAAGGAGTAAGCGTCTTTTAATGTCATGGCTGCAGTCACCATCTCCAGTGATTTTGGAGCCAAGAAAAATACAGTCTGACACTGTTTCCACTGTTTCCCCATCTATTTCCCATGAAGTGATGGGACTGGATGCCATGATCTTCATTTTCTGAATGTTGAGTTTAAGCCAACTTTTTCACTCTCCTCTTTTACTTTCATTAAGAGGCTTCACTTTCTGCCATAAGGGTGGTGTCATCTGCATAACTGAGGTCATTGATATTTCTCCCAGCAATCTTGATTCCAGCTTGTGTTTCTTCCAGTCCAGCGTTTCTCATGATGTACTCTGCATATAAGTTAAATAAGCAGGGTGACAATATACAGCCTTGATGTACTCCTTTCCTATTTGGAACAAGTCTGTTGTTCCATGTCCAGTTCTAACTGTTGCTTCCTGACCTGCATATGGATTTCTCAAGAGGCAGGTCAGGTGGTCTGTATTCCCATCTCTTTCAGAACTTTCCACAGTTTATTGTGATCCACACAGTCAAAGGCTTTGGCATAGTCAATAAAGCAGAAATTGATGTTTTTCTGGAACTCTCTTGCTTTTTCTGTGATCCAGCAGATGTTGGCAATTTGATCTCTGGTTCCTCTGCCTTTTCTAAACCCAGCTTAAACAGCAGGAAATTCACAGTTCATGTATTGCTGAAGCCTGGCTTGGAGAATTTTAAGCATTACTGTACCAGTGTGTGAGATGAGTGCAATTATCCAGTAGTTTGAGTATTCTTTGGCATTGCCTTTCTTTGGGATTGGAATGAAAACTGACCTTTTCCAGTCCTGTGGCCACTGCTGAGTTTCCCAAATTTGCTGGCATATTGAGTGCAGCACTTTCACAGCATCATCTTTCAAGGTTTGAAATAGCTCAACTGGAATTCCATCACCTACACTATTCCATGCTAAAAAGAAATGTTAACAATGAAAAGAGATGTAGAACATTCAAAGGCAAACTTTTAAGTGAAAGTAGCCATTCTGAAAAGGCTACTTAGAGTATGATTCCCACTACTATATGACATTTTGGAAAAGGCAAAACTATAGAGATAGTAAAAATATCAGTGGTTGCAGGTATTAAGGAAGGTGTATGGATGAAACAGGCAAAACAAGGAGGACTTTCAGGTAGTGAAAAATACTCTATGTGATACTGTCATGGTGGATACATGTCACTACAGATGTGCCCAAAACTATAGAATGTCCAACACCCAGAGTGAACCCTAATGTAGACTATGGGTTTTAGGTGATAATAATTCATCAATGAAGGTTCATCAGTGGTAACAGTTGTAATCCATACCACTCTGGTGCAGGATACTGATAGCAGAGATGTGCCTATGTGGGATAAAGACTATGTACGTATATGGGAAATCTCTGTCCTTCCTGTTGAGTTTTTCTGTGGACCTAAAGTTGCTCCAATAAAATAAATCTATCTTTTAAAAAATGAGAATGTCTATTACAGAACCTTCTCAACTTCACAACCCAGCTTCTCTCAGGTGAAGAGGAACTGTTATACTCCTCAGAGAAGACCAGGATTTTGTTCATGAGATACTCTTTGATTTCACCCTATCAACTCCTGGGACTTTTCCATGGCATGTTGCCGGGTTGAGCATTTGGAGAATATGTTTTTGATCAGATGCTACACTGTCTGAGCAGGAAGCATGAGAAGAGTTAATACAAAGCTCTATGAGAGCTGAACATCAGGAAGTCAGCATGCTCACCTACCAGCAATGCTTAACCCAGCATTGAGGCCTCATTAAACTTTTTTCCAATTTTTAAATTGTGGCAAAATGTACACAAGACTTACTACCTTAACTATCTTTGAGTGGTAATAGATTCATAATGTGATACCATCAACACCTTTCATCTGCAAAACACCCTTCACCTTGCAAAACTGAAATCCTATACCCACTAGACAATAACACCATATTCTTCCAGCCCTCCAGCCCCTGGCAACAATCTTTCTTCTTCTACTTTTGGGCTCTATGATTTTGACAACTCTTTGTACTTCATATATTAATTAGCGTAATCACATAGTATTTGGATTTTCTGTCTTGCCTATTTCACTTAATGTCCTTCAGGTTCATTCATGCTGTAGCATATGTTAGAATTTTCTTTCCTTTTCTGGCTGAATAGTATTCTACTGTGGTACATATAATGTTTTTCCTATCCGTTCATTCATCGATGAATACTTGGACTGAATCTATTGTGCATGATGCTAGTATGAACATAAGTGTACAAATATATGTTCAATGCTTTGGGGTATATACCCAGTGAAAATGCTGGATTATATAGTAATTCTATGTTTACATTTTTTAGTAACTACCATACTCTTTTCCACAGGGACTATAAAAAAACATCCATTCCCAGCAGCAGTGCACAAGGATTACAATTTCTCCACACTCTTGCTAATACTTGTTATTTTTCTCTCATTATTTTTTCCATAATGATGTTAGATGGTATCTTATTATAGTTTTAATTTGAATTTCCCTAATAATTAGTTGTAGTGAACATCATTTCATGTGCTTATTAGCCATGTGTATATTTTTTTGGAGCAATTTCTATTCAAGTCTTTTGCTATTTTTGAAGTGGATTTGTTTTTGTTGAGTTTTAGGACTTCTATATATGTTCTGGATATTAAACCCCTGTCAGATATGTGATTTACTAATATTTTCTCCCATTCTGTGGGTTGACTTTCATTCTGTTGATAGTGGTTTTAGATTTACATTTGAAATATTTTTATCAAGTCCAATTGTCTATTTTTTCTTCATTGTCTCTGTTTTTGGTGTTACTTCCAAGAAATAATTGCCAAATCTAATGTTGTGAAGCTTTTATTTTATATTTTTTTCTAAGAATTTTATGCCTTTAGCCTTCTCACTGAAGTCTTGATTTATTTTGGATTAAGTTTTGTATATGCTGTTAGGTATGTTTCAAACTGTTCTTTTACATGTGATATCCACTTTTTCCAGAATCAATTGTTGAAAATATTCTCCTTTTTCCATTG
Source organism: Ovis aries (assembly GCF_016772045.2). Classification (NCBI taxonomy): domain Eukaryota; kingdom Metazoa; phylum Chordata; class Mammalia; order Artiodactyla; family Bovidae; genus Ovis; species Ovis aries. Next base: position 2,037,216 of record NC_056059.1, read on the forward strand.
AATTATCTTGGCACCTTTGCCAAACAACCATTTGACCATATGTTTAAGAGCTTATCTGAGTTCTATGTTCTATTCCATTGGTTAATATATCTGTCTTTATGCCAGTGAACACAGTGTTTTGATTATTAAAGCTTGGAGTGAGTTTTGAAATTAAGAAATGTGAATCCTCCAGCTTTGTGCTTGTTTTTATTTAATTTATGTATTGGCTGTGTTGGTCTTTACTGCTGCATGTGAGGGCTTTCTCGAGTTGCCTAGAGCAGGGGCTCCTCTAGTTGTAGCATGAGGGCTTCCACTGTGCTGGCTTCTCTTGTTTCAGAGCGTGGACTCCAGGGCCCAAGGGCTTCAGTAGTTGTGACATGTGGGTTTAGTAGTTGTGGTGCATGAGCTTAGCTGTCCCAAGGCATGTGGACTCTTTCTGAACCAGGGATTGAACCTGTATCCCCTGCCTTGGCAGGAGGATTCTTAACCACTGAACCACCAGAGAAGTCCACTCTGTGCTTGCTTTTTGAGATCATTTTGGCTCTTCGGGGTCCCTTGAGGTTTCATATTAATTTTAGGATGGGATTTTCTATTTCTAAAAAAAAATCATTGGAATTTTTATAGAGATTACATCTTTCATCTGTAGTGTAAATAGTACACAATCAAGGGGTGAAAATACAAACATAACTTCCTTATTTGCCAGGTATTATTCTAGGCACATTTATACCTTACAAATTTGACACCCACACAATGTTTACCAACAAATGAGGTATATATTTTTTTTCATTTTACAGATAAAATAGCTAATTATCAGAAAGCTCAAGTAACTGTAAATTCTGACACTATAATACAAGCTCATTTCAATACATGGTGCTGATCTTTATCTAGATAAAACCTGAGAAGATACTTATTATATGGAGAGTCCATTGTCATTCATGTCATGTTATTCATCCATGTCAAATGACTAACATGCTATTTTCCCATGATATCCTTAGAATATGTGGACTTTTATTATAACTCTGCACCTGAAATAGGCAAACTGTCACCCTAAACAGAATAAGATAAAATGTTTGCTTCCTATTTCACTAAAGATAAAAATTTGGCTTGATAATGCAAATAAAATTCTGTGAAAAATCACCCAGTGGGCCCTTGAAGTCTTTTTGTGTTATCAAAATATTCACATAGTAATTAATCAATCAGTGCTCTCTGAGAGTGGCTTAAGTACAGTCATTTTGAAAACTGCTCCAGCACCTGCTTGTGAAACAGAAATTGATTTGAAAATAGGAGTCAGTCTTTAATTTAAGTTAATATTTCATGGAGCAATTCTATTTGAAGTATTTCTCACTAAAACTAAGACGATTAATAAATCGCATACACACAACCAAAGGTGCAGTCACGATCAGGATGTATTGCACAATTGAGAGTCAGAGATGTGATACAGAATATGTATTTCAGCACCAGATTCAGGGTCTTTAGTTGTTATATTTTTAAGTCCTAGAGAGATTATCTAGTTCAGCAAATTGTTTAGTGCTACTCTGTGAAAGAAGATAAATCATCCTTCTATTTTTGGTTATATTGAATCTATTTAAATGCAGAAACAAATTAGTTGTAGTAATTAGTATATGGGCTTCCCTAGTAGCTCAGATGGTAAAGCATCCTTCTGCAGTACAGGAGACCTGGGTTCAATCCCTGAGTTGGGAAGATTCCTTAGAGAGAGATATAGTAACCCACTCCAGTATTCGTGCCTGATTCACATGGACAGAGGAGCCTGATGGACTACAGTCCATGGGGTCTCAAAGAGTCGGACATGACTGAGAGACTGACATGCACACAGCAATTAGTACACAGTAAGAAACGACAACCCACTCCAGTATTCTTGCCTGGAAAATCCCATGGACGGAGGAGCCTGGTAGGCTACAGTCCATGGGGTCACAAAGAGTCAGACATGACTGGGCGACTTCACTCACTTCACCACTGTATACATTAACTTTAGTATAATCAGCTACAGAGATGAATCTTAATATTACCTCTTTCTCAAGAAATATGTCATCTCATTTACCTATCTCTGATCAACTGGCTTAATCTGAGAAAAATCTTTAATGTTTGGAAATTCTGCCCCACACAGCTGCTCGTCTGCTCACCTGCGGCCAGGGTGTGAAGATCAGAGGACTGAGCAGGAGCAGTGGACAGATCTGCTACTTTGGTGCCATATCAGATGATTTTATAATCTTTTTTTAAACCACTACTGAATGTACAGTGTTCAGAAACATTCCAAAGTCTGTTTCCGATGTCGCTTCCTTCCAGACTCAAGGCTGCCCTCCATCTCTGTCCTCTTCTCCAAAGCCCTTCTAAGATACGATTTAAGAGGGCTTTCTTTTCCCTCAATTAAAAGCAGATAATGAAGAGGAAAAGTTAAAATTTTACTGCTGCTCCTTCTGCCTCTGTGACTCAGCTTGCTCCTTGCAAAGTCTGGATCAGGTGCATCATGTAGTCTCAAAGCAGGGACTCACAATACTAGGAACTGGAGCTTATCTCACCCTTGTCCTGCTCTTTGCAATCACCAAGCTCCTGCAAACCTCCTTAATCATGCCTGTCCATGTATAAAATCTCTGTAACCACTTTGTTCAGGACTCAGAGCTTGGAGTGTTAACTCCTCTGGGACCACCGGCATAATAAGCTTGAGTTCTCCAACTCTCTGAGTGTGGTGCTTGGTTTCTCGAGTACTGGTTTCTGCAACAATAAGCTCTACATAAAGATGTGCTTCAAAACTACACTTGGAGCAGCAAGAAGATGATTATTTCTTTAGTATGTTGCTTCTTTGGGTTAATGAACTAGAATAACTTTGATGTAATCTCTGTGTAAGCCATGTATGTCCAGCTGACCAGGTATGTGTATAATATGTTAATTGCTCAGTTATGTCTGACTCTTTGCAATCTTTGGACTGTAGCCCACCAGGCTCCTCTGTCCATGGGATTCTCTAGGCAAGAATACTGGAGTGGGTTGCCATAACCTTCTCCAGAGGAGGTATGTGTATGCCTGGTTGCAAATGGTTATGTGGAAGAAATATGGCTACAAGACAAAACTAAATGAAAGTACAATTTATTAGCTGTCACAGCATGGATCTGGTCTTCACACTGAATTCTTATTGGGGCAAATACTACTAAAAGTAGATGTACTAGAGATATGGAAATAAGAAATTTTTAAGCGCAGAGAGGGTCTCACCCTCCTGATTCCCTATCCCCATGCTTTCCCATGTAGGTCAGGGGTCAGGGGTTGACTCAACGCTCTGATTCTGAACACAAATGATATAAACTCCAGACCCACACAACTGATCTTCTCACTTTTCTTCTTCATTACAACCTGTGTTTAATCACACACACACATATGCACACACAAATAATTTCATCTGTGGTTCACATATTTAACTTTCCTTCTGTGAATTCTGCTCAGAGGTATATCCTTCAGAAATCCCTTTTTAACTGCAGCTAAACGTATGACCATGTTATGTGACAATGCCCCTACCTGCAAAGCATCATCTGAATGTAATCTGTAAGTGGTTTCTCTGCTCCATAGGTTATCATAACTGCATCAGCACCGAAGAATTCCAAAGTACTCTCCCTTTGGGGAGCTAACCATCCTGTAATATCTTGTAAATTAGTTTTTCCCTTCCCACGAATATACATGTAATCTTTTAATACTCCTTGGCTATTTCTCCTTTTCGTGTTCTTCATTCCTTCTTCCCTGTCTAGACTTGTCAGAGGCACCCACAGACATTAGTGCATCACCTGGACTAATGAGACTGCTGATGGACAGAGGAAGCATCCTCCTTTCACCTGAGACTCATCATGACTGTGGTCATTGGCCAAGGGGCAGCTTTCTTCTCTGCCTTTGGAAACTTATCTCTTTCTAAATTAATCGCTCCCTGGTTGCCATAGACATAATCTCCTGACCCTCACTTTATTAGTCCTGAATTTTCACTAACAAAGCTAGGTAGGAAGTCAGGAAACACCTGGGGTAACAGGCAAATTTTGCCTTGGAATATGGAATGAAGCAGGGCAAAGGCTAATAGAGTTTTGTCAAGAGAATGCACTGGTCATAGCAAACACCCTCTTCCAACAACACAAGAGAAGACTCTACACATGGACATCACCAGATGGTCAACACTGAAATCAGATTGATTATATTCTTTACAACCAAAGATGGAGAAGCTCTATACAGTCAGCAAAAACAAGACCAGGAGCTTACTGTGGCTCAGATCATGAACTCCTTATTGCCAAATTCAGACTTAAATTGAAGAAAGTGGGGAAAACCACTAGGCCATTCAGGTATGACCTAAATCAAATTCCTTATGCTTATATGGTGGAATTGAGAAATAGATTTAAGGGACTAGATCTGATAGATAGAGTGCCTGATAAGCTGTGGACGGAGGTTTGTGACATTGCATAGGAGACAGAGATCAAGACTATCCCCATGGAAAAGAAATGCAAAAAAGCAAAATGGCTGTCTGAGGAGGCCTTACAAATGGGAGGTGGGAGGGGGGTTCATGTTTGGGAACGCATGTAAGAATTAAAGATTTTAAAATTATAAAAAAAAAAGAGAAGATAAGCTAAAAGCAAAGGAGAAAAGGAGATATATAAGCATCTGAATGCAGAGTCACGAAGAAGAGCAAGGAGAGATATGAAAGCCTTCCTAGGCTATCAATGCAAAGAAATAGAGGAAAACAACAGAACGGGAAAGACTAGAGATCTCTTCAAGAAAATTAGAGATACCAAGGGAACATTTCATGCAAAGATGGGCTCGATAAAGGACAGAAATGGTATGGACCTAACAGAAGCAGAAAATATTGAGAGGCAGCAGGAATAGACAGAAGAACTGTACAAAAAAGATCTTCACTACCTGGATAATCACGATGCTGTGATCACTCATCTAGAGCCAGACATCCTGGAATGTGAAGCCAAGTGGGCCTTAGAAAGCATCACTATGAACAAAGCTAGTGGAGGTGATGGAATTCCAGTTGAGCTATTTCAAAGCCTGGAGGATGATGCTGTGAAAGTGCTGCACTCAATATGACAGCAAATTTGGAAAACTCCGCAGTGGCCACAGGACTGGAAAAGGTCAGTTTTCATTCCCATCCCAAAGGAAGGCAATGCCAAAGAATGCTCAAACTACCACACAATTGCACTGATCTCACACACTGGTACAGTAATGCTCAAAATTCTCCAAGCCAGGCTTCAGCAATACGTGAATCATGAACTTCCAGATGTTCAAGCTGCTTTTAGAAAAGGCAGAGGAACCAGAGATCAAATTGCCAACATCTGCTGGATCATGGAAAAGGAAGAGAGTTCCAGAAAAACATATATTTCTGCTTTATTGACTATGCCAAAGCCTTTGACTGTGTGGATCACAATAAACTGTGGAAAATTCTGAAAGAGATGGGAATACCAGACCACCTGACCTGCCTCTTGAGTAACCTGTATGCAAGTCAGGAAGCAACAGTTAGAACTAGACATGGAACAATAGACTGGTTCCAAATAAGAAAAGGAGTACGTCAAGGCTGTATATTGTCACCCTGCTTATTTAACTTATATGCAGAGTACATCATGAGAAAAGCTGGACTGGAAGAAACACAAGCTGGAATCAAGATTGCTGGGAGAAATATCAATAACTTCAGATATGCAGATGACACCATCCGTATGGCAGAAAATGAAGAGGGACTAAAAAGCCTCTTAATGAAAGTAACAGGGGAGAGTGAAAAAGTTGGCTTAAAGCTCAACATTTAGAAAATGAAGATCATAGCATCTGGTCCCATCATTCATGGGAAATAGATGGGAATACAGTGTCAGACTTTATTGTTTTGGGCTCCGAAATCACTACTCCAAAGATGGTGATTGCAGCCATGAAATTAAAAGATGCTTATTCTTTGGAAGGAAAGTTATGACCAATCTAGAAAGCATATTCAAAAACAGAGACATTACTTTGCCAACAAAGGTCCGTCTAGTAAAGGCTATAGTTTTTCCAGTGGTCAGGTATGGATGTGAGAGTTGGACTGTAAAGAAAGCTGAGTGCTGAAGAACTGATGCTTTTGAATTGGGTGCTGGAGAAGACTCTTGAGAGTCCCTTGGACTGCAAGGAGATCTAACCAGTCCATTCTAAAGACGATCAGCCCTGGGCATTCTTTGGAAGGACTGATGCTAAAGCTGAAACTCTAATACTTTGGCCACCTCATGCAAAGAGTTGACTCATTGGAAAAGATTCTGATGCTGGGAGGGATTGGGGGCAGGAGGTGAAGGGGAAGACAGAGGATGAGATGGTTGGATGGCATCACCGACTTGATGGACATGAGTTTGAGTGAACTCCAGAAACTGGTGATGGACAGGGAGGCCTGACGTGCCGCAATTCATGGGGTCGCAAAGAGCTGGACACGACTGAGAGACTGAACTGAACTGAAGCTATCCAACCCAAGCCATCACCATCTGTTTGCATTCATACAGTGGAATTTTCCTCCAGGCATAATGGAGTAAGTGAGGATTTCTCATGAATTATCCCCATAGAGCTAATGCCCACATAACAGTTCCAGAGATGTTGCTGGAAACATCAGGAGGATAATGCATGAGGTGATGAAGCCTGATAACTGGAGATCAGACTGAAGTTCTCAGTCTGCTTCCATCAAAGGGAGACGTAGGTCTTCCCTATTTCTACAAAGCAGAGCAATGCCTATTGCATTTATTACTGAGAGTTTGGTAATTGGTTATAAGGAAGAAAATCAAAATATAACTTTAAGGAAAGATTATATATTTTTTCTAGTGCCTATTGGACATAAATGTTCCATGATTGAGGCAATTTCTCTATCTTTATTTCAAGGGATGATTTCTCTCCATTCACCAGAATCCTATTTGACCCTGTTCTCTCATCTCAGGATCCAAAACCAAACTCTTTCCTCAACCCCCGGACAAAGCTCCATCCTTCCTGCTCCAGCATATTAGATGGAAAGAACGTCCATCATCCTCAAAGGAACCCGCCACTCCCACCCCAGCCCCCATGCCTTCATGCATGGAGTGGTCTCATCTCCTCTAAATCTTAAAAAGAAGTCACTGGTGTCAATCGTATATGCCTTAAAGTCTAAATTTTTCAAACTATTGAGGCACAAGAGTCAGCAAATATCTCCACTGAGACTAATTAAAATTTTAATTATTTGAGGATTGATTTAGAGTTACTATTAGGTTGGCCAAAGAGTTTATTCAGATTTTTTCATAAGATCTTAGGTTAAAAAATCTGAATGAACTTTTTGGCCAAGTTACTAATTTAATTTTATTAGTAAGCAATGTAAAAGGTGTGCATTTCTGTCACTTCAAAATCTAAAGACTGTTCATTTACACAGATATCCCTGGATCAGGAAGATCCTCTGGAGAAGAGAATGGGATCACAAAGAGTTGGACACAACTGAATGACTTAACACTACTACATACTTTTCTTATATTTAACTTCACTTAAAAAGTTCATCATGTGCCATGTTAATACTCAGAAAATATTTTGTTTCTTCAAATGCCAATTTTCTGGTTTCTACCTTTTGAAGCATTTAATTCCAGCCATTAGAAACATGTGTCACCTATAAAATATCATTTAGAATATATTATATTAATATATCATTTAAATATATTATTTAAAGAAAAGCCAGTTCATAGCTGACTCCTAAAAAAAACCACCTGGGACAATAGGTTTCTAAGTAGAACCTTAGATTTATGGATTAAAAATGCTGTGCATTACAGTACAGGGCATTCGTATTTTTAATGAGTGTTTCCAGATAATGCTGATTCTGAGGGAGGTTTAAGAATCACTTCTATATTTTCTTGCTGGCCACCCAGCATCTTGGGTGCTGTCTGGACTCAGGCCTTTTTCAAGCATCTGCTCCTAAATCTGGATCTGTAGCTGGTCCGTAAATGGGGAGATAACTAGGATTCAGGAAGAAAAATGGTGCAACATTGTGACCCCATCCCTTCTCAGGCTCTCAGTAACTGTATGGTGAGCCGAAAACTATTTATCCTCCTTGGCTTTACTGAACTTGTTTTTTTTTTTTTTTTTTCTCAGTGATTTTTAAAAATTTTTTTTTAATTACAGGACAATTGCTTTGCAATATTGTGTTGGCTTCTGCCGTACAACAATGTGTGTCAGCCATAAGTGTACACATGTCCCCTTAATCTTGAACCTCTCCCCCACCTCCACCCCATCCTACACCTTTAGGTTGTCACAGAGCACCGTGTTGAGGTCCCTGTGCCCATACAGCAACTTCCTATTAGCTATCTATTTTATGTATGGTAACACATACATTTCAATGCTCCTCTCTCACTTCATCCCACCATCTCCTTCCCCTGCTGTGTCCAAGTTTGTTCTGCATGTCTGCATCTCTATTCCTGCCCTGCAAATAGGTTCATCAGTACCATTTGTCTAGATTATATATATATATATAATACACAATAATTGTTTTTCCCTTTCTGACTTTCTTCACTCTGCATAACAAGCTCTAGGTTCATCCACTTCACTAGAACTGACTCAAATGTGTTCCTTTTATGGTTGAGTAATACTCCATTGTGTATATATACCACAGCTTCTTTATCCATTCATCTGTTGATGGACATCTAGGTTTCTTCCATGGCCTACCTATTGTAAATAGTGCTGCAATGAACATTGGCGTTACATGTGTCTTTTTCAATTCTGGTTTTTTCAGAGTATGTGCCCAGTAGTGGTACTGCTGAGTCATATGGTAGTTTTATTCCTAACTTTTTAAGGAATCTCCATGCTGTTCTCCATAGTGGCTATATCAATTTGAAATTATTTTTAAAATCAAAATTGTTGGGGATGGAATGGGATAATGTAAGTGAACTGTTCAGTAAACTTTATGGCTTCTTATAAGAAGAAGAGGTTGTAATTAGGACACAGATTATCCTTCTTGTAGCTCATGGCTGACCTTTCTCTTCTTATTTCATCTGAGATATTAAAATCATTTACATGGAAGGCAGGGACCAGTGCAATTAATTGCAGCTGAAATTGCAACACTTCTTTTCTGTCTCAGCCTTTCCTTGTGATGTGATGTGTCCTAATCTATCAGATATAGAAAGTGAATCCCCTGTAGGACTAGACAGGGGATTAAACAAAAACGATCATGTTTGTTTTACTTCATTCAGTATTCTTAGCAAGCCTGAAAATAGAAATGGGAATGAAGAGTGTAAAGTGAAAGCATAAGTCAATTGATGGATTTGGTCTAGGGTCATAAAGAGCACTTCCACAAGCTCTGATCTCCAGGATTTGGGGTCATGCACCTACAGTACAAACTTTGTAAGCACACTTTCACTGTACTTATATCTTTAAAGCAGTTCAAAAATGAATACACTACTTTGTTATTCACTATATAGATTTTAAGTATATATAAAAATAGAAACTTGACAGGATGAGATAAAGATTAGTAGACTATACACCATGGTGAAGGTGCTTAATGCCACTGGATTACATTTAGAATGGTTAGAATGGTAAATTTTATGTTATGATATTTGATGTATATTTTATTATAAACAAAATTGTTTACATAAGTAGAAATAATACCCTAAAGTTATCCATCCAAAGTTATCCATCCAGAATACCTGGTGTGCCCCATGGTGGTTGGCTGGAGCTATCAGAGAAGCTTAAAGTCAGAGTGAACATACTGCAGTCCTAGTCTCCATTATTAAAGGCCAAATCTCCTGCGAGACAGAATCCTTTAGGAAACATGCAAGGTCATGGAGGAAAACCAGCTATGTGACCCTGGGCAAGTCACTTAAACATCCTATTGTTAGGTTTCCTAATATTTTTAATGGAAGGTAAAAAATTCTTATATATTCACATCAGATGTGTATTAGAGTAATTTACATTAAACATTTCATAAATCCAATGGGGACAGATGGTTGCTAGACTTCTTGTAGAAATCATTTAATAATGTATGCAAATGTCAAATCACTATATAGTATGTCTGAAACTAACGTAACATTATATATTAACTGTATTTCAAAAAAATTCACAATCTTCAAAAGAGCTTCATAATATAGAGTATTATTCAGATGTTTTAATGAGAAAAATTATTTTTTAAGTTATGCAGTTTATTTAAGATCACTGTTTCAGAAGTCAGACTCAGAGTCTGAATCCATGTCTTAGGTCCAAATCCTTATTCCATCCCCTAGAGGTGACAAGAGGTATAACCACCTGCAAGGGGTTTTGTGAAGATTAATCAAAATGATTGAAGTAAAGCATTATGAACAGTTATTAGGCAGAATAGATCCTCTTTGAAAACTTTCTGTTTTTTCATGATACACTGTTTTGTCGAAAGTTTTACTTTCATCTTCAGGTTCAAACGATTCACTACGAAAAGAAACCTCTTGTTACACACAATAAACCTATTTCAATTTCTTAATCGGGGGTTATTTTACTTATTTTCAATACACATTCACTAGAAGAATCTGATGCAAAAGAGAGAAGTAACAGTGTGGTGATGGTTTAGTCACTAAGTCGTGTCCGACTCTTGCAACCCCATGGACTGTAGCCTGCCAAGTTCCTCTGTCCATGGAATTTCCTGGGCAAAAATACTGGAGTGGGTTGCCCTTTCCTTCTCCAGGGGATCTTCCTGACTCAGGGATCAAACCTGGGTCTCCTGCATTGCAGGCAGATTCTTTACCAAGTGAGCCACCAAGGAAGCCCTAAGTAACAGCGTTGCTATTGCTGTTGCTTAGTCGCTAAATCATGAATTTTTGCTACCCCATGGACTGCCAGGCTCCTCTTTCCATGGGATTTTCCAAGCAAGCATACTGGAGTAGGTTGCCATTTCCTTCTCCAAGTAAAAGTGTGTACATCACCAAATTGGGCTGAAACCTACACCCAGATTTGGACAGCATTGGGAAATTCTATGCAAAAGCAATCTGGAGTTCCAGCTGGGAAAGGGTCATGGGTGGTGCGTCCACCCCATGGGTGAGAGTTAAATTTTGGAGGCTCCCACTTGTAATCTCAAGCCAGAAAACTGGTATCATCAGTTTGAGCACGAAAATGCAACTCTAGGTTTTTACTTTTACAATAGTGTTTCTTTCACCTTGTGAGTTGCAAGACTTTTCAGACCCCAGAGAGCTGATCAGGCCTCCTCTGGGGCTCCAGGGGCTCAGGAAATTTGAAGTCTCACGCCCCAGCTTATCTAAGATGGCACTTGCATTGCTGGTAACAACTGGTATGCTTGCAGGCAGGCACATAGTCTAGGCAGGATCCAGGCAAAATCGGAAGTCAGTCAGACACTCCCTACATCAGACCCTGAGAAAAACTACTTCTATTTTAATTTCCCTAAAATACACTGTATATGATATAAATCAGTAAATGAATTAATATTTGTATTTCCTTAGGGAACAAATTAAGGGTGACTTTAAGGGCAAATTAATCTCTGTCTCCCCTCCCCCTTATCTTCTTTTCTCTACTCCATCAAACACAAACACACACACACACACACACACACACACACGGATACACACAAAGTAACAATCCTGAGCAATTAAACCATGAAGTCACATATAAAAGAAGAGGTGAGATTATAGAACAGTGCTAGAAATTTGACTCTTCATTTTGCATAGAATGAGACTGAGACTCAGAAATTTTGAATAACTAACCAAGGTCAAGTAGCTAATATGCAGAAGAACTGAGTTTAAAAGCCAGTCTTCTGGCCCACAGGAAGTGTGTTCTACACCACACCCTCTGCTCTGTGAACACTGGTAGATAAAAGAATAATACAGAGAAGAAGAAAAAATAGAAGACCGTCCACAGAAGGCCAAGGGTCTAAGTGGCAGATGGGAGAGGTCCCCACTGACAAGTGTCATTTGTTAGAAAAGGCAAGACTCTTTGCAGTAGATGACATAGAATCTCCTTTTCTTTGTTATCATGTGTCCTCTGGTAGCTCTTGAGTAGCAAGATACTGTGTTTTGTGAAATGCCTGCTTTAGAGTTTCTTCCTTCTACTTTTACCTATTCAGGAAAGGCAATGAAAACATGTCACATCAAGTTAAATCAATGTTGGAATATGAGTGTGCAGAGTCTCTTGCTTTCCAGTACATCTTGCTAGGAGAGGCATTATGATCACACTGTCTTTCCAAGGATGACAGGAAGATGATAGGAAGAGCCTTGGAGTAGGGATTCTGTCTCCCTTCACAGCACAGAGCAGGCATGTTTTCTGGCCATTAAAATCGATTCAAGCTCAGGGTTGCTCTCCTGCTATACATCCCACAGAATGTAGACATCTTGTGGCTCTCTCCACCTTGCCCAGGGTAAACTGGCAATCTACAGTGGACTATGGTCCATAGGGTCACAAAGAGCTGGACATGACTAAAGTGATTTAGCAAATATAACCAGCATAAATGCTGGTACTCTGATTCCAAGGAAGAAACTGTCCTTGTCTGTGATCCACAAACCTTCTATCCTCTGCCTGTATCAGTGACACAGACCTATCTTGGGCCAAACCAGGTAATAGTGGGGATACAAACAAACGTGCTCTGCACTGCAGATGGCAGATGAGAGCCCAGTCAGACCGTGGGTGCAGTGAGGCAGTTTTTACAGCGTCATCCATCTCTATCAGGGGCTAAAACTGAGCTGTTTTGGCTGGTGTGCAATCATCAAGTCTACCACTTCGAATGACTATGAGTCAAGGACAGGTCAATCATGCAGCCTGCCTGTAATGAGAAGGTAATTTACATGTTGGTAATTAAATGGCAAAAAACAATTGCAACAATTAATGGGATCATAATTTATTATTTCTTTTACCACCATTCAGGCATTCTGACCTGAGTGGAATGCTATATCAGAGCGAATTATACTCCACTGATAGATGCCTAACAAGAAAAATAGAGATTTTAACCACAGGATAAGATGTTTGTGAAGTCCTGAGTGATGATTGTTACCATATTTTAAAGAAAATATACTTTAATCTTAAACATGAAAGTGTGAAGTAGAAATTATCTCATAAATGAAGTTTAAACAACTGAAAACTTTCTTGAGAATTTATTCTGAATGTCATATTAGTGAATTTTGTATGATTGTCTCTTACACTGGTTTAGTTGTTAAATACCAAATAGTGTTCTTAAAGGCTTTTAAAAGTGTGTCTGTGTGTGGGTGGGGGTGGGGGGTTGGTTTGAGCTCATGACATTTCAATTTAGTGTTCTTTTACTAAAGATTGGGGTTCTTTGAAATTACCATTCTGTAATTCTTATCACACATACAATTTTGTCAATCTCCTTGGTATAAATGTCAAGAAAAGACATGCCCTTTTCTCATATATAACAATTATCCTCCATAATTTGCAAATAATCAATTGTTCCATGAACTAGTCTGCTGTCTCCTTTTATGATTTGTATTTGTCTAGCTGTCCTTGTATTTCAGTGCATACAATCTGACCAGTGTTCACCCTACCAAGGGTCTTAAATGTACCACATGGAGGTTAATATAAAATCTATTTGCAATTCAATGTTTGTACAGGGTTCTAATATGAGATCCAAACAAATATTTATTCCACATATAAAGTCTTTAAGAGAAAAGAAATGAAAATTGAAACACTATCAAATTCAATTTTGTGCAATATTTGTTTGATTTTTGTGACATACTAATATTTTCTTCCAAAAGACAAATGTCACTCACCTAAAAAGCAGTTGAGAAAAAAAAAAAATCCTTCTAAAATTTCAGTCATAGATGAAACAGATTTTGTTTCCTGTTTTTATCCACAGATTCTCAGCCATACCTGATACTTCAACTAGAAATTAGTTAGAAAGGAGGTAGAGGATAGTTACTGTGCTTGAGAATCAGGAATATTTATGATGTTTGAAGCAACTCATAATTTAAAAATATGCTTCAGGTGTTAAGTTTCATGAGTGACTTACCCAGCAGTAGTTTTGTGTTTATGGCAGTGAAATGTTTTTCTCAGGCTAAATCCTGAGCCAAAGCCTGTTCTGCTTTGCATTTGTGAGAACTGCAGTTTGGAAGATGTTAATCACTTGCCATGAAGCACTCTTTAAAATGCCATTTTGAATAAGAAAAAATAGCCCTTTATCAGGTACATAAAGACATCTGAGGCATGTTTTGGTGTCTAATTTGAATGTACCAGGTAGCTGACAACACAGTACTTCTCAATTTGAAGATGCTTTTGCTGCAAAAACATATGTTCCCATGTGTCATATTACACAAAAGGCAATAATACATGATGAAAATAGTCTTTAAAAATATGCAAAAGCTATCTGATGATAAAAATACTTTGGGATCTGATAAGACTTGAACAAAACCCCAGACCCATAAGCACTCAGCTTTGTCCTACAAAACCCCAAAGAAAGCTTTGGTTCTCTGGCAGACACTTGTGCTATATGTTTGCTTTGAGGGCCTAAGTTCCAATCAGTTCAGTCACAAAATTGTGTCTGAATCTTTGCAACATCATGGACTGCAGCACACCAGGTTTCCTTGTCCAGAACCAACTCCCAGAGCTTGCTCAAACTCATGTCCATCTAGTCAGTGATGCCATCCAACCATCTCATGCCTCATCACCCCTTTCTCCTCCTGCCTTCAAATTTTCCCAGCATCAGAGTCTTTTCCAATTAGTCAGTTCTTTACATCAGGTGGCCAAAGTATTGAAGTTTCAGCCTTAGCATCAATCCTTCCAATGAATATTCAGGATTCATTTTCCTTATGATTGACTGGTTCTCCTTGCAGTCCAAGGGACTCTCAAGAGTCTTCTCCAACACCACAGTTCACAAGCATCAATTCTTCAACACTCAGCTTTCTTCACGGTCCAACTCTCACAGCCATACATGACTACCGGAAAAACCATAGCTTTGACAAGACAGAACTTTGTTGGCAAGTAATGTCTTGGTTTTTAATATGCTGTCTAGATTGATCATAACTTTTCTTCCAAGGATCAAGTGTCCTTTAATTTCATGGCTGCAGTCACCATCTGCAATGATTTTGGAGCCTCAAAAAATATAGTCTATCAACTGTTTCCACTCTTTCACCATCTATTTCCCATGAAGTGATGGGACCAGATACCATGATCTTAGTTTTTGAATGTTGAGTCTTAAGCCAACTTTTACTCTCTCCTCTTTTGCTTTCATCAAGAGTCTCTTTAGTTGTTCTTTGCTTTCTGTCATAAGGGTGGTGTCATCAGCATATCTAAGGTGACTGATATTTATTTCTTCCGGCAAACTTGATTCCAGCTTGTGCTTCATCCACCCCGGCATTTTACATGATTTATTCTCTGTTTAAGTTAAATAAGCTGGGTGACAATGTACAGCCTTGACATACTCCTTTCCCAAATAGGAACCAGTCTGTTGTTCCATGTCTGGTTCTGCTCTTGACATGCATGTAGGTTTTTCAGGAGGCAGGTAAGGTGGTCTGGCATTCTCATCTCTTTAAGAATTTTCCACAGTTTCTTGTGATCTGCAGAGTTAAAGGCTTTGGCGTAGTCAATAAAGTAGAAGTAGATGTTTTTCTGGAACTCTCTTGCTTTTCTGATGATCCAACAGATGTTGGCAATTTGATTCTCATTCCTCTGCCTTGTCTAAATCCATCGTGAACATCTGAATGTTCACTGTTCATGTGCTGTTTAAGCCTAGCTTGGAGAATTTTGAGCATTACTTTGCTAGCATATGAGATGAGTGCAGTTGTGGGTAGTTTGAGCATTCTTTGGTATTGCCTTTCTTTGGGATTGGAATGAAAATCGACCTTTTCCAGTCCTGTGGCCACTGCTGAGTTTCCCAAATTTGCTGGCATATTGAGTGCAGCACTTTCACAGCATCATCTTTTAGGATTTGAAATAACTCAATTGGAATTCCATCACTTCCACTAGTTTTGTTCATAGTGATGCTTTCTAGGGCCCACTTGAATTCACATTGCAGGATGTCTGTCTCTAGGTGAGTGATCACACCATCATGATTATCTGGGTCGTGAAGATCTTTTTTGTACAGTTCTTCCGTGTATTCTTGCCACCTCTTCTTAATATCTTCTGCTTCTCTTAGGTCCATACCATTTCTGTACTTTATCGAGCCCATCTTTGCATGAAATGTTCCCTTGGTATCTCTAATTTTCTTGACGAGATCTCTAGTCTTTCCCATTCTAGTGTTTTCCTCTATTTCATCACATTGATCACAGAGGAAGGCTTTCTTAGCTCTCCTTGCTATCCTCTGAAACTTTGCATTCAAATGGGCATATCTTTCCTTTTCTTATTTGCCTTTCACTTCTCTTCTTTTCTCAGCTTATTTGTAAGGCCTATTCAGACAACCATTTTGCCTTTTTGCATTTCTTTTTCTTGGGGATGGTCTTAATCACTTCCTCCTGTTCAGTGTCATGAACCTCTGTCCACAGTACTTCAGACACTCTGTCTATCAGATCTAATCCCTTGAATCTATTTGTCTCTTCCACTTTATAATCATAAGTGATTTTATTTTGGTCATACCTGAACAGTCTCATGGTTTTCCCTACTCTCTTCAATTTAATTCTGAGTTTTCAATAAGGAGTTCATATTCTGAGCCACAGTCAGCTCCCAGTATATTTTTGCTGACTATATAGAGCTTCTCCATCTTTGGCTGCAAAATATATAATCAATCTGATTTTAGTATTGACCATCTGGTGATGTCCATGTGTAGATTTGTCTCTTGTGTTGTTGGACAAGGGTGTTTGCTATGACTAGTGCATTCTCTTGGTAAAACTCTGTTAGCCTTTGCCCTACTTCATTTTGTACACTAAAGCCAAATTTGCCTGTTACTCCAGGTATCTCTTGACTTCCTACTTTTGCATTCCAGTCCCCTATGATGAAAAGGACATCTTTTGGGGGTGTTACTTCTAGAAAGTCTTTTAATCTTCATGGAACCATTCAATTTCAGCTTCTTCAGCATTACTTGCTGGGGCATAGACTTCCATTACTGAGATATTGAATGGTTTGCCTTGGAAATGAATAAAGGTCATTCTGTCGTTTTTTGAGATTACATCCAAGTACTGCATTTTGGACTCTTATTGGCTATGATGGCTACTCCATCTCTTCTAAGGACTTCTTGTCCACAGTAGTATATATAATGGTCATCTGAATTAAATTCACCCATTCCAGTCCATTTTAGTTCACTGATTCCTAAAATGTCGATATTCACTCTTGCCCTCTCCTGCTTGAACACTTCCAGTACCTTGATTTATGGACCTAACATTTCAGGTTCCTATGCAGTATTGTTCTTCACATCATCAGATTCTTTTTGCCATTAGGGTGATGTCCTCTGTTTATCTGAGGTTATTGATACTTCCCCAGGCATCTTGACTCTGGCTTTGATTCATGGACTGGTTCAAAATTGGGAAAGGAGTATATCAAGAGTGTATATTGTCACCATGCTTATTTTAATTCTATGTAGAGTACATCATGCAAAGACTCCTCTGTCCATGGAATTCTCTAGGCAAGAATACTGGAGTGGGGTGCCATTACCTTATCCAGGGCATCTTCCCAACCCAGGGATCAAACTCAGGTCTCCTGCATTATAGGCAGATTGTTTACCACCTCAGCCACCACAGATGTGAGAGATGGACAATAAAGAAGTCTGAACGCTGAAGAATTTATGCTTTTGAACTGTGATGTTGGAGAAAACTCTTGAGAGTTCTTTGGACAACAAGGAGATCAAGCCAGTTAATCCTAAAGGAAATCAACCCTGAATATTCAGTGGAGGGACTGATGCTGAAGCTAAAGCTTCCATACTTTGGCCACCTGATGGAAAGAGCTGACTCACTGGAAAAGACCCAATGCTGGGGAAATTGAAGGCAGGAGAAGGGAACAACTAATGATTAGATGGTTTGAATGCTATAATTGACTCAAAGGACATGAGTCTGAGGAAACTCTGGGAAAAGTGAAGGACATGGAAGCTTGGTGTGCTGCATTCTAGGGTGTCACAAAGAGTCGGAAATGTCTGAGTAACTAAACAACAAATGTCTTTGGCACTTTTCTGTTGACTCTACTAATTAAGATCAATTTGAAAACAGACCCATGTCTCCCCACCCCACCCCCACAGCCTTTTCTGAAACACAAAAATGAGAATATTTCCAACTGAATCACCTTGCTGTAAAGCAGAAACTAACACAACATTGCAAGCCAAGTGTACTTTAATTTAAAAAGACCTGAATCACTTTGATAGCAAGGACTACAGGGCAGACCCACCTGCAGATTTCAGAGAAGCACACAGCTCCACAATGCACCCTCAATACGTGCCCACAAAACCACCAGGAAACCTAAATTGATTTCAGAGGAGGCAACCAAAGAAAGCTGTGAGTTTGGGGAGGTGGCTTCACTGAAGCAGCATGACCACAGACATTGTCCAGTTGACAAATGCTTAGACAAAGATAAATGGTCCCTGGCATGTCTTGTCTTGCTCTCAATGAACAGATGGCCCTGCCTCTGTGCCTGAGCTATGAAGAAGGGATTTAAAGCTATGTAGACACAACCTTGTACTTGATTCTTTCCTCTCACATGTGTGAGATATGGTTTATTTCTGCATCATTTGCAACTGAATGTGTTAGATTCCTCATAAATTTAAGAGCCTTTTATTTTTATATGCTAAGTGAGAAAACTAAGAAAGGATGTAGGGTTAAATGGCTATGAACAAAGTAAATTACATTTATTTTTATTTTTATTTTACTTTAGAATACTGTATTGGTTTTGCAATATATTGACATGAATCCACCACGGGTGTACATGTGTTCCCAAACATGAACTCCCCTCCCACCTCCCCTCCCCATAACATCTCTCTTGGGTCATCCCCATGCACCAGCCCCAAGCATGCTGTATCCTGCATCAGACATAGACTGGCGATTCCTTTCTTACATAATAGTATACATGTTTCAATGCCGTTCTCCCAAATCATCCCACCCTCACCCTCTCCCTCTCCCTCTGAGTCCAAAAGTCTGCTCTACACATCTGTGTCTCTTTTGCTGTCTTGCATACAGGGTCATCATTGCCATCTTTCTAAATTCCATATATATGTGTTAGTATACTGTATTGGTGTTTTTCTTTCTGGCTTACTTCACTCTGTATAATCGGCTCCAGGTTCATCCATCTCATCAGAACTGATTCAAATGAATTCTTTTTAACGGCTGAGTAATACTCCATTGTGTATATGTACCACAGCTTTCTTATCCATTCATCTGCTGATGGACATCTAGGTTGTTTCCATGTCCTGGCTATTATAAATAGTGCTGCGATGAACATTGGGGTACATGTGTCTCTTTCAATTCTGGTTTCCTTGCTGTGTATGCCCAGAAATGGGATTGCTGGGTCATAAGGCAGTTCTGTTTCCAGTTTTTAAGGAATCTCCACACTGTTTTCCATAGTGGCTGTACTAGTTTGCATTCCCACCAACAGTGTAGGAGGGTTCCCTTTTCTCCACACCCTCTCCAGCATTTATTGCTTGCAGGCTTTTGGATCACAGCCATTCTGACTGATGTGAAGTGGTACCTCATTGTGGTTTTGATTTGCATTTCTCTAATAATGAGTGATGTTGAGCATCTTTTCATGTGTTTGTTAGTCTTCCATATGTCTTCTTTGGAGAAATGTCTGTTTACTTCTTTGGCCCATTTTTTGATTGGGTCGTTTATTTTTCTGGAATTAAGTTGCATAAGTTGCTTGTATATTTTTGAGATTAGTTGTTTGTCAGTTGCTTCATTTGCTATTATTTTCTCCCATTCTGAAGGCTGTCTGTTTACCTTGCTTATAGTTTCCTTTGTTGTGCAGAAGCTTTTAATTTTAATTAGATCCCCTTTGTTTATTTTTGCTTTTATTTCCAGAATTCTGGGAGGTGGATCATAGAGGATCCTGCTGTGATTTATGTCGGAGAATGTCTTGCCTATATTCTCCTCTAGGAGTTTTATAGTTTCTGGTCTTACATTTAGATCTTTAATCCATTTTGAGTTTATTTTTGTGTGCGGTGTTAGAAAGTGATCTAGTTTCATTCTTTTAGAAGTGGTTGACCAGTTTTCCCAGCACCACTTGTTAAAGAGATTGTCTTTATTCCATTGTATATTCTTGCCTCCTTTGTCAAAGATAAGGTGTCCATATGTGCATGGATTTATCTCTGGGCTTTCTATTTTGTTCCATTGATCTATATTTCTGTCTTTGTGCCAGTACCATATTGTCTTGATGACTGTGGCTTTGTAGTAGAGCCTGAAGTCAGGCAGGTTGATTCCTCCAGTTCCATTCTTCTTTCTCCAGATTGCTTTGGTTATTTGAGTTTGTTTTTTTTTTTTTTTTTTGTTTTTTGTATTTCCATACGAATCTTGAAATTATTTGTTCTAGCTCTGGGAAATATATCACTGGTAGCTTGATAGGGATTGCATTGAATTTGTAGATTACCTTGGGTAGTATACTCATTTTCACTATATTGATTCTTCCGATCCATGAACATGGTATCTTTCTCCATCTATTAATGTCCTCTTTGATGTCTTTCATCAGTGTTTTATAGTTTTTGATATATAGGTCTTTAGTTTTTTTGATAGATATATTCCTAAGTATTTCATTCTTTTCATTGCAATGGTAAATGGAACTGTTTCCTTAATTTCTTTTTCTACTTTCTCATTATTAGTGCATAGGAATGCAAGGGATTTCTGTGTGTTGATTTTATATCCTGCAACTTTACTATATTCATTGATGAGCTCTAGCAATTTTCTGGTGGAGTCTTTAGGGTTTTCTGTGTAGAGGATCATGTCATCTGCAAACAGTGAGAGTTTTACTTCTTCTTTTCCAATTAGAATTCTTTGATTTCTTTTTCTGCTCTGATTGCTGTGGCCAAAACTTCCAGAACTATGTTGAATGGTAGCGGTGAAAGTGGGCACCCTTGTCTTGTTCCTGACTTTAGGGAAATGCTTTCATTTTTTCACCGTTGAGAATAATGTTTGCTGTGGGTTTGTCATAGATAGCTTTTATTATGTTGAGATATGTTCCTTCTATTCCTGCTTTCTGGAGAGTTTTTTCATAAATGGATGTTGAATTTTGTCAAAGGCCTTCTCTGCATCTATTGAGATAATCATATGGCTTTTATTTTTCAATTTGTTAATGTGGTGAATTACATTGATTGATTTGCGGATATTGAAAGTAAATTACATTTTATGCAATATTTTGTTTGTAATGAAAAACAATTTCTTGTTGATACAACATGCAAAAACAATTTGTAGACTGTAATAGAATATAAGCATTCTAGTTGAGTACTTTGGAATTTTTTATTACATTTCTTGATGTGATATAACAGTATAATTTGCTGTTGATTTTTTTTTTTTTGCTTTTAGCTTTTTAAAAAAAATTTTTTTTTCTCCCTATACTTCTTAGGCTTCCTTACACCCAATATATATTATAGATAACTACCCATTTCAGCATGATTATTTGCACTTTGTGAGAAATGTTGTGGTGATTAGTATCTGTAAGCTTTTTTAAAGATTGCAGTCCTAACACATGCACCTCTGCATCATATCACAAGAATGACCCAAGAAACGAGAGGAAAAGTTTAAAGAAATGACAAGGGCTACATACAAGAACAATAGCATTCAGAGAACGATTTTGTGTTGTCTTGGTAACTGCATCAATATATATTTATTGAGTGTATAATATGTTAGCCAGTGTTCCACTTGATTGAGTCGTATCAGAGAACAGAACATCCAGGTTCTCCACTGCCATAGCTGTCTAGTCAGGTGGAGGAAAAGAAATAAACAACTATTTAACATAATACAGATGTTGTAATAGCCAAGGAGATAGATTGGTTGGGATAATGGGATCAAGAGTGAAACGTCATGAGTTTGTAGGGATTCCTGTAAATGCTGTGGTGAAGGAAGGCTTCTGTGAAGGGGTGACATTTGACTAGAGAATTTTTTTTTTTTTAAGAGAGGAATAATTTGTGAGGATTTGTATGGAAGATGTGTTCATTTGAAGGAATAGTGAGTGTTTCTGATCCGGGAAATGTCTGATGTATTCAGGACCAGGAGAAAGACTAGATGGAGATACAGGGGCCAGATTATGTAGAACCCTTTAACCCAAAGTCGGAACTTTAAATTTTATACAAAAAACAATGGGAAGGCAAGAGAGAACTTTGAACAGAACAGTGGTAAGATTTGATCTAGTATATATTTTCACAACTTTATTGAGGTATAACTGACATACTATAAATTGCAAATGTTAAAAGTCAACAATTGTATATATTGTAGGAGATGTTTCAGTTCAGTTCAGTCGCTCAGTCATGTCCGACTTTTTGTGACGCCATGAATCGCAGCACACCAGGCCTCCCTATCCAACACCATCTCATGGAGTTCACTCAGACTCAGGCCCATCGAGTCCGTGATGCCATCCAGCCATCTCATCCTCGGTCGTCCCCTTCTCCTCCTGCCCCCAATCCCTCCCAGCATCAGAGTCTTTTCCAATGAGCCAACTCTTCTCATGAGGTGGCCAAAGTACTGGAGTTCCAGCTTTAGCATCAGTCCTTCCAAAGAAATCCCAGGGCTGATCTCCTTCAGAATGGACTGGTTGGATCTCCTTGCAGTCCAAGGGACTCTCAAGAGTCTTCTCCAACTCCACAGTTCAAAAGCATCAATTCTTTGACGCTCAGCTTTCTTCACAGCCCAACTCTCACATCCATACATGACCACAGGAAAAACCATAACCTTGACTAGACGGACCTTGTTGGCAAAGTAATGTCTCTGCTTTTGAATATGCTATCTAGATTGGTCATAACTTTTCTTCCAAGGGGTAAGCGTCTTTTAATTTCATGGCTGCAGTCGCCATCTGCAGTGATTCTGGAGCCCCCCCCCCCAAAAAAAAAAAGTCTGACACTGTTTCCACTGTTTCCCCATCTATTTCCCATGAAGTGATGGGACCGGATGCCATGATCTTCATTTTCTGAATGTTGTGCTTTAGGCCAACTTTTTTGCTCTCCTCCTTCACTTTCATCAAGAGGGTTTTTAGCTCCTCTTCACTTTCTGCCATAAGGGTGGTGCCATCTGCACATCTGAGGTTATTGATATTTCTCCCAGCAATCTTGATTCCAGCTTGTGTTTCTTCCAGTCCAGCGTTTCTCATGATGTACTCTGCATATAAGTTAAATAAGTAGGGTGACAATATACAGCCTTGACGTACTCCTTTTGAAACCATTACTGCAATTAGTGCAATTAACATGACCTTCTCCCAATATACTGTATCACTAGGCAGTTCCACCGTCCTGCTGCTCCCCACCACTCTCACCCCTAAGAGGCTCTCCATTTTCTGTCTCTGGAGTAGTTTTAATATTCTAGAATTTGGACATTACATTCTAGCAATTGAATTAGAATGTTACCAAAAAATGTGCACTGAGCACGATTTTTTATAAAGTCGTCCATGTTGTGTCACTTTAGCAATTCAGTCCTTTTTGTTGATGACTAATAGTCTATTGTATAAATGTTTCACAATATGTTTTTTCCTCGTCTGTTAAAGGAAATTTAGATTGTTTCCAGGGTTTTTGCTATCGGAAATAACGCTACTATGAATATTTGTATACAAGTCTTGCTTTGGACAAACACTTTCATTCTCTTGATTAAAATACCTAAGAGTAACAAGACCGGGAGCTGGCTGTGGCTCAGATAATGAATTCCTTATTGCCAAATTCAAGAAGAAAGCAGGGAAAACCACTAGACCATTCAGGTATGACCTAAATAAAATCCCTTACAATTATACGCCTATAATCCAAGCCAGGCTTCAGCAATATATGAAAAGGATTTGAGGGACTATATCTGATAGACAGAGTGCATCATGAACTATGGATGGAGGTTTGTGACATCGTACAGAAGACAGGGATCAAGACCATCCTCAAGAAAAAGAAATGCAGAAAAGCAAAATGGCTGTCTGACGAGGCCTTACAAATAGCTGTGAAAAGAAGAGAAGTGAAAGACAAAGGAGAAAAGGAAAGATATACCCATTTGAAAGCAGAGTTACAAAGAATAGCAAGGAGAGGTAAGAAAGCCTTCCTCAATAATCAATGCAAAGAAATAGAGGAAAATAATAGAATGGGAAAGACTAGAGATCTCTTCAAGAAATTTAGAGATACCAAGGGAAATTTTCATGCAAAGATGTGCACAATTAAGGACAGAAATGGCATGGACCTAAGAGAAGCAGAAGGTATTAACAAGAGGTGGCAAGAATACACAGAAGAACTATACAAAAAGTTCTTCATGACCCAGATAATCACAATGGTGTGATCACTCATCTAGAGCCAGACATCCTGGAATGCAAAGTCAAGTGGGCCTTGGGGAGCATCATTATGAACAAAGCTAGTGCAGGTGATGAAATTCCAGTTGAGCTATTTCAAATTGTAAACAATGAATTGTGAAAGCACTGCACTCAATATGCCAGCAAATTTGGAAAATTCAGCAGTGGACACGGAACTGGGAAAGGTCAGTTTTCATTCCAATTCCAAAGAAAGGCAATGCCAAAGAATGCTCAAACTACTGCACAATTACACTCATCTCACACGCTAGTAAAGAAATGCTCAAAATTCTCCAAGCCAGGCTTCAGCAATATGTGAACCGTGAACTTCCAGATGTTCAAGCTGGTTTTAAAAAAGGAAGAGGAACCAGAGACCAAGTTGTTAACATCAGTTGGATCATCAAAAAAAGCAAGAGAATTCCAGGAAAACATCTATCTGCTTTATTGACTATGCCAAAGCCTTTGACTGTGTGGATCACAACAATCTGTGGAAAATTCTTAAAGAATTTTTAAGACCAGACCATCTGACCTGCCTCCTGAGAAATCCGTATGCAGGTCAAGAAGCAACAGTTAGAGCTGGACATGGAACAACAGACTGGTTCCAAATCAGGAAAGGAGTATGCCAAGGCTGTATATTGTCACCTTGCTTATTTAATGTATATGCAGAGTACATCATGAGAAATCCTGGACTGGATGAAACACAAGCTGGAATTAAGATTGCTGGGAGAAATAGCAATATCCTCAGATATGCAGATGACACCACCCTTATGGCAGAAAGTGAAGAAGAACTAAAGAGCTGCTTGATGAAAGTGAAAGAGGAGAGCAAAAAAGTTGGCTTAAAGCTCAACATTCAGAAAACTAAAATCATGGCATCTGGTCCCATTGCTTCAGGGCAAATAGATGGGGAAACAGTTGAATCAGTGGCTGACTTTATTTTGGGGGGGCTCCAAAATCACTGCAGATGGTGTCTGCAGCCTTGAAATTAAGATGCTTGCTCCTTCAAAGAAAAGTTATGACCAACCTAGGCATCTTATTAAAAAGCAGAAACATTACTTTGCCAACAAAGGTCCGTCTAGTCAAAGCTACGGTTTTTCCAGTAGTCACATATGGATGTGAGAGTTGGACTATAAAGAAAGCTGAGCGTAGAATTGATGCTTTTGAACTGTGGTGTTGGAGAAGACTTCTGAGAGTCCCCTGGACTGGAAGGAGATCCAACCAGTCCATCCTAAAGGTGGTCAGTCCTGGGTGTTCGTTGGAAGGGCTGATGTTGAAGCTGAAACTCCAATACTGATGCAAACAGCTGACTCAAAAGACCCTGATGCTAGGAAAGATTGAAGGCAGGAGGATAAGGGGACAACAGAGGATGAGATGATTGGATGGCATCATCGACTCTATGGACATGAGCTTGGGTAATCCCCAGGAGTTGGTTATGGACAGGGAGGCCTGGCCTGTTGTGGTCCATGGGGTCCCAAAGAGTCGGACACGACTGAGTGATTGAACTGAACTGAACTGAACCGAGAATGATTGAGTCATATGATAAATGTGCACTTAACTTTTTAACAAACTGTCACATTATTTTCCAAAGTAGTTAAACAATGACATATTCCCACCAACAGCGGATGAAGGTTTCCTCTTCTCCATGTCCTGCCAACACTTATACTGATTGTTTTGTGTTTAAAATAAAACAATTTCAGCCATGAAACTTAGTTGGTGGTGGTATCTCACTTTAGTTTTTTTTTTTTTTTCGCCAATGATGACTACTAATGTTAGGCATATTTCATGTGCTTGCTTGCCATCTGTATGCCTTCTTCAGTGAAGTTCAAATCTTCAGTTCAAATCTTTGCATATGTTTTTAGCTATTTGTTTTATTTTCACTGAGTCTTGAATCAAAGACTTATGGTAAGCAATGCTCATAGGATTCCTACTCCTGAGTGGCTTGATTTGCTTTTTAAAGAATAATCCTAATTGCCACAAGGATAATGGATTGTATATGTTCAGCAGTATGTAGGGTCATCGGAGAAGACAATGGCACCCCACTCCGGTACTCTTGCCTGGAAAATCCCATGGTCAGAGGAGCCTAGTAGGCTGCAGTCCATGGAGTCATGAAGAGTCAGACATGACTGAGTGACTTCACTTTCACTTTTCACTTTCATGCGTTGGAGAAGGAAATGGCAACCCACTCCAGTGTTCTTCCCAGGAGAATCCCAGGGACGGGGGAGCCTGGTGGGCTGCCGTCTATGGGGTTGCACAGAGTTGGACACGACTGAAGTGATTTAGCAGCAGCAGCAGCATGTAGGGTCACAGTAAACTTTACCTTACTTTTTTTTTTTTCAACATAGTTAAAATTCAGTTTTAAAATTTATAATTTTCGTTAAACACCAAGGGCTCCCTGAAAAGTGTGAACAAGGTTGTTTCCTTTCAAATGTAATTAGCTAGAGCAAGCCCTAGATTATTTGATCTGTTCTTGTCCTGCATCATCGTAGTGGTGACTTAGATTTAGACAAGTAAATTTGAGTTGTTTGTTATATATCTATGTAGAGATGCTAAGCGGAGAAGGCACTGGCAACCCACTCCAGTACTCTTGCCTGGAAAATCCCATGAACGGGGAGCCTGGTAGGCTGCAGTCCATGGGGTCGCAAAGAGTCAGACACAACTGAATGACTTCACTTTCACTTTTCACTTTCATGCAGTGGAGAAGGAAATGGCAACCCACTCCAGCATTTTTCCCTGTCTCCAGAATCCCAGGGACATCGGAACCTGGTGGGCTGCTGTCTATGGGGTCGCATAGAGTCAGACACAACTTAAGTGACTTAGCAGCAGCAGAGATGCTAAATAGGTTTTTGTAGATGATGACAAAGAAGTTGGGCAAATGAGTCTGAAATTCAGAAAAGATATCTGACAAAGAGTTATAAATTCAGAGCCTCCATCCTATTGGTTATCCTTAAACCCATAGAACTGGGAGAGCTCACCCAAGAGTAAGTATAGATAGAGAAGAAATTCAAGAGGTAATCGCTGAAGCACTCCAACTTTTAGAAGTTTGAATAAAAAAGGAGACAAATTTGGCAAAAAGACTGTTACCATGGTTAATGAAGGTGGTGGTAGCATTGAAAGGAAGAAGCAATAAAAAGTAATTGACTTTCGCTGGGCTAGATGCTGAGAATTCCCTGAATCACAATTAATAGACATAAGAAGTCATGCTGTTTGGATGTGAAAGAAAGAAATTAAACAAGTAAAGAAATTATTTAAAAAGGCACACAGTTTGTGATGGAAGATGTGATAGGGCTGGTTTTACTTTACTAGGGTGATGTGGGCGCAAATCCTTAGTGACTATCCTCTCTTCCTACATGACTATTCAGGTTCACTCTTTTTTTTAAAGTTCATTTTAAGCCACTTTGCTTTTATGAAAGATTTACCTAGTACGTGTGCTCACTAATCAAAATAAATCTGACATGGAGATGGCTTTTATGGGAAGAGGTAATTGCTTAATTTTTATTCATTTTTATTGGAGTATTTACAATGTTTTGTTATTTAAAATGTTGTGTTAGTTTCAGGTGTACAGGAAGGTGATTCAGTTATACATATACCCACTCTTTTTTAGGCTCTTTCCCCAGATAGGTCAATCCAGAGTACTGAGTAGAGACCCATGTACTATACAGTTCCTTATTAGTCATCTAGTTTATATATAATAATGTGCATTTGTCAATCTCAGTCTTTCAATATATACCTCTCTCACTTACACTTTGGTAAACACAAGTTTGTTTTCTATATCTTTGACTCTATTTCTGCTTTGTAGATAAGTTCATTTGTATCCTTTTTATAGATTCCACATGTAAGTGATATCATAGGATACTTGTCTTTCTCTGTCTAGTTTACTTCAATTAGTATGACAATTTCTAGGTCCATCCACGTTGCTGAAAATGACATTCTTTCACCCTTTTTATAGCTGAGTAATAGTCATATATATATATGTACCATTCCTCTGTTGATGGACATTTATATTGCTTCCATGTCCTGGCTAACAATCAGCTTTCTTAATGTCAGTACTGATAAGCCCATGAACATACATTGGTTCTGCTGTACAACTTTATGCAAGTTCAGTTCAGTTCAGTTCAGTCGCTCAGTCTTGTCCAACTCTTTGAAACCCCATGAATTGCAGCACGCCAGGCCTCCCTGTTCATCATCATCTCCCGGAATTCATTCAGACTCACGTCCATCGAGTCCGTGATGCCATCCAGCCATCTCATCCTCAGTCGTCCCCTTCTCCTCTTGCCCCCTTCTCCTCTTGCCCCCAATCCCTCCCAGCATCAGAGTCTTTTCCAATGAGTCAACTCTTTGCATGAGGTGTCCAAAGTATTGGAGTTTCAGCTTTAGCATCATTCCTTCCAAAGAAATCCCAGGGTTGATCTCCTTTAGAATGGACTGGTTGGATCTCCTTGCAGTCCAAGGGACTCTCAAGAGTCTTCTCCAACACCACAGTTCAAAAGCATCAATTCTTCGGCGCTCAGCCTTCTTCACAGTCCAACTCTCACATGCATACATGACCACAGGAAAAACCATAGCCTTGACTAGACGGACCTTAGTCGGCAAAGTAATGTCTCTGGTTTTGAATATGCTATCTAGGTTGGTCATAACTTTTCTTCCAAGGAGTAAGCGTCTTTTAATTTCATGGCTGCAGTCATCATCTGCAGTGATTCTGGAGCCCCCAAAAAATAAAGTCTGACACTGTTTCCACTGTTTCCCCATCTATTTCCCATGAAGTGATGGGACCGGACGCCATGATCTTCATTTTCTGAATGTTGAGCTTTAGGCCAACTTTTCCACTCTCCTCTTTCACTTTCATCAAGAGGCTTTTTAGTTCCTCTTCACTTTCTGCCATAAGGATGGTGTCATCTGCATATCTGAGGTTATTGATATTTCTCCCGGCAATCTTGATTCCAGCTTATGTTTCTTCCAGTCCATCGTTTAAACAGTAAATGAGGAGGTAATAACTATGTTGGATTCTCCATGGCTCACTGAATGAAAATTAATATAAGGAAAAATTAGAGCCTTCATTCTTTCTATTATAGGAAGCAAGCTGATTACAGCTAGTGGCAACATAGCAATTCTCTTACCTGGTCCTCTACTTCTTATGTGAAAGTAACATAGGTAGTAACATCCTTATTGTCTTAACATAAGTAACATCCTTATTGTCTTTAAAACTTTTCTTCAGTTCAGTTCAGTTCATTTCAGTCACTCAGTCGTGTCTGACTCTTTGCGACCCCATGAATCGCAGCATGCCAGGCCTCCCTGTCCATCACCATGTCCCGGAGTTCACTCAGACTGGCGTCCATCGAGTCCGTGATGCCATCCAGCCATTTCATCCTCTGTCGTCCCCTTCTCTTCCTGCCCCCAATCCCTCCCAGTATCAGAATCTTTTCCAATGAGTCAACTCTTCACATGAGGTGGCCAAAGTACTGAAGTTTCAGCTTCAGCATCATTCCTTCCAAAGAAATCCCAGGGCTGATCTCCTTCAGAATGGACTAGTTGGATCTCCTTGCAGTCCAAGGGACTCTCAAGAGTCTTCTCCAACACCACAGTTCAAAAGCATCAATTCTTTGGTGCTCAGCTTTCTTCACAGTCCAACTCTCACATCCATACATGACCACTGTAAAAACTTTTCTTATCATTTACTATTTCTGTGAAGTTCAGGTTGATAACCCTACAGATCACTTATTAAATATTCTTTAACATCAATAAACTTTATATAAGCAGATTATAAATATTAGCTATTTTATGACTTTTATATTTGCACTTTATTCACTGTTTTGTCAACAAGCATCAGAGAGCTAGAGCTGGATGTCTGATACCCAGTATTACTAGTGTTGATATGTGTTTATTGGTTGAATGAATAAATGAATGAAATAATGAATGTTGAATAAGTTCAGCTGAATAAATGCTGGATTTGTGGCAGAAACTGAGGTTCCACAAGTTAAATAGGGACTCAAGGAAATGACTTCACTTGTTCATATCTATTTCATCTGTAAAAATAGAAAGTTCAAAAGACATTTCTTAGATCTGGCCTTTGGTAATGAATGCTCTAATAGCATATTTCTCCATGTAGCAATACTTTTAAAATACTGATTTAATAAAATGTGGAATTCTATGCAATAAAATTCAGTGATATCTTAGAAACTAAAGACAAGTGATAACTTACATTTCTCATCATTAAAAAAATTAATACTATTAGAAGATCAATGGAAGCTGTGAAAAATAAAATAGTCATTCTAAATGCGATAGTGTAATAAAAATAAAAGACAGGTATTAGCTGGATATAGGCTTGATGTTAAACTGGATATTTATGTAAAGTATCACACTTAATTTTTACAGCAAAAGTACTTAAATATAAGTACTGATGGTATTTTGTTGTTGTTCAGTCACCCAGTCATCTCTGACTCTTCGCTACCCCATGGATTACAGCATGCCAGGCCTTTCTGTCCCACATCATCTCCCGAAGTTTGCCCAAGTTCATGTCCATCACATTGGTTTGCCATCCAGCCATCTCATCCAATGACACCCTCTTCTGACTCTGATGTCATTCTTTCCCAGAATCAGGGACTTTTCCAATGAGTCTGCTGTTCACATCAGATGGCCAAAATCCCAGAATTTCAACTTCAGTATCAGTTCTTCCAATGAGTGTTCAGGGTTGATTTCCCTGAAGATTAACTGGTTTGATCTCTTTGTTGTCTGAGGGACTCTCACGAGTCTTCTCCAGCACCATAGCTCAAAGGCATTAAATTTCACAATTACAGATACAAGCACAGAGGAGTCAAATAAGTGTCCTAAGTGATTGCCTGGTGCACAGGTAATCAGCAAATGATAGAACCAGATCTCCAACTTTGGGATTTCTGATTAGAGATTCTATAACACTTACATGCTGCTCTATATTGACTCACATCTGCAAACAATAAAATATTAGAGGATCTATTTAGAAATTTATTTTTAAAACCACTTATTGATTGGAAAATGCATCAATATTACCACCAAAAGTTCTTATTTAAAAATTTTTTTACCATACTTTATGTTTTCTTTCTTTTTGTCACAGTTTTTATCATCAATTTTTTTAAAATACTTGAAATATTTATAAACTTCTCACTGACACAAATTAATCAGCAACTATAACATTATACCACTTTGGACATCTAATTTTTTTTTTTGTCAAGACATATTATAAATTAACATGCTATTAACTCAAGAAACTTATACTGTTAAGAATTAATATAAGCCACTAACCTCCATGAAAGATTTGCTTATTTGTCCATTTAGAATGACTATAGGTAGAATCTTTCTAGATTTCAAATAGTTTCTGGATCTGGAGTTGCTTCTCAACAACCAACTCAAATTTTGGCATTTCTGTGCACCGTTAGTTTTAGGTGGTGCTCTTCACGTCTGGCTGCCCTCCAGCATCACCAGCTGTGTGCTGGTGATGTCCCTCTGGTCCCAAGAGACTGATGGGGATGTGGAGGCACCTTATATCAGGGGATTCAGGGCCACTGTCATGAAATGTGTGTCCTTAGGGCTCCACATGCCAAGGGAGCAGAGCACATCCATTGTCCTCTAACACAATCAATTCTAAATATCCTTTATATAAATGGACTTTTATATTTACAGATTGCCTGATTTGAAGTTGGCTTACTTTTATTCTGTATTACATCAACATCTTAAAACAATCAATAATATCATCTCAAAGACTAGGAAATTACATTTCTCTGTACACATAAATTATACAAATTTATATAATTTAAAATGATAAAATAAATTTTAAAATATCTTTAAAAGGACTTGCAGAAACGAGTTACAAAAGCAAATAACTCTTTTTGTTGGTAAATGATAATTCACTAATATTGTTTTATTTTGAACTACAAATACTTTGATAGCAGTCCCTATTTATCTTATTGTATACCAGAACACTTTACCTGCCTCCTGAGAAATCTGTATGCAGATCAGGAAGCAACAGTTAGAACTGGATATGGAAAAATGGATTGGTTCAAAATTGGGAAATGAGTATGTCAAGGCTATATACTGTCACCCTGCTTATTTAACTTACATGCAGGGCACATCATGCGAAATGCTGGGCTGGTTGAAGCAAAAGCTGGAATCAAGTTTGCCAGGAGAAATATCAATAAACTCAGATATACAGATAACACAACCCTTATGGTAGAAAGCAGAGAACTAAAGAGCCTCTTGATGAAACTGAAAGAGGAGAGTGAAGAAGCTGACTTAAAGCTCAACATTCAAAGAACTAAGATCATGGCATCTGGTCCCATCACTACATGGCAAATAGATGGGGAAACAGTGGAAACAGTAAGAGACATTATCTTCTTTGGCTCCAAAATCACTGCAGATGGTGACTGCAACCATGAAATTAAAAGATGCTTGCTCCTTGGAAGAAAAGCTGTGACAAACCTACACAGAATATTAAGAAGCAGAGACATTACTTTGCCAAACAAGGTCTTGTCTAGTCAAAGCTATGGTTTTTCCAGTAGTCATTTATGGATGTGAGAGTTGGACCATGAAGAAACCTGAGCACTGAAGAATCGATGCTTCTGAACTGTGGTGTTGGAGAAGACTCTTGAGAGTCCCTTGGACTACAAGGAGATCCAACCAGTCAATCCTAAAGGAAATCAGTCCTGAATATTCACTGGAAGGACTGATGCTGAAGCTGAAACTCCAATATTTTGGCCACCTGATTTGAAGAAAAGAACCTGATGTTGGGAAAGATTAAAGGCAGGAGGAGATGGGGATTACAGAGAATGAGATGGTTTGATATCATTACCAACTCAATGGACATGAGTTTGAGTAAGCTCCAGGAGTTGGTGATCGACAGGGAAGCCTGGCATGTTTCAGTTCGTGTGGTATCAAAGATCCAGACACTATTGAGTGACTGAATTGAACTGATTTTTGGTAAAATATCTGCAATTTGATTTTTTATGCTTTAAAAATTTCAGACCCTGAATTGTTCTCTGGACTCTCTTAATATTAAGTGGAGGTCTAGGAAGTGTTAATTTTCATTGACCACAGAGTGTGTTTGAAAACTCACTAATTTTTGAAATCTGCTTGTGAGAAAACATCTTAATGCCCTTTGAACTTCTGATATTGAAGTAAAGAATTTTCAGCAGATACGTCAGCCCTGATTTTATTATATTTTATCCCTTAAGATTATTTCTATTATGAGAAATTCAAATGGGTTTAATAATAGCCATCAGTTCAAGTCCCCTTCTTGCACATATGCCCATGTTTTGGATCTCAGCAATTTCCACTGAGATTAAAGTTTAGCCCCATCAGATTTCCACATCTGAGTGACTGAAATTATGTAAACACTTCATAAATGTAGAAAAGCTCAAATATATAAAACCTAATACCTCTGCTGTGGGAGAGGAAGCTGAATTAGATGCAGTATAACATTAGAATTCCAGGTAATACTTTTAGCCACAATCAGGTCAGTGTTCTTTTTACCTCTTTTAAAAACTTCAGCTCACTGTCCTAGGTCAAAGTCTGATTGTTATTGATTACTCCAGGACTGGTACAAAACTTTCATAAATTATGTTGCCATATGCAGGAGTTGATAATATTTTATGTGAAATAAATGTACTATAGTCAAAACAAATTCAATATTACTTTGTATTTTTGACTGTATAATTTAGCAAAATTTAAAAAATAAGTATAGATTTTCATTTCCATTATAAATGCTGTAAATAAAGATATATTTCATTATTCAAGAATGAAATATCACATAGTTCAGTTCAGTTCAGTTCAGTCACTCAGTCGTGTCCAACTCTTTGCAACCCCATGAATTGTAGCACACCAGGCCTCCCTGTCCATCACCAACTCCCAGAATTCACCCAAACCCATGCCCATCGAGTCAGTGATGCCATCCAGCCATCAGACCCTCTGCCATCCCCTTCTCCTGCTGCCCCCAATCCCTCCCAGTATCAGAGTCTTTTCCAATGAGTCAACTCTTCCCATGAGGTGGCCAAAGTATTGGAGTTTCAGCTTTAGCATCAGTCCTTCCAATGAACACCCAGGTCTGATCTCCTTTAAAATGGACTTGTTGGATCTCTTTGCAGTCCAAGGGAATCTCAAGAGAGTCTTCTCCAACACCACAGTTCAAAAGCATCAATTCTTCAGCACTCAGCTTTCTTCACAGTCCAACTCTCACATCCATACATGACCACTGGAAAAACCATAGCCTTGACTAGACAGAACTTGTTGGCAAAGTTCTCTGCTTTTTAATATGCTGTCTAGGTTGGTCATAACTTTCCTTCGAAGGGGTAAGCATCTTTTAATTTCATGGTATAATCAGAATGATCATATTCTTTGCAGCCAAAGATGGAGAAGCTCTATACAGTCAGCAAAAACAAGACCAGGAGCTGACTGTAGCTCAGATCATGAACTTCTTATTGCCAAATTCAGACTTAAATTGAAGAAAGTAGAGAAAACCACTAGACCATTCAGGTATGACCTAAATCAAATTCCTTATGATTATACAGTGGAAGTGAGAAATAGACTTAAGGGACTTCATCTGATAGATAGAGTGCCTGATGAACTATGGACTGAGGTTCATGAGATTGTACAGGAGACAGGGATCAAGATTATCCCCATGGAAAAGAAATGCAAAGAAGCAAAATGGGTGTCTGGGGAGGCCTTACAAATAGCTGTGAAAAGAAAAGAAGTGAAAAGCAAAGGAGAAAAGGAAAGATATAAGCATCTGAATGCAGAGTTCCAAAGAATAGCAAAGAGTGATAAGAAAGTCTTCCTCAGCAATCAATGCAAAGAAATAGAGGAAAACAGCAGAATGGGAAAGACTAGAGATCTCTTCAAGAAAATTAGAGATACCAAGGGAACATTTCATGCAAAAATGGGCTCAATAAAGGACAGAAATTGTATGCACCTGACAGAAGCAGAATATATTAAAAGGTAGCAAGAATACACAGAAGAACTGTACAAAAAAGATCTTCATGACCCAGATAATCACGATGGTGTGATCACTCACCTAGAGCCAGACATCCTGGAATGTGAAGTCAAGTGGGCCTGAGAAAGCATCACTACCAACAAAGCTGGTGGAGGTGATGGAATTCCAGTTGAGCTATTTCAAATCCTGGAAGATGATGCTGTGAAAGTGCTGCACTCAATATGCCAGCAAATTTGGAAAACTCAACAGTGGCCACAGGACTGGAAAAGGTCAGTTTTCATTCCCATCTCAATGAAAGGCAATGCCAAAGAATGCTCAAACTACTGCACAATTGCACTCATCTCACACGCCAATAAAGTAATGCTCAAAATTCTCCAAGCCAGGCTTCAGCAATACGTGAACCATGAAGTTCCAGATATTCAAGCTGGATTTAGAAAAGGCAGAGGAACCAGAGATCAAATTGCCAACATCCGCTGGATCATGGAAAAATCAAGAGAGTTCCAGAAAAACATCTATTTCTGCTTTATTGACTATGCCAAAGCCGTTGACTGTGTGGATCACAATAAACTGTGGAAATATCACATAGATTACAGTCATATACCTGCTGTTTATTATTCTCAAGTATATTTATGCTAATATCTCTCTGAAACATGCAGAATTATTAGTAGCTCTATTTCATTTATTAAATATCTATGATGGTCCAGGCAGGTACTCTACTGGATTTAAAGATAATAAACATATAATGGGAAATATAAATCTTTTCTTTGAGAGATGCTTTAAAATGGTAGGAGAATGATGGACAAACTTACTCCCAAATCAGTTGTATTAGTAACTGCTATTTATGTACAATGAGTCTTTTTTATATAAAGGAAGTTTGAGGGCAGTAACAGAATTGGTACCTAGGGGATTTCTATACATCCCCTATATCTGAGTTTGCATAGCAAGCAAATTTTTGCTTACATTGTATATTTATCTGGGATAGCATTTACCTGTCTGGTGGAAAATTGGGGTTCCTGGAAATTGGGAGGCTCAAGCTAGTTTGATCAGTCTTTATTGAAAGGTGCCCAAATCCTACTCAGTCCAGTGCTTATAATACTTTTTTAATTTTTTTTTTTTTACTTTATTGGAGTATAGTTGATTTACACTGTGGTGTTCAAGTTTTAAATAAAGAAGAGTGTCTGGCCCAGCTTGGGCTGAGTCCAGCCACTGCCAAAGAGTGGGGCTGGCGGAGAGGGGAGGTTTGAGTGATAGTCCATGCAAGATTCTATGCACTGGGGAGAGGAGGGCACTCAGAGCATACATGAGTGAATGCACTGGGGAGAGGAGGGCACTCAGAGCATAAGTGTGCTGTTTCTGGATGGGAGGAACCAAAAGGTATGCACGTGGCCAGATGCCTTGGTTTTCTCATCTTGTCAGTTACCCAGACATGGCATATGGCAGGCTCAGGGAGGGAATCGGGATCCCTAGCATGCACATGATGACATATATGGAGTTAAGATTTCAGAGTCAAGGCAGTGTTGGACAATGTGGGGTTATATCCCACATTTTATTGTACTTTGGGAGCTCAGTTTGAAACCGTTAAATGAATGAATGAATGGTCTACATGGTATGATGGAGAAGATACTGGACTCACATTTAGAGACAGTCGTGTCCTCTACTCTACCACCTAATGTAGGTTTGTCTTCAGGAAAGTCATGCCCCTTCCTCAGTTCTTCTACCAATAAAGCAAAGAGAGATATTCACAGTGGCCCTCTCAATACTTACCTGCCAGGAGTTTATGGGCGTGGATACACTTAGGAAGAGCAGATGACTCCACAGAGACAGGGCATCCTCACCCTGTGTACTGGAAGCAAATCCGAAACAGATGTCCTGGATACAGAAAAGTTAAAAACCCATCATAGTAGGAGTCCAGGGGAAAAATAGGCCAAGCTGAGGTTCAGCATCTCCAGCCTCCTCCATTAGAGGCTTCCTCCTTAGCTTCAGAGCCAATATGCGAAGGGTGCAGCCCCCTTTATGAAGCATTACTTCATAAAGTTAAAGCTACCCCTACAGACGGTAGTAACAATAAGATCTTGACACACTTTCATAACACATTTCTGAAACTAATTTTTCCACAGTTTCAAGAAGTGGATTCAGAACATTTTCTAACACAATATGCCTTGAATTTACAGGAAATACAGGCTGTATGGAAATAAGAGTTAAAGTTTATAGATGTAAGATGTAAGATGAACCCTGTTGTTGTTTGTTAAGCCCCTAATGTTCAAGCTGAACATTTGATCCTACATTCCAATTTAATTCTACAACCACCTTGAGAGGACTGTGTCCTTATCAGCAGGTTGCACTTAACTCAAAGGAAGTTGCAAGTGCCTGAGTAACTTGCCCAAGATGGCACCATGAGTGATGTAGGTGGAATTTGTATCCAACCATCCTAGCAAATTTATTATTAAATATAATGTTGTATAAGACAGTAACTCTGTAGTGCTTTTCCTAGTCATCCCCTCCTGCATCCAACAGAATGCATATGAGGAAAAATTTAATTTAATTTTAATATGAGCTCTTATGAGGTCATTTATTTCCTCATCCTCTCTCAATTGTCTAATAATTAATCTAATGAGAATGGACAAGAATCCTGAAATATGTTAAATACTAAAGTGTGGGTTTGTTTTTTGTGTTTGTTTTTAAATAGCTACAGAGGGGTTACTCTAGCTATGGAATGTGAGCAATACAGAAAGATAAAGACAGAAATGCTGTCTTGAAGCTACTATAAAGATTCAGAGACAATCTGGTTGTGATCTCTTACATGCATGCGCAAGACTTGCATTCATGAAAACTAAGCTTGACTTTCAAGCTTTCTAAAAGATCCCAAAAAATACTGCATTGAGATTTATAATTCCACACTCTCTAGTGGATGAATATTATCATATAATGAGGAATTTTTAAAAATGGACCATAAATGAATGAAATGAGCACAAATTCTGATACCTGGGCACTCTCACCATCTCTGTGACTGGTCCCTGTCTAGGTCACTGTGCCCAACTAGGCCTTACAAAGAGCTGAGAAAAGAAGAGAAGCAAAAGGCAAAGGAGAAAAGGAAAGATATACCTATTTGAATGTAGAGTTCCAAAGAATAGCAAGGAGAGATAAGAAAGACTTCCTCAGTGATCAATGCAAAAACTAGAGGAAAACAATAGAATGGGAAAGACTAGAGATATCTTCAAGAAAATTAGAGATACCAAGAGAATATTTCACTCAAAAATGAGCACAATAAAGGACAGAAATGATATGGACCTAACAGAAGTAGAAAATATTAAGAAGAGGTGGCAAGAACACATAAAATAACTATACAAAATATATCTTCACGACCACAATGGTGTGATCACTCACCTAGAGCCAGACATCTGGAATGTTAAGTCAAGTGGGCTTTAGGAAGCAGTACTATGAATAAAGTTAGTGGAGCTGATGGAATTCCAGCTGTTTCAAATCCTGGAAGATGATGCTGTGAAAGTGCTGCACTCAATATGCCAGCAAATTTGGAAAACTCAACAGTGGCCACAGGACTGGAAAAGGTCAGTTTTCATTTTAATCCCAAAGAAAGGCAATGCCAAAGAATGCTCAAACTACTGCACAATTGCACTCATCTCACACGCTAGCAATGTAATGCTCAAAATTCTCCAAGCCAGGCTTCAATAATATGTGAACCGCAAACTTCCAGATGTTCAAGCTGGATTTAGAAAAGGCAGAGGAACCAGAGATCAAATTCCCAAGTGTCGGAAGCCAGCGTGAGGAATCCCACCCGTGACAAGGCCATGTGGAAGAAAGCCTGACAAATCGCAAGGATGTGTTCGGCTGCAGGGATTCCCCCTGGAAATTCCTGAGCATCCACCCCCCAAGACCAGAATCTGCCTGCTTTACTATGTTATGCTTTCCACCTACTCTTCTGTCATTAACAGGGGACTGTCCCCCCACCTTTTTCTGGAAAAAAATTAGAGCTTTTAGATAATAAATCTCCTGGGCATAATATGAGTGTCTCAATCCAAAAACCCCTCTGATGGCTTTCTAGCCTGCCTGCAGGAGTCGTACAGCTGTGCATGTGATTGTTTGAGGCCTCCCGACTGCGGGAGGTACAGGAAACTTAAAACATCCTAGGAATGTCGGGGCTTCCGAGGAGTCAAAATCATTAGAATAGGACTGATTAAAGGTTTCATTTGGTGAGCCAATACTTGCTGCCAAATTTTCATATCTTTTATTTTTAGGTATAGTTGGTATATAGGAAAACATGTAGTAGACCTGATATTAGCAACACTAGATCTTTGAGTTAAGTACTTTCTTTGTTATAACCCACTGCACCTTTGTTCTATAGGAATATAACTTTTTTGTACTTTGAGGGTGATGCAGAGTAAAGAAGAAACACTTCTAGGGAAAAGGAGTTTTCTGGACAATTATCCAGGAAGAGAGCCATAAAAATGTTAACAAGCCTCTTAGCCAGAAGATAATGTAAACCACCTGAGACCTTTTGTATACAGGAGGGTATGCAAAAAGAAAGCATTGTCTCAATGAGGGTCAGGACTGTTGCCCTGCATAACTCTATTTCTTTATGTACAACTTGGGGTATATAAGCTGATTTTGAAAAATAGCTTTTGGAGTCTTGTACCGATGCTGGGCTTCCCCATGTCATTCTTTTCTTTTTCTGGCTGAATTCCCATCTGGAGCAGGGAGGCTCATCATGTCTACTTATTTGTCCCGGCTTCTAAGATCCATAAGAGAGAGAGCCCAAGGCGGGGCACTCTCCGATATTCAAACGGACACTGGTGGCCTAACATAGATGGTGCAAGTTCCTTGTCTGGAACTTTATTGGTCTTCCACATAATCCAAGTTATTCAGCCCTCTTTCTCTACTTAATTTTCCTACTATACTATTGTTTCTTAATCTAATCTTATATTAATAAACAAATAAGTTTTTCTCACACCAACGCCTTCCCTGCTTAGAATTCCCTGGATCCACCGGGGTAGGACCCCAGCACCCAACATCCTCTGGATCATGGAAAAGCAAGAGAGTTCCAGAAAAACACCTATTTCTGCTTTATTGACTATGCCAATGCCTTTGACTGTGTGGATCAACAAGAAACAGTGAAAAATTCTTAAAGAAATAGGAATAACAGATCACCTTACCTGCTTCCTGAGAAATCTGTGTGAAGGTCAAGAAGCAACAGTTAGAACTGAAAATGGAACAACAGACCCAGTGCCCAATCGGAAAAGGAATATATCAAGGCTGTATATTGTTACCCTGCTTGTTTAATTTATATGCAAAGTACATCATGCAAAATACCAGGCTGGATGAAGCACAAGCTGGAATCAAGATTGCTGGGAGAAATATCAATAACCTCAGATATGCAGATGACACCATCTTTATGACAGAAAGTGAAGAGGAACTAAAGAGCCTCTTGATGAAACTGAAAGAGGAGAGTGAAAAAGTTGACTTAAAACTCAGCATTCAAAAAACTAAGATCATGGCATCTTGTCCCATCAATTCATGGCAAATAGATGGGGAAATAATGAAAACAGTGGTAGACATTATTTTGGGGGGCTCCAAAGTCACTGCATATGGTGCTTGCAGCCAAGTAATCAAAAGTCTCTTGCTCCTTGGAAGAAAATCTATGGCCAAACTAGACAGCATATCAAAAAACAGAGACATTACTTTGCCAACAAAGGTCCATCTAGTCAAGGCTATGGTTTTTCCAGTAGTCATGTATGGATGTGAGAGTTGGACTATCCTGAAAACTAAGCACAGAAGAATTAATGCTTTTGAACTGTGGTAATGGATAAGACTCTTGACAGCCCCTTGGACTGCAAAGAGATCCAACCAGTCCATTCTAAAGGAAATCAGTTCTGAATATCTACTTAAAGGACTGATGCTGAGGCTGAAACTCCAATACTTTGACCACCTGATGGGAAGAACTGACTCATTAGAAAAGACTGAAGCTGGGAAAGATTGAAGGCAGGAAGAGTAGGGAATGACAGATAGTTTGATGGCATCACTGACTCAATGAACATGAACTTAAGTAAACTCTGGGAGTTGGTAATGGACAGGGAGGCCTGGTGTGCTGCAGTTCATGGAGTCAAAAAGAGTCGGGCATGACTGAGAGACTGAACTGAACTGAATTGAATCTATGTATTGTAAAACTACATCATATGACATCACTTATCCGTTCAGTTCAGATAAGTGGCATCACTTATATGTAGGGTCTAAAGAGTGCAACAGGCTAGTGACTATAACAAAAAAGAAGTTAATCAGATATAGAGAACACATTAGTGATTACTAGTGTGGGGAGGAGCGAGAAGGAGCAAGATTGCGGCAAGGGGTTAAAAACACAAGCTATTATGTCTAAAGCAAGCCACAAGGGCATATTGCAGAACACGGTAAATATAATAATCATTTTATAATAACTATAAAAGAAATGCAACCTTTAAAATTCATGAATCATTATATTGTGTACCTTTAACTTAGATAATATTATACATCAACTGTACTTCAATTCAAAAAGAAGTAATTGCCAAAAAAAGACGTAGTATCACCCACCTTTCATACAACCCCTGAAATGAAGCCATAACCTCCTGCATTTATCAGCTGTTCTGCACCCTTTATTCTCTGTCTTTTCATAACTGTAAAGATGGGTGAATTAAATAAACCCTCATGATCTTTCCACCGGTGCTCTGCCAACTTAGCCAATGACCAATTTTTTATGTTCTTTTTTCCTCATCCAAATAAGTTTTGGTTTGAAACATTTTCAAACTAGAGTGTGCAAACTCTTTTTATTTTTTTTATATTGTTGATTTCAGCATTCTTATTTACTACTGTAAGACAAAATTTTCATATTAGGTGTTGGATAATTCTGATTAATCAGGTACTATGAACCATAATTCCTCTTTTCCCCAGCTCTCTGATTAAACTGAAAATTTACTGTAATTAACTTTAGATGAATTAAAGTCCATAATGCCCATTCAATTTATTTTTATTTATTTATTTATTTTTAATTTTTATTTTTACTTTATTTTACTTTACAATACTGTATTGGTTTTGCCATACATGGACATGAATCCAACACGGGTGTACATTAGTTCCCAAACATGAACCCCCCTCCTACCTCCCACCCCATATCATCTCTCTGGATCATCCCCGTGCACTAGGCCCAAGCATCCTGTATCCTGCATCAAACATAGACTGGTGATTCGTTTCTTACATGATTGTATACATGTTTCAATGCCATTCTCCCAAATCAACCCACCCTCTCCCTTTCCCTCTGAGTCCAAAAGTCCGTTCTACACATCGGTGTCTCTTTTGCTGTCTCACATACAGGGTCATCACTGCCAACTTTCTAAATTCCATATATATGTGTTAGTATACTGTATTGGTGTTTTTCTTTCTGCCTTACTTCACTCTGTATAATTGGCTCCAGTTTCATCCATCTCATTAGGACTGATTCAAATGCATTCTTTTTAATGGCTGAGCATTACTCCATTGTGTATATGTACCACAGCTTTCTTATCCATTCATCTGCTGATGGACATCTAGTTTGTTTCCATGTCCTGGCTATTATAAACAGTGCTGCAATGAACATTGGGGTATACATGTCTCTTTCAATTCTGGTTTCCTCAGTGTGTATGCCCAGCAGTGGCATTGCTGGGTCATAAGGCAGTTCTATTTGCAGTTTTTTAAGGAATCTCCACACTGTTCTCCATAGTGGCTGTACTAGTTTGCATTCCCACCAACAGTGTAAAAGGGTTCCCTTTTCTCCACACCCTCTCCAGCATTTATTGCTTGCAGACTTTTGGATCGCAGCCATTCTGACTGGTGTGAAGTGGTACCTCACTGTGGTCTTGATTTGCATTTCTCTAATAATGAGTGATATTGAGAATCTTTTCATGTGTTTGTTAGACATCCATATGTCTTCTTTGGAGAAATATCTATTTAGTTCTTTGGCCCATTTTTTGATTGGGTCATTTATTTTTCTGGAATTGAGCTGCATAAGTTGCTTGTATATTTTTGAGATTAGTTGTTTGTCAGTTGCTTCATTTGCTATTATTTTCTCCCATTCCGAAGGCTGTCTTTTCACCTTGCTTATATTTTCCTTTGTTGTGCAGAAGCTTTTAATTTTAATTAGATCCCATTTGTTTATTTTTGCTTTTATTTCCAGAATTCTGGGAGGTGGGTCATAGAGGATTATGCTGTGATTTATGCCGGGGAGTGTTTAGCCTATGTTCTCCTCTAGGAGTTTTATAGTTTCTGGTCTTACATTTAGATCTTTAATCCATTTTGAGTTTATTTTTGTGTGCGGTGTTAGAAAGTGATCTAGTTTCATTCTTTTACAAGTGGTTGACCAGTTTTCCCAGCACCACTTGTTAAAGAGATTGTCTTTACTCCATTGTATATTCTTGCCTCCTTTGTCAAAGATAAGGTGTCCATCGGTGTGTGGATTTATCTGTGGGCTTTCTATTTTGTTCCATTGATCTATATTTCTGTCTTTGTGCCAGTACCATACTCACTTAATGACTGTGGCTTTGTAGTAGAGCCTGAAGTCAGGCAGGTTGATTCCTCCAGTTCCATTCTTCTTTCTCAAGATTGCTTTGGCTATTTGAGGATTTTTTGTATTTCCATACAAATTGTGAAACTATTTGTTCTAGCTCTGTGAAAAATACCGCTGGTAGCTTGATAGGGATTGCATTGAATCTGTAGATTGCTTTGGGTAGAATACTCATTTTCACTATATTGATTCTTCCGATCCATGAACATGGTATATTTCTCCATCTATTAGTGTCCTCTTTGATTTTTTTCATCAGTGTTTTATAGTTTTCGATATATAGGTCTTTAGTTTTTTAGGTAGATATATTCCTAAGTATTTCACTCTTTCGTTGCAATGGTGAATGGAACTGTTTCCTTTATTTCTTTTTCTACTTTCTCATTATTAGTGTATAGGAATGCAAGGGATTTCTGTGTGTTGATTTTGTATTCTGCAACTTTACTATATTCACTGATTAGCTCTAGTAATTTTCTGGTGGAGTCTTTAGGGTTTTCTGTGTAGAGGATCATGTCATCTGCAAACAGTGAGAGTTTTACTTCTTCTTTTCCAATTTGAATTCCTTTGATTTCTTTTTCTGCTCTGATTGCTGTGGCCAAAACTTCCAGAACTATGTTGAATAGTAGTGGTGAAAGTGGGCACCCTTGTCTTGTTCCTGACTTTAGGGGAAATGCTTTCAGTTTTTCACCATTGAGGATAATG
The DNA here is from genome assembly GCF_016772045.2 of Ovis aries. Taxonomy (NCBI): domain Eukaryota; kingdom Metazoa; phylum Chordata; class Mammalia; order Artiodactyla; family Bovidae; genus Ovis; species Ovis aries. The sequence goes on from NC_056059.1 coordinate 2,081,678, forward strand.
TTTGCTGTGGGTTTGTCATATATAGCTTTTATTATGTTGAGGTATGTTCCTTCTACTCCTGCTTTCTGGATAGTTTTTATCATAAATGGATGTTGAATTTTGTCAAAGGCCTTCTCTGCATCTATTGAGATAATCAAACGGCTTTTATTTTTCAATTTGTTAATGTGGTGTATTACAGTGATTGATTTCCTGATATTGAGGAATCATTGCATCCCAGGGATAAAGCCCACTTGGTGATGGTGTATGATCTTTTGAATGTGTTGTTGGATTCTGATTGCTAGAATTTTGTTGAGGATTTTTGCATCTATGTTCATCAGTGATATTGGCCTGTATTTTTCTTTTTTTGTAGCATCTTTGTCAGGTTTTGGTATTAGGGTGGTGGTCGCCTCATAGAATGAGTTTGGAAGTTTACCTTCCTCTGCAATTTTCTGGAAGAGTTTGAATAGGATAGGTGTTAGCTCTTCTCGAAATTTTTGGTAGAATTCAGTGTGCAAACTCTTTTTAAAAACTCATTTCCTTTTGTTTTCATGTTAGGAATTACAAACACTTAACTTGTTGAAAATGCCACATCCCCTATTAGGAGGCAATCTTCCTTTCAGAGGTGTGGACACTGCTTTTATTCAAAAAGGCTCTATTTCATTTCAATTCAGTTCAGTTCAGTTGCTCAGTTGTGTCCGATTCTTTGTGATCCCATGAATTGCAGCACGCCAGTCCTCCCTGTCCATCACCAACTCCTAGAGTTTGCCCAAACTCATGTGCATCGAGTTGGTGATGCCATCCAGCCATCTCATCCTCTGTCATCCCTTTCTCCTCCTGCCCCAATCCCTCCCAGCATCAGAGTCTTTTCCAATGAGTCAACTCTTCGCATGAGGTGGCCTAGGTATTGGAGTTTCAGCTTTAGCAACAGTCCTTTCAAAGAAATCCCAGGGCTGATCTCCTATAAGATGGACTGGTTGGATCTCCTTGCAGTCCAAGAGACTCTCAAGAGTCTTATCCAACACCACAGTTCAAAAGCACCAATTCTTCATTGCTCAGCTTTCTTTACAGTCCAACTTTCACATCCATACATGACCATTGGAAAAACCATAGCCTTGACTAGACAGACCTTGTTGGCAAAGTAATGTCTCTGCTTTTGAATATGCTATCTAGGTTGGTCATAACTTGTCTTCCAAGGAGTAAGCGTCTTTTACTTTCATGGCTGCAGTCACCATCTGCAGTGATTTTGGAGCCAAAAAAATAAATAAATAAATAAAGTCTGACACTGTTTCCACTGTTTCCCATCTATTTCCCATGAAGTGACGGGACCAGATGCCATGATCTTCATTTTCTGAATGTTGAGCTTGAAGCCAACTTTTTCACTCTCCTCTTTCACTTTCATCAAGAGGATTTTTAGTTCCTCTTCACTTTCTGCCATAAGGGTGGTGTCATCTGCATATCTGAGGTTATTGATATTTCTCCCGGCAATCTTGATTCCAGCTTGTGCTTCTTCCAGCCCAGCGTTTCTCATGATGCACTCTGCATAGGAGTTAAATAAGCAGGGTGACAATATACAGCCTTGATGTACTCTTTTTCCTATTTGGAACCAGTCTGTGGTTCCATGTCCAGTTATAACTGTTGTTTCCTCACCTGCATAAAGGTTTCTCAAGAGGCAGGTCAGGTGGTCTGGTATTCCCATCTCTCTCAGAATTTTCCACAGTTTATTGTGATCTACACAGTCAAAGGCTTTGGCATAGTCAATAAAGCAGAAATAGATGTTTTTCTGGAACTTTCTTGCTTTCTCGATGATCCAGAGGATGTTGGCAATTTGATCTCCAGTTCCTCTGCCTTTTCTAAAACCAGCTTGAACATCTGGAAGTTCATGGTTCACATATTGCTGAAACCTGGCTTGGAAAATTTTGAGCATTGCTTTACTAACGTGTGAGATGAGTGCAACTGTGAGGTAGTTTGAGCATGGCTCTGTTTACTTGTGTTTAAATAAATGAAATCATCCTATATACTTTGCAAATAATCCTATTAAACCACTTCTCATTTTACTTTACATTCTCAGTCTTATTTGGTGGAAATCTCTTTAGGTCAAATGGCAGAGAGCCAATTCATTCTTTTTCATTATTGCATAATATTTCAGGCTGTAGTTCCACTATAACTTAATCATTTCTCTGCTAATGAGCATTGTTTACTCTGTTAATCAGGTTCTGGTCAGGAGAGAGAAACCAGGATTTTTGTTTTATCATATAGGATTTATTATAAAGACTTATTTCCTAGATGTAAAAGATCACTGAAAGTGAAAGTGAAGTCGTGTCCGACTCCTAGCGACTCCATGGACTGTAGCCTACCAGGCTCCTCAGTCCATGGGATTTTCCAGGTCAGAATACTGTAGTGAGTTGCCATTTCCTTCTCCAGGGGATCTTCCCGACCCAGGGATTGAACGCAGGTCTCCTGCATTGCCAGCAGATGCTTTCCCTCTGAGCAACCAACAGTAAAGGGGAAAAAAAAAAAAAAAAAAACTGGACAGTAAGATATTACAAACTGGAATTGCCAGAAGCCATCATTTGCCCCCAGGTCTGTGTGAACAAAGAAAGGATAATGAAATTATTAAAAGTTTGGAGGAGGCACCAGTGGCCAAACTCAGACTTCTGAGGAGGGAGCCAGCTGGGCTGGTGCTGGAGTCTAAAACTTGAATCTGCTTCCACAAATGTGCTGCCTGTGAAAGAAGTGATCCTAGGCTGATACTCACACACAAGAAGCAGTTAAAGAGCCGACAGGAAGCAGTCCCACATTCTTTACCCAGGCTTCCAGTTTCTCTGTGGAGCCCTTCATAGCATGTATTCAGAGGGAGATGTGTGACTTTCCATCATCCCAGATCCAGAGTAGAATTAGGAGAGTGGGCTTAAAGGCACCAGACATTAACTTACCAACTGACACATCTCTGTTGCAAGACAGTTTTTTTGTCAATTAAAAACAGAGCTGTATTGAATTCTTAATTATATACCCTTATGTACCAGTGCTTTTATGTCTCTGCGATAGATTCCAAGCAGTGAGATTGCTGCATAAAATGATATTTTAAAATTTAACAGATGTTGAAAAATGGTTTGTTGTTGTTGTTGTTGTTGTTCAAATGATACTGCAGAAATTAACAGACCTGCTAGTAAGTTTTAAGAGAATTCCTTCTTCTTACCCACCAGCAATAGAGGCTATTGCTCTTTTCCATTTTCCCAGTATAATGGATATAAAGCATTGTCTTGTTACCTCAATTTTCATTCTCCTGACTGCTTGTTATTTTAAGTATGTTTTCATATGCATATTAACAATCTGTAGTTACTTTTTATTCATTTCAATTCTTGTCTTTTGCTTAATTTTTGTTGTTACTGTTGTTGTTGGGATTCTTTCTGTTACCACTTGTGTGCATGTATGAATAGACAAAGCCTTAGATTCCTCGGTGATTCAGATCATAAAAAAATCTGCCCACAATGCGGGAGATCGAGGTTCAATCCCTTGAGAAGGAAACAGCTACCCACTCCAGTATTCTTGCCTGGAGAATTACATGGACAGAGGAGCCTAGTAGGCTACAGTCCACAGGGTCGCAAAGAGTCGGACATGACTTAGCAACTATCGTTTTGACAATTATAGAAACTGAACTTTATCAGTCTTCTGTACTGTACTTTTTTCTAACTCTATTGTTTGTTTATTCACTTCTAGTTTTGCATTTTTCCAATATAATATAACCAAATACAACTTACCACTTCTGATTCCTGTATTATATAGATCTCTCTCACCCCAAAATTGGATTTATAATATAGGCTTATTTCAAGGACTTTTTATTACGTTTTATATTTTAAACTTTGTTTTATATACTCTGGCTATAAATGTCATTTGATATGGATTTACTTTTTATTGTCCAGAAGCATTTATTATATTACCTATCATTTCAATATTAATTTGACTACTAGTTTTATTAGATGTGAAATTCCTATACTTATTTGGTTTTCTTATTCTAGATTTTACTGACTTTTGACTAGAATTTCCTTGGCAACTCAGTTGGTAATGAATCTACCTGTCATGCCGGAGTCCCTTGTTCAATTTCTGGGTTGGGAAGATCCCCTGGAAAAGCGAAATGCTACCCAATTCAGTATTCTTGGGGTTTCCTGATGACTCAGATGGTAAAGAATCCACCTATAATGTGGAAGTCCTAAGTTCAATCTATGAGTGGGGAAGATCCCCTGGAAGAGAGCATGGCAACCCACTCCAGTATTCTTGCCTGGAGAATCCCCATGGACAGAGGGGCCTGGCAGACTACAGTCCCTGGGGTCACAAAGAGTCAGACATAATTTAATATATCAACTATCATTTCAATGTTAATTTTACTACTAGCATTGTCACATGTGAAATTCTTTTACCTATTTCTGGATCTTCTATCCTGGGTTTCAGACTTTTGATTAATTCTTATGCAAATAACATACTCACTTAATGACAGTGACTTTATATGGGTAGTGCCTAAAATAAGGAGATGTCTTTTTTTCCAGGATGTTTTTTGTCTATTCTCAGATATATTTTTTAATGTTTTTACATTTATTAATCAATTTATCGAATAACAATAAACTCTTTTTTTTTAGCAATAAACTCTTGATCAGGAAATATAATGCATCTATCATCCTAGATTGGCAGTGTACAACCTTCAGGCTATTTGAAAAGAGACTATGTCATACCAACCTAGTAAGAGTAAATTATAAGTAAATATGAAATATCTCATCTAGAAAATTAGCCATATACTACAAATTCCTATTATATAGTTTGAGCAGCACCTATTTCACTGAAGAATAAATTTCCTCTTGCATAAATAATAGTTTATTTCAAAATATGACACACCTGGAAGTCACTGTACTGGAGTTTCATATATGAAACAAAATTGAAAATCAACTTTTGATGAAGAATGCCTGTATGACAAAATTATTTTGATACTGATTGTGCATCTAAGAATACTAATTTACCTAACAAAAATGTTTCATCAGACATTTCTTTTTATATATATGCTCTTTAAAATCATTTTATCTATTTTCTTTCTACTTCAAAAAACAAAATTAAATTTCATTTGAGATTTTATTGAACTGACACTCTATTTACATGTCAATTTATAGAGGATCTATATTTTATGAAATACTCTTGCCATTAAAAATTGTTTTAAGATCATGATTTATACTCCTCGATAAGATATCATATTTTATATTTTAATAAGATTTTAAGAGGATCTTTTCATATCTATTCTTAAGTGTTTTATAGGTTTGGGTTTTATTTTTACACTTCTGGGTATTTATAACTAGAAGAGAGAAAGCTATTGATTTTGCAGTATTTCCATTAGGAGAGACTAAACTGTTATACAAAGAAACCCAAAAATGTGGTGACCCCTTCACTTTCACTTTCACTTTCTGCCTTATGACCCAGCAATCCGACTGCTGGGCATACGCATCAAGGAAACCAGAATTGAAACAGACACGTATACCCCATTGTTCATCGCAGCACTGTTTATAATAGCCAGGACATGGAAGCAACCTAGATGTCCATCAGTAGATGAATGGATAAGAAAGCTGTGGTACATATATACAATGGAGTATTACTCAACCATTAAAAAGAATACATTTAAATCAGTTCTAAAGAGGTGGATGAGACTGGAGCCTATTATGCAGAGTGAAGTAAGCCAGGAAAACACCAATACAGTGTACTAACGCATATATATGGAATTTAGAAAGACAGTAATGATAACCCTGTATGTGAGACAGCAAAAGAGACACAGATGTATAAAACAGTCTTTTGGACTCTGAGGGAGAGGGAGAGGGTGGGATGATTTGAGAGAATGGCATTGAAACATGTATACTATCATATAAGAAACAAATAGCCAGTCCAGGTTCGATGCAGGATACATGATGCTTGGGGCTGGTGCATTGAGATGACCCAGAGGGATGGTATGGGGAGGGAGGAGGGAGGGGGGTTCAGGATGGGGAACACGTGTACACCCGTGATGGATTCATGTTGAAGTATGGCAAAATCAATACAATATTGTAAGGTAATAATAATAATTAAATAAATGATAAATGGTTTAAAAAAATAAAGGCAAGGAAAAAAAGTATTTTTTATCAAAAGGACATGTGGCTTTTAATAAATCTATTGAGTTTTATTATATTATTCAATGTCTTTGTGTCATTTTTTTAATTACAAGCCACATTGCTTTGAAAGACTTTTCTTCTATTTTAAGCTTTAATTCTTTAACTGTTTAGCAGAGATAGTTTCATGATCAAGTTAAAATTTTTCAGATGATGCTCAAAACTGCCTCACTTTTTCTTCTTTCAAATATTCTTGTCTTTTATCCTGGGGTGAGGAGGACAAAGGAAGAAAACTGTAGAATACCATCATATCTGTTGTCTGATTAGTGGTCTGAAATTATCTTATTCTGATTTCTGCACTTAGAAATAGATGTTTTTTTTCCTTCAAAAACAAACAAAAATCCTCCCTCAAGCTTCTTTACTTCCCTCTCCTGATTACCGGTATGATATAGAGGGTAGTCTTCTGTAGATAAATACAAGTCCACTGTATCATACATTCTTTAACACAGGGCATTCCACTTTAAAAGAACTATGTCATTTTCCTTAGATTATGTTAAATGAGTAAAAACAGTTTAGTAACAATTTCCTTATTTGGTAAGCATTTATTCTTGCTAGTGATAAAAATCAAAACTTGTTTAGTAAGGTCAAATTTAAAAAATAATTCTTATGTGAATAATAATAATCACAAAAAATTAGCAACATGTAATACATTAAAAAGTATAAACTTTTGAAAAGATTTTAAACTAGTTATACAAATTAGAAGTCTCTCTCCCTGCATGCCATAAATAAGCTGCTAAGATTGATCTACTAAAATATCTTATCAACATTATTGCTTCACAATCCCATAATTTTTGTGTAGGTTTGTCTGGAACTCTTGTTGGTTTCAACTTTTAGTGACCTACAAGATCATTATAATTTGGGTACCACTAAGTCACATTATATACTGTGATAGCTTCTATTTAATCTAAGGTGAATCAGTGAACTAAAATGGACTGCAATAGGTGAATTTAACTCAGATGACCATTATATCTACTACTGTGGGCAGGAATCCCTCAGAAGAAATAGAGTAGCCATCATGGTCAACAAAAGAGTCCGAAATGCAGTACCTGGATGCAATCTCATAAACGACAGAATGATCTCTGTTTGTTCCCAAGGCAAACCATTCAATATCACAGTAATCCAAGTCTATGCCCAACCAGTAACACTGAAGAAGCTGAAGTTGAACGGTTCTATGAAGACCTACAAGACCTTTTAGAACTAACACCCAAAAAAGATGTCCTTTTCATTATAGGGGACTGGAATCCAAAAGTAGAAAGTCAAGAAACACCTGGAGTAACAGACAAATTTGGCCTTGGAGTACAGAATGAAGCAGGGCAAAGGCTAATAGAGTTTTGCCAAGAAAATACACTGGTCATAGCAAACACCCTCTTCCAACAACATAACATGTGTAGAGAAGACTCTACACATGGACATCATCAGATGGTCAACACCAAAATCAGATTGATCATATTCCTTGCAGCGAAAGATGGAGAAGCTCTATAGAGTTAACAAAAACAAGACCAGGAGCTGACTGTGGCTCAGATCATGTATTCCTTATTGCCAAATTCAAATTTAAATTGAAGAAAGTAAGGAAAACCACTAGATCATTCAGGTATGACCTAAATCAAATCCCTTATGATTATACAGTGGAAGTGAGAAATAGATTTAAGGGACTAGATCTAATAGATAGAGTGCCTGATGAACTATGGACTGAGGTTCTTTTACAGGAGACAAGGATCAAGACCATCCACATGGAAAAGAAATGCAAAAAAAGCAAAATGGGTGTCTGGGGAGGCCTTACAAATAGCTGTGTAAAGAAGAGAAATGAAAAGCAAAGGAGAAAAGGACAGATATAATCAACTGAATGTAAACTTCCAAAGAATAGCAAGAAGAGATAAGAAAGCCTTCCTCAGCAATCAATGCAAAGAAATAGAGGAAAGCAACAGAATGGGAAAGACTAGAGATCTCTTCAAGAAAATTAGGGATACCAAGGGAATATTTCAAGCAAAGATAGGCTTAATAAAGGACAGAAATTATATGGACCTAACAGAAGCAGAAGATATTAGGAAGAGGCAGCAAGAATACACAGAAGAACTGTACAAAAAAGATCTTCATGACCCAGATAATCACGATGGTGTGATCACTCACCTAGAGCCAGACATCCTGGAATATGAATTCAAGTGGGTCTTAGAAAGTATCACTATGAACAAAGCTAGTGAAGGTGTTGGAATTCCAGTTGAGCTATTTCAAATCCTGAAAGACGATGTTGTGAAAGTGCTACACTCAACATGCCAGCAAATTTGGAAAACTCAGCAGTGGCCACAAGACTGGAAAAATCAGTTTTCATTCCAATCCCAAAGAAAGGCAATGCTAAAGAATGCTCAAACTTCCGCACCATTGCACTCATTTCACATGCTGGTAAAGTAATGCTCAAAATTCTCCAAGCCAGGTTTCAGCAATACATGAACTGTGAACTTCCAAATGTTCAAGCTGGATTTAGAAAACGCAGAGGAACCAGAGATAAAATTGCCAACATCTGCTGGATCATTGAAAAAGCAAGAGAGTTCAAAAAAAACACCTATTTCTGCTTTATTGACTATGCCAAAGCCTTTAGCTGTGTGGATCACAATAAACTGTGGAAAATTCTGAGAGAGATGGGAATACCAGACCACCTGACCTGCCTCTAGAGAAATCTGTATGCAGGTCAAGAAGCAACAGTTAGAACTGGACATGGAACAGCAGACTGGTTCCAAATAGGAAAAAGAGTACATCAAGGCGGTATGTTGTCATCCTGCTTATTTAACTTATATGCAGAGTACATCAAGAGAAACCCTGGACCGGAAGAAACACAAGCTGGAATCAAGATTGCTGGGAGAAATATCAATAACGTCAGATATGCAGATGACACCACCCTTATGGCAGAAAGTGAAGAGGAACACAAAAGCCTCTTGACGAAACTGAAAGAGGAGAGTGAAAAAGTTGTCTTAAAGCTCAACATTCAGAAAACAAAGATCGTGGCATCTTGGTCCCATCACTTCATGGGAAATAGATGGGAAAACTATGGAAACGGTGTCAGACTTTATTTATTTATTTATTTATTTATTGGCTCCAAAATCACTGCAGATGGTGATCGCAGCCATTAAATTAAAAGACGCTTACTCCTTGGAAGGAAAGTTATGACCAACCTAGATAGCATATTGAAAAGCAGAGATATTACTTTGCCAATGAAGGTCTGCCTAGTCAAGGCTATGGTTTTTCCTGTGGTCATGTATGGATGTGAGATTTGGACTGTGAAGAAAGCTGAGCATCAAAGAATTGATGCTTTTGAACTGTGGTGTTGGAGAAGACTCTTGAAAGTCCCTTAGACTGCAAGGAGATCCAACCAGTCCATTGTGAAGGAGATCAGCCCTGGGATTTCTTTGGAAGGAATGATGCTAAAGCTGAAACTCCAGTACTTTGGCCACCTCATGAGAAGAGTCGACTCATTGGAAAAGACGCTGATGCTGGGAGGGATTGGAGGTAGGAGGAGAAGGGGACGACCGAGGATGAGATGGCTGGATGGCATCACTGACTCGATGGACGTGAGTCTGAGTGAACTCCGGGAATTGGTGATGGACAGGGAGGCCTGATGTGTTGCAATTCATGGGATTGCAGAGTCGGACACGACTGAGCGATTGAACTGAACTGAAAGAATTTAAACTGATCATAATGAGTTATGACAACCTTATTTCACTGATCCAGAAAAAAAGAACATATCACAGCAATAGTAATGGGATGAACCACCCAATTCATCAGTAGGAAGTTGGACAGATGGCTTTGGAACTTTTCCATAAGGGAAAGAAAGTGCTTCTTCTGGTGCTTTGTTTTGAAAGCAAAGCAGACTGGAATCTTTAATTCTCTTTGTTAGAGAGCAATTTGATTCTCCATTCTTAAGTTTTATATGCCAGAATCTGATCCACAATGGAGGTGGAATTTCAGGACAGAGAAACTAGAGTGCTTATATTAAAATTACAGATCTAGTAACTTGTAATGATTGTCATGATTTTTGATGTAGCTCTTTGTGTATTTCCTCTACCTGTGAATAATAATGGGAATATTATAATCTTGTAATCTATAATTTTTTTCATCTATAACTCATTTGATCCAGCCCCCAATATATTATCTATCCATTTCACAGGGAGAAATTTAGAGGCCTGGGATCTTGAATACACTCCTGCTAGAACTAGTGCAAAGGTGCAAGTCTAGTTTACATCAAAACCCCAAATTTTACATCACCGCAGGTGAGCAACAGGGTAACTTCTCTGTTCCCAAGTGTTAACTGGAATAAAAATAATAGAGACCTTAGCCATGACAAAATGCTAGCCCTTGTCTAAGCTTGTTTATTTCCTTCAGTGATTAACCTTGTATTAAAACAGAATAGAACTACTGGATTTCAAGGTAAAAGGCCTTTTGAAATACTAAATAATCAATCAGGTGTTCCCCACGCGGCTAGATCAGGAGCTGCTGTGGGAATTGTCTGCTTATTATAGCCCCATGATGAACTCATTCACAATTGTGGAAGGACCTGACCCTCGTTTTTATCTCAAGACATTGCAGAGTCCCACTTGGTTGGAAAAAGTAGGTAACCTGATGTCAAATCCAACTTGTATAGTACTTCTTAGTTCTTGCTGAAGCACCTTTCAATTTTAGTTCTTTGGTTAGGTTCTCAAATATCACATAAATATAGAAAACACAGTAAAAGAACCAGGACAATCAAACTCCCCTCAAGTCTGTTATATCATTGACCTCTCTTCTATCAAGTAGCATGTCAAAATACTGAATTTCACTGAGAAGAAAAGATGGATTCCTTTTGTTTTCTGGTCTGTAGAAGAGGAGTTGAAGTGTCAGTGGAAAAGTACCTCTCTCCATCACCAGAGGAAGCTAATCAAGGAAAAATGTCTTCGGGGAACGCACACATTAATCTCCAGCTGGATCACAGGGCTGTTACAAGGTGTAACTAATCATATAGTTGTGACTCATCTCGGTCTGTAGTAACATGCTTCACAGTGACATTCATGATTGTATGACATGAAAGTTGCATGTAAAGGAAAAAGCACTGTTCAGCTGTAATGCCTGCAAGCCTGCACCAGACTCAGTGACAGTTTGCAATGAATGCAGCCACTGTGTTTCCACATTAACACATTGCCATATCCCCTCTTCACAGTGTTTCTGAAAACTGTCTCCAGCAGTCATCGCTGGGCAATTTCAGACCTGCAGGTTGTTATAAAAACTTAGTTTTCAAAAATGACTTCTGTCAAGATGCACTGTAGTTGTTGAAAGGTTGTTGTTGAATCACGACGCCAGGATTCTTGGTCGCCGGAGGAGAAGAATTCAATCCGGGGCCAGAGACAAGGCTTGATCACTCAGAGCTTTTATGTAATAAAGTTTTATTACAGTATAAAGGAGATAGAGAAAGCTTCTGACATAGGCATCAGAAGGGGGGCAGAAAGAGTACCCCCCTGCTAGTCTTCAGCTGGATGTTATATAGTCACCAGCAGCCTGTTAATGAAAAAAAGGAATGTCTCCAAACTTAGAATGGCACCATGCCCCTCATCCATAAGATGTATTTTGGGATAATCTTGGCACCAAATGGTTTATCTTGGGCCATAAAATGATTAACTTGAATCTTGAAGAAGAGCAGATCACCATACAAATAGTTTCATTTACATAGATTAGAGGGACAATATCGGAGTATAACATACTGGTTTATCAAGTAGGTTCTGAGCCCAAAAGGCAGAACCGACTTGAAGACAGAGTTTGGGGTAAATGCATAGTACATTAGCATAGCTTAAGACAAACATTTCCATAAGAAAAAGGCAATGGTTAACTTCAAGTGAAACCAGGTGTCATTATGGCAACACAATTTTAAGAGAAACCTCTTTTTAAATTTGTATAGAGAAGGAAAAAATATCGCTAGTTTGTTTCCTCCTGCCGCTTAAGAGAGATAAAAATGTCTGACACTTGCAGGCTATTTCCTCCATTTGGAGACCCCTGGCCTTCCTGCCTGTTACCCTCTCATTGTCTACTCTGATCCACTGTGGTATTGAGTCCAGATTTTCAGAAATATTTTTTAAAAGATTTCTAAAGTGCTAAATACAGACCTTTCACAAAATATTGCTTTCCAGAACAGGGTCTTTCAAGGTTTGCTACACCGAAGGAAAGATGTGCTGTGACCTCTTGGATTCTGCTTGCAGATCAGATAACTGGCGTGGCGGGAGGAGGGACGACCTGGCGTGGGCCCCACGCGGCAGCCCTCTGTGGCTGCAGGCAGCGCAATGCCTGAGGCCTTCTAATGAGGGGGACCGCACGTAGGGGCCCTTTTTACTTTAAAATTGTACAAATTTTATCTATTCAAGAGCTTTTTGCATGCTTCTTTTCTCCTAAATTGAAAATTCCTTTAGGAAACAAGAAAAGAGGTATAATTTTTTAAAAATTTATTTTTTAAGCTTTAAATTTTAAAATATTTTTAATTTAAACAATTACCTTTTAAATTGTTTTTAAACTCTTTCTTATTTTTAAAATAAGATAAAAGACAAATAAAGTGTATTGTAGAAGAGTACAAGTTAGTTATGTACCATGTACCAAATATTGCATACAGATGCAATATTTACTGACACTGAGAACCAGAATTTACTCAGAATTTCCTGGTAGCCAAAGCCAAAAAAGGAATAAGGAACTATATTTTCATTTCCGAATCTATTTCAAAGGAACTGCATATATTTTTCTAGAGAAATAAGCATTTCCTGGAAATAAATATTCCTAATATTCCTAGATTGGTATAAACCCTGATACTAATTGAAATGTTTTTTAAAAAGACACTAATATGTACTACACAAATAAAATTTGGTATGAGAAATACTATCTTCTGTAAGCAGTTTTTATGTCTGTCAGATCAGTAAGAAGGACATCTATGTTTCTGCCTGTGATATGCTTTTTTTTCTCAGTGGTAAAGATTATTGCTATATTTTAATCAATGTCTCCAATCTTACTTTTCAGAATGACAAATCCCCAAGGCGATCTGCAAGTCGATCAAGTAATATTTCAAAAGTAGGTGAAATATATTCATTACCTCATTTATTGATTTACATATTTTATGAGTTCAAGTAAATATTTTATAATGTTTTACATGCAATTGTTATCTGTGACCAATGTACAAATATGACTTGCTAATGGTAATAACTATTTTAAGGGTTTACTGTGATAAAAGGACATGTTTTCACACAACAAAATGAGTGAAGCTATTTTTTCCTCTTCAGTGCTGTATGCAAAAAAATAATTTGCTGCTTTCAGGGTGTCACTCAAAGCATGTTAATCCTCTCACTTCATCTCAGAGGGCTGCCACACACATCAGTGGAAACTCTGTCAAACATAATGGGTACAATTTGCCTGAACTGAATTTTTCCAGGTGTTTGGGCTCAACTATGGTGGAACTTAACCAGGGCAAGTTTTTGAAAGCAATTTAAGACATTAGTTTGGTAAGATATTTGCTTTAAAGAGTCAATGGTTGAAAAAAATCATATTGCTCCCTAGATTATCTATAAATCCAAGCAAGACACCAGAGTGTTGCAAAGGTTATGGCATAGGAGAGATTCTGGATTTTTGTTTCACCTTGAAAAAAAATTCAGTTCAGTTCAGTCGCTCAGTTGTGTCCGACTCTTTGGAACCCCGTGGACTGCAGCACACCAGGCCTCCCCATCCATCTCCAACTCCCAGAGTTTACTCAAACTCATGTCCATTGAGTTGATGATGTCAAACAACCATCCCATCCTCTGTCGTCCACTTCTCCTTCTGCCTTCAATCTTTCCCAGCATCCAGGTCTTTCCAATGAGTCAATTCTTTGAATCAGGTTCCCAAGTACTGGAGCTTCAGCTTCAGCATCAGTCCTTCCAATGAATATTCAGAGCTAATTTCCCTTAGGATGGACTGGTTGGATCTCCTTGCTGTCCAAGGGGCTCCCAAGAGTCTTCTCCAACACCACAGTTCAAAAAGATCAATTCTTCGGTGCTCAGCTTTATTTACAGTCCAACTGACATCCTTACATGACTACTAGAAAATCATAGCTTTTACTAGACGAACATTCCTTGGGTTGGTCATAATTTTTCTTCCAAGGATCAAGTGTCTTTTAATTTCATGGCTGCAATCACCATCTGAAGTGACTTTGGAGCCCCAAAGAAATCAAGTCCATCACTGTTTCCACTGTTTCCCCATCTATTTGAAATAAAGTGATGGGACCAGATGCCATGATCTTCGTTTTCTGAATGCTGAGTTTTAAGCCAACTTTTTCACTTTCCTCTTTCACTTTCATCAAGAGGCTCTTTAGTTGTTTTTCACTTTCTGCCATAAGGGCAATGTCATCTACATATCTGAGGTTATTGATATTTCTCTCGGCAATCTTTATTACAGCTTTTGCTTCATCCAATCCAGCATTTCTCATGATGTACTCTGCATATAAGTTAAATAAGCAGGGTGACAATATATGGCCTTGACGTACTCCTTTCCCAATTTGGAACCAGTCTGTTGTTCCATGTGTGGTTCTAACTGTTGCTTCTTGACCTGCATACAGATTTCTCAGGAGGCAGGTCAGGTGGTCTGGCAGTCCCATCTCTTTAAGAATTTTCTAAAGTTTATTGTGATCCACACAGTCAAAGGCTTTGGCATAGTCAATAAAGCAGAAGTAGATACTTTTCTCAAACTCTCTTGCTTTTTTAATGATTCAGTGAATGTTGACAATTTGATCTCTTGTTCCTCTGCCTTTTCTAAATCCAGCTTGAATATCTGGAAGTTCATGGTTCATTTACTGTTGAAACCTGGCTTGGAAAATTTTGAGCATAACTTTGCTAGTGTGTTAGATGAGTGCAATTGTGTGGTAGTTTGAGCATTCTTTGGCATTGCCTTTAAATTGGTATTGGAATGAAAACTGATTTTTTCCAGTCCTGTGGCCACTGTTGAGTTTTCCAAATTTGCTGGCATATTGAGTGCAGCACTTTCACAGCATCATCTTTTAGGATTTGAAATAGCTTGACTGGAATTCCATCAGCTCCACTAGCTTTGTTCATAATGATGCTTCCTAAGGCCCACTTGACTTCATATTCCAGGATGTCTGGCTCTAGGGGAGTGATCACACCATAGTGATTATCTGGGTCATGAAGATTTTTTTTGTATAGTTCTTCTGTGTATTCTTGCCACCTCTTCTTATATCTTCTGCTTCTTTTAGGTCCATACCATTTCTGTACTTTCTTGTGCCCATTATTGTATGAAAAGTTCTCTTGGTATCCCTAATTTTCTTGAAGAGATCTCTAGTCTTTCCCATTCTATTTTTTTCCCTCTATTTCTTTGCACTGATCACTGAGGAAAGCTTTCTTATCTCTCCTTGCTATTCTTTGAAACTGTGCATTCAGATGGGTATATCTTTCCTTTTCTCCTTTACTTTCTGTTTCTCTTCTTTTCATAACTATTTGTAAGGCCTCTTCAGACAACCATTTTGCCTTTTTGCATTTCTTTTTCATGGGGATGATCTTGATCCCTGCTTCCTGTACAATGTCATGAACCTCCATCATGACAGAGTTCTTCAGGCACTCTATCAGATCTAATCCCGTGAATCTATTTGTTACTTCCACTGTATGATCATAAGGGATTTGATTTCGGCCACACCTGAATGGTCTAGTGGTTTTCCCTACTTTCTTCAACAAAAACTAAGAGCTATTTTCTAAGATGAGTTGCTATGCAATTTATAGATTGATATTTGGAGAGTGAAAAGTCATTTAAAGCCATTTGTAAAATTGAAAAATTATGACTTTTGAAAATTTAATGCTGATAAAGATGAATTTGCCATGAAGAGAACACCCATGACAGGTCCTTGCAGTTGCCAGCACTCTTTCCAGCCCTGAGATCAGCTTTGTATATAAATTTTGCATTATTTTCCTTCAGAAGGGCTCCCAAAGCAGCAATAAACTATAGGTACTACAGAACATAGACCCACTCCCATTTTGATAAGTTTTTGTTTTGTCTTGTTTTCACAAACAAAGGGCTTTATTATTCATTGAAAAAATAGCAGTAGCCAAATTATCAGCATTTTCTTAAGCTGGTTTCCCAAGGCTGATTCTAATGAGACAGTGTTAAGATGGCCAGGGGGAACCTGTCAACACACTGGTTCAGGTACAGGAATGCCTGCACTTAAGAAGCTCTAATAGATAGTAGAGATGCCTGTCTGTTGCTCTATAGGGACACCACCTCTCTGTGTTGCAGTGCTCTCCACTGTACAGACAAGCTCAGCAACATAGGCCAGAACAAAAGCAGTCAGTGTTTCTGCTTCCAAGATGTGCAGAGACGCAACACACCCATGGAGAATTGTATCTCAGCAGCTGGAACCACTCATCTCTACGGACTTTCCAATCTAGGCATCTTCCTAACATTTGCGAGTCCCTGTGCCCAGAAGTTAAAGCACCAGCCCCAGGGACAGGCGACCTGAGTGTATGTCATCACTGTCACTTCCTACTTCTGGGACCAGAGACACTCATCCTCCCTGAGACACACTTGCCACCACTGAGACATGAAGTGATGGTATCAGTCACCTGAAAGTTTTTCTCAAGGGCTTGTGAATCAAAACAATACCTTTCAAATGTCAATCATCATCACATCGTGGAGAGTCCTGCCTGAAAGTACATGGCATCATCATCTTTCTGAACATGAATGTTAATATTGACCTAAAAACCTGTAGACAGTACTGACAACTCCTTCGTCATGCCAAATATTGTTTTGTGACCCAGGTGAAATTGTATCTTCGTTTCCAAACTGCTGTTTGACTTCTACATAATGCAGCATGTTTATTACTTTTACCTTTTATTTTAGTCTTTTTTTTAATTGGAGGATAATTGGTTTTCAATGTTGTGATGGTTTCTGCTGTACATCAACATGAATCAGTCATAATCATATTCATTCTTTAAGAAATGAGAAAGTCTGAAGTAAAGTTTCCCTTCCATGAGTTCTCCTTCCAGGCTCTGACACATATTAACTGCAGCCTTGAGTAGGAGACAATTAATGATAAAATACATTATATTCAAAGAGAAAAGAAAAGTTCTGTTCTTGTAATTGTGCAGTTGCAAAATCTCAAATCATCACACACCTGTAGGGGTGAAAGGATTTCAGTATGCTTAATTTTATTTTGCTTCAGCCAACAGGATTCCACTTTTATTTATGTTCAGAAGGATGGGGACAGAAGATAAATCCATTGTTGAATCCTTAATACTTTTAATTGAATGATTAAGTGATAAACTCTTCATTAAGACCAGATAACTTACCAAAGATGGAATGGCAAAAGTATAGCAATATTTGAGCTTTTGGACTTTTAAAGAGGTGGAGAAAAAAATGTCAATGAAACAAGGGTGATTTTTCTCTAAATTTCTCAAAAAAATTATGTTAAACACTAAAAAAGTGTTTCTCAAGGGAGTGATAATTAATATAACAGAGTAATTAAGACCATTAAGACCATGGATTCAGAGTAACTGCTTAGAGGTGCCATTTAACTTCTTTAGTAACTTTATGTGTAAAAGAAGAGTGTGCAACAGTATCTGTCTCTCAGAGGAGTACTTAGCACAGTAGCCAGCACTCTTTCAGTATGAGCTGCTATTACTATGGGGCTTTTAATGATGACATCTCAGCGACAACACAGTGAGTGCTCGGTAATCTTTTTGTGAGTAAGTGAATTTGTGACTCTAGCCATAGTATATGCATCATTCTCTGGGCAGAATAAGAGTAAATATTAAGAATAGATTGGACAGGATGAAGTCAAGTTTAAGATTCAGTAAAAGTTTTGTGATCTGACATAATTTTATTGAAAAATGACAACACATTCTTGTTTCATTAAAATGTGCATGTATATTTAACAATAAAAATTCTTTTTAGTCAGTGATAATCCTACTCATAATGAGCATCTTCCTTAACTGTTGTCAAATTTCTGCTATCCTTGATCATTTCATAAAAGGAAGTCACAGTTTAAAGGACTCCATCCTGCAGAACTGTCCTCCTCACTGTTGAGTCTTCCCATTTCCTGCAGTTACTTACTGAATCAGACCTTCTAGGCATTAATATGTGTGAAATGTCTCCATTGGGAATCTTATTCTATCCTGGGAATGATGGAGTAATGAGAAAAATCCCCTCCAAGTTCTCAGCAAGCTTAAAGTGAAGAAATTCAGATGTGGCATAGATATATGAGATACAACTTATAATATAATATATACATAAATTATAATTTACTATATATTAAGTGGAATTATGTCCAAAAATGATAACAGAGCAAGCAGCCCTGTACCTCTCCCTCTAGAAAGTTCTACTGGCAAGGATGGCCCTTGGCTGGTATCTAAGATTTCGGGAGTGGGATACTACCACCCTAACTGGTAAGAGTGGCTCATGGTGCTTAAGTTGTGCCAACAATATTGCTTATCCTAGAGACCTGCTTTCGTTATGGGAGGTCTGGGATTTGGGTACATGCGACAGTGAGTACCTGCATGACCAGCCCTCAGTAAATGTTGGGGCTGGGTCTCTCTTGAGTCTCCCTGGTAGATACCACTTCTCATCTATTACCAACACACACAACTACAGGAATTAAGCACATCTTGTGTGACTCCCCAGGGGGTCAACTTGTGGATGTTTGTAACTCTGCTCCCAGTTCCCTCTGGACTTCACCCCATGTGCCTTTTCCCTTTGCTGACTTTGCTTTGTGTCCTTTCCCTATAATAAACCATAGGGATGAATATAATTGCAAATTCATTCCTGTGAGCAGTTCTAGGCAGTCACTGCCCCAGGTGTGGTCACGGGAACCTCTGATATTCCAGCCAAAAGCGTACAGACCAGAGGTTGTGGGGGTGCGTTTCCATTTGGCAACAGGATACACTAGGGAAGAACTGTATATTAACAGGGACTTGGAGGATGGGTATGACTTGATCAAATTCAAGGAAAGTATGTTTAAAGATATATATATGGAAGGCATAAAAGTTAGAAAGCATGGATTACAAGGAGAAGAATACACAAAACAATCTTTAGGGGCCTTTGAGATGGAACATTGGTCATAGGACATGCTCTTTAATGGTACAAGTGTTCCCTGGCGTGGAACAGAGATGGATTTAGAATCCATCAAGATCCTTGAGACTTTTTTCAGTAAACAGGACATTATTATAAATAGAACAGTATTATTTTTGCTATTCAAGGCTGTATAAGTCCTGACTGATTTTGCTGTTGTGAATATCAAATACCCAAGTGTGGGATAAATAAAAATGGTGAATTGTTAGTAAACATTTAAAGTTTTTCTCCTTAGTCTTTGCCTTTGAACCTTTCTACCTCATATTATACAATTGCAATTATACTTTGAGTTTTCTGATTATTCCAATCTTGAGATGTTTTTATTAGTTTAGATTTATAGCTTGTTTTGGGATGTAAAAGATACATTTGTGACTTTTTCTTACACTACTAGGATTTGTGTGCATTAGCTATGTTAATGCTGATCCAAAATCAACAGAGATGCTATATAAAAATTTAAAACAATGTATGTGAGATTGTCAAAATATCTCATTGTGAACATACCAGCATTCATTTTCCTCCTCACTTATCCCTCTAAAAAGCTGCTTTTGATATTAGTGTTTGTTGCTGCTTTTTTTTTTGGGGGGGGTCATTTTTTATTATTATTATTATTTTTTAAAATATAAATTTATTTATTTTAATTGGAGGCTACTTTACAATATTGTATTGGTTTTGCCATACATCAACATGAATCCACCACGGGTGTACACGTGTTCACCATCCTGAATCCCCCTCCCACCTTCCTCCCCGTACCATTCCTCTGGGTCATCCCAGTGCACCAGCACCAAGCATCTTGTATCCTTAATTGAACCTGGACTGGCAATTCATTTCATATATGATATTAAACATGTTTCAATGCCATTCTCCCAAATCATCCCACCCTCTTATTTTTTATTGAAGGATAATTGCTTTACAGAATTTTGCTGTTTTCTGTTAAACCGCAACATGAATCAGCCATAGGTATACATATGTCACCTCCCTTTTGAACCTCCCTCCCATCCCCATCTCCATCTCCATCTCACCCCCCTACATTGATAAAGAGCCCCTGTTTAAGTTTCCTGATCCACACAGCAAATTCCCATTTGGTATCTATTTTACATATGCTTTTTAACACACATATAGTTCACAAATAGATTCCTCAAGAGGCAAAATTGGTCAAATTTGGCTATTCTTTTCTTTATTCTCACCTTTATTCTAGGGTGAGGCCTCATTATATTCAACTTGTAACAGCATATTATGTATTTCACAAGAAAAGCCTTTCAAGAGCAAACTGTGAAAGAAAAAGAAAGCCTTGTACTTTCAGTTCAAATCAACATCTAGAATTTTCTTTTAAATAAAATGCGTTATACTTTTTGTTCTATGTAGGAAGCAGTTCATACAGTTTAATCTATTTGTTAAAAAAAAAAAAATTAAAAGCCACTAGCTTAAAATGACGTTTGTTAGCTTCCATTATTTCCTGTTATATTTCCTGCACTTAGTTGCTCAGTCATATTCAACTCTTTGTGACCCCATGGACTGTAGCCCAACAGGTTCCTCAGTTCTTGGAGATTCTCCAGGCAAGAATACTGGTGTGGGTTGCCATGCCCTCCTCTGGGGATCTTCCCAAGCCAGGGATCGAATCCAGATCCCCCACGTTACAGGAGGATTCTTTACCTTTTAAGTCACCAGGGAAGTCCATGAATACTGGAGTGGCTAGTCTATCCCTTCCCCAGGGGATCTTCCTGATCCAGGAATCAAACCTGGATCTCCTGTACTGCAAGCAGATTCTTTACCAGCTGAGCTATCAGGGAAGCCTGTTATACTCCCTAGACCTCACTTATTTGACAAAGGATCATCTAAGTTGTGGAGAAGGCAATGGCAACCCACTCCAGTACTCTTGCCAGGAAAAATCCCACAGACAGAGGGGCCTGGTAGGCTGCAGTCCATGTGGTCGCTAAGAGTCAGACACGACTGAGAGACTTCACTTTCACTTTTCACTTTCATGCATTGGAGAAGGCAATGGCAACCCACTCCAGTGTTCTTGTCTGGAGAGTCCCAGGGACAGGGGAGCCTGGTGGGCTGCCCTCTGTGGGGTCGCACAGAGTTGGACACGAATGAAGTGATTTAGCAGCAGCAGCAGTATCTACGTTGTTCAACTGGTCTTTACCTAGAAATATTCTGTACCATGTTAGGGTGAAGATGGTACATAATGTATAAAGTATTATTGCTAAAGCATTCCCTTTTCCTGTCTGTGTGCCCCAGCTTACTCTTCAGTAAGTGAAGGTATATAGCATGTCAACATAATTTATTCAACAAACATTTTTAAGGATATGTTTTAAATATGTGCTTTCTTTTGATCAAATACCTTGATTATACCTCTGTAAATCTTCATCTCTTTGCCTTTAAGATCCAATGTGTTTTTCAGCAAGGTCAAAGTAAATGTGTTCCCCCAATTTAACATGTATTGGGAATTTGTTCCACTGAACCTGAGCTAAGCATTTGGATCTCAGAACAGGTGTTTAATGTTCTGAGTTAGTGAGAGATCCATTTTTGTTTGCTTATACAAGGGACCTATAAATTACCCATACCTTCAGACTTCATACCTTGAGAGGATAATTTTGACACGTTGATGAAGTAAAATTGGATGTAGAATTAGGAAACTGCTAAAAGGAGGTGGACTAATTTGAGAACTGTCTTAGCACCTGGATCAGGACCTGTCCAGAGACCAAAGTTGAGGAAATCAGTATAAATTTAATCTAGTTATCAAAAGTGATAATGATGGATTAAGAGAACCTGAGACCTTATATCACGAGGTCTTCCTTTATATACACTCTCTCTTTAGGTGATCTCATCCAGTCTTGTGCCAACAACTCTCAAATAGATGTTTCTAACCCTGATTTCTGCCATGAATTCTAGGATCAAATAGCCTACTCCACTGTTCCACTTGAATGTGCAACAGGAATCTGTCTTAGGTCAGGCGTCCCAGTGCAGGTTCTGACCTGGGAATTTTTTGCAGTGGTGCCCTGTGGGAGTGTAGTGGGAGAAAAAGGACAGGAGGAGGAGGTCAAGAGAGTCCCCCCCCCTCCAATCCTGCATGGGGACCCTGCAGGATGAAGTGAGCTTGAAGCCTTCCCTACCTGAAGCAGGGAAACAAGGCTACTTCTCTCACCAGCCATCCAGTTCAGGGTGCTTTGAGAGAGGAAATATCCAGGTCCATTGACTCTCTAACATCAGGAATCTAAGATGCCCAGTGCAGTTTTCCAGAGAAGCCCAGTTGCAGGATTTGAGAAAACGAAGTGTCCAGGGGCTTCAGGAGTCAGGCACTGGCACAGTCAAAGTGATCACAACTGGCTTTTGGTAGAGCCTTGGAAGCATCTGCTACTGCCTGTCTATCGAACCACCAGGATCCATGTGATGCTCGGTGACAATTTCTGAGGAAGGAAGAAAATATGTGGGCTGGTAGGATGACCTCTTACTGCTGCCAAAGCCATCACTGATTCATCCCCTCTTTCTATGCACTCATCCTCAATATCCCTCATTCTTGATGATCAGTTTTGTTAGACAAGGAAGCTGGCTGGTGAGGTATACCCCACCCCTACTGGGGATCTCTGACCCCCAGTCCCAATGATCATACCCTTAACAAGTTGCAATTGATCTAATCAACCACTTGAAGTTAAACTTGTGTGTGGGAAATGGAAAAATGTTGCAGTGAATCCCCTAAGTTTTAAACTTATCTTGCTTCCTCGTTAGTGGCAGCCTCCTTACCTCCTCATGATGGCTAAGTCCATTGTTGAGTGAACTGCTGCTCAGCCTCCCAGACGACATACTGTGTTACTCATGAGGGAAAGCTCCAGTCCTCTGGCCCACTGATGTCCTGACCATTGACCTGATAATGGCCCCGTCCTGTGGCCCACTGATATCCTGACTGTGGACCTGATGATGGCTCCATCCTGTGGCCCACTGATGTCCTGACCATGGACCTGATGATTGTCCAGTCCTGTGGCCCACTGATGTCCTGACCATGGACCTGGTGATTGTCCAGTCCTGTGGCCCACTGATGTCCTGACCATGGACCTGGTAACAGCCCCATCCTGTGGGCCACTGATTCTTGACCATGGATCTGATAATGGCCCCATCCTGTGGCCCACTGATGTCCTGACCATTGGCTGGATAATGGTCCAGTCCTGTGGCCCACTAATGTCCCAACCATGGATCTGATAATGGCCCAATCCTGTGGCCCACTGTTGTCCTGATCATGGACCAGATAATGGCCCCGTCCTATGGCCCACTGATGTCCGACATGGACCTGATAATGGTCCAGTCATGTAGCCCACTGATGTCCTAACCAGACTTTCTAGTGCCAAGCAGCATTCCAGAAGTTTGCTTTACATATTATAAGGAGAACTCTGCAAGGCTGTGGCCTTGATCTGAAACACTGATGTTTTTGCTGCAATCCTCCCTTTGGAATTTGAGAGAGAACCTGCCTGGCATTCCTATCTACAATGGTAACTCTAAGAACACAGAACTTGCCCTTACTCTGGCTCTGGCATCTAACTCACTTGTTTTGCAGCTGATGCCTCAGCAGAAGCTTCTCTCATTCAAGCCCCACTTAAAACTGGTAGGCTTCTGAGTCATCTGATAAAGGGCCTAAGAATTATTCCAAAGTGTGTATTTTGCTCCAAAACTCAGAATTCTAACAAACACTCTGGGTCTTTCTTCATAGTAAGATTAGATGAAAAATATGTCTGAAGGGACTGTCTCAGTGTGCATAACACAATGGGATCCCTAAAATTTTCACTGGGTTGGCCAATTCCTGAACATTTGTGGAATTTTTCTCCCACCCTCATGTCTTAATAAGAACTTCAGATTACTGGCCCTTCCTGTCCATTAAATCTGATTAACATGATATCATCACACAATGGATTAATCTGATGTTTGACAATCGACATACAATCAAGATCACCTTCAATCTATATTGTGATGTGTCCCTGGGGCAGGACCAGGAATGGGTACTGCTCTCCATGCCAAGTGAATGCAAACTGTTTTTGATCCTGCTTTATGATGAATATTGGAAAGAACATGTTACTAGAACAATAACTTCATACTATATACTGGTGCAGACACCTGATAGGCCTCACACCCCCACTATATCTAATGTTTGATGGTGAGGGTATCTGACTCAACAAGTGTCTGGAGGAACAGACTAGAAATTAAGTGATGACTTGATGGAAACAACCACCTTTATATCCTTTTAAGTCTGTTCTTATGCAACAGCGAATGTTATCATTTTCAAATATATGCCAGATAGTGTCTTGCTCCTGTTTCAACGCTCCAATGGTTTCCTATACCACTCAGTATGTGTGAGAGTGTGTGTTAGTCTCTCAGTCGTGTCCACCTATTTGTGACCCCATGGACTGTAGCCTGCCAGTCTCCTCTGCCCATGGAATTCTCCAGGCAAGAGTACTGGAGTGGGTTGATATCCCCTTTTCCAACATTACTCAGAGTGAAATATTAATCCCTAAGCTGGCCCTGCACTCTCTAACTGTATTTCTCATCTCTCTTCCTCTGGGTCACTCAGCTCCAGACACACTGGCCTCTTCTGCTTTGGAGTATTTGCTCTCCTTACCACTGGCCGCTCAGAAGCCTCACTCCCCACATGTCTGCATAACTGGCGTCCTCAGTTTTTCTCCTTAGATAACACCTTATCAGTGAGAAGGAAATGGCAACCCACTCCAGCATTCTTGTCAGGAGAATCCCAGCGATGGGGGAGCCTGGTGGGCTGCCGTCTATGGGGTCGCACAGGGTCAGACATGGCTGAAGCAACTTAGCAGTATTAGCGAGAACCTATCTCCTTTTTTGATGTATTTTCCTTTAAGGATTATAATCTGCAATATTGTTTATTTTCTTTTTTTTTTTATTATTTTAGTTTTTTATTTTTTAAAATTTTAAAATCTTTAATTCTTACATGCATTCCCAAACATGAACCCCCCTCCCACCTCCTTCCCCATAACATCTTCCTGGGTCATCCCCATGCACCAGCCCCAAGCATGCTGCATCCTACGTCAGACATAGACTGGCGATTCAATTCACATGATAGTATACATGTTAGAATGTCATTCTCCCAAATCATCCCACCCTCTCCCTCTGAGTCCAAAAGTCCGTTATACACATCTGTGTCTCTTTCCCTGTCTTGCATACAGGGTCGTCATTGCCATCTTCCTAAATTCCATATATATGTGTTAGTATACTGTATTGGTGTTTTTCTTTCTGGCTTACTTCACTCTGTATAATCGGCTCCAGTTTCATCCATCTCATCAGAACTGATTCAAATGAATTCTTTTTAACGGCTGAGTAATACTCCATTGTGTATATGTACCACAGCTTTCTTATCCATTCATCTGCTGATGGACATCTAGGTTGTTTCCATGTCCTGGCTATTATAAACAGTGCTGCGATGAACATTGGGGTACATGTGTCTCTCAATTCTGGTTTCCTCGGTGTGTATGCCCAGCAGTGGGATTGCTGGGTCATAAGGTAGTTCTATTTGCAAGTTTTTAAGGAATCTCCACACTGTTCTCCATAGTGGCTGTACTAGTTTGCATTCCCACCAACAGTGTAAAAGGGTTCCCTTTTCTCCACACCCTCTCCAGCATTTATTGCTTGCAGATTTTTGGATCGCAGCCATTCTGACTGGTGTGAAGTGGTACCTCATTGTGGTTTTGATTTGCATTTCTCTAATAATGAGTGATGTTGAGCATCTTTTCATGTGTTTGTTAGCCATCCGTATGTCTTCTTTGGAGAAATGTCTATTTAGTTCTTTGGCCCATTTTTTGATTGGGTCGTTTATTTTTCTGGAGTTGAGCTGCAGAAGTTGCTTGTATATTTTTGAGATTAGTTGTTTGTCAGTTGCTTCATTTGCTATTATTTTCTCCCATTCAGAAGGCTGTCTTTTCACCTTGCTTATATTTTCCTTTGTTGTGCAGAAGCTTTTAATTTTAATTAGATCCCATTTGTTTATTTTTGCTTTTATTTCCAGCATTCTGGGAGGTGGATCATAGAGGATCCTGCTGTGATTTATGTCTGAGAGTGTTTTGCCTATGTTCTCCTCTAGGAGTTTTATAGTTTCTGATCTTACATTTAGATCTTTAATCCATTTTGAGTTTATTTTTGTGTGCGGTGTTAGAAAGTGATCTAGTTTCATTCTTTTACAAGTGGTTGACCAGTTTTCCCAGCAGTTTTATTTAAGCTCTATAAGAGCAAGAACTTTGTTACTTGGTTCAATATTGCTTCCTCAGCACCTTGAAAATACTAAGTTATATAACCTCACGAGATATGCTGAATGAGCCAATAGAGCTAATTTTGCTTTGTTAGTTTTAGGGTGTATGTTCCTAATGTGGAATCTGTGGGTGCATGGAGCAGTGATACTGACGTGAGGCCAGTCCATGACTTACTGTTACTAGTACTCGCAAGACAAGCCAAAAGTATACATGTTTATAACAGATTCAATTGATATCCCACCCAGATGCTTGACACCAGCCACATTTCCCCCCAGCTTCCCTGGGTGTTTTCATGTACTTCTTCAACTCTCTTCCTCTCCAGAGATTTTCCCTAAGTCAAGTGTTGCCTTTCACCCTAAAACATAACTTATGAGCAGTTTTTTAAATCATACCCACAAAAGAACATATATTAGAGAAGAGGCACTAAATAGGAGGAAGGGATGGTGTGTCCAGTGGATCTCAACCAACCCCAGCACCCCGGCCACTGTGCCAGAGCCCGTAAATGGTGTAGCCATGTTGGCAGAGAAGGACACCTTGCTCAAGCACTGTAGTGTGGTCTCTTCCTCACCAGGGGTGATACAGCCACCAGCCCTGCTGACTGAACATTTGGCCTGAAGAAGCAGAGGCTGATGTTGAGCCCCCTAGTTGAGTACCATTTAGACCAACCAGCCACTTACAGTAGATTGATTATATCACATGCCTTCTGGATTTGCCTCTCCTGGAAAGCTAGGACTAGAGTGAAGTAAGAAAAGCACTAGGCTTAGACACATAATGTAAGGGGTGCCCAAAACTCAGCCATCAAGATATATTTTAATGTAATACTGTGAGAAACAAATGTCTTCCAAAAGCTCCATGATAAGTAAGATATCTAATTTTTAAATAAATACAGGATGAGTACTACACCAGGCCGTATGCATCCAGAAGCAAAAATCTGTAATACTGAATTTTTTAATATATTTAATATTTTGGTATTTGTTCATCATGGATGTTTTTGCATTAATTTGTTAAATTGCTTTAAAATATCTTTTTTTCTTGAATACTGAGTTTTTAGGTGCACCCTTACATTGCATGCATGAGGTAAGTGTCTCATTTTCTTGCTCAAGTCTGGCTATGTGCCTCACATGACATTCTCGAGCTACTGTCAACAGCTATGAACTTAGCATTTGATCTACTAACACAGGATTCTGCTTAACATCACATCAGACCCAGGAACTCATTTTACAGCATAAAGGTGGAACAGTGGATGTATGACTATGAGCCTCCTCCATCCATCCCTATCAGCCAGATGCTGTCAGTGTATCAACACCAAATATATAGACTTTGGAAGATAAATGGGAGGTATCAGCCTAGAAGAGACTGATGCACTACATTTTTTAAACCACACCCATCAAACCTAGATAGCACATTAAAAAGCAGAGACATCACTTTGCCAACAAAGAGGTCCATATAGTAAAAGCTATGGTTTTTCCATAATCATGTACAGATGTGAGAGTTGGACCATAAAGAAGGCTGAGTGCTGAAGAACTAATGTTTTGAATTTGGTGTTGGAGAAGACTCTTGAGAGTCCCTAGGACTGCAAGGAGTTCAAACTAGTCGATCCTAAAGGAAATCAATCCTGTATATTCACTGGAAGGACTGATGCTGAGGCTGAAGCTCTAGTATTTTGGCTATCTGATGGGAAGAGCTGACTCATTGGAAAAGACCCTGATGCTGGGAAAGATTGAAGGCAGGAGGAGAAGGGGACAACAGAGGATGACATGGTTGGATGGCATCACCAACTCAAAAGACATAAATTTGAGCAAGCTCTGGGAGATGGTGAAGGACAGGGAAGCCTGGCATGCTGCAGTTTATGGGGTTGCAAAGAGTTGGACACAACTGAGTGACTGAAAAACAAGCGTGTGTACCAGAGCTGCCATATGGGATCAGCTGAAGCTAGCATCCAGTAAGACTACATTCTGCCCGGCTCTGTAGGTCCTGCTCTATAACTTCTTCCCTCATTCCATGTCTAAAGACGCTGCCCTAGTAAATCATTTGGACAAGAATTCTTGTCTCAGGCTCTGCTTCTAAGGAATCTAACTTAAGCAGCTTCAGTATCAGTATCAGTTCAGATACTCAGTCATGTCCAATTCTCTGTGACCCCATGAACCGCAGCACAGGCCTCCCTATCCATCACCAACTCCTGAAGTTTACCCAGACTCATGTCCATGGAGTCGGTGATACCATCCAACTATCTCATCCTCTGTCATCCCCTTCTCCTCCTGCCCTCAATCTTTCCTAACATCAGGGTCTTTTCACATGAGTCGGCTCTTCACATCAGGTATTAAACAGCTTAGGAAATTTTATTGTGGTTTTACATTTTTATAGCATGCACTCACATGCAATTTTAAATGTATTTTCAAGAGTGTTAGTCCGTAAAGCTCTGGAGAGAAAGAAAAAGAAAGGAGGATAGTAGGGAGAGAAGGAGAGAGAATGGAAGCATTGGTCCTTCACCACAGATAATCAGCCCTGGACATCTAATACATTTTTACAAAATTTAAATTTCTAAATTGTCAAGAATGCTTTAGAAAGTCCAGGGGTGGGGGAAGGAATCACTTCAAATTGAGTGTGTGTATTTAAATTTTGGGGAAGAAACTACATAGTTTTCATCAGCTGAAAAATTTTCAAAATGTGAATTATGTCTCCACATATCTGTAGAGAAATGTATATAAAAGATTAGTCTTTTGGATCACGGTGAGCTTCGTTTGTTTGCTATAGCTGACTTGACCAGCCCTATTGTTGTGTGTAAAACAGAATAGGACAGCTTCTATGATTTTTCATTCATTCATTGAATGTCCAGTTATTGCATGCAAGAAATTATTTTAGAAGCTAAACATTCAAAGCTATTAGAGCTACTATAGTTATGGCCATTAGGAAACATATATTCCAAGATTATTGCACATTTCTCCAGTTTGTTATCATTAGCCAAAGGTTTATTTTTGTTTTTTGTTTGTTTGTTTGGTTGGTTGGTTATTTTTACAGAATTTCCTCTAGGACAGGCCTCTGTAGCTTTCCTTGATCTTAAGAAGCAGGAAAAACTGTATGTTTGGGAAGCTTTAGATGTAGTAATAGGTCAAATATAACTTCAGCTAAAGCATATTGAAGATATGGGGGGGTCTAGTGCTGGGGGTCAGCCTGGGAAAGGCTGTTGACCTGACCATTGGTTGACCTGACCTTGTGACCACACCAAATGTGATAAAGGATCATGATTTGGATACTGTAATGTTAACTGGGTTTTGTCATCAATTAAATTATGTCTGTGGTCTCACGTAGATTCTGGCAAGTGATAGGGCTTGAAATTTAGTCTCTCCTTTTTCCTTCAGTGATATCATCCTTACAATATGTAATCTTTATTTAGTTGTGGTTTCTTTCAACCTCCATACCATGTCAACCCTTCTGATAACAGGAAGAGTTGGAAATACTTCTTCTTTTACTTTCTGATTTACTTAAGAGGTAATTAAGTAAGACGGAGCCCAAGCATTGCTGTTTTTCTTAAAAAGCTTCCCAAGTGATTTGAATGTACAACCCAGATAAAAGCCCCTGGGATGTTTGGAACATCTGGAGACATTTTGGGTTGTCACAGTTGGGGAGGGGGTTGCTCCTGGCACCTCAAGGAGAGAGGAAGTGGTGCTGCTAGGCACCAAAGATCCACAGCACAGCCAACCCCACAGCAAAGAGCAATCCCGGCCAGATGTCAATAGTGTCACCACTGGAGGGTGCTCTGGAGGCTGGAGACACGTCAGTCAAAGGCAGAGAACAGGTGTGCAGAACCTGACAGTCCAGGTGGGAGTTTAGATATGCCACTGAGGCAGGGTTCAGTGGACAAGTAGGAGACATGTCAAGAATAAGAGCCAACTTCACAGAAGTTTTCCACCAGTGGCTCCCATCATCTGGAATGCTCCTTGTGCTTCTGGGGCATGGTGGGAAAAGTGGGTTTAGGGAGAGACTGCTAAGCATCAATCAGGATGTGGTGTGACTGAGGGTGTGTGAGTAATCTGGGTGAGATGGTCAGCTGGCATCTGTGTGGACAGGCTTCTTAGCAGCAGCCTTTTCTCTTCGTCAGCAAGTGGCCCTGGGTCACTTTCCCATCTTTGCACAGAAAAATACTGATTATTATCATTCCCTTGCCCTGCAGAGGACCTTCTATGTAAAGGAAAATTTGAACCCAGAGTTCTTGCACAGTGAGTGACAGCTCTTTAATGCCAGGAGCAGTGTGGGCATGGAAGGCAAAACGTCCAGGTCTTAAAAGACATTATCTCTCCCCCTCCCTATCACTGGTGTTCCCTGTCAGGGCTGCAGTCACCCTGCAGTTTGTTGGCATCTGCAGGAAATGTGAAGCTGACACCTCCATCCCCACCCCCAACATGGGGTCACACCAGTCCTGCCTGGCTCCTTGGGAGGCAGGAGCTGAGTCTAGGGAGGAGTGTCGTTGGCATCTGGGGTGGAGATGGCTGTCCTTGGAGATACTTCTTTTTTAAATTTATTTTTAATTGAAGGGTAACTGCTTTACAATGTTGTGTTAGCTTCTGCTGTTGGATAACCATGAATCAGTCATATGTGTACATAGGTCCCCTCCCTCCTGCACCTCCCTCCTCCACCTCCCTCCTACACACCACCTCATCCCACTAGGTTGTCCCAGAGCATGGCTTGCACTCCCTGTGCCCCTACAGTAGCTGCCCTCTGGCTATTGATTTTACACACGGATGTGTGTGTGTTTCAGTGCTGCTCTCTAGATCCATCCCGCCCTCTCCTTCCCTCACTGCATCCACAAGTCTGCTCTCTAAGTCTGCATCTCTATTCCTACCCTGCAAATAGGTTCATCAGTACCACTTTTCTAGATTCCATATATATGCATTAAAATATTTGATTTTCTCTTTCTGACTTACTTCATTCTGTATAACAAGCTCTCATTCATCTACCTCAGTTCAACCAACTCAGATTCTTCCTTTTTATGGCTGAGTAATATTCCATTGTATATATGTACCAGAACTTCTTTATCCATTCATCTGTTGATGGGCATCTAGGTTGCTTCCATGCCTTGGCTATTGTATATAGTGCTGGAATGAACACTGGGGTACTTATGTCTTTTTGAATTATGGTTTTCTCAGGGTATGTGCCCAGTATCAGAATTATTGGGTCATGTGGTAGTTCTGTTTTTAGTTTTCCAAGGACCCTCCATACTATTCTCCAAGTGACTGTGCCAATTTACACTCCCACCAACAGTTCAAGAGGGTTCCCTTTTCTCTACATCCTCTCCAACATTTATTGTTTATAGATTTCTTGATGATGGCCATTCTGACTGGTGTGTTTTATAGGATTTTTTTTTTTTTAGTTTTGTTTTGTATTTCTCCAATAACGAGCATCGTTGAGCATTTTTTCTTGTGTTTGTTAGCCATCTGTATGTCTTTGGAGAAATGTCTGTTTAGGTCTTCTGCTCATTTTTTTTTTTTTTGTTTGGATTGGGCTTTTTGTTTTTCTGATATTGATCTGCATCAGTTGTTTCTATATTTTGGAGCTTAACCCTTTATCATTTGCTTTGTTTGCAATTATTTTCTCTAGTTCTGAGGATTGCATTTTTGTCTTATTTACCATTACTTTTGCTGTACAAAAGCTTTTAAGTTTAATTAGGCCCCATTTTTTTAAATTTTTATTTCTATTTCCATTACGCTAAGAGGTGGGTCAAGGAGGATCTTGCTGCAGTTTATGTCAAAAAGTGTTCTGCCTATGTTTTCCTCTAAGTTTTATAGTGTCTGGCCTTACATTTAGATATTTAATAGTTTTGCATTTATTTTGGTGTATGGTTTTAGAAAATATTCTAATTTTATTCTTTTATATGCCACTGTCCAGTCTTCCCAGCACCACTTATTGAAAAGGCTGTCTTTTCTCCATTGTATATTCTTGCCTTAAAGAAAGGTATTTATTTTAAATGAGACTGATTGCAATCAATGTCTTTCTAATTTTTACAGATATTCATATATTCCAGTTATGGGATCTCTGATGAAATAGGAGTATACATTCCAAATCTAAATGATCATAAATTAATAGTTTTTGGGATGCTGAGTTGGGGTTAGGAGATGGGATAAGCAAAAGGAACAAAAGCTG
Organism: Ovis aries; assembly: GCF_016772045.2. Classification (NCBI taxonomy): domain Eukaryota; kingdom Metazoa; phylum Chordata; class Mammalia; order Artiodactyla; family Bovidae; genus Ovis; species Ovis aries. Next base: position 2,114,313 of record NC_056059.1, read on the forward strand.
TCTATTGCTACTCTAAGAAATTGTAACTTTCTTTCCCTGGATTTTCTGAATTACAAGTTCAAGGCAAAAAAAAAAAGTGATCTGAAGCCAAATTGGTGTTTCTTTTCTTTGAATATGTTTAAACTTTGGATAGTTTAATAACTATACAAAATGTACATAAATTCATTTTATTTAACATGGTAGTTTGATGGGCGCCCTCTTGAATTTTTCATTTATGGTTTTATTTCAGGAAATAATGTATGTTTTCAGATTTAACCACACATGACAATAGGCAGCATTTAGCTCCTGCAACCATAAAGATTGATCACTAAAGGACTCAGACATGTGCTGGTTCAATACTATAAGTAAAATTTTTAAAGCATTGTTTAAGTCATTAGAAGCCATAGAAGTAAGTTTTTGATCATCTTTCAGCAACTTAAACAAAAGATGATTGACATATTTTCTATAGGATGACACCGACATCTCTCGGCCTCTTTCCTTTTCTGTTATTTCATGTATCATTACATAATAATCATATTCTTTTAATTAGGAGGTAGATTTTATTTTTATTTCTTACAGGTTACAATTGAATCCTTTTTCACTTTTCTCAGTTCACTGATTCATTCACTTGCCATCACCTAATATTTTTTCCTTCCAGTGTCCTTCATCATTACTTTCTTTGAACTCTCTCTATGCATACTAAAGTGAAGAGAATGTTGGCAACTGTGTTGTAATGTAATTAAATGCATAGTCAATTTTAATTGACTAGGCCAAATAAATCCACTTTGGGACTTAAACTACCCAATTTGGCTGTCTTTGCAAATCAGATTAGCTGGATAATTGTCAAATCTCTATCTCACAAGTTGCCACAGAGACACATTATGTATTCCCATATTTGATTCTCATTTCATTAAAATTTACAGTCTAAGTTCTATGAAGGAATAGTGACATATAAGCAGCATCAATTTAAAATGAAATTCAATACCACTTGCATTGCTTTCCATGTCATCTTTTGGCTGAAGTGAGGAAAGGGAAAGTTGTAAGAATATATGTTTTTTACTGCCACAAGGGAAAGGGTAAAAGAGAAGACTCTACATCCAAAGCTTATACATAGACTTCCCTTCATAACATTCCAAAATTCACTGTCTTAATAACTTATTTTATTTTTAAACTTTAAACATGAAAATAGATTAATTAATTACCTTTTCACTCATCAAGGACTTCAGTCTTCAGAAAAAAACATTTTTGCTGACAATTAGGGACTAGATTTGACAGATAGAGTGCCTGATGAACTATGGACGGAGGTTCATGATATTGTACAGGAGACAGGGATCAAGACCATCCCCATGGAAAAGAAATGCAAAAAAGCAAAATGGCTGTCTGGGAAGGCCTTAAAAAGAGCTGTGAAAAGAGAAGTGAAAAGCAAAGGAGAAAAGGAAAGATACAAGCATCTGAATGCAGAGTTCCAAACAATAGCAAAGAGATATAAGAAAGCTTTCCTCAGCAATCAATGCAAAGAAATAGAGGAAAACAACAGAATGGGAAAGACTAGAGATCACTTCAAGAAATTTAGAGATACCAAGGGAACATTTCATGCAAATATGGGCTCAATAAAGGACAGAAATGGTATGGACTTTACAGAAGCAGAAGATATTAAGAAGATGTGGCAAAAATACACAAGAGAACTGTACAAAAAAGATCTTCAAGACCCAGATAATCATGATGGTGTAATCACTCATCTAGAGCCAGAAATCCTGGAATGTGAAGTCAAGTGGGCCTTAGAAAGAATCACTATGAACAAAGATAGTGGAGGTGATGACATTCCAGTTGAGCTATTTCAAATCCTGAAAGATGACGCTGTGAAAGTGTTGCACTCAATATGCCATGCCAGCAAATTTGGAAAACTCAGGACTGGAAAAGGTCAGTTTTCATTCCAATCTCAAAGAAAGGCAATGCCAAAGAATGCTCAAACTACCATACAATTGCACTCATCTCACACGCTAGTAAAGTAATGCTCAAAATTCTCCAAGCCAGGCTTCAGCAATACGTGAACCGTGAACTTCCAGATGTTCAAGCTGGTTTTAGAAAAGGCCAAGGAACCAGAGATCAAATTGCCAACATCCTCTGAATCATCAAAAAAGCAGGAGAGTTCCAGAAAAACATCTACTTCTGCTTTATTGACTATGCCAAAGCCTTTTTCTGTGTGGGTCACAACAAAGTGTGGAAAATTCTGAAAGAGACAGGAATACCAGACCACCTGACCTGCCTCTTGAGAAACCTATATGTAGATCAGGAAGCAATAGTTGGAACTGGACATGGAACAACAGACTGGTTCCAAATAGGAAAAGGAGTACGTCAAGGAGGTGTAATGTCACCCTGCTTATTTAACTTCTATGCAGAGTACATCCTGAGAAACACTGGGCTGGAAGAAGCACAAGCTGGAATCAAGATTGCTGGGAGAAATGTCAATAACCTTAGATATCCAGATGAAACCACCCTTATTGCAGAAAGTGAAGCCTCTTGATGAAAGTGAAAGAGGAGAGTGAAAAAGTTGGCTTAAAGCTGAACATTCAGAAAACGAAGATCATGGCATCTGGTCCCAACACTTCATGGGAAATAGATGGGAAATAGTGGAAACAGTGTCAGACTTTATTGTTTTGGGCTCCAAAATCACTACTCCAAAGATGGTGATTGCAGCCATGAAATTAAAAGATGTTTACTCCTTGGAAGGAAAGTTATGACCAATCTAGATAGCATATTCAAAAACAGAGACTTTACTTTGCCAACCAAAGTCCATCTAGTCAAGGCTATGGTTTTTCCAGTGGTCATGTATGGATGTGAATGTTGAACTGTGAAGAAAGCTGAGTGCTGAAGAATTGATGCTTTTGAATTGTGGTGTTGGAGAAGACTCTTGAGAGTCCCTTGGACTGCAAGGACATCCAACCAGTCCACTCTAAAGGAGCTCAGTCTTGGGTGTTCACTGGAAGGAATGATGCTGAGGCTGAAACTCCAATACTTTGGCCACCTCATGTGAAGAGTTGACTCATTGGAAAAGACTCTGATTCCGGGAGGGATTGGGGACAGGAGGAGAAGGGGATGACAGAAGATGAGATGGCTGGATGGCATCACCAACTCGATGGACATGAGTTTGAGTGAACTCTGGAAGTTGGTGATGGACAGGGAGGCCTGGAGTGCTGCAATTCATGGGGTCACAAAGGGTCGGACACTACTGAGCGACTGAACTGAACCTAACTAAACAAGTTACAATTAACAAGTATTTTATTTATTTACTCAGTGAACTTTTGTACTTGTTCTATTTCAGGGGAAAGAATGTAGCCTCTAACCTCTTGGAAATGTACATTGAACTTGAGAGACTGTTAGATGGATACTCGGTAATTACAACTCCATATTAAGTACTTTCTTGATCCCCCAGCTTGGCATTTCCAACTATTTCAAGATGATTTTGTTTAAAGTAAAAAAAAAAAAATTAAAATACCAAATTGCATTTTGTACCTGCCCATCTAAGTTAGATATAACACCTAGGTTACAGATATAACATCTAATTTAGAGGTAACACATATGCCAAAAAGTTAATAACAAATTTGCAGGCCTCTAAAGGTCTTCCCTGGTGGCTCAGAGGTTAAAGTATCTTCCTCCAATGTGGGAGACCAGGGTTCAATCCCTGGGTTGAGAAGATCCCCTGGAGAAGGAAATGGTATCCCACTCCAGTTTTCTTGCCTGGAGAATCCCATGGATGGAGAAGCCTGGTAGGCTGCAATCCAAGGGGTCGCAAAGAGTTGGACACAACTGAGCGACCTTAAATAAAATAAAATCCATGCATTGCAAGGTAAATTTTTCATGGTTTGGAACGATGTCTGTCAACAAAAAAAGCTAATCCATTGTCAGCCTAAAAATGAAATGGAATGTTTCACTCGTATAGAATAGATAACTGATAGAGAACCTACAGTATAGCTCAGGAAACTCTACTCAGTCCTCTGTAGTAAAATAAAGGGGAAGGAAATCTAAAAAAGAGGGGAGATATATATATATTATATATATATATTATATATATATATATATATATATAGAGAGAGAGAGAGAGAGAGAGAGACACATATAGGTGATTCACTTTGCTGTACAGGAAACATTAATACAACATGGTAAAGCAAAGTATATTCCAATAAAAATTAATTTTTTAAAAACAATGACAAATGTACTTGAGTCAATATGAGGATTATAACTGGGGAGACAGTTCCTGGTCTGTTCTGAAGAGTAAAGGTAGAAGCCAATATGCGTGTGACTTTAGAGAGGGGGACAAGCAATCACTGACGTATCTAGATAGAAGCTTATGGCTATGTGCGCATGGGTGCTCAGTGGTTCAGTCATGTCTGACTCTGTCACCCTATGGTCTATAGCCCTCAATACGGTATGAATCATTCTGTCCAAGGGATTTTCCAGGCAAGAATACTGGAGTGGGTTGCCGTTTCCTCCTCTGGGGTTTTTTCCTAACCCAGGGATCAAACCCATGTCTCCTGAGTCTTTTTGCATTGGCAGGCAGATTCTTTATCATTGAGCCACCTGTGAAACCCTCTTGTTATCTGTAAGGAACAGACATAATGGTTTTAGTGCTTTTCTGAGTATGGAAAGATTCAAGAAATTGGGCTCATAAAATTTCCTCCTGAGATATCTATCTTAGCCCTAGTTGTATCAGTTTTCCCAGAGCACAGATTGTGCTATCCTAATCTTTGCCCTGAATTCCTTTTAAAGTGCACTGTAGCTTGGTGACTGCAGTGGCTAATGACTGGCTTCTTATAAAACTTGATAGTGGGCAGCATTCTTTATTTTATGACCCCTTCTTTTTCATTCTTAATTCAATGAATGTTTGGGAGGCATTTCATGACCATTTCGTCCCACATGCTAGGAATCCCAGGTCAAGCAAGGTTTGTGTTGATAGGCCATTTGATGTGCAGTTACTGTTAACAGTAGCCAGATACCTCTGCTAGTATATCATGGATGAAGAAATGGCTCCCTCTTGTTGCTTCTTCCTATATCTAGAGTTTCACTATTATAATCATTGATCTTATATATTTTGTCAATCATTTAAAGTTGCTTAGCCATCATTAATTTTATTGGAGTCCCAATCACCCATTTGGTAATGCAAGGAATGATAATATTGAAAAATAGAATATAAGTAATGGAAAGCACAAGTAATACAGTTAGTAACATTAATGATGTTGTAAGTAAATATTTAAGCTAAGAATTTCCATTATGTATAGCCCAGTCTCTCCCCAGGTCATCTGACAGACCAGTCTGCCCAGCAACTATGATAGGTTTGCTTTGTACAGAAAGTTCACCAATGATGTTTCCATGTACAAAGCCAGTGGCAGGTCATCATGACCCCTTACAGGATTGAGAGAGGAATATTACCTTTTAAGCCTGGTGTCAGAAGAGCAATGGTACTTTATGGTTGAGCAGATGTTCTTGCCACTGGGGAGGCTGGTGAACACATAACAAGAATGTACAATGCACACTAGGGGATGGAGGAGGTCAAAGGGCAGAGAGGCATTTTACATTTAAATTTTTGACTTGCTTTAAAATAGAAATCTTACTTCATCACTGCTAATAGGAGAGTTTGGTTTTGAGAAAACATCTTTGTTCCAAGAATAAAACAAGATAGCTAAAAATAATAAAAATTATAGTAGCTATATAATGATTCCACAAATATTTCAGCTGAGTCCTATATTGCTAGGTTTTTCATAGTGAATTATAATAGCAGATTTGCTTCTCTGCATGGACATATACTGTATTAAAGAGCATTTTCCTAATGTAGCTGACTTTGACTTTTTTCTTTTTAAATGAATAAATTGCAATAATAATAATAATAATAAACATTTATTGCAAACTTACATGTCAAGGGTTGACCTCAACACATAAGCCAGGAGATGAAAGTTTTTCAATGTGGGTAGTCAGAAAATGAGACCTTATGATTGAGATCGTTCAGTAAGTGTATATTTAAGGTACTTGAAGGAGATTTGAAGACGTTAGCAGAGATATGCCCATCCATCCATCTTTCCACATACTGTTTCCCTAGCCATGTATCAGCCCAAATGAAGAAACAGAATGACATATGACTTTCATATAGATCTTTCTGCCCAAGTATAAAGAGAAGTTTTGCTTGCTATTCAGCAACATAATGAAGTTATATTTTGAAAGTATACATCTGAAAATGGATAAAGAATTTGTGGTACATACATACAATAAGAATATTACTCAGCCATAAAAAAGAATGAATTTAAGTCAATTCTAGTGTGGTGTATGATCCTTGAGCCTGCTATACAGAAAGAAGTTAAGTCAGAAAGAAAAAAATATATATATCATATGTTAACATACATATGGAATCTAGAAAAATGGTACTGCTGAACCTATTTTCAGGGCAGGAATAGATCCAGTCCTTGAGAACAGACTTGTGCACACAGCAGGGGAAGGAGAGGGCGGGACAAACTGAGAGGGTAGCACTGAAACATACACACTGCCATACGTGAAACAGGTAGCTCATAGGAAGTTGCTGCAGAGCACAGGAAGCTCCACCTGGAGCTCTGTGTCAATCTAGACAGACGGGAGGGGATGGGCGGGAATTTCCAGAGGGAGGGGACATATGTATACATGTGGCAGATTCATGTTGCTGTATGCTAGAAGCCAACAGAAGGTTGTAAAGCAATTATCTTCCAATTAAAAAATTTAAAAAGTATATATCTGAGGTAAAAAATATTTTCTATTGGGAACTGTTTTGTTATTAGTAGAATACAGGACTGGCTTTTAAGTTTATTGAGGTTGGAAATTTGCTGTATCTTATTAACATTAAGAAGAATGCTTAATGAATACCAGCTATTATTTACTGAGCACCTGCTATGTGTCAGGCATACTAGTGGGTACTCTACAGGTATCCCCCACTAACCCTGATTAAGAGCCTAAAAGATACATTTACAATTTAAAGATATAAAACCAAGACCCCAATTAATTTACCTTAAATCACAAAGCAGGTTAGTGCCAGAGTCAGCACTTGAACCTACATGTGGTACGCCAAGAGTTCCTCATCCACAGTCTCATGTACAAACCAGCCTACAGCCCTCTTGACTCTTTTTCAAAGTGACGCACACAAAAATGTGAATGACCATCCCAGATTACATAGGTTTCACAGTATAGAAGGAAGAGAAATGACTGTGAATATAATTGTAGAATTAATGTGTTTGCAAATAAAATTGCAGAAGATTTGGGGTGGCTTATTTTGGTAGACAGTGGGAAGTCGTTGGGTTACTTAAGAAAGAGAAGAGCATAAAAATGGCTCTTAAAAACAATGGTTTCAGGACTTCCTGGAGTGTAGGTGAGGTCCCTGGTCAGGGAGCTAAGATTCCATATACCTTGTGGCCAAGAAAAAAAAAAAACAAACACAGAATATAAAACAGAGAAATACTATAACAAAATCAATAAAGATTTTTAAAATGGTTGGCATCAAAAAAATCTTTAAGGAAAAACAATGTTGTGTAAACTTGTCACATGCTGCATTTATGATGCATGCATTTCTCTGTATGTGAAAATTTACCTAAAAATATAGGGTACACAAATATCAATTTGATCTAATTACCAACAATCCTTGGATCATAAAAAAAGCAAGGGAGTTCCAGAAAAACATCTGCTTCTGCTTTATTGTGATGCAAAAGCCTTTGTCTGTGTGGATCAAAACAAACTATGGAAAATTCTTAAAGAGATGGAAATACCAGACCACCTGACCTGCCTCCTGAGAAACCTGTATGCAGGTCAAGAAACAACTGTTAGAACTGGACATGGAACAACAGACTGGTTCCAAATCAGGAAAGGAATATGTCAAGGCTGTATATTGTCACCTGCTTATTTAACTTATATGCAGAGTACATCATGAGAAATGCTGGACTGGATAAAGCACAAGCTGGACTCAAGATTGCCGGGAGAAATATCAATAATCTTAGATATGCAGATGACAGCACCCTTATGGCAGAAAGCGAACAACTAAAGAGCCTCTTGATGAAAGTGAAAGAGGAGAGTAAAAATGTTGGCTTAAAACTCAACATTCAGAAAAGTAAGATCATGGCATCTGGTCCCATAACTTCATGGAAAATAGATGGGGAAACAGTGGAAACAGTGGCAGACTTTATTTTTGGGGGCTCCAAAATCACTGCAGATGGTGACTGCAGCCATGAAATTAAAAGACACATGCTCCTTGGAAGAAAAGTTTTGACCAACCTAGACAGCATATTAAAATGCAGAGAAAGTACTTTGCCAACAAAGGTCCGTCTAGTCAAAGCTATGGTTTTTCCAGTAGCCATGTATAGATGTGAGAGCTGGACTATAAAGAAAGCTGAGTGCCGAAGAATTGATGCTTTTGAACTGTGGTGTTGGAGAAGAGTCCCTTGGACTGCAAAAAGATCCAATCAGCCCATCCTAAAAGAAATCAGTTCTGAATATTCATTGGAAGAACTGATGCTGAAGCTTCAACTCCAATACTTTGGCCACCTGATGTGAAGAACTAATTCATGGAAAAGCCCCTGATGCTGGCAAAGATTGAAGGCGGGAAGAGAAGGGGATAACAGAGGATGAGATGGTTGGATGGCATCACCGGCTCAATGGACATGAGTTTGAATAAACTCTGGGAGTTAGTGATGGACAGGGAGGCCTGGCGTGCTGCAGTCCATGGGGTCACAGAGAGTCAGATACCACTGAACAATGGAACTGCACTGAACTGAACACAGATACTGAATGCTGGTTAATGGTATACATTCTAAATTACTTTAAAATGGAGTGTTCATTTGCATGCAGTTTACTTAGCTATGAATCATAAAAATATGATAGATTTGTGACTGTATCAAAGGATGAATGAATTGATAAATATATGATACAGTAAAATTTTAGAGATTTAGGTATCAGCATACTGGTGTTACTACATAATCCCTTCAGGTTTTGTATATAGTTGACATTTTTCATAAGATGCTAGAAAAACATAGAAGCATAGCAATAGTGGGAGAGATTGCAAGAGCAGAGAGCAATGCTCAGAAACATTATAATAATATAGATCTGAGCTGTTGAATACCTGGACTAGTTAGTGACAATGGGAAAGAAAAAATAAAAACGAGTTACTTTTTAAAAGTTAGAAATAAGGGATGAAACAAAGAAAGGTGAATCTTACCAGGAGATTTTAGCCTAGGAGAAAGATCCAATGAAGGCGTTACTCTCTGGCATGGAGATGCTGTGTGACAGGTGCTTTTCTGTAGCAGGTGTTTTTGGAGACTGCCCAAACTAAAATCCCCCCTAACATTGACAACAGACTTTGTACCTGACATCTTCTGACCCCACCAGAGTTCCTTTTACTGGCCACACCAGTACATACACCATGCCACATGCTCTTTCTACAATGTGACATTCACAGCCCTCCATCAAAAAAACCAAGAAGAGGCCCCAGATCCACTCCGCTTGAAAGGAGCTGGATCTGTGTAATATTTTCAGCCAGTTGCCTTTAGCAGCATGGCTACTGTGTGTCTTTGCCTGTTACCTCTCTCCCATGACTCACACCTTGTGAGCCTGAGATACCGATGGAAGAATCCTGGTCACCCTGAGGCCACCAGCAGGAGAGGCCACATGGAGACCAGAGAGAGGGAGAGGGAGAGAGAGAGATGTTGGAGGAGGCTCAGTGACTCTGGCCCCTTCTGCTGGATGGCTCCCTGCCCTGGTGGATGCTGGGCTGTGAGTCTCCATGGGATTCCTGCTGAGCCTTGTCCAATTGTAGATTTGTCAGGGAAATAGGTGTCATAATTTTAAGCCACTGACTTTTGGGATACCTTGTCATTCAACCATCATAAAAACACTTTCACACAGACTTTTTCCTTTAAGGTGACACTATCTTAGCAGGAAGACCTGACTTCTTTCAGGACAACTTAAGCCCCCAGGAAACATGAACACTTGCTTCTTAGCAGTGAAAGAACATCTTATTCCAACTGGTTTTCTTTCTTCACTCTGCAATAGTACCTCGATTAGGTTAGTCTCTCATCTTTAAACTTTTCTAAATCAGAGAAAGATTCTCCATGGCTTCCAAAATCTAGATGGTAAATACCAAACTCAGGCCTACCACCAGTGTATGTGTGCTCTCTGTGCAAAGTAGAAAAAAGGCACCATTTACTCCAGGTATTATACTTCCACCATAACTGTCATAATACATACCAATTTTGTTAGAAAAATATATTTTACTTCCACTTGATTTAGAATTATTTTATTATACTAAACTATAATACCTATGATATAATTGGCATACTTTGAGTGCAGTGTACAACCTACATAATTGTAAAGCCATTCTGAAAATTCTCCAAGTTTTCCTAAATCTGTCTTTACTTGGCTTGAGGTGGTTGTAAGCATTCTCTCAGTCTCACTGAATAAATGTCTCTCCTATCAATCTGAGTGTGAATATGACTAGGGATGCCACAGAATTAGTTAGGGAGGAGGGGCTGTCATCTCTTAGCAATTCCTATATAGATTCAATAGCACAGCCCTTTAAAATAAAGGGATACTATTTACTTGTTTGAGGGTGCAGTTTAGGAAGAAAAATAGTCCCGTTTAATGTAGTCCCAATGACATCTGGTTGTTATCTATTTAGTCAGTAGTTATTGATTTTAGGTATATATGTGTGTTTACATACATATATATATGTGCCAAGCACTAAGAATATGGTGATGAGCCATGGAATTTGCAGTGCAATAGGTTATTCAGGCAATTTTAAGACCACACAAGTATATAAATATATAACCACTGGCACCCAAAATTCCAAATTTGGGGCTTCCCCGGCAGTGGTAAAGAACTGGTGGTAAAGAGAAGGAAATGGCAACCCACTCTAGTTCTCTTGCCTGGAGAATCCCATGGACAGAGGAGCCTGGAGGGCTGCAGTTCATGGAGTCACAAAGAGTTGGATACAACTGAGCATGCACCCACAGAATTTCAAGTCATAGTGGAATATTTGGAGCACAGGTCTGGACTGAAAATAGAGATTTGGGATTTATCTCACAGACATGGTGGTTCTAAATATAAGACATGATAGTCACAGGGAGTAAAGGTATGAAAAAGAGTCGCAATGTACCCCCCTAGTTCCGCAGAAGGAGGAGCCCTGGAAGAACAGGAGAGGCAGAGAGACACAAGTAAGCATTAGTCTGAGCCTCAGCACACAGTGAGGAGACTGCTTCAGAAAGAGCTGGTAGGCTGGAGAGCGAAAATCCACAGATGGTTCGAGCATAAGCCCTGAGTAGAGGGCTTCCCAGTGGCACAGTGGTAAAGGGTCTGCCTACAATGCAGGAGAGGCAGAAGATGTGGGTTTGATCCCTGGGTTGGGAAGGTTCCTTGGAGGAAGGCATGGCAACCCATACCAGTATTTTTGCAGGGAAAATTCCATGGAAAGGAGAGCCTGGTGGGCTACAGTCCTTAGAGTCACACAGAGTTGGACATGACTAAAGCAAATGAGCACCCATGCAGACAAGCACTGAGAGATTACTAGGTTGGACAAATAAGCAAGCACTGGCCACCTTCAAGTTTAAAAATGAGGCCTGAGTTCTATGATAAAGACATGAGGAGAATATTGTAGCTTCACAAAGAAAAGAAATTCAAATTAGGGTGAGGCATTCAGGGAGACTTTCAGGGAAGGCTGAATCTGAGCTCAGTTTTAACAAGTAAATTAGATAAGTGAAATCCTTTTTTTTTTTTTTTTTTTCTTTCCAGTTGCACCATGTGGCATAAAGACAGATTTTAGCTCTCCGACCAGGGATTCAACCCATGCATTCATCCTGCAATGCAAGCATGGAGTCTTAACCACTGGACCACCAGGGAAGTCAATCTATGAAACAAATAGATGTAGATGCTCTGTTTTCTACACATGTGTAGAAAGCAAACTTATGGCTGCCTAGGGGTAACGGAGCTAGGGATAAACTGGGAGACTGTGATTGACATATACATACTACTATATATAAGAGGGCTTCCCTGGTGGCTCAGTGGTAAAGAATCCACCTGTCAATGCAGGGACATGGGTTTGATCCCTTGGCTGGGAAGATCCCCTGGAGAAGGAAATGGCAACCCACTCCAGTATTCTTGACTGAAGAATTCCAATGGACAGAGGGGCCTGGCAGGCTACAGTCCATGGACTCAAAAAGAGTCAGACACAAATAAGCAACTAAGCACAGCAGAGCATCGTATGTGTACCTGTAAAACTGAATGATTGACTTTGCTGTGCAGTAGAAACTAATGCAACATTGTAAATGAACTCTAGTCCAATTAAACTTTAAAAAAAATAAAAGTTACATTTCTCCATCTATTAGTGTATAATATCATATAAGAAACAAATCGCCAGTCTAGGTTCAATGCAGGATACAGAATGCTTGGGGCTGGTGCACTGGGATGACCCAGAGAGATGGTATGGGGAGGGAGGGGGGAGGGGGTTCAGGATTGGGAACTCATGTACACCCGTGGTGGATTCATGTTGATGTATGGCAAAGCCAATACAGTATTGTAAAGTAAAAAAAAAAAAAAAAGTTATACCCAATAGTGAGATTAAAAGACGTTTGAAGCCACAGAGAAACAGGAGAGTATGGCATGTTCCCAAGTTGCCAGTGGTTTGGGGCAAGCAGTTGAACTTGAACAAATGACTGAGACAAGACTAGGGAGTAGGAACCTAGATCCCTAGACAAGGTCTAGGAATGGAGCTTGATATCAAAGTTATGGGGAACATTGAAAGACTTGAAACGGGAAAGTAATGTAAAAATATCTATGCTTTAGTAAGAGCACTATAGCAGTAAGGTTGATCAGTCTCAAAAGACAGACACAAAGCAAGAACTCAGTTACAAGGGGAGTTTCAGAGGTGGAGATACATATGAGCTATTCTTTAAAGGACGAGAGTCAAGGCTTGAAGACTCTGGAGGCTAGGGGGCCAGATGAGTGAGAAATCTAGAATGCTACTCAGGTCTCTGTCTTTATTCCCAGGATGAACCTGAATTACAGGGAAGAACACTGGTGTAGAAGAAGACAGGGTTGAAGCATCCTAGGGTTTTCTAATGGCAGCAGAGATCCACTCTGGGTAGAGAGACCTGAGCTATGAGAATAAAACAGACATATCAGCATATGCACTCAGATTTTCTTCTGAAAGTGATCAGATCAGGTTGTCCTTAAATCTGTGAAATATTACTGGACAATCCAGTGATTTTTGAAATCCATAATACAACATTAAGCCCAGAAATTATTATTTCACATTCTTCCAAAGCAGACTGGCAGGAAGGGAAGGAAATCATTTCACCTTCTCCTCTTTCAGTTGATTTGAATATTTTGAGAGCCAAACACTATGCTAATAACTTAAGGCCACAACTCACAACCTACTCCACATCTCCTTCCCTTTGTCCACACCCCACACCCCCACACCTAATGCTGATGCCCGTGTACACCACCCATTAGTCTATGGACTCCTTTTTGAAAAATCACCAGAATTATAGAAATAAAGTGTTCATTTTTTAAGTTGCATTGACATCGCATCTAAACAGAGCTGCTATTGCACTTAGTGAAAAAACAGTGACTGTAATCATTCAGTTAACTGAATAAAATGATGAATAAGACAATTATGTTAATATATGAGTAAGCAGCAAGAGCATACTTAAGTTATATTGAACTTCTGTAATTCCAAAAATCCAATACCAAGGAAGAAAATGTAGAGAAAAAACAGGTAAACTGAGCCCCAAAGAGGCACAGACAATCACAAGAACAGGATTCAGTGCAGTGCTGTCAGCTGCATTCCTCATTACTCATACAGATAACTCATTTTCAGTCCAGGAAATGTTCTAGGATAGTAGAAGAGATATACTGAGTGTTTATTCTAAAATTACCAAGTGTGAGGCTTAAAACATTTGTTTCCTTAAAGGAGACTGACTGACATTTGAACTTCCTTCTAAAATTGCATTAAATATGTATCAGCTCGGAGAGCCTACCAAAAGAGAACGATGCATTTTCAATTTAGTCTTGGTTACACTTGACCTATTTTAAAGTGTTTCTCTAATGAAATGGAAGCTACAGCAAAATTAATTCTATGCAAGAGGCAGGGCATACTCCGTGTTCCTTAATCACCACGCACACCATGTGCTTGGCCTGAGCACAGAAACAGTACAGCGCTGACCATGGCTCTAAACTGGCAGGCTTGATAACATTGTCATTATCATCGCAGTGAAGTTCAGGAGGCTTTCTGACCTGAATGCAACACTCGTGTTTTACTCTAAGGAATAAAGAAGGGCAGAGACCCAAAGATTTCTGCTGTGGCAGTTTTAGCTTGTAGCAGTGTGAGTAATTCTGTATCTAGAGTAATTGAGCTAAGGAGGGAGAGGTGAAAGCCTGGTCTTCTTCATTATTCTCCAAGTATCTGCTACATGTCGGACCCGTTTATAGGCATTTTCACATGAATTAACTCATTAGTGAGTTCATCCTTAAGATCTTGTATACCTCTTTAAAACACACACATACAAACTACAAACCATTTGAAAGAAGGAAACCAAGGTCAGAAGTGTTCTAAAGTGACAGCACTGGCAAGTTGGAGACCTGGGTTTGTAAAAACCTTCCCCTCCTCCCCATTCTTCACCTTCTCAGTGATGTGCATGAATCACACACAGTGCATGTGGGCACTCTGCTGAGGGTATGAGTGTGCGGTGAATAAGATGTCCCTGATACAGATTTCACTCTAGTTGGATAGAGCAACAGTAGACGAGTCAAGATATAAGCCAGATGGTGGTAAGAGGTACTGAAGAAATATCTTGCATGGAGAATTGGGAGAGTGGGAGTATTTTTAGTTTGCTTTTTGTTTTGTTTTCAATGAAAAATGAATAGGCAAGACCTCTCTGATGAAGAAATTTTCTAAAAAGTTTTCTTGGAGTCTAGTTGATTTCTCTGGTGGCTCAGTGATAAAGAATCTGCCTGCCAATGCAGGAGACGCAGGCTCAATCGGGAAGATCCCCTGGAGAAGGAACTGGCAACTCACTCCAGTATTATTGCCTGGAAAATTCCATGGACAGAGGAGACTTGTGGGCTAAAGTCCATGGGGTCATAAAGAGTTGGACACAGCTTAGTTACTAAACAACATCCTGTTGCGTTAGTTTCAGGCGTACAGCAAAGTGAATCAACGTGTATCTATTCTTTTCCAGATCTTTTTCCTTATATAAGTTGTTACAGAGTATTGAGTAGAGTTTCCTGTGCTATACCATAGGTCCTTATATAAGTTATGGATTTTACATGTAGTACTGTGTGTGTGAGCACCGCAATGTTCATTGCAGCACTATTTACAATCGCCCGGGAAGAGATATTTTAAGGAGAGAACTGAACGGTGCAAAATCACTAGAAGTAAGTGAGCAACTATTTTAGCACCAACCAGTTTTACATGCCAGACTCCTGAGTAAGGAGCTTAGCATCTTCTGAAAAGTGAAACGTGCTACTTGCTCAGCCATGTTTGACTCTTTGCAATCATATGGACTGTAGCCCACCAAGTTCCTCTGTTCATGGAATTATCCACAAGAATACTGAAGTGGGTTGCCATTCCCTTCTTCACAGGATCTTCTCAACTCAGGGATTGAACTTGGGACTCCCACATCGCAGGTACACTCCTTACTGTCTGTGTCACTAGGGAGGTTAGTCTGGCACAAATATAATAAATAGGAGAGAGAAAATAGTGAAATAAGAGGGAACAAATCATGAACCATAAGAGACACGCAGAGCCTTCTAGATTTTATTCTAACATTAATGGGAAGCTACAGAAGAATTGTGCTTTAAAAAATGACAATGTAATCTCCATCTTTAAAAAATTATCTTAGGTTCTGTGTGAAGAATAGATTGTTCATTTTTTGTCTACTTGATTGTAGTTTTAGAGAGGCACATGCAAAATCTCAAATGACAATTGTTCATTTACCTGTTTCTCCCTGGAAAGTTTTGATTTATGTTTTGAGTCTGTTTTATACAAGCACTTATGTTTATAATGTCATGCCTTTCCTACTATTTTCTTTTACAGTATATAATATCCTTATGGGTTTTTTTTCTTTTTTTGAAAGTCACTCAGTCATGTCCAACTCTTTGAGACCTCATGGATTATACAGTCCATGGAATTCTCCAGGCCTTATGTAGTCACATGATATTGTTGTCTCAAATTTTATTTTTTTAGGTTTTAAAATTACTATCCTAGCTTTGTTGTTGCTGTTTGTACTTTCCCTTTTAAAACATTTTGTCTTTTTGTTTTAAAAGTGTCACTTGCAGAAAACATAAATCTAATTTGTTATTCCTGAGCTCTTATTTTATTAATATTTTCTAGAACTTAATTTTCAGTTGTTATGAATACATTTTCTTTAACTAAGTACTGTGATTTTGTGCTTGTTCTCTCTCTTTCTCTCATACGTACACACACAATGTTACTGAATAATTTGATGGCTGCTTCTTCCCCTGATATGTATAACATCTCTGGGGCACTGTTTTGTTTTTCTTTACTTATTTGAATACTTACTTCAAGAATGATTTCACGGTATGACATTATCAAAAGTCCTGAAATTGTCAATGCCTTTGTTTATGTCCTTAAATTTGCATAATTATTCAACTGGATATCCTTTAATACTTTAAAAAATTACTCCATTTTTGTATCATATATTACTATAGAAACATTTGACACCTAATTTTTATTCCTACATGGGAGTTTGCTTTTCTCTCTGAATGTTTTTTACATACTCTCATTGCCTTCAATATTCTCATTTAACAAAATTTGTTAAGTAATGGTGTTGCCTTCTCCCCTTATTTAGCATCCTAAACTTTTTCATCTTGAAGTCTTCCATCTTCTTTTAATCTTGTGAAGCTTATCTTTCTTAGTATAGTTTATGTATATTTTTATATATCTTTAGAACTATCTTCTGGAAGAGCTCCTCCATATTATCTTCCAAATCAGTAATTCCTTCTTCAGCTATATCTAGCCTGGTATTTATCCCTCTCTTATGTTCTTTATTTCAACTATTACATTTCAATATCTAATATTCACAAGGACTTTGTGACTTATTTTTCTTGTGTCCTATTGCTTCTCTCTTACCTTTTCTGCTCACACATATATATTACACTTATTTTAAATCACAGTTCCAATGATTGTATGTCAATAGGTTTCATTTTAAACCTTTCTCTACCAAGGTTGTATTCAAGTCTCCAGTGTTTGATTTGTGAGCTCCCACTTGTCTGGAGGCCACAGCCCTTCTGGGGAAACGGCATGAGAGACAGCAGAAAGCCCACCCAAACTCCTGCTGACAACCCCCACCCACTGTCACTCTTCTGAGTAAACTCACAGGCCAGATCTTTGCATCAGAGTTCTGAAATGAGATGAGGAGCATGAGGAGGAGGCTTCCTCCCTAGGAAGCCACTGTTTCCCTGGGGATTTAAAGGAGGCAAGGCTGCAGGAGCTCTAACAGAGGAGACCCTTTTTCAGCCTCCTCAGCCAACACTGTTGTCTCTGTGTTGCTCGTGTTTGGCTCTGTTATATTTTTCAGCCCTGACTGCACCTTATGAGAGGTAAAGGAGTGATTGTCTGAAGGCATGAGCAGGGAAGCAAAGAGGCACCTGAAAAATGCACAATGACCCCTTCACCACTTGCCACACACCCAGGTCAAGGCCTCAGAAATCCCCTGGAGTGGATCCAGTTGGGGTGGTTTTCTGTTATGCAGGCAACTCCTGCTGGTCTTCTTTCTACTCTCATCTTTGGTTCCTCCAAGTTTGATTTTGAAGGAGTGCTTAGGAACTCAAGCTAGCTTAATATTATAACAGGAGCAGAAGTTTCCTTTTTTTTCCCTCACATTTCTTTGATTTTAATCAGCACTTTCTTTATTCTCCAAGTGGAATTCATGAATGATACTCATGACAGACTACAAAAGTAATATATAATATATCAAAGTCTATGGCATATGGCAAGCACTTATAAAAACAACTTTTGCCTTTTATGATATTATGTTTATGGATTACTCTAGGAAATCACAACTTTATTTCTTCCCTTTTTCAGATGTTGCAATATCTCACATATTTTTGTCACCTGCATTTCCTAGAATAGATGTTTTATGAGTGACAGGAAAGCAAATCTTTTTAAATAGATGTCTTTGGTTAGCATTGTGCTTCAATACAGAAAACTAAGAAAATTTTTCTGTTTTTAATATTGAAAACTGAGTAAACAAATAAGAAAAAGAACAACTGAAAGCCTAGTTTTAAGATAATTAGAAAGTTTACAAATTTTGAAATGTTGAACATTAAAATAAAATGCAACTGTCGTGAAACCCTAGACAGAGTAAATTAACACAACATTCTTGGATTTAATTAAACAATGTTCACCCAGTTAGGCTTTTGCTAAATTGTGAATAGGGCAAAATTGAGCAAAACATTTTATTTTTCTTTATTTGGACACAGCACGTGTCATATGGGATCTTAGTTCCCTGACCGGGGATCAGACCCTGTTCCCTGCAGTGGATGTGCAGTCTCAACCACTGGGCTGCCACGGGAATTGCCTCAGAAAAGATTTAAATGGACAAGTTGTTTCATCAGAAACTTATGTCTAGAGATGAATTCTAAGAAATAATAAAGAAGTATGCACAAATTGGGCTTCCCTTGTGGCTCAGCTGGTAAAGAATCTGCCTGCAATGTGGGAGACCTGGGTTCAATCCCTGGGTTGGGACGATCCCCTGGAGATGAGAAAGGCTACCCACTCCAGTATTCTGGCCTGGAGAATTCCATGGACTGTGTAGTCCGTGGAGTCGAAAAGAGTTGGACACGACTGAGTGACTTTCACTTTCACGTGCACAAGTTAGTTTCTCCAAAGATGTCCCCATCCTAAACGTAGGGACCTGTGAATGTTGTCTTCCATTTCTCCACAGCGAAAGGGATTCTGCAGATGAGGCTTACTAAGGATCTTTAGATGGGAAGATGATCCTGGATTATCTGAGTGGATCCAATATAATTATTCAGTGGATCCTGAATAGGAAGGCAAGATGGATAAAATCAGGAAAAAGACTTGAAAAAACAGAACTAGAGATTGAAATTATGTACTTTGAAGTGTGAAGAAGGGGGTGGGCCCAGCAATGCAGGGGCTTTTGGAAGCTGGAAAAGGCAAGGAAATGGATTCTCACTTGAAGTCTCCAGAAGAAACACAGTCTTGTTGACATCTTGATTTTAATCTGACGTCCAGAGCAAAATAATAAATTTGGTTATTTTAAGTGACTAAATTTTGTGTTAATTTGTTAAAGTCACAATAGGAAACTAAAAATGTACATAATAGGAAAAATTAATAACAAATCAACTGCAGAGAGTTAACTAAGGAATGACACAATAAAAAATAAATATTATGCATCCACTGGAATTATATCATAGGACAATATTTATTATGTGCTCCTCATGTTATTAATTATACCATGTATAATTATACCATGTTATACCTTTTATTTTATTTTTATAGAAAATAGCTTTATAAAACAAAATGTTAAGTAATTCATTTCAACAACAAAATTACAAGTTAAAATAGCTGCATTTTAAGTGCTTTTATGTGCACTAGCAAATTTTAAAGAGCTTTACATGCATTATCTCAATTACTGCCCCTGAAGGGTTGATTACACTGTCCTCATTTTACAGAGGAGGTAATTAAGGCACTGAGTCAGTAGGAGATTACAGTTAGTAGGTGACAAGTTTGAAAACAGGACATGATACCCTTGAACTTGCACTCTTAGTCCTCTTGCACAAATAACTCTGAACAGTAAACAAAGCAAATTTATAAAACATGGTAACGTTATGTGGTGGAAGACAGCCATGTTTTCTACTCTTCACCTAAACAATAAATTTTAATTACTTTTGAAATGCAGAAAAAATTAAATTTTAAAAAGAATAAAACAAAGTTTTAAAAATCTGTTGAGATGGTCTTTGAAAAATAGTTTCTATTCTCATTTTTATTTTTAGAAAAATTAGCACCTGTCTCATTTCAAAGTAAATTGCTATAAGGATTTTTCTATAAGTATGCAATTGTCTAGAGAATGAAATCATGTCATGACCTACTTGATTACATATCATTCAGAGTTTCGCAGATCTAATATATGCATATTTAAATATCAACACATTTATTTATAAATACCAATAAAGTTACACATGAGAAAATGTAACACCACTAATTGAACTAAAAATCTAACCCAGTGAAAAAATGGGATATGATTAGCCCTTAATATGGCCCACACCATTACAATTATAAGGAAAGCACCTACAAAGACGTACAAAAAACTACCAGACTAGAACCATACTAAAAAACAAACAAATACAAAACCTGCTATTGGTAAAAGACTTACATTGTGTTCTTGCTGAAAGAAAACTATCGTATTATGGCTCTGCCTGATCCCTTATTCAATATCTAAAGTCTCTACTAAAGCAAATCTTGACAGTTTACCCTCTACTATGGGTCCCCTGTTTTCTGAAGTGCTGACTCAAACACCCTAAATCACCTGTAACTTTGGTACATCTTGTTGATAATTGTATTTCCCAAAAAAGGAAAAGCAGATTAACAGAGAAATAGCTATAATCATGGAAAAGCTAAGGCGCCAGATCCTTTGTACAGTAAGTAGCGAAGACTGTTTTTTCATTTAAGTCATCCATTTATAGGACTAGATAGTAAGTCTAGGAGAACACCTGTGTATCCAACTGCTAAGACAGAGAATGGCAAAGAGTAAAACAGCCGTGAGCTACATCCTCTACAAAGTGAAAAGTGAAAGTGAAAGTCACTCAGTCGTGTTGGACTCTTTGCAACCCCATGGACTATACAGTCCATGGAATTCTCCAGGCCAGAATACCGGAGTGGGTGTCCTTTCCCTTCTCCAGTCTCCCGCATTGCAGGTGGATTCTTTATCAGCTGAGCCACAAGGGAATCCCCATCCTCCACAAAACATCCAGCTAAATGCAAGGGAAAGGATTTAACGAGCAAACAAGTAAATCCAGAAGGGCTGGGGTCAAAGACAATCCCATGGTCTTGCTGTTGGCGTATTAGGTCTGTCTGTCTCTTCTCTCTTTTGAAGATTAATAAACAGAAATAAAACACACTTATAGTTGCCAGGTACTATAAGACAAGAAAAAGGAAACACCTCATTTCATTAAAAAAAAAAAATAAATAGAACCCCTCCAGTGATTCACAACCAGAATAAGAACATTTGTCTTTCTTGGTAACAATTGTATCCCCAGCTCCTAAAATATTTGTGTGACTGATTGTGGGCATTCAATAAATCTTCATTCATTTAATGAATAAATCATTTCAGAACATATTTCACACTCTTAATGGATAACAATAAGTCTTTAAAAGGCATGAATGTAAATCTATAAAGAGAATAAACTGAGACCAGAAAACAAAAAGAAAATAAAATGTACAAGTAAGAAAATTGAAAAGAAAATAAGAGTACAGTCAAGGGAGTAATAAATGATAGATATAAAGAATGTGTCTTTTTTTTCTTTTTTTCTTTTTTTTCTTAAAGAATGTGTCATTATGTATGAACCAAATATTTACTCACTATAACTTGTCCTTTGACTTCACTTTTTTTTTTCACTTTTTAAAAGACTTTATTTTTTAGAGCAGCTTTTAGATTTACAGCAAAACTGAAAGGGAAATACAGAGATTTCTCATACACCGCCCCCTCCCCCCAAATAACTTTGCTATTTTTAAAGTACAGAAATATTGAAATTTTATATATCGTAGAACTGCTCTCTCTTTCTCTTTTTGTCTCTCTTTCTCTCTCTCTCTCTTCCTCTCTTTCTGTTCTTTAGTTTTATGTCAGCCTTAGAAAGACTCTTATGATTAGTCTTATAAGACTATGATTATAATTTTCCCATTTAAAAAATAATTTTCTGCAAAACTTTTAACTCAATTATAATTTATTATTATGCAAGATGAGAGATTTGTATTTAATGTGATATTTTTGTTTCATTTTATTTTTAATTTTTTAAAAAAATTTTAATTGAAGGATAATTGCTTTATATAATTTTATGGTTTTCTGTCATATCAACAGGAATCGGCCAAAAATAAGCTTGAAGTCACCATAGGTGATTTTTGTTTCTCTTAATAACTAATTAAGGAATTTGGACAATTACAAAAGCTGAAAAAATATTTAAAATTCATCTTGGTGCAAGAATTTGGAGAATTAAGATGACAAGGATGAAATAGCAGGCAAAGATCCAAAAGGGGTAAAAATCAGAGAAGGTAGCTTGGCATTTGGGGATACTTTACCCTATACAGTGAGCATGTCGCTCAGTTGTGTCCAACTCTTTGTGACCCCATGGACTATCACCCACCAGGCTCCTCTGTCCATGGGATTTCCCAGGCAAGAATACTGGAGTAGATTGTCATTTCCTTCTCCAGGAGATCTTTCAAGCCCATGGATCAAACCCAGGTCTGCTGCATTGCAGGCAGATTCTTTACCATCTGAGCCACCAGCAAAGCAATGTAGAGATATTTACCAATTTCAGAAATGGCCAAGCAGCTGGCAGTCTGAGGAGCCAAATTAGGACCCAGGGCCTGCCCAGTCAGGGACCTGGTGAGCATCCCCCACTTTGGTGACCCTTTAGGGCTAACCCCAAGAATTATGAGTGAGCAGAAAGCAGACTTGTTTCATAGCACCTGCAGCCTTTTTCCCACATCATTTCAGTGCCTGGAATGAAAATAATGTGATTCTGGATTACTAACGACACTAGTTACCTGGGATAAACAAACCTATATTCTCTATTTGAGTCAGATTATTTCTGAAAACCATTGGTAGGAATACAATGTCCAACAATAAATAGACCCAGGTATACAAAGAGACAAGACAACAAAACTAGAGCCAAGTCAAGGTTCAATCAGAAAGAGAGGAGCTATAGGATGTATTCCAGGTACAGAGCAATTACTAGGAGTACTGGAGGCCTCTAGCCACACTGGGAAATAGGAAGGGCTGAAAATCTGAGAAGCATCCATGGAAAATTACTGCGCTCAGCTGGAAGTACCAAAGTAGAACTTTTCAAATTCTTTTCCAAAGCTGCCACAGTTCTCAGGAAATTCTCAGAAGTTCCCACAAATACCGCAGTCTGCAGAAGATAAATGGGTGGGTCTCAAGGACTCATCAGAGAGCCACTGTGGAGCTCAGGCCAGCTGATGCAGCAGCGGAAAAAGTCTCTGAGAATTATGGCTTCTTTTCTCTTCCACCTTCCCAGTCACTTCCGGGAGTCTCTCACCCAGGAGTACCCAGGGGAGGGGATCTTGAGTTCTACGTCCTTTGGCCTTTTTTTTTTTTTTTTTTTTTTTGGTTCCTAAAAGTTATATAGAAACATCAGAGGATTTCTTAATGAATTCAGAACAGTGAAAGACTTTTAAACTATGATGACCTTAAAAGAAAAGATTAGTTGATTGGACTTCAGTAAGATGAAGAAATTGGTCATCAAAAACATCATTAATGGAGTAAAAGGTCAAGCTATAGAGTAAGAAGCAATATTTTAAGCATGCATAACAGACAGAGATGAGTATAAAGCACTATAATTCAGTAAAGGGGGGAAAATTAACCTGAGAGCAAAATAGAAAAATGGCAATCAACAGCATGTCACAAAGAAAACATTCAAATAGTTAATAAGCATGTGAAAGACTTCCAAGCTAATGAGTAATCAAGGAATGCACACTGAAAGCCTAAAGGTATACTCCAATATTTTTTTTTAATTTTTAAAAAAATGTTTTTATTTTATTTTATTTTATATCAGAGTATAGCCAGTTAACTGGAGAAGGAAACGGCAACCCATTCCAGTATTCTTGCCTGGAAAAATCCCATGAACAGAGGAGCCTAGCAGATTACAATCCATCGGATTGCAAAGAGTCAGATGCAACTGAGCACTTGTGTGTATAACCAGTTAACAATGTTGTGATGATTTCAGGTGGATAGCAAAGGTACTCAGTCATATATATACATTCATTCTCCCCCAAGCTCCCCTCCCATCCAGGCTTCCACATAACACTGAGCAGAGTTCCCTGTGCTATACGATACAATATTGTTGGTTATCCATTTTAAATATACCAGTGTGTACATGTCCATCCCAAACTCCCTAATTATCCCTTCTCCCCATCCTTCCTTCTTGGCAGCCATAAGTTCATTCTCTAAGGCTATGAGTCTGTTTCTATTTTGTAAAAAGTTCATTTGTATCATTTCTTATTAGATTCCACATATAAGGGATGTCATATACATTTCTCATTCTCTGACTTACTTCATTCAGTAGGACAATCTCCAGGTCCTTTCATATTAAAAAGCATAAGAAGATACTATTATACAGATGTTAGAATGCCTACAATTTAAAAGACTAAAAATATTAAGTGCTGGAGAGGATACAGACCAATGGGAGTTTGTAGGAAAATTAATTGAAACAACCACATCTGGCGTTACCTTCTGTTACACTGTTAACTGAGGAAATGATTAAGAATTAATAAAGAAATCTTGCTTCTGATAGGTTTGCTTTTGACCACTTCTGGCATTATCTTCTAAAGCCAAAAGTTTATATATTTTATGATCAAACACTTCTACTCATTTATATATTCAATAGAAATGTGTTTACATTTGTATCAAGATACATATAATAATATTTATAGCATGATTAATTTTAATAATACAACTGAACCAAATTTATAAATAAAATAAGTAAAGAAATTATGACATGTTTATAAAATGGAACAGTATGCAGCAATGAAAATGGCTTCATGTATAGGCAAAAAATTAATCTCAAATATAATGTTGAGACCAGTCAGAAAATAATGCATACTGTAGGATTCTCTTTACATAAAGCTAAAAAACAAGTAAAACTGTATCATAGTTATTAGGAATATAGATAGATAGATGCTTAAAATACTTTTTAAAAGAAAGAAGGTAATATCATAAAAGGCAAAATAATTTTTCTCTTTAGGAGGGAAAAATGATGTCTAAAAGGGTACTGAAGGCTGCTTCTAAAATGAGCATGATTGCATCTCTGGACATGATTTACTTAGTGATAACTCACTAAGATTGCTAGCTAATATTGGGGACTTTTTTGCATATTATACCACTAAAAGGAAGCACATATGGGGTCCTCACACTATCCTATGCAATTCCTTCTGTCACACTGTTAACTGAGGAAATGATTAAGAATTAATAAATCTTGCTTTTGATAGATTTGCTTTTGGCCTTCAGAAGTACTCTCCCACGTCACTGTTATGCTTTCAACTCACCATTCATGCTCTGTTGATGCCTTGTTTCAGTGGGAATAAAGGCGCTGTCTACCTGCCTCTGATTTGGATTCTTTCCTAGGCGTATCTGGCAGGTCCTTGTCTTCTCTTAAGATCACTAATCTGTTATTGCTCTAACCTTTCTCTCTCATTCTTCTTCATCTTCCCTCTCTTCCTTTGAGTAAGCCCCTTCTCTGTGTTCTCTGTCATATGCGTGAGCCTTATCAAGCAATGTGGCTTCCCTGATAGCTCAGTTGGTAAAGAATCCACCAGCAATGCAAGAGACCCAGGTTTGATTCCTGGGTCAGGAAGATCCTCTGGAGAAGGGATAGGCTACCCTCTCCAGTATTCTTGGGCTTCCCTTGTGGTTCAGCTGGTAAAGGATCTGCCTACAATGTGGAAGACCTGGGTTTAATCCCTGGGTTGGGAAGATCTCCTGGAGAAGAGAAAGGCTACTCCCTCCAGTATGGAAGCCTGGAGAATTCCATGGACTGTATAGTCTGGGGTCACAAAGAGTCAGACACATGAGTGACTTTCACTTCACTTCATTTATCAAGCAATGTATACAGCAACTGTGGGAATACCTGCTTCACTTATAAGATTGTGGTCATTCTTGAGTGTGGTTACAGACTATGGTTCGTTCATTTTCTATTATGAAAACCAGTCAATCCTAAAGGAAATCAGTGCTGAATATTCTTTGGAAAGAGTGATGCTGAAGCTGAAACACGAGTACTTTGACCACCTGATGTGAAGAACTGACTCACTGGAAAAGACTGATGCTGGGAAAGATTGAAGCCAGGAAGAAAAGAGGATGACAGAGGAAGAGATGGTTGGATGGCATCACCGACTTGAAGGATATGAGTTTGAGCAAGCTTTCGGAGTTGGTGATGGACAGGGAAGCCTGGTGTGCTGCAGTCCATGGGGTTGCAAAGAGTCAGACATGACTGAGCCACTAAACTGATACTGATGCTAATGCTTAGCTCACTGCCTCACTGAAAATAGGATCCAGCTTGATAATGAACTTATGAATTCTGGATTTGTTTGAAACATACTCAGGAAAACTGTAGTAAGGTTTCTCCAAAATATGGTTATTAATAACACAGAGAGTGACATAATGATATGACACAATTATGGTCAATTGTTCACATATTTGTTTCAGATGATTCAATCACTAAAGTACCACCAGTGTTTCTAACTAGAAATAGTCGACATATCATGTATACATTCATTGCTTCTAACACAAGACCTTCCAAAATAAGCTTAAAAATTACTTTTCCATCAAATTTTAAAGTATTTTTTAAATAAATAATGGGCACCATACAACTATGTTGTTACTGTTGTTCAGTCACCCAGTCATGTCCAGCTGTGTGACCTCATGGTCACATGAGGCTTCCCTGTCCCTCACCATCTCCCAAAGTTTACCCAAGTTCATTTTCACTGCATCAGTGATGCCATCCAGCCATCTCATCCTCTGATACCCTCTTCTTCTGCCCTTGATTTTTCCCAGCATCAGGGACTTTTCCAGTGAGTCGTCTATTCATATAGGTGAAGAAAACACCTGAACTACAGCTTCTGCATCAGTCCTTCCAGTGAATATTCAGGGTTGATCTCCTTAAGATTGACTGATTTGACCTTCTTGCTGTCCAAGGGACTCTCAGGAGTCTTCTCTAGCACTGCAATTCAAAGGCATGAGTTCTTTGGCATTCTGCCTTCTTTACTGTCCAGCTCTCACAACCGGGAAGCTCTCACAACAGACCACTGGGAAGACTATAGCCTCGACTATACAGACCTCTGTCAGCAGGGCAATGCCTCTGCTTTTCAACACACTGTGTAAGTTTGTCATCACTTTCCTGCCATGAAGCAACCATCTTCTGATTTCAAGGCTTCAATCACTATCTGCAGTGATTTTGGAGCTGGAGAAGAGGATATCTGTCCTTACTTCCATCTTTTCCCCTTCTATTTGCCATGCAGTAATAGTCAAGGCTATGGTTTTTCCAGTAGTCATGTATGGATGCAAGAGTTGGACTCTGAAGAATGCTGAGCACCAAAGAATTGATGCTTTTGAACTGCGGTGTTAGAGAAGACTCTTGAGAGTCTCTTGGACTGCAAGGAGATTCAACTAGTCCATTCTAGAGGAGATCAGCTCTGAGTGTTCTTTGGAAGGAATGATGCTGAGGCTAAAACTCCAGTAGTTTGGCCACCTCATGAAAAGAGTTGACTCACTGGAAAAGACTCTGATGCTGGGAGGAATTGGGGGCAGGAGGAGAAGGGGAAGACAGAGGATGAGATGGCTAGATGGCATCATGGACTCAATGGACGTGAGTTTGAGTGAACTCTGGGAGATGGTGATGGACAGGGAGGCCTGGCATGCTGCGATTCATGGGGTCACAAGGAGTTGGACACAACTGAGAGACTGAAGTGAACTGAACTGAATGGGGCCTGATGGCATGATCATAGCTTTTTTTTTTTAAATTAATTTATCTTTCATTGAAGGATAATTGCTTTAGAGAATTTTGTTGTTTTCTGTCAAACCTCAGCATGAGCCAGCTATAGGTATACATAGACCTCCTCCTTTTTGAACCTCCCTGCCACCTCCCTCCCCATCCCACCCCACTGGATTGATACAGAGTCCCTGTTTGAGTTTCCTGAGCCATACAGCCATTCCTGTTGGCTGTCTATTTTACATATGGTAATGTAAGTTTCCATGTGACTCTTTCCATACACTTCACCCTCTCCTCCCCTCTCCTCATGCCCACAAGTCTATTCTCTATGTATGTTTCTCCATTATTGCCCTGTAAATAAATTCTTCAGTACCATTTTTCTAGATTCCATATATGTGTTAGAATACGGTATTTATCTTTCTCTTTCTGACTTACTTCA
Source organism: Ovis aries (assembly GCF_016772045.2). NCBI lineage: Eukaryota > Metazoa > Chordata > Mammalia > Artiodactyla > Bovidae > Ovis > Ovis aries. Next base: position 2,142,484 of record NC_056059.1, read on the forward strand.
CTCTGTATAATAGGTTCTAGGTTCATCCACCTCATTAGAACTGACTTAAACGTGTTCCTTTTTAATGGCTGAGTAATATTCCATTGTGTATATGTACCACAACTTCTTTATCAATTCATCTGTTGATGGACATCTAGGTTGCTTCCATGTTTTAGCTATTGTAAATAGTGCTGCTGAACAATGGGATACATGTATCTCTTTCATCCACATATCTGAGATTGTTGATGTTTCTCCCGCCTATCTTAATTCTAGCTTGTAACTCATCCAGCCTGACATTTCTCCTGATGTGCTCAAAGTATAGGTTAAACAAACAGGGTGACAGGGGACAGCCCTGTTGTACTCTTTTCTTGATCTTGAACCAATCGGTTGTTCCATGAAGGATTCTAACTGTTGCTTCTTGACCCACATACAGGTTTCTCAGTAGACAGTTAAGATGGTCTGGTATTCCCATTTCTCTAAGAGCATTCTACAGTGTGTCTTGATCTACACAGTCAAAGGCTTTAGTGTAGTTGATGAAACAGAAATAGATGAGTTTCTGAAATTCCCTTGCTTTCTCTACAATCCAACAAATGTTGGCAATTTGATCTCTTTCCTCTTCCTTTTCTAAAACCAGCTTGAACGTCTGGAAGTTCTTGGTTCACATAATGCTGAAGCTTAGCATGCAAGATTTTTAAGCATGACCTGACTAGCATGGGAGATGAGTGCAGTTGTCCAATGGTTAGCGCATTCTTTGGTATTACCTTTCTTAGAAATTGGGATGAGAATTGACTTTTTCCAATCCTGTGGCCACTGCTAGGTCTTACAGATTTGCTGGCATAATGAATGCAAAACCTTGATGTCATCCTCCTGTATGGATTTGAATAGTTCTGCTTGAATTTCATCACATTCACTAGCTTTATTAGTAGCAATGCTTCTTAAGGCCCACTTGACTTCACACTGCAGAATGTCTGGCTCTGGGTGTCGTCATAGTAATACAGCTCATTAAGATCTTTTTTTGTACAGTTCTGTGTATTCTTTCAAATTCTTCTTGATCTCTTCAGCATCTTCTAGGTCTCTACCATTTTTATCCTTTACTGTGCCCATCTTTGGGTCAAAAACTCCCTTGATGTTTCCAATTTTCCTGAAGAGATCTCTAGTCTTTCCCCTTTTGTTGTGTTCTTCTATTATTCAACACTGTTCACTTAAGAAGGCCTTCTTGTCTCTTCTATCTATTCTTTGAAATTCTGCATTTAATTGGATGTACCTTTCCCTCTCTCCCTTGCTATTCATTTCTCTTCATTCCTCTGCTACTCATAAAGCCTCCTCAGATAACCACTTTGCCTTCTTGCTTTTCTTTTTCTTTTGGGTTGTTTTTTTCGCCACCTCCTGTACAATATTATGGACCTCTGTCCATAGCTCTTCAAGAACACTGTTATCTAAATCTAGCCCTTTAAATCTATTCATTACCTCTACTGTGAATTCATATGCGATTTAGTTTAAGTCATATCTAGTGGCTTAGTGTTTTTCCTGGTTTTCTTTAGTTTAAGCCTAAATTTTGTTATGAGAAGCTGATGATCGGAGCCACAGTCAGCTCCAGGTCTTGTTTTTACTGATTGTATACAACTTCTCCATCTCTGGCTACAAAGAATGTAACCGATTTGATTTTGGCATTGACCACTTGGTGATGTCCATGTGTAAAGTAGTCTCTTGCGTTGTTGAAAAAGAGCATTTGCTATGACTAGTGCATTCTCCTGGCAAAATTCAGTGAGCTTTTGCCCTGCTTCATTTTGTTCTCCAAGGCCAGACGTGCCTGTTACTCCAGGCGTACCCTGACTTCCTACATTTGCATTCCAATCCTCGATGATGAATAGAACATCTTATTTTGGTGTTAGTTCTGGGAGGTCTTCTAGGTCATCAGTGAGCTGATCAACCTCACTTTCTTCAGCATCGGTAGATAATAGGAGCATAGACTTGGATTACTGTGATATTGAATGGTTTGCCCTAGAAACAAACCGCGATCATTCTGTAATTTTTGAGGTTGCACCCAAGTACTGTATTTCAGACTCTTTTGTTGATTATTAGGGCTACTCCATTTCTGCTATGAGATTCATGCCCACAGTAGTAAACATAATGCTCATGTGAATTAAATTCACCCATTTCTGTCATATACCTATACATACATCATACAACTATATATATACATGCATCACACCATACAACTACATACATCACGCATATATAAATCATACAACTATACTACCATATAAAATATTCTAAAGCTAATAAAAATTTCCATTTTCTCCACTCTGCTAGGATCTTCTTATATAATTTCTGTCTTACCTGAAGATTAAGGAAAGTAAGTGTGTGGATTTTGATGTCACTAAAGGTTTTGGCCCAATCAGTAGAAGGCTATTTTCAACATATTTTAATTTAATGTATGAGACATTGTTATTGTCGCTGTTGCAGCCTGCAATGTAGGGAGGTAAGTTATATGTAGCTAATTACCGAAAAGTGCAGTACTTGTCTTTTGCTGGCAAGTCCATGATAGCAGCCCTGCAACCAAAGCTTCAGTTCACCCTCTACAGTTCTTGGTCAGAACATCTGCAGGCAGTCACACTGCTGGATTTTCTAAAAAGTATTTTGCACTGAACAAACTAGTTGGCTTTTTAAAAAAATGGTTGAAACTTTTTTTTGTTTTAAGACCTATCCATATTATTTTAGTCACTTAAATATTAAAAATGCAATGCAGTGTAGGCATTAAATGATAAAAGATTAAATGATAATAGTGATAAAATATTTAAAATAAATGATACTAATGATAAAAGATAAAATGTTTCCTCCATCAAAAAATTCATAGTTCTTAGAATCTAACATGAGGATTCCAAAAATTCAGGGCTTTGTGATTTTAGCTTTGTCATTTCTATGTGGCTTTGTCATTTCTATTTTTCTATTTAAAAGTAGAATTCTAAACTGTTTTTAAATTTTATTTTAAAATGAGAACATATAACGTGGTTAGAAACAGGAAGTATAAAGCAGAACCTTGAAGTCTCTGAAAATAGGCCAAAAAAGAAAATTCTCTAAATTCTATCTTGTGACATAGCATCTGTCGTCTGATTGTTCTGCTCTCTGAAAATAAATTTGACAGTGGAGACCCATGGAAAGATGCTTAACACATTCATTGAGAGTAAGCAGAGCAGTCAGTTCAGCAAGAAGGGATAGTTGCTGTTTTGAATGAGTTCTTGGTATTTATGGAGTTGCAAGTGGTCTAAATCTGAATGTGTACTTTGACGAATCTCTGGGGATAAATTCATTAAATAATCACTCTTGCTACAGTATTTACACAGCACTGGCACAGATCCTGAGAGGGTTTTATTGTGTCAATGTGTACGTGTCTGTGTGTGTGTGCAACTAAAAAGAGGAAGAGTTGGTTGGAAGCAATAAAGTGAAAAACACTTTTTTATGCTCAAACATGTCTTCACAGTCAGTTTCAGAATCAGGAACAAGGTTAAGCTCACAAAATAGAACAAGAAATCTTACAGCAGTGTGTTACAGAGGCCAAAACTTTATCAAAGTAACAGTATCAAACGATGTGCTTTATGATTTTCCATAGACATGTGGACAAATAGTTTAAATACTCTGGTTAACCTTGTTCTTTAGAACTAGATGGACTAGAAGATATTCACTGATATTTATTCTAACTTTTGGACCACTTACGAATATTTGTTCTCAGTATTTACAACGAAAATGGGAAGAAAGTAATCAGAGTGAATGAAATAAAGTAAGACATTTTAACTTACTGTGTGAGATTGTAGTAAGTGTGTTTGCATGCAGCATAAATGTGAATGTTTGCCTGAAGGGGAGTGGGGGTGTCAACTACATCAAACCCACTGAGCACAGGACTCCATATTCATCAAAAATCTCTTCTGAGAGATTACGTCAGTGTGTCCAGTGGAGTAGTACAGCTGGTAACTTTTAGTTATTGAAAATAGTTGATGTTTTTAGGAAGATTGATAATAAATGCAAATAAGTACAGTTCCCTGCGCTATGCAGTAGGTTCTTGTTCCTTTATATATAGTGGTGTGCATCTGTTAATCCAAAACTCCTAATTTATCCCTCACTCCCTTTGGTAACCATGTTTGCTTTCTATATCCGTGACTCTATTTGAAAGTGAAAGTGAAAGTCACTCAGTCATTTCCAACTCTTTGTGACCCCCTGGACTATACAGACTATGAAATTCTCCAGGCCAGAATATTGGAGTGGGTGGCCTTTCCCTTCTCCAGGAGATCTTCCCAACCCAATGATCAAACCCAGGTCTCCTGCTTTGCAGGTGGATTCTTTACCAGCTGAGCCACAAGGGAAGCTGAAGAATACTGGAGTGGGTAGCCTATCCCTTCTCCAGCAGATTTTCCCAACCCAATAGTAAAACCAGGGTCACTGCATTGCAGGCAGATTCTTTACCAACTGAATTATCAGTGAGTATATTTCTGTTTTATAAATAAGTTCATTCATCTCATTCTTTAGATTACACAGATAAGCGATACCATATGATATTTGTTTTTATCTTTCTGACCTACTTAACCTAGCTTAAAAATCTCTACACCCATCTATGTTGCTGCAAATGACATTATTTCAGTTATAGTCTTGACAGAATCTTTCTAGCAAATGCACTGTAATTTGTATCTGTATAATTTACTCTATATTATAAAATATTATGACATCAAGAGTGAAAAGGGAATTCTATTGTACTAAAACTTACAATAGAATCAGTTTTGTTTAATTTTGCAGAATGTTCCAAAGTTGTAGGGATCAGGACCATTGCATCCTGTCTAGTAGATGGATAAGGCCATCTTACACCTTCAGTTCAGTTCAGTTCAGTCGCTCAGTCATGTCCGACTCTTTGTGACTCCATGAATCGCAGCACGCCAGGCCTCCCTGTCCATCACCATCTCCCGGGGTTCACTCAGACTCACGTCCATCGAGTCAGTGATGCCATCCAGCCATCTCATCTTCTGTCATCCCCTTCTCCTCCTGTGCCCAATCCCTCCCAGCATCAGAGTCTTTTCCAATGAGTCAACTCCTCGCATGAGGTGGCCAGAGTACTGGAGTTTCAGCTTCAGCATCATTCCTTCCAAAGAAATCTCAGGACTGACCTGCTTCCGAATGGACTGGTTGGATCTCCTTGCAGTCCAAGGGACTCTCAAGAGTCTTCCCCAACACCACAGTTCAAAAGCATCAATTCTTCGGCACTAAGCTTTCTTCACAGTCCAACTCTCACATCCATACACGACCACTGGAAAACCATAGCCTTGACTAGACAAAACTTAGTCAGCAAAGTAATGTCTCTGCTTTTGAATATGCTATCAAGGTTGGTCATAACTTTTCTTCCAAGGAGTAAGCATCTTTTAATTTGATGGCTGCAGTCACAATCTGCAGTGATTTGGGAGCCCCAAAAATTAAAGTTTGAAACTGTTTCCACTGTTTCCACATCTATTTCCCATGAAGTGATTGGGATCGGATGCCATGATCTTCGTTTTCTGAGTGTTGAGCTTTATACCAACTTTTTCACTCTCCACTTTCACTTTCACCAAGAGGCTTTTAGTTCCTCTTCACTTTCTGCCATAAGGGTGATATCATCTGCATATTTGAGGTTATTGAGATTTCTCCTGGCAATCTTGATTCCAGCTTGTGCTTCTTCCAGCCCAGAGTTTCTCATGATGTACTCTGCATAGAAGTTAAATAAACAGGGTGACAATATACAGCCTTGATGTACTCCTTTTCCTATTTGAAACCAGTCTGTTGTTCCATGTCCAGTTCTAACTGTTGCTTCCTGACCTGCATATAGGTTTCTCAAGAGGCAGTTCAGGTGGTCTGGTATTCCCATCTCTTTCAGAATTTTCCACAGTTTATTGTGATCCACACAGTCAAAGGCTTTGGCATAGTCAATAAGCAGAAATAGATGTTTTTCTGGAACTCTCTTGATTTTTCCATGATCCAGCGGATGTTGGCAATTTGATCTCTGGTTCCTCTGCCTTTTCGAAAACCAGCTTGAACATCTGGAAGTTCACAGTTCACGTATTGCTGAAACTTGGCTTCGAGAATTTTGAGCATTACTTTACTAGTGTGTGAGATGAGTGCAATTGTGCAGTAGTTTGAGCATTCTTTGACATTGCCTTTAAATTGGTATCGGAATGAAAACTGACCTTTTCCAGTCCTGTAGCCACTTCTGAGTTTTCCAAATTTGAAGGCATATTGAGTGCAGCACTTTCACAGCATCATCTTTCAGGATTTGAAATAGCTCAACTGGAATGCCATCACCTCCACTAGCTTTGTTCATAGTGATGTTTTCTAAGGCCCACTTGATTTCACATTCCAGGATGTCAGGCTCTAGGTGAGTGATCACACCATAGTGATTATCTGGGTCATGAAGATCTTTTTTGTATAGTTCTTCTGTGTATTCTTGTCACCTCTTCTTAATATCTTCTGCTTCTGTTAGTTCCATACCATTTCTGTCCTTTATTGAGCCCATCTTTGCATGAAATATTCCCTTGGTGTCTCTAATTTTCTCAAAGAGATCTCTAGTCTTTCCCATTCTGCTGTTTTCCTCTATTTCTTTGCACTGATTGCTGAGGAAGGCTTTCTTATATCTCTTTGCTATTCTTTGGAACTCTGCATTCAGATGCTTGTATCTTTCCTTGTCTCCTTTGCTTTTCACTTTTCTTTTCACAGCTATTTGTAAGGCCTCCTCAGACAGCCATTTTGCTTTTTTTCATTTCTTTTCCATGGGGATGGTCTTGATCCCTGACTCCTGTATAATGTCATGAACCTTTGTCGATAGTTCATCAGGCATTCTGTCTATCAGATCTAGTCCCTTAAATCTATTTCTCACTTCCACTGTATAATCATAAGGGATTTGATTTAGGTCATACCTGAATGGTCTAGTGGTTTTCCCTACTTTCTTCAATTTAAGTCTGAATTTGGCAATAAGGAATACATGATCTGAGCCACAGTCAGCTCCTGGTGTTGTTTTTGTTGACTGTATAAAGTTTCTCTATCTTTGGCTGCAAACAATATAATCAGTCTGATTTCAATGTTGACCATCTGGTGATGTCCATGTGTGGAGTCTTCTCTTGTGTTGTTGGAAGAGGGTGTCTGCTATGACCAGTGCATTTTCTTGGCAAAACTCTATTAGTCTTTGCCCTGCTTCATTCTGTATTCCAAGGCCAAATTTGCCTGTTACTCCAGGTGTTTCCTGACTTCATACTTTTGCATTCCAGTCCTCTATAATGAAAAGGACAACTTTTTTGGGTGTTAGTTCTACAAGGTCTTGTAGGTCTTCATAGAACCGTTCAACTTCAGCTTCTTCAGCGTTACTGGTTGGGATATAGACTTTGATTACCATGATATTGAATGGTTTGCCTTGGAAAGGAACAGAGATCATTCTGTCATTTTGAGATTGCATCCAAGTACTGCATTTCAGACTTTTTTGTTGACCATGATGGCTACTCCATTTCTTCTAAGGGATTCCTGCCCACAGTAGTAGATATAATGGTCATCTGAGTTAAATTCACCCATTCCAGTCCATGTTAGTTCGCTGATTCCTAGAATATTGACATTCACACTTGCCATCTCCTGTTTGACCACTTCCAATTTGCCTCGATTCATGGACCTAACATTCCAGGTTCTTATGCAGTATTGGTCTTTACAGCATCGGACCTTGCTTCTTTCACCAGTCACATCCACAACTGGGTATTGTTTTTTCTTTGGCTCCATCCCTTCATTCTGTCTGGAGTCATTTCTCCACTGATCTCCAGTAGGATACTGGGCACCTACTGACCTGAGTAGTTCCTCTTTCAGTATCCTATCATTTTGCCTTTTCTTACTGTTCATGGGGTTCTCAAGGCAAGAATATTGAAGTGGTTTTCCATTCCCTTCTCCAGTGGACCACATTGTGTCAGACCTCTCCACAGTGCCTACCCATCTTGGGTGGCCCCACAGGGCATGGCTTAGTTTCATTGAGTTAGACAAGGCTGTGGTCCTAGTGTGAATAGGTTGACTAGTTTTCTGTGATTATGGTTTCAGTGTGTCTGCCCTCTTGCAACACCTACTGTCTTACTTGGGTTTCTCTTACCTTGGACATGGAGTATCTCTTCATGGCTGCTCCAGCAAAGCACAGCCGCTGCTGCTTACCTTGGATGAGGGGTATCTCCTCACCACCACCCCTCCTGACCTTGAACGTGCAATAGCTCTTCTAGGCCCTCCGGCGCCAGTGCAACCACTGCTCCTTGGACATGGGGTTGCTCCTCCTGGGCGCCGCCCCTGGCCTCTGGTGCAGGTAGCTCTTCTTGGCTGTTCCTGTGCTGTAGCAGCCTGGCACTCTCGGCCCCTGCCCTTGACCTCGAACACGGCGTAGCTCCTATTGGTTGCCACCCCTGACCTCGGACGCAGGATAACTCCTTTTGGCTGCAGCCCCTGACCTCGGACATGGGGTAGTTCCTCCCTGCTGCTGCCCCTGACCATGGATATGGAGTAGCTTCTCTCAGCCACCGCCCCTCGGGTGTGGGGTCCTCCCAACTTGTGCAGCTGACCTCGGACATGGGGTAGCTCCTCTCACCCACGCTCTGCGCATCTTACACCTTACTCCCCCCAAATTAAAATTATTCTTTATGACCATGTTAATATAAAGACGTGTGCATGCTAAGGCACTGAAGTCTTGTCTGACTCCTTATGACCCTATAAACTGTAGTTAACCAGGCTACTCTGTCCATGGGGTTCTCCAGGCAAGAGTATAAAGACAGATATAATCTAATCTGGATTTACTGTTATTTATTTATATTTATGATATTAATTGTAAAGAAACTAAAATCAAAATATTTTCATGAGCCATTAACTGTATCATAGGACTCAAGCTGTACACATGCTGTGTCTACTGGATAAACTGTCCCTGCAAATAAAATATGTCTTTATTCTATCAGATTAGGAATTTCAGATGTGATCCTTAGATCCAGTAAACCTCCATGCAGAATTTGATCCATTCATTTATCCATGTCAATGAGGACTCATTAATTGTCTGGAGGTACCTGCACCAGCCAGCCAAGAGGCAGGAAATTCCCTCCCCTTGTTCAATGAGAACAGTTTGACTTTAACATATTTTATATTTAGGACTCCTTGATGATATTTAACTTGGAAAACGGAGAAACTGCTTTTAAAAAATTGAAAATCGTTGTTAGAGAATTATTAACATTTAGAGGTCTACTGCTGTATTTCAAAGTAACTTTTAATTAATTTGATTTTGTAAACATCTTGGAATTTTCTGAGCAGTATGTGTTCATACCTCTTGACTACTGTCCACAGAAGCACATTACTCTTACCAGGAAGAGACAAATGGAGACAATGATAACACCAGTTCACTGATTTAAACTCTTTATGCTTTGGCTTAACAAAACATTTTTGCCAGACCTTTTCAGCATTGCAACTGTCTGAATCTTATGGTCTGTGAAAATTAAGGTAGTGTAACTGCTCTTACTTTATTTTTCAACATCCAGTCTTAGTGAAACAATGCAAATCTATGTATCACAGCTGATTGTATTTGTCAGCTGTTTGGTGTTTTTGTCAGTTTTATTTTTTTTAACTACCCTATTTTGGAAAGTGCACTGAAGCCTTGACTTAACTATGTTATTAGCTTGAAGTTCTGAAGAACAATCTAGTAGCAAGAAATAATTAGAAGAGATAAAAGATGCAAAATGGAAGATAGGGTGATAAATATGAAACCTTAAGGATTTTTAGCTTCTATTAATTTATATGTACTTGACATTTACAAGCTAGTGTGACACTGTAATTTATAATAAATATCTATTTGGTGTTTATCCCCAGTGCTGGCACAGAGCTTCCTTAGAAGCTTCCTTGGAATTTCCTAAGCTATAAGGATGTCTTGATGGTCATCACAAGTCCCTTTCCACCACACCTGAGTTTAAGTTAATGCAGCTACTTTGGAAAGCACCTAAGGGTGAGAGACTGGTTGCTAGGGTAATTGAACAAGAACAGAGGGCTGGAACTTTAACTCCAAACCCCTGGAGAAGGGGCTGGAGGTTGAATCTCCCACCAATGGCAATGATTTGACCAACCAGGCCTATGTAATAAGCCTCCATAAAGATTCAAAAGGAGGGAGCTCAGCCAGCTTCTAGATTAGTGAGCCAGAACATTCATTATGTACCACCCTGCCAGGACCCAAACTCCACCAAGAGGGAAGCTCCTTTGGGATCTTGCCTGAAGTATCTCTTTGATTTGTATCCTTAAATATCTTTGCAATAAGTTGATTATGTGGTGTGTAAACATGCTTCTGAAGTTCTGTGAGCTGCTCCAGAAAGTTAATTGAAGACAGGTTACAGGAACCCCTGATTTGTAACTAGGTGATCAGAACCATAAGTAACAACTTGGACTTTTGCTCCTGGTATCTGAAATGAAAGCAGTCTTGTGGGACTAATCCCTTAACCTGTGGTCTCTGATACTATACAGATAGTGTCAGAATTGAGTCAAGTTATAGAACACCTAGCTTATGTCAGAACATTGCCACCCCCTCACACACACACTGGAAATGGATCTGGCATTGTTAGCTTGTATATGATGGTGTAAATCAGGAGACTTAGAAGAGATCCAGGAACTCAGTATGTTGGTCCAACACTGACCAAGAGAAAGGTGACCTTGACTCTCACTAGTAGTTACTCCTGGGTTAGTCACTTAGTCCACAAACTTCCACTTTCTTATCTGTAAAATCCATTGTTGCAAAGATAGAAATAAGATAGAGACTAGCAGTGCTGCAGACAGGATGATCTGAGATTATTCCTAATATTAAAACTTAGAAACATTAGATAAAAAATAACAAATATCTTTATTCATACGTAGATGTGTGAGCAAGAGGGTAAGAGCAGTCTCTAGAAATCAAAAGAAAGAGGGACCTTAAGCCAAGGAAGCTGGCCTGTGAATTGACAGGTGGCTTCCCTGGGAGCTGGTCATTATTATCACCTAGTGGGTGTCCATGCCCACTCAGGAAAGGAGACAGGGCAACTGGCCTGCTTGGGACATGGAGTTAAATATCTCATCCCTCCCTTCAAAAAAGTGGTGGGTGGGTGGGTGGTCTTTAAAATAATTCCTGAGAAATTGAATCATAGTTCTGTACTACACTCCAGTTGTAGGCTCAAATTTGTCTTATCTGCATGAAACAGGTTCCCCTAATTTAAGAAACATTATTTGTTCCAGGCCAGTCTTAACCCCAGGGAACTAAGATCCCACATGCTGTGGAGCAACTAGGCCTGCCAGCTGCAACTATTGAGCCTGAGTGCCAAAACTAGAGAGTTCATGCACCACTATGAAAGATTCCACCTACCACAACTAAGACCCAAATACATAGATAAATATATATATTAAAAAAACCTCAGGAATGAAAATATCAAAATTCATAACTCATTCTCTGGTTCCTACTGAGAATGGGTTTGTATTCCTTGCAAACAAGGGCTTCCCTGATACCTCAGGCAGTAGAGTCTTCCTGAAATGCAGGAGACCTGGATTTGATCCCTGGGTCAGGAAGATCCCCTTGAAGAAGGAAATGGCAACCCACTCCAGTACTTTTGCCTGAAAATCCCATGGACAGAGGAGCCTGGCAGGCTGCAGTTCATGTGGTCGCAAAGAGTCAGACATGACTGAGCAACTTGACTTTCTTTCCTTGCAAACAAAGAAAGCATGCAGAAAAATGAAGACTTTTGATCCAAGAAAACAGCTTCCATAATGGAATTATGTTGAGTGGTGGCAGAGTTAGTGTAGTGCATGGCTTGATGCTTACATAGCCCAAATTATTATTCAGCTATTTTGGGGAAATAGAAAGAAGGACTGTGTGGCTAGAGGAAGCATTAGGAGAGATCTGTAAGAAAGGTACATTTCTTAATTTCCATATGAGGGAGTCAACAAAATATCCATATCTTTTAAAAATAAAAATAAAGTCACTTATAACCTACATTTGGCAATACAAAAGTAAATTACAAAATGAATGTCTCAATGAGTTATAAATAGCTTAACTGTAGAGAAAGAATCAGAGTGAAATATTATAGCATGTACCCTTGGAACTCCACAGTAATGGCTGAGAAAAAGTGGGAAAGGCTAATTGTACAGAATTCATAAGAACCATGACTCCTTAGATTTAGGAAAGTCAACACTGAGTAAAAATCCAGACTGCAGAAGGTAGGAAGTGCAGAACACCATAGATAATAGGGAAGAGCAAAATACAGCAAAGACAGTACCACCAAATAAACTAATACCATATTTTTTCAATCAAAATAATACAGTCCAAAAAAAAAAAAATGAAACACTTTCATGTAAAGGAGAAAAATAGAAAAGAAAAAAGCCCTGTCACTCTAGGATTATATACTCAGGTAACTTAGTTTTCAAGAGAAAGGATATAAGTTCTGATGGATATAAGGATACAAGTTCTGATGGAATTTACTACAAATATTTCCAAACAACTAGAACATTTACTTACTCAGGAAGAAAATTAGGTTTAAAATGCCATGAGATACAAGAAGAAATGATGATTGAATAAGTCAACAAATGTATACAGGGAGCTAAATAAACCTAATGATAATAATAACTAACTTAAGGGCTTTTAACATTTAGGTGGACTGGAAAAGTGAGGAACCATACTTGGAAAGATGAAAGGGAATGATGAACATTTAGCAAGAGATCAGAGCATGCATAGTAAAAATTTAAGAATAAACTTGGAAAATGCAAGTAGAATGTATAACTTCCAAACCCATGCAAATATGGGTAGAGGGAGTTGGCAGAAGGATATATGAATAGGGAAAACTTAATTAATGTGATACAAAGCAGAAAAAAAAACAGCAAAGGAAAAAAGCATGGTTAATATTAAGTACATAAAAAGATAACAGAAATAAATAATAATTCACTATGTAACTAATCACAATTAATGTATATGAATTAAACTTGATGTTTAATGACAGAATTTGTTAAAAATTGACTCAAAAGAGCAAAATTCAACTGTTTGGGATTTACAAAGGCATGTCTAAAGTCAAACAATGGTTGGAAGAAAGTGGATAGAAAAATTAGATAACAGAAAAGTAAATCGCAAAAGAAAGCAAAATTTACTTTATGAGAAAAATAATTATTAAGGATGAAGAGAAAAGGGAAAAATTCACCTAAAAGTTAAATTAATTATAAATATGTATGCACCATTGTCTTCAACAGTATAAACAGTACAATAATTTGAAAGCAAGATAGAGAAATCTACATTAAAGAGATCAGTACTTGTGAAATAAAGCAAACAAAAATTTGTAAACAAGATGCAAATAATGAAATAAATGACTTTATCTAATTCACCATTTTTAAAGGAGGATACTGGAGACACTCTACAAGCGTTGTGATCCCTCCATCAAAAAGATACTCATGTTGTTATGGTCCTGAGATGTAAATTCGTCTATCTAGGCACTGCCTATATATACCCTTGCTTTCTACAAATGTTATGGATATTTTATATGTAAATCAACACATGAAGAAGATTTATTGTTGGTCACTCAGTTGTGTTCTACTCTTTGTGACCCCATGGACTGCAGCACGCCAGGCTTCCCTGTACTTCACCATCTCCTGGAGCTTGCTCAGACTCATGTCCACTGAGTTAGTGATGCCATCCAACCATCTTGTCCTCTGTCATCCCTTTCTCCTCCTGCCTTCAATCTTTCCCAGAATCAGGGTCTTTTCAAATGAGTCAGCTATAAGATAATGAATCCTCAATTCAAGATCAGACAAAAAAGATGTGGGGTACACAAGTGTTCAAATTTATAATGGCCTCAATACTATTTTATATGCATAGATGTTTTATAATTTAAAATTGAGACACTATAAATTGCTCATGAGTAGCTTTCACAATCTCTTATCTACTTCAAAAGGCAGAAATTCTATATTTCACACAAGCTTCTTCTGCCTCTAACATTTCTCTTGCATTTTTTCCATCCTGTTGTTTGTTTGTTTTCAGAATTCTCTATAACTGCCCACTCCATTCCTATATTGTGACCCTTTCTGGAATATGTTCTAGTCAGGCCTTCTACCATAGCCTTGTTCTTGTCAAGGATGACAACGATTTATGCATCGCAAGCAGTCTTCTCATGGCGTCTAGCACAGCTGCCCTTCCTGTCCTTCTCAAGCTGCCTATTCTGTTCACTAGACTCTCAAGACCCTTCTCTGCAGACTTTCTGACTACCTGAACGGTCCCTATTTCTGAGTCTCTTTCATTGGTTTCTCTTCATCTTTCTGAATTCAATATCAGAATGCCCCAGAATTGTACCATTACCTCTCATCTCTATACTAAGTTCCTAGATTATCATATTCATTCTATGATTTTATTTAAAACAAAAATGAACAGAAGTGTATGCACATGTCTACCTCATGTATCCATGGGAGATCCCAAGGAAAAATGACTAACTCAAAGCAGTGGCTTAGTGCTCTGGCTTAAGATCCAGCTTCAGTGAAAGACAAAATGTAAAAAGCCGTGGAGGAGGACAGTTATGGGTAGGTTACCAGAAAAAGCACAGTTAACAAGAGTTAGATCTATTATATAGATTGAAGTGAATGTACAAAGTTGTGTCTGAGGATGAACTTTTGTCCTTCATGGTAGGAAAGAAAAAGAGGGACAGCTCTATAAATTCATGTTCTGCTTTTAGTCTAATAGGGGGAAAGTAGGGAGATTTTCTTGTGTCTGCTTCTACTCAGTCCCTTCAGCTCAAAATACTCCTATGTCAAAGTGGCATAAATTGAGAGTGGCATGTTTTTCTACCTTTTGTTTCCTCCCTTTGAAAGTTTCCCAAGAAGTTTCACAGACCAGAAGTTGAGTTGGTAGATTGCTCCATATCTCATTGAACCTGTCTTTTAGTCCTGAAAATAGGTCAGTTCAGTGAAGCAGTTGTGTCTCCTTTCAGGAGGTGATGGTGAACAAGGTCTCCTATCAAAGTTAAGCCTATAAAGTACTAGAAGTCTGGTATTTAATAAGATAAACTTCCATGGAGACAAAAAGAAAAAACTTAATGACTGAAAAACACTACAAGGCATTTTCTAAATCTGTAGAGCAGCCTGTCATGAGGAGTTAAGATGTTGGGCTGAAAGCATCTTTTGAAGTTTGGATACTTCTGGTGATGTCATTGGGTCTTCTTGAATTTTCTGAGAAGTCACAGCAGCAGAGACAATGATTGTGCATACATGAACTATTCTGATTTACCTGGAATTTATATCAAGTTGTTCAGTTTCTGCTTTCAAGACTTTGGGGAATGGGCAGTTTTTATTCTTAGTAATTTCAAGTCAGAAGGGTGGGAGAAAACTGGACACATAAAGTTGAAAAGTTATAGCCAGACGTTGGAGGACCTAGAATTCCATATCCAGTTCAGTTTATAGGTAAATGAACAAGACTAGAATCTAGTATCCATAAAGACACACTAAAAAATTGATTCACTCACTGCAGACAGACTTGCTCCCTCTAAGTCCCCAGGTGGACAGAACCATCCCCAGACAATGGCTAAGAGAGGCTAGAGCTGTGTTGTAGGGCTGCTTCAAGAGCTGCAGCCAGACTGAGGCCAGCATGCCTGTCTCCAGGGCTGGGGACAGCATGTCTCCTGGAGAGTCTCTGTGCAGGCAGGAGTGTTCCAAGCCTGTAGCTGAGAGAGGTTGGTGCCAAGTTACAGGGCCATTTGTGTATCTGCAATAGGAACAAGATAGGAGATCCTGCCTCTAGAGCTGAGCCACACATGGCTCCTTGTTGGTCCTTGGGTGGGTAAGAGTGAGCCCTCCCCAGGATGTGAGGGGCAGGAACCAGGTCATTAACCACCTCAGAATCACAGATTGGACAGTGAGTCTCTTTCTGGGGCATAGGTTGATATGACCACTGAGATGTCTCTTGGCAAAAGGTGCTGGTGGCAGGACCAAGACCACATGGGTCTGTATCTCAGTCCACAGCAGGGAAGAACTGTCTTTGGGTCTGTAACTGGGACCACAGTTGGCAAACCTGCCACTTGGCCATGGGCCTGCCTTCTTCAAATGGCCCTCCTCATTCTCAGGTGACACTAGGGTTTCACAATTGCTTTCCTGTATTTCAAATGTCCTACAAAGGCATTTTAAGGTATTTATTTTCTTGGCTGCCTTAGATTTTAGCTGTGGTGTGTGGGCTCTAGTTCCCTGACCAGAGATAGAACCCAGGCAACCCTGCACTGGAAGCATGGAGCTTTAGCCACTGGACCACCATGGAAGTCCCCACAAAGGCATCTTTATGGGCAGCTGTCAAGTTGCTGTTGCTGGGCAAGGGATAGCTATTGCACCATCTCTGGAGTGCAGACATCACTCCATTCCACAGCTTTCAATACTATTTATACTGTGTGATTCTAAACTGTGTAGTTGGATGTGTCTTACATATCCAACTATATACTCATCATCTTTACTTGGGTATGCAACAGGCATCACAAGCTTAGTATTTCCAAGATCAAACAGTAAAATCCAAAACACCTGTCCAAAGGAAACCCTGATATATTGTATTGGTTTTGCCACACATCAACATGAATTCACCATGGGTGTACATGTGTTCCCAATCCTGAACCCCCCTCCCAGCTCCCCCCCACACACCATCTCTCTGGGTCATCCCAGTGCACAAGCCGTAAGCATCCTGCACCCTGAATCGAACCTAGACTGGGGAGTCATTCCTTATATGATATTATAAGTAAAAAAAATAAATAAATAATAATAATAATAAAAGAAACCCTGATATGTCTCTCAGAGGCTCATCTTTGAAATAAACCTACTCCATCCATCTCATCCTCAGGGCCAAAACCTTGAGGTCAATCTTGTCTGCTCTCTTTCTCTCTTAACTATATCATCATCAACTTGTCAGTGTTATGTAAACAAATTTTACTTTTGACACATACTCTAAATCCAACCTCTTTTTTGTTTCTCTCTTTGGAGAAGGGAATGGCAAACCACTCCAGTATTCTTGCTTGGCGAATCCCATAGACAAAGAAGCCTGGAGGGCTACAGTTCATGGGATCGCAGAGAGTTGGATACAACTGAGTGACTAGTACACACTATGACATACTAGACAAAGCTTCTATATCTCTTCTTGTTGCAATAGTCTCATTGAGAGTCTATCCATTTCCACTTCTCCCTCCCTACATATCACACAGTGATATGTATCCCCCCTCCCCCACATATCACACAGTGTTCAGTCTTCAGATATAAATCTGCTTGTGTTTCTGTTATGATTAAATCCCTTTGGTAGATTCCAACCAAACTCAGAAAACTTCCTTTGGTTTCACCGCAGCCTACAAGACCTATATAATCTGACACCTACTGTTTCTCTAACCACTTTCTCATCACTGTGCTTCTCACTTGCTCTGCTGCAGCTATAGTGGCCTCTTAGCTAAACTTTGTCCATTTGCAACAGCACTTGCTGTTTTCTGTCTGGACTGCCCTTTCTCAACCTCTTCAGTCACTTCTTCAGAGAGGCCTTCCCCAACCACTCATTGAAATGCAAACCCCTCCCCAATGACTCTCCAGATTATCCTGACTAGCTGAATGTAATAGCTCTTATCTTTACCTAATGATCATATAAAGCATTTTACTGTATTTTTTTTCTTTTTAATATTCTGTCTCCAACCTCTCTCCTCCCACAAAATGTAGGAACTCCATAAGTGAGAGATCTTTATTTACTTACTGTTTTACCCCTAGTAACTAGTAAGAACCAGAAACATAATCAGAGAGCAAATAAGTATTTATTTAATGACTGCTGAATTAATAAATTTGGATTTTGCCTAAGTTACTGGCAGACATTAAGAATTGGATAAAAAAAAATCAACTGGTGTTTTGTTTTCTTCAGATACACAGCAGGGATGGAATTGTTTGATCATATGGTAGTTGCATTCTTAATTTTACGAGGAAATTCCATACTGTTCTTTTTTAGTGGCTGCACCCTTTTAAATTCTCATCAACAGTGTAAAAGTGTTTCCTTTTCTCCACATTCTCAAAAAGATACATGGATCCTGATATTCACAGCATAATTGTTTAAAATAGTCAAGATATGGAAGCAACCTAAATGTCCACCAACAGATGAATAAAGAAGTTGTGAGATATATGTAAAATGGAATATTACTCAACCATATAAAAGAAGAAATGGGTCATTTGCAACAACATGGATGGACCTAGAGAGTGGCATGCTTAGTAAAATAAGTCAGAGGGCAAACACTCCATGTTATTACTTACATGCAAAATACAGAAAAATTAAACAAATGAATACATACAATAAAACAGACTCACAGATAAAGAGAAAAAACTAATAGTTACTAGTGGAGAAAAGGAAGAGGGAGAGGCAAGTCGGGAGAGGGGGATAAGAAGTGCAAACTATTCTGTATAAAATAGATAAGCAATAAGGATATTTTCTATAGCACAAGTAAATATAGCCATTCATTTGTAATAAATCTAAATGACATATAAGCTACACAAATATTAAATCACTATATTATTATTATATTACATTATATACTTTACACAAATATGTCAACTATTCCTCAATTTTAATTTTAAAAAAAGGAAATGCCACTTGGAAAAGAGTGTACAAATGCGAAGTTGTCTGGTTTGTTTTTTTTTTTTTTTTCCCTTTAACTGGAAATATTTATATCCTTCTGAAATATTTAGAAGAAATAAAATTATATTGAAAGGCGCAGGCAGGCATTCCTGCTTTAATGGCTGAAATTTGTAATAAGTGTCATAGATCAGGTAATTAGAGTTATATGTCAGAGAAGAGGACTGTTTTAGATACAGCAGCTAGGGTGGTCCTTGAGATGAAACTGAGTGACAAGTAGAAGGATCCTACTCAGCTAACAGTTGGAGGACGGACATAACAATCAGCAGGAGGAGGAAACCCACTCATTCTTCCAGGAGGAGCTCAGTGTGTTGAAGGAACAAAGAGGAAGAGAGTGTGGCAGGCACAGCATGAGTAAATGGAACATTGTAAGAGATGACATCACAAAGGTACACCTCACTAGGGGCTTCTCAGCCATGGTAAAGAATTCAAAAGTTATTCTGAGTAAAAAAGGAAGTCATGGAAATGTTTTATCAGGGGATAGTGTTAAGTCTGATATGAAAAACTACCATGATAGGAATAAATACAGATTATTAAGGAAACAACTTGAGAGGGAAGCCAAGGGAATCAAGAAAACTCCCTAGGTACTAATCACTGGATGAAGAATAGTGCAGAAAGAGTAAAGCGGAGAATAGGGACAGAGGGAGTCTGTAAAAGTAACCAAAGGTCAGATCACAAAGCCTAGTAAAAAAGCCACAGTAAAAAGCCATGCAATTCTTTAGTCAGCAGTCATGTACAGATGTGAGAGTTGGACCATAAACAAGGCCAAGTGTCAAAGAATTGATGCTTTCAAACTTTGGTGTTAGAAAAGACTCTTGAGAGTCCCTTGGACAGCCAGAAGATCAAACCAGTCAATCCTAAAGGAAATCAACCCTGAACATTCATTGGAATGACTGATGCTGAAGCTGAAGCTCCAGTACCTTGACCACCTGGTGCAAAGAACTGACTCATCAGGAAAAGGCCCTATGCTGGAAAGATTGAGGGCAGGAGAAGGGGATGAAAGAAGATGAGATGTGTGTATGACATCACCAACTTGAGGCACATGAATTTTTAAAAAAAAATTTTTTTTCTTTATTATTATTACTTCACAATATTGTATTAGTTTTGCCACACATCAACGTGAATCCACCACAGGTGTACACGTGTTCTGAATCCCAAACCCCCCTCCTACCTCCCCCCTGACACCATCCCTCCAGGTCATCCCAGTGCACCAGCCCCAAGCAACCTGCACCCTGCATTGAACCTAGACTGGCAATTCGTTTCTTATATGATGTTATACATGTTTCAATGCCATTCTCCCAAATCATCCCACCCTCTCCCTCTCCCACAGAGTCCAAAAGACTGTTCTATACATCTGTGTCTCTTTTGCTATCTTGCATACAGGGTTATCATTACCATCTTTCTAAATTCCATATATAATGCATTAGTATACTGTATTTCTGTTTTTCTTTCTGACTTACTTCACTCTGTATAATCGGCTCCAGTTTCATCCACCTCATTAGAACTGATTCAAATGTATTATTTTCAATGGCTGAGTAATATTCCATAGTGTATATGTACCACAGCTTTCTTATCCATTCTTCTGCTGATGGACATCTAGATTGCTTCCATGTCCTGGCTATTATAAACAGTGCTGCGATGAACATTGGGGTACACGTGTCTCTTTCAATTCTGGTTTCCTCAGTGTGTATGCCCAGCAGTAGGATTGATGGGCCATAAGGCAGTTCTATTTCCAGTTTTTTAAGGAATCTCCACACTGTTCTCCATAGTGGCTGTACTAGTTTGCATTCCCACCAACAGTAGAAGAGGGTTCCCTTTTCTTCACATCCTCTCCAGCATTTATTGCTTGTAGACTTTTGAATCGCAGCCATTCTGACTGGCATGAAATGGTACCTCATTGGGGTTTTGATTTGCATTTCTCTAATAATGAGTGATATTGAGCATCTTTTCATGTGTTTGTTAGCCATCTGTATGTCTTCTTTGGAGAAATGCCTATTTAGTTCTTTGGCCCATTTTTTCATTGGGTCATTTATTTTTCTGGAATTGAGCTGCAGGAGTTGCTTGTATATTTTTGAGATTAGTTCTTTGTCAGTTGCTTCATTTGCTATTATTTTCTCCCATTCCAAAGGCTGTCTTTTCACCTTGCTTGTAGTTTCCTTTGTTGTGCAGAAGCTTTTAAGTTTAATTAGATCCCATTTGTTTATTTTTGCTTTTATTTCCAGTATTCTGGGAGGTGGGTCATAGAGGATTATGCTGTGATTTATGTCTGAGAGTGTTTTGCTTATGTTCTCCTCTAGGAGTTTTATAGTTTCTGGTCTTACATTTAGATCTTTGATCCATTTTGAGTTTATTTTTGTGTATTGTGTTAGAAACTGTTCTAGTTTCATTCTTTTACAAGTGGTTGACCAGTTTTCCCAGCACCACTTGTTAAAGAGACTTTTTCTTCATTGTATATTCTTGCCTCCTTTGTCGAAGATAAGGTGTCCATAAGTGCGTGGATTTATCTCTGGGCTTTTTATTTCATTCCATTAATCTATATTTCTGGCTTTGTGCCAGTACCATACTGTCTTGATGACTGTGGCTTTGTAGTAGAGCCTGAAGTCAGGCAGGTTGATTCCTCCAGTTCCATTCTTCTTTCTCAACATTGCTTTGGCTATTTGAGGTTTTTTGTATTTCCACACAAATTGTGAAATTATTTGTTCCAGCTCTGTGAAAAATACTGCTGGTAGCTTGATAGGGATTGTATTGAATCTGTAGATTGCTTTGGGTAGTATACTCATTTCATTATATTGATTCTTCCGATCCATGAACATGGTATATTTCTCCATCTATTAGTGTCCTCTTTGATTTCTTTCACCAGTGTTTTATAGTTTTCTATATATAGGTCTTTAGCTTCTTTAGGTAGAAATATTCCTACATATTTTATTCTTTTCATTGCAATGGTGCATGGAATTGTTTCCTTAATTTCTTTTTCTACTTTCTCATTATTAGTGTATAGGGATGCAAGGGATTTCTGTGTGTTGATTTTATATCTTGCAACTTTAGTATATTCATTGATTAGCTCTAGTAATTTTCTGGTGGAGTCTTTAGGGTTTTCCATGTAGAGGATCATGTCATCTGCAAACAGTGATAGTTTTACTTCTTCTTTTCCAATTTGGATTCCTTTTATTTCTTTTTCTGCTCTGATTGCTGTGGCCAAAACTTCCAGAACTGTGTTGAATAGTAGTGGTGAAAGTGGGCACCCTTGTCTTATTCCTGACTTTAGGGGAAACGCTTTCAATTTTTCACCATTGAGGATAATGTTTGCTGTGGGTTTGTAATATATAGCTTTTATTAGGTTGAGGTATGTTCCTTCTATTCCTGCTTTCTGGAGAGTTTTTATCATAAGTGGATGTTAAATCTTTTCAAAGGCTTTCTCTGCATCTATTGAGATAATCATATGGCTTTTACTTTTCAATTTGTTAATGTGGTGTATTACATTGATTGATTTGTGGATATTGAAGAATACTTGCATCTCTGGGATAAAGCATACTTGGTCATGGTGTATGATCTTTTTAATTTGTTGTTGGATTCTGATTGCTAAAATTTTGTTGAGGTCTTTCGTCTATGTTCATCAGCGATATTGGCCTGTAGTTTTCTTTTTTTGTGGCATTTTTGTCAGGTTTTGGTATTAGGGTGATGGTGGCCTCATAGAATGAGTTTGGAAGTTTACCTTCCTCTGCAATTTCTGGAAGAGTTTGAGTATGATAGGTATTAGCTCTTCCCTAAATTTTTGGTAGAATTTAGTTGTGAAGCCGTCTAGACCTGGGCTTTTGTTTGCTGGAAGATTTCTGATGACAGTTTCAATTTCTGTGCTTGTGATGGGTCTGTTAAGATTTTCTATTTATTCCCGGTTCAGTTTGGGAAAGTTGTACTTTTCTAAGAATTTGTCCATTTCTTCCACATTGTCCATTTTATTGGCATATGATCGCTGATAGTAGTCTCTTGTGATTCTTTGTATTCCTGTTTTGTCTATTGTGATCTCTCCATTTTCATTTCTAATTTTATGGATTTCATTTTTCTCCCTTTGTTTCTTGATGAGTCTGGCTAATGGTTTGTCAATTTTATTTATTCTTTCAAAGAACCAGCTTTTGGCTTTGTTGATTTTTCCTATGGTCTCCTTTGTTTCTTTTGCATTTATTTATACCCTAATTTTTAAGATGTATTTCCTTCTACTAACCCTAGGGTTCTCCATTTCTTCTTTTTATAGTTGCTTCAGATGTAGAGTTAGGTTATTTATTTGACTTTTTTCTTATTTCTTGAGGTATGCCTATATTGCTATGAACTTTCCCCTTAGCACTGCTTTTACAGTGTGCCACAGGTTTTGGGTTGTTGTGTTTTCATTTTCATTCGTTTCTATGCATATTTTGGTTTCTTTTTGATTTCTTCTGTGATTTGTTGGTTATTCAGAAGTGTGTTGTTCAGCCTCCATATGTTGGAATTTTTAATAGTTTTTCTTCTGTAATTGAGATCTAATTAATGCATATGGTCAGAAAAAGATGCTTGGAATGATTTCAATTTTTTTGAATTTACCAAGGCTAGATTTATGGCCCAGGATGTGATCTATCCTGGAGAAGGTTCTGTGTGCACTTGAGAAAAAGGTGAAATTCATTGTTTTGAGGTGAAATGTCTTATAGATATCAATTAGGTCTAACTGGTCTATTGTGTCATTTAAAGTTTGTGTTTCTTTGTTAATTTTCTGTTTAGTTGATCTATCCATAGGTGTAAGTGGGATAGTAAAGTCTCCCACTATTATTGTGTTATTGTTAATTTCCCCTTTCATACTTATTAGCATTTGTCTTACATATTGCAGTGATCATATGTTGGGTGCACATATAATTGTTATATTTTCTTCTTGGATTGATCATTTGATCATTATGTAGTGTCCTTCTTTGTCTCTTTTCACAGCCTTTGTTTTAAAGTCTATTTTATCTGATATGAGTATTGCTACTCCTGCTTTCTTTTGGTCTCTATTTGCATGAAATATCTTTTTCCAGCCCTTCACTTTCAGTCTGTATATGTCCCTTGTTTTGAGGTGGGTCTCTTGTAGACAACATATATAGGGGTCTTGTTTTTGTATCCATTCAGCCAGTCTTTGTTTTTTGGTTGGGGCATTCAACCCATTTACGTTTAAGGTAATTATCGATAAGTATGATCCCATTGCCATTTATTGTTTGGGGTTCGGGTTTATAAACCCTTTTTGTGTTTCCTGTCTATCCACTCCTCCCTCTTCTCTTCTCCATGTAACTCTGTCAACTTCTCTGGGTGTCCCTCACTCTGGAGAAACTTTTCATCTGTGACCTAGATGTTTTATCAATGGTGCTGTATAGAAGAAGTCTTGAGACTACTGTAAAAATAAGACTGAAAACCAGAAGCAGGAGGCTTAAGTCCAAGTCCTGAGAACATCAGAGAACTCCTGACTCCAGGAAACATTAATCAATAGGAGCCCATCAAACGCCTCCATACCTACACTGAAACCAAGCGCCACCCAAGGGCCAACAAGTTTCAGAGCAAGACATATTATGCAAATTCTCCAGCAACCCAGGAACACAGCCCTGAGCTTCAATATACAGACTGCCCAAAGTTACTCCAAAATCATTGACATCTCATAACTCATTACTAGACACTTCATTGCACTCCAAAGAGAAGAAACACAGCTCCACTCACCAGAACACCGACACAAGCTTCCCTAACCAAGAAACCTTGACAAGCCACTGATACAAACCCACCCACAGCAAGGAAACTCCACAATAAAGAGAACTCCACAAACTGCCAGAATACAGAAAGGCCACCCCAAACTCAGCAATATAAACAAGATGAAGAGACAGAGGAATACCCAACAGGATAAATGCCCACCAAACCAAACAAAAGAGGAATAGATAGGGAATCTACCTGATAAAGAATTCCAAATAATTATAGTGAAAATGATCCAAAATCTTGAAAAAAAAATGGAATCACAGATAAATAGCCTGGAGACAAGGATTGAGAAGATGCAAGAAAGGTTTGACAAGGACCTAGAAGAAATAAAAAAGAGTCAATATATAATGAATAATGCAATAAATGAGACCAAAAACACTCTGGAGGCAACAAATAGAATAATGGAGGCAGAAGATAGGATTAGTGAAGTAGAAGATAGAATGGTAGAAATAAATGAATCAGAGAGAAAAAAGAAAAATGAATTAAAAGAAATGAGGACAATCTCAGAGACCTCCAGGACAATATTAAACACTCCAATATTCAAATCATAAGAGTCCCAGAAGAAGAAGACAAAAAGAAAGATGATGAAAAAATACTTGAGGAGATAATAGTTGAAAACTTCCCTAAAATGGGGAAGGAAATAATCACCCAAGTTCAAGAAACCCAGAGAGTCCCAAACAGGATAAACCCAAGGTGAAACACCTCAAGACATATATTAATCAAATTAACAAAGATCAAACACAAAGAACAAATATTAAAAGCAGCAAGGGAAAAACAACAAATAGCACACAAGGGGATTCCCATAAGGATAACAGCTGATCTTTCAATAGAAACTCTTCAGGCCAGGAGGGAATGGCAAGACATACTTAAAGTGATGAAAGACAATAACCTACAGCCCAGATTACTGTACCCAGCAAGGATCTCGTTCAAACATGAAGGAGAAATCAAAAGCTTTACAGACAAGCAAAAGCTGAGAGAATTCAGCACCACCAAACCAGCTCTCCAACAAATGCTAAAGACACATGAATTTGACCAAACTTTGAAAGACAGCAAAGGACAGGGAAGTCTGGCATGCAGCAGTCCATGAAGTTGCAAAGAGTTCAACATGACTGAGTGACTAAACCACAACAAATTCTTTAAGGAAGTGGAGTGCCATTGAAAGAAGATCCTTTTAGAAGACTTCTGATATAATTTGATCAAGAAATAATGCATTGAACCGAGGGTTAAAGAAAAAAAAAAAAAGAGGGAATGAAGAAATGTGGATAGATTAAGGTAGCAAACAGAAAAATAGTAGAATTTGATGACTGCTTGCTAAGTCATTTCAGTCGTGTCTGACTCTGTGCAACCCACCAGGCTCCCGCATCCCTGGGATTCTCTAGGCAAGAATACTGGAGTGGGTTGCCATTTCCTTCTCCAATGAATGAAAGTGGAAAGTCACAGTGAAGTCGCTCAGTCGTGTCTGACTCTTTGCAACCCCATGGACTGCAACCAACTAGGCGCCTCCGTCCATGGGATTTTCGGATGCGGAAAATACTATAAACATCAAACCTGGACTGGCGATTCTTTTCACATACGATATTTTACTTGTTTCAATGCCATTGTCCCAAATCAACCCACCTTCTCCCTCTCCCACAGAGTCCAAAAGACTTCTATCATCTGTGCCTCTTTTGCTGTCTCACATACAGGGTTATTGTTACCTTCTTTCTAAATTCCACATGTATGCGTTAGTATACTGTATTTGTATTTTTCTTTCTGGCTTACTTCACTCTGTATAATAGGCTCCAGTTTCATCCACCTCATTAGAACTGCAAATGTATTCTTTTTAATGGCTGAGTAATATTCCATTGTGTATATGTACAACAGCTTTCTTATCCATTTGTCTGCTGACAGACATCTAGGTTGCTTCCATGTCCTGGCTATTATTAACAGTGCTGCAATGAACATTGGGGTACACATGTCTCTTTCAATTCTGGTTTAGAATTCTGGTTTCCTCGATGTGTATGCCCAGCAGTGGGATTGCTGGGTCATAAGACAGTTCTATTTCCAGTTTTTTTAAGGAATCTCCACACTGTTCTCCATAGTGGCTGTACTAGTTTGCATTCCCACCAACAGTGTAAGAGGTTTCCCAGAGTGCTCGGAGCTGGTGCACTTGGATGACCCAGAGGGATGGGATGGGGAGGGATGTGGGACGGGGGTTCAGGATGGGGAACACATGTACACTCATGGTGGATCCAAGTCAATGTATAGCAAAACCAATACAATATTATAAAGTAAAATAAATTAACTAATTAAAAATAAATTTTTAAAAATACTATAAACAGAAAGGAGTTAAAGACCAGGACCAAATTTTCTGTTGAAGATGTTATGGCAGAGCCCAATTACTTATATCTACTTTTCTTTAGCTTCCACTGAAATAAAGCTAAGAGAATTTTTTAAAAGTATGGAACTGTTAAAAACTAGGAAAGAATGTAAAAAACTTATATTTGAAAAGCAGATACAGCTGTGGGAATTGAAGAAAGTTAAGAAAGCTTACACCTACCTTTGTAGTAGGAAAACCAAAGAAACCACTCAATTTCCAGCAAGAAATTCCAAGAAGGCCAACCTTTGGAGGTTAAAGTTCTGGGACTGGTTGAAACCTATTTCATAAGAAGTTAAGCCTTCAGATCATATGGCATTTGAATATACTGAGAGAAAAGTCAACAAATGTGCAAATTACACTGAGAGGAAATTTTCTAAGTATGTAATTTTTGTTCAGTCCCTAAAAGTCATGTCCAACTCTTGGCAACCCCATGGACTGCAGTACACCAGGTTCCTTTGTCCTTCATTATTTCCTGGAGTTTGCTCAAATTTATCTCCACTGAATCAGTGATACTATCTAACCAACTCATCCTCTGCCACCCCCTTTTCCTTTTCCCTTCAATCTTTCCCAGCAGCAGAATCTTTTCCAGTGAGCTGGCTCTTCTCATCAGATGACTAAAGTATTGGACCTTCAGCTTCAGCATCAGTCCTTCCAATGAATATTCAGGGTTGATTTCCTTTAGGAGTAACTTGTTTAATCTACTTGCTGTTCAAGGGACCCTCATGAGTCCAGCACCAAAATTTCAAAGCATCAGTTCTTTGGTGTTCAGTCTTTTTTATGATTCTGCTCTCACATCCATACTCGACTACTGGAAAAATCATAGCTCTGACTGTACATATCTTTGTGGGCAAAGTGATGTCTCTGATTTTTCATATACTGTCTTGGTTTGTCATAGCTTTCCTTCCAAGAAGCAAGAGTCTTAATTTCATGGCTGCATTTGCCATTGAGACTGATTTTGGAGGCTAAGAAAACAAAATGTGTCATTGCTTCTATTCTCTCCCATTCTATTTGCCATGAAGTGATGGGACCAGATTCCATGATTATAGTTTTTTGAATGTTGAGTTTCAAGCCCATTTTCACTCTCCTTTTTCACCCTCATCAAGAGACTCTTTAGATTCACTTTACTTTTTGCCATTAGAGTGGTATCATTTACATATCTGAGGTTGTTATTTCTCCCAGCAATCTTGATTCCAGCTTGTGATTCATCCAACCCCATATTTCACATTATGTACTTTGCTATAAGGTAAATATAAGTGGGGTGACAGTATACAGCCTTGTTGTACTCCTTTCCCAATTTTAAATCAGTCAGTTGGTCCATGTCTTCTACTAACTGTTGCTTCTTGATCCACATACAGGTTTCTCAGGAGACAGGTAAGGTAGTCTTGTATTCCCATCTCTTTAAGAATTTTCCAAAGTTTCTTGTGATCCACAGAGTCAAAAGCTTTAGTGAAGTCAATGAAGCAAAATTTCTGGAATTCCCTTGCTTTCTCTGTGATCAAACAAAAGTTGGCAATTTGACCTATGTTCCTCTGCTTCATCAAAATCCATCTTGTACATCTGGAAATTCTCAGTTCACATACTGCTAACACCTAGCTTGAAGTATTTTGAGCATAATCTTACTAGCGTGTGAAATTCACACAATTGTACAGTAGTCTGAACATTCTTTGGCATTGTCCTTAGTTGGAGTTGGGATGAAAACTGACCTTGTCTAGTCCTGTGGCCACTGCTGAGATTTCCAAATTTGCTGGCATATTGAGTGCAGCACTTTAACAGCATCATCTTTTAGGAGTTTAAACATCTCAGTTGGAATTCCATCACCTTCACTATCTTTATTCTTGCTAATGCTTCCTAAGGCCCACTTGACTTCACACTCCAAAAGTCTGGCTCTAGGTGAGTGACCACACCATTGCAGTTATCTGGATCATTAAGACTTTTTCTGTATAGATTTTCTGTGTTCTTGCCACCTCTTCTTAACCTCTTCTGCTTCTGTTAAGTACTTAATGTGTCTGTCCTTTATCATGCCCATCCTCACATGAAATATCTCTTGATATCTCCCCAGCTATCTTGAAAAGATCTCTAGTCTTCCCCATCCTACTTTTTTCCTCTACTTCTTTGCATTGTTTGTTTAAGAAAGACTCATTTCTCCCTGCTGTTCTCTGTAACTCTGCATTCAATTAGGTATGTCTTTTCCTTTCTCCTTTGCCTTTCACTTCTCTTCTTTCCTCACCTATTTGTAAAGACTTCTCAGACAGCAACTTTACGTTCTTGCATTTCTTTTTCTTTGCAATGGTTTTGGTCAAGGCCTCCTATACCATGATTGGACCTTCATCCATAGGTCTTCAGGCACTGTCTAGCATATTTAATCCCTCGAATCTATCCATCACCTTCATTGTATACTCATAAGATATTTGGTGTAGGTCATGCCTGAATGGCTTAGTGGTTTTCCCTACTTTCTTCAATTTAAGCCTAAATTTTGCAATAAAGAGCTCATGATGTGAGCCACAGTCAGGTTTAGGTCTGATATGTGCTGACTGTATAGAACTTCTCCATCTTAGGCTGCAAAGAACATAATCAATCTGATTCTGATATTGATGGTCTGGTGATGTCCATGTGTAGAGTCATTTCTTGGATTGCTGGAAAAAAGTTGTTTGCTATGACCAGTGTGTTCTCTTGGCAAAAAAAAAAAAAAGAAAAGAAAAGAAAAGAAAAAAAACCTTTCTAAGTACACAGAATAGCAAACAGAAATGCATAATAGCAAATTCCAAAGAAGCAGTCTTGTTTGGTTCCAAGTGGCAGTAAAATAAGCCATCCATTCATTTATTCATTTGTTTGACAAGGTGGCTCAGACAGTGAAGAATCTGCATGCAGTGCAGGAGGCCCTGGTTCAGTCTCTGTGTCACGAATGCCCTGGAGTAGGGAAATGGCAAGCCACTCCCGAATTCTTTCCTGGAAATTTCCTTGCATAGAGAATCCTGCTGGGTTACAGTCCTTGGGACCGTAAAAAGTTGGACAAGACTGAGCAATTAATACTTACACTTTCTTTCACTTTGACAAATATGCTGTTTAAAGTAATGATTAAATTATTGATTCTGGAACTTCCTGAGTACACATCAAGTTAATAATTTTAAACGCATGGCCTATAACAAACACAAGTAAGTATTTGCGTCTCCTTTGGTGACTTCTACACACCCAATTACCAATCCCAATCTCTGGGGTTACAGTTGAGAAAAAGAAAGTGCCATGAATATTCTAGTCTTGAAAACTAATAAAATACATGAAGGAATCTCAGTGAGAGGTGCTGAAAAGAAATGGATTATTCACTGTGAAAATTTTCACCTGATGTCTGTTTTCAGGTTAAGTAAATGAGTAAGTGAATGAAAAGGTTTAAATTGACATTGCATTACTACCCTGTAGAATTTAATTTCCAGCAACATGTTTAAGGACAAAGGGAACTAACATAACAGGTGGACTATACATTTTATACCTGTTTTAATGTAAGTTTTAGAGGACATATAATGCAAAAAGAGTATTCTTATTTTATAGACAAATAAGATGCAAGGAAATTCACACCCTTTCATGGAGTTTGGGAGTTTTTAGTCAGTAGAGAGAAGGAATGAAACAAATCAGTCTTCAGAGTCCATGCCAGAGTCTCATAATTTCTAGATACTTTAATCTTTCCCACTGTTTACATATTTTTCTACCATTAATCTAGAAAAGGGCTTTGTTTTCCCTTTTTGTCCCTTTTAAAATTAGTTTTCTTACTTTAACAGCTACTCTCAAAAGATTTAAATGCTTGATTATATTTAGTTATCTCAGAGTTTTCAGCACAGCTTTTTATATCCCACCTTTGTGCTCCTCAGTGACCTCAAAAAACTGGTCTGTAATATATTAGTAAAAGTTCTGTGCCACAGCCTTTTATAATACCTCCCATGCTTACTCATTCTTTTCACTCTAACATGCAAATTTAAATTTCTACCCACATCTTGTCACTAATCATGTCTTTGACTTCAAAGGTCTCCCCAGAACTGTTCATTTATCTTCTTTATTAAGGGCCTCCTGACTGCTGACTTCCTGTGCAAACTTTCTTATAAAGGTGAATTAGAGTGCATTCTTTGTTTAAATAATCTCAAGTGAATTGTACTTACTCAGCTACTCATTTTGCCTTTATTCCCACAAATATATTCTGTCTGTCTCCTTGAGGTGGGGAGTGCAGCCGTTAAGTAATTGCATCACAAACACAATAATGGAACCAGGTATAAACAAGGAGAGACCCCTTAGGGCATCATGAAGGGTGTTTCAGTTACCTGTGTTTGAGGAAAAATGCTGTTTGGGGGGTTTTGTTTGTTTGTTTTTTAACATCATGCACTGTAAAGTTGACATCACTTTAAAACTAAGGCCCTCATTCTGCAGCAGCAGCTACCAGGGTTCATCAAGGCCCCGCTTTTATACTGCAAATATTATTCAATTCCTGAACAATCTATTCAAAATTTTACTAGATCAATCTCTCTAAGAGATTGGGAAACAAAAAACATTGATTATCACCAATTATTTTCTCCAATATCCTTTTAGTATGGGACAATTTTGTTTTGATTTATAACTCTCTGCCCATAACTTTCTCTTCCATTGTAGCATGAGATGTTCCAATGGGTTCAAAGGAAACTAAACTTTGAGAAGTTGAATTCCAGAAATGCTCCAGGAAAATGTTCTTTTTGTCTGAGTCAATATGAGGGCTCAAGTCACCTATTTCAGTGCAGAGAATCCATAAATCTAAACAATACTCAGTTTAATAGAGCATATTATGCTCAAAGAAAAACTCATTCTCAGGAATATACTGAACCAGGTATATAACTTACCAGAAATGAAGTTAAGCTCAATATATTTTTTTAAAAAGCATCACGTGTGGCATGTATCTTATGCTATGCATTCTACTTCAATAGAGTGAAGAGTTTGCCTTCAATGTGGTAACTGAGGAAAGTCAAAGATATTGTCACACTGGGAAAAAAGCTGCATTGAACTCCCTGCTCTATTACATGGTTTTTCCCCCAAAGATATTACCTATAGCAATACTACAGACCATAACAGGCCAGGACAGAAACAGATTGTTTTAATTGTTCTAATTGTATTTGCTTGTGTAGGAGAACAAATTTGCCATCCCAAAATGTATCTTGTTGGCATGTGAATTATTTCAATTTTTAAAATGTATTTTATTGAAGTATAGTTGATTTACAATGTTGTATTAATTTCTGCTGTATGGCAAAGTCATTCTGTTATAGATAGAGAGATATTTATACATACACATTCTTCTTCATATTTTTTTCCATTATGGTTTATTACAGAATATTGAATATAATTCTCTGTGCTAACGTGGATTATTTTAGACTAATTAGTATTAAGAAACAAAAGACTGAGGAAGCCTTTCTTTTTACTATCCTGTTAGTGGCCTAAAGACATTGATAGAGGGCCTGCTCCCGGGAAAACACCACCACCAAGTGCATCTTCAGGGAAAGTGCGGGGCAGGGAGGAGCGCCCGACAGCAGTGTCCATGCTGTGTAATCTGCACTGTAATCTGCACGGCCCAGCAAACACTTTATATACATAAAATGTTTATTCATATAAAATCTACATGACCCAAACTTCAAAAGTTTGAGTTTGGATGCAGGAGATATGCCTTAAAATTACTGATTCGGTAATTTTCACAATATAATAACAATAATACTATATATAATATAATAATGTCATATAATACATAATTTTAGCAATATTCTGTATGTTGGATTGTATATTGTGTCTAAAATTGACCTCACTAATTAGCAATCAAGCCTAAGAGCTATACAATCTATAAGATAAATATTTGCTTAGTCTCAATTTCACATATTTGACACAGAAAAACAATTGTTTTTAAGGGAGATTGGAAACATTTTTATTAACTATATGATTGATTCTTTTAGAGTCCCTGATGTAAAGTGGAAAATCCTAAATTTTATTTCATGCTAATAGCAAATTGTTATCAGGTAATACTCTTTCTAATAGATCAAAACTTATCAACCAACTTTCTGAATTTGTTTCATTATTGGCTGAGAACTTGCATTTGAGGCACATTTCTGAGAAAGCAATATTTTACCTAAAGTGTTTCAAACATTAAGACAACTACGTATAAAAGAAAATATAGAAATGCTGGCTTTACCCAAATGTTATAAATTTTATAATAAAAAAATGTTTTGAAGAGACAAGGGTAGTATTACTTATAAAATCACTATATAACATATAGATAGAAAAAAACGCAGTTGAACTTTAAGAGACCAAAAAAGGAACATCATGCAATAAAGTAGTTGTTTCCACTCTTGCATTCCTTCTTTGAGTCCCATCCCCATTCCACCCTAGTTATAAAAAATATATGTAGGGAGAAGGATAACTTAGGAATTTGGGATTAACAGATACAAACTACTACATATAAAATAGATAAGCAACAAGGACCTACTGTTTAGCACAGGGAACTATAATCACTATCTTGCAATAGCCTATATTGTTGAGAGTCTCTTGGACTGTAGGAGATCAAACCAGTCCATCCTAAAGAAAATCAACACTGAATATTCTTTGGAAGGACTGATGCTGAAGCTGAACCTCCAAAACTTTGGCCACCTCATAAGACAAGCTTAAAAGACACTGACGCTAGGAAAGGAAAAAGGAGAAGAGAGCGGCAGAGGATGAGATAGTTAGATAACATCACCAACTCCATGGACATGAATCTAAGTAAACTCTGGGAGATAATGAAGGACAGGAGAGCCTGGCATACTGCAGTGCATGGGGCCACAAAGAGTCAGACACAACTTAGCAACTGAACGGCAATACCCTATAAGTGAAAAGAATCTGATAAAGAATATATATACATAGAGAGGTATAGATATATGCCTGAATCATTTTGCTGTATACCTGAAGCATTGTAAATTAGCTAAAGTTCACTGAAACTTAAAATGTATATGTACACACACACACAAGCAAATATAAATATATATAATATGTATGTGTATGTGTGTGCTAACTCACTTCAGTCATGTATGACTCTGTGTGACCCTTTGGAATATAGCCCACCTCTGTTCATGGAATCTTCCAGGCATGAATACTGGAGTGGGTTGCTAGGCCCTCCTCCAGGGAATCTCTCCAACCCTGAGATTGAACCTGAGTATCTTATGTCTCCTGCATTGGCAGGTGGGTTCTTTACCACTAGAGCCAGCTGGGAAGCCCCTATATAAATGTATATATATATATATACACGTGTTACTTTCTTCCACATGTTTTCCTCCTGGCCATTTTTTTAATTCTGTTACAAAACATAAGCTAAAAGCTAAAAAAGTTATTTATCTCCTTAACTTCCAAGAAAAGGAAAGAGTATCTAAGGAAACATAAATTACTGAAATTGACATCTATGTATCCAAAACCCATGCTGTGTGCTAGTCATGCTTCTCTAGAGAATCAAAACCAATAGTAATTTATTATAAGGAATTAGCTTATGAGATTATAAAGGCTGAACACTCTGCCATCTGCAAGCTGGAGACCCAGGAAACCTGTAGTGTGATTCCATCCAAGTCTGAAGGCCTGAAAATCAGAAGAGTTGATGGTGTAAATCCCCATCCCAGGGCAAGAAGAGACCAACATCACAGCTCAACAGGAAGGAAGCAAACAGGGGCTCCTTCCACCACTGACTAGTTCTCTTCAGGTCCTCACAGACTGGGTGATGGCTACACCCATCAAGAAAGTAACCTACATCACTAAACCCACAGATTCAAATGGTCATCTCAACAGAAACACCCTCACAGACACACCCAGAAATCGTGTTTAACCTGGGCACCCCTTAGCCTAGATGAATTGACACAAAAAATTAGCCATCATCCTAGACAGTTACAAAAGGAAACTATATCAATTTCTCCCTTATTATTTTAAAGTCAATATTTAGGAATTACTGATTCATATCAATATACTTTTCCTTTCTTGCATCATGACTCTCCAATGTTAAGCAATAAATCATGTTTCTTTTTTTAATAAAATAGAAAAGTTT
Source organism: Ovis aries (assembly GCF_016772045.2). NCBI lineage: Eukaryota > Metazoa > Chordata > Mammalia > Artiodactyla > Bovidae > Ovis > Ovis aries. The sequence goes on from NC_056059.1 coordinate 2,177,278, forward strand.
ATTGTTGTTGTTGCTTAGTTGCTAAGACATGTTTGATTCTTTGGGACCTCATGGACTATAATATGTCAGGCTCCTCTGTCCTCCACTATCTCAGAGTTTTATCAAATTCTTGTCCAAAGAGGTGGTGATCCTATCTAACTATCTCATCCTCTGCTGCCCCCTTCTCCTCCTGCCCTCAATTTTTTCAGCATCAGGATCTTTGTCAGTGAGCTAGCTCTTTACATCAGATGGCCACTGTATTGGAGTTTCAGCTTCAGCATCAGTCCTAACAATGAATATTCAGGGTTGATTTCCTTTAGGATTGACTGTTTTGACCCCCCTGCAGTTCAAGGAACTCTCAACAGTCTTCTTCAGCACCACAATTGAAATGCATCAGTTCTTCAGTGCTCAGCCTTCTTTATGGTCCAACTCTCACATTCATATAGGACTAATGGAAAAAGCATACCTTTGATTATTCAGACCTTTGCTTGTGAAGTGATATCTCTGCTTTTTAATGATATGCTGTCTAGGTTTGTCATAGCATTCCTTCCAAGGAGCAAGCATCTTTTAATTTCACAGCTTCAGTTTCATCTGCAGTGATTTTGGAGCACAAGAAAATAAAATTCATCACTGCCTCCAGTTTTCTCCCTTCTATTTGCCATGAAGTGATGAGACTAGAAGCCATGATCTTAATTTTGTGTATGTTGATTTTCAAGACAGCTTTTTCATCTCTTCTTTCACCCTCATCAAGAGGCTCTTTAGATTCTCTTTACTTTCTGCCATTAGAGTGGTATCATCTATATATCTGAGGTTTTTTATATTTCTCCCAGCAATCTTGATTCCAGCTTGTATTTCATCCAGTCCAGCATTTCTCATGATATACTTTGTATATAAGTTAAAGAAGCAAAAGGGCTTCTCTGGTGGTGCAGAGGTTAAAGCGTCTGCCTGCAATGTGGGAGACCTGGGTTCGATCCCTGGGTTGGGAAGATCCCCTGGAGAAGGAAATGGCAATCCACTCCAGTATTCTTGCCTGGAGAATCCCATGGACGGACGAGCTTGGTGGACTACAGTCCACGGGTCGCAGATATGACTGAGCGACTTCACTTAAAGAAGCAAGGTGACAATATATAGCCTTGTCTTACTCCTTTCCCAATTTTGAACCAGTCAGTTGTTCCATGTCCAGTTCTAACTGTTGCTTCTTGACCTGCAAACAGGATTCTCAGGAGACATGTAAGGTGGTCTGGTACTCTTATCTCTTTAAGAATTTTCCACAGATTTTTGTGATCCATATAATCAAAGGATTTAGCATAGTCAGTGAAGCACAAGTAGATGTTTTTTCTGGAACTCCCTTGCATTCTCTATGATCCAATGAATGTTGGCAGTTTGATCTCTGGTTCCTATGCTTTTTCAAAACCCGGCTTGTACATTTGGAAGTTAGTTCCCCTACTGCTGCAGTATAGCTCGAAGGATTTTGAGCATCACTTTGCTGGCTTTTGAAGTGAGCACAATTGAATAGTAATTTAAACATTCTTTGGCATTGCCCCCTTCTTTGGGACTGGAATGAAAACTGGCCTTTTCCAATCCTGTGCCCACTGCTAAGTCTTCCAAATTGCTGACATATTGAGTAGCACTTTACCAGTATCATCTTTTAGTATTTTAAAAAGCTGAGCTGGAATTCCATCACCTCCACTAGCTTTGTTCATATTAATGAATCTTGAGGCCCAATTGACTTCTAACCCAAGGATTTCCTGCTCTAGCTGAGTGATCATGACATCATGGTTATCTGGGTCATTAAGACCTTTTTTGTATCACTTATCTGTGTATTCTCACCACTTCTTTTTAATTTTTTTTGCTTCTATTAGGTCCTTACCATTTCTGTCCTTTATTGTACCCATCTTTGCATGAAATATTCCCTTGATAACTCCAATTTTCTTGAAGAGATGTCTTGTTTTTCCACTTTTATTGATCCCTTTCATGGATCACAGCCTTTTTGTGGGAAAGGGGCTTGTATAACTCAGTGAAGCTATGAGCCATGCCATGTAGGGCCACTCAAGATGAACAAGTCATAGGAAAGAGTTCTGACAAAATGTGGCCCACTGGAGGGGGGAATGATAAACCACTCCAGTATTTTTTGCCCCAAGAGCCCCATGTACAGTATGAAAAGACAAAGTATATGATACCAGAGTATAAGGCCCCCGGGTTGGAAGATGTACAACATGCCACTGGGGATGAATGGAGGGTAGTTACTAGCAGCTTCAGAAAGAATGAAGTGGCTGTGTCAAAGTGGAAACAATGCTCAGTTTTGGAAAATAAAGATGTGGCAAAAGAAAAGTTCAATTTTGTAAAGAAGAATATTTCATAGAAACCTCAATGTTGGGTCCATGAATCAAGGTGAATTCAATGTAGTCAAGCAGAAAATGGCAACATTGAATATCAACATCCTAGGAATCAATGAACTAAAATGAACAGGATTGGGCAAATTTAATTCACATGACCTTTATATTTACTATATATTGGCAAGAATCCCTTAGAAGAAATGGAGTAGCCCTAATAGTCAATGAAAGAGTCCAAATTGCAGTATTTGGGTGCAGTTTCAGAAACAACAGAATGATTTCAGCTCGTTTCCATGTCAAATCATTAAACATCACAGTAATTCAAGTCTATGACCCAACCACTGATGTCAAAGAAGCTAAAGTTGACTGGTTCTATGAAGACCTACAACATATTCTAGAACTAACACCAAAAAAAAAAAAAAAAGACAAACGTCATTTTCATCATAGGGGACTGGAATGCAAAAGTAGAAAGTCAAGAGATACCTGAAATAACAGACAAATTTGGCCTTGGAGTACAGAATGAAGCAGGACAGAGGCTAAGTGAGCTTTGTCAAAAGAACATGAAGGTCATAGCAAACACCCATTTCCAACAGCCCAAAAGATGACTCTACACATGGATATCACCAGATGGTCAATACCAAAGTCAGGTTATTATGTTGTTTGCAGCCTAAGATGGAGAAGTTCTGTACAATCAACAAAAACAAGACCTGGAGCTGACTGTGGCTCAGATCATGAGCTCCTTATTGCAAAATTCAATTAAAAGGCTTAAATTGAAGAAAGTAGAGAAAACCTCTAAGCCATTCAGGTATGACCTAAGTCAAATCCCTTATGATTATACAGTGGAAGTGACAAATAGATTTAAGGGATTAGATCTGGTAGGCCCAGTGCCTTCAGAATGATGAACATAGGTTTGTTGCATATAGAAGGCAGTGACAAAAACCACTGCAAAATAAATGAAATAAGAGAAGGCAAAGTGGTTGTCTAAGGAGACCTTACAAATAGATGAGGAAAGAAGAGAAGCAGAAGGAAAGGGAGAAATGGAAAAATATACTTAACTAAATGCAGAGTTCCAGAGAATAGCAAGGAGAGATAAGGAGGCCTTCTTAAATGAATAAAATATAAAAATAAGGTATTTCAATTAGTATTTAAATTAGTTCTCCACTCACACCAGAAAGGCCCTACTGTATAGCACAGGGAACTCTATTCAATATTTTGTAATAACCAGTAATGGTACAGAATCTGAAAAATAGATATATAGGTATATATAATTTTGATGTACACCTGAAACTAATACTGCTGTTAATCAGCTATACACCAATAAAAAATAAAAGATATATTAATGAGCCCACCAAGGTCGACAGAGAACCATCTGCAAGAGTCCAGCCAAAGTCACCAACTCTCAGAATAGTAATCTAATAAAATGTGTAATAAAATAAGCCATGTGGTTGCTTTGCATATACATATATGTGTGTATATACATATATAATATATGTAGGAAGTTACATAATTACAAAGATTAAAACACATATGATAAGGAATTCAGGAAAAAAAGCTAGATACACGTAAGTCAAGCAAGGAAGTAGGAGAAAGCTTGAACTTGTCAATTTCTTCACCTTTTATGGTACTGTCTACAGTGGAAACATGTAATTAAATATAAATAAAGAAAATTTTAAAAGATATATTTTTCTTTAATCTTAATCTAAGATTTTTCATTTTCTTGCCTAAGGGTTACCAAATAATTCTTTATATTGTAGTCAAATAATTCCTGTGTCACTTGATAGATAGAGGTGTTTTCAGGAGGATTATTTGACAAGTCAGAAACATAATACCCTAGTTCTATAAAATAAGGTTAGCAGAGAGCTGCAGTTCTGCAGAAACAAATCAGACAGATAAATAGTATATCCTGTAAGCTTCCATTAATCACCCATCCATTTGCTTCAAAGCCCAGGAAACAATCCAGTTGTAATAGTAGCTATGGAAACAACTTTACAAAGAGAATTAGCAAACTTGTCTCCTTAGTCAAAAGACAGACGTGCAATCAAGTCAACCAGAATGTAAGGCAATGATTTATCAATCCAAGAAGGATGGTTCACCCAGAATGGAAGTGACTTTTAAGCACAATTTTTAAGCAGTGACAGCTGTATGTTTTACTGGAAAAAAATAAATATGGGTGACCCAAACTCCAACATGAAATTTCAACATGATTTAACTAATAATAGGTCAGGGAGACTTCAAGCAATTGAATGTAAATAAATAGAATCAACTTTTTATTATCTTTATTATAAAAAACAAACAGAGCAATGAACCCCCCCCCCCCCCCCCCCCCCCCCCCCCCAGAGAGCAACAGAAACCTAAAGCCCAGTGCTAAAATTACCCTACAGAGAAAGGTCAAATGAGTGCTTGATCCCATCTTGAAACATATGACTGCTGGAAGACAGACAGGGTTAATTAGCCTTGTGGGAGTTGGGGGAAGGGGCAGGAGACCCCAGTAAGAATAGAACACATCTCCATTGGTGACCATTCAACAGCTTCTGAGCTATTTCATACAGGGTCAGTTTAGCTAAAGAAAGCAGGAAAACTAACTAAAACTTAAGTCTAACATAGATAAAAAAAACAACTTTGGATTTGGTCCCATAAATCTCCAGTATTAATCTGAAGAAGAAAGACCAACAGCAAGAAAAAAAGAAGAAAATACATAGAAGTCAAAGAGAGAGAGAGGGACCACCTAAGAGCATTAGAGGATTCTTTGGGTTCCTGAATATATCCACTGACTGATGTTTCTCAACAAAAATCCCACTCTTCAGGAGCCCAAGAGTAAGATGCTCAATTCCCAGTGTAGAGGAGGTAAAATTTCTCTTCTACCCTGTTGCAGTTTCCAGCTGGGACAGATTAACAAGAGGAAATACATAAATATAACAATTTATATTAAATAAATTTTACACATACATGGGAATCCCTAAAGGAAAATGAAGTCCCACAGAATTGCCCAGGCCTCAGTGTTCACGTTCATACATGAGGCCCCCAACAAAGAGATGCAATCATGAAAAAGTAACTAAAATATATGAGTGACTTAAAGAAGATAAAAGTTACCGTGGCAAGGTCTGTTGCCTGGGCCTCAACTCTCTGACTCTCGAGTTAAGAATGTTTGCTTTCTCCTCGTACAAGGACTGCATCTGTCACCTGGGAATTTCATATGCTTCTTTCAGGAAGTAAAAAGGATGTCAGAGTTCCTTTCTCGCAACTGCTGTTTTTCAAGCACATTTACCTCAAGATAATCAACCTACAGGAGCAGCAAATGCATGATACATCCAAGACTCCCTTGCTAGAATGTATTTGCTTTCCATTCTCCAAGCCAGACTTCAGCAATATGTGAACCGTGAACTCCTGATGCTCAAGCTGGTTTTAGGAAAGGCAGAGGAACCAGAGATCAAATTGCCAACATCCTCTGGATCATTGAAAAAGCAAGAGAGTTCCAGAAAAACCATCTATTTCTGCTTTATTGACTATGCCAAAGCCTTTGACTGTGTGGATCACAATAAACTGTGGAAAATTCTGAAAGAGATGGGAATACCAGACCACCTGACCTGCCTCTTGAGAAATCTGTATGCAGATTAGGAAGCAACAGTTAGAACTGGACATGGAACAACAGACTGGTTCCAGATAGGAAAAGGAGTACATCAAGGCTATATATTGTCACCCTGCTTATTTAACTTATATGCAGAGTACATCATGAGAAACGCTGGACTGGAAGAAACACAAGCTGGAATCAAGATTGCTGGGAGAAATCTCAATAACCTCGGATATGCAGATGACACCACCCTATGGCAGAAAGTAAAGAGGAACTAAAAAGCCTCTTGATGAAAGTGAAAGAAGAGAGTGAAAAAGTTGGCTTAAAGCTCAACATCAGAAAACGAAAATCATGGCATCTGGTCCCATCACTTCATGGGAAATAGATGGGGAAACAGTGGAAATAGTGTCAGACTTTATTTTGGGGGCCTCCAAAATCACTACAGATGTTGATTGCAGCCATGAAATTAAAAGATGCTTACTCCTAGAAAGGAAAGTTGACCAACCTAGACAGCATATTAAAAAGCAGAGACATTACTTTGTCAACAAAGGTCCATCTAGTCAAGGCTATGGTTTTTCCAGTGGTCATGTATGGATGTGAGTGTTGAACTATAAAGAAAGCTGAGCACTGGAGAATTGATGCTTTTGAACTGTAGTGTTGGAGAAGACTCTTGAGAGTCCCTTGGACTGCAAGGAGAACCAACCAGTACATCCTAAAGGAGATCAGTCCTGGATGTTCATTGGAAGGACTGATGTTGAACCTGAAACTCCAATACTTTGGCCACCTGATGAGAAGGGCTGACTCACTTGAAAAGACCCTAATGCTGGGAGGGATTGGGGGCAGGAGGAGAAGGGAATGACAGAGGATGAGATAGTTGGATGGCATCACCAACTCGATGGACATGGGTTTGGGTGAACTCAGGGAGTTGGTGATGGACAGGGAGGCCTGGCATGCTCGGTTCATGGGGTTGCAAAGAGTCAGACACTACTGAGCAACTGAACTGAACTGAAAGTGATGGCATACACACACACACACACACACACACACACACACACACAAGCTTAAAGATACTAACTCCTGCAAAATTTCAGGAATTCATATCTTTCTTCTGATTTCCTACTCATGGTCTAGTATGTGATAATCATATATAGTAGACCCTTGAAGGAATACATCCCAAAACTCAGGTTTATGAATACTGCAAGAATTCATTTCCTTTAGAAACATCTTTTTTCTTGCAAACAGCCATAAATTACAAGAATTGTAATAACCTTAGTCCTTCTCTTTCTTCCCCCAAGTAGTGATATTAATTGATTTCCCTATGCTCTATCAAAGTTAAACTATCATTTTATTCTTGAAAATTGAAATATGTGATGAAATAACAACAAAGATATTAAGAAATATTCTTTAGCTTCTGATAGCAGACACTACTTACAAATTAACATGCAGGAAATGCAAGAATGACAAGTATAACATGAAGCAAATGCATCATATTTGCCAGGAGCCAAAAATGACCAAATGACTCTAGTGGAAACAAAGACACTGAACTGACAGGTTGACATGATAATGAGATTTTGTGTCAAAACCATAAAAACACAAATTATAAACGAAGAAAATATGAAAACTGAGACTAATATTACAAAGTCTCTTTCTACATTCTCTTGTCTTATTGTCCATTGCCCTTTGGCATTTGAAATGTAAAATTAAATATTGTCTTCGATATACATAATATGATGTTAATGAAAATGAATGGCCTTAACAGAGAATAAGACCAAGTTTCAGATAACAACCCTAAGATTGGCAGATCCACTATCTTAAAATCATGTACTCTGCTTATTTGAAAAGTCAATAATCCAGTATAAAAATCTGACTTATGCAGTAATTTAGGCATGAAGTTGGTGAGGTGCTTAACTTGATGGATATAATAGGAGTTAGCAGCTCAGGCTGCTAAAAATACCGTAGGTGATTTGCTGATTCTTTTTGTATGAATAAATACATTCATATGAATAAATGTATGAATAAATACATTCTTTTTGTGTGGTAAAATGTGATTGGACACACATTAATATTTTTCCAGGATAAAATTATAGCTGTGGCCCATGATGTTGGAATTTGAGATTTTAACCCTCCTTCTAACTGTGTACTTAAATGCACTTCAAAATGTTCCTCTTGATAGCTCCTGGCCTTGCCTCTGTGTAAACATTTGCCTGATTTGCTAGCAATTGTTTGCCACCTTTTTATTCAGATACATTTTTGACAGGATCCTCAATATACATAAGAAGATGCTTAGGTTTCTCTGACCTCATCTGTCTTCCTACTCAACTAAGTTAAGTGACTTAACACTGGAAATAGCTTCATGGAAGAACATGCCCAGGAATATGTAACTCATTTAAACTCTTTCACAACAGCCCTTTGTGATATACAATATTTTTAAAGTATTATCTGATTTGTACATTTTCTTCTGGTGCTCTCAATTTGATTCCTAAATTAAGCAAGATGGCAAACAGGACTTCAGATCTCATGTCTTGCTGTCTTGTAGGGCTGTTATTCTTTGAAACAAACCAAAGAAATTGAGGCCTTCTTGCTTCCAGTTGAGGTCCTGTGTGAACACAAAATATCATTTAAAATAAATGCAATTGCAGTTCTGAAAGCACTGGTGAGCTCTTTTACAAAGGTTTCTTTGGAATGGTCTATGGATTGCAGGCAGAGGTGGATATAAAATTGGAATCAGGGCAAAGAACATAAAAAAGGATTTCTAAAGATCCTTCTTTTTCTCCATCCCTTGAGTCCTCATTCATTAAAAGAGCTGCACATCTTTGTCCATTCACAAAATGCAAAGCTTACTCCATCTCATTAGATCTTATTTCTTTTCCAAACTTTTCCTTTGTAAGGTATTCCACCTCTCATGTGCTCCCTTAAATAACAATATCGGCCAATCCAAATAGCATAGTAAAGACAAGCTGTGAAGATTTTTAAAGGAAGTGGGTAGGAGAAGGAACTAAGAATATTTTACACTGAACACAGCAATGAATTTCAAACACACATCCTTATTATTTCTCAGTGTCATAGCATCAGAGTAAAATTTTTCCTGTCACATTACATTTTACTTTGACATTATGCCACTGGAAAATAATAGTGGACGTGTGTCTGAAATTCATGACTGTATTCATTATAAAATGTGTGTCAAGTATAAGTGTTCATTGCTAGGTCTCCTAAATTATCACAAAAGACATGGAGTTCTTTTGGGTCTCGGAATCAGCAATTGTGCCTCTTCTAATGATTAAGCTTTTGACTGTCTTATGGTGAGTGCAAGTCATGTGATTTATTGTATCACGAACTAGAGAACCTAGAACCACGGTGGGGTTACTCCTCTGGCCAAAGGTATGTATCTTATCTTGTTGCTCTCATTTCCCTTTGTCCCATTTTCTTTTATATTTTTAAACATTTTAATTGTAATTAAAATACACATAATAAAAAATGTGCTATGTCAACCAATTGTAAGTGTACAGTTCAGTAGTGTTCAGAATATTCTCATTGTTGTGCAACCAGTATCCAGAACTCTATTCATCTTGCACAATTGAAACTCTGTTCACATTAGTTACCTTCTCAGTGTCACCTTTACCATCTGAGTCACTAGAAAAGTCCCAATAAAGTATAGAATGCTTAACAAATTTTGTGACTCATTACTAATCAGCCTCATTGTTGCAAAGGAGCTTATGTAATTCAGGGAAACTATAAGTCGTGCCATGCAGGGCCAACCAAGAGGGACTGGTTATAGCTGAGTTCTGACAAAACATAGTCAACTGGAGGAGGAAATGGCAAACCACTCAGTATTCTTGGCATGAGAACCCCATGAACAGTATGATAAGACAAAAAGATATAACATCAGAATATTAGCCCCCCAGGTCAGAAGGTGTCTAATATGCTACTGGGGAAAAGCAGAGGACAATTATTAATAATTCCAAAAAGATGAAACAGCTGAGCCAAAGCAGAAATGACACTTTGTTGTGGATAGGTCTGGTGGTAAAAGTCTGATGCTGTAAAACTAATACTGCAAAAGAATCTGGAATGTTAGGTCCATGAATCAAGGTAAGTTGGAAGAGGTCAAGCAGGAGCCAAGGGTGAACATTGACATCATAAGAATCAGTGAACTAAAAAGGACAGGAATAGGCAAATTTACATCAGATGACCATTATATCTACTACTGTGGGTAAGAATTCCTTAGAAGAAGGGGAGTAGCTCTCATAGTCAACAAAAGACTCAGAAATGTAATCTCAAAAATGACAGAATGATTTTATCATTTCCATGTCAAACCATTCAATATCCCAGTAAGCTAAGTCTATGTCCCAAGCCCTTGATGCCAAAGAAGCTGAAGTTGAATGGTTCTGTGAAGATCTAAAAGACTTTCTAGAACTAACATCAAAAAAGAAAAGATGTCTTTTTCACCGTAGGGAATTGGAAAGCAAATGTAGGAAGTCAAGAGATACCTGGAGTAACAGGCAAGATGCCATTGGAGTACAAAATGAAGCAGGGCAAAGGCTAACAGAGTTTTGTTAAGAGAACAAACTGGTGATAGCAAATGCCCTCTTCCAACAACATAAGAGATGACTCTACACAAGGACATCACTAGATGTCCAATACCGAAATCAGATCAATTATATTCTTTGCAGCCAAAGATGAAAAAGCTCTATACAGTCAGCAAAAATAACATCTGGAGCAGACTGTGGCTGAGATCATCAGCTCCTTATTGCAAAATTCAGGTGTAAGTTGAAGAAAGTAGGGAAACCACTAGGCCATTCAGGTATTACTTAAATCAAATCAAATACTTTATGGTTATACAGTGGAGGTGATGAATAGATTCATCGGGGTAGATTTGGTACACAGGGTGCCTGAAGAACTGTAGACAGAGATTTTTAACATTATACAGCAGGTGATGACCATAACCATTCTAAAGAAAAAGAAATGCAAGAAACCATAAGTGGTTATATGAGGATGCCTTAAAAATAGCTGAGAAAAAAAAAGAAAAGTGAAAGTTGTTCAGTTGTGTCTGACTCTTTGAGAACCCATGGACTATAACCTGGCATGCTACTCTGTCCACGGAATTCTCCAAGCAAGAATACTGGAGTGTATTGCCACTTCCTCCTCCAGGAGATTTTCTGAACCCAGGGATCAAACCAGGGTCTCCTGAATTGCAGGCAGATTCTTCACCATCTGAGCCATGATGGAAGTCCAAGAAAAGTAGAGAAGTAAAAGCAAAGGATAAAGGAAAAGATAAACCCAACTAAATGCAGAGTTCCAGAGAATAGCAACGAGAGATAAGAAAGCCTTTTTAAGTGAACAGTGCAAAGAAATAGAGGAAAACAATACAATGGGAAAGACTAGAGATCTCTTCAAGAAAACTGGAGGTATCAAGGGAACATTTCATGCAAGGATGGACATGATAAAGGATAGAAATGGTAAGGACCTGACAGAAGCAGAAGAGAGTAAAAAGAGGCATCAAGAGTACACTGAAGAACTATACAGCTGGAATCAAAACTGCTGGAAGAAATATGAAACCACCCTAATGGCAGAAAACCCAGAGGAACTAAACCTCTTGATGAAGGTGAAACAGGAGAGTGAAAAAGCTGGCTAAAATGTCAACATTCAGAAGACTAAGATCATGGCATCTGGTCCCATCACTTCATGGAAAATAGATGGGGAAAAAATGGAAACCATGACAGACTTTATTTTCTTGGGCTCAAAAATCACTGCAGGTATGACTGCATCCACAAAATTAAAAGATGTTTGATCCTTGGAAATTGAAAGCTATGACAAACCTAAACAGCATATTATTTAAAAGCAGAAACATCACTTTGCCAACAAAATCCATATAGTCAAAGCTATGGTTTTTCTAGTAGTCATGTATGGATGAAAGAGATGGACGAAGGATGAGAGAAAATAATGAAGGGTGAATGCCAAAGAATCGATGCTTTCTAATTGTGGTGCTGGAGAAAACTCTTGAGAGTCCTTTGGACTTCAAGGAGATCAAATCAGTCCATCCTAAAGGAAATCAATCCTGAATATTCATTGGAACGACTGATGCTGAAGTTGAAACTCCAATACTTTGGCCAGCTGATGCTAACAGTCAACTCTTTGAAAAAGACACTGATTCTGGGAAAGATTGAGGGCAGGAGGAGAAGGGGGCAAAGGAAAATGAATTGTTTAGATAGCATCGCTGAATCAATGGACTTGAATTTGAGTAAACTCCAGGAGAAGATGAAGGACAGGGAAGCCTGGTTCCCTGCAATCCATGCAGTTGCAGATAATCAGGCACGACTGAGCGACTGAATGAAAACAATGACTCAGATAATCACGATGGTGTGGTCACTCACGTAGAATTTGACTTCCTGGAGTCTGAAGTCAAGTGGGACTTAGGAAGTATTACTACAGATAATGCCAGTGGATGTGGTGGAATTCCAGCTGGGTTATTTCAAATCCTAAAAGACAATACTGCTAAAGTGCTGCAATCAATATGTCAGCAAATTTGAAAAACTCAGCAGTGGCACAGAACTAGAAAATGTCAGTTTTCATTCCAATCCCAAAGAAGAGCAATGCCAAAGAATGTTCAAAAGCTACCAGACAGTAGAGCTCATTTCTCATGCTAGTAAGATTATGCTCAAAATTAAATTATTCAAGCTAGGCTTCAGCAGTATGTGAACCAGAAACTTCCAAATGTACAAGCTGGCTTTAGACAAGGCAGAGGAACCAACAATCAAACTGCCAACATTCAGTGGATCATAGAGAAAGCAAGGGAATGCCAGAAAATCATTTACTTTTGCTTCATTGACTACACTGAAGACTTTGTGTGGATCACAACAAACTGTGGGAAATTCTTAAAGAGATGGAAATACCAGATCACCTTATCTGTCTCCTGAGAAACCTGTATGTGGTGAGAAACCTGTATGTAGGGCAAGAAGCAATCATTACAACCTTATATGGAAAAACTGACTGGTTTAAAATTTGGAAAGGAATAAGACAAGCCTGTCTATTGCCACTCTGTTTATTTAACTTCTATGTAGAGGACATCATGCAAAATGCTGGGCTGGATAAATCACAAGCTCGAATCAAGATTGCTGGGAGAGAAGCTTCCCTGCTGGCTCAGCAGTAAAAATCCCACCTGCCAGTGCAGGAGACATAGGTTGATTTCCTGATCCAGGAAGACCCCACATGCCCTGGAGTAACTCAGCCTGTGTGCTACAACTACTGAGCCTGTACTCCAGAACCCAGGAGCCACAGCTCCTAAAGCCCATGTGCCCAGAGCCTGTGCTCCACAGCATCTTATTGAAGCCACCACAATAGGAACCCTGTACAGCACAAGCAGAGAAAAGTTCCTGCCCCAACAAAGACCCAGAACAGCCAAGAATGAACAAATTAATTTTTAAAAATTGCTGAGAGAAATACCAGCAACCTCAGATACGCAGATGATAGCTCTCTAATGCCTCTTGATGAGGGTGAAAAAGCTATCTCGAAAATCAACATTCAAAGAACTAGGATCATGGTATCCAGTCCCAGTACTTCATGGCAAATAGATAGGGGAAAAGTGGAAGTAGTGACAGACTTTATTTTCTTGGGCTCCAAAATCACTGCAGATGGTGACTGCAGTCATGAAACTAAAAGCAAAAAAATAAAGAAAGAAAGAAAGATACTTGCTCCTTGGAAGCAAAGTTATGACAAACCTAGATAGTATATTAAAAAGTAAAGGCATCACTTTGCCAACAAAAGTCTGTACATTTAAAGCTATGGTTCTTCCAGTATTTATGTATGGATGTGAGAGTTGGACCATAAAGAAAGCTGAGTGGCAAAGAATGGATGCTTTTGAACTGTGGTGTAGAAGACTCTTGAGAGTCCCTTGGACTGCAAGGAAATCCAACCAGTCATCCTAAAGGAAATCAACCATGAACATTCTCTGGAAGAACTGATGCTGAAGCTGGAGCTCCAATATTTTGGCCACTTGATGCAAAGAGCCACACATTCATTTGAAGAGACCCTGATGCTGGGAAAGATTGAAGGCAAAAGGAGAAGGTGGCAGAGCATGAGATGGTTAGATAGTATCACCAACTTAATGGATATGCAACTGAGCAAATTCCAAGAGAGAGTGTAGGACAGGGAAGCCTGGCACGCTGCAGTCCACAGGATCACAAAGAGTAGGACATGACAGTGACTGAACAATGTTTTCCCCTTCTCCACATCCCCTGGTAACCACCATTCTACTTTTTACCTCTATGAATTTGACTACATATAAGTATCTCATGTAAGTGGAACCAAACCATATTTGTCTTTTTCTGACTAGCTTATTTTATTCAGCATAATGTTCTCAGGGTTTATTTGTGTTGCAAAATATATCATAATCTCCTTCCTTTTTAAGGCTGAACATATTCCTTTATATGTATAGATCATATATTGCTTATCTATTCATACATCAATAGATACATGAGTTGTTTCCTCATTGTGGCTGTTTTGAATAATGCTACTATGAACATGGGTATACAAATATGTCTTCAAGACCCTGCTCTTAATTGCTTTGTGTATATACACAGAAGTGGAATTGCCGGATCATATGGCAATTTTATTTTTAATTTTTTGAGGAGCTGGCATATGATTTTCCACAATGGCTTTACTATTTTACATTCGCACCAACAATGTGCAAGGGTTCCAGTTTCTCCACATTCTTGCCAAAACTTATTTCCTGTGTGTGTGTGTGTGTGTTGATAGTAACCAACTTAATGGCCTTCCCAGGTGGCTCACTGAGTAGAGAATCTGCCTACAGTACAGAAGATGCAGGTTTGATCTCTGGGTCAGGAAGATTCCCTGGAGGAGGGCATAGCAACCCACTCCAGTATTCTTGCCTGGAGAATCCCATGGACAGAGGAGCCTGGTGGGCTACAATCGATAGAGTCTCGAAATGTGGGACACAATGAAGCAACTGACCACAACCTAATTAATGGGGTGAAGTGGAGTCTCCATTGTGGTTTTGACTTACATTTTTCCAATGGTTAATGGTGTTGAGCATCTTTACATGTGCTTATCAGTTGCATGTATATCCTCTTTGGAGAAATGTCTATTCAAGTCTTTTGCCCATTTTTAAAAATCAATTGTTTGTTTTTGGATATCACTGAATGGTAAATTGTTGTTATGTATTCTGTATATTAACCCTTTTTATAATGCATGACTTGCAAATACTGTCTTCCATTCAGTGGGCTGCCTTTTCACTGTATTGATTGCGTGCCCAGAAGTTTTCATGTCATCCAGTGTATCTTTTTTTCCCTTTGTTGTCTGTGCTTTCCATGCCATATCCAACAAGTCATTACCAAAATCAATGTCATGAAATATTCCTTGTATGTTTTCTTCTAAAATTTTTTTACATTTAATTTTAATCATATCTAAAACTATATTTTTTGTATTTGTGTTTATACTTAAATTATATAAATTACCTTAAATTAATTTTTGAGCAAGAGATATATGAATAGATATAAGATGATGCTTTTAAATTATTTAACTCTTTTAATTCCTTAAACCCTCTGCAAACTAATTGGCAGTCATGCGATATATTTTAAACAGTCTTGCAATTGATTGTATATTATGCACTTGAATCTTTATGCACATCTGTTTATTCTGTTAAGATATGCCTACAATGCTTCATGCCTCATAAGATCTAGTTAGAAATAATAACTAAACCAAATAGCCAAGTTAAGAAAATTGATTTCAAGCTGTGAAATAGTGGTTAGAGTGATAAGTTTTCAAAATCATAGACAGTCAGCCTCTTCTCCACAGCATGTTATATATATAAGTATCTCTTTTTTGTCCCTCTTTTTTTTATGATTTTAGTTCTTTTTTCCCCTTTTTCTCTGCTCCTTTTTTATATTCTCAGCTTTCTTCTTTCCAATTCCCTTTTCTTCACAATTTTCCTCTTCTTCCTTATTTTTAACCTTCTCTTCATCTCTTTTCCCTATTTATTTTTAAAAGACTCCTGCTTTTGAGTGTGTTCCTCTTATTACACTCTATGATATGAAAAATGTCTTACATTGAGCAAAGAAATATTCTTACCTTTATAAATCTGTTCTCAATTTTCCCACCACAATTCATTTTTCCCAATATTGTCTATTTAAATTAGACAATTAAACTGTCTAATTAAATTAAATTTATATTATTGTAGCTCAAATAAAACAATCGACTGCATCCTTTTACATTTCTCTGTTCGCAGAGTTTTCACATTATTGTTCAGTTGTTGTGCCCAACTTTTTGTGATCCCATGGACCATAGCACATAAGGACTCTCTGTCCTCTTCTATCTCCCAGAGTTTGTTCAAATTCATGTCCATTGAGTCCATGATACTATCTAACTATTTCTTTCTCCTTTTGCTTTCAATTATTTCCGGCATCAGAATCTTACCCAGTGAGTTGGCTCTTCACATCAATTGGTCAAGTATTGGAGCTTCAGCATCAGTCCTTCCAAGGAATATTCAGGGTTGATTTCCTTTAGGAATGACTGGTTTGAGCTCTTTACAGTTCAAGGGACTCTCAAGATTCCTCCACCACCACAATTGGAAAGCATCTATTATTCAGCGCTTAGCCTTCCTTATGGTCCAGCTCTCACATCTGCACTTGACTACTGGAAAAACCATACTTTTGACTATATGGACCTTTGTCAGCAAAGGGACCACTCTCCTTTTTCATTTGCCATCTAGGTTTGTCATAATTTTCCTTCCAAGGAGCATGAGTCTTTTAATTTCATGACTACACTTGCCATCTGTAGTGATTTTGGAGCCCAAGAAAAGATAATCTGTCACTGTTCTCAATTTTCCCACTTTTACTTGTCATGAAGTGATGGGACATGATGCCATGATCTTTGTTTTTTGAATGTTGATTTTCAAGACATCTTTTTCACTCTCCTTTTTCACCCTCATCAAGAGACTAATTCCTCTTCACTTTCTGCCATTTGAAAGATATAATCTGCATATCTGAGGCTGTTGATATTTCTCCCTGTAATCTTGATTCCAGCCTGTGATTCAACCAGCCCAGCATTTCTCATGATGTACTCTGCACATAAGCTAAATAGGCAGGGTGACAATATTCAGCCTTGCCATACTCCTTTCCCAATTATGAACCAGTCAGTAGTTCCATGCCTGGTTCTAATTGTTACTTCTTGACCCACATACAGGTTTCTCAGGCGACAGGTAAGGTGGTCTGGTATTCTGATCTCTATAAGAATTTTCCACAGTTTGTTGGGATCCACACTAAGGCTTTAGCATAGTCAATGAAGCACAAGTAGGCGTTTTACTGGAATTACCTTGGTTTTTCCGTGATCATTGCCAATATGATCTCTGGTTCCTCTGCCTCTGGAAAACCCAGCTTGTACATCTGGAAGTTCTCAGTTCATGTACTGCTGAAGCCTAGCTTGAAGGATTTTGAGCATAACCTTACTAGCATGTGAAATGAACACAACTGTATGGTACTTTGAACATTCATTGGCATTGCCCTCCTTTGTGATTGGAATGAAAACTGACTTTTTCCAGTCCTATGGTCACTGCTAAGTTTTCCAAATTTACTGATATATTGAGAACAGCACTTTGCCAGCATCATCTTTCAAGATTTTAAATAGCACAGCTAGAATTCCATCACTTCCACTAGCTTTGTTTGCGGTAATGCTTCCTAAGGCCCACTTGATTTCACACTCCAGGATGTCCTGTTTTAGGTGAGTTATCACACCATCATGGTTATCCATGTCATTAAAAGCTTTTTTGTATAGTTCTTCTGTGTATTCTTGCCATCTGTTCTTAATCTCTTTGGTTCTGTTAGGTCCTTACCTTTTCTATTCTTTTCATGCACATCCTTGCATGAAATATTCCCTCCAATTTTCTTGAAGAGATCTCTAGCTTTTCCATTCTATTTTTTTCCCTCTGTTCACTTAAGAAGGCCTTCTTATCTCTCCTTGCTCTTCTCTGGAACTCTGCATTCTGTTGGGTATATCTTTTCCTTTCCCCCTTGACTTTCACTTCTCTACTTTCTTCAGCTATCTGTAAGGCCTCCTCAGACAACCACTTTGCCTCCTTGCATTTCCTTTTCTTTGGAATGGTTTTGGCTACTGCTTCCTGTGCAATGTTATGAACCTCTGTCCATAGTTCTTCAAGCCCTCTGTCTACCATATCTAATCCCTTGAATCTATTCATCACTTCTACTGCATAATCGTAAGAGGTTTGACTTAGGTCATACCTGAATTGCTTGCTGATTTTTCCCTAAAATCTTCAATTTAAGCCTGAGTTTTGCAATCAGGAGCATATGATCTGAGCCACAGTCAGCTCCAGGTGTTCCTTTGCTGACTGTACAGTTTGTCTATCTAGGCTGCAAACAACATAATAATCTGATTACAGTATTGACCATCTGGTGATGTACATGTGTAGAGTTATCTTTTGGGTTGTTGGAAATGGACATTTGCTATGACCAGCATGTTCTCTTGACAAAATTCTGTTAATCTTTGCCCTGCTTCATTTTGTACAAGGCCAAACTTGTCTGTTATTCTGGCTATCTCTTGACTTTCTACTTTTGCATTTCAATGTCCTATGATGAAAAGGACTGTGTGTGTGTGTGTGTGTGTGTGTGTGTGTGTGTGTGTGTGTGTGTCTGTTAGTTCTAGAAGATGTTGTAAATCTTCATAGAACCAGTCAACTTCAGCTTCTTTGGCATCAATGGTTGGTGCATAGACTTGGATTACTGTGATGTTGGATGATTTGACATGGAAACGAACCAAGATCATTCTGTAATTTTTGAGACTGCACCCAAGTACTGCATTTCAGACTCTTCTGTTGACTGTGAGGACTACTCCATTTCTTCTAAGGGATTCTTACCCACAGTAGTAGATATAGTGGTCATGTGAATTAAATTTGCCCATTCCCATCCATTTTAGTTCACTGATTCCTAAGATGGTGGCATTCAATCTTGCCATCTCCTGCTTGACCACGCCCAATCTACCTAGATTCATGGACTGAACATTCCAGGGTCCTATGCAATACTGCTCTTTACAGTAGACTTAACTTTTACCACCAGACAGATCCAAAACCAAGTGTCATTTCTTCTCTGACTCAGCTGTTTCATTCTTTCTGGAGTGATTAATAATTGCCCTCTGGTTCACCACATTAACACATTGGACACCTTCCAACCTTGGGGGCTCATCTTCCAGTGTTATATCCTTTTGCCTTTTCATACTGTTCACGGGGTTCTCGCAGTAAGGATACTGGAGAGGGTTGTCATTTCCTCCTCCAGTGGACCACGTCTTGTCAGAACTCTTCACTATGAGCCATCTGTCTGGGGTGGTACTGCGTGACATGGCTCATAGCTTCATTGAGATACACAAACCCCTTCATCACAACAAGGCTGTGATCCATGAAAGGAAGTTTTGATATTAGAACCTGCCAAAATACAGAATGTTTCCATCAAATTCCCAGAGTCTTTAGACTCCTCTGGAGTTCATCAATCCCTCTTTTTACCTCTGCCTTCAGTAACCACTAATATGCTTTATTTCACAAAGATTAGTTGGCACTTTGTAAATGGGACTGTTCTGGAAACAGTCTTTCTTTTTTTATATTAGTTTATTTATTTTAATTGGAGGCTAATTACCTTACAATATTGTAGTGTTTTTTGCCACACATTGACATTAAACAGTCTTGTAACTGACTTCTTTCACTCAGCATAATTATTCGCTAGGCTTATTGACTATATCAGTACTTTCTTCCTTTTTTATTGCCGAGTACTATTCTGAGGCATGAATATACCATGTTTTGTTTATCCACTCACCTGTTAATGGAGGTTCAGTTTGAGTTTGAGTCTGTTATGAATAAAACTGCTATAAACATTAGTGTATAAATCTTGCAGGGGAGAGACATGTGATTTCATTTCCTTGGGGTAAATACTTTTAAGTAGAATAGCTAGGTCATATTTAACTTTATGTAAAATTACCAAATGGTTTTCCTTTTTACATTTCCTTCAGAAATGTACAAACATTCCTGTTGCTTCACATCCTTGCCCATACTTGATATTGTCAGTATTTTTCACTGTAGTCCTTCTAATAGGTATCTAGTGGCCTGTCTTTGTGCTTTAATGTTCATTGCACTGATGATTAATGATTTGGTAGCATCTTTTCAAATATTTATTGGAAACTAATTTATCTTTTCTTTGGTAAGTGGTTGATCAAATCTTTGGCCCATCTTTATTGTTTGTTTATTTTTGAGTTATAAGAGTCTTAGAATTCTGTACATACTTCATCCAATATGCACTTTGAATTTTCTCTTTCTTTATAAAGCCTTTCTAAGAACAAAACTTTTTTGCATGAGTGTGTGGGTGCTAAGTCACTTCAGTCGTGTCTGACTTTTTCAACCCTATGGACTGTAGCCCACCGGGCTCCTCTATCCATGGGGATTCTCCAGGCAAGAATACTGGACTGGGTTGCCACACCCTCCTCCAGGGGATCTTCCAGGACCCAGGGGTCGACTCCACATCTCTTGCATGTCCTGAACTTGTAGGCAGGTTCTTTACCATTAGCACCACCTGGGAAGCCCAGAAGTTTTTATATAAAGTTTAATTTAACAAAAGTTTACTTCATGATTTATATTTTTTGAGTCTCATCTAGAAAATCTTTTCCCACTTTGAGTTTTTTTCATATTTTCTTCTCAAAGTGGCATAGCTTTATTTTTTTTGTTTTGAATAAATCATTTTACATAATTTTCTAACATGTTATAAGGTAAGGACTGAGTTTCATTTCTTCCATGTGGATACCCATTTGTTCCATCACCATTTGTTTGAAAGACATTCTTTTCTTTACTGAATTGTTTTGGCACCTTTGATATAAATCAATTGATCATATTTATGAATCTATTTTTGGACTCTGTCCCACTGACAACTTCATAGGTACTTTATGGTTTTGGTGCTATTGTAAATGGAATTTTTTAAATCTCAATTTTCAATTGTCCAAATTTTATAACAGTTGTCATCATCTTTATCTCCTGATCAATACCTTCATTGATTACATATCAAATGGTGAAGTCCCATCATCATCTAAAACCTTTCTTTACAAGATTTTATCACCAGCATGCTATTTCCAATAAAATTACTCACTGGTCCAAATGTATACTACAAACTTACATATAAAACTGCATATGTATATGCTAAACTTGCATAAGAGCACCAAGGATGCAGGAATACAGATGTGAAGATCAGTAAATGGAAAAGCACCCTGATATAGAAGAGAGACTCAGAATTTAAGCAAATTTGATGTTGCTTTGGAGGGTAAAACAAGAATTAGTGCTGGAAACTGCAGAGAAACTGACTTCAATGTAATAGTAGGAGGATACAGTCAGAAGATATACTTAGAGAAATGCAAGGGACTTTCTCAGGAGCCAGTTAATCCTATTACTGGCTGAGCAGGCCCCTGATGACCACCTACTGAGAACATTACAAAGGGAATAATCAGTGTCATGCGTGGGTTAAATCAGGTCACCTTTGAAAGATACACCTAGTGCTAAGCTCACAATTATCTAAATTGATGTTTAATCTTTAAGTATCATTTCACCACCAAAAGAAGTCTTTTGGACAGCTTTTGGACTATTTGTATTCCTTGTGTGTGTGTGTGTGTGTGTGTGTGTGTGTGTGTGTGTGTGTGTGCTCAGTTGCTTAGTCACGTCTGACTCTTTGGGACCCAGTGACCTGTAGCTCACCAGGATCCTCTCTGTCTGTAGAACTTTCCAGGCAAGAAATGCTGAAATGGATTGCCATTTTCTACTCCAGGAAATCTTCCTGACCCAGGGATCAAACTCTGATTTCTTGCATTTTCTGCATTGGTTGGCGATTCTTTACTTCCTAGGGCTGAACCACCTGACAAGCCCGTTTAATATTTCCTCTAATACTTAATTTTTGAACAGGTTATTCATAAACTACTGTTGAAATTAGTGAAGGCTTATGGGGGGGGGAGAGGTTAAGATTTTCTCTTTAATTTTCTATTTCATATTGGAGTATACTTGATTAACAATGTTGTGATAGTTTCAGGTGAACAGTGAAGGGACTCAGCCAGACATATACATGTATCCATTCTCCCCCAAATCCCTCCTCCCATCCAGGTTGGCACATAACACTGAGCAGGGTTTCCTGTGCTGTACAGTAAGTCATTGTTGGTTATTCACTTTAAATACTGCAGTGTGTACATGTCCATCTCATGTCTATCCCATCATTCTACCTTCATTCCAAAAACAATAATTTTGTTTTCTAAGTCTGGAGTCTGTTTCTGTTCTGTAAATAAGTTTGTTTATATCATATCTTTTTAGATTCTGCACATAAGAGATGTCATATGATATTTCTCCTTCTCTGTCTGACTTGGCGTGACAATTTCTAGATCCAGACATGTTGCTGCAAATGGCATTACTGCATTCTTCTTAATGGCTGAGTAATATAATAAAGGCTTTTTTTTTTTTTTTTACAAAGCAGCTTCTACAACATCACTTCCTGTTGGAAGTTCTAGAATCACTCTTCACAAGGTATTCTTAATGTATTACTGGATAAGAGAAGCCATTTGTAAATGGTTATGCATAATCATTCTTTGGCACCTCCATAAATTATCTGTCAGGCTTTTCTAGTGGAGTGGACCTAAACCTGACAAGGCAGCAGGAGGCAACTGTTTCAGCAACTATTGAAACAATGATTAATTTTCAAAATGCCAAGGCCAATTGGCAATAGTTAACATTGCCCCCAGATTACAATCATGGTCTAGATGCCACAGAGAAAAATTATCTTGCATTGCCTGTAAATGGATTCTCAGAAAACCTAATTTAAGATCACTGTCTTTAATTATACTTCTGATATAAATAATTTTGATAAAATTAGTGCAGCTGGGTTCCTGTTTGTTTTTCCTATTTGAATGCATTGTACAATATAATCATCTGAAATAAACGTCCATTACAAAGAATGCTTCATTTCAAAGGACATGTTATTCTACTCATCCAGCCAATTGATTTTTCCCCTCCCCAATACATTTCCATCCTGCATCTATCAAGTTCAGTTCAGTTCAGTAGCTCATTTGTATCTGCCTCTTTGCAATCCCGTGAATCGCAGCACACCAGGCCTTCCTGTCCATCACCAACTCCCGGAGTTCAATCAGACTCACGTCCATCGAGTCAGTGATGCCATCCAGCCGTCTCATCCTCTGTCGTCCCCTTCTCCTCCTGCATCCAATCCCTCCCAGCATCAGTCTTTTCCAGTGAGTAAACTCTTCGCATGAGGTGGCCAAAGTCCTGGAGTTTCAGCTTCAGCATCATTCCTTCCAAAAGAAATCCCAAGGCTGATCTCCTTCAGAATGGGCTGGTTGGATCTCCTTGCAGTCCAAGGAACTCTCAAGAGTTTTCTCCAACACCTATTAAAGAGATGAACAAATTACCAACCTCTCACAATGTACCAACTAGCAAATTAAAACAATTCATTGATGTTGAATAGGGCCATGCATTTAAAAGATTTTAAGTCATTTTTATTCACAATTACCATGTTTTCTTTTTAAACAGACTCTGCCAGCTTACAAACTATTGGAAGACATACTCTTATCTACACAATATAGTTATGTCTTTTCCTAACTAGAAATCCCTATCTTTAAAAGAAAATAGGACATACATCTTGCACTTGATATGCTTTTTATTCCAAAGTCCATGGAAATATTCTTAAGAACCATATAACACTTAGTCGTCAGTTCATTTATTTTGTTACAAAACAAAAGTGGCTCTTTGCCAGAAGTGAGTGAAGTCCGTTCTTCTTGGATCACTATAATGTGATTGTCATCTGTTATCTCCACTAAAATCAGGATGAGACTCAACAAGGTCAGTTCAACCCTAAAACTGTTTATTAGACACCTGCTGCATACAGGACATTATGAAGTTTCCTAAAATGAGTAAGATGTGGCCTCTTTTCTCACTCTGGTACAGAAGATAAAAAGATCAAGCATAGAACATTGTGCAAATTTGGAAATGGCTAGACAGGAACACAGATGATAAAATATTTATCAGAGCAAGCTGGATCCCATAAAAGAAGTTTAAAAGGGCTTGAAGTTCAAAGGAAATGGCTGGCATAAAGCTGGAAAAATTAAGTGGGCCTTGAGGAAATCCCAAGCCATAGCAAGCACCCTCTTCCAACAACACAAGAGAAGACTCTACACATGGACATCATCAGATGGTCAACACCAATATCAGATTGATTATGTTCTTTGCAGTCAAAGATGGAGAAGCTCTATACAGTCAGCAAAAACAAGACTGGGAGCTGACTGTGGCTCAGATCATGAACTCCTTGTTGACAAATTCAGACTTAAACTGAAGAAAGTAGGGAAAACCACTAGACCATTCAGGTATGACCTAAATAAAAGCCTTTATAATTATACAGTGGAAGTGAGAAATAGATTTAAGGGATTAGATCTGATAGAGTGCCTGATGAACTATGGATGGAGGTTCGTGACATTGTAAAGGAGACAGGGATCAAGACCATCCCCATGGAAAAGAAATGCAAAAAAGCAAAATGGCTGTCTGAGGAGGCCTTACAAATAGCTGTGAAAAGAAGAGAAGCGAAAAGCAGAGGAGAAAGGGAAAGATATAAGCATCTGAATGGAGTTCTGAAAGGTTGTTTTTGAATAAAGACACCGGGATTCTTGGCCCCTAGAGGAGAAGAATTCAATCTGGGGCCAGAGACGAGGCTTGATCGCTCAGAGCTTTTGTGTAATAAAGTTTTATTAAAGTATAAAGGAGATAGAGAAAGCTTCTGACATAGGCATCAGAAGGGGGCAGAAAGAGTGTCCCCCCTGCTAGTCTTCAGCTGGATGTTATATGGTCACAAGCAGCCTGTTAATGAAAGAAAGGAATGTCTCAAAATGGCACCAGGCCCCTCACCCATAAGATGTATTTTGGGATAATCTTAGCACCAAATGGTTTATCTTGGGCCATAAAATTATTAACTTGAATCTTGAAGAAGGGCAGATCACCATACAAATAGTTTCATTTACATAGATTAGAGGGACAATATCGGAGTATAACATACTGGTTTATCAAGTAGGTTCTGAGCCCAAAAGGCGGAACCTACTTGAAGACAGAGTTTGGGGTAAATGCATAGTACATTAGCATAGCTTAAGATAAACATTTCCATAAGAAAAAGGCAATGGTTAACTTAATGTGAAACCAGGTGTCATTATAGCAACACAGAATTTTAAGAGAAACCTCCTTTTAAATTTGTGTAGAGAAGGGAAAAATATCGCTAGTTTGTTTCCTCCTGCCGCTTAAGACAGATAAAAATGTCTGACATTTGCCAGGCTATTTCCTCCATTTGGAGACCCCTGGCCTTCCTGCCTGTTACCCTCTCAGTTCCAAAAAATAGCAAGGAGAGATAAGAAAGCCTTCCTCAGCGATCAATGCAAAGAAATAGAGGAAAACAACAGAATGGGAAAGACTAGAGATCTCTTCAAGAAAATTAGAGATACCAAGGGAACATTTCATGCAAAGATGGGTTCGATAAAGGACAGAAATGGTATGGACCTAACAGAAGCAGAAGATATTAAAAAGAGGTAGCAAGAATATACAGAAGAGCCGTACAAAAAAGATCTTCACAACCCAGATAATTACGATGGTGTGATCACTCACCTAGAGCCAGATATCCTGGAATGTGAAGTCAAGTGGGCCTTAGAAAGCATCACTACGAACAAAGCTAGTGGAGGGGATGGAATTCCAGTTGAGCTATTTCAAATTCTGAAAGATGATGCTGTGAAAGTGCTGCACTCAATATGCCAGCAAATTTGGAAAACAGCAGTGGCCACAGGACTGGAAAAGGTCAGTTTTCATTCCAATCCCAAAGAAAGGCAATGCCAAAGAATGCTCAAACGACCGCACAATTGCATTCATCTCACACACTAGTAAAGTAATGCTCAAAATTCTCCAAGCCAGGCTTCAGCAATATGTGAACTGTGAACTCCATGATGTTCTAGCTGGTTTTAGAAAAGACAGAAGAAGCAGAGATCAAATTGCTAACATCCACTGGATCATCAAAAAAGCAAGAGAGTTCCAGAAAACATCTATTTCTGCTTTATTGACTATGCCAAAGCCTTTGACTGTGTGGATCACAATAAACGGTGGAAAATTCTGAAAGAGATGGGAATACTAGACCACCTGACCTGCCTCTTGAGAAACCTATATGCAAGTCAGGACGCCACAGTTAGAACTGGACATGGACCAACAGACATGGACCAAATAGGAAAAGGAGTACATCAAGATGGTATATTGTCACCCTGCTTAATTAACTTATATGCAGAGTACATCATGAGAAACTCTGGGCTGGAAGAAGCACAAGCTGGAATCAAGATTGCTGGGAGAAATCTCAATAACCTCAGATATGCAGATGACACCACCCTTATGGCAGAAAGTGAAGAGGAACTCAAAAGCCTCTTGATGAAAGTGAAAGTGGAGAGTGAAAAGTTGGCTTAAAGCTCAACATTCAGAAAACAAAGATCATGGTATCTAGTCCCATCATTTCATGGGAAATAGATGGAGAAACAGTGGAAACAGTGTCAGAGTTTATTTTGGGGGGCTCCAAAATCACTGCAGATGGTGACTGCAACCATGAAATTAAAAGACGCTTACTCCTTGGAAGGAAAATTATGACCAATCTAGATAACATATTGAAAAGCAGAGATATTACTTTGCCAACAAAGGTCCATCTAGTCAAAGCTATGGTTTTCCCAATGGTCATGTACGGATGTGAAAGTTGGACTGTGAAGAAAGCTGAGTGCTGAAGAGTTTTGATTTGTCGTGTTGGAGAAGACTCTTGAAAGTCCCTTGGACTGCAAGGAGATCCAACCAGTCCATTCTGATGAAGATCAGCCCTGGGATTTCTTTGGAAGGAATGATGCTAAAGCTGAAACTCCAGTACTTTGGCCACCTCACGTGAAGAGTTGACTCATTGGAAAAGACTGATGCTGGGAGGGACTGGATGCAGGAGGAGAAGGGGATGACAGAGAATGAGATGGTTGGATGATATCACTGACTCGATGGACATGAGTTTAAGTGAACTCCGGGAGCTGGTGATGGACAGAGAGGCCTGGCATGCTGCAATTCATGGAGTCAAAAAGAGTCAGATACGACTGAGTGACTGAACTGAACTGAACTGATAGAGAAAGATATAGAAATTTGAGTATGAAAGAATGCTCGGGGCTGGTGCACTGGGATGACCCAGAGGGATGGGATGACCCAGAGGGATGGTATGGGGAGGGCTGTGGGAGGGGGGTTCAGGATGGGGAACACATGTACACCCATGGTGGATGCATGTCAATGTATGGCAAAACCAATACAATATTGTAAAGTAATTAGCATCCAATTAAAATAAATAAATTTGTATTAAAAAAAGAAATACGTGTGTGAGACATATTTGATAATAATAACAAAATGGTTTTCTAGAAGCTGGGCATTAAAAGGACTGACTAAAGTAAATACCAGAAAAGTAGATGGGATGCAGAACCCAAGGCCCTAAATCCTTGGTGGCTCAGTGGTAAAGAGTGCTCCTGCTAATGCAGGAAGCATAAGCTTGACCCCTGGGTTGGAAAAATCCCTGGAGAAGGAAATGGCAACTCACTCCAGTATTCTTCCTTGGGAAATCCCATGGACAGGGGAGCCTGAAGGGCTATAGTCCACGGAGTTGCAAAAGAGTCAGATACGGAGTTGCAAAAGAGTCAGATACAACTTAGCAAGTAACCAACAACAACAAAGTGTCTGTGTATTTAATTTATTAGACAATCAGGAACCAATGAAGCCTTTTTAATAAGATGAAGGAAATGACTGGGGAATCTCCCTTAAGGCACATCGTAAAGCTCATAGAATACTGATAAAATGAAGAAAAATGGCAGGCAGGCAGAACTATGAGAAGAATATTTGTCTCCTCTCTGAACAAGTAATTGCACCATGTTAAAGAAAGGGCCAGGGTTTTGGAACTTGATCTTCTTGTAAATAGACTTGGTTGCAGGGCAGCAGACCTGCAAATAGAGGGCTCAGGTGATGGGGAATACACACAACTGCAGGAATGTGGGAGGAGCTCCAGGCTGACAGGTGTGAAGGCAGCAACCAATCCATTCACCTGACATACAGCCCACCTGAAACATCCAGGGTCTGAGCTGACGTTCACACAAAAGCAGGATGTTGGACAAGGACTTGTATGGGTACCCTGTTTGGGAAATGCTTCCTAGGCATCAGGAATGAGGGAGAAGGGGAGTGAGACAGCAAAGGGGAGAAGCTGAAAGAAGGGCGTGGGAAAGAGGCCAGGGATGGGATGATGGGCCTAAATCTCTACAGTCTCCTATGAAATGGAAAGAACACTGCCAGATTCTGTGAATTCTTTAAGACTTGGTATTTTGCATTCTATTAAAGGAGTATAATAATTCATACTTTTCAAGGTTGTATATGTTTGATACATATGTATAAGTAAAGCATGTTATAAGGCTTTGGTAAATAAACCAGTATTTACTATTTCTGATTATTACTAGCGTTGTTATAATTATTATTGTGACTACTACCCATAGAATTGAATCTGACAAATTCTGTGGTCTTCCACGAGGCCACTCTCTGCCTAACTCCTGCTTGATTTTTTTTTTATTGAAGAATAGTTAATTTACAATGTTGTGTTAGTTTCAAGACATGACTTAGTGACTGAACAACAACAAATATGTTAGGAAGATAGGGGAATGACTAAAACAACATTTACAATTCACAGGTATAGGAATCCCACTTTGCTTTCAACTACTTGTACTGAAGGGCAGGAAAAGGAGAGGAGAACAGGGATGACATTCCAGGATTTCTCTCCCCATTTATATACCCCAGCAAGGTTTGAGGAAAGGGTTGGGGGGGGGGGGAAGGAAGGTATACTGTATATATATATGTATATGTACATACACATACATATCACTCTTGAGAGTCCATTGGACAGCAAGAATATCAAACCAGTCAATCCTAAGGGAAATCAACCCTGAATACTCATTGGAAGGACTGATGCTGAAACTGAAGCTCCAATACTTTGGCCACCTGATGCAAACAGTTGACTCATTGGGAAAGACCCTGATGCTGGGGAAGACTGAAAGCAAAAGGAGAGGAAGGATGCAGAGGATGAGATGGTTGGACGGCATCACCAACTCAGTGGACATGAACTTGGGTGAACTCTAGGAGATGGTGAGGGACAGGGAGGCCTCACGTCCTCGTGCTGCAGTCCATGGGGTCACAAAGATCACAGATTCTTTTCCCTTATAGGTTCTTATAAATATTGAGTTCTCTGTGCTCTCTAGCTCATCCTTATTGATTATTTATTTTATATATAGTAGTGTGTATATGTTATTCCCAAGGTCCTGATATAGCCAGTCTCTCTTTCCCGTTTGATAAACATAAGTTTGTTTTCTATGTCTAGCTTTCTGT
Source organism: Ovis aries (assembly GCF_016772045.2). Lineage (NCBI taxonomy): Eukaryota > Metazoa > Chordata > Mammalia > Artiodactyla > Bovidae > Ovis > Ovis aries. The sequence goes on from NC_056059.1 coordinate 2,206,640, forward strand.
GTCTGAAACAAGCCTCAGTAAACCTAGGCATTACTTTTAGGCATCCAGAGAACTGTTTGCTTTTAAAATCTTCCAGAACATGGACAAAGTAAATCTAGTATATGAGATTTCAAAAAAAAAAAAAAAAAGAATATTGCCAAGAATTGCACACCTGAATGGTTAGGGGCTGATGCACCTTGGGGATATACACAAAGTACCTTGGGTTGCTATCTGGCCCAGCTGAACCTGCCATTGTCTTTCATAGAAGCCTCCAAAGCAGGAAACCAAGCCACACAACTGCGTGTCCTTCTAATTACCATTGGCTCTTCCTGTGCAAACGCTTGGACTTCTGCATGCTTCCCACTACCTGTACCTCAGCTTCCCAGAGGAATCATGAGGCTACAGTGCACTAGGCATCATCACCCCTGCACTCACTCCCAGCAGAAGGTTCCCTCTTATGTCCGGCCATGAGTGACCCAGCTCCTAAATTCTAACCTGTGGTTCTTCTTTCCAGCACTATCTCTGGTAGAAACTATCTCTCAGTTTGGGTTTCCTTCAAATCAATACTAGTAACAAGACATTCAGTGCAGGTGGTGTATTTCAAATATCATCCCAAGAATCATAAATGAGGGATCTGGGCTCATAAGACAAGACAGGTAGAAAGTCAAGTTAAAAATGCATTTTTAAGTCTGTTTAGGGGGCTTGATTCTTATGGGAATCTTGTTGTAATTCAGTCCCTAAGTCTGTCACTGTCTCCATTGTTTCCCGCCTATTTGCCATGAAGTGATGAGACTGGATGCCATGATCTTAGTTTTTTGAATGTTGAGTTTTAAGCCAATATTTTCACTCTCCTTTTAACTTTCATCAAGAGGCTCTTTAGTTCATCTTCACTTTCTGCCATAAGGGTAGTGTCATCTATGTATCTGAGGTTATTGATATTTCTCCTTGCAATCTTTATTCCAGCTTGTGCTTCATCCAGTCCAGCATTTCATATGATGTACTCTGCGTATAAATTAAATAAGCAAGGTAACAATATGCAGCCTTGATGTACTCCTTTCCCAATTTTGAACAAGTCCATTGTTCCATGTCCAGTTCTATCTACTGCTTCTTGACCTGCATATAGATTTCTCAGGAGGTAAATTGAGGTATTCCCATCCCTTTAAGAATTTTCCAGTTTGCTGTGATCCACACAGTCAAAGGCTTTAGCGTAATCAGTGAAGCAGAAGTAGATATTCTTCTGGAATTCTCTTGCTTTTTCTATGATACAAGGGATGTTGGCAATTTGATCTCTGGTTCCTCTGCCTTTTCTAAATCCAGCTTGAATCTGGAAATTCAGAGTTCACATATTGTTGAAGCCTGGCTTGGAGAATTTTGAGCATTACTTTGCTAGCATGTGAGATGAGTGCAATTGTGCAGTAGTTTGAACATTCTTTGGCCTTGCCTTTCTTTGGAATTGGAATGGAAACTGACCTTTTCCAGTCCTGTGGCCACTGCTGAGTTTTCCAGATTTGCTGGCATATTGAGTGCAACACTTTCACAGCATCATGTTCTAGGACTTGAAATAGCTCAGCTGGAGTTCCATTACCTCTGCTAGCTTTGTTTCTAGTTCTGCTTCCTAAGGCCCACTTGACTTCACACTCCAGGATATCTGGCTCTCGGGGAGTGATCACACCATCATGGTTATCTGTGTCATTAAGATCTTTTTTGTACAGTTCTTCTGTGTATTTTTGCCACCTCTTCCTAATATCTTCTGCTTCTGTTAGGTCCATACCATTTCTGTCCTTTGTCGAACCCATCTTTGCATGAAATGTTCCCTTGTTGTCTCTAATTTTCTTGAAGACATCTCTAGTCTTTCCCATTCTATCATTTTCCTCTATTTTGATTGCTCACATAAGAAGGCTCTCTTGTTTCTCCTTGTTATTCTTTGGAACTCCCCATTCAGATGGATATATCTTTCTTTTTCTCCTTTGCCTTTCACTTCTCTTCTTTTCTCAGCTATTTGTAAGACTTTCTCAGACAACCATTTGCCTTTTTGCATTTCTTCTTTGCGATGGTTTCAATTACTGCCTCCTGTACAATGTTACTGGAGAAGGCAATGGCATCCCACTCCAGTACTCTTGCCTGGAAAATCCCATGAACGGAGGAGCCTGATAGGCTGCAATTCATGGGGTCGCTAAGAGTCGGAGACGACTGAGTGAGTTCACTTTCACTGTTCACGTTCATGCATTGAAGAAGGAAATGGCAACCCACTCCAGTATTCTTGTCTGGAGAATGCCAGGGATGGGGGAGCCTGGTGGGCTGCCGTCTATGGGGTCGCACAGAGTCGGACACGACTGAAGCGACTTAGCAGCAGCAGCAGCAGTACAATGTTACGAACTTCCATCCATAGTTCTTCAGGAACTATCTGTCAGATCTAATCCCTTGAATCTATTTATCTTCCTCTCTATTATCGAAAGGGATTTGATTTAGCTCATACCTGAATGGTCTTGTGGTTTTCTCTACTTTCTTCAGTTTAAGTCTGAATTTTGCAATAAGAACTTCATGATCTGAGCCACAGTCATCTCCTGATCTGTTTTTGCTGACTGTATAGAGCTTCTCTATCTTTGGCTGCAAAGCATATAATCAATTTGATTTCCATATTGACCATCTGGTGATGTTCATGTTTAGAGTCATCTCTCATGTTGTTGGAAGTGTGTTAGCTATGAATAGTGTGTTCTGTTGGCAAAATTCTGTTAGCCTTTGCCCTGCTTCATTTTGTACTCCAAGGCCAAACTTGTTTCTCACTCCAGCTATCTCTTGACTTCCAACTTTTGCATTCCAGTCCCCTCTGATGAAAAGGACATCTTTTTTAGTGTTAGTTCTAGATTTTAGCATAGTCAATTAAACAGAAGTAGACTTTTTTTTTTTTAATTATCTTGCTTTTTCTGATTCAGCAGATGTTGCATCCGTTTGATCTCTGGTTCCTCTGACTTTTCTAAATCCAGCTTGTACATTTGGAAGTTCTTGGATCACATGCTGTTGAAGCCTAGCTTGAAGGATTTTTAGGATTACTCTGCTAGCATTTGAAATGAATACATTTGTATGGTAGCTTGAACATTGTTTGGCATTGCCCTCCTTTGGAATTGGAATGACCATTTCCAGTTCTTTGGTCACTGCTGAGTTTTCCAAATTTGCTGACATATTGAGTGCAGCACTTTATCAGCATCACCTTTTAGGATTTGAAATAGCTCAGCTGGAATTCCATCACCTCCACTAGTTTTGTTCATTCTAATGCTTCCTAAGGTCCACTTGACTTCACATTTCAGGATGTCTGGCTCTAGGTGAGTGACAACACCATTGTGATTATCTGGGTCATTAAGACCTTTTCTGTACAGTTCTTCTGTGTGTTCTTGCCACTTCTTCTTAATCTCTTCTTTTTCTATTAGTTTCTTTCTGTTTCTGTCCTTTATTGTGTCCATCTTTGCATAAAAGTGTTCCCTTGGTATGTCCAATTTTCTTGAAGAGACCTCTAGCCTTTCCCATTCTATCATTTTCCTCTATTTGCATTCCTCGTATAGGAAGGCCTTCTTATCTCTCCTTGCTATTCTTTGGAACTCTATTTAGTTTGGCATATCTTTGCCTTTCTCCTTTGCCTTTTGTTCCTCTTCTTTTCTCAGCTATCTGTAAGGACTCCTCAGACAACCATGTTGTCTTCTTGCATTTCTTCTTCTTGGGGATGGTTTTTGTCACTGCTTCCTGTACCATGCTATGAACCTCCATTCATATTTCTTCAGGCATTCTGTCAAATCTAATCCCTTGAATCTATTTGTCACTTCCACTGTATGATCATAAATGATTTTATTTAGTTCATACCTGAATGGTCTTTTGGTTTTCTCTACTTTTTTCAACTTAAGCCTGAATTTTGCAATAAGGCCCTCATTATCTCAGACACAATCAGCTCCAGGTCTTGTTTTTGCTGACTGCATAGAACTTGTCCATCTTTTGCTGCAAAGAAAGTAATCATTCTGATTTCAGTATTTACTATCTGGTGATGCCCATATGTAGATTCATTTTTTGTGTCATTGGAAAAGGGTGTTTGCTATGACTAGCGCATTCTCTTGTCAAAACTGTGTTAGCCTTTGCCAGGCTTCATTTTGTACTCCCAGGCCAAACTTGCCTGTTACTCTAGGTATCTCTTGACTTCCTAAGACAGGTGATGATGATAGATAGATAGAGAGATGGTAAATAGATAATTGACAGATGGTGACGATAGGTGGATAGATTTCTATTTTTATGATTTATCTTTGCTACCCACATATTCTTATTTCTGAAAATTCATACTGTGTTTTGATGTTTGGTAAATGTACTCTGATTTCATGTAGCTTTTTAAAAAGTATATTTCTAGATATTTCCCCATGTTACTTTGTTGAGCTGATCTTTCAAAAAAATTTCTTATGTTTAAAAATAAAGCATCTACTTGGATTGGTATTTCTTGATTCTCCTCTCCTCTTTCCCTGTCATATCTTGGATATATTGAATCCTAATTCTTCTGCCTGTTGATGATCAGTTCTGGACCTTTCAATTCTCAGCTGCCGTAGTGAGCTTTCTAATGCCCCAATTTAATTATTTCCATTTGCTACTGACCAGCTCTCAGTGACTTTCCATTTATTTAAGGGTACAATTCAAACATTTCAATGTGGCATGTAGGACATCTCTCTGCTCTTTTCTCCTGAATTTTATCACTTCCTATCTCACTCACCACCCTCCCTCCAACCATCAGCAAACTTTCTGTGGTTCCCTGATCTCCTCACTCTGATCTAAAGCACGTTTCTCCCGGTTTGGGCTGCTTACCCCCATCACCAATTCAGCCCTTTTGAGGTAACCTGTCTTCTCCTCTGGGGTGCTTACTTTAAATCTCTGTTCCGTCTTGCATTCGGTACCATTTCTTCACCAGAACTCACACTACCACAGTCTCAGGATATCCTAAACTATGTTAAAATCACCTGTTCACTTACACCTCTTTCCCGCTAAATAAGAAGCTCTATCAGAATACCATCTGTTTCTTAATCCCAGAACTCACCGTCGTGTTTATTACTTGATAGATCCTTATTAATTTGCTGAGCAAATGAATCAAAAGTGACACAAGCTGATATTAATTTCATACCAGTTAGCTGGTCAAATAGATTCTAGTCAGTTTTGGTGGTGTCTTTGTTGGGTGCAGGTAGTTTTGGGGGGAGGGGATCCTGGAAAGTGCATAATGCATGAGAAAAGTAAGACAGAGAATGGGGAAATGCCAATAAAGAATGTGTTGATGAGCTGGGGACAAGTGAGTTTTCATCCAGCTTGGAGCGTTTTGAGAGACTTCGGAAGTCACTTCAGCACTGCCCCTGGGAAGATGGAAAAGCAGGGCATTTATGCATTGATTCCAATCTGAGAGCTGTCCTCCAGCAGTTTGATTTATTCCACACTACTGGGCTATGCCCATGTGCAACCCAGCAAGTGCACATGCTACCAGGAAAAACCCAGGGCAGAGAGTGCAAGTGGGAAACAGTCCAAAGGCAAGTGAACTCAAGGCAGGGTAAGGGTCCTGGGAGGCAGGTCAGCATCTGCTCCAGCAGGAGACACTGGCCCACTGAACATATATAAACTAAAATCAGATGTGAGCTACTCAAAGATTCCTAAGGCTCAACAAGAATGATTTTAGTTCTCTTCAGAACCTTTCAGCATCATAGATATAAATGCTATTTGAGTCAGTATCATGATGAAGCTGAAACCTCTCCAAAGGAAAGCTGTATCTTTTTTAATGTTCAGTGTTATTATTGGTTGATAAATAACTTTCCCATTGCAGAACATGCACTTGCCCTGAACTGTGAGGTTATAAAATGTTTTATCATGATGATGTCTGTTTCAGGATCTTTGTGCAGTCTCATGGAATTGACTTTAACATACTATTTAAGTAGCCATGGAGACCCATTATGATGGTCACCATATTGTGATCCACTTTTATAGTCACAGTATCAATGGTTGGGAGTCACTTTTGGGTTGTGTTGCTGTTTTTAAAAGAGAATGAGGTGCAAACTTCACATATGTGGTCTTTATTCAGTGTCTGCTGTATGCGGAGATTCCTACTAAACTCACTTGGTGTATGTGGAATAAACGGTACACATTCTAACAAAATTTACAGCTTCAAGTACAGAAAAATGCTTATATTTTACAAAAACTGGTTATGCTTTCGATGGGTACAGATATGAAGTTGATCTAAACTAAAAACTTGAAATAAGTTAGTTTTGATACATATATTGAAGGAGATCACCAAATGTGGAATGATGTCCAAAGATGACATTCAAAGACTTTAAAAATACACAGTGTTCATGATTTGATGGAAAAGACTCAGAAAATTAAAAGTCGAAAGTATGCAGATGTTATAAATAACGAATGTTAAAAAGTGTGTGGAGAAAAGGGAGCCCTCCTACACTGTTGGTGGGAATGTAAACTGGTGTAGCTAGTATGGAAAATAGTATAGAAGTTACCCCAAAAAAACTAAAAATAGAGTTGCCATTTGATCCAGTAACCCCCTTCCTGGGCATCTATCTAGACAAAATGCTAATTCAAAAAGGTACATGGAGCTCTATTTTCAGAGCAGAACTATTCACAATAACCAAGACATGGAAACAACCAAAATGTCCATTGACAGATAAATGGACACAAAAGTGGTATACACACTGGAATACCACTCAATCATAAAGAAGAAGGAAATACATTGGTATACACAATAGACTAGTACTCAGCCATAAAAAAAGAATGAAATAATGCCATTTATAGCAACATGGATAGAAGGAGAGATAATCACACAAAGTGAAGTAAATCTCTCTCCGGAAAGAGAAAAACAAATACCATATGATATCACTTACGTGTGGAACCTAAGATATGACACAAATGAACTTATCCATGAAAGAGAAACCAGCTCACAGACATAGAGAACAAACCTGTGGTTGCCAAGAGGAGAAGAGGTGGGAGAGGGAAGGATTGAGAGTGAGGGATTAACAGATGCAAACTGTTATTTATAAAATGGATAAACAAGGTCCTATCACATAGTAGGGAACTATATTCAATATCCTACAATAAATCATGGAGGAAAAGAATTTTATATACTATGAATCACTTTGCTGTACAGCAGAACTTAACACATTATAAATCAACTATAATTCAATGTTTGTTGGTGTGGATCACACACAACTTTGGACTGTGTGAATCACAACAAGCCGGAAAATTCCTAAAGAGATGGGAATACCACACCATCTTACTGCCTCTTGAGAAATCTGTATGCAGGTCAAGAAGCAACAGTTAGAACCAGAAATGGAGCAATGAACTGGTTCCAAATTGAGAAAGGAGTACATCAAGACTGTATAATGTCACCCTGCTTATTTAACTCATATGCAAAGTACATCATGCAAAATTCTGGGCTGGATGAAGCACAAACTGGAATCAAGATTGCCAGGAGAAATATCAATAACCTCAGATATGCATATGACACCACCCTTACGCAGAAAGTGAAGAGGAACTGAAGAGCCTCTTGATGAAAGTGAAAGAGGAGAGTGAAAAAGCTGACCTAAAATTCAAAAAACTAAAATTATGACACCTGGTTCCATCATTCCATGGCAAATAGGTAAGCAAACAACATAAACAGTAAAAGAGTTTATTTTCTTGGTCTCCAAAATCACTGCAGATGGTGACTGCAACCATGAAGCTAAAAGACACTTGCTCCTTGGAAGAAAAGCTATGACCAAACTAGACAGCATGCTAAAAAGCAGAGACGTTACCTTGCCAACAAAGATCCGTCTAGTCAAAGCTGTGGCTTTTCCAGTAGTCCTGTATGGATGTAAGACGTGGACTATAAAGAAAGCTGAGTGGCAAAGAATTGATGCTTTTGAACTGTGGTGTAAGAGAAGACTCTTGAGAGTCCCTTGGACTGCAAAGAGATCAAACCAGTCCATCCTAAAGGAGATCAGTCTTGAATATTTATTGGAAGGACTGATGCTCAAGCTGAAGCTCCAATATTTCAGCCACCTAATGAACAGAACTGACTCATTGGAAAAGACCCTGATGCTGGGAAAGATTGAAGGCAGGAGAAGAAGGCAACAACAGAGGATAAGATGGTTAGATGGCATCACCGACTCAATGTACATGAGTTTGAGCAAGCTCCGGGAGTTGGTGATGGACAGGGAAGCCTGGTGTGCTACAGTGCATGGGGTCACAAAGGGTCAGACATGACTGAGCGACTGAACTGAACTGAACTGATACTTCAATGTGTATATTAGTCGGTCAGTTGTGTCTATGAGTGAAGTCGCTCAGTCTTGTCCGGCTCTTTGGGACTCCATGGACTGTAGCCCACCAGGCTCCTCCCTCCATGGGATTCTCCAGGCCAGAGTACTGGAGTGGATTGCCATTTCCTTCTCCAGGGGATCTTCCCGACCCAGGGATTGAACCTGGGTCTCCCACATTGCTGGCAGACTCTTTAACCTCTGAGCCACCAGGGAAGCCTCCATTTGTGTCTAACTCTTTGCAAACCTATGGACTGTAGACTGTCAGGCTCCTCTGTCCATGTGATTTTCCAGGCAAGAGTACTGGAGTGGGTTGCCATTCCCTCCTCAGTGGATCTTCCCGATCAAACCCAGTTCTGCTGCATTCTGGGCAGATTCTTTACCACTGAGTCATCAGGGAAGCCCCTATACTTCAGTAAAATAAACTTAATAACAAAGTGTGTAGATCAGTCTATTGAAACATGTGGAGGGCGCCATGTTCCCCTGTGGGCACATGGCTTCTTCTGCCTCAGAATGTTTTTAATCTCTTCTTTAATAACTCCTACTTTACTTTTTAGCTTAGCTGAGTATTACCCCTATATTAGTTTCTTATGACTGCTACAACAAATTACCACGCAAATGTATCATCCTGTAGTTCTAGAGGTCAGAGGTCAAACATGGGTCTCACGGGGCTACACTGCAGATGTCAGCAGGACCTCATTCTTTCTGGAGCCTGTAGGGGAAAGCTCCTTTTCCAGCCTTTTCCAGCTTCTAGAGGATGCCTGCATGCCTCCGTTCAAGGCCTCCTCTGTCTATCTTCAGTGGCAGAAGTGGAGCATCTCCCCTTCTCTCTGACCTCTGCTCCCATCCTTTCATCTTTTCTCTCTGACTCTAATGCTACCACCTCCCTCTTAGAAGGATCCTCATGCTTACACCTGGTCCACCTGAATAATCCAGGACCATCTCTCCATCTCAAGGTCCTTAACTTAATCACCTGTGCAAAGTCACTTTTGTTATGTAAGGAAACAGATTCACAAATTCCAGAAATTAAAATGTTGATATCTTGAGTAGGAGTAAGAGGCAGTATTATTTAGCCCTTCATACCTCCTCTTGAAGTTCTTCTAACCTCTTGACTTAGAATTAGTTTCTTTTCCTCTGGACTCCACAATCAGGTGTTTATTGTCGTCTTTTTTAAATCTTTTTTCAGTGCAGTGTGTTTGATGTACGATATTGTGTGAGTTACGGACGCACAGCATAGTGACTCATAATGTTTTAAGTTTCACTCCATTCATAGTTCTTATAAAATATTGGCTATATTTCATGCATTGTGCAGTATATTCTTGCAACCTACTTATTTTATACAAAACAGCTTGTACTTGTTAACCCTCTGCTCTCATTTTGTCCCTCCCCTGTTCCCTCCCCGCACTGGTAACCACAGGTTTGTCTCCTATATCTGTGAGTCTGTTTATTTTTTGTTATATTCACTAGTTTGTTAGATTATACATTTCTAAGAATTTGTCCATTTCTTCTAGGTTGTCCATTTTATAAGCCTGTGATTGTTCATAGTAGTCTCTAATGATCCTCTGTATTTCTGTGGTGTTGATTGTAGTTTTACTTTTCCCCCTCTGATTTTATTGATTAGTGCCCTCTCTCTTTTTTTTCTTGATGATCCTGGCTAAAGGTTTATCCATTTTGAAAAGATTTCAAAGAACCAGCTCTTAGTTTAATCTTGTCTATTATTTTTGTTTAATCTTTTCTATTGTTTTTTAAGTCTCTAGTTCATTTATTTCTGCTCTGATCTTTACTATATCTTTCCTCCTGTCAACTTTGGATTTTGCTTGTTCTTCCTTTTCTAGTTCCTATAGGTGTAAAGATAAGTTGTTTATTTGAGATTTTTTAATTGTTTCCCTAGATAAGCTTGTACTGCAATAAACTTTCCCCTTAAAAGTATCTTTGCTGAGTTGCATAGGTTGTTTCCATTTTCATTTGCCTCCGGGTACTTTTTATGTCTTCTTTGATTTCTTCAGTGACACATTGGTTGTTCAGTAACATATTATGCAGCTTTCACACGCTTATGCTTTTTTGCAGGTTTTTTTTTTCTTATAGTTGATTTATATGCATGTATCTTTAATATGGGGATTTTTAGAACTTTGAAATTTGGGGTTAATCTTACTACCTTTACTGTTCTTTTTCTTGCTGGCAATTTCATCTGTGCAGTCAGACTGGTCTAAACCTGTGATTGAAGCCCCTGGATTTCCTCTGTGTATAGGAGGGTGTTGCCTTGTGAGTTGAGTATGAGAGCAGATCAAGGAGCAGAATTTCTCACATGAAGCTCTGCTCTACCGAGCAGCACTGATTTCTCAGTTCCCTCATCTGTAACATGGAAAAAATTATCATATTTGCCACATGTGTTTCTTGTACTAATGAATTAACACAGGAAAATTACTTAGAACTGTGACTGGCATATAATATTCCCTCAAAACTATTAGTTATTATTACTTCCCATTGTGAGATTATTATAAGTATTAAACAGATGGCAGATAAACCACAGCACCATGCCTGGCACATGAACTCTTCACACAGTCTAGGTTTTTATTCATCATCATCACATGGATTAAGCACAATGGTTAGAAAATTCAAAGTAGTGAAGTAAATGCTGTGTTTTAAACATAGGAGTCTCATGAAACAGACCGAAATGTATGCCAATCTGCATAATTTCAGGCTTTCTTATTCTCAGGCATAGTCTGGTCATGAAGTTAAAAGTTGAGAAGGTTAATAATGTTGTGATGGATAGATTTTTATTAGCCTCTATGATAAAATAATAATAATCACTGCAGGCTTTTAAATATTACAAAGTATTTTTAAATGTTACAAAGTATTTTTAAATATATCATCTCATGGGGCCTTAAAGTGACTTAATGTTACCTCCAGGCAGTATCTAGCAATCTAACAGCTATTTGATTATTGAAGCTTCCTGAATTAGTATCATCTTTGTCACATAATAGCCGTTGTGTCCTTTATACCACAGGCTATTCAAGGGTTACACATTTGTTTCCAAGGCAAATTGAGCCAATTCCACTCAAAAGTTTACAGTAAATAGAATAGAAACTTGTGGAATCATCTTCCTCTATCACAAATGAAGCAACAGCAAAGTGGTACAGCATCTCAGCTGTTCCAAGTTCCTCAAATCAGTTTTACTTTTGCAAAACCTGCCCTCCAACTTCCTATATCCTGTGAGCTGCCTTACGAACAACATGACCGGCAGCCACGTTTGTTGTAATTTTTTAAATATGTGGAAAAAAAGCAAGATATCAACCATGTATTACCTTAACCAAGATGCCAAATTGTCTAACTTGTTTCTCCAGGCCAGCAGTCCAACAACTGGGACAGCTCCCAGGAGCCAGTCAAGGTTGTCTGTCTGTCCATCCACTCAGGACATCTGCAGGTAAGTGTGCAGCCAACGAGCCTGTTTAGTGCTTTTAGACCAGAGTTTTGTACTCTTGTTGTATATATTGAGACTGTGTGACTCTTGCTGCTGTCTTGTCTTGTCTGTGGATAATTTATATCAGCCTGATTTTTTTTTTCCTTTACTACATTTTCCTCATTTGATCTTTGTTTGCCAACTTTGGGTCCATGCTGTCATTTTCATCTCTCTCTCTTTCTGTTTCCCATGGCTGTCCTCTCCTTTCCAATTCCCATGGCTTTCCTCCCCATCCCAATCCCTCATCCTTTGCCTGCTGCTTTGTCTAGATCTGCCATCTCACATGACATGTCAGGAGCCTCACTTGAGCACAGCACCTCTGTCACAGTGCTGAACCCTGCTAGGCAGGAGCCTGGTAAGAAACCAGTAACACAGAAGTCTAGGAGGAGGAGGCGGGCATCTCAGAGGTACGAGCATGCCCAAGAACAGGGGAGAGGGAGAAGAAGCGACTTTCACCTCCACGTTCCCAGCCCCCGATACAGTGAGACCGACACAGATTCTTCAGACTCATCTTCCACCCGTGAGAGTCACTGGATTCAAGCAAAGAGAAGAGCCCAAGTGAAGTTCCGCCTGTCGCGGAGAAGAAGGAGAAATAACAAAACAAGCGGAAACCTGGATGAGTCTTCTGCTCCTAATGAAATCAATCCAGTACATTTGAGATCCAAAGATAGAAAGCACACGGAGCTGACCAGCTGTGAGAGCTGCTCTTTAAACCTGCACAGAGCAAAAGGCACAACGTATGAAGGATGTGGTGTCTCCCTGTCGAGAGGGTCCTCTGAGAGTAAAAGACCCTCAAGGAAGCAACAGGAGAGCAGAGGTGGGGACCACCACAGGGATCCTCAACTCCTACATTGGTGTGGGCAAAATGAAACAACAATCAAGAGAAGATTTTCGGGGACAGATTCCAGCACTGAAATGCTGGCGGTCAAAGGTGGCAAGTCTGCTGGTGATGCGGGGTTCCAGGAGCCTCCTGCCACGGACCATGACGGGTCTGATCATTTACAAGCATGCAGGTCAGTCTCTCCAGAGAAAGATTTGATGCCCCCCAAAATATACCTGCTCCCGCTGTGAGTTACATGTGTGTGTGTCCCCTGCCCTCAAAACATAACATTTATTCATACTGTTATTTGTCCGATTGTATATAAGGTGATAAAATGAGCAAAGGGATGGGGAGAATGATGCACAAATATCCATGGTTTTGAAAGCTGTTCCAAAACAGTTAGCTTTCCCCTTCTCCCTTCTTTTAACTGAAAGATGATTTATCCTGGTCAAAGAATTGACAAAACGAGACCTGTCCCCTCTCTCAGTAAAGACAAGAATTGTGGAGGAAACACGAATGATAGTGAGATCTTAGTTGAAATCTGGTGAACTTTTAGCTCCCTGACAGTGGATATTCAAGGCTTGGGGGGATTAAGGTCAGATTTTTGTACCAGGAAAGTCTCCTCTGCAGTTGGTGCCAGTTTGTTCTCCAGTTGTCTGACTCAGCAGGTAATTCAAGACTGAAAGGACACAGCAACAGGTCACAGATGCACCAGCCGGGCTGCTGGGACCTTCTGAGAAGCATTAACTTTGGCGATAACCATGTACTAAAAAGTTTCAACATGCAGACAATTCATATTAATATCTATGAGGCTACTTGCTTGCACTTTTTACCCAATTGGATACAATTTTCAGAATAATTTAAAAATAAAAAAAAATAATGTGACTACCCAAGCTAGTTTGCACCAATGAGACAATTTGAAACAAAACAAATATTTTGAATGTTCCTATTACCCAATCATTTAAGTTTCTTGGTTTCTGTTTGGGAGCAAGTCAAGGTTTGGTGTGTGTGTTTTTTGTTTGTTTGTTTGTTTGTTTTTTTGCATAATGCTTGGTTTGGGGGCTTGCTTTTACAAAACTTTTACTTTATAAAATGTGTGTGTGTGTGTTTTCATGTGAATCACAGGACCCAGAGAGAGCTTCCTATGTTCATTCAGGGCAGGATGAGTAGGAAAATTAATCTCTGGATATAAATAATATTATAACGGCTTGTTTCTCTGAAAATTTTATGGGTCGTTCAAAAAACTCTCATTTACTTATTCACTCAGGCATTTATTGATTATAGTGCATCAGGCTTTTATTGCAGGCACTTGACATCTGAGAGCTTACTGTCTGGTGGGGATGAACACAAACTATGCCACAGTTAATCGCAGTTGAGATAAGTGATGTAGGAGTGTATAACGAGGAAAGTAGATCTGTGCTGGGAGATCAGAGAAGGACTGTCTTAAGGAAGTGACGAACTGCCTGTGGCCCAGGCATGACGGGAACTAATCGAGGAAGGAACAGGGAAGGGTGTGCAGACAGCATGCCACTGGGGTCTGGGGAACCGAAAGCTGCTGCTGCTGCTGCTGCTGGGGTATAGAGAGGGAGGGGACGCTGGTGGGGATGAGGTCAGAGAGGTGGGGAGGGCCGTGCAAAGCACGCTAAGGGAGTTAAACGAGAAGTGACACCGTTTGACCCATATACTGAAGCAAGCAAATTTCTTGTAATCTTTTGACTATGATTTAAGTGTGGCTTCGCTACAGTGTCTGGGAACAGAATAAAACACTACTTCTAGTCTAGACTAAGAACTCCTCACTAGTAAACATCTGTGGTCATTCCCCAAATCTACTTTCAATGTAATTTCATGGAAGACAGTTAAAGAAGCTAGTTGTAGACTTAATGGTAATTAGAGAAAAAGGAATGCTTGCAATTAGAGTCATAGTGGCTGGCTCTCCAAACTTAAAAGCACTGCTCTGGAGAAAAAGAATATTCAACATAGACGCCTATTAATAAAATGATATCAGTGGGCCTATAGTTACTTCTTGCTGTGGGTTATTGTCAAAATATACCCACTAAGCAAATCCTATGGGCCATATATTATACTGGGAGCTGAGGATAAAAAGTGACAGAAAGACTTGATTCTTCACTCAAGTGGCCTATTAACTAGTGACAGAAGTTGAATATACACTTGAAAAGATGAAAGTTCAAGATTTTAGAAGAGGAATACTATAGGAATTTGAAAAAAAGGGAAATTGCTGGGAGCTACCACAACCTGGGATCCCCTTAAGAGCTGGGATTGGGACTGAGGAAAGGAGAAGCTAGCCTGGCAGAGAGGCCTGGTGGGCATCCAGGCCCTTGGGGCAGGTTGAGCAGGACCCCCTCAGGTGGAGAGGATCCCCCCACTGCCAGGTCATCAGGAACAACTGAACGCTTGGCATTGGTAAAGGCAGACCCTACAGGAGTCAAGGATGACTCCAGATCTTGGACCTTGGGAGGCAGTAAAAGCTGGTGCTACTGACAGAAACAGAAGTGTCAGAGGCCAGCTAAATTGGGAAAGACAATGAGTTCAATTATAGGCAGGCTGTTTGTGGTAGTGCAAGATCAGCTATTGAGCAGACTACATGAGTCATATCACTGAAATGCGGGAGGGCAGTCCAGGCTCAGTCTGAGTGGTTTTTTCAAGCATTAGTGAACTATACACAGACTGACATTAAATCGCTGCATATTTCCACTGGTCATTCACGTGATGTCTGAGCACAGGACAATCACACCAAGATATTAATAGTGAAAATCTTCTCAAGGCCAGAGAGGATCTGGGTACCATTCTCAGGTGGGGGGACTGGAAAGTGAATGACATCTGTAAAGGCTGTAGATGGGACCAGCTTGAGCACCAGGGTCCCCGTGTAGGACAGGAATATGAACTTGCACTCCTGCCACTTCAGACATGAACAAGCAGGACCAGTCTCAGCCAGAACCACAAAGCAGAAGCAGCTTCTAAGCCCCTTCTTCCTTGTTTCTTCCTGGTATTTAGTCCCACAAGGACACTCTACCCACTACCCACTCTACCCACTACCCACTACCCACTCTACCCTCCCTCATCAAAGCCTCATGCAGAGAAACTGTCTCTGTTAGCAACCTACAACTTAGAGGAAATTTAAATCATCATGCCATCATGCCATCATACCCACACTCGTGGAATGGAAAAGATTTTGCCTTTTTTTACATAGAAAATTTACATTAAAAAATTATGTTAGCTTATGCTTGAAACTTTTCAATAGCCTCTTAGTCGCCATCTGTGGTGAGTTCAAAATCGTTAATAGAATTTACAAGGGTCTGAATGATCTGTCAAACCAGCCTCCTCAGCTTCAACAGCATTGTTAACAATGACCACTCAGGCTGGTCTGTCTTCAGGTCTCTGAAAGAGCCATGCTCTCACCTTTCAGGAATGCCTTCATATTATCCGATCTTCGCTTCATCAGATTAATTCTAATCATTTCTATTTAATTTGGATGTCATTCCTTTGGGGAAAACTTTGTGATTCCCTAACCAACACTCAGGTCGCCTTCATTTCCATATCGTCTTTTAAAACTTTTATTGCAATATTGTTCATTTCTTATATTGTATTAGTTTCAGGTGTACAGAATAGTGATTCAGTCAACATATCCTAGTTTTTTTTAATATATTTATTTTTATTGGAGGATAATTGCCTTAGAGAATTTTGCTGTTTTCTGTCAAACCTCAACATGAATCAGCCATAGGTATACATATATCCCCTCCCTTTTGAAACACACTTTCATCTCCCTCCCCATCCCACCATTCTAGGTTGATACACAGCCCCTGTTTGAGTTCCCTGAGCCACACAGCAAATTCCCATTGACTATCTATTTTACATACGGTAATATTAAGTTTCTATGTTACTCTTCCCATACACTTCACCCTCTCCTCCCCTCTCCCCATGTCCATAAGTCTATTCTCTATGTCTGTTTCTCCATTGCTGCCCTGTAAATGAATTCTTCAGTACCATTTTTCTAGATTCTGTATATATGCATTAGTATACAATATTTATCTTTCTCTTTCTGACTTACTTCACTCTGTGTAATAGGGTCTAGGTTCATCCACCTCGTTAGAAGTGCCTCAAAGGTGTTCCTTTTATGGCTGAGTAATATTCCATTGTGTATATATACCACAACTTCTTTATCCATTCATCTGTTCGTGGACATGTAGGTTGTTTCCATATTCTAGCTATAGTAAATAGTGCTGCAGTGAACACTGGGATCCATGTGTCTTTTTCCATTTTGGTTTCCTCAGGGTATATGCCTAAGAGTGGGATTGATGGGTCATTTGGTGGTTTTATTCCTAGTGTTTTAAGGAATCTTCATACTGTCTTCCATAGTGGCTATAAATGTGTATTTACATTCCCATCAACTGCAAGAGTTCCCTTTTCTCCACACCTTCTCCAGCATTTATTTTTTGCAGACTTTTTCATGATGGCGATTCTGACTGATGTGAGGTGATGTCTCATTGTAGTTTTGATTTGCCTTTCTCTAATAATGAGCAATGTTGAGCATCTTTTTATATGTTTGTTAGCCATCTGTATGTCTTCTTTGGAGAAATCTGTTTGGCTCTTCTTCCCACTTTTTGATTGGGTTGTTTTTTTGGTATTCAGTTGTATGATCTGCTTGTATATTTTGGAAATTAATCCTTTGTCAGTTGTTTCCTTTGCCATTATTTTTTCCCATTCTGAGGTTGTCTTTCACCTTGCTTATAGTTTCCTTTGCTGTGAGAAAGCTTTTAAGTTTAATCAAGTCCCACTTGTTTACTTTGGTTTTTATTTCTATTACTCTATGAGGTGGGTCATAGAGGATCTTGCTTTGATTTATATCATCGAGTGTTCTGCCTTTGTTTTCCTCTAAGAATTTTATAGTTTCTAGTCTTACATTTAGGTCTTTAATCCATTTTGAGTTTATTTTTGTGTAAAGTGTTAGGAAGTGTTCTAATTTCATTCTTTTACATGGAGCTGTCCAGTTTTCCCAGCACCGTTTATTGAAGAGGCTGTCTTTGTTCCATTGTATATTCTTGCCTCCTTTGTCAAAAATAAAGTACCCATAGGTGCATGGGTTTATTTCTGGGCTTACCATCTTGTTAGATTGTTCTATATTTCTGTTTTTGTTCCAGTACCATACTGCCTTGATGACTGTAGTTTTGTAGTATAATCTGAAGTCAGAGAAGGTTGATTCCTGCAGTTCCATTCTTTCTCAAGACTGCTTTGGCTATTCAGGGCCTTTCGTGTTACCATATGAATTGTGAAATTTTTTGTTCTAGTTCTGTGAAAAATGTCATTAGTAATTTGATAGGGATCACATTGAATCTGTAGATTGTGTTTGGTAGTATAGTCATTTTCACAATACCGATTCCTCCTACCCAGGAACATGGAATGTCTCTCAATCTGTTTATGTCATCTTTGATTTCTTTCACTATTGTCTTATAATTTTCTGTGTACAGTTATTTTGTCTCCTTAGGTAAGTTTCTTCCTAAATATTTAATTCTTTTTGTTGCAATGGTGAATGGGACTGATTCCTTAATTTCTCTTTCTGATTTTTCATTATTAGTGTATAGAAATGCAAGTGATATCTGTGTACTGATTTTGTATCCTGCAGCTTTGCTAAATTCACTTATTAGCTCGAATAATTTTCTGATACTATCTTTAGGGTTTTCTATGTAGAGTATCATGTCATCTGCAAACAGTGAGAGCTTTACTTCTCTTTTTCCAATCTAGATTCCTTTATTTATTTTTCTTCTCTGATTTCTGTGCTTGGACTTCCAGAAGTATGTTGAATAATAGTGGTGAGAGTGGACACCCTTGTCTTGTTCCTGATCTTAGGGGGAATGCTTTCAGTTTTTCACCATTGAGAATAATGTTTGCTATAGGGTTATCTTATATGGCCTTTACTATGTTGAGGTTGGTTCCTTCTATGCCCATTTTCTGAAGAGTTTTAATCATAGATGGGTGTTGAATTTTGTCAAAGGCTTTTTCTGCATCTGTTGAGATTTTTGTATAGTGTTTATCTTTTGATTTGTTAATATGATGTATCCCACTGATTGATTTGCATATATTGAAGAATCCTTGCATCCCTGAAATAAACCCAACTTGATCTTTGTGTATAAGCTTTTTGATGTATTGCCGAATTCCATTGGTTAAAATTTTGTTGAGGATTTTCGCATCTATGTTCATCAGTGATATTGGCCTGTAGTTTTCTTTTCGTGTGTCATCTTTGTCCAATTTTGGTATCAGGGTGATGGATGCCTCATAGAATGAGTTTGGAAGTGTTCCTTCCTCTTCAATTTTTTGAAAGAGTTTTAGAACGATAGGCATTAGCTCTTCTCTAAATGTTTGATAGAATCCTCCTGTGAAGCCATCTTGTCCTGAGATTTTGTTTTTGGGGGGAGATTTTTTATCATAACTTGAAGTTAAGTGATTTTATTTGGGTTGTTCATAATTTCTATTTCTTCCTGGTTCAGTCTTGGAAGATTGAACTTTTCTAAGAATCTGTCCATTTCTTCCAGGTTATCCATTTTATTGCCATATAGTTATTCATAATCTCTTATAATCCTTTGTATTTCTACATTGTCTGTTGTAACCTCTCCTTTTTCATTTCTAATTTTGTTGATTTGATTCTTCTCTTTTTCTTCATGAGTCTAGCCAAAGGTTTGTTAATTTTGTTTATCTTCTCAAATAACCAGCTTTTAGTTTTACTAATCTTTACTTATTGTTTCTTTCATTTCTTTTTCACTTATTTCTGCTTGGATCTTTATGATTTCTTTCCTTCTGATAATTTAGGGGGCTTTTAATCTTATTTTTCCAGTTGTTTTAGGTGTAAAGTCAGATTTTCTATTCAACATTTTTCTTTTTTCTTGAGGTAGGATTGTGTTGCTATAAACTTCCTTCTTAGAACTTCTTTTGCTGCATCCCATAGGTTTTGAGTTGTGTTTTCACTGTCATTTTTTTCTAGAAATTTTTTTATTTCCCTTTTGATTTCTTCAGTAACCTGTTGGTTATTTAGAAATGTATTGTTTAATCTCCATGTGTTTGTGTTTCTTACAGTTTTTTTTCTTGTAGGTGATACCTAGTCTCATAGCGTTTTAGTCAGAGAAGATGCTTGATATGATTTAAATTTTCTTTAATTTACTGAGGTTTGATTTGTGACCCAAGATGTGGTCTATCCTGGAGAATGTTCCATGTGCACTTGCAAAGAAGGTGTATTCTGCATTTGGATGGAATGTCCTGAAGATATCATTGAGATCCATCTTATCTAATGCATCATTTAAGACTTGTGCTTCTTTATTATTTTTCTGTTTTGATGATCTGCTCATTGGTGTGAGAAGGGTGTTAAAGTCTCCTATTATTATTGTGCTACCATCAATTTCTCCTTTTATGTCTGTTAGTGTTTGCCTTATGTATTGAGGTGCTTCTTTGTTGGGTGCATTGTTATGTCTTCATCTTGGACTGATCCCTTGTTTATTATGTAGTAGCCTTCCTTATCTCTTGTAATCTTCTTTATTTTAAGGTCTATTTTGTCTGATATGAGAATTGCTACTCCAGCTTTCTTTTGCTTCCCATTTGCATGGAATATATTTTTCCATCCTCTCACTTTCAGTCTGTATGTATCTTTAGGTCTGAAGTGGGTTTCTTGTAGACAGCATACATATATATATATATATATATGTCTTGTTTTTGTATCCATTCAGCCAGTCTGTGTCTTTTGGTTGGAACATTTAATCCATTTACATTTGAAGTAAATATTGATATTTATGTTCCTATTGCCATTTTTTTAAATTGTTTGGAGTTGATTTTGTAGATCTTTTTTCTTCTTTTGTATTTCTTAACTATATAAGTCCCTTTAACATTTATTGTAAAGCTGGTTTGATGGTACTGAATTCTCTTTAACTTTTGCTTATCTGAAAAGCTTTTTATTTCTCCATCATTTTTGAGTGAGATTCTTGCTGGGTACAATAATCTTGGTTGTAGATTTTTCTCTTTCAGTACTTTAAATATATCCTGCCATTCCCTTCTGGCCTGCAGAATTTGTGCTGAAAGATCAGCTGTTAAACTTATGGGGTTTCCCTTCTATGTTACCTGTTGCTTTTCCCTTGCTCCTTTTAATATTCTTTCTTTGTGTTTAGTCTTCATTAGTTTGATTAGTATGTGTCTTGGTGTGTTTCTTCTTGGGTTTATCCTATATGGGACTCTGTGTCTCTTGGCGGAGAAGGCAATGGCAACCCACTCCAGTACTCTTGCCTGGAAAATCCTATGGACGGAGGAGCCTAGTGGGCTGCAGTCCATGGGGTCGCTAAGAGTTGGACATGACTGAGTGACTTCACTTTCATTTTTCACTTTCATGCATTGGAGAAGGAAGTGGCAACCCACTCCAGTGTTCTTGCCTGGAGAATCCCAAGGACAGCAGGGTCATACAGAGTCGGACACGACTGAAGCGATTTAGCAGCAGCAGCAGCAGTGCCTCTTGAACTTGATTGACTATTTCCTTTTCCATGTTGGGGAAATTTTCAACTACAATCTCTTCAAAACTTTTCTCATACCCTTTCTTTTTCTCTTCTTCTGAGACCCCTAAAATTTGAATGTTGGTGCATTTGATATTGTCCCAGAGGTCTCTGAGATGATTGTCAATTCTTTTCATTCTTTTTACTTTATTCTGCTCTTCAGAAGTTATTTCCATCATTCTATCTTCCAGCTCACTGATTTGTTCTTCTGCTTCAGATACTCTGCTATTGATTCCTTCCAGAGTATTTTTATTTTCAGTAATTGTGTTGTATGTTTATTCTTTAATTCTTTTAATTCTTTAATTCTTTTAGGTCTTTGTTAATTAATTCTTGCTTTTTCTTCATTTTGTTTTCAAGGTTTTTGATCTTTATTATCATTATTCTGAATTCTTTTTCAGGTAGTTTGCCTATTTCCTCTTCATTTATTTGGACTTCTGTGTTTCTAATTTGTTCTTCATTTGTGTAGTATTTCTCTGCCTTTTCGTTATTTTTTTTTAAACTTATTGTGTTTGAGGTCTCCTTTTCTCAGGCTTCAGGGTTAAATTCTTTCTTCCTTTTGGTTTCTGCCCTCCTAAGGTTTGTCCTTTGGTTTGTGTAAGCTTCATACAGGGTGATATTTGTGCTGAGTTTTTTGGTTTCTTTCTTTTTCCTCTGATGGGCAAGGCTGACTGAGGTGGTAATCTTGTCTGCTGATTATTGGGTTTGTATTTTTGTTTTATTGTTTAGATGAGGTGTCTTGCACAGGGTTCTACTGGTGGTTGGATGATGTTGAGTCTTGTATTCCAGTGGCTTCCTTTGTGTGAGTTCTCACAATTTGATACTCCCTAGGGTTAGTTCTCTGGTATCTTGGAGTCTGCTCCTATTACAAAGATTCAGGACTTTATCTCTGGTCAGGAATGAAGATTCCACAAGTAGTTTGTTATGGCATTAAGTGAGATTAAAACAAATACTCAAACATGAGAAACCAAAGGGGAACCCTAGATAAATGGCAGTTACAAAATCAGGCAAATAATAATTAAAATAATGGAATATACACATATACATATACATATACACCCATAAGCAAAGTCATAACAGTCCAACAAAAATAAAGTACAGTTGATTGACCCAGTGAACAAAGGAAATCAAAAATTATGTTTACCAGTTAAGAATAAAACTAACTGAAGCACAAATTGGAAAACAAAAAAGCAAGGTGCCAAGTGGGGAATAAAGCAATGAAAACAAGACTAACAAGTATGTTGAAAGGAAAGCAAAGAAAGAAGAGAAAGCAAGAACAGATATGCAAAGTTAAATAGAGGTAGATGAAGAAGATTTATATACATTAGAGATTAACTTCAAGGGGGAAACAACAGTAGAAAAGGCAGCCAAAGGAATAAATGTAGAAAAAATATAATAGTTTTAAAAAATTAAAATTGTAAAAAAGAGAAAAGAAAAAGAAAGAAAGGGGGAAAAAAAGGAGGAAAACTCCACACAACTGCAAAGGGCCAACGTAGAGGCAGAGGTTTATAACAATAAAAAGTGTGACTGAATACACACACATATATATACACACCCATAAGCAAAATCAAAACAGTCCAACAAAAATAAAGTACAACAAATTGACCTGACGAACAAAGGAAACCAAAAATTATATCTACCAGTTAAGAACAAAACTAACTAAAGCACAAACTGGAAAACAAAACTAAAGCAAGATGCCAATTGGGGAATAAAGCAATGAAAATGAAACTAACAAATATGTTGAGAGGAAAGGAAAGAAAGAAAGAATAGGTATGCAAAGTTAAATAGAGGTAGATAAAGAAGATTTATATACATTGAAGATTAGCTGCAAGGGGAACAGAATAGTAGGAAAAGCAAACAAAGGAATAAATGTAGAAAAATCATAATAGGTTAAAAAAATTAAAATCAAAAAAAGAAAAGGAAAACTCCACAGAGCTGCAAAAGCCCAATGTAGAGGCAGAGGTTTATGACAACAAAAAATGTGACTTAGTGGAAAAAAAGCTCAAAAATTTAATTAGATTTCATAATGCCAATAAAATCTACAACTACAACAGAGGGGGAAAACACACACACATAAATCCAATAGAACAAGTGAAAACGTAAGAATAAGTCACTGCTGTCAGAGTCACTGCTGTCAGAGTCCTTTCCCTCACTGGGAGTCACAGTCCACCTCACCTCCCTAGGATGCCCTCCAACACTTTGCTGCTCTCTGGACCTGCTCTGGGGGCAGCTCAGAATCTAATCTGGTCCTATGCCTGTGTGTTCTTGCTTCCAATGTCCACAGCTATCAGAACTAATGTGTTTTCCTTTGTGGGAGCTCTCAAAGTCCTTTAATATATTCCATAGACACGGAGTCTGCCTAGTTGATTGTGGAAATTTAATCTGCAGCTTGTATAGCTGGTGGGAAAGTTTTGGGTCTTCTTCCTTAGCCACACTGCCCCTGGGTTTCAATTGTAGTTTTATTTCCACCTCTGGATGGGGGAATCATCCACTGGGGTTTGCTCCTGAGGCTGCCCTGGAGGACTTGGATTTGCCCCTGTGAGGGCCAAGTGTGGAGGAGGTGCAGCTGCTTGGGTCACAGTGGTTCTGGCAGCACCAGGTACTCAGGGGAGTTGGCAGCTAAGGCAGCAGGAAATACAATGCTCTAGAAGGGTATAGCAACCAGTATTGGCCAATACACTCCAGTATTATTGCTTAGAGAAGCCCCCTGATGGAGAAGCTTGGCAGACCACAGTCTACAGGGTCACAAAGAGTTGGACACAACCAAAGCGACCCTGCATGTATAGACACAAGATTTTTTTTTTTTCTTTTTTTTTTTGCCTGTGGCAGCTCTGCCCTAGTGAGAGTTGAGTGTGAAGGTGGTGAAACTGCTTGGCTTGCAGGGACCCTGGGTGCACCAAGTGTGCAGGACACGGATGTAATTCCTCTGCCCCAGGAGTTATGGCCCTGTCTGAGTCTTTTTTTAAGACTCTTGTAGCTAGAAATGAGAAGGCCTCTTTCTTTCACCAGTCTTTCTCTGTAGCTCTGCCCCTTCAGGCACTTAGAGGGATC
Organism: Ovis aries; assembly: GCF_016772045.2. Classification (NCBI taxonomy): domain Eukaryota; kingdom Metazoa; phylum Chordata; class Mammalia; order Artiodactyla; family Bovidae; genus Ovis; species Ovis aries. The sequence goes on from NC_056059.1 coordinate 2,230,784, forward strand.
CCTTGCCTGGGGTCCTTGTCTGTTGTTGGTGCATCAAGCACATAGAGGGGGCCCCCTGGCTGGGTTCCTACTCTGTAGATCAGCATGTCAGGCACTTAAAGTGACACCCTAAGTGGTGTCCTACTCTGTAGTTCTGGCGCATCAGTCTCTTAAAGAAGCACCCTGGGTGGGGTACTATTCAGTGCATCAGGTGTTTGATGGGCCAGCCTCTCTATTGTTCAGCTGCCAATGCTGGAGTGTGGGAAGAGAGAGGCTATGGTGATGGCTCCACCCCCTATGCATGACTCAGCAGTTTCGCCTTGCTTCCATGGCTGCCTGGCTTTCCTCCACAGGCATTTCCCACCCCAATCTCCTCCCTCAAATCCCCTTGATTTGTCTCTCTACAGTTAACAGCAGCCCTCATCCTGGGATTGCTCCACAATCCCTAAATTCCAGCTCCTAGCTGCTGCGCCTTCCAGGGGAACCTGCATCCCTGTCTGGGGTCTGTATGACTGTGGCAAGGACTGTCTGATTTTCATTCCATTTAGGCTGCCACAGATCAACTGTTTCACTCCCAGCCTTAAATGTTTCTCCTCTGACTCAGACAATTGCCCCGATGTGGAGATCAGGCCTCTGTTTCAGTTCCCCCACCCACTAAGGGCAGGTTCAGTCCTACTAACACTCCTGTTTTTCCTACCGAGTTCCTTTGTCCTACCACATTTTGCATGCTCCTATATATTCTTTTCCACTGGTCAGGTCCTCCTGTCCACTCTGAGCTGCTGTTCTGCATGCACTTCTGTGTCTGAAGCTGTGTTCCTGATGTATCTGTGGAAAGAGATGGACTCCACGTCCACCTGCTCCTCCACTGTCTTGTTCTCCCCCGACTATCGCCTAATTTTTAATTGCCAACATCTATGTCTTTTCATAGTTGAAGATATCAGGTTTGTTTTCTACAGTGTTCAAAGTGCTTGGCAGATAGCACATATTCAATATACAGTTTTTGACTGAACAGATTCAGGGAAAATGAATTTTTCAAAGGGAGTCCTTCTTCCTGTGTGAAATCATAGTAGTCAGTGGTGGGTTGCCTCACCTGTGGTAGAGCCCCATATAGAGCGTACTCTTCACCAGCTGTTGGCGGATATCAGTGTCAACCACGGGGCCTAGTCAAAGGCAGACCCTGCCCCCAACCCCAGGGTCTCTGATGCCTTCCTCTGGGGTTGGGCCATGACTCTGTACTTCTAATACATTCCCAAGTGATACAGATGCTGCTCATCTAGGGATCACAATTCAAGAACCTCTGTTCGAAGCTACAAATTCTCCCTGGTAAAGACTGAGTGTGTGAAGCATAATCAGAGTTTTCTGTCATCCTCTGCTCAGCACTGACACAAAGCACAAAATCAGGTCACCTTCCTGATTTCCCACCATCATCCCAGTGTGGGGTGGGTCATCAGACTGAAACCGTAGGCTGACAAAGTCCCGGCTTTACCAGGAACTCAGCTGTCATCATTTGACTATTATTTCCCTTCAAATCCACTTCCCCATCCTAACTGCCCCTTCTTGCAAAAATTTTCCTGTTTTTGACAATTTTTCCTTCTCATTGAGTATATCTGGTCCCAACCAAGTCCTGCCACTTCTTCTTCTGGATGCTGCTTTGATCTGGGTCCTCTTCCCCATTACCACCGTACCCTTATGACTGACTCTCTTCTACCTGTCTGTTCTCCCTCTTCATCCATGCTTTACCTAGTTTTGGTCTGGACTCATCTACCAGGTTAAAATTGGCTGAAACTAGTTAAAATGAGCTTGATGTATTAGTGACAGAAATTGAAAATCAGGTATACAGATGTCTCACGATCTTCAGAGAGTCAGGCAATGTGGCTCCCTTGCTTCCATGCCTTCTCTCTGTGGTTCTTATTTTCTCTGACTCCAGTCAAGCTTCCTTTGTACAGCAGAGAATAAGCATTGTGGACAAAAACAGTGGCAGCCTTGCATTTTACAGTGGCTTCATAGAAAAGGTAAATGTTCTCTTCAAGCAGTTTCATGAAATCCCAGAGAAGGAATAGAATTAGCCTTTCTTAGGTCACATCTGTAGGCTAACCACTGTCAGCAGGTCACTATGCTTGGGCTATGTCCTGAGTGAAAGGGTTGGATATAAAATGTAGCTGCTGGCAACCCCTTCAGAAACTTATGAATTGGGGAATGAATATTCTAACACCAAAAAGAATAGCACCAGTACCAGAAGAAGTGGGAAAAGAATTATGAGCAGGAAAAAGCAAAACCAGCAAACAAACAAACAGTACAAGGCCCCACTGTATAGCACAGGAAACTATATTCAAATGATAAAACATATTGGAAAAAATATAAAAAGGAATATATGTGTGTGTGTCTGTGTGTGTGTGTCTGTGTGTGTGCATGCTTAGTTGCTCAGTCATGTCTGACTCTTTGCGACCCCATGGACTGAAGTCCGCCAGGCTCCTCTGTCCATGGGGGTTCTCCAGGCAAGCATATGAAAGAATGTTGTTGAATCACGCAAAGACGCCAGGATTCTTGGCCCCCAGAAGAGAAGAATTCAATCCGGGGCCAGAGACGAGGCTTGATCCCTCAGAGGTTTTGTGTAATAAAATTTTATTAAAGTATAAAGGAGATAGAGAAAACTTCTGACATAGGCATCAGAAGGGGACAGAAAGAGTGCCCCCCGCCCCCTGCTAGTCTTCACCTGGATGTTATATAGTCACCAGCAGTCTGTTTATAAAAGAAAGGAATGTCTTAAAACTAAGCATGGCACCAGGCTTCTCACCCATAAGATACATTTTGGAATAATCTTGGCACTAAATGGTTCATTCTGGGCCATAAAATGATTAACTTGAATCTTGAAGAAGGGCAGATTACCATACAAATATTTGTATTTACATAGATTCAGTTCAGTTCAGTTCAGTCTCTCAGTTGTATCCAACTCTTTGCAACCCCATGAATCGCAACCAGCCAGGCCTCCCTATCACCAACTCCCGGAGTTCAGACTCACGTCCATCGAGCCAGTGATGCCATCCAGCCATCTCATCCTCTGTCGTCCCCTTCTCCTCCTGCCCCCAATCCCTCCCAGCATCAGAGTCTTTTCCAGTGAGTCAACACTTCACATGAGGTGGCCAAAGTACTGGAGTTTCAGCTTTAGCATCATTCCTTCCAAAGAAACCCCAGGGTTGATCTCCTTCAGAATGGACTGGTTTGATCTCCTTGCAGTCCAAGGGACTCTTGAGAGTCTTCTCCAACACCACAGTTCAAAAGCATCAATTCTTCGGCGCTCAGCTTTCTTCACATAGATTAGGGGAACAATATGAGTATAACATGCTGGTTTGTTAAGTGGGTTCTGAGCCAAGAGGTGGAACTGACTTGAAGACAGAGTTTGGGGTTAATGCATAGTACATTAGCATAGCTGAAGATAAACATTTCCATAAGAGAAATGCATTGGTTATCTCTAGGTTTGAGAATATTTAACTTCAGGTGAAACCAGGTGTCATTCTGGCAACACAGTATTTTAAGAGAAACCTCCTTTTAAATTTGTGTAGAGAAGGAAAAAATATCGCTAGTTTGTTTCCTCTTGCCGCTTAAGAGAGATAAAAATATCTGACACTTGCAGGCTATTTCCTCCGTTTGGAGACCCCTGGCCTTCCTGCCTGTTACCCTCTCACATACTGGAGAGGAATATATCCCTCCTCCAGGAATATATATATATGGCTTCCCTGGTAGTTCAGTTGGTAAAGAATCTGCCTGCAATGCAGGAGACCCAGGTTTGATCCCTGGATGGGGAAGATCCCCTGGAGAAATAAATGGTAACCCACCCCAGTATTCTTGCCAAGAAAATCCCTTGGAGAGAAGAGCCTGGCAGGCTACTGTCCATGGGATTTCCAAGAGTTGGACACAGCTTTGCAACTAAAACACCAACATATTTATTAAATATATATATATATTTATATATATAATATGTTTGTTGTTCAGTCAGTTATGTCCAATTCTTTGTGACCCCTTGGACTACAGCACACCAGGCTTCCCTGTCCTTCACTATCTTCTGGAGTTTGCTCAAACTCATGTCCATTGAGTCGATGATGTCATCCAACCATCTCATCCTCTGTCACCCCCTTCTCCTCCTGCCCTCAATCTTTCCCAGCATTAGCATCTTTTACAATGAGTCTGCTCTTCACATCAGGTGGTCAAAGTATTGGAGCTTCAGCTTCAGCATCAATCCTTCAAATGAACGTTGATAGTTGATTTCATTTAGGATTGACTGGTTTGATCTCCTTGATGTCCAAGGGACACTCAAGAATCTTTCTCCAACACCACAGATCAAAAGCATCAATTCTTCAGCACTCAGCCTTCTTTATGGTCCAACTCTCACATCCATACATGACTCCTAGAAAAACCATAGAGTCACTTTGCTATACAGCAGAAATTAAACAACACTGTAAATCAACTATACTTCAATTTTTTTAAAGTAATGTTCAACTACCATCAAATCCAATTCTTCCCTTCCTAAATATTTGTCATCTTTTCCAAATGCCCATATTTAGATATGTTTCCTTATTTTTATCCTCTTCCATGAAGCTTTTCCAGACTATTCTGAACCATGGTGACCTTTTCCTTCTTGCAATTTCCACAATCTTTATAGTCTGTATCAGGTGTTTAGTATTGTCATTTGTTGGTAGTTTCATGTGTATTGGTTCCCTTTTCTCTACACAGCAAGCCACTTGAAGGTAGGAATCTTGTCTCACACCTGTTTTCCTCCCTATGCAGTGAATGTGCTAAGTCACTTTAGTCATGTCTGACTATTTGTGACCCACTTTAAGCACAATTTTCTCTCCCTGTCATCCTGTGTGCCTGCTTGCTCACTTATTTACACATTGAGCAACTCTTTCTTAGAAACTTACTCTGTATCAAAGCAAGTTTTTAGCTGGAAATACAGTGGAAAATGCAGTAATAGCTTCATCCCTAATGAATTTATATTCCATGTGGTAAGACATGATCAAACAGGTAAATTTTTTTTAAAATCCATGAATAAATAAAGCTAAAGGAACATACAGCTAGTAGAACAAAGCAAGTTTCCCTGAGGAACTAATAATTAAAGAACAATCCAAAGGAGTAAAAAGAAGAGATATTTTACTTTAGGAAAAAAGATACAACACAAGTGAGCACACAAAGATAAGCAAGATTTGAAGGAAGAGGATTTCCTTGCGGCCCAGCAGGGAGCAGGAGGGGGGGTGGGGAACCAACTGTGAGCTCCTTAACAGCCACAGTTAGGAGTCTGGAAGATATCCTAATGACAAGGGGAAATTTCTGTAGACTTTCAAGTAAAAGAAAGACATTTTCACTTTCATGTTTTGGAAAAACACTCAAGCTTCTTTTGGAAAATAGATAGGAAGGACAAGATAGAAGCCAAAGAAACCCTGTTAGAAAGTCAATGCTGTGTTCTGGGAAAGAAGGTGATAGAGGCTGTAAGAATAAAAAGAAGTAGATGAGGGGCTTGCCTGGCAGTCCAATATTTACGACTCTGCCTTTCCAATGCAAGGGGATGCAGCTTCAATCCCTGGTCAGGGAACTAAGATCCCACATGCCTTGTGGTATAGCCAAAAAATATAATAAATAAAATAGGCAAGCAAAAAAAATTGCTGTATAGCACAGGGAACTATTTTTAAAAAAAAGAAAGAAAAAGTAGATGGATTTTTAAAGTATTTTGAAAGTAAATCAAGTAGAACTTGATGATTAAGTATCTGTGGAGCTCATCTCATGTTTCTGATTTAGATAACTGGGTAGAGTTTATTACTGTTTACTATAGAGAGAACACACTGTTTAGGAGGCAGATAGAAAAGAAGAGGAATTCAATTTTTGACATGATAGTCTGAGGCACAAAATAGACATCCAGAGAGAGATATTGAAGAGACATATATAGGTCTGGAGGTCAGAAGAGGCATTGCAACTTTAGATGAAGATTAGGAGGTCTTGGGCCAATAGGTGGCAATTGGTGAGTTCTCCCATAGGAAACTGTAAACTGAGAAGATTCGGGCATGGAGAACCCCATGGAACGGCAGCATTTAATGGTCCTGGGACAGAGCAAGGAGAAGGTGGAAACCAAGGTGTGTGTGAAGGAAAGAGAGAATGGATGGAGGTGGACACAGAGGGCAAATGGGGGGCCTGCTCCTGCATTTAGAGAGCCGCTGAGCTCAGAGAGAGAAAGATGATGAAGACACAGAAAACTGGGTGGATTGCTTATGTATTGAGGCACCAAAAAGGATGGAGCCCAAAGCACGAAATAGAAGGGTTGCTATGGTAAAGAAAATAGGTGTCTTTCTTCCCAATAGAAGTGAATGAGGAAGTGGTAGATATGATCAAATGCCGATCTACTGATTATAAAATTTCTTTTTATGGCCTTAAAGAATGAGGGGAGTTTGCATGGTTGAGCATCCATGGAAATTTGAATTTCAGATAAGCAAGTAGTTTTTCACTGGAGCACACTCATAACGTAAAAAGTATTTGTTGTTTATCTGAAATTCAAATTTCACTAGGCATGCTGATATCTTTTTTTCTAAGTCCAGCAGTGCTAAGAATAGAAAGAGAGAAAAAGCACACTGAAAGCACTGCTGGGACTAATAACTCAGCTTATGGGACTGCAGCTGCAGGAAGTGCAATTTCCCTTTGCAGCTCATCATTTAAATGCAGATACCACCAAAGGAGGCAATTGGACACACACCTCCAGGAGTGACATCATGAAATAGCCAGGTTCCACACTTAGCACAGCTTCATAGATTTATCCATATATGTCCCCAGAAAAAGTTGAAAAATTAAAACTAAGTCAAATATGCTTTACAACTAAGATGTTTAAAGCAAAGTAACATTCCACTGAGCAGTTTTTCTCTCAATATCTATTTAGCGGGGGTGGGAGGTGGGGGGGTAAATACTGCTCTTTACCTTCTCCTTTTAAGCAGTTATGAAGATCACTGGGAAGGCTAGGTTCATAGATTCATGGTCCATCCTGGTCACTTTCCAGTCTGTTCTGTGAGGACCCCTGAATATCAGCACACTTATTATCTATTGTTACCAAACCAAATTTGGGTTCTGGTAAAGAAAAAGTACACCATTTATTGCAGGCACCAAGCAACGAGTCCAGGGCAGCTAGTACTCAAAACACCCAAACTCCTCGATGGGTGTCAGTAAACCATTTTTAAAGGCCAGGTGAAGAAGAGAGTCACAGGGAATACAATCAGCTTGTGCACAGTTCTCTGATTGGTTGATGATGAGGTAACAGGGCAGGATCATGGGGTTAACACTATCAGTCATCAGATGCCAGTAAGTCTGAGGACGACATGCTCATGGTCATCATAAGTTCTTCCATTTGATACGGGTTTTAGCATCTATAAAACCACTCAGCTAATGTGTATCAGATACTGCTATCCAGATACTTCATAGAGGAGCTATGGCAGAGGATATGGGAATGGGTTTGATTTGGGAAGGCCCCATAGGGTCCTCCCTGGAGAAGGGAAAGGCTACCCACTCCAGTATTCTGGCCTGGAGTCAGACATGACTGAGCGACTTTCACTTCACTTCACATAGGGTCCTGCTCAGTTATACTATTTCTTCCTTGGACATATCATTTCCTGGGAGTCTCTTTCTTCCAAAGCCTCTAATTGTGAAAGCATTCTTTGTAATAGTTAATAGCCTGTGTCTTATTTCCTGTTAGTCCTAGATTTATATGCACTCCATAGATTTTTGTTTGTTTGTTTTACTTTCGTTGCATATTCTGCTACTTCTTTCTATTAGTCATTTTGTACAAACAATGAGACCAACATTCAGTTGTCAACGTCCATTCCATGAATGAAAGATAAGTTGTTCACCATCTTCAACATTCAGATGAGAAAGTTTACTTGAAGTGGCCTAGAGAGAAACATTCATTTCCAAGAGTTAACAGAATTTATTGTCTTCCTTATGCCTTTGCTTTGGTTTGCTGAGTCTTGTAGGCATTAATAGCAACCTTTCTCCTGTTCATTCTAAATTATAGCTGAATTGGTACAAAATGCAGGCACGAATATTACCTCTAGAGATGAGTTACTCAGGGTGACTCCACACAGAGTCACAAGGTCTCACTTTCAATTCTTGCTTTCTCTTTACTTGGAGCAGGCAGGCTACAAAAGGCGAAGTGGCCCTCTCTTCATTTATATGAAAAAAAATGGAGAAAAATCAATATATTTTTCAAATAGATTCATTGCTAGTCTAATACACGTTTTAGAACTAATTTCTTTCCTAGAAGTAAATAATTTTGAATTCTTTGCAGTCCTCAGCAAAAATTGAAACATACATGATGCTTCTTTATTTTACAGAGTAAAAGTTCTCGAAAAGAAATTTATGACATCACATTTTAATATTTTGTGTGATTTCACATGAAATTTCAGCATTTATCTCAGTAATTTGTATAAATTTTGAATAAACAGGAACAATGAAGACACTGAAATTTATGTGTGTGTGTGTGTGTGGAATATATAGAAAAAAAACTTGAAAGGCTAGGAGAAATGGCAGGTTTTTTTTTTTTTCTGTCTTTCGATGATACATCTTATCTTAGCAGGCTTTTTTATTTGTAATTGTTCTGAGTTTAGGAGATAATCTTTTGAGAAACAAAATGACAGTGTCATCAATAATACTAATTGTCTTGACTATTACATGACCAAAATCAAGTGAGTTGATTCATTACCTTCAATTTGGCTAATGAAGCCACTCTGATTTTTGAAAAGAACATGCATTCTGTAGGCCAATTATTTAACAAGTAGTGATTTTAGAAAGAAGAAAAGAGAAACAATAGAAATTTTCTGCCTATAAATATGTCTTAGAGTAAATTTGAATCAAGCAGGAATTTTCCAACTTTGGAAAGCTTCAGGCAGAAGTAGATAGAAGTATCATGCTCCTTCAGAGGTAAAAGTCAGTGTCTATGTATTATGAAGCAGTTTACACTTTACTATGTTTATCTTTGTGTTATAATTTCCATGATTGTTAAATAACCAACTATACCAAAGTGCAAAATACTGAATAAGCAGGAATATCAGTTAGACTGAGTTTATCTACTTCTTATTTAAGGACAATATGTATTTAAAATTTACAGTTATCTTGAACTATGTCCTTTCTTTAATGAATTTATATCTGTTTGGCAATATGCAAAAAGAACAGAAAAGAAAAACACCCTCTCTCTTTCAGTCACACAAATTCCTTTTTAATCCTATGTATTTAGATATTTATGCAAACAGAAAATGAACACTAGGTAAATATTGGGTGCAGTACTTGTTGCTACCAAATCATGATTTATATCTGAGAGTGTATTTATAGCTTGAACATTTCCCGCATTCCATATTTGAGTCCTTATCTTCTTTGTAGCCATTGCAGAGTAGTTCTACATTCATTTTATTTTTTTAATATAAATTTATTTATTTTAATTGGAGCCTAATTACTTTACAATATTGTAAATTTCTGCAATCACCTCAGACATAAGTAAATTTAAATACAGTGTCTAATTCGGTTCAGAAGTTAAGATGCCCCAGGGATTTGCATTCTGTTTATGGAACTCGGACTCTCAAACTCAGAGCCATGACCTCCCTACCACCTCTATCAGAGGCAGTAAGGATTCCAGAGGACTCAGTTCTCTTCCATTAACTTGCAGGTTTATGCAGGACTGAAGATACCAGAGTTCCTGGGTTTAAGACGCTTCTTCGAGGGGGCTTTTACTTTAGACATTATACTGAAGACTTTCCTCTTTCCTTCATGATTATCTAACAAGTAATCATCAAAACCTCTCTATTTTCTGCCTTAGTTGCACCATTTTGTGCTTGTCTGTCCCTTTGAGCCTCACCTGAACAAATTCTGAGTGTCTGTATTTTAGAGACTTGGGGTTTAGGCTAGCTTGCAACTCTGAGAGTGTTAACTAAAATGTTTTGCCACAGTTTCAGACAATAGCAAGGTAGAAAAGGAGGAATAAAGAAAGAAAAAAATAGTAACTAGAATAAAATAGAAGTCATAAACACTATCAAAATGTCCATGACTGGACCCTGGTTCCAGTCAGCACTTAAAAGGCTCAAAATTCCACCAGGCAGTGATGGAAAGAACCAGAAAGCCCACCTCACCCTGCAGTTCTCAATCTGGGCTGCTGGTTAGAGTCACAGGGAAATTTTTTTTAAGTGTTGCTACCAGGGCTTCATGCAGATCCCTTTAAAAGTGATGTTGTAAAGTAATTAGCCTCCAATTAAAATAAATAAATTTAAATTAAAAATAAATAAATAAATAAAAGTGATGTCTCAGCAACAGCAAAACTTTAAAAATCTCCCAGATGGGAACTTCCCTGATGGTCCAGTGGTTAAGAATCCCCAACGCAGGGGACACAGATTCGATCTTGGTCAGGGCACTAAGAGCTCACACACTGAGAGCAACTGAGCCCGAGAGGTGCAACTAGAGAAAGCTCACACACCAAAACAAAGACCCAGAACGGCCAAAATAAATAAAATGAAAAACTAAAACTTCCGAATGGTTTTAATGCACAGCCAGGCCAGGGTGAACTAATTTGCTCCCAGAAGATACATGTGTCTTAAGAACGATACTTAGGACAGAAGTCCAACTGGCGGCTTTCTGTGATCTGGTCGCAGTAGGACAGAATCTGGGATGAGAAATAGTACAGATAATTTCCTCTTGCTTGTCCCAAACCATTTGGGACAGGGGTTCCCAAAAGTGACAACTCAATTGGAGGACATACAATATACAATTGTCTTTCACAGTTTTCATCTTGGATGAAACCTTAAATTTCTCATCTAGTTGCAACTTACTTATAGATGACATGATAGGAAATAAAATCAAACTAAATCCATAGTTTGCAAAGGATAATCCCTTCACTAGTAACACCAGAATCATGTGGGAAGTTGTTAGGCATGCAGACCATTGGGTCCCAACTTAGACTTACTGAATCAGAAACTCTGGGAGTACACCCGGCCCCTAGTTTGACAGACCCTTGCCCTCTGTGTGAGTCTGATGCATGCTTACTTTGGGGACCCACTGAAGCAGAGACTGCAGAAGAGAAAACATACAGTTGAATAGAATGTGTTCACACTTTCACGGGGTAATCATAGGGTTCTAGAGAGGGTCAAGAAGTCTGATGCAAATCTGCACAAAGCAAGTAAAGGGGATGATACATGTTTATATTTGGTAACTTTCTATGTCCTTTTAAAATTATTTAATACTTTTTTCATACGTATATGTATATATAAATATATGGTTTTGTGTATGAATAGATATAGAGACATAGATGAATTGCAAGCTGAAACCAAGATTGCTGGGAGAAATATCAGTAACCTTAGACATGCAGATGATACCACCTTTATGGCAGAAAGTGAAGAAGACCTAAAGAGCCTCTTAATGAAAGTGAAAGAGAAGAGTGAAAAAGTTGGCTTAAAGCTCAACATTCAGAAAATTAAGATCATGGCATCCAGTCCCATCACTTCATGAAAAATAGATGGGAAAACAGTGGAAACAGTAAGAGATTTTATTTTCTTGGGCTCCAAAATCACTGCAGATGGTTATTGCAGCCATGTAATTAAAAGATGCTTGATCCTTGGAAGGAAAGCTATGATCAACATAGACAACATATTAAAAAGCAGAGACAAAAAAAAAAAAAAAAGCGCAGAGACATTACTTTGCCAATAAAATTCTATGTAGTCAAAGCTATGGACTTTCTAGTAGTCAGGTATGGATGTGAGAGTTAGACCATAAAGAAACCTGAGTAGCAAAGAACTGATGCTTTTGAACTGTGGTGCTGGAGAAGACTCTTGAGAGTCCCTTGGACTGCAAGGAGATCCAACCAGTCAATCCTAAAGAAGATCATTCTTGGGTATTCATTGATGGGACTGATGTTGAAGCTGAAACTCCAATACTTTGACCACCTGATGAAAAGAGCTGACTCATTTGAAAAGACCCTGATGCTGGGAAAGATTGAGGGCAGGTGGAGAAGGGGACGACAGAGGATGAGATGGTTGGATGGCATCACAGACTCAATGGGCATGAGTTTGGGTGAACTCAGGGAGCTGGTGATGGACAGGGAGGCCTGGAGTGCTGCGGTTCATGGGGTCACACAGGGTTGGACACGACTGAGCGGCTGAACTGACTGAGCTGATGCATGTGCAGATGCTTAGTCACTCCGTCAGTCGTGTCTGACTATTTGCAACCCCATGGATTGTAGCCTGTTGGGATCCTTTGCCCATGAGATTTTCCAGGGAAAAATACTGGAGCCTGGTGCCATTTCCTTCTCCAGGGGCCCTTTCCAACCAGGGATCAAAAACATGTCTCTGGTGTCTGCTACATTAGTAGGTAGATATTCTTTACCACTGTGCCACTTGGGAAGCACATATATACATTTGCTTGGGTATACACATGTATACGTAGTTATACATGTGTATATGGTATACATGTGTATACCCAAGCATGTGTATATAGCCCCATATACTTGTATATATAGGGCTTCCCTGGTAGCAATGTAGAATTCACCTGCAGTGTGGGAGTCCCAGCTTCAATCCCTTGGTTGGGAAGATCCCTGGAGAAGGAAATGACAACATGGTAAATCCCATGGACAGAGGAGTCCGGCAGTCAGTCTTGGGGTCACAAAGGTTGGATACGCCTTAGTGACTAAACCACCATGACAAGTATATATACATGTATATGAAAGTGACAGGTGCTCAGTCGAGTCTGACTCTTTGCGACCCCATGGACCATACAGTCCATGGAATTCTCCAGGCCAGAATACTGGAGTGGGCAGCCTTTCCCTTATCCAGGGGATCTTCTCAACCAAGCGATCAAACTCAGGTCTCCCACACTGCAGGCAGATTCTTTACCAGCTGAGCCACAAGGAAAGCCCAAGAATACTGGAGTGGGCAGCCTTTCCCCTCTCCATCGGATCTTTCTGACCCAGGAATCCAACCGGGGTCTTCTCCATTGCAGGTGGATTCTTTACCTAATGAGCTATGAGAGAAGTGCATATATATGTATACACACATACATGTACATACACAGACACACACACGTATACATGCGTGTATATATGCCCATGCATGTGCAGGCACACAAACACACATCAAAAGGATAATTGAGAAATTCAAGACACATGGAAGCAAGGGTAGAAAACTACTAAATCCACCAAAAAAAATGCAAATATGGAGATCTACTGCAAGTTTTAATTATCATAGTTACAGTGATCAAAGCAAAAAAGAAACAGGATTCAGAGAAGAGCAAATCAAGTGTTCAGATGAAATATGTTTTTTTTTCTAGTAATGAAAAATAACTGAGCAATTTTCTCTCCTTATAATGACCGAGGACATCTCAATAAACTGAGTTGCTCCTTGGCTACCTGGTGTAAGCAACGTGTGCCACTTTCTTTCACAATCAAGGTTTGGCAGAGGACAGGGTTAAGGTCCATATCAAGAAGTTTGAGAGCTACCTCAAGATAAGCACTTAAAAGTACATTTCTCCATCTCCAAAACTCCCTGGACACTCAGAATTTGTGGGAAAAAACAACATCAAAGAAACAAATGCCTGTGTCCACTGGTGGCCTGCACTTTTTCTTGATAAATAACTCAAGATCAATCCTCTCTTGTGTAACCACATTAACTTCCCATGATTGTATATAATAACTTGTACATTCTTGCAAGGATGATTTTAAAAATGATATCATGCCTTGTTTTATTTTTACTTCAATATTAAATAAAATGTGTCATTGCAAGAGCTTATTGATTTTATAAGAAATACAAAAATGTATCCTGAAAGTTGAAGCTTATATATTTTTTATTGTTTTGTATGATTGACTATGTACAACAAGTCATTTGTGAAGAAGAGAAAACGTTGGGGTAAAATTATCTTAGATTTGCTTAGGAAGTGCCTTCAAAGAATAGAAAAAAAGAGAATATGCTTCTTCTTCACCATCCCCCTCCACATTTGCTACACTAAGTCAAAGTGACAAAAAACAAGTATACGTTGAGGCCACCCGTTAAAATTATTCATATTCATACCGATTTTACTACAAATGAAGCCACACCTCCACTATCCCTTGGGAGATATCTTAGCCCAAATTCTACTCTGTGCAGAAACAAGGCTCAGAAATGAAGTTAACCTCTGTACTTACTTCATACCTTTCCCAGTGTTGAGTTAGCATGCAGATAAAGGATTAATTCTCATGTAGTTATCACAATGATATATTGCTACTCTAAAGACAGACACCTGCGGTTCTATTTGCAACTGTTTAATTCCCCTAAATTTTGTCAAGTGCCGTTAAGGGATCAAGTGTGGGAATCAGCAAATTCTGCTCCAGTGATTCATGAATATAATGTGAATATTCTGCAAGAGGGAAAATATATACATTTATATCTATAATATACATATATGTATGTATATATACAGTTCAGTTCAGTTCAGTCGCTCAGTTGTGTCCACTCTTTGCGACCCCATGAATCGCAGCACACCAGGCCGCCCTGTCCATCACCATCTCCCAGAGTTCACTCAGACTCATGTCCATCGAGTCTGTGACGCCATCCAACCATCCCATCCTCAGTCGTCCCCTTCTCCTCCTGCCCCCAATCCCTCACAGCATCAGAGTCTTTTCCAATGAGTCAACTCTTCACATGAGGTGGCCAAAGTACTGAAGTTTCAGCTTCAGCATCATTCCCTCCAAAGAAATCCCAGAGTTGATCTCCTTCAGAATGGACTGGTTGGATCTCCTTGCAATCCCAGGGACTCTCAAGAGTGTTCTCCAACACCACAGTTCAAAAGCATCAATTCTTTGGCGCTCAGCCTTCTTCACAGTCCAACTCTCACATCCATACATGACCACAGGAAAAACCATAGCCTTGACTAGACGGACCTTAGTCAGCAAAGTAATGTCCCGGCTTTTGAATATGCTATCTAGGTTGGTCACAACTTTTCTTCCAAGGAGTAAGCGTCTTTTAATTTCATGGCTGCAGTTAACATCTGCAGTGATTTTGGAGCCCAGTAAATAAAGTCTGACACTGTTTCCACTGTTTCCCCATCTATTTCCCATGAAGTGATGGGACCGGATGCCATGATCTTCGTTTTCTGAATGTTGAGCTTTAAGCCAACTTTTTCACTCTCTACTTTCACTTTCATCAAGAGGCTTTTTAGCTCCTCTTCACTTTCTGCCATAAGGGTGGTTTCATCTAGATACATAATCTCCTATAATAGTTAAAGCTGTCATAATTAGACTCAAATAAAATGCTATTTGTGTGAAATCAAACTGAATCTATTAGCAGTTTATATTCATCATGTACTTCCTTAGAAGTACACATTAAGATGCTATTTGAAAAGTAAAACTGTTTAAAAATAAAAGGCAGTTTTCATTATAGCAACAGTCAGGAAGTTTTTAAATATTAAGCCCGGAATTTTACCTTTACTCTTCACTGTACCTTACAGAAAAAGACATAGCTGCATCAATATCAAGAAAGTGGAGGATTATTATTGTTGTCGATATTCAGTTCAGTTCAGTTTAGTTCAGTCACTCAGTCGTGTCTGACTCTTTGGAACCCATGAATCGCAGCACAACAGGCCTCCCTGTCCATCACCAACTCCCAGAATTCACTCAGACTCATGTGCATAGAGTCGGTGATGCCATCCAGACATCTCATCCACTGTGTCCCCTTTTCCTCCTGCCCCAAATCCCTCCAAGAATCAGAGTCTTTTCCAATGAGTCAACTCTTCGCATGAGGTGGCCAAAGTACTGGAGTTTCAGCTTCAGCATCATTCCTTCCAAAGAACGCCCAGGGCTGATCTCCTTTAGAATGGACTGGTTGGATCTCCTTGCAATCCAAGGGACTCTCAAGAGTCTTCTCCAACACCACAGTTCAAAAGCATCATTTCTTCGGTGCTCACCTTTCTTCACAGTCCAACTCTCACATCCATACTTGACCACAGGAAAAACCATAGCCTTGACTAGATGGAACTTTGTTGGCAAAGTAATGTCTCTGCTTTTGAATAAGCTTTTTAGGTTGGTCATAACTTTTCTTCCAAGGAGTAAGCGTCTTTTAATTTCATGGCTTCAGTTAACATCTGCAGTGATTTTGGAGCACCAAAAAATAACGTCTGACACTGTTTCCACTCTTTCTCCATCTATTTCCCATGAAGCGATGGGACCAGATGCCATGATCTTCGTTTTCTGAATGTTGAGCTTTTAGCCAACTTTTTCACTCTCCACTTTCACTTTCATCAACAGGCTTTTAGTTCCTCTTCACTTTAGTTCCTCTGCCATAAGGGTGGTGTCATCTGCATATCTGAGGTTATTGAGATTTCTCCTAGCAATCTTGATTCCAGCTTGTGTTTCTTCCAGTCCAGCGTTTCTCATGATGTACTCTGCATATAAGTTAAATAAGCAGGGTGACAGTATACAGCCTTGACGTACTTCTTTTCCTATTTGGAACCAGTCTGTTGTCCCATGTCAAATTCTAACTGTTGCTTCCTGACCTGCATATAGGTTTCTCAAGAGGCAGGTCAGGTGGTCTGGTATTCCCATCTCTTTCAGAATGTTCTGCAGTTTATTGTGATCCCCACAGTCAAAAGCTTTGGCATAGTCAATAAAACAGAAATAGATGTTTTTCTGGAACTCTCTTGCTTTCTCAATGATCCAAAGGATGTTGGCAATTTGATCTCTGGTTCCTCTGCATTTTCTAAAACCAGCTTGAACATCAGGAAGCTCAAGGTTTACGTATTGCTGAAGCCTGGCTTGGAGAATTTTGAGCATTACTTTACTAGCGTGTGAGATGAATGCAATTGTGTGGTAGTTTGAACATTCTTTGGCATTGCCTTTCTTTGGGATTGGAATGAAAAGTGACTTTTTCCAGTCCTGTGCCACTGCTGAGTTTTCCAAATTTGCTGGGATATTGGGTGCAGCACTTTCACAGCATCATCTTTCAGAATTTGAAATAGCTCAACAGGAATTCCATCACCTCCACTAGCTTTGTTCATAGTGATGCTTTCTAAAGCCCACTTGACTTCACATTCCAGGATGTCTGGCTCTAGATGAGTGATCACACCATCGTGATTATCTTCATCTTGAATATCTTTTTTGTACAGTTCTTCTGTGTATTCTGCCACCTCTTCTTAATATCTTCTGCTTCTGTTAGGTCCATACCATTTCTGTCCTTTATCGAGCCCATCTTTGCATGAAATATTCCCTTGGTATCTGTAATTTTCTTGCAGAGATCTCTAGTCTTTCCCATTCTCTTCTTTTCCTCTATGTCTTTGCATCAATCGTTGAGGAAGGCTTTCATATCTCTTCCTGCTATTCTTTGGAACTCTGCATTCAGATGCTTATATCTTTCCTTTTCTCCTTTGCTTTTTGCTTCCCTTCTTTTCACAGCTATTGTAAGGCCTCCTCAGGCAGGCATTTTGCTTTTGTGCATTTCTTTTCCATGGGGATGGCCTTGATCCCTGTCTCCTGTACAATGTCACGAACCTCATTCCATAGTTCATCAGGCAGTGTATCTATCAGATCTAGTACCTTCAATCTATTTCTCACTTCCGCTGTATAATCATAAGGGATTTGATTTAGGTCATACCTGAATGGTTGATTGGTTTTCCCTACTTTCTTCATTTAAGTCTGAATTTGGAAATAAGGAGCTCATAATCTGAGCCACAGTCAGCTCCTGGTCTTGTTTTTGCTGACTGTATAGAGCTTCTCCATCTTTGGCTGCAAAGAATATAATCAATCTGATTTTGGTGTTGACCATCTGGTGATGTCCATGTGTAGAGTCTTCTCTTGTGTTGTTGGTGGAGGGTGTTTGCTATGACCAGTGCATTCTCTTCACATAACTCTATTAGCCTTTGCCCTGCTTCATTCCATATTCCAAGGCCAAATTTGCCTGTTACTCCAGGTGTTTCTTGACTTCCTACTTTTGCATTCCAGTCCTCTATAATGAAAAGGACATCTTTTTGGAGTGTTAGTTCTAAAAAGACCTTGTAGGTCTTCATAGAACTGTTCAAATTCACCTTCTTCAGAGTTACTTGTTGGGCCATAGACTTGAATTACTGTGATATGGAATGGTTTGTCCTGGAAATGAACAGAGATCATTCTGTCATTTTTGAGATTGCATCCAAGTACCCTAAAGCGTCTGTCTACAATGCAGAAGACCTGGGTTCGTGCCCTGGGTTGGGCAGATCCCCTGGAGAAGGCGATGGCAATCCACTCCAGTACTTTTGCCTGGAAAATCTCATGGACAGAGGAGCCTGCTAGGCTACAGTCTATGGGGTCGCAAAGAGTCGGACACGACTGAGTGACTTCACTTCACTTCACTTCACTTCACTGCATTTTGGACTCTTTTGTTGACCATGATGGCTACTCCATTTCTTCTGAGGGATTCCTGCCCACAGTAGTAGATATAATGGTCATCTGAGTTAAATTCACCCATTCCAGTCCATTTTAGTTCACTGATTCCTAGAATGTCAACGTTCACTCTTGCCATCTCCTGTTTGACCAGTTCCAATTTGCCTTGATTCATGGACCTGACATTCCAGGTTCCTATGCAATATTGCTCTGTACAGCATTGGACCTTGCTTCTATCACCAGTTACATCCACAGCTGGGTATTGTTTTTGTTTTGTCTCCATCCCTTCATTCTTTCTAGAGTGATTTCTCCACTGATCTCCAGTAGCATATTGGGCACCTACTGACCTGGGGAGTTCCTCTTTCAGTATCCTATCATTTTGCCTTTTCATACTGTTCATGAGGTTCTCAAGGCAAGAATATTGAAGTGGTTTGCCATTCCCTTCTCCAGTGGACCACATTCTGTCAGCCCTTTCCACAATGACCCACCTGGCTTGCGTGGCACCACAGGGCATGGCTTAGTTTCACTGAGTTAGACAAGGCTGTGGTCCTAGAGTGATTAGACTGACTAGTTTTCTGTGAGTATAATTTCAGTGTGTCTGCCCTCTGATGCCCTCTTGCAACACCTACCATCTTGTTCATATTATATGTCAGCTATTGCTCATCAGAAAACAAAATAAACTGGGAATTTATCTTTATTTAACTTACATGATGTGTAGGATGACGCCATGATTGAAGTCACCATTCTCCACGTGCATTTCTTACTTTTGTGGTTTGTGTATGAAAAAGAAATGCTCTTTTATCTTTCATTAAAACTTCTTTTGAAGTTTTACATTTTAAAAATTTAATTGTTTCTATCTTCGCATTAGAACAGGTGCTTCAAAGACTTAACAAAAAGGCAAAGGTAACTGGAAAGAAATGAAGTGATTGTATCTGGTATATACAGTTAATGGAATTCATTCATGCTTGATGTCCAGGAAAAATAATATTAACTTATCATTTAGATTATGCCATAGTGAAAAATTTTGCCCTCCAAATAAAAAGATAAAAAATTCAGGGGAGGTTTGAACAGGAATACAAAATAAAGAGCAGGCATTGAAAAAAGCCTCAATGAACAGTGTTGAAAAGGTTCAAACACAAATCTGAGCAATGGAAAAATGCTAATGACTCTGAAGACAGACTCCTATTTGTGATTTACTAGTAAACCACAGCGTAAATTGGTTTTATCTTCTAGAAAACTGAAGCAGAATTATCATAAACCTAAATGGAATGTCTGAATATACATTGCAAAGATCAGAGATGTACATCATAGCTGGCATGAAATGTTACATTTTATATGGTTAGACTTCAAAGAATACAAAGACATCCTTGGCAATTGTGTATGCATGCGGGTGGAGGGGGGAGGCAAATTATTTTTTTTTCCCAGTTAATTTTATTTATTTACTTGTTTGTTTATTTGTTTTACTTTACAATATTGTATATGTTTTGCCATACATTGACATAATCCACCATGGGGATACATGTATTCCCCTTCCTGTGCACCCCTCCCACCTCCCTCCCCATCCCACCCCTCAGGGTCCTCCCAGTGCACCAGCCCCGAGCACCCTGTATCATGCATTGACCTGGACTAGTGACTCATTTCACGTATGATAATATGCATGTTTCAATGCCATTCTCCCAAATCATCTCACCCTCGCCCTTTCCCACAGTGTCCAAAAGACTGTTTTATACATCTGTGTCTCTTTTGCTGTCTTGCATACAGGGTTATCATTACCATCTTTCTAAATTCCATATATATGCATTATTATACTGTATTGGGGTTTTTCTTTCTGGCTTACTTCACTCTGTATAATAGGCTCCAGTTTCATCCACCGCATTAAAACTGATTCAAATGTATTCTTTTTAATGGCTGAGTAATATTCCATTGAGTATATGTACCACAGAATTCTTATCTGCTGGTGGACATCTAGGTTGCTTCCATGTCCTGGCTCTCGTAAACAGTGCTGCGATGAACATTGGGGTACACATGTCTCTTTCAATTCTGGTTTTCTTGGTATGTATTCCCAGCAGTGGGATTGCCGGGTCATAAGGCAGTTCTATTTCCAGGTTTTAAGGAATCTCCACACTGTTCTCCATAGTGGCTGTACTAGTTTGCATTCCCACCAACAGAGTAAGAGGGTTCCCTTTTCTCCAGACCCTCTCCAGCATTTATTGCTTGTAGACTTTTGGATAGCAGCCATTTTGACTGGCATGAAATGATACCTCATTGTGGTGTTGATTTGCATTTCTCTAATAATGAACATCACCAGATGGGCCACACTGAAATTAGATTGATTATATTCTTTGCAGCCAAAGATGGAGAAGCTCTATACAGTCAGCAAAAGCAAGCTGAGGAGCTGACTGTGGCTCAGATCATGAGCTCCTTATTGCCAAATTCAGACTTAAATTGAAGAAAATAGGGAAAACCACTAGACCATTCAGGTACAACCTAAATCAAATCCCTTATGATTATACAGTGGTAGTGAGAAATAGATTGAAGGTACTAGATCTGATAGACAGAGTGCCTGAGGAACTATGGAATGAGGTTCGTGACATTGTACAGGAGTCAGGGATCAAGACCATCCCCATGGAAGAGAAATGCACAAAAGCAAAATGGCTGTCTGGGGAGGCCTTACAAATAGCTGTGAAAAGAAGAGAAGCAAAAGCAAAGGAGAAAAGGAAAGACACAAGCATCTGAATGCAGAGTTCCAAAGAATAGCAGGAAGAGATAAGAAAGCCTTCCTCAGCTATCAATGCAAAGAAATAGAGGAAAAGAACAGAATGGGAAAGTCTAGAGATCTCTGCAAGAAAATTATAGATACCAAGGGAATATTTCATGCAAAGATGGGCTCGATAAAGGACAGAAATGGTATGGACCTAACAGAAGCAGAAGATATTAAGAAGAGGTGGCAGAATACACAGAAGAACTGTACAAAAAAGATATTCAAGATGAAGATAATCACGATGGTGTGATCACTCATCTAGAGCCAGACATCCTGGAATGTGAAGGCAAGTGGGCTTTAGAAAGCATCACTATGAACAAAGCTAGTGGAGGTGATGGAATTCCTGTTGAGCTATTTCAAATTCTGAAAGATGATGCCGTGAAAGTGCTGCACCCAATATGCCAGCAAATTTGGAAAACTCAGCAGTGGCCACGGGACTGGAAAAAGTCACTTTTCATTCCAATCCCAAAGAAAGGCAATGCCAAAGAATGCTCAAACTACCACACAATTGCATTCATCTCACACGCTAGTAAAGTAATGCTCAAAATTCTCCAAGCCAGGCTTCAGCAATATGTGACCCATGAATTTCCAGATGTTCAAGCTGGTTTTAGAAAATGCAGAGGAACCAGAGATCAAATTGCCACCATCCTCTGGATCATCGAGAAAGCAAGAGAGTTCCAGATTTCTGTTTTATTGACTATGCCAAAGCCTTTGACTGTGTGGATCACAATAAACTGCAGAACATTCTGAAAGAGATGGGAATACCAGACCACCTGACCTGCCTCTTGAGAAAACTATATGCAGGTCAGGAAGCAACAGTTAGAACTGGACTTGGAACAACAGACTGGTTCCAAATAGGAAAAGAAGTACGTCAAGGCTGTATACTGTCACCCTGCTTATTTAACTTATATGCAGAGTACATCATGAGAAACGCTGGACTGGAAGAAACACAAGCTGGAATCAAGATTGCTAGGAGAAATCTCAATAACCTCAGATATGCAGATGACACCACCCTTATGGCAGAAAGTGAAGAGGAACTAAAAAGCCTGTTGATGAAAGTGAAAGTGGAGAGTGAAAAAGTTGGCTAAAAGCTCAACATTCAGAAAACGAAGATCATGGCATCTGGTCCCATCACTTCATGGGAAATAGATGGAGAAAGAGTGGAAACAGTGTCAGACGTTATTTTTTGGTGCTCCAAAATCACTGCAGATGTTAACTGCAGCCATGAAATTAAAAGACGCTTACTCCTTGGAAGAAAAGTTGTGACCAACCTAGACAGCATATTGAAAAGCAGAGAATTTACTTTGCCAACAAAGTTCCATCTAGTCAAGGCTATGGTTTTTCCTGTGGTCCTGTATGGATGTGAGAGTTGGACTGTGAAGAAAGCTGAGTGCCAAAGAATTGATGCTTTTGAACTGTGGTGTTGGAGAAGACTCTTGAGAGTCCCTTGGATTGCAAGGAGATCCAACCAGTCCATTCTAAAGGAGATCAGCCCTCAGGTTTCTTTGGAGGGAAGGATGCTGAAGCTGAAACTTCAGTACTTTGGCCACCTCATGCGAAGAGTTGACTCATTGGAAAAGACTCTGAATCTGGGAGGGATTGGGGACAGGAGGAGAAGGGGATGACAGAGGATGAGATGTCTGGATGGCATCACTGACTCGATGAATGTGAGTCTGAGTGAATTCCGGGAGTTGGTGATGGACAGAGAGGCCTGGCGTGCTGTGATTCTTGGGGTTGAAAAGAGTTGGACATGACTGAGCTACTGAACTGAACTGAACTGAACTGAATAATGAACAATGTTGAGCATCTTTTCATGTGTTTGTTAGCGATCTTTATGTCTTCTTTGGAGAAATATCTATTTAATTCTTTGGCCCATTTTTGATTGGGTGGTTTACTTTTCTGGAATTGAGCTGCAGGAGCTGCTTGTATATTTTTGAGATTATTCTTAGCACTTTCCTATTCTCTAGAAGATCTCACTGACCAGGCTGCTCCAGAAGCTGCCCAGGAAGCGATTCACGCTTACTGATAATAAGACACAGTACTTTCCCAAACTGCTCAAGTATATTAATTCAAATATTCATGAATTTGTTAACTTACTAGCAAATGAGACATTAGGAAGTAGAGTAAATTGTAGAAGTATTGTTAGATCTGTGTATTTTTTAGTTCATTTCAGTATTTCTTTTAGTGATTTAGTGTAAAGGAAATTAAAAATAAACAATTAGTTTAATTTATACTTTTACCTAGATATCACTATTTAGATTTTTAAATATTACCTTATAATATTTTAATGCATTTAATTTTAATAAGGTTGTTCTGACTTTTAGTTGTATTTCTTAATGGCAACATATAAAGTTGATACATATGTAAACTTTTGTTGATATATGAAGAATCTTTTGAAGAATGAAACCTGTCAAAAAAATTTCTTAGTGTTTTTGTCTTAATGGAAATTTTGTTCTATTGGGATTTTCAATAAAATTGAAGCTTTGTAACTTTATTTTTTCAAAACATCTTAATTTAGTTCCACAAAATTGTACTTTCTGTTCTATGATTGATAAACAAATGATAGGGTTAATCAAATAGTATAAGAATCTTTTTAAATTAATTTTTATTGGAGTACAGTTGCTTTACAATGTTGTTAGTTTCTGCTGTACAGTAAAGCGAATCAGCTATACATATACATATATCGCCTCTTTTTCGGGTTTCCAGCAGAGTTCCCTGTGCTGAACAGTAGGTTCTCATTAGTTATCTGTTTTATGCATAGTAGCGTATATTGGAGAAGGCAATGGCACCTGACTCCAATACTCTTGCCTGGAAAATCCCATGGATGGAGGAACCTGGGGTCACTAACAGTCGGAGACCACTGAGCGACTTCACTTTCACTTTTCACTTTCATGCATTGGAGAAGGAAATGGCAACCCACTCCAGTGTTCTTGCCTGAAGAATCCCAGGGACAGGGGAGCCTGGTGGGCTGCCGTCTATGTGGTCGCACAGAGTCAGACACGACTGAAGGGACTTAGCAGCAGCAGCAGCAGTGTATATATGTCAATTCCAATCTCCCAGGTCATTCCCTTTCCCGCCTTGGTATTCATATTTGTTCTCTACATCTGTGTCTCTGTTTTCTGTTTTGCAAGTAATATCGTCAATGCCATTTTTCTAGACTGCACATATATGTGTTAATATACAATTTGTTTTTCTCTTTCTAACTTACTTCACTCTATACGACAGTCTCTAGGTCCATCGACATCTCTATATAAATATATATATATACACATATATATATATATATATATATCTTTCTAAGTAGACTACACACTAGGGAAAATATGAATTAGAGGAAATAAAGAACCACATTATTAATTAGGTATCTGTAATTCTGGGCTTTCCTCATAGCTCAGTCAGTAAAGGATCTGCCTGCAATGTAAGAGAACCAGATTTGACTCCTGGTTCAGGAAGATTCCCTGAAGAAGGAAATGGTAACCCACTCCAGTATTCTTGCCTGGAGAATCCCATGGACAGAAGAGCCTGGTGGTCTACAGTCCATGGTGTCACAAGAGTCGGACACAACTCAGTGACTAAACCATCTGTAATTCTACTGCTAATTGGAAAAGTCTATTTAATAGACTTATTGTTTGAAATAATTATTTGTTACAGGTATTTCTGTTGCCATTTGGGAAAATATCTTTCAATTATTTTCAAATATGTTTATTCTTTGAAATATGTCAAATACAAGAAAATTGCATCTAAGTGAAAGTGTGGAGCTATTTCCTTCTGTTTTTCAAAATGATCCTCTCCATACAGTTATCCTGTCCATAACTAAGTTAGAAATTAGATTATCAATATTGGCATTTCCAAATGGTGCTTCATGTGGCAAACAGATGCTTGGAGGCCTTATAAGTAGGTTAATTTTGAGCCTCAGTCCCAAGAAGCTTTTCTTAAAATTTATCCCTGAGTCAGGAAGATCCCCTGGAGGAGGGCATGGCAACACACTACAGCATTCTTGCCTGGAGAAACCCATGGACAGAGGAGCCAAAGGGTTGCAAAGAGTCAGACAGGACTGAAGTGACTTAGCACACATGCACACAGTTGATGTACAAGGTTGTTTTAGATTCAGTTGTCTAGAAAAGTTATTTGGTTATATATAGATATATATTCTGTTTCATATTCTTTTCCATTATGGCTGATCATAAGATTCTAACTATAGTTCCCTATGCTATACAGTAGGACCTTGTTGTTCATCCACCCTATATACAATAGTTTTAATTAACACACTAAAATCAGTGTAGTCAGTCCTTCCCCTCATTGTCCCTCTTCCTGGTCTCCTCTTATCAAATTCATGTCTACATTCTACAACTTTACTTTCGCAAGATCGCCTATTATCTTTTTCTATTGTCACAACTATTACACTAGTGCTTGTCCTCATTACTGTTGACTTTGGTGATTGTAATAGCTTCTTTTTCTTTCTTATCTCTGAGGTAACACAAACAGAATAATCTTTCTAATAATCTACTTTCTTACTCGGATTCTTTATTGAGTTCCTCCTCCAACTGAATATAGTTAAAGCTTTTTGCATGTGTGTGCCTGTATGTGTGTGTGTAAATGTCAGTGCTAGATGAAGGCAATTTTTTTAGGCTCTCCACAATCTTAATTTTTCAACTAGACATCCCAGTATAATCTGACCCAAACCTCATGTTCCTTCCAAACAGCCACTTACCTGACCTGATAACCTGGTGATTCCTACTGCTAGACATTCACTGAAAGGGTCTTCTATGTCTGGAGTACTCTATGAACTTTCCCCTCCACCTGGCAAAAATTCTCTCCAGGTTCCAATTCCAATTTCTATAAACATTTTCCATTAGGCTCTAACCACCTTCTCACCCCTAGCAATACATTATCTTTCTCTTCCTTGCAAAGTACTTAATTTCACATACATCACATGGTAACTTGAATTCTAGCTAGTTGTGCTACTGTCCAGCATAAAAAGTGTCAAAGTATAACCTCCTTGAAGGGAAAAGACTGAGACTTTCTCACCTTTGCATTTACCGCAGAACCTTATATAACCTTGCACACACACAACAGATTACTTGGTGAGAGAATGATTAAGTAAATAAATGGAAAAATGAAGGAATATACGAATAAGTGAATGAAGAGAGATCAGTGTTCACTCAAAGTGGCTGGAGCTGCTGTATAACATTAATATTTTGCCAAGACACTCACTTGGCGTCATAGCAGAATTTATATGCAAAAACATATTTCTAATTCATTCAGTGCATTCTTGCTTACCTGTAAATAAAGTAACTGCCTTGTCAATTATCCATGGCAACTTGAGACTACCTTAGAAGTAATGCTTAGCCAGATAAGGTTAATGAACTGACTAAACTGGAAGGAAGTAGTGGGGGAGGATGAGGTTATAAGGATTCAAACACTTAGCAATTACAAAAAAACTCTATCATAAAATCAATTTGAATTAAGAATCTGCCACATGCAGAAAAGTAAAGAGTCGGGCACGACTGAGCAACTTCACTTTCACTCTTCACTTTCACGCTTTGGAGAAGGAAATGGCAGCCCACTCCAGTGTTCTTACCTGGAGAATCCCGGGGATGGGGGAGCCTGGTGGGCTGCCGTCTACGGGGTCGCACAGAGTCGGACACGACTGAAGCAACTTAGCAGCAGCAGCAGCAGCAGCAGCAGCAGCAGCAAAAGGACTAAATAATTACAGTGATAAGTTTACTGATAGCTCTGTTATTATGTACATATCAAAGCCCTATTCTGCATCTGATCAAATATGTTTGTTTTGTCATATCTACACAAAAAGCAAATGAGTGTGTTTTATTTGTGCTTTTGTTTTTCCTTTTCACATCAATGCAAGCAGCTAATAAAAATTGAGCCTCAGTTAAGTCCAGTTCAGTCATGTCTTAATCTGTGACCCCATGAATCGCAGCACACCAGGCCTCCCTATCCATCACCAACTCCCGGAGTTTACCCAAACTCATGTTCATCGAGTCGGTGATGCCATCTAGCCATCTCATCCTCTGTCGTCCCCTTCTCCTCCTGCCCCTCCCAAAATCAGGGTCTTTTCCAATGAGTCAATTCTTCTCATGAGGTGGCCAAAATATTGGAGTTTCAGCTTCAACATCAGTCCTTCCAATGAACACACAGGACTCTTCTTCTTTAGGATGGACTGGTTGGATCTCCTTGCAGTCCAAGGGACTCTCAAGAGTCTTCTCCAACACCACAGTTCAAAAGCATCATTTCTTTGGTGCTCACCTTGCTTCATAGTCCAACTTTCACATCCATACATGACCACTGGAAAAACTATAGCCTTGACTAGATGGACCTTTGTTGGCAAAGTAATGTCTCTGCTTTTGAATATGCTATCTAGGTTGGCCATAACTTTCCTTCCAAGGAGTGAGGATCTTATAATTTCATGGCTGCAATCACCATCTGCAGTGATTTTGGAGCCAAAAAATAAATAAATAAATAAAGCCTGACACTGTTTCCACTGTTTCCCATCTAGTTCCCATGAAGTGAAAATTGAGCCTAAAAACTTTAATAATTCTTGCTTAGAAATATCTCTAGTTCAGTTTTGTTCATCTTTTAAACACATGCAAAAATATCTCAAAATTGACATAAAATGAATGTCTGTGATGTGTGAGTGTAGAGAAAAATCATTACATTAGGGTATTTATTCAATGTTTATTATCTATTAATTCATCTTAATATCACCAAAATTATAAGGTAGGATCTGCAAAGGTAAACACATTGGGAAAAATCCATTCCTTTACTGAGAAATGGACCATGCTCTGCCCGGAGCCACCAACAGAGTGTGGATAGGGTAGCAAAGCCACAGTTCGCAAGAAATGGATTATCCCAAAGGGCACAGTCCATCCTTTGATATCTTCTTGGAGGATTTGGATAGTTGAGCTGACATAAGACTAATGAGCAAGATCTATCCTGCTGTTGAGCACAGCTGGGAATGGCACTCCTGAGGCCACACACACCAGCACAAAGAGGAAGACATCGCATGTGCTCCACTTCCGCAGAGACTTCTCAGAAACCCCTCCAAGAGGGCGTAGCCCACTATGAGACCAAATCACTAGGCTAGCCAACAATGGAGGAGTCCCTATGACAACCCCTGATCCCTACCAGAATGTAAACTCCTGGGATCAACAGGTTGATAGGAGGCAATAAGGCTGCAAGAGGAGCAATTCAAATATCATCTGACCAATCCTCTGCAGCTCACTGATCTAAAATACCTGTAAATTCAAATAGGCCTTGTCTTCCTCTGCTTCCATTATCGACATAAGTGATCATCCATTGTCTTCTCTTTTTCCATCGTCTGCTGTCCGATGGAAAGGAGATGCAGCTGGTTCACTGTGACTCTGGACTTGCTCCAGGATCCAGTGAGGAGCCAGGAGGTGCTGCTATCTCCCTGCCTTTGTGGTTCGTTCTTCCCTGCAGCTCTGTACAGATGATTTGAGGTTGGGGCCAAGTCAGTGGTGACAAATTAGGGCATGAAATTAAACTCAGGAAGTCATGGTATGTACCAGGTTTTTCAAGTTGAAAATACTCTTGAGAAAACAAAACACGTTAAAAAGTCATTTGTGTGTGAAGAGTTGTCACTCATCTGTAGATGTTAAAAAGATTGTCTGAAGGTTCAGAATGACGAACCTTATGATTACAAAAATTGTATCACCTCTCTATAATATATTTTTTATGTCATAACTGTTTTATGTCATAACTGTATTTTTAATTAAAATTTACAAAATATTTTAAATCTCAGACTGAATGGTAGCTTATAATAGTTCACCTCTGTGGGGAAATCTTAGAAATCTGATTTGTAAGGCTTTTTTCTTTTAACTCCAAAATATATTTTGGCTCCATATCAGTTAGAGTTGCTGGAAACAGCTGTTGGTAAGAATAATACTAAATACTGTCCATCTTCCTCTCTGCTTTTTGAATAAGAGTTACTTCTCCTTTCTACAGAAGATCAATTTGCTTGACTTCCTCCAATGCTCGGATAGGGTGTAAAATTGGTACATCTCAGCTTACTTCCTCAAATGCAAATGAAGATCACATGGTATGTGCAAGGGTCATACATTTCTCACTTTCATTATAAGCGAGCTTTCCCGAAACATAAACAGAACACTTGGTAGTTGGTGGCATCTGAGAATTACTAAATCATCTCACTAAACTAGGCTGTCTCTTTTGGTCTGTACATGTTTAAACAACAGTTTAAAGTATAGTATCCCTGGCCCATTTGTGGACCATCTTTACCTTGACTTTTTAACACTCTCATCATTTAAATTGCTATTAACATCCTGCTATTCTTTCCGTATAAAGAAGATCCTGCTCCTCAAAATTAATATACAGGAATTTATTCAGCTTATAATAGCAGAACTTGCATAGACAAAAAAACGAACAGCAAACACCAAATCTGTATTAAGAATAATGATACCTCAAAACTCGTAAGCAAAGAAGATCTGTAGTCTATTTCATGAAGGATGTGAGTCTTAAAGGCAGCTTAAATTTAGGTGAAGTAAGAGGGTCTCACGGGGCTGAGATCACATTAGAGAAAATTCCCAGAAGCAAACAGTCTCAGAAGGCAATAGGCTGAGGAAATAAACACCTAAGCATGAATTGAAAAAAAAAATTTTTTATTTGATCTTTATCAACACTTAATTAACTTATTCTTATAAACAACCCTAGGAAGTAGACAGTGCTATTTTCCTGTTTTATTGGTGAAGAACTTGAAAGCACCAGAGATTAAGTGATTTAACAGACATGACCAGCAAAACTGATGCTACTGTTAACAACCACATCATTTTCCCCAACCTTTTCCAGGTCATGACACATGCAGAACACAAAGCATGGGAATTAACTGGGATTAATAGACCACACACCCAGGACCCTGAAACTGCCCTCTAGACTGAGGAATCAAAATCTTAGCACAGTGATAACTAATTTGTATCAAAACTCAAGGATTCTCAGCTATCCTACAGGTAAATTCTGTAGCATGCTGCTATGCCTGTGTGTTAGGGATTAAAAGGAGATACAGTAGAATGGGTAAGGAAAATCCAAATTCCAGAGGGTTAGCTGAAAACCAGGTGATTTGGATAATTTGGATTTTATTTGGTTGATGATAGGGTTCTTGAAGAATGGCATTATTTTAAGAGCATCTGAATAACTAACTACATGTTTAAAGAATGATTTGGGGACTTCCCTGATGATCCAGCGGCTAAGACCCCACACTCCCAATAGAGGGGGCCTGTGTTCAATCCCTGGTAAGGGAACCAGATCTCACATGCTGCAAATACAACCTGGTGCAGGTAAATAAATACATAAATAAAATAGCTTTAAGAAGAATGATTTGGAAGGAGCAAAGTCTTAAAGACAGTTTGTGTATCTGTCGACAATTCAAAACTACCAGAGCAATGGCAGTGTGGATGAGAAAGAGGAAAATAATTTTTTTGAGAGAAAGGAAAAACCACTAAGGGGTAAAAGGTATTGGCATCTTGATAACAATTTGAATTTAGAATTCAAATTACCCAAAGACTCAAAAACAAAGGCAAGCCAAGAAAATGAGATACTGATGGAATGGCATATTTGGGAAGAGAAGCTAATTTGGAGATGGTGATATGTAGGAACCAGTAAGAACTGGCTGAGTCTTCTTGCTATTGGAAGGGCAGCGGTTGGTTTGGAGACAAATGTTTTAAAGTCACAAGTCTAGGAGCAATACTTGAACTTGGTGGGCCTGGATGGTCTCCCTGGAGCAGTCAGTGTAGAAAGGAAAAATCAAAGGGTTAAGCATAAAACTCACAGGATAAGCAGAGGGGAAATGCTGACAAAGAAATGTCAGGGGTGGAGCAAGGACTTTGGCCTGTGGGAAAGGAAAAAAACAGACTGGCAACACTAGAAATCTGAGGTCACATAGTTTAATTATCCGTGCTTGAGTTCTTTTATGCTAATTGCCGCCAGGAATCATCCTACTATGTTTGATGTTTGAGTTCTTTCCATGATGGGAAATCCACACCTCCTCGGCAAGCCCAGTCCAACTTTGGAAAGTTTTGTGTATAGATATATCGATATATTCTTTAACTTCTACTCCTTGGATCCAGTTGTGGGACAGAATAAACTAGCTGCCTTTCACACAATAGCCTGTCACATATCTAAAGACAGTTACCATGTAATGTCCCCTTCCATGCCTTTTTTTCCTCTCCAAGATGATAAACATCAAACAGTATTTTTCACTTGTACCAAAATGAGCACAGTCATACTTTATGAGGTGGCTTTTTTGACCTGATTGAATCTGGGTCTACTGTATTGCAGGCAAATTCTTTACCATCTGAGCCACCAGGGAAGCCCACAATATTAGGTAGAAAAGACTTAGCCAAGAAATTAGATATGCTGAAAGGTATCAACATATTATTCCCGGCATAGTAACTCACCTGTCATGTCTTAGCACAGGATCATCTCAAACATCATATCTCAAATTTCCAAGCCCCAAATATTTGGGGTCTGTCTTCCATAAGTAGTCACTCTTTCAGTCCCTACAATCACCTTATATGCTCTTCTGATTCCACTTTTCCCAAGTTTAAAGGCTCAGTTCGGTTCAGTTCAGTCACTCAGTCGTGTCCGACTCTTTGCAACCCCATGAACCACAGCACGCCAGGCCTCCCTGTCCATCACCAACTCCCGGAGTTTACCCAAACTCATGCCCATTGAATCGGTGATGCCATCAAACCATCTCATTCTCCATCGTCCTCTTCTCCTCCTGCCCTCAATCTTTCCCAGCATCAGGGTCTTTTCAAATGAGTCAGCTCTTTACATCAGGTAAAGCACTGGAGTTTCAGCTTCAACATCAGTCTCACCAATGAACACTCAGGACTGATCTCCTTTAGGATGGACTGGTTGGATGTCCTTTCAGTTCAAGGGATTCTCAAGAGTCTTCTCCAACACCACAGTTCAAAAGCATCAATTCTTCGGTGCTCAGCTTTCTTCACAGTCCAACTCTCACATCCATACATGACTACTGGAAAACCATAGCCTTGACTAGATGGAACTTTGTTGGCAAAGTAATGTCTCTGCTTTTTAACATGCTATCTAGGTTGGCCATAACTTTCCTTCCAAGGAGTAAGTGTCTTTTAAATTCATCGCTGCAATCACCATCTGCATTGATTTTGGGGTAGTGCTATAAAAACAGTGTCACATAAGTCAGAAAGGGAAGAAGCTTTAAGAAGGAGGGGTTAGTCCATACTTCAGAGGGCCATCAGGAAAGATGAAGAACTAGAGAAGGTCCTTAGACTTGACTGTGAGGAGGGTGCTGGTAGCTTAGGAGAAAAATAATTTCATTTGTACAGTAAATTTGGAAATACTTGCCTTACTTACATCACGGTCCTAGAGGTAAAAAATGACAGTCCCATGAAGGAAAGCACAGACATTAAAAAAATGAGTTGCTTTTATAAAAAGCATTTATTACATATAACCACTTTTATTTATTTTATTGACTAATTATCTGTTGGCAGTAATGACCTGCTTTGGGACAATATTTATATTTTGCAGTATTTTCTCATATATCTTATTGGAACCTGTGATAGCCATGTAAAATTTTACAGATGAAAAAAAAAAAAAGCAACTGTCTGAAAACTTGTCTGAGGTCACCAACATACAGAAGTGTGAAGCTAAATCCAATCCTAGTTTTCCTCTACACATATCTAAACATACTCCCATGCAAAGATTTCTTTGAGATGTGTCTGTGATGCAACTAACCTGGGGATTCCAGTGTGTCATAACAACTTACCTGAATGAAGTCAAATTCATGACCTTGACCTTACAAGTGCTTGCTCTAAGCAATTTAGCAAACTAGCTGCTAAATTGCTCTTAGTCCAGTGCACTGGAAGCAATAACATTGATAAACCAAATTAATAGAAGCAGTAGAATTAATCGCATGATCTCGTGCTAAAATTAACAAATTTAGCCATAATAAAATGAACAAATATCTGGTTGCCTACTATATGCCAGGTACGTACTCTTTTACTTAATCTTCCTGACACCCTAAGAGTTATTTTTAACTTAATTCTACACATGACTAAATGAAGATCTTCTCCAGTTCACTGGAGCAGGGAACAAAGATGTGAGTCAGGATAGATCTGTTTGTGAACTTCGAATACCAAATAATTCCATAAACTTTATTTTTATTTTTTCTGTGACAATGGAAAAATACAACAAAAGGGAGGTGAACTAATCCTTAAGAGAGATGAATGCATCCTCAACACAGAGACAATCTTTGTCCTATCTCCTCCCATTGTCAATATCAGTTTTTCGGCATCATTGTGTCGTTTGGCCTCTGATAGCACAGGGTCCATGGGGTGGTTTCACTGGCTTCCCTGCTCTGTTCATCTAGACTCTGTGACAGCTATTTTCATACCATCTTCTCTGATGTGCCAGAATCCTTCGCTTCTCACCTTCCCTATCCTGACCTGATGATCTTGAGACAGTGCGGTTGTGTTCCCTGCGGTAGGATCACGCTGACTAAGGAGCATCCAGAGTCAGAATGTCCACTGTAAACCCATATATCTCATCTGACCTGGGACCTCCCAGCTGTTCCACAATTTTGATATTCATGCTTGCTTAATTTTCCGTCATATTCTCCCAGTGGCTTTCTTTAATCATTTAGAGCCTCTGTGAGACCTTAAGCACCATGCTTCCCTACCCTCCTTTTCATTACCTGTTGTCTGTTGTGTCAGTGAACATAGTAAGACCATCCTTCAGGCCCAAATGCTGCACCTCCCCTGCCCCCACCTCTTCTCTATCTTCACCAATGTTCCTCCTCTCTCTTTTGCTCGTGGGAAACTATTGGCTTCCCTCCTGGATATCCTTGCACTTGTCCAGAGATATTCCTCTGCCATCTTTTCTTTACCCACACTCTCCAGACTTCCTCAAGAAACTGCATCTAACCATGGGTCATTCTCTTGCTTGATTATTTCTTTAAATGTTTCCCTCTCTGTGACACCTTCACTTCTGCTTATGAACACATTCACTTTTACTGTGAAAATAAAATGAAACACAAATGAAAACTAAAATTTTCTCTAGTCTGCCATCCTTTCACTATGCTGCTATATTTCTCAAAAGAGAGATCATATCTCCTTACTCATTTATTTAAGCACTAATTTCTCATGTGCTGCTTGCTACTTTTCAACATGGCTTCTGGCCACCATGCATTCTAATCATTTTTAGTTTAGAAAAGTGAATTCTAAGAATGGGTGCCCCTAAATGCAACCATTCCAAATCTTTGTGCTTTAGTTACTAAGTTGTGACCAATTCTTTCAACCCATGGGCTGGAGAGCACTAGGCCCCTCTAAAGCAGCTCTTAGAGGGAAGTTAATAACAATAGAGACCACCCTCAAAAAATAAGAAAAATATCAAATAAACAACCTAACCTACCACCTAAAAGAATTGAAAACAGAACAAACAAACCCTAAGGTCAGCAGAAGGAAGGAAATAATAAAGATCAGAGAGGAAATAAACAAAATAGAGATTAAAAAGCAATTAAAAAAAATAAAACCAAGAGTCAGTCCTACAAAAAGCTAAAAATGGGCATCAAATAGGTGCAAACTCTGAAGCATGATGACTAGCTTTCAGTAGAGATAGCATCCAAATTAAATCATTACAAACACAGCAGTGTCCATAGATACTGTGTTCAAAGCTTAGAGATGAAGTATGGGGGAAAATATAAATAGGGAAATGAGAAGATAGCAAATGGGAAGATGACATGGAATATGGGAAGAGAGTTGAGATGTTTTTTGAAGGTTATGGGGATGATTGCCTTTAAGAGTTCCATGTTATAGAAATGCTTTGTCTCCAAAGCTAGTAGTCATGGAAACCAAGCTGGGGTCCTTGGAGACCTTGGCACATTCTGTAGGCTGTCTCCCATCTCTTCCCCAGTGTCACCATATTGCTTCAGACTCTTTTATTTTTCCATTTTTATTAGAGTATACTTGATTTACAATGTTGTGTTCAATTTCAGGTGTACAGCAAAGTGAATCAGTTTTATATATGTATATCAGTTCAGTTCAGTTCAGTTGCCCAGTCGTGTCCAACTCTTTGCGATCCCATGAATTGCAGCACGCCAGGCCTCCTTGTCCATCACCAACTCCCAGAGTTTACTCAAACTCACGTCCATCGAGTCCATGGTGCCATCCAGCCATCTCATCCACTGTTGTCTCCTTCTCCTCCTGCCCCCAGTCCCTCCCAGCATCAGAGTCTTTTCCAATGAGTTAACTCTTCACATGATTGGAGTTTCAGCTTTAGCATCAGTCCTTCCAATGAACACCCAGGACTCATCTCCTTTAGAATATATAGATAGATAGATAGATAGATAGATAGATAGATAGATAGATCCACTCTTTTTTTTAGATATTTTTTCCATTACAGAGTTTTAAGTAGAGTTTACTATGCTATACAGTAGGTCCTTATTAGATTTATGTTTCATAGATAAGTTCGTCTGTACCCTTCTTTTGATTCCACATATAAGTGCTATCCTATGATATTTGTCTTTCTCTGTCTAACTTACTTCACTCAGTATGGCAATCTCTAGGTCCATCCACTTTGCTGAAAATGGCATTATTTTGTTCTTTATTTATGGATGAATGGCTCAATGTTAAGAATCTGCCTGCCAATACAGGAGACTGGGGTTGAATCCCCTGGGTTGGGAAGATCCCCTGGAGAAGGAAATGGCAACCCACTCCAGTATTCCGCCTGGAAAATCCCATGGAGAGAGGAGCCTAGCGGGTTACAGACCATAGGGTCACAAAAGAGTTGGACACGACCTAGTGACATTAAACAACAAT
The DNA here is from genome assembly GCF_016772045.2 of Ovis aries. Taxonomy (NCBI): domain Eukaryota; kingdom Metazoa; phylum Chordata; class Mammalia; order Artiodactyla; family Bovidae; genus Ovis; species Ovis aries. The sequence continues at coordinate 2,266,746 of NC_056059.1, forward strand.
ATTACAATGTATATATGTACCATATCTTCTTTATCCATTCCTCTGTTGATAGACATTTAGATTGCATCTACATCCTGGCTATTGTAAACAGTGCTGTGATGAACATTGGAATACACATATCTTTTCAAATTAGGGTTTTCTCCAGGTAGATGCCCCAGGAGTGGGATTGCTAGGTCATATGGCAACTTTTGTTAGTTTTCTTAAATAACTTCTGTACTGTTCTCCATAGTGGCTGTACCAACTTGCATTCTCACAAACAGTGTAAGAAGGCTTCCTTTTTTTCCACACCCTCCCCAGTATTTAGTGTTTATAGATTTTTTTGATGATGACCATTTTGGCCAGTGTGAAGTGATTCCTCTTTGTAGATTCTTAATACCTAAATGTTTATAATCATTGCCCAAATGAGGTCCCTGCCTCCAAGCTCTTTTCTCTCTCTCTCCAGTCACCCCACATATTGAGGCTAGTATCTGATTTTCTTTCCATGTAGCAAGAACTAAGAAAATGTGACTGAGTGAAATAATCAATGACTGAATGAAAAGAATTCTAAAGTTGCCTAGTCACTATAGCCCTCACAAAGATTTTTTTTTAATAATAAATTATTTTTAAAAAAAAAAAAAACCTCTTGCATAAAAAATATTATTTTACCTGAACCAAGATGTCTTGACAAATGGATAGGGAACAGGAAATGGAGGTCATTTTAAGGTATGTAAGACTGAAAAAAAAAAAAAAAAAAGCCTACTTTTCTTAAAACTTAAACATTAGAGGGGGTTTGAAGCTGCAAACACACATACTTTCTAAAATTTAATTTGCTAAATAGTATTTTGTGGTCCACTCTTTACAGAAAGCTAGAAATTATATAGAAGTAGATGTTAAACAGCCAGTTAAAATACTAAAATGCCAATAAAATCTTTGAATTCAATCTGTTCCTTCCACCAGGTGACAGACACCAATGTAGATCACCAATGATTTTAAAAATCACTTAATTCCCAAGTCTCAATTTCCCATAAAGTGAAAGTGCTTCAAAATTATGATTATTTTACAATGCATTTTTATTATTGAACTCATTTTCTCTATATGATTCTTATATAGGAAAAAGCATGTTTATATTTTTATTACTATGTTTTCATTTAAAATTTAGCAATTATGGTTTGTGTGAAGTGTCAATTTAAGAATTGTTTAATTCTTTCTGTAATGGGACTATCACTTTATTTTTCATTTCTAGTAGATATTTGAAATTGATATTTAGCTTTCAAATCCATTTAGAACAGTCTCAACATGGTTTGAAAGACTCTTGGGAACCAACATGAGTTGTATAATTTAGAAAAAATTTAAAAATGCTAACGTCATGTAAAAAGAAATCTTGTGCAACAGAGATGAAAATGAACCAAACTTTTTATTTTCTTGATGGAAAATAATCTTCAGTTCAGTTCAGCTGTTCAGTCATGTCCAACTCTTTGCAACCCCATGGACTGCAGAATGTCAGGCTTCCATGTCCATCACCATCTCCAAGATTTGCTCAAACTCATGTCCGTTGAGTTGGTGATGCCATCCAACCTTCCCATCTTCTGTCGTCCCCTTCTTCTCACATCTTCAATCTTTCCCAGCATCAGGATCTTTTCAAATGAGTCAACTCTTTGCATCAGGTGGCCACAGTATTAGAGTTTCAGCTTCAGCATCAGTCCCTCCAATGAATATTTGGGACTGATCTCCTTTAGGATTGACTGGTTTGATCTCCTTGCGGCCCAAGGGACACTCAAGAGTCTTCTCAAACACCACAATTCAAAAGCATCAGTTCTTTAGCACTCAGCTTTCTTTATAGTCCAACTCTCACATCCATACTTGACTGCTGGAAAAACCATAGCTTTGGCTAGATGGACCTTGTCAGCAAAGAAATAATCTTAACTTTATGAAAAATAAATAATATTGCTGGTGATGCTTCAGGTAATATTCAGGAGAAATTTTTTAAAAGAATGTGTAAGACATAAGAAGCCTTGATACGAATCAGATTCAGTTCTAGTGGGTCTGGAATCAACAAGGTCCCTGTTTCCATCTGCTTATGATGAATTACTTTTTCAAGTTAGCAAAAATTCAGAGCCTCAGAACCATCTTGGCAGCTGTGCAGCATTTGACCCATTTTTTGGTGATAAATTATCAGATGGGATTAACTGCACATTTTTCTTTTTCAAATAAAAAACTTTTCCCCCTGTCCCTACAGACGTTATGCGTCAACAGGCATCAGTGACAGGCCAGGAGGGGCTTTTGGTTTTATCATATGCTTCTCCTTAGAACCTTTAATTCAATTTTTGTTACTTGCAGAAGTTGGGGTGATTTATTTTATAAACTTTGTTTTCATCGTTGTTGATAAAAGTCAGACATTGTCTTTAACTCAGAATCACCATAAAGTAAATGTGTCCTGCAAAGTGTCAGATAGTGAAGACAATAGTCTTTGTGGCCACCTGCATCATCTTCAGGCCTACAGTTATAGTATAAACACAGCTCTCAACAACACATAAACATATGTGGGTGAGTGTGGTCACACACAAAAAAGTTATATGCTAAAACATGCATAAGGAAGTATCACATCACCATGTGCTGGCCCCTGATCTAAGGGAGAATCTCTGTGTGAAGCCAGTGAGAGAAGAGGTTCAAAGGACTTCAGAAATCTTAGCCACTCATGATGTACAAGTTAGGGTTCAGTTGCTCCAAAAATAAATATTACATCAAAATGATGTGCTTTAATGGAAACATACATTAACATATGTAAAAAAGATGACCAGTGTGAATTTGCTGTGTGACGCAGGGAACTCAAACCAGGGCTCTGTGACAACCTAGAGGAGTGAGATGGGGTGGGGAATAGAACGAAGGTTCAAGAAGGAGGGGACATATTATACCTATGGCTGATCCATGTTAACATATGGCAGAAACCAACACAATATTATAATTATCCTTTAATTAAAAATAAATATTTTTTTTAAATTGGAGATGTACAGCTAAAAAAATATGATGTGCTTTAGAAACCCAGATTTGCTTTCCCGAGTTGCTTTTAGAGTAAGTTATTGTTTGTTGATTCAACAATTTCTTCACTCAGCAAGCCTCTACTGATCGATACTCTATCAGCAACAAGTATGATATAAATTATACTAAGCCTTGATCCTAGGATCTACAGGTTTGGAGAGAGGACATATTTCAGTTTCACGTTAAATAGGCTCTGAGATAATTCTCAGTTTTATCTTTTTATAAATTTTTATTGGAGTATAGATGCTTTACAAAGTTGTGTTAGTGTCTCTTGCACAGCAAAGTGAGTCAGCTATAACATATACATATCTCTCCTCATTTTTGGATTTCCTTCCTATCTAGGCCACCAGAGAGCACTAAGTAGAGTTTTCTGAGCTACATAGTCGATGCTCACTGGTTATCTATTTTATGAAATAAAGGAAAAGTGTTAGTCACACAATTGTGTTTGATTCTTTGTGACCCCATGGACTATAGCCAGCCAGGATCCTCTGTCCGTGGGATTCTCCAAGCAAGAATACTGGAGTGGGTAGCCATTCCTTTCTCCAAGGCATTGCTCCAATCCAGAGATCGAACCCTGGTCTCCTGCACTGCAGCCAGACTCTTCATCGTCTGAGCCACAAAGGAAGCCCAATCAATTGTCTATATATGTCAATCTCAATTTTTAGTTTTTCCCCACTAGGCTAGCCTTTGATTGCTACTTTGTAACTCCATCCAGGAGAAGGCAGACACTGATTTTGAACTTTCCTGTGTTCTATCTTTTCACTCCACCCAAAGAACTTTTGAAGTCAGTGTTGCTCTTTGCTTACTTTGTCTCGACTTAAGAAAAAGAGATTCAAAATATTAGCTACTGTGTCATACTTCTTTATTTTGAAGTTAGGGGAGGGTTGACTTTCAATTCCTGTTATATCATTGAAGTAACAATCTGACCAACCAAACCACTGCATTTCCCCTGGGAGACTGTTGAGCTATATAAATATATTTTAAAACCCACTTTTTAAAAAGCACTGCTTCTGGTGAAGATGGCTGAAAGGAAAAAACAGCAGTAGTAATTTAAACATTCTTCCAGCCTGTCAATATCACTCAGCTCCAAAAAATAACTATACAAGTGTTCTGGGAACCTTCCATTCATATTTCTAACAGATTTTAAGCAATATTTCTAGTCAAATTTAGTAACAACTTCTACAGCCTCTAGATAATAAGAACTATTGAAGTTGTAAGATTTGAATTTGTGACCTCATGTTCTGAAAAGCTTATCTCATGCAATGAGGAAAACAAGTTAGTTTTTAAAATTTGAAGATGAGAATAATGGAAATTTCATAGACTGAATCTATGACATTAGAAATCATAGTAATTCAGTAAACTACTTGAAATAAGAATTTCTAGGAAGATGTAGTAATTAACATTTTAAAACAGTAGCTGAACTTTGCTGGTTACTGTAGCTGAACTTTCTGTAACCAAAAACTTTCATGGCAATGATGATTGTTAAAGTTTAGTTCATTTGTTGTGAACAAATGTGTACATCTTCCGAGGAAAATCTTTGTAATATTTCTAAGTTGATACTGTCTATGCTCACTTTATTCCATAGTGACACATTAAAATATTTCAGAATTCTTTCACATTGGTAGAATATCATATATACTAAATTATACACCCTCTAAAACTATTGCCAAAATAAAACAATGAGATTACCAGATTCCAACATTCCTTAGAATACTAAACTGTAACTTTAATATGTGAAAGAAAGCTTGCACCTGTGGACACTTTTTTTTTTAATTTTTATTTTTTTAGTATAGTTCCATTACAATGCTACACTAACTTTTTTTTTAACTTTTTATTTTGTATTGGAGTATAGCTGATTAACAATATTGTGATAGTCTCAGGTGAACAGTGAAGGGACTCAGCCATACATTTACATGTATCAAACACCCCTCCTATCCAGGCTGCCACAAAACACTGAATAGAGTTCCATGTGCTATATGATAGGTTCTTGTTGATTATCCATTTTGAATAAAACAGTGTGTATACGACCTTCCCAAACTCCATAAGTATCCATCCTTCTACCCCTTGCAGCCATAAGTTTGTTTTCTAAGTCTGTGAGTCTCTTTCTGTTGGGACACTGACTTTTGATAGAAAAAAGTGGGGACACAGCTCAATAATTAGTCTGTTAAAATTGATTTCCCTAGAGGAATGATTGTGCATTTTTGATGTACAGGTGTGTGAAGCCCTAGGATATGACCTAAGAATCCAACAATGACTAATGCAAGTGAAAAGAAATTAATATTGACCATTTATTTAGCTCCAGCATTAAGTTGAAGTGAAATATTCGTGGTTCCGAATGTAAGGTTGTAGATTCCAATAAGCCTAGGATGCTCAAGGAGCAGGATATGGTGTGCTCCTTGGGAGATCTCACCCGCCTGCTGTGTCCTCTCCAGGATCTGTCACTGCGAAGGGGACGAGGAGAGCCCGCTCATCACGCCCTGCCGCTGCACAGGCACCCTACGCTTCGTGCACCAGGCCTGTCTGCACCAGTGGATCAAGAGCTCTGACACACGCTGCTGTGAGCTGTGCAAGTATGACTTCATCATGGAGACCAAGCTCAAGCCTCTGCGGAAGGTACCATGTTGCCTGGACCAGTTTAAGAGATCTGGCAAAACAGGCTTCTCTTTTTTTAATTGAAGTATAGTTGAATTCAGCAAAAAATGTAGTGTTTCAGATGTACACCAAGGTGATTCAATTATGCATGCATATTAAAAACACATTTCCACAATAAGATTTTGCTAACATGCTAATATCCACTAAGACTATGCATCATGTATTGGGCTCAATATGGAAAATGCAGCCAAGTTTTTCCAGATAATTCTCCATACTTCTGTCTTAGGTTCTGGGGCCTCTGATTTTTGTCACTCTCCAAAGTCAACAAACCGTGTGCATGTGTATGTATGTGTGCACATGTGTGTGCCTGTGTGTATGTGTTTGTGAGTGTGCCCAGATATACCTATGGATCAATGTAACTGAACTGATGGAAGGGGACTGTGAGAACATTGTACTTACTGAAGTCAATTCCCAAGAAGTTTAGCTAACCACAAAGATTAAACAATATGAAGTCACATAATGTTTTGAAAACCAAGAATTTGATAAGAAAGAGAATGATCTCTTCTACAAGGTGTGGAGTCTTTCTTGTGTTTGCCCTTATCTGGGGATTTGGTTTTGTCATGGGAGCGTGTAATTTCCTCAGTTCTGTCTCATCACAACAAAAATTTGAAGCAACAGACGTTAAAGCCCTTGGACAGACCATGTCACAGCTCTCCGACAGATCGGTGTTACAGCTCAGTTTTATTTAGAAAATAAAGGAAAATGCATCCTTGAGGCGTGAGGGCATGCCAACTCAAAAGACATGAAGAGAGGGGAGAGAGAGGCCCCCAGCCCTTCGGCTCCTCTTTTTACATGTCTTCCCCTCCCCCTGGGCCTGTCCTATGTAAATTGGGCTAGCCAGGAGTGCTGTTTGTTCTACCCGAGGTCCTCACTCGGGTCCTCAGACCTTCTTTGTTCTGTTTTCACTGGCTTTTCCCTTCCTCGTCTTTAGCCACCGCCATGCTAGATTCCTTTTTCCTATTCCAACCACCCAGCAGTTTAATGGTTCATGTAAGAAAAGTATCATTTTCCATATTGTGCTTCAAGCTGTAAGAGAGAGGTAGTATTTTTAGCTATAAACTTAATCTTCAAATGTCTCATTTGTGTTATATTTTTCTAAATAATGAAGATAACAATTGAGATAAGTATAAAGTTAGCATCTAACTTAATGCTGGAAAAGGATAGATTGTAAAGGAGCAAATGAAGGCAATGAACTTTACCTAATTCATGTGTGATAGCTTTGTCATTGTTCAGTCGCTAAGTTGTGTCTGACTCTCTGTGACCTCCATGGACTGCAGCACACCAGGCTCCTCTGTTCTTCACTATCTCGTGGAGTTTGCTCAAACTCATGTACATTGAGCAGGTGATGCTATCTATTTCATCCTGCGCCACCCTCTTCTGCTTTTGCATTCAATCTTGCCCAGGAATCAGGGTCTTTTCCAATGAATCGGCTCTTCACATCAGCTGTGATACTGTGGCACTGAATTTTGGGCTCCTAGGTGATGGGTGGTGCTCGTGGTAAAGAACATGCCTGCCAGTGCAGGAGATGTAACAGATGCGGGTTTGATCCCCAACTTATCTTTTTGCCTAACTCCAGCATTACCTATGTGGGTACTTCAACTTCCATTACCTATGTGGAGACTGCAATTTAAATAGCAAATCTGGCTAGAGTTGCATTTTCATTTAAATTTCATGCAAAGAAAAGGTGGATAAGAGTGATGGGTTCCAGGGCAAGCAGAGTGTAAAACAAACAAGAATTTTCCAGTAGGCATCAATTGGTGGCTGGCTGTTGCAATTTTTCATTAATTCTGTAAACTATGGAGAGACAGAATAAACAGTCACTGCTTTGCAGTAGCCTTGATTTTTAAAATCTGCCTGTGGTTGTAGATGTCAAAATTGGTGAACAAAATATCTTTGAGTTATGGATTTTCTTAACAAATGGGGTGACTTGAGTGCAAAAAGGTGAGACTCTCTTCCTCCAGGTCCCGAAGCAATCTATGCCAGAAATAGAAATGGACCCTTCCTCCTTGCCCTTCGCTCTGTCTGCTGAAAGATGTTGTGTGCTGTCTGGAGCTGCTAAATGACACATCATGCTCTGTGATTCTGTAAATTTTTCTTCTTACCCCTCAGGGAAATACCAATTGTTTCATGATATCTGTATAGCTCTCCATTTTTTTTTCAACATACACTGGTACAAAATTTTCATTTCAACTCAGTCAAAAATAATATTTCAATTTGAGAACAATCTAGAATAAAATATTCTAATTTCCTCTTCTTCATACCATCTACTGTCATGGTCTGGGAGTGGGTTGGAAAAGAATCTCCAGACATGAGACAGAATGAGAGGGAAATAAAGTTTATTAGAATGGGAGGCACGGTTAGAACAGCATGCCCGTTCAATGGAGAACTGTCGCTGAACAAGAGGTTCTTAGTCCACTTCATACACAAGGTACAAGGACTGGGATGGGGTCTTGCCAGTCATTTGCTGACTGGATGAGGCACATATACTGAGTGGGGGAAGAGTTAGGCAAATACCTTCTCCTTATGGGATAGGAGGGGAGATAGGTTATACTGCCCAGGAGGACCTGAAATCCATTAATAGTTAAAACATGGGGGGAGGAAAGGTGATAAGTGTTTGGTTTTTCTGTTCCTGTATTCCAAGACCCTCCTTGGTTTTATCTGCTGTTTTTATCCTTGAATCACTACATCCCTCCCTCTCTTTATTTTTAGGGCCAATTCTTTGGCCCCTTTTGATACTCTGCTCATGTTTAACTAACTACTTATTTCCCTTCTCAGGCATTTGGGAACCCAGTCTCAGGGGGAAAAGGGTGATGATCACTCTGGTTTCTTCAAGCTGTACAGGGGCATCGTGGGATTCTGGGTTCCCTTTGCCTGCTCTCTGTCAGGGTACATTTATGGAGGGAGAGGAGAGTCCATGGAATAAGGCGGTTTGGTTCAGCATTGTCTGGGTGTTGGCCAGGGAATATTCTTGTCATACTATCACTTGGAGATTTGTAGTATTCTAGAGGAAAAAAACTTAACAAGAAAGTTAAAGATATATGACCCAAAGCTTAACAGAAGTAGAAAAGCTGTTGGGGAGCTAGCCAGGAGAACCAGGAGTAGATATTGATTTGTGATGTTTGTATTTCTCTAGGTATGAGAAAATTCAAGAACTTGAGTTCATAAAATCTTTACCTGAAAACATCTGCCTCTCTAAAGGCCAGTTCTTCTGGGTTTTTCACAGAGTGCCTTATTTCTGATCTCCACCCTGAACTACTTTCAGGGCATGTCATCAGCTGGCAGTGGTAATGATGTAATCTTTGTAGAGGCAGCTGGCAAGTGCCAACTTCCAATCAGGAGGGTCCCTTCACAGCCACATATTTGGCCATGTTTGGGAGGCATTTCTTGGCCACTGTGTCCTGCGGTGCTGGAAAGGCTCATTTCCAGATCCAGGGAAGGTTCCATTGACAGACCGCTCTGCGTGCCTATCACTGGACCAGGATTCAAGAGTAGCAAACATCTCTGCACCACACCTGTCTCCCTAGCCTCTTGGTCCAGGAAAATATTCCCTCTTGTTGCTTCTTCCTTTATCTAGAGTTATAGTACTACAATCATTGATCACATATAGAGTAACATAAGAAACAATCTTCTGAAACAAACGACATAGAAAAGAATACAGCTAGCAGTTATTAGTAAGGTCACAAGCCAGAAAAGTCAAGAACTTTCATTAGGTGTAGCCCAGTATACCCCAGGTCATCTGACTTACTTAAATGAATATAGCCAGGTGTGAATCTCCTGGTTGTACATCACGGAGCATCTGACCTTTATCCAAAGATTAGTTATTGAGATTAGCTTTAGAAACAAACTTAGAGTGTCCTTTTTAATAACTTAATTAGTTAAACCTTTTAGCAATATGACATAACAACAAGGAACTAGCTCAGAAGTGAGTTGTTGTAAACACAGACCATAATTTTAAAAATTAGAGCTTAATATTAACTGAAAAATAATTTATTTGTCATTATGAGGGCATTAACACTGTAGCCAGGGAAAGCTTTAGCTCATCAAATAAAAATGAGGTTTGTCAGGGAGCTGGGAAAATCTAAGCGGCCATCTTGGGTTTCCCATAGCCCTGAGTCTTTGATTTACGGCTATTGTTCACTCATTTTTAATTTCCCGATTTAGGAGTAGACTGTTGTCATGTTTTAAAGACAGCAGGGTAGCAGAAGTCTAACCGTAAGGGCTTACTTTTGTAGAAGCAAAATGATATTTGTCTCAGTTCAGTTCAGTCACTCAGTCATGTCCAACTCTTTGGACCCCACGAATCACAGCACGCCAGGCCTCTTGGTCCATCACCAACTCCCGGAGTTCACTCAGACTCATATCCATCGAGTCAGTGATGCCATCCAGCCTTCTCATCCTCTGTCGTCCCATTCTCCTCCTGCCCCCAATCCCTCCCAGCATCAGAGTCTTTTCCAATGATTCAAGTCTTTGCATGAGGTGGCCAGAGTACTGGAGCTTCAGTTTTAGCATCATTCCTTCCAAAGAAATCCCAGGGTTGATCTCCTTCAGAATGGACTGGTTGGATCTCCTTGCAGTCCACGGGACTCTCAAGAGTCTTCTCCAACACCACAGTTCAAAAGCATCAATTCTTCGGCGCTCAGCCTTCTTCACAGTCCAACTTGCACATCCATACATGACCACTGGAAAAACCATAGCCTTGACTAGATGGAACTTTGTTGGCAAAGTAATGCCTCTGCTTTTGAATATGCTATCTAAGTTGGTGATAACTTTTCTTCCAAGGAGTAAGTGTCTTTTAATTTCATGGCTGCAATCACCATGTGCAGTGATTTTGGAGCCCCCCCAAAATAAAGTCTGACACTGTTTCCACTGTTTCCCCATCTATTTCCCATGAAGTGATGGGACCAGATGCCATGATCTTCATTTTCTGAATGTTGAGCTTGAAGCCAACTTTTTCACTCTCCTCTTTCACTTTCATCAAGAGGCTTTTTAGTTCCTCTTCACTTTCTGCCATAAGGGTGGTGTCATCTGCATATCTGAGATTATTGATATTTCTCCTGGCAATCTTGATTCCAGCTTGTGTTTCTTCCAGTCCAGCATTTCTCATGATGTGCTCTGAATAAAGTTAAATAAGCAGGGTGACAACATACAGCCTTGACATACTCCTTTTCTTATTTGGAACCAGTCTGTTTTTCCATGTCCAGTTCTAACTGTTGCTTCCTGACCTGCATACAGATTTCTCAAGAGGCAGGTCAGGTGGTCTGGTATTCCCATCTTTTGAAGAATTTTCCACAGTTTATTCTGATCCACACAGCCAAAGGCTTTGGCATAGTCAATAAAGCTGAAAGAGATGTTTTTCTGGAACTCTCTGGCTTTTACGATGATCCAGCAGATGGTGCCAATTTGATCTCTGGTTCCTCTGCCTTTTCTAAGACCAGCTTGAACATCAGGGAGTTCATGGTTCACGTATTGCTGAAGCCTGGCTTGGAAAATTTTGAGCATTACTTTACTAGCATGTGAGATGAGTGCAATTGTGTGGTAGTTTGAGCATTCTTTGGCATTGCCTTTCTTTGGGATTGCAATGAAAACTGACCTTTTCCAGTCCTGTGGACACTGCTGTTTTCCAAATTTTCTGGCATAGTGAGTACAGCACTTTCACAGCATCATCTTTCAGGATTTGAAATAGCTCAACTGGAATTCCATCACCTCCACTAGCTTTATTCATAGTGATGCTTTCTAAGGCCCACTTGACTTCACATTCCAGGATGTCTGGCTCTAGATTAGTGATCACACCGTCGTGATTATTTGGGTCTATAATCTTAAATAATGCTTCTTTACTTTATCAAAATAACAAAAGATTTTAAAAACAAATGTAAATCACTTAAAGGCAAAGAAATTCATAATCTGTTATTGAAAGCTGCATTCTAAGAAAACTTTGTTCCCTTAACATAGAGAGTAAACTAAATCCCATTCTGTTACCAGTTTACCAGATAACAAACAAATAAAATTTGCTTACTGGTTAATCTTGGAAAAGTCTTTTCCATAAATCTTGAAGTAGCAGTATTCTTGCAGAAGTATCAGAGTGAAACCATAGAAGGCATGTTTAAAATCTGATTAAATTCCAATTGACAATGTAGCCTAGTCATTTCTGTGACTTGTAACACTTTAACATGATAAATAGAATTATAACTGACCACATTGTATCAGGGCATATCAGGTCTATATGAATTCCACATAATTTTAAGACATCTATATTAGTAACATCAACCATACAGTATAATCTGAGAAGATTTATCACCCCGTCAACAGCACTTCCCATGTAATTTAACGTGTCCAGTGAACCCCGGTAGTTTAATAGCTCTTTGGGATCTCTCAGGGGCCCTCTGAAGCATCCCAAAGTCAGCTAGAAGTCAAGTTATTTAGGAAGTTTTGTGATAAATATCAAAAAGGTTTATATCACTCTCAGATAAAATCATATAGATCCCTGTGAAAGGTTATGTTCACTTAGCCAAAGTAACAATGAAAATTTTAAAGGTAAACATAGACGAGATCACTTCAGAAGTAAAGAAACTTAAAACTCATTATCAAAGACAGTTCAGCATCTCAATAAAACTTGTATTTATGCACAAAACTCCTGTCTTGGGGTCCACTTTCCACTTATCACTTTCCGTACCCGTTACTTTGTTCTCCCACCCTGAAACAGCCACCTGTATGTAAGTCAGCCCTACTTCCTTTTCCCTTTATAAAATGTAATTTCATTCCTCATACCTTCCTTACTGAAGGCACACATCCTACTTTCCTTAAACGACCAAGAACTGACTTTTATATTAGCATTCTATAGATTGGTGAACATAAATACCAGTAATAATTTCTAAAAAAAAAATTCTAGAGAACATCTCAGGATGGCATCAAACATTATTCATTAATAGTCCAAAATCTCTATTTTCTCTGTCTGTAAGAGGAAGTTAGTGTTCAGTAATGAATGTTTCAGAATCTTGTTTTATTTGTAAATGATTTGTCTATTCAATAGGCTACTGTCACTTAGCTTAGCACAACCCTAGAAATTCAGGTTACCATAATCTGGAGAGACTATTTTAGACATATATTTCTAAAGTGTAACTATTCTTAATAGTTTATTTTAAAACTCATATCTCATTTACATTTTTTAGAAGTTTGGTTCTTTTTTTTTTTTCCTAGAGGTACTATCCTTGTTGACAAACTTGTAATGGATATAACAATATAACAATATTTAGCTTATAATAAACCTAGGCACAATGAAAATCCTATGTTAATGACTCTTATACATGTCTATATTAGGTTAGCAAACAAACATTAATACTAGATATTTAATATTGAATATTTCCCAGTACACATGAATCTGAAATTCATTTAGGTTAATTTCTCTTGTATTTAAAATTGTCTGATTTGTAAGTCCTTACTTTTCTTTACCTGGAGAAGAAAATGGCAGCCCACTCCAGTATCCTTGCCTGGCGAATCCCATGGATCGAAGAGCCTGATGGGCTACAGTCCACAGGGTCACAAAATTAGAACTCATTTACAACTTCAGCAATATTTAAAAAACAAAACAAAAGACACACTAAGACGTACATAAATCCAGACAGACAGAGATCTCATAGTCTTCTACCTGAGATTTAAAACATTTCTTTGACCCCCCCCCCTCTTTTTTTTTTTTTTTTTGGCTTGAAGTTCTAATGGCCCAAGGCTGAGGTCTCAGGCAAAGTGGGCAGTGTATTTCAAGGACATGGGAAGGGTTAACTTCAAGCTTTCCCCTAGGCAAGTCTTCTAATAAGCTAGCTGTTTTTAACTGCATATGCAAAAAGAACCAGTTTTGCAATTTCCAAGAAAAAAAATTTTTTTAACCAGTTTTCTCTGGAGTTTAAAGAATATCATGGCCATCTTGTATTGAAAAGTCATCTTTCCTTTCTGTAGTCATAGTTTTATAGTTAAAATATAGACCAAATAGTGCTCAAATTGACTCTGCAATCAGGGGCAGATCAGCTGATTAAAATCTTGGGTTGTCCCTCTGGGGGAAAGTGAGGTCTTTGTCCCATCAGAAGAATCTGAAGGGTTAAGGGAACTTACAGAAGTGGGGGAAGCCTGGTCCTTCCCCATCCTGAGAAACAAGAGTAGTTAGAAGGGAATTCTTTAGGATGTTCAGGAGTTGGGGATGCTTGGTTCCCTCCCCACCTGAGAGATAATCGTAGTTAGAAGGGGATTCTTTAGAATGTTAAGAGAGTTTTTGCTCCTTCAGGCTTTTGAATATAGGAGAAAGACCTGGACCAAAGGGAACCTCAGAATCCTTTCCTAGAGATCATGCGGATATGAAAGGTCAAGTAGGGGTCATCTAGGAAATCTGATGGAGCTAGACAGAGGGGGACAGGACATATGGAGGCAACAGAACATAAGGAAATTCTGAGTCCTTTCCCTGCTTTTGGCAAAAGCTAGTGCACCACTCAGAGGCCATTTTTGGGGATCCCCAGTTTGTATTGGGGCCAGGCCTTTTGCAGTGTCAAAATTTTCCAGTTTCTGAGAATGTAGCTGAGGGGTGAGTCTGAGAGAGGCTCTCAGGATTTACCAGAACCCACTTTTGGCCTACCTGCCATAGAATGGGGTACTGAGAGTCACTGGCTGACAGAAAGGCGTCCCTTCTGTCCCAGTGATCTCCCCATGCAACTAATGGCACAAAATGGCCGACAGTCCTGATGGTCACGTCCGACAGAGAGAGGTGACCCTTGAGAACCATGCGGCCGTGGTCACATGAGAATTGTGTGAGCCGGGAAGAGAAAGAGTGACTCCGTGGAGCAACCAGCTGACTCACCATTCAGCGATTCCCTGAAACGTGGAAGGCACTCTTGGGATGGCCCAGAGGCAACACCTAGGCTCCTGTAAATCAATCCAGACCAAAAGGAAAGAAGTGAAAGTGAAAAGAAGAAGGCTGAGGAATCCGCCTTCCAATCCTACCAGGGAGGCGGTGGCCAGGGGACAAAGGTCTCTGTTTTGCTTCAACCACTATATGCCTGACCTATGCCCACACAATTGTGGCCAGCTTGATCCTCAGTTGGAAAGAAGGCAAAAGAGAGACGCTCACCTGTTCAGGTAGAAGCTACTGGGGCGTGATGAGCAGTGGGGCCTTTGGAACACACCAGAGGGTAACCCTGCCCAGAGTTCCTCAGTCACTTCCACAGCATTTTGTTCGCAGAGGGTCCCTGTGGAGAAGGAGAAGCAAGTAGGTAGGAAAGAAACCCCAAGCTCCCAGTATGGGCCACCAAAAATGTCGTGGTCCAGGCACAGGTTGGAAAAGAATCTCCAGATATGAGACACAGTGAGAGGGAAATAGAGTTTATTAGAATGGGAGACGCTGTTAGAACAGTGGGCCAGCTCAAGGGAGAATGGACACTGAACAGGGGTCCTTAGTCCCCTTTTTTTATCCAGGGTACAAGGACTGGGGTAAGGGTTCTTGTGAGTCCTTTGTGGATTGGATGAGGCACGTAAACTGAGTGGGGGGAGAGTAAGGCAAACCCCTTCTCCCCATGGGGTAGGAAGGGAGACAGGTTATACTGCCCAGGAGGACCTGAAATCCTTTAAGTTAAAAAACATGGGGGCGGGAAAGACGATAAGGGTCTGTTTTTTCTGTTCCTACATTCCAAGAATGTAGGACTGTGTTAGACAGTCCTAGACATGAGATACAAGCATGCTATTACTGCTTTTATGATCCATGGGCTTTAAGAACCTAGAAAAAAAAAAAAAGACTCTGCATTTTCATTTTCTCCCTTAAAATTGTGTGGCCCTGGGATAATACTTCAATGGCAGTATCTGAAATAACTTCAGATTTTGAAATGATGTGAACAGACATGAGACATATTTAAATGGTTCTGGGTGGTTTATTTTCATGGTACTAAGATTCATCAACAGTTTTGGTAATTTTTAAATGGTCATTAAGATTGACAGGTATAGCATTTAATTAGAATATAGTCAAAGTACATCCAATTACTGCTTTCAACTCAGCAATTCTATTGCAGTTTTATTACATTCTAAAGACCATGGGGTCACAAAGAATTGGACACGACTGAGTGACTGAACTGAAAGACCAACCGCATGAAACAATTAACTTAGCTAATGATTTTGAATGTCTATCATTAGCTGATGGAGACAGGAGAGTCTGTTGAGATGAAATGGTTCCTTAAAGTAGAAAGGTGCAAATCTTCAAGCTCTGATGAACCTTGAGGCATGATAGTCTATAAAGATATCACTGAAACTTTGCTCCATTAATTGCTACTACTACTACACCAAAATCTACAGTTAGTGAACTCATCAAGGTATCCTAATGTTTCCAGAAGAAAATCGTTAAAGTCTAAATAAAATCAAGGGCTTATTTGAGAAAAAGCAGTTTTCATCACCTTAAGTCCTTAGCTCAGCTACTCTTATAATCCTCAATAGAAGTCTCATTAATCTACTGATTTACCAAGAATCAGAAATAAGTCTCAGGGCCCAGGAAAGTCAAAAATATAGAAAGCACAGTGACGACTCAGTACAGTCTGGAACGGCATGACAATCTTGGTTGAGAAAAGTAAATTAACCTGTCCTGAAGCTGAAGAACTGCACAGGACTCAGATCTGAATCACTCCTGAATAGGAGAAACCAGTGCTGGACAAAAAGCTAAGCTCATGAAGACAGCAAAAGCTCCTAACTCTGTGTTCTCCCCTAGAAGAGTCCCCTACATAGTTTCCTATTTACAAACTATTTGGCAAATATGTAACACAAAATATTCAAGTCTGTGCCTCCTTTTATTCCCTGTCTCATTTCTATAAATAAAATGAGGCAGTGAATCAATTTCATTAAATTACCTTAACTTTAGTGACAATTAGGCAGAACCATATGCACTTGTCATTTCTATAGATCAATACAGTTGAAAATTGGAAAGTTCCTAAACATAAGTTCTGTATGAACTTATGATGCTAAATAAAAAGGAATAATAATTTTGATGTCTTTTTAAATTTATAAGAGTATAGGTGATTTACAATGCTATGATCATTTCTGCTGTACAGCAAATTGATTCAGATATATATGTATATTCTTTTCCATTGTGGTTTATCACAGGATATTGAATATAGTTCCCTATACTACACAGCATTTTCATATTTCTACCATAATGACTTACAATGCTTTCATTGAAATACCTATTTTAAAAAAAATAAAGAACTGTATTTAACAACTACTATGATAATTTTTTTCCTTTACTTAATTTGATATAGCATCCATCTTCTAAACAGCCAAGAGCCAATGCAAATCACCACAGCAAATAAACCACCCAGAGGGTGCTATTAATTCTCTGCTGAGCTGGAGCTTGTAGCCCTAAAATTGGACCAGGCAATTTCTGAATAATCATACAAAATCATACACAAAAGAAATTCAAAGTGCATAATTTACTTACCATTATGGGTGATTTGCAATTTCACTAATGCAGCCACCACAGACTGGATTTTCTATTCTGTGCCAGGCATTTAGAATCTGTCATTTAATTAATTTAATCCTCATTATAGCCCCATTGTATGCAACCTCATGAAGCCCATTTTGCAGATGAGGAAATGAGCCATGAGTGATCTCACACCCTGAGGTCTCTGGATCTACAGTGCATGCTCTCTGCATGGCATCTTGCTGCACTGGAAACCTCACCCTTCAAGCCTCAAAACTTAAATTTTTATTTAAACTATTTAGTGGGAATCTTTAAAATTAAAACTTTCTAAAATAAAATTGTTTCTAAAATCTTCTTTTTTTAATTTTAGTTTTTGTTGAAGTACAGTTGACTTACAATGTTGTGTTAGTTTCAAGTATACTACAAAATGATTCAGTTTTCAATTTTGCACGTGTGTGTGTGTGTATAAACTTTTCAGATTATTTCCCTTTATAGGTTATTACAAGATATTGAGTGTAGTTCCCTGTGCTGTACAATAGGTCCTTGCTGATTATCTATTTTATATACCATAATGTATATGCCTTGGTGGCTCAGTGGTAAAGAATTTGCCTGCCAATGCAGAAGACACAAGAGAGGCAAGTTCGATCCCTGAGTCAGGAAGATCTCCTGGAAAAGAAAATGTCAACCCACTCTAGTATTCTTGCCTGGGAAATCTCAAGGACAGAGGAGCCTGGCGGGCTATAGTCCATGGGGTTACAAAAGAGTCAGACACAACTTAGCAACTAAACAGCAACATTTGTGTATGTTGTGTATGTAATCCCAAACTCCTAATTTATCCCTCCCCCCTTCCCCCTTTGGTAACCATAATTGCAAAATCTTTCTTTAAAAATATGCTTTTTTTAATCCAATATATTTTCCTAATACTTGATTACATTGTTTTAAAAACATCAATTATTTTGCAGACTGAAAACGTAACAGCCTCAGAAATTTGAAGCACATCCAAGGCTGTTTTCTTCTCTCTGATTTGACAGCCTGTTGTGCTTTGGAACCCTTCCTATTTGCTTTTTACTGTTTCTTTTTCTTCCCTGCCCTCAGGACATCTGCTTCACTTGTCTGCTCCTCCAGTAGCCGTTATCCCACATATCACATAGCTACCGCTTTTTTGCTTTAAACAACAAAAACAACAAAGTCAAAAGTTATAGAATTGGGTCTATAAAAGGCTGTAGTCACTTCTGGATGAACTTCTGCACAATTCTCTTTGATCGCTGGCCAGGGTTTTGGTAGGTGTGTCATGCTGGCATCATTCTAGGTTCCTGGAGTTCTCCATAGCATGCTTCTTAATTCTCAATTTACAAATTACTTGGGATTACATGTTCAAGCCCTCAACAAATGAAGTTTTGATGTCTCCAGGCTGTCCTGTGATAATCAGAACCCAGGTCTAGGGAGTAGTTTTGCTGTTTTATTTTTTCATAAGGATAGAAGATTGGAAGCAATGAAAATATCTGCCCTAATATAGGGCTAGACAAGACTTTCTAGTACGTCTTGCAGCATATCCATACTCATAATATGCAATGCATGCTTGTTCTACTATATTCTTGCTGAGTTTTTGTTCCATTAGCATACAAGCCCTCAGTGACTCTTAGGAAGTGATTCTGTTTTCACACTCACAGTCTCTAAATGATCCAGTAAGTCTTTCACACAGATTTCTCATGTTCAGTGGTAGCGTTCCCCCACCTCAGCACTTCCCTTACCTTCTCTGAATGAAGGGCTTCATTCAGTGAGAAGGAGGGGCCAGCAGGCTTTAGCTGATTGCTGTGGGGTGGGAGGGTGTAAGTAAACCACAAAATAACATAAAGACAGTAGATCTCCTGCCTCGCAGGCAGATTCCTTACCACCTAAGCCATGAGGGAAGTCCCTCATAAAAAGAAAAGTATTTCAATTGGAGCATCATCTTCCCCACTAAAATGTTTTTCTTGTTTTGTTTCTTGTTGTTGATGTTTATTTGTTTTATTGCCTTACATTCATGCTCTCAATTGAACTGCAATTGATATTTCAATTAAAATAATATCCCGGAGTGAGAAGATAACAATGCCAGCATGTCTGTGTCAGATATGGAAAATACAAGCATCTCACGAATTTTTCTGATAAGTACCTGGGAATTATCACATGGCCTCATCCTTTTGTCTTTTGATGAAACACTTATGGGTCGATTAGTCTTTACAATTTCAGAAACAAAAAAATAACCATGTAGTCAACTGAAATCAGTATTATAGAATAATTAGTTCAAAACAGAAATATGCTTCTCTTGGCAGCAGATCTTCTTTTGTGATGCTTCTATCCATAAACACAGTCTTCCCCCTAGGCAGACTAGAACCCACACCAGCAGCCAATTGTGTTCTAAATGCTTATTCAGAGAGGACACCAATAGAAGCAATTCACTCGTCTACTCGACTCCCTGTAGTACTCACCACGTGTCAGTGGTGCTCAGTAGAGAACTAGGTGGAAAACCCCTGCTCTCAGAGAGCGTAGAGTCCCCTGAAAGAAGGATGGAAAAGAGTGAATAACTTAGAATAGAATCTGCCTGCCCATGTGGATCCCTGGGCCAGTAAGAACCCCTGGAAAAGGAGATGGCGGCGCACTCCAGTGTTCTTGCCTGGGAAATCCCATGGACAGAGGAGTCTGGCAGGCTACGGTCCATGGTGTCGCAAAAGAGTTGGATACAACTCAGCGACCAAACAGCAACGAAGTTTAAAAGGCCTGGTATTTGGTGGGTGGTGGTGTGGGGACCAGGAATTTCCTGTTGGGGTGGGAAAGGCCATTCAGAGAAAGCAAGCCATCATATATTTGTTCTTTATTGTGAGACCATCATATCAAGAGGTAGGGTTTGGTTTTTTTTCTTTGCTATAACTGTAGACACATAGCGAAGTGATTTTTCACTTTTCTTTTGTTCTTCATGCTTCCCATAACCTGGACTAATCAAGAAGGTATTCATCAGTTGGACATCTGGGAAAACACAGCAGGGATTTGCTGTCTCCCAAAAAGACTTAAGCAAACAGCCCCTGATTGATCATTGTCAGTTGGAACATTTCTCTTCCGTACTTCCTTATTAGAAGTCCCAACTGTATACTAATGTAGTTCAGTTTTCTCTTTGTGAACCTTATCCCTTGAAAATAACCTCATTGGGTTGGTTGGAACATCATCTGGTATTAGTATTCCAGATATGAAAAGAAATACTTAACTTGCATCACATTTTCTGTTGAAGTTTTTAACTGGACAATCCCTCCACCCTCTGCCTTGAGAAGGGACACACAGAATGGAGCTTCTTTATATACCATGATTTTTGATATTTGATACATAAACTATGGTTAAGATGATGGAATCAGTGTTACAGTGATCCATATGGAAATATAAAAGCATCAAATAAGAATCTACAGAAGCAAATGTGTATCTATCTGTGCACGCGCGCACACACACACACACATTTACAAATAGCTTTCCCCAAAGCATTATCTTATGATTGAGAATTTTTTATGGGAAATAAGTATATTTATACTCATCTTTTATTTTCTTTTTTTTTTTTTTCAATTAGTTCAGTCGCTCACTCATGTCTGACTCTTTGCAACCTCATGGACTGCAGCATTCCAGGCCTCCCTGTCCATCACCAACTCCTGGAGCTTACTCAGACTCATGTACATTGAGTCAGTGATTCTATCCAACCATCTCATCCTCTGTCATCCCCTTCTCCTCCTGCCTTCAATCTTGCCCAGCATCAGAGTCTTTTCAAATGAGTCAGTTCTTCACATCAAGTGGCCAAAGTGTTGGAGTTTCAGCTTCAGCATCAATATTTTCAATGAATATTTGGGACTGATTTCTTTTAGGATGGACTGGTTGAATCTCCATGCTGTCCAAGGGACTCTCAAGAGTCTTCTCCAGCACCACAGTTCAAAAGCATCAATTCTTTGGCATTCAGCTTTCTTTATAGTCCAACACTCACATCCATACATGACTGTTGGAAAAACCATATCTTTGACTAGGTGGACCTTTGTTGGCAAAGTAATGTCTCTGCTTTTTATTAAGCTATCTAGATTGGTCATAACTTTTCTTCCAAGGAGCAAGCATTTTTTAATGTCATGGCTTCAGTCACCATCTGCAGTGATTTTGGAGCCAAAAAAAGAAAAAGTCTGTCAACTTTTCCACTGTTTCCCCATCTATTTGCCATGAAGTGATGGGACCAGATGCCATGATCTTAATTTTCTGAACTTTTCTTGGGATGGAGGAATGATTGGATTTTAAATTACTTTAATATTTAAATTTTCCTCCAGCTAAAGATTTTTCTGTGTTATCTTGGATTTTTTCTTAATTCATTATCCCAGTATCTCAAATCTTGGCATAAAATGTATGAAAAAAGTTTCCCTAATTCTTTCGTTTAATTTTTGAAACATTAAGGCATTGGGGATCAGCATGGCTTTTTGAAAGACAATTTAAACCAAGTCAAATTCATTTTCTTCTGGATTGACAGTTAAGAGGAGCAGTGAGGGAGCCCTTGATATGAGGTGTATGGGAGGATAGGATCTAGCCCCAGCTTGCCCTGGATCACCACGTGTGTGTGATGGTATCAATTTTGCCTGAGGTCCATGGCTGGAAGATTTCACTCCAAAAGGAGACTTTTCCCCCACAAGTCACCTTCCATCCAATTTCTACTCTTCTTTCACTGGTACCACCACTTGGCTCCTCTTTTCTTGTTTCCCACATAGATGCACCACCCACAGCCTCATCATACCATTGTCATCACCTTGCAGATGAATACTTTGCCCCAAATTAGGCTGATTTACCCAGTCAGGTATGGCATATCCTGCCCCTGTGAACTGTACCCCACATTATAAAATGTGGGGGGAGCGGGAAGTGGGTCAGGAAAAGAGAGGTTGGGCGATCTGTCCCGTGTTCTCTGCTCCGCGCTTCCTGGTGGAGAAGTGAATGATGGGCAGAGGGAGGCAAATAGCTTTCCTCTCAGGGAGCTCCCACCACACAGGAACATGAAGCAAACAGAAGAGGCTTCCTTACAAGACAGTGGTTCTCTTGTCATAGGACCTGTCTCCAGGGGACTCCACTCCCAAAACACAGAGAATCCTAAAGTCCAGGAATGATCGCTATTTTAAATATAAGAAGAGGATATAAAATTAAAAGACAAATAATTCAGATAGTAAAGGAAAGAGCTACAAGTCAGAAAATCAGGTTTTAATTCTGGTTCTGAAACTTAATACCTCTGAGTTTTACCTCAGTTTCTTCACCTGTAAAACAAGAAGCCTGGACAAGATTATCATTTAAGCTTCTTCCAACATAAAATTATGTGATTTCATAAAAAGCAAAAGTGAAGAATCTGAAAGAGAGAGAAAGAAAGAAAATGGAATTAAGGAAGGAAAGAGGGATGGGAGAAAGAAGGAAGGAAGGAAAGAAGGGACCTCTAAGTCAAGTGAATGTTTTTTAATGTTCAGAAGGAAAAGAAAAACACGTATAGAGAGAATCCTTCACACCCACAGTAGTTCAGATTATACAGGACTGGATGCTGTAACAGCATCCTGTTAACTTGTAACAGAGTACAAGGTACAAGTCTTAAAGTAGTAATGTGTGTGCTTTCTCAACCTTGTTTCCCTTTAAAGCAAACCATGGCAGAAAAAACAAGACACACTCCACATTCAAAAATTGAGGCAGTAAAAAGCATGACTAAAGGAAGACAGGAAAGAAGAAAGGAGAGAAGGAAGGGAGAAGGAAGAGGAGGCGAAAAGAAGCAGAGAGGGGAAAGGGGTTGTCCTGGGAGGTGACCGGAAGCTAGAGGGTCCAGGCCACACTCTTTTTTTTCTTACAAGTTTTAAACAGGTCATTAAAAGCTTAGAAAAGCCAACCAAGTGGTTCTTGACTGCAAGAGGCACTGCAGCCTGAGACACACAGAAGACTCCAGCCCTAAGAAAAGAGGCAGGAAGATGGGCTGAAAGTCACCTTCTCCTTGGCACAGCCAAGAAAATCAGTGTAAAGTTAGGGTCTAAAAAAATGAGTTTTTTTGAGTCTGAGAAAGATTCTGTATTCTTTAAGGCTAGTATTTCTGAAAATGTAGAACTAGTTTAATGTGAAAGTTGATATTTTGATGGTAAGTAGCTTCAGAATCCCACCATGGGATTCTGCAGGCAAGAATACTGGAATGGGTTGCCATTTCCTTCTCCAGGGGACCTTCCCGACTCAGAAATCAAACCCACACCTGTAATGTCTTTTGGCACATGGGTTCTTTACCACTAGCACCGCCTGGGAAGTGGCAATACTTTGATGAATTCTACCAATAAAGAAAGAAAGCCAACAAATTTTTGAGCTAGATCTTTTCTGCCTCCAGGAAATGACTTATCTCCCAAGAGACTGACAATCTCCCACCAGATTCTCTGCATAAATCAGCCCTCACCATAGTTAAGGGCCAGTTGTGTCTGAAAGACCACACTGAGAGGGTACCAGGAATGCCTACTTCTGATTCTCTGCTCCCACTTTCATTCAGCCAGTCTACAAACATTTACTGAGCACTTACCATGTGCCAGTTACTGTCCCTGGTATTAAGGTTAGAGTGATAAACAAGCAAAGTTCTCTGACCTCAGAATTTACATTTTTGGGAGGGAGGGATAGGGCTTCCC
Source organism: Ovis aries (assembly GCF_016772045.2). Classification (NCBI taxonomy): domain Eukaryota; kingdom Metazoa; phylum Chordata; class Mammalia; order Artiodactyla; family Bovidae; genus Ovis; species Ovis aries. The sequence goes on from NC_056059.1 coordinate 2,290,512, forward strand.
CAGAGGCTCAGCAGTAAAGAATCTGCCTGCCAATGCAGAAGACATAGGAGGCCCAGGTTCAGTCCCTGAGTTGGGAATATCCCCTGGAGAAGGGCATGGCAACCCACTCCAGTATTCTTGCCTGGAGAATCCCATGAGCAGATAAAATTGGCAGGCTACAGTCCATGGGGTCACAAAGAGTCAGACACAACTGAAGCGACTGAATGCGTGCACACACACACACACACACACACACACACACACGAGGGAGGGATGGAGGTGCGGTGAAAATAAATTAGTCAAATTATTTTGAAATAGACTTAACCATAAGGGAGAAATTTTTTAATAACTCTTGGCAGAGTTAATATCACTCTAGCTATTAAATCATAACCAAAAGAAAGTTTATGGGACTTTTTAGGCCAGAAAATAATAATCATCATCAGTTTAACAACCACCTCTTATTCCATTAGCAGAACAATTTAGTAAAGAAAATTAAGATGAAAAGGTTGTTGAGTGAGGAATCAAAGCTGAGAAGATACACAAAGACAACCCTACCCAACTTGGCTGAGAACGATCACCACACATATTTGGAGAGCCACTTGTTCCCATAGATAATTCACATTCTTCTGGGAGCCAGGCAGGTAAAATAAAGGAATGAAGCAGCTGAACTCTATGAGGTAAATGGCAATCAGGCAGTACATATGTACTAAGTCACTTGGGTCATGTCCAGCTCTGCAACCCCATGGGCTGTAGCATGCCAGGTTCCTCTTTTCATGGGATTCTCCAGGCAAGAATATTGGAGTGGGTTGTCATTCCCTTCTCCAGGGGATCTTCCTGACCCAGGGATCAAACCCATATCTCTTATGTCTCCTGCCTTGGCAGGCAGGTACTTTACCACTAGCGCCACCTGGGAAGCCTGATAAAAGGCAGTAACAGGCATGTAATAAGGAGTGGTAGAGTCTGCGGCATTCTGAAACAGACATGCCCACTGTAAACAAAGTGACAGCTACTTACTTGAGGCTAGCTGATTGTTGCCAAATAAAAGTCTTTTCCATTTGAAGCCAAAGTATTAGATTTAGCTTAATTCCTTCTGACTTTTTTTCAAAAACAATCATAAAAAATCACACTCTAAAACTATTTGGACAATGTAAAATATATCTGAAGGCTAGATTCAGCTAACAGACCTAGAGTCTATGTCCCCTGTAGGGTAGAAATGCCTATCAGTCTTTGCAAATATTTCCCCAGTGGAGGTGAACATGATGTAGTGAAAAGAAACTGGGCTGATTGTGCAGGACAGTGGACATCAAACCCTCAGTGTGGCCACTCTGTGGCATAAGCTGAGTCCTGTGACCTGAGATGGGGTCAACTGAATGAAAGAAGGAAGGGTAGAAATAGTATCTACTTTGCCAAATTTTCAGATTGTATTGAGTAACACAGTGATGTAAGTTCAAGTCCCTTGTTAGCAGTCCATTTAAGTTCAGTACAGTAGCTCAGCTGTGCCCAACTCTTTGCGACACCATGAATCACAGCATGCCAGGCCTCCCTGTCCGTCACCAACTCTTGCAGTTCACACAAACTCATGTCCATCGAGTCGATGATGCCATCCAGTCATCTCATCCTCTGTCGTCCCCTTCTCCTCCTGCCCGCAATCCCTCCCAGCATCAGGGTCTTTTCCTATGAGTCAAGTCTTCGCATGAGGTGGCCAAAGTATTGGAGTTTCAGCTTTAGCATCAGTCCTGCCAATGAACACCCAGGACTGATCTCCTTCAGGATGGACTGGTTGGATCTCTGGGCACTCCAAGGGACTCTCAAGAGTCTTTTCCAACATGACAGTTCAGAAATATCAATTCTTTGGTGCTCAGCTTTCAACAAAGTCCAATTCTCACATCCATACATGACCACTGCAAAAACTATAGCCTTGACTAGATGGACCTTTGTTGAAAAGTAATTCCTCTGTTTTTCAATATGCTGTCTACTTTGGTCATAACTTTCCTTCCAAGGAGAAAGCATCTTTTAATTTCATGGCTGCAATCACCATCTGTAGTGATTCTGGAGCCCCCCAAAATAAAATCTGACACTGTTTCCACTGTTTCCCCATCTGTTTCCCATGAAGTGATGGGACCAGATGCCATGATCTTCGTTTTCTGAATGTTGAGCTTTAAGCTAACTTTTTCACTCTCCTCTTTCACTTTCATCAAGAGGCTGTCTAGTTCCCCTTCACTGTCTGCCATAAGGGTGGTGTCACCTGCATATCTGAGGTTATTGAGATTTCTCCCGGCAATCTTGGTTCCAGCTTGTGCTTCTTCCAGCCCAGCGTTACTCATGATGTACTCTGCATATAAGTTAAATAAGCACGGTGACAATATACATCCTTGATGTACTCCTTTTCCTATTTGGAACCAGTCTGTTGTTCCATGTTCAGTTCTAAATGGTGCTTCCTGACCTGCATATATGTTTCTCAAGAGGCAGGTCAGGTGGTCTGGTATTCCCATCTCTTTCAGAATTTTCCACAGTTTATTCTGATCCACACAGTCAAAGGCTTTGGCATAGTCAATAAAGCAGAAATAGATGTTTTTCTGGAACTCTTTTGCTTTTTCCATGATCCAGAGGATGTTGGCAATTTGATCTCTGGTTTCTCTGCCTTTTCTAAAACCAGCTTGACCATCTGGAAGTTCACAGTTCACGTATTGCTGAAACCTGGCTTGGAGAATTTTGGGCATTACTTTACTAGCATGTGAGATGAGTACAATTGTGCGGTAGTTTGAGCATTCTTTGGCACTGCGTTTCTTTGGGACTGGGATGAAAACTGACCTTTTCCAGTCCTGTGGCCACTGTTGAGTTTTCCAAATTTGCTGGCATATTGGGTGCAGCAGATTCACAGCATCATCTTTCAGGATTTGAAATAGCTCAACTGGAATTCCATCACCTGCACTACCGTTGTTTGTAGTGATGCTTTCTAAGGCCTGCTTGACTTCACATTCCAGGATGTCTGGTTCTAGGTGAGTGATCATACCATCGTGATTATCTTGGTCGTGAACCTTTTTTTTTTTTTTTTGTACAGTTCTTCCGTGTATTCTTGCCACCTCTTCTTAATATCTCCTGCTTCTGTTAGGTCCGTATCATTTCTGTCCTTTATCAAGCCTATCTTTGCATGAAATGTTCCCTTGGTATCTCTAAATTTCTTGAAGAGATCTCTAGTCTTTCCCATTCTGTTCTTTTCCTCTATTTCTGTGCATTGATTGCTGAGGAAGGCTTTCTTATCTCTTCTTGCTATTCTTTGGAACTCTGCATTCAAATTCTTATATCTTTCTTTTTCTCCTTTGCTTTTCACTTCTCTTCTTTTCACAGCTATTTGTAAGGCCTCCCAACACAGCCATTTTGCTGTTTTGCATTTCTTTTCCATGGGGATGGTCTTGATCCCTGTCCCCTCTACAATGTCATGAACCTCAATCTATAGTAGTTCATCAGGCACTCTATCAGATTTAGTCTCTTAAATCTATTTCTCACTTCCACTGTATAATCATAAGGGGTTTGATTTAGGCCATACCTGAATGGTCTAGTGGTTTTCCTTACTTTCTTCAATTTAAGTCTGAATTTGGTAATAAGGAGCTCATGATCTGAGCCACAGTCAGCTCCTGGTCTTGTTTTTGTTGACTGTATAGAGCTTCTCCATCTTTGGCTGCAAGGAATATAATCAGTCTGATTTCAGTGTTGACCATCTGGTGATGTCCATGTGTAGAGTCTACTCTTGTGTTGTTGGAAGAGGGTGTTTGTTATGACCAGTGCATGCTCTTGGCAAAACTCTATTAGCCTTTGCCGTGCTTCATTCTGTACTCCAAGGCCAAATTTGCCTATTACTCCAGGTGTTTCTTGACTTCCTGCTTTTGCATTCCTGTCCCCTATATGAAAAGGACATCTTTTTTGGGTGTTAGTTCTAAAAGGTCTTGTAGGTCTTCATAGGACAGTTGAACTTCAGCTTCTTCAGAATTACTGGTTGGGGCATAGGATTGGATTACTGTGATATTGAATGGTTTGCCTTGGAAATGAACAGAGATCATTCTGTCGTTTTTGAGACTGCATCCAAGTACTGCATTTCGGACTCTTTTGTTGACCATGATGGCTACTCCATTTCTCCTAAAGGATTCCTGCCCGCAGTAGTAGATATAATGGTCATCTGAGTTCAATTCACCCATTCCAGTCCATTTTAGTTCGCTGATTCCTTGAATGTTGACGTTCACTCTTACCATCTCCTGTTTGACTACTTCCAGTTTGCCTTGATTCATGGATCTGACATTCCAGGTTCCTATGCAATATTGCTCTGTACAGCATCAGACCTTGCTTCTATCACCAGTCACATCCATAACTGGGTATTGTTTTTGCTTTGACTTCATCCCTTCATTCTTTCTGGAGCTATTTCTCCACTGATCTCCAGTAGCATATTGGGCACATAACGACCTGGGGAGTTCCTCTTTCAGTATCCTATCATTTTGCCTTTTCATACTGTTCATGAGGTTCTCAAGGCAAGAATACTGAAGTGGTTTTCCATTCCCTTCTCCAGTGGACCACATTCTGTCAGCCCTCTCCACCATAATCCACCCATCCTGGGTAGCCCCACACGGCATGGCTTAGTTTCATTGAGTTAGACAAGGCTGCAGTCCATGTGATCAGATTAGCTAGTTTTCTGTGATTATGGTTTCAGTGTGTCTGCCTTCTGATGCCTTCTTGCCATATCTACCATTTTACTTGAGTTTCTCTTACCTTGGACGTGGCGTATCTCTTCATGGGTGCTCCAGCAAAGCGCAGCCACTGCTTCTTACCTTGGAGCAGTACTCTCCCTCAAAGTTCTGGTGTTACTACCTTCCCCAGGTCCCCATCACTCATGTTCTAGCAAATTCACTTTTCCATTCTTACTAAATCAATATTTATTGCTGAGTTCACTGGAAGGCCAAAAATAACATGCACCTTTTCAAAGAACTATTTCTAAAGCATTGAACGATTATGGAGGTGGTGATGGTTTAGCTGCTGAGTCATGTCCCATTCTTTGTGACCCCATGGGCTGCAGCCCACCAATCTCCACTGTCCATGCCATTTCTCAGGCAAGAATACTGGAGTGGCTTGCCATTTCCTTCTCTAGGTGATCGTCCCAACCCAGGGATTGAACCCATGTTCTCCAGAATTGCAAGAGGATTCTTTACCAACTGAGCCACTGGGGAAGCTCAGTCTCCTGCATTACAGGAAGACTCCCTTCACTTGGGAGATATTTGCAAAGACATATTTGCAGGCCATTTCTACCCTGCAGAGGACATAGATCTGTGGGCTGAATCTAGCCTTCAGATATATTTTGCTTTGCCCGAATAGTTTTTGAGTTTGATTTGTTACAATTATTTTTGAAAAAAATGAGGAAAGATTAAATGGGGGTACATTCATTGATTAATTTGTTCAGTGATTCAGGGTATTTAGTCATACATGTAAGAGTCATGTTGTGCTTCCCTTGTGGTTCAGCTGATAAAGAATCTGCCTGCAAATGTGGGAGACCTGGGTTTCATCCCTGGGTTGGAAAGATCCCCTGAAGAAGGAAAAGGCTACCTACTACAGTATTCTGGCCTGGAGAATTCCATGAGCTGTATAGACCATGGGGTCATAAAGAGATGGACATGACTGAACGACTTTCACTCTCACTTTCATAAGAGTTATTGTGGTTTAAGTTGTAACTTAGTTTATCTATAAAGAATTTGCTGAGCAAATTAATAACAAGAGCAAAGTTAAGACACAAAAATTATTAACACACTGCAAATTTTTCAGCATTTCAGAAAAATGTTCAGAAAAATAATCAGCCTTGTCTGGCATGTTTGACCAAAATTTGTTTTGTGCTGAGTTTCCAAAGGATGACCACTAAGTGTACCACACAATCATTTACATATAAACACTTAACTGTAGCAACCTAGAATGTTAGGTCCAGGAATCAAGGCAAATTGGAAGCGGTCAAACAGGAGATGGCAAGAATGAACATCAACATTCTAGGAATCAGTGAACTAAAATGGACTGGAATGGGTGAATTGAACTCAGATGACCATTATATCTACTACTGCAGGCAGGAATCCCTTAGAAGAAATGGAGTAGCCATCATGGTCAACAAAAGAGTCCGAAATGCAGTACTTTGATGCAATCTCAAAAACGACAGAATGATCTCTGTTCGTTTCCAAGGCAAACCATTCAATATCACAGTGATCCAAGTCTATACCCCAACCAGTAGTGCTAAAGAATCTGAAGTTGAACGGTTCTATGAAGACCTACAAGACCTTTTAGAACTAACACCCAAAAAAGATGTCCCTTTCATTATAGGGGACTGGAATGCAAAAGTAGGAAGTCAAGAAACACCTGGAGTAATAGGCAAATTTGGCCTTGGAGTACAGAATGAAGCACGGCAAAGGCTAATAGAGTTTTGCCAAGAAAACACACTGGTCATAGCAAACACCCTCTTCCAACAACACAAGAGTAGACTCTACACATGGACATCACCAGATGGTCAACACCAAAATCAGATTGATTATATTCTTTGCAGCCAAAGATGGAGAAGCTCTATACAGTCAACAAAAACAAGACCAGGAGCTGACTGTGGCTCAGATCATGAGCTCCTTATTACCAAATTCAGACTTAAATTGAAGAAAGTAGGGAAAACCACTAGACCATTCAGGTATGGCTTAAATCAAACCCCTTATGATTATACAGTGGAAGTGAGAAATAGATTTAAGAGACTAGATCTGATAGAGTGACTGAGGAACTATGGACGGAGGTTCGTGACATTGTACAGGAGACAGGGATCAAGACCATCCCCATGGAAGAGAAATGCACAAAAGCAAAATGGCTGTGTGGGGAGGCCTACAAATACCTGTGAAAAGAAGGGAAGCAAAAAGCAAAGGAGAAAAGGAAAGATATAAGAATCTGAATGCAGAATTCCCAAGAATAGCAAGAAGAGATATGAAAGCCTTCCTCAGCGATCAATGCAAAGGTATAGAAGAAAACAACAGAATGGGAAAGACTAAAGAGCTCTTTAAGACAATTAGAGATACCAAGGGAACATTTCATGCAAAGATGGGCTCGATAAAGGACAGAAATGGTATGGACCTAACAGAAGCAGAAGATAATAAGAAGAGGTGGCAAGAATACATGGAAGAACTGTACAAAAAAGATCTCATGACCAAGATAATCAGGATGATGTCATCACTAATCTAGAGCCAGACATCTTGGAATGTGAAGTCAAGTGGGCCTTAAAGCATCCATATGAACAAAGCTAGTGGAATGATGGAATTCCAGTTGAGCTGTTTCAAATTCTGAAAGATGATGCTGTGAAAGTGCTGCACTCAACATGCCAGCAAGTCTGGAAAACCCAGCAGCAGCCACAGGAATGGAAAAGGCCAGTTTTCATCCCAATTCCAAAGAAAGGCAATGCAAAAAATGCTCAAACTACCGCACAATTGCACTCATCTCACACGCTAGTAAAGTAATGCTCAAAATTCTCCAAGCCAGGCTTCAGCAATACGTGAACCGCAAACTCCCTGATGTTCAAGCTGGTTTTAGAAAAGGCAGAGGAACCAGAGATCAAATTGCCAACATCCGCTGGATCATGGAAAAAGCAAGAGAGTTCCAGAAAAACATTTATTTCTGCTTTATTGACTATGCCAAAGCCTTTGACTGTGTGGGTCAGAATAAACTGTGGAAAATTCTGAAAGAGATGGGAATACCAGACCACCTAACCTGCCTCTTGAGAAATCTGTATACAGGTCAGGAAGCAACAGTTGGAACTGGACATGGAACAACAGACTGGTTCCAAATAGGAAAAGGAGTACGTCAAGGCTGTATATTGTCACCCTGCTTATTTAACTTATATGCAGAGTACATCATGAGAAACGCTAGGTTGGAAGAAACACATGCTGGAATCAAGATTGCCAGGAGAAATCTCAATCACCTCAGATATGCAGATGACACCACCCTTATGGCAGAAAGTGAAGAGGAGCTAAAAAGCCTCTTGATGGAAGTGAAAGTGGAGACTGAAAAAGTTGGCTTAAAGCTCAACATTCAGAAAACAAAGGGCATCCGGTCCCATCACTTCATGGGAAATAGATCTGGAAACAGTAGAAACAGCGTCAGACTTTATTTTTTCGGGCTCCAAAATCACTGCAGATGGTGACTGCAGCCATGAAATTAAAAGACGCTTATTCCTTGGAAGACAAGTTATGACCAACCTAGAGAGCATATTGAAAAGCAGACATTATTTTGCTGACTAAGGTCCGTCTAGTCAAGGCTATGGTTTTTCCTGTGGTCATGTATGGATGTGAGAGTTGGACTGTGAAGAAGGCTGAGCACCGAAGAATTGATGCTTTTGAACTGTGGTGTTGGAGAAGACTCTTGAGAGTCCCTTGGACTGCAAGGAGATCCAACCAGTCCATTCTGAAGGAGATCAACCCTGGGATTTCTTTGGAAGGAATGATGCCAAAGCTGAAGCTCCAGTACTTTGGCCACCTCATGCGAAGACTTGAATCATTGGAGAAGACTCTGATGCTGGGAGGGATTGGGGGCAGGAGGAGAAGGGGACAGCCGAGGTTGAGATGGCTGGATGGCATCACGGACTCAATGGACGTGAGTCTGAGTGAACTCCAGGAGATGGTGTTGGACAGGGAGGCCTTGCGTGCTGCGATTCATGGTGTTGCAAAGAGTCGGACACGACTGAGTGACTGAACTGAACTGAACTAAAGATCTCTTCAGGAAAATTAGAGATACCAAGGGAACATTTAATGCAAAGATGGGCCCAATAAAGGACAGAAATGGTATGGACTTAATAGAAGCAGAAGATATTAAGAAGAGGTGGCAGGAATATACAGAAGAAATGTACAAAAAAGATCTTCATGACCAAGATAGTCAAGATGGTGAAACACAAGCTGGAATCAAGATTCCCGGGAGAAATATCAATAGCCTCAGATATGCAGATGCCAACACCCTTATGGCAGAAAGCGAAGAAGAACTAAAAGCCTCTTGATGAAAGTGAAAGAGGAAAGCGAGAAAGTTGGCTTAAAGCTCCACATTCAGAAAATGAAGATCACCACATCCGGTCCCATCACTTCATGGGAAATAGATGGCGAAACAGTGGAAACAGTGTCAGACTTCATTTTTTGGGGCTCCAAAATCACTGCAGATGGTGACTGCAGCCATGAAATTAAAAGATGCTTACTCCTTGGAAGACAAGTTATGACCAACCTTGATAGCATATTGAAAAGCAGAGAATTTACTTTGCCAACTAAGGTCCGTCTAGTCAAGGCTATGGTTTTTCCAGTGGTCATGTATGGATGTGAGAGTTGGACTGTGAAGAAGGCTGTGTGCCAAAGAATTGATGCTTTTGTACTGTGGTGTTGGAGAAAACTCTTGAGAGTCCCTTGGACTGCAAGGAGATCCAACCAGTCCATTCTGAAGGAGATTAGCCCTGGGATTTCTTTGGATGGAATGATGCCAAAGCTGAAACTCCAGTACTTTGGCCACCTCATGCCAAGAGTTGACTCATTGGAAAAGATTCTGATGCTAGGAAGTATTAGGGGCAGGAGGAGAAGGGAACGACAGAGGAAGAGATGGCTGGATGGCATCACAGACTCGATGAATGTTAGTCTGAGTGAGCTCCGGGAGATGGTGATGGACAGGGAGGCCTGGAGTGCTGCGATTCATGGGGTCACAACGAGTCGGACACGACTGAGCAACTGAACTGAACTGAGCTATTGATGATTATTATTAATGCATTAAGTATTCCTTTTAAAAACTTTTGATACATAGTAACCCAAGACTGTGGTTATTTTATTATTTTTTTCTATCTAACTTGCAACGATTAGAGCTTGAACTCTGGAGTCAGCCTGCCAGTGTTTGCTCCTTGAGATAGTCATTGTAGCTTTAGAGCTTTGGGCTAATTATTCAATTTCTCCATGCCTGTATTTCTTCATGTGTAAAATGAAGATAAAATTGTGTACCACCCAATATGGTTGTTAGGCATTCTGAATGAGATAATACATTAAAAGCACTCACCACTGCATCTGGAACATAATGAGAATAAATATTAACCATTTGTACATGTAACTTTTAATGACTCTAATTTCAACTTTTCAGTATTTTTTATGGTCCTAGAATTTTTTAAGTGAGAACTGTCTTTTGAAATTATAAAAACTGGTTTCTAAAGCTGTTTAAAGCTGTAGAACTACCCTCTTTTTTAATTTAATTCTATTCATAATTCAATGGAGAAGGAAATGGCAACCCACTCTAGTATTCTTGCCTGAGAAATCCCATGGACAGAGGAACCTGGTGAGCTACAGTCCCTGGGGTCTTAAGAGTCAGATAAGTCTGAGCGACTGAACCACCACCACCATTTATAATTCAAAAATCTAACAAGTAAGGGGAAATAGGGTAAATGAAGACACTAGAATGTGACTCAGAAGTGCTCTCCTGATTGAACAGAGACATTTTCAGGGGAGCAGAGGAGCCAAGGAATGCTCACTGGAGCCACACAGCCTGGCCTGGAACAGCTTAGAGGGTGGGAAGGTGAGTTCCATAGGCATATAGAAAGACCATAGCACAGATTGGGTGCTTCACTTAAACCCTCAACCTGTTTTAGCTACTTGCTAATGTTTTGGTTCAAGAACCATAGTGTCAAATAGAAGAAAGAACAGTGCGGAAATGCAGCAACAGGTGTCACCAGGAAAACATCAAAGCATATCATTTCAGTGAAGAAGGAGAAATCCCTCACCCACCACTGCTGCAAACACTTGTCCTGGAGGTCCCAGAATTCAGATCCCTCTGCACCTGATTCACCCGGGCCTCTGGCAATGAACAACCTTGAACAGATGTGCCTGTGGTTGGTATTTATCATAGAATTCTTTGCATCATGATGCCCAAGAAGCATGTCTGAAAATCTCTGGTCTTCCTTGGGCACTGTCCTCTGAGACAGTCATAGATCAGTTTGTGCAACTATCTGCCTCACCTGGGGACAATGGTCCCAACAGCCTATATACATGTCTCCTCTTCTGGGCCCCAGCAGGGGAGGGGCTGACCAGCACTGGTCTTCTTCTGCTTTAGCTTCTCAGCTCTTGAGGAAGGTCTGTGTCCAAGGCCTAATGTCACCAAGAATTCCAAACACATTTAATGGGTGGACTTACTTGAGTTAAAAGAGACCAAGCTCAGGGATTAATCTGCTTCTGGAAGAAAAGTAACCCCCCACCCTTTCTCACAGCCCACATCTTTCATCCTCCCTTTGGGCATCTCCTCCTACAAATTTCTGAATCACAGAGAGTTGTCAGGAGATTTTGAGGAAATAGCAGAAATTAAGCTCCCAACTTACCTTTTGAGTTTAGCTCAAAGAAACAACCCAACCAAAGTCAAGACAACTTAAGAATTCCAGTTCTTCGTGGGCCAGCATTTTTCTCCTTCATAAAACATTTTGATGTTTGTGGAAACTGGAAGATGTCAGGGCCTATAATTTGTAAAACACCGGTGTTATTTAAACATGTCCAGTGAGGAGGGAGAGAATGACTTTTCCAGTATTTTTCAGGAAGTGCCATAGCACTGGCAGCTTTCAGAACCTGACAAATAAAGCTTAATTTATTAAATCATATATTTATGTTTCAGGTACTCATGAATTAAGAAAAGTTTAAAAAAAATTAATTTTCCCTTTGAAATCAAGTAGCTAAAAAGCACTCAATGGAAGACTTGAGAAAGAAAGTTGAATAAATATTCCAGAAACTAAAATAAAAGAGCAAAAGGAGTAAAACATTTTTTTAAGTCAAAGTAAGCATCTAGAATTAGATAAAGAAAATTTGCAGATACTGAGAATAGACAAAAAGACAGAGAAAACTAGCAAAAAAAATAATACAAGAGTGCTTCTGAAAAATGTCAGGGTTGATTACTCAGCATAAATGAATAAAGATTTAGATAAATATATGCTACTGTAAAAATTCAGAATACCAAGAAGAAATAAAAATAAATAGTAATTTCAGAAAGCTTTCAAAGGGCTTCTGTTGAATTCCATTGTAATCAAAATTATGGTGATCTTCCTAACAATATATGCTTTAAAAAGTGGTTTAGTAAGAGCTGGCATACTCTAAAGTAATATTCAGCTACAACTTTAATATTTAGCAAATCTACCAATAAAATGTAAGATTCTAAAAAGTTACATCCCATGCTGTCTTAGGAAACTTCTCCAGGGAATACATAAGCAAAATAAGGGTCTTGGCACCATAAAAAAGTTAGGATTGGAAAAGCACAGGAGGCAACACAGCAGAGGATGCTCCCAGAACAAGGGCTGGGCATTCAGGGTTTCTAAATTACTTGAAAGAGACAGCTCCCAGGGAGGATGCAGAGGAGCAGAAAAAAATACATCCTGCAAGACAGTGACCTGCTCAGAATGGGAAATAGGATTGAAGCCTCAGGGTCAAAGGCCTGTGGGAAAATCTATTTGGCTGAATATCTGACTTGCTTCTGAAGTAGGATTAAGGGGCTTTGGATAGATGCAATGAAAGAGACAGGGGAAAAAGTAGGTATATTAAAGCAAATAATTCAAAAGGAATTATCTTTAAATGCAACATATATTTATTCAGAAACAGAATTATTACCCTAAGGTGACAATTCTCAAACTTTTGATCTCTAGACCGTTTTACAAATTCTTGAAGACACCAAAGGGCTTAGGTATATGCAGGTTATTTCCAGCAATATTTATCAGGTTAGGAATTGAAACTGAGAAATGTTCAAATAGTCACATATTAAATAATTTTACAGCTACAAGAAATGTTTGCATGTTAAGTGATGTGTTTTATGAAAAATTATGTTTCCAAAACAATGACAAAAGAATTAGTGAGAAGAGGTGCAGTGTCTCTCACTTTGCGAACCTCTTTAACATCCAGTCTAGCGGAGACAGCTGAAGTCCTGCATTGCTTCTGCACTCAGTCTGCTGTGCTGCCATGCATCATCCAGCTTCTGGACAGTCCCACCATACAAAAATCTTTAAGAATTATTATCAAAATAGTATTGACCTCATGGATCCTTTGGAAAGATTTCCAGATGACACTTTGAAAGACACTGCTCTCAAGTAACATTTGATTTATTTAATGAATGTCATTTATATAGTTGAAATTTTTTATATTACTATAATCAAAATAACCATACAGTTATACTGGGAAGATGGATGTGAGTGAAGGAGGCTATCGCTAGGCATTAAATCCTCAACAAGAATAAGAAATCAATAGATAATGTGTAATATCAATGAGTTGTCAATAATAGTAGAAGCATGTTACAGAAAATGAAGGAGGTAAATATCAGAAGCAGCACCTACCACACCAGCCCACACTGGTCAGAATGGCCAGCATTAAAAGACTTGCAAATAACAAATGCTGGAGAGGGTGGCAGGGAAAGGGAACCCTCCTACACTGTTTGTGGGAACATAAACTGGTGCAAGTATGTTAATCCCTCAGATATGTCCAACTCTTTGTGACCCCATGAACAGTAGCCTGCCAGGCGCCTCTGTCCATGGAATTCTCCAGGCAAGAATACTGGAATGGGTTGCTATGCTATTCTCCAGGGGGATCTTCCTGAACCAGGGATCAAACCAGGGTCTGTTGCACTGCAGGCAGATTCTTTACCATCTGAGCCACCAGGTGGGCCTGGTGCAGCCACTATGGAAAACAGTATGGAGATTTCTCAGAAGACTAAAATAGAGTTACCATACATATGATCTAACAATCCTAGTATGGATTGCTGGGCATATACCCAGAAAAAAACTATAATTCAAAAAGATACACACACTCCAATATTCATCCCAGCACTATTGACAATAGCCTAAGCATTTGGAAACAACTGATGTCCATTGACAGATGAATGAATAAAGATGCAGTACGCATATACAATGGGATACTACTCAACCAGAAAAAATGAAATAATGCCATTTGTAGCAACACAGATGGACCTAAGGGCTTCCCAGTTTGCACTAGTGGTGAACAATCCACCTATCAATGCAGGAGATGTAGGAACTGTGGGTTCCATCCCTGGCTCAGGAGGATACCTGGAAGAGGGCATGGCAACCAACCCCAGTATACTTGCCTGGAGAGTCCCATGAACGGAGGAACCTGGAGGGCTACCATCCATGAGGTTGCAAAGGTTAGACGTAACTGAAATGACTGAGCACAAAAACACACACTCGGAACCAGAGATGATCATAGTAAGTGAACTAAGTGAGAAAGGGAAAGACAAATAGCATATGATACCCTTTATATGTAGACTCTAACATAGGACACAAGTGAACTTCTCTACAAAATAGAAATAACAGACCCAGAGACATAGAAAACAAACTTGTAGTTGTTAAGGATGAGGGACATTGGGGAGGGATGGATTGGGAGCTTGAGGTTAGTGGACACAAACTATTATATACAGAATAGATAAACAACAAGACCCTACCATATAGCACAAGGAACTATGTTCAACATTCTCTAAGAAACCACAACGGTAAAGACGATCAAAAAGAATATATATATGTATATGTATGTATATATGTATAACTGAATCACTTTGCTGTGCAGCAGAAATTAACACATTGTAAATCAGTTATACTTTAATAAAATAAAAATTTTTAGTATTTTAAATCTGAACAAAATAAGAAGCAGGACCTACCATATTTAAAAGTGATTGCCTTTCAGTTCAGTTCAGTCACTCAGTCATGTCTGATTCTTTGTGACCCCATGGACTGCAGCACGCCAGGCCTCCCTGTCCATCACCAACTCCTAGAGCCTGCTCAAACTCATGCCCATTGAGTCAGTGATGCCATATAACCATCTCATCCTCCGTTGTCCCCTTCTTCTCCTGCCTTCAATCTTTCCCAATATCACAGTCTTTTCAAATGAGTCAGTTCTTCGCATAAGGTGGCCAAAGTATTGGAGTTTCATCTTCAGCATCAGTTCTTCCAATGAATATTCAGGACTGATTTCCTTTAGGATATGCTGGTTGGATCTCTTTTCACTCCAAGGGACTCTAAAAGTCTTCTCCAATACTACAGTTCAAAAGCATCAATATTTTGGCACTCAGTTTTCCTTATAGTCCAACTCTTGCTTCTATACAAGACTACTGGAAAAACTGTATGTTTGACTAGATGGACCTTTGTGGGCAAAGTAATGTCTCTGCTTTTAATATGCTATCTAGGTTGGTCATAGCTTTTCTTCCAAGGAGTAAGTGTCTTTTAATTTCATGGCTGAGGTCACCATCTGCAGTGATTTTGAAGCCCAAAAAATAAAGTTTCTCACTATTTCCAATGTTTCCCCATCTATTTACCATGAAGTGATGAGACTGGATCCCATAATCTTAGTTTTCTGAATGTTGAGTTTTAAGCCAACTTTTTCACTCTCCTCTTTTACTTTCATTAAGAGGCTCTTTAGTTCTTCCCTTTCTGCCATAAGGGTGGTGTCATCTGCATATCTGAAGTTATTGATATTTCTCCTGGCAACCTTGATTCCAGCTTGTGCTTCTTCCAGCCCAGTGTTTCTCATGATGCGTATAAGTTAAATAAGCAGGGTGACAATACACAGCCTTGATGTACTCCTTTCCCAACTTGGAACCTGTCTGTTGTTCCATGTCCAGTTCTAACTGTTGCTTCCTGCATACAGATTTCTCAAGAGGCAGGTCAGGTGGTCTGATACTCCCATCTCTCTCAGAATTTTCTACAGTTTCTTGTGATCCACACAGTCAAAGGCTTTGGCATAGTCAATAAAGCAGAAATAGATATTTTTCTGGAACTCTCTTGCTTTTTTAATGTTCTAGTGAATGTTGGCAATTTTATCTTTGTTTCCTCTTCATTTTCTAAATCCAGCTTAAACATCTGAAAGTTCACGGTTCACACACTGCTGAAGCATGGCTCAGAGAATTTTGAGCATTACTTTACTAGGCTGTGAGATTAGTGCAATTGTATGGTAGTTTGAGCATTCTTTGGCATTGCCTTTCTTTGGGATTGGAATGAAAACTGACCTTTTCCAGTCCTGTGGCCACTGCTGAGTTTCCCAAATTTGCTGCATATTGAGTGCAGCATGTTCACAGCATCATTTTTCAGGAGTTTCAATAGCTTAACGGGAATTGCATCACCTCCACTAGCTTTGTTCCTAGTGATGCTTCCTAAGGCCCACTTGACTTCGCATTCCAGGATGTCTGGTTCTAGGTGAGTGATCATACCATTGTGATTATCTGATCGTGAAGATCTTTTTTGTACAGTTCTTCTGTGTATTCTTGCCACCTCTTCTTAATATCTTCTGCCTCTGTTAGGTCCATACCATTCCCTTCCTTTATTGTGCCCATCTTTGCATGAAACCTTCCCTTGATATCTCTAGTTTCTTGAAGAGATCTCTAGTCTTTCCCATTCTGTTGTTTTCCTCTATTTCTTTGCACTGATCACTGAGGAAGACTTTCTTATCTCTCCTTGCTATTCTTTGGAACTCGGCATTCATATCGGTATATCTTTCCTTTTCTCCCTTGCTTCTCACTTCTCTTCTTTTCACAGCGATTTGTAAGACCTCCTCAGACAGCCACTTTGTTTTTTGCATTTCTTTTTCTTGGGGATGGTCTTGATCCCTGTCTCCCATACAATGTCATGAACCTCCATCTGTAGTTCTTCAGGCACTCTGTCTATCAGATCTAATCCTTTGAATCTATTTCTCATTTCCACTGCATAATTGTAAGGGATTTACATCATACCTGAATGGTCTAGTGGTTTTCCCCACTGTCTTCAATTAAATCTGAATTTGGCAGTAAGGAGCCAAAGTAAAAACAACACCCAGTTGTGGATGTGACTGGAGATAGAAGCAAAGTCTGGTGCTGTAAAGAGCAATGCTCTTTAGGAACCTGGAATTTTAGGTCCATGAATCAAGGCAATTTGGAAGTGGTCAAATGAAATGGTAAAAGTGAATGTTGACATTTTAGAAATCAGTGAACTAAAATGGACTGGGATGGGTGAATTTAACTCAGATGACCATTATATCTACTACTGTAGGCAGGAATCCCTTAGAAGAAATGGAGTAGCCCTCATAGTCAACAAAAGAGTCCAAAATGCAGTATTTGGATGCAATCTCAAAAACGACAGAATGATCTCTGTTCGTTTCCAAGGCAAACCATTCAATATCACAGTAATCCAAGTCTGTGCCCCAACCAGTAATGCTGAAGAATCTGAGGTTGAATGGTTCTGTGGAGACCTACAAGACCTTTTAGAACTAACATCCCAAAAAAATGTCCTCTTCATTTAGGGAACTGGAATGCAAAAGTAGAAAGTCAAGAAACACCTGGAGTAACAGGCAAATTTAGCCTTGGAGTACAGAATGAAGCAGGGCAAAGGCTAATAGAGTTTTGCCAAGAGAACACTCTGGTCTAGCAAATACCCTCTTCCAACATCTCAAGAGAAGACTCTCCACATGGAAATCACCAGATGGTCAACACTGAAATCAGATTGGTTATATTGTTTGCAGCCAAATATGGAGAAGCTCTATATAATCAGCAAAGAAAAGACCAGGAGCTGACTGTGGCTCAGATCATGAACTCCTTATTACCAAATTCAGACTTAAATTGAAGAAAGTATGGAAAACCACTAGACGTGATTTCCTTTAGATAAAGATAAAGAAGGTTGCAGTAATGTAGATCGAGAGATTGCCATAAGATGAAATTCTATGTGGTCCTCATAATGAACTTCCCTATAGGTTCATGGAAATAAATCTCAAGAAATGTGTCAAGTTTCGATCGTTCAGTAGGTCTGAGTGGGGCGTGAAATTCTGCATAACTAATAAGCTTCCAGGTGATGCCAATAAAATTTCATTCTCTCTATAGCATGAGTCAATAAGGAGATCTAACTTAATGGGGTGGTTAAGGAGATCCTAACTCAGATCTTTAAGATATCCTGAAGCCAGCAGAGAGAAATGCTGACTTAGGTACTAAACTGTCCCTTAGAATTCTTCCATACTGTTTAAACTCTGAAAAATTATTTCCAAACTTTTCTCAAGGAACAGTATCTAACTAAAAGTTACAAAGAAATAAATGGGGAAACTGGTGTTGTTTTCTTTGACAAATATATTCCAGTATCACGAGATGTTAACATTAGGGGAAATAGGGTGAGGGGCACATATAAACTTCCATAAGCCTAACAGTATTGAAAAATTAGAAAGTTTATCATGAGAGACTTCCCTGGCAGCCCAGTAGCTATGACCCTGTACTCCCAATGCAGGGGGCCCAGGTTCTATCCCTAGTCAAGGAACTAGATCCCACATGCTGTAACTAAAACCAAGAGCATCCAAATAAATATTTTTTAAGTTCATCAAAATATTAAATAAAGGAGTGAATAACAAGGGATAAAAGCTGAAATACTTTGCTTAGACTCAAGAGAAAAGTTAAAGAAGGGAAACACAGATCCTTCCTGGTCTCTGTCCCCTGGGATTCTGCAAAATTCTTGGCCTCTAAAGAAGAAAGCCTGGAAATCAAATCTAACATTATATTCTAAGGGAGAGAAAGATGTGCGACCCAAAGAATATAATGCGGCTTATACATTTGCATAAAATAAGGATCAAAAGGTGAGATTTCCTTCTGTTTCCTGTTTGCTGTTTACCAACTATAGATTTTATTTAGGTATGCCTACTTTTTGTTCTAAATTAGAGAGGTTTTCTTTACGGTGCTACAAAGATAGACTCCAAATTTTACCCAAATAGTTCTCATGTGAGACTGACCTATGTGTGGTCACACTAAGAAGACCACAGGACAGGCAAGCCATTTACCTGAGGAAAGAAGTCAGGATAAAGATGAAGCCCTGTCTTCTTGGTTGAAATCCCTGTTTCCTGTGATCTTATAAGAGTCTTTCCATGGAAGTTGTATTGGTTAGATTTTTGATTAATTAGGTTAAAGGACTTAGCTAAGTGAACAAATTATAGTTGAATATTTGCTTTGATTCCCTGTATTCTTATCTTGATTGAGAAATCCTAACATTTAGGCTTGAATCAGAAGCTGTCCAGGACTCCTTCTTTGGCATACTTCCAAAAAATATGTTTATTTTTCTACCTGGTATCTCTCCAGTGAAGTTGCTGTTGATGATGTTGACGTTCACCTGTCACTTTTAAAGATACATTTAAAAAGCAGTGTTTCCCATCATCATTTGGCACCCTTTAAATTATTCATAAGCTTGGAGCAATGGACTTTGCCTCCAAGAGATATAAAGTTCATGAATAACTCTGGCGTTTAATGTAGGTGATGAAAGTACCAGTGTCCAACTCTTTGCAACCCCATGAACTGTAGCCCACCAGTCTCAGGCTCCTCTGTCCATGGAATTCTCCAGGCAAGAATACTGGAATGGGTTTACATTCCCATCTCCAGGGGATCTTCCCAACCCAGGGATCAAACCCGCGTCTCCTGCATTGCAGGCAAATTCTTTACCACCTGAGTCACCAGGAAAACCCCAATGCAGGGCTTCTTGTCCATTTTGCAGGAGAGAGAAAAGAAATGACACTTGGGACAAAAACTGTGTTAGTTTTTAGCCTTTGTGCTCAGTGGCTCACTCTGTTGGTTACCTAGGCCCCAATTGTGGGATCTGCCAGTGTCTGCCTTTCCGCACTCTCTGAGTTTGGGATCAGTTCAGTTCGCTTCAGTTCAGTCGCTCAGTCGTGTCCAACTCTTTGTGACCCCATGAATTGCAGCACACCAGGCCTCCCTGTCCATCACCAACTCCCGGAGCTCACCCAAACCCATGTTCATTGAGTTGGTGATGCCATCCAACCATTTCATCCTCTGTCCTCCCCTTCTCCTCCTGCCCCCAATCCCTCCCAGCATCAGAGTCTTTTCCAATGAGTCAACTCTTTGCGTGAAGCTGTCAAAGTATTGGAATTTCAGCTTTAGCATCAGTCCTTGCAATGAACACCCAGGACTGATCTCCTTTAGGATGAACTGGTTGGATCTCCTTGCAGTCCAAGGGACTCTCAAGAGTCTTCTCCAATACCACAGTTCAAAGGCATCAATTCTTTGGCATTCTGCTTTCTTCACAGTCCAACTCTCACATCCATACATGACCACTGGAAAAACCATAGCCTTGACTAGACAGACCTTTGCTGGCAAAGTAATGTCTCTGCTTTTCAATATGTTATTTAGGTTGGTCATAACTTTCCTCCCAAGGAGTAAGCGTCTTTTAATTTCATGGCTGCAATCACCATCTGCAGTGATTTTGGAGCCCCCCAAAATGAAGTCTGACACTGTTTCCACTGTTTCCCCATCTCTTTCCCATGAAGTGATGGGACCAGATGCCATGATCTTACTTTTCTGAATGTTGAGCTTTAAGTTTGGGATAGTGCTTCTCAAATTTGCTACTACCAAGTCAGTCTGTCTGCTCCTAATATGGGCTCTCTGGTCCCAATTCCTTTCCATGACCTTAAAGTCAGGAAATCTAGAAGGGACAGTCAGCCCAGCCATGCCAGGTACAAAAGCCCGAGCACAGTATATGTTTTCTTCATTCAGAGCTCAACTTCGTTAATATCAAGTGAATTACAGGTTGAGACCATGTTGAAAGCAAAACTCAAATTGAGTTTAACCAAGGAAAAGCATAGTTCAGATTACCTTTGTTTTGGAGGGAGGGGGAAACATTTATGAAAGAATCCAAACTCCTCATTCAAAATCATTTGATGGTGATTTTGGAAGCAGAGTATCAAAAATTGTGTATGTAGAACAGTGCAGAAAAGGGACTTGCTGGGGGAGGGTGGTAAATTTGTTTTCAATAACAGGCTCTGTCTTTGAGGCTTGATGCTCTATGATAAATCTCTCCTCAGCCCTGCCAGGGTAATTGGGCTAGAGGGCTCTCATGTTAACAGGTTTTCTTTGCTCTTCCACTAATAACTAGCTCTGTTGTGATAATCCTTATTATGCTCATTATTTACAAAAATGCCATAGGACATGGGATATTCCCCACAGAAAAGCATTGTAGGGGACTGCCGGGGAAATGAACAGAATCAGGGTAAGACACCTTTTCTTAGGAGAACCAACTTTCAGAGAGCACACAGGACTCCTGGAGCCCTGTTGGAGGTGTGGGGGTGTGAGGAGGGTCGGAAAGACTCTTTCACAGAACATTCGTACTTTCTGCTTTCTTTCCCCTCTCCTATCTTACTTACCAAGATTTTTTTATCTATTTTATAACCAGGTTCACATTAAAAACGTGAGAACCAATGTTTCATAGGTCAAGTAACACTGCCTTGTAGTGGGATTCGTTTTCTTTTAACCTAATTTGCGAGATAGTTTGCAATCTTGACATACCAGACATCCTGCATTGCCATGGATTTCTTTATGCAACTAACCCATGTTGTCAAGGCAACCTACTTCACTGCTTTCTTCCCTCTAGAAAACCATTTCCAATGTTGCAAACCCGAAATCTCAATCATCTCTTGCAATACACAGGATCAAATACGTCCCTGAATGCACAAAGCTATTTATTTTTTTCACAAGATATTTCATCGTTACAGTGAAAGAATTTTACTTGAGGAAATGTGTATATTAAAGCATTAACATTAATCTCATAGCATTTGTGTCCTGTCTCTGCATTCCCAGGAGACATGGGAATTGTTTACTAAAGGCAGTCACATTTTTGGAGCCTTGGTAACAGGTAATATTTAGACTAATTTCTATGTAAATTAATCCAATCAACAGCTTTTTCATGGTTTGTGAAATCAAATCACGTAAAAGACAAAGTATTTCCTGGGGCTAATGGGACCCACCTGTTGTATATTTCCTCCTTTTTAAGAGGCAAGGCTCAGTTCTGAGAGTCCTTTCCTTGTAAATGGGATAATTCCATGATTCCCTGAGAAGCAATGACAGCATCGTGCTTGAATTCAGATACTGACATCCAGAGGGAAAGTGTCTTCCCAGAGATTTGGATTCCTGAGTGTTTGGTCGAAAGAAAAGTCCCACTGAAAGAAGAGCAGAAGACATTTTACTCTTTCTACTAGCTCCTTATTAACAAGAAAACTGAGATAAGATTCTTACTGAGATGTAAAGATATGAAGACTTAATTTTTTAATTTATTTTATTGAAATATAGTTGATTTAAAAATGATATGTTAGTTTCAGGTGTCAGCAAATTGATGCAGTTACTCATGAATATACATTCTTTTCCACATTCTCTTCCATTATGGTTTATCATAAGTTATTGAATGTGCTTAGTTGTTCAGTCATATCCGACTGTGATCCCATGGGCTGTTGCCCACCAAGCTCCTCTGTCCATGGAAATTCTCCAGGCAAAAATACTGCAGTGGGTTTCCATGCCTTCCTCCAAGGTTACTGAATACAGTTTCCTATACTATACAGTAGGACTTTGTTGCTTATCAAATCTGAATAATAGTTTGCATCTGCTTACCCCAAACTTCCAATCCAGTCCTTCCCCACTTCCCTCCCCTTTGACAACCATGAGATTGTTCTCTATGTCTGAGTGTTTCTGCTTTGTAAATAAGTTCATTTGTTTCATATTTTAGATTTCACATATAAATTATATCATAGGGTCTTTATCTTTCTCTTTCTGACTTACTTCACTTAGTATAATAATCTCCAGGTCCATCCATGTTGCTGCAAATGGCATTATTTCATTCTTTTTATGGCTGAGTAGTAGTCCATTGTATATATGTACTGCATTTGAAGACTTTGTTTTTAATGTAATCATGGCAATACAACTCACAGGCTACCTTTAATTATGTAAATAATTGGAAGTAATTCTTAGTCACTTATCCAATACTGCTGGTGTGGGTTTCCAATTAGTTTTTCAAATATTCATAACATTTTCCATCCCTTACGTTTTTGCTCAAAAGTTCACCACATCAAAGTGAGCCATATTTCTTTTCACAATTTCCAAAGCTTTGAGACACAAATATGGCTGAAATGAAGTTTCTGCATGGGCCTTACTGGCTCAGAGCAGTTTCATGCTGCAGTTATTAGATAAAGCACACTTCAGCTCTTTTGAACTGTTATTCTTATTTCAATCAAGCTTTATCTACATAAAATAGTACAAATTATCATATCCACAATTACAGTATTGGTGTTATTTCCTTCCCATTATTATGATGTGACAGGTCAGGTCACTCAATCTACAGAGCCTTTCAGGGCGCTCAGCTCAGTCCTCTTGTAGCCTTCCATGATTATTAGCACTCCATCACAATGCATAAAGAATTTGAGCCTGCTCTTAGAAATACATTCCAAAACATAAGATGAAAGGTTAAGGAAGTTGTAAGAAAAGAAAGTGAATGAAGTGTAATACTAAAGCAAACATAAGGAAAATTCATACCACAGTCTGTATGCTTCCAACGTTATAGCAGCCAAAACAAAGAGAGAAATGTGGTCAATTAAATAAGTCATAGTATACACATAGAAATATTTCAGCCAGTACAGATTACAGGTCACTGAGGTCTGAGGGAAATTGTCCTCCTGGATTACTGTTAAGTTAATTTGGTAGAGTCTAGATCATCTACAGTAATGAGACATTAAGATGTATCAAGATAGTGGCCTCTATAATCAGAGTTTGCTGGTTGCTGACTGTGGGCATGCTTTGTTATACACCTAACCTCCAGTAACCCTCCCAAGAAACATGAAATATGTGTTCTTATAATAGAGTCACAAGTGACCTCATAAACTGAGGCCAATGGAGGTTAAATGAACTGTTTCAGGTCTCAGTTTTTACATGGTGGCCTTGGGATTCAGACTTAAATCAATGTTATGCTCACTTGTATGATTTTAGGTAGCCCACACTACCTCTGTCATTCAGAGGAGTGATTGTGTTTGCTGGATGGTTATGAAATGCTTCCAGTGAGAACAGGCAGCTAAAACTGGTGATGAATGATGACTAGACATCTCCAGTGAGATCTAGAGAGGTGAGGACATTCTAAGTAAGAAAACAGTGCATTTAAATGCAGAGAATATGAATAATTCACAAATTGAAAGCAGCTGGCTTTTCCAGAGAGAAGGATGACCATAGGCACGTTTCTTAATCTCCCATCCCCACCTACAATGAAAGTAATAATAAGCTATCCATCGCAGAACAGTTGTGAGAAATAACAATACAAAGCTATTAATATTAATATTCTTGTTAAGACAGATAATAGATGAGGTTAAATAGAAAGCAAGTGCCAGGCAACATAGGATGCTTTGCTAAAGGATTTCGACTTTATCCAGGAGGAAATGAAAAGACATTTTAGGATATTAAACAAGGAATTAAGATACTTGCATTTTTGCAAGATTGTGCTGCAGCAACATGTGGGAATGAATTGCTCATGTGAGTGAGCGAGCACAGTAAAACGTGCAAGCTAGGAAGCAAAATGATTCAGAACAGCGCCAGCTGAGAGCACGGAGAGGAAGTCATATGCTAGCGTTTGGCTCCTGAACTACTACAAGGGCTGAAGATGAAGGATGAGGCGTAGGGAATGGCCGTCGGCTTTCTGCCTTGGGCGACTGGTTATTCACTGGAGAAGAATATACATGCAGGGAAACAAATCTGGGGACATAACATAAGAGCTCCCGGCAGGACACATGAGTTTGAGATGCCTGTGCTTAGTCAAGAGTAGGAGGCAATTCTGAGAGAGTTTGAGTCTGGATGCAGAAAGGTGCAGGAAGCAGTCCTCATGACTTCTCTGGCAGTGGAAGCCTCAGACCCAGATGAGGGAGCTCCAGATCAGTGAAGAGGGAGAAGGTATGACAAGAATATGGATGAAAGTGGAGCCCGGGGACCAAGAGGAAGGAGGAGGTGCAGACAAGGAGCGAGCAGAGAAACAAACAGCAGCAGCCACAAGGAAGCACGAGACCAGGGGAGAGGCATCAGACTTTGAAACAGAAGTGTTAAAAGGAACTACAGACTTGTAGAATGGACTAGTGAACACAGGAGAGGAGAGAGGGGGACCAACTGAGAGAGTAGCGTTGACATACACACTACCCTGTGTAAAATAGGTAGCTAGTGGGAAGCAGCTGTATCATACAGGGAGCTAAACTTGGTGATGACCTGAACGGGCGGGGTGCTCAAGAGGGAGGTGATATATGTACAGTTATAAATGATACACACTGTTGTACAGCAGAATCTAAAACAATATTGTAAAGCAGTTATCCTCCAATTAAAAAATAAAATAGTTCACTACTAAGGACCTACCATATAGTACAGGGAACTGTGCTCAATATTCTGTAGTAACCTATATGGGAAAAGAATGTGAAAAGTGGTGGTTGCTCTTCAGTTGCTAAGTCATGTCCAATTTATTGTGACCCTGTGGACTGCAGCACATCAGGCTTCTCTGATCTCCGCTATCTCCCAGAGTTTGCTCAAATTCATGTCCATTGAGTCAGTGAAGCTATCTAGCCATTTCACTTTGTGCCACCCCCTTCTCCTCCTGCCTTCAATCTTTCTCAGCATCAGAGTCTTTTCGAAAAAGTCAGCTCTTCACCTTAGGTGGCCAACATATGGGAGCCTCAGCTTTAGCATCAGTCTTTACAATGAATATTCAGGATTGAATTCCTTTAGGATTGACTGGTTTGATCTTGCTGTCCAAGGGACTCTCAAGGGTCTCCTTCAGCAGCACAGTTCGAAAGCACTGGTTCTTTGGTTCTCAGCCTTCTTTATGGTCCCACTCTCACATCCATACATGACTACTGGAAAAACCATAGCCTTGACTATATAGACTTTTTTCAGCAAAGTGAGTCTCTGCTTTTTAAAACATTGTCAAGGTTCATCATAACTTTTCTTCCAAGGAGCAAGTATCTTTTAATTTCGTGGCTGCAGTCACTATCCATGTGATTTTGGAGCCCAAGACAATAAAATCTGTCACTGTTTACACTTTTCCTCCATCTATCTGTGCTGAAGTGATGAGACTGGATGCCATGATCTTAGTTTTTTAAACGTTGAGTTTTGGGGGGTTTTTGAGTTTTGAGTTTTAAGTAAGCTTTTTCACTCTCCTCTGTCACCCTCATTGAGAGCTTCTTCAGTTCCTCTTCACTTTCTGCCGTTAGAGTAATACCATCTACATGTCTCAGATTGTTGATATTTCTCCTGGCAATCTCAATTCCAGGTTATGCTTCATCCAGCCCAAGAAAATAAAGTCTGTTACTCTTTCAGATGTTTGCCTACCTATTTGCCATGAAGTGATGGAACCAGATGCCATGATCTTAGTTTTCTGAATGTTGAGCTTTAAGCCAACTTTGTCACTCTCCTCTTTCACCTTCATCAAGGGAGTCTTTAGTTCTTCTTCCCTTTCTGCCATAAGGGTGGTGTCATCTGCATATCCGAGGTTATTGATATCTCCCGGCAATCTTGATTCCAGCTTGGGTTCATCCAGCCCAGCGTTTCTCATGATGTACTCTGCATGTAAATTAAATAAGCAGTGTGACAATATACAGCCTTGACATACTCCTTTCCCTATTTGGAATGACTCAGTTATTCCATGTCCAGTTTTAACTGTTGCTTCTTGACCCGCATACAGGTTTCTCAGGAAACAGGTGTATGTGTATATATATATATATGTATATATATGTGTGTGTATATATATATATATATATATATATATATATATATATATATATATATCAGTGATTCACCTTGCTGTACACCTGAAACTAATATAACATTGTAAGTCAACTATACTCCAATAAAAAAATTTTTTTAAGGAAAAGAAAAGAAACTGGAAGAGAATTGACCTCTTCACAATATTGAGATACACATGGCAGATGAGATTATGAAAGATTCTATTTCTGATTTACTTTCCTGAATTTTATACAAATTCTATAATGAACATGAAGATAATATAAATAATAAACTACTGTAAAATAAAATCTGAGATGTAAAAGCAGGTTTTCATATTGAATGGAAAAGGTATACAAAGAGAGAAGTTAAAAATAAAGGAAAAGATACAATCAAAGGGTGAAGGGTCTTGGAATGTCTGAAGGGACGTTTTGTCCATTTAGATAAGAAGACAGGAAGTAAGAAGGGTGTGACGCAGTTATAAAAGAATGCCTTTAGTCTGAAGATAGGAAGCCAAGGAAAAACTTCTCGCCATGTGAGAACTGGCGTTCTCCAAAGTAGAAATCATAGTTAATGAGACCCAACCATTGGCACCATCAGTCCATCCAGAGGGGAAATAATGAGTAGCAGGGGCTGCTAAGTCATCACCCTCCATTCTGTTCATCCTCCTTACAGCACAAGATTGGACTTTGTAAAACTCTGCTAACTGCAAACCCCAAAATCCTGTCCCACCTTATCCTTTAGAAATTTGCTTAAACTTGGCCCAAATTTCAAATCCACAGTTTTAATGCTCATCTCCCTCCTGCTTTCTGCAGTTACCTGCAGCTTATTATCTCTATTTCTATCTGCTCTGTTCATACTGGCTATTTCACTTCGGTTCATGTATACCTGATCTCAAAAATCAGCCATTTTGTAGACTTTTGTCCCCAGATACACTGGGCATTTGGTGAGTTCATAGCAGGAGAGGAATTCCATCATTCTGGCCACTCCTCCACTCTCTCCATCCCTGCATCTCCTCAGACGGACAGGCAACTCTTTGCCATCTCTCTCAAAGAGAGCGGTCCAGACTGATATCCCATGTATCTTGTTTTTCCACTCCAGCTAGCCATGAAGAAATTTATTTCCAGCAAATTCCATGAAGGAAATCCTAGAATATTTTCTCCCTCTCCCTGCGTATTAGCCCTCCCATGTCAGTCTGACCTATTAGCCCACCCATGTCAGGCCGACGCATGAGCCCGCCCATGTCAGTCTGATGCCCTGTATCCTCTCGCTCTGGGTTGATACTCAAAGCTGCTCATCACCTGGTCTCGCTCAGTCACCCCACCTGATGCTCACACTGAATCTTTGCAGTTTCCTCAGACAGATCCACCCCACACCCCTCTAAAGTGTCACATAACCCCAAGCTCACCTGTTCTCTTTCCCCTTGTATCACAGTCAATTCAAGCATCAAAAGGCTTTTATGTTCCTTGATAAAACAGGTATTTAAATGAGACTATTAAACCTTCCTTCTTCCTTTTCAATGTGGATAACAGAGCTTCACTTCATTATTTTTATAAGAACAAATTATTAGAATTATATTAGATTGTCTTACCATTTAATTCGCATCCCTTTGCAGGGATTCAATGATGTTAGAGAAATTGACTAGCAAATCTGCCACACAAAAAGGTATTTATTTTCAGAATTTTAATAACTGGGAATGAAGGACATAGAAAAAGAAGCAGGACCAATCCATTTTTATTTGATTTCCAAAAAAGGAAGTAATGACATACTATTACATAAGACTATTACATATTACATAAGGGTCTTCCTGGTAGCTCAGTTGGTAAAGAATCCACCAGCAATGCAGGAGCTGCCGCTGCTGCTAAGTCACTTCAGTCTTGCCTGACCCTGTGTGACCCCATAGACGGCAGTCCACCAGGCTCCCCATCCCTGGGATTCTCCAGGCAAGAACACTGGAGTGGGTTGCCATTTCCTTCTCCAATACATGAAAGTGAAAAGTGAAAGGGAAGTCGCTCAGTCGTGTCCAACTCTTTGCGAGACCCATGTTCAATCCTTGGATGGGGAAGACCCCCTGGAGAAGGAAATGGCAGCCCATTCCAGTATTCTTGTCTGGAAAATCCCATGGATGTCAGGAAGCTGGCAGGCGGGGTTGCAAAGAGTCAGACACAACTTGGTAACTAAACCACCACATTACATAAGAACTTTTGAGTAAAAGCTCTTTTCATATTCACTTCTCACTCTTAAGCTCCAGAAAGAAAAATGGAATCTGTCCTAAAATGTGAACAATTTTCACATGTATCCTAAGAAATTTCACACAGACTGCAGTCAGACCTAAGGGACAACTTGGCAAGGACCTGAACAAAGTATTCTGGTGTCCTTGGAACTGAAATGAGATGCTCATCTACCCAAAATCTTTGCCTGGTCAAAGCAATTTCTGTGTAAAAGAAGGAAAACTAGATGTGGGGCTAAAAGGGGAAGAGTTGCCTTTCGTATACAGAGCTTATATGAGCATCTCCATAACAGGAGCAAGCATCACATGTTCTTTCCCAACCCCTTCCCAGGAGGCTACGAAGCAGCATTTGGGATTGCTCCCCATTCTAGGTTCTGCAGATGAGGAAATATGGCCAGTTGTGGTTGCAGAGTTATCCTTTGTTTCCCAAATTTGTCAAACCCCCAGACCACAAGTTTCGGTTCCAGTCTGTAGGGATTTCATTACCTCACCCTTCCCTCATCCAGGGCTTCCTTATTTTGTAAGAAGTGGATGGGCCCAGTAATATTAAACCAATTCAAGAGAGAGCAGTTTTAAAGCAAGGGATTTTAATCCAGAAAGTGCCTCAGACTTCTTTGAGAATCAGTGCAAATTACTGACTTCTTCCCAGAAAAAGGAAATACACAGCTCACATGCAATTTAAGGAATTTACACATAGGCAAACCATTTTACTGTGTTTCATTTAATAGTACATTAAAGATATTGCCTTTTTTACAAACTGGCACACTGTAGCAACCCTGTGTTGGGAAAAAAAAAAAAAGGCATTTTTCCAACAGCATTTGCTCACTTCCTGTCACTGTGTCACATTTTGGAAATTCTCATAGCCTTTCACAATTTTTCATTATTATTATATTCCTGTCACATGATCTTTGATGTAACTATTGTAGAAAAATTAAAACTCACTGAAGGCTCAGATGATGATTAGCACTCTTAGGAATAGTGTATTATCTAATTCAAGTATGTGCATTGCTTCTTAGATGTAATGCTATTGCACACATAATAGACTGCAGTATAGCGTGAACATGCCTTTGGTAAGCAGTAGGAAGCAGAAAAACATGTGTGACTCCATATCGCCTATTCACTTAATTGTGATGGTTTGGAACCAAATCTACAATACCTCTGAGATGTGTCTATACCCCTGGAAAGGCCAAAGAGCTCTTCTGTTTAATAAGTCTTCAGTTTTAGGATAAAATCTTAGCAAAAGCTGAGTCTCTAAAATGCCAAAACAAATTCAATGGTAATATATTGAGCCAATTAATTATGCTTGATGTAAAAGTACTGATAAAGCTGATTTTAAAACATATTGTTTATTTTTTTTTATTTTTTATTTATTTATTTATTTATTTATTTATTTATTTTAGTTTTTTATTTTTTAAATTTTAAAATCTTTAATTCTTACATGCATTCAAAACACTATTTGCTTTATTTGTATTATTATATCCAAAATCTGAGAGATTAAAACTTCTTTGACTGCCATATATATCTGATGTATCTCAAATTGGTATGTGACTATCTCAGACTGAAAACAACACCAATGAAAACAAAGACAGCAAAACTCAACCCCATCACATTATATACAACATTCATACATGAAAACAAGCACTGACAATGGGCTGTCAGTAGAGTTGGGCTGGCACTCCTGTACAACAGCAATTCCGGAGAGAAGCTTCTCTCTTTCTTTGCTGCCACCAAAAAAAATGTTTTAGAACAATAGTATAGAAAACACACACTTGCACATAAATACACAGTTAAAGACAGTTGGGAAAGAAGTGCTTATGAAACAAAAGCGCACTATATCTGACTAATGGGCAGTTATACAATCCTCTGTTCCAAAAAATACAAAATATTCCACAATTATGACATTTATGTAACCTTCATAAAATCAGTAGCCTTGTCTACCTTGTTCCCTGGCACCTAGAATAAATATCTGACACCTTGTGATGCTTCAATAATTAGCTCCTGAATGGAAAAAAATATATATATATATTACTCAATAAGGCATTTAATAATTTTCCATGGGCAAATGAATTCAGTTCTCCAGGCCCGTTTCTTCATCTATGAAATGAAGGGTATTTCTGGGCAGACCGGGCGGCTCAGTGGTAAAGAATCTACCTGGCAGTGCAGGAGATGCAGGTTCATCCCTAGGTCGGGAAGATTCCCTGGAGAAGGAAATGGTGGCCCACTCCAATATTCTTGCCAGGAAAATCCCAAGGAAAGAGGAACCTGGTGCGCTATAGTCCATGGGATCACAAAAGAGTTACATGACTTAGCAACTAAACAACAACAAGCTATACTATCTATCTCTATATAAATATATATACACATATATACGTTTTATTGAAATATAATTGAGTTACAATATTTCAAATGTATAACAAAGTGATTCAATTATATGTGTGTGTGTATATATATGTAAATATATATATTCTTTTTCAGATTCTTTTCCCTTATAGGTTGTTACAAGATATTGAGCATGGTTCTCTGTGCTATGGTAGGTCCCTGTTGTTAATCTATTTTATTTATAAAATAAATAATAATAATAATCTCAAATTCAAAACTAGGTCTTTTGTTGTTTCTGCTGTTGGTTTTGTTGTTCAGTCACCAAGTCGCGTCCAACTCTTTGTGACGCGATGGACTGCAGCACGCCAGCCCTCCCTGTCCCTCACCGTCTCCCAGAGTTTGCCCAAGCACATGTCCATTGCATCAGTGATGTCATCCAACCATCTTATCCTCTGTCATCCCCTTCTCCTCCTGCCTTCAATCTTCCCAGCATCAGGGTCTTTTCCAGTGAGCCAGCTCTTCGCATCAGGGGGCCAAAGCATTGGAGTTTCAGGTTCAGCATCAGTCCCTCCAATGAATATTCAGGACTGATCTCCTTTAGGATGGACTGGTTGGATCTCCTTGCAGTCCAAGGGACTTTCAAGAGTCTTCTCCAGCACCACAGTTCAAAAGCATCAATTCTTTGGTGCTCAGCTTTTTATAGTCCAGCTCTCACATGCATACGTGACTACTGAAAAGATTATGGCCTTGACTGTATGGGCCTTTGTGAGCAAAGCGATGTCTTTACTTTTTAATATACCATCTCATCTAATTTTTTTAAGTCTCTTAATTTCCTAGTCTCTGGTTCTGCTTAGCACACAGGCAATTTCTCCTCAAGTGCAAGGCTATGATCATTTAGGCACAAGTTGGTGCCTGGCCTATGTAGACCCCTCCTGGAACACTGTGAACAGCAGGGCAAGTTTCAGAGTCCCCAGCAAGGGCTTGAATCTGCGGGGAAGAGGTAACGTGCCATCTTGTGAGGTGGAGTCCCTCTTGTTTTCAAGTCTCAGCCCATAATTAAGTATTCCCTGGACACACAGCCCCAGATTTCCCCACTGGTTCAACACGGCTGAAGCAGGAACACACTCAAAGTGCTACCAGAACACCCCACATACTTTCATCATAATCTTCAAAAGAAACATGCAACCAAGTATTGGTTAAATATTTTTAAAGTAAATTTATAAAGCAACGCATCTATTAGTTCCTTTTAATTTGTATACGTCTTCAATACATGACATGTTAATCAACCCAGATGTGGGTAGGAAGTATGTATGTGTGTGTGTGGCAGGGGTCGGGGGAGGTTGTTGTTCCTCGGAAAAGTTTCAGTCATAAAGATCATTTGGAGTGCTTATTAAGAATGCAGATTCCTAGATCTTGCCCCCAGATATGGACCCGGACAGTCTAGGAGTTGCCTTTTAGCTGTTAAGTGGAGCAATTCCAGCGCACACTACCTTAGAACCACATAGTGTGTCTCCCCTCTAAAGAGACCTATCATAGAAGCATGCCTCCCTTTCTTCTTTACTTTTGTCCCAAATCACCTTCATATGTGATATTATTGCTCCCCCTAGTGGATGATTTCACTCAGCAAATTGTTTTCTGTATTACAAATCTCTTAGTAATTCCATCTCTCAAGAACTTTTTGAAACAATAGGAAATCAGGAAAAGGCTTATAAGAAAAACTGCTTCATGTACTATGAGGTTCATATATATTTAGATATGTTTAATATGCAATATACATACATTTTATAGAGAGAAAATTTTTATTGTGATCAAGTCAGCTAAATATGACTAACCTGTTTTTTACAAATATTTTAGAAACCTCACATTTACTTGCCAAAATAATTTTAGATTGTTTACACCTATAAGATAAATATTCCCACACACCAATTTCCTAATAAACTCCTTCTGACCAAAGAATACTATGATCTGGATCTTCTTTCTGATTCCTCTCATGCTGGCTTCTGAGATCAACAGTTCTTTTCAAGATCCTGAAATCTCTAGATGTATTTTGCACATTGTGGCTTCTATCCCACTGAAAAATTCTGCTTACTGATGCTACCATTACAAGAGTCACAAATTCAGCAGCCCACAGGCACCAAGCAGTGACATAAATGAGTGGAGTGGGCAGAGTAGAAAACAAAGACAGTGGAAGGTGAGTTCATTACATTTCAAGGAATTTGTAAATCATTATAATTCTATAAAGCCCACTATAGGCCTAATTAGACATCTGTGAACTGGAAGAAATTTTGTTTCATGAACCAGCTAAGCATCCCTGATTTACTTGAGGACTTCACAAATTGCTAACTGTGTATGC
Organism: Ovis aries; assembly: GCF_016772045.2. Taxonomy (NCBI): domain Eukaryota; kingdom Metazoa; phylum Chordata; class Mammalia; order Artiodactyla; family Bovidae; genus Ovis; species Ovis aries. The sequence goes on from NC_056059.1 coordinate 2,323,931, forward strand.
TTCAGTTCAGTCTCTCAGTCATGTCCGACTCTTTGCGACTCCATGAATCGCAACACGCCAGGCCTCCCTGTCCATCACCAACTCCCGGAGTTCACTCAGACTCACATCCATCGAGTCAGTAATGCCATCCAGCCATTTCATCCTCTGTCGTCCCCTTCTCTTCCTGCCCCCAATCCCTCCCAGCATCAGAGTCTTTTCCAATGAGTCAACTCTTTGCATGAGGTGGCCAAAGTACTGGAGTTTCAGCTTTAGCATCATTCCTTCCAAAGAAATCCCAGGGCTGATCTCCTTTAGAATGGACTGGTTGGATCTCCTTGCAGTCCAAGGGACTCTCAAAAGTCTTCTCCAACACCACAGTTCAAAAGCATCAATTCTTCAGTGCTCAGCTTTCTTCAAAGTCCAAGTCTCACATCCATCATGACCACAGGAAAAACCATAGCCTCGACTAGATGGACCTTTGTTGGCAAAGTAATGTCTCTACTTTTCAACATGCTATGCTTATTATCTCATAATTCTAACAACAATCTTATACAAGGGATAGTTTCAGCATCCCAACTATACTAAACAGGAAACTAGGACTTAGGTGGTAGTTTCCTTATTGCAAGTCAGACAGGTAAGTTTCCCTGCCTAATCCACATGCCTGACCCCAGAGTCTGTTACTTTGCTCCAGGGCCTCTTTGAGCAGGGGACTTTCAGCCTTCCCCGCCCCGCCCCCCCCCCGTCTGAACCCATGTGCTCCTCTCCCCACCCACCACCCCAGGCCCCCTGCTCCCCTAACTCTTCACAACATCTTCTGATCCTGTGACCTCTGATTGCAATAGTGTCTTTTCATTTAGACAATTTCTCATCTGGAGCCGACAGCTCTCTGCAACAATACTGAGCTGGCTACAACTCTTGGTACCTTATTGCTCCCATTGCAAGTGAACATGACAAGCACCTCTGTATACTACTCTCTTACAGCTGTGGCTTTAAGCAAGTGCACCTTCTACTCAAGCTTTCAGCGTATATTTCAGCAATAATGGGATTTTTGTTATGAGTAGAATTAGCCCTATTATAACACCTCTGTTTCTACTCTACTAGATTGTTCCAAGTACTACTGTGAACACTGTAACATGATGGGAGCTCTCTGGGTAAAGGCCTACGGTATCAATTGGCTTCAAAACATGTGTTGTGTTTTTTTGAAAAGCAAATACTGAATTAGATAGCTAGTGAGAAGCTGCTGTACAGCACGGGGAGCTGAATTCAGCGCTCTGTGCTGACCCAGAGGGGTGGGGTTGGCAGGGAAGCTCAGGAATTAGGGGGTCTGTGTACACATGTTGCTGGTTCACTTCACTGTACAGCAGAAACTAATGCAACATTGTAAAGAAACTGTACCCCAAGGAAACAAACAAACAAACAACCCAAAAAACCACTGTGTACAGAAATCACAGTGAATTACCTTTCTCAGGTATCAGCTGGGGTATCTGTGATCCCTGAGACACAGCGGCAGCCCTGGGCCTTGTTGCTGACCAGACTGCCTCTCATGGACCACATTCCTTGGGAAAGATGTAGTTATAACCACGCACTCGCATCAATGCTTCATTTTATTTGGAATATTTGTGTCCCTTTTACCATTAATAAAAACTGTTACCCAGTACAGTGTTTCTTTGGGTGGCTTTAATATAACATTTTTAATTGAATTTTTATACAAAAAGGATGGAAAGATACTGGGACATACATTGTGACCTGTGGCATGTTCTCAAGTCCTAACATTAAAGAGTGAATCATTGTACAGTCATCTAGGAGAGTCCAACTAGGATATGCACAGTAATTCAACTGCTTTCCCTTCTTTATATTAATAATTAACAAAAGCAGACTATTTCTCTGAGTCACTATTCAGAAAAAATCCATTTGTACTTGGAAAATAAATGGTAGTGGGAGGATTCTACTGCCTTAGTTTTGGAAAATAACCAAACCCCAACTTATCCCTTCCTCATCCTCAAGTGATAGTATCAACATGAAAATAAAAATAACTGAAGTCTGTGGTGAAAGTAAAAATAACTGACTGTGGTGATACAAGATCCCAGTTATTATAACTGCTTATTACATTCTTTCTAAGTGCCAGATAGCCTTCCCACTATGTGCATTAACTCACCTAAACTTGACTGTGTAATGTAGGTACTATTCTTTTACTGAAATGTAATTGATTTACAGTGCTGTGTTAATTTCTGGTGTACAGCAGAGTGATTCAGTTAAACATAATAGATATATTTTTCATATTCTTTCCCACTATGGTTTATTACAGGATATTGAATATAGTTTCCTGCACTATACAGTAGGGCCTTGTTGTTTATCTATTTCATAGATGTAGTTTGTATCTGTCAATCCCAAACTCCTAATTTATCTCTCCCTGCCCTCCCCTTTGGTAACCATAATTTGCTCTCTATTACTGAGTCTGTTTCTGTTTTCTATATAAATTCATTGGTATCATTTTTAGATTTCATATGTATGTATGGATATTCATGTCATATCCTATATTATATAGAGGATGTTTATCTTTCTCTTTCTGACTTACTTCACTCAGCATAACAATCTCCAGGTTTGTCTGTGTTGCTGCAAATGGAATTATTTCATTCTCTTTATACCTTATCTTCTTTATCTGTTGCAGGATGCTTAGGTTGCTTCATATCTTGGTTATAGTAAACAGTACTGCTATGAGCATTGAGGTGCATGAGATCTTTTCAAATTACTGTTTTCTCCAGATATATGGCCAGGAGTGGGATTGCTGGATCCCACAGTAGCTCTATTTTTAGTTTTCTGAAGAAACAATATGTTCTCCATTGCGCCTGCTCTAGGTACCATTCTTATCACAGCTTTACAGGTAAGGGAATGGAAGGGCAAAGGATTACACTAGCCCAGCCCAAGGCACACAGCTCTCAGTGGCAGAGCCCTGATTTCTAGCAGACATCTAAGCGACACCTGATGGAGTGTTCTCTCAGTGATGGAGTCAGCAGGCCTGGTGCATATGCTGGAATCTGTCTCAACAGAGGATACTGCTTGAGAGTCAAGCCTGAAAACTACTTCTTATAAGGATTCCCAGATCTGAATAATCTGCATTTTATTCCCTGCATGTACAGGTAATAGCCATTTCTCAGTAGTTCTAGACACCAAAGGTGGTGCAAATGAAGCCATTTATTCTGTGTTCCCAAGTATTTCTCTTCTTTGTGGGAAAATCTATAAACCCCTTTTTAGTAAGACTGTCACTAGCATGCAGTGCCATCTTTCCTGACCTGGATGTCAATAACTGCTGCTGCTGCTGCTGCTAAGTCACTTCAGTCATGTCCGACTCTGTGCAACCCCATAGACGGCAACCCACTAGGCTCCTTTCTTCCTGAGATTCTCTAGGCAAGAACACTGGAGTGTGTTGCCATTTCCTTCTCCAATGCATGAAAGTGAAAAGTGAAAGTGAAGTCCCTCAGTCTAGCTCAATTCTTAGCGACTCCATGGACTGCAGTCCACCAGGCTCCTCCATCCATGGGATTTTCCAGGCAAGAGTACTGGAGTGGGGTGCCATTGCCTTCTCCAATGTCAATAACTTCTTCCTCCCAACTCCAAATCAACATGGGCTCCAACTGTCCAACAATGGGAGCTATCAATCCCATAATTACATTTCAGCAGAGACTTTCCAGGTCTGGTGCCTATGGTCCAACCTCACTGCCTCTGCTTACAAGTGCTTTGACTGCCCCTGCTGCAGTGTGAGGTCATTTCCTCTTAAATGTATATAATATGTATAATACCCCTTCAGGGAAGGATGGGCTGACAGACTGAGTTTGATATATGTACACTACTATCTATAAAATAAATAACAATGAGAAATGACTGTGTACCATAGGAAACTCTGCTCTGTGGTGACCTAAATGGAAGAAAATTCAAAAAAAAGAGGGAGTATATGTGTACATATAGCTGACTCACTTTGTTGTATAACAGAAACTAACACTCTATTGTACAGCAGCTATACTCCAACAGAAAACAAAATAATAAAAAAAAGAAATGTATAATACCACTTCACATGGGACTGATAGCTTACAGTGAATAATGTTGGATTCATGATCTCCGAAGAAGATTTAGCTTCAGGACCAGGGACCAGCCTTGATCACTCAAGAGCTTTTGTGTAGCAGAGTTTTATTAAAGTAAGAGACAGGACTGAGCAAACTTCTGACACAGACATCAGAAAGGGGACAGAGAGTGCCTCCTAGCTAGTCTTGTCAAGGCATGCTATACTTTCTCAGACCCACTCCCACAACATACATCTTAAATTTACAAGAATATCTAAAATTAACAAGATTAGGATGAACAATAGAAAGATCTTACCAGACCCACTCCCATAATATACATTTTAAGATGACAGGATTTGTCAGAAGGTTCTTGTTAAGAAGAAACATATCCTCAAGCAAGATACACTGTTACATTGACTAAGACAAAGCAGTGTAGAAAAGAACGTTTGTCCTTTTCTCCTTGAGAGCTCCAGACCGTTTTCTCTTTCTCAGGAACCCTGGACTTCTTATTAACCTACCCAGGAATTGACTCTCTCATTACCCCCTTTTCTTTTAGGAGAATTATGTTGCCAAGGGAAAGGGGCGCCGTTTTCATTCCATAACTACTGTCTGCTGTTGAGGGGCATCATCCCTAATTGTTGAGGTAACATATTCTCCCGACCTTTATATTGAGGATCTCTGACCCAGGGGTCCCAAGTAATAGTTGGAGGAGTCTGTGGCACTCATAGGGGCCTGGACAACCATTTGTAACTTAAAAGCTTTCATACAGTTAGAAACAAACCCCATTTTACAGTTACAGATGTAAGGCAAAATAGTCATTAAGCCAAGTTAAAACCTAATCAAAATTAAAAGTTACATTATGTCCATAGTTATATCAGTCCATCTTGGCATTGTCAGATGTCATCACAGAGGTGAGGAAAGCCCTTTCCTTGAAGCAGCGAAACCCACCATGGGAAGTCTTCAACTGATGAGTGCTCTGCAGACCCAGCGATTATGTGGATTGTTGAATGCGGCGTAGGAAGGAGCCCAGGACAGGAAGGCGCTGTCTTGAGGGTTAAACAGCAGACTCGGGACTTTTGGAGTCAGCAGAAGCAAGCCCACATAGATTCTCAGGCCCGTCTCCATTCCTGGCTCAAACAGAAGCTTGTTTGACTCAAAGGTTGGGTCAGGAGTTAACCTCTCAGTAATGTCTGTTGAAAAGCTGAAAGCTGAGTCAAATAGTTAATTTTAAGGCCTCAGGATCTATGACAACATCTGTGCACAAAAACAGTCTGTCAGAGAGACAGTCCCCTCTTTGTAGAGGAGTGGGGAGCAATTCAAGCCAGCATTAAAGCTGTGGGTAGAACTGTAAACCAACTGTCTCATGCATCCTGAGTTAGGTTCCATGGATGTCTTTTAACAACATCATTAGCCTTTTCAACATTTTCTGAAGATTGAGGTCTCCAGGAACAGTGTGATATTCTAATCCTAGAGCTTCTGACACCCCTTGCATTACAGGAGCTTTAAAGACGGGGCCATTGTCACTCTGAACTTTAGAGTTTAAGATCCTACTTACATCATGAGAAGTCAGTACAGTAAAATTTCACCCATTAGTAAACTTATGAGCTTTAGGCATTAACAAAACAATAGTAACAATTACCCTTAAGCAATGTGGCCATAGCCTTTTTTCAGTAACAAACTAAATCCTGATCCTGTGGGCAAACTCAAAGCTGGAGCCTGTAAGAGAGCAGGTTAAAAGCCTTAAAAGTCTTTTAAGTCTCTGGGGACCAAATCAGTTTGTCAGTTTGGGCCACTTAGGCTCAGTTATAAGTTTATATAAAGGCTTGGCAAGTTCCCCGTAACCTGGAATCCAAATGCAGCAACAGCCTGTAATGCCCAAGAATTCTGTCAATTGTCTTAAAGTCATATCTGGCTCATTTATGAATTTCAGACAACAAAGTATAAAGATTAGATGCTTATTATTCATATATCTTGAACAAGTCTCCATTTATCATTTGACTTTTTTACACCCAAAATAGGAGTGTTGTATGGACTGTTACAGGGAATTAATAGCCCCTGCTCCTTTAAATTCTCAATAATGGGTTTTAACCCTTCCTTAACACCTCGGGCTTTAATGGATACTGCTTTTGATGTGAAAATAGGTGAGGGTCATTGAGCTTGATAAAGACAGGAACAGCATTTTGTGCTCAACCCAGTTTTTCGATCAGCCCACACTTTGGGATTTACATTTTGTTCAATTAATTAGAGAGAAAGAGGAGGCTCCATATTCATGAAAACAGAGTCCTAGACCTTGCTCACTATACCCCTCCCGAGAAGGGGTGAGGGAGACTCTGGCACAATCAGAAACTCTTGAGAAAACAGCAGAGTCCCAGCTGCAGCTTAAAGGATGACTGACATAATAATGTTTGGCTCATCCAGACAGTCACATTATGGTATCAGATCAGGAGGAGAGCAGGCCAGGGGCTTCGGTGAGCACAGAGAAAGTTGCCCCAGTGTCCAAAAGAAAGTTGCCCCAGTGTCCAAAAGAAATTGACTGATTGACCCCCCCGCAGTTATTAATATCTGGGTTTCCCCGGGTGTAATTAGAAAGGGAGCTTGTGTCGGGACCCCCAGGCACCTTCAGTATAGATTGCCTTGAGAGTCTGACCTCAGGGGCCTACACCTCGGAGGGCAGTCTCTTCTCCAGTGTGGTCCTTTGCAGACTGGACATGGAGCCAGGGGTGGCTTAGATGCCTGCAGGCAATCCCACTTGAGATGTCCCTCCTTCCCACGGTAATAACAAGTCCATCCCTTTTCACCTGGGTTCCTCTGGGCATTTTTCTCAGGCTGTTTCAGAGCAGCTCTAACAGCCATTGTTGGGGGTTCAGTCTTTTGCCTCATTCTTTTTAGCCTCTTATTTTGCTCCTTATATTCTCTACCATAATGTACCATCTGAGCCAGCTGTAACACTTTTTCTAAAGACTGATTTGGTCAAAAGACCTGTTTTTGTAACTTATGGCAGATGTCTGGAGCTGATTGAGTGAGAAATCTCTCTTTTAAGATCATTCCTCTTTCTGCACTTCCAAGATCAACATCAGTAAATTTGTGGAGAGCCTCCCATAGTCTACCTAGGAATTTACCAGGAGTTCCCTTCTCTCCCTGTTCTATATCAGCCAGCTTAGCACAGTCTAAAGTCTTAGTGTGTGCTTGCTTAAGTTCTTCAAGAATACATCCAGCAAAGTGGCTCTGTTACTGGAACCGCTGGGTTCCCAGTAGGAAGGCGGGCTATTTTGTGTTCCCTCTTTCCCCTTGTCTCACGTTCAGGTCATTCATCTCCAAAAGTAGTAGCTTCCCCCAACACAAGTTTTTGAGCCAGGAGTCAGTGTCTGTTCCAAGACATATATTGCATCTCACCAAGTAAAATCATAAGGTAAATTTAGTCCTGTAAAGTCTTCTATGTACTTTTTGGATCCTCTAAATAGTCTCGACTGCAATTGGGACTGTTTGAAATTTTACCGAGACTGAGGCAACCCCTCCTATAAGGGTGCCCTGAATCTCAGCCTGTTCAGTTGGGACGCCCAGATAAAGAGGCAAAGTTAGAGAATAGGAGGGAGCTGAAGGTTTCACACCCATATCTGTACCCTTAGAACATAAGTCTGACATGTCTCACAGAGAGATAAAGAACACTTCAAAAGCCACTTCTATCCATTTCCCTTATTTTCTACAGACCCCGTCTAGTTGTAAAACAGTAATAATTGAGATCCTTCAACAGGTCAGCATTCCCCGTCTTCCAAAGGATGCTGTTGCCATTCTGTATCACAGAAGATCAGGAATGTCTTTTTAAACTCTGGGGATCAAACGTGTCCTAGCATTTTTTTTTTTTAATATATTTATAAAGAGTGGCTTTGGAACTCTGCTAGCTCCCATCTGTAAGAGAGAAAAAAGCGGCATCCACAGCTGTGGCTTTTTACCACCTGAAGTGTCCCTCCTTACTCTAGGTGGGGGTGTAGAAAGCCTCTCCACCAAAGCTTTCCTTCCCTGGTCAGACAGTCTGTCCCTTACCAATGCAGGCGCCATACTCATTCATCCCTCCCGGTTCTACCACCGAGGTGGGGTGGAGATGCACCAGGGACAGACCTGATGGCACTTCAGATTGATTTAGTTCCTTACCATTAACACCTTTAATTTACCCTGATGCCACTCGAGGTGGAGCAGAGTAACTTTTTGGAATGCCTCCCAAGGCTAGTACTACCAGGGGGAGCATCCTTCTTTCATGTACCCATGCACATCCCTGAGTACAGTCCTGACTGTTATAGAAGCGGTGAGTCATAAGAGGGTGAACAACAACCAAGATGTCCCTTCTGCGTGTCACCACACCAGTATATGTGATACCAAAAGAGGTAGGATGGTTGGCCAGCGAGGAAAGTGATTTTTGCCCTCAAGCTACTAGGGCCAATCGTTCAAGTTCATTTCCACAGCTTCACAAAAGAAATATCTAAGGAGTTGAGACAGAAGCCATCAGAGAGCCTTCTCTGGTCTGCTGAGAGCTAGCGCTACCAAAGGAAGAAGCCCATTGCACTTCCAGTCGGCCAGATCCCACAATTCCTGATCTGTGTCTTCACAAACCTCATGGTCACCAGCAGTGCTCCTATCCACATCAATCAGAGGCACAGCCGTGACAAAGACTCACTTTCAGGTCGCTGTCCCCTGAGGCAGGCAGTCAAGAGAGTGACCTCTAGCCTGAGAGACATTCCTGGAACTAGAGTTCTACCTCAGTCCCAAACATGCTCCTGTAACTTTCTAGCAAGGCTTGCCTAGTCTAGCAAGGCTAAGTGCTACATACAGGGGGTCTAAGTAAAAGTGCACAGTAACAGCATGGATCACAAGACCCTTGAAAGCCTATGATCTGACTGATTAGGTTAGTAGTTGAAATTCCCCAGGAAATTACTAAACGGTCAAAGAGACCAGGAAAAGCTGACCGAGAAGGGAAAGTTCGGTCTACACACTCTGGCTGCTCCCCTCGCAGGGACACTGGGTATCTCTTGGCATTGGCAGGTCAGGACAAAGCCCCGACAAGGCACCCCTTTTGGGGCTTCCTGCAGTCATTTCAAGGCACTGCGAAACCACAGAGCAGGGCTCCTCACGTGCTTTGCCCAGGATGTGTCATTCATTCACACAAGCACACCGTGGAGTTAGTAAAGTAAAGCAAAAAACGTGAATACTGGAAAAGCAGAGGCCAGAGTTCTGAGTGATCTTACCTTGTCCTGAGGATCCCGGACGAGCCCCCAAGATGATAGTTTACAATGAACGATGTCAGATTCGTGATCTCAGAAGAAGAAGATTTAGCTTCAGGACCAGGGACCAGGCTTGATCATTCAAGAGCTTTTGTATAGCAGAGTTTTCTTAAAGTAAGAAAAGGGACAGAGAAAAGTTCTGACACAGACATCAGAAGGGGGACAGAGATGCCCTCCTAGCTAGTCTTATCAAGGCCTTATATACTTTTTCAGACCCTCTCCCACAACATACATTTTAAATTAATAAGATCAGGATGAACAATAGAAAGATCTTACCAGACCCACTCCTGTAATATACACTTTAAGATGACAGGATAACTCAAAAGGTTCTTGTTAAGGAGAAACATATCCTTGAGCAAGATACATTGTTATATTGAATAAGACAAAGTAATGTAGTAAAGAACGTTTGTCTTTTCCTCCTTGAGAGCCCCAGACCCCCTTTCTCCTTATCAAGAGCTCCGGACCCCTTTCTCCTTCTCAGAAATGCTGGACTTCTTATCAACCTACCTAGGAATTGACTCTCTCAGGACCATGCATGAAAGATCAGTCAGTTCAGTCACTCAGTCATGTCCAACTCTTTGTGACCCCATGGACTGCAGCACACTTCACTTCCTTGTCCATCACCAACTCCTGGAGCTTGCTTAAACCCATGTCCATTGAGTCAGTGATGCCATCCAGCCATCTCATCCTCTGTCATCCCCTTCTTCTCATGCCTTCAATCTTTCCCAGCATCAGGGTATTTTCCAATGAGTCAGCTCTTCGCATCAGGTGGCCAAAGTATTGGAGTTTCAGCTTCAGCATCAGTCCTTCCAATGAATATTCAGGATTGATTTCATTCAGGGTTTGATCTCTTTGCAGTCCAAAGGACTCTCAAGAGTCTTCTCCAACACCACAGTTCAAAAGCATCAATTCTTTGGCACTCAGCTTTCTTTATAGTCCAACTCTCACATCCATACATGACCTTTTCAAAAACCATAGCTTTGACTAGACGGACCTTTGTCAGCAAGGTAATGTCTCTGCTTTTTAATATGCTGTCTAGGTTGGTCGAAACTTTTCTTCCAAGGAGAAAGCCTCTATTAATTTCATGGCTGCAGTCACCATCTGCAGTAATTTTGGAGCCCAAGAAAATAAAGTCTGACACTGTTTCCACTGTTTTCCCATCTATTTGCCATGAAGTGATGGGACTGGATACCATGATCTTCATTTTTTGAATGTTGAGTTTTAAGCCAACTTTTTCACTCTCCTTTTTCATCAAGAGGCTCTTTAGTTCTTCACTTTCTGCCATAAGGGTGGTGTCATCTGCATATCTGAGGTGATTGATATTTCTCCTAGCAATCTTGATTCCAGCTTATGCTTCATCCAGCCCAGCATTTCTCATGAGGTACTCTGCATATAAGTTAAAAAAGCAGAGTGACAATAATACAGCCTTGACTTACTCTTTTCCCAATTTGGAACCAGTCTGTTGGTCTGTCTCCAGTTCTAATGGTTGTTTCTTGACCTGCATACAGATTTCTCAGGAAGCAGGTCAGGTGGTCTGGTATTCACATCTCTTGAAGAATTTTCCACAGTTTGTTGTGATCTACACAGTCAAAGGCTTTGGCATAATCAATAAAGCAGAAGCAGATGTTTTTCTGGAATTCTCTTGCCTATGATCCAACGGATGTTGGCAATTTGATCTCTAGTTCCTCTGCCATTTCTAAATCCAGCTTGAATATCTAGAAGTTCATAGCTCACATACTGCTGAAGCCTGGCTTCGAGGATTTTGAGCATTACTTTGCTAGTGTGTGAGATGAGTGCAATTGTGCATTAGTTTGAACACTCTTTGCCATAGCCCTTTGGGACTGGAATGGAAACTGACTTTTTTCAGGTCAATGACTCCAAGGAACAGTGACTCCACAAAAAACTGACCCAGACTTGCCTGTGAGTGTCCAGGAGTCTCTGGCAGAGGCGTGGGTTTCCTGTGGCCTGCTGCAGGGTTGGGGACACTGAGTATAGCAGTCTGTGCACAGGACCTTTTGGAGGGGGTCACTGCTATCTTCATTACCTCCACCATATTTTGGTCTCAGATCAAACAATGGGGAGAGAACACAGCCCCACTCATGAACAGAAAATTGGATTAAAGACTTACTGAGCATGGCCCTGCCCATCAGAACAAGACCCAGTTTCCCCCTCAGTCCGTCTCTCCCATCAGGAAGCTTCCATAAGCCTCTATTCCTTCTCCATTAGAGGGCAGACAGAATGAAATCCACAATTGCAGAATCACCTGAAGGCCAGGTGAAATACAAATATTGTATCAGCAAATATTTCATTTCTAATAGTAAAAGATAAGCTGAAGCTTATTTAAAGTTTTAAGAATTCATTTGAGCAAAATTTCATTTGAATTGGGCAGCACCACACCGGAAGTGGTTAGGAGACGCCACCCACAGGAGCTGGAGAAGAGAGTGCAGAAGCCAAGCAAGAAGATTAGGGACTACCTCATGGTTCAAGCTGAGCTGGCTGATTGGGATTAGTCATCTTTAAGTTTCTATTTTCCAACTTTGAGGCATTTAGAAGCTTAGTGGGCACTGGGGCACTGAACCACCTCAGCCAAATGGCCTCCTTCTTTGATTAATGTAGCAATAACCAAGTTCCACGCTGATGGTGATGCGCCTGAAGAATCTCTTTAAAAACCACTGTCCCGTGGATAAAGAAGAAGGTCCTACTATATAGCACCGAGAACCATATTCAATAGTCTATGATAAACTGTAATAGAAAAAATATTTTTAAAAGAATATATATGTGTATGCATAACTGAATCACTTTCCTATATAACAGATATTAACACATTGTAAATCAACTATACTTCAATTTTTTAAAAAAACAACTAAAAATTTAAAAAAAGAACTACTATCCTAGACCAGTTGGTCAGTCTTTTAGCCCCAGACTTCCTCCAAGTTCCAGACTGTCAGGCACAATGTGTCGCACTGGGTGTGCTGTTGGTGGTGCGTCTGACTCTTTTGCAACCCCATGGTCTGCCAGGCTCCTTTGTCCGTGAGATTGCCATTTCCTTTCCAAGGGAGCTTCCTGACCCAGGGATTGAACTCGCATCTCCTGCACTGGTAGGCAGATTGTTTACCTACCACTGAGCCAGGAGGGAGGCCCACTGGGCATGTAGATAATGTAACAAATTAAACCTGCTGTTCCAAATATTATTTTCATTCGGGTGTGGTAAAACTTCACCATAACTGGATAAGCAGAGTCGGAAATTTTTAAAGAGCTAAAATGTGCCTTTGCATTTAGCCCGGGTTGCTGAAATGACCGAAAAGAGCCTGCCAGCAACTGGTGGGGACTCTGGAATCTCTGGTGACCCTGGAAAATCACCTTGGAACCAGGAGCTTGGTGGGCCCACGCCCTCTGGTGGTGGCTTTTGCTTTATCATGACACAGACGCTGAAATTCTGGCTGCTATTGCCCTTGCTGCTGCTGCTGCTGCTGCTGCTGCTGCTGCTGCTGCTGCTGCTGCTGCTGCTGCTGCTGCTGCTGCTAAGTCGCATCAGTCGTGTCCGACTCTGTGCGACCCCATAGACGGCAGCCCAAAAGGTTCCTCTCTCCCTGGGGTTCTCCAGGCAAGAATACTGGAGTGGGTTGCCATTTCCTTCTCCAATGCATGAAAGTGAAAAGTGAAAGTGAAGTCGCTCAGTCATGTCCAACTCAGCGCTCTTAGGAAACTTGAAAAAAGCAGCGGGGCTGTGTCAAGGAAGGAAAAAAAAAAAAAAGGACTTAGTAAAGTAGCCCCCATCTCATGTATATTGATATCATACAAATAAGCTGCTGTTATTTTTTCATTGGTACAAAATTTTTAAAAACACTCTGATTAGGCAGTGTTGTTGGTTTTGCTTTGTTTTTAATTTATATATTAGGACAGAATGAAAATACAAGTAACTTAAATTAGAAAACGCTCAGTTTCATCTCGCAAAAACAAACGGAGAATTTTACAGAAAACGTGTCTGCATCAATTTAGACTCCAATTTGGAAATCTTTTCAGAATAATCTAATTGTGTATTTCTAAGTTGAATAAAGGAGTTCTATTCAATTCTTTCTGTCATTGAAGGCTCTGGATAAGGGACCAAAGGCTAAGGACAGTAAAACAGGTGCCAGAGACCCAGGGATCCTATAAAGGGAAGCGAGGTCTGAGGCGCTAAGACTGCTCAGCTGATTTTGCCCGTGAAGTAAAGTGCATGGACCGAGGAGGGCAGGGACTTGCTGGAAAAGAGCCCTGGGCACTTGAGAGAATATGCGGGCTCCCCTCCCGCCTGTTTCTGGTCACTTTTGCCAGCTCCCCTGAGACCCCCTGGAGAGACCTGTCTCCTTAATAATGAGCACCGAGAGGGTGTCTCTTAATCTTCCAGGGTGGGGCGGGGACGTGGGTCCCACACTAGACACGTGATCTGTGGGCATAAACACACAAATCTTATTAAATTGGGAGGGGGAGCTCTGATGCTATGTGCATTTGTGCATATTAGCCCTTTGCTGTCAAATCTTTTGTGAACTGATACTGAATTTCAGCTTCTTAAAAAATAAATTAGTATTTGTCCTTTCGTGACAAGTTTGTTAACATAAGATTTCTACCCTTGCCTTCTTGACCCACTTCTCACTGTGGCAGCTTGCAAAACGCATTCAGTCTTTATATATATTATATATATATATAAATTCAAAGATGTGGGTGGATCAACATTTCATGAAATGGACTAAATTTCTGCTGATGCCTTGAGCTGGGTACCACATGCAGTGACGTGACCGTCAGGAAGAGGGCGCCGTGGTACCGCGTTTAGTCGTGTGCTGTCTGGTGAATTCCTGGGTGGTCCCTGTGAGGATTTATAAAGCAAAGCATAATAGCAACATTTGCTGGTCCTGTTACACTCCACTTCTTAAAACGCTGCTGAGACTAGGAAGTGACAGCTTCAGAGCCACTATTGTCTAGAACTAAAAGGAGTTTGGTTTATATCTGTCAGCTCTCTGAAATTTTTCTATTGAGGCTGATTAGTTTTGAAGAATGCGTTTCAACCACTTCATCAAAACGCTCTGTAGATTTAAAAAAGACCCACTTTTTAAGCGATTTTTCCCCCCACTCAAAGCCAACGTTACAACGGAGGGTTGATTTGTTATGAATATTTTGTTACTGACGGTACTGGAACACTTGAAACATTTAGGAAATCTGAACATGTAAAGCTGCCCTTGTGCACCATCCTGCACTTTTTATCTTTTTATATTAAATACTGAGGCAATCCAAGAAATAGTTGTTAAAGCACGAAATGCTGTTGCCAAATGAATAACGTTCTAGTCCATGCTGCTACTGCTGCTGCTAAGTCGCTTCAGTCGTGTCCGACTCTATGCGACCCCATAGACGGCAGCCCACCAGGCTCCCCGTCCCTGGGATTCTCCAGGCAAGAACACTGGAGTGGGTTGTCATTTCCTTCTCCAATGCGTGAAAGTGAAAAGTGAAAGTGACGTCGCTTAGTCGTGTCCTACTCTTGGCGACCCCATGGACTGCAGCCTACCAGGCTCCTCCGTCCGTGGGGATTTTCAGGCAAGAGTACTGGAGTGGGGTGCCATTGCCTTCTTCGTTTTAGCCCGTAATCACACAGTATTTAGATTAATATCACAATAAATCAATAAAATAACACAATGAAATTTCAAAAACAATCTTTCATACCTGTGATGTGAAGTGATAAAAAGCCCTGAAATCTTCTCATTTCGATGTTGATTAATTAAAAATAAATTATATAGATAGATTGAAGCATTTGGTTTTCCTCTGGTTTCATTACTAAGATTTATCCATTACTTACTTAGAATAATAAAGAAAATATAGTTTGATGAGAAGGAGTCCAAGATTAGGTTAACTGGCTCTAACAGACTCTGAATGGGAAATGCTGTGATGACTAACTGGCCAGTAAGAGAGCAATGAGCTTCCCAGGTGGCTGAGTTGTAAAGAATCTGCCTGAGATGCAGAAGACTTCAGTTCAGTCCCTGGCTTGGGAAGATTCCCCTGGAGAAGGAAATGGCAACTCACTCCAGTATTCTTGCCTGGAAAATCCTATGTCCCATGGACAGAGGAGCCTGGCGAGCTACAGTCCATGTGGTCACAAACATGTGGTCATATGACACTGATGTTCAGACTGGAAGGGAAGTCAGGAGGTTTCATTTGCTTCTATCAGGAATTGCACTTGACAGTGAGGAGCAGGGCCGTGAGAAGTAGTGGCTCAGATAGTGGCTCAGATAGGTCTTTATTTCCCTCACATATGCGTGGCGGCCAGAGGTGAGCTGTGGCTGATGGGCTGAGGTCTCTCTAATTCTCAAGAGTTTTCCTCAAGGTTGCAAGATGACTATTAGGACTTCTACCATTAATTGGGAATTCCAGGCAGCAAAGAAAAGAAAATGACGGCGAAAGGGGCAATTCCTGTGTCAGGAGGGCAAAAACTCAGCATCCCAGTAGATAGCCACTCATATCTCACTCATGGGAAACAGTTCATGTCACCTTTGCCAGTAAGGTGGGAAAGCAGCTTTACCTAGCATGGTGCCAGCCCTCAAGGGCTTAGTCTGTCCGTAAAGGAAAATGAGAGGATCATGTCTCACCACCCCCTCTGTCTCAGGGGATAAGTCGTCTGGGCCCGGAGAGACTGAGGCTCACCCGTGTCTCAGAGCTGGTGGCAGATTCAGGGCTTTATGGGGCTTTATGACGTGCGAAGTGGGCTGGGCAAGCAGTGGGACTGTGAAGGTCTAAGGATTCTGCTTTAGCAAAAGCATAATAAATAAAAAATGTAAAGATTCATAGCAGCACTATTTGCAATAGCCAATATATGGAAACAACCTAAATACCCATCAACAGAAAGATAAGTAAAGATGTGACATAAATATATATAATATATATATACATATATATATGCAGAGTACATCATGAGAAACGCTGGACTGGAAGAAACACAAGCTGGAATCGATTGCCGGGAGAAATATCAATAACCTCAGATATGTAGATGACACCACCCTTATGGCAGAAAGTGAAGAGGAACTAAAAGCCTCTTGATGAAAGTGAAAGAGGAGAGTGAAAAAGTTGGCTTAAAGCTCAACATTCGAAAAACGAAGATCATGGCATCCGGTCCCATCACTTCATGGGAAAGAGATGGGGAAACAGTGGAAACAGTGTCAGACTTTATTTTGGGGGCTCCAAAATCACTGCAGATGGTGACTGAAGCCATGAAATTAAAAGACGCTTACTCCTTGGAAGAAAAGTTATGACCAACCTAGACAACATATTCAAAAGCAGAGACATTACTTTGCCGACTAAGGTCTGTCTAGTCAAGGCTATGGTTTTTCCTGTAGTCATGTATGGATGTGAGAGTTGGACTGTGAAGAAGGCTGAGCACCGAAGAATTGGTGCTTTTGAACTATGGTGTTGGAGAGACTCTTGAGAGTTCCCTGGACTGCAAGGAGATCCAACCAGTCCATTCTGAAGGAGATCAGCCCTGGGATTTCTTTGGAAGGAATGATGCTAAAGCTGAAACTCCAGTACTTTGGCCACCTCATTCGAAGAGTTGACTCATTGGAAAAGACTCTGATGCTGGGAGGGATTGAGGGCAGGAGGAGAAGGGGACGACAGAGGATGAGATGGCTGGATGGTATCACGGACTCAATGGATATGCGTCTGAGTGAACTCCAGGAGATGGTGATGGACAGGGAGGCCTGGCGTGCTACACTTCATGGGGTTGCAAAGAGTCGGACACGACTGAGCGACTGAACTGAACTGAACTAATACATATATATATATGGAAATATTCCATATACATGGAATACTGCTCAGCCATAAAAAGAACATAATAATGCCATTTGCAGTAACACAAATGGAACTAGATTTATCATACTAAGTGAAGTCAGAGAAAGATAAATACCACATGATATCACTTATATGTGGTATCTAAAAATGATACAAATGAACCTATTTACAAAACAGAAATAGACTCATAGACATGGAAATCAATTTTATAGTTACCGAAGAGGAGAGAGGAGGTGAGAATAAATTAGGAGTTTTGGAGTAACATATATACACTACTGTACAATAAATGATCAACAAGGACTTACTGTACAGTACAGGGAACTATACTCAATATCTTGTAATAACCTATAATGGGAAGAATCTGAAAAAGAATATATATTAAATATATATATAGAGAGAATATTATACATATATATATCTGAATTAGTTTGCTTATAACTAACACAATATAAACCAACTATACCTCAATTTTTTAAAAAACAATGCAAACAAACGAGTTGCTGAAAAAAAATCATGCTCTCATAAGATCATAATGATTTGATTTTCCTATAGAAATACATGAAGAAAAGTAAAGATCAAATCCTAACACGGTAATGAAGTGATACTGTAACTGTCAAGGCATTAAAATGTTGTTTGATAGTAAAAATGTCATCTGACGGCCTGGTACTTCAAAATAAATCATGGACACGTTCCCTCATACACACCTTGGCTTCCTTCCTGCTGTGAAAGTGGCAGCCCTCCCGCTCTCGCCGACTAAGAAACGGCCCTCGACTTCCTGAGGAGCGCACCTCAGGGACAGTGACGGTGGCAATGGTGGCCGCAGGAAAGCAAGACTGCGCTGCAAGGGGCTCCAGCTGACTTTCTTCCATTGCTTGGAGGATAAACTGTGTCTTCTAGGAGGAGAGTTGTGACAGATGTTGACTCTCTCACAGATAAAATTCAGCCATTCAAATGGTAAATTTACACTTAAGAATGCAACATTCACATGCATTAATATATGACATTTGTTTTTCTCTAATTTACTTCCCTTTGTATAACAGACTCTGGGTCCATGTCTCTACAAATGACCCAATTTAATTCCTTGCTGTGTCTGAGTGATATTTCATTATATAGATGATGTATCACATCTTCGTTATCCATTCATCTGTCTGTGGACATTTAGCTTGCTTCCATGCCCTGGCTATTGTAAAGAGTGCTACAGTGAACACTGGGGTGTATGTGGAATCTAGAAAAAGGGTACAGATGAGCCCGCATGCAGGGCAGGAATGGAGACCCAGATGCACAGGACAGAGCTGTGGGCATGGTGGCAGGGTGGGGTGGATTGGGAGATGGGAACTGGCACAAATACGCCACCATGTGTCAAACAGCTCGTGGGGAGCTGCGATGCATCACAGGGAGCTCAACTCAGTGCTCCGAGATGACCCGCAGGGGTGCGATGAGACGCGGTAGGGGAGAGAGGTCCCAGAGGGAGGCGATCTCCGTGTACACACAACTGATGCGCTTCCTTGTGCAGCAGAAACTAACAACATTGTAAAGAAACCACACTCCAGTTTAAAAAAGAGAATGCAACACTGTGTCAGGGTACGTACTCATCCAAGGGGAGACTATGTATGACTGCTTATAACCTAGGGCCACAGGGAAGTAATCTGTAGGAACCTGAACCGAAATGTTTTTGAAAATTGTATAATATTAAAACTGTGCCCTTCATGTTACGGAAAAGGAAACTACAAGGAACTATTTATTTGGAGAATAGGAAAATATTTTTGTTCTTGTTTTACTATGTATTTTTTAAGTTATAACTCCATAGTTTATGATTGTAGATCTTTTCAAACATGAAGACTTGTTTGAATATTTTAGTGTCATCTAAAATGGCAACTTTATAATGGTTTCTCTCCATTCATGACCTAGGCCTGGGATATAAATGGGGAGCAAAATTTCCTGATTGGAGATTCAATTGTGTGTAATTGGTTTGTGATTGCAGTGGGAGAAACTGCAGATGACCACAAGCGAAAGGAGGAAAATCTTCTGCTCTGTCACTTTCCATGTCATTGCCATCACCTGCGTGGTCTGGTCCTTGTACGTGCTGATAGATCGGACAGCAGAGGAGATCAAGCAGGGAAATGATAATGGTAAGAGTTTGTCTCCTTTCTCTTTCTGGCTTGAATCCTGTGACATCACCCAGGGATGTGCACTGGAGCTGTTTCCCAGAGCACATGTGCACAGCAGCTCCCTGTTTCGGCAGCTGAGTCTCCTCCAGCTCCCTAACTGATGAACACTCTGACCACAAAGCACTGACCAAAGTAAGATTTATCAAGTCCACCTTAGCGGGGGAGAAATCCACAGATGCCACACACCACTTTAAGCTATTCAGGAGCTGATAAAAATCCGATTCTGCCCCGTGTGAAAAGGCAAATAACTGTAAAAATAGAATGTTTTTCCTTTTATTTAATTCACTCTATTCATGGCTTCTTGTAACACATGAATAAGAGGGCAGTTAGTAGAGGCTGTGTTACAGCCCATTAATTAGCACACTATAATCTTATAGAGTGGGTTAACACTACAGTTTGAAATTTTTACCACACTAAGTTTGATAGTGAATGATGATATCTAGTCTGAAGAAAGATGTTTTAAAATCATTGCAACGTAGTCTAACATTTTAAATGGTTAGGTCATTCAAAACAGGAGCAAAAATTACTTGCTTATCTTCACCTGTGAAGGGACCCAGTTGTTTCTCAACAGGCTCTGCTGGCTTTAGCCGGTAGCCTAAATCAAAGCTGGTAAAACAGCGAGGGGTGCTCCCCAGCCTCCTCCAGGGGGAGATATGTATATCATACGTAAAACCAGGGGTGAATTTGGAAGGAGAAGGTGCTCAGATGATAGCACTGTAAGTTTGCACCTCCTTCAAAAGAAGAGTGAAAGAGAAAAAGATGAGAGGCAATAAGAAGGAAGGAGGAAAAGAATCTTTAAAAGGAGAGGTTTCTTTCCTCTGTGTTTCTCTGTCTGGACCAAAGGGGAGAAGGAGTCCCCTTCTTGTGCTCCTGGTGCTGCTTCTCATCAGAACAGGGCTGAGATCTAAAGGACCAGGACCCCAGAGCCCCCAGGAGGCCGGGTGTGTAGCTAGAGTGTGTGTGCTGCAGGGAATTGGCGGGGGGGGGCGGGGAGCAGGGACACGCTGGGTCAGAGGGCAAGTTGTGGGGGGAGTATTTTGTACATCAGTGATAACTCATGTGTATACAATTTATATTCAACTGCGTTGCTCAGAGCTGTATTGGTCAGAGCTGGCCAACTTTAGAATATCTATCACATCTCTAAGTTAGTGTAGACATTTTTGTGTGTGTGCTGTCACTTCAGTTGTGACCAACTCTTTGTGACTCCATGGACTATAACCCATCAGGCTCCTCTGCTCATGGGACTCTCCAGGCAAGAATATTGGAGTGGGTTTCCATTTCCTTCTCCAGGAGACCTTCCTAAATCAGACATGGAACCCTTGTCTTTTATGCTTCCTGCATTGGGAGGTAGCTTCTTTACCACTAGTGCCACCTGGGAAGCTTCAGAGATTTCTTTTAACTTTTAACTTTATACTGGGGATATATAGATGATGAACAATGTTGTAATAGTTTCAGGTGGACAGAAAAGGTACTCAGCCATACATATACATATCCCCCAAATTCCCCTCCCATCCAGGGTGCCACAAAACACTGAACAGAGTTCCCTGTGATATACAGTGAGTCCTTGTTGGTTATCCATTTTAAATGTAGCAGTGCGTACATGACTTTCCCCAACCCCCTAACTATCCTTTCTCCCCATCGCTCCCCTCAGAGAAAATTTGTTTAAGCCCATGTCCTCCATGGTTGCCGGCACTGGCCGTTCTGCAGACCTTGCAGTTGTGTGTGTGTGTGTGTGTGCGCGTGCATGTGAGAACAGAGGCGCGCTCTGTCCCTGCACCATCTCACCGTCCCCTACGGCCTCAGGGACGGAGGGCTTCCTCGCGGGCTAGAGCAGACCTGCAAGCTGGACCGAAGCTAGCCTGAAGTCTGACTCAGGGTCCCAGTGATCACCCTGCTCAGGTCCGCTGTCTCAGCCTGCAGGGTCTCCCCCGTGGGGTCGCCCAGCCACAAGGAAGGGGAAGGAGATGAACAGGAGGATGACCCTCATGTCATCCACATGCAGACTGCATGCAGTTCTCTCTTAACTCATTTCCTCAATCCCATTTCTGGGACATGTGAGCGGATAGTGTTTGTTTATTTCCCGTTGGATATGACTGTCGGCTTCAGCCCTGAAACCCGTGACCCAGGTCTCCTGTTTCTGTCCCTCTCGAGTCCTCCTGGGTGTCCTTTTGTCCCCAGATATTGTTTCTGTGTCGGTAACGCCCTTCCCCGGATCTCCAACCAGACATCTGCCTGCCTCCCGACCTCTCCATTTAAAGGTCTCCCAGGCACCCAGACTAGTGTGTCCAAACTCCTAACCCTTCCACCACTTCCCACTCTGACCACTATGGCGATGACACTGCTAACCCCTAGTAACAAAATGCAACCTGGCTTTCATTGCCGTCTCCTCCCCTTCACTTCCAGCTTACATCAGTCACCAAGTCCTATTTATTTAGTTTGCCCCGCAGGCCTCTGAAATCTGTATCTCTCCCTCCCCACTGCTACACCCAGGTAGTAGCATCTCTTTTACTCCAAAACTGCAGCTGCTCCTTGCAAGACTTTCTCTAGTTTGCCTACCTTCAACACATGTCCAGAAACATAATCACAGCAAGTTCAAACAAAAATCTGACCACATTCTGTCCCTGCTTATTCATGACTCTCAAAACACATCCCGGACTCTGGCAAGGAGCTATGCTGACCCCATGGCCTGGCTGAAGCCAGCTATGCTGAACACTGGTTCACCCCCAGACCTGCTCCCAGAGCTGCTCTGCTCCTCTGTCTCGGGGACACATTTCCTCCCAGCTTTTTGTGTCCACTCTGCACACCAACTCTCATGCTCATGCGTCATCACATACTTCCTTGTCCCTTAAGTTGACTTTAAATTTCACTCCCTCCCAGAAACCCAGATCAGCTCCCTGAGATAGAATAATTTCTACTACCTCAGCAACTCTCAGAATGCAGTCCCCAAGCCCACAGCATGAACATCACCTGAGTGCTTGTTAGAAAGGCAGACTCCTGCCTCTCCCCACGCTGGGCCTGTGACTCAGAGATTCTGAGGGTGGAGCCCAGCAAGACGTGTGACGCTGACACTCTCTGAGCATGGGGAACACGTGCTCCTGCACATCCTCCGCCACCCCAGCCTGGCTGCCCATCGAATCACCTGTGCAGCGTCTGCACCACCACAAAGCGTCGAGCTCAATTCCCAGAGGTTTACACTTAATTAGCCCTTACATGATCCTCTTGTGCAGTCAGGCTGAGAAGCTCTGGCCCCAGGAGACGTCCCACACCCTGTTGTGATTGCGCATTTAATAGTCTGAGTTTTGACGGGGTCAGCATGTCTGTCTTGCTCACCAGCACATCCCAGGTGCTGAGCACTGTATCTGGAGCCCAACAAGGGACCCAGTCATGTAGGAGGGTGAATTCTTTGTATATAAGCTTTTCTACTTTTTTCTTTTCTTTAGACTTTTTCTGCAAAATATTTTTTCCCTTTCTCAGTTCTGGGTAGATGCAGGATTTCATACCACAGTCTCCAGTGGACTATCACCCAGGGTTATCAGCCATATTTCCCAACAGAAAATGATGCATGGTAATCAAAGATCAGCTTTCCAACACCTGTATCTATCTATCAATATTTATACACATGGTATATAAGGTCAGTTTTCTACCATATACTTGTAAACATTATTTTCAGTTTCTTAAAAACAAGTGAAAATGAGATAGCTTTTATCTTTGGTGTTCAGACTTTTTGAATTAGGAAGCAAGATCTTTATCATGAACCAGACTCCGTAGTTATTCCTACAGAGTCACTGGCTAGAGGGACAGTAATTTCAAGTGGGACCGAGGTGACTTTTGTAAAAGTTTTTTTTTTTTTTTCTTTTTTGTAAAAGGCTCTCTGTATTTGTGTTCAAATTGTATGTAACACCTGACTTCCCAAAGTACACATTATCAGGTGGTGTAGACATCTTTGTGAGTTGTTATTAATCTTCCTTTGGCATTGGAACTGTGAGAACTGATCCTGAACTGGCTTTTAAAGTTTTGGGGAAAAAAACCTGCATAATTTAAAAGTTAAAATATTTAAAATCCATCTTGAAAACCTTCAAAAACCTTTGAAGAAGAACAAATTGCCCTTCTTTAACCAGAATGGAAGTTGAATATAAAACAGCAACATCTTCTGAGCTGTAATAACAAGACTGTCAGGAAAAAGTCCTTTGTATATTGAGTGACTGTCCTTTTAGCCTAAATATGCATCATGCTCCAGATTCCTCTCTATTTCCTGTGATGAAAAAGGCAAAAACAAAAACACATGGTACTTGAAACTTTAACATCCTAAATTATCCATGTTGTCAACTCTAATTTGGGGGAACAGTTACTCCCCCTGCTTTATCTTTACATATTCTAGAAGAAAGCTTCAGGGTACTATCTGTGTGCTGAAAACAAATCACAAAAATAAGGCCAAGAAAATGAAGCAATTCATGTTATCTATGAAAGAGACTGTAGGTGCAGAGTTAAGGCTGCTCCAGGACCATTTAAATGCATAGGAATGAGGGACTAGTGTCGCAAATTGATTTTGTTTACTTCTGACTCCCTCACAAGCCTCCATGAACACCCAGGGGTGGACTGCACCTCCCTACTGGCTGTGAACATCTGCTTTAAGAGCATCTTAAAAATCACTTCCCTGACATCCATTTAATATTTTCCTTTTCAGCACTGTTGTTTAAACATTCCTTTTTAACATAACTATACATGCTGTTTTGTTAATGACCTCAAAGTGGTAAACGCCTACTTTGGCTAATGATTGGAAGGCCCCCCACAGTCTAGTTCTGGCTTGGTCAGGCACTAGTTATCGTGAATAAAATAATCACTCTAAAGCTTACTTTTTCTCATTTGTTGACTAAGTTGGACTGAATATCCTCCAATGTTTCTTTCTAGGATTTGTTTCTCAAAAACATAAAGAGCTTGACCTTGCATCAGATAAATTGAAACAAAGTGTTTACACAAATACAGCTCATGTATCATCCATGTTTACTCACAGTCAGTATTATCATTAAAACTAGTTAAGGAGAAGACTGCAGATATGTGAAATGGGCTATTTCCCTGTGCAAAATCCCTTCGTTCTTGAAGGAAACACCCTTTGTGAAGCCATTAACCATAATAAAGGAAATCTTAGTAAGGTCTGATTTATAAAGAAATTGAATATGAGTATGAGTCATTTAGAATCTGGCTGTTAGCCAGGAAAAGGGGGGCTTCTGAGAGTGAAAATAAGGAAATAGTGACTGTAAAGGAGATGAAAGAGACAGTCAGTGGCAGTGATCCTGTGGGTGGAAAAACTCTAGTCTTAGGTTCGTGAGGGTAAATGTCCTTCAGCCCATCCTGTCTTCTGATCCTGCCTCAATGGAAGATGCAGTGAGGAAGATCTGGGCAGTTTTTTTTATGCAAAAAAAAAAAAAAAAAGAAAGAAAGAAAGAAAATTTTACAGATTTTACTCTTCCATCATATTTACTCCTTTGTTCAAGCTCTGTAAATACAGTTACTTTTACCTGGACTTCCTAGTTTCCCTCTCTGGCTTGCTAGAAAAATCTCACCTTAGATACAGAGTATATGATGAGCTGAATGGTCAATGTACTCTTTGTCTGAAGGGCTTTTACTCGCTCTTCAAATACCAGGTTCTTTACAAAACTGTGCACTGATTTCCAGGGTTCTGGTAGCACTGCACTTTCAGGCAGATGGAATGCAGCTTTTGGTTCTTCT
Organism: Ovis aries; assembly: GCF_016772045.2. Lineage (NCBI taxonomy): Eukaryota > Metazoa > Chordata > Mammalia > Artiodactyla > Bovidae > Ovis > Ovis aries. The sequence continues at coordinate 2,348,939 of NC_056059.1, forward strand.
AAGTCTAATTTGTGAAGTCTTCAATGCCGTATCACAGGACAAACCTAAAGCCTTTCCTGGAAAACCTACTGGCATGTCTGTTGTTTTGGGATGGCATGGATGTTGTGGCAGCCTTCAAGCATCTTATCACACATATGCAGTTATCAAAATGATGGAAGAAGTTATTATGACAAACGTGTATTGTATGACTTGAGAATTTATTGGCCATTCTTGTAGGACTGACATGATGATATGGAAAGTGAATGAACTGACTGAAGGTATCTGAAGGGCAAGACTCCCATTTCCTTAGAAAATGATGGTTCACAGAATATCTGCTCCTCTAATTCTTGCTCAAGAATTTCCAGGCATCATCTCCTATCAATACTTAAGAGGTCAAGATGGGCAGAGAGTTGATTTCTAAGTCTCCAGAAAATCTTGACAAAAGATCTCAAGCACAAAGGCAGAAGTAGAGATAAATCATAAATCCTTGAACTTCAGAGTAAAGAAGAGATGGTTGCATTGTCTGAAGCTGGATTTTCCAAATTCTTGTTCTGAACTGGCAAGTAGGGTCAACGTAATGCTCTTGACAATTTTGAGTACATGCTCCAGCTTCCAAGTATTCTTTGGTTTACACAAGGGGTCTACTCTGAGCTTCCCTTCTTCACCTTCACCCTTCCTTACTGTATACATTATTTCCTCTTCATGGAAAACAGCATAGAACTGACTAGTCCAACACAACTGAATGGGAAGACAGTGTGCTGCCTCTCAATAAAAAGAAGCATATGCATCTCACCAATGAAAACAACATCAAAAAAATCCATTTAGCCCCCTTTTGGCATCTTCTCTTAAGATATCCTTATCATGAGTTTTCCAAGGTAAAATCCTATAATTGCTCAATAATATCAATAATTTCTAAAGGAAACAAAAATCCTGTCCACTTAGTCAAAGGCAAAGAGAAAAATCAGCTGTCTCTGAAAGAAGATGGCCATCGGGACAATGGGTTTGCACTCAAATGGCTTTGGCTCTGGGGTGGGGGATACTCTGTACTCTAAAGTTTGTCTAGAGAAATCATGGGAGCTTTGACTCCCCAGGAAAGTAAAAAGGAAGAATGACCTGAGTAGAGGAAACCGTTTCAGAGATACCTTGTAAAAGAAAAGTACCAGGGTCAGGGTCTCCAAAGTCTGGCAGCTGGTCACTCTTGACCTCAACTCTCAGGCACGTCATGGACTCTGGCCACTGGGTCTGGGAGGAGAGGTGGGGCAAGAATGGAGTCTTTTTCAGCCTGTCCATCAATGGCGCAGCTTCACTTGCAAGGGAAGAAAGGCTGTCACTTCTGGGGAAAGATTGAAGCACAGCTGTCAAAGTCTGAACTTTGATCATTAGAATGTTCATTCATCCTTGAAATGTCTACTGAGCAAGGCAGTGTGAAAAACACGGACCAAGAAGACGCAGATCTTACACGTGTCAAGATGATGGCATCACAGAGAATAACTCACGTCAGAGTGACTCAGGCCACACGTGTAAGAAATAACATGAGAGTGAGCACATCTATTTCTGGGTGGAAATGATTTCCCATTCAGGTTTGTGGGACAGGTAGACACACAGAAATGGAGAAGCAAAATTCCGAGAAAAGAAATATCATGGGCAGAGGCTCAGAGGGGAAAACATCCAAGCAGTTTTAACTTTCAGTGTGAATAGAAATCAGAGGGAAAGTGAGATGTCATGCATGGGGATTTCCCTAAAAATGAGACAAAGCACACTTCATCTCCAGCTTGCCTGTGGTTAAAATTTTTCTAAACAAGGAGACTACTGCTTAATGGAACAGCTGAGAGCAAAAATCCTTCTAAACTTAAAGAACTCCAAGATGTTTAATTTGTATACTGAATCTTCCCTGCAATTTTCCAAATAAAGAAGCTTAAGTGATCATCTTCTATAACAGAGCTTCCCAACCTCAGCAGCACTGGCATTTTGGACTAGGTAAACTACTTGCTGTGCTACTACACGTTGCAGGCTGGTGACAGAGCAGCATTGCAGACCTCGACTTACTAAGTCAGTAACTTGCTCAAGTGTTACCAGGTGGAACAATCATCTCCAGACACTGCCCGGTGGCCCAGGGAACACAATTACACCCTCCCCTGCCCAGCTGGGAGCTGCTGGTGCCCAGACTCTGTTCTCCCGGCACAGACATGAGTGAAGAACAAGGCAAACCCGTCAGCGTGAGGCAAACAAGGCACAGCATCTGTTTTGAAAGTATATGTCATTATGATATGCAGGATGCTTCCTAGAACTCTACTCACTGTCACAGGTAAATGAAGTCTGATCCCCTATACTGTGGTTTCCAACCACCCTTCTATTTGACAGCCTCTCACATGATTGAAGGCAGATATGTCCTCCACACCATTCTAATGTTGGCAAGATGTGGTCTCCTGACCATCATTTATGACACACTTATAATCATGCATGGCCTAAATACTGTTACAGCAAACTCTTTGTGAAAGAAAGTCCCTTTCTAGTTATGAATGATGGAAATTAAGAGAAAACATTGGTGCCTAAGAAAGAGATGGTTGTCGGTTACAAAATATAAGATGGATAAAACAAATGACTGAAACCCTAAATCTTATGCATGTCTGTACCCAGGAATTTTTTCTTTCTGGTGAGATGTAGCAGCTTCTGTGTCTCTTGCTTTTTTTTTTTTTTTTTAATTTTAAAGGTAATGCAGATGGGGGCAGGGACCTGTAGGTACAGTCCCACACACATAGCTTACCTTAAGAGGATTAAGTCTGATTCTTTCACTCAGAATGTACACTATCCTTCCTTAAAGATTTCACTGTAAATAAATGCTGAAGTCAAGTATCAAAATCTACTGTAGTATCTGATGATCACAGTAGGTTCTTGATGGTAAGAGGAATGAGAGACGTTACAGTGGTAGGTGAGAGAAGTCATGTGCAATTTTAGCAATACCTTGAGAATACTTAAAGCAATTAAGCAATTTTTGTTATTATTACTAGTTGTTAACAATATATTTCTGATTTATGATAACAAGCGAGCATATTCCTTTTAAGGGCGTCCCGGTGGCTCAGTGGTAAAGAATCCACCTGCAATGTAGGATACATGGGTTCGATCCCTGGGTTGGGAAGATCCCCTGGAGAAGGAAATGGCTGCCAACTCTAGTATTGCCTGGGAAATCCTATGGATAGAAGAGCCTGGTGGACTATAGTCCATGGGGTCACAAAAAGAGTCGGACACAACTTAGCAACCAAACAACAGCATGGTCCTTTGAAGGAACCATAGGGGGTAAAAATAACCAAATCTATCAATAATGACTCGGTGATAACATTCTCTTTTATTTGAAAGGTGTCCTCGAATGGCCATTTTGGACAAAGCTGGTTGTGGTGGCCATCGGCTTCACAGGAGGTCTGGTCTTCATGTATGTACAGTGCAAGGTCTACGTGCAGCTGTGGCGCAGGCTGAAGGCCTACAACCGCGTGATCTTCGTGCAGAACTGCCCAGACACCGCCAAGAGGGCGGAGAAGAACCGCTCTTGCACCGTGAGCATGGACACCAAGGACGCTGGGGCGGTGCCCGCACTGCAGACAGGGACCACCGCACGGCCGCCAGCGGAGGCTGGCCCCACTGAGCTCATACCCGTGTGACGGGGCCAGTGGAGGCCTGTCACCGAGTCCAGCCTGTCACTACAGATGACAGAAGCGATCCTGAGTAGTCACCCTCTATCTTCTCTCCACTTTCTGACTCATTTGTTCTTACTTTGCTCAAAAGGAAAGAAGAAAACACCAAATGACCAGGATCCCATGAAACAGTCTCAAGTGTAAAGAGGAAATGTGGAAGTTAGCTGGAAAATGATTTCTGAGACAATTAACCACTGGTGCAAGGGATGCTTTTAGGCAATGAGGAAAGCCTGAGTGGACAGACCTATGTCTTCACAGTAGCAGGGAAAGTTCTGGAATAAGGACTTGAGTTGAACGTGCGTTTCTTCTAGGGCCTCATGATGCTAACTCTCTCATCTGGAAATGACAAATGTATCTGGGTTTAAGCTTGAAATTGTCTGCATTATCCCTAAGGCACATCAGACGCAAACTTGGAAGATGCGTATTTTGATATTCATACTTTGACAGCTAACAGGTTTTTATGGCTGTAGTGGAGTACAGTTTGTTTTGACAGGTATATGTTTTTAGAATAGATGCAAGGCACATCTGAAGATATTAATATTTGAAATTATGTTTAAATCATGAAGGGTAGATTTTCAAAATATTTTGGGATTTAATTAGCTCTGTTAAATACACAGAAGCCTTGTATACTCTACTTGGACCCTCTGAAACAGCACTGTCCAACAGAAATGTAATGTGAGCCACAAAGGCTGGCTATATACGCAAATTTAAAATTTTCTAGTAGCACCATTAGAAAAAGTAAAAATACATAGGTGAATTTCGATGTTTTATTTAGCATTATATACCCAAGTTATCACTTCAATGTCATCATTATAAAAAATTATTGAGTTATTTTACATCTCCTTTTATGAACCAAGTCTTCCAAATCCAGTATGCATTTCATCCTTTCACGGACTCTCAATTCAAATCTACTGTATTGGACAGAGCAGCCCTAAAATTAGAGACAAAGCCTGTTTTAAAAGTTGAATCTTTCAAAACAGCACTTCATTCTTTTATTCAAAGTATCACAAATGTTACTTTACAAAGCACTAATCAAATGAAGTATCTTAATAAGAGTTAGAGAAAGTTACTCTTTTTTAAAGGGTAAAAAAACTATAAAGCAATCTACCCATGACAAAGTTTTAAAATTAACTTATTTGCTACTATGAAGCACTTATAATAGGGGAAATAAAAATTTTTAAGGCAAATGTACTTTTTAAAATCCACATAAGGTGTCAACTTGACAGGTGAGTAGTTATAACCAAGCATTTAGCCTGTATTTTAAAGTGCTGACAGTTATTTCCCTTGCTCAACTGGGAAGCAGAAACATTCAACATTCTGTGATAAGTAATAAATTGTGTTGTTTAGGTTTGACAGATGAGTTGATTATTGTGTTCTTTGCATATTCATGTAAACCTGAAGCATGAATACTGCAGTGAGCTAGATTAATTATTATAAATATAGTGGCCTGTCAAAGAGAGATCTCTTACGTGAAACAAGGTAATTTATTTTTGCTAGCTGTTGTTATTATTGTGAAAAGGCAACCATGATGGCCATAGAACCAAAGCATGGGTTTCGCATTGCACAAATCTGGGTATCACATTGATGTACTTTGTAACTGTCAGTGTGCTTGTTCCTCATAGGCTACCATAGGAAAAAGGAAAGAGAGATAACCTTTTACTGATTAGAAGGATGGTATGATATTAGTAGTGGCTGACACTGAGTCCAAATAGTCCCAGTTCTTAGAAATACAGCAAAGGTCAACAGCGTCAACTTTGTGTGTGCACGTGGTGTGTGTGTGTTCCTGTATATACATGAGAAAAACGTCAAAGTGTTCAGTTGGGCAGCAAACAAGAGGTTTTTTAAAGCTCATTTTTCTTAAAACTTGTTGAATGAAGGCACAGGAAAAAAACAAAAAACTTGAGGCAACTAAACTGGACCAAAATTTCTGCACAAACAAAAACATAGTGGTGTAATTAAAAATATATGAACCTTAAACTGGACTTTGTATTAACTTTCTAATTTCCATCTTCAAGGTTTAAGACATATACATTCATGGATAATGAAGCTTTGGGTGACTTAACCATGGCACTTCACCCAAGGGACTAAACGTGATTCATTTCACTTGATAACTTTCCTAAACAGTTTACTAATCTATGTCTACTGAGGTTTAGCAACGGCAACAGTTTCACAAGCTCCTGAGGAACAAAGTTGTCACCAGCAAACAAAGAACATTGATCTCTCTGTCCTCTGCTCTGTAAGGAAAAGGATTATTTACACCAAAAATACCATTTAAATTCTGCCCAAACTTTAGAAAGATAGGTAAGTATGTGGCTCATAGCACACTGGAAGATGATTGGCTCACATAAGGCCTGGTTTATTTAGGGGCACACTGAACACTAGAATGAAAAATATAGATAAGCATTACTGTATTAATGGTAAAAGAGGTCACGGTGTTTTAAAACCACACGTAAATTCTCAAAATTAACTTGAATAGGCTTTGACTTTCTTGAAATGAGAAAATAGAGAGCTCTCTAACAGGTTAAAAGTCAGAATTACTCTGCTATTCTTTTTTAAACCCTGAACTCTCGAATTTAAATCCTTAAAGAGTTTTCCCATAATGGCTGTTGAAGGTTCAAACAACTGAAATATCTGTGTATTTAAAACCTAGTGTTGACTGTTTTCTTTTATACTATGTGGCGATGGTCTCTGACCTTTCAGTGACTGGGTGTGGCTTTGTGAAAATACTTCTGTGGACTGGATATACCCTTCAAAAAGAAAAACTGCTCTCTGGAATGCTCTTCAATTTTTTGAAGCATGTTTACCTGCTTATGTAAGAAATAAAATGGAATTGAAACAAAGGACTTAAATTGAAGAATAAATTGATAGTTCTACTAAAACCTTGGCTTTTTATAATGACTCTGTGGTATTACCATTGCCATTTACGCTGTTAATTTTTTAAAAGATCTGCCACTTTTACTGTATAAGTTCAAATATTAAATTGTAAAGAAAGGCAATCCATATTTTTTTTTAAAGTGAAGCCCAAAAGGCAATTAAGCTTAAGTACAAACAAAACAAAGATGTTCCCATCAACTTGGGATATAAAACAATGGAGAAACTGAGGGAAGACAGGTGTACACAGTAAAGGAGTCTTCTAAATGCCGCAGGATTAAATCTCATCCTGAGCTGCTGTTCATGGGATTACAGTCCCAGAGAGACAGCTGCATAGTTAATCTGTTTTCCAAAAGGTCCCTGAACCATCTACATATTTTGGCTGGAAAACTAGCCCATTAGAGCAATGGCATCACTAACATATTCTAATTGTCATGGAGATGAGGTGGGGAAGAGTGTTTCATTTGCCTGACACAGTTCACCTTTCCTTTCATGCCAATTAATATTTTGGAACAAAGTAGAGCTATTCAGACTTAACATTGTCATTATTGTAGTTGTCATACAATTGTGCAGGGCTTACACTTTAATTAGACAGAAAGCAATTTTCTTTCCTTTTATGTCGGCCCAAAGGTGCTATTTTACATATCGACACAGTTGAGAGGAAGCGCTGTTATTTTGGGCTGCAGTGTTTCCTCCGCATCTGAAGAAAGCCCATCAGAAACTGCATTAAAGCAAATGAAAAGCGTCGACTGTGTGCAATTTTGGGGACTGAGCGTTTGTACTTTTTTTGGTTTTCCCTAATTCTCTTGCATTAACGATTTACTGTTTTGTGAATTATGCGTGATAAGACAAATTAAGGAAAACAATTCCCTGTGAAAAAAGACTTTGTATATTAAATAAGTGACCCAAACTTTTGTTGTGATTTATTTTTTGCCTAATTTACCTGAATTTCTTCAAATCTGTAACATTCAAACAGCCTTGAGTTCTTGATTCTGCAATGGTCTGGGTTTTAAAGCAGGGTCTGAACATATTTTAAGGCCAACATAGGTTAACATATGGCATTTTAGAAAGGATTAAATAGGTGCGTTAATGAGAGAAAATCAATGAAAGTAATCTACACAGACTTCCAAACTGTTTTAAAGAAAAAAAAAAAAAAGATAAATCAGAATGTAATCCAGAAAAAGATTCTCTGATGAATAAGGCTTGGATATACAAAATGATGTAACAGTATTTTCCTACCCAGAGGTAATAAAAACTAAAAGAGGGACTCTAATTCAAACCTAAGAGGGTTAGTTATCAGTGAAGAAATCATCCCCCCTGATGCCCCAACTTTTAAGCCTGAATTCAGGGTCCAATTGGATGTGTTCATTCTTCTGTCCAAACTGAATATGTGCCTTTGTCTTCTCAGTCTCCCAAATTACAACAAAGAAACCCAGATCATAAATCATTGTCCCTGAGTGTTTAGCTAGTGACCTAAACTGGGAGCTGTGAGAGATAGCAAGGGCAGCAAGGATGGGGTAGACTCCTTAACCCAGGGAAATGGCAGGGCAGGAAGCAGTGTCCTGAACAAGACACGGCAGCAAGATCCAGCCAGGGGGCAAATAAGTCTGTGCTAGAGTTTAAGACAGTTCGCCCCTTACAGAGGTACACAAGGAAAAGACAACAGAGGTGCCAGCTCCTCAGGAGTCTTGCCCCAAAGGGAAGGCACAGGAAGAAAAGGGGCACATGAGGCAGTGACACTGCATAAGGCAGGGGCACCCTGTCGCTGAGAAGCCAGGACCATGGTGCAGCGAAGCCGTCTCACAGCCTGCAGCCACGGCAGGCTGAGAAGGGAGTCCCACAGTTTCTCAGACCTGGGGTGCTAACTTACTCCCTGGAAAATAGGGGGGAAACATGCAGTGCCCTGTGGGAGCTCCGCACAGCACCCCACGCCCTCCTGTTCTAGAAGACCACACAGCACTCTTCTGAGGCTCAGGAACGCCGTGAGCCAGCCTGGCCTCAGAGGACACTCATGGTCATCAGGGGGCCAGCACCAAGCTGTCCCCACCTGGGACATGGCTTGGCCACCCTAGGGGAGGACAGGCAGACAGTGCGTCTGCGAGGCCAGCCTGGGGCATGTGGAGAGGACGGAGGCAATCAGAGCACCTCAGGCCTCTTGGGCCACGGTGGTTTAGTCTGGCCATGGTACAGAACGTGAATTTCATTCCAAACATGCTGGATGTCAATGTAGGTTCATCAGTTATAATGTGTACCATCTGGTGGTGGATGTTGGTAAGGGGGAGGCTATGCATGTGGGGCTAGGGAGTATATGGGAAATCTCTTACTTTCCTCTTGATTTTAATGTGAACCTAAAATTATTTTGGGGTCAAAAATAAAATCACACCCTATCAAATAAACATGCCAAAGAGGACACCCATTCAATCTTCTGTCCTGAAGCATAAGGATTACAAGAGTAGAAAACACTATTTAAGGTGAAAAGAGTCCCAGAGAGAGACCAATGTCTGCAAGGCAAGGAAGCCGCCAGGTATTAGGAATAGCAGCTACAGACAGCAGTTAGTGGCTGAGATTAGAAATGTATCATAAGCCCAAGCCCGTGGAGTCCAGCTTGCTGATTTAGACCAGGGACTGGCCAGCTCCAGCAAGCAGGCCAAGCCTAGGCTACGGCCTATCTGAGTAAGGCCACGATGGGTTTCACATTTTCATCGGGTGGTAACACACACACGTATGTAAGCATATGCAACAGACACTGCATCTGGCCTGCAGTATCTAGAATATTACCATCTGCCACTTATTATCTGTCCACCCCAAGTTTACAATGAAGTGCCAGCAAAGTGTTACTCTTCCTCGGTTCCATGTCCGTGGACTAGAGAAGCTCTCTCTCAAAGGTTTAATACTGAAAGAAAAGGGGACGGGACAAGCATCACTGAAGAAAGAGCATGTTCCATACACAATGGTTAAGGGGACCATTTAGGAGCATTACTCTAAAGACAAATGATCTCTTAGGTTACCCTGGTCTAGCCAGGAGTGACATGACAATTATGGTCATAAATTCACTCAACAAGTACTTATCTGTTCTGGTTCCAAGCAGTACAGCCTGTTATATTTTCTGTTTTGATAGCATAGGAAAACTAGAAATAAATGTTGGAGGACAATGTTCTGCCATTTTCACAAGTTATTCTTGTGAAATAAGACAGTATTTCTTTCTAAGCATCAACAGTAATGCTTTTTAAATACCAGACTGGATAAAGCAGTTTTTATTCTCTTTACTGTAATTTATGACTCAGTTTTTGTAGTCGTTTTGAAACAAAAAATGAACTCCCTTCCCCCAAGAAGGAAATTTTCCAATGACCAAAGTGATAAGAACTTACTGCTGCTGCTGCTGCTGCTAAGTCGCTTCAGTCGTGTCCGACTCTATGCAACCCCCATAGATGAAGCCCGTCAGGCTCCCCCGTCCCTGGGATTCTTCAGGCAAGAACACTGGAGTGGGTTGCCATTTCCTTCTCCAATGCGTGAAAGTGAAAAGTGAAAGTGAAGTTGCTCAGTCGTGTCTGACTTAGTGACTCCATGGACTGCAGCCCACCAGGGTCCTCCATCCGCGGGATTTTCCAGGCAAAAGTGGGCTGCCATTGCCTTCTCCATAAGAACTTACTATATAACCATAAAACCATACTTCTGCATGGATTATTTAAAGCCAAAGCAAGTCAGCATTAGTTAAATCACCAAACATTAAATAATAAGAACCTTACGTAAAATTATAAAATAAGTTTTATTTTTAACCTTCTGAAGTGAAAAAGCTGTTAACAAGACAGTTGATACCTGGTTACCTCATACAAAATTTTTTTCCCTTGAAAATGCACTTTCACTGCACTCTTCAGAAAACAGGCCAGAAGAAACTTGCATTTAACAAGTTCTGTTAAGAACATTCTACCACAGTCATGTTTTCCATGATGCTAGAAACACTGAGTTTACATGTCAATTTAACCTCTCTCAGAAGAAATAAGACAACTGAAATAACTAGTTCTCTAATCTTTAGTTCTGTTTCCACAAATAAAACCTAATACTTTTCACAATGAGAAAGTAAAAGATAATATACAAACAGAACTAGCCAACCTGAAATCATTTATCCCCTTTATCTAGATAACAGGTTAAGTAATAGGAGATCCACATAAGAATAAGTTGGTGGTTCTTCTTTAACCATTTACCTAACTCTGGGTCAAAGATAATAAATAACAGCAATGTACAATCCATAAGTGTATATAAATTCTGTATCACATTTTCCCTATTTTATAAGGAAAGAAAACAGGTTTGATGTGTAACAGGAAGAACAGTGAAAAACACTGCTAAAAGGCAGTTTTGCTGTCATCACTGCTTACTCAAGAAGTACCCACATTAACCTTCTAGCAAAATAGCTACAGCCTATGCCCCCAAATGTGATATTAGGTGATTCTAAGTCAACATGTTATTAAAAAAATTGTAACATTTTGGTTCTCATTCATATTGGTCTCCCAAACCTAGAAATTTAAATTAAATGGATTCTGCAGAGTACTTCTATTTACGCTAATAACTTAATGTAAATGAAAAGCAACATTCATTTTCAAGTAAAAATTGCCACACTGTTTTTGAAACTGAAAATATAAGATAAAACAAGAAACTCGTGTGCTGAGACAATTATTTATTATAATTAAGTATAACTTGAAGTTCTCAAATTATTTATTTTCAACTCAAGCAAAGACACTTAAGCCACCGCAGTCATTTCCTCGTCTGTGTCACTGGACTCATCTTTCAGTTCCAACTCCCCCAAATCTCTGTCTACAGCTGTCACAGCTTTCTTCTTACACTTCTTGGGCACCGCATCACTAGCACAGACTTTTCTCATTTTAATGTTTGGCAACTTCTTCAGATCAAAGTCCCATTCCCTAGACAAAAGAGAGAATGCAGAGAGTTGGTGAAGTGGGGAATGAAGTCAATATTCAAAACTATGCAGAAAAAAGTTTATAAATTTACAGCAGACTCCAATGTACTAGATGGAAACAATATAAATGCATCAGGAAAAAAAAAATGTCCCCAAAACTGAGGTTTGCATTTTCCATACTTACTGCAGTTTCTCATTAATCTATATTATGTTATAGTTGCTCACTCACGTCTGACCCTTTGCGACCCCATGGACTGTAGCCCGCCAAGTTCCTCTGTGCATGGATTTCCTAGGCAAGAATACTGGAGTGGGTAGCCATTTCCTTCTCCAGGTGATCTTCCTGACTCAGCGATCGAACCCAGGTCTCCAGCACTACAAGCAGATTCTTTATCATCTGAGCCACCAGGGAAGCCCCATTAATCTATAATAGCAGTTAACTGCCCAGGGAATTTCACGTATTCAAGACTTTCAAAACAATGCAGGAAAACATTAGGTAGAAGTTACAAGGAGGCTGTTCCTTTCTTTTATGATCCCTATCCTGAACACTTCCCTCTATCAGGACATAACAGTACCAAGAAATCTCAAAAGCAGGAACTACACCACACTGGAAAATCTCCAAAATGCAGAGTCAGAAAAGGTTTTTCTCTTCACACACAATGGTAAGTCACAATTAAGTTTCAGCAACCAAACAATTCTCATAACAGAAAACTTCCAGTTTCTCAACCTCAGCATTTCTGTGACAATCCTATGTTCAGTTACTTTGGGAGCAAAATGAAGACTGTTTTGAGAACTGAACTCCAGCTAGATAAAAATACTAATAGTCTATGCTAATTCCTTCTCATTTTTGGCTTTCTTTGGAGGAGGCAGAATCTACCGTTTTACTGAATGAAGAGAATACTTAAATATCTGACTACTTAATATTACAGGCAAAAAAATTAACATCTAAAAAAATCTTATGCTCCATGTACTTATAACTACATGTACATGAGTTAAAAAAGTGAACCACTTCTTATATATAACTAATAAATTTTATGAGAGCTGAGATTTTATGAATATTAAATATTTTCTATAAATTCAGAAGTATAATAATATAAAATAAGCTTAAGGGTTTCAAATAACATGGACTTAATTTATCTAATTTCAATTAAAATTTCAGGCTGATCAACATGACCTACCTGAGAAAATAAAAATTATTTTCTAAAGAAAAATAATCTATGTTTGAAAACTAAAAACTGGAAATCCTACTCACTGGTCTCTCTGGTCACAGAGTACTATTAGAGAGATCACTGAGTCACCTGGTTCTTCATGATTCCCTTCCCACCAACCAACTTCTCCAGAAGGAGGGGCTGCAAACAGTCTGGGAATGGGTTTCTGAGCCATCAAGTTTGCTGCTGACAGTTTTTTTTTTTAATAACAGAGAGGAACAGTGACATCATGTTCTTTTAAATACTATATTGAAGAATTTTGAAGTATTTTGAAAAACAAAAGCACTAGGTCACTATCATTTCAGGCATTTCTGACAAATGCAACTTAGGAAAATTCTTACTTATCTGAGAAAGAGAGGTTAAAAAGAACCCCTGAATACTCAAAAGGGAAGAAAGTTTATCTATCATGTATTTTACATGTAGCTTTAAAGAAAAAAAAATGCAACAAACTCACCTAAAAGTTTTCAGATTATCTGCATTTAAAATGTCTGGAATCTCTGGAAAAGAAAATATATTTATTAAGTAAAGTCTTCTTATTACAGCATTTATAGTTTCTTCATTATCTCAGGAAGAAAAAGAAATAACCGACAGAAGAATGCCTAAAGCAAAAGAAACTTTCAAAGCATGATTACAAAGCTACAATGAAAAGAAGTTTCAAAAGTATAAAGGACTTAGTTTAAGAAGGTGATTAAAAAAAAAAACCACTAATAAATAATGTATTCTAAAATACAATGTATAAAATGAAACAGATCTACAATAAAAATGTTTGACCTTTACAACAGCTTCAGAAAATAAGCATGTGAGTGAGGAATGGCTATACCAAACAGGGGCAAGACAGAGAGATGTTGGTATGTAGCCTTCACTGAATCTTACTGACGGCATCTCTGATGATTTGCCCATGTTTCTAGACTCTTGTAGACTTGTGTCACCACATTCCCTGGGCTGAGGCACAACCAGAAGAACAGAAGGTCTGAGATTCAGCGCTGGCTCCACCCCCAGTAGGATGTCTGACATGGGATGTACTGTCAATTACTGCTACTCAACCTGGTGGCTACAGGTAGAAGAGACTGAGCACAGAGCCACCTGGGAGGGCATCACAAGAGCAGAGCTGAGAGACGGGTGGCTCGAGCTACAGGAGAGCAGAGCAGCAGCGCCAAGTCATCAGACGCCAAGTGTATCTGGCTGATGAGCTGGATGTGGGATGTGAAATGTCTGCAGAATGATGGGCAAGTGGTGATGTCACTGAATGCAATACGGATCTTACAAGAGGAGCTAGTTTTAGGAGAAAAGCTGGACTTTGCTTTGGGACATGCCAAATTGGAGCTGTCTAGAAGACATTCAAGCAGAGATTTTAAGAAACTCAAGTTTGAGAATGCAAGTCTGGAGTTCTAGGGACAAGTTAGGATTGACAACATAAATTTGGAAGTTATGACATTTAGATGGTATTTAAAAGCACAGGATTAAATGAGATAAATGCAGGACCTGGTATAAACTGGAAAGACAAGAGGCCCAAGGACAGATATCTGGGCCAATTATTTAGTTCGTGAGGCTATGAGAAGGATTCAACTTAGGAAACTGACATTATGGCCAGTGAACTGGGAGGAAAACCGGGGAAGGACAGGGGCTACTACCACAAATAAAAAATGCGGCCAAAAAATGAAGTGATCATCTGTATCAAAGGCTGCACAGAAGTTGACCATGAGAGTCAGTCCCCAGCAGAGCTACCATCTGTTTTAGCAACTTACACAGTTCATCATCAACAAGGACTTTGAGTGGTGGCTACAAAAGCCTAATTTAAGGGGTTCCAGAAAAAATGAAAGATGAAGAAATGGAGACTATAAGCACAGACAAATTTAAGTGAAAAGGACACAGCACTGGCTGAAGCTCTCCCTCAATCCCTACATGTTCCATACAGTCTTGTTTGGCTTTTAAATGACCTGGAAAGGGGAGGTGTACAATCCCTCTCTATTTTTAAATGGAAGGTAACAAGGCTGGGGAGTGGGTAAGGAAGTAACTTGCCCTGTTATTTAGTAAGCTGCAAGGTCTTACTGCAGATCTAACCTGTTCTAAAGCTATTCTGCTGTTGTTGTTGTTGTTGTTTTCAGTGAAAAAACTCATTTCTTAGGAATGCTGAAGAGGAACTGCCATCTACTCAGGGTTCCTAGTGTTACTGAAGGTATAAGTGCCTGAAGTTAACCTTCTGACTGCGAAGACATCCAACTCAATGAACCTACTGCCAGCTTCTGACATAGCTGCAGAGAACAACTAGGTCAGAAACCAGGCTGCCCCACCCAGTCAGAACACCCCAGGGGACTGGTCACTTGAGCGAACCCATTCTCCTTTCTGGCAACTTCATGAAGAGGGAGCCCCTGAAACCCGGGGCATTCCACCTTGACGCTTACAATGGCAGGACCCCCCCCCCCCACCCCCACTTTCCCCCTCTTTCTCTACTGGAGCCCTCACTATGAGCCCTTCAGGCATGTCCTGTACCCTCCAGGAACTGCAAGCACTAAATTCTGTGTTTTTCAATGCTCCCTGCTGGGTGTTGCTGAAGTGCACCCTGCAGTCATAGTGAGAAACCACCAGGGAGGGGAGAATGCCTGTGGGGGGCCGCCCAGGCTTTCCTGGACCAAGTACCACTATTGCCAGGGCTGGGACCTTCACAGCAGGAGTCGCAGGATAATGCCTTCAGGCTCCTACTGTTATTATTAAAGCTAGAAAACCTAATTTTCCTATTGAACATTTCATTTACTATACTCTCCAGGCAAATTCACACATGAGTGTCTACAGGGACTAGGCAGGGACCGTGAATGAGAAGGTCTGGAAGTGCGGAATGCTAAGTCTAAAAGCGATGGCTACTGTTCTGCTCTAGCAAACAGTGCTGTCAGACCGTATGTTGAACAGGCATGCAGAAATCTACATTTTTCATGTGAAATCAGCAGATCTTTTTATACTGACAATTCATATGCCAATCAAACACTACTTGCAGGCCATGTGCAGCTTTTGGGTCATTTTCTGCTGGTGGGCTTTGCAAGCCCTTGCAAGTGCCCTCTCCTCTCCTCCTAAGTACTTTTCTTCAGACAATGCTGCTAAACGAACACCACACTTGTCTTCACGAACTATAAGAAATGCTCCACTGTTAAGAAAGAAATTTTGATTTCTGTAATTTCTCAAGAATGGCTGCAACAAGTATAGCTCTTTACTATAAAAATTACAAAGGCAAGAGGACACAGTACCTACTCTAAAGAAACCTGATGTGACTGGAGACAGGCAAGTAATAAGCCTAGACCAAAGCAGGTTAAGCACATGCCTGAAGGGAGAGGAAAAGATTACTATCATAGTAGAAAAATGTCACTGTCAGAATTGACAGTTTTGGGAAAGTAGGAGAAAAAAAGAATGAATTAAAAAAAATTCCAAATATTCAAAAAGAAAGAAGAGGAAAATCAAAGTGAACTACATGAACAGGATAAGTTACAGAGACAAGACATCAGGAAGCCATACGGGACGCACCGAGGCCATAGGCCTGGTACTGCTGCTGCTCCCGCTCCAGAGTCTGCCTGATGGCCGCCTCCCGAGAGCAGTGCCTCCGGCCCTGCCTGTCCTTGAAGCTGTTCCGCAACTCAATCTGCTCCAGCTCGCTGCTGAATCGGTTCAAATACCTGAAAAACAAGATGGTCTGACTTACAAAATCTGTTTGGCTTATATTACTTCATTTAAAACATAATCCCCAGCCACTGCCTGTCCTTCTCAAGTTTTCATATTCCTCTAGATTCCTTCAAGTTCCCAGACCTTCTCTTGGTAATGCAACCACTCTCAAGTCTTCTGTGAACAAATCAAAGCCTGCCATTACAGTGTCAACTCCAGGTCCTCACACTCCACCACCTCCTGGATGGCTCCATCTCGCTGACAGGTGACACCTTAACGCACCCTCTGCTCTGCTCCTGGTCCCTTCCAAATCTGCTCCACCTCTGCCCTGGCCCCCGCCTTCATTCACACAGATGAAGACGGGGTCACCCTGACTCCTCTCTCTCCCCTTTATGCCACATTTAAGTCTTCACTGAAGACTGAGACTTTTACCCCCTTAAACTCTCTAGACATTTCCATTTCTCTTTACCACATTGCTCCCACCACCTCTTGCCTGGACGGCTTCATCAGCCTCTTAACAGTTTGCCCCCTCATCCATTTGCCTCACTCTCAAAAGCTTAAATATGAGTATCGCAGCTACTTGCTATTCAAAGTCTCCTATGACTCCCACTGTCCTTGGGTAAAGTCCAAACTCTTACACTGATATTCGAGATTTTTTGTGTTGGTTGTTTATTCAAACTGTCCCAATTCCCTCCCGGAGCCTATCATCTCAGTGATATTAAAGGTCTGGCAGGCCACTAAATGGGCTGCTCCCGTCCCCAGGCCTTTCAGACCTCCTTCTCTCTGCCTAGATGCTCTTCAAACCACCTCACCTCCATCCGCAGGCATCAGCTTTGATGTCATTTCTCAAGGCAGTCAAGAAACTGGGTTACCTGCCATTCTGAAGCGCAGAAAGGTGATGAGCCTACTAAGATGACTAAGCTAGTATACCAACCCGAAGTCTTTATGACAAAGTCTATCTGCTTGTCTATCAATCCAGAACAGAACTCTGCATCTTGCAGAACCAAGTTGGGGAATTCCTCTTACTGACCCTTTGCTCATTAACATGCCCAGTGTTTACCTTTCAATTAATTCACAAGCATCTCTTTTTGAATATCCTACTTTTTTGGGATCAAGATGATTTTGAAACCACTGTAGTTTTTCACCTATAACAACAAGTACCAAAACAGATTAACATCATAAGTCATTATTTAAGCAGAGGTATTCATTATAATTTTCAACATCAATGTGTTTAAAACAGTATCAACATTTATTTCAAAGTTAAATATAAAGTTTTGTGTGGGCTCAAAGCTAAACAAGCCTATCAGAAACTGAACTGTCACATTTTAATTTGGGAAAGCGACAAAGGTAGGAAGGATGCTTTTCTGTATGTATTTCTTATCCAGTAAGGATACAAAACATTTTTTAAAATAAAGAATACTTTAAAAGAACATGAAGTTCCAAGTATTTATAAAGCAAATGATAGAACTTGTCTGAAATAGCAAAAGGAGAGTTTGATTAGATTAATGAAGAGGACGGTGTGTGCTGAACTTTTAGCAAGCAGCGGGCACTACGTACAGACACAGGTCTTGACTTTTACAATCCTATGAGGGTTATTATTATCTCCATTTAGAAGAGAAAGGTTAAGTAACCTGTTCAGGGCCTCAAAGTCAGTAAATACACTAAGCATACAAGATCTGCTGTATACGATGCAGAATGACTGACATCTGTTATCAAAAAGCTAGCAGACTTCATGCTTATGAGTCAATCAGACCACAGGGGTGCCACTTTCAGTAAGATTTCTCAGTATTACAAATCAAGAAATGGCCCTATCCAGGATTACTGATAAACCATTTACAAATACGATTCTGCTGCCTGATAAGGCAGTTGAGTTAATGGTTTGAGTATCTTTCATTTTAGTTACAAAGCCTAGTAGCCACTCTTTTGAAATCTCAGACTTATCAGATACCCTTACCAATAATAAATCTGATCACACACCCACACACACACATAGAAGGACAGTGACACTGAGATATAGACTGAGGAGACATTCACATCATTAAACATGAATTGCTGTGTCCAAAACCCTTCATAACTCTAAATGGTTAGGAAGCTAGAATTAAACTGGAGAGAGGGACGGATAAAAGTAGATACTAAAGAATTTCTAGAAAACTGACCTAGATATTCACTGTTCTAACAGTTTAATGACTGACTTTATTTTAATCAAGTCTGGTAGAGAAAATTCACTTAATCTAGCAAAATCACTTTTATCTGGTAGAGATAAAAATAGTATTTCATAAGAGAGTCAAGAGAAAATAGTTAAGGGAAGAACTTCAAACAAGAAAAATCCACTTACCAATAAGGCTGAGACGCAACGCCTTTTCATTCTTCAACCTTGGGAGAAAAAGTGCATGTGTGTTAGAAAACTTCCAAAACAAGTTTTAAAAATCTGAAAAAAACAACAACAACAAAAAGAAAAACTACCCAAAGAACCTTAAGAACCTTTCAAAGATCACTTTTATGCATGTGAAATTAATTTTCTTAAGAAACACTGACACCATGCTTCTCTTTTAAATCACAAAATGTTACTAGAATTTTTTTCTGCTCTGCAGTGACTAAAGGACACCTATAAAACAAACTGGTTCTGAAAACACGAAGGAAAACTTGTCTGAACTCTGTAATATGCATAAAGCTTGTGCACAGAAGAGTAACAAGGACCTTCTAGAAAACTGCTGCCATCGAGACCAAAATGCATCACTGTCATCTTTTAGACTTCAACAGGAGTAAAACAAAATGTTGACTTTTCATAAATTCGATACAAATTATGACAAAGAAAAAGAACTCATTTACTCTCAAAAAATGGCCTACATGATCATGTGCCTCCTACTGTTGCTATTTTGAATTCTAATCCGTTCAGCGACTTCCCTGGCATTCCAGTGGTTAACAGTCTGAACTTACACACACAGGGGGCATGGGTTGTTCCCTGGTCAGGGACTAAGATCCCACAGGAGGACAAGAAAAGAAAAGAAAAATCTCTTTTCCATTCAGGAAAGAGGGACGCTAGTGAGAGGGTAACATGCCGGAAGGCTAGGATCTCCAAATGGAGGAAACAGGCTGCAACCGTCAGAAGTTTTTTCTCTCTCTCTTAAACGTCAGGAAGAAACAAACGTCAATTGTCAGAATTTTTTTCCTTCTCTATACAAAATTAAAAGGAGGTTTCCTTTAAAATTCTGTGTTGCCATGATGACATCTGGTTCCACCTGAACTTAACTTTTCTCAGCCCTTGAGCTAACCAATGTGTTTTTCCCACAGAAATGTTATTCTTAAGCTATGTTAATGAACTATGTATTTACCTTAGACTCTGTCTTTCTTCAAGTTGGTTCCAACTACGACTCAGAAGGGACTTGACAAACCAGTATGCTTTACTTAACAAACCAGTATGCTTTACTCTCGCAAATGTTCTCTTAAGCTATGTTAATGAGACTACATATTTGCTTGGAAACCTGCCTTTCTTCAAGATTCATGTCAATCATCTTATGGCATGGGATGACTCATCCTGTGCCAATGTTATCTCAAAATGCATGTTGTAGGTGAAAGGCCTGGCACTATTCTGAGTTTCGAGACATTTCCTTCCTCTAATTAGCTGTCTGCTAATAGGTATATAACTTACTGCTAAGTGGGTCGCCATTTCCTTCTCCAATGCATGAAAGTGAAAAGTGAAAGTGAAGTCACTCAGTCGTATCCGACTCTTAGCGACCCCATGGACTGCAGCCTGGAGAATCCCAGGGACAGGGGAGCCTGGTGGGCTGCCGTCTATGGGGTCGCACAGAGTCGGACATGACTGAAGTGACTTAGCAGTAGCAGCAGCAAAGACTAGCAAGGGGGGGCGCTCTTTTTGCCCCCTTTTGATGTGTATTTCAGAAGCTTTCTCTATCTCTTTTATATTTTAATAAAACTTTAGTACACAAAAGCTCTGAGTGATCAAGCCTTGTCACTGGCCCCAGGTTGAATTCCTCTCTTCCGGAGGCCAAGAATCCCAGCGTCTTTCATGGCTCAGCAATAATCTTTCACTAGTTTTTTTTTTCAATGCTTAATGCTATCAACTAGAGATACAGCAATGAAGGAAAAAAAAATTCACTGTCCCTGCACTAACAAAGCAGATCAGATTTACCCTCCCACTTTAAACAACTAGAAAATCAGAGAAATAAAATGAAGCCTTTTTAACAAAAATATTTCAGTCACAGAATGGGAGAAAATATTCACAATATAAATAACATACAAAAGACTTGTGTTAAGAATATATAAATAGTTCTTACTACTTAACAGTGGACAAACAACTCAAAATCAAAAGGGAAAAGATTTTAACAGATTATTCATCAAATCAGAGACATAAAAGCAAACAATAAACACATAAAAATATATAATTAGTCATAAAGAAATACAAATTAAAACCACACTGAGACATTACTGTACACCCACTAGATTGGTTCAAATCTGTTTTAAAAATGGTAATACATGTCTGAGAGAAAACAGAGGCTAAGTTCCTTCAGTCATGTCCAACTCTTTGCAACCTGGCTCCTCTGTCCATGGGATTTCCCAGGCAAGAATTCTGGAGTGGGTTGCCATTTCCTCCTCCAGAGGATCTTCCAGACCCAGATGTTGAACCAGCAACTCTTGTGTCTCCTGCATTGGCAGGCAGATTACCACTAGCACCACCTGGGAAGTCCAAGTCTTATACATCAGTGGTGAAAAAAGTAAAATGGCATTACCACTTCACATAAGGTAATTTTTTTATTATACATACTTAAACATTACACCTCCTACATGACTTCATTCTTTTCAACAAGTTTTTTAAAAACTCAATTTCTTATTTACTTAAACATACATCTCCTGTGCATGTGTGTGCCTGCTAAGCTGCTTCAGTCACATCACTCTTTGTGACCCTATGGATTGCAGTTCTCCAGGCTCCCCTGTCCATGGGATTCTCTAGGCCAGAATATGGAGGGGGTTGCCATGCCCTCCTCCATGGGATCTTCCTGACCCAGGCAGATTCTTTACCACTAGCACCACCTGGGAAGCCCGTATCTACTACATAGCCCAGCAATTCCAGTTCTAAGAACTGAAAGAAAAATGTTTTATGTCCACGAAAATACCTGTACATGTTTATGGCAATTTTATCTGTATGCAACAGCAGGGTTGATCATTTTCACTTAAGCTTTCGCCAGTAACAAGTAAGGCTTTGAGGACCATGTGGCTGGTCTGTCATAACTACTCATCTCTGCCATCACAGCCACAAACATGAAAGGAATGGGCAGAGCTGCCTTTCAGTAAAATAAACTGGTTTTATAAAAATAGATGGATGGTCACTCAGCTTGCAGACCCTGAGAAAAGCCAAAAAGTATAAACAATCCAAATGACTAGGGTAAATGGATAAAAACCTACATATCCATACAATGAAATACTACTTAGTAATGGAAGAGAAAGACAACTTGTTGTTTGTCACTAAATCATGTCATGTCTGACTTTGCAACACCGTAGACAGCAGCACGTCAGGCTTCCCTTTCCTCCACCAGCTTTCAGAGCTTGCTCAAATTCACGTCCATCAAGTCGGTGATGCCATCCCACCACCTCATCCTCTGCTGTCCACTTTTTCTTTTGCCCTCAATCTTTCCCAGCACCAGAGTCTTTTCCAATGAGTCGGCTCTTCGCATCAGGTAGCCAAAGTATTGGACCTTCAGCTTCACATCAGTTCTTCCCCAATGGAAGACAACTAGTATATGCAATAACGTGGATAAATTTCATGCTAAATGAAAAAGACTGGCACAAAAAACTACATACAGTATGATTCCATTTACATGAAATGCTAGGAAAGATAGATATCATCTATTAAAAAACAAAACAACAGGTGCCCAAGTCTAGAGGACGGGGGCTGAGACCTGACTGGGAAGATTTGGAGGAGGATGAAAACATACTCCAGCATACTGATCAAGGGATTACACCATGTATTGCCAAAACTCAAACGCTGCTCACTTCAGTTATGTCTATTTTGTCATATACTGTTTAAACCTCAAAGATGACTTTTAAAAAGAAGTACAGAACACTACATAATAAGGCTGAAAATGACTCTGAGAATTCATTCCTTTCAAATCAGCCTAGAGAGAAGAATCTAGTTAGAAGTCAAGTTTGCTATGGATCTGAATGAATACACTGAGGGCTTGAACTACAGGGGAGTGAAGCTGGAATGAGAGAGAGATTTGAGACTAAATTCTCCAAGTTGCTACCTAGATTCTTACCCATTATGTTTGTTAAGTGAAATTATTTTCATTTGATATCTATAGTTCTTTGCTACATACTCTATGGGACAAAATTTGACAATACACAGTACCAACATGTTGCTATGCTGAGAATTCAAAAAACAAATGATATAGAATAATAACTATTTCCTGCCTATAAACTGAGCATCACTTGAAATGCACTAGTCCTCAAACTGCACTAATTTCTTTAATAGGAACAAAAGAGGTATTTCATATAGTCTTAAATCAGAGCATTCAAATGCTAAAGATAAATAGTGTCTTGACTCCTACTCGACACCGCTATTCACACCTTCAGTATCTTCAGGTATTCAGAGTCCATCTGATGAACCCAGCAGCTCGTGTCTGTACCCTTTACCTCTGGTCAAGGGCACTGCACCCTAACAATATCCACCCCAATCTTCCCCTACCTCCCTAAAAATAAATCTTAGGAAGTAGTAAAAAGAATCCTCCAGCTGCTGGCTCTCTTTCTTCCTTATAAAATCAAGGATCTGCGTTAGGCAGGATGTGGTAATACCTAAGAGGGTCCCCAGTGTAGATTCCTGCTGTTTTGATATTCACAACCCTGTCCTCCCTGAGTGTGGCTGGACCTCACGGCTCACTTCTAAAAACCAGAACAGTGCGTACTGGGATGGAAGTCATCTGAAAATGACAGTGCAAACACTGTCTTCCATCCTAGCCACCCTTCTTCCTCTGACTCCCTCTGACAAGGGAAGCCCAAGAACACTGGAGTGGGCAGCCCATCCCTTCTCCAGTGGATCTTCTCGACTGGAGTCAACTGCATTGCAGGCGGATTCTTCACCAACTGAGCTATCAGGGAAGCCCTGTGTCAGGAAACCTCTAGTGGGTGCAGCCCAAAAAACTGTTTTAATACACTTTAGGGGTGTATTTCATGTACACTAAAGTTAGTGAAATACTGGTATAGGTGATAGCAAAATCATGTAAGTAGTAAATCATGTCAGATACAGAAAAAAATGCATGAAAGTGATACAAAAATAACTGATGTTAAAAAATTACCATCTTAAAGCAATATCATTATAATAATCTTTAATGTACAAAACAAAGACCCATCATTACAAAGAGGAAAGAAAATTTGACTATATTATCATAGCATTTGACTATTCTTTTCAAGAAAACTTCTAGCCAAATAAGTTTGAAACTGCTAACCCAACTGGTTTTGGGCAAGGAATGTAACAATAAAACAGCTGGTTTTTATCAGCTACTATGCAAATGTATCTAGCATTCATCAAACTGCTAAGGCTATTCTAAAATAATCAAAATAATCTATTTTGATTTCATAACTTCATTTTAAGGAATTTTTTTTATTTGTTCCTATAGCAGTTCCCTTGTGGCTCAGCTGGTAAAGAATCCGCCTGCAATGCAGGAGACGTGGGTTTGATCCCTGGGTTGGGAAGATCTCTGGAGAAGAGAAAGGCTACCCACTCCAGCATTCTGTCCTAGAGAATTCCCTGGACTACAGCCCACAGGGTCGCAAAGTCGGACACGACTGAGCAACTTTCCCTTTTTACTTTCATAGCAGTTCCTGGGGACTCTCACAGCCCAGAGGTGCAGGGAAGAATAGGCAAATTACAGTATGGGATGCTCATCAAAGAGAGGCTAAGGGACAAGAAGGGGAGAAAAGAAGAGGCAGCATACACGTTTCATCTAATGATGAAGAAAACCTTCTTATGAATTCCTTCACGTCAAGAATACAGAGCTACTTTCAGAATGGCAGAACAAGAACTTAAAAAATCAAAACTTGTCAAAATCAACTTTTTCAGAAGTATAAAAATTAACCAAAGGCATGCAACAATCAAAGGAGCATTTACTCAAGAAAAATGACTCAATCCCAGTAAGAACAGCAATTTTTATAAACCAATGTGTTAGCAACTCAGGGTAGCTGTAAAAGCCATCCTCCTAGCAGTCACTAGAACAGTTAGGTTTGGAACTCCCCCAAAGCTTCATCTTGAGCACTGTCACCATTTGACATGGCAGCAGATGGAAATGCTCCACTGCAGTCTATGGGGTCACACAGAGTCGGACAGACTGAAGCAACTTAGCAGCCGCAGCAGAGTTACTTTCTAATCTAACACAGAGCTCTCTCTGTGGAAGCAGCCCAACCCTCAGGCTGTTTCTCAGAAACAATCTCAGTAGCAACTGTCTACCACAACAGCTGCCTGAGTGGTAACACCACTTGAGGACTAACAAAAGGCTGACCCAAACAATTTAAAAGCAAAATCTAAGGAATGGAAGTTCAATACAGGGCACTGAAATGCTCGCTCCAGCATATTCCTGGAAATCAAGAATGCCAGGTGTACATTCAGGACTGTTTTCATGCCAAAGACCCGAGAAGATCCTACTCTCTCACTTCTGGATAATCCTGAGGCTTTGTGCAAACGCTAAATAAAGTCTATACAAACTGCCTCCTGGAGTTCTGAAAAGATGTCCAAAAGACCTACACAGTCCCTCAACAAAGGCTGACTTTTATTAGTCAAAAGCAATTACAGAAACTCCTGTCCAAACATTAGCTGACCACTAACTGAGCAGAAACTGCAAAAACTGCACACGACAAACAGGCTTTTACAAAATCAGTCCAGGAAAGTCACAAAGGAAACAGCAACAACAGCAAACCTAAATAACCGTGGGGACAGTATTGTTATGGAAACCGTGGTGTGGGAAAGACACAAGCAGCACTTGAAGACACAGAATGGCAGGGTTGTTTAGCCCTCTGCGGGCTGCGCGGGGCCACCTCCAATGGCTGAGCACCCCAGGTTTGTTTTGGGTATTTTTTATACACCATAAACTTCTCGCTAAAACAGCTCAGATCCCTTCCGTCCCCAGGCAGCCCAAGTTCCCGAAGATGTAAAGAGCAAGCAAGGTGAGCAAGCAAGGTCACAGAAGTGGAAGCTGTGATTGATGAGCAGCAGCTGTTAAAACAAGATTAAGGAAGGAAAAGCAAAAGGCTGTTCTTTAACTGGGGGCTTTGATCGATATGTCTGTAACAACAGTATCACCCTGAATTATTTAAAATGCTCAATTCTGAATACAAAAGTAGGAGACTCACAAACAAACAAGAAGTATGGCCTATACTCAGGAGTTTAAAATACCATACAGTAGAAACTGTACCAGAGAAAGTGCAGAGGGTTGGACCTGTAGACAGAGACAAGCAAACATAAGAAGCCAGTTGAAACTTTCCACTCTGAGCAAAAACAAAGAATAAAAATTAAGATGTCTCAGAGATCTGTGGGGATGCCATCAAGCATATCAATATATGCATGTGGGAGTCACAGGAGAGGGGCAGGACAGAAAGGGTATTTGGAAAAATAACAACTTCCCAAGTTGATAAAAAACATTAACCTACATGCTCCAGAAGCTTAATAGACTTCATATAGGATAAACTCAGAGATCTACACCTAGGCATAGCCACACACTAGTAAAGCTACTGAAAGACAAAGTGGTATCTTGAAAGCATCAGGAAAAAAGTGACTCCTCACATACAGTGAGCCTCAATAAGATGAACAGCTGACTTCCTGTCTGAACGCTGGAGGCCTGAAGACCAAGATGTGACATTTCAAGTGTTGAACAGAAGACTATGAACCAAGAATTTCATACATATTGAAACTTGAAAATGAAGCACAGTCCTACAGAAAAATTAAAGACGTTCTCAGATAAAAACGAGAGTATCTGTCATCTTCAGACTCTCCCTACAAGTAACACTGAAGGGAATTCTTCTGACTGAAATAAAAGGACAATAGTTACTAATTTGAATCCACATGAAAAAATAAGAAGCACCAATGATAAAAGGTAATTACACAGATAAATACCCCCGTCCCTAGGATTCTCTAGGCAAGAACACTGGAGTGGGTTGCCATTTCCTTCTCTAATGCATGAAAGTGAAAAGTGCAAGTGAAGTCACTCAGTCATGTCCGACTCTTAGCGACCCCATGGACTGCAGCCCACTAGGCTCCTCCGCCCATGGGATTTTCCAGGCAAGAGTACTGGAGTGGGGTGCCACTGTCCTCTCCAAAAAGACAGTATAAATGTGTTTTAATTTGTAACACTTTTCTTGTCCTAACTTAAGACAACTGCATAAAAACAATAATCATGAAACTGTGTTTTATGAACTTACAATGTACAAAGGAATAACTTATCTGACAGTAGGGCTTCCCAGGTGGTTCAGTGGTACAGAATCTGCCTGCAAATGCAGGAGACGTGGGTTTCATACCTGGGTGGGGAAGATCCTCTTGAGGAGGAAATGGCAACCCACTCCAGTGTTCTTGCCTAGGAAATCCCATGGACAGAGAAGCCTGGTGGGCTATAATCCATGGGGTTCCAAGAGTTGCACATGACTTAGTGACAGCGTGCAAAACACATCTGACGATAATTGTACAAAGAAGAGGCTCAGAATGGAGTTACAGTGGAGCATTTCATGGTATATTGTTCAAATGAACTTGATGTTAATTTGAATTAGACTGTTTTAAGATGTTAGCTGAAATTTCTAGAGCAACAACTAAGGAAACAACTAAAGAAAAAAATATATAGTGATCTCTGCTTTACTAAATCAAATTACTAAATCAATTCTCAGCCCTAATCTTGTAACAAACAACACAGGTTGATCACTATTTTCTCTTTGAAACATGTTTTTTTCCTCTTAGGTCTCACTTGTTGGAGCCTCTTCCTTTCTCCAACCTCTAAACAGCTGAGGAGCTCTGGACTCAGTCCTTGATGTCCTTCTCTTTCCTGTCTTCATTTACTCGTCAGGTGACCTCACCCAGTCTCAGGACTCCTAGTATCAGCTAGACATTGATGGCTCCCAAATTTGCATCTATATCCCTAACCTATCCTCTGAGCATCAGAGCCAGCACATCCAACAGCCCATTCTGTATCTCATCTTTTATATCTAATAGGTACTTTCACCTAAATGCCTAGTAAATGTCTGCATGGCTCACTGCTCAAATGTAAAATCTTCAGAGAAACTTTCCATGACTACCCTATGTAAAACAGAATCTCTCCCTCACTCTCTATCCCATAATCTTTTTAAACTTTTCTTCATTGCTGTCATCACAACCTATTTATATTTATATATGTTTTAGATTAAGTTCTAAGTGCTGACTCCTTGTTCAGTGTTTTACCTTAGTACACAGAACACACTTGAATATTTATCAAAGGAAGAGAAAGGGAGTACTGATTAGGAATAACTGTATAAAAGGGTTTTTCACCAATACATAAAACAATGAAGATACTTACTTTTCCTTTTTTTCTTGTTTGTGGGCCTTTCTTGTAATTTGAGCTGCTTTTCTACTATATGGATGGATGACTTTTTTTTCTTGTCCTATACTTTTTCCCTTTGGTGCTTTAGGCTGAAATGTAGAGAAGTATATGACACGTGCAGTCAGACACATAAATGACTTCTGTCAAAAATTTTTCTTTAGAAATAAAAATTTTAAACAGTAATATAACAGAAAAACTATGAGCGGGAAATATGTCACTAGAAATCAGGAGATATGCCAGACTCAGTCTTTGTTTCCATGGTCCTAACAGAAATGACATACAGTTGACCTCTGAACAACACAGGTATGGAATGTGTGGGTCCACTTGAACGTAGCTTGATTGCTTCCCACAGTAAGTATTACAGTGCTACATTACCTATGGCTGTGGAGGAACTCTATATATGGAGGACTGACTATGAACTATATGCAGATTTTTGACTGAGCGGAGAGTCGGTGCCCTTAACCTCTGCACTGCTCAGGAGTTAACTGTATTCAGAACTATGCTCCAGTGATGTAAGAAAATAAAGGCACAGAGCCAATAAACCAGGTTTTCAATTGTTCCATCTTTAAAGCAGATACAGAGAATGCAGATAGTGAGGAGACTCCCAGGTGGACATCTGGGTCAAAGTTAAAGTTAAGAGAGGGTAGAAGGAACCCAAGATACAGGAGCCTGAATGTAGAAGCTGCACAAGAAGCTGTAGAAGAGAGTGGGCAGTGAATAAAGCAACATCAAAGCTGGATGCACAGGAAATAAGAACAGAGGGAATAATATAAGCCATCTCAAATCAGCCCATTCCCAAAGAAACAAATTATTTTCCCATTCAAGACTTAGGCCAGTTAACCAGGCCCTCTAAACTAGCTGTCTAGCATTTCAGTACTGTTTTATTCTTACATACTTCTGTATCTTATATCTGATTTAAATTACTCAGGAACTTTGGCTCCCTGTAATAGAAAGCCAAAATAACAGTGGCTTAACCCCAGTGAAGTTAGGTCTCTTCCACAGAAAGCAGGAGCTGGAGGCTCTGCTCCATGGAGCCCTGAGGCCCACTTCTTCTTGCTGCATGCTGTCCTCAGATGGAACACCACCAGGCCTTCAGTCCAGCCAGTGAGAGGCAGAAGAGAAAAATCAACAGGCATGTTCCTTCTCTATTATATCTAAGGAGAATTATATAAGTGATTAGTAAATACAGTCGTTATTATCAGAAAAAAAATACATGATTATAGAAGAACAAGAGGCTCTTCAGGGGACAGCTGGGAATCTAACATATCTAATCTTCAAAAAGGTCACATTTTTAGAATATTCTCCCTGAAACTACTGGCACTGCGTTAATGCAGCCTCACACTCTTCCATGCTTAAGGTGGCCTTGAGGTTTCCATCGGAAGGCACGGAGTGGCTCTGTCTGGAACACTGATGAGTAGAGCCCTTCTCCCCACTGAAGGGCGTCACTAACTTGGTTAGGCCCTAAAACCTTAACATGAGAAGCAAACTACTCTGACTTACTCTCCAGCATTATACCCCACTCAAAAGACTCTTCATCACATTCTTACTAACTTCTCACCATTCCCAGAACATACCATGCTGTCTTGCCTTTTTTTAAAACTTTTAGAGACTGTACTTGTTACCTCTGCCTGTAAAATCACTTGTCCTCTGATAAAATGCAGCTCAGTCACTTCCTTTATAAAACTGTCCAAGTAGAATTAATCAAAATGACCACCTCACATACATATTCATTCCTTCAACAATTATTAACTTAAATGTTCAATAAATATTTACTACTGCCTTCTTGATAAACATGACCAGAGAAGATTAACTCCAAGTGTGAGACCCAGGCTGCCCCTAGAAGCTGGTTACGGGTACAGGAGTAGAGTATAAAACCATCATCAGAGTGTGTGCATTCTTCCACGTGTCTCTCTGCACGTGTGGAGGGAGGAGGCAGGACGGTGTAACAGGAACTTATGTGCATGAGGGTTAGTTAGCAAACACAGATCAAGTAAAACTTTCAGAACTCAAGGCAGGCTGCCTCTAAGACGGCCCCCAGTGACCATCCCCTCCTGAGGCCGATGTGCATCCATCCCCTTGAGTGTGGGCAGGACCTAGTGGCTCACTTCTGTGGACTAACATTTGGGAAAGTGATACAGCATCAGTCCAGAGATAGGTTACAAAAGGACCCTGGCTGTGTGCTGTCCACTGCACGCTGCCCTCTCTGGCTCCCTCCGATGAAGACTAGCTGTCTTGTGTTGAGCTGCTCTACACAGAGGCCAGCGGGACAAGTGACTGAGGGAAGCCTCAGGAAGTGAAGAACGAAGGCCCTTGGTCCAACAGTCCACAAGGAGCTGAACTCCACCAAGAACCACGTGAGAGAGCTGGGAAGTAGACCCTCCCCAAGCTGTGCGGGGAGATGAAGCCACAGCCTCAGGTTATACTCTGACTGCAATCTTGTGAGAAACCTTGATGGAGAGGATCCAGATAAAGTATGCCTGGTCTGTGACTAAGAACTATGACATAATAAATTCTGTTGTTTCAAGCCAATGAATTGTGAGATAGTTTGTTAAAGAGTTAACTGATGCAAAACAAAAAAATAAAGCAAAAATATCTTTGAAAAGATATTTTTATTTCACATAGTCCAACAAATAAAGTGCTTTCAAAAAATGGAAGATGATCACAAAATTCTCAAGAAAAAAAGATGGTCTCTGAAGTTGTAAAACTTAACTGAAGTTACAGACTTTTTAACATTGTTTTAGCAGTAAGCCCAAGTCTACAGAAAATTTCCTTTAAAGATTTGAAAACTTTCTTTAAAACAAGAAATAGTGTGATAACCTGGAGAAGGCAGAGGCACCCCACTCCAGTACTCTTGCCTGGAAAATCCCATGGATGGAGAAGCCTGGTGGGCTACAGTCCATGGGGTCGCTAAGAGTCGGACATGACTGAAGCGACTTAGCAGCAGCAGCAGCAGTGTGATAACCCTTGGAGTACAAAATTGTCCACGCAGCTTTAGAAGACCTCATTTTACAGAATAGTGGGAAAACCCTTGGAGTACAAAATGTCCGCACAGCTTTGCTGCTGCTGCTGCTGCTCAGTCGCTTCAGCCGTGTCCGACTCTGTGCGACCCCATAGACGGCAGCCCACCAGGCCTCCCCCATCCCTGGAATTCTCCAGGCAAGAACACTGGAGTGGGTTACCATTTCCTTCTCCAATGCATGAAAGTAAAAAGTGAAAGTGAAGTCGCTCAGTCGTGTCCAACTCCTAGCGACCCCATGGACTACAGCCTACCAGGCTCCTCCGTCCATGGGATTTTCCAGGCAAGAGTACTGGAGTGGGGTGCCATTGCCTTCTCCGCCGCACAGCTTTAGAAGACCTCATTTTAAAGAACCTCTATGATTTAGTTCAAAGAAAGTACAAAGAAACCGAACTTACATTCTGACTCAACTGTGGACTATGATTCCTTATAATAATTTATTCATGAAAAGGTTGCCTCAAGACAGGCTATAAATATACAATAAGGCACAGAAATATGTACCATAAAATAATAAATTTTAAAATAATTCTATGTCAATATGTTGTCTTTTTTACAAAAAAAAACAACAAAATGCTTCCACAGGGGAAAAATGAAGTAACAGTTTATCAATAAAATCTATTAATTATATTCTATTCAAACTAAATGCTTCCTAATTAAAAAGCAATCAATCTTCATTAGTCAGAGATTCTTCAAATTTATTTTAGAAAACATCTGACAATTCATAAGATAGTATAGAAACATTCTACATATTGGAGGGGAAATGTTTACGCTGCATTTTCTATTCAAACTTAGTATTTTGTTTCAAAAAGAATCAAATTTAACTTTCAAAGATATAGCAAAAATGCATTGTTTTCATATGCATAAAAGACTATTCTAAAAAACAGAAACTTCTAAAAAGTTTCTGGCATCATAGAAATATTCTATTTAAGAAAACTGGTATTAAAAGTCTCTCTCACATACAATCTTTAGTGAATACTTCAGAAAATTCATTATAGACCAGTCTTTAGACTTCCCTGGTGGCTCAGACGGTAAAGCATCTGTCTACAATGCAGGAGACCTGGGTTCCATCCCTGGGTCGGGAAGATCTGCTGGAGAAGGAAATGGCAATCCACTCCAGTACTATTGCCTGGAACATCCCATGGACAGAGGAGCCTGGTAGGCTACAGTCCATGGGGTCGCAAAGAGTCGGACACAACTGAGCGACTTCACTTTCCTTTCCTTTCACTTTAGATTCATACTTGAGATTAACAAAGAAAACACAAAAGCGGTTTATTCAAACACAGCAACAGAGAGAGGTTTTCAGGGGCAATACACTTTAAATATTTCTATAAAAACCATAAATAACAAAATATAACTTTTCCTAAAAGACAATCAAAGCCATCAAAGAATCTAGGTACAACTAGAAAAAGAAATGTCATTTCAACTGCCCAAAATAACTAGAAACCTAAAAGAATGATCATTTTACCAAACACATTTAAGGTACACAAATACACATAAATATTTTCTTAAAAAGTAGAGGAGTAATGCCATGCCTACAACTGAGAAAGCTTACAGTATATAATACTTGGAACCACAAGTAACCATAATCACAAAGATAAATTCTAGAATATGATAAACTAAGTCACTTAGTATCAAAGACAGGACAGGAATATAATGAACTAATTAAGAGAACCTGACCTTTCTTTTTTTTTTTTTTGGCAATGACTCTATCCTGAAGAATTCTAGGGCACTTCCCTTGCTTAGCAGATACATATGATGACAAGTGTCAGTAACAAATACCTTGTTAGAGAATCCAGAAAGGACACATAAGCCATGTTAAAAGTGAAGAAATGAAGTCACTCAGTCGTGTCTGACTCTTTGCGACCCCATGGACTATAGCCTACTGGGCTCCTCCATCCATGGGATTTTCCAGGCAAGAATACTGGAGTGGGTTGCTATTTCCTTCTCCAGGGGGCCTTCCTGACCCACAGATCAAACCCGGGTCTCCCGCATTGTAGGCAGACACTTTACTACCTGAGCCACAGCCCTTAAGCATGCTAAACCCCATTCAATTTTCATGGACCATTTCCAGTTTAAGTTTACCTCCTCCTTGAAGCTATCCACTAACATGTAACCATTTCATTCTCAATAATCTTGCTCTCTGGGGAGCACTTTCCACACAGCACTTAACACACTGCACTGACCAGTCATTTAACTTCACACTTGTGTTCATTTCCTCCATTGCAACTCCCTGAAGACTACAAATATGTCCTATTGGGTTGAAAAACAAGTTTAAAAGAAATAAAAAGAGGTTTCCAAGGTGGTGGAGGAGTTCTTCCTGGACCTCGTTTTGCTCCACAAACACATCAAGAACACATCAACAGGTGGATCAGTTATCTACATCTATAGGCAGAGCATCAGCTGATCACTAGCAGAAGACCTTGGATCCTGGGAAGGACAAGAGGATCACTGTGCAACCAGGTAGGATGAAAAAAGAAGGGAAAAAGAGGAGAGGACATGGGACAAGACCTGTGCCCTGATGGGGAGGTGAAGGCGGGTAGAAGTCTCATCTGGGGATACCCCCTAACTGACAGGGCAACAACAGACACAGGTGGAGCATCTGAGGTGTTGAGAAGGGGAAACAGCTGGTCTGTGGCAGACGGACAGAGACCTACACAGACGGCTGGGGCTAGAGCCCTGTGCACCCCAGATTGGGATATGTCCCCACCAGGGCGCACAGGGGCTAAGAGCTGGAACATGCAGGTAAGACAGCAAAGCTGGGGAGAGGACGGCTGCTGGCTGTAAGGAGACAGCCTGATGGGGCAGAGGGAGGAAATCTGTCCCTGGGAAAGCCTGAGGAGGAAACTCAGACTGTCACAGACACAAGGCACCACTGCTGAGTGGTGAGCAGGGGTGGGACCCGCCATCACACCCTCTCTTTCCCCATGTGCTGGCCCCTGCCTGCTGATGGGCTGGGAAGGGCCCCAGCCAGGGCAGGCCCTAGCACACCTCTCACTGGGCACCAGGAAAGGCCCCCAACAGCAGGCCCACACATGCCCACAGCTGAATGCCAGGAAAGGCTCCCACTAGGGCTGATCTTGCACTAGCCATCTGTCACACCCACGACTGCAAGCTTCTCTGCTCTCCTCATCACTGAAGGACTGGATCTCTCGTGGCCACCAACTCCTCCGCTCACTTGTTGATGCTGCGACTCTAATCTCAGCAGCCATGCTGCCTCCACACCCTGTCCTCACCAGGCCAGACCCGACAGCTCTCAGGCAGCCTCGGAGCAACTCCTGTGTGTGGGCAACAGTCAGAGGTGGGGTGAAAACCACAGCTGAGCCCCAGGGGTCTGGTGACTAAGGAATAAAAAATCTCTCCATGCAGCTGCACAAAATGTAGATTAAATCCATGCGATCAGCTTGCTAAACCCAGAGTCTATGGAATATCCAAATGGACAGTGACTGTTCCCACAGTTGAGACTGGTCTAGCTGTAGCAGCTGTGGACTCTGTAGCAAGTACATGTGGGAGACAGGCCAGGTCAGAGTCTGAGTGTCCCCCCAGTGCCCATAGCAGGTCCAGAGACCTAGCTAGAGGTAACAGAGGGTCTGCTGGGGAGGCAGAGCTTGGCTGTGATTCATAGAAGGGGCAAGGACACCAATCGATGAGACCCCAGGAAAATATTATTATTACTACTATTATCCTATATTCTGTTGTTGTTTCTCTCATAATTACCACTTTTTACTTGAAACTGTGAAAGTGTTAGTTGCTCAGTTGTGTCCCACTCTTTGTGACCAGGCTCCTCTGTCCACGGGATTCTCCAGACAATACTGGAGTGGGTACCATTCCCTTTTCCAGCTCATCTTCCTGATCCAGGGATTGAACCTGGGTCTCCTGCACTGCAGGTAGATTCTTTACTGTCTGAGCCACCAGGGAAGCCCTATTTTTAAAATTTTTCTTTAATTTTTAAAACATGTTTTACAATTTTTTCTATTTTTATATACTTTTCATTGTTTCCTGTTTCTTTCTGTTCTCCCTTTGTTCCATTTTGATCTTTTTAAAATTCTTCTGTGTTTTAGGTTTCTGTGCTTTTCTTCCTGCACTCTGCTTTGTTTGCTGCTTCTGTTAACTTTGTTTCTAATCGTTTGGTTTGACTTCTGGGCTACTCTGCTCTGGCAGTTCTCGTGCTTTCCGATTTCTCTGTTTGTTTCTTCTGCGTGCATGTGTGCACCTGTTATTTGTTCAGCTCTGGTGTTACTATTTGTCTTGGGCTCTGTTTCTTCATTTCTCGTTTGTTGTTGTTGTTGCTACTACTTGTTTATCTCTTTGCCATCTGTCTTTGACTTCACCACCCGCGTTCCTTTTTCCTTTTTCCTTTGCCACACTGTATGACTTGCAAGGTCTTGGCTCCCCAGCCAGGGGTTGAGCCTGAGCCTTTGGGGTGGGAGTGCTAAGCCCAGGATGCTGCACCAGCAGAGAATGCCCAGTCCTAGGCAATATTAATCTGTGACAGTTCTCCCAGAGGTATCCTTCTCAACTCCAAGACCTGGCTCCACCCAATGGCCTTCAGTCCCCAGTGCTAGATGCCTCATGCCAAACAATAAGCAAGACAGGGACACAGACCACCCATCAGCAGACAGACAGCCTGAAGCTGTACTAAGCCCAGAGGCACCCCAAAACACACCACCTGATGTGGCACTGCCCATCAGAAGGACAAGATCTAGCACAATCTACCAGCGCACAGGCACCAGGACTTCCCACTAGGAAGCCAACCCAAAAGACAGGACCAAACTCACCCACAAGGGGCAGACATGAGAAGCAAGAGGAGCTAAGACTGCAGAAAGGAGACCTCAAACACAGTAAATTAGACAAAATGAGAACATAGAGAAATATGTTGCAGAAGGAGCAACGTAAAAATCCACAAAACCAAATAAATGAAGAGGAAATAGGCAATCTACCTGGAAAAGGATGCAAAATACTAACAGTAAAGATGACCCAGATCTCAGAAACAGAATAGAGGCACAACAAAATGGAGAAAATATAATAAATATTTCAGGTCAGGAAGCAACGGTTAGAACTGGACATGGAACAACAGACTGTTTCCAAATAGAAAAAGGAGTATGTCAAGGCTGTATATTGTCACCCTGCTTATTTAACTTCGATGCAGAGTACATCATGAGAAACGGTGAACTGGAAGAAACACAAGCTGGAATCAAGATTGCCGGGAGAAATATCAATCACCTCAGATATGCAGATGACACCACCCTTATGGCAGGAAGTGAAGAAGAACTAAAAAGACTCTTGATGAAAGTGAAAGAGGAGAGTGAAAAACTTGGCTTAAAGCTCAACATTCAGAAAACGAAGATCATGGCACCCGGTCCCATTACTCCATGGGAAATAGATGGGGAAACAGTGGAAACAGTGTCAGACTTTATTTCTTGGGGCTCCAAAATCACTGCAGATGGTGACTGCAGCCATGAAATTAAAAGATGCTTACTCCTTGGAAGAAAAGTTATGACTAATCTAGATAGCATATTGAAAAGCAGAGACATTATTTGCCAACTAAGGTTCCTCTAGTCAAGGCTATGGTTTTTCCAGTGGTCATGTATGGATGTGAGAGGTTGACTGTGAAGAAGGCTGAGTGCCGAAGAATTGATGCTTTTGAACTGTGGTGTTGCAGAAGACTCTTGAGAGTCCCTTGGACTGCAAGGAGATCCAACCAATCCATTCCAAAGGAGATCAGCCCTGGGTGTGTTTTGGAAGGAATGATGCTAAAGCTGAAACTCCAGTACTTTGGCCACCTCATGCGAAGAATTCACTCACTGGAAAAGACTCTGATGCTGGGAGGGATTGAGGGCAGGAGGAGAAGAGGACGACAGAGGATGAGATGGCTGGATGGCATCACTGACTCGATGGATGTGAGTCTGAGTGAACTCCGGGAGTTGG
Organism: Ovis aries; assembly: GCF_016772045.2. NCBI lineage: Eukaryota > Metazoa > Chordata > Mammalia > Artiodactyla > Bovidae > Ovis > Ovis aries. The sequence continues at coordinate 2,385,739 of NC_056059.1, forward strand.
TGATGGACAGGGAGGCCTGGCGTGCTGCGATTCACGGGGTTGCAAAGAAGAGTCGGACACGACTGAGCGACTGAACTGAACTGAAGAGAAATAAAGAACAAATAATGATGAAAAACATAACAAAAATGAAAAATACACTAGAAGGCATCAATAACAGAATAACTGAGACAGAAGAATAAGTGAGTGGTAAGACAGAATTGTGGAAATAACTACCATGGAGCAGAATAAAGAAAAAAGAATGAAAAGAAATGAGGATAATATCAAAGACCCCTTGGACCACATCAAACTCACCAACACTCGAATTATAGAGATCCCAGAAGAAGAGAGAAAAACAATGAAATGGCTTGAAAAAATTTTGAAGAAATTATAGTAAAACATCTCCCTAACATGGGAAAGGAAATAGCCACCCAAGTCCAGGAAGCACAGAGAGTCCGAGAGTTCCATACAGGATAAAACCAAGGAGAAACAGGCTGAGACACACAGTAATCAAACTAACAAAATTTAAATACCAAAAAAAAAAAAAAAAAAAAGGCAACAAATAAGATACAGGGAACCCTCACATAAGGTTATCAATTGATTTTTCAGCAGCAACTGCAAGCCAAAAGGGAGTGGTAGGATATATTTAAAGGGATGAAAGGGAAAATCCTACAACCAAGATTACTCTATCCACCAAAGATCTCACCCAGATTCAACACAGAAATCAAAAGCTTTACAGACAAGGAAAATAGCTGAGAGAATTCAGCACTACCAAACCAGCTTTACAACAAATACTACAGGAACATGGGGGCATGGGTGGAGGAGAAACATATGAAAAAAGACCTATAAAAACACCCAAAACAGTAAAGGAAATGGTAATGAAAAATCTCAAGTAAACAACCTAAGCTTACACCTGAAGCATATATATAAATAATCAACTTAAATGGAAATATATTAAATGCTCCAACCAAAAGACAGAGACTAGCTAAACGCATACAAAAACAAAACTCCTATATATGCTGTCTACCAGAAACCCACTTTAGACCTAGGGATACATACAGACAAAGTGAGGGGCTGGAAAAAGATATTTCATGCAAATGGAAAGCAAAAGAAAGCTGGAGTAGCAATACTCATGTTAGGTAGTTAGAATAGGGAAAGAGAGTCCAGAATGGCACTGGCTAAAAGATAAGGAAGAGAAAAGCCCGGGAAAGTAGAACAAAAGAAGGTCCGAGGACTGGAGTGAGGACCACAGTTAAAACAAACACTCCTGGCAAGCCCAATTTATATAGGACAGGCCCAGGGAGAAAAAACAAACACATAAAAAGAGGAGCCAAAGCACTCTCTCTCTCCCCCACACGCGGCGGGGTGCTCTTCTCTTTGCGTCTTTGGATCAACATGCCCTCACGCCTCAAAGATGGACTTTCCAACTGTCTTCTAGATAAAATACAGCTGTAACACTGAGCTGTAACACTGATTTGTCTAAGAGCTATAACACGGTCCATTCGAGACTTGAGAGCTATAACACGGTCTATCCAAGACCCGAGAGCTGTGACATGCTGAGGGGGCTTTAATGTCCGTCACTCCAAATTTTTGTTGTGAGGAGACGAAAACCGAGGAGCATACAGTCGCCTAACACACTCACATGCAAAAGAATGAAACTGGTCCTCCCTTACACCACTTGCAAAAATTTACTCAAAATAGATGAAAGATTTAAATGTAAGCCCTCAACTGTAAAACTCTTAGTAGAAAACATAGGAAGAAAAGTTTCTTAACAGTCAGCAATGACTGTTTGGGTATGAAACCAAAGGCATAAGCAACAAACCCCCAAATAAGCAAGTAGGACTACATCAAATGAAAAAGCTTCTGCAGAGCAAAAGAAATGATCAACAAAATAAAAAGGAACCTACAGGAGTTGGAAGAAAATATTGGCAAAATCACCTACCTGATCAGGAGTTAGTATCCAAAATATAAAAGGAATTCATACAATAACAACAACAACAAAAATCTAATTAAAAACTGGGCAAAGGACATGAGTAGACACTTTTCCAAACAATATATACACATGACCATCAGGTACCTCTACTATTACTAAAGGTAACTGCAATAACTAACATTCACTAAGCACTAGACACTGGGCTAAGCTGTTTACACTTAATTTTCATAATTCTACGAGGTAGACACTATGATTACTCCAACTTAACAGGATAACTGAGTTTTAGAGGGGTTAAGTAACTTCATCAAGACCATAATTTAGCAAAGACAGGTGCCAAACATCTTCCAGGACTCCACTGCCCACATTCTGAACTGTAGGAAAGAATTTTATAGAGTAACTGATACAAATGTACAGATGGAAAAACCTCCAGCTCCAAGCTGAGTTTAAATTCAAGACAGGATGCAACAGAGACACTACTGATGCACCAGAAAAACGACAGGCCAGGAAACGTGCCAGTGAGAACAGATTTATATTCCTTGACTCATAAGGCAACATACTCCTACTGTACAGCATGACAAAAGTGAAGTTCTGACAGTCAAGGACAACTACAGTCAAATGTTAATGAACACCCCCAATCACGAACACACAATCCAACTACTAACAGTAGTTAGGCTAGAAAATTATGAAGAGCTGGCAATCGCACATACTGATACGTAAAAAAGACTGAATTTACACAAACGTATAGCCTGAAGCAAAAACTGACGTGAAAAATGAAAATACAATGAAAAGGAGAAAAAAAATTAAAAGGGAGTAACGACACTGAGGCCAGATAACTTTCTGCCACACTATAAACTTTCTATGTCGTTGTTTTCGTTAGAAACTGAAAAATGAATATTTAAAAACCATGTTCAGAGAAGGCAATGGCACCCCACTCCAGTACTCTTGCCTGGAAAATACCACGGACGGAGGAGCCTGGTGGGCTGCAGTCCATGGGACAGCGAAGAGTCGGACACGACTGAGCGACTTCACTTTCACGCACTGGAGAAGGAAATGGCAACCCACTCCAGTGTTCTTGTCTGGAGAATCCCAGGGACAGCGGAGCCTGATGGGTCATAGAGTCGGACACGACTGAAGCGACTTAGCAGCAGCAGCATGTTCGTATTCAAGAAATATTCTCAAGAACAGAAGCGAAAAAAGCAAGAAAGAGCAGCTCTGGAATACAAACAAGCGGTAAGTATAAAGACAAGCAAGCAGAATTTGGATACTGGTTTCCTCTAAGTGGCTCATGGGGACACAGATTCAAGGAGGGGAACGGGGATTTCTTATAGTAAGTAGTAAACGGGAATTCCTTATACAGTTGACCTTTATACTTAAGGCGCGGAGGCGGGGCCTGGGGTGGGAGTGGTCACTGGCGGGAAGGCGGGGAACGGACCCGAGGCCAGGCGATCGCGCCGCGGCAGCTGCTCTCAGTTCAGCCGCGTCCCCTGCGTCCCCCGCCCCACCCGCTGAGGAGCGGCCGGGCGGAGCCTCACGCAATCCCGCGGGCCGGGGGCGGAGCCACGCAGGGCCCCGACCAGAGACCCGACCGCGCGGAGCACTCGCCCGCCCCACCCCCCGTTCTCACTCCCTACCCGCTCCCAGCCGCCCGACGCCGGCCCGCCTCCCCGACCCGGCACTGACCGGGCCTTCTAGGAACCTGGGGGAACCCACCATGGCGACGTTCGCACGGTGCGAGTCTCCGGAACTCAGACTGCACACGCCAGCACCTGACGGCCCGTCGCGCGGCGAGTCCCGCCAAACACACGAGGGGCGGAAGAAGCCGCGCGACTCGACCGGAAGCGGGAGGGCGAGTGCTCTTTCCTGAAACGTCCCGGGAAACAAGACCCCGGTCTTTGTGAGCCGCAGGAGACTGACGCGTCAGTCGGGCGCTCTCCGGTGCCGAGGGAAACGTAGGCTCTCAGGCGTCTGCCCTGCGCTCAGATCCAAGACCACACAGCCTCTTCCGACGAGGCGGCTCTAGGCTTCCGCCCAGCGCAGGCCTGCCGTCTGCGCCTCCCGGCTGCCGGAGCGAGGCTCCCCCGAGGCTCTGTCCTCACCAGTGAGAGTCCCGTCTGCACACTCGAGACTTCCTCTCACCTGCTTTTTCTGTGTTCTCAGGATGTGTCTTCGTTCCATCTGTACTTGGTAGGATTCCATGGACATTATATTCATTCAGCAAATTGTGTGCAAGGCTTTGGGAACGGACAAACTATTTCCATGCCCTTGCTCCGCTCATATTTCAAGGCAGAATGTGGAGGGAAAAAAAAAAATCCACAAAACAAAACCCTATCAATTCATATTGTTTCCAGTAGTGTTAGTATTCTAAAAAATAAAGTTGAAATTAAGGCAGAGAAGTTGTTTTAGGCGTGGTGGTCTCAGAAATCCACTTTTGAAAGAGTTGAACAGAGACCTATGTTCAAGGCAAAATTTTCAAGACACTTACTAACGGAAGTGAAGTGAAGTGAAATGAAAGTTACTCAGTCGTGTCCGACTCTTTGCGACTCCGTGGGCTATACAGTCCATGGAATTCTCCAGGCCAGAATACTGGAGTGGGTAGCCTTTCCCTTCTCCAGGGGATCTTCCTAACTCAGGGATCATATCCAGGTCTCCCGCATTGCAGGCGGATTCTTTGCCAGCTGAGCCACCAGGGAAGCCCAGGGGAAGTTAAGACAAACTTTACTCAAGAGATTTCTCCTCTGTGTAAGGATCACCACAATGGGGGAGAGATCTACTCTTAATATACGTGGACAAGTGGGAATTTATAGCCAAGGAGCAGAGTCGGGGTTGGTGGATGGAAAGTACTATGAGGAAACATTAAGGTTATAACGGTGTGTTCTGGCTACACCAACCTGATGGCGTAGGTGCTAAGTTGCTTCAGTTGTGTCCGACTCTGTGTGACCCTATGTATTGCAGTCCACTATGCTCCTTTGTCCTTGGGATTCTCCAGGCAAGAATACTGGAGTCGGTTACCCGCGGCCTCCTCCAGAGGATCATGCCGACCCAGGGAAGGAACCTAGGTCTCTTCCGTCTAACCTGCACTGGCAGTTGAGTTCTTTACCACTAGCGCCATCTGGGAAGCCCAACCTGGAAATAGGCAGGCTGGTGTAATCAGCCTTCACCTGATATTAATAGATGCGGAGGTTGACCAGATATGGAGGATTGGGGATTCTGTCTAAACTGACTTCCCTACTAAAACTGAACAATCAGGTAAGAATAGGAAAGCCAAAATTCCAGGCCTAGTTGAAAAATGAGTTCAGAAGAACCTAAGTAGAATTTGGTCAAGGAGAGACTCTTGTCACCTGAATTAAAGGAGAAAACCAGACAGTGGCAAGGAGCTACAGACATAGTGAAGTTTGGTGTGTTTGTTAGATATGTTTGCACAGGTTCATGTATTTAATCAACAAATATAGCCATTTAAAACTAAATTGTAACCAAGAGTGGGTGACCACAGGATCCATGAATCTTGGGGCAATGCTTTTAAGTGTGTGAAAGTGCATTGTGCATGAAGCTACACAATCAAGGGCAGACTTGCAGTATGTACTCTGGAAGTATTATTCTGCTGAGAACAGTTAACCCATAGTGTTTACACCCTACTTCTGTACTCTCACCATTTCCTGTGAAGCCGCCTTACACACACCCAAGCCTATTCCCTGAATCTGGCTCAGGGCACATCATTGTTCTGAGTTCTGTGTTACTGCAAATCCAGTAAGCATTAAATTATTATTCTGTGGTCATAATTTTAAAAGTTTACGAGTAACAATTGCTGGAGAAGCTGTGGAGAAAAGGGAAACCTATATGGCTGGTAGGAATGTAAGCTGGTGCAGCTACTCTAGAAAGTATGGAGGTTCCAAAAAAAAAATCTAAAAATAGAATTACCATATGATCCAGCAATCCTACCCCTAGGCATGTGTCTAGACAAAACTATAATTCAAACAGGTGTGTGCACCCCTGTGTTCATAGCAGCAAAATACCCAATAGCCAAGACTTGGAAACAGCCTAAATGTTCATCCATTGATGAGTGGCTAAAGAAGACGTGGTACATATATACCATGGAATATTACTCAGACATAAAAAAGAAAGGAATAATGCCATTTGAAGCAACATGGATGCAGCTAAAGATTATCATACTAAGTGGAGTAAGAAAGACAAATACCATATGATATCACTTATATGTGGAATCTAAAGTAAGGCACAGATGAACTTATCTATGAAAGTGAAGTGAAGTCACTCAGTCATGTCCGACTGTTTGTGACCCCATGGTCCATAACCTACCAGGCTCCCCTGTCCATGGGATTTTCCAGGTAAGACTACTAGAGTGAGTTGCCATTTCCTTCTCCAGGGGATCTTACCAACCCAGCGTTCGAACCGATGTCTCCCACATTGCAGGTAGATGCTTTACCATCTGAGCCACCAGGGAAGCTGTATTTCTATGAAAGAAATACACACAAACATAGAAGACACCTACATAGAAACATACAAACATAGAAATCGCCTCCTAGGTAATTACCAAGGAGGAAGACAGGGAGTGAGGGATGGACTAGGAGTTTGGCGTCAGTAGATGCAAACTATCATATATAGACTGGGTAAACAACAAGATCCTACTGTACAGTATGCTGCTATTGCTAAGTCGCTTCAGTCGTGTCCAACTCTGTGTGACCCCATAGACAGCAACCCACCAGGCTCCCCCGTCCCTGGGATTCTCCAGGCAAGAACACTGGAGTGGGTTGCCATTTCCTTCCCCAATGCATGAACGTGAAAAGTGAAAGTGAAGTCTCTCAGTCGTGTCCGACTCTTAGTGACATCATGGACTGCAGCCTGCCAGGCTCCTCCATCCGTGGGATTTTCCAGGCAAGAGTACTGGAGTGGGGGTGCCATTGCCTTCTCAAGTATAGTATGGGAAACTATTCAATATCCTATGATAAACCATAATGGAAAATAATATTTAAAAAGAGTGAATATATGTTTATAACTGAGTCACTTTGCTCTACAGCAGAAATTAATACAATATTGTCAATAAACTACAATAAAAATAAATTTAAAAAATTCTTATTCTGGCCATTTAAGCTGTTACTAACTGCTCTACTGATCACAAAATTCCCTACCTGTACCAAACTCATTCTTAATTTCAAATTGCCAACAATATATCCTAAGTTCTTTTTTCATTTTAATTTGGGTTGGAAAAAAAATTTTATATTTTCACCATTCAGATTCAATTCTAAATAATATTGACTATAGGCAAGGTATCATATTCAAAATATACTGAAGTAAATGCAAAATGAGTTATACAAAGTAAAAGTATATGTTACATAATAACATACTATATATATATGTAAAATAGTGAAGACTAATATTTGGTCATAATTTAATGTGTACATGCACCACAGTGAAAACCAGGATGAATCCTACTTCTTGCCCCCCAATATCACACCCTTGCACCCCTGCCACCCTGTAAAAACTGTTTAAAGTTGGGAGCTATCTTTATCTTTAGAGCTATTTCCCTGTGCTTTCACAAATGTACTGAGATGTGTTTGTGTATGTGTGTGTGTAACAGTAAAGTATTGATTAACATTAGATATTGATATAATAATACATGACAAATTTCTAGGGTTACCACTAAAAGAATAGAAACAGAATATATGATTTTGAATAGGATACAAACAAGTGAAGAAAATGGGATAATTTTAAACTTTGAGATCATTCAGGGCAGTGAAATGAAAAAAAAAAAACTGTAGAGAACATTTTAAAATATGGTGATGGATTTAAATCCATATAATAATTATGGATGAACTAACCCAATTTAAAAATGAGTATTTAACATTGGGCTTAAAATAAACAACGGTGTTCAATTTATTGAGACACATCTAAATATAAAGAAACAGAAAAATTAGTTAAAGATGAAAAGAAGGATGCTAATCAAATACCAAGCAAAAGAATGATAATATAGATATATTAGTGCTATAGAAAATAGACTGCAGGTCAAAAAGTATTATGGTAGTTAAAAAAGGTCACTTCATGATGGTAAAAACTTTCCACTGTATTTATTTATGTGAAAGTCACTCAGTCGTGTCTGACTCTTGTGACCCTATGGACTGTAGCCCTCCAGGTTCCTCTGTCCATGGAATTTTCCAGGCAAGAATACTGGAGTGGGTTGCCATTTCCTACCCAGTATTTATTTATATTCACTTGGTAATTTAGGCTCAAATATATAGTGGAAAACTGAAGAAATTTCAAATCGTAGAAAATGAACAGACTTGGAAGAAAATAATCTTTTTTCATAATTAATACAACCACCAATGTGTGTGTGTGTGTGTGTGTGTGTGTGTGTGTGTGTGTGTATACATACATATATATATGCCAAGCCATGTGGCTTGTGGGATCTTAGTTCTCCAACCAGGGCCCTTGGCAGTGAAACCATGGAGTTCTAACCATTGGACCACCAGAGAATTCCCCAAGCTGATAAAATAGTCACAGTGATTTAGAATATTAGATCACCAACAAAGTTTTACCTAATGGATCAATACTGCTTCCAGTGCTTGAGAGAATACATGTGTTTTCCAACATATATGGAATAGTTGCCAAAAATGATCAATGGACCAGAGAGGGAATCCAAACAAATTTGAAAGGTTGGAAATCCTACAGAATGTGTCCTCTAACCACTATGCAAATAGACTAGAAATCAACAACGAGAAGATAGCAAAACAATTCCCATATATTAGAAATTAAGAATTATACTTTCAAATAAGTCATGAGTTAAAGAAGAAATCATATTGTCATTCAGTTGCTCAGTCATGTCCAACTCTCTGTGACCTCATGGACTACAGCATGCCAGGCTTCCCTGTCCTTCACTATCTCCCAGAGTTTGCTCAAAATCATGTCCGTTGAGTCAATGATGCCATCCAACGATCTCATCTTGTCATCCCCTTCTACTCCTGCCTTTAATCTTTCCCAGCATCTGTTCTTTTCCAAAGATTCAGCTCTTTGCATCAGATGGCCAGAGTATTGAAGCTTCAGCTTTAGCATCAGTCCTTCCAATCAATATTCAGGGGTGATTTCCTTTAGGATTGATTGGTTTGATCTCCTTGCTTTCCAAGGGACTCTCAAGAGTCTTCTCCAGCACCACAGTTAGAGAGACTCAATTCATCGGTGCTCAGCCTTCATTGTACAGCTCTCATATCAGTACATGACTGCTGGAGAAACCATAGCATTGACTAGACAGACATTTGTAGGCAAAATAATGTCTCTGCTTCTTAATATGATGTCTAGGTTTGTCATTTCTTTTCTTATAGGAGCAAGTGTCTTCTAATATCATGGCTGCAGTCACGATCCTCAGTGATTTTGGAGCAAAAGTAAGTAAAGTTTCTCACTGTTTCCATTATTTCTTCATCTATTTGCCATGAAGTAATACTTTGGCCACCTCATATGAAGAGTTGACTCATTGGAAAAGAGTCCCTGATGCTGGGAGGGATTGGGGGCAGGAGGAGAAGGGGACGACTGAGGATGAGATGGCTGGATGGTATCACTAACTCAATGGACATGAGTTTGAGTGAACTCCGGGACTTGGTGATGGACAGGGAGGCCAGTCATGCTGCGATTCATGGGGTCGCAAAGAGTCGGACACGACTGAGTGAGTGAACTGAACTGAACTGAATAGAACCAGATGCCATGATCTTCGTTTTTTGAATGTTGAGCTTTAAGCCAGCTTTTTCATTCTTCTCTTTCACCTTCATCAAGAGGCTCTTTAATTCACTTTCTGCCATAAGGGTGGTGTCAACTGCATGTCTGAGGCTATTGATATTTCTCCTGGAAATTTTGATTCCAGCTTGTGCCTCACCCAGTCCAACATTTCACATGATTTACTCTGCATAGAAGTTAAATAAGCAGGGTGACAATATATAGCCTTATTGTACTCCTTTCCCAGTTTTGAACCAGTTCAAACTGTTGCTTCCTGTCCTGCAAACAGATTTCTCAGGAAGCAGGTAAGGTGGTCTGGTATTCCCATCTCTTTAAGAATTTTCCACAGTTTGTTGTGATCCACACAGTAAAAGGCTTTTAAAGTAGTCAATGAAGCAGAAATTTTTCTGGAATTCTCTAGTTTTTTCTGTTATCCAACAGATGTGGGCAATTTGATCTCTGGTTTCTCTGCCTTTTATAAATCCAGAACTGGTACATCTGGAATTTCTCAGTTCACATACTGTTGAAGCCTGGCTTGAAGGGTTTACAGCATTACTTTCCTAACATGTGAAATGAGTGCAATTTTGCAGTAGTTTGAACATTCTTTGACATTGCCTTTCTTTGGGATTGGAATGAAAGCTGACCTTTTCCAGTCCTGTGGCCACTGCTGAGTTTTCCAAATTTGCTGGCATATTGAGTGCAGCACTTTCACAGCATCATCTTCAAGGATTTGAAACACTCAGCTAGAATTCTATCACTCCCACTAGCTTTGTTCGTAGTGATCCTTCCTAAGGCCCACTTGACTTTGCATTCCAGGCTGTGTGACTCTGGGTGAGTGATCACACCATTATGGTTATCTGGGTAATGAAGCTATTTTTTGTATAATTCTTTTGTGTATTCTTGCCTCCTCTTCTCAATATCTTCTGCTTCTGTTAGCTCCATACAATTTTTGTCCTTAATTGAGCCCATCTTTGCCTGAAACGTTCCCTTGGTATCTATGATTTTCTTGAAGAGATCTCTAGTCTTTCTCATTCTAGTGTTTTCCTCTATTTCTTTGCATTGATCACTTTGAAGGCTTTCTTATCTCTCCTCGCTATTCTCTAGAACTCTGCATTCAGATGGGGATATCTTTCCTTTGCTCCTTTGTGTTTCACTTGTCTTCTTTTCTCAGCTATTTGTAAGACCTTCTCAGACAGCCATCTTGCCATTTTGTATTTCTTTCTCTTGGGGATGATTTTGATCAATGACCGCCTCCTATACAATGTTACAAACCTTCATCCCTAGTTCTTCAGGCACCCTCTCTCAGATGTAATCCCTTGAATCTATTTGTCACTTCCACTGTATAATCATAAGGGAAAAGAGGAGAGAAAAAAAGTTGGCTTAAAGCTCAACATTCAGAAAACGAAGATCATGGCATCCGGTCCCATCACTCCATGGGAAATAGATGGGGAAACAATGGAAACAGTGTCAGACTTTACTTTTTGGGGCTCCAAAATCACTGCAGATGGTGACTGCAGCCATGAAATTAAAAGACGCTTACTCCTTGGAAGAAAAGTTATGACCAACCTAGATAGCATATTCAAAAGCAGAGACATTACTTTGCCAACTAAGGTCCATCTAGTCAAGGCTATGGTTTTTCCTGTGGTCATGTATGGATGTGAGAGTTGGGCTGTGAAGAAGGCTGAGCGCTGAAGAACTGATGCTTTTGAACTGTGGTGTTGAAGAAGACTCTTGAGAGTCCCTTGGACTGCAAGAAGATCCAACCAGTCCATTCTGAAGGAGATCAGTCCTGGGTGTTCTTTGGAAGGAATGATGCTAAAGCTGAAACTCCAGTACTTTGGCCACCTCATGTGAAGAGTTGACTCGTTGGAGAACACTTCGATGCTGGGAGGGATTGGGGGCAGGAGAAGAAGAGGACAACAGAGGATGAGATGGCTGGATGGCATCACTGACTTGATGGATGCAACTCTGAGTGAACTCCGGGAGATGGTGATGGACAGGGATGCCTGGTGTGCTGCGATTCATGGGGTTGCAAAGAGTCGGACACAACTGAGCAACTGAACTGAACTGAATGGCCTAGTTGTTTTCATTCTTCAATTTAAGTCTGAATTTGCCAATAAGGACTTCATGATCTGAGGCACAGTCATCTCCCAGTCTTGTTTTCTTTGACTGTACAGAGCTTCTCTGTCTTTGGCTGCAAAGAATATAATCAATCTGATTTCAGGATTGACTATCTGGTGATGTCCATGTGTAGAGTCATCTCTTGTGTTGTTGGAAGAGGGTGTTTACTATGACCAGCATGTTCTCTTGGCAAAAATCTCTGTTAGCCTTTGCCCTGCTTCATTTTTGTACTCCAAGGCCAAACTTCCTTGTACTTCAGGTATCTCTTGACTTCCTCCTTTCACATTCCAGCCCCCTATGTTGAAAAGGATATCTTTTTTTGATGTTAGTTCTAGAAGGTATTGTAGGTTTTCATAGAACTGTTCAACTTCAACTTCTTTGGCATTAGTGGTTGGGGCATAGTCTTGGGTTACTGTGATATTGAATGGTTTGTCTTGTAAACAAACCAAGATCATTCTGTTGTTTTTGAGATTGTACCCTAATACAGCATTTCAGACTCTTGTGGACTATGATGGCTACTCCATTTCTTCTGAGGGATTCTTGCCCACAATAGTAGATATAATGATCATCTGAATTAAATTTGCCCTTTCTTGTCCATTTTAGTTCACTGATTCCTAAAATGTTGATATTCATTCTTGCCATCTCCTGTTAGGTCCATGAATCTAGATAAATTTGAAGTGCTCAGACAGGAGATGGCAAGAAATCATATGGAAATGAAAAAATATTTGGGGCTGAAAGATAACAAAAATACTACTTATCCAGATTTGTGAGATACATCTGAAGTAGAAATTAACTCTTAATGTAAGCATTAGAGCTTCAATCTAAGGTGGTGCTAGTGATAAAGAACCTGCCTGCCAATGCAGGATATGTAAGAGACACAAGTTCAATCCCTGATTGGGAAGACCTCCTGGAGAAGGAGACAGCAACTCACTCCAGTATTCTTGCCTGGAGAATGCTATGGACAAAGGAGCCTGGCAGGCTACAATCCATAGGGATCCAAAAATTCAGACATGAGTGAAACAACTTATTACACACACATAAATATTAGAGAAGAGGAAATGCTGATTAGAAACAAGCAAAAGGCAACAAGAGAAACTCAAAAAGAAGGTGGAAGAAAATGAAGAGCAGAAATTGAAATTGAAAAGATATACATAATGTGAACATGAATGTAAAAATGTATTTCCTTCCAGAAAATGGTAATATTGATACATTCCTGCAGGGCTACTCAAAAAACTTAAAGAAGACCCAATTATACAATATCAAAACTGAAACAGGTGATATCACTTCAGATGATGCAAGGATAAAAGGATATTATAACCAAATAAATTTAAATAAAATGGACACATTTAAAATATGTATATATCTTAGAACTGATACAGAGGAATAGAAAACAACTATTCCCATCATCTTTTAATGTGCTTACTCAAATATCTGCTAATGTTAAAATTATAAACCCAGATGTTTTATATTTTATAAATACGTGTAAATAGGAATAGAACAGTACTCCTTAATATGTTAAAAGCATGAACTGGTAGACATCATTGTTTTATTCCTGACCTCAAAGAGCAAGCTTCTGTTTGTTTATTCACTTTGGGAAAACACTCTAGCATTAACCGAAATGTCAAAATGTGTAATTCTTCTAATCCAGCCGTGTCATTCCTGGAATAATCCCTAGGAACTCAGCCCATGTCTCTCAAGATGTGTATACAAAAACATTCCTAACAATATTATTTGTAATAGCTCAAACTAGAAAAATCTAATTGTTCATCAACAAAAGATAGAAGAATAAGTGTGATAAATTCTGTAGAGCAAAAGAAACTACAATATGATAAGCATTGATAATTTTCAATCGTAAGAGAAGTAATAGACAAAAGGATGCATATAGTATAGGTTCATTTATAAAGTTCAAAACAGGCAAACTCAGCTGTGATTTCTACAGACACTTTCATAAGTGAACAGCAATATTCTTAACCTGAATAATAGTTACCTTGCTGTTTGCTCTATAATTTTCTTCATGTGTCATATTTGTGTTTTATGCACATTTATTATATGTATAGGGTACACTTCACAGTAAAGTTGTTTTAAAAATGTTAAGCACAAACATATTACTCCGTTGTCTCTTGAATGCAGTATTACTGTTGAAAAGTCTCATGTTGGCCTAATTTTGGTTCCTTTGTGGGTGGTTTACTTTTTGTGTGGAATCGTTTCATAATTTCTCGTGCATTTTCTCTTCTGTAATTTTACTATAGTGTGTCTAGATATTTCCTTTATGTGTCCTGCACTATATGGCCCCTCATTTCCTTTTGGGGATTTGTATTATCTAGACATTGATAATTCTGTTCTCCTGATTTCTTAGCCTTTCTTTTATATTTTCTATATCTTTATTCATTTCTGTTGCCCCTTGGAAGTCTCCTAACTTGATCTCCCAGTTTATTCTTTTGTTCATTGATACATCATCCTGCTAGATATTCCGTCTTATAACTTCATTTTAAGTATCTTATTTCTAACACACACACACACATTTATATATATCTCATATATCACTGGTTTTCTAATGTAATTTCTTATCCCTTTGCTTTATTACCATATTCTTCTTCAACTCTTTTGAATATGTCATAACTTAAGTTATTGGTTCATCTGTTCCAATAATGTGCTTAAGGTGGTATATGCTGTTCAATCTTATTATCTTTCTAACTTTCTTTTTGAGAAGTTGCACCCCTCAGGCAGGTATTTTCTTTGAACCTATAGCATCATACTTCACTGATGGAGTCAATTTTTGTCATGTAATGTGTCCTGGGAACATGCTAAAAGTCACCTTCTTTACTGAGTCTGTTTTTGAAAGTTTGAGAGTGTGGAGGGTCAGGTGTCAGAGGAGAGACTGCAGAGACCAGCTGCTGACAGGAGAGCAGGAGGTGTGAGAGCTCCGGGCACCTGTTGCCTTGTCTGCATCTCTCCTTGCTTAGCTGGGCTGTCTCTGCTGCCGGTGCCTCCCACCACCAGGATGCTAGGGACGCTCTCCCTTCCTGGGTGAAGGAAGAGAGGAGCTCAGGGTACAGCCTCTCCAGATCCCTGCCTGGCTGCCAGACACCTCCCTGCCAGGCCGCTGTCTCCACCCATCCTCCCAGGGAGTTCACAGTTGCAATCTCACTTCTAGCAACCAGTTCCTTCTGGCTTCTGTCGTTTTCACAGTTGATTTGGAAGATCCTGTGCTTCGCTGCCATTTTACCCTGCTTATTGTTAGTAGTCTCGATTACATGAATAAAATTAGCCTTTTGTCACATATGGTGTAAAGTGGTTGTTAATTTATTTTTTGACAAATCTGTGATAATTTTTTGCTACAGAGAATTTGTAAAGTGTCTTCACACTTTACGAGGAGCCAGCTGTTATACAAGGGAGGTAAAGGTGATCTGGCATAAAGTTATCTCTTGTTTTGTTCCTCACAGCAGTCTGGGACCCAGTAACTGAAAAGCCTGATTGGTGTTAACATTTACACATCTAGTTGTTTTTAATACAGTTCCACAGAGCAGGTGTTTAACCTTTTAGTCTCCCTGCTTTGTATACCTTGTGAAACACCACCCAGCAAAGCATCACCCAGCGTCACCCAGCGTCTTCTAGCCTTAGGTGAGATCAACCCTGGGGCTCTAGAAGACCCAAAGCCACTGCTGCTCTTCAGAGGTATCTGGCCTGGAGTCCCTCTCTCTGACCCCCTGTCCTTCTCCCCTGCAGGATAGTGGTTCTACCCTGCTTTTGGGAGGGTATTAGCGCTGAAGGGCTTTCCCTGAACCCCAGCAAATCTGTCAGAATTGTTAGTCTCTCATCGTGGCCAACTCTTTGCAACCCTATGTACTATAGCCTGCCAGGATCCTTTGTCCATGGAATTCTCCAAGCAAGATACTGGAGTGGGTTGCCATTTGCTCTTCCAGGGGATCTTTCCGACCCAGGGATTGAACCCTGGTCTCCTGCATTGCAGGCAGATTGGTTACCTTCTGAGCCACCAGAGAAGCCCTAAAATTTGTTGCAGTGGCTTCCATATACAGTTGGTTGTGTGCTAGCGCCATCTCGTGGTCACATGCTCTATCGCTACTCTAATATGTCACAGTTATTTGGGGCTGCTTTTTTAAAATGGTTTAAATCTGTATGCATCAATGTGGGCAACGTAGTAGGCTTGTTAAGTAGAAAAAGTGAGCCATAAGACAGTATACATAAGAGATCTCACAACAAAATGTGGAAGACAGCTCAGAAGATATCAGGAAGGATAATAATCAACTGTTAATAGTTTACAAGGTGAGGATTGAGGTGGAGGAAGAATGGAAAATAATTGCACTGTGGAGTGTTTGAATTTTTAAAGCAATTTTTTTTAATGACTTTGCCAGTTGAAAAAAGGATGACTGAGAACAGTTGAATTTAATTAAAGTGCTCAAAGACTCTGGTGTCATCAGAGATGTGTTAACACAAACAAAAATATAAGGGCTGGTGATCAAGCTTAGGGTACAAGCTGGCAAGTTCCTTACCTTATTTGCAACTAAGGCCATTGCAGATGTAACTAGTTAAGATGAGGTCATTACTGGAGAAGGGTGCGCCCCTAATCCAATATGTCTAATATCCTGACAAAAAGAAGAAATTTGAGGACTTCTCCAGTGGGCCAGTGGTTAAGACTCTGCCTTTCAGTGCAAGGGATGCAAGTTTGATCCCTGGGCAGGGAACTGAGATCTCACATGCCTCAGGTTGCGGCCAAAAATGAAAATAAATAAATAAGACTTTTCTCCTTTTTTTAAAGAAATTTGGACTTAGACATGCATAAGGAAGACGAAGGCCTTACAAATAGCTGGGAAAAGAAGAGAGGTGAAAAGCAAAGGAGAAAGGGAAAGATATAAGCATCTGAATGCAGAGTTCCAAAGAATAGCAAGAAGAGATAAGAAAGCCTTCTTCAGCGATCAGTGCAAAGAAATAGAGGAAAAGAACAGAATGGAAAAGACTAGAGATCTCTTAAAGAAAATTAGGGATACCAAGGGAACATTTCATGCAAAGATGGGCTCACTAAAGGACAGAAATGGTATGGACCTAACAGAAGCAGAAGATATTAAGAGGAGGTGGCAAAAATACACAGAAGAACTATACAAAAAAGATCTTCACGACCCAGATAATCACGATGGTGTGATCACTCATCTAGAGCCAGACATCCTGGAATGTGAAGTCAAATGGGCCTTAGAAAGCATCACTATGAATAAAGCTAGTGGAGGTGATGGAATTCCAGTGGAGCTATTTCAAATCCTGAGAGATGATGCTGTGAAAGTGCTGCGCTCAATATGCCAGCAAATTTGGAAACCTCAGCAGTAGCCACAGGACTGGAAAAGGTCAGTTTTCATTCCAATCCCAAAGAAAGGCAATGTCAAAGAATGCTCAATCTACCACACAATTACACTCATCTCACATGCTAGTAAGGTAATGCTAAAAGTTCTCCAAGCCAGGCTTCAGCAGTAAGTGAACCGTGAACTTCCTGATGTTCAAGCTGGTTTTAGAAAAGGCAGAGGAACCAGAGATCAAATTGGCAACGTCTGCTGCATCATGGAAAAAGCAAGAGAGTTCCAGAAAAACATCTATTTCTGCTTTATTCACTATGCCAAAGCCTTTGACTGTGTAGATCACAGTAAACTGTGGAAAATTCTGAAAGAGATGGGAATACCAGACCACCTGACCTGCCTCTTGAGAAATGTGTATGCAGGTCAGGAAGCAACAGTTAGAACTGGACATGGAACAACAGACTGGTTCCACATAGGAAAAGAAGTACGTCAAGGCTGTATATTGTCACCCTGCTCATTTAACTTCTATGCAGAGTACATCATGAGAAACGGTGGACTGGAAGAAGCACAAGCTGGAATCAAGATTGCCGGGAGAAATATCAATAACCTCAGATATGCAGATGATACCACCCTTATGGCAGAAAGTGAAAAGGAACTCAAAAGCCTCTTGATGAAAGTGAAAGAGGAGAGTGAAAAACTTGGCTTAAAGCTCAACATTCAGAAAACGAAGATCATGGCATCCGGTCCCATCACTTCATGGGAAATAGATGGGGAAACAGTGGAAACAGTGTCAGACTTTATTTTTGGGGGCTCCAAAATCACTGCAGATGGTGACTGCAGCCATGAAATTAAAAGACACTTACTGCTTGGAAGAAAAGTTATGACCAACCTAGATAGCATATTCAAAAGCAGAGACACTACTTTGCCGACTAAGGTCCATCTAGTCAAGGCTATGGTTTTTCCTGTGGTCATGTATGGATGTGAGAGTTGGACTGTGAAGAAGGCTGAGCACCAAAGAATTGCTGCTTTTGAACTGTGGTGTTGGAGAAGACTCTTAAGAGTCCCTTGGAGTGCAAGGAGATCCATCCGTTCTGAAGGAGATCAGCCCTGGGATTTCTTTGGAAGGAATGATGCTAAAGCTGAAACTCCAGTACTTTGGCCACCTCATGCAAACTGTTGACTGATTGGAAAAAACTCTGATGCTGGGAAGAATTGAGGGCAGGAGGAGAAGGGGATGACAGAGGATGAGATGGCTGGATGGCATCACTGACTCGATGGTTGTGATTCTGAGTGAACTCTGGGAGTTGGTGATGGACAGGGAGGCCTGGTGTGCTGCGATTCATGGGGTCCCAAAGAGTCTTATATGACTGAGCGACTGAACTGAACTGAACTGAATGCATAAGGAAAAATCTCCAGTATGTAAATACGGACTTCTGTGACCATAAAACAAGTGTTACAGTTTGAACTACAACCCCTCCCTGACCCCTCAAAAAATGTCTGGGAGTCCCACGCCCCTACCTCAGAAGTGTGGCCTTGTTTGGAGTTGCAGTAATCCTTCTGGAAATAGTCAAATTAAAAGGAAATCACTAAGGTGGGCTCTAATCCAAAAGAACTTAAGTCCTCATGAAAAGGGGAGGTTTGAGTACAGAGTCATGCATAGAGGGAAGAAAGACATTGGAAAGCCAAGGAGAGAGTCTGGCATGGGTCCTGTCCTCATGTCCCCAGAAGGACAATCTGCTTAAACCTCGATTTTGGACCTCCAGCCTGCAGAGCTGTGAGGCCATCTGTTGTTTCAGCTTTCCACCTTCAACCCCCAGTGTGGGATCCTTTGTTACAGCAGACCTGCTGTTTTCTTCACTTCTTGGTCTCAATCTTGTCAGAGAATGCTACTTACTTGCATTAACTTTGATGTTCAGAACTCTATGTATGTATATAAAAAATGTTTTGGAGTCACAAGTGAGGTTTATTTAGTTTATAACCTCCATTGCACAGTAAGTTAAATTTACAGGAAATTAAAG
Organism: Ovis aries; assembly: GCF_016772045.2. Lineage (NCBI taxonomy): Eukaryota > Metazoa > Chordata > Mammalia > Artiodactyla > Bovidae > Ovis > Ovis aries. The sequence goes on from NC_056059.1 coordinate 2,404,797, forward strand.
CTGATCATTTGAAAATTGATCTGAAAGAAAGAACATAATATTAAAAATTGAAACAGAAGTAGATCCTAAAGGAAACTATAACACTAAATAATCCTGGAAATGTAATTTTCCTTATTGTAGTTTGTGTTTATTATTCATGAATTGTCTTACAATTTTCTGCAACAATTTGGTATCATATATGTAGCAAACAGAAAAGTTCCTATGTGTGCAGAGTAATTTTCTTCCAGTGTTTCTATAGTCAGAGTTTAATTTGCCTTGCTCAGGATTCATCAGAGGACTGGGAACTGGGAGTGTCTAGATTCACCCAAGGACAAACTCTCAGAACTATATTTTTTGTGGCAGTAACAAAATGAAGAGCTCCCTTAGTTAAGCCTGTATTATCTGACCGGGGTATGAATTCAAAGCCTTGCCTTCCCCACATTTATTTTATCTCTCCTAAAAAATAGCATGAAATATAAGAATGCCCTCCTAAGTGACCAATGCAGAGATATAGAGGAAAACACTAGAGTGTGAAAGACTAGAAATCTCTTCAAGAAAATCAGAGATGCCAAGGGAACATTTCATGCAAAGATGGGCAAAATTAAGGACAGAAATGATATGGGCCTAACAGAAGCTAAAGATATTAAGAAGAGGTGGCAAGAATACACAGAAGAACTATACAAAAAAGATCTTCATGACCCAGATAATCATGATGGTGTGATCACTTACCTAGGGTCACACATCCTTGAATGCAAAGTCAAGTGGGCCTTAGAAAGCATCACTACGAACAAAGATAGTGGAGGTGATGAAATTCCAGTGGAGCTATTTCAAATCCTAGAAGATGATGCTGTGAAAGTGCTGCACTCAATATGCCAGCAAATCTGGAAAACTCAGCAGTGGCCACAGGACTGGAAAAGGTCAGCTTTCATTCCAATTCCAAAGAAAGGCAATGTCAAAGAATGCTTAAATTATTGCACAATTGCACTCATCTCACGCTAGTAAAGTAATGCTCAGAATTCTCCAAGCTATACTTCAACAGTACATGAACCAAGAACTGTCAGATGTTCAAGCTGCATTTAGAAAAGGCAGAGTAACCAGAGATCAAATTGCTTACATGGTTGTTATCATAGAAAAATCAAGAGAATTAAAAAAAAAAAACTACTTCGGCTTCATTGACTATGCTAAAGCCTTCGACTGTGTGGATCACAGCAAACTGTGGAAAATTCTGAAAGAGGTGGGAATACCAGACCACCTTACCTGCCTCCTGAGGAATCTGTATGCAGGACAGGAAGCAACAGTTAGAACCAGCCATGGAACAACAACTGGTTCCAAAGTGGGAAACGAATATGTCAAGGCTGTATATTGTCACCCTGCTTGTTTAACTTCTATGCAAAGTACATCATGTGAAATGTCAGACTGGATGAGCACAAGCTGGAATCAAGACTTCAGGGAGAAATATCAATAACCTCAGATATGCAGATAACACCACTCATAGCAGAAAGTGAATTAAAGAGATTCTTGATGAAGGTGAAAGAGAAGAGTGAAAAAGTTGGCTTAAAACTCAATATTCAAAAAACTAAGATCATGGCATCTGGTCCCATCACATCATGGTAAATAGATGAGGAAACAATGGAAACAGTGATAAAGTTTATTTTCTTGGGCTCCGAAATCGCTGCAGATGGTGACTGCAGCCATGTAATTAAAAGATGCTTGGAAGGAAAGCTATGACCAACCTAGACAGCATATTAAAAAACAGAGACATTACTTTGCCAACAAAAGTCTGTCTAGCCAAAGCTATGGTTTTTCCAGTAGTCGTGTATGGATGTCAGAGTTGGACCATAAAGAAAGCTGAGTAGCAAAGAATTGATGCTTTTGAATTGTGGTGTTGGAGAAGACTCTTTGAGAGTCTTTTGGACTGCAAGGAGATCAAATCAGTCAGTCCTAAAGGAAACCAGTCCTGAATTTTCATTGGAAGGACTGATGCTGAAGCTGAAGCTCCAATACTTTGGCCACTTGATGCGAAGAACTCACTGGTAAAGATTCTGATGCTGGGAAATTTTGCAGACAGGAGGAGAAGGGGACAACAGAGGATAAGATAGTTGGATGGCATCATTGTCTCGATGGACATGAGTTTGAGCAAGCTCCCGGTGTTGGTGATGATCAGGGAAGCCTGCCATGCTGCATTCTATGTGGTCACAAAGAGTCGGACGTGAATGAATGACTGAACTATATATTATCAAAACAGTTTTTCCCATACATTGCCATGATCAAGACGCTCAGATGATTAAAATCCTTGTGTTGCACTTCACCACCAACCCAAAAGCAAGAGAACAAAGCAAAACTAAAAAATAACCCACTTGGCTTTATTTCAAGGCCTTTTCAAAATCTGACTTCCTCCTTTCCCTCACTGTTCTCAGCATGAATCTTTTTTTTTTTTTCTGTCAGATTAGAAATTCTCTTTTTCTACTTTTGTAACTTTGCTCTTGACTTCCTGTCATATTTACACTGATGAAAAACATACCCATTCTGCAAAATCTAGGTCAAAAACAACCTCTTGCATTCCATAGTTACTGTTAAATAGCTAAGAGTATTTGTTTCTCTGCCCTGGTACCACAGTTGGCACTAAGGGGCATTTGCTGTAATCATGTGTGTTTTCCCTACCAAATTGAAGTCCAGTATCTGGAGGGCAAGAACTAACTTTGATTCATCAGTAGAGCATTAGCTTAGTATTAGCATCTATATTAGCTTTGAATCGATCAAGCATGCAATAAAGAAATGAATCAATTATTATTGTTTAATGAAAAAAATCTGCTTTGATTCTTAAGCATTGAAAACATTGCTCTGAAGGTTAACTGTTTGGAACTTGAAAACAAGATATGTAAAAGGTGTTGCAAGACTATATACATAATCAAAAGTTAAATATTAATGTGTGGTGGAGATTATGAATTATATACCAGTATTGATTTTAAATTGAAGAAAGTAGGGAAAACCACTAGACCATTCAGGTATGACCTGAATCAAATCCCTTATGATTATACAGTGGAAGTGACAAATAGATTTAAGGACTAAATCTGATAGAGTGCCTGATGAACTATAGACTGAGGTTCGTGACATTGTACAGGAGACAGAGATCAAGACCATCCCCATAGAAAAGAAATGCAAAAAAGCAAAATGGCTGTCTGGGGAGGCCTTACAAATAGCTGTGAAAAGAAGAGAAGCAAAAGCAAAGGAAAAAAGGAAAGATATACCCATTTGAATGCAGAGTTCCAAAGAATAGCAAGAAGAGATAAGAAAGCCTTCCTCAATGATCAATGCAAAGAAATAGAGGAAAAGAACATAATGGGAAAAACTAGAGATCTCTTCAAGAAAAGTCAAGATAGCAGGGGAACATTTCATGCAAAGATGGGCTCAATAAAGGACAGAAATGGTATGGGCCTAACAGAAGCAGAGATATTAAGAAGAGGTGGCAAGAATACACAGAAGAACTGCACAAAAAAGAACTTCACGACTAAGATAATCACGATGGCATGATCACTCACCTAGAGCAAGACATCCTGGAATGTGAAGTCAAGTGGGCCTGAGAAAGCATCACTATGAACAAAGCCAGTGGAGGTGATGGAATTCCAGTTGAGCTATTTTAAATTCTGAAAGATGATGCTGTGAAAGTGCTACACTCAATACGCCAGCAAATTTGGAAAACAGCAGTGGCCACAGGACTGGAAAAGGTCAGTTTTCATTCCAATTCCAAAGAAAGGCAATGCCAAAGAATGCTCAAACTTTACCACACAATTGCACTCATCTCACACGCTAGTAAGTGAAGAAGTGAAGTGAAGTCGCTCAGTTGTGTCCAACTCTTTGTGACCCTGTGGACTGTAGCCTACCAGGCTTCTCTGTCCATGGGATTCTCCAGGAAAGAATACTGGAGTGGGTTACCATTTCCTTCTCCAGGGGATCTTTCTGATCCAGGGATTGAACCCAGGTCTCCTGCATTGGAGGCAGACGCTTTAACCTCTGAGCCACCAGGGAAGCACGCTAGTAAAGTAATGCTCAAAATTCTCCAAGCCAGGCTTCAGCAATATGTGAACTGTGAACTTCCAGATGTTCAAGCTGGTTTTAGAAAAGGCAGAGGAACCAGAGATCAAATTGCCAACATCCTCTGGATCATCGAGAAAGCAAGAGAGTTCCAGTAAAACATCTATTTCTGCCTTATTGACTATGCCAAAGCATTTGACAGTGTGGATCACAATAAACTGTGGAAAATTCTGAAAGAGATGGGAATACCAGACCACCGGACCTGCCTCTTGAGAAACCTATATGCAGGTCAGGAAGGAACAGTTAGAACTGGACATGGAACAACAGACTGGTTCCAAATAGGAAAAGGAGTATGTCAAGGCTGTATATTGTCACCCTGCTTATTTAACTTCTATGCAGAGTACATCATGAGAAACGCTGGGATGGAAGAAGCATAAGCTGGAATGAAGATTGCTGAGAGAAATATCAATAACCTCAGATATGCAGATGACACGACCCTTATGGCAGAAAGTGAAGAGGAACTAAAAAGCCTCTTAATGAAAGTGAAAGAAGAGAGTGAAAAAGTTGGCTTAAAGCTCAACATTCAGAAAACGAAGATCATGGCATCTGGTCCCATCACTTCATGGGAAATAGATGGGGAAACAGTGGAAACATTGTCAGACTTTATTTTTTGGGGCTCCAAAATCACTGCAGATGGTGACTGCAGCCATGAAATTAAAAGACGCTTTGCTTACTCCTTGGAAGGAAAGTTATGACCAACCTAGACAGCATATTGAAAGGCAGAGACATTATATTGCCAACAAAGGTCCGTCTAGTCAAGGCTATAGTTTTCCAGTGGTCATGTATGGATGTGAGAGTTGGACCATGAAGAAAGCTGAGCACTGAAGAATTGATGCTTTTGAACTGTGGTGTTGAAGAAGACTCTTGAGAGTCCCTTGGAGTGCAAGGAGATCCAACCAGTCCATTCTTAAGGAGATCAGCCCTGGATGTTCTTTGGAAGGAATGATGCTAAAGCTGAAACTCCAATACTTTGGCCACCTCATGCAAAGAGTTGACTCACTGGAAAAGACTCTGATGCTGGGAGAGATTGGGGGCAGCAAGAAAAGGGGACAACAGAGGATGAGATGGCTGGATGGCATCACCGACTTGATGGACTTAAGTTTGAGTGAACTCCAGGAGTTGCTGATGGACATGGAGGCCTGGCATGCTGCGATTCATGAGGTTGCAAAGAGTCGGACACGATTGAGCGACTGAACTGAGCTGATTGAGTTTTACTTTTGTTTTAATATTAGGTTGGTGCAAACATAATTGTGATTTTCATATTACTTAAATTTGCCGTTTGATATTGTACTACATTCTTAAGAAATTATAATGCACACCTCTCACTTTGTTTCTTTTTTTGCTAATGGCATTACTTGCCGATTATTTTATGTTTAATTTTTGGACTATAGAAATAATGTTAGAGAGCAAATTCAAGCAGTTTTCTTATTTGAGTTCAAAATGGGTCATAAAATAGCAGAGACAACTCACAACATCAAAAACTCGTTTGGTCCAGAAACTAATAAACATACAGTGCAGTGGTGGGTCAAGAAGTTTTGCAAAGATGAGCGCCTTGAGATGAGGAATGTAGTGACTGTCCATATGAAGTTGACAATCAACTGAGAACAATCATCAAAACTGATCTTCTTACAACTACACAGGAAGTTGCGGCAGAGCTCAGTATCAACCATTCTATGGTCGTTTGGCATTTGAAGTAAATTGGAAAGGTAAAAAAGCTCAATAACCGGGTGTTTCATGAGCTGACTGGAAATCAAAAACATCATCATTCTGAAATGTCATCCTCTCTTACCTTATGCAACAACAGCAAATCATTCTTGATCTGATTGTGACCTGTGACAAAGAGTGGATTTTGAACAACAACTGGCGATGACTGGCTCAGTGGTTGGACCAAGAAGCTACAAAGCACTTTCCAAAGCCAAACTTCCACCAAAAAAAAGTCATGATCAGTGTTTGCTGGTGTCTCATCCACTACAGCTTTCTGAGTCCTGGTGAAGCCATTACATCCAAGAATGTACATCAGCACATCAGTGAGAGTCACCAAAAACAGCAATGTGTGCAGCTGGCATTGGTCAACAGAAAGGACCCAATTCTTTTCTATGATGATACTTGACCATGCGTTGCATAACCAACACTTCAAAAGTTGAACAAATTGGCATGTGAAGTTTTGCCTCATCTGCCATATTCACCTGACCTCTCTCCAACTGAGTACCACATCTTCAATTATCTCAACAATTTTTTGCAGGGAAAACACTTACACAACCAGCAGGATGCACAGAATGCATTCCACAGTTCATCAAATCCTGAAGCATGATTTTTATGCTACAGGAATAAACAAACTTGTTTCTTATTGGCAAAACTCTGTTGATCATAATGATTCCTATTTTGATGAATAAAGATGTGTTTGAGCCTAGTCACAGTGATTTGAAACTCATGGTCTGAAACTGCAATTAGTTTTGCACCAACCAGATACTTATAAGCATAAGCCCCTACATGATAATTTAACATACTCTTACATTTCCCCATCTCCCATAATATTGGGTGTGATTAGGCAAGTAAGTTCTTACAAATGGAATATGAGACATAAGTTTTACAATTTATGGGATACTTCCTGAAAAATGAATTTCCTACCTCCCTTCCATCCTTTTTGTTCCTTCATATGGGAGTAAAAAGAGGACAAGATAATTTCTGGCTTCAGCTTTGCAGATGAGGCAAGACTTGAAGAACGAGTAGGCAACAAGACAGAAAGAACTTTCACCCTGGAGAGACCCTGTTGAACAGCACTGTGTGACAAGTCTGGACCTTCCACCGTCTTTTGAATTTTTACATGAAGGAGAAATGAACTTAAACCTTGCTTGGGCCACTTCCAGTTTTCTTCTTGTAGGGGGTCATTTTGTTACCACAGACATAAAACCTGAAAGTTATACTGCTGCTGCTGCTAAGTCGCTTCAGTCGTGTCCGACTCTATGCAACCCCATAGACGGCAGCCCACGAGGCTCCCCCGTCCCTGGGATTCTCCAGGCAAGGACACTGGAGTAGGTTGCCATTTCCTTCTCCAATGCATGAAAGTGAAAAGTGAAAGTAAAGTCGCTCAGTCGTGTCCAACTCTTCACGACCCCATGGACTGCCGCCCACCAGGCTCCTCAGTCCATGGGATTTTCCAGGCAAGAGTACTGGAGTGGGGTGCCATTGCCTTCTCCAGAAAGTTATACTACAGTATAGTAATAAAAATTTTTGAATATTTATCCTGAATATTATTCTGAAGATATTGGAATAACCTCCCTTAGGCATCATTTTAGATAATTATTTGAATTTTCTTATTGAATTTCAATAGGATATAATAGCCAGTGTTTATAATTATGACCACTATTAGTCACAAATAAAGGATTAAGACTTCACATCCCCTTTCTAAAAAGAAAGGTAAGGTATTTGGTATGTTTCAGAGGGGTTAATTTAACAGATCATTCACAAGCAAAAGATTTTTGCATTTTACAGAGCAGTATTAAATCTCTCTAGAAAATTCAACTAACCATAACAATGGGATTTTTAAAAATACATAAAGCAGATTTATTTTCAAGTTCTCTACAAAAATGTGTTAAAATCTCTAATTGTTTTGTATTATTTTCCCCTGAAATATAGTTTATTTACAATGTCTTGTTAATTTCTGCTGTACAGCAGAATGACTCAGTGGCACTAGTGATAAAGAACCTGCCTAACAGTGCAGGAGATGTAAGAGATCTGGATTCAATCCCTGGATTGGGAAGATCCCCTGGAGAAGGAAATGGCAACCCACTCCGGCATTCTTGTCTGGAGAATCCCATGGACAGAGCAGCCTGGTGGGCTACAGTTCATAGGGTCCCAAAGAGTCAGACTTGACTGAGGTAACTTAGCATACAGACTGTACTTTAGGGGACATAATATTTTAAATGACACCAAAAAGGTTAGTAATAATTGATGTAGTTAGAAATTCTGATCTCCAGAGTCTTGTGGGGTCTGATTCTAAGGCTATTATGATAGAGTAACTAGAATGAGATTTACCACCTAGCAATAAACAGTAACAAAATTAGAGACACTATACAAAGCAACAGTGTTCAAATGTTGGAAAACAAGCAGCATGGAACTGTAATCCTTAAAGAAGAAAAATAAACAAGGTAAGCCACATCATCTTCATGGTTTCCTTCCTGGAGGGACTTTGCAAACAGGAGGAGGCTGTCTTACACAGAGCACTGCAAAATTGTGAGGCCCTCTACTAGGCCAGGCAAAGGACAACTTGGGGGCAGTATATGAAACAGTTCCCAGAGTTCACAGAGAGCTCACTGGCACAACTGAATCTTGGGGATTCAACCAGAGGGGAGGGTCCTTGTTGAACATTTGGGAGCTTTAGTGGAGACCCCAGGGAAAATATGCTTTTGCAGTAATAACAGAGTGAAGCATACTTTATACCTGTCTTCACAGACTTAAACAATTTTGAAGCACCAAGCTGTCTGTTCGAATGAAGTCCAATACTCTTTACAAGAAGTTAACAAAATAAAATATAGCACCCCTAAACAATGTCCATCATTTAATGTTTTTAATTACTATTTCAAAAAGTAGAACTGTGTAACTCCTTGTCCAATAAGAAACAGACAATAGAGGCAAACTTAGAAAAAATGGACTGAAATAGAAGCAGTTTATTTTTTCCCCAGCTTATTGAGATATAATTAACATATTGTGTAATTTTAAGACATAAAATGTGATGATTTGATACCTATTTATATTGAAAAAATAATAATTACCACAATAAGGTTAGTTAACATATCTGTACTTCACATAATTATAATTTGTATGTGTGGTGAGACCTTTTAAAATCTACTCTCCTAACAACTTTCAAATATTTAATACAGAGGTTTGGACTGTAGGCACTAGGCTGTAAATTACATTTCCAGGACTTATTCATCTGAGAAGCACTTAAAGAAGTAGGCCTAACTTTCTTAGTATGTTACTCTCCAACCCTCTAACCCTCCCCTCACCAAAATTAAAACTATATGGAAAAAGTAGGACTGTCAATAATAGCATCTGCCATAAATTTCAAAGCAGTAATTCAAGAAAATAGAATACCTTTATCCCCCTGCAAGAAACTTATTGCCCTACACAAGAATCTTACTCTCACTAGCTCCATACTCAGCCTACTAAACTAGCCAAATTTAAACAAAGTAAGAAAAAGGATGAATTCATCATCTGTGTCTTTCTTTGACAACATTCCATTTTAACAAAATTCAACAATTGAGATAAAATATCAGTGAAACTTCAGTTTTCTCAGTCTAAAGGTAACTCACTCTCACATAGTGGAAGTGTATATTTTCACAAATTGATGTAGACATCCTGAATAATCAGTAGGTGTCTTTTGTTTCCTCAGAAATTGCACTTACTAATTCCTGCTATTTATATTTTTCCTTCCATAACTATATGTATTAGTGTTCCTGCTGGGTTTTATTTTCATCTCAAGTACATATTACAATATTTTTTTCTTACTATGAGGAAAAAAATTAAAGTGAAAAATTTAAACAGGTAAAAATAAATCAGGGGAAAAAACTGGGGTAAAATCAGGGGTAAAAACAAATAAATCAGGGGCAAAAACTGGCAGCCTGAAGAAATGCTTTATTCCCCCAACAAAATGTTCACAAATCTTCCAGTTTTGTATGCCTTTAGGTGGGCTTATATTCTCCAATCTGTCAGAGGCTCCTCCAACCCTCTTACATCATATCCTACATATGTTTACTCATTTAACTCCCTAATCCAGTAGGTACTTGAATCTTCCAGTCCCTACTTTATAAACCAAGATTAATAAATGAATAATTTCTTCCCATTTGCAGAAAGCTTTTGACTGTCATCCAAAATGACTTCTAATTGGGGGCTGGCCTTTTGTCAGTAATAGTCTCTTCTAAGTGGAGAAAATAGAATGTGGTAACACATCTTTGATTTTATTTGAGTAAGTTGTGTTCACAGCCACGTTGGATGACTTGTATTATCAAGTTATATATATGTTATGTTTATATAGTTATTTTCTATTTTTTTTAAAGGAAGCTTTATTCTTTCTTTTATAATTTTATTTATGTATGTATTTTTGGCTGCACTGGATCTCTGTTGCTGTACACAGGGCTTTTACTTGTTGTGGCTCTCAGGCTCCATGGCATGGGCTCAGTAGTTGTGACGGCCCAGCTTAGTTTTCAGGTGGCATGTGGGATCTTCCTTCCCAGACCAAGGACCGAACCCATATTTCCTGCTTGCTAGGCAGACTCTTATTAACTGGACCACCAGGGAAGCCCACTTATATGGTGACTTGCAATTGCATATTTGAAAATATATTTTTAAAGACTAAAATGTCTATAAGGAGTATTCATAATTTTTACAATATTTAAATTTACATTTATTCCCTTAAAAAAATCTCAGAACACTTAAAAATAGTTTACAGATAATTTACAAAGCATTCTTTTCTATGTAGTCAAAGAAAAAAATTCCACACTGTCTCACAAAGCAACAGAGGGAAATTCACACTCATTATCTAAGGCATTAAATCACCAAGACTACATTCTTTTCTTAGTAAAATTGACCTTTATTAACATTAAGGGTAAGAACTTTCTGTTTAATAATTTGGGAGATAATTGTGCAATACTTTAAACAAATGGAAGAATTTGGGAAATTTAAAAGAAATGTTAAGTAGTTCTTATCCCCCCCCCCTTTTTTTTTTCAAGTAAGCACTGCCTCATAGACCATTTTTACACTGTCACATTTAGCTTCCAATTTTTAGGGTTAATTAGAACTCTCTAGCCAAAATAATAGTGAATTGCCTACATTTATGTTAACTGCTTTCCTGTCAGCCCCTAGTAGTTTGCTGTTTTGATATAGCGTTTTTGTTTTTGTTTTTTTCCCTAACTTCCGTCTTACATCTAGTTTGGTATGTTTTTATTTTGTCTTCCTTTAGTAGCGTAAAAAGATAAGTCAGTATTAATTTGTAAAAGGAATGCAGAGTAATACAAGATGAACTTCTAAGGATTTTTCTGATCCAAGCATTTCTCCAGCCAGTCTTAAAATGTTGTCCATATCATACCATTATGTTTTATTCTAATACATATTCTTAAAAATAAAAATGGTAAGTTGCAAGTAATATGTAATCGTTATCTGAGATATAATGTGAGACATGTAAAGAACAGTAAGACCCCCTTAGTTGTTTACAACCCAACTGAACATTGAAATTATCATGGGAGTTTTACAAATTACTGGTGCTTAGATCCTTTACCCAGAAATTCTGATTTGGCTGCTTTGGAGTGCAGCCTGGACGCAAGATTTGTTTGTTTAACTCCTCAGATAACTCTAAAGTTCGACCAATGTTGAAAACCACTGAACTAAGCCTATCTGCAGATTATTGGTTCTTAACTTTGACTAAACAGTAGGCAATTAGTCAAACAATAATCCATATCAGTGCTGCCAAGAACAAAGAGCTTTATTTGGGGGTCTTAGGAATTGCCAGTCTGGAAGCACAAATTGGGGTGAAGCTGAGTTTTCAAGAGAAAGAGCCAGGGACTTATAAAGACAAAAGTCACAAGTTTGTTAAAGCTCTCTGGAAAGAATTATCACTGATCCTTGTGCAGGAAAGAGATATTTGTTCTTAACGGATATGCTGTCAGAGTTATTTAGGGTAAGGGTCCAACCAGCACCTTAAATGTCTGAAGCATAGGGCAGAGTTCTGGATGCCTGAGTTAAGACAATAAGAGATCAGAAGTTCAGAGTCCATCAAGAATCACTTCCTCAGTAGCCTCCCAGCTCCATTTCAGAGATCTCTCTTGGCAACACTAAATTTGTTTTATTTTCCTTCCAGAGAATTAACAGGTGCATTAAAACTATAGTGTCTGAAACTGTAGTCCCATAGACTAGCATTTAGCTTCTCTTGAGGTGGAGTCCAGGAGATAAGTCTGTTTTGTTTTCAGTGTGATGATGTTAATGTGAAGTTAAAACTAAGTATTATGACTCAAAAATTAAGCTGTTTAATACCACAGCATGGGAGAGATATAGTACTGTTATTGTGTTTTTGTGTTTTTAGATAACATGCTATATACAACCTTGGCCTGGTAGAAGCACTCAGTGGCACAAGTTTAGTTATATAACTAAAGCAAGTAAGTTAATTATATTTAAAAAGTATTATTAGTAACTGTATTTTAGGATACGTGGGCGAAATTACAGTTCTAGGCACCCTACCATTCAGCGGTTCTAAATTTGATCCTTGTGACAATTTTGATCAAATTATCGTATTTCTATCTGCGAGTCAGAGTCAATTTTCACCAACACAAAGCTGAAGAGCAATTATCATCCAATTAAAAATAAATATAAAGAATTTCCAGCTGCTCTGGAAAGTCTCATTGACATGGTGTTGCCATATCCAGTAGACTGACAGTAACTCTGGATCATTTCCATTATTGCTGGGCTACAGAACAGTGCATGGGCTTCCCAGGTGGCTCAGTGGTAAAGAATTCATTTCCCCCGTGCAGGAGATGTAGGACACTTGGGTTCTATACTTGGATCAGGGAAGAAGCCCTTGAAGGAGGAAATGGCAACACACTCCAGTATTCTTGCCTGGAAAATGCTATCAACAGAGGAGCCTGGAGAACTACAGTCCTCAGAAATGTGGAGTCTGACTGGACTTTGCAACTGAGCACCCAGGCACAGGACAGTGCGGATGTCTCAGGCAGCCCCAAAGCAGGAAAAAGCAGCAGAACCTCAACAAACAGCATCCCATAATGCAGGAATAAAAGAAAGCCCTTTTGAATTTATAATGAGGAAAAGTATAAAGAAGTTTAATTATTTTACATAGTGTTAAGCATGTAAACGACTAAGTATTAAAACCCATTCACTGGAAGGAGCCTGCGGAGCAGGGCGAGGACCTAGGCCCAGGTGGTAAGCAGGCTTCTTCCGGAGGTGGGGCCAGGACTTCCTGTCACAAGATGAAACTGCACTGCTGTTTCCAGGGGCGGCCGTTACGGCCTCTGGCGTCACGATTAACTGACGGAACCTCCGGCGCTCATTTCCCCGAGGCAAGGCCAGGCACGCCGTCACGTGATGGAACCGCCGTGGCACCGCCCCATCTGCCCCGCACAGGAACCTGGGAAGGCGCCGACATGGCGGACAGCGCGACGCTGGACGCGACCACAGTGCAAGTGCTGCAGGACCTGGCCAACCGCCTGCGCGTCCATTCCATCAGGGCTACATGTGCCTCTGGCTCTGGCCACCCCACATCGTGCTGTAGCGCGGCAGAGATCGTGTCGGTGCTTTTCTTCCACACGATGAGGTACAGACAGACTGAGCCAGCGCACCCCGACAACGACAGATTCGTCCTTTCCAAAGGTCATGCCGCTCCACTGCTCTATGCTGCCTGGGCGGAGGCGGGCGGCATCAGTGAACCCGACCTGCTGAACTTGAGGACAATTCATTGCGACCTCGAGGGACACCCAACCCCCAGGCTGTCGTTTGTGGATGTGGCTACAGGATCGCTTGGGCAAGGGCTGGGGGCTGCGTGTGGAATGGCTTACACTGGCAAGTATTTGGACAAAGCCAGCTACCGGGTATTCTGCCTCCTGGGCGACGGGGAGTCCTCAGAAGGCTCCGTCTGGGAAGCTTTGGCCTTTGCTTCCCACTACTGCTTGGACAATCTCGTGGCAGTGTTCGACGTCAACCGCTTGGGGCAAAGTGGCGTTGCACCCCTGAAGCACTGCACAGACATCTATCGGAATCGCTGTGAGGCCTTTGGATGGAATACTTACTTAGTAGATGGCCATGATGTGGAGGCGTTGTGCCAGGCCTTTTCTCAAGCTACTCAAGGGAAGAACAAGCCTGCTGCCATAATTGCAAAGACCTTCAAGGGCAGGGGTATTCCAAATGTTGAGGATGCAGAAAATTGGCATGGAAAGGCACTGCCAAAAGAAAGAGGAGATGAAATCATTAGACTAATTGAAAGTCAGATACAGACCAACAGGAATCTCCTACCAAAACCTCCTGTTGAAGGCTCACCTCCAGTCAGTATCACAAATATAAAAATGACCTGTTTGCCTGATTATAAAGTTGGTGACAGGGTAGCTACTCAGAAAGCATATGGTTTGGCTCTGGCTAAACTGGGCCTTGCAAATGAAAGAGTTGTTGTCCTGGATGGTGACCCAAAGAACTCTACCTGTTTTGAAATATTCAAGGAAGAACATCCTGAGCGTTTTATTGAGTGTTTTGCTGCGGAACAAAACATGGTGAGTGTGGCACTGGGCTGTGCCACACGTGGTCGAACCATTACATTTGTTACTGCTTTAGCTGCCTTTTTGACTAGAGCATTTGATCAGATCCGGATGGGAGCCATATCTCAAACTAATATAAATCTTATTGGTTCTCACTGTGGGGTATCTGTTGGTGAAGATGGCCCTTCTCAGATGGCCTTGGAAGATCTAGCCATGTTCCGGAGCATTCCCAATTGCACTGTTTTCCTCCCAAGTGATGCTGTCTCGACAGAGCATGCTGTTTATCTGGCTGCCAATACCAAAGGAATGTGCTTCATTCGGACCAGCCGATCAGAAACTGCAGTTATTTATCCCCCACAAGAAAATTTTGAGATTGGAAGGGCCAAGGTCATCCGCCACAGTAATAATGACAAAGTCACAGTAATTGGAGCTGGAGCTACTCTGCATGAAGCCTTAGCAGCTGCTGACGCTCTTTCTCAGCAAGATATTTCTATCTGTGTTATTGATCCGTTTACCATTAAACCCCTGGATGCTGCCACCATCATCTCCTGTGCAAAAGCTACTGATGGCCGGGTTGTCACAGTGGAAGATCATTACCAAGAAGGCGGCATTGGCGAAGCTGTGTGTGCAGCAGTATCTGGGGAGCCTGACATCCATGTTCATCAGCTGTCGGTGTCAGGAGTGCCTGAAAGAAACAGGAAACCTAGTGAATTACTGAGTATGTTTGGTGTCAGTGCTAGACACATCATAGCAGCTGTGAAATATACTTTAATGCACTAAAATAACCGATTTTTTAAAATATCAGTCTCTGTGTTGGTTTTAAAACCCTGTTGGACCTTTTTGTGTATTATTTAAACAAAGCCATTTAAGAGCTTGTTTCATTCCTAATTCAGAAATTCTAGTCAACTACTTATAAACTGTGACTGTATATACAAATGTCACTCAGTGTTGAATCAGTAGTTTAAGTAACAGAATACAACAACCTACTACGAAGTTTGCTGATAAGACTACAAATAATTGACTAATTTGGGAATTAATGTAGAGGTAAGTTTCCTAAATGTAATTTACTTGTGAAGAAAATGTGAATTTCATTGTAGACTTCAGTAGCCTAGGTTTTGAGGCAAGTACGAGGTTTCATGTAATGCCATCCCACCTGCAGCTTCCTGGATAATTTTTGACTACAGTTGCCTAGAAATTCCCTTCAAAGTTTGTCTTTTCTCCTTTGCAGTTTAGAGACTGGAGGGCAGCAGTGAAAGTTCTCTTATGGTGTACCTCATTGCTTCAGTGACTGTTCTGTGAAGAGATGAAAGCCTGACTACTTCTGGTTTACACATTACAATATTTTGTGAGGTTTCAGAAACGTTTCATTTTCTCAGTGACCAATTTGCCAACGATTATATTCATCTACTCAGGAAACTAGAATTAATGTAATAAAGTATTTAAAAACCAATAACTTTATTCAGTTTGTGTCATGTATGTGTGACTTGGTTTCTCTCTGATAAAAAAAACAAACAAGCAAACAAAAAAAACTTCTATTTAAACGAGAAACAGAAAGAGGCATGTTCTCTCAATAGAGGAAAATGTCCCAGCTGGAGACAAATCACTGGAAAACAATGTGTGGACTGAAGCACACCTCTCACTTTTTGCCGTGAGTAAATAGAGTATATGGCTGGAATGTAAGAAGAAGTACTAGTCAGGTAAATCAAAGCCAGACCCAAAGTTCAAAAGTAAATTTAAAATGACTTTTTGTCAGGTAATTCCTTAGTTTTATTACCTTCATTAAGTGTCATCATTAAGTTAATTGGACACATAACCCAGTTTGTTCTGGAAGGTATCACAGAAACCAAAAATCACTAACCTGAGAATCAGAGAAATGGGGGCCTGCTCAGGACAGTAGAATACTGTCTGCACTTTTTCTCTGAGCTGGTTCTGGTTTCTTCTTTTGAAAATTGATTATAATTGCTCTTTATTTCCTAAGATTTAAAAATCATTTTGTAAAATTAAAAACAGTTGCTATAGGATTATTGTAGGAATTTAGAAAATACAGATACACAACAAATTTAGCTCATTTGTCTCACCATAGAAAAATCCATTTGTAGTATGCATATATAACTGTAGCTCTTAAAATATGGTCATTCCCATGTAGTAACATCAATCAAATGTATCCGCGGATGGGGTGCTGTTGAACAAGTCTTTATCCTTAAAGTTTTTAAACCCTACTGAAAGGTTGTTGTGAACCACGAAAGATGCTGGGATTCTTGGCCTCTGGAGGAGAAGAATTCAATCCGGGGCCAGAGACGAGGCTTGATGGCTCAGAGCTTTTGTTTAATAAAGTTTTATTAAAGTATAAAAGAGAAAACTTCTGACATAGACATCAGAAGGGGGCAGAAAGAGTACCCACACCCCTGCTAGTCTTTAGCTGGATGTTATATAGCTATTAGCAGTCTGCTAATTAAAGCAATGTCTCAAAACTCAGAGAATGGCACCAGACCTCATCCACAAGATGCATTTTGAGATAATCTTGGCACCAGGTGAGTCATCCTGGGCCATAAATATAGAGAAGGGGAAAAAAATGTAACACTAGTTTGTTTCTTCCTGCCGCTTAAGAGAGAGAGAAAAAATGTCTGACGCTCGCAGCCTATTTTCTCCGTTTGGAGACCCTGGCCTTCCTGCCTGTTACAATCTCACTACCATTGATTTAGACACAGATTAAAACAGACGAAATACCAGCACAAAATTACTTGTCCTAATTTGAGTTTGTATACTAGGAAAGAGCTTCAGTTTTTATGGCTTGTAACTTGAATGTGGGATGCAAAATGCTTTGCTTCCAATCAAATATGCATAAACACAGCTGTAATAATGACAGAAGTTCAGGGTGGAATCTCAGAAATGATCAAAAATATTTTTGTAGGAGGGTGGAGAAGGTGTTAATCTCTCCTGTAAAGATTCGGTCCCACAGGACATCAATCAGTGGCTGGCAGGTCCAGAAGAAAGAAATGGGAGATGAGACTTCTATCTCATGTCTACAGTTTGTCATGTAAGATGGAATCAAATCCAATTGTGTTATATTAAATATTCTCCAGCTTTGAATGTATCTGGAGATCGTGTAACTGCCCATGGAAATCAGAGAATTATTCTGACTGATACTAATCTTGACCCCTAAAGCTTGTATATATGCAGTTTTGACTTGGATGAACACCTGGTCACTGGTTTAACTCAGGTCTTCTATTCATTGTTTTGCCTAGAAGAATGTCATCTCAATTAAGAAAGCTTGATGACATTCCAGGGACAGCTGTGACTACATCTGCTCCCTGGCTTATGGTTCAGCTAACAAAGACCAAAGATGGGAAAGGGCAGGAGGTGGAAAACACCAGCAGGAAAAATCTATTTGCCTTCCATTTTTGTGTAACTCCAAACTCAAAAATCCTGTGGATAGAGAAACCTGTCAAGCTACAATCCATAGGGTCACAAGAGAGTAGGACGTGACTTAGCAACTAAACAAACAAGCAAAAAGCTATGTATGACTTTATACTTTTAGATGGTTAAGAAAATGTTAAGAGTAGCATTTTATGAAAACTATGAAATTCAAATGTCCATGAATGAAATTTGATGGTAACACAGCCACACTCCTTCACTTATATATTATCTGTGGCTTCCTTGGAGCTGCCACAGCAGAATTGACATCAGTTATTGACATTTGTCATAATTGTGACACACACTTTATGGTCTACAAAGCCTAAAATATTTCCCTGGATTTTTACAGTAGAAGTTTGCAAATCCTGAGGTGGAACATTGGAGCGAGGTGAGGGTGACAATATCCAGGTGGAAGAGATAAGAATGGCCTGTGGAGGTTCAGGCTTCGTGGCTACCACTATCTTTGTCTACAAAGTGTTGGTAAGATTGGAGGTTTTGTGCCTATCACAGGCCACCACGTTGAGGAGTAAAGACACACACGGATCAGAGAGATTCTGTGTGATGTGTGACAGTCTGGGAATATAGGAAGCGAATTTGGGAATATAGGAAAGTGTAATCTCAGAAAGGGACCACCAGTGATTAGAGTACCTACCTGCTATTAAATCCCTCATCTGTTGGTCCCAATGTTGCTGAATTTATGTGGAAAGATATGGTTGGTAGTGATTTTCAGCAGAGGAGATGATGATGTGTTTGGAGAAACCTTTGGAAATTTGGATGAAAGAAAAGTATAAGAAAACATACTTCCCTTTCTTTCAACTCTCACTGAAGCAACTGGGAAGAAAATGTTACCATTTCCTTCTTCAGGGATCTTCCCAAGCAGGGATCAAACTCAAGTCTCCTGCATTGGCAGGCGAATTCTTTACTGCTAAATCACAAGGGAAGCCCAAAATACAGCTAATACATGTTAATTTGGGCTTCCTCAGTGGCTCAGCAGTAAAGAATCCACTTGTAATGCAGGAGTTGCAGGAGCTGCAGCTTCCATCCCTGGGTGGGGAAGATCCCCTGGAGGAGGGCGTGGCAACCCATCCCTGTATTCTTGCCTGGAGAATCCCATGGACAGAGGAGTCTGGTGGGCTACAGTCCATAGGGTCACAGAGTCTTACACAACTGAAGAGACTTAGCACGCATGCACACATGTTAATTTGACAAAGGCAGAAAGGCAGTTTTTCAGGGTGCTGCAAGGCTAGCTGAGTCTCCACTGTACTCTCAGGCACTTTGACAAGCACTGTGAACGGATGTCTGCTCTAAGTTGGGCATTGTGGAGGTAAAGCTCAAAATCAACATTCAGCATAGCAGGGGCACCTCCTACCAAGAATGAATGCTGACCTATCAGAAGGTATGCTGCCAGGAGAACTGAACAGTAAAGTAAAGAACCCACTGACATCCCCAAGGGAGAGGTAGCCAACCATTTAGTTCAGTCCAGGGGCTATGTGGAGTGGAAGACACAGGACCACATAGAGCTCTGGAGTTGGAGTGTTTTCCTCCAAAAGGCAGACTGCCAGGTTTTCCAGATTCTTACATCTCATACCTTCAAAAGAAGAACAACATGCATAAAATTTATTGAACACAGTATAGTTTCCCAGTGAAAAATTATTTTACCAGTAATATGCTGATTAATAGATTGCAGGCTGCTCTGTCCATGGGATTCTCCAGGCAAGAATACTGGAGTGGGTTGCCATGTCCTCCTCCAAGAGGGTTAATAGATTAGTATATTTCGAAAGCAGACTAAGCATCCCACACATGTAGATGAAGATTAACTGACACACACATATACAGACCAGTATGTTCACGCACGTGTGTGCATCACATGATTTATGCCACATGTTTGAAAGAACATTACTAGATGAATAATACTATTGTTCAGTCACTATTTCATTTCTAACTCTTTGAGACCCCATGGACTGCAGCATACCAGGCTTCCCTGTCCTTCACTATCTCCCAGAGTTTGCTCAAACTCATGTTCATTGAGCAAACAATGCCATCCAACCATCTCATCTTCTCTCCCCGTGTCCTCTTGCCCTCAATCTTTCCCTACAATCCATAGGGTCACAAAGAGTCAGACACAACTGAAGCAACTTGGAATGCGCATGTCTGAGAAATATTGATGAGAACTTCCCGCAGCACCTAGATGCTGCTAAACTCATCTCTTGTCTCTCTGTCCTTGGCCTTATAGATTTGCCTCTTTAGAATCAAGTCTGCTACTCTGTTCCTGGGGCACCACTGGAGTTCTAAAGTTTTGTTTATACACAGAAGGCTTGAAAGCAAGGGTGGGAAAATTAATTTTGGCTTAAGTTAACTGTCTTCTTAATGTAGTCCTGAAATTACAGTGATATGTAGTAATTTATTTCTGGAAACCCAAAAGGCATATTTTTATTTTCTCATTTCACCTAAACATCTTTCCCTGAATTGTTTACGCGAATAGCTTTTACTCTCTAGGTGACAGACTCGTGCTGACTACGTAATATATATTAATTACAACAAAAAGTCACCTAACGCAATCAGCTGTACAAGTCAAGTTTGTTTGTTAGAAATAGATTGGTTTGGTTAATTGGCAATTTACTGTTTCTGGGGAATACAAGAATGTTAGACTATTTTCCCTCTGTTTATACCAACCCACCTTCATATAAATGCTATTATTTTCATGTATTTTTAAGTCCTTCCATACATAAATTTAGTTTAAAAGCTAACAAATCATTTTGATGTATATCATCCAAACACGAAGTGCACAGTTCAGTGAGTTTTCACAAAGTGGAAACACTCTTCTAACTCATATTGAATCAACAATTATAATAGTGGTCCCAAAGCTGCTTTCTGTCCCCTTCCCATGGATTGATTATTTCCTCCTTTATCTTCCAAATAATTATTTTAATGGCTAACTCCATTGATTACCTGTTTTTAAACTTTACATACATGGAATGATACAGTGTGTAGTATTTTGTATCTGGCTTCATTTACTCAACATTTACAGAATTTTCCACGTGGTTACCTGTGCTTAAAGTGAAAGTGAAGTCGTTCAGTCGTGTCCGACTCTTTGGGACCCCATGGACTGTAGGCTACCAGGCTCCTCTGTCCATGGGATTTTTCCAAGCAAGAGTACTGGAGTAGGTTGCCATTTCCTTAATGTTCATTAAATTTCTCTCTTGTATAGTATTTCAGATCATGAATATACCTCAATGTGCATGTCCATTTAAATGATTAATGAACATTGTTTTCCGTTTGGAGCTATAACAAATAGTGGTGCTATGAATATTATTATACACTATCATGATGAACACAGGTTTTTTTTTATTGGTTATTGAAATCAGGAGTCATTGCTTTGTCACTTTGTTATACTATGTCCACCTTTAGTAGAAACTTCCAAGTATTTCTCTACAAGGGAAATTTTTATTTGCTAAGTCTTGCAACCCGCTCCATAGTGATCACACTAATTTACACACTTATATCAGAATATGAAAGTTCAGGTTGCATCCCATTCTTGTCAACATCTGCTTTAATCTATATTTTTTATTGAAGTATAGTTTATTTACAATTTTGTGTTAATTACTGCTGTACAGCAAAGTGATTCAGTAATACATATATAGACATTTTTATGTTCTTTTCCATTATGGCTTATCACAGGATATTGAATGTCATTCCCTGTGCTATACAGTAGGACCTTGTTGCTTTTCCATTTTATATGTAATAGTTTGCATCACTTAATCCCAGCCTCCCACTGCATCCCTCC
The DNA here is from genome assembly GCF_016772045.2 of Ovis aries. Lineage (NCBI taxonomy): Eukaryota > Metazoa > Chordata > Mammalia > Artiodactyla > Bovidae > Ovis > Ovis aries. Next base: position 2,426,313 of record NC_056059.1, read on the forward strand.
CCCAACAGCCCCACTCTGTGGTAATCAACAGTCTGTTATGTCCATGATTCTATTTTTTTTTTTTTTCAGTCGTGGAGTATGTTGTTTAAATGGCATTGAGTCGTGGTTTTAATTTGTATCTCCTTATGGCTAATGCAACTGGGCATCTTAGTACGTTCACTGGCCATGCAAAAGTGTCTATTCAATTGTTTCGTATGGAGGCTCTGCCTTTATATTTTGGTTTTATGGGTGCTTTATGTATTGTGCATACACACATTTGTTGGATACATGTATTTCAAATATCTGCTCTCACTCTGTGAACTGCCATTTCACTCCCTTAAGAATTCTTCTGACAAACAGAAACATCCGTTTCAATGTAGTCCTACTTACCATCATGTTTCCTCTCTAGGTATTGTGTTTAAAAAGTCTTTAGTTTCCCCAAGGTTATTAAAGATATTTTCTTCTGCAAATTTTATATTTTTGTCTTTCATTTGTTCAGTCACTCAATCATGTCTGTGTCTGACTGTTTGCAACCGCATGAACTATAGCATGCCAGGCTTCCCTGTCCTTCACCATCTCCCAGAGTTTGTTCAGCCTCATGTCCTTTGAGTCAGTGATGCCATCCAACCAGAGATCTACAATTCCTGTGCAATTGACTTTTATATACGGTTTGAGGTTAGGGGTCAAGATACAATGTTTGTCCTTATTGACGCAGTTGCACAGCATCATTTCAAAAAATCCATCCTTTTCCTCTCTGTACCAGGTTGTACATCAGGCAGCTGTACATGTATGGATGTGTTTCTGTTCCATCAGTCTGTTTATTCTTGTGCCCATGCTACACTGTCTTAATTATCATTGTTTTTCTCATAAGTCTTATATTCAATAGTTTAAGTCCTCTTATTTCCTCCACTTTTTGTTTTCAAGATTATTTTGGCTTTTCTTAGTCCTTTGAATTTCTGGATACATTTAAGAAATAGGCTGTCAATTTACACAAAATTTCAATTGTACCTTCATACAATTATATTTATGTTATATTCCCTTTTACTATTCCATTTAAAGAGATTACATTATTAAACATCCTTTAGAGAGTTAAACAGATATCATTAAAGTAATTTTAGCAAATTAGGTTTACAATCTTCAAACTTTCATGTATCTTGGGAGAGGTTGGAGGTAGGTCCTAAAGGCTTTGAAAGTGACTTGTAAACATTGAAGATTTGAACAAATCTATTTCCAGATCCTTAAGTCCATCTTTTGTTCCTAAAATTGATCTGCTTGAGAATACATCTATGATTTTTTTTCCAGTATTCTCTTTCATAATTGACTCTGTTCTACTTTTCAGAAGGAATCTGTTTTTTCACCTATCCTTACTGTTATCATGCATTAGGTTCAGTTCAGTTCAGTTCAGTTAAGTTGCTCAGTTGTGTCTGACCCTTTGCGACCCCATGAATTGCAGCATGCCAGGCCTCCCTGTCCATCACCAACTCCTGGAGTTCACTCAAACTCATGTCCATTGAGTCGATGATGCCATCCAACCATCTCATCCTCTGTCCTCCCCTTCTCTTCCTGCCCCCAATCCCTCCCAGCATCAGAGTCTTTTCCAATGAGTCAACTTTTTGCATGAGGTGGCCAAAGTACTGGAGTTTCAGCTTCAGCATCATTCCTTCCAAAGAACACCCAGGACTGATCTCCTTTAGAATGGAATGGTTGGATCTCCTTGCAGTCCAAGGGACTCTCAAGAGTCTTCTCCAATATCACAGTTCAAAAGCATCAATTCTTCAGTGCTCAGCTTTCTTCACAGTCCAACTCTCACATCCATACGTGACTACTGGAAAAACCATAGCCTTGAATAGACGGACCTTTGTTGACAAAGTAATGTCTCTGTTTTTGAATATGCTATCTAGGTTGGTCATAACTTTCCTTCCGGCTGTGAAATTTTCAAAGTGTGAAAGAAACATTTCAAAATATTGATTCTGGCAAAGCCACTTTTACTGAAGTTCCCATGAGCCAGCCATAAGTCATTGTGACTTTTCTTGCCTTACTGTTAACTTTGTTAAAGTTAAAGCCTGGAATTAGAAAGTTATTTTAACCTATGTGTGTATACTCTCAATTCAAGATACATTATAGGCTGGAGTGGTGGCAGTAATGACATTTTATGGACAAGTCCTTTCCTCCTATCTCTCAATAACTGTCAAAGCATTGATGCTTAGAGTCTCAGGAAAGCCAAACCAAACAACAGTAAAAAAAAAATACTGAAGATGGCAGCACTTCATTTTATCCAGACCAAACATCCTGACAAGTTGTTATGCCTTATCTATGAATTTTAGAAATGGACTATTCAAGATTTACAAAAAGCATTTTCAGTCTCCTCATTAAGAAGAAGGTAAAGTCTCTCATTCACTTATGTCTATAGTATGAAATGATACTCTGCATGATTGACTGTAGCCATGAAATTAGAAGACGATTGCTTCTTCTATGACAAACCTAGCTATGACAAACCTAGACCATGTGGTAAAAAGCAAAGACATCACTTTGCCGACTAAGGTCCATATAGTCAAGGCTATGGTCTTTCCAGTAGTCATGTCTGATTGTGAGAGCTGGACCATAAAGAAGGCAGAGTGCCAAAGAATTGATGCTTTCCAACTGTGGTGCTGGAGAAGACTCTTGAGAGTCCCTTGAACAGCAAGGAGATCAAACCAGTCAATCCTAAAGGAAATCAACCCTGAATACTCATTGGAAGGACTGATGCTTCAGCAGAAGCTCCAATACTTTGGCCATCTGATGCGAAGAGCTGAATCACTGGTAAAAACCCTCATGCTGGGAAAGATTGAAGGCAGAAGGAGAAGAGGGTGACAGAGGATGAGATAGTTGGATGGCATCACCGATGCAATGAACATGAACTTGAGCAAATTCAAGGAAATCTTGAGGGCCTGGGAAGCTGGGCATGCTGCAGTCCATGGGGTCATGAAAAGTCGGACAAGACTTGGCAACTGAACAACAACAATGATTTCAAGGCAGAGGAAGTGAGATGTTCCATGTTTACTTCTGATGGAGAAAATCACTGTTTAATTTTTTGTGTGCTATTTGTTTAGAATCACAGATGAGATTTTTTTGTGTGTATGTGGGACAATCTTGGATAATGCATGTGCATTGTTTTCTTTAGGTATAAAACTTGTGCTTGTTGTCACCAGTAGACCATTTCTCTGCTTTTTCATCTTTGATATTCTTGTTTATCTCTGAGTGCCTATTGCTACCATGTATTTACTAAATTTAAATTAACCTAAAATTCAGGATATCACGGATTCTACTTCACAAAGAGTTCATTTAAAAGGCAGCCTTAATTACTTGTTGCAAAGCTTATGTTTACTTTTGTTCCGATACTTTCTTTTATTTTTGATGCTAATTTCCACAAATTAAAAACTTCGCTCTTTATAGAACATATTAAAAGCAGCTGCAGGACTAAATGTACCCCTGTTGTAATCTAGGACAACCTAGGGCATGGTGCCCTGAACTTTAGAGAACTTGCTTTATTTAGTCAGGATTAATTTATCCCTTTCAGGTTTGATATATCATTTTAATTCCTTTGGATGTATTACAATAACAATTTTATTTAAAAGGTAATATTAATATGACAGAAGTTGCATCCTTAATATAATAACAAAAAATTAGGTGTAACTTTAAATTTTCTGGTAGTAGATGAGGAAGAAATTTCAAGACCGCTGGTTTTAATTAATGAGGACTCATTTATACCAGACACACATGGCAAACTGTTGACCTGAGGGATGAATCCAGCCCACAAATGTCATCCTATTCCAGCCCAAGGTTGAAATAAATCTAAAGTGTGTTTTCTTACAAAAACTAAAAATGTTTCATGATTCCAGGGTGACATAATTAAGATAACTCTGTAGCAAACAAGATCAGTTTAATTATTTTTAGTTCAGTTCAGTTCAGTCGCTCAGTAGTGTCCGACTCTTTGCAACCCCATGAATCACAGTATGCCAGGCCTCCCTGTCCATCACCAACTCCCAGAGTTCACTCAGACTCACATCCACCGAGTCAGTGATGCCATCCAGCCATCTCATCTTTGGCGTCCCCTTCTCCTCCTGCCCCCAATCCCTCCCAGCATCAGTCTTTTCCAATGAGTTAACTCTTTGCATGAGATGGCCAAAGTACTGGAGTTTCAGCTTTAGCATCATTCCTTCCAAAGAAATCCCAGGGCTGGTGTCCTTCAGAATGGACTGGTTGGATCTCCTTGTAGTCCAAGGGACTCTCAAGAGTCTTCTCCAACACTTTAGTTAAAAAACAAACAAACAAACAAAGCTATGTCTTCTGATTCATCACTGTTAAGAATAAAACAAGCTAATATTTTAATTTATTTGAGTTTGCTTTTTCTACACTTAAGTAGATTTACTGATCAACTAGGCTAACTTTACTCTTACATGTTTATGATTATAAAAAATTAGATTTTATTCACTTCAATTGAATCATTATTCTGACTAGATTTTCTTGTCGGGATCATCTTGAGGATAACTTGAGGACAATCTAAGTCAGCTTGAGGATAATTTCCAAGATTGTTAGGTAACCTAAAACCTTGAACTGATGTTGACAATTCAGATAATAGACTGTGAGTTCAGACTTCTGGTAGACATCATTTAGACAACTCTCAGACCATAGCACTGGACTGAGTCAGCATATCCAGAACTCAGTTTCAGTTGTGACAGCAACCCAAGATCCAGAAGGACAGCAATTAATCACTGAATTAACTAATGAGGGGAAATTTATGGTGGTTACCTGTTTGAAATATTTATGATTTTGTCTATTTATGTTCTATTTTTCTGGATATATAAGACAGCTACTTCTTAATAAAAAATGATTTTATAAATTCTGCTTTTGTAACATACATGAAAAAAATTTAATGTCTGACTCTCAGAATCCCCTTCTCCCCAGGACTGATAAGCTTACAAGATCTGCCTATGTTTTGTGGCAGTTATCTTGGGGGTAACTCTAAGAAGACCCACTGTCCTAAGAAGCTGGGTTTCTCTAAGAAGCTGTCCTCCTTCTTACCAAGTTATAGCTGCTTATATTGTGCAACCAAGCCTTTGCCTGGAGAGTCTTCAGGGTGGTGGTCAATAAGAGCGTGACAAGACATTTCAAGGACTTAACTCTGATGCTCTGTGGGACCAGTGCCCACAAAGACCTCTTGGGACCCTGGCCTGGAATAAGTGGAAAGGCAGTTAAATCCAGCGTCCTAGAGAAAAGCCATACAAGGTTTTAGATACTATGGTGCAAACTAGCAGAGAGAGTTTTTTTGGATTTGAATTCTTAGTCTCAGAATAGCACCTATAGAGGCTTTCTTCTTCTTCTTTTTTTTAAATCTTTCCCTTTGTGTGTGTGTGTGTGTGTGTGTGTGTACGAGTGCGCTACTCACAAACGTCAACATTTAACCTTCATTATTAGCTTTTCTCCATCAGTTAAACAATGATCTATTTACTTTTGGCCTCACTGGGTCCTTCTCGCAGCATATGGGCTTTCTCCATCAGTTAAACAATGATTTGTCTATCTTTGGCTGCACTGGGTCCTTCTTGCTGCATATGGGCTCTCATTGTGGTGTGTGGGGGCTGCTCTCTGCCTTCTCACTGTGGTGGCTTCTCTTGTGGAGCACAGGCCACAAGAGTGTGGGCTCAGTAGTGATGGGCATGGATTTAGTTGTTCCATGGTGTGTGGGGTCTTCTCACACCAGGGGTTGAACCTGTGTCCTCAGCATTGGCAAGCAGACTCTTAACTATTGGTCCACCAGGGAAATCCCATGGAGGCTTCTTAAACACACAGAGTCTCTCACCTACATTGCTCATGGACCTCATGCTTCTCTTTGCTACTCTCCTTTCACTCACCACAACCACGGTATCTGTAATTGCACAGTAAAGACCGCTCCCTGCCACACCACAGACATTATTGTAGGAGATACCATGCTTTCAGTTACTATAGCAATGATGTCTCTTTGTTGGTCATGAAAGTGGCTTGTGAATTTTCAGTCAAGTCATTGACTCTTCAGTGATTCCTCTGATGAGTCTGTGAAGATCAGATTCTTCCAGGCACTGTTTCCCCATGTGATGTCACCACAGATTGACTGTAACCCTCCTTGGTGGACAGGGCTTGACTAAACCCTTCTCTCCGTACTGTTCTCCAAGCAATTTCCCATAATTTTGACAGTGTTTCCCATTTCTAAGGCTTGCTTCTACCTTTTTTGCTTGTTTGTTTTGCTCCCCTTTCTTATGGTCTCTGGGACCTCTGCATCAACTATCTGTTCTTTTCTTCAGAAACTTTGCAGAAAAAAGGTGCAGTACAAGGAGGATGTTCGAAGCCAGATGAAAACAAGAAAGGATCAAATAAGTAGTGAGAAAGTTAATCCAATGACCTAAGACAAGTCTTTTGAGAATTTCTGCCACTAACAGGTTCATGGACTTTAAGATTAGTGAAACAGACGTACGCATCAGCTTAGAAATCAATGGAGAAAGAATGCTTTAAAATTTTAAAGATGAAGGCAGAAACTTAGTAAGTCCAGGGCACTGAAGGAAGGAGTGGCTTTGAATTAAGAAGAAATGAAGGATGAACTTCACAGAAACTTTGAGGTAGCAAGGAGAAAAGTGATCATGGTATCTGAATTTAAAAAAAGGAAGCAGCAGAAGATAGTATTGATCTCAGGTATATAACAAGCCAGGTTTTTCCAGAGTCTATAGCAGATCACATCGATTTGTTCATGAACTATAGAATCTGCAATCACAGCCCCAAGAACTCAATTTGTCACCTATGCCCATGATATCAATCATCTTTATTTTATGTCCTTTACAGCTTTGTACTTAGTATATATCTTAAAGATTAACTTCTTCCCTTAGAACATTTCTATTCAATAGCTTTGCACTTAATATTCAATGTATCTTAAAAATGTATTTCTTTCCTCATAAAACAGATTATAGTTATTGCTTCTGGCTTATATTTATATTTGTCTTTAAAATTTTTACTTAGTTTAGCCACATCCCATATTTTTAAAGTCTGGTTTTCTAACCCACGTGTATTCAGTGGAGAAAGAACAGTGCTCTAGAGTGTGGGCTTCATCCTGAAAGCCTTCTGATGAAAGCTTCCATTAGTTGTCATCTCTTTGATCTTAAGTGCACTTTCCAATCAGTCATAATAGTGACTCATATTATCTTCCATTTTTAAAGAATTACTTGAATCATATGGTAACATTTTTCCAAACCACTTAGAATTTCTGCTTCTGCTGGACTTGTATCCTTCAATATGATTATATATTATGGAACTGAAATAGGAAATCTATCAATTAATCAGCAGATGTGAACGTGCCTTAAGTAATAGTGCAATAGAAAGATACGTTTCATGAACAGCATGGATAACTATACTTAAGAAGTGGCTAAATTATGATTTCTGAACCATCTATTTAATGTTCTCAAAGTTTTATGCTTTATCATCTATTATTCATCACCTCATCTGCCTTTTTTACTTCAGAATTTCTCTGCATCATCACTTACTTTTATATTCTGTAATCATTAAGTAAATATATAGTATTGGCATATATTCTGATAGTTGTTGAAGAAACAGTGATTAAAATGTTTGGACTCTGAGATGGGTTCCTCCTTAGTGGGAAAGAAACATCCATAAATAATATTCATAAAACACAGGTAGATACTACATCAAAACATATGAAATTGTCATTTTTTGTAGGTCCAAATTGGTCAACCTTGAAACAATACTATAATGTGCTGATACAGATTTTGAAAGTATCACTTAAGATACTGTGAAAAATGACAGGTGTCAGTTGTCAGGCAGTAAAGAGATCAGGAAAGGAGATGCTATTATTGGATGAGGAAAAATGTATTTTCCACACAAAGGAGAGATCTTTAAACTTGACAGTATCAAGGAACTTGGCATATTCCAGGAGGTATATGAAGACAGTTGTTGAGAGATAAGTATCCAAACTATTTTGGTTTAAATTTCACTCCACCACTGACTTGCCATAAGACCATAAGCTATTAATTTTTCTGTCTTCCAGTTACTTCATTTGCAGAATAAAGGTGATAGTAAGACCAGCTTCATCTAGTTGTTGGAGAGTTAAATGGTTACATGTTAAGGCTCTCAGGATGGTGTCTGGCAAAAGACTGTCCTCTGTCCATTTCAGTTGTTACTGTTGAAGGACGAATATTGAAGAGCCCTTCTCTCTTTCATTTGCCTTGCTGAAGCTCTGCCCTGCCTCCTTTCCAAGGCTGCCCCTGTAGGAAGTATAACCAAAAGTGGAGGTCTGGCTACTCACCCCTCAAAAGCCGATAGCAAGACAAGTTTCGTGGAAAGGTAAGTTTACTTTATTTCAGATGCTGGCAACTGAGGTGGAGGAAAGGGCAGACTCTAGTCCAAAGGCTGACAACCAGTGGGTAAGAGCTTTTATAGACAGAGGGGGCTTCATGTAGACACATCAGCTCCAACAGTCTCCTTGAAGTTGATCACGTGGTGATTGTTTTAAGTACAATTAGTCTTCAGTTCCAGGGCCAGTTTGTTTCCATTTCCTTGAGGCCAATTCTCAGAATTGTGGCAGCTTATTGTCATCATGTGGTTAACTTCCTCCACCTGCTGGGGTTTCAGCATCTACAAGACAGATCACAGGTCATGGTTCAGAATATTATCTCAAGGCCCAGAGAAGGAACTGAATGTCCTTAACTGTGCTTAATGACTAAACTACTGTTTTGTCCTGTCCGACTGCTTTTCTTTGCTTCTGCAGTTTCTCATGTCTCTGATTAAACTTCCTCTGTGGCTAAAGTTTTTCCACAGACAAAAGGCAGGGCAAGGACATAGGAGGAAAGGCCCATAGGGTCCTACTTGATCTCAGAAGTATATGATCTCATCATCTCTTGATGTAACTCTCCAAAACTGGCTCCATCAATTTTGTCTCTTTCAAGTGCTCTGCATCTTGCTAAGGAAACCAACACTCTCTTCTTCACTGGGGAGGCCTCGTACTGACCCCAGCTGAAGATGAGTGGATGGAGAGCTCCACTCCAAGGTTGTCAAATCTGAATGCTGTGCATTTGCCAAGGGCCCACCCACAGGGCAGCATTGCAGGGCTGGGAGCCTCTTCTGTGACCCACTCTGAAGTCACAGCATTTCCCTCACTCATAAGTGAAATGGCTTCACATCAGGATTTTTCCACATGACCTTAACCTTATATCGTTACTACAGCTTCAGTTTTTTAAAGTCTTTCTCTCTTAAATTTTAAATTATTTTAAAAATGGATACTTATTTTAATGGGAAAGATAATAGCATTTGGTAAAAATGAATGATCTCACACTTGCTTGTCAATCCATCTCTTGTCTCACTCATCATGGGAACCAGTATTAAGAGTCCCATGTACATCCTCTTGTTCCTTTAGCCCTTCTCCACACTCAGACAAATGGTCTTGTCCTAGGATACTTTCATTTGGATATTTAACACATGTAAATTGTAAAGTTTTGTTTTTCTTAACTGAAATGTAACCATTTGCCACCCAATATTCTCAAACTTTCTGTTTTCACAACAGTGTACTATAAACATCTCTTCAGGCCAGTGGAAATAGATCTAACATAGATGCTTCAAGGCATGGGTGTAAACATAAGTTTTTATTCAACATTCCCCAACTGGTGCTTCCATACTATAAAAAATAGCTTTTGTATCTATTTTTTTTAAGTAAGTTTTTTTTTTGTTTTTTTTTTTTTTTACTTCAGAAGGTGAGATCTTTAAAACTGGGGCTGCTGAGTCGCAGGTTGTGAGTCTTTTTACATTAGCAGTTATTGACAGAGTACTTTCTAAGAACGATTTTAGTCAGTCTCCCTCTTGTTTATCAGAAACAGCAGCAGCAGCAGCAGCAGCAGGAGATGTTTTCACTCATAATTATTGCCAGTCTGATGAGTTAAAAATATCTTGTTATGGTTATATTTTGCATTTCCTTTACTACTTAGAAACATTGAAGATCATTTCATATGCTTGTCAGTGCTTAAAATTTATCTTCTGTGAATATCTAGTTTGCTTCTTTTCTCCAATTATTTGTATTTTTTTTAATTGGCAAGAGCTAAGAGTCAGACACAACTGTCTGGACAACAACAAAAAGCTCATTGTATATTAGAAATACTAAATATTAAAATAAAATAAAAAATTAACAGTAGAGTCAGAATATATTTACAGTGCATATTTGGTTATATTAGCACCATTGGGTGTATAGAAAATAATGTGTTGTTGAATGTAATAATGCCATCAAATATGTTTATAGCTTCTGGGTGTGCTGTCTTACTTAAGAAACTCCACTTTCCCCATGTCTATTGTCAAATCTAAGGCTATACAATACTCCTCAAGATTATCTCCAATAATTTGATCATTTTATTTGTATACCAGACCTTAATTAATTTAGATTTTTAAAATTGATCTATAATTTATTTATAATATATCAGTTTCATGTGTACAACATAAACATCAATATTTTTGTAGATTATACTCCATTTAAAGTTATTACAAAATATTGGCTATATCTCCTTGTGCTACACAATATATCCTTGTTGCTTATTTATTTTATAGTTAGTACTTTGTTTCTCTCAATCCTATATCCTCACTCTCCTATCCCCACTGGAAATCACTAGTTTGTGTCTATGAGTCTGTTTCTGTTTTGGTATTTATTTGTCTTACTTTTTAGATTCCACATATAACTGATAATATAGAGTATTTAAAGTCTTTCTTAATCTGACATTTCACTAAGCATGGTACTTTCTAGGTCTATGCACGTTCTTGCAAACAGCAGAATTTCATTCTATTTTATAGCTGAGTAATATTCCATTATATATATATATATGTATGTATACCACATATTCTTTATCCATTAATCTGTTGATGGACACTTAGGTCAATTTCATATTTTGATTATTGTAAATATTGCTGCTATGAGCACTGAGGTATCTATTTATTTTATTTCGACATATATCCAGGAGTGGAGTTGTTGGATCATACTTCAGTTCTTTCTTTCTTTCTTTTTTTTTTTTTTTTTTTTAGCTTTTCAAGGAAATCCCATACAGTTTTCCACAGAGGCTTCACCAATTAAAATTCCCACCTATAGTGTACAAGTGTTTCCTTTTTCTCTACATCCTCATCACTATTTGTTTTTTTGTGGTATTTTTAATCTTAGCCATTCTGAACAGGTCTGAAGTGAAGTGTTGTTGTGTTTCTGATTTGCATTTCTCTTAGAATTAGTGATGTTGGGTATCCTTTCATGTGCATATTGGCCATCAGCATGTGCTCTTTGGAAACATGTCTATTCAGGTCTTTTGCCCATTTTTAAGCTGGATTGATTCTTTCATATTGTTTGTATGAGCTGTTTACATATTTTGGATATTAATCCTTTATTGGTCATACCACTTGAAAATATATTTCACGTGCAGTAGGTTGTCTTTTCACTGTGTTGATGGTTTTCTTTCATAAATAAAAGCTTTTAAATTTAATCATTTCCCGTTTATTTATTTTTGCTTTTGTTTCTCTTGCCTTAGAAAATATATCCAAAAATATTGCTATGTTGATGTTGAAGAGTGTTCTGCCTTTGTTTCTTCTAGGAGTTTTATGATTTCTGGCTTTACATTTATGTCTTTAATCCATTTGAGTTTATTTTTATATGTAGCATAAGGGAGCATTGTAATTTCTTTCTTTATATGTAGCTTTCCAGCTTTTCCAACACCACTTGTTGAAGATACTGTCGTTTTTCGATTGTTTATGTCTTCCTTCTTTGCTGTAGATTAACTGACCGTAGATGTGGGTTTATTTTGGGACTCTCCCTTTTTTTCCATTGAGCTATGTGTCTGTTTTTGTGCCATTACTGTACTGTTTTGATTACTATAGCTTTGTAGTGCAGTTTGAAGTCAGGAATCGTGATGCCTCCAGCTTTGTTCTTTTTTTCTCTAGATTCCTTTGGCAATTCAGTCTTTTGGGATTTCATATAAATTTTAAAAGTATTTGTTCTAGTTCTGTGAAACATATCTTGTGTATTTTGATAGGGCTTGCATTAAATCTGTAGATTGATTTGGGTAGCTAGTATGGACATCGTGTCTGAGTCTTTGCGACCCCGTGCTCCCCTGGGATTCTCCAGGCAAGAATACTGGAGTGGGTAACCATTTCCTTCTCCAAGGGATTTTCCTGACCAGGGGATTGAACCTGAGTCTCCTGAGTTTCAGGCAAATTCTTTACCATCTGAGCCACCAGGGAAGCTCATGGACATTTTAACCATATTAATTCTTGTAATCCAAGAACATTGGCTATGTTTCTATTTCTTTGTACTGTCTTCAATTTCATCAATGTTTTATAGTTTTTAAAGTATAAGTCTTTAAATTCTTGATAAGTTTATACCTAGATATTCTTTTTGATGAAATTTTAATTGGGAGTATTTTGTTAATTCTCCCTTTATGTCTCTTAATATTTGCTTTACATATTTAAGTGGTCCTGTATTAGGTACGGAGAAGGCAATGGCACCCCACTCCAGTACTTTTGCCTGGAAAATCCCATAGACGGAGGAGCCTGGTAGGCTGCAGTCCATGGGGTCGCTAGAGTCAGATGCGACTGAGCCACTTCCCTTTCCCTTTTCACTTTTATGCATTGGAGAAGGAAATGGCAGCCCACTCTAGCGTTCTTGCGTGGAGAATCCCAGGGATGGGGGAGCCTGGTGGGCTACCATCTATGAGGTCGCACAGAGTTGGACACGACTGAAGCAACTTAGCAGCAGCAGTATTAGGTGCACATACGTTAATGTGTGTTATAACCTCTTTTGGCAATAATCCCTTTACAATTATACAATGCCCTTCTTTGTGTTTTGTTGTATAGTTCATTTTAAAGTCTACTTTGTCTAATATAAGTATTGTTATCCCTGCTTTATTGTCATTTCTGTTTGCATAAAATATCATTTTTTTATTTCCTCACTTTCAATCTGTATGCACTGACAGACTCTGAAGTGAGTTTCTTACAAGCAGCATACATATGGATATATATTTTTTTTAACCCAGTTAACTACACTATGTCTTTTGATTGGAGCACTTAGTAAATTAGCACATAGTGATAGTAAATAGGTGTATACTTACTGCCATTTTGTTGCTTGTTTTCTGCTTGCTTTTGTAGTTTTTCTCTATTTTCTTCTTCTTTTAGTTTCTTCCCTTGAGGTTTGATGATTTTCTTTAGTGGTATGCTTATGTTCCTTTCTCTCTAAGCTTTGTATATCTATTGTAGGCTTTTGATTTGTGCTTACTATGGGGTTCATATATACTGATCTATAACTATATCTGCTTATTTTATTTTTGTTTATTTTTTTTTATATCTGCTTATTTTAAACTGGCAGTCATTTAAATACAAGCACATTCCCCAGTGGCTCAGATGGTAAAGAATCTGCCTGCAGAAATTCAGGAGACCCAGGTTCAATCCCTGGGTCAGGAAGATCTCCTGGAGAAGGAAATGGCAACCCACTCTGTTATTCTTGCCTGGAGAATCCCCTGGACAAAGGCACCTGGCAGGCTACTGTACATGGGGTTTAAAAAGTTAGAAATGACTGAATGACTAACATTTTCACCTTTTTTCACTTTCATATATAGTGACCTATACATATACCTGCTTGTTTTAAACTGGCAGTCATTTAACTACAAACACATTCTAAAAGATATACCTTTTTATACTTGTGTTTTTGATGCCATATTTTATATCTTCATGTTTATGCCATCACTGTTTATCATATAGCTTATTTTACATTTATCTTTTACTCGTCATCAAAAGAGCAAGAGAGTTCCAGAAAAAATTTACTTCTGCTTTATGCCAAAGCCTTTGGCTGTGTGGCTTACAACAAACTGTAGAAAATCCTTAAAGAGATGGGAGTTAGAACACCTTACTTGCCTCCTGAGAAATCTGTATGCAGATCAAGAAGAACTGGACATGGAACAACAGACTGATTCCAAATAGGGAAAGGAGTATTTCAAGGCTGTATATTGTCACCCTGCCTATTTAACTTATCTGCAGAATACATCATGAGAAACGCTGGGCTGGATGAAGCCCAAGCTGGAATCAAAATTGCTGGGAGAAATATCAATAACCTCAGATATGCAGATGACACCACCCTTACAGCAGAAAGAGAAGAGGAACTGAAGAGCCTCTTGATGAAAGTGAAAGAGGAGAGTGAAAAAGCTGGTTTAAAACTCAACATTCAAATAGATAGCCAATGGGAATTTGCTGTATGGCTCAGGAATCTCAAACAGCAGCTGTGTATCAACCTAGAGGGGTGGGAGGGGGTGGGAGATGGGAGGGAGTTTCAAAAGGGAGGGGATATATGTATACCTATGTTGAGGTTTGACAGAAAACAAAATTCTATAAAGCAATTTCCTTCAATAAACAAATAAATTTAAAAACTAACAAAATAAAAACTAAGATCATGGCATCTGGTCTCATCACTTCATGACAAATAGATGGGGAAACAATGGAAACAATGAGAGACTTTATTTTCTTGGGCTTCAATGTCACTGCAGATGGTGACTGCAGCCATGTAATTAAAAGATGTTTGCTTCTTGAAAGAAAATCTATGATAAATCTAGACATCATATTAAAAAAGCAGAGACATTACTTTGCCAACAAACGTCTGTCTAATTAAAGCTATGGCCTTTCCAGTAGTCATGTATGGATATGAGACCTGGACCATAAAGAAAGCTGAGTGCTGAAGAATTGATGCTTTTGAACTGTGGTGTAGAAGAAGATTCTTTTTTTAAAAAAATTAATTTATTTATTTTAATTGGAGGTTAATTACTTTACAATATTTTAGTGTTTTTTTTTTTTTTTACCATACATTGGCATGAATCAGCCATGGGTGTACATGTGCCCCCCATCCTGAATCCCATCCCACCTCCCTCCCCATCCCATCCCTTAGGGTCATCCCAGTGCAGCAGCCCTGAGCACCCCATCTCATGCATTGAACCTGGACTGGCAATCTATTCACATGTGGTAATATACATGTTTTTGTGCTATTCTCTCAAATCATCCCACCCTTGCCTTCTCCCACAGAGTCCAAAAGTCTGTTCTTTATATCTGTGTCTCTTCTGCAATCTCACATATAGGGTCATTGTTACCATCTTTCTAAATTCCATATATATGCAGTAATATACTGTATTAGTGTTTTTCTTTCTGGCTTACTTCACTCTGTATAGTAGGCTCCAGTTTCATCCACCTCATTAGAACTGATTCAAATGTATTCTTTTTAATAGCTGAGTAATATTTCACTGTGTATATGTACCACAGCTTTCTTATACATTTGTCTGCCAGTGGACATCTAGGTTGCTTCCATGTCCTAGCTATTGTAAACAGTGCTGCAATGAACATTGGGGTACATGTGTCTCTTTCTATTCTGGTTTCCTCGGTGTATGTGCCCAGTAGTGGGATTGCTGGGTCATATGGCAGTTCTATTTCCAGTTTTTTAAGAAATCTCCACACTCTTCTCCATAGTGGCTGTACTAGTTTGCATTCCCACCAACAGTGTAAGAGGGTTCCCTTTTCTCCACATCCTCTCCAGCACTTACTGTTTGTAGAGTTTTTGATAGCAGCCATTCTGACCAGAGTGAGATGGTACCTCACTGTGGTTTTGATTTGCATTTCTCTGATAATGAGTGATGTTAATTATCTTTTCATGTGTTTATTACCCATCTGTAGGTCTTCTTTGGAGAAATGTCTATTTAGTTCTTTGGCCCATTTTTTGATTAGGTCGTTTATTTTTCTGGAATTGAGCTGCAGAAGTTGCTTGTATATTTTTGAGATTAATTCTTTGTTAGTTGCTTCATTTGCTATTATTTTCTTCCATCTGAAGGCTGTATTTGCACCTTGCTTATAGTTTCCCTCATTTTGCAAAAGCTTCTAAGTTTAATTAGGTCCCATTTGTTTATTTTTGCTTTTATTTCTATTACTCTGGGAGGTGGGTCATAGAGGACCCTTCTGTGATTTATGTCAGAGAATGTTTTGCCTATGTTTTCCTCTAGGAGTTTTATAGTTTCTGGTCTTACATTTAGATCTTGAATGCACTTTGAGTTTATTTTTGTGTATGGTGTTAGAAAGTGTTTGAGTTTCATTCTTTTACAAGTGATTGACCAGTTTTCACAGCACCATTTGTTATAGAGATTGTCTTTTCTCCATTGTATATTCTTGCCTCCTTTGTCAAAGATAAGGTGTCCATAGGTGCATGGATTTATTTCTGGGCTTTCTATTTTGTTCCATTGATCTATATTTCTGTCTGTGCTAATACCATACTGTCTTGATGACTGTAGCTTTGTAGTATAGTCTGAAGTCAGGCTGTTGATTCTTCCAGTTCCATTCTTCTTAGGAGAAGACTCTTGAATGTCTCTTGGACAGCAGGAGATCAACCCAGTCAGTCCTAAAGGAAATCAGTCCTGAATTGGAAGGACTGATGCTGAAGCTGAAGCTCCAATACTTTAGCCACCTGAGGTAAAGAACTGACTCATTAGAAAAGACCCTGACGCTGGGAAAGATTGAAGGCAGGAGGAGAAGTGAACAGAGGATGAGATGATTGAATGGCATCACTGACTTGGTGGACATGAGTTTGAACAAGCTTTGGGCATTGGTGATAGACAGGGAAGCGTGGCATGTTGCAGTCCATGGGGTCGCAAAGAGTCAGACATGACTGAGTGACTGAGCTGAACTTACTCTTAATATCAGCTTATTTACATGGTACTCAACCTCCAAAATCACTGCAGATGGTGATTGCAGCCATGAAATTAAAAGATGCGTACTCCTTGGAAGGAAAGTTATGACCAACCTAGACAGCATATTCAAAAGCAGAGACATTACTTTGCCAACTAAGGTCCGTCTAGTCAAGGCTATGGTTTTTCCAGTAGTCATGTATGGATGTGAGAGTTGGATTGTGAAGAAAGCTGAACGCCGAAGAATTGATGCTTTTGAACTGTGGTGTTGGAGAAGACTCTTGGGAGTCCCTTGGACTGCAAGGAGATCCAACCAGTCCATTCTGAAGGAGATCAGTCCTGGGTGTTCTTTGGAAGGAATGATGCTAAAGCTGAAACTGCAGTACTTTGGCCACCTCATGCAAAGAATTGACTCATTGGAAAAGACTCTGATGCTGGGAGGGATTGGGGGCAGGAGGAGAAGGGGACGACAGAAGATGAGATGGCTGGATGGCATCACTGACTCAATGGACGTGAATTTAAGTGAACTCCGGCAGTTGGTGATGGACATGGAGGCCTGGTATGCTGCAATTCATGGGGTCACAAAGAGTCGGACACAACTTGGAGACTGAACTGAACTGAACAACCATTACTATATATTTTCCTTTACTAGTGGGATTTTTCCTTGCCTATTGATACTTTTTTTTCCATATAAAGAAGTCCCTCTAATATTTATTTTAAGGTAATTGAGTAATGAAATCTTTTAGTTTTTACTTATCTTTCAGTACTGAGGGATAGGGCATAGTATCCTGAGTTGTAAGTCTTTTCCTTTCAGCACTTTAAATATATCATACCACTCCCTTCTGGCCTGTAAAATTTTGGTTGAAAAATTTGCTCTTCCAGAAAGCAAATGTGGCCAGAGCAGGTGTGCTCAGCTCAAGCTGGGTCTCATGCTGGGGTGGTTTCAGGAAGCTAGTCAGAGTCCCACGCTGTTTCAGTCTGCTTCCTTAACCATGTTCAGGAGTAAGCAAGCACGTGTACAGTTCTCAAGTGGGGTCTAGGTTTCTTACAGACAGTCAGTCCCCAGATCTCTAGAGAACCCAGTCACTGGTTCTGTAACCAGCTAAGTGGACTCACCTTCCTGGTGTCAGAACCCAGAGCTGGAGCACCCAGTATATGGGTTGCACTGCTCACTCCTCAGAGAATATCTCTCCCTACCTAATGCCTCTCCTCTTCTGAGTCCTCTCTCAGGGACACAAGTCTCTACTTGATTACTTTTCTTTCCTTTCTACCTGATTGTAGCTGGATCTTTCTTGCAGCCTTGGTTGTACAGGAGTCCTCTCCCAGTTTCCAGTTAATTGTCATTAGTAATTGTCCCACATGTAGATATATTTTTGACGTGCTCATGGAGGAAGGTGAGCTTCATATCCTCCATCATCTTGATCTCCCCCTGGATTTTTAAAAATATTATTAAAAATGGGGGTTGAGCTTTATTTCTTCCAAAGGAGTTGCAAAAAATATCAACATGATTTTTTAAAAGATTTTACGTGTACACATGACATTTATCAAAAGAGATATCTTGATAAATGTGTCACAGGACTGGAAAAGTTCAATTCTCCCAATTCCTAATAAGGGCAGTACTAAAGAAGATTTAAACCACTGGACAATTGCACTCATCTCCCACGCTAGTAAGGTTATGCTCAAAATCCTTCCAGCTAAGCTTCAGCATTATGTGAACCAAGAAATTCCAGATGTTCAAACTGGGTTTAGAAAAGACAGAGGAACCAGAGATCAAATTGCCAACATTCACTAGATCATAGAGAAAGAAAAAGAGTTTCAGAAAAACATCTACCTCTGTTTCATTGACTATGCTAAAGCCTTTGTATGGATCATAACAAACTAGAAAACTCTTAAAGAGATGGGACTACCAGGCCACCTTACCTGTCTCCTGAGAAACCTATATGCAGGTCAAGAAGCAACAGTTAGAACCATATATCAAACAACTGACTGTCCAATTCAATGGACATGAATTTGAGCAAACTCCAGGAGATGATGAGCGACAAAGAAGCCTGGCATGCTGCAGTCCAGGGGTTTGAGAAAAGTCCGATATGACTTGGCCAGTGAACAACAGCAACAATATGTTAAAACCAAGCTAATGCCGGTTACAGTTACCGTTGAGGAGAGGGCTTTCCTTTTTTTTTTTTTTTTTAACTTCTTATTTTATATTTCGAAAGGACCCTGATGCTGGGAAAGATTGAAGGCAAAAAGAGAAGAGAGTGGCAGACGATGAGATGGTTAAATAGCATCATTGATTCAATGGATGTGAATTTGAGCAGACTCTGGGACATAATGAAGGACAGGGAAGGAAGCCTGGCGTGCTACAGTCCATGGGGTCCCAAAGAGTCGGACACAACTGAGCAACTTTCACTTTTCACTTTCACTTTCACATTGAATTTAGAAATTAATTTAGGGAGAATTCTCATCATAACAGTGCATGAACTGTTATAGCTTTCAACTTATTTAGGTCATTTAAACTTTCTCTTAGTTGAGTCTTAACAGGTTTTTTGTGCAGAGATCTTTCTTATCTTACGATAGATCAGGGTTCCATAACCTCATATTATTGACATTTTGACCTAAGGATTCTTTGTTGTGGGGTGCTGTCTTGCATTGTAGAAAATATAGCAGCTTCCTGGACTCTACACACCAGATACCAGAAGTACCACATAAACTATGACAGCCAAAAATATTTTCAGACTTTGTTAAAAGCCCTTGTAGGACAAATTGCTTCAGTTGAGAAGTACACTTGATTTAGTTTCAGATACTTGATGTATTTTTGATACTGTTGCAAATGATGTAGATTTTTAAAAAAGTTTTATGTCCATATTTATTGCCAGTATATTTTACTTGTATCCTGAGGTGTTGCTAAATATTCTAACAATACATAAGATTTTTTCTTTAGTCAATTCCAAAGGGCTTTTATGTACACTATCATTATTTTTCTTTTTCTAATATTTATATATTTTGTTTTTCTAGTGTTATGGCATGAGCTATGAACTCCACCACAATGTTGGATAGAAGTGGTAAGAATAAACATATTAGCCTTATCCTTAAACTTAGGGGAAGAAATATTTAATAGTTTGACATCAGGCACAGTGTTAGCTGCAGGATTTTTGTATTCGGTTGGGGCAAAAAAAATTTGTGTTCAGTTCAGTTGCTCAGTCGTGTCCGACTCTTTCCGACCCCATGAATTGCAGCACGCCAGGCCTCCCTGTCCATCACCAGCTCCCAGAGTTCACTCAGACTCACGTCCATCCAGTCAGTGATGCCATCCAGCCATCTCATCCTCTGTCATCCCCTTCTTGTCCTGCCCGCAATCCCTCCCAGCATCAGAGTCGTTTCCAATGAGTCAATTCTTCGCATGAGGTGGCCAAAATACTGGAGTTTCAGCCTCAGCATCATTCCCTCCAAAGAAATCCCAGGGCTGATCTCCTTCAGAATGGACTGGTTGGATCTCCTTGCAGTCCAAGGGACTCTCAAGAGTCTTCTCCAACACCACAGTTCAAAAGCATCAATTCTTCGGCGCTCAGCTTTCTTCACAGTTAACCTCTCACATCCATACATGACCACTGGAAAAACCATAGCCTTGACTAGACGGACCTTAATTGGCAAAGTAATGTCTCTGCTTTTGAATATACTATCTAGGTTGGTCACAACTTTCCTTCAAAGGAATAAGCATCTTTTAATTTCATGGCTGCAGTCACCATCTGCAGTGATTTTGGAGCCCCAAAAAATAAAGTCTGACACTATTTCCACTGTTTCCCCATCTATTACCCATGAAGTGATGGGACCAGATGCCATGATCTTCATTTTCTGAATGTTGAGCTTTAAGCCAACTTTTTCACTCTCCTTTTTCACTTTCATCAAGAGGCTTTTGAGTTCCTCTTCACTTTCTGCCATAAGGGTGGTGTCATCTGCATATATGAGGTTATGGATAATTCTCCTGGCTATCTTGGTTCCAGCTGGTGCTTCTTCCAGCCCAGCGTTTCTCATGATGTACTCTGCATATAAGTTAAATATGCAGGGTGACAATATACAGCCTTGACGTACTCCTTTTCCTATGTGGAACCAGTCTGTTGTTCCATGTCCAGTTCTAACTGTTGCTTCCTGACCTGCATACACATTTCTCAAGAGGCAGGCTAGGTTGTCTGGTATTCCCATCTCTTTCAGAATTTTCCACCTTTTATTGTGATCCACACAGTCAAAGGTTTTGGCATAGTCAATAAAGCAAAAATAGATGTTTTTCTGGAACTGTCTCGCTTTTTTGATGATCCAGAGGATGTTGGCAATTTGATCTCTGGTTCCTCTGCCTTTTCTAAAACCAGCTTGAACATCAGGAAGTTCACGGTTCACATATTGCTGAAGCCTGGCTTGGAGAATTTTGAGCATTACTTTACTAGCATGTGAGAAGAGTGCAATTGTCTGGTAGTTTGAGCATTCTTTGACAGTGCCTTTCTTTGGGATTGGAATGAAAACTGACCTTTTCCAGTCCTGTGGCCACTGCTGAGTTTTCCAAATTTGCTGGCATATTGAGTGCAGCACTTTCACAGCATCATCTTTCAGGATTTGAAATAGCTCAACTGGAATTCCATCACCTCCATTAGCTTTATTCATAGTGATGCTTTCTAAGGCCCACTTGACTTCACATTCCAGGATGTCTGGCTCTAGGTGAGTGATCACACCATTGTGATTATCTTGGTCATGAAGATCTCTTTTGTATAGTTCTTCTGTGTATTCTTACCAGCTCTTCTTAATATCTTCTGCTTCTGTTAGGTCCATACCATTTCTGTCCTTTATCGAGCCCATCTTTGCATGAAATGTTCCCTTGTTGTCTCTAATTTTCTTGAAGAGATCTCTAGTCTTTCCCATTCTGTTGTTTTCCTCTATTTCTTTGCATTGATCGCTGAGGAAGGCTTTCTATCTCTTCTTGCCATTATTTGGAACTCTGCATTCAGATGCTTGTATCTTTCCTTTTCTCCTTTGCTTTTCACTTCTCTTCTTTTCACAGCTATTTGTAAAGCCTCCCCAGACACCCATTTTGGTTTTTTGCATTTCTTTTCCATGGGGATGGTCTTGATCCCTGTCTCCTGTACAATGTCACAAACCTCATTCCATAGTTCATCAGGCACTCTATTTATCAGATCTAGTCCCTTGAATCTATTTCTCACTTCCACTGTATAATCATAAGGGATTTGACTTATGTCATACCTGAATGGTCTAGCAGTTTTCACTACTTTCTTCAAGTTGAGTCTGAATTTTGGTAATAAGGAGTTCATGATCTGAGCCACAGTCAGCTCCTGGTCTTGTTTTTGTTGACTGCATAAATCTTCTCCATCTTTGGCTGCAAAGATTATAATCAATCTGATTTCGGTGTTGACCAGTTCATGATGTCCATGTGTAGAGTCTTCTCTTGTGTTGTTAGAAGAGGGTGTTTGCTATGACCAGTGCGTCTTCTTGGCAAAACTCTATTAGTCTTTGCCCTGCTTCATTCTGTATTCCAGGGCCAAATTTGCCTGTTACCCTAGGTGTTTCTTGATTTCATACTTTTGCATTCCAGTTCCCTATAATGAAAAGGACATCTTTTTTGGGTGTTAGTTCTAAAAGGTCTTAAAGGTCTTCATAGAACCGTTCAACTTCAGCTTTTTCAGCATTGCTGGTTGGGGCATAGACTTGGATTACCATGATATTGAATGGTTTGCCTTGGGAACGAACAGAGATCATTCTGTTGTTTTTAAGATTGCATCCAAGTACTGCATTTCAGACTCTCTTTTTGACCATGATGGCTACTCCATTTCTTCTAAGGGATTCCTGCCCACAGTAGTATAATGGTCATATAATGGTCATCTGAGTTAAATTCACCCATTCCAGTCCATTTAATTTACTGATTCCTAGAATTCACTCTTGCCATCTCCTGTTTGACCACTTCTAATTTGCCTTGATTCATGGACCTAACCTTCCAGGTTCCTATGCAATATTGCTCTTTACAGCATCAGACCTTGCTTCTGTCACCAGTCACATCCACAACTGAGTATTGTTTTTGCTTTGGCTCCATCCTTTCATACTTTCTGGAGTTATTTCTCCACTGATCTCCTATAGCATATTGGGCACCTACTGACCTGGGAAGTTCCTCTTTCAGTATCCTATCATTTTGCCTTTTCCTACTGTTCATGGGGTTCTCAAGGCAAGAATACTGAAGTGGTTTGCCATTCCCTTCTCCAGTGGACCACATTGTGTAAGATCTCTCCACCATGCCCGCCCGTCTTGGGTGGCCCCACAGGGCATGGCTTAGTTTCATTGAGTTAGACAAGGCTGTGGTCCTATTGTGATTAGGGACGTGGGTTCGCTCCTCCTGGCCGCTGCCCCTGGCCTCGGGCGGGGTAGCTCCTCTAGGCTGCTCCTGCACTGTCGCAGCTTGGCACTCTCGGCCGCCGCTCCTGACGTCGGAGGTGGGTTAGATCCTCTCGGCCACCGCCCCTTGAGCGTGAGGTCCTCCCGACTTCTGCCGCTGAAGAAGGGCCAAAAGACAATGCCCAACCCCATGTCGCACAACCAACACTTCAAAAGTTGAACAAAGTGGGTTACAGGGTTTTGCCTCAACCACCATATTCACCTGACCTTTCACCAACTGACTATTACTTCTTCAAGCATCTCAACAACTTTTTGCAGGGAAAAAACTTCTACAACCAGCAGGATGCAGAAAATGCTTTCCAAGAGTTTGTTGAATCCCAAAGCATGCATATTTGTGTTACAGGAATAAACAAACTTATTTCTCTTTGGCAAAAAATGTGTTAATTGTGATTGTTCATATTTTGATTGATAAAGATATGTTTGAGCCTATTATAATGATTTAAAATTCATTATCTGAAACCACAATTAAGTTTGCACCAATCTGATAGATGGCTTTTATCATGTTAAAGAAATTCCTTTCAGTTCCAATCTGATGGGAGTTTTTATTATGAGTAGATGTTTGATTTTGCCAAAAAAATATTTTCTGACTCTATAGAGATTATCATTTTTATCTTTTATTTTATTAATGTGAAGAATTTCTGGGATTGATTTTCTAAGGTTAAACCAACCTGCTATTCTTGAGGTAGACCCAGCTAGGTTATTATGTTCTATGCTTTTTATATATTCCTGGATCCTGTTTGCTAATGTTTTTAAAGGAGTTACATTTGCCTTCATTAGGAATATTGGTCTTTATTATTTGTAATACATTTGTCAGATATTTATGTCATAGTTATGGTGGCTACAGAAAACAAGTTGGGAAATATTTCGTCATTCTCTCTTTACAGAAATGGTTTTTATATAAGATTGATATTTATTCCTTAAATGCCTGATAGTCATCAGTGAAGTAGTCTGGGCCTGAAATTTTCTTCATGGGAAGGTTTTTCATTATAAATTCAATTTCTTTAATTAAGACTATTTGCCTAAAACTTATAAAGAATTATTTTCCAGATTTTCTACTTTTTTGGGTGTTTCCTGCCCACCCCACCCCTGCCCCCGCCCAAGGACTCTGTCCATTTCATATACTTGCTAAATTTTTCGGCATTAAATTTTTCCATTCCTATAATAAACCATTAATATTCTTTTATATATAAAATCATATATCACATTATATCTGACTTAATATACCCTTAATTTAATACATCCTTGTATGGTATTGGAGAAGACTCTTGAGAGTCCCTTGGACTGCAAGGAGATCCAACCAGTCCATTCTGAAGGAGATCAGCCCTGGGATTTCTTTGGAAGGAATGATGCTAAAGCTGAAACTCCAGTACTTTGGCCACCTCATGAGAAGCGTTGACTCATTGGAAAAGACTTTGATGCAGGGAGGGATTGGGGGCAGGAGGAGAAGGGGCCGACAGAGGATGAGATGGCTGGATGGCATCACTGACTTGATGGACGTGAATCTGAGTGAACTCCGGGAGTTGGTAATGGACAGGGAGGCCTGGAGTGCTGCAATTCATGGGGTCACAAAGAGTCGGACACGACTGTGCGACTGAACGGAACTGAACAGAACTGAACTGAATTAATTGCATGATATGCCAGCATATCATGCAATATCGTTTAAGCCAGACTCCAATTGTTTTCCCTCCCATAAAAATTAGTCGTAAGAACTTCCATGAAGGCTTGGATATAAGGGAAAATCAAGATCAATGAAGTGTGAATATTCTGTTTATGTAGTTTCCTTGAGTTTTTAGGAGATGCTCTGAATAAGTATATATTCCAGGTGAATATTGAATGCTACTGTGTATAATCTATGGTTTGAATTACTCTCATAAAACTCAGCTAATCATGAGTTCTCAGTTCTTAATGTTTCCCAGTGTCCAGTGATCAGACGTTGAAGCCAAGAACTGTGTCTCAGAAGGAGAAGTACATTCCCAAAATGGCTTGACTTTGCTCCAGAATTTTGAGACATTGTTGTGATTTTTCCTAACGTAACCAGTCACAGTCTCCATAGAGCATTGAATTGTCACTGGATCTGTTGGATCATAGAGGCAAAAATGAATTGCTTACTGCTCTGCCATCTGTCTAGAAAAATGATATGCATGAACCTAGTAGAGAACAGACTTGTGGACACAGTGGGGGAAAGTGAAGGTAGGATGAGCTGAGAAAGTAGCATTGACATATATACACCATCATATGTAAAATAGGGAGTGGGAAGTGGCTAAATAACACAGGGATCCCGGCCTGGCACTCTGTGATGGCCTAGGGGGAATGCTAGACGGAATATGATGGAGGGAAGGGAGGAAGGCTCAAGAGGGAAGGAATATCTATCTATATATGTATGTATGTGTTAGTTGCTCAGTTGTGTGCAACTCTTTGCAGTCCCAAAGACTGTAGCCTGCCAGGCTTCTCTGTCCATGGAATTCTCCAGGCAAGAGTGGGTTTCCATTTGCTTCTCCAGGGGATCTTCCCAACCCAGAGACTGAACCTAGGTCTCCTGCATTGCAGGCAGATTCTTTGCCATCTGAGCTACCTGGGAAACCCATATGTGTGTGTGTGTGTGTGTGTGTATGTGTGTGTGTGTATGTGTGTGTGTGTATAATTATGTCTGATTAGTGTTATATGGCAGAAACCAACATAAAAGTGTAAAGCAATTTTCCACCAATTAAAAAATATTTTTTTAATTGCTTAAATTTCAGCCTGTATCATCTGGAAAGTCTTCTCTTCTAGACTCCAGTAAAAGCTTACAAATCTTTAGCTTATTTAGTAAATATGATACCAAGTTTTGTGGTCTTCAATAAAGTAGAAACTTGTACTTCATTTGATATATTATAGATCAACCTCCTTTCACAACCTCCTCCCTCAAACACTTCACTGAGGTGACAGACTCCTGTATTTTCCAGGAATTTATCCTTCATTTTCTATATTTCACTAAAGCATCTAGAATGTTTACATTGCCTTCTTTCCAGGTCCAGTTAATATGATGTCACTAGTATAGTGTGAGGAGAAGGCAATGGCACCCCACTCCAGTACTCTTGCCTGGAAAATCCCATGGACGGAGGAGCCTGGTGGGCTGCAGTCCATGGGGTCGCTAAGAGTTGGACATGACTGAGTGACTTCACTTTCACTTTTCACCTTCATGCATTGGAGAAGGGAATGGCAACCCACTCCAGTGTTCTTGCCTGGAGAATCCCAGCGATGGGGGAGCCTGGTGAGCTGCCGTCTATGGGGTCGCGCAGAGATGGACACGACTCAAGTGACTTACAGTGGTATAGTGCGATATCCCTGGAATTGGGAGATGATTCACATCCTTATTTATTAAATGGCAGCAAAGATTCAGAATTGACATAGTTTTGACGTAAAATGCTGCAACATCCTGCTGTTTCTTCCAGGTAAGGACAAATTGCTTCTAGAATTCTCCACTTCTTAGTTAAAAGAAAATCATTTGTAAAAGGTGTGAAAGCTCTCATTCTGTGCTCCCATAAAGACAGCAGCAGTTGGAGTGTGACTGTGATTAAGCTCATTACATCCACTGTCATTCTCTGGTACTCATAAGTTTTTCACATTGGCTAAAAAAACATTGAAGAGAGATGTGATAGGAGTTATCTTTTATCATCTCCCCTTTTCTGGGCATTTTAAGGTCCATGAGGGCAGAGAATTTTATTTTATTCATTGCTGTATTCATTATACTTAGACTCCTACTTGGCACTTGATCAAATATTTGTTAGATTAATTAATATTTATATGTAAATTGAAAGGTCTATGAAGCAATTGCAAGGGGTGCAGTTAAAGATATAAATAAAGGATTTATATCTTTATAAATCGAAGGCATTTTTATGGAGAGGATTTTGGAATTCATTATGTAAGTAGCAGGGAATTATTGAATAAGCTTTAAAGTGATGATTTATATTTTAGAAATATAATTCAAATGTTAAGTGGAAGATGGTTTAGAAGGTGAAGTCTGAAGATAGGGAGGCCTAGGAAATAGGACAAGTTAGAGATAGTCACTAGGTCTTCATGCTAGTCTCATGTTTCTGTCTGTCAACCATTGCTTTGTAATGAGTTAGCTTGACACCCATCTAAGATAAAAATTCTTAATAAGAATAGAAATCAATTTTTTAACCTTCTTAAAAGTATCTGAAAAATATAGCAAATATCATACTTAATGATGAAATATCAAAGTATATCCATTAAGGGAGGAACAAATATCTGGCAAGGATGCCTACTGAGAAAGCAAAGAAGAAATTCTGACAGCTATCAGCTGTGTACTGACCTGATGCTCATGACAAGGCTACACTTCTTATTCCTTAATACAAACAATTTCATAGAACATCCACATCTGCCAAGGTCACTCTGTGAATGACTGTAGTAGAGAGGGCAAAACCAAGACTATTCCTTAATCATTTCTGAGCTTCGGAAAATAGAACACTGTGCAGATCACAAAAACAGCCAAGTATCTCCCTCTGCTATTTCTATGGTCAATTAGAGCTTTAACTCCTTCCATCCCAACTACCCTCTAGATAAAGATGAAGGTACAAAATCATACAATCCAGAGCAAAATGCACTTCTCTGCTCCTCTTCAAAATTATATGATAGAAGCCTCAGTCCTTTAACAATTCTATCATAATCAGCATCTCTTGCTGAGATGCCTCACTGTTTTCTATGGCATTCCATCTCCCTTGCAACAAGTAAGCCAAAATCTGATTCTGCTGTTTCTTTGGTCTTTGGCTGGTGAACACCTACACTCCTTTATGGCAATTATTTAAAAATGGAGAGAAAAACAGATTCTCTTAAAAGGAGAAGCAATATCCTCAAGGCAGATCTAGGTTCACTTAAAGGGAGAAGGTTGTATATATGAACCGCACCTTTTCCATTCCTCTTTTGATGGACATTCAGGTGACTTTCATGCCTTAGCTATTGTAAATAGTGCTGCAGTGAACATTGGGGTGCATGCATCTTTTTGAATTATGATTTTCTCTAGATATGTATAACTGACTCATTTTGCGGTACACCTAAAACTAACACAACATTGTAAATCAACTATACTTCAACTTATTAAGAAAAAAAAAACCTACTGTTAAATATCCACATAAATGTTCAATTTTTTCCATTGATTTTTCTCAGTTCTAGAATTTCCACTTGATATTTGTAATTCTCAATTTTTTTTCTCATATCACTTCAGTTCAGTTCAGTCACTCAGTCGTGTCTGACTGTGACCCCATGAACAGCAGCACTCCAGGCCTCCCTGTCCACCACCAACTCCCGGAGTTCACTCAGACTCACGTCCATCGAGTCAGTGATGCCATCCAGCCATCTCATCCTCTGTTATCTCCTTCTCCTCCTGCCCCCAATCCCTCCCAGCATCAAAGTCTTTCCAATGAGTCAACTCTTCTCATGAGGTGGCCAAAGTACTGCAGTTTCAGCTTCAGCATCATTCCTTCCAAAGAAATCCCAGGGCTGATCTCCTTGCAGTCCAAGGGACTCCCAAGAGTCTTCTCCAACACCACAGTTCAAAAGCATCAATTCTTCGGCCCTCAGCCTTCTTCACAGTCCAACTCTCACATCCATACATGACCACAGGAAAAACCATAGCCTTGACTAGACGGACCTTAGTTGGCAAAGTAATGTCTCTGCTTTTGAATATGCTATCTAGGTTGGTCATAACTTTTCCTCCAAGGAGTAAGCGTCTTTTAATTTCATGCCTGCAGTCACCATCTGCAGTGATTCTGGAGCCCCCAAAAATAAAGTCTGACACTGTTTCCGCTGTTTCCCCATCTATTTCCCATGAAGTGATGGGACCAGATGCCATGATCTTCGTTTTCTGAATGTTGAGCTTTAGGCCAACTTTTTCACTCTCCACTTCTACTTTAATCAAGAGGCTGTTTAGTTCCTCTTCACTTTCTGCCATAAGGGTGGTGTCATCTGCATATCTGATATTGATATTTTCATATTGATATTGATATTTGTATTTGCATATTTGCATATGCATATTGATATGTCTCCCGGCAATCTTGGTTCCAGCTTGTGTTTCTTCCAGCCCAGCGTTTCTCATGATGTACTCTGCATATAAGTTAAATAAGCAGGTTGACATACAGCCTTGACGTACTGCTTTTCCTATCTGGAACCAGTCTGTTGTTCCAAGTCCAGTTCTAACTGTTGCTTCCTGACCTGCATACACATTTCTCAAGAGGCAGTTTAGGTGGTCTGGTATTCCCATCTCTTTCAGATTTTTCCACCGTTTATTGTGATCCACACAGTCAAAGGCTTTGGCATAGTCAATAAAGCAGAAATAGATGTTTTTCTGGAACTCTCTTGCTTTTTCCATGATCCAGAGGATGTTGGCAATTTGATCTCTGGTTCCTCTTCCTTTTCTAAAACCAGTTTGAACATCAGGAAGTTCACGGTTCCCATATTGCTGAAGCCTGGCTTGGAGAGTTTTGAGCATTACTTTACTAGCATGTGAGATGAGTGCAATTGTCCGGTAGTTTGAGCATTCTTTGGCATTGCCTTTCTTTGGGATTGGAATGAAAACTGACCTTTTCCAGTCCTGTGGCCACTGCTGAGTTTTCCAGATTTGCTGGCATATTAAGTGCAGCACTTTCACAGCATCATCTTTCAGGATTTGAAACAGCTCAACTGGAATTCCATCACTTCCACTAGCTTTGTTCGTAGCGATGCTTTCCAATACCCACTTCATTTCACATTCCAGGATGTCTGGCTCTAGATTAGTGATCACACCATCATGATTATCTGGGTCGTGAAGATCTTTTTTGTACAGTTCTTCTGTGTATTCTTGCCACTTCTTCTTAATATCTTCTGCATATTTTAATCTTTTAGAGCATGTTGAAAATAATCATTGAAGTTTATGTCCAGTATCTTAAAAAAGGTTGAGAGGGAGAAGGCAAAGGGAACATTTGGAAAAACAGCTGAGGATCCAAGGCACTGCTTACAGCTGTGTTGGCTGTATTCTGCCAACGGGATTATGAATAGGGTGCTGCTGCTGCTGCTGCTGCTGCTGCTGCTGCTGCTGCTAAGTCGCTTCAGTCGTATCCGACTCTGCGACCCCATAGATGGCAGCCCACCAGGCTCCCCCACCCCTGGGATTCTCCAGGCAAGAACAGTGGAGTGGGTTGCCATTTCCTTCTCCAGTGCATGAAAGTGAAAAGTGAAAGTGAAGTCGCTCAGTCGTGATTCACTCCGCGACCCCATGGACTGCAGCCCACCAGGCTCCTCCGTCCATGGGATTTTCCAGGCGAGAGTACTGGAGTGGGTGCAGGGGAGGCTAAAATCCAGACTGGGCTCCTCTAGCCAAACTGTGTGCTCTCAGGCTGGCAGGGAGGACTACCTTTAAAAAAGTGCATGGTGGCATAGTATGACTTGACTATGGCTTTCTTGAGGTCAAGGAAGAGTTTGCTGTAGACTCAGCATGAGTTCCAGAGGGAGAATGTACAGAATTCTATGAGGATGAGAATCTGGGGGATAGAGTGGATCTGGACATCTTGGGCTTCATATAGTAAGTGAACTAATCAGGGATAAAGTATTTGTGACATGATCAACCCTGTCTCAAGTAGAATGTAGCAGTAAGACTTTGAGATTTGAGGCTGGGGCACCTCCTGCCAGAGGCATGAAGAGCAATGGTGCCCAGTTCACTCTGTCTAACAGCAAGGTTAATGCCAGGGAAGGGACAGTCTTCCATAGATTCCCTGCCTGTGGGTCTCTCTCCTAACTCTGCAACAGGAAACACTCTGTGGTAACCACTCAATTCTTGCCAGTTGAGTCATAGAGGCCAGGAAGGGGCTGTCTCACCTGGAATACAGAAAGTTCCTCTTTTCCTTGTACATTTTTTTCTGCTTATAGTGTTGTGGCTGGGGGAAGCTCATAGAAAAGGATGTGTTCTTTCCTGCTTTCACTACACATGTTTTTCTCTTTCTTTCTCCTAGGAATACTCTCCTACCTGGTTGATAAGTAACTGACCTCCTTTCAAACACAATTTAGAAATTAACTCTTTGGTGAAGGCTTCACTGACTCCTGAATTGAACTTGATTCCGGTGGTGTAATGGTGGAAGAAGGACCTCAGTCCTTGCCTGCTTTGAAGAAAGAATTCAGCAAACAGACCAAGATTGTGAAATAGAGACAGCATTTATTAGAAGCAAAGTGTGTGTGGAAGATCACATGGGTGAACTCAGGGTGAGTTGTGTGCAGGAGAGGTGGCTTAAGTTCCTTATATGGGGGCAGTTTTCCAGGTTGTCTCCGGCCAATCCTTTCACTTGTGCCTAGCTTAGTCTGTCAAAGGGCAGCAGGAAATCAATTATAGCTGTTCAGCCGGGGACCTATCTATCTCCTACCTCAAACTGATTTCTCTTTTGAATTCCTACTATTTTTATTACAGCACCACTCTCAAATTAATACCATTTATTTGTTTACATATTTCTTTCTTTTTAAGCCTACATAATATCTTTTATTCTTTGGTCTCTATCACATAGCACAATTCCTAACACATAAAGCTGTTTAATTATACTGAATCAAGTACTAAGTTGATTTTAAAATAAACTAATGTGATCTAATAGAGTGAATATGGCATCTGAAGGTAGAAACCCCAGCTTCCAGATCCACCTGTGCTGACTACATTTATTTATATGAATTAATACACTATGTTCTTAACCTCTGTACCTTTTCATTTCCTAAAGTGTAAACTAAAGGTATTGGTTGAATCTCTAATATCACTTTCAGCATCACTATAGTGATTCAGATTGATATTCCTTATGCTTGACCTTTTTAACTGAGTTTTCATCAGTTTATGAAGAGCAGTTAGCATTTCTAGCCACAGAAAGTTAATGTGACCACTAGAAATAAGGCTTTTGCTCAAGCACTAAGAGCTAACTAGGATATCTGGCCTTGAACACTTGAACACTTCCCAAAGCTATCAGATCTCTCACCCTGACCTAAAAAAAACAGCAGTGTAATTTATGAAGCTTTTATTTATATAGAATTCATACAATGAGCTTGGAGTCATTGCATTTTCTTGAATATAAAAATGATTACATCATTAGGGCCGTTTGGAACCTGTGATTAACTGGAATGATTTAAAAGCTTATACACATACAATTAAACCATGTCATTAATGAATAATCTCCTTCCCACATATTGTATTAAAAAACTGACTGCCAGGAACCAGTTATCAAAACAATATGATTTCAAATGAATTACATAAGCAATTCAGTATGTATTGCTACATAAGCAATACAGTATATATTGCTACATAAGCAATACAGTAGTTCTAGCATTATGAAGATGATGTTTACAAATGATTGAATTGCCTTTGAACTGTTTCCACAAAGAGCTACATTAATTTATAATATGAGGACTCATTATCAAAATTATGCTATTTTCTCCAGCTGCTTTTGTAAAAAATAGCTGAGTTTTTGATACTAGTAGGTGGATAGAAATAGTATAATATAGTGCAAAATAATCTATAAATACAAATAATATTAGTGTTATCAACCAGTGTAGATTTATCTCATGTACATCACGGTGGTGAGGGCAAGGAATATGTCATTCCAAGAGGGTGTCTGCTGACTTATATTGATTAGATCATGGTCATTGTATTGGTTAATGTGCTCTGAAGACTGACAAGGGCAGTTCAGGTCATGATCTCCAGTAAATTATTATTGCATTTCTGTGTGAACATGTATAAAGAATCAAAACACTGGAATTTTCTCAGCTGAAAAAAATTGCTATAACTATATTCAAATGACTATAAAGGTTTTTAAAATTACTTTCCAAAAAAATAAAAAATAAATTGCCTTTGAGTGAAGAATGTTATTTGTGTCAATACTAGCTCTCAGATATAATCAGTTTGATATTTGAAAAGTGATTATTATTCTCCATATAACAGAAAACATGTCCACTCTTATTTTTGGTGTAAGGCCAATATAACTGCCAAAACCTTAAAAATATTTTAGTATTGGGATATTTCCAGGAAAGCAGAGGACTCATTCTTAGTGATAGTCTGTTTACCAAGACCATGTTCCTATGTGAAACATGGAAAGCACTTCCCCTTAGTTACAGGAACATTTGTATTACTAGTAGAATACAACATCAAGTGGTCAGTATTACCTCAGGTATTCTTGACTCTGATGCCACAATGCATTAGTGTCCCACTGCTGCTGTAACAAGTTTCCCCAAATGCAGTGCCTTAAACAACACAAATTCTATTCCTGCAGTTGTGGAAGTCAGAAGCCCAAGATGAGTCTGTGAGCAACAGTCAGGCTGTCATCTGGCTGCACTCCTTTTGAAGGCTCCAGAGAACTGGTTTCATTCGCCTTCTCCACCTCCCAGGGCTTGCCGCATTCCTGGGCTCATGGCCCCTTTCTCTGTCTTCAAAGCACATCACTCCAGCCTCTACCACCAGCATCCCTCCTCCTTTCTCTGATTTTCACACTTACTTTTCTCTTATAAGGACCCTATGGCTACATTTGGGCCATTTAGATAATTCTCCAGCATAATCTCCCCACCTCGTGTCCATAACCACGTTTTCAAAGTCCCTTTTACCATGAGAGGTACTCAATGCAAGGATTCTGGGGATAGGACATGAGATTGTTGAGGTGGCATTTTTCTTTTCTTTCTTTTTTTTTTTTTTTGACACAGAGTTCTTTGTATTCTGTCTGATAAAATCTATGGTTTCCTTCCCAGAATAACATATTTTAAGGGCATAAGGTAAAATTTGTAACAACACAATAGAAAAAAATTGTACTAAAATGCAATAATCAAAATATTAAAAATATAACTGTGTGCTATAGTAATATGTGTGCCTTTTAAGTTATTGCATCATTATTTTAATGTCTAATAATAACTCTATTAATTTCAAAACAATAATGGACATAATATTTTCAACTACTGTTGTGTAATATGAAAATATCTGACTTCTATTGTACTACTAATAGTGTGGTTATGATTTTTTTCCCTGTACACTAATAATTGTAGGAAATATTAAGCTTCAATTGGAAGTTAAGGCAAAAACTATAATTTTTATTTCTACCCATGATCTTGGACTGCAAGTTAAGAACCCCTACACACAAAGGTCTGTCTAGTCAAGGCTATGGTTTTTCCAATGGTCATGTATGGATGTGAAAGTTGGACTGTGAAGAAAGCTGAGTGCCAAATAATTGATGCTTTTGAATTGTGGTGTTGGAGAAGACTCTTAAGAGTCCCTTGGACTGCAAGGAGATCCAATCAGTCTATTCTAAAGGAGATCAGTCCTGGGTGTTCTTTGGAAAGACTGATGCTAAAGCTGAAGCTCCAATACTCTGGCAACCTCATGTGAAGAGTTGACTCATTGGAAAAGACTCTGATGCTGGGAGGGATTGCGGGCAGGAGGAGAAGGGGATGACAGAGGATAAGATGGCGGGATGGCATCACCAACTCGATAGACATGAGTTTAAGTGAACTCCGGGAGATGGTGATGAATAGGGAAGCCTGGTGTGCTGCCATTCATGGGGTCACAAAGAGTCGGACACGAATGAGCGATTGAACTGAACTGAACTGAACTGAAATATGTATATCTGACTAGGAAAGATTGAAATGTGATTTTTAAATTTTATTTTATTGAGGTACAGCTGATTTACAATGTTGTGTTAATTTCTGTTGTATAGCAATGTGATTCAGTTATATATATGTATACGTATTATACACAATATTATACACATACACTCATATATATATTCTTTTTTCATATTCCTTTGCATTATGGTTAATTTTAATACTTCCAGCATTTGTTGTCTCAGAAATTTAGGCGAAAATATTAAGCCTTATCTTAATATGTGGACATTTGAGAATTGAATTTGTAATGCTTTTAAAAGTTCTTTATAGTCTCACTTTAAAATAATCAGCATGATCCACTTAGTTGTGGAGCCTGCTTGCAATTTCTAATCATGGATTATTTTATAATAATCATGCTTATATTTTGACTATCTAATGAGTACATCTTTCTGGTTAGTAGTAAACTGTAGGCCAAGTGTAACTGTTTAAACAGGAAAGCAGATTCACAGGCAGAAAAGGTTACACAGGGATGAATTTTGCAGTGTCAAATCCCTCTAAACATTATTATAGCTTTTTTGAACATGGCAAATGATTTGATGAAAAGAAATGTTCTGCAGTAGTAATAAGAATAAGAAGTTGCAGCCCTGAAACATTTCATATTAAGTGTAAGTCCACACTTAACATGGTTCCCACTTCATTCCTCCAATTATCAGGGAGTCAGCACTTTCATTTTTCGTGATTTCAAGTTCTATAAATTTTGAGTGTATCTGTCTGTTGTGTTGTGTATGTGTGTGCCTGTACAATTTACATAAAACAGAAAATTGTCATGATGGACAAGTTTGAGAACATTTGAAAAATTCTAATAAGATCAGCTATATCAATGTTTTACTTTTTCTTGACTGAAATCTTTTTCTATACATTTTTCTTTTTATTTATTTTTGATGAGTTACAGCTTTAAATTATCATAGAATAGCTGAGGCATTCAAGGTCCCAACTGCTGTGAAAGTCCTTATGAAACATGAGATAATACGTTCCTTTGATCAGAGAATGAGATAAATCTGAGTTCCTTTAGTCATAAGTGACATTTGCTAAGTGGAATGTTATGGTTAGAATCAAGGAAGTGAGCACAACTGGAGAAATGTCTTTTTAAAAATTATTTGCCACTAAATATTAAAAATTTAGGCAGTGATCTGCCAAAGATATCAAATGTGACTGCATATAATAAAATATAAAATTTGGGTAATATGATTTTGTGAAAGAAGAAGCAACTCAATCCAGTATTCTTGCCTGGAGAATCCTATGGACAAAGGAGCCTGGGAGTCTCTGGGGTTTCATGAGTTGGACACAACTGAGCAACTAAGCACACACACACACTATGATTTGAAGAATAAAAAAGTTACAGATCTAAAAAAAATACAGACCTGACAGTATATTTATTATTTGCTTCATTTAGTGTTCATTTTCCAAATATTCATTATGCAGGGTCTAGGTAAGGAAAAGATGAATGCTCCCCAATTCTTCTCCAAAATCATAGTTTGGTAAAGAAGGTTGCAAATGAACCAACCAAAACTATGATATATCTCCCATGAAGGTGCAAAATAGATACGCATGTAAAGTGTTTTGGAAGCAGAGAGTGAAGCACAATTTTAATTTTAAAATATTTACAAAACCTGTCAAGATAGAATTACATTTCATTGAAGCATATACTAAGATTGGAATTCTGACTCTATCACTTACTGAGTTTGTGAAAGACGTTTGATATTTTGACTCTCAGATATAATAAGATTGGAAAAGGCAATGGCACCCCAGTCCAGTACTCTTGCCTGGAAAATCCCATGGACGGAGGAGCCTGGTAGGCTGC
Organism: Ovis aries; assembly: GCF_016772045.2. Lineage (NCBI taxonomy): Eukaryota > Metazoa > Chordata > Mammalia > Artiodactyla > Bovidae > Ovis > Ovis aries. Next base: position 2,462,907 of record NC_056059.1, read on the forward strand.
AGTCCATGGGGTCGCTAAGAGTCAGACACGACTGAGCGACTTCCCTTTCACTTTTCACTTTCATACATTGGAGAAGGAAATGGCAACCCACTCCAGTGTTCTTGTCTGGAGAATCCCAGGGACGGAGGAGCCTGGTGGGCTGCCGTCTATGGGGTCACACAGAGTCGGACACAACTGAAGTGACTTAGCGGATATAATAAGATATCACTTATGTGTGGACAGTGATACAGATGAACTTATTTACAAGACAGAAACAGACTCACAGACTTAGAGAGTGAATTTATGGTTACCAAAAGAGAAGTGGGAGAGGGATAAATTAGGAGTTTGGATTAACAGATACGCACTACTATGTGAAAAATAGATAGACAATGTGGCCCTGCTGTATAGTACAAGGAACTATATTCAGTATTTTGTAATAACCTGTAAGGGAAAATAACCTGTAAGGGAAAATAATCTGAAAATAATATATGCATATATCTATGAATTTAGATTATTTGTATCTGAATCACTTTGTTATAAACCTGAAACTAACACAACATTGTAAATCAACTACACTTCCATTAAAAAATGCTTGACTTTTTAAAAAATTGATTTTTAGTCATTTTTAGGAATTCACCAGGGAACAGGAGATTCAAACAGTGGGTACATTCTTTTCCTTTCAGAAGTTGTGATGGTGAAATGAAATGGTTAGGAAGTTAGGCAGCCTGATTCTGAGTCTTCTTTGCTTAAGCACTGGTTGACCTGGGCTGTTTATTCAGTTTCTCTTGAGTTAAGCTAAGCAAAAGATAAACCAGATGATTATCTGTGTGGCCCCTCTTACATTCCATTTTATGACTATAACTCAGCAACAGTTTTAGTAATGGTACTTGGGGCCTGCTTCAGAAGGAAATTTAAGCAAAGTCTGAGTATTTTCTTTTGACCCAGTTGCTGGGGTTACTACCAAGAGATTTTCACACTGGGGCAATCACAAAAACCTTGCAAAATGCTATGAGGTCTAATGAAATATTGCTCCCTTTTCTTTAAAGGAGAGTTCTACCTTAAATTGAGATGTTCTGTTAAGTCCTGTACTTTTGGTGGGAATTAGGGTATTCTAAATTGTAAAGATAGGATTTGGATAACTAAAGGTTGTAATAGTTCCTGTCTAGATCAACCAGGCAATCTATTAAACACCCTTAACCTAATCCAGGGGGAGAAAGGAATGCTTGATTTAACTTGGAAACTCTGGGTATGCTTCATTCCACACCCAGTAACACACTAAGAAGGAAATTCTCTTTTATGCTGTGGAACTGACAGAATTACATTTTAGCCAGAGGTTTTCTAAGAAGGTTTCTGAGCCTCTTATGATGTTTAATCAAAGAAGATAGGTGGCTTCCAGGTAAGGTGGGAAAATAGCGCACGTATGTTTGCTCAACTGCTTTACCTGAACTTTAAATGCAAATTTAAAAATCCACATGTAAATAAAGTAAAACCAAAACTGAACAAAAGTAAACAAAACCCAATTTTAAAAAAAAGAAGAAAAAGAAAAGACAACTGGAAAATAAACCTTTTCTATACTGAAATTAACGAACAACTGCAATTTCATATGTACATCTTTAAAAAATGTCTGCCTCTATTCTATAAATAATAATTATATAATAATTATTAATACTTATAGAATTATAATTGTTATTATACAAAACAATAAGGACCAAACTGGAAAACAGCTTTGAGATATGACATAGATCTCTAATTCTGAGTCCAGAGCGACCAGCTGGAAATGAGGAAGCTCAGAAAGAGCCGATTGAGAGCCACACTGGAAGCCGTCTCTGTAGCGGGTGTGGGTGTTACTTGGCAATGGAGAAACTCGCTTCACCCCTATTTCCTCAGTGTTGTGCAGGGGTGATTTATGTCATGCAAAAGGAGAGCACTTCACATCTCACCCTTGAGTTGTCTGACTGTCCTTCTGAAGTCTATGCCAACCACATTTGGGAAATACTCCTCACTCAACCCACCAGCAATGAACTCTAAGCCTGTGGCTTTTCTAAATCAGCTGGACAATGTCTCATCCATCTGTGGTTTAACTTCATCTTTTAATGTTGACCCTGCTGCTTGCTATGAACTTTTTGCAGTAAAGCATATCTGCCCAAGCTTCAATCTCTACTCATAAGCAACTTTCATTATCCTTTCTTGAACCACTGATTTTTAGGACCCTCGAATACTTTTCCCTCCTAAGAAATCTTTTTGAAGTTTTATTCTTTTATGACATCTCATGCTCTCCCTCATGACACAGTTATTTCTGTTTATAATGCAAGTTCCTTAAGATAGAAATCATGCTGGCTTTGTCTTTGTTTATTTCCCGTATCTCTGAGTACAGTTCTTCTCATAAAACAATCATTCTCTGAATGCTAGTCAATCTTTTTTTTTTTCTTTTTGAGAATCAGATGAATATGAAAGCCTTTAACTCCTAAAAGATTTTTTTTTTGTTTTTTTCTCGGAACAGAGCAAATCTCAGATGAGTACAGCGTTATCTTTCAAGGTCTTGGAATCATCATTGTGAAGCAAATGAGTTCCTTAGTTCTCTTTGACTTTGCCAGACCTCTGACGTGATAAATACCACCCTTAACCTTGAAAATCTATTTACAGCTCAGGTGGCTTGAAAATTCTCTCAAATATTCAATCATCTCACATAAATTGTCTTGCCTTTTCTAAGTATATTCCCTATATGTCATTACATCATTTGTCCAAGACTGTGTTTTCTCTTGCTGAAGTCCTTATTTTTTAGAGAGACTCATTTTTCCTTTAATCTCCTTTCTCATATACTATTTTATGCACACAAGTATGTGTGTAACATGTATGTAATTTGAAAGTGTGGTGATTAGAGGAACAGCCATGAGAACATGAACAGTTTACAGTTCTCCAAGCTCTTCTCCCCGTTTCTCTACCTTGTTCATATTGGCTAGATTTTGTGTTTCTCATTCCCCAGCTTTTTTTCTTAAATTTTAATTTGAAAGTTTAAATTATGTAAAACTTGTAAGAATAATGCAAAGAACCCCTATGCTTATATATACTTATATTTATGTAGATATTTACATATATATGCATATGTTGTAGAGGAAGAGAATTAATATATATGTATTCTTTTCTCAGGATCATTTGAGAGTAAGTTGCAGATATCATTATCTTCCTTTATCTCTACATATTTCAGTGTGATTCCCTAAGAATAAGACATTACTTTTTTATACAACCATAGGACAGTTTCCAGCTTCAGTAAATGTATCACTAACATAATACTCTTACCTAATTTACTATTCACATGTTCAAATTCTTATCTTGGTTTGTGAGTCTTTATACATGTTATTAACAACATATTATATAATAATAGTATATAAAATAATGGATAATAAAAGTTTTCATTATTTTTAGTGTAATCTACTAGCTCAGTGATTTCTAAATTGCTTCATGTATACTTGGGACTTTACAAATTGGAAAATAAATGTAGTTTAATGGAAGGGACACAGGGCTGAGAGGCACGAGAGCCAGTGGCAATCACTCAAATTTCAGAATTTCTTCAGTTATTTTGTGACTGAATGTTCAGTCTGGGTGTTTCCCACTCAAAGCCAGTAAAGAGGCAAGGTTGATGGAAAGGAAAGTTTGCTTTATTTTGGATGCCAGCAACCGAGATGAGGGGAGGGTGGACTCCAGTCCAAAGGCTGACTCCCCCAACACCCGACCCCCTAGCTGACAACCAGTGGACAAGAACTTTTATAGATAGAGGGAGAAAGCCACATGTAGAAACCTCTGACAGTCCTCTGACAGTCATCTTGAAATTCATCATGTGATGGGCTAACCAGCATCATCTTGATTATGTTAAGTACAATTAATCTTCAGTTCCAGGGTAAGTCTATTCCCATTTCCTTGAGGCCAGTTCTCGGAATTGCAGCACCTTATGTCATGGTTACAGTCTGGCGATCACATAGTTAACTGCCTTCACCTGGTACAGGTTTCAGTATCTATAAGACAGTCCGCAGGATATGGCTGAGAATATTATCTGTAACCCTAGAGAAGGAAATAAAAGTCCTTAACTATGCTTATTGACTAAGCTATTATTATTTAATCTTGTTAGATTGTTTTCCTTTGTTTCTGTATTTTCTCACTTCTCTGATTAAACTTATTTTTTTAGCTGTTCTTTTTTTTTTTTCATAGACAAAAGGCAGGCAGAGAACATGGAGTCAGGGTGTCAAGCAAAGGACTATAAAGTCCTGCTCCATTTCAAGTTGCTTTCTTGATTTTCAAGTCTGCTTTGTGAAATCAGGCTTATGATTTAAAATTTTTGGTCCCTGGCTTCCTTTTAAGAACTTTTTGTGTGTGTGTGTGAACCATAGTTTTCTGGGATTTATACTAGCATTGTATGTATAGCAATCTTCTGACTTAAGAATTTTTTCCATATGTGATGAATTAATAAAAAGAGGGTCAGAGAGGTCTCTCTACATTTCAAAAGTCATACAGTCCAGAAATACTAGAGCAAGCATCTGAACTCAGATCTAACTTGAAAGTGTTGTTTTTGTTTGTTTGTTTTTATTGCTTATCAGATCTAAACAAGGTGTGTCTTATGAGCGCTGAAGCTCCACAGTTTGGTTTCATGTGATGTTAGCTCTGACCCTGATTATCTCCACTCCTCCCCTCCTACAGTTAATCTTCTCACCTTCGCTACACCTACATGCTCCTTCCTGCCACAGTGGTTGTACTCAGGGCTCCCTACCATACCACTTTATCCATAGTCACATCTCACCTACCTTCATGGTCATCTCTCCCCGCTTCTTTCTCTGACTACGTCATGATGTGTTGCTTTCCTAATTTCCTTTCACATCTTCTACTTTAGACTGGTTCCAAATAGGAAAAGGAGTACATCAAGACTGTATACTGTCACCCTGCTTATTTAACTTATATGCAGAGTACATCATGAGAAACGCTGGACTGGAAGAAACACAAGCTGGAATCAAGATTGCTGGGAGAAATATTAATAACCTCAGATATGCAGATGACACCACTCTTATGGCAGAAAGTGAAGAGGAACTAAAAGCCTCTTGATGAAAGTGAAAGAGGAGAGGGGAAAAAGCTGGCTTAAAGCTCAACATTCAGGAAACGAAGATCATGGCATCTGGTCCCATCCCTTCATGGGAAATAGATGGGGAAACAGTAGAGACAGTGTCAGACTTTATTTTGGGGGCTCCAAAATCACTGCAGATGATGACTGCAGCCATGAAATTAAAAGACGTTTACTTCTTGAAAGAAAAGTTATGACCAACCTAGATAGTATATTCAAAAGCAGAGACATTACTTTGCCGACTAAGGTCCGTCTAGTCAAGGCTATGGTTTTTCCAGTAGTCATGTACGGATGTGAGAGTTGGACTGTGAAGAAGGCTGAGCGCGGAAGAATTGATGCGTTTGAACTGTGATGTTGGAGAAGACTCTTGAGGGTCCCTTGGACTGCAAGGAGATCCAACCAGTCCATTCTGAAGGAGATCAACCCTGGGATTTCTTTGGAAAGAATGATGCTAAGGCTGAAGCTCCAGTACTTTGGCCACCTCATGCGAAGAGTTGACTCATTGGAAAAGACTCTGATGCTGGGAGAGATTGGGGGCAGGAGGAGAAGGGGACGACAGAGGATGAGATGGCTGGATGTCATCACGGACTCAATGGATGTGAGTCTGAGTGAACTCCGGGAGATGGTGATGGACAGGGAGGCCTGGCGTGCTGCACTTCATGGAGTCACAAAGAGTCGGACATGACTGAGCGACTGAACTGAACTGAACTGAACTTTTATGATTATTTCTGTTCTTTATTATGTTTTGTCCTTAGAATTTAGAATGTCTCCATTCAAAAAATGTCTCCTAGCACATCTGCAAGTAATAAAATGGCAAGAATTATATCATATATGTCTTTTTTATAACACTCTATCATTATTTGATGCTGGACATGAATTGAAAGCTTAGTTCCTAGTGACTAAGTTTCTTTTTACAGTTGATCTGCAGATTATTTGAACAGTTAGAAACATGACACCAGCATATATTAATATAATTTCCAAATTTTAGTCTTCATTTCTTTTTACTCAGTACAATTTTATGCAATAATTTGTTCACTTACAGTTATCTGTCCGAATCTATGGTCTTTATTGTTGTTAGTCCGCCTGTCTATATGCTTTCAGGTCAGCTTATCTCATGAATAATGACTGATGCTACCCATTAGGCACCTATAATATGCTAAACATTATTACAATTTAATCTTATAAAATAAATTATGGTTACTTTATTTGTATATATCATCTCCGGTACCCAAATCACTTATCAAGACAGCCGCTATTTATATGGAAGTCAAGTATTAAGGCTCTGAAGGATTTGTCAAAGACTGCCCCAGTGAAGACAAAAGTTACTATTGTAAGCTAGTGGGGTGTGATTTCAAAGACTGAAATTTTCTCCATACCATACTTTGTTCATCTTTATTTCATGGAATTTAAAACTATATTATATAATCACATACTGGCATATACACTTAATATGTACAAATGTATATTAAACATCATCAGCAGGGGTTTTTTTCTGATACAACATAGAAGAAGTCAGTAGTTGAGGTTCAATATTTTGCTTCTTTTGCTGTACTGTCTATATTATTTCTATTAAGCATTTTGATGATGCTTAAAATTGGTGGGAAAATGAGCTAGATAGGAAAGAACATAACACAGGCACTTTGAAAGAAAATCATGTCTATCATTCATTGAAATAATACTATCATGCCCAAATTATTGTATTCTTATAATAGTCCTTTCATCTAACACAACATAAAAATCTTGTCATTTTTTAAAAAACAGGTACTAATGCCAAAATTTCTCAAATATTAGATGACAGATGATTATTTCATACTGCACATACATATTTATGAATCTAGCTTATTTTGTATTTTGTAACTTTAAAAATATTGGTTAACAACCCAGATAGAAGCTGAAGTCAACAGACAAAAGTCAAGAAAATATGTACTCTCCATAAAAAGTACCAGAGCCAACAAACTACAGAGAGATTTAATTATTTTTAGGAAACTTACAAGAAATAATTTATCCTGGGTCATGCTTGTGAGATAATTCACTGATTAAATCAACAAGCCAGAGAGACATGAATCCTGGAAACTGAAGATAAAGTTTAATCTTAGAAATGCTAACCTGATCATGAAAGAATGTTAAAATGACAAAAATGTTAGTAACTGATAAGGAAGCTCAAAAAGGCAATGAGGAGAGTGGAAACTGGACAAGAGAAAGGATCCTAGATATTTAGCCCTGGTTAGTCGGATATAACCAAAATACAGAAAATCTCTAAAACACAGAAAACCAATTTAGGAGAGAACCAAAGCTTGGAGGAAGTGCCTTTGGAACATCTGTGGGTTATAATAATAACCTCAGTAAACAACATTTTTATATAACATCTACATTCCAGAATCATCAGGAAAGGACCGACCTCTTCAGAAAATTGTCTCTGATTATGAGGTCAGGATAATATTAGCTTCCCTTTCATTTGAAATAAGTAAATTGGAATTCAGTATATAAGTCATGTTGTGGTCAGAGGATCTGCACACAGTAATATGATTCAGAATCTTGGAGCAAGCACTTAAAATTGACTTTAGACAGAAAGTGCAGGGACAAGACCTGCTTGACATGGGTCCTATCTCACCCTTCCACCAGAGCTATTGTTGTTCAGTCGCTAAGTCATGTCCAACTCTTAGCAACCCCATGGACAGCAGTATGCCAGGTTCCTCTCTCCTCCACTATCTCCTGGTTGTTGTTGTTGTTCAGTTGCTCGGTTGTATCTGACTCTTTGTGACCCCGTGGACTGCAGCATGCCAGGCTTTCCTTTCCTTCACCATCTCCTGGAGTTTGCTTAAACTCACGTCCATTGAATCAGTGATGCCATTCAACCACCTCATTCTCTATCATCCCCTGCTCCTCCTGCCTTCAATCTTTCCCAGCATCAGGGTCTTTTCTAAAGATGAGGCTGTTTGCATCAGGTGGCCAAACTACTGGAGCTTTGGCATCAAACTTCCAATGAATATTCAGAACTGATTTCCTTTATGATTGAATGGTTTATTTTCCTTGCAGTCCAAGGGACTCTCAAGAGTCTTCAACATCACGGTTCAAAAACATCAATTCTTTGGTGCTCAGTCTTCTTTATTGTCAAGCTCTCACATCAATACATGACCTCTGGAAAAACCATAGCTTTGACTATATGGAACTTTGTTGGCAAACTACTGTCTGCATTTTAATATACTGTCTAGGGAGCCTGGTGGGCAACTGTCTATGGGGTCACACAGAGTTGGATATGACTGAAGTGACTTAGCAGCAACAGCAGCAGGCCTGTCATAGCTTTTCTTCCAAGGAGCAAGCGTCTTTTAATTTCATGGCTCAAGTCATCATCTGCAGTGATCTTAGAGCCCAAGAAAGTAAAATCTGTCACTGTTTCTATTGTTTCCCATCTATTTGCCATGAAATGATTGGGCCAGATGCCATGATCTTAGTTTTTTGAATGTTGAGTTTTAAGCCAGTTTTTTTCACTTTCCTCTTTCACCATCAACAAAATGCTTTTTTAGTTACGTTTTGCTTTCTTCTATAAAGGTGGGGTCATCTGCATGTTTGAGATTATTAATTTTTCTCCCAGCAATCTTGATTTCAGCTGTGCTTCATCCAGTCTGGCATTTCGCATGATGTACTCTGCGTATAAGTTAAATAAGCAGGGTGACAATATACAGTCTTACCGCACTCCTTTCCCAATTTGGAACTAGTCCATTGTTCGATGTCTGGTTCTAACTGTCGCTTCTTGACCTGCATCCAGATTTCTCAGGAGGTAGGTAAGGTGTTCTGGTATTCCCATCTCTAAGAATTTTCCACCATTTGTTGTGATCCACATAGTCAAAGTCTTTGGCATAGTTAATGAATCAAAGTAGATATTTTTCTGGAACTCTCTTCCTTTTCCTATGATCCAGCGGATGTGGGCAATTTGATTTTTGGTTCCTCTTCCTTTTCTAAATCCAGCTTGAACATCCGGAAGTTCTCGGTTCAAGTACTATTGAAGCCTAGCTTGGAGAATTTTGAGCATTACTTTGCTAACATGTGAGACAGGTGCAATTGTTTGGTAGTTTGAACATTCTTTAGCATTGCCTTTCATGGGATTGGAATGAAACTGACCTTTCCAGTCCTGTGGCCACTGCTGAGTTTTCCAGATTTGCTGGCATATTGAGTGCAGCACTTTCACAGCATCATCTTTTAGGATTTGAAATAACTTAACTGTAATTCCATCAGCTCCACTAGCTCTGTTCATAGTGATATTCCCTAAGGCCCAATTGATTTTGCACTGCAAAATTTTTGGCTCTAAGTAAGTGATCACATCATCGTGGTTATCTGGGTCATTAAGACTTTATTTGTATAGTTCTTCTGTGTACTCTTGCTACCTTTTCTTAGTATCTTCTGCTTTTATTAGGTCCACATCATTACTGTCCTTTATTGTGCCCATCTTTGCATGAAATGTTCCCTTGGTATCTCTGATTTTCTTGAAGAGATCTCTAGTCATTCCCATTCTATTGTTTTCCTCTGTTTCTTTGCATTGATACTTAGGAAGGCTTTCTTATCTCTCCTTGCTACTCTTTGAAATTCCACATTATGGATATAGCTTACCTTTCCCCCTTTGCCTTTTGCTTCTCTTCTTTTCTCAGCTCTTTGTAAGGCCTCCTCAGACAACCATTTTGACTTTTTGCATTTTTTCTTCCTTGGGGATTGTTTTGATCACTGCCTCCTATACTGTGTTACAAATCTCCATTCATATTTTTCAGATACTCTGTCTATCAGGTCTCATCCCTTAAATCTAGTTCTCACTACCACTGTATAATTATAAGGAATTTGATTTAGATCATACCTGAATGGTCTAGTGGTTTTCCCTACTTTTTCAATTTAAGTCTGAATTTCCCAATAAGGAGTTCATGATCTGAGCCACAGTCAGCTCCCGGTCTTGTTTTTGCTAACTGTATGGAGCTTCTCCATCTTTGGCTGAAAAGAATATAATCAATCTGATTTTGGCATTGACCATCTGGTGATGTCCATGTGTAGAGACTTCTCTTGTGTTTTTGGAAGAGGGTGTTTGGTATGACCAGTGTGTTCTCTTGGCAAAGCTCTGTTACCTTTTGCTTTGCATCATTTTGTACTCCAAGGTCAAGCTTGCCTATTTTTCCAGGTGTCTCTCGACTCCATATTCTTGCACTCCAGTCCCCTATGATGAAAAGGACATCCTTTTTCGGTGTTGGTTCTAGAAGGTCATGTAAGTCTTCATAGAACTGTCCAACTTCAGCTTCTTTGGCATTTGTTGTTAGGGTATAGACTTGGATTACTATGATATTGAATGGTTGCCTTGGAAATTAACAGAGATCATTCTGTTGTTCTTGAGATTCCACTCAAGTGCTGCATTTTGGACTCTTCCATTGACTATGAGGGCTACTCCATTTCTTCTATGGGATTCTTGCTCACAGTAGTAGATATAATGGACATCTGAATTAAATCCACCCATTCTGGTCCATTTTAGTTCACTGATTCCTAAAATACTGATATTCAGTCTTGCCATCTCCTGTTTGACCACTTCCAATTTACCTTGATTCATGGACCTAACATTCCAGGTTCCTATGCAATGTTGTTCTTTACAGCATTGGACTTTGCTTTCACTACTAGACACATTCGCACCTGGGCATTGTTTCTGTTTTAACTCAGCCTCTTCATTCCTTCTGGATCTATTTCTCTGCTTTCTTAAAGTAACATGTTGGGCGCTGACTGACCTGGGGAGTTCATCTTCCAGTGTCATATCTTTTTATGTTTTCATACTATTCATAGGGTTCTCAAGGCAAGAATGTTGAAGTGGTTCACCATTCTCTTCTCCAGTTGACCATGTTTTGTCAGAACTCTCACCATGACCTGCCCATCTTGGGATGCCCTACATGGCATGACTCATATTTCCATTGAGTTAGACAAGGCTGTGATCTATGTGATCAGTTTGATTAGTTTTCTGTGATTGTGGTTTTCATTCTGTCTGCTCTCTGCTCATTTAACTTATATGCAGAGTACATCATGAGAAATGCTGGACTGAATGGAGCACAAGTTGGAATAAAGATTCTGAGGAGAAATATCAATAACCTCAGATATGCAGATGACACCACCCTTATGGCAGAAAGCAAAGAAGAACTAAAAAGCCTCTTGATGAAAGTGAAAGAGGAGAGTGAAAAAGTTGATTTAAAATTAAACATTCAGAAAACTAAAATCATGGCATCTGGTCCTATCACTGCATGGCAAATAGATGGGGAAACAGTGGAAACAGTTAGAGACTTTATTTATTTTTTTTGGAGGGGGGGGGCCTCCAAAATCACTGCAGATGGTGACTGCAGCCATGAAATTAAAAGACACTTACTCCTTGGAGGAAAAGTTATGACCAACCTAGATAGCATATTCAAAAGCAGAGACATTACTTTGCAACAAAGTTCAGTCTAGTCAAAGCTATGGTTTTTCTAGTAGTGATGTATGAATGTGAGAGTTGGGCTATAAAGAAATGAATCTGTTGGTATATTGAAATGCAGTTGATTTTTGCTTTTTAATTCTGTAGTCATCCAGTTTTGTAAACCCTTTTAATAACCCAAATGTACAAATTTTTATTGAATTTCTATATAAACAATTTTATCATCCTTTGCATAAAAAAAAAAAAGAAAAGAAAAGAAAGCTGAGTGCTAAAGAATTGACACCTTGAACTATGGCTTTGGAGAAGACTCTTGAGAGTCCCTTGGACTACAAGGAGATCCAACTAGTCCATCCTAAAGGAGATCAGTCCTGAATATTCATTGGAAGGACTAATGCTGAAGCTGAAACTCCAATACTTTGACCTCCTGATGCAGAAAACGGACTCATTTGAAAAGACCCTGATGCTCAGAAAGATTGAAGGCAGATTGAGTAAACTCTGGGAGTTGGTGATGGACAGGGAAGCCTGGCGTACTCTAGTCCATGGAATTGCAAAGAGTTGGACACGACTGAGAAATTGAACTGAACTGAACTGAACTGCCCTCTGATGGATGAGGATATGAGTCTTGTGGAAGCTTCCTGATGGGAGGGACTGGCTGTGGAGTAAACTAGGTCTTGCTCTGGTGGATGTGGCCATGTTCAGTTTATCTTTAATCCATTTTTCTGCTTATACTTGTGGCTGTATTCTCTCTCTTTATTTTGGCCTGAGGTCAAACTGTGGTAGTTGTATAATGGTGATAATGATGATAACTCCTTCAAAAAGACTTATGCCAGCAAGCTGCATCTCCCAGGACTGTTGTATTCAGTGTCCCTGACTCTCAACCCAGGCCTCTGCCAGAGATGTCTCAACACTCACAGGCAAGTCTTGCCCAGTCATTTGTGGGGTCACTGCTCCTTTCTCCTGGGTCCTGGTGCACACAAGATTTTGTTTAATCCCTCCAAGAAGCTGTTTCCAAGTCCTGTGCAAGTTTTGTGATGAAATCCCGCTGGCCTTCAAAGTCAAATTCCCTGGGGCTTCTCAGTCCCTTTGCCAGACCCCAAGGTTGGGAAATCTTGTGGGGATCTTTTGCAAAAGTGTGAGAACTTCTTTGGTGTATCTTTGGTATGACTATGTCCTGGAGTTTGCTCAAATTCATGTCCATGAAGAGCAGTCCATCACTGCTATCTAATGATCTCATCCTCTGCTGCCCCCTTTTCCTTTTGCTTTCAATCTTTCCCAGAATCAGGGTCTTTTCCAATAAGCTAGCTCTTCACATCAGGTAGCCAAACTTTTGAAGCTTCAGTTTCAGCATCAGTCCTTCCAATGAATATTCAGAGTTGTTTCCCTTAGGATTGATTGATTTGATCTCCTGGATTGCAAGGAATTCAAACCAGAGCTGAAATCCACACTAAAGACCTGAATAACTAAGAGTGGAGTTTTGAGTATGTTTATCTTGTCTGTGACTTGGAAAATTGTCTGACTCTAAAGGAAAATTCTTATGTATCTTTATATATTTTCCCTTTATAAGGAAAGTGGAAAGCAAAGCCCTCAAAGTGTATAATTTTATGACTGGAGGAAGAGAAGGAATTATTCTAAAATGATTTCAATGAAATATTCTCTAGAAGCATTTGGTATTACTGGTTTAGATCATACAGATACAGAGTAGTTACATAATATATATCATAAAAATGCTTTTAAAATCGTGATGAATGGATATTAAAGCACAGACAGTTTTGTTCAAACATTCCTTATGATTCACTACAGTCAATTCTAATTTAAATATCCCCTAAAAGAGTCTTCACTGACAAAGGAATAATTTCTTGGTGCCAATTCTTACCTTTCTTTGATGAATAGCTTTCTTAAGTTACCCACATTTGCCATTTTCAACTACACATCTTCATGAGAAACTAGCTATGTGTAGCTAACAGATTTAGGAGCTTTCATTTGTGTTGAGACATATTTGGCTCATAATGTAGGGACTAAATTTTCCTGGATTTATAGTGATGTTGTTATATTTTGGGGAAAACTGTCATAGAAAACTGTCTCAGCTAAAAATAGAGGAAGATACAGAGGAATCTGCTTGCCAGTATTAATAGTTATAAATACAGTTAAATTGCCTTTGCTCATCAAAAAGAAACAATGATTAGGAAGTCTCCTCTTTAGGGAACTTCTTAAGTTGCTTATAATTTGCTTGAAATTCTCCTTTTTCCATATTTAAGTTCACTGTTCCTTATTTTCCCCTTATAATTGGTGGAATAACCCAAGAAAAGAGCTACTCAGGTATGAAATCTGTAGCAACAAACTTAGTTAAGAAGTGGCCTGAAAAATAGGGAAATTCGTATTGTGTAACTCAATTTCATCTGGTCCTTTTTTTTCTTTTTATTTTTTAAAATTAATTTACTTATTTTAATGGAAAGATAGTTACTTTACAATATTGTGATGGTTTTTTGCCATCATCTGGTTCTTAGTTTGGGAATTCCTGGAAATTCAGGTTTATTTTAAAGTATGATTGATCCAAAAGTCCTAAAATGGACTCTTGATTACCCTAAATTCAAGGGAAAAATACTAGAATAGAGCTAGACTTTACACTAAGTCAGATTCAGAATCAGATTTTTTGACTCCATTAAAAATGAATGGGATCTTCCTGATTTTTCTTCAGGAGAAGTATGTGGAAAAAAAGACAAAACCACAGCTTTGGCAGCTGTTAACAATTCCTTATAACCACCATTCATGTTTAAAATCTGATGAACATTTGCTATGTTATTAGAAGCAGTATCAGGATAGACTAATATTTTGAATGAAAACTTAATTTGATGAAATATGTTCCCTGACTGTAAGCATCAAATTAAGTCCATGTAAATAAGAGAAAAGTGGTTCAAATTTTTTAAGGAAAAGTTCCTCTTAAGAAATGTTCAGTTTTCCCATTGAATTTCCTCATTACAATAAAGATGTGATTTTCCAGAGGAGATCTTGACTGATGGGGTGGATAGTAGTGCTTAATGGCACAGTCTTTTCTAATCACAGATTTTTTTAAACCAATTAAGAACAGTATTAGTCCCATGTCTTCACTTTGTAGGTGTTTGAAAAAGTGGAAACCAGAGAGGTTAGGGAACTTGCTTAAGATTATATAGTTTTAAATATTCTTTTCTGTAGTTTACTGAAAACTTATTATTTAGGTTTTTTTTTTTTTTCCAATTTTCTTGAGTTTACTCAGAGCAGATATTTTGGTTGGACATGGAAGGTCTCCTAATTCTTAACTTGAAAAGATCTCCCAGATTTTAACTTGAAAAGATCTCCCAGATGGATACCTTTTCCTATCCTTAATTCTCTGTTTAACTATACTATAAAGTCTTAAAATAAACCTCCTAAATTTTGTTCACTTTAGGATTTTTATTTAGCTTTTCTCTTTTTTCAAAAATTAATTTTTTTGTAGTATGATTGGTTTATAGTGTTGTTAGTTTCTGCTGTACAGCAAGGTGAATGAGCCACACATATACATATAATCTCCTCTTTTTTGGATTTTCTTCCCATTTAGGTCACCACAGAGCACTGAGTAGAGTTCCCTGTGCTGCACAGTAGGTTCTCATTGGTCTTCTATTTTGTACGTAGTATTAATATGTATATGTTAGTCCAAATCTCTCAATTCATTCCACCCCCTTTTCCCCATTGGTGTCCATGTTTGTTCTCTAAGTGCTTGTCTCTATTTCTGTTTTACAAATAAGATCAGCTATACCATTTTTCTAGATTCCACATATTTGTGTTAACACGTGATATTTATTTTTCTCTTTATGACTTACTTCACTTTATGACAGTCTCTAGGCTTCTTAGTGATAAAATCAGGATTTCACATAAATTGTGATTCCACAGCACATCTTCACAATAAAAAGTTTAATGTGCTCCTCCAAAAAATGAAAATAAAAGATGATAACTGTTATGCTTCCAGTGATCCTAATATTCAAATTCACTGACTACAATACCTAATTCTTAACATTAATGTACCTGATAAATTCAATAAGATAGGATGAGAGAGTTGGGCTAAAGGATGTGAGTAATCTCACCTGTTTGAGTCTGGACAATTGGTCTTACTCTTCTTTAGAGAATATTTTCTAAAAATGACTTGAATACTCATGACTGTCAAATAAGTCAGAGTGTCTGTTGTTCCTACTTCTGGATAAACATTGACAAACACTTATTTGATTGTTCTCATTTTCACTATGGGAGAAGAAAATGGCAGCCCACTCCAGTATTCTTGCCTGGAGAATCCCAGGGACAGAGAAGCCTGGTGGGCTGCCGTCTATGAGTGCGGGGGGTGTGTCACACAGAATTGGAAATAACTGAAGCGACTTAGCAGCAGCAGCAGCAGCAGCAGCAGCAGCAGCAGCAGCAGCATTTTCATTATTGCTTATTAATTTCCCCAAACTTCTGTCATTACAAAATATCATGTTTGTAGAATGTTATGGTTCCCAAGACTGCATCTTTGTGTACATTGTGATATGATAGTTACTCATTTGTGTTCGACTCTTTGAAGCCACTGGACTGTAGCCCACCAAGGCTCCTTTGTCCATGGAATCCTCCAGCAAGAATACTGAAGTGGGTTGCCATTCCCTTCTCCAATGGATCTTCCTGGTCCAGGGATCAAACCCAGGTCTCCTGCATCAGAGACAGTTTCTTTACTGTCTGAGCCACCACGGAACTTCTTGTGTACATTAGCTATGTTTTTGGTAGATGCTCCTTCATCATCTCAATAATATAAGTAGAGATTTCTCTGAGTCATGATGTAAGTTGGATTTTATTTACCCCCTGTCCACTGGGTATTTCTGTAGTCTCAGATAATTGCCCTTTCATGTTTCAGAATTTATTTTATCTGTTAGAACTAAAGTTCTATATTAATGTATTTATGTGTGATCCATTACTCACATATTTGTCATGAATAGTCAGAATAAGGGCATTATAGCAGATCTTTTTGGAAGTACAAAGATGGCTATAAAGTTATGGTTCCCAGTTAGTTCAAAGAACACTATCTCTTAAACGTGTGGTTGAATTAATAAAGCACTGAACTTTGAGTCAGTTTCTTCTAAACAGATGATCTGTCTGAAAAATAGCTTGTATTACAAGCACTTAGGCCAGGTAGATCCTGTATAAAAATAGTTATAATTCAAGATTTTGATAGATGGTGACATACAGTACCACCTAAGTACTATAGATGCACAAAGCAGTGAGAAAGTAATTCCTTCCCTGGATACAAAATAGGAATGTACTATGGGCAGTCAAGTTCTGCAGGGAATTGTGTCCTGTGTTTAATGATCTGTTGAGTTAAACATTTCAATATAAAGTCCAAGGAGAATTGTCTTTTAAATACTTGGAATTATGCTATGAAACCCAAGTCAGAATAAGGAGTTAAGATTACATTTCAGACTGTTTTTATATGAATGAAAATGGGTATGATATCAGATGTGGTATCTGCTGTAGACATAGAAGGACTAAAGATGTTACTATACAATGCTAAGATTTTGAGAGATGTAATTATTTTAGTTCTGAAGACAATTTTTTCCATTGTTTTTAAATTATGTGATTCAAGCTTGATTCAAAAGAGCTGTTCTATATACAAAGCTAGGATTTAAGGACTCGGTTCTGGGCTACAATACAAAATTGTCTCTGTGTCTTGCTATATAGTATATGAACTTCTCTGTAAAACAGTAACACCCAAGGAAAATCAGAAAGTGACTGAGCTGAGTACTCTGCTTTTTTTTTTTTTTTTTAAGATGGTATGGTGGGGAACAAAAAGCACAAACACTAGTGTCAAAAACTGTGTCTGACCTGGCTTCCAGCAGCTTGTATTTTTCAGTGCTTTGGGAAAGTTATTTAACTCTTTTTGAGTCTCAGCTTTTCATCCATAACATGTAGATAATAATACCAACTGCAAATCTGATGTGAAGATTAAATTTATATTACAGTAAGTAATGAGAAAAATGACAGTTGCTTTTTTTAACAGTCTAATTTTATTGTATTATTATTATTTTATATTATTTTTTGCTGTGCCTTGTGGGATCTTAGTTCCACAATCAGGGATTGAACTTGAACCCCTGCTTTGAAAGTGCAGCGTCTTAATCACTAGACCACCAAAGAAGTTCCGACTGTTGTTCTTAACATTATCATTATCACTGCCGTTATTACCTAATGGCAAATTTACTCATTCGGAATTGGTAGTATATCAAAACGTTCTTATTTGAGCCTGTGTGAGATATAGTCATGGTAATCAAATATTGGCCTGTTGACACATTTAATGGATCCATATTAGGAAGAAAACAGAGAACTCCAAATAATGATAAAAACCAGAAATTTATTAGAAATGTATAGGTACAGCTTAGAGAATTTGTGATTAATTCCTAAAACCTTTCATTTATACCTTTGTTAGATTAGTTTATGCTAAGCAAAACATAAAATTTAAGCCACACTTTTTTGTTATTTCTAATTTTTAGGCAAGACTAAATAATTTGTGAAAGTATATAATTTTCTTTTTTTTTTTGGATCTTACATTTTAAGTTCCTATTATTATAACACTGAAAGATGAACTTCCCAGGTTGGTAGGTGCCCATTATTCCACTGGAGAAGAGTGGAGAAATAACTCTAGAAAGAATGACGAGATGGAGCCAAAGCAAAAACAACAAGTCTTCCAGTTTTGGATGTGATGGGTGTTGGAAGTAAAGTCCGATACTGTAAAGAGCAATATTGCATAGGAACCTTCAATGTTAGGTGCATGAATAAAGACAAATTGGAAGTGATCAAACAGGAGATGGCAAGAGTGAACATTGACATTTTAGGAATCCGTGAACTAAAATGGACTGTAACGGGTGAATTTAACTCAGAAAATCATTATATCTACTACACTGGGCAAGAATCCCTTAGAAGAAATGGAGTGGCCCTCATAATGAGAGTTAACAGGCAGGAAGGCCAGGCTCCAAACAGAGGAAATAGGCTGCAAATGTCAGACATTTTTATCTCTCTTAAGCAGCAGGAGGAAACAAACTAGCAATATTTTTTTTTCCTTCTCTATGCAAATTTAAAAGAAGGTTTCTCTTAAAATACTGTGCTGTCATAATGACACCTGGTCACACCTGAAGTTAACTATTCTCAAATCTTGAGTTAGCCAATGCATTTTTCTTAGGGAAATTTTTGTCTTAAGCTATATTAATGTACTATGCATTTACCCCAGACTCTGTCTTAAAGTCAGTTCAGCCTAATGGCTCAGAACCTACTTGACAAACCATTATGTTATACGCAGATATTGTTCCCCTAATATATGTAAACAAAACTACTTGTATGGTAATCTACCCTTCTACAAGTTTCAAGTCAATCATTTTATGACCTGGGATGAATTGTCTGCTGCTAAGATTATCCCAAAATACATCTTATGGATGAGGGGCCTGTGCCATTCTGAGTTTTGAGACATTCCTTTCTTTCCTTTCATTAACAGACTGCTATGACTATATAACATCCAACTGAAGACTAGCGGGGGGGGGGGGTACTCTTTCAGCCCCCTTCTGATGCCTATGTCAGAAGCTTTCTCTATCTTCTTTATACTTTAATAAAACTTTACTACACAAAAGCTCTGAGCCATTAAGCCTCATCTTTGGCCCTGAATTGAATTCTTCTCCTCTGGAGACCAAGAATCCCGGCGTCTTTTTGTGGGTCAACAACAACCTTTCAATAGTTAACAAAAGAGTCCAAAATGCAGTTCTTGGATGCAATCTGAAAAATGACAAAATGGTCTCCTTTCATTTCTAAGGCAAACAATTTAATATCACAGTAATCCAAGTCTATGCCCTGACCAGTAATGCTCAAGAAGCTGAAGTTGAACAGTTCTATGAAGACCTACAAGACTTTCCAGAACTAACACTCAAAAAAGATGTCCTCTTCATTATAAGGGACTGTTATGAAAAAGTAAGTCAAGAGCTACCCGGAGTAACAGGCAAATTTGGCCTTGGAGTACAGAATGAAGTAGGGCAAAGGCTAATAGAGTTTGGCCAAGAGAATGCACTGGTCGTAGCAAATACCCTCTTCCAACAACACAAGAGAAAACTCTATACATGGACATCATCAGATGGTCAACTGAAATCAGATTGATTATATTTTTTGCAGCCAAAGATGGAGAAGCTCTATACAGTCAGCAAAAACAAGACTGGGAGCTGACTGTGGCTCAGATAATGAACTCCTTATTGCCAAATTCAGACTTTAATTGAAGAAAGTAGGGAAAACCACTAAATGATTCAGGTTTGATCTAAACCAAATCCCTTATGATTATACAGTGGAAGTGACAAATGGATTCAAGGGGTTAGATCTGATCGACAGAATGCCTGAAGAACTATGGATGGAGGTTTGTGATATTGTACAGGAGGCAGTGATCAAGAGCATCCCCAAGAAAAAGAAATGCAAGAAGAAAAAATGATTGTCTGATGAGGCCTTACAAATAGCTGAGAAAAGAAGAGAAGCTAAAGACAAAGGAGAAAAGAAAAGATATACCCATTTGAATGCAGAGTTCCAAAAAATAGCAAGGAGAGATAAGAAAGTCTCCTAAATAATCAATACAAATAGAGGAAAAGAATGGGAAAGACTAGAGATCTCTTCAAGAAAATTAGAGATACCGAGGGAATTTTCATGCAAAAATGAGCACAATAAAGGACAGAAGTGGTATGGACCTAACAGAAGCAGAAGATATTAAGAAGAGGTGGCAAGAATTCACAAAAGAATTATACAAAAAATGTCTTCAGGACCCAGATAACCATGATGGTGTGCTCACTCATCTAGAGCCAGACATCCTGGAATGCAAAGTCAAGTGGGTCTTAGGGAAGCATCACTATGAACAGAGCTAGTGGAGGTGATGGAATTCCAGTTGAGCTATTTCAAATCCTGAAAGATGATGCTGTGAAAGTGCTGAACTTAATATGCCTGCAAATCTGGAAAACTCAGCAGTGGCCATAGGACTGGAAAAGGTCAGTTTTCAATCCAATCCTAAAGAAAGGCAATGTGAAAGAGTGTTCCAACTACTGCACAATTGCACTTATCTCACACGCTAGTAAAGTAATGCTCAAAATTCTCCAAGCTAGGCCTCAGCAATACGTGAACTGTGAACTTCCAGATGTTCAAGCTGGTTTTAGAAAAGGCAGAGGAACCAGAGGTAACATTGCCAACATCTGCTGGAGCATTGAAAAAGCCAGAGAGCTGCATAAAAACATCTACTTTTACTTTATTGACTATACCAATACCTTTCACTGTGTGGGTCACAACAAACTGGAAAACTCTTCAAGAGATGAGAATACCAGACCACCTGACCTGCCTCCTGAGAAATCTGTAAAAGTTCAAGAAGAAACAGTTAGAACTGGACATGGAACAACAGACTGGTTCCAAATAGGGAAAAGAGTACATCAAGACTGTATACTGTCACCCTGTTTATTTAACTTATATGCAGGGTGCATTATGCAAAATGCCGGGCTAGAGGAAGCACAAGCTGGAATCAAGATTTCTGGGAGAAATAGCAACAAACTCAGATAAACAGTTGACACCTCCCTTATGGCAGAAAGAGAAGAAATAAAGAGCCTCTTGATGAAGTGAAAACTAACATCTTGGCATCTAGTCCCATCACTTCATGGCAAATAGATGGGGGGAAAATGGAAAGAGTGAGAGACTTTATTTTGGGGCTCTAAAATCACTGCAGATGGTGACTGCAACCATGAAATTAAAAGACATTCGCTCCTTGGAAGAAAAGCTATAACCAACCTAGACACCACGTTAAAAAGCAGAGACATTACTTTACCAACAAAGGTCCGTCTAGTCAAAACTGTGGTTTTTCCAGTAATCATGTATGGATGTGAGTGTGGGACTACAAAGAAAGCTGAGTGCTGAAGAATTGATGCTTTTGAACTGTGGTGTTGGAGAAGACTCTTGAGAGTCCCTTGTACTTGCAAGGAGACCCAACAAATCCATCCTAAAGGAAATCAGTCCTGAATATTCATTGGAAGGACTGATGCTGAAGCGGAAAATCCAATATTTTGACCACCTGATGCTAAGAACTGACTCACTGCAAAAGACTCTTATGCTGGGAAAGATTGAAGGTGGGAGGAGAAGGGGATGAAAGAGGATGAGATGGTTGGATGGCATTACCGACGTGATGGACATGAGTTTGAGTAGGCTCCAGGAGTTGGTGTTGGACAGGGAAGCCTGGCATGCTGCAGTTCATGGGGTCACAAAGAGCTGGACATGATTGAGTGAGTGAACTGAACTGATTCATTATAATCATTAGATTTCTTTTCAATTTGTGATTAGGACTGCATGAGAACCTCATAGACACATTTATTTCACATCAAGTCTGAGGTCAAGATTAGTTAGGATAGTCTTGGCTGCAAATAACAAATAGTCCCCTAAATTCAGTGGTTTAGATAATAAGAAGACCAATTACTTTCCTCTCTAACAGTAAATGTTGGTATAAGGTCATCAGAGTGCTTTTTCTTTTATGTGATTATTCACTGACTAGCTGACAGCCTCTCTGCCACTTTTGAAATGTTGCAACCAAGGTCACACAGGGCACTGCCATCCTATCAGTCATAGGGGAAAGGGACATGGCCTACCATATGTGGGAGAATTTATGAGCCCTCTCTGAAAAAGGAATTTGCAACCTTTAATCATATCCCATGGGGCAGAACCCAGCTCACATAGCCAGAGCTGACTGCAGGGAAATGGAGGCTTGTTCTTGCCAAGAGGAGAGGACAGTCATTTTAATGGACCTCCAGGAGTCTCTGCCACAGTTTTCAATGTCAAGGCAAATAGACTTAGTGACAAATGTTTTCTGTATTCATTTGCTACTTTGGGGAGATTTGTCAGTCATACAATTTTCGCTGCTTCAGTTTTGTAGGCATGTTCAGTTTAGCTCAGTCGCTCAGTCATGTGTGACTCTTTGCGACCCCATGGACTACAGCACGCCAGGCCTCCCTATCCATCACCAACTCCTGGATTTCACTCACACTCATGTGCATTGAGTTGGTGATGCCATCCAGCCACCTCATCTTCTGTCATCCCCTTCTCCTCATGCCTTCTATCTTTCCCAGCATCAGGGTCTTTTCAAATGAGTCAGCTCTTCGCATCAGGGTGGCCAAAGTTTGGAGTTTAAGCTTCAGCATCAGTCTTTCCAATGAATATTCAGGACTGATTTCCTTTAGGATGGATTGATTGGATCTCCTTGCAGTCCAACGGACTCTCAAGAGTCTTCTTCAACACCACAGTTCAAAAGCATCAGTTCTTCAGCGCTCAGCCTTCTTCACAGTCCAACTCTCACATCCATACATGACCACAGGAAAAACCATAGCCTTGACTAGACAGACCTTTGTTGGCAAAGTAATGTCTCTGCTTTTGAATATGCTATCTAGGTTGGTCATAACTTTTCTTCCAAGGAGTAAGCGTCTTTCAATTTCATGGCTGCAGTCACCATCTGCAGTGATTTTGGAGCCCCCCAAAATAAAGTCTTACACGGTTTCCACTGTTTCCCCATCTATTTCCCATGAGGTGATGGAACCAGATATTACCTCCTGATAAAAAATGAGAAAATATACACTAAAACTTGATGTTAAGACCATGCATAAATGTTAACGAGAGAAGGGACAAAAAGAAACAGGCATTGTTAGTCTGAAAATTGACCCTGAGTGAAATGATTAATCCATGGTAATTTCATGTTCTCTTAGGTCACCATGGTAATAGAAATGAATAAGCTCCTCATGGGACCAAAATCTGTACTTCAAAAGCGCGATTTGTCTCGGGAATAATTTTCTTTGGTTTTCCTGTTCATTGCTACAAAATGGAGAGTGAGATGAACTGGGACAGTAGGACTGACATATAATACACTGTGCTGTGCTATGTGCTTAGTCATTTAATTGTGTCTGACTCGTTGTGGCCCTATGGGCTGTAGCCCACCAGGCTCCTCTGTCCATGGGGCTTCTCCAGGCAAGAACACTGGAGTGGGTTGCCATGTACTCCTCCAGGGGATCTTCCCATCCCAGGGATCAAACTCAGGTCTCCAGCATTGCAGGCAGATTCTTTACCATCTGAGCCACCAGGCAAGCCCCATATATACAGTACTATTGTAAAATATATAGCTAGTAGCAACTCAGTTCAGTGCTCTGTGGTGACCTAGAGGGGTGTCATGAGGCAGAGTGAGAGGCAGGTTCAAGAGGAAGGAAATATATATGTGTATATATATGTGTGTGTGTGTGTGTGTGTGTGTGTGTGTGTGTGTGTATACGGCTGAGTTGCTTCATTGTATAGCAGAAACTAACACAACTTTCTAAAGCAGTTACATTACTATAAAAATAAATTAATATTGGCCTGTAGTTTTCTTTTTTTGTGACATCTTTGTCAGG
Source organism: Ovis aries (assembly GCF_016772045.2). Classification (NCBI taxonomy): domain Eukaryota; kingdom Metazoa; phylum Chordata; class Mammalia; order Artiodactyla; family Bovidae; genus Ovis; species Ovis aries. The sequence continues at coordinate 2,486,851 of NC_056059.1, forward strand.
TTTTGGTATTAGGGTGATGGTGGCCTCATAGAATGAGTTTGGAAGTTTACCTTCCTCTGCAATTTTCTGGAAGAGTTTGAGTAGGATAGGTGTTAGCTCTTCTCGAAATTTTTGGTAGAATTCAGCTGTGAAGCCATCTGGACCTGGGCTTTTGTTTGCTGGAAGATTTCTGATTACAGTATCAATTTCCGTGCTTGTGATGGGTCTGTTAAGATTTTCTATTTCTTCCTGGTTCAGTTTTGGAAAATTGTACTTTTCTAAGAATTTGTCCATTTCTTCCACGTTGTCCATTTTATTGGCATACAACTGCTGATAGTAGTCTCTTATGATCCTTTGTATTTCTGTGTTGTCTGTTGTGATCTCTCCATTTTCATTTCTAATTTTATTGATTTGATTTTTCTCTCTTTGCTTCTTGATGAGTCTGGCTAATGGTTTGTCAATTTTATTTATCCTTTCAAAGAACCAGCTTTTGGCTTTGTTGATTTTTGCTATGGTCTCTTTTGTTTCTTTTGCATTTATTTCTGCCCTAATTTTTAAGATTTCTTTCCTTCTACTCACTCTGGGGTTCTCCAACTCTTCCTTTTCTAGTTGCTTTAGTTGTAGAGTTAGGTTATTTATTTGACTTTTTTCTTGTTTCTTGAGGTATGCCTGTATTGCTATGAACTTTCCTCTTAGCACTGCTTTTATAGTGTCCCACAGGTTTTGGGTTGTTGTGTTTTCATTTTCATTAGTTTCTATGCATATTTTGATTTCTTTTTGATTTCTTCTGTGATTTGTTGGTTATTCAGAAGTGTGTTGTTCAACCTCCATATGTTGGAATTTTTAATAGTTTTTCTCCTGTAATTGAGATCTAATCTTAATGCATTATGGTCAGAAAAGATGCTTGGAATGATTTCGATTTTTTGAATTTATCAAGTTTAGATTTATGGCCCAGGATGTGATCTATCCTGGAGAAGGTTCCATGAGCACTTGAAAAAAAGGTGAAATTTGTTGTTTTGGGGTGAAATGTCCTGTAGATATCAATTAGGTCTAACTAATCTAATGTATCATTTAAAGTTTGCGTTTCTTTGTTAATTTTCTGTTTAGTTGATCTGTCCATAGGTGTGAGTGGGGTATTAAAGTCTCCCACTATTATTGTGTTATTGTTGATTTCCCCTTTCATACTTGTTAGCAATAAATGCTGGCGAGGGTGTGGAGAAAAGGGAACCCTCCTACACTGCTGGTGGGAATGCAAACTAGTACAGCCACTATGGAAAACAGTGTGGAGATTCCTTAAAAAATTGCAAATAGAACTCCCTTATGACCCAGCAATCCCACTTCTGGGCATACACACCGAGGAAACCAGAATTGAAAGAGACACATGTACCCCAATGTTCATCGCAGCACTGTTTATAATAGCCAGGACATGGAAACAACCTAGATGTCCATCAGCAGATGAATGGATAAGAAAGCTGTGGTACATATACACAATGGAGTATTACTCAGCCGTTAAAAAGAATTCATTTGAATCAGTTCTGATGAGATGGATGAAACTGGAGCCGATTATACTGAGTGAAGTAAGCCAGAAAGAAAAACACCAATACAGTATACTAACACATATATATGGAATTTAGGAAGATGGCAATGACGACCCTGTATGCAAGACAGGGAAAGAGACACAGATGTGTATAACGGACTTTTGGACTCAGAGGGAGAGGGAGAGGGTGGGATGATTTGGGAGAATGACATTCTAACATGTATACTATCATGTGAATTGAATCACCAGTCTATGTCTGACGCAGGATGCAGCATGCTTGGGGCTGGTGCATGGGGATGACCCAGAAAGACGTTATGGGGAGGGAGGTGGGAGGGGGTTCATGTTTGGGAATGCATGTAAGAATTAAAGATTTTAAAATTTAAAAAATAAAAAACTAAAAAAAAAAAATAAAAAAATAAAAATAAATTAATAAGTGAAAAGATAAAATTGCTCATTAGATATTGTTTTATAAAAGGAAAGATCACTGAGATATGTGATAAAAGGCAGGGACTCAGGCTGTACACTGTGTATGTCCCCCTCACCAATAGCATTTAAGGCGGCAACTTTCTTATGTATGTCCTGTTACTTATTAAATCAATCACCTGAACACCACTGTGTGTAAGTACTTAGCCAGACAAAGATGAATGAGACAAGTCCAAGAAGCTTACCCTCTAGGAAGAAGACAAACAGTAAAATAGGCAGTTGGAGTAAACTGTGACAAGTGCTGTTATTTGAAAATGCAACATATGATGGGGAGGGTTAGCAAATTTGGGAGCAGTAAGGGAAAGCTGCATGGAGGAAGTGAGTTTACTAGAGATCTAAAATTCAAATTGGGAGAGTAGCATTGACATGTATATACTACCATGTAAAAGACAGATAGGTAGTGGAGTGGGAGGGAGGCTCAAGAGGCCAGGGAGACATAGATGATTAATTTTGCTGTCGTGCAGAAATTAACACAACGTTGTCATGTAATTGATACTTTAATAGTAAAAATATATGCATTCTTGTCCTGTCTCTGTTGAAGTAGGTCTGATTTAATTGTATTTTGTGTTCTCTGTTACTAAAAAAATGCCGGATAAGGCAAAAGCAAACTTTTTTGGAGAGTTTTTAACATTTTTAGGAAAGACTTTCAAAGGCATCGTTCGTGAATTCCTTCTAACCTTGTCCAGTAAACTTGCTAGCGTGGAAATGTGCTTTGGATTATAATGTATATAACAGAAATCAAACAAAAGAGTTGTGTTTTTAACCAGAAGCTTTACACAGGAAGCTAGTGCTAAGAAACTCTTTAGAATTTGCCTTATTATTTTATCAATAATATACTAATTTATAAAACAATATAAGGAGGAGCAAACAAAACTATTGACACAGTGATAAAGCATCCAGAGAGGATAAAGGGAGCTATGTAGCAATAACTGGCCCATAATAACTCCATCGTGACATCACACTGTTTTAAAATTTCATTGTCTTGTTCACTTTTAAAAGATTAATTAGTTTTAAAAATTGAGGTAGTGTTGATTTATAATTGTAGGGAAAGAGCAAATTAGTCAAGATGTCATGATCCGGCTTTCTCCCCCCACAGTCTCTTGCTCTTGCCACATCTTTTGTAAATAATGACTCTGTAACAGCTGAGATCGTTTATAGAGCTGTGCACACACGTCACAAGGTGCCCGCTTGGTCATGGGTTGTGTGTGGTAGGCATGTGTGTGAGCTCCACCCAGAAAGCAGGGGCATTTTACTGCTGTGTGATGCCTGTGTCCATTGGGTCAACCCCAAGAGGAAGAATACAGCGTGTCTACTGCTAAGGCTGCCACGTCAGCCAGGAGAGAGGTCGTGTGTGGCTATGCTGTGTTGTTATGTCTGCTGCTGTTGCTGCTGTGTCAGCGAGAAGAGAATAAACGTGTCTGCAGTTCCTATGGCCCCTTATGTCTTCTTGGATCTTCAGCTCACACCTTGCCTACCCTGGATTCAGCAAACAGCGTGGACAGTGTGAACAGTGAGACAACTGGTGTTACAAACAGTTATCCGCAATACAATAATGTTATATAAGTTTCATGGGTACAACATTGTATTTCTACTTCTGAACAACCTACAACATGCTCACAATACAAAATTTAGTTTCCATCAGTCACCATATAACTGACCCCCTGAATCCATCCATTTCCTCCTCCCTCCCACCCTGCCCTGCTTTGTAACTTCTACTCTGTGCTCTGTATCTGTGTGTTTGTTTTTGTATGGTTTAGTTTGCTCATTTTATTTTTTTGTTTGATTTTTTTAAACTGTTTATGGGGTTTTCATGGCAAGAATGCTGGAGTGGGTTGCCAGTCCCTCCTCCAAGGGACCACACTTTGTCAGAACTCTCCACTATGACCCATCCATTCTGGGTGGCCCTGCATGACATGCCTCATAGCTTCATTGAATTGTGCAAACCCTTCACCAAGACAAGGCAGTGACCCATGAAAGGGGTTTGGATGTTAGTTTTTTGATATCTCACATATCAATGAAATCGTGATATTTGTCTTTCTCCATCTGATGTTTCACTTAGCATAATACTTTCAAGTTCCTTGCATGTGGTCACAAATGGCAACATTTTGTCTTATTTTGGCTGAGAAGTATTCCACTGTGTATACATATGTACATATGTATATATGTGTGTGTATATATATATATATGGAATACATAGAATATAATAGAATATATACATATTATATATATAATGAAATATACAATAAATACTTTATCCATTCATTGATTGATGGGCACTTAGATTGTTTTCATATCTTGGCTACCAAAAATCATACTGTAATGATTATGTTGCTATTGTTTTTGAGTCACTAAGTAGTGTCTGACTCTTTTGCGACACCATGGACTGTATCCCACCAAGCTTTGCTGTCAGTGGGATTTCCCAAGCAAGAATACTAGAGTGGGTTGCCATTTCCTTTTCCAGGAGATCTTCTCACTCCAGGGGTTGAACCTGTGTCTCCTGAACATCTCCTGAATTAGCAGGCTGCTTCTTTACCACTGAGCCACCAGGGAAGCCCTGTAAAGAATATATAGGGATGTATATATCTTTTCAGAATTGTGTGCATTTTCTTTGGATTAAATACACAGAAGTGGGATAACTGGGTCATATGGTAGTTCTATTCTTAATTTTTACAGGAATCTCTATACTATATTCAATAATTACTGCACAAAAACACTTTCCCACCAACAATGTATGAGGGTTTCTTTCTCTTCACAGCTTTGACAACATTTGTTTTTTCTTTTCTTTTTGATAATAGACATTTTGACAGGTGTGAGGTAATATGTCAATGTGGTTTTAATTTGCATTTACCTAAAAATTAAATTAATGATGTTAAGCCTTTTTTGATGTGCTTATTGGCCATCTGTATGTTTCCTTTGGAAAAATACCTATTCAACTCCTTTGCTCAGTTTTAATCAGGTTCTTTGTTTTTTGTTGTTGAGTCATATGAGTTCTTTAAATATTTTGGATATTAATCCTTTATTGGATATGTCATTTACAAGTAGCTTCTCCCATTCAGTAGATTTTCTTTTCATTTCATTGATGGCTTTCTTTGCTGTGCAGAAGCTTTTTGGTTTGATATAGTTCCATTTGTTTATTTTTTCTTTTATTTCCCCTCCATTAAGAGACATATCTAAAAGATATTGCTAAGGCCAATGGCCAAGATTGTATTGCCTATGTTTTTTTCTAGGAGTGTTATAGTTTTACGTCTTATATTTGAGTCTTTAATTTATTTTGAGTTAATTTTTGTGTATAGTAAGAAATAATGGTCTAGTTTCTTTCTTTCCCCCTCTCTCCCTCACTCCCTCCACTCTCTCTCACTTCCTTTCCCTGGGGTTATACAATTTTTTCAACACCATTTATACTTTCTACATTGTGTGCTCCTTGTTCTTCTATCTTAATTAGCATGTTCAGTTTAGTCACTCAGTCATGTCCAACTCTTTGCAACCCCATTGACTGCAACATGCCAGCCCTCCATGTCCATCAACAACTCCTGGAAATTACCCAAACCCATGTCCACTGAGTTGGTGATGTCATCCAACCGTCTCATCCTCTGTCGTCCCCTTCTCCTCCTGCCCTCAATATTTCCCAGCATCAGGGTCTTTTCAAATGAGACAGCTCTTCGCATGAGGTGGCCAAAGTATTGAAGTTTCAGCTTCAGCATCAGTCCCTTCAATGAACACCCAGGACTGACCTCCTTTAGGATGGAATGGTTGGATCTCCTTGCAGTCCAAGGGACTTAAAAGAGTCTTCTCCAACACCACAGTTAAAAAGCATCAATTCTTCAGCACTCATCTTTCTTTATAGTTCAACTCTCACACCATACATGACCACTGGAAAAACCATAGCTCTGACTAGATGGACATTTGTTGACAAAGTAATGTCTCTGCTTTTTAATAAGCTGTCTAGGTTGGTCATAACTTTCCTTCCAAGGAGTAAGCGTCTTTTAATTTCACTGATGCAATCACCATCCACAGTGATTTTGGAGCCCAGAAAAATAAAGTCAGCCACTGTTTCCACTGTTTCCCCATCTATTTGCCATGAAGTGATGGGACTGGATGCCATGGTTTTAGTTTTCTGAATCTTGAGCTTTAAGCCAACTTTTTACTCTCCTCTTTCACTTTCATCAAAAGGCTCTTTAGTTCTTCTTCAATTTCTGCCGTAAGGGTGGTGCCATCAGCATATCTAAGATTATTATTTCTCCTGGCAATCTAGATTCCAGCCTGTGTTTCCTCCAGCCCAGGGTTTCTCATGATGTACTCTGCATATAAGTAAATAGGCAGGGTGATGATATACAGCCTTGATGTACTCCCTTTCCTATTTGGAACCAGTCTGTTGTTCCATGTCCAGTTCTAACTGCTGCCTCTTGACTTGCATACAAATTTCTCAAGAGGCAGGTCAGGTGGTCTGGTATTCCTATTTCTTTCAGAATTTTCCACAGTTCATTGTGATCCATACAGTCAAAGGCTTTGGCATATTCAATAAAGCAGAAATATATGTTTTTCTGGAACTCTCTTGCTTTTTCTATGATCCAGAGGATGTTGGCAATTTGATCTCTGATTCCTCTGCCTTTTCTAAAACCAGCTTGAACATCAGGAAGTTCACGGTTCACATTTTGCTGAAGCCTGGCTTGGAGAATTTTAAGCATTACTTTACTAGTGTGTGAAAGCAATGCAATCGCATGGTAGTTTGAGCATTGTTTGGCATTGCCTTTCTTTGGGATTGGAATGAAAACTGACTTTTCCAGTCCTGTGGCCACTGCTGAGTTTTCCAAATTTGCTGGCATATTGAGTGCAGCACTTTCACAGCATCATCTTTCAGGATCTGAAATAGCTTAACTGAAATTTCATCATCTCCACTAGCTTTGTTCATAGTGATACTTCCTAAGGCCCACTTGACTTCACATTCCAGGATGTCTGAACTAGGTGAGTGATCACACCATCGTGATTATCTGGGTCGTGAAGATCTTTTTTGTACAGTTCTTCTGTGTATTCTCACCACCTTTTCTTAATATCTTCTGCTTCTGTTAGGTCCCTACCATTTCTGTCCTTCATCAAGCCAGTCTTTGCATGAAATATTCCCTTGGTATCTCTAATTTTCTTGAAGAGATCTCTAGTCTTTCCCATTCTAGGGTTTTCCTCTATTTCTTTGCACTGATCTCTGAGGAAGGCTTTCTTATCTCTCCGTGCTATTCTTTGGAACTCTGCATTCAAATAGGTATATCTTTCCTTTTCTCCTTTGCTTTTTGCTTCCCTTCCTTTCACAGCTATTTGTAAGACCTCCTCAGACAGCTATTTTGCTTTTTTGCATTTCTTTTTCTTGGGGATGGTCTTGATTCCTCTCTCCTCGACAATATCACATACCTCCATCCATAGTTCATCAGGCACTCTATCAGATGTAGTCCCTTAAATCTATTTCTCACTTCCACTGTATAATCATAAGGGATTTGATTTAGGTCATAACTGAATGGTCTAGTGGTTTTCTCCACTTTCTTCAGTTTCAGTCTGGATTTGGCAATAAGTCAGTCTGAGCCACACTCAGTTCCCAGGCTTGTTTTTGCTGACTGTATAGAGCTTCTCTATCTTTGGCTGCAAAGAATGTAATCAATGTGATTTCGGAGTTGACCATCTGGTGATGCCCATGTCTAGCGTCTTCTCTTGTGTTGTTGGATTGCTATGATATTGAATGGTTTGCCTTGGAAATGAACAGAGATCATTCTGTCGTTTTTGAGATTGCATCCAAGTACTGCATTCTGGACTCTTTTGTTGACCATGATGGCTATTCCATTTCTTCTAAGGGATTCCTGCCCACAGTAGTAGATACAATGGTCATCTGAGTTACATTCACCCATTCCAGTCCATCTTAGTTCACTGATTTCTAGAATGTCAATGTTCACTTTTGTCATCTCCTGTTTGACCACTTCAAGGTATTCTAATCTTTCTTTTATGATCATAAATGTGGTTGTATTTGTAATTTCTCTTTCTACTAGCTTATTGTTATCATATAGAAAAGCATCAGAGATTCATATATTGATTTTATTTACTGAAACTTTATTGTATTTGTTTATTATTTCTTACAGTTTTTTTGTGGAATCTTTGGGGTTTCCTGTACCTAAAATGTGGCCTGTGAGCAGTAGTAGTTTTACTTCTTCCTTTCCAATTTGGATATCTTTTATTTCTTTGTCTTGTCTAATTTCTGTGGCCATGACCTCCAGTACTATGTTGAATAAAATTGGGCATTCTTGTCTTGTTCTTGATCTTAGAGGGATAGCTTTCAATATTTTTAACCATTGATTATGATATTAGTTTTGAGTTGGGACAATTTTAATATAGTGTGTCTTAGAGGAGGTCTTTTTTGCATTGAAGTAAAAAGGTGTTTTCTTAGCTTCATCGACTTGTGTATCTGGCTCATTCCCCAAGTTTGGGAAGTTCTCAGCTATTATTTCTTGATAAGCTCTCTGTCCCTTTCTCCCTCTCTTTTCCTTTGAGGTACACATTACTCCAATGTTGCCCTTCATAAAAGAGTCAGATACTTCTCTTAGAATTTCCTTTTTAGAATTTAAATCCCTTTGTAATGTATACCTTCTGTTCATTATTTTTAATTAATTTATTTTTGATTGAAGGATAATTGCTTCACAGAATGTTGTTGCTTTCTATCAAACCACATGAATCAGCCCTAGGTGTGCATATGTCTCTGTTCATTATTTTTATTTCTGAGCTTATTAAACTGCCTTTCTGAATTTTCCTGTGTCTTATTTAGTTTCTTCATGAAAAAAGAAAACTATTTTGTATTCCCTATCAGTTAGACAGGAATATTCCATGACTAAGTTTGGTTTCTGTATAATTGTCATTTTCTTTTAGTGGCACAGTGCTAAATGGTTTTTCACTGGACCTGAGTGAGAATAAAGATTCTAAGACAACATCACTACCTGTTTGAGAGATACAATTCCTTTATTTAATTTTCTAATTTGTGTACCTTGAGTGGTGGTCAAAGAACTAATTTTGAGAAATATATTTGTGAGTGTGTGAGCACATGTATAGAATTGAGAGAAGAGTGGACAGGACAATACAGTGATGTGATCGAAGTGTACTTTGGATTCTATGGGCCAAAGTAAAAAAAAAAAAAGAAAGAAAGAAAAGATGAATTCATTTCAGTGCCTCTCATAATGTCCAAGATGTGGAAACAACCTAAATGTCTGTCGGTAGATGAATGGATAAAGAAAATGTGGTGTAAAATGGAATATTATTCAGTCCTAAGAAGAAAGTACTGTAGTATGTGGAACATCGATGAAGCTTGAGGACAACACGTGAAATGAACAAGCCAGTTACAGAACTGCTACTGTGTGAGTCTAGTTACATGAGAAACCTGAAACAGTCAAATTTAAAGAAGCAGAGTATGGGGGTTGCTGAGAGGCTGGGGCGTTTACAAGCAATTTATAAAATTTCAGTAATGCAAAAAGAATAAGTTCTAAAGAGCTGATGCACAATACTGTGCCTGTAGTTAGCAATACTATATTGTACATGTAACAGTCTGTTAAGAGGGGAAACCTCAAGTTAGCTCTTCTTACTAAAGAATTTGAACTTAAATCTGAGTGTGATGGACTGGAAAGTTTTAAGCAGAGGAATTGCATAATATTATTTAGATTTCCAAGGATCAGAGTGCAGCAGAGAGTGTATGTTAGAGAACAAAAGTGGGAGCAAGGCATTTAGGATACTCTTACAGAATTCCTGATGAGACATGATGGAGATGCTATGGACTTGGGTACTACCCACAGACACTGGATGAAAAAGATGAATCCAGGTGTCTCCTGAATGATTATCAGAAATATTCAGGCAAATGGTGGTAAAGTAAAACAGTATCTCTTTCTACAAGGAGGAGGTTATTTTAAACTCATATTTTAATCAACTAACAATTTTCCTATGATTTCTTAAGTGCTAAAGAATACAAGCCATGAATGTTTTTATTCATTTCAAGAGTCATGGTTCTAAGTAATTAAAATAGCATTTCAGACATCTAAAAATAAACTCAGTGGTTCATTGTGATGTATACCATTAGTGCTTAGCTATGCCCAGTTCTCTCCTTCTTGAGCACATGGGAGGGAACCACTTCCCAGTCTCTGCCAATGGTCATGGCATGTGATTAATGCAGGTCAGTAAAATGTGAGAGAAACAAGATGAATTACTCTCAAGCTGAGCATTTAAGTGTAATCTTCTGCCTTTTCTCTTCCTCTGCAGGAGAGATTTTGGGTGGCAAATGTTAAGATGTCAGAGTTACAAGATAGAAATGATAGGATCTCTCAAAGTCTGCATAATAAGAGTGCAAAATAAATATTAGTTGTTTTAAACTATTGATATTTAGATTTGTTGGCTACTGTAGCATAATCATTCATTAATTATCTTGACTATTACATATTTTTTGTTGTTTCTATTGCAAAGTCATGTCTGACTCTTTGTGACCCCATGGATTGCAGCACCCCAGGTTTCCCTGTCCTTCACCAACTCCTGAAGCTTGCTCAAACTCATGTCCATCGAGTTGGTGATGCCATCCAACCATCTCATCCTCTGTTGTCCCCTTCTCTTCCTGCCATCAACCTTTCCCAGCATAACGTCTTTTCTAATGAGCGGGCTTTGTGCATCAGGTGACGAAGGTATTAGAGCTTCAGCTTCAGCATTAGTCCTTCCAATAAATATTCAGAGTTGATTTCCTTTAGGATTTCCAAGGGACTCTCAAGAGTCTTTTCCACCACCACAATTTGAAAGCATTAATTCTTCAGTGCTCAGCCTTCTTATACATATAGATAGTAAAAATAAACATGATATAAAAGTAATATTACATATTGACTTTCCAGGGTAAAAAGTTGTACCAGGAGTATTTCCACAGTGTTTGTTCTGTGATTACTATGAAGTGCAACTTCCATATACGTAAAGACAACAGACCTTGAGTTAGGTATTACTAATCATTGTTTTTTATAGATGAGAAATCTGGCTTGTAGAGGTGCTAACTGGTTCTTGTTTATGCAGCTCAAAAGGGCCAGAGTCAAGCACTGAAGCTAAGTCCACTGTCTTCACTTACAGCAGTTGTGTTATTTTATAATAAAAGGAATCATTATATCTATCCTTTACCACTTCCAAGGTTTTTTAGGCAGCTGACTTGGAAATTCTATTTCTTCAGCATTAAGAAACTCCGAATTAATGAATCACTGCTGCTGCTGCTGCTAAGTCACTTCTGTCATGTCCGACTCTATGTGACCCCATAGACGGCAGCCCACCAGGCTCCGCCATCCCTGGGATTCTCCAGGCAAGAACCCTGGAGTGGGTTGCCATTTCCTTCTCCAATGCATGAAAGTGAAAAGTGAAAGGGAAGTCCCTCAGTCGTGTTCGATTCTCAGCAACCCGATGGACTGCAGCCCACCAGGCTCCTGCATCCATGGGATTTTCCAGGCAAGAGTACTGGAGAATGAATCACTAGTTTTGACAATTCTGTGTATTTAAGAATTCAGATCAGCTTTTGCAGGAATATTTTTATTTCATAGCTCATTTTACCTGCCAATATTTTCCCAGGCTTAAGAATTTTCACCATTCTTCATGCAGTATTTATTAAATTTATTGTTTGCCTACCACAATTTTTCATTTCATACTATTCTAACATTTTGTGAACCTGTCTACCCAAATTGCATGTCACAATTTCCAGCATAACAGCATCTAACACAGAGCTGGTGGCTTTATTTTACTTTCACTTTCATGGCTTCTCACCACTTACTGGACATATCATTGAAGCAGTCAGGAGGGTGAAATATAAAATTTAAAAAAACAGCTTCAATGAGGCCAACTTGACATATAATAAACTGTACATATTTAAAGTGAAAAGTTTGATAAGTTTTGACATATAGAGAGGAGACTGGTGGGCTACACTTCATGGGGTCACAAAGAATCAGACAGCTGGGCATGACTTAGTGACTAAATAACAACAAATATATATAAACTATCACCACAATGAGGAGAATGAGTATATCATGGGAGAGGAACATGGGACACGGTGATGCAACAATACAAAATTTCAGTTATAAAATGAATAAGTTCTGGAGATCTAATATACAGCAATATAACTGTAGTTAACAATACTGTATGGTGCACTTGAAATGGGCTAAGAGGGTAAATCTTAAGTATTCTCAACACACAAAAATTTTTTTGAAAGAAAATGGTGACTTCATGAGGTGATGGATATGTTAATCATCTTGATTGTGGCAATTACTTCACAATGTATATGTATATCAAAACATCAAGCTGTACACTTTAAATATATACAATTTTAATTCCTCAGTTATGTCTCAATAAAAGCAAACAAGTGAAAAGAACAGATAAATCCATTTTATGAGAAAATTCTTTGTGTCTCAGAATTCCTCTCCCCAACTTTCTTCCAAAAGTCAATCAAAAACTGGTCTATTTCCAATCACTATAAATTTATTTTCATTTTCTAGATGTTAATGTAAATGAAATTATACAGTAACTATCTTTCTGCCTCTTTTCTTTCATTTAACATAATTAAATTGACATTCTTCCATGTTGTTATATGTATTAATAGCACATATGTGTTTTCATTTGTATCAAATTGTTTTATAGCTGAAGAGTGTTCTGTTTTATGGGTATAATATAATATACTTTGTTTAATCTTTTAATTGTTAATGGATATTTGGATTCTTTCAAGCTCTGGACTATTTGAAATAAAAATACTCTGGATATACATGTACAAATATAAATGTTTATGCAGACAGGTTTTTCCTTTTTCTCTTAAATAGATACATAAAGTGAAGCTTGCAAGATTATATGGAAATGTATATATGATTTTCCAAGAAGCTGACAACCTGCTTTCTTTTATTTATTTTTTATGTATTTACTTTTATTGAAGTACAGTTGGTTTACAATATTATGTTAGTTTCAGGTGTACAACTTAATCATTCAACATTTTATAGATTATTCTTCATTTAAAATTACTACAAAAATAATGGCTATATTTCCTTAAGCTGCACCTTATATCCTTACTGCATATTTATTTTATACACTGTAGTTTATATCTCTTAATCCCCTACCCTATCTCACCGTTCCTCATTTCCCTTTTCATTAACTATTACCTTATTGTTGTTATTGTTCAGTCTGACTCTTTGTGATCCCATGAACTACAGTACTCTAGGCTTCCCTGTCCATCACCTGGAGCTCCTGGAGCATGCTCAAACTCATGTCCATTGAGTCAGTGATGTCATCCAAATATCTCATCCTCTGTCACCTGTCTCCTCTTGCCCTCAATCTTTCCCAGCATCAAGGTTTTTTCCAGTGAGTCAGGTTTTCACATAAGGTGGCCAAAGTATTTAAGCTTCAGCTTCAGCTTCAACATCAGTCCTTTCAATGAATATTCAGGTTTATTTCCTTTAGGATTGACTGATTTGGTCTTGCTGTCCAAGGGAATTTCAAAAGTCTTCTCCAGCACCACAGTTTGAAGGCATCTATTCTTTGGTGCTCAGCCTTCTTTATGGTACAATTTTCACATCTGTACATGACTACTGGCAAAACCATAGCTTTGACTATACAGACCTTGGTGAAATGATGTCTCTGCTTTTGAATATATTGTCTAGGTTTGTCACAGATTTTCTTTCAAGGAGTAGCCATTTTTAAATTTCATGGCTTCAGTTACCATCTGCAGTGATTTTGGAGGCGGAGAAAAAAAAAATCTGTCACTCTTTCCACTCTTTTCCTGTCTATTTGCCATGAAGTGATGGAACCAGATGCCATGATCTTTGGTTTTTGCATGTTCAGTTTTAAGCCAGCTTTTTCACTCTCTTCTTTTATCTTCATCAAGAGGCCCTTTAGTTCTTTGCTTTCTGACATTAAAGTGGTATCTTCTGCGTATGTGAGGTTGTTGATATTTCTCCCAACTCTTTATTAACTAGTAACCACTAGCTTGTTCTCTATACTTGAGTCTGCCTTTCTTTCTTATATTTATTTATTTTGTTTTTCGGATTCCACATATAAGTGATATCATACAGCATTTTCCTTTCTCTGTCTGACATTTTACTAAGCATTATACCCTCCAAGTCCATTCACGTTGCTACAAATTAGAAGATTTTATTCTTTTTATAACCTTTGTAGTATACCATTGTGTATATTTATCACATCTCCTTTATATGTTTATCTGTTGATGGACTGTGAGGTTGTTTCTGTGTCTTGGCTATTATAAATAATACGACCAAGAACACTTGGGGTGCATGTATCTTGTTGAATTAGGGTTTTCATCTTTTGCAAATATATGCTCAAGAGTGGGATTGCTGGATCATAAGGTAGCTCAATTTTTAGTTTTTTTTTTTTTTTTTTTTTAAAGAATCTCTATGTTGCATTCCATGGAGGCTGCGCCAATTTACATTTCTATCAACAGCCTAGGAGAGTTCCCCTTTTCTCACACCGTGTGCAGCATTTGTTATTGATCGAGTTTTGATGATGGCCATTCTAACCGGTGAGGGGAGACAATAGCTCATTGTGGCTTTGACTTGCATTGCTCTAATAACAGTTTAATGTTGAGCATCTTTTCCTATGTCTGCTGGCCATCTGTACGTATTCTTTGGAGAAATGCCTGTTTAGGTCTTCTGCCTGTTTTCCGATTGGGTTGTTTGTTTTCCGATGTTGAGATGTATCAGCTGTTCGTATATTTTGGAAGTTAATCCCTTGTTGGTCACATCATTGGCAAAGATCTTCTTCCGTTCAGTAGGCTGTTTCTTTAATTTGTTAATGATTTCCTTTGCTATGCAAAAGTTTTTAAGTTTGATTAAGTCTCATTTATCAAACCCATGTTTGCATGAAATGTTCCCTTGGTATCTCTAATTCTCTTGAAGAGATCTCTAGTCTTTCCCATTCTGTTGTTTTCCTCTATGTCTTTGCATTGATCGCTGAGGAAGGCTTTCTTATCTCTCCTTGCTATTCTTTGGAACTCTGCATTCATATGGCAATATCTTTCCTTTTCTCCTTTGATTTTCACTTCTTTTCACAGCTATTTGTAAGGCCTCCTCTGACAGCCATTTTGCTTTTTTGAATTTCTTTTCCACGGGGATGGTCTTGATCCCTGTCTCCTATACAGTGTCATGAGACTCCGTCCATAATTCATCAGGTACTCTGTCTATCAGATCTAGTTCCTTAAATATATTTCCCACTTCCACTGTATAATCATAAGGGATTTGATTTGGGTCATACCTGAAAGGGCTAGTTGTTTTCCCTACTTTCTTCAATTTAAATCTGAATTTGGCAATAAGGAGTACATGATCTGAGCCACAGTCAGCTCCTGGTCTTGTTTTGCTGACTGTATAGAGCTTCTCCATCTTTGGCTGCAAAGATTATAATCAATCTGATTTTGGTGTTGACCACTTGGTAGACCATGTGTAGAGTCTTCTCTTGTGTTGTTGACAGAGTGTGTTTGCTATGACCACTGCATTATCTTGGCAAAACTCTATTAGTCTTTGCCTTGCTTCATTCTGCATTCCAAGGCCAATCTGCCTGTTACTCCAGGTGTTTCTTGACTTCCTACTTTTGCATTCCAGTTTCCTATAATGAAAAGGAAATCTTTTTTGAGTGTTAGTTCTAAAAGGTCTTGTAGGTCTTCATAGAACCATTCAACTTCAGCTTCTTCAGTGTTACTGGTTAGGGTGTAGGCTTGGATCACTGTGATATTGAATGGTTTGCCTTGGAAACAAACAGAGATCATTCTGTCATTTTTGAGATTGCATCCAAGTACTGCAGTTTGGACTCTTTAGTTGACCATGATGGCTACTCCATTTCTTCTGAGGGATTCCTGCCCGCAGTAGTAAATATAATGGTCATCTGAGTTAAATTCACCCATTCCAGTCAATTTTAGTTCGCTGATTCCTGGAATGTTGACGTTCACTCTTGCCATCCCTTGTTTGACCACTTCCAATTTGCCTTGATTCATGGACCTAACATTCCAGGTTCCTATGCAATATTGCCCTTTACAGCACTGGGCCTTGCTTCTATCACCAGTCACATCCATAGTTGGGTATTGTTTTTGCTTTGGCTCCTTTCCTTCATTCTTTCTGGAGTTATTTCTCTACTCATCTCCAGTAGCATGTTGGGCACCTACCAACCTAGGGAGTTCCTCTTTCAGTGTCCTATTATTTTGCCTTTTCATACTCTTCATGGGGTTCTCAAGGCAAGAATACTGAAATGGTTTGCCATTCCCTTCTCCAGTGGACCACATTCTCTCAGACTTCTCCACCATGACCCATCCGTCTTGGGTGGCCCCACATGGCATGGCTTAGTTTCACTGAGTTAGACATGGCTGTGGTCTGTGTGATCAGATTGGCTAGTTTCCTGTCATTATGTTTTCAGTGTATCTGCCGTCTGATTCCCTCTTGCAACACCTACCGTCTCACTTGGGTTTGTCTTACCTTGAACGTAGGGTATCTTCACAGCTCCAGCAAAGACAGCCACTGCCCCTTACCTTGGATAAGGTCACCCCTCCTGACCCTGAACATGGAGTAAGTCCTTTCAGCCCTCCTGCGTCTGCACAGCCGCTGCTCCTTGGATGTGTGGTTGCTCCTCTCAGCCCCACCCCTGACCTCGAATGTGGGGTAGTTCCTCTGACCTAACAGAAGCAGAAGATATTAAGAAGAGCTGGCAAGAATACACAGAAGAACTGTACAAAAAAGATCTTTACGACCAAGATGATCATGATTGTGTAATCACTCACCAGAGCCACACATCCCCGAATGTGAAGTCACATGGGCCTTAGAAAGTACCACTATATACAAAGCTAGTGGAGCTGATGGAATTCCAGTTGAGCTATTTCAAATCCTGAAAGATGATGCTGTGAAAGTGCTGCACTCAATAGGCCAGCAAATTTGGAAAACTCAGCAGTGGCCACAGGACTAGAAAAGGTCACATTTCATTCCAATCCCAAAGAAAGGCAATGCCAAAGAATGCTCAAACTACCGCACAATTGCACTCTTCTCACACACTAATAAAGTAATGCTCAAAATTCTCCAAGCCAGGCTTCAGCAATATGTGAACTGTGAACTTCCTGATGTTCAAGCTGGTTTTAGAAAAGGCAGAGGAACCAGAGATCAAATTGCCAACATCCACTGGATCATCAAAAAAGCAAGAGATCTCCAGGAAAACATCTATTTCTGCTTTATTGACTATGCCAAAGCCATTGACTGTGTGGATCACAATAAACTGTGGAAAATTCTGAAAGAGATGGGAATACCAGACCACTTGACCTGCCTCTTGAGAAACCTGTATGCAGGTCAGGAAGCAACAGTTAGAACTGGACATGGATCAACAGACTGATTCCAAATAGGCAAAGGAATACGTCAAGGCTGTATATCGTCACCCTGCTTATTTAACTTATACACAGAGTACATCACGGAAATGTTGGGCTGGAAGAAGCACAAGCTGGAATCAAGATTGCTGGGAGAAATATCAATAACCTCAGATATGCAGATGACACCACCCTTATGGCAGAAAGTGAAGAGGAACTAAAAGGCATTTGATGAAGGTGAAAGAGGAGGGTGAAAAAGTTGGCTTAAAGCTCAACATTCAGAAAAAGAAGGTCATGGCATCTGGTCCCATCACTTCATGGGAAATAGATGGAACAGTAGAAACAGTGTCTGACTTTGTTTTTCTTGGCTCCAAAATCGCTGCAGATGGTGGTTGCAGCCATGAAATTAAAAGACACTTACTCCTTGGAAGGAAAGTTGTGACCAACCTAGACAGCATATTAAAAAGCAGAGACATTACTTTGCCAACAACGGTCCATCTAGTCAAGGCTATGGTTTCTCCTGTGATCATGTATGGATGTGAGAGTTGAACTGTGAAGAAAGCTGAGCTTGATACTTTTGAACTGTGGTGCTGGAGAAGTCTCTTGCGAGTCCCTTGGACTGCAAGGAAATCCAGCCAGTCCATCCTAAAGGAGACCAGTCTTGGGTGTTCATTGGAAGGACTGATGATGAGGCTGAAACTCCAGTACTTTGGCCACCTCATGTGAAGAGTTAACTCATTGGAAAAGACCCTGATGCTGGAAGGGACTGGGGGCAGGAGGAGAAGGGGACGACAGAGGATGAGATGGCTGGATGGCATCACTGACTCGATGGTCGCGAGTCTGAGTGAACTCTGGGAGTTGATGATGGACAGGGAGGCCTGGCCTGCTGCAATTCATGGGGTCGCAAAGAGTCAGACATGACTGAGCGACTGAACTGAACTGAATGTTATCTCATTAAAGTTTTAATGTTCATTTCCCTAAATTATGTTCTATATTTTTTATTTGCTTATTTACATTTATATATATTCTTTGATAAAATATTTACTCAAATCACCTGCTTATTTTAAAATCAAGTCCTTCGTTTTCTTAATATTGAGTTTCTGAGTTCTTTGTGTACTCTCAATGTATATACTCAGATATATATACTTTGGAAGAAAATTGTTTTCCAGTGTGGGTCTTGCCACTTCATTTTCTTAACAGTATCTTTTGAAGAGCAGGTTTTAAAATCTGATAAAGCTGTATTTATTAATTTATTCTTTTATGGATTGTACCTGTTTTAGTTTTGTGGCTAAGAACTATTTGCTTTCTTCATGATCAAGAGATTTTCTTCTAAAAGTTTTAGAATTTTGGAATTTAAATTTATATCTTCAGTCCATTTTTACTTACAAATATGACATTTAATGTTTAAAATTTTGTCAGCAAGATTTTGGAAGTTATTACAGACATTGAAAGCTATCTGTCTTATACCTGGTTTCCCAGGAAACAGGTGATGATTAGTGTGTAGGAGAGTTCTTGGGAGATGCTTTCAGGAAAATACCTGTGTGTAAGTGATGGGAGACTGTGAGACCAAAGACAAAGAATTTGAATTGCAAGGCAGTCACTATAAAGGTATTAATAAATCCTGTAGATAGCAATGGTCCTTCAGATTTTGTACCCAGTTGAGGAAAGAGGATAGGGACTTTGACCCCACTTTCCTCATCATGGAATAAGTGTTGTCCTTGGAAGAGAGTATCAACCTGGGTAAAGCAAGAACAATCCCTGAAGAGGGACTCAGCATTCAACAACTCCAGTGATTGAGAAATGAGTGCCTTGGACCTGAAGAGGGGCTATTTAGAGGAGGGTATATAACCATGTCTTCTACAGTGAAGAAATCTTTTGTCCCCAATATGACTGTGAACGAAGTGAGCCATACAACTTGAGCAGGCTTCCTAGAGACATTCTTGCTTGTGATGGATGTGAAAGCAGAGCTCATTTTTTGGAAACTTTGTTAAAAAGAAACTCACCAAAATTTGAGAGAGGCTTTCAAATTAGTGTAATAAAAATTCATCATGGTAACTTTTTAAAAATTATTCTTCGCTTCTAAGACAGTGATTTATGCTTGACAGAACCAAGTGATTTTTTTTTCAAATGAAAATCTGTGCTACTGAAAATTGAGCTGCATATTTAATAGGAAAAATGTGTGCTCATAGCCTTTCAAGACAATCTTTATTTAAGCCTTCTTTGTTACTGAACATGAATGACTTTGATGAAGGTTACTCGCAGACTGACAATTGATTTCTAGAAGGAAGAAATGAATGAGATAAATAAATTTAAAGAATGACTGAGTTAGTCCAGTTTAATTAAGGAGAGATTGAAGAAACAAATCCCAATTAATGAACACATACACTGCTAATGATTGAACTTGTGATACTTTTTAAAAATATGAATTTCTTAGTCCTCTTCCATCCCTACCCCCATAGTCCCCACCTTGGGTTGGAACCTAGTAATATACATTTTAAAAATAATTATTTCCCAAAGTTCCTGATGAAGGCAATTGTAAACAGTGATATATTGTCAAAAGAATAGTGTTCTCAGATTTACAAAAAAAAAAAAAACAAACAAACAAACCACTAACTGTAAATAATTATTGATTTCTTAGAGTTGAAATTAATAAATCTTGAAGTTTAGGTAAAACACTTAGCTTAAATCTAAAAATGTACTTTAGAATTACCTTAAATGTAAATTCCAATAATTACCAAATCTAATACTTCGGTTGCTACAAAATAGAATACATTCTGAAAGGGCAGTTCTTTCTCTGAAATAGTAATTGAGATGTACACACTGATGGTCACCATCCTCTCCCACCCAGGCAGTTTGCCTCAACTCCAGACTGCCTTAAGGTGAAGGAAATTTCACAATGAGAACCTGATTTTCAGAGCATTATGAACTAATCTGATTGTTCACTCCTCAATACAAGCCCTCCAGCTTCCTGTAAATGATAAGACTGGAATCCTCTTGACTCCAGGTTACTGACTTGACTAGCAATAAAAATATAACTGAAAAACTAACTCGAAGGGTTTCTATCAGCAGAATCAAATTTGAATGAATGTGAGGAAACGTGCTTTGATTCTATGAAACTTGCCTCAGTTCCCTGTTAGAAGCTCACTATGCCCAGTGGAGACCAATTACGTGTGTGCTGGCAGGATCTTTTTCATATTTAGGTCAAAGTTACTTTCAGAGTATCACAATATTTTGTGGTGAGAGATATCATAGTATCATATTATTTTGTGTTGAGAGAAGGGTGTTGCACAAGCATATGTAAGATTTGATAAAATGTATAAGTTAAGCATCTCTTGAAGCTCTAATTTTTTTGTTAGAAAATGATGATTCAGGCATATTGCGGTATTTAGCAAGTGGCACTGAATACCTTATTGGACTTGTTAATGAAAACAATGTAACAATGAAAACAGTAAATGAGCAAATACACAGAGAGAGGGTCAATAAAATTATAGGCTTGGAAAATTAAAAAAAGAAAAGGAAAGGAAATATCAGAGCTTACTCAAGATATGAACCCAACAAAGCAGTGTTTATAATGGTAGGAAGTCACATGACAGTGTCAAGTTAAACATGAGTCATTCTTTCTCTATACAATATGACCTGAAGGAGATTTACTTTCTTACATAGAATAGAAAAAAAAAAAATGTTTTTTTTTTCTTTCAATGACTCAGTTTAGTTCAGTTCAGTCGCTTAGTCGTGTCTGACTCTTTGTGACCCCATGAATCGCAGCACGCCAGGCCTCCCTGTCCATCACCAACTCCCGGAGTTCACTCAGACTCGCGTCCATCGAGTCAGTGATGCCATCCAGCCATCTCATCCTCAGTCGTCCCCTTCTCCTCCTGCTCCCAATCCCTCCCAGCATCAGAGTCTTTTCCAATGAGTCAGCTCTCCACATGAGGTGGCCAAAGTACCGGAGTTTCAGCTTTAGCATCATTCCTTCCAAAGAAATCCCAGGATTGATCTCCTTCAGAATGGACTGGTTGGATCTCCTTGCAGTCCAAGGGACTCTCAAGAGTCTTCTCCAACACCACAGTTCAAAAGTATCAATTCTTCGGTGCTCAGCTGTCTTCACAGTCCAAATCTCACATCCATACATGACCACAGGAAAAACCATAGCCTTGGCTAGATGGACCTTAGTCGGCAAAGTAATGTCTCTGCTTTTGAATATACTATCTAGGTTGGTCATAACTTTTCTTTCAAGTAGTAAGCATCTTTTAATTTCATGGCTGCAGTCACCATCTGCAGTGATTTTGGAGCCCCCAAAAATAAAGTCTGACACTGTTTCCACTGTTTCTCCATCTATTCTCCATGAAGTGATGGAACCGGATGCCATGATCTTCGTTTTTTAAATCTTGAGCTTTAAGCCAACTTTTTCATTCTCCTCTTTCACTTTCATCAAGAGGCTTTTAGTTCCTCTTCACTTTCTGCCATAAGGGTGGTGTCATCTGCATATCTGAGGTTATTGATGTCTATGAAATTAGTGAACCAAGGATTTGGCTGTATGACCAACCTAGATAGCATATTCAAAAGCAGAGACATTTCTTTGCTGGCTAAGGTCTGTCTAGTCAAGGCTATGATTTTTCCTGTGGTCATGTATGGATGTGAGAGTTGGACTGTGAAGAAGGCTGAACGCCGAAGAATTGATGCTTTTGAACTGTGGTGTTGGAGAAGACTCTTGAGGGTCCCTTGGACTGCAAGGAGAACCAACCAGTCCATTCTGAAGGAGATCAGCCCTGGGATTTCTTTGGAAGGAATGATGCTAAAGCTGAAACTCCAGTACTTTGGCCACCTCATGCGAAGAGTTGACTCATTGGAAAAGACTCTGATGCTGGGAGGGATTGGGGGCAGGAGGAGAAGGGAACGACAGAGGATGAGATGGCTGGATGGCATCACTGACTCAATGGCCGTGAGTCTGAGTGAATTCCGGGAGTTAGTGATGTACAGGGAGGCCTGGCGTGCTGTGATTCATGGGGTCGCAGAAAGTCGGACATGACTGAGCGACTGAACTGAACTGAAAAGATGTCACTAATGTTGACTCAATTTTTTAAAAGATAAATATTAAATGCTGCTGCTGCTGCTAAGCCGCATCAGTTGTGTCCAACTCTGTGTGACCACATAGACAGCAGCCCACCAGGCTCCTCTGTCCCTGGGATTCTCCAGGCAAGAATATTAAAGTGGGTTGCCATTTCCTTCTCCAAAATACTGAATAGTTATCTCCTATTTATTTAAAAACATAGAACATAAATATTTGTCAAAATGTAATAATTTGTGAAAACCACAGCCACAGAAAATTAACCAATCTGATTACATGGACCACAACCTTATCTAATTCAATGCAACTATGAACCATTTCATGTAAAGTGACCCAAGACGGATGGGTCACAGTGGTGAGTTCTGACAAAATGTGATCCACTGGAGAATGGAATGGAAAACCACTTCAGTATTCTTGCCTTGAGAACCCTATCAACAGTATGAAAAGGCAAAAAGATAGGACATTGAAAGATGAACTTCCCAGGTCGATAGGTGCCCAATATGCTACTGGAGATCAGTGCAGGTCTAATTCCAGACAGAATGAAGAGACAGAGCCAAAACAAAAATAACACGCAGTTATGGATGTGACTGGTGATGGAAGTAAAGTCCGATGCTGTAAATAACAGTATCTCATAGGAACTTGTAATGTTAGGTCCATGAATCAAGGTAAATTGGAAGTGGTCAAACAGGAGATGGCAAGAGTGAATATCGACATTTTATGAATCAGCAAACTAAAATGGACTAGAATGAGTGAATTTAACTCAGATGACCATTATATCTACTACTGTGGACAAGAATCCCTTAGAAGTGGAATAGCCATCATAGTCAATGAAAGAGTAAAAAATGCAGTACTTGGGTACAGTCTCAAAAACGACAGAACGATCTCTGTTCGTTTCCAAGGCGAATCAATATCGCAGTAATCCAAGTCTATGCCCCACTCAATAATGCTGAAGAAGCTGAAGCTGAATAGTTCTATGAAGACCTACAAGACCTTCTAGAACAAACACCCAAAAAAGATGTCCTTTTCTTTATAGAAGACTGGAAAGCAAAAATAGGAAGTCAAGAAATACCTGGAGTAATAGGCAAATTTGGCCTTGGAGTACAGAATGAATCAGAGCAAAGGCTAACAGAGTTTTGTCAAGAGAATGCACTGGTCATAGGAAACACCCTCTTCCGAGAACACAAGAGAAGACTCTACACATGGACATCACCAGATGGTCAATAACAAACTACATTGATTATGTTCTTTGCAGCCAAAGATGAAGAAGCACTACAGTCAGCAAAAACAAGAGCAGGGGCTGACTGTGGCTCAGATAATGAACTCCTTATTGCCAAATTCAGACTTAAATTGAAGAAAGTAGGGAAAACCACTAGGCCATTCAGGTATGACCTAAATCAAATCCCTTATGATTATACAATGGAAGTGACAAATACATTCAAGAGATTAGATCTGAGAGACAGAATACCTGAAGAACTATGGACAGAGGTTCATGATATTGTAAAGGATGCAGTGATCAAGACCAACATGAAGAAAAAGAAATGCAAAAAGGAAAAATGGTTGTCTGAGGAGGACTTACAAACAGCTATGGAAAGAAGAGAAGTGAAACGTAAAGGAGAAAAGGGAAGATATACCCATTTGAATGCAGAGTTCCAAAGAATAGCAAGGAGAGATAAGAAAGCCTTCCTCAGCAATCAATGCAAAGAAATAGAGGAAAA
The DNA here is from genome assembly GCF_016772045.2 of Ovis aries. Lineage (NCBI taxonomy): Eukaryota > Metazoa > Chordata > Mammalia > Artiodactyla > Bovidae > Ovis > Ovis aries. The sequence continues at coordinate 2,510,982 of NC_056059.1, forward strand.
GAACAGAATGGGAAAGACTAGAGATCTCTTCAAGAAAATTAGAGATACCAAGGGAACATTTCATGCAAAGATAGGCTCGATAAAGGACAGAAATGGCATGGACCTAACAGAAGCAGAGATATTAAGAAGAGGTGGTAAGAATAAACAGAAGAACTATACAAAAAAGATCTCCACGACCCGGATAAACACAATGGTGTGATTATTCACTTAGAGCCAGACATCCTGGAATGCGAAGTCAAGTGGGCTTTAGGAAGCATCACTATGAATAAAGCTCGTGGAGGTGATGGAGTTCTAGTTGAGCTATTCAAAATCTTAAAAGATGATGTTGTAAAAATGTTGCACTCAATATGACAGCAAATTTGGATAACTCAGCAGGATAACAGGATAATATCAATTTTCATTCCAATCCTAAAGAAAGACAATACCAAAGAATGCTCAAACTACTGTACAATTGCACTTATCTCATATGCTAGCAAAGTAATGCTCAAAATTCTCCAAGCCAGGCTTCAACAGTATGTGAACTGGGAACTTCCAGATGTTCAAGTTGGATTTAGAAAAGGCAGAGGAACCATCAAATTGCCAACATCCATTGGATCATTGAAAAAGCACGAGAGTTCCAGAAAAACATCTACTTTTACTTTACTGATTATGCCAAAGACTTTGACTGTGTGGATCATGTCAAACTGTGGAAAATTCTGAAAGAGATAGGAATACCAGGCCACTTGACCTGCCTCCTGAGATGTCTGTATGCAGGTCAAGAAGCAACAGTTAGAACTGGACATGGAAAAACAAACTGGTTCCAAATAGGAAAAGGAGTATATGAAGGCTGTATATTGTCTCCCTGCTTATTTAACTTATATACAGAATACATCATGTGATATGCTGGGTTGGATGAAGCATAAGCTGGAGTCAAGATTTTGGGGAAAATATCAATAACCTCAGATATGCAGATGACACCACCCTTATGGCAGAAAGTGAAGAAGAACTGGAGAGCCACTTGATGAAAGTGAAAGAGTTCATTTAAAACTCAACGTTCAGAAAACTAAGATCATGACATCTGGTCCCAGCACTTCATGGCAAATAGATGGGGCAAGAATGGAAACAGAGTCAGACTTTATTTCTTTGGGCTCCAAAATCAGTGAAGATGATGACTTCAGCCCTGAAACTAAAAGCATTTGCTCCTTGGAAAAAAAGTTATGACCAACCTAGACAGCTTATTCAAATCAGAGACATTACTTTGCCGACAAAAGTCCATCTAGTCAACGCCATCGTTTTTCCAGTAGTCATGTATATATGTGAGAGTCGGTGTTAAGAAAGCTGAGCACCGAAGAATTGATGCAGAACTGTAGTTTTGGAGAAGACTCCTGAAGTCCCTTGGACTGCAAGAAGATTAACCAGTCCATCTTAAATGATATCAGTTCTGAATATTCATTAGAAGGACTGATGCCAAAGCTGAAACATCAGGTGCCTTGGCCACCTGATGCAAAAGAACTGACTCATTTGAAAAGACTCTGATGCTGGGAAAGATTGAAGGCTGGAGAAGAAGGGGACGACAGAGGATGAGATGGTTGGATGGTATCACTGACTCAACGGACATGAGTTTGAGTAAACTCCAGGAGTTAGTGATATGCAGGGAGGCCTGGCATCCTGCAGTTCATGGGGTTGCAAAGAGTTGGACATGAGTGAGCGACTGAACTGAACTGAACTGAATGTAACAATAAATACTTAGGTTATTTTCCAAGATGTACATGATATTAAATAGGTTACATAATTTGTTTTGTTTCATGCATGGCTGAAGATAATCAGATCTGGTCCATACGTATCAGGGAAAGAAGTGCTTCCGACCATATTTCAAAAGAAAATATGGGGATAACTCTTCTGATGGAGCAAGAATCAAGCATGTATACAAAATATCTGCCATGGGGACTACACTGACTGGCATTAGAAGAAAATATTCACAATAGCACTATTAAGAAATACTAAAGAAAAAACATAGGAAACTGGAAAAACTATGTTTAACTAAATAAAAGTAATAATTGAAGTTATGTAATTGTCTTTTTGTTTTAAGGTTATGTGTGATATTCAGCAGAAAAATTTTATGGGTTCTTTTTATTATAAGGCAATGCAATGCTAAAGCATCTGTTCTTGCTCTTTTATAATTTATGCTAATAATTAACTACTCACATAATACCATTTGCTGCTGTCAACTTTAAATGCCATTGAATTTTGTGCTTCTTTTTCATCTTATCACCACATGAATGGGAAAGAGAAGAAAAAGGACGGGGTAAAAAGTTGAATTAATGGAAATGAAGAACAGAAAATAATAAACAAAGAACAAAGATGCCCTAATTCCTCTTTCAATTGAAATGAAGAGGGTACAAGGCTCAAACACTCCCACTGTAGCAATGGAAAACACCAGGTAAATAACAAAACCATAGTTTTAAAAAAATCTGTCAGAGACTTCAACTTCTGACCATAATGAATATCAGTTTTTGGATTTACCCTACCAGCTGAAATGACTGAAAATATAATACAAATTGGGCTTCCCTGGTGGCTCAGATGGTAGAGAATCCACTTGCAATATGGCAGAGCGGGCTTGATCCCTGGGTTTGGAAGATCCCCCCCACTCCAGTATTCTGGCCTGGAGAATCTGCAAGGACAGAGGAGCCTGGTGGGTCTCAAAGAGTTAGACATGACTGAGTTACTAAGCACAACACACACAGCATTATACAAATTATACAAAATGGTTTTCATGGGTGTGAACTACAGTTAAATAAGGACACTGACCCTAGAGGAAGGAAACAAATGAGGTGAGCCCAATATTGTGTTAGCTTCCTGTCCTGAGGGTCTCTATGATGAATACCTATGAGAGTGAAGCCAGATGCCTTGTGGGAGACCCTCTGAGTTCAGGAGACAGAGTTGAGAATTCAGTGACATGAAGGAGACTAGAGCTTTCAGGATAGCATATGGGAGAGGAGAGAGCTGCACATAGAGTGAATTACAGAGCTGTGTGGATACCTCCCCCGCCCCCATACTTGAGCATTCAGCTTGGTACTAATCAGTGCATTCATGTGAGGAAGCTATCTGTTGCTGAGCAAAGAACCAGCAGAAGTTTGGAGGACCGATTCTCTGCATTCACACAGAATTAGAAATAGTGACATCAGTCACCTTGTTGTTCAGTCACTAAGTTGTGTCCAATTCTTTGTGACCACATGGACTGCAGCACAGCTTTCCTCTCCATCACCAACTCCTGGAGCTTGCTCAAACTCATGTCCATTGAGTCGGTGATGCCATCCATGCAGCTCATCCTCTGTCACCCCTTTCTCCTCCCGCCTTCTATCTTTCTCAGCATCAGGGTCTTATCCAATGAGTCAGTTCTTCACATTAGGTGCCCATAGTACTGGAGCTTCAGCTTCAGCATCAGTCCTTCCAATAAATATTCAGGGTTTGTTTCCTTTGAGATTAACTGGTTGGATCTCCTTGCGTCCAAGGGACTTCAAGAGTCCTCTTCAAAACCACAGTTCAAAAGCATCAATTCTTCGGTGCTCAGCTTTCTTTATGGTCCAACTCTCACATAAATAAACCTGACTACTGGAAAAACTATAGCTTTGACCTTAGGTCCATAGATGGACCTTTGTTGGTAAAGTAATGTCTCTGCTTTTTAATATGCTGTCTAGTTTTGTCTTTTGCTTTTCTAAATAGCTTTTCTTTCAATGGAGCAAACGTCTTTCAATTTCATCGCTGCAGTCACCATCTGCAGTGATTTTAGAGCCCAAAAAAGTAAAGTCTGTCACTGCTCCAATTTGCACAAAAGGGCTCTAAATAATTTTCTAATGTTATGTATACAATATCCCTCCCTTTTGGCTCTTTTTGCAAGTTCTCTGGAGATTAGTTGTTTTAAAAATAACTAAAACTTTCTCTCCATTCAAATATAGAAACATAACAGTTGCCGCATATGATAGGGGCTAGTTTTATAATAATTATTTCAAATACTTTTTCTCAACATTAATCCACCCAGCAACTCAATAAGTTCTCACCCAGTTTATAAATGAGACTCAGTGAAAATAAATAAATTTTACAAATTTAGCTATTGGTTAAGTAGTAGAAAAAGGATTCAAGCTTATTTATATTAATGTTTGATTCTAAAACATACACTATAATGTGTTTTTAATTTTAAGAGAAATTTGAAATTTCCTTTCTGATTATGAAATTAAATCCCAAACTGTTTCAAATATTCAAGTTTTTTGTAAACTTGTATCATCTCTAAGCCCATTCTTTTTGCTATTTTTTTTATTCAAAGGGAAAAGAATATTGTATTTAGCAGAAAATATATGACAACAAAACAATTAAATGTCAAAATTTTAACAACTGACTATTAGCGTTATTTTCGTTCCCTAAGACTTGTTGCTCTGGCTTCTTTAAATAAATTAATTTGCAATGAGGCTCTTATGGCAAACGGCTCTTTTAGTTTGTGATGTTCATTTATTAATATTTTTAGGTTCACTATTAATTGATATTGAGTGATGATTAGGTTGATATTAAATAACTATTAACTGATATTATAGATAGAAAATTATATAAAGAATAATTCTAAAACAGTGGTCTCAAATCAAATTTGTCAAAATTTACAACAGCCAATTTATCAACCACAGGAAATGGAAAACTTTTTGCAAAGTTTCATTCATTTAGGCTGTTGCCAAAACTCTGATGGAATTAAATATCAGACTAGAGTCTCTCTTCCTTTTGATTAATCAAGGTCCACTAATGTTTTAATTTATTTCTTTATCCTTTTGTCATCTTATGTGGACATGGAGAACTGCCATCACCTGGCTATTGTGAATGGAAAAATACAAGAGCCAAAGGTCAAATGCACAGCTGCTGTTCTTTTGGACACCAAATGTTGATCTATTTTGCTCCTGAAGCTAGGTCCCAAAAAGCCTTTCGTTTACCCTACTAGATATTTCTATCTTAAAAAATGTATTTTTCCCTTTTTCACTGAAATTCATGTTTAATCAGTCCTAACCTGAAACATCCTTTCTCTTACTTATTCACATCTGCTTTATGGATACTCCTTTTCTACAATACTTTAAATAGAAGCTACAATGTAACTCATTTCCAACCCTCCTTAATTAATTAACTTCCATTTGACCTTCCCACTAAGCAGATAAATTCAGTCTCAACAGTGACCTGAATAAGGCATGTAGTCAGGCTAATTCAATACTCTCCTGAATTAGGATGAATCTGTCTTCAATGAAATTTGATGTGAGAGCAGTGGCAGTCTAGCAGCATTGCTGTAGTCTCCATATACTTACTGTATAGTAATTTTGGACTCAATAAGAAAATTTAATATTTAATTTTCTGGCTTTATTGTTTTCACTGAATGAAAACATAGAATAAGCTGCCTGGAAACTGACTGTGAATATCTAGATTTTCAGTTCAGTTCACTCGCTCAGTTGTGTCCGACTCTTTGTGACCCCATGAATCGCAGCACGCCAGGCCTCCCTGTCCATCACCATCTCCCAGAATTCACTCAGACTCACGTCCATCGAGTCCATGATGCCATCCAGCCACCTCATCCTCGGTCGTCCCTTCTCCTCCTGCCGCCAACCCCTCCCAGGATCAGAGTCTTTTCCAATGAGTCAACTCTTCACATGAGGTGGCCAAAGTACTGGAGCTTCAGCTCTAGCATCATTCCTTCCAAAGAAATCCCAGGGTTGATCTCATTCAGAATGAACTGGTTGGATCTCCTTGCAGTCCAAGGGACTCTCAAGAGTCTTCTCCAACACCACAGTTCAAAAGCATCAATTCTTCTGCGCTCAGCCTTCTTCACAGTCCAACTCTCACATCCGTACCTGATCACAGGAAAAACCATAGCTTTGACTAGACGGACCTTAGTCGGCAAAGTAATGTCTCTGCTTTTCAATATACTAGCTAGGTTGGTCATAACTTTTCTTCCAAGGAGTAAGCGTCTTTTAATTTCATGGCTGCAATCACCATCTGCAGTAATTTTGGAGCCCCCCCAAAATAAAATCTGACTCTGTTTCCACTGGTTCCCCATCTATTACCCATGAAGTGATGGAACCGGATGCCATGATCTTTGTTTTCTGAATGTTGAGCTATAAGCCAACTTTTTTGCTCTCCTCTTTCACTTTCATCAAGAGGCTTCTTAGTTCCTCTTCACTTTCTGCCATAAGGGTGGTGTCATCTGCATATCTGAGGTTACTGATATTTCTCCTGGCAATCTTGATTCCAGCTTGTGTTTCTTCCAGTCCAGCATTTCTCATGATGTACTCTGCATAGAAGTTAAATAAGCAGGGTGACAATATACAGCCTTGACGTACTCCTTTTCTATTTGGAAACAGTCTGTTGTTCCATGTCCAGTTCTAACTGTTGCTTCCTGACCTGCATACAGATTTCTCAAGAGGCAGATTAGGTGGTCTGTTATTCCCATCTCTTTCAGAATTTTCCACAGCTTATTGTGAGCCACATAGTCAAAAGCTTTGGCATAGTCAATAAAGCAGAAATAGATATTTTTCTGGAACTCTCTTGCTTTTTCCATGATCCAGCGGATGTTGGCAACTTGATCTCTGGTTCCTTTGCCTTTTCTAAAACCAGCTTGAACATCAGGGAGTTCACGGTTCACATATTGCTGAAGCCTGGCTTGGAGAATTTTGAGCATTACTTTACTAGCATGTGAGATGAGTGCAATTGTGCGGTAGTATGAACATTCTTTGGCATTGCCTTTCTTTGGAATTGGAATGAAAACTGACCTTTTCCAGTCCTGTGGGCACAGCTGAGTTTTCCAAATTTGCTGGCATATTGAGTGCAGCACTTTCACAGCATCATCTTTCAGAATTTGAAATAGCTCAACTGGAATTCCATCACCTCCACTAGCTTTGTTTGTAGTGATGCTTTCTAAGGCCTACTTGACTTCACATTCCAAGATGTCTGCCTCTAGATTAGTGATTGCATCATCATGATTATCTGGGTAGTGAAGATCTTTTTTGTACAGTTCTTCCGTGTATTCTTGCCACCGCTTCTTAATATCTTCTGCTTCTGTTAGGTCCATACCATTTCTGTCCTTTATCAAGCCCAACTCAAGTTCATATTTCTGTTAGGTAGTTAGAATAGGAAAAAGGAGTCCAAAATGGCAGTGGCTAAAAGAGAAAGATAGAGAAAGGCCTGTGACAACAGAAAGAAAATCCATGGACCAGAGTGAGAACTTCTGGTGAAATAAACATGCCCCCTTCTTGGCTAGCCCAATTTGCATGGGGCAGGCTCAAGGTGGAGAGGAGACAAACATAAAGAAGGAAGCCAAGACAGATTGAGGCTTCTCCTTTGGGGTATGCCCGCCCTCACACCTCGAGGGTGTACTATCCTTTGCCTGCTGAATAAAACCCTGAGCTCTAACAGAGCTGTAACACTGGTCTACCATTTCAAATCTTTGCTGCAGCAAGACAGAACCAAGAAAAACACATTCCCCTGACATGTCTGGTGCCATGTCTCAAATGTAACCTGGCTGAAACAACCTCAGCTCAGGCCCAGTGAGGCAGAGACCAAACACAGCAGAAGCCCAACTTGGCAGAAGTGCACATGGTGGAAACTGAACACAAAGGAAACCTAGCACAGTGGAAGTGACAAGAAGCCTAGCATGCTGGTAACAGGGACAACAAAACAAACTTGGCAGAAAGCTCACATGACTTGGTATCAGATTCCAGAAGACCTCTGGTTAAGGTAGGAGGTCCTCACCCCTATTGCTGAAAGGACATATGGCTAACAAAATCTTAATTCCTTTACAGTCTCTCATTTCTTGTTTCCTTGAACTCCCTGTGAACAGGTAAGCATCAGTGGGTACAACTGAGGAACTCTGGCAGGGACTACTTCCCAGTGTGTCCTGAAGGCTCAATTATCTGCTGTGCCCTAATAGCTGTTGCCCAACTGAGTGAGGATTCTTCTGTCCTCAACCTTCTTTGTGCCAAGGATCAGGCCAATGAAAACTGTGGGCACAGGTCAGGCATTTAGCAGTTTTTCTGGCAAGTTATGAAAGGGGATCCTTGGCATGTTTTTCCCAATGCTCTTTCCTCCTGTCCTTCAGCTCCTCTCTCCATCTATGCCACAGTTTACAAAGTATTGGGCAGGTCGTCATCTTTCCATTTCTGAAAGTTGTGTTTGAAACTGTGTACCTAAGATTGGGACTCAAACCCACGCGGCAGGGACTCTGCTATGCTTTTTTTTTTTTTTTTTTTTAGTTTTTTATTATTTAAATTTTAAAATCTTTAATTCTTACATGCATTCCCAAACATGAACCCCCCTCCCACCTCCCTCCCCATAACATCTTTCTGGGTCATCCCCATGCACCAGCCCCAAGCATGCTGCATCCTGTGTCAGACATAGACTGGCGATTCAATTCACATGATAGTATACATGTTAGAATGTCATTCTCCCAAATCATCCCACCCTCTCCCTCTCCCTCTGAGTCCAAAAGTCCGTTATACACATCTGCGTCTCTTTCCCTGTCTTGCATACAGGGTCGTCATTGCCATCTTCCTAAATTCCATATATATGTGTTAGTATACTGTATTGGTGTTTTTCTTTCTGGCTTACTTCACTCTGTATAGTAGGCTCCAGTTTCATCCATCTCATCAGAACTGATTCAAATGAATTCTTTTTTTTTTTTTTAACGGCTGAGTAATACTCCATTGTGTATATGTACCACAGCTTTCTTATCCATTCATCTGCTGATGGACATCTAGGTTGTTTCCATGTCCTGGCTATTATAAACAGTGCTGCGATGAACATTGGGGTACATGTGTCTCTTTCAATTCTGGTTTCCTCGGTGTGTATGCCCAGCAGTGGGATTGCTGGGTCATAAGGGAGTTCTATTTGCAATTTTTTAAGGAATCTCCACACTGTTCTCCATAGTGGCTGTACTAGTTTGCATTCCCACCAACAGTGTAAGAGGGTTCCCTTTTCTCCACACCCTCTCCAGCATTTATTGCTTGCAGATTTTTGGATCACAGCCATTCTGACTGGTGTGAAGTGGTACCTCATTGTGGTTTTGATTTGCATTTCTCTAATAATGAGTGATGTTGAGCATCTTTTCATGTGTTTGTTAGCCATCCGTATGTCTTCTTTGGAGAAATGTTTATTTAGTTCTTTGGCCCATTTTTTGATTGGGTCGTTTATTTTTCTGGAATTGAGCTGCATAAGTTGCTTGTATATTTTTGAGATTAGTTGTTTGTCAGTTGCTTCATTTGCTATGCTTAATCACTCAGTCATATACGACCAGGACTTGAGCCTAGCCAAAACCCACATTGCCTGGTTTCAGAACCTAATGAAGCTCAGGTTCTTGATGTCTCATCGCAGAAAGAATTCAGTGAGAGACAAAGTGATAGTTAAGTGGATTTTCAGACAGAAGCACACTTCAAGAGTGGGCCATCACAGAGGGCAAGTGCCATAGCCATGGAATGTGGTGTGGTTAGTGTTTTATAGGCTGGGTAATTTCATACACTAATGAGTGGGAGGATCATTGCAACAATTTGGAAACCACCCACTTCTTGATCTTTTGACAGTGCCTTGGAACCCCTCATGATGCCTTTGGGTGTGTCATTTAGCTTGCAGATTAAGGATCAAGGTTTTAGTTGGATTTGACTTGTCTACCATCTTGGACCCATTTGCTTTTAATCAGTTATGTTGTGCCCTTGGGTTATGCCATTCTTTCAAAAGTTGTGCCCTGCCCCTTCTGTCCTGTTTCATGCTCTCTTCCTGAGCCCCATCTGGGCCCACAATGTTGCCTCTACAATCTTCTGGCGGGACAACCAGGAAACAGATGATCTGTGGAAGGGAAATACGGTATAACTTCCAATTCCTCTAGATACCCAGGCCTTCATCTGCCATGTTTCCTATGACATGTGCAATAGCACCATCTCTTAGTGAACCTGCTAAGGTGGGTGACAGGCACACAGATGTCCATCTGCTAGGAGTCCATCTGTTGGTGGCATCCCTTCAAGGGCAATTGGGCTTCCAGGGACAATGTTTGCCATTTTAGGAGTTAAACCTTCAGACTGTTTGGGCCCAAACCCTGACCACCCTTCTCCTAAAGTTACAAACATACCCCTGGACCAAATCTCCACTCCATTTTTATGGAACATCTGGTCTGCTGCCTTTATCAATTTGTTCTTCAGCCACTTATTAACTTCTACAACCATGATCCCTCCTGGTCTGTAGGCAACATCACTCCACCTAGCTTATTAATAAAGTACTCTTAATATCCCTAACAGGACCAGATAACCCACTCTTTTGTAATTACTTCTGTTATTACCTAGAGTGTGTCTAAGACAATGAAACATTTACCATTGGAAATACTTATAACTACTCTTATGGAAGACTAGGGGAGGAAATCATTGACTTATATTACCTTAAGAGGATAAGCCTTATGGCTATTTCATCAGGTTCCCAGTCTCTGGGCATGGGCTAGGAGATTGCTTTACATCTGGTAACTATGCCCATCCTCACTGGACAAACCAGCAATGAGTTAAGATTACAACCCCTTAGTCCTGCTGGAGACCTTGAGGACACCTAACTCCAGCCTGGGGATCCCAGGATGTCATTCTGCCTTGATCTGTCTAGGGATCTTGTCCCTGGGAGGTTGTCATGCCTCAACCATACTTGGAGATCCACCAGTCTGGGAGTCCCAGGAGTTTGACTAGCCTCAACCTGCATTGAGATCTGGTTCCTGGGAGGTTATCATGCTTCAACCTACTTGGGGATCTGCCAGTCCAGGAGTCCCAGGAGGTCGACATGCATCGACCTGCCTAGGGACCCAATTCTCAGGAGGGCAACCTGCTTTGTCCTGCCCAGGGATGTGATCTCTAGGATGTTGTCATGCCTCAACCTGCCTGGGGATCTTCTCCCTGACTAGGGGATTCCCAGCTCTCAGGTTGCAACAGTCCTGGGTAGGATAAGCTTCAGAAAGACTCACCCCTAAAAAAATCCATCCATGGAAATAGAAGGAGGCCTATTAGTTGTGGAGCTGTGCCCACTCTCAGCAACAATTCAGGAGCCCAGCAAGAACCCCATTGCCTTTCTGGAAAGGCTAAAAGGGGCCCTCCAAAAGTTTACCAGTCTGGACCTAGACTCTTATGAGGGACAGATGATTTTATTTATCTCTCTTTTTAAAATTTATTTATTTTAATTGGAGGCTAATTACTTTACAATATTGTAGTGGTTTTTGCCATACATTGACATGAATCAGCCATGGGTGTACATCTGCTCCCCATCCTGAACCCCCCTCGCACCTCCCTCCCCATTCCTCAGGGTCATCCCAGTGCACTGGCCCTGAGCACCCTGTCTCATGCATGGAACCTGGACTGACAATCTATTTCACATACAGTAATATACATGTTTCAATCCTATTCTCTCAAATCATCCCACCCTCACCTTGTCCCAGAGTCCAAAAGTCTGTTCTTTACATCTGTGTCTCTTGTACTGTCTCGCATATAGGGTCATTGTCAGCATCTTTCTAAATTCCATATATATGCATTAACATACTGTATTGGTGTTTTTCTTTCTGACTTACTTCACTCTATATAATAGGCTCCAGTTTCACCCATCTCATTAGAACTGATTAAAACACATTCTTTTTAATAGCTGAGTCATTTTCCATTGTGTATATGTACCACAGCTTTCTTATCCATTTGGGACAAGTGATTTAAAGGACAAATTCCTGTCCCAATGTGCATCAAACATCAGGATAAAGTTACAACAGCTACAGTAGCAGGACCCTTCTGCCTCTTTAGATGAGATGGTCCAGATAGCCACCAATACCTTTTATAACAGAACAGGAAAGGGAGTCCAAGACCCAGGAAAGGGAGAAAAGGAAAGAGATAAGGCATGTCCAGATGCTGGCCACCCTCCAGGGAAGCCCTGTGGCAAACCTCAAGTCCCTGAAGGACAAGGCACGAGGCAAATGCTTAGTCTGTAGGCAGGCAGGACATTGGGCCAAAGAATGTCCAAATCATGTCAAGTCTCATAAAATGGCTTGCTACAAATTCCATCAATTGGGACATTGGGTGGCACACTGCCCTCAGGACCCAAGAGCCTCAAGGTCAAGTGTCAAGCCTTCCCTCATGATGGTTCAACAGGACTGAAGCAGCCCGCTCCAGCCAGCCTGCCTGTCATGGATAACCATCACAGGGCTGGAGCCAATGCTGCAACTGGATGTGTCAGGTAAGTCTGAGAATTTCTTAGTTGACACAGGGCTGCATACTCTGTCCTGACCTTCTACTCCAGAATCTTCTCCCAAACCTGTACCATTTTGTGTGTAAAAGGAAAAACAATTACAAAAAGATTCACCCAAGCACTTCTTTGTTGCTAGGATGGACAAATATTTCCCCACCAGTTTCTGGTGATCCCTGAATGTCCTACTCCCTTATTAGGAAGAGATCTTTCCCCACCTTAAAAATCTTGCAGCTATTGCAATCATGATAGAAGATGCTTTAAAATTCTCTTGGTGGGGGGTGGGGTGGGGGTGGCAAACTAACTATTTTTACCAGCCAACAAGTGAAACAACTCTTGAATGGGAGAGGCCATTTATGGATGTCTGATCAAAGGATCCTCAGATATCAAGTAGTGCTGGTGGAAAATCCAGGCCTGACTATACCTCTTTGTAAGATTCTTAACCCAGCTACCCTCCTGCCTACTCCCCGATGGCTCTCTCCCCTTTCACTCCTGCCTGGAAACTTTGGATCACTGGACAAAACCTGGAGGGGGATTGTCAGAAGATTATCTGACCAATCCTGAGAAAATCTGGTACACTGATGGAAGCAGCTTTGTCTAAGATGGAAAAAGAAGAGCCGGATATGCAGTAGTCTTCAATTTTGAGACCATAAGAGGCTAAAACTTTGCCACCAGGTACTTCAGCCCAATTAGCTGAGCTCATAGCCCTGACTCGAGCTTTAGAGCTGGGAAAAGGAAAATGAGTAACCATTTACACTGACTCTGAGTATGCCTTTCTGGTGCTACATGCATATGCTTCTATTTGGAAAGGAAGAGGCCACTTGACCACCCGAGGGTCCCCAATCAAGTATGGTGACAAAATCCTTAGGTTCTTGAGGCAGTCCATCTGCCCACTGAGGTTTCAGTCTCCCACTGTAAAGGACACCAAAAAGGGAGCATGGAAGTGGCATGAGGGAACCAAGCAGATGATCGGGCAGCTAAGAGAGCAGCATTACAGAACAGTGACTTAATAGGGGTTGCCACCTTAGTTCCACAGATTAATTTGCCAGAAACTCCTTCATATACTGAAGAGAGACTCAAAGCTAAGAGTGAGGACTTTCAAGAAGATCATATGGGGTGGTTCCACAAGGAGGGACTCCTTTTTCTGCCTGGGAACCTCCAATGGAAGTTGTATAACTCCTTACATGCCACCACTCATTTAGGGACAAGGCCCTCCAAAGATTATTAGAAAGGTCCTTCGGAGGAACAGGCCTCCAAATGACTATAAGGCAAATGGTCTGCTCTTGTCCCACTTACCAATTAAACAACCCCTAAGGAGCTCGAAGACCCAGCCTGGCCCATCCTGTCCAACGATGTGGGATCTACCCAGGAGAGGACTGACAAAAGGACTTCACCCAGATGCCAGTTTCTCAAGGGTATAAATACCTACTAGTTATGATAGATACATTCACAGGGTGGATTGAAGGCTTTCATACCTGGACTTAGAAGGCTGAGGAAGTAGTAAAAAAAAAAAAAAAACAACTGCTCCATGAAATCATTCCAAGATTTGGTCTGCCCAGGTCATTACAAAGTGACAATGGGACATCATTTACTTCTAAGGCCACCCAAGCGGTCTCTAAATCACTGGGTACTACTTATTACCTCCATTGTGCCTGGAGGCCTCAGTCTTCAGGAAAAGTAGAAAGAGCCAACCAATTCTGAAAATTGGTGATAAAAAAGATAATTCAGGAGACCTCCCTGGGATGGAAGGAAGCTTCACCAACAGCTCTCCTCCACACCCGTATTGCCCCTAAGGAACAAGTTGGTCTTAGTCCTTATGAGATGCTATATGGGAGATCTTTTGTTCATGTAAATGACCTCTTCCTAGATCCAGAGGCTCAGGCCCCCCAGTCTTATACAATGGTCATTGGGCAATTCCATCAAGAAATACGCATATGGGGTGTCAACCAGGACCAACAAGATTCTAAAGAGCCACCACTATATGCTCCAGGGACTCCAGTCCTAATTAAAGTCTGGAAAGATGGGTCCCCAAAGACTCAACTCCAGCACATATGGAAGGCCCTCTACTCTGCAATATTTTTCACCTCCATAGCAGTCAAGGTACCAGGGCACAACTCCTGGATTCACTACTCACTAATCAAGCCATGGAAGAAAACAGAAGAGAACACTCAATACAGCTGTGAGCCCCTGGTAGATGTCAGATACATGTTCAGGACTACAAATGAGTCCAATTCTAACGAATACTCCAGAAACTTAAGTTTCTGGGAATAAGATTTTCCAGGACAGCTCTAAAAAGCCAACACAGCTTGGCAGGAGTTATACTCCAAAACAGACAGGAGATAGATCTCAAGGGATTTGAGGCTCTAGAATGAGACATGTTGTTTCTGGGGAAATACCTCCAACCAAGTTAGAGAAAGTCTCATGGCCCTCAGGAAAAGCATTCAGATCCTATGGGATCTCGAAGAATGAGCTGGAATGTTCTTAGGGTGGCTACAGTCTCTGTTTGGGGGATCCTTCTCCTGGTGAGGGGGGATTTGGAGTTGGCTAATGACTCGATGGACGTGGGTCTGAGTGAACTCCGGGAGTTGGTGATGGACAGGGAGGTCTGGCGTGCTGCAATTCATGGGGTTGCAAAGAGTCAGACACGACTGAGCAACTGAACTGAACTGAACTGAATGCCCCTTCCAAATTTGCTGGCATATTGAGTACAGCACTTTCAAAGCATCATCTTTCAGGATTTGAAATAGCTCAACTGAAATTCCATCACCTCCACTAGCTTTGTTCGTAGTGATGCTTTCTATGGCCCACTTCACTTCACATTCCAGAATGTCTGGCTTTAGATGAGTGATCACACCATCATGACTATCTGGATCATGAAGATCTATTTTGAACAGTTCTTCTGTGTATTATTGCCACGTTTTCTTAATATCTTCTGCTTCTGTTAGGTCCATACCATTTCTGTCCTTTATCGAGCCCATCTTTGCATGAAATGTTCCCTTGGTATCTCTGATTTCTTGAAGAGATCTCTAGTTTTTCCCATTCTGTTCTTTTCCTCTATTTCTTTGCACTGACTGCTGAAGAAGGCTTTCTTATCTCTCCTTGCTATTCTTTGGAACTCTGCATTCAGATGCTTATATCTTATCTTTTCTCCTTTGTTTTTCGCTTCTCTTCTTTTCACAGCTATTTGCAAGGCCTCCCCAGACAGCCATTTTGCTTTTTGCATTTCTTTTCCATGAGATGGTCTTGATCCCTCTCTCCTGTACAATGTCACAAACCTCATTCCATAGTTCGTCAGTCACTCCATCTATCAGATCGAGGCCTTTAAATCTATTTCTTACTTCCACCGTATAATCATAAGGGATTTGATTTAGATCATACCTGAATGGTCTAGCGGGTTTCTCTACTTTCTTCAATTTAAGTCTGAATTTGGTAATAAGGAGTTCATGATCTGAGCCACAGTCAGCTCCTGGTCTTGCTTTTGTTGACTGTATAGAGCTTCTCCATCTTTGGTTGCAAAGAATATAATCAATCTGATTTCGGTGTTGACCATCTGGTGATGTCCATGTGTAGTCTTCTCTTGTGTTGTTGGAAGAGGGTGTTTGCTACGACCAGTGTATTTTCTTGGCAAAACTCTGTTAGTCTTTGCCCTGCTTCACTCCTCATTCCAAGGCCAAATTTGCCTGTTACTCCAGGTGTTTCTTGACTTCCTACTTTTGCATTCCAGTCCCCTATAATGAAAAGGACATCTTTTTTGGGTGTTAGTTCTAAAAGGTCTTGTAGGTCTTCATAGAACCGTTTAACTTCAGCTTCTTCAGTGTTACTGGTTGGGGCATAGACTTGGATAATTGTGATATTGAATGGTTTGCCTTGGAGACCAACAGAGATCATTCTGTCTTTTTTGAGATTGCATCCAAGTACTGCATTTCGGACTCTTTAGTTGACGGTGATGTCTACTCCATTTCTTCTGAGGGATTCCTGCCCGCAGTAGTAGATATAATGGTCATCTGAGTTAAATTCGCCCATTCCAGTCCATTTTAGTTCGTTGATTCCTAGAATGTCTACGTTCACCCTTGCCATCTCTTGTTTGACCACTTCCAATTTGCCTTGATTCATGGACCTGACATTCCAGGTTCCTATGCAATATTGTTCTTTACAGCATCAGACCTTGCTTCTATCACCAGTCACATCCACAGCTGGGTATTCGTTTTACTTTGGCTCCATCCCTTCATTCTCTCTGAAATTATTTCTCCAGTGATCTCCAGTAGCATATTGGACACGTAACGACCTGGGGAATTCCTCTTTTGGTATCCTATCATTTTGCCTTTTCATACTGTTCATGCGATTCTCAAGGCAAGAATACTGAAGTGGTTTGCCATTCCCTTCTCCAGTGGACCACATAGTATCTGACCTCTCCACCATGACTCGACTGTCTTGGATTGTCCTGCAGGTATGGCTTAGTTTTGTTGAGTTAGACAAGGCTGTGGTCCTAGTGTGATTAGATTGACTAGTTTTCTGTGAGTATGGTTTCAATGTGTCTGCCCTCTGATGCCCTTTTGCAACCCCTACCATCTTACTTGGGTTTCTCTTACCTTGGGCGTGGGGTATCTCTTCATGGCTGCTCCAGCAAAGCACAGCTGCTGCTCCTTACCTTGGATGAAATGTATCTCCTCACCGCCGCCCTTCCTACCTTCAACGTGGGATAGCTCCTCTAGGCCCTCCTGCGCCTGAACAGCCACCACCCCTTGACGTGGGGTTGCTCCTCCTGGCTGCTGCCCCTGGCCACAGGACTGGAAAAGGTCAGTTTTCATCCCAATCCCAAAGAAAGGCAATGCCGAAGAATGCTCAAACTACCGCACAATTGCACTCGTCTCACATGTTAGTAAAGTAATGCTCAAAAAACTCCAAGCCAGGCTTTAGCAATATGTGAACTGTGAACTTCCAGATGGTTTTAGAAAAGGCAGAGGAACCAGGAATCAAAGAGGGGGAGGCTCAATGCCCCTCAGCATCTCAGCTCAGCAGGAAGTAGCCAGAAAGAACTCGATGCCCCTATTCCCAAAGAATTAGGCCTCCGATCTCTTGAGGGGGGAGTGTTAGGTAGTTAGAAGAAGCGGGGGGGGAGTCCAAAATGACAGTAGCTAAAAGAAAAAAATAGAGAAAAGCCCGAGAAAATGAAACAAAAGAAATTCCATTGACTGACTGGAGTGTGAACTTGAGATGAAACAAGCACACCCCCTTCATGGCCCCATTTACACACAGGAGTCTCAAGGTGGGTAGGAGACAAACATATAAAAGGAGGAAGTCAAGATAGACTGATCAAAGCCTCTTGATGAAAATGAAAGAGGAGAGTGAAAAAGTTGGCTTAAAACTCAACATTCAGAAAACAAAGATCATAGCAACTGGTTCCATCACTTCATGGCAAATAGATGGGGAAACAATGGAAACAGTGATGGACTTTATTTTGGGGGGCTCCAAAATCACTGCAGATGGTGATTGCAGCCATGAAATTAAAAGACACTTGCTCCTTGGAAGAAAAGTTATGACCAACTTAGACAGCTTATTAAAAAGCAGAGATATTCCTTTACCAATAAAGGTCCATCTAGTCAAAGCTGTGGTTTTTCCAGTAGCCATGTACATATGAGAGTTGGACCATAAAGAAAGCTGAGCACCGAATAATTGAATCTTTTGAATTTTGGTATTGGAGAAGACTCTTGAGAGTCCCTTGGACTGCAAGGAGGTCCAACCAGTCCATCGTAAAGGAAATCAGTCCTGAATATTCATTGGAAGGACTGATGCTGAAGCTGAAACTTTAACACTTTGGCCACCTGACACGAAGAATCAATTCATTGGAAAAGACTCTGATGCTGGAAAAGATTGAAGGCAGAAGGAGAATGGGATGACAGAGGATGAGATGTTTGGATGGCATTACCGACTTGATGGACATGAGTTGAGCAAGCTCCAGGAGTTGGTGGTGGACAGGGAAGCCTGGGGTGATGCTGTCCATGGAGTTGCAAAGGGTTGGACACAAGCTTAGTGACTGAACTGAACTGAAGACAGAATAAGGCTTCTCCTTTGGGGTAGGCCCACCCTCACACCTCAAGGGTGTACTATCCTTTGCCGAATAAAATTCTGAGCTGTAACTGAGCTATAATACTGGTCCACCATTTCAAATCTTTGCTGTGGCAAGAAAGAATGGAGGAAATTACACACTCCCACGACATATCCATCAAATTTTTTAACAAGCTTAGTTTGAAAATTGCCAAATCTGATTTCTCTTTCTTGTTAAAGATCAGTAATTCTGTCCTCACCAGATGATTATTTTATTGTCTAGAAATAATAGCTAAGAAAAGAGCTCTTTCTTTATCATTGAATGTCACAATTGTGCTAGATTTTTTTAGTTTAAATTTATTTATTTTAATTGGAGGCTAGTTACTTTACAATATTGTATTGGTTTTGACATACATCAATATGAATCTGCCACAGGTGTACACATGTTCCCCATCCTAAACCCCCCTCCCATTTCCCTCCCCGTACCATCCCTCTGGTTCATCCCAGTGCACCAGCACAAAGTATCCTGTATCCTGTATCAAACCTGGATTGGTGATTCATTTCTTATATGATATTATACATGTTTCAATGGCATTCTCCCAAACCATCACACCCTCTCCCTCTCCCACAGAGTCCAAAAGACTGTTCTATACATCTTTGTCTCTTTTGCTGTCTCGCATACAGAGTTATCATTACCATCTTTCTAAATTCCATATATATGCATTAGTATACTGTATTGGTGTTTTTCTTTCTGGCTTACTTCACTCTGTGTAATAGGCTCCAGTTTCATCCACCTCATTAGAATGGATTCAAATGTATTCTTTTTAATGGCTGAGTAATACTCCATTGTGTATATGTACCACAGCTTTCTTATCCATTCGTCTGCTGATGGACATCTAGGCTGCTTCCATATCCTGGCTATTATAAACAGTGCTGCGATGAACATTGGGGTACATGTGTCCCTTTCAATTCTGGTTTCCTCAGTGTGTATGTCCAGCAGTGGGATTGATGGGTCGTAAGGCAGTTCTATTTCCAGTTTTTAAAGGAATCTCCACACTGTTCTCCATAGTGGCTGTACTAGTTTGCATTCCCACCAACAGTGTAAGAGGGTTTCCTTTTCTCCACACCCTCTCCAGCATTTATTGCTTATAGACTTTTGGATCACAGCATTCTGACTGGCATGAAATGGTACTTCATTGTGGTTTTGATTTGCATTTCTCTAATAATGAGTGATGTTGAGCATCTTTTCATGTGTTTGTTAGCCATCTGTATGTCTTCTTTGGAGAAATGTCTATTTAGTTCTTTGGCCCATTTTTTGATTGGGTCGTTTATTTTTCTGGAATTGAGCTGCAGGAGTTGCTTGTATATTTTTGAGATTAGTTGTTTGTCAGTTGCTTCATTTGTTACTATTTTCTCCCATTCTGAATGCTGTCTTTTCACCTTGCTAATATTTTCCTTTGCTGTGTGGAAGCTTTTAATTTTAATTAGGTCCCGTTTGTTTATTTTTGCTTTTATTTCCAGTATTCTGGGAGGTGAATCATAAAGGATCCACCATTTCTTCCATGTTGTCCATTTTATTGGCATATAATTGCTGATAGTAGTCTCTTATGATCCTTTGTATCTCTATGTTTTCTGTTGTGATCTCTCCATTTTCATTTCTAATTTTATTGATTTGATTTTTCTCCCTTTGTTTCTTGGTGAATCTGGATAATGGTTTGTCAATTTTATTTATCCTTTCAAAGAACCAGTACATTTATGTCAGTGATTTATGTCAGAGAGTGTTTTGCCTATGTTCTCCTCTAGGAGTTTTAGTTTCTGGTCTTACATTTAGATCTTTTATCCATTTTGAGTTTATTTTTGTGTATGGTGGTAGAAAGTGTTCTAGTTTCATTCTTTTATAAATGGTTGACCAGTTTTCCCAGCACCACTTGTTAAAGAGATTGTCTTTGCTCCATTGTATATTCTTGCCTCCTTTGTCAAAGATAAGGTGCCCATAGGTGCATGGATTTATCTCTGGGCTTTCTATTTTGTTCCACTGATCTATATTTCTGTCTTTGTGCCAGTACCATACTGTCTTGATGACTGTGGCTTTGTAGTAGAGCCTGAAGTCAGGCAGGTTGATTCCTCCAGTTTCATTCTTCTTTCTCAAGATTGCTTTGACTATTCAAGGTTTTTTGTATTTCCATACAAATTGTGAAATTATTTGTTCTAGCTCTGTGAAAAAATACTGTTGGTAGCTTGATATGGATTGCATTGAATCTATAGATTGCTTTGGGTAGTATACTCATGTTCACTATATTGATTTTTCTGATCCATGAACATGGTACATTTCTTCATCTATTAGTGTGCTCTTTGATTTCTTTCACCAGTGTTTTATAGTTTTCTATATATAGGTCTTTAGTTTCTTTAGTTAGATATATTCCTAAGTATTTTATTCTTCTCATTGCAATGGTGAATGGAATTGTTTCCTTAATTTCTCTTTCTGTTTTCTCACGGTTAGTGTATAGGAATGCAAGGGATTTCTGTGTATTGATTTTATATCCTGTAACTTTACTATATTCATTGATTAGCTCTAGTAATTTTCTGGTGGAGTCTTTAGGGTTTTCTATGTAGAGGATCGTGTCATCTGCAAACAGTGAGAGTTTTGCTTCTTCTTTTCCAATTTGGATTCCTTTTATTTCTTTTTCTGCTCTGATTGCTGTGGCCAAACTTCCAAAACTATGTTGACTAGTAGTAGTGAAAGTGGGCACCCTTGTCTTGTTCCTGATTTTAGGGGAAATGCTTTCAATTTTTCACCATTGAGGATAATGGTTGCTGTGGGTTTGTCATATATAACTTTTATTATGTTGAGGTATGTTCCTTCTATTCCTGCTTTCTGGAGAGTTTTTACCATAAATGGATGTTGAATTTTGTCAAAGGCCTTCTCGAGGCCTGCATCTATTGAGATAATCATATGGCTTTTATTTTTCAGTTTGTTAATGTGGTGTATTACATTGACTGATTTGCGGATATTGAAGAATCCTTGCATCCTGGGGATAAAGCACACTTGGTCATGGTGTATGCTTTTTTTAATGTGTTGTTGGATTCTGATTGCTAGAATTTTGTTAAGGATTTTTGCATCTATGTTCATCAGTGATATTGGCCTATAGTTTTCTTTTCTTTTTTTTTTTTTTGTGGCATCTTTGTCAGGTTTTGGTATTAGGGTGATGCTGGCCTCATAGAATGAGTTTGGAAGTTTACCTTCCTCTGCAATTTTCTGGAAGAGTTTGAGTAGGATAGGTGTTAGCTCTTCTTGAAAATTTTGGTAGAATTCAGCTGTGAAGCCGTCTAGACCTGGGCTTTTGTTTGCTGGAAGATTTCTGATTACAGTTTCTGTGCTTGTGATGGGTCTGTTAAGATTTTCTATCTCTTCCTGGTTCAGTTTTGAAAAGTTGTATTTTTCTAAGAATTTGTCAATTTCTTCCACATTGTCCTTTTTACTGGCATATAATTGCTGATAGTAGTCTCTTATGATCCTTTGTATTTCTGTATTGTCTGTTGTGATCTCTCCATTTTCATTTCTAATTTTATTGATTTGATTTTTCTCCCTTTGTTTCTTGGTGAGTCTGGATAATGGTTTGTCAATTTTATTTATCCTTTCAAAGAACCAGCTTTTGGATTTGTTGATTTTTGCTATGGTCTCTCTCTCTCTCTTTTTCTTTTTGCATTTATTTCTGCCCTAATTTTTTGGGGGCTTCCCTGGTGGCTCAAAGGTTAAAGCATCTGCCTGCAATGTTGGAGACCTTGGTTCGATCTCTGGGTCAGGAAGATCCCCTGGAGAAGGAAATGGCAACCCACTCCAGTATTCTTACCTGGAGAATCCCAAGGACGGAGGAGCCTGGTGGGCTACAGTCCACGGGGTCGCAAAGATTCAGAGACGACTGAACGACTTCACTCACTTCACTGCCCTAATTTTTAAGATTTCTTTCCTTCTACCAACCCTAGGGTTCTTCATTTCTTCCTTTTCTAATTGTTTTAGGTGTAGAGTTAGGTTATTTATTTGACTTTTTTCTTGTTCCTTGAGGTATGCCTGTATTGCTATGAACTTTCCCCTTAGCACTGCTTTTACAGTGTCCCACAGGTTTTGAGTTGTTGTGTTTTCATTTTCATTCATTTCTATGCATATTTTGATTTCTTTTTTGATATCTTCTGTGATTTGTTGGTTATTCAGTAGCGTTTTGTTCAGCCTCCATACGTTGGAATTTTTAATAGTTTTTCTACTGTAATTGAGATCTAATCTTACTGCATTGTGGTCAGAAAAGATGCTTGGGATTATTTCAATTTTTTTGAATTTACCAAGGCTAGATTTATGGCCCAGGATGTAATATCCTGGAGAAGGTTCCATGTGCACTTGAGAAAAGGGTGAAATCCATTGTTTTGGGGTGAAATGTTCTGTAGATATCAATTAGGTTTAACTGGTCTACTGTATCATTTAAAGTTTGTGTTTTCTTGTTAATTTTCTGTTTAGTTGATCTATCCATAGGTGTGAGTGAAGTATTAAAGTCTCTCACTATTATTGTGTTATTGTTAATTTCCCCTTTCATACTTGTTAGCATTTGTCTTACATATTGTGGTGCTCCTATATTGGGTGCATATATATTTATAATTGTTTTATCTTCTTGGATTGATCCTTGATCATTATATAGTGTCCTTCTATGTCTCTTTTCACAGCCTTTGTTTTAAAGTCTATTTTATCTGACACGAGTATTGCTACTCCTGCTTTCTTTTGGTCTCTATTTGCATGGAATATCTTTTCCATCCCTTCACTTTTAGTCTGTATGTGTCCCTTGTTTTGAGATGGGTCTCTTGTAGACAACATATATAGGGGTCTTGTTTTTGTATTCATTCAGCCAGTCTTCGTCTTTTGGTTGGGGCATTCAACCCATTTATATTTAATGTAATTATTGATAAGTATGATCCCATTGCCATTTACTTTATTGTTTTGCATTTGAGTTTATACATACTTTTTGTGTTTTCTGTCCAGAGAAAATCATTTAGCATTTGTTGGAGAGCTGGTTTGGTGGTGCTGAATTCTCTCAGCTTTTGCTTGTCTGTAAAGCTTTTGATTTCTCCTTCATGTTTGAATGAGATCCTTGCTGGGTACAGTAATCTGGGCTGTAGGTTATTTTCTTTCATCACTTTAAGTATATCTTGCCATTCCCTCTTGGCCTGAAGAGTTTCTATTGAAAGATCAGCTGTTATCCTTATGGGAATCCTCTTGTGTGTTATTTGTTGTTTTTCCCTTGCTGCTTTTAATATTTGTTCTTTGTATTTGGTCTTTGTTAATTTGATTAATATGCGTCTTGGGGTGTTTCGCCTTGGGTTTATCCTGTTTGGGACTCTCTGGGTTTCTCTGACTTGGGTGATTATTTCCTTCCCCATTTTAGAGAAGTTTTTCAACTATTATCTCCTCAAGTATTTTCTCATAATCTTTCTTTTTGTCTTCTTCTTCTAGGACTCCTATGATTCGAATGTTGGGGTGTTTAATATTGTCCTGGAGGTCTCTGAGATAGTTCTCATTTCTTTTAATTTGCTTTTCTTTTTCCCTCTCTGATTCACTTATTTCTACCATTCTATCTTCTACTTCACTAATCCTATCTTCTGCCTTCGTTATTCTACTATTTGTTGCCTCCAGAGTGTTTTTTATCTCATTTATTGCATTATTCATTATATATTGACTCTTTTTAATTTCTTATAGGTCCTTGTTAAATTTTCTTGCATCTTCTCAATCCTTGTCTCCGGGCTATTTATCTGTGATTCCATTTTGAGTTCAAGATTTTGGATCATTTTCACTATCATTATTCGGAATTCTTTATCAGGTAGATTCCCTATCTCTTCCTCTTTTGTTTGGTTTGGTGGGCATTTATCCTGTTCCTTTACCTGCTGAGTATTCCTCTGTCTCTTCATCTTGTTTATATTGCTGAGTTTGGGGTGGCCTTTCTGTATTCTAGCAGTTTGTAGAGTTCTCTTTATTGTGGAGTTTCCTTGCTGTGGGTGGGGTTGTACAGGTGGCTTGTCAAAGTTTCTTGTTTAGGAAAGCTTGTGTCAGTGTTCTGGTGGGTGGAGCTGGATTTCTTCTCTCTGGAGTGCAATGAAGTGTCCAGCAATGAGTCATGAAATGTCAGTGGTTTTGGAGTAACTTTGGGCAACCTGTATATTGAAGCTCAGGGCTGTGTTCCTGTGTTGCTGGAGAATTTGTGTGGTATGTCTTGCTCTGGAGCTTGTTGGCCCTTGGGTGGTTCTTGGTTTCAGTGTAGGTATGGAGGCGTTTGATGAGATCCTGTTGATTAATGTTCCCTGGAGTCAGGAGTTCTCTGGTGTTCTCAGGATTTGGACTTAAGCCTCCTGCTTCTGGTTTTCATTTTATTTTTACAGTAGTCTCAAGACCTTTCCTGCTATACATCACCTTTGATAAAACATCTAGGTTAAAGATGAAAAGTTTCTCCACAGTGAGGGACATCCAGAGAGGTTCACAACGTTACATGGAGAAGAGAAGAGGAAGGAGGGAGTTAGAGGTGACCTAAATGAGATGAGGTGGAATCAAAAGAGGAGAGAGCAAGCTATGCAGTAATCACTTCCTTATGTGCACTCCACAGTGTGGACCACTCGGAGATGTTCATGGAGTTATACAGAGAATAGAAGAGGGAGGAAGGAGACAGAAGTGGCCAGGAGGATTAAAGGGGGGAATCAAAAGGAGAGAGACAGATTCAGCCAGTAATCAGTTCCCTAAGAGTTCTCCACCATCTGGAATACATAGAGATTCACAGAGTTGGGTAGAGAAGAGAAGGGGGAGACAGAGGCGACCTGGTGGAGAAAAAGGAGAGTCCAAGGTGGGAGAGAGCAGTCAAGCCAGTAATCTTGCTCCCAAGTAAAAATGAGTACTGAAGATTGGGTTCTTAAAGGTACCAAATTGATAACAAATACCAAAAAGCATAGATTAAAAATTTAGAGTAGAGGTTGGATTTTCAAAAATACAATATTAAAGAAAATAAGGGAAAAAATCACAAAATTATAAATATATATATATATATATATGAAGTTTGCTTTTAAAAAATAGGGTCTTTTTTTTTGCAAAGTAATAGTAGGTTATAAAAATGAAAATTAAAGGAGTAATAGAAGACTTAAAAATTAAAAAAAATTTAAAAAAGAAAAGAATGATCATAAAAATAGTAAAAATATATCTAGGAATTTCTCTGGTGTTGTTGTGGGCAGTGTGGAGTCAGCTCATTTTCAGATAGTTCCTTGGTCCAGCTTATATTTCTCAAGATCTATAGGCCCCTTCCTGTGTAGTCGATACTAACTACAGGGTTTTAATCTATTGCACCTGTCACTTCCAAGGCAGTTCCCTCTGTTTTAGTTTCTTCTGTTTGCTGGTCTCTTCAGTGTCTGAATTCCTCCCTAACACAAGGAGGGCAGTGGTGGACATTATTTTTAGGCTCACTTGTTCAGTCTCGTTGTAGGAGGGAGGGATGCCACAAACATATAACACTGGCTTGTGTTCCCAGTGTCTCAGCCACACTGGGCCTGCCCCCGCTCACGGCACATGTGTCCTCCCTGCCCACACTGTTCAGGCTCTAGGTTGCTCTGCAGGGAACTCTCTGAGGCCGGGCCTGGGCTGCCTGCACCTCCCAGGTCTAAGCCGCTCAGGTTCAGGCACTCGGGTAGTCCTCAGAGGTGCAGACTTGGTTGGGCCTGTGTTTTGTGACCTTCCCAGGTCCGAGCAGCTCAGGTGATGAGATGTTTGATGGGTGTGGTCGCTGTGACTTATCGCCTACCCGGTCCCTGCTGCTCTGTTTTCTGGGTGTATAACCAGTGCACCTTCTCAGGCAGATGTTGACCATCCAGAACCCCAAGAAGTCTTAGTTAGCAAAGAAGCCTGCTTGCAGTTTGGTAGATAATGTCTCTCTGGGGCTGCAATTGCCCCCTTCTGGCTCTGGCTGCCTGTCACCGGATGGGGAAGGTCTGCAGCCGGTTATCTCTGTTCAGTCCTTTGTTCTGTGCATGGTCCTGGCGGTGTCTTAGGTTAGGGCTGGCTTTTCATGTGGTAACTATCTGGTTTGCTAGTCCAAGTTAGTTCGCTTAGATTGCCCTTGGGGCATTCAGGCTTGGTCCTTACTCTAAGCAATGCAGCCTGCGCCTCCCTGCCCAGCCCCCACTTGCTAGTGGCGCCTGCAGGCGTCTGTGCTGCTTCTCCACTGGGGGAGTTACCATTTGTCTTGTAGTCTGTGGGGTTTAATTATTTATTTATTTTTCCTCCCTGTTATGTTGTCCTCTGTGCTTCCAAGGCTCACCACAGACTCGGCAGTGAGAGTGTTTCCTGGTGTTTGGAAACCTCTCTTTTTAAGACTCCCTTCCCAGGATGGAGCTCCGTCCCTACCTCTTTTGTCTCTTTTTTTGTCTTTTATATTTTTCCTACCTCCTTTCGAAAACAATGGGCTGCTTTTCTGGGTGCCTGATGTCCTCTGCTGGCATTCAGAAGTTCTTTTGTGGAATTTACTCAGAGTTTAAATGTTCTTTTGATGAATTTGTGGGGGAGAAAGTGGTCTCCCCATCCTATTCCTCCTCTACCTTCTAGTGCTAGATTTAGAGGAGATATCCACTTAAAATTGATCAGTTTTAAAAATTAGAGTGTGAGTCCCATTATATTTTTTAAAAGATCATATTTGGAGGTACATACATGCCTGTAAAGTGTAGAATTCATTATTACATGCTTTCCACAAGTTAGGATAACCTATATTGATGATGTTTTCTTTTATTCAACGTCCATGTGTGCCAGATATTAATTTTCTATGAAAGGTTTATTATGATCCAAATGTTTGGTTATGAAGTGTGTTTTTCATTCCAAGCACTCACTTTTTAATTTTAGGTTCTGAAATACCAGAATGTAAGATAAATTTAATGAGTAAAAGTAATTTCAGTCTTACCATTTTGATACACTTTCATCTTTCTAATTACATTAACCTGGGAATTCTCCTTCTCCTTACTCTATTCCTAACTTATCTAAAAGTGAGAAACAAACATGGGGGGAATGTAGAAAGACCATGTTTTGAAGAAGCTTAAGTTGAATAAACTGTATATAGACCAGGACAGAGTGATGTTGAACCTCATCTGCAAAATTTCATCCCTCAATCTGGGCCCCTTTTAAAAGCAAGTTCCTATCTGTTTTAAGAGATTGACTCCTTTTTAATTGATTCTCTTAAAGTATGCGAAGTCTGCTTTAAGAGGGGCTCAAATTGAGGGAAGACACAGTTTAAAGGGAGTCAATCTGATTCAGAACCTAACTATATGCTTTCACAACACAAGATCATCAGGAAATTTTATATCATCAGAAAA
This sequence comes from Ovis aries, assembly GCF_016772045.2. Lineage (NCBI taxonomy): Eukaryota > Metazoa > Chordata > Mammalia > Artiodactyla > Bovidae > Ovis > Ovis aries. Next base: position 2,538,636 of record NC_056059.1, read on the forward strand.
TGAAATCCAGTCACATTAAAAACTGTTCAACATGCTTTTAAAATAATTTTGAAAGTATCTTGCAATCTAAATTTAATAGTATTTCATGTGCTGAAATACCAGAAAGTTATAGATAATCAAAGCTGATTATCTAAGAAAGGTATCTATTGGAGTGTTCTACTTCAGATAGTCCTACATAAACTCCAGTTCTAGAAGAATTAGCCATAGAATATGAAAACATTCCCCTTAACCCTCTGGAGAACCCTTATCACATTCCTTTAAAGACACTATAAGGACACTGGTTTACATAATATCGTCTCAGAATCTTTTATTTGCATGTAAGTTTACTGTTTTAAATGAAACCACAGACTCTGGCTCTTAAAGTTTACAAAAAGAAGTCTTAAATAACCATCCCTGGTTCAGCTGATGAAGAATCATCAGTGGTCAAAATGTTGCCCTTCTGGTCAAATATGCTTTAGTAAATTTCTTAGTGACTAAACTGTACATTATTCTTGCCCGGAGAATCCCATGGACGGAGGAGCCTGGTGGGCTGCAGTCCACGGGGTCGCGGAGTCGAACATGACTGAGCAACTTCACTTAGACTTAGACTTAAGCAAACTATTAGAGTCACTTGGTATTGCAGGGTGGGAAGTGGCAAGTTAGCAGTATTTTGGAAGTAATTTTATTGAACATGCATCATCACATTTTAGGGGAAGTTAACTACTTTTTTCTAATGCTGCTGCCTGTCAACAGGCCTAGCTACCCCAAACTCACTTGCCCAAAGTCCCAAGGAGGACTTTCCAGCTTGGCCAAACCTGTGCCTTGCTCTGTAACCCGTGGCTTCAGCTTTGGCATCCGGGTTATCATGCAACTCCTGATTCTAATTTTCAAACTTTACTGAGATAAAAGTGACAAATACCTTCATATAAGTTTAGTCTTTACACTGTAATATTTGATATATATTATGAAATGATTATCACAATAACATTGATTACATCTACTGCCTCACATAGTTACTATAGTGTATGTGCTTCAGTTCAGTTCAGTCACTCAGTCGTGTCCAGCTGTTTGTGAACCCATGAATCGCAGCACGCCAGGCCTCCCTGTCCATCACCAACTCCCGGAGTTCCCTCAAACTCACGTCGATAGAGTCGGTGATGCCATCCAGTCATCTCATCCTCTTTCATCCTGTTTTCCTCCTGCACCCAATCCCTCCCAGCATGACAGAGTCTTTTCCAGTGAGTCAACCCTTCTCATGAGGTGGCCAAAGTATTGGAGTTTCAGCTTTAACATCATTCCTTCCAAAGAACACCCAGGGCTGATCTCCTTTAGAATGGACTGGTTGAATCTCAAGAGTCTTCTCCAACACCACAGTTCAAAAGCATTTGTTCTTCAGCGCTCAGCCTTCTTCACAGTCCAACTCTCACATCCATACATGACTACTGGAAAAACCATAGCATTGACTAGACTGACCTTTGTTGGCAAAGTAATGTCTCCACTTTTGAATATGCTATCTAGGTTGATCATAACTTTCCTTCCAAGGAGCAAGCGTCTTTTAATTTCATGGCTGCAATCACCACCTGCAGTGATTTTGGAGCCCAAAAAAATAAAGTCTGACACTGTTTCCCCATCTATTTCCCATGAAGTGATGCGACCAGATGCCATAATCTTGAGCTTTAAGCCAACTTTTTCATTCTCCTCTTTCACTTTCATCAAGAGGCTTTTTAGTTCTTCTTCACTTTCTGCCATAAGGGTGGTGTCATCTGCATATCTGAGGTTATTGATATTTCCCCCTGCAATCTTGATTCCAGCTTGTGCTTCTTCCAGTCCAGCGTTTCTCAGGATGTACTCTACATATAAGTTAAATAAGCAGGTGACAATATACAGCCTTGACGTACTCCTTTTCCTATTTGGAGCCAGTCTGTTGTTCCATGTCCAGTTCTAACTATTGCTTCCTGACCTGCCTCCAGGTTTCTCAAGAGGCAGGTCAGGTGGTCTGGTATTCCAATCTCTTTCAGAATTTTCCACAGTTGGAACTCTCTTGCTTTTTGATATCCAGCGGATGTTGGCAATTTGATCTCTGGTTCCTCTTCCTTTTCTAAAACCAGCTTGAACATCTGGAAGTTCATGGTTCACGTACTGTTTAAGCCTGGCTTGGGGAATTTTGAGCATTACTTTACTAGCGTGTGAGATGAGTGCAATTGTGTGGTAGTTTGAGCATTCTTTGGCATTGTCTTTCTTTGGGATTGGAATGAAAACTGCTTATGGTAGGAATCTTTAAGATTTATTCTCAGGAAATTTCATGTAGACCATACAGCAAGCTATACTCACTGTGTTGCACATTACATCCCCAGGATTTACTCGTCTTATTGTTGAAAGTTTGAACCCCTTACCAACCTCTTGCCATTTGCCCTACCTCCAGCTTCTGGCAACCACCACTCTACTGTTTGTTTCTAGGAGTTCATCTCTTTACATTCAAATAGAGGTGTGGTCACAGTCCTTTCTGTCTGATTCATTTCACTTAACATCATGTCCTCAAGATTCATCCATGTTGTAACAAATTACAGGATTTCTGTCTATTTTTATGGCTGAAAAAAGCTGCATAAGTATATTTTATATATATATATATATATATATATATATATATATATATATATATATATAAAATCAGTTCAGTTCAATCACTCAGTCGTGTCTAAGTCTTTGTGACCCCATGAATCGCAGCATGCCAGTTCTCCCTGTCCATCACCATCTTCCGGAGTTCACTCAGACTCATGGCCATCGAATCCGTGATGCCATCCAGCCATCTCATCCTCTGTCATCCCCTTCTCCTCCTGCCCCCAATCCCTCCCAGCATCAGAGTCTTTTCCAATGAGTCAACTCTTCGCATGAGGTGGCCAAAGTACTGGAGCTTCAGCTTTAGCATCATTCCTTCCAAAGAAATCCCAGGGTTGATCTCCTTCAGAATGGATTTGTTGGATCTCCTTGCAGTCCTAGGGACTCTCAAGAGTCTTCTCCAACACCACAGTTCAAAAGCATCAATTCTTCGGCACTCAGCCTTCTTCATGGTCCAACTCTCACATCCATACATGACCACAGGAAAAACCATAGCCTTGACTAGGCGGACCTTAGTTGACAAAGTAATGTCTCTGCTTTTGAATATACTATCTAGGTTGGTGTCGGGGGCCACCGTGAGGAACTTCGCCCATGGCAAATGTCATGAGGAAGGAGGCTTGGCATACGCAAAGGCATGATCAAGCCTCAGGAAACCCCCTGTTCCCAAGCATCTAACCCCAAAACCAGAGTCTGTTTTATGCTCTCACCTACACCTCTGACTTTACAGGGGGCTCTCCCCCATAATCGTTTCTCTCGGAGAAGGAGTAAACGTGCAGCTCCAAGGCAATAAAAATTCTTGGGCGTGACAAGAGTGTTTCAGCTTACGGACTCCTCTGAAGGTTATCTAGCCCGCCTGTATAGGTTCGTCAGGCCACATGTGATTGTTTACAGCCTTCCAACCTGAAAGGCATGAGCTATTTTAGACTTACTAAATGCAAATTCTTTTGGGGAGTTAGAAATTATTAGTATAGTGGGTTAGTTAGGAATTATATTGGTGAAGGGTTTTCCATTTGTTGTGTCAATAATTGCTGCTAATTTCCTACTCTAGGTGGAACAAGGATGTCTCAGGTCAAACCTCTCTGCTGACAAACTAGCTTGTGTGACAGGATTATCCATACTCCTGCCACTATGCACATGATTATTTACTACCTCTTAACCATAAACAGCACAGAGAGTTTTGGAGTATTTTGAAAGTCTTAATTAGCATAGGGCTTTTTCTTCTTGTTAAGTCAATGATGCCACCAGGCCTCCATATCCTTAGGCACCTGGGAATATACTAATCAATGTATTTGGAATATAGAAAAGGAAATATAGTAGTTTTTGATGTTAGCAATACTAGACTTTTTAAGTTAATGGATTTTCTCTTTTGTAATAGATCACTGTGCTTTGTTATAAATCACTGTGTCCTTGTTATGTAAAAATGTAACTTTATCCCTATCTTAAGACTAAATAGATCTTAAGGAGAACATTGATGAAAGGATTTTCATTTGTTGGGCTAATGTTTGCTGCTAAATCTCCATGTTCCCTACCCTTATAATGAATATAACTAACATATAGGAGAAATAAGTATTAACCTTTAAGCATATAGGAGAAATAAGCATTAACCTTTAAGATTAATCATGTTAACCTTGGGTTAAATAGATTCCTTTCTTGATTGTAACTCACTACACCCTCACCCTATAGGAATGTAACTTTATTTGGAGAGTGGTGCCTGGTTTAAGAAAAAACACCCTTGTAAGAAATAAGTTTTTTGGTTATCAGAAAGAAAGGATCATAAAATGTCAGCAGGTCTCACTCATGGCCAGAAGATGATGTAATCATCCCTAAGACCTTTTTTTTTTACAGTTATGTGAAGCACCTGATTTTGATAAAGGTCAGGACTGCTGAACCCCACGTGACTCTGTATTCATCCCTATGTGTAACAAAAGGTATATAAGCAAACCCAAAAATAAAGAAATCGGATCAGTTTCCTGAAAGACTGATTCCCCCATGTTGCTTCTTTCTTGCTCCCATTTCTTTGGCTGAATTCCCATCTAGATTCAGCCTCCTTTTTTCCACTAATTCTCCTACTACACTATCCATTTCTAATCTCTCCCTATATCTGTAATTAAGCATGTATTTTTCCAAAGACGCCGACGCCGTCCCCACCTTCGAATTCCCTGGATCCACTGGGGCTGGACCTCGGCAGGTTGGTCCCGTAACTTTTCTTCCAAGGAGTAAGCGTCTTTTAATTTCATGGCTGCAATCACCATCTGCAGTGATTTTGGAGCCCCAAAAATAAAGTCTGACACTGTTTCCTCTATTTCCCATGAAGTGATATATATATATATATATATACAGTTCAATTCAGTCTCTCAGTTGTGTCCAACTCTTTGTGACCCCATGGATCACAGCACACCAGGCTTCCCTGACCATCACCAACTCTTGGAGCCTACTCAAACTCATGTCCATTGTGTCAATGATGCCATCCAACCATCTCATCCTCTGTTGTCCCCTTCTCCTCCTGCATTCAATCTTTCCCAGCATCAGAGTCTTTTCAATGAGTCAGTTCTTCACATCAGGTGGCCAAACTATTGAAGTTTCAACTTCAGCATCAGTCCTTCCAATGAATATTCAGAACTGATTTCCTTTAGGATGGACTGATTGGATTTCCTTGCAGTCCAAGGGACTGTCAAGAGTCTTCTCCAATACTACCATTCAAAAGCATTAATTCTTCAGTGCTCAGTTTTTTTTTATGGTCCAACTCTCACATCCAAACCTGACTACTAGAAAATCCATAGCTTTCACTAGACGGACCTTTGTTGGTAAAGTAATGTCTCTGATTTTTAATATGTTGTCTAGTTTGCTCCTTCTTCCAAGGAGCAAGTGTCCTTTAATTTCATGGCTGAAGTCACCATCTTCAGTGATTTTGAAGACCAAAAAAATAAAATCTCTCACTCTTTCCATTGTTTCCCCATCTATTTCCCTTGAAGTGATGGGACCAGATGCCATGATCTTCGTTTCTGAATGTTGAGCTTTAAGCCAACATTTTCACTCTCCTCTTTCACTTTCATCAAGAGGCTCTTTAGTTCTTCTTTGCTTTCTGCCATAAGGGTGGTGTCATCTGCGTATCTGAGGTTTTTGATATTTTTCTCAGAAATCTTGATTCCAGCTTGTGCTTCATCCAGCCTGGCATTTTGCATGATGTACTCTGTATATAAGTTAAATAAGCAGGGTGACAATATGCAGCCTTGATGTACTCCTTTCCCTAGTACACCTTTGGAACTAATCTGTTGTTCCATGTCCAGTTCTAACAGTTTCTTCTTGATCTGCATACAGATTTCTCAGGAGGCAGGTCAGGTGGTCTGGTATTCTCATCATTTGAAGAATTTTCCACAGCTTGTTGTGACCCACACAGTCAAAGTCTTTGGTGTAGTCAATAAAGCAAAAGTAGATGTTTTTCTGGATCTTTCTTGTTTTTTTTTTTTTTTCGATAATCCAGCAGATGTTGTCAATTTGATCTCTGGTTCCTCTGCCTTTTCTAAATCTAACTTGAACATCTAGAAGTTCACAGTTCACATAATGTTGAAGCCTGGCTTGGAGAATTTTGAGCATTACTTTGCTAGCATGTGAGATGAGTGCAATTGTACAGTAGTTTGAACACTCTTTCACGTTGCCTTTCTTTGGGATTAGGTTGAAAACTGACATTTTCTAGTCCTGTGGCCACTGCTGCATTTTCCAGATTTGCTAGCATATTGAGGGAAGCACTTTTGCAGCCTCAGCTTTTAGGATTTGAAATAGAGGAATTCCATCACCTCTATTAGGTTTGTTCATAGTGTTACTTCCTAAGGTCCACTTGACTTCACATTCCAGGATATCTGGCTCTACATGAGGGATCACACCATTGTGGTTATCTGGGTCATGAAGATTTTTTTTTTTTTTGGTACAGTTCCTCTGTTTATTCTTGCTGCCTGTTCTTAACACCTCTTGCTTGTTAGGTGATTACCATTTCTATCCTTTATTGTGCTCATTTTTGCGTGAAATGTTCCCTTGGTATCTTTAATTTTCTTGAAAAGATCTCTAGTCTTTCCCATTCTATTGTTTCCCTCTATTTCTTTGCATTAATATATATATATATATATTTTTTTTTTCAATCCATTTATCTGTTAGTGGACACATAGCTTGTTTCCATATCCTGACTATTGTAAATAATGCTACAATAAACATGGGCATGCAGAAACTTCTTTGAGATAGTAATTTGATTTCTTTTGGATAGATACACAGAAGTGGAATTGCTGAATCATATGTTAGCTTCATTTTTTTTTTTTTAGGAACCTCCATACTGTTGTCCTCAGTGGCTTCACCAGTTTACATTCCCACCAACAATTTGTGAGGATTTTCTTTTCTCCGCACCCTCTCCGAAATTATTTTAGCAGTTAACACTACAATCTTCACTAACATTTTAGTAATTTGAATTTTCCTTTATGAAAAGATTCACTCTGACTGTTAATATCTATTAGTCTACTTACTAAAGGTATCTTTTTATTATTAAGAGTAAATTTTGTATTATTATGAAATTTAAAATAGTATTAAATATGTTTTTTTTTTTAGATCTGTATCCCTCTTCTTGGAATTTATATTTTCATTATTTCACTGCTTATAAAGTTTGTGACTACTCTCAGTCTTTGGTTCAGTGATAATCTTGAGTTGAAGACCGATGTGTGGTTTTCATTTTTCTCCTATAATTGTTTTTCATTGCTGTTGGGAAAAATTCCAAACTCCATACTATGACTCAAGTCCATCTAATATTTAACTGCCAACAACTTCCTAGCCCCATTTCCGGCTACACTTTTATTGTAATTTGTGGGCCTGCCCAAGAATCACAGAAACGCCTTTCATTACTAGTAATGAGTAACATAACATCTGAGTCAAGTTATTCTCGGACTGATGCAACCTCAATCTAAAAGAACCAGAATAAGTAGCAACTGCAGTGGCTATTGTTGAAAGTTGGCACCTCAAATATGACTAGCATAACCTATTGATAAGACAAAGATGAACTTATTGCTTACTACAGGAAAGAACACCTTTGCTAAGGAACATTGGAAATGCCTTGGAATGGGAAAAATGTATTAATTTACTAGGTTACTGTAACAAAGCAGCACAAACTAGGAGGCTTCAATAAGAGAGATTTATTGCTTCATAGTTATGGAGGTTAAAAGTCTGAACTCAAGGTGTGGGTTTGCTTCTAAAGGCTGTGAGGAAGTATCTGCTCCATTTCTCCTGGTTTCTGGTGGTTTGCTGGCACTCTTTCCGTAGCTTGTAAATTTATCACCTCAATATCAGTATTCATGTTCACATGGCATTCTCCCCATGTGTATCTGTCTCTAAATTTCCTCTTTTTATAAGAACACCCATCATATTGGAATAGAGCCTATTCTAATGACCTCATTTTAACTTGATTACCTCAGTAAAAACCTCATCTCCAAATACAGCTAAATTCATACATACTAGGGGTTAGAACATCTATGTACGAACTTGGGTGGGACACAGTTCAAACCATAACAAAAAATAAAGTCTAAATTTATTGAGTATTATTAAGATGAGTGTTTCAATGTGGGGGAGTAGATTGGGATTAGGTAAAGTCATATTATAATAGTCCAGGTGTGAAGGAAATGTCAAGGAAAGGATTTTAAAGTGTTTTCCATTTGAGATGTTTTGATGTTTTTCATTAAAGAATTGCTGAGTCTTCTTGGAAGTTCACTTAGTAAACAATCAAATCTTTTGGTTGGGCAAGAGACTCAGGGAAGGATAAACTAATTCTAATGAAGACAGTGGAGAAACAAAGTCATGGTATTGAGAGTGTTTGTGAGACAGAAGTTTTGTTACCAGAGTTTCCTGAAGACTCTTGTTCAAAACCCAAGAAAGTCTGCCTGAACAGGAACAAACACATATCTTTAAGTTTGGACACAAAGGTAAAAAGTTATAAGAAGAGAAAAACAGAAACTAGATAGAACCAACTAGAAGCAAGATGGTGATGAATTTGACCTCCAATAGACCTGAGTCTCATTCTATGTTGATTTCACTACATTAGTGTACAAAATGATGCATATACTGGTGGCTGTGACTTGAAGTCACTGACTAAAAAAAGGACAGAAAAGGAGTAGCTCCCTCATTTCCAAGAAAGCTCTGTTTTAACTAAAAAACTAATGCATATGCCTCCCCATTATTACTCTCATTTCTCCCTCTGTTGTCCGTTTTCCTTAAAAGCAAATCCTTTGTATCTTATTTGTTGCACATATGTACAATGGAATATTACTCGACAACAAAAGCAAATGAAATTGTGCCATTTATAGAGATGTGGCTGGACCTAGAGAGTGTCATAGAGTGAAGTAAGTCAGAAACAGAAAAAACATCTATTGTATATTAACACATATATTTGGAATCTAGAAAAATGCTATAGATGAACCTATTTACAGGGCATGAACAGAGATACAGACTTAGAGAGCAAGCAGATGGACACCAAGGGTAAGAGGGGGCGTGGGATGTAGGAGACTGAGATTGACATATATACACTACTTTGTATAAAATGGACTTCCCAGGAGGCTCAGTGGTAAAGAATCAACCTGTCAGACAGGAGACGTGGATTTAATCCCTGGGTTGGAACTATCTCCTGGAGAGGTACATGGCAACCCACTCCAGTGTTCCTGCCTGGGAAATACCATGGACAGAGGGGCTTGGTGGGCTACAGTCTGTGGGGTCACAAAAATGTTGAACAAGACTTAGGGACTAAACAACAACAACAACACAATGTATAGAATGAGAACTAATGAGTACCTACTGTATGGCACGACAAACTCTGCTCAATGCTCTGTGGTGACCTAAATGGGAAGGAAACTCAAAGAAAGAAGGGAGATATGTATATATATGGCTGACTCACTGTGCTGTACAGCAGAAACTAACACAACTTTGTAAAGCAACTATACTCCAAAAAAACAAAACAAAACAAAAAAAAACCACCCACAAATCCTTCCTGCCATTAAGGCAAGAAGTTGATTTGTGAATTGTATTCTCACTTCTCCATTCTCTGGCCTTTGAATAAAGCTTGTGTTGTTTCAAACTCAGCTTCAGTTTTGTTTGTGACCGTGTGAACCTGAATGGAAAAAGAACTTTTCTTGTCTCCGAGGCAGGGGTCTTAGCCAGGCTGGGACCCAAATGGGGATCCACATGACCTAATTCAGGGACAGTTTCAATCCTTAGTGTCAAAGGGAACATGGGCAAATGCCTTTAGTCCTCACTCTGATGACTAAACTTTCAAGGGAACAACCACTACAGCACAAACGGAATTCTTTTTTTTTTTCTATTTAACTTGGGAAAATGCTTGTGTAAATAGATTGCATTTAAAATAATTCCTCCAATTATAGAAAAGGATTATGTTAAATTTACCCTCTAAAGATTAACATGAAATCCATTTTCATTAGAGTAGGCACAATCCACAAATTCAAGAAAAGAAAGAAAAAAAAAAGAAAACATTTTTAATGCTGCTTCAATAGATTACATTCTGAATGATTAACAGAAGCTTCCAGTTGTGTTTGTTAATTCCCATTAACCAAAAACCTTGAATTGTGGCTGTTGCCATATGCTAAATTCTGAAGGAAATGGCTTTATAGCATCATTTCATGACTGATCAAATGTGTGTTTCTTTTCTGTCTTCCAATTAATGGGGATTGAAAAATATGAATTTTCAGTGCTGGCCTTCAATCAGCACATCCCAGAACATGTTCTACTGATGTAGTCAGTTTCAATATTAAAAAAAGAAAAAAAAAATCCTTAGTGGCTCCTCACAGACTAGAGCTTTATTGTGTAGAACATATGCACCACTGCAGATTTTAACAACTAGCTTAGAAAGTGTTGCCCCCAAATGGGTTTGCCTCTTGGTGGGTGTTGAGACAAAAGACAACCAAGCTAAAGATAAAAGGAAGGAAGGTTTTATTCCTTGTGGTAAGAATGCTGAGAATCTTTCCCAAAGTAGTGTTGCCCTGAGCAGTAGTATTGGGGAAGTTTTAAGCTCAAGGTATATACATATTCATGAAGGGGCTTGAGCAGAAGAAAATTCAAGATAGAACTGGGCAAAGGTCACAGAGTCGAAGTTTTACTTGATTGAATTCATGAGGGTCAGAAAGTGGAGACCTGGGTTCGATCCCTGGGCCAGGAAAATCCCCTGGAGAAGGGCATGGCACCCCACTCCAGTATTCTCGCCTTAAGAATCCCATGGACAGAGGAACCTGCTGGGCTACAGTCCGTGGAGTCACAAAGAGTCCAACACTACTGAGTGATTATCATGAGGGTCAGAAAACATCAGTAGCGTCATCCGTTAGGTTCTAGTCGATCTGGTGGTTGAGTGCTCAAAGGGATTTGAATTTTACAAAACAGCTCAAGAAAGTGCTTTGGGTTCATCTTTTCCATTGAAACAGAACTGAGAGTCTTACAACTGAGTATTTTCTTTGCTGTTATCACTTCTTCAGCCGGATAAGTCATTTGTTCCTGCTTTCTTTTTTTTTTCCTTCAAGACTGTTAATCTCTGGGACCTGTTCAAGGGCAAGCATTGAGGCCCGGCTTAGATCACAAATTGGCTTAAGTCTAAATGGGCTTCTCTTACATCAAGAAAGCTATGCATGGCCATCTTTCTCTATGAACTGCTTAGCCCATCTGTTGACAAAAGATCAAATAAATTTAGAGAATATTAGATCAAGTAAAGTGAAACAGATTTCTTAACTGTAGGTTATTAAGATCTCAGACCTTTAAACAAGCTCATGGAAGTTGTGAACCTATAAAACATGGTATGGCCATCCCCAAAGCTTCTTCCCCACACCTTCCCTCATTTAACAGAATGTCATGTGGGTTTGATTTGTTCATTTCCAGCTAGAGGATGAGTACTGGTGAACACTGGCTTAGTTTAATGCATCTTCCAACCACCAATTTTCTTTCCTATTTTTCACTTAATATGTAATCCTTCATATTCGCATACCCAAGACATCAATTAACACAATTGAAATCTATTAATAAACAGTCAATGAGTGAATCTAAAGAGAAAAAAGGGAAAATTTTAAATTCCAGTCAAATTGAGTATCAACCTGGGAACAGCCTCTCAGAAAGCTCTGAGAACTGTTCCACCCATTGGAAGTCAAAGCACAGTTATATAAGTTTTTTGAGACAGAGGGTTGTATATTAAATGGCATATTATTAACAGTTTACACAATTTAGACCTGCAAAATGAGTGGATTATGGGTCACTGTGGCCTCCTTAGGAAAGAAGGTTATTGCCAAAGATGTCTGGTTAATACAGATGCTCAATATCCCCTAAAGGGGAGGGAAGAGGCCCAAAAGAGCAAATAATTTTTTTTTTAATTTTTCTTGTCTTGTCATTGAATTAGTTGACAGGACCCCCAGTGGGGTACTAGCCTTTACAGAAACCCCTTATCTCAAATGGGTAAGTTCTTTTTCTTCTCAGATACACACAGCCAGTAATGAAAGTGATGCTAAAGTGATGAAACAGCATAAGCTTTATTCAGCAGCCAAAGAATGGGGAAATGGGAACCTATTTAACAATTCAATTCAGATGGAGACACCAAATATATAGGAGGGTTGATGTAAAACAGAGGAAATTGGAAAGAGTGATAGAAATATTCGTGAGTTATCTGACAGCAGAACTCTGGTTTGGACACAGAACTCATGAAATACTCTTTTTCATAGAGCTCATGCAATACTCATTTTCAGCACTTCTATGAATTTTCTGATTGTTGCCATTGTAGCTGAAATTCAGTCTCTGTACACTGCTACTGAATTGAATATTGAAGACAGATTTTTGGATAAAGTAGAAAAAATAAATGTACTGCTTTGCCAGGCAAACCCAAGGAGGGGCTAATGCCCTCAAAACTGTGTGCCCTGTCTTGAAGGAGGTAGTGAGGAGTTTTATAGTAATGGCTCAAAGAGGACGTGATCAGCTCATGGACAATCTCCCGACTGATTGGTAGTGAAGTAATTAGGAGTCATCATCTTCAACCTTCTGGTTCCACCTAGTCTGGGGTCTACTTGCTTGTGGGCAGCATACAGTTAAATTCTTCCACCTGGTGGGAGTTCCTGTATCTGCAAAACAGCTTCAAAATATTGTTATGTATATCTCTTGAGGGGGAACCAGGACTCTACTCCAAGGTTGCACTGTTGTTTCTTGACTGTATCCCCTTCCTTCCCCAATTAGCAAGAATTTGATCTGCCCTTTGTAACTCTGCTCAGTTGGTAAAGAATCCTCCTGCAATACAGGAGACCAGGGCTCCATCCCTGGGTCATGAAGAGCCACTAGGAAATGGAGTGGCTACCCACTCCAGTATGGAGAACCCATGGAGAGAGGATCCTTGTGGGCTACAGTCCATGGAGTCACAAAGAGTTGGACAGGACTGAGCAAGTAACATTTGGAACACAGAGAAGGTCATGGAGGCTGAATAAAGTCTATTTCCTAAAAACAAGAAACAGGGAACACAGATAGGTTTTGTACTCCGAAGTCTCACTGAGTCTTGCTCAGTTTCTTCATGACAATCATTAACTGTCATGGCACTGCTGGGTGTATCATTTAGCAGCTAATATATTACAATGAGCATGTAATGAGGCTCTAGGTCCATTTGAAGTCAAATCTTCTGCCGTCTTGGGTTTATTTGGTTCTAACCAGTTCTTGTTTTTGTTTTGTTTTGTTTTGTTTTTCCTTCTTTGCAACTTCCTCTTGAAACTTAGATAAGAATAATTTATTTCCATTTGAAGGAGGGGCAGGGGTAGGATTCTGGGGCAACAGTCTTATCATAAAATATGAATTTTATTTCCTTAAACCTTTTATAGAAAATTGAACCAACTGGAGTTCATCTGAGAGCATGAAGCATACCTCTTCAATACAAAAAAAAAAGAAGAAAAGAAAAATTCAACGTGGGTTCCTCTTACCAGCCAGTCACATACATCTTTTCAAATTACCTTTGATGAAATAAATCATCACTGCTTTTGTCCTAGTATTTCTCATTTTCTGACTGTGTTCAAGACCCTGGTTTTATAAGGACTTCTGATTCTCTGAAGACATATTTTCACTCATTGAGTAATATAATTAATAACAAAATCTCTTCCCAATTCAGAAAATCTCTCCATAAAAGAAAGAAAATAATGTTATTATTGAATAAACACATTAAACTTGAATATAAGAAATATCACAAGCAACCATCTGAAAGACTACAAAGAAATCTCACTTTTTATATAGTGAAACAGATGCAACTCATTATATACACATTCTCAAAATAAATCTAAATAGGAAAAGGACTACATCAAGGCTATATATTGTCACCCTGCTAATTTAACTTATATGCAGAGTACATCATGAGAAATGCTGGGCTGGAGGAAGCACAGGCTGGAATCAAGATTTCTGGGAGAAATATCAATAACGTCAGATATGCAGGTGACATCACCCTTATGGCAGAAAGTGAAGAAGAACTAAAGAGCCTCTTGATGAAGGTGAAAGAGGAGAGAGAAAAAGTTGGCTTAAAGCTCAACATTCAGAAAACGAAGATCATGGCATCTGGTCCCATCACTTCATGGGAAATAGATGGGGAAACAGTGGAAACAGTGTCAGACTTTATTTTGGGGGGCTCCAAAATCACTGCAGATGGTGATTGCAGCCATGAAATTAAAAGACTCTTACTCTTTTGAAGGAAAGTTATGACCAACCTAGACAGCATATTAAAAAGCAGAGACATTACTTTGCCAATAAAGGTCCATCTAGTCAAGGCTATGGTTTTTCCAGTAGTCATGCATGGCTATGAGAGTTGGACTATAAAGAAAGTTGAGAGCTAAAGAATTGATGCTTTTGAATTATGGTATAGGAGAAGACTCTTGGGAGTCCCTTGGACTGCAAAGAGATCCAACCAGTCCATCCTAAAGTAAATCAGTCCTGCATATTCATTGGAAGGACTGATGCTGAAGCTGAGACTCCAATACTTTGGCCACCTGATGCGATGAGCTGACTCATTTGAAAAGACCCTGTTACTGGGAAAGATTGAGGGCAGGAAGAAAAGGGGACGACAGAGGATGCGACGTTTGGATGGCATCACCAACTCAATGGACATGGGTTTGGGTGAACACCGGGAGTTGGTGTTGGATACGAAGGCCTGGCATGCTCTAGTTGATGGGGTCGCAAAGAGTCGGACACGACTGAGTGACTGAACTGAACTGAACTGAAAGGGATTTGAGAACATCACGTCTCACATAGCTCATCCTAAATTCATTTGGTAGTTGGGGTGACCATCTGTGTTAGCTAATTGGCTTTATCCCAAAACATTTCATAGACTTGTGACACGAGATAGTTTTGTAATTGGGAGCAAAAAAAGCTTGTGCTAGAGTGGGGCTCCTCCCCTCTCACAGAAACAAGAGGTAAGGACTCTCTTTGACTGATTACATTTCAAAAAGATGTTTACTAGCCCTTAAGAAAGATATTGCTGAGTCATATAGCTGGCAAGGGGCTTATTTAGGTGTAAAAAAATTCACATTCATTCCAAAGGGACAGAGAAAGAACTCATAATTACAAATTTTCTAAACTAAATACTTTGGGAGGGAAGGGTTCCTGTATTATTTTCATCAGGAGAATTGTTTCTTTTTATTTATTTATTTTTTTGGTCTCATGTTAAATTTAAATTTTTCTTTTCCTTTACATTCTCAGAAGATGCCCTTCAGTTTCTTACCATATAAATATGGTCCTTTTAATGGATTTCTTGGTACTGAATAAAGGATATGGCTATATATACTTCTAAAGTTTTTCTTTTTTTTTAATTTGGAAAACAATTTTTTTGTTGTTCCATAATGGAAACATAATCATGACCTTAGTTTGTTTCCTATCTTTAAATCCTTCAAACAGTTTTATAATGATTATTTCAATTGACTTTTTATTACTCAGAAGCAGATATTGATGCCCTTTTCTACTTAAGGTAAAAATTAAAATACAAAATGCAGCGACTTAAATATAACAAAGATTATAAAAATTGTTGACAGCATAGTGTGGTGGGAAGAGCATGTGTGGGATTTGGGAGCTCTCAAAGACAAAAGAAATTTCAAATCAGTTTTATATTTGACATCAATTTGATGGTGTGAACTTAAAAAAAAATATTTTCAACTTAAAAGTTGAGAGTTGTATTTTATTTTGTGGGATTTTTAGGACTTCAAGCTTGGGAGACAACATATCAAGTAACCCTGAGAGAACAACTCTGAGGAGGCAAGAGGAAGAGGAGGAACCAGGCTACACAGAAGTTTTGCAGCAAAGACCAGGCAGTCAGAATATCAAACAATGATTGTTAATTAAATAAAACCAGATATGTCAAGTGAAGGGATTTAATGTTTTCTTTGCATGGGAAGATGCAAGAGCGTGGGCTCACTGAAATCACTCCTTTGCTATGCACCTCACCTATCTGCAGTCAGTATCCTGTTTTCACATCTGGAGTTTTCTCAGGGCTCTTTGTGACAAGTGGCTGAAGTCCTATAAGCTGCTAGATGGCAGGTCTTCTTTTCCTTCCTGAGTTTCCTCAGGCTTGCTTAATGGCTCATGTTGAAGGGTTGCAATTGCTGGTGACTGTGACATCTTTGCTTACTGATATGGAAGGAAATATTCCATTTCTCAATGGCAAAAAATAACCCATTGTATTCTAGATTATTTGAAAGGAAATGAGACTTAATCTATTGGAAACAGCACAGATTTTAGACAGTAACAAATGTGAGTTTTAATTTTGGGTTTGACCCTTACTAGCTCCTGACTTGCTTTGAGAAGTCCATGTTTCTGCTTACTAGTTGTAACATGAAGATAAAGATAACCTTCTCATGGGATGACTGAGAGAACTCAATGACATGCATCAACCAAGGGTCTGACTGCCTAACTTTCAGTAAATTCTTTCTGAAAGATAATCCTCCGCCACCCCTTTTGTTTTCTTTTTGTAACTGAGTAGAAAGGCTCATGTGCCTGCAGTGCAGAAAATAAGACTCTGACACTGGCGTTTGCAGCAAAGTACGCGTTTATTGCAGGACATTAAGCAACAGAGTGGGAGATAAGTCTCAGGTCCACTCCCACGTGCTCTTTGAGTTGTGTGTGTAAAGGGAATTAATGAAGATACTGGAATTAATCATCATTGTATGACATTTATGTGACATTCCTTAATCGTATTTCTTAATTAGTTGTAACTCCTTAATTATAATTCTTGATTGTAATTCTTGTCAGGAATCAGATGCCTACACTTTATGAGCCTCTGGGCTATTGATCCATGACCCAGGGACTTGTACTCATCCTGTCTTGGTGAAACAGCCTGAGTTTGTGCGTTAATGGTGATATTTACAGCAGCAATTTTAGTACATCAGTGATTCTATGGACAACAATTGTAGTCATATAACTCTGGCTGATAATGATCAATTAGCACAGGATTGAGATCAGAGGGGACAAGAAAGGGAATAAAGTTTTGAATAGAGAGTTAGTCATAAACTTGGCAGGGGAACTTGGTATGGGGTATTGGGTTTCATTTTCAAGAATTCTAATTAGCGGAAAACATGGGACTAGATTTTATATCTTCTTCTTGTTCCCTACTCTCAAAGTGCTTCTTTTAATTTCTACATACTGTTATTGATTAAGGGAGTTGGAGAATTTTATGAATTTAGCTAAACAAAGATTTTTACTTATTTTAACTTAATTTTGATTAAAATATACAACAAGCTTATTTAATCTACATATTGCCTCCAAATTTTTGACAGATTGTTTTCGTTTAATGTGTATATGATTTAGCTGATGTTTAACTGTTTAATCCAAAATGCTTTTTACTCTTCAGTTCTGAAGAGTATTAGTATTAAAAAGATGATCTAAAGAGCAACTCATATATTTGGATTTATGTTTTACTACCTATGATGAAAGGTAAAGGATATTTGCTATGTAAAAGAACTTACCCTGTATTAAATGAGAGTGAACCTGAGATCTTGTGCTCTTTCTAGCTGCTAAACAGGAGCTGAATGGCTGAAGCTGCTTTTATTATCCTTTCCCTAATGATTTTGTGCTGTGTTGAACTGATTCAGCCTTGCTTACCCACTTACATGACCATCAATTGGCACAACTCATTTCCAAGCCACTTAAACTACAGCAGTGAGCCACAAAACTCATAATTTAAAATGTGACCTCCAACATCAAATAACAATTGGAAATTGTTTTGTATGTAATCTTTTTCAAGGCTTCATATCCAAATACATATTAAAATAAAGCAAATAATGACTGTCTCAATAAAGCAGTGACTAGTAGTATATCTCTGGAAACGTCAAAAGTCGAATTCTATAAATATATTTTTATCTAGAGAAAAGAAGACATTGCTTTTGCTCCATTTTATAAAGGGCAAACCCCCCCAAAAGTAAATAAAAAGAAATTAGAGTTTCCCTTTTTTTCTGTGGTTTGACATTAGGAAATGAGAAATAAACTTTATTCAAGTGGTGACTGAGACTACTAAAAATATTGTGTATGTAAGAATATTTACTCAAATCATGAGAAACTATGAAAAGATTATCTCTTTCCAAGAGACAGTATTTTCTATCTAATTATATGGCATTATAAAAATCAAGATCATTTAGCCCTATATCCTAAAATGAATGTATATTTCTGCTGTTTCAAAGTAAATACTACTAAAACTTTATGGAGTGATATCTGGGACTCTAACATACTTTTATGGTATTTCAATAATTTTATCTTATGTTAATTTTGCTTATGGAATAAGGATCTCAGCTAGGCAGGATCCACCAATGTGGACTTACTCATGACTGGAAATGTGTAAAGCTCTGCTGATAAGCCTATCAGAATTGATTGCTATACCTACACAGGAGCTGAGGAGTTTCCTAGAAAAATAGTTTCAACTATGTTTCTTTCCACATTTCAGGCATATTTTGTCATGTCTACCAAAATGGTGAGATTGTCCAATGAAAGTATCTTTGCAGAAGGGTTGAGAAATATTGTTGGTGCTTAGTCATTGGGAGAAATATGTGTTTTGAGTTTGATAGTCAGTACTTAAACTATTCTTGGGCCAATTCCCAGATACATTATGGGTCCTATGAAGAGAATAAGATATAATATATACAGACAGATTCTGCTTTGCATAGTAGTGCAGGCCCAGAGAAAATTCCAAAGCTGAAGTTTTAAAGAATTACTTAAAATTAACCTAGACAGCATATTGAAAAGCAGAGACATTACTTTGCCAACAAAGGTCCATCTAGTCAAGGCTATGGCTTTTCCAGTGGTCATGTATGGATGTGAGAGTTGGACTGTGAAGAAATCTGAGTGCCAAAGAATTGCTGCTTTTGAACTGTGGTGTTGGAGAAGACTCTTGAGAGTCCCTTGGACTGCAAGGGGGTCCAAATGAGTCCATTCTAAAGGAGATCAGCCCTGGGTGTTCTTTGGAAGGAATGATGTTAAAGCTGAAACTCCAGTACTTTGGCCACCTCATGAGAAGAGTTGACTCATTGGAAAAGACTCATGCTGGGAGGGATTGGGTGCAGGAGGAAAATGGGACAACAGAGGATGAGATGGCTGGATGGCATCACCGACTCTGTGGATGTGAGTTTGAGTGAACTCAGGGGGAGGCCTGATGTGCTGCGATTCTTGGGGTTGCAAAGAGTTGGACGCGACTGAGCGACTGAACTGAACTGAACTGAAAATTAGTGGTAAAAATAATAATTGTCTTTAGTCTTTAAAATTTTTATTAAAACATTAAAAAGTTTTTTTTAACCATTGATTATAAAAGTATATAAAAATGAAAAGTAAAACTATTGCTTGTTTAATATATTGAAATATAAAACAGAAACATTGAGAATTAACATATTTAATTTATTTGGGAAAACTTACTCATTTGAAAAGTGATGCCTCCTACTCATTTGATAACTTCAAGTTGTATAATGGCATAAAGTAAGCATTCACTTTTCTGTAATTTGCTAGTTTCCACACTTCTTTCTAAATCTGGTTCCACTTCAATATTTTATTCTTAGTTCTCTCAATTTCATGAGAGATCTCTGAGAGCTTCTTTCATGTGAATTCTGTTGTTAGCATCACTTCCATGGGTACTTTTACTCACAACAATTTCCCTCCTTTATGTTGGGAACCTCACCCTCATTGTACCACTAGCTACATACCTAGAACTTCTCAGACAGCAGAAGTGGTCTTTTTCTACTGGTTGTACTGAGTCTTCACTGCTGCCTGTTGGCTTTCTCTGCTTGTGGTGAGTGGGGCTACTCTTCATTGCAGTGCAGAGGTTTTTCATTGCAGTGGCTTCTCTTGTGATGGAAAACGGCCTCTAGGCACTGCAACAAAAATCCTCTGCTGCTGGTAGAATGCATGAATGAATTTATTAATAAATAGTAATATGGCTAAAATGTTTATAAAAAGACAGACATAAGCTTTGCATTTAATAAAATGATGTATGTTGGAAATAACATTTTAATAAAAGCTTCGAGACAAGAATCTAAAGTAAATATCAAGTAGCTTCAAAGCGTCTCTCTGATTGAGGAAAAGAAATGGTTAAGCTGCATGTGAGATCACATATTTGGAGATTTGTGTTAAGACTCTTTTTTTCTCCTTTTCACATAGAAAGACAGAACTCTGAGTCCCGGAAAGCTGATTGAATGTGCCTAGGCCACTGTAACACCTACTTTCTATTTAAATTGGACATTCCCAACCTCTTGTGAGAACTGTCAAAACTACAGAAACTAGAAACGTGGGAACACGGAAACTAGGAGAATAAAACAGAAAATAAAGGTAGGCCAGAATAAAAGTCATTATAGAATTTTTGTAATTTGCTTAGTGTGGAGAATTCTACATAATGTCAGCTCTACTCTTTATTTTTTGATAATCAGTTATGCTTAGTGAATTACACTCTACACAGCATGGGGTTGCCATCTCGTAAGTACAGAGACAAGGAGAAGTGCCAGTGGCTGTTGCAGTCAACCGTATTTTGTTTAAAGTGGGCAGAACAAATAATATCACCCTTTGAAGAATGTTGCATTAGTAAGATCTATTTCTGCCTGGGAAAATTTAATATTACATTAATAAAGATTGATAACATAGAGAAAAATACTAAATTTGAAATCTTGTGTGTTTAGAAGCTTGTATATTTTAGTATTATTTTATCAAAAACAATCACACTAGCTATTGTTGAATGCTTTATAGTCTTGCTTACTGATACTCTTGAGTGGGAAGCATGTAACCCTCTTATGGAGGTGCTTTCAGTGGACTATCTTGAAGGCACGGCTTCATTCCTCCTGGTGGCAGCACATCAATTACAGGCAAAGTATTAAGTGCTTGTTTTTGAAAACTCAAATTCGTAAAGAAAAATGAACACTATGTTAAAACCCCCTGTCAAATGAGCGTAGAATCAGTTTTATTATGTAATTCCCTTTGGAATAGCACAGGAGAAAGAGGAGAAAATGCATTATTTTAAGGACCAAGACACTATCTTTTGCTGTTGCTATTCAGTCGCCCAGTCGTGTCTTACTCTTGTGACCCCATGGACTGCAGCGTGCCAGGCCTCCCTGTTTCTAACCATCTCCCGATGTTTGTCCTAATTCATGCCAATTGCCTCAGTGATGCCATCCAGCCATCTCATCCTCTGATGCTCTCTTCTCTTTCTGCCCTCAACATTTCCCAGCACCAGGGACGTTTCCAGTGGGTCAACTAGCTGTTCACAGCAGGTGACCAGAATACTGGAACTTCAGCTTCAGTCCTTCCAATGAATATTCAGGGTTGATTTCCCTTAAGATTGACTGGTTTGATCTCTTTGCTGTTCAAGGGACTCTCAGGAGTCTTCTCCAGCGCCACAGTTTGAAGGCATCAATTCTTCGGCGCTCCACTTTCTTTATGGTCCAGCTCTCACAACCACATGAGACCACTGGGAAGACCATAGACCTGTGTTGGTAGAGTAATGTCTCTGCTTTTCAGCACATTGTCTAGGTTTGTCATAGCTTTCCTGCCAAGAAGCAATCATCTTCTGATTTCATGGCTTTCGTCACCATCCACAGTAATTTTAGAACCCAACTCAGATTCATAAAGAAAAATGAATATTATGTAAAAAGCCATGAGAAGTGAGCATAGCACCAGTTTCATTACATACTTCCTTTTGGAATAGTACTGCGGAAAGAGAAGGAAATGCATTCTTTTAAGGACCAACACATTATCTTCAAGCAATATTTATTTTCTGAATTTGCATTCCTAGGGTCCATTATTCTTTAATGCTATTTCATAGCTTTTCAAATCCTATGTTTAAGGGAAAATTTTGGGGAATATAAAGATCAACATCAATAGGTGAAAAAGAGGATGGTATTTGGTTGTGATAAACATACCATGCTTCCAAAATGCATTTTTTTATATTTAAATTCGGTGAAAATATATTGAAGTACAGAGTACCTTTGATTTGAGTGAACTCTCCATATTTAAAAACAAGCATGTCTAGTCTTGGGCTTCTCAGGTGGCTCAGTGGCCAAGAATCTGCTTGCCAACTCTGGAACCTCAGGAGATGCAGGTCCAATCCCTGAGTCAGGAAGATCCCATGGAGGAGGAAATATCTGCCCACTCTAGTACTGGGCAGATTGGTGGGCTACATTCAATGTGATGTTGGAGAAAAACTCTTGAGATTCCCTTGGACCGTAAGGAGATCAAACCAGCCAATCTTAAGGGAAATCAACCCTGAATACTCATTGGAAGGACTGATGCTGAAGCTGAAGCTCCATTATTTTCATCACCTACTGTGAACAGCTGACTCAGACATGACTAAGCACACACACATGAATGTCGTCTTTTTTTTTTTAATTTTAACTTTTAATTAGAAGATTATTACAATACTGTGATGGTTTCTGCCATATATCAACAAAGGTATACATAAGCTCTGCCCCTCTTGAACCTCCCTCCCCATCCCACTTCTCTAGGTTGTCACAAAACACTGGCTATGGGTTCCCTGCATCATACATCAAATTCTCACCAGCCACCCATTTTATATATAGCAATGCAAATGTTTCAATGCTACTCTCTCAAATCATCCCACCCTCTTCTTCCCACTGTGTCCAAAAGTCTGTGTTTCCTTTGCTTCCCTGCAAGCAGTATCACTGGTACTTTCTAAATTTTAACATAATCTATATTATAAGCATTAATATATGGTATTTGCGTTAATATATGGTATTTGTCTTTCTCTTTCTGATTTACTTTACTCTGTATAATAAGCTTTAGGTTATTAGGACTGGTTCAAATGCATTGCTTTTAATAGTGGAGTAATATTCCATTGTGTTTCTGTGCCACAACTTCTTTATCCATCCTGCCCATCTGTTGATGGACATCTAGGTTGTTTTCATGTCCTAGTTATTATAAATAGTGTTACAATTAACTATTGTGTATATGTGTCTTTTTCCATTACAGTTTCCTTAGGGTATATGACCAGTAGTGGGATTGCTAGGTCATATGGTAGTATCATTCCTAGCTTTTTAAAAGAATCTCCATACCATTCTCCATATGGCTCTATCAATTTGTGTTCCCACCAACAGTGCAAGAGGGTTCCCTTTTCTCCACAATCTCCTCAGCATTTATTTGATTATGGCCATTCTGACCAGTGTGAGATGATACCTCATTGTAGTTTTGAATTGCATTTCTCTAATAATAAGTGAGTCCTGGGTGTTCTTTGGAAGGAATGATGCTAAAGCTGAAGGTCCAGTACTTTGGCCACCTCATGTGAAGAGTTGACTCATTGAAAAAGACTCTGATTCTGGGAGGGATTGGGGGCAGGAGGAGAAAGGTATGACAGAGGATGAGATGGCTGGATGGCATCACTGACTCGATGGACATGAGTTTGAGTGAACTCCGGGAGTTGGTGATGGACAGGGAGGCCTGGCGTGCTGTGATTCATGGGGTTGCAAAGAGTCAGACATGACTAAGTGACTGAACTAAAATAAACTGAATAATAAGTGATATTAAACATTTTTTCATGTGTTTCTTAAACATCTCTAAGTCTTCTCTGGAAAAATTTCTGTTTAGGTCTTCTGCCCACTTTTTGATTGGGTTGTTTGCTTTTCTGGTATCGAGTTGCATGAGCTGCTTGTGTATTTTGGAGATCAATTCTTTGTCAGTTGTTTCATTTGCCATTGGTATTTTGATAAGAATTGCACTGAACCTATAGATTGCTTTGAGTAGTATAGTTGTTTTCACTATATTGATTTTCCAATCCAACAACATGGTGTGTCTCGCCTTCTATGAGTATTGTCTTTGACTTCTTTCATCAGTGTACTATAGTTTTCTGAAAATTTTTTGTCTGTTTAGGTAAACTTATTCCTAGGTATTTAATCTATCTGTTGCAATGGTGAATGGGATTGTTTCCTTACTTTCTCTTTTTTATTTTTCATTGATAATGTATAAGCATGCAAGGGATTTCTGTGTATTAATTTTATATCCTATGGCTATGTTGAATAATAGTGATGAGAATGGGCACTCTTGTCTTTTTCCTGATTTTAGAGTAAATACTTTCAGTTTTTCAGCATTGAGGATAATATTTGCTGTAGGTTTTTCATATATGCCCTTTATTATGTTGAGGTATACTCCTCATGTACCTACTTTCTGGAGAGTCTTTATCATAAACAAGTGTTGAATTTTGTCAAGGCTTTCTCTGCTTCTATTAAGATGGTCATATGGTTTTTATCTTCCAATTTGTTATATGGTATATCACATTGATTGATTTGCATACACTAAAGAATCTTTGCATCACTGGAATAAGGTCCACTTGATCATGATGTGTGTGTGTGTGTGTGTGTGTGTGTGTGTGTGTGTGTTTAATGTGTAGTTCAATTCTGTTTGCAAGTATGCTGCTGAGAAATTTTGCATCTATCTTCATCAGTGACATTGCCCTGTAATTTTCTTTTTTTGTGTGACATCTTTGTCTGGTTTTGGTATCAGGGTGATGTTGACTTCATAGACTTAGTTTGGGATGACTTTTCCTCCCTCTGTAATTTTCTGGAAGAGTTTGAACAGAATAAGTGTTAGTTCTTCTCTAAGTTTTTGACAGCATTTGCCTGTGGAGATATCTGGCCCTTGGCTTTTGTTTGTTGGAAAATTTTTAATTACAGTTTTGATTGGTCTATTCTTATTTTCTATTTATTCCTGGTTCAATCTTGGAAGGTTACACTTTTCTAAGAATTAGTCCACATCTTCCAGGTTGTCCATTTTATTGGCATATAGTTGCTCATAGTAGTGTCTTATGATTCTTTATATTTTTGTTTTTCTGTCATAACTTCTTTTCCATTTCTAATTTTATTGATCTGAGTCATCTGCCTTTTTTCTTGATGAGTTTGGCTAACAATTTGTCAGGTTTTACCTTCTCAAAGAACCATCTTTTAGCTTTATTGATCTTTGCTACTTGTTCCTTCATTTATTTTTCATTTATTTCTACTCTCAATTTCACAAATTCTTTCCTTCTACTAAATTAGTTTTGTTGTTGTTGTTGTTCTTCTTCTTCTTTTTCTAGTTGCTCTAGGTATAAGGTTAGGTTATTTATTTGATGTTTCTCTTGTTTCTCAAGGCAGGCTTCTATTGCTATATACTTACCTCCTAGTACAGCTTTTATTGCATCCCATAGGTTTAAGCTGTCATGTTTTCTCCTTCTCCAGAGGATCTTCCTGACCCAGGGATAGAACCCGGGTCTCCCACATTGTAGGCAGACACTTTACCATCTGAGCCACCATGGAAGTCCTTCATTTGTTTCTAGGAATATTTTTATTTCCTTTTTAATTTCTTCAGTTGTCTGTTGGTTATTCAGAAGCACATTGCTTTGCCTGCATGTATTTGTGCATTTTATATTTTTTCTCTTATAGTTGATATCTAATCTTACAGCACTGTGGTCAGAAAAGATGCTTGAAATGATATCAGTTATTTTTTTTTAGTTTACAAAGGCTTGATTTGTGGCCCAAGATATGGTCTATCCTAGAAAACATTCTATGTGCCCTTGAGAAAAAGAATGATTTGCATTATTTTTGGATGAATTGTTCTGTATATATCAGTTAGGTCCGGTTGATCCAATGTATCATTTAAACCTTGTGTTTCCTTATTAATTTTCACACCAATTGTCTACTGGTGTGAGTGGTGTGTTAAAGTCCCCCACAATTATTCTGTTACAGTCAGTTCAGTTCAGTTCAGTTGCTTAGTCATGTCCAGCTCTTTGTGACCCCATGGACTGCAGCATGCCAGGCCTTGCTGTCCATCACCAACTCCCAGAACTTACTCAAACTCATGTCCATTCAGTTGGTGATGCCATCCAACCATCACATCTTCCATCATCCCTTTCTCCCACCCTCAATTTTTCCCAGCATGAGGGTCTTTTCAAATGAGTCAGCACTTCACATCAGGTGGCTAAAGTATTGGAGTTTCAGCTTCAACATCAGTCCTTCCAATGAATATTCAGGACTGATTTCCTTTAGGAGACTGGTTGGACCTCCTTGCAGTCCAAGAGACTCTCAAGAGTCTTCTCCAACATCACAGTTCAAAAGCATTAATTCTTCGGCACTCAGCTTTCTTTATAGTCCAACTCTCATATCCATACATGACTACTGAGAAAACCATAGCTTTGACTAGGTGCACCTTTGTTGGCAAAGTAATGTCTCTGCTTTTTAATATGCTGTCTAGGTTGGTCATAACTTTTCTTCCAAGGAGCAAGTGTCTTAATTTCGTGGCTGAAGTTACCATCTGCAGTGATTTTGAGGCCCAGGAAAATAAAGTCTCTCACTGTTTCCATTGTTTCCCCATCTATTTGCCATGAAATGATGGGACCAGATGCCATGATCTTAGTTTTCTGAATGTTGAGTTTTAAGCCGACTTTTCCACTCTCCTCTTTCACTTTCATCAAGAGGTTCTTGAGTTCTTCGCTTTCTGCCATAAGGGTGGTGTCATCTGCATATCTGAGGTTATTGATATTTCTCCCAGCAATCTTAATTCCAGCTCGTGTTTCATCCAGCCCAGCATTTCTCATGATAACTGCATATAAGTTACCTAAGTAGGGAGACAATATGCAGCCTTGACATACTCCTTATTCCTTTTTAATAGTTGTTAGCATTTGCCTTATACATTGAGGTGCTTCTATGTTGAGTGCATATATAATTGTTATATCTTCTTTGATTGAGCTGTTGATCATTATGTAGTGACCTTCTGGGTCTCTTGTAATGGTCTTTACTATAAAGTCTATTTTATTTGGTATAAGTACTGCTACTCCCACTTTCTTTTGATTACCATTTGCATGGAATATCTTTTACCAGTCCCTCACTTTCAGTCTGTTTGTTTCTGTAAGTCTGAGGTGGGTCTCTTGTGGAGAGCATATATAGGAGTCTTATTTTTGTATCTATTCAGCCAATCTGTCTTTTAGTTGGAGCATTTAGCCCATTTACATGTAAGGTAAATATTGATATATATAATCATGTTATATAATCATGTTACCATTTATTTTATTGTTTGGGATTTGTTTTGTTTGCCTTTTCTTTTCATGTTTTCTGTCTAGAGAAATTCCTTTAGCATTTATTGTAGAGTTTGTTTGATGGTGCTGAATTCTCTTAATTTTGCTTATCCATGAAGCTTTTGATTTCTCCTTTGAATCTGAATGAGGTCCTTTCCCAGGTGGAGTAATCTTGGTTGTAGGTTTTTTCCATTTCATCACTTTAAGTATATCCTGCCATTCTCTTCTTGTCTGTAGAGTTTCTGCTGAAAGATCAACTTAGCCTTATGGGGATCCTCTTGTATGTTTTTTTGTTGCTTTTACCTTGCTGCTTTTCATATTTTTTTTCTTTACGTTTAATTTTTGTTAGTTTGTTTAATATGTGTCGTGTCTTGTTTCTCCTTGAATTTATCCTGTATAGGACTCTCTGGGCTTCCTGGACTTGCTTGTCTATTTCCTTTGTAATTTTAGGGAAGTTTTCAACTATAATCTCCTCAAATATTTTCTCAAGCTCTTTCATTTTGTCTTCTTATTCTGGAATCTCTGATTCAAATGTCATTATGCTTAAAGTTGTCCCAGAGGTCTCTGAGACTGCCCTCATTGCTTTTTATTCTTTTTTGTTTATTGTGTCCTGTTTCAGTTATTTCTACCATTTATCTTCCAGCTCACTTATCTGTTCCTCTACCTTAGTTACTCTGCTGTTGGTTCCCTCCTGTGTATTAAAAAAATTTTTTTTTTTCTTAATATATATATTTTGTTGTAGTTGACTTACAATGTTTCAGGTCCATAGCAAGGTGATTTGTTATACATGCACACATATACTATTTTTGAAATTATTTTACATTATAGGTTATTACAGGATATCGACTATAGCTCCCTGTGCTATAGGGTAAACCTTTATTGCTTCTTGCATATCTATTTTTTAAGTTAGAAATCTAGCACTTTTTCATACTAAGTCAAACAAATGGAATCAAAATGTCATAAATTTTTTAGTTAGGCAAAAATTTATGTTTTCTAAAATATATGTATTATGCATATTATTTATATATGTGTGTACAAATGCTTTTCTGCTACACTTGATTAAAGCTTGAGAAAGAGCATCAAAAAATGAAGAGGGGGGAAATTAGAAAACATTATCTAAATGAAATGAGAGCACTGAATGTGAAATAGGAAAAGTGAGACAAACTAGGTAAAAGTAGAAGATCATCATATAGTTCAGTTGTTTTTAAACATGGCTGCTCATTAGAAGCACCTGGAGCTCTGGAGAAAAATCAAAAGCTATACCTGGGCATTTATATTTTTCAAAAAGTTTCAAGATAATCCTGATGTACATCTGGATTTTATAAAGTGATTACAGGTTTTTCTATTAAATTGGAGTTTTGATGATATACAGTTTTATTATTTTTTTGTTGACCAATCATGATACAATGGTCTTAAGTGAGTAATAGTTACATAATCACAATAGTAAAAGATATATATATATATTTTACAATCAATAGCTGGACAAAAAAAAAGTTAATTGCAATTGCAAACCATAATGGGAACATGATTAACCTAACAATAGAAAATAAATACATACAATTTGGGTGTTCAATCAGAGTGATGTGGTAAATGGAAGTGCATGCATGCACATATTTTCATTTGCTCAGTCTATCTCTTTTGCTTCCTGCATTTAATCCATTTACATGTAAGGTAATTATCACTATGTATTATCCTGTTACCATTTTCTTAATCCTTTGGGGTTTATTTTCTATAGGTCTTTTTCTTTCGTGTTTCCTGCCCAGAAAATTTGCTTTAGCATTTGTTTAGCTGGTTTAGTAATGCTGAATTCTCTTAACTTTTGCTTTTCTTGAAAGCTTTTAACTTCACTATCAAATTTGAGTGAGAGTCTTGCTGGGTAGAGTATTCTTTGTTGTAGTTTCTTCCCTTTCATCATTTTAAATATATTGTGCCATTCCCTTCTGGTTTGTAGAATTTCTGTTGAGAAATCAGCTGACAGGCTTATGAGCGTCCCCTTGTATGTTATTTGTTGTCTTTCCCTTGTTGCTTTTAATATTTTACCTTTGTCATTAATTTTTGTTGCATGTCTATTTTTTCAATTAGAGATCTAGCATTCCATTCATACTAAGTCCATGGAATTCTCCAGGCCAGAACAATGGAGTGGGTTACCTTTCCCTTCCCCAGGGGATCTTCCCAACCCAGAGATGAACCCAGGGCTCCCACATTGCAGTGGATTCTTTGCCAACTGAGCCACAAAGGAAGCCCAAGAATACTGGAGTGGGCAGCCTATCCCTTCTCCAGCAGATCTTCCTGACCCAGGAATTGAACAAGAGTCTCCTGCATTGAAGGCAGATTCTTTACCAACTGAGCTATGAGGGAAGCCCAAGTCAAACAAGTAGAAACAAAATGTCATAAATTTTTACGTAAAGTTTGATTGCTATTGTCTCAGTGTGTTCCTCCTTGGACTTTTCCTTCCTGGGAATCTCTGTGCTTCCTGGACTTTGTTGACTATTTCCTTTCCCATGTTAGGGAAATCTTCTGTTATTATCTCTTCAGATATTTTCCCAGGTCCTTTTTCCCTGTCTTCTCCTTCTGGGGCCCCTATAATGGGAATGTTGCTGCATTTAATGTTGTTCCAGAGGCCTCTTAGGCTATCTTTATTTCTTCGCATTCTTTTTTCTATATCCTGTTCTCTACCAGTGATTTCCATCATTCTGTCCTCCAGGTCATTCATCTGTTCTTCTGCCTCAGTTATACTGCTATTGATTCCTTCTAATGTATTATTCATCTTTGTTTGTTTGTTCTTTAGTTCTTCCAGGTATTTGGTAAACATTTCCTGCATCTTTTCTATTGTATTCCAAAGATCATGGGTCATCTTGACTATTAGTATTCTGAATTCTTTTTCTGGAAGCTTGCCTATCGCCTATCTTCATTTCATTTAGTTGTTTTTCTGGGGTTTTTATCTTGTCCTTTCATCTAAGACATAACTTCTGTTTTTGCAGCCTGCTTAAATTTCTATAAACTGGTTTTTGTATTAGCTGATGTGGGACTGTGTTTCTTCTTACTTCTTCTGTCCAGCCTCTGATGGAGGAGGCTAATAAGCTTGTGTAAGCTTTCTGGTAGGAAGGATTGATGGTAGCAAAAAACAACAACAACAACAAAAAACAACATAAAAAACATTTCTTACATCTTCTTAATCCATGCCCTCAGTCTATTTATCCATGCCTCCATTTTATTTTCAAGATTTTGGATCATCTTTGTCATCATTAATCTGTATTCTTTTCAGGTAGACTACCTAGTTCTTCTTCATTTGTTTGGCTTGTGGGTTTTTACCATGTTTTTCATCTGCTTCATGTTTCTCTGTCTTTTCATTTTGTTTAATTTACTGTGTTTGAAGTCTTCTTTATGCAGCTTAGAAGGTGGCAGTTCTGCTTAATTTTGGAGTCTGCCCGCTGTGGATAGGGTTGGATCAGTGCCTTGTGAAAGTTTCCTGGTTGGGAGGAATTGTGCCTATATTCTGGTGGATAAAGCTAAATTTCATCTCTCTGAAAGACAGTGCCATGTCCAGTAGTGTGTTTTGCAGTGCCTATGAGTTTGGTATGGCTTCAGGTAGCCTATCTGCTAGGGTGCAGGGTTGTGCTCTTATTTTGCTGAAGGATTGGCATGGGGCATCTGGCAATGAAGCTTTCTAGCCTTTGGATGGGGTTTGGTCTAAATGTTGACATGGGGTTCTTTGGGAGGACTCTAACCTATTAATACTCGCTGGGGTTGGCAGCTTTCTAGTTGTTCAAAATCCTGGACTTGGGTCTCCCACTATAGGGGCTAAAGCCTGATCCCTATTGTAGTGCCAAAGCCTCACAAGCCACACAACACCCAGGACAAAACCCTGAGATTCTTGTTGAAGGCAACACTCAATGGCCCAGAACATCCGCACCAAATCCTCTAATATTTCTAGGAAGATCTCTGGATCTTTTGTGAGCAATATGGGGTCAGCTCAGTCTCACATCTGGCTTTACTCCAGTTTGTACTTGCTCCTGAAGTTCACAGTTGCCACTAAAGTCCACAGTCTGTTCGCTGCCCAGTCATAAGTGGGTGAAGGCCAAGGCCTATTATGGCTCATTGGCTCACTCAGGCTGGGGAGGGGGGTGGTAGGTGGATATAGAAGCCACTATTGGGATGTACTAGAGAGTCCCTGCAGCAATAGAGGCCTGCCAGATACTGTTACAGCCGGAGGCAGGTTGTGCACTCTCCCAGAATAATTGGCTTCAGGTTGTGGGACCTTAGGAAAAGCCAAGCTGCTTAAGCTCCCAACAAGGTGCAAGCAATAACCAGTGCCTGCTCACAGCCTGGTGGTAGCTGCCACCTCTGGGGTTGGGACACATCAGCAGCATTTTGTTTGCTGCCTCAGGCATTTATTTTCCCAGGCTTTGGCAGTGGCAGTTGCACCTAATTCCACAGCTGGCACTCTGACCAGTTTTGCCAGTTTGGGTAGCCATATGTGGAGTAGGTATCCTGCTGACAATGACTTCTTGTCACTCTGGTATGACTAGTCTTTTCTCTGGACTCCCTCAACTGTGTCGAGGTAGCCACTTCAACGTATCCTCACAGCAGCCAACCAAAGTCCTCTCCCTGGGATCTGACACCCAAGCCTGAGCCTCAGCACCCCTACCCGACTCTCTTTCATGGGCAGAGTCATGCAAGTCCCTTCTAGGCTGGGAAGTTCAGCAGCAATATCTGTGGTGAATGTTCTCTGTTTTGGCTTCTGAGTCCCAAAAATTACACTCCTCTGAGGTTCTGAAGCTTCTCCTAGCTCTGCCTTTTGGGGATTTCCTAGTGTGTGGAAATGACACTTTTCTTCTTCATGACATTTTCTGCAGCAGGGTGCAAGTCCTTGTCCTGAAATCCTTTGTATGTTTTTTTTTGGGGGGGGGGGGAGGTCATTATCTTCATTACCTTGTTCTAAGGAGATTGGCTTGCTTTTTTTTTTTTTTTGAAGTTTGGGGTCTTCTGCTAGTATTCAGAAGTTGTTCTCTAGGAGTTGTTCCATATTTAGGTGAATTTTTGATGTATTTGTAGGGAGAAAGGTGATCTTCCCATCTTATTCCTCCTCCATCTTCTCACCTCCATAATGTCTAGTCTTTTAGGTCAACTTTATAAAATATTATGAAACTTCTTTGTCAAGAATAAAAAGTTAATATGTAAGAGCAAAATGCCAAGATTATGTTAATTAAAAATATTGTTAGGCTTTGGAATTTAAAAAAATGGTGGTTAGAGAATACAGTTTGATGAGTTGCTTAAATCTATAACATTTTCAAATAAAACTGGTCTTCCATCATCCTATATAATTTGTTATGGAACCAAAAGGACATAACCAGAGGAAAATATAGGGCTACAACAGAAAATCTGTGTAAAACAAAGAATGTTGCTCACTACCTGGTTCTACAAGGATTAAATTGTGAGCCACTGCAGTCAGTGATAAGCAGTGCCCTCTGAAATGCATTCAAGATGTATACTATGATAAGGCACTCTGTGTTTTGGAAAAACCAACCCTTTAGATAGTTAGAAATACCTCAGGGGAAAAAAAAATTAATGAATCCAGATTACTGAATTTTCCCATATATACAAAAGCCTAGCATAATTAACTGAGATATCTGATCCTTGTGATTAGCAATAACCTTTACTGAGATGTGTTTGCACATATTCCCTAGCCAAAACCATATATACTTTGGCTGCTTTTGAGAGCAGCTCCTCAGGGCTGTCCGAGATGCTGTCTCCCTGGCTAGGGTCTTGAATGACTCTAAGTGAAATTCAACTCACAGTTCATAAATTGTGCATTTTTTTTTTTCATTTGACAGTATTAGTGACATGAAGAACACCTTTTTCTCTTTGGCCTGAACTCTACAAAGATCCAGAGCCTTGGATCCAGCAAGAACACTTGTGCCCATCCATCTCCTTGGTGAAACTAGAAGACATTGGGTGACTCTCTCCTGATCTTGGATCTCCTATCTTGGTTGATGATCCTGACTTTTATTTCAATACTTGTTAAAATTGTCACTATGAGGAGTTGGTTTTCCTTGAACTTAAGATGGATCTCCCAGATGAAAGACACTGGAAAGATTTTGCTCAGTCCAAAGACACTGAGGAGGTCTGGACTTGATAATTAAAGGCTGACCTAATCTGTCTCCTCCAATTTGCTATTTTAACAGTGTTTTGTCAGAATAAAAATGAAGATAGCATATGAGAGTTTTCAGCTTTTAAGATAAGGGGTACAACTCCTTTCAGCCAGCTTCAAACTTCTCAGGCAACTTACAAGAGTGGTGAAGGTGAGTCCTTATACTGTGCAGAAGTTGTGTAGGGAAACCACTCATTAATTAAAAAGCTCACTCAGCTGGAGATACATACATAAGGATTGATTATCCAGTACTCCTAGAACCCAGAGCAGTTTTAAACTGCCAGAGGGAGAAACTGAGATGCATGAAAGAGCTGAAATGACTCTAGGGTAACACCTAGAGGAAGTAAATTCACAAACAGCAAATGAGCCCACCACACAGTTTTCAATAGCAATTTTATCACCAAAAAAGTTGACCCTGAAATGGGAAACAGTCACCAAAACAGAAGGGAAAAAAGGCACCACATAACTTTCAGCTAATACCCCTGCTGGATTTATGTGCATATAAACTTATACTTGCAAGTACTTATTGAATTGGACACTAAGGAAATCTTGCCTTGATATGTCTAAGAAGGGACTCTTTTGACATTCCAAAACTGGTTTTTGCATATGTAGTTAGAGAAAGCCAAAACATCTTTTCAAAATTCTGACCCTAAGGGAACAAAAGTCCCTCTGGGAGGAGTTTGCATTTCTCTAAAGGCAATGCCAAAGAATGTTCAAACTAAGAACAATTGCACTCATTTCACATACTAGCAAGGTAATGCTCAAAATCCTTCAAGTTACACTTCAGCAGTATGTGAACTGAGAAATTCCAGATGTACAGGCTGGATTTAGAAAAGGCAGAGGAACCAGAGATCAAAATGCCAGCATCTGTTGGATCCTAGGAAAAGGAAGGGAATTCCAGAAAAATATCTACATCATTGACTGCCCTAAAACATTTGACTGTGTGGATCGCAACAAATTGTGGAAAATTCTTAAAGAGATGGGAATTCCAGACCGCTTACATGCCTCCTGAGAAGCCTGTATGTAGGTCAAAAAACAACAGCTAGAACTGGACGTAGAACAACGGACTGGTTCAAAATTGGGAAAGAAGTATATATGGACTCTATATTGTCACCCTGCTTATTTAACTTATATGCACAGTACATCATGCGAAATGCAGGGCTGGTTGAAGCTCAAGTTGGAATTAGGATTGCTGGAAGAAATATCAATACCTTCATACATGCAGATGACACCATCCTAATGACAGAAAATGAAGAGGTACTAAAAGAGCCTCTTGATGAAGGCGAAAGAGGAGAGTGAAAAGCTAGCTTAAAACTCAGTATTCAAAAAACTAAGATCATGGCATCCAGTCTCATCAGTTAATAAGAGGAAAAAATGGAAGCTGTGACAGATTTTATTTTCTTGGGCTGCAAAATCACTGCAGATGGAGACTGCAGCCCTGAAATTGAAAGATGCTTGCTTCTTGGGAAAAGCTATGCCAAATTTAGTGTTAAAAAGCAGAGACATTATTTTGCTGATGAAGGTCCATCTAGTCAAAGCTATGGATTTTCCAGTAGTCATGTACAGATGTGATAGTTCATCCACAAAGAAGGCTGAAGAATTGGTGCATTTGAATTTTGGTGCTGGATAAGACTCTTGGGGTCCCTTGGAAAGGAAGGAGATTAAACCAGTCAGTCCTAAAGGAAATCAACCCTGAATATTCTTTGGAAGTGCTGATGCTGGAGCTGAAGCTTCAATACTTTAGCCACCTGGTTTGAAGGGCTGACTTATGGGAAAAGTCCCTGATGCTAGGAAAGATTGAAGGAATGAGGAGAAGGGACAGCACTGGATGAGATAGTTAGAGAACATCACCAACTCAATGGACATGAATCTGAGCAAACTCTGGGAGATAGTAAAGGACAGAGGAGCTTGGTGTGTTGCAGTCTATGGGGTCACAAAGAAGTCCAGCATGATTTAGCAACTGAACAACAACAAAGGTTTACTTCTTTTTCTATGCTAGCAAATGTGTTAATTGATTTTATGTTGCCAACATGAGGATAATGGTGCTGCTATGATTGACAGTTATTCTGTGATATCTGTCTATCTATCTATCTATCTATCTATCTATCTAATATTATCTATGGGATGCTTCCTATATTTCAGCCAAATTTTGTATGAACTGATCCTGTATAGTAAGACATGTGGGGAAAATATAGCAGCTATTTAGTTAGGAAATGGCCTGGGATGATAGCCCAGCTGGAAAAAAGGAGGTTCTCCTGTTGAAGATCAGTGCATAATTGGTTAAGTCTTAGTTTTCACTAGAAATTAAGATTCTTTGAGAGTTTAAAGTTGAGAGCATGAGAGAGAAAGCATAGTGCAAAATATGAAGATAAATAAAGAAGTTATAGAATGCTTTTGGAAATGAAACCTTGATAAAAGAGTTTTTAATGTGATCAAGACTGGCAAAGATAGGAATAAATTTAATTGAGTGAATGAGTTTTTATATTAAAAGTAAGAATAAGCTGATGCAAATCTAGAATATGGTTTTCTGTCCCTGTTAAGTGGATAAGGTTTTCTTGGACTATTGATCTGCTTTTGATAACAGATTATAAAGAGTCTTTACCTTTTAAGTAATTTGTTGTAACTTTCTGTATTTACCTTTAAAATATTTTACTGTGACTTGATTAAGTAAATAAGTAATGTTTCACAGTGATCTATGGGTCCTATTTGACCAATGGCTTTAAGCCTTTTTGATATCTTTGGTGAACTTCTTTAAATCAAATTCTAAATAAATTTCTTTTCACCTCTAGCTAACTTTGAGATGTTTTAGAGGGGCTGAAATACCTAAAATAGACATACTAAACTAATTAGCCTTATTTGGTATATTAAACCATGTGAAACATTGTCAAGTGAGTGATAATAAATCTTGTTAAGTTATATTTTATTGGTAACTATGATCAATATAAATGCTTTTGAAAATTATATGAAATTACTAAAATTTGCTCATAGCCTGATATATTATTAGTCATAATTCTAGTTGTTATTTTAACATATTTGTGTCACAAAATAGCAAAATATCTTTGATAATTGCATTGCAAAAACCAAAACATTTTTGTTTTTTGTCATTTATAGACAGTTATTATTTTACTATGATGCTTTTATAATAAATGCTTCATCTTCAAGAAGTTTCATAAAAAGGACTTTATGACAAGTACAGATATCTAATAACTTTCAGATCATACCGTTGAGCCTAACAAGAAATTACAAACTTCTAAAGGAAAATCTCATAGCTTTACAAAACTGTTGACATAAGATCAAGATCAACAGGAATTGGTAATATGGGGATGAATGATAATTTCTATGACTTTTAGTCTAAAAAGCTATTGGTTTTTAATCTTTATTTTCCAGACATAGGAAAACTTCTCCCCCTAAGCTATCAATGATTACAGCATTTTGGTAAATTACACCTTTGTAAGCAGAATTGCAACCTTTATCTTTTCTCTGTAGCTCATCCCTCCAGAAATAGGAAACTCTTACTGAGTATTCTAATTTTCATGGCAATATATATTTGCATAAATTCATTAAGAATTTGTTCTCCTATATCAATCATAGAGACATTGGTTTTATTACTATTGCCTTGATGGCTTTCACTGAAATGTCAATATTAAGAATATACATAGACTTAGTTATGACTAAACAGCTTTGAAGAACTAAGGTGAACTTTAAAGATCCAGCATGCTCATTGAAGAAAACCTCTCAGTACCTTTTATAGAATTACCAGTACTTTATCAGGTGAACAAAGATCACTTCCTGGCATGTACAGGAACCTCAAGATATCTTGGACCTCAAGAAGAGAGGAATTTACCCAAATTTATAGGAATTACAGGTAAATCTGGTAGCAAGTACTTGGTGTGACTTCTTTTGGCCTTGAGAGACCTTTTAGAAGTTGAGACTGAGATTCCTTATGAAAAGTTCCAGCAAAACAATTTGAAAAAGCTTATGTGATTGATCAATTATATATGTAACTAATCAGGCCAAGTTTATTGGAACTAGACTTATTTTGCAAGCAAATTAGTCTTAATGTGGCTATATTTGGTCAGAATGAGGATATTTTAGAGAAAAATGTGTTTCAGTGGATGTTAAATTCTAGTGTTGCTAATGGTTTTTGATTTTTTTTTGTACTTACTATCTGAGACTCACTTCCAAAATATGGTTCCATTTTACTATATTTCGTTATTATAAGGTTTAGTTGAATTGTTAAAAGGAATTCTAAGCTTGTTCTGAAGATTTTCACAGTAATCTATTTTTAGATGAAGACCAGATGCCTTATGATATGCAACCATGAAATTATACAAACACAAAAAGGCATTATTTAAAGGACTCTCTCCAACCTAGATAGAAGGTTGCTTGTCAAGTATACTTAACTAGCTCATGTGCAGCAAAACTGAAGGGAAATGATTCTAGATTTGTATTTTGCACTCTAAAAGGGGCCCTGAACTGAACTGGTTTATAGAGAGGACCGATGACTTCAAGTTCACCTCAAAATAACAGTCAGAGAATAAATGATACCAACACCAGGATGAGAAGAAGATAACATCAAGAGTAGATAGCTATCCTAAAATGCTGGACCTGCCCCATATGATTATTTACAGTATTTTCTTGATTTCTTGGATTTTTGCATTGAATTGCATGTTTTTCTATCATGGGCTCAACTCAATGCAGAATTTAGAGATCAATCAAATTTTGGGGTTTATGGTCAATTGCCTATGTGCCGTACTTTGGTTTACTTTGGTGAATTTGTCTTCTCCAAGGCTCTCATTGGGCTTCCCAGGTGGAACTAGCAGTAGACAATCCACTTGCCAATGTAGGAGATGTAAGAGATGTGGGTTCGATCCCTGGAGGAGGACATGACAATCCACTCCAGTGTTCTTGCCTGGAGAATGCCATGGACAGAGGCGCCTGGTGGGTTATAGGGTCACTCCGAGTAGGACATGACTGAAGTGACTTAGCACACAGCACACACAAGGTTCTAATTGGATTGTCCTTAGGAAAATAGTTATAATACTTTGGGGACACTATAAGTATTACTAGATGGAATTCCCTCACTTGGCCAATCAGTAATACTTGCTTTGTCTCTGGGGCTTCCCTGGTAGCTCAGCTGGTAAAGAATCCGCTTGCAAAGCTGTTGCTGCTGCTGCTGCTGCTGCTGCTGCTGCTGCTGCTGCTGCTGATGCTGCTAAGTTGCTTCAGTCGTGTCCGACTCTGTGTGACCCCATAGACGGCAGCCCACCAGGCTCCCCCGTCCCTGGGATTCTCCAGGCAAGAACACTGGAGTGGGTTGCCATTTCCTTCTCTAATGCATGAAAGTGAAAAGTGAAAGTGAACTCGCTCAGTTGTGTCCGATTCTTAGCAACCCCATGGACTGCAGCCTACCAGGCTCCTCAGTCCATGGTATTTTCCAGGCAAGAGTACTGGAGTGGGGTGCCATTGCCTTCTCCAT
Source organism: Ovis aries (assembly GCF_016772045.2). Lineage (NCBI taxonomy): Eukaryota > Metazoa > Chordata > Mammalia > Artiodactyla > Bovidae > Ovis > Ovis aries. The sequence goes on from NC_056059.1 coordinate 2,577,387, forward strand.
GCCTGCAATGCAGGAGACCCCAATTTGATTCCTGGCTCAAGAAGATCCCCTGGAGAAGGGAACAGGCTACCCACTCCAGTATTCTGGCCTGGAAAATTCCATGGACTGTATAGTCCATGGGGTCGCAAAGAGTCAGACATGACTGAACAATTTTCACTTGTCTCTGGCCATTTTAAATATAAATTTTCTTTAAAAGTTGCTTAAGCTCAGTAAGAGCAACAATCTCAATTTCAGTCAAAAATCATAACCTCCTGCTTATTAGAAAGGAATATCCCTCAGTTATGGGATTGATTTATATGAGTAACTCCAAGTTAGTGTTATTTAAGTTTAGAAGCCCCCTTATGTTGAGTACAATTATATCATGCTCAGTCTAATAACACTAGGAAGTTAGACTGGATGCCTTATGAACAAGGGAAATACATCATTACCCTTAAATATACTGATTAGCATGGAACAGCCTGGGTCAGATGACCAGAGATGCCCTGGGTTGCACTTAATGGAAGTTCTTGGCTTAAATTATTACTCATAACTTTATTAGTGCTACTAGCTATATTACTTATATTCTCCCTATTGCTGTTTCTCTTTTTTTTTTTTAACTAAACAAAATTTGGGGCCATTTTTAGAGGCAAAAAATTTGGGGCCATTTATTTAATTTATTGCAATATTGCCTCTGTCTTATGCTTTGGTTTTTTGGCTGTGGGGTGTGGGATCTTAACTCTCTGACCAGGTATTGAACCTGCATCCTCTGCACTGGAAGGCTAAGTTCTAACCACTGGACTACCCAGGAAGTCCCTGATAGTTGTTTCTGGCATTGCCCAATATGTAACTGAGCTTCTGACAAAAATAATGACTAAGTAACTTGAAGCAGTTGACAAAATACATAGTTCTGTATAAGATTAAAATGATTATAATAGTTTAGACATGGGAAGAAGCAACAGGGAGAATTTTCCTGGACTAGAACAGACTCGTAAAACAGAGGGTCCAAAGGATTTTACACTTCCATTAACAGAGCCATGTCCACTAACAGCACATTGGGTGACCAATGAACTCCTTGTCTGGTCTAGGAATGAGCCTTCTGAGTGCCTTGGGACAACATGGTCATGATATGCCTCACAACCTCTATCAAATTTGTGACTGAAAGAGAAATTTACATTGAGAAAATGTAATGCAAAGAATATTGGTCACCGTCTAGTTCTACAAGGATAAAGTCATTAGCCTTTGCAGTTACTCCCCAACAGTGCACGCTAAAAGCAATTCAGGACAAAATCCAAGATAAGACACTCTGTGCTTTGGAAAAAGAATAGCTCTTAAGAGAGTTAAAAGTATCTTGAGAGAAAAGAATTAATGAACCCAGCTTCTTGCATATTGCCATATACAGAAAGACACACTAACATTATTATCAGAGATACCTGTTCCTAGTAACTAGCAGAAACCTTTTATTGAGGTGTGTTTGACTGCACATATTCTATAGCCAAAGTCATATAGATAGATAGATACACTGGCCATTTCCCCTGTCTCTTGGGAGCAGTTCCTCAGAGCTGCATGAGATGCTGTCTCCTGGGCTATCATCCTCAGTAAGACACTGAATAAAGCTCAACTCACAGCCCTTAGATTGTGTTTCTTCAGTGGATATGTGTCATTTATGTGTGGACTTCTGAGAAAGGACAATAATATTTAGCTCAAGAGTCAATGAGCTGCAATCAGAATAGCTTATGATTGAGAAAAGCAAGAAACAGCTATCCATCAGAATAAGCAAATATTAGTTTTGTAAATGATTTTATTGTCTCCAAATAGGAAAGTCCTATGTTTTGAAACTTTCATTTTTAGTTGTACACACAGTTATTGCTTTGATCATTGTCAGTGGTGCTATTTTGTAATAAAATATTCATGTTGAAGATTTACAAATGGATTTATAGTATAGTGATTTGCATTAAGCAAAACATACCACTTTGTTAAGCAACCACATTTATGCCCTTTTCCAAATAACCCACATATCATTTAGGCAAATACAATACACTTAATGATAGCAGTCTCTACCAAGTGTCAATTCTATCAAAGCCATTGAGCTACAATTTACAATCCTTTATACCATTCTCTTTTTTACCCAATTTAAAATTTTTTCCTAGAATAAAATAAATACTAACAAGCAGGCATATGAAATTTTCTTCAAAGTTATCATTTCTAAGTGTAAAGGAACACTATTATTTGATGATTCTTTATTATTTCAGTTGCACAGCATCTATCAAAAGCTTGAAAACCTTAATTATTTTTTTCTCTGTGATTTAACAGTCTGCATATTTCTATGCCAAGTTGTAAGGCATGGCTGCTTTTCTTAAAGAGCATCAGTATAAACTACTCACATATTTCTTGCTCAAGTCTTCTTGTCCATCTCAGTGACAGAGGTGATCTGATTATGGTGAGAAAAATTGCCTTCTGTAGTGACTGAGAATGAATTGGCTTAATTTCATGATTTGTAGTATTTTCATATATATATATATATATATAATACATGCATATTTTAAAAAAAGAGATTCCAATTGCACAGTAGAATAAAAGATTAAATATTCATAAAATGTTTTTCTCTAAACCTATTCCAAGTCATACTTTCCCAATTAAGAGTTTTTCAAAAAACTTTTCTGTTCAGTTCAGTCGCTCAGTCGTGTCCGACTCTTTGTGACTCCATGAATCTCAGCACGCCAGGTCTCCCTGTCCATCAGCAACTCCCGGAGTTCACTCAGACTCGCCATCAGTGATGCCATCAGTCAGTGATCAGTCAGTGATGCCATCCAGCCATCTCATCCTCGGTCGTCCCCTTCTCCCCCTGCCCCCAATCCCTCCCAGCATCAGAGTCTTTTCCAATGAGTCAACTTTTCGCATGAGGTGGCCAAAGTACTGGAGCTTCAGCTTTAGTATCATTCCTTCAAATCTCAGGGTTGATCTCCTTCAGAATGGACTGGTTGGATCTCCTTGCAGTCCAAGGGACTCTCAAAAGTCTTCTCCAACACCACAGTTCAAAAGCATCAATTCTTTGGTGCTCAGCCTTCTTCACAGTCCAACTCTCATATCAATACATAACTACTGGAAAAACCATAGCCTTGACTAGACGGACCTTAGTTGGCAAAGTAATGTCTCTGCTTTTGAATATGCTATCTAGGTTGGTCATAACTTTTGTTCCAAGGAGTAAGTGTCTTTTAATTTCATGGCTGCAGTCACCATCTGCATTGATTTGGGAGCCCCCAAAAATAAAGTGTGACACTATTTCCACTGTTTCTCCATCTATTTCCCGTGAAGTGATGGGACCGGATGCCATGATCTTGGTTTTCTGAATGTTGAGCTTTAAGCCAACTTTTTGCTCTCCTCTTTCACTTTCATCAAGAGGCTTTTAGTTCTTCTTCACTTTCTGCCATAAGGGCGGTGTCATCTGCATATCTGAGGTTATTGATATTTCTCCCGGCAATCTTGATTCCAGCTTGTGTTTCTTCCAGTCCAGCGTTTCTCATGATGTACTCTGCATATAAGTTAAACAAGCAGGGTGACAATATACAGCCTTGACGCACTCCTTTTCTTGTTTGGAACCAGTCTGTTGTTCCATGTCTAGTTCTAACTGTTGCTTCCTGACCTGCATACAGATTTCTCAAGAAGCAGGTTAGGTGGTATGGTATTCCCATCTCTTTTATACAAATTTATCTGAATGTATGGGATTGATTTCTTACCATTGGTTCAAATGTTTTAAAATCTTTATTTGTTTTCTGTTGTTGAAACATTCTGCCAAAGGCATGGTAGATTAAAGTAATACAAATTTATTTTACAAACCTTAAGGTCATCAGTCTAAAATGGATTGGTAAGGCTGTGTCCCTTCTGTAAGCCTAGAGGGAAAACCATGTCCTAACCTCTTGCCAGCTTCTAGAAGCTGCCTGCTTTCCTTATGAAGCAAAAGTCCCTCTTGCCATGTAGGATTATTTTATCATGGCTTTCAGAAATAGGACACAGACAACTTTGGGGGCCCTTATTCTGCCAACGATAACACTATCTCAGCAAAGATTTTACATTGTTTTAATTCAGGTCCTGTCTTATTATTTTATTTTCAATTATGTTATCTTTTTTGTTGTTTCTGGCTCTTGCTTTTTCTTAGATTCTCAACTTACATGGGTATTTTGGTAGCTAGAAAATATAACTTTCTTCAATAACAGAGCTTTCTAAAAATGTTCAATTAAATGGAAGAAATGAGCTGTCTGCACTGAACACTCCTCAAATCTGAAGAAATATTTCCTGGAAATATCTATCATTCTGTCTTCATATTGCTGTCAGCATTTATTTCCTCTGGCTTGAAACTTTTTCTCTTTCCCTCAAAATCCCCTTCCCTCTTGGTTTGCTTACTTCACCAACAGCTCCATCTCAGCCTCCTTTGTCATTTTGTCACATCCCCTCTACATATGTATGTACAGTTCTTACCTTGTTAATACCCTCTAGATGTATTTGTACGCTATCTGGGTTACTCTCCAATCTCATGGATTTACAACATCTATGAGGAGAAAGGTCCTGAAATTATGTATTCAGCTCCAACCCTCCCTTTAATTTCAGACTTGAAAATGCAACTGCTTTTTTGACATTTTTACTAATATATGAATGTCTAGTTGGCATTTCAAACTTAGATATCCGAAGTGACAGTTTTAATTTGTATCCAACACTCCTACCAAATAGTCCCCCTTCACACCAGTCCTCCCATCTCAATATATAACACTCTCTTTCATCCAGCTACTTGTGAACTCACACTCACACCCACATATACACACATTTGGAGACACACTTGACTCCTCTTCTCTTACATCTTTATCCAATTCAACACCAAATTCTGATAGCTTTACTTTGAAAGTTTTTTCAGTGCTTCACCATTTTTCATTACCTCTATTGATAACATTCTAGTCCAAGACACCATTATCAACTAATTGGATTACTGTAATAGCTTTGCTTCGCTTTCACTCTTGCTCCCTTACAACATCCAGAGTCTTTCCCAAATGTTCAACAAGTTATATCACCGCTCTCTCCAAAACCTTCTGACTTCTAATTTCACTCAGGCTAAAAATACCAACTTTGGTATTTGGGTATATATATATATATATATATATATATTTTCTCTTTATTTATTTATTTATTTACTTTACAATACTGCATTGGTTTTGCCATACATTGACATGAATCTGCCACAGCTGTACATGAGTTCTCAATCCTGAACCCCCTCCCACCTCCCACCCCAGATCATCTCTCTGGGTCATCCCAGTGCACCAGCCCCAAGCATCCTGTATCCTGTATTGAACTTAGACTGGTGATTCATTTCTTACATGATAGTATACATATTTCAATGCCATTCTCCCAAATCATCCCACCCTCTCCCTCTCCCACAGAGTTCAAAGTCTGTTCTATACATCTGTGTCTCTTTGCTGTCTCACATACAGGGTTATCATTACCATCTTTCTAAATTCCATATACATGTGTTAGTATACTCTATTGGTGTTTTTCTTTCTGGCTTACTTCATTCTGTATAATTGGCTCCAGTTTCATCCACCTCATTAGAACTGATTCAAATGCATTCTTTTTAATGGCTGAGTAATATTCCATTGTGTATATGTACCACAGCTTTCTATCCATTCGTCTGCTGATGGACATCTAGGTTGCTGTCCTGGCTATTATAAACAGCACTGCAATGAACATTGGGGTACACGTCTCTTTCAATTCTGGTTTCCTCAGTGTGTATGCCCAGCAGTGGAATTGCTGGGTCATATGGCAGTTCTATTTCCAGTTTTTTAAGGAATCTCCACGCTGTTCTCCATAGTGGCTGTACTAGTTTGCATTCCCACCAACAGTGTAAGAGGGTTTCCTTTTCTCCACACCCTCTCCAGCATTTATTGCTTGTAGACTTTTGGATTGCAGCCATTCTGACTGGTGTGAAATGGTACCTCATTGTGGTCTTGATTTGCATTTCTCTAATAATGAGTGATGTTGAGCATATTTTCATGTGTTTGTTACCAATCCATATGTCTTCTTTGGAGAAATGTCTATTTAGTTCTTTGGCCCATTTTTTGATCGGGTCATTTATTTTTCTGGAATTGATATTTGGGTATATTTGGTATATTGAATCTAAACGGATGAACAGTCTCCACTTGAGATGATTACAGAGCAAGTAGAATTCTTGGAAAGGAAAATTTTCTAGGCAGTAAAATAAGAACTCTATGAAGAGGCCTAAGATGTAAAGTGAGTAAAGAATAAAAATGATAGAAGAGTAAAAAAAAAAATACCTTCCTGAGTCCAGGAAGGTATTAGGAATTTGTGTTTGGGTTGTCATCAAAGATGTTAAAAATATGACTCATGGTGGGAATAGCTACTTCTGAGGCTTCATATTTAACTGTGGTGTCAGTTTAGACAAAAGGACCACAGATTTAGATTTAGGCTGAGAATCAAAGCAAGGCTGCTTGTTTGCTAAGGGGTAGATCTGGAAACCAGCATATTCATGGCAGTGGAATCAAAGAGAACCTAAGAGAAAAGGTGAAAATCAAGAGGATATAATTGGTGCCACTTGGTTCAGAATCTGCAGATTCTTCAATCATTGCTAACTGGTGGAAGTTCTGAGTTTCATTTCATTTAAACAGATATTTCACTTCTAAAACTAATTATATTATTTATTTGTCTTGAACACTTGCATTATCTATAACACTTTACCTCTCTTCAATTTTTCGCTGTAGGTTTTTTTTTAATATTACAATTAATTTGTTCATGTAGATACCAATAAATATTTTAAAAAGGACAGTAGGATTTCTTCTGGTTTGGTATTTTTCAAGACAGCTATGTGACCTCAGTACTTTATAAGGCCATAATATTCTTTCCCACGTGCAAGTGTTTATGTTGGTCACTTCATAGACTTTTAAGCCATTAGTATGTTAGGGCAGTTCAATTACTCTTGACTCACATTCATAATTACTGTGACTATCTTTAACCCTGTCTCTTAACAGTAAGTTTCCCAGGGCAGAATCTTTTTTCCTGGAACCTGACACTGTTATATTTAAATATCCCAAAATGCCATCTTCATTTAGAGATACCATTGTACTTGTACTCTTTTATGACCTGTCTTAATTATAATCCTAAAAGAAATATAGTATAGAGAAGCAAACAGAAAAAGATACATGCATAATTATGCCTTAGGTCTATAAAGCATTTTTCTGATGTACAAATCAGTTTTACTTACATTCTCTTTAGAGTTCAGTATAACACTATAAACTAGACCCCTACCTGTTTAGAGAGAGGATATAAAAATTAAGATCTAGTATCTTGCTAATAAGTGTCAGCAATAGACTGGGGTCCAGATCTTTTGATTCTTAGTTCATTCTACTTTACATTTTGTCATACAATGGCCATTCAGTGGTTACCCAGAAAAATCCATGAGAAGATATAATTTATGACATAAACCTTATTTCAATGTAAGTATTATTGCCTCAATATTTTTCCCAGTGGAAATTCCCTTTGAATTCAACCCAGTCAAAAAATTACTCTTAATGCCAAACTTTGATATAATGGAAGGGAGAATGCAATGTCTTATCATGACGGCAGCACAGAAAGAACAGGGGCATCTGGCTAACGAACAGAAATCACTAAAAAGAGAGAAAACCAGTCTGTCAGAGTCACTAGCAAATACAGAGCTCACCGTAAGACTGGCAAGAGGTATTTACAGAGCATAGTGGAGAAAGTGGAAGCCACATTGACAATACAATACGTAAACACTGTACTTTAAATGAATCTTGTGTAGTTGCAGGATTAGAAACCAGTCATTTTCTAGAGAGACTTCAATAAGCTTTCTCCTAAAAGGAGATGGTATTCAAGCACAGGCTGGTGTGAGGGAAGAGACGTGGAAAACACATACAAGAACCAGTGGGGCTCAGCCACAAAAGAAGGAAAGCAGTTGTTAGGTAGAAGAAGAAGCAGTTAATATAACTTCACTAAATTAAGGGGTTTCTCAAATTCCTAGAGAACTGAAAATCAGCATTTCATGGTCATTGTATATATTTTACAGTGATTTTGACATGTGTATGAATTATGTGTTTTTAATTATAAGAGAGAAGTTAGCATAGGATGGGTAACCAAATAGGACTCTAAAGGGCCTTCCTGGAAGAGACACTCCCCATGTCCACTGCCTGTCTCTTGTCTTTAGAAAACCTAGTCTCCTAGACCTTCCCTGAGTTCCAAAGAGTAAATTTAATCACAGAAATGAGAAAATGCAGGAAAAAGAGGAAAACAGTCAAGCAAAATAAAATAATAGTAGCTTAGCTACTTGACAAAGCCAAGGACTTTTAGTTCCTCCTCAAAGGCGGTGGATAATATTCTGAGCCACGTCCTTTGAGCTGTGTTTCAGATTCTGAAACTCCCACCAGATGAAAGAAGTTAACTGTAAGTTGCCTGCAAGCACATAGACCCCAGACTGGTTGGAGCCAGAAGGTTGATGGTACTGACTCCTGATTATCTCACAGCCAACGTATCAGAAGAATGTCCATGAGCTAATCACACACTCCACGACATCTGTCCCTCATTCTGTGTTTAAAAATCTTTCCCTGAAAGCCTTAAGGGAGTTCACACCACTTAAGTGCATGCTGCCTGAACTCCTTGCTTAGTACCTGCAGTAAATGCTGCACTTTCCTTCATCACAACCCGATGTCAGTATACTGGCCATTCTGCATGCAGGCAGGAGGCAGGCAGTTTGGTTCTGCAATAGATGAGCTCTCCTTTTAGTGTTGGTGTACAGGCTGTGCCTCACTCGTCTCTAGGGGGTGCCATTCACCTAGATTGTGCTGAAACTCAATTGTGAATACACTTGCTTAACTGCTTTACAGCTGCTCTTGAACAGCAAGCTTTATCTCTGGATCCTCTGCTCATACTAGTTGTGTGTGTGTGTGTGTGTGTGTGTGTGTGTGTATGTGTATGTATTTGTGTGGTGTGTGCACCTTCTTACCCTTCAGTTCAGATCAGTTGCTCAGTTGTGTCCAACTCTTTGTGACCCCATGAACTGCAGCACACCAGGCCTCCCTGTCCATCACCAAATTACAGAGTTCACCCAAACTCATGTCCATCGAGTCAGTGATGCCATCCAGCCATCTCATCCTCTGTTGTCCCCTTCTCCACCTGCCCCTAATCCCTCCCAGCATCAGGGTCTTTTCCAAAGAGTCAGCTCTTTGCATCAGGTGGCCAAAGTATTGGAGTTTCAGCTTCAACATCAGTCCTTCCAATGAACACCCAGGTCTGATTGGATCTCCTTGCAGTCCAAGGAACTCTCAAGAATCTTCTCTAACACCACAGTTCAAAAGCATCTATTCTGTGCTCAGCTTTCTTTATAGTCCAACTCTCACATCCATACATCACCACTGGATAAACCATAGCCTTGACTAGACGGACCTTTGTTGACAAAGTAGTGTCTCTGCTTTTTAATATGCTGTCTAGGTTGGTCATAACTTTCCTTCCAAGGAGTAAGCATCTTTTAATTTCATGGCTGCAATCACCATCTGTAGTGATTTTAGAGCCCAGAAAAATAAAGTCAGCCACTGTTTCCCCATCTATTTGCCATGAAGTGATGGGACCAGATGCCATGATCTTCGTTTTCTGAATGTTGAGCTTTAAGCCAACTGTTTCACTCTCCTCTTTCACTTTCATCAAGAGGCTCTTTAGTTCTTCTTCACTTTCTGCCATAAGGGTGGTGTCATCTGCAATAAACTGTGGGAAATTCTTATCCTTATTTCAGTCAATTATCCTCTCAGAAAGACTTTCTCTTACTACTGGATTAAATATCCTCTCTGACCTCAGCCAATCTCAACTTTCTTACTCAATTCTACTGCCTTCAAAGCATTGTTCACTACCTGAAATTGTACTGTTCATGAATTTATGATTATTTTTGTTTTACTGCTTTGTGGGTATGCACTTCATCTGTGCAAATAAGCCATAGTTACAGAAAGGTGTCTGGCACATAATAGTGCTCAACCAATATCTGTTGGATAAAGTAAATGGATATAGTATCACATAATGTTTGAAAAATTAAATGAGGTACTGAAAGAAATCTATCAGCCACAAAATGTTTGAAACTTCCCAAGTGATAATTTACTTATTTATTCATTGATATCTTTATTTGGCTAATTTGCACCTATTTATTTCTACATTCCAATATTCTAACAGCTTCTTTGCCTAAAAATTCCACTTCCTTACCCTCTTTTGCTTCATCGTGCTTCCTGGAAAAACTCCAGCTCTGGTTAAATCCAACTTTTCCCTGCTGCCAAAAAGAATCGGATCTCAGTACTGCTTAATGTCTCTTTAAATTCATGACTTAAACTCAAATAGCACCATGGAGCTGGCCAGCGATCTAAGTGCATTTCCTGCTTTATTTTCTCTCTCTTCTATGCTCCCTAATGCTTTTTATTTTTATTATTCTTAAAAAATTTTTATTTTTACTTTATTTTACTTTACAATACTGTATTGGTTTTGCCATACATTGACATGAATCCACCACGGGTGTACCTGCGTTCCCAAACATGAACCCCCCTCCCACCTGCCTCCCCATAACATCTCTCTGGGTCATCCCTGTGCACCAGCCCCAAGCATCCTGTATCCTGCATTGGACATAGACTGGCGATTCGTTTCTTACATGATAGTATACATGTTTCAATGCCATTCTCCCAAATCATCCCACCCTCTCCCTCTCCCTCTGTCCCTAATGCTTTTTAAATTTCTTCTTTCCATTCCTGAAACCACCACCATCTCTTCTGCCTTCTGCCTCTCAGTTGAAAACATTACTTATTAAGAAAATAAAAAGTAATTGGAGGAATTGCACAAACTTCGCAGATATCTCCTCATCTGTCTCCGCATGGATGGGAACATGGCTCCATGGGTGTGAGACCAGTGCAGTCACAGAGAGATCTGTACTCAGAAGGGCCCTGTTCTTGTTGTTTCCTGCTCTGTGGTCCTTGTCATAAGATATAGTTCATATACATTTTCTTTGAATTTGCATGTTATAAATCAGCTTCAGATGAAAATGGAGCATGCTTCAGGGGCTCAGAACCTGGGCCCTGCCTCCCATGGCCTCTCTGCCTCCTCCGAATGGCTCCTGATATTGCTCAGTCTCTGCTCCCAGTCACTCTTTACCCCTCCTGCTCTCCTGTCATCCTCCTGCCACTACTGCTGTCATCTTCCACCTAGGGCTGAAAGTTACATTGGGCTGAGAGTCTACAAGTCACCATCAGCATCTACCCCAGGTAGAACACCTGAACACTGGAGCATTGCGGGTGAAGGCTGAGCCCACACCGTGGCCTTTTGGGAGCAAAGTGAGGCAATGGCTGTTCTGGCAACTCCTTCAGCCGGTGAGCAGTCAGGAGGCATCTAGCCCATTCCTGATCTCAAGACTGAGCATAGCTTGGGGAAACTAATCTCTTAGGAGTCACCTATGTGATGGTTTATTGTATGTGTCAACTTGGCTAGGCCATGGTTCAGTCAAACATCACTCTAGATGTTTCTTTGAGGATGTTATTAGATGAGATTAACATTTTAAATTGGTGGATTTTCAGTAAAACAGGTTGCCTTCCATAATGTGGATGGGCCTTTTTCCATCAGTAGAAGGCCTGACCAGAACAAAAGACTGACTTTCCCTGAGCAAGAGGGAGTTCTGCCAGCAAAAGGACTTTGGGCTTTGTATCAGTCAGGGTTCTCAAGAGGACCAGAACAAATGTGATATGAAGCTGTATGAGGAGATTTATTATGAGGATTGGCTCATGTGATTATGAAGGCTTACAAGTCCATGATATGTCGTTGCTCCAGGAAAGCTGGTGGTCCAGAACCCAGTTCAGAATTCCTGAGAACAAGCTCCAAAGTTCAATGTCTGCAGGCAAGAGAAGATGCAGGTTCCAGCTGAAGAAGAGCGAGAGAATCCACCTTCCTCTGCCTTTTTATTCTGTTTGTTCCTCAGTGGATGGGATGTTACTGGTCCACTTTGGTAGGACATTTTTCTTTACTCACTTGACTGATTCAAATGCTATCTCTTTCAGAGATGCTCACAGACACATCCAGAAATACTTTCCACCAATTATCAAATAATCCTTTAGCCCAGTCAGGTTGACATATTAAATTAACCATCTTAGACTTTGAACTGAAACATTGGATCTTTCTGGGTCTGCAGCCCCTCAGCTGGGCTGCTCTATAGATTTTGGAACTTCCAGACTCCATAATCATGTGAGCCTGTCCCTCAAATAAATCTCTTTATGATTCTATGTGTGTACACATGTACATATATACACCCTACTGATCCTGTCTGGAGAATCATGATTACTATGCTTATCCCCCATGGGAGCCATCAGCTCCTGGGAAGGGGAGATAAACTCTGCTACCTTTTGCCAGGGCCCTGAATTGTTATTTTTCACTTAGGCCACAAAGTATGTAGCCAGCCGTGTCCTAACTATTATATTTTTGCCCTTTTTTCTTGTTCCTGTAGATGTATTACCCCTAAGGGTCACTCCTCCGCCTACACACCAGACCTCGTTGTCTTCCATCTTCTCAAGGACAATGCTTCAACATTCTTTCCACTCTCCTGTGTGATTCCCTTCCTCCTGAATCATCCCATCATCACACCAAGTTGCTGTAATTTTTCACCTTTGAAAAAAATGCCTCTTCTGATTTCATATACTACTTAAGCCACACCTGATTTTTCCATGTCCTTTAGATCAAAGTTTCTCAATAGAACCATTTACACTGGCTGTTACAATTTTTCCCTTAGTCTAGAATTAGTTGACTGGCACAGCCAGAGTTACTTATTCTGGTGACCTCTGAAGCATCAGAAAATTCCTACATCAGCCAGTGCCAATGACCATCAACTTGTTTCAACATGCCTCTTTACCTTCTGCATGTACTGTCCCAAGTGAGTGAGAGGTAGTGAGTAAGAATGGAGGGTGTGCCACTACACAGAATATTCTACAAATACCAACTCTATGGGGAGCACATTGGTAGGAAGACAACAGATGTAACCCCTAGCTGAGCTTATAGCAAACCTCATCTACATATCTTATAATAGGATTTGACAGCTTTTCTAAAATAGTCTAGAATGTTGAAACTTCATTTTCTTTATTTCATAAAGCAAAGAAGAAGTAAATCATTTTTTCCTGTATCTGTAACAAATAACATCCTATTAGGATCTCTGTTCAGATGGTATTTCAGAGCTTTCCTAAAAGAATAGGCTGTTAAATAAATGTGTCTTCCCATTGAGATTAATATAGCAGCAGCTACCAGGATAACTAATGTTTGCATTTTTGTCCTTAAAGGGAGGGTCAATTTTCTGTATTTTTTGTGGGTTAAGAGATCTAAAGCTATAACTGATTTCAGACTGAAAACTTGCTAATGAGTATTTTTATAATGAAGCATTTATTCCTGGTAGCCACATGCCCCAAATCTTTAGAGTTCAGGGTTTACATTTATTTTCTAATGGAGAACAGAGACAATGCAAGTACAAAGAAATCAGACAAATTAAGCTAAAAGCAGGATGAATATTTGGAAAACTACAGGAGAGCATGAGAGAACAAGAAGCAATGAGCAAAAGTGTTTCAGCCGCATAAAATCTATGGAGGGAAAATGCACACATGGCCTCAAAGGGCAAGTAAATATTTCATAGCCATCAGTTATGAAACATCTTTGGGGAGAAATTCCTGCTCCTATTTTTCTTCTCAATCTCTCTGCATCTGAAAACTTTCCCTCTTTCTGATTATGTTGTTCTTCCTCTAAATCTGATGATTTAGTATCTTATTCTCAATATTCTATAATGCACACACACACACACACACACACACACACACACATATACACATACTTTATTTTAGATTCTCAGCAAAACTGAACATCAGGTAGAGATTTTTCTACATATACTTTGGGTTAACACAGGCACAGCCTCTTCATTATCAACATTCCTCACCAGAAATGTGCGTTTATTATGACTCATGACCCTTCACTGACATCTCACTATCACCAAAGTTCATAGTTTACATTAGAGTTCATTCTTGGTGTTTTATATTCTATGGGTTTTGACAAATGTATTCTCTATTATAGTATCATACAGAATAGTTTCTCTGCCTAAACATTCTCTGTGCTGTCTTCCCTACCCCACCCCTAGCAACCACTGATATTTTTACTGGCTCCATAGCTGGCCTTTTTCAAAATCTCATATAGTTCAGAGCATTTAGTCTTTTCAGATTGGCTTGTTTCACCTAGTGATGTGCATTTAAGTCTCCTCCATAACTTTTCATGACCTGAGGGCTCATTTCTTAGTGCTAAATAATGTTGCATTTTCTGGTTGTTGCAAAGTTTATCTGTTTACTGGCTGAAGGATATCTTGGCTGTTTCCATCTCGGCTGTTTCCATCTCTTGACAATTGTGAATAAAGTTGTTATAACTATCTACATGCAAGTTTTTGTGTGGACATAAATTTTCACCTCATTTGGGGAAACAGCAAGGAGTGTGATTGCTGGATCATATGATATGAAAATGTTTAATTTTGTAGGAACCTGCCATGTTGTCTTCAGATGTAGCTGTACTATTCTGCCTTCCCACCAGCAACAAATGAGAGTTGCTAGTGTCCTACATCGGAGAAGGCAGTGGCACCCCACTCCAGTATTTTTGCCTGGAAAATCCCATGGACAGAGGAGCCTGGTGGGCTGCAGTCCATGGGGTCGCTAAGAGTTGGGCACGACTAAGCGAGTTCACTTTCACTTTTCACTTTCATGCATTGGAGAAGGAAATGGCAACCCACTCCAGTGGTCTTGCCTGGAGAATCCCAGGGATGGGGAAGCCTGGTGGGCTGCTGTCTATGGGGTCGCACAGAGTCAGATATGACTGAAGCGACTTAGCAGCAGCAGCATTGCTCTACATGGCTTCCAGCACTTGGTTTTGTTCCTTCAGATTTTAGCACACATATAGGTGTGTGATTCATTCATTATACTTTTAAAATTTAATTCACTTGTATTCCCCAACTACCTCTTGGGGATAGAAAACGTTTACTAGCTCAGGTTTGATCTCTCTCACACACTTTTTTTCTTCTCTATTTTTCTTCCTTCAAATATAACTCTCACAGCCCAAACATACATACATAAAAACCTACTCTAAATAGTACGTTAACTAAGATATAACAAATACCATCCCCAGTCAAGGATGAAGCAACTCCCATCCACTTTTACTCCAGTTAGATTTGCCAGCTTCTCTAAACCGTTTTATTCTTTTTGATGCTGTTATCAATGGAACTGTTTTCTTAATTTCTTTTTCAGATAGTTCATTGTTAGTGTATAGAAAAGCAATTGATTTTTGTATGTTGATTCTGTATCTTGCAAGTTTATTGAATTAATCATTAATTCTGACAGTTTTGAGGTGTGTGGAGTCTTTAGGGTATAAACATGTCATCTAAAACAGTAATAAAAATATTATTTTTCCTTGAGTATATATATATGTATATATATATATAGTTGCCTAATTACTTCTGATAGGACTTCTAGTACTATGTTAAATAGAACTGGCAGAGGAGAAATGCTCATTTTGTTCTTAAAGAAAAGGCTTTCATGATATTGATTGTGAGCTTTTCATAAATTGTCTTTCATTTTTAAGGTATTGTTAATACCCTTCTGTTCTAAGTGTGTTGAGAATTTAACATGAAAGGTGTTTAATTTTTTCAAATGCTTTTCTGCCTCTACTGAGATAATTTTTGTCTTTTGTTTTGTTAATGTGGAATATCACATTAACAGATTTTCATATGTTGAAGCATCCTTGCATCTCAAGGATAAATCTCATCCAGTCATGGTGATTGACCTTTTTAGTGTGCTGTTGAATTCAGTTTCCTAGTATTTTGTTGATGAACTTTGCATGTTTATTCATTGGGGAAATTAGCCTGTAGCTTTATTTTATTGTAGTGTCTTTGTCAGAGTAACATTTGCTGGAATTCAGCAGTAAAGCCATCTGGCCCTAGGCTTTTCTTTGTCAGGACATTTTTGATTACTGATTCAATCTTCTTACTGGTTTGTTTAAATTTTTATTTCTTCATCATTCAGTATTGTTAGGCTGTATGTTTTTGGGAATTTATCCATAATTTCTAAGATTATCCAATTTATTGATGTATGACTGTTGATTGTAGTATTTTATTTCTGTGGCATCAGTTGTAATGTCTCCTCTTTTGTTTTTTATTTTATTTTATTTTTTGAGTCCTTCTCTTTTCTTAGTCTGTCTAAAGGTTTGTAAATTTTATTAATCTTTTCAAGAGACTAACTCTTACTTTTTATGTTTTGCTTTTGTTTTTCTGTTTTATACTTTATTTCTACTCTAATAATCCATATTATTTATTTCTGCTATCTTTGAATTTAATTTGTCCTTTCTTTTCAGTTTATCGAGGTGGGAATTAAGATGTTTGATCTTTATTCTTTTATAATAAAGAGGTTTATTACTATAAAATTCCATCTTACTACTATTTTTGTTTCATCTCATAAATTGTGGTATGCTGTGTTTTTTCATGCCTCAAAACATTTCCTAATTTCTCTTTTAGTCTTCATTTACCTATTTATTGTTCAAGAATATATTTCATTTCCTAATATTTATAAATTTTTGACATCCATTCTGCTTTTGTTTCCTGGTTTCATTCCATTGTGTGGAGAAAAGATAGTTGGTATGATTTCAATTGGAAATTTGTTAAGACTTGTTTTGTGACCTACATATTACCTTTGCAAGGGATTGTTACATGTACATCTGAGAAGAATGTATGTTCTGCTGCTGTTGAATGGAATTTTGTTTCTGTTAGGTCTGTAGCATGCCAGGCCTCTCTGTCCAACATCAACTCCCAGAGCTTACTCAAATTCATGTCCATTGAATTGGTGATGCCATCCAACCATTTCATCCTCTGTCATTCCCTTCTCCTCCTACCTTCAATCTTTCCCGGCATCAGCATCTTTTCAAATGAGTCAGTTCTTCACATTAGGTGGCCAAAGTAATGGAGTTCCAGCTTCAGCGTCAGTCCTTCCAATGAATACTTAGGACTGGTTTCTTTTAGGACGGACTGGTCAGATCTCTTTGCAGTCCAAGGGACTCTCAAGAGTCTTCTCCAACACTACACTTCAAAAGCATCAATTCTTTGGCACTCAGCTTTCTTTATAGTCCAACTCTCACATCCATACATGACTATTGGAAATACCATAGCTTTGACTAGACAGACCTTTGTTGGCAAAGTAATGTCTCAGCATTTTAATATGTTGTCTAAGATGGTCATAACTTTTCTTCCAAGGAGCAAGTGTCTTTTAATTTCATGGTTGCAGTCACCATCTACAGTGATTTTGGAGCTTGAAAATATAAACTCTCTCACTATTTCCATTTTTTCCCTATCTATTTTCCATGAAGTGACCAGATGCCATGATATTAGTTTTCCGAATGTTAAGCCAACTTTTTCACTCTCCTTTTTTACTTTATCTACAGGCTTTTTAGTTCTTCTTCAATTTCTGCCATAAGGGTGGTGCCATCTTCATATCTGAGGTTATTGATATTTCTTCCAACAATCTGATTCCAGCTTGGGCTTCCTCCAGTCCAGCTTTTCTCATGATGTACTCTGCATATAAGTTATATAAGCAGGGTGACAATATACAGCCTTGACGTACTCCTTTCCCAATTTGAAGCCAGTCTGTTGTTTCATGTCCAGTTCTAACTGTTGCTTCTTGACCTGCATACAGATTTCTCAGGAGGCAGGTCAGGTGGTCTGGAATTCCCATCTCTCTAAGAATTTTCCAGTTTGTTGTGATCCACACAGTCAAAGGCATTGGCATAGTCAATAAAGTAAAAGTAGATGTTTTTCTGGATCTGTCTTGCTTTTTCAATGATCCAGTGGATGTTGGCAATTTGTTCTCTGCTTCCTCTGCCTTTTCTAAATCCAGTTTGAACATCTGGAAGTTTATAGTTCACATACTGCTGAAACCTGGCTTGGAGAATTTTGAGCATTACTTTGCTAGCATGTGAGATAAGTGCAGTTGTGCAGTAGTTTGAGCATTCTTTGTCATTGCCTTTCTTTGGGATTGGGATGAAAACTGAGCTTTTCCAGTCCTGTGGCCACCGCTGAGTTTTCCAAATTTGCTGGCATATTGAGTGCAACACTTTCACAGCATCATTTTTTAGCATTTGAAATAGCTTAACTGGAATTCCATCACCTCCACTAGCTTTATTCATAGTGATGCTTCCTAAGGCCTACTTGACTTTACATTCCAGGATGTCTGGCTCTAGGTGAGTGATCACTCCATCGTGGGTGTCTGAGTCATGAAGATCTTTTTTGTATAGTTGTTCTGTGTATTCTTGCCACCTCTTCTTAATATCTTCTGCTTCAGTTCAGTTCAGTTCAGTCGCTCAGTCACGTCTGACTCTGTGACTCCATGAATCGCAGCATGCCAGGCCTCCCTGTCCATCACCAACTCCCGGAGTTCACTCAAACTCATGTCCATTGAGTCCGTGATGCCATCCAGCCATCTCATCCTCTGTCGGTCCCCTTCTCCTCCTGCCCCCAATCCCTCCCAGTATCAGAGTCTTTTCCAATGAGTCAACTCTTCGCATGAGGTGGCCAAAGTACTGGAGTTTCAGCTTTAGCATCATTCCTTCCAAAGAAATCCCAGGGATGATCTCCTTCAGAATGGCCTGGTTGGATCTCCTTGCAGTCCAAGGGACTCTCAAGAGTCTTCTCCAACATCACAGTTCAAACGCATCAATTCTTCGGCGCTCAGCCTTCTTCACAGTCCAACTCTCATATCCATACATCACCACTGGAAAAACCATAGCCTTGACTAGACGGACCTTAGTTGGCAAAGTAGTGTCTCTGCTTTTGAATATGCTGTCTAGATTGGTCATAACTTTTGTTCGAAGGAGTAAGCGTCTTTTAACTTCATGGCTGCTTCTGCTTAGTTAGGTCCATAACGTTTCTGTCCTTTATTGTGCTCATGTTTGCATGAAATGTTCCTTTGGTATCTCTAATCTTCTTGAAGAGATCTCTAGTGTTTCCCATTCTATTGTTTTCCTCTATTTCTTTGCACTGATCACTGAGAAAGGCTTTCTTATCTCTCCTTCCTATTCTTTGGAACTCTGCATTCATATGGGTATAGCTTTCCTTTTCTCCTTTGCCTTTCACTTCTCTTCTTTTCTCAGCTATTTGTAAGTCCTCCTCAGACAACCATTTTGCCCTTTTATATTTCTTGTCCTTGGGGATTATCTTTACCACTGCCTCCTGTACAATGTCATGAACTTCCATCCGCAGTTCTTCAGGCACTCTGTCTATCAGAATTAATCCCCTGAATCTATTTTTCACCTACATTATATAATCATAAGGGATTTGCTTTAGGTCATACCTGAATCATTTAGTGGTTTTCCTTACTTTCTTCAATTTAAGTCTGAATCTTACAGTAAGGAGTTCATGATCTGAGCCAGAGTCAGCTCCCAGTCTTGTTTTTGCTGACTGTATAGAGCTTGTCCATCTTTGGCTGCAAAGAATATAATCAATCTGATTTTTATATTGACCATCTGCTGATGTCCATGTGTAGAGTCTTATGTTGTGTTGTTGGAAGAAGGTGTTTGTGATGACCAGTGCATTCTCTTGACAAAACTCTGTTAGCCTTTGCCCTGCTTTATTTTCTAATTCAAGGCAAATTTGCTTGTTACTCCAGGTATCTCTTGACTTCCTACTTTTGCATTCCAGTCCAATATAATGAAAAGGACCTCTGTTTTGGGTGTTAGCTCTAAAAAGTCTTGTAGGTCTTCAGAGAACCTTTCAACTGCAGCTTCTTCAGCATTACTGGTTGGTGCATAGACTTGGAATACTGTGATATTGAATGGCTTGCCTTGGAAATGAACAGAGATCATTCTATTATCCAAGATTGTACCCAAAAACTGCATTTCGGGCTCTTTTGTTGACTGTGAGGGCCACTGACTTTCTTCTAAGTGTTTCTTGCCCACAGTAATAGATATAATGGTCATCTGAATTAAATTCACCTCTTCCCATCCATTTTACTTCACTGATTCCTAAAATGTTGATGTTCACTCTTGCCATCTCCTGTTTGACCACTTTCAATATACCTTGATTCATGGACCCAACATTCCAGGTTCCTATGCAGTATTGTTCTTTACAGCATTAGACTGCTTCCATCACCAGTCACACCCACAACTGGGTGTTGTTTTTGCTTTGGCCCCATCTCTTCAGTTCTTCCTGGAGTTATTTCTCCTTCGTCTTTCAGTGTCCTGTCTTTCTCCCTTTTCAAACTGTTCATGGAGTACTCAAGGCAAGAATACTGAAGTAATTTTCCATTACTTTCTCCAGTGGGCCACATTTTGTCAGAACTTTTCACCATGACCCGTCCATCTTGGGTGCCCTATATGGCATGGCTTATAGTTTTGTTGAGTTAGACAAGGCTGTGGTCCATGTGATTAGTTTGATTAGTTTTCTGTGAGTGTGGTTTTCATTCTGTCCCCTTCTGTGGGAAGAAGCTTATGTAAGCTTCCTGATGGGAAAGACTGACTGGGGGAAACTGGGTCTTATTCTGATGGGCAGGGCCATGCTCAGTAAATATTTAGTCCAATTTTCTGTTGGTGGGTGGAACTGTGTTCCTTCCCTGTTGTTTAACCTGAGACCAAACTATGGTGGAGGTAATTAAGATAACGGCAACCTCCTTCTAAAGGTCCCGTGCATGCACTGCTGCACTCAGTGCCCCAGACCCTGCAGCAGGCCACTGCTGACCCACGCCTCCACCAGAGACCCCTGGACACTCACATGCAAGTTTGGATGAGTCTTTTGTGGGGCCACTGCTCTTTTCTCCTAGGTCCTGGTGTGCACAGTGTTTTGTTTGTGCCCTAAGAGTCTGTTTCCCCAGTCCTGTGTAAGTTCCGGCAGCTCTCTTGTAGGGTTAATGGTGACATCTTCCAAAAGGGCTTATGCCATACCCAGGTCTGCTGTACCCAGAGCCCCTGCCCCTGTGCAGGCCACTGCTGACTTGTACCTCTGCAGGAGACACTCAAAGGCAGGTCTGGCTTAATCTCTGTGGGGTCTCCTGGTCACACACTCTTTTGAGCCCTATGAGCATCTCTGGTGGGTACAGGATTTGATTCTAAATACAGTTTCACCCCTCCTACAGTCTTGCTGGGGCTTCTCCTTTTTCCTTGAACATGGGGTGTCCTTTTTTGGTGGGATCCAACATTCTCCTGTCGATGGCTGTTCAGCAGCAAGTTGTAACTTTGGAGTTCTTGCAGGAGAAGATGAGTACATGTCCTTCTAATCTGTCATCTTCTCTCTGCCAAGATGGCAAGTGTATAATTTTCAAAAATCACTTTAAATGTTCATGGCCTATATTTTCCACTCAAAAGACATAGATGGATGAATGAATAAAAAAACTAAGACCTAACTATATTCTGCCCAGAAGAGACTCACTTCAACTTTAAGGACACACACAGACATAAAATAAAAAGATGGATAAAGATATGCTTACACAAGTTGAAACCAAAGAGAGCAAGGATACATATATTTACATCAGACAAAATAGACTCCAAGCCAAAGACTATAAAAAGAGACACTAAATGTTGTTATTTAATGAAAAAAGTCCACTTCATCCAGAGGATATAACAACTGTACATATTTATGCATCCAGCATTAAACCACCTAAATATTTTAAGCAAATAATGTCAGTAATGAAGAGAGAAATACATAACAAAACACTAATAATAGGGGACTTCAGTACCTCACTTTCAACAATGGATAAATCATCCAGGCAGAAAATCAATAAGAAAACATTAGATTTAAAGTACATGTTAGGGGGAAGGGAAAGATGGCAGAGGAATAGGACGGGAAGATCACGTTCTCCCTCACAAATTCCTCAAAAGAACATTTCAACGCCGAGCAAACTCCACAAAACAACCTCTGTAGGCTGGCAGAGGACATCAGGCAACCAGAAAAGCAGACCATTGTCTTCAAAAACAGGTAGGAAAAAATATAAAAGACGAAAAAGGAGACAAAGGAGATGGGGAGGGAGCTCCGTCCCGGGAAGGGAAGCCCGTCCCGGGAAGGGAATTTTAAGAGAGGTTTCAAACACTAGGAACACTCTCCTGCCAAGTCTGTGGCGAGCCTTGGAAACACAGAGGCAACATAACAGGAAGGAAAAATAGATAAATAATTAAAACCAAGAGATTACAAGCCCAACAGTAACTCCCCCAGCGGAAAAGCAGCACAGACGCCTGCATCCGCCATTGGGAAGTGGGGGCAGGGCAGGGACGCGGGAGGCGCGGGCTGCAGAGCTTTGTAAGAATCGGGCAGGAACGCCCACGCGCAACCAGAACGATCTAACTTGGGCTAGCAAACCAGACTGTGGGATAGCTACCACACGAAAAGCTCGAACATAAGACACCGCCAGGACGGAGCACAGAACAAAGGACGGAGCGGAAAAGCCGGCTGCAGACCATCCCCGCCGGGGACAGGCAGCCAGAGCCGTAAGGACTGGAAAGGGGCAATTGCAGACCCGGAGAGACTTTACTACCTAATTGCAAGCAGGCTCCTTTGCTAAGACTTCTGGGGTGCTGGACAGTCACAATCTGCCTCACGGGGTGCGCCAGCGGTCCAAGCAGAGCTGAGCGGCAGCGGCAGAAAAGGTGACAAGCCGCGATCCCGCCGCCAAACTCCTGAGCTACTCGGACCTGGGAAGGCACAGCGCAGTCCCAGCCGCATTTGTGCCTCTGAGGGCTGCCTGAGGGCCGAACCTGAGCGGCTTGGACCGGGAAGTGCACGCAGCCTAGGGCCGGCCCCAGACGGTTCCCGGCTGAGCATCGTAGAGCCGGAGCGGTTTGTGCGCCGTGAGAAAGGACAGGTCAAGCGGGGCAGAGATACTGTGTACACACGACAGTGCTATTTGTTTGCATCCCCCTCCCACAGCGCGACTGAACTAGTGAGCCTAAAACCAGCAAACAGAAGAAGTTAAACAGAGGGAACCACCTTGGAAGTGAGCCCACAAGGCCCATAACATCAGAGAAGAGCCAGATATAGTTTTAATTTTTAATATTTTAAAATCATTCTTTTTTTTTGCTTTTGCTTTTTTTCTTTTTTTCCAAGCTTTTTTTAATTGTTAAGTCTTCTATTTCTCCTCTAATTTTTATTTCTATAACCTAGTATTACTATTTAAAAAAAAAGACTTTTTTTTTAAGGCAAACACCATATATACTCTTTGGATGGTTGTTGGTGTTTTTGTTTTTGTTTTTGTTTTTTAATAATTCTTTTTTTTTCTTTCTTCCTTTTCCTTCTGCTTTTAATATCGTATCTTTGAAAATCCAACCTCTACTCTAGATTTTTAATCTTTGCTCTTAGGTTTTGTTGTCAATTTTGTACATTTAAAGACCCAAACTTCACTACCCAAGTTTACCTGAGAGCGAGATTACTGGCTCGACCACTCTCTCCTCCTCTGGACTCTCCTTTTTCTCCACCAGGTGGCCTCTGTCTCTTTTCTCCCCATCTCTTCTCTATCCAACTCTGTGAATCTCTGTGTGTTCCAGACGGTAGAGAACACCTAAGGAACTGGTTACTGGCAGGATTTGTCTCTCTCCTACTCATTCCTCTCTCTTATCCTCCTGGTCACCTCTGTCTACTTCCTCCTCTCCTCTTCCCCGTATAACTCTGTAAATACCTCTGAGCGGTCCAGACTATAGAGCGCATAAGGAAGTGACTACTGGCTAGCTTGCTCTCTCCTCTTGATCTCACCGCATCTCATTCCAGTTACCTCTAACTACCGCCTCCATCTTCTCTTCTCCTTGTAACTCAGTGAACCTCTGAGTGTCCTCAATGTGGAGAAACTTTCATCTTTAACCTAGATGTTTTATCATCGGTGCTGTATAGATGGAGAAGTCTAGAGGCTACTGTAAAAATATAACTGAAAACCAGAAGCAGGAAGCTTAAACCCAAAGCCTGAAAACATTAGAGAACTCTTGAATTCAGGGAACATTAAGCAATAGGAGCTCATCAAATGCCTTCATACCTACACCGAAACCAAGCTCCACCCAAGGGCCAACAAGTTCCAAAACAAGACATACCATGCAAATTCTCCAGCAACACAGGAACACTCCCTGAGCCTCAATATACAGGCAGCTCAAAATTATCCCAAAACCTTTGATGTCTCATAACCCATTACGGGTCACTCCACTGCACTCCAGAGAGAAGAAACCCAGCTCCACCCACCAAAACTCCAACACAAGCCTCCCTAACCAGGAAACCTTGACAAGCCACTGATAGAACCCCACCCAAAGTGAGGAAGCTCCATAATAAAGAGAACTCCACAAATTATCAAAATATAAAAGGCCACCCCAAACGCAGCAATATAATCAAGATGAAGAGACAGAGGAATACTCAGCAGGTAAAGGAACAGGAGAGTTGCCCACCAAACCAAACAAAAGAGGAAGAAGTAGGGAATCTACCGGAGAAGGAATTCCGAATATTGATAGTGAAAATGATCCAAAACCTTGAAATCAAAATGGAAACACAGATAAATAGCCTAGAGACAAGGATTGAGAAGATGCAAGAAAGGTTTAACAAGGACCTAGAAGAAATAAAAGAGTCAAAATATAATGAATAACACAATAAATGAGATCAGAAACACTCTGGAGGCAACAAATAGTAGAATAACGGAGGCAGAAGATAGGATTAGTGAAATAGAAGATAGAATGGTAGAAATAAATGAATCAGAGAGGAAACAAGAAAAACGAATTAAAAGAAATGAGGACAATCTCAGAGACCTCCAGGACAATATGAAACGCTCCAACATTCGAATTATAGGAGTCCCAGAAGAAGAAGGCAGAAAGAAAGATCATGAGAAAATCCTTGAGGAGATAATAGTTGAAAACTTCCTAAAATGGGGAAGGAAATAATCACCCAAGTCCAAGAAACACAGAGAGTCCCAAATAGGATAAACCCAAGTCGAAACACCCCAAGACACATATTAATCAAATTAACAAAGATCAAACACAAAGAACAAATATTAAAAGCAGCAAGGAAAAACAACAAATAACACACAAGGGGATTCCCATAAGGATAACAGCTGATCTGTCAATAGAAACTCTTCAGGCCAGGAGGGAATGGCAAGACATACTTAAAGTGATGAAAGACAATAACCTACAGCCCAGATTACTGTACCCAGCAAGGATCTCATTCAAACATGAAGGAGAAATCAAAAGCTTTACAGACAAGCAAAAGCTGAGAGAATTCAGCACCACCAAACCAGCTCTCCAACAAATTCTAAAGGATATCCTCTAGAGACGAAACACGAAAAGGGTGTATAAACCCGAACCCAAAACAATAAAGTAAATGGCAACGGGATCATACTTATCAATAATTACTTTAAACGTAAATGGGTTGAACGCCCCAACCAAAAGACAAAGACTGGCCGAATGGATACAAAAACAAGATCCCTCTATATGCTGCTTACAAGAGACCCACCTCAAAACAAGGGACACATACAGACTGAAAGTGAAGGGCTGGAAAAGATATACCACGCAAATAGAGACCAAAAGAAAGCGGGAGTGGCAATACTCATATCCGATAAAATAGACTTTAAAACAAAGGCTGTGAAAAGAGACAAAGAAGGCCACTACATAATGATCAAAGGAACAATCCAAGAAGAAGATATAACAATTATAAATATATATGCACCCAATATAGGAGCACCACAATATGTAAGACAAATGCTAACAAGTATGAAAGGGGAAATCAACAATAACACAATAATAGTGGGAGACTTTAATACCCCACTCACACCTATGGACAGATCAACTAAACAGAAAATTAACAAAGAAACGCAAACTTTAAATGATACATTAGATCAGTTAGACCTAATTGATATCTATAGGACATTTCACCCCAAAACAATGAATTTCACCTTTTTTCAAGTGCTCATGGAACCTTCTCCAGGATAGATCACATCCTGGGCCATAAATCTAAACTTGATAAATTCAAAAAATCGAAATCATTCCAAGCATCTTTTCTGACCATAATGCATTAAGATTAGATCTCAATTACAGGAGAAAAACTATTAAAAATTCCAACATATGGAGGTTGAACAACACACTTCTGAATAACCAACAAATCACAGAAGAAATCAAAAAAGAAATCAAAATATGCATAGAAACGAATGAAAATGAAAACACAACAACCCAAAACCTGTGGGACACTATAAAAGCAGTGCTAGAGGAAAGTTCATAGCAATACAGGCATACCGCAAGAAACAAGAAAAAAGTCAAATAAATAACCTAACTCTACAACTAAAGCAACTAGAAAAGGAAGAGTTGGAGAACCCCAGAGTTAGTAGAAGGAAAGAAATCTTAAAAATTAGGGCAGAAATACATGCAAAAGAAACAAAAGAGACCATAGCAAAAATCAACAAAGCCAAAAGCTGGTTCTTTGAAAGGATAAATAAAATTGACAAACCATTAGCCAGACTCATCAAGAAGCAAAGAGAGAAAAATCAAATCAATAAAATTAGAAATGAAAATGGAGAGATCACAACAGACAACACAGAAATACAAAGGATCATAAGAGACTGCTATCAGCAGTTGTATGCCAATAAAATGGACAACGTGGAAGAAATGGACAAATTCTTAGAAAAGTACAATTTTCCAAAACTGACCCAGGAAGAAATAGAAAATCTTAACAGACCCATCACAAGCACGGAAATTGATACTGTAATCAGAAATCTTCCAGCAAACAAAAGCCCAGGTCCAGACGGCTTCACAGCTGAATTCTACCAAAATTCAGAGAAGAGCTAACACCTATCCTCCTCAAACTCTTCCAGAAATTGCAGAGGAAGGTAAACTTCCAAACTCATTCTATGAGGCCACCATCACCCTAATACCAAAAACCTGACAAAGATGTCACAAAAAAGAAAACTACAGGCCAATATCTCTGATGAACATAGATGCAAAAATCCTCAACAAAATTCTAGCAATCAGAATCCAACAACACATTAAAAAGATCATACACCATGACCAAGTGGGCTTTATCCCAGGGATGCAAGGATTCTTCAATATCCGCAAATCAATCAATGTAATTCACCACATTAACAAATTGAAAAATAAAAATGATATGATTATCTCAATAGATGCAGAGAAGGCCTTTGACAAAATTCAACATCCATTTATGATAAAAACTCTCCAGAAAGCAGGAATAGAAGGAACATACCTCAACATAATAAAAGCTATCTATGACAAACCCACAGCAAACATTATCCTCAATGGTGAAAAATTGAAAGCATTTCCCCTAAAGTCAGGAACAAGACAAGGGTGTCCACTTTCACTGCTACTATTCAACATAGTTCTGGAAGTTTTGGCCACAGCAATCAGAGCAGAAAAAGAAATAGTAAAGTAGAAAAAGAAATTAAGGAAACAATTCCATTCACCATTGCAACGAAAGAATAAAATACTTAGGAATATATCTACCTAAAGAAACTAAAGACCTTTATATAGAAAACTATAAAACACTGATGAAAGAAATCAAAGAGGACACTAATAGATGGAGAAATATACCATGTTCATGGATCGGAAGAATCAATATAGTGAAAATGAGTATACTACCCAAAGCAATTTACAAATTCAATGCAATCCCTATCAAGCTACCAGCCACATTTTCACAGAACTAGAACAAATCATTTCAAGATTTGTATGGAAATACAAAAAACCTCGAATAGCCAAAGCAATCTTGAGAAAGAAGAATGGAACTGGAGGAATCAACTTGCCTGACTTCAGGCTCTACTACAAAGCCACAGTCATCAAGACAGTATGGTACTGGCACAAAGACAGACATATAGATCAATGGAACAAAATAGAAAGCCCAGAGATAAATCCACACACATATGGACACCTTATCTTTGATAAAGGAGGCAAGAATATACAATGGAGTAAAGACAATCTCTTTAACAAGTGGTGCTGGGAAAACTGGTCAACCACTTGTAAAAGAATGAAACTAGATCACTTTCTTACACCGCACACAAAAATAAACTCAAAATGGATTAAAGATCTAAATGTAAGATCAGAAACTATAAAACTCCTAGAGGAGAACATAGGCAAAACACTCTCAGACATAAATCACAGCAGGATCCTCTATGATCCACCTCCCAGAATTCTGGAAATAAAAGCAAAAATAAACAAATGGGATCTAATTAAAATTAAAAGCTTCTGCACAACAAAGGAAACTATAAGCAAGGTGAAAAGACAGCCTTCTGAATGGGAGAAAATAATAGCAAATGAAGCAACTGACAAACAACTAATCTCAAAAAATATACAAGCAACTTCTGCAGCTCAATTCCAGAAAAATAAACGACCCAATCAAAAAATGGGCCAAAGAACTAAATAGACATTTCTCCAAAGAAGACATACGGATGGCTAACAAACACATGAAAAGATGCTCAACATCACTCATTATTAGAGAAATGCAAATCAAAACCACAATGAGGTACCACTTCACACCAGTCAGAATGGCTGCGATCCAAAAATCTGCAAGCAATAAATGCTGGAGAGGGTGTGGAGAAAAGGGAACCCTCCTACACTGTTGGTGGGAATGCAAACTAGTCCAGCCACTATGGAGAACAGTGTGGAGATTCCTTAAAAATTGCAAATAGAACTACCTTATGACCCAGCAATCCCACTGCTGGGCATACACCGAGAAACCAGAATTGAAAGAGACACATGTACCCCAATGTTCATCGCAGCACTGTTTATAATAGCCAGGACATGGAAACAACCTGGATGTCCATCAGCAGATGAATGGATAAGAAAGCTGTGGGATGGAGTATTACTCAGCCATTAAAAAGAATTCATTTGAGTCAGTTCTGATGAGATGGATGAAACTGGAGCCGATTATACAGAGTGAAGTAAGCCAGAAAAACACCAATACAGTATACTAACACATATATATGGAATTTAGAAAGATGGCAATGACGACCCTGTATGCAAGACAGGGAAAGAGACACAGATGTGTACAACGGACTTTTGGACTCAGAGGGAGAGGAGAGGTGGGATGATTTGGGAGAATGGAATTCTAACATGTATACTATCATGTGAATTGAATCGCCAGTCTATGTCTGACGCAGGATGCAGCATGCTTGGGGCTGGTGCATGGGGATGACCCAGAAAGATGTTATGGGGAGGGAGGTGGGAGGGGGGTTCATGTTTGGGAATGCATGTAAGAATTAAAGATTTTAAAATTTAAAAATAAAAAGTAAAAAAAAAATAAAAAATAAAAAAAAAAATAAATAAAGTACATGTTAGAGTAGATGGACCAAACTCACATATATGGAACATTCTCCATGTTTGTTAAGACAAAACAAATCTTAACAAATTTAAGAAGACTAAGATCATATCAAGCTTCTTTTCTAACCACACTAATATGAAACTGGAAGTCAATAACAAGAGGAAACAGGAAAATTCATAGTCATTCAGATATGTCTGACTCTTTGAGACCCCATGGACTGTTGCCTGTCAGGTTCCTCTGTCCATGGAATTCTTCAGGCGAGAAACTGTAGTATGTAGTCAGTCCCTTTATCAAGGGATCTTCCTGACCCAGGGATCAAATCCAAGTCTTCTGCATTACAGGTGAATTCTTTACCATGTAAGCCACTAGGGAAGCCCAAACAATATGCTATGGACAACCAATGGGTTAAAGAAGAAAATAAATGAAGAATAGAAAAAATGTCTTGAGACAAATGAGAATGAAAACACGACATATTCAGTCTTGTGGGGTATAACAAAAGCAGTTGCAAGAAAGAAGTTGATGGCAATGAACACCTACATGAAGAATAAAGAATGGTCTCAAATAAACAACTTAATTTGATACCTCAAGGCACTAGAAAATTAACAAAATAAGCCCAATGTTGGCAAAAGAGGGACATAAAAAAGAAATAAATCAGAAAAAATGATCATAAGAAATAAATTATCAGAAAAAAAGGAAATAAAGGTTAGAAAAACAATAAAAAATACCACCAGATGTGAGTTGGTTATTTGAAATGTTAACAAAGTTAACACTTAGCTAGATTAAGAAAAAAGAGAGAAGACTCAAATAAATAAAATCAGTAATTAAACATGAGATATTGCAAGTTGATAACACAGAAATCCTAAGAATCATAAAAACTACTATGAACAAGTATACACCAACAAATTGGATGGCCTAGAAGAAATGAAAAAAAAATTCTAAAAATATACCTCCTACAAAGACTGAATCATAAAGAAACTGAAAATCTGAAATATGCCAGTTCCTAGTAAGGAGGTTGAATCAGTAATCAGAAGCATCCCAACAAAGAAAAGCCCAGAACCAAATGGCTTCAGTGATGAATTCT
This sequence comes from Ovis aries, assembly GCF_016772045.2. Classification (NCBI taxonomy): domain Eukaryota; kingdom Metazoa; phylum Chordata; class Mammalia; order Artiodactyla; family Bovidae; genus Ovis; species Ovis aries. Next base: position 2,607,782 of record NC_056059.1, read on the forward strand.
ACCAAGCATTCAAAGTTGCATTAGTGTCAATTCTCCCCAAACTCTTTAAAAATACATAGATAAGGGAATAGTACCAAACTCATTTTATGAGGTGAGCTTTACCATGATAGCAAAATCAAAGAAACTACAAGAAAAGAAAATTGCAGGCTGATATCCCTGATGAATGTTGATGAAAAAATTATCAATGAAACACTAGCAAAGTGAATTAAACAGCATAGTAAAAGGATCATCCAGTATGACTTATCACCAGCAAGAATGGTTCATCATATGTAAGTCATTAAATATAACAATACAGTAACAAAATGAAGAATAAATATCTTATAATTGTCAATAATTCAGAAAGGAGCATTTCGCAAAATTTAACTTCCTTTCAAGATGAAAGCTCTCAGCAAGTTGGGTATAGATGGAATATAAATCAACATAATGAAGCTATTTGTGACAAGCACAGCATAAGTATAAAACTCAGTGGTGGAAAGATGAAAGCTTTTAAGTTCAGGAACAAGATAAGGATACCAACTTTTGCCATTTCTTATTCAGCATTTACTGGAACATCTAGGATGTACTGGGTCCCATTCTTGTTCTGAGGTGGCAAAGACTGAGGCCGGAGTGTTGGGTGGATGGTCACCTGGAAAGTCCAAATATTGGGTGCACAGTTCTGTCTCCTCTTCCTCAACAAGAAACCAGGGGCTTGCAGTCTTGCAGGGGTAGATGACTGCATGGTAGTCTGAACCAATATTATCCTCAGTGACCCCCCAGGGTATCTAGAGTGTGCTGTGTCCTATCAGCAAGGCCAGCAGAGCAGAACCCAATGCCTGGGCAGCTCCTGGAACAGATGGAGTATTGAACACTCGGTCCAAATCTTCCCTTCCTCAAGGAGAAGCTGGGGTCTGGAGGTTTTCAGCAACTCGCTTCGTGCTGAGCCAGTTAGAGGGACTCTGGGGAATGCTTGCCTGCTGGTCAAAACTGCCATCTTTACTTTCAGCACCTTTCAGCATTTAGAGTATAGTGAGTCCTGGCAATGCTCTAAGACAAGCATGGCAGAAGCCAGTCCCTTGGGCAGCCCTTGGAAAGAGAATTTTTGATCTAACCTCCAAGGGTGGTCTAACCTCCTAAGGGTGAAAGTGAGATTTGGAGTGGATCACTTGCTCACTCTACTGTGAGCTGTGGGGAGGAGCTAAGGTGACTGCCTGCACACCAAATCACCATCTTTGTTCTCAATATCTTGTTCTCCCAGCCTGAGAGCTCCCAAGAGCTGCTGTCAGTCCTCAGATTCAAGTATGACAGAAGCCAGTTCCTCTGGCAGTCCCCTGAGAAATCCAAATGTTATGTGTTGTCTAGTCCTTTCTTTCCCTCCCCAGAGAGAAGCTGGGAGCAGGGGTTTCCTCCCAATCTTATGGCTCTGTGCCAAGGTGAGGGACTATGGTGAGAGGGTGTCTCAGATTTTCCTAAGAGCTCTGATGTAGGCTGATTTCATACTAATGTACGCTACAGGAGCCTCTGAATTGCCCTCCAGATTCCTCACACAGGTAACAATATGTTTATTGATTTTGAAACAGTGTTATGTGTTGGGATTTGGAGGTGGGGAGGATATTTCAGGGCTTTCTATTTCGCCATTTTGCTGATGTAATATCCTCCCCGAAATTAATTTCAACAATCTTCCATTAGTGGGCACTTTGATCATTTGAATTTTAAAGTTGTATATCTCATTATTAGTGTTATGTATATTCCAGATTGTTTATTTACTAAAACTTCTTGGAATAAATTTTCAGGATTAAAATATATAAACATCTCTAAAGTGTTTGAAGTGTATTTCTAAATTCCATTCCTGAAAGACTGCATGGATTTCTAGACCTTTGAGAATTGCTCAAGAGTTAGCAAGCAATATTTAAACTATCACTTACTACCTTTTAGGAATTCCTAGGATTAGACACAGGAAAGACTCCAACATGTGGGAGAAAAGGCAATTTAATTGGAGGGATGGTAGGCAGTGAGCTAAGCCTTAGATTAATAGGAGATAGGAGCTCGATGGGCTGCAGTCCATGGGGTCACAAAGAGTCAGACATCACTGAGTAACTAACACCTTCAGTTCTCTTTTCAATAGGACATGTAGTCAGTCTTCTGATTGCAGAGAACACAGGCCATGCATACTGCTTATGTTCTTGGATTATGGTGAAAATCATTTTCTCCTAACATTTCTACCCTATAACATCATAAAAATGAAAATGCATCATCCTGAAAGCAAGGACATGAGCACTGACTCTTTTTTTTTAGTTGAAAGGCAATTGTTCTACAGAATTTTGTTGTTTTCTGTCAAACATCAGCAAGAATCGGCCATAGGTATACCCATGTCCCCTCCTTCCTGAACCTCCCTCCCATTTCCCTCTCCATCCCACCCTTCCATTGGCTCTCTATTTTACATATGGTAATGTAAATTAAAAGACGCTTACTCCTTGGAAGAAAAATTATGACCAAACTAGATAGCATATTGAAAAACAGAGACATTACTTTGCCAACAAAGGTCAGTCTAGTCAAGGATATGGTTTTTCCAGTGGTTATGTATGGATGTGAGAGTTGGATTGTGAAGAAAGCTGAGCACCAAAGAATTGCTGCTTTCGAACTGTGGTGTTGGAGAAGACTCTTGAGAGTCCCTTGGACTTCAAGGAGATCCAACCAGTCCATTCTGAAGATCAGCCCTGGGTGTTCTTTGAAAGGAATGATACTAAAGCTGAAACTCCAGTACTTTGGCCATCTCATGCGAAGAGTTGACTCATTGGAAAAGAGTCTGATGCTGGGAGGGATTGGAGGTAGGAGGAAAAGGGGACGACAGAGGATGAGCTGGCTGGATGGCGTCACAGACTTGATGCACATGAGTTTGAGTGAACTCCAGGAGTTGGTGATGGACAGGGAGGCCTGGTGTGCTGCGATTCATGGGGTCGCAAAGAGTTGGACACGACTGAGCAATTGAACTGAACTGAATGTAAATTTCCATGTTAATCTCTCTATACATCTCACCATCTCCTTTCTCCCCTCCTGCCATGTCCATAGGTCTATTCTCTATGTCTGTTTTTCCACTGCTGCCCTGCAAATAAATTAATCAGTACCATCTTTCTAGATTCTATATATATGCATTAGTATATGATATTTATATTTCTTTTTCTGACTTACTTCATTCTGTATAATAGGCTCTAGGTTCATCCACCTCATTAGAACTGACTCAAATGCATTCCTTTTTATGGCTATAAGCACTCACTCTTAAAGTTTACTCTTTATAATCCAAACTATGAGAGTCCTCTTTTCTGATGTATTCCATTAGTACTGAAACTGTTCAGATAAATGATGATTAACAGTCCATTTAGATTCTTGTCAAAAGTAATTTGCTGTTGGAATTCAGTGGAGATTCTGCTACAACAGAATCCTTTCCTTAGTATGGGGAAATTTGACAATTATCAACTTGGGGTGATTTATACAGAGAGCTGCCAGAGAACTGGTGCCTGTCAGCTTTGCAATAATACAGCTATAACAAGTCCAAAGTACCTCTTCCATCTACCTGGAATTTTATTTATTCTCCTTTTTCTTTCTCTTGGACCAGGATGAAATTTCATGTTAAAGAGAAAAAGACAATGTTAACGGGAATAATATACAATGCTGAGAAATATTTCTGATCTTAAATTAATAGCTCCTTTTAGTCTTTCTAATTTTTTGATTCATGTTTGGTGCAGAAGTGTGTAAACAGTTTTGGTTCCAGCCTTGACCTGAAAATTGCAGGAGAAAAGTAAAGAAAAAAACAAGTATTAATTCATGATTGACAGGAAAATTCATGCATGTCTGGTTCACAACACCACAAATGAAGAACAGGAGAGGAATGAAGAGAGCAGCAATGAAGAGAGGAATGAAGCAAATAAAGAGAGGAGAACAGATGCCGATTGTTTGTGAGGATGTCTCCGCATAGCCTCCTTACATGAGCTCCTATTTTCTTTAATAGAGAGATGATGTGTGTACGCTGAGATGGCACTAGCATCATTCAATCTATAACTTCTTTCTAGGTCACATCTATACTTTTATAAGTTCTCAGACTGTGACTATTTATATCCAGCTTGATGCATTTCAACAGCTACTCAATTTTTAAAGAAAAAGATAGCTTATGCTAACCTAGTAGCTACTTGTACTCTTCTGAAACTAATAAACTGATCTTGCCACTGCACATAGTGTCTTAGGAAACATTTCTAGCACCTTTCTTCAGGACCTGGCATTTTTCCCTTTTCACCAGGACAATATGACCACTTAAGAACTGGCTAACAATAACAAAATCTGCCAGGTGCTGCCTTTGCTCTATTATGTTTTAGAATACATCCCTTCCCTCCAACCAGGTTGCTAGGGTGATATATGACCTCTTTCTTTAAAAGTTTCCTTCAAGCTGGAAAGCCAAATAAGTGAACTAAAGCCAGCCAGAGTGTTTTTAGGAGAGTGAAGGCACAAGAAGATCTTGAGATGAAAGGTGCAAGAGAAATAAGAAAACTCTAAGATGGTAGAGCTGATGCTCTCTTTTCCCAAATATACAAAACATGTACACTGAACAAGAGGCCTTGGGATAAGCAACTGATTCAATTATGTTCTCTCAAACTTTTGAACTAGCTCTGAATTTTCAGCCATTATGTATTTAGCTGAAATGTTAGGTATGTTGCTCATTTGTGTGTATGCACTTTCAAAACCCTATGCATGATGCCTCGAAAGAAAACAATAAATACCATAATAAAGATGATGTGATATTAGCTCTGAAACATTAAAATGAAGCTCATTGCCATGAAAGTCAACTGATAACAATAATAAAAGAACTGAGGAATTTATTTTTATTAATGAAAAGTGCATAATCTCCAAGTCAAGTTTTTATTCTAAAAAAAGAATTCAATATTTTTCTTAGAGAAAAAACCATCTATTAAAATGAGTTTGTTTATTAAAAACAAACAAAAATATGACAATGTCCAAATAAACATGAAAATGCAGATTTTTAGTCAAAAACTTCCTCTTTGACATTTGTATTTGGAAATTAATTGGAGAGGAAAGTTCATGATTCTAGAGGAACACACCATTAAGAGTATTCTTTTTAAAAAGACAAATAAGTAAATTATGTACTTATTTGTTTCTTTGTTTCACTTTTTAATGAGAACCATTAAGAACCTCTAGCATCTCTGTCCTCATGTAAAGACCCGCCATCATGCTTTGGTGACATCATGCTTTTGTAGTCCTGATCGATACTGGTCTTCTCAATGTTTCTGCCCTTCTCTTTAAAGACTTCTCAGGCCTGAATTGGTCACTGTAGCAGCAAATTGTGAACAACAACTAGAGTTACAGAGGGACAGCTTATATATATTCTCTACTCTAAGAGATGAATAGAGAAAGCTCAAGGTCTCTGGAATTAACCAAAAATTCTAATAAAGGATGAGGAATTGCAGTCATCATAGAATTTTAGCAAAGCAGATAAACAAGTAAGATAAAGGATATGAAATAACCACAGTAGAGGTATTCCCTAGTTTTATACTCCTAACTATGTCACTATCTCTCCTTTAAATAAGGTTTATTGCTAATAGCAGAAAGCATTGTATTGTTGTTGAATTTTATAAAAAAAAATTTTATTTATTTGGCTGCACTGGGTCTTTACTGAAGCATGCAGGATCTAGATTCCTGACCAGGGGTCAAACCAAGGCCCCCTGCACTGGGAGCAAAGAGCCACTGAACCAAAATGAAGTCGCCTTGTTGTTGAATTTTAAACCAAATGTAAGCTTGGAGTCCATCAGGCTTTTCTCAGTGAGGTGCAAAGAGGCATAGTCCAGAAATCCAGGGATAAGAAAAAGAAAACCTCACACTCAAGGGATTTAGAGTGCTAAGGGCAATACATTTATAGCCAGTAATACCTTTCTAGGCTCATTTGTTTCACACATAATGTGGTCTGGAGACTTTAACCTCTCAGTGAGGTTAACCACCCAATGTTCATCTAAACCCACCTACCTGTGCAGTTTCTGTCTCTCATTCTGCTTCTCCCTCTGAGGTCACCTTAGCCCATTATGATCCCTTAGCTCTCTTTGTTGTACATTCTCATTACACACAAAAAAACAGGCAAACATAGAACATTACTTGAGGCAGAGATTAGGGCACATGATATGAGTTAACACAGACAGTCTCTCAAAATTAAATTAATAAATAATTTACTCTTAGTCATCAGAAGTTGTTATTTTAGGGAATACAATAAAATACTTTGGCAATACTTTGCTGTGATATGAATTTGGATATTACAGAACTGTCATTTGGTGCACATTCTTACCCCACATTCACGTTCAAATGCACATAGGCTGGTGCATGGAGTTGCTTGGAAGTGACTGCCTTGTGCTTATCTGGAGTGGGACTTTCTGAGTTCAAGGTGAGATTATTTGGGGTCACTACAGGTTTTACTGTCTTTATTTTACACATTTATGATAAGACGATCTAACTGAAAATTTTTTTTTTAATTTTACCATTTTACTAACATGACGTACATTTTAAGAAATTGAATTTTGTGGACTCCATTTACACTGATATGGTGGGATTCACCTTTCATTGGTTATGTAAATAACACCCATTAGTTGTAGAGAATTAGAGTAGTACAGAAAGGCAAAAGAAAGAGAGTAAAGACTTCATCCCAAATCTTACCACCTAGATACAGACAACTGGGATGAATGTTGACTGAACACTGTCCCACACTTCTCTCTAGTCAATACTTGGAAATTTATATTTCAAGTAACATAAAGGCTTTTAAAGAGCATCCTTATACAGAAAAAGATATCTGCAATAGACATATCTTAGTGAATCTTACCTGGACCACAAAATAATAAATTTCCATCACAGACTATCATGTAATAACAGCTATTCTCTCCATGGGCATCAAATAAAACCAAAGCAATGGGATCTGAATTTACAGTTTGGTACCCAGCTCATCTCAAAGAACCTTTTATATTGTTAGTGTCAGATTCCAGAAAAGGGGAGCTTTCCTGCATTAAGAAGGCATAGGCCCCAAATGAGAATAGCAGTCAAGATGCTCACAGACAAGAATCAGCAAATCAGCTGAAAAGTAGCCCTTATGACATGGAGCTTGAGCTGGGCTCTTTTGGTCTGGGTGTTGTACTTTTTCCAGCAAGTTCTCCCTGCTCATGGGATGGGGCTGTGTAGGGTGGGATGGTCACAGATTATTCACTACCTGCCTGTAATCCTTATGAAATTTAATTACTCTGATAGAGCAGGTGAAAATCTGAACTGAACTGATACTGACTTTTTTTCTTTTTAATAAAAATGTGGTATCCTTTTTTCCTAAATGAGACAACTGACTTGATCTTCACCTGCTCTATCAGTTCAGTTCAGTTGCTCAGTCATGTCCGACTCTTTGCGACCCCATGAATTGCAGCACACCAGGCCTCCCTGTCCATCCCATCTCCTGGAGTTCACTCAGACTCACGACCATCGAGTTAGTGATGCCATCCAGCCATCTCATCCTCTGTCGTCCCCTTCTCCTCCTGCCCCCAATCCCTCTCAACATCAAAGTCTTGAGAGTCCCTTGGACTGCAAGGAGATCCACCCAGTCCATTCTGAAGGAGATCAGTCCTGGGATTTCTTTGGAAGGAATGATGCTAAAGCTGAAACTCCAGTACTTTGGCCACCTCATGAGAAGAGTTGACTCATTGGAAAAGACTCGGATGCTTGGAGGGATTGGGGGCAGGAAGAGAAGGGGGAGACAGAGGATGAGATGGCTGGATGGCATCACCAACTCGATGGAGGTGAGTCTGAGTGAACTCTGGGAGTTGGTGATGGACAGGGAGGCCTGACGTGCTGTGATTCATGGGGTCACAAAGAGTTGGACACAACTGAGCGACTGAACTGAACTGATAGAACAGGTAAAGATCAAGTCAGTTGTCTCATTTAGGAAAAGAGGATACCAGATTGTTATTAAAAAGTCAATAGTAGTTCAGTTCAGTTCAGTCGCTCAGTTGTGTCCAATTCTTTGCGACACCATGAATCGCAATATGCCAGGTCTCCCTGTCCATCACCATCTCCCATTCCATGAGTTCACTCAAACTCATGTCCATCAAATCAGTGATGCCATCAAGCCATCTCATCCTCTGCCCCTTCTCCTCCTGCCCCAAATCCCTCACAGCATCCGAGTCCTTTCCAGTGAGTCAACTCTTTGCATGAGGTGGCCAAAGTACTGGAGCTTCAGCTTTAGCATCATTCCTTCCAAAGAATGCCCAGGACTGATATCCTTTAGAGTGGACAGGTTGGATCTCCTTGCAGTCCGAGGGACTCTCAAGAGTCTTCTCCAACACCACAGTTCAAAAGCATCAATTCTTTGGTGCTTAGCTTTCTTCACAGTCTAGCTCTCACATCCATACATGGGCGGCAACAAAAAGAGAACAGAGGCCTGAAGAGATAAAGATGGCAAGCAGGCACAGGAAAAGATGCTGAACATTGCTAATTATTAGAGAAATGTAAATCAAATCTACAAGGAGCTGATGGACATGTAGGTTACTTCCATGTCCTAGCTATTGCAAGTAGTGCTGCTCTGAACATTGGGCACGTGTGTCTCTTTAAGTTTTGGTTTCCTCAGTGTGCATGCCCAGCAGTTTTGGTTCTATTTCCAGTTTTTTAAGGAATCTGCACACTGTTCTCCATAGTGGCTACCAGTTTGCATTCCCACCAGCTGTGTAAGAGGGTTCCCTTTTCTTCAAACCCCCTCCAGCATTTACTATTGTTTGTATACTTTTTGATGGTGGCCATTCTGACCGGCATGAGATGATACCTAATTGTGGTTTTGATTTGCATTTCTCTAATGAGTGACGTTGAGCATCTTTTCATGTGTTTATTAGTCATCTGTATGTCTTCTTTGGAGAAATGTCTGTTTAGTTCTTTGGCCCATATCTTGATTGGGTTGTTCATTTTTCTGGTATTGAGCTGCATGAGCTGCTTGTATACTTTAGAGATTAATTCTTCATCTGTTGTTTCATTGCCTTTTCACCTTGCTTATAGTTTCCTTCATTGTGCAAAAGCTTTTACGTTTGATTTGTTTATTATTGTTTTTATTTCCATTACTCTGGGAGGAGGGTCATAGAGGATCTTGCTGTGATTTATGTCTGAGAGTGTTCTGCCTATGCTTTCCTCTAAGAGTTTTATAGTTTCTGGTCTTACATTTAGATCTTTAATCCATGTTGAGTTTTTTTTGTGTGTGTATAGTGTTAGAAAGTGTTCTAGTTTCATTCTTTTACAAATGGTTGGACCAGTTTTCCCAGCACCATTTGTTAAAGAGGTTGTCTTTTCTCCATTGTATATTTTTGTCATCTTTGTCAAAGATAAGGTGTTCATAGATGCATAGATTTATTGCTGGGCTTTCTATTTTGTTCCATGGATCTATATTTCTGTCTTTGTGCCAGTACCATACTGCCTTGATGACTGTGACTTTGTAGTATAGTCTGAAGTCAGGAAGCTTGATTCCTCCAGTTCCATTCTTCTTTCTCAAGATTGCTTTGGCTATTCGAGGTTTTTTTGTGTTTCCATACAAATTGTTAAATTATTTGCTCTAGTTCTGTGAAAAATATCATTGGTAGCTTGATAGGGATTGCATTGATTCTATAGATTACTTTGGGTAATATATTCATTTTCACCAAATTGATTCTTTCAATCCATGAACATGGTATATTTCTCCATCTATTTGTGCCATCTTTGATTTGTTTCATCAGTGCTTTATAGTTTTCTATGTATAGGTCTCTTGTTTCTTTAGGTAAATTTATTCCTAAGTATTTTATTCTTTTCATTGCAGTGGTGAATGGGATTTTTTTTTAAATTTCTATTTCTGATTTGTCATTGTTAGTGTATAGGAAGGCAAGGGATTTCTGTGTGCTAATTTTATATCCTGAAACTTTGCTATATCACTGATTAGCTCTAGTAACTTTCTGCTGGTATCTTTAGGGTTTTCTATGTAGAGGATCATGTCATCTGCAAACAGTTAGAATTTCACTTCTTCTTTTCCAGTCTGGATTTCTTTTGTTTCTTTTTCTTCTCTGATTGCTGTGGATAGGACTTCCAAAACTATGTTGAACAGTAATGATGAGAGTGGGCCCCTTTGTCTTGTTCCTGATTTTTGAAGAAATGCTTTCAACTTTTCACCATTGAGGATAATGTTTGCTGTGGGTTTGTCGTATGTGGCTTTTATTATATTGAGGTATGTTCCTTCTATGCCTGCTTTCTGGAGAGGTTTTTTTTTTATCATAAATGGGTGTTAGGTGTTGTCAAAGGCTTTCTCTGCATCTATTGAGATAATCATATGGTTTTATTTCAATTTGTTAATACGGTGTATCACATTTATTGATTTGCAAATATTGAAGAATCCTTACATCCCTGAAATAAAGCCCACTTCATCATGATGTATGATCTTTTTAATATGTTGTTGGATTCTTTTTACTAGAATTTTGTTGAGGAATTTTGCATCTATGTTCATCAGTGATTGGCCTGTAGTTTTCTTTTTTAGTGGAATCTTTGTCTGTTTTTGGTATTATGGTGATGGTGGCCTCATAGAATGAGTTTGTAAGTTTACCTTCCTCTGCAGTTTTCTGGAAGAGAAGCAACCTAGATGTTCATCGGCAGATGAATGGATAAGGAAGTTGTGGTACATATACACAATGAAATATTAGTCAGCTGTAAAAAACAACCCATTTGAGTCAATTCTAATGAGGTGGATGAAGCTAGAGCTTATTATACAGACTTAAGTAAGTCAGAAAGAGAAACATCAACACAGTATATTAATGCGTATATATGGAATTTAGAAAGACAGTAACAACTTTCCTATATGCAAGGTAGCAAAAGAAACACAGATGTAAAGAACAGACTTTCAGACTATGTGGGAGAAGGCAAGGGTGGGATGATTTGAGAGAGTAAAATTGAAACATGTATAGTACCATATGTAAAATAGATGATCAGTGTAAGTTCAATGCATGAAGCAGGGCACTCAAAGCCAGTGTTCTAGAACAACCTGGATGGATGCAGTGGGGAGGGCAGAGGGAGGGGGTTCAGGATGGGAAGACCCACGTGCACCTGTGGCTGATTCATGTTGATGTATGGCAAAAACCATCACACTATTGTAGAGTAATTATCCTCCAATTAAAATGAATTAATTAATTAATTAAAAGAAAAAGAGAGTGATATAATCCTACGTTAAAGGGTGCGCATCTGTTCCAGAATATTCTCAAGAGAGCACAATGATGAACAAAAATCTGAGGACATAGAGCAAGTTGTTGAGAATTTGAGGAAAGCAATTTTATTTGCCTTGAATTATAATAGCTTAGTCTGAAAAGAAGCTATGAAATGTATTAAAATTTTGGCAAATTTGTTGAATTTTGAAGAATTTGGTCATGGGATAACTTAAGGAATAAAGAGGAGCTTGTGAATATTTTACTTTCAAATATATTCATGAAAGATTAGAATTTAGATTTCTCTCTGTTAACATAATAAATTAATCTTAACAAGAGATTTTAAAATGTTTTTGTGTATCCTCTGTAAAATCTATTCAAATAGTAGAGGCTCCATATCTCATCAGAATATATTTTTTGTTCTGACTTTTATTGTATTGACTTTTATTAATGTCCTTAATTATTTTTAAAAAAGAAAAAATAATGAGGAAAGATTCACTTATGAAAGAGCTAAAACTCCTTCAATCATGTTACTATGTTTGTTGTATAGTCTCTCACTCTGAATCTTTTGCTACCCCATGGACTGTAGCCCACAAGACTCCTATGTCCACAGGATTCTCCAGGTGGGAACACTGGAGTGGGTTGCCATTCCCTTCTCCAGGGGATCTTCCCAACACAGGGATTGAGCCCATGTCTCCTGAAAGGTTCCTGCAGGATTCTTCATTGCTGAGCCACAAAGGAAGCCCAATATACTCTGCTTGATACTATTTTAAAATATCTTATCGACACTTTGATTAAATAGGTAGCCAGGTACTAGTTCTCAGCATCCATAATGTTATCGTAATTAAGTCTCCAAATCTCTTCTAATAACTCTTTTGACTTAGATCTTAAAACTAGAAAAATAAAATCAGTAGTCTTAAAAAAAAAAAAACTACAGTGAGGTATCACTTCACACCAATCAAACCATCTGATTAGTGGCCATTTAATGAAGGTCATTTAATGACCTTCATTAAAAAGTTTACAAATAACAAATGCTGGAGAAGGTGTGGACAAAAGGGAAATATCCTACACTATTGGTGGGAATGTAATTTGGTGAAGCCATTATGCAAAACAGTATGTAAATTCCTCAAAAAACTGAAAATAGAGTTACTGCGTGATCCAGAAATCCCACTCCTGGGCATATACCCAGACAAAACTGTAATTCAAACAGATATATGCACTCCTATGTACATAGCAGTGCTATTCACACCAGCTAAGACATAGAAAACCTAAACGTCCACCAACAGATGAATGAAGAAAGATGTGGTACATACATACAATGGAATGTTATTCAGCCATAAAAGAGAAAAAGAATGCCATTTGTAGCCACATAGATGGAACAAGAGACCATCATACTGAGTGAAGTGAGTCAGAAAGAGAAAGACAAATATCATATGATATCACTTATATGAAAAATCTAAAATATGACACAAATGGACTAATCTATGAACAAGAAACAAACTCACAGGCATACACTTTTGGTTGTCAACAGGGAGAGGGGTGGGGAAGGAATGGAGTGGGAGGTTGGGGTTAGCTGATGTAAGCTATTGTATATGAACTAAAAAAGCAAGAAGGTCCTCCTGTATAGCATAGGGAACTATATTCAATAACCTGTGATAAACCACAGCAGAAAAGAATATAAAAAGAGAGTGTGTATATATATACACGGGCTTTCCAGGAAGCACTAGTGGTAAAGAATCTGCCTGCCAGTGCAGGAGACATAAGAGACACAAGTTCCATCCCTTGGTTTGGAAGATCCCTGGAGGAGGGCACAGCAATCCACCCCAGTATTCTTGCCTGGAGAATCCCATGGACAGAGGAGCCTGACTGGCTAAAGTCCATAGAGTCACAAAGAGTCAGACATGACTGAAGTGACTTAGCATACATGCAAGCAAATATATATATATACATAATATAACTGAATCACATTGCTCTACAGCAGAAAGAAACACAACACTGCAAGTTAACTACTTCAATAAAAATATAATGAGGATAACATCTCATTAAGTTGTCACAATTATCAAGAGCCACAAACATTAAAATTTAAATTAACTTTAACACATTAAAATCCCTAGTTCATCTTAATCTTTTTTTGATATTGATTAATGCCATTATACTACAAGTACATAACATGACAGATCTCCAGTGAGGAATCAGTTCAGTTCAGTTCAGTTCAGTTCAGTCGCTCAGTTGTGTCCGACTCTTTGCGACCCCATGAATCGCAGCACACCAGGCCTCCCTGTCCATCACCATCTCCCGGAGTTCACTCAGACTCACGTCCACTGAGTCAGTGATGCCATCCAGCCATCTCATCCTTGGTCGTCCCCTTCTCCTCCTGCCCCCATTCCCTCCCAGCATCAGAGTTTTTTCCAATGAGTCAACTCTTCTCATGAGGTGGCCAAAGTACTGGAGTTTCAGTTCCAGTGAGGAATATTAGGTCATATTACCCAAATGTTTAGATAGGACTGGAAAAATATATCTTCCACCTCACTGTTCTTTTGTATGTCCTCTGGGATACATTATTTCTTGTAATGGTCCATGCTTTCTCCTTCAGTCACTCTTAAGTAGGTCCTCTTCTAACTTACTGGAAAAGAAAGACTGTTTTTATTTTCACAGTATTAAAGAGGAAGAAGTCTTCTGTGGTTCTTCCAGACAGTGAATCCAGCTGTTTCTTAGACAAACAATTCAATGTATCCTAGTGGGTAAAATTCATTCATGGGTGTTTACTCCTGTCTAGGATAAAAAGGTCCGAGTTCATTAAATGAAAAATAAGAAAGCTTACTGGGGTCCAGAAAATCTGACTACCAGCAAATGGTAGATGCCAAAGAGAAGAAAATCCACGGCTCTCAAATTTCTGGACAGTTATTTTCATAGTCTTGCTGTGTTCTAGCGAGGACATACATGCTGCCAGTTTAGAACAGCTCTTTGAAGAAAAATCCAAGAGGTATTTTTGTGATGAAAAACAAATGAGACCTTGTTTCTATATAGGGACCTAAAAACAACAACCAAAAAAAAATTTCTTTTTTCCTTTGAGAAGATACGTTTATCAGTAAGAAGTTAATCCTTAGGATTAAGGTGAGTGTACAGTGACTGTGGGCAGTTTCAGGAATTATTTTGTCCTATCCACGTCCTCCATGCATCATGCTCATTTGTTTAGTTCTGACCTGTAGAAGTGTGGAATCGCAGACCCAGCTTTTGGTAGCAGTGGTAGTGGATGTTGTAGTAGTAGCTGCTGCTGCTGCTGCTGCTGCTGCTGCTGCTGCTAAGTCGCTGCAGTCGTGTCCGACTCTGTGCGATCCCAGAGATGGCAGCCCACCAGGCTCCCCCATCCCTGGGATTCTCCAGACAGGAACACTGGAGTGGGTTGCCATTTCCTTCTCCAGTGCATGAAAGTGGAAAGTAAACGTGAAGCCGCTCAGTCATGTCCGACTCTTAGCGACCCCATGGACTGCAGCCCACCAGGCTCCTCCGCCCATGGGATTTTCCAGGCAAGAGTACTGGAGTAGGGTGCCATTGCCTTCTTCATGTTGTAGTGGAGGTAACTACAATAGTGTTATTATTTCCTGGCCCAGGCACCCTATCCAGAACTTTCCATACCCTTGCATATTTAATCTTCACATTGCTTGACAGCAGCAGTGAGACAATAGTTACCATAGATGGCAGACTTCTTAACATAGAAACTGTGCTAAGTTTCTTCTATATACAATCTTTAATTTTCATTATATAACTGAAAATTTTTACATCTATGAGTATCATTTTCTAATTTACAGATGTGAAAACTTACTTTTAGAGGTGCAGACAATGAGTCACTTACGAGAAGTGTGAATGTATTCTGTGTATTTAATATAGCTTGCAATTGGCACAGTTAAGATTTAAATGCTCATCCATGGGAGCACACAGCCTGAACTTTGTTTTTATCATCACTTTACATTGCATTATTCAAACATATTTTATTATTTCCTTTGTCATTACTAACATATGTGGGTCCTATTCATTGTAGCAAGCATAATACTAGATGCTTTGTTATGTTATCTTGATTACTGTTCATATTTACCTATATTACTGCTCTTATTCCTATGTAGTAAATGAAGATACTGAGGGTCGGAAAAATGGGTTCTTCAGGCCAAGGTTACACATCAATTGAATGACTCTAGTGAGATACAGATCCAGGTCTGTATCAGTCCAGAGCCTATGTTCTTTCCACTAAACTTGATTGCTAAACAATCCAGGTGAAAAAAATGATACTTACATCTTTTTCAATATATTGCTATCTAGTCCTATAGTTAAATAACTGTGAAGTAGATCTCTAAGATTAATAAATCATATTAATGGTGAAGTCACTAAGCTGCACTGACATACAAAGATAAAGAAAATACCAAATTATAATACTATCTTTTTAATCATGCCCTGATCAGAGGCCACTATCAACACTGAAGTCAGGCGGAGAAGGAGATGACAGAGGATGAGATGGATGGATGGCATCACCGATTTGATGGACAGGAGTTCGAGCAAGCTCCAGGAGTTGGTGATGGACAGAGAAGCCTAGTGTGCTGTAGTCCATGGGGTCACAAAGAGTCGAACATGACTGATCAACTGAATTGAACTCTTATCTATAGTAATTGGAGTCGGAATACTGATTAATTTGGAGACAAAGACATGTGCTGCAATTAGGACCAAATGAGAAGGCAATGGCACCCCACTCCAGCACTCTTGCCTGGAAAATCCCATGGATGGAGGAGCCTGGTAGCCTGCAGTCCATGGGGTCGCGAAGAGTCAGACACGACTGAGCAACTTCACTTTCACTTTTCACTTTCCTGCATTGGAGAAGGAAATAGCAACCCACTCCAGTGTTCTTGCCTGGAGAATCCCAGGGACGGGGAGCCCCATGGGCTGCCGTCTATGGGGCTGCACAGGGTCGGACACGACTGAAGCGACTGAGCAGCAGCAGCAGCAAGTTTCTGGGTGCCAGAAAGTGACTTTCACTTAATCTGAGTGGTGATCTCATGGGTGTGCTCTTTCTTTGAAAATGGGCTATACACCTATGCTTTATATATGAATGCTAGACTTCAGCAACGAGTAAGTCAGTTTAAACAAATAAAACCAAAAGTTTGGTCTTTTAAGATGGAAAATCCTGTGGAGTGTTTGGTATACAGTAAACTAAGATAATATATCAATACAACATATTAAGTAAGGAGATAGTATAACCAGGTACAAGAAAAAGTTTTAATTGTAAGAAATATATATATATATATATGTATATATATATATATATATATAAATTACTTGAATAATCTTTTAAATGAGACCTTTTTTAGTGTGACAGAAGAAAACTGAATAGTCTAAAACCAGAAAAAAATATGAGAGTTTGTAGATAACTAACTCCTCCAAAGGCCAAAATTCAACCCCTTCAACAGTCCTGAGTTCAGATGGATATAAGGTTTTATACAACGACCACCTAACCTGCCTCTGGAGAAATCTGTATGCAGGTCAGGAAGCAACAGTTAGAACTGGACATGGAACAACAGACTGGTTCCAAATAGGAAAAGGAGTGTGTCAAGGCTGCATATTGTCACCCTGCTTATTTAACTTCTATGCTGAGTACATCATGAGAAACGCTGGGCTGGAAGAAACACAAGCTGGAATCAAGATTCCCGGGAGAAATATCAATAACCTCAGATATGCAGATGACACCACCCTTATGGCAGAAAGTGAAAATGAACTAAAAAGCCTCTCGATGAAAGTGAAAGAGGAGAGTGAAAAAGTTGGCTTAAAGCTCAACATTCAGAAAACGAAGATCATGGCATCTGGTCCCATCACTTCATGGGAAATAGATGGGGAAACACTAGAAACAATGTCAGACTTTATTTTTCTGGGCTCCAAAATCACTGTAGATGGTGACTGCAGCCATGAAATTAAAAGACGCTTACTGCTTGGAAGGAAAGTTATGACCAACCCAGATAGTATATTCAAAAGCAGAGACGTTACTTTGCCAACTAAGGTCCATCTAGTCAAGGCTATGGTTTTTTCTGTGGTCATGCATGGATGTGAGAGTTGGACTGTGAAGAAAGCTGAGTGCCTAAGAATTGATGCTTTTGAACTGTGGTGTTGGAGAAGACTTTTGAGAGTCCCTTGGACTGCAAGGAGATCCAACAAGCCCATTCTGAAGGAGATCAGCCCTGGGATTTCTTTGGAAGGAATGATGCTAAAGCTGAAACTCCAATACTTTGGCCACCTCATGAGAAGAGTTGACTCATTGGAAAAGACTCTGATGCTGGGAGGGATTGGGGGCAGGAGGAGAAGGGGACGACAGAGGATGAGATGGCTGGATGGCATCACTGACTCGATGGATGTGAGTCTGAGTGAACTCCGGGAGATGGTGATGGACAGGGAGGCCTGGCGTGCTGCGATTCGTGGGGTCGCAAAGAGTCGGACACGACTGAGCGACTGAACCGAACTGAAAGGGAGCACATTATAGATAATTATGAAAAGTATTACAGCTAGTTAATCAATAAATATATTAATAATATCTTTATAGTATTATAAAATATTGTTGTGGTCTTTTAAATATGTTTTTAACACCTTTTTTTCCAAACATGATATTTATTGAGACAAGACTAAAATGGAGCTAACATAACAAGCATGACAAGTCTAAGAAGTGTTGGCAAATCATTTTCAATGATATTAGTACAACAGGTAATTCTTGCCTCATTCTAGGATGAAACCAGGAAGGGGCTGCAACCATAACTGTACAGATTCTGAAGATTTTTCCTGAATATTGTGAAAGTGGAATTCTGGCACAGGGAGTTCCTACCTCCCAAAATTTTCTGTCTTCATCTCTGGACTTGCCATTCTGGGACCTTATTTAAAGACTAGGGTCAATGTGCCACACTGTGGCAAGAGGCTGCAGAGACAACATGGAGCCAAAGCACTTGCTTTTGAGGTCATCCTTCTCACTGAGAAATACCTGAGCTCTGAACAATTAAATAAGTGAATTTTCTTCTTTTGAGGGGAGGGAGAAGGAGAAGAATTTAGGCAGCAGTCTCTCACTTTTGGTAGTTACTTTACATTCTCTCAGCTTGGAAGTGAAATTTTATTTCTAGCTACATCATAAGATAAATTATAGAGGTATATTGGATCCAGCCTATGCCATCTCATGAAACTCATTGATAAATCTGCAGGGAATTTGGACTTCACTGTTAAAAGCACCCCTTTTAAAAAACATAAGCTTATAATTAAATCACCTTATAAACAAAGTGATAAATATTCCCCATTTCTCACTTCCTTATTACTTCACTATTTTCTTTGCTCCAGAGGTTGTCGACACTTTTGCTGTTTGCATGGTGTGAGTCCTGTATAATGATGTGCTCCTGCACACCTCAGCAAAGCTCCACATTTCGTGAGTCATGTGATAGATCGAAATCAACCACGTTACATAATCATGAACATTAAAAATCAGGACACACTTCCACTCCTTTGCAGAATGTTAATTTTTCAGTGTTTCCGAGCACATCCTGAGAGACTCTAAGAGGTGTAAATATCCTGAATATAATTTATGACTCTCACATCATTGGTAATTGTCTTCTGGACAACATGATATAGATATTATATATATCTGCTGTCCCAGCCTTATAATAATCATACCAGCTTTCCATTCTAAAAAGTGTTTCAGTTTAGATGATAAATGACATGGTTACTTTTCTTAAAGTGCAAGCTTGCTCAGCCTCAGCACTTCTGAGATATTGAGCTGGATATTTCTTTGTCATGGAAGGCTCTCTTATGTGTTGTAGGATGTTTTAACATCCCTGGCCTGTATGCTAGATGCTTGTATTCCCCTTCTTCCACTGTGACAACCAAAAATGCATCCAGGAATTTTAAAATCACCCCATTCTGAGAACTACTGCCATACAGTATAAGGGGAAAAAGCAATCCTAATTTATTTACTTTTTAAATTTTCTCCAGTGTCTATAGGGAGAAAAATCCCCTTCTGTTTTTCCCCTTATATATATATATATATTTTAAATATATCAGTGTAAATTAATTCTCTGTCCCTTTGATTTATAAGTCCCAAGAAGCTAAGAAAAAGCCTCTTGCAATTTTACAACCAGAAAGAGTATGGACCTAAAAGAACCAGAAGATACTAAAAAGAGGTGGCAAGAATACACAGAACTGTACAAAAAAGGTCTTAGTGACCTAGATAACCACAAATGAGTAATCACTCACCGCATGCAGATATCCTGGAGTATGAAGTCAGGTGGGCCTTAGGAAGCATTACTATGAACAAAGGTAGTGAATGTCATGGAATTCCAGCTGAGCCATTTTAAATCCTTAAAAATGATGCTCTTAAAGAGCTGCACTCAGTTCAGTTCAATCACTCAGTCATGTCTAACTCTTTGTGACACTGAGGACTGCAGCATGCCAGGCTTTGCTGTCCATCACCAACTCCTGGAGCTTGCCCAAACTCATGTCCATTGAGTCTGTGATACCACCAAACCATCTCATCCTCTGTGGTCCCTTTCTCCTCCTGCATTCAATCTTTCCCAGAATCAGGGTCTTTTCTGAGTCAGTTGCCATCAGGTGGCCAAGATATTAGAGCTTTAACTTTAACATCAGTCTTTACAATGAATACTCAGGATTGATTTCCTTTAGGATTGACTTGTTGGATCTCCTTGCTATCTAAGGGACTCTCAAGAGTCTTCTCCAAAACCACAGTTCAAAAGCATTAATTCTTTGGTGTTCAGCTTTCTTTATGGTTCAATTCTCACATCCATACATGACTACTGGAAAAACCATAGCTTTGACTTGATGGACCTTTCTTGGCAAAGTAATGTCTCTGATTTTTAATATGCTCTCTAAGTTCATCATAACGTTTCTTCCAAGGAGTAAGTGTCTTTTAATATCATGGCTGCAGTCACCATCTGCAGTGATTTTGGAGCCCCCCAAAATAAATTCTGTTGCTGTCTCCATTGTTTCCCCATATATTTGCCATGAAGTGATGGGACAAGATGCCATGATCTTAATTTTCAGAATGTTGAGTTTTAAGCCAATATTTTTACCCTCCTCTTACTTTCATCAAGAGGCTATTTAGTTCCTCTTTGCTCTATGACATAAGGGTGGTATCATCTGCATATCTAAGGTTATTGATATTTCTCCCGGCAATCTTGATTCCTGGTTGTACTTCATCCAGCCCTGCAATTCTCATGATGTACTCTGCATAGAAGTTAAATAAGCAGGGTGACAATATACAGCCTTTGTTGTACTCCTTCCCCAATTTGGAACCAGTCCATTGTTCTAAGTCTAGTCCTGACTGATGCTTCTTAACCTGCATACGGATTTCTCAGGAGGCAGGTCAGGTGGTCTGGTATTCCCATCTCTTTCAGAATTTTCCACAGTTTGTTGTGATCTGCACAGTCAAAGACTTTGTCATAGTCAATAAAGCAGAAGTAGATATTTTTCTTAAACTCTCTTGCTTTTTCTATGATCCAACAGATGTTGGCAATTTGATTTCTGCTTCCTCTACCTTTTCTAAATCCAATTTAAACATCTGGAAGTTCTTAGATCAAGTACTGTTGAAGCCTGGCTTGAAGAATTTTGAGTATTACTTTGCTAGCATGTGAGATGAGTGGAATTGTGCAGTAATTTGAACCTCCTTTGGCATTGTCTTTCTTTGGGATTGGAATAAAAACTGAACTTTTCCAGTCCTGTGACCACTGCTGCGTTCTCCAAATTTGCTGGCATATTGAGTGCAGCAATTTAACAGAATCATCTTTTGGGATCTGAAATAGTTCAAGTGGAATTCCATCACTTCCACCAGCTTTGTTCGTCATGATGCTTCCTAAGGCCCACTTGATTTCACAAAATAGGTTGTCTGGCTCTAGGTGAGTGATCACACCATTGTGGTTATCTGGGTCATAAAGACCTTTTTTTGGATCATTCCTCTGTGTGTTCTTCCCACCTCTTCTTAATATCTTCTGCTTCTGTTAGGTCCATACGTTTCTGTCCTTTATTGTGCCCGTCTTTGCATCAAATGTTCCCTTGGTATATCAAACCTTCTTGGTGAGATCTCTAGTCTTTCCCATTCTATTGTTTTCCTCTATTTCTTTGCATTGATCACTTAGGAAGGCTTTCTTATCTCTCCTTGAGATTCTTTGGAACTCTGCATTCAGATATATATAGCTTTCCATTTCTCTTTTGCCTTTAGCTTCTCTTCTTAGCTATTTGTAAGGCCTCCTCAGACAACCATTTTGCCCTTTTGCCACTTGCATTTCTTTTCCTTGGGAATGGTTTTGACCACTGCCTCCTGTACAATGTCATGAAACTCTGTTTATAGTTCTTGAAGGGCAAGATTCTTGGAGGGCACAAGCAAAACCTTGTGCACACCAAGGTCCAGGAGAAAGGAGCAGTGACCCCACAAGAAACTGAGCCAGACTTGCCTGTGAGGGCCCAGGAGTCCCCTGCAGAGATATGGGTCAACAGTGACCTGCCATGGGGTCGGGGGCAGTGAATACAACGGTGCTGGCATCAGTCCTTTTGAAGGAGGTCGCAAATCCAAAGAATGCCCAGACTGCTGCATAGTTGCAGTCATTGCACATGCTAGCAAGGTAATGCTCAAAATCCTTCAAGCCAGCCTTCAACAGAATGTGAACTGTGAACTTCCAGATGTTCAAGCTGGACTTAGAAAAGGCAGAGGAACCAGAGATGAAATTGCCAGCATCCATGGGATCATGGAAAAAGCAAGGGAATTACAGAAAAAGATCCATTTCTGCTTCATTGACTACACTAAAGCCTTTGACTGTGTGGATCACAACAAACCGTGGAATATTCTTAAAGAGATAGGAATACCAGACCACCCTACCTGCCTTCTGAGAAGCATATGCAGCACAAGGAGCAACAGTTAGAACTGGACATGGAACGATGAACTGGTTCAAAATTAGAAAAGGAGTATGTCAAGGTTGTATATTGTTACCCTGCTTATTTAATTTATATGCAGAGTACATCATGTGAAATGGCAAGCTAGGTGAAGCTCAAGCTAGAATCAGATGGCTGGCAGAAATATCAATAACCTCAGATATGCAGATGACACCACCTTTATGGCAGAAAGTAAAGAAGAACCAAACAGCCTCTTGATGAAAGTGAAAGAGGAGAGTGAAAAAGCTGGCTTAAAATTCAACATTCAGAAAACTAAGATCATGGCATCTTGTCCCATCACTTCACGGCAAATAGGGAAAAAAAGGGAGATAATGACATACTGTATTTTGGGGGGCTCCAAAATCAGTGCAGATGGTGATTACAGCCATGAAAATTGGAAGAAAAGGTATGACAAATCTAGACAGTGTATTAAGCAGAGACATCATTGTGCCAACAAAGGTCCATATGGTAAAAGGTTTGATTTTTCCAGTAGTCATGTACAAATGTGAGAAGCAATTGGTACTTTTGAACTATGGTGCTAGAGAAGACTGTTGGAGTCCCTTGGACAGCAAAGAGATCAAACCAGTGACTCCTAAAGGAAATCAACCCTGAACATTCATTGGAAAGACTGATACTGAAGCTTCAATACTTTGGCCTCCTGATATGAAGTGTCGACTCACTGGAAAAGATCACGATGCTGGGAAAGATTGAGGGCAGAAGGAGAAAGGGGTGACAAAGGATTAGATGACTGGATGGCATCACTGACTCAGTAGGCATGAGCTTGAGCAAATTCTGGGAGATAGTGAAGAACAGGGAATCCTAGTGTGCTGAAGTCCATGGAGTTGCAAAGAGTTGAACATGACTGAGAAACTGAACAACACATTTTACAGCCCAGGAATGTTTTCCTTAAGGGCCTTGGAGTTCTCTCTTTGAGTTAGACACATTAAAGATAGTCCATCTCCTCATCTCTATGGGAATTTATGAGCAACACTTGGCTCTAAATTGTTACTACCTGCTTGTCATAGAGACATATGACAGTGTGTTTTCTAATGGATAAAATAATTAGCTAACACAGATGTCATGCTGATATCAAGTGAACTTAAGATGAACCTTGTGGAACAAACGGTTCTGTTAAGTCTCCTTACCTCTGTGCCAATTATCACTGCTCCCAAGAACACAGAGGGAGTGGATGGCACATGCCTGGCTATTTTTATAAACAAGTGAGATTTCTTTCCATCCTTACAATTTTTTCAGCAAATTTCCCATGATGCATGTAAAGTCTACATTAATGCTTGTACTCAGTCACTTCAGTCATGTCCAACTGTTTGTGACCCTATGGACTGTAGCTCATCAGACTATACTAGCCATGGGATTCTCCAGGTAAGAATACTGGAATAGGTTGCACACCCTTCTCCAGGAGAGCTTCCTGACCCAGGGGCCAAACTCGCATGTCCTGTGTCTCCTGCATTGCAGGTGAATTCTTTGCCCACTGAGCCACATGTGAAGATTAATGCTTATTCGGTAATAAAATTACTGTATTCTCTTCTGCCTTCATAGAAAGGATTTGAGGATTGGCAGGAGGTTTTATTTTACTTTTACCTAGAAGGAAAACAACAGGAGTGAGGAAGAATGAGAAAGTCAAAGTGAAACAGGACAGAGTAGTGGGTGCAGTGCTATCAACCATAGAGGTGAACACAAATAGCCCTTAACTTTAAGCATAACCCTGTCAGGAACTGACTTCATCTCACATTTTGGGGGGAAATGTTGTAGTTTTGTCCCTCCCATCTGTCCCTAGGTTAATACATGCTGAACATTGTTTCCCATTTTAACCTGCCTCTCACTATTGTTCTCTGTTCCTGTGTCTTCAATCTCTCTATATATCTGAGACCGCTTTTCATGGAATATCATTCCACTTCATTTATCCCCTGAACAAAACGCTAAGCAAGGCTGCTGTGTTCCGTTGAATTTCCCGAGGAGACGGGGCCAGTGATGTTGAGGCGGACAGCACTACAGCATGGCACAGCTGGCTTTAGAGCGCTGACCATGGGGATCATTATCCTCAAGCTTCTCCTTACCCCTGCCACAGGACTTTCCCACTAGCCACATTTTTCTCTGCTTGTCTTCAGTTTTACCAGTTTAAATCTCCTGTCTCTAGACCCAGGCTAGTAAAGGATGCCCTGAACATCTTTGTGTGTGTGTGTGTGTTTATTTTGTTAGTCCCCACAGTGCCTAAAAATACCATGTATCTAGGCACATACCAACTATGAAAAAATATTAAGCAATTAGTAACATAAACAAAGTTAAGACTGTGCAATTAAGAAGTGCTGGATATTATATTTGTGATCCTTGGGTGCAACTGGGCTTGGGAAGAGAAATGAGTCATAGCAAGCCGAATTTTGGAGAAAGCAGGAAAGGAACAAAGATATGGAAGAGGGTGGATGCATAAAGAGCTTATAGTTTCAGAGAAAGAATCAAACACATAGAAAACAGTTAAATTACCTCAGTGGCAGAACCCTAGATTGAAGATTAAAAGAGACGTATGGTCTTCTTAGGTGGCACTAATGATGAAGAACCTACCTACCAGTGCAAGAGATGGAAGAGACATGGGTTCGATCCCCAGGTCAGAAAGGTCCCCTGGAGAGGGCATGATAACCCACTCCAATATTTTTGCATGGAGAATCCCATGGACAGAGCAGATTGATGGGCTACAGTCCACAGGGTAGCAAAGGGTTAGACATAACTTAAGCTACTGAGCATTAATGTACAGTGTCTTGTGACTAAGAACACAAGTGCTTCCTATATCCTCTTAATTCTAAAAATGTATTTAATTCTGTGTGATGACTCTCTGTGTGTCTTTTTGTAGATTTGGTCTTCGGTTCAGTTCAGTTCAGTTCAGTCGCTGAGTCATGTCTGATTGTTCGCGACCCCATGAATCACAGCACGCCAGGCCTCCCTGTCCATCACCAACTGCCAGAGTTCACTCAAACTCATGCCCATTGAGTCTGTGATACCATTCAGCCATCTCATCCTCTGTCATCCCCTTCTCCTCCTGCCCTCTCCCAGCAATAAACTCTTTTCCAATGAGTCAATTCTTCGCATGAGGTGACCAAAGTATTGGAGTTTCGGCTTTAGCATCAGTCCTTCCAATGAACACCCAGGACTGATTTCCTTCAGAATGGACTGGTTGGATCTCCTTGCAGTCCAAGGGACTCTGAAGAATCTTCTCCAACACCACAGTTCAAAAGCATCAATTCTTCAGCACTCAACTTTCTTCACAGTCCAACTCTCACATCCATACATGACCACTGGAAAAACCATAGCCTTGACTAGATGGACCTTTCTTGGCAAAGTAATGTCTCTGCTTTTGAATATGCAATCAAGGTTGATCATAACTTTCCTTCCAAGGAGTAAGCATCTTTTAATTTCATGGCTGCAGTCACCATCTGCAGTGATTTGGGAGCCCCCAAAGATAAAGTCTGACACTGTTTTCGCTGTTTCCCCATCTATCTGCCATGAAGTGATGGGACCAGATGCCATGATCTTGATTTTCTAAATGTTGAGCTTTAAGCCAACTTTTTCACGCTCCTCTTTTACTTTCATCAAGAGGCTTTTTAGTCCCTCTTTACTTTCTGCCATAAGGGTGGTGTCATCTGCATATCTGAGGTTACTGATATTTCTCCCTGCAGTCTTGATTCCAGCATGCGCTTCCTCAAGCCCAGGATTTCTCATGATGTACTCTCATATAAGTTAAATAAGCAGGGTTACAATATACAGACTTGACGTACTCCTTTTCCTATTTGGAACCAGTCTGTTGTTCCATGTCCAGTAATAACTGTTGCTTCCTGACCTGGATATAGGTTTCTCAAGAGGGAGGTCAGGTGGTCTGGTATTCCCATCTCTTTCAGAATTTTCCACAGTTTATTGTGATCCACCCAGTCAATGGCTTTGTCATAGCCAATAAAGCAGAAATAGAAGTGTTTTTTTGGAACACTCTTGCTTTTTCGGTAATCCAGCGGATGTTGGCAATTTGATCCCTGGTTCCTCTGCCTTTTCTAAAACCAGCTTGAACACCTGGAAGTTCACAGTTCACATATTGCTGAAGCCTGGCTTGGAGAATTCTGAGCATTAGTTTACTAGAGTGTGAGATGAGTCTAATTGCGCAGTAATTTGAACATCCTTTGGCATTGCCTTTCTTTGGGATTGGAATGAAAACTGACTTTTTCCAGTCCTGTGGGCATGGCTGAGTTTTCCAAATGCTGGCATATTGAGTCCAACACTTTCACAGCATCACCTTCCAGGATCTGATATAGCTCAACTGGAATTCCATCACCTCCACTAGCTTTGTTTGTCGTGATGCTTTCTAAGGCCCACTTGACTTCCCATTCCAGGATGTCTTGTTCTAGGTGAGTGATCACACCATCGTGATTATCTTGGTCGTGAAGATCATTTTTTGTATAGTTCTCCTGTGTATTCTTGCACCTCTTCTTAATATCTTCTGCTTCTGTAAGGTCCATACCATTTCTGTCTTTTGTCATGCCCATCTGTGCATGAAATGTTCCCTTAGTATCTCTAATGTTCTTGAAGAGATCTCTAGTCTTTCCCATTCTGTTGTTTTCCTCTCTTTGCATTGATCGTTGAGAAAGGCTTTCTTATCTCTCCTTGCTATTCTTTGGAACTCTGCATTTAAATGTTTATTTATATCTTTCCTTTTCTCCTTTTCTTTTCACTTCTCTTCTTTTCACAGCTATTTATAAGCCCTCCCCAGACAGCCATTTTGCTTTTTTTGCATTTCTTTTCCATGGGGATGGTCTTGATCCTTGTCTCCTGTACAATGTCACGAATCTCCATCCATAGTTCATCAGGCACTCTATATATCAGATCTAGTTCCTAAAATCTTTTTCTCACTTCCACTGTATAAAAATAAGGGATTTGGTTTAGGTCATACCTGAATGATCTAGTGGTTTTCCCTACTTTCTTCAATTTGAGTCTGAATTTGGTAATAAGGAGTTCATGATCTGAGCCACAGTCAGCTCCTGGTCTTGTTTTTGTTGACTGTATAGAGCTTCTCCATCTTTGGCTGCAAAGAATATAGTCAATCTGATATTGGTGTTGACCATCTGGTGATGTCCATGTGTAGAGTCTTCTCTTGTGTTGTTGGAAGAGGGTGTTTGCTATGACCAGTGTGTTCTCTAGGCAAAACTCTATTAGCCTTTGCCCTGCCTCATTCCGTACTCCAAGGCCAAATTTGCCTGTTACTCCAGGTGTTTCTTGACTTCCTACTTTTGCATTCCAGTCCCCTATAATGAAAAGGACATCTTTTTTAGGAGTTAGTTCTAAAAGGTCTTGTAGGTCTTCATAGAGCCATTCAACTTCAGCTTCTTCAGCATTACTAGTTGGGGCATAGGCTTGGATCACTGTGATATTGAATGGTTTGCCTTGGAAACGAACAGAAATCATTCTGTCGTTTTTGAGATTGCATCCAGGTACTGCATTTCAGACTCTGTTGTTGACCATGATGGCTACTCCATTTCTTCTAAGGGATTCCTGCCCACAGTAGTAGATATAATGGTCATCTGAGTTAAATTCACCCATTCCAGTCCATTTTAGTTTGCTGATTCCTAGAATGTCAACATTCACTCTTGCCATCTCCTGTTTGACCACTTCCAATTTGCCTTGATTCATGGACCGGACATTCCAGGTTCCTATGCAATATTGCTCTTTACAGCATCAGACCTCGCTTCTATCACCAGTCACATCCACAGATGTGTATTGTTTTTGCTTTGGCTTCATCCCTTTGTTCTTTCTGGAGTTATTTCTCCACTGATCTCCTGTAACATATTTGGCACCTACCGACCTGGGGAGTTCCTCTTTCAGTATCCTATCATTTTGCCTTTTCATACTGTTCATGGGGTTCTCAAGGCAAGAATACTGAAGTGGTTTACCATTCCCTTCTCCAGTGGACAACATTCTGTCAGACCTCTCCACCATGACCCACCCATCTTGGGTGGCCCCATATGGCATGGCTTAGTTACATTGAGTTAAGCAAGGCTGTGGTCTGTGTAATCAGATTGACTAGTTTTCTGTGAGTATGATTTCAGTGTGTCTGCCCTCTGATGCCTTCTCACAACACCTACATTCTTACTTGGATTTCTCTTACTTGGTCATGGGGTATCTTTTCATGGCTGCTCCAGCAAAGCACAGCCGCTGCTCCTTACCTTGGAGGAGGGTTATCTCCTCACAGCCACCCCTCCTGACCTTGAACGTTGAGTAGCTCTTCTCAGCCCTCCTGCTCCCAAGCAGCCACCACTCCTTGGATGTTGGGTTGCTCCTCTCGGCTGCCGCCCCAGATTTGGTCTTACAGCATTTAAAATTTTTTTAGTGAAGTACAGTTGATAGCCAAGACATGGAAGCAACCTAAATGTTGATCAATAGAGGAATGGATATTCCTCTGGGTATATGCAATGTATTTTAGATACAACACTTATGTATTTATCTCCCCTTCAATATCAGGCAATGTAGTAGACTTTGAGGAATAAACTGATGAATATGAAGACAAATCTCTGTTCTCACGGAGCATTATACTTGAGTCTCTAGTGTTCTCTGTCACATGCACCCTTACAAAAGATTTCATATGATTTACTATAACTTAGTTTTTATGACTAATAAGCCTAAGTAAACAATTAGACAAAGATAAAGATGTTGAAAAAATAGAGCTTCTTGGAATAGTCTGAAACCTCTACAACTTGCCAATATTGAAAAACTTCCAGACTTTTATTTATACATTGAAGCTTATAGTGCTACCATTTTCTGTAGGTCAAAATGACTGAATACTTGCTGTTTTATACGGTGAAACTTAATATACTTTTCTTTATATCTGGAAATTTCTAAAAGAGTTTTTTTTCCTTAACACTCTTATTAACATTAAAATTGATTTTCAATATGATTCTATGCTTCTGGCTGAATAATCAAATGAATGAAAGTCACTGTTATTCATTCAAAATATTCACTTGAAAGTCAGAATGACTTGACATAAACACTTTTGAAAGAAAAGAATATAAGGTATGAAATTCATGGTACTGAGGAATGGTGGTGGTGGTTTATTCACTAAGTCATGTCTGACTCTTGTGATCCCCTGGACAGTAATCCACACAGCTCCTCTGTTCATGAGATTTCCCAGGAAGAATACTAGATAGGACCTCCTCCTGTAAGAGCACCAAAACCACAACTAGCTGTTGAGGAACCAGTGACAGGAGGATAGTGGAACCTACCAGAAAAAGATATCCCACGTCCAAAGAAGAAGCCACAGCAAGATGGTAGGAGAGGCACAATCATAATAAGTCAAACCCCAAATTCTTAAAGAGTTGGGAATACCAGACCACCTGACCTGCCTCTTGAGAAATCTGTATGCAGGTCAGGAAGCAACAGGTAGAACTGGACATGGAACAACAGTGGTTCCAAATAGGAAAAGGAGTACATCAAGGCTGTATATTGTCACCCTGCTTATTTAACTTATATGCAGAGTACATCATGAGAAACGCTGGACTGGAAGAAACACAAGCTGGAATCAAGATTCCCGGGGGAAATATCAGTAACCTCAGATATGCAGATGACACCACCCTTATGGCAGAAAGTGAAGAGGAACTAAAAAGCCTCTTGATGAAAGTGAAAGAGGAGAGTGAAAGAGTTGGCTTAAAGCTCAACATTCAGAAAACGAAGATCATGGCACCTGGTCCCATCACTCCATGGGAAATAGATGGGGAAACAGTGGAAACAGTGTCAGACTTTATTTTGGGGGGCTCCAAAATCACTGCAGATGGTGATTGCAGCCATGAAATTAAAAGACGCTTACTGCTTGGAAGAAAAGTTATGACCAACCTAGATAGCATATTCAAAAGCAGAGACATTACTTTGCCGACTAAGGTCCGTCTAGTCAAGGCTATGGTTTTTCCTGTGGTCATGTATGGATGTGAGAGTTGGACTGTGAAGAAGGCTGAGTGCCGAAGAATTGATGCTTTTGAACTGTGGTGTTGGAAAAGACTCTTCAGAGTCCCTTGGACTGCAAGGAGATCCAACCAGTCCATTCTGAAGATCAGCCCTGGGATTTCTTTGGAAGGAATGATGCTAAAGCTGAAACTCCAGT
Source organism: Ovis aries (assembly GCF_016772045.2). Taxonomy (NCBI): domain Eukaryota; kingdom Metazoa; phylum Chordata; class Mammalia; order Artiodactyla; family Bovidae; genus Ovis; species Ovis aries. The sequence goes on from NC_056059.1 coordinate 2,638,064, forward strand.
ACTTTGGCCACCACATGCGAAGAGATGACTCATTGGAAATGACTCTGATGCTGGTAGGGATTGGGGGCAGGAGGAGAAGGGGAAGACAGAGGATGAAATGGCTGGATGGCATCACTGACTTGATGGACGTGAGTTGGTGATGGACAGGGAGGCCTGGCATGCTGCGATTCATGGGGTCGCAAAGAGTCAGACACGACTGAGTGACTGAACTGAACTGTACTTCAAAGGATAGCACAAATAAGGTAAAAAAATCAATCACAAATGAAAAAGAGCATTATCAATTCTATATAATATGAGGGACTTTTTATTCTGCATATGTAAGGATATTTACTCAACAGCAGATAGACAAATAACCCAATTGGAAAATTGGCAAAGATTTGAATAGACATGTATCCAAAGAAGATGTACAGACTGTCCAATGAGAACATGAAAATATGCTTAATATCCCTGGCTACTGTTGCTGTTCAGTCTCTCAGTCATGCCTGACTCTTTGTGACCCCATGGACTGCAGCACGCCAGGCTTCCCTGTCCTTCAGTATCGCCCAGAGCTTGCTCAAACTCATGTCCATTGAGTCGGTGATGCCGTCCAGCTGTCTTGTCCTCTGTCGTCCCCTTCTCCTCCTGCTCTCAATCTTTCTCAGCATCAGGGTCTTTTCTAATGAATACTCTTCACATCAGGTGACCACAGTATTGGAGCTTCAGCTTCAGCATCAGTCCTTCCAATGTATATTCAAGATTTTTTTCCTTTAGGACTGACTGGTTGGATCTCCTTGAAGCCCAAGGGACTCTCAAGAATCTTCTCCAAAACCACAGTTCAAAAGCATCAATTCTTTGGCACTCAGCTTTCTTTATAGTCCAACTCTCACATCCATGCATGACTACTAGAAAAACCCTAGCTTCGACTATATGGACCTTTGTTAGCAAGGCAATGTCTCTGCTTTTTAATATGCTGTCTAGGTTGGTCATAACTTTTCTTCCAAGGAGCAAGCATCTTTTAATTTCATGGCTGCAGTCACCATCTGCAGTGACTGTGAAACCCAAGAAAGTAAAGTCTGTCACTGTTTTCATTGTTCCCCCATCTATTTGCCATGAAGTGATGGGACTAGATGCCATTATCTTAGCTTTTTGAATGTTGAGTTTTAAACAGGCTTTTTCACTCTCCTCTTTCACCTTTATCAAGAGACTTTTTAGTTCCTCTTTGGTTTCTGCCATAAGGCTGTTTTTATCTGCATATCTGAGGTTATTGATTTTCTCCCAGCAATCTGGATTCCAGCTTGTGCTTCATCCAGTCCAGCATTTCTCATGATGTGCTCTGCATGTAAGTTAAATGAACAAAGTGACAATATTCAGCCTTGATGTACTCCTTTCCCAATTTAGAACAAGTCCTCTGTTCCATGTCCAGTTCTAACTATTGCTTCTTGATCTGCATACAGGTTTTACAGGATGCAGGTAAGGTGGTCCCAACTCTTGAAAAATTTTCCAGTTTGTTGTGATCCACACAGTCAAAGGCTTTAACATATTCAATGAAGCAGAAGTAGATGTTTTAACAAATCAAAACTATAGAAATACCACTTCAAGCCAACAATCCCAATGCCCATCAACAGATGAATTGATAAACAAAGTGTTGTATACAAATACAAGGCAATGTTAATTGCCAATAAAAATGAATGAAGTACTGATACATGGTACCACATGGATAAACCTTGAAAATGCAAATTAATGAATTAAATCAAAAAAAGACCATATATGATTCAATTTACATGAAAAGTCCAGAAAAAAGAAATCTATAGAAACAGAAAGTAAATTAAAGATTGCTGGAGGGAAAGAGGAGGGAGGCAATAGGAAGTGACTCCTATTGAGCTTTAGAGTGATGAAAATATTCCAAAGTTAGGTAGTGATGATGGTTGCACAACTCTGTAAATAAGATAAAACCCCAAAAATGGTAAACTTTAAAGGGTACATTTTAAAGATTGTTCATTATGTCTCAGTAAAACTATTACAAGAAAAACAAATAGGACCTAATTAAGCTTAAAAGCTTCTGTGCAATGAAAAAAATTGTAAGCAAGGTGGAAAGACAGTCCTCAAAATGGAAGAAAATAATAGCAAATGAAACAACGGACAAAGAATTAATCTCCAAGATATACAAGCAGTTCATGCAGCTCAATACCAGAGAAATGAAAAACCCAATCAAAAAGTGGAGAAAAAACTTAAACAGACATTTCTCCAAAGTGGGCATAGAGATGGCCAATAAACACATGAAGAGATGCTTATCATCACTCATTATCAGAGAAATGCACAAATCTAAACCACGAGATATTATCTCACACTGATCAGAATGGCCATTATTAAAAAGTCTACAAACAATAAATGCTGGAGAGGGTGTGGAGAAAAGGGAACCCTCTTACACTGTTGGTGGGAATGCAAAGTAATACATCTACTGTGGAGAATCATACAGAGATTGATTAAAAAAATAGGAATAGGAATAAAATGACCATTCCACACAGCAATTCCACTACTGGGCATATATCCCAAGGAAACCAGAATTGAAAAAGACACAAGTACCTCAATGTCCCTTGCACCACTATTTACAATAGTTAGGACAAGGAATCTCCTCTTGGCCGCTCCAGCACTGTGCAGCAGTCTAGTCAAGGCTATGGTTTTTCCTGTGGTCATGTATGGATGTGAGAGTTGGCCTATAAAGAAAGCTGAGCACCGAAGAATTGATACTTTTGAACTGTGGTGTTGGAGAAGACTCTTGAGAGTCCCTTGGACTGCAAGGAGGTTCAACCAGTCCATCCTAAAGGAAATCAGTCCTGGGTGTTCATTGGAAGGACTGATGTTGAAGCTGAAACTCCAATACTTAGGCCACCTGATGCGAAGAGCTGACTCATTTGAAGAGACACTGATGCTGGGAAAGATTGAGGGCAGGAGGAGAAGGGGACAACAGAGGATGAGGCAGTTGGATGGCATCACCAATTCAATGGACATGAGTTTGAGAAAACTTTGGGAGTTGGTGACGGACAGGGAGACCTGGCGTGCTACAGTCCATGGGGTCGCAAAGAGTTGAACACGACTGAGCGACTGAACTGAGGACAAGGAAGCAACCTAGGTGTCCACTGGCAGAGGAATGGAGAAGGAAGTTGTGGTACATATATGCAATGGAAAATTACTCATCTATGTAAAGGAATGCATTTGAGTCAGTTATAATGAGGTGGATGAACCTAGAGCCTATTATACAAAGTGAAGTAAGTCAGAAGGAGAATGACAAATACAATATATTAACATATATACATGGAATTTAGAAAGATGGTACCAATGATTCGACATACAGGGCAGCAAAGGAGACGCAGATGTAAAGAACAGACTTTTGCTATCAGTGGAAGAGGGAGAGGGTGGGAAAATTTGAGAGAATTGCATCGAAACGTATACATGACCATATGTAAAACAGATAACCAGTGTGAGTTCAATGCATGAAGCAGGACACGCAAATCTGGTGCTCTGTGACAGCCTGGAGGGATGGGGTGGGGAGGGTGGTGGGAGGGGTTCAGGGTGAAGGGGATATGAATACCTATGGCCGATTCACACTGATGCATGGCAAAAAACCATCACAATATTGTAAAGCAGTTATTCTCCAGTTAGATAAATAAATTAATTTTAAAAAAAAGAAGAATACATTTTCAGCTTAGTTTCTGGAAAAGTATAAAATGAGCATAATGCAGATAAGTTGACTTTTTTCTTATTAGGTAATTCAGAGCTTTCTGTGGCTACCTACAAATGACTCAGTGGAAGTATCAATTTCTGGTATTGATCACCATAAAACTTTTATCACCCACCTAAGCACTAGGAAGCCTTTTCCTTACCACTCCTTACATTAACAGGCGTAGTGTTCTTAGGTGAATAAACACAGCTACTTTGATAAGATTCTAAGCAAATATGTTTAAAAAGTAAGTTTTCCAAAGCGAAAAAGGCACAACAAAATCAAGTAGACATTACCTTTGGATTATCTCTCTCTCTCTAAATCACCCCTCTCTGATTCCTATTTCTTTAGATTATATATCAAATTACTACAGCTTTTCAAATATTACCAAATATGAAGAGAAAGATTCCAGCTATCTATGGATATCTTAAGTGATCTATCCTATTGGAAGATGAGAAGCAAAGAAACTTGAATTTTTACTAACTAGGGGCAGAAAGAGTGGAGTACATTTCTTAAAGGATTTAGGAATGAAAGGACAAACCCAAATCCAGTTGTCTGCTGTTTAAATTCTGATTATCAATAGCGTGATCCGAAAAATGGCACTGTTTCTGGCACAGATCATCCATGAAAATGGTCAGGTTCAAAAGAGAAACAAATTTTTCCTTTATCATGTTCTAAGAAGTAAAAAGAAGAATCTTTTTCTGATAAGAATCCTTAAAAAGATCATCAACATGAGGGTAGGGAAAAACTATCACAGTTTTAATCAAGCTGCAAAATAGAATTAGAGGAGAAGATGTAGGAAAAGTTACAGAACAAAGAGAAAAATGAAGTGAAAGATGCTTAACTAACTCTAAGGAGAAAAGAAGTGACAGATTAATTGAGGAAGAAGACTTCAAGTCTGTTACTCTTGATGCAAGGAGCCTGAGGCAGCACACTTGAACGGAGAAAAAAAGCAAACAAACAAAAAGCCCAAGATTACGATGAGTCTATCTGCCCCTTTCTTTCCTATCTTCGGAATTGCCACCAAAACTCTTAGCTCAGCACTATGTACATATCCACAAGAAAAGTATTTGCCAAAGCGGCTGCCTAATATAATCTTTTTATGGTATTGTATTATATTGCATTTTAGGAGCATGAAGATATTACTTTAAATGAACTTTAACAATATTCGCTACATCTCTAGAGAGATTTAGGTGGTTTTTTTTTTTTAACGTCTAACACATAATGCATTCTTACTTTAAAATAAGTTGGAATAACTTCACCAATTAAAATATGTTTTGATGATAGGTGCATTTTAAACTATAGGTTTAAATACGACTAAATGTTTATGATGTCAATAATATTTTAAAAGTTCCTGTTTTCATAATCTGATTTTGGAACTGTTTCAATTTGTACTTCATATATTCAATGTTTTAATAATAATACTTTTGTGCCTTTATTATAAATGATTAAATATATTAGACATTTAGGTTTCCATTTATAGAGTATTTTACTCCAAAGCTGTAGCTTTGGTTTGGATACTCTTTATTCCTGATAAATCAAGTATCAAACAGACCCGGTAATTTTCATTTTAATAATGTTTTTGTTAGGCTTAGAGACATCTTGGTGTGCCACATAAACTTTTAAAGTAGCTAATGCAAACTTCTAAAGCTGCTGAGACAGATTTGCAAAATTATCATCATGTTCCTCCTCATTAAGCTGTAGTTTAACAGTGTTCCTTCTGCTTCCTATGGAACAATGGTGTCTATTAACTTACATCTAAGACTAAAACCAAAACTTTTATAAAGGCCAATGGGCCACTGTGGTTTCAGGTGTCCAGCCAAGTGCTCTATCAGCTGAATGACTGAGTCACCAGCATGCTCTTTTTGCCTCAGCTGCCAGCCTGAACTTGCTCTCAGAACTGATCTAATAAATGAAAGGAGGGCAGATAAAATATATTATTTAAGCAAACATTTAAACAGTGTCTATTTGTACCTTTAGTGATTTTAATGGTCCCAAACACTTCATAAGTGCCATGAAGATTTACAGACACAGTAAGGAACCCCTGGGTCCAAAGTCATACCATAGAGCACTGTCCTTGAAGGTGAAGTTGCAAACGAAATTGCTCACATTAAGAGCCAGGAAATTTAAAATTGTGTGACAGACCTACTGAGTGAGTGCTCAGTCGCTCAGGTGGGTCTGACTCTTTGCAATTTCATGGACTGTGTCCTGCTAGGCCCCTCTGTCCATGGGATTTTCCAGGCAAGAATACTGGAGTGGGTTGCCATCTCCTTTTCCAGGGATCCTCTCGACCCAAGGATCAAACCCTGGTCTCCTGCTTGGAAGGTAGATTCTTTACCAGTGAGCCACTTGGAAGTAAATGCATACAAACATATGTATATAAGGGAATAAGAGATTATTCAAAGAAATTATTTGCTAAAATGTGGTTGATGGGGAATAAGTGGCAGCTGCATAGATTACATAGCCACAAACTTTCATCCAAAATCTGGGGTCAGATGTGTTTAGAAAAGTAAATATTAGAATATCTATATTCTATTATTTGCTACCACCAGTATGGTCTGAGGCAGCATTCGATCATAAAAATATTAGTATTTCTGCAGGAAAATGTGTAGCTATATCTCTTAAATGGTATGTATAAGGCTCATTACTAGTTTTATGTGGAGCTTAGATAATTTCACATCAAAAATTGTAGATAAGAGTTTGCTGACATCTATTCAAAATGGAATACTAAGAAGAATAGTATCGTATAATGTACAAGAGTATAGTTGCAATATTTTGGCATTCATTTATTACTGTGAAATAATAATAAATATGTATTTTGTCTCCTCCCTGGTTTCTGACTCAGACCTCCTTAATCCCTTGGAATTTCCTGCATAATAGAGACATCTTTTGTTCAAATGACACTATTTTTGGTGGGCTACTAGATAGCTTTGGGATGGGGCTGGTCACCAGAAAGACTATGACATAGTTAGCAATCATCTTCTGGGAGGGGGTATGAGAGGTGGAAACTGAACTGATGATTGATTATGCCTACATGAGGAAGTTCCATAAATTATCTCCATAAATCTGTAAATTCCCACATTTGAAGAGCTTCTGGGTTGGTGAACATGTCCACATGCTGAGAGCATGGTGCACCCCAACTCTAAGGGACAGATGCTCCCGCACTTGGGACCATCCTGGACCTTTTCCTATGCACATAATAATGCCTCTTCATCAGGGTACTCATCTGTATCTTTATAACATCTTTGAAAATTAACCAATAAGTATAAAGAGTGTCCCTAAGTTCTATTAGGCATTACTGAATGCTAACAAACTGAGGAAAAATCATAGTAACCCCAGATTCACAGTCCATTGACTGACAATTGGAGGCTTTTGACTGGTGTCTGAAGTGGGGGCAGCTTTGTGGGACTAGGTCCTGGCCTGCAGGATCTGCACTAATTCTAGGCTAGTGCAGAACTGAATAATTAGTGTCAGAATTGAATTGTAGGACACTCAACTTGTGTCCCAAGAGTTGGAGAATTAGTAGCTGATGTGAAAAAACCCCCACATTTTGGTGTCAAAATCTGTGGGTAGAGGAACAGATTTTTTAAAAATCACTCTCTTCAAAAATATTTCTAGGGTAAATTTGAAAACTGTGCAGGACTCTGGCCACCATACGATGTGAAAAAGTTACTTCTTAAATTGTTTTCTGAATACCTAACTCCATGAAGTTCTGGGTTTTAACTCCTTGTGAATGTGTCTCATTTACATTGAACTGTGTCTACAGCATGAGCCTGACTTATGAACAACTTATATGTAGTACAAGAAAATCATTACAGCACCCAAGATTCTGTAGATCCAATATTGTACTGCCTAGCCCTTAATATTCCACCCCTTAGTAAACTTATTAATACTGAGAGAAAGAGAGAGAGAGATTTGAAACACCATAAATGAGAATTCATTCCCATTAAAGTCTTTATCATTTATGATTTAGAATGCACATAATCTGAATGCAGTGTTCCAAACAATAGCAAGGAGAGTTAAGAAAGTCTTCCTCAGCCATCAATGCAAAGAAATAGAGGAAAACAACAGAATGAGAAAGAGTAGAGATCTCCTCAAAAAAGTTAGAGATATCAAGGGAATATTTCATGCAAAGATGGGCTCGATAAAGGATAGAAATGGTATGGACCTAACAGAAGCAGAAGATATTAAGAAGAGGTGGCAAGAATACACAGAAGAACTGTACAAAAGAGATCTTCACAACCCAGGTAACCACAATGGTGTGATCACTCACTTAGAGCCAGACATCCTGGAATGTGAAGTCAAGTGGACTTCAGAAAGCATCACTCCTCTCACATGCTAGTCAGGTAATGCTCAAAATTCTCCAAGCCAGGCTTCAGCAATACATGAACCGTGAACTTCCAGATGTTCAAGCTGGTTTTAGAAAAGGCAGAGGAACCAGAGATCAAATTGCCAACATCCGCTGGATCATCAAAAAAGCAAGAGAGTTCCAGAAAACATCTATTTCTGCTTTATTGACTATGCCCAAGCCTTTGACTCTGTCGATCACAATAAACTGTGGAAAATTCTGAAAGAGATAGGAATACCAGACCACCTGACCTGCCTCTTGAGAAATGTGTATGCAGGTCAAGAAGCAACAGTTAGAACTGCACATGGAACAACAGTGGTTCCAAATAGGAAAAGGAGTACGTCAAGGCTGTATATTGTCACCCTGCTTATTTAACTTATATGAGAGTACGTCATGAGAAACGCTGGGCTGGAAGAAGCACAAGCTGGAATCCAGATTTCTGGGAGAAATATCAATAACCTCAGATATGCAGATGACATCACCCTTATGGCAGAAAGTGAAGAGGAACTAAAAAGTCTCTTGATGAAACTGAAGGAGGAGAGTGAAAAAGTTGACTTAAAGCTCAGCATTCAGAAAACGAAGATTATGGCATCTGGTCCCATCACTTCATGGCAATTAGATGGGGAAACAGTGGAAACAGTGTCAGACTTTATTTTTTGGGGCTCCCAAATCACTGCAGATTGTGATTGCAACCATGAAATTAAAAGACGCTTACTCCTTGGAAGGGAAGTTATGACCAACCTAGATAGCATATTCAAAAGCAGAGACATTACTTTGCTAAGAAAGGTCCGTCTAGTCAAGGCTATGGTTTTTCCTGTGGTCATGTATGGATGTGAGTGTTGGACTGTGAAGAAAGCTGAGTGCCGAAGAATTGCTGCTTCTGAACTGTGGTGTTGGAGAAGACTCTTGAGAGTCCCTTGGACTGCAAGGAGATTCAACCAGTCCATTCTAAAGGAGATCAGTCCTGGGTGTTCATTGGAAGGACTGATGCTAAAGCTGAAACTCCAGTACTTTGGCCACGTCATGCAAAGAGTTGACTCATTGGAAAAGACTCTGATGCTGGGAGGGATTGGGGGCAGGAGGAGAAGGGGACGACTGAGGATGAGATGGCTGGATGGCATCACTGACTCGATGGACGTGAGTTTGAGTGAACTCCAGGAGTTGGTGATGGACAGGGAGGCCTGGCGTGCTGCAATTCATGGGGTCGCAAAGAGTCGGACACAACTGAGTGACTGAACTGAACTGAACTGAACTGATGCACATAATGGGGTTCCACATCTGATGCAAATAAATAGCTTCTGTTGGACCTTGTGGCTCAGCTGGTAAAGAATCCACCAGCAATGTAGGAGACCTAGGTTTGATCCCTGGGTTGGGAAGATCCCCTGGAGAAGGGAAAGGCTACCCACTCCAGAATTCTGCCTTGAAGAATTCAATGGTTTGTATAGTCAGTGGGATGGAAAAGAATCAGACGCAGCTGAAAGCCTTTCACTTACTATTAGACCTGACCTTCCCACAGATAACAGTTATATATATTAGACAGCAAAAAAAAAAAAAAAAAAAAATTGATGACCCAGAGCTAACTTAAAGAGGCTTTCACCTGCCAAAGATGAAACTATTTGACCTTCTTCAATAATGACAGTAAAGTCAATGAATCAGACCCCATCAAATGTGTTTAAATTCATGAGCTGATCACTTTTTGACAGTCAGTAAACAAAGAGATAGTATCAAACATTCATCTTGTTTCCTGAGAAAACTGTACCTTTGGTTATCAAAATAATACATAAAAGAGAGTACCTTTTCATTAATCTATTTAACTAATACATGTAAAAGAAATGATTAAAATATCACTGTTATATAGCCCTTTACTTCCCTGATGGCTCAGACAGTTAAGCATCTGTCTACAATGAGGGAGACCCGGGTTCAATCCCTGGGTCGGGAAGATGCCCTGGAAAAGGAAATGGCAACCCACTCCAGTACTATTGCCTAGAAAATCCCATGGACAGAGGAGCCTAGTAGGCTACATGTTGTCCATGGGGTCGCAAAGAGTTGGACACGACTGAACGACTTCACTTCACTTCACTTCACAGCCCTTTATATCCCTTTATGTAGTTGCTTCAATCGAGTCTGAGTCTTTGCAAACCCACAGACTGTAGCCCACCAGGCTCCTCTGTCCATGGGGTTCTCCAGGCAAGAATACTGGAGTGGGTTGCCATGCCCTCCTCCAGGGGATCTTCCCAACCTAGGGATCAAACTCATTTCTTGGGTTGCCTGCACTGCAGGGTGGATTCTTTACCATTGAGCCACCAGGGAGCCTTATATCCCTTTAAAGTATCTATCTATCTATCTATCTATAGTCAACATATACTATACTTTACAGTATATAATATATATGTATGTGTGTGTGTGTGGTATATATACATGTATATACTGTATATATATATGTATATATACATATACACATATATGGTGTTAGGAATATATGTGTTATATATGTGATCTTAGGAAAAATGAATGCTTAATGTCCTTTCTACACATACACACATACCTGCCCCCCACACACATATTTAATGCCAATATAGGTATATGCTTGGAGAAGGAAATGGCAACCCACTCCAGTAGTCTTGCCTGGAGAATCTCAGAGACAGAGGAGCCTAGTGGGCTGCCGTCTATGGGGTCGCACAGAGTCGGACACGACTGAAGCGACTTAGCAGCAGCAGCAGCAGCAGCATAGGTACATGCACACATATATATGCTTTATGCATCTCCCTCTCTCTGTATATGCATATATACACATTTGACCCTTGAACAACACGGGGGATAGGGGTGCCAATACCCACATAGTCAAAAGTCTGCATGTAAATTTGGCTTCTCCAAACTTAACTATTAATAGGCTGCTGTTGACTAGAAATGTTACTGATGACATTATTAATTAGCACATATTTTGAATGTTAGACATATACTGTATTCTTACAATAATCTACAGAAAAGAAAATGTTATTAAGAAAATTATAAGGAAAATACATCTACAGTACTGTATTGTGTTTATTGACACAAGTTTACATCGTCTGCTTACAAGATGAATTATCTGTCCATATTTTCTTGTATGATACAAAACACTGTAGATATTGTATGTATGAGTAACACTAGACATCAAGAATGAAAAGATGATGTGAAAGAAATTCTTATGTATCTGTAAGTATGAAGATTTATGTATTGATAATGAGGTAGCAGCAATATGATTGTTTTGTGGTGACCTAATGTAATCAATACAATCGCTTCACACTAGCCATCAGTGAAGACTACATGCTAATGAATAAATCATAAAATTTTATAGCATGCAGTGTTATTAATATTCATTACAGCTTTTTAAAGCCTCATCTATGATGACAGTCTGAGATGCAAACTTTCCAAATACGAAAGAGAGGCATATTATATAGTAATTCTTTGAAAGCAAAGTTCCACATTATTAATCTTATGTTAAATATCACTCACCTTATGCTTATATAAGGGTAGGCTATACACTTTAGTACCTCCTGCACAGGATGTTCTACATGATACTTAGGCTTTGATGATAATGACGACAGAAATGTCTCTTACAGTTCTTGCTGTACAGCTATTAGATTTTCACATGAAGGCACTCACACACACAAAAGAAGCATGAAGATTATTTACTAATCAGTAAATGGTAGTGGATCACCATAAAGGTCTTCATCCTCTTCATCTCGAGTAAGCTGAGGAGGAGGAGGAAGAGAAGGTGTTGGTCTTGCTGTCTCAGGGGTTGCAGAAGATATAGAAGGGGATGTAGATGTAACTTTGCAGAAATACGTTGTAATCTGTGTCTGATTTTTTGCTGTTGTCATTTCTCTAAATATATTTTTGTATTACTGTGTATCATGTTTGTTACACCAGTTGTCTTACTGTGCATACTGTTCGTTGAACCCAGGGTAGGCAAGGGGCGAGTTAAGAGGCTGGAAGGAGACTCGAGGCGCTGTACGATCTGCAGACACTTTTATTCTCTTCTGGCTGACACAGAAACTGAGGCAGCAGATATACCACAACACAACATAGCTGCATACAAACCCTCTCCTGGCTGACGCCGCAGCTGTAGCAGTAGACACGCTGTATTCTCTCCTGCCGTGGCTGACCCAGCGGACATAGCCCTGCCACAGCAATAATGTCACCACTTTCTTAAGGGGAGCCCATATATCCATACCGCCCACAAAACCCGTGACCTAGTGCATACCTCGTGACGCACATGCTCAGTGCTCTCTCAGCTGTTAGGATAAGTGATCTTAGCTGTTATAACCATTATTTACAAAACGTGACGTGGAAGAGCCTGAATATGCCATCTTGGCTAATTTGCTCTCTCCCCACAATTTCTCTACAGATTCCCATCCTTTTGCTATTTGCTTTGTTTCATAGAAGGGTCCATGTCATAGAAGAAGTCAAAAGGAGTCTAGGATAATTAGAACCATTCTGACAGACTGTCTGATGCCAACTTGTTTCCTGGCACTGCCTCTTCCACATCCTCCTACTTCTTGTCTGGCACCGCTTTGCAAGCACTTATCTCTGTCAAGTCATCTTCTGCTAATTCCTCTGGTGTAATGTCTATTAGCTCTTGAATTTCTCAAAGATCCATATCTTGAAAGCCCTCCCTCTTATCTTTTTTTTTTCCCCCATATTCATAGGCTCTCTCATGACCTTTCTTGCTCTATCAGAAATCCTATAAAGTCATGAACAATATCTGGATATAGATTTCTCCAGCAGGAATCTGTTGTTTCAGACTCAGGGTGTTCATAGTCTTTACTATAACAACAATGGCATCTTCCATGGTGTAATCCTTCCTAGACTTCCACCATCTTCTATCAGAATTCTCTTCTGTAGTACTGAAAATCCTTTCCATAGATATTGTATCTATGGAAAGTCCTTTCCATAGATATCATAATAACCTTTACAGGTCATTATCACCCTCTGATCTATGTGTTTAAGGGCAAGTAGACAGCTTGGGTGCCTTCATTCTTTAACTCATGCAGTTTTGGGTGGCCAGAGATGTTGCCCAATATCAAAAAAACTTTAAAAATCAGTCCCTTTTGCTCAAGAGATATTTTCTTACTTTAGAGACAAAACTCCAATGGAAATACTTCAAAAAAAAGTGTTCTCATTGTCCTGGCCTTCTTGTTGTCCAGCCTGAAGACTGCTGGCTGGTGTTTATTGTCTCCCTTCAAGGCTCAGGATTAGCAGCTTTATAAATAAGTACTGAACTGATCAGAAATCTGACTTCGTTTGCACCAAACAGTAGAGTAAGCTTACACCTTCCTGCCTCAAACCCTTCTTTCTTCTCTTGCTTATTAATGAATATCTTTTATGGCAATTTTTCCAGAAAAGGATCACTTTATCTGCATTAAAAACCTGTTCAGGCAGATACCCTTTCTTCTCAATTGTCTTAATGTTATTTTGGAACTCATCACTGACTCTCGGTGTGCAGAAGTTTCTCCTGTTCAGTTCAGCCAATCAGTCATGTGTGGCTCTTTGCGGCCCCATGGACTGCAGCATGCCAGGCCTCCCTGTCCATCACCAACTTCTGGAGCTTGCTCAAACTCATGTCCATCTAGGCAGTGATGCCATCCAACCATCTCATCCTCTATCATCCCCTTTTCCTGCCATCCATCTTTCCCAGCATCAGGGTCTTTTCCAATGAGTCAGTTCTTCACATTGGGTGGCCAAATATTGGAGTTTCAGCTTCAATCGGGATCTTGCTCCTGTTATCTTGACATTTTTAAAGGCAAACTTCTTTTCTAAAATTATCAAACCATCCTTTATGGGCATTAAATTATCCATCTTTGGATTGTTCATCTTTCTTTAGTTGTCATATAATGGCCTCATATTAGTCTAGAGGTGTGAATTTCTTATAATAATCCTGTATCCACAAAAAAAGCTAATTTCATGGCTGCAGTCACTGTCTGTAGTGATTTCGGAGCCCAAGAAAATAAAACTTGTCACTGCTTCCACTTTTTTCTTATTTGTCATGAAGTGATGGGACCTGATGCCATGATCTTAGTCCTGTGATGTAGTCCACTGGCAAGGACCATCAAAGACTGCTGATAAAAGATTTTCATTAATACCTAGAAGAGGTCTTGGTAGACATCAGGTATTCAATGCATATCTGAACAGACTCATCCTCATATATGTTTCTTCATCATTTAGCCATTTTAGATGCTCTTTGTACATTTCCCTTTGGGCTTTTGCTCTTTGGGCTTTACTGGTGGCTCAGACGGTAAACCATCTGCCTGCAATGCAGGAGACCTGGGTTCAGTCCCTGGGTTGTGAAGATCCACTGGAGAAGGAAATGGCAGCCCACTCCGGTATTCTTGCCTGGAAAATTCCATGGACAGAGGAGCCTGGTAGGTACAGTCCATGGGATCACAAAGAGTTGCTCATGACTGAACAACTTCACTTGTGCATTCCCCAGCTTTTTTTTCCCCCACTTAGTGCTTTATTATCCATAATAATGGGCAACATACCTAGCAGGAAATTTTAAATAACAATTAAAATTTAATTTGCCATCTTTTTTAATTGAATACTTTAAAATTATTGTTAAAATTTAGTGAGGGTGACCGTTTCTAACTTCATCTCCATTTATTTTAGCCATGTTCTCATTGTGGAGGTGTTATAAAAGAGGCAATCAAGTCAAACACCAGGAGAGAAAAGGAAAAAAAAAAAAAGCCAACTCTTGAGCAACTGAGAATAGACGGAACATAAATTGTTTGACTCACTAAGCAAGTCTCCATGGAGGAAATTATTATGCATAATGCCTCTAAAACCATAATCTTCCCCTTAATGACTTCTATCTACCAACCTATTCAAACATCTCATCTTTCAACTATTAAGAACATTCAGTCATTTCTGGTTAGGGAAGATAAATGGCTTCCTTTGAGTTCAATAGTTTAAGAGCTTCAATAGATTAAGATTAAATTAGTTAATCCTGTTTAACTAAACTCATCTATTAGGAACCATAAAATCTGTGGTTTGACAATTATTGTACATTTGCTAAATAAGATACTCTGACAGGATAAACCCACCCTTAGGGCAGAGAATGAAGAAGAACTAAAGAGCCTCTTGATGAAAATGAAAGAGGAAAGTGAAAAAGTTGGCTTAAAGCTCAACATTCAGAAAACTAAGATCAGGCATTTGGTCCCATCACTTCATGGCAAATAGATGGGGAAACAGTGGAAACAGTGACAGAATTTATTTTCTTGGGCTCCAAAATCACTGCAGATGTTGACTTTAGCCATGAAATTAAAAGACGCTTTCTCCTTGAAAGAAAAGTTATGACCAACCTAGAAAGCTTATTAAAAAGCAGAGACATTACTTTACCAACAAAGGTCCATCTAGTCAAAGCTATGGTTTTTCCAGTAGTCATGTATGGATGTGAGAGTTGGACTATAAAGAAAGCTGAGAGCCAAGGAACTGATGCTTTTGAATTTTGGTGTTGGAGAAGACTCTTGAGAGTCCCTTGGA
This sequence comes from Ovis aries, assembly GCF_016772045.2. NCBI lineage: Eukaryota > Metazoa > Chordata > Mammalia > Artiodactyla > Bovidae > Ovis > Ovis aries. The sequence continues at coordinate 2,653,627 of NC_056059.1, forward strand.
TTGCAAGGAGATCCAACCAGTCCATTCTAAAGGAAATCAGTCCTGAATATTCATTGGAAGGGCTGATGATGAAGCTGAAACTCCATTACTTTGGCCACCTGGTGCGAAAAACTGACTCATTTGAAAAGATCCTGATGCTGGGAAAGACTAAAGGCAGGAGGAGAAGGGGATGACAGAGGATGAGATGGTCAGATGGCATCACTGACTCAATGGACATGAGTTTGAGTAAACTCTGGGAGTTGGTGATGGATAGGGAGGGCTGGTGTGCTGCAGTCCATAGGGTTGCAAGGTAGGACACAATTGAGTGACTGAACTGAACTGAACAGGATAAAATACCTCCTATGTTTTTATATTTGTCCTTATCAGCAAGTTTTCCCCCTTTGGACAGTAATGTTAAATTGATTGTGCTAATGAAAGTGAAAATAGCTATTTCTTTTAAATAAGAGGTCATTTTTAAACTGAGACTTTTTTGTTTTGGGTCTGAGGTGACACTATAGTCTTGAATTTAAGCATTTAAAAGGGAAAGTGTTGTTTTTTATTTTTAAAGATATTTTAAATGTAGACCATTTTAAAAATCTTTATTGAATATGTTACAATATTGCCTCTGTTTTCTTGGCTTTTTTTTTGGTCACAAAGCACATGGGATTTTAGCTGCTTGACCAGGGGTTGAGCTCATACTCCCTCACTAGAAGGCAAAGTCTGCACCACTGACCAATAGGGCAGTCCTGGGGAAAAGATTTTAAATCATAAAAGCTTTCTTTTCCAAAAACAAACCTTGATATTCTGTAGTTTTACCATATGCTATAGAGCAGAGAAAAATGAAGATTTTATAGTAAGGGACATTCTTAGTAGGCAGAAAGAAGCAGAAGACCTTACAGTAAGAAGAAGAAGGAAAGAGAAAAGAAAAGTGAACCAAGTTTTCTCTGCTATCATGTCAAAATTTAGGACACTCATATAACCCCAGACATATTAGAGGAAAGCTAAAAGCAGAGAGGCTTGTACCTAGTTTTGTGTTAGAAAATCTAGAAAGAAACTGAAAAGCAGATGTTTTTTGTCACAACATGAGATGACATAACAGTATGGATGGGGAGGCTTGTAGTGATTGGCAGAGAATGCCCTGGGAACCCCAAGCTGCCTCATTTCTAGGTGAGCTATGTGAGCAGTATATTCAGCATTATAGCAATCCAAGGCTATGCCCCAACCACTGATGCTGAAGAAGCTGAAGTAGGATGGTTCTGTGAAGACCTAAAATTCCATATAGAACTAACACCAAAAATAGGTGTCCTTTTCATTATAGGGGACTGGAATGCAAAAGGAGGAAGTCAAGAAGTACCTGGAGGAACAGACAGGTTTGGTCTTGTAGAACAAAACAAATCAGGGCAAAGGCTAACAGAGTTTTGCCAAGAGAGTGCTCGGATCATAAAATACACCCTCTTCCAACAACACAAGAGATAGCTCTACACATGGACATCACCAGAAGTCAATATTGAAATCAGATCGATTATATTCTTTGCAGCTGAAGATGGAGAAGCTCTATACAGTCAGGAAGAATAAGACTGGGAGCTGACTGTGGCTCAGATCATGAACTCCTCATTGCAAAATTCAGATTTAAATTGAAGAAAGTACAGAAAACCATTAGGAAGCATTACTACAAATAAGGGTAGTGGAGGTAATGGAATTCCAGCTGAGTTATTTAAAATCCTAAAAGGTGATGCTGTTGAAACGCTGCACGTAGTATGCCAGCAAATTTGGAAAAACTCAGCAGTGGCCACAGGACTACAAAAGGTCAGTTTTCATTCCAACCCCAAAGAAGGGCAATACTAAAGAATGATCAAACTACAGCACATCGTGCTCATTTCATATGCTAGCAAGGTAATCCTTCAAGCTATGCTATGACAGTACATGAACTGAGAACTTCCAGACGTACAAATTGGACTTAGCAAAGGCAGAGAAGCCAGAAATCAATTGCCAACATTTGCTGGATCACAGAAAAAGCAAGAGAAATCCAAATAAACACTCTCTTTTGCTTCATTGACTGTGTTAAAGCCTTTGACTATGTGGATCAGCACTGTGGAAAATTCTTAAAGAGATGGGGATATCAGACCACCTTCCCTTCCCTTCTCAGAAACCTGTATGCAGGTCAAAAAGCAACAGTTAGAAATACCAATAACCTCAGATAAGCAGATGATACCACCCTAGTGGCAAAAAGTAAAGAGGAACCTAGAACTTCCTGATGGTGAAAGAGTAAAGTGAAAAAGCTGACTTATAACCCAACATTCAAAAAAGTACGATCATGGCATCAGTCCCATCACTTCATGGCAAATAGATGGGGAAACAATGGAAACAGTGACAGACTTTATTTTCTTGGGCTCCAAAATCACTGCAGATGGTGGCTGCAGCCCTGAAATTAAAAGATGCTTGCTCTTTGGAAGAAAAGCTATGACAAACCTAGATAGGGTATTAAAAAGCACAGACATTACTTTGTCAACAAAGGTCCATATAGTCAAAGCTATGGTTTTTGAAGAATTCATATACAGTTGTGAGAGTTGACCCATACAGAAGGCTGAGTGCCAAAGAATTGATGCTTTCAAACTGTGGTGCTGGTGAAGGTTCTTGAGAGTCCTTTGGACAGCAGGAGTTCTAACCAGTCAATCCTAAAGGAAATCAATCCTGAATATTCATTGGAAGGACTGATACTGAAGCTGAACCATCAATACTTTGGACAATTGATAGGAAGAGCTGACTCACTGGAAAAGCAAAACAAACACAACTCTTTCCCTGATGCTGGGAAAGATTGAGGGTAGGTGGAGAAGAGGTCAACAGAGGATGAGATGGTTGGATGGCATCATTGACTCAATGGACATGAGTCTGAGCAAACCCCAGGAGGTAGTGAAAGACAGGTAAGCCTGGCATGCAGCAGTCTATGGGGTTGCAAAGAGTTGGACATGACTTAGCAACTGAACAACAACAAGGAAAATGATAATAAATTGGTAACTTGAGCAATCATCAATGATAGGAAATAAATATTTTCCTGTGGAGGTTCCAAAACTGTACCCACTATTGGCAATTAAATTTATGACTTAGGCATATATCCAAGGGGGAATTCCCTAGTGACTTAGCGATAAAGAATCCACCTGCCAATGCAGGAGGTGGGGTTCCATTCATGGGTTGGGAAGATTCCCTGGAGAACGAAATAGCAACCCATCCAGTATTTTTGTGTGGGAAATCCCATGGACAGAGGAGCATGCAGTCTTAAAGAGTCAGACATGACTTAGTGACTAAACAAAAACAACAACATATATCTGTCATTTAGTTATGGTTTTTTGGGCATACTGAAAGTTTTCTATATTTTCAGAAGTAAAATATTAAGAAATTTGTGAAGTAAAAGTGAAGACTAACAGATATTCCTCATATTTGAAATTAAATGTCTTAGGAAAATAAGATTTTTTTTTTACTTAAAATTTTGAACAAAAAATGCTGAGATGGTTAAATACAATTTTTATTTTAAGCAAGAACTTACAATTCATTAGTTTACAGACAAGCTGAAATAGAAGGTAATATAACTACTCTTTAAAATGAAATTACAGACTGGATTGACAATGACTTTACACAACTAAATGAATTTATCTTACATAACACATTAAAATTATCTTCTATATATTATGAACTGACATCCAAATCCACAGCTCTTATACATAAACTCCACATGTTAACAGAATTTGTTGATTTTAAATACATAGTTACTATGAATATATTTTAGGTGATCACCACACTTTTTTTCTCCTTAGTAAATGCTGAGAATTATGACATATGCAGACAGTGTATAAGAGACCTTAAGTCAGCTTTGATTCCATTATTAAGAAATCCATACAGAATTGGATTAAGACAACAGGACATCATGCCTAGCAAGTGACATATGCAATACACCAACTTGAAATGTCTGTTTGAGATCAGGTTATCATTAAAATCGGTCACCACGTGGAAAAGGTGTAGAGGCATCCAGCTCACCGCAAACACTAGTATCAAGATAGTCAGTCTGTAGAAAACACTTCGAGATCTCTTTTTAATTCTCATGATAGACTGGTTTACTCTCATTTCATGAACATCTGAGTTTTCTTCCGGTTTCACCTCAAAGCAGGTGGGCACCCCTGGTACGAACTTACTGGATGAAGGGAGCGGACTCTTCCTGGAGCCCGCGTGCTCCAGAAGCCTTCCGGGGCGGTTCTCCAGAGGCGGCCTGGCTGGGGCGGGCAGCACAGAGGCCGTCTTCTTGCTGTACCGCCTTCTGTGCTTCCTGATGAATGAGTAGCTCCACTTCTGGCTGCTGGGGAGCTTCACTTGGGGCCCACTCTTTTGGGAAGGATGGAGAGTTAAGTTGATCATCTCCTTTTCTTCCAGTTGGTTTTCTTTGTTGGACAATCCACAGCTTATACTCCTGCAGACACTAGTATGACTTACAGTTAGACAAACTAAGGGCAGAATATACTGAACAAGCAATAAACAGATAGTGAAAGCAATTCGATATGCATCAGATGGCCATGACTCGACACATAGATACCTGTTGCTCAGCAATGCCGAGCCAAAGGTCTCCTGAAGTTCCACGAGGCTGTGAAACACTGGGAGAGGAGAACACATTGCAAAACCCAGTGTCCAGACAGTGGCGATCAGGAAATAGCCATGGTTAGCCGTTAAATGATTAGATACAGGATGTTTTATCATATGATACCTGACAATGGCGATGGATATTAAAATTAAAGTGGAAACCAGAACCGTCACACATTGAAGGAAAGGCATAATGTGACACATGACCCTGCCAAACATCCACTGATCCAGCAAGACCGAGGTCAGTGTGAAAGGTGAGCAAAACAGCACAACCAAGATATCAGAGAAGGCCAGGTTCCCTATGAGGAAGTTGACTGTTGTCTTCTGATTTCGCTTCCTCATGAGAGCCATCAAAATAAGCAGATTCCCCATAAAACCAAGAAGACTTACAAGTGTATAGAGTCCAATCAAAAAATACTGCAAGTCATCAACACTGCTTTTATAGTCATCCCAGACTGGGAAATCAGAGTTCTGAAGAGCAGCAGTATTGTTCTCACCAGCAAATGTTTTGTTGTAATAATCCTTGAGCTCGGAATCCATATTATACTCCTGCTTGGAATAGAAAGACATTAGTTAGGAACCAAAAAAAAAAAAAAAAATCATGACAACTATAAATTAATCCTTTGAGAAGGAAACAAAATTTTACCATTTTCTCTTGTTACCTTATTAATTTACTAAGAAAGGTTAGTGAAGTCTTTACCTGGCACCAAATACTGTGCAAATATCAGCCATAACAATTATAGTAAGTTTAAATCTTTCATCATCATTTCTATGATGTATTGACTCATGTTAAAACAGTAGACAAAAAAAGTAGACCTTTTTTTTCACTTATGTAGGAAAAATGTAAGGGAAAGAAAAGGAAAGTGTGGATAAGAACTTCAAGATATCTAGTTATAATAGCTAATTAATACTTTGTCTAATGGAGATACATGTTGTAGTCATATCTTAGACATTTCTTTCTATCCTACATCAATCAAGGTCAAACTTGAAAGTAACCTACCCTAAACTATTCCTTGATCTATTCAATTGGATGTGATCTCCTTTGAATCCCCAAATATTTCTGTTTATAGAATCTGAGACTATATGACACAATTTGCTTTGCACTGCAAGTATAATAAAAACCAGTTTATCTTATTTATGTATAAGCAATGGGAAAGCAGAAACTGTCCTTTACTCACTGTGATATTGACCATAAAACATGGCACAGTAACGTCATCATGGCACTGTTTAGTAAATATATGTGGGAAAATGAAAAATTCAAACCAGAGTCTAATATCCCAAATATATCAAGTTCATAAAATCTTCCGATTTGAGCTTCTCAAGTGTAGATACACTATCATAGGACCTACATGTACAGAGTACGCACTCAGTAAATGTTTACGTGAACACAATCTTGACAGCGAAATCATCCTGTGGTAAATTCTCAGTTCTCTGAGACCTGCAGATTATGGTGAATTAAACCACTGACCAGCTAGCTGCTGGTATATTTAAAAACAAAATTTACTTGTTTATTTTTTAATTTAAAAATTGAAAATATATTTCAGCCTTAAAAACACTGAATAAATTCATTTTGTTCAAGGAAGATATTATAGCATAAAGAAGTGATACTAATATGCTGCTGCTGCTGCTGTTGCTGCTGCTGCTAAGTCACATCAGTCATGTCCGATTCTGTGTGACCCCCATAGACGGCAGCCCACCAGGCTCTCCCGTCCCTGGGATTCTCCAGGCAAGAATACTGGAGTGGGTTGCCATTTCCTTCGCCAATGCATGAAAGTGAAAAGTGAAAGTGAAGTCGCTCAGTCATACCCAGCTCTCAGCGACCCCATGGACTGTAGCCTACTAGGCTCTTCTGTCCATGGGATTCTCCAGGCAAGAGTACTGGAGTGGGTTGCCATTACCTTCTCTGGATACTAATATAACATATCATAAATTTTGTCACCTCAGGGATATTAATACTATTAATACCACAATGATATTACTTATTTACTGTTACATATTACAGATTTTATATTATTGTCTAATGAAGTACACAACTGCCTAAAATATATCAAGAAGAGGCAAAAGGAAAACCTTCTTCCCTTTAAAAAAGCAAGTGCTTCCCATTTTTTTCTAAACAAGAATATCCTATAGAATACTCAGGATAGCAACAGTTAGTTAATTCTGATGCGTATACCTTGTAACAGAGATCCTGATATAGATAGATGTAGATAGATAGATATAGATATAGATATAGATATGGACATATATAGAGATACATATATCTTAAAAATCAGCGTAAGTTTATCAATCTATTTCTAGATCTATAGTTGGGTAATTATGTTAAAAACTATAAAAATACATATATATATCTAAATTAATAGTAAACAATTATCTCCTATTTATAAGGGATATATAGATCCTGGGCCAATAAATTTCCAAAGGGCAAATCTTATTGCGCACATACATTTGTCGTAAATAACTTTTCAAGTATACATAGAGCAGTTTTCAAATAGCATGATATAAGCATTGTTGTACTATGAGAAACTTAAAAGCTTTTTTCACAACTTCTATAACAGATCCTACATTATTAAGTTTCTGAAGGCCAGCTGCATTCCTTTACAGTGAGACATCACTCAGTCATGTCCGACTCTTTGTCCATGGAATTCTCCAGGCCAGAATACTGGAGTGGGTTGTCTTCCCTTCTCCAGGGGATCTTCCCAACCCAGGGATCAAACCCAGGTCTCCCACATTGCAGGCAGATCCTTTACCAGACAAACCACCAGGGAAGCCCCTTGTAAAGATAAATGAATTCAAAAGTTCAGGATCTTATTCATTTATTCTCAGGTATTAATCAATAATTTACGCTGATATCGTCTCAAGTTGAAAAAGATAACTGGTAAGTACAATAATGACTCACCAGGCTTACTGAATCATCCCACTCATCATATTCCCAGTCAATGGGCTTCCTGCCGCTCCCCTGGACAGGTCCATAAGCTTTTAATCAGAGCAGCCTGGATTGGCCTTCCTGCCTCATTTCCTGAGCTCCAGTGACCCCCTGGCTCCATCTGGCTTCTTCCCCATCCTATTTACACTATTTACACTCACAGTCTGTAAGGCTGCTTGTTACCATGATTCCTTTATACTCAGCTGTTCTTCTCTGGATTCACTTTTTGAAAACAGTCCTTTTTAGTTGAACATCAGTAGTTACTGATTGTCCCCCCTGTGACCAAGGCAAAGACAGAAGAGAAACTGGACAGTATACTCCATAATGGCTTTGTGTTTTCTGGGGACACGTAATTGTAGGGTAAAACATCTTGAGAGTAAAAATTACTGTCCCAAATGTGAAGTAAGAGGAGAAGCAGCACTATCGGTGATGACAGAAGAATGTGGCGTGAGTCTAAAATTCAGAGTGCCTCCAGCGCATGCTCAGGTCTCTCTGGGAGACTCTGATGGAGAAAAGGGAAAATGTGCTAATTATTTTCATGATTTTAATGATGCTTAATAGAGTATGTTGTACATAGTAGATGCTAAATAAATGTTACTTAATCAAATTACAAAAGTAGTTTAATTTTCTCAGCTTTAAAATAACAGAAATGAGTCACCTGGGAACATGGACAAATTTAGCATAGAGTGTGACTATATGTGTATATATGTGTGTGTGTGTGTGCTTAGCCATGTCTGACTCTTTGCAACCCCATGGACTGTAAACCACCAGACTCCTCTGCCCATGGAATTTTCCAGGCAAGAATACTGGAGCAGGTTGCCATTTTCACTTCCACAGAATCTTTCCCAACTCAGAGATGGAACCTGGGTCTCCTGCATTGCAGGCAGATTCTTTACCATCTGAGCCATGGTTCTAGTATATGTGTATATATAAACATACATGCACACGTATATGTACATATGTATAAACATGTTATATGTATACAATAATATATGTATGTATTCATGTATTGAATATACACAGATATATTAATACATATTAATATATTGGATATTGAATGTCTATTTATATTCTATATTCATATATATTTAATATTCAATGTATGAATATATAGAATATTGAATATACATGCATATATGTATGTATGTCTATTTACATATACACATATATTAGAACCATTGAAATCAGACAAGGTTTCAAAAGGCCCGCAAATGAAATGAAGAGTACCTACATAGGCAATTGTGATAATTTACCATGTTTCAACTAAAAATTATGATCAGGCCTCATTATAAAATGTGTCCACTTTATTTCACTTATAGTGTGTTTTTACAAACTGAAGGTTTGTGGCAACCCTGCATAGAACAAGTACATCAGCACCATTTCTCCAACAGCACATACTTACTTTGTGTCTCGGTGCCACATTCGGTAATTCTCTCAATAGTTCGAATTTTTCATGACTACTTGTTACTTTGATCTGTGGTCAGTGACTGTTGATGTACTATTGTAATTGTTTTGGGACACCATGAACTGTATCCATATAAGATGCGACTTAATCCACACACATGATGTCTGTTTTGACTGCTCCACTGTCTGTTCCCCAACCTCTCCCCCTTTCCTTAGGCCTCCCTACTCTCTGAGACACAACAATATTGAAATTAGGCCAGTTGTTAATTCTACAATGACCTCTAAGCATTCAAGTGAAAAGAAGAGTTTCAAGTCTCACTTTAAATCAAAAGCTAGAAACAATTAAACTTAGTAGGCAAGGCATGTCAAAAGCCCAGATAGGCTGAAAGCTATGTTTCTTGTGCCAAATAGTTAGCCAACTTGTGAATGCAAAGGAGTTCTTGAAGGAAATTAAAAGTGCTACTACAGTTAATACATGCTGCTGCTGCTAAGTTGCCTCAGTCGTGTCCAACTCTGTGCGACCCCATAGCAGCAGCCCACCAGGCTCCCCCGTCCCTGGGATTCTCCAGGCACGAAAGTTAATACATGAATGATTAATAAAGAAACTGCCTTATTGTAGATACAGAGGAAGCTTTAACGGTCTGGATAAAAGATCAAACCAGTGACATTCCCTTAAACCAAACCCTAAACCAGACCAAGGCTCTAACTCTCTCCAATTCTGTCAAGGCTAAGAGAGGTGAGGAAGCTGCAGAAAAGTCTAAAGCTAGCAGAGTTTGGTTCATGAGGTTTAAGAAAAGAAGCCTTCTCTAGAACCTCAACGTGCAAGGGAAAGCGTCAAGTAATGATATAGAAGCTGCAGCAAGTAACCCAGAAGATCTAGCTCATATATAATGCAGGTGGTTACACTGAACAGGTTTTCAACGTAGACAAAACAGTCTTATATTGGATGAAGAGGCCCTCTAGGATTTCCATAGCTAGAGAGGACAAGTCAGTACCTGGCTCCAAAGCTTCAAAGGACAGGCTGACTCTCTTGTTAAGGGCTAATGCTCTAGTGACTTTAAATTGAGCCAATTAATGTTTATTATTCAGAGAATACTGGGGCCCTTAAGAATTCTGCTCAGTCTATTCTGTCGGTGCTTAATAAATGAAACAACAAAACATGTCTATTGAAAACATGGCCTACCAAATTTTTTAAGCCTGCTGTTAAAATCTACTGCTCAGGAAAAAAAAAAAAAAAGTTCCTATCAAAATATCACTGCACATTGACAATACAACTGGTCACCCAAAAGGCTGATGAGATGTAAGAGAATTCATGTTTTTTCCATGCCTGCTAACATGACATCCATTCTGCAGCCCACGGATCAAAGAGTAATTTCAACTTTCAAGTTTTATTACTTAAGATAGAGAATTTTGTAAAGCTATAGCTGCCATAGATAATGATTTCTCTGATGGATTTGGGCAAAGTCAATTGAAAACCTTCTAAAAGGTATTCATCATTCTAGATACCATTAAGAATATTTGTGATTTATGAAAACAGTCAACATGTCAATATGAACAGGAGTTGGAAAGAAGTTGATTTCAACCATCATGATGACTATGAGGAGTCAAGACTTCAGTGGAGGAGGCAACTGCACCTGTGGTGGAAATAGCAAGCGAAGCCTGAAGAGCTCACTGAATTGTTACAATCTCATGATAAAACTTTAAGGGGTAAGGAGATGCTTCTTATGAATGAGCAAAGAAAGTGGTTTCTAAAATGGAATCTTCTCCCAGTGAAAATGCTGTGAAAGTTGTTGAAATGACAACAAAGAATTTAGAATATGACATAACTTTAGTTGATAAAACAGCAGCAGGGCTTGAGAGGACTGACTCCCACTTTGAAAGGAGTTCTACTGCAGGTAAAATACTATTGAACAGCATTGTTTGCTACAGAGAAATCACTCCCAAAAGATACGATTAATGGGACAAATTTCATACTTTAAAAAACTGTCACAGCCACCCCAAGCTTCTGCAACCATCACTCCCCTGATCAGTCAGCAGCCACCAACACTGAGGTAAGAGCCTTTACAGCAAAAAATCTATGACTCACTGAAGGCTCAGATGATAGCTTTTTTTTTTTTTTAGCAATAATGGATTTTTAATTAAGGTATCTACATTGTTTCGGGGCTCCCCAGATGGTGCTAGAGGTAAAGACTTGCCTGCCAATGCAGGAGGCATAATAAGAGACACTGGGTTCGGAAGATCCCCTGGAGAAGGGCATGGCAACCCACTCCAGTATTCTCTGTCCATGGGATTCTATCCATGGAATTCTCCATGAGGCCCTTGGGATTCTGTTCATGGGATTCTCCATGGGGTTTGGAGAATCCCATGGACAGAAGAGCCTGGTAGGCTATAGTCCATGGGCTTGCAAAGAGTCGGACACAACTGAAGCTACCTAGCATGCATGCATGCACATTGTTTTATTAGACATAATATTACTGCATGCTTAATAGACTATAGTGTAAGTATAAGTTTTATATACACTGGAAAATGAAACTCATGTGACTTGCCTTGTTGTAATGGTCTGGAACCAAGTCTGCAATATGTCTGAGGTTTGCTCCAAAATATCTTCATTGATAAAGGCTATCACATAAGAACACAAAACTGAAAAGGTAAAAAATATTTACAACATTTATACTTAGATGAAAAAGGACATCAGATTGTATAGTTGGTGGCTGGTACAATTCTATTATAATATATGCACATAAATATTGAACTCATTGAATAAGGAAAAAACCACTATGTCATAAAAATGTCATCCTGAATATTAACTGGACATGACAAAACTGAAGGCAACACTTCTAGCCTGCTCTAAAAGACACGAATTTACACATAATTTGAAAGGGAGGCCTTTTTTGTTAATGAATAGCTAAGAGAGATCAGTTGTTCTTTCTTCATTCAACTAGCATTTATTGAACATCTGATATGCTAGGTGCTTTGCTAGGCTGTGGCAGAAGAAAGATAACTGATACAAAGTATGATGTGAAGAATATTCTGAGAGATAAATTAAAGGTCTCTGATGAGTTGTTGCAGACTACAATTGTCTCATACCCCAAAGGCCCTCGATGGATGACGAATCAATGAAAGAAAGGCATTCTCCTGATGTCTTTTTTCACTACAGTTTGAACACGTATTTCTGGGGAATCCTATGAATATTTATTTGTACCTACTGATAGATTATCTTTTTTCCCTTATGCTTTCTCTCATCTCACATTCATTCATTCATTCACCATTCACTTATTCATTTTATTTTGCTGTGACTATGTAGTTAAACTTTCTATGCTCTTCCTGTAGCCCCACTCCACCCCAAGTACACACATAGCACCAAAGATCATGCTCGACGCTAAAGCAACCTTCTGTAAATTTTATCTTGGATGGATACCTTCTCACAACTAAATAATGGATATTGCAAATGAGAGAAGAGGGCAAAGAGGGAATGTTAAACTTTCTTTCAAAGTGTCTCCTTGTAGCCTGGGAACATTTTGCACATCAGAAAAATTCTCTCTAATAAGATTCAAGTCTTCTGTTTCTTTACTTGAAAAATTTATACCATAGGAATAACTTTAAAATGAAAGGTGAAAAAACATAGAGGGTTTCTTTCCTTACCCCCTAATTTCTCTTACTTCCTGAAAAACACAACAAACAAGCCTATAATAGAAATGGAAATCTTTTTAATAACAATCTGCTTTTCAACAAGTGTTGTAATGAATGTGTACAATTTTATGCAGCAGAAATATTTTACAGATAATAAAAATAATATTAAATGTGAACATCTCTTCATCTTAGATCACTAGAGAAATTATGAAATAAAGAATGTTTTTAAAATGAAATATTATTTTAGAAGAAATCCGATATTGACTGTGTGAAACCTTTTGTGGTGCATAATTTTTGTTCACTTTTTAATACCTGGTTTTAACCCCCCTCCTTCACTCAGAATTCCCAGGCTGAAACATCAAACTTTTGTCCTCAGTGTAACAAGTTAAAGAAAGGAAAGTTTCTGGTCCAACTGTGGTGACGTTTTTTAAAAAGCAGTATCTTGTAAAGACACTGTAATTTTGTTATATTGTAATTGTTTATAAAAATTGATCTAGATGTGACACCAAGACTTATGGAATCTTGTGAATAGACTTTCAGCATTTTAATAGTTCTTAAAAAGAATAGGAGGAGCTGCTTGGAACTCAGAGGACATAGAAGGACTGAGCTTATACATTTAAATAGGTCGCTTTGCTGTGATCTTTTCCTGCCTTATGGAAATACACATCTTTCTTCTCAAAAAGGTTACTAATCACACAAAATAATAAAATATGTGCAATTGTTTCCCCTCTAGCAATGATAAAATATCACCTGTTGCCCACTTTGCTGTGATCCTGGGACAATGGCTATGTTTCACGTTCTCAAATATCCCCATGATGTACTTCTAAAGCCAGAATCTGGCAAAATGTGAATTGTAAAGAAATACTGTTCCGGTCAGCTGATAAACACGCAGGCACAAGCCACCCTCTCTCCCCATTTCTAACATCAGTTTCTTTTCTCTTGAGAAATCTGAAATTTAAAATTGCATTTGGGAGGCAAATTTCGCTGAGTGCGCCTCAGGTGATTTCCACGGTCTCCCAGCAAAGGTCCGCAAGCTCGGGGATGAATTCCCAGCCTCAGAACTCGAGGCTCTGGGACGTGTCGGGATACCTGCCCAGGAGCTCAGACCCGGGCGCACGGCTGCGGGGTTCCGGGCGTCAGCGCGCGGCGCTGCAGATGTTCGGCGCCCCAGGCCCCCGCCTGGAGCCCCCCGGAGCCCCCCGGAACCCCAGCTCCGAATTTGCCGGGCTTCCCCGCGCTCGCCCTCTCCGGGCGCCGCGTCCTCCCTGCACCCGTGCCCGCAGGACCCTAGACACACTCGTCCCGCTCAGCTCTGCTCACCCACGCCCCGGCCACCGGACTCGCACGGAAGCGCCGCTGAATCCTTCCCTCTCCCTCCGCGCCCCAGAGGCGCCCGCTCCCAGCCCGGACCCCTGATTTCAAGCCCGGCCCTACGGGCACCTCGGGGCGCCTCGGCTCCCGGGATCGCGGCCGTTCCTGCTCCCGGCGGCGGCAGGGACTGGGGCCGCCAGAGTAAGGACCGCTCCCGCCGAGCTCCCCGGCCCTGCTCCCCGAACCCGCTCGGGGCGCCCCCTACCTTCGGATCGGTGCGGGAGAGGAGGCACCTCGTCTCCCGGGTAGGGCCCGCCAAGGCTGGGCCAGGAGGTGGGCTCGGGACCGCTGTGGGCGCAGCAGCGCCGTAGCTCGGGCTCCCCGGGAACTCTTCAAGGCCCAGGTTTTCTGCTTGCTCGAAAACAGAAAAATAATAAAAACCCAAAGCAAGCAGAGCGCCGGTCTTTCTCGCACCTTCCACTGTGAGGCGGGGAGGCGTCTGGGCGGCGGTCGCCTAACCTTCCCGGGCGCGGGGTTGCGAAGGCACCCGGCGGAGCGGGGCCGGCTTCCTCCCCGCGCGGCGCGGGCGGCGCGTGGGCGCCAGGCGGGGAGGCTGCTGCCGAACCCTCGCTTCCACGGGCTGCGCCTGGCAGCTACAGACGACGGGGAGGGAAAGAGCTGTCATAGGTTACAAAGACCAGACAAACAAAACTTGTCCTCCGTGTCTGCTCAACGTGATTTCCGTCCTCAAGATGTCCAAATCTGTATCCATCCTGTAGGTTTGCCTTATATTTGATTATCAGTTGTCAGGAGCCTATGGTTTCTCTGTGTGAGAGGGTGTGTGTGTGTGTGTGTGTGTGTGTGTGTGGGTGGGTGGGTGGGTGTGTGGGTGTGTGTGTGTGAGAGAGAGAGAGAGAAATTAGGGATGAACCGGTAATAAACCCCTGTGTCCCTATCCTTTGAAGTAAAAGTCTTTTCTTTTAGGCTACCGGGTCTCTGAGTCTCTAAGGCTGCTTCAGAGCTAATAATTAGGAATGTGAAGATGTAGAAATAAAGAATACCTGTTGGACTGGGGAATTGGTAACAATTTAGAATAAATGGACCACATGGCAGAATCATTAGGTCCCTGAAAGATACAGGCAAAGGGCTGACACATTCCCAGGTTGTTTTTATAGGAAGCAGATCCCCACCAGATGAAAATTTATGACCGTTAGAATATAGACGCTGGACTGTTTGAATCCAGAAGGTTGATGATGCTTGAAACAATATTGATGACAACCAGTTCCAAGAATCGTGCATAAGCTGGTCACTCACCCAACAGCACTCCCTCTCACACTGCTTTTAAAACCCTCTCCCTGAAAGCCATCTGGGATTTGATTTTGAGCTGCCCATTCTCCCGTGCCTGGCACCTGCGATAAACACCGCAGGTTCCTGCATGGCAACCTCGTGTCAGTAGACTGGCTTTCCTTGTGAGGGTGAGCAGAACCAAGTTTTATTGTGTGACAGGAAGAGGGTCACAAAGAGGGTCTTTGACCATAGCTAGGTCTGAGAAGGGGTGTGCTTCTTAATGCACACTTTAAAACTGAAAGCTGCTATGTGACAGTCACAGTATCCCATGTCTAGTGATGAGTGCAATCCGGTGGGAATAGCACTCTCTAAACTGGAGAGCACTGTGTCCCCTGGGAGCAATGTTACTTGCAAATCTAATTTCTGGGGGCAGTAAATATTAACTATTACCCCAGAAGTCAGAGAAAAAAAATTCCTGTGCCCCCTTTCTGCTGAATTTTAGTATTTGATATTCAGGGGACCTGTACAGACTGTTGTTGCAGCAGCCAGAGCTATCCAAGAGCTCACGTATATAAATGTCCTATTTCACTTGCCACTATTTTAACACAACAAGCATTCTGAGAACACCCATAGGCTTGTGGGTGAAAGGAAAAATGAAAGTGTCAAGAAGCTATGCCTGGGGAGAACAGAAAGCTTGGTTCTTAGACTTCCTTAACTCCAGCATCTATACTGTATAGTGCCATACCTGCCATGTAAATTTCTACCCTTCTATCCCCTGTACAGTTACAATACACGCCTACTTCTGGGACACATGGGCTTTAAAACAACTTCCAAAAGAGGCCCCTTGTGACTATTGTCTGGGAGGGGGGAATGTCCCCCCTCTCACTTTTGGAGTCCTTGTGGCTGGACTAATGATAAAATGGACACAAGGTATATTTATAGGAGAAAAAGAAGTATATTTTAATTCATTTGCATGGAGACCTTATAGAAATGAGACCTCAGAAGTGGCTAAACCAGGAAGCTTTTACACTTTTTAGACAAACAATAAATTTGTGAGAAATTGACAGGACAAGGGAGTTTAGGCTTTGGGTGCTTAATTAGTAAGGCATCTAAATAGAGTTTGTGCTTGGAGCAGTAAATACAAGAAATAATGTGGTTTGTTTATACAGGCTCAGTCGTGTCCGACTCTATGTAACACCTGGACTGTAGCCTACCAGGCTCCTCTATTCAAGGAATTTTCCAAGCAAGAGTACTGGAGTGACCCAGGGCAGGCAGACGCTTTACCATCTGAGCCACCAGGGAAGCCTTACACAGGCTGCTCTGCCCAGATTTCCTGTCTCTGGTGATGAAGATCTCTTTCTTCCTCCACAAGCAGGGAGAGGACCTGTCACAGGAGAGATTATTTCTTGATTCCAGAGAGACAGAAGAGTCAGAGTGTCTCTCTCACACTGGTCTCTTTCTTTTTTTTTTTCAATAATTTTTTTGATGAGGACCATTTTTAAAGTCTATTGAATCTGCTATAATATTGCTTCTGTTTTATGTTTTGGTTTTTTGACCAGGAGTCACGCAGGACCCTAGCTCCCCAACCAGGGATCAAACCTGCATCCCCTGCACTGGAAGGCTATGTCTTAACTACTGGACCACTAGGGAAGTCCCACATGGGTCATTTAAGTAATTTAATTAGAGGTAACAAACATGCCATCTTGGCATATTTTGAGGTGGCCCACCATGAGCCCTAACACTATCTTCCAAAAGCAAATACAGCTGGTCTATGCAATAAGCTTTTGTATGTTAAAAAGAAAATTGTATTTTGTTCTTTCCACAAATTTCGTTTTTTTTCTTTTGATGATATGAATCTTTAGGTTGGAATTAATTATTAGAGAAAAAAAAAAAAAGGACAGCATGTCTTTGAGATGCAGATTGTGTTTAAGCCACCATTTCTGTTCTCACCACATGCGCAAACATGCAAGCCTCAAAAAGAGAGTCAGAATTTCTTCTTTAAATACACATTTGCCATACATCATTAGAAATCCTTTCTTTTGAAAAGAATTGTCAATTTGTAAAATTTCAACAATTTGTTACATAAAGAAAATATGAAGATAACTGTGCTTTTATTTTCAAATTTCTCAGGAAGGATTCAAGATGAATCATTATAATTCTGTAGAGTATAATAGTGTAATTTTGTTTCTACTTGATGGAGTGTCATTCAAACAGAGGAAGTATCAACACTACTCCTGGGAATAGATGTAGTAATGTCCACCTCTGTTCTATGTATTTTTCCCACTCACTATTTGCAAAATGCTCATTTGGGAAATTAAGTTGGGTTTTATGTGTGTTACAAAATTAAACTGGCCATTTTCCAGTTTTCATAGTTCTTTATCAGTTATGGAAGGAAGCATATCTATAAAGGTAAAAGTTAAAATTGCTCGGGAACTCCTGAGACAAATTATTGAATAATAAAACACTCCAGACAATGCCTGGGGTAACTTTTCTCTGAGGAACGTCTGTTGTTTTTATCAAAGTTATTGCTGCTTTTCAATAACAACTACCATTTGTGGAGACTAGTTACTGAAGTGCTTTGATATAATCTCAAATGATATGTGATCTCAAACATTAGTTATAGTGGGAGTAAATCAATGAAAGAAAATATTTTAGTTGTATTTTTTTCTCTGAGAATTTTTGTTATATTCACTAAGGGTAAATGTTTCTTTGTCCACTGTTTCTATCATGATAAATTTAAATCTTTAATTCTTAAAAGGTATGGAAAGGGCCATTTCTGCGTATTAAACATATTTTTATGAGCTCACTGATGCATTGATTTCCTTGGAATCTAGTAGACTGTCATCTAATCAATATTCAGGACTTAAGGCAAGGAACTAACTTATAATTGTGAAATACATTCAATTTAACTAATGAAAGCTAGTTTTTAAAAAAAGTTACTCCAAAGTATTTGCATGCACAGAGTCGTTTTCTCAGGGAATTCAATTATAACTTTGAGGTGCTAAGAGGAAACTATAAACATTTCATAGTCTTCTGATGAGCACTGTGCTACTTAAGCAAGCAAAACTCTTTCTTTTTGATGCCCTAATAATTAAAGCACTAAATATAAATCAGTGACTGATGCCAGTTTTTTTCTCAAAGCAATTTTTCGTGTTAAAAATACCTACATACTTACATGTGACAAACATTCATATAGTTATATGATCACATATCACCTATGTGTTTGTGTACTCATCATTTGTCAAAATACCTGGATTGTAGCTAGGTTTTATCCCAAATTAATCATGTGGTTGTAGACATACAATTTTATCTTTTTAGTCTTTACTTTTTTTGTCTGTAAAACAAAATATTTTGACTAGCAGATCTGGAACTCCCTTTCATTAGGCAGGAAGTTAGCTGAGAGCAAGGAGAGGTGCCCCTTCAGCTAAACATCCAATAGCCACCTAATCCCCACCCCCACCTAGCAATTTACTAGCCCTGCCCTAACATACCCCCATCAGTACTCCAAAATAGTCAAGAGGCTGGAAAAATTCCCCACAGGCCTTCTGGCAGGACTTTCCCTACTCTGAGACATGCCCACACTTCACACTATCATGTACTAAAGCAACCTTCGGTGGCCATTGGATTCATTAACTGCTCATAAATATTCCGTGAATACATACATCTAGTTATAACAGACTGAGTCATGGGAAGGGCATGCTACAGTAGACTTTCTTGTTATATAACCTGCAGCTGCCAATCAAGACTGTCAATGAACAACTCCCTGCAGTAGGCAAATGGCCACTGCCTTTCAATCTCTGTGCCCCAGCTCTTCAGGGCCATTGCCTCCCTTGGCAGGCCCACCTCTCTCTTGAGCTGTTCTTCCGTTCTTTCTTTCCTTATTGTCAATAAACTTTCCTGCAACAGGTAAGGACTTAGGTTTTCTGTGTCCTTACGGAGAACCAAAGCCCATGGAGGAGGTCTCCACTATCACTTTGAACTCTGAATACCTATGCCATTAACAAGCACGCATTACAAATATATGGGTAGAACAACAGCTTATCTGGGTCTGCAGAAAAATTTGATGGTCATAATCATTATTTGTTTCCCCTTCATACTGGGTAAAGGGGAAGAAAAAGAAGAAAGAAATATTGTTGATACAATTTCCTATTATTTTTGTACCTTCTCTACCCTGCAACTGGTAATAACTCTATAGTAATATTTAATTCATTCTTAAAAGTTGTGGTGTTTCTTAAAGCAAATTATTTTATATCTAACTACATTATTTAAGACTTTTATTACAAAAAATATAAAAAATGAGAACATGAATTCCTTTAGAGACACAATATTCTATGAAAAAATTCACAAAAAGTCATATATTCTTCCCTTTTGTAGGTTAAAACCCCTCACAAAATGTTGATAAATATCACCTCAATATCATTTTAAGATAAATTTCCATTTCTTAGTGAATTTTTATGGCTAAAACATTAAATCTAGTTTTAAGTCTAAATATGGCTTTGCTATATTTAAGTGGAAATGAAAAGGAAATAGTTTATTTATTTTTGGTATGTCAGTTTGTTTTTAAGTCTTTAAAAAGGATGTTTAGAGAATGGTTCAAAGCATAAGCTCAGAATCAAAAGTGGATATGGTTGAATGCTCTTCAAAAATCTATCTGTTACCACCTTCTTACTTTTATGTTCATGGATAATCCAGCTTTTAAAAGTATATTATTCAGCAAGTAAAATAGTTATGAGACATTTTCATTACTAGACATTATATTCATTTTCAAAGTCAGCGAGGTCCATTACTCAAGCCTACACTGAATGGTGAAAGCAGAATTCAACATTTAGGAAAATCAAAAAGTTTAAGAAGAATCCAGAAGAGTCTATTAATCATATGTAAAAAAGGTATACATGTGTGATTCATATGTATAAAATGATAATAATCATCATAGGTACAAATGCTAAAGATATTTTTTAATGTTTGAGATGAACAAGTGGACTTGATTTGTGATGTTCATAATTTATATAGTCCTATCCTACTTCTCATTCTTCAATCCCTCAACAAAACTATTTTTAATATCTTATGAAACACCAGATATTATTCTAGACCCTAAGCTTTAAGAAGTGAAAAAAAAAGTTACTGCCTTCCAGAGATTACAGTATAGCTGCAGATCTGTAGAATATATAACTGTCTGCAATATAGTGTGTTTGAAATAAACTCAGAGTGCAGTAGGAATAAAAATAGGAATATAAATACAAATTCAGCCCATGGGAGGAATCTGTAGAGATGGGAGATAGATCTAGGAGAGGGCTTTGTAGTTGAGAAGATACTTGAACTGAAGTTGAAAGAATTGGTGCAAGTTAAACCAGCAGATGGAGGGGGTGGGCAAAGTAAGGAATAGGGGAGAAGACACAGAGGTGATAAACAGCAACATTTGGAGACCTGAAGACAGCTCAGTTTAACCAAAGTTTGGGAAGTGGGTAGAGGATCACACTGAAAATATTTGTTCAAAAGAACACTGTTCATACTTTTCTTGAAGGTTCTGGAGAGCAACTAGATGATTTCAGCTGAGCAGTTTTATCACCGAACTGCTGTGACAGCAGCTGGTGGCAAAAGAACAGCTCAGTAGAGAATTAACTAGAGCTTGATGGATATAAAAGAACACATTTGAGAAATATCATGCTGTGAAATCAACGGCAATGTGTGACCAGTTGCCAAGTGACCTATCACCCCTGAGGCCAGCTGAATCTAAGTGTGTGTAAGAAAGGGAAATGCCGGGAATGATCCCCAGGTTCTGGCTTGAGGGGCTGAGAGGATAGCACAGGGTTGGATCACGTCCACTAGCTGTGCAGCAAGTTTGCCAAGGAAACCTGGGAGAGGTCTGTGCTTCACATGGAGTACAAGAGAGTTGTTGATGGCAGAGGGTATGACTATGCTTCAATGTGAAAAAAATATAGATTAAGATCTCTGTTAAATGTGGGAATTTCAGAGCTGATCAAGGAAGAGACAGTAGCAGGAAAAGCATGGTGCACAAGTTTTATTTGGCTATTCTTTTTTTTTTTTTCAAATCAAGAGTTTTTATTGTCTCTTTAAAGGATCACAACTGAGTCCATAGAACCATCTGAGTCCAAACAACCATCTTGTTGTTTCTGCAGCAGGACCACTGAGATCTTATTCATCAGCCTGCTGAACTGTTCCTTTTTCAGATACATAGATACCATCCAAAAATTTTCTGATATCCTTGTTTTTAACTGTGGTGGCTTGCTGAATCAAAGCAGCTGAATTTGACACAAGTTCAATGTCATTTCCTTCAAGAATCAACTCATCTTTCTGGGCTTGAGATACTGAACAGGCAACCCCTGGCCTCATTCGAACCCTGCGTATGTATTTTTCACCCAAAAAATTTCGGATTTCCACAAGAGAACCATTCTCCTGAATAACAACGTTGATGGGGAAGTGGGCATACACCGACCTCATCTTGTAACGGAAGCCCAGTGTAACACCCTTGATCATGTTCTGTACGTGACTACAGATTGTGCGAACAGTGGCCAGTTCCTTTCTGTTTCCCCACCATTTGTCAACACGGAGCCTCTTCTTTTTCTTTCCAAGGAGACTGAGTTCTACATTGATGTGATTGAAGTCCCTCCGCAGGGTGCCTCTGGGGCCCTTCACAATAACTGTCCGTCCCTTCAAGTTAATGTCGACATTTTCTGGGATGTCGACAGTCTGATTGCTGAGAATGGTCTTCATTCTCGCAGTAGATGCGGCAAAGAGAGCTTGGCTATTCTTGAACAGGCTTGCATGACAGGGAAGTTTCTCTGAGCAAGACACCTCCCAGAGATAGCAGTATGGGCTACCACTTAGAAGGAGGATGGAACAAGGAAACCCCTGGGGAGAAGAAGAAAATAGAGAGTGGTTTAGAGACATTTAGAAAATGCCACTCACCAGCAAGATGGGGAGACTTGGGTCAGAAAGCTCTGAAGGGCAGCATCAGATGAGTGTGTTTCATCACTACAGGATTTGTCATTCATGGTTAGCAGATGTTGAGTGCAGTTTCTCAAAGTATATAAAGTAGGTAGGCTCTAAATAGCTAAAAATATATTTATTTGGACTCTATTAAAACAGTTAGATGTGTGAGAATTTGAGATTGGTGTGGTCTGGCATCGATGTCTTGGTCTGCTGTGAAGAAGTAAACAGTATGGGTACCATTTTAGGCTAATACTCAGTGGCCATCACTGGCTCATTGATATAACAGGATCCTAGGTAGAGAGGCACCTAAGAAGGAGATGGAAATGCAAATCCTGGGGCAGAAGGCTGACAAACAGCAAGTAAGAAAAGAGAACCACCTGAAGTGTAGTTAGTAAAGTCAAAGGAGAATAAAAAAGTTTGACCGTCCAGGGGTCAAACGAGACAAATGCATCCATAAAGAAAGTCTGAATTCTGTCCCCAGGTGTAGTCATTGGTGACACAGGCACATGGGCCACTTGAGGCCCAGTGAGAAGACTGCAGTGAAAGGCTTCATTCCTAGAGGAGTGGCCAAGACAGACACAGCAGCTGAAGAATCTCTGACAAGGGTGGACAAGGGCGAGGAGTTGTTTTTAAGTGTTGAGTCAAGAAAAGTGAGTTGTTGACCAAACTGGTGTTTTTGGTTCTGTTTTTGTTGTGTAACAAGCGTCTCAGAACTTAATGGGAAGACAACAACTCATGGGATCTATGCTCACGGATTAAGTCCGTCAGCATCTCAGGAGAGGACAACGGCAGTAGCTTGTCTGTGACATGGTATTTGGGGCATCATCTGGGAAAATTCAGTGTGTTGGTATGACTTAATGCTTGGAGTCTGGATCAGCTAGGCTGGAGGACTCACTGCCAAAATGAAGGATGCGAAGGAAAATAAATACCCTATGGTAAACAGCATTATTTCCTTCTTTTTATGGCTGAATAATATTGCCACCACATCTTTTTTATCCATTCTTCTGTCAATGGACATTTAGTTTGCTTTCGTGTCCTGGCTATGGTAAATAGTGCTGCAATGAATATTGGGGTGCATGTGTCTTTTTAAATTAATATTTTCTCCAGATACATGCCCAGGAGTGAGATTTCAGGATCATCTGGTAACTCTATTTTTACAACATGGATGGACCTAGAGATGATTATACTAAGTGAAGAAAGGCAGACAGAGAAAGACAAATCTGATGATACCACTTATATACGAATCTTAAAATTTATGCAGATGAGCTTATTTACAAATCAGAAATAGACTTACAGAAATAGAAAGTAAATTCATGGTTACCAAAGGGGAAAGAGGAGGTAGGGACGAATTAGAAGCTTGAGATTAACATATACACACTGCTTGATATAAAATAGATAACCAACAAGGATCTACTGTATAGAACAAGGAACTATACTCAGTGTTTTGTGATAATCTATAAGGAAAAGAATCTCTCTCTATGACTCTTTGAGACCCCATGGACTGTAGCCCACCAGGCTCCTCTGTCCATGGGATTTCCCAGGCAAGAATACTGGAATGGGTTGCCATTTCCTTCTCTAGGAGATCTTCCCAACCCAGGGATTGAACCTGTGTCTCCTACCTCTCCTGCACCGGCAAGCAGGTTCTTTACTACTAGCGCCACCTGGGAATCCCTCATAAGGAAAATAATCTCTTTCTTTCTCTCTTTATGTATATACACGTACATATAATTGAGGGCTTCCCTGATAGCTTAGTTGGTCAATAATCCACCTGCAACACAAGAGACCCCAGGTTGATGCCTGGATCAGGAGGATGCGCTGGAGAAGGGATAGGTGACCCCTCCAGTATTTTGGGGCTTCCCTTGGGGCTCAGCTGGTAAAGAATCTGCCTGCAATGCGGGAGACCTGGCTTTGATCCCTGGGTTGGGAAGATCCCCTGGAGAAGGGAAGGCTACCCACTCCAGTATTCTGGCCTGGAGAATTCCATGGACTGTATAGTCCATGGGAGCGCAGAGAGTCAGACTCAACTCAGCGACTTTCACTTTCTTTTCTCCAACATATAACTAAATTACCTTGCTGTACACCTTAAACTAACACAACATTGTAAATCAACTTAAACTAACACAACATTGTAAATCAACTCTACTTCAATTAAAAAAATACCCTAGTGGCTTTTACTCCTTTCAGACAGAAGGGGGAATCCACTGAGGCTGAGGATATGAAGTAGGAGCCTGGAGGAGAGGGGTGGAAAATTGAAATAGTTTCTAAGAGGAGAGGAATTGGGAGTCCCCAGGCCTGAGAATTTCTGAGTAACACTTAAGCCTCAACTGAGATTTTGAACTTCTTGTTGCAATACTCTGCACAGTTGACTTATTTCCAGCAATATACAATACTAGTGGAAAGTGGTAGCTATACAGTTTCCTAGGGTAAGAAGGGTTGGGTTATACCACAGACCTTACTTGGATATAAACCTCATTCTATATTTATTGATATGTGTACCTGAGGAAAGAAAAGCTCTAGCTAAACCTTAAAGAAAGGGGTGAATGAGGAATAGTTACCCTACCAAAGTGATACCTGGGAACATTTCTTGCCACCTCTGTGCTCATTTGTCATATTATTTAAATGCATATAAATGAATCTTTCTCTTATTTGGGGGAAAAACTGCCCAATCTCAAGTTAGGAATTAGCCTTACTTCATGGGGTTAAGTTTGATCTTCTGATGTGCTGTGTTGAGAAGGGGTCTAATGCCAAGCCTGGGATTTCAGGGGTGAGGCGGGATGAACAGAGAACTTTGTCCTGGATGATGGAAGGTCAGTGGTAGTGTTCATCCTGCCCTTCTCTCTAGCTATACCTACTCCTGTTTGAGATACGAAGGGAATGGTAGTAATTACAATAAAAAGTGATAGTAGTACAATGACAAAGCTCTTTTCATTATACCATGTAATACATACATAGAATTACACTTTTGTAAAATAACATTACACGTTTGTTGAATGTTTAAAGAGTGTCTAACAGGATGAAATCTGCGGAAAAATGTTCGAATATTTACCAAGTAATTTTAAGATCATTGTCATATAGAATTTATTCTGACAGAATTTTATAACAAATGCTCTAAATTTGTAGCCTTCTTCCTTGAGTACATTCCCATTTCAAATCAAGAGCAAATCCATGACCAATATTTGGTTTCTTCTATACTACGAAGATAATTGAATTGTCTATATACTTGCATACTAACATTTTAATTAAACCAACTGTCACTTCTTTCTGTTAATTCTCTCAAAAAGATAGCTGAATAAAGTGATTGTACTGATCATTTGTACTAACCAATTTAGTCAAAATTCTTTACCTACTATATTTTATTGGTTCAAAGATGAGGACTTTAAAAATATTTTAATATTATGAGATTTAATTACAATTGATTGTATGTCATTTCTTTACTAGAAGCATTTTTTCTTTCTTGGTGGTCCATAAAATAACATTGCAACTTACATTCTATGGCATCATAGATTCAAAGAAAAGCAGAAGGTAAGTCACAGAAAGAAAGAAAAATTGGCATCTAATAATTCATAGAATAATGAACTGATTCACCAACATACTTCATAGTAAGTTCTTTCCAAGCAGAATTTTCTTCTAATCAATATCACCTACATTCTAATTTTCACAGGTAGTATTAAGTCCTATCAAGATTTTTCTGTTGACACAACATTGTTAGTCAACTACAATTCAACAAAATTAAATAAAAAATATTTTTCTGAATGATGTTGTGGTAATTCTCATGTATCAAGACCTTACAACATTTCAGGAACCTTAACCTTTATAGCAGAAATTCATCAGGCAGCCAATAAAGTAATTACAGTGGGTAAATTCCAGAGTAAATATAGTGACAGACTTTTATCTAGCCAAGGAGTGAATCATGGAATTTACAGCACCAGACCATAAAGCTCTTCCAATTTTTAAATGATAAAACTAAGATCTACAGAGGTTTAAGGTGTAGATCCTATGCTTCTGTTTAAATGGTAGAACAAGACTGTTGCGTGAGAGAACATGAGAATAAATCACTAATTTAATTCTCCCATTCATGATTTATAGATCTGGCTGTTGTGAAATTTCACAGGATGCCAAAATTTTTCTCTCTCTAGCAAAGGTTAGGTTTTACCTAGCTTTAATCTCAAGGAGCAAAGTATGCAACTGACTGTTCACTTAATAGTAGACAGAAATGAAGATCTTTAACACTCATACTTTTTAATCTTTTTGAGAAATTGAGATTATTGTTTAACACATTTTCTGAGCAACTCATACTACTTTGCTTATTTCAGATCTTCTATAAGATTACATTATAAGAAGATCTTATACTGTGCTTATAAGTTTTTTACTTCACATATTGCAAAGAGTCTTTAGTAAATGATATTCCTAGAAAACTGTATAAATCTGTTTTCATTCAGAGTTTCAAAACCTCCCTTTGTATCATAAAATTTGAAGTGGAAAAAAGTCTTTGAAACCAAAAATTTTTCAAAGATTAGTATTTGACATTAATGTCTCAAGAATGCAGCTTTATAAATTGGCCTTGGTGGGGACACTTTATAAAAAATTAAGATGATTAAATACAATGGACATCGTAATTTGGGCATTCTTGAAGACATGCTTTTATTAGTATTCTTGGAAAATACAGAAAAGAAAGTGTCTAATGACTCCAAATTATATTCTTAAATCTAAAATATTTGCTGATATAGCAAATTGTTTACATAAAAATTCTCAGAGAATTAAATTATTTCATCTGTAATTCTTGCAGCAGAGTAAAAACAGCCAATTTGATGATGAGGAGCTGGGGTAAATTTGTTTGTATGAACAGAATTTGACTTAAGGGATGGAGTAAACAGAGAGTGTATACAGACCTAAACAAGTTATTTCTCTTTAAACAATTGAAACTCCTAAAGTGTCTTATATTTTCATCCTTAGTTTAGAAAAAAGAAAGTATAAATACCATTTTACTATTCTTTAATCATTAGTGGGTTTTAAAAAAATATGATCATATGTATTGTTATAGTATATCTATTACCTGATGGTGGTATTTTGATTCTTGGTCATAATCCCTTTCTAACTTTATAAAAATACAGTGCTCAGTCATATATGACTGCGCCCCACGGACTGTAGCTCACCAGGCTCCTCTGTCCATGGAATTTTCCATTTAAGACACTAGAGCAGGTTGCCATTTCCTACTTCAGGGGAATCTCAACCCAGGGATCTAACCCGTGTCTCTTTTCTCTCCTGCATTGGCAGGCGAATTCTTTACCACTAGGGCCACTTGAGAAGTCCCCTTATAAAAATATACCTAATGACAAATATTTTAGAAACCTTTTTTGAGAGGGAGGAACTACAGAGATTATTTATATAAATAATGAGATATAATTTCTATTGAACTTTAAATAGTATTTCATCAGTCTAACAATTAGAAAGATAAAACATTTTCCAACAAAGTTTAGGTAATTCCATTTGTCTTGGAATTTTGTTCTGTTTGTAGTTTGAAAGCAGATTGCAATCGTAGTTGTTATAGCAATAAAGCTTGTATGTATCTCCTAGACCGTGTTCTGTATCTTTATTAGGAAGACTTTCTATTATTTAAGTTTGATTTGGAAGAAGTTGTAGTCATCTACATCAATAAACAGTGTGTGTGAGAGAGAAACTTTGGCTTTTCCAAGTACACTGCTGCTGCTGCCGCTAAGTCTTTTCAGTCGTGTCCGGCTCTGTGCGACCCCATAGACGGCAGCGCACCAGGCTTCCCCGTCCCTGGGATTCTCCAGGCAAGAACACTGGAGTGGGTTGCCATTTCCTTCTCCATCCAAGTACACTAGAACTACGTAAAGCATCTGAGATCATTGTATCACAATTAGCCTGAATGATCAGGCACCAGGATGGCTTTGCTCCATCAATGCCCTCTATGTACATTGTATTCTTTTATTCTTTCATAGCGTTCCGCACGGTAGTAGATTAAGTACCTAGGAAACGGCACTGACTCTTTCTGACCCGCAGGAAAATGTTCCATTCCTCATGCTCCCCGAAAGGAAAAGAGTAGCTCGATGCTGGGAACACATCTGACTCATTGCATTTTCCTAGCGGAAAAAAGAAAGAAAGAAAGAAAACCTTCAGAAAAGCCAGTCCATCTTATCTGAGATTTGCTATCTGTGCTTTTTTAAGGTCTTCTCTTTGTTCGCTGTTAAAACAAACTCCTGGTCCGGCGTAAGAAACAACCGAACGTCACAACAGAGGCGAGAGATACAGGAGCGGCGCAGTCGGGATGGGCTTAGTGCCCGCTTCCCCGGAGCTGGGTGTCTCTCGGCTTCCCGCACAGCCTCGGCCGCGAGGTGGCACCGACCGCCGGCGACGGCGCGCGGGCGGGACCTCAGCCGGGCGCAGCGCCTCCCCGCCCGCCCCTCCGAGCGCCGAGCGCGCACCCCGTCCGGGGCGCGTGGACGGGCAGCGCGCGCGGCTGGCCGCGCTGCCTCTCGCATTCTCCGGGAGCCTCCGGCGAGACCACGGAGAGGGTGCGGGGGGCTGCGGCGCACCCGGGCTGTCACGTGTCTGGGACTAGGTGGAGCTCAGCTTCAGGGGCGGCTCTTTCCTTCCCCACCGATCTTTAGGATTTGTGCCGGAGAAACACCCGCGATCTTTCCACTCCTCTCCGTTCCCTTCCGCGACTGTCCTTTTCGCTTTAATAAATGGGCCAAAAGACGGATCCAGCAGAGAGGGTAAGTTTCAAGTGTACACTTTTGAAGGGACTGACTTTTGAGAAATCTCTCACTGATGCGGTGAAGGATGAGAGACGAGGGAAAGGCTTTTGAGTCTCGAAACGGGGAGCTGCGGGCGCCCGGGCAGCCTTCCGTTCGGTCCCGCGCGGGCGGTAGCAAGATGCTCCATACCACGCGCCGCCCGGGACCGCTGCGGTGTGGGCTGGACGTCGGTGACCCAGGTTCTGTGTGGGATTCGAGTGCCCCTCCTCTGGCCGTGGTGAGACTGCGTCCCCCTTCCTTCGCTGTCTGACATCTTTCGCGAGCCTCCGCGGGGCGGCTACGCTGGGCTTTTGCGAAGGAAGGCGCCGCTGGGACAGCGGGAGGAGGAGGGCTTGCGGGTTCGCCTCGGCCCCGCGTTGCGCTCGTGTTGGCGGGGAGCCGCCCCGGGCCAGGTGGGCGCCCAGCGCGCCGCCTGGGTGGAGCCCTACCCCCCGGAGCCGGCCTCTTCTGGCTGACGCCGCGCACTGAGACACCCTGTTCCCTACTTCCGAGTTTCCAGCATCCAACTCTTGAGCTCCTTTTACGCTGGTGGTGGTGATGGAGGTGGAGCGCTACTGGGTAGGAAATTGTGGATGAACTGGAGATGGGGGTGCCAAAGCGGTCCGTTGGTCTCCAAGGTAGACTGGAGAGCGGAGAACGTTTTAAGGACTGATACCGGGTTGGATCTCTGGGTGGGTAAGATCGCCTGGGAAGGGAATGGCTGCTCACTCGTGTTCCTGCCTGGAGAATTCAATAGCCTGGGGAGCCTGGTGGGCTACAGTCCATGAGGTCGCGAAGAGTCGGATGGGACTGAGCAACTAGTACTTCCACTTTTCCCGTTGGGCCAGACAGAACTGAGTCTGGGCTCCGCTTGTTTGTTTCCGGCCGTTGTGGATGTTTTCTGCTTCGCCAGTCTCATCGTTATTGGTAGAGACATCTCCAGACAAATGGATGACAAGTGTGTGTGTGTGTACAAGTGTGTGTGTGTGTGTACAAGTGTGTGTGTGTGTACAAGTGTGTGTGTGTGTGTGTGTGTGTGTGTGTGTGTGTGTGTGGCGGAGAGGGAGGAAGTGGAAGTGTTAGGAGTGAGGACAGTTTGGGGCAATTCACCTAGTTACACAATATGAAAAAGGTGGGCGCATAAGCGTGCCGACAGGAATTTTGATTTAACACATCCCATTTGTTCTTTGATAACTCAGGAAAATCTAGGGGAGGGGAAAGTGAGGGAATGTGTTTTGACGTTCCTTTATTTTTTCTTTTGTTCTTTTCTTTTTTTAAAGGGCTTTCAGATGTGCCTTCCCACCAAGATCCCAGGGAAAGCATAACTTGCCAGGTGGCACACGGGCAGGGGAAGCGCAGAGCTTTCCTGGCTCTGCCTGAACGGGAAACCCCAGCAACAGTGTTGCTTCCCCGGTGAGAGCAGAAAGCTGCCTGCCAGGTTGCGTTGCATACCGATGACCAAAGACCTACTGCTTTTCGGGGGGTGACTACTGCTTTATTAGTCTTTCCTTATTGTTATACGGCAGCTCTCTGTTGAGCAAGCCCTCCCGGAAGGGGAAAAAAAAACAGAATTATGTAACTCACGTCCATGAACTAGCAATAACTTTGCTTATTAACAAAGTTAATTTGGTAAGTAACAAGGTTGATACTTCTTTTCCAAAGACTAGGGAGTTGAGCAGCCAGTTTTGAATAAATGATAAAATGTACCTGAAGCAGACCCAGAACAGCAAACCATGAAGGCCAGTACTCTAACTGTAATGGAGAAACATTTCCATCTGGAAGGGGGCTAATTGGCCAACTGGTGATATATGTAGTGTGTCTGTTTTGTCCCTAGGTGTACAACATCTCTATTGAGATTTAACAACCATTCGTTTTTATTTTGTGGTGTCTTTTGGTACCTATTTCATTTTAGAGGTGTATATTGGAATAATAAATATTAAATCATTTTCTTTTTCAAAGATGATGTATGTAAATTCTCAATATTGTTATTTTTTGACAATTATCATCCTTGAGATTATGTCTAGGTAGGCTGAAAATACACCTTTTACCTAATGCAGAACCGTTTTACACAGGTAGAATGACATGCACTTAGCAAAGGAGTCTCTTGAATACTCTAAAAAAATAGTTTTCATTTTCTATGTAGCTAAAGTGACTTCAACTTAATAAGAAAACTGCTATTCCTCAACGGGTATGTGTAGCAAATATAATTTCCAAGGATATAAATTTCAAATATAAATTCAAAGATAATGTCAAAGACTGGAGTTTCAGTAGATTTAACCTAAGTTCATCTGCAAGAAAGCTTTGTAGCCCATAAACTGTAATAATTTAATGTGGTTGCATTAAGTCCCATATGTAGTGACTTTTGTCAAAGTCAAAATTAGATATAGATGTAAAATAGATAAAACTGTATTTTTCTTTGTTTTCACTACAAACATCTTGGTGCCTCCATTACCTGTTGCCTAGATTAATGCACTAGCCTCTAAATGAACCTACCTACTTCTCTCCTGTCTTAAGTCCTTGAAAACAGCTAGAGTAAGAATTTTAGAACACTATGATAGGACTTCACATCTTTACCAGAGACTCTCCGGCGAGTCCTCCTCTCTTCTCAGAGACAAGTCAAAGACTGTCCCTGGAGTCACTCTGCAGTCTGTTTCTCCTCTGCTTACCCTCCAACTACTGCCCCATAGTCCCTCCCTTGTTTGTTTCACTTCTCGTCTACTGGCACCACACACACTCCAGTCGTAAGGATTTGGGCTGTGTTTTCCTTGTGTGCTGCCTCCCCGAGGCGTCTGCCTGGCTCCCTCCCCCACTGCAGGGACTTGGCTCATAGCCCTTTTCTCAGGCAGTCAGATGCCTTCCAAGCCACCCAGCAGCAATGCCCTCCCAACAATCCCAGGTCCCCTGCCTTGCTTCTTTCTTCTCCACTGCACTTAACTACCATCTTGTCTACTGTCTCTTTTACTGATTTATTGTTTCATGTCTTTCTCTGTCCATAAGACTAGAAACCCAGTAGAAAGGTTACTGCTGTTTCCACGAAAGCCACGTCTGACACAAAATTGTGTCTGATAAATATTTCTTGGATGAGTGAATTCTCTTTCAGGAACAATTCCTTTTTTAATTTTTCACGAAGTGGAACATCCCCCACACCTGACCTAGTAAAATGATTCTTTTAACTAGCATCCATTTTGCATGTAAAAGGACTATGATAGTGTAGATAAGGAAGTCACCTTGGAGTCCACATCAGCAAACAAAGAATGCTGGGCCATCAAGCCACCAGCCACTGCAGCTGCCCTGAACTGTGTACCCTGAGGAAATTCACACAGGAAAGAAGAGGATACTGGCCCTAACAGTATTTCAGTGAGTCCAGACTCATGTATAGAAATGCATTAAATTCATTAGCTTCAGGTGTCTTGTTTTCTTTAAATAACAGTAATATTTTGATGTTCCAACTACCTGATTTTTGTTGCAAAAACGCCTATATATGCTGGCTCCTCCCTTACCTCTCTGGAGCAGTCCCGCAGAATGATTTGAGAGGGTGTCTACGGGGTGTGAGTCCTCTGTGTCCACCAAATAAAACATAACTCTCAGCTTTTAGGTCATGCATTTTTTCCAGTCAACAATAGAATTCAGCCATTGATGTTAGTATTAACTCACATAAAAGCTTTCCATCCAAGTGTCTACTACTTCATCAGCCATTTTTATTCTAAAGCTGATATTTGAAAGGTATTATGAAATACACATAATATCTACCTTCAAGAGATAATATTACAATTGAGAGGAGCCAATTAAGATTCAAGGGACTATATCGTGCTTTGAAAGGTGGGTAGAATTTGGATGGATGATGAGCAGCAGCAGAGACAACAGATGCAGAAGCTATCATGGGCTGGTGCCCTTGGTGACTGGCCGTGCTGGGACAGGGCATGCCCTGTGGGGTTGTTAGACCAGGAGTGAGGGACAGGGTGGTGGTGTGCAGGTGTCAGGCCAGCCCAGGAAGCGCAGTGATCGCTGCGTCGCATGCTTCACCGGGTCCTGTGTGCTGATGGGGCCGTGCAGAGTTAGAGGATGCCGTTTCCTGTCATGCAAGTTCTACCAGTAAAGGAAAAGTCAGATAACTGAGCCGTAATGTTAAATACCCTTCCAGCAACTTGACTCTGAAGTATGATGAGAAATTTTCTTGAATTCCTAAGAGAGTAGCATTGAAGTGTATACACTTTACTAGCTGTGTACGACAGCGAGTAGGAAGCTGCTGCATAGCACAGGGGGCTCAGCCTGCTGCTCTGTGACAGTCTAGAGATGTGGATGGGGGCGTGGGAGGGAGGCTCAGAGGGAGACAATATATGCATACATATGACTGATTCACGCTCTTGTACGGCAGAAACCAGCACAACATTGGAAAGCAATCCTCCAGTTAAAAATTCTTTTTCCTGAATTCTTAAGTTCAAAACTTCCAAATAATTTTTAGATTAACACTTGCTTCCTCTCTGTTCATTTTCAGACACTGATAGACACAGATATCCTCTCTCTTTGGTATTCTTGAGAGAAAAGTGTGATACCAAGGAAGTTCAGGAGCCTTTCCAGGCTGCTGACAGAGGAGAGAGTTTCTATAACATTCACACTTGGTATCATTCCACTGCCTTTCCTAGCCATGATACTTTTCATTCTCATTACATGGTAGCAACCTTTACTTTTATTCTTCAGTTTTATAAATTGTTTTATAACAGACAGCACCTCATATTCTAGAAAGCAAAAGCACTCAAGGGAAGAGTCAATAGTGGCACCACTTAAAAGGCAAAAGCATATTTTATTCATGAAATTTCTTATCTCCTTTTCAACGGAAGTAAATCTGCATGATTTTCTTTATTGTTCTCACGGAAGAAAGAAAAGCACTGCAATGCCCTTTCTTAGCACAGGCACAATGGCTTGCTAATTAACATAAAAAACCCCATGTCGTTTATTTACTTAGTAATCTAAGGAATATCAGAGATTTTTTTCTTTTTTTTTAAAGGAGTTTTTAAGGTCTACACGACTGTTGTCTGTGATTTGTTTTATTGGTAAGAAAGGAGTATTCCTATTACAAAATGCTGTGAAAGATCAACAGTACAACTAAGATTTACATCTCAGCCTTGTATCTGTATTCAGTCTAGTGGGGAGAGAAGATATTTACATGAACAAAACCTTAGAAATCCATAGAAAGCTTCTGACATGTTAATAAAATTATTGAATATTTAAGTCAGAAATAACTTCAGAGTTACCCCAGTTGAATCCCCTTACATATCATGAGAACTTTCCCAGACTTTCTAGTGCAATTACAAATTATGTGCGGGGAACAGTTTGCAGGCAGTTTGTGCCGTTTGAGTAAACTCTTGTTCCTCATAAAGATGTGAAATAGTTTTAATATAATCCACTTCCCTTGGTCCTGCTTCTAACTTGAGTGGACATAATATTCTGAACCAGAAGCCATGGACCAAATGCTGCCCATTCAGATGGGAGAAGATGTGTGTATGATTCCTAGGAAGTCTTTTCTGGATTAAACATCTCTTGTTCTTTCAGCAGTCCTTCATAGGACAAAGTTTCTTGGTGGTTCACTGAATTGATCATTTTCTTAAGGTACTTGTGCCAAATAGTCCTCTCTGAAGAGCAGTTCAGTGTATGATGGGGCTATTGCTATCAGTACAATTTGATAAATTCTTTTTTAGAGTAAGAGAAAGAATTAGATACAATTTTTTTATTTTCCTTTGTTAGTTTCATATCTGTTTCATATGTTCTAACCTGTGCATTGTTTTTTTAATATGTTAATATTCCTACAATGTTTAGGAATGTGCTGATGGTCCTTTATGTAAGGCTTATAGGCAGGAGATTTATACATACTTTACTAATGCACAGACCACTACATTTTCCTGAAACTCAATACATAAGTACATTCAGTTAAAAGTATTAGTAGTGTTTTCAAATTGTTTGCACCATTTCTACTATATTAAAAAAGATGTATATATATATAGAATACATTTTGTTTATTTCAGTGTCTTCACTTTAAATTGTACTATGAATGAGAACTTGTTGCGACTGCCCTCAATAAAATTAATAAAACAATGGTCATTTTCTCTTTACAGATTGTTCAGTTCAAGGGAATGAAGAATTCAGAATAATTTTGATAAATGGATTTTAATATAGAGAATAAAAATAAGTTGAGTCTTTGTCCATTTGTCTAAAGTCATCTATAACAGCCAAACCAGTCAAAATGAATTCAACATCATTTTCTCAGGTGGAAAATCATTCAATCTATTATAACTTTTCAGAGAAGAATTCCCGGTTTTTGGCTTTCGAAAATGATGATTGTCATCTGCCCTTGGCCATGATATTCACGTTAGCACTTGCTTACGGAGCTGTGATCATTCTTGGGGTCTCTGGAAACCTGGCTTTGATCATCATCATCTTGAAGAAAAAAGAGATGAGAAATGTCACCAACATCCTGATTGTGAACCTTTCCTTCTCAGACTTGCTTGTGGCCATCATGTGTCTTCCCTTCACATTTGTCTACACGCTGATGGACCACTGGGTTTTTGGTGAGGCAATGTGCAAGTTGAACCCCTTTGTGCAGTGCGTTTCCATCACTGTGTCCATCTTCTCTCTGGTCCTTATCGCCGTGGAACGGCATCAGCTGATTATCAATCCTCGGGGTTGGAGACCAAGTAATAGACATGCATACGTAGGTATTGCGGTCATCTGGGTCCTTGCTGTGGCTTCTTCTCTGCCCTTCCTGATCTATCAAGTATTGACAGATGAGCCCTTCCAAAATGTGACCCTTGATGCGTTCAAGGACAAATACGTCTGCTTTGATAAATTTCCATCAGACTCTCACCGGCTGTCTTATACCACTCTCCTCTTGGTGCTACAGTACTTTGGCCCGCTCTGTTTTATATTTATTTGCTACTTCAAGGTAGGAAAACCTTTTCCCCTTAGCATTTTCATTTTTACCTTCTTTCCGCAGGAGTACTCATTCAGTGAATGGTTCTATTTGAATTCTTTATTTTTTCCCTCTTGTAGATATACATACGCTTAAAAAGAAGAAACAGCATGATGGACAAGATGAGAGACAATAAGTACAGGTCCAGTGAAGCCAAAAGAATCAACGTCATGCTGCTGTCCATCGTGGTGGCGTTTGCCGTCTGCTGGCTGCCTCTCACCATCTTCAACACTGTGTTTGACTGGGACCATCAGATCATTGCTACCTGCAACCATAATCTGTTGTTCCTTCTCTGCCACCTCACAGCCATGATCTCCACGTGCGTCAACCCCATATTTTATGGCTTCCTGAACAAAAATTTCCAGAGAGACCTGCAGTTCTTCTTTAGCTTTTGTGATTTCCGGTCTCGGGATGATGACTATGAGACCATCGCCATGTCCACCATGCACACAGATGTTTCTAAAACATCTCTGAAGCAAGCAAGCCCAGTCGCACCTAAAAAGATCCACACTGATGATAATGAAAAAATCTGAACCTGCCATAGCATTTGGTCCCAAATGATTGACATCTGCTTAAAAACAAGCACAACCTGAATGGACTTTCATTACCTGTTCTCTCATGGAATGGGATTGAAATCATTTAAGGAAGACCAAGATTTTCTCGTGCTGCTTTTTATTGCTTTTGTAGTAGTTGTCATAATTATATCTGGAACAAAATGTGTGGGGTTTAGAAAATTTTGGCAATAGCCTTGACCAAACATCTTTGAAGTGCTTTTTTGTAAACTTATGCATAGAGTAGAAAGGCTTTTATATTGTATTTATTAGAAAGAAATTTCTTTAATATATTTGTATAAACTCACTTTAGAAGCTCTGTACCCGATGTTCTCCCTCCACTGAGCCACCCTGGCTCAGTGAGATTGTTGGTAGATCGGACAGTCCTGCTTAGGTGAGATTGTCAATAGGTTGGGCAGTCCTGTGCGGTATACACATCCCTTCAGCCTGTTACATGTGACAGCTGGCAAAAGCAGCATTCAAGATGTGAATGCCTACTCTGAGATTGTTCAGAAGTGACTTGCATTGTTTTTGAAATTTTAAGATAGGATTTAGTTTGCTCCTAATTGATTATCACTTCAGATGAAAAAGTGCATTTAAAAGTACTCAGTGGTGAATATCATGGGGCATTGGGTCATCCACAAGAATTAAGTGGGAAACCAGTTCCCTAACCTCAATACTATTTTGGTTTCTGACAACCAAAGGATTTCAGAGTATAACAAGTTAATTAGTATTGCTACATGGAGTTGGAATATATTTATTTGAATGAAGGGTCAAGAGGCTTCTGTTCTTCATGGACTGTTCAGTGTTTGTCAAGCCTTCTGGCATAAATAAATATATATGTAACTTTAAAGCATTTATTTCTAACTTATATATGACCACAAAGTGTATTTTCTATACATCAGTGCCTACATAGTTACTCATTTTTAATGTTCAATGGCCATAGTTCAAAGGGCACCAAGGTGTACAGAGTTGAAAGACTGTCCACCCTGCCTAGGAGGGGTAAATACCAGAAAACTGAGGTCACTTCCTGTAGCTCATGTTAACTTATGTGAACTGTGTGCTTTGTGGAGTCTTAACCATCATGCACTGTGTACCAAGGCATTTTGTCACATTAATATATTGATACTCATTTCATGTACCCTGTAATCACGATTGAGCCTCAGAATCATTGAAAGAGATATTTTAAAAAATAAGCATATCTCTGATGTATTATACAAAATATTAAATGTGTCTGATTTTAGAAGGGCAGACATTTTCTTTACTAAAATTGTTTCTCTGTTTTCTGAACAGTCTCTTTTGTGTCTCTCTTTACCTTCATTTTTTGTTTTTCTTTTTTGGTCCCTTGTCTTCCCTCCTGTGAAGCATCCTCTATCTGCTTGCCAATAAAGCATTTTCTACCTTGTGGTATAACCCTTGGTGGTCCAGCCTCTCTCCCTGGCTTTCTGAAGCTTAATGAAGACAGCGACTGTTTTATAAGATTCTGTGTCCCAGTGTGTTTAGCAAAGTGCAAGCAAGTGCACAGAAGGTTTTTAAAAATTTTTCTTAAAAATGAATAAATAATGGTCCAAATCCTTCTTTCTCATTTACTATTGAATTTACTTCACATGCTGAAATTTTATTGGACTCCTTCTCCTAAGTTCTTTTTTACCACAGAAGTGTTTTCTCTTTTATTATATCATTTTCATTTCTAAAATAACCAAAATGACACTTTAGAAACTTGCATGATCTGTCTTATAAGACAAATATCAGTCTTTGCATTGAATGTTAATATAAATTCAAATTATAGCCGAAGAATGAATTTTACTTAACTGAAAACAATTCTAAAACCATTATTTAATGCATAATGAAAAATATCATCTTTCCTTACCAAAACCTGGAATTTGAAACTAACTGGTGTTTTCTGCCTTGGGGGACAAATGGGAGATTTTGTCTTTGTCTACTTAGGTGCTATGGAAACAAATAGCTGCTTGAGAACAGCCTGAATATGCAGGTGCTTTTTTGTCAGCACATTTGCTGAGATGCCATTTCTAGAATCTTCATTCAGCTGTATAGGCACTCAATTCTTTAGCTTCTCATAAATAATGAACTAAATACCAAATTATTCTCTTTCATCCAAAGATGTCCATGAGCTAGTAGTAAAGTCTAAAATCAACCACAGATCCATTGTGATTCAAGAAGAAATAAACATTCATGTTAAACACAAACCATTGAGTTTTCTCAAACTCAAGAACAAAAATCAATTGCTGGTTTAGTACAAGAGCATAATTATAATGTAACTTATATAAAATGGAAAGAAAATGATAATAGTGAGGGTTTCAAGCACTTAGCCTAATCAAGTAGTATATCAAGTACTTAAGCACGTGTGAGGTTGTGTGACTGGTGTGACCACTTCACAGAAGAGGCAACCAAAGCTCAAGCTGAAATATCTGAGCCCCACACACTGAGCAGCAGATGCAGCAGTAACCAGGCTAAGGTCTGGCCAGTGTTATCAGACCCATCAATGTGCTGAACTTTAGGAAGTGATTTCTCTTTCCCTCCTTACAAGTAACATTATTAAGGCATAGCAATGACATTCAACTTCTCTGTCATTTCAGTTGCAGAAAGGACTGACATGGAAGAGGGGAGAGAATATGGCCATGGTGATTATTTGTATGCAGAATTCCCTTCTGAGAGAATTCCATTTAAAATAGAACTGGGTTATTCATACCACCTTTATTTCTTTACTGTTAACTGGATATTGTCATTCCCTTCTCTACTCCACAAATTTCCAAGGATATATACGTGCATGCACATTTTACCATACCTTCAAAATTCGATAACCAAGTAAATATTTATTTTGACAAAGTATTTTTCCATGAACAGTAAAAGTGGTAGAAGGAAGTAAATTTAAGCTGGGATCTCAGGGATAACTGGCCTTGTTGAGTGAGTTTAGAGGTAGTGCTAGGCCTTTTTTTTTTTTTTAACAGCCAGGATTGCTTTCAGCAATCAGAGATTCTCCTGGAATGCAGTTTCTCAGTGAAGCATGATTTCTTTCACAGTCTCCCTATTTTCTTCATCTACTTCTCCACGTGGTCCATCAAACAACACATTACACTTAAGAATTGGAGCCCATGAGAATGAGAGCATAGCTTTCTAGGACAAATGGATAAGATTTCTCAAATTGCATTTAATGATTCCTTTATTAGTATATTTGTGTGTGTGTACATGCAACACATTGTATGGGTATGAATATATATTAAATATATTTCTACAATGGGCTTATTTTCATTGCTATTTTTAAATTTCTAATAAAAATGATCACATACATAGCACTTATCACAAACCATTCTAATAATACCACTAATGCTTTCCTCACATATCTGAAGATAAAACTGAGGCATGGAGATATTATATAACTCATCTAATGTTGCTCAGCTGGTAAATGGCAGCCAGGATTCTAATCCAGGCAACTTGGCTTCTGAAGAGGAGCCTTTGACCTACACCGAGAAAGTTTTCCACATGCCAGACTCTGCATGATTCCCCCACCTCTGCATCCCCTATCTTTCCATTCCTGACCTGTATTTCTAGTCCACACTGACCCTAATCCTAAACAACATCAGAAAGGTTAAAGTTAGATATTTTCAAAGCCGTCCTCTGAGAGCTAACATAAATCCCTAATTATGGTGATTCAAGCCCAGGTGCAGAGCTGAGACACAGATCTCCCTCACCCAAGGATTATCAATACAAACCTGCTTTCATGTTCTCCAGGTCTTGCTCTCCTCCGCCCTCCTGATCTATACAACCCCTAGTCTTTCTGGTATCCCAGCTTGAGTCATCTTCTAGGATCATTTTACCAACAAGCATGTTGAGTTGAAGCCTGACATCATCATAGAGGGTCTCATGAGTGGAGTCCTGTTACAAGGACTGTACCTACGTGACTCCTTAATCTTGAATCCTCCCTGGGAGAGAATGTGAAGAACTGTCAATTAAAATTGTTGACCAAGGGTGAACAGTATTTTATTAAAACTGTTTTTTTAAAATTAAATCTTCAGTATTTTATACTGAAGCAGTTTTTTGATGGAACTTTACAACTGCTCCTTCACTAAGCAGAATTACATC
Organism: Ovis aries; assembly: GCF_016772045.2. Lineage (NCBI taxonomy): Eukaryota > Metazoa > Chordata > Mammalia > Artiodactyla > Bovidae > Ovis > Ovis aries. The sequence continues at coordinate 2,694,112 of NC_056059.1, forward strand.
ATGAACTGTGACTTTTGACATGTTTTTTTAAAGCAATTATATTTTATTATACTTATTCTTTTGTCAAAAGTAGCATTGCCTAAAGTTCTGTTTGTTTATCATCAGAAATGAAAACTGTGAGGGTCATCTGGATTTCTGGGCAATCTTTCTCTTTATTGTTTATTGAGATATTATTGGCATACTGTCAAATCAACTATTTAGAAGTACTTTCCAGTGGTAATGTGTATATTCACAGAGTTGTCCAATCAACATCATTATATGATTCCAGTTTTTGTTCATCACTCCAAAAAGAAATCCTAACTTCTGGTCTCCAGTCTGGTAAGTAGAAGCTTAGAAATTGTCACCTTGTCCTAAGAAGTAAAAAACTGAGCAAACTGAAAACCAGAAATTCCCTTTAGATCCATCAGAGAAGTGAAGTCACTGAGCAGACTACTGGACCTAAATGAAGAGACAAACAGATACAGAGAATCACAAGTTACTGGAGAAGAAACTTCTATGGAAGCAGTAGTGGGGCAAAAAAAAAAAAAAAACTTGAACTCTAATGGAGACTTAGAGTGGACAGGCTTCCCTAGTAATGGACAGGGCTCAGCTGGAAAAGAATCTACCTGCAATGTGGAAGACCTGGGTTCAGTCCCTGGGTTGGGAAGATCCCCTGGAGAAGGGAACAGCTACCCACTCCAATATTCTGGCCTGGAGAATTCCACGGACTGTTTAGTCCATGGGGTTGCAGAGTGAGATGTGACTGAGCACCTTTCACTTTCATTTTTGAGTGGACAAATCTGAGAGTTAAAAACTCCAGTCATATGGGAGGGGAGAGGCACACTGTGTTGTTTACCATCAGGAGCCTAACTGCACTTTTACAGTGAATATTGGAAAAAAATATCTTGTGCTTCTAGCAGGAGGTGAGGAAGAGGAACCATTTTAAAATATGCCAGAGCATTCTATACTTCAACAAGGCCTGCTCTTTAGGAGAATTATTTTATCAGAGCCTAACCTGCTGGATTTTTATCAGAGTCTAACTGGCCTGGGGGAATGGTAACACCCACTTCCAGTTACCTTTCCTCTCCCATAGTAGAGAAGGGATATATCCAACACCAGCCAAATGTAAAGCACCTACCTCTCCTCCTAAGAGGGACAAACAACCTGAGGAGAGCTTGTAAAGTTCACATTTCAGAGACTCACTCAAAGAGTGAGACCTAATCTTAGGACAGTTGAGTACATCCCCTCTCCTCACAGTTTACCTCAACATCATTAAAGGCTGTTTACCAGTTACTGCTACCCATAACATCCAGTTAAGAAAAAATTACAAAGCACACTTGAAATCAAAAAACACAATTTGAAGAGACAGTGCAAGCAACAGAGTCAGACTCAGACATGGCAAGAATATTGATATTGTCAGACTGGCATTCAAATAACTTATTATGATGAATATGCTAAGGGATCTAATGAATAAAATAGAGATCATGCAAGAACAGATGGTCTATGTAAGCAGAGAGGTGGAAATTATAAGAAAGCTTAAAAAAGAATTTCCAGAGATCATTAACACTGTAAGAGAAATGAAGAATACCTTTAAATGTTTCACTTCTAGACTGGACACTGAGGAAAGCATCTCTAACCTTGAGAGTAAGTCAATAGAAACATCCAACATTGAAAAGCAAAGAGAAAACAAGACAAAATAAGCAAGGAAACAAACAAAAATTCAGAACAGAATATCCAGGAAATGTGATTACAAAAGGTATAACCTGTGTATAACGGGAATATCAAAAACAGAATAAGAGAAAATGCAACAGAAGAAATATTTGGAACAACAATGAGGGAGAATTTCTTCAAAGTTAATGTCAGACACCAAACCACAGATCTGGGAAACATGAAGAACACCAAGGAGGATAAATGGCAAGAAACACACATACATTCAATACTATACCTAAGTATATCATATTCAAATTAAAAGTTGAATATGAGATAGGTCATCGAAAAAATGATGTAGGTCATAAACTCAGATCTGTATAAATAAAGGAAGAACAGCAGAGAAGAAGTAAATTATTATAAAATAGAACCTTTTGTTTTTCTTATTCTAACATATAGTAAGTAGTCTGTTAAAAATAGTAATAGCAACAATAATAGCAATAATTATATCTATATAAAATACAAAATCATTTACACAGTTGCAGTTATTATTTTGTCTACATATGTAAACATACATGATTGAGTACGTAGCAGTGTATATCCTTATGCATGAACACATTTATATATGAGTAAAGTGAGTGACAGCAATGTTACAAGGAATAAGAAGGAAGAATTAAGATTATTTTGTTATTATCACCACATCAACAAAAGATTTAAAAAAACACATGATCGTTTCAATAAATACAGGAAAAGTGCTTGATAAAATTCAACAAATATTCATGATAAAAATTCTTACCAAACTGAATATGGAAGGAACATATCTCAACACAATAATAGCCAATGCAATATTCAACAGTGAAAAGCTGAAAGCCTTCTTGCTAAAATCTGGAACAAGACAAGGATACCAACTCTTGCTGCTGCTGCTGCTGCTGCTGCTAAGTCGCTTCAGTCATGTCCGACTCTGTGTGACCCCATAGACGGCAGCCCATCAGGCTCCCTGTCCCTGGGATTCTCCAGGCAAGAACACTGGAGTGGGTTGCCATTTCCTTCTCCACCAACTCTCACTCGTTCTATTTAATATAGTACTGAAAGTGCTAGCCGAGCATTCAGATAAGAAAAAGAAATAAAGTTATCCAACTTGGAAGGAAAGAGGTAAAACTGTCATTATATGCTGATGGCATGATATTCTAAAAGACTTCAGGCTTTAGAAAACCCGAAAAACTTCACACAAAACTACTAGAACTGATAAATGAATTCAGTAAAGTAGCAGGATTCAAGATTAACATACAGAAATTGGTTGTATTACTTTATACCAACAATTAAATATCAGAAAGGGAAAGTAAAAAGAAGATTGCTACTATAAGATACTTGAACTAGGTATAAAGTGGATAGTGCTATTTGAGTGTGGACTTGGATTAATTGTAAATGTGCACTACAAACTCTAGGGCAATCACGTGGTAAAAGTTTAAAAATGTACTATAAATAATACCCTAAGAGAAAAGAGAAAATTGAGTCATACAGAATGCTCAATTAAATCCAGAAATGGCAATAAAAGAGTGGAAGAATAAAATAAAGAATGAGAGAAACAAGTAGAAAACGGTAAAAAGTATAGTGGATATTAACTATATCAATAACCACTTTAAATGCCAGTGGTCTAAATATACCCATTAAAAAACAGAGATTGCCAGAACAGATCAAAAAAGAAAACAAGATCCAATTATATGTTGTCTACAAGAGACAGATTTTAAACAGAAAGATAATTTAGGTTAAAAGTAAGAGAATGGTAGCAAAAAACAAATGGGCTAAGGACTTGACTAGACATTTCTCTGAAGAGGAAATACCAACTAAAAAAAATTAGCAATAAACACCTGAAAATATTGCTTAATATTACTAATAATTAGGAAAATACAAACCAAACCTACAATAAATGGTGCCTAATATCATTGGGATGGGTACTATAAAATAATAATAATAAAGTGTTGGCAAGCATGTAAAGAAATTGGAGCCCTTATGCACTGTTAGTGGGAATCTAAATAGCTGCTGTGGAAAACAGTGTGGTGGCTCCTAAACTTATTAGAAATAGAACTACTATATTATCCAGTATCCCATTAGTGGATATATACTCAAAGCGATTGAAAACAGGATCTAAAAACAATTTGTACTCTTATGTTCACAGCAGAATTACTCACAATAGCTAAATCGTGGAAGCACTGCAAGTGTCCATCAACAGATGAATAGATAAGCAAAATGTGCTAAATACATATGTGTGTGTGTGTGTGTGTGTGTGTGTGTGTATAATGAACTATTATTCAGCCTTGTAAGGGAAGGGAATTCTGACATGTGCTATAATATGCATGAACCTTGAAGACATAATGCTAAGTGAAATGAAGCAGTCATAAAAGCACAAATACTGTGTGATTCCACTCATATGAGTTTAGAGTAATCAAAATCATAGACACAGAAAGTAGAATGGTGGTTCCCTGGGCTAGAGGAGGAGGCAATTGGAAATTATTGTTTAATGGGTATAGAGCTTCAGTTTTGCAAGATGAAAAGAGTTCTGGTGATAGTGGGGATGATTGCACAATAGTATGAGTGTACTTAATGGCATTAAAAATGCCATGTAAAAGTGGCTCAGATAGTAAATTTTATATTATGTGTATTTTATCACAATAAAAAAGTGGAATAAAAGTAAAAGATGGAGAAGGTGTGTACCATAAATCATGCTGACACTAATCAAAAGAAAGCAGGCATAACTATATTAGTTTCAAAACAGAGCATACATAAGAGCAAGGGAAGTTATGAGGGCTATGCAGAGGCATTTCATAATAGTAACATGCATTATTATATAAAATAATACTATCTCCTAGAAGATCTAATGATCTTTGATGTTCACATACCTAACAGAGTATGCGAGGCAAAAATGTATAGAACTCAAAGGAGAAACTATATATATTATTATAATTGGATACTTACAGACTCTTCTGTGAGGAATGGATGGTATAGTAGGCAAAAAATCATTTAGAACTTCAGTGAACTCAACAGCACCATCAATCAACTGGATTAAATTTCCATCTATTGACTACTTTATCTAATAACAGCAGGCTACACATTCTTGACAGGCTCACATAGAACATTCACCAAAATATACCACATTCTTCGCTAAGAGTTGGATAGGACTGAGCAACTTCACTTTCACTTTTCACTTTCATGCATTGAAGGAAACGGCAACCCACTCCAGTGTTCTTGCCTGGAGAATCCTAGGGACGGGGGAGCCTGGTGGGCTGCCGTCTTGTCTATGGAGCCACACAGAGTCGGACATGATTGAAGTGACTTAGCAGGCTATGCAAAAACAAGCAAAAAACCTTAGCAAATTTAAAACAACCAGAATTCATACAATGTCTGCTCTGAGATCAAAATGGAATTAAGCTAGACATCAATAGTAGAAACACAGCTGGAAAATCCCCTAATACTTGGAGGTTTAACAAAACAATTTGAAGTAACACACAAGTTAAATAAGAAATATCAAAAGAAAAAATATATGTATTGAAGTAAATGACAGTGAAAGTACAACTTCTCAAAATTTTTGGAATGCGGTGAAAACAATGTTTATAGAAAAGATTACAACACTGAATGTATGTATTTAAAAAATAAGAAATATCTAAAATTAATAGTCTCTATGCACTAGGGTAATAAATCCAAAATAAGCATAAGAACAAAAATTAAAATTAGAGCAGAAATCAATGAAATTGAAAACAGAGAATCAATAGGGAAAGTAAATGAAGCTGAAAGTTCATTCTTTAAAAAAATTAATAAGGTTGATAGGGCTATAGTCAGGCTAAGTAAGAAAAAAAGAGAGGATGCAAATTACTAATGTTAGAACTAAAAGAGGTTGAATAGCTACAGATCTTACAGACATTAAAAGGATAAAAAGGATATTATAAACAGCTCAGTTCCACACATTTGCTAACCCAGTTGAAATGGACAAATACTTGAAAGACACAATTAGTCAAAGCTCACAAAAGAAGAAATAGACAGTATGAATATATCTATTAAAGAAATTGATACAACAGTTAAAAAACTTCCAAGACAGTAAGGACCAGGCACAGATGAATTCACTATTCTATTGAAAATTCAAGTTAGAAATTACACTAAATCTATGCAATGTCTTTCAGAAGATAGGAGCAGAGAGAATACCTTCTAATTAATTCTACAAAACTATTATTGCCAAATATCAAAATGAGACAAAGTCATTACAAGAAAAGAAAAGTACGTATCAATATATTTTGTGAAAATAGATTCAAAAATCCTAAAATATTTTAGCAAATTGAATCAAGATATAAAAAGAACATTTCACTAGAATCAACTGTGTTTTACCCCAAGTATCCAAGGCTGATTCAGTATTTAAAAATCAATTAATGTAATTCACCATATCAATAGGATAAAAAGACAGATATCATATCAATTGATATAGAAAAAGATATCTGACAATACCCAACAATTATTCACAATAAAAACTCATCAAACTAGGAATAGGGATTTCCTCAATTTAATAAAGAATATCTTCATACAAATCTATAGTTAAAATCAAGCTTAATGAGAAACCTGAAGCCTTCTCACGTAGGTGTAGTACAAGACAAGGATGTTCCTTCTCATCATTTCTTTTTAACATAGTATTGGAAAGACAGTGTTAGTTGCTCAGTCATGTCCCACTCTTTGCAACACCATGGACTGTAGCCCATCAGGCCCTCTGTCCATGGAACTCTCCAGGCAAGAATTCTACAGTGGGTTGCCATTTCCTGCTCTAGGGGCTCTCGTGACCCACGGATTAAACACGGGTCTCTTGCATCTCCTGCATGGCAGGCAGATTCTTTACAGTCTGAGCCACCAGAGAAGAACCATTTGTGTAGTATTGGAAGTCCTAGCTAAAGTGATAAGACAAGAAAAGGAAATTTAAGGCACTGATTCAGTTCAGTTCAGTTCAGTCTCAGTTGTGTCTGACTCTGTGACCCCATGGACTGCAGCATGCCAGGCCTCCCTGTCCATCACCAACTCCCAGAGTTCACCCAAACCCATGTGCATTGTGTCGGTGATGCCATCCAACCATCTCATCCTCTGTTGTTCCCTTCTCCTGCCCTCATTCTTTCCCAGCATCAGAGTCTTTTCCAGTGAGTCAGCTCTTTGCATCGGGGTGGCCAAAGTATTGGAGTTTCAGTTTCAACATCAGTCCTTCCAGTGAACACCCAGGACTGATCTCCTTTAGGATGGACTGGTTGGATCTCCTTGCAGTCCAAGGGACTCTCAAGAGTCTTCTCCAACACCACAGTTCAAAAGCATCAATTCTTTGGTGCTCAGCTTTCTTTATAGTTCAACTCTCACATCCCTACATGACTACTGGAAAAACCATAGCCTTGACTATACAGATCTTTGTTGGCAAAGTAATGTCTCTGCTTTTGAATATGCTGTCTAGGTTGGTCATAACTTTCCTTCCAAGGAGCAAGCGTCTTTTAATTTCATGGCTGTAATCACCATCTGCAGTGATTTTGGATGTATTTAACTTCAATCATAAATTTTTGTTAGATTGTATTGTGACAGCTATAATACCAACATTAATTTTAAAAACCTTATCAAAAATGAGTAATTTTTGTGTGTTATGGTTTTTCAGTTGCTAAGTTGTGTTTGACTATTCGAAACCCCATGGACTGCAGCACACCTGGCCTCTCTGTCCTTTACTACCTCCCAGTGTCTGCTCATATTCATGTCAATTGAGCTGGCGATGCTATCTAATCATCTCATCCTCTTCTGCCCTCTTCTTCTTTTGCCTTCAATCCTTCCCAGTATCAGGGTCTTTTGTGATGAGTCAGCTCTTCTCATCAAGTGGCCAAAGTATTGGAGCTTCAGCTTCAACATCAGTCCTTCCAATTAATATTTGGGGTTAATTTCCTGTACGATTGACTACTTTGATCTCCTTACAGTCCGAGGGACTCTCAAGAGTCTTCTCTAGCACCACAGTTTGAAAGATCAGCTCTTTTTGGTCCAACTCTCACATCCATTAATGACTGCTGGTAAAACCACACTTGGACTATACAGACCTTTGCTGTCAAAGTGATGTCTCTGCTTTTCAATACATTGTCTAGGTTGGTGATAACTTTCCTTCCAAGGAGCAAGAGTTTTTTAATTTCATGGCTACAGTCACAATCTGCAGTGACTTTGGAGCCCAAGAAAAGAAAAATCTGTCAACTGTTTCCGCTTTTTCCCCTTCTGTTTGCCATAAAGTGATGGGACCACATGCTATGATCTTGGAAGTTTTTTGAATATTGAATTTTAAGCCAACTTTTCCACTCTCCTCTTTCACCCTCATCAAGAGGCTTTTTCATCAAGTGGAAAGTTCCTCTTCATTTTCTGTCATTAGAGTGGTATCATCTGCAAATATAAGGCTGTTGATATTTCTCCCAGCAATCTCAATTCCAGGTTGTGATTCATCTATCCCAGGATTTTGCATGATGTATTCTGCATATAAATTAAATAAGTAGGGTGACAATATATAGCCTTGATGTTGTCCTTTAAAAATTTTGAACCAGTCTGTTGTTCCATCTAATGTTCTAATTGTTGCTTCTTGACCCACATACAGATTTCTCAGGAGACAGGTAAGGTGGTCTGGTATTCCCATCTCTTTAATATTTTCCACAGTTTGTTGTGATCCACACAGTCAAATGCTTTAGCATAGTCAATGAAGCAGAAGTAGATGCTTTTTCCTGGAATTCTCTAACTTTTTCTATGAGCCACTGAATGTTGGCAATTTAATCTCTGGTTCCTCTGCCTCTTCTAAACCCCACTTGTATATCTGGAAGTTCTTGGTTCATGTACTGCTGAAGCTTAGCTCGAAGGATTTCAAATATAGCTTTACAACTGTGAGAAATGAGTGCCATGGTAAGATAGTGTGTACATTATTTGGCACTACTTTTCTTTGAGATTGAAATGAAAACTGACCTTTTCTAGTCTTGTGGCCACTGATGAGTTGTCCAAATTTGCTGGTATATTGAGCACAGTGCTTTAACAGCATAATCTTTTAGGATTGTAAGCTCAGCTGGAATTCCTTCACCTCCACTAGCCGTGTTTGTAGTGATGCTTCCTAAGCAGATATCACACTCCAGGATGTCTGGCTTTAGGTGAGTGACCGCACCATCATGGTTATCTCTGTAATTAAAACCTTGTTTGTATAGTTCTTCTGTATGTTCTTGCCACCTCTTTTTTATCACTTCTGTTAGGTCCTTGCTGTTTCTATCCTTTATTGTGCTAATCCTTGCATGAAATATTCCCTTGTTCAGTTCAGTTCAGTTGCTCAGTCATGTCTGACTCTTTGCGACTCCATGGACTGCAACACACCAGGCCTCCCTGTCCATCACCAACTTCTGGAGTCCACCCAAACCCATGTCCATTGAGTTAGTGATGCCATCCAGCCATCTCATCCTCTGTCATCCCCTTCACCTCCTGCCTTCATTCTTTCCCAGCATCAGGGTATTTTCGAAAGAGTCAGCTCTTTGCATCAGGGTGGCCAAAGTATTGGAGTTGCAGCTTCAAAATCAGTCCTATCAGTGAACACCCAGGACTGATCTCCTTCAGGATGGACTGGTTGGATCTCCTTGCAGTCCAAAGGACTCTCAAGAGTCTTCTCCAACACCACAGTTCAAAGACCTCAATTCTTTGACACTCAGTTTTCTTTATAGTCCAACTCTCACATTCATACATGATCACTGGAAAAACCATAGCCTTGGCTAGATGGACCTTTGTGGACAAAGTAATGTCTCTGCTTTTGAATATGCTATCTAGGTTGGTCATAACTTTCTTTCCAAGGAGCAAGGGTCTTTTAATTTCATGGCTGCAGTCACCATCTGCAGTGATTTTTGGTCCCCAGAAAAATAAAGTCAGCCACCGTTTCCACTGTTTCCCCATCTATTTCCCATGAAGTTATGGGACCAGATGCCATGACCTTAGTTTTCTGAATGTTGAGTTTTAAGCCAACTTTTTCACTCTCCTCTTTCACTTTCATCAAGAGACTCTTTAGTTCTTCTTCACTTTCTGCCATAAGGATGGTATCATCTGCATATCTGTGATTATTGATATTTCTCCCTGCAATCTTGATTCCAGCTTGTTCTTCTTCCAGCCCAATGTTTCTCATGATGCACTCTGCATATAAGTTAAATAAGCAAGGTGACAGTATTCAGCCTTTACATACTCCTTTTCCTATTTGGAACCAGTCTGTTGTTCCACGTCCAGTTCTAACTGTTGCTTCCTGACCTGCATGCAGATTTCTCAAGAGGCAGGTCAGGTGGTCTGGTATTCCCATCTCTTTCAGAATGTTCTGCAGTTTATTGTGATCCACACAGTCAAAGGCTTTGGCATACTCGATAAAGCAGAAATAGATGTTTTTCTAGAACTCTCTTCCTTTTCCCATGATCCAGTGGATGTTGGCAATTTGATCTCTGGTTCCTCTGCCTTTTCTAAAACCAGCTTGAACATCTGGAAGTTCACAGTTCACGTATTGCTGAAGCCTGGCTTGGAGAATTTTGAGCATTACTTTACTAGCGTGTGAAATGAGTGCAATGGTGTGGTAGTTTGAGCATTCTTTGGCTTGCCTTTCTTTGGGATTCGACTGAAAACTGGCCTTTCCCAGTCCTATGGCCACTGCTGAGTATTCCCTTGATTTCTCAAATTTTCTTAAAGAGTTATCTAGTCTTTCCCATATTATTGTGTTCCTTGACTTCTTTACACTGTTCGTTTAACAAGTCTCTTATCTTTCCTAGCTATTTACTTCTCTTCTTTCCTCAGCTGTATGTCATGCCTCCTCAGATAACCACTTTTCTTACATTTCTTTTCATTTGTGTTGGCTTTGATCACCACCTCCTTTACAGTGTTACAAGTCTCTGTTTATAGAGCTTCACATACTCCCTCTACCTTTGAATCTATTGGTCACATGCACTGTATAATCATGAGGGATTTTAGTTAGGTCATACTTAAATGGGCTAGTGTTTTTCCCTAGTTTCTTCAATCTACGCCTGAATTTTACAATTAGGAGCTGATTAAACCACAGTCAGCTTCAGGTCTTGTTTTTGCTTGTATAGAGCTTCCATCTTTTGCTGCAAAGAATATAATCGATCTGATTTTGGTATTGACCATTTGGTGATGTCCATGTGTAGAGACATCTCTTCGTTGTTGGAAAAGAGTGTTTGCTATGACATGTGTGTTCTTTTGATGAAACTCTCTTATGTTTTGCCCTGCTTCATTTTGCTCTCCAATGCCAAACTTGCCTGCTACTCCAGGTATCTCTTGACTTCCCACTTTTGCATTACAATCCCCTATGATGAAAAGGGGATCCAATCCTGTTTGTATTCCAACCCCTTATATTAAAAAGCAGAGACGTTACTTTGTCAACACAGGTCTGTCCAGTCAAGGCTATGGTTTTCCCAGTTGTCTATGTGTGGATATAAGAGTTGGACTATGAAGAAAGCTGAGCACTGCAGAATTGATGCTTTTGAACTGTGGTTTTGGAGAAGACTCTTGAGAGTTTCTTGGACTGCAGGGAGATCAAACCAGTCGATCCTAAAGGAAATTAGTCCTGAATATACATTGGAAGGACTGATGCTGAAGCTGAAACTCCAATACTTTGGCCACCTGATTCAAAGAGCTGAATCACTGAAAAAGACCCTGATTCTGGGAAAGATTGAAAGCAGGAGGAAAAGGGGATGAGGGAAGGTGAGATTGTTGGATGGCACCACCGACTCAATGCACGTGAGTCTGAGCAAGCTCTGAGAGTTGGTGATGGACAGGGAAGCCTAGAATGCTGCCGTCCATGGGGTCGCAAAGAGTCGGACACGACTGAGTGACTAAGCTGAACTGACTGATGATGAAAAGGACATTTTATTTTTGGTGTTAGTTCTAAAAGGTCTTAGGTCTTCATAGAGTCATTCAACTCCAGCTTCTTCCTCATCAGTGGTCGGGGCATAGACTTGTATTGCTGTGATACTGAATGGTTTACCTTGGAAATGAACCAAGGTCATTCTGTCATTTTTGAGATTGTACCCAAGTACTGCATTTCAGACTCTTTTGTTGACTCTCAGGACTATATTTCTTCTGAGGGATTCTTGCCCATAGTAGCAGATATAAAGGTCATCTGAATTAATTTCACCCATTTCTGTCCATTTTAGTTCACTGATTCCTGAGACTTTGATGTGCACTCTTGCCATCTCTTGTTTGACCACATCCAATTTATTTGGATTCATGGACCTAACATTCCAGGTTCCTATGCAATAGTATTATTTACAGCATTGGGCTTTAATTTCATGACCAGACACATCCACAACTCAGCATCATTTCTGCTGTGGGCAGCCACTTCATTCTTTCTGGAGCTGTTAGTAATTCCCCTCCACTCTTCCCCAGTAGCATATTAGACACCTTCTGACCAGAGGTTCATCTTCCAAGGTCATATCTTTTTGCTTTTTCATACTGTTCATGGTATTCTAGCAGCAAGTGTACTGGAGTGGTTTGCCGTTCCCTTCTCCAGTGGGTCATGTTTTGTCAGAACTCTCCACTATGACCCATCTGTCTTGCGTGGTACACAAGCCCCTGTGATCCATGAAGGGAGAGTTTTGTGCAGCCACTTTAATACTGAAGATGGAAGAAAACTACAACATTTTTGACATATTACGGTTTATTATTTCAAGAAATATAAAAATGCAAACTGAGACACCAAAAATTTTATGTAGTATATAAAGATGGTGCTATGACTGATAGAACATGTCAAGAATGGTTTGTGAAGTTTCGTGCTGGTGATTTCTCATTGGACAATGCTGCATGGTCAAATAAAGCTGATAGTGATCAATTGATAGTGGTCAATTGAAGCTGATAGTGATCTAATTAAGACATTAACTGATACCAATCAGTTGGGAGATAGCTGACATACTCAAAATATCTAAATCAAGAGCTGAAATTAGCCCCAGCTTTGCTATGTTTATCACTTTGATGTTTGGGCTCCACATAAACAAAAAAAAATTCTTCACTGCATGTGATTCTCTACTTAAATGTAATGAAAACATTCTGTTTTTAAAACGAATTGTGATGGAGGATGAAAAGTGTATACTATACAATAACATGGAATGAAAGAGACCATGGGGTAAGCAAAATGAACCACTACCACCAACTCCACCAAAGGCTGGCTTTCATTCAAAGAAGGTGATATTGTTTATATTCTGGAATTGGAAAGGAGTCCTCTGGGAACCAAAGGGTTAGTTCCAACAAGTACTGTTCCCATTACACCAACTGAAGGCAGCACTTGACAAAAAGCATCCAGAATTAGTCAACAGCAAATGGATAATGTTCTATTAGGAGACTGCAAGACCGTGTGTTTCTTTGTATTCACCAATCATTGCACCTTCATATGTCCATTTATTTCACTATTTACAAAATTCCCTCAATGGAAAAACATTTAATTCCCTGGAATATTGTAAGAGAGACTGAGAACAGTTCTTTGCTCAAAAAAATAAAATGTTTTGGGAAGACGTAATCATGAATTGCCTGATAAATGGCAGAAGGTAGTGGAACAAAGCAGCCATAAAGTTCTTCAATAAAGTTTTTAGTGAATATGAATATGAAAATTGTGTTTTTTATTTTTACTTAAAAAAACGAAGGAGCTTTCTGGCCGAATCTATACCCTAGATAGGCTTTCCAAGTGGTGCAGTGGTAAAGAATATGCCTGCCAGTGCAGAAGACATAAGATAAGTGGTTTGGGAAAATCCCTTGGAGGAGGCAATGTCATCCCATTCCAGAATTCTTGCTGGAAGATTCTCATGGACTGAGGAGCCTGATGGGCTACAGTCTATGGGGTCACAAAGAATCAGACATAACTGAGCGTCTGAGCAGCAGCAACATACCAGAAGTGAATAAGTAAAATTTGAAGTTAAAAACCCCACCCCCATTAGCAGTTACTTTTTATGCCTTTATCCTCCTTCCTCTTTGGCAACCACTAGTTCAGTTTCTGGGCTTCCCTGGTAGCTGTAAATACGAATTGCTAATTCTGGGCATTTCTTTAAATGAAATTATCCAATATGTGGTGTTTTTTTGACTTGACTCACTTAGCATAATGTTTTCAAGGCTCATTCATGTTGCAACATATATCAATTTCTTGATATTTCTTTCTTATTGCAAATAATATTCCAATATTTGGATATACCATATTTTGTTTATGTATTCATATGTTGATGGACATTTGGGTTGTCTCTACTTCTTTGGTTACTATGAATAATGCTGTTACAAACATTCATGTATAAGTTTTTGTGTAGACATATGTTTCCATTTTACTTGGATATGTACCTAAAGGTGAAATAGTTAGATGATCTGTTAACTCCATGTTTATCTTTTTGAGGAACTACCAAACTGTTTTCCAAAGCAGCTGCACATTTTACATTCCTATATCAATGTATGAGTTTTCCAGTTTCTCCACCTTTATCTGTCATTTTGATTATTGTCATGTAAAGTTTGTAAAGTGATATCTCATTGTGATTTTGCTTTATATGTCCCTAATGACTAACATTGTTGAGCATCATTTCATGTGCTTAGTGAGGATTTATCTTTCTATCCTGAAAGAATGTTTATCCAAGTCTTTGGCTGGTCTTTAAATTGAGTTATTTCTCTTTTTATTTTTGAGTTGTAAAAGTTCTTTATATATTCTGGATACTTGTCTTTTATCAGGGATTTGCTTTGCAAATATGTTCTCTCATTCTGTGAGTTGCTTTCTTAATTAAATAAAATAAACTGACATGAGTTACTTGAATTATCATCAAAATCTTATTTCATCTTAAGGGGAGAAACAGATACAGAAAGTCAGAAAAGAGAAAATATATGAGCACCTACTATGTTTCAAGAATTTTATATATGTTATCTCATTTGATCTTCACAAAATATCTTCAAAGCAGCCTCTTTTATCCTTATTTCACAGGTAAGGAAACTGAGGCTCAAAAAGATTAAATAACATTCTAAACTCACTTGAGTTCACAAAGAGCAATGCAGAGATATAATTGCATGTTTATCAATAACTCTAAGTCTTGTGTCAGTTCTAGTCTACCTGATTATCACCTAATTCTAAAAATTTCTAAACTTGATCAGAAAAAAATTGTTCAGATGATTATCTTTTGCCCTTAATGGAAAATTTTGTGCAATGCTTCAACTATTTCCAGTGAAAGCTTCAGTATTAACATTCATATGCATTCACTTGACATCCCCTAGACACAGCATCACAGATCTACAGTCTTGTACTGAAGTCAGCCTTTGCATTTGCATCTTCTTTTTAAATTTTATTTATTTATTTATTTTACTTTACAATATTGTATTGGTTTTGCATACGTCAACATGAATCCACCACGGGTGTACATGTGTTCCCAATCCTGGACCCCCCCCCTCCCACCTCCCTCCCATACCCTTCCTCTAGGTCATCCCAGTGCACCAGCCCCAAGCATCCTGTATCCTGCATTGAACCTAGACTGGCGATTCATTACTTATATGATATTATACATGTTTCAATGCCATTCTTCTAGAAACTAGAAAGTGTTCTAGTTTCATTCTTTTACAAGTGGTTAACCGATGTTCCTAGCACAAATTGTTAAAAAGATTGTCTTTAATCCATTGTATACTCTTGCCTCCTTTGTGAAAGATAAAGTGTCCATAGGTATGTGGATTTACCTCTGGGTTTTCTATTTTGTTCCATTGATCTATATTTTTGTCTTTGTGCTGGTACCATACTGTCTTGATGACTATGGCTTTGTAGTAGAGCCTGAAGTCAGGCAGGTTGATTCCTCCAGTTCCATTCTTCTTTCTCAAGATTGCTTTGGCTATTTGAGGTTTTTTGTATTTCCATACAAGTTGTGAAATGATTTGTTCTAGCTCTGTGAAAAATACCACTGGTAGCTTGATAGGAATTGCATTGAATCTGTAGATTGCTTTGGGTAGTATACTCATCTTCACCATATTGATTCTTCCAATCCATGAACATGGTATATTTCTCCATCTATTAGTGTCCTCTAATTTCTTTCACCAGTGTTTTGTAGTTTTCTATATATAGGTCTTTAGTTTCTTTAGGTAGATATATTCCTAAGTATTTTATTCTTTTCATTGCAATAGTGAATGGAATTGTTTCCTTAATTTCTTTTTCTATTTTCTAATTATTAGTGTATAGGAATGCAAGGGATTTCTGTGTGTTGATTTTATATCCTGAAACTTTACTATATTCGTTGATTAGCTCTAGTAATTTCCTGATGGAGTCTTTAGGGTTTTCTATGTAGAGGATCATATCATCTGCAAACAGTGAGAGTTTTACTTCTTCTTTTCCAATTTGGAATCCTTTTATTTATTTTTCTGCTCTGATTTCTGTGGCCAAAACTTCCAGAACTATGTTGAATAGTAGTGGTAAAAGTGTGCACCCTTGTCTAGTTCCTGACTTTAGGGGAAATGCTTTCAATTTTTCACCATTGAGGATAATGTTTGCTGTGGGTTTGTCATATATAGCTTTAATTATGTTGAGGTATGTTCCTTCTATTCCTGCTTTCTGGAGAGTTTTTTTTTTTTTAATCATAAACGGATGTTGAATTTTGTCAAAGGCTTTCTCTGCATCTATTGAGATAATCATATGGCTTTTATTTTTCAATTTGTTAATGTGATGTATTACATTGATTGATTTGTGGATATTGAAGAATCCTTGCATCCCTGGGATAAAGCCCACTTGGTCATGGTGTATGATCTTTTTAATGTGTTGTTGGATTCTGATTGCATCTTATACTCCAAAGTGAGATAGAAGAGAAAGATTTGCTGATTAAAACTGTGTCCCTAGAGAATATTGCATCAAAACAGGTATCTGATTCAGTCTTTTGCCACTTGCTTTATTTGTACATGATCTGTGATATTATGGGTAAATGGATAGGTTGATGTCCATAAAGATGATAGGATTCAAACCTATATCCATATGATTGCAACATTGATGGATTTTTCTTCCTTTCCATTCCTTTACACCAGTGAACAATTACTTTGTTCAATACAATTTACTTATTTTTCCTGTGTTCCATGTAATCCACATGACTTGTTGAAAAATGAGTAACAGCAATCAAGCAAAATATTGTACTTTTCCCAAAAGACAAGCAAATAAAAGGTGTGACTGACTTGTTTTTCTTGGTTTTGTATTTTATTTCTAAACTACATTTTACAGACTGTTGTGGTCCTCACTCGTTTATACGTATATATGTTCATCTTGAGCCATATTATTTGATGACTTTTTAAAAAATTAATGAAATGACTGAGCATCCATATCAAACATTTTCTCTAGTTCTATAAGTTTTGTTTTGTCTCTTACTTCCTTTTGGAACTATTTTGGAGACTCCCCTATGTAATATCAAATAAAACTCTGATAATAATAGCTTCCAGATATGAAGCATTTATCTGTTGGGTGGTTATCATGATTTATCTCTAATTCCTATTTGAGGTTTGTGTTGTTGTTCCCATTAAGGCCCTTAGAGATTTCATGACCTAACCAAGGCCATGAGGTAAGCAAGTGGTAAATTCTGATCTAGACACATCCAGCTCAAAAGCCTATGAACTAAGTTCTAGAACATAACAGTTTCCTTTTGGGGCATAGATTTTATCCCAAGGCCTAACAGAGGGCAGGCAACAACCAGAGAAATATGGCTTATGCAAAACTTCCAAGTCATCTCCTGCTATTGTCATTATCTACTGAAACAAGTACCACATTTTTTAAAATAAATTATTGTATTTATTATTGTCATTAGAGCTGCAGAATCAAAGTTGTCTTTTCACTGTATGTGTTTTGTTAAAGTGAAATTAAACAGCAATTTTAAGCAAAAGTTGGTTGCCTTGAGAACAATAATTGTATATTCAGTTTAACATAAATAAAAGAATATTTGTCTTATGCAATTACATTATAAAAATTTTTAATTTCCAAAAGTGAAAATGATGTGTTCTGTTTGAGCTCAAAGGGGGAATGTTTCAGTACAACATCACTGCTTAAAGAAAAAGACAAGTGATTGGGATGTTTCTCCACTGCAACACCTGTTATAGGCAGTGCTTTGATAATTAGGTACAAAAATTATATCAAAATCTTTTATAGTGTTGATTTATTTTATTAGCACCAAAGCAACTTAGATTTTATAGACACATGAGATGTGCATAAAAAGTAATCTTTGCATTCAAGGAGTAATTTCAATTGAAATTTAATTCTGTTAAAATAAAAGATAGGCAATGATTTTTGTGCACCCGTCTCTCTGGGCCTCTGCACTCTCATTTGTAAAATGAAATGTTTAGACTAAATAATATCTAAGATAGATATGTGAAAAAGTGAAAATCTATCACTAAGTCATGTCCTACTCTTTGCAACCCTATTGACAACAGTCCATCAAGGTTCTCTGTCCGTGGGATTTCCCAGGCAAGAATACTGGAGTGGGTTGCCATTTCCTTCTCCCAGAGATCTTCCCAACCCAGGGACTGAACCCACATCTCCTGCTTGGCAGGTGAATTCTTTACAACTGAGCCACCAGGGAAGCCCCAGGTTAGACATAAACTCAAAAATCATGTGATCCCATTTAAATAAACCTATGAATGGGTTAACAGAAAGGAGAGAACTGGTCAGGGACTGTTTGCAATACAATATACTGCCTATAACAAATCCTATAAGAGGAGGTATCCTGAAAAATAGAGGGAGACATAGTTTAACGAAGTAAGAGAGACACCTGTGCTGCATATGAGCAGGCTGTGAAAGATGAAGGGTGTGAGGCTGAAGTTGACTTCAGGTGTCATGGGCCTGATGAGGAGAATGCATTTGTTTGCAAAGTACACAACAATTTTAAAGGTCATTTACAGGATATTTTGCAACTGGGAACAGAATAAGACATTTAGAAATATATTTGGATATGGATGAAGTTGCCAAGAGATAAGCAAGTTGACCAAACTATACTCAACATGGAACTCAGAATTGATGTGTCTTATACTAAGCATAGGGTCACAGAAGCCAGGGAATGTGGTGAGGCTTGGGGAAATTGAGAGAATCAACGGCAAGTATTAAAAGGAAGCTATGATCTGTCTTTCCAATCAAAGGCTTGAAATTTGAAAATATTCACTTATAAAGTAGTAATACAAAATGACCAAAAAAAAATAACAATAGCAATTAAACAATTTCATCCTGAATGGAGGAAAATGGTTGTGGACAAAGAAATCCTTGTCATGAAGAAACTAGTAATAAAAGTTGTTTCATAAAGGCTACACCAATATTACCAACAGAGCATTTAGTGCCTCACAAGCCATAAATTAGATAATGTACTATTTTACAGATGAGAAAGCTGCAGCTCTCAGACTACAGAGCAACCCCCAAAGTCACAGTTAGTAATTTGCAAAAAGTAAATTTAATCCCACATCTGGGTGACTCCAGAACATGTTTACCTAACCACTGGATTATTACTTCTCACTCACAGCCAAATGAAAGTTTTTTTAAAGTTACATACCTGGCTTTCAGCTTGAGCTTCTCCACACACAATGAGTCTCTTTCTTCTCAATCTCAAGATATTATCGTTAGTCTGTATTTAATGCTGAATAAGAATACAAGAGAATTCAGAAAAAGAAAGACAAATACCATACGATATCCTTATCTGTAGAATCTAAAATATGACACAAATGAACTTATCTATGAAACAGAAACACACAGGCATAGAGAATAGACCTGTGGCTGCCGAGGGGCTGGGAGGGACAGAAGGGGTGGACTGAGAGTTAGAGATTAGCAGATGTAAGCTGGATGGCATCACTGAGTCGATGGACGTGAGTCAGAGTGAACTCCGGAAGTTGGTGATGGACAGGGAGGCCTGGCGTGCTGCGATTCATGGAGTCGCAAAGAATCAAACATGACTGAGCAACTGAACTGAACTGAAGCTATCATGTATAGAACGGATAAACAACTAGGCCCTACGTCACAGTGCAGGGAACTATAGTCAGTCCCTGTCATAAACCAGAATGGAAAGAACATGAAAAAGAATATATATGTATATATATAAATAAAAAAACTGAATCACTTTGTTGTACACCAGAACCTAACACAAGATTGTAAATCAACTCTATTTCAGTAAAATAAATTGAAAAATCAAGAATACAAGACAATTTTGAAAAAATTGGAATAGATTTCAAGCAAATATCTTCCCTTTTAAGTATTTCTTTAGGGAAAATTGAACCTGAACATAATTAAATAATGTTTTAAAACTTTAAAAATCACATCTCAAAATTAGAACTTATAATAGCCATGATTAATACTCTAAATATGTCAGTATAACTAGAGTGTATTAGAAAAAAGTCTCCCAAAGAAGAAAAATAGTGGGAAAATAAAATAAGCTAAAATGCTAGTAGCTGTATAATAGAGTTCACTTAATAGTTCTATTCACAATTTTCCTTTTGAGGAAATCACAAAGTTGGCACTTTTGGTTTCTAAGTCATCTTAATGCTTCTTTTATTTATTTTTTATGCTTCCTGTAGTTTGGACATAACATTCTCTTGCCAGATAGCTTTACCTGAACTGTTTGACACAGTAGTCTTGCCTGGAGACTGGGTGAGGAAGAAACAGCAGACTATGAAGTTAAAAATTTATATCCAACCTTTGTTTAGCAGAATATGCTCATCTCACTAGCAGTTTATCAAAAGACTGGATCTCAGAAGAAGGTAGTAGCAGTCCAATACCATTCAACTGACATTTAATGAGTAGTCCCTCTGATGCCAGATTTTGTGGAAGATGCTGGCAATAAAACAAGACTGTCCCTACTCTTGACAGGCATTGAATTCATGAGACATATACAGAAATATATCTTTTTAACATGTAACAGATGGTGAGCATAAACCCAGATGTATTGTCATGGTTTTCTGGAAAGCACTTAAGTCAAAACTGAAGGAAGCTTCTTGAAGACACTTGAACCAAGCCTCAAAAGTGAGTCTGGGCAACAGGAGCATAAATCTGTCTACTGTGTGACAGGAAGAATTACAAAGGATCTTTACTTGGCCAGGTTGTAGAGCATAAAGCAAAATTATCAGATTTATTTTTTGCTTTTTTTGCATATGTTATGCATAACTTATTCACTTGAAACAAAAATTATCTTTATCTAACAATAAGAATTATTTTAGTGGGGAAAGGAGTTAACATTAATCAAAAGACAAACATAAATAAAGCATAAGCCTGATGTTCACAGTACTGGAAAAATAACATATCCAAGAATCCTTTTTTTTTTTTTTTTGAATGTGCTAGTTCCGAGTCCAGTCATAGATATGACGTTTCTTCCTTGGATAGAGCTATCATCATGTGAGCAGCACTAGAACAGTGGTGGAGGATGAACTAAGTCTGAAGATCTAATGCATAACATGGTGACTATCGCTGATAACATTGTGGTGAATAATTAAACTTTGCTAAGAAAGTGGAGGTGATGGAATCCCAGCTGAGCTATTTCAAGTCTTAAAACATGATGCTGTTAAAGTGCTGCACTCAATATGCCAGCAAATTTGGAAAACTCAGCAGTGGTGACAGGACTGGGAAACATCAGTTTTCATTCCAATCTCAAAGAAAGGCACTGCCAAAGAATGTTCAAACTACCACACAATTGCCTTCATCTCACGAACAGCAAAATAATGCTCAAAATTTTCTGAGTGAGGCTTCAACAGTATGTGAACTGAAAATTTTCAGATGTTCAAGCTGGATTTAGAAAAGGCAGAAGAACCAGAGATACCCGTTGGATCATAGAAGCAAGAGAGTTAAAAAAAAAAAGTCTACTTTTGCTTTATTGACTATGACAAAGTCTTTAACTGGGTGGATCACAACAAACTGTGGAAAATTCTTAAATAGATAGGAATATCAGACCACTTGATCCACCTCCTGAGAAATCTGTATGTAGGTCAAGAAGCAACAGTTAGAACTGGACATGAAACAATGGACTGATTCCAATCTGGGAAAGGAATACATCAAGACTGTGTACTGTCACCCTGTTTATTTAACTTACATGTAGAGTACAGCATGAGAAATGCTGGGCTGGATGAAGCAAAAGTTGGAATCAAGATTGCTGGGAGAAATATCAACCTCAGATATGCACATAACACCACTCTTATGGCAGAAAGTGAAGAAGAACTAAAGAGCTTCTTGATGAAAGTGAAAGAGGAGAGGGGGAAAGCTGGCTTAAAACTCAACATTTAAAGATTTTAAAATTTAAAAATAAAAACTAAAAAAATAAAATAAAATAAAAAAAAAAAAACTAACCTCATGGCATCCATTCCAATCATTTCCTGGCAAATAGATGGGGAAACAGTGGAAACAAGGACAGACTTTATTTCCTTCAGCTCCAAATTCACTGCAGATGGTGACTGCAGCCATGAAATTAAAATATGCTTGTTCCTTGGAAGAAAAGATATGACAAACCTAGACAGCCTATTAAAAAGCAGAGACATTACTTCACCAAAGAAGGCCCATGTAGTCAAAGCTATGGTTTTTCCAGTAGTCATTTATGAAGGTGACAGTTAGACCATCAAGAAAGCTGAGCGCCAAAAAAATGGATGCTTTTGAACTGTGGTGTTGCAGAAAATTCTTGAGAGTCCCTTGGACAGCAAGGAAATCAAACTAGTCAATTCTAAAGGAAATCAATCCTGAATATTCATTGGAAGGGTCGATGCTGAAGTTGAAGCTGAAGCTCCAATACTTTGGCCACCTGACACAAAGAACTGACTCATTGGAAATGACCCTGATGCTGGAAAAGATTAAGAGCAGGAGATGGGGGTGACAGAGGATGAGATGGTTGGATGGCATCACCGACTCAATGGACATGAGTTGGAGCAAGCCTCAGGAGATGGTGAAGAACAGGGAAGCCTGGTGTGCTATAGTCCATGGGTCACAAAGAGTCAGACACAACTGAGTGACTGAACTGAAATGAAGAAAGTGGAACTTAAGTGTTCTGACAAGAAAAAAGAAGGTTAAATACAGGAGGTGATGCACATGTGTGTTAATCTTATGGGGGATCTTTTCACAATGTGTACATATATCAAATCATCACGTTGTACAATTTAAATATCTTAAATTTTGTCAACTATACCTCAATAAAACTGGAAGGGGGACCCAAAGTGCTGATATCCAGATATTAAATTAAAAATACTGTTAAGAAAGGGAAAACTATAGAAAGATGGACGAAATATTTAAACTTCATAAAAAAGGAAATTTAATTGTTACTAAATAAATGAGGTATCCAGTGTCATTAGCAGTCAGGAAAATGTGAGTGAAAAGTACAATAAAATATCATTACACATCCATAAGACTGACTAATACAGGAATGGTGTGAGTTGTGTACACTCTGGCAGGACTGTAAATGGGTACAGCCACTTTGGAAAGCTATTTGAGATTAGCTAGTAAAGCTGAAAACCTGCATATTTGCCCATCTTACAATTTTAGACTTAAGATAGAACTCTTGTGCATGTGGAGCAGAATACATTAGGTGTAAAAAAAGTGTCTGTAGCATCATTGCCCTTTAATTATCCAAACTGGAAGCAAACTGAATGTCCAATTAGAATGAATAATCACAATAAATTCCTAGATCAGGACATTTTCTAGCAACAAAACTAAATAAAGTCTGTCTCCATTCCGAGTCTTCCACAGGTAATACTGAATAAATGAAACTACTGCAGACAAGAAATTATACCTTTCCTATGGTTTCATCTGTATGAATTTCAGAAAAAACAAGAAGTTAAACTACATTTTTAGGAATGCACATATATTTGGGAAAGCTGTAAAACCAGGGCAATGGTCATCTCAATCGGGCAGGAAAGCAGCAGGCTCTGGAGAGGCACACAGTGACAGGGTGCAGAGTCCTTGGTGGCAGCACATTTCCTCACTCCGAGCGTCGTCGTTACAGTTATTCCTGATGCTTTTCACTTACGATTGCTATAGTGCGGTTATGCTATATGTGTGTTCTATTTCACAATTTTGAAAAGACTTTCAAAAGAAGAAATACCTCACACGAATGTCATCAAATTGAGCATAATAAGAATTTTGGATTAGGAATTGATAAGGAGAGAGCCTGTTCTTGGTTTACCATTAAATTGTATATATATGTATAATGGTTAGCACCCATCGACAGCCTTTCCTTTGTACTGCATGTACTGGGTGTGGTTGGGGATTCTAGAGCTGCTTTTTTCAGCTAAAATACAAATTTCAGACAATAATCTCTAGGAATCAGAGAATGACAATCGACCATCGCTGCTGCTGAAAGTAACAATGAGGCACCCACTGGCAAGGCCAGGGGAGCAAGATTTTAATCAATGAGCATGTTTATCTAGATATGAATGATACTGTCACCACTTCCTGTTTCCAGAGTCTCTTATTAATATTTCTATGGGTAGCATATCTTTCTTCCAAGACCTCTCCTTTCTTTGATTGTTGTCTTGGGTATTTAGGAAAGGGTTGTGATTTACCTTAGGATTGATTCTCACATGAATCTTTTCATAAGAATCTGATAAAAAGAATCAACCGTTGAATTTTTATTAAAATGTAAAATATAAAACTATGGGCAACATGGCAACAGATTTGGTCATAAAACCAGTAGCACACAGTGTTAGGACTAAAGCATATTTGCACATTAAATGAGAACATTATGAGCACACACAGAAAATAGAGCAATCATGACAATGTAAATGGAAACCAGCCCTTATCTAATTTGACACTTACAAAATCCTTCACCCTTCACCATCTGGGAAAACAGAAAAGAACCAAATTACAAACAAATAAGTATGTTATTTCCAGCATGTTTAGGTTTTTTGTTTTACCAAGAGATGTACTATTTCCTTTCTAGTTCAAATTCATGGGTTGTGGTCCTAACAAACTAAACAGAAAATGATCACTTTTCTGAAATGAGAGTAGTTTTTAGCTCTTTAACCAAGTGTAGCAGCCAACATCCGTTTGTCACCTGACATCTGTCAAGTGTCTTACATGTATTATTTCCTTTAATCTTCACAAAATTGTATAAGATAAGCAACACTACGCTCCCCTACTTTATCAGGAGAGAAACTGATCAAATCAGTGCTCAGGGAAGCTGGAAGCTAATCCCAGAAGCCTAATTCCAGAGGCCGCACTTTAAAGATCATCACTAGGATAGTGCCCGGACAGCATCCTTAACAGCCTCAAGAAAAGATGGCAGGTTTGAGAAGCACATAATTTACTCAGAAATTTATCCATGGAGAGTTTAGCATAGGTGATAGAGAACCAGAAACAGTTCTAGAAGTTTGCATTAACAGACTTTCATTTGTAAACACATCCAAAGCTTCATGTTGCCTTGTCTGTGACCCCCTGCCTCCACGAGCTATGTTCTCATGTCTCGCTGTCACTGCACTTCTCACGTTATCTGGTCATATGTTTGTCTTTGCTTGTGTCTACTTGGTCTTGAGAACAATTAAAGGAAGGAACTTTAAATTCTTACGTCCTCAGTACCTCACACAGGATCTGAAATATAGCAGACATGATAAGTATTTCTAGATTCCATCATTAAGCAGTAATATACAGTAAATCCCCTGCATGAAAATGATATTCATTCCAAGTGGGTGTTTGTAAGTCCAACAAAGTTAGCTTAGGTACCCAACTGACACAGTCAGCTATACAGTACTGTATTCTCATAGGTTTATAATATTTTTCACAGAATACTACATAAAAAGCAAACAGAAAAATCAAAGAAAACATGTTTAATCCTACAGTACAGTACCTTGAAGAGTGCAGTAGTACAATACAATAGTGGGCACATGGGGGCTGGCATCCAGTGAACAGGCAAGAGCAGTTACTAACTGGAAGAGGTGGGAGATGGTAGAGCTGAAAGATCATCAACAATAGGCGATGGAGGGCAAGCTGCAATTTTACTCATGCCTGATGCTGATGGAACACACATTTGCATCTTCAAAAGTTTGCAACTTGAACCTTCATATGTAGAGGATGTACTGTAACGGTGCTTACATTTGTTAAGCACTACCGTGTGTCAGCTGCTATAAGGGATCATTCTTGTGTGTTATCTCCTGTATTTCTCACAGAATTTAACGCGGTGAAATTCTTGTATTAGCCTTATCTTTAAGCATTTAATTATAGGCTTAGATTTCACTATGAATAACTTGCTCAGGGTCATATAGGTAGTAAAAATGAAGCCAGAATCCAGAGTCAGAGCTGTCTAATTCTGGAGCCTTCCCTCTCAAACTGTGCATTGTCCTATTCTCATGTCTTAAAGTCAGTAGCATGTATTAGAAAAAAATTAGTCATTCTTGGTAACTTCTATGTTTTATATGACTTTATGGTAATCTTCTGGCTTCCCTTTCAGCTCAGCTGGTAAAGAATACACCTGCAATGCAGGATACCTGGGTTCCATCACTGAGTTGGGAAGATTCCGTGGAGAAGGGAAAAGCTACCCACTCCAGTATTCTGGCCTGGAGAAGTCCATGGAATGTATAGTCCATGGGGTCACAAAGAGTCAGATACAAATGAGTGACTTTCACTTTCATGCTAATCTTCATTCTGTAGGTAAGTATGTAAAATACATCTCTTGAAATATCTTTACTTTCCTGAATGGATGATTCCTTAAGAGTTAGACCCTTCAACCTGGTTGTAACTGTCTTTTGTAATGGCATGTAGAGAGAAATTAGTGATGCTTCTTTCTGGAGGACAAAGATTGAAGAGCTGGTTGGTGAATGCACATCCCTGCTGACTGCATATTAGCTATCCGAATACAATGGCACCGGATGACGGAAAACACAAATTATTCTTCTGAAATTCGGTGCTTCACTTTAGTAGTTCTGATTGCCCTCAAATACAATCTCTGCTTATTTAAAGAAACAAAGAATCATTCAAAGCACACTCCAATTAAAAAAAAATAATACTACAGTTTGAGGAAAGAAGAAAATCATCCCATTAATCATCTGGAATATGATACAGACATTGTGGTCTGGTTTCATCTAAGACTGACCATATTTATTAAAGTTAACTTTTTCTATACAGTAAGCTTTCTACTTTTTGTTAATGAGAAATTTAAGGAACATTACCAGAGCTGTGAGAACAATTTCACACTTCAAGCAAGAGCTTGGGGAAAACATCAAACCATGAAATAGATACAAAAAAAGAAATCACTTGTCCTGGAATTTTTATCAACTTTTGGTCACAATAGTATGAACTTTTGAGAAATATAAAATAGTTTTCTCTAAAGTGATACAATTCAAAAATAGTCCAAATGAAATGCTCTCCAAGAATCATATATCCATAGCAATTTATGGATTCTGAGGTGCAATTATTCCTGCAAATAAAACTGATAAAGCTGCAATGCTGTCAAACTACTAGGCCAAGATTTAATAACAGCTGTTGTTATTTTTCCTTCCATTCTCCTTTTTACTTCCCATTCAAACAATGGTGCAAGAAAATAGAACTAAATTAAAGACAGCCCTCAATTAGGAAGGATTACATTAAGCAGGCAAAAATTAAATATACATTGGAAGGCAGTGAATCGCCTACGACTGGGATACGGAGGCAGAGTACCAGCCCCATGGACCAGGATGTCAGGATTAGGCCATGGTTACCGCCTTTTCCCAGTCTGTAGGTCTGTGTTTCTTTTTGGTGCTCCTGGCATGTGCCCTCTCTCTGTGAGATTCTCCTATCCTCCCTTGACATTGTCTCTCAAAGGGTGGGATCTACACTCAGGTCTTTGACTCCTTCTGGCCAGAAATCTCTCTGCTGGGACCAGGAGCAGCTCTGTCCAGAGGCAGTTTGACATAGGGCAGAGGGTAAAGCCATCTTTGTACTTGTCCAGAGTTGGCCTACCCTGGTCTTTCTTCAGTCTTGATCCACCTCTCTATTTATAGATGCAGCTGGTGCAAGTTGGGCTGGCATCCAAACCAAAGTCTGTCTCCAAACCTCATGTTTCTATTGTACCACACATCAGCAATTATTCTAGATTTTCAGCAATTCAGCAGCAGAATTTTAATTTATTTCTCCTGTCCGGGCATAGCTCAAAGCCTGAGGGGTACAAAGGCACAAAAACCATGGCCAAGCCAGAGAGTTATAGCCCAAAAGATTCTCCGACGCATCATCCAAGTTATCCTGGATGCCCCTAAAGTATCAGCTGTATCCTTTCAAAGAAATGAAACTGCATTCCTGCTGATAATATCCTGCACTAGGGAATGATGGCTATGGAACTGAATTTGCATGCATCACCTGAATTGAAGACTCAGAGGATTATTGAATTAAACAGAGAAAGTAACTTGGAAGATCTTGTACTTATAATTTACACTTTAAAGATGGAGACACAGCAGAGTCTGAGTTGGGTTGGGTTTGAGCTGGATTTAGGGCCACTGTGGGCCCTTCCTGCAATGTTGTCCTTCACTCCAGCCTGCAGAGCAGGCTGAGTCAGCACTGCTTTTTCCAACAACAATAAAATGAATTTTCACAAAAGCAAGAGTTATAGAGCAGAGTGCTCTGAGTAATCTTGAAGCAGATAAGATCACAGAGCAGCTGCAGGAGAAAAGAATTGTAAATTGAGATTATGTAGAATTTGAACACCTGTTCTGACTTTAGGATTAATTCTACCATTTAAAAAAATGTTTTACTGGACTTTCTAAATACTTTTCTTTGTGCCAACTTTACCTACAAAAATAGGAGAAAATCTGACTGTTGGACAAAGGAGGATATAACTTAGCTAGTGCTAAAAATACCCTCAGTTCAGTTCAGTTCAGTTGTTCAGTCGTGTCCGACTCTTTGAGACCCCATGAATCGCAGCATGCCAGGCCTCCCTGTCCATCACCAACTCCCGGAGTTCACTCAGACTCACATCCATCGAGTCAATGATGCCATCCAGCCATTTCATCCTCTGTCATCCCCTTCTCCTCCTGCCCCCAATCCCTCCCATCATCAGAGTATTTTCCAGTGAATCAATTCTTTGCATGAGGTGGCCAAAGTACTGGAGTTTCAGCTTTAAGCATCATTCCTTCCAAAGAACACCCAGGGTTGATCTCCTTCAGAATGGACTGGTTGGATCTCCTTGCAGTCCAAAGGACTCTCAAGAGTCTTCTCCAGCACCACAGTTTAAAAGCATCAATTCTTCAGCACTCGGCTTTCTTCACAGTCCAACTCTCACATCCATACATGACCACTGGAAAAACCATAGCCTTGACTAGATGGACCTTTGTTGGCAAAGTAATATCTCTGCTTTTCAATATGTTATCTAGGTTGGTTATAACTTTCCTTCCAAGGAGTAAGCGTCTTTTAATTTCATGGCTGAAGTCACCATTTGCAGTGATTTTGGAACCCACAAAATTAAAGGCTGACACTGTTTCCACTGTTTCCCCACCTATGTCCCATGAAGTGATGGGACCAGATTCCATGATCTTCGTTTTCTGAATGTTGAGATTTAAGCCAGCTTTGTCATTCTCCACTTTCACCAAGAGGCTTTTTAGTTCCTCTTCACTTTCTGCCATAAAGATGGTGTCATCTGCATATCTGAGGTTATTGATATTTCTCCCTGCAAACTTGATTCCAGCTTGTGCTTCTTCCAGCCCAGCGTTTCTCATGATGTACTCTGCATGGAAGTTAAATAAGCAGGGTGACAATATACAGCCTTGACATACTCCTTTTTAAGCAGTGCTATTTATAGCAACAAGGGCAAGAATTAGGCCCATTATTCACAAACAGGCTTTATCCTGTGAAATTTTCAACTTAATGTGAAAATTTCAGCAAACAGCATAAGTTGAAAGGTATTTTAATTATTAAGAAGCGAAGACATTCTTTTCTAAGATTTAAAACAAACTTTTATGACATGGAGCTGTACACACACACAGTCTACCAATGTCAAATTCCTAATTTTGAAATAATATAATAATTATTTAACATGTAATCAAAGAAAACTTGGTGTAAGGCAACTTCCTATGAATCTATAATTATTTCCAAATAAAAACCCACTAACTCTTGAGAAAGATAATGAATGTACACTCATTACACATCATTTCATGACATTCATATTATGGTCAATTAGTATTGTGTTAGTGTCAGCTGGTCTTTTGCTACTGTTGCTACATGCTTATTCTTTAGCACTATCAGGAATCCATTGTAGGCTCATTTCCAATATAAACTTCATAAACAAGTGAATTAAATATGTGTCAGAAATATTTTTTATTAATTCAGGCCATTTTTGGTACCATTTAGTTACCTAAACCTCCACATTGGGTTGATCTTTTGCTTTGACTGATATTATTCATTCAAAACATGGGTACTGATTCATTTAAAGATTGCCAATGTTGATTGAATCCTTTTGAGTGCTATGCTGCTACTGCTGCTAAGTCGCTTCAGTCGTGTTCGACTCTGTGTGACCCCAGAGATGGCAGCCCACCAGGCTCCCCCATCCCTGGGATTCTCCAGGCAAGAACACTGGAGTGGGTTGCCATTTCCTTCTCCAATGCATGAAAGTGAAAAGTGAAAGTGAAGTTGCTCAGTTGTGTCTGATTCAGCGACCCCATGGGCTGCAGCCTACCAAGCTCCTCCGCTCATGGGATTTTCCAGGCAAGAGTACTGGAGTGGGGTGCCATTGCCTTCTCTGTTGAGTGCTATAGAAGATGAGTAAATTTTTTTTCTTAATTGAAAAGGCAAAAGGCCTGATTTAAGGAATTTATAATTTTATAAAATCTAGCCTAAATAGATCATGATCCTTATGTCAAATCCATAATGTTCATTTACTCAAGGACATTAATATGTGCTTCTCATAGAATGCTGAAGTTGGAAAAGTCTATAAGAATTATCCAATCCACACACCATATATTATGCTAATAGAAGACTGACTGAAGCTGAATGATTTGCTCACTAAGGCCATCTTTATCATTGTAAACAATTCATAACCAGATTTGTTTTGACTGAGTTCAGAACTCAGCCCCGCACCTCACAGCCGTGTGACTTTATTGTCTCTGTACTTCAGTTTCTGTGTCTGTAATGAGAGGATCCTAACAGTGCAATCGTTGAGGTTTTTTCTGAGATATAATTAAATTATAATTTTTTATTCTAAATATGCTAGATTTTAGCTGACATGATTTTATACTTGTAAGTCTAGATATTCTTGGTTTATCAGTATATCCCTGATGTGTCTTTTCTATGTTAAGAACCATTATTTAACATACTGTAACCAAACAGAACTCTATGAGGGCTTCCTGGGACAAAACTCCCAAACTATGTCTGTTGCCTGCTTCTTATCTAAAGAAAAACTTTAGCCCTCTGGGCCTTCCCTGAGTTCCGAAGAGTGAATTTAACCAGAGAAGTGAGACAAGGTAGAAAGGAAGGAAAACAGTAAAGCAAAATAAAGTTATAATGGTTTAACCATTAAACAAATTCTTTAGTTCTTCCTCAAGGGCTGTAGATAATATTCTGGGCCGTGTCCTTTGAGCTGTTTTGTAGATACTGAAACTCCCACCAGATGGAAGTTAACTATATGCTGACCACAAGCATGTAGACAGAATCCAGACTGGTTTGAACCAGAAGGGTTGGTGATGGTGACTCCCAATTACTTCACCAACAACCAATTAGAAGAATATCCATGAGCTGTGGAGTATCCATGTATGTGGAGTATCACGTACTCCACAATCTTCTTCCCTCACTGTCCTTAAAAACCTTTCCCTGAAAGCCTTCAAGGAGTTTAGTTTTATAAACACTAACTGCCCTGGACTCCTTGCTTAGCACCTCCAATAAAGGCTGCACTTTCATTCACCACAGCCTCGGTCAGTCGATTGGCTTTACAGCACGTGGGCAAGTGGACCAAAGTTTGGCCTGGTAACAATACAACACACCATGAGCTAAAAATTGCACGTGTGTGTTGCACTGTTCGTTGCTGCAGCAGACCCCCTGCTTCTGTGTCTAGCATCGACCCTTAATGCAGGCTTGGAGGAGAGCAGGACTCTGGCCAACAGTCTCCTTTTCCCTCTAGAGGTCAGATGGACCAACACCCCCTCTCAGAAGCAATCTTCTCCTTGGTTTGGAGTGAGTTCATAACTTTTCCACGGAATTTTGATCTTCTCCAAGAGCATCTAAAGTTCTTGCCCACCTGGAGGGGAAGGGCCCAAACCAGCTCCAGCCATTGCCCTTCTGAGGGTTCCAGTTAGCAGCTGGACTGAGGCAGCAAGAGTGTCGGCAGAGTCACCTTCACGCCTCAATCCTCGTAGAATCTCCTAGTGATTTCGAAGAAATTGGAAGGTAATTATTAATTCCTCAAATCTACTTTTCCTCTAGAAGAAAGGAATTTAATCCTTACTCATCCAGTTGCTTAGAGGTCACACCTGTTTCTTCTTTTTTTTTTTTCATCATATTTCAAATTCATCCTTATGGTCTATCATTTTACCTTTGTAAATCATCCCAAAGCTTGCACTGTACCTTTCTGTCACTATCTCTCTTTACCATTTTGTTGGAGCACCAGCCTTCTGGCAAGTTTTCCAGATTCTTTGTTGCCCTGGAATCTTCAGTTTATTTTCTACATAAGAACTTGTGAGCGTTTTTTACTTAAAAAACAAAACAAAACAAAAAAACACTCACATTTAGCCCCTGTCTCTCTACAACCACATCTGCACCTGGTGCAATCCCTCCTCTCACTCACTGTACTTTATTCGCATGAACTCTGATTCAGTTTCTAGACCATTCCAAGCTTTTCTTTTTCTTATCTTAGGGTTTCTGCCCATGCTGTTTCTTCCTTCTGGAATGTTCTTCCCTAGGCTGCGATTATATTGGGTCTCTGCTCATTCACAGCTCTTGGTTGAATGTTTCTTACCTGGGAAGGCCTTTTTTCATCATTCTAGGTTAGCCCTTTTCTGCTAATTTTTAACTAAACTGTTTCTTTCATAAAATTTTACATCTTGTGATTATTTCTTGGCTAATTTATTGTCTGTGTTTTGTTTGTTTATCTGTATGTTTTATGATGGCAAGGACCATGTATGTTTTGCTACTAAACACAGGATTAGTATTAATAAAGTTTTATTAAGTAAGTAAATGTAGGTAAAAAAGATATTAAAAACACATACCCAACCCAAAGCATTGACTATCAGCAATAATTTCATTAAATGCATTTACAGCCCTCTTTTCTTTCTTCTCTTTCTCTGGCTCCCTCCAGTGTGAGTGGTGGTGGAGGTGGTTTAGTTGTTAAGTTGTGTCTGACTTAGGGTATTTGTGTATTTGGTCAGGGCTGGGGTGCAAGGTGTGGTAGTCTGGTCACCATCAGAGATCCAGACTGCCTCTGATGCCTAAGCACCAACAGTGGCTGTCCCTACCCTGCTCAGACTGCACCTCAGGTGTGAGCCAGCTCAGGGTCTCACAGCGTGGTTCTGTCCTCAGCCGTGGGGAGTGGGATGTGGAACAAGTGGAGCTGGAGCATCTGCTCAGTTCAGGCTGAGCCATGGGCTGGGCAGTTGCAGGAAACCAGTCAGCCACCCATGTGGTTTCAGCTGGCCCTCTCCCCCTGCCAGGCAGGCAAGCAAGCCTGTGCCCCTCACAGGTGGAGTCCAGGCCTTGCACAGCCATCCTGTTCACCCCACCAGTCAAGGATGCTTGCCTTCCCATATCGGACCCCAGGGCTGGCAGGCCCAGTAATGGCTTGAACCACTCATGAAGGCCTCTGCATAATTAATCTCAGTTTCCTCTGAGTCCCCTCCAGGGGCACAGGCCCCGACCTAATCACTTCTCTATCTTTTCTACCTGACTCTGTGTGTTGTACAGGAGTCTTTCTGTCAGTCTCCAGTTCATTTTCATTGAGAATCATTCCACTTTTTGATTTGTTTCTCAGGGGAGGTGAGCTACACATCCCTCTATTCGACCATCACAATGTGAGTTTCCAACATTGATTATCTTAAAAGGAGAGAAATCATACATAAAACTGACAATAATATAAATAAATACCAACTACCATATGAAAGACATTTGTTAAATACCATGGAAATACAGACAGAATATGGAAATCTATGAAGGCAACATTAAAGACTATTTGATGTTTGAATTGAACCTTAAGGAGAAAGAGAGGAAGGCATTTAAAAGCAAAATATAGCTTTCAAAGTAAAAGGTGATGAAGAAAATTCTATTAGGTATATACAAGAAATAAAGCAGGTAGAAAAATAGGATTAATAGGGATATAAGGTCAGTCAGTTCAGCCACTCAGTCATGTATAACTCTTTGCAACCCCATGAACTGTAGCACACCAGGCTTCCCTGACCTTCACCAACTCCCAGAGCTTGCTCAAACTCATGTCCATCAAGTTAGTGATGCAATCCAACCATCTCATCCTCTGTGTCCCCTTCTCCCCCTGCCTTCAATCTTTCCCAGCATCAGGGTCTTTTTCAATGAGGCAGGTGACCAAAGTAATGGAGCTTCAGGAATTATTTCCTTTAAGGACTGATTTCCTTTAGGATTGACTGGTTTGATCTCCTTGCTGTCAAGAGTCTTCTCCAACACAACAGTTCAAAAGCATCAGTTTTTCTGCACTCAGCTTTCTTTATGGTCTGACTCTCATATCCATACATGACTACAGGAAAAACCATAGCTTTGACTATATGAAATTTTGCTGTAAAGTAATGTTTATGCTTTCTAATATGCTGTCTAGGTTTGTCATAGCCTTACTTCCAAAGAAAAAGCATCTTTTAATCTCACGCTGCAATCACCATCTGCAGTGATTTTGGAGCCCAAGAAATTAACGTCTGTCATTGTTTCCATTGTTTCCCCATCTAGTTGCCATGAAGTGATGGACTGAATACCATGAGTGAATGTTGAGCTTGAAGCCAGGTTTTTCACTCTCCTCTTTCACCTTCATCAAGAGGCTCTTTAGTTCTTCACTTTCTGATAAGAGTGATGTTATGTGCATATCTGAGGTTATAGATATTTCTCCAAGCAATCTTGATTCCAGCTTGAGCTTCCTCCAGCCCAGCTTTTCTCATGATGTACTCTGCATATAAGTTAAATAAGCAGGGCAACAATATACAGCCTTGACGTACTCCTTTCCCAGTTTTGAACCAGTTCATTGTTCCATGTCCAATTCTAACTATTGCTTCCTTACCTGCATACTGGTTTCTCAGGAGTCAGGTGAGAAGGTCTGGTACTCCCATCTCCTTAAGAATTTTTCACAGTTTGTTGTGATCCACCCAGTCAGGGTTTACACTTTTTTCGGTAGTTGAATCAAAACTATTTATTGTTTTAATCTGGATAGTAATGTGTTCAATAAGAAGTATAAACTCCACAGGGGGAACTGGGCAAGAAAACAGAATAGTAGTGTTATAAAATTGGCTTAAATTAGGTTGGTGACAATGGGAATGGAAAATAATGGATGACAAATCTGGTCCTGAAATGATAAAGTCTGTGGAAATATCTCCAAGGATGCAGATGGCCCTAGCACCTCGTATGTAAATATTTTAGTGCAGGCAAAATTTTCAAGAAAGAGAGTCCATGGCTCTTATCAGAAGTCTCAAAGGAGTCTCAAACATGACAATTTTAAGAAGGCTGGCTTACTTACCCTAGTTCTTCCCTGTGGGACTACTTGGAAATACTTATCCATGGCTTTCATTTGTCTTTGCTGCTTTGTCTGAGTCATTCTGTAGAGTACAACACTCAACGCAAATTAGCTACATTTAAAAAAAAGGATTCTAAACAAATGCAGTCCCAGGGTGTGTCATTTATATTCATTCATTTCCATTCAGAAGGGAGTAATTTTTCTTCTCAGAGATCCTAGCTTTTGAATCTAAGGCTAAGCATTCACGTTCAGTGGATTAAATATACCCCCTCACCCTTTTAAACCAGCCTCCCTTTGACTTAATAGAGATTTGTAAATTTTGTTCCAAGCCTCTAACACAAGTTGCTTCTTAAAGGGCATATGCAAACACTGTTCACTCATATACCCAGGTTATTTTTCTAATACCTAGATAGTGGATTCAAAGAGCAGGCTTACCAACAAAGAAGTGGAGTGCTTCAGATTTCTTTTCTGAAGTGCATTTAAGTCTCGTAGATTTTCAGGAATTGTTTATTTGCCACTAAATGGATTTAAGTTACTAGCGTTTTCTTACCTTGTTTCCTAGGTGTGGATATTAACAATGAAGCCTGTTTTCTCACTTATGGAAGACATATTTTAGAAATGTTGATATTGATTTGCTCTTGTAGGGCGTGCCAGACAGACAATTTCTCCTGCAAGACCCAAGCATGAATTCCCTTCAGCTTCTAGGAGCTGGTTGCTGACACATCTTGCCTTTGCTGATAACTGTTCTAGCCCTGCTCCACTTGCAGTGGAAGGAGATCACAGGCAAAGTGACCCACCCACGCGGAGTCCATGTCCCTCCTTCTACCACTCTCTGGGCACCTGGGACCTGGGAACCCCTGGTCAAACAGATTCAAGCTTGAATTCTTAGTAGACAGTTCGGTAATTATTATAATTATTCTAGAAGTTTCTGAACCTTTGATAGAAGAGGTATGAAAGTATCCAGCAGCAAAACCAGTTGAGCTGTGGTTTGGGGTCCAGGCAACAAAAAGGCAATTAGCTTTTAGAAGAAACTCCTTTATTATACTGAGACCAGTGAGGAATATCTCTTAAGGTCCTCTTAAAAGCAACATTGTATACCATAAGAAACAATAATTAAAACAACTTCCTTGCAATTAGTTTTACAAGGAGTTTCCTAAGTTTATTTCTTATAGTGCTCCTCAATGAAAGTCATGGGCACAATTCATAGGCAGGGTAAATAATAAGGGCAGCACCTCAAAACCTTTTTATCTTGTGGTGCAAGCACCAACTCTTTTTTGGCCTGGTGTACAAGAAAAAAGATTACCTAGAGTAACAAATGAAAGGCATATGTTTCAGAAATATTCCACAAATTCTATTTTTAAGAATAATCTTCTAAAGGATGGCTTATTTCAAATGTTCTTAAAATGAAGCCAAATGGACTGTGTAAATACAACTTTATAAAAAGTAAGAGCAAATGTAAGTGTGCAAACACCTTAAAAAAGTGAAATAAATAATTTGTTTCTATTTGAGTATTAACTATAAAAAAGGTTAGATTTGAAGACAAAGTTTTATCTCTAAATGTCTATTAGAGAATTAGCTATAAAAATATTTACATTGCCAACAAAGTTATTCTCTCTCTAAATGTCTATGTGAGTATTAACTATAAAAGGTTATATTTGTAAACAAATTTGTGAAGTTTTACCTCAAAATGTCTTTAAATTCTTAAAAACTGTGGAAGAGTTTAGCTCGCTTGACTTCTGTCTCATTGTTTTTTTTTTCTTTCCCTAAGACTATTTGCAAATCCTCCACAGACAGATACTCTTGGACTTCTTCCATTCGTTACACAAGCTCAGGTAGAGTGACCTTTAAAAAACACATAGTCTCAGAAAACCCCACATTCCATAGTCTGGTCTGCACTGGCAACTGAAAAATGAATTTTCCTGAACAAGATCAAACTATCTAATCTCCACCTGTAAAATTAAGAGCATAAGAACCATAGCAACTTGTCAACCACTAGAATTCATCATGTTCATTTAATATTACTCAGAAAAAGTGGAAAGAGTGACAGATTTTATTTTCTTTGGCTCCAATATCACTGTGGATGGTGACTGCAGCCACGAGATTAAAAGATGCTTGCTTACTCTTGGAAGGAAAGCTAAGACAAATGTTGACAGTGTATTAAAGAGCAGAGATATCACTTTGTCAACAAAGGTCTGGATAATCAAAGCTATGATTTTTCCAGTAGTTATGTACATATCTGAGAGTTGGACCATAAAGAAGGATGGATGCTGAATAAGTGAATCTTTCACATTGTGGTACTAGAGAAGACTTTTGAGAGTCCCTTGAAATGCAAGGAGATCAAACCAGTCAATTCTAAAGGAAATCAATCCTGAATATTCATAGGAAGGACTGATGCTGAAGTTGAAGCTGAAGCTCCAATACTTTGGCCACCTGACACAAAGAATTGACTCATTGGAAAAGACCCTGATGCTGGAAAAGACTGAGAGCAGGAGATGGGGATGACAGAGGATGAGATGGTTGGATGGCATCACCGACTCAATGGACATGAGTTTGAGCAAGCCTCAGGAGATGGTGAAGAACAGGGAAGCCTGGTGTGCTATAGTCCATGGGTCACAAAGAGTCAGACACAACTGAGTGACTGAACTGAAATGAAGACAGTGGAACTTACGTGTTCTGACAAGAAAAAAGAAGGTTAAATACAGGAGGTGATGCACATGTGTGTTAATCTTATGGGGGATCTTTTCACAATGTGTACATATATCAAATCATCACATTGTACAATTTAAATATCTTAAATTTTGTCAACTATACCTCAGTAAAACTGGAAGGGGGACCCAAAGTGCTGCTATCCAGATATTAAATTAAAAATACTGTTAAGAGAAGGGAAAACTATAGAAAGATGGACAAAATATTTAAACTTCATAAAAAAGGAAATTTAATTGTTACTAAATAAATGAGATATCCAGTGTCATTAGTAGTCAGGAAAATGTGAGTGAAAAGTACAATAAAATATCATTACACATCCATAAGACTGACTAATACAGGAATGGTGTGAGTTGTATACCCTCTGGCAGGATTGTAAATGGGTATAGCCACTTTGGAAAGCTATTTGAGATTAGCTAGTAAAGCTGAAAACCTGCATATTTGCCCATCTTACAATTTTAGACTTAAGATAGAACTCTTGTGCATGTGGAGCAGAATACATTAGGTGTAAAAAAAGTGTCTGTAGCATCATTGCCCTTTAATTATCCAAACTGGAAGCAAACTGAATGTCCAATTAGAATGAATAATCATAATAAATTCCTAGATCAGGACATTTTCTAGCAACAAAACTAAATAAAGTCTGTCTCCATTCTGAGTCTTCTACAGGTAATACTGAATAAATGAAACTACTGCAGACAAGAAATTATACCTTTCCTATGGTTTCATCTGTATGAATTTCAGAAAAAACAAGAAGTTGAACTACATTTTTAGGGATGCACATATATTTGGGAAAGCTATAAAACCAGGGCAATGGTCATCTCAATCGGGCAGGAAAGCAGCAGGCTCTGGAGAGGCACACAGTGACAGGGTGCAGAGTCCTTGGCGGCAGCACATTTCCTCACTCCGAGCGTCGTCGTTACAGTTATTCCTGATGCTTTTCACTTACGATTGCTATGGTGCAGTTATGCTATATGTGTGTTCTATTTCACAATTTTGAAGAGACTTTCAAAAGACTGCTTAAGAAGAAATACCCCACACGAATGTCATCAAATTGAGCATAATAAGAATTTGGGATTAGGAATTGATAAGGAGAGAGCCTGTACTTGGTTTACCACTGAAATTGTATATGTATGTATAATGGTTAGCAATATTGTCTTAACAATATGCTCTTCAGTTCCAAAAAAGTTATATGTTTTTTTTCTCAAATTTTATTCAGCCCATTTTCTTTATTATAATCTAAAGCAAATTTGAATAATCTTAAATAATACAGCAAACTTCACGACCAAGATAATCATGATGGTGTGATCACTCATCTAGAGCCAGACATCCTAGAATGTGAAGCCAAGTGGGCCTTAGAAAGCATCACTACGAACAAAGCTAGTGGAGGTGATGGAATTCCAATGGAGCTATTTCAAATCCTGAAAGATGATGCTGTGAAAGTGCTGCATTCAAGATGCCAGCAAATTTGGAAAACTCAGCAGTAGCCACAGGACTGGAAAAGGTCAGTTTTCATTCCAATCCCAAAGAAAGGCAATGCCAAAGAATGCTCAAACTACCACACAATTGCACTCATCCCCCATGCTAGTTAAAGTAATGCTCAAAATTCTCCAAGCCAGACTTCAGCAATACATGAACCATGAACTTCCTGATGTTCAAGCTGGTTTTAGAAAAGGCAGAGGAACCAGAGATCAAATTGCCAACATCTGCTGGATCATGGAAAAAGCAAGAGAGTTCCAGAAAAACATCTATTTCTGCTTTATTGACTATGCCAAAGCCTTTGACTGTGTGGATCACAATAAACTGTGGAAAATTTTGAAAGAGATGGGAATACAGACCACCTGACCTGCCTCTTGAGAAATCTGTATGCAGGTCAGGAAGCAACGGTTAGAACTGGACATGGAACAACAGACTGGTTCCAAATAGGAAAAGGAGTCCGTCAAGGCTGTATATTGTCACCTTGCTTATTTAACTTCTATGCAGAGTACATCTTGAGAAACGCTGGGCTGGAAGAAGCACAAGCTGGAATCAAGATTGCAGGGAGAAATATCAGTAACCTCAGATATGCAGATGATACCACCCGTATGGCAGAAAGTGAAGAGGGACAAAAAGCCTCTTGATGAAAGTGAAAGAGGAGAGTGAAAAAGTTGGCTTAAAACACAACATTCAGAAAACGAAGATCATGGCATCTGGTCCCATCACATCATGGGAAATAGATGGAGAAACAGTGGAAACAGTGTCAGCCTTTATTTTTGTGGGCTCCAAGATCACTGCAAATGGTGACTTTAGCCATGAAATTAAAAGACGCTTACTCCTTGGAAGGAAAGTTATGACCAACCTAGATAGCGTATTGAAAAGCAGAGACATTACTTTGTCAACAAAGGTCTGTCTAGTCAAGTCTGTGGTTTTTCCTGTGGTCATGTATGGATAAGAGAGTTGGACAAAAAGAAAGCTGAGCACTGAAGAATTGATAGCTTTGAACTGTGGTTTTGCAGAAGACTCTTGAGAGTCCCTAGGACTGCAAAGACATCCAACCAGTCCAGCCTAAAGGAGATCAGTCCTGGGTGTTCTTTGGAAGGACTGATGTTGAAGCTGAAACTCCAATCCTTTGGCCACCTGATGCGAAGACCTGACTCTTTTGAAAAGACCAACCTAGATAGCATATTCAAAAGCAGAGACATTACTTTGCCAACGAAGATCTGTCTAGTCAAGGCTATGGTTTATCCAGTGGTCATGTATGGATGTAAGAGTTGGACTGTGAAGAAAGCAAGCGCTGAAGACTTGATGCTTTTAAACTGTGGTGTTGGCGAAGACTCTCGAGAGTCCCTTGGACTGCAAGGAGATCCAATCAGTCCATTCTGAAGGAGATCAGCCCTGGGTGTTCTTTGGAAGGAATGATGCTAAAGCTGAAACTCCAGTGTGTTGGCCACCTCATGCGAAGAGTTGACTCATTGGAAAAGACTCTGATGCTGGGAGGGATTGGGGACAGGAGGAGAAGGGGACGATGAAATGGCTGGATGGCATCACTGACTCGATGGACGGGAGTCTGAGTGAACTTCGGGAGTTGGTGATGGACAGGGAGGCCTGGCGTGCTGCAATTCATGGGGTCACAAAGAGGTGGACACGACTGAGCGACTGAATGAATGAATGAAAGCTATTTCAGAAACTTCCTGGTATCGAAAATAAAATACAAAATTGTATTTTATTTCTTATATTATTGAATAAAGCCCTTACAATCTGTTCCTCTTGAGACTCATCTCCTACCTCTTATGAAAGTGCCCTCTACTTCCCTACCACATAGCCAATCTCTTGCATGTCTGTTCGTGCACAGGACGTTCTTCCATCTCTGTTCTACCTGAAACACAGACCATGTTCATCCTTCGAGGAGCTTATGTGTTGCTTTCTTACTTGAATTCTTGCTTGAATTCCGTTATCTTCTCTTTTTCTTTTTTTACTTTTTATCTTGTAATAGAGCGTAAACGATTAACAACTTTGTTTTAGTTTCAGGTGTACAACAAACTGATTCAGTTATGCAATACATGTATTTATTCTGTTTCAAATTCCTTTCACTTTTTTCCCCATTCTGCTTTTTATTTTTTAATATAAATTTATTTATTTTAATTGGAGGTTAATTACTTTACAATATTGTATTGTTTTCCCATACATCAACAGGAATCTGCCACAGGTATACACGTGTTCCCCATCCTGAACCTCCCACTCTCCTCCCTCCCTGTACCATTCCTCTGGGTCATCTCAGTGTACCAGCCCCAAGCATCCAGTACCATGCATCGAACCTGGACTGGCAATTTGTTTCATATATGATATTATACATGTTTCAATGCCATTCTCCCAAATCATCCCACTCTCTCCCTCTCCCACAGAGTCCAAAAGACTGTTCTATACATCTGTGTCTCTTTTGCTGTCTTGCATACAGGGTTATCGTTACCATCTTTCTAAATTCCTTTCTCAATTACAGAATATTAAGCAGAGTTCCCTGTGATATTCAGTAGGTGCTTGTTGATTATCTTTTTTATTGGAGTACTGTTGCTTTACATTGCTGTGTCTGTTTCTGCTGTACAACAAAGTGAATCAGCCATATGTGTACATCTATTTCCTCTCTTTTTGGATTTCCTTCCCATTTAGGTCACTGCAGAGCACTGAGTAGAGTTCCCTGTGCTACACAGCAGGTTCTCATTGGTTGTCTGTTTTATACATAGTACCGATTGTCCATAGGGGACTTCCCAGGAGGTACTAGTGGTAAAGAAACAGTCTTCCCTGGGTCAGGAAGATGTCCTGGAGGAGGGCGTGCAACCCACTCCAGTATTCTTGCCTGGAGAATCCCATGGACAGAGGAGCCTGACAGGCTACAGTCCCTGGGATCACAGTCAGTCATGGATGAGGCAACTTAGCATGCGTGCACTCACCAATTGTATATATATGTCAGTCTCAATCTCCCAATTCATCCCACCCATCTTTTCCTCCTTGGTATCCATCCTTATGTTTGTTCTATACATATATGTGTCTGTTTCTGCTTTGAAAATAAAATTATCTATACCATTTTTCTAGATTCCACATATATGCATTGATATATTGGATTGGTCAAAAAAAATCATTCAGATTTTTCCATAAGATGTTATGGAAAATCCACATTAACTTTTTGGTCAACCCAGTATGATATTTATTTTTCTGTTTCTGACTTACTTCACTCTGTGTGACAGTCTATAGACCCATCCACATTTCTGCAAATGGCACAATTTTGTTCCTTTTTATGCTGACTAATATTCCATTGCATAGCTTTATCCATTCCTCTGCTGGGATGTTTAGGTCACTTCTATGTTCTGGCTATTGTAAATACTGCTGCAACGAACCTTTCGGTGCATGGAGCGTTTGGAATTATGATTTTCTTTGGGTGTATGATCAGGAGTGAGATTGCTAAATCATCTGGCAGTTCTCACTTTACTTTTTAAAGGAACCTCCATGTTATTTTGCATAGCCATTGTGTTGATTTATATTCCCAACAGTGTAACAGTGCTCTGTTTCCTCCACCCCCTCCAGCATTTGCTATTTTTAGACATTTTGATGATGGCCATTCTGACTGGTATGAGGTGACACCTCCTTGTCGTTGTGATTTGCATTTCTCTAATAGTGATGTTTCCTGTGTTTCACGTGTTTGTTTCGTGTGTTTGTTGATCATATGTGTATCTTCTTTGGATAAATGTCTATTTAGGAATTCTGCCCATTTTTTGATTGGATTATTTGTTTTTGATATTGAGATGCATGAGCCGTTTGCATATTTTGGAGATTTATCTTTTGTCAGCTGCTTCATTTGCAAATGTTTTCTCCCATTCCAAGAGCTGCCTTTTTGTCTTACTTAAGCTTTCCTTTACTGTGCAAAAGCTTTTACGTTTAATTAGATCCTATTTGTTTAGTTTGGTTTTTATTTTTATTATTCAAGAATGTGGGTCAAAAAAGATTTTGCTGCCCTTTATGTCAAAAAGTGTTCTTATGTTTTCATCTAAGAGTTTTAGAGTATTTTGCCTTGTATTTAGTTCTTTAATCAATTTTGAATGTATTTGTTGTGTATGGTGTTAAGGAATGTTCTAATTTCTTTCTTTTACATGTAGCTGTCCAATTTTCCCAGCACCATTTATTAAAGGGATTGTCTTTTCCCCATTGTATTGTTTACACTTGCCTCCTTTATTACAGGTTAAATGACCATAGGTGCATGCATTTATCTCTAGGCTTTCTACGCTGTTCCATTTCTGTTTTGGGCTAGTATCACACTGTCTTCATTACTGCAGCTTTGTAGTATAGCCTGAAGTCAAGGAGCATGATTCCTCCAGCTCCATTTTTCTTCCTCACTATTGCCTTGACTATTCAGAGTCTTTTTTGTTTCCATATATATTGTAAAATTTTTTTTGTTCTAATTAAGGATTGCATTGAATCTGTATATTGCTTTGGATAGTATAGTCGTTTCTACAATATTGACTCTTCCAGTTAAAGAACATGGTATATCTCTCCATCTGTTTATATTGTCTTTGATTTCTTTCATCAGTATCTTACAGTTTTCTGGGTAGAGGTCTTTTGCCTCCGTAGGTAGATTTATTCTTAGGTATTTATTCTTTTTGTTGCACTGGTAAATGGGATTGTTTCCTTAATTTCTCTTTCTGATCTTTCATTGTTAGTGTATCTTGCAACTTTATTAAATTCATTGATTAGCTCTAGTAGTTCTCTTGTGGCATCTTTAGGATTTTCAGTGTGTAGTATCAGGTCATCTGTAAAGAGTGACAGTTTTACTTCTTTTCCAATTTGGATTCCTTTTATTCCCTTTTCTTCTCACATTACCATGACTAAGACTTCCAAAATGATGTTGAGTAGCAGTGGCAACATTGGATACCCTTGTCTTATTTCTAATCTTTGAGAAAATGCCTTCAGTTTTTCACCACTGAGAATGATGCTTCCTGTAGGTTTGTTGTATATGGCCTTTATTATGTTGAGGTAGGTTCCCTCTATGCCCATTTTCTGAAGTTTCTTTTTTCATAAATGGGTGTTGAATTTTGGCAAAAGCTATTTTTGCATCTACTGGTTTTTATGCTTCAATGTGTTAATATGGTATATCACAATGATTGATTTCTGTATATTGAAGAATCCTTGAATCCCTAGGATAGATCTCACTTGATCATGATATATGGTCTTTTTTAACCTGCTGTTGGATTTGATTTGCTAGTATTTTGTTGAGGATTTTTGTATCCATGGTCATCAATGATACTGGAATGTAATTTTCTGCTTTTGTGATGTCTTTGTCTGTTTTTAGTATCAGGGTGATGGTG
The DNA here is from genome assembly GCF_016772045.2 of Ovis aries. Classification (NCBI taxonomy): domain Eukaryota; kingdom Metazoa; phylum Chordata; class Mammalia; order Artiodactyla; family Bovidae; genus Ovis; species Ovis aries. Next base: position 2,738,843 of record NC_056059.1, read on the forward strand.
GCCTTGTAGAATAAAAGCTTAGGATTGTTCCTTCTTCTGAAATTTTTCTGGAGGAGTTTTAATGAAAAGGTGTCATCTCTTCGAAGAAGGAAATGGCAACCCACTCCAGTATTCTGCCTAGAGAATCCTGTGGACAGAGGAGACTGGTGGGCTGCTGTTCATAGGGTCACATAGAGTCAGACATGACTGAAGAGACAGCACGCATGCATGCATTGGTGAACGACATGGCAACCCACTCCAGTATTCTTGCCTGGAGAATCCCAGGGACGGAGGAGCCTGGTGGGCTGCCATCTTTGGGGTCACACAGAGTCAGGCACAACTGAAGCAACTTATCAGCAGCAGCAGCTTCTCTAAGTGTTTGAAAGAATTTGCCAGTGGAACCATCTGGTCTTGGATTTTCGTTGGAAGAATTTTACTCACCGTTTAAATTTTACTGCTTGTGACTGATCTGTTCATATTTTTTATTTCTGCTTGGTTCAGTTTTGGAAGTTTGTACTTTCTAAGAATTTGTCCATTTCTTCCAGGTTCTCCATTTTAATGCCACATAGTTGTTTGTAGTAGTTGCTTATGATTGTGCTTCTGAGGTGTCAATTGTAACTTCTCCTTTTTCATTTCTAACTTTCTTGATTTGAGTATTCTCCTTCCCCCCCTTTTTTCTTGATGAGTCTGGCTAAATGTTTATCTATTTTGCTTATCTTTTTAAAGAACCAGCTTTTAGTTTCACTGATCTTTGCTATTGTTTTCTTCGTTTATATTTCATTTACTTTTGCTGTGATCTTTATGATGTCTTTCCTTCTGCTAGTTGTGGAGTTTTCTTTTTTGTTGTTCTTTCTCTAGTTTTTTTAGGTGTAAGTTAGGTGTAGGTTGTTTATTTGATATTTATCTAGTTTCTTGAAGTAGGATTGCATTGTCATAATCTTCCATCTTAGAATTGGTTTTACTCTGTTCCATAGGTTTTGGGTCATCATGTTTTCATTGTCATTTGTTTCTAGATATTTTTAAATTTACTCTTAGATTTCTTCAGTGATCTTTTGATTGTTTAGTAGCATATTCTTAAGCTCCCTGTGTTTGTGTTTTTTACAGTTTTTCCACTGTCACTGAATTTTATCTGACCACATCATGGTCAGAAAAGATGCTTGATAAGATTTAAATTTTCTTAACTTTACTGAGGCTTGGTTTGTGACCTAAGATGTGATCTATCCTGGAAATATTCCATGTGCACTTGAGAAGAATGTGTATTCTGCTAATTTTGGATGGAATTTCCTATAAATATCAACTAATTCTATCTGGTTTAATGTGTTTATTGTGACTCATGTTTCCTTATTAATTTTCTCTCTGGATTATCTGTTAATTGCTGTAAATGAGGTGTTAAAGTCTCCACTCTTACTGTGTTAATGAAAGCCTCCCTTTTTAAGGCTGTTAGCATTTGCATTATGTATTGAGGTGTTCCTATGTTGGGTACACACATATTTACAATTTTTATATTTTCTTCAGTTGATGCCTTAATCATTATATAGTGTCCTTCCTTGGTTATTGCAATAGTCTTTAGAGTCTATTTTGTCTGAAACAAGTATTGCTACTCCAGCTTTCTTTTGATTTCCATTTTCATGGAATATCTTTTTCCATTCCCTTACTTTTAAGTGAGTATATGTTCCTAGGTCAGAAGTGGATCTCTTGTAGACAACATATATATATTAATTTTGTTTTCATATCCATTCATCCAGTCTGTGTCTTTTGGTTGGAGTATTTAATCTACTTGCATTTAAGATAATTATTGATATGCGCATGTGTGTGTATGCTTGTTCAGTTGCTTCAGCTGTGTCCAACTCTGCAACCCCATGGACCAGAGCCCACCAGGCTCCCCTGTCCATGGGATATTCCAAACAAGAATGCTAGAATGTGTTGCCATGCCCTCCTCCAGGGAAGGGATCTTTTGGACCCAGGGATTGAAACTGCATCTCTTGTATCTCCTACATTTCAGGCAGATACTTTACCAATGAGCCATTCGAGAAGCCTCACTGATATATAAGTTACTATTACCATTTTATTAATTATTTTAGGTTTTCTTTAGTAGATCTTTTTCTTCTCTTGTGTTTCCTGCCTGTAGAAGTTCCTTTAGCATTTGTTGTAAAGCTGTTTTAGTGGTGCTAATTTTTTTAGCTTTTGGTTGTCTGTAAAGCTCTTGATTTCTTCATCAAATCTGAATAAGATCCTTGCTGGAAAGGGTAATCTTGGTTTTAGGTTTTCTCTTTCATCGCTTTAAATATATCCTGCCACTCCTTTCTATCCTGCAGTTTCTGCTGAAAATTCAGCTGATAATCTTATGCGGATTGCCTTATATGTTACTTTTGTTTTTCCTTTGCTGCTATTAATAGTTTTTCTGTGTATTTAACTTTCGCTAGTTTGATTACTATGTATCTCAGCATGTTTCTCCTTGGGGGTTATCCTGTATGGTACTCTCTGCACTTCCTGGACTTGACTGACTATTTCCCTTCCCGTATTAAGGAAGTTTTCAACTATAGTGTCTTCAAATATTTTCTCAAACCTTTCCTCTTTCTCCTCTCCTTCTGAGATACCTATAATTTGAATGTTGGTGTGTTTAATATTGTCACAGAGATCTCTGAGACTGTTCTCATTTCTTTTCACTCTTTCATTCCTTATTCTGCTCTGTGGCTGTTATTTCCACCATTTTATCTTCCAGTGCACTTTTCTATGTTTCTGCCTCAATTATTCTGCTATTGATTCTTTCTAGTGTATTTTTCATTTCAGTTATTGTGTTGTTCATCACTGTTTGTTTGCTCTTTAGTTCTCCTAGATCCTTGGTAAACATTTGTGGTATCTATTTGATTCATGCCTCATTTTATTTCCAAGATCTTATACCTTTACTGTCATTACTCTGAATTCTGTTTCAGGTAGCTTGTATATTTCCTCTTCATTGACTTGGTCTTGTGTGTTTTTATCATGCTTCTTAGGCTGCAACATATTTCTCTGTCTTCTCATTTTGTCTAACTTCCAGTGTTTGTGGCCTCCTCCCCCTGGCTGCAGAGTCATAATTCCTTTTGCTTCTCTTGTCTGCCCCCTGGTGGGTGAGGGGGTCATGAAGGCTTTCTGATGGGATGGACTGGTGCATACACTCTGGTGGGTGGAGCTGTCTTTACCCTTCAATGGCCAAAGCTGCATCTGGTGCTGTTTTGGGGGTTGTCTTGGTGGGCTTAATGTGACTATACACAGTCTGTTCTACTGACTGGTGGGACTGTGTCCTCTTGCTGGTTGTTTGGCATGAGGTGTCCAACACTGAAGTCTGCAGGTGGAGGGTGTAGCCAGGTCTCAGGGTCAAGATGGATACCTCTGGGAGAGCAAACACCAATTCATATTACCTGGGCCTCTGACTTCTCTAGCAATACAGCATCCTGGACTCAGCATTTCCACATTGGAAGCCCAGGTCAAACCCTGGCCAGGGTACCAAGAACCTACAAACCGCATAGTGTGGCAAGAGGAAAAAAAGGACCAAAACTATGAAAAGAAAACAGGCAAAGGAAACCCAAGACAAGTAACAATAACAAAAAACCCAGCAGCAACAACACACACAAAGAAACAAAAACAAAACAGAATAAAAGAGGAAAACAGACAAACCAAGACCAAGACAAATGATAAAAACAACCCAAACATACACAATGAAAAAAACAGAAAAGAAAAAAAAAGGAATATAAAAGAAGAGAATGAACAATAGAACTAAAAAATGAAAAGAATCAAGACTAAATTAACAAAAACAAAAAATAAAAACAAAAACAGAAAGCAAACTAAAGAAGCAGAGAAAACATAATACACAGAAAAATAGTTTTAAAGAAACCCAAATAAAAATAAAAGACCAAAAAAGTACAGTAAAAATAGAAAAATAAAAGGAAGTAAAAGAAAACTTCTTTACAAAAGAAGTAAAACATAAAAACAATACCACCAAAAATGTAAGAGTGAAGTAAACACAAAAAGAATAACAGTAGTGATGATACTTTTTCGGGGCCTCCGCTGTTGCTGTTGGTGTTCCTGCTCCCACAGTGAATGTGCAAGCGCAAGTCGCTCAGTCGTGTCCTACTCTTTGCGACCCCATGGACTTTACATTCCTTGGAATTCTCCAGGCCAGAATACTGGAGTGGGTAGCCTTTCACTTCCCCAGGGGATCTTCCCAACCCAGGGATCGGACCCAGGTCTCCCGCATTGCAGGCAGATTCTTCACCAGCTGAGCCACCAGGGAAGCCCAATTCCCACGTTCCCAGGAGGCCCTCCAATGCCTCTGGGTAGACTTCTGGACTCCCTGTGGACACCCTGACTTGGCCCGAGTCCCACATATACTTGCCCCTAAGCCCATAGCTGCTAAACCTAGGCCAATGTCAGTTATCGGAGTATTCATTGTCTATTTAGGTATTCCACAGACAATGGGTCTACCAAGCTAATTGTGGTGATTTAAACTGCAGCTTGTGCAGCTGCACAGAGACATTTCCTTTTCTCTTCCCTAGTCGCGGTGCTGCTGAGGCTCAGTTTTGGTTTTGACCCCACCTCTGCATGTGCACCACCCTCAGTTATTTGTTTCCCATCCAAGTGAAGAGGGCAAAAATAGCCTGACTGAGGTGCACTTACTCCCTCGGGCTGGTGAGGGGTGCGGCATCTACAGCTGGGGTGAACCTGAAGTCCCTCCAGTGGTGGGGACTGGCGGGCAGTTGTAACTGGCTGGGGCATGCATGCTCTGATGAGTCCCTTCCAGTGCCTGTGGAAGCAAGGGCTGGTGTGTGGGGGCTGCAGCAGGCCCTCCTTTTGTGTGCCCCTTAACAATGGTGCCTCACTCCCTAGGCAGGCCACACTTTCTCTAGGGGTTTTCCTGGCCATGGAGACCCTCACTCTCATCCCCTATGTAAAGTGATTCTCTCCTTGGACCTATTCTCTTAACCCCACAATTTAGCACTCATCCCCTGCCAGCATTGGTGGCTTCTTGTCTCAGGCACGATAGGTCAGGGCTGATTCCTGAGGAGGCTTTGGCATGGGTGGCATTCAGGACCCCAGAGCCTATGTGGGTGGAGGAGCCCTTGGCTTCAGCCGTGGGTAAGCCTGCTCAGGTGGGTGCTCCTCCCGGTGCTGGCAGAGGCCAAAACTGCTGGTTGGGGAAGGGGTTGCAGTGGTGGTCCTGGCCCTTATGTATCACTCAACAATGGCACCTTCCTTCCACAGTGCTCTGGCCTTCAGAAACTTCCCCAGTTGTGGAACTCCTTACCCTCTTCCCTTCAGGATGTCTTTTCACAACCAATAGCTGTCTTCTCCCTGGGTCTGCTCTCCAAACCCTAATTTTCAGCATCTAGCCCAGCGCTGCACCAGGAGACATACAGTCTAGGACGCACAGGGCTGCTGCGTGGGCCATGTGCACAGTTCTTACTTTGTTCTGCCTTCCACAAACTGCTTGCTGTGTTCTCCATTAATCCCCTGAAGGTTTGTTCCTGTCCCAGCTGGTTTCCCCATCATGGGTTTTTTTCCTGAGTGCAGGCACTTCTCCAACTTTGGGTTTTCTGTTTTGTCATTGTCAGAATACTAAATCTTTCAGTCTGGAGAACAACATTAGAAAAAAAAAAAAAATCACATCTGAAGACTAACTCTTGCAAGCAAATTCTTGCCCTGATTCTTTTAATCCTGTTGGTGAGTAAGCCCTGACTAGAGCCTGGAGTTGATAATGTTGGAGTTTCCCCTCAGGCCATTGCCGTACTGTTGAATTTTTGGTAGTGACCTTATTCTTCCCTCTCTCAGCCCTGGATGAACCAGAGATGGATGTGTGACCTCAGCTCTTCGTATTCTCTTGTCTCTCCCTCAACTTTGGAATCTGAATTAAACAATGTCAGTGATCCTGAGGGCATACACCTGGCAGCTTGGCTGTTACTATGTGGAACTTATCTTGGCCAACATTCATGGAATCTACTTAGACTAATTTTCTATGAAGCCAAAGATAATGAATGCTAATTTTGTATTTTGCAATGGAAAAATGTATCAGAAGATAGGTTAAGTTGGGTTCATAAGTATTAATTTTCCTGTAAAGTAGAGGGGAATAAAGAAAGATCTCTTTGAACATGTGACCATGGAGAAGGATAAACTATTTCTGGAAAAAATACTCTAAGGATAAATTCTAAATTGAGAATTGTGGGTGTTTTTCTGGGAGCAAAGTATAACACATGGTGGGAACTTTTTATATATATTTTTTTCTTTTTCTGCAAAAGATGTAGCTAATTGTTGTGCCTTACATGAAGCTATGTTAAATAGATTGAAATATGCTTTCATGTCCTCTTATATTTTCTTTCTTTCATATTCTCCACATTGTACTTTATCACTTTTATCTTTCATACTCCTGTTATCAGGAACTTCATCAGGAATGAATATTCCAAATGCATACCATCTAGGAGGGAAAGAAAATGGTGTCAGAGGTTGCCTTGTTGCTCTTTATATGCACACTATTCAACACAGTGTCTGTTTCAAGAAATTATCATCTAAGACATAAACAAAGCTTTAAAAAATTGCTGACTATTCAGAAGAAGGCATATAAATATTTAGAAAGTTAAGAAAGAATTAGATCATGTTTATAGTCCAGAAGCTGAATTGAGCACCACATAATGGGATGATACAGCTCTTTAACCATCTCTGCACAGCTCTCATTTCTTTCCTCTGACACAAGATACACAAACGGGAATTTTTTTTGGTGGAAGGACTGATGCTGAAGCTGAAATTCCAATACTTTGGCCACCTGATGCAAAGAACTGACTCCTTGGAAAAGATACTGATGCTGGGAATGATTGAAGGCAGGAGGAGAAGGGGACAACAGAGGATGTGATGTTAGGATGGTATCACGACTCAATGGACATGAGTTTGAGTAAACTCCAGGACTTGCTGATGGACAGGGTGGTCTGGCATGCTGCTGTCCATGGGGTCTCAAAGAGTGGGACACGACTGAGTGACTGAAGTGAACTGAACTGATGGGGCGAGGATACTCATTCTCTGGTTTTGATTTAAAATTTCTAATTTGACTGATTTGACACTCTTATTTTTTAAAATCATATTTTCTGAAATTTCCATTCCATATGATCTTGCAGTTTTCTGCCCACACCTTCTCCTCTGCATGGGGAATTGGCTCTCCCAATTGGTTTGCTCTCCTTAAAAAAGCATCACAGGAAAGCTCCCCAAAAGTTAATGCCCTCAGTTTTTTCACAGTTAAGTTTTATTACTTGCATTTTTTTCATTTTCCAGCATCTACAATTCCCTCCTTTTGTCCTTCACACAGTCAGCTTACTGAAACTAGTACTGCATATGCGTTATTAGTAAAAACTGAAACTAATAACCAATTGGTTATTATAAACAATTTCAAACAGTTAAACTTCCCCCAAACTGCATATATTTTTAAAAAAACATTGTATGAGCTTTTATTTTCCTTAGAAGAAAAACCTATGTATTCACCTCATGTCAAACCCCTTTGAAAGGAGCACAGTTTCTACTTAGGTCATGTACCATCTTTGGATTCATTTGATATTGATATAAATAGAAGCTTGCAACCATTCTTCACCATTCTGGATAAACTTAGTTGGAAGAATAACAACAAATACCGTTCATCTAAAATTAAAATAGATGAGGCCTATTGGACACGTTCATATAATTTTAAAAATCATAACCTGCAACATTCTATTTAATTCTCATAAAAACCCTGTGTGACATGTTGTCTCCATTATCATCTGCATCCTACACATGCGACTGCTGAAGCTAGAGAGCTTAAGCTTTCTGTATGCAAGATCACACAGTTCAGGAAAGACAGAAGTAGGAGCTAAGTTCAGTTCAGTTCAGTCGCTCAGTTGTGTCCGACTCTTTGTGACCCCATGGACTGCCACACGCCAGGCCTCCCTGTCCATCACCAACTCCCATAGCTTACTTAAACTCATATCCATTGAGTCTGTGATGCCATCCAACCATCTCATCCTCTGTCGTCCCCTTCTCTTCCTGCCCTAAATCTTTCCCAGCATCAGGGTCTTTTCCAATGAATCAGCTCTTCACATCAGGTGGCCAAAGTATTAGAGCTTCAGCTTCAGTATCAGTCCTTCCAATGAACACCTAGGACTGATCTCTTTTAGGATGGACTGGTTGGATCTCCTTGCTGTCCAAGGGCCTTGCATGAGTCTTCTCCAACCCCACAGTTCAAAAGCATCAATTCTTTGGTGCTCAGCTTTCTTTATAGTCTAACTCATTCATACACGACCACAGGAAAAAACATAGCTTTGACTAGATAGACCTTTGTTGGCAGCTAAACCAACCAGTTTAGTAGGAGATAAACACACAGTTCCAGAAAATACGCCCTTAGCCTCAATCCCGCACTACCTGTATTGTGTTTAAATATGGCTACCAGAGGATTTATTCTGAGCCATTGCTTATATATGTTTGACTTCTAAAACTCTTTTATTTTGGTTTCTTTGTGTCTATACTTTTAAAAAAATTTTAAATTGAAGTATAATTGATTTACAACATGTTACTTTCAAGTGTATAGAAACTGATTCAGTTTTATATATATATAAAAATAATTATTTCTCATTGTAGGTTATTACAAGATATTGAGTATAGTTCCCTCTGCTACTCAGTAGGTCCTTGTTACTTATTTATTGTATATATAATAGCGTGTATATATATTAATCCCAAATTGCTAATTTATCTCTTCCCCTCTCACTATTCCCTTTGGTAACCATAATTTTGTTTTCTATGTCTGAGTCTGCTTCTTCTTTTTTTTTTAATTTATTTTTAATTGGAGGATAGTTGTTTTCCACCATTGTGTTGGTTTCTGCCATGTATCAACATGAATCAACCATAGGTATGCATGTGATCCCCTCCCTCATGAACCTCCCTCCCACTTTCCACCCTATCTCACCCCTCTAGGTCTTCACAGAGCACAAGAGTTATACAGCAGCTTCCCACTAGCTCTCTGTTTTACATATGGCAATGTATATATGTTTCTGCTTTGTATATAAGTTCATTTGTATCAGTTTTTAGATTCCACATATAAGTGGTATCATATATTTATTTTTCTCTGTGACTTATTTCACTTACTATAATAATCTCTAGTTCCATTCATGTTGTTGCAAATTACATAATTTCATTATTTTTATGGCTGACTAATATTCCATTGTATATATGCTCCACATCTTCTTTACCCATTCATCTGTTGATGGACATTTAGGTTGCTTCCATGGCTTGGCTATTGTGAATACCGTTAGTATTAACATAGGGGCACATGTATCTTTTGAGTATGATGAAACTGATTATTTTTTATGATTCTGTTTACTTAGTTTTTACATGTAGCTTACTTAGAGGTTATAAAAACACAGAAGGTGTTTCATATGCAATGGGACAAGGAATAAGAAAAGATTATGCTTGGATAAGGGATGCTTAAATGCATGTGTAAGAGAGTCTGCGTGAAACACTACAAGGTCAGTTATGGCATCTCTTTCTCGATCCTCGACTCCTCTTTAGACCCATTTGTACAGTCCTCCTGGGCACTTCCACTTCAGTTCAGTTCAGTCGCTCAGTCGTGTCTGACTCTTTGCGACCACATGAATCGCAGCACGCCAGGCCTCCCTGTCCATCACCAACTCCTGGAGTTCACTCAGACTCATGTCCATCAAGTCAGTGATGATATCCAGCCATCTCATTCTCTGTCGTCCCCTTCTCCTACTGCCCCCAATCCCTCCAAGCGTCAGAGTCTTTTCCAATGAGTCAACTCTTCGCATGAGGTGGCCAAAGTACTGGAGCTTCAGCTTTAGCATCATTCCATCCAAAGAAATCCCAGGGCTGATCTCCTTCAGAATGGACTGGTTGGATCTCCTTGCAGTCCAAGGGACTCTCATGAGTCTTCTCCAGCACTATAGTTCAAAAGCATCAATTCTTCGGTGCTAAGCCTTCTTCACATTCCAACTCTCATATCCATACATGACCACAGGAAAAACCATAGCCTTGACTAGACGGACCTTAGTCGGCAAAGTAATGTCTCTGCTTTTGAATATACTATCTAGGTTGGTCATAAGTTTTCTTCCAAGGAGTAAGTGTCTTTGAATTTCATAGCTGCAATCACCATCTGCAGTGATTTTGGAGCCCCCCAAAATAAAGGCTGACACTGTTTCCACTGTTTCCCCATCTATTTCCCATGAACTGATGGGACCGGAGGCCATGATCTTTGTTTTCTGAATGTTGAGCTTTAAGCCAACTTTTTCACTCTCCTCTTTCACTTTCATCAAGAGGCTTTTAGCTCCTCTTCACTTTCTGCCATAAGGGGGATGTCATCTGCATATCTGAGGTTATTGATATTTCTCTCAGCACTTCCACTTGGGCCTCTCATATTCTACCTTCTGTGATACCTGCCACCTGCCTCCACCGTGAACACAAACCCAAATCTGCCAGTTCTTTTAGTTTTTCTTGTCTCAGTAAGTGGAACCACAAATTACTAGAAGAAGGTGAGAAGTATCTTAATTTCCTTCCTTCTTTCCCTCAAACATTTCCTCTGAAAGATATTCTTTCCTCTTTGTGCTTTGGTGCAAGTCTTACCTGAAACCCTGTCATCTGTTCATTAGTCATCCCCAAGAGCACCTTGAGCTTCCTTGGTAGCTCAGATGGTAAAGACTCTCCTGCAATGCAGGATCCCTAGGTCAGGAAGATCCCTTGGAGAAGGGATAGGCTACCCACTCCAGCATTCTTGCCTGGAGAACTCCATGGACAGAGGAGCTTGGCAGGCTATAGTCCATGGGGTCACAGAGTCAGACATAATTGAACTAGCACTTGTACTTTCTTTTCACTTTCAAACAACAACAAAGAATACTTAGTTATCGATCCTAGTGCCTTCCAGAAAACTCTCAGGTGAAGTTCCTAACATGCAAATCCCACCATGTTATTCATTCCCTTCATTTCTTAGTAGATGCTCAGACCTACAGAATTAAGTTCAACCCTTTCAGGCTTACCTCCCTAAACATCCATACAACATAGCTTTCACTTCAATTTCACCAAAGCACACCCAATTTCTCATGAGGCCAAACATTCTGTGATTTTGTTATAATCCTATGGTTTCCAGCCCCTACTAAATTGGCTGGTGACTTCTGTTCTTCCCTCAGAACAAATTAATTATCACCTCCTTCTAGAAACACTTTCTTATCAAAACTTCATCTCCTTCAACTAAATTATATTCTTTCTTTGTGCTGCTACTTTACTGCTGCATTTCTATTTACTTTGTTTACAGATTATGGAAGTAAACTATACTGTCTCTAATCATTGTTTTTTAATGGTGCATCTTCTCAGTGTGAGGCTGAAGAAGACAGAGTCTATGTGTCTACCACCTCTGGATCCTGGCACCTTGAAATGTGCCTGGCATGTTTTAAGTGCTCAATACATGTTTGTTGAATTGAACTGAAATTTTAACACATACCGTAAATGTGTGATTAACAATCAACAGAAATATTGTTGGCTGCCCTGAGCAATAAGAACAAAAATGAAATGACAAAAATATTGACTATTCAGAAAATGACATTCAGATGTCTGCTTGTCAGAGAAACCAAATACTTGATTAAAGAGTTGGAACTTTCTGCCCTACCTCCCACCTCCAGGGAAGTGAGAAGGTGAAGACCGAGTTCAATCATCAATGGCCAGTGATTTAATCAACTCTGCCTAAGTAATGAAGTTGCTATAAGAAACCCAGAAAGATGAGGTCCAGAGAGGTTCCAAATTGGTGAACATATGAAATTTTGAGGAGGGTGACTGCCCTGAAGAGGGCTTGGAAGCTCCTGCCCCTTCCCCCATGCCCTTTTTTTTTTTGGCACACCATGAGAGATGTGGGATTCTGGTTCCCTGACCAAGGATCAAACCCATGTCCCCTGCATTAGAAACATGAAGCCTCAGCCATTGAACCACCAGGGAAGTCCCATGAGTGGAATCCTTCTGTAATAAATGATTTTCCTGAGTGCCCTGAGCCACTTTAGAAACTCATCAGACCTAAGGAGGAGTTGTGGGAACCCTGGTGTATGATCAGTGTGTAAGAAGCATAGGTAAACCCTGGACTCATGCCTGCTCCTGAAATTAGAAAGTAGGGGCAGTCTGTGGGCTGAACACTTAACCTACATGGTCTGACACTGACTTCAGGTAGATAGTGCCAGGATTAACTTAAATTGTAGGACACAGTGTCTGGGAAGTCAGAGAATTGGTTGGAAAAATCCACACATTTGATGGTGTTCAGAAGTTTTGAGTCACCAAATGACAAATACTGTGATTCTGGTTATATGAGGTACACAGACTAGTCAAATTCATAGAGATGTAAAGTAGAATGGTGTATGCCAGGGGATGGGGGTGTGTGGTAGTGGAGAGTTGTTTAATAGTTACAGAGTTTCAGTTAGGGAAGATGAAAACATTTCTGGAGATGGATGGTGGGGAAGGTTGCACAATATCAACGTACTTAATGCCACAGAACAGTACATTTAAAAATGATTAAAATGGTACATTAAAAAAAAAGAAGAAAATGGCATTCAGGACTTACTATGGCACTTTGCACATTAAATCTAACTGCCTCCACATTCTTTTTATGGATCTGTTCTAATTTACAATACAAGCGATGCTCAAAGACTTCTGATTATGGTACCTTAAGACATTATATCACCAAGATTCAAATATTGCAACATACTTTATCTACTATCACACATATCTATTATGTGTGTGTGCATATATATAAATGCAACCCAGATTACAACAACTTGGAAGTAAAAATAGAATCACAGTTATTATAAACCCATTTTCCTCTCTTCTCTAAACTGCTCTGCAGAAACCCTAGACTCCTCACAAATTCATCCAAATAATTCTGGGAGATCTTGTGTAGGTTCCCAAGTGTGCTGAACAAACTAGTACTCTTGACTACCCAAGGTACTAGTCAGGTTTCTTCTCTCCTGCTCAGCTTTCCCTGACCATGCCTCCGCACCTGTTGATACCATCTCCGTTTTATTGGTCTTTGTGTTGAGCAAGATGGTTTCTGTGCCAAAAGTAGTAACGTCCAACCCTCTCCCTCCAGAGAGAATGCTATCAAAGCCAGCCTGGATTACCCAATGGGCAGGGTAAGCACACACTTGGAGCACTAATAAAATACAAGAGTCAGAAAAGTTTTGTAAATCACTCATTTGCTATTCAAAAATTTGTTGATTTAGCTTTTACAGTCAAATCATACTTTATTTAAATTTCCTTACATTTATTGAACAGTCTGTGATTATTACTTCATGTCTATTTGGGAGAACAGCATAGTCTTTTGAGTCTCGTGTCTTCTAGAAATCTTAAGGCAGCCCTCCTTGACATTAGCACACTCTGGGGTCCAGGCAGAAGCCGCCACTACCCAGTGGGGATGGCAACAATGTCTGTGCTACTGGCCCCACCTCACATCTGAGGCCCAGACATGTGCTGGATGTTTCCCAGATTTTTTTTCCTTTGTATTCTATTTTTATTGCTACTCCCTTGAGGCAAGACTCATGTGTGAGTTCTTGGAGACTGAACAAAAAGCGATTCTGATAATAGTATTCAGAGCATCCTTCTCAGACTTCTGTTTTTTCCTTGATGATCCTTTTCTATTAGGATTTCTCTTGTTTGTGGAGAGGAACCTTGGTGCTTTCTAACTAGACTCTGGATAGATGTCCCCTCCTTCCTTGTCACTCCAGGTGGGTTTAATACAAGGCTCATGGGGGCTAGGGGCCTTCCCAGGTGGTGCTAGTGGTAAAGAACCTGGCTGCCAATTCAGAAAGTGTAAGAGATGTGGGTTCAGTCCCTGGGTCAGAAAGAACCCCTGGAGAGGGGAAAAGCAACCCACTCCAGGATTCTTGCCTGGAGAATCCCATGGACAGAGGAGCCTGGCAGGCTACAGTCCATGTGGTCACAAAGAGTGGAACACGACTGAAGTGACTATGCATACATGCAAGCATGGGAGCTAGGTTTTGTATGGAAATTCTGGGACATTAGTAAGTTCATAAGTTTTTTCAGTGATACTTTTTTGAAAAGAAAATAACTTTTTCTTTTATTAAACTCTAATTAACAGGACTGTTCCTTATCCAGGAAATCTGTTTAACAGAGGTGTTACTGTGCCATTTTAATCTCATAATTTTAAAATAAACATTTGAGAACTTTAAAAGATATATAACAGAGAAGGCAATGGCACTCCACTCCAGTACTCTTGCCTGGAAAATCCCATGGACGGAGGAGCCTGGAAGGGTCCATGGGGTTGCTGAGGGTTGGGCACGACTGAGCGACTTCACTTTCATGCATTGGAAAAGGAAATGGCAACCCACTCCAAACAAATCCTTCCAAAAGATAAATTTAACTTGTATTACAACTAATTAAAAGGCAGATGATACAAACAAACTTTACTAAACGCTTCATAAGGCAGACAGTCTCCATCCCCAGGCATCCAGATGACTGCAATGGGAGAAGGCAGGAGCTTTTATAGGATAAAGAACAAGAAACAAGGAAGTGACTATAGAGTTCAGAGTTGGCCGGACATTTGGGGATTGGCTGACTGGATGTGCTGTTTCTGGTCAAGAAGAACTACAGGGAACTGAAATCACTTAAGTTCCAGTGTTTATGATGAGGCACCCAAAATGGGAGTGGCTGCCTCTTAGGCCTAGAAAATTATTTTGACACATGTGACATATTGCAGGTGTCCGAACTCTCCCCAGAGAGTCAGGAGTTGAGTAGGACTTGCAGAGTCAATGGGTGCATACACAATCCTCACCTAATTATTCCACACTCAACATTCAGGTGGCCTCATCACGGGACTGGATGATAAGTAGGTAAGGATGAGAGGATTTCCCTGTCATCCTTACCTCAGAACATCCCCAGATTTTACAGAGTTCATAGGGAGATTTTCAAAAAATATAATGATTTTTCTCATTTAAAAGCAAGAAAAGTGGCAATAACAGTGACAATGAGGGCCAGAGTCACTTTGACTCTTGCACCAGGCCGTCTGCTGTTCTCTTTGTGCTTGGTATGATAGAGTCTGTTGGGATCATTGAACGAGATAACAGAATAAGCAACACAGACTTCACTTCCCTAAATTGCTAAACTACATAGTCTTCTTGTTTGAGAAGTCATCCAGGAGTATAAAACTGAAATAAACATAGAAAATTCAAGTAATTTTGCAATAGATCCTATATTGATTTGGGTAAAAGCTAAGCTGCTGTGACAGAAGCAGAAAAATGTAGTGGATTAAAATAAAAGATAATTTATTCCTCAATCACATAGTAGCCAGAGGTGAGCTGTCCAGAAGGCTCAGCATCTGCCTATTTTGCTCTGTTCTTGTTTGATGTCTGCCACACCAGGTAGAACCACAGCTAGATCTGATGGAAAAGACAGAGTGTTACCCAGAAGTCCTAACTTTGATTGCATGAAGAGACAGGTTGAGCTTTGAGTTGTGTTTGTTGTGGGGAGAGAGAGAGTTGTGTTAGTGGAAAGAAGAAAGAGTGTGGAATCTAGGGGAGAAGGGACATATAGAGGGGCAGAGGACCAGTCTCCCAGCAAACTTCTCCCCTTCTTATGGGTTGTAATAGGATCCCCCAGTCTTTACCTAGGTATATAGAATGCTTCACAGCTGCAAACTACAAGCCTTTCTCCCAGGCTTTTTTTAGTCATGTGAGGCTGTAAATTAGAGTTGATGAGGTAGGAAAGAATCTGCATTGGGCCATTTCCAGGTCATCTCACAGATATTCAGGCTGCCTACTCCCTATTCTGTTGTCTAGAAAGTGGTGACAACTGAGGTGGAATCAAGAGATGGCAGAGTAAGAGGATGCTCAGATCACCTCCTCTCAAAAACACAGCAAAACGTTGGCTATATATAGAGAAACTCTCTCTGAAATCTACCTAGGGACTAGCAGGACAGCTCTTTTACAATGAAGCCTATAAAGAAAGAACCACAGAGAGTCTGAAAAGAGGAAAAGAGAATCAATTTGGTCAAAACCCCCACCCTTACCAGGAGGAGGCTGTTAGAAGATCAGGGTTTCTCTGTGGGAAGTGAGAGATTCAAGCCACAGTTTAGACACCCTAGCCCTGTAGTCCAAAATTGGGAAAACAAGCCCCCTTGGCTCGTTTGAAAACCAGTGTGGCTCACCAGAGGGCTGCAGGAAACAGATTCTGCTTGTGAAGAACACAGACACACATTTGCTCAGTCCCAGTCACAGCCCTGAGGAAGCAGTGAAAACTGCTTGGTGTTCTAGCTGGCTTGCCAGGACACCCAGCACACATGCCCCAGCAAATACTGGGTTCCTACCCCAATCCTTTGCTCTAGTGCTGCTCCCCGTGAGGTGGAGGCTGCTGTTGCCAGAAGAGGGTGCACACCTGGAGGGATCAGAGCCCACTCTGTTCCACAGAGAACCACAGCCCTGTGCCTGACTAGTGTGGAAGCAACCACTGCCAGTATATCACACCCTTGAGAGGGAGCAACCTAACTCAGTAGCATGGCTCCAACCCCTCCAGCCCCACCCAAGCCTCTAACTAAGATGTGCACACCAAGGAAAAAGTAAAACCAGCACTGAAACACAGACCCAAGTCCTGGGGTCCAGGACAAAGCCCTAACCAAGGCAGAGACTGTCTTCATACCCTTGAGAAACCCAGCTTCCCGAAGCATCTACTGCAGTCCCCTGGGCCTTGCCTTCACCCTCCCCCCCATTCCAAATAGAGCAGTAACTGCTGTTGAGCAGAGGAGAAGCCCTGGCTCACATTTAAGTCTGGCTCTTAACCCCTCCATCTCCAGCTCCACCTCCTACCAAGATAACCCAGCAGAAGACAGAGTGCCTCCTGACTTCAGATCCAGCTCTCCCACCTGAGCTAGTAGGCACAAACAGACTGCCTAGGGATGCCTAGGACATACCTTCAAGATGGGGACAGGCAACTGTTTCACCTAATTTCATAGAGACAGAGAAGGTTAAACAAAGTGAGAAGACAGAAGAATCTGTTTAAAACAAAACAAGAAGAAAACCCCTGGAAAAAAATCTAATGATATAAAAAGAAACAATTTACCTGATAAACAGCACAAAGAAATAGTAATAAGACAATAACTAAACTTAGGAAACAAATAGATGAACACAATGAGAATTTTAACAAAGAACTAGAAAATATAAAAAAGAATCAGTCAGACATGAAGAATAAGAAAACTGAAGTTAAAAAATACAGTAGAAATAATCACAGCATGTGATACATAAGAATGCATAAATGAACTGGAATACATAATAAGAAATCATCCAATCAGAACAGTAAGATAAAAAAACAAATTGTAAAAATTAGGATAGTATAAGGGAGCTCTGCAACAACATCAAGCATGCCAACATTTGCATTATAAGAGTCCGAGGGGAGAAGAGAAAGAGAAAGGGAAACGGTAGAAATTACATTTGGTGAAATCATGACTGAATCTTTCCTAAACCTGAAGAAGGAAACAAATACGCAGGTACTGGAAACACAGAATATCCCAAACAAGATGAACCCAAACAGACCCACAGAAAGACATATCATAATGAAAATGATACAAGTTAAAGTTAAACAGAGAATTTTAAAGACAGCTATAGCAAAACAAAGGGGCTTCCCTGATTGCTCAGTTGGTAAAGAATCTGCCTGCAATCCAGGAGACCACAGTTCAATTCCTGGGTCTGGAAGATCCACTGGAGAAGGGATAGGCTACCTACTCCAGTATTCTTGGGCTTCGCTTGTGACTCAGCTGGTAAAGAACCTGCCTGCAATGAGGGAGACCTTGGTTCAATCCCTGGGTTGGGAAGATCCCCTGGAGAAGGGAAAGGCTATCCACTCCAGTATTCTGCTCTGGAGAATTCCATGGACTGTATAGTCCATGGGGTCAAAAAGAGTTGGACACGAGCTGAGAGACTTTCACTTTCAGACTAAAACAGAGTCATATAGAAATGAAACCCCATAAGGCTATCAGCAGATTTTCTACAGAGACTTTGCAGGTCAGCTGATAGTGCCATGATACATTTAATATGCTGAAATGAAAAAAACTAGAACTTAGCACAGAGTGTACTCAACACAGCAAGATTATCATTGTGAATTGAAGGAAAGACAAAGCTTCTCAGAAAAGCAAAAACTAAAATAGTTCAAATCTTCTAACTGACCCTACACAAGGATTAAAGAGTCTTTAAGTCCAAAAAAAGGCTATACCAAGAAATAATAAATTAATGGAAGGGGAAAATCTAATGAATAAAGGTAAATATATACTAAAAGTTGTGGGTCAACAACTCACATAAGATAATATGAACGTTAAAAGACAAAAATTGTAAAATCAAGTATAACTAAAACAATTAAGAAATAGGTATAAATATAATAGATAAAAAGTGCAAAGTATGTGAACAAACATATAAAACATGTTGCTGCTGCTAAGTTGCTTCAGTCATGTCCGACTCTGTGCGACCCCATAGACGGCAGCCCACCAGGCTCCCCCGTCCCTGGGATTCTCCAGGCAAGAACGCTGGAGTGGGTTGCCATTTCCTTCTCCAGTACATGAAAGTGAAAAGTGAAAGTGAAGTTGCTCAGTTGTGTCCGACTCTTAGTGACCCCATGGTCTGCAGCCCACCAGGCTCCTCTGTCCATGGGATTTTCCAGGCAAGAGTATTGGAGTGGGGTGTCATTGGGGGTGGTATAATTATAGATATTTTATAATGGAATTGAACGTAAAGGACTACATGTTTGAAACAAGTATATACAGGTATAAGTCAACATATATGATCACCATGGCAACTGTACATCAAAAATCTACCATAGATACACAAAAACTAGAGAGAAAGGAACACAAGCATACCATTAAAGAAAATGATCAAAATACAAGAAAAAAAGATGAAAGGAAGGACAAAACAGCAAAGAAGAACTACAAAAACAAAGAAAACAAGTAACAAAATGTTAATAAATGTTAACATATTTATCTATAATCACTTTAAAGGTCAGCGGATTAAATCCTCTCATCAAAAGACATGGAGTGGCTTATTGGATAAAAAACAAGACCCATCTATATGCTGCTTGCAAAACAAACAAACAAACAAAAAACACCACACTTTAGAACTAAAGGCACACACAGATTGAGGAAAAAGATGTTTCATGCAAATGGAAAATAAAAGAAAGCTTATACTCATATAAGAAAATGTTAACTTTTCTTGTAATGTAATGTAAATGTAAAATCACTCTTATGGCAGAAAGGGAAGAACTAAGGAGCCTCTTGATGAAAGTGAAAGAAGAGAGTGAAAAATTTGGCTTAAAACTTAACATTCGGAAAACTAAGATCATGGCATCTGGTCCCATCACTTCATGGGAAACAGATGGGGAAACAATGGAAACTGACAGACTTTATTTTGGGGGGCTCCAACATCATTGCAGATGGTAACTGCAGCCATGAAATGAAAAGACGTTTGCTCCTTGGAAAAGTTATGACCAACCTAGACAGCTTATTAAAAAGCAGAGACGCTACCTTGCCAACAAACGTCCATCTAGTCAAAGCTATAGTTTTTCCGGTAGTCATGTATGGATGTGAGAGTTGGACTATAAAGAAAGCTGAGCACTGAAGAATTGATGCTTTCGAACTGTGGTGGTGGAGAAGACTCTTGAGAGTCCCTTGGACTGCAAGGAGATCCAACCAGTCCATCCTGAAGGAAATCAGTTCTGGGTGTTCATTGGAAGGACTGATGCTAAAGCTGAAACTCCAGTACTTTGGCCACCTTATATGAAGAACTGACTCACTGAAAAAGACCCTGATGCTGGGAAAGATTGAAGGCGGGAAGAGAAGGGGATGACAGAGGATGAGATGGTTGGATGGCATCACCGACTCAATGGTTATGAGTTTGAGTAAACTCTGGGAGTTGGTGATGGACAGGGAGGCCTGGTGTGCTGCAGTCCATGGGGTTGCAAAGAGTCAGACGTGACTGAGCAACTGAACTGAATGTAAATGCAATGTAACATAATTTAAATGTAAAAACCAAAGTCTAGGGACTTCCCTGATGGTCCTGTGGTTGAGAATTTGCCTTCCAATGCAAGGGACACGGATTTGATCCTTCTTTGGGGAACTAAGATTTCCTGGGCTCTGGGGCAACCAAAGCCTACATGTCATAATTATAGAGAAACCTGTGCGTTGGCAAAGAGCGTACACAGACAAAAACAAATAAATAAATAAGAGTCTATAGTAAGAGACAAATAAGGTCATTATATAATGATAAAGGGATCAACAGAAGAAAATGACACATTTACAACCTTATACACACTTAGTACGGGGCTTCCCAGGTGGCGCTAGTGGTAAAGAACCCACCTGCCAGTGCAGGAGTTGTAAGAGATGTGGGTTTGATCCCTGGGTCAGCAAGATTCCCCTGGAAGAGGGCACAGCAACCCGCTCCAGTATTCTTGCCTGAAGAATCCCATGGACAGAGAAGCCTGGAGGGTTACAGTCCATGAGGTTTCACAGACTCGAACATAACTGAAGTGACTTAGCACAGCACGCACTTAATACCAGAGCACCTAAACATACAAACCAAATGTTAATAGGTATAAAGGGAGAATCTCCTGGAGAAGGAAACGACAACCAACTCCATTATTCTTGCCTGGAGAATCCCATGAACAGAAGAGCCTGGCAAGCCCCAGTCTATGGGGTTGCAAAGAGTCAGACCCAAAAAGTCAGTTACAAAGAGTAGGACATTACTGAGCATCTAACATTTCAAAGGGAGAATACCTTTGAATGAAGCTACCGATCTCTGCTCTGTCCTTTCCCAATTCCTGAGACATAGTATCTTGTGAGCATAATCAAGTGTCTGAATATTTTGTGGTATCCTTGTTAAAGCAACTTAGTCTGTACTCTGAATAATGCAAATAATGCCAATCAAAAAGTATTTAAATAATTACATACTTTTATTTATCTTAATAAAACAATCCTGAATGCTATTACTGTCAGAAAGCAATTGTTTACCTAGTCATTGGGTTGGCTAAAAAGTTTGTTCAGGTTTTTCAATAAGATGTTAATGCAAAACTCAAATGAACTTTTTGGCCAACACAATCTTAAGCAACCAGCAGACGAAGGCATTTCTATCAAAAATTACTCAGAAAATGAAGCCTGTTCTGAAATTGGACACTCTGATATTATATTGGGGGAATTTGATTGGCTGGGCTGACGTCATACATAATTGATTTATACCTGTACCTTCTTTCCTTTCCCTTAAAACTTGCTGCTCAGAGCTCTGAGCGTGCATTAGGTTTGAGTTAAATGTAGTTTATGATGTAGTTGTTTAGTCCATAGGAAGCCCTTACGATGTATTCCTACTTAGTAAACTTGTGATTGAAAGTTTCCTGTTAACCTTTATCTCTGGGCTGGTACATATTTCTATAGGCATTAAATGACTGCTTGCTTGTGAGTTCCCTTTGAGTCTGAGAGTAAATATAAACATACCAGCCCCTGTTGTGACAAGGTCTTCAGTAGCTGAGTGTTTCAACTCCATTTTTCAGAGGGAATGACCCTCATCTCTATTAGTTTTCTTTTCTTTGTTTGCAGTGGAAGAAAACTAGAAAGATTCGGTTTTTTGTTTGTTTTTACTAAATATTTCAAGCATCTTTTCTGACCACAATGCAGTAATATTAGGTCTCAATTACAGGAGAAAAACCATTAAAAATTCCAACATATGGAGGATGAACAACACACGGCTGAATAACCAACAAATCACAGAAGAAATCAAAAGAGAAATTAAAATATGCATAGAAATGGATGAAAATGAAAACACAACAACCCAAAACCTGTGGGACACTGTAAAAGCAGAGCTAAGGGGAAAGTTCAGAGCAATAGGGGCATACCTCAAGAAACAAAAAGTCAAATAAATAACCTAACTCTACACGTAAAGCAAGAAGAAAAGGAAGAAATGAAGAACTCCAGGGTTAGTAGAAGGAAAGAAATCTTAAAAATTAGGGCAGAAGTAAATGCAAAAGAAACAAAGGAGACCATAGCAAAAATCAACAAAGCCAAAAGCTGGTTCTTTGAAAGGATAAATAAAATTGACAAACCATTAGCCAGACTCATCAAGAAGCAAAGAGAGAAAAATCAAATCAATAAAATTAGAAATGAAAATGGAGAGATCACAACAGACAACACAGAAATACAAAGGATCATAAGAGACTATCAGCGATTATATGCCAATAAAATAGACAACGTGGAAGAAATGGACAAATTTTTAGAAAAGTACAACTTTCCAAAACTGAACCAGGAAGAAATAGAAAATCTTAACAGACCCATCACAAGCACAGAAATTAAACATGTATCTATTTTTTAAAAAATTCTTTTCCCATTAGGTTGTTACATAACATTGAGCAGAATTCCCTGTACTATATAATAGGTCCTTGCTGGTTATCCACTTTATTTTATTTTCAATTGGTGGATAATTGTTTTACAATGCTGGATTGGTTTCTGTTGTACAACAGTATGAATTGGCTATAAGGATACATGTATCACCTCCCTCCTGAGCCTCCCTCCAATGCCCCCATCCCACGCCTCTATTATTTTTCTATCTTTATCATTGATAGGATGGAAACAAACTTTATAAAGTAATATTCAGACAGAAACAGATGCAAATAACAGTACATTCCTGGACCATAGGTCACCAAAAGTGTGGTCCATGAAACTATTCTCCAAGAGACAATGAGCATTAAAAGTCAACACAGGGGCTTGGCATGTATGGCATTTAACTTCTCTAAGCCTTACTTTCCTCTTGGACTAAAGGAGACAATTAAATCTCCACTGCACATATCTCAGGGTAGTTATGAGGAAGAAATTATGCAGTGTGAATTGTCCCAAGCTGCTCTAGTGAGAGATGTTCATGAAGTGTTATTATACATACAGCAGGAGACCAGGGTAACTGAGAAAAATAAACAGATGTTCCCCAACTGCACACAGACAGAAAGGGTTAAGAAAATGTAAAGGCTTTTGTTAGCTTCACTTTTATCTTTCTGTCCATCTAGACTGATCGATAAAGTTCTAGGAAGTATTTGATGTACTGACGGTGAAAACTCCAATGGCCACACCTTCTCATGTTCGGGGATACAGGGCATACTGAAAATCAGCTGTCTGTCTGTTCATTTCTCCCCTTCTATGACCCCTTCTGCTTATTTACTTTTTTATTTTGATTCTGTAGATGACATGAAATCCCTGCTGGTCAAGTCTTATTTATTGTACTAGTTTATATAAAATATCTAAACCATTGAAAAACCCTTTCTTGAAGTGAATATTTTTTGGTCCCTTGTCTAGCCTGCTCAGACAACCTGATGGGTGTCTCCCATGTGCAGAAGTGCCCTCCCATGCAGAGTGGGGCTCGTGTGTGGATGGTGCAAACTGGAGACCTGGCTCCTTCTCCTGGGTCTGTCACTCTCGAGTGACTCTGTCCCAGTCTCCACGGTCCAGGTTTCTCACATGGAAATGATAGATTCTACTACACTCTTTTCAAGGGGTCTTCTATTTCCAAGATTTGGCAAAAATATTGACTGAACAAACAGCAATTAAGAGAGTGGAATCTCAGCCCTTAGCCTAGGCTAGAGCCTCAGTTCTCCCACTTCTCATCTGTGTGATATTTGGTGAGTGACTTACCTTTTATGAGTTCCCTTGTGGCTCAATTAGTAAAGAATCCGCCTGTGATGTGGGAGACCTGTGTTCGATCCCTGGGTTGGAAAGATCCCCTGGCGAAGGGAACAGTTATCCACTCCGGTATTCTGGCCTGGAGAATTCCATGGACTGTGTAGTCCATGGGGTTGCAAAGAGTTGGACATAACTGAGTGGCTTTCACTTTACCTTTTATGTATCTCAACCATGGCATCAGGAAATGTTTGAAAAATGGTCCTGAAGAGGAACGAATGAGACGGTTTATGTAACTGGGGTCACGCATAGCCCAGGTAGGACTCATTTAGCATTTACTTCTCCTGTACAGAATATATAATCCTTTATTTCATATTCAACAGATGCTAAAGAGCTCAGAAACCCAGGACAGCAAGACTCACAAGTTGTGCAAATACTCAACCATAGGCAAGGCTCACTGCAAGTATCTTGTTTTAAACACACATCTGCATAGTGCACCTTATTGAAAATTCTATGAAATGTCTGTATATAACATATCCACATCTTAAGAATCATAGAATTATTTGACAACTGTTAAGTTTGAACTCCTAAGTTTGTTATGCTATAGTCTTCTACTTTTTAGTGTCCCTCTTGGCAAGCTTTGTAATCCATGTTCTTTTTTGGCATTGAGAGATAGCTACTTGTTTTGTTTTTAGTTCCATTTCTGTGAAGCAGGCTGAAACCCAGAGTCCAACACTTTCCTCTGGAATTTTCCCAGGGGTATGTACAGGAGAAGTTCACATTACGTCCTTATATTAGTAAAGCAGTACAGAAGTCAGCAATTTCAAAGTTAACCTTTTATTCACTAGGAGAGTAGTTTTTTATTGTCCTCTTTTTCCATTTATTTTCATGACCTGGACAAAGGAGAGAGAGAAAGACAAGGAGGTGAGTGATCCTGAATCAAATGAGACGGAAAGAAAAAAGGACAGGCTGGGCCAAAACCAAGGTAGCAAAGGAAAGTAAAACCCTGTGCATTTTAATAACACTCATCACCTACCATTTTGAGCTCCAACTCCTTTAATGGGATCTAAGCTCTTCATTACTCAGAGCAGCACACATAGAATCAGCTACATCCTGGTTGAAAGTTTCAAGTCTATTTTCCCCTCTAAGAAACTAATACTAAGAGAGAAATACTAAGACTGTCCCTAACCTTCAGATATTATTTCAGATAATGGTGAAATGATCTGCTGCTATTTTCATTTACTTAGGAGACATTTACCAAAAAGTAACCCTGAGCCAAGTACTGAGCCTGATACTGGTGGGGGCAGAAGGTGGGTGGAGGGAGAAGAAGAGTGGGAGTCTGAGACATGTGTGAGACATGTGACAGGGAATACCTTAGAGTCTGGTGAAGAAGATGGATGTGCAATAACAATAGTAATGATAATGGTACTAATAGTATTAATAATTATAACAATATAATAGCAAAATGTTAATAATAGTGATAATGGCAATAGTATTAATAATAGTAATAGTAATAATGATGGTATTGGTAATGATGATAATGGTAATAATAGTAATGATGATGATAATGATAACAGAAGACAGAGACCCTGGGGTGGTAGAAAAGAGCTGCCTGTGGTGACAGTTTGTGGAAGAGTTCCTGATTGGTTTGCCGCTGCAAGTGAGTGACTGACAAGCGGCCCTACCATCTCTATCAGGGTGCATGCATGGCCCCTGCTCTTGGGAAGGGGCTGTTCAGTTGGAATCCCCTCAGTCTTCAAGAGGGATTCCTAAATCAGGCCTTGTTTGATCTATTTGGGATGATGACAGTCAAATCCCTCCTTTTTCTGGTGAAAAGATAGGCTTAAATGTCAAGGACAGAATATCTTTACAAACCACACTGCAACAATATCAGAGTCTTTCAAACAGATGAAATCACTGCTGCAAAACAATTCACCATACTTACTAGCCCTTGAGGGCTCGCTCTACTCCAGGTCCTTACCCTCTCTTCACTCAGTTTCAGGGTAAAACAAAATGATTTTAGGATGCACTTGAAAATAGGCCAGTTAAAGATTTATCTAAAGCATTGTCTCCAGCCTCTCAGAAAATACTTTAAATCTTTGACCAACTACTTTCCATGTTTTTCCCTCCCCACACCAGGATATATATTTAAAATAACTTTTATTTACAAAACTGTATCTTAGCAACAGTGGCACAGCTCAAGAGTGTGTTATCTAAAGCAAACCAATTCTGGCCATAAACTATAGAAGAAAAGCAGCCAAATGTGATCAGTATAGTTCTCCTGTGATACCAAGAGCCTGAGGTGCCACATGAGATTAGAGGCATATTGTTCAGATCTGAAATGACCCACTATTCATGTTTAATCTAAGGGATGGGCAACACTGTTTATTCCTAATTATAGAATCACAAAGTTTTAGTGCTAAAAGAGTTATTAAAGGCTGTTTAGTCCAGTCCTGTGACATTAAAATAGGAAAAAGAATAAATAAGGAAAAGAAAGATAACTTGATTTCTTCAAAGCACACAGCTGGCAAGTAAAAGAGCTGGTTTAAGAAATCAGGTTTCCTGACTTTTGGTCCAGTAACTCCAGTAACCATTGTATGCGAACAGCTATCGGGTCTTTATTTCACATGGATCCATCTAAATTCCCACTTTTAAAATAGGCATCTGAGTGAATTATTTCAAATGTATGAATATAGATTTGAAGAAGCATTTTTTTGTGTGGAAAAAAATAAGCAAATGGTAATTTCATTTTACATAATTCATAGCCCAGTGTTATTACCTAGACAGAGATCATTGAAGTTGAGAACTTCACATACCAGTAAAATCTAGGTGACTCTGTGAACCATGATAAAATCTATTTGTATGTGCACATATGAATTAAGAGAGATTTATCCAGTTTAGTGGAATGTAGTTATAAGTGCTTAGAATTTAACTCCTTTGATATGAATCCCAGGTCTGCTTTCTAATTCCTAAAGTTGCTTTCAGAAAGTTACTTGATACCTCTGTAAATCTAAAAACTTGGAAATAAATTCATATTTATAGCAGCTTTGTGATTAGTTAGATAATTTTTTCAAAGTGCTTATAACAGTTCTTGGCAAATAGCACATAAATATGTTAGCTACTTTAATTTGTAATTGTAAGGAAGTTATTTTGAGGATGCTAAATGTAAGTTCTGACCACATTGTCCGTTTTTGGTCTGAGAACCTATATTCAAATTTAAGCATATAGCTTTATTATTGAGGATGCTCTGAGTGCCCATTCCAATAAACAGTGGCAAACAGTTTTCACTCATTTCCTTTTTAAAAAAATTCTTTGATAAACAATAGATGCATTTTTAAGATGACTAAC
Source organism: Ovis aries (assembly GCF_016772045.2). Classification (NCBI taxonomy): domain Eukaryota; kingdom Metazoa; phylum Chordata; class Mammalia; order Artiodactyla; family Bovidae; genus Ovis; species Ovis aries. Next base: position 2,765,829 of record NC_056059.1, read on the forward strand.
CAGGTTATAATCTATGGTCTTAAAATAAAGAGAAAAAAATGACAAAAACACCTTTATATGAGTTAAGAATCTGTGAGCTTGACCCAATTAAAATGATGATCAAAAAACTAAATCAGCCAGTTTAAAGAATATATACTGAAAGTTTAATTAAAAATAAGATAAAAAAGAAACTGTTCCTTAGATGTTAAACTATTTATTCTAAGTAAAAATAAGCCCAGTCAGTCTTCAATTGCAACATCACTGCATTAAAAGGAATATTAAATTTAAAATTAAATATTAAAAAAGTATATTTTAAAGTGGTGAAGTTTGGTAATAAAAATGACAACTAAATGTATGGAGCCTTAACACTTAACAGGTCCTGTTCTAAATGTTTCATGTGTATTAATTTGTTTAATCTTAACAATCTGATGAGGTGATATAATTTGTTAACACAATTATAATGACATGTATAGTTAGCCAAACAGATAGCTTAGGCTTAATTCAAAGCGAAGTTATCACAGGTTTTATCTGGACTGACAATTGTATATTCTATCATAGTAACGATTAAAATTGTATAAGAAAGTATTGCTCTGATGTCTTCTTTCATGTTATCAGTTTCTAAAATGTAACATTCTCTCATGCTCAAAACCTCATTCTTAATTTTGTTTCAAGTCTTACCTACCCCTTAAAAAACATATATTCTGTTGCTTCCAGTCTTTGTTCTATAAACCTTAAAAGACCCTTGGGCCAAAAGCAATAAATATTTTGTTTAAATTTTCCCACCCCCTCAAAGGAATATTAAATGAAACCTTTTCATTTTGAGGTTTTATTCATGCATGAAATAAGCAATCTCTTCCTATTTTCTTACATTTTCATAAGACCTGAAATCAAACATTAGTCTTCAGACTACAAGACAGTCTATAAAATGAAGTGAAGGTTCAGGAAAGTAAACAACATTGATAATGCTGTGCAGATATTCTTTGTACACCAATGCACTCATTATTGATAAATCAGTAAGAACTGTCATAAAAACTATTGGGGTATTTAAAAATTACTACAAAAATTAAGATTGATATCTTCTACAGTTCTAAATGGAACATAGATATTAAATGAAGAAGATTTTTAACTAATATATTGTTTTTTAACTAATGTAGGCTTTTTTCTTTAAGCCTACTTTGATATTTAAGAGTAAGAAGGAATGTGAAAAAAAGAAAAAATATTGCGCAATATAGTTTATATGTGGAATCTAGATAAAACAGTGCAGATGAACTTATTTGCAGTTAAGAAATAGAATGACAGATGTAGAAAACAAACTTATGGTTACCAAAGGGGAAAGGGGAGGGCAGGATGAATTGAGAGATTTGGGATTGACATATATAATAGATGACTGATGAGAACCTAACTGTACAGCACAGGGAAATCTACTCAATGCTCTGTGGTGATCTAAATGAGAAAGAAATCTAAGAATGTGCAGATATATGTATACATATAGCTGACTTGGGTGTCCCTGGTGGCTCAGTGGTAAAGAATCTGCCTACATTGCAGGAGACCTGCGTTTGATCTCTGGGCTGGGAAGATCCCCTGGAGTAGGGCATTGAACCCACCCCAGTACTCTTGCATGCAGAATTCCATAGACAGAGGGGACTGGCGGGCTACAGTCAGGGTCACACAGAGTTGGACATGACTGAAGCAGCCAAGCAGTGGCAGCATAGCTGATCCACCTTCCTGTGCAGCAGAAACTGACGCAACGTTGTGAAGCAATGGTACTCCAATTTTTAAAAAAGTAGAAAAGAATGCTACGATTTCTTCAAAACCATACATTGAAGTGTTAGCTGCTATCCATTAGTATTGCATATTCTTTAACCTGGGCCAGATTCTTGATTTAGTCAGCCAGTGACATGCACATAGTTTACAATCATAAAACTTACATTTGAGCACAGGGAATATATTTGATATTCTGTGATAAATCATAATGGAAAAGAATACATATATAATACATATAATATATAACCGAATCACTATGCTGTACAGCAGAAGGTACCACATTGTAAATCAACTATCCTTCAGTTAAAAAAAAAAAAGATAAAAACTTTTCATTTGAATTGAATAAAGCATACACATTTTTAAAGTATTTCTAACTTAATTACATATCTACTTAAAAGGAAAGTTCATAAATATTACACTCTTTAATGGATGATGCAAGTGAGGGACAAAATGGAAAAGGGCTTCAAAGAAGCACATTTAGTAGTAATGGAGCCAAACTAGGATTATAGGGATTCTTAATCCCAGACCAAGGGTTTTACAGACAGGTGTGCTATCAGATCATACCCCATGTGTCCAATTTCCTTCTCTTGCCCACCCCAAGTTATTCTGCAGAATGTCATGCTTCTGCCTAGGGATCAAACCTGGGTCTCCCACATTGCAGGCAGATTCTTTCCCATCTGAGCCACCAGGAACTCATACTACCTCAACATTCCCTAATCATTACAGCTATTTTCTTGAGGTACAAACGAAAATGACCTTCAAAAATGATACTAAGGATTTTTGCTATAAATGTTTCTGTATCTACCCTGGAGCTGCTGAATGGGATTGTTAGAAGTGGGACATTTTAACAAGCCCCCCAGTGACTCTGACACACACTGAAGAGAACAGTGGGATGAGGACCAATTCCACAGCTTCAAATCCAGGGCCTTTTATTATGGCCCGCACCTCAAACTACCCTGAGTTGCAATTCTCTCTGCTGGACTTTGCTCCAGCAAACCTTTCTAGTCAGAGCTCTCAGACTACACCTGTCCTTTCACCTCTCCGGGTCTTTTCCTCACTCCTTCAGTCTGAAAAAAAAATCTGCCTGTCTCCACCCATCTCCATCTACTTGGCAAACTAATCATTCTTGAGACCAGGTCAGACTGCTCCATTTTCCCAGGCTTTCCCCTACACTTAAAGCAAAATCAATCACTTCTGCTGTGACGCCTTCTAAGAGCACCTGGATTTATCTATTTGTTTGCATTGTGTGCAACCTGGTGCCCTCAGCTCCTAGATACAAAGGAAACAATAAACATTTGATGAAAGAATAACAATGTTCGCAGGGATGTGTTAGCTGTCGCTGCTACACTTTTGCAAATCACTTGGGTTGAAATCACATAAGATCTATTCAGTTATAGAGGACCATTATGGCCAAATGATGCCACTGCCAGCAAAATATAAAACCATTACCTGTGACATTCATGGTGTTCGAATAAAAGCATCTGCTAAACAACCTTTAGTCAATATCTATGCCAATTAAAACAATAACAGAAGGCTTTCTCTACCTTTCTTTCTCTGTCCATTTCTCCCTTTCTTTCTTTCTCTTTCTGCCTGCCTTTCTTTCTTGGTACAGCCTCTCAGGTTACAGATTGTTGCCTATACCATGAAAAGACAGCTTGTATTGTTTCACTAACATTACAGAGGGATGAGACTATTTGGAAGCGCTGACTTCCCTGAAAGCCTTCAATTTTCATTCATTCTTTTGCTTTTACAAATCAGATAACTATTTTCTGACCAGGCTTATGTGAGTTTTTAATTCACTTCCTTTAGAATCTGATACTGGTTTCATAGTCATTGCACTTTTAGGAGACTGTCTATGAAGTTCCACTGAATGTTTATTCAGTGCTATATTTTGTATATCTCTCTTTTAGCCAAGAGCATTTATATACCTCAAGACTCCTAATTTTGAATTTTGAATGTGATATATGTGCAAAGAATTACAATATAATAACCCCTAGAACTGTTTATTATGAACATGTACTTGTTGGATACTATAGGCAGATAAGTTAAATGGAGAACAAAATAAATGGCAATAAAAACTACAGAGGAAAAGTGGTAAAGTCCTGGGAAATACCTTTAGTTCTATGAGCATGAAGATGGCCAAGGGTATCATCACAGAGAAGACACTGGTTAATTTGTAACAGTGGATTTCTTATAATATGGTAGAATGAAGACAGAATTAAATAAATATAATAGAAACATGCACAAAATATAGGAGAACAGCAGAGAGAGGGATAATACTGTTTCGGAGAAATTCAGGAAGACTACAAGGAGGAAGTATTTGGATTGAGAATTTATTGAAGAATCACCGATTTACAATACTTCAGGTGTACAGCAAAGTGATTCAGTTACACATACACATATACATGTGTATATATTCTTTTTCAGATTCTTCTCCATTATAGCTTATTACAAGATGTTGAATATAGTTCCCCATGCTGTGCAGTAGATCCTTGTTGATTATCTAGTCTGTATATGGTAGTATATATACGAAAATCCCAAATTCCCAATGTATCCCTCCCCTCATTTCCCCTTTGGAAACCATAAGTTTCTTTCCTATATCTGTGAGCCTGTATGATTTTATTTTAGATTCCACATATATGTGATGCCATATGATATGAGTCTTTGTTTGGCTTACTTCACTTGGTATGATAATATCTAGGTCTATCTAGGTTGCTGCAAATGGTATTACATCATTTTTTATGCTAAGTAATATTCCATTATATGTATGTACCACATCCTTTTTATCTGTTTCTCTGTGGATGGACATTTCGGTTTCTCCCATGTCTTGGCTATTATAAGTAGTGCTACTATGAACACTGGGGTGCATCTATCTTCTAGAATTAGAGTTTTTGTCTTTTCCAGATATATGTCCAGGAGTGGAATTGCTGGGTGAGATGAATATTTAAATAGGAACATAAATATAGGGAAGAACAAGAAGGGATCAGTCAAAGTTTAGGAATTTTATTTGAGGGCCATATTTTGCTAGTATTATTTCATTTTGTTAAGTGCTGGAGATGAGTTTATAGGATAAATTGCCTTAGAGTGGCCTAGGATATTTGTAAAATAAATTGACTACTCTATTTCTTACTTTCCACAGAATGGCAGAGGTTATGATTAAGCTAAGTTGACAAATATCATAAGACATGAATATAAAGTGATCAAGGTAGAAGGTTATGGTTGTATTCAGCAATACAACTAAATTACACACTACTTACTTCCCCTGTTTCCTTTGAAGACAAACAAAAGAAAAAAATGTTCAGCTTTGATTTTTCTCAGGAAAATAAACTATCGTTGACTAGGTAGAAATAAAAATGAAAGTGTATATAATTTATCCTTTTCACTGCTTTCTATAAATCTAGAAACAATCCTACTGATTGAAATTGCTGCCCTGTGAGTACAAGGATATCTTGGATGAGCCAATATTTTCCCCTTTATAGTGCAGACACTGAGGCCATATACATATTTTTTTGTGTTACTGCTCTTGGCAGCTGTGACCCTTCTCCATTTTCTGCCCTGTTAAGTCAGCCTTCCCAGACTGCTGCATGCTCTGCCTGGCTCTTCTACACCAGCCATCAGTATTATTGTTTCAGGTTGGTTTTTGGCTTCATTGACATAAGTAAACTCCAGCAATCACCCAAGTATTTCCAATGCTTGTGATTTGGTTTTAAAAATGAGAACCCAGAGGAATTCTTTGTAAGGAAAAGAGAATTTTAGGAAAAACTGTAAAAGAAATCTAAGAAGCTTGGATCTCAACAGAATTAAGTCATGCTACTCACCTTTTTTTTTTTTTTTTTTTGGTGGGGGGTGGGGGGTGGGGGGTGTCACACATCGCGGCTTTCGGGATCTTAGATTCCCAATTGGGGACTGAACCTGGGCTTCAGGAGTGCAAGCACAGAGTCTTACCTCTGGACAGGCAGGGACCGTCCTATTCCTCCAGCAGGGCCATGTTTATAGTTTAACAACTGTAGACTGAAAAAGCATTGGTGATATTTATAAGCAAAACAATTCCATTTAAAATATATAGGGTCTGTGAGTCTATAAATAAAATGTGTTGAGGAAATGCTATTAAGCAGTAAACTCTAATTTGCAAAGGAATATTACAGAGCACATTCAGAAGCATTCCGTTTCTGAGCTACAACAAACAAGACATTATTGGGTGTATTCCTAGCACCACCAGAGTACATGTGACTTCAGGAGCCAGGTCATCTAACTTGAATAGGAATCTTGGGACCATCTGGACTGAACTTTTAGTGAAAATTCATTTTTAATAAGTACAATCTTTGCTTTTTAAGATTCTCTGTATTAATTCATTCATAATTTTCTCCCTGTTTTTCATGACTCAAGACTGAAATAGATGCAGAGAAGGCCTTTGACAAAATTCAACATCCATTTATGATAAAAACTCTCCAGAAAGCAGGAATAGAAGGAACATACCTCAACATAATAAAAGCTATCTATGACAAACCCACAGCAAACATTATCCTCAATGGTGAAAAATTGAAAGCATTTCCCCTAAAGTCAGGAACAAGACAAGGGTGTCCACTTTCACCGCTACTATTCAACATAGTTCTGGAAGTTTTGGCCACAGCAATCAGAGCAGAAAAAGAAATAAAAGGAATCCAAATTGGAAAAGAAGAAGTAAAACTCTCACTGTTTGCAGATGACATGATCCTCTACATGGAAAACCCTAAAGACTCCACCAGAAAATTACTAGAGATCATCAATGAATATAGTAAAGTTGCAGGATATAAAATCAACACACAGAAATCCCTTGCATTCCTATACACGAATAATGAGAAAGTAGAAAAAGAAATTAAGGAAACAATTCCATTCACCATTGCAACGAAAAGAATAAAATACTTAGGAATATATCTACCTAAAGAAACTAAAGACCTATATATAGAAAACTATAAAACACTGATGAAAGAAATCAAAGAGGACACTAATAGATGGAGAAATATACCATGTTCATGGATTGGAAGAATCAATATAGTGAAAATGAGTATACTACCCAAAGCAATTTACAAATTCAATGCAATCCCTATCAAGCTACCAGCCACATTTTTCACAGAACTAGAACAAATCATTTCAAGATTTGTATGGAAATACAAAAAACCTCGAATAGCCAAAGCAATCTTGAGAAAGAAGAATGGAACTGGAGGAATCAACTTGCCTGACTTCAGGCTCTACTACAAAGCCACAGTCATCAAGACAGTATGGTACTGGCACAAAGACAGACATATAGATCAATGGAACAAAATAGAAAGCCCAGAGATAAATCCACACACATATGGACACCTTATCTTTGACAAAGGAGGCAAGAATATACAATGGAGTAAAGACAATCTCTTTAACAAGTGGTGCTGGGAAAACTGGTCAACCACTTGTAAAAGAATGAAACTAGATCACTTTCTAACACCGCACACAAAAATAAACTCAAAATGGATTAAAGATCTAAATGTAAGATCAGAAACTATAAAACTCCTAGAGGAGAACATAGGCAAAACACTCTCAGACATAAATCACAGCAGGATCCTCTATGATCCACCTCCCAGAATTCTGGAAATAAAAGCAAAAATAAACAAATGGGATCTAATTAAAATTAAAAGCTTCCTGCACAACAAAGGAAAATATAAGCAAGGTGAAAAGACAGCCTTCTGAATGGGAGAAAACATTTAGAAATTATGAAACTGGCAAACAACTAATTTGCAAAATACAAGCAACTTATAAAGCTCAACTCAGAAAAATAAACGGCCAATCAAAAATGGGCAAGAACTAATTAGAAATTTCTCCAAGGAAGACACACAGATAGATAATAGGCACATGAAAAAATGCTCAACATTGCTAATATTAGAGAAATGCAAATTAAATTTACAGTGAGGTACAACCTCACACCAATCAGAATGGCCATCATCAAAAAGTCTCCAACTAACAAACACTGGAGAGGGTATAGAGAAAAGGGAACTTTTCTACACTGGTGATGGGAATATAAATTGGTGCAGCCACTGTCTAGAATAGTATGGAGATTCCTTTAAAAACTAAAAATAGAGTTACCATATGATCCAACAGTCCCATTCCTGGGCATTTATCTGGAAAAGACAAAAAGTCTAATTCAAAAAGCTACATACAGTCCAATGTTAATAGCAGCATTATTTACAGTAGCTAAGACACGGAAGCAGTCTGAGTTTCTACAGATAGATGAATGGATAAAAAAGGTGAGGTGTATGTATATGCAATGGACTATTACTTAGCCGTAAAAAGAATTCATTTGAATCAGTGAAGTAAATCAGAGAGAGACAAATATATGCTATCACTTATATATGGAATCTAAAGATGATGCAGACAAATTTTATACAAAATAGAAACAGACTCAGAGTGTATAACGGACTTTTGGACTCAGAGGGAGAGGGAGAGGGTGGGATTAAAATTGGAGAATTTGGGGCCAGATACCACTCATATGAATTGAATAGCCAGTCTAATAAGACCAGGATATAGCACAGGGCTATATTCAACATCTTAGAAAGATATTATGGGGAGGGAGGTGGGAGGGGGGTTCATGTTTGGGAATGCATGTAAGAATTAAAGATTGTAAAATTTAAAAAATAAAAAACTAAAAAAAAAAAAAAAGACTGAAATAGTCACTCACTAGAAAATATCAGTGCAACTGATAACAGATACTTCAGAAGCTATGATTTATCTCTTGTTAATTCCTAAAGGAGTTATTTTTAATGAAACAGAACTGAGTTAACTTTTGTGAAATGTAATTTTCATATGTGGTTTTATTTTTAAAAAACAAATCTTTCAATTTCAAGAACATGGTACATGTTTCCATCTGTTTTTGTTGTCTTCAGTTTCTTTCATCAGGGTCTTGTAGTTTTGCAGAGGAGAGAACTTTTGCCTCCTTAAGTAGGTTTATTCCTAGGTAATTTAATGGTAAGTGGAATTTCTTTAATTTCTTTTTCTGATCTTTTCTTATTAGCATACAGAAATGTAAATAATTTCTATAATTTTCTATCTTGCAACTTTACTAAATTCATTGATAAACATTAGTAGTTTTCTGGTAGCCTCTAGGATTTTTTCCATATTGTATCATGTTGTCTGCAAACAGTGAGTTTTACTTCTTTTGCAGTTTAGATTCCTTTTATTTGTTTTTCTTCTCTGATTGCTGTTGTTAGGACTTCCAAAACTGCGTTGAATAAAAATGCCAAGAGTTGGCATCATTGTTCTTGAATTTGAACAATATTTTAAAAATCGTCATTTTAAAATCAATATTTTTAAAATGATTATACAACCTAAGGCAATCTACAGATTTAATGCTATCATCATCAAAATATCAATGACATTTTTCACAGAACCAGAGCAAATAATTTTGTATGGAAACACAGCTCCTTAGAAGAAAAGTTATGACCAACCTAGACAGCATATTAAAAAGCAGAAACATTATTTTGCCAACAAAGGTCTGCCAAGACAAAGCTATGGTTTTTCCAGTAGTCATATATGGATGTGAGAGTTAAACTATAAAGAAAGCTGAGCACTGAAGAATTGATGCTTTTGAACTGTAAAGTTGCAGGAAAGACACACAGAAGTCCCTTGGACTGCAAGAATAATGAAACCAGTCAAGAAATTAAGGAAACAATCCAATACCATTGCAACGAAAGCTGAAACTTAATAATACCATCTGACCTAAAGAACTGACCTTATAAAAAGACCTTGACACTGGGAAAGACTCAAAGAGGAAGGGGATGACAGAAGGTGAGATGGTTGGATGGTATCACCAACTAAATGGACATGAGTATACTAAACAAAGTCATGCTGCAGCCACATTTTCACAGAACTACAACTGAATAAGTGAAATGAACTGAACTGATGGAAATACAAAAAAGATCCTCGAATAGCCAAAGCAATCTTGAGAAAGAAGAATGGAACTGGAGGAATCAACTTGCCTGACTTCAGGCTCTACTACAAAGCCACAGTCATCAAGACAGTATGGTACTGGCACAAAGACAAACAGAAAGATCAATGGAACAAAATAGAAAGCCCAGAGATAAATCCACACATATGGACACCTTATCTTTGACAAAGGAGGCAAGAATATACAATGGAGTAAAAGACAATCTCTTTAACAAGTGGTGCTGGGAAAACTGGTCAACCACTTGTAAAAGAATGAAACTAGATCACTTTCTACACCGCACACAAAATATAACTCAAAATGGATTAAAAGATCTAAATGTAAGATCAGAAACTATAAAAAGCAATAGACAGACATAGGCAAAACATCTCCGACATAAATCACAGCAGGATCCTCTATGATCCACCTATAGAACTCAATATCATAAAAACAAAAATAAACAAATGGGATCTAATTAAATTAAAAGCTTCTGCACAACAAAGAAATATGTGAAAAAGACATTGCTAATATTAAATGAAATAAATGAAGCAACTGACAAAACAACTAATCTCAAAAAGTCTACAACTAACAAACACTGGAGAGGGTATAGAGAAAAGGGAACTTTTCTACACTGGTGATGGGAACTAAATAGACATTTCTCCAAAGAAGACATACGGATGGCTAACAAAACAAAATGAAAGATGCTCAACATTCACTCATTTATTAAAAGAAAAAGTCAAATCAAAAACCACAATGAGGTAGCACTTCACCAGTAAGAATGGAAGCAGTCTGAGTTTCTACAGATAGATGAATGGATAAAAAAGGTGAGGTGTATGTATATGCAATGGACTATTACTTAGCCGTAAAAAATGGAAATAACGCCATTTGCAGCAACATGGATGGACCTAGAGGTTATTATATTAAGTGAAGTAAATCAGACAGAGACAAATATATGCTATCACTTATTTATGGAATCTAAAAATTGATGCAGACAAATTTATTTACAAATAGAAACAGACTCAGAGAAAAAGAATAAGTTTACGGTTACCAAAGCTGAAGAGGGGAGGGGGATTAAATTGGAGAATTTGGGATTAACAGATACCACTCGTATATAGAAAATAGATAAACAATAAGAACCTATTATATAGCACAGGGAACTATATTCAACATCTTATAACACACTATAATGAAAACAAATTTGAAACAGTATATCTAAATCCATCTAGATAGCTATAGATAAATAGATATATAACTGAATTACTTAGCTATAGACCTGAAACATTGTAAATAAACTATATTTCAATTTTTTTTAATTCAGGAAAAAATAAAATCTTTAAGATGGGTTTTAGTAAGGATGCAAGATAATTTATGTCAACCTTAAGATGGTAATCATATCACTGTGCTTAGTTGAAGGACTGTAGTCCACCAGGTTCCTCTGTCCATGGGGATTCTCCAGGCAAGAATGAGTGGGCATGGTCCTTGGGGATCCCTAAAGAGGTCAAACCAGGTCCCCTGCATTACAGGTGGATCTTTAACAGAGTAAAATCATATTAAACCTAAATCAAACGTAAATTTTTAAAATAAAATTAATATGAATGAATAAATAAAGCTAGGGGTGAAGGAGAATTGGTTTCAGAAACAAGGTAAATTCCACTGCACAAAAATTATTGACCATTCCATAGCTGCAATTGAAATTTTATTTAAGAATGAATAATTCAAAGAATACAAGGTAGCCATAATGTGCTCCAATTTTTGTTGGTAACGCTGTTTCTTATTTCCCATTTAGAAGTGTGTTATAGAAGGATTTCAGAGAAAAAACAGAAGAGGTAATGAACTATAACTTTTTAAAAATGTCCTTAAATTATTCCTTAAATGATGGAAAGCTCTAGACTCAGGAATTTACTCTAAAATAAAAATACTGTGAGTTGAAAATAAAGAAAAGAAGGTTTTAATAACACTCCAAATACAGTAAGACTACCATTCTGTACCAGCTGGAATTGGAGGAGATAAAAATCACCATCCCTACAGAGGTCTCAAATGTGGAAATTTTAGAACATGAAAACATCTTTTTCCCACAGTGTGCTGTACTGCTGACCATGTATTAGGTGTCTTTGGGTAGCACACTGATGGTGTCAAAATAATGGGGATAAGGGAAAGAAAGGTCACTTAGAGAATGTTATTGTTCTTCCTGAGTTGTTATGTCCAACTGTTTGCAATTCCATGAACTGTAGCAGGCCAGGTTTCTCTGTCCTCCACTATCTCTTAAGTTTGCTCAAACTCATGCCCACTGAGTCAGTGGACTCACCCTCTGCCGCCTCCTTCTCCTTTTGCCTTCAATCTTTCCCAGCATCAAGGTCTTTTCCAATGAGTTGGCTCTTCTCATCAGGTGGCCAATGTATTGGAGCTTCAGCATAGTCCTTCCAATGAATATTCAGAGTTGATTTTTTTTGGATTGACCAGTTTGATTTCATTGCAGTCCAAGGCACTGTCGAGAGTCTTCTTCTGCTGCTGCTGCTGCTAAGTAGCTTCAGTCGTGTCCAACTCTGTGTGACCCCATAGATGGCAGCCCACCAGGCTCCCTGGTCCCTGGGATTCTCCAGGCAAGAACACTGGAGTGGGTTGCCATTTCCTTCTCCAATGCATGAAAGTGAAAAGTGAAAGTGAAGTCAAGAGTCTTCTACAACACTGCAATTCAAAAGCATCAGTTCTTTGGTGCTCAGTTTTCCTTAGGATGCAACTCTCATATCACTACTTGGTATCTTTCTTTCTTCCCTTTCTTTTCTTTCCCTCTCTCCTTCCTTTCCTTCGACCCTCTCTCCCTCCTCCCTCCCTTACCTCCTCCCTCCCTTCGTTCCTTCCTTCATTTCCCAATTGGTTTCATCTAGCGCTGCAGGTCTTCAGAGCAGAATTAGATCTTCAGACACATAGGAGCACGTCCTGTGCCTTGGAAGGAGCTCTTCAAGTAAACAAACATGACTGGATGTCGGTTAAGCTCTCAAAAATTGAAATCGTTTTACTACCTATGAACGCATTTGACAAAATTGATTTTCCTGTTGTTTAACCAAACATATTTAGAAATGGATTTGGTACAATATTATGACATTTAAATATATTGTCAACTATTGTTTTTTAAATGCTATGTAAGTAGTGATACAACTTGATTAAAAAAAATCTTAAGAAATTTATACTTTCTGGTTTTAGGTCTCTCAGATTTAATGCCTTTTTAGAGTCTTAGTGACATAATAAAATAAGCATTTCAAATGTTTTTAATCCCTAATAAAAAATACTTTAAAGACTCCCTTGCTATTTCACTGTTATTCTTGGGCTGGTTCACTGATTTCCAAATGTAACATGTCATTGCTATTTATTTCTCATTCCTACCAAGAATTTCTAATACTATTCACGTCTGCTGGCAAAATGCTCTGAAATATTATTCAGTTCTTCACTAAGAAAAATATTTTCTTAACTCATGGATCCATAAACTCAGCTTATTTAATGAAGTTCTGTGGCACAAGCTTTGGTATTTAGTAGAATTTTGTTATATGTTATCATCATATATTGTACAGTACTTTTAGTAATGCATGCTTTATTGCAAAGTGTCTGATTTTTCCTTTTTTTTGCTGATATTCTAAAAATTATTAATTATCAAGCAAGACTTCAGTAAGAGATAAATAAAAAATCAACTGGTATTATTTAGATTACTAAAATCCATTTAATTATATGCCTGACAAAATATGTGTTCCATGAGGGCAAGGACCTTTGCTTTGTTCATCTATATAACCTAAATGCCTAGAATAATGTTTGGAACAGATTAGATGCTCAATAAATACTGGTTGAATAAATAGTATGCATCGCTTTTGCTATGGACTGAATTGCGCTTCTCCCCTAAAAAATTCATATTTTGATGCCCTAGTCTCTAATGTAATTGTATTTGGAGATAGTGCTTTTAGAGTACAGTTCAGTTCAGTTCAGTTGCTCAGTCATGTCTGACTTTTTGCGACCCCATGAATCACAGCACTCCAAGCCTCCCTGTCCATCACCAACTCTTGGAGCTCACTCAAACTCATGTCCATCGAGTCGGTGATGCCATCTAGCCATCTCATCCACTGTCATCCCCTTCTCCTCCTGCCCCTAATCCCTCCCAGCATCAGGGTCTTTTCCAATGAGTCAACTCTTCGCATGAGGTGGCCAAAGTATTGGAGTTTCAGCTTCAGCATCAGTCTTTCCAACGAACACCGAGGACTGATCTCCTTTAGGATGGACTGGTTGGATCTCCTTGCAGTACAAGGGACTCTCAAGAGTCTCCCCAGCACCACAGTTCAAAAGCATCAATTCTTCAGTGCTCAGCTTTCCTCATAGTCCAACTGTCACATTCATACATGACCACAGGAAAAACCATAGCCTTGACTAGACGGACCTTTGTTGGCAAAGTAATATCTCTGCTTTTCAATATACTGTCTCAGTTGGCCATAACTTTTCTTCCAAGGAGTAAGCATTTTTTAACTTCATGGCCGCTGTCACCATCTGCAGTGATTTTGGAACTCAAAAATAAAGTCTGACACTGTTTCCACTGTTTCCCCATCTATTTCCCATGAAGTGACGGGATCAGATGCCATGATCTTAGTTTTCTGAATGTTGAGCTTTAAGCCAACTTTTTCACTCTCCTCTTTCACTTTCATCAAGAGGCTTTTAGTTTCTCTTCACTTTCTGCCATAAAGGTGGTGTCATCTGCATAACTGAGGTTATTGATATACATCCCAGCAATCTTGAATACAGCTTGTGCTTCTTCCAGCCCAGAGTTTCTCATGATGTACTCTGCATAAACGTTAAATAAACAGGGTGACAATATACAGCCTTGACATATTCCTCCTTTTCCTATTTGGAAACAGTCTGTTGTTCCATGTCCAGTTCTAACTGTTGCTTCCTGACCTGTGTATAGGTTTCTCGAAAGGCAGGTCAGGTGGTCTGGTATTCCCATCTCTTTTGGAATTATCCACAGTTTATTGTGATCCACACAGTCAAAGGCTTTGGCATAGTCAATAAGGCAGAAATAGATGTCTTTCTGGAACTCTCTTGTGTTTTCCATGATCCAGTGGATGTTGGCAATTTGATCTCTGGTTCCTCTGCCTTTTCTAAAACCAGCTTGAACATCTAGAATTTCATGGTTCATGTATTGCTGAAGCCTTGCTTGGAAAGTTTTGAGCATTACTTTACTAGCATGTGAGATGAGTGCAATTGTGCTATAGTTTGAACATTCTTTGGCATTGCCTTTCTTTGGGATTGTAATGAAAACTGACCTTTTTCAGTCTTGTGGCCACTGCTGAGTTTCCAAATTTGCTGGCATATTGAGTGCAGCACTTTCACAGCATCATCTTTCAGGATTTGAAATATCTCAACTGGAAGTCCATCACCTCCAGTAGCCTTGTTCATACAATTAAGGTTAAATGAAGTTCATAAGTGAAAGATCCAAATCCAATAGGATTGGAGGCCTTACAAGAATAGAAAGAGTGACCTCTCTCTCTCCATGTTCATACCCAGAAAGCCCTCACCAGACTTTGACTCAGCTGGCACCTTGCCCTTGGACTTTCTCAACTTGTTGTTTAAACCACCCCGTCTATGGTATTTTGCTATGGCTGCCTAAGCTCACTAAGACGCTAAGGAATTAGAAGGGACACAATACACTGAACAATAATGACTATAATGCTTGCTAAGTCACTTCAGTCATGTCTGACTCTTTGCAATCCTATGGTCTGTAGCCCACCAGGCTCCTCTGTCCATGGGATTCTCAAGGCAAGAATATTGGAGTGGGCTGGCATTCCCTTTTCCAGGGCATCTACCCGACCCAGGGATCAAGCCCATGTCTCTTGAAGCTCCTTCATTGCAGGCAGATTCTTTACTGCTGGGCCACCTGGGAAGTCGCCATGAATATAATGGTGAGGGAAAAACTTCAAAAATCTAAATTCCAAACTTTTATACGTATTTTAACTCTTCAAAGGATTGAACAAATTATTCAAAATTAAAATCTTAGAATCTTATTTGCCAGAAGATTTGATTTGTCTGTGACTGTGAGCTTCTTAAGCTTAATATAGACAACATCCCAATACTGGAGTCTGTCTAAAACACATTAGGACACCAGGTGTCCTACTGGGTCATTATTAGAGGTCAGTCTTTAAAATGGAACTTCTCATAAAAGACCCTTTAACTTCCAATTCAGCAATCATTCATTCAATCAGTCAAAAGTCAATTAGAGAAGGAAATGGCAACTCACTCCGTTATTCATGGCTGGGAAATTTCATGGACAGAGGAACCTAGTGGGCTACAGTCCATAGGGTCACAAAAGAGTCAGACATGACTTAATGTCTAAGTTGTGTTATTTTTGATTGATTGTACTTTTTACATGCCAAATTATTCCAAGTGCTGAAGAAAATAGGTGGAAAAGTTCATTGAATTTTATATTCTAGTGGCAAGAGGCAGAAATAAATAAGACAACATTTAATATGGTAGTTGGTGATAAGAGCTAAAAATTAAGTCAAAAGATTGAGATAGAGTGTTGGATTAGTTTAGATATTGCAGTTAGAGAAGCCAAGAACCTCTTCAACCTATGGAAACTATTGGTATCTCCATTTCATGGTTTTGGCCACTAAATTCAGATCTTGAAATTTACATCTTTTCTAATTTGCAGGCTTATAATGGAATGCTGATTTTTTATTAGGCCGTTACTCATAAATGTCATGGAGTGGTTACCTGAGAAGTTCCATTTTAAGGGCCCACTGAGAATGATTAAGCCCACTTATTTATTTGTTCAATGAATATTTACTAAGTGCATGTTATGTCCTACAATTTGGGTGTAGAATATTGAAGTAGTGGGTTACCATTTCCTTCTCTGGGGAATTTCTCCAATTCAAAGATCAAATCCACATCTGCCACATTTCTTGCATTACAGGTGGTTCTTTACAGCTGAGCCATGGGAGAAGCGCCAATTCCTACTTACTTACTCAAAAATAAGAATAATCTCTGTTCATTTCCAATGCTAGCTATTCAATATTGCAGTAATCCAAGTCTATGCCACAACCAGTAATGCTAAAGACACTGAGGCTGAATGTTTCTATGAAGATCTACAAGACCTTCTAGAACTAACACCCCAAAATGATGTCCTTTTCATCATAGAGGACTGGAATGCAAAAGTAAGAAGTCAAGAGATACCTGGAGTAACAGGCTAATTTGGCCTTAAAGTACAAAATGAAGCAGAGGAAAGGCTAACAGAGTTTTCAAAATTTAAAAAAAAAAAAAAAAGTACATTGGTCATAGCAAACATCCTCTTCCAACAACATAAGAAGACTCTACAAATGGACGTCACCAGATGGTCAATACAGAAATCAGATTGATTATATTCTTTGCAGCCAAAGATGGAGAAGCTCTATATAGTCAGTAAAAACAAGACCAGGAGCTGACTTTGGCTCAGATTATTGCCAAATTCAGGCTTAAATTGAAGAAAGTAAGGAAAACAAATAGACCATTCAGGTATGACTTTAATCAAATCCCTTACGATTATGCAGTGGAAGTGAGAAATAGATTCAAGGGATTAGATCTGATAGACAGAGTGCCTGAAGAACTATGGATGGAGGTTCATGACATTGTACAGGAGGCAAGGATCAAGACCATACCTCCAAAAAAGAAATCCGAAATGGCAAAATGGTTGTCTGAGGAGGCTTTACAAAGAGCTATGAAAAGAAGAAACGCAAGGGCAAAAGAGAAAAGAAAAATTATACCCATTTGAATGCAGGGTTTCAGGAATAGCAAGGAGAGATAAGAAAGCCTTCCTCAGCAATCAATGCAAAGAAATAGAGGAAAACAATAGAATGGGAAAGACTATAGATCTCTTCAAAAGAATTAGAGATACTAAGGGAAATTTTCAGGCAAAGATGAGCACAATAAAGGACAGAAATTGTATGGGCCTAACAGAAGCAGAAGATATTAAGAAGAGGTGGCAAGAATACACAGAAGAACTATACAAAAAAGATCTTCATGACCCAGATAATCACAATGGTGTGATCATTCACCTAGAGCCTGACATCCTGGAATGTGAAGTCAAGTGGACCTTTGATAGGAAGCATCACTATAAAGAAAGCTAGTGGAGGTGATGAAATTCCAGTCAAGCTATTTCAAATCCTAAAAGACGATCCTGTGAAAGTGCTGCTCTCAATATGCCAACAAATTTGGAAAACCCAACAATAGCCTCAAGACTGGAAAGTGTCAGTTTTCTTTCCAATCGCAAAGAAGGGCAATGCCAAAGAATGTTCAAACTACTGCACAATTGCACTCATCTCATATGCTAGCAAAATAATGCTCAAAATTCTCCAAGCCAGGCTTCAAAAGTACGTGAACCATGAACTTCCAGATGTTCAAGCTGCTTTTAGAAAAGGCAGAAGAACCAGAGATCAAATTGCCAACACCTGTTGAATCATAGAAAATGCAAGAGAATTCCAGAAAAACATCTACTTCTGCTTTATTGATTATGCCAACACCTTTGACTGTGTGGATCACAACAAACTGTGGAAAATTCTTAAAGAGATGGGAATACCAGATCACCTTATCTGCCTCCTGAGAAATCTGTATGCAGGACAAGAAGCAACAGTTAGAACTGGACATGGAACAATAGATTGGTTCTAAACCAGGAAAGGAGTACATCAAGGCTGTATATTGTCACCTTGCTTATTTAACTTATATGCGAGGTGCATCAAGAGAAATGCAGGGCTAGATGAAGCACAAATGGGATCAAGATTGCCTGGAAAAATATCAATAGCCTCAGATATGCAGATGATACCACCCTTATGGCAGAAAGCGAAGAGGAACTGAAGAGTGTCTTGACAAAAGTGAACAAGGAAAGCACAAAAGCTGGATCAAACTTAACGTTCAAAAAACTATCATCATGGCACCCAGTCCCATCACTTCGTGGCAAATGGATGGGAAAACAATGGACACAATGACAAGATTTATTTTTGGGGGGCTCCAAAATCACTGCAGATGATGACTGCAGCCATGAAATTAAAAGACACTTGCTCCTTGGAAGAAAAGCTATGACCAACCTAGACAGAACATTTCAAAAAGCAGAGACATTACACTGCCAACAAAGGTCAGTATAGTCAAAGCTATTGTTTTTACAATAGTCATGTAGGGACGTGACAGTTGGACTATAAAGAAAGCTGAGCACTGAAGAATTGATGCTTTTGAACTGTGGTGTTGGAGAAGACTCTTGAGAGTCTCTTGGACTGCAAGGAGATTCAACCAATCCATCCTAAAGGACATCAGTCTTGAATATTCATTGGAAGGACTGATGCTGAAGCTGAAACTCCAATACTTTGGCCACCTGATGTGAAGAACTGACTCACTGGAAAAGACCCTGATGCTGGGAAAGATTGAGGGCAGGAGGAGTAACAGATGACAGGATGAGATGGTTGGATGGCATCACTGACTCGATGGACATGAATTTGAGCAAGCTCTGGGAGTTGTTGTTGGACAGAGATGCCTGGCGTGTTGCAGTCCATGGGTTTGCAAAGAGTTGGAAATGACTGAGTGACTGAGCTGAACTGATCTACACCATTGAGGACTTCCCTGGTTCTCAGATGATAAAGAGTCTGCCTTCAATGCGGATAACCTGTGTTAGGAAGATCCCCTGAAGAAGGAAATGGCAACTCACTCCAGTGTTCTTGCTTAGGAAATCCCATGGACAGATGAATCTGGTGGGCTCCAGTCCATGGGGTTCTTAAAGTATCAGACACGACTTAATGACTGAACAGCAACAACAATATACACCATTGAATTCTTGTGAGAACCAAGTAAACTGATCTTTTAAATAATCCTTGTTATGCTTCAAAATCTGTGTGAAATACAAGGATCAAAGAAAGTGGTCTGTGCAACGCTGACCTTTTCTATGCTCTAAGAGATATAAGGTGCAATTTTCTCTTTTCTCAACTTGTGTCAATTCACAGAATTCCAGAATAAGACTCTTTTGCAAGTAAAACTATTTCTACTCTCCTATATGCAATTAACACAAAATTTATCACTGGGGTTTCTTTCTTTCTTTTTCTCTTCCGGGATTTCAGTACATAAAGCAAGCTCCTCAAGCCTTATGTGACTTTTTAAAAAGATATTCATGTCAGTAATCCATGCAGTTAACAAAATGTGTTTGTTGAAGTAGAGAAACTGAACATTTTTGCCAGAGACAATGTTTCCATAAATCTTTCCTTTTGGATCAAAAAATCATGGTCTAAATAAACAGTTGGGCAAAAACAAAGATTCTTAGCAATTTGTGTTAAGAAATTTCAGGCTGGTTTCTGTAACCCATAGCATTATAATTTTGGATAGTTGCACCTCAAATGTATCTTTCTTTCATGTCTCCACATGGGTAGACAGTTTTGCAAATTTAGATTTGCTTCCCAGCACCCAGGTGAAATATAGTTCAAAGATATTATTTTTTTAACTTACTCTTACAATCCTGGTTCTGCACAAAGAAATGTGATTATATATCCGAAGGAAAGAAAAAAGTTAAAACCATTGTTTTTAGTAAGTTCATTATTAACATAGAGACTTAAAACTGTCTTCAGTGTTCATGGGATTCTGGATATATTTTGTTCAGAATTTCTTTGTTTGTTTGATCACATAAAATAGTAACAGTTAATGTCTCATAGTGGTAAAAGGTAATTGAATTGATATCAGCTTACTGCTGAGTTACCTCTTGAGAAGAAGAGGAAAAAAGCCTAAAGCATCTTATTCTTTCAGTGCAAGGATGAGCAGGAAATATTTGCTGGAAATTCCTTGTGTACAGCACGGTGATTTGTTTAGAACAAGGTCTCACATTTTTTAGAATATATTCAGGATATGCTTTTTAAAATGGCCCTCATTTCTTCAGCCATCTTACCTGCCTTCTCAGGTGTTTTGACCATGTTGGAACTTCATATCTGGAGCTTCTGGAATAAAACACTTGTGAACCCATGACAGTACCCATCTCTCCAAATCCCAAGAAAAAAACAGAAAATTCTCAGCCTTGTTCTTCAGCTCAATGAGTGCATAATCATCCACCAACTATACAGCAGAAAAGTGAAAACTCTTGGAGACAGCCTATGTCTTGGTATTTATCTGACTGATTTAAAAAGATTTAATATCTTAATATCTTCTGTTTTTGTTAGGTCCATACCATTTCTGTCCTTTATTGTGCTCATCTTTGCATGAAAATTTCCCTTGGTATCTCTAAGTTTTTGCATGAGATTTCTAGTCTTTCTCATCCTATTGTTTTCCTCTATTTCTTTGCGTTGATACTTAGGAAGGCTTTCTTATCTCTCCTTGCTATTCTTTGAAAGTCTGCATTCAAATAGGTATATCTTTCCTTTTCTCCTTTCCCTTTTGCTTCTCTTCTTTTCAGAGCTATTTGTCCTCAAACAACCATTTTGCCTTTTTGTATTTCTTTTTCTTGGGGATGGTCTTGATTACTGCCTCCTGTACAATGTGTGCAGGTCAAGAAGTAACAGTTAGAACTAGACATAGAACAACAGACTGCTTCCAATTCAGGAAAGGAATACATCAAGGCTGTATATTGTCACCCTGCTTATTTAACTTAATGCAGAGTACATCATGAAAAATTCCAGGCTGGATGAAGCACGAGCTGGAATCAAGATTTCTGGGAGAAATATCAATAACCTCAGCTATGCAGATGACACCACTCTTATGGCAGAAAGTGAAGGAGAACTAAATAAATAGCCTCTTGATGAAAGTAAAAGAGGAGAGTGAAAAAGTTGGCTTGAAACTCAACATTCAGAAAACTAAGATCATGGCATCTAGTCCCATCACTTCATGGCAAATAGATGGGGAAACAGTGGAAACAGTGACAGGCTTTACTTTGGGGGCTCCAAAATTACTGCAGATGCTGACTGTAGCCATGAAATTAAAAGATGCTTGTTCCTTGGAAGAAACGTTATGACCAACCTAGACAGCTTATTAAAAAGCAGAGACATTACCTTGCCAACAACGGTCCATCTAGTCAAAGCTATGGTTTTTCTAGTAGTCATGTATGGATGTAAGACTTGGGCTATAAAGAAAGCTGAGCACCGAAGAACTGATACTTTTGAACTATGATGCTGAAGAAGACTCTTGAGAGTCCCTTGTACTGCAAGGAGATCCAACCAGTCCATCCTAAAGGAACGCAGTCCTGAATATTCATTGGAAGGACTGGTGCTGAAGCTGAAACTCCAATACTTTGGCCACCTGATGCAAAGAACTGACTTATTGGAAAACACCCTGATGCTGGGAAAGGTTAAAGGTGGGAGAAGGGGATGACAGAGGATGAGATGGTTGGATGGCATCACAGACTCAATGGGAGGAATTTGAGTAAACTCCAGTGGTTAGTGATGGACAGGGAGGCCTGGTATGGTGCTATCCATGGGGTCAGAAAGACATGACTGAGCAACTGAACTGAACTGAACTGAACAAGAGGTCAAAAACCAAGCCATAGATAAATTAAATATAAGTTGTTCAAGTTTGCAAAACTAGTACTGGGCAAAGCTGGAATTTGAGGCCATAACCTCTGGCTCCAGAGACTGTGCACTCTAACATGAATTCTTCTTGCTCTCCAACACATTAGTAAGTTTTATGAGATCTTCTCATAAATATTTCTCAATCCTTTCTCCCCATCCCCTACTGTCATGCTGATCAAGCACCATCACATTTCCCATGATCTTCAAACCTTTCTCTCCTCCCTCTAGTGCCATCTAACTCCAGTTACCCATGGTCAGACTGCAATTTCTCAAAGATATAATTTTTCCATTTTAGTTCCTAACATAGAAACTCTCCATGGCTTTCCAGGATAAAAGTCAACTTCCCTTGCATTGCCAACTTGGCAGTTTCTGTACCCTCCACTCCCTCTCTGTGTCTCATATAATTCCAATTTCCTGGATGTTCTATGCTCCTTCAGAACCTCTCCAATTCCATTCTCTTAGACTGAGATCCCCCAACCTCAGCACCATCAACATTTCGGACTGGAAAAGAGCTCTTTGGTACAGAGGCTGTTCTGTGTATTGTAATATGTTTAGCAACATTCCTGACCTCTACACAAATAGATGTCGGTAATAACCCCACTTTTAACAATGTAAAACTGTCTCTAGACATAGTCAAGTGTTCTTGTATGTGTGTGTGTAAGTGTGTGTGTGTGTGTGTGCACGCATGCAAATCCATCCTATTTAGAATCATTGCCTTGACCTTAAGTATCCTGGCCCATCTATTGGTTCATTTGTACAGTATTCACTCTGCCAAACTAAGCAGCCAAGATCACTTCTTCGAAAAAGCCTTCTCTAATTTTGGACCAAATGTCATAGGTTGGATTCCCCAGGAAGCAGTCTCTGTGAAATCATTACTGAAATTAGAGTCCAACGGCTCACCACTCAAAAGCCAATACTTGAGAGGCAAGGTTGGTGGAAAGTTGGCTTGATTTCAGTGGTTGGCAATGGGGGCCTAGGAGTGGGGCAGGGCAGACTTGTATACAAAGGCTGACATCTCCCACCAACAATCAGTGGGCAAGAGCTTTTAAAGAGGAATTTCAGGGGTGTATGGAGGAGGGATGGTCATCGGAGGTGCCCAGGGTCATCTTAATTCTTTAAAGTACAGTTGGTCTTCAGTTCCAGGGTTGGTTTGTTCCCATTTCTTTGGGGCTAATTCTCATCATTGTGGCAGCTTGTGTCACGGCCGCAGTCTGGTGAATATATAGTTAACTTCTTCCACCTGATGAGTGTTTCAGCATCTATAAGACAGATCAATGGATATAGCTCAGAATATTATCTGTAATCCTTGAAGAAGAACTGAAGGTCCTTGACCAGCCTCCTGACTAAATCATTGTTATTTAGTCTTGCTGGACTGCTTTCTTTGCTTCTACATGTTCTCACTTCTCTTATTAAACTTATCCTTTGACTAAAGTTTTTCTGCAGACAAAAGGTAAGTGGATGACAAGTGGACGCTAGGGTCCTGTTCCAGTTTACAAGCAGTTTATTCCAAAGCACTCTTGGGATAAGCATCTGTGGAGGAAAACAGTCTGCACTCAAATGCCATTTCCAAAATGATGCCTCTTAACTCCACTGGCATCTCTGAAGTTGGGGTGATCTCTCTGAGTTGTCCTCTATTGGAGTCAGGGAGCAGGACCTTTTTACCTCCAAGTCAAGGGCTACAACTGTGCAGGAAGGGGCATGACCTTGGGCTTGGCAACTGTCTTTAGTAGAGACAGTTTGTTGAACAAGCTGCAAGCTAGGGGCTGAGATTCAGCAGAGGTTGGACATCCCCGGGAAGTAAGTCCTTCTGATCTGAAGGAGGATCAGGGTGGCACAGGAAACATATGCTGCCATTCATCCCTTAGACCCTCATATCCATTAATTAAGAAAAGTTCTGGCAGCGAGGGGGGGCGGGGAGGAGTCTTTCTTGAGTGAATTCAAAGAGGAAGGTCACTGGGAAAGCCATAGCCTCTGCTGGGACTATATATCTCAGGACCAAGCGTGCCTGCATCATCTCCCTCTGGGACCACCATTTGAGATGTCCTCCTCCAAGGCTCGTATCTCTGCTTATCTCAACCTTGAATGGCCTGTGGTTGTGACAGAAACCATCACTCCAGAGAGGCCTTGCCATTCTCAGGCTATGGTTAGTTCCAGGTGGCCACCTGCCAATTCAGGAGTCTCAAGAGATGTGGGTTTAATCCCTGGGTAGGAAAGATCCCCTGGAGGAGGAAATGGAAACCCACTGCAGTGTTCTTGCCTGGAGAATCCATGGAGAGAGAAAACTTGTGGGCTACATGAGGCTTCAAAGAGTCGAACTGACTGAGCACCTGAGCAAACGCACATGGGCTGTGTCTGCTGCACTCTCTAACAAAGCCCAACAAAGGACTAGGCAGAGGGCTTGGGTCAGTGATCTTAGTGCCAGCCGTGTGCCCTGCCCCCTCTGTGGAGTGGTAGCAAGAGCCCCCGGTGAATCCACAACAGGCAGTATTCTCAGCATCCCAAGAATCTCTGCAGATTCACCATGATTATGTGTTTTCATATCAGTGACTTTGAGTTCAGTGAATATCAGGGAGATGGAGACCCTTTCAGTCACAATTCACAGAATACTTAATTAAAAGAGGTTAAAATTCCTGCCTGGAGAATCCCCATGGACAGAGGAGCCTGGCAGTCTACAGTCCATGGAGTTGCAAGAGGCAGACATGACTGAGCAACTAAGCACAGCACAATGAAATTACTATAGGCATTATTTTATCAGACAAGTAGCCTAGGGGTTAAGAAACCATCAAGCCTAGGGGTTAGTCCAGTGGAGAATGGAGAATGGAGGCTTTTTCATATTTCTCTTGGCTTCCATCCTTTTGTTTGAACCTGCCTGGTAGCTGCTAAAATGCCAGGCTTGGTCGTCCACACAATGGCAACTAAGCAAAAGGCTGATTTCTTTTCATGTATCTCTTTATGTCCACTGTCAAGCCACAGCCATCAGGGTACTTGCAAGAGTGAGTACCAGGCAGTTTCAATGTCTGTCATAGTGCAGAGCTGTGACAGTGGGGGGTGGGGGCGGGTTTGATAGGCGCTTTCACCACATGCAGGGTACCTGGTGCACAGGAGGAGCCAATGCGTTTTCATCTACAAATTTCCCCTCATGTCTCTCTTTTCCTCTCCATTGCTTTCCTGTTTCTATTTTTCTAATTCTTTTCCTTTTGTCTTTACTTTCCTCATTCTTCATTTTATTACTGATTATTTTTCTGCTTGTAATACAGAAATTAAACATAATAATTTCTAGTATCATCGAAGTTTTGTGTTTTTGTACAAAAACAAACTGAATGTTATATATCTCTCCACAGAAAATGAAAACAAAATTATCTGACCTTCACCTGCCCTTTCAGTCTCACCTCTACCATCCACTTATCCCTACCATCTACGAATCACACTTCACATTCTGGCAGTTTGTTAACAGTATTTTGTTGTTGTTCAGTCGCTAAGTCGTGATTGACTTTTTGAGACCCCGTGGACGATAGCTCACCAGGCTCCTCTGTCCATGGAATTCTCCAGGCAAGAATACTGGAGTGGGTTGCCATTTCCTTCCCCAGATCTTCCCAACCCAGGGATTAAGCCCAGTCTCCTGCATTGGAAGATGAATTCTTTACCACTGAGCCAGCTGGGAAGCCCTAAGAGCATTTTATCTTCCTTAAATTTACTTCCTCTAAAATAGAGTTGGGACATGCTATATATACTTCAAAATCTGGCTCAATTGCCCTTTACATTGCCAACTGCAGATGATTATTTCCTTTTCAATTCCCTTAAGGTGTCTCCTTTAGAACTCTTTAGCATATAACATCTGATCAGTGTTAGGAAGATTCTTTCACTTTATTTTTTCTGTTAGTTTGTAAACATCTTAAGACAGCAGTCATAGTTTGTTCAGAATTCACAGTAATTAAAAAAAATTATTGTAGTGTGTATAGTAGAAATGTAAATGCTGTGCAACAGAATAATCTTTAAAATGTTTATAATGTTAAAATTTGCATTTGTATGCAGTTTTGTTCATGCATTTGACTCAGTTGGGTCACTGAGATGTTTTTGAATCTTAAAGAGTTGATTTTAGGTGTCTTCTCGTGTTTTCCCTTTCAAAGATTTCATTATTGTGTATATATGTTTGTTCAATTAAAATGTAGTCACTTCTGAAATAAATAACAGAGGTAACATAGCATACTTCCATTTAGTAGATAATACATTTTTGAGCTCTGTGAATTAAAATACGTAGACATGCTGAGTATTGTCACCTCATATTGTGAGCATTTTGGCTGGAAACCTCACCCTCTAGGCACGTATGGGGTTTTTATTTTTATGCATAAATTTGCATAACTGCTTCACTATCTTTCACAGACTGCAGTCTTTAGACATTAACTTGACAAATATCATGATCAAGTTACCAGTTTCAGTCTGGTTCAATGGGTTGGCAACTTCTCAGTGGGAGTATTTCCTTATCTCCTCAGCCTTCCCTAGTCTCTCTCTCTCTTCAATAATAGGAATTTAGTCAGTAGCAACCGTAGACTAACATAACAAACCTTCATTTTCATAGGTAATTTAATGGTTTTGTTGGATATTTTCAGACTCCAAGTCAGCAGAAAATATCCAGAAACAGCTTTCTTCAGGAAATGATCACTAGTTATACAAGGCACCGTCATGCACAGGCAACAGAGTGATTGTGCTGTGGCATTTGATCGTTTAATTTTCTCCCAGCTTCATCAGCCTACATAGAAAATGTCCTCTCAACTATATTAAACTTGAATCCCTAAACTCTCATCTGCTTGACTGCCAAGTTCCCCATTACCACCTCCACTCAAATATTTATGGGTACTGCTTGCTGATTTTTGCCAAAAGTCGCTGTCCTGAGCTGCCCTGCCCTGGGCACAGATGGTCTACAGACAGTCAACCAGGCGTAGGACCTCTGCACCTGATGCTCAGTGAAGATGCTAGTCGGAGAAGCATCACCTGAGCCTCGATTCTATGGACCTGGAACTCTCTTGATACACTTGCCAAGTGAGAAAACTCCTCTGCTCTGTCTCATACTCAGTTGTGCCCCACAACAAGTTTGCATAAGTGCCAGAGCTTTGCAGAAGCAAGGGAAGCAGCTCTTCCAACTCTCATGGAGTCATCTTCTTTACAAATCACATAGATGCCATTAGAGCCTACCTGCAAGCTGTACTCAGAACAGCTGGTGCCATGTTTAAAGTATGGGTTATCATTCTAGATGCTTCCCTGTCTTATAGCTGGTCTAATATCAGAAACTCTGTCATCTCCCATGCATAATGACTGCCACTGGGCCTCTGTTAAACTTGTATTTCTCTGAATTCTATGGGCTATAAAGAAAAGTGGAGCTAAAAAGCCTCTTGATGAAACTGAAAGAGGAGAGCAAAAAAGTTGGCTTAAAGCTCAACATTCAGAAAACGAAGATCATGGCATCCAGTCCCATCACTTCATGGGAAATAGATGGGAAAACAATAGAAACAGTGTCAGACTTTATTTTGGGGCTCCAAAACCACTGCAGATGGTGACTGCAGCCATGAAATTAAAAGATGTTTACTCCTTGGAAGAAAAGTTATGACCAACCTAGATAGTATATTCAAAAGCAGAGACATTACTTTGCCGACTAAGGTCCGTCTAGTCAAGGCTATGGTTTTTCCTGTGGTCATGTATGGATGTGAGAGTTGGACTGTGAAGAAGGCTGAGAGCCAAAGAATTGATGCTTTTGAACTGTGGTGTTGGAGAAGACTCTTGAGAGTCCCTTGGACTGCAAGGAGATCCAACCAGTCCATTCTGAAGGAGATCAACCCTGGGATTTCTTTGGAAGGAATGATGCTAAAGCTGAAGCTCCAGTACTTTGGTCACCTCATGCGAAATGTTGACTTATTGGAAAAGACTCTGATACTGGGAGGGATTGGAGGCAGGAGGAGAAGGGGATGACCGAGGATGAGATGGCTGGATGGCATCACTGACTCGATGGAAGTGAGTCTGAGTGAACTCCGGAAGATAGTGATGGACAGGGATGCCTGGTGTGCTGCGATTCATAGGGTCGCAAAGAGTTGGACACGACTGAGCGACTGAACTGAACTGATGGGCTATAAGTGAATTCCAAGTCTTCCCCTTAGCCAGGATCTCACCTCTTCAAAATCTCTATTCATCAATGGATGCAAATAGATATCTAATACTTCCACCAGAGTGAAGCATCTGACTCCTATACTTAACCCATTAACTTCGGCTTTTATCATAAAAAAGTATACTTATAACCAGTATTAGAGAAATGACCACTGAAATACAGGAAAAAAAAATCCTGATGTAGACAGCTCTAAAATTATAGCTCTCAGCATAAACTTCCCAAATCAGAGACTGACTCAGTTCAGTTTAGTCGCTCAGTTGTGTCCGACTCTTTGCGACCCCATGAATCGCAGCACGCCAGGCCTCCCTGTCCATCACCATCTCCCGGAGTTCATTCAGACTCACGTCCATCGAGTCCGTGATGCCATCCAGCCATCTCATCCTCGGTCGTCCCCTTCTCCTCCTGCCCCCAATCCCTCCCAGCATCAGAGTCTTTTCCAATGAGTCAACTCTTCGCATGAGGTGGCCAAAGTACTGGAGTTTCAGCTTTAGCATCATTCTTTCCAAAGAAATCCCAGGGCTGATCTCCTTCAGAATGGACTGGTTGGATCTTCTTGCAGTGCAAGGGGCTCTCAAGAGTCTTCTCCAACATCACAGTTCAAAAGCATCAATTCTTTGGCGCTCAGCCTTCTTCACAGTCCAACTCTCACCACAGGAAAAACCATAGCCTTGACTAGATGGACCTTAGTCGACAAAGTAATTGTCTCTGCTTTTGAACATGCTATCTAGGTTGGTCATAACTTTTCTTCCAAAGAGTAAGTGTCTTTTAACTTCATGGCTGCAATCACTATCTGCAGTGGTGGAGCCCCCCAAAATAAAGTCTGACACTGTTTCCACTGTTTCCCCATCTATTTCCCATGAAGTGATGGGACCGGATGCCATAATCTTCGTTTTCTGAATGTTGAGCTTTAAGCCAACTTTTTTGCTCTCCTCTTTCACTTTCATCAAGAGGCTTTTTAGTTCCTCTTCACTTTCTGCCATAAGTGTGGTGTCATCTGCATATCTGAGGTTACTGATATTTCTCCTGGCAATCTTGATTCCAGCTTGTGTTTCTTCCAGTCCAGCATTTCTCATGATGTACTCTGCATAGAAGTTAAATAAGCAGGGTGACAATATACAGCCTTGACGTACTCCTTTTCCTTTTCCTATTTGAAACCAGTCTGTTGTTCCATGATTGTTAGTAGGATTCAATTCCTTACAGATTATTAAATACCAGTTTCTTGCTAGCTGTTAGCAGGAGGCAACCCTCAGCTCCTTGCCATGTGGGCTTCTTCATATGGCAGCTTTTCTTCACCAATGTCAGGACAGGAAAAAATCAATATGGAGACTCTGGTAGCAAGATAAGAGCTACAATCTCATGCATCCTAAACACAGACATGATATCCCAACACTAGGTCATACTCTATCATTAGAAGCAAATCACAGGTCCCACCATTCTCATAAGAGGAGGTAGGTGTTAATCGTAGGTTACCTAAGAGCCCATCTACCAAAGTAAGTCACTTATTTGTGTATCTTTCTTTTTGAACATGTAAAATAAAAAGACAAATGAAGATAACAATAGTACATACCTCGTAGATTTATGAAGACTGAAAGCACAGGTCCACATAAAAAATCTATATACAGGTATTGTATGACATAAATCATAGCAAGGTCCTTTATGGCCCACCTCCTAAAATAATGGAAATAAAAGCAAAAATAAATAAGTGGGACCTAAATAAACTCAAAAGCTTTTGCACAGCAAAAGAAACTATAAACAGGGTGGAAAGACAACCCTCAGAATGGGAGAAAATAAGAGCAAATGAAACAACTGACAAATTATTAATTTCCAAAATACGCAAGCAGCTCGCAATACTCTATACAAACAGAAAAACAAACAATCCAATCAAAAAGTGAGCAAAAGACCTCAATAGAAATTTCTTCAAAGAAGACATACGAATGGATAATAAGCACATGAAGAGATGCTCAACATCACTCATTATCAGAAAAATGCAAATCAAATCCACAATGAGATATTAACATCACACCAGACAGAATGGCCATAATCAAAAATTCCACAAACAACCAGTGCTGGATAGGGTGTGGAGAAAACGGAAACCCTCCTACACTGCTGGTAGAAATGTAAATTGATATAGCCACTATGGAAAACAGTATGGAGTTTCCTTAAAAGCTAGGAACAAAACTTCCATATGACCCAGCAATACCACTTCTAGCCATATACCCTGCAGAAACCAAAACTGCAAAAAAAAAAAAAAAAGGTACCCTAATGTTCATTGCAGTACTATTTACAATAGCCAAGACATAGAAGCAATCTAGATGTCCATTGACAGATGAATGGATACAGAAGCTGTGACATATATACAATGGAATACTACTCAGCCATAAAAAGGGACACATTTGAGTCAGTTCTAATGAAGTGGATGAGCCTAGAGCCTATTATACAGAGTGAAGTAATTCAGAAAGAGAAAAACAAATACCGTATATTAACACATACAACACATGTATATGGAATCTGGAAGGATGGTGCAAATGGACCTGTTTGCAGAGCAGCAGCGGAGATGCAGACATAGAGAACAGACTTATGGACAAGGGTGGTGGAGAAGTGGGAGAGTAGCATGGATTCATATACACTAACATAGGTAAATAGATAGTCAGTGGAATTTGCTCTATGACTCAGGGAATTCAAATCGGGACTCTGTAATAACCTAGAGGGGTGGGAATGGACAGAAGGTGGAAGGGGAATTCAAAAGGGAGGGGACATATGTACACCTATGGTTAATTCATGCTGAAGTGTGACAGACATCAAAACAATATTGTAAAGCAATCATCAATTAATTAAAAATAAATAAATATTTAGAAAGATGGTAATGATGACATGACCCTGTATGCGAGACGGTAAAAGAGACACAGATGTATAGGACGGACTTTTGGACTCTGAGAGAGAGGGTAGGATGATTTGGGAGAATGGCATTGAAACATGCATACTATCATGTAAGAAATGAAGTGCCAGCCTATGTTCGATACAGGATACAGGATGCTTGGGGCTGGTGCATGGGGATGATCCAGAGAGATGACATGGGGTGGGAGGTGGGAGGGGGATTCAGGATTGGGAGCTTGTATACACCCGTGGTGGATTCATGTCAATGTATGGCAAAACCAATACAGTACTGTAAAGTAAAATAAAGTAAAAATAAAAAAATTAAAAAAAATCTACATACAGGTGTTTATAACAGCTTTATTTATAATTGCCAAAACATGGAAGCAACTAAGATGTTTTTCTGAGAGATGGTGAGGGATAGAGAGGCTTGGCGTGCTGCAGTCCATGGAAACACAAAGATTCAGACACGACTGAGCAACTGAAGAACAAGACGTACTTCAGTAGGTGAATGTATAAATTACTGTGTTACATCCAGGCAATAGGATATTATCCAGTGCTAAGAAGAAAAGAGTTACCCCACCACGAAAAGACAAGGGACAACCTTAAATGCACATCGCTAAGTGAAAGAAGCCAATCTGAAAAGGCTATATATGATGTGATTCCAATTACATGACATTTGGGAAAAGGTAAAACTATGGAGACAGCAAAAAGACAATTGGTTATCAGAGGTTGGGTTGTAGGGGTGGAGGAGATGAATAGGTGTAGCACAATTTTCCAAGTGGTGAAAATATTCTGTGTGATGCCATAATGGTGAACAGATGTCATTATTATCAAACCCACAGAATATATAAAACCAAGAGGGAACTGTAATATAAACTACGGGCTGTGAGTGACTATGACGAGTCGGTGTAGTTTCATCAGTTTTAACAAACGCACCTGTCTGATGGGAAATGTTGATAACTGGGAAGTTATGCCTGTGCCAGGGCAGGGGATATACACATAGCAGATCTGTGTCTTCCCTCAATTTTGCTATGAGCCTAAAAACGATTTTTAAAAATCAATTAAAAACTACAAATAAACCAATTTAAAAATTGACAAAGTAGGTAAATAAGCATTTACAAAAAAAAGATACACAAATGTCCGACAAGTACATAAAAAGATGCTCTGCATTATTACTTACAAAGGAAATGTAAATCAAAATCACAAGATACCATCTCATACCCTGAAATCATAAAATTAAAAGGACAATAATAAGTTTAACAAGAATATGGAAAATGGAACTCTCCTACGGTGCTGGTAGAAATGTGAAATAGGCCACTCTGAAATATGTGTTACAAGCTCCTCAAAATGCTAAACATAAAACTTCTGACAGATCCAGCAAGACCCACTCATAGGTATATGCTGGGAAAACAGAAACACATGCCACATGAAAATGTGCATCATGTTCATAGCAGCGCTATCTGCAAAAGCCAATTGGTGGAAATAACCCAGATGTCCATCAACTGATGAATAAATAAACAAAATGTGGTCTGTACATACATGACAATCTTTTTGTAAATAAGGCATGATTTGGTGATAAAAAGGAATGAACTACTGATATGATTCATGCTACAATAAAGCTGTTCTTTAAAAATTCATTGAATTGTAAACTGTAGGAAGGGCAGCTTTTACATTTGTGTAAAACAACATTTGTTGCTTAATACCATAGACTTTTAAACTTTTAAACTGTCATATATTTAGCCATTGCAGGTTAGTCAAACCATTATTTGTCCATATAATTATGTTTAGATGGTTTTAAAATAAAAATGTAATTCATTCTCTTAATTCTGTTGTATCAAAACCAGTCACGCCTGTTGAACCATGATTTCTGTTACATGTGTAAACAGATTGAAGTATATTAAATTTAGCAAAAGTGCAGCAAATTTCTATTAATTACTGGACCCACAATTCTGTTAAGGTTAAAACTATATTAACCAAATTATATAACTTATGCAAGATAGAACACAGGCATTCTAAATTTCAAAATAAATCATTTGTTTTACTAGGAGTAAGAGAAAAACTGCAGCAGCAGGAATACAAATTAGTTTACCCTCACCTCACATTAGGTTACTTTCTTCCTTTGAAAGTAATTAAGGCTATGTTTTACATGTCAGAGAATGAATTGGTGGTTTTTAAACCTGAAAAATAGTCACGGACAGTTTGTTTCAAATATCATGAAACTCTTCTATCCAATAATGATCTGCTAATTTGTTAGCCACCTGGGGAGTGTGGGTGGTGTGGGTTGTCCAACTATCTTTCGATTATGTCCTTGGAAAGGAATAGTAGCTACCATGCCAATGTTCCTTTGGTATTCTCTTAATGCCAAATAGATATTGTTTTGAATTTCTGCCAGTCTTCTCCCTTAATACTGATGAATTCAGCTCATAGCCATTAAAGACTACTGTGACGTATACGAGCAGTTACCACAGTGTTCACAGAACTGTGACCAGAACAACAGAGCAAACAAATGGCAGTGAGCTCGAGCCTCCTTGTTTCCTTGTAAGTTGCATGGCACATCTTCATAATCCAGCAGCAGTGTGATTGTCCCTCTTCAGGGTCCATTAAGAATTTCCTATAGGGATCATATTAATGAAATATTTCAGCCATAAAAATATAAGGCAGTACTCACAGTACAGTCTTATATGAGTATGCATATCTCACATTGATTCATTTAATTAGCTACTTTTTAAATGTCATAGGTCCACCCAGAGGCCTTTGAATTATGATTTTGGTCTGAAAAAGATAAACTAAATGGAATAATAAAATCAATGACCATCAGCAAATATGTTTTTAACATTTTTTACTTATGCAAACTTAGAATAATGTTGAGAGTAATTATATTGAAACAATTACATAATTGAGTAAAAATACAGCAGATTAATAAGGGAAAAATGTCTTTCTATTTGGGGTATGTTAAAAAATCAAAATAAAATTTATTTTCAAATTTTGTAGTAGATTAACTTTCAGAGCAAATCTTAGAAGGGCCTGAGACTTCAAATTAAAAATAATAATAACTAAATCAATATTTATTTGCCAAGTGCCTATACACTATTCATGGATAACTTTGAATATTAACTATAAAATCCATTTTAATGTTGACAAAGTTAACATTTGAGCACTTTATTATATTGCGTGATAAAATTGGCCTTTAAACACTGTTTAGCACTATTCCCATTTTACAGATGTGAAACACGGACAGGCTAAGTTACTTGCCCAAGGTCACACAGCTGGAGATGCAGAACTGCGATTCTAACAGAGGAAGCCTGTCTCTGAAGACCTCATGCTTCACCACAAAGCCATCCAGCCATTCCGCCCTTGAACTAAACTTCCCGCTGCATTTTGTTTCCTCCTCCCCTCCTCTCCTCCTCTGTCTTAGCCCCTTGCCCTTCCTCTTTCCTTCTGCACCTCTTCTTCCTCTTCCCATTTCTTCCCCGCAGCCCTCTCCTCCTCTTACTTGTCTCCTGCTTCCCCTTCTTCCTCCTCCTTCTCTTCCTCCTCCTTCTACTTTCTTCCTCTTTCTCTTCTCCTTCCTTCCTCTTTCTCACTCTCTCTCTTCAATTATAGAAATACATAGCGCTTCTTTCATTTCTTTGTAGTTTTAGACATTTCCTTTCTATTTTTCCTCTCAACCATTTATTATTAGCTGAAGCATCTCTATTTTCAGATCATGTTGATATCAAGTACACTACTCATCCTTGACAGTGCCTCCTTTTCCTGACCCTCTTTTTCCATTTTCTACATGGTTCCCGAGGCTTCAAAATGGTGAGAAGCTTGTGCAACTGGCAGATGAGTTCACTGACTCATCAATGACTTGACCAGTTTGATCAACTAGCTAAATATACCTTACTATTTGTTCATCCTAACAGTTTTTGGCCTTGGTGTGCAGAGCAGTTCATGCATCAGACAGAAATAATTCTAGTCAGTATTCCTTACTGTTGTTACCAGAAAACTATCTATTTTCCCAAGGGTTTTGATCATATTAGTTGCACAGATCAAAATAAATCATGCTTCTTTTCTATATAAAAAGCAAAAGACATTATAATCCCCAAGGCAAACAAGCTTCAACAGCAGCAGAAAAGATTTTCAGAAACTTCGTGGAAATTAATTATATGATAAAGTAGATAATACTTTATGTTTTGAAATGTGTCACAACTTGTGAAATTTTTAATCAGTGGAAACAAATGTACTTTTTGTTTCCATGTGAAAAAGTAACACAAATGACAGCTGCTAAATTAAAATGAAGAATAATTAGGAGAAAATTTGTATTTAGTATTGTCATAAATTTACAAAAGTTGATAAATATTTTTTTCTTTGTTTTTTATTCTTTTCTGTTGGAAATAAAAATGTATATATTTTTAAAAACTCCCTGTTCTTTAACCTATTCTGAGATGATTAACACTATTAACACTATGAATATCATACAATTTTTTTACAGCAGGAGAGAAAGGGCCTGCACATATGTTATTTTAACCCCACTATCACCAAGAGGAAGAGGGGGACTACGGGGGCTATAGGTGTTCACGGTCAGTCTGCTAGAAGTCAGAGACTCAGGTGTAGAGCACCCTTCTCCAGTCTTTTGTTAGTGCGCTTTCTACTACCGACTGACTGGTCTCTAAATGCATGAGGAAGACAGGTAATCCCTTCCTTGCTTTCAGTGCTGTGGCTCTATCACTGAACCCAAGTTCATGTGCCTGATGCACTGCTGCTAAGTCACTTCAGTTGTGTCCGACTCTGTGCGACCCCTTAGACGGCAGCCCACCAGGCTTCCCCATCCCTGGGATTCTCCAGGCAATAACACTGGAGTGGGTTGCCATTTCCTTCTCCAATGCATGAAAGGGAAAAGTGAAAGTGAAATCACTCAGTTGTGTCCGACTCTTAGCGACATCATGGACTGCAGCCTACCAGGCTCCTTCGTCCATGGATTCTCCAGGCAAGGGTACTGTAGTGGGGTGCCATTGCCTGATCACAGTGAGGCCAAACAAACCAAAATGTTAGAATTTGGAGCAAAGAAAGATTTATTGCAAGGGCCATGTGAGGAGAATAGGGCGGCTTAAGCTCAAAATCCAAGATGGATTTCAAGGAATAAATTTTAAAGGCCAGGGGAGGGAGGGGAGGCTCAGGGTGTGTGATCAGCCCATGAGCAATCCTCCGCTTAGTTGATGGTGAGGCAATAAGACAGGGTCACAGGGGTTAACGTTGTCAATCCTCATGCTACACACTCAAGGTCTTCAAGTAGTTAACTTCTTCCATTTGGTGGAGACTTTAGCATCTGCAGAACAACATCTGTGTATCAGATATTGTTATCTAGGTTCAGGGAGGAACTAAAGATTCTGTGACTGCCATATGGCTGATTTACTATTTAAATTGCTACTAGTTCTCCTGGCCCAGTTGGTACTTCTGTCACTACGCATTCACATCAATCCTTTAATTCGTAAGTCAGGCTTTTTTGACTCAAAGGATGCCTGGGAGACTACAACTTTTCTGCAAACAAGAGACAGGAAGAGGACATGGGGAAACTGGTCTGCCCTAGGAAGGCCCTATAGGTTACAGTTACAGTTACTGCTCAGTGACAGTTCAAAAACTCAAGTGCACAAAAATTATCAAAATCTGTTTCAGACTGAAGTCAAATAATCTGCATCTTGATACTCATATCCACTGTTTCAACTGAAAATTCAAAGGCCCAAATTAAAAACTTTCTTATGTTCTAATTCTATAATATCTTTAAATTGTTTATAGGCAAATTACAGAAATCATTAGATAAGAAATATGACAGCCAAGCACTGAAGTTTTAAGATTAAATTCTGTAGCAAGGGTAGTTACTGAACTAGAGTGAGAAGAGTAGTTTAATTGTTAAAACTGCATTTCAGATATAAATTTCTCTGTACAAACTATGATTTTTGTTCTTACTATCACTGTTTTTATCTAAAAATCTAAAAATAGCATTCTAAACTGGGCTAGAAATTTGAAAGCATGTTTCTTCACACTTTCCATCCCCACACAAACCCCAACATTTGGAAGGAATGTCTGTGACACGTCATTTTTGATATTTCTAAACTTGTTCCTGGAGGAAATTGGCCTTGTAAAGAAATAAAATGGAAATTTACAATTTTCAATAATCAAATGAAGCTTAACTTCTGTCCTGGAAATAGACAAGCCATGTTAAGAATTTTTCCAAGCCATTTTTTTCTTAATATTTGTTCAAACTTCTCCTTTGGCAGATTTATTTCTAGAGTTAATTAATGATTTAGAGCTGTTTCCTAGTAGTTCAGCTTAGAGCCACTTTCGTTCATCTTGAACCACTGAAGTTCATCTTGGAAATTTAGCTCTCGGTCTTATACTCTACTGTGATTATACCAAAAGCAGATTGGGAGTTTTGATTAAATGTTGAAATTACTTCTTTGTGAATGTGGTACTCTTTAATTAAATTACAAAACTTGACCTTGAGATTATGATTCTAAACTGTAAATTTGATGTACACAGAATATCATTGCTACTGACAAACCACTTGTATTGAAATCAGCTATAATTAATGGATTTACTGTTACTCAGAAATGATCAGGTTATTCTTAACACTTATAGACAATTTGCGCGTCAGATTGAGGGTCTGTGTCTGATTCACCTATGTGATCTCCCTAGGAGGTTGCATACAAACAGGATGTCAAATAAACAAGTAATTATTTTCTGTTATAAGAGATTTGGAGACAACAGACAAGCAATCTCATTCTACTTTCCACTTAATCACTTTAGGCAATTAGTCAACCTCTTAGTGTCATCATCTCTGAAGAAGTAATAATAATAATAATAATAAAAACCCAGCCCCTGTAGAGTTAGTTTGAGAATTGAATAAGATAACGTGTGTCAAGCACTTAACATTGTGCCAAAATCATTCTAAGTACTCGCCTGCAGTTCACTATTAATAAATAAGGATAACAAAATGTTTTTCATGATCACATGTATAATAGAATGGTGAACTATAGCAAAAAACCTAAATATCATCTAAAGGAAATTGGTTGAAAAATACATAGACTATTATACCATCAGCCAAATGGATAAGAAAATGTTTTAGGTACTGATATGGAATTCACTATAAGTAATGCTATTATCTAAAAATCCAAGCCAGGAATTTCTTGGTGGTACAGTGGATAGGAATCTACCTGCCAATACAGGGGACAGGGGTTTCATCCCTGGTCTGGGAGGATTTCATAGCCTCAGAGCAACTAAGCCCATGCACCACAACAACTGAGCCCATATACCCTGGAGCCCGTGCTCTGCAGCAAAAGAAGCCATTACAACAGCAAGCCTGCCCACAACGAAGCACAGACTCTGCTCACTGCAACTAGAGAAAAGCCCACACAAAGCACTAAAGATTCAACGCAGCCAAAAATAAATAAATGAAAAATGGGACACATGTACACCCGGGGCTGATTCATGCCAATATATGGCAAAAAACACTACAATACTGTAAAATAATTAGCCTCCAATTAAAATAAGTTTTTTTTTTTAAAGAAACAAATTTTAGTGCAGAGTGGGCATATATACTGCCATGCATGAAGAAGAAAAGGAAGCAATTCTTATGCACTTTCTTCAGGCTGGCACAATCACGGAGATGAATCATATACAGGCTCACATCTTGAGGAGTCTGCTGAATGTGTTAAAACAGCCCGGTCATTTCTGAGTAACAGGATATAACTGTATCTATCCAGATATATCTATATCTAGGTCAAGAGGAAGACATTTGCTTCTGCCTTTTAGGTTCTTCTGGCTGGTCTAAGAATTAAATGAACGCGAGAAAGATTGACAGGAGAAAGTTAAAGTCTGATAATATGTATACATGGGAAAAACCTAGAGAAACTGTGTAACTTGCCCAAATGTCTGAAATCCTCACGTTAAACACCATCTTCAGCTAAAGACAAAAGAGGATTTGGAGGATATAGTGGTTTGGTACTTCAAAGGTGAAGAAGGCAATTTACTTGGAGATGAGAAATCAGATGTTTGGTAAACAAATGTTTGCTGGGCCAGGCAGATCACCACTGAACACAAAATGAACTAATGGATAGACTTTCTTCCCCTGCCATACCCAGCCAGGTTCTCTGCAGATATCTTGGGTGATAACTCTATTCTAGGAACAGACCCATTATCTAATTGTTTTTAGAAAAGAAAAGGAGGAGATAACAAGAAAACTTTCTGGAGTTTTCTGATTCTTTAAAATAACCCACCTAGATTAATCCTCTTGATACATATTTTGGGGTGGCAAACTGCACTGCTTACAGTCCCACCTGGACTTTAGAAACTACTCCAAAAGGCTTGCAGTCCAGAAGCTGAGTTGGTAAGTTATTTCATCCCACTGAACCAGTCTCTTAGTCCTGACAGTAGGTCAGTCTAGTTAAATTCATTTCAGGAGGTGGTGATAGAGTTGGGCTCTGAAAGTTAGGCCTATGTAGTACTAGAAACCAGGTATTTAATAAGAACTATCTCTGTGGAGACAAAAGAAAAACAAGATTAATGGTTGAAGCAAATTATAAACCACTTTCTGAGCCCAAGAGCTTCCCAGGTGGTTCAGTTCAGTTGAGTTCAGTTCAGTTGCTCAGTCATGTCTGACTATTTACAACCCCATGGACTGCAGCTCGCCAGGCCTCCCTGTCCATCACTAACTACTGGAGTTTACCCAAACTCATGTGCATTGAGTCAACAATGCCATCCAACCATCTCATCCTCTGTCATCCACTTCCTTTCCCACCTTCAGTCTTTCCCAGCATCAGGGTCTTTTCCAATGAGTCAATTCTTCCCATCAGCTGGCCAAAGTATTGGAGTTTCAGCTTCAGCATCAGTCCTTCCAATGGTTATTTAGGACTGATTTCTTTAGGATGGACTGGTTGGATCTCCTAGCAGTCCAAGGGACTCTCAAGAGTCTTCTCCAACATTACAGTTCAAAAGCATCAATT
Organism: Ovis aries; assembly: GCF_016772045.2. Lineage (NCBI taxonomy): Eukaryota > Metazoa > Chordata > Mammalia > Artiodactyla > Bovidae > Ovis > Ovis aries. Next base: position 2,806,038 of record NC_056059.1, read on the forward strand.
CTTCAGTGCTCAGCTTTCTTTATACTCTAACTCTCACATCCATACATGACAACTGGAAAAACCATAGCCTTAACTAGATGGACCTTTGTTGGCAAAGTAACGTCTCTGCTTTTGAATATGCTATCTAGTTTGGTCATAACTTTCCTGCCAAGGAGTAAGCATCTTTTTATTTCATGGCTGAAGTTACCATCTGAAATGATTTTGGAGCCCCCCAAAATAAAATCTGTCACTGTTTCCACTGTTTCCTCCATCTATGCACCATGAAGTGACAGGAGCAGATGCCAAGATCTTAGTTTTCTGAATGTTGAGCTTTAAGCCAACTTTTTCACTCTCCTCTTTCACTTTCATCAAGAGGCTCTTTAGTTCTTCACTTTCTGCCATAAGAGTGGTGTCATCTGCATATCTGAGGTTATTGATATTTCTCCCAGTAATCTTGATTCCAACTTGTGCTTCATCCAGCCCAGCATTTCTCATGATATACTTTGCATATAAGTGATAAAGAATCTGCCTGCCAATGCAGGAATCACAAGACTCTGGTTCAATCACTGGGTTGGGAAATCCCAGAGTAGGAAATGACAACCTGCTCCAGTATTCTGCCTGGAAAGTTCCATAGACAGAGGATCCTGGCAAGCTACAGTCCATGGGGCCGCAAAGAGCTGGACACAACTGAATACACACATCACCTTCACCATCTGAGCCCATGGAGCAACCGTAGGCAAAATTTCTAGATGTCAGAGTCCAAGTACCTTTTGCAGTTTGAAATGTTCCTTATAATGTTATCAGGTGTTCAAGTAAACTTTTGAGTCATTCACACAGCAACAGGCATGAAGATTATCTAAACATGGGCTATTATGATAATCTTCCTTATGTTTAAATCAAGTTGCTCAGCTTCAGCTTGCAGGGTTTCAAGAAAAGGATACTAATTTTGTTCAAAAGTGGAGAAAAAAAAATGGATATGTTAGATTGGAGAGCTGTAGTCAAATATTTGAGGAAACTAGAAGAATGCAGAATCCAGTCCAGTTTACAGGTGGGAAAAAAAAAAAAAAAAAACCTTCAGAGATGATTTGCGGAACTGGAATCTAATATCCACAACTGGGTATTATAGTCCTACTGAAACACATTTTTTTTTCTAAAGTCACCCACATTTCTACCAAAGTTACACAAGTGAAGACTAGTTTCTTTGCAAAATAATCTTAGTTTCACTAAACTTACATATTTACATAAGTCCAGCAAGAATAGTGGGCTTCCCTAGTGCCTCAGATGGCAGAGAATCTGCCTGCAGTGCAGGAGACCTGGGTTCAGTCCCTGGGTCAGGAAGATGCCCTGGAGACGGAAATGGCTACCCACTCCAATATTCTTGCCTGGAGAACTCCAGAAGAGCCTGGCCATGAAGCTGCAAAGAGTCAGACACGACTGAGCGACTAACATACATAACAAAGCAAAAATAGTCACTGACCCAACAGACACTTTTAAATATGCTTTGCTGGAACTTTTCATAAGGAATCTCCACACTGAAATTTTAATAGTATTTCAAGATCAGGAAACCATGCTAAGGAATTGCCATCAGATTCACCTGTAATAGATTTAGGTTAATTTCTGTCTTCTTGAGGTCCCCCAAATATCCCAAGGTTCCTGCAGGAAGGTCACTTCCTCACCTGGTAAGGCTATTGGGAACCCTGTAAGCAAGGGGTTTTATGGAGCCATACAATCAGTCTTAGCTCCTTAAAGCTGTCCAGTCATCTCTGAGTCCATGTGTGCCTCTTTCAAATACAATAATTTGGTCAAAGCCTTGGTAATATAACCAATATTTCCAATTGTGCCCTGTTACAAGGAGAACAGATTCTTAGTCAACTTATGTAAATATTTATATCATCATGAAAATAAGAATACTCACTAAGAGTTTCCAAATTCTGGAGGGACCAGGCAGGGAGAATAAATATAAATGTTTCAATTCTGTTTACAAATGTATAATTCAGCAAATTGCTATAAATCATATTTAGCATAAGAGAAAATATTTCCTTATATTAGGAAAGCAAAGATTAAAAAGATGTGGTATTTCAGGTAAGAGTCACAAAAATTATAATCATATTCATCATTTCATTCAGTCCTGGGTAGTTAAATCTTGTTTATCTTGACCTTTTGCTAGCAGTTTTTTATGAAGCTATTTTTTTTTTGTGGATGTGCGTGCACTCTTTTGTGGTATGACCACTATTATAGTTTAGTGGTATGACCTAATATTTTTAAAAGCCCTTAATTGTCAAAAAGCACTTTCTATGAATCTTTTGTGAAGATGAAGCATGTTTTATAAAGGCACCAGAGCCAAACAATAGTTATCTGTAAATGGCAAAAGGCATGCCGATAGATTTTATTATAATGCAGCTGACAAGGAACTTAGTTATTTCTACAACATACTTTTTAAACTAACTAGAATTACTGATAACATTTTACCAGAACATGCAGATTTGGGGGAATTACACATGATTTTTGCAACACATATTGCAAATATTAATCTATGCAATATAACCAAAGAAGGCTTATAGTTACTTATTTGGCAATGCTTCCCATTTAATTTGCCATGCCAAATAATTCTAATCAGTTTAATATCTCTCTTTGAGATTTTTCAGGGATCCTTTGAAAAAATCCCAAAGTTAGCTAGATATTAAAAGTACTTTATTTAGTGTTTGATTAGGGAAGATTATCAAAGATATCAAAAGGTCTTAAAACACTTGATCAAGTAGGATCATAGATCACTGTGAAATAATACTTGGTTATCCACTTAATAAATTGATAATAAAAGATTTCAAAAGCAAATACAAAAAGTTATACCATATTACTTCAAAGACAAAGAAACTTTTACTGTCTGTTATAAAAGTAGATTATAATATTCCCATATAACTTTGTCCTCAACAGAGAGAAAACCAAATTCTAGTCTTACATCAGCTTACTTTTGATGTTAAAAATTAGTCACTCAATTAAATTAATTCTAATCTTAACCACTCTTAATCACACACAAAACTGTTTTCTCAGGGTTCCTTTTCCAAACCCTCTGAAGCTTTCCTTTTCATATTCAGCTTTTGTCCTATGCCTGATCTCCCTGTCTCTCTTCCCTGCTCTTTCTCTCCATCTATCCATCTCCATCTCTCTCCAGTTTAACCTCTTTTTAAGGCAAAATTACTTTTGCCCCCTTAAAAAAATGTATTTCCATTCTTTATACATTTAAAAGAGTTTACTTGTGTATAAAATTCTTTCCTTGTTAATCTTAATAGTTTTAATTACATGTATTAACTAGAATTGATGCTTTTGAACTGTGGTATTGGAGAAGACTCTTGAGAGTCCCTTGGACTGCAAGGAGATCCAACCAGTCCATTCTGCAGGAGATCAGCCCTGGGATTTCTTTTGGAAGGAATGATGCTAAAGCTGAAACTCCAGTACTTTGGCCACCTCATGTGAAGAGTTGACTCATTGAAAAAGATTCTGATACTAGGAGGGATTGGGGCAGGAGGAGAAGGGGGCAACAGAGGATAAGATGCCTGGATGGCATCACTGACTCGATGGACGTGAGTCTGAGTGAACTCTGGGAGTTGGTGATGGACAGGGAGGCCTGGCGTGCTGCGATTCATGGGGTCGCAAAGAGTCGGACACAATTGAGCGACTAATCTTAATTTCTAGGAAAACTAAGAAGTAAGCAATTGTGAATTGTTATACCAGCACTTTCTGATTGGCAAACTTGTTTTGTAATATCTAGAAGCATATATTTCCTCATAGGATTTTAAATTTCAATGTAGTAGAAGAAATGTTTACTAATAAAATCAAATATCTTCATTTTTTCTGTAATAAAATGACAAAAGTAGTAAATTACACTTGTTTAGCAATCAATGTTTCAATAATTTACTTATTTTGAAATGATCTAGACATTCAATGAATTCCCATCACTTAACTTAATTTAGCAAAATTCTAAAGTTTTAAGTTACAGAAAGATTTTGGAAGCTATTTTTAAGTTTTATACCACTCAACCTAAATCATTTGTTACTCAACAATTATGTTTAGATTACCCATGAAAATTTCATGATACATTAAATAAAGTCAGCCATCATCCCAACCTATTTTTCTTACTGACAAATTTTACGGCAGAAAAAACAAACATGACTTCGGTAAATCTAGGTAGAATAAAAGTTTTAAATTTAAGGTTCATAGCACTAAAGACACCAATTTTAATTAAACCAAATACTTTAAGTTGGTTTTATTTACTAAAGATTAACCCTAGATCATATGAACTTGAAAAACATTTAGGCTTTTTTATACTGTATTTTTGAAAACTTTAATATAAACTCTTGTTTTAGCCAACTAAGTAGAGCTCATTTTACAAATTAATTTTGGCAATACTGTTTAGATGTAGAAAAACATCATGTCTGTAAAGTACAAACGTGGAGCTACATACATACAGATAGGTATAGACAGAGTTCTTACACTTTCCATTTTCAAGCTTTAGTGATGAATAGTTATAACACACTAGCTTATAAGTAACAGTTATAATAAATTTACTTTATTTATGGCTAAAGTCTTTTATCATTTGTGGAGGAGACTTTTAAGATCTGTATTTGCACTTGACAAATAATCTTAAGGAGACTGTGATTTACAATTTGGACAAGAGATCTCTTTTAGTAGTTTGTGTTTAAAAAGGCCTTTCCCACACTTTCTTATTTTGGTTTGACATTCTACAGACTAAACTAACTGGGCTCAATCTCAGGCAAATCAGGCTCAATCTTAGGCAGATCCTCAGTGAGCAATGCAAAGAAATAGAGGAAAAGAATAGAATGGGAAAGACTAGAGATCTCTTCAAGAAAATTAGAGATACCAAGGGAACATTTCATGCAAAGATGAACACAATAAAGGACAGAAATGGTATGGACTTAACAAAAGCAGAAAATATTAAGAGAGGTGGCAAGAATACACAGAAGAACTATACAAAAAAGATCTTCATGACCCAGATAACCACAATGGTGTTATTGCTAACACTCACCTAGAGCCGGACATCCTGGAATGTGAAGTCAAGTGGACCTTAGGAACCATCACTACGAACAAACCTAGTGGAGATGATGGAATTCCAGTTGAGCTATTTCAAATCCTAAAAGATGATGCTGTGAAAGTGCTGCTCTCAATATGCCAGCAAATCTGGAAAACTCAGCAGCATCCACAGGACTGGAAAAGGTCAGTTTTCATTCCAATCCCAAAGAAAGGCAATGCCAAAGAATGTTCAAACTCCCACACAATTCCACTCATCTCACATGCTAGCAAAGTAATGCTCAAAATAATCCAAGCCAGGCTTCAACAGTACATGAACCGTGAACTTCCAGATGTTCAAGCTGGATTTAGTAAAGGCAGAGGAACCAGAGATGAAGTTGCCAACATCCATTGGATCATTGGAAAAGCAACAGAGTTGCAGAAAAACATTTACTTCTGCTTTATTGACTATTCCAAAGCCTTTGACTATGTGGATAACAACAAACTGTGGAAAATTCTTAAAGAGATGGGATACTAGACCACCTGACCTGCCTCTTGAGAAACCTGTATGCAGGTCAGGAAGCAACAGTTAGAACTGGACATGAAACAACAGACTGGTTTCAAATTGGGAAAAGAGTACGTCAAGGCTGTATTTTGTCACCCTGCTTATTTAACTTATATGCAGAGTATATCATGTGAAATGCCAGGATGGATGAAGCACAAGGTGGAATCAAGATTGCTGGGAGAAATATCAATAACCTCATATATGCAGATGACACCACTCTCATGGCAGAAATTGAAGAAAAACTAAAGAGTTTCAGGATGAAAGTGAATGAGGAGAATGAAAAAGCTGGCTTAAAACTCAACATTCAAAAAACTAAGATCATGGTATCTGGTCCCATCACTTCATGGCAAATAGATGGGGAAATGGTGACAGACTTTATTTTGGGAGGCTCCAAAACCACTACAGATGTTGACTGCAACCCTGAAATTAAAGACACTTGCTTCTTGAAACAAAAGTGATGACCAACCTAGACAGCATATTAAAAAGCACAGACATTACTTTACCAACAAGGGTTAGTCTAGTCAAAGCTACAGCTTTTCCAGTGGTCATGTATAGATGTGAAATTTGAACTATAAAGAAAGCTGAGTGCTGAAGAATTGATGCTTTTGAACTGTGGTGTTGGAGAAGACTCTTGAGCATCCCTTGTACGGCAAGGAGATCCAACCAGTCCATCCTAAAGGAAATCAGTCCTGAATATTCATTGGAAGGACTGATGCTGAGGCTGAAACTCCTACTTTGGCCACCTGATGTGAAAAACCAACTCATTGGAAAAGACCCTGATGCTGGGAAAGATTGAAGGTGGGAGGAGAAGGGGATGACAGAGGATGAGATGGTTGGATGGCATCATCGATGCAATGGACATGAGTTTGAGTAGGCTCTGGGCGTTGGTGATGGGAAGAGAGGCCTGGAGTGCTGCAGTCCATGGGGTTGCAAAGAGTTGGACATGATTGAGCTACTGAACTGAACAGAATCTCATGCAATTGTGGACTGTGTTTATATTTCTGATTTTGTAGAGATATGCAAGATAATTGCAGTCACTTCCCTTATCATGATCATTGGCCTTCACCTTCCATCTCACACAGTGTTGGCTCAAACGAGCCTACTTACAAGCCCTTAGCAAATTCGGCTAACATTGTTGGAAGGGTGAATTTGTATGTCTTGTCTTATAATACCAGGCAGGGTAAATATTCCCCAATGAGACACAGTGTTCATCCCATAACACAATTAGGAAAAAGAGATATGACCACTTTACCTAAAGCCCATTCAAATACATTAATTGCCCTACAAATGTTCAGCTCAATTTCATCAACACTTATACCTCTAATCACAGCTTCCACAAGACCCAGTCAGTAAGTCTCAGTCTAACAGGACTGGGTAGGGTAAATTTTCCCAGCCAGTCAAAACAGACAGTCCCATAAAACACTCAAGTAACATCAACACAGCCTTTTCATATAACATCTACTCCAACTTTTCAACTTTTGTAATCCTATCATCCCTTGTGCTTTCACATTTTCTCAGTCTAGCTGTAGCCTGAGTTTGAGTTCCAAGAGTGGATTGTGGTACCACAGCGTGTGGGGTTCCTGAATCAGAGTTCCAGAAACTTCTTTTCATCCTCATTACATTTTATCCATTCTTGTGTAAAAGGCTTTGAGTCTCCATTGAGGAGTCAAGCCAAGTGACAAGGTCATTTGTCAGTTTTTAACTTCAGTATTCACTTTAACTGTTGCCCCAAGTGATTCTTGGTCATTTTTCATTGTAGTTTGTGTATTCCAGCTTTATAAATTTCTCCAAAATGTGGTAAAATAAGTGGACTTATTAGGGTTTCTTAATGTTGGTGGGACCAATGGGGCCCTCCAAACAAGTACTGCTGTAGACAAAATTAACTCTCTGAAATTGAAAGATGGACAATTTCTTGCTCCTTGCTCCTTGGAAGAAAAGCTATGACCAACCTGGACAGTGTATTAAAAAGCAGAGATATTACTTTGCCTACAAAGATCAGTCTAGTCAAAGCTATAGTTTTTCCAGTAGTCATATACGGATGTGAAAGCTGGACCCGGTTTCCATCCCTGGGTCAGGAATATCCCCTGGAGAAGGAAATGGCAATCCACTCCAGTATTCTTGCCTGGAAAATTCCATGGACAGAGGAGCCTGGTAGGCTAAAGTCCATGCGGTCACAAAGAGTCAGACAAGACTGAATGACTTCACTTCACTTCACTTCTCTGCACTGAGACATAAAGGATCAAAGCTCTTCAGAGCCCCCAAGAATGATTCCTAACAATTTCAACAGTATTTTACCAAACTTATCAAGAGTCTCAAGTTCAAAGAACTAGCTGCACAAATATTTTCTCCAGCTAATCTAATTTTAGAGAAGCTAAAAAGGACTCTTAGCCCTCTCATTTCCAACAGACTATGCAGGCAGAGCTCCAGAAGGCTAATTGACAGGATAAGAATTCTTTATTTTTTAATTCTTAACTTCTGTTGGCTTTTGTCAGCTGTCCCAGGATCTCTGATTGGCAGCAGCCCTGGGGCAAGAATTGTCCAGCAGGCAAAGTTAACTCCTGCTGGGTTTGCCAACTGTCAGGGAGGAACAGATTTCCTTGTCCCCTTCTAAGTTTTTCTGGCTGGTCTAAAAATTAAACTGACATGAGACAGATTAACAAGATAAAATCAAGCAAATTTTTAATAACACGAGAGAGACAGGAAAACTGAGTAACTCAGCAAAATGGCTGAAATTCTCACCTTAAATACTGTCTTCAACTAAACACAAAAGAAGATGTCGTGGGTAGTGTTTTGGGACTTCAGAGGGGAATAAGGCAATTCATGGAGATGGAAAAGCAAATGTTGGTAAAAAAATCTTTGCTGGGCCAGGCAGAGACAATGTGGACTCTGATATCTAGCTAGGCTCTGTTCCCCCTCCACAACTGGCCATATTCTTTGTTCATGTCAATGGAGATCGCTATACACTAGGAATAGACCCTTTATCTGATATCCTTTGTGCAGTTAAGGGGGAGGTAACTAGAAAAACTTCTGACTCTTCTACTTCTTAAAAATAATCAGCCTAAATTAATATTCATGCAAAAAAGACATATTGTGAGGTGAAAAATTTTGTTCCTTTATAGCATTTTTATATAATTTGTACATATTTTCTTATATATGCATAAAATATTCCGTAAAAACACACCGAAAATGATACTATGTACTGCCTAGGGGAACTTCTAGGGTCTTGGAGACAGAAGTAAATAGGTGTTTTTCTCTGTATTTGTTCTTGTATTTTTAAATTTTGAATCAAAGGACTATGCTATTTATTCAAATTACACATAAATATAATTAAAATTGTTTGGAATGCCAAACCAGAGAACTTTTTTAAACCAAAACTATAACATGAAAATAGAAACAATTACTAAGAAAAATTAGCTATTCATGTAAAAAAAATCCTCCATTATTTAGACCGTGGTCTATTGTGGGAAAATTAAAACTTTAAAAAAACTGTTTATTTATTTGGCTGCATTGGGCCTTAGTCACAGCACACAGGGTCTTTCACTGTGGCACAAGGACTGTCTGGTTGTGGCACCTGGGCTCCACACATTGAGCCCGGGTTGTTGTGCATGCACTTTAGTAGTTGCTGTGACTGGGTTGGCTTAGTTTGCCAACCCAGACCTTGTGGCATGTGAGATCTTAGTTCCAGGAATCAAACCTCTGTTTCCTGCATTGCAAGGTAAATTCTAAACTACTGAAAAACCAGAGAAGTCTCAAAAAAATAAATACTTCAGTGGAAATTTTAATAAAAAATCCATCCCTTTGTGTTTATTGGTTTTATTTTCCCCTGGTTCTACAGCAGAAATAATCTTTATATTTTCATGTAGTAAACATTTTTGGAATTGCTCATACATGTTGGCTCTATTACGGCATCTTTAACTTCAGTAAATATTTACATTTAACAAGTAAAAGTTGACAAGACTGGCCATGTGTAAAAATCTTTTTATTAAATATTTACTTTCCTTCTGTGCTGGATGATTATGATCGACATAATCTTTAAGGTGTTTATAAAGAAATAATAAGAGTGCAGTGTTAGAATTCACTCACTGTAGGGTGCAGTGGTGGAATTCACTCAGAATTCATCCCTGTATGTTTCCTCCAATATGCAGTGTATCCTTAAAGTGATTGTTTAAAGATGATTTCAGAAAGATATTACTTAGATCTTTAAGGGATAAGTTACCTTCCATTTATATATATATATAATTGAAGTATACTTAACTAATGTTTCAGGTGCAGAGCAAGGTGATTCAGTGATACAAGTATATTATTTTTGAAACTATTTTCCATCATAGGTTATTATAAGATATTGACTAGAGTTCCCTATGCTATACAGTAAACCTCTGTTGATTGTTAGATATCTATTTTTTAATTAGAAATCTAGCCTTGCATTCACATGAAGTCAACTGGAATCAAAATGGCATAATCTTTTTAGTCAGGTAAAAATTTGTATTTTATTATATATACATATATGTGTGTGTATATATATATATACACAAAAAAAAGAAAAAAGAAAACTGACTTTTTCAGGAAAAGGTCAGTTCATTCCAATCCCAAAGAAAGGCAATGCCAAAGAATGTTCAAACTACTGCACAATTCCACTCATCTCATACACTAGCAAAGTAATGCTCAAAATTCTCCAAGCCAGGCTTCAATAATACATGAACCATGAACTTCCAGATGTTCAAGCTGGTTTGGAAAAGGCAGGGGGACCAAAGATTAAGTTGCCAACATCTGTTGGATCATCAAAAAAGCAAAAGAGTTCCAGAAAAACATCTACTTTTGCTCCACTGACTATGCTAAAGCCTTTGACTGTGTGGATCACAACAAACTGTGGAAAACTCTTCAAGAGATGGGAATACCAGACCACCTGACCTGCCTCCTGAGAAATCTATATGTAGGTCAAGAAGCAACAGTTAGAACTGGACATAAAACAATGGATTGGTTCCAAATTGAAATAGGAGTACATCAAGTCTGTATATTGTCACCCTGCTTATTTAATTTATATGCAGAATACATTATGAAAAATGCCAACTTGCATGAAGCACAAGCTAGAATCAAGATTTATGGAAGAAATCTCAATAACCTCAGATATGCAGATGACACCATCCTTATGGTGCAAAGTGAAGAGCTAACGAGCCTCTTGATGAAAGTGAGAGAGGAGAGTGAAAAAGCTGGCTTAAAACTCAACATTCAAAAAATTAAAACCATGGCATCTGGTCCCATCACTTCATGGCAAATAGGTGGGAAAACAATGGAAACAGTAAGAAACTTTATCTTTTGGGGCTCCAAAAACACTGCAGATGGTGACTGTAGCCATGAAATTAAAATAAGTTTGTTCCTTGGAAGAAAAGCTATGACCAACCTAGACAGCATATTAAAAAGCAGAGACATATTTTGCCAGCAAGGGTCCGTCTAGTCAAAGCTATGGTTTTTCCAGTAGTCATGTATGGATGTGAGAGTTGTACTATAAAGAAAGCTGAGCAGCAAAGAAACAATGCTTTTGAGCTGTTGTGTTGGAGAAGACTCTTGAGAGTCCCTTGGACTACAAGGAGATCCAACCAGTCCATCCTAAAGGAGATCAGTCTTGGGTGTTCATTGGAAGGACTGATGAATGGCAAACCACTTCAGTATTCTTGCCTTGAGAACCCCCATGAACAGTATGAAAAGGCAAAAAGATGTGACACTGAAAGATGAACTCACCAGGTTGGTAGGTGCCCGATATGCTGATTGAATGCAGGAGGAGAAGGGGATGGCAGAGGATGAGATGGTTGGATGGCATCACTGACTTGATGGACATGAGTTTGAGCAAGCTCTGGGAGTTGGTGATAGACAGGAAAGCCTGGCGTGGTGCAGTCCATGGGGTCACAAACAGTCGGACATGACTGAGTGACTGAACTGAACTGACTGGTATGCATACCAAAGTTTTTCTACTATACTTGTTATAGGCTTTAGAAAGAATATTAAAAAAAAAAAAGATGGAGAAATTGGAGAAAATAAGCTGAATAAAATAGGAGCACTGAATATGAAATAGAAAAAGTGAAACAAACTAGATAAAAATAAAAGGTCATCGTATGATCCAGCTGTTTTTAAACATGAGTGCTCATTAGAAACATACCTGGAGCCTTGGAGAAAAAAAAAAATAATACCTGAGTGTTTGTATTTTTCAAAATATTTCAAGATAATTGTGATACACATCTGGATTTTTTAAATTAATTTATTATTTTTTTTAATCTGGATTTTATAGGTTTTACTATTAGATCCTGTTTTGGTGATATAATGTTCTATTATTTTCTGTTGACCAATCATAATACAATGGTATTAAGTGAGTAATAGTTATATAATCACAATAGTAAAAGATGTTTAGCATTTTTCACAATCAATAGCCAGACAAAAAATAAAAGACAATTATAATTACAAGCCATAATGGGAACATGATTAACTTAACAATGTAAAATAATGACATAATTTGAGGAGGGGTCAAGAAGAATGACGCTATCAGGGGAAGTGCATACATGCACATGGTTTCTTCCAACCAGCCAGTCTGTCTTTTAGTTGGTGCATTTAATCCATTTACATTTCAGGTAAAGTATGATCCTATTACCATTTTCTTGATATTTTGGGTTTATTTTCTGTAGATCTTTTCCTTCCTTTTTGCTTCCCGCATAGAGAAGTTCCTCTAGCGTTTGTTGTGAAGCTGGTTTGGTGGTGCAGAATTCTCTTAACTTTTGCCTGTCTGGAAAGCTTTTGATTTCTCCATCAAATATGAAAGAGAGTCTTGCTGGCTAGAGTATTCATGGTGTGGGTTCTTCCCTTTAATCACTTTAAATATATCATGCCATTCCTTTCTGGCTTCCAGAGTTTCTATTGTGAAATCAGTTGATAGCCTGCTGGAGGTTCCCTTGAATGTTTTTTGTTGTTTTTCCCTTTTTGCTTTTAATATTTTATCTCTGTCTTTAATTTTTGTCAGTTTGATTACTATATGTCTTGATGCGTTCCTTGTAGGGTTTAACCTTCCTGGGAGTCTCTGTGCTTCCTGGATTTGGTTGACTATTTCATTTCCCATGTTCAGGAAGTTTCAAGTTATTATCTTTTCAGATATTTTTTAGGTCCTATCTCTCTTTCTTCTCCTTCTGGAACCCCTATAATGCAAATGTTGATGCATTTAGTGTTGTCTCAGAGGTCTCTTAGGTGGTCTTCACTTCTTTTCTCTTTTTTTTCTATATTCTGTTCTGTGGCAGTAATATCAACCATTCTGTTCTCTAGGTCACTTATCCATTCTTCTGCATCAGCTACTCTGCTATTGATTCCTTCTAGCGTATTATTCATCTCTGTTTGTTTGTTCTTTAGTTATCCAAAATCTTTGGTAAACATTTCTTGCATCTTCTTTGCCTCCATTCTTTTTCAAGATCCTGCATCATCTTCACTATCAGTATTCTGAATTCTTTTTCTGGAAGGTTGCCTATTTCCGCTTCATTTAGTTGTTTTACTAGAATTTTATCTTGACTCTTCACCTGGGACATAACTTTCTGCTTTTTCATTTTAATTAACTTTCTGTAATATGGCTTTTAGCCACTGTGAGACTGTTCTTCTTGTCCTCTAACGAATGAGGCTAAAAGGCTTGTATAAGCTTCTTGATGGGAGGAACTGGCAATGGGAAAAACTGGGTCTTGTTCTGGTCTGCAGGGCCTTGCTCAATCCAAGTATCTGCTGATTGGCGGGGTTGCCCTCCTCCCTGGTAGTTGTTTGGCCTGAGGCAACCCAGCCATGGGGTCTATGGACCCTTTGGTAGGGTTAATGGTGAAATTCAAAGTTTATGCCAAGGGGGACCTTCCAGTGCCCCCGTTCCTGTGGTGAGCCCCTGCCAACCCATGCCACCCACATCTCCACAGGAGGCCCTCCAACACTAGCAGGTAGCTTTGGTTCAGTCTCCTGTGGGTTCACTGCTCCTTTCCTCTGGGTCTTCGTGTATGCAAAATTTTGTTTGTGCCCTCCAGTACTGGAGTCTCTGTTTCCCTCAGTCCTCTGGAAGGCCTATAATCAAACCCCACCTTCCCTCGAGGCCAGATTCTCTGGGGATTCCCAGTCCCTTTGTCAGATTCTGATGCTGGGAAGCATGACATGGGATTCAGAACCTAAACAATAGTGTGAGAACTTCTTCGGTTTCATTTGTTCTCCAGTCTGTGGGTCCCCCACCCGTCAGTATGGGATTTGATCTTACTGTGATTGCACGTCTCCTCTCACCTCCCTGTGGCTTCTTCTTTGTCTTTAGACACGGGAGATCTTTTTTGGTGGGTTCTAATGTCCTCCTGTCAATGGTTGGTCCACAGTTGGCTGCAATTTTGGTGCTCTCGCAAGAGGAGATCGGCATACATCCATCTACTCTGCTGTCTTGAACCAGAACTCTTAGCTTTTGTTTTTATTTAAGGATAGCAAAAACTGGAAGCCATACAACACTACTGGTTGTCTTAAGGAACCAGAACTTTAACTTAAGGATTCTTAAAGAATGCAAGAATTTAGTTTAGAAAAAAAAAAATCTATTCTTCTTGTGAGCAAAACTGGCCTTATAATAGAGTATATTTTTTTTCTTTTTGTAAAATTTATTTAAAAATTTTATATGATTTTGAAAGATTACTTTCCCTATTTAATCCATGTCATACAACAGCCTTCAGCCTATTTGCATCCAGTAGTTTGTATGCCTACCACTCCCTCACACCTGGTTTGTCCAAATCCCTCTTTAGGAAACCACTAGTCTGTTCTAGTTTAAACCACTAGTTTAAAAGACTCTTGCTCCTTGGAAGAAAGACTATGACCAACCTAGACAGCATATTAAAAAGCAGAGATATTACATTGCCAACAAATGTCCATCTAGTCAAAGCTATGGTTTTTCCAGTAGTCATGTATGGATGTGAGAGTTGGACTATAAAGAAAGCTGAGCACAGAAGAATTGATGCTTTTGAGCTGTGGTGCTGGAGAAGACTCTTGAGAGTCCTTGGACAGCAAGGAGATCAAACCAGTCAATCCTAAAGGAAATCAGTTCTGAATATTCATTTGAAGGACTGATGCTGAAGTTGAAACTCCAATAATTTGGCCACCTGATGTAAAGAACTGACTCATTGGAAATGACCCTGGGATGATGCTGGGAAAGATTGAAGACAGGAGGAGAAGGGGATGACAGAGGATGAGATTGTTAGATGGCATTACTGACTTGACGGACATGAGTTTGAACAAGCTCTGGGAGTTGGTGATGGACAGGGAAGACCGGTGTGCTGCAGTCCATGGGGTCGCAAAGAGTCAAACACGACTAAGCAGCTGAGCTGAATTGTTTGTTCTCTGTATATATGAGTCTGATTGTTTTTTTGTTATATTCACTAGTATGTGTATTACTTAGATTCTACATATAAGTGATATCATGCAGTATTTGTCTTTTTTGTCTGACTTCTTTCACTGAGAATAATTCCTTCCAAATCCATCAATGTTGCTGAAAATGGCAAAAGTATATTTTTTAAATGGCTGTATTTCATTATAAGTATGTGTGTATATATATACATATTTCATTGTATGTCTGTACATATGTACAGATATGTAATTTATTCATATATGTAGGCTGCTGCTCCTGTTTAGTTTCTAAGTTGGGTCTGACTCTCTGTGAACCCATGGACTGTAGCTCTCCAGTATCTTATTTCCATGGAATTTTCCAGGCCAGAATACTGGAGTGAGTTGTCATTTCTTTCTCCAGGGAATTTCCCAACCCAGGAATCAAACCTGTAACTTCTGATTGGCAAGTGAATTCTTTACCACTGAGACACCTGGGAAAGTCCCACATGTACGTATGCTGTTGCTGTTTTTCAGTCACTCAGTCATGTATGATTCTTTGTGACCCAATGGACTGCGGCATGCCAGACTCTCCTGCCCTCCACTATCTCCTGGAATGTACCCAAATACATGTCCATTGAGTCAGTGATGCTATCTAACCATCTCATCCTCTGTCACCCCTTTCTCCATTTGCTTCAATCTTCCCCACTATCAGGATCTGAACCAGTGAGTTGGTTCTTCCCATTGTGTTGCAAAGTATTAGAGCTTCATCTTCAGTATCAGTTCTTTCAATGAATGTTCAGGGTTGATTTTCTTTAGAATTGACTAGTTTGATTTCCTTGCAGTCCAAGGGACCCTCAAACAACTTCTCCACACCACAATTTGAAAGCATCAGTTCTTCAGTGGCCAGCCTTCTTTATGGTTCAACTCTCACATCCATACATGACTACTGGAAAAACCATACCTTTGAACTGTATGGACTTTTGTTGACAAAGTGATGTATATGCTTTCTAATATGCTATCTAGGTTTGTCATAGCTTTTCTCCCAAGAAGCAATGTCTTTTAGTTTCATGGCTGCAGTCAACATGCACAGTGATTTTTGAAACCAAGAAAATAAAATCTATCACTGTTTCCATTTTTTCTCCATTTGCCATGAAGTAATGGGACTGGATGTTACGCTCCTAGTTTTTTTATTGTTTAGTTTCAAGCTACTTTTTTCACTCTCCTCTTTCACCTTCATCAAGAGGCTCTTTAGTTTCCCTTCACTTTCTGCCATTAGAGTGGTATCATCAGCATATCTGAGGTTGTTGATATTTCTCCCAGCAGTCTTGATTCCAGCCTGTGCTTCATCCAGCCCAGTATTTCACATGATGTTCTCTGCATACAATAAATAAACAGGGTGACAATACACAGCCTTGAAATATTCCTTTCCCAGTTTCAATGATCCGTGTTCCATGTCTGGGTCTAACTGTTGCTACTTAACCCACATACACGTTTCTCAGGAGACAGGTAAAGTGGTCTGGCACTCCCGTCTCTTTAACAATTTTATTTTTCAGTTTGTTATGATCCACACAGTCAAAGCTTTTAGCATAGTCAATGAAGCAGAAGTAGATGTTTTTCTGGAATACCCTTGCTTTCTTTATGATCCAATGAAAATTGCCAATTTGACCTCTGATTCCTCTCTTTTCTAAGCACAGCTTGTGCATCTGGAAGTTCTTGACTCACATACTGTTGAAGCCTAGCTTGAAGAATTTTGAGCATAACCTTGTCAGCCTGTGAAATAAGCACTGTAGTTTGAACATTCTTTGGCATTGCCCTTATTTGGGATTGGAATGAAAACTGACCTTTTCCATTCCTATAGCCACTGCTGAGTTTTCTAGTTGAGTGCAACACTTTAGCAGCATTATCTCTTAGGATTTTAAATAGTTCACCTGGAATTCCATCATCTCCACCAGCTTTGTTCATTATAATGCTTCCTAAGGCCCACTTGACTTCACGCTTCAGATTGTCTGGCTCTAGGTGAGGAACTACACCATTGTGGTTATCAGAGACATTAAGACATTTTTCGTATAGTTCTTCTGTATATTCTTGCCACCTCTTCTTAATTTCTTCTGCTTCTATTAGGTCCTTATCATTTCTGTCCTTTATCATGCCCATTCTTGCATGAAATAGTCCCTTCATATCACTCAACTTCTTAAAGAGATTTCTAGTCTTTCCCATTTTATTGTTTTCCTCTGTTTGCATTGTTCATTGAAGAAGGCCTACTTATCTCTCCTTGCTATTCTCTGGAACTCTGCATTCACTTGGGTGAATCTTTCCTTTCTCCTTTGCCTTTCACTTTTCTTCTTTCCTCAGCTATTTGTAAAGCCTCTTCAGACAACCACCTTTCCTTCTTGCATTTCTTTTTCTTTGGGAACATCTTGGTCACCACTTCCTGTACAATGTTATAAATCTCCATCTATAGTTCTTCAGACACTTGTTTTACCAGGTTGAATCACTTGAACCTTTTCCCCACCTTCACTGTAAAAGGGATTTGGGATGGTATAAGGGATTTGATTTAGGTCGCACTAGAATGGCCTAGTGGTTTTCCCTGCTTTCTTTTATTCATGTTGTGTGTTTATTCACTCAGTTGTACCCAACTCTTTGCCACCCCGTGGACTGCAGCCTGCCAGGCTCCTCTGTCCATGGGGATTCTCCAGGCAAGAATACTGGAGAGGGTTGCCATGCCTTCCTCCAGGGGATCTTCCCAACCCAGGGATTAAACCCAGGTCTCCCACACCGAAGGCAGATTCTTTACCATCTAAGCCACCAGGAAAGCCCTGTTTTATACATATGTATATGAAAATGAAAGTAAAAATGTTAGTTGCTCAGTGGAGTCTGATTCTTTGCCATCCAATGGACTGTAGCCTTAGTCCATGAAATTCTCCAGGCAAGATTATTGGAGTGGGTAGCCATTCCCTTCTTCAGCAGGTCTTCCCAACCCAGGGATCAAACCAAGGTCTGCTTCCAGTGTATGTATATGTGTGTGTGTGTGTGTGTGTATATATATGTTTTATCTATCTATCTATCTATCTTTATATATATGTATCTATATATATGTTTATATAAGCATATATATGTTTTATATATCTATAGATGTATATCTATATTGTTGTTATATATATAAACACCTTTACTTTTTCATCTGTTGCACACTAAGGTTGTTTTCATTTCCTGGCAATTATAAATAGTGATGTTATGAACACTTAAATGCTTGCATATGTTTGAGTTAATGGCTTAGTCTTTATGTATATAAAGACTAAGTGGAGAAGGCAATGGCACCCCACTCCAGTACTCTTGCCTGAAAAATTCCATGGACAGAGGAGCCTGGTAGGCTGCAGTCCATGGGGTCGCGAAGAGTCGGACACGACTGACGACTTCCCTCTCACTTTTCACTTTCATGCACTGGAGAAGGAAATGGCAACTCACTCCAGTGTTTTTGCCTGGAGAATCCCAGGGACGGGGGAATCTGGTGGGCTTCCATCTATGGGGTTGCACAGAGTCAGACACAACTGACGCGACTTAGCAGCAGCAGCAGCATACATATATAGATATAGATATAGATATAGATATAGATATAGATATAGATATATCCAGGAGAGGAATGGCTAGTTCATATTGTAGTGCTACTATTACTTTTTTAGGAAATCTGCAAACTGCTATCTGGAGTAGCCACACCAGTTTATGTCCCCACCAATACCTACCAATAGTATATGGGAGGTTATCTTTTCTCCACATTCTCACCGGCATTTGTTATTTATGCTCATTTTGATCATGGCTATTCTTATAGGTGTGCAGTGATATTCCACCATGGTTTTTATTTGCATTTCTCTGATTTTGAACGATGTTGAGTTATCTTTCGTCTGCCCATTGGCCTGCAGCATTTCCTCCATTTGAAAAATGTCTCAGTTCTTCTGCCCATTTTTTAAACAGGTTGTTTATTTTTTGGATGTTGAATTGTATGAGCTGTTTTTATATGTTGGATATTAATGCTTAAATTATATCATTAGCAAATATTTTCTCCCATTCAGTAGGTTGTCTTTTCATTTTGTCAGTCATTTCCTTTGCTGTGCAGAAGTTTTAAAGTTTAATTAGTTTCCATTCATTCATTTTTTTGTTTTTATTTCCTTTACTTTAGGAGATTGATTTAAAAAGTATTGCTATGGTTTATGTCATATATCTATCTATTACAGATCTTTGGTTTCCAGTTACTTTGAGTGCCTCTTTAGTAGCAGTTTCTCTCTATATATATATGTGAGCATTTTGAGTTGCTGATCTCTTAATTTCAAATGCATTTTTTAAACCCTGCATTTATACTCTCCTCCCCTCATGATTACTGTTTTTGATTTAATATTTTACATCTAATTGTTTTGTGTACCCCTTAACTGCTTATTGTGGATACAGATGACTTTACTAATTTTGCCTTTTAACCTCTCTACTGCTTTTGTGTGTGAATGATTTTCTACCTTTATGTATGTTTACCTTTATCAGTGAGTTTTTCACTTTATAATTTTCTTGTTTCTAGATGTGGCCTTTTCTTTTTCACCTTTAATATTTGTTGTAAAACTGGTTTGTTGGTGCTTAATTCTTTTAGCTTTTGCTTATATAGAACACTTTTGATTTCTCCATCAAAACTGAACAGGTGCTTGTTTAGGTAGAGTATTCTTGGCTCTAAGTTTTTCCCTTTCATCACTTTAAGTATATCATGCCACTTTCTTCTAGCCTACAGAGTTACCATTGACAAAAGCAGCTGAGAGTCTTATGGGGATTCCTCTGTGTGTTATGGGCTTCCCTGGTGGCTCACACGGTAAAGTGTCTGCCTGCAATACGGGAGACTGGGGTTTGATCCCTGGGTCAGGAAGATCCCCTAGAGAAAGAAAAGGCAAACCCATTCCAGTACTCTTGCCTGGAAAATGCCATGGACTGAGGAGCCTCGTAGGCTACAGTTCATGGGGTCGCAAATAGTCGGACGTGACTGAGTGACTTCACTTTCACTGTTGCTTTTTCCCTTACGGCTTTTAATAGTCTTTCTTTATCTTTAATTTTTGTCATTTTATTTAAGTGTGTCTTGGCATGTTCCTGTTGAGTTAATTCTGTGTGTAATCACTGGTTCATGGACTTGTGTGATTGTGTGACTTTTTCCCTTCCCAGGTTAGTGAAGTTTGCAGCTATTATGTCTTCAAATATTTGCTCAGGTTCTTTCTCTCTCTCTTCTCCTCTAGGATTCCTATAATGTGAATATTAGTTTGCTTGATATTGCCTCAGAGGTCTCTTAAACAGTCTCATTTCTTTTTTTTTTTTCCTCTTTTTTTCCCCTTTATTTCCTGTTCATCAGCAGTGATTTTCACCATAGAGTCTTTATATGTTAGGCCTAAGAAGTGATGTCGCTTATTAAAAATGAATGAGAAAAATAGGTTCAATATTGTTAATGAAATAGTCTGTAATTATAGGTGTCTGTGTGGAAGAGGAAACTTCCTTTCATATACTCAAAAGATGTTGATCTTTTCTTTAACAAAAATAAAAATTTGTTAAACTAATTATCGTATGTTAGAAACACTTTATTTGTCCCTTCAGTTCAGATCAGTTCAGTCGCTCAGTCCTGTCTGACTCTTTGCAAACACATGAATTGCAGCACACCAGGCCTCCCTGTCCATCACCAACTCCTGGAGTTTACTCAGACTCACGTCCACCAAGTCAGTGATGATATCCAGCCATCTCATTCTCTGTCGTCCCCTTCTAGTCCTGCCCCCAACACCTCCCAGATTCAGAGTCTTTTCCAAAGAGTCAACTCTTCCCATGAGGTGGCCAAAGTACCAGAGTTTCAGCTTTAGCATCATTCCTTCCAAAGAAATCCCAGGGTTGATCTCCTTCAGAATGGACACGTTGGATCTCCTTGCAGTCCAACGGACTCCCAAGAGTCTTCTCCAACACCACAGTTCAAAAGCATCAATTCTTCGGCGCTCAGCTTTCTTCACAGTCCAACTCTCACATCCATACATGACAACTGGAAAAACCATAGCCTTGACTAGATGGACCTTAGTTGGCAAAGTAATGTATTTGCTTTTGAATATGCTATCTAAGTTGGTCATAACTTTTCTTCCATGGAGTAAGCATCTTTTAATTTCATGGCTGCAGTCACCATCTGCAGTGACTTTGGAGCCCACAAAAATGAAGTCTGACACTGTTTCCACTGTTTCCCCATCTATTTTCCATGAAGTGATAGGACCAGATGCCATGATCTTCGTTTTCTGAATGTTGAGCTTTAAGCCAACTTTTTCACTCTCCTCTTTCATTTTCAGCAAAAGGCTTTTTAGTTCCTCTTCACTTTCTGCCATAAGGATAGTGTCATCTGCATATCTGAGCTTATTGATATTTCTCCTGGCAATCTTGATTCCAGCTTGTGTTTCTTCCAGTCCAGCGTTTCTCAGATACAGTTTAATCAGTTCTGTTGATTTAACTCTAAAAACATTGCAGGTTAGGGAAAGATTCTTAAACAAGAACTGAGTACAGTGGACCCTCAAAAAAGGTGCGGTTGAGTACCTACTGCCCTTCACCCTTCAGTCTTCACAGCCCAAGTATCACTGTCTCTGCCTCAAAAACAAAGGAATTGTTATAAGACTTGCACAAGGGCAGAAAATTAAAACAGTTTCGATACAATTAGGACCCAGACCCTAGTTTTTTTATTTCTCATATTGTGATCCCTGAATGAGGAATGAAGCAGGGCAAAGACAAATAGAGTTTGGCCAAGAAATTGCACTGGTCATAGCAAACACCCTCTTCCAACAACACAAGAGAAGACTCTACACATGGACAACACCAGATGGTCAACACCAAAATCAGATTGGTTATATTCTTTGCAGCCAAAGATGGAGAAGCTCTATACAGTCAACAAAAACAAGACCAGGAGCTGACTGTAGCTCAGATCATGAACTACTTATTACCAAATTTAGACTTCAACTGAAGAAAGTAGGGGAAACTGCTAGACCATTCAGGTATGACCTAAATCAAATCCCTTATGATTATACAGTGGAAGTGAGAAATAGATTTAAGGGCAAAGATCTGATAGATAGAGTGCCTGATGAACTATGGACCGAAGTTCGTGACATTGTACAGGAGACAGGGATCAAGATCATCCCCATGGAAAAGAAATGCAAAAAAGCAAAATGGCTGTCTGGGGAGGCCTTACAAATAGCTGTGAAAAGAAGAGAGGCAAAAAACAAAGGAGAAAAGGAAAGATATAAGCATCTGAATGCAGAGTTCCAAAGAATAGCAAGAAGAGATAAGAAAGCCTTCCTCAGTGATCAATGCAAAGAAATAGAGGAAAAGAACAGAATGGGAAAGACTAAAGATCTCTTCAAAAAATTAGAGATACAAACGGAATATTTCATGCAAAGATGGGCTTGTTAAAGGACAGAAATGGTATGGACCTAACAGAAGCAGAAGATATTAAGAAGAGGTGGCAAGAATACACAGAAGAACTGTACAAAAAAGATCTTCATGACCAAGATAATCATGATGATGTGATCACTCGTCTAGAGCCAGACATCCTGGAATGTGAAGTTAAGTGGGCCTTAGAAAGCATCACTATGAACAAAGCTAGTGGAGGTGATGGAATTCCAGTTGAGCTATTTCAAATCCTGAAAGATGATGCTGTGAAAGTGCTGCACTCAATATGCCAGTAAATTTGGAAAGCTCAGCAGTGGCCACAGGACTGGAAAAGGTCAGTTTTCATTCCAATCCCAAAGAAAGGCAATGCCAAAGAATGCTCAAACTACCACACAATTGCACTCATCTCACATGCTATTAAAGTAATGCTCAAAATTCTCCAAGCCAGGCTTCAGCAATACGTGAACCGTGAACTTCCTGATGTTCAAGCTGGTTTTAGGAAAGGCAGAGGAGCCAGAGATCAAATTGCCAACATCCACTGGATCATGGGAAAAGCAAGAGAGTTCCAGAAAAACATCTATTTTTGCTTTATTGACTATGCCAAAGCCTTTCACCGTGTGGATCACAATAAACTGTGGATGATTCTGAAAGAGATGGGAATACCAGACCACCTGACTTGCCTCTTGAGAAATCTGTATGCAGGTCAGGAAGCAACAGTTAGAATTAGACATGGGACAACAGGCTGGTTTCAAATAGGAAAAGGAATGTGTCAAGGCTGTATATTGTCACCCTGCTTATTTAACTTATATGCAGAGTACATCATGAGAAATGCTGGACAGGAAGAAACACAAGCTGGAATCAAGATTGCCAGGAGAAATATCAATAACCTCAGATATGCAGATGACACCATCTTTTTGGCAGAAAGTGAAGAGGAACTAAAAGCCTCTTGATGAAAGTGAAAGAGTAGAGTGAAAGAGTTGGTTTAAAGCTCAACTTTCAGAAAACGAAGATCATGGCATCTGGTCCCATCACTTCATGGCAAATAGATGGGGAAACAGTGGAAACAGTGTCAGACTTCATTTCTGTGGGCTCCAAAATCACTACAGATGGTGATTGCAGCCATGAAATTAAAAGACACTTACTCCATGGAAGAAAAGTTATGACCAACCTAGATAGCATATTCAAAAACAGAGACATTACTTTGCCAACTAAGGTCCATCTAGTCAAAGCTATGGGTTTTCCTGTGGTCATGTATGGATGTGAGAGTTAGACTGTGAAGAAGGCTGAGCGCCGAAGAATTGATGCTTTTCAACTGTGGTGTTGGAGAAGACTCTTGGGAGTCCGTTGGACTGCAAGGAGATCCAACGTGTCCATTCTGAAGGAGATCAAGCGTGGGATTTCTTTGGAATGAATGATGCTAAAGCTGAAAGTCCGGTACTTTGGACACCTCATGGGAAGAGTTGACTCACTGGAAATGACTCTGATGCTGGTAGGGATTGGCAGCAGGAGGAGAAGGGGATGACAAAGGATGAAATGGCTGGATGTCATCACTGACTCAATGGACGTGAGTTTGAGTGAACTTCGGGAGTTGGTGATGGACAGGGAGGCCTGGCGTGCTGTGATTCATGGGGTCGTAAAGAGTCAGACACGACTGAGCGACTGAACTGAACTGAATGGAACACTTTCCCCCATACT
Source organism: Ovis aries (assembly GCF_016772045.2). Lineage (NCBI taxonomy): Eukaryota > Metazoa > Chordata > Mammalia > Artiodactyla > Bovidae > Ovis > Ovis aries. The sequence goes on from NC_056059.1 coordinate 2,830,072, forward strand.
TAAGTATCTGTAAAATGAAAATACTATATTGGAAAAAAAGCCATGTATAAATGGGCCTGCACAGTTCAAATCCGTGTTATTCAAGGGTTAACTGTGTATCTCAAAGCACAAGTATTTTTACATCTGTCTATACCAGATTAGCAAATTTCTATATTAAAAAGGTTTGCAAAACCAAAATTAAAACATAAAAATGCAAATTCATATGAAGCCCTTAGAAGGGCTTAATATATGTTTTTATTATCAGGTTTTTTTTTTTTTCCTTTTGCAATATAATAATATAAACTCATAGGAAAGCTAAATCCTATCTTTCTTCAATAATATTTAACTGAAGTATACATGCAGAGGGCCTCCCTGGTAGCTCAGATGGTAACGAATCTGCCTGCAATGCGAGGGGCCTGGGTTCAACTCCTGAATTGGGAAGACCCCCTAGAGAAGGGAATGGCTAAGAAAAGTATACAAAGTACTTTCCCAGTGTACAGCTTAATGAATCTCTACCAAGTAAGTGCACCTCTCCAGATCAAGAAATGAGCATTGTCAGATTCCAGAAGTCCACACAAACCCACCCAATTATTACCCTCCTTACTTCCCAGAGATAGCTGCATCTTATTATTTAAACCACAGTTCAGTTTCGCCTAGTTTTGAGCTCCATATAGATGGACTCACAGTTTTATAGTCTGTGTAAAAATTTCACAACTTTAATGACTTAAAACAACATGAATTTATTATCTCACAGTTTCCATGGGTCAGGAATCGTGCATTATGGGACTGGATTCTCTGCTCAGTCTCACATGACTGAAATTTGTCTGGATTCCTAGATTCTAAAGCTAACCTATATCAATAATAAAGTAGAAGTGTTCCAGAAGCCCATAGAGCTTTGCTAAAAATAAGAGCATTGATTTTATGTCACATCTATGACAGGGCAGAGCAGTACTTTTTTGACCAACATTAGAGCACCATTATTATATAAAATTTATATTCATATATGGGTAGCAAAAATTCTCAAAGACTTGAAATTGACCCAAAATGTGTTCTTCTATTTTTTTTTTCTCACTCTTTCATCATTTCAGTACTCTCTTGATGCCCTGCAAGTTATGAGCACATAATAACAATGCAAAGATCCTTCCCCATAGAAATGCAAATCAGTTGTTCCAGGTGGAGAGTGGAATTGATTATTGCTTGTGAGTAGACTCATTGTGCATCTATTTGTAAATTTATTTCAGCATTTTTATTTTCCTACATACGTATTGCTTTTTGAATTTTCCTTTGAAACTGGTTGTAGCATCTTACTAATTTCATTTGACAAGGAGTTAAAAGCTATGATGTGTTCATTTTATATTTATATGAGAGTCATCATTTTACATTTTAAAGTGTATTCTTCAATATAATTTAATAATAATTTGATTATTGTGCATTATATATATATATATATATATGTATATGCTTATTTGTAGGAGCCAGGAAACATTTAAATGGATTCAAAGATTTCTGTGTATTCCAACTTTGATTTAAGATAAATTTTTAGTCATTTTAATAATTAATTTTGAGTTCTTCATCAACAATGGAATTGGCCTTTATGTTATTGTTCTGATGTATGGCAGAGTCTGTTTACAAAGTCCATCTATAAGGCAGTTAACAGTGCAAATTTAATCTTATCAATTGTTTCTCTAAAACGCTTCAGTAATTTTCCATGACTCTTGTGATAAAATCCCACATATTAACTGGTCCCAATCTTCCTTTTCTGAAAGTTTTCTATGCTCCATAGAACTTACCAGAAGATACTATTCTTTTTTTAGTTTCTCAAACATAATATGTATATTCCTGAATTCAGAATCTTTATATATGCTATTGGTTCTGCCTGGAAAGCCATTCCTCACCATCTCCCTTTATTACTTCCTATTTCCTGCCTCTTATTTCCTTTCTCATTCTTTCCTTCCCCTCCTGCCCACTTCCTTGCTTTATTCATTTGTATTCAACTTTTATATTTCAACTCAATTTCTCCCCCTTAGGCAAATTTTCCTAACTCCATCAGAATGAATTGGGTCCCTTTATAACATTCTTGGCACCAGCTTTTTCAACTTTTTAGCATTTGGGCTCCCCTGGTGGCAGACCACTTTATTATAGGTGGTGTGATTACTCACCTAGAATTAAACATCCTGGAATGTGAAGTCAAGCTGCATTACTACAAACAAAGCTAGTGGAGGTGATGGAATTCCAGGTGAGCTATTTCAAATCCTAAAAGATGATGCTGTGAAGGTGCTGCTCTCAATATGCCAGTAAATCTGGAAAACTCAGCAGTGGCCACAGGGCTGGAAAAGGTCAGTTTTCATTCAATTCCAAAGAAAGGCAATGCCAAAGAATGTTCAAACTCCCACACAATTTCACTCATCTCACATGCTAGCAAAGTAATGCTCAAAATTATCCAAGCCAGGCTTCAACACTACATGAACCATGAACTTCCAGATGTTTAAGCTGGTTTTAGAAAAGGCAGAGGAACCAGAGATGAAGTTGCCAACATCCACTGGATCACTAAGAAAGCAAGGGAGTTCCAGAAAAACATCTACTTCTGCTTTATTGACTATGCCAAAGCCTTCAACTGTGTGAATCACAACAAACTGTGGAAAATTCTTAAAGAGATGGGAATACCAGATAACCTGACCTGCCTCCTGAGAAACATGTATGCTGATCAAGAAGCAACTGAACATGGAACAACAGACTGGTTCCGAATCGGGAAAGGAGTACATCAAGGCTGTATTTTGTCACCCTGTTTATTTAACTTATATGCAGAATATATAATGTGAAATGCCAAGCTGGATGAAGCACAAGCTGGAATCAAGATTGCTGGGAGAAATATCAATAACCTCAGATACGCAGATGATACCACCCTTATGGCATAAAGTGAAGAAGAACTAAAAAGGCTCTTGATGAAAAAAGTGAATATTATAGTGAAAGAGGAGAGTGAAAAACTTGACTTAAATCTCAACATTCAGAAAACTAAGATCATGGCATCTGGTCCCATCACTTCATGGCAAATAGATGGGGAAACAGTGACAGACTTTATTTTATTGGGCTCCAAAATCACTGCAGATGAAACTAAAAGACATTTGCTCCATGGAAGAAAGATTATGACCAACCTAGACAGCATATTAAAAAGCAGAGACATTACTTTGCCAACAAAGGTCCATCTAGTAAAAACTATGGTTTTTCCAGGAGCCATGTATGGATGTGAGAGCTGGACTATAAAGAAACCTGAGGGCCGAAGAATTGATGCTTTTGAACTGTGGGGTTGGAGAAGACTCTTGAGAGTCCTTGGACACCAAGGAGATCCAAACAGTCCATCCTAAATGAGACCAGTCCTGGGTATTCATTGGAAGGACTGATGTTGAAGCTGAAACTCCAATACTTTGGCCACCTGATGTGAAGATCTGATTCATTTGAAAAGACCCTGATGCTGGGAAAAATTTAGGGCAGGAGGAGAAGGGGACGACAGAGGATGAGATGGTTGGATGGTATCACCGACTCGATAGACTTGAGTTTGGGTGAACTCCAGGAGTTGGTGATGGACAGGGTGGCCTGGGATGCTGCAGTCCATGGGGTTGTAGTAGTATACGACTGAACAACTGAACTGAACTGGATATAATATATATATATATATATATATATCACCTTCCTTTTGAGTCTCAGCAAATATTATATATTAACACACATACATGGAATCTAGAAAAATAGTACTGATGAACATATTTACAGGGAAGGAATGGAGACAAAACTGTGGACACGGCGGGGGAAGGAGAGGGTAGGACAATTGAGAAAGCGGCATTGGCATATGTACACTATCTTGTGTAAAATACATAACTGGTGGGAAACTGCTACATAGCACAGGAAGACCAGACTGATGCTCTGCAACTCCCTAAAGAGTTAATTTTATCTTTCCTTTAGTTTAAATGTATTTTCATTATCAAAAGCATTAATAAAGCAGCACATATTTACATTGTGAGATTTTCCATGTTTCTATACAGTTTATTTTCTTTGTGATCTTCAGTATTTTTCTTTAAATATTTAAAACATCATTCTGAGAAGAAAACAGTAGGATTCCACAGACTGCCCAAGGAGTCCATGGGAAGGCAAATAAAGATATAGAACCTGAGATAGCACACCTGGGCAGGGAAAATAAGAAAGACACAGTAGACAAGAAAGTTGCTGAAGGAAAGAGAGGAAAATGGAAAGAGGACAGGATCCAGAGCACCACAGTGGGTTGGCTTTATTGGGGAATAGAAACAGTTATTCATTTGTGGCATGATGGAAGGCATAGATGCATCAACAGGGATGCATGTGGCTTTATTGATGTATTGATTATGTCTGGCTTTGAATATTTTTACAGTAATGTAAAAAGTGGGTGCATCACAAAAGTGAATGAAGGAAGTAGTATTAGAAGTTTTCAGAGAGAAGGCATAAAGTAATAGGATTTGGGGGCATGTTTGAAAACCTGTTTGAGGGCTTCATTGCATATTCAATCACGAGTTATATGAGTATATGTTTTTCTGTAATCAATGAACATAGCTGATTCAGGAAAGGTTGGACATAATTTTTTAGTCTATATAACAGAGGGAAAGTAAAAGATTTTGGTGTATTTGCATGAAAGGGATATGATGAGCATCAGACATGAGTTAAATAGACAACTGAAGAAAGAAGGGAGCAGTGATATTGAAAAGGTACCAAAAAATTGGGGCTGATTTGATTATTGCAGTAATTGAGCTGGTAGAAGTTAGCAGGATGATATGTGAGCAGGTCAAAGCCTGAGATGCTTGAAATAGAAATGTCTGTGATGGTGTATCGATAGGGTCTAGGGTAGGAGTGTTACAGAACTCAAATTTAGCTCCTTGGCACTTGAAGCCAATAATTGAAGAGGGCAAGTGTCAACAGAAAGTAAAGATGGGTTAATAAGAAAAGCTGGCAATCTGGGGAGAAGGTAGATTCATGTCTTGAGACCAAATCCAAATATTTTGCTGACTTGGGACAGTTTTTAATGGAAAATATGAGAAGAATCTCAGTGAATCACAGAGGCAGGAGCCTGGGTTCCATATTCTTCTCCATTGCATGAAGGCTGGCTGGCTGTCACTACAGATGTTATTTTGCCTGTGTGATATGCCTGCAAGATTGCTAAGGAGGTAATTAAGGGCAGAGAGCTCATCGTTCTTTAACTACTTAGTTCTTCATTCTTACTTCTAGCTAGGAAAAGACTAAACAGGCTAATTAGGTTCTTTCAAGGTTAGAAGGGAACAGAAATGGGCAAAAGAGCTGTTTTCAGGAGGAATGATGGGAGTGCCTAGCAAAGATGAGAGCAGGGGAAGAAAACTGAAGAGAATTAGGTCAAACCACTGAGAGCCCAATACATTTACCTGAGAATGACCATACGAAAGATGAGGAGTCCTATTTTCATGAACGAAAGAAAATGACCTAGAAAATGGCAATGACAGAAATGAAGGAAGTTGGTGGGTGGTACATTAAAATGCAAAAGCTTCAAAGAAGCTGTGGATTTTGAAGGAAGGCAGCAGTAAGAAGAAAGCCTACTGACCCCAGAGCCTGACTGTAAGGCACTATAAGAGTGAGCTATGCTTTATGTTAATACTTGGAGTTCTGGCCTTCATAAATCTGAGCTTCATAAAACTAAAATTTGATAAAATGAAATTTGGTTATTGATCAAATAATTTACCTCCAGAAGTTCCTTGCATTGTTCCCTTGGATCATCCCCACAGTCCAAGCTGCTATAGATTACATCTTAATGAGTTTAAAAAAATAAAATAAAATAAAGTGATGTGCTATAGAAACAGGACAGGAGAACAATTCTTAGAATTTTTTTGTGGTATGATATATTTTACATATCTAAGTATTTAAATTATCTCTAAAGAAAAGCAAAAAGATCTGGGGAAACTTTATGACAATGTGAGAGCCTTGTTTCTGCCTAAGATTTGGTGAAGATTTTCAGAAGGAGAGATTTTATTTCTGGCAACAAAGAATGTAAAGGTTCAGAGGCATCTTTCCACTACAGCACATACAAAATACAAAATATTCCTAAGACATTCTTTATAGAGCAAAAAGTAAGAAAATCCCCATTGAATGAAAACAACAACAAAGCAAAACCCCCTAGGAGCACATGAGTGCTATTTCCTGCTTTTTTCTCCTTTTTCCCCAAGTCTCTTGGTGTCTTTTCTGACCATCTTCTATCCCGGTGCTTAAGTTGTGCCCTTGCCTTTACTGCTTGTGACTGCAGCCTCAGTGATGCTTTGCCATTCTGGGTCAACCAAGCAAATTAAAACCCTCGTAGAATCTGTTTTGGTTTTCACAGTTTCTACAAATACAATGCCATTTCCACGATTATCATAAATCTTTCTTTGCAATTTTCCTTTTATTTCTTCTGAAGTGACTAATATGAATTGCTTTTTTTTAAATTTTTTTTTATTTTTAGTTTTTATTTTTTAAATTTTAAAATCTTTAATTCTTACATGCATTCCCAAACATGAACCCCCTCCCACCTCCCTCCCCATAACATCTTTCTGGGTCATCCCCATGCACCAGCCCCAAGCATGCTGCATCCTGCGTCAGACATAGACTGGCGATTCAATTCACATGATAGTATACATGTTAGAATGTCATTCTCCCAAATCATCCCACCCTCTCCCTCTCTCTCTGAGTCCAAAAGTCCGTTATACACATCTGTGTCTCTTTCCCTGTCTTGCATACAGGGTCGTCATTGCCATCTTCCTAAATTCCATATATATGTGTTAGTATACTGTATTGGTGTTTTTCTTTCTGGCTTATCTGAAGATATTAGGTAATGAAAAAAGCCTACCACTGTTCCAATATTCTGCAATATTATCCTATACTTTTGGTTTAGCTACATACACTCAATGGATTGGAGGTGTTTGTTTTATCCATACTCTTTTTAAAAGCTTTTTTAAAAAATTGAAATATAGTTGATTTACAAGGCTGTTTTAGTTATTCTTTTTTTGGATTCTTTTTCATTAGAATTTATTATAAAATATTGAGTATAGTTTCCTGTGCTATAAAGTAGATCCTTATTGGTTATCTATTTTACACATGGTAGGAGAAGGCAATGGCACCCCACTCCAGTACTCTTGCCTGGAAAATCCCATGGACAGAGGAGCCTGGCAGGCTTCAGTCTATGGGGTCGCTAAGAGTCTGAAACGACTGAGCGACTTCACTTTCACTCTTCACTTTCATGCATTGGAGGAGGAAATGGCAACCCACTCCAGTGTTCTTGCCTGGAGAATCCCAGGGACAGGGGAGCCTGGTGGACTGCCGACTATGGGGTCGGACAGAGTCGGACACGACTGAAGCGACTTAGCAGCAGCAGCAGCAGCAGCAGTAGTATGTTTATGCTCTTTCAGATATGCATTTTGCTGCTATTCATCTTTAGGTGTTTCTTGTATGCGAGGATTTATGTTTGGGTGGTTTACTGGCAAGAAGACAACATGATGCACAATATTTATGTGAGTGCATAGGAGTACCTTCATTTTATTTCCTACATAATATTTCCAATACATCAGGAACTTTCGCTAATATTAAAAATAATGAAATGGTTAAAGTATTATTCTGTATCTACATTATAAATTTCCATATTCTAATACATATTATATTAATCAATTTCAAAATACTATAGTTCAAGATAACAATTGAAAAAATGCTCAAGAACAAATTCCTACATTTAATGGAAACTAATTGAAGTTGCCTATCAAATTTGAGGTTCATTGAGTCTGAAGAGCCCTACAGAAGATCCTGTTTTGGGGGGAGGAGGAAAGGAGTCATGTATTTTATATGAATTTTTTCAAGTTCTAAAATATATAGTAGGGTATTGCAAGAAGATTTCATAAAGAAAGGACCCAGCTGCTTCCCAGATTTCATTTAAAGATTCATAAAGACCAAGATAAGAGGATCCAGAAGCCCAAGGATGACTTTTTTTTTTTTTCTGCATGAGCAAAAAGCACAGAAAATACTGAGGGGTGCACTTTAAAAGCATTTCTAGTTAGTCACTGAGGTCAATTAAACTGCTGTCCAGCAAACATCTATTCCTTAACCCCAAACCACCTTTGGCAGAGGATACTTTCCTGTGATTTGGATGTTGGCCTTCTCCATGTGATTTTTTTTGGTCAACGGACACAGGTGGAGGTGAGACTGTAAAAGTCCAAGTCAAGATCTGAAATACCATTGTCTATTTACACTTATTTAGGAGTGACTCTGATCTTTCCCAAAGTAGCTACTATTCCTACTTCTGAGGCCCCAGAATGAACTCCCATGGTGTCGAGTCCCTTCAGAAGCAGAGTCACAGAGATTGATCTACATGATCTCCAGCATGAGAACAGATGCTTATTTTTATAGGATACAGCAAGGGTGAGGTTGCTTTGTGTGTAGACAAGACACACCCGTGACTATAGGAATTAATCAGAAGGCTTCTTGTTTACTCACCACAGCCTTGATAATTGGACACTTTTCCAGCTACAATCTAAGTCCCTCCAATACTGGGACTGAACAGATGCTAACTTTCTCTTAAGACTTACTGTGTCTCCTTAAAAGCTTCCCATTCACTGCTTCTCCAGTTTTGGACTTTTTGGACCCTTACTAGTCCTTACCTGACATCTTGCCTCATTCAAGATACTATTTTTTTTTTTTAAATTAGCGTATAGTTGCTTCACAATGTCGAGTTAGTTTCTCCTGTACAATGAAGTGAATCTATATATAGAGATAGATAGATAGATAGATAGATAGATAGATAGATAGATCTCCTTCCTTTTAGACCTCCCTCTCATCCACCCCATCCCACCCTTCTAGGCCACCACAGAGCACCGAGCTAATATCCCTGTGTATACAGCAGCTTCCTGCTATCCATCTATTTTACACATGGTACTGGATCTACATCAGTCTCTATCTCCTAATTCTTCCCATCCCCCTTCTGCCACACTCTTCTATGCACATCCATTCTCTATGTCTGTGTCTCTGCTCCTGCCCTGCATAAAGTTTCATTGGTACCACTTTTCTAGATTCTACATATAAGTGTTACTATATGATAGTTGTTTTTATCTTTCTGACTTACTTTACTCTGTGTGACAGACTCTAGGTTTTATATTTGTTCAAATTCTCTATTTCTGAGAATATTTGTATCTTAGTACAGGAATCCTGCTGGGATAATGTAACTTAAAATTATATATATATATATATATGAGAGGGAGAGAGCAAATATCTGACCTAAATGAAAGAAAGGGGAATGTAGATCAAATAAAATAAACAGTTAACAAATGGTTTCCCCGGTGGGTCAGAGAGTAACGTATCCGCCTGCAATGAGGGAGACCAGGGTTCGATCCCTGGCTCGGGAAGATCGCCTGGAGAAGGAAATGGCACCCCACTCCAGTACTCTTGCCTGGAAAATCCCATGGACGGAGGAGCCTGGTCGGCCACAGTCCATGGGGTCACAGAGTTGGACACGACTGAACGACGACACACATTCAACAAATGGCACAGAGATTTAAACTCAAACATGCATGAGTGCTCCCAGTGCTCAGTTGTGGCTAATTCTTTGCAACTCCATGGACTATAGCACACCAGGCTTCTCTGTCCATGAGAATTTCTAAGAAAGAATACCATTTCCAAGCAGGTTGTCATTTCCTATTCCAGGGGATCTTCTCGACCCATGGATTAAACCCACATCTCTAGCATCTCTTGCATTGGCAGAAGGATTCTTTGCCTCTGCATCACCTGGGAAGACCCAGTTCAAACATAAACATTATTAATATAACTGAAAATAAATTAATTTCTCCAATTAAAAGACAAAAATGATCATGCATGCATGCTAAGTTGCTTCATGCCGTGTCCAACTCTGTGTGACTCTATGGATTGTAGTCCCCCGGGCTTCTCTGTCCATGGGGATTCTCTAGGCAAGAATACTGCAGTGAGTTGCCATGCCCTGTTCCAGGAATAGAACTCCCATGTCTTACGTCTCCCTGCATTGGCAGGTGAGTTATTTATCACTAGCACCACCTGGGAAGCCCCAGAATGAACATTCTTGACAAAAAAGCCAACTATATGCTATTTACAAGAAGTTCACATAAGATATAAAAATACTGAAAAGTAAGGAAAAATAGGATTGAAAAAAAAGAACCATGTAAACAATACCTAAAAAGAAATTTTTGTATCCATCTTAAAATCTAACCAGTAGAATTTCAGGTAAAAATCCTCCAAAACATTAGTTCAAATAAAGAGGAATATATATATTATATATATATATACATTAAGATTAGCACTATGTTGTATTGGTATAACAATGCATGCATGGACAAAGGAATAGAATAGATGTCACAAAAAGATATCCATAGATATATATGAATGCCTGACATAATACAGGTGACACTCTTAAGGACAATAACACAGTAAACAGTTGGACCAACCATGAAAAGAAACTTAACTATGCATATAGTAAAACTAGGTATTAATTTTCTAATAATAGGAAAAGATAATTTACAAAGAAAGATAAGTAAATGTAATTTTTAATAATATGATTTCTAAATCTAATTGAAAAATGTTTACAAATATATCTTTCTAAAATGAAACTTGAATTAAAATCATTTTCCCCAAAAATCCTACACCGTCTTCAGATCAGTTCAATTCAGTCACTCAGTCATGTCCGACTCTTTGCAACCCCATGAACTGCAGCACGCCAGGCATCCTTGTCCATCAACAACTCCCAGACTTCTCCCAAACTCATGTCTATAGAGTCAGTGTCACCCAAACTCATGTCTATCTAGTCAGTGATGCCATCTAGCCATCTCATCTTCTGTCGTCCCTTTCTCCTCCTGCCCCCAATCCCTCGCAGCATCAGAGTCTTTTCCAATGAGTCGACTCTTCACATGAGGTGGCCAAAGTATTGGAGTTTCAGCTAACGCATCAGTCCTTCCAAAGAACACCCAGGGCTGATCTCCTTTAGAATGGACTTGTTGGATCTCCTTGCAGTCCAAGGGACTCTCAAGAGTCTTCTCAACACCACAGTTCAAAAGCATCAATTCTTCGGTACTCAGCTTTCTTCACAGTCCAACTTTCACATCCATACATGACCACTGGAACCAGCTTGAACATCAGGAAGTTCATGGTTCATGTATTGCTGAAGCCTGGCTTGGAGAATTTTGAGCATTACTTTACTAGAGTGTGAGATGAGTGCAATTGTGTGATAGTTTGAGCATTCTTTGGCATTGTCTTTCTTTGGGATTGGAATGGAAACTGACCTTTTCCAGTCCTTGGCCACTGCTGAGTTTTCCAAATTTGCTGGCATATTGAGTGCAGCACTTTCACAGCATCATCTTTCAGGATTTGAAACAGCTCAACTGGAATTCCATCACCTCCATTAGCTTTGTTCGTAGTGATGCTTTCTAAGGCCCACTTGACTTACAATCCAGGATGTCTGGCTCTAGGTGATGATCACACCATCGTGTTTGTCTTGGTCATGAAGATCTGTTTTGTACAGTTCTGTGTATTCTTGCCACCTCTTCTTAATATCTTATGCTTCTGTTAGGTCCATACCATTTCTGTCATTTATTGAGCCCATCTTTGCATGAAATGTTCCCTTGGTGTCCCTAATTTTCTTGAAGAGATCTCTAGTCTTTCCCATTCTGTTGTTTCCCTCTATTTCTTTGCATTGATCACTGAGGAAGGCTTTCTTATCTCTCCTTGCTATTCTTTAGAACTCTGCATTCAGATGCCTATATCTTTCTTTTTCTCCTTTGCTTTTCACTTCTCTTCTTTTCACAGCTATTTGTAAGGCCTCCCCAGACAGCCATTTTGCTTTTTTGCATTTCTTTTCCATGGGGATGGTCTTGATCCCTGTCTCCTGTACAATGTCATAAGCCTCATTCCATAGTTTGTCAGGCACCCTATCTATCAGATCTAGTCCCTTAAATCCATTTCTCACTTCCACTGTATAATCATAAGGGATTTGATTTAGGTCACACCTGAATGGTCTAGCAGTTTTCCCTACTTTCTTCAATTTAAGTCTGAATTTGGCAATAAGGAGTTCATGATCTGAGCCACAGTCAGCTCCTGGTCTTGTTTTTGCTGACTGTATAGAGCTTCTCCATCTTTGGCTGCAAAGAATATAATCAGTCTGATTTTGGTGTTGACCATCTGTTGATGTCCATGTGTAGAGTCTTGTCTTGTGTTGTTGGAAAAGGGTGTTTGCTATGACCAGTGCGTTCTCTTGGCAAAACTCTATTAGCCTTTGCCCTGCTTCATTCAGTACTCCAAGGTCAAATTTGCCTGTTACTCCAGGTGTTTCTTGACTTCCTACTTTTGCATTCCAGTCCCCTATAATGAAAAGGCTATCTTTTGGGGGTGTTAGTTCTAAAAGGTTTTGTAGGTCTTCATAGAACCGTTCAACTTCAGCTTCTTCAGTGTTACTGGTTGGGACATAGACTTGGATTACTGTGATATTGAATGGTTTGCCTTGGAAACAAACAGAGATCATTCTGTTGTTTTTGAGATTGCATCCAAGTACTTCATTTTGGACTCTTTTGTTGACCATGATGGCTATTCCATTTCTTCTAAGGGATCTTGCCACAGTAGTAGATATAATGGTCGTCTGAGTTAAATTCACCCATTCCGGTCCATTTTAGTTCACTGACTCCTAGAATGTCAATGTTCACTCTTGTCATCTCCTGTTTGACCACTTCCAGTTTGCCTTGATTTATGGACCTGACATTCCAGGTTCCTATGCAATATTGCTCTGTACAGCATCGGACCTTGCTTCTATCACCAGTCACATCCACAGCTGGGTATTGTTTTTGCTTTGGCTCTTTCCCTTCCTCCCTTCTGGAGTTATTTCTCTACTGATTTCTGGTAGTATATTGGGCACCTACCGACCTGGGGAGTTCCTCTTTCAGTATCCTATCATTTTGCCTTTTCATTACTGTTCATGAAGTTCTCAAGGCAAGAATACTGAAGTGGTTTGCCATTCCCTTGTCCAGTGGACCACATTCTGTCAGACCTGTCTTGGGTGGCCCCACATGCCATGGCTTAGTTTCATTTAGTTAGACATGGCTGTGGTCCGAGTGATTAGATTGACTAGTTTTCTGTGATTATGGTTTGTGTGTCTGCCCTCTGATGCCTCTCGCAACACCTACCATCTTACTTGGGTTTCTCTTATCTTGGACGTGGAGTATCTCTTCATGGCTGCTCCAGCAAAGTGCAGCCACTGCTCCTTACCTTGGATGAGGGGTATCTCCTCACAGCTGCCCCTCCTGACCTCTAATGTGGAGTAGCTCCTCTTAGCCCTCCTGCTCCTGTGCAGCCACTGCTTAGCAGAAGGCAGTTACTTAGCTAGGTTTCAGGAGAAGGTGGTGGTGGGAGAAGCATGCAGATGGCCACCCAGGTTTGTATAATCTGGTCTCCAGATGAGAGTCATGATGCTGAGGTTCAGAGATAGTCCATGGTATTCAGGCAGGCCCAGCATATCCTGGAGCTGGGCACAGTTTGTAAGCAGCACTCAGGTCTCCAACAAGGAAGTCAATCAGGATTACCTACTTATCCTGAGTCTTAAATTCCAGCTGTTTCTTCCTAGAGACGATATGTGTGCTCAGTCACTTCAGTTGTATCTGTCTCTTTGCCACCCTATGTACTGTAGCCCACCAGGCTCCTCTGTCCATGGGATTCTCCGAGCAAGAATACTGGAGTGGGTTGCTAGGCCTTCCTCCAGGGGATCTCCCCCACCCAGAGATTGAACATATGTCTCCTGTATCTCCCACATTGCAGACAGATTCTTTACCTACTGGGCCACCTGGGAAGCCCCCCAGAGAACATACCTTTTGCTAATTCACACAGAAATGTGCTAGAGGCTCTGCAACCAAGGCAAGTGGTAACAGTAAGACAGGTGCCCAGTCCCAGTGGATATATGAGTAAATTTCTGACCTTGATTATAGGGATAAAGTAATAGCCAGATTACTAAATTTAGGGCATAGAGTCTGAATGAGAGGAGTGGCAGGGTGAACCTAGTTCTGTCCCTTGGACTCTCAGATTTCCTTCTTAACTACTTCTGACTGTAGATAGATTTGGTCTCAAGTCCCAGGGCAAGGGCAAGACTCAAGTGGGAGTCAAATGGCTCCAATACAAGTATAAAAGGAGCAGGGGGAGTTGGCAATGAAGGAGGCCATTATGTCAGCCTCCTGGTTTGCCTCCACCCCAGAACTCCAGATTAATGGACAGAAAGACATTCTGTCATGTGCTCATAAAAGCAGCCAGTGACTAATTTCCTAAATCTGGTGTGACCTACTCGAATGCATCCTGCAAATCACAGCCACACCATGGCAGCCTAAGCACATGCCTCCTATGCTGAAAGCTCTTTGCTATTTCCTCACTATGTATAGAATAAACCCTAAAGTGGCTCATAAATGCATCCATGATATATGCATGACTATTTCTTAAACCCTATTTCACTGAAGTTTCCATACACCTCAACTTTATAGCATCAAATGAATTTCCCCTAGAAATTCCCAATCAGCCTATTTTCCTGAAATGTCATACTCACTTCCCACTGGTACCATCTAGAGACCTAGTAAGTCTCTCCTGATGTCTCTTCCCTTGTGTTCTCTGTGCCCATATGTATCTCCATCATTGCTTTTATAATTATTTATTCATTCTTTTTGTTTTGTTTGTGTGTGTGCTATACATCTACATATTATTTTTCATATTCTTTTCCATCATGGTTTATCACAGAATATTGAATATAGCTCCTTGTGCTGTACAATAGGAACTTGTTCATCCAGCCTATATAGATTAGTTTACATCTGCTAATCCCAGATCCCAATCTTTGCTGACCAGCAGAAACTACACACAATATTGTAAATCTACTACACTCCAAAAAATTTTTAAATAAAAAAAAATAAGAAAGGTATCAGTTCAGTTCAGTTCAGTTCAGTCGCTCAGTCATGTCCGACTCTTTGCGACCCCATGAATCGCAGCACTCCAAGCCTCCCTGTCCATCACCATCTTCCAGAGTTCACTCAGACTCATGTCCTTCGAGTCCGTGATGCCATCAGGCCATCCCATCCTCTTGTCGTCCCCTTCTCCTCCTGCCCTCAATCCCTCCCAGCATCAGAGTCTTTTCCAATGAGTCAACTCTTCGCATGAGGTGGCCTAAGTACTGGAGTTTCAGCTTTAGCATCATTCCCTCCAAAGAAATCCCAAGGTTGATCTCCTTCAGAATGCACTGGTTGGATCTCCTTGCAGTCCAAGGGACTCTCAAGAGTCTTCTCCAACACTACAGTTCAAAACCATCAATTCTTCTGCGCTCAGCCTTCTTCACAGTCCAACTCTCACATCCATACATGACCACTGGAAAAACCATAGCCTTGACTAGACGGACCTTAGTCAGCAAAGTAATGTCTCTGCTTTTGAATATGCTATCTAGGCTGGTCATAACTTTTCTTCCAAGGAGTAAGCATCTTTTAATTTCATGGCTGCAGTCAACATCTGCAGTGATTTTGGAGCCCACAAAAATAAAGTCTGACACTGTTTCCACTGTTTCCCGATCTATTTCCCATGATGTGATGGACCTGGATGCCATGATCTTCGTTTTCTGAATGTTGAGCTTTAAACCAACTTTTTCACTCTCCACTTTCACTTTCATCAAGAGGCTTTTTAGTTCCTCTTCACTTTCTGCCATAAGGATGGTGTCATCTGCATATCTGAGGTTATTGATATTTCTCCCAGCAATCTTGATTCCAACTTGTGTTTCTTCCATTCCAGCAATTCTCATGCTGTACTCTGCATAGAAGTTAAATAAGCAGGGTGACAATATACAGCCTTGACGTACACCTTTTCCTATTTGGAACCAGTCTGTTTTTCCATGTCCAGTTCCAACTGCTGCTTCTTGACCTGCATACAGATTTCTCAAGAGGCAGGTTAGTTGGTCTGGTATTCCCATCTCTTTCAGAATTATCCACAGTTTATTGTGATCCACACAGTCAAAGGCTTTGGCATAGTCAATAAAGCAGAAATAGATATTTTTCTGGAACTCTCTTGCTTTTTCCATGATCCAGCGGATGTTGACAATATGATCTCTGGTTCCTCTGCCTTTTCTAAAACCAGCTTGAACATCAGGAAGTTCACGGTTCACATATTGCTGAAGCCTGGCTTTGAGAATTTTGAGCATTACTTTACTAGCATGTGAGATGAGTGCAATTGTGCAGTAGTCTGAGCATTCTTTGGCATTGCCTTTCTTTGGGATTGGAATGAAAACTGACTTTTCCAGTCCTGTGGCCACTGCTGAGTTTTCCCAATTTGCTGGCATATTGAGTGCAGTACTTTCACAGCATCATCTTTCAGGATTTGAAATAGCTCAACTGGAATTCCATCACCTCCACTGGCTTTGTTCGTAGTGATGCTTTCTAAGGCCCACTTGACTTCACATTCCAGGATGTCTGGCTCTAGATTAGTGATCACATCATCATGATTATCTGGGTCGTGAAGATCTTTTTTGTACAGTTCTTCTGTGTATTCTTGCCACCTCTTCTTAATATCTTCTGCTTCTGTTAGGTCCATACCATTTCTGTCCTTTATCGAGCCCATCTTTGCATGAAATGTTCCCTTGGTATCTCTAATTTTCTTGAAGAGATCTCTAGTCTTTCCCATTCTGTTGTTTTCCTCGATTTCTTTGCATTGATTGCTGAAGAAGCTTTCTACAGAATGATCTCTGTTTGTCTCCAAGGCAAACCATTCAATATCACAGTTATCCAAGTCTATGCCCCAACCAGTAATGCTGAAGAAGCTGAAGTTGAACAGTTCTATGAAGACCTACAAGACCTTTTTGAACTAACACCCCAAAAAGATGTCCTTTTCATTACAGGGGACTGGAATGCAAAAGTAGGAAGTCAAGAAACACCTGGAGTAACAGGCAAATTTGTCCTTGGAATGCAGAATGAAGCAGGGCAAAGACTAATAGAGTTTTGCCAAGAAAACACACTGGTCATAGCAAACACCCACTTCCAACAACACAAGAAAAGACTCTACAGATGGACATCACCAGATGGTCAACACCGAAATCAGATTGATTATTTTCTTTGCAGCCAGAGATGGAGAAGCTATATACAGTCAGCAAAAACAAGACCAGGAGCTGACTGTGGCTCAGATCATGAACTCCTTATTACCAAATTCAGACTTAAATTGAAGAAAGTAGGGAAAACTGCTAGACCATTCAGGTATGACCTAAATCAAATCCCTTATGATTATACAGTGGAATTGAGAAAAAGATTTAAGGGCCTAGATCTGATAGATAGAGTGCCTGATGAACTATGGAATGAGGTTCATGACATTGTACAGGAGACAGGGATCAAGACCATACCATCCCCATGGAAAAGAAATGCAAAAAAGCAAAATGGGTGTCTGGGGAGTCCTTACAAATAGCTGTGAAAAAGAAAGGTATAGATGGATTTATTTTCTATTTATTTTCCAACAGTTTTGAAATTTGATTATGCTACTTAAAACATTTTAATTTATTTTAAAATTTAGCATAAAGTTACTTAAATTGATGAACTCCATGTGAGGACAAATTGCAGTCAATTCCTAATTATCCATGTGCCACTGAAATCACAAAGTATTTAATCTATACTTGATTTTTTTTTTCATCCAAATGGGACTCCCCTGGTCACTAAGAACACACTGTGGCTACTTCAATCAATCCCTCCATCAAAAAATGTAGTTATGTATAATATTTATTTGGAAGTGTGAGTTCAGCATTGTAGGAAAATCTTGAGAGATATGAACGGTTCTGACCCTGCCTGCCACAGGAAAAACCAGACTAACAGGTGACAAAATACTTTACAAATGACAAACTGGCTATGACTAAAGAGGCAAACTTCAGGGAACAAACTCTAGAGATGAACAAATGCCCAGTAACAATGTTAGATTCATTCATTCTTAAAGTATATACATAGTGTCCACTATGTCATATATTCACTGTACTCACTATGCTCAGAGCTAAAGATGACAGAAGGGAATGTCAAGCAAGGCAAAATAGTTCAGTAAGAAAATAGACAATGATATTACAATCAAGTGTGATGGTAGCTATGACAGCACAGGGTCTTATTATTATTTGGTTTCACTTTTTCTTCCATTCAATGTGAATTTTATAACAGTATTTTATTAACTTCTATATCTCTAAAACCTAGCATACTGTCAGTAAGCACACTGTAACTGATAAGTGCTTGTTGAATGATTTTCTTCTCCAATCATTTCCAAATTCAACTAGTTTAGTGTTAGTGTTAATAGTGTTAATAGCTCAGTCATGCCCAACTCTTTGTGACCCCATGAACTGCAGCCCACCAGGCTGTGCTGTACATGAGATTTTCCAGGCCAAGGATACTGGAGTGGGTTGCCATTTCCTTCTCCAGGAAATCTTCCCAACCCAGGGGTTGAACCGGGTCTCCTGTACTGCAGGCAGATTCTTTACTGACTGAGCTACAAGGGAAGCCCCAACTAGTTTGCCCACATTTAAATGTTCCCATTATATCTTCCCACTGGAACCCTCTTATTCCAGTGGGGTACATCTTCTCACTGCCCACCCACTCACTTTTCACTGATCATGCTGTCTCCTTCCCAAGACCCTTCAGTGTCTTTCAGTTACTTTAGACTAATATACAGCTGTCCTATGTTGGGTTATAAAGCTCTTTATTTTCTAAGTCTTGATGCAATCACAGCCTCACTTCATTCCATCATCCCCTATTGCTCTAACCACATCTTTGTCTATTCCTCAAACACTCTATCCATCTCCATATCAGGATTTTTGCAGCTTTATTCCCACTGCCTGAAAGCCCTCTGTCCCAGTGTCTTTAGGTATCTGCATCTTTTCATTCAGGCTTCTCTTCACACATTATGTCATCAGAGAGACCATCCCTGACTTCCCCAGCTAGAGTAGCCCTCTATTCTCATCTTTCTCTATGCCTTTACCCCTTCTTTTTCCCTTAACAGTCATCACTACCTGACATTATTGAATATCTGTCATGCTCCAGGAATAATTCTAGATGATAGGTATACTGGTATGAACAAACAAACAAACAAAATACCTACTTGGAGCCTACATTTTAGAGGGAGGAAAGAGATATTAATTTTTTAAGATGAATTAACTTGCATATCATATGGTTGTAAGCACTGTATAGTAAAACAAAGCAGGGGAAAGACTAAGAGCACTAGGAATTGAGGGAGAAATTTTAAATAAGGAAATTAGAGATGCTGATCTGATTATCAGTATGATAGTTAGATAGTGACAAGCAGATCCCTGACCCAGTCCCATGCTTCAGGGTCCCTCATATTTTGAATCCCCTTGAAATGTTCCAAGTTCCTAACATTTAGAATTTCCTGGGGCCAGGTGTCCCATGGAGGGACTTGAACTGTGGTTCCAATCTCTTCTCTTTGAAGCATTATCTAACTTCCCAACCTAGGCATAGGGTTGACAAGGTGCTTCAAGGGATCTGAGCCTCTAAGGTCATCCTGCGGGTCTCACAATCAAGCTGCAATTTGAGGAGGATGGCCTGATAAGCAATGACTTCAACTGGCCTGTGTAGCATTTCTTCCTTAGGTCATAAGGGACTGGACCACCCGAATAGGGCTGACCTACTGATTTGATGTGACTCTAACATAGATCAGGCATTGAACTATGAATCTTCATTTGCACTGATTGGACAGGAAACAAACTCTTTATTGACGAATCACTTTCCTCACCTGGGCCCATGACTTTTGCAATCCATTTCCTAGTCAAATGATTTCTATAGACAAAGGATCCACAATAAATATTTCCACATGCCCTACCAGCAGCCTTGGCAGTTATCTCTAACTGCATAAAAATTACCCCAAAACTTAGTAGTATAAGACTACTATTATCTCAAGAATATGTGAGTCAAGAATTTGGATAGGACATAGCAGGAATTACTTGTCTCAGAAAGCTTGTTAGACTTGAAAGCTGAATCAAAATTTTCTGAAAGTTTGCTCTCTCAAACATCTGCTAGATGGTGCTCCAGCACTTATACATAGCATGGCCTCTCCTCGTGGTTTGGGCTGGTTCAAAAAATAGTAGCTGAGTTCCAAAGTCTTGGGTCCAAAGAAATCCAAGAAGAAACCATTGGTAGTCTAGTCTTGAAGTGTTGATGTTTCTATTTGTTGAGGAATTTTCAAAGGCATGCCAGTTTCAAGGGGTTGAATAGATTCTGCCTCAGGACTTCCCAGGTGGTCAGTGGCTAAGACTCCATACTTCCACAGCAGGGGACACAGGTTCCAACCCTGCTTGGGGAACTAAGATCCCACATGCTGGTAGTGTGGCTAAAAAATAAAAAGGTTCTACCTCTAGCCAGGTTCTGGAAGAGGATGAAGGAGTGGAAATAGTGCTATTTCATTTTAGAAAAAGTATAATCTGCCATTGAAAGCTTTATTGAAAACCTTGCCTTTGAACAAGGAATTGACATGACATTTGAACAAAGGGAAACACTTTTCAGAAAAGGCAGGGGCAGAACTCTTCAGATGGGAGCATGGATGACACATTCAAGGAAGAGCCAGGGCACCAGTGTCATAGAGCACCATATAACTACTCTCTCTCTGAAGGCCTGCCACCTCCCTGTTCAAGCTATTCACAAAGTACAGGGCTTTGTCCTCTCTCAAGTCTTAGGGAAAGCTTTTCCAGCCCAAGCAATGTCCTCATTCTGGCTACTTTGGGCAATTTATATCTTAGTGTGGAAGTAGGAAAAACAACTGTCGTGTGACTCGGAGATATAATATTCTGACCAACGCATAGATCAAAGCTTCCATTAAAACTTTAAATAAGCTTTAATCAGTTTATGACATGACTTACATCCATACAAATAAGGCAATTTAATGTGAAATACAGATTTTTGTCAATTTAGTTTCTATATCATGTCTTTTTAAAATGTGGTCACAAATTTTTATCAAGCATATCTATCTTCTTAAAGTCAGACAACAAGCCAATTTTTTCAGACTTTAAAGATGCAGCTCTGGATTCCTCTAGTGGTCCAGTGAAATGCATACTTTCATTGCAGAAGTGCATAGGTTCAATCTCTCATAGAGGAATCAAGATCCCACATGCTGCACAGTGCAGAAAAAAGAGAGAAAAAGCATTTAAAAACATTGGCAGCTTACTCTTCTTTATTGAATACAGTTGTTTGTACATGGAAAATTATTGCTACTTCTCAAATCAAGTTGTATCAGTGGGAGCATGTTTTGCTGACTACAATAAAATTGTCTAGATCAAGTTAAAAAACTTGTTAATATAAATTTGTTTAGATATGTTAGCAAAATTTCTCAATCTTTGTTTATATAAATTGAAAATAATTAGTTATGGGAGCTATTAGCATCCTAAATATGTCTTGAGTATCATATTTTAAGTAATATTCTTATTGAGAACCTAAATACAACAAATAGATTTTCTCAGGAAAAACGTCTATTAATACAATGTCAAGGAATTTTCATATTTTGTGCATTGGGGAAAAAATAATACATTCTTCAGAAGGTAAAATGATCTTATAAAAGTAACCACAGATCATTCAAAGCTTACAAGATATCTAAAAGTCAAGAAGAGATTAGACTTTACATATCCAAAAGAGCTTAGAGTTTCTAAAAGATATGGACAGGATTCCTTAGCTCTAGAAAGGAAAATTTTTCGTTTTAAAAATCGAGCAGATGGAAAATCTCTGAACTGTCTGTCTGGAAATTGCATCTAGACATCCGTGAGTGAAAAGAAAATCGGGTAAGGTGAACTGTGAGACCATTTTCTACATAAATTTTGCAGTCAGTGACTGTCATTAAAAATGGGGGCTCAGAGGAGGATCAAGACTGCAGAGTGGGAGAATGTGGAACTCAACTCCTCCCATGAACACATCAAAAATATTATTTGTGAAACAATTCTCATGGAAAACTAACTGCAAACTGGCAGAAGATCTGTACAACAAAACCTGAAAGAAAGATAACCATATAACTAGTTAGGATGGAAAAAAAAGTCACCCTTGAATGATTATCAGTTTAAAGCTAGTAGATATAGTTATGGATCGATATACTTGAACTCCATGGTAACCAGAAATCAATACCATATAATAGGTTAACAAAAATAAAGGAACTCAAGTATACCACAAAAAAATAATAATAAAGTAAAATCACAAAAGGGAAAACTAAAAGAAGAAGAAATGAACGAAGAAAAGCTACAAAAACAACTGGAAAGCTAGGCGTATATGGGAATAATACATACCTACAAATCATTGCTTTAAATGCCAATAGAATAAATGCTCCAATCAAAATACATAGAGTGGAAGACTGGATAAGAAAATAAGAACCTACAATATGTCACATACAAGAGACCATTTCAAGGAAAAAGGCACATGGATTGAAAGTGAGGGGGTGGAAAAATATATTTCATACAAAAAGAAACAAGAAAGGGAGAATAGTGAATACTTATATCAAATGAAATAGAATTTAGAACAATGTCCATAAAAAAAAAGAAAAGCATTATATAATGATAAAGGGATCAATAGAAGAAGAGGATATTACACTCATTAACATATATCCACTCAATGTAGAAGCACCTAAATATATAAAGCAAATGTGAACAGACATAAGAAATAAATTGATAATAGGAAACTTTAATGACAGGAAACTTTAACACCCTGCTGACATCAATGGACAGATCATTCAGGCAGAAAATAGATGAGGCAGCTGAGATCCTAAATAACACAATAGACCAGGTGAACTTAATTGATATATGCAGGACACTATATCTAAAAAAAAAAAAAAAAAAAAAAAAAATTAGAAAATTAGAAAATGCCACTTTTTACAAGCATGTGTGAAATGTTCCATATGGTCTCTAGAACAGACCACATACTATGTTCAAAATAAGCCTCAACAAATATAAGAGGATGGAATTTGCTTCCAGCATCTACTCTGATCACAACAGTATGAAATCAACCGCAGGAAGGAAAAAGGAAAAGAAAGAATAGTTGGAGACTAAAAAATATTTTACTAGAATGTCAGTGGGTCAATGATGAAGTCAAGGAAGAAATAAGAATATATAGCTTAAGACAAAGGATAATGAAAACACCTTGAAAAATCTATGTGATGCAGCAAAAGCAGTTCTAAGAGGGAATTTCATAGTGAAACAGGCCTTCCTCAAGAAACAAGAAAAATCTCCTTCCTAAAATACCAACTAAAACAACTAGCAAAAGAAAAACAAACAAGCAAAACCCAAAGTCAGCAGAAGGAAGGAAATAATAAATATCAGTGAGGAAATAAATAAAATGGAGCTTAAAAAGCAGAAAAGATCAATAAAACCATAACTGGTTCTTAGAAAGGGCAAACTTTTGTTAGTTTTCTAACAAACTTCTGGCCAGACTCAATAAGAAAAGAGAGAGGATCAAAATAAACAAAACTAGAAATGAAAGATGAGAAATAACTGATATCACAGAAACACACACAAAAAACCATAAAAGAATATTATGAACAATTTGCTGTTGTTCAGTCACTCAGTCATGTCTGACTCTTTGTGGTACCATGGAATGTAGCATGCCAGCCTTCCCTACCTTCACCATCTACTAGAACTTGCTCAAACTCATACCTATCAAGTTGTTGATGTCATACAAATATTTCATTTTCGGTGGTCCCCTTCTTTTCCTGCTTTCAATCTTTCCCAGTATCAGGGTCTTTTCTAATGAGTCAGATCTTTGCATCAGATCTTTGCAAATATTTTGACCAAAATTTTTGAGGTTCAGCTTCAGCATCAGTCCTTCCAACGAATATTCATGATTGATTTCCTTTAGGATTGACAAATTTGTTCTCTTTGCAGTTCAAGGGACTCTCAAGAGTCTTCCCCAGCAACACAATTCAAAAGCATCAGTCCTTTGATGCTCAGCCTTCCTTATGGCCCAACTCTCACATCCATATATGACTACTGGAAAAACCATACCTTTGACTTGACATAGCTTTGTCAGCGACATAATGTCTCTACTTTTAATATGCTATTTAGGTTTATCATAGCTATTCTTCCAAGGAGCAAGCATCTTTTAATTTCATGGATGCAGTCACCATCTGCAGTGAGTTTGGAGCCCAAGAAAATAAGTCTTCAGGGTTTTCATTGTTTCCCCAGATATGTGCCATGAAGAGATGGGACCAGATGCCAAGATTTTAGTTTTTTTGAATGTTGAGTTTTAAGACAGCTTTTTCACTCTCCTCTTTCATTTTCATCAAGACGCTCTTCAGTTCCTCTTCGATTTCTGCCATAAGGGTGGTATCATCTGCATATCTGAGGTTACTGATATTTCTCCTGAAATCTTGATTCCAGTCTGTGCTTCAGCTAGTCTGTCATTTTCTACATATAAGATAAATAAGCAGAGTGACAATATACAGCCCTGGTGTACTCCTTTCTCAATTAGGAACCAGTCTGTTCTTCCATGTGCGGTTCTAACTCATGCTTCTTGCCTGCATACAGATTTCTCAGGAGGCCAGAAAGGTAGTCTGGTATTCCTATTTCTTGAAGAATCTTCCACAGTTTGTTGTGAGCCACACAGTCAAGATTTTAATGTAGACAATGAAGGAGAAGTAGATGTTTTTCTGGAATTTTTTTGATTTTTCTATGATCTAATGGGAAGTGGGCAGTTTGATCTCTGGTTCCTCTGCTTTTTCCAAATCCTGGTTGAACATCTGGAATCCTGGTTCTTTGTTCATGCACTGCTGAAGCCTGGCTAGGAGAACTTTGAGCATTACCTTGCTAGCATGTGAAATGAGTGCAATTATGCAGTAGTTCGAAAATTCTTTGGCATTGTCTTTCTTTGAGAAGGAATGAAAACTGAACTTTCCCAGTCCTGTAGCCACTGCTGAGTTTTCCAAATTTAATGGTATATTGAGTGCAGCAATTTCACAGCATCATCTTTTAGGATTATAAATAGGTCAACTGAAATTCCATTACCTCCACTGGCTTTGTTTGTAGTGATGCTTCCTAAGACCCACTTGACTTCACATTTCAGGATGTCTGGCTCTAGATGAGTGATCAAACCATCATGGCTATCTAGGTCATGAAGAATTTTTTGTAGAGTCCATCTGTGTATTCTTGCCACCTCTTCTTAATATCTTCTGCTTCAGCTCAGTTCAGTTCAGTTCAGTCGCTCAGTCGTGTCTGGCTCTTTGCAGCCCCATGGACTGCAGCATGCCAGGCCTCCCTGTCCATCACCAACTGCTGCAGTTTACTAAAACAGATATCCACTTAGTGATGCCAGCCAACCGTCTCATCCTCTGTTGTTCCCTTCTCCTCCTGCCTTCAAACTTTCCCAGAATCAGCGTCTTTTCCAATGAATCAGTTCCTCTCATCAGGTGGCCAAAGTATTGGAGTTTCAGCTTCAACATCAGCCCTTCCAATGAATATTCAGGACTGATTTCCTTTAGGATGAACTGGTTGGATCTCCTTGCAGTCCAAGGGACTCTCAAGAGTCTTCTCCAACACCACAGTTCAAAAGCATCAATTCTTCGGTGCTCAGCTTTCTTTATAGTCCAACTCTCACATCCATACACGACTACTGGAAAAACCATAGCTCTGACTAGATAGACCTATTTTGGCAAGGTAATGTCTCTGTTTTTAATATGCTGTATAGGTTGGTCATATTTTTTTTCTTTCAAGGAGCAAGCATCTTTTAATTTCATGGCTGCAGTCACCATCTACAGTGATTTCGGAGCCCAAAAACAAAGTCTGTCACTGTTTTCATTGTTTCCTCATCTATTTTCCATGAAGTGATAGGACCAGATGCCATGATCTTAGTTTTCTGAATGTTGAATATTAACCCAACTTTTTCTCTATCCTCTTTCACTTTCAAGAAGCTCTTCAGTTCTTCTTTGCTTTCTGCCATAAGGGTGGTGTCATCTTCATATCTGAGGTTATTGATATTTCTCCCAGCCAGGCTGTGACGGTGCAGGAACGGCCGAGAGGAGCTACCCTGCGTCCAAGGTCAGGGGCGGCAGCCTAGAGGAGCTACCCTGCGTCCGAGGTCAGGGGCGGTCGGGAGGAGCATCCCAAGGAGCAGTGGCTGCCCAGGCGCAGGAGGGCCTAGAGGAGCTATCCCACGTTGCAGGTCAGGAATGGCGGCGATAAGGAGATACCCTTCGTCCAAGGTAAGGAGCAGCAGCTATGCTTTGCTGGAACAGCCGTGAAGAGATACCCCATGCCCAAGGTCAGAGAAACCCAAGTAAGATGGTAGGTGTTGCAAGAGGGCATCAGAGGGCAGACACACTGAAACCACACTCACAGAAAACTAGTTAATCTAATCACACTAGGACCACAGCCTTATCTAACTCAATGAAACCAAGCCATGCCTGCGGAGCAACCCAAGACAGGCAGGTCATGGTGGAGAGGTCTGACAGAATGTGGTACACTGGAGAAGGGAATGGCAAACCACTTCAGTATTCTTGCCTTGAGAACCCCATGAACAGTATGAAAAGGCAAATTGATAGGATACCAAAAGAAGAACTCCCCAGGTCATTAGGTGCCCAATATGCTACTGGAGATCAGTGGAGAAATGACTCCAGAAAGAATGAAGGGATGGAGCCAAAGCAAAAACAATACCCAGTTGTGGATGTGACTGGTGATAGAAGTAAGATCCAGTGCTATAAAGAGCACTATTGCATAGGAACCTGGAATGTCAGGTCCATGAACTGAGGCAAATTGGAAGTGGTCAAACAAGAGATGGCAAGGGTGAACGTTGACATTCTAGGAATCAGTGAACTAAAATGGACTGGAATGGGTGAATTTAACTCAGATGACCATTATATCTACTACTGCGGGCAGGAATCCCTCAAAGAAATGGAGTAGCCATCATGGTTAACAAAGGAGTCTGAAATGCAGTACTTGGGTGCAGTCTCAGAAAAGACAGAATGAGCTCTGTTCATCTCCAAAGCAAACCATTCAATATCACATTTATCCAAGTCTATGCCTCAACCAGAAAAGCTGACGAAGCTGAAGTTGAACAGTTTTATGAAGACCTACAAGACCTTTTAGAACTAACACCCCAAAACAGATGTCCTTTTCATTATAGGAGACTGTAGGGTGAATGCCCCAACCAAAAGGCAAAGACTGGCTGAATGGATACAAAAACAAGATCCCTATATATGCTGCCTACAAGAGATCCACCTCAAAACAAGGGACACATACAGACTGAAAGTGAAGGGCTGGAAAAGATATTCCATGCAAATAGAGATCAAAAGAAAAAAGGAGTAGCAATACTCATATCTGATAAAATAGACTTTAAAACAGAGGCTGTGAAAAGAGACAAAGAAGGCCACTACGTAATGATCAAAGGATCAATCCAAGAAGAAGATATAACAATTATAAATATACATGCACCCAACTTAGGAGCACTGCAATATGTAAGACAAATGCTAACAACTTTGCAAGGGGAAATTAACAGTAACACAATAATAGTGGGAGACTTTAATACCCCATTCACATCTATGGACAGATCAACTAAACAGAAAATTAACAAAGAAATGCAAACTTTAAATGCTACAATAGACCAGTTAGACCTAATTGATATATATAGACATTTCACCCCAAAACAATGAATTTCACCTTTTTCTCAAGTGCGCACAGAACCTTCTCCAGGATAGATCACATCCTGGGCCATAAATCTAACCTTGATAAATTCAAAAAAATCGAAATCATTCCAAGCAACTTTTCTGACCATAATGCATTAAGATTAGATGTCAATTACAGGAGAAAAACTATTAAAAATTCCAACATATGGAGGCTGAACAAACGCTTCTGAATAACCAACAAATCACAGAAGAAATCATTATAGGGGACTGGAATGGGAAAGTAGGAAGTCAAGAAACACCTGGAGTAACAGGCAAATTTGTCCTTGGAATGCAGAATGAAGCAGGGCAAAGACTAATAGAGTTTTGCCAAGAAAATGCACTGGTCATAGCAAACACCCTCTTCCAACAACATAAGAGAAGACTCTACACATGGACATCACCAGATGGTCAACACCAAAATCAGATTCATTATACTCTTTGTAGCCAAAGTTGGAGAAGCTCTATACAGTCAACAAAAACAAGACTGAGAGCTGACTGTGGCTCAGATCATGAACTCCTTATTACCAAATTCAGACTCAAATTGAAGAAAGTAGGAAAACTGCTAGACCATTCAGGTATGACTTAAATCAAATCCCTTATGATTATACAGTGGAAGTGAGAAATAGATTTAAGGGCCTAGATCTGATAGATAGAGTGCCTGATGAATTATGGGCTGAGGTTCTTGACATTGTACAGGAGACAGGGATCAAGACGATCCCCATGGAAAAGAAATGCCAAAAACAAAATGGCTCTCTGGGGAGGCCTTATAAATAGCTGTGAAAAAGGAGAGAGGTGAAAAGCAAAGGAGAAATGGAAGGATATAAGCATCTGAATGCAGAGTTCCAAAGAATAGCAAGAAGAGATAAGAAAGCCTTCGTCAGCAATCAATGCAAAGAAATAGAGGAAACAACAAAATGGGAAAGACTAGAGATCTCTTCAAGAAAATTAGGGACACCAAGGGAACATTTCATGCAAAGATGGGCTCGATAAAGGACAGAAATGGTACGGACCTAACAGAAGCAGAAGATATTAAGAAGAGGTGGCAAGAATACACAGAAGAACTGTACAAAAAGATCTTCAAGACCCAGATAATCATGATGATGTGATCACTAATCTAGAGCCAGACATTTTGGAAAGTGAAGTCAAGTGGGCCTTAGAAAGCATCACTACAAACAAAGCTAATGGATGTGATGGAATTCCAGTTGAGCTGTTTTAAACACTGAAAGATGATGCTGTGAAAGTGCTGCACTCAATACGCCAGCAAATTTAGAAAACTCAGCAGTGGCCACAGGACTGGCAAAGGTAAGTTTTCATTCCAATCCCAAAGAAAGGCAATGCCAAAGAATACTCAAACTACCACACAATTGCACTCATCTCACATGCTAGTAAAGTAATTCTCAAAAATCTCCAAGCCAGGCTTCAGCAATACGTGAACCATGAACTACCTGATGTTCAAGCTGGTTTTAGAAAGGAGATCAAATTTCCAACATCCGCTGGATCATGGAAAAAAAACAAAAGAGTTCCAGAAAAACATCTATTTCTGCTTTATTGACTATGCCAAGGCCTTTGACTGTGGATCACAATAAACTGTGGAAAATTCTGAAAGAGATGGGAATACCAGACCACCTAACCTGCCTCTTGAGAAATCTGTATGCAGGTCAGGAAGCAACAGTTAGAATTGGACATGGAACAACAGACTTGTTCCAAATAGGAAAAGGAGTACGTCAAGGCTGTATATTGTCCCCCCGCTTATTTAACTTATATGCAGAGTACATCATGAGAAATGCTGGACTGGAAGAAACACAAGCTGGAATGAGGATTGCTGGGAGAAATATCAATAACCTCAGATATGCAGATGACACCACCCTTATGGCAGAAAGTGAAGGGCAGCTAAAAAGCCTCTTGATGAAAGTGAAAGAGGAGAGCAAAAAAGTTGGCTTAAAGCTCAACATTCAGAAAACGAAGATCATGGCATCTGGTCCCATCACTTCATGGGAAATAGATGGAGAAACAGTGGAAACAGTTTCAGATTTATTTTTTTGGGGGGGGGGCTCCCAAATAACTGCAGATGGTGATTGCAGCCATGAAATTAAAAGACGCTTACTCCTTGGAAGAAAAGTTATGATCAAACTAGATAGTATATTCAAAAGCAGAGACATTACTTTGCCAACTAAGGTCCATCTAGTCAAGGCTATGGCTTTTCCAGTGGTTGTGTATGGATGTGAGAGTTGGACTGTGAAGAAGGCTGAGTGCCAAAGAATTGATGCTTTTGAACTGTGGTGTGGAGAAGACTCTTAAGAGTCCCTTGGACTGCAAGGAGATCCAACCTGTCCATTCTGAAGGAGATCAGCCCTGGGATTTCTTTGGAGGGAATGATGCTAAACGTGAAGCTCCAGTACTTTGGCCACCTCATGCGAAGAGTTGACTCATTGGAAAAGACTCTGATGCTAGGAGGGATTGGAGGCAGGAGGAAAAGGGGACGACAGAGGATGAGATGGCTGGATGGCATCATTGACTTGATGGACGTGAGTCTGAGTGAACTCGGGGAGATGGTGATGGACAGGGAGGCCTGGCGTGCTGCGATTCATGGGGTCACAAAGAGTCGGACACGACTGAGCGACTGAACTGAATTGAATCTTGGTTCCAGTTTGTGCTTCATCCAGTCCAGCATTTTTCATGATGTACTCTGCATATAAGTTAAATAAGCAGGATGACAATATACAGCCTTGACATACTCCTTTCCCAATTTGGAACCAGTCTGTTGTTCCATGTCCAGTTCTAACTGTTGCTTCCTGACCTGCATACAGATTTCTCAGGAGATGGGTCAGGTGGTCTGATATTCCCATCTGTTTAAGAATTTTCCACAGTTTGTTGTGATTCACACAGTCAAACGCTTTGGCATAATCA
Organism: Ovis aries; assembly: GCF_016772045.2. Classification (NCBI taxonomy): domain Eukaryota; kingdom Metazoa; phylum Chordata; class Mammalia; order Artiodactyla; family Bovidae; genus Ovis; species Ovis aries. The sequence continues at coordinate 2,860,627 of NC_056059.1, forward strand.
AAGGCTTTTGGCCAAAGCTTCTATTAGGTCCACCATTTTGTCCTTTATTATGTCCATCTTTGCATGAAATGCTCCCTTGGTATCTCTAATTTTTTTTAAGAGATCTCTAGTCTTTCCCATTCTATTGTTATCCTCTATTTCTTTGCATTGTTCACTTAGGAAGGCTTTCTTATCTCTCCTTGCTATTCTTTGGAACTCTGCATTCAGATGGAAATATCTTTCCTTTTCTCCTTTGTCTTTAGCTTCTCTTTTCTCAGCTATTTGTAAGGCCTCCTCAGACAACCATTTTGTCTATTTGCGTTTCTTTTTCCTGGGGATGGTTTTTATCACTGCTTCCTGTACAATGTTACAAACCTCCTGAATATCTCTTCAGGAATTCTGTATATCAGATCTAATCCCTTGAATCTATTTGCCACTTCTACTATATAATTTTAAGGGATTTGATTTAAGTCATACCTTAAAGGCCTAGTGGTTTTCCCTACTTTCTTCAATTTGGGTCTGAATTTTGTAATAAGGAGTTCATATATGAGCCACAGTCAGCTCCCAGTCTTGTGTTTTCTGACTGTATAGAGCTTCTCCATCTTTGACTGCCCTGAATATAATCTATCTGATTTCGGTATTGACCATCTGGTGACGTCCAAGTTATCTCTTGCGTTGTTGGTTGAGGGTGTTTGCTATGGCTGGTGTGTTCTCTTGGCAGAACTCTATTAGACTTTTCCCTGCTTCATTCTGTACTCCAAGGCTAAACTTGCCTGTTGCTCCAGGTATCTCTTGACCTCCTTCTTTTGCATTCCAGCCCTTTTCGATGAAAAGGACGTCTGTTTTTAGTGTTAATTCTGGAAGGTTTTGTAGGTCTTCATAGAAAAGCTCAACTTTAGCTGCTTTGGCATTAGTGTTTGAAGCATATACTTGAGCATATACTGTGATATTGTATGGTTTGCCTTGGAAATGAACAGAGATCATTCTGTCATTTTTTAGATTGAACCCAAGCAACTGCATTTTGGACTCTTCTGTTGACTATGAAGGCTACTCCATTTCTTCCAAGGGATCCTTCCCACAGTAGTAGATATAATGATCATCTGAATTAAATTCCCCCTTTCCAGTCCATTTAATTCACTAACTCTTAAAATGTTGATGTTCACTCTTGCCATCTCCTGCTTGATTACAACCAATTTACCTGGATTCATGGACCTAACATTCCAGGCTTCTATGCTATATCATTATCAGTTCAGTCGCTCAGTCGTGTCCTACCCTTTGCAACCCCATGAATCGCAGTACTCCAGGCCTCCCTGTCCATCACCAACTCCCGCAGTTCACTCAGACTCACATCCATTGAGTCAGTGATGCCATCCAGCCATCTCATCCTCTGTTGTCCCCTTCTCCTCCTGCCCCCAGTCCCTCCCAGCATCAAAGTCTTTTCCAATGAGTCAACTCTTCGCATGAGGTGGCCTAAGTACTGGAGTTTCAGCTGTAGCATCATCCCCTCCAAAGAAATCCCAGGGCTGATCTCCTTCAGAATGGACTGCTTGGATCTCCTTGCAGTCCAAGGGACTCTTAAGAGTCTTCTCCAACACCACAGTTCAAAAGCATCAATTGTTTGGCACTCAGCCTTCTTCACAGTCCAACTCTCACATCCATACATGACTACTGGAAAAACCATAGCCTTGACTAGACGGACCTTAGTCAGCAAAATAATGTCTCTGCTTTTGTTCTTTTCTTTTTTTTAATTTTTAATTTTTATTTTTACTTTATTTTGCTTTACAATACTGTATTGGTTTTGCCATACATTGACATGAATCCACCATGTGTGTACATAAGTTCTCAATCCTGAACCCCCCTCCCACCCTATATCATCATGATTTGGGAATATGGCATTGAAACATGTATACTATCATGCAAGAAATGAATCACCAGTCTATGTTCAATACAGGATACAGGATGCTTGGTGCTGGTGCACAGTGATGATCCAGAGAGATGTCTCTGCTTTTGAATATGCTATCTAGTTTGGTCATAAATTTTCTTCCAAGGAGTAAGTTTCTTTTAATTTCATGGATGCAGTCACCATCTGCAGTGATTTTGAAGCCCAAAAAAATAAAGTCTGATCTGTGTCCACTGTTTCCCCATCTATTTCCCATGAAGGGATGGGACCAGATGCCATGATCTTCGTTTTCTGAATGTTGAGTTTTAAGCCAACTTTTTCACTCTCCTCTTTCACTTTCATCAAGAGGGTTTTTAGTTCCTCTTTGCTTTCTGCCATAAGGGTGGTGTCATCTGCATATCTGAGGTTATTGATATTTCTCCCAGCAATCCTGATTCCAGCTTGTATTTCTTCCAGTCCAGCATTTCTCATGATGTACTCTGCGTAGAAGTTAAATAAGCAGGGTAACAATATACAGCCTTGATGTACTCCTTTTCCTATTTGGAACCAGTCTGTTGTTCCATATCCAATTCTAACTGTTGCTTCCTGACCTGCATACAGATTTCTCAAGAGGCAGGTTAGGTGGTCTGGTATTCCCATCTCTTTCAGAATTTTCCACAGTCTATTGTGATCCACACAGTCAAAGGATTTGACATAGTCAATAAAGCAAAAATAGATGTTTTTCTGGAACGCTCTTGCTTTTTTGATGATCCAGTGGATGTTGGGAATTTGATCTCTGGTTCCTCTGCCTTTTCTAAAACCAGCTTGAACATCAGGAAGTTCACGGTTCACGTATTGCTGAAGCCTGGCTTTGAGAATTTTGAGCATTACTTTACTAGCATGTGAGATGAGTGCAATTGTGTGGTAGTCTGAGCATTCTTTGGCATTGCCTTTCGTTGGGATTGGAATGAAAATTGACGTTTTCCAGTCCTGTGGCCACTGCTGAGTTTCTCCAGTAGACACATGCACAATTGGGTATTATTTCCACTTTGGCTCAGGATCTTCATTCCTTCTAGAGCTATATCTTCACTCTTCACCAGTAGTATATTAGGCACCCACCAACCTGTGGAATTCATCTTTCAGTGTCATATATTTTTGCCTTTTCATACTGATCATGGGGTTCTCAAAGCAAGAATGCTAAAATGGTTTGCCATTCCCTTCTCCAGTGGAGCACATTTTGTCAGCACTCTCCACCATGACCCATCTGTTTTGGGTGGCTCTAACATCATGACTCAAAGTTTCATTGAGCTCATAGTTTCATATGAACAGTTATGAGGCAACAAATTTGACAACCTAGAAGTAATGGACTAGTTTCCAGAAACATGGTGTACTAACACTGTGTCAAGAAGAAACAGATCATTGGAACAGATCAATCACTGGAAGTCAGAAAGGGTCTATAAAAAACAACAGAACCAACACAAACAAATAAACACAAACAAACACACACACAAAAAAACAGACATTTTCTTACTCCAGGGAAAGTATTTTCTGACATAAGTTGCAGCAATATTTTCTTAGATCAATCTCCCAAGGCAAAATAAATGAAAGTAGAAATAAACAAATAGGAACCAACCCAAAAATTCTGCATAGCAAAGGAAATCATCACCAAAACAAAAAGACAGCCTCTTGAGTGGGAGAAAAAGTTTGCAAATGATATAACAGATAAGAAATTATATTCAAATTATACAAACAGCTCATCCAACTTAGTACCAAAACAATGCCAAACTATTCATTCAAAACTGAGCAGACAATCTAAATAGACCTTTTTTTCCCGAAAGATATACAGATGACCAATAGGCATATGAAAAGATGTTCAACATCACAAATTGTTAGAAAAATGCAAGTCAAAACCACAAACTAGGATTATAGGAATTTTTGCTGAAAGTTTTCACTTTCATCTCAGATTAAAAGGATTTGTTAACAAAATAAGCCACTCATTATACACAAACAAATAATACCAGTATTTATTAAAGAAATATCTAGCTTACTTTCAATATACTAACTTTAAAGGAAAAGAGAAATAGAAGCAGTAGAGGCAGTATCACCAAGTTAGGTTTTAACCGACACTCAGACTTAAACAGCACTGGAAAACCCATGACACAGCACATCTGAAGTCCCAGTTGGGGAAAGGTCCTGGGCAGCAAGTCCACTCTACTTCATAATCCCAGGATGCAAACTAGTATCATCATCAATCTATGAGTAAACTGCAGCAGTTCTGGTTTCATGTTAATGTTTGTCTTATAAAACTTGGAATGTTGTTAAGCCTGGGACTTGGTTGGCCAGGATCCCTCCAAGGGCTCAACAATGTCAAGGTTAGTCCCTTATCTTATCTATGGTAAAGCAAGTCTTGCACTCACAGCAGTCAGGGCACTCACAATCAATGCAGTGTCCAGGCAGGTTAGAAGCAAGGCCAGAGGTCTACTCTGCTTTGACTCTGAAGCCTAAACAAAACTATTTACTTAATTTCCCTAACAGGGATTAGCAGATATAAACTACTATGCATAAAATAGATACAAAGATTTACTGTATAGAAGAGGGAATTATATTCAATATCTTGTAATGATATAATGGAATATAATCAGAAAAAAATAACTGAATAATTATACTGTACAATATAATAAATTAACTAAGGATCAATTTAAAAAATTGAGTCTCGGATAACAGTAAGATCAAAGTTTATAAATATCTACAGATCCAAATATCCTGCCATAATCAAGTCTGCAGGCTTTCTTATGGCTGAGTAGTATGCTATTGTATAAATATATACCCACATCTTTATCCATTCATCCATGCATTGAGACTTAAATTGTTTCCATATCTTTGATACTGCAAATAATGCTGCAATGAACATAGGGATGCATATATATTTTTGATTTAATATTTCCATGGTCTTTGGATAAATATCCAGAAACTATACAGGGTCACACAGTAGTTTTATTCTCAATTTTTTGAGAAATCTCCATACTGTTTGGTACAATAGCTGTATAAAATTACAATCACACTACTGTCTACAACTGTTTGCATTTGATGACATTATAGATGAACCTTGAGGGTATTATGCTAAGTGAAATAAGCCAGATGGAAAAACACAAATAAGTATGATTTCACTTATAGTGGAATACAAAACATAACAAAAGCAATGAATAAGCAAAATTAAACAAAACTCAGATGAAGAAAACAGTTTAGTGGTTACCAGAAGGAAAAGGAGACAGGTAAGGTGGTCATCTCTTTAAGAATTTTCCCATCCCTTTAAGACTGTGTGATCTACACAAAGACTTTGACATAGTCAATAGAGCAGAAGTAAATGTTTTTCTGAAACTTTTTTGCTTTTTCTATGACAACCTTACCTGCCTCCTGATAAATCTGTATGCAGGTCAAGAAGCAACAGTTAGAATCGGACATGAACAATGGACTGGTTCCAAATTAGGAAAGGAGTCTGTCAAGGCTGTATGTGTCACCCTGCTCATTTAACTTATATGCATGCAGAGTACATGATGAAAAATGCCAAGCTGGATGAAGCATGAGCTGGAATCAAGATTGCTGGGAGAAATATCATTAACCTCAGATATGCAGATGACACCATTCTTATGGCAGAAAGCAAAGAGGAATTAAAGGGCCTCTTGATGAAAGTGAAAGGGGAGAGTGAAAAAGCTGTCTTAAAACTCAACATTCAAAAAACTAACATCATGGCATCCGGCCCTATCACTTCATGGCAAATAGATGCAGAAACAATGGAAACAGTAACAGACTTTTCTTGGGCTTCAAAAATCACTGCAGATGGTGACTGCAGCCATGAAATTAAAAGATGCTTGCTCCTTGGAAGAAAAGTTATGACCAATCTAGACAGCATATTAAAAAGCAGAGACATTAGTTTGCCAACAAAGATCCATCTAGACAAGGCTATGGTTTTTCCTGTAGTCATATATGGATGTGAGAGTTGGACCATAAAGAAAGATGAGTATTGACGAATTAACAGTTTTGACCTGTGATATCGGAGAATACTCTTGAGAGTTCCTTGGACTGCAAGGAGATCAAGCCAGTCAACCTAAAGGAAATCAGTCTTGAGTATTCATTGAAAAGACTGATGCTGAAGCTGAAACTCCAATACTTTGGCCACATGATGCAAAGAATTGACTCATTAGAAAAGACCTTGATGTTGGGAAAGATTGAAGGCAGGAGGAGAAGGGAATGACAGTGGTTGGATGGCATCACCGACTTGATGGACATGAGCTTGAGCAAGTTTTGGAAGATGATGATGGACAGGGAAGCCTGGCGTGTTGCAGTCCATGGGGTCACAAAGAGTCAGACATGACTGAGCAACAGAACTGAACTGAACTGAACTGAGAGGGAAGGGGGTGAGGGAAATTCATGAAAGGGTTCAAGATTATGGTGATGGATGGCAAACACTCTTGTGATGATGATCACTCTGGTGTATACAGATGTTGAACTCAGTGATGTATGCTTGAACAGAATATAATAATACTTTAACATTCTGCAATCTTAAGTAGCCTCAGTTGTCTGCCATCCTATTTAAAATTACTACAGTCCCTTTCCAAGTTTATTTTTCTCCATGGGCTGTATCACCTCCCTCCCCTTCATTTTTTATTGAACTGAAATATATAAAATACAAAATGTACTACTTAACCATTTTTTAAATGTATACTTTAGTGATATTAAATACATTCACATTGTTGTGCAGTGAATACCACCTTCCATCCTAATGGGCTTTGTATCACTTTTTAACCACTATAAAATGTGATAAATTTATCTTATTTGTTATTTTTTATTTCCCTTAAAGAGTTAAACTACATGAGTATGGGCTTGCTTTTCCCCTGGCTTGTTCAGCGTGCTGTATACAGGGTGTAGACAGTGCCTGGCAGGTATTAAGGAAATAACACCTGGATAAATTAATGAGTTAACAAATGGGTGAGCATGTGAATTATGTTAAATTTTTATATTCTTATGGATATTTTTGTTAACCACAAGATTATGATGGATTAACAATTTAAAGATTTAGGAGCAGACAGATATTCTGCATAATTAAATTTTTGTGTTTGGAAAGGATGTAAACATTATAATCTTTTATACTAGTGTTTTTAACAAGAATTTGGTTATCAGAATGAAAGTCTTGTTACTTCGATTTACTATGTAAAGTTAAATAATTTACTTATTTAATTTATTAGATTTGTAAGAGCTGTTTAAGTAATTGGGCAAGATCTATTTGAAGAAAATTGATGTGCTTAAGGAGAAACTAAAGTACATTAAACTTGTAAATGCAATTTGAAATGTTGAAAACAGTTAACTGCCTAAGCAGTTCCAAATATTATTCAAAAATCTCTCAAAAATGCTTGTTAAAATTTAGTAGTCTTATAAGACTTAAAAGGTCATGAAGTGAACTTAATTGTTTAGGAAGAATCAATGTTTTTAAATTGGAAAGTTAATAGATTGATTATACACATGGTAAATTTCAGAAGTTTCTTTTCTACATATAAATCTATTTGTTAGGACACCGTAACAACTCAAATCAACTGTACCAAATATAGTACTTTGAATTATGCTTTTCAAGGAAAAGTGTAAATTTTTCCATTAAACTCTGTATGTTCAGGGAATACCTATTTGGAAGATTTCTTTCTTTAGATAAAACCACCATCTGTTGTAGTAAAAAGAAGACTATTTATAATATTTTCTGTCTATCTACCCTAGTTCAGCAATTCATCATATTGTTACTGAATACAATAAAACAAGGAAACCTTATTTAAAATAAAAACTATTAAAATTTCAATAAACAGAAATCATCAGCCGTGCTAAATATCATTTAACAAAGCTCCACATTCTTCTTAAATTACCCGTTATTCTTTTCACCACTTTTTAAAAAGTTTTGAAGAGTAGGTAGATTGCAATAAATAAAATAAAATGCATTGCAATAGAAATAAGACCATGCTAATTAATATCTTTACTATGCTGAAAATAAAGTTGAGTGAGTTGAGTGAAGTCACTCAGTCATGTCCGACTCTTTGTGACTCCATGGGCGGTAGCTTACCAGGCTCCTCTTTCCATAGGATTTTCCAGGCAAGAGTACTGGAGTGGGTTGCCATTTCCTTCTCCAGATCTTCCCAACCCAGGGATCAAACCCAGGTCTCCCACATTGTAGGCACACACTTTACCATCTTAGCTACCAGGGAAACGCTCTTAAATGTTTCCCAAATTTATACTTTGCCAATAAACTCATGTTTGTTCATCTTTGCATTTTTCAATATGTAAACTATAGGAAGATAATTACTACAAAAGCTTATCATAATTCTAAGCTTGGAGGGAAGTTCAAGAGAGAGGAGACATGAATTCTTATGGCTGATTCGTGTTGATATTTGGCAGAAACTAACATAATTCTGTAAAGCAATTATCCTTAATTGAAAGCTAAATAAATTTAAAATTAAAAGAGAAGCTTGTCATAATTCCAGAGAAATAATAAATTATTATAGAAATAGTATAAACTGAGTTTGGCACTGATTTAAGATATACAAACCTTCAGAAACTATCTTAAGTGCTGAAGGAAAATAATTGTGTGAGCCACAGGCAATCTAGTTCTTCATTAACCTGAGTTATTGTATGACTTATATTCTTAATATTATTCTTTTCACTATTTTTCTCTTGGAATTAAAAAAAAAACAAAACCAGAATTTCAGAGGTGATTGCTTTGCCTTACTTGATATTTGTAAGAACACAGATAGAATATTGTGCTCAGTTTGAGAACATTGAAAATCTAGAGAATGCCCTCTGTTTTCATTCATTCATTCACTCATGGGTACATCAAGCACTTACTGAACATTTACATGGTCCAGGAAACATAAAAGGTAAGTTAAAGTGGGGGACATCCTTTCTTAGGGGTTTGAAGTCTATTCAAGGCAACTTTGGAAATCTTGCTCATTTTCCCCTGGGATGACTTCTAGATTTAAGATTAGTAAGGGTATTATCAAAGTTTATGTAATCATGAAATGGAACAAACTGCCTGCAAAATCTTTAAGAGAAAGTCATCACCTACAGAGTGTGCTTAACCGCACAATTTCCAACGAGCTATATTTAACTCCACAGGCTTGCAGTTGCTACATGTTATAAACTTTTGCTCCCTCAGCCAGAACTAGTGTTTGCAAGAAAAATTACAAAAATAAGCTCTCTACATAGCACATTAGCTAGATATTGATAAAATTTTAAAGAATATGTTATACAAGCTAGCTGATTTACATTGGTAGTATTCTGCCAAAAAAAAAAAAGAAAGGGCACATATACTATTTCTGGACCAGACCTTACTTGATACTTCATTATGGGGTCAAAATTTTAGATCACTAAAATACAGAGACAAAAAGTAAATGTTTTAACCCTTTATGGTCCTATTGAAAAAAAAAAAAGTATTTTCAGTAATTCTAATCCTAAGAACTAGATGTTCTGGACAAAAATAACATAAAACAAAATAAAATCCATTTGAATGCATAGGAAAGCTTACAAATAGCAAGTATTTGTAAGACCTAGGTCCTAAGCAGAATGGAAGTTCAGAGGGTTAGCACAGTATTTGTCAATTCCAAGAGTAACAATGTGAGTGGCAAAATGAGACTGAACATGAAGCTCCAGTTCAAAATAAAAAAAATGAAAGTAGGTTTTAGAGACTACAAAGCAAGGAGAAGTCTAGAAAACATTAGAGGTTTTATGCTATGGCCCCTGAGGCTTCTACCCTAGAAATCAAGGGTGAATAAGAAGAAAGGCTCAAAATTACTCCCTGAGTAGATTAAGATGACCTGGGGTTTCTAGCACTTAGTAGAAGAAAAATCATCTAGAGATTCAAATTACCTATACTTTTCCATTAAAAAGTCTGATATTAAAAGGAAAGTCACCAGGTATTACAGAATCAAAAGAGAAAAAATGAATCAAAATATGTCAGGAAAAAAATCCAAACTGAAGTATGAGAGACAAAATGATAGGAAATACATAAAGGAGCACAAGAAACATGTGGCATGGTAAAAGCGTCCATCATATGTGAAACTGGAGTCTCAGAAAGAGGAGAGAGGCCATGGGGTAGCAGTAATGTGTGAAGAAAGAATGCCTGAGACTTTTGCCCAGATTGGTTCTCATGAGGAAGATCCGAGAAAAATCCCCTGTGGCTTAGACAGAAAGAAAAAGTAATCCTCTTGAAAAACACTGAATGCATTCTCCATAACCTACTCTCTAGAGGAAAATAACCTCAGCAGAGCTTCATCTCAAGTGAGGGAAGGGCACTTATACTTCACTGTAGTCCCCTCTAGAATTTCTGTCTCATATACAGAAGAAATCTCTTGGAAAGGTGACCTTCCAAGGACACAGATCCACACAAAGACCTAGATTTAATTTTAGAATTACAGAATACCTCCCCTCCCTTCCCCACACCCTGATGGAACATATCATCAAGGTTCCAACTTAGCAACAGTGAATTATGCTGAAAAAGCTGTGAGACACAGACACTCTCTAAAGAGAATGACTATGGGGAGGCAGTCCCAAGATGGTGGAGGAATAGAATGGGGAGACCACTTTCTCCCCCACAGATTCAGCAAAACATTATTTGAATGTGGAGTAACTTCCACAAAACAACTTCTGAACGCATTCAGAGAACACCAGGCACCCAGAAAGGCAGCCCGATCTCTTTGAAAGGACATAGAACAAAATAAAGGTGGAAAACAGAGACAAAGGATTTAAGGATGAGACCTGTCCTGGGGAGGGAGTCGTGAAGGAGGAGAAGCTTCTACACAATATGAAACCCTCTCACAGGCAGTCAGTGGGGAGTTCTGGAATCTCAGAGGGAACATAACTAGGGGGGGGGGGAACCCACAGAATACCTGCCTAACCACAATTACCAGTGGAGAAGCAGCTCAGACTCTCACTTCCACCAGCATCAAGAGGGGGCTGGGCAGAGGCACGGGCTGCATCATTGGTCCTTAGGGAAATGACCAGGTTTGAATGTCATAAGGACAATCTGAGGGGATTAATGTAACATAGCAACCCAAACTGTGGGATCACCAGAGGAACAGAAAAAAAAAAAATCTTTTCCATGAAAAGGCTCTATCATTGCACAGTGACCCCTGGCACACTCACAGAACAAAGAATTGCACCCTCAGTTCAGTTCAGTTGCTCAGTCGTGTCCGACTCTGCAACCCCATGAATTGCAGCACGCCAGGCCTCCCTGTCCATCACCAACTCCTGGCATTCACCCAAACTCATATCCATCGAGTTGGTGATGCCATCCAGCCATCTCATCCTCTGTCGTTCCCTTCTCCTCCTGCCCCCAATTCCTCCCAGCATCAAAGTCTTTTCCAATGAGTCAACTCTTCACATGAGGTGGCCAAAGTACTGGAGTTTCAGCTTTAGCATCAGTCCTTCTACCGGATACCAAAGGAGAGCAAGTCTGCTGCCTTTAATGGCCCTCCCTCCCTGGAGGAAGAGAGGCAGGTGTGGGAAGCCAGAGGCAGAAGGCAAGGGGCCACTGCAATCTCAGCCCCAGAGACCACATCTTCTGCCAAAGTGTGAGCAGGCTCCCAGTTGCTAACCACATCTTCCTGGGATCGTGGATGGTTCACATTGGCCAGGAGTGTCACAACCTGAGATCAGCTTCCACTACACATTTGGACAGTGCTCTCTCAGCGCATTCAGGAAACTGACAACTGGGACTGGGGAGGTGCATAAGATGCACAGCCCACCTGGAACAGTGAGTTTGTGAAGCACCCAGTTGCCTGAGCAGCTTCGACCTGGAAAGGGCACAAAATGCACAGCCCATCTGGGTCTGTGACCTTGCAGAGCATTCGACAGCCTGAGAGGCTTAGACCTGGGAGGTGCACGAAAAACAGGACCCACTTGGGATAGTGTCCTCATGGAGCACCTGGGAACCTGGGCAGTGTGCATCCAGGAAATACATGCTACCTTGGGCTCCAGCAAATCCAGTGTGGTCCATCCACTAAGAGCACTCCCCACATGTCAGTGGTATTTATTTGCACTGCCCCTCCCTCTCCACAGCACAACAGAGCAAATGAGCCTGAACAAGTGGCCACCTCCACCCCCTCATGTCAGGGTGGAAATTAGACACTGAAAAGACTTGCAAGAAGAAGAAGTCAAAACAAGCAAAGAAGGGGGAACCACCCTAGAAGTGACCAGTGCAATAGATTAAAACCCTGGAGTTAATGCTGAGACTGTGCATTTGAGGAGCAACTATAGACTTTGAGAATAATTACAAGCCACAGTAAGAGACTATCTGACCCTGAACTGACCCCACACTGCCCACAACAGATCCAGAGAAATTTCTGGATATATTTTTACTTTTATCACTTTTTAATTTTTTTTTAAAATTTAGCTCTCTTACTCGTTTAACTTTCATTTTTATAGCCTACTATTACATTAAAAATTATTTTTAAAAACAAACTCCATATTTTTTAAATTTATGTAATTGATTTTATTTTGCATTTTTATATTGTATTTTTGAGAGTCTAATCTCTATTCTAGGTTTTTAATCTTTGTGCCTTTAAGAATCTAATCTTTAGTATCTATTTTCACTTAGGGATTTGATTGCTGGTTTGATTGCTCTCTCTCCTTTTAACACTCCCTATTCTCCTCCTGGTCACCTCTATCTCCTTCCTCCCTCTTCTCTTCTCTTCTCTTCTCTTCTCTTCTCTTCTCTTCTCTTCTCTTCTCTTCTCTTCTCTTCTCTTCTCTTCTCTTCTCTTCTCTTCTCTTCTCTTCTCTTCTCTTCTCTTCTCTATATAAGTCTGTGAATCTCTCTGGGTCTTCCTGGCTGTGGAGAGCTGTTTCACTATAAACCTGGGTTTTTTATCTTTTGCGCTGTGTGGATGGACAAGTCTTGAGGCTACTGTAAAACAGGGTCCAAAACCTAGAGGCAGAATGCTCAGCTCCAAAACTTCAGACCATCATAGAACTCCTGATCTCAGGGAATATTAATGGACAAGAGCACATCCAAAAGTCACTATACCTACACTGAAACCAAGCTTCACCCAAGAGTCAGCAAGTTCCAGCGCAAAACACATCATGCTAATTCTCCAGCAAAACAGGAATACAACCCTGAGCATTGAAAGATGGGCTTCCCAAAGCCGTGCTAAACCTATGGACACCCCAAAACTCACTACTGGACACTTCATTGCACTCCAGAGAGAAGATCCAGTTCCATCCAGCAGAACACAGACACAAGTTCCCCCAAGCAAGAAACCTTGGCAAGCCACTGGTTCAACTGCACCCACAGAGAGTGGGCTCTAAAATTAATAAGAGCCACAGCTCTTCAGCCTACAGAAAGGGGACCTCAAATACAGCAATCTAAACAAAATGAAAAGGCAGAGAAATATCCAGCAGGTGAAGGAACATGATAAAAACCCACCAAATCAAACAAAAGAGGAGGAGATAGGGAGTCTACTTGAAAAAAAATTCAAAATAATGATAATAAAAATGATCCAAAATCTTGAAAACAAAATGGAGTTACAGATAGAGACGCAGACTGAGAAGATGCAAGAAATGTTTAACAAGGACCTAGAAGAAACAAAAAAGAGTCACTCAATAATGAACAGGACAATAACTGAGATTAAAAACACTCTGGAGAGAACCAACAGTAGAATAATTGAGACAAAAGAAAAGATAAGTGAGGTGGGAGACAGAATGGTAGAAATAAGTGAAGCAGAGCAGAAAAAAAAAGAAAAAGAAATGAGGACAACTGCAGAGACCTTTGGGACAATGTTAAACACCCCAACATTTGAATCATAGGTGTCCCAGAAGAAGACAAAAAGAAAGGACATGAGTAAATGCTTGAAGAGATAATAGTCGAAAACATCCCTAAAATGGAAAAGGAAATAGCCACCCAAGTCCAAGAAACTCAGAGAGTCTCAAACAGGATAAACCCAAGGTGAAACACCCCCAATATACATAATAATCAAAATAACAAAAATGAAACACAAAGAGTAAGTATTAAAAGCAGCAAGGAGAAAGCAACAAATAAATAACATACAATGTAATCCCCATAAAGATAACAGCTGATTTTTCAATAGAAACTCTTCAGGCCAGAAGGGAATAGCCGGAAATACTTTAATGAAAGAGAAAAGTCTACAACCTGGATTACTCTACCCAGCAAGGATTTCATTCAGATTTGGAGAAATCAAAAGCTTTACAGACAAGAAAAAGCTGAGAGAATTCAGCACCGCCAAATCAGTTCTTCAATGCAAAACAAGTTTATAAAAATGAACCCCAAACAACAAAGTAAATGGTAACAGGATCATCAGTTCAGTTCAGCCGCTCAGTCATGTTCAACTCTCTTATCAATAATTATCTTAAACATAAATGGGTTAAATGCTCCAACTGAAACACAGAGATTGGCCAAATGGATACAAAAACAAAACCCCTATATATGCTGTTTATAAGAAACCCACCTCAAACCTAGGGATGGAGCTGGAAAAATATATTTCATGCAAATGGAGACCAAAATAAAGTGAGAATAGCAATATTCTTACCAGATTAAAAAAATTTATTTCCTCAGGGTGTATGCCTAGGAGTGGGATTGCTGGGTCCTATGGTGATGGAGGAGCCTAGTGGGCTGCATTCCGTGGGGTCGCTAAGAGTCGGACATGACTGAGTGACTTCATTTTCACTTTTCACTTTCATGCATTGGAGAATGAAATGGCAACCCACTCCAGTTTTCTTGCCTGGAGAATCCCAGGGACAGGGGAGCCTGGCGGGCTGCCATCTATGGGGTCACGCAGAGTCGGACACGACTGAAGTGACTTAGCAGCAGCAGCAGCAGCAGCAGCAGCATGGCGGTTTTATCCCCCCTTTTTTATTTTTTTATTTTTTAAGGAATCTCCAGGGTTGAAAAAGACACATGTATCCCATTGTGTATTGCAGCACTATTTACAATAGCTAGAACATGGAAGCAACCTAGATGTCCATCAACAGATAAATGGATAAAGAAGTCGTGGCACATATATACAATGGAATATTAATCAGACATAAAAAGGAATGCATTTGAGTCAGTTCTGATGAGATGGATGAACCTAGAACCTATTATACAGAGTGAAGTGAGTCAGAAAGAGAAAGATAAATATCAATTTCTAAAACACATGTTTGGAATATAGAAAAATGGTACTGAAGAAATTATTTACAGGGCAGTAATAGAGAAACAGACATAGAGGATAGACTTATGGGCACGGGGAGAGGGGAGGAGAGGGTGAGATGTGTGGAAAGACTTATGTGGAAACTTACATTACCAAATGTAAAACAGATAGCCAACGGGAATTTGTTGCATGGCTCAGGAAAACTCAAACAGGGACTCTTATCAACCTAGATGGGTGGGATGGGGACTGAGATGGGAGGGAGTTTCAAAAGGAATGGGATATATGCCATAACGGTGGTGTCATCTGCATACCTGAGGTTATTGATATTTCTCCCGGCAATCTTGATTCCACCTTTTGCTTCCTCCAGCCCAGCGTTTCTCATGATGTACTCGCCTTATGAGTTAAATAAACAGGGTGACAATATACAGCTTTGACACACTCCTTTTCCTATTTTGAACCAGTCTGTTGTTCCATGTCCAGGTCTAACTATTGTTTCCGATCTGCATACAGGTTCCTCAAGAGGTAGGTCAGGTGGACTGGTATTCCCATCTCTTTCAGAATTTTCCACGTTTACTGTGATCCACACAGTCAAAGGCTTTGGCATAGTCAATAATGCAGAAAGAGATGTTTTTGTGGAACTCTTTTACTTTTTTGATGATCCAGTGGATGTTGACAATTTGATTTCTGGTTCTTCTGCCTTTTCTAAATCCAGCTTGAACATCTGTAAGTTCGCTGTTCACGTATTGCTGAAGCCTGGCTTGGAGAATTTTGAGCATTACTTTACTAGCATGTGAGATGAGTGCAATTGTGCGGTAGTTTGAGCATTCTTTAGCATTGCCTTTCTTTGGGACTGGAATAAAAACTGACCTTTTCTAGTTCTGTGGCCACTGCTGAGTTTTCTAAATTTGCTAACACCTATGGACAGATCAACCAAATAGAAAATTAACAAGGAAACACAAGTTTTAAATGATACAATGGGCCAGTTAGACCTAATTGATATCTAGAGAGCATTTCATCCAAAAACAATGGACCTCACCTTTTGCTCAAGTGCACACGGAATGTTCTCCAGGATATAGCACATCCTAGACCACAAATCTAGCCTTGGTAAATTTTTTAAAAACTGAAATCATTTCAAGCATCTTTTCTGATCACAACACAATAAGATTAGACATTAACTACAGGAAAAAATGAAAATAAAAACACAAACATAGGAAGGCCAAACAACACACTTCTGAATAACCAACAGATCACAGAAGAAACCAAGAAGGAAATAAAGATATGCATAGAAACAAATGATAATGAAAATACAACAGCACAAAACCAATGGGATTCAGTAAAAGCAGTGCTAAGAGGGAAGTTCACAGCAATACAAGCCTACATCACTAAACAAGAAGAACATCAAATAAACAATCTAAACTTACATCAAAAACAACTGGAAAAAGAAGAACAAAAACTCCCAAAGTTAGCAGAAGAAAATAAATGATAAAAATCAGAGCAAAAATAAATGAAAAAGAAATGAAGAAGACTATATCAAAGATCAACAAAACTAAAAGTTGGTTCTTTGAAAAGATAAACAGAATAGAAAAACTTAGCCTGACTCATCAAGGAAAAAAAAGGAGAATAATCAAATCAATAAAATTAGAAATGAAAGTGAAGAAATCATAACAGACATCACAGAAATATAAAAGATCATAAGAGACTACTGTGAGCAACTATATGCTAATAAAATGGACAACTTGGAAGAAATGGTCAAATTCTTAGAAAAGTGTAACCCTCCAAAATTGAACCAGGAAAAAATATAAAATCTGAGCAGACCAATCAGAGGTATGGAAATCAAAACTGTAATCAAAAAATCTTTCAACAAACAAAAGCCCAGAACCAGATACCCTACTCAAACTCTTCTAGAAAATTGCAGAGGAAGGCAAACCCCCAAACTCATTCTATGAGACTACAGTCACCCTGATACCAAAATCAGACAAAGATGACATACACAGAGATCACACACACATACATACACACACACAGAGAAAGAAAACTACAGGCAGGCCAATGTCACTGATGAACATAGATGCAAAAATTCTCAACAAAATTCTAGCAAACAGAATTTAACACATATTTAAAAGATCATGCATCATGACCAAGTGGGCTTTATTCCAGTGATGCAAGGATTCTTTAATATTTGCAAATCAATCAATGTGGTGCACCATATTAACAAATTGAGGAAACGGAGAGAAGACGACAGAAAAGTAGCACAGGAAGATCACCAACCCTCCCCCAAATACATCAAAAACTCATCAAGTTATGGAACAACTCCTACAAAGCAACCTCTAGGTGACAAGACCCCAGGCCTCCAGGGGGACAGGCTAAGCTCCCTGAAATGAGGTAGGAGAGAGGAGGGAGACATGAAAAGGGGAAAGAACATCAGGGCAGCAGCTTGTGCCCCAAGGAGCAGGGAGAGAGCCCTAAAACAAGAGTAGTTAGGTACAGGGAAACTCCCTCACAGGCAGGCCCAAAGGAGAGCTCTGAAGTCTTGGAAAACCAGGCAAAGTAGGCACTGGAGCAGTAAGCAGAGAACGCTGCACTTTTCAGCCCATTCACAACTCATGGACGGTGGACCCAAACAGATAGCAGCTCGGGAACCAAGAGTGGTGAGCATACACACCCAGCCAGCGCACACAACCCTCGTGTGCTGTTCCTTACAGCCCAGAGGGCGGGCCCAGGTAGCCGAGTGTGACAGGGCAAACAAACCTAGTTAGCGGGCATCACAGTGGGCAGGCCCAGGTAGCCGACAAGCAAACACAGCTGGTGCAAAGGGCGGGACTGGGGTGCCGATAGAGGGGAGGTGTACTGATGTGGGCAGCACACACGACCCTCCCGGCACAGCTAAAAGAAAAACAAATAACCCCTGCTACCAAGAGTGCAGGCAGTGAGAGGAAACAAGTGCACATAAACCCTCTGACACTGAAGGCGGGCATGGGGAGCCAAAACAAGTTCACACTAGCCCTGAGACGCAGAGACCAGCCTGGGGAGCTGAAACAAGTGCACACAAGCCTGTGACACAGAGGGTGAACCTAGGGAACTCAGAATCAAGTGCGCACAACCCTGCGACACAGAGGGTGAGCTTAGGGGGCCTGAGGGAAGCCTACACAAGTCGCTGCGATGCAGAAGGATCCACAGAAGCACCTACCTAGCAAGTTTCGGCCTGCAGCGCAGGGCGGGACAGGGGAACAGAACCACCAGCAATGATCCCAGAGACAAGCAGGGGACTGGTAGCACTGCAGTTATGCTGAGAGAGCCACTTTGGAGCAGCTGCGGAAATAGACACGCCTAGTACCGCAAACTGCACTGAATACCGCAAAAGCTAGAACAACTGCTCCAAGTCATACTGAACCCGTAAACACTCCAAAACCTACTACTGCACACTGCACTGCCCTTCAGAGAGACGAGATCCAGCTCCATCAACCAGAACACAGGCACAAGCTCTGCCAACCAGGAAAACATCACAGGGCATTAAGCCAACCCCATCCACAGGGGCAGACTCCACAGCCAAGAATTATGACCTTGAAAACCCTTTTTAAATTTTTTTGCCTTTCTTTTTCTTTTCTTTTTTTTTCTGTTATAAATCACACTGTTTATTCCCCCAACATATATCCACTTTCAGACTAGCATTTAGGGGTGCTGTGGAGTTTTCCTCTTTGTTTTTCTTGTTATTAAAAAAAAATCATTTTAAGATTGTTTCTTCTTATAAATTACATTGCTTTTTCCCCAACATGTATCCACCATCACATTAGTTTCTTGCAGTGCTGTGGAGCTTTCCTTGTTAAAAAAAAAAAAAAAAATTCATTTTAAGATTTTTTTTTCTTTTTTTCCTATAAATCACATGGTTTATTCCCCCAACATATTTCCACCCCCATATTTGTTTTTTGCAGTGTTGTGGAGTTTTCTTCTTCGTGTTTCTTGTCAAAAAGAAAAAAAAAAGCAAGGAAAAGGTTCATTTTAGGTTATCTTCTTTTTTTCTGTTTCTCACTTTTGTTTTCCTTTTTTCTTGATGAGTTTTTTGGATTTTTGGGGGGGGGGGGAGATATATTCAACTGCTTTTCCTACTGTTCTGTACTGGCTGTAGCTATTCCTGAATATATATAAATCTTTTCCACACACATCTATTCATCTTTGCTTTTCTATTTTTTTCTTTTCTCTCTCTCTTTTTAAATTTTGTAATCCTCTTCTCCACCCCCTCCTTTTTTC
The DNA here is from genome assembly GCF_016772045.2 of Ovis aries. NCBI lineage: Eukaryota > Metazoa > Chordata > Mammalia > Artiodactyla > Bovidae > Ovis > Ovis aries. The sequence continues at coordinate 2,879,905 of NC_056059.1, forward strand.
TTTTCCCTCCCTTTTCCTCTTTCATCTGTCTCTTTTTTTATTCTCCCTTTTTTCCTTCACTCTTTCTTCTTTCACAATGTAAGTTAAATTTTTGAGCTCTCCATGCTATATTCCCCAGGTGGACTTCTGCTCATGCTCAGATTTCCAAAATGAGCATTAGCTAACTCTGTTTTCAATTGATTGATATCACCTCTAGTTTCCTTTGCTCACCAAATCAATCTTCTGTACTTTTTATTAGAACACTTTGGTTATAATTGTGTGTGTGTGTGTATATATCCCACTGTTTCTGCAATTACCTGCTTTATCTCCTTCCACTAGAATACAGGCACAAGTCACCCCCAATAAGAAATTAACATAAGCCACCCAACCAATATTTCCTTCCAAGGGCAAAAATCAAAAGGAAGAAATAATACTACCCTAAAGCCTGGGGAAGAGACCTCAAGTGGAGCAAATTGGGGGTGGGGGGTGGGGAGAGACAATGAAAAGACAGAGAAATACAATACAAATGAAAGAGCAAGGTAGAAATGCACAAGATCAAATAAATGAGGAAATAAATAATCTCCCAGAAAAAAAATTCAGAATAATGATAGTAAAGATGCTCCAAAGACTTGAAAAAAGAATGGAAAAAATGCAAGAAGCATTTAGCACAGTTAATACAGTCACCAAGGAAATAGAAAAAATAAAGAATAAGCAAACACAGATGACTAATACAATTACTGAAATTAAAAATACCCTAGCAGGAACCAATGACAGAATAACTGAAGCAGAGGAACAGATAAGTGAGCTGGAGGATAGAATGGTGGAAATAACTGCTGAAGAGAAGAATAAAAGGAAAGAAATGAAAAAAATTGACGAAAGCCTCAGAGACCTTTGGGACAATATTAAACACACCAACATTCGAGTTATAGGGGTCCCAGAGGAAGAAGACAAAAAGAAAGGCACTAAGAACATTTTTGAAGAAATTATAGTTGAAAACTTCCCCAACATGGGAAAGGAAATAGTCAATCAAGTTCAAGAAGTGCAGAGAGTCCCCTACAGGTTAAACCCAAGGAGAAACACATTGAGATACATATTAATCAAACTAATAGAGATTAAGCACAAGGAAAGAGTATTAAAAGCAGCAAGGGAAAAGCAACAAGTAACATGCAAGGGAAAATCCATATGATTCACAGCAGATCTTTCAGCAGAAACTATACAGGCCAAAAGGGAATGGCAGGATATATTTAAAGTACTGAGACAGAAAAACCTACTACCCCAATTACTATATCTGGCAAAGATCTCATTCAGAATTGGTGGAGAAATCAAAAGTTTCATGGACAAGTGGAAGTTAAGAGAATTCAGCACCACCAAACCAGCCTTGCAACAAATACTAAAGGGATTTACATAGCCAGTAAACACAAGAGAAAGGAAAGACCTACAAAAACAAACCCCCCCAAATCAAGAAGATGCCAGTAGGAACACGTGTATCAATAATTACCTTAAATGTAAATGGATTACATTCACTAACCAAAAATGCAGACTGACTTAATGGATACAAAACCAAAACCCATACATATGCTGCCTCTAGCAGACCCACTTCAGACCTAGAGACATATACAGACTGAAGGCAAAAGGATGGAAAAGATATTCCATGTGAATTGAAACCAAAAGAAAGCTGCAGTGGCAATCTTTATTTTAGACAAAATAGACTTTAAAATAAAGAATATCATAAGAGACAAAGAAGGACACTACATAATGATCAAGAGATCAACCCAAGAAGACATAACAACTGTAAATGTCTATGCAACCAACATAGGAGCACCTCAATACATAAGGCAAACACTAACAGGCATAAGAGGGGAAATCAAAAGCAACACAATAATAGCGGTGACTTTAACACCCCACTGTCATCAATGGACAGATTATCAAAACAGAATCAGTAAGGAAACACAAACCTTAAAGGAAACATTAGACCAGATGGACCTAATTAATATCATCAGGACTTTCCATTCAAATGCAGAAGAATACACTTTCTTCTCAAGTGCACATGGAACATTTTCCAGGATAGACCACATCTTGGGCCACAAATCAAGCCACAGTAAATTTAAGAAAATTGAAATTGTATCAAGTATCTCCTCTGACCACAGTGCTATGAGACTAGAGATCAACTACAGGGAAAAAACAAACAAACAAACCAGCAAAAGGCACAAACTCATGGAGATTAAACAAAACATTACTAAATAACAAAGAGGTTACTGAAGAAATAAAGTTTTTAAAAAAAGAAATAAAAAGATTCCTAAAAACAAATGACAATGAAAACAACATGATGACAAAACCTATCAGACCTAGCAAAAGCAGCTCTAAGAGGGAGGTTTATAGCAATATAGTCATACCTCAAGAAGCAAGAAAAGCATTGAATAGACAGCCTAACTCTACATCTAAAGCAGCTAGGAAAAGAAGACCAAAAAACCTCAAAGTCAGCAGAAGGAAGGAGATCATAAAAATCAGAGCAGAAATAACTGAAAAAGAAATGAAAGAAAAGATTATTAACCTAAAAAGATTATTAAAACTAAAAGTTGGTCCTTTGAGAAGATAAACAAAACTGACAAACCACTAGCCAGACTCATCAAGAAAAAAGGGAATTGCAAACACTGAAATTCAAACAGTGATCAAAAGTCTTCCCAAAAACAAAAGTCCAGGGCCAAATGGCTTAAGAGGGGAATTTTATCAAACATTCAGAGAAGGGCTAATGCCTATTTTCATGAAACTCTTACAAAAATGGAAGAGAAAGGAACACTTTCAAACACATTCTATGAGGTCACAATCACCCTGATACCAACACCAGAAAAGACAACACAAAAGAAGAAAATTACAGGCCAATATCATTGATGAACATAGATGCAAAATCCTCAATAAAATTCTAGCAAAAAGAATCCAACAACACATTAAAAAGCTCATACACCATGATCAAGTCAGGCTTATACCAGGAATATAAGGATTCTTTGATATATGCAAATAAATCAAAGTGATACACCACATCAACAAACTGAAAGATAAAAATCATATATTCATCTCAATAGATGCAGAAAAAGCCTTTGACAAAATCCAGCATCCGTTTATGATATTAAAAAAAAAAAAGCCTCAAAAAATGGGCATAGAAAGAACCTACCTCAACATAGTAAAGACCATATATGAAAAGACTACAGCAAATACTATTCTCAATGGTGAAATACTAAAAGCTTTTCCTCTAAGATCAGGAACAAGACAAAGGTGTCCACTCTCACCACTATTATTCAACATTGTTTTGGAAGTCCTAGCTACAGCAATTAAAGAAAAAAAAGAAAAAGAAATAAAAGGAATCTAGATCGGAAAATAGGAAGTAAAACTCTCACTGTTTGCAGATGACAAGATACTATACATAGAACCCCCACCCCAGCCAAAAACAAACAAAGAAACAAAACTATCAGAAAATTACTAGAGCTAATCAGCGAATTCAGCAAAGTCATGGAATACAAGGTCAATACACAGAAATCACTTGCATTTCTATATACCAACAATGAAAAATCAGAGAGAAATTAAAGAATTAATGCCATTCTCCATTGCAACAAGAACAATAAAATATCTAAGAATAAATCTACCTAAGGAAACAAAAGACCTGTGTATAGAAAAGTATGAGACCTATGAAAGAATTCAAAGACAACATAAACAGATGGAGAAATATTCCATGTTCCTGGAAGGGGGGAAGTCAGTATTGTGAAAATGACTATACTACCAAATGCAATTAACAGATTCCATGTGATCCCTATCAAATTACCAATGATTTTTTTTTTCACAGAACTAGAGCAAAAAATTTCACAATTCATATGGAAACACAAAAAAACCCAAATAGCAAAAGCCGTCTTGAGAAAGAAGAATGGAGCTGGAGGAATCAACCTTCCTGACTTCAGACTATACTACAAAGCTATAGTCATCAAGACAGTATGGTACTGGCATAAAAACGCATATATAGACCAATGGAACATGATAGAGAACCCAGAGATAAATGCACTCCCCTATGGGTACCTTACTTTTTGCAAAGGAAGGAAGAATATACAATGGGGCAAAGACAGCCTCTTCAGTAAGTGGTGCTGGGAAAATGGACAGCTACGTGCAAAAGAATGAAATTAGATCACTATTTAATGCCACACAAAGATGAACTCCAAATAGATTAAAGACCTAAATGTAAGACCAGAAACTAATAAACTCTTAGAGAAGAACACAGGCAGAACACTTGATGACATAAATCAAAGCAAGATCTTCTATGACTCACCTCCTAAAGTAATGGAAATAAAAACAAAAATAAACAACTAGGACCTAATTAAACTTAAAAGCTTTTGCACAGCAAAGAAACTACACACAGGTGAAAAGACAACCCTCAGAATGGGAGAAAATAATAGCAAGGGAAACAACTGATAAAGAATTAATTTACACAATATATAAGCAGCTTATACAACTCAATATCAAAAAAGCAAACAACCCAATCAAAAAGTGGGAAAGGGACCTGAAGAGATGTTTCTCCAAAGAAGACATACAGATGGATAACAAGGACATGAAAAGATGCTCAATATCACTCATTATAAGAGAAATGAAAATCAAAACTAGAATGAGATACCACCTCATACAGTCAGAATGGCCATCATCAAAAAGTCTACAAACAATAAATTCTGGAGAAGGTGTGGAGAAAAGGAACACTCTTGCATTGCTGTTGGGAATGTAAACTGATACAGCCACTATGGAAGATGGTACAGAGACTCCTTAAAAAGCTAGGAATAAACTCACCATTTGACACAGCAATCCCACTCCTAGGCATATACCCTGAGGAAATAAAAACTGAAAAAGACACATGTACCATAATGATTGAGGGCAGGAGGAGAGGGGGATGACAGGATGAGATGGTTGGATGGCATCACTGACTCAATGGACATGAATTTGGGTAAACTCTGGGAGTTGGTGATGGACAGGGAGGCCTGGTGTGCTGCAGTCCATGGGGTTGCAAAGAGTTGGACATGACTGAGCAACTTAACTGAATCACAATGTTCATTGTAGCTCTATTTACAATAGCTAGAACATGGAAGCAACCTAGATATTCATCGACAGATGAACGGATAAAGAAGCTACGGTACAATAGAATACTACTCAGCCATAAAAGGAATACATTTGAATCTGTTCTAATGAGGTGGACAAAACTAGAGCCCATTATACAGAGTGAAGTAAGTCAGAAAGAGAAATACAAATATTATATACTGATATATATATGGAATCTGAAGAGATTGCACTGATTAATTTATTTTCAGGGCAGCAATGGAGAAACAGACATAGAGAACAGACCTATGGACTAGGTGGGAGGAGAGGAGGGAGAAGGGGAGAGATATGGAGAGAGTAACATAGAAATTCACAATACCATGTGTAAAACAGGTAGCCAATGGGAATTTGCCATATGACTCAGGGAACTCAAACAGGGGCTCTGTAACAGTCTGAAGGGTGGAGTGGGAAGGGAGATGGGAGGGAGGGGACATGGGTGTATCTATGTCTGGTTCTTGTTGATGTATGACAGAAAACCACAAAATTATGTAAAGCAGTTATTTTTCAATTAAAAATGAGATGCAGAGAAAGCCTTTGACAAAATTCAACACCCATTTATGATTTTTAAAAAATACTTTCCAAAAAGCAGGCATAGAAGGAACATACCTCAACATAATAAAAAACATATATGATAAACCTACAGCAAACATTATCCTCAATGGCAAAAAGCTGAAAGCATTTTGTCTAAAATCAGGAAAAAGACAAGGATACCCACTCTCACCACTACTATTCAACATGGTTTTAGAAGTCTTAGCCACAGCAATCAGAGAAGAAAAAGAAATAAAAGTATCCAGATCGCAAAAGAAGTAAAACTCTAACTGTTAGCAGATAACATGATCCTCTACATAGAAAACCCTAAATATACCACCAGAAAATTACTAGAGTTAATCAATGAATATAGTGAAGTTGCAGGATATAAGATTAATACACTGAAGTCCCTTGAATTCCTATACTCTAACAATGACAAAACCGAAAGAAATGAAGGAAAGAATTCATTGCAATGAAAAGAATAAAATCCTTAGGAATAAATTTACTTAAGGAAACAAAAGACCTATATATAGAGAAGTATAAAATACTGAAGAAAGAAATCAAAGATGATACAAATAGATGGAGGAATATACTATGTTTGTGAATTGGAAGAATCAATATAGTAAAAAGTACTATACTACCCAAAGCAATCTATAGATTCAACGCAGTCCCATCAAGCTACCAACAGCATTTTTCAGAGAACTAGAACAAACAAACAAAAAATTTCACAATTTGTATGAAAAGAATAAACCTCGAATAACCAAAGCAATCTTGAGAAAGAAGAATGGAACTGGAGGAATCAACCTGCCTGACTTCAGGCTCTACTACAAAGCTATAGTCATCAAGACAGTAGTATGGTACTGGCACAAAGACAGAAATACAGTTCAATGGAACAAAATAGAAAGCCCAGAGATAAATCCACACACCTATGGACACCTTGTCTTTGACAATGGAGGGAAAAATATACAATGGAGAAAAGATAATCTCTTTAACAAGAGGTGCTGGGAAAACCGGTCAAGCATGTGTAAAAGAGTGAAGATAGAACAACTACAAAAATAAACTCAAAATGGATTAAAGATCTAAATGTAAGACCAGAAACTAGAAAACTCTTAGAGGAAACATAGGTAGAACACTCTCTGACATAAATCACAGCATGATACTCTATGACCTACTTCCCAGAGTAATAGAAATAAAAACAAAGATAAACAAATGGGAGCTAATTAAACTTAAAAGCTTTTGTACAACAAAGGAAACTATAAGCAAGGTGAAAAGACAGCCTTTAGAATGGGAGAAAACTGTAGCAAACAAAACAACTGACAAATAATTAATCTCCAAAATATGCAAGGAGCTCATATAGATGAATACCAGATAAACGAACAACCCAATAAAAAAGTGGGCAAAAGAACTAAACAAAGAAGCTAATAAACACATGAAAAGATGTTCAACATCACTTATTGTTAGCAAAATCAAAATTATAATGAGGTATAATTTCATGCTGGTCAGAATGTCTATGATCAAAAAGTCTGCAGACAATAAATGCTGGACAGGGTGTGGAGAAAAGGGAACCCTCTTACACTGTTGGTGGAAATGCAAACTGGTATGGCCACTATGGAGAACAGTGTGGAGATTCCTTAAAAAACTGGGAGTAAATCTGGCATACAACCCAGCAATCCCAGTGCTGGGTACATACCCCGAGGAAACCATAACTAAAAGAGACACATGTATCCTAATGTTCACTGCAGCACTATTTACAACAGCTGGGACATGGAAGCAACCTAGATGTCCATTGACAGACAAACGGATAAGGAAGGTGTGGTACATATACACAGAGGAATATTACTCAGCTATAAAAAGGCATGCGTTTGAGTCAGTTCTAATGAGGTGGATGAAACTAGAGCCTATTATACATAAGTAAATGTATAGAAGAAAAAAGAAGCAAATCAGAGAGAGAAACACAAAGGCTGTATATTAATGCATATATATGGAATTTAGAAAGACAGTAATGATGATCCTATATGCAAGGCAGCAAAAGAGACAGGTGTAAATAGCAGACTTTTGGACTCTGTGGGAGAAGGTGAGGGTGGGACAATTTGAGAGAATAGCATTGAAACATGTATATTACCATATGTAAAGTAGATGACCAGGGCAATTTCAATGCATGAAACAGGGCACCCATAGCTGGTGCTTTTGGACAACCAAGAAGGATGGGGTAGAGAAGGAAGTGGGAGGGGGTTCAGGTTGGGGGAACTCATGTGTACCCATGGCTGATTCTTGTCAATATATAGAAAAACCATCACAATATTGGAAAATAATTATCCTCCAATTGAAATTAATTAATTTTTAAAAAGAGAGAGAGCAAGTACTTATGAAAGCATAAAGCCAAAATAAGGGAGGAAAAAAAAAAAAAAACAGACTGTAGAGAAATTTGGAGCCCCTGGTACTTAATACCAGACAGAAACATTAAACACAAGTGAGTTTCTAGCCAGACTAATATAACACCTCACAGACTGTAAACTGCTTTGTTATTGTTCAGTCACTAAGTCATGTCTGACTCTGTGACCCCATGAACTGTAGCACATATCAGGCTTTTGTTTCCTTCACCATCTCCCAGAGTTTGCTCAAACTCATGTCCATTGAGTCAGTGATTCCATCCCATTATCTTATCCTCTGTCTCCCTCTTTTCCTCCCACCCTCAAACTTTATCAGCATCACAGTCTTTTCCAATGAGTCAGTTCCTTGCATCAGGTGGCCAAAGTATTGGAACTTCAGCTTCAGCGTCAATCCTAATGAATATTCAGGGTTGATTTCCTTTAGGATTGACCAATTTGATCTCCTTGCTTTCCAAGGGACTTTGAGAGTCTTCTCCAGCACCACAATTTGAAAGCATCAGTTCTTGGTGCTCAGCATCATTATCTGATATATCATGTCTGGCTTTTAACAACAACAAAATTACATGGTATGCTAAAAAGCCATAAAAAGCAGTCTGAAGAGGCAAGACAAGCTCAGAATCAGACGTAGATATGGCACAGATGTTGATATTATGAAACAGGGAATTTGAAATATCATGATGAATATGTTAAATGCTCTAATAGAAAAAGTAGAAAACATGCAAGAACAGATTGGTAATATGAAGATAGGTGGAAAGTCTAATAAATAATCTAAAGGAAATTCTAGAAATAAAAACAAACTTAGAAATGAAGAATGCCTTTGATAAACTCATCAGTAGACTGGACATGAGAAGATCAATGAACTTAAGATAGGTTCACAGAAACTTCCCCAAACAAAATGCAAAGAACAGAATAACACATCCAAGAAGTGTGGGACAATTTCAAAAGGTGTAACATATGTGTAATTGGCATGCCAAACAGAGAAGAAAGAAAAATGGAGCAGAAGAAATATTTAAACTTATAACTGATAAGAACTTTCCAAAAGTACTGACAGATAGCAAATCAAAGATATAGAAAGCTCAGAGAACACCAACTGGTCGTATTGCCCCAAAGGAGCAGGTGTGACAATCCACTGAGTAGGAATAAATAAAGCTTTAGTTTTCCTTTATATTTATTTTTTAATTACAAATACTGGAAGCAACAGTTAGAACTGGACATGGAACAACAGACTGGTTCCAAATAGGAAAAGAAGTACATCAAGGCTGTATATTGTCACCCTGCTTATTAAACTTATATGTAGAATACATCATGAGAAATGCTGGGGTGGAGGAAGCACAAGCTGGAATCAAGATTGCCAGGAGAAATATCAATAACCCCAGATATGCAGATGGCACCACCCTTATGGTAGAAAGTGAAGAAGAACTAAAGAGCTTCTTGATGAAAGTGAAAGTGGAGAGTGAAAAAGTTGGCTTAAAGCTCAACATTCAGAAAACTAATATCATGGCATCCAGTCCCATCACTTCATGGCAAATAGATGGGGAAACAGTGGCTGACTTTATTTTTCTAGGAGCCAAAATCACTGCAAATGGTGATTGCAGCCATGGAATTAAAAGATGCTTACTCCTTGGAAGTGGGATTCCCTGGTGGCTCAGACAATAAAGTATCTGCCCACAGTGCGGGAGACCTGGGTTTGATCTCTGGGTTGGGAAGATCCCTTGGAGAAAGAAATGGCAATCCACTCCAGTACTCTTGCCTAGAAAATTCCATGGATGGAGGAGCCTGGTGGCCTACAGTGCATGGGGTTGCAAAGAGCCAGACACGACTGAGCGACTTCACTTTCTACTCCTTGGAAGGAAAGTTATGACCAATCTAGACAGCATATTAAAAAGCAGAGATATTACTTTGCCAAGAAAAGTCTGTCTCATCAAGGCTATGGTTTTTCCAGTGGTCATGTATGGATGTGAGAGTTGGACTATAAAGAAAGTTGAGCACCGAAGAATTGATCCTTTTGAACTGTTGTGTTGGAGAAGACTCTTGAGAGTCTCGTGGACTGCAAGGAGATCCAACGAGTCCATCCTAAAGGAGATCAGTCTTGAGTGTTCATTGGAAGGACTGATGTTGAGGCTGAAACTCCAATACTTTGGCCACCTGATGCAATGAGCTGACTCATTGGAAAAGACCCTGATGCTGGGAAAGATTAAGGGCAGGAGGAAAAGGGGACAACAGAGGATGAGATGGTTGGATGGCATCACTGACTCGATGGACATGGGTTTGGGTGGACTCTGGGAGTTGGTGATGGACAGGGGGGCCTGGAGTCCTGCAGTTCATGGGGTCGCAAAGAGTTGGACATGAATGAGCGACTGAACCGAACTGAATTACAAATATTTTGGAAAAAAGCTTTATAATATTACCTACGTATTGACCTTGGCACCCTCATTCTGTCTTTAGACTAGGACTAATTTCCCTGTAATCAGAGAGTTATTCGAGGGGAAAATATATAGTTCTCTGACATGGGGGCTTCATAAGAGAGTGACCCATGTCTCTTTATTTAATTATATGGTACCACATTGACATTTAAGTGTGACTTCGTGACTGATAAATCAATTATGATTTGTGGCAGACAAAAAGTGGTTCTAACTAAAGTAGCTTTCATAATGTATACAACCAGCTTTAAAATACAATTCTAAGAAATGAGGCATAGTAGTGATACTAGTGAAGCAAGCAAGGAAGCAAGAAGGCAACAGAGCATCTTTTTTCTTAGTAAGAGCTCTTTTCATAGTTAAAAATATGTGTTATATAATTCAAAGCACCTAAGAGACCAGAACTTAAATGTTCCCAACACATATAAAAACATGATAACTCTGTGAGGTGATGGAGGTATTAGCTAACTCTAAGACGGTCATCATATTGCAATAGATAAAAGTTTCCTGTATCAGGCCCCTGCTGCTCACTGATCAAAGATCAATACTCAAGAGAGAGACAATTGTTTGTAGAAAGTAGAATTACTTTTAATCAGAATGCTGGCAGTCTGGGGAGATGGTGGACTCAGTATTCTTCAAAATCATCTCTGAAGATTCTATTGGGCCATGAAAGCTTTCAAAGGGCAACAGGGAAGTGATCTCAGCTAATCATCGAGATGGGGGGTCAGAGTTGTCACCATCTCCCACTGTGTATAGGCTCGTCACTTCTTGCGGTCTTTCTTTAGATGTTATCTTGTTCACACAGTTTGTGAGATTATTGAAGGGGAAGATGGAGAGGAGATCCAGTCATCTGTTAGTTAATTATTCTCCATTTCTACTTCTTTGATCTATGGAAAGAACCAAAAAATTAGGCAAGGTATTGTGTGATCAAAAGCTTTGAAAGTTGTTCTTTGGCTGGAGATGAACAGAGCATAGGAGGTCCCTGGTTTAAGGTTAGTGACAAGACAAAAGGGGTTTCCTGCAGAGAGCTCTCTTATACCAAAAACTGCTTACAAAATCAACTGTACATCAAACTTACACAGTGTCATATGTCAATTATAACTAAATAATTTAAAAAATCTTTTGGTCAATGTATTATAAGATGAAAGCATAGTAGTTCAATTAGATTTTATAAACTTGGACGAAATATTCAGAATTATCAAGCAAACTCTTTAAAATATGCTTTCATATCTATTATCATTCATAATTTAACTTACTCTAAATGTACAATGTACATTTTTTATATTATGCTTTTGCAATGCTCTGTTTCAACTGTCACAGTAATGAAATCACAAGTACCCATATAATCCCAATTGGCTGTAAAAACCATAATGCAGAAATATGAATAATGCCAAGACATTTGACAATATTAAGAATTTTGTGTTAATTTTTCTGTTAATAATGTGATTTATTTTTTAATAAATACATATCTTTTAAAAGTACATATTGAAATATTTACAGATGAATTACGGTACTTAGAATTTGTTTCAAAATAATTTAGGGTAGTGGTCAGGGAGAGTGTATATATAAACCAAAATTTTTATGAACTGATAAGGATTAAAATGGTTGAAGAATATAGAGGGATTTGTTTTGGTATTCCGTCTACTTTGGTATTCAGTCTACAACAGAATGGGAAAGGCTAGAGATTTCCTCAAGAAAATTGGAGAGGTCAAGGGAACATTTCATGCAAGGATGGGCATAATAAAGGATAGAAACTGTAAGAAACTAACAGAAGCAGAAGAGATTAAGAAGAGGTGACAAGAATATACAGAAGAACTGTACCAAAAAAATCTTAATGACTCAGATAATCACAATTGTGTGGTCACTCACTTAGAGCCAGGTTTCCTGGAGTGTGATATCAAGGCTTCCCTGGTGGCTCAGACGGTAAAGTGTCTGCCTGCAATGAGGGAGACCTGGGTTCGATTCCTGGGTCGGGAGGGTCCCCTGGAGAAGGAAATGGCAATCCGCTCCAGCACTCTTGCCTGGAAAATCCCATGGACAGAGAAGTCTGATAGACTACAGTCCATGGGGTCGCAAAAAGTCGGACACGACTGAGCGACTTCACTTTAGGAAGCATTACTACAGACAAAGCTAGTAGAGGTGACAGAATTCCAGCTGAGCTATTTAAAATCCTAAAAGATGATGCTAAGTGCTGCACTCAATATATTAGCAAATTGGAAGACTCAGCAGTGGCCACAGGACTAGAAAAGGTCAGTTTTCATTCCAGTCCCAAAGAAAGGCAATGCCAAAGAAAGTTCAAACTGCTGTATAACTGCACTCATTTCACATGCTAGCAAGGTCATGCTCAAAATCCTTCAAGCTAGGCTTCAGAGGTATGTAAACCAAGAACTTCTAGATGTACAAGGTGGGTTTCAAAGAGGTAGAGGAGCCAGAGATCAAATTGCCAACATTCATTGGATCATGGAGAAAGCAAGGGAGTTCCAGAAAAAACATTTGCTTCTGCTTCATTGACTAGAGTTAAGCCTTGGGCTGTGTGAATCACAACAAAATGTGGAAAACTCTTAAAGAGATGGGAATACCATTCCACCTGGCTCCTGAGGAAACTGTGTGCAGGTCAGAAACACTTAGATCAGACTTGGGGCCACTGACTGGCTCAAAGGTGAGAAAGGAGTGTGACAAAGGGATATATTGTCACTCTGCTTATTTAACATCTACGCAGTCCATCATGTGAAATTCCAGGCTGGCTGAATCACAAGATTGTTGGGAGAGATACCAACAACCTCAGATACGCAGGTAACTGCAGCCATGAAATCAGAAGACAGTTGCTCCTTAGAATAAAAGCTAAGACAAACCTAGACAGCAGACAACCTAGACAAAGCAGAGACATCATTTTGCTGACAAAGGTCCATATAGTCAAAACTATAGTTTTTCCAGTAGTCATGTACAGATGTGAGAGTTAGATCATAAATAAGGCTTAGCACCAAAGAATTTATGGTTTTGAATTTGCTGAAGACTCTTGAGAGTCCCTTGGATAGCAAGGAGATCAAACCAGCCAATCCTAAAGGAAATAACCCTGAATATTCATTAGAAGGACTGATGCTGAAGCTGAAGGTCCAACACTTTGGTCCTCTGATGTGAAGAGCTGACTCACTGGAAAAGACTCTGATGCTAGGAAAGATTGAAGGTAAAAGGAGAAAGGGGCAGCAGAGGATGCAGTGATTAGATAGTACCACCAATTCAATGGATGTGAATTTGAGCAAATTCCAGGAGATAGGAGGACAGAGGAGCCTGGCATGGTACAGTCCATGGAGCTGGAAAAAGTCAGACGTGAGTTAGTGACTGAACCACAATGACAACAACTACTTGTCTTTGCCTCAAGAACCCCATGAACAGTATGAAAAGGCAAAAAACTACTTTTCTAACTTTTAACAATTTTCATTTATAAAAGGTTAGAAGGACTCTCCTGATGGTCCAGCAGTTAAGACTTCATGCTTCCACTGTAGGGGATGCGGGTTCCATCCCTGGTTGGGGAACTAAGATTGCAGATGCCACACAGCATGGCAAATAAAATAAAAGGTTACAAAAACCTTAATTTAGAATCAATTTGTTGTATCACATAATGGTGACACTGTTAGGGAACCGCCTTGCCCAAGCAGGATGATTATCAATTGCCTTGAGCTGTGTCACAACAAGAGGTCCCAATAAAGAATGTGGTACTGCCTCAGAAAAAGTAACTGGGAGAACTCAGGAGGGGCTGAAAGGAGTGAGGACATGCCAGCGCATAGTATGTCTTGTAAAACTAACCTATGAGAGTTCAGGAGGGGCCAAAAGAGGGAGAAGATGACCAGCCTCCTGGAGTCCTTATCGCTGGAACCTTGCCTGAGAGATGCCTGACCACCAGAAAGGACCCTGAGTCATCAAACATGGGTCAAGCAGGAAGACTGGCTAGAGACAACCCAGAAACTAACTCTGTTACCATAAACTCTGAGCATGTGGGCCACGTAGCAGAGTGGTTCTCTTACTCTGCTGTTCTCCCCCACTGCCACCTCCCCAGGCACCCCCTTACAATAAATTCTTTTGCATCAATAAGTGCTCCTGAGTATTAGACAGGAGCCCCTTTAAGGCACTGAAAGGGGACTCCCTTCCTGCAGCACAACACTTTTAATAATAAATAATATTCAATTGCTTTGCTGTCACTAAATTATTACTAAAGTTGACATATATTCAATAGAAACAAAACATTCTGTATGATTAATTTTAAAGTTTTTATTGCTTTTAAAGTTGAATTATTTTAGTGTACTTCATTTCATCTAAAGTATTATTTAAAATTCATCATTTTCTAATTTCTATCTGAATGCACTTAATATAATATTAATGTAGGGTACACATATAATTTATAGGTAAATGTATATGCATATTTAGGGGCATGCACTTCCAAATCATTTTCTAATAAGATTCTGTATCAAAAATATTTAAAATTTTCTGTATAATGCTTTGACATTGTAAAGAAAAAAATAACCTTTTCTGCTTAAAAGCAAGTGTCCTTCCAGGGCTAGCCAGTTCTGGGAGACAGCTTCCTGCTGGGAGTCGAGTCACCAGTCTAGAGTCAGACCTGTTTTGGACCTGGAAGCAACATTCTTCAGTCTCAATCATTTCAGGGTCTACCTCTCCAGATTCCCACTCCTGAGATATTCACACTAGCCCACCAAACTGCTCATACAACCCTGTCTTGCTTTCCCCACAGAAACCCCAACAAGGACTGTGTCCCGCATCTCCCCTCCCTCCTGGTCCTCTGCCTCCTGACAACTGAGGAGTCTTTCCCAGGTGGTTCTGTTTGGCGTGCTGTTTCTCCTGCCTCCAGAACCTGTGAGTATAATAAACTTTGCTGTTTTATCAGCCTCTCCTCTGTGTTTTATTGTAGTGTACCTGACTGGCCACCTCAAAAGAACACAAAACAGATATAGGTACCAAAAGAAAAAAAATGTTGGAAATAACTATCCCAGAAGTCATCTCGTCCACCTTCAAGCTCAATATAACATTTTCTTCAATATCCTCTTAGCCTCTGCTTGAAATATAAAAACAGTATGGCTTTAAACTTACTGCCTCCTGAAACAGCTGACTATATTGTCAGGTCCTGCTGTGAGAAACAAACAGTTCTTCATCTGGGCTTGCCAGGTGAGAGGAGAGACTACATAGAGTTGGTAGGATCACTACTTTTATCTTACTATATTTATCTTACTATTTATCTTACTATATTTTACTATATGATTCAGAAGTGCTGAAAATGGGTTTATCTCCCAGTCTAGAGGAAAACAAAGTGTTTCTTATAAGAACTTTCCCTAAAAATAAAAGAGAGAGAGAAAAAAACTTTCCCTCCATCATTAGTAAATCTCATCAAGGAAGCATCAAAATAATTTTCTCTGAGCCAGCAAACAAACAAACAAAAAATTAAAACATGCATTTTTACTGCTTCTTCCCCAAACTGAAAATGATGACAGCTGCTACTTTCTAATCGGCTGGTTCATGGAGTCATTCAACTATTGATTGACCTCTGCATAACTTTCTCATTACTTTGTTAAAAAGAAAATATTTCTGTTGGGAGAGTAAAATCATTTTCAATGACTTCAAGATTGAATTATAGGCAACAAAAAGAAATACTCAATATTTGCCTATAAACTAAACTTTAGATATAGGGTAGTGTTAATCCTGGCTTTAGACAAAACTGAAAATAATAAAAAATAAAGTGTAAGGAATTCGTCGAGTGCATTACCTTTACGCCTGCCTGGGTTATAACAGTTCCAAAAATACTCAAAGTTTCTTTTACTTTCTGCTTAAAAAAAAAAAAATAAAATCAGCTTTAGAGAGGTAGGATTGACATATAAAAATGACTCAGGGCTTCATGGCACCATCCTCTTTTATGTGCCTGCCCTCTCGCCTGCCTGCTTCAAATGCTGCCCATGAAGACCAAGTGAGCCCGGTAGGCAGCAGCTCTGCTCACAGTGATACACCCCTGGGTTAGAGTTGATCTGAGATTAAGTAGTGATTCTGACCTCCCTGGTGGCTCAGCTGGTACAGAATCTCCCTGAATTGCAGGAGACCTGGGTTCCATCCCTGGGTTGGTAGATCCCCTGGAAAAGGGGACGGGCTACCCATTCCAGTATTCTGGCCTGGAGAATTCCATGGACTGTATAGTCCATGGGGTCACAAAAAGTTGGACATGATTGAGTGACTTTCATTTCAGTAATTCCGAAGTACCATTAGCCTAGGTAATTATGAGCTGTGTTGTTGGGATAAAGAGATAACATTTAACAGGGTCAAAAGTGTACAAAGAAATATAATAATGGATGCAAAGTCTGATGCAATGGAACTGAAAGGAAATGACAAAGAGGTTGCCACAAGAACAAAGAGTTAGACAAAGATAGATGTAGAATATGGTTTGGGTCTAGCTGTTCATTATGTCTAAGACTCCCCTTCTAACCTGGAGCCCAAGTCTGCTGTGGAAGCCAGCTTGCAAGGAAGGCATCCTTACTGCCCCCCACCCCCCAGCCCCTCCTGTGTGCTGGGCTTGAGGGCCTGGGAGGAGGAAGGAGACCCTGGCCATGCCCACACAGGCCTCTCATCCAACCAGGCACTGAAGCTGAGCATCAGGACTGACTTGGGACAAAGCGGGGAGACAGCTTCCAAAAGTTAGGCATAATCAAGACAATATACAAGGTAAATGATTCTAGGCAAGAAAGTGATGAGATGGATTGCACTGCATCTCTGATTTGGGTCAGGAACTCAGCCTTCTACTTTGCAGCAGTTTTTGTGTGTTTGAAATATTCTGGGCTCTTAACCAAGTGTACTTTTTCTACACTTTGGTAAGGGGTGTGTGGACTTGGCTATAAAAAAAATGCAGCTCTGCAGGACTCTTCCAGGAGGGGACAAATGGCTGGAAAGTGTGGGGGCTATGACTCTGTAGCAGAGCTTTGAACTGTCAGATTCATTCAGCTTAATCCAAAGAGCAGCTGTGCTTCTGTGTTCCACGTTTCTCTTGCATCTGCAGGGTAGGGGTCCATCTCCCGTCTAGGTGAACACTCATTTCCTCAGACTATTATGCTCAATGCGATTATAGAAAGTCCTGTCATCTTCTAAAGTGGCAAACACAGCCACAGCTCACAAAAGCAACGCGTCCCAGATGATGATCCAAACTCTACATCTAATTTCTCATCTCTCTCCCTCTGAAGTCTTTTTCTTGGAGCAGATTAGTGACAGTGGGAAGAACTGTAATATGTAATCTCTCCATATTAGATGTTACTTTTACTTTAAACTTTGTGTTAAGGCAGTGGCACCCCGCTCCAGTACTCCTGCCTGGAAAATCCCATGGACAGAGGAGCCTTGTGGCCTGCAAACCATGGGGTCACTAAGAGTCAGACACAACTGAGTGACTTCACTTTCACTTTTCACTTTCATGCATTGGAGAGGGAAATGGCTACCCACTCCAGTGTTCTTGCCTGGAGAATCCCAGGGATGAGGGAGCCTCATAGGCTGCCGTCTCTGGGGTCACACAGAGTTAGACATGACTGAAGTGACTTAGCAGCAGCAGCAGCAGCTTTTGTTACTAGTTAAGAATGTTGCCTATAGTCCAGAATACACAGGATAACCCATTCTCAAAGTTTTGACCTTTAACGTTGTAACACTTTTCCACTCATAAAGAGATAAAAACTTGCAGAACAGAGAATAGCATTTGTCTTGTTGGACTTTTATAGGAACATTGTGACCGGATCTCTATGTGGACAGCTCAAAGAAGGAAGGAATCTGACACCAAGAAGCTTGCAACAACCAACCACGCCCCACCCCTTTTAGTCTAAAAGAAGCCTGAATTCTAACTCAGGTAAGATGGTTCTTTGGGACACTTGTCCACCATCTTCCCTGTCTGGGGCTATCCAAATAGTCACCATTCCTTGTCCCAACAAATTTTCTGTAGACTTATTCACCTCTTTCATGGGGTGCAGTAAGAGCTTGGATTTGGTAATGGAAGTACATGGTCTCTTTTCTCTTTTCTCCTGTCCTACTGTTTTTTCTTTCCCAGCTTATTATTCTAGGTTTTTAGGTCCTTCCTGTGTTGATAGGAGACAACAGAGAGGAGATGTAAGGGAGTTGGCGGGGGGTGACAATCACAACAATCCATCTACTTTCTCCTCCAAAACTTTCTCCATGAAATTATTGGACTGCCCATCCTTCTGCTTTGTCATATTTCTGGTGTGAGGGAGGGATTTTAAGGTTTTTGTAGATGAACTGGATGTTTCATTTGAAGTTTACCACTTCCTTGAAGGCAAAACCACATGTATATGATGCTTCATTCAAAAGCCCCAATTTAACAAACTGTTATAGCTGTGTCCCAAAGTGTTGGTCTTTTAGTCAGTTTGAATTGCTGTAACAGAGTACCATAGTCTGGGTGGTTTAAAAACAATGAAATTTACTTCTCACGGTTCTGAAGCCTTGAAGTTCATGATCAGTGTGTCCACCTGTTCAGGTTCTAATAAGGCCCTCCTTCCTGTTTGCAGACTGTCAATTTTATTTTTATCTCACATGGCAGAAAAGCAAGAGAGCTCTCTCAGGTCTGTTTTATAGGAACACTAATCTCATTCATGGGGTCACAAAGAGTCGGACACGACTGAGCGATTGAACTGAACTGAACTGAACTGAACTGAGTCTCATTCATGAGAGCTCTTCCCTCATAATCTAATAACTTTCTGAAGACCCCACATCTCAATACCACTATATTGGGAATTAGATTTCAACATATGCATTTTGGGACACCAGTTGTCAGTCTACAGTGGTAGGTGTTTATGAAACTTATATTGCTTACCACATGACCGTCAATAGATGGAGAGACAAGTCGTTGGGACGTGGAATTTTGACTTTATTTGGAAAACCAGCAGACTGAGAAAACAGTGGACTAGTGTCCCAAAGAATCATTTTCCCTTAGTTAGAATTTAGGCTTCTTTTAGACTAAAAGGTGAAGGGGTGTAATTAGTTGCTGCAAACTTCCTGGTGTTGGAATCCTTTGTTCTTAAAACTGTCCACCTAGGTCAAATCACAATGTTCCTGTTATTCTCCACTTTGCAACTTTTTAAAATCTCTATATGAATGGAAAAGGGTTATACCTTTAAAAATCAGAGCCTTGAGAATGGGCTATCATCTACATTTCAGGCTATAGGCAGTATTCTTAACTTGTAGCAAAAGTAATAGAACACAAAGTTGTTGTTTTTTTTATAAATTTATTCATTCTAATTGGAGGCTAATTACTTTACAATGTTGTAGTGGTTTTGCCATACATTGCCATGAATCAGCCACAGGTGTACATGTGTTCCCCATCCTGAGCCCCTCTTTCACCTCCCTACCCATCCTATCCCTCTGGGTCATCCCAGTGCACCAGCCCTGAGCATCCTGTCCCATGCAGCAAACCTGGACTGGCAATCCATTTCACATATGCTAGAATACATGCTTCAATGCCATTCTCCCAAATCATCCCACCCTCGCCCTCTCCCACAGAGTCCAAAAGGCTGTTCTGTACATCTGTGTCTCTTTTGCTATCTCCCATGTAGGGTTATCATTACTATCTTTCTAAATTCCATATATATGTGTTAGTATACAGTGTTGGTGTTTTTCTTTCTGGCTTACTTCACTCTGTATAATAGGCTCCAGTTTCATCCACCTCATTAGAACGGATTCAAATGTATTCTTTTTAATGGCTGAGTAATATTCCATTGTGTGTATGTACTACAGCTTTCTTATGCATTCATCTGCTGATGGACATCTAGATTGCTTCCATGCCCTGGCTATTATAAACAGTGCTGTGATGAAAATTGGGGTATGCGTGTCTCTTTCAAGTCTGGTTTCCTCGGTGTGTATGCTCAGCAGTGGGATTGCGGGGTTGTATGGCAGTTCTATTTCTAGTTTTTTAAGGAATCTCCACACTGTTCTCCATAGTGGCTTTACTAGTTTGCATTCCCACCAAAGTGTAAGGGGGTTCCCTTTTCTCCACACCCTCTCCAGCATTTATTGTTTGTAGACTTTTGGATAGCAGTCATTCTGACTGGTGTGAAATGGCACCTCATTGTGGTTTTGATTTGCATTTCTCTGATAATGAGTGATGTTGAGCATCTTTTCATGTGTTTGTTAGCCATCTGTATGTCTTCTTTGGAGAAGTGTTTCTTCAGTTTTTTAACCCATTTTTGATTAGGTCATTTATTTTTCTGGAATTGAGCTACAGGAGTTGCTTGTATATTTTTGAAATTAATTATTTGTCAGTTGTTCATTTGCTATTATTTTCTCCCATTCTGAATGCTGTATTTTCTCCTTGCTTATAGTTTCCTTCATTGTGCAAAAGCTTTTAAGTTTAATTAGGTTCCATGATCCTCTACATAGAAAACCCCAAAGACTCCACCAGAAAATTAGTAGAGCTAATCAATGAATATAGTAAAGTTGCAGGATATAAAATTAACACACAGAAACCCCTTGCATTCCTATACACTAACAATGAGAAAACAAAAGAGAAATTAAGGAAACAATTCCATTCACCATTGCAACAAAAAGAATAAAATACTTAGGAATATATCTACCTAAAGAAACAAAAGACCTATATATAGAAAAGTATAAAACACTGATGAAAGAAATCAAAGAGGACACAAATAGATGGAGAAATATACCATGTTCATGGATTTGGAAGAATCAGTATAGTGAAAATGACTATACTACCCAAAGCAATATATAGATTGAATGCAATCCCTGCAAGCTACCAATGGTATTTTTCACAGAACTAGAACAAATAATTTCACAGTTTGTATGAAAATACAAAAAAAACCTTGAATAGCCAAAGCAATCTTGAGAAAGAAGAATGAAACTGGAGGAATCAACCTGCTTGACTTCATGCTGTACTACAAAGCTACAGTCATCAAGACAGTATGGTACTGGCACAAAGACAGAAATATAGATCAGTGGAACAAAATAGAAAGCCCAGAGATAAATCCACACACCTAAGGACACCTTATCTTTGACAAAGGAGGCAAGAATATACAGTGGAGAAAAGACAATCTCTTTAACAAGTGGTGCTGGGAAAACTGGTCAACCACTTGTAAAAGAAACTAAAACACTTTCTAATGCCATACACAAAAATAAACTCAAAATGGATTAAAGATCTAAATGCAAGACCAGAAACTATAAAACTCCTAGAGGAAAACATAGGCAAAACACTGTCTGACATAAATCACAGCAGGATCCTCTATGACCCACCTCCCAGAGTAATGGAAATAAAAGCAAAAATAAACAAATGGGACCTAATTAAACCTAAAAGCTTTTTAGAACACAAAGTTTCAAGTAAAAGAAACAGATCAAATAAGGAGTCAGATTTGTTCTTCCCTACTTGTAAATCAGGAAGAGAAAAAGAAATCTATTAACACATGAACAGCATGTACAGATGAACCTATTTGCAGGAATAGAGATGCAGACATAGGAAATGGATGTGTGGACTGGGGGTATGGTAGAGGGGAGGATAAATTAGGAGATATGTGCACTGCCGTGTGTGAAATAGATAGCTACTGGGAATCTGCTGTATTACACAGGGAACCCAGCTTAGTCCTAGAGGGGGTAGGATGGGGGTTGGGAGGGAGGTTCAAGAAGGAGGGGATATATGTATACATACAGTTGATTCACTTCATTTCAAAACATGGTAAAACAACTCGACTCCAATAAAATTTTTTTTCATTAAAAAAAGAAAAACAGTGAGCTATAGAGTGACTGATAGTCTGAGGTCTCAGACTGGGTGGTCTGGAATGTCCTATCTAGGGTATAAGGTCTGAGCAGAGATGTGAGAAAAATGAGGATATGAACACGAGGAGAGGACAACAAAGTGAAAACGCCATATGAAAAATGTGTTGGAGGGAGACCAAAGATACCAGTGAGATGGATGGCACAGGGAAGGAACAATGCAGGACGTGGACACTGGAGAGAAAAGTAGCAGTTGGATCACACAAAGCTTTAAGGAGCAAAGCAGGGTGTTTAGATTTTGTCCTAAGCATGATTGCAAATATTTAGGGTGTTAAGCAGTAGTTTACAGAATCTTATTTATTTTCTCTGTAAAAAACTAATAAACAAACCATAATTAAGTAGAGTTGAGAGGCTAGAAAATGAAGCTCTCTGAGTCTTGTGTGGATGGGGGAGCCAGACAGTAAGGAAAGGTCTCCCCTTCTTTCCTGATAATGATTCAGCCAGTGAAAAGCCATGGACACTGTTTACAACAGTCCCCTACTTTACATCTGGAATTCTCCTGTTCACGTGTGCTGGGGACTTGCAAGTGGCTTGCTAGAGTTGCAGATCCCAAATTGCAATTCTCTGCCAAACCCAAAGAAACCCATCTTTGTTGGAGAAATATCTGGAAACACATTTGTTTTTGGTCGACATTTTGGGGCTCACATGAAAATGAGAGAAGACGCCCAGTTGCTCTGAGTCTGGCTGGCTTACGGGTGTGGCCCATGCTGAGCCCATTGTGCTCCCTGATTTCTCAACAACTCAGGAGCTTGAAGGTATGTCCGCCTGCATTCAAGCTCATGACCTCTTGCTTTCTTTCTGTTTGGACCTCCCCGAGATTTACTCAGGACCTATTGAAAGACAATATTTTTCTAGCACTCATTTGGCACTTTGATCTGATCTGAGATCAGATTCTTTCATGAAACTGGCTGAAATGGTCTTTGGCACATCCCCTTTGGAACAAGGGCTGTTTCTCTGAAACAGCTGTTTTTTCTCTCATCAAACTTTCTTTTCCCCCTTAAATTCTCCCATTCTCTTTCCTTCTGAACTTGCCAAACGCATCCCTTTAAAATGAAGCTTTCTGAGGATTCAGGGGCTAAAGTCTAAATTTCTTATGCTCCATGGACTAAAGCTGAACTGTGAGCCATACTCAAAGATATTTTTTTTCCAAATAACCCCCCATTCTCCCAGATTTTGTGAGGAATTTAATATAGTTATTCAAATGTATCAACATGGTTGATCTGACTTACATCAGCTAGTTTACATACTTTTTGGTGAAGGCCAGGTCCAGCATTCAATGAAACCACTAATTGGAAAAGTCCAGAGAGGGCTCTATAATTACACCTGGTAAAAAAGTTGCTAGCTTATATGAGCAGGCTTAGGCAACTGCTAGGTGAGTTCATCACAACATTTGTCAAAGTTTGTTAATTTATGACTATTACAATCAACCTCAAATTATTTTTAAAGAAAATTCTGGTCTTCCTTCAGATGTTGGTTCCACCCAAGTGGGTTTTACCTCTATGTTTATTTGGGGGCTGAGCTGAGACCTTTCATTTGTTGTAAAAAGAATGAGGACACAATAGGAAATTATGTCCTCTCCAGATTTAGTTAATCCAGCAAACCAACTCTCTCATAAACTAGATGTGTTACCTCAGAGGAAGACCACCATAAGTGTTAATCTTCAAATCCAGCAGAGGAAAGCTCCTGAATGAAACCAAAACTCTAATTTTTGCTATTTCTGCCAAGAGGTAGGACATGGGAAAATCGACTGATACAACTGTAAGATGCCTTCAGCCCTTAGAGTTTCCAGCATCCTCCCAATTCTGAGGCTGCTAAGGAATGAGGCTCTGCAGGGGCTCATCTCAATCCTTCCTCTTAACTGGTTTGGAGGAACATTTCTCCAGATTGGGGATGAATCTCTTTCAGTCCTAGCTGATGTGAGAGCCACACTACTGGTGCTCAACTCCATCACTGTAAAGCAGCCCCAGCCTCAGAGGACTAGAACAGTTCCAGTAGTGGGGATTTCTAATGAACATAAAGAGGATCCTGTCTCTGAACCTATTCCCTTTTGTTTAGACTCTTTAAGAGAAATATTCCCCTTACTCCTTAGTTACTCTACCCCTATCTATTTATTAGGCTAATTGGAACACTATCATGCTGGAATTTCCTTCTCTCAAAAGGAGGAAGTATTCCAGAAATTGACAATAGTCATCAAAGCAACCAATCAAGTGAATTAAATGATCCTTTGACACCTTTTATCTGCTCCATCTCTGAGGTGACCCAGTGGTAAAGAATCTCCCTGACAATGCAGAAGATGCCATAGATGTGGGTTCAATCCCTGGTCCTGAAGATCCACTGGAAGAGGAAATGGCAACCCACTTCAGTATTCTTGCCTGGAAAATCCCATGAACAGAGTAGCATGGTGGACTATAGTTCATAGGGTCACAAAGACTCAGACATGACTGAGCAACTGAGCACACAATCATTGATCATTTGTCTTCATTGAGTCAGCTACCATGCTCCTTATAAGCAAAATCTCCAACTGATATTAGCAAAATTTACAGCACACTCCCCATCGTAATTCAGTTTGTTGTTGTTTACTCACCAAGTCATGTCCAACTCCCTGTGCCTCCACGGACTGCAGCACACCAGGCCTCCCTGTTCCTCAGCATCATCTGGAGTTTGCCCAAGTTTACGTCCATTGAATCAGTGATGCCATCCAACTGTCTCACCCTCTATTGCTCTCTTCTTCTTCTGCCTTCTGTGTTTCTCAGCATGAGGGTCTTTTCCAATGAGTCGGCTCTTCCCATCAGATGGCCAAAGTATTAGAATTTCTTCCAGTGAATATTTAGGGTTGATTTCCTTAGATCCCTCAAAATCTCATCCCAGAATTAATTAATATCCTATAGGATAAAGAGCCCTTTAAGGCATAAACCATCCTTTAAGGCAAAAACTAGTTGCTGAACAACAACTGACAGGAGGATGTTGGAACCCACCAAATAAAGATACCTCATGTCCAAGGACAAAGGAGAAGCTACAACAAGATGGTAGGACAGGCGAAATCAATTTTAAAGCTAAGCCTAATACCTGCCAGAGACTCTTGGAGGGCACAAACAAAGCCATGTGCACATCAGGACCCAGGGAATGCAACAATGACCCCCACAAGAGACTGAGCCAGATCTTCCTGGGTGTTTGAGGGTCCCCTGCAGAGGTATGAGTCAGCAGTGGCCTGCTGTGAGGACAGGGCCACTGGCAGCAGCATTCCTGGGAGGCAGAGTATGTGGCATAAATCTCAGGAAGGTCTCCATATGTCCCACCATAGAGCCACCAAGCAGACAATCCACAAGCTGGAGAACAGTTAACCAAATAAGTTCTTGCTGTAGGCCCTACAACAAACTTCCCAACCTGGGACCTGGCAAAGGGACTAGGATTTCTCAGTGAATCTAACTTTAAAAGTCAGTGGGATTTGATGACAGAATTTCCACAGGACTGGGGAAACAGACTCTTGGAGGGCACAAGCAAAATCTTTTGTGCACCCAGGACCCAGGAGAAGGGAGCAGTAACACCACAAGAGACTGAGCCAGACTTGCCTGTAAGTGTTCAAAAGTCTCCAGTGGGCAAGTGGGTTGATAGTGGCCTGCCACAGGGTAAGGGCCACTGCAGCAGCAGTCCTGGAAGGTGCAGGATGTTGGCACAAGTCCTCTTGGAGGAAGTCCCCATTAGGTCTAACAAGGACCATAGCCATTCCATAGAGACTACAAGACTCTAGGGGCCTCTCAGGCCAATTTACAGGGAAGGAGCACAGCCCCACCCAGAAGCAGATAACTGGATTAAAGATTTACTGAGCATGGCCCTTCACACCAGAGCAAGATCTAGTTTTCCTCACAGCCAGTCCCTTCCATCAGGAAGCTTGCACAAGCCTCTTACTACATCCATCAGAAGGCAGGCCAAATAAAAACCACAAGTACAGAAAACTAACCAAAATTATCACGTGGATCACAGATTTGTATAACTCAATGAAACTATAAGCCATGCCATGTAGGACCACACAAGATGGATGGGTCTTGGTGGAGAGTTCTGACAAAATGTAGTTCACTGGAGAGGGGAATGGCAAACCACTTCAGCATTCTTGCCTTGAGAACCCCATGAAAAAGACAAAAAAATAGAACACTGAAAGATGAAAGCCCCTAGGTTGGTAGGTGTCTAATATATCTAGAGAAGAGCAGAGAAATACCTCCAGAAAACATGAAGAGGCTGAACCAAAACAAGAAGGACACCCAGTTATGGATGTGTCCGATGGTGAAAGTAAAGTCAAATGCTGTAAAGAACAATATTGCACAGGAACTTGGAATGTTAGGTCCATGAATCAAGTTGACAAACAGATGGCAAGAGTGAACACCACCATTTTAGAAATCAGTGAACTAAAATGGACCAGAATGGGCATATTTAATTTTGATGACTACTATCTATTACTGTGGGAAAGATTCCCTTTGAAGAAATGAAGTAGCCCTCATAGTCAACAAGAGTCCAAAATGCAGTACTTGTGTGCAATCTCAAAAAAGACAGAATTATCTGGGTTTGTTTCGAAGGCAAACCATTCAACAACACAGTAATCCAAGTCTATGTCCAACCACTAATGCTGAAGATCAAGTTGAAGGGCTCTGTGAAGACCTATAAGACCTTCTAGAACTAACATCAAAAAAAAGGTGTCCTTTTCATTATAAAAGGCTGGAATGCAAAAGATGGAGGTCAAAAGATACCTGGAGTAACAGGCAAAATGGTCTTAGAGTACAAAATTTTAAACAGGGAAAAGGCTAATAGAATTTTGCCAAGAAAATGCACTGGTCATAAGCAAACACCCTCTTCAAACAACACAAGAGACGAATCTACACATGGACATCACCAGATGGTCAATACTGAAATGAGACTGATTACATTCTTAGAGGACAAAGATGAAGAAGCTCTATACAGTCAGCAAAAACAAAGCTGAGAGCTCCTTATTACAAAATTCAGACTTAAATTGAAGAAAGTAGGGAAAACCACTAGGTATGACCTAAATCAAATCCCTTATGATTATACAGTGGAAGTGATAAATAGATTCAAAGAATTAGATATGATAAAGTGCCTGAAGAACTATGGACAGAGATTTTAACACTATATACTAGGCAGTGACCAAAACCATCCCAAAGAAAAAGAAATGCAACATGGCAAAATGGTTATCTGAGGAAACCTTACAAATAGCTGACAAAGAGAAGCAAAAAGCAAAGGAGAAAGAGAAAGATAAATCCCTTTTAAAGCAGAGTTCCAAAGAAGAGCAAGGAGAGATAAGAAAGCCTTCCTGAATGAACAATACAGAGAAATAGAGGAAAACAATAGAATGGGAAAGACTAGAGATCACTTCAAGAAAATTCGAGATACCAGGGGAATATTTCATGCAAAGTGAAAGTGAAAGTTGCTCAGTCCTGTCAGACTCTTTGCAACCTCATGGACTATAACGTCCATGGAATTCTCCAAGCCAGAATACTGAAGTGGGTAGCCTATCCCTTCTCCAGCAGATCTTCCCAACACAGGAATCGAACTGGGGTCTCCTGCATTGCAGGCACATTCTTTACCAACTGAGCTATCAGAAAATTCTGATTTTAAAAAAGTATGGGCACAATAAAGGACAGAAACAATGTGGACTTAACAGAAGCAGAAGATATTAAGAAGAGGTGGCAAGAATACACAGAAGAATTATACAAAAAAAGGTCTTAATGACCTGGGCAACCACTATGCTATTCTCACTCACCTAGGGACATCCTGGAGTGTAAAGTCAAGTGGGCCTTTTTACTGAGAACAAAGCTAGTGGAGGTGGGGAAATTCTAGCTGAGCTACTTAAAATCCTAAAAGATGATGCTATTAAAGTATTGCATTCAAAATTCTAGCAAATTTAGGAAACTCAGCAGTGGCCACAGGACTGGAAAAGCTCAATTTTCATTCCAATCCCAAAGAAAGGCAATGCTAAAGAATGTCCAAACTACTGCACAATTGCACTCATTTCACGTGATAGCAAGGTAATGTTCAAAATCCTTCAAGCTAGGCTTCACAATACGTTGACTGAGAACTTTTAAGGGACAAACTAGATTTAGAAAAGGCAGAGGAATGAGAGATCAAATTGGCAATATTAATTGGACCACAGAAAAAGCAAATAAATTCCAGGAAAATAATTGCTTCATTGACTACATTAAAGCCTTTGACTGTGTGGATCACAACAAAACTGTGGAAAATTCTTAAAAAGATGGAAATACCAGACCACATTACCTGCTTCCTGTGAAACCTATACGCAGGTCAAGAAGCAACAGTTAGAGCCAGACATGGAACAATGGCCTGGTTTAAAATTGGGAAAGGTGTTCCTCAAGGCTGTATATTGTCACCCTGCTTATTTAACCTATATGCAGAGTACATCAGGCAAAATGCCAGGATAGATGAAGCACAAGCTGCAATCAAGATTGCTGGGAGAAATATCAATAACCTCAGATATACAGATAACACCATCCTTATGGCAGAAAATAAGGAGAAACTAAAAAGCCTCTTGATGAAAGTGAAAGCGGAGAGTGAAAAAGTTGGCTTAAAGCTCAACATTGAGAAAACGAAGGTCATGGCATCTGGTCCTATCACTTCATGGGAAATAGATGAGGAAACAGTGGAAACAGTGTCAGACTTTAATTTTTTGGGCTTCAAAATCACTGCAGATGGTAACTGCAGCCATGAAATTAAAAGACGCTTACTCCTTGAAAGAAAAGTTATGACCAACCTAGATAGCATATTGAAAAGCAGAAACATTACTTTGCAAACAAAGGTCCATCTAGTCAAGACTATGGTTTTTCCAGTGGTCATGTATGAATGTGAGAGTTGGACTGTGAAGAAAACTGAGTGCCGAAGAATTGATGCTTTTGAACTATGGTGTTGGGGAAGACTCCTGAGAGTCCATTGGACTGCAAGGAGATCCAACCAGTCCATTCTGAAGGAGATCAACCCTGGGTGTTCTTTGGAAGCAATGATGCTAAAGCTGAAACTCCAGTACTTTGGCCACCTCATGCAAAGAGTAGACTCAATGGAAAAGACTCTGATGCTGGGAGGGATTGGGGGCAGGAGGAGAAGGGGATGACAGAGGATGAGATGGCTGGATGGCATCACCAACTCGATGGACGTGAGTTTGAGTGAACTCCGGGAGATTGTGGTGGACAGGGAGGCCTGGCGCGCTGCGATTCATGGGGTCGTAAAGACTCAGACACGACTAAGTGACTGAAGTGAACTGAACTGAACAGAGATGATACCACCTTAATGGCAGAAAGCAAAGAGAAACTAAAAGCCTCTTGAGGAAGGTGAAAGAGGAGAGTGAAAAAAGCTTAAAACTCAACATTCGAAAAGCTAAGATCATAGCATCCAGTTCTACCACTTCATAGCAAATAGATGGGGAAAAAATGGAAACAATGACAGATTTTATTTTCTTGAGCTCCAAAATCACTGTGAATGGTGACTGAAACTACGAAATTAAAAGACGCTTGTTCCTTAGAAGAAAAGCTGTGAGGAGCCTCTGCACCCTATTAAAAAGCAGAAGCATCACTTTGCCCGCAAAGGTCCATATAGTCAAAACTATGGTTTTCTCAGTAGTCATGTACAGATGTGAGAGTTGGACCATAAAGAAGGCTGAGCACAGAACTGATGCTTTAGAATGATGGTGCTGGAGAAGACTCTTCAGAGTCCATTGGACAGCAAGGAGATCAAACCTGTCAATCCTGAATGAAATCAAGATTGAATACCATTGGAAGGACTGATGCTGAAGCTGAAACTCCAGGACTTTGGCCACCTGATGGGATGAGCAGACTCATTGGAAAAAACGCTGATGCTGGGAAAGTTTGAAGGAGGGAGGAGAAGGGGACAGCAGAGGATGAGATGGTTGGGTAGCATCACTGACTCAATGGACATGAGTTTGAGCCAACTCCAGGAGATGGTGAACTACAGGGAAATCTGGCGTGCTGCAGTCTATGAGTCGCAAAGAGTCAGACATGGCTGAATGACCAAACAATAACAAAGGCATAAAATTAACAGTAGATTACAGGTCTCAAGGCCTCTTATCACTTGTACCAACTCTATAACTTTTCTATTTTACCAGTGAGAAAACTTTCACTTCAGTTCCGTTCAGTCACTCAGTCGTGTCCGACTCTTTGCGACCCCATGAATCGCAGCACACCAGGCCTCCCTGTCCATCACCAACTCCTGGAGTTCACTCAGACTCAACTCCATCGAGTTCGTGTTGCCATCCAGCCATCTCATTCTCTGTTGTCCCCTTCTCTTCCTGCCCCCAATCCTTTTGAGAAATGTCTCAAAATTGGTTTGAATTCTGGTTCAACTCATCCCCCTGGTTCACAATTCTCATATCCTCCTTGGTGGGGCCCCTGATTATCTTGTTACTGCTACTCACCCTCAGGCCATGCTTACTAAACTAACTAGTGGTCTTCATTAAAAATTGCATCAACACGGTGCAGCTCATGGTACTCAGATCCCAATATGCGGCCCTGCCAATGGTCCCCTTAGCAGGAGACAATATAGAGCTGACCTCAGACCCATGATTGGGTCTGTCCTGGATCCTACAGAAGGGGGGAATGAAGAATCAAAGCTACTCCATTTTGTAAGTTTCCCGGGAAAAGAGCCTTTGGAAATCCCCTGACCTCACCCCACCACCTGCAAACCAATCAGAACCCTTGGCCAGCCCGGGAAATTCGAGTCAAGCCTGGGAAAGGAGAACCAATCAGAACCCAACACCTAACCCTTCACCAGAAGGTAACCAATCAGACCCGGAGACTCCCGTTTTTTGAATTTTTCACGCGATAATACCCTATATAAGCAATGTAACCCAGAGCTCAGGGCCCCTCCCTATAGCTGCTGCATCGGTATCGGTGGGAGCCCCAGCTCGAGCTTGGTAATAAAAACTCTCTTGCTTTTGCATCGGATATTGGCTCCCTAGTGGTCATTGAGAGATTCTGCGACTTGGGCATAACACTCACTTCCGCTGTATAATCATAAGGGATTTGATTTAGGTCGTACCTGAATGGTCTAGCAGTTTTCCCTGCTTTCTTCAATTTAAGTCTGAATTTGGTAATAGGGAGTTCATGATCTGAGCCACAGTCAGCTCCTGGTCTTGTTTTTGTTGATTGTATAGAGCTTCTCCATCTTTTGCTGCAAAGAATATAATCATTCAGATTTCAGTGTTGACCATCTGATGATGCCCATGTGTAGAGTCTTCTCTTGTGTTGTTGGAAAAGGGTGTTTGCTATGACCAGTGCATTTTCTTGGCAAAACTCTATTAGTCTTTGTCCTGCTTCATTCCTCATTCCAAGGCCAAATTTGCCTGTTACTCCAGGTGCTTCTTCACTTCCTACATCACAAACTCATTATCTTGTTCCATGTCCTTCATGTTTATTAGTAATGCCAACTTCTTGCCAGTTTACTCAGTTAGACAGTTTAGAGTACTTGATTCTTCTGATGCTCGGGATTTCCTTTACTCTATTTCACTGACTGTGTCATTCATTAAGACTTTCAACACTCACTTCCTGGAAAAATTCAAGACTTTTTTGGCTAACTGGAGGATTCCTCTGACCCAAATTTGTTCTCTGCTTAAAATTATACTGCATAGATCTGCAAGATCATTGTCACTGAAGCATCATTTTATTCATATCCATGTATTCTATTTTCCATGGGATTTTGTGCACTAAACATGTATATGACACATGCTATTCTTTTGTATAAAACCTTAATTAAAAATATTCATATGAACTAAATGAGATACTTGAGTCTTGACTGTGTGGATTGAAAGGTTGTTGTTGAATCATGATGCCGGGATTCTTGGCCCCTGGAGGAGAAGAATTCAATCCAGGGCCAGAGACAAGGCTTGATCATTCAGAGCTTTTGTGTAATAAAGTTTTATTACAGTATAAAGGAGATAGAGAAAGCTTCTGACATAGGCATCAGAAGGGGGCAGAAAGAGTACCCCCCTGCTAGTCTTCAGCTGGATGTTATATAGTCACTAGCAGTCTGTCAATCAAAGAAAGGAATGTCTTAAAACTCAGAATGGCACCAGGCCCCTCACCCATAAGATGCATTTTGTGATAATCTTGGCACGAAATCGTTCATCTTGGGCCGTAAAATGATTAACTTGAATCTTGAAGAAGGACAGATCACCATACAAATAATTTCATTTACATGGATTAGAGGAAAAATGTCTGAGTATAACATACTGGTTTGTCAAGCAGGTTCTGAGCCAAAAGGCGAACAACTTGAAGACAGAGTTTGGGGTAAATGCATAGTACATTAGCATAGCTTAAGATAAACATTTCCATAAGAAAAAGGCATTGGTTAACTTCAGGTGAAACCAGGTGTCACTATGGCAACACAGAATTTTTAGAGAAACCTCTTTTTAAATTTGTATAGAGAAGGAAAAAAATATCGCTAGTTTGTTTCCTCCTGCAGCTTGAGAGAGAGAAAAATGTCTGACACTTGCAGGCTATTTCCTCAGTTTGCAGACCCCTGGCCTTCCTGCCTGTTACCTTCTCAGGATCACAATAAACTGTGTAAAATTCTTAGAGATGGGAGTACCAGACCACATTACTTGCCTCATGGGAAACCAGCATGCAGCTCAAGAAGCATCAGTTAGAACCAGACATGGAACAACAGCCTGGTTCAAAATTGGGAAAGGAGAACTTCAAGACTGTATTATTTAACTATTATTTAATTATTCACCCTGCTTATTTAACTGATATGCAGAGTACATCATGCAAAATGCCTGGCTGGATGAATCACAAGCTGGAATCAAGATTGCCAGGAGAAATATCAATAACCTCAGATATGCAGATGACACCACCCTAAATGGCAGAAAGCAAAGAGGAACTAAAGAGCCTCTTGATGAAGGTGAAAGAGGAGAATGAAAAAGCTGGCTTAAGAGTCAGCATTCAAAAATCTAAGATCTTGGCATCCAGTTCTATCACTTCATAGGAAATAAATGGGGAAAAGTTGGAAACAGCAACGGATTTTATTTTATTGGGCTCCAAAATCACTGCAGATGGTGACTGCAGCCATGAAATTAAAAGATGCTTGTTCCTTGGAAGACAAGCTATGAGGAAACTTGACAGCATATTAAAAAGCAGAGACATCAATCACTCTGCCCACAAAGGTCCATATAGTCAAAGCTATGGTTTTTCCAGTAGTCATGAATGGATGTGAGAGTTGGACAATAACAGAAGGCTGAGAGGGGAAGAATTGATTGCTTTTGAACTCTGGTGCTGGAGAAGACTCTTGAGACTCTCTAGGACTGCAAGGAGATCAAACCAATCAATCCTAAAGGAAATCAACCCAGAATTTTCATTGGAAGGACTGATGCTGAAGCTGAAGCTTCAATACTCTGGCCACCTGATATGAAGAGCTGACTCATTGGAAAAGACCCTGATGCTGGCAAAGACTGAGTGCAGAGGAGAAAGGGGAGATAGTGATGAGATGGTTGGATGGTATCACTGACTCAATGGACATGAGTTTGAGCAAACTCCAGGAGACAGTGAAGGGCAGGGAAGCCTGGCCTGCTGGAGTCTATGTGGTTGCAAAGAGCTTAGGCACGACTGAGCAACTGAACAACAAAATTGAGATAGTGTTTTTACCTCCATTTTAAGGAGGATAAGGAAAATGAAATTTAGTTATGTCAGGCTTTCTTTCCCAAATCAGTTACACCAGCATGGCAATGGTAGAGCTAAGATTCAAACACAGGTCAATTCAGCTGGACATATTGAGATTAATTTGTGCTTAATCACTGTATTAGCAAGTAGTACCTCGACTTTAAATTCCTGCTTCTACTTGGAAGACTTCTATGATGCATCATGTCAGTCTTTAACTTTCTATTACTGCTGAACTAGCAAATTCTATTCCACATTTCAAATATCTCTATCTCCTGTGCATGGACCTTTTTATTTCAATTAAATGGTAAACGCCTTAAAACTAGCGGCAATGTATTATTCTTGTCATAATTTCTATGAAGGTCTGGCACTGTGGAGGTCACATAGTGAGGCTGTGTAAATACTGATAGTTTCTTAGGCATAGTCCTTGACACATATGCATGCTTATTAAATGGTCACAATGATTACTATTTATTATTATCTGAGGGGCTAATGCCTCAAATTGAAGTTCTAACAGGAAATGAAGAAAAATTTTACCTCTTCTTCAATCCTAAGAACTTCTTGCTTGCCTTCCTTAAGACCTAGAGTCATGGTTTCTCAAGCCATTAGTCATTTCAGTCCCATTCCACCCTTTCCACAAAAGTGTCAACTAAAACACTAACAGGCAGCAACATGTTTCCCTCATGATTCAGTTCAGTTCAGTTCAGTCGCTCAGTTGTGTCCGACTCTTTGGGACCCCATGAATTGCAGCACGAACTGAATTGCAGCATGCCAGGCCTCCCTATCCATCACCAACTCCCGGAGTTCACTCAGACTCACGTCTATCGAGTCAGTGATGACATCCAGCCATCTCATCCTCTGTTGTCCCCTTCTCCCCAATCCCTCCCAGCATCAGGGTCTTTTCCAATGAGTCAACTTTTCACAGGAGGTGGCCAAAGTACTGGAGCTTCAGCTTTAGCATCATTCCTTCCAAAGAAATCCAAGACCTGATCTCCTTCAGAATGGACTGGTTGGATCTCCTTGCAGTCCAGGGGACGCTGAAGAGTCTTCTCCAACACCACAGTTCAAACGCATCAATTCTTCGGTGCTCAGCCTTCTTCACAGTCCAGCTCTCACATCCATACATGACCACTGGAAAAACCATAGCCTTGACTAGATGGACCTTTGTTGGCAAAGTAATGTCTCTGCTTTTGAATATGTTATCTAGGTTGGTCATAACTTTTCTTCCAAGGAGTAAGCGTCTTTTAATTTCATGGCCCCCACGATTAGTGCTCTTTAAATTGGGAGCGCTTCGGAGAAAACAAACAAAAATATGAGTTGTAATTTTGAGGATGGATGGTCATTGTGTTTGTTGCCTATCCACTGCTGTAACTCCATTTAACTTTATAAAAGTTTCCTGTAAGTGTTGGTTCAAGGCTTCCTGACTCAAGTTTCCAATGTGCAGGGCCTCGCTCCATCAGGCGTCTTCCCAGTCTTGCCATCCCTCCTTCCCATCCCTCCTTCCCATCTCATCCTCCGTGTAACTGCCCCAGATCTAGCAGCAAGAAAGTCTCTCCATCTGGCCTCTCACAGTGAGCTTCCGAGGATGCAAGGAAACCACCGGCTTTAGGACCGCTCGGCTCCGCGTGCAGACGCCTTCGGACCGCCCCGCCCCAGGGATCGCCGTTGCGTCCCGTTACGTCACACGCTGCCCGGAAGTGCCGCTGCGTCTGCTGCGGGGGCGTGTCTCCGGACGGCCCCGCGCGTGGTTATCCGAGCGGCGTGTGAAGCGGGCCCGTGCTTCGTTTCCGCGGCCGCTGTCGGCCAGCGTCCAAAGTTTGCGCCATGGAGGTGGTGGAGGCCGCCGCCGCTCAGCTGCAGACGCTGAAATTCGGGGGCGCCGGCGTCGGAATTAGCCAGGAGGTGGCCTCTCCGGCCCCGGCCCCCGCTCCGGTCGCAGCGCCGCCAGCGGACCAGGGGGCCCCGGAGTCTGCGGGCGAACCGTCGCCTCAGCACCTGCCGCCGTCGCTCCCGGGGCCGCCTGCGGGAGGGAGCGGCCTGGAGACGTCGGACTCGGACTCCGACTCAGATTCGGACTCGGACAGGTCGTGCCCCGGCGATCGGGCGCGCGGGGGAGGCTCTGGTAGCGGGAGGCCTGGGCCGAGGAGGCAGGAGGGCCCGGGAGCCGGGGCGCGTCCCTTGCCGCGTCTGCAGTGTCCCCGGGAGGGAGCGAGGCCGTCGGGGCCCCTCCTCTAACGCTGAGGGTCCGAGAGCCCTCTATGGACAGTTTGTCGTTTTCAGTTAGAACGTAGAAAACCTGAGACTGGGGGCTTATCCCGTGACCACTCGACGTGGTATGGCCTTGGGGGTTATAATTTAGTTTGTGGCAAATCTTTTTCTCAAGTTTAGTGTGTACTCTTACTGGTTGAACCAGATAAATGGGGCATCAGATAAAGGATTTTGTCTCTTTTCAGATTGACTCCTGACAGTTTTGTTAGTTCGTAGAATTTCTCTGGTGATGAATTTTTCATGAAATTAGAGGAAAGTGATTCAACTGTTACTGCATGCTTTGCGTAGCTTTTTTCAGGCTTCTCCAGCCGTACCTCCTGTCTTTTATATAGGAAAGTTCTGTGGTGGGAGGCGAGTTCACTGAACCACGCTGAACCTTGTCTGCAAGTGTTTGAGTGTGTTTTATGCCATGCTGTGTCGGTGAACAATATACACACCCTTGCTTCACATTCTGGTGAGAGGGACGAAAAATGAAGTAAAAAAAAAAAAAGTGAGTTGTTGAAAATTACAAGGAAGGAACAAGCAAGGCACTTGTAGTAGAACCCAAACAGGTGGGACCCTCTGGCCATGTTAGTTTTCATTCTAACAGCTAGAGAAATTTGAAGAATTTTAAGCAGGTGATTTTCATGCTCAAGTTAGCATTTTAATGGTTTACTCTGTGGAGAAGGAACTGAACTGTGTTCAAGAGTGAAAGCAGAGTGGTTGGCTTAGTGTGGACGCAATGGGAAAGATGTTGTATTAGGCCACCGTGTGACGGTGTTTGGATTGAATATTTTGAAACTTCCCCCATTTGGATCACTAATAGATGTGGTAGTGGCCTATGAAGAGGGGCATCAACTGAGTGCATGGCGGTGCTGTTTACTGAGATGGGGAGAAAACTTTCTGGGATAGGGACTGTAAACCAATAAGAATGTTAAATTTAGACAGTTAATTTGAGATTTCACTGTCAACAAATTGGAGATGTCAGGGAAGCAGTAGGAGGACAATTCTGGTATGGAAATATAAATTTGGCCATCAGATTACAGGTAAAACTTAATTTTTTTTAATATGTATTTTTAAATTTATTTACTTTTAATTGAAGGACAGTTGCTTTATTTACAATTGTTGGCTGGTTTCCGCGGTAAATTGACATGAATCAGACATAGGTATACATTTGTCCCCTCCCTCTTGAACCTCCTTCCCACCCTATCCCACCCTCTGTACTTCAAACTTTTTATTGTGGACATTTTCAGACTCAGAGTAATATAATCACTGTACACATAGCCATCACCAAGTTTCACAGTTTCCATTATTTCCTAGCTTTATTTAGTTATTTTTGGCTGTGTTGTGCAGGCATGGCTTTCCTCTAGTTAGGCTAGGTTGGGGGGCCGCTGCTCTTGATTGTGGTAGGTGGGCTTCTCATTGTGGTGGCCTCCCTGTGGAGCGTGGACTCTAGGTGTGCAAGCTAAGTAGTTGTACACTGGGCTTAGTTGCTCCACAGCATGTGGAATCCTCCTGGACAGGGGATTAAACTCATGTCCCCTTCATTGGCAGGTGGATTCCCAATCACTGGAGCACCAGGGAAGTCCCCTTAACTTTGTTTTACCTAGCATTTCTAACTTTTAGCTAGATAGTTTTAAAACCAGTCTCAGATCGCATGCCACCTTCCCTGTAAATTCTTTACTGTGCATTTCTGATAAAATATTTTTTACATAACAACCATGTCATTATCAGCTGTAGTAGAGTGAACCCTAATTCCTT
Organism: Ovis aries; assembly: GCF_016772045.2. Taxonomy (NCBI): domain Eukaryota; kingdom Metazoa; phylum Chordata; class Mammalia; order Artiodactyla; family Bovidae; genus Ovis; species Ovis aries. Next base: position 2,917,837 of record NC_056059.1, read on the forward strand.
AACATCAGCTAATAGCACTCTGTATTTAGATTTTTCTAGTGGAATAGGAGTCATGTTTACCAGTTTCATCATTGACTGAGCATGCAATACTTTGATACAGTTCCAAGGTTTCTACCTCTAGTGACTGGATTCAGGACTAAACAGTGAAATACAAGAGAAACTGAAAGAAACAGAATTAGTAGGGAGAATGCACTGTTTTTAACTTGTGAGTGTATAGGTCATTAATTTGGCAGTTGTTATTAAGAGTTTAGGGATATCAAGACTGAAGATTTGGCAGTTATCTGCACATTGGTAATGGTTGAGCTCGTTGGAGGTTATACATGGAAAGAGTACCAGAGAGAAGAGGAGTATGGGACTTGTAGAAACAGCACATAAAAGGAGCTGAAGTGGGTACCTGCGAACAGTTCAAGCTAAGAGGATAGTTTTTGGCTTTGAGAATTGTTGCGGAAGTCAAGGGCTAAAGGGGTTTTCAGAGAGTGAAGTGCTCAGCATGGATGGTAACTTGGAAAAGTTTCCAAATTGAAGACTGAGAAGAAAGTCTCTTTGCTTAATGGATCTGGTCCTTGTTGGTGACTAATAAGACAGGTGCCTGGCCCAGAATTCTCTTCGGTCAGTGATTTGTCACATGCTTCAGACTGATGTATCACATAAGAGACAGTTGTGAAAAGAAGGTTTGGGTTAGAGGAGGGGTTTTGTGATCAGTTGATAAGAGTGCTTTCCAAACACCATAGTCAATTTCAAAATGCTAGCCTTTGAATTATACCAGCAATCATAAACATCTAGTAAAGCAGATATTTTCTAGTTGAATAATCATATTTTAATACCATTGTAATAATGCTTTTGTATTGTTTCCAACTTTTTCTTCTCTATAGTGACACAGATTCCGATAGTTCAAGCTCCTCCTCTTCCTCCTCATCATCCTCATCGTCTTCCTCTCGAATGTCCCTTCCTCCAGTTCTGTCAGATGGAGAAGATGACTTACTAGTTGAGAAGGAAAATAAGAATTTTCCTCTTAAAACAAAAGATGAGTTACTTCTTAGTGTAAGTACTTAGATTTGTTACTAAACTTAATTTATATGTTCTAAAATATTTTATGATACTGATGTGATTTCATTTGGCCTGTATCTGCTCCATGAATTTGAAGACCACTCTCAACTTTTGCTGGTCATACTTTTGCCATGCCTTGGCTTTCTTAAGTGAAAGAAAGAATAGATTCTCAATAATTTCTCAGGTTGCTTCTAATGCTAACATTTGATAATGTGCTGGGCATCTAGTTTGGCTTGCTGCCTTTCATTCTTGTCTTCCCTAAAGATTGTAAGATGTACAATTCTTTTTTTGGGAAGGGGTCCAGAACTCAGAGAAACTTTAGTTCAGTAGCAGTTGAAACTGTTTTTTTAATCAATTGCATTTGGAGAAATAGAAAGTAAAATTAGATCAGTTACACTTTTGAGGATTTCTGTTTACTGGAAGTTTTTGGAGTGTTTTCATTATTACAGTTGGAGAAAACTTGTTTATTGTGGATAGATATTTATTAGCATTTGAACGCATGGTTATTTCCTCTTAGACTGTATGCTCTTCCTAGGAGGTTAATGATAATGTTGTTGAAGCCTTATGGTAGAAGAGGAAAGTCTTCTCAGACTTTCGCAGTATGGGCTGTATTGCCATATGGTTGTTTTTTTTTTTTTTCCCAACTCCCATGTGTACTTTTATTTATTGTTATTGTTTTTGAGAAATTTAATGGTCCTTAATTATAGTTATAAAATGCTTAAACCAGTGAAGTAGTAAAGCAAGATTTGAGATAAATTTTTAAAGTCTAGAGACATTGTGTTTTTTTTTTACACAGAGGCTCTCCCAACTTATGATTATTTTCTGAAGTTATTGGCAGATTTGTTTGGTCTTATCCCTGTAATAGGTATTTAATAATTTCTTTTGCTAAATGGGATAAGTCTTAACAGGGAGAGCACTGACTTAGGACTCATACTGTGTCTATTACTTAGGAGTTGAATTATGTCAGGTTATCTATAACAAGTTTCTTCTCTGTGCTTCAGTTTTCATCTCCTTAAAATGAATATAATATCTTCTTTTAGACTTATTTAGAAGGTTAAATGGAGGAGGAAATGGCACAGTTCAGTTCAGTTGCTAAGTCGTGTCCGACTCTTTGTGACCCCATGAATCGCAGCATGCCAGGCCTCCCTGTCCATCACCAACTTCCGGAGTTTACTCAAACTTACGTCCATTGAGTCCATGATGCCATCCAGCCATCTCATCCTCTGTCGTCCCCTTCTCCTCCTGCCCCCAATCCTTCCCAGCACCAGGGTCTTTTCCAATGAGTCAACTCTTCGCATGAGGTGGCCAAAGTACTAGAGTTTCAGCTTTAGCATCATTCCTTCCAAAGAAATCCCAGACCTGATCTCCTTCAGAATGGACTGGTTGGATCTCCTTGCAGTCCAAGGGACTCTCAGGAGTCTTCTCCAACACCACAGTTCAAAAGCATCAATTCTTCAGCGCTCAGCCTTCTTCACAGTCCAACTCTCACATCCATACATAACCACTGGGAAAGCCATAGCCTTGACTAGATGGACCTTTGTTGGAAAAGTAATGTCTCTGCTTTTGAATATGCTGTCTAGGTTGGTCATAACTTTTCTTCCAAGGAGTAAGCATCTTTTAATTTCATGGCTGTAGTCACCATCTGCAGTGATTTTGGAGCCCAAAAAAATAAAGTCTGACACTGTTTCCTTATCTATCTCCCATGAAGTGATGGGACCGGATGCCATGATCTTAGTTTTCTGAATGTTGAGCTTTAAGCCAACTTTTTTACTCTCCACTTTCACTTTCATCAAGAGGCTTTTAGTTCCTCTTCACTTTCTGCGTTACGGGTGATGTCATCTGTGTTTCTGAGGTTACTGATATTTCTCCCAGCAATCTTGATTCCAGCTTGTGCTGCTTCCAGCCCGTTTCTCATGATGTACTCTGCATAGAAGTTAAATAAGCAGGGTGGCAATATACAGCCTTGATGCACTCCTTTTCCTATTTGGAACCAGTCTGTTGTTCCATGTCCAGTTCTAACTGTTGCTTCCTGACCTGCGTACAGGTTTCTCAAGAAGCAGGTCAGGTGGTCTGGTATTCCCATCTCTCTCAGAATTTTCTGCAGTTTCTTGTGATCCACACGGTCAAAGGCTTTGGCATAGTCAATAAAGCAGAAATACACCACTCCAGTATTCTTGCCTAGAGAATCCCAGGGACAGAAGAACCTGGTGGGCTTCTGTCCATAGGGTCACACAGAGTTGGACACGACTGAAGTGACTTAGCATGCATGCATGCATTGGAGAAGGAAATGGCAACCCACTCCAGTATTCTTGCCTGGAGAATCCCAGGGACAGAGGAGCCTGGTGGGCTGCTGTCTGTGGGGTCGCATAGAGTCGGACACAACTGAAGTGACTTAGCAGCAGCATCCCTGTATCTTAACCACTTTTCTACTTAAATCTCTCTTAGAATATAAGAATCAATAAATAAAGGATCATATTATTTTGGTGTGTACATGTGTTTCATTTTATTATTTATCCTACTATATTTGAAATTCTTCCCTTGGGAATTCCTTGAAATTTAATGCAAAATCTTAGTCAATTTATTTAGGTATTTTTCTGGATAGAGTGCCCATATTTTCATCAGAAAGTCAAAAAGAGTCTGTGTCCACATTTTTGAGGACTGGTTCATAGCTGATCTTCATGGCTCATGTAGTGCCCAACAGAGTGCTTTTCAGATATCTGGCTGTCAGTCAAGAGTAATATGTGACTTGTGGAATGGTAGAGTGAGTGGGCATCTGACATTCACTCACTTTTAAACTATTACAACATGTCTGCCATGTGCCAGGTGCTGGAAACGACCCATCTGGTTTCTAGTCTAAATACACCTACTGGAGAGGCAGACAGTAAATGATGGGAAGAAGTGCTATTGAATTGTGTGAATGTATGCTTAGCTCATATCAAAATTCCTTTTTTGCTGGGAAAATAGATTAGTTTTTAAAACTTGAAATAGTGAGAGGGTCTCTTCCTTTTTGTGCTAGTTCTGAAGGATCCTTGGGAAGGATAGAAGGGGCAATTGTAGTCTTTTTTTTTTTTTCTCTTTTAAATTTTGGATTCTTAACTAGCTCCTCACACTATTTTATATTCTTAGGTTTAGAAAGCAAATGTACTAGAAGTTCCTACTCCTACATATGGTACTGGAGATATGTAGAGGAATGATTTCTCTGGTCTGCTGTAAATCTTTTAGGGCTCTAGAAGGGTATATGAGGACTCCTTCGGGACTTGCGCTCTCAAGGTCAAGGGGAGAGAATGACTTGGCCCTGAATCTCAAGACTGGTGTGGCTACAAGTACTCGTTGTCTTTAGGATCTACTCTTTGTTGTTCAGGAGATGTTTCTGCACATGGCTGGTGGCTTGGCCCCTGATATTCCTGAATGAACGTCATGGACAGAACTTGGATTGGTGTACTGGGAGCCTGATTTATGGGTCTGAACAAATAATTGAAGCTAGTGAGATGGGTATTCTGATGGGTATTCTGATTGCCTGGACATGAGTTGCACGGTCACTCCTATACTCTCGTGTGGAGAGTGTGTAGGAAAGTGTAAATGAGAGAAAGCAAATGGGCGAGTGTGAGGGTCGGAGTCTGTGATAAGTGACAGAAAGGGAGTGTGAAAGTGTGTGAATTTTGAAGAGTATGGGTAGTTTCAACCCCATACAAACCACAAGGGGTGCGTTCATGGGAAGGGGAGGCTTAGAACATGGCAGCTGTTGTTCAGTCAGTAATAATATTTATCTTCTGTGAAGGGAAAGAGGGAAATACGTGGAAGCAGTTAATCACATATGACATAGGTTGGACTCTTGGAGCTACAACAGAGACCAGATTACATCAGAAGGGGGATTTACTGTAAACTTACTTGGCTAGGAAAGCCATTGGGAACCAAGGTAGCTATTGAGGATGGCTGTGCTGTTTCTTTTACGTGCTTCTTGACATTCTCATAGCTCTGAGTGCCATTTTATTTTCTGACTCACTTTTGTTTGCCTGTAGATTGAATCATTTTACCTCTAGTTTGCATTTGGGTTTCTTGTTCCTGGCTCTGTAGAAAATTTGATATGTTCTACTTTCACTTTCTCCATGAACTGGCTATTCATGCCATATTCTTTGCTGACTTTTGAGACAGCCCTATTGCTTAGCTTTGAATTTGTCTGTTTTCAGATGACAGTTCATGCTTCCTGGGAAGCATCCCCTCCTTTGTTACATAAAGTAGCTCTACTGCTGCTGCTAAGTTGCTTCAGTCATGTCCAACTCTGTGCGACCCCATAGACGGCAGCCCACCAGGCTCCCTCATCCCTGGGATTCTCCAGGCAAGAACACTGGAGTGGGTTGCCATTTCCTTCTCCAATGCGTGAAAGTGAAAAGTAGCTCTAGCTGGTATTGAATGTGCCTTTGTTCAGGTCTGCTGTTGTGTTTCTTTTAAGGCAGCAGGGCTGTGCAGTGGAACTGTTGGCTGTGTGTAGTCTACTAATTTCCTAATGAAATTCTGAGGAAGACCAGTGAAATATCCTGTGTTGTCTTTGCAAAAAGGTGTACATAAATTCAGATGGGTCAAATATTTAGTACCAGTTTCAGAGTTTGTGATGCATCTATGAGATCTTTAGAACAAAGACCAGCTTTACTGGTTTTATGGCCTAACTCTTCATAAAGTTTCTCATATTCTGGACTGTTTCCTATTGTTGAGGCATTTGTTGTCGTTCAGATGCTAAGTCACATCCCACTCTATGTGACCCCATGGACTGTAGCATGCTAGGCTTCCTTGTCCTTCTCTATCTCCTAGAGTTTGCTCAAATTCATGTCCATTGAGTCGGTGATGCTATCTAACCATCTCATCCTCTTTTGCCCACGTTCCTCCTGACCTCAGTCTTTCCTAGCATCAGGGTCTTTTTCAGTGAGTCAGCTCTTCTCATCAGGTGGCCAAAGTATTGGAGCTTCAGCTTCAGCATCAGTCCTTCCAGTGAATATTCAGGGTTGATTTTCTTTAGGATTCACTGTTTTCATCTCCTTGGCGTCTTAAGAGACTTTGAAGAGTCTGCTCCAGCACCACAATTATAAAGCATCAAATAATTCTTTGCCACTCAGTCTTCCTTATGGTCCAACTCTTACATCCATGCATGACTACTGGAAAAACCATAGCTTTGACTACATGGACCTTTGTCAGTGAAGTGATGTCTTTGCTTTTTAATATGCTGTGGAGGTTCCTCATAGTTTTTCTTCCAAGGAACAAGCGTCGTTTAACTTCATGGCTGCACTCACCATTTGCAGTGATTTTGGAGCCCTGCAAGATAAAATTTGTCATTGTTTCCAGTTTTTCCCTATTTGCCATGAAGTGAGCGGATCGGATGCCATGATCTTTGTTTTTTGAATACTAAGATTTAAGCCAGCTTTTTCTCTCTCCTTTTTCAGTCATCAAGAGGCTTTTTAGATCCTCTTTGCTTTCTGCCATTAAAGTGGTATCACCTGCATATCTGAGGTTGTTAATATTTCTCCAGGCAATCTTGATTCCAGCTTGTGATTCATCTAGTCTGATATTTCACATAATGTAAGTAGGGTGACACCATACAACCTTGATATACTACTTTCCCAATGTTGAACCAGTCTGTTGTTCCATGTTGAGTTCTAACTGTTGTTTCTTGATCTACATACAGTTTTCTCAGGAGACAGTTAAGTTGGTCTGGTATTCTTGTCTCTTTTAAGATTTTCCTGTTTGTTGTGATCCACACAGTCCAAGGCTTTAGCATAGTCAGTGAAGCAGAAATAGATTTTTTTCTCATATTCTGTTGCTTTTACCATGATCCAAGGAATGTTGGCAATTTGGTCTTTGATTCCTCTGCCTTTTCTAAATCCACGTTGTACATCTGAAAGTTCTCAAGTACTGTTGAAGCCTAGCTTGAAGGATTTTGAGCATTAACTTACTAGCATGTGAAATGGGCACAACTGTATGGTACTTTGAATGTTCTTTGGCATTGCCTTTCTTTGAAATTGAAATGGAAACTGACCATTTCCAGTCCTGGGGTCACTGCTAAGTTTTTGAAATTTGTCAACATACTGAGTGTAGCACTTTAACAGCATCATCTTTTAGGATTTTAAATAGCTCAATTGGGATTCCATAACCTTCAGTAGCTTTGTAGTGATGCTTCCTCAGGCCCACTTGACTTCATACTCCAAGTGTCTGGCTCTAGGTGATTGACCACAGCATTGTGGTTATCCAGGTCATTAAGACCTTTTTGTATAGTTCTTCTATGTATTTTTGCCATGTCTTTTTAATATCTTCTGCTTCTCTTAGGTCTGTATTGTTTCTGTCCTTGATTGTGCTCATGTTTGCATGAAATCAAGATGGCCGGGAAAAATATCAATAACCTCAGATATGCAGATGACACCACCCTTATGGCAGAAAGTGAAGAGGAACTACAAAGCCTCTTGATGAAAGTGAAAGTGGAGAGTGAAAAAGTTGGCTTAAAGCTCAACATTCAGAAAACTAAGATCATGGCATCCGGTCCCATCACTTCATGGGAAATAGATAGGGAAACAGTGGAAACAGTGTCAGACTTTTATTTTTGGGGCTCCAAAATCACTGCAGATGGTGATTGCAGCCATGAAATTAAAAGACGCTTACTCCTTGGAAGAAAAGTTATGACCAACCTAGATAGCATATTCAAAAGCAGAGACATTAGTTTGCCGACTAAGTTCCGTCTAGGCAAGGCTATGGTTTTTCCTGTGGTCAGGTATGGATGTGAGAGTTGGACTGTGAAGAAGGCTGAGCACCGAAGAATTGATGCTTTTGAACTGTGGTGTTGGAGAAGACTCTTGAGAGTCCCTTGGACTGCAAGGAGATCCAACCAGTCCATTCTGAAGGAGATCAGGTCTGGGATTTCTTTGGAAGGAATGATGCTAAAGCTGAAACTCCAGTACTTTGGCCACCTCATGTGAAGAGTTGACTCATTGGAAGACTCTGATGCTGGGAGGGATTGAGGGCAGGAGGAGAAGGGGACGACAGAGGATGAGATGGCTGGATGGCATCACTGACTCGATGGACGTGAGTCTGAGTGAACTCCGGGAGTTGGTGATGGACAGGGAGGCCTGGCGTGCTGCGATTCATGGGGTCCCAAAGAGTCAGATATGACTGAGCGACTGACCTGAACTGAACTTGCATGAAATGTTCTCTTTTTATTTCCAAATTTCTTGAAGAGATCGCTAGTCTTTCCCATTCTGTTGTTTTCTTCTTTGTTTTCATTGTTCATTTAAGAAAACTCTCTTATATCTCCTTACTGTGCTCTGGACTCTACTCAGTGGGGTATATCTTTCCTCATCTCACATCTCTTCTTTTCTCAGCTATTTGTAAGGCCTCCCCAGGCAGCCATTTTGCTTTTTTGCATTTCTTTTCCATGGGGATGGTCTTGATCCCTGTCTCCTGTACAGTGTCACAAACCTCCGTCCATAGTTCATCAGGCACTCTGTCTATCAGATCTAGTCACTTAAATCTATTTCTCACTTCCACTGTATAATCATAAGGGATTTGATTTAGGTCATACCTGAATGGTCTAGTGGTTTTCTCCACTTTCTTCAATGTAAGTCTGAATTTGGCAATAAGGACTTCATGATCTGAGCCACAGTCAGCTCCCGGTCTTGTTTTTGCTAAAAACCTCAGCTGGAGATTCTGTAGAGGAAAATGAGTACCTGAGATAAACTCATCTAAAATGCTCTGTATGATTTAGGTTTTCCTGTCTTTTTTAACAGTTCTCCAAAAGTCATTTTTTTTCTCCCAGACTTAACCTTAATACACCATTAATAGAATCTTTGTACTTTCCTTAATCCCTTCTTAGGGAAAAACTTTTCTTGGGAGAGTCACTTGTGATCATTTGACAAAGGTGAACAGAAAGCTCTGTTTATTTAATTTAAAACCTAAGGTCTGCTTTCTCAGGTTTTTCTTCAAACATCCTCTCCACTTCAATATCCAGTTTCTGTAGCAACTGACAAACAGTTAGCACCTGGGTCAGAATGTAAAGAAATTTGGTTTTAACCTAGACAGATAAGAAGATAATCAGGTAACAGCTTCACAGCTTCTTGAGCTGGAACTTACTACCTCATTTCAAGGAATTATGCATTTTGTCTTGAAGAGACCAGAAATTTTTCTTCCTTTCACACAACCTTAGATAAGTTAGCTGTTCCTCTGTTAAACTGTTTAATCATAGTCAAATTAATTAACTAACCACATTAAGACAGATCAGAGAACTCTTCTGTGGAGAAATCAGAGCCAGTAGAATTAATTCTCTTCAAGTGGAATGTCTCTGGGAGTTATTTTATGTTGTCTCTTTTAGGATGATCTCTTGTTCAAGTTGATTGGAAAAATCTAGAGTGGTATTTAGGTCTGTGTTATGGGTTAGGGTGTAGATACTAGATCTCTTGAATCACTTAGGTGGGGAGATGTTGGATAGGGGAGAAATGTTCAGACACTAGAAAGGACGACATCCAAGAGATGAAAAATAATTAATGTTACATCTCAGAAATAGATACAGCATACTACATAGAAACCATCCTTTTTTAAAACAACAAAAAAAAGTTAAGTCCTTGAAGCTGGAGAAAGATTACTGCTTTTTTGTATTCCAGGAACTACCTTCTGTTGAAGAACTCACTATTGTTCTGCCTGAAGATATTGAATTAAAGCCTCTTGGGATGGTTTCAAGTATTATTGAACAATTAGGTATGTATGTATTTTTATTAATAATTATAATTTATATCCAAGTATATACTAATAATCAAAGACTTATGGTAAGGGAATTTTCTCCAAAATATGTAATAATACTTCATTTTATAGCTGTTAGGTTTGAACAGATAAATTCAGTTTTTACTTACACAAAGTGAAAGTGAAGTCGCTCAGTTGTGTCCTACTCTTTGCGACCCCATAGACTGTAGCCTACCAGGCTTCTCTGTCCATGGGATTTTCCAGGCAATAGTACTGAAGTGGATTGCCTTTTCCTTCTCCAGGGGATCTTCCCAACCCAGGGCTCGAACCCGGGTCTCCTGCATTGTAGACAGACGCTTTATCATCTGAGCCACCAGGGAAGTAGTACATAAATACAATGTTTTTTTAAAAATTTAAAGTGCTTTTACTGACATAGAAATTTCTCCAAAATTTATTTAAATGATACATCTGTTTTCTGTTGCTGTTAAGTTACTACATGTTTAATGGTTTAAAACAACACATTTATTACTTTACAGTACTGTGGGCCAGAAGTGTGATGGGTCCCACTGGGTAAAATCAAGGGGTCCTTCAGGGCCAAGTTGCTCTCTGGAGGCTCTGAGGGAGAATGCATTTCTTGATCTTTTCCAGTATTTGGAGATCTCTCTCATTCCTTTGCTCATGGCCGCCTACCTTCATTTTCAAAATCCATAATGTAGCTTCTCTCTGACCTTATCTATCATCATATCCCCCTCTGATGGATCAGCACAGACTGGGAAGATTCTCTGCTTCTAAGGACTCCTTAGATTGGGTGTACCCACTGTTAACCGTGGTAATTTTGTACTGTAAGGTGCTTAGCCTTATTCTTATCCTCAAAGTCTCTCTTTTTAATATAAAATATCATTTACAGGTTCAGGGATTTGGGTGTGTGGATATCTTTTTTTGTGGGTAGAGAGCTGTTACTCTGCCTGCTGCCTTTGATTTTATCTTACAAACAAGTAAATTAGAAAGTTCTAGAATTTAACACTGACATTAATGCCATGAAATATGAACCCATTGGAGTATATGGGAACTAAATTTTACAGATTTCTTTTAGCCCCAAGATATGATGTCAGTACAGGAGAGACTTTGAAATTAATGTTGCTACTATTAACTCTAGTAAGTGACACCAAAAAATAGGACTGCAAGTTGACAAAGTCATAGGATTTTTGAACTAAGAAAAAGGCCTAAATGGTCCACCAGTCCTTAGTTTATGACTTAAGGGACATAGAAGAATTTGAGTTACTTGCTCCTGTGATCTGTTGTATAATCAGTCAGTGGTAGAAATGAAAATTTATCTTTTGATCTTTTTATTTATTTATTTTTAACACCAAAAACATTTTGTACTGAGGTATAGCCAGTTAACAGATGAACAGGGAAGGGACTCAGCCATTCATATACCTGTATCCATTCTCCCCCAAACCCCACTCCCACCCAGGCTGCCACATAACATTGAGCAGAGTTCCATGTGCTCTACAGTAGATCTTTGTTATCCATTTTAAATATAGCAGTATGTTCATGACCTTCCCAAAGTCCCTAACTATCCCTTCTCCCCAGGCAATCAGAAGTTTGTTTTCTAAGTCTGTAAGTCTCTTTCTGTTTTATAAGTAAGTTCATTTGTATGATTTATTTTTAAATTCCTCATCTAAGGGATGCCATAGGATATTTCTCCTTCTCTGACTTCACTCAGTATGACACTCTCTAGGTCCATCCAAGTTGCTGCAAATGACATTATTTCGTTCTTTTTAATGGTTGAGTAATATTCCATTAAACAGCCTTATCCATTTCTCTGTGAATGAACATTTAGGTTGCTTCCATGTCTTGGCTTTTGTAAACAGTGCTTCAGTGAACATTGGGATGCATGCATCTTTTTGGGCCATGGTTGTCTCTGAATATATGGCCAGGAGTGGAATTGCAGGGTCATTGAAACCATGATTAAAAACCTCCCAACAAACAAAAGTCCAGGACATGACAGCTTCACAGGTGAATTTTATCAAACATTGAGAGAAGAGTTAAAACACCTATCCTTCTGAAACTGTTCTTTTCATCTTTTTTTAAATTGTCTTATCACTATTTTAAAAAATAAGTCTTACTTACAATTTGGGAGATTATTAATGAAAATTCCAATTAAATGAAACTTTTTTATAAAGATCATAATTACTAAAACTCTACATGATTCTTGAGTCATTACATTTACTATCTATGGTATTTAATAATATGCAAAAATAAATCAGAAAGGTAATTTCTTGATTACATAGTATGAATCAACTGTTTATTGGACTTGATGTGTGTAGAAAAAGTTTAGGTCATAATGTTCATTCTCAAGGGAAAGAAAAGTAAATTATGTGATACATATGAAATAATGCTTTTTAAAGATACTATTTTGACTAACACATCCTAATAGACTAACAAAATTCTCACCCTGGTGGGAATAAAGATTAATGAGTCAAACAGAGCATGTGCTGCTATTGAATATGCTTGTTACACACTCCGTTTTGAAAACTTGAAACGTAACATTATTTGGACCTTTTACAAAAAAGAAAATAACATTAAATATCAGTCAGCTAGGTTGTCGTGATAGTTCTGTGTGGGTTTCACCATATGATCATGTTAAAATCTCTTATGTACTCTTTTCTTCAGTTCACAGTCTCTCAGTCGTGTCTGACTCTTTGTGACCCCATGGACTGCAGCACGCCAGGCTTCCCTGTCCATCACCAATTGCTGGAGCTTACTCAAACCCATGGCCATTGAGTTGGTGATCCCATCCAAGCATCTCATCCTCTGTTGTCTCCTCCTCCTGCACCCAATCTTTCCCAGCATCAGGGTCTTTTCCAGTAAGTCAGTTCTTTGCATCAGGTGGCCAAAGTATCAGAGTTTCAGCTTCAACATCAGTCCTTCCAATGAACACCCAGGACTCATCTCCTTTAAGATGGACTGGTTGGATCTCCTTGCAGTTCAAGGGACTCTCAAGAGTCTTCTCCAACAACACAATTAGAAGCATCGATTCTTTAGCACTCAGCTTTCTTTATAGTCCAACTCTCATATCCATACAGTTTAGTTCATTTCAGTTGCTCAGTCATGTCCAACTCTTTGCGACCCCATGAATCATAGCATGCCAGGCCTCCCTGTCCATCACCAACTCCTGGAGTTTACCCAGACTCACGTGCGTCAAGTTGGTGATGCCATCCAGCATCTCATCCTCTGTTGTCCCCTTCTCCTTCTGCCCCTAATCCCTCCCAGCATCAGAGTCTTTTCCAATGAGTCAGCTCGTCACATGACGTGGCCAAAGTACTGGAGCTTCAGCTTTAGCATCATTCCTTCCAATGAACACCCAGGACTGATCTCCTTTAGAATGGACTGGTTATACCTCCTTGCAGTCTAAGGGACTCTCAGGAGTCTTCTCCAACACCACAGTTCAAAAGCATCAATTCTTCAGTGCTCAGCTTTCTTCACAGTCCAACTCAAATCCATACATGACCACAGGAAAAACCGTAGCCTTGACTAGACGGACCTTTGTTGGCAAAGTAATGTCTCTGCTTTTGAATATGCTATCTAGGTTGGTCATAACTTTTCTTCCAAGGAGTAAGTGTCTTCTAATTTCACGGCTGTAGTCACCATCTGCAGTGATTTTGGAGCCCCCCAAAATAAAGTCTGTCACTGTTCCATTGTTTCCCCATCTATGTGCCATGAAGTGATGGGACCAGATGCCATGATCTTCGTTTTCTGAATGTTGAGCTTTAAGTCAACTTTTTCACTCTCCTATTACTTTCATCAAGAGGGTCTTCTTCACTTTCTGCCATAAGTGTGATGTCATCTGCCTATCCAAGGTTATTGATATTTCTCCTGGCAATCTTGCTTCCAGCTTGTGCTTCATCCAGCACAGTGTTTCTCATGATGTACTCTGTGTGTAAGTAAAATAGGCAGGGTTGCAATATACAGTCTTGATGTACTCCTTTTCTGATTTGGAACCTGTCTGTTGTTCATGTCCAGTTCTAACTGTTGCTCCTTGACCTGCATACAGATTTCTCAGAAGACAGGTCAGGTAGTCTGGTATTCCCATCTCTTTAAGAATTTTCCACAGTTTGTTCTGATCCACACAGTCAAAGGCTTTTATGTAGTCAATAAAGCAGAAGATGTTTTTCTGCAATTCTCTTTCTTTTTCGATCATCCAGCAGATGTTGCCAATTTGATCTCTGATTCCTCTGCCTTTTCTAAATCCTCCTCAAACATCTGGAAGTTCATGGTTCATGTACTGTTGAAGCCTGGCTTCAGGACTTTTGAGCATTACTTTGCTAGCCTGTGAGATGAGTGCAATTGTGTGGCATTGCCTTTCTTTGGGATTGGAATGAAAACTGACCTTTTCCAGTCCTGTGGCCACTGTTGAGTTTTCCAAACTTGCTGGCATATTGAGTGCAGCACTTTCGCAGCATCATCTTTTAAAATTTGAAATAGCTCAACTATTGAAATCACCTCCACTAGCTGTGTTCGTAGTGATGCTTCCTAAGGCCCACTTAACTTCACTTTCCAGGATGTTTGGCTCTAGGTGAGTGTTCACACCATAATGGTTATCTGGGTCATGAAGAATTTTTTATAGAATTCTTCTGTGTATTCTTGGCCACCTCTTCTTTATATCTTCTGCTTCTGTTAGGTCCATGCCATTTCTGTCCTTTATTGTGCCCATCTTTGCATGAAATGTTTGCTTGGTATCTCCAGTTTTCTTCAAGCGATCTCTAGCCTTTCCCATTTTATTTTTTTCCTCTATTTCTTTGCATTGATCACTGAGAAAGGCTTTCTTACCTCTCCTTGCTCTTCTTTGGAACTCTGCATTCAGATGGGTATATCTTTCCTTTTCTCCTTTGCCTTTTGCATCTTTTATTTTCTTAGCTATTTGTAAGTCTTCCTGGGACAACCATTTTGCCTTTTTGCATTTCTTTTTTGGGGGTTGGTCTTGATCATTGTGTCCTGTGCAATGTCACGAACCTCTGTCCATAGTTCTTCAGGCACTTTTACCTTTCTATCAAATGTGAGGGTTTTGAATTAGTTTTTAATTTTCATGTAATTTGACTCTGGGAAATTCTGTCATTATTCAGTATCAGTCTTTGTCATCTTTATTCCAAAAGCAGATCTAGCTCAAAAATTGTTGCCCATTCCTTAGTGCATGTTCCAACTTAGAAGTAGTAAATCTTGAAATTAATTGGGATGCAACTGAAAATCTTGAATGGATTTTAATAATCAACTAATATTTCATTTTCCAAGTGGAGATGGCATTATCTGTGTAATGTGATGGAGTATTTTTTTGTAGGTTTAATTTTCTAAGAATCTAGTGTGTATGTGTGTCTGTGTGAATGTATATGTGTGTTTGTTTTCGTTTTGCTGTTGTAGATTGTTAGTTTGACACTTGTGGCACTTAACAAGAACAGGAGAATGTGCTAGAATGGGGGGATACTGCTTTTTGTCTTTTTATTTATTTATTTTAATTGGAAGGTAATTGCAATGTTGTAGTGGTTTTTGCCATGCATCTACATGAATCAGCCATGGGTGTACATGTGTCCCCTGTCCTGAATCCCCTTCCCGCCTCCCTCCCCATCCCATCCCTCAGGGTCATCCCAGTGCACCTGGGAGCCACATTACTGGGAGCTGTATCATTCTCTTTATCTGTTCAGAGGAAAATATTTTTGTGAAGTCTTTAACTTTTTCATATATCGGTATGTAATCAGTACTTTTCAGAAAAGGATTTCTAGGGTGAGAAAGAAGACTAATTTCTTCTAAAACAGGAGTTATGTGACTAAATGTGATTATTACTTTTTGGATAAAAATCGCTTGAGAAAATGTACACAGCTTGACTTTGTTGACTTTTGACTAATGGGTAATTCCATCTTTCTGTGAGATTTTGTACTTTAATCTTTTTTCCTAGAATTGTAGCTTTCGTATAAAAGAAAATAATGTAGAATATATTTCCTTACGCTACTTGTTTATCTAGGAGGAATGGTTACCAACGTATATTATCCCACCTTAAATTTCATTGTAAATTATGTGGAGATTAAAGCCTAAATTCTGATTTGAATTCTGCATTATCTTCTGATTAAATCTTGAAATAATCTATTTTGTTTTATTTTCAGTAATAATTGAATCTATGACTAACGTACCTCCAGTTAATGAGGAGACTGTAATTTTTAAAACTGATCGACAGGCAGCAGGAAAGGTTTGTAAAACAATACTCAAATCCCACTAATTACCCTTTTTCTTTGTTGATTGGATTTTCTGACTTTAGTATCTTAAGTGTATTAGTTTTAGTATGTGAGCAATCTAGAGCTCTCAAATTTTAGTACATTCCTGATTTTCTTCAGTAATTTGTGTCTGTCTGTAAATTGGTTTAATTTGTTATGTAGAATTTTTTCCCTGACATTTGTCAGGTTCTTTGCCAGTCGGATTCTTTGCCAGGCAGTGGGTCTGTATTTTGAATAAGACACAGTTCTTCCAGGTACTCAGTTGGGTGCAGGAGACTTTCCAATGCATAATAGTTCATAAACCTTTTTGCTTTTTGTGGCCTTTTGAATAGTGGCTCTAGAAACTTTTTAAACTTTGTCTTCCTCACTTGGAAGCTGAGAGTGGAATCTTTCAAATGGAAAAAGTTTTTGGTGACACCAGTAAAGTGTCACTATAAGCACTTTCCGGAGAATTGTGAATATGTACTTAATCATAAGATTAAGTCCCTTTTAACATCCTTACATGCAGGGGAAAACCCTGCATGCTGCATGTCTGCATTTTACCCAACAGATACATAATTCTGAGTGGCCATTGGAGGACAGAAAATCTTCCAAGATGAAGAGTATAAATATCAACCAAGTATTCTCTTTCTGGCAGCAGGGGCAGAGTTTTATTCACCTTGGGATATTCCACTGTGTATCGTTAGAGTCCTTTGTAGATTATATGGGCTAAGTAAATAAATATTGAGTTGATAACAATTGAGAAACCATATGTTGTCTCTGGAGAACTTTTTGGGGTTTAGTTTTTCCTATTCCTAGATAAGCAACAGTTGACATCTTTTTTATTTTAAGAAATAGAATTAATTTGTGTTTAATCAGAAAAAAGCATTTATTTTGAATTATATTATTAGAGCAACTCACATAATTTTCCTTTTCTGTGCCTTTTCCTGCTGTTCCGTTCTGACAGATTAGAAAGGGATCCAGCTTTTATGAGGGCCCTGCCACCCTGCACTGCCTACTTTTTAGGTTGACAGACTAATTTACCAAAATAAATGAGTCTCTTAGAACTGGAAAGCAATCAATGACAGAATTAATTGGAGTCCAGAGCTAATGCTTTTTGGCAATTTTTGAAAAAGTGGAAGAAAGACTTTAATACCTGAAGGGTGGTGTTGACTTTTCTCCCTTTCAAATTCCTAGGCTTAATACTTTTGTTTCAAGTATGGGTCTCAGTATTTTTGGTTCAGAGGAAGTACTGAAATACAGAATAGACTCTATTTACTGCTGATACCTTTGTAAGGGGCTAGGGAGAGTCTAGGGGCTTAGCCTGGGAAGCTGTTGAGAGAGAGGAGTGGAGGTGAGTGGAGATGGCTGGGGAGGGGAGCTCTTGAGCACAGGGATGCTGTTTTACCTCTTGGGGAGACCAGGGAGAAGAGGCTAGGGAAATGTACTTCCTGCTTTTCTGACTGAATTAAAACTGATTATTTCCATGATTCCTTTTATTTATGACATCCTTCCTTTTCCCTCTCCTTTTCAGTAACAGTAATAATCACCTACAGTGTCAGATACCTTCTGTGTCTTTTTAAATTCACTGAAACTGTAAGGAAATAGAATTATCTTCATTTATTCAGAAATCACAATAGCTAACAAGGAGCAAAATGCAATGTATAACACAGGTGATCTGATTTTTTTTTTGCCTCCCTCCCATCTCCTTCCTTGTTTCCCACTGATTTAAAGGAGGGCAACTTCAGATTTCAAATTCTGCCTTTTTCACTTTAATCTTAGAAATGATTGGTTCCTGTTGATAATTAATGAGTGAATTCCATTTTTAATGTTGAATTCTTATATTAGGGAATTTTTAAAACATTGACAACTTATGCCACCTATAAGTTGGATTTCTTGATCATTGTCTCTACGTTTAGTTTTGAGCATTTGTTTGAGCGTTTGTTTTATTGTTTTTTTGTTTTACTTTTTAACAAATGAGGACTTTTCAGTCAATCAGCAACTGAGGATATAATAAAATAGGTACTTTCATTGCAGTTGATTTAAATTGTTATTTGGACATTTTTTAATAATTTGCGTCAAGAGTTTTAGTAGTAATCATACTTTTGGCTTTGATAGTTCCATCCCTTATGAACTAGTTTTCAGGAATTCTGAAGTACAGAGATTTGCAGATAAAGATGTCCATTATGGCATCATTTCTGAACAAATTGGGAGCTTGTCTCAGTATTCTACAATATAAGATATGTTAAATTCTGCTAGATCTATAAAGGAGTGTCAAATAGCCACAGAAATTGTATATTATGAAAAATATATTTAACATGAAAAAAATTAAAACTTTAGGCTTTAAAGGGAGCAGTAGATCAGTGGAACAGGATAGAAAGCTGGAAAGTAAGCTCATGCACTTATGGTCAGTTAATTTACAATGAAAGAGGCAAGAATAGGCAATGAAGAAAAGACAGTCTCTTTAGTAAGTGGAAAATCTGGACAGCTATATGTAAAGATTGAAATTAGAACATTCTCTAACACCATTTTGCTAAAGTCAAGTCAGAATGGATTGAAGACCTAAATAAAATACAAGCCAAGATATGATGAAACTTTTAAAGGAAAACATGGGCAGAACTCTCTTTGACATAAATTACAGCAGTGTTTTTTTTAGCTCTGTCTCCTAGAGTAATGGAAGGAAAGACAAAAATAAACAAAAGGGACTTGATTAAACTTAAAAGCTTTTACACATTAAAGAAAACTATAGACAAAACAAAAAGCCTATAGACTGGAAGAAAATATTTGCAATTTATGCTACCAATGGGATTAATTTCCAAAATACACAAATAGCTCATACAAGTCAATATCAAACAACCCAATCAAAGTGAGCAGAAGACCTAAATAGACATTTTTCTAAAGACATACAGATGGCTAAGAGGCACATGAAAAGATGCTCAATATCTCTAATTATTGGAGAAATTCAGGTCAACATATACACAATGAAATATTACTCAGCTATTGAAAAGAATGCATTTGAATCAGTTTTAATGAGGTGGATGAAACGAGCCTATTACACAGAGTGAAATAAGTCAGAAAAACACCAATACAGTATATTAACACATATATATGGGATTTAGAAAGATGGTAATGATGATCCTATATATGAAACAGCAAAAGAGTTACAGATGTAAAGAACAGACTTTTGGACTCGGGGAGAAGGCAAGGGTGGGATGATTTGAGAGGGTAGCATTGAAACATGTATATTATCATATGTGAAACAGATCGCCAGCCCAGGTTCAATGCATGAGACAGGGTGCTCAGGGCTGGTGCACTGGGATGACCCTGAGGGATGGGATAGGGAGGGAGATGGGAGGGGGGTTCAGGATGGGGAACACATGTACACCTGTGGCTGATTCACGTGACTGTATGGCAAAAACTTCCACAATATTGTAAAATAAGTAGCCTCCAATTAAAATAATTAAAAAAAAATGTAGTGAGGTATTACCTCATAGCAGTCAGAATGGCCATCACTAGAAAGTCTATAGATAATAAACCCTGGTGAGGGTGTGGAGTAAAAAGAACTGTCTTTTACTGTTGGTGGGAATGTAAATTGGTGCAGCCACTATGGACAGTGGTATGGAGGTTCCTTAGAAATCTGTAGAGTTAGTGTATGATCCGGCAGTCTTATTTCTGAGTGTATATCCAGAGAAAACTATAATTTGCAAAGGTACATGTACGCCAGAGTTCATAGCAGCGCTATTTACAGTGGCCAAAACGTGGAAGCCACGTACATGTCCATTGATAGATAACTGGAATCTGAAAAATCACACACACACACAGTATTGCTTCTGTTTTATGTTTTGTTTTTTTTTTGGTCAGGAGGCTTGTGGGATCTTAACTTCCCAAACAGGGATTCAACCTGCACCCTCTGCATTGGAAGGTGAAGGCTTAACCACTGGACTGTCAAGGAAGTCCAATAGTACGAACTTTTGAAGTCCTTATTTTACGGTCAAAGGAGAACTTGATGTTTCTTCTCTTTTATAGATATTTGAGATATTTGGACCTGTTGCACATCCATTTTATGTATTACGGTTTAATTCTTCAGAGCATATTGAAAATAAAGGCATTAAAATAAAGGACACTATGTATTTTGCTCCATCAATGAAAGACTTCACCCAGTATATATTCACAGAGAAGCTTAAACAGTAAGTACTTTATTGGCATGTTACTTTGCTTATCTAGTGTTTGTGTTTTAGGAGTAATTCTTAGTGATGTAGTTTCTTGCAGTTAAGATGATATCTGTCTTCCCAAGAGCTCATTTGTCTTCCTGGTAACATCTCTGAAAGCTACAGTTGTTATCAGGTTTTACAAGGTAGAGATCATTTGTATTTTTTGACCAAAATGACATGATCAACTGGCAAGAGCACATTTGGGCCATATACATTCTCTGAATTTTAATTCATTATCTTTTCCATTATATACTTTCCTGCATATATGTGCTACAACTTCTCCATTGTAAAGAAAGATTTATTTGGATTGCATTCATAAGCTTCATTATTTAATGCAACTTTATAATTCTTAAAAAGAAAAAAGAAAATGAGTAAATTTTAGGTTGTTTATAAATTGTACATTTATAGAAGAACATATTTATGTGTTGTGTATCAAGCTGCAATTAACAGAGTTGACTTAATCAGCAAACCAGTGGTCTCCATCCTATCTGTAAATGTATGATATCCTGTGGTGTGTATCTGGTGATATTTCTTGTTTCCACTGATGAACTGTATATTTGTCAGGTAAAAATTTGTTGCCAGATGTTAGCTGTAGAGCTATTTTTATTACATTTGTTATTATAATTACATAATTTTTGCACAAACCAGTGGCATATGAATTAAAATAGAATAACTTTTTCTGTAAATATAAATTGAATGCTTTGGAAAGATGTAATAAATATGAACCAATAAAATGTTGCCCAGTTAGGAGTGGAGAAAAATACTGCAAAGGATTGGGGAAGAGACCTTAAATCTGAAAAGATTTTGTACTCAGTTTGACACAAAAGTCCCTTTGAATAGTTGGAAACTTGAAATACAGGTGAAGCATTAGGAATTTGGTTTTTGCAGAAGATATCGTGAGTAGTAACTTCGGTGCTTGTCAAGCCACGGTACCAGTCCCAGCTGGGAGAAGGCCTCTTTACCACTTACATACTAAATCCTGTCTGAGTTTTAATATTTGGAAATCTCTGAAATGAGATGAATATTTTGTTCCTGATAATTTGTTAAACTCTGAAACTCAGAAGTACCTACAGGAACTGAAGTTGTTCTTCAGGCTATGTAAGATTAATTTTTCTAAATAACCATTAACATGAAAGGTGAATTAAATATAGCAAAGTTATAAAAATTTCAATGTGCTTTAAAATCAATCCTTAAATAATTAGCATTTTGTTCTGTTTGAATATTAAGTTGTTGCTTTGGATATTCCATATATTAGCTTTTAAGGGGTAAAATATTTTAGCTTAAAATAGATAGGTTGATGAGATTTTTCTGAAGGTGTTTTTAGATAGATATAGTAGCAGTCTTTGTTCTGATTTGCAAGAACAAGAATTTTTGTCTTTTTTTGCAAAGAAAGAATAAGAAACTAAAGAATCGGGACATTGAGCCCACTCTGCAGAAGCTCCGCCTGAAAAAAGTCCATTCTGTTCTAGACTGTATTTTTTCTGTTGGTCAAGGGAACTCCTTTCCTTTGAGGTGGAGAAGCTGAACTTATCTCCAGCTTACCTGCTTTTAGTTGGGTTATTTTAATCTTAGCTTCCCATGAACTTACTCTTGTTAAAGGTGCTGTTGGAAATGTTACTTGTTCTTTTGTTCAGTAGTTTTTGATTTTCTGTGGTAATGCCCCAGGTAGGGAACGTTTCCCATTTCTTTTTTTTTTTTTTTTTTTATTATTATTTTTTTTAATTTTAGTTTTTTATTTTTTAAATTTTAAAATCTTTAATTCTTACATGCATTCCCAAACATGAACCCCCCTCCCACTTCCCTCCCC
Source organism: Ovis aries (assembly GCF_016772045.2). Lineage (NCBI taxonomy): Eukaryota > Metazoa > Chordata > Mammalia > Artiodactyla > Bovidae > Ovis > Ovis aries. Next base: position 2,939,853 of record NC_056059.1, read on the forward strand.
ATAACATCTTTCCCCATTTCTGTCTTTAGAAGATTTCATTCTTAGCTCACTGCAGGCCTTGAGATGGTATCCATGCGAAAAGGAGCCCTGGAGCTATGATAGACGCATGGGTAGAAGATAATAATTAGAAATGGAAAAAGTCATTGATAAGGCCTTATGTATAACAACAGAATTCCGAATTAAAACAGTAGAGTAGACTCAGAAAAAAAGATTTCATGTTGTGCGAGCTCACAGACATCTGTAAATTGATTTTAATGGATTAATGGATTAATTCATTCTTGGGAGTTTCATTTATTTTTGAGATTTGGTGTCAAGCAATGAGGACATCTACTCCTAATACTTTGTAATATTTTAATGTGATTGAATAACAAATATTGTCAAACTGTGAAATTGGGATCAAACAGACACAATTAAAAATGAGCTGTCAGAAATTATAGTAGATCTATATGCTTTTGTTGGTCATAGAGTATAAAACTTTTCACTAGAAAAAGTTAGTGTCCTATCTTTACAGCTCCTCCTCCCCAAACTCTAGATGCCTTTGTCTCACCCTCTGCTCTGAGAGTCACTCTCGGAGCAAACCTTGCTTACTCATGGAGGATCATTGATAATTCTCAGGTGAATCGAGGAAGAAGCATTTCATGTTGTGATCTCTGTTGTTGAACCTGTAAAGTCTTACACAAGGAAATACCCCGTATTCCCTTTTTGTGTCCTTGGCACCTCGAACGTCTGATTGTGGTCTTGGATAGGTATTTTCTTAAGGAGGTTTATGAGCTGAGCTCAGATATTACGAGGGTATCAGTCAGAGTCAGAGCACCTGGAGCTGCTGAAGAATTGCAGAACCACTTTGCCCTGCACAGTGTGGTGTCGGCTTCTCATTCTGATTCTCCACTCGTAATATATATGTGTGCTCTTCCCACATCTTCTTAAATAAAGGACAGAGAAATTAGCCTTTATTCTTTTCTCTTATTGTCTTATATATTGCAAATTAAGATTGAGCTTAGGTCTTTTGCTTTTTTACTTTCCATGCTATTAGGTTATAAGCACTTAACAGAATCTTAATAAGTGTTTTGACCCTTTGACCTTTGTTTGTTCCCCTAGGGATAGGGGATCAGATGCATCATGGAAGAATGATCAAGAACCACCACCAGAGGTAAGTGTCTTTTCACACAGTATTTGAGAAAGGAACAGGACTCAGTCTTATATATTCCTCATTCCTGACCTGAAGGATGTCCTCAAAACTGCTCACTAGTCACACTGCCTTCAGCCAGCTGGCGTGCTCTCCCCTCCCTCTGATGCCTTTTATGCCTCGCAATTAATGTTTATGGTCATTTCAGAAAAAAATATTTTCAATCACATTTTAATTACTATCAGATGATCATTTTCCTTATAGTGTCCTGTTTTTATCAATTTTGTTGATACCTGGTAAAGGCAAAATTATCATTATTTAAAACAATTTTTTTTTAGTTTAGTAAATTCACCACATGGGACGTGAAGATGTTTATTGATGGTACTTTTAATAAGCTACTTTTCTTCTGGAGGTAGAAAATAATTACAGTCTACCTACTTCTCCATTTTTTACAGTATACTCACCTTCCTAAAAAGAGTGTTCTTTTTCTTATCAGCAATAATATTTTACATTTCAAAGTAGCTTGATATATATGGTCTTTATTAAAACATGAAAATTACAGCAATGAGTATATACATTCTTAAAAATAGCATGAATTTATACTTTCGCATTTTTATTTCATAAAACAAAAATATAATTATAAGAGAATTTGTTATGCACTCAGAAGTTCTGATGAAGTTTCTCAGTTTTGTAAATTCTTGATATTTATAGATTTAACTTTAGTCATTGTAAATTCTCAAGCAGTGCTAAAGGTTCATGATCTGTATTAATTTGTGATTTTGCTGAAGCTGTGTGAGTCAGTAAATGCCCACTTAGAGGATTACTTAATCAGAAGCAGTCCTGTTTTAGCATCCTCATTGCCACGGTGTTATGCCTTCTGATTTGTGTCATGTGTACATGTATTAACTTTCAGGGTCACTTAAATAAGTGCTTTATTCTCTTTACCTCTGATAATGTACCATTGAATTGGTAAATGCATATGATATAAATCTGTTTTTTCATGTAAGGCCTTGGATTTCAGTGATGATGAAAAGGAAAAAGAAGCCAAACAGAGGAAAAAATCTCAGATTCAAGGTCGGAAAAAATTCAGATCTGAATTTAATGAACCTGGTGAGTTAAATGTAGAAAATGTACATACATGTTAAGTCTCATCTGTTGTGTCCGACTTTTGTGACCCCAGGGACTGGAATCTGTTAGACTCCTCTGTCCATGGGATTCTCCAGGAAAGAATACTAGAGTGGGTTGCCATGCCCTCCTCAACGTTCAGTCCTCTGTTGTCCCCTTCTCTTCTTGCCTTCAATCTTTCCCAGCCTTAGGGTCTTTTCCAATGAGTCAGTTTTTTACATCAGGTGGCCAAAGTATTGGAGCTTCAGCATCAGCTTCAGTCCTTCCAATGAATATTCAGGACTGATCTCCTTTAGGATGGACTGGTTGGATCTCCTTGCTGTCCAAGGGACTCTCAAGGGTCTTCTCCAACACCACAGCTCAAAAGCATCAATTCTTCAGTGCTCACCATTCTTTATAGTCCAACTCTCATATCCATACGTGACTACTGGAAAAACCATAGCCTTGACTAGACGGACCTTTGTTGGCAAAGGGATGTCTCTGCTTTTTAATATGCTGTCATAGCTTTTCTTCCAAGGAGCAAGCATCTTTTAATTTCATAGCTGCAGTCACCATCGGCAGTGATTTTGGAGCCCCCAAAAATAAAGTGTCACTGTTTCCACTGTTTTCCCATCTATTTGCCATGAAGTGATGGTACCAGATGCCATGATCTTAGTTTTCTTAATGTTGAGCTTTAAGCCAGCTTTTTCACTCTCCTCTTTCGCTTTCATCAAGAGGCTCTTCAGTTCTTTTCTTTCTACCATAAGGGTGGTGTCATCTGTATATTTGAGGTTATTGGTATTTCTCCCAGCAGTCTTGATTACAGCTTGTGCTTCATCCAGTCCAGCATTTTTCATGATGTACTCTGCATATAAGTTAAATAAGCATGGTGACAGTATACAACCTTGATGTACGCCTTTCCCTATTTGGAACCAGTCTGTTGTTCCATGTCCAGTTCTAACTGTTGCTTCTTGACAGGTTAGGTGGTCTGGTAATCCCATCTCTTAAAGAATTTTCCACAGTTTTTTGTGATCCACACAGTCAAAGGCTTTGGCATAGTCAATAAAACAGAAGTGGATATTTTTCTGGAACTCTTGCTTTTTCGATGATCCACCGGATGTTGGCAATTTGATCTCTGTTTCCTCTGCCTTTTCTAAATCCAGCTTGAACATCTGGAAGTTCACAGTTCACGTACTGTTGAAGCCTGGCTTGGAGAATTTTGAGCATTACTTTACTAGCATGTGAAATGAGTGCAGTTCTGTGGTAGTTTGAGCAATCTTTGGCACTCCTCAATGTAGTATATAGTATTTTTCATCTTCATTTACATCTGTATAAATTGCTCAGTAATAAAACTGAGGGAGCTATCTAGGAGTTTTCTTGTACTTTCTGGCATCTGCCAGCATTGGAGGCATCACATAGGATGGGGTGGGGTGTGGTAGGAGAGGCACAAGGGACACTTGGGTGGTTTTCAAGCTTGAGGGTGTAAAAAATGGCCCCTTGGGGTAAAAAGTAGAAGAATCATTTGTGCTTATCAGTCCTTTTTTTTTTTTCCCAAGAAACCTGTTTGCTTCCATTTTTAGAATTAAATGATACGGTACTTAAGGTAAAATCAAGGTGTTTTGTTAGCTGTTGACACCAATGCAATCACAGAAGAAGGTCCTCATGTTGCCTTGTTATATCCACACCCACTTCTTTCTTCTTCCGTTTCCTCAGCTCCTGACAGCCACTCATCTGTGTGCCATTTCTGTGATATATTTTGTCTTGTCAAGAATGGTTTATATAAATTATCAGTTGGGTTTTGTTACTGAGCATATTTTTCTGGAGATCATCTAGATTGTTGTATGTATTAAGTTTGTTTGTTTTCATTCCAGGGTGGTGTTCTGTGGTATGAATATACCGCAGGTGTTTTAACCATTCATCCATTTAAGGACATTCTTGTTGTTTACAGTTTGGGGTTTTATGAATAAAGCTGCTTTATACATTTGTGCACAGATTTTTATGTAAACACAAATTTTCACATTTCTCTGGGATAAATGTCAAGAGTACAGTTGGATTATATAATACAGTTGACAAGTGAGCAACTTTGGGGTAAGGGGCACTGACATCTCCCTCCCTTCCATGCAGTTGAAAATCTGAATGACTTAAAGTTGGCCCTCTGTACCCATCATTATACATCCGTAGATTAAGCCAACCATGGATTATATAGTATGTTTTTACTGAGAAAAATCTGCTTAAAGGTGGACCTATACAGTTCAAATCTGTGTTATTTAAGGGCCCACTGTAGTTCCATGTTTAGTTTCTTGAGAGCCTGTCATATTGGTATTTTTTTGTGTGTGGCTTTACCACTTTACATTCTTATCCCTAGTTGCCCAGTTTATCTGCATTCTCATAAGCATTTGTCATTGTCATCATTTTTTATTTTAGCCATTCTAATAAGTATGTAGGGCTTCCCTGGTGGCTCAGAGGTTAAAGCGTCTGCCTCTAATACAGGAGACCTGGGTTCGATCCCTGGGTTGGGAAGATCCCCTGGAGAAGGAAATGGCAACCCACTCCAGTATTCTTGCCTGGAGAATCCCATGGACGGAGGAGCCTGGAGGGCTACAGTCCACAGGGTTGCAAAGAGTCGGACACGACTGAGCGACTTAACTTAATAAGTATGTAATGATACGTAGTTGTGATTTTAACTTGCATTTTCCTAATGGCTAGTGATATTGACCAGCTTTCTATGTGCTCATTTGCTATCTATAGCCCTTCAATGCTTTTTTGTTCATATTGTGCCCACTTTCTAATTGTATTTCTGCTTTACTCTTGAGTTAATGAGAGTTTATATTTAATTGCTAATATTTCTTTAGCTTGAGTTTTCATCTTTATAAAGGAGCTTTGCAGAATGAAATTTTTTGTTTTGATGAAGCCCAATTTATCTGCTTTTCTTTGATGGAGTCTGAGAATTCCTTTCCTAGACTTACATTGCAAAGATTTTATCTTTTTTATTTCCTAAAAGTTTTCATAATTATTTTTAGCCATTTTAATTCCTTTGTCTTTCCATATGACTTTTGAAATCAACTTCCCTATATTGACAGAAAGTCTTGCTTAGATTTTGATAGAAATTGGATTGAACCTGTGTATTGGTTTGGAGAGAACTGATGTCTTAACTGGATTGAGTCTTCCATTCCACAAACATGGTATACATCTCCATTAATTTAGATTTTTTTAAAATTTCTTCACCAGCATTATGTAGTTTTCAGAATGCAAGTTCTGTACATCTTTTTGTTAGATATATACCTGAGTATTTCAGTTTGGGGGAAATCATTGTAACTGCTTTTGCATTTTTAATTTGTGTTCATGTGTTCATTTCTAGAATACAGAAATAATTACTGTTTGTATGTTTAGCTTGTATCTTGTGACTTTGTTGAACTCATTAGTTCTAGTTTTTCTCCTGAGATTTCAGTGTAGACAGTTATGTCAGTGGCAAATAGAAATAGTGTTTGTCTTTTCCCTCCCAATCTGTATGGTTTTTTAGCTCTCTTTCGTTTCTGAACTGGCTGTAACATCTGGCACTATATTCAGTAAATATGTTGTATTCCTGATCATAGAAGGAAACATTCAGTATTTTACCATTCAGTATAATATTAGGTATAGGGTTACTGTAGGTGTTCTTTATCAAGTTGAGGAAGTTTCTGTCTAGTCTTCTGTCTAGTCTCCCTAAACGTTTTTTAAGAAATCATGAATAATAATTTTGACAATTGTTTTTCTGCATTGATTGATAATATCACATGACCCCTTCATTAACTTGTTCATAAAGTAGATTACATTGGTTTTAGAATATTGAATGAGCATCACTGGAATAAACCAGTTAGCCGTGGTATGTAATTCTTTGTAAATATTGCTGAATTTTGCTTATATTTTAATAAGGATTTTTATTCATGAGAGGTATTGGTCTAGTTTTCTTTCAGACTATTTTAAACTGGTTTTATTGTCAGCAGAGTAGCTTCATAAAAATGAATTGAGATTTTCTTTTTTGGTATACTTGAAAACATTATGTAGACTTGCTGTTAATTTTTTTATATTTAGTAAAAAAAATCTCCAGTGAACCACTTCAGACTGGAGATAGCTTTTTGGAGAAACTTAATTACAAATTCAGTTTACTTAATAGTTTACTTACTTTTCCATGTTGGATAGGTTATAGTAGCTTTTATTTTTCAAGGAGTTGGTCCATTTCAGCTAATTCGTCAAATTATGTACGTAGAGTTGGTTTGCAAGATTGTCTTCATTTTGATGTCTTTGATATTGATCATTTGTGGCTTGTATTTTTTCAGTTTTGCTTAGAAGATAGCAAATTATATTGATTTTTCACAGAGCCAGTTCTTTGTTATTGATTTTAATTTATTATTTTTCTATTAACATTTGCATTCTTTTAACTCTTTATCATTAACTTTCTACTGCTTGCTTTGAGTTTATTTTGTTTTGGTTTTTATAGGTTCTTAAGATGGGAGTTTATGTTATTAAAGACTTTACTCCTTGAATCTGTTCCATGGATGTGCATACATTTTATTTATTGTGACTTAGCTTAATGTTTCTTTGTTTATATTCCTCTTGACACAGTCTCTTGGGCCAATGGATTATTTAGAAGAGTACTATTTAGTATTTTCTCTGTCCTTAATGATTTTCTGTCTAGTTATCTTGTCAGTTGTTGAGAGAGAGCATGTGGTTGGTGCATGCACATTTAAGATGGCTAAATCTTTTTGGTAGGTGACCCCTTTATCATAAAATGTCCCTATTCTGAAGCTTATTTTATCTGATATTAATATAATTAGTTATATTGCATATTGTAGCTTGTTCCATTTTCTTACATTCAATGTGACTATCACTTGAAATAAGCTTTTTACAGACTATAGTTGTTTTCTAATCCACTCTGCCAACTACTGTGTTTTGATTGGTATATTTAGACCATTTATATTTAATGTAATTATTGATATGTTTGGGCTTAAATCTGCCCTTTTCTGTATTCTTTCTAATTTTTATTTCTCTGTTGTCTTTCTTCTGCCTTCCTGTGGTTGTAAATTGTTTTAGAATTCTCTTTGCATTTGTCTATAGTGTTGATTGTATGAATATAGCTTTTTCAGTGGTTGGTTTAGGTCTTTAATTATCACAATCTACTGTTGTTGTTTTACCAGCTAGAATGCAATCTATGACCATGAATTTTAAATCATAACTAGGCTCAAACACAACTTTATTAGTCAAAATTGCAACTGTTAAAATGAACACATTTTCCCAACTAGAAGAAACAAGTTTGTTTATTCCTGTAACATAAAAATCTGTCCTTTGGGATTCAACAAACTCTTGGAAAGCATTTTCTGCCTTGTGCTATGGAAGCATTTTCCATGCAAAAAGTTGTTGAGCTACTTGAAGAAGTGGTCCTCAGTTGGCGAGAGGTTTTGTGAATATGGTAGATGAGGCAAAACTTCATAGCCCAATTCATTCAACTTTTGAAGCATTGGTTGTGTGACATGTGGTTGGACATTGTCATGGATAAAAATTGGGCCCTTTCTGTTGACCAGTCCTGGCTGCTAATGTTGCGATTTTCAGTGCATCAGTTCGATTTGCTGAGCATACTTCTCAGATGTAATGATTTCACTGAGATTCAGTAAGTTGTAGTGGATCAGACCGACAGATGACCACCAAACAGTGACCATGACCTTTTTTTGGTGCAGGTTTGGCTTTGGGAAGTGCTTTGGAGCTTCTTGGTCCAGCCACTGAGCTGATCATTGCTAGCTATTGTGTAAAATCCACTTTTCATCACATGTCACAATCTGACTGAGAAGTGGTTTGTTGTTGTTGCATAGAATTAAAGAAGATAACACTTCAAAACACTGATTTTTTTGATTTTCAGTCAACTCGTGAGGCAGCCACTTACTGAGCTTTTTCAACTTTCCAGTTTGCTCCAGATGGCAAATGACCATGGAATGGTTGATACTGAGTTCTTTGGCAACTTCTTATACAGTTGTTAAGAGGATCAGCTTTGATGAGCCTCGGTCATTGTCAGCTTCCAGTAGCCAGCCACTACACTTTTCATCTTCACACCTCCTTTGCAAAACTCCTTGAGCCACCACTGCGCTGTCCATTAGTAGTTGTTGGGCCAAATGCATTGCTGCTGTTGCGAGTTGTCTCCACTGCTTTATGACCCATTTTGATCTCGAATAATAAAATTGCTTGTATTTGCTTTTTGTCAAACATTTCTCCAGTCTAAAATAAATATAAAATAAACAGCAAATAATAAGTCATTAGGGAAAAAAACATAAAGTGAGAAATATGCATTTAATGATATATAACATAATCACATTTATTTAAGAATGTATTCCAATGTGAAATGGCAAAAGTTCAACAGTCCAAACCACAGTCACCTTTGCACCCACCTAATATGTTGTTTTGTTCTTTCGGGGAAAGGAAAGAGGTTGCATTATTACTCTTTACGTCCAGGTGAGTATAAGAGTTAAGCTTTTCTTTTTAGCTTCAGTTGACATCTGAGCCTGGGGCTATCTCATTACTGCTGGGCACAGGCAGGCCTCCTCTTGTGTCTGCTGAATTGTAAGAGTGCCTCATTACTGCTCCTGACACTATTGGGGCTGGCCTTGTTATGCTGGGCAGTGATGAATGTCCTCACTCTCCTGGGTTTTCTCTGACTGCACCGCAAATGCAAGAAGTAGAGGAAGGCTTTTAGGGAGTTATTGCCAGTAGAGACAAAAGTCTATGTTCCCCATGTGATCTGCATTGTCATTGAGGGGACGTACTGACTGGCTCCCTGCTCAGCCTCTTTGACCACCTTTGAGCGTGTGAGTGGAAGTGGTGTCCAGTTTTCTCTGTGGTGTTAGGCTGAAATCAAGTGGTTATTGTCTAAAAGTTTTCTCTTGATAAACTTTCCCTCTCCTGATCCTCTGACCTTTAGGATTCATTTAAAGTTGATCATTTTATGCCTTACAAAATTATAACTACTGTAAGATATACTGGAAGTTAAATAAGGCATTCTTGAAATTTTAAACACTGTTTCTTGATGTATGAAAATTAATTTTAATTTTGTCTTTATGTTCTTTCCTTCAAAGGTGAAGATTTTGCGGAAGTACATCACAATTGGAATGTTCATAGCTCTGTTTCAGAGCATTCCAAAGGATATCACAACAGAGAATTCACAAGAGGATTTTCCCAGGGTAGATATCCTCGATCTTGCCCTGGCAGGCCCCCCCCTTCACAGTTTTATAACACAGAACACATGGTCCCTCAGGACACTTCAGGATTTGCGCCACAGATACAGGATAGCCCCATGATGCCACAGTATCCCTTCCCTCCTCCAGGGTTTGACATGCATAACTTCTCCCTCCCTCCTCCTCCACCCCCGCCACCTGCCTCTGCAAACATGGCCTGGGCTGCCCCTGCTGTGGCCCCTCACCCGATAATCCCCCTGCCCTACTCCCTAGCCCCACCTCCGCCCCCCCCACCCCTGCCTCCACCCTCCTCTTCTGGAGATGGTAATTCTGCTCATTTTGGACCTTACTATTAGGTTGATGTATGCATTCCTGAGAAATGTGGACTTTTATATACATACATGCATATATATGTGAAAGCATTTTTTAAAAAGAGATTATAGAGCTAGATTTTTAAAGCATTGTAAATTAAAAATTAGTTCCTTCAGTTGTAGGTTGTTATATATTGTAACCTTTATGAAAATTTAATGTTAAACTTGTGGCAGGGAATCTAATTATGTAATATTTAATTAATACTTTGAACCTTGCCTAATTAAATAGTATGCCTCAATCTAATAATCTGGGGCACCTTTCATCATGGATTAAAATATATTGACCATACTGATTATATTCTTGGTATATCTGAAAATAAAATGTTAAGTCCTATTGAGAGCCTTTAAAATAAACTATTTTTATAAATATATTTCAAAAATTGACTCTGGTTGTAAATGCAGTTTACCAATAAATTAAAATGTACTTTTTTTTTCTTAAAGCAGGTAAAAGGTACAGAGAAGGAAAGCGTTATATCTTGGCAGAAGTCATGTGTATAATTAAAGTTAATATTTATTTTGCATTGACAGGCTTTCCATTATCTGTGCAGATTTCCATTCAGGCATGATCCAGTAAACTTTACTGTTTAACTGCTTATTAAAGAGACACAGAGTATTCACAGTAAAATGCATTATTCATTCACAGTAATGTGCATTTACCAACAGCAAGGAGACTTGTGTGTCCATATGGATTTCCCAGATTCTTAGATGCCTGGCACAGATTAAGTGCTTAATAAAAAAATAAAATCTATTAAATGTAGACTTTTAATTAAATAACCAGTGAATGTTATTTCACATGATTATGTACTCATGAAACATAAGTGTAAGGAAATCTTAGAATTTTAGTGATAGAAGAGGCTTTAGAAGTAGCCTAGAAGAGTCCTAATTTAATAACCTTGGAGCAGCCTAAGGACTCCAGAGACATCAAGTCACTAAGGTTGCCAGTGAGGCAGCAAGAAGATAAACTGAATTCTGATCTTCAGACCTGTACTTCATATTAAATTGGTGTTTTCCAGTCTTTCTTTCCTTGGCAGTCTTAGAAAAATAATACGGGGTGATCTGGTAATTTATCACAAGCATGTGGATTCTAGTTGCAGGTCCCCATTTTCTTCCCCCTCCCCGCCTCTGCCGCCTCCGAGGGCTGAGGAGACTCTCTCCAGGGTTCTTGGGTTGTGAGATGAGAGGTTCCTGCTTTGGTGGTAACACTAGCTTAAACATGTGTTGTATTTCATGTTTCTTTTTTGAAATGTTATTGCAGCTTCTGTTTAGGAGTTGCCTTTATAGAACAGGCACAGTATTACAGCATAGTAAAGACAGTCTTCTTTTGGTTGATGAAATATTTTAAGAATTACGTGAGGCTATATCTAAAAGCACCGAGGAAACCCCATAATGGAAAGAGTGAGATGTTGCCATCCAGTTACAACAAGTTAGTGAGCTGTTATAATCATCAAGGCATGTAAAAAATCTTTAGACTTCTGTTCAAAAGTAGACTGTAGATATTGACAATATCTCTTTAATACCTGAAGAAACTTAGTGCTGAGTGATACCATTTGATTTCTGCTTTCAATTAAGCTGCTACTTTAAGCGCTTAGGTCCAACTTGCCTTCCTCCCTATACTTATTTCAAGGCCTTTGAATTTCAGAAATGACCTAAGCTTTGAATGATTTATTAAAAGTACACATTCTTGGGTTTTATCCCAAGATTCAAATTCAGTAGATCTGAGATAAGATCTAGGAAACCACTTTTAACAGGTACCGCCAGGTGTTGAATTTCAGGATTTATCCTTAGTCTGTGTGGATTTCAGGGGACATGTCTATTACAACTTCTACGCCCTTCACTCTGGGATTGAAGGGAATTCTGTTTAGGGTGGTAGTGAGGGTGTGGGGGGAGTTGGGGAAGAAGAGAGAAATAAAACTGGCTGCTTGTTAATTGTTCATGACACCTCACTCACTTCGTTCTCAGTTATATATATATTTTTTTAGCTGTACACATTTTTGGAGTTTAAGAGAAGGAACCCAAGTTTGGAAAAAAATATTACAGTTTTCATCGTCTTAATCTTAGGGTGCTGCTTTAAAAATCATATGGTTCTAAATCCTTAAATTACTAGCCAATGTAAATACTTAGAATATTCTTCACATGCCATTTGTCATCTGAAATAGGCTGTTCTTTTTCTACAATGAAATAGATTGTCATTCACATGATAGCATGCAGATAATGCTTTTGCATGTCTGTGTGTGTTGGTTGCTCAGTCTTGTCTGACTCTGCAACACATGGGCAGTAGCCCGCCAGGCTCCTCTGTCTGTGGGATTCTCCAGGCAAGAATACTGGAGTGGGTTGCCATTTCCTTCTCCAGGGGATTTCCCTGACCCAGGATTGAACCCGAATCTCCTGCATTGTAGGCAGATTCTTTACCATCTGAGCCATCAGGGAAGCCTTTTGCATGTCTAGTTATAAATAATGATAAAATGAAACTAAAATTATAGTCTAAGCTAATGTGTTTATTTTATTAGATGAGTAACTGTCTTTCTCCTCCTCCTTTCTTTAATGGAAAAGATAGTGAAGTCCTTGGTAACTGGATGACTTGTTCTCATGTTAGAAATAAAGACTGAAAGAACTGGGTTGAGACTCTAGTGTAGACCTAGAATAGGAGGTACTGTACAGAACTTTGCAAAACACATTTCTCAGAAGTGTTATGGTTAAGTCATAAAGTTAAGTTCTAAAATGCCCCCATCCTGCTGTGTAACTGAATGATTAGTAGGCCCTAGTTGTCATACCAGTTGGATACACTGGCAGAGCCTGTGTACAGGGGTCTCAGCTTTGCGAACGTTGAAGACTGTGGGGTGCTTGCTCTTCCCTCTTTCCCTTCCCCTCTTCCCACCCATTCGTTCTGACTTGTTACTCCCCGCCCTCCACCCCTGCCTCGTTTTGTGCTACTCTTCTTTCTCCTTGCTTGTTTAGAGTTGGTGAAAGTCAAGTACGTTAACATTTCAAGACATAGGAAAAGAGCAGAGGGACTTCCCTGGAGGTCCAGTCGTTAAGACTGCCTCCCAGTGCTGGGGGTGTGGGTTCAGTCCCTGTTCAGAGAGCTGAAATCCCACATACCCGCAGCCAAAAAGCTAAGAATATAACACAGTGATGTAACAAATTCAATAAACTTAAGTAAATAATGAGTAGAATCTTGAGTTCCAATCTATAATTTAAGACTATTTGATTAAAAATAAGAAATGGTATTTAAAATCTGCATATGCTAAAAATCTTAGTGTTTCTTAAGAACAAGTTTTCTTAAGGATTTGCGGAGGGAGAAAATCTTGGACATAATGTATCATTTAGGGATATTCTATTTCAGCAGTAATTGGCATTTGCTTTCAATACTATGAATTTAAACATTTTAAGACATATGATAAACCGGTTTAATGATCCTGTTGTTGAGATATGATTCTTTTTCCATCTGTGCTACCAGGGAAACTCAAGGGAAAATAAGTATGTTGTTAAACACTAGGTCTTTTTAAGAAAGGAATTAAAAACTAGATGAATGTTCTGTAGAGTCAGTTTGTATATCGTTGACAATATGTGTTCATAAAATCTTTCTGACATTGCCTATTTGATTCCAATGAATAAACTCTCAGGTCTATAAAAAAAAATAGACAATAGAATGAATGCAAGCTGGAAAATAAAATGATTATGAGAAATTGTCCAGTTATGCTGCAGGTACTCTGATTTAATACAGTCTCTATTTATGACAATACATTCAGGGTAAAAGCAACAGCAGTACACATTTGTGTCCTTTTCTGCAGATAAATTGCCCTTATTCCAAAAGCCTTACTCATCAATCTGACCCAGCCAGATCCTAAATTTATGTAGCAATTATGTTCCAGAAAACCATGGAAACATTTACTATACTGTTCTGAAATTAAAGTTGAGAAATACCTTTTTAATACCACCTATAGGCCAAAGTACTTGTTTTGAGCTACTAGTAGTGATAAAATTATCTCTCATCTTTGACTCTGCACTCTAGACATGTACAATTACTTAGTGTTCTGGAAATGAGGTACACAGTTGTGTATCAAATGGTAAAATAATGAAAATAGCCAATGAAAAGTTTCTTCTGCACATTCAATACTTATATTTTATATGTGTACTTGCAAACACATACATTTGAAAGTTAGTGTAAAAGCCTGATTATTATGCATATATTAGTACCTTTTATTTCTACTCATAAGGTTGATGAAATGGGAATAAATGTTACATTGACTTATTTTGTAGTTAGTTGCACTGTAACATCCCCCAGAAAGAGCAACTGTCGTGATACGGTAAAAGCCTATTATTTGCATTGAACATACAAGGGCTAAACATTGTTTCTAACACAAAATATGGCCCGAATAGTTGGACAGATACAAAGAAATGAAACTTTTTAGCAGAGAATCCCTATTAAAATGTGATATATAGATGGTGGTGGTCTGTAATGTTTAGATGGTAGCAGTGAACTAATATGTTCTCAGTATCTATAGCCACTGGCAGAACCATTGCTGCAGCTCTTGGAACCTGTCACGTGTGCTCCTGTGACACATGGGAGGGGTGCTCTTCCCCATCGCACCACTCTCCAAATGTCTGCTTGACCATGCATCATGCAGTGCTTCATGTCAGGACATGGCAGTGTCAGCCCCTGGTGTGCTAGCTGTCTTAATGGCTGATTCATTCAAAGCAAATGATTAATTTTCTTTAATAGCAGTTTGGTTTTTGATGAACTGTAATTCCTGGTGGTTGTTCAGTCACTAAGTCGTGTCCAACTCTGCAACCCCAGGGTCTGCAGCACACCAGGCTTCCCTGTCCATTATCTCCCAAAGTTTGCTCAAACTCATGTTCGTTAAGTTGGTGGTGCTATCGAACCATCTTATCCTCTGTTCACCGCTTCTGCCCTCAATCTTTCACAGGATCAGGGTCTTTTCCAGTGAGTTGGGTTTTTGCATCAGGTGACCAGAACATTGGAGCATCAGTCCTTCCAATGAGTATTCAGGGTTGATTTCCTTTATGATTGATTGATTTGATCTCCTTGCTGTCTAAGGAACTCTCAAGGGTCTTTTGCAGCGCCATAGTTCAAAAGCATCAATTCTTTGGCACTCAGTCTTTATGGTTCGACTCTCACATTCGTACATGACTACTGGAAAAACCATAGCTTTGACTGTACAGACCTTTGTCAGCAAAGTGATGTCTCTGTTTTTTAATAATTCCTGGTACTATATATTTATTGCCAGTATCATAATTTCAAAATAAATTCTGTCTAGCAAAATTAGGGGTTTAAAATACAAGGGCAGAAGAAAATAATCTATAGGCATTAACGCATTCAGATACTGTTTGAAATCTATGAAATTGCCTACAAAATTCATTTGGTTCAATCTAATATGTGGACTCTAGAATGTGTTACTTCCCACATTTATTTTTCTCCAGTGAGCATCTCCCTGTCCCATATCCTACAGGACACAGTTTAGAAACACTGTCACAGATGTTCACTGGGGACGCTCATGATGGAGCACATTTCTCAGATATATCTGGTCTTGGTAAGACGATTTATTGAAGTTACAGCTGATCCTGGAGTCTGGCAGTAATGTTAAATACTTTGTATTAGGCTAGGAAATCACAATTTAATATAGACTCTTTGGTTCTTAACCTGTTCACACCCCCTGTCCCCTACAGTGTACTGCTGCTGCTAAGTCACTTCAGTCGTGTCCAACTCTGTGCGACCCCATAGACAGCAGCCCACCAGGCTTCCCCGTCCCTGGGATTCTCCAGGCAAGAACACTGGAGTGGGTTGCCATTTCCTTCAATGCATGAAAGTGAAAGTGAAGTTGCTCAATCGTGTCCGACTCTTAGCAACCCCATGGACTGCAGCCCACCAGGCTCCTCCATCCATAGGATTTTCCAGGCAAGAATACTGGAGTGGAGTGCCATTGCCTTTTCCACCACAGTGTAGAACAGGTCAAAAATTACTGACCAGTCACGGTTGGTTACTATGTAGCTATACAAAAGGGGGGGAAAAAAAAGATGAACTTAGGATCTAAAGTACCTTTCTACTTTTACATATAAAGATTTTTAAACTTTCAAAAAAGAAAACCAAAACAGATGAAAAGCTCCGTATGTACTAATATAAAAAGATCAAGATACATTAAGTGAAAATAGCAATTTAATGGTCAAGTTAGTGTGTAGAATACTGTCACATATGTATATGGGAAGAACAGGAAGACTGGATATATGTGTATGTCTGTACATACACACACTCACACTTATTTGCCTGCATATGCACAGAATCTCTTAAGGAGAAAAAAGCATTGGTTCCCTCTAAAGAGAGGAATGAGATAGCCAAGTCAGAGATGAGAGAATTTTCACTAAGCTATTTTGTTGTATTTATGAATATTGTATTATATACATATACATTAACTTTTCAAAAATAAAATTTACATTTATATATTAAAAAAAGAGCAGGGTACCAGCAGAGTTTTTGACACCAGAAAACAGAGGCATTGAGTCCTTAGTAAGGCAGATTCTCAAGTCTGCAGGATCAGCATTTATGTAAATAAAGTCAGATGTGTTAGTACCGATAAAGCCTGGGACATTTACATTTTTCTAGAAGAGAAGCTTTCCTCTCTTTTTAAATTAATTTTTTTGTTGAAGGATAATTGCCCTACAGAATTTTGTTGTTTTCTGTCAAACCTCAACATATATCCCCTCCCTTTTGAAACCCCCTCCCTTGTCCCTTCCTATCCCACCCCACTGGATTGATACAGAGCCCCTGTTTGAGTTTCCTGAGCCATGCAGCAAATTCCCCTTGGCTATCTATTTTACATATGGTAATATAAGTTTTCATGTTACTTTTTTAATACATCTCACCCTCTCCCCATGTCTATCACCCTCTCCCCATGTCTATAAGTCTATTCTCTATGTCTTTCTCCATTGCTGCCTTGTTAATAAATTCATCATACAGTTTTTCTAGATTTTGTGTATATGTGTTAGAATATGGTATTTATTTTTCTCTTTCTGACTCACTTCACTCTGTATAATAGGTTCTAGGTTCATCCACCTCATTAGAAATGCCTCAAAGGCATTCCTTTTTATGGTTGAGTATTTGTCCATTGTGTATAGGTACCACAAATTCTTTATCCTTTCATCTGTTGATGGACATCTAGGTTGCTTCCATGTTCTGACTATTACAAATGGTGCTGTAATGAACAATGGGATACATGAGTCTTTTTCAGTTTTGATTTCCTCAGAGTATATGCCTAGGAGTAGTATTGCTGGGTAATATGGTGGTTTTATTCCTAGTTTTTTAAGGAATATCCATACCATTTTCCATAGTAGCTTTATTAATTTACATTCCCACCAACAGTGCAAGATCATTTCCTTTTCTCCACACCCTCTCCAGCATCTATTGTTTGTAGACTTTCTGATGATGGCTATTCTGACTGGTGTGATGTGATATCTCATTGTACTTTTGATTTGCATTTCTCTAATAATGATGAATGTTGAGCATCTTTTCGTGTGTTTGTTAGCCACCTGTATGTCTTCTTTGGAGAAATGTCTGTTTAGGTCTTTTTCCCCAGTTTTTGATTGGGTTGTTTGTTTTTCTGGTAGTGAGTTGTATGAGGTGCTTATATATTTTATAAATTAATCCTTTGTCAGTTGTTTCATTTGCTGTTATTTTCTCCCATTCTGAGGGTTGTCTTTTCACCTCACTTGTAGTTTGCTTTGCTGTGCAGAAGCTTTTAAGCTTAATCAGACCCTACTTGTTTACTTTTTTTGTTTGTTTGTTTTAATTTTTTTTTGTTTTGTTTTTTATTTTTTAAATTTTAAAATCTTTAATTCTTACATGCATTGCCAAACATGAACCCCCCTCCCACCTCCCTCCCCATAACATCTTTCTGGGTCATCCCCATGCACCAGTCCCAAGCATGCTGCATCCTGCGTCAGACATAGACTGGCGATTCAATTCACATGATAGTATACATGTTAGAATGTCATTCTCCCAAATCATCCCACCCTCTCCCTCTCCCTCTGAGTCCAAAAGTCCGTTATACACATCTGTGTCTCTTTCCCTGTCTTGCATACAGGGTCGTCATTGCCATCTTCCTAAATTCCATATATATGTGTTAGTATACTGTATTGGTGTTTTTCTTTCTGGCTTACTTCACTCTGTATAATCGGCTCCAGTTTCATCCATCTCATCAGAACTGATTCAAATGAATTCTTTTTAACGGCTGAGTAATACTCCATTGTGTATATGTACCACAGCTTTCTTATCCATTCATCTGCTGATGGACATCTAGGTTGTTTCCATGTCCTGGCTATTATAAACAGTGCTGCGATGAACATTGGGGTACATGTGTCTCTTTCAATTCTGGTTTCCTGCTGGAAATAAAAGCAAAAATAAACAAATGGGATCTAATTAAAATTAAAAGCTTCTGCACAACAAAGGAAAATATAAGCAAGGTGAAAAGACAGCCTTCTGAATGGGAGAAAATAATAGCAAATGAAGCAACTGACAACTAATCTCAAAAATATACAAGCAACTTCTGCAGCTCAACTCCAGAAAAATAAACGACCCAATCAAAAAATGGGCCAAAGAACTAAATAGACATTTCTCCAAAGAAGACATACGGATGGCTAACAAACACATGAAAAGATGCTCAACATCACTCATTATTAGAGAAATGCAAATCAAAACCACAATGAGGTACCACTTCACACCAGTCAGAATGGCTGCGATCCAAAAATCTGCAAGCAATAAATGCTGGAGAGGGTGTGGAGAAAAGGGAACCCTCCTACACTGTTGGTGGGAATGCAAACTAGTACAGCCACTATGGAGAACAGTGTGGAGATTCCTTAAAAAATTGCAAATAGAACTACCTTATGACCCAGCAATCCCACTTCTGGGCATACTTTTGTTTTTATTTCTGTTACTCTAGTAGGTGAGTCATAGAAGATCTTGTTTTGATTTATATCATCAAGTGTTCTGCCTGTGTTCTCCTCTAGGAGTTTTATAGTTTCTGGTCTTACATTTAGGTCTTTAATCTATTTTGAGTTTATCTTTGTGTATGGTGTTAGGAAATGTTCTAATTTCATTCCTTTACATGGAGCTGTCCATTTTTCCCAGCACCATTTATTGAAGAGGCTGTCTTTGCCCCATTGTGTATTCTTACTTCCTTTGTCAAAAATAAGGTACCCATAGATGCATGGGTTTATTTCTGGGTTTTCTATCTTGTTCCATTGGTCCATATTTCAGTTTTTGTGCCAGTACCATACTATCTTGATGACTGTAGTTTTGTAGTATAATCTGAAGTCAAGAAGGTTGATTCCTCCAGCTTAATTCTTTTTTCTCAAGACTGCTTTGGCTATACAGGATCTTTTGTGTTTCCATATGAATTGTGGAATTTTTGGTTCTAGTTCTGTGAAAAATGTCATTGTTAATTTGATAGGGATCTCATTGACTCTATAGATTGCATTTGGTAGTATAGTCATTTTCACAATATTGATTCTTCCTCCCCAGGAACATGGAATATCTCTGCATCTGTTTATATCGTCTTTGGTTTCTTTCATTAGTGTCTTATAATTTTCTGTGTACAGTTATTTTGTCTCCTTAGGTAAGTTTATTCCTAGATATTCTTTTTTGTTGCAATGGTGAATGAAACTGATTCCTTAATTTCTCTTTCTGATTTTTCATTGTTAGTATATAGAAATGCAAGTGATTTCTGTGTATTGATTTTGTATCCTGCGACTTTGTTAAATTCATTGATTAGCTCTAGTAATTTTCTGATACTATCTTTATGGTTTTCTATGTACAGTATCATGTCATCTGCAAACAGTGAGAGCTTTACTTCTTCTTTTCCAATCTGGATTCCTTTTATTTCTTTTCTTCTCTGATTGCTGTAGCTAGGACTTCCAGAACTATATTGAATAATAGTGGTGAAAGTGGACACTCTTGTTCCCGATCTTAGGGGGAATGCTTTCAGTTTTTCACCATTGAATATAATGTTTGCTATAGGCTTATAGATGGCCTTTAGTATGTTGAGGTAGGTTCCTTCTATGCCCATTTTTTGAAGCGTTTTAATCATAAATGGGTGCTGAATTTTGTGAAAGGCTTTTCTGCATTTATTGAGATTATCATATGGTTTTTATCTTTCAGTTTGTTAATAAGGTATATCACATTGATTGATTTGCATTTATTGAAGAATCCTTGCACCCCTGGAATAAATCCAACTTGATCATGGTGTATGAACTTTTTGATGTGTTGCTGAATTCTGTTAGCTAAATTTGTTTGTTGAAGATTTTTGCATCTATGTTCATTAGTGATATTGGCCTATAGTTTTCTTTTTGTGTGTTGTCTTTGTTTGATTTTGGTATCAGGGTGCTGGTGGCCTCATAGAATGAGTTTGGAAGTGTTCCTTCCTCTGCAAATTTTTGAAAGAGTTTGAGAAAGATAGGCATTAGCTCTTCTCTAAATGTTCATCTGGTCCTGGACTTTTGTTTTATGGAAGATTTTTGATCACAGCTTCAATTTCACTGCTTATAATTGGGTTGTCCATAATTTCTATATCTTCCTGGTTCAGTCTTGGAAGACTGGACTTTTCTAAGAATCTGTCCATTTATTCCAGGTTATCCATTTTATTGCCATACAGTTGTTCTTAATATTCTCTTATAAACCTTTGTATTTCTGCATTGTCTGTTGTAACCTCTCCTTTTTCATTTTTAATTTTGCTGATTTGAGTCTTCTTTTTTTTTCTTGATGAGTCAGGCTAAAGGTTTGTCAATTTTGTTTATCTTCTCAAAGAACCAGCTTTTAGTTTTACTAATCTTTACTATTGTTTCTTTCATTTCTTTTTCATTTACTTCTGCTGGGACCTTTATGACTTCTTTCCCTCTACTAACTTTGGGGTTTTTTCCTTCCTTTTCCAGTTATTTTAGATGTAAAGCTAGGCTATCTATTCAATGTTTTTCTAGTTTCTTGAAGTAGGATTATATTGCTATAAACTACCCTCTTAGAACTGCTTTTGCTGCATCCCATAGGTTTTGTGTTGTCGTGTTTTCATTGTCATTTGTTTCTAGAAATTTCTAAGTTTCCCTTTGATTTCTTCAGTAACCTGTTGATTATTTAGAAAAGTATTGTTTAATCTCCATGTGTTTGTGTTTCTTACAGTTTTTTTTCTTGTAATTGATATCTAGTCTCATAGTGTTGTGATTGGAGAAGATGCTTGTTACGATTCAGTTTTCTTAAATTTACTGAGGTTTGATTTGTGACTCAAGATGTGGGCTCTCCTGGAGAATGTTCCATGTGCACTTGAGAAGAAGGTGTATTCTTCTGCATTTGGATGGAATGTCCTGAAGATATCAATGAGATCTCATCTAATGTATCATTTAAGACTTGTGTTTCCTTATTAATTTTCTGTTTTGATGATCTGTCCATTGGTGTGAGTGGCGTGTTAAAGTCTCCTACTATTATTGTGTTACTGTCAATTTCTCCTTTTATGTCTGTTAGTGTTTGTCTTTGGAGAAGGCAATGGCAACCCACTCCAGTAAATCCCATGGATGGAGGAGCCTCGTAGGCTGCAGTTCATGGGATCGCTAAGAGTTGGACACGACTGAGCGACTTCACTTTGACTTTTCACTTTCATGCATTGGAGAAGAAAATGGCAACCCACTCCAGTGTTCTTGCCTGGAGAATCCCAGGGATAGGGGAGCCTGGTTGGCTGCTGTCTAAGGGGTCGCACAAAGTCGGATACAACTGAAGGGACTTAGCAGCAGCAGTATTTCTTATGTATTAAGGTGCTCCTATGTTGGGTGCATAGATATTTACAATTGTTATGTCTTCCTCTTGGATTTATCCCTAGATTATATGACGTAGTGTCGTTTCTTATCTGTTGTAATATTCTTTATTTTAAGGTCTATTTTGTCTGATAATGAGAATTGCTACTCCCAGCATTCTTTTGCTTCCCATTTGCATGGAATATATTTTTCCATCCTCTCACCTTCAGCCTATATGTGTCTGTAGATCTTTTTTCTTCTCTTGTATTTCTTGACTATATAAGTCCCTTTAACATTTGTTGTAATACTAGTTTGGTTGTACTGAATTCTCTTTTGCTTGTCTGAAAAGCTTTTGATTTCTTTATCAATTTTGAATGAGATTCTTGCTGGGGAAAGTTATCTTGGTTTTAGATTTTTCCCTTTCAGTACTTTAAATATATCCTGCCATTCCCTTCTGGCCTGCAGAGTTTCTGCTGAAAGATCAGAATGTTTCTGTTAAACGTATGGGGTTTCCCTTGTATGTTACTTGTTGTTTTTCCCTTGCTGCTTTTAATATTCTTTCTTTGTGTTTAGTCTTTGTTAGTTTGATTAGTATGTGTCTTGGTGTGTTTTTCCTTGGGTTTATCTTGTATGGGACTCTGCACCTCTTGGACTTGATTGACTATTTACGTTTCCATGTTGGGGATATTTTCAACAACTATAATCTCTTCAAAAGTTTTTTCATACCCTTTCTTTTTCTCTTCTTCTGGGACCCCTATAATTCGAATGTTGGTATGTTTGACATTGTCCCAGAGGTCTTTGAGACTCTCCTCAGTTCTTTTCATTCTTTTTACTTTTTTCTGCTCTTCAGAAGTTATTTCCACCATTTTATCTTCCAGCTCACCGATTTGTTCTTCTGCTTCAGATATTCTGCTATTGATTCCTTCCAGAGTAGTTTTTAATTTCAGTAATTGTATTGTTTGCCTCTGTATGTTTATTCTTTAATTCTTCTAGGTCTTTGTTAATTGATTCTTGCATTTTCTCCATTTTTTTTTCAAGGTTTTTGATCATCTTTACTATCATTATTCTGAATTCTTTTTTAGGTAGTTTGCCTAGATCCTTTTCTTCTTCTTCTTCTTCTTCTTTTTTTTTTTTTTGTTTTACTTCTGTGTTTCTAAATTATTCCTTCATTTGTGTAATATTTCTCTGCCTTTTCATTATTATTATGTTTTGTTTTGTTTTTAAACTTACTGTGTTTGAGGTCACCTTTTCCCAGGCTTCAAGGCTGAATTCTTTCTTCCTTTTAGTTTCTGCCCTCTGAAAGTTGGTCCAGTGGTTTGTGTAAGCATTATATAGGATGAGATTTGTGTTGAGTTTTTTTGTTTGTTTGCTTGTTTTTCATCTAAAGGGCAAGGCTGAGTGAGGTGCTAATCCTGTCTGCTGATGATTGGGTTTGTATTTTTGTTTTGTTGTCTAGATGAGGCGTCCTGCATAGGATGCTACTGGTGGTTGGGTGATGCTGGGTCTTATTTTCAAGTGGTTTCCTTTATGTGAGTCCTCACTATTTGACACTAAGTTCTCTGGTAGTCTAGGGTCTTGGCGTCAGTGCTCCCACTCCAGAGGCTTGGGGCTTGATCTCTGATCAGGAACGAAGATTCCACAAGTGGTTTGTTATGGCATTAAGTGAGATTAAAACAAATATCCAAAAATGAGAAACCAAAGATGAGCCTCAGACAAATGGCAGTTACAAAATCAGGCAAATAATAATTAAAACAATAGAATATACATATACACCCATAAGCAAAGTCAAAACACTCTAACAAAGTACAATAGATTGACCTTGTAAACAAAGGAAACCAAAGATTATATCTACCAGTTAAGAACGAAACTAAAGGTGCCAACTGGGGAATAAAGCAATGAAAATAAAACCAACAAATATGTTGAGAGGAAAGGAGAGAACGAAAAGAAAGGAAAATATGCAAATTTAAATAGAGGTAGATAAAGATTTATATACATTGAAGATTAACTGCAAGGGGAAAAGAACAGTAGGAAAAGCAAACTAATAAATGTAGAAAAGATAATAATAGGTTTTAAAAATTAAAAAAAGAGAGAGAGAAAAAAAAAAACTCCACAGAACTGCAAAAGCCCGAAGTAGAGGCAGAGGTTTATAACAACAATAAAAAATGTGACTAAGAAAAAAAGAAAAAGCTCAAAAGCTTAATAGATTTCGTAGTGCCAATAAAATCATCAACCACAACAGAGGGGGGAAAGAAAAGAAAAAAATCCACAAGAATGTACAGAACAAGTGAAAACATAAGAATAATAGATGTTTTTCTTGAGTCACTGCTGTCAGAATCCTTTCCCTTGCTGGGAGTCATAGTCCCCCTCACCTCCCTAGGATGCCCCCCAACACTGTGCTGATCTGTGGACCGGCTATGGGGGCAGCTCAGATTCTAAACTGGTCCTACTCCTGTGTGTTCTTGCCTCCAATGTCCACAGCTCTCAGAACTAGTGCCTTTTCTTTTGTGGGAGCCCTCAATGTCCTTTTATATATTCCATAGACACAGAGTCTGCCTACTTGATCGTGTGGATTTAATCTGCAGCTTGTACAGCTGGTGGGAAGGTTTTGGGTCTTATTCCTTAGCCACACTGCCCCTGGGTTTCCATTGTTTTATTTCCACCTCTGCATGTGGGTCATCCACTGGGGTTTGGTCCTGAGGCTGCCCTGGAAGACTTGGGTTTGCCTCTGTTCAGGCCAGGTATGGAGGTGGTGCAGCTGCTTGGGTTGCAGGGGTTCTGGCAGCACCAGGTATTCAGGTGAATTGGTGGCTAGGGCAGCAGGAAATATAGTGCTCTAGAAGGGTATGGCAACCAGTATTGGCCAATATGCTCCAGTATTCTTAACTAGAGAATCCCCCTTACAGAGAAGCCTGGCAGGGCCATAGTCTACAGGGTCACAAAGAGTTGGACACGACCAAAGTGACCTTGTGTGTATAGACACAAGACGTTTTTGTGCCTGTGGCAGCTCTGCCCCAGCAAGAGTTGAGCGTGAAGGTGGCACAGCTGCTTAGCTTGCAGGGACCCTGACAATGCCAAGTGTGCAGTGACGTGGCCTGCCTCCACTGCAGGAGTTATGGCCCTGTCTGAGTCTTTTCTCGAGCCTCTTGTAGCTGGCAATCAGAAGGCCTCTTTGGCCAGCCTTTCTCCATAGCTCTGCCTGTTCAGACAGTTCTTTCCTTTTGTTTTTAAAGAGAGAAGGGACTGCAGAGAGTTTCAAGTTTTTCTCCGTTTACAGCAAGTATATATAACAAATGATTTTCAGATTTGATAGTTCACAAGTCCTTTAAAAAAAAAATTTATGAACTCCCAAAGCTGTACTCACAGTTTACATTGGGAGACATTGAATTATGAAGCTAAAATCTCTTTCTACAAAAATGCTTCTGGTTTCTTATAGAATTTTTATATCCACAAAACTCTATCTGTGGATATATTCAAATTAAAAAAAAAAAACGTTGGCCTCAACAATGTTGGATTTCAAATGGCTTTATAGGCAAAATTTCCAAATAATTGTAGCCAGGAAAAAAGGAAATATTTAATGGTCTTACACATCTAGATAATGTCTTCCCAATGTTTCTGCCCAATGGTGAATTTATAATTTAGACTGAACAGGAAGTCATCCTTACACTAAAAGAAAGGAGAATTACCATACTGTGATGAGGAGTGATATTTGGGTGTTTACAAAATCTAAGAACATTCTACAAAGACAAAAAATGCCTGTGCACAAGAACAACAAAACAATAGTTCATGTGCTAACTAAACAGCTGGTGTCTAGAGAAGACAAAGTTTTAATTGATCAAGTAGCTGCTGGCAGAAAACATTACCATGGAAGTAAAGATTAAAGACTTTGCCTTAGGCAATTATTGTAAATTGACTGGAGAGTGTGCAAGAAAAAAGAGATGAACTCAGGGCTTTAAATTCTAGTCTTTCAACCTGAGTAAGGACCAAGAAAATTGTTCTTATCCTGGTGTAAACAAAGACAAAGCCAACTCCCTTCACAAAGCTATCTCCTGATAACTGAAGTGCTGGGATTTCTGGAAACCAAACCTAGGACTGATCCTGTGGTTGCCTGAATTTAAAAATACAACACTGTGAGTGAACCTCAGAAACATATTGTAGGGACTTTTCTGATGGTCCAGTGGTTAAGACTTTGCTTCTAATGCAGGGCGTGCAGATTTGATTCCTGGTCAAGGAGCTAAGATCCTGCATGCCTTGAGGCCAAAAAACCAAAACATAAAACAGAAACGGTATTGTAACAAATTCATTAAAGACTTTAGAAAACATTGGCCCACATCTAAAGAATTAAAAAGAAAAACAAAAACAGTAAAGCAAAACTGCCATATGCAAAAAGAGTAAAAGTACGTTGATTCCACTTAAGAAAAGATGAAAAAGACAAAGTTAAAACCATCTAATCTAATCTTTAGACTTTGGAGATACAAGCTTTGGTAGCATAGCTATTAAAAATGAAAAAAAAAAAGATAGCAAGGAAATAATTATGAATATTAGGAAAGTAAATGTCATTTACAGTGAGGAAGGGAATAACTGTTGGGGAAGGGCAAGGGGGGGGCCCTCCTATGGTGCTGGCTATGCCTTGTTTATTCCTCCAGCTAGAGTTATGTGGGTGATTGCTCTGTGATAATTTATTTGGCTGTACATTTATGTTCTGTGAAATTCCAGATGTGTGTATTATTCTTCAAAGTTAAAAGAATTAAACAACCCTGCATGGCTTCACATCCCATTCGGAGATAAAAGACAAGGTCCTGAAATGACCTGCAAGTCCCTAATGATCTGGCCCCCCTCTTAAATTGTTTCTCAGTTCTTCCTTTTTTCTCATTCCGTTCCTGAAGCTGCACATGAATGTGACTGGAGAAAACCAAACTATCATGCTGAAACTCCTCACTTGAAATTTCTCACTACTACCCCTAAAATGCACCCTTAGAGCTGCCTGGAAATGCACCATATTTCCCAAGACCATTCACCAGTCCTATCTAGGTGGCAATTTTACAACACTCAGTCTCCAAGCCCTCCACTTCCCTCACCCCGTATTTCACTGTCCTTCTGGATACCGATTTTGAATGCCTCTGTATTGAGAAAATGGAAAAAATTCTTTGTGGTGGACATACAGATGTATTATCCACATCACCCCTTCAAGAAGAGTCATTGAGACTTCCCCAATGGTCCAGCCACTTAAGATGCCACGCTCCCAATATTGAAAGCCCAGTTTTGATAACTGGTCAAGAAACTAGATCCCACATGCTGCAACTAAGAGTTTGCAACTAAAGATCTCATGTGAAGATCAAAGATCCCATGTGGCACAACTAGGACCTGACACAGAAAGGGAAGGAAGAGAGGGAGGGAGGGAGGGAGGGAAGAGGGAAGAAAGAGAAACGTTTGGGGGGAAGTGGGTAGCAGCAATGTAAAGACAGTTCAGTTCAGTAGCTCAGTCATGTCCAACTTTTTGAAATCCCATGGACAGCAGCATGCCAGGCCTCCCTGTCCATCACGAACTCCCAGAGCTTACTCAAACTCATGTCCATCGAGTCGGTGATACCATCCAACCATCTCATCCTCTGTCATCCCCTTCTCCTCCCGCCTTCAATCTTTCCCAGCATCAGGGTCTTTACCAATGAGTCAGCTCTTCACATCAGGTGGCCAAAGAATTGGAGTTTCAGCTTCAACATCAGTCCTTCTCCAAGGGACAAATCCAAAGTTGTCTTTGGAATTGATGCAGCTTTGCCAGGGATTCACTGTACTTTGAATTTTCCTGTAAGCCAATCCTGTTCCCTCCCACTTTTCTCCATAACTGTTGATCCCTCTATTCAACACTCCAAACTCCAACTTAATTTTCTTCCTGAGGACTGTCTGTGCCACAGAGCATCCAGACTCCCATCACCATGTCCGTCTACTGCACTGCTTCTGTTGCAAAGTCCTATGACTATCTTCTTTAAGTAGGGCTCTTATTTAAAACAATCACATCATTTGTGCTCTGTTGCTTACTCAGAAATCACTCCAGCAATTCTCTCCTCTCCCCTCTGACATCATCAATCTTTCCTTATTGAAAAAATTGCAATTATTTGTCCCATCCTATAATTAAAAAAAAAAAAAATCATTCTTTTGGCCCACTTCATCAATTACTGCTCTATTTCTCTGCTTTCTTTTGTAAAAAAAAAAAAAAAAAAAAAAGAAAAAGATTTTAAACATGATTTATAGTCCCAGTGCCCAATTCTTCTCTCATCTCTCTTTAATTTATTCTAATCAGGATTTTGCTCCCACTGATACAATGCTAGCTACTGTGGTCTGGCCTCAGCCTTCATACTTCACTACTTTTCATGGTTGATAATTTTCTGCTTTTTGAAACTTATTCCAGTGGCTTCTAGGATGTCAGGTTCTCTTGTTTACGCTACCTCATTGGCCACTGTCTTTCTCGGATGGGGCACCTGTTCCACAATTTGTCTGGATGAAAGCACACGGTGTCCGGGAAATGTGCTCTGCTGTCAGTCTCTTTTCCTGGTTTGCTCTTTGCTCTGAGTCTTATAGGGCAGAGTGACAGAGCTCTGTGCTTGATGCATTTCTATTTTCCAGTTATACTTATCTCTCCCCCAGACTTCCTCCATGTTGGAATTTCATAGAGTTCCTGACATTTCCACTTGGACGACTAATGAGCACCTTAAAGTGTCCGTAACGCACCACTTCTGAGTTCTTTGTTCTCAGTTGCTCCACTAGAAGGGTCTGCTTTCTCAGTGGTGACAACTCTATCCTTCCAGTGAATCAGATACCTGATTCAAAACAAGACAAAGAGAAAATCAATACGGATTGCATGTTTTACTTTATGCTCAGGGATGGAGAGGGAATGATGGTTAAGGTAGAGAAGTAAGCTACTTTCCAATTTTCTAGGATAAATTATCTGGGTTTCAATACTTCAAATGGGTTGACAACTTGGCAAGACCAAAGTAATTAACTCTTCTACATCCCTTTCCACTGATAATCTTTCCTCCCTCCTTTGACTAAGGTGTTACCAAACTCGGGTCTGACTGCTTGACATTTGAAAAGCAGCATATGAGAGAGAGAAATGTTGGTAGAAAGTAAAGTTGCTTTTAATCAGAATGCTGGCATCTGGGGGATGGTGGACTCGGTGTTCCCCATAATCATCTCTGAAGATTCCATTCGGCCATGAAGGTTTATAAAAGGAAACAGGCAAGTGATCCCAGCTAATCATTGAGATGGAGGTCAGAGTCCATCATCCCCCACAGTGTGCTATCTTGTTCACACAAGATTACTGAAGGGGAAACTGCAGAAGACATTTGGTCATCTGTTAAATACTTATTCTTCAGTTCTACTTCTTTGATCTACAGAAAGAACCAACAAGATAGGCAAGGTATTGTGTGCTCCAAAGATTTGAAAGGTGCTTGGACTGGAGATGAGTAGAGCATGGGGTCCCTGGTTTAATGTTAGTGACAAAAGGGCTTCTTCAGAGAGCTACTTACAAGGATATTCATCTGTTTGTTCAGCATCAAATCAATTTTTCTGCTTTCTATCTAGAAGAATATATTCTACCTCTGTCATTGAAAAGTAAAATAAATAAAGGATAGGTGTCCAATAGAGTCCCATCCAGAAATCTACCCCCAAAGGAGAGATTTTTGCAAAATCCACTTAGATAAGGAGTTTTCTGAAGAGCGTTTAAAGAGTTATTCCTAGGCTTAACTAGTCATTCTATTTATTGTAAAAGGGAGAAACACATTCAGGCAGCCTTTAATCCATTTTCTGAATACAAATAGTCCCTGGAGCTGCATGATCCCTGGGAATACAGATATAAATACCTTGTTATAAAGTGGTTAGAGCTTGACATTGGTGGGTTCAAAATATCTACACTAGAGTTTAACTTGATGGAAACCAAAAGAGGAAAACACATATGTAGTGATACCATATGGTATTAGTCTCTCTTTCTGACTACTTCACTGAGAATGATAGTGTTTGGAATATGACACAAATGAACCTGTTTATAAACCAGAAACAGACTCACAGACACAGAGAACAGACTTGTAGTTGCCAAGGGGGCAGAGAGGGGGGAGAAGGAGTGGGAGTTTAGGCTTAGCAGATGTAAACTATGACACATAAGATGGATCAGCAGCAAGGTCCTACCATGTAGCACAGGGAACTATATTCAAGAGTATCCTGTGATAAACCATCATGGAAAAGAATACAAAGAAAAGTGTATATAAATGTATAACTGAGTCACTTTGCTATACAGCAGAAATTAATACACCATTGTAAATCAAATGTACTTCAATAAAATAAATTTAAAAGAAGGGGAAAAAGCAAAAGTAAAACTAAAATTCAGCTTGAAATCTGTAGAAACGCATTGAAATACATTTGTACCACTTTTGCTTTATCTTGTTTCCAGAGCTGAAAAAAAGAGTCAAAAACCTTTCAAGTTCCTTTTAAAGTTAAGAGCCTCCCACTCTCAGAGGCTGGCAATGATCTTTAAACAAATGTTGAGTGTGAGTGATCCCAAGGGACACCTTTCTGTGTCAATTGATGTCAGGTTTCCGCTCCCCATGGAGAAGCTCTCTCCTTCCTACAGTGGATCCCGTTGTTGCCACAGAAACAAGTTGTGGCAGGTTTTTCTTAGTTCTATGAGGTCAGTCATTATGACTTTGTGCCCTCATAGTTATACCTGTGTTCTTCTCTAAGTCCGTAAATGTTATTTCCTTTATTAGGATAGGAAAATACATTAAATAAATATTAGACTCACAGTGAGGATTTTTTCTTCCTAGAAAAAGAGAAATGCTATAGATAGTAGAAACAAACGAATTTTAATGAATTCAGAGTGAATATTTCCAACTTCTTTTCCTCCTTCCACCAAATGAGTAAGTGTCAATTGTAGGCTAACATTTGACAGAGGAGCCTGGTGGGCTGCACTCCGTGGGGTTGCTAAGAGTTGGACACGACTGAGGGACTTCACTTTGACTTTTCACTTTCATGCATTGGAGAAGGAAATGGCAACCCACTCCAGTGTTCTTGCCTGCAGAATCCCAGGGATGGGGGAGCCTGGTGGGCTGCCGTCTATGGGGTCGCACAGAGTCGGACATGACTGAAGCGACTTAGCAGCAGCAGCAGCGGCAGTCAGGTTGTATAAGCTTTTTAAGTATGAAAATATTTTAAGCACTTCATTTTTGGCATACTTGTGACTTTTATATTGGGGTAGAGTATATGAGGGTAAGAGGTCATGGAGGGAGAAGAATGACATAGAAGCTATTGCCTCTAGTCATCTTCTCTCAGCCTTTTTGAGATCAAGTCTCTACTTGAGCAAAAAGAAGCTGGGAGAAAAGTATCAAAACCTTGTCTGGTGGAGCTATTTTAATGAAGGGCTTGTTTCTGCTCCAAGCAGAAATGACTCAGAATGTGAGAGCATGGAGCTTTCTAAAGAAGTTATTGCCCACATACAGTGAAAATTTGGGGACAAAAAGGAGGGAATGAAGAACTATGTGCCCATGAGCCTAATTTCATTAAGGAGCTGTAACCCAAGAGAAAGCCCTCTGCTTGTGAGGCTCTCTCCTGAGAAGAGAGGGGCTCGACAGATGAGCAGGATGGTCACTCAGCTGCTTTAGCTGCGCTTGCTTCCTCCAGCACATGGTGTGCACAAAGAATGTTGAATACATGAAGGATTAATTCAAAGAGTATATTTTCACCTGCTACTTTAGTTCAGTGCATTTTAAGAACAATATCTCACTACACTTTAAAATTTAATACTCCTAATTGTCATAAGTGTGAATCACAATAAAGGAAAATATAAACAAAACACATTATTGTTGTCTTAATTATAAACATTTGTTGATGTATCAACTAACATGACGGAAGAAAACTTTGTAAGTTAAAGCATGCAGATTAGTGTTAAATTTTAGCAATTATTAAAGTATGATGACTTTCTCATATTGAATTCAGTGTTCAATATTTGAATATTATTTTCTTTTTAGGAAATGGTGGGTGATTTTATTAACTGATAAAGGGGAAATGAGAGATGCTTTCTAAGCACTAACCTGTTAAGTTAGAGTTTCAGAAAAGACAGGGTAAGCTATTAGATGATGAGCTTGAGTAAATATGGGAAATAAAAAATGTGCTATTATCTAAGTATCTTCATCTACTTCTTCCCCTCTTTCCATACTCTTTCCCAGTCCTCCCCTTCCTGTCAGCAGTTACACTGAAAACAGAATAGAATGACTCAAGATCTCCAAGGGCAACTCCAAAGACTTCTTTAACCTCTCAGAGAGCCCAGAGAGTTTATTTCCTCACTAACCTACCAAAGTATGCAAATATGTTGTATGCAGGAAAAAATAAATATTTTCTGTATCCTGACACTTAAGTGAGCTATAATCTTTGAAATGTACACACTGCGACATACACAAAGTATCTAGAAAATGGTACCTATTTCTGATATTTCAGTTTCCATTTATTAGGAATTATCAAAGGGAGAAACATCACCCCCAACAGGATAAAACTTGATTCTTGGCATGTGAAAAGTTCTTACTCTTTTTATGTACTGAAAGGTTGTTGCTGAACCGTGAAAGATGCTGGGATTCTTCACCGCCAGCGGAGAGGAGATTCAATCCGGGGCCAGTGATGAGGCTTGATCGTTCTGAGCTTTTGTGTAATAAAGTTTTATTAAAGTATAAAAGAGAGAAAGCTTCTGACATAGACATCAGAAGGGGGCAGAAAGAGTGCCCCCCTGCTAGCCTTTAGCAGTATGTTATATATACCTATGAGCAAACTGTTTGTTAGAGAAAGGAGATGTCTCAAAACTCAGAGTGGCACCAGGCACCTCACCCACAACATGCATTTTGAGATAACTTTGGCACAAGATGAGTCATCCCAGGCCATAAAACAATTGATATGAGTCTTGAAGAAAGGCAGATTTCCAAGAAAATATATAGTTTTATTAACATAGATTAGGAGAACAATGTATGAGTAAAACATACTGGTTCCTTGAGCCATTATCAGTTCTGAGTCTTAAGCGGAACTGACTTTAAGAGTTCTGAACTGACTGTGAACTAATACATAGTTCATTAACATAGCTTAAGAAAAACATTTTCAGAGGAAAAATGCATTGGTTAGCTCGAGATTTGAGAAAAGTTACATTTAGGTGGAACCAGGTGTCGTCATAGCAACACAAAATTTTAAGAGAAACCTTCTAATTTTGTATAGAGAAGGAAAAAAAAAAATCTGACATTTGTAATTTGTTTCCTCCTGCTGTTTAAAAAAGAGATAAAAAAATGTCTGACACTTGCAGCCTATTTCCTCCGTTTGGAGACCCTTAGCCTTCCTGCCTGTTACCCTCTCAGTACAAAGCAGATATACCTACAGTAATTATGTATTAAATATATATAATTATAATTAGATACACAATATATCTGAGGTATTAAAATTTCATGCTGGAAAGATTAGTTAAAAATGTCTAAAAAGCAGGAACGCCCTGGCAGTCCAGTGGTTAGGACTCACGCTTTCACTGCTGTGGCCCTGGTCAGGGAAGTAAGATCCAACAGTGTGCTCACTGAATTAAAAAAAAAAAAAAAAAAGTCTAAAAAGGCTCCCTCCAGGGGAACTATTTTAAAAAGTCTAAAAAATACCCCACTAAGGGAACTATGTGAAAGTCACTCAGTCATGTCCGACTGACTCTTTGTGACCCCATGAACGATGCAGTCCATGGAATTCTCCAGACCAGAATACTGGAGTGGGTAGCCTTTCCCTTCTCCAGGGCATCTTCCCAACCCAGGGATTGAACCCAGGTCTCCCACATTGCAGGCAGATTCTATAACAACTGAACTATCAGGGAAGCCCTAATGAAATGGGGATTGGGGCGGGGGAGTGAAGAAACACTATTGTGCATCATACATTTTGTTAATTAAAGGTTATTATTGTCTCCCCAGTTGGCTAATGGAGCAAATGGTAGAGAAGTATGGAAAACAGTTTTTTAAATAGTTGAGCCAGTGCAGGGCTTTTAGGTAAAAACTTATTTGTAAGATATGCCTGGGTCTGGGACTGGTGTGAGGTCGCTCTTATCTGAATTGGGGTCAGTTTATTCCTGCAAGATGGCCTAAACTTGAAAGAGAAAGAGACTTGGAGGGAAGATGCCCTGGGGAGAACACAACCCATCCCATCTTGTCTTACAGTGATGGAGCAGCGGGAGACTCCTACCCCAACACCATTGCTCCGAGCACACAGAAGCAGAGGGCTCTGTTGCAGGGCCCGTGGTTGCCACTAACAGCAAGGTGGCCCAGTGAGCACCAAGCCTGGCCGTTTCTCTCAAGAGAGTCTGGAGAAATAATTCTGAAGTGTGATATTCTTCACAATAATCGGAAAAGGATGGAGAATTTTCTCTAACATGAAGAACGAAAAATCAAAGTGAGTTTTGCCTAATTCACCAAGGATGAATTAACAGATTTTTATTTGGGAATTGCTTGTTAACTAGATAATCACCTGACATACAGTGTTTAAAATATCCATTTCTATCTATATTGTTCTCTAAATTTCTCAGGAAATCTTTTTACTTCAACTGGGTTTTCTAAATTAATTTTTTGTTTGAAATAAATTATTCCATTTTGAAACTGATATCATATTGGCTGATACTATATTGCAATGAGGAACACAGGCAGAAGAAATGGGAAAAGAGAAATTTAAAAAAGGGATGAAAAAGAGAAAGAAATGAATGTTTAGTCTTCACATTATTTCAGTAATTCTTCTTTAACCTTAGTTTTCATTACAATGGAAAATGGTAACTCAAGTCTAGTGCCACCCAGGACACCTTCTTACCATAATGGAAATGGGCTACATGGCACTGGAAGTATGGCTGGTGGCACCCAGGAATTCCATCTAAATGTATTTAATTTTAATTAGTTTACATTTGAATTTATATACCTGCTTGGGGCTAGTGCTGCCATATAGGTCAATGCCACCCCAGGAATATGAGGATGTTTAGTATGTTTAATTTACACAGTTAAACTACTTACTTTGAAGCACTCTAATAAGGACACTGACAAATCACTGCCAGTTTTCCTCTCTACAGGCTAACACCTAGTTTTCTTCTAGGAGAACTGTCAGTAGTAAAGCCCTGGTTCACAGTCCGCAAGGAGAGGCTTCCCATGGGAGTAGTTGATAGGAAAGCATGGATTCATTGTGCATTTCTTAAATAAAAAATTGAAATTCTTTAAATGGTTAAGCTTAATATTAAAAACATTGCATTATATTGAAATGAAATATGCAATTAATTTAGAACAAAATGTTAACAAATACACATTTCATGCATAATGTGGCATCTTGTTCATTATAATTTTTCTTATTCTCAACCATTACTTAAGCTTATTTCTCAGTAGGAATGAAATGAAGACTCATTCAGTGACAGAACCTAGCAGGCAATGATTAAACACTGAAAAATATGCATGTACCCCACATCTACTAAAGGATTTTAAATACAAATCAGATACAAATATACATGTATTTTATTTATAAAATTAAATATACTAGTTTGGTCAAAAGTAAGCATATTTTTAGTTTTTTGTTTAATTTCCCTGCTTTACTGAGATGTAGTTGACAGATAACATTGTGTAAGTCTAAGGTGTACAATGCATTGATTTGATGCATTTAGCTACTGGGAAAAGATTACCACCATGGCACTAGTTAACACCTCCATCCCATCATATAATTACCATTTTTGTGTGTGTGTGTGGTGAGAACAATTAAGGTCTACTGTCTTAGCACATTAGAGGACAGTAGTTCTTGGGAGTTCCCTGGCTGTCTAGCAGTTAGGACTTGGCACTTTCATTGCCATGGCCTGGGGGTTCCTTGGTATCCTTGGAGGGGGCGGGGGTTGTCTAGGACTTTCATGCATTCTGAAACCCACGGGTGCTCAAAATGGTTCTTGTATGTAACCTAAGTACCTCTTCCCCCCATATACTTTAAATCATCTCTGGATTTTACTTATAACACCTAATACAATGTAAACCATAACTATGCTTCAATATGATTAAAAAGTAACAAAGATGTGATCATTTCTAACAATTTGATAGCCATTATAGAAGTCTATCTTTTAAATTCCATATATATGCATTAATATACTGTATTGATGTTTTAAAGTCTAAATACAAAATGAGAGACTATTCACATCGTTCAAATATCAAATAACTGGTTAAGAATCATGTGTTCAAAAGTTTCAACTTGTGATTATCTCCCTTGTTTTGCTATAATTCTCATTTTGTGACCTAATTATAAGTAATATTTATTAAGTATTTAAAATTATACACCAGGCATCATGTTAAATGCTAATTTTTAGATGTTATCTCAATAAATGTCTATATAACAGCTATTACTATCTGAATTATACCTGAGAGTAGAATAAACCACCCTTCACAGTGATTAACTTACCAAGGTTCCACTGACAGCAAATGGCAGAGCTGAGCTTTGCATCAGACCCTGCCTCAGTCCAGAGCACAAGGCTCACATCTTAAATCTCAGCACCAACTGCCTCTTAAAATTTGTCTAATACACATAGGACAGGAACAATAACAGGAACACTGGAAAATAGTGATTATGAAGGAAGGGGCTAATGATGTCTTGGTGTAACACTGTAAGTCTGACCTGGGATAACACCAGGAAGAAGGATATGTAGTAAGCCTAATAATTATAATTTTAAGTGCTGGCCCTCTTTTCTATATTTTTTAACGTAAAATATCCCAATGCATGAAAAGACTGAACAAATTGTTGAATTGTGGCTTTATTAACACAACTTTGTTAAGTTGGGTTTATCTTAATGCCAAATAGTAGGTTGTCTAGTCGTTTATAGTAAATCACTGAGAATTTCACAAGACTTCACTACTAAGGTTGGAAAGACATTCTCACTGGCATTCTCTTGGAACCACTGCCCTGTTTCCTTTCAGAAAGGGAAGCTTATCATTTTCAGAATTGCAAGTTGATTCTTAGTGATCATTTATTATGACTCTGGTTAATAAGTTAATGACCTTAGAGATTGGGATGGGTGTGTCTCCATAAATATAAATGTCTGTCCTTGCTACTTTAATATAGATGAGTAATTTCAGACATCTTTGTATGTCCATGTTTTGTTATCAGTAAAACTAGGAACAAAAATAAATCACATGTATGAAATATAACAGAAACAGCCCAAAATTAACTATATTTTTATGGACATCTCTATAATAGCATCTTATTATTATTATTATTATTATTATTAAGTAAATATACATCACTGACTCAATGGACATGTATTTGAGCAACCTCAGGGAGATGGTGAAGGACAGGGATGCCTGGCATGCTGCAGTTCATGGGGTCACAGAGTCATACATGACTGAGCGACTGAACAACAGCAAAAGGTGTATTCAATTTTATTAAAAGCCCATTTTACAAGATGTTACCAAACCCAAGTTCAGTCTGCTTGCTACATGATAGGTCAATGACCAGGAGACAAGGTGTTGAGACAGGGAGCAGCAACTTTATTCAGAGAGCCAGGTATTTGAAGAGGTGTGGACTAGCATCCCAGAGTAACATCTTACCAGGGTCTGGATGCCAGTTTCTTTTACAGAACAGACAAGAGGAGGAGGAGATGAGGAAGTAAAGTAAAAAGGCCTTAACTCTTGCAAAATATCTGCTGGCTTGGCCAGCCTCCGGGAGTGGACATGTTAATTTCTTCTTTTCTGTAGCCATTCAAGTGGGAAGAGGTTGAATGTCTCCCTGCAAACTTAACAAAGGCAATTTATCAGGCAAAGGGGCTGGGTTCTCCAAGGCAGCACATTATGTATGCTCACAGCTATAGATAGCATCCTTTTAGTAATTTTAGTAACAAAAGCAACAGGGAGCAAAGGTTAAAGTAAAAGAAATAGATCCAATAGGGAGTCAAATTCTGTTCTTCCCTGTTACAAAAATGCTAGTTACACCAGATATGGCATGAACAGAAACTGCAGT
Source organism: Ovis aries (assembly GCF_016772045.2). Classification (NCBI taxonomy): domain Eukaryota; kingdom Metazoa; phylum Chordata; class Mammalia; order Artiodactyla; family Bovidae; genus Ovis; species Ovis aries. Next base: position 2,977,433 of record NC_056059.1, read on the forward strand.
CTTGACCACACATGTCCGAGGAGCTAATAAAGTCACCCAGCAAGTGTATTGATGAAGCAGAGTAGCTGGGCCAGGCAGGGAGAAGATATATTCTAAATCTTCATCAAGATAACAATCTGGTTAGAAACAAATGTCTAAGAAACAATCAGAAAATTTCCAAGCAATGCCGCTAATAACTCAAACTCTGACAATCATAACTTGGGTGTCTCTATCGAAATGCAGCAGTGCTGCCACTGTTGTTTTAATAATAGAACACTCAGCCAAGACACAAGCAAACTGGAATTCTGAATAAGAGAAAGCACATGTGAGCTTCTGGAGGCTGCGGGTCATTTTCAAAGATGGGGGACCAAGCCTGGCAGCTTTGGTCTTTCAGTGCTGAAATAGAACCTAAGATGATTCCCTTCCTCCCTGGAAGGCGAGTGCAGAGAAAAAGAAAGAGAGCCAGGCAGTGAGGCAAGAAAAGGGAAATTTATTAGAGGGAAACAATAGGATGACTGGCCCTGAAGGAGAACCAGTGTCCTCCCTTTCTGACAGGGTCTTTCTTATACCCCGCCAATGAAACAGTCTCTGAAGAAATGGTTAATTATTAGCCTGTAGTTGCATCCTGTGTGATCACGTAGCTGGAGGTCTGGAATCTGGTGGTCTTGTAGCTTTGAGAAGGTAGGCACCAGAGAGAAAACAGAGTGTTGTTTGGGCAGTTTGGTCAGTCTCAAGGGTCCCTGTGACTTTATTCTTTGTTCGCGAGGTCAACAGAATGAGCCGGTTCAACCATGAGCCCCTATGAGGGCCCTGTCACTCTCCCTGCCCCACATTGAAACTGAAGGGGGCCTGTGGGGAGGGGCAGCCAGGGAGATTCCTCTCTCCTTCACAGTTCATCCTCTGACAGACGAAACTGGGGGAGTCCGAGTTTGAAGTCACAGCCGCGGGAAACAGCCTGGTTGGACACGTGGTGTCACCTTTTGAACCTTCCCAAACTCTTCCGGTTGGTGGTGGCTTATTTGTTCAGTGTTCCTTACCAAACCTACTGTTGTAAGACAACTCACAGAAGTGGTTACTACGGTGCTTGGCCAGGGTAGGCGGTTTTAGTCATTGTGCTTCCCCCAACATAATCGCCAAAAGGATGCTGTCGAAGTGTGTGTGAGCATGCACCCTCAGTCGCGTCTGACTCTGCGCCCCTCTAGACTGTAGCCTGCCAGGCTCCTCGGCCCATGGGATATTCTAAGCAGGAATGCCGGAGTGGATTGCCATTTCCTTCTCCAGGGGATCTGCCCAACCCAGGGTCGAACTCTCTGTGCCTGTGTGTCTCCTGCATTGGCAGGTATGTTCTTTACCAGCTGAGCCACTGGGAGAAGACCGTCTGTAGCTGTGAGCGTACATAATGGCCTGACCTAGGAAACCCTGCTTCTTTGCCTACATGTTAAGGTTCAGTTCACAGGGAGACATTCTGACCCTGACCACCAGTGAATGGCTGCAGAAAAGAAGAAATTAACACATTCCCTCCCCAATGTGGCCAAGCCAAGAGATAGTTGCAAGATTTATGACCTTTTTACTTAACTTTTTTTCACTCCCCACCCCACTTTGTTCTATAATAGAAACTGGCATCCAGACCCAGATAAGATGGTACTCTGGGACATTAGTCTACCATCTTCTCGAACACCCAGCTTTCAGAATATAGTCGCTATTCCTTGCCTCAATACCTTGGCTCCAAATTATTGACCTGTCATGCAGTGAGTAGATGAAACTTGAATTCAGTAACATTAAGGCTTTTGACATGTAAATTTTGGGAAAAATCAAAATTTGGGGAATGTTAAGCCCATGACATCTTCCATCTACTTGATGACACTGTGCTGCTGGAGACTGGAAAAAAAAAAAAAAAAAGCACAACAAAAGTTGAGAATTCTGTTTTATTTAGATTTTCTGAGGACTCACATACTTTGGCCACCTGATGCGAAGAACTGACTCCTTGGAAAAGACCCTGATGCTGGGAAAGATTGAAGGCAGGAGGAGAAGGGGACAACAGAGGATGAGATGGTTGGATGGCATCACTGACTCAATGGACATAAGTTTGAGTAAACTCTGGGTGCTGGTGGTGGATAAGGAGGCCTGGGGTGCTGCAGTCCATGGGGTTGCAAAGAGTCAGACACTACTGAGCAACTGAGCTGATCTGAACTGAGGATTCAATTCCAGCCTCTCAAGTAGCTTTGAGGAGCTACTCTGAAGAGGTAAAGGAAGAGCAAGGATACATAGAAGTTTCTGCAACAAAAACCAGTTAGTCAGAACATGAAAAGATTATTGTTAATTAAAGAAGCTAAGGAATTTACCACTTTTCAGCATATGGGAACATACACACAGGAGTCTGGGCTCACTGAAACCATTACTTTGCCATGCACCGCTGCTATCTGGGGCCCAAGTCCTGTGTTTTCTCATCTTGAGTCTGCACAGGGCACGTCACAGAGAGCAGTTGCAGTGCACTAGGGCTTGACAGTGAGCAGCCTATGTGTCTCCATCCTGAATTCCATCAGGGTGCACCTCATGGTTGACTGCAGCCGCTGACTGCTACATGCTAAGTGTTCTTTGTTTCCGGCCTGGTAGCATCCGGGCTCACTGGTGGGGGGACTGTAGTGGCTTGAAGCCTGCAACATCCCTTGTTTGCTAATGTGCCAGGCAGCATTTTTTATTCACACTGCCAAGTGTATTTTGATGCGGCTTGTGTCCAGGTAGATATGGGCAGAAGGGCAGCTTGTGGACACAGCTGCCTTCCCCTAGTGCCCTCCCTTCCCTTGGTATCTCTCTTTGTCCCTAGAGAACCTAAAATTAGACATACATATGAGCACCTCGCTTTCCTTCTCTTTTTCTGTTCTCCCTACAATCTCAGTAAGAGGATTTTCTTTACATCATTTCTTCTGACTTCCTCTCCTCCTTCTGATTCTAGCTAAAACTTAAGAATAGATAGCAGTTCCTTCCGTACATGAAAAAATATCCGTGAGCTACATTCTTCTAAATTGGTTGTTGATTGGATAGTAGGAAGAAAAAAAATTTTTTTTTAATTGTCTTTCTACTCTGTCAATGGAGTTATTGTATTGCTGCATGATCTTATTTCGCAAATAAGTTTAAGCCTACTTAGATAATATTATTTGTGTGATTCATTTTGTATGTGACTGAAACAAAAGCAAAAACAATCACAAGGAGAAATAAAACATTTGATATGTGTACAAAGTAAAGTAAAACTTGCAACTCAGTCCGTTCTATTTAATGTAACAAGCAGAGAAATGTTTTTCACTTAGGTTTGTAAACTCTTATATTAGGTAAGTGCTTATCAGCTTACATTGATCCAGGGAATTATTAAACCAAAAAGAGCAAGTTGAATGAGCTACAGAGAAATTTGTAAGCAGAAGCGCAGATTTTCTTCTTACACAGTTATCTTTGATTGCCAGTAAATCTTAGAGGTGATTAAAACAAAAAGGAGGTAAGAGTTTTCAGAACATAAAAACTTTGTCAGCAAATGGCTGAAACTCACTGAAAGTCGCTTAAAGCTCCTATGGATCCAGAAGATGGAAATCATTTCTTTCCTCCTAAGTTCTTACCAGGTATCCAGAAGCTACAAATATTCCTGATTTTTTTTATAAAGGTATCAATTTTCATATTTTGTGAGTTCTCTATTCAATGAGACCTCTAGTTAATGGAATTCTTCCTGTAGGCAATCTTTAATAGAGAAGACATTCTTTAAGTTTCCTTGTCACTTCTGGTTCCAATTAATGAACCAGAAGCATAAGTGGCTGTATATTTTCTTTATTTATTTTATAAATGTTTAGTGAGTATCTGTGTTCCAGATAATGCTTTTAGTTCTGGAAACACAGTGACTGAACCACAAACCACGAACTCTTAAGGACCTCACTGTCTAGTGGGGATGGCAGGGAAAGGAAAAATTGGTTTCTGTTCAGTGAGATGAGTGCCTTGGTAGAAATAACTATGAGCTGGAGTGAGAAAATAAAGGAAAGAGCAGGGAAGGCAGCACAGAGGAGGTGTCACATGTGCTATGTCTTGATGGATGTGTAGGAGTTTTCCAGTTTGACAGAAAAACCTTCAGAATGGTCTACAACATGTGCTAAGGCAGAGATCACATCTTTATTTTAGTTATGTTCTGCTGACTCTAGGCAAAATCAGAATCATTTTATCTTTGGTAACTTGTAATTTCTAAAAAATTGAAACCAGTGTTGCATTTTATGTATTTTCATACATTGGTCTTCGAGAGTGAAGTTCATCCTTAAATTCAGAATGAAGTTCAATTTCATCTAAATATTTTACATTATGTTTTCCTTCCACTTGTGTCAAAACAAAGATAAAAACAGTTACATGCTTCCCTGGTGTCTCAGATGGTAAAAAAAAACAAAACAAAAAAAACAAACAAACAAAAAAAAAACACCTGTCTGCAATGCAGTAGACCCAGGTTCTATCCTTGGGTTGGGAAGATCCCCTGGAGAAGGGAATTGCTACCCACTCCAGTATTCTTGCCTGGAGAATTCCTACAGACAGAGGAGCCTGACTATTGCTCCCTACAAATGTCCACACTGGCTGCCTAAAATAAATTAGACCTTCATGAAGGGCTTCCCTGGTGGCTCAGATGATAAAGAATCCACCTGCAATGCAGGAGACTCAGGTTCAATCCCTGGGTTGGGAAGATCCCCTGGAGAAGGGAATGGCAACCCACTCTAGTATTCCTGCCTGGAGAATTCCATGGACAGAGGAGCCTGGCAGGTTACAGCCCATGGGGTGGCAAAGAGTTCGACATGACTGAGCCACTAACACTTTAAGGCTTCTCTGGTGGTTCAGGCAGTAAAAAATCTGCCTAAAATTCGGGAGACCTGGGACCAGTCCCTGGGTCTGGAAGATCCTCTCAAAAAGGGAAAGGCAACCCATTCCAGTATTCTTGTCTGGAGAATTCCACGGATGGAGGAGTCTGGTGGGCCACAGTTCCTGGGGTTGCAAAGAGTTAGACACGGTTGAGCAATTAACACAATGTGCCAAGAAGGAGAGGTGCTTGTAGATTTGCTTGCGTCACAGCACTCACTTTGCCCAGAAATAAGCAGTTTTAGGCTGGTCTGGTGTAGGGTGGCTTCTCTTTCTGGTCTCGCTCTGACAGCTGGGGGAGGAGGACCTCTCTGCTCTGTTCCTCCCTGTCTTCCTGTATCCACTTGAGGAAGAGGAGCTACTGCTCTCATATATAAATAAATCCAAGAAATTCCACTTCCTTCACCAGTAGTGAGAAAATTTTAAGTTAAAAATACATGTTAATCCAGAAATATTCTCCTCTGCTCTTCTGTCTTAAGGACTGAGTTAGGCAATTCACCGACAAACTCAGGAGCTCTATCCGTGATTTCCTCACCTAATAGGTTGTCAAGTCCTCCCAAGACACAGATTTGGGCTAGGGGAGGGTGGCGTGGGTAAAGGTCATGCTTAGCCACACCCCCTGAGCCTCTGCCAGATATGTGCTTTTGTGGTCACTGGTCACCGACTCCACGGTCACTAAGTGGTACTTTGTTTTCCATTTGCTTTGTTTCTTTTATAGAGTTCTTGGGAAACTTATGGGAAGAAGGGAGAGGGAGGAATGATTGGCAGATTTGGGGCATTTTTGTATTTTTGGATATAGTACCGCCAACTACTATTAAGAGTATGCTTTTAATGCCTAACTTTCTGGTACAGTGTCAGCAGGCTGGAAAGCGAAATAATGCAACTAGCATCTGGAAACCAAATTGTATCTGGAGAGGTAAGGGCAATGTAGGGTCAGCAGATGGAGGCCACGCTTCAATCAAGAGAAGAAATTGGGGCTAGGAAAAATATATCAGGAATTTACTGAGGTTTGGGGAAATAAGAACTGATATTGTGAATATGTTACTTCATGTAACCCTTTAGTGAATATTAAAAATTGGGTATACAATGCCATTAATCCAGAAATTCCAGTTTGAGGTATTTATCCTTTAAATATACTTGCATAAGCAGTTAATTTTTTGTGTATGAAGATCTTCATTGCAACTCTGTAAGACTGAAAATAACCCAGATAATAATAATGAATTGGTTAAAAGTGACACAATAATGTGTGATGCATTGTACAAAAGAATATCAAACAGACATTGAAAAGGATGATACTATGTGGTCATATTTACTGTGCAGAAATTTGTTGTTAAATAAAAATGCAAGATACAAAGCATTTGTTGCTGTTGTTCAGTCATCCAGTCATGTCTGATTCTTTGTGACCCCATGAACTGCAGCAAGCCAGGTCTTCTTGTCCCTCACCATCTCCCGAAATTTGTCCAAGTTCATGTTCATTGCATCAATGATGCCATCCAGCCATCTCATCCTCTGATGCCCTCTTCTCCTTCTGCCCTCAATCTTTCCCAGCATCAGGGACTTTTCCCATGAGTCAGCTGTTTGCATTAGATGACCAGAATACTGAAATTTCAGCTTCAACATCAGTTCTTCCAGTGAGTATTCATGGTTGATTTCCCTTCAGATTGACTGGTTTGGTCTCCTTGATGTCAAAGGAAATCTCAAGATGTTCAAAGGCATCAATTCTTCAGTGGTCCACTTTCTTTATGGTCCAACTCTCACAACTGTACATGACCACTGGGAAGACCATAGCCTTAACTATATGGACTACTTTTGTCAGCAGAGTAATGTCTGCTTTTTATCGCACTGTCTAGGTTTGTCACAGCTTTCCTGCCAAGAAGCAAACGTCTTCTGATTTCCTGGCTACAATCACCATCTGCAGTGATTTTAGAGCCCAAGAAGAGGAAATCTGTCACTACTTCCACATTTTACCCCTCCATTTGCCAAGAAGTAACGGGGCTGGATGCCATGATCTTAGGGGTTTTTTAAATATTTAGTTTTAAGCCTACTCTTTCACTCTTCTCCTTCACCCTCATCAAGAGGCTCTTTAGTTCCTTTTTGCTTTCTGCCATTAGAATGGTATCATCTGCAAAGCTGAGGTGTTTGATGTTTCTCCCACATATCTTGATTCGAGCTTGTAACTCATCCAGACTTACATCTCATGATGTGCTCAGGGTATAGATTAAACAAACAGGGTGACAGCAGATACTCTTTTCTCAATCTTGAACCAATTAGTTGTTCCATACAGGGTTCTAACTCTTGCTTCTTGACCTGCATACAGGTTTCTCAGGAAACAGGTAAGATGGCCTGGTATTCCCATCTCTTTAAAAGCTTTACAGAGTTTATAATGATTCAAACAATCAAAGGCTTGGAGTAGCTGAGGAAACAAAGGTAGATGTTTTTCTGGAATTCCCTACCTTTCTCTATGATCCAGAGAATGTTGGCAATCTGATCTCTGGTTCCACTTCCTTATCTAAATCCATCTTGGACTGCTGGAAGTTCTTCGTTCACATAATGCAAAGCCTAGATGCAAGATTTTAAGCATGACCTTACTAGCATGCTTTAAGCATAGACCTGTTTAAGCACAGACCTCTATCTTTCAGTGTCGGGAGCTGCGTTAGGCATTACTGACAAAATGGAGGCACGGCCCCAATCCCCTCTCCTCATCTCGCAGGCATGGTCCTGGTATGAAGGAGTTAGGCCTTGTGATTCTAACTTGCTCTTTCCTTTCTTCGGTTGAGTTGGCTGGAAAGAATGTTAAGGTGCTTGAGAGAAGCATGAAAAAGCACAATGCCTTCTACAGTTGTGCCTGGAAAATAATCTATAAAATTCAGTTCAGTTCAGTTCACTCAGTTGTGTCCGACTCTTTGCGACCCCATGAATCGCAGCAGGCCAGGCCTCCCTGTCCATCACCATCTCCCGGAGTTCACTCAGACTCACGTCCATCGAATCCGTGATGCCATCCAGCCATCTCATCCTCGGCCGTCCCCTTCTCCTCCTGCCCCCAATCTCTCCCAGCATCAGAGTCTTTTCCAATGAGTCAACTCTTTGCATGAGGTGGCCAAAGTACTAGAGTTTCAGCTTTAGCATCATTCCTTCCAAAGAAATCCCAGGGTTGATCTCCTTCAGAATGAGCTGGTTGGAACTCCTTGCAGTCCAAGGGACTCTCGAGTCTTCTCCAACACCACAGTTCAAAACCATCAATTCTTTGGTGCTCAGCCTTCTTCACAGTCCAACTCTCACATCCTTACAGGACCACTGGAAAAACCATAGTCTTGACTAGATGGACCTTAGTCGGCAAGTAATGTCTCTGCTTTTGATTATGCTATCTAGGTTGGTCATAACTTTTCTTCCAAGGAGTAAGCGTCTTTTAATTTCATGGCTGCAATCACCATCTGCAGTGATTTTGGAGCCCCCCAAAATAAAGTCTGACACTTTTTCCACTGCTTCCCCATCTATTTCCCATGAAGTGATGCGACCGGATAACATGATGTTCGTTTTCTGAATGTTGAGTTTTAAGCCAACTTTTTCACTCTCCTCTTTCACTTTTATCAAGAGGCTTTTTAGTTCCTCTTCACTTTCTGCCATAAGTGTAGTGTCATCTGCATATCTGAGGTTGTTGATATTTCTCCTGGCAATCTTGATTCCATCTTGTGCTTCCTCCAGCCCAGTGTTTCTCATGATGTACTCTGCATATACGTTTAATAAGCAGAGTGACAATATACAGCCTTGAAGTACTCCTTTTCCTATCTGAAACCAGTCTGTTGTTCCATGTCCAGTTCTAACTGTTGCTTCCTGACCTGCATACAGATTTCTTAAGAGGCAGGTCAGGTGGTCTGGTATTCCCATCTCTTTCAGAATTTTCCACAGTTTATTGTGATCCACACAGTCAAAGGCTTTGGCATAGTCAATAAAGCAGAAATAGATGTTTTTCTGGAACTCTTTTGCTTTTCTGATGATCCAGCGGATGTTGGCAATTTGATCTCTGGTTCCTCTGCTTTTTCTAAAACCAGCTTGAACATCAGGAAGTTCCCGGTTCACATATTGTTGAAGCCTGGCTTGGAGAATTTTGAGCATTACTTTACTAGTGTGTGAGATGAGTGCAATTGTGTGGTAGTTTGAGCATTCTTTGGCATTGCCTTTCTTTGGGATTGGAATGAAAACTGACCTTTTCCAGTCCTTGGCCACTGCTGAGTTTTCCAAGTTTGCTGGCATATTGAGTGCAGCATTTTCACAGCATCATCTTTCAGGATTTGAAATAGCTCCACTGGAATTCCATCACCTCCACTTGCTTTGTTCATAGTGATGCTTTCTAATGCCGCCTTGACTTCACATTCCAGGATGTCTGGCTCTAGGTAAGTGATCACACCATCGTGACTATTTTGGTGGTGAAGATCTTTTTAATACAGTTCTTCTGTGTATTCTTGCCACCTCTTCTTAATATCTTCTGCTTCTGTTAAGTCCATACCATTTCTGTCCTTTATCGAGCCCATCTTTCATGAAATGTTCCCTTGGTATCTCTAATTTTCTTGAAGAGATCTCTAGTCTTTCCCATTCTGTTGTTTTCCTCTATTTCTTTGTATTGGTCGCTGAAGAAGGCTTTCTTATCTCTTCTTGCTATTCTTTGGAACTCTGCCTTCAGATGCTTATATCTTTCCTTTTCTCCTTTGCTTTTCACTTCTCTTCTTTTCACAGCTAATTGTAAGGCCTCCCCAGATAGCCATTTTGCTTTTTTGCATTTCTTTTCCATGGGGATGATCTTGATCCCTGTCTCCTGTACAATGTCACAAACATCATTCCATAGTTCATCAGGCACTCTATCTATCAGATCTAGTCACTAAAATCTATTTCTCAGTTCCACTGTATAATCATAAGGGATTTGATTTAGGTCATACCTGAGTGGTCTAGTGGTTTTCCCTACTTTCTTCAATTTAAGTCTGAATTTGGCAATAAGGAGTTCATGATCTGAGCCACAGTCAGCTCCTGGTCTTGTTTTTGCTGACTGTATAGAGCTTCTCCATCTTTGGCTGCAAACAATATAATCAATCTGATTTTGGTGTTGACCATCTGTTGATGTCCATGTGTAGAGTCTTCTCTTGTGTTGTTGGAAGAGGGTGTTTGCTATGACCGGTGCATTTTCTTGGCAAAACTCTTATTAGTCTTTGCCCTGCTTCATTCCGCATTCCAAGGCCAAATTTGCCTGTTACTCCAGGTGTTTCTTGATTTTCTACTTTTGCATTCCTGTCCCCTATAATGAAAAGGACATCTTTTTGGGTGTTAATTCTAAAAGGTCTTGTAGGTCTTCATAGAACCATTCAACTTCAGCTTCTTCAGCATTACTGGTTGGGGCATAGACTTGGATTGCCGTGATATTGAATGGTTTGCCTTGGAATCGAACAGAGATCATTCTGTCGTTTTTGAGATTGCACCCAAGTACTGCATTTTGTACTCTTTTGCTCACCATCATGGCTACTCCATTTCTTCTGAGGGATTCCTGCCCACAGTAGTAGATATAATGGTCATCTGAGTTAAATTCACCCATTCCAGTCCATTTTAGTTCGCTGATTTCTAGAATGTTGACGTTCACTCTTGCCATCTCTTGTTTGACCACTTTTAAGGAGCGGTGGCTGTGCTGGTGCAGGAGGGCCTAAAGGAGCTATCCCACGTTGAAGGTCAGGAAGGGTGGCAGTGAGGAGATACCCTTCGTCCAAGCTAAGGAACAGCGGCTGCACTTTCCTGGAGCAGCCGTGAAGAGATACCCCATGCCCAAGGTAAGAGAAACACAAGTAAGACAGTAGGTGTTGCAGGAGGGCATCAGAGGACAGACACACTGAAACCATACTCTCAGAAAACTAGTCAATCTAATCACACTAGGACCACAGCCTTGTCTAACTCAATGAAACCAAGCCATGACTGCAGGGCAACCCAAGATGGGTGGGTCATGGTGGAGAGGTCTGATAGAATGTGGTCCACTGGAGAAGGGAATGGCAAACCACATCAGTACTCTTGCCTTGAGAACCCCATGAACAGTATGAAAAGGCAAAATAAGAGGATACTGAATGAGGAACTCCCTTGGTCAGCTGGTATCCATTATGCTACTGGAGATCAGTAGAGAAATAACTCCAGAAAGAAAGAAGGGATGAAGCCAAAGCAAAAACAATACCCAGCTGTGGATGTGACTGGTGATAGAAACATAGTCCAATGCTGTAAAGAGCTATATTGCATAGGAATCTGGAATGTCAGGTCCATGAATGAAGGCAAATTGCTGAGTTTAGGGTTTAGGATTAATTTAAGAATAGCTAGAAGCCGTTTTAGGAGATAATGATCTTAAGATGCTAGGGGAAAATAAGATTTAGAAAGATAAGAAATAAACTGAGGAATGTAGCATGAGTTACAATGTAATCACAAGTTCAGTTCAGTTCAGTTGCTCAGTCTTGTCTGACTTTTGCGACCCCATGAATCACAGCACGACAGGCCTCCTTGTCCATCACCAACTCCTAGAGTTCACTCAGATTCATGTCCATCGAGTCAGTGATGCCATCCAGCCATCTCATCCTCGGTCGTCCCCTTCTCCTCCTGCCCCAATCTCTCCCAGCATCAGAGTCTTTTCCAATGAGTCAACTCTTTGCATGAGATGGCCAAAGTACTGGAGTTTCAGCTTTAGCATCATTCCTTCCAAAGAAATCCCAGGGCTGATCTCCTTCAGAATGGACTGGTTGGATCTCCTTGCAGTCCAAAGGACTCTCAAGAATCTTCTCCCACACCACAGTTCAAAAGCATCAATTCTTTGGCGCTCAGCCTTCTTCACAGTGCAACTCTCACATCCATACATGACTACTGGGAAAACCATAGCCTTGGCTAGAGGGACCTTAGTCAGCAAAGTAATGTCTCTGCTTTTGAATATGCTAACTAGGTTGGTCATAGCTTTTCTTCCAAGGAGTAAATTTCATGGCTGCAGTCACCATCTGCAGTGATTTTGGAGGCAAAAAAAAAAAAAAAAAGTCTGACACTGTTTCCACTGTTTCCCCATCTATTTCACATGAAGTGATGGGACCGGATGCCATGATCTTCGTTTTCTGAATGTTGAGCTTTAAGCCAACTTTCTCACTCTCTTCTTTCACTTTCATCAAGAGGCTTTTTAGTTCCTCTTCACTTTCTGCCATAAGGGAGGTGTCATCCACATATCTGAGGTTATTGATATTTCTCCCGGCAATCTTGATTCCAGCTTGTGTTTCTTCCAGTCCAGCGTTTCTCATGATGTACTCTGCATAGAAGTTAAATATATACAATGGAAACAGTGACAGACTTTTTTTTTTTTTTTTTTTGCCTCCAAAATCACTGCAGATGGTGACTGCAGCCATGAAATTAAAAGATGCTTACTCCTTGGAAGAGAAGTTATGACCAACCTAGATAGCATATTCAAAAGCAGAGACATTACTCTGCCAACAAAGGTCCATCTAGCCAAGGCTATGGTTTTTCCTGTGGTCATGTATGGATGTGAGTGTTGGACTGTGAAGAAAGGGTGACAATATACAGCCTTGACGTACTCCTTTCCCAATTTGGAACCAGTCTGTTATTCCATGTCCAGTTCTAACTGTTGCTTCCTGACCTTCATATAGATTTCTCAAGAGGCAAGTCAGGTGGTCTGTCATTCCCATCTCTCTCAGAAAAGTACAGTAAATCTGGGTGGGGGAAACTAAAAACGTCAAACCTCTGACTTAATGCTTTGGTCAAAGTATAAAAGAGAACCTGAAGCTTGAAATAAACCTGTAGTCCCGTACTATGAGTCAGAGGCTACATCATTGTCTGCTGGATGTAATCTTGTACTATGAGTCACAGACTACATCATCATCTCCAACACCGTCCATCTCTTCAGGTTGAATCCCTGGCTGCTGGAGCTGGACTCTGGCATCTAAGCATAGACCTTATTAAGGCTGTATATTGTCCTTCTGTTTATTTAAAATATGCAGAGTACATCATGCAAAATGCCAGGCTGGATGAAGCATAAACTGGAATCAACACTGCTGGCAGAAATTTTGATAACCTCAAATATACAGATGACACCACCATTATGGCAGAATGTGAGGAAGCACTAAAGAGCCTTTTGATGAAAGTGGAAGAAGAGAGTGAAAAAGCTGGCTTAGAACTCAACATTCAAAAAACTAACACCATGGCATCTGGCCTCATTGAGTGAGTGAGTGAGTGAAGTTGCTCAGTCGTGTCTGACTCTTTGAGACCCCATGGACTGGAACCTACGAGGCTCCTCCTTTCATGGGATTCTTCGGTCAAGAGTACTGGAGTGGGTTGCCATTTCCTTCTCCAGGAAATCTTTCCAACCTGGGGAAACAATGGAAACAGTGACAGACTTTTTTTGGGGGGCCTCCAAAATCACTGCAGATGGTGACTGCAGCCATGAAATTAAAAGATGCTTACTCCTTGGAAGAGAAGTTATGACCAACCTAGATAGCATATTCAAAAGCAGAGACATTACTCTGCCAACAAAGGTCCATCTAGCCAAGGCTATGGTTTTCCTGTGGTCATGTATGGATGTGAGTGTTGGACTGTGAAGAAAGCTGAGCACTGAAGAATTTATGCTTTTGAAGTGTGGTGTTGGAGAAGACTCTTGAGAGTCCCTTGGGCAGCAAGGAGATCCAACCAGTCCATCCTAAATGAAATCAGTCTTGAACATTCATTGGAAGAACTGATGCTGAAGCTGAAACTCCAACACTTTGGCCACTTGATTCAAAGAGCTGACTTGCTAGAAAAGACCCTGATGCTGGGAGAGATTGAAGTCAGGAGGAGAAGGAAATGACAGAGGGTGAGATGGTTGGATGTCATCACCGACTCCATGGACTTGAGTTTGAACAAGCTCTGGGAGTTGGTGATTGACAGGGAGTTGGTGACTGCCTGCTGCAGTCCATGGGATTACAAAGAATCAGACACTACTGAGCAACTGAACTGAGCTACTAGCATGGGAGATGAGTGCAATTGTCCAATGGTTAGCACAGTCTTTAGTACTACCCTTCTTGGGAATCAGTATGAGGATTGACCTTCATGGATCACTGCCTTGTCATGGTGACGGAGCTTGTGTAACTCGATGAAGCTATGAGCCATGCCGTGTAGGGCCACCCAAGATAATGGGTCAGAGCACAGGGTTCTGAGAAAACGTGATCCACTGGAAGAAGGAATGGCAAACCACCCCAATATACTTTCTGTGAGAATCTCATAAACTATATAAAAGTACAAAATACTTGTAATATGTTCCTATTTATGTAAAAACAAAAATATGTGTATGCTTCCATATAAAAAGTTCAAGGAAAAATACTTTTTATGAATACACAATACTGTTAGCAGTAGACACACCTGAGAAATATGTAGAGTGCATGTATATGTATTTATTAAAAATTAAGTTCGTACATTGCTTTTATGATAAGAAAATTGTAAGAGTTCATAGGGTAGGCTGCAAGTGAAAATAATAGCATAAAATTTAACATTATATTAAACAAATTTTATAGATTTGGTTAATTACTCTTCCTTGAAGAGATTTCTTTGCTTGTCTTCTATGACATCACTGCTAAGTGACATGTGTTTTTCATGTAAGTCCCCTGTCATTCCTGATTCTTCTATTGCCATTGTCTCTTCCCCTCTCTCCTAAAGATTTGCATTGGACCTACTTATTCCCCTCAATGTACAGAGTTTATTCAGATATACTCCATATCTACTTATATGTCCGCCTCCCTCTGACTTCACTTCCATGTCTATGCTGATAACTCACAGATTTATTTGTCAGCGTAAACTCCTGATCAGTCTTAGATCAATACATCTAGTTCCCTCAAAAAATAATGTTCCTCGGGAGAAAGACTAGCTGATTCATTTTGTTGTACAGCAGAACTAACACAACATTGTAAAGCAATTATAGTTTAAAAATAGTAAATAAAAAAATATAATGTACCTCACATTCAATGTGCACAAAAATATCCTCTTACCCTCAATTAATCCTATCTATAGCCAGTATTTTTCTTCTCAGTGAATGTCATTAAAGATCCCCAGGAGACACCAGACAAATATGGGAGCTTACACAAGGAATGTGGGTTTATCAGCATAGGGGGTCTGGGAGGGCAGACACGGAAGATGGGCTTGGGTGAGGTGACTGTGGAGACGGTTCACAGAAGTTGTTCTGGTTCTGTATTGGGTGCATTAATTAGGGTGGGTCTGTAACTGGGTATCTTAATGCTTCGTATATACAGGGCAGGAGGGATGGACTGGGCAGGAGAATGCTGTGGTTGGTGGAGAAGCAACACTCATGTACTCGTGTTTGCTGGAAGGAGGCGCTGATGCTTGACCGTTTATTTGGGTTGCATGCTGTTCTTACTCTGTCTGTGCTCAGTTATGCCTGCAGTCATGCTTCTGTCTCTTACCACCATGATCACAGAGAAACTTGCTGATGTTGATGTCCTGTGCAATATTTAAGTTTAGCAGGAGGTTGGCTCTTTCTTCAAAGGATAGCAGAGAACACCAAAATAACGACTAGCTGCTGACAGAATAATGTTGTATCCCACCAAAAATAAAAAAGATACTCTGCGTCCAAGATCAATGTAGGAGCCCTAACAAGATGATAGGAGGGTCTCAATTGCATTTAAAATCAAATGTCATACCCGCCAGAGATGCTTGGAGGGCACAAACAAAACCTTGTATGACCAGGACCCAGGGAAAGGAGCTGTGACCCCCACAAGAGACTGAGCCAGCCTGCCTTTGAGTGAGTGTCTCTTGCACAGGAATGGGTCAGAAGTGGCCTGCTTCAGGGAGGGGCTCTGGCTGCAGCAGTCCTGGGAGGCATTGCATGCTGGCATAAGTCCTCTTGGGGGAGATCGCCATTAGCTCTACTACAGAGCCACCGGGCAGACAACCCACAAACAGGTGAACATTCATACCAAAGAAGTTCTCAGTTCAGTTCAGTTCCGTCGTTCAGTCGTGTCCGACTCTTTGCGACTCCATGAATCACAGTACTCTAGGCATCCCTGTCCATCACCAACTCCCGGAGTTCACTCAAGCTCACGTCCATTGAGTCAGTGATGCCATTCAGCCATCTCATCCTCTGTCTCCCCTTCTCCTCCTGCTCCCAATCCCTCCCAGCATCAAAGTCTTTTCCAATGAGTCAACTCTTTGCATGAGGTGGCCTAAGTACTGGAGTTTCAGCTTTAGCATCATTCCTTCCAAAGAAATCCCAGGGTTGATCTCCTTCAGAATGGCCTGGTTGGATCTCCTTGCAGTCCAAGGAACTCTCAAGAGTCTTCTCCAACATCACAGTCCAAAAGCATCAATTCTTCAGCGCTCAGCCTTCTTCACAGTCCAACCTTCACATTCATACATGACCACAGGAAAAACCATAGCCTTGACTAAACGGACCTTAGTCAGCAAAGTAACGTCTCTGCTTTTGAATATGCTGTCTAGGTTGGTCATAACTTTTCTTCCAAGGAGTAAGCGTCTTCTAATTTCATGGCTGCAGTCACCATCTGCAGTGATTTTGGAGCCCCCAAAAATAAAGTCTGACACTGTTTCCCCATCTATTTCCCATGATGTGATGGACCTGGATGCCATGATCTTCGTTTTCTGAATGTTGAGCTTTAAGCCAACTTTTTCACTCTCCTCTTTCACTTTCATCAAGAGGCTTTTAGTTCCTCTTCACTTTCTGCCATAAGCGTAGTGTCATTTGCAAATCTGAGGGTTTTGAGATTTCTCCTAGCAATCTTGATCCCAGCTTGTGCTTCTTCCAGTCCAGCGTTTCTCATGATGTACTCTGCATATAAGTTTAATAAGCAGGGTGACAATATACAGCCTTGACGTACGGCTTTTCCTATTTGGAACCAGCCTGTTGTTCCATGTCCACTTCTAACTGTTGCTTCCTGACCTGCATATAGATTTCTCAAGAGGCAGGTTAGGTGGTGTGGTATTCTCATCTCTCAGAATTTTCCACAGTTCATTGTGATCCACACAGTCAAAGGCTTTGGCATAGTCAATAAAGCAGAAATAGATGTTTTTCTGGAACTCTCTTGCTTTTTGATGGTCCAGCAGATGTTGGCAATTTGATCTCTGGTTCCTCTGTCTTTTCTAAAGCCAGCTGGAACATCAGGAAGTTCACAGTTCACATATTGTTGAAGCCCGGCTTGGAGAATTTTGAGCATTACTTTACTAGTGTGCGAGATGAGTGCAACTGTGTGGTAGTTTGAGCATTCTTTGGCATTGCCTTTCTTTGGAATTGGAATGAAAACTGACTTTTTCTGTCCTGTGGCCACTGCTGAATTTTGCAAATTTGCTGTCATATTGAGTGCAGCACTTTCACCACATCATCTTTCAGGATTTGAAATAGCAAGAAGTTCTCATATTGTTGCAAAAAGTTCTAGGGCCTACAACAGATTTCCCTTCCTGGGGACCCAGCAAAGGGACTGAGAACTCCCAGGGAATTTGACTTTGCAGGCCAGTGGGATTTGATTTAAGAACTTCCACAGGACTGGGGGGAAAGAGACTCTTAGAGGGCTCAAACAAAACCTTGTGCTCACCGGGGTTCAGGAGAAAGTAGCAGTGACCCCCACAAGGACTGAGCCCGACTTGCCTGTGAAGGCCCAGGCATCTCCAGCAGAGGCATGGGTCAGCAATGACCTGCCATGGCATCAGCAGCACCAACTATGAAGGTCCTAGAGCTGTGGCATGCTGGCATAAATCATTTGGAAGGAGGTTGCCATTACCGCCATTACACCTACCAAAGTTTGGCTTCAGGCCTAACTACAAGGAGGAAACACAGCCCCACCCATCAGAATAAAATTGGATTGAAGATTTATGGAGCATGGCCTTGCCCACCAGACTAAGACTCAGTTTTCCCCACAGCCAGTCCCTCCCATCGGGAAGCTTCTACAAGCCTCTTATCCTCATCCATCAGAGGGAAAACAGAATGAAAACCACAGTCACAAAAATCTAACCAAACTTATCGCATGGGCCGCAGGCTTTTCTAACTCAATGAAACTATGAGCCATGCCATGTAGGGCCACCCAAGATGGATGGGTCATGGTGGAAAGTTCTGACAAAACGTGGTCCACCAGAGATGGGAATGGCAAACCACTTCAGCATTCCTTCCTTGAGAACCCCATGAACAGTAGAAAAAGGCAAAAAGATAGGGCACTCTAAGATGAACTCCCTAGGTCTGTAGGTGTTCAATATGCTACTGGAAAAGAGCAGAGAAATAGCTCCAGAAGGAATGAAGAAGCTGAGCCAAAGTGGAAACAACGTCCAGTTGTGGATATGTCTAGTGGTGAAACTAAAGTCAAATGCCATAAGACCAATATTGCATAGGAACCTGGAATGTTAGCTTCATGAATCAATCTAAATTAGAAGTGGTCAAACAGGAAATGACAAGAGCGAACACTGACATTTTAGGAGTAAGTGAACTAAAACAGACCAGAAAGGATGAATTTAACTCAGATGACCATTATATCTCCTACTGTGGGCAAGAATTCCTTAGAAGAAATGGAGTAGCCATCACAGTCAACAAAAGAGTCCAAAATGCAGTTCTTGAGTGTAATCTCAAAAATGATAGAATGACCTTGGTTTGTTTCCAAGGCAAACTATTCAATATCACAGTGCTCCAAGTCTATGCCCCAATGACTAATATTGAAGAAGTTGAAGTTGAACAGTTCTATGAAGACCTAAAGGATCTTCTAGAGCAAAAACACCAAAATAGATGTACTTTTCATCATAGGGGATTGTAATGCAAAAGAGGAAATCAAGAAATACCAGGGGTAACAGGCAAGTTTGGCCTTGGAGTACAAAATGAAGCAGGACAAAGACTAACAGAATTTTGCCAAGATAACGCACTGGCCATAGCATACACACTCTTCCAACAACACAAGAGATAACTTTACACACGGACAACACCAGATGGCCAATAACAAAATCAGATTGATTATATTCTTCACAGCCAAAGATGGAGAAGCTCTATATAGTCAGCAAAAACAAGACCAGGAGCTGACTGTGGCTCAGATCATGAGCTCCTTATTACAAAATTCAGGCTCAAAGAAGTAAAAGAGTTCCAGAAAAACATCTCTTTCTGCTTTACTGACTACTTCCCTCATAGCTCAGTTGGTAAAGAATCTCCCTGCAATGCAGGAAGCCCCTATTCCTGGGTTGGGAAGATCCACTGGAAAAGGGATAGGCTACGCACTCCAATATTCTTGGGCTTACCTTTGTGGCTCAGCTGGTAAAAGAATCTGCCTGTAATGCAGGAGGCCAGGGTTTGATCCATGGGTTTGAAGATCCCTGGAGAAGGGAAAAGCTACCCACTCCAGTATTCTGGCCTGGAGAATTCCATAGACTAGTCCATGGTGTCGCAAAGAGTTGTATACGATTGAGTGACTTTCACTTTCATTAAAGCCTTTGACTGTGTGGATCACAGCAAACTGGAAAATTCTGAAAGAGATAGGAATACCAGACCATCTGACCTGCCCCCTGAGAAAGCTGTATGCATGCCAAGAAGCTTGTCACCCTGCTTATTTAACTTATATGCATAGTACATCATACAAAATGCCAACTGGATGAAACCCAAGCTGGAATCTAGATTGCTGGGAGAAATATCAATAACCTCAGATATGCAGATGACACCACCCTTATCACAGAAAGTGAAGAAGAATTAAAGAGGCTCTTGATGAAGGTGAAAGAGTAGAGTGAGAATGTTGGCTTAAAACTCATTAAGCTCATGGCATCTGATCCTATCACTTCATGGCAAATAGATGGGAAACAATGGAAACAGTGACAGACTTTATTTTGGGGGGCTCCAAAATCACTGCAGATGGTGACTACAGCCATGAAATTAAAAGACGCTTGCTCCTTGGAAGAAAAGCTATCTCACACCTAGACAGGGTATTAAAAAGCAGAGACATTACTTTGCTAACAAAGATTCATATAGTCAAAGCTATGGTTTTTCCAATAGTCATGTAGGGATGTGAGTGCTGAACCAGAAAGAAGGTTAAATGCCAAAGAATGGATGCTTTCGAATTGTGGTGCTGGAGAAAACTATTGAGAGTTTCTTTGACTACAAGGACATCAAATCAGTCAAATCTGAAGGAAATCAACTGTGAATAATTACTGGAGGGACAGATACTGAAGCTGAAGCTCCAATACTTTAGCTACTTGATGCAAAGAGCGAAATCACTGGGGAAAAGACCCTGATGCTGGGAAAGATTGAAGGGAAAAGAAGAAGGGTATGGCAGGAGATGAGATGGTTAGATAGCATTATTTACTCAATGGACATGAATTTGAGCAAAGTGCAGGAGATAATGAAGGACAGAGGAGCCTTCTGTGCTGCAGTCCATGGGCTGGGAAAGAGTCAGACACAATTTAGTGAGTGAACAACAACAACCACCTCTTACCCAATGCTTGTCTCTCAATATTAGATTCTTGAATGATGAGTCACCAGATGTGAGTTTGATAACAATGAAGCTTCAATTTCTCATCAGGGAGAACAAAGTCAAAAAGTTAATCAGCCAAGTTTGCCATGTCTTTTTCGTGGTGCTCAATGCCAGCCTTTGGCAAAGAATGCATGTCCATTCCTCTGAGAAGCAAAATATGTATGGTAGAAAGGACAGCTGTGGTTCAAGAGCCATGGCTAAAAGCTCTTTGATGATTGCATATCTAAGGGTGAGGTTGGAGTGGGAGGTTGATTATTAAAATCTCTCTTGAAATAAGAGAGATTTGTTTGTATCCTCTTGATTATCTTCTTTTAGACTGGCGGCTTAGGAAAAACAAGTTAGATATTCTTTTTGGTATACAAATTCTGATGGTTTTTTGACTTGCTAATTACTGGATAACAACAGAAAACTAAGCACACAGGTCTGAAGTAATTGTATTCAAAATCACCTCCCTAAATAAAGACCTTTTGTCCTCAACAGATGAACTTATAGATAATATATACATATATAAGTTGAATCTATCAGGAGAAAATTATTTGCTTCTCTATTTTCTCTCTCTAACTTCATTCATTCTTAATTTTTTGCATTTCATAGACATAAAAGTTCTTAATTTTATAAGAATAATCTGTCTGAAATCTTGAGCCCACCCTCTAGAGCAAGTTTTAATAAAAATTTTCAGTAAAAGCCCAGAGAATTAACTTTCAGTCTTTCTTGTCTCTAACGCTACTCTGCCTCCTTCTTTACAACCCTTGAAAAGTGAGCTTTCAGTGGACAAGTTCAGGTTGAATTTGGCCTCTGTCCTAGACCTCTGTGTGTCCATTATTCCCTTTTCTCTCTTTAAAATAATATTTTAATTGGAGAATAATTACTTTACATTTATTGTGGTGGTTTTTGCCACACAATGTACATCAACATGAATCAGCCACAGGTGTACATGTGTCCCCACTATCCAGAAACCCCCTCCCACCATTCTCCCCACCCGATTTATCTGGTTTTTCCCAGAGCACTGGCTTTGGGTGCCCTGCTTCATGCATCAAATTTGCATGGGTCATCCTTTCTTCTTTTCCTGTTGACTCTTCTTGGCTCATTCATCCCATCACCACTTCCTACTGATCCCAATACCTAAAAATCTCCCTGTGGACTCCTAGCCAATTTCACCACTATTGCTTTAATCACCCTTGATTAGAATAGCTTCTTAAAATAAAAATATTTATTAATTTAGTAGTATCAGTCTTAGTTGCAGCACTCGAGACCTTTCATTATGGCTCATAGACTCTCTAGTTGTGGCATGGGGTTAGTTGCTCCACAGGATGTGGGAACTTAGTTCCCTGACCAGGAATCGAACCTGCGTTCCCTGCATTGCAAGGCAGATACTTAACCATTGGACCACTGGGGAAGTCCTTAGAACAGTTTCTTTGACCCCAATCTGTGAATCCCAACTCATCATTTAAGGTTCACTCCTGAGGCCACCTCCTCTGAGAAGCCTTCTACCCTCTGTGGGGACGTGGCCCCTTGCCTTCTGCATTCTGTGCCCTACACCTTGCTTTTATGCTTCTCACATTATCCATCACATGGGTCCGATATCTTTTCCTCTCCACAGTGTGAGCTCTTGAGTATTGTTTCATCGCTTTTTACATCCTACGTGCAGTGTCTGGTTCACAGAAGAAGTACAGTGTTTTTTAAAAACAGTGGAAGAATACAAGGAGCATCTTTCCGTCTCTCTGGATTATGGTTTCTGTTATTATGATACAAGCCTTGAGAAGAGGAGAACTGTGAAACTGATGCCAGGTAAATTAATTGTCTCAAGAACTTTCTTAAATCTCATTTTAAGGATGACAGCTGTGGTTTTTCTTTCTAGGTTCACTTATTCTACTTCTAGTTCTACTTCTAACAGAGAGGACAGAATATGTTCTTTTCAAATGGAATATGGCATTATCACTTATTGATAAATCAAATTAAAAGTGAGAAGAAAGAACAAGCTTAATTTTGTTAGAGATGAGGAAAATATATTCCAAATGAGGATGAATGGAGGCTTATCTTCAGAAGGTTAACAATATACTTAGACATCCACTCATTTGATTATCTACTTAACAAGTGGTATTAAGCATTTATTATGTGCTCAAAACTCCTTGAGAGTTTAACACTAAAAAGGACTGGGCATGATTCTTCCTTTTTGTAATATACCAGTTTCCCAGAATTCAAAATATCAGTCTTCTTTTTTGCCTTATGATTTGCAGGAGCCATGAAAGACAAATATACTTTATCCTTAAAGTATGCTTGAAACATCAAAATATCTTCATAAATGGATCCTATTATCTCTTTCTCACTGGCAATGTTTTCTTTGTTTAAAAAGTAGGATTCAAATTTTCTTGTCTTGATAGAAATGGACATTAAATAGGATTTCAGGAAGCAATTTTACTTAGAGGCTTATTCTTCTATTATTTGGAAATAGTTACAAAGAGGTTCTCCTTCCTACCCCCACCCCAACTTATGAAGAAAGGATAGTAAAAATAATTTGTAACCTATCTTTAAAAAAACAACAGCAACAAAACATCAGTGAATGACTTTTCAAAGTGAACTAAAGATGCTTTGGAACTAATTAGGATAAGAATAATATTTCTATACAACATTTGGTTACTTTGCCTTAACTTGTTAATTTCTTAATCTCTCACCTTTTGAACCTGTTTTTGGAGCTGGAGAAAACTCTTGAGAGTCCCTTGGACAGCAAAGAAATCAGACCAGTCAATCCTAAAGGAAATTGAAAGTGAAAGTGCAAGTCGCTCAGTCCTGTCCGACTTTTTGCGACCCCATGAATCACAGCACACCAGGCATCCCTGTCCATCACCAACACCCGGAGTTCACTCAAGCTCATGTCCATCGAGTCAGTGATGCCATCCAGTCCCCTTCTCCTCCTGCCCCCAATCTCTCCCAGCATCAGAGTCTTTTCCAATGAGTCAACTCTTTGCATGAGGTGGCCAAAGTACTGGAGTTTCAGCTTTAGCATCATTCCTTCCAAAGAAATCCCAGGGTTGATCTCCTTCAGAATGGACTGCTTGTATCTCCTTGCAGTCCAAGGGACCCTCAAGAGTCTTCTCCAACACCACAGTTCAAACGCATCAATTCTTTGGTGCTCAGCCTTCTTTACAGTTCAACTCTCACATCCATACATGACCACAGGAAAAACCATAGCCTTAACTAGATGGACCTTAGTCGGCAAAGTAATGTCTCTGCTTTTCAATATACTATCTAGGTTGGTCATAACTTTTCTTCCAAGGAGTGTCTTTTAATTTCATGGCTGCAATCACAATCTGCAGTGATTTTGGAGCCCGCCAAAATAAAGTCTGACACTGTTTCTACTGTTTCCCCATCTATTTCACATGAAGTGATGGGACCAGATGCCACGATCTTCGTTTTCTGAATGTTGAGTTTTAAGCCAACTTTTTTGCTCTCCTCTTTCACTTTCATCAAGAGGCTTTTTAGTTCCTCTTCATTTTCTGCCATAAGGGTGGTGTCATCTGCATATCTAAGGTTATTGATATTTCTCCCGGCAATCTTGATTCCAGCTTGTGTTTCTTCCAGTCCAGCGTTTCTCATGATGTACTCTGCATATAAGTTAAATAAGCAGGGTGACAATATACAGCCTTGACGTACTCCTTTTCCTATTTGGAACCAGTCTGTTGTTCCATGTCCAGTTCTAACTTTTGTTTCCTGACCTGCATATAGATTTCTCAAGAGGCAGGTCAGGTGGTCTGTATTCCCATCTCTTTCAGAATTTTCCACAGTTTATTGTGATCCACACAGTTAAAGGCTTTGGCATAGTCAATAAAGCAGAAATAGAAATTCTCCAGGCCAGAATACTGGAGTGGGTAACCTTTTCCTTCTCCAGGGGGGTCTTCCCAACCCAGAGATTGAACCCAGGTCTCCTGCATCGCCGGCAGATTCTTTACTAGCTGAGCCATAGAAATCAACTCCAAATATTCACTGGAATGACTGATGCTGAAGCTGAAGCTCTAATACTTTGGCCACCTGATGGAAATAACAGACTCATTGGAAAAGACCCTCATACTGGGAAAGATGGAAGGCAGGAGGAGAAGAGGAATGACAGAGGATGAGATGGTTGGATAACATCACCAACTCAATGAACATGAGTTTGAGCAAACTCTGGGACATAGTGAAGGACAGGGAAGCTTGGTGTGCTTCAGTTCATGGGGTCATGAAGAGTCGGACACAACTTAGTGACTGAACAACAGCAACATAAAACCAGGACACTCAAGATAAGCAGACTTTAGCACTTTATATCATTTATCTGCTAAGAAACTGCTTAGTCAAAGGTGAGGTTCCATGGGAAGTCAACTGTGAGACTGTGATTGGCTTACATGGAATCAGGGAGTGCTCTCAAGGTGGGGTGGGGGGGTGGGGAGAGGAAGAGGCAGGACCCAGGAGGGAATCACCATGGAAACACTAGCTAATTGTACAGGGAATTGGGTCCTGAATGTGGGCAATAGGGATGTGCCTTCATAGCCCTTCCTACACCTGAGGACCAGTCAGAGAGCTGCTCATGAAAGGAGTGTAATGTTAGCAAGGATGTTGCCTTTAGCCAAAGATGGTCACCTGGAGGGGGGATCTCATGACCCAATAACTGTCAGTCTTCCTATATGCCAGGGAAGAGTTCTTCCATCTTGAAATGGGAAGTCCAGGCAGTGAAAATCCAGATACACTGAATAGGTTGAATGAGGAGACAGATGACTGAAGACCCAGGTGACTTTGGGTTTATGTAGACCACACCATGGCATTGAGGTTGGGAGATGAGGAAGTTAAATATCTGTGTCACCAGGCAATTTAATAAACAAACTGGTGAGATGTTGTGTTTGTGTATATGTACAACTGTCCTCTGACATCATTCAGCCTCTCTCAGCTAGTTGAGTGAATTAATAATCCATTAATTATACTAATGCATTAATCGCCAAAGCTATTCTGCAGTGATCTCTGAGAAAGGATTTTTTGGGGATTTTTGCTTTAAGAGTGCCTTAAATTTTGAAAATTTTAAATGGACTTAAAATATTTTCATGATTTTACTAAATTGCAGATTATGAAACTCCAGTACTTTGGCCACCTCTTGTGAAGAGTTGACTCATTCAAAAAGCCTCTGATGCTGGGAGGGATTGGGGGGAGGAAGAGAAGGGGACGACAGGGGATGAGATGGCTGGATGGCATCACTGACTCGATGGACGTGAGTCTGAGTGAACTCTGGGAGTTGGTGATGGACAGGGAGGCCTGGAGTGCTGCAATTCCTGGGGTCACATAGAGTTGGACACGACTGAGTAACTGAACTGAACTGAACTGAACCTCACAGTACAAAACTGATGGGGGTATTACTGAGTGAATAAAAAAGATGGGAAGACTTGGTAGGATAAATTTACTGAGTCCTTATGATAAAGTGAGAAAGATGATTTCTTTGAATCAGTGAAAAGAAAGAGGTAATTCAGTCCTTTGAACATGAAAGTGTTATTTCTTTTTTATCTTTCATTTTTATTTTCTGGAAGAAATGGGAACTGAACTCTGTGAGACTTTCCAGTCTTCAACTGTGAAGTTGGGCTGTCAGAGGACTGCAGTCCACATCCTCCTCAAATCTTGTATACTGACTTTGTATATTTTGTAGTTTATAAAAATTTTAAGCTATCTTATTAGTTGTTCTAATTTAATGGTGGATTCCTTTGAACTTTTTGTATATAATAATAAAAATTTAAAATGACAGTTTTATTTATTTTACATTCTTTAATTATCTATTATTATTTACTTATCATTGTACTGTTTAGCATCTTCAGTGTCATGAAGGTCAGTCTGCTGTGGCTGCCATACAAAATACCACAGAATATGTGGCTGAAACTAAAGAAATTTAATTTCTTACAATTCTAGATCAACGTCTTCATCAAGATGTTGACACGGTTGGCTTCCTCTAGGTCTTCTTTCCTTGGCTTGTACACTGTGTCTTCTTCTGGACTCTTCATGTGTTTTTTTCTTTAGTGTGTGCCTGTGTCCTAATATCCTCTTCTTATAACGACATCCATCAGAGTTGACTAAGGCACACCCTAATAACTTCATTTTAACATAATTACTGTGCAAGATGCTGTCCTCAAATACCTTCTATGGTATTGGGGGTTAGAACTTCAACACAAAATTTTGTGGGGACACAATTCAATCTAGAACAAGAAATATTCTTGTTTTGTTCCTGATTTTAAAACAATTACTTTCATGTGTTACAATTAACATAATATGTCAATTTCAGTGGCATCAACTGAATGGCAGTTGGCTCTGGACCCTTCATATCCCACCCACACCCAACATATCAAGTCTGCAATATTTCATGGACAAATTCCCTTTGGAATAAATCAGGAACTGATTGTAAGTCTTCTGCATCATGGGAGAATGCAAAACCAGACTGACCAAAACTGGTAGGAAGATATGGGATGTCTTCCTGCCAGAGACCGTTCACCTATTGCAGTGCCATACGATCAGGAAGAGACTCCCTAGTTCCACCTGGCTTCACCATGGGGAAAAGAAGACTTGGTTCTGGGTCCCAGCTTTTCTGAGGGGGTTCCTCACTTAGAGGACTGGCTTCTGTCTTATCTGTCTTGGATCACTGATGGTTCTGGGACAGTGTAGCTGCCACAGGGGGAATGAAGGCAATGGTTTGGACTGCTACATGCTTTAGCTCCCACCTGCTTTAGTACAGAATAGCAAGCGAAAGCCACAACAGCCTGCTTCTCCCTGGGGAGGGTTGGTAGAGACCCTCAGAATCTCTGGTCAGGCTTGTTGGTGAAGCATTTCTCCTGTACAAAGGTAGATAATGAAGACTGAAATCCAGACCTGCTATGTCCAACATAGACACTGATACACAGAGTCAAGGAAAATGAAGAACCAGGCAAAGTGTTCAAACAAAAGAACAAGATGAGCCTTCAGAAACCAACTCTAATTAAGTGGAGTTGTACAATTTACCTAACAGAAAATTAAAAATAGCTCTCACAAAGATCCATAGAAAAACACATGAACAAAGAGAGAATTTCACGAGATAGAAAATATTTTAAAAATACCAAACAGAATACATGATCCTGAAAAACAAATAATTGAACAGAAAAACTCACAGGGTTATTTTAAAATAACTGCTAGAACTAATAAATGAATTTTTTTAAAGTTGTAGGATACAAGGTCAACATACAAAAATCAGTTGTGTTTCTATACACTAACAATGAGCTGTCTGAAAAGGAAAGTAGGTAAACAATCCCATGTACAATAGCATCAAAAGAAATAAAATACTTGGAAATAAACTTACTAAGGAGATGAATGAATAGGAAGATAGCCTGTATTAATGTATTGGAAGAACTGATTTTGTTAAAACATCGACATGACCCAAAGCAATCTACAGATTTAATTCAATCTTTATCGAAATTCCAATGACATTTTCTAATAGAAATAGACAAAAGCAATTCTACAATTCATATGGAACTACAAAAGGTTATAAACAGTCAAAGCAATTTTGAGAAAGAAGAACAAGGCTGGAGCATCGTGCTTTCTGATTTTAAAATGAATTGCAGGCATACCATGGAGATATGGAGACTTGGTGCCAGACCACAACAATAAAACAAATGTCACAATAAAGTGAGTCATATGAAGTTTTTGGTTTTCCTGTGCATATGAAAGTTATGCTTATACTATACTGTAGTCTATTATATGAACAATAATGTTATGTCTGAAATAACAATGTACATATCTTAATTAAAAAATACTTTATTGCTAAAAAATGCTAAAAATCATCCAGTCATTCAGTGAGCCATAACTTTTTGGTGGTGAAGTACAATAAAGTAAAGCTCAATAAAATGAGGTTTTCCTGTTCAAAGCTCTAGTCATCATGGTGTTAGCATAAAGACAGACATATAGATCAGCGGAATAGCATAGAATGCCTAGAAATAAATCCTAACATAGATGATCAACTGATTTTCAGTGAGAATATTAAGAATACACAGTGGGGGAAAGGATAGTCTCTTCAACAAATGGTGCTTGGATCTCCAGCCTCTGTTCCAAAGGTAACCACTACTCTTACTTCTAACACTTTATATTCGTTCTATTATAATTGAATCTTGTGCCATGTACTCTTTGATGTCCAGCTTGTTTTACTCAATATTTATTTTTTTTGATTATCGTATTTTGTTGCACAGAGCAGTATTTCTTTCATTTCCATTTTTGTACTGTATTTCATTGTACAAATAGATGACTGTTATCAAGGCCAAACTCAGTACTGCTTGCTGCACGACAGGGCCAATAGATCAAGAGATAAGTTGTTGGGACAAGGAGTAGCGATTTTGTTTGAAAAGATGTCAGACTGAGAAAATGGTGAACCAGGGTCTCAGAGAACCAAGTTCCCTGAGTTAGAATTCAGGCTTCATTTATGCAGAAAGGGGAGGGAGTAAAGTCAAACAATTTCTGGTTTGGGTCAGCCTCAGGAGTGAATGTATTAATTTCTTCCTCCCTGCAGTCATTCACAAGGCTGGTCAGGATGTTTCCTCTGAGCTAAACAAAGGTGTTTTAGCTTAGTGAATGCTCATTACCTAGGAGACAGTGTTCCCAGAGATGGGCCATTGTGTGTGATTCAAACTTATAGACAACATCCCTTTAGTAATTAATCTGTTATAGAATACAAAGTTTCTTTCCTATTGCAATACCATTTACTCCTTCTGCAGGAAGACTACTACAAATAACAGTATTATAAACGTTCCTGTGCAGAGTTTGATGCATATGTGAAGGCATTTCTATTGATACATAGGATTGAATGTAGTAGTTATCTAAGTTTCCAAAGAGTATATACTAGTTTATATAACCTGGATCATGGATATATGAAATTTCTATTTTCTCTATATCTTTGCCAAAATTTGCATATTTATTTAAACATTAGCTATTCTGGTTGATGTGTAGTGGTGTCTCATTGAAATTTTATTTCCCTTGATTGCTAATGAGTTTGCTCTTCATATATACTTACTGGCCATCTACATATTCTCTTTTAATCAGTAGCTGTTCAAATCTCTTGCCAAATTAAAAAAGAACATGCATTGACAGTCTTTTCCTATAGTTCTTAAGATATTCTAAATGTGACCCTCTATTGTTTCAGGTGTCACAAATATCTTTCCCACTCTGTGACTAGCATTTTAATTGCACATTTTTTTCTCTACACGTAATGATTTTAAGTTTTAAACTGATGTTCAGTTGTGTCCTAAAAGTCTGTTTATTTCACCTAATTCAGGGCACAATCATACTGGAAAATGGTTACAAGTTCATTTTGTGTGTATGTGGGGGGATCCAGTCAGAAGATTGATAGCATCAGCTACAAGCAGGGAAGAAGGATCATTCCTTAAGAGGAACAAGATGACCTCTTTCATGCGCACGGTCTGGGCTCTGTCTGTTAGCTAAGGTCCTCAATTGCCAGAGGGGCTGCAGCTCTCTCTGTGGTGACTCTCATGAATCTTAACATTTGCCAGATCAATAGAGCTTTCTGTCCTGTATGTCAGGTAGCACTTTTGCTGCTGCTGCTGCTAAGTCGCTTCAGTCATGTCCGACTCTGTGTGACCCCATAGATGGCAGCCCACCAGGCTCTCCCATCCCTGGGATTCTCCAGGCAAGAACACTGGAGTGGGTTGCCATTTCCTTCTCCAATGCATGAAAGTGAAAAGTGAAAGGGAAGTCGCTCAGTCGTGTCTGACTCTTAGCGACCCCATGGACTGCAGCCCACCAGGCTCCTCCGTCCATGGGATTTTCCAGGCAAGAGTACTGGAGTGGGATGCCATTGCCTTCTCCAAACACTTTTGCTAGAACCTGTCTATTTCAGTTTTAGGGACTCCATGATTTTGGTTAACTCATGCCAAATATTCCTCTAGATTAATCCCTTCTGAGTGTGATTTGGGCCCTATTACCCATTGTGGTAAAATATCCACTTTGTTTCTGGCTCCAAGGTCCTGCAATGACCATGAAATTCAGGGAGCCCATCCCCAGGGCAGCAATTAACATGGTCAGTCATGGCCTATGCTGAGCTGGACACGTCCTCCTGATACTCCTGGAGATGTGGAGAATGTGTATGTGAAAATTTACTCCAGCCTCTTCCAGTCTTCCTAAGGCTTTAAAATCTTCCTGTATAACACCAACTCTCAAATGTCTCATCTCAGTTTCCCTTTGTATTCTTTAAAAGTCTATATTTATTTATTTATTTGGCTGCATTGGGTCTTAGTTGTGGTATGTGGGATCTCCACTGCAGCATGCGGGCCCTTCTTTGTGGCATGCCAGCTCTAGAGCATGGGGGCTCAGTAGGAGCCTGTGTGAGTTGCTGTGTATGAGTTTAGGTCCCAGACCAGGGATCAAACCCATGTGCCTTGCACTGAAAGGTGAATTCTTAACTACTAGAGCACCAGGGATGTCCCTTCCCTTTATATCCTTAAAAATTATTGAGCAACTCAAAGAATTTTACTTATGTGACTTATTGAGTACCAAAATTAAAATTGTTAAATGTTAACAATGTTTATCAATAATTTATTTAAAATAACAAGAATAAACTCATCACATATTGATATAAATGACATACTTTTAAAGTAAATAGCTATATTTTCTCAAAAAAATAATGAGAAAAGTGATATTGCTTTATATTTTTGAAAATATCTTTGGAAACAAGAGAAGATAGCTAGATGTCATATCTGCTTCTGTATTCAGTTTCTTGAGATAGCTTACTTTGGGTGGAACAGATGAAAGAATTGATTCACATGGATGTTTAATTGAAAATGGAGGAATATTTTAATAGTTTTCTCAGATAATTGTAGATACTCTTTTTTGGTTTAGCACCAAAGTGAAAGTGAAGAGAAAGTTGCTCATTCGTGTCCAACTCTTTGTGGTCCTATGGACTATACAGTCCATGAAATTCTCCAGGCCACAGTACTGGAGTGGGTAACTTTTTCCTTCTCCAAGGATCTTCCCAATCCAGGGATTGAACCCAGGTCTCCTGCATTGCAGGTGGACTCTTTACCAGCTGAGCCACAAGGGAGGCCCAAACAGCCCCATAATAATTTCTTAAGGGTTAATTTCACTGTGACAATGAAACCATATAAATAAAATTTTCTATTCTGTAGCAACATTAACATTCATTGCTCTGCCTTGCACTTTGGATATATCTCTTATCCGTGCATGATTTTGTAGCACCATGCATTGATTCTGTGAGTTATTCACATTTTCCAAATATTGACATGTCCCATTATACAATATTAAAAATGAACTATTGATAATGTCAGTACCAACCTCAAATCCTTTATGCATGTTTCCTTTGCCATTACACAAAATATTATAAATGAATGTATCCAAATAGTGGAGCTTTACAATTTTAACAGTTTTTACTACTTCATCAAAAACATTATTAAGTGAAACTGGCTTTTTTTTTTTTTTTTTGTACAAGTTCATGGTGGTAAAGCATATAAAAACTGTTAGTATGGTGTAGTGCCATTGTTGTGATTTATGGTAATATGTCAGCAGTTCTACATGCATTTTTTTTTATATTATCAGTATAAATGTCAAGCTGATGAAAAAATTAAATAATATATAAAGTTACTATGAAAATAGTTTGGATCCTGCAAGCCTCATATAAGGTTCTTAGGGACTCTAGTCATCTGTGAAATACACTGAGAACTACTGCTCTACAATACACCAAGAAAGTTCTAGCATCTTGCCTTCTTAGTATAGGCCAGCACTGGGTCTAGATTTCTGTCAATCAATCGGGAAAATGTTAGAGCCATGGCCAGTGACTTTTTGACTCATTCAATCTGGAATTTCTCTTTTGTAAGCCCACATCAATAACTTGAGCTTGGTTCAGTATTACATTTTTCCACCCAGATGCAGCAACACTGGGATTCATTCTCTTAAGTGCTCCTCAGATTTCTACTGATATGTAATGGCAACATCCTGTGACTCTTGTGATGATCTACCTTGTATCTCCTCAGGGGCTAAACTTTCACCTTATCCTCTGGTGCCTTCCAAAATTTCTCTGGTTGTAGCTATAGAAATACTCCAGCAAATGTGGAAAACTCAGCAGTGGCCACAGGACTGGGAAAGGTCAGTTTTCATTCCAATCCCAAATAAACACATTGCCAAAGAATGTTCAAACTACTGCATAATTGCACTCATTTCACAAGCTAGCAAGATAATGCTCAAAATGCTACAAGCTAGGCTTCAACAATACGTGAACCGAGAACTTCCAGATATACAAGCTGGATTTAGAAAAGGCATAGGAACCAGAGATCAAATTGCCAATATCCACTGGATCATAGAGAAAGCAAGGAAATTACAGGAAAAATGTCTACTGCTTCATTGACTATGCTAAAGCTTTTGACTCTGTGGTTCACAACAAACTGTGGAAAATTCTTGAAGAGATGGGAATACCAGACCACCTAACCTGCCTCCTGAGAAACCTATATGCAGGTAAAGAAGCAACAGTTAGAACTGAACATGGAACAACAGTCTGGTTCAAAATTGGGAAATGAGAATTTCAAGGCTGTATATTGTCACCCTGCTTATTTAACTTATATGCAGAGTATATCATGTGAAATGCAGGGCTAAATGAAGCACAAGCTGGAATCAAGATTGCTGGGAGAAATATAAATAACTTCAGATATGCAGATGATACCATACAAATGGCAAAAAGCAAAGAGGAACTAAAGAGCCTCTTGATGAATGTGAAAGAGGAGAGTGAAAAAGCTAAACTAGAAACTCAGTATTGAAAAAAACAATGATCATGGCATCTGGTCCCATCACTTAATGGCCATTAGATGCAGAAAAGGTGGAAACAGTGACACATTTCTCTTTCTTGGCCTCCTAAATCACTGCAGATGGTGGCTGCAGCCATGAAATTAAAAGACACTTGCTCCTTGGAAGAAAACCTATGACAAACACAGACAGTATATTAAAAACCAGAGACACTGCTTTGCCAAAAAAGTCCATATAGTCACAGCCATGGTTTTTCCAGTAATCATGTAGGGATGTGAGAGTTGGACCATAAAGAAGGCTGAGTGCCAAAAAATTGATGCTTTCAAACTGTGATGCTGGAGAAGACTCTTGAGAGTTGTTTGGACAGCAAGGAGATCCAATCAGTCAATCCTAAAGGAAATCAACCCTGAATATACATCGGAAGAACTGACGCTGAAGCTGAAGCTCCTATATTTGGCTACCTGATACAAAGAGCCAACTCACTGGAAAAGACCCTAATGCTGGGAAAGATTGAGGACAAGAGGGGAAGGGGACGACAGAGGATGAGATGGTAGCTGGCATCACTGACTCAGTGGACATAAATTTGAGCAAACTCAGGGAGATAATGAAGGATAGTGAAACCTGGCTGTTGCAATTCATAGGATTGCAAAGAGTCAGACAGGATTTAGTGACTGAACAACAACAAGATCTTGAAACAACAAAGATGGTGGGGATAGGACGATAAAAGGGTTAATAAGTAATTTTTTCTATGGTAACTGCCAGGGGTTGTCATAGCAAACACCCTCTTCCAACAACACAAGGGAAGACTCTACACATGGACATCACCAGATGGTCAATACCAAAATCAGATTGATTATATTCTCTGAAGCCAAAGATGGAGAAGCTCTATACAGTCAGCAAGAACAAGACCATGAGCTGACTGTGGCTCAGATCATGAACTCCTTATTTTCAAATTCAGACTGAAATTGGAAAAAGTGGGGAAAATCACTAGACCATTCAGGTATGACCTAAATCAAATCCCTTATGATTATACAGTGGAAGTGACAAATAGATTCAAGGGTTAGATATGATAGACAGAGTGCCTGAAGGCAAAGGAGAAAAGGAAAGATACACCCATTTGAATGAAGAGTTCCACAGAATAGCAAGGAGAGATAAGAAAGCCTTCCTCAGAGATCAATGCAAACAAATAGAGGAAAACAATAGAATGGGAAAGACTAAAGATCTCTTCAGGAAAATTAGAGATACCAAGAGAACATTTCATGCAAAGATGGGCACAATAAAGGTCAGAAATAGTATGGATCTAACAGAAGCAGAAGATATTAAGAAAAGGTGGCAAGAATACACAGAAGAGCTATACAAAAAAGATCTTCATGACCCAGAAAACCACAATGGTGTGAACACTCACCTACAGCCAGACATTCTGGAATGTGAAGTCAAGTGGGCATCACTTAGGAGCATCACTATGAACAAAGCTAGTGGAGGTGATGGGATTCAAGTTGAGCTATTTCAAATCCTAAAAGATAATGCTATGAAAGTGCTGCACTCAATATGCCAGCAAACCTGGAAAACTCAGCAGTGGCCACAGGACTGGAAAATGTCCATTTTCATTCCAATCCCAAAGAAAGGCAATGCTAAAGAATGCTCAAACTACTGCACAGTTGCACTCATCTCACATGCTGATAAGTAAAGGTCAAAATTCTCCAAGCCAGGCTTCAACAGTACGTGAACTTCCAGATGTTCAAGCTGGATTTAGAAAAGGCAGAGGAATCAGAGATCAAATTGGTGACATCTATTGGATCGTTGAAAAAGCAAGAGAGTTCAAGAAAAATATCTACTTCTTCTTTGTTGAGTCTGCCAAAGCCTTTGACTGTATGGATCACAACACACTGAAAAATTCTATAAGAGATGGGAATAGCAGACCACCTGACCTGCCTCCTGAGAAATCTGTATGCAGGTCAAGAAACAACAGTTAGAACTGGGCATGAAACAACAGACTATTTCCAAATAGAAAAAGGAGTATGTCAAGGCTGTATATTGTCACCCTGCTTATTTAACTTGTATGCAGAGCACATCATGAGAAACTCTGGGCTGGAAGAAGCACAAGCTGGGATCAACATTGCCAGGAGAAATATCAATAACCTCAGATATTCAGACAACACCACTCTTATGGCAAAAAGTGAAGCTTCTTGATGAAAGTGAAAAAGGAATGTGGAAAAGCTGGCTTAAAACTCAGCGTCCAGAAAACTAAGATCATGGCATCCAGTCTCATCACTTCATGGCAAATAGATCGGGAAACAATGGAAACAGTGACAGACTGTATTTTCTTGGGCTCCAAAATCACTGCAGATGGTGACTGCTGCCATGAAATTAAGATGCTTGCTCCTTGGAAGGAAAGCTATGACTCACCTAGATAGCATATTAAAAAACATAGACATTACTTTGCAAATCAAAGTCTGTCTAGTTAAATCTATGATTTTTCCAGTAGACATGTATGGATGTGAGAGTTGGACTATAAAGAAACATGAGCACTGAAGAACTGATGCTTTGGAACTGTGGTGTTGGAGAAGACTCTTGAGAGTCCCTTGGACTGCAAGGAGATCCAACTAGTAAATCCTAAAGGAAATCAGTGCTGAATATTAATTGGGAGAAGCTGAAACTCCAATACTTTGGCCACCTGATGCAAAGACCTGACTCATTGGAAAAGACCCTGATGCTGGGAAATATTGAAGGCGGGAGGAGAAGGGGATGACAGAGGATGAGATGGTTGGATGGTATCACCGACTCAATGGATATGAGTTTGAATAAGCTCTGGGAGTTGGTGATGGACAGGAAAGCCTAGCGTGCTTCAGTACCTGGGGTTGCAAAGAGTTGGAAACGACTGAGTGACTGAACTGAACTGAACTGATAACATTTCCTTCTGGCAATTGGGAACTAATCTCAGGAATAAAAGTGTTTCTTTTATTGGCAAAGGAGGCAGCAGAATGCAGAGTTCCAAGGGTTCCTAGCTTCAAATACTGGCCCGGATATTTGGGGTCTATGTCCTTTCCAATCAGTGTTCTGACTTTAGCATATGAGACTCTGTGAGTTTAGGGATTCAATTTGCATTATAATTCAATCACCTGCCACTTTGAAAAATTTCATCCTTCAGAAATAGAAAGTAAGAGGGTCTTTTTTTTTCTCCCCCCCCCACCGCCCTTAGGATAATCATAGAAAGTGTCTAGTCACTTTGATCTTGAGCTTGGAATTTAAAATGTCAAGTTTTAAGATCTGTACCACCTACCTCTTCTCCAGTGCCCTTAAAAGCAAGCAAGCAACCACACTGAACTCTTAAATTTTTCTAAAATGTTCACTGAGGGCAACTATTGGTAACTCTAAGCCCTGTCATCTATAGACACTATAACAGAAGTTTCTGAAGATGCTGGTTGAAGTTATTTTCCACTGCCTGCCATGTTTCCTTTACCCCTGGCAAATGAGTCACTAAGATCTTTAAATTTAATCAGACCAGAGAACCAGTTCCAGAAAACTCATGACCAATTCAGAGAACTCATCTTTAAGGCTGCTTCCCTGAACTCTCTTTTGTTACCATTATTTTTGTATGAGTTAAGAGTCATTCAGAGACACAGAACCACTGTGAGTGATGCAGAATAGGGATGCGTAGGCATATGACCTCACATAATTGTGAGATCTAATGAAGATCTGGAAAATCATTGCTTCTGTTGGAGTCCTGAAGTTACTGTGGATCGCTGAGGCCAAAGGTCAAGAAGAAAAGCTGGATGCAAAGAAGGAGAGAACAAGGATGCTCTGGAATTCATAAGACCGGCTGGAAACCGCCTGTTACTGCCTCCAGTCTCAATGTTGCGGTCATTTGTAGAGGAATCCAGTGATTTTTTTCACTAGAGCCGCACATGCATCTGGTCCTGGACTTGGAGAAGCTGAACGAGAAACTCATGGAGGGGCGGGGTGGGGTGGAAGAGCTACAGGCTCAGGGGAAGCCCTTTGTTAATGGCAAATCAGAAAAGCAGGGTCAGTGTGAACTGCAGCCATCACCTGGAGCCCTAGACCAGCTCCAGGTAGTGGCTGCTGTGTCTCCTGTATCTTTATTAAGCTCGTGCAAATCCTTGTGCCTGGAATTGTACAGAGAAGGGTGTCTAGTTCCACTAGGTAGATGACACTGTGTGAAGCCACTATGGATTTTGTTTATATCTTCATAATTTAAAAACCTTTTGGCAGAAACTAACGCAATTCTGTAAAGCAATTACCCTTCTATTAAAAAATAACAATTAAAAAATATGGCACACTTTTTATTAAATTATTTTTATTGGTTTAAATTTAATCTTGCCAACACTTTCCATCCCCTTGATCTTATTAGTGGTTCCTTGCTTATCATTTCACAGTCAGTCGTTATAGATGGAAATAAGCAAGTACTTATTTTCTTTATTTGGTTTTATATGTCTATTCTTTTGATATTCTGAAAGTTTTGCACTCTGATTTTAGTTTCTTATGTAGCTAGATATATTACTACTGTTACTGTATGACATAATTTTAGTTCTTATTTAGTTGGTAATGGGCTTCCCTGGTGGCTCAGATGGTAAAGAATCTGCTTGCAATGAGGGAGACCTGGGTTTGATCCCTGGGTTGGGAAGATCCCCTGGAGGAGGGTATGGCAACCCACTCCAGTATTCTTGCCTGGAGAATCCTTATGGACAGAGGAAACTGGTCCATGGGGTTGCAAAGTGTCAGACATGACTGAGGGACTAAGCAGGAGTCAGTAATGACTCGAAAGATGAATTACTACAATTAGCATAATTTGACATCCTCATACTTCTGTTTTCTCCTCTGATTTTTGTTTTATGTTGCCTGATTTCATATTGTTAATATGATTTATTTTTGTATTTAATCTTTATAACTATCTCTATTGAACTTTCCAGGCGGTGCTAGTGGTAAAGAACTTACCTGCCAATGCAGGACACATAAGAGACGTGGATTCCATCCTTGGGTCATGAAGATCCTCTGGAAGAGGGCCCGGAAACCCACTCCATTATTTTTGCCTGGAGAATCCTACGAACCAATGAGCCTGGTAGGCTACAGTCCATAGGGTCACAAAGAGTTGGGCATGACTAAAGTGACTTAGCATGCATATCTCTGTTACTTTATTTATAGCTTTAAATTACATCTTTTGGTCTCAAGTTATAAAAAGATGAAGCCAGATACATACTTATCCTTTTTTATGTGTTCTCTTTACTTTGCCATATCAACTTTTATTTGCTACAGTACTGTTTCCATTGTGTCATAGTTCATAACACTAAAATCTTCTTCTGTAACTATAACTCCCTTCATTATTTAGCCTATGTCCTGTATTTAAATGGATTTAATGCTCCATGTCCGCAATTTTTACCTCAGTGTTTCTGGTCCTTTTTTTTTCACTTTAAGTTTTTCCTCTAATGCATTTTTCAACAAAAGATCGTGTGAATCATATTTCCTGAGTTTTATATATTAAAAATATCTTTCTGTGATCTTTAAATTAGTAAGATATCTGGGCCTGGTAAATTTTTCTTGTAATTAACCAGGTAATGATTTTCCTTCTGAAGATGTGTGCATTCTGTCCTCTCCCCCAGAAATGAATGCCACTGTCGGAGATGAGAGGGCCCTCTGAGTTTTGGGAGGGAAATGGTGCCTTTTTTCCCTGGATTTTCAAGAGTTCTTTCTGTTTTTGGAATGCTAGTAACTTCTAGTACTTGTGTTGAAGCTTAAAATTCTGGATTGATATTTTCTGACCCATATGTACCCCTTTAACCTATAATTTTTCATAATCTATCATTTTAAGTGTATTTTTAGTTCAAGAAAGATTTCTTGAATTAAAATTTCCTGGACTTAATTTCTGTCCTGGTGTATTTTATTTTCTCCTCTATTTTTTCATAAACTCCACATGACATTTTTTTTCATTTCCTTTGACTGTTTTCTCAATTAATCATCAGATTTTGTATCTTTATTGATTTCTTACCTTTTAGGTGCAATATTTTTATTACTGTTTTTAAGTTATTGGAAATAGTTTTTCCTCAGTAGTTTTGTTTATTCAAGGGCTACATTTTTTATTTATTCTTTATCCCTCATTTTTATTTCTTTTGTTTCATATGTATATATTTTTTTAGACATTATATCATTAAAAAGATCACATCCAAATAGGAGATTTCTCCCTGAGCTAGCAGTTTATTGAAAGATGTTTTATAGAAAGAAAGCTCTGCTATCTGGGTTCAGAAACTTCCTGCCTCCCTGGGGAGGCCTCCAGCTGTTCAGCTGAGGAAAATTAGAAGCTTTAGAACGCCTGATCTTTTTCACATCCCGCATCACAGCACATTTGCAGAATGGTGTTTTCTGTATGTTTCCAATTTAGCTGGTGCTTGTGTACATTGTGATGTCAGGAATATAGGAAGGAAGCTAGGGTAGCATTTTTAGACAGTCCATGTGCCCCTCAGCCATCCATGGCTTCAGAGAAGCCTGTGCCCTCTCAGACACTTTAGCTGTGGAGTCCTACGCATGTCTCTCATTGCGCTCCAAGTTGCCCTGTCCAGCATAGTCCATCCTGGAGTCTGGCTACAGGTGCATCTTCATCCCGTCAGAGGTGGAGTTTCTTTTTCCATTTTCATGAGCTCCCTCTTGTCTTGGAATGCAATTGAAAAAGGAGAGGAGGCTGGGAGAGCTCTCATTCTTCACTATTTTCTGGTTTAACCTTTACTAAAAAGAAATCTGTAGAAAATTTCAACGCTTCTTTAAATGTCTTCATAATATTTTAAAAACACACACACACACTGTTTTACAGACAAGGAAAGGCTTACACAGAGCTGGCTCATCTATTTTGTGAGCTCAACTGAAAGATAAAACTGATTTTTCCTTATAAATTTGTGTTTGCCACATGAAGAGGAAAAAGCAAATACAAGATTGCCATCATGAAAGCAGGCAACTGGCACTGGTCCAAAATCCTCCCCCCCCGCTCCCAACTCCTGATTCCACCTTGATTCTCTCTGATGGAGGTCTATGTTATACCCAGTAATTTCCTTGTCTGAATATGTTTTTGTGATAAGAAAATATTTATAAGGTTTCTTAGAGTCTTGTTCCTTACTGGTCTCTCAGTAAGTGAAAGATACACAGAATACTTGAGAGCATTCTGAAGAAAGGAATGACTTTCCTCTTCCTTTCTCTTTCTATTTAAAATGAGGATGGACAGTTATCAGAGGGCCCCAGAGTCTTCAGAACTGGCAAGATCCTTGAGACTTTTGGAGAAATTGACTGGAAAGGGGGCTGAGATCTTGTCAGAATCCAAGGGGTGTTTCAAGGCGCTGAGAGGCTGGATGGGGATTTGGTCACCCTGCAGAGCTTCCAGGCTCTGCACCGGCACTGGAGAAGATCCATGGTTGTTAGACTTAGAAGTAAAGGAAAAATCCTTTGACTTAAGGCACCGTGTGGATCAGACATGAGGAAGACTATCTGGGCAGATGCCTACTTGCTCAGAAAACACTGAAATTGGGACGTACTGATTCCCTGGTATTTTGTAAGCTCTTCAGAACTTAGACACAATCTTGATGAAGTGGAGGGAAATTACAAATGGAAGGACATTGTTCCCCACTACTGTAGTAGAACAGACGTCAAGGGAAATTAATCTGAATGTTACAAGAAGGTGAATAACACTTTACTTCTAACATACCTGGGTTTGTGAACAGATACCTATTTTTATTCCAGATATATCCAGATACTCTGGCTGGACAGTACTTGTAGATAGAATTGTTAGTGAGTGTCACTGTGTCATCCTTTAACTGATATATCCACTTTTCATTTTAATAGCTGCTGTGCATGAGAGAAACATTTTGGATCCCTGCCAATGCATATTCATTTGAACAATTTAAGAGTGAAAAGAGAAAAGAGTTTTGCCTCTGAATTTCTGTCTACCATAAAATTAAGATATCATTAAAACTGAGATAGTCAACTTACCAACAATTTATCATTTAAACTGAGACAGCTACAAACAAAGGAGAATTTATAGAATTGAAGGATTGCATGTAGACATCTGACTCATACTAACCACTACGGGAGGTGTTATTGTGAATATATTGCATGTATGTCTTGTGTAAACTTACTCTAAGATTGCTCCATATCCTTATAGCATTCATACTAACTCACCCCATAACGGTGAGATTCACACTGAGGAAAATGCCTGTATTTATGGTACAAAAATTAAATTTTCCTTCTCCTGCAGCTATCACAGAGAATCTGAAAATTGCTCACTGATAATCACCTATCTTTCTTCCTCTTACAGACAAGAAAGTCCTTCTTGCAGATAAAACGTCTGAGCCAATCAATATGAGAAAATACAGAAACAGTAAATTTGATAAAAAGAAGTGAAAAAAAAGCCTGCTTAATTCAGAGCTTGTAGAAAGATTTTGAAGAGTTTGAGGAAGAACATATTGGAATAGCTGTGGATGTGGGCTCTTTCTTTGGATGTCCTTAATATTCTTTGCTTTAAGCTAAATTTAAGCATTCTGTTGAGTTTATTGAATGCAGCACACCTCCAGATAGAAATATATGAATCCAAGGAATATAATGATTGTAGCTGCACGTTTCTGAGTTCAAGCAGCTCTGGGAGCTTAGGTTAGGAATTTTGTTACAGGATCCCCAATTGAGTATTAAGTGAAATTTCTTACCCCATATCCCTACTCAGAACTCCAGCACCAGCAGCAGTGTCCACGGTGCCTGACCATCTGGCCCAGAGTAGTGGTAAAAGCTATCAAGCCCAGTAGAGGGGCCATCCTCGGGGATCTGGCTTCAAGGTGAGAGCCTGCGTTCCTCCATTACCTCAGTGAGTATCAGCAGGTGCTTTTAATCTCCATAAGCCCCCTGGGAGAGCCTAGGCTCTGGAAGGAAACCTGTGAAATAGGAAATTATGCCAGTGATTTGAGAAGGGTTTCAAAGTTACTGTAAACT
This sequence comes from Ovis aries, assembly GCF_016772045.2. NCBI lineage: Eukaryota > Metazoa > Chordata > Mammalia > Artiodactyla > Bovidae > Ovis > Ovis aries. The sequence goes on from NC_056059.1 coordinate 3,019,528, forward strand.
GGGTATAAACATGAATGAGGCCTAACCTGTAGATATCAGCTAGTGCCAAGATCTATTATGTTTTCCATGTGTGCCAACATTTCTTTAGGTAAATTTCATTATAATAATGGCATATACCAAGAATATTTAGAATATCTAGGGCATGAAATGCCCTGTATTATTGGCCTTAAGCTAATGTATGTTGGAGGTTTGCTACTAAAACTAATGATTTGAGATTTGGAATAGCTAATCTTGAGCCATACCTTGTTGTTGCTGTTTAGTTGCTAAATCGTGTCCAACTCTTTGTGACCCAATAAACTGCAGCACACCAGGCTTCCCTGTCCTTTATTAGCTCCCTAAGTTTGCTCAAGCTTATGACCACTGGAAAGAGGTGGCTCAGAGGATAAAGTGTCTGCCTGCAATGCAGGAGACCTGGGTTCGATCCCTGGGTCAGGAAGATCCCCTGGAGAAGGAAATGGCAACCCACTCCAGTACTCTTGCCTGGAAAATCCCATGGACAGAGAAACCTGGTAGACTACAGTCCATGGGATCGCAAAGAGTCGGACACGACTGAGTGACTTCACTTTCACTATGTCCATTGAGTCAGTGATGCCATCCAATCATCTCATCCTCTATTTTCCCCTTCTCCCCTTGCCCTGAGTCTTTCCAAGCTTCACATCTTTTCCAGTGAGTCAGCTCTTTGAATCAGGTGGCCAAGGTATTGGAGCTTCAGCTGAATCATTCCAATGAATATTCAAGTTTAATTTCCTTTAGGATTGACTGATTGGATCTCCTTGCTGTCCAAGGGATTCTGAAGTCTTCTCTAGCATCACAGTTTGAAAGCATCAATTTTTTTGGCACTCAGCCTTCTTTATGGCTACATGATTACTGGAAAAACCATAGCTTTGACTATATGGACCTTTGTCAGGAAAGTGATATCTCTGCTAGGAGACATCTAGGAACTTCCCTGTAGCTCATATGGTAAAGAATCTGCTTGCAATGCAGGAAACCCAGGTTTAGTCTCTGGGTCAGGGGGATCCTCTTGAGAAGGGCTTGGCAACCTACTCCAGTATTCTTGCCTGGAGAATCCCATGGACAGAGGAGCTTGGTGGGCTACAGTCCATGGGCTCGCAAAGAGTCAGACATGACTGAGAGACTAAGCACACAGGTTTATCATAGCTTTTCTTCCAAGGAACGAGTGTCTTTTAATTTCATGGCTGTAGTCACTGTCTGCAGTGGTTTTGGAGCCCAAGAAGATAAAATCTGCCACAGTTTTCACCTTTATCCCATCTGTTTGCCATGAAGTGATGAAACCAGATGCCATGATCTTAGTTTTTTGAATGTTGAGTTTTTAAGCCAGGTTTTCACTTTCCTTTTTCACCTCCATTAAGAGGCTCTTTAGTTTCCCCTCATTTTCTGCCATTATGGTACAACTGTGTATCTGAAGTTGTTGATATTTCTCCCACAATCTTGATTCACATGACATACTCTGTATATGAGTCAAATAAGTCATGCCTTGTGGCAGTGTGTGTGCTAAACCCCTTCAATTGTGTCCAACTCCTTTTGACCTCATAGACAGCCTACCAGGCTCCTCTGTCCATGGGATTCTATAGGAAAGAATACTGGAATAGGTTGCCATTTCCTTCTTCAGGGGACCTTTCTGATCCAGGGATAGAAACTGTGTCTCTTGTAGCTCCTGTATTGCAGGCAGATTCTTTTCAACTGAGCCAAGAGGGAAGTCTTGTGATGGTAGTTAATCATATATCAGGGCAAAGAAAATGACAATCCTGTTGTATAACTATAATAAAATCATATTTAACTTTCTGTTTACTACAAAATATGGAAATAGGACATTAAGCCAATTCATAAAAAATGGTATTAAATATAAATTTTAAAATGCTGGAGAGGGTGTGCAGAAAAGGGAACTGTCCTACTCTGTTAGTGGAAATGTAAATTGGTGCAGCCACTATGGAGAATAGTGTGGATGTTCCTTGAAAAATTAAAAATAGAGTTGCTATGTGATTTAGCAGTCCCATTCCTGGCCATATATCCAGAGAAATCTATAATTTGAAAAGACACATGCACCCCAATGTTCATAGTAGCACTATTTACAATAAATGGAAGAAATGGAAGCCAAGGCATGGAAGCAACCTAAATATCCATGGACAGATGAATGGATAGAGAAGATATGGCATACTTATACAATGGAACACTACTCACCCATAAAGAAGAACGAAATGATGCCATTTACAGAAACATGGATGGACCCAGAGATTATGATACTAAGTGAAGTGAGTCAGGCAGAGAAAGGCAAGTAGCATATGATATCACTTATATATGGAATCTAAAGAGATCTACATATGGTACTAATTAATTTATTTACAAAATTGAAACAGACTCACAGACATGGAAAACAGACCATGGTTACCAAAGAGGGAATGGGGAGAGGCACAAATTAGAAGTTTTGGGCTAATAGATATCACTATATATAAAATATGTATATATCTAAATATGTAAATATTATATATAATACCAACATAATCTTATTAATACTTTTAGCACAAGGCACTATATTCAATATCTTGTAATAAGCCATACATAAAAAATATGAAAAACTGTATATATATGTGTGTATGTATATATATATATATATATATATATATATATATATATATATATATGTATAACTGAACTGCTCTGCTCTACATCTGTGGTCTTAGCAGTAAAGAACCTGCCTGTCAATGCAGGGCACATAGAGATACAGGTTCGATCCCTAGGTCGGGAAGATCTTCCTGGAGGAGGAAATGGCAACCCACTCCAGTATTCTTCCCTGGAGAATCCCATGGACAGAGGAGCCTGGTGGGTTACAATCCATGGGGTTTCAAAGAATCAGACATGACTGAAGCATGTGCATACACAGAAACTAATACAGCATTGTACATCAACTGTACTTTAATTTAAAAAACAAAATTTTAATGTAATAGAGTGAAGTACAAGTGTATCCTTATTCCTTTCCTCTGGAAATCATTTCTGACTATAGAAAGTTCCAAACTTCTCTGGAAAATCTACTGAATTGTTAACCTAGGAGAGGTGAAGGGCACTCCATAGAGTTAGAAAATGGCTTTAGATTCTGGGAGTCAGTTAGATAGTGAGCAAGAAATTGAGATGACTGATGTGAAGCTTTGAAAATCCAAGGGAGAAAAGCTGCAGTTCTTATCTCCTGAAACTGGAGGAGCATGCAAATGTAGTAAGATTTAGAAATGTATAAGACTTAGAAATGTAGACTCTGCCTGAATAGGGTCTGGAGCTTGATTTGCAATCATTAGTTAGGATATAATTATGTACTGCTTCCACTGAAAGCAAGAGGATCACATCAGAATTCCAGCTGTGTCTCTAAAATCTCTTGTTCATATATCCAGGCTAAGAATCCCAGAAATCTATCTCTACTTGTAATTATATGGTAACTTGACCATCAGTGGTGAGGCATTTTCCTATCCCAACCTTTTCTTATTCCTAAGCTCCACAGACATAGATATAAAACATGAAAACTACTCTTATTCTCCCTGTGGGAAGAAGTGTAAGCTTATATTTATGACTCTGAACTGTGAGGATGATTATTTAGAAACAAATTGTGCTTAGAATATAATATTCTTCTTCTAAACCTAGGACTTTTGAGAAGTACAGGGACTGAGTTATTTTAAAATGCTTTAAAAAGATTACAAACTCCTTCAGAAACATGATGAAAGCACCAGATCCATCTCAGTCTGCCTCAGAAAAAATAGTTTTTTAAATTTTTTTTTTTTGCATTATATTTTGGATAGTTCCTGGATTCACTGAAATTCAGTTAAATATCTCAGGTCAATGAGAGTCAAAGATTTAGGGATTGGTGAGAAAAGGTTCATTCATGATTGGAGAAAAAAGTTTCTAAATGACCTTTCTAGCATTTAGATATGTATTATCTCTGTGTATTGAGAGTATGTTATATGTTAGCTCATAGATGTAATTTGTAGAAAGAGAATAGAATAGAATTGAATGTTTACCACCTGGTGATCTGTCTGGATGAACTTACAGTCTCTGGAAGAATGTGTATTAAAAGGTTGCTTAAACTTTCTCTGTGATATCAAAGGTCTCAAGCCTGCCTTTGATGAGTATTGGATGGAAATCACCTCACATCTGGGTTGTGCTCAGAGTGGCTCATGGACTTCAGACAAAGGGTCAGTGAACCCACGGGAGGTAGGGAAGCCAGCAATCGCTTGTTCCCTGCTCCTCTTTTCCTCCTTTTTCCTAGATCCCTTTGAACCAGGACAATTAGTCCATGAGACAAGCAGGGGGTCAAAGTCCATTCCACTCTCATTTCACTGCTGCTCTGCTGCACACCTGAGTGAGGCTTCATGCAGGATGATATTTCAGAGCATTCGTGATGAAATCCTTAGGACCTGGGCAATAATAAGTCAATAGAAATGTCTGTGTTTAGTGTTAAACATTTGATAATCAGTTACAACGTAAGTTCCCCCTTCCCACCCCAAACTCAGGACACTTTCTCTCTATTTCAAATACTTTTTTAAAATGTTTTTTTAAATTGTGATAAAAGTCATGTAATATAAAACATACTATTTCAGCTGTAGAATTCCCATTGTTCTGCAACTTCACCGTCATCCATCTCCCGGATTTTTCACCTTCCTAAACTGAAATTAGCGTCCCCATTAGACGCTAATGCCACTGGCCCCTGGCATCTACCAGTGTACTTTCTGACTCGATGAATTTGACTGTTTTGGGTATCTTGTATAAGTGGAAGGAAGCAGTATTTGTCTGTGCCCAATTATATTGGAGGGGTTTTACTGGTGGCTCAGTGTTAAAGAATATTTCTGCAATGCAAGGGACATGTAGGAGACTCTGGTTTAATCCCTGGGTCACGAAGATCCCCTGGATGAGGTCATGGCAACTTACTCCAGTATTCCTGCCTGGAGAATCCCATGGACAGAGGAGCCTGGCAGGTCACAAAGAGTCACAAATAATCAGACACCACTGGCAGGTTACAAAGGGTCACAAAGAGTCGGACACCACTGACGTGACTGAACACACACACACGCACACACAGTGTATATTGGAATGCATTTTTAAGGTTAACTTCAAATATATCTTACAAACAGGTGGTAACATTTTTCCCCTTATGCTATACAGTAGGTTCTCATTGGTTATCTATCTTATACATAGTAGTGTATATATGCCAATCCCAATCTCCCAATTTATCCCACCATCCCTTCCCATTATGGTGTTCATATGTCTGTTCTCTACGTCTGTGTCTTTTTTCTGCTTTGCATATGGGTTCATCTGTACTGTTTTTGTAGATTCCACATATATGTGTCAATATACACTATTTTTCTCTTTTTAACTTCATTCTGTTTCATCTTGTTTTGATACTTTTAGGATGGCTTTCTAATCAGTTACCTCACCTTGCAATATTCAAGTGAGAAATAAAATTTATCATAATTTGCGAGCAGAAAAGACACTGTATCTTCTTTTCTCTTTTTTTAAAAAATTTAAATTTAGTTATTTTAATTGGAGGCTAATTAATTTACAATATTGTATTGGTTCTGCCGCATATCAACATGAATCCGCCACAGGCGGACACGTGTTCCCCATCCTGAACCCCCCTCCCACCTCCCTCCCTGTACCATCCCTCCGGGTCATCCCAGTGTACCAGCCCCGAGGATCCTGTATCGAACCTGGACTGGCGATTCATTTCTTATATGATATTATACATGTTCCCATGCCATTCCCCCAAATCATCCCAGCCTCTCCCTCTCCCACAGAGCCCAAAAGACTGTTCTATACATCTCTTTTGGGTCTCTTTTGCTGTCTCGCATACAGGGTTATTGTCGCCATCTTTCTAAATTCCATATATATGCATTAGTATACTGTGTTGGTGTTTTCCCTTCTGGCTTACTTAACTCTGTATTTGATAATGTACTCATTTCATGCGCTAGCAAAGTAATGCTCAAAATTCTCCAAGTTAGGCTTCAACAGTACATAAACAGAACTTCCAGATGTTTAAACTGGATTTAGAAAAGGCAGAGGAACAAGAGATCAAATTGCCAATATCTGTTGGATCATAGAAAAAGCAAGTGAATTCCAAAAAAACATCTGCTTCTGCTTCATTGACTATGCTAAAGTCTTGGACTGTGTGTATCACAACAAACTGTAAAATTCTTAAAGAGATGAAATACCAGACCACCTGACCTGCCTCTTGAGAAAGCTGTATGCAGGTCAGAAAGCAACAGTTAGAATGGACATGGAACAACAGACTGGTTCCAAATAGGAAAAGGAGTACGTCAAGGCTGTATATTGCACCCTGCTTATTTAACTTATATGAAGAATACACCATGAGAAATGTTGGACTGGAGGAAGCACAAGCTGGAATCAAGATTGCCAGGAGAAATATCAATAACCTCAGATATGCAGATGACACCACCCTTATGGTAGAAACTGAAGAAGAACTAATGAGCCTCTTGATGAAAGTGAAAGAGGAGAGTGAAAAAGTTGGCTTAAAGCTCAACATTCAGAAACTAAGATCATAGCATCTGATCTCATCACTTCATCGGAAATAGATGGGGAAACAATGGAAACAGTGATAGACTTTATTTTCTTGGGCTCCAAAATCACTGAAGATGGTGACTGCAACTGTGAAAGAAGATGTTTGCTCCTTGAAAGAAAAGTTATGACAAGCCTAGACAGCATATTAAAAAGCAGAGACATTACCTTGCCAACAAATGTCTGTCTAGTCAAAGCTATGTCTTTTCCAGTAGTCATATATGGATGTGAGAGTTGGACCATAAAGAAGACTGAGTGCTGAAAAATTGATGCTTTTGAACTGTGGTGTTGAAGAAGACTCTTGAGAGTCCCTTGGACTGCAAGGAGATCAAACCAGTCAATCCTAAAAGAAATTAACCCTGAATATTCATCAGAAGAATTGATGCTGAAGCTCCAATTCATTGGCCACCTGATGCGAAGAACTGACTCATTTGAAAAGACCCTGATGCTGGGAAAGATTGAAGGCAGAAGGAGAAGGGGGCAACAAAGGATGAGATGGTTGGATGGCATCACTGCCTCAATGGACATGAGTTTGAGCAAGCTCCAGGAGATAGTGAAAGACAGGGAAGCCTGGCGTGCTGCAGTTCATGGAGTCGCAGAGTCAGACAGGACTAAAACACAAGAATAACTACCTAGAAGCAACTCCGTAAATGTTTATTAAATAGTGTGGATTTCCACAGATGAAGAAATTGATAAGCAGAAAGATCATGGAAGTTCTTCAAAGTACTCCTCCTGAGTAATGGATTAAGAAGTATATTGAGTTTAAAATAAACTTTTTCTATTAGAGGTGATAAGCTATTGTATTTTGCATGATCACCTAAAACTTTCAGCATAAATAGGATCTAAGGAAGCCTTTCTGTGGGGAATTTCAAGGTCTCTGATTGTGCTGAATTTCCTTTTGCAGCTTGAACCATTGTAAAAGAAACAACACTAATTAAAAAAAAAAATCTTACTAATATTCATGGGCATATCCTTGACCAAGTTCTGGATGTCTACTAAAATATTCTGTTCTCCATCTCAGTTGTCATCAACATCCAGAGATTTATCAGACTGTTAAACCAGAAGCTATTGTTAATGTTTTTCTTTTTCTCGTTATATTGTCATTTGGTTGGTTGAAATAAAACTGCTTCATTGCTCTTTCCTGGTCACACTTTCCTTATCAGTTTCATACAGTCTACATACCATGTACTGACTCTTCATGAGCAGATGCAGTGTTTTACACCATGACACCCTATTTAGCATGAAATAAAAGCTCATGAAGAACCTATGTACAAATTAACATGCAATTTATTAGTTTGATTATTATTTTATTTTTTTCCAGAGAAGAAATGCAAGAACTCATTTTTTTATACCATAAAAATTTCTTGTAGGTAAATAAGTAAGACTATTTACCCACATCATGAAATTTTTTGTTATCTGCTATCATTAACTGATTATTATTAAAAATAATCTGAACATTGAGTGCAATCAAATTTACTTTTTTTTTTTTTTTTGGTTGTGCTTCTCCTTTTGTTTTCCTTTCTAAAAATCTTATTGATGTAAACACTGGGGAAATTTGCTGCTAATGAAACATATAATGGAAACAGTTGACTCTACTTGTCATTTTGGTTCTGCGATTAGAAGGAACATCACTTATTAGGAGAACAACTCTGTTTTATTGAAAGCGCTGTATGAATGGCTTTTAGGAAGCTACCTGATGGTAGTGGCTCTGAGCTGTCACTGCATCAGAGAAAATACTTTGATTACAGAAATAGAGCAGATGTTCAGTCCACATTTGTATACTTGAAATACACTGAAAGCATAAAACCAGGCTGAGAGCACTAGTTGCAAGGAGAGACGAACAGCCTGTAACCATGGAAGAATTACGGTGAAGCAGATTCTGGACACCACTGGGTTGGAGTACATTTAAAGGATCCAAATGGGCTTCCTTGGCGGCTCAGCTGATAAAGAATCCGCCTGCAATGCAGGACACCCCGGTTCAATTCCTGGGTTGGGAAGATCCCCTGGAGAAGGGAAAGGTTACCCACTCCAGTACTGTGGCCTGGACTTGGACGGTATAGTTCATAGAGTTGCAAAGAACAGGACAGGACTGAGAGATTTTCACTTTCTTTTTTCTTTAAATGGTAATAGTAACAGTTTTGCAGCCCTGGGAAAGTAAAGGGCTTCAAAATGTTCTGTAGTTTCAACTGTGATAGCAGTTTCAATTGTGGCAATGATGGAGCTATTAAAGTAAGTCCTTGGAGTAAAAGAAAATAAAGTAAACTTTGCTAAGATTTTAATTCCACATCACTGCGTGGCATGCAATAATACATTTCCAGGCAAAATTTTAGGTGAAACTTTGTTATCATTGCCTCAGAAATCTGTTCCTGACTTTAGGTATACATAATAAAGAAATCTTAAACTGCTTCAGTTTAAGAAACTAGAGTTTCTTAGTGCCAGAGGAAGAATGCATTTCTTTTTCTTTGGTGGGGGAGTGAAATGATAAAAAACAGCACTTTGCTACAGATTGGGGTTTCTCTACCTTAGCGCTAGGGATAGTTATACTTGAGAAGTCTCTGCTACAGGGATATTTTTCAGCTATGAGATGTCAATAGCATCTCCACCACCCATTTGTAATACCTGAATTGTTGCCGGACACCTTCCAGTGTCCTCTCTGGGAAACCTCCTCAAGCTGAGCACCACTGCCCTGGATTCTGACCCTCTGAAAATGTTTGTCTAGGATCATGTGGTCAGAAATCCCAGCACCACTTAAAGAATGCTATTAAATGGTGAAAATATTGTTTTCAATCTACCCAGACACTCCACCCTTTGAAAAATTAAGAAAAAGCAGTTTAAAAATTTATTATTTTAAATTAGTAAAATAAATTAAAATCACAGCTTTATTGGCCATCAAAAATGGGAAAAATTCTTCCATATTTTCCAACTACTCAATCTTGAAGCACTTTGGTGCTCAACACGAATAATAGCTATAATCATAAAACCCACTGGCATGCTGCCTTAAGTGTTTGGTGGTTGTCTTTCATTCATTGGATAATTACTTACCATTTGGCATGTTGTTCCTGGTGCCTTTAACTGGTAAAGGGGTACAAAAAGCTTTTATAGCTATTATATGTGTAGCGAGTGAGTTTTTGCTTTCTTTTTCACACAAAGAAGAACCTGCATGAATTCTAAGATGTAAGAATGATTTTCCTTTTTGATAGGGTAAATGGACCAATACCACCTTTTGGTACAAATAGACCTAGTGGGGATGGAATGTAATTTGACATCATGTTAAGTGCTACGGTTACTAGGACAGGATAAATCCTAAGTTTGGGAGACACTGAATTTGAAAGGGCTTCATTCTCAGTGAGCAAATGCACTGGCTTTTGCCTTATGGCAGGTGCTTTCCCATGTCCACTCATTTATGGTTTATTGATCCCAGGCACACAGGATCAAAGTGGAGTTTGCCCTAAAATTATCTATTCTCTAAACAGGGAGAAAAGTCTTAATTTTGTGAAAGAGTTAAGTCATAAAGCAGAACAATGATTTAATTGCTGATGAGGTATAAAAAATTTCTGAAACAATTCTTTATTAGCAGAGAGCTGGTGACAAAATCTATAGGAAAGAGATATCATTCAGTTCAGTTCAGTTCAGTTCAGTTCAGTCGCTCAGTCTTGTCCAACTCTTTGCGACCCCATGAATCGCAGCACGCCAGGCCTCCCTGTCTATCACCATCTCCTGGAGTTCACTCACACTCACGTCCATCAAGTCAGCGATGCCATCCAGCCATCTCATCCTCTGTCGTTCCCTTCTCCTCCCGCCCCCAATCCCTCCCAGCATCAGAGTCTTTTCCAATGAGTCAACTCTTCGCATGAGGTAGCCAAAGTACTGGAGTTTCAGCTTTAGCATCAGTCCTTCCAAAGAAATCCCAGGGCTGATCTCCTTCAGAATGGACTGGTTGGATCTCCTTGCAGTCCAAGGGACTCTCAAGAGTCTTCTCCAACACCACAGTTCAAAAGCATCAATTCTTCGGCACTCAGCCTTCTTCACAGTCCAACTCTCACATCCATACATGACCACAGGAAAAACCATAGCCTTGACTAGATGGACCTTAGTCGGCAAAATAATTGCCTGCCCTTAAAAAATACCATTTGAATTTTGGCCTAAGTCATCTTGAAGGATGAATAGGAGAAGGAAGTGCTTTTTCAAAGGGTAGATCAGTATGAGCAAAACATGAAAGAGGCAATGCAGAGTGGATGCTTGGGGGGGGGGGGTCAAAGGACAATAATATGGACCATGTGGCTTGAGAAGATGTTTTGTGTATGGAGTTGAGAGGTTAGCTGGAATTAGGTTGGAGGAGGTTCTAAAGGTTGGGTTTTATTGATTCTTTAGGAGAAAAGGAGGCTCTTGGTAGAGGAGGAGATCTGTACTCAGTGCTTCAGAAACATGAATCTGCCACTAATGCAGAGTGAAGATAATGACATGTCCCAGACACAGAAAAGATGGCAGGAAAGGAAAACCACAGAAAATGCAAGAGAACTAGGCAAGTATTGAACTTATTTGCTTTCCCCCAAGGCATCTTCAATGAGAAGTACAAACAATGGAGCTTGATTCTATAATTACTTTTCCTGAATTCTCTTTGGTGCTGGCTGAAGTGGATGCTGTGGTGTACAATCTGGATTTCTTTCAGAGTTGGAAGATTCTTCCCTGGTTGCACAGTATACTACCAATTGTCAGCTACCTTTAGCTGTCAGTGTTTTCTGGGACTTGCTCTTTGCTGAAGAAACCTACCTTGACTAAGTTCCCAGAAAATGATAGAGGGAAGCTGTCATGGAGTGTAAGCACTCTCATACTCACCACAGTTAGGATTTTATGTGGTCACCTCACTCATGCACTGTCTCTGCAAAGCTGGCTGAGACCTAGTCATGAATGCATGGCTTCCCTACTTGTTCTACCAAAGCCTGTTTCCTCTCCTCTCACCAGAGTTGTGGGTTCCTAGAGTGCTCATTCCCCAGTGAAACTCTTGCACACTCATCCCTCTGCTTCCTAGGGACCTCATCTTGCAGTAGTTGGTGCCAGTAGTGGTCTGGGAAAGCAAGTGCTGTAATGAGGTTGGGAAGGTGTCGCACTCACTGTTGGTGAGGACACAGTCACATTAGTAGGGGATGGAGTGGGGTATTTGCGGACAACACACAGCCCTGGACACAGGTAATTATGGAATTATTAAAATTTTCATTGATAGTAAGTTGGGATGATGTATCAGTTGAAGAATATGAGTTAGTGGCAATAATGTATCAATTAAGTTCAGTTCAGTCACTCAGTAGTGTCTGACTCTTTGCGACTTCATGGACTGCAGCACGCCAGGCCTCCTGTCCATCACCAACTCACGGAGTCCACCCAAATGCATGTCCATTGAGTTGGTGATACCATCTAACCATCTGATCCTCTGTCGTCCCCTTCTTCTCTTGCCTTCAGTCTTTCCCAACATCAGGGTCTTTTCCAATGAGTTGGCCCTTCACAACAAGTGACCAAAATATTGGAGTTTCAGCTTCAACATCAGTCCTTCCAATGAACACCCAGGACTGAACACCTTTAGGATGGACTTGTTGGATCTCCTTGCAGTCCAAGGGACTCTTGAGAGTCTTCTCCAACACCACAGTTCAAAAGCATCAATTCCTTGGTGCTCAGCTTTCTTTATAGTCCAACTCTCACATCCATACATGACTACTGGAAAAACCATAGCCTTGACTAGATGGACATTTGTTGACAAAGTAATGTCTCTGCTTTTTAACATGCTGTCTAGGTTGGTTACAACTTTCTTTCCAAAGAGTAAGTGTCTTTTAATTTCATGGCTGCAACCACCATCTGCAGTGATACACATTAAAATTATAGGGATAAACCTAGAGATTGTCATATAGAGTGAAGAAAGTCAGAAGGGGAATAACAAATATCATATGATGTCACTTATATGTGAAATCTAGAAAAATGGTATAGAGGAACTTATTTGCAAAGCAGAAATAGAGACACAGATGTAGAGAATAGACTAATAGAGATGAAGGGGGAAAGGGAGGGTGTGGTGAATTGGGAGATAGGGACTGACATATACACTACTATGTATGAAACAGAAAACTAATGAGAACCTACTGTACATCACAGGGAGCTCTACTCAATGCTCTGTGGTGACCTAAATGGGAAGGAAATCCAAGGAAAGTGGGTATATGTACATATATTCACACATGACTGATTCACTTTGCTGTGTAGTAGAAACTAACACAATATTATAAAGAAACTGCACTCCAATAAATGTTTTTTAAAGTAAATAAAATATAGAAGAAAGAGCAACTATAACGACAGTTAAATTGGATGATGTTTGCTGATGGCAACCCACTCCAGTGTTCTTGCCTGGAGAATCCCAGGGACGAGGGAGCCTGGTGGACTGCCGTCTATGGGGTCACACAGAGTTGGACATGACTGAAGTGACTTAGCAGCAGCAGGGGTGATTGATCCTCTGGAGAGAGACAATGAAAAGCTGAACAGAGTTGTTAATTAAAAGGTAACAATGGAATACAGGCCTTCTGAGGACACAGACAGCTGGAGCGGAGCCCAGGACTTTGTGAAAGGACACCGCAGTTATGTATAAGGTTAAACTCCTGAGTTAGGTAGTCTGTGGAAGAACGGGATCCTGAGACATGGGATGGGGCTCTCTGAGCTCCTTCTGGACCTTTAAAGCTTAAGACACAACCCACTCCTTTATGTTAGAGGCAAATCCTGCCTCCACTGACCTTGGAGATAAGGTGGAAGGCAATGTTCCTTTGTGCCATTCTCCGGATCACCCGCATCTCTCCTCCTGGCCCTGAGGCCAGCACTAGGGCTGAGTCACAACCACCTGATTAGCCAAGTGCTGGGTTTGGTTAGAGGGAAAAGGACTGTACTCTAGATGAGCCTCAGATAGATAGGACATATTCACTGAGTTTTAGCAGGAACAGGGAGAGGACATTGCACTGGACTCTGATGTCTTGGGTCAAGATTGATGGAACATAAAATAATTTTTTAATATGGGAGCATTTTTTCCTGGGATACAGGACTTAACATGCTGAACAAGAGATGGTGCTAATGTGTTTCTAAAATACATCTTAGAAGCTTGGAGAAAGTGCTACCCCATTTCAAATAAAGTGAAAATTCAAGAATGGCCATGGAGAAAGAAAGAAAGGTCCAGAAGCTTAGATAAGTGCACATGATAAGGTGGTTGTGTTACCGGGGGCTGGAGACCCTCTGGGGGTTTCTGGGGACATTCTACTTCCCACACCAAAGGAACGGCTTGATGAGGGATATCAGTGTCACTGAGAAATGGGGCCATAGGTGTCACCTGTAAGCCAGGGCTGACACTGAGAGGTGTAATCATTAAAGTAGGTTTACAGGTAGGATTCTGAAATTATAGAAGCAAGTGGAAGTCAGGCAGGTACAGTGATCACAGTGAGTGGTGAGGTCTTAGGGGTGGCCAGGAAGGCCTGACCCACAGAGAGCTCTATGAGTTATTAATTGTATGCAGTCTCTCTAGGGACTAGAAAGATTGTCAGCCAGCAAGGGTATTTCTCATTCCATTTAACTGAAAAGACTGGTGACTATATGATCAAGAGATTGAATATAGACAGCCCAATTAAGGAATCAGGATTTGTTGGTTAATTTTTATACCGAGTTGATTTTCATACCGGTTTCTACCAGAAACTTTCAGAAAGTTTCATACCAAACTTTCTTCCAGATTCCTGGGAGGAAGGAACTTGCAGCACTACAGCAAGTATACAGAGTAATAATTCCTCTCATCTTCCCCACAGGGATAATATTCATTTATCCTTGAAGGCACATACTGGAGAAAAGATAATTCTTTAGTATTTTTTAGTTTTAGTATTTTTTAGTATTATTGATTAAGTGTCTGAATTATCACTGATACCAGAGACATGAGTCTTTTTAGACTTTTTCTTATAATAATGGGAGTCACATGCGATCCCGTTCATAGTGGACGCATTATCACATGGATCCATCTGTGGTCATTTCCTCAGTCTCATAGTTTGTAATTGGGATGGGGATATTTTATAGTTGACATAATGTTCCTACCACTGGCCTCTTGTTTGGTAATATAATGGATTTTAAGTTAAAATATTATTCAGTTCAGTTCAGTTCAGTCGCTCAAGTCGTGTCTGAATCTTTGTGGCCCCATGAATTGCAGCACGCCAGGCCTCCCTGTCCATCACCAACTCCCGGAGTTCACTCAGACTCACTTCCATCCAGTCGGTGATGCCATCCAGCCATCTCATCCGCTGTTGTCCCCTTCTCCTCCTGCCTCCAATTCCTCCCAGCATCAGAGTCTTTTCCAATGAGTCAACTCTTCTCATGAGGTGGCCAAAGTACTGGAGTTTCAGCTTTAGCATCATTCCCTCCAAAGAAATCCCAGGGCTGACCTCCTTCAGAATGGACTGGTTGGATCTCCTTGCAGTCCAAAGGACTCTCAAAAGTCTTCTCCAACACCACACTTCAAAAGCATCAATTCTTTGGCGCTCAGCCTTCTTCACAGTCCAACTCTCACATCCATACATGACCACTGGAAAAACCATAGCCTTGACTAGACGGACCTTTGTTGGCAAAGTAATGTCTCTGCTTTTGAATATGCTATCTAGGTTGGTCATAACTTTTCTTCCAAGGAGTAAGCGTCTTTTAATTTCATGGCTGCAGTCACCATCTGCAGTGGTTTTGGAGCCCAAAAAAGTAAAGCTGACACTGTTTCCGCTGTTTCCCCATCTATTTCCCATGAAGTGATGGGACCAGATGCCATGATCTTCGTTTGGGGGCAAAGGTATTTGCAGTTTTGGACCATGAATTTTAAATAATTGTAATTAGGCTCAAACACAACTTTGTTAATCAAAACAGCAACCATTATAATCAAGGCATCTTTGCCAACTGGAAATTAGTTTGCTTATTCCTATAGTGTAAAAACCCATGCTTTGGGATTCAATGAACTCGTAAAAAGCATATTCTGCCTCCTGCCGGCTCTGGAAGTATATTCCTTGCAAAAATTTATTGAGATGCTTCAGGAAGTGGTAGTCAATTGGTGAGAGGCTAGGTGAATATAGGCGATGAGGCAAAACTTTGTAGCCCAATTTGTTCAACTTTTGAAGCATTTGCTGTGCAACACGAGGTTGGGTGTTGTCGTGGAGAACACGACAACTGGTCTGTTGACCAGTGCTGGCTGCAGGCATTGCAGTTTTCAGCACATCTCGTTGATTTGCTGAGCATACTTTTCAGATGTAATGGTTTCATTAGGATTCAAAAAGCTATAATGGGAGTTGCTTGCATATTTTTGAGATTAGTTGTACCTGTGGCAGATTCATGTTGATATATGGCAAAAACCAATACAATATTGTAAAGTAATTAACCTCCAATTAAAATAAATAAATTTATATTTAACAAAAGCTATCGTGGGTCAGACCAGCAGCAGACCACCAAACAGTGACCATGACCTTTTTTTGGGTGCAAGTTTAGCTTTGGGAAGTGCTTTGGAGCTTCTTTTAGGTCCAACCACTGACCTGGTCATCACTGATTGTTGTATAAAATCTGCTTTTCATCGCACTCCATAATCCGAGAAATGGTTTGCTGTTGTTCTGTAGAATAAGAGATAACACTTCAAAATGACAAGTTTCTTAAAATTTTTTGGTCATCTCATGAGGCAGCCAGTTATTGAGGTTTTTCATCTTTCCAATTTGCTTCAAAGGCCAAATGACCATAGAACGGTCGTTCTTTGGCAACTTTTATAGTTGTAAGAGGATCAGCTTGATGATTGTTCTCTGTTGATCATCATCAGCTTCTGATGCCCAGCCCACTGTGCTCCTCATCTTCAAGGTTCTCCTTTCCTTTTCAAAACTTCTTAAATCACCATTTCACTGTCCGTTCGTTAGCAGTTCCTGGGGCAAATGTGTTGCAAGTTGTCTCCACTGCTTTGCAAACTATTGTGAACTCGAATAAGAAAATTTCTTGAATTCGTTTTTTGTCTAACATTTCCCTAGTCTAAAGTAAATATAAAATAAACAGCAAGTAAAAAATTATTAGCAAAAAATATGAACATTAAAATTATGCATAACATAACCATTTTTATTTTAAAATGTATTCCAATATCAAGTGACAAATTCCAACAATGCAAAAGTGCAATTACTTTTGCACCAACCCAATATAAATTAGGAACAGTAAGGGATTAACAACAATAACCAATAATACAATTGAATAACTATAAAAAATACTGCATTAAAATTTATGTGAGGCATCTGTCTCTCAGAATATCATATTGTACTGTACTCAGTCTTCTTGTGATGATGTGAGGTTATATAATAAAATGCCTAAGTGATGAGATGAAATGAGGTGACTGACACAGGCATTGTGACACAGGGTTAGGCTACTACTATTGACCTTCTCAGGCCATATCAGAGGGAGATCATCTGCTTTAGGTTATCCTGGATGTTGACAGTTGGACATCAGACAACGTTGGATTCCTCATTGGGATGGAGCTGGATGGTCTTGAGATTTCATCATGTTGCTTATAATTGTGCACAATTTAAAACTTATGAGTTTATTTCTGTATTTTTCCTGTTAATATTTTCAGATTCCGTTTTACCACAACTAAAATTTTGGAAAGTGAAACCTCACATCAGGGGGATTACCATCTTGGATGCTGTGGTGCCCTGTCCAGCTCTAATCTCAAACTGTAGCCTCTTCTCCCAACTGCAGGGAATGATGTCTGCAGATATCGTCAATTCTCTTGCCTTTCCTATGAATGGGTCATAGTGACACCTCTTCTTCAGGGCAGCCTGCATTCAACCTGGAGCTAATTTGGATGCCAGGGATGGGGAGTGGGTTATAAAAGCTCGATGTCTTTGTACCAGTTAAGGAAATCTCAGTGCAGCCCGGCTTCCAACTTCAGGATGTCCCTCTTTAGGACAGCAAAACTATTCCCTCTGTAAACACTACTTCCATCTCAAGAGTTGATCCTGAGAGCACATTCTAAATGGTAATACACCTGAACATGGCTCTACATCTAAAGAGTTTGCTTCTTGGAAATCCACCTGTGATAGCTGTATATTATTTCTTTGCTACTCTGTCTGCATTTGTTAAAATGTGCATAATATTTTGCAATAGTCATCTAGTTCTGCCTCCTTAACTAAGGCTTTAAATAAACCAAATATCAGATAAAATCATATTGCTATTATGCTACATTCCTCCAAGGATAGTTTTAGCGTGGTCTCCTAGAAAACTGGTAAAGGAAGGCACACATTTACACATTTAACTGCAAAATCAGGTGATAATTTACAGAACAGTAGCTCTTCTACTTTTAGAAGCTTGGAAATTGCTTAGGTAGTAACTTTTCACTAAGGTTTACCACAAGTTATTATCACAAATCACTTCTCACTAAGTTTTATCACAGATGAAATTAGAATGTAGATCATCTCCTCAGTGTTTTCTTTCTTTCATAATGTTTGTGGTACAGCATCACATTCCTCTCCACAAAACAATTACATTCCCCAGAAATTGCACAGCTTAAATATAATTTTCTGTTATATATAAGAAATATGTATATATTTCTTCTACTGAATTACAGAGTAACTATGTTTGTAAATAGACAGGATAATAAAAATAATATAATGGTGTGTTACATATGAACTCACTATAATTGATAGAATATTCAAAGATAAAAGCAACACAATTGTTTCTTCCTATTAAAAATAATAAAAATTTTGATGGAATAAGTTCTTTAATCACTTTTGTCTCATGCTCTCACAGCTCTAAAATTATATTCTATCCTATATTATGGAATATAACATATTAAAATTGTATTTTTCATAGGTATTAGCATACTAGGTATTTTCCTTATTGCATTGCATTAAAAGCCCATTTTCTTGAACACAGAATAAAAAGTGTAAAAGAGCGTTAAGACTAATATGACTTAGTTTTCTATTTTAAATTCATCTTAAATCATCTTTTCACGTGTTCATTAGAATTTTTTATTTTAAGCACC
This sequence comes from Ovis aries, assembly GCF_016772045.2. Taxonomy (NCBI): domain Eukaryota; kingdom Metazoa; phylum Chordata; class Mammalia; order Artiodactyla; family Bovidae; genus Ovis; species Ovis aries. The sequence goes on from NC_056059.1 coordinate 3,038,132, forward strand.
CTTAAGAATAAGTTGAAGCTAACTGAAGCTTATGTCCTCATCTCACAAAACAGGGAGTCCAGACAAAATACCCGTGACCAGTAGCAAAAGAAACAGCAGGTTGAATAGATTTTAGTTTTCAGTAGTAACCAGTTAAGAACTGAGCGTTATGATCTTCTCAAATTTGGAGGAGGTGGTAGGGTATCTTTACAAGTAAAAAATACTCATTTTTCATATCAGGATGCTAATGAATAAAGTTGAAAGTTTATAAATCAAGAAATAGGGGACAAGCTCAGAAGGTTGGAGATGACCACTAGAAAAATTGAAACAGGAAGGATAAAAGCGATCACACTTGGGAGGCGGGACAGGAATAGAGTTGTGTGGGAAGGGTGACTCATCTTTGTCCTATTTAGTGTTTTAAAATATCAGCTCATATTGCCTTGATTTAAAAGCTAAATTCAAGATTATATGCAAAACTTTGAAAATCATCTGATATCTGTAGACCAGGAGACAGTTGGCAACTTCTGCTGTTAAGAAAATTTTGTAGAAATCTGAAAAAAAAAATGTATAAGAGATTTGTTTTCTGTATTATTACTGTTTCTTGTGCCAATAGTCTCCATTGCTTACATTTTACCTATCTTGTCTAGATTCAATGTAAGACTGAGAATTTTCTTCCCAGTACTTTAGTTTTGGATTTATGTCCAGTTTATGGGGTATTAGAACATCTAGTGTTCTTGGGTTACTGTTTATTTTTTTATCCTCTTCCATAAGAGATGAGAACTTAAAAAAAGTCTACAAGTCAGAAAATAAATGCTGGATTTCAAGTTTAAATTGACATCATCAATTACATGTTTCCTCCAGTTACCTGAAGATATGCCCCTTTCTAAAACCTATTATTTATGTATTCACTATTTATTGAGTGACTATGATGCTCATGTGTTGTACAATGCACCTTTTGAGATGCTGAGTAGGATAAAAATTATTCTTGCCTAAACGGACTATGATACCCACCAGGATAGTTAAATATGATGACAAAAATAGTAAAGTTACTGATTACATCATTAGAGTAATTCAGTGATGTGGTCAGGAGGGGCTTCCTGGAAGAAGTGAATTTGCAGAAAGACAGGATGTGGATGTGTCTGAAGAGGAAAAGGATGTTCCCAATGATGTGAGCAGAAAATTCAGAGGAAACTCAGGAAGATGGGATTTATTATGGTGTGTTCCCACCAGAAACACGGTGGAGCAGATCTTGTGGGAAGAAAAAATAAGGTAGCATTCACAACAAATCAAACATTTAAAGGTGCTGGTTGTATTGGTGGAGTTCTACATAGAGTTCCATGTGTTAGGATAAATAAATATGGATTTTGCACTGTGGGAAATAGGGAATTAAATGTCTTTAAGTAGGGGGGTCATATATTAAAATGAAAGCTTTTGGAAATGGCAGTGGTATAAAAATGGATGCATTGGAGCTCATAGGTGTGTTATATCTAACCCTCTCCTTTGCAAGTTTTAAAATTACTTTTTCATGTTCCCTAGGTAGTTACTTCGCCCTTACAGATCTCCAGTTATTCTATTAGCTTGATTTCAAAACAATTTCATTAAAATTCTTTTTTATAGATAATAATATTTATAAACAACTATCTGCATGTTTTTGATACTCTGAATATGTTTCATTTAAGTTAAAAAATATGGGTTCTTGTTATTGTCTATAGATTAAATTGTAGTAACTTTTGCAAAGAGTGATTTTATAGGTAGCAAATATCCCCCCACAGCAATATAAATCACATTTATTAGCAGCGACATAATGGAGAAATATTATTACATCTTTTATCTCTTACATTAAAAAAGTTCTTTTTCATGGAAATTTAATAATTTACATTGTAAAAATTAACAAAAATTAAATTAATACTATTAGAATCCCCAAGACTATGGTTTTTCCAGTGGTCATGTATGGATGTGAGAGTTGGACTGTAAAGAAAGCTGAGCATCAAAGAATTGATGCTTTTGAACTGTGGTATTGGAGAAGACTCTTGTGGGTCCCTTGGACTGCAAAGAGATCCACCAGTTCATCCTAAAGGAGACCAGTCCTGGGTGTTCATTGGAAGGACTGATGCTGAAGCTGAAACTCCAATACTTTGGCCACCTCATGCGAAGAGTTGACTCATTGGAAAAGACCCTGATGCTGGGAGGCATTGGAGGCAGGAGGAGAAGGGGACAACAGAGGATGAGATGGCTGGATGGCATCACTGACTCGATGCACATGAGTTTGGGTGAACTCCGGGAGTTGGTGATGGACAGGGAGGCCTGGCATGCTGCGATTCATGGGGTTGCAAAGAATCAGACACGACTGAGAAACTGAACTGAATTGAACTGAGCTGAATTTATTTTAGTCAAAAAAACGTTGGCCATGCTGTGAGGCATGCAAGATCTTAGTTCCCTGCTCAGCGATCAAATCTCCACTTGCTTCAGTGGAAGCTCAGAGTCCCAACCACTGGACCTCCAGGGAAGCCCCTTCCCTAATATTTTTAGAGACTCTAACTATCTCATAGTTGGCAGAACAATACATGATAAATACTTATTATTGTAGTACTTTTTCCTTATAGTGTAACTTTAATTTTTTTTAGTTAATTGCTATTAAGCTAAATAAAAACATCTTTTAATAACTTTGTTTAATATCATCATCATTATAACTAAGAAGATACCTTAAGTACATATCTATATGGCTCATAAGTATAGTTCAGTCTGTGATGATGTATAACTCATGTGATATATATAATTCAAACTGTGATGTGTATAATTTAGTCTGTGATTTACCCCAGTATGAACATGTGAAAATTCACTAAATGTGGAGAACAGAGGGCTGTATTTCAGGCCTACAGTTTCCATTATGTAGTTTTCATGTGTCTAATTCAATATACTACCTTCTGATCTTTACCTGGTTTCCTTCTTCACCTTTAAAATGAAATATTTTCTTTAAACCGAACTTCAGTTGAGTTCAGTTGCTAAGTGGTGTCTGACTTTTTGCCACCCCATGAACCGCAGCATGCCAGGCCTCCCTGTCCATCATCAACTCGTGAAGCTTACTCAAATTCATGTCCATTGAGTCGGTGATGCCATACAACCATCTCATGCTCTGTCATCCCCTTCTCCTCCTGCCTTCAATCTTTCCCAGCATCAAGGTCTTTCCAGTGAGTCAGCTCTTCACATCAGGTGGCCAAAGTATTGAAGTTTCAGCTTCAACATCAGTCCTTCCAATGAATACACAGGACTGATCTCTTTTAGGATGGACTGGTTGGATCTCTTTGCAGTCCAAGGGACTCTCAAGAGTCTTGTACAACACGACAGCTCAAAAACATCAAATCTTTGGCCCTTAGCTTTCTTTATAGTCCAACTCTCACATCCATACATGAATACTGGAAAAACCATAGCCTTAGCTAGATGGACCTTTGTTGACAAAGTAATGTCTCTGCTTTTGAATATGCTGTCTAGGTTGGTCATAACTTTCCTTTCAAGGAGTAAACATCTTTTAATTTCATGGCTCCAATCACCATCTGCAGTGATTTTGGAACCCAGAAGAATAAAGTCAGACACTGATTCCACTGTTTCCCCATCTATTTGCCAGGAAGTGATGGGACCAGATGCCATGATCTTCGTTTTCTGAATGTTGAGCTTTAAGCCAACTTTTTCACTCTCCTCTTTCACTTTCATCAAGAGGCTCTTTAGTTCTTCTTCACTTTCTGCCATAAGTCTGGTGTCATCTATATCTGAGGTTAATGATCTTTCTCCTGGCAATCTTGATTCCACTTGTGCATCATCCAGCCCAGCATTTCTCATGATGTACTTTGCATATAAGTTAAAAAAGCAGGGTGACAATATACAGCCTTGAAGTACTCTTTTTCTTATTTGGAACCAGTCTGTTGTTCCATGTCCAGTTCTAACTGTTGCTTCCTGACCTGCATATAGGTTTCTCAAGAGGCAGGTCAGGTGGTCTGGTATTCCCATCTCTTTCAGAATTTTCCATAGTTTATTGTGATCTACACAGTCAAAGGCTTTGACATAGTCAATAAAACAGAAATAGATATTTTTCTGGAACTTTCTTGCTTTCTTGATGATCCAGTGGATGTTGGAAATGTGATCTCTGCTTCCTCTGCCTTTCTAAAACCGGCTTGAACATCTGGAAGTTCATGGTTAATGCATTGCTGAAGCCTGGCTTGTAGAATTCTGAGCATTACGTTACTAGCATGTGAGATGAGTGCAATTGTGTGGTAGTTTGAGCATTCTTTGGCATTGCCTTTCGTTGGGATTGAATGAAAACTGACCTTTTCCAGTCCTGTGGCCACTGCTGAGTTTTCCAGATTTGCTGGCATCTTGAGTGTAGCACTTTCACAGCATCATCTTTTAGGATTTGAAATAACTCAACTGGAATTCCATCACTTCCACTAGCTTTGTTCATAGTGATGCTTCCTAAGGCCCACTAGACTTCATATTCCAGGATGTCTGGCTCTAAGTGATTGATCACACCACCATAATTATTGGGGTAGTGAAGATCTTTTTTGTATAATTCTTCTGTGTATTTTGAGAAGGCAATGGCACTCCACTCCAATACTCTTGCCTGGAAAATCCCATGGGCGGAGGATCCTGGTAGACTGCAGTCCATGGAGTCGCTAAGAGTCGGACACTACTGAGCAACTTCCCTTTCACTTTTTACTTTCATGAATTGGAGAAGGAAATGGCAATCCACTCCAGTGTTCTTGCCTGGAGAATCACCGGGACGGGGGAGCCTGGTAGGCTTCCGTCTATGGGGTCTCACAGAGTCGGACACGACTGAAGTGACTTAGCAGCAGCAGCAGCAGCTTCTGTGTATTCTTGCCACCTCTTCTTAATATCTTCTGCTTCTGTTAGATCCATAACACTTCTGTCCTTTATTGTGCCCATTTTTGCATAACATATTCCCTTGATATCTCTGATTTTCTTGAAGAGATATCTAGTCTTTCCCATTCTATTATTTTCCTCTATTTCGTTGCACTGATGACTGAGGAAGGCTTTCTTATCTCTCCTTGCTATTCTTTGGAACTCTGCATACACATGGGTTTATCTTTCCTTTTCTGCTTTGCTTTTAGTTCTCTTCTTTCCATAGCTATTTTAAGACCTCCTCAGACAGCCATTTTGCTTTTTTGTATTTTTTTTTTTCATGGGGATGGTTTGATCCCTGTCTCCTGTACAATGTCACGAATCTCTGTCCAAAGTTCATCAGGCACTCTATCAGATCTAGTCCCTTAAATCTATTTCTCACTTCCACTGTATAATCATAAGGGATTTGATTTAGGTCATACCTGAATGGTCTAGTAATTTTCCCAACTTTCTTCAATTTGAGTCTGAATTTGGCAATAAGAAATTCATGATCTGAGCCACAGTCTGTTCCCGGTCTTGTTTTTGCTGACTGTATAGAGCTTCTTCATCTTTGGCTGCAAACAATATAATCAATCTGATTTCAGTATTGCCCATCTGATGATGGTCATGTGTAGTCTCCCCTTTTGTTGTTGGAAGAGGGTGTTTCCCATGACCAGTGCATTCTCTTGGAAAAGCTGTATTAACATTTACCCTGCTTCATTCTGTATTCCGAGGCCAAATTTGCCTGCTACTCTAGGTTTTTCTTGACTTCTTGCTTTTTTATTCCAGTCTCCTATAATGAAATGGACATCTTTTTTGGTTGTTAGTTCTAGAAGGTCTTGCAGGTCTTCATAAAACCGTTCAGCTTCAGCTTTTTAGCATTACTGCTCAGGGCATAGACTTGGATTACCATGAATGGTTAGTTATTATTGAATGGTTTGTCTTGGAAATGAACAGAGATCCTTCTGTCATTTTTTAGAGTGCATCAAAGTCTGCATTTGGGACTCTTTTTTGGCCATGATGGCTACTCCATTTCTTCTAAGGGATACCTGCCCACAGTGGTAGATACAATGGTCATCTGAGTTAAATTCACCTATTCCAGTCCATTTTAGTTCACTGATTCCTAGAGTGTCAACGTTCACTCTTGCCATCTCCTGTTTGACCACTTCCAGTTTTCCTTGATTCATGGACCTAACATTCCAGGTTTCTATGCAATATTGCTCTTTACAGCATCAGACCTTGCTTCTATCACCAGTCACATCCACAACTGAGTGTTTTTTTGCTTTGGCTCCATCCCTTCGTTCTTTCTGGAGTTATTTCTCCAGTGATCTCCAGTAGCATATTGGGCACCTACCAACCTGGAGAGTTAATTTTTCAGTGTCCTATTTTTTTGCCTTTTCATACTGTTCATGGGGTTCTCAAGGTAAGAATACTGAAGTGATTTGCCATTCCCTTCTCCAGTGGAGCACGTTTTATCTTCTCAGAACTCTCCACCATGACCCATCCGTCTCAGATGGCCCCACATGGCATGGCTTAGTTTCATTGAGGTAGACCAGGCTGTGGTCCATGTGATCAGATTGGCTAGTTTTCTGTGACTGTGATTTCAGTCTGATTACCCTCTGATGCCCTCTCTCTCAGGGCCTACCATCTTACTGGGGTTTCTCTTACTTTGCATGTGGGGTATGTCTTCATGGTTGCTCCAGCAAAGTGCAGCCACTGCTCCTCACCTTGGATGTAAAATGAAATAGTGGGTCTAAAAGGGTCTGTAATGTCTGATTTGATTGAAGAACTTTCAGTGATACATTATGGTTCTGTCGAATCAGAGATCCTCATCTGTAATGCTATTATTGTGTCTTTATTTCTTACTCCTATGGAATTTTCACTAAGCTCCCATTCTTTGTGTTGACATAGAAGTCTAGAAATGAAAAGGAATGGATGTAATTACATTAGCATGGCTCAGTATAGCAGTCCTCCTATCTTGCTTGAATCAATTTTAGTCTTTCTCCCTATAAGCAAATGTTCTCTACCAACGTTTAAAATAAATTGCTTTGATCATTTACTTTACACTGAAGTCAGACCTCTTGCTGGTAGGTTTTCCCTTTCCATTTCTTTTAGACAATATTGAAATCTAGTGATTGACTTTTGGAGAATAATGCAAGATACTTATCTCTCTTCCCTACTTCATCAGGTACAAACTAACATACCAATCAAACTCGCAGGAGATTATCTTTCTTTTTTTTTTTTTTTGGTTTATCCTTCAGTGTCAGTTCTATCTGAGTTACATTTTTATATGTAGACTGTAGGAAATAGAAACTTAAGCATTTTCTACTGAAAGTATTAATGCTTTTAGCAATCCAGCAATCACTTTTGTCTTATGATTGTGGACTTGGCTTCTTTGATAATCTCTTAGTTAAATGAAGCAAATATCCTTTTATGGCCTGTTCAATGCAGGTACTTAGGATTCTATTAGCATGTGCCAAAAAGGTAAACGGAGGAAAGCAATTTATTTTCTTGCTCTTTTAATAATTTGAAGAGAAAATGCACAATATATTAATATGTGCTACCTCTCAGCTCCCGAAAGTCACTAGTGTGCTGCTACAATTTATAGTTTAAAAGGCCATGAAAGTGGATATGGGATTTTACTCCAAATAAAATATCTTACCTTAGGAAAATAAATAACTCTTTGCTGTGTAAGGGGAATAAAAAGGAAATACATAGATCACTGTGCTAGTTCTAAGAGCAAAACGAAAGAGAGGAATTCTGCATTGAATTATTTAGTTATCTAAAAAAATCCCCCCAAGCAGCTCTGAGGATAAAAAGTAAGGAATTGCATGCTGCTTTCAATCAAGTACACAAGGATATGAATTAATTATTCATTGAGCATATGGGTGTAGTACTAAAAGAATAGAGATAAAATTGATGAATAGTAAATGATGCCATTGCAAAATCCTTCAGAAACAGAGGTAAACCACCATCATCCCTTCTACATCTTCTCTTAATGAAACCTCAGAGACACATCAGCAACTTAAGAAAAGGAACATTTCGTATCATTTGCCTGTTTCTGTAATGCCATTCTTGGCATGTTGCAGAATTATTATTTACCTGTTTTCTTCCTTGGCTTCACATTTATTCTCTGTTCACTAAGTTCTAAAAATATTTGTGAATGAACAAATTAATAAGTGAGCAATTAAGGAAAATGAACACATGTGTCCCATTATTGATAAGATTTTATTTTTCTGAATCTTCTATGTGGTTTAGAATGGCTTGAATTTCTTGCCCATGAAAAGTATAACTTTATAAGAATTTAGCATACACTAAATTCAGAGACTGAGTGTAGGGAAACTAGTTATTGTCAAGGAGTCCTTTAACTACAGGAGGATTTTCTTTTCAGAGTGCTTTTCTTTTACATTCTCTTCTTTTCTATTATATAACTTTCAAGTAAACAGCAAATGCACACTTTGTAATGTGACTACAATGTGGTAACCACCACAAGTCTAGTTGCCACATATCACTTACATTAGAGACCTTCTCTCATTTTGTTCACCTCCAACACCCTTCAAATCTGGAAACCACTAATCTGGTCTCTGTATCTATTGTTTGTTCTTTTTTTTTTTTTGCTTTATATTTTAAATATGACTGAAATAATTTGGTATTTATCTTTCTCCATGTGACTTATTTCCCTTAGCATAATACTCCCTAGGTCTATCCATGTTGTTACAAATGACAAGAGTGCATACTTTTCTGTGGCTGAATAGAAATACATTGTCTGTCTATCTACCAATATCACATCTTCTTTATCCACTTAGCCACTGATGGACACCTAAGAGGTTTCCATGCCTTGGCTATTGCAAATAATGCTGCAGTGAAAATGGGAGTGCATATATCTTTACAACTTATTGATTTCATTTTCTTCAGATAAATATTAAGAAGTAGAGTAGCTTGGGCCTATGATAATTTAATCTTAATTTTTTGAGGAACTCCCATATTGCACTAATTTACAATCCCAGCAACAGTCTACAAGGGTTCTCTTTTTCCAAATCCTCTCTAACATTTGTCTTTTTAATAATAGCTATTCTGACCATTGTGAATTGGCATTTCATTGTTTGATTTTCATGTCTCTGATGATTAGTGATGTTGGGTATCTTTTCATGTACCTATTAGCCATCTGCATGTCATCTTTGGAAATATGTTTATTCAGATCCTCTGCCTATTTTTTAAATAGGTTTGGTTGTGGGATTTTTTTTTAATATTGTGTTGTATGATCTCTTAATATATTCTGTATATGAACCATTTATTAGACATATCATTTACAATTATCTTCTCCCATTCAGTGGGTTATCTTTAATTTTGTTGATAATTTACTTCACTGTGTAAAAGGTTTTGTTTGATTCAGTTCAGTTCAGTTTAGTCACTCAATCATGTCCGGCTCTTTGCGATCCCATGAATCGCAGCATGCTAGGCCTCCCTGTCCATCACCAACTCCCGGAATTCACTCAGATTCACGTCCATCGAGTCAGTGATGCCATCCAGCCATCTCATCCTCTGTCATCCCCTTCTCCTCCTGCCCCCAATCCCTCCCAGCATCAGAGTCTTTTCCAATGAGTTAACTCTTTGCATGAGGTGGCCAAAGTACTGGAGTTTCAGCTTCAGCATCATTCGTTCCAAAGAAATCTCAGGGCTCATCTTCAGAATGGACTGGTTGGATCTCCTTGCAGTCCAAGGGACTCTCAAGAGTTTTCTCCAACACCACAGTTCAAACTCATCAATTCTTCAGCGCCCAGCCTTCTTCACAGTCCAACTCTCACATCCATACATGACCACTGGAAAAACCATAGCCTTGACTAGACGGACCTTAAGTTTGATTAGGTTATATTTATTTATTTCAACTTTTGTTTCCTTTGCCTGAGGAGAGGGATCCGAAAAACTGCTCCTGAGACTAATGTCAGAACATATTGCCTGAGTTTTCTTCTAGGAGTTTTATGCTTTCCAGTCTTACATTCAGGTCCTTAATCCATTTTGAGTTATTTTTTGTGTATGGCATAAGATTGTGGTATCATCTCATTCTTTTGCATGTAGCTGTTTTTTCCCCAAGATTTATTGAAGAGACTATCCTTTCTCCATTATATGTTTTTTGCTCCTTTCCCTTAAATTAATTGTCCATACGTGTTTTGATTTCTTTCTGGGCTATCAATGCTGTTTCATTGGTTTGTGTGTTTACATTTGTGCCAGCATCACACTGTTTCGGTTATTGTAGTGTTGTTCAGTTCAGTTCAGTTCAGTCGCTCAATCATGTCTGACTCTTTGCGACCCCATGAACCGCAGCTCCCCAGGCCCCAGGCCTCCCTGTCCATCACCAACTGCCAGAGTCTACCCAGATCTATGTCCATTGAGTCAGTGATGCCATCCAACCATCTCATCTTCTGTCATCCCCTTCTCCTCCTGCCCTCAATCTTTCCCAGCATCAGGGGCTTTTCAAATGAGTCATCTCTTTGCATCAGGTGGCCAAAGTATTGGATTGTAGTGTTGTAGTATAGTTTAAAATCAGGGATTGTGATACCTTCAGCTTCATTTTTCTTTCTCAAGATTGTTTTGGCTATTCAGTATCTTTTGTGGTTCCATACAAATTTTTGAATTATTTTTTTTCTACTTCTGTGAAACATGCCATTGGAATTTTGGGACTACATATAAATCTGAAGATTGCTTTTTGGTAGCGGGGATATTGTAACAATATGAATTCTTCCTATCCATGAAAATGAACTATCTTGTCATTTATCTGTGTTTTCAGTATCTTTCATAGTACCTTACAGTTTTTAGTGTACAGGTCTTTCACTTCCTTAGTCAAATGTATTTCTAGGTATTTTATTCTTTTTGATGCAATTGTAAATGGGATTGTTTTCTTAATTTCTCTAATAGTTCATTATTAATACATAGAAATGCAGCAGACTTCTGTGAATTTATTTATTTTTTTGATTTTCAAAATTATTGAATTATTTATTAATTCTAACATTTTTTGGTGGATTCTTTAGATTTTCTATATATAAAATCATGTCATTTGCAAATAGTAATAATTTTGCTTTTTCTTTTACAATTTGGATTCCTTTTATTTCTTTTTCTTGCCTGATTGCTACTGTTTTTTGCACTGGTTATTGAATCAAGAAGTTTGCTTGTGAGCTCTTTTTAAGCAATATTTTCATTCCCTGCATAGTTTTCTTGGATGTATTCCCCATTGGGCTCTTCTCTCCTGTGCAGGATCTAGGGGTAGAATGCTTGACATAGACTTGGAATCCCTCACTTCTCAGGGAGAAGATGCAAACTTTTCTGATCCCTCCCCATCGTGAGTTGCTGTAGCTAGGGTGACTTTTTTCTCTTAATGAGTCTATCTCTGCCTCTTCTGGCTGTCTCAATAATGTTCTTTTATCTTTTGTTGTGGAAGTTCTATTGATCCAGTTTTCAGAGCTCATTCTGAGGGAATTATTTCATATGTTGTTATAGATTTGTTGTGTCCACAATAGAAGGTAAGTTCAGGTTATTCCTCTGCCATCATATTGAAACCTTCTGAAGAACTTTTTGTCAGAATGTTCAGAGTATAAATCAGTCATAAAATTTCCCATTATATCAGCATATTATTTTCAAATGACTTAGAACTATCCTGTCTGATCTTCTTCTCTGGATTGGAGAGTGGGAGAGATAAGCCACCATTCTGGGAGTTTTCTGCAATATGTGGAGCTTGAGAACACCCATATATAGCATCATATGGATTGCTAGGTCAAAAGCAAGATGAACACTTCAAAAAACATCCATGATCCAGTCAAGGCAACAAAAAGAAAAAAAAAAGCCACCAAATATGAGGCCTCAGAGCTTGGGAACTAAAGGAGAAAGAGAGCTGGTAAAGACATAGAAGAAAGGCAAATCTAGAGAAATTTGCAAGAAGGATACCAGAAGAGATTTTTAATGTACTGCCTTTGGCAGCTAGAATTATCCAGAATTGCTGAGTGGGTAATAATGTGCTTGGCACCAGACTCTTAAAAATTTCATGTGTGTTCATTCTAATATATTTACAAGATTGAAAAATCTATAAATTATCTGAAAGGAAATATTAGTAATGCCATATGAATATACACAAAACACAACATTGTATATATATATTTTTTTAATTTACCTTTTTGGAGAGGATAAATTTTGTTTGGGTTTGTTACCCCAGGTATATTGATGTTTAGTAGCTAAATCCCATCCCACTCTTTTCAGTCCCATGGACTGCAGCACGTCAGACATTTCTGTCTCCATTATCTCCTGGAGTTTGCTCAAATTCTTGTCCATTGAGTCAGTAATGCTATCCCATCCCTTGTTGCCCCCTTCTCCTTTTGCCTTCAATCTTTCGCAGCATCAGAATCTTTTCCAATAAGTCAGCTCTTTTCACCAGGTGGCCAAAGTATTGGAGCTTCATCTTCAGCATCAGCCCTTCCAATGAATACACAAGGTTGATTTCCTTTAAGACTCACTGCTCTGTTCTTGCAGTCCAAGGGATTTTCAGAAGTCTTCTCCAGCACTAGAACTTGAAAGTATCAATTCTTCTGTCCTCAGCCTTTTTTATGGACTCTCACATCTGTAAATGACCACTGGAAAAAAGCGTAGCTTTGTCTATACCGACCTTTGATGGCAAAGTGGTATCTCTGCTTTTTAATATGATGTTATAGATTTCCTTACAAGGAGAAAGCATCTTTTATTTTCATATGCAAAGTACACTGAGCAAAATTACAGACTGGATGAATCATAAGATGGAATCAAGGTTGCTGGGAGAAATATCAACAACCTTAGATCTGTAGATGTTACCATTCTAATGGCAGAAAGTGAAAGGAACTAAAGAGTATCTTGATGAAAGTGAAAGAAGAGAATGAAAAAAAGCTGGCTTGAAACTCAGTAAAACTAAGATCATGGCATCTGATCTCATCACTTCACTGCAAATAGAAGGGGGAAAAGTGGAATCTGTGACATTTATTTATTTATTTATTTGGCTCCAAAATCACTGTGGACAGTGACTGAAGCCATGAAATTAAAAGGCACACCTTGGAACTGCTCCTTGGAAGGAATGCTATGAGAAACCTAGAAAGTGTATTAAAAAAGAGAGACATTACTTTGCTGACAAAGGTCTGTATAGTCAGAACGGGCTTCCCTGGTAGTTCAGCTGGTAAAGAATCAGCCTGCAATTCAGGAGACCCTGGTTCAATTCCTGGGTCAGGAAGATCCCCTGCAGAAGGGAACGGCTACCCAGTCCATTATTCTGGCCTGCGGAATTCCCATTGCCAGAGGAACCTGGCAGGCTACGGTCCATGGGGTCACAAAGAGTGATATATGATTGAGTGACTAAACAGCAACAGCTCTGCATATAAGTTAAATAAGCAGGGTGACAATATATAGCCTTATTGTACTTCTTTCTCAGTTGTGAACCAGTCAGTCACTCCATGTCCAGTTCTAACTGTTGCTTCTTGATCCACATACATGTTTCTCAGGAGATATGTAAGGTGGTCTGGTACTCCCATGTCTAAGAATTTTCCACAGTTGTTGTGGCCCACATAGTCAAACGCTTTAGGGTAGTCAATGAAGCAAAACTAGATGTTTTTCTGGAATTCCCTTGCTTTCTCCATGATTCAGTGAATGTTGGCGATTTGATCTCTGCTTCCTCTGCCTCTTCGAAACCCAGCTTGTATCTCTGGAAGTTCTTGGTTCACATACTGCTGAAGCCTAGCTTGAAGAATTTAGAGCATAAACTTGCTAGCCTGTGAAATGAGGATAATTAATTGTATGGTAGTTTGAATATGCCCTTCTTTGGAATTGGAATGAAAACTGACATTTTCCAGTCCTGTGGGCTCTGATGAGTTTTCCAAATTTGATGACATATTGAGTGCAGCACTTTAACAGAATACCTTTTAGGATATTTAATAGCTCAGCTGGAGTTCCATCATCTCCACTAGCTTTGTTTTTAGTAATGCTTCCTGAGGCTCACTTGACTTCACATTCCAGGATGTCTGGCTCTAAATGAGTGACCACACCATCATGGTTATCCAGGTCATTTAAGACCTTTTTTTTTTTTTTTTTTGTAGTTTTGTTTTTTTGTGTGTGTATGCTTGCCACCTCTTCTTAATCTCTTCTGCTTCTGTTAAGCCCTTACCATTTCTTTCCTTTATTGTGCCCATCCTTGCATGAAGTGTTCCCTTTAATATATCCAATTTTCTTGAAGAGACCTCTAGTCTTTCCTCTTCTATTGTTTTCCTCTATTTCTTTGCATTGCTCATTTAAGAAGGTCTTCTTATCTCTCCTTGCTATTCTCCTGAACTCTGCATTCAGTTGGGTATATCTTTTCCATTTTCCCTTTCCTTTCACTCTCTTCTTTTTTCAACTATTTGCAAAATCTCAGACAACGATTTTGCCTTCTTGCATTTCTTTCTTCTTTGGGATAGTTTTGATCTCTCCCTCCTGTGTACATTATGAACCTCCGTCCTTAGTTCTTCAGGCACTCTGTCTACCAGATTGAATCCTTTGAATCTATTCATTACCTTCACTGTGCAATCATAAGGGATTTGATTTTGGTCATACCTGAATGGCCAGCGGTTTTGCCTAGTTTCTTCAGTTTAAGCCTGAATTTTGCAATAATAAGTTCATGATATGAGCCACAGTCAGTTCCAGGTCTTATTTTTGCTGATCTATAGAGGTCTCTCTGAGAAGGCAATGGCAACCCACTCCCGTACTCTTGCCTGGAAAATCTCGTGGATGGAGGAGCCTGGTAGGCTGCAGTCCATGGGTTCGCTAAGAGTCGGACACGACTGAGCGACTTCACTTTCACTTTTCGCTTTCGTGCACTGCAGAAGGAAATGGCAACCCACTGCAGTGTTCTTGTCTGGAGAATCCTAGGGACGGGGGAGCCTAATGGGCTGCCGTCTATAGGGTCGCACAGAGTCAGACACAACTGAAGTGACTTAGCAGCAGCAGCAGCAGCAGCATAATTCAGCTGCAAAGAATGTAATCAATCTAGTTTCAGTATTGACCATCTGGTAATGTCCATATGAAAGTCATTTCTTGGGTTGTTGGAAAAGGGTGTTTGCTGTGACCAGCGTTTTCTCTTTACAAAACTCTGTTACTTTTCCACACTTTATTTTGTACTCCAGTGCCAAACTTGCCTGTTATTTTGACTCTCTTGGCTTCCTACTTTCTTATTTCAGTATCCTATGATGAAAAGGACATCTTTTTCAGGTGTTAGTTCTAGAAGGTCTTGTAGGTATCTTGATCAGCAGGACTGATCAACATTACCTTCTATGCAATCAGTGGTCAGGGCATGGACTTAAATTACTGTGATGTTGGATGGTTTGCCTTAGCAATGAAACGTGATCACTGTTGCTTGTGAGGTTGCACGTAAGTACTGCGTTTTGGACTCTCTCTTATTGACTAGGAGGGGTACTCCATTTCTTCTAAGGAATTCTTGCCCAGAGTAGCAGATATAATGGTCATCTGATTTAAATTTGCCCATTACCGTCCATTTTAGTTCACTGAATCGTAAACTGTCAGTGTTCAATCTTGACATCTCCTGCTTGACCATGCCCAATTTACTTTGGTTTATGAACCTAATATTCCAGGTCCAGGTAAAGAAATATTGCTCTTTACAGCATCAGACTGACAACCAGACACATCTACATGTGAGCATTGTTTCTGCTTTGGCCCAGCTGCTTCTTTCTTTCTGGAACTATTAGTAATTGCCCTCTGCTCTTTCCCAGTAACATACTGGACACTTTCCAACCTGGGGGGCTCTTCTTCTGGTGTCATATCATTTTTCCTTTTCATACATGTTTGTAGTTCACAAACAAAAATTGTATTATTCACAAAATTTTTTGAGGTATATATATGTGTCTGTATGTGTGTGTGTGTGTGAGATGTTTCAATATATGTATACATTGTCAACGGAGAAGGCAATGGCAGCCCACTCCAGTACTCTTGCCTGGAATATCCCATGGGTGGAGGAGCCTGTTAGGCTGCAGTCCATGGGGTCGCTAAGAGTCGGACACGACTGAGCGACTTCACTTTCACTTTTCACTTTCATGCATTGGAGAAGGAAATGGCAACTACTCCAGTGTTCTTGCCTGGAGAATCCCAGGAATGGTGGAGCCTAAGGGGCTGCCGTCTATGGGGTCGCACAGAGTCGGACACGACTGAAGCGACTTAGCAGCAGCAGCAGCAGCATACATTGTTAAAGTGATTAGTACATTTAAGCTAAATGACATTGCCATTATTTCACATAATCCTTTTCTTGGGGGGTGGAGAGGGGGAGAACAATTAAATTCTATTCTCTTAGAAATTTCATATATACAATGTAGTATTATTAATTACAGTCATCACTTACATTAGACTTCCAGTCTTTATTCATTTTGTATAAAACTTTATACATTTTGACCAACATTTCTTGATTACCCAAGCCCCTAGATCTTAGTAGTCACCATTCTACTCTCTGCCTCTGTGAGTTCAACTTTTTTAGATTCTACATAAAAGTGATAGTTTTCTCTGTCTGGCTAGTTTCACTTAACATAATGCCCTCCAGTTTTATTCACATTGTTGTAAATGCCAGAATTTCCTTCTTTTTATTTAGTTGAAGCATAGCTGATTTACAATAATATGTTAGTTTCAGATATACAGCAAAGTGATTCAATTAGAAATATAGATGAGTATTTTTAGATTATTTTCCTTATAGGTTATTATAAGATTGAGTATATGTCCCTGTGCTATATAGTAGGTACTTGATTTTATCTATTTAATATATACTGGTAAGTATCTATTTATCCAAACTCCTAATTCATTCCTCCTCAATCCCTTTTCCCTTTGATAACCATAGATTTTTTTTCTATGTCTGTGAGTCTTATAAATAGATTTCTTTGTTATGTTTTAGATGCTACATATAAGTGATATCATATAATGGTTGTCTTTCGCTGACTTAACTTCACTTAGTATAATAACCTATAGGTCCATTCATAGGCCATTGCTGCAAATGACAGTATTTCATTCCTTTTCGTGACTGAGTAGTACTGCATTTTGCATCACATCTTCTTTACCCATTTATCTGTTGATGGACACTTAGGTTGCTTCATGCCTTGGCTGTTATAAGTAGGCTGCAAATCTGATTAGCTTTACTGGGATATTTGCTTTATTGCCATGAACCTGAAAAATCTCTGAAGTGTGTCTATAAACACACTTCATTTTCCTTATCCATTCATTTATTGACAGACACTTAGCTATTTCCATATCTTGGCTATTGTGAATAATGCTTCAGTTTTCATGGAAGTGCAGCTGTGTCTTTGAGATCGTGATTTTATTTCCTTTGAATATATGCTCAGAAGTTAGCTTGCTGGATCATATAATAGTTCCTTTTTGTGTGTGTGTGTGAACTCTCCATACTATTTTCCATATTGGCTGTACCAATTTTCATTCCTGTCAGTAGTGAACAATGGTTCTCTTTTCTCTACATTCTTGCTGACACATTATCTTTGATTGAAGTATTAAAGTGATAAAAATGCAGATTGCTATGCTGTATTCCAGATTCACTAAATTGTCTTTTTTATCCCCAAGTTCTGCATGTAAGTCCTATTTTCCCTGAAGTTTCAGATTCAATATGTAAAACCACTGATTTCTCCCTTATGCTCTCCAGATTATCCTTTCAGTTTCAACTTTCAAAGTTAAACATAATACATAAATCAGTACTTTTCTGAGCTGAATAGATAAGCAATAAGAAATCTCAGAGGGGACACAGCTTTTAATATTAATTATTTGAATAAGCAAATTATTGTATTTGAACTTTGGGCTTCCCAGGTGGCTCAGCTGTAAAGAATTCACCTGCTAAAGTGGAGGTGCAGGAGACATGGCTTTGATCCTTGGTCAGGAACATCCCCTGGAGAATGGATGGCAACCCACTCCAGTAGTCTTGCCTGAAGAATGGACAGAGGAGACTGGCAGGCTACATCCACAGGGTGACAAAGAGTCACATATGACTGAGTGACTGAGCACTCGTGCTCACTTGAACTTCAGAGGCCATGAATTGAGGTATATGAGAAATATAATGCCCTCTATCTCTTAAATTAATTCAGCTTCTCTTTTAAATTCTTATTCTATCTGATCACAGCTTCCAGGAAAACACTGTTCTCTCTGGTTTAAACTTGTTTAACTCAACGTATATCCTTCTGGCTTTTCTTTGGAGGATCACCTGAGTTCTGGATAAGGGGCTTACGTGGCCGTTCAGCACTAAGTGAGGCAGCTGGTGTTTGGTCAGCAGCTGTCCACTCTGGCCTCCCCTGAAGTGGACAGCACTTTCAGGGTCTCTGCAGATCCCTCTCAGCACTATTTCTAAGGCATTCCTGTCCCCAGTTATACCTGGGTGTGTGATCTATGCCAATTTCCACTTCTGATGTGATTCCTCCCTGTGGCAAGGAAACACCTTTTTAGTCTTACTTGTGTTTAATTTCTCACTAAATTCTGCATCCTCTTCAAGAGCTCAGAGACTTCCAGCTGCTTTCCCATGAGACTGTGGTAAGGTACTGAGCTTCTGCGGGCTTCTGATTATCAGAGTTTCAGAAAAAAGCACTGGGTACAGATCACTTCTGCTTTAGGAAAACTGAGAATCAAGTAAGTGATCCTTAATCTGTCTTTATTTGGAACCTCCAAAGTGGGGAGATAAGTCACATACACTTTTTTAGAGTTCTCTAGAGTATAGCATTTTGCTTTCTCTCCAGCTCTTTTTTTTCTTTCTCCTGAAGCCATGAGATTTTTTATTCATTTCTGAAAATGCAAATTTAATAGCCTGTTGGCAATATTCAAGAAACAGAAACAACCATCTGCATGCAAGGAATATTTCTTCACTGATGTCATGTATTACTTTGACAACTGTATAAATAAACTAATCTGAGGAGTTTCTAATTGCATCATTTTAATGATTTCTTTTTCTCTTCTATACAGTCTTATGCATTTCGAGCAACCAGACAAACTCAGATTTATCCTTTTTCTCTTATGCTTATTGTTCAAGAAACAATTTTAGCTCTTGCTACTCATGACACACTGGCTACTGTACTGTTATTGTTGTTGTTCAGTTGCAACCCCATGGGACTGTAGTACGCCAAACTCCTCTCTCCATGGGATTTCGCAGGCAAGAATACTGAAGTGGATTGCCCTTTCCTTTGTGACCTAGGGATCGAACCCACCTTTCCTGCCTTGGCCAGTGGATTCTTTACCTTTGAGCCACCAGGGAAACCTGACTCCTGTATAAACTCATGTAAATATCATGTACCCTAACCAAAATTACTTTCCTGAGCATTTAAATAAAGGTTCATTTTCCAAAATCCTATATTATTTTTACTTTTTTGCTACTATGGCTATATTATTTTTGAAAAAAAAAAAGATGCATCCACAATGAAATAAGAGCAACATTTTGTAGGAAAATATATAAATACAATAAATAAAAAAAATAACAAGATAAAGTTTTTTTTAATATCTATTGTTTAATTGAAGTAAAGTGATTTACAATGTGTGTTAATTTCAGGTACAGAAAAGTGATTAGTTGTGTATATATATGTTCAGTTCCGTTCAGTTGCTCAGACGTGTCTGACTCTTTGTGACCCCATGGACTGCAGCATGCTGGGCCTCCCTGTCCATTACCAACTACTGGAATTTAGTCAAAACCATGTCCATCGAGTCAGTGATGCCATACCAACCATCTCATCCTCTGTCATCCTCTTCTCCTCCTGCCTTCAATCTTTCCCAGCATCAGGGTTTTTTTCAAATGAGTCAGCTCTTCGCATCAGGTGGCCAGAGTATGGAAGTTCAGCTTCAACACCATTCCTTCCAATGAACACCAGGACTGATCTCCTTTAGGATGGACTGGTTGGATCTCCTTGCAATCCAAGGGACTCTCAAGAGTCTTCTTCAACACCATAGCTCAAAAGCATCAATTCTTTGGTGCTCAGCTTTCTGTATAGTCCAACTCTCACATGCATACATGACCACTGGAAAAAACATAGCTTTGACTAGACAGACCTTTGTTGGCAAAGTAATGTCTCTACTTTTTAATACACTATCTAAGTTGGTCATAGCTTTTCTTCTACGGAGCAAGCATCTTTTAATTTCATGGCTGCAGCCACCATCTGCAGTGATTTTGGAGCCCAAAACAATAAAGTCTGCCACTGTTCCCACTGTTTCCCCATCCATTTGTCATGAAGTGATGGGACAGGATGCCATGATCTTAGTTTTCTGAATGTTGAGCTTTAAGCCAACTTTTAAAGTCTCCCCTTTCACTTTCATCAAGAGGCTCTTTAGTTCTTCACTTTCTGCCATAAGGGTGGTGTCATCTGCGTATCTGAGGTTCTTGATATTTCTCCTGGCAATCTTGATTCCAGCTTGTGCTTCTTCCAGACTAGCGTTTCTCATGATGTGCTCTGCACATAAGTTAAATAAACAGGGTGACAATATACAGCCTTGATGTACTCCTTTTTCTTTCTTTTTTCTTTTCTTTTTTTTTTTTTTTGTACTCCTTTTTCTATTTGGAACCAGTCTGTTGTTTTCAGATACTTTTCCCATATAGATTATTGCAAAATATTGAGGATAGGTCCTTGTGTTATAGGGTAAGTCCTTTTTTTTTCTTTAATTAATTCATCAATTTATTTTGAGCTGCATTTTGTCTTAGCGGCTGCATGGTGGTTTCTTTCTAGTTGTGGTATGCAGGCTTAGTTGCCCCACAGCAAGTGGAATCTTAGTTACCCAAACAGGTATTTAACCCATGTCCCTGCATTGGAAGGCAGATTGTTAACCATTGGACAACCAGGGAAGTCCCAGTAGGTCCTTGTTTATCTCTTTTATATATAGTAGTGTGTGTGTGTGTGTCAAGCCCAATCTTTCAATTTATCTCTCCCTCTACTTTTCCCCTCTGGTAACCATAATTTGTTTTCTATTTCTGTGAGTCTGTTTTATAAATAAGTACCTTTGTACCCTCTTTTTAGATTCCACATATAAGTGATCAGTTCACTTCAGTTCAGTTCAGTCATTCAATCGTGTCCAATTCTTTGCGACCCCATGAATCACAGCTCACCAGGCCTCCCTGTCCATCACCAACTCCCAGAGTTCACTCAGACTCATGCCCATCAAGTCAGTGATGCCATCCATCCATCTCATCCTCTGTTGTCCCCTTCTCCTCCTCTCCCCAATCCTTCCCAGCATCAGAGTCTTTTCCAGTGAGTCAACTCTTCGCATGAGGTGGCTAAAGTACTGGAGTTTCAGCTTCAGCGTCATTCCTTCCAAAGAAATCCCAGGGCTGACCTCCTTCAGAATGGACTCGTTGGATCTCCTTGCAGTCCAGGGAACTTTCAAGAGTCTTCTCCAACACCACAGTTCAACAGCATCAATTCTTCAGCACTCAGCCTTCTTCATAGTACAACTCTCACATCCATACATGACCACAGGAAAAACCATAGCCTGACTAGACAGACCTTAGTCAGCAAAGTAATGTCTCTGCTTTTGAATATACTATCAAGGTTGGTCATAACTTTTCTTCCAAGGAGTAAGCGTCTTTTAATTGCAGTGATTTTGGAGCCCCCCAAAATAAAGTCTGACACTGTTTCCACTGTTTCCCCATCTATTTCCCATGAAGTGATGGGACCGGATATCAGACAATCTTTCTCTGTCTGATTTGCTGCACTTAGTATGATCATCTCTAGGTCCATCCATGTTGCTGCAAATGGCATTATTTCATTCTTTCACAAGAAAGAGTGATAGTCCATTATATATATGTACAGCATCTTTGTTATCCATTCATGTATATGTGGCCATTTAGGCTGCTGACATGTCTTGGCTACTGTAAATAGTGCTCGTATAAACATTGGGATGAATGTATCCTTTAGAATTATCATTTTCTCAGATATGTGCTCAGGAGTGGGATTGCTGGGTCACATGGTAGCTTTACTTTTAGTTTTCTGAGGAATCTCCATACTGTTCTCCATTGTGGTTGCATCAGTTAACATTCCCACAAACACTATAGGAGGGTTCCCTTTTCTCCACACCATCTACAGCATCTATTATTTGTAGACTTAACAAAATAAAGCTCTAAAAATTAAATGGTATCCCCAGATGAAGTCTTAGACATATGAGAAAAGCCATCTTGGACATTTCAACTCCAGCTTAGCTTCAGTTAAGTGTAGTTCATGAATATCCCTACCCAACACAATATGCAGCAAAAAATCTCCTCACATGGGATCAGACACCCTACACAATGGTGAGAAATAATAAATTCTTGTTGCTTTATATCACTATGGCCTAGGTGACTTTTTACACATCAATAGATGACTGACAAGATAGTAAAACTGTTTAAAAATTTCCTATGAATTGAGCTCTTAATAGGATCACATTGAATTAATTCAATGATCTTGCAAGCTAAAGATAGAGAACAAAGTAGTCTGTTAAGGGTACAGAAGGGTGTTAAAACCAATGAACCTTAAATATTTAGCAACTTAAAAATTAAAAATTCATTAGAATATGGAAAGGCCGATCGAATTATTCAATATGATTTTCTGACATACTTTTAATGGGAATATCCAGATTGTCATGTATTAGTCTAAAATAGTGATCTCCAAACCTTCGTTTTTTTTTTTTTTTAAACAATACAACTGAAGGCCAGACTCTAATGTGACCTCCAAAGATCCTTACCCCTGGCATTCACATCCTATGTAATTCACTGCCCTTGAATGTGGGTGGGATTTATAACTTGCTTATAATTGACAGGACATTGCAGAAGGGCTGGCATATCCCACCGTCAGTTTTTTCAGGGTGCATGTGTGCTCAGTCAGTAAGTCGTGTTTGACTCTTTGCAACTGCATGAACCGTAGCCCTCCAGGCTTCTCTGTACAAGGGATTTTCCAGCTAAAAATACTAGAGCGGGTTGCCATTTCCTTCTCTAGTGGTTTCATCAGATTGGAGCCCTATTCTGGGTGGAAACTCTTTTTCCCTCGATGACCTGAAAGAAGCACATAGCCATGTGGGTGGCCCATGTAGCAGGGAAATGAGGTGGCCTCTGGGACCTGTGTGCACCTTCTAGGCAGCAGCAAAGAAAAAGCCAGGGCCCCAGTTACTCATTGCCTTTTATGTTATACTTTTATTTCTATGGTTATATTTTTTTCTGCAAGGAAACCAATCTGGGCGAACTTGGAAATGGTTTCTGCACTCCAGCTTTCAGAATAGAATAAGCCTGACTGAGACCTTGTCTTCAGTCTGTGGACCCCACGTGGAGGACCCTGGATCATCTTCATTCCAAACCTTGAGCCTTATAAACAGTGAGATAGTAGTGTGTGATGTATTAGATTACTGAGTTTTTGGTAGTTCATTATAGAGCAGTGGGTAGCCAAAACACCAACATTAAAAATGTTCAATGTGAGTTCTCAATATTCAAATATTTATTATAATTTATAAAAAATAAACATATACATTTTATTAATTATATACAGTAAAAATAAACAATTTTTTTTAACAAAATGCATGTTTTAAACATGTTATTTACAATAAAATTTTTATTGGGTGTGTGTGTTCAGCTGCTCAGTAATCTCTGACTCTTTGTGACCCCATGGACTTTAACCCATTAAGCTCTTCTGTCCACGGGATTTTCCAGGCAAGAATACTGGAGTGGGTACCGTTTGCTACTCCAGGGGATCTTCCTGACCGAGGATCAAATCTGAATTTCCTGAGTCTACTGTACTGGCACGTTGATTCCTTATCACTGAATCACCTGAGAAACTCCTCATTATTAGTACTGTATGGTAAAAATATGTGATTGAAACTTTTTAGAAATTAAAATGTAGAAAAATACTGTCAGTGATGCATCTCTTTCATTTGAGTTAATAAATCTTTTAGGGGTATAGTCTTGGCTGTGAGAGCCATTAATACCCAGTATCTAAGTAAACAAAACTTAGGAACTGACTTGTATTACCCTGCATCACAAAATATTAGACCAATATTAAAAATAACATGGCAAGATATACTGAAAGTGATGAAAGAAAATAACCTACAGCTCAGATTACTGTACCCAGCAAGGATCTCATTCAAATATGAAGGAGAAATCAAAAGCTTTACAGACAAGCAAAAGCTGAGAGAATTCAGCACCACCAAACCAGCTCTCCAACAAATGCTAAAGGATATTCTCTAGACAGGAAACACAAAAGGGTGTATAAACCCGAACCCAAAACAATAAAGTAAATGGCAACAGGATCATACTTATCAATAATTACCTTAAACATAAATGGGTTGAATGCCCCAACCAAAAGGCAAAGACTGGCTGAATGGATACAAAAACAAGACCCCTATATATGCTACCTACAAGAGACCCACCTCAAAACAAGGGACACATACAGACTGAAAGTGAAGGACTGGAAAAAGATATTCTACGCAAATAGAGACCAAAAGAAAGCTGGAGTAGCAATACTCATATCCGATAAAATAAACTTTAAAACAAAGGCTGTGAAAAGAGACAAGGACACTACATAATGATTAAAGGATCAATCCAAGAAGAAGATATAACAATTATAAATATATATGCACCCGACATAGGAGCACCACAATATGTAAGACAAAAGCTAACAAGCATGAAAGGGGAAATTAACAATAACACAATAATAGTGGGAGACTTTAATACCCCACTCACACCTATGGACAGATCAACTAAACAGAAAATTAACAAAGAAACGCAAACTTTAAATAATACAATAGACCAGTTAGACCTAATTGATATCTATAGGACATTTCACCCTAAAACAATGAATTTCACCTTTTCTCAAGTGCTCACGGAACCTTCTCCAGGATAGATCACATCCTGGGCCATAAATCTAACCTTGATAAATTCAAAAAATTGAAATCATTCCAAGCATCTTTTCTGACCATAATGCATTAAGATTAGATTTCAATTACAGAAGAAAAACTATTAAAAATTCCAACATATGGAGGCTGAACAACACGCTTCTGAATAACCAACAAATCACAGAATAAATCAAAAAAGAAATCAAGATATGCATAGAAATGGATGAAAATGAAAACACAACAACCCAAAACCTGTGGGACACTATAAAAGCAGTGCTAAGAGGAAAGTTCATAGCAATACAGGCATACCTCAAGAAACAAGAAAAAAGTCAAATAAATAACCTAACTCTACACCTAAGGCAACTAGAAAAGGAAGAAATGGAGAATCCTAGAGTTAGTAGAAGGAAAGAAATCTTAAAAATTAGGGCTGAAGTAAATGCAAAAGAAACAAAGGAGACCATAGCAAAAATCAACAAAGCCAAAAGCTGGTTCTTTGAAAGGATAAATAAAATTGACAAACCATTAGCCAGACTCACCAAGAAACAAAGGGAGAAAAATCAAATCAATAAAATTAGAAATGAAAATGGAGAGATCACAACAGACAACACAGAAATACAAAGGATCATAAGAGACTACTATCAGCAATTATATGCCAATAAAATGGACAATGTGGAAGAAATGGACAAATTCTTAGAAAAGTACAACTTTCCAAAGCTGAACCAGGAAGAAATAGAAAATCTTAACAGAAACATCACAAGCATGGAAAGTGAAACTGTAATCAGAAATCTTCCAGCAAATAAAAGCCCAGGTCCAGATGGCTTCACAGCTGAATTCTACCAAAAATTTTGAGAAGAGCTAACACCTATCCTACTCAAACTCTTCCAGAAAATTGCAGAGGAAGGTAAACTTCCAAACTCATTCTATGAGCCCATCATCACCTTAATACCAAAACCTGACAAAGATGCCACAAAAAAAGAAAACTACAGGCCAATATCACTGATGAACATAGATGCAAAAATCCTTAACAAAATTCTAGCAATCAGAATCCAACAACACATTAAAAAGATCATACACCATGACCAAGTGGGCTTTATCCCAGGGATGCAAGGATTCTTCAATATCCGCAAATCAATCAATGTAATTCACCACATTAACAAATTGAAAAATAAAAGCCATATGGTTATCTCAATAGATGCAGAGAAGGCCTTTGACAAAATTCAACATCCATTTATGATAAAAACTCTCCAGAAAGCAGGAATAGAAGGAACATACCTCAACATAATAAAAGCTATATATGACAAACCCACAGCAAACATTATCCTCAATGGTGAAAAATTGAAAGCATTTCCCCTAAAGTCAGGAACAAGACAAGGGTGCCCACTTTCACTGCTACTATTCAACATAGTTCTGGAAGTTTTGGCCACAGCAATCAGAGCAGAAAAAGAAATAAAAGGAATCCAAGTTGGAAAAGAAGAAGTAAAACTCTCACTGTTTGCAGATGACATGATCCTCTACATGGAAAACCCTAAAGACTCCACCAGAAAATTACTAGAGCTAATCAATGAACATAGTAAAGTTGCAGGATATTAAATCAACACACAGAAATCCCTTGCATTCCTATACACTAATAATGAGAAAGTAGAAAAGAAATTAAGGAAACAATTCCATTCACCATTGCAATGAAAAGAATAAAATACTTAGAAATATATTTACCTAAAGAAACTAAAGACTTACATATAGAAAATTATAAAACACTGATGAAAGAAATCAAAGAGGCCACTAATAGGTGAAGAAATATACCATGTTCATGGATTGGAAGAATCAATATAGTGAAACTGAGTATACTACCCAAAGCAATCTACAGATTCAATGCAATCCCTATCAAGCTACCAGCAGTATTTTTCACAGAGCTAGAACAAAAAATTTCACAATTTGTATGGAAACACAAAAAACCTCGAATAGCCAAAACAATCTTGAGAAAGAAGAATGGAACTGGAGGAATCAACCTGCCTGACTTCAGGCTCTACTACAAACCCACAGTCATCAAGACAGTATGGTACTGGCACAAATATAGATCAGTGGAACAAAATAGAAAGCCCAGAGATAAATCCACATACCTATGGACACCTTATCTTCGACAAAGGAGGCAAGAATATACAATGGAGTAAAGACAATCTCTTTAACAAGTGGTGCTGGGAAAACTGGTCAACCACTTGCAAAAGAATGAAACTAGATCACTTTCTAACACCACACACAAAAATAAAGCCAAAATGGATTAAAGATCTAAACGTAAGACCAGAAACTACAAAACTCCTAGAGGAGAACATAGGCAAAACACTCTCCGACTTAAATCACAGCAGGATCCTCTATGATCCACCTCCCAGAATACTGGAAATAAAAGCAGAAATAAACAAATGGGATCTAATTAAAATTAAAAGCTTCTGCACAACAAAGGAAAGTATAAGCAAGGTGAAAAGATAGCCTTCTGAATGGGAGAACATAATAGCAAATGAAGCAACTGACAAACAACTAATCTCAAAAATATAAAAGCAACTCCTGCAGTTCAATTCCAGAAAAATAAATGACCCAATCAAACAATGGGCCAAAGAACTAAATAGACATTTCTCCAAAGAAGACATATGGATGGCTAACAAACACATGAAAAGATGCTCAACATCACTCATTGTCAGAGAAATGCAAATCAAAACCACAATGAGGTACCATTTCACACCAGTCAGAATGGCAGTGATCCAAAAGTCTACAAGCAATAAATGCTGGAGAGGGTGTGGAGAAAAGGGAACCCTCTTACACTGTTGGTGGGAATGCAAACTAGTACAGCCACAATGGAGAACAGTGTGGAGATTCCTTAAAAAATTGCAAATAGAACTGCCTTATGACCGAGCAATCTCACTGCTGGGCATACACACTGAGGAAACCAGAATTGAAAGAGACATGTGTACCCTAATGTTCATCGCAGCACTGTTTATAATAGCCAGGACATGGAAGCAACCTAGATGTCCATCAGCAGATGAATGGATAAGAAAGCTGTGGTACATATACACAATGGAGTATTACTCAGCCATTCAAAAGAATACATTTGAATCAGTTCTAATGAGGTGGATGAAACTGGAGCCTATTATACAGAGTGAAGTAAGCCAGAAAGAAAAACACCAATACAGTATACTAACACATACATATGGAATTTAGAAAGATGGCAATAATAACCCTGTATGCAAGACAGCAAAAGAGACACAGATGTTTAGAACGGAATTTTGGACTCAGAGGGAGAGGGAGAGGGTGGGATGATTTGGGAGAATGGCATTGAAACATGTATACTATCATGTAAGAAACGAATCACCAGTCTATGTTCGATACAGGATACAGGATGCTTGGGGCTGGTGCATGGGGATGATCCAGAGAGATGATATGGGGGGTAGGAGGGAATGGGGTTCAGGATTGGGAACTCATGTACACCTGTGGCTGATTCATGTCAGTGTATGGCAAAACCAATACAGTATTGTAAAGCAAAATAAAGTAAAAATAAAAATTAAAAAATAGATAAATGAAATAATTCCATGAGAAAAAAATAAAATAAAATTCAGCCCCATTGTTATCATTAAACATAGTAAGAATAGATGTCATTGAAAAGATATGCTTTATAGTATTAATAATTAAATTAAAAAGCATTTAATTAATTAAGTTTTCTAAAATGCAATTTTATATAATTTATAGTGTGTATATTATGGTGCATATTATGTGATCAATCTAGACACCATATTAAATGTGATCAACCTAGACAGCATATTAAAAAGCAGAGACATTACTTTGCCAGGGCTTCCCTGGTGGCTCAGATCATAAAGGGTCTGCCTGCAATGTGGGAGACCCAGGTTCGATCCCTGCGTCAGGAAGATTTTCTGGAGAAGGAAATGGCAACCCACTCCAGTATTCTTGCCTGGAAAATTCCATGGATTGAGGAGCCTGGTAGGCTACAGTCTATGGGGTTGCAAAGAGTTGGACACAACTGAGCGACTTCACTTTGTTTCTTTCTTTACTTTGCTAACAAAGGTCCATCTAGCCAAGGTCATGGTTTTTCCAGTGGTCATGTATGGTTGCGAGAGTTGAACTGTGAAGAAAGCTGAGTGCCGAAGAATTGATGCTTTTGAACTGTGGTGTTGGAGAAGACTCTTGAGAGCCCCTTGGACTGCAAGGAAATCAAACCAGTCCATCCTATAGTAGACTAGTCCTGGGTGTTCATTGGAAGGACTGATGCTGAGGCTGAAACTCCAATAGTTTGGCCACCTCATGCGAAGAGTTGACTCATTGGAAAGACCCTGATGCTGGGAGGGATTGGAGGCAGGAGGAGAAGGGGACGAAAGAAGATGAGATGGCTGGATAGCATCACCGACTTGATGCACATGAGTTTGGGTGAACTCCAGGAGTTAGTGATGGACAGGGAGGCCTGGTGCTCTGCGATTCATGGGGTCGCAAAGAATCGGACACAACTGAACGACTGAACTGAACTGAACTAAAGTGTCTACTTGTAATGATTAACTCAACTACTCTTGATAGCTGAGAAAAATTCAGACCACTTTAAAAGAACATATTTTATTTTTTAATTGAAGTATAGTTGATTTACAATGTTGTGTTGGTTTCAAATGTACAGCACAGTGGTTCATGTTTATATTGGACATGGCTTAGAGGCTGAGCACAAGCATAGATACACATGCATATGTATATGGACTTTTTCAGATTCTTTTCCCTTATAGGTTTTTATAAAATATTGAATATAGTTCCCTGTGCTATACCAGAGGTCCTGTTGTTTATCTATATATATATCATGGTGAGTGGAAGTCACTCAGTTATGTCTGATTCCTTGCGACCCCATGGACTGTAGTCTACCAGGCTCCTCTGTCCATGGGATTCTCCAGCCAAAAATACTGGAGTGAGTAGGCATTTACTTCTCTAGGAGATCTTCCCAACCCAGGGACTGAATCCGCGTCTCCTGCATCTCAGGCTGATTCTTTACCATCTGCACTACCAAGCTATCATGCAGTGTACCTGCTAATCCCAAGTGTTAGTCACTCAGGCATGTCTTCTTTGTGACCCCATGGACTGTAGCCTGCCAGGTTCCCCTGTCCATGGAATTCTCCAAGCAAGAATACTGGAGAGGGTTGCCATTTTCTCCTCCAGGAGATCTACCTGACCCAGGAATCAAATCCATGTTACAAACTTGCAGGCAGATTCTTTACTGTCTGAGCCACCAGGGAAGCCCCTGATAATCCCAAACTCCTAGTTTATTCCTCTTTCCTCCTCTCTCCCATTTGGTGACCATCAGCTTGCTTTCAAGTCTGTGAGTCTATTAGTCTATTTGTGTTTTGTAAATAAGTTTGATTTGTGTCATAATTTAAATTCCATATATAAGTGATATCATGGTATTTGCCTTTCTCTGTCTTACTTCACTTAGTATCATAATCTCTAGGTCCACCCATGTTGCTGTAAATGGCATTATTCCTTCTTTGTTTTACAGATGGGTAGTATTCCATCATATGGTGGAATACACACACACACACACACACACACACATATATATATACACACACTACATTTTCTAAATGAATGAAGATATTTTATATTATCTAAGCAGCAACCCATTGTAAACAAACTAACAAAAGAAATGATATGGAAACTCATACATTAAGATTTTTGGACATAGAAGTAGCCTCACTTCTGATCTCCCATTTCTTGTCACTCTTTCTGTTTGATCCATAGCTCTTGTTACCACCCCCAGGATTCTCTTGGTGCTCTTCACAACCCACAGGAGTAAGATCCAGGATGGATTGGGAAGTTGCAGCCTCCTGGTGCCTGGAAAATCTCTTCTATTATTTCAGTTTTGATTTCACTGATTTAATTTGATATTATGCTTATTGATGATACACTGAAACACATACGGATTTCCATTCTTAATTCTATGTAGAGTACAGTGAATGCTGTTTGATGTTTTATAATATTCTGGTCATTCTAATTTTCTGAAAAATCAACAAGTTTGTGCACAAGTATAGCTCTAGATGTAATATTAACTCTAAATGTGATATTTGTCCTCGGAAGAAAAACTATGACCAACCTAGACATATTAAAAAGCAGAGACATTATCTTGCCTTTGACACACACTAATCATAAGGCTTCACTAGTAAAGATTTAACTCTATCTGTAGTTAATGCCAAGTTTAATAATTAATACAGTAGCTTTTAAAATAATTTTCACTGATGAAAAGTTCTCAGTATATGTGGAATGGCTAGAATAATTGTACAGGCTTTGCCATCTTTTCACAATCAGAGAATAAGAATCTGGAGAGTTAAGTAGCCTACACTTTTCTGGAAAACTTGTAGATGACATGTAGTCTTATGGAGATTTCTGTCACTTGATTTCATCTGGACGAGCTGAATTCTGTCCCTAGAATATTAACCCATCTGCCTTGTTATATTCTATGTTATCTTCATAACAAGTGCCTTGAAAATCTCATTGAGAAATTTGACCTTTGCTTTCAATTCTTGAATCTGCTCATAATGTAGGAGACCCTGGTTGGATTCCTGGGTCAGGTAGAGCCACTGGAGAAGGGATAGGCTACCCATTGCAGTGTTCTTGGGCTTCCCTGGTGGCTCAGCTGGTGAAGAATCTGCTGCAATGTGGGAGACCTGGGTTTGATCCCTGGGTTTGGAAGACCCCCTGGAGAAGAGAATGGCTACCTACTCCAGTATTGTGGCCTGGACAATTCCATGGACTGTATAGCCCATGGGGTCGCAAAGAGTCAGCCACAACTGAGCAACTTTCACTTTCAATTCTTCTAGAGTTATGAATAGTTTTTAACCTGAAGAATAACATCATGAACACTATGCTTTATAGATATTATTCTGACAATGTTGACTATTCCTGCTGGCAAAGAGATCAGCTAGAAGTTTGTAGCAGAGTCTGATTAGCCATTCACCAAACACATTTTCCCTTCCTCCTGAGCATACAACTAGATGGTATATTCCAGTCTTAAAGATGGGTAAAGCCAAACAATGAGTTCTAGGGAAAGGACAGTGGGTAGAAGTAATAGGGGTAACTTCTAGGCCTGGCACTCAAGACTCAGTAGCATGCAATTCTGGGGACTTCCCTGGTGGCCCACAGGTTATGACTTCACCTTTCAGTGCAGAGGATGTAGGTTTGATCCCTGATCAGGGAACTCAGATCCCACATGCCTTGTGGCCAGAAAATCAAGACATAAAACAGAAGCAATCTTGTAACAAAATCAATAAAAAAAGACTTGAAAAAACATGCAATGCTGCATATTCTAGACCCTTAGGAAGAAGTATATGAAGATGGCAGAGCCATTAGGTAGAAGTTTTATAGTTTTCTGGGTCACTATTTGGAAGAATAGCATCCATGAAGTTAGAATACCTATTTTGGATATTTTATGAGTGAAAAAATAAATTTCTATTGTGTTAAGTTACTGAAGTTTTGTGCTTAGTCTGTAATAGTAGATTCTTTCAAATGAAAGAAAGCTACCATTATGGATTGGTGAAGGATGAGAAGATCCTGAAACAGTGCAGTGGTAATGGGGCTAGAAAGAAATGAATTTTATAACAGGTGTTTAAGAGAGAGAAGTAGCAAGGGCCATTAACTAATTTACCATGAAAGAAATGGAAGAGCAGAGAATAATTTTTAGCTTTTCAGCTGGGAAGATGGTAACAGTGAAAAATGGTAATGCTCAGGATTCTTAGGATGATAACAGCTATTTTCAAATTATAACTGTTATCAATTTAAACCTTCTGCTTTCAGGTATAACTGAAAAATTATTTAATTTGTTTAATTTTTTTTCCTTTCTATCCTTTGCATTGATTTAATGTGGATAGAATATGCTTCCCTGCCCCCATTAATTTTGGGCTTGAATATGTAATTTTCTTGCACTAATGAAATAAAAGTAAGAGCTTCAGGTTGCCTGTTCCAAACAGAGCCTTAAAAGGCATGTTTTCATTTCTCGTGATTGTTCCTGCTCTCCACTACAAAGACATCAAAACCTTAAATTTACTCCTTCACCCATCCTGTAATGGGTCATATCTTACTATCAGGAGCAGAGCCTCTGCTGTCGACCCACAGAACCCCAAACAAGAAACAAGTGCTTATAGTTGTAAAATACATGAATTATGCAGCCATGGATTATAACATGGAATATAATCCATGGAATATAATCCATTATACATGGATTATACAAAATCCTTGTAAGATACATGGATTATTATAATCTCAGAAAAATGGACCTATTTAGATGAGATAGTTGCAGTACAGAGATGAGAAGAAGGACCTGGAGATGCAGAATTTGAAGTTGTGGTGACTGAACTTAGTGAAATGGCTCAGACCACCAAGACAAAACATGGAAAAGAAGTCCAAGGATGGAAGTAATTTTAAGAGCAGCAACAATTAAGATTTGAGTCACGAAGATAGTCTATAGTGAAGAACGAGAACAAATAGAGCATTTAAAAAACCCAAGAAAAGGTGATGCAGTGAAAACAGTGATGACAGTACTTCAACGAAGGTGTGATAAGCGATATCGGACATCGTATGTTCAGGTGAAAAAAAAAATGCTGAAAACAATCCTTTGATTACAACTCACCTTTTCTTATAAGATTTCCAGTAGACTTAATACAGACTGTAAACTTAATTTTGTTCATTTAATGCTTGCTTAGGGAATGCCTTTTTTAGCTGTACTTAAGCAAATACTTCTGTTAGGTCCATACAATTTTTGTCCTTTATTGAGCCCATCTTTGCATGAAATGTTCCCTTGGTATCTCTAATTTTTTTGATGAGATCTCTAGACTTTCCTATTCTATTGTTTTCCTTTGTTTCTTTTCACTGATCACTGAGGAAGGCTTTCTTATTTCTCCTTACTATTCTTTGGAACTATACATTCAAAGGGGTATATCTTTCCTTTTCTCCCTTGCTTTTCACGTCTCTTCTTTTCACAGCTATTTGTAAGGTCTTCTCAGATACCATTTTCCTTTTTTGCATTTCTTTTTCTTGGGGATGGTCTTGATCCCTGCCTTCTGAATAATGTCACAAACCTCCATCCATAGTTCATCAGGCACTCTATCAGATCTAATCCCTTAAATCTATCTCTCACTTCCACTGTATAATCATAAGGGGTTTAATTTAGGTCATACCTGAATGGTCTAGTGGTTTTCCCTACTTTCTTCAATTTAAGTCTGAATTTGGCAATAAGGAGTTCATGATCTGAGCCACAGTCAGCTTGTTTCTGCTGACTGTATAGAGCTTCTCCATCTTTGGCTGCAAAGAATATAATCAATCTGATTTCAGTGTTGACCATCTGGTGATATCCATGTGTAGAGTCTTCTTTTGGGTTGTTGGAAGAGGGTGTTTGCTATGACCAGTGTGTTCTCTTGGCAAAACTCTATTAGCCTTTGCCCTGTTTCATTCTGTACTCCAAGGGCAAATTTGCCTGTTACTCCAGGAGTTTCTTGACTTCCTACTTTTCTATTCCAGTCCCCTATAATGAAAAGGACATCTTTTCGGATGTTAGTTCTAGAAGGTCTTGAAGGTCTTCATAGAACCGTTCAACTTCAGCTTCTTCAGCGTTACTGCTTGGGGCATAGACTTGGATTACCATGATATTGAATGGTTTGCCTTGGAAATGAACAGAGATCATTCTGTCGTTTTTGAGACTGCATCCAAGTACTGCATTTCAGACTTTTGTTGACTATGATGGCTACTCCATTTCTTCTAAGGGATTCTTGCCCACAGTAGTAGATATAATGGTCATCTGAGTTAAATTCACCCATTCCAGATCACTTTAGCTCACTGATTCTTAAAATGTCAACGTTCAGTCTTGCCATCTCCTGTTTGACCACTTCCAGTTTGCCTTGATTCATGGACCTAATATCCCAGGTTCCTATGCAATGTTGCCCTTTACATCATCAAATCTTGGTTCTATCACCAGTCACCTCCACAACTGGGTGTTGTTTTCGCCTTGACTCTGTCTTCTGGAATTATTTCCCCACTGATCTTCAGTAGCTTATTGGGAACCTACCGACATGGGGAGTCATCTTTCAGTGTCCTATCTTTTGCCTTTTCATACTGTTCATGGGGTTCTTAAGGCAAGAATATGGAAGTGGTTGGTTATTCTCTTCTCCAGTGGACCAGATTTTGACAGAACTCTCCACCATGACTCATCTGTTTGGGTGGCCCTACACAGCATGGCTCATAGTTTCATTGAGTTAGACAAGGCGGTGTTAGACAAGGTGGTGGTCAACAAGGCGGTGGTACATGTGATTAGATTGGTTAGTTTTCTGTGACTGTGGTTTTCAGTCTATCTGCCATCTGATGGAGAAGGTTTAGAGGCTTATGGACACTTCCTAATGGGAGAGACTGACTAAGGGGGAAACTGGGTCTTGTTCTGATGGGCATGGCCATGCTCAGTAAATCTTTAATCTGATTTTCTGTTGATGGGTGGAGGTGTGGTCCCTCCCTGGGATTTACCTGGGGCCAAACTATGGCGGAGGTAATGAAGATAATGGTGACCTCCTTCAAAAGATCCCATGCAGGAACTGCTACACTCAGTGTCCCCAACCTTGTAGCAGGCCACCACTGACCCATGCCTCTGCTGGAGACTCCTGGACACTCCCAGGCAAGTCTTGGTCAGTCTCTTGTGGGGTCACTGTTCCTTTCTCTTGGGTCCTGGTGCACAAGGGTATCTTTGTGCCCACCAAGAGTCTATTTCCCAATCATGTGTAAATGCTGGCAGCTCCATGGTGGGGTTAATGGTGACCTCCTCCAAGAGGGCTTTTGCTGTACCCAAGTCTGCTGCACCCAGAGCCCCTGCTGCTGTGGCAGTCCACTGCTGACCTGTACCTCCACAGGAGATGCTCAAACACAGTTCTGTCTCAGTCTCTGTGGGGTCTCTGGGTCCTGGTGCACACAAGGTGTGCTTGAGCCCTCTGAGCTTCTCTGGCGGGAATGGGGTTTGATTCTAAACATGAATTTACCCCTCCTACCATCTGGCTAGGCCTTCTCCTTAGTCCTTGGAGGTGGGTATCTCCTCACAGCTGCTCCAACGCCTATGACCCAGCAATTCCACTGCTGGGCATACACACCACACATTACTTTATGATCCAGGCTGAATGAGAGCTAAGTAAGACTGACCTAAAAGAAGCAGAAGATATTAAAAAGAGGTGGCAAGAATACACAGAAGAACTGTACAAAAAAGATCTTTACGACCCAGATAATCACCATGGTGTGATCACTCACCTAGAGTCAGACATCCTGCAATGTGAAGTTAAGTGGGCCTTAGGAAACATCACTATGAACAAAGCTAGTGGAGGTGATGGAATTCATTGAGCTATTTCAAATCCTAAAAGATGATGCTGTGAAAGTGTTGCACTCAATATGCCAGCAAATCTGGAAAACTCAGCAGTGGCCACAGGACTGGAAAAGGTCAGTTTTCATTCCAATCCCAAAGAAAGGTAATGCCAAAGAATGCTCAAACTACTGCACAATTGCACTCATCTCACATGCTAGTAAAGTAATGCTAAAAATTCTCCAAGCCAGGCTTCAACTATATGAGAACCATGAACTCCCAGATGTTCAAACTATAGTTAGAAAAGACAGAGGAACCAGATATCAAATTGTCAGCATCCACTGCATCATTGAAACAGCTAGAGAGTTCCAGAAAAACATCTATTTCTGCTTTCTTGACTATGCCAAAGCCTTTGACTGTGCGGATCACAGCAAACTGAGGAAAATTCTGAGAGAGATGGGAATACCAGACCACCTGACCTGCCTCCTTAAAAATCTGTATGCAGGTCAAGAAGCAACAATTAGAATTGGACATGGAACAACAGACTGGTTCCAAATAGGAAAAGGTGTATGTAAAGGCTGTATATTGTCATCCTGCTTATTTAACTTATATGCAAAGCACGTCATGAGAAATACTGGGCTGGATGAAGCACAAGCTGGAATCAAGATTGCCAGGAGAAATATCAATAACCTCAGATATGCAGATAACACCACCCTTACGGCAGAAAGCAAGAAGAACTAAAGAGCCTCTTGTTGAAAGTAAAAGAAAAGAGTGAAAAAAGTTGGCTTAAAGCTCAACAGAAAGCTAAGATCATGGTATCTGGTCCCATCACTTCATAGCAAATAGATGGAAAAACAATGGAAACAATGGCAGACTTTATTTTCGGGGGCTCTAAAATCACTGTAATGGTGTACACTGTAATGGTGTAGTGGTGACTGCAACCATGAAATTAAAAGATGCTTACTTCTTGGAAGAAAAGTTATGACCAACCTAGCTGCTACTGCTGCTAAGTCGCTTCAGTGATGTCCGACTCTGTGCAACTCCATAGATGGCAGCCCACCAGGCTCCCCGGTTCCTGGGATTCTCCAGGCAAGAACACTGGAGTGGGTTGCCATTTCCTTCTTTAATGCATGAAAGTGAAAAGTGAAAGTGAAGTCGCTCAGTCGTGTCTGACTCCTTGCGACCTCATGGACTGCAGCCCACCAGGCTCCTCCATCCATAGGAGTTTCCAGGCAAGAGTACTGGAGTGGGGTGCCATTGCCTTCTCTGTGACCAACCTAGATGGCATATTAAAAAGCAGGGACATTACTTTGTCAACAAAGGTCCATCCAGTCAAGGCTATGGTTTTTCCAGTGGTCGTGTATGGATGTGAGAGTTCGACTTAAAGAAAGCTGAGCGCCAAAGAATTGATGCTTTTGAACTGTGATGCTGGATAAGACTCTTGAGAGTCCCTTGAACTGCAAGGAGATACAAACAGTCCATCCTAAAGGAAATCAGTCCTGAATATTCACTGGAAGGACTGATGCTGAAGCTGAAACTCCAATGATTTGACCATCTGATGGGAAGAACTGACTCATTTGAAAAGACTCTGATGCTGGGAAATATTGAAGGCAGGAGGAGAAGGGGACAACAGAGGATGAGATGGTTGGATGGCATCACCAACTGAATGGACATGAGTTTGAGTAAACTCCGGGTGTTGATGATGGACAGGGTGGCCTGGTGTGCTGCAGTCCATGGGGTTGCAAAGAGTCAGACACAACTGAGCAACTGAACTTAAGTGAAATAAAGCAAATGTTAAGAAAGGTGTCAAACAAGCAAACAAAAAATCCTCACATATATTCAGCATTTTGTACAGTTAAGTTTCTGTATAAAGTGAATCCAAAACACATTATGCTTAAAAAAAAATTACTGGCTTACTTTTATTTGTATAAAACAATGATTTGTTAAAATAATACAGTAGAAATTGAACCTCATGATTTTTAATAAAAAATTAATGCTAAAAGGAGAAATTCCATCTTTTGGCTCTTACTTCAGCTCAAAAATTGCTCTTAATAGGCCAATTTCACACCCCTGGACAATTTTTTAGAAGACATTTAAAATGCCAATAAAACTGATTGACAGTTTAAAAATTTTATATGTGTATATATACATAACAATATACACACACTTTTTTCTTTTTAAAAAAGTTTTTATTGAAATATAGTTGATTTACAGTGTTGTGTTACTTTCTGCTGTAAGGCAAAGTGATTTAGTTATAGATATATATATTCTTTTCCATGATGTTTTATCACAGGATATTGAATATAGTTCCTGCGTTACACAATAGGACCTCATTGTTTATCCATCCTCAGTAACAATAGTTTGCGTCTGCTAATCCTAATCTTCCAACCCAACCCTCCGTTTGTTTCTCCTTAGAAGACAAGTTAATTTGTGAGGGACCTGTTTCTTGAACTCCACCCCTTTATAACCAGTGGCCTCCTTGGCATCGCCACCTGGGTATCTAGTTGTTACACCACATTTAGCAGGTGCAACACCAAATACTTGATGCCTCCCCCCAAACCTGCTCCTCTCACAGTCTTCTGCATTTCTAAAATGGGGACTCTGTGCTTTCAATGGAGCACTCAGATCAAAAGACTTGGGGTCAAGATGTGACAGGCCACCCCAAATATGCCACTTTGGCATATTAATTATGTTGAATTAAAGTTATCTGAGAAACAGCCAGTGCAGAAAGGACACTATGACCCTCCTCTCTGTGTCCCTGAAAACAGAAACAGGGAAACATCCTCACTGCCAATGCCAGGGAGGTCTCTTCAGCTGTTAGGACAGTGCTTGGCGCAGGGTAAGTGCTGCGCTAACAAACTCTGCTTGGGTATTTCACTGATTAGTACCCAAGCCTAAGTTTCTTTGTCTTGTCAGTTCTTCACACATTTATTGTTTCTTTGTCTAAAAGGTATAAAAGCTGCTTGCTTTGGTCATTTCTTTGAGCTTCGTATATCTATGAATTCCTGTAAGTACCAAGTCAAAATTGGATTTTTCTCCTGATAATCTCTCTTACATCAATTTAATGACTAGACCAACAAAAAGAACCTAAAAGGATTGAGGGGAAGTCTTTTCCTCCCCAACAGTCATCACACATCACACAGCCACTTCCTCAGCCAATGTTGTCAGTTCTGTCTGCAATAGGTATTCAAATCCAGCCACTTCTCACTTCTGGGTAAAATGTAACTCAGATCACATCACTTCTCTGCTCACAATGGCCCAATGGCTCCATCTTACTCAAAGCCAAAGTCCTCCTCTCTAACTAGTCTCCCTATCACTCATCAGCTCCGGGAATCACTTGACTTTTGTTTCAGGACCCCGGCCACACTCCTGGCATGGAATGCTCCTTCCCCAGGTGTCTGGTTGGCTTGCTCACTCACCTTCTGCAAACCTTCTCATGAGGCCTTCCCTGATCATTCTATTTAAAATTGCAGCCCCTCCTGCCATGTCCTCTCTTTCCACCCCTCCCCTCCACTTTCCTATTCTCCCTAAGGCTTGTTATCACCTAGCACACTATATATTTCACTCACTTATGTTATTCCCCCTCCCTGCACCCCCACCATTAGAATGTCAGCTCCATGAGGGTAAGGATTTTTAGGCTGTAGGCCAAAGTCTCTCCACCTCTTAGAAACTGTGTCTGGCACAAGGTGAGTGCTCAGTATATGTTTGTTAATCTCCCAGATGGACTGGTAAGTGACAAACGCAAGTTGCAGAACAATGGGTATTAGTGTGATCTAATTTATGTAAAAGAACACCCACAAAACACCACTCCGCACCTGTATACATTCGTGTATATGGATGTAAATGCACAGAGCGGGCTCTGGAAGTGTTACTGAGTCAAGTTCGCTCTGCTCACTGCGTGACAGGCCAGCAAATCTGAGAGATGAGATGCTGAGGCAAGGAAGGGACTTCAACTGGGGAGACAGCCAACCGAGAATATGACAGGCTAATGCCTCAAAATGACCAACTTGTCAAGATCCAGATCTCTGTAGGCTGAAGGTCTGGATTCCAAAGTGGCCTGAGACACTGAGTCCCAGACCCAGGCTGCCTCCAGCCACATAGATTGGTCCTGAGAATTCTTCCTTCTAGAGCCTTCTCTATTGGTGGGTTTCAGGACTTAGTGAAGCTCAGGTTCTTGATGTTTCATCCCAGAAAGAATTCAGTGAGAGACAAAGTGATAGGTAAGAAGTAGATTTATTCAGGTTCAGAGAGAAGCACCCTCCACAGACAGAGTGTGGGCCCTTGCAGAGGATGAGTGTGGCCCACACTCTTTTAACTTATTGTATATAAGAGCAACTGAACATGAGCTCATTCAGAACACCAAGAAGGAACTGGACTGCTATATACTTACTGTGCTTGACTGATTTTCAGAAATATTCACAAGTTTTTATGACCCATATCATAGCAAAAAGTATTTTCATTAGGAGATGCTTAGAAGGACTGCTGGTTTCCTTAGGGAATTTCTTGGATGATAAATACTGAACATTTTGTTACCATTTTCTCTCTAAAATCTTCTGCCATGTGGAACTTTTGTCATGCGGAAAAGTTTTCAGGATGCATGGCAGAGAAAATGATTGGCATTTAATTTACTGAAGTGGAACATACAGGAATACTTTTTATGTTCTAGAAAAATATTATGAACATTATCCCTATAAATATTTTATATCATTTTGCTATTCAGGCATTCCAAAATACCTTCAACACCAAATGTCTTCAAATACAAGCACAGCAGTACTATCTCTTATGGATTCAGTATTAATATAATAATTATGAAATTTACAGCATTTTTGAGGGCAAATATAAGAGATAAACTGCAAGAGCGTCCAAACATTGTCTAGAGGCACCCAGGAGGTTATTTTGATAGGCTGAAGGTTTAAGCTTAAATGTTAAGAGCAAGCTCACTTTCAGAAAAATCAGAGTTCCCTTAGGCTAACTCTATTTAATTCATTCAGCTCAGGAAAGCTGAAATTGTTCTGAACTGACCTGCAAAAAAACTGTAGATCCTGAGGTGTCTTATTGAAATGATTGCTTGGTGGTGTCTTTCACTGGACATCATGATGTTTTCCTTTCCCTTTGTACGATACTGACAGATACCCATGATGCAACAAATATTTACCACTAATAGGCTTTTTCTGAGCATCCCTGTGTTCTTCTGCTCCTATTGGGCTTCCCAAGAGTCAACTGTGTGTGTTTTTTTAAATTAATTAATTATTTTTTTTACTTTACAATACTGTATTGGTTTTGCCATACATTGACATGAATCCACCATGGGTGTACATGAGTTCCCTATCTTGAACCCCCTTCCCACCACCCTCCCCATTTCATCTCTCTGGGTCATCCCAGTGCACCAGCCCCAAGCATCCTGTATCCTGTATCGAACCTAGACTGGCAATTCGTTTCTTACATGATAGTATACATGTTTCAACTGTGTTTTAATTAAAACACAATTAGCAATTAAATCTGATG
Organism: Ovis aries; assembly: GCF_016772045.2. Classification (NCBI taxonomy): domain Eukaryota; kingdom Metazoa; phylum Chordata; class Mammalia; order Artiodactyla; family Bovidae; genus Ovis; species Ovis aries. Next base: position 3,079,704 of record NC_056059.1, read on the forward strand.
ATAATGGTTGAATCACTATTTTACTTCTGTAATTTAGATATTACATAATATGGTAAAATATGGGTTAGAAAAGCTTGTGGTTGCCATTACTTTTAATATGTTGAAAAACTTAATAAGCACATTCAAATTAGGTGTATGGCAGCAGACATACAGACTTAGAGAACAAGCTTATGGTTACCAGGTGGAGAGATAGGTTGGGAGTGTGGGATTGACATGCACACAATGCTATATTCAAAATAAAGAGCCAACAAGGACCTACATAGCACAGGGAACCCTACTCAATATTCTTTAATAAGCTAAATGGGAAAAGAATTTGAAAAAAGCGTTATTTTGTTGTTCAGTCACAAAGTCATGTCCCACTATTTACAACCTCATTGACTTTAGCACACCAGGCTCCTCTGCCCTCCATTATCCATTATTTGAGCAGTTGGCTCAAGTTTGTGTCCATTGGGTCTGTGATGCTGTCTAACCATCTCATCCTCTGCCACCCCCTTTATCCTTTTGCCTTCAATCTTTCTCAGCATCAGAGTCTTTTTTAAATAGTCAGCTTGTTGCATCAGGTGGCCAAAGTATTGGAGTTTCAGGTTCAGCAACAGACTTTCCAATGAATATTCAGGGTTGATTTCCTTTAGGACTGACTGATCTGATCTCTTAACTGTCCAAGAGACTGTCTCAGGAGTCTTCTCCAGCATAATTCAAAAACATCAATTCTTTGGCATTCAGCCTTATGGTCCAACTCTCACATCTGTATACAACTACTAGAAAAACCGTAGCCTGAAGCCATGAAAAACCAAGACTGCAGGCCATGATCTTAGTTTTTTTAATGTTCAGTTTCATGCCAGCTTTTACACTCTCCTCTTTTACCTTCATGAGGAGGCTCTTTAGTTTCTCTTTGCTTTCTGCCATTATAGTGGTATCATCTGTATATCTGAGGTTGTTGATTTTTCTCCTGGCAATCTCAATTCCAGCTTGTGATTCATCCAGCCCAGCATTATGCATGATGTACTCCACATATAAGTTAAATAAGCAGAGTGACAATATATAGCTTTGTCATAATCTTTTCCCAGTTTTGAATAGGTCACTTGTTCCATGTCCAGTTCTAACTATTGCTTCTTGATTCTCATTCTCAGGAGACAGGTAAAGTGGTGTGACTCTCCCATTTCTATCAGAATTTTCCGCAGTTGTGATTAACATAATCAAAGGCTTTAGCATAGTCAGTGAAGCAGAAGTAGCTGTTTTCTGGAATTTACTTGCTTTCTCCATTATCCAACAAATTCTGGCAATTTGATCTCCAGTTCCTCTGCCTCTTCAAAACCCAGCTTGAACATTTGGAAGTTCTCTGTTCACATACTACTAAAGTCTAGCTTGAAGGAGTGCTGAAGCCTGAAAGTGAAAGTGAAAGTCACTCAATTGTGTCCGATTCTTTGCGACCCCATGGACTCTCCATGGAATTCTCTAGGCCAGAATACTGGAGTGCGTAGCTTTTCCCTTCTCTAAGGGAACTTCCTGATCCAGGAATTGAACCAAGGTCTCCTGCATTGCAAGCAGATTCTTTACCAATTGAGCTATCAGGGAAGCCTGGCTGAAGCCTAACTTGAAGGATTTTGAGCATTACCTTGATAGCATATGAAATGAGCACAATTGTATGGTAATTTGAATATTCTTTGGCATTGCTCTCCTTTGGGATTGGAATGAAAACTAACCTCTTTCAGTCTTGTGACCACTGATGAGTTTTCCAAATTTGTTGATATATTGCAGCCATGAAATTAAAAGACGCTTACTCCTTGGAAGAAAAGTTATCACTAACCTAGACAGCATATTCAAAAGCAGAGACATTACTTTGTCAACAAAGGTCTGTCTAGACAACGCTGTGATTTTTCCAGTAGTCATTTATGGATGTGAGAGTTGGACTATAAAGAAAGCTCAGTGCCAAAGAATTGATGCTTTTGAACTGCGGTGTTGGAGAAGACTCTTGAGAGTCCCTTGGACTGCAAGGAGATCCAATCAGTCCATCCTAAAGGAGTTCAGCCCTGGGTGTTCATTGGAAGGACTGATGTTGAAGCTGACACTCTAATACTTTGGCCACCTGATGTGAAGAGCTGACTCGTTGGAAATGACCCTGATGCTGGGAAAGATTGAGGGCAGGAGGAGAAGGGGACGACAGAGGATGAGATGGTTGGTAGCATCACTGACTCGATGGACATGAATTTGGGTGGACTACAGGAGTCAGTGATGGACAGGGAGTCCTGGTGTGCCATGGTTCAGGGGGTCTCAAAGAGTCAGACATGACTGAGCAACTGAAATGAACTGAACTGAACTGAATACATATTGAATATTAAAGAGCTCAGCTGGAATTCTGTCACCTCCTCTAGTTTTGTTCATAGTAATTTTTCCTACGGCCCTCTTGACTTCACACTTTAGGATGTCTGACTCTAGGTAAGTGACCATACCATCTTAGTTATCCAGGTCCTTAAGGCCATTTTTTTGTGTAGTTCTTCTCTATTCTTATAGATGCATGTATATGAAAAGCTGAATCGCTCTGCTGTACACCTGAATCTAACACAACGTTGTTGATCAATTACACTTCCATATAAAATAGAATATTTTTTAAAAATATATATATTAAAAGAGAAAAAAATTAGCTGTGTGCTAGACAGCTCTAAATAACAGAAGGGAAATGATGAAAATAAGGCCAGAGGGATTCTTCATTAAGTTGCCTGTAAGGATCTTAATGTTCTTGTTCTACTTTCAAGAGTCATAAACTATAAATCTTAGGGTAATATATTATGATTGTGGTTTAGGCAAGAAAGGCAACTTGAGCATCTGATCATAGATGTTTAACCAAAGCAGTCTTAAGTCTGACAACCTAAAAATTGCAAATGACTGTAAATATATAGGTGTTAAGTTAAAAAAAAAAAGGAAATGTATATCTTTCTTTTGTTAATACCTGTTTTAGTCAACTTTCAATTAAACAATCCACTTCATCTTTTTATCCTACTGGGTAGGAAGGTTGTTATGACATTACTCAAATTTGGTTTCCCTGTGGCTTAGCTGGTAAAGAATTCACCTGCAATGCAGGAAACCTGGATTCTGTCCCTGGGCTGAGAAGATCTCCTGGAGAAGGGAAAGGCTACCCACCCCAGTATTCTGGCCTGGAGAATTCCATGGACTGTATAGTCCATTGGGTCAAAAAGAGTCAGACATGACTGAGTGACTTTCTCTTTTGTACTTTCATAAACTTGGTGAAGACTTACCAGCCTGCCAAGACTCTTAGCATTGATTTTTGACTTACTAATTTTTTGTCTTAAGCAGTATTTGTCTGCACCTAATGTCCTATTGTATAGCGCAGTGTATTGTATAAAATATCATATGATAAACTATAATGAAAAATGAATACAACAAATAATGTATGTATATACATTATTGTATGTGCATGTGTGTATATGTATATGTATGTGTATATATATGTGTATATATATATGTGTGTGTGTATATATATATATATATATATATATATATATTTGTCTGAGACTCTTTGCGACCCAATGGTCTGTGGCCTACTAGACTCCTCCATCCATGGGATTTTCCAGGCAAGAATACTGGAGTGGGTTGCCATTTTCTTCCCCAGAGGATCTTCCTGACCCATGGATTGAACCCAGGTCTCCCACATTGTAGGCAGATGCTTTACCATCTGAGCCACCAGAGAAGTCTTAAAATATCTTATGATAAACCATAATGAAAAAGAATACAACAAAGAATGCATGTGTATGTGTGTATATATATATACACATACTTATTATATTTGGCTGAGTCACTTTGCTGTGAAGCAGAAATTAATACATTGTTAATCAACTATACTTCAATAAAATAAATTAGAAAAAGCATTTGTTTCTTTGTGACTTTATGACTCATGTGGACCAGCTGCTATCCCTAGTGATAATTTGTGCTCATGTTACCATACCTAAGTGAGTCCCATGTCAGAGCAGGTAAGACAGACCCAGGTCCTGATGAGGGTCTTGTCTGTGGGACAAAACGGATGGGACTGGAGGGCCATGTGAAGTTGTGACCTGACATATGGCAGTGCTCAAGAGATGTTGATTGAAATAAATGTCCTTAAATGTCCCAGTGGGAAGTTACTCACTCATAATTTATTTTTATTTGAAAATGTGATTGCTTCTATAACTTTTTAAGGCTGACATTGTTGTATGAATGAGTTTTTAAAAAATTTTCCATCCTGTTATAGATTAAATAAATATTGACAAATTCTAAGCTTTATCTCTGCATATAAATTGCCTTAATGATTTTTATATCACTATCATTGGTCTTGGGCTCTTCATTATAGAACAAACAAGTATTCTACTTAGTAAGAGCATGCAATGAGACTTAAACTCCCCATAGGTTCAAGTCACAGAAACGTCCTTTTCCAGCAGTCTGACTCAGGGAGTGCATTTATAATTATTTCTATTTTTGTCTGTGCTGGGTCTTCATTGCCTTCAGGCTTTTCTCTAGTTGCTGTGAGCAGGGGCTGTTCTCCAGTTGCAGTGCACAGGCTTCTCACTGCAGTGACCCCTCTTGTTGTGGAATACGGGCTCTGCAGCACTCAGGCCTCAGTAGCTGGGACATGTGGGCACTGCAGTTGCGGCTCCAGGGCTCTAGAGCTCAAGGTTACAGTGCATGGGCCTAGTTGCTCTGCGGCATGTGCGATCTTTCCAGATCAGGGATTGAACCCGTGTCTCCTGCATTAGCAGACAGATTCTTTACCACTGAACCACCAAGGCAGCCTCTAGGGAGTGTATTTAATCTTCTTTCCCTAGCTTCATTTTCCTCACCTATAAAATGTCAGTGACTTTGTGTTACAGGTAATGCATTTTGTGAGATTTAACACACTGTCACTGCAGATATTATGCAGTTGCTTTGACCTGGAGTGCTACTGTGGTTTAAAAAAACAACAACACAACACTTTGTGTATCCATCTGAAAGTGAGTGAAAAGTGAAAGTCGCTCAGTCATGTCCAACTCTTTCAACCCCATGGATTTCTCTAGTCCATGGAATTCTCTAGGCCAGAATACTGGAGTGGGTAGCCTTTTCCTTCTGCAGGGCATCTTCCCAACCGAGGGATCAAACCCAGGTCTCCTGCACTGCAGGCAGAGTCTTTTCCAGCTGAGGCAAAAGGGTATCCATCTGAAGCTAATATTTAAATAGCTTTATAATGCCTTTCTATAGAAGGAACACATAATTACTTTTTAATTATATTTTAACTTAAGAATCAAATTCTTATTCTTTATAGTTAACACAGGGGCAATTGTCTTATTTCAAATATATAGGCCCCATAAGAGTACTTCTTCTCTAGAACTATTTTTAATAATTCAGATTTTCAGTGTGAACTAGAATACTGGATAAAGAATCATGAGACTTGGTTTCTATTTCCTGACACTGTAACTAATTTGGTATTCTTTTGGGACAAGGCATTTGACCTCTTTTTAGTTTAGTTTAACCAGCTGTAAATTGTTATAAAAATGATTCCTGGCAGAGAAAATCTGCAAAGTTGCTTTTATTGGGGAAAATATAGTTAAAATATCATGAATAATTTTTGAAAATTAAAAAAAAAGTTAATAAATTTAAGAAAAAAACAAAGAAGTTACTTCCTGTTTGTTATAAGTGAATGTCTTGGTGCATAATCCCCTTGCACTGTTGCTGCTGCTGCTGCTAAGTCGCTTCAGCCGTGTCCGACTCTGTGCGACCCCATAGACTGCAGCCCACCAGGCTCCCCATCCCTGGGATTCTCCAGGCAAGAACAGTGGAGTGAGTTGCCATTTCCTTCTCCAGTGCATGAAAGTGAAAAGTGAAAGTGAAGTCGCTCAGTCATGTCCGACTCTTTGCGACCCCATGGACTGCACCCTACCAGGCTCCCCCTTTCATGGGATTTTCCAGGCAAGAGTACTGGAGTGGGGTGCCATCGCCTTCTCCGCCTTGCACTGTAAGTGCTTGTAAAGATGTATTTCTGGCATAGATAGAATAAATATTAATTGTTAATTTCTCTTTCACTTAGAAACACATAGGAGAACTCTTTAGCTTCCTTTTAAGGACATTTTAAAACAGCAAAAGGCACTGTCTTTTTTTCCTTTTGTTAATAAGACAATGGGAAAACCGAAGTCCTCAGGGGATGGTGTGAGAATGTGGGTACCAGCGGGGTTTGGCTGCTGGTGTCTGATCCTTTCTTGTTAAAATTGGTCAGACTAGAAACTAAGGATAGAGGATGTCTAAGTCATTTGCTCCTGTTGTTGTTGTTCAGTCACTAAGTCATGGCTGGCTCTTTGCAAACCCATGGACTGTAGCACTCCAGGCTTCTCTGATCATGGGATTTTCCAGGCAAGAATACTGGAGTGAGTTGCCATTTCCTTCTCCAGGAAATCTTCCTGACACAGGGATTGAATTTGTGTCTCCTACATTGGCAAGGAGATTCTTTACCACTGAGCCACCAGGGAAGCCCAGTTGCCCTCCTGAGGTTCCTTCAAACTTAAAAAAAAAAAAAAATTAACATGTCCTCACCATTATTGTGGAGAAGGTAATGGGACCCCACTCCAGTACTCTTGCCTGGAAAATCCATGGTAGGCTGTAGTCCATGGGGTTGCTAAGAGTTGGACACAACTGAGCGACTTCACTGTCAATTTTCACTTTCATGCACTGGAGAAGGAAATGGCACCCCACTCCAGTGTTCTTGCCTGGAGAATCCCAGGGACAGGGGAGCCTGGTGGGCTGCAGTTTATGGGGTTGCACAAAGTCAGACATGATTGAAGCGACTTAGGAGCAGCAGCAGCAGCAGCACCACCACCACCACCATTGTTGCTTATGGAGCTTTTTCCTTTGCTAATTCCTGGCATTGAAGTTACCCTTCAGATGGGATGGTCCCATGGAATGGAAACAAATCTCAGTTCAGTTCAGTCAGTTCAGTCACTCAGTCGTGTCCGACTCTTTGCTACCCCATGAGTTGCAGCATGCCAGGCCTCCCTGTCCATCAGCAACTGCTGGAGTTCACTCAGACTCACGTCCATTGAGTCAGTGATGCCATCCAGCCATCTCATCCTCTGTCATCCCCTTCTCTTCCTGCCCCCAATTACTCCCAGCAACAGAGTCTTTTCCAATGAGTCAACTCTTCGCATGAGGTGGCCAAAGTACTGGAGTTTCAGCTTTAGCATCATTCCTTCCAAAGAAATCCCAGGGCTGATCTCCTTCAGAATGGACTGGTTGGATCTCCTTGCAGTCCAAGGGACTCTCAAGAGTCTTCTCCAACACCACAGTTCAAAAGCATCAATTCTTCTGTGCTCAGCTTTCTTCACAGTCCAACTCTCACATCCATACATGACCACTGGAAAAACTATAGCCTTGACTAGATGGACCTTTGTTGGCAAAGTAATGTCTCTGCTTCTCAATATGCTATCTAGGTTGGGCATAATTTTTCTTCCAAGGAGTAGGCGTCTTTTAATTTCATAGCTGCAGTCACCATCTGCAGTTAGAAACAAAGTTAGACTTCTCTAAAAACCAGGGATTAATCAGAGGTGCAAGTACATTCATCAATATCGACCACATTTTGATTTTTACATTTGCTAATTCACTTTAAAAAAGGAGACACCGTTTGCAAACATCACAGCTAAAATTACTAACTTAAGGCCTAAATAATTCATATTGTTTGTCAGTTCCTATTTCTAATTCAAGAAACATTGCTCATGTCCAACCCCAGCCTGTTAGAAGGAGGCCTGGGAGAGTTTCACAGTGTGTTTTCAAAGTACATGATGGCATCACACTTTATTTCTCTCCTTGACCATTTTTAGTTACCAAAGTCTCTGGGAAACTGAAGTAGCCAAGTTTTACATCAGAGATGAAAAGATTTCCAGATTAGTCCTGGGTCTCCAGAGAGTACCTAAAGGGCTTAATAGTATTAGTGTATGTTTATTATTAGGCAGTCCTTTAGAGGACTTTTAGAAGTCTAGTGCTTTATATTTTAAAAAATAATAATAAAGAAGTTTTGTTTTTTTCTGAGAAGTTAAAATGTTAAAAGTAAACTCACTGTCTGCAAAAAAGAGAAAGAGTGCAGGAAAAAAACGCATCTCAGAGGTAAGAATAAAGGACTAAAAGAGTTTTGATAAAATAAAACAAAAATACAGTGTTTAAAAATTGTGACTAATTTTCCAAAATGAAATGAAAGTTAATTAAAAAAAAGAAGCTACATTCTGTTGTAAGTGAATGGATAGGTGCATGAACCTCTGCACTACAATTGTTTGCAAAGATATCTGTCTGGTATAGATAGAATTAACGTTAATTGTTAATTTCTCTTTCCTTTCAAAGGAAGCACGTAGGATAAATTTTGGCTTCCATTTAAGGGCATTTTAAAACAGTAAAAGTCAAAAGAATACTTACTTTTTACCTTTTGTTAATAGAACACCAACTGCAAAGACCTGTATGAGTTTTGGTGAAATGAAAGAGGATTTACTCCTCTTCACTAGCTTCCCAGGTGGCTCAGTGCTAAAGAACCTACCCACCAATGCACGAGATGTGGGTTCGATCCCTGGGTTGGGATGATCCCTTGGAGAAGGCAATGGCAACCCATTCCAGTATTCTTGCCTGGAGAATCCCCATGGATAGAGGAGCCTGGCAAGTTACAGTCCGTGGGGTCACACAGCCAGACGGGACTGGAGTGACTTCACACGCACACATGTATTCCTCTTCAGGTTGCCCCAAGTTCCACTGCCTACTTTAAATGTCCATCCTGTCTTGCGTGGCTTAACAAAATTGACAATCTCTGATTGAAATCCTGTGTTTATATAATAGACATCAAAATTTGTTAGGGTCCCCTCTCTAGCAGAATAGAAGTTTCTGATGAACCCAGAAAAGACATCAAGAATATATTTTTTTTTCAAGCTGGTGAAGAAGAATCATAAATTATTCTCTTCTAAATTGAGCTACAGGTACTTCTAGTCAAATGTAACTTATGTAAACTTTCAAATATACTTACATGTTCCCCTGCAAGTAGTTTAGGTGAATCATTAGAACTCATGCTATTTACCTAGTTATTTAACTTGAGAGAAACTGAATGGTAACAGTGAAATACTTCAGGAAAGCTTGACAGGAAACAGCAGTATTTTTGACATGTCAAAGTAACATTGTCTGTTATAATACGTGATGACAATTTCAGGATATTGTGTCTTCCTTAGTAAATTTAGGACATGAATTCATACTAAATATACACACTTCATTTCTAAAAAGTGATTCATCTCATCTAAATATATAGGAAAAATGATTATAGCAATTAGGATGAAACAGAAGACTTGGTGCTCAGGTCTGCTGCTATAAATAATTTACTGGAAAATAGAACTTGGAAAAAAAATGGGAGAGGTAAAAAACTAAAACATTTTTAAGTAAATGTGAACTATGTCTGTGTATTCCAAGCTTCAGAAATATGGGAAAACTGTGTAATAAATTTTAATTATCCCAAAGAATAGCCAGAACTACATTTTTACAAAAATACAGAGTATGGGGGAGGTTTTGCTTGCTTTTAGAAGTCTAGCTTAATTGTTATAATTCAAACTGAAAGAAATAATAAAAGTAGTAGAGTCAAATTTTCCTTATAAACAGCTAAGTTGTTATTTAGTTATAAATTAACTAATTTCTGTTTAAGGCTTTTTGGTTCACTAAAATTCTTATGGTTAAATTCTTCGCTGAACAGTGTTGTGCATACGCATAATAAAAGTTCTAATGTCATTTAATGGGATTTCATCTCATTTTGTAGCCATCCTCACAGGTTGGGCAGTTTAGTTTGTCTTAAGTTAGCATCTTTTCAAAGGTTGATTCTATGGTCTGTCCTTAGACCATATAAATAAATAAAACCTTGACAAAAAGTGTGTGTGTATGTAGATTGTGTGTTTATGTTATTAAAACTGTGCATCATTTTTCATACTTGTATAAAGGGAGTAATAGTATACAACATACCTTAGATGACATCTTTGAGCCTTAAACAGGATAATGACCATAAAATGCCTCCTTATAATATGTATAAAATAAATTTAGATATTTTAATTAATATTGCAATTAGAAGTATTTATTAATGTTCAAAAATCTGAGCACCTATTTTGTAGCAGATATGGATATAGTAAAACTTACTTTGTATACTCTCAGTAGTCCAGTTTCATAATTTATAATTGATAAGTAATATATAATTTGCATACCATATAATAATGCATGCTTGAATTTTTACAGACAAACCTTTCTGGGAAATTCATGTAGTACCATAGATATTAACTTAAAAATATTTATCTAGGCTAGAGTAAGTGAGTTCTTAGCTTGAGTCAAGAATTCTCAGTAAAAATTACTATGGATAAAGAAAATATTATATATTTCTTTCTTTTTTTTGTTCATTCTTTTTCTCTCTCCAATTCTTCCTTTTCTATTTTCCTTTATGTGATTAATTTTTTTTCTTTCTTTACTCCTTCCTTCCTCCTCTCTTCTTTCTTATTATTATGGTTATTATTGCTCAAAGATGATGGTTATTATCTTATTAGATGGTTATTATTACTCAAAGGCTGAGACACATTTTACCCTCTGTATGCTTCAAAACTAGGTTTATGAATACAACATATTTCCTTATACAGATATATGCAAAATAGCAAAATACACCTTGTTCTTGCATAAAGACATGGCTTTCCAAGGAAGCCGAGTCAGGGACTGATTAGATTTTTGTTCTTCTAATGTGTGTTTTATTTGGGGCTGCTGTACCTGTTAGCACTGTTGAGGTGTATCTGTATTGAGTTTATTTTCTAGCTTAATTCAAGAACTTTGAAATATATTTAAGATGATTTTGTAAAAATGCCTATTTTACAACATGGACCTCTGAATGCCATGTTGGATTCATTTCTGTCAGTGAGGAAATACCGAACAGTTCTAACTTGGTTTGAAATTTTGCTTTTTATTGTATATCAGAGGTATTAATTACTAAAATAAATGATGCAACTCAGAATGATTATGTAGAGATTGGGTTAAAAGTTATGTGGGCCAGAATTACAAACTTTGGAACCAAAGAATGAGTGGATTATAAGCTACCTCAGTTGTATATCAGTCTCCTATATATCAGATTGAATAAGCTTTTCTGGTATGGGAATACAATAAATTACTACTAGATTGTGAGGCAGTATATTTGGGCTCACCAGGTGGTGTAGCTGTAAAGAATCTGCTTGCCAATGCAGAAAAAGAAAGAGACATGGGTTCAATCCCTGAGTTTGGAAGATCCTCTGGAGTAGGAAATGGCAACCTGCTTCAGTATTCTTGGCTGGAAAATTCCATGGACAGAGAAGACTAGAGGGCTACAGTTCATGAGGCTGCAAAGAGTCAAATATGACTGAGTGACTGAGCATACACACACACATATTTGGGAATTAAATGACCCTCAAAACAAGATAGCTGCATTCATCGACCAAACTACTAATGAATTGAATTAGTGTTTTGTTAGTAAACCAGCCAACATTCAAGGTGTGTCAAATGAGAATAAATTTAATGTAAGAAATTGGTTACCTGCAGAATCTTTGGAAGATCATAGGAGGGCAAGCCAAGAAATCAAGAAACTGCATACAAGAAACTGTTAAACAAGAAATCAAGAAACTGCATAATTCCCAGGAAAGCAGTGCCTGTGGCCCCAACCTCCTGAAGAACTGAAGAATACCCAGAAGGCGATGCAAATGTACACTTGTCATTTATCCAGACCACTGAATGTCGCTGCCGAAGAGAATAAGGGTATCCTCTTCTCTGTTGCCAAAGCTTCTCACTGATGGACTATAAACTGTGATCTGGTGGTAAGAGTTTCCATCAACAGAACGTCCTGTGGTCCAGGGGAGAGTCTGAAGATGGACGATGTTGCTGACATGACACTAGCTGGTCTTGTGAGAGTTGTCCACAAGCGGTTGCAGTAATGCGTCTGAGTCTAAGAGCATTCCCATCATTGGTCTGTGAATGCTCACTATCTATTAGACCTGTAGGATATATTGACCCAGGGAGGTGTTATTTCTCTTTCTTTTATTTTGCATTGGATGATGGTGAAACACAGAGATTTATGACGCCTTAAAAAAATGTACTCATGTTAACAAACCTAGCAGTAATTGAGGATACAATGAGTAATATTTACAATCTTCTACAGAAACAGGCCAGTGTATTTATTTAACATCTTTATTTTACATCAATTTTAGATACATAGAAAAACTGTAGATAGTACAGAGAGTTACCATATGCTTTCATCCAGTTTCTCTTTAGTTAGTATCTTACATACACATGGCTCTTTTGTTTTAACTGGTGGACCAGTATTGATGCATTATTATTAATATTAAACTAAAGTCCCTACTTGATTCTTATCTCTTTGGTGTTAACATCTTTTTCTCCAGGATCCCATCCAGGACACCACATGACACTTAGTTGCCATGTCTATTTAGGCTCCCCTTGGCTGTGAGAATTTCTCAGACTTCCTTTGTTTTTGATGGTCATGACAGTTGTGATGAGTCAAATTGGTCAGATATATTGTACTATGCCTCCCAACTAGAATTCATCTGATGTTTGTCTTATGATTAGATGGCAGTTACAGGTGTTTTAGGAGCAGCACTATAGAGATACAGCACCGTTTCGTCACATCATATAAAAGGTACATACTATTGTGATTTACATGAAATGTTACATGACTATATTGATTTATCACTGTTAGTCTTGACCTTGATCACACACTGATCAGTTTTCATTCCAATCCTAAAGAAAGGCAATGCCAAAGAATGCTCAAACTACCACACAATTGCACTCATCTCACACACTAGTAAATAATGCTCAAAATTCTCCAAGCCAGGCTTCAGCAATATGTGAACCATGAACTTCCTACTGTTCAAGCTGGATTTAGAAAAGGCAGAGGAACCAGAGATCAAATTGCCAACATCCACTGGATCACAGAAAAAGCAAGAGAGTTCCAGAAAAACATCTATTTCTACTTTATTGACTATGCCAAAGCCTTTGACTGTGTGGATCACAATAAACTGTGGAAAATTCTGAAAGAGATGGGCATACCAGACCGCCTGACCTGCCTCTTGAGAAACCTATATGCAGGTCAGGAAGCAACAGTTAGAACTGGACATGGAACAACAGACTGGTTCCAAATAGGAAAAGGAGTATGTCAAGGCTGTATATTGTCACCCTGCTTATTTAACTTCTTTGCTGAGTACATCATGAGAAATGCTGGGCTGGAAGACACACAAGCTGGAATCAAGATTGCTGGGAGAAATATCAATCACCTCAGATATGCAGATGACATCACCCTTATGGCAGAAAGTGAAGAGGAACTAAAAAGCCTCTTGATGAAAGTGAAAGAGGAGAATGAAAAAGTTGGCTTAAAGCTCAACATTCAGAAAACGAAGATCATGGCATCTTGTCCCATCACTTCATGGGAAATAGATGGGGAAACAGTGAAAACAGTGTCAGACTTTTTATTTTGGGGGCTCCAAAATCACTGCAGATGGTGACTGCAGCCATGAAATTAAAAGACGCCTACTCCTTGGAAGAAAAGTTATGACCAACCTAGATAGCATATTCAAAAGCAGAGACATTACTTTGCCAACAATGGTCCGTCTAGGCAAGGCTATGGTTTTTCCAGTGGTCATGTATGGATGTGAAAGTTGGACTGTGAAGAAGGCTGAGCACCGAAGAATTGATGCGTTTAAACTTTGGTGTTGGAGAAGACTCTTGAGAGTCCTTTGGACTGCAAGGAGATCCAACCAGTCCATTCTGAAGGAGATCAACCCTGGGATTTCTTTGGAAGGAATGATGCTAAAGCTGAAGCTTCAGTACTTTGGCCACCTCATGCGAAGAGTTGACTCATTGGAAAAGACTCTGATGCTGGGAGGGATTGGGGGCAGGAGGAGAAGGGAACGACAGAGGATGAGATGGCTGGATGGCATCACTGACTCGATGGACGCAAATCTAAGTGAACTCTGGGATTTGGTGATGGACAGGGAGGCCTGGCGTGCTGTGATTCATGGGGTAGCAAAGAGTCGTACACGACTGAACAACTGAACTGAACTGAACTGAACCAATGCAGGAGAAGTAAGAGGCAGGAGACGTAAGAGGTGTGGTTTCAATCCCTGGGTGGCAAAGGTCTCTTGGAGGAGGACATGCAGCCCTGTCCAGTATTCTTGCCTACAGTCCATGGGGCTGCAAAGAGTCGGACACAACTGAAGCCACTTAGCATGCACGCAAGCAATATATATACATAACAGTACAGAGGAACTTATTTGCAAAGCAGAAATAGAGACATAGCTGTAGAGAACAAATTTATGGATACTATGGCACGGAGGGGTGAGGGAAGAATCAGGAGACTGGGACTGACATATATACACTACTGTGTATAAGAGATAATTGATGAAAACTTTATGTACAGTATAGGGAACTCTATTCAGTGCTCTGTGGTAACTTAAATGGAAAGAAATCTGAAAGAGAGAGGATATACATATGCATATAACTGATTCACTTTGCTATAGAGCAGAAACAAATACAACATTGTAAAGCTACTATACTCCAATAAAAATTAATTTAAGGAAAGGTAGGGAGGGCTAGAATGTACGGGGCCCTGAGTGCTGGGCTGGAGTTTTCAATGCAGGCGCCATAGAATCTTTCCAGCAGGAAGCTCAGTGATCAGTGCTGTGTCCCCCAGCACCTGCCACCTGGTGGGGTCTGGATGGACTCCAGCTTGGAGTCAGGGAAGCTGAAGACAGAGGTGAGTCTGTAGTGCTTGAGATGACCTAGCCGAGGAGCTGAGGGCTGAATGCTGGTCACAGCAGAAACGGAAGTAGTGAGTGGGGACCCAGAGACGTAGAGCAGTCAGCCTGGCAAATGACACAGGGGGTCAGAGAGATCCTCTTGGGCCAGTCTTGTGACTAGAGGGCCATTAGTAAGGAAGGCAGGGACAGGTGAAGCTGGAGGTGAGTTCTAGACGACTGAATTTGAGGTACTTGTGAGATAATGTCAGATTGGAGTGTTAAAAATGGGATTACTAAAGCTAGACAAACTGTCTGAATAGGAGGCAGCTGAGGGAAGGTTGAATCTCAAGGATGTTAAGTCAGCATTTACAGAAGATAAACGCAGGAAGTAAACACAGACTGGAGGTGTTCTGGGAGGGGTTTTTATATTATCATTTCTGACAATATGACTTCACATTTGATTAGAAAAACCTTGTACTGAAATTGATGGGGGTCTATAGTATGTGTCAGGATGGGACATTCCATTCAAGTGAGTGGAATTAGAAGATAAATTAATAAGTGTGATAAGATTTTGTTGTTTACCATATCCCAATTTACACTAAAGCAGTGGTTTTCCATGTGTGGTTGCTGGGAAACTGGGACCTGATCATCTTGACACCATTCTGGGCCTTTTGAACAGAAACTCTGAGGTGGGCCCAGAACTTTCCAGGTCATTCTGATTCATGCTGAAGCTTGAGAGCCAGAGCATAGAGCTGTGGGCACCTGCAGATAACCCTCCGCCCTGAGTATCAGGAAACAGAGCAGTGGTCCTAGGACCATGAACGTGGGGCAGATGGCAGGTCGCCCCTCCTTCCCCGTCACACAGTGGGGGTGGGAGTGTAATTGACTCCTTGGTCTTTCTAATATGGCACAAAGAAAACTCAGCTCTCATCATCTTCCTTAATGATGCCCAGTCCCCTCTTCATCCTTCCTGTGTGCTGTGGGTTGAGCTGTGCCCCCTTCATCTTTGCAATAAATGTGGAAGTCCTAACCCCCAGTATCTCAGAATGTGACCTTATTTGGACATAGACCCTTGATCATAGAGTTGATCAAGTTAAAATTAAGTTACTGGCTGGGTCTTATTTTGTATGATTGATGTCCTTAGATAAAAAAGGTAATTTGTACAGAGAGACAGACACACACCGAGAGAAGATGATATAAAGACCCCCAGGAGGAAGACAGCCATGTGACTGGAGCAATATATCCATAAGCCAAAAAACACCAAGGATTGCCAGTGGACCCCAGAAGCTGGAAGAGGCAGGGATATATTTTCCCTTAGAGCCATCAGAGAAAACATGAGCTCACTCGACACCTTGATTTTGGACTTCTAGCTCCCAGAACTCTCAGACACTAAATTCTGTTGTCCAAAGCTACCCAAGTTTTGGGACTTCATTATGGCAGGCCTAGGAAACAAAACCACTGCTATAAACTCTTTAGTCAAGCTGCTGACTCTCAGTTACATCTGAAACTATTTGGTAGACACCCACAAAAATGTACAATCAAATACTTCTGGCACTGTAGATGGAGAAGCATTTTTAGAAATGAGGACACTTCCAAGAAAGGTTGGTTTCTGGATGGAAGTTCTGGTTTTAAAGTTTGACCAACCATACACAGGTAAAAACTTAATTATTCTGAATATATGTTCTATTAGTTTAAATTTTATATTTTTTTAAAGACATAATATTCAGACCTTCCCAGGCGAACACAGCCTGGGATTGTACTTCCTGTAGGGAGTTGGGATGTAACACAAAGCATACCTCTTATGACCACAGAGAAGGGAAGGCAGGTACTATACTGGCATAGCCGGGTATTAGAAGGGGGCTCCAGGTGTTAGAAGGGGGCCCCAGGAAGCACAGGGGCTCCAGTGCTTCCACATTAGGCTTACTTTTCCTAAATTGAATGGGAGTTGTTGCCACACTTACTCCCTTGAGTTCAAGTTACAGCTGGAAGTTACAGAAAAGACTGTGAAAGCAATCTTATTTTGTCGACACTGTTGCTGGGGAAAACTCTTAAGACCCAATCAAAAATTGGGCCAAATAACTAAATAGACATTTCTCCAAAGAAGACATATGGATGGCTAACAAACACATGAAAAGATGCTCAACATCACTCATTATTAGAGAAATGCAAATCAAAACCACAATGAGGTACCACTTCACACCAGTCAGAATGTCTTTGATCCAAAAATCTACAAGCAATAAATGCTGGAGAGGGTGTGGAGAAAAGGGAACCCTCCTACACTGTTGGTGGGAATGCAAACTAGTACAGCCACTATGGAGAACAGTGTGGAGATTCCTTAAAAAATTGCAAACAGAACTGCCTTATGACCCAGCAATCCCACTGCTGGGCATACACACTGAGGAAACCAGAATTGAAAGAGACACATGTACCCCAACGTTCATCGCAGCACTGTTTATAATAGCCAGGACATGGAAACAACCTAGATGTCCATCAGCAGATGAATGGATAAGAAAGCTGTGGTATATATACACAATGGAGTATTACTCAGCCATTAAAAAGAATACATTTGAATCAGTTCTAATGAGATGGATGAAACTGGAGCCGATTATACAGAGTGAAGTAAGCCAGAAAGAAAAACACCAATACAGTATACTAACACACATATATATATGGAATTTAGAAAGACGGCAATGATGACCCTGTATGCAAGACAGCAAAAAAGACACAGATGTGCATAGCGGACTTTTGGACTCACAGGGAGAGGGAAAGGGTGGGATGCTTTGGGAGAATGGCATTGAAACATGTATACTACCATGTAAGAATCGAATCGCCAGTCTATGTCCGATGCAGGATAGAGCGTGCTTGGGGCTGGTGCATGGGGATGACCCAGAGGGATGTTGTGGGGAGGGAGGTGGGAGGGGGGTTCGTGTTTGGGAACACATGTACACCCGTGGTGGATTCATGCCAATGTATGGCAAAACCAATACAGTATTGTAAAGTAAAATAAAGTAAAAATTAAAACAAAACAAAACAAAAACAAACAAAAAAAGAATCCCTTGGACTGCAAGGAGATCAAACCAGTTAATTCTAAAGGAAATCAGCCTTGAATATTCATTGGAAGGATTGATGCTGAAGCTCCAATACTTTGACCACCTGATGTGAAGAGCCAATACACTGGAAAATATCCTGATGGAGATATTCAGGAGATAAAATATCCTGAAGGAGAAGGGGGCAGCACAGAAGAGGTGGTTATCAATGAGCATGAATTTGAGCCAACTCTGGGAAATTGTGCAGGACAGGAGGCCTGGCATGCTGCAGTCCATGGAATCGCAGAGTTTGACACAACTTACTGACTGAAAACAACAATGATATAAATAATCATTAATTAAAGAGATAGGGTTTAGAGGCCATCAATAAAAACATGCAACTGTGAAATACCCAAAATACATCTAATAGCAGTTTTCAATGCTAATTTTGAAAGACAGACTTCAGTGAAGACTTCAAGAGGCTGTACTGTTGGCCATGAGAGAGAGCTGTCCCTTCAAATCAGAAGCAAGGCTAAATATTTGGAATTGCAAATAATGTTTGCAATGGAGGAGTTCTTAATTAGCCTACTGCAAGATGCAGATAAATTATGCTAGCAGAAGTTTCCAAATGTTCCTAAAAAGAAAAAAAGAGAAAAAGAAACTCATATATCCATAACTATCTCCCATTCCTTTCAATTAATTAATTCAACAAATATTTATAATATCAGTTATTTGCTTGCATGTGGTAGGTCATGGAGATAGCAGTGAAGAAGATCAAATCAACTCTCCTCAGTTGAGCTCATACTCTAGTAAATTATTTTTAAAAACTTTGTGATTTGCCCCGTCTCTTCTCTCAAAATTGCCCATATGTGGGTGAAGTTAGGAAAGTCAGGGATTTAGAGTGAAGTAGGAGAAGGCAATGGCAACCCACTCCAGTACTCTTGCCTGGCAATCCCATGGATGGAAGAGCCTGGTAGGCTGCAGTCCATGGGGTCACTAGGAGTCAGAAATGACTGAGTGACTTCACTTTAACTTTTCACTTTCATGCATTGGAGAAAGAAATGGCAACCCACTCCAGTGTTCTTGTCTGGAGAATCCCAGGGACAGAGGAGCCTGGTGGGCTGCCATATCTGGGGTCACACAGAGTCGGACATGACTGAAGCGACTTAGCAGCAGCAGCAGCAGCAGCAGGAGACAGACTGAACTATAAAGTTGAACTATAAAGAAAGCTGAGCGTCAAAGAATTTATGCTTTTGAACTCATGTTGGAGAAGACTCTTGAGAGTCCCTTGGACTGCAAGAAGATCCAACCAGTCTATCTTAAAGGAAATTAGTCCAGAATATTCATTGGAAGGACTGATGCTGAAGCTAAAACTCCAATACTTTGGCTACCTGATGTGAAGAACTGACTCCTTGGAAAAGACAATATGGAAGGTATGAGAAATTCTGGGAAAGATTGAAGGTGGGAGGAGAAGGGGACGACAGAGGGTGAAATGGTTGGATGGCATCACCGACTCAATGGACATGACTTTGAGTAAACTCTGGGAGTTGATGATGGACAGGGAGGCCTGGTGTGCTGCAGTCCGTGGGGTCACAAAGAGTCGGACATGACTGGGCAACTGCACTGAACTGAGGAGACAGACCTCTGGGCAGAGCAGCTGGAATTTGTTAAGTGGAGTCAATTGGAGTTTTGTTTCCCCTAGACACTTCAAGGACAAAGTTAGTGGCTGGAGCTGAGCTCTGCTGGAATAGATAAGATGACTTATTTACCACTCAGGAGGTCAGGGAAATCTCGTTGACTGCACATGTACAGAAAGACTTCTCAGGGGGCAAAAAAGTAGAGAGTGTCATCCCATAAGTGTTGTTAAACCTCCCACAAGCCTCTACACTGGAATTCATCTTGGCAAAAAGATGCACACACATATTGGGAAGGGTCCTAGAGCAAGTCAAGTATCGAAAAGTAATGAGATAATTGGCTAAAAGTAAAAATGATCCAGAAGAACTGCCCTATATAAATGATTGAACCACCTCTTTATTGTACTTCTCCTTATCAGGGAGGATGGCACAACCTTTCTCTATGTATATGCATTTCTGCCTTGCTTCTGTCTTAAATAAATAAACTACTTATCTGTGTTCTCTCTCATATACTATGCTGTATCTCTGATAATAAAGCTTGCACCTGTTTTTGAGAAATTCATTTTTCAAACTGGGGCAAGAGTTAGGCAATTTTGCTTCTTGCCTCTAGTCCCTGGTGGGCTGGTGGCTCGGATTCCTGAGTGTCATCCAGGCTACCCAGGTGCAATTTCTGGGCGGGGAACTAAGATCTTGTTTCAGGACCACTTATTGCTGTCACTCAGAGAATAAAAGGACAAATTACATTTTCTTTCTTAGTGACACCAAGCATCCCATTGAGGAAATTAGGAATCATGGTTCTAAGCAGAGAATTTTGCCCAATATAAAAGATATTTCTTAATATTATTTTCCATTTTATGGTCTTTACTCCATTTATGGAATTTTATGACTTTTTCAAGACACCCAAACTATAGAAACAATTTCCATACATTACAATACTCAAGACAGCCCTCATATTGAATTTTCAGAGTTGGTGGGTACTTAGCATGGATCCAGTTTAACCTTCAAATAATCATTTTTCAATAAAAATAGAAGTTACTATTTGTATTTGATGTCTTCATAATGCAAAAATCAGCAGTCATTAAAGGTGTGGGAAGCTTCTACATGTCTGGTTCATACTTGAGAAGTTGTTTTTCTCAGATGATAGCTCTCTTCCTGTTCTTTTATCTTAGCTTTGTACGTGCCTAGGCACCTGTAGCACCCTGCTTTCTTTGAGGAGCACATTAATAAGAAGGTGGAGCAGCCCCAGGGAGACAGGAGAATCCTCTTCACAGAAAAAGCAGCTGCACAGGCATAGTTCCAAAAACTTGGTATGTGCTGAGAGAGTCAGACCTTAGAAACCAGTTACCAGCCCAGGCAACCCACTGGATTTTTTAATATATAAAGCTACAGTCATTTAAAATAAACTGAGTGTTGATTTAAGATGGTCATAAAATCGTCTTTCAACAGAGTGAAAATGTGGATAAGAGTAGTGTTTTACAAAGAGTTCTGATATTGTTCAAGCTGATTGGAATACTTGAGTAAGTTGGTTCACAGATGAGCCAGGCAGCAGGATGGGAGCCTGTGGGATCAGGCATCAGAGTCCTGTACCCACTGAGTTTGTTGTTGTCGTTCAGTTGCTCAGTCTTGCCCGACTCTTTGCAACCCCATGGACGGCAGCATGCCAGGTTTTCCTGTCTTTCACCATCTCCCAGAAATTGATCAAACTCATGTCCATTAAGTCGGTGATGCCATCCAACCATCTCATCCTCTGTCACCCCCTTCTCCTCCTGCATTCAATATTTCCCAGGATCAGGGTCTTTTCCAATGAGTCAGTTCTTCCCATCAGATGGCCAAAGTACTGGAGTTTCAGCTTCAGCATCAGTCCTTCCAATGAATGTTCAGGACTGTATTTCCTTTAGGATGGACTGGTTTGATCTCCTTGCTATCCAAGGGAATCTCAAGAGTCTTTTCTGTCATGACAGTTTGAAGGCATCACCTCTTCGGCACTCAGCCTTTTTTATTGTCAAGCTCTCACATCTGTACCTGACTACTGGAAAAACCAGTATTTGACTATATGGGCCTTCGTAGGCAAAATAATGTCTCTTCTTTTTAATATGTTGCCTAGTTTTGTCATTGCTTTTCTTCCAAGGAACAAGTGTCTTTTAATTTCATGGCTGCAGTCAGCATAAAAAATTATTTTGGAGCCCCAAAAATAAAGTCTGTCACTGTTTCCATTGTTTCCCCATCTATTTTCCATGAGGCGTTTGGACTAGATGCCATGACCTTCATTTTTGAATGTTGAATTTTAAGCCAGCTTTGTCACTCTCCTCTTTCACCTTCATAAAGAGGTTCAATTCCTCTTCATTTCTGCCATTAAGGTGGTGTTATCTGCATATCTGAGGTTATTGCTGTTTCAACTAGCAGTCTTAATTCCAGCTTATGCTTCATCCAGTGCAGCATTTCACATGATGTACTCTGTATAGAAGTTAAATAAGCAGGGTGACAATATACAGACTTGACGTACTCTTTTCCCAATTTGGAACCAGTCCATTGTTTCATGTATCATTCTAACTGTTCCTTCTTGACCTGCATACAGGTTTCTCAGGAGGCAAATGAGGCAGTCCAGTATTCCCATCTCTTTAAGAATTTTCCACTGTTGGTTGTGATCCACACAGCTAAAGGCTTTGACATAGTCAATAAAGCAGAAATAGATGTTTTTCTGGAACTCTCTTGCTTTTTCCATGATTCAGCGGATGTTGGCGATTTGATCTCTGGTTCCTCTGCCTTTTCTAAATCCAGCAGGAACATCAGGGAGTTCATGGTTAACATACTGCTGAAGCCTCACTCAGAGAATTTTGAGCATTACTTTGCTAGCACGTGAGATGAGTACACTTGTGCAGTAGTTTGAACATTCTTTGGCATTGCCCTTCTTTGGGATAGGAAAGAAAACTTACATTTTCCAGTCCCGTGACCACTGTTGAGTTTCCCAAATTTGCTGCCGTATGGAGTGCAGCCCTTTAACTGAGTTTGCAGAGTCACAAAGAAGAAGCTGACTCTTGGGGTCACCACGCCTCCTTTCAACACACACTCAAGGGCTGTGGGATCTGCCCAGTGACCTTTACACTGTAAGTTCTCAGAGGGAGAACAGGATCCCAAAAAAGACTGAGCACAAAATTCTTACCAATTTGGCAGGAAAGGGGGTCAGATCTTGTTAAAATTTATTTAGAGAAATCAGAGAAATGTGATGTGTCCTATTTCTGAGCACTGTAATAGTCGTCAAGTCATAGCTAATATGAGTCAAATATGATAAAATTTTAGGATTTATGACAGAAATATCTAGACAGGGAATGCTTTGACGATACTAAAGACTTTTTATGTTATTTTACATGATATAAACAGATTATTCATAATTTTTCTTTAACCAGTTACAGAAATATAGATTTATTTTAAAATTATTGAAATAATGACCAATTTTCTACTTATTATCCATGTGTGCAGCTTAGTCTCATAGCCATGTTAAATTCTTTGCAACCCCATGGACTATAACCTGCGAGGCCCTTCTGTCCATGGAATTCTCCAGGAAAGAGTACTGGACTCGGTAGCCCATTCCCTTCTCCAGGTAATCTTCCTGACCAGGATAAAATGCAGATTTATTATCCATATTCAAATGCTAATATTTCACTTAAAAACAGATATATCAAATGACTAATCAAAGTATTAAGTAGAAATTATGGTTACCACATTTCTTTCAAATATTAATGATGGTGTTTACATCTAAATAACCCAATGCAACATGCTATTTTACAAAGGGAGGAGACATCAAGTGGGGAGAGAATAAAAAAGTGAAAGGAAATAAGAAACAGCAAAACTGAAAAAGAAAAAAAACAAATTAGCTGTAAAATGATATGTTTAGGTAATTTTTTAAAAGCAATTACTTTCAGTTCCTCAAAGCACAGTCTTGAAACATATTCGTACTTTTACCCAAACAAAATTAAGTAGAAGATGTTAGTGACTTGTAGCATCTAGTATAGCTTTGGTGTTTTCACACCCTCCTCTTTGCCAATCCCTCCCCAGTGTGTGTGTGTGTGTATGTGTGTGTGTGCGTGTGTGTGTGTGTGCGTGTGTGTGTGTGTGTGTGTGTGTGTGTGTGTAATGGCATGTATCCAAGTCAATACCCATTTCTGTTCACCTAGGGCACCTTCTTGTCTAAACCCAATAATAAGAATAACTGACTGTCACTTGCAGGGTTAGTTGCGTCCCCAGATCTAAGACCAGTTCTGAATTCAGACAAAAGGAGAATCAGTTTTTCAGCCTTCTGAGACTCACAGTCAAACTGCTCTGTTACTAGTCATGAGAGGACTTTTCAGACGATTAGAGTGAGTTTAACTTTCTGCATCTTCTCTGCAGCCCTGGTTTGGAGATCTCCTTAGCATAGTGTCTGTGTGACATCAGGGGTCGCTTGTTCATGAGGCCAGCCCTTACAGGATTCTTGATTTAAGCTGCTGCACTCACTTCTCTTCCTGAAAATGACAATCTTATCATCCAGTGGTTAAAACTAAGAACTTTGTGTAATTCTTGAAGTGTTTATTTTCTTTATACGTAAAGTGTATACTTGTTTATACTTTTCTTTATACTTAAAGTGTATACTTCTTTATACACCTAGTTTGCTTAGAACAGTCTCAGTTTATGTTTGTGTCCCTAGAAGAAATATTAAGATCCTTATTCAGTCCCAAGGTCTTCTGGCTTTACCCAATTTCAATTCCATGGAATAGCCCTATACAACACATCAAAAATCCTGCTGGCATTACTTTTAAAATATATTCAAAATATCTTAGTATCTAGTATTCGTTCATTTCTCCCCGTTTCCAACACATTATCATTGTCCACATTCTTCTTTTTTACTTGGATTATGGCAACAGGCTTTAAACTGGTCTTCCTACTTTTATAATTGCTTCAATTATATTCTAATTTCAGCCCAGGGCTTCCCTGGTGGTTGAGCTGGTAAAGAATCTGCCTGCAATGTGGGAAACCTGGATTTGACCTCTGGGTTGGGAAGATCCCCTGGAGAAGGGAACGGCTATTCACTCCAGTATTCTGGCCTGGAGAATTCCTTGGACTGTATATCCATGGGGTCACAAAGAGTCAGACACGACTGAGCCACTTTCCCTTTCACTCAGCACAGGAGAAAACTTATGTCACACCCTCATTACAACTTTCCAATAACTTTCCATCTAAGAATACATCTCATCATCTTTTCATGCCTTATAGGGCCTGACATGATCCTACTTTTGCTTCTCTTCCATATTGTGTGTTAACCTTCTTTTTACTCAAATTTTTTCCAAGTGTTGGACTTCATGCAGCGTTGTAGACATGTTGAACTCAACTCCCATCTGTGCGATTTTAATCATTTTCCCCTAGAACTCTCTTCCCCTGGTCATTGCATGAGTACAGCCCTGACTTCATTCAGAGGTCTTTCTCCACCCAGAAGTCAGCTCATTTTAGACACTTTCCTAGCTACATTTTTTTTTTTTAAGAAGCCGCCTTTATTTAGGGCAGGAAACAGAAATAACAGTAGGTATTTCAAGCAGAAAGAAATATATTTTAAAAATTAGGAGCTTACAAAGTTAATAGATGGAAAAGAAATCAAGTTTTCAGCACAGCACCACTGACTTTGGGTCGCACCCCTGTAGAGGTCAGGAAATAGCTGAAATAGCTGATGCACTGTTACATCTTACTGTATACCTGCCCTGAAGCAAGTATTAGACAGTGGACCCTGGTACCTAGGACATGCTCACATCTACTTGCCTGGTAGTTGGTTCTGCAAGGTTCTCATTCATTGAGTGTTCCACATCTGTTTTAAGAACATCTTCCTGATAGAACCCAAACCACTCCTAGTGTTTAGGAGCTGTGAAAAGGCAGTCTGGAGATGGATCTTTTTCTCTGAATCCTGGTAAAGTTATAAGGGAGGTATGAGGCCTGGAGGAAAGCCAAGAGACAGCAGGTAGCACACACTCCCGTGGGTTTTCTCACACTCTCTTCTTGAGTCTGCTTTATGCTTTTCCAAAGCACCTACCACTACCAAAAATATTTAATTGTCTGCTTGTTATTTTCTCTCTTTCCTAACAGAATCTAAACTCCAAGACAGGGATGAGAAAGATGCCTGTTGGCTCAGAGCACAGTACCTGAGATTCATGAGCAGAACGTGAGCAGCCATAAAGGAATCAATCAATTTATATCTTCCTTGGACAGATAATCATAGTCAAAATGCTGTGAAAATAAAAAGGACATTCCATTCCCTGTAGAAAGTCTTATTTGAGGAAGATTCCATTGGATAGGAAAAAGGGAGTCAATTAAAAGTCACATGAGTCAATTGGGGAGAAATTAAGTTTTAGCTTAACAATATTTTGTGGGGAATGAAAATAATCAATAGATTGTACTTTTTCAGTTATAAGTAGAAATTATGTTTACTTCTTTAGAAGGGAAAACCAAATGAGTATCTGATACTTGGAAGCAGCAGTAACTTTCCATTCTTTTTTCTGCCTCTCACTACTCTCCATGGGAGACTGATCTGAATGATATGACTGAAATCTCTGTGTGTGCTGGCTTAGCCTGATCCCCTCACTCCCCAGACTTGACTGCTGGCAGCCTAGATGCTAAAAGCCAACTGGGCCAACCTCTGCCCCTGCAGGGGTAGCCTGTTATTATCAAGATGTTCTATCACCAAGGAGTTAAGTTTGATTCATGTGCAAAGAAATAGGAAAGTATTTTGACCTCATGGGTGAAACTATGCTCTTCAATAATAAAGCAGATTTTCTTTATACTTACTGTCTTCTGTGTCTGCTACAGTAATTTTCAACCTTTAGATACATATTGAAATGACCTAAGAGCTTTCAATATTCTGGTGCTAGGTCACCTCCAGAGATGCTGATTTAATTGTTTTATGGGGCAGACTTGAGCACTGGGATGTTTAAAAGCCCCCAAGTGGTTCTAATAATAAGCCAAGGCTACATGTGATTACTTTGTAGCAAGGAATGTTAATCAATGTCTTCAAAACCCAACACAACACAAGTGAAATTTGTATGTTTGTTGCTTATCTTATGGATTGAATTGTGTCCCTCAAAAATATTGAAATCCTAACTCCTGGTATCTGTGAATGTGACCTTATGTAGAGTCTTTAAGATGTAACCAAGTTGAGAAGGGGCCTTTCGGTGGGTAATACAATCTGAGTGATATCTGTAAGAGGAAGGACACAGAGAAGAGAGTACCGTGTGGAGATGAAGCAGATTCGGGCTAACATTGCCACAGGCTGAAGAATGCCTGGAGCTAGGAAAAGCTGAA
Source organism: Ovis aries (assembly GCF_016772045.2). Taxonomy (NCBI): domain Eukaryota; kingdom Metazoa; phylum Chordata; class Mammalia; order Artiodactyla; family Bovidae; genus Ovis; species Ovis aries. Next base: position 3,106,449 of record NC_056059.1, read on the forward strand.
AGAAGTCAGGAAGGATCCTCCACAAGAGCTTTCTGGGTGGACTTCTAGCTCCAGAACTGAAAAAGATACATTTCCCTTGTTTTAAGTTATGTAGCTTTAGTACACTGTTATGGCAGCCCTGAGGAACTAATCCATGTTACTTGAAAGGTCTTCTTCACAATGCATTTCAAAGACTAGAAAACTGTAAGACAGCTTAGAATTTCAAGTGCAGCCTTGAAACAGGCTTTGGGATGCTGCTAAGCTCCTTATTAAAAAGCGAGACATCACTTTGCTGACAAAAGTTCATATAGTCAAAGCTATAGTTTTCCCAGTAGTTATGTGCAAGTGTGAAAATTGGACCATAAAGAAAACTGAACATCAAAGAGTTGATGCTTTTGAACTGTGGTGTTAGAGAAGACTTTTAAGAGTCCCTTGGACTGCAAGGAGATCCAACCAGTCAATCCTAAGTGAAATCAATCCTGAATATGCGTTGGAAAAACTGATGCTAAAGTTGAAGCTCCGATACTTTGGCCACCAGATGTGAAAAGCCAACTCACTAGAAAAGACTCTGATGCTGGGGAAAATTGAAGGCAAAAGGAGAAGGGGATGACAGAGGATGAGATGGCTAGATAGCATCACCAGCTCAATGGACATGAATTTAAGCAATCTCCAGGAGATAGGGGAGGACAGGAGAGCCTGAGGTGGTGCAGTCCATGGGATTTCAAAATGTTGGACACAGCTGAACAACAGCAAGCTCATCATTAGACAGAGCCCTCTTGTTATCTAGATTCTGCTATAGTCATTCTTCAGAGATCACAGTTACAGAATCCCCTGGACACTCATTTAAGGAGTGTGTCATTCTGAATCACTTACAAGAAGGGACTCTTAAAAATGTTCTCAATTAGATGGCAGAGGAGTAAGACAGGGAGATCAATTGCCTCCCCACAAATTTATCAAAAATCACTGGAATATGGAACAATTCCTACTGAACACAACTTCTGAACAATAGCAGAAGACCCCAAACTTCCAAAAACTTTCACAAGTCAACCTTCTTAGAATGAGGTAGGACAAAAGATAAAGACACAAAAAGAGACTAAGTATTTCAGGAAGAGGACTCATGCCTTTAGTGGGGGAGGGAGTCATGAAGGAGAAGTTTCCATGCACTAGGAAACCACCTCACAGGAGGAGCCAAGGGAGAGCTATGGAGCCTCAGAGTGCATCTTGCTCTGAGTGGGAGCTCAGAGGGCAAAACACAGAGAAAGTTCACTGCAAAAATCACTGCCGCTAACCATCAACACTTCTCACAAGCCTCAGCCCAGACCAGAGGGTAGGGACAGGTTGCCGAGTGAAACAACTAGCAAGCCTCTGCCTTTATCAGAGGGTGGAGGTGGCAAGAGGCTCCAACAAAGATCCCTGGGAGAGGCTGGGGGCTGCTGGCCATGAGGACATGCTGAGAAGGCTACTTTGACCCAGCTGCAGAATTAGGTGTGACTGCAGCTGCCAAACCCAGGGAAGGTGCCTGAGGTGGTGGACAAAACCCTGCTGATGTGGTTCTGATGCAAGAGGTGGAGCTACTACCAGGCTGTAAGCAGGCACAGGTTACTGCCCACACCATTCTGGGGGCTTAAACAGTATGGCTCTTCACAGGGAGCCGTGAATTGGGGAATCTTCCTCTGGAGAGCTTATGACCACCTCAAGCTGTAACAACATCCAACAGGTCTCTATTGCCCCAGGCACTCCCTGGTGCATCCCAATTATAGCTGCCCATTTTGAACCTCCAGGCCAAACCTCCATAGTTGGTAAACTGTGGCCCAGTAGCCAATTCAGTCCAATACCTGTTTTTGTAAATACTAAAATTTTATTGGGACACAACCATGCCCATTCATATATTTATTGTTTTGACAGCTGCAATGTCAGAGATGGGTAGTTGTAATAGATACCAAATCTCCTGAAAAGCCTAAAATAGTTACTATCTGATCCTTTATGGCAATAAGGAGTTCATGAGCCGCAGTCAGCTCCTGGTCTTGTTTTTGTTGACTATACAGAGCTTCTCCATCTTTGGCTGCAAAGAATATAATCAATCTGACTTTGGTGTTGACCATCTAGTGATGTCCATGTGTAGAGTCTTCTCTTGTGTTGTTGGAAGAGGGTGTTTGCTATGACCAGTGCATTTTCTTGGCAAACTCTATTAGTCTTTGCCCTGCTTCATTCCGCATTCCAAGGCCAAATTTGCCTGTTACTCCAGGGGTTTCTTGACTTCCTACTTTTGCATTCCAGTCCCCTATAATGAAAAAGACATCATTTTTTGGTGTTATTTCTAAAAGGTCTTGTAGGTCTTCATAGAACCGTTCAACTTCTTCTGCATTACTGGTTGGGGCATAGACTTGGATTACTGTGATATTGAATGTTTTGCCTTGGAAATGAACAGAGATCATTCTGTCGTTTTTGAGACTGCACCCAAGTACTGCATTTCAGACTCTTTTGTTGACCATGATGCCTACTCCATTTCTTTTAAGGGATTCTTGTCCGCAGTAGTAGATATAATGGTTATCTGAGTTAAATTCACCCATTCCAGTCCATTTTAGTTCGCTGATTCCTAGAATGTCAACGTTCACTCTTGCCATCTCTTGTTTGACCACTTCCAATTTGCCTTGATTCATGGACCTGACATTCCAGGTGGTAATTGCAGCCATGAAATTAAAAGATGCTTACTCATTGGAAGAAAAGTTATGATCAACCTAAATAGCATATTGAAAAGCAGAGACATTACTTTGCCAACAAAGGTCCATCTAGTCAAGGCTATGGTTTTTCCAGTGGTCATGTATGGATGTGAGAGTTGGACTATCAAGAAAGCTGAGTGCTGAAGAATTGATGGTTTTGAATTGTGGTGTTGGAGAAGAGTCTTGAGAGTCCCTTGGACTGCAAGGAGATCCAACCAATCCATTCTGAAGGAGATCAACCCTGGGATTTCTTTGGAGACAATGTTGCTGAAGCTGAAATTCCAGTACTTTGGCCACCTCATGCAAAGAGTTGACTCATTGGAAAAGACTCTGATGCTGGGAGGGATTGGGGGCAGGAGGAGAAGGGGACGACAGAGGATGAGATGGCTGGATCGCATCACTGACTCGATGGACATGGGTCTGAGTGAACTCCAGGAGTTGGTGATGGACAGGGAGGCCTGGCGTGCTGCGATTCATGGGGTAGCAAGGAGTCAGACACGACTGAGCAACTGAACTGAACTGATCCTTTATGGAAAAGATTTGCTGAACCTTGCTATAGGTTGACATACTCTTTTTGGGACTTCCCTAGTGGTTCAGTGGTTAAGAGTCCACATTCCAAAGTAGGAGAAACAACTTTGATTCCTAGTTGGGAAAATAAACATCCCACATGCTGTGGGGCAACTAAGCCTGCTTGCCACAACTACTGAGCCAGTGCACTCTGGAACCCCCATGCAACAACTAGAGAGAAACTCACATTCTGCACCTATAGAAGTCTGTATACTGCAACTAACACCCAACACAGGCAAACAAAAAACAAAAACAAAACAAAACAATCCTACAGAAGCAAAAAAAAAAAAAAAAAACCCTCTATACTCTCAATGAGAGGGCTAGTTATAAAACCTAATTTATGCAAAGATACTGAAGATTGCTACTGGCTTTTATGTGTCTCTCTCAGATGGCATTTACTCACTAATAGAAGACTTCTGAAGAGAAATGTCATGAAACAAATAAATCAATATCTCATTTTGTAATTTCAGAGTCCACAGCAAATGAGGAAAGATGTTTCTACCACCTTTCTAATTATATTACTTACTCCACTTGTGCTGTTATTTACCATGCATGTACTTTGCCTGCTTGGCCTGGTATTTTGCTCTTTGGCTGTTGAACCCTTTAATGTGTTATTATCTTTTCTATCAGCTCATGGATTTACATCTGGTTGTCAGAGGTCTGTAAGCAGCAGCAGTCACACACATGATGGCCAATGGCATGGCCTTTACTTCTATTAGCCAGAGGTACAGAAGCTCCTGGACTGCCGTTCTGTCCATTTCCAAATAAAGAGTTCATGGAATATTTATTTATATCTAAAACATACATATATGGGATTGCAGAATACAATTTGGCAGAAAGGAGAAGAAAAAGCTCTTGTAGAAATGACAGTTGGCTTGTTATTGTAAATATTTATATAGGATTTTGAGGTTTGCAAAGCACTTTGCAATGCTAATTTAATCTTTTCTACATCTTTGTGAATGTATTTGTATTTCCACTTCACAAGTGAGATAACAGGCTCACATTAAACAGCTCCTCAGTGAGAGAGGTAAAACAAATCTATGTTTTTAGGTACACAATCTCACACTTTTCTAAGTGTCTGTATTGTTGTTATTATGGGAAAAGGTGTAGACCAAAGTGATGGAGTGAAGTTAAAGGAACTCTGCAAGGGCAAGGTTGGGACGGGAAAAAGCAGTTTTCCTTCCTGCAGAAAAAGGCAATTTTTCTTCACTGCAAGGAAGAGAAAATAAGGGGATTTTTTTTCAGAATTTTGTCCTTCATGTATCTGTTCATTCATTTTAAAATGTTTATCAATAACCTCTAATGTGTCAGGTATAGTTCCAGTATCTGGAGACACAAAAATGAGCAAAAGATCCTTGTTTTCATGAAGTGTGTATTTTGGAGAAAAAAAAAGATAAACAATATACATATCACTTTAATCATTGATAAGTACCCAAGAAGAAAAAGCAAGCAAACAAAGAAACAGAGAAGGGGCTTATAAAGTGTCAGGATATCAGGTTGAAATTTTAGAAAGAGTGGTTAGAAAGGCCTCACTAGGAAAGCAACTGAGAAATTACCCAACACTCTGTTTATGTTATTTTGACTACCCTGTCTAACATTACAGCCCATTTTTCCATTTTCTCCTGGGAGGTATTTAGTATCCATACTAATTCTACTAAAAGTAAATTAATTGATTTATTGTTGAATGTTTTGAACTAGTTATGCTTACTAACTAATTAACCCAATCATTTTCCAAAGCACTGTAATAGCAAGTGACAAATTGTCAATGCTTGATGTATTGCATCAAGTTAGTTCAGCAGTGTCTCAGGTGGACAAAATGTTGCTTATGACAATCTAGTTACAGAGCCTTCATGTGAAAAACTGTAGCTCCCAGCTCAGTGGAACACTAACTTGGGTGAAATGAATGACTGCATTGATTTGTACAAGACTTCTCAACGCTAAAAATACAGAAATGCTAGAAATGTAAAAGTTGAGTTTACTGGCTTCTGCTGTCTTAGAAAATGAGACAGGAGATAACACTCCATTTCTCTTTCCACAGGCAGTGGACACTTATATTTAGCTTCTGAGATACTCAGACAGCCAACAGCCAAGATCACACCTGCTGTCCTCTTATGGGGCTTTGGAAGTGAGTTACAAAAAGAGGCAACCATTATTGATATTTAAGGAGGCTCACTAAATAAATAAATTCCCTTTCCTGGCACATGAATTTGGAAGCAAATAACATGAGAGTCAAAAATATCAGTTTCTAACTCAAAGAGGGGCTCTGTATCAACCTAGAAGGGTGGAATGGGGGTGTGGATATGGGAGGGAGGTTCAAAAGGGAGGGGATATATGTATACCTATGGTTGATTCATGTTGAGGTTTGACAGAAAACAGCAAAATTACATAAAACAATTATCCTTCAATTACAAAATAAATACACTAAAAAAAAAATCAGTTTCATGAGTGAGGAAACTGTGTGGAAAATATAGCCTAGATTTGTAGACAAGTGGTCTTGCTAATTTTGCTCCTTACATTAAATTTATCCCCTTAAATTATAGGACTATACCTTGTTGAGTTTATTTGCTGAGAACAAAGGAAAACAACCTCTCTGTAGCTAATTAGACCCTTAAAGCAGGGTTCGTTTCACTGATAATTTCCTAAAGAGTCTAGAACTACAGTGTAAATGGTATCTCCATGGGGTTGTGAAAACAGAAGTCCCATCCTGAACACGGTGGGCTGCGATGGTGCACAAGCACAGCTGAGAGGAGCTACCCCACGTCCAAGGTCAGGGGCTGAAGCCGGGAGGACCCCATGCCTGAGGGGTGGCGGCCAGGAGGAACTACCCTGCGTCTGAGGTCAGCGTCAGCAGCTGAGAGTGCCAGGCTGCGACAGCACGGGAGCAGCCAAGAGGAGCTACCGCTGCCCAAGGCCAAGGGCGGTGGCTGGGAGGAGCTACCCCACGTTCAAGGAGCAGTGGCTGCGGGCGCAGGAGGGCCTAGAGGAGCTACTCCACGTTCATGGTTGGGAGGGGCGGCGGTGAGGAGATACCCCTCGTCCAAGGTAAGAGAAAGGAAAGTAAGACGGTAAGTTTTGCGAGAGGGCATCAGAGGGCAGACACACTGAAGCCATACTCACAGAAAACTAGTCAATCTAATTACACTATGACCACGGCCTTTTCTAACTCAATGAAACTAAGCCATGCCCTGTGGGGCCACCCAGGATGGGCGGGTCATGGTGAAGAGGTCCGGCAGAATGTGGTTCACTGGAGAAGGGAATGGCAAACCACTTCAGTATTCTTGCTTTGAGAACCCCATGAACAGTATGAAAAGGCAAAATGATAGGATACTGAAAGAGGAACTCCCCAGGTCAGTAAGTGCCCAATATGCTACTGGAGATCAGTGGAGAAATCACTCCAGAAAGAATGAAGGGATGGAGCCAAAGCAAAAACAATACCCAGCTGTGGATGTGACTGGTGATAGAAGCAAGGTCCAAAGCTGAAAAAGGGCAATATTGCATAGGAACCAGAAATGTTAGGTCCATGAATCAAGGCAAATTGGAAGTGGTCAAACAGGAGATGGCAAGAGTGAACGTCAACATTCTAGGAATCAGTGAACTAAAATGGACTGGAATGGGTGAATTTAACTCAGATGACCGATATATCTACTACTGTGGGCAGGAATCCCTCCAAAGAAATGGAGTGGGCATCATGGTCAACAAAGAGTCTGATATTCAGTACCTGGATGCAGTCTCAAAAACAACAGAATGATCTCTGTTTGTTTCTAAGGCAAACCATTCAATATCACAGTAATCCAAGTCTATGCCCCAACAGTAATGATGAAGAAGCTGAAGTTGAATGGTTCTATGAAGACCTACAAGACCTTTTAGAACTAACACCCAAAAAACATGTCCTTTTCATTATAGGGGACTGGAATGCAAAAGTAGTAAGTCAAGAAACACCTGGAGTAACAGGCAAATTTAACCTTGGAATATGGAATGAAGCAGAGCAAAGGCTAATAGAGTTTTGCCAAGAGAACGCACTGGTCAGAGCAAACACCCTCTTCCAACAGCACAAGAGAAGACTCTACACATGGACATCACCACATGGTCAACACCGAAATAAGATTGATTATATCTTTTGCAGCCAAAGATGGAGAAGCTCTACACAGTCAGCAAAAACAAGACCAAGAACTGACTGTGGCTCAGATCATGAGTTCTTTATTGCCAAATTCAGAATTAAATTGAAGAAAGTAGGGAAAACCGCTAGACCATTCAGGTATGACCTAAATCAAGTCTCTTCATACAATGGAAGTGAGAAATAGATTTAAGGGATAGATCTGATAAATAGAGTGCCTGATGAACTATGGAATGAGGTTCATGACACTGCACAAGAGACAGGGATCAAGCCCATCCCCATGGAAAAGAAATGCAAAAAGCAAAACAGCTGTCTGGGGAGGCCTTACAAATAGCCGTGAAAAGAAGAGAAGCAAAAAGCAAGGAGAAAAGGAAAGATATAAACATCTGAATGCAGAGTTCCAAAGAATAGCAAGAAGAGATAAGAAAGCCTTCTTCAGGGATCAATGCAAAGAAATAGAGAAAAACAACAGAATGGGAAAGAATAGAGATCTCTTCAAGAAAATTAGAGATACCAAGGGAACATTTCATGCAAAGATGGGCTCGATAAAGGATAGAAATGCTATGGACCTAACAGAAGCAGAAGATAGTAAGAAGAGGTGGCAAGAATATACAGAAGAACTGTACAAAAAAGTTCTTCATAACCATATAATCAGGATGGTGTGATCACTCACCTAGAGCCAGATATCCTGGAATGTGAAGTCAAGTGGGCCTTAGAAAGCATCACTACAAACAAAGCTAGTGGAGGTGATGGAATTCCAGTTGAGCTATTTCAAATCCTGAAAGATGATGCTGTGAAAGTGCTGCATTCAATATGCCAGCAAATTTGGAAAACTCAGCAGTGGCCGCAGACTGGAAAAGGTCAGTTTTCATTCCAATCCCAAAGAAAGGCAATGCCAAAGAATGCTCAAACTACTACACAATTGCACTCATCTCACATGTTAGTAAGGTAATTCTCAAAATTCTCCAAGCTAGGCGTCAGCAGTATGTGAACTGAACTTCCAGATGTTCAAGCTGGTTTTGGAAAAGGCAGAGAAATCAGAGACCAAATTGCCAACATCCGCTGGATCATGAAAAAAGCAAGAGAGTTCTAGAAAAACATCTATTTCTGCTTTATTGACTATGCAAAAGCCTTTGACTGTGTGGATCACAATAAAGTGTGGAAAATTCTGAAAGAGATGGGAATACCAGACCACCTGACCTGCCTCTTGAGAAACCTATATGCAGGTCAGGAAGCAACAGTTAGAATTGGACATCGACCAACAGACTGGTTTCAAATAGGAAAAGCCGTACATCAAGGCTGTATATTGTCATCCTGCTTATTTAACTTATATGCAGAGTACATCATGAGAAACGCTGGACTGGAAGAAGCACAAGCTGGAATCAAGATTGCCGGGAGAAATATCAATAACCTCAGATATGCAGATGACACCACCCTTATGGCAGAAAGCAAAGAGGAACTACAAAGCCTCTTGATGAAAGTGAAATAGGAGAGCGAAAAAGTTGGCTTAAAGCTCAACATTTAAAAAACGAAGATCCTGGCATCTGGTCCCATCACTTCATGGGAAATAGATGGGGAAACAATGGAAACAGTGTCAGACTTTATTTTCTTGGGCTCCAAAATCACTGCAGATGGTGACTGCAGCCATGAAATTAGAAGACGCTTACTTCTTGGAAGAAAAGTTATGACCAACCTAGATAGCATATTCAAAAGCAGAGACATTACTTTGCCAACAAAGCTCTATTTAGTCAAGGCTATCATTTTTCCAGTGGTCATGTATGGATGCGAGAGTTGGACTGTGAAGAAAGCTTAGAGCTGAAGAATTGATGGTTTTGAACTGTGGTGTTGGAGGAGACTCTTGAGAGTCCCTTGGACTGCCAGGAGATCCAACCATCCATTCTAAAGGAGATCAGCCTTGGGTGTTCTTTGGAAGGAATGATGCTAAAGCTGAAACTCCAGTACTTTGGCCACCTCATGTGAAGAGTTGAATCATTGGAAAAGACTCTGATTCTGGGAGGGATTGGGGGCAGGCGGAGAAGAGGACGACAGAGGATGAGATGGCTGGATAGCATCAGTGACTCAATGGACATGAGTTTGAGTGAACTCCGGGAGTTGGTGATGGACAGGGAGGCCTAGCATGCTGCAATTCATGGGGTCACAAAGAGTCAGACATGACTGAGCGACTGAACTGAACTGATCCTGAGTACAGTGGTTTCCTTACTGTCTTCCCAGAGGTGAGGAGCATCAGGTAAAAGAGATTGGAGTGTTCCTTTAATGGAGCTCCTTCCATAAGGAAATATCAACACCCAGAGGGTTATCGTTCTTAAAGATTTCATTTGATCCAGCCTGATTTTCTCACATTAATATTAGAGAAGTGATAGATAAAGACTTATCACTCACTCTTGAAGTTAATGCGACCTTAGTTTTAACATCACTTACTCAGTTTAGAAAGAATGAAAACTTGCAAGTTCAGTTCAGTTCAGTCACTCAGTCGTGTCCGACTCTTTGCGACCCCATGAATCGTAGCACGCCAGGCCTCCCTGTCCATCACCAACTCCCGGAGTTCACTCAGACTCATGTCCATCGAGTCAGTGATGCCATCCAGCCTTCTCATCCTCTGTCGTCCCCTTCTCCGCCTGCCACCATTCCCTCCCAGCATCAGAGTCTTTACCAATGAGTCAACACTTCGCATGAGGTGGCCAAAGTACTGGAGTTTCAGCTTTAGCATCATTCCTTCCAAAGAAATCCCAGGGTTGATCTCCTTCAGAATGGACTGGTTGGATCTACCTGCAGTCCAAGGGACTCCCAATAGTCTTCTCCAACACCACAGTTCAAAACCATCAATTATTTGGTGCTCAGTCTCCTTCACAGTCCAACTCTCACATCCATACATGACCACAGGAAAAACCATAGCCTTGACTAGACAGACCTTAGTCGGCAAAGTAATGTCTCTGCTTTTGAATATACTATCTAGGTTGGTCATAACTTTTCTTCCAAGAAGTAAGCGTCTTCTAATTTCATGGCTACAGTCACCATCTGCAGTGATTTTGGAGCCCCCAAAAATAAAGTCTGACACTGTTTCCTGTTTCCCCATCTGTTTCCCATGAAGTGATGGGACCAGATGCCATGATCTTCGTTTTCTGAATGTTGAGCTTTAAACCAATTTTTTCACTCACCAGTTTCACTTTCATCAAGAAGCTTTTAGTTCCTCTTCACTATCTGCCATAAGGGTGGTGTCATCTGCATATCTGAGGTTATTGATATTTCTCCCGGCAATCTTGATTCCAGCTTGTGTTTCTTCCAGTCCAGCGTTTCTCATGATGTACAGCCTTTTCCTATTTGGAAGCAGTCTGTTGTTCCATGTCCAGTTCTAACTGTTGCTTCCTGACCTGCATACCGATATCTCAAGAGGCAGGTCAGGTGGTCTGTATTCCCATCTCTTTCAGAATTTTCCACAGTTATTGTGATACACACAGTCAAAGGCTTTGGCATAGTCAATAAAGCAGAAATAGATGTTTTCTGGAACTCTCTTGCTTTTCCATGATCCAGTGGATGTTGGCCATTTGATCTCTGGTTCTTCTGTCTTTTCTAAAACCAGCTTGAACATCAAGAAGTTCATGGTTCACGTATTGCTGAAGCCTGGCTTGGAGAATTTTGAGCATTACTCTACTAGCATGTGAGATGAGTGCAATTGTGTGGTAGTTTGAGCATTCTTTGGCATTGCCTTTCTTTGGGATTGGAATGAAAACGGACCTTTTCCAGTCTTGCGGCCACTGCTGAGTTTTCCAAATTTGCTGGCATATTGAATGCAGCACTTTCACAGCATCATCTTTCAGGATTTGAAATAGCTCCACTGGAATTCCATCACCTCCACTAGCTTTGTTTGTAGTGATGCTTTCTAAGGCCTACTTGACTTCACATTAGGATGTCTGGCTCTAGATGAGTGATCACACCATCGTGAATATCTTGGTCATGAAGATCTTGCCACCTCTTCTTAATATCTTCTGCTTCTGTTAGGTCCATAGCATTTCTATCCTTTATCAAGCCCATTTTTGCATGAAATGTTCCCTTGGTATCTCTAATTTTCTTGAAGAGATCTCTATTCTTTCCCTTTCTGTTGTTTGCCTCTATTTCTTTGCATTGATCCCTGCAGAAGGCTTTCTTATCTCTTCTTGCTATTCTTTGGAACTCTGCATTCAGATGTTTATATCTTTCCTTTTCTCCTTGCTTTTTGCTTCTCCTCTTTTCACAGCTGTTTGTAAGGCCTCCCCAGACAGCCGTTTTGCTTCTTTGCATTTCTTTTCCATGGGGATGTTCTTGATCCCTGTCTCCTATACAATGTCACAAACCTCATTCCATAGTTCATCAGGCACTCTATCAGATCTAGGCCCTTAAATCTATTTCCCACGTTCACTGTATAATCATAAGGGATTTGATTTAGGTCATACCTGAATGGTCTAGCGGTTTTCCCTATTTTCTTCAATTTAAGTCCGAATTTGGTAATAAGAAGTTCATGATCTGAGCCACAGTCAGTTCTTGGTCTTGTTTTTGCTGACTGTATAGAGCTTCTCCATCTTTGGCTGCAAAAGATATAATCAATCTTATTTCGGTGTTGACCATGTGGTGATGTCCATGTGTAGAGTCTTCTCTTTTGTTGCTGGAAGAGGGTTTTTGCCCTGACCAGTGCAGTTTCTTGGCAAAAGTGTATTAGTCTTTGCTCTGCTTCTTTCTGCATTCCAGGGGCAAATTTGCCTGTTAGTCCCGGTGATAGAAGCAAGGTCCAATGCTGTAAAGAGTAATATTTCATAGGAACCTGGAGTGTCAGGTCCATGAATCAGAGCAAATTGGACATGGTCAAACAAGAGATGGCAAGAGTGAATGTCGACATTCTAGGAATCAGTGAACTAAAATGGACTGGAATGGGTGAATTTAACTCAGATGACCATTATATCTACTACTGCGGGCAGGAATCCCTCAGAAGAAATGAAGTAGGCATCATGGTCAACAAAAGAGTCTGAAATGCAGTACTTGGATGCAATCTCAAAAACAACAGAATGATCTCTGTTCGTTTCCAAGGCAAACCATTCAATATCAAGGCTATGCCCCAACCAGTAACGCTGAAGAAAACTTGCAAAGGTGTTGCCAAAACTTCAGAATGTGCGCTGGTGCTGAATCAAATTTTGAAGACAGAGTTTTGGGTGAAGTAAAAAAATAGCTTTATTGCTTCACCATGCTAAGGCGGGAGGGACCATCAGGCTCATGTTCCTGAAAAACTGTCTCAACCTGGGGGAATTTGGTGAGGAGTAGTATAGCAAGGGTGAGGTTGCTGATGAGATTAGGGTGTGTGAAGTGCCTGTATTCACTTAATCTGGTCTCAGGAAATCTCTTGAGTTTCTCTGGTTCCCTTAATCTGACTTTAGATGGTCTATTCTGGAATGAAGAAGGCTAAGTCCATTTGTTGGGGTTGAGTTCCGTAAAGAACTATAAACAACTCAAAGATATTGTTCTGTGTATCCCCTGAAGTGGAACCAGGACCCTGCCCTAAGGCTGCACTATTGTTTCTTGGCTGCTCCTCCCTTCTCACTGCCTCCCCTTCCTTCAGTGATTAGAAATTATGTTAATCTGCTCTTTGTGACTCAGGGAGGGTCATGGAGCTGAAGCCTATTCCCTACAAATAAGAGATGGAGGAAAAGCTGCCATGCTGAGGGATCTCAGAGTCCTGGTAAATTTCAAAAGTACTTGTAAAAAAAAAAAAAAAGATGTATTAAAATTACCCAGCAAGGATAGTCAGTGCTTCCTTGGTAGTTCAGTTGGTAAAGAATCCGCCTGCAATGCAGGAGACCCTGATTCGATTCCTGGGCCAGGAAGATCTGCTGGAGAAGGTACAGACTACCCACTCCAGTCTTCTTGGGCTTTCTTTGTGACTCTACTGCTAAAGAATCTACCTGCAGTGAGGGAGACCTGGGTTTGATCCCTGGGTTGGGAAGATCCCCTGGAGAAGGAAAAGGCTACCGACTCCAGTATTCTGGCCTGGAGAATTCCGTGGACAGTCCATGGGGTCGCAGAGTTGGACACGGCTGAGCAACTTTCCCTTTCACTTTCTTTCCTAGTCAGTGCAAGGTGCGTACCCAGCACTGTGCTGTACTTGTACAGGCATGAAAGGTATCAGATATAAACTGTGCCCTCAAGGAAACTGTGACAGTCTAGACAAAAATAGCAAGCATAAATTAACAGTAACTAGCACAATACAGCATATTAGTTGTTATTGTGTTACTGAGTGAGACAAATTTTTAGGGACAAGGAGGCAGCTCTCTTAGAGCTGCATTCCTGGCTTTACAAAACTGAGAAATTCTAGGCAGTTCAGTTCAGTTCAGTCGCTCAGTCATGACCAACTCTTTGCGACCCCATGAATCTCAGCACGCCAGGCCTACCTGTCCATCACCAACTCCCGGAGTTCATTCAGAGTCACTTCCATCGAGTCCGTGATGCCATCCAGCCATCTCATCCTCGGTCGTCCCCTTAACCTCCTGCCCCCAATCCCTCCCACCATCAGAGTCTTTTCCAATGAGTCAGCTCTTCACATGAGGTGTTCAAACTACTGGAGCTTCAACTTTAGCATCATTGCTTCCAAAGAAATCCCAGGGTTGATCTCCTTCAGAATGGGCTGGTTGGATCTCCTTGCAATCCAAGGGACTCTCAAGAGTCTTCTCCAACACCACAGTTCAAAACCATCAAATCTTCAGTGCTCATCCTTCTTCACAGTCCAAGTCTTCCATCCATACATGACTACAGGAAAAACCATAGCCTTGACTAGATGGACCTTAGTTGGCAAAGTAATGCCTCTGCTTTTGAATATACTATGTAGGTTGGTCATAACTTGTGTTCCAAGGAGTAAGCGTCTTTTAATTTCATGGCTGCAATCACCATCTGTAGTGATTTTGGAGCCCCCCAAAATAAAGTCTGACACTGTTTCCACTGTTTCCCCATCTATTTCCCATGAAGTGATGGGACCAGATGCCATGATCGTGATTTTCTGAATGTTGAGCTTTAAGCCAACTTTTTCACTCTCCTCTTTCACTTTCATCAAGAAGCTTTTAGCTCCTCTTCACTTTCTGCCATTAGGGTGGTGTCATCTGCATATCTGAGGTTATTGATATTTCTCCTGGCATTCTTGATTCCAACTTGTATTTCTTCCAGTCCAGCGTTTCTCATGATGTACTCTGCATATAAGTTAAATAAGCAGGGTGACAATATACAGCTTTGACATACGGCTTTTCCTATTTGGAACCAGTTGTTGGTCCATGTCCAGTTCTAACTGTTGCTTCTTGACCTGCATACCGATTTCTAAAGAGGCAGGTTAGGTGGTCTGGTATTCCCATCTCTTTCAGAATTTTCCACTGTTTATTGTGATCCACACAGTCAAAGGCTTTGGCATAGTCAATAAAGCAGAAATAGATGTTTTCTGGAACTCTCTTGCTTTTTCCATGATCCAGCAGATGATGGCAATTTGATCTCTGGCTCCTTTGCCTTTTCTAAAACCAGCTTGAACATCAGGAAGTTCACGGTTCATGTATTGCTGAAGCCTGGCTTGGAGAATTCTGAGCATTACTTTAGTAGCATATGAGATGAGTGCAATTGTGCGGTAGTTTGAGAATTCTTTGGCATTGCCTTTCTTTGGAATTGGAATGAAAACGGACCTTTTGCAGTCCTGTGGCCACTGCTGAGTTTTCCAAATTTGCTGGCATATTGAGTGCAGCACTTTCACAGCATCATCTTTCAGGATTTGAAACAGCTCAACTGGAATTCCATCACCTCCACTAGCTTTGTTCTTAATGATGCTTTCTAAGGCCCACTTGACTTCACATTCCAAGATGTCTGGCTCTAGATTAGTGATCACATCATCATGATTATCTGGGTCATGAAGATCTTTTTTGTACAGTTCTTCTGTGTATTCTTGCCACCTCTTCTTAATATCTTCTGCTTCTGTTAGGTCCATACCATTTCTGTCCTTTATCGAGCCCATCTTTGCATGAAATGTTCCCTTGGTATCTCTAATTTTCTTGAAGAGATCTCTAGTCTTTCCCATTCTGTTGTTTTCCTCTATTTCTTTGCACTGATCGCTAAAGAAGGCTTTCTTATCTCTTCTTGCTAATCTTTGGAACTCTGCATTCAGATGTTTATATCTTTCCTTTCCTCCTTTGCTTTTCACCTCTCTTCTTTTCACACTATTTGTAAGGCCTCCCAGACAGCCATTTTGCTTTTTGCATTTCTTTTCCATGGGGATGGTTTTGATCCCTGTCTCCTGTACAATGTCACAAACCTCATTCCATAGTTCATCAGGCATTCTATCAATCAGATCTCAGCCCTTAAATCTATTTCTCACTTTCACTGTATAATCATAAGGGGTTTGATTTAGGTCATACCTGAATGGTCTAGCGGTTTTCCCTATTTTCTTCAGTTTGAGTCTGAATTTGGCAACTCTTACTTAATCTCTTCAGATTTCAGGTTTCTATTCTGTAAAATAAAGGGCTTGGCTAGAGTTTAGTCTAAATAAAAAACTGCTTTTCTGGAATAATAGCAACAAAAATAACCTTTGAATTTTTAAAGTTACAGTGAATTAACTGTTGTTTTCACATCAGCAATAGCAAAAGAACAACAAAAAGAAAAGGTAAATTGGTAAAAAGGTAATGAAGAAATATGCAAATTGAAAAAAACTCACTAAAGGTGCTAAGGAAGAAATCCAAACATAAGTATTTCAGAGTCTATGTCATTTGTTAAGAAGGTGGTGAAGAGGAGTCTTGAACTTGGAGTCTCTTAATATCAACTTATGAAGGGAAATGCATCAACAGCATGTTCCTAGGGTGTGCTTTTGTATAACCCAGACTGGGAGGTCGAATCTAATATGCGTTTTTTTTTGTTTGTTTGTTTGTTTGTTTTTTTTTTTTTTGTCCCAGCTCAGAATGCTGCTCCTTCGAAGAGATTGAATTGTCATCCTTGTGTTGTGCAAGGATCACATCAAGAAGTGATGAGGAGGACAGAAACAGACCCTTTATCCTCATTTGCTCCATATTCCATTGCTATATATTTTATAGAATGAGGAAATGGGAATTTGGTTTATTCCTATTGTTAAAAAAAGATGAGGCAGTTTTTTGGAAAAAAAACAATATTAAAGGCTACGTTTTGGTGAACCTGGAAATCATTGAGAATGAGAAAGGACTGCATTTCTTTTTCCTTTTTACATTTTTATTGGAATGTGGTTTTTTACAACATGGTGTTGGTTCCTGCTGCACAGCTAAGTGACACCTGTACTTACATCACCTTTTTTATTTTCAATTTTCTTTCCATGTAGGTCACCACAGGGCATTGAGTAGAGTTCCCTGTGATAAACAGTGAATTCTCATTAGTTATTTATTTTACATAGTATCAATAATGTATATCTGTCAATCCCAATTTCCCAATTCCTTCCACCCTTCTCTTTCACTTTGGTATCCACAAGTTTGTTCTCTGTGTCTGTGTCTCTATTTCTGCTTTGTAAATAAGATTGGCTATACTAATTTTTTCAGATTTCACATATATGCATTTATATATATTTATATATATATATATATATGTTTTCCTCTTTTTGACTCACTTCACTCTGTATGACAGTCTCTAGATCCACCCACATCTCTACAAATGACCCAATTTCATTACCCTTTATGAATGAGCAATATTCCATTTTATATATGTACCACATTTTTACTTATTCTTGTGTTGATGGACATTTAGGTTCTTTCCATATCCTGGCTATTGTAAACAGTGCTCCAATGAATTTGGGGTGCAGTGGTCAGAATTACCATCATCACAAAATCTGCAGACAATAAATGCTGGTGGGGGAGGACAGCAATTCTCTTACACTGTTGGTGGGAGTGCAAATCAATACAGCCACTACGGAGAAGTGTATGGAGGTTCCTTAAAAAGTTAAAAGCAGAACTATCAGATTACTTACTAATCCTACTCCTGGACACACACCCAGAGAAAATCTTGGTTCAAAAGAGTTTTTTTTTTTTTTTTTAATTTGCTGCAGACTGTAGGGACTCTATAACACACTGACTTATTTGGGCAGAAATCTTCCACTGACTTTGCACAACACATACCACACCAGCATTGCTGAGACTGGCCTCAAAATGGGGAAAGTAATTGTGAAAAGGTGGGCTTTTGAGGGAACCAGGGGAAAAACAGGCAGAAGTCCTCTCTCTAAACAAACCCAGTGTCTTTCTTGTGTTTTTGTTGTAAATTCACTCCAAAATATTTTTACAATTGAACTTTTCCAGAGCTGTAGTTTAGAATCAAGAGGGTTCATGTCCCTAATTTAATTTTGTGTAAAATGGTAAGAAGTAATCAACAAACCGATTATGATTCAGATTTTCTCAGTGCACAAAGAGTCAATTTCCTAAAACTTCCTTTACATTTTCAGTGACTGTGTGGAGCAGAGTTTACTTTTCATCTTACATGAAAGGAAAACTTCACTTTTGATTGTCTGTTTGGGTATTTCTTAAGCTGGAGTTCACAGGTGACAGATCTTTTGTTTAGAGAAATCTTTTAATGATCTTTTGGTATGAATAACAATGAAGCTGGGAGAACTAATTTCCTCTCCTTAATTGCTTAATATAAGTAAAATAACAGAAATTTGAAGTTTTGAGCTCTTGACTGGGCAATGTGAAGAGGAGGACAGGAGGCCACAATGTGAAGAGGACATGATGAAAGAAGGTCTTGGTTAGAGGAAATAAAAACACAAAAATTTCTTTAAAAATAAACAAATAATCAGGTTTAAAATAAGAGCAACTAGTAGGAAGTTTTGTGTGACCATGTTGTACCAATAAAATTAATGGCACTGATATCTAGTAATAACTTTAAAATTGCTTTCCTTTAACATTAAGCAGAATAGAAAGGATCTTTTTACTGATAGATACTAGTGAGAGACTTTAGCATACTTATTTCAGAGTAAACTATGCAAAAAATAAGTAAGACCATGATGGTGGTGATTTAGTACCTAAGTCATGTCTGACTCAGGAAATGTTAAACGACTGAGAAAAGCTTGTAAGAAACTCTGAGTTTCATGGCTTGATCCAATATTTTTGTGAATTCCTTGTTTTATTTCTCTGTGGTCAACTTTTTCTACTAACTGCTTGGTAACTTAACAGTTTGGCTTCTGAGTCAGCCAGTATATAAGCCTTAGGTTCTTTGTTATTTTCTGACTTTTGTTAGAATTTAAAATCCTAAATATTTTGTGAAATAAGTAAAATTAACTAGAAATTGTCAATTTAAGCTGGCTTAAAATTCAACATTCAAAAAACTAACATCACGGCATCTGGTTCCATCACTTCATGGCAAATAGATGGGGAAACAATGAAAACAGTGAGAGACTTTATTTTCTTGGGCTTCAAAATCACTGTGGACAGTGACTGCAGCCATGAAATTAAAAGAAGCGTGCTCCTTGGAAGAAAAGCTATGACCAACGGACTATAGCATATCAGGCTTCTCCATCCATGGGATTTTCCAGGCAATAGTACTGGAATGGGTTGCCATTTCCTTCTCCAGGGGATCTTCCTGACCCAGGGATTGAACGCAGGTCTCCTGCATTGTAGGCAGATGCTTTACCCTCTGAGCCACCAGGGAAGCCCCATGACCAACCTAGACAGCATATTAAAAAGCAGAGACATTACTTTGCTGATAAGGTCCATCTAGTCAAAGCTATGGTTTTTCTAGTAGTCATGTACAAATGTGAGAGTTGGACTATAAAGAAAGCTGAGCACCAAAGAATTGATACTTTTGAACCGTGGTGTTTGAAAAGACTCTTGAGAGTCCCTTGGACTGTTAGGAGATCAAACCAGTCAATCCTAAAAAAAATCAGTCCTGAATACTCATTGGAAAGACTTGATGCTGAAACTGAAGCTCCAATACTTTGGTCACCTGATGCTAAGAGCCAGTTCATTAGAAATGACCCTAATGCTGGGAAAGATTGAAGGCAGGAGAAGGAGGCGATGAGGATGACATGGTTGGATGGCGTCAGCGACTCAATGGACATGAGTTTGAGCAAACTCTGGGAGATGATGAAGGACAGGGATGCAGTCTATGGGGTCACAAGGAACTGGACATGACTGAGCAATTGAATAACAAAACTAGAAATTATAGACAATACATTAAATTAAAGCAATGAATATTGCTTTCTTTTATATACTCTGTTAGTGCCCCATCATTCTGCAAAAGTCTTGAGTCAAAGTTGGTGATATCAAAGGATGCTAATGGAGGTTTGAGAGAAGGAATTAGGATGAGGGATTAGACACACCCATAAAGCAATAGAAGAGAGAGGGAAGAAAGATGCTACAGGAGATGAGTGGGAGGCAGGGGTCCAACCATGCAGGAATCACCGGAATTTACATCTGGGCATAAAGTTGACAAAGCACCTCCTTCAGGAACTTCAAAAATACTTGAGGCAGTGGTGCAGTTCTTAGAGTACTTGAAATGAAGAAGTATTAAACTACTTTATTCTGAAAAAAGAAGGAACCCAGGAAGCGGGAGGACTTGAGACCACTTGGGTATCACTTGTCCTTCTGTCTGCAGCACTTGGAATCTCTCAGACTCCAGGGCTCCAGTCTCATTTTTGATGTAGTGTTATTTGTTAAGCTTAAGTGAGCAAACACAATGCAAATTGTTGTCAGAGAATATACTTAAGTAAATACAATATATTCAAAATGACATATTCACTTTGGGTAATGATTTTGCTCTTTGAAGTAATATATATATATATATATATATTATCTTGTATCCAATGAGTCATCCAACATTATTGTTAGTATCTCACAGTTTGGGATTTGAATATCTTAGCTTGAAATAATTACTTGCTGTTCCTGTATGTCTGTGTGTGCAGGTGGGTGTCAGGCACATGTACCTGTGTGAGTGTGCGCAGTTTAACAGGGAGTGAGCTAAAGTAGTCCATGGAACGACAAAATAAAGAATCCTCTCTCCCCTACTTTATGCCAACATGAATCTTAGGATTTTTAACATAGCTAGTGTTGTTGCTTATGCATTATTTATAAGATTCTGGGATTTCCAAGCTTTGCACTGCTGTCAGAAGAAAATGAAAGACTTAGATCAAGATGGGCACTGCTGCTGCTGCTAAGTCGCTTCAGTCGTGTCCAACTCTGTGCGACCTCCTAGAAGGCAGCCCACTAGGCTCCCCCATCCCTGGGATTCTCCAGGCAAGAATACTGGAGTGGGTTGCCATTTCCTTCTCCAATACATGAAAGTGAAAAGTGAACGTGAAGTCACTCAGTCATGTCCACCCCTTAGCAACCCGATGGACTGCAGCCTACCAGGCTTCTCCGTCCATGGGATTTTCCAGGCAACAGTACTGGAGCAGGGTGCCATTGCCTTCTCCGAAGATGGGCACTAGCATATGTTACATTTATATAGTTTGTTTTTTTCAAATTTAGAAAATTGCATTTATGAGATATGAGAAAGCTGTAACATGAACTTTCCTTGAAAGTAATATACTTTAGAAACACTATTCCCTTTGGGAGCATATTTGCTAACAGCATCCATACAGTGTGGTTTATACTTTATACTGCTGAATAATCTCAAAAGGTCTTGTTTTCATAAATGTCGTGTAAATGAGAGGCTATATAAACAATGCATAATCTGTCAGGTAGGGTTTGTTTTAACATGCATGCATACATGCTAAACTGATTTAGTCATGTCTGACTCTTTGCGACCCCCTGGACTGTAGCCTGCAGGCTCCTCTGTCCATGTAATTCTCCAGGCAAGAATACTGGAGTGTGTTATTATGCTTCCTCCTGAGAATCTTCCCAACCCAGGAATCCTTCCCGCATCTTCTGTGTCTCCTGCATTGGCAGGTGGATTCTTTACCACTAGCATCACCACATAGTCTGACCTAATAACATTTTTGAGAAGGAAATGGCAAACCACTCCAGTATTCTTGCCTGGAGAATCCCATGGACATTTGGTTGCAAAGAGCTGGACGCAATTGAGGTGACTTAACAATACCAGTTTTGAATTTATCAGTGTTGTATGCTTACATCTGTTACTCTAATTTAAATTTGCCTTTAAAAATATACTAACATTTCTTTTATTTTCTTGTAATTTTCAGACATAAACATGCAGCTAGGTTGTTTTAAACTTACATTGATGAAGTAATGCTGTTTACTTCAGGCTTTAACATATCTATGAAGATTGAACATATACTGTTTCCTGCTATTGGATAGCACATAGGTGTAGGATGTATTCAATGCTATGGAGTCAGTTGTAGAAATAGTCACAAAAATCACTTAGTCATTGACATGAATTAATGAGAATATCATCAAAAATTTTCTTTAATAAAATTGAACATGAATGCCATGTCTTCCTTTCCTTGGATTTTGGAGTAGAAGCAATGTATAGTGAAAAAGCATAGATGTTAAGACTATGAGATTTGGGTTCAAATCTTAGCTCTCAGTTTTATTACTTAGATTAGTTTAGGCATGGAGAAGGCAATGGCACCCCACTCCAGTACTCTTGCCTGGAAAATCCATGGACAGAGGAGCCTGGTAAGACGCAGTCCATGGGGTCGCTACTAGTCGGACACAACTGAGCGACTTCACTTTCACTTTTCACTTTCATGCGTTGGAGAAGGAAATGGCAACCCACTCCAGTGTTCTTGCCTGGAGAATCCCAGGGACGGGGGAGCCTGGTGGGTGGCCGTCTATGGGGTCGCACAGAGTCGGACACGACTGAAGCGACTTAGCAGCAGCAGTAGCAGCAGCAGTTTAGGCAATTTGTTAATTTTAGTGTCATCTACAAATGGAGCTAAGACTATTTAAATCATGAGAGCTACATAAGATGGTGAATAGAAAGTGTCTACGACAGTGCAGGCCCTCAGTGTTGTTACTCTTCGAGTGGTCTCTCATCTCAGCGCTCTCTAAAGCTTGGTGCCGTCATTATTCTGGCCCCACCTTGGCTATTTAACTCTTCCTCCTGCTGCATGTCCCAGGGGCATGTGACCCATGATATGCTTGGCTGGGAATGCTGGGCCCAGGGCTTCACTGCTCACCTTTGCACATCTGGCACAGTTCAGTGTCTGATGTATTATAAACAATCAGATTTAATATAATATATATTATGCAAAAGTATGATGTAATAAATATATTTGTATTGCTTATAAAGATATAATTGCTATATATAGTATTTTATAAAAATTTATTAATATATGATATATTATAAATATAGTCTCATTTAATATATATGATAGAATAAATATAATGCAATATAAACATAGTGTCATATTATGTATAAAATATAATATAATTAAAATATATAATATAATAAATATTTAATGCATAATATAAATGTAATATAATTTATAAATATATTGATAAAACAATAAAATTTTGTTTATTGAATAAACCTCTCAAGAAATTTTCCATTCTTGCCTAGGCTGCTTGAGGTTAAGTTTCTATATATTTCAAATGAAGGACTCCTGGAAAATGTAGACATTAATACTTAGAAGTGTGCAACCACTGAAGTTTCAATGTAAAAGCAGGCATGCTGTTTCCCAGAGCTAGTGGGGAGATATAATGGAAGGAGTACTTTTGCTAGAGAACCAATCAAGATTTCAACAGATGTGAGAACAGGTGATAACTTACTTTGATGGCTCTCAGTCCAAGTGCATAAGACGGGAACGATTACCTTCTCTTTCACCAACTAATACCGGGATATGTTTTTAAATGTTCAGTCATACCACTGTGCTGAGGGAAGGGGAGACAGTGAATTTCAGTATTGCAGTCTGCTAAGTTGTCCATCCTTGATATGTGTTAGTGAAGCTGCTGTTTAAACTGGAGCTTTTCAGGGGATGTGCTAGACCATATATTTTTATGTGAGACTATGGGAATATGTAGGCTAATCTTGACCCTTGAAGGGCTTCAGGAAAGACCAACTTTACTCCAGGCTCAATATAACCATCCTAAAGTAGATGGGGGAACACAAAGCAAATGCATAGGTTTGAGCAGAAGAGACTTGTTTTAGTCTGTAACTAGAAGTGCAAGACAACACAGCTTCAGATAGTCCTGTGTCTATTCTCACTGTATTCTCACTGTAATTCTCACTGTATACTGCCTAGACAATTTTATCCACACAGTTGGCCTCAGTTAATAGCTAGATGCTAGGATAGTCTTATTTTTAGCTTTGATTTACTCTCTGAGCTTGCTGTTGCTGCTGCTAAGTCATTTCAGTTGTGTCCGACTCTGTGTGACCCCATAGATGGCAGCCTACCAGGCTCCCCCTTCCCTGGGATTCTCCAGGCAAGAACACTGGAGTGGCCATTTCCTTCTCCAATGCATGAAAATGAAAAGTGAATGTGAAGTCGCTCAGTCGTGTCCGACTAGTAGCGACCCCATGGACTGCAGCCTTCCAGGCTCCTCCATCCATCCATCCATGGGATTTTGCAGGCAAGAGTACTGGAGTGGGGTGCCATTGCCTTCTCTGAGCTTGAGGTCTATATAAAAAATAGATTGACTTTTTTTTTTTCACCTGAACTTCCAAAAGTACTGAAAATTGAACATGTCCACAAGTGAACTCGTGACCGTTTCTTCCCATTTGACTCGGTGGCTCACTCTCTGACCTGTTCTTATCTCATACTGTTGCACCAGTTTTCATGCAGTTGTGTGTGCTACAAGACAAGCTTTTATCCTTACTGTCTCCTCTTTTTCACCACTGTGTTTGTTTTCTGTTGCTGTTATACCATGTTGCCAAGGTTATTTTATTGCCTCATAGTTGTGTAGGTAGAGATCTGGTATCATGTGAATTCTCTGTTCAGGGGCTCAGTGAGTTTAAACAAAGCAGCATCCAGGTCTCTGGTTCTCAGGGTTCCCTTCCAAACTCACAATTGCTGGCAGAGTAGTCATTGAACCAAAGTTTGTGTGCCTGACACAGAGGGAGGCCAAACAAAATAAAACATCCGAGTCTGGAGCATAAAAAGTTTATTGCAAAGGTCAAGCAAGAAGAATGAGCAGCTCATGCTCAAAATTTCCCAATGGCTATTGAGAAAGAGTTTTTATAGGTGAAAATGAGACAAAAAAGAATTCTTAAGTGAATAATGCAAAGTAATATAGGAAAACAATAGAATGGGAAAGACTGGAGATCTCTTCAAGAAAATTAGAGATACCAAGGGAACATATCATGCAACGATGGGAGCAATAAAGGACTAAAATGATATGGACCTAACAGAAGCAGAAGATGTTAAGAACAGGTGGCAAGATTACACAAAAGAACTGTTAATAACAGGTCTTCATGACCTGGATAACCACAGTATTGGAGCCACTCACCTAGAGCCAGATATCCCGGAGTGTGAAGACAAGTGGGCCCTAAGAAGCTTTACAAGAAACAAAGCTGGTGTAGGAGATGGAATTTCAGCCGAGCTATTTCAAATCCTATAAGATACTGCTATTAAAGTGCTGCACTGAATATGCCGGCAAATTTGGAAAATTCAGTGGTGACAGGACTGGAAAAGGTCAGTTTTCATTTCAATCCCAAGATAGGAAATACTGTTCGAACTAGTGCACAGTTGCACTCATTTCCCATACTAGCAAGCCAATGCTCAAAATCCTTTAAGCTAGGCTTCAACAGTATGTGAACTGAAAACTTCCAGATGTTCAAGCTGCATTTACAAAAGGCATAGAAACCAGAAATCAGTTTGTCAACAGACACTGGATCAATCAAAAAGCAAAAGAATTCCAGAAAAAAAGACATCTATGTCTGCTTTATTGACTATGCTAAAGCCTTTGAGTGTGTTCAGTTCAGTCACTCAGTCATGTCCAGTTCTTTGCAATCCCAAAGCAGCACACCAGGCTTCCCTGTCCATCACCAACTCCCAGAACTTGCTAAAACTCATGTCCACCAAGTTGGTGATGCCATTCAAGCATGTCAACCTCTGTCATCCCCTTCTCCTCCTACCTTCTTCAGGGTCTTTTCCGATCAGGCAGTTCTTTGCATCAGGTGGCGAAAGTATTGGAGCTACAGCTTCAGCATCAGTCCTTCCAATAAATATTCAGGACTTATTTCCTTTGGGATTGACTGGTTTGATCTCCTAACAATCCAGGAACTCTCAAGAGTCCTCTTCAACACCACAGTTCAAAAGCATCAATTCTTCAGGTCTCAGCTTTCTTTATGATACAACTCTCACATTCATATACGACTACTGGGAAAACCATAGCTTAGACTAGATGGACCCTTGTCAGCAAAGTAATATCTCTACTTTTTAATATGCTATCTGGGTTGGTCAAAGCTTTTCTTCCAAGGAGAAAGTGTCTTTTATGGGTTTGATCACCATCAGCGGTGATTTTGGAGCCCAAGAAAAAAAAGTCTGTCACTGTTTCCATGGTTTCCAAATCTATTTGCCATGAAGTGGTAGGTCCAGATGCCATGATCTTAGTTTTTTGAATGTTGAGTTTTAAGCCAGCTTTTCTCCTCCTCTTTCACTTTCTTCAAGAAGCTCTTCAGTTCTTCTTCACTCTCTGCCACAAGGGGGGTGGTGGTGTCATCTGCATATCTGAGGTATTGAAATTTCTGCCAGCAATCTTGATTCCAGCTTGTGCTTCATCCATCCTGGCATTTCACATGATGTACTCTGCATATCAGTTAAATGAGCAGGGTGACAGTATACAGCCTTGATGTACTCCTTTCCCGATTTAAAACAGTCCATTGTTCCATGTCCAGTACTAACTATTGCTTCTTGACCTGCATACAGATTTCTCAGGAGGAAGGTAAGGTGGTTTGCTATTTCCATCTCTTTAAGAATTTTCCAGTTTGTTATGATCAACAAAGCCAAAGGCTTTGGCATAGTCAATAAAGCAGAAGTAGATGTTTTTCTTGAAGTCTCTTGCTTTTTTGATGATCTGGTGAGTCATCCAGTGGATGTTGGCATTTGATCTCTAGTTCTTCTGCCTTTTCTAAAACCAGCTTGAGCATCTGGAAGTTCTCAGTTTTACATACTGTTGAAGCCTGGCTTGGAGAATTTTGAGCATTACTTTGCTAGCATGTGAGATGAGTGCAATTGTGCTGTAGTTTGAGCATTCTTTAGCATCATCCCTCTTTGAATTTGGAATGAAAACAGAACTTTTCCAGTCCTGTGGCCACTGTTGTGTTTTCCAAATTTGCTGGCATATTGAGTGCAGCACTTTCAAAGGATCATCTTTTAAGATTTGGATAGTTCAGCTGGAATTCCATTACCTCCACTAGCTTTGTTTGTAGTGATGCTTCCTAAGACACATTTGACTTCAGACTCCAGGATGTCTGGCTCTAGGTGAATGATAACGCCATCGAGGTTATCTGGGTCATGAATATCTTTTTTTGTGTAGTTCTGTGTATTCTTATCTCCTTTTCTTAATATCTTCTGCTCCTGTTAGGTCTATACCATTTCTGTCCTCTATTGTGCCCATCACTACATGAAATATTCCATTGGTATCTATAATTTCCTTGAAGAGATCTCTAGTCTTTCCACTCTATTGTTTTCCTCTATTTCTTTGCATTTATCACTGAGGAATGCTTTCTTAACTTTCCTTTCTATTCCTTAGAACTTTGCATTCAGATGGGTATATCTTTCCTTTTCTCCTTTGTGTTGAGCTTCTCTTCTTTTCTCAGCTATTTTTAAGGCCTCCTCAGGCAATTAGTTTGCCTTTTTGCATTTGTTTTTCTTCAGGATGGTCTCGATCACTGCCTCCTGTACAATGTCACAGATCTCTTTCCACAGTTCTTCAGGCAGATCTAATCCCTTGAGTCTATTTGTCATTTCTACTGTATAATCATAAGGGATTTGATTTAGGTCATACCTGAATGGTCTAATGGTTTTCCCTACTTTCTTCAATTTAAGTCTGAATTTGGCAATAAGGAGTTCATGATCTGAGCCACAGTCAGCTCCTGGTCTTGTTTTTGCTGACTGTATAGAGCTTCTCCATCTTTGGCTAAGAAGAATATAATCAGTCTGATTTCAGTATTGACCATCTGGTAATGTCCCTGTGTAGAATCTTCTCTTGTGTTGTTGCCAAATGGTGTTTGCTATGACCAATACATTCTCTTGGTAAAACTGTTAGTCTTTGTCCTCCTTCATTTTTCACTCCAAGGCCAAACTTGACTGTTACTCCAGGTATTTCTTTACTTCCTCCTTTTTCATTCCAGTCCCCTTTTTATTTTTTTCTAGTTGGTGGATCATAATAAACTGTGGAAAATTCTTAAAGAGATGGGACTATCAGACTACCTTATCTGCCTCCTGAGAAACCTGTATATAGGACAAGAAGCAACATTTAGAACTAGACATGAAACAATGGACTGGTTCAAAATTGGGAAAACATTACATCAGGCTGTATATTGTCATCCTGCTTATTTACCTTATATGCAGAGTACATCATGCAAAATGCTGGGCTGGATGAAGCCCAAGCTGAAATCAAGATTGCTGGGAGAAATATCAATCACCTCAGATATGCAACACCTTTATGGCAGGAAGTGAAGAGGGACTAAAAAGCCTCTTGATGAAAGTGAAAGAGGAGAGTGAAAAAGTTGGCTTAAAACTCAGCATTCAAAGAATGAAGGTCATGGCACCTAGTCCCATCACTTCATGGCAAATAGATGGGGAAACCATGGAAACAGTGACAGGCCTGGGTCCAGCCCCAGTGGATCCAGGGTGATTCGAAGGGGAGACGGATAGGTGAAGAAAACTTATTTATTTAGAGATATAAGATTAGATTTAGGAAGAAATAGTATAGTAGGAAATTTAGGTGGAGAAAAAGAGGCTGAATAACTTGGTTTACGGGGAAAACCAATAAAACCTTGAGACAAGAGGTTTGCACCATCTACGTTAGGCCACTGGCGCCCACTTGAATATCGAAGGGTGCCCCGCCTTAGGCTCCCTTTTGCGTGGGTCTTAGCAGCCAGGGCAAGTAAGTAGACGTGGTGAGCCTCCCCGCTCCAGATGGGAATTCAACCAAAAAAGGGGAGAAAAGAACGACATGGGGAAGCCCAGCGATGGTGGAAGACTCCAAAGTCTCCACTTTCAAAATCAGCTTATATACTCCAAGTTGTACATAAAGAAATAATGGAATATGCAGAGTTATGCAGGGGCAGCAGTCCTGACCCTCATTGAGACCAGGCTTTCTTTCTGTATACCCTCCCGTATACAAAAGTTATCAGGTGGTTTACATTATCTTCTGGCCAAGAGGCCTGTTAACATTTTTATGGCTCTCTTCCTGGATAATTGTCTATCAACCAGAAATCTCCTTTTTCCTAGAAGTGTTTTTTCTTTACTCTGCATTACCCTCAAAGTATTAAATAAAGTTACATTCCTGTAGAACAAAGGTGCAGTGGGTTATAACCAAAAAAGTACTTAGCTCAAAGATCTAATGTTGCTAATACCAGGTCTACTACCTGTTTTTCTATATACCAACTATATCTACAAATAAAAGATATGAAAATTTGGCAGCAAGTATTGGCTCAACAAATGAAACCTTTAATCAGTCCTATTCTAGTGATTTTGAGTCCTCGGAAGCCCCTTCATTCCTAAGATGTTTTAAGCTTCCTGTGCCTCCCGCGGTGGGGAGGCCTCAAACAATCACATGCGCAGCTGTACACGTGTCCTGCAGGCAGGCTAGAAAGCCATCAGAGGGGTTTTTGGATTGAAACGCCCTTTCAAATGCAGAAGACTAAAGCCCTGAGTTGACTTTTTCCAGAGCGTGTCAGAAGAGTGGAAAAATACAAGGCAGGCAGATTCTTATTTTGGGGATACATGCTCAGGAAATACCAGGGGGGAAACCTGAGATCTGACTCGATCTTGTCCGTCAGATCTCTGCCGCATGACCTTATCATGGGTGGGATTCCTCATGCTGGCTCCCGGCAGTGACAGACTTTATTTTCTTAGGGTTCAAAATCACTACAGATGGTGACCAAAGGCATGAAATTAAGACGCTTACTGCTTGGAAGAAAAATATATGACAAACCTAGAGAACACATTAGAAAGCAGAGACATTACTTTGCCAACAAAGGTCCATCTAGTCAAAGTGATGCTTTTTCCAGTAGTCATGTATGGATGTGAGAGTTGGACTATAAAGAAAGCTGAGTGCCGAAGAATTAATGCTTTTGAACTGTGGTGTTCGAGAGGACTCTTGAGAGTCCCTTGGACTGCAAGGAGATCCAACCAGTCCATCCTAAAAGACATCAGTCCGGGTGTCCATTGGAAGGACTGATGTTGAAGCTGAAAACGCCAATACTTTGGCCACCTGATGTGAAGAACTGACTCATTTGAAAAGACCCTGGTGCTGGGAAAGATTGAAGGGAGGAGGAGAAGGGGACAACAGAGGATGAGGTGGTTGGATGACATCACCGACTCAATGGACATGAGTTTAAGTAAGCTCTGAGAGTTGGTGATGGACAGGGAAGCCTGGCATGCTGCAGTCCATGGTGTCACAAAGAGTCGGACTCAACTGAGCTACTGAACTGAACTGAATATGATTTGTCACAGGATATTGAATACAGTTCCTTGTAACATATAGTCTGGAATTTTGACCTCCAGAACTATAGCATAATACATTTTTATTGTTTTAAAACACTAAATTTCTGAAAATCTGTTACAGCAGCAATTGGGACACTAATATACCTGATTTTAAGAAAGCAACATTTTGGGTCTGTATGTTCTTATGGTCTGTGAAGTGTTAAGTGTTAATCACTCAGTAATGTCTGACTGCAAGATCATGGACTGTGGCTCACCAGGTGCTTCTGTCCATGGGATTCTCCAGGAAAGAACACTGGAGTGCTTTGTCACTTCTTTATCCACTTATGGCCTAACATTACTTTAAAAAAAATAAGAATAATAAATGAGTCAGGAAATTAGAAAACAGGGCATATATGAAATATGTAATCACTGAGGGGAAGGTATAATCTATTGATAATATTTTGTTCTAGAAACTGCACAGGCTTTGGAGTGACCCAGGTGTTTGAAGATGATTTTCTTTACTTACTAGTCATGTGACCTTAGGAAAATTACCTGAGCCTCAGCTTTCTTTTCTTGAATTGTTAAGTTTTCTAACCATGAAAATGAAGTGAAAGTGTTTCAGTCATGTTTGATCTTTTTGACCCCATAAACAGTAACCTGCCAGGTTCCTCTGTCCATTAAATTCTCCAGGCAAGCATACTGGAGTGGGTAGCCATTCCCTTCTCCAGGGGATCTTCCTGACCCAGAGATCAAACTCGGATCTCTTGCATTGCAGGCAGACTCTTTACCATCTGAACCATTGGGAAGGATTTAGCTGATGGCCATGAAGTGTGCAGAAGGTAACGGGCACATAGGAGGTGCCTCATTACTTTTATTTACTGCTGGTTTTGTAAACTGTATCTTCATGAAATTCTGATCACACTTAAGTATGAAAAGCAAGAGAATTGTTAAATACTTGAAATTTTGGTTGGTTTAAACACTAATAGATTCATTTATAAAGCCCAAGGAAAATAGCAAAAAACAGGTGGCTAGTTTAAAAGTTCCCAGGAGATGAACAGCTGCTGAGGCTGGAGGATGTACAACATAGAAGATAAAGAGAAGAACCAAACCAGTGGGAAAAAGAGAACTGAAACACTCATAAGGCATTCAAAAACCTTCTTCTTTATGTAAACAACTAGAATTGCCTAAATGAGAATGTTTCTGAAGAGCTGGAAACAATAACAATGACCTGAGTTTAAAGACAAGTATTTCAAACAGTTGGGAAAAACCAGCTGGTACTTCAAACTAGCCTGTTGTTTTCCTGGGTGAAATTAGGTTCATTTTCAAAGTTGGGAAATAGAAGAAGACAGCATCAGGAGCTTTATGGGTGGAAACAAGGAGCTAGGGGTGGAGGAGCTGGTTCAGTAACAGTGTTGTCAAACAACTACATTATAGGTTCAAAACCATGGGGGAAGGGAGAGAATGCAAACTTTAAATTGTTTGGCTGGAAAGAGCTTTGATGTTCAACCCTGAAAATGGTGTGGCAAAAAAGAAATAATATGGTAACCAAGTAGGACCCTATGGGGCCTTCAGGAAACAGACCTCTTCCCCTTTTGCTCTGCTTTAGCTCCTCTCTGAAGTACCTAGATGATAGTACCTGATGCACATTTCCTGAGTTAAAACTCAGATGCAGATGCCAGGGCCCCCACCAAGTGGAAGGAATTAACACCTCCCCTCAGGAGTCTGGCCAGAACCAGGAAACATTTGCAACAGCATAACTTCTTTTTTTACTCACCTCGTTATCAACCAATCAGAGAGTCGTTCATGATCTGATAAATACTCAGGGATATGACTCCCTTGCTCAGCCTTTAAAAATGCTTTGCTAAAACCCATCAGGTTGTCCAGGCTTTTTGAGCGCTGTCTGTTTCAAACTCCTTGTATATTACCATTCAGTAAACGCTGAATTCTCTTCAGCACAGCCCAGCAAGTTTGATTGTCAGTAGACTTGTTTTGTTGCATATGGATAAGCAGACTCAAGTTGGTTTGGTAACATCATGGACTTTGAGGTTTCTTTTAATCTCAAGGACAGACTGGAGGGATTAAGCAGGATCAAGGGCAATATTTGATGAGATCCTTAGAATATTTCAAGAAAATTTTTAAAATGAGAATTCTATAGTTTCTTGGCATATTCTAAGAAATTGTCTAGGAATCAATATTAATAAGGTCAAAGTAAAAATTATTCAGTTGTTTCTCCTCTTAGATCCCTGGTGGCTCAGACAGTAAAGAATCTTCCTGCAGAGCAGGAGACACAGGTTTGATCCCTGGATGGGGCGGATCTCCCTGAAAAGGGAATGGCAACACACTCTAGTATTCTGCCTGGAGAATTTCATGGACAGAGGAGCCTGGCAGGCCATATATAGTCCATGGGATTGCAAAGAGTTGGACACGACTGACTGACTAACTTTGTCACACTAGATCTTTTACATTGTGTGCCTACCACCTATTTTTAGAATTTAACTATTTTCCTCCTCCATCTGCATGATTTAACTATATTTGTTCTAAGTGCATCTAGCCCTTTGGTCTTAGTTATTTCAGCTATAGAAGTTGACCTAGAAGAGGCAGATCAGCTTTTATATTTTTGAATATAGATTGTAAAAAAAAAATAGTTGTAGAGATATGGGATCATACCATGTGGATGGGAGAAATAAAATAAACTGGATCAGAGGGATAGGGAGAAACAGAGAAAGAAGAGAGGGAGATAAATAATCTAGGGGGAAAAATGAAGCATATTAGATGAAAGAAATAGAAATTAAATATAAAAGACTGAGCAATCCCAGTTCCATTTCCATCTTCTGGGGTTTCTTCATCCCTTTTCCTAGACCTTATAAACACTTGTTTGTTCAGTTGCTCAGTCCTATCTGATTCTTTTCCACACCATGGCGGCAGCACACCAGGCTTCCCTTTCACTATTTACCAGAGTTTGCTCAAACTCATGCCATCCAAACATCTCATCCTCTGTCTCCTCCTTCTCCTCCTGCCTTCAATCTTTCCCACCAACAGAGTCTTTTCCAATGAGTTGGCTCTTGGCATCAGGTGGCCAAAGTATTGAAGTTTCAGTTTCAGCATCAGTCCTTCCAACGAGTATTCAGGATTGATTTCCTTTAGAATCGACTGGTTTGACAGTCTCCTTGCAGTCCAAGGGACTCTCAAGAGTCTTCTCCAGCACCACAGTTAAAAAGCATAAATTCTTCAGCACTTAGCATTCTTTATGGTCCGACACTCATATCTGTACATGACTACTGGAAAAAACTACAGCTTTGACTATAAGGAACTTTGTCTGTAAAGTGATATCTCTGCTTGTTAATATACTGTTGAGGTTCATCATAACTTTATTTCCAAGCAGCAAGCGTCTTTTAATTTCGAGCCTTCAGTCACTGTCCACAGTGATTTTGGAGACGAAGAAAATAAAGTCTCTCACTGTTTTCATTTTTCCCCCATCTATTTGCCATAAAGTGATGGTACCAGATGCCATGGTCTGTTTTCTGAATGTTGATTTTTAAGCTAGCTTCTTCATGCCCCTCTTTTACCTTCATCAAAAGGCTCTTTAGTTTCTCTTTGTTTTCTGCCATTAGGCTGGTAGCATCTGCATTTGTGAGGTTATTGATGATTCTCCCAGAAGTCTTGATTCCAGCTTGTGATACATCCAGTCCAACATTTTGCATAATGTACTCTGCATAGAAATTAAATAAGCAGGGTGACAATATACAGCCTTGATGTACTCCTTTCCCAATTTAAAACAAGTCCATTCTTCCATGTCCAATTCAAATTCTTGCTTCTTGACCTGCATACAGGTTTCCCAGGTAGCAGATAAAGTGGTTGGGCATTTCCATCTCTTTAAGAATTCCTATCTCTTTAAGTTTGTTGTTATCCACACAGTCAAAGGCTTTGGAATAGTCAATGAAGGATAAGTAGATGTTTTTTCTGGAATTCCCTTTTTTTTTTTTTTTTTTCTATAATTCAACAGCTGTTGGCAATTTGATCTCTGGTTACTCTGCCTTTTCTAGATCCAGCTTGAACCTCTGGAAGTTCTGAGTTCACATACTTTTGAAGTCTAGCTTGGAAGATTTTGAACATTACTTTGCTAGCATGTGAAATGAGCACAATTGTGCAGTAGTTTGAGCGTTCTTTGGGATTTCTTGTCTTTGGGATTAGAATGAAAATTGACCTTTTCCAGTCCTATGGCCACTGCTGAGTTTTTCAAACTTGCTGGCATATTGAGTGCAGAACTTTAACAGCATTATCTTTTAGGATGTGAAATAGCTCAGCTGAAATTCCATCACCTCTGCTAGCTTTGCTCATAGTAATGCTTCCTATGACCCACTTGACTTCACACTCCAGGAAGTCTGGCTCTAGGTCAGTGATCAAACCATCATGGTTATCTGGGTCATGTAGATCTTTTTTACACAGTTTTTCCAGATATTCTTGCTGCCTCTTCTTCATATCTTCTGCTTCTGTTAGGTCCATACCATTTCTGTCCTTTATCGTGCCCATCTTTGCATGAAATTTTCCCTTGTATATCTCACATTTTCTTGAAGAGGTCATTATAGTAAATCTTGGTTTTTCCATTTGTTACTTGCAATAATGAAGTAACATTCATTCACTTCACAAACAATTATAAAGCTCTTACGTGTGCTAAATATTCTGCTTTTGCTGGGGACAGAGATCCTTGCCTTCAGAAATACAACCACCATGAGAGAAAATAAAGGTCTCTTTGGGAATGATGTGTGGGAGATATTAATTCACAGAATTAAAAGAGCATGGTTTATATTTGTGGCTAATCAGAAATTGAAGAAGAAATAGTTCTGTTTTCTTATGTTTTATCAGACTAGCAGATAATTATTCTGATGTTATGGTTTGAGTTACAACAGAAAAAGGCATATCTAATTTGTATTCCAGAGGCAGCAATGAAATGATGACCTACAGCAATAAATCACTAAAACATGCTATACTTTTCAAGGGACATTGTGCATCCTTGGCCAGCAAGTGCTAATTAAGAAAGAGAGAGGGAAAGTTCTGACAGCCTGTGGGAGCAGAGGTTTAAGTAAGAAAACTATGGAAGCAAGACTGGAAAATAGAGAGCCTTCTGTGCTAGGCTTTAATGGGTTTGAATTTTATTCTTAAAGCAGAATAAAATTACATAAATGACCATGGAGTAGAAAAAGAGTATAAGGTCAGTTAGGTCAGGATATCTCAGATGACGTAAACCTTGGGACTGGAAAAGTGCTTAGAAGGCTCATATTTTCTGTGGGTGCCAGTAATGAGACCAAGAACTTTTACTTATTGTGATGGTCTTTTCCAGTCATATTCTCTAGAAATTAATTTTAAAAGGGAAGGGGAGCAGATAATGAAAGGATACAGTTGCTTAGTCAATAAAGGTGATGGCCTTCAAAGCACTGTCTTTGTCAAACCTGAGGGCAGCTGATACCTGGTCTCTGAAACAGTTCTAATTAGATGCTATATAGACTTCAAAGTGATCAGCATTATTTAACCCTATCAATTTTCAGCAGCTATTCCTTATTGTTCAAAAATAAAACCTAGAAGAAGGAGGATTCAAACAAAATTGGAAAGGATGAGAAAACTGGATCATCTTAGGTTCTCAAACTAAAATAGAGGAAAAGAGCAAGAATGAACCAGTAGCCAGAAATAAGGCAGAAAAGGTAAATACCAACACCACTGAAGAATAGAGAAACCATGAATGATTCTCCAAATGTGTGAATTCTTGATCTAATGGAACACAAATTTCTAAACTACAAATATGAATTCGTCATTCTCCATCTTACAAAGATTATGTTGACTTGTGCAACACTCAGATAGAGTTGATTTCCCACTTTTCTACTTTGATTGTTTTCATTCTTATTTAATCATCATCTAAAAAATTTTGCTTGCAAATCCATGTAACCTTTGTTGGTTGAATTCATGCCAAACTTCTGCCAATTTCAAAAAATTGGCTGTACTGTCTGAATAAAAACATTTTTGTCCATTTGAAAATTGAATTACCGAATTTATTTTGACTGCCATACAGGTAAGGACTCAATTCAACCAGGTATCATTAAATAGAGTAACATGCTTCTCTCAACTGGGAATTAACCCAGTAGAAGCAGGGATCTCTCTCATATTCATTTATTGTCATCTGCAAATAAAGCACCAGAATGTTTTGGAAGTCATCTTCTGAAGTGACGTTTCACATTGGTAGGGTGTCTGAAAGTTCCCAGAACAGTGGCATCATCTGCAG
This sequence comes from Ovis aries, assembly GCF_016772045.2. Lineage (NCBI taxonomy): Eukaryota > Metazoa > Chordata > Mammalia > Artiodactyla > Bovidae > Ovis > Ovis aries. The sequence continues at coordinate 3,142,607 of NC_056059.1, forward strand.
AAATAGTAGCAGAATGGGGCACATGATTTAAAAAGTTCTCTTAATATCTGGTATCCAAATAGAGATGTCAACTTAGAAATGGGGTCTATGAATCTAGAGCTCTTGGAAGACACCTTGTTTGAACACACAAAGTTTGAAACAGTAGGATAGAGGTGGTTTTTAAAGCATTGGGACTGGATGAAGTCATTGAGGGAACAATTAGGATGAAAATGGAAGAAGGTCTAAAAAATTTCCTGAAGATTTTAACATTTGGAAGTTGTATAGGGAAGAAGTCAACAGTGAAGAATGAAAACAAATTTCTAGTAATTTTGTGTTACAGGAAAGAATGGTGGGGCATGAGAGGGAGGCCACATTCTAGGTCTCAGTCAAGTCCATGCGAGGCCACCAAGTGTGGGTTCCTGGCTTCTCACAGGAAAGAGTTTAAGAGAGAACCATAGTAAAGAGAGAGGTTATTCAGGGATATACAGACTCCACAGATGGAGTGTGGGCTGTCTCAGAAGGCAAGCGGCCCCAGGATATGGAGTTCTCAGTTTTTATAGGGCTAGGTAATTTCATAGACTAGTGAGTCAGAGGAGTATTCCAAGTATTTTGGGAAGGGGTGGAATTTGCAGGAATTGGGCCCCCACCCACTTTTTGGCCTTTTATGGTCAGCCTCAGAACTATCATGGTGCCTGTGGGTATGTAATTTAGCTTCCTAATGTGCTACAATGAGCATATACTGAGATTCAAAGTCTAGTGGAAGTCAACTCATCCTCCACTTGGTTCTAATTGATTCTAACCAGCTTATATTGTGTCTTCAATGGCTCTCAATCTTTTAAATGTTGTGCCCTGCCCCTTTTTTGTCTCAGTAGGATAAATTAGATTAAAATATGCCATATCAGAAGGTGGATAAAAAATACAATTGGTGCTAGTGGTAAAGAATCCGCCTGCCAATGCAGGTAGATGAAAGAGAAATGGATTTGATTACTGGGTTGAGAAGATTCCCTGAAGAAGAGCACTCCAATATTCTTGACTGGATAATCCCATGGGCAGGGGATCCTGGCTGGTTACAGTCTATAGGGTCACAAAGAGTTGGACATGACAGAAGTGACTTAGCAAAGAATATTTAAGGAAGGAAGGAATAGTTGCCTGTGTCCAGATTCTGCTGAGAGGTACCAAAAGTTGTGAAAATAAATATCTCTATTGGAAACAGTAACATCCAAGTTATTAGTGAGTTCAGAATGATGAGAAGGATAAGCTCCATTCTGCACTGTGTCAGAAAGTGAAGGTGAACAGAAGGAGCAGAGAGAGCCTGAAGTTAGGGGAGAGGAGAAATATGGATTTAGCCAAGGGCCAAGAGCAATGAGGAAATGGTTTGTTCATCCTGATTTATTTTCAAATTGGATACAACTAGGCATGACTAAGCGTGGGCAGCTGTGACCAGTGTACTAAGCGCGGCCAAGAGGAGTTACCCCATGTCTGAGGTCAGGGGCAGTGGCTGAGTGCTGCAATGGCAAAGGAATGTCTGAGAAGAGCTACCCCGCATCCAAGGCTAGGGGTGGTGGCCGGGAGGAGCAACCCCACGTCCAAGGAGCAGTGGCTGCATGGGCGCAGGAGGGCCTAGAGGAGCTATCCCACGTTGAAGGTCAGGTAGGGCAGCAGTGATGAGATTTCCTTCGTCCAAAGTAAGGAGCAGCAGCTGTGCCTGGCTGGAACAGCCGTGAAGAGATACCCCACTCCCAAGGTAAGAGAAACCCAAGTAAGATGGTAGGTGTTGCCAGAGGGCATCAGAGGGCAAACACACTGAAACCATAATCACAGAAAACTAGTCAATCTAATCACACTAGGGCCACAGCCTTGTCTAATTCAGTGAAACTAAGCCATGCCTGCGGGGCAACCCAAGACGGGTGGGTCATAGGAGAACAGTCTGACAGACTGCGGTCCACTGGAGAAGGGAATGGCAAACCTCTTCAGTATTCTTGCCTTGAGAACCCCATGAACAATATGAAAAGGCAAAATGATAGGATACTGAAAGAGGAACTCCCCAGGTCAGTAGGTGCCCAACATGCTCCTGGAGATCAGTGGAAAAATAACTCCAGAAAGAATGCAGGGATGGAGCCAAAGCAAAAACAATACCCAGTTGTGGATGTGACTGGTGATAGAAGCAAGGTACAATGCTGTAAAGAGCAATATTGCATAGGAACCTGAAATGTCAGGTCCATGAGTCAAGGCAAATTGGAAGTGGTCAAACAAGAGATGGCAAGAGTGAACATTGACATTCTAGGAATCAGCAAACTAAAATGGACTGGAATGGGTGAATTTAACTCAGATGACCATTATATATACTACTGTGGGCAGGAATCCCTCAGAAGAAATGGAGTAGCCATCATGGTCAACAGAAGAATCCGAAATCCAGTACTTGGATGCAATTTCAAAAATGACAGAATGGTCTCTGTTCATTTCCAAGGGCAAACCATTCAATATCACAGTAATTCAAGTCAATGCCTCAACCAGTAATGCTGAAGAAGCTGAAGTTGAACGGTTCTATGAAGACCTACGAGACCTTTTAGAACTAACACTCCAAAAAGATATCCTTTTCATTATAGGGGACTGGAATGCAAAAGTAGTAAGTCAAGAAACACCTGGAGTAACAGGCAAATTTGGCTTTGGAATGAGAAATGGAAAAGACTGATAGAGTTTTGCCAAGAAAATGTACTGGTCATAGCAAACACCCTCTTCCAACAACACAAGAGAAGACTCTACACATGGATATCACCAGATGGTCAACACCAAAATCAGATTGATTGCATTCTTTGCAGCCAAAGATGGAGAAGCTCTATACAGTCAGCAAAAACCAGACCAGGAGCTGACTGTGGCTCAGATCATGAACTCCTTATAACCAAATTCAGACTTAAATTGAAGAAAGTAGGGAAAAACACTAGACCATTCAGATATGACCTAAATCAAATCCCTTATGATTAAACAGTGGAGGTGAGAAATAGATTTAAAGGCCTAGATCTGATAGGTAGAGTGCCTGATGAATGATGGAATGAGGTTCGTGACACTGTACAGGAGACAGGGATCAAGACCATCCCCATGGAAAAGAAATGCAAAAAAGCAAAATGGCTGTCAGGGGGTGCTTTACAAATAGCTGTGAAAAGAAGAGAGTTGAAAAGCAAAGGAGAAAAGGAAAGATATAAGCATTAAAATACAGAGTTTCAAAGAATAGCAAGAAGAGATAAGAAAGCCTTCTTCAGCGATCAATGCAAAGAAATAGAGGAAAACAACAGAATGGGAAAGACTAGAGATCTCTTTGAGAAAATTAGAGATACCAAGGGAACATTTCATGCAAAGATGGGCTCGATAAAGGATAGAAATGGTGTGGACCTAACAGAAGCAGAAGATATTAAGAAGAGGTGGCAAGAATACACAGAAGAACTGTACAAAAAAGATCTTCATGACCCAGATAATCACAATGGTGTGATCACTCATCTAGAGGCAGACATCCTGGAATATGAAGCCAAGTAGGCCTTAGAAAGCATCACTACGAACAAAGCTAGTGGAGGTGATGGAATTCCTATTAAGCTATCTCAAATCTTGAAAGATGATGCTGTGAAAGTGCTGTGCTAAATATGCCAGCAAATCTGGAAAACTCAGCAGTGGCCACAGGACTGGAAAAGGTCAGTTTTCATTCCAATCCCAAAGAAAGGCAATGCCAAAGAATGCTCAAACTACCGCACAATTGCACTCTTCTCACATGCTAGTAAAGTAATGCTCAAAATTCTCCAAGCCAGGCTTCAGCAATACGTGAACTGTGAATTCCTGATTTTCAAGCTGGTTTTACAAAAGGCAGAGGAACCAGAGATCAAATTGCCAACATCCGCTGGATCATGGAAAAAGCAAGAGAGATCCAGAAAAAAACATCTATTTCTGCTTTATTGACTATGCCAAAGCCTTTGACTGTGTGGATCACAACAAACTGTGGAAAATTCTGAAAGAGATGGGAATACCAGACCATCTGACCTGCCTGTTGAGAAATCTGTATGCAGGTCAGGAAGCAACAGTTAAAACTGGACATGGAACAACAGACTGGTTCCAAATAGGAAAAAGGAGTACATCAAGGCTGTATATTGTCACCCTGCTGATTTAACTTCTACGCAGAGTACATCATGAGAAATGCTGGGCTGGAAGATGCACAAGCTGGAATCAAGAATGCCAGGAGAAATGTCAATAACCTCAGATATGCAGATGACAACACCCTAATGGCAGAAAGTGAAGAGGAACTAAAAAGCCTCCTGATGAAAGTGAAAGAGGAGAGTGAAAAAGTTGGCTTAAAACTCAACATTCAGAAAATGAAGATCATGGCATCCGGTCCCATCACTTCATGGGAAATAGATGGGGAAACAGTGGAAACAGTGTCAGACTTTATTTTGGGGGGCTCCAAAATCACTGCAGATGGTGACTGCAGCCATGAAATTAAAAGACGCTTACTCCTTGGAAGAAAAGTTATGACCAACCTAGACAGCATATTCAAAAGCAGAGACATTATTTTGCCAACTAAGGTCTGTCTAGTCAAGGCTATGGTTTTTCCTGTTGTCATATATGGATGTGAGAGTTGGACTGTGAAGAAGGCTGAGCACCGAAGAATTGCTGCTTTTGAACTGTGGTGTTGGAGAAGACTCTTGAGAGTCCCTTGGACTGCAAGGAGATCCAACCAGTCCATTCTGAAGGAGATCAGCCCTGGGATTTCTTTGGAAGGAATGATGCTAAAGCTGAAACTCAGTACATTGAACACCTCATGGGAAAAGTTGACTCACTGGAAAGACTCTGATGGTGGGAGGGATTGAGGGCAGGAGGAGAAGGGGACGACTGAGGATGAGATGGCTGGATGGTATCAGTGACTCGATGAACATGAGTCTGAGTGAACTTCAGGAGTTGGTGATGAACAGGGAGGCCTGGCATGCTGCAATTCATGGGGTCACAAAAAGTTGGATACGACTGAGTGACTGAACTGAACTGAACTGATTATATATATATATATATATATATATATATATATGCACTATTTTACAATTCTTTTCCCATATAGGCCATTATAAATTATTAAGTAGAGTTATTTGTACTTATGTTGGTCCTTATTAGTTATTTTAGATTTGATAGTATGCATATGTCAATTCCAATCTTCCAACCATGTAATTTTAGCCATACAAAAAGAACAAAATAATGCCATTTGCAGTAATAAAGATAGACCTAGAGATTGTCATACTGAGTGAAGTAAATCAGACAGAAAAAAACAAATATAATTTTGCTTACACATGGAACCTTAAAAAAAAAAAAAAGAGTGGAAATGAAATTATTTACAAACCAGAATAGAATTACAGATATAGAAAGCAAACATTATTACCAGGTGATAAGAGTGGAGATAGGGTTGGAAGATTGGGATTGACACACACACACACACACACACACACACACACACACATATATATATATATATATATATATATCTCACATTTTTATCCGTTCCTCTGTTGATCACCAGTTAGGTTGCTTCCATACCCTGGCTGTTGTACACAGTGCACAGTGAATATTGGGGTGCATCTCTTTTTAAATTGTGGTTTTATCTGGATATATGCCCAGGAGTGGGATTTTTGGATCATATAATGGCTCTATTTTTATTTTTTTCAAGTATCCTCCTTACTGTTCTCCATATTGGTTATACTAGTTTACTTTTCCACCAACAGTGTAGGAAGATTCCCTTTTCTCCACATCTTCTCCAGCATTTACTGTTTGTAGATATTTTGATGATGGCCACTTTGACTGGTGTGAGGTGATACCTCACTGCAGTTTTGATTTGCATTTCTCCAGTAATCAGTGATGTTAAGCATCTTTTCATATGCTTTTTAGCCATTGTATGTCTTCTTTGGAGAAATGTCTATTAGAACTTTTACCTATTTTTGGGGGGGTTGTTTCTTTCTTTGACATTGAGTTGTATGAGCTGTTTGTATATTTTTGGAGACTAATTTATTGTCAGTTCGTTCATTTTCAACTATTTTCTCCCATTCTGAGGATTGTCTTTTTATTTTGTTTATGATTTCCTTTGTTGTGCAAAAGGCTTAAGTTTAATTAGATCCCATTTTGTTTATTTTTATTTTCATTACTCTAGGAAGTGGTAGTTTATTTAGGTTCTCTCTCTTTTCTTCTTGATGAGTCTAGTTTAAGACTTTTCAATTTTGTTTATATTTGTAAAAGCTCTGAGTTTTATTGATCTTTCCCATTGTTTTTCTTTTAAAATCTCTATATTTTTTCTTTCAGAATTTTATTTTCTCCTTTCCGCTTACTTTGGGCTTTGTTCTCTTTAAATTTCTTCAGATGAAAAGTTAGGTTGCTTATTGAAGATATTTCTCATTTCTAGAAATAGGCCTGTATTGCTATAAGTTTTCCTCTTGGAATTGACTTGCTGTATCCCATAGATTTTGGAGATTTGTGTTTCTGTTTTCATTTGTCTTGAGTTATTTTCTGATTTCTTCTTTGATTTCATCATTTAACCATTGGTTGTTTAATAGTCTCCATGTGTGTATTCTTTTCCCACTTTTTTCTCTAATTAATTTCTAGTTTTATGTTTTGTCATCAGAATTAATGCTTAATATAAATTCTATCTTAAATTTGTCAAGGCGTTTGGTGTGTCTTAAATGTGATCTATCCTGAAGAACAGTCCGTATGCACTTTAAGAGAATGTCTATTCTGCTGTTTTGGAGTAGAATATTCTGTGCACATCTGTGAAGTCTGGTTTATTGTGTTTTCATGACCATTGTTGACTTATTGATCTCCTGTCTGAATGATCTGCCAACTGATGTCACTGGGGTGTTAAACTTTTTGACTGTTATTGTATTATTGTCAGTGTCATCCTTTATGTTTGTTAACATTTGCTTCATACACTTAAGTGCTCTTGTATTATCCTCATATACACTACTGAATGTAATATCCTCTTATCAACTTATTTCTTTAATATTATATAATGTCATTCTTTCCCTTTTATTACACATTTTGTTTCAAACTCTGTTTAGTCTGATATGAGTACTTCTTGTCATTTCAATTTATATGAAATATCTATATTCATCCCCTCATTTTCAGCCTGTGCTGGTCTTTAGATCTTAAATGAATCTCTATTAAGTAGCATATAGAATAGGTCTTGTGTTTTTCTTTTTTTTTTTTTTTTCCAATCAGCCACCCCATATCTTTTTACTGGAACATTTAGTCGACATTTCAAGTAATTAGTGACAGATATGTACTTATTGCCATTTTGTTCAGTCATTTCAGTTGCTCAGTCATGTCTGACTCTTTGTGACCCCATGGACTGCAGCACACCAGGCCTCCTTGTCCATCACCAACTTCCAGAGTTTACTCATGTCCATTGAGTCAGTGATGCCATCCAACCATCTCATCCTCTGTTGTCCCCTTCTTCTTCAGCCTTCAATCTTTCCCAGTATCAGTGTCCTTTCAAATGAGTCAGTTCTTCACATTAGGTGGCCAAAGTATTGGTGTTTCAGATTTGGCATCAGTACTTCCAATGCATATTCAAGACTGATTTCCTTTAGGATGGACAGATTCTTCTTGCAGTCCAAGGAACTCTCAAGAGTCTTCTCCAACATCACAGTTCCAAAGCATCAATTCATCAGAGCTCAGGTTTCTTTATAGGCCAACTCTCACATCCATACATGACTACTGGAAAAAACATAGCTTTGACTAGATAGACCTCTGTTGGCAAAATAACACTCTGCTTTTTAATACACTGGTCATAATCTTTCTTTCAATGAGCAAGCATCTCTGAATTTCATGGCTGCAATCACCATCTGCAGTGATTTTGGAGACCAAAAAAATAAAGTCTGACAATGTTTCAACTGTTTCCCCATTTATTTGCCATGAAGTGATGGGACCAGATGCCATGATCATTGTTTTCTGAGTGTTGAGTTTTAAGCCAGTTTTATCATTCTCCTCTTTCACTTTCATCAAGAGACTCTTGAGTTCTTCTTCTCTTTCTGCCATAAGGGTGCTGTCATTTGCATATCCGAGGTTATTGATATTTCTTCTGGCAATCTTGATTCCAGCTTGGGCTTCATCCAGCCCAGTGTTTCTCATGATGTACTCTGCTTAGAACTTAAATAAGCAGGGTGACAATATACAGCCTTGACGTACTCCTTTCCCAATTTGCAAACAGTCTGTTGTTCCATGTTCAGTTCTAACTATTGTTTCCTGACCTGCATACAGGTTTCTCCAGAGGCAGGTCAGGTGGTCTGGTATTCCCATCTCTTTCAGAATTTTCCACAGTTTGTTGTTATCTACATAGTCAAAGGCTTTGGCATAGTCAATAAAGCAGAAATAGATGTTTTTATGGAAGTCTCTTGCTTTTTCAGTGATCCAATGGATGTTGGCAATTTGATCTCTGGTTCTTCTGCTTTTCTGAAATCCACCTTGAACACCTGGAAGTTCACAGTTCAGGTACTGCTGAAGCCTGGCTTGGAGAATTTTGAGCATAACTTTACTAGCATATGAGATGAGTGCAATTGTGTGGCAGTTTGAGCGTTCTTTGGCATTGCCTTTCTTTGGGATTGGAATGAAAACTGACCTTTTCCAGTCCTGTGACCACTGCTGAGTTTTCCAGATTTGCTGGCATATTTAGCACAGCACTTTCACAGCATCACCTTTCAGGATTTAAAATAGCTCACTGGAATTCCATCACTTCCACTACCTTTGTTCGTAGTGATGCTTCCTAACACCCACTTGACTTTGCATTCCAGGATGTCTGCCTCTAGGAAAGTGATCATACCATCATGATTATCTGGGTCATAAAGATCTTTTTTTTATAGTTCTTCTGTGTATTCTTGCCACCTCTTCTTAATATTTTCTGCTTCTGTTAGGCCCATACTATTTCTTTCCTTTATTGAGCCCATCTTTGCATGAAATGTTCCCTTGGCATTTCTAATTTTCTTAAAGAGATCTCTAGTCTTTCCCATTGTATTGTTTTCCTGTATTTCTTTACACTGATTACTGAGGAAGGCTTTTTAAATCTCTCCTTGCTCTTCTTTGGAACTCCTTGCTCTTCTTTGGAACTCTGCATTCAAATGGGATATATTTCCTTTCTCCTTTGCTTTTCACTTATCTTTTTTTCATAGCTATTTGTAAGGCCTCCTCAGACATTTTGTTACTTTTTTTTTTTTTTTTTGCCTTGTTTTTGTGGTTCTTCTCCATTCTTTAAAATTTTTCTTTAAAATTTTTCCTTTGTGGTTTGATTATTTTATTTAGTGGTATGTTATGTTCCTTTTCCTTTAGTTTTTGTGTATCTATTGTAGATATTTGACTTTGGTTATTATGGGTTCATTTATATTGACCCATGACTCTATACAGTTGTTTTAAAGATGTAGTGTTTAAGTTCAATTACATTCCAAAAAATCTACACTTTTCACTCCCCTCTCTGACATGTTGCTTTTAATATTATACTTTACATCTTCATGTGTATCCCTTTACTGATTTTTGTAGTTGATTTTATGATTTTGTTGTTTTTAATCTTTGTACTAGCTGATTTAAGTAATTGAGCCTTAGTTTTTACTATATATTTGCCTTTATTGGTGTAATTTTTTTGTTTCTTGTATATCCTTAATTACTTTTATTTATTATCTATTATTTTTATTAATTTACCAGCCTTCAAACTTTCAAAAGCCTCTTGATGAAAGTGAAAGAGGAGTGTGAAAAAGTTGGCTTAAAGCTCAACATTCAGAAAACCAAGATCATGGCATCTGGTCCCAGCAATCCATGGGAAATAGATGGGGAAACAGTGTAAACAGTGTCAGACTTTATTTTTTGGGGCCCCAAAATCACTGCAGATGGTGACTGCAGCCATGAAATTAAAAGACGCTTACTCCTTGGAAGAAAAGTTATGACCAACCTAGATAGCATATTCAAAAGCAGAGATATTATTACTTTGCCAACAAAGGTCTGTCTAGTCAAGGCAATGGTTTTTCCATTGGTCATGTATGGATGTGAGAGTTGGACTGTGAAGAAAGCTGAGCATCAAAGAATTGATGCGTTTGAACTGTGGTGTTGGAGAGGACTCTTGAGAGTCCCTTGGACTGCAAGGAGACCCAACCAGTCCATTCTGAAGGAGATCAGCCCTGGGATTTCTTTGGAAGGAATCATGCTAAAGCTGAAACTCCAGTACTTTGGCCACTTCATGCAAAGAGTTGACTCATTGGAAAAGACTCTGATGCTGGGAGGGTTTGGGGGCAGGAGGAGAAGGGGACGACCGAGGATGAGATGGCTGGATGGCATCACTGACTTGATGGACGTGAGTCTGAGTGAACTCTGGGAGTTGGGAGGAAATGGACAGGGAGGCCTGGTGTGCTGTGATTCATGGGGTTGCAAAGAGTTGGACACAACTGAGTAACTGAACTGAACTGCAAAGACCTTTTAGAACTAACCAAAAAAAAGAAAAAAATGTCCTTTTCATCATAGGGGACTGGAACGCAAAGTAGAAAGTCAAGAGATACCTTTGTTAACAGGCAAGTTTGGTGCTTGGAGTGAAAAATGAAGCAGGGCAAAGGCTTACAGAGTTTTGCCAAGAGAATGCACTGGTCATAGCAAACACCCTGTTCCAACAACACAAGAGATGACTCTACACATGGAAAACACCAGATGGTCAATACTGATATCAGATTGATTGTATTCTTTGCAGTTGAAGATGGAAAAGCTCTATACAGTCAGCAAAACCAAGACCTGAGCTGACTGTGGCTCAGATTATGAACTGCTTATTGCAAAATTCAGACTCATATTGAAGAAAGTAGGGAAAACCATGAGGACATTAAGGTATGACCTAAATCAAATCTCTTAGTTATACAGTGGAAGTGACAAATAGTTTCAAGGAATTAGATCTGATAGAGTACCTGAAGAATTAATATGGAGGTTGATGAGATTATACAGGAGGTGGTGATCAAAACCATCAGAAAGAAAAAGAAATGCAAAAAGGCAAAATGGCTGTCTGAGGAGACCTTTCAAATAGGTGAGAATAGAAGAGAGGTGACAGGAAAGGAGAAAAGGAAAGAAATATCCATGTGAACACAGAGTTCCATAGAATAGCAAGGAGAGATAAGAAAGCCTTCCTAAGTGAACTCTGCAAAGACATAGAGAACAACAATAGAATGGGAAAGACTAGAGATCTCTTTGAGAAAATTAGAGACACCAAGGGAACATTTCATGCAAAGATGGGCACGATAAAGGACAGAAATGGTATGGACTTAACAGAAGCAGAAGATATTAAGAAGAGGTGGCAAGAATACACAGAAGAACTATACAAAAAAGATCTTTATGACCCAGATAATCATGATGGTATGATCACTTGCCTAGAGCCAGACATCCTGGAATGCAAAGTCAAGTGGCCATTAGGAAGCATCACTATGAACAAAGCTAATGGAAGTGATGGAATTCCAGTGAGCTATTTTAAATCCTGAAAGATGATGCTGTGAAAATGCTGCACTCAATATGTCAGCAAACTTGGAAAACTTAGCAGTGGCCACAGGACTGAAAGATAAGTTTTCATTCCAATCCAAAAGAAGGGCAGTGCCAAAGTATGTGCAAACCACTGCAAAATTCCACTCATCTCACATGCTAGCAAAGTAGTGCTCAAAGTCCTCCAAGCCAGACTTCAACAGCACGTGAATTGAGAACTTCCAGATGTTCAGGCTGGATTTATAAAATACAGAAGAACCAGAGATCAAATTGCCAGCATCCCTTGTATCATAGAAAAAGCAAGGAAATTCCAGAGAAAAACATCTACTTCTGCTTCATTGACTACACTAAAGCTTTTGACTGTGTGGAACAAACTGTGAAAAATTCTTAAATAGATGGGAATACCAGATGACCTTTCTTGCCACCTGAGAAACCTGTATACAGGTCAAGAAGCAAGTTAGAACCAGACATGGAACAATGGACTGGTTCCAAATTGGGAAAGAAGTATGTCAAGGCTGTGTACTGTCACCCTGCTTATATAACTTATATGCAGTGTACATCATGCAAAATGCCAGATGGGATGAAACACAAGCTGTAGTTGAGATTGCCAGGAGAAATATCAATAACCTCAGATATGCAGATGATATCACCCTTATGAACTAAGGAACTAAATAGCCTTCTGATGAAGGTGAAAGAGGAGAGTGGAAAAAGCTGGCTTTAAACTCAACATTCAAAAAATGAAGATCATGGCATCCAGTCCCTTCATGTTATGGCAAATAAATGAGGAAAGAATGGAAACAGTGACAGGTTTTATTTTCTTGGGCTCTAAAATTACTGCAGATGATGACTGGAACCACAAAATTAAGACACTTGCTGCTTGGAAGGAAAGCTATGACCAACCTAGACAGTGTATTAAAAAGCAAAGACATCATTTGCAGACACAGGTCTTTATAGTCAAAGCTATAGTTTTTGCAGTAGTCATGTATGCATGTAAGATTTGGACCATAAAGAAGGCTGAGCACTGAAGAATTGATGCTTTTGAACTACAGTGTTGGAGAAGACTCTTGAGAGTCTCTTAGACTGCAAGGAGATCGAAGCAGTCAATTCTAAAGAAAATCAATCCTGAATATTCATTAGAAGAACTGATGCTGAAACTGAAACTCCAATACTTTTGCCACCTGATGGGAAGAGCTGATTCATTAGAAAAGACCCTGATGCTGGGCAAGATTGAAGGCAAGAGGAGACGGGGTGTCAGAGGACGAAATAGTTGCATGGCATCTTTTTTCATAGACATGATTTTGAGCAAGTTCCATGAGATGGTGAAGGACAAGGAAGCCTGGTGTGTTGTATTCCATGGGGTCACAAATAGTTGGACCCGACTGAGAGATGGAACAACAACAACATGATTGTTGTGTGGACAAAATGAAAATCATGTTTGTAAAATTTCTCAGGAAACTGTGATTGACAGCTAAGTGTTAAGGTCCCAAGCTCTGCAGATGGAACATTTCCGTTTGAACCTCCACCCTACTCACTGCTCACTAGACCTGAACATGTGACTAAATCTTCATTCCTCCATGATCTCTTTTATGGTTTGATGATACAAGTACCACTCAGATCTGAGGATGCTAAGAGGATTGAAAGTGAGATAATGCAGTTAAAGTGTTTGGCATATAATAAGCACTTAATGTTTCTTAATATTATTGTTCTATGTTTATTGACATTCTCCAAAATAGACATATTATATGCCTGTTGCAATTTTCACGTTACTCTAAAACTTAAGTTCTACTTAACACAGGAAGAACTAATAGCTGACTGCAAACCCTTCTCTGTTAAGCAGTTGACTGTATAACTTATTTCTCAGAAAATTACTGTCTTATGGACACAATGAGTATGTTTGAGAATTAAAACTAGAGTCAGTGATGTGATAAGCTTCACAAAAATGTATAAATTAAAATAACTTTCAATTGTGCATCAAACAAATGATATATACAGAAAAGAATAAAACTGAAATCAGAGCTGTCTTTAAAATCCGGAGTATGAAGTATCTCATCCTGTGGAACTGAAAATAGGAAAATAAGAGTGTTCAGAGGAAATTATGCCTTTCAGAAAGTGGCCCTAAGCATTTATAAACAGCTAGTTAGTGAGTCCAATAGTCTCCACCTCTGGAAGGAAGTGAGAAGACAGCCTCTCCCTTCATTGTGATAAAATGAATAGGTATTCTGCACACATCAAAGAGCAGGAATAGTACTCTCATTAAGAAGCAGTTACTAGCTTGTTAGAAACCACTGACTCATTGATGAAGAGAACTTATATTCATATAAATTCACACAATTTTCTCTAGCTTCTTAATCAATTTTCTTCTCCACTGGTCAGTTAGTTCAGGATGATTCCTTTTGTCAAATGCTTTTGGGTATCCCCCTTCCTTAAAAGAGAACACATATATAGCTATCACACATATCAATCAATGTTAACATAAAAAGAAGCAAATTTCATTTTATAAGAAGGGCAATTTACAATTTACATTTCTTTTCAAACTTACTGTTATGAAAACAATGTTTTTTAAATATCAACAGAATTATGGTTTTCTACAACCTGACAATATCATCTCTATCATGTTAATAAGTGCTTGATAATTGAGAAAATTAATAAAGGATATTCTGAGATGTTCTAATGTTAGCATGTTGAATCAAGTATAAATAAATTTGTTAATTTCTTCAAATATGCAAATTATGTGACATTTGATGTTCCTGCATAATAAAATGGTAATGTTGAAAATGGAGGAAGGAATAAAGTATGTTTTTTCAGGTTCTGTGTCAATGAATAAAACTTTTCATACAAAGTTTTCAGGTATTCCATTGTTACAAGATTGAAGTAGTGTAATTAACGTGTTTCTATAAACCTTTAACTAGAACCTTAGAAGTCTAGTTATAAAATAGTTTCCTTCCTATATATACCTATTTGTTTTTCACTATATTAATTATATTACTGACATTAGCTTTTTGTAATACATTTAAAGTATCGCATAACCCCTTTATTCTGAAGACTGGTGTATTTAAAAAGTTTATTATATCAATTACTTTAGGATTGCATAAGTAAAGAATTCAATGGAATAATGCCTTGAATAGTCAAAATAATCTTGAGAAAGGAGAATGGAACTGGAGGAATCACAGTCATGATTTCAGACTACAAAGCTATAGTAATCAAAACAGTATGATATTGGAACAAAGACAAACATATCAATGGAAGAGGAAAGAAAGCCTAGAAATAAACCCACACACTTAAGGTCAATTATTCTATGAAAAAGGATGCAAGAATATACAATGGACAAAAGACAATCTCTTCAATAAGTAGTACTGGGAAAACTAGACAGCAGCATGTAAGAGAATAAAATTAGAACACTCTCAAACACCATATACAAAAAATAATCTCAAACTGGATTAAAGAGTTAAATGTAAAATGGGATACTCTAAAACTCCTAAAGGAAAAAATAGGCAGAACACTCTGACAAACATCACAGCAATATTGTTTTGGATCTGTCTCCTAGAGTAGTGGAAACAAAAGTCAAAATAAGCAAGCAAAACCTATTGAACTTAAAAGCTTTTGCACAGTGAAGGAAATTAAAATGAAACAAAGAGACTATGAAATGGGAGAAAATGTCTGCAAACTATGAGACTGATAAAGGACTTACCTCCAAAATATACAAATAGCTTATACTGCTCTCCCTCTCTCTCTCTATATATATATGCACACACACACACACGCACATAAATAAAGTAACCCAATCAAAAATGGGTATACCTAAATAGACATTTCCCCACAGAAAACATACAGAAGGCCAACAGGCAAATGACAAGGTGGTCAACATCATTAATTATTAGACAAATGAAAATCAAAACTGCAATGAGGTATCAGCTCACTCCAGTCAGAATGGCTATCATTAAAATATCTACAAATAGTAAATACTGGAGAGGATATAGAGGAAAGGAAACTCTTCTACATTGTTGGTGGGAATGTAAATTGGTGCAACCATATGACGAACAGATGCATGTTCTTTACAAATTTAAAATAGAGTTACCATGTAATACAGCAATCCTATTCCTGGGCATATATGTGGAAAAGACAAAAACTAACTTGAAAAGATACTTGCACTGCAATGTTCATGGCAGCATTTTTTTAGAATAACCAAGATATGGCAGCAACCTAAATGTCCATCAACAGATAAATGAATAAAGAGATGTGTGTATATATACACACAAAAATGGAATATTCTTCTCATTGTTCAGTCACTAAGTCATATCAGACTCTTTACCACGTGTTGCATTGCAGCATGCCAGGCTCCTCTGTCTTCCATTATCTCCCAGGGTTTGCTCAATTTTACGTACCCTGAGTCAGTGGTGTTATCTAACCATTTCATCCTCTGCCATCACCTTCTCCTTTTGCCTTCAGTCTTTCCAAGCATCAGGGTCTTTTTCAAGGAGTCTTTTATTTCCAAGAGGTGGCCAAAGCATTGGAGCTTCAGCCTCAGCATCAGTCCTTCCAATGAATATTCAGGATTGATTTCCTTTAGGATTGACTGGTGTGATCTCCTTGCTGTCCAAGAGACTCTCAGGAGTCTTCTCCAGCAACACTATTTGAAAGGACCAATTCTTTAACACTCAGTTTTCTTTATGGTTCAACTCTCACATCCATATGTGACTACTGGAAAAACTATAGCCATAAAAGAGTGGAAATAATGCCATTTGTAGCAACAATGTTGAACCTAGAGATTAACATACTAAGTGGAGTAAGTCAGAAAGGTAAAGAGAAATATTACATGATATTGCTGATATATGGATCTAAAAAAAACACAAATGGAATTTTTTTACAAAACAGATTCATACACATAGAAAACAAATGTATGGTTACAAAAGGGACAGGGGGAGAATAAATTTGGAGTTTGGGATTAACATACTACTATATATAAAATGGATAACCAGTGAGGACCTACTGTATAGCACAGGGAACTACTTTTAATAACATGTATCAATCTATAATAGTAAAGAATCTGAAAAATAATACAAATATAAACTATCACTTTCATGTACTTGGAGAAAGAAATGGCAACCCACTCCAGTATTCTTGCCTGGAAAACTCCATGGGCAGGGGATGTAGTCTGTGGGGTCGCAGAGTCAGACACGACTGGCAATTTTCACTTCACTTGATGTACACATAAAACATTATAAATCAACTACAATTTAAAAAACAGCAAAAAAATACAAATAGTCACAAAGGAGCTCACAGAATGGAATGGACTATTGCCCCACACAGAGTTCAAGGCCAGCCCATGTCTGTTAACTTCCTGATAATTATTTGGTTAACAGAAGGCTTCTTCATCTCTGTCACTGTCAAGAAAAAGCTAGATATTATTAAGCAACATCATCATAACACTACAAGGTTGATACAAGTCCAGTATCTTTTAGCCCTTGTTGGTTTTGTAGACAATATATTCCTTATTTACAAATTTCATTTAATTTTCCTGATGTTATGTTAGAAATAAGCTCACCTGGTATGTTCCCCACTCAAATAAAAGACTCCAATTTGAAACCAAGGGGTACTCCTCTTAGTGCTTTCTGAGATACCTTCACTGTAGAGTAATTAGTACCTTAAATCTTCCCTCCTGGAGCCTTTGAGTCACCTGTGTTGATAAATTGGCCATGGACTTCTGATGCAAGAAACTGCACTCTATATAGTGAAAATGAGTATACTACCCAAAGCAATTTACAAATTCAATGCAATCCCTATCAAGCTATCAGCCACATTTTTCACAGAACTAGAACAAATAATTTCAAGATTTGTATGGAAATACAAAAACCTCGAATAGCCAAAGCAATCTTGAGAAAGAAGAATGGAACTGGAGGAATCAACTTGCCTGACTTCAGGCTCTACTACAAAGCCACAGTCATCAAGACAGTATGGTACTGGCACAAAGACAGACATATAGATCAATGGAACAAAATAGAAAGCCCAGAGATAAATCCACACACATATGGACACCTTATCTTTGACAAAGGAGGCAAGAATATACAATGGAGTAAAGACAATCTCTTTAACAAGTGGTGCTGGGAAAACTGGTCAACCACTTGTAAAAGAATGAAACTAGATCACTTTCTAACACCGCACACAAAAATAAACTCAAAATGGATTAAAGATCTAAATGTAAGATCAGAAACTATAAAACTCCTAGAGGAGAACATAGGCAAAACACTCTCAGACATAAATCACAGCAGGATCCTCTATGATCCACCTCCCAGAATTCTGGAAATAAAAGCAAAAATAAACAAATGGGATCTAATTAAAATTAAAAGCTTCTGCACAACAAAGGAAAATATAAGCAAGGTGAAAAGACAGCCTTCTGAATGGGAGAAAATAATAGCAAATGAAGCAACTGACAAACAACTAATCTCAAAAATATACAAGCAACTTATGCAGCTCAATTCCAGAAAAATAAAAGACCCAATCAAAAAATGGGCCAAAGAACTAAATAGACATTTCTCCAAAGAAGACATATGGATGGCTAACAAACACATGAAAAGATGCTCAACATCACTCATTATTAGAGAAATGCAAATCAAAACCACAATGAGGTACCACTTCACACCAGTCAGAATGGCTGCGATCCAAAAATCTGCAAGCAATAAATGCTGGAGAGGGTGTGGAGAAAGGGAACCCTCCTACACTGTTGGTGGGAATGCAAACTAGTACAGCCACTATGGAGAACAGTGTGGAGATTCCTTAAAAATTGCAAATAGAACTACCTTATGACCCAGCAATCCCACTGCTGGGCATACACACCGAGGAAACCAGAATTGAAAGAGACACATGTACCCCAATGTTCATCGCAGCACTGTTTATAATAGCCAGGACATGGAAACAACCTAGATGTCCATCAGCAGATGAATGGATAAGAAAGCTGTGGTACATATACACAATGGAGTATTACTCAGCCGTTAAAAAGAATTCATTTGAATCAGTTCTGATGAGATGGATGAAACTGGAGCCGATTATACAGAGTGAAGTAAGCCAGAAAGAAAAACACCAATACAGTATACTAACACATATATATGGAATTTAGGAAGATGGCAATGACGACCCTGTGTGCAAGACAGGGAAAGAGACACAGATGTGTATAACGGACTTTTGGACTCAGAGGGAGAGGGAGAGGGTGGGATGATTTGGGAGAATGACATTCTAACATGTATACTATCATGTGAATTGAATCGCCAGTCTATGTCTGACGCAGGATGCAGCATGCTTGGGGCTGGTGCATGGGGATGACCCAGAGAGATGTTATGGGGAGGGAGGTGGGAGGGGGTTCATGTTTGGGAATGCATGTAAGAATTAAAGATTTTAAAATTTAAAAAATAAAAAACTAAAAAAAAAAAAAAAAAAACAAAAAATGGGCCGAAGAACTAGACATTTCTCTAAAGAAGACATACGGATGGCTAACAAACACATGAAAAGATGCTCAACATCACTCATTATTAGAGAAATGCAAATCAAAACCACAATGAGGTACCACTTCACACCAGTCAGAATGGCTGCGATCCAAAAATCTGCAAGCAATAAATGCTGGAGAGGGTGTGGAGAAAAGGGAACCCTCCTACACTGTTGGTGGGAATGCAAACTAGTACAGCCACTATGGAGAACAGTGTGGAGATTCCTTAAAAATTGCAAATAGAACTACCTTATGACCCAGCAATCCCACTTCTGGGCATACACACCGAGGAAACCAGAATTGAAAGAGACACATGTACCCCAATGTTCATCGCAGCACTGTTTATAATAGCCAGGACATGGAAACAACCTAGATGTCCATCAGCAGATGAATGGATAAGAAAGCTGTGGTATATATACACAATGGAGTATTACTCAGCCGTTAAAAGAATTCATTTGAATCAGTTCTGATCCCAGCCTCCATAATCTAGATTTATTTTATTTATTTATTTAGTAGGATGACAGATTCTTCAGACAAGCCGATTGTCCATAGATCCTGCTTCTGACCTGGGCCATTACACCAACCCAAAGGTTCACCAGCTTTGCAGTACCTGGGGAGCTTAGGTTGCATGCCCAAGTAATTCAATCAGTATATCCTTGTGTAGGAATCAGGCATTCGTATTTTTAAAGATCCTTAGTTGTCTCAGCTCAGTTCCGTTCAGTTCAGTTGCTCAGTCATGTCCAACTCTTTGTGACCCCATGAATCACAGCACGCAAGGCCTCCCTGTCCATCACCAACTCCCGGAGTTCACTCAGACTCGCATCCATTGAGCCAGTGATGACATCCAGCCATCTCATCCTGGGTCGTCCCCTTCTTCTCCTGCCCCCAATCCCTCCCAGTATCAGAGTATTTTCCAATAAGTCTACAGTGCACTCAATAGTTAGAAAATTGCCATGAAGCCACTGCCCAAAGACTCTGGTAGATTTTTAGTTCTTAATGTCTTTTCCATTTAAAGAAGATTTTCAACGTATCTTTTAGGGTAGGTTTAGTATTAATAAACTCATTTAGTTATTGCTTGCATGAGAAATTCCTCATCTCTCCTTCAACTTTAGATGATAATCTTGTGTAAAACATCCTATTTTGCAGATTTTTCCTTTTCAGCGCTTTGAATATAACACGCTGCTCCTTTCTGGCCTGCAAAATTTCTATAGAAAAATCAGGTGATGGTCTTATGGGGATTCCCTCGTACATGGCTCTTTGTTTTTCTCCTGCTGCTTTTAGAATTCTTTCTTTAACTCTTGCACTTTAATTATGATACATCTTGATATTAGTTCATTTGGATTTACCTTGTTTGGGACCCTTTGTGCTTCCTGTTCTAAATGTCTGTTTCCTTCTTCTTGTTTGGAAACTTTTCAACCATAATATCAGTAAATACATGTTCAATCTCTTCTCCTCCCAGGACCCCTATAATAGTGCTGGCAAGTTTGATGTTGTGTCAGAGATCTCTTAAACTGTTCTCTTTTTCTCCTGTTGCTCTGATTAGATGATTTATATTATACTATTGGCTTAAAGCTCAACATTCAGAAAAAGAAGATCATGGCATCTGGTTCCATCACTTCATGGGAAATAGATGGGGAAACAGTGGAAACAGTGTCAGACTTTATTTTGGGGGGCTCCGAAATCACTGCAGATGGTGACTGCAGCCATGGAATTAAAAGACGCTTAGTCCTTGGAAGAAAGGTTATGACCAACCTAGATAGCATATTCAAAAGCAGAGACATTACTTTGCTGACTAAGGTCCATCTAGGCAAGGCTATGGTTTTTCCAGTGGTCATGTATGGATGTGAGAGTTGGACTGTGAAGAAGGCTGAGCACCAAAGAATTGATGCTTTTGAGCTGTGTTGTTGGAGAAGACTCTTGAGGGTCCCTTGGACTGCAAGGAGATCCAACCAGTCCATTCTGAAGGAGATCAAACCTGGGATTTCTTTGGAAGGAATAATGCTAAAGCTGAAACTCTAGTACTTTGGCCACCTCATGCGAAGAGTTGACTCATTGGAAAAGACTTTGATGCTGGGAGGGATTAGGGGCAGGAGGAGAAGGGGACGACAGAGGATGAGATGGCTTGATGGCATCACTGACTCGATGGAAGGGAGTCTGAGTGAACTCTGGGAGTTGGTGATGGACAGGGAGGCATGGCGTGCTGCTGTTCATGGGGTCGCAAAGAGTCGGACATGACTGAGTGACTGATCTGATCTGATCTGATCTTCCAGATCATTTATGAGTTCTTCTGTATCACTTTGGATGTTGTTTTTCATATATGTTATTTTATTCTTCAGTTCTACCTGATTATTTTTATATTTTCTCATTCTCTGTTAAAATTTTCACTGTGTTCATTTATTCTTTTCCCTAACTCAGTTAGGATTTTTATCACTAATGCATTGAGTTCTTGATTTGGCAAATTATTTCTGCTTCACTAGTTGTTTTTGAACAACTAGTTTTTGAACAAACTCTTTTGTATTCTAATTTTTCTTTTTTTTTGTAAAAATATATCTTTTAATGAACATCAAGCAGTACAGTGCAGTTTTATCAAGGTTTCACATTGCAGTTTAGAGCAAACATATTATCTATTATAGTGTATATTTATTCACAAATATAGTAAACTCATGAGCTTTTTTCTCCCATGGCTGGATAACTAAATCTGGTACATCATACTACATTTAAGGTTTTCCAAGCTTCTGAAAAAGACCTTTAAAATTAATAGACTGCTTGTATGAAATTAGGTGAAACAGTTACCTACTATTGTGAACTTGAGTAAATGTTCATATGTTCTTATGAGGGAGCATTCCTATACAGACTCCATGTGCCAGTGGCTTTGGTGGAAGAGACGGATCTGACATGAACACAAGTCACATCTTTTCCCAGGGTGCACTGGCAGTTATCACCTTGGTAGGAGGCAGGGCTGGAGATGGAGCAGCTAGAGCCAGAGGCAGTGTGAGCCAGGGCTTCCCCTCTGCCCAGTGGCCAGCATCACCCTACTGGGGCTGGAACTGGGTTCTAAGATGCTGATGCAGAAGCCCTAAGGTTTAGGGCTGAATGGGCTCCATTCCTTTTAAGTGTGTGCTCTCTCCCTTCCCAGGAGAACATACCTGCCTTAGAGGGCAGAAGTGATGGGGGAAGAAAGGCTGGTGGGGGCACTTGGTCTGGTGGCAGGCTACCAGTGGGATTTCTGATATGCTGTTTGTGTGAGTCTGAGAATGTCTGACCCCTGCTAAGATGTCACTTTGGGTCTGAGCTGCTTTTGTGTCTCACAGCTGAGATCTCTTTCAACTGAGTTCACCCTGGCTCCTGTGTGGAGCTTCATTGTGACACAACAGCCACGTGAAGGCATTCATCAGCAGCAGAGTCCAGGCTTCCACAACCCTCTCATTAGTCCCACTGACCCTCTAACCAGCCCAGGGGCCTTGTCTTCCTTGTGTCAGACCCCAGCCTGGGGCACCCAGTGTGTGCTAAAACTGCTGACTTCCTGGGGAGGATGCTCACTCACACAAGCTCCCTTCTCTAATTAGTCCCCTCCCTGGGGCACCTGATCGCTTCTCTTCCCTTTTTATCTGATTTTATGTGTGTGTTTTTTTATGTCCTTTGTTGTATAGGAACCTTCTGCTAGCCTTCAGTTATTTTTCAGTGAGAATTATTCCACACATAGATGTATTTTTTATGTGCTCTTGGGGAGGTGACCTCCATATCCTCCTACTCATCCATCTTGATCTCCCCATTTTAACTGTGATTACAGAATGGTGCTAGTGACTGGCTAGTTTAAGGTCAGAAAGCAATGTCTGAAATTAACGAGTGAAAGATAACTCATCTTTATTTACCAAACCTTCTAAAATAAGAATTCAAAATTGGAGGAAGAAATATTCTAGAGGAGCATTGACATTAATGACTTTATAACACTAAAGATATATATCTATATCTTATATATCTTTGTATACACATATATATATACATATACAGATACAGATACATATACATATACAGATACATATACATATACATATATATATATATATATATATATATATCTTCAGAGTTGGACTGTGAAGAAGGCTGAGTACCAAAGAATTGATGTGTTTGAACTGTGGTGTTGGAGAAGACTCTTGAGAGTCCCTTGGACTGCAAGGAGATCCAACCAGTCCATTCTGAAGGAGATCAACCCTGGGATTTCTTTCGAAAGAATGATGCTAAGCTGAAGCTTCAGTACTTTGGCCACCTCATACGAAGAGTTGACTCATTGGAAAAGACTCTGATGCTGGGAGGGATTGGGGGCAGGAGGAGAAGGGGACGACCCAGGATGAGATGTCTGGATGGCATCACTGACTGGATGGACGTGAGTCTGAGTGAACTCCGGGAGATGGTGATGGACAGGGAGTCCTGGCGTGCTGCGATTCATGGGGTCGCAAAGAGTCGGACAAAACTGAGCGACTGAACTGAAGTGAACTGAACTACCTACTGATGGTACATATGAGTAAGCAATACTCAGGTAAGCTGCATAAATATTAAAATTCTGTTTAAAAGAATCTTTATTAATAAAATTCTTCAAAACTTCCCTAGTTTCAAGATTTATTATTTGTCCCCTGTCCTTCTTTTAGCAATTACCAGACATTAGCTTATTTTGCCTCAAAACTTGGTTCAATAAGCAAGAGGGCTTTATTTTGATTTACTTTTAAAATAAAATTTTTCCTTTCTACTTTTCAGTCTTCTAGCCAGCCCTTTAGTCATAAATGAAACCAATTAAAAGAGAAAAAAAAATTCAGGCTAATCTCTTGAAAAATTTTAAGCTTTTGAAAAAAGCTGGATATTTCATTAGCATGGTTACTTCAAGGCTAACAATCATAGTTGACTGTTGGAATCTAATTCATTTAAGAGTAATCATATTCTGAGCATAATGGCTTCTAAACAATTCTTTAGGATGAGATAAAAACTAAATTTGAGGGCAAAAACTATTCTGCTTCCATTTTAATTTTAATTAAAGAATATGGAAACCAAAGTAATAGGTTTTTTTATCAACTTAAATAGATGAACCAGACTGTTATTAAAATTAAAAAAATTCAGACTAACAACGTAAATGAAAATGTGATTGAGCTCTGAATTGATTTTTAGTTATGTGTAATTAATAAGATTTTAAGACTCTGAAAAAATTCACGGCAGACTGCTCACTAAGAAATAAAACCGAATTTATCCTTTGTGACATTTAAAAATGAGCCCCAGACAAGATATAATTTATTTTACTTGTAACTATTTTTAATGATAAAAATTTATTAATATTATCTGAGCATACAGGAAAAAAGATAGCAGATTTCTTTATGGGAAAGAAAAAATAATCTGTTTGGCTGCAACATCTCATTAGCAACAGTAGAGAAAAATTTTCTAGAAATCCAAAGAAAGCAAAAATGAGGATTTTAAATCTGGCCAAGCTCTTTTTGATGTTTCAGGACTACAGAAAGACAACGCAGGCTGCAAACATATAAATAAAATTTAAGGATTGCTTCATACATGTGCACTCTATGAGGAATCTACTAAAGGACAAACTTCATTAGTTCCCAAAATGACGGGAAACTGGTCCCAGAGAACTAAATACATTTATTAACAATTCTAAGATTAAAACAATGTTAGGGATATGGGTGAAAAATAATATGCAAATATTTTGAATTATGACACAGCAAGATAACACAACTAAGAGGATGAAAAAGCCAGAAGAATGGGAGAGTAGAATGCTCTCATTGATGGCGTTGCACCTCCCAACTTCTCTGCATAGTTGGGAGAAGCACAAGAAAGGAAAATAAATATTATGAACATCGAAGACAGTTATTGTATATAAATGTTACCCTAGAACAAAAACATAAGCCTTCTTACAATTGACTAGCGTGAATCACTGTTACCAGTTATCCAATCCAACTAATTTAGGTGTTGCTGTGAAAGGAATTTTCAGGTGATTTTAAGGTATAAAAAGGGAGATTCTGTCAGAGGAGTCTGATCTAACTTAGGACAGTTTTCTGAAAACAGAATCAGGCCGTCCCTGCACTTAGAGGCTCCCCACAGCTCACTGCTGACAGTCTGGTGAGGATTTCTTCTTCCTGACTGCCTGTGCTGTGCAATGGGCTTGTTTAGCCAACACCAATAGTTGAACGAGTCAACTTCTTGTAATAAATATTTCTATCTGCCTATCTATATACTTATCTATCTTTTAATCCGTCTCTGTCTAGGTATATGCATGTATGTGTAGGCAGATACATGTATGTATGTGTATGCATACACACACACATGCATCTCTTTCTCTGGAAAATAGAATTAGCAAAGAGAATACATCAGCGTATTTTTATACTAAGTAGGGTTTATTCCAGGAGGATACAAATAATTTAATATAACTCATCCTATCTAGATACCTAAGAAGAAAGTCATATGACCTTTTTCACAATTGCTGAAAAACCCTTCAACAAAGTTCAATTCCTATTTCTAATAGTAACACTTATTGATAGAAACTGATGGATAATTCCTTACTCTGATGTGCTTCAATCTCAAAGCTGAACCACCACACTCTCAAAGCTAAACCAGTGTGGGAAAAAAGACACTTCTAATATCAGGAATAAAAAAAGAATATTTACTTTCTTCATTATTCTTTGCTGTTATGTTGGAGTATTGGTTGATACAAAATGACAAGAGACAACAGTTACGTGTTTAGAAATTGAAACATGAAAGTACAGTTTGTAAATAACATGATAGTGCCCCAGAAAAACTCAACAGGATCAATGTTAAAGCTTATACAGATAATAAGAGAATGCAGTAAAGGAGCAAGATAAAAACTGACACAAAAATTGTAATAGCTTTCATACGTGTTAATAATAGCCAGTTAAAAAATATCATGGAAGAGTAGATTGCATTTACAGTAATTATAGAACTACAAAATACTTGAGAATAAACAAACAGTGGCAAAACCTGCCCAAGGAATACTTAGCAACACACATGAGAAACATAAAAGTAGATTTAAAAAATGTAAAGATCCTTATGTAGATTAGCTTGTCACCAACAAGCTGTTTTTTTTTTTTTCACCTGTAAACAAGTTTACTTTAAAGTTTGTGTGGGAAATCAAACATGCAAGAATAGCTAAAGCCATCTATTAAAACACATTAAAACTTCTCTAATTAAAACAGTGTTGAATGGATGTAAACAGACAAAATAATAGAGTGAAATGGAAAAGCATGTCCAGATACTCATGGACATTTAGTTTACGGTAAAGGAAGTATCTCAAATCCCTCGGGAAAATAGATTTGAAAATAAATGTTAATACACCAGTAGCCATCAAGAGAAAAGGTAAAGATTAGATTCTATAACTCACACCATACACTGAAATAAACTCTATAATAACTTTGATATTTGGAGAGCCATTCAAACTATGACTTAGTATATAGAAGTAATAAAAGAAAAAGTTGGGGCTTCCCTGGTGGCACAGCAGTAAAGAATCCACCTGCCAATGATGGAGACACAGATTTGATCCCTGGCTCGGGAAGATGCCATGTGCCAAGGAGCAGCTAAGCCTGTGCACCGTAACTGCTGAGCCTGTGCTCTAGAGCCCGGGAACCACAATTCCTGAGCCCGGGTTGCACAACTACTGAAGCTTGTGTGCCCTAGAGCCTGAACTCCACAACAGGAAGTCACCACAATAAGAAGCCCTTTCATCACAACTAGAGAGTAGCCCCCTCTCACCACAACTAGAGAAACGCCTGCACAGCAACAAAGACCCAGCACGGCCAAAAGTAAATAAATACATAAAATTTTTTAAAAAAGAAAAAATTTATAGATTCAACTGTATAAAATAAGAAAAACACTTGATTGTTGACAACAACAAAACAAATCAAAATCATAGCCAAAATAAAATGGAAAGTATATTTGCAATTTTATAGCATATCACAGATAGATGGCTAATCTTTATATATTGAAAATATTTACTAATATTCTCAATATATAAGAATATGAAGAAGGAAAAGAACAAAAACCAAATTAACAAATGGACAAAAACCATAAACAGATAGAACATGGGAAAACATAAACAAGTGTTTCTTAAATATACAAAAAGAACCTCAGCTTTGCTCAGAGTAAGAAATAT
This sequence comes from Ovis aries, assembly GCF_016772045.2. Taxonomy (NCBI): domain Eukaryota; kingdom Metazoa; phylum Chordata; class Mammalia; order Artiodactyla; family Bovidae; genus Ovis; species Ovis aries. The sequence goes on from NC_056059.1 coordinate 3,169,717, forward strand.
ACAAACTAAAGCTACACAGATATCACTTTTTTCACATATAATACTGACAAACAAAAATGACTTATCAACTCACCATGAACACAAGATTATGAAGAAATAGGCACTCTCACATTTTACTTCTTTGCATCTACCTTGAAGGTTTGGCTCCACAAATGCAAAATAATATATGCACAAAATTACTTACTGTGGGATCAATTAAAATAACAAATGATTAATAACACAAATATCCATCCATCAAAAGGAGGTTGATTAAATGAACTGTGGCACAATCTCATAATGGAATTCTGTGGAGCTTAAAAAAAAGGAGAGAAAAATTTCTATAATCTTATAGATAGTGATGTTCATGACACATTGTTAAGTGAAAAATAATTCAAGGAGCAGAGGGTATAATTCAGTTCAGTTCAGTCACTCAGTCTTGTCCATAGTTAGTGTGACTGATTTTGGGAAGAGAGAAGGGGAAATAAGAATGTCTATTTATTCAGCATATAATTATTAATTATTCATTTTTCAAAATGAAAAACAGGGAGGATAAACCAGAATCTAGTGCAGTACCTAATGAAGAAAATGCTACCTATGAGAGGATGAAAGCAAGGAGTGGAGGGGGAGGGGTGCAGAAAGAGAGTCTGGGTTCTTATTAGTTCTGCTCTAACAAGACATATCATTCCCCTAAATCATTACAATGTACAAAATTGCATAATAAAATCCACAGGAAAACACAAGGTTAGAGGCACAAAACTCAAAAAATCATCAGTGATGTATTAAAAATGTAAGGATCCAATAAAGATGATAAACATGTAAAATGCTTAAGAAATACATAAATATTATAGTAAACATGGTACTCTATCATGAAACAGACCTAAAGTTGCCATGTGAAAGTGGCTATCAGCGGGGTTGCAGCGCGTGAGTTACTGTGAGATGGGGGAGGAGGTGGAGAAGAAAAGTTGTGACAGCAAATGTGGATGATGGGGCTTGCCACACACAGCCTCAGTCATAACCTGAGGCTGCAAGTGGGTGTTTCAGGTCTGTGTATGTTTGCTTATATGGATTCTTACTTTTCCAGGGTCAACTGGATGAGGTTTCCTGTTGATGCACTGTGTGTGTGTGTGTGTGTGTGTGTGTATGCACGCTCATGCACTCAGTCGTGTCTTATTCTTTGTGACCCCATGGACTGTAGCCCACCAGGCTCCTCTGTCCATGGAATTTTCCAGGCAAGAATACTGGAGCATGCTGCCATTTCCCTTTCCAGGACGTCTTCCCAACTGAGGAACTGAACCCGTATCTCTTAAGTCTCCTGAGTTGGCCAGCAGGTTCTTTACCCGCTGAGCCATCTGGGAAGCCCCATATTGTGTATAAGCAAAATCAATTTTACATCATGCTAATTTATATAAATGGTGTTGGAACACATCAAACAAACATTACTCTATTTTCACTCTTGAATAATGCACATGCAAAGATGAATTTGTATCCAAAAAGGATGGAAGACCCCCCCTAAAGTGAAATACAAGCACACCACTGTATGTATATAGCACATTGATAGCACAACCATTTGAAGAAAAGGATTATTGTGGTTAGTTAATGTTTGAAAAAAAAGTAGCCCTGACTGCACATTCTTAGTGAGATGTAGTCTCAGGACTAAAGTACTGTGAAAAATTTATTAAACATTACTTATGTGGTACTTATGGATTTATTGTTAATATCAATGTTGGCAATATAATATATAGACTGTGTATATATTATAGAATGCAGTAAAATAAATGTATTGATATTTTAGGTACTAGAATTTTTCATTATAGGAAAAAGGATATATGAATTTAAAAGAAGACAACAAAGAAAACCCTCTCTGATTTTTATTTTGGATTGGAAATATTAATGAGATTTTATGATGAAAGTTCAAGTGGAGAGTGAAAAAGTTGGCTTACAGCTCAACATTCAGAAAACGAAGATCATGGCATCCAGTCCCATCACTTCATGGGAAATAGATGGGGAAACAGTGGAAACAGTGTCAGAGTTTATTTTGGGGGGCTCCAAAATCACTTCAGATGGTGATTGCAGCCATGAAATTAAAAGACGCTTACTCCTTGGAAGAAAAGTTATGACCAACCTAGATAGCATATTCAAAAGTAGAGACATTACTTTGCCAACAAATGTCCGTCTAGGCAAGGCTCTGTTTTTTCCAGTGGTCATGTATGGATGTGAGAGTTGGACTGTGAAGAAGGCTGAGCACCAAAGAATTGATGCTTTTGAACTGTGGTGTTGGAGAAGACTCTTGAGAGTCCCTTGGACTGCAAGGAGATCCAACCAGTCCATTCTGAAGGAGATCAGCCCTGGGATTTCTTTAGAAGGACTGATAGTAAAGCTGAAACTCCAGTACTTTGGCCACCTCATGCGAAGAGTTGACTCATTGGAAAAGACTCTGATGGTGGGAGGGATTGGGGGCAGGAGGAGAAGTGGACGACAGAGGATGAGATGGCTGGGTGGCATCACTGACTCGATGGACGTGCATCTGAGTGAACTCCGGGAGTTGGTGATGGACAGGGAGGCCTGGTGTGCTGCAGTTCATGGGGTCACAAAGAGTCGGACACGACTGAACGACTGAACTGAACTGAACTGATGCTTGTTAAAGCATATTTTATAATCTTTATCTTGGCTTTTAAGGAATTCCTTTTGCACCAACCTAATATAATTGCTTATACAAAAAGAATTAGGACTTAAAAAATTGGTTAATTCCAGGCCTGAGACAGAAAAGTGCACAGTGAGGCTGAGGCAGCCTGTGCCAGAAAGAGCCCAAATGTAAATGAGGTAACACAAAAAATGGCTCAAGGCCTATCTTGAAGCAGTCTCCACTAGACAAATTTGGTAATTTGCACACCAAAAAGAGAATAATGACAGTAATTATTTAACGCATTGAATAACAAAGAAAAATTCATTATTCTTAATGCGCAAGAGCATAAAAGCTAAGATTTGTAAGTGAGTTCATTAAAACTGTCTATCAAAAGACACCATAAAAGGAGTGAAATGACAAGCTTCAAAGTAGATGATATTTGCTTAATGTACAACTGACAAATGATTGTTGTCTCAAACATATAAAAACTTTTACATATCAATGAGATAAAGAAAAACTTATACTAAACTTATTAAGAGTTATGAGTAATAGTTCAAAAGAACAAATGGTCCATGAATATGTGTTTTTTTTTTTAATACATCATTACTAAGTAGTGAGATGGATATTAAAGCCGACTAAGTCTCTCACACAGACCAGCCTGCCAAGATGAAAGAACCTGATGGTACAAGTGTTTTCCAGGATGTGGAGAAATGATGCTGCTCACCTGCTTATGGTTGTTTAAACTTCTGTAGTACCTTTAGAAAACTTACATTACCTGCTGAAGTTGGTGATACATTCTCTAGGTTTCAGCAAGAGTCCTGATGCACATAGCTCATGGCTGTCTTTTTCACTGAAACAACACATGGGAAAAGGGCAATAGTCTATGAACACTATAATAGATGAAAAATTTTTGTCATAGTCCTATAATGAAGTATATATATAATGTATATAATGTAAAGTATGTGTGTGTGTGTGTGTATATATATATATATATATATATATATATATATATATATATATAAAGTATATAATGGGGCTTCCCTGGTGGCTCAGATGGTAAGCGTCTGTCTGCAATGTGGGAGACCCAGGTTCAATCCCTGGGTAGGGAAGAATGACAACCCACTCCAGCACTCTTGCCTAGAAAATTCCATGGATGGAGGAGCCTGGTGGGCTACAGTCCATGGGGTCACAAAGAGTCGGACACGCCTGAGTGACTTCACTTCACTATAATGAAGTATGAGCGACCAGGAAAGTGAACTAAATAGATCTACAGATGCAGGATATTTCAACACCGTTAATGCACTATTGAGTGAAAGAAGTGAGAAAAATGCACAGATGATTCTGCTTAAGTAAAATGGAAGAACAGAACATTAAGCAATCAGTTATTTAAGGTTGCATACATAGGTAATAAAACAAAAATATGGGCTTAAAACTCAACATTCAAAAACTAAGATCGTGGCATCCAGTCCATACTTCATGGCAACTACATGGGGAAGAAAAAATGGAAACTGACAGACTTTATTTTCTTGGGTTCCAAAATCACCACAGCTGGTTACTGCAGTCATGAAATTCGAAGAGGCTTACTCCTTGGAAGAAAAGCCATGACAAACCTAGATAGTATATTAAAAGCTAGAGATATCACTTTGCTGAAAAAGGTCCATATAGTCAAAACTATGGTTTTTCAAGTAGTCATGTATGGATGTGAAAGCTGGACCATAAAGAAGTCTAAGTGGTGAAGAACTGATGCTTTCAAATTGTGGTGTTGGAGAGTACTCTTCAGAGTTCCTCGGACTGCAAGGAAATCAAATAAGTCAATTATAAAGAAATAAACTCTGAATACTCATTGGAAGGACTGGTGCTGAAGCTGAAGCTTCTAGACTTTGGCCACCTGATGCAAAGAACTGACTCATTGGAAAAGACCCTGATGCTGGGAAAGATTGAAGGCAGGAGGAGAAGGGGACAACAAAGGATGAGATGGATAGCTTCACCAACACAATGGACATGAGTTTGAGCAAATTCCAGGAGACAGTGAAGGATAGGGAAGCCTGATGTGCTGTAGTCCATGGGGTCACAAAGAGTTGAGCATGACTTAATGACTGGAAAACAACAACAAAAAAGATAGGTAGTACCAGATGATAAAACTACATTGAAAAAAATCAAAAAAAATATAAACAAAAGTCAAAAGAATTGTTATTTCTGGAGAGAAACAAGAAAATGGAATTGAATAGGACTGTGTAGAAGACTTCAGAAGACAGGATGCTTTATGTATACATATATTTATATAAATGCTTATCAGTTCACTTCACTGGCTCAGTTGTGTCTGGCTTTTTGTGATCACATGGATTGCAGCACACCAGGCTTCCCTGTCCATCACCAACTTCCGGAGCTTGCTCAAACTCATGTCCATTGAGTCAGTGATAACATCCAACTATCTCATCCTCTGTCACTCCCTTCTCTTCCTGCCTTCAATCTTTCCCAGCATCAGGGTCTTTTCTAATGAATAGTGAATGAACAACTTTGTATCAGGTGCCCAAAGTATTGGAGCTTCAGCTTCAGTATCAGTCCTTCCAATGAATATTAAGGATTGATTTCCTTTAGAAATGACTTATTTGATTTCCTTGAAGTCCAAGAGACTCTCAAGAGTCTTCTCCAACACCATAGTTCAAAAGCACCAATTCTTCAGTGGTCATCTTTCTTTATAGTCCAACTCTTACATCCATACATGACTACTGAAAAAATCATAGCTTTGACTATACAGACCTTTGTCAACAAAGTAATGTTTCAGCTTTCTCATGCTATCTAAGTTTGTCATAGCTACTCTTCAAAGGAGCAAGTGTCTTTTAATTTCATGGCTGCAGTAACCATCTGCAGTTATTTTGGAATGCAAAAATATAAAGTCTGTCGCTGTTTCCTTTTTTTTCCCATCTATTTGCCATGAAATGATGGGACTGGATGCCATAATCTTAGTTTTTTGAATGTTGAATTAAGCCAGATTTTTCACTCTCCTCTTTCACTTTCATCAAGAGGCTCTTTAATTCTTCTTTGGTTTCTGCCTTAAGTATGGTGTCATCTGCATATCTGAGGTTATTGATACTTTTCCTGGCAATTTGATTCCAGCTCGTGCTTCATCCAGCCCAACATCTCTCATGATGTACTCTGCACATAAGTTAAATAAGCAGGGTGACCATATACAGCCTTGACATAATTCTTTCCCAGTGTTCCATGTCCAGTTCTAACAGTTGCCTCTTGTCCTGCTTACAGATTTCTCAGGAGGCAGGTAAGGTAGTCTGATGTTCCCATTTCTTTAAGAACTTTCCACAGTTTTTTTGTGATCCACATAGTTAAAAGTTTTAGCATAATCGGTGAAGCAAATTAGATGTTTTTCTGGAATTCTCTTGCTTTTTCTATGATGCAACGGATGTTGGCAATATGATCTCTGATTCCTTTACCTTTTCTAAATCCAGCTTGAACATCTGGAATTTCTCAGTTCATGTACTAGCTTAGCTTGGAGAATTCTCAGCATTACTTGTGTGAGATGAGTAAAATTGTGGAGTAGTTTGAACATTCTTTGGCATTGCCTTTCTTTTGATTGGAATGAAAACTGACCTTTTCCAGTCCTGTGGCCATTGGTGAGTTTTCCAAATTTGCTGGTGTGTTGAGTGCAGCACTTTCACAGCATCGTTTTTTAAGGATTTGGAATAGCTCAACTGGAATTCTATCATCTCCACTAGCTTTGTTCATAGTGATGCTTCCTAAGGCCCACCTGACCTCCACTCTAGGATGTCTGACTCCAGATGAGTGATCACACCATTGTGGCTATCTGGGTCCTTAAGATCTTTGTTGTATAGTTCTTCTGTTTATTCTTGTCACCTCTTTTTTTTTTTCTTTCTTTTTTTCTTTTCTTTTTTTTTTTTTTTGGCCTTTTTCTTTATTTTATTTTTTATTTTTTTTAATTTTAAAATCTTTCTTACATGCATTCCCAAACATGAACCCCCCTCCCACCTTCCTCCCCATAACATCTCTCTGGGTCACCTCTTTTTAATATCTTCTGCTTCTATTATGTCCATACTGTTTCCATCCTTTACTGTGCCCATATTTGCATGAAATGTTCCTTTGGTATCTCTAATTTTCTTTCAGGGATCTCCTATTATTTTCCTCTATTTCTTTGTATTGTTCACTAAGGAAGACTTTCTTATCTCTCCTTGCTATTCTTTGGAACTCTGCATTTTGATAGCTATATCTTCCCTTTTATTCTTTGCCTTTTCCTTTTCTTGTTTTCTCAGCTACTTGTAAGGCCTCCTCAGACAACCATTTTGCTTTTTGCATTTCTTTTTCTTCGTGATGGTTTTGATCACCACCTCTTGTACAATGTCACAAACTCCATCCATAGTTCTTCAGGCACTCTGTCTATCAGATCTAATCTCTTGAATCTATTTGTCACTTCCACTGTATAATCATAAGGGATTTATTTTAGGTCATACCTAAATGGTCTAGTGGCTTTCCCTACTTTCTTCAGTTTATGTCTGGATATTGTAATAAGGTGTTCATGATCTGAGCCACAGTCAGCTCCTAGTCTTGTTTTTGGTGACTGTATAGAGCTTCTCCATCTTTGACTACAATGAATACAATCAATATGATTTTGGTATTGACCATCTGGTGATGTCCACGTGTAGGGTTGTCACTTGCATTGTTGGAAGAGGGTGTTTGCTATGACCAGTGTGTTCTCTTGGCAAAACTCTATTAGCCAGCCTTTGTCCTGCTTCAGTTTGTATGCCAAGGCCAAACTTGCTTGTTACTCCATGTATCTCCTGACTTTCTACTTTTGCATTCCAGTACCCTAGGATGAAAAGGACATCTTTTTAGCTGTTAGTTCTAGAAGGACTTGTAGGTCATCATAGAACCATTCAACTTCAGCTTCTTTGGTATTGGTGATTGGAGCATAGACTTGGATCACTGTGCTATTGAATGGTTGACTTGGAAATGAACAGAGATCATTCTGTCACTCTTGAAATTGCACCCAAACACTGCATTTTTTGACTCTTTTGTTGACTATGTGGGCTACTCCATTTCTTCTAAGGGATTCCTGCCCAAAATAGTAGATATAATAATCATCTGAATTAAATTCACCTATTCCTGTTCATTTTAGTTCACTGATTCCTAAAATGTCAATGCTGACTCTTGTCAGCTCCTGTTTGACCAGTTCCAATTGAGCTTGATTCATGGACCTAACATTCCAGGTTCCTGTACAGTATTGTTCTTTACAGCATCAGATTTTACTTCCATCATCAGTCACATCCACACCTGGGCATTATTTTGCATAAAAAAATATATAGATATAGTTCTTAGGCTGGATAGTAATTATATGTCTGCTTCTTATATATCGTGTGAAAGCATAAGTTCTAATTTCTGTTTTACTGGAGAAAAGTCCACTCTAATTGCCTGTAATTAATAGAGCACACAAACACAAATTTATGGTTGCTATGAAAATTCATATTGACTTCTTTATAAATAAACACATGTCAGGGTCAGTGAGCAAGAAGCAGAAGGTTTCAGGGCAGTTTCTGAGGATCTCTGAAGAGTTGGGCAAGTCCACCACTTTTAGCACCAGGAAAGAGGGCATGATAATTGGGATATCATAGGAGCAAAATGTCACATTTTGTCCTCGTACCATTGCCTTTCTTCTGTCCTCAACCCAAGATGAGTCAGAAGAATCAGAGCAAGTGGAGGAGGAATGATAGTGGAAGCTGGAGAGGGCACTGGGGAGAGGAGGAGCCACAGAAAGGATCCATAACTTTCCCTTCTCTCCGCTGAGGGGGACAGGCCAGAGAAAAAAGAATATTCAATTGAAAGAATTTGCAGCTCATTTTATTTTTAATGCTAAAAGGAGGATGTTCTTAGAGGTAAAGTGACCTCATATCATTGCAGTTTACAAGAGTGAATTCCTGATCAATTGGCCAAAAAGGAATATCTGACTGCATTAGTTTAGAGACTGCTATAACAAAATACCACAGACTGGGTGGCTGAAACAACAGATGTTTATTTTTTTCCACAGTTCTGGAAGCTGAAAATGCAATACTTTGGTCACCTCATGTGAAGAGCTGACTCATTTGAAAAGACCCTGATGCTGGGAAAGATTGAAGGCAGGAGGAGGAGGGGATGACAGAGGATGAGATGGCTGGATGGCATCACCAACTCAATGGATGTGAGTTTGAGTAAACTGCAGGAGTTGGTGATGGACAAGGAGGCCTGGCATGCTGCAGTCCATGGGGTCACAGAGTCAGACAGGACTGAGTGACTGAACTGAACTGAACTGAACTGAACTGGAGGTTGGAGGTCCATCACCAAGATGTGGGCAGGTTTGGTGTCTCCTGAGACCTCTTTCCCTGACTTGCAGACAGCCTTCTTCTGTGAGTACTTATTTGGCCTTTTTCTTTGTGTGCACATACCCCTGGTACCTCTTCCTTTTCTTACAAAGACACCCATCCTACTGGATTAGGGCCCCAGACTTATGAGCTCATTTAATCTTAACTCCCTCTTTAATGCTCTATGTTCAAATAGTCACACTGAGGATTAGGGTTTTGGCATATGAATTTTTGGAGACACACAGCTCAGTCCATCACAGTAATAAACAATTTAAGAATTTGGTGGCAGAGCAAAAGAGCCCATTTAAAAAGCCATCCACTGTGTATTCTTAGGGAATGATTTCTAAAAGGAATAACCATATCTTACTCAATTTTGTGTCCCTAACACATAGCCAAGGGTCTGACACCTGGTAGGAACTCAGTAAACTTGGTTGTAACAGAATAAATGAAACATCATTAAATTTAGAACTGTGGATACTAATTTATATGTAAAGCATATGTGTGCTTTATTATGCTTTCAAGAAGAAGAAAATAATAAATATATATAAAGATTTAACTGCAGCCATTTGTGAAATGCTAGTGTTGTTACCAGGGCTTCCTCGGTGGCTCAGGAGCAAAGAATCCACCTGCAGTGCTGCAGCCACAGGAGAAACAGGTTTGATGCCTGGGTCAGGAAGATCCCCTGGAGGAGGGGATGGCAGTCCACTCCAGTATTCTTGCCTGGAGAATTCCATGGACAGACGAGCCTGGTGGGCTACGGTCCATGGGGTCACAAAGAGTCAGACATGAATGAACCGACCTAGCATGCATGAACAGTGTTGTTACAAGATAAATTAAAAAGAAAATAACTCAGGATCAAAAGCGGAGCTAGAATGGCAATCTAATTAGCTTAAATTTGATTTTCAGAACAACTCTAGGAGGCATGCAGTGGTCCATGCACTATTGTCACACTGAAATGCAATGGATAGATCATAAATAAATAGAAATTGGGATTTCCCAAGAGAGTAATTATACTCTAGCTGCCTTTGAATAATTTCTTGAATTTACTACAAGTGAAACATATTCCCTGTGGAATCAAAATCCATACCATAGGGATCCTGTATTCATTCTTGATTTTTAAAATAAGAATTTGAGTTTCAGAAAAAAGTAATATTTTATCAGATTCACAGATAGAAAGAACAACCTTGTGGTTACCAGTAGGGAGAGTAGAGAGGGGAGGAGCAACATAGGGAAAAAAGGTTAACAGGTACAAATTACTGTGTATAAAATAAATAAGGTACAAGGATATATTGTACAACAGAAAGAATATCACCGATATTTTATCAAACATTAAATGGAGCAGAATCTGTAAAACATTGAATCACTATGCTGTACACCAGAAACTAATATAATACAGCAAATCAACCATACTTCAAAACAGAATTTCCATCTATTAGCATGACCAGATTCTTTTCTGTATAAATTGTTTAATTTATTTTATCTTATTTTTTGTTTTCAGATTATATCATATCACGAGTTCTGGGCTAAAACAGAGGGACTCAGCTTCTGACACATGGTTTTCACTAAGTGACAGTCTCAGGCTTTTGCATATAAAATGAATATAAAAGAGGAAATTATAAGAAATATTATTAGAAATGTGGAAACTAGACATTAGAAATAGAAACCTTATTTTAAAAGCCTCCATGGGTGCAGGTACAATGCAGCATCAGCTGACTCCACAGACTCCAGAGTTTGATGAGCTTTGATGAGCTTTGATGAGCTGACACCTCACAGTGAGTGAGGTGGCTATGCCTTCATAGCAACCTCTTGCTCATCCTTGGGGGTGACCTACCCAGGGAAGATTATGTTCTTGAATTTCATAGCTCTCTGCTACTGAGGCAGACTCTGAAGATATTAACACATCCTGTGCTGTAGCGAGTCTGCTTGCAGTGGGATCTGAGCCATGTTCCCTGTTCATGTTCACAACACTCTGCCCCTTGAGCTAATTGTCTTGACTTCCTCCAAGAAATTTGGGGAGGAGTGAGACTGAGGTTCCAGAAGACCTCTCTTTTTTAAAGGAAGCACAGAAGGGTAAGGTTAGCAGTATTAAGTCCAGCCCCTACTATCAAGTTGGTCTGGGGGCTCCATTTGATACTCAGCCTCTTCTTCAGCTATGCATTGTGGATCTCTCTAACCTCAGACAGGCCACAGTTGCTTGTCTTGGTGGTTTGCTTGGTATGTGATGTTCTGTGCCATCCTGGGTAACCATAAACTTCCCACATTGTGCTTGCTGGCCTTTTTCATTTATCGATACTATTGGGCAAGGAAGCAGCAATGTGTTTTCCCACAAGGATCACCCAGTGCCACACATATTTCTCCCCACTCCTTCTGTGCGGCAGAAGCCCTACCACTTCATGGTGGTTACTGTTGATTATTCCTGCCAGGATTACAGCTTCTTTCCTGCTGGTCTCTGGGCACAAAGAGCCTGAGTGTCCAAGCATCAACCATAGCTTACAGCTTAATAGGGTTCCTATTGCTTTTCTGTGGCAACACTTTGCACCCTTTGGAGACTAAAACTCCCAACCACACAGTACAAGTTGCAGAGCCTAGAGCTGCAGGGATGTGAGGCACAAGTTCCCCCAGCGGGTCATGAAGAAGACAATTAATGGAGTCCCTCCTGTATTTACTCCTTGGTTCTCAAATGTTTTCTACCTACATGATGCTTTCTTAAGTTTTTGCTTCAATGTGTATATTGCATCCCGGAGGTTGAAGCCTGACTTTCACATAATACTGCTTCTTAGCTGGTTAACTCTACCTTCCAATGCTTTTTTATCAGCTTCTATTGGTGTAAGTGTGATAAACCGTTGGCTCACATGGTCATTGACCCACTCCCATACCTCCTTTCCTATAAAGAAGGTCTTTTAGAACCTCTCCTTTAGAACCCCAGGAAAAGTGATGTATACATGACCTAGAGCTCTGTGTACATCCTGACCTCCGTGTCTACAAAGTGGATGTCCAGGTTTGCCATGTGAAGCTCTGTGAATTCTGAGGATATTGTTTTTCCCTCCCCATTGTCCTTCAAGATCATTCCTGAGTCATCCTGCTGCCGTTCTCAGCTTTCATCGTCAATATGACCCATTGATAAACCAGGGTCATAATGGATCCCCTATCATAGGTGTGGCAATGGGCATGAGTTGCGCAAGTTCCTTGGATCCTTCTCTCTGAGTCTTGCTTGAGTTTGGACACACCACTTCCACCTTATAAGAGATTCTTCTGAACTCATCCATCCTTATGACTTAGATATGACAAAAACAGATATGTTTCAGATCTATCATATCCAAGGTCCAGGATCATGCCAAGAGCTGTTTTCCAAAAAGGTGTAATTCTCCATGGCATCTGGAAGATCTTTGATCCAGAACCCATGTGGTGTGTGTGATTCTCTCACAGGATAGTGTCATGTAGCATGTTTTATTATGATGAATACTTCTACTATCACAAAGCCTTCTGGATCATGTGTCAGGATTGCCTTAATCGAAGCCTGGATCCTCTGTAGGTTTTTTTCCCTTCCTTGGGACATGCTCAAAGGCACAGTTTTCCATGTCACCCTCTTAAACTCAAAAAGTTTTCCTGGGCCTTCTACCTCTCTGTGGTAGAACATGCAAAGCTCAATCATTTAACCTTTGATGTATAGAGGATGCCCTTGCAGTCCCGGAACACTGTACTGGCAACAGTTACACTAATGTTAGGCAGCTCTTTGAAACTTCGTGGGGCTGATTTCTCTCCCACTCTTTGGAACGCATGTGTTTTATCAAGACTTCTAGTCGGCTAGCCCCTTCTTGATCATTGCCCCAGATCTCAGAAAGTTATCCATGTAGCAAATCCAAGTGATGCTCTGTAAGTACAGTTCTCTCAGATCTGTATTCTGACAGAGGAAAAGTAAGTTAACAGAACTCTAAAGAAAAACTTAAAATAACTAATTTTGCCCTTTCTGTATGAATGCAAGCTGTTTTTCCTCTGCTTTAACTGATCTGAGTAGAAAATAGCACATTTGCCAAATTGGTGAAACACTATCCTAGATTCATCTGTTCTAACTGGATTAATCCACTTACAACACCAGCACTCCCAAGGTGGCAGATGTACCTGGGCTGCTATTCTGCAGGGTGTGTGGTGATCTGCAGTCTTCATTCAGCACCCAATTGAAAACACGATAAAACATGATGGGCTCACCACTTTTGCATCCTTTAACTCCTTAGGGTCTTCACACACTTCCCAAGGGGACAGAGTTAGGGGCTGCTTTGTAGTTTGCACTTAGCCTTCCCCACTAAGATGTTCCTTAATCTCATACATCAAATGCATGGTGTATGGTTGCACCATCATGTATTCAAGGACATAAGAGATAGCCACAAAATGGGTATACAGAAGATAAAGTGGGCGCTTCACCTTTCCTTGTGGAGATATGCACGGACAATCATGGCAGTAGCAGTTACCAAAACAGAAACAGTGAGCCATGTTTGAGCCTATGAGCAAGGCAACAGAAAGTGTATTTCAAGAGGAGCACAATATAAACAAAAGTGCCAGCTGACTGAGGCTTGGAGCCATCACAAATAGGATGGCAGCTCTTGGGGAGATCTGACTCCCTGAGCTGACTCAGACAAAGGCATAGCAACACAAACAGCAAGTGTGTGACCCATATGCTCAGTGGCTGCTGCTGGTGGCCAGAGAAAAGTGATTGTACTTAACTTTTCAGAAAAAGTCAGATGTATGTGAAATAATCATATGGTTGGTAGAGTAAACAATTCTAGGCTGGGAAAGTTGACTGAAAGCCTCTGACTATGTCACTGTCATCTTTCACAGATAGAGTATCACCCCAGTTCTACAGGTCTGTTTCCCCTTTTGCAAAATGAGAGGAGTGAAGTAGATAAGTGGAAGGTCCTATGCACTGCCAACATACTCTGATTCTAATCTCTAAATGTAAAGGTGACAGTATTATGCACAGGGCAAACACTAAGGTTAGGTATTCAGAACCTTAGCTTGGTACTGGTGTCTGGCTATTTGAAAGAGAAAAAAACAAGAAGACCAATTTCATTTGGTTTCAGTGAACAGAGCATTCAAAGAGATTCTAACAAGAGGGGTGCTGGCTTTCAGGATACAGCGGGCTTCATGTAATTCACCCCAGGAACTGCAACCCAGTGTCATTGGGGATACAAATGTTAGTGGAAGTTTGTCTCTTTCTCTGCTTCTTTTACTCTCTTGGCCATAATGTGCTTCTCTCTGTCCATCTGTTCTATTTCAAAATCTATTGGCTAGCATTTTGTTCCTGCAAGATTCCACTTCTAATTTCCTATAAATCTGACCTCCTCGTGATGTGGCTTGCCCCAGTGTTAATTTTGGCCCCAAGTCCAAATAAACTCATGTCCCAAATCACCAGACTCATTCAAGCTCTATGTCTCATAGTTCACATTTTTGATATGGAAAAAAATCTAGTCAACTGAACAAGTAATATGTGTGGATTTCCACTGTTTTATGTGTCCACTCTTGGTCTAATCATCTGTGCCCAGCAGTATAGAAGCGCATGATCTTGACACAGCCACTACACATTTAAAAGAAGATGTGGGAGAAGTAAACCTCAAAAGGAAATATGTTTGGGTGAGAATGAAGTTCTGAGCATAAATATCTCAGACTGAGGTTATAGAAATCCAAATGCCACAAATAAAAGCTAGAAATCAGGGAGGAACTTATTTGGATAAAGCAATGGAACAGGTTCGATTATGCTCCACTGGGTAAATAAATCACAGTTGGTCAAAACAACCATGATAACCTCATGTGTCAGAATTCTGACTGACAAGGTAAACTGGGAAATCTGTCTGAAGGTTTCTATCAAAGGCTACTTTTTCTCTGTTTTTAAAAATTGGGGTATAGTTGCTTTGCAATGTTGTATTAATTTCTGCTGTACAATGAAGTGAATCAGCTACATGTATACATATATCCCCTCTCTCTTGAACCTTCCTCCCACCCCCTACTCCAATCTCACCTCTCTAGATTGTCACAGAGCACCGAGCTGGGTTCTCTGTGCTAGACAGCAGGTTCCAACTAGCTATCTGCTTTACACATAGCAGTGTGTCTGTGTCAATCCTAATCTCCCAATTCTTTCCACCTACTTTCCCCCCTATGTCCACCAATCCATGCTCTATATCGGCATCTCTTTTCCTGCTCTGCAAATAGGTTCATCAGTACTGTTTTTCTAGGTTCTGCATATATGCATTAATATATACTTAATAAATGTTAATGAATTATATATTAATGCATATATATATGATATTTGCTTTTCTATTTCTGACTTATTTCACTCTGTAGGACAAATTCTAGGTCACTCTTGATGCTAAACAGTGATGCATGGGTGGGAACCCTACATTTTTTGCCCTGAAGTTGGCCATATGCGTGTAACATCTAAAATTGTGGCAACTATCTTGGGAAGATGAGAAGAATTGATCCCCAAACAAGCTGATGCCAAGAAGGCGGCTGAATAGAAAGCTGAGCAGAAACATGCTCTCATTCAAGTGCTCAGGGGATACCTGCCTCTGTGCTTCCTGTGATAGAGATACTAAACCTCCTTATTTATAAAAATTCCAAGGGAGCTTTCTTTAACTTGCGGCATAAAGCAACCCACAAATGCTTTACCAAACTTCATAGAATTGAAATATTAAAAAAATACTAAGTAAAATATAATTTTTTCTTTATCCTATAGGGCCTCAAGGCCATGAAAGGGAATTCAGTCCTTTTCCCATAATATTATGGAAAATATATGGTTATCTTGATTCAAGATAAACTAAAGTTCACCAAAAAAAATCCTTTCATCATCTGACAGGCCACAGTCCGTGGAATCACAATGAGTTGGGAACAACTGAGTGACTGAGCACACTTGCACACATGTGGGAGGTTCTGGAAGTACAGTCTATGAAATAGTGTTCTTGCTTGTATTTCAAATGGAGTGACAAATTTTCAGTCAATAGGAACCAGAGTATAGTTACAACCATGGGTCTAGGACTTTACGTAACATTATTATCATGAGAGTGTAAATATGCTTGGGATTCTAGTCCTAGGGTACCTGAATGTCATGTCATTAGAATGCAGGTCAGTCAATTAAACTGGGCTGAAAATGGGAGCTGAGAACCCATTATATTTCAGATACAAAGTTATACTGTAGGGTTACTATCAGGGTTTTCTTGGAATTGAGGGGCTTCTGGAACATAGGATTAAATTCCAGTGATTAAATCAGGAAATTCTTGGGCAAAGCAAGGTAAGTTAGTCACTGTTGAACTTGATTTTAAACCTCCCAAATCTCGATTTTAAAGTGCTTAGTGTTAACTAAATACTATATTTTTATCAGAGCCTCAGATGGTCAAAGTTTCAGGTAAGTTAGTTAATATTGATTTACTCCAGGAGTAGAATTTTTGTCAAAAGTTGAAGTGGGTCACAGTGTCACTGCCTCTCTGGATCAGCAAGTTTTGCACAAGCCTGTACAATGTAGGTCAGGCAAAAAATTGGGGTAAGTCAGAGAATTCAAGGAAAAATTGAGCAGACACGTCTGTTAGGTAGAAACTGACAATTGATAAAATGTCTTTTTTCTCTTTGTTTTAATAATAGAGAAATTCCTTTTAAACTGCACCAGTAGCAGTGTCCAGTATATTTTCCAGCTTACACCCTACCCTTGGATCTTTAGATAAATTCTATTATGGTGAAATATGGTGTGCACTAAATTTTACAACATACACAGTGACAATTTTCTTAGAGACACAGGAGCATAGGATGAAATGAATCGTTCCACTCTTCACTGCTTGCTTACAGCTAGACTATTGCCATAGAAAGAAATTAAATGCTAACTTGTTGAAGGCACTGAATTTCTGTTTCTATTTGTTGTAACAGTTTGGTCTATACACTAGCTAAAACACTGTGGTAATTAATATAGAAGCAAAGAAAGGTTTAGGAAACCCCAGAGTTGGAACCTGAAACTTGAAAGACTGTGTGCACATTGCAGGCAATACGGCACTGGAGTTCCTGTAGCACAACTTTGCTTCTCTCCTCTCATTGTACTGAAAAGCTTTGATGAAGAATTCTAACGTATGTATCACATGCCCTTTTTCCTATACCAAGCACTGTGACCAGGAAAAGTGAGATTCTAGGATGGTTCAGTTTAGCTGCTGAGATTCCACTCTCATGATTGAGACCCATATGTGAAAACATGATGCTCACATTGCATCTTGATGGTGAAGGAGGTTCAAAATGGTCAGTTCCTTATTATAACATAAGATTCATCCACCAATGACTTTGTTCAATCCAAACCACTAGATTTCCAAAAATTCAAACATGGTCATTTTTCAGAGTGCCTGAAATAAGTATAAACTGTTACATTATCCCTCTAAGATTATCATTTTGGTGTTACAAAGGAAATACCATCAATATATTTTTAGGAAGAAATGTTAAAATATACCCTTGATCACTCAGAGATCATTAAAGTTGTATTTCTCAATTAACTATTTTTATTATATGTTAAAAGTTAAATTAATTAATATGTTAGCTTAACACAATTAACATGTTAGATATATTAAAATTTAAAAAATAATTTTATGGTCTATTTATTATTTGCATATTCTTAATTGGTAGATATGACAAACTATCACTGTTTAGAAAAGCTTGATGAAAACCTTTAATATAAAGGATTACAGTGAACTTTGGAGAAGGAAATGGCAACCCACTCCAGTATTCTTGCCTGAAGAATCCCATGGACAGAAGAGCCTGGTGGGCTACAGTCCATGGAGTTGCAAAGAATCAGAACGACTGAAGTGACTTAGCACACACGGACACCACAGATTTACTAGGGCAAACCCACTGTCTGAGGATCAACCTTCAACTGAACTAACAGTTGAACCAAGAATCTTGGGTCCCAAATTGTGATGTAATTAAAACATATACTTACCGTCTTCAAAAAAAGATAAAGTTTATATTTAAAAATTTACTGTGCAACCTTGAAATTTGGTAAAATTGTGCCACTTCTGCCTGGAATGGACCCTGAATCTATAAACCAAACAAGTTGGCTGTGCTGTTATCTACATGATTGACAGGTGTCCTAAATATTTCGAGCCTCTTAGCTGTATTCTGCCACGAAATAGTACCTTAAAAATATTTTGGATAAAGTTTGCCTCTTGTGTGTGCTAGTTTGGAAGAATTGAATCTGACACAAACAGGGAAAACATACTCAGAATGTCATGAGAAGAACATTAGTGCATATGGATGCAAAAAGCTCATAGCAGAAATCATCCTGTGATACAATATAAAGGATAACAATAGAGAAGCAAGTCTTAGCGACCATCTGGTACTTAGAAGATTAATGGAAGGATACCATTTATATCTGTGAAAGGGTTTTCATATTATGAGTCACAGATACTGGAACCAAGGCAACTTTCCAACCCAAGAAATTGGAAAGGCTTGGCAGAAACACACACACACACACACACACACACAACAAAACACTTATCTGCTAGGAAAAAGGATGACAATTTGGGGCTATGAGAGTCATTGTGAAGAGACATGTCTGTTTGATAGTGATGATATTCATGAGGCCTTTTTGATACACAATCTCTATAGGTCAACTTTGTTTGAAAGTTACAGACAACCATGAATAACCTTGATGAAACAGAAAAGAAGCTTGGTTTTTGCTTATCTATCTGAAGCCTAAGTAGGCTATTCAAGGTCCTGTATATTAATATATTAAATATATAACATATTTAAATATATTCACATAAATACAGTTATTAACATATAAATATATTATATTAAAATATATAATTATATATGTAGTTTTATATACATATGTTACATATTTTATATAAATAATTATACATATAATTAATTATAGAAAATATATAATATATAAATATAAATAAATAAATTGTACATAATTAATTATATATACTTATAATAAAATATATTATATTATATATAATTATACCACACATATTATTATATAATAACATATTATTGTATAAATACAATAATATATCAATTAATATAAATATATAATATATTTATATTATTTTATATAAAATATATTATATTCATTAATATTTAGGTATATATTTAAATATATTATATTTATACTTAAATATATTGAATATAAATAAATTATTTAAATTTATTTTTTATAAATTATATATATATTTCTGATTTCTTAATACATTACTTTAGTAAATTAAATGCTTTAATATTTAATAATGCATCTTGAAGATTTCATGGAATGAAATAATGCATCTTGATGATTTCACAGAATGATCTAGTATGAATTTATTGTAATTTATATAGCCATTTTCTTATTAATGCACATTTATATTTCCAGTTTTTCACTATAATAAAGCGGCAATAAAATCATACTCCATTTGGATGATAAATGCTTATAAGTAGACTTATATTTTAAAAAATGTATGAAAACTTTAAATCTTTAATTTTCTGTGTGTTTATTCTATTTTTTATACATTTCAATATTTTTAGTGCAGTTTTCTTCCAGTAGTTTTTGGAGTTCCTCCTTTTTAAAAAACGTTGTAGAAATCGTGATAGGATTATTTTTTCCTATAATATTTACAATTTAATTAATGCTAGTGATTTAAAGGGTTTCCCAGGTGGTGTTAGTGGTTGAAATTTTATTGGATTTTGAGCCAACATTATATTTGGCTACATTATTGAACCATCTTTTATGTTTCAATAACTTGAGAAATAGCTGAAATTTACTGAAGAATAAAACTCTTTAGCTTGTCTGGTGGATATGAAATTTGTTTCAGAGCAAATCTCTAGCCAATATCAGAGACACTGTATTTCATTAACTTTGTGTTCATCTCTGAGCTCATGTATGCGGCTGGGGGAAAATTAAATAACCACCATTACCAAGCTTTTCTCTGCCCACCCACTAGATTAAGAAACAATCCCATGTTTCCTTTGGTGCCAGACAGTAGAGTGAGAGAAAGTAAGGTGGTTGACAATTTTTATTGCCAAGTAGTTTGGCTTCCTTTTTTTTGATATACATTGGCAAAAGAAAACCACAAACAGTAATGCAAACAAAATATGCTTTTATACCTTAGCAAATCATCCTGTCACATCTTTGAAGATCACCTGTAGTCTGACTCACTTTACTGAATCTGTTATAACTTGCACTAACTTCCAGACAGGGCTTTCATCTCCCATTTTATTTCTATCCTCTGCACGTGTTTCTTCCATACTCATCTTTTTGTAGGTATTTCCTTCATTGAATATATTGTTCTTCTTTTGTCAATATTCAAAAAACTCTTGCTCATGTTTCAATTATTTTCATTTTTCTTTGTCAAGAAAAATAGATCTCATAGGTTTTCAATTAGCACTTGCTGAAATGAATAAAACTGGTTAATAAAACACTAGACATATCTAAGTACCTAGTGTTTGTTGCTCGATAGTATTTTTCTATTCTCATGATAACCACCAAATGAGTTGTGGAATAGTTTTAATAGTTTTAGGATGCATCAGAAAAGGAGTCCTGAGAGGAAAGATTTTTGATTAGTTGTTTGGTTTTCCTTTATGGCTTTAAATTGAGCATAAGAAAAGTGAATTGCTCAAATCCTTTGTTATCAACGTAACTCTTCTATATTTACTAACACAGCAAACGTTAAACATACTTATCCCTTGTTTTTTGGAAGAGAGGTTAGGGGTTCAGATTGAAAATAAGACATGAAAAACACGGAGGTGAGATGAAGTTTTCAATAAAATATATTCATTAATAATAAGCCTCCTTAAACAATCTAAAACATAGAAATCTATTTGCTCAGTCTCCAAAGATTGTTGGAAAGAGCACTGAGAAGTTTAACATTATTAATTCTAGTTTCTTAACCTTGATTTTTCATTGTTGTTGTTGTTCAGTCATTCAGTTGTATCTGACTCTGCGACTCCATGGAGGATAACACATCAGATTTCCCTGTCTTTCACCGTCTCCTGGAGCTTTTATTTTGCATAGCAATTGGATAAATTTTTCTCTTGATATCTAGCTCATAAAAAGACTATATGGAGATATATAGTAGACAGATTTTAATAACCAGATGATGAAAGAAGAGGTAATCTGAGTAGATGTTTCATTGTTATTTTTCAGTTCCTCAATCATGTCCGAATCTTTGCAGCCCCATGGACTGCAGCACAGCAGGCTTCCCTGTCCTTCACCCAGAGCTTGCTCAAGCGCATGTCCATTGAGTCAGTGATAACATCCAACCAGTGAATCCTCTGTCATCCCCTTCTCCTCCTGCCTTCAATCTTTCCCAGCATCAGGGTCTTTTCTAATGAATTGGCTTTTTGCATCAGGTGGTCAAAGTATTGGAGATTCAGCTTCAGTATTAGTCCTTCTAATGAAATTTCAGGATTGATTTCTTTTAGGAATGACTGGCTGGATCTCCTTGCAGCCTAAGGAACTCTCAAGAATCTTCTCCACCACCACAGTTCAAAAATATCAATTCTTCCCCATGCAGCCTTCTTTATGATCAAACTATCACCTCCATACATGACTACTGGGAAAAACATAGCTTTGACTAAATGGACCTTGTCAGCAAAGTACTGTCTCTGCTTTTTAATACACTGTCTAGGTTTGTCATAGCTTTTCTTCCAAGGAGCAAGTGTCTTTTAATTTTGTGGGTGCAGTCACCATCTGCAGTGATTTTGGAGCCCAAGATAATAAAGTCTGTCACTGTTTCCATTGTTTTTCCATCTATTTGTAATGAAGTGGTGGAACCGGATGCCATGATCTTAGTTTTTTGAGTACTGAGTTTAGACTGGCTTTTTCGCTCTCCTCTTTCACTTTCATCAATAGCCTCTTTAGTTACTCTTTGGTTACTGCATTTAGGTCATACCTGAATGGCCTAGTGGTTTCCTCTGCTTTCTTCAATTTAAGTCTGAATTTGGCAACTCCGGGAGTTGGTGATGGACAGGGAGGCCTGGTGTGCTGCGATTCATGGGGTCGCAAAGAGTAGGACATGACTGAGCAACTGAACTGAACTGAACTTGGCAATGAGGAGTTCATGATCTGAGCCACAGTCTGCTCCAGTCTTGTTTTTCCTGACTGTATAGTGCGTCTCCATCTTTAACTGTAAATAATATAATCAGTCTGGTTTCAATATTGACCATCTGGTGATGTCCTTGTGCAGATGTCTTGTGTTGTTGGAAGGGGGCATTTGCTATCAGCATTGCATTCTGTTGATAGAACGCTGTTAGCCTTTGCCCTGTTTCATTAAGTACTCCAAAGCCAAACTTGCCTGTTACTCCAGGTATCTCTTGACTTCTTCCTTTGCATTCCAGTCCCCTATGATGAAAAGGACTTCTTTTTTGAGTGTTTGTTCTAGAAGGTCTTTTAGGTATTCATAGAACCATTAAACTTCAGCCTCTCAGCATTATTGGTTGGGGCATAGACTTGGATTACTGTGATATTGAATAGCTTGCCATGAAAACGAACAGAGATCATTCTGTTGTTTTTGAGATTGCTCCCCACTGCATTTTGGACTCTTTTGTTGATTATGAGGGCTACTCCATTTCTTCTAAGGGATTCTTGCCCACAGTAGTAATATAATGGTCATCTGAATTTAATTAGATGCTTCATTAAATATTAAGTTTTATTTCTCTGATGGAATTAGTACTACAAGGTGGAAATGGTATTCTCCCCTGTATCCTTCTGAGTGTTCATATCCATATCCAGAAAACATGGACAAGAAGAGCTGTTCACCACATTCTAACCAAAGACCTATTAGAGTAGTGAGATATCCTTAAGTCAAATATTATATTGTCAAAATGAGAAGTAGTGTGAAAACTTAGGTCCTTTACCTGTATTACAGATCACTTGAATTGTATGACAAATAAACTCTGAGTAGAACACAAGAATTTTGTAG
The DNA here is from genome assembly GCF_016772045.2 of Ovis aries. Lineage (NCBI taxonomy): Eukaryota > Metazoa > Chordata > Mammalia > Artiodactyla > Bovidae > Ovis > Ovis aries. The sequence continues at coordinate 3,192,597 of NC_056059.1, forward strand.
AAAGATGTGAGAAATTAACTTCAATAGATACAGTGAAGCAATTTTAAACTAAATTATTTTAAAGACAACGATTTAGATCAATAGAGCCAGGCAATAGGTAGTAGAACAAAAAAGCTTTCTAAATCAAGAGAAAAAGTGAGGAAGTTATTTGGGTAAAATTTTATTTCTTTAAGGTCTTTTTTTTTTTCATATTCTTTTTACAGTAGTCCATCAGTTCAGCTTTCTTTTTATTTTTCAATCACAGGATAATGGGGCTTCCCTGGTGGCTCAGTGGTAAAGAATCCACCTGCCAATTCAAGAGATGTAGGAAATGCAAGTTCCATCCCTGGATTAGGCAGATCCCCTGGAGTAGGAAATGGCAACCCACTCCAGTATTCTTGCCTGGAGAATTCCATGGACAGTGGAGCCTGGTGGGCTACAGTTCTTGGGGTCACAAAGAGTCAGACACAACTGAGTATAGAAAAAATTCAATGTTACATATTACTGGAGATTTGGGTATAAAGTGTACTTAGTTACAATCATATAATGATGTAACATTTCTGAAATATTAGATATTTATAGAGTTGGACATGACTGAAGACACTTAGCATGCACGCATGCACTAATAATTAGTAACATACCTCTATGACCAACAGTCATAGTGAATGAATTTCTAATGAATTTCAGTAAGATACAAGAAGGAAAGTTTAAATATATTCGTTAAATGAAACATAAAATTAAACACACTATAATCCATTTCTAATGATGGAACTGTAGAATACATTCCTATCAGAGATTTAAAACTCTCATTCCTGTATCTGGCAGTTGGAGATACTCTATCTGCTCTCAAAATATGGGGTGCTGGTGTTTTGACTCTTTGTACCTGACTCTTTGTGACCCCATGGACTGTAGCCCACAAGACTCCTCTGTCTGTGGAATTTTCTAGGCAAGAGTACTGGAGTGGATTTCTATTTCTTCCTCTAGGGGATCTTCCTGACTCAAGGATCGAGCCTGTGTCCTTGAAGTCTCCTGCATTGCTGGGCAGATTCTTTACCATTAGCACCACCAGGAAACCCCAAAATATGGTGACAGTAGTATTAAAAATGCTCTTCAGTTGAATGTTTTTTAAACAGTCACATATTAAAGTTTGATGTCTGCCAAGTGGTTATTTGAGTCAAAGTCCTTGGATAAAGAAAGTACTTGACATATACATAATATTAAATATATAGCATATATACTGCTGCTGCTAAGTCACTTCAGTCATGTCCAAATTTTTATGACCTATGGACCATAGCCCACCAAGCTCTTCTGTCCATGGGATTCTCCAGGTAAGAATACTGGAGTGGGTTGCCATGCCCTCCTCCAGAGGATCTTCCCAACCCAGGGACTGAACCTGCATCTCTTAAATCTCCTACATTGGCAGCTAGGTTCTTTACTAATATTTCAACGTGCATGTTTTCCCACTGTAGAATTCTTAAGATAATTGTGAACATCATAAAGATAGGTCTACTATCAGCTTGTTAAGAATCTTCATTTCTAAGAACATGTGGATTTAAAAAAATTTTTTTATTGAGAGTTAAGTGTTACATAACATTATATTAGATTCAGGTATACAACACAATGATTTGATATTTTTATATACTGCAAAATGATCAACACAAAAATTCTGGTTAACATCTGTCATCATACATAGTTACAAACTTTGGGGTGTGATGAGAACTTTTAAGATCTACTCTTTCAGCAACTTTCAGTTAGGCAGTACAGTAGTACTATTAGCTTTATGGTTAATTTTTACCAAACCTTTTGGGAGATAAATTATATTTTTATCAATTTAAAATATTATGGAGATGGAGTATATGGAGTGAAATTGGTTGCACACTAATACTAAGCTAACCAACTCCAGATCCATGGAGTAAATATATTATATGCCCTTGGAGAGGAGAGTGAAGCCATGTCTGTCTACCCTCAAAGCCCAGTTTCTCTCCACTCTGCATTTTGAATTTTGGCTTGTTAGAGCTCTATGCTGGAAGGGGAAAAATTAGTCTTGTATTAATAATGGTTTTTAATAAGTTTAGTTATATATTTAAATATACTTTAGTTCTAAAAATCACAAAAATATTAAAGACAAAGAAACTTACTTGATATATAAGAATAAGAATATATGGATTTAAAAGTAGGCTTTGTTGTATCTAATTCTCTCAACGTTTTTATCTTTCTGAACCATCATTCAGCTATTCATTTATACCTCTATAAATTTTAAAATTAATTAAGGAAGACCATAATTCATTTTACTTTTTAAAATTTGTATTGGAGTATAGAACAGTTCATTTTAAATTGCAGTGGTGTTCAAGAAAAAGAAACACTTACCCAAATGTAGGAGGCAATCAAATTAGTAGACATACTGCAGTGTTTAGTATGGGTTCCGCTGTATGTACCATCAAAATGATCTTGCATCCTCTCTGCAGCTTTTTGAAAAATGCTCCCTCTCTTGTTATTTCAAGTTAGGAAATTGAGTTTAGGGAGGAAAAATATTCTGTCACTCACATGTGTTTGAAACAGGTCAACAGGCCCAAAGGGAATCATTTGTGCTGAGCTCCATATCATTAAACTGGGACTGAATTACAGTTTTAATTCTTGAAAGAGAATTTTAAAATATTTAATCAAGACTACCTGATCAGCACTCATGAGGTAATCTGCCTGATAGAACCCTGGCATCCCTTAAAGAAAAGTGACTTTGCCCTGACCAGTCCATTTTCTGTTACTATGACTTCCTTATTCCTTCTGCCTTTTGCTTAAAAAGTCTTTTATTCTGTCGAGTTTTTGGAGCTTCTTTGATCTGCTAGGTGAGAGACTATTTGATTATTGAATTGCTGAAAAAAGCCAATAGTATCTTTAGAAGTTACTTAGGTGAATTTTGCTTTTTAACAGTTTCGGTAGTAGGAGTGGGATCTCAAGGTGACTTCTGATGGCTTTGGGGATGACAAGAAACAGAGTCACTGGAACCCATGAACCCTTTGGGTTCTCTCTCGCTCTTTCCAAGGGCTGAGTTCTGAGATTGACTGTCTTTGTGTTGATCTCCTGATCTAACTGGATTTCCACTTTAAGGTGGGTCAGCTTGAATAGCTGAGGGTTCCACTCAGAACTCCTCCTCATAGCCTTGGGTTTGGTCTGCAGTCCATTTGCTAAGGTCTGCTGGTTCAGACCCTTGCTCCACACTGGGAAATGCTGCATGTGTGCACCTAAGGCCTTCTCTTGGCTGGTTAGTTCACAGAGATTGCAGTACCAACTCCTTGGTTACTGCTGGTGTCCACAACACTGTCTTCTTGGTTACTGTTGGCTTCTGTTAATGTGCACAAGAGGTAGGTGTAATTGCCAATGGGAATCTTGGAAGCCAAAAACTCTGAGAGTGGTGGGAGAGATGGAGCACTTGAAACCTGCTTGTTGTGCACTCACCGTTTAACTCTGAGGCTCCTGTGTTAGGGCTAGTTGGTCACAGGATAAGTCAGGTTGACACCAGGTCACTGGTCAATCTCAAGAAAACTCCTGTGAAGCAACATACACTGTAAAACATCATGAAATTTCCAACTCAGCAGCACATTCCTCATAGGTATTAATTTTGACTCCAAGAGACCCAAAGTTTAGCTCAAAAACTGGAATCCTTGAGCTTCAAAGAATTGAGCACAGTGCTTTCTGACACACCTGCTTATTTTGTGTCTTTCCAAAGCTGTAGATATCCAGAGAACTAGCAAAATCTTACTAAATATAACCAAGAATTACAGTGACTGTTACAGGGAACATTTGATGAATGTTTCATTTAAAAGGTGCACTGGAAAGCAAGGGATCCCAAACCAAAGAAACAGAATGGGATACCTATTTTAATTCATACACAAAAGCTTTCAAAAAGGCTTCAAGTTTCCAGAATAACTTCATTGAAAGTTTTGTTGCAACAGGCTAATAAACCATTAAAGTCACAAGAGGTACCTAAAACTATAGAAAATAAGATTTCTGAGACTTCTACTGCTGCCTCCTATCCTCCTTGAGTTTTCATGTTCTACTAGTCCTCTATCCATTGTCTTTTCATTCTGAAGAGATTATTTAACAGCTCCTTTTAAACAAATACAAAATTAAGGGCCATTGTTAAATAATTTCCTGAACCCAAGGAGGATCCTTCAACATTTTCTGAAGTATTTACAATCCTTATTGGGACCTATGACTCCAGGCTGCCAGCTCTTTGTCAGCTGTGTATATGCTGGTAGGATCTGTATGTGAGCATTCTTAGTCACTTCAGTCATGTCTGACTCTTTGCAACCCAATGAACTGCAGCCTGCCAGGCTTCTCTCTCCATGGAATTCTCCAGGCAGGAATACTGGAGTGGGTTGCCATGCCCTTCCCCAGAGAATCTTCCTGACCCAGGGATCAAACTTGAGTCTTCTGTGGCTCCTGCATTGCAGGTGGATTCTTTACTCTGAGCCACCAGGAAAGCCCAGTAGGATCTGGGGAAGCCCCCAGATAGATGCTGAAGGTAGACTGGCATAACTCCAATGAAGATATTTGAGATTCTCAATCTTCAATACTGTTCCCTTGAAAGTCAGGGGAAAAAAAAAAAAGGACTTGAAAAATAGCAAGCAATCTGTTAAGAGCCATTCCTAGAGTCTTTCCTGCCCACAGTAATTGGTGCACTGTTTAAACCTGCTAACAAAAGAAAAATGAATCTGTGTCTAACTTCAAAGTCTGGAAGCTCTCTTCCTATAGCATTTTGGATTCCACTTAACAAAGGAAGTTCGTCAACCTTTTCTTGCTGCCTTATTTGTAAATGGATTATCTCCTGAGATTAGTGGGTTGATTAGAAGGCAGAAGACACGGTGAGAAGCCAAAGGACTGGCTGAACTTGGACCATAGCTGAGCACTTTGAAAGAACCTTGGAACAAGGCCACAGACAAAAGTCTGCCAAGTTATTACCCTACAGCGCCAAGGGTTCCATGGACAGAAAATTAAAACAACACCTGGTTTTCTCAAATTACACTGCCTGGAGCAAATCATCAAACACTGGTCCAGGAACGTGTCTCCCTTCTGTTGTCAAATGGGGCATCGGAAATGAGATTGTCCCTGTATTGTTGGTTCTGTTCACTGTGCTAATTTTCTTGCTATATCTCACTGTGCACACTGTTCACGGAACTCAGGGTAGGCAAAGCATGAGCTAAGAGGCTGGAAGAAAATGTGAGGAGGCATAGGAACTTCAGACACATTTATTCTCTCCTGAATGGCACAGCAGCCATACCACAATTCTCTCCTCTCATGGCTGACCCAAAGGACACAGCCGTTATGCATCAGTAATTCCCCTTACTTTCTGGGGGGAGCTCACATGTATGCCTACTGCACACAACCTGTGACTAAGCAGGCACCTCGTGATGTGCATACGCAGTGCTGTAAATGATCCCAGCTGTTACATAGTCATCATTTACAAAGCATGGGGCAAGAGAGCTTGAACATGCTATCTTGGCCAATTTGCTCTCTACACACAGTCCTCAAAGACTTTATGTAGATTCAACACCAGCTTGAAGGCTTCCATATCTGCCCTTCTTTGTACCCTTCCCAGAGCTGATGAGGCCCTGAGTGGTTCTCCTGTAAATTGCTACCAGTATTTTCTTCAAACAACAAACTAAAATTAAAGTTACTGGAAAACTTGCCCAAATGCTGGTAGACATTGGTGCCAAGCTATCTACTTTAATCTCTACTCTCATAGGACAACAAATCCCTCAGAGTAAAAAAGACATTTCCATAGTCTGGGGGTATATAATAAAATTCAGAGAGTTTTTCTCTCAACCCGTGCAAATGACTCTTAGACCTTTCACTGAGAAGCATTCCCTTTTTCTGTGTGAGACATCCCTAATTAATCTTTTAGGTAGAGATAGCCTCTCCAAATTAAAAGAGCTAATATGTTTTGTCTTCATAATAGGCTCCACTTCAGAAGTGTTGACCTACTTAAAGCTGATTGTTTCTTTGATCAAAAACTTCTGAAGTAGGACCTATTATGGAGCCAAAACATATTAGCTCTCTAATATTGACATTGGGAAAATAAAAGATTCTGAACCTATAAAAATGCAGATAGACAGAGTAGTAGTGTTACTTGCTCAGTCGTGTCCGACTCTTTTGTGACCCTATAAACAGTAGCCCCCAGGCTTCTCTGTCCATGGAATTCTCCAGGAAAGAATACTGGAGTGGACTGCCATTGTAGAGGAGGCAGTGATCAAGACCATCCCAAAGAAAAAGAAATAAAAAAGGCAAAATTGTTGTCTGAGGAGGCCTTAAAAATAGCTAACAAAAGAAGAGAAGTGAAAGGCAAAGGAGAAAAGGAAAGATATACTCATTTGAATACAGAGTTCCAAAGAATAGCAAGGAGAGATAAGAAAGCCTTCCTCAGTGATCAATGCAAAGAAATAAAGGAAAACAATAGAATGGGAAAGAATAGATCTCTTCAAGAAAATTAGAAATATCAAGGGAAATTTTCATGCAAAGATGGGCACAATAAAGGACAAGAATGGTGTGGACCCAAAAGAAGCAGAAGATATCAAGAAGAGGTGGCAAGAATACACAGAAGAACTATACAAAAAAGATCTTCATGACCCAGATAACCATGACAGTGTGATCACTCACCTAGAGCCAGACATCCTGGAATGCGAAAACAAGTGGGCCTTAGGAAGCATAGCTATGAACAAAGCAAGTGGAGGTGATGGAATTCCAGTTGAGCTATTTCAAATCCTGAAAGATGATGCTGTGAAGTGCTGCACTCAATATACCAGCAAATTTGGGAAACTCAGCAGTGGCCACAGGACTGGAAAAGTTCTGTTTTCATTCTAATCCCGAGGAAAGGCAATGCCAAAGAATGCTCAAACTACTGCACAATTGAACTCATCTTACATGCTAGCAAAGTAATGCTCAAAATTCTCTAAGCCAGGCTTTAACTGTATATGAACCATGAACTTTCAGATGTTCAAGCTGGATTTAGGAAAACAAAGGAACCAGAGATCAAATAGCCAACATCTGTTGGATCATCAAAAAATCAAGAAGTTCCAAAAAAATATGCTTCTGCTTTATTGACTATAAAGGCTTTGGCTGTGTGGATCATAAGAAAACTGGAAAATTCTTCAAGAGATGGGAATACGAGACTACCTGACCAGCCTCCTGAGAAATCTGTATGGTAGTCTAGAAGCAACAGATAGAACTGGACACGTAACAACAGACTGGTTCCAAATCGGGAAATGGGTACATCAAGGTGTATATTGTCACCCTGTTTATTTAGCTTATATGAGGAGTACATCATGAGAAACACTGGGCTGGAAGAAGCACAAGCTGGAATCAAGATTGGTGGGAGAAATTATCAATAACCTCAGATATGCAGATAACACCACCCTTTTGTCAGAAAGCAAATAACTAAAGAGCCTCTTGATGAAAGTGGAAGTGGAGCATGGAAAAGGTGGCTTAAAACTCAACATTCAGAAAACTAAGATCATAGCATCTGGTTCCATCACATCATGGAAAATAGATGGGAAACAATGGAAATAGCAACAGACTTTATATTTTGGGGCTCCAAAATCACTGCAGATGGTGATTGCAGCCATGAAATTAAAAGACACTTATTCCTTGGAAAGAAGAAATACTATGGCCAACCTACACAGCATGTTAAGAACCAGAGACATTATGCTGCCAACAAAGGTCCATGTAGTCAAAGCTATGGTTTTTCCAGTGGTCATGTATGGATGTGACATTTGGACTATAAAGAAAGCTGAGCGCCAAAGAATTGATGCTTTTGAACTGTGCTGTTGCAGAAGACTCTTGAGCGTCCCTTGGACTGCAAGGAGATCCAACTAGTCCATCCTAAAGGAAATCAGTCCTGAATATTCATTGGAAGGACTGATGCTGAAACTGAAACTCCAATACTTAGGCCACCTGTTGCGAATAACTGACTCATTGGAAAAGACCTTGTTGCTGGGAAAGATTGAAGGCAGAAGGAGAAGGGGACAATAGAGGATGAGATGGTTGGATGGCATCACTGACTCTATGGACATGAGTTTGAGTAAACTTAAGAGTTGGTGATGGACAGAGAAGCCTGGAATGCTGCAGTTCTTTGGGTTGCAAAGAGTTGGACACGACTGAGAGACTGAACTGAATTGAACTTGGTGGGGAGACTTCTTTAAAATTGTAAAGGTAGTTTACCACCAATGTCTGATGAGCAATTCCATAATCCCAGAAAAGCTATTTTTGTTTCTAGAGGCCTCAAACCTCCTCCCTCTGGACCATTTGAGCATCTGTAACTGGATTTGTTTAATTGTCTCTCAGGATAGTTTATAATGTTGTTTTTCAGCTGTGTCTGACTCTTTGTAACCTGATGGACTAGAGCGCGCTAGGCTCTTCTGTTCTTCACTATTTCTCAGAATTTGCTAAAATTCATATCTATTGAATCAGTGATGCAGTCTAACCATCTAATCCTCCACTGCCCCCTTCTCCTTTTCCCTTCAATCTTTCCTAGCATCAGGATCTTTTCCGGTGCTCTTCAAATCAGGTGGCCAAAATATTGGAGCTCCAGCTTCAGCATCAAACCTTCCACTGAATATTCAGGGAATGTTTCCTTTAGGATTGATTGGTTTGATCTCCTTGCAGTCCACGAGACTGTGAATAGTCTTCCTCAGCTCCACAATTCTAAAGCATCAATTCTTCGGTGTTCAACCTTCATGGATCACAGCTTTGTCGTAGTAAAGGTGCGTGCATAACTCAGTGAAGCTATGTGCCATGCTGTGCAGAGCCACTTAAGAAAGAATGGTTATAGTGAAGAGTTCTGACAAAAAGGTGGTCCACTGGAGGAGGGAATGGCAAACCACTCCAGTATTTCTGCCTTGAGAACCCCATGATCAGTATGAAAAAGTTTATTAATATGTCCTTGTTATTGTAGATGTTTTCAGGATGGGTTGGAGCCTTCCCATGCCACAAGACTAATGCCCTCACAGTGGGAAATAAAACTCTTGGAAAATGTATTTTCTCTTGGAGTGTACCCTCTATGATCTCTAGTGTTTAGTCATTCACTTCTCTGGGTAAATCATACAAGCTTTAACAAAATTATTGCAAATTTCTTGGAATTATCACTGTCTCTATCACCAATCATTGTCAGTCATCAGGCAAGACTGGAAGATAGGATCTTCAAACTCAAAATCTCTAAACTTACTAAAACTATTGGACGCCTTGGCCTAAAGTATTGCCTCTGGTCCTGTAAACTGTTCATAATGTTCCATTCATGAAACAGAAATTCATTCTATATGAGAAACTCAGAGGTAGACCAATGTCTATTGGAGTACAACTCTCTGTTGACCTCTTTCATCTCATGTTAATAATGATGAAATACTGAAGGTCTTTGGTATCCTTTGCTAAATTTATTATCAGTAGTTTAAAGAAGCCTTCAAGATCCCAATTAAAAAAATCCTGTTGGTCACAATTTGGAGCTTAGTGAGTCGGTACTTTTGAAACATCATCAGAGGAAAACAGCCCCTGGGCTTTGTTGGAAGGGGCTTTACAAAGTGCTCCTGACCATGAATGCTGGGGCAAAACCAGAAGTCATTGAGCCTTGGGCACTCATGTTCCAAGATAAACAGGGATCCTTCTGATATTTGATTCTTCTCTCACAATGGCCACCAAAAATTAAGCTGAATTGGGAGAAAGATGGTGACTTCATGTGGTTGACAGTTTCGGCCCAAGACATCAGATCAAGACTTCATAATTTAACTATAATAAAATTTGTTTTTCTTTCTTTCTTTACATTACTCTGACGTAGTCCTGGAAATGCAACACCATCATCTGTATTTCTCAGGCCATTTAAAAGGGAGAGGGTGCAAACTTGAATCTGTCATCAAAATTCCAAACTATTCTCCCTGTGACCAGTTTTTCTTCCATTACCAATGATAATATAAACTACAATCAGCTTGCCTTAGAAGTCACCCACTGAAGCCAGAACACCCAGTACCTTGCTTTTACCTTTCTTTAATTATTAAAACTGTTTTAAATATAAAATTGGAGGTTAATTATTTACAATATTCTATTGGTTTGGCCATACATCAACATGAATCCGCCACAGGTATACACGTGTTCCCCATCCTGAACTCCCCCTCTCTCCTCCCTCCCCGTACCATCCCTCTGGGTCGTCTCAGTGCGCCAGCCCCAAGCATCCAGTATCATGCATCAAACCTGGACTGGCGATTCATTTCATATATGATATTATACATGCTTCAATGCCATTCTCCCAAATCATCCCACCCTCTCCCTCTCCTACAGAGTCCAAAACCCATGAATACCTTTCTAAATATATTTGCACCCCATGCTCTTATAATTATTTAAATCAGACCTGCCCCAATACTAAAAATTCTCAGAATTAGCACCTGTTTTTGCAAAAATTTAGAACAAATTTTTATTTTAGACTAGGAGACTTACTTCTTTTCTAATTAATTTATTTTTTAATTGAAGGATAATTGCTTTACACAGTTTTGTTATTTTCTGTCAAACCTGAACATGAATCAACCACAAGTATAGATATATTCTCTCCCTCTTAAAACTCCCTCACATCTCCCTCCCCGTCCCACCCATCTAGGTTGATAAAGAGCCCTTGTTTGAGTTTCCTGAGCCATACAGCAAATTTCCATTGGCTATCTATTTTACATGTGGTAATGTAAGTTTCCATGATACTTTCCATTCACCTCAACTTCTCCTACCCCCTCCCCAGGTCCAGAAGTCTGTTCTCTATGTCTGTTTCTCCATTGCTGCCCTGCAAATAAACTCTTCAGTAGCATCTTTCTAAATTTTGTATATATGTGTTAGTATACAATATTTCTCTTTCTCTTTCTGACTTACTTCACTTTGTATAATAGGCTCTAGATTCATCCACCTCATTAGAACTGCCTCAAATGCATTCCTTTTTATGGCTGAGTTCCACAACCCTTATGGCAGAAAGCAAAGAAGAACTAAAGAGCCTCTTGATGAAAGTGAAAGAGGAGAGTGAAAAAAACTGACTTAAAACTCAACATTCAGAAAACTAAGATCATGGTATCTGGTCCCATCACTTCATGGCAAATAGATGGGAAAACAGTGGAAACAATGACAGACTTTATTTTCTTAGGCTCCAAAATCACTGCAGATGGTGACTACAGCCATGATTTTAAAAGACCCTCGCTCCTTGGAAGAAAAATTATGACCAACCTAGACAGCATATTAAAAGGCAGAGACATTACTTTGCCAAAAAAAAAAAAAAAAGTCCATCTAGTCAAAGCTATGGTTTTTTCCAGTAATCATGTGTGGATGTGAGAGTTGGACTATAAAGTAAGGTGAGCACCAAAGAATTGATGCCTTTGAACTATGGTGTTGGAGAAGACTCTTGAGAGTCTCGTGGACTGCAAGGAGATCCAACCAGTCCATCCTAAGGGAAATCAGTACTGAATATTCATTGAAGAACTGATGTTGAAGCCGAAACTCCAAAATTTTGGCCAACTGATGGAAAGAACTGACTCGTTTGAAAAGACCCTGATGCTGGGAAAGATTGAAGGAGGGAAGAGAAGGGGTCAACAGAGGATGAAATGGTTGGATGGCATCACTGACTCAATGGGCACGAGTTTGAGTAAATTCTGGAAGTTGGTGATGGACAGGGAAGCCTGCCATGCTGTAGGCTATGGGGTCGCAGATTGTCAGACCCAACTAAAGTGAACTGATATTCAATTGTGTATATGCACCACAGTTTCTTTATCCATTCAAGTGTCAATGGACATCTAGGTTGCTTCCATGTTCTAGCTACTGTAAATAGAGCTGCAGTGAGCAGTGGGATATGTGTGTCTTTTTCAATTTTGATTTCCTCACGGTATATACCTAAGAGTGGGATTTCTGGGTCATATGGTGGTATTATTTCTAGATTTTTAAGGAATTTCCATACTGTCTTCCACAGTGGCTGTATCAATTTACATTCCCACCAACAGTGCAAGAACATTCCCTTTTCTCCACACCCTCTCCAGTATTTACTGTTTGTAGACTTTCTGATCATGGCCATTCTGACTGGTGTGAGGTGATATCTCACTGCAGTTTTGATTTGTATTACTCTAATAATAAGCAATGTTGTGCATCTTTTCATATGTTAGCCATCTGTATGTCTTCTTTGGAGAAATGTCTGTTTAGGTCTTTTTCCCACATTTTGATTGGGTTGTTTGTTTGGTATTAAGTTGTATGAGCTGCTTGTATATTTTGTAAATTAATCCTTTGTCAGTTGTTTCATTTGTTATTATTTTCTCCCATTCTGAGGGATGTCTTTTCAGCGTCATTCTCCCAAATCATCCCACTCTGAGTGTCCATAACATCTGTGTCTCTTTCCTGTCTTGCATAATCATTGCCATCTTCCATTCCTTAGTATACTGTACTTTTGTTCACTCTGTATTTCCAGTCTCATCCATCTCATCAGAACTGATTCAAATGAATGGAGTAATCATGTACCACAGAGATGGACATCTTGCATGTTGATTATATGTCGATGAACATTGTTGTGTCTCTATGTTTTCCTCTAAGAGTTTTATAGTTTCTGGTCTTGCATTTAGGTCTTTAATCCATTTTGAGTTTATCTTTTTTTATGGTTTAAGAAGTGTTCTAATTTCATTCTCTTTTCATAGATTGTTGCTGTGCAGCAGTTTTCAGGTCCCACTTGTTTTACATTTCCATTACTCTTGGGTCATAGAGATCTTGCTTTGTATGTCTTCTGCCCCATTATATGCATTTTCTTTAATCCTTTGTTCTAATTTTCAATATGTAAGAGCACCATCTATAGGTTGTCATGGGTTTATTTCTGGACTTTCTATCTTGTTCCATTGGTCCATATTTCTGTTTTTCTGGCAGTACCATATTGTCTTGATGTCTGTAGCTTTGTAATATAATCTGAAACTGAAAGATTAATTCCTCTAGCTCCATTTTTCTTTCTCAAGACTATTTTGGCTACTTGCAGTCTTTTGTGTTTCCATATGAATTGTGAAAATTTTTGTTCTAGTTCTGTGAAAAATGGCATTGGTAATTTGATAGTGATCACATTGAATCTGTAGATTGCATTTGGTAGTATAGGTATCTTCACAATATTGATTCTTCTTACCCAGGAACATGGAATATCTCTCCATCTGTTTATGTCATCTTTGATTTCTTTCATTAGTGTCTTATAATTTTCTATGTACAGTTCTTTTTTCTCCTTAGATAAGTTTATTCATAGATATTTTATTCTTTTTGCTGCAAAGGTGAATGGGATCAATTCCTTAATTTCTATTTCTGATTTTTCATTGTTAGTATATTCAAATGCATGAGATTTCTGTATATTGATTTTATATCCTTCAACCTTCACTGAAAAATTCACTGATTAGCTCTAGTAATTTTCTGATACTATCTTTAAGGTTTTCAGTGTACAGTATCATGTCAGCTGTAAACAGTGAGAGCTTTACTTCTTTTCCAATCTGGATTCCTTTTATTTCTTTTTCTTCTCTGATTAATGTAGCAAGGACTTCTGGAACTATGTTGAATAATAGTGGTGAAAGTGGACACCCTTGTCTGGTTCCTGATCTCAGGGGGAATGCTTTCAGTTTTCACCACTGAGAATAATGTTTGCTGTACGCTCATCATATATGGCCTTTACTATATTGAGTTAGGTTCCTTATATGACCATTTTTGGAAGTATTTTAATCATAAATTGGTGCTGAATTTTGTCAAAGGCTTTTTCTGCCTTTTTTGGGATTATATGGCTTTTATGTTTCAATTTGTTAATGTGATTTATCACATTGATTCATTTGCATATATTGAAGAATCCTTGTATCCCTGGAATAAACCCTACTTGATCATGGTGTATGAGCTTTTTGATGTGTTGCTGAATTCGGTTACCTAAAATTGAGTTGAGGATTTTTGCATCTATGTTCATCAGTGCTATTGTCCTGTAGCTTTCTTTTTTTGTCTTGTCTTTGTCTGATTTTGGTATCAGGGTGCTGGCGGCTTCGTAGAATGAGTTTGGAAATGTTCCTTCCTCTGCAATTGTTTGAAAGAGTTTTAGAAGGATAGGCATTAGCTCTTCTCTAAATGTTTGATAGAATTCTCCTGTGAGGCCATTTGGTCCTGCTGCTGCTGCTGCTGCTAAGTCGCTTCAGTCGTGTCTGACTCTGTTCGACCCCATAGATGGTAGCCCACCAGGCTCCCCCATCCCTCGGATTCTCCAGGCAAGAACATTGGAGTGGGTTGCCATTTCCTTCTCCAGTGCATGGAAGTGAGAAGTGAAAGTGAAGTTGCTCAGTCGTGTCCGACTCATAGTGACCCCTTGGACTGCAGTCCACCAGGCTCCTCTGTCCATGGGATTTTCCAGGCAAGAGTACTGGAGTGGGGTGCCATTGCCTTCTCCACATTTGGTCCTGGGCCTTTGTTTTTTGGGAGACTTTTGATCACAGCTTCAATTTCACTGCTTGTAATTGGATTGTTTGTAATTTATATTTCTTTCTGGATCAGTCTTAGAAGATTGAACTTTTTAAGAATCTGTCCATTTTTTCCAGATTATCTAATTTCATTGCCATATAGTTGTTCATAGTAGTCTCCTATAAACCTTTGTATTACTATGTTGTCTGTTGTAACTTCTTTTTCACTTCTAATTTTGCTGATTTGATTCTTCTCTTTTTTTCCTGGTGAATCTGGTTAAAGGTTTGTCAATTTTGTTTATCTTCTCAAAGAACCAGATTTTATTTTTCGTTAATCTTTACTATTGTTTATTTCATTTATTTTTCAATTAATTCTGCTCAAATCTTTATGATTTCCTTCCTTCTACTAATTTTGGGATTTTTGTTGTTGTTGTTGTTGTTCTTTTTCCAGCTGTTTTAGATGTAAAGCTAGGTTGTCTACAGAAAAGAAGTAATTTCAACCATTTTATCTTCTAGCTCACTGATTCATTCTTCTGCTTCAGATATTCTGCTATTGATTCCTTCCAGGGTATTTTTAATTTCAGTAAGTGTTATTTATTTCTGTTTGTTTATTCTTTAAATTCTCTAGGTCTTTGTTAATTGATTCTTGCATTTTCTCCATTTTGTTTTCAAGGTTTTTGATCATCTTTACTATAATTATTCTGAATTCTTTTTCAGATATTTTGCCTATTTCTTCTTCATTTGTTTGAACTTCTGTGTTTCTAGTTTATTCTTTTCTTTGTGTAGCATTTCTCTGCCTTTTCATTATTATTATTTTTTAGCATACTGTGTTTCAGGTCTCCTTTTCCCAAGCTTCAAGAAAAGTTAATTCTTCACTTGGAAAAGGTTGAATTCTTTCCTCCTTTTGATTTCTTCCCTCTTAGGATTGGTCCTGGAGAAGGCAATGGCATCCCACTGCAGTACTCTTGCCTGGAAAATCCCATGAATGAAGGAGTCTGGTGGGCTGCACTGCATGGCATTGCTAAGAGTTGGACACAACTGAGAGACTTCACTTTCACTTTTTACTTTCATGCATTGGAGAAGGAAATGACAATTCACTCCAGTGTTCTTGCCTGGAGAATCCCAAGGACAGGGGAGCCTGGTGGGCTGCTGTCCATGGAATCACACAGAGTCGGACATGACTGAAGTGACTTAACAGCAGCAGCAGCAGCAGCAGCAGCAGCAGCAGCAGGGTTGGTCAAGTGGTTTGCGTAAGCTTGGTATAGAGTGAGATTTCTGCTTAGTTTTTGTTTTCTTGTTTGTTTTTCCTCTGATGGGCAAGGCTGAGTGAGGTGGTGATCCTGTCTGCCTATGATTGGGTTTGTCCTTTTGTTTTGCTTATTGTTTAGATGAGGCATCCTGCACAGGGAGCTACTGGTAGTTGGGTGATGCTCGGTCTTGTATTCAGGTGGTTTAGTTTGTGTGAGTTCTCACTATTTGATACTCCCTAGGGTTAGCTCTCTTGTAGTCTAGGGTCTTAGAGTCAGTGCTCCCACTCCAGTGGCTGAGGGTCTGATGTCTGGTCAGGAACAATTCCACAGGTGGCTTGTTATGGCATTAAGTGAGATTAAAACAAATATCCAAAAATGAAAAACCAAAGATGAACCCCAGACAAATGGCAGTTACAAAATTAGGCAAAAAAAATAATTAAAATAATAGAATATACACATATACATATACACCCATAAGCAAAGTCAAAGCAGTCCAACAAAAACAAAGTACAGTAGATTGACCTGGTGAACAAAGGAAATCATAAGTTATATTTACCAGTTAAGGACAAAACTAAGGCGCAAACTGGAAAAGAAAAAAAAAAAAAAAAACTAAAGCAAGGTGCCAAGAGAGGAATAAAGCAATGGAAACAAATCTAACAAATATATTGACAGGAAAAGAAGGAAAGAAAAGAAAGAATAGATATGCAAATTTAAATAGAGGTAGATATGAAAAAAAGTGAAAATTAGTCACTCAGTCATGTTCGACTCTTTGTGACCCCATGGACTGTAGTCAACCAGGCTCCTCTGTCCAGGGGATTCCCCAGGCAAGGATACTGGAGTGGGTTGCCATTCTCTTCTCCAGGGGATCTTCCTGACTCATGGATTGAGCCTGGTCTCCGTCATTGCAGGCCGAGTCTTTACTGTCTGAGCCACCAGGGAAGCTATAGAAGATTTATAAAGGTAAATATAGCTCTATTTACTTATAGAGGTAGATATGGAAGATTTATATAAAGATTAACTGCAAAGGGAAAAGAACAGTAGGACAGGCAAACAAAGGAATAAAAGAAAAAACACAATACGTTAAAAAAATAAAATTATAAGAAAGAGAAAAAACAGAAGAGAGAAAAAAGCAAAAAAATTTTAAAAAAAGGAAAACTCCACAAAACTGCAAAAGCCCAACGTAGAGGCAGAGGTTTATAATAACAATAAAAAGTGTGACTGAATATACACGTATGTATATATACCGATAAGCAAAATCAAAACAAATGCAACAATAATAAAGTACAATAGATTGACCTGGTGAATAAAGGAAACCAAAAATTATATTTATCAGAGCAAAACTAATTAAAGCACAAACTGGAAAACAAAACTAAATCAAGTTGCCAATTGGGGGATAGAGGAATGAAACTAAAACTAACACATACGTTGTGAAGAAAGGAGAGAAAGAAAAGATAGAACAGATAAGCCAAGTTAGATAGAGGTAGGTAAAGACGATTTATATATGTTAAAGTTTAGCTGCAAGGGGGAAGAACAATAGGGAAAGCAAACAAAGGAATAAATGTAGAAAAAATAATAATAGATTTTAAATTTACAATTAAAAAAGGAGGAAAAAAAAAAAAAAGGAAAGCTTCACAGAACTGCAAAAGGCCAGTGTTGAAGCAGAGGTTTATAACAACAATAAAAAATTTGATTGAGAAAGAAGAAAAAAACTCAAAAGCCTAATTGGATTTCATAGTGCCAATAAAATTGACAACTAGAACAGAGAGGGAAGAAAAAGGATTAAAAACAACAACAACAACCCCAAAGCCTCTATAGAACAAGGCAAAAAATAAGAATAATAAATGTTTTTCTTGAGTCACTGTTGTCAGAGAACTTTCCCTCACTGGGAGTCACAGTCCAGCCTGCCTCCCTAGGATGCCCTCCAATACTGTGCTGTTCTCTGGACCTGCTGTGGGGGCAGCTCAGTTTCTAACCTGGTCCTACTTCTATGTGTTTTTGCCTCCAATGTCCACAGCTATCAGAACTAGTGTGTTTTCTTTTGTCAGAGCTCTCAATGACCTTTTATATATTCCATAGACACAGAGTCTACCTAGTTGATCATTTGGATTTAACTTGCAGCTTGTACAGCTGGTGGGATGGTTTTAGGTCTTCTTCCTTAGCCACACTGCCCCTGGGTTTCAGTTGTGGTTTTATTTCCACCTCTGGATGTGGGTTTTCCACTAGGGGTTTACTCCTGAGGCTGTCCTGGAGGACTTGGATTTGCCCCTGTGAGGGCCAGGTGTCAAGGTGGTGTAGCTGCTTGGGTCACAGGGGTTCTAGCAGCACCAGGTACTCAGGGGCATTGGCGGCTAGGGCAGCAGGAAATATAGTGTTCTAGAAGGGTATGGCAACCAGTATTGGCCAATACACTCCAGTATTCTTGCCTGGAGAACCCTAGTCCCTAACAGAAGCCTGGGAGGCCACAGTCTACAGGGATGCAAAGAGTCGGACATGACTGAAGTGACCCGGCCCACATAGATGCAAGCCTTTTTTTTGCCTGTGGCAACTCTGCCCAAGTGAGGGTTGAGCATGAAGGTCAACCTTCATGCATGCTTGGCTTGCAGGGACCCTTGTGTTGCCAAGTTTGCAGGGCCATGGATTGCCTCCACCGCAGGAATTATGGCCCTATCAGAGTCATTTTGGGGGCTTCTTGTAGCTGGGGATCAGAAGGCCTCTTTGGCCAGTCTTTCTCCATAGCTCCACACATTCAAGCACTTAGACGTCTCCCTTGCCTGGGGTTCTTCTTTGTTATTGGGCACATCAGGCACATAAAGGGCTCCCCACCTGCCTGGCTGGGGTCCTATTCTGTAGATTGACATGTCAGGCACTTAAAAGGGCATCCTGGGTGGGATCCTATTCTGTAGTTCGGTGCTTCAGTCACGTAAAGGAGCACCCTGGGTGGGATCCTACTCTGTAGTTCAGTTCATCAAGCATTTGATGGGCCAGCCTCACTATTGTTCAGCTGCCAATGCTGGAGTGTGGGGAGAGAGAGGCTATGGTGATGGCTCCATCCTCTATGCATGACTCAGCAGTTTCACCTTGCTTCCATGGCTGCCTGGCTTTCCTCCACTGGCATTTCCCACCACGATCTCCTCTCCCATATCCCCTCAATCCGTCTCTCCGCAGTCAACAGCAGCCCTCGCCCTGGAATTGTCCCCAAATCCCTAAACTCCAGCTCCCAGATGCTGTGCTTAGGGGACTATTTTTCCTGTTCAGGGTATGTTTGGCTGCTGCAAGGACTGTCTTATTCTCATTCCATTTAGGCTGTCATAGATCAGCTGTTTGACTCTCAGCCTTAAATATTTCTCTTCTGAACCAGACAATTGCCCCAATGTGGGGATCAGACCCCTGCTTCAGTTCCCCTACCCATCAAGAGCAGGTCTAGTCCTACTAAAACTCCTGTTTTTCCCCTAGTTCCTTCATCCTACTGAGTTTTTCATGATTAGATATATTCTGTTCTGCTGGTCAGGTATGCCTGTACACTCTCAGGTGGTGTTCTGTATGCACTTCTGTGTCTGAAGGTATATTCCTGAGGTATCATGGAGAGAAATGCAATCCACATACACCCTGCCATCTTGTTCTCTGTCTTTTTGTGTTTTCTTTGTCTGGTTTTGGTATCAGGGTGATGGTGGCCTCATAGAATGAATTTGGAGGTGTTCCTTTCTCTGCAACTTTTTTGAAAGAGTTTTAGAAGGATAAGCATTAGCTCTTTCCTAAATGTTTGATAGAATTCTCCTGTGAAGCCATCTGGTCCTGGGCTTTTGTTTTTTGGGAAATTTTTGATCACAGTTTCAATTTGACTGCACGTAATTGGGTTGTTCATAATTATATTTCTTCCTGGTTCAATCTTGGAAGATTGAGCTTTCTAAGTATCTGTCTCTTCCTTCCAGGTTCTCTATTTTATTTCATAGTAGTCTCTTATAATCCTTTGTCTTTCTGCATTGTCTGCTGTAACCTTTCATTTTGCATTTCTAATTTTGTTGATTTGACTTTTCTCTCCTGTTTTTCTTGGTGAGTCTGGCTAAAACTTTGTCAGTTTTGTTTATCTTCTCAAGGAATCAGCTTTTATTTTTGTTAATCTTTACTATTATTTCTTTCATTTGTTTTTCATTTATTTCTGCTTGGATCTTTATGATTTCTTTCCTTCTCTACCTTTGAGGCTTATTTGTTCTTCTTTTTCCAGTTGTTTTAGGTGTAAAGCTAGGTTGTTTATTCGATATTTTCCTTGTTTCTTGAGGTAGGATTGTATTGCTATAAACTTCCCTCTTAGAACTGCTTTTGCTGCATCCCATAGGTTTTGAGTTGTTGTGTTTTCATTGTCATTTTTTTTTTTAATTTCTCTAGTAACCTGTTGGTTATTTAATCTCCATGTATTTGTGTGTTTTTTGCAATGTTTTTCTTGTAATTGATATTTGGTCTCATAGTGTTGTGGTTGGAAAAGATAATTGATTAATTTCAATTTTCCTAAATTTATTGAGGTTTGATTAATGACCCAAGATGTGGTCTATCCTGGAAAATGTTCGTGAGCACTTGAGAAGAAGATGTATTCTGCATTTGGATGGAATGTCCTGAAGATATCAATGAGATCCATCTTGTCTAATGTATCATTTAAGACATGTGTTTCCTTATTAAATTTCTGTCTTTATTATCTAACCATTTTTGTGAGTGGAGTGCTAAGTCTCCTACTATTATTTTGTTACTGTCGATTTCTCTTTTCATGTCTGTTAGTGTTTGTTTTATGTATTGAGGTGCTCCTATGTTGGGTGCATAGATATTTATAGTTGTTATGTCTTCCTTTTGGATTGATCCCTTTATCATTATGTAGTGTCTCTCCTTATCTCTTGTAATATTTTTTATTTTAAGGTCTACTTTGTGTGATATAAGGATTGCTATTCCAGCTTTCTTTTGCATTCCATTTGTATGGCATATATTTTTCCATCCTGGGTGTTCTTTGGAGGGAATGATGCTAAGGCTGAAGCTCCAGTACTTTGGCCACCTCATGCGAAGAGCTGACTCATTGGAAAAGATTCTGATGCTGGGAGGGATTGGGGCAGGAGGGAAAGGGGATGACAGAGGATGAGATGGCTGGATGGCATCACCAACTCGGTGGACATGAGTTTGAGTGAACTCCGGGAGTTGGTGATGAACAGGGAGGCCTGGCGTGTTGCAATTCGTGGGGTCGCAAAGAGTTGGACACAACTGAGAGACTGAACTGAACTGAAGTGAAGTTTCTATTGCCATTTTCTTAATTGTTTGGGGGTTGTTTTTGTATATGTTTTCTTCTCTTGTATTTCCTAACTATATAAGTCCTTTTAACATTTGTTGTAAAGTTGGTTTGGTGATAATGTTCTCTTAACTTTTGCTTGTCTGAAAAGCTTTTTATTCCTCCATGGATTTTCAATGAGATCCTTGCCAGGTAAAATAATCTTAGTTGTAGATATCTCCTTTTCAATTCTTTAAATATATCCTGCCATTCCCTTCTGGCCTGCAGAGTTTCTGCTGAAAGATCAGCTGTTAATTGTATGGAGGTTACTTGCATGTCACTTGTTGCTTTTCCTTTCCTACTTTTCATATTCTTTATGTTTAATCTTTATTAGTTTGATTAGTACGTGTCTTGGCATTTTTCTTCTTGGGTTTATCCTGTATGGGGCTCTTGGCACCTCTTAGACTTGATTGACTATTTCCTTTTTTATGTTGGAGAAATTTTCAACTATAATCTCTTCAAAATTTTTCTCATACCCTTTCTTTTCCTCTTCTTATTCTCAGATCCCTACAATTCAAATGTTGGTGCATTTAATATTGTCCCAGAGGTCTCTGAGACTATCCTTATTTCTTTTCATTCTTTTTACTTTATTCTGCCCTTCAGCAGTTATTTCCATTTTATCTTCCATCTCACTGCTCCATTCTTCTGCTTCAGATATTCTGCTATTGATTCTTTAGAGTATTTTTAATTTCAATAATTGTATTGTTTATCTCTGAATATTTATTTTTAACTCTTCTAGGTCTTTGTCAACTGATTCTTCCATGTTCTCCATTCTGTTTTCATGGTTTTTAATCATCATTACTATCATTATTCTAAATTCTTTTTCAGGTAGTTTGCCTATTTCCTCTTCATTTATTTGGACATCTGTGCTTCTATTTTGTTCCTTCATTTATGCAGTATTTCTCACCTTTTCTTTATTATTTTTTTTAAGTTTATTGTGTTTGAGGCCTCCTTTTCCCAGGCTTCAAGGTTGAATTTTTTCTTCCTTTTGGTTTCTGCCCTCCTAAGGTTGGTCCAGTGGTCTGTGTAAGTTTCATATAGGGTGAAACTTGTGCTGAGTTTTTTGTTTTTTTGTTTTTCCTCTGATGGGCAGGGCTGAGCGAGGTGGTAATCCTGTCTGCTGATGATTGTGTTTGTATTTTTGTCTTGCTTGTTGTTCGGATGAGGCATACTGCATCAGGTGCTACTGGTGGCTACATGATGCCAGGTCTTGTATTCAAGTGGTTTCCTTTGTGGGAGTTTGATAGTCCCTAGGGTTAGGAGATCTCTGCTAGTCTAGTGTCTTAGAGTCAGTGCTCCCACTCCAAAGCCTCAGGGCTTGACCTCTGGCCAGGAACGAAGGTTCCACAGGTGGTTTGTTATGGCATGAAGTGAGATTAAACAGATACCCCAAAACTAGAAGCCAAAAGATGAACCCCAGACAAATGGCAGTTACAAAATCAGGCAAATAATAATTAAAATAATGGAATATACACATATACATATACTCTCATAAGCAAAATCAAACCAGTTCCCCCAAAATAAAGTACAACAGATTGACCCCACAAACAAAGAAAACCAAAAATGGTATGTACTAGTTAAGAATAAAACTAACTAAAGCACAAACTGGAAGACAAACTTAAGCAAGGTGACAAGTGGGGAATAAAGCAATGAAAATAAAACTAACAAATATGGAGAGAGGAAAAGAAAGAATAGATATGCAAAGTTAAATAGGGGTAGACAAAGATGATTTATATACATTAAATATCAACTGCAAGGGGAAAAGAATAGTAGGAAAATCAAATAAAGAATAAATGTAGAAAAAGTAATAATAGGTTTAAAAAAAATTAAAAATGAAAATTTAAAAAAAAGAGGAAAAAAAAAGAAAAGAAAACTCCACAGAACTTTGAAAAAGGCCAAAATAGAGGTTTATAACAATAATAAAAAGTGTAATTGACAAAACAAAACTCAAAAGCTTAATTTGATTTCTTTGTGCTAATAAAATAGATAACTACAACAGAGGTTAAAAAAAAAAAGAAAAATCCGAAAGAAAGTGAAGAACAAATCAAAATATAAGAACAGTAAATATTTATCTTGAGTCACTGCTGTCAGGGTCCTTTCCATTTCTGGGAGTCACAGTCCACCTTGCCCCCCTAGGGTGCCTTCCAACCCTGCTCTGTTCTCTGGGCATGTTGTGGGGGC
The DNA here is from genome assembly GCF_016772045.2 of Ovis aries. Classification (NCBI taxonomy): domain Eukaryota; kingdom Metazoa; phylum Chordata; class Mammalia; order Artiodactyla; family Bovidae; genus Ovis; species Ovis aries. The sequence continues at coordinate 3,215,753 of NC_056059.1, forward strand.
AGCTCAGACTCCAATGTGGTCCAGCTTCTGTGTGTTCTTGCTTCCAATGTCCACAGCTCTCAAAACTAGCATGTTTTCTTTTGTGGGAGCTCTCAATGTCCTCTTACATATTCCATAGATACAGAGTCTGCCTAGTTGATCATGTGGATGTAATCTGCAGCTTATTCAGCTGGTAGGAAGAGTTTGAGTCTTCTTCCTTAGCCACACTGCCCCTGGGTTTCACTTGTGGTTTTATTTCCACTTCTGCATGTGGGTTGTCCACTGGGGTTTGCTCCTTAGGCTGTCCTGGAGGACTTGGGTTTGCCCCTATGAGGGCCAGGTGTAGAGGTAATGCAGCTGCTTGGGTCACAGGGGTTCTAGCAGCACCAGGTACTTAGGGGAGTTGTCGGCTAAGGCAGCAGGAAATATAGTGTTCTAGAAGGGTATGGCAACCAGTATTGGCCAATACATTCCAGTATTCTTGTCTGGAGGACCCCACTGTCAGAGAAGCCTGGCAGGCCTCAGTCCACAGAATCGCAGAGTTGGAAATGACCAAAATGACCCCTTATGCATAGACCCAAGACTTTTTCGCCTGTGCCAGCTCTGCCTCAGTGAAGGTTGAGCCTGAAGTTGGCGCAGCTTCTTGTGTCACAGGGGCCCTGGTGGCGCCAAGTATACAGGGAGATGGACTGCCTTATCCACAGGAATTATGTCCCTATCAGAGTCTTTTGTTCAAGTGTCTGGTAACTAGTGATCAGAAGGCCTCTTTGGCTAGTCTTTCTCCATAGCGCCACCCTTTCTGGCACTTAGAGGGCTCTTTTGCCTAAGGTTCTTCTCTGTTGTTCAGTGAGTTAGGCATATAGAGTGCACCCCTCTCCTCCTCCCTGGCTTGGGTCCTTTTCTGCAGATCGGCGCATCAGGCATTTAAAGGGGCACCCTGGGTAAGGTCCTACTCTGTAGTTAGGGCACATCAGTCACTTAAAGGACACCCTGGGGGGCGGTGTTCTACTCTGCAGTTTGGTGCACCAGGCAGTTGATGGGCCAGCCTCACTATTGTTCAGCTGTCAGTGCTGGTGCAAGGGGAGAGAGAGGTTATGGTGATGGCTCCACCCTCTATCCATGACTCAGCAGTTTCGCCTTGCTTCCTTGGCTTCCTGGCTTTCCTCCTCAGGCATTTCCCACCACAGTCTCCTCCTCTCTGTTTCTCCACAGTCAACAGCAGCCCTCACCCTGTGATTGCTCCACAATCCCTAAACTCCAACTCCTAGTCACTGCCCCTTCTAGGGTACCTTCATCCCAGGGGTCTGGGATACTATGGCTGTGGCAAGGACTGTCTCATTCTCATTCCATTTAGGCTGCCACAGATCAGCTGTTTCACTTTCAGCCTTAAATATTTCTCTTCTGAAGCAGACAATTACCCTGATGTGGGGATTGGACCCCTGCTTCAGTTCCCCCACCTGTCAAGGGCAGATTCATTCCTACTAACACTCCTGTTTTTCTTCCTAGCTCCTTCACCCTACCAAGTTTTGCATGGTTATATATATTCTTTACCAGTGGTCAGGTACTCCTGTCTGGTCTCAACTGGTGTTCTGCAAGCATTTCTGTGTCTGAAGGTGTATTCCTGATGTGTCTGTGGAGAGAGATGGACTCCATGTCCACCTACTCTTCTGCCATCTTGTTCTCTGAGATTTATTTCTTGTATGTTCTAAAAATTGACCCCTGGTTTGAATGAACAAATGCAAATATCACTATAAATAAATCCCCTTTGTTGTCGTTTAGTCACCAAGTCATGGCTGACTCTTCCGTGACCACACAAACGGCAGACCACCAGGATTCTCTGTCCATGAGATACAGGAGTTGGTTGTAATACAGTAGGTTGCCATTTCCTTCTCCAGGGGATCTTCCTGACCCAGGGATTGAATCTGTGTCTCCTGCATTGCAGGCAAATTCTTTACCAATGAGCCATTAGGAAGTCCAATAAATCCATTAACAATGCAATTTTTACTAGACTGGTTTATACCCTGACAAGATTTATCTTTATCTGTAGTTGTTATTATGCTCCTTGGGTCTATGGATGTCTGGATAGCTGGTGCATGACCAGGCAGTGCCTCTTAGATTATCCAACTGTGGCTCTAACTGCCTGCATCCAAACTGAGATATCACATTGATCAGGTCCCTAGATTTGCATTGTTGAGCTAGAAGGGATCTACCAGGAGGCATTCAGGATTCAGGATTCACTTTCTTTGGTAGACCTCTACTTCCGTGGTTAATAAGTGTAAATGTGGCTATGATTAGGAATCTCTATTTTAACTCTGAAGATACTTAAGAATCTATTGCTAAAGCAATAGTTGTTCAAAAAAGTTCCTAGACTCTCTTACCAAAATTGTTCTTGATGGTAAAAAAGTCCTTGATTATCTTTTAGCTGAGCAAGGAGATATTTATGTGTTTCCAACACCACCTGCTACCCCTGAATTGACACATCTGGGGAGGCTGAGACTTACCTATATAAAGTCGCTGAACAAGAAAGTGATTCCTTCAATGGGATCTTAATTTTTTTTTTTTTTAACATGATTCTGATTTATTTGGCTCTTAGTAACCGTGGCTCTGAAGTGTACTCCAAACTTTGGGAATTATCCTGCTTATAACAATAATAGTCTCCCCATTGAGCTGTATTCTCTCAAGAGCTTTAAATGCAGTTTCAAAGTCACTAACCACCAAGCAATGGTTTCCTTAAGACTGAAACATCAAACAAGGAAGAGAAAGCCTAACTAAAATAGGTGAACCCTAAGTAGTGACCTGTGAACACGTCAGAGATTCAGCAAAAAGTCTCATAAGCTGGGAATACTACACAGGGATCAGCAAAAACCTGTGAGAACTTCAGAGCAGTAGCTCGGAGAGGCACTAATGCTTTAAATTTTGATCACATCTCTAAGTAAAGCTGAGCCTGATCAATAAAAGGTAATTGTCAAAAACGAGACAAATGTGACTCTCGAATGGATTCTTTTATGTTAAGCTCCACATCACCAAACTGAGACAAACTCTTAGAAATTGAATGTTAATTCAGTCAATCAGGAGTCACCTGACTTGAAATGGTGAGGTCATCCACTAGACACTGAAGGAAAGTGACCTTGCCACAACCAATCCACGTTTTGCTAGTATGATTTCCTTGCTCCTGATTCCTTCTGCCTATAAAAGTCTCATTTTGTACAGTTTCTTAGAGCATCATTATTTTGCAAATGGGATACTGTCCAATTCATGAATCACTGAAAAAGCCAATAAGATCTTTAAAATTTACTCAGTTATTATTAATATTTTTAAACAGGTTCTACCTCAGAAATAAAAGAAATAGTTTAGTTTCTTCATTTTCATCTGTAGCAGTCAAAGCAAATTTTTCTCATTTATAACTTTCTTAGATTTCAATTTTTCAACTTTCTTATTTGGTTAAGATATGATTTTAGCCTCATTAATTGGTCATTTTAAGGTAAGTGCATGTAACTTATTAAGAAGAAAAAGAAAAATGTATCTATTTTAATTTCTCAATGAACTTTTTCCTCTCTTCTGTGGTTCTAATTCCACCTTTCCACTCTGCTTTTTGAATATTCTGCAACATGCAGGATCTTTACCGACTGACCAGGGATCAAACCTGTGGACCTAGTATTGGGAACATAGAGTCTCAGCCACTTGATCACCAGGGAAATCCCTCTAACCTCATCTTTATCATGGGCAAATGATTCAGCCTCTCCTTGCCTTGATATCTACAATCATGTTATTTGACTCTAGGAGAAAAATGGCTAAGTTCTCTCTGACTCTAATGTGCTGCCAAGGTTGAAAAAATTGGACAGAAATGTATAAACATCATTTGTAAGTTGATATAGCTAAATATTTATAGTTACTTTCTCTAGCTTAAGAATGAAAAATTATATAGCTGAGATTTATTTAAAATATTATTTTCGGTTCTTTTCTTAGATCCAAAGATAATTCTTAGGTATTGGAAAGCTGCATAAAGAATTTCATGGCCCTGAGTTCAGATAAAATTAGCTACCGTACTTTAGTGACTTGACAAAGTAAATAGTAACAGATCAAGCTCATGGAATATCAACACAGTCCTCAATTAAACTTAAGTCCTTAAATTAAAATATCAACACAGTCTTCAATTTAACTCTTGATTCTGCCTCTTACTAGCTATGTGACTTTAGAAAGTTACCAAACCTCTCTAATCCAAGTACTTATAAAGCTCAACATTCAGAAAACTAAGATCATGGCATTTGGTCCCATCACTTCATGGCAAATAGATGGGGAAACAGTGGAAACAGTGGCTAACTTTGTTTCTGGGGGCTCCAAAATCACTGCAGATGGTGATTGCACCCATGAAATTAAAAGATGCTTACTCCTTGGAAGAAAAGTTATGACCAACCTAGATAGCGTATTCAAAAGCAGAGACATTATTTTGCCAACAAAGGTCCGTCTAGTCAAGGCTATGGTTTTTCCAGTGGTCATGTATGGATGTGAGATTTGGACTCTGAAGAAAGCTGAGCGCCAAAGAATTGATGCTTTTGAACTGTGGTGTTGGAGAAGACTCTTGAGAGTCCCTTGGACTGCAAGGAGATCAAACCGGTCCATTCTAAAGAAGATAAGTCCTGGGTGTTTACTCGAAGGACTGATGCTAAACCCGAAACTCCAGTACTTTGGCCACCTGATGCGAAGAGTTGACTCATTGGAAAAGACTCTGATGCTGGGAGGGATTGGGGGCAGGAGGAGAAAGGGACGATAGGGTGATGCTGGATGGCATCACTGACTCGATGGATGGGTTTGCATGAACTCTGGGAGTTGGTGATGGACAGGGAGGCCTGGTGTGCTGCACTTCATGGGGTCACAAACAGTCAGACAGGACTGAGCGACGGAACTGAACTGAATACAATGAAAATGCTATGTAAATAATAGTAAATGCAATATAAATATCATGTAAACAGTGTCAACATGGAACAAATTCAAATTTTGCTTTTGGGAATTTTTTGGAAGTTTTTGGAATAATTTCAACCCATGGTTGGTTGAATCCATGGATGCAAAATCTGTGGATATGAAGAGCTGATTATATTTATTTAATCAACAAACTTTTCTCAAGTGCTTCCTAGAGTAGAATCTGTGCTAGGGAATGAAAAGATGAATAATTTACATTCACTCTCCTCTGAAAGATTTTCCTGTAGTAGATGGTTTAGGAGGGTTTCTCTGATGACTCGGTCATAAAGAATCCACTTACCAATGCAGGAAATGCAAGAGATGAGAGTTTAATTCCTGGGTTGGGAAGATTCCCTGGAGGAAGGCATGGCAACCCACTCCAGTATTCTTGCTTGGGAAATTCCATGCACAGAGGAGCCTGGAGGGCTACAGTCCACGGTGTCACAATGAGTTAGATAAGACTTAGTGACTAAACAATAACAGATGGTATGAGACAAAAATCTTTCTGATCTTCCTGAGAGTCAGTGAATGTGGCTAAGACAAAAGCAAGCAAACAAACAAAACAAAACTGCTGTATAAGAAATATCGCACTCATGATCATGGATTATGACCTCTGAAGATTTCCAACTCCTTTAAGAATTCAATAAAGGAGGAATATCCCTCATGTGAGGATTACTGAAACAGTTGGAAGCAGTGCCAACATTGTCAGTTTAGATACAAGGACATGATGGTGGATATTTGCTCACTTAGTGCCTGGGCCATTTGCTGCAAGCAGAATGCAGTCACTGAGCTATGGAACAAAGCCTTGACCCAATATCAGACCATGTGTACAGACATGGTCATCAGCAGACACTGTTGGTACTCAGCTGGGGACGAACTGCTAGTTAAACATCTTGCCCATGAGCCAAATTGATATCAATAGGAAGTAATGTTGTTGGAGGCTGCAATTTCAAACTCTGCAGGCAATGCTATGTTTCTTTTAAAGTGTTATTTATTTTCTGGAACACAATTCAGGGGAAATGATTATGCCATTTTAGATACCACAACTTTAGTCTTTATTTATAAGCACTCCATTTTTTTTTATTGTATGAGAGAAACTTTCATTTTGAGTCTGTTCTTTGAAATATTCTGATGTATTACTTGTTGATAATACAATGTTGGTAATTTCTGCTATGCTGTCATAATTAGGATTATAAACATCAAGTGTGGTAGAGCTTTGTGAGCTGTCAAATTAGGTGTCTTGAGAAAATGGCAGTTATTTCCCTGAATACAGGCAATTCAGCACTGTAATGTCACAGTTCTAATTGGTTTCTGTACTCTGGGTATGATTCACTTTATTCCCATTCCTGAAATATTTGTGTTTAGGTGTGTTCAAAGCAAATTGTATGTGAACAAACTAATCAAGGTCCTAAGATTTCACTCTAAAAGTTAATAGAATGTTGTGTATGCCAACTAAGTTATTTCAACTTTTGAGGACACTGTAGTAGACACCTAATGAGTCTCTTCTCATACTTCTTCCCCTTAGTTATACATGTGCTACTGTTATACATGTACTACTCTCATACATGTAGTACTGTCATACATGTACTAATGTTGTCCCTTCCATTGTATACCTCTGGTACAGACTTCTGTGTCTGCAAGGATTGGTCTAGGAAGCAGTAGTTGACTGAAGTTGGCTCCATTATGATACTCCACCTCCCTGACTATTATTTGTTCAAAGATAGAAGTTTATCCAATCTATGTCAAGAATAACACTTCCTGGAGACTTTTTACAATTATCATTAGACAAAAAGTTTCAGTTCTTTTTCAAAAGAAACATAAACAATATCAATAAGATTTTTGATACTCTCATTTCTAAGCCAGTGGAAAAATACCAGATTGACTGAATAAAGAGAATGCATGCAGATTGAAGAAAAAAAAAAAAAAACAAATGAGGGGGGGACAAAAGCTAGGGAGTGAATTCTGGCAGTTTTCAGGTCCTCTGATCCTGCTACCCTATGGCCCAGGTATACTACTCTGCTTGAAAAAGATCGGTTACATGTGCCAGTAAATCTTTTGTATAAAGCTGAAATTAGTTTAGATAGATTTCTATAATCGTAATTATAATAGGTCTGAAAATATGGCAAGAAGATTGTATTTATATTTGAATTCTTCCTCATTTTCCACTACACCATGTGCCACACAGTAACACATTATAGTAGCACTCATTTGATTCTCTAGCTATATAAAAAAAGAAAGGAATGACACAATTGTGGGATAATATTTTAGATTAAATTTCATTTACTGGAAATGCTTGATGTAAGCAACTGAGTTACATAATTTTATGTTGCTCATAGTTGCCTCCAACATACTTTCTAGATATTATTTTTCTTGAAACTTGGCACACAATTTTCCTATTTTAATTAGACTTTGAATAATAATCTCTTTATCTAGGATGGCATGTACCAAATTAAGCATAGAAACTTTTAATGTTGAAAGATACAAATTCTTTAGATAATTCAGGCACAAAACTCACTCATTTTCATTAGTACATTTAGGAAAATAGAGACGGATTTGTGATCTATCTAAATACTAAAAATTCTAGAGAACATTTTAACCATAAATTAGATATCAGTTAACAAAAAAAAGAAAAAAAATGAAGCTACTAGAAAAGAACAATTTTTTAGGTCATATATTTTTGAGATTCTATCATTCAGTACTAGATATCAGATACTGTTTGTTTTGCTAATATACATATGGAACTAAGGAGAAGGTTTTGGTAAACCTGAACATAACTTAAATGCTGATTTCTATCAAGGGAAATGTATAGTCAGGCTCTCCAGAGAAATAGAACCAGGGGATAGGGACAGGAGGAGAGATGAATTTTTATATATTTATCAGCAGATTTCTATATATTAATCTTGCATCTTGCAACTTTGCTGAATTCATTTATTAGTTCTAGTAGTTGTTGATTGGAGCGTTTTCTATATGAAGCATCATTTGCAAATTCATTCCTAGTAGTGTGTGTGTGTGTGTGTGTGTGTGTGTGTGTGTGTGTTTATTTCAGCTTTTGAATTCTTTATTTCCAATTGGGTCTTCTTGTATTTCCTAATTCCTTGATAAAATTTTTACTGTGTACATTTATTCTCTCCCATGATTTATTTAACAGTTTTATTACCATTTTTTAAAATTCATCTTCTAAACTGTTTCATTATTTTTTCAGGTTTTTAATTTTACTCTTCAAATTGAGAGCAGTTTCATTTTGCTTAACTTTCTCTGTTTCCATGAATTTAGGTCAAACATTTACCAACTGCAGTCTTGAAGGTGTGTTCTTACGTGAAGGCATGCCTTTGTAGACTGTATGCCCAATGCCTTTGGTGGGAGGTTTGGATTTGATGTGGATGCCAGGCACAGCTCTCCCCAGGGTGTGTTGGCAACTACCACCTTAGTAGGAGGTGGGGCTGGAGATGGAGGCTAGAGCTGGAACTGGGCATGAGGCAGGGCTTCCTCTATGCTCAGTGGCCACTGCTGCCGTACTAGGGGTGGTGACTGATCCTAAGTTGCTGGAGTCAGGCACAAGCTGGCTTTGTCCCCTTTAAATGTTTTCTCCCCCTCACTGAGCTGGGATTCTTACTCCACAGGGATAGAATGCTGGAGCAACTGGGCCTCATGCAACCTCTCAGCTTGGGCTGGCTGCATACAGGAGTTGAAGCTGTCTCCAAATGCACTGCCTTTACAGGTGTCTGTATTTTTTCCCTTTGCTCTGCTCACATGCAGCCTCAGGTGTACAATCCTTTTATCCCTCACAGCTGATCACTGCCCCCAACTTCTGCCTCTTCTGCCCTGTTGTGGATCTACAAGGCCTGTGTGGACTCTGCATGTATTGTGGGTGAGCTGCAGTATAGCATCAGCTGTAAGAGACCAGGGCAGCTTCTGATACACTGTTTGAGTAAGGGGCAACATTGGACACCACTGCCCCATGTAGGCTCTGTCTTGGAACCAGGTCACCGCTGTATCCTATAGTGGAGTCATTTCCCAGTCATGACCTGCCCACATGCAGTGCTATACTGTGACATGGACTGAGAGGGGCCAGGGTGTTTGCTCAGCTGGGGCTGGGGCATGTGCCAAGGTGGCAGCATGAAACCTGGCAGCCACTAGAGCAGATCTCTCTGTGCCCTGCCTCAGGGGCAAGACAACACGCACTCCTCATGAGTGTTCAGGATTCTCATTGTCCTCCTTTTAGTCTCAGCAGTCCAACATCCAACAAGGGAGCTTGTCTCCTGTGTCAGACCCCAGGACTGAGGTTGGAACAGCTCCCTTTCCAGGGCAGTGCTCCACCCACATTTCCTTTCTTTTCCTCTGAGTCCCCCCCGCAGGGGCATAGGTCCCAAACTAATAACTTACCTTCTTGTCTTACCCTGTCACAAATATATCTTTTTTACAGCCTTAGTTGTACAGGAGGCTTTCTTCCAGTTAGTTTTAGTGAGAATATTTCCATATGTACATGCATTTTTTGATGTTTTGTGGGGAGATTAAGCCATTAGTTCAGTTCAGTTCAGTGTTCAATCATGTCTGACTCTTTGCGACAGCATGAATCACAACACGCAGGCCTCCCTGTCCATCACCAACTCCCGGAGTTCAGCCAAACTCATGTCCATTGAGTCAGTTATGCCATCCAACCATCTCATTCTCTGTCATCCCCTTCTCCTCCTGCCCGCAATCTTTCTCAGCATAGGGTCTCTTCAAATGAGTCAGCTCTTCACATCAGGTGGCCAAAGTATTGAAGTTTCAGCTTCAACATCAGTCCTTCCAATGAACACCCAAGACTGATCTCCTTTAGGATGGATGGCTGGATCTCCTTGCAGTCCAAAGGACTCTCAAGAGTCTTCTCCAACATCACAGTTCAAAAGCATCAATTCTTCTGTGCTCAGCTTTCTTTATAGTCCAACTCTCACATCCACACATGGCCACTGGGAACCCATAGCCTTGACTAGACAGATCTTTGTTGGCAAAGTAACATCTCTGCTTTTTAATATGCTATCTAGTTTGGTCATAACTTTTCTTCCCAGGAGCAAGCGTCTTTTAATTTCAGAGCCGCAATCACGATCTGCAGTGATTTTGAAGCCCAGAAAAATGAAGTCAGCCACTGTTTTCACTGTTTCCCCATCTATTCTCCATGAAGTGATGGGACCAGATGCCATGATCTTCGTTTTCTGAATGTTGAGCTTTTAGCCAACTTTTTCACTCTCCTCTTTCACTTTCATCAAAGGGCTCTTTAGTTCTTCTTCGCTTTCTGCCATAAGGGTGGTGTCATCTGCATATCTGAGGTTATCGATATTTCTCCCAGCAATCTTGATTCCAGCTTGTGCTTCCTCCAGCCCAGCATTTCTCATGATGTACATTGCATATAAGTTAAATAAGCAGGGTGACAATATACAACCTTGACGTACTCCTTTTCCTATTTGGAATGAGTCTGTTGTTCCATGTCCAGTTCTAACTGTTGCTTTCTGACCTGCATACAGGTTTCTCAGGAGACAGGTCAGGTGCTCTGGTAGTCCCATCTCTTTCAGAATTTTCCACAGTTTATTGTGATCCACACAGTCGAAGTTTTGGCATAGTCAGTAAGGCAAAAATAGATGTTTTCTGGAATTCTCTTGCTTTTTCAATGACCTAGTAGATGTTGGCAATTTGATCTCTGGTTCCTCTGCCTTTTTGGACCAGCTTGAACATTTGGAAGTTCACGATTCACATATTGTTGAAGCCTGGCTTGGAGAACTTTGAGCATTACTTTACTAGCATGTGAGATGAGTGCAATTGTGCAGTAGTTTGAGCATTCTTTTGCATTGCCTTTTTTTAGGATTGGAATGAAAATTGACATTTTCCAGTCCTGTGGCCACTGCTGAGTTTTCCAAATGTGCTGGCATATCGAGTGCAGCACTTTCAAAGCATCATGTTTCAGGATTTAAAATAGCTCCACTGGAATTCCATCACCTCCACTAGTTTTGTTCATAGCAATCCTTCCTAAGGCCCACTTGACTTCCCATTTCAGGATGTCTGGCTCTAGGTGAGTGATCATACCATCGTGATTACCTGGGTTGTGAAGATCTTTTCTGTACAGTTCTTCTGTGTATTTTTTTGTCACCTCTTTTTAATATCTTCTGCTTTTCTTAGGTCCATACCATTTCTGTCCTTTATTGAGCCCATCTTTGCATAAAATATTACCTTGGTATCTCGAATTTTCTGGAAGAGATCTCCAGTCTTTTCCATTTTACTGTTTTTCTCTATTTCTTTGCATTGATTGCTGAGGAAGGCTTTCTTTTCTCTTCTTGCTATTCTTTGGAATTCTGCATTCAAATGGGTATATCTTTCCTTTTCCCTTTTGCTTTTCACTTCCATTCATTTCATAGCTAATTGCAAGGCCTCCTCAGACAGCCATTTTGCTTTTTTGCATTTCTTTTTCTTGACGATGGTCTTGATTCCTGTCTCCTGTACAATGTCACAAACCTCCGTCCATAGTTCATCAGGCACTCTGTCTATCAGATCTAGTCCCTTAAATCTACTTCTCACTTCCACTGTATAGTCATAAGGGATTTGATTTAGGTCGTACCTGAATGGCTGTGTATTGTCATCATGCTTATTTAACTTATACGCAGAGTACATCATGAGAAATGCTGGGCTGGAGGAAGCACAAGCTGGAATCAAGATTGCTGGGAGAAATATCAATAACCTCAGATATGCAGATGACACCACTCTTATGGTAGAAAATGAAGAGAAACTAAAAAGCCTCTTTATGAGAGTGAAAAAGTTGGCTAAAAGCTCAACATTCAGAAAACGAAGATCATGGCATCTGGTGCCATCACTTCATGGCAAATAGATGGGGAAACAGTGGAAACAGTGGCTGACTTTACTTTTCTGGGCTTCAGAATCACTACAGATGGTGATTGCAGCCATGAAATTAAAAGACGCTTTGCCCCTTAGAAGGAAAGATATGACCAACTTAGATAGCACATTGAAAAGCAGAGATATTACTTTGCCAACAAAGGTCCATCTAGTCAAGGCTATGGTTTCCCAGTGGCCATGTGTGGATGTGAGAGTTGGACTGTGAAGAAAGCTGAGCACAGAACAATTGATGCTTTTGAACTGTGATGTTGGAGAAGACTCTTGAGAGCCCTTTGGACTGCAAGGAGATCCAACCAGCCCATTCTGAAGGAGATCAGCCCTGGGATTTCTTTGGAAGGAATGATGCTAAAGCTGAAACTCCAGTACTTTGGCCACCTCATGCGAAGAGTTGACTCATTGGGAAAGACTCTGAAGCTGGGAGGGATTGGAGGCTGAAGGAAAAGGGGATGACAGAGGATGAGATGGCTGGATGGCAACACTGACTTGATGGACGTGAGTTTGAGTGAACTCTGGGAGATGGTGGTGGACAGGGAGGCCTGGCGTGCTGCAATTCATGGGATCGCAAAGAATCAGACACGACTGAGTGACTAAACTGAACTGAACTGAATGGTCTAGTGGTTTTCTCCACTTTCTTCAATTTCAGTGTGAATTTGGCAAGAAGGAGTTCATGATCTGAGCCACAGTCAGCTTCTGGTGTTGTTTTTGCTGACTCTATAAAGCTTCTCCATCTTTGGCTGCAAAGAATATAATCAATCTGATTTTGGTGTCAACCCTCTGGTGATATCCATGTGTAGAGTTTTCCCTTGTGTTGTTTGAAGAAGGTGTTTGCTATCACCAGTTCATTATCTTGGCAGAACTCTTGTTAGCCTTTGCCCTGCTTCATTCCGGATTCCAAGGCCAAATTTGCCTGTTACTCCAGGTGTTTCTTGACTTCCTACTTTTGCATTTCAGTCCCCTATAATGAAAAGGACATCTTTTTTGGGTGTTAGTTCTAAAAGGTCTTGTAGGTCTTCATAGAACTGTTCAACTTCAGTTTCTTCAGCATTACTGGTCGGGGCATAGACTTAGGTTACTGTGATATTGAATGGTTTCCCTTGGAAATGAACAGAGGTCATTCTGTGGTTTTAAAAATAGGTTATTCCATCATCTTGATTGATCTCCCAGGAAACGGTTGGTAGCCAAAATATTTTGTACTGTTTAATAACTTCAGAATTTGTAACACTTAAAAAAAATGAACCCTTATTTTTTACAAGTTTACAATTTTTGAAAACCAAAAAAAAAAAAAAATTATCTAAAGCCTGATAAAACTTTCAAGCTAGGCAATATCATGCAGGGTAAATGTAAGGTGTGGCACAAGTTAAATTTCATTAAATGGCTTGACAGTTCCTCAAAGGAAGTATAAATGGAAGCTTTGGTAAAGAGTAGTTGTTGGAATAAGTGTTTAAAATTGGTGTGCTTGGATATTTATTAGATATGATATACATGTGATTTATTTGTTTAGATATTTACTTCACCTATACTCAAGTAGGATTTGAAATACTGAAGTTAAAGTATAGTAACGTCCAAACATTTTGTATTTTGGAAATATAAGAGCAAAAGAATAATGTTATACTGATATTTTACTTTAATTTTCTTATCTCATGTTTTACCAAATTGATCTTCTGTCATAATACTATATTCTACAATTAGTAGAATTAAAATTAGTCCTCTAAAATGTCTCCTCTAATGACAGATTTTTCCTTCATTGCAGTAGTCCAAGTTTGTTTATCCAGCCGAGTCAAAATTGATTTGCTTTTTAATACCATGCCAGTGTTCTTCAGAAATGTTTTCAGAACTCCCAAAGGAAGGCTTATAATTTTCTATGGCAGTCTATGATATAAGGGGACTTGAAAGCAGATATTGGCTTGTTTTCTCAGGCAACAGTAGAATTAATGATATTTCCTGATTTTATTCTAAAGCTAAAAAGTATTGCTGCTATGTCTGAAAAATATCTGCCTTTTTTTTTCCTTGTCTTTTTGTTCAAATAATAAAGAACTAACCAACTTCAAGAGTGGACAGTATGTACAGTACATGGAAAGACTTTGCATTTCTTTCGGAAAATTAAATAGAGATTTGAACTTTCATTGTGTTATAAATAAAGGGTTATAGATGAAATCTATAATGCAAATGCTCTTAAACACAAAAACTAAAAATAGAGCTACCATATGATTCAGCAGTTGCACACCTGAGCATATATTCAGAGAAAATCATGATTGTAAAAGATGCATGTGCTTCAGTGTTCATTGCAGCACTATTTACACAGACAAGACATGGATAAAACAAATATCCATCAAAAGGTAAATTGAAAAAGAAGAGAGGGTGCATATATATACTAGAATATTGCATTACATCAGTCATAAAATGAATGAAATCATGCCACTTGCAACAACATGGATGGACCTAGAAATGATCATACTAAGTGAAGTGAGTCAAACAGAGAAATATATCATAGGTGTCACTTATATATGGAATCTAAAAAAATATATGAAAAATTTACAAAGCAAAAACAAACTAACAGACATTGAAAATGTATTATGGTTACCAAAGGGGAAAGGTTGGGGGAGGAATAAATTAGGAGTTAGGGATTGACATGTACACACTACTATATATAAAATAATCAACAAAGACATACTGTATAGCACAGTGATTTCTACTCAGTATTCTGTAGTAACCTATATGGGAAAATAACCTGAACAAAAAAAGGATATATGTATATGTGTAACTGAATCAACTTGCTGTACACCAGAAATTAACTCATCTTGTATAACAACTGTATTGTAATACAAAATAAAAATTAAAAAAGAATAAAAACCCCACAAAATTTGGTTATCATCTTGTATCCTTCTGTGAGTTATGACCAGGGACATTCAGCAGTGGCCACGGGAATGGAAAAGGTCAGTTTTCATTCCAATCCCAAAGAAAGGCAATCCCAAAGAATGTTCAACCCATCGCACAATTGCACTCATCTCACACACTAACAAAGTAATGCTCAAAATTCTCCAAGCTAGGCTTCAACAGTAAGTGAACCACGAACATCCAGCTGTTCAAGCTGGATTTAGAAAAGGCAGAGGAAACAGAGCTCAAATTGCCAATATCCATTGGATCATCAAAAAGCAAGAGAATTCCAGAAAAACATCTACTTCTGCTTCATTGACTACAACAAAGCCTTTGACTATGTGGACTGCAAAAAACTGTGGAAAATTCTTAAACAGATGGGAATACCAGACCACCTTACCTGCCTACTGAGAAATCTGTATGCAGGTCAAGAAGTTACAGTTAGAACCAGACATGGAACAACAGACTGGTTCCAAATTGGGAAAGGAATATGTCAAGCCTGTATATTGTCACTCTGCTTATTTAACTTCTATGAAGAGTACATCATGTGAAGTGCCAGGCTGGATGAAGCACAACTGGAGTCAAGATTGCTGGGAGAAATATCAATAACCTCAGATATGCAGATGACACCACCCTTATGGAAGAGAGTGAAGAAGAGCTAAAGAGCCTTTTGATGAAAGTGAGAGAGGAGAGTGAAAAAGCTGGCTTAAAACTCAACATTCAGAAAATGAGGATCATGGCATCTGGCCCCATCACTTCATGGCAAATGCACGGGGCAATAATGGAAACAGTGACAGACTTTTTCTTGGCCTCCAAAATCACTGCATGTGGTGATTGCAGCCATGAAATTAAAAGATGCTTCCTCTTTGGAAGAAATGCTATGACCAACCTAGACAGCATTTTAAAAAACAGAGCCATCACTTTCCTGACAAAGGTCCGTCTAGTCAAAGCAATGGTTTTTCCAGTAGTCATATACGGATGTGAGTGCTGGACCATAAAGAAAGCTGAGCACTGAAGAACTGATGCATTTGAACTGTGGTGTTGGGGAAGACTCTTGAGAGTCCCTTGGACTGCATGGACATCAAACCAGTGAATCCTAAAGGAAATCAGTTCTGACTATTGAAAGAACTAATGCTGAACCTGAAACTCCAATATTTTGGCCATCCGATATGAAGACATATCTCACTGAAAAGACCCATCTCATTGAAAAGACCCTGATGCTGGAAAAGATTGAAGGTGGCAGGAGAAGGGGACGACAGAGGATTAGGTGGTTGGATGGCATCACTGACCAACGGACATGAGTTTGAGTAAGCTCTGGGAGTCGGTGATGGATAAGGAAGCCTAGAGTGCTGCAGTTCATGGGGGTTGCAAAGAGTTGGACAGGACTGAGGAACTGAACTGAACTGAACTGAACTGAACTGAAAGGACAGTTGTGCATCCCCTCATCCTCCACTGTACTTCTGAGAATAGAGTTTAAGCATATTTTGATTGCTCAGATGTGGAGAGTAGGAAGAGATTTATGTAAAATTTTGAATAGCCAAGTTTGGGTATAAGAAACATAATATACCTGCAGTTTACTTGTTAAAAGGTGTATTTTGGGTAAAATTGGGAAAGCATCAGCCCTGTTGAACTCACATTGTCTTTTTCTTTAAAGCTGTTCCAATTTCCTCTTTCAGTCTATTTTTCTTCCCTGAGTGATTTCCTCAGGTTATTAACTGGTTTTACTTTTATCTCTTTGATTTGGAACTGAAACTTCCAGCTCCAGATGTCTTTTAATAAAATTTATTGTCTTGGTGTCACTTAGCTCACATTCCAAGGGAGAAAATCTGGCTCTGTTCTTATTTTCCAGCCAGGAGGGACATAACAATTAGCCACTGCTGAGGGGAGGGTGCATGGGTGAGTCATGAGAAAATGGCAGTTGTCTGCCTCTTCAGTAGAGATTGTGCTAAACTTCTGTGAGAGAGATTAATGGTCAGATATGTAATAGAAACAAATGCAATACAGAGCACTAATAATTTTTCATTTACTGAGCCATATGGGATGCTGTCATTTACAATTTATAGTTGCCTAATGGTTAGCAGTACAAAAAAAGTACTTTGACTATGATAAACCTCAATTATCTTAAAGTAATGCTGAAAAGATATTTGAAATAGACAGTGAGATGAAATAGCAATGGATCTCAAGAAAATTTGGAAATGAAAAAAAAGTTATAATGTATAGGGAGCAAACTAATTAAATAGCTATTTTGTTTGTTTTGGTAAGAAATCTATAACTTCACATCTCAACAAGTAGAGAAATATTGAAAATATGTCTTCTTAATGTCCTAAGTACTTTTAAGAGAAAACAAAATAAATTCAAAAGATGTTTAAGGCACTAAAACGTAACCCTGCAGTTTAAGCAGCTACTGCTGCTAAGTTGCTTCAGTCATGTCCGACTCTGTGCGACCCCATAGATGGCAGCCCACCAGGCTCCGCTGTCCCTGGGATTCTCCAGGCAAGAACACTGGAGGGGGTTGCCATTTCCTTCTCCAATGCATGCATGCATGCTAAGTTGCTTCATTCGTGTCCAACTCTGTGCAACCCCATGGACGGCAGCCCACCAAGCTTGTGTGTCCACGGTATTCTCTAGGCAAGAATACTGGAGTGGGTTGCCATTTCTGTCTCCAACAGTTTAAGCTAGATGTTTTTTAAATCAAACTTTTGAGTCACATACGATTCATCTTACATATAAAGAGTCACTAATTTATCTCGATTTATCCTAATTTTACTTTGCCAATATTTGTGAAATCCATCCTCTCACCCTCCCTTCCTGCCTTCTATCTTTCTTTCTCACCACTGTTATCCTAATTCAGGTACCTAAAGCATTATTAAAGCCCAAGTCCGTCTAGTCAAGGCTATGGTTTTTCCTGTGGTCATGTATGGATGTGAGAGTTGGACTATAAAGAAGGCAGAGTGCCGAAGAATTGATGCTTTTGCACTGTGGTGTTGGAGAAGACTCTTGAGAGTCCCTTGCACTGTAAGGAGATCCAACCAGTCCATTCTGAAGGAGATCAGCCCTGGGATTTCTTTGGAAGGAATGATGCTAAAGCTGAAACTCCAGTACTTTGGCCATCTCATGCAAAGAGTTGACTCATTGGAAAAGACTCTGATGCTGGGAGGGATTGGAGGCAGGAGGAAAAGGGAACGACAGAGGATGAGATGGCTGGATGGCATCACTTACTCGATAGACGTGAGTCTGAATGAACTCTGGGAGATGGTGATGGACAGGGAGGCCTGGCGTGCTGCGATTCATGGGGTCACAAAGAGTCAGACACGACTGAGTGACTGAACTGAACTGAACTGAACTGAAAGCATTATTCACCTAATGACCTCCGTACACCAAGCTTTCCCTTTAAGGTTAATTCTCAACACTGCCCTCATAGGAATATTTCCAGGATACACATACCACTATGCCAGTTTGTTTTCAGAACAATTTTATGGCTTTAAACATCCTATAGACTCAAATCAATACTCCCAACATTTTCTAATGCCTATTTAGAATTTGAACTTAACCAACAAGATCAGCCTTCCAACCTCATCTTTCCATGTCATGGATCTTATACATCACACTTCCTTTGACACAATATGACACGATTTGTAGACTGCATGCATTTGATGTTGTTATGTGTCTTTCTGTCATGTGTTTTAGTTGGTTTATAATCCCAATTAATCCTTCAAGTTAAAGTCAAATTCATTGTCCTTTGTAAAATCTTCTTTTTTCTTTTGTGAAGCCAGGGCCTTGGCAGTGAAAGCACTGAGCTCTAACCATTAGATCACCCATATATCTCTTTGAGCAAGCTTCTACAAAGCTTTCCAGGCCTCTTTCCCTGCCTTCTCCTGGGTTTAGTGATTTTCTTCCTCCAGTATCATGTCTTTTATGCCCCTATTAAAGCACTGAAGCTCAGGCTACTACAGATTAGATATATGCATTTAGGTTCAGTTTATTTTTTACATATAAATTTATTCATTTTAATTGGAGGCTAATTATTTTATAATATTGTAGTGGTTTTTCTGTACAATGACATGAATCCACCATGGGTGTACATGTGTTCTCCATCCCCTCCCACCACCCTCCCCATCCCATCCCTCTGGGTCATCTCAGTGCACCAGGCCTGAGCACCCTGTCTCATGCATCAAACCTGGACTGGTGATTCCTTTCACATATGATAATATACATATTTCAATGCCATTCTCCCAAATCATCCCACCCTCGCCTTCTCCCACAGAGTCCAAAAACTGTTCTATATAGCTGGGTCTCTTTTGCTGTCTTGCGTATAGGGTTATCACTATCATTTTTCTAAATTCCATATATATGCATTAGTATACTGTTTTGGTGTTTTTCTTCCTGACTTACTTCACTCCGTGTAATAGGCTCCAGATTCATCCACCTCATCAGAACTGATTCAAATGTATTCTTTTTAATGGCTGAGTAATATTCCACTGTGCATATGTACCACAGCTTTCCTATCCATTCGTCTGCTGATGGACATCTAGGTTGTTTCCACGTCCTGGCTATTATACACAGTGCTGCGATGAACATTGGGCTACACATGTCTCTTTCAATTCTGGTTTCCATGCTCCAATGGACACCTTATCTTCGACAAAGGAGACAAAAATATACAACAGAGAAAAGACAATCTTTTTAAGAAGTGGTGCTGGGAAAACTGGTCAACCACTTGTAAAGGAATGAAACTAGACCACTTTCTAACACTATACACAAAAATAAACTCAAAATGGATTAAAGATCTAAACGGAAGACCAGAAATTATAAAACTCCTAGAGGAAAACATAGGCAAAACACTCTCCGACATAAATCACAGCAGGATCCCCTATGGCCCACCTCCCAGAATACTGAAAATAAAAGCAAATATAAACTAATTGGACCTAATTAAACTTAAAAGCTTTTGCACAACAAAGGAAAGTATAAGCAAGGTGAAAAGAAAGCCTTCAGAATGGGAGAAAATAATAGCAAATAAAGCAACTGACAAAGAAGTAATCTCAAAAATATACAAGCAACTCCTGCAGCTCAATTCCAGAAAAATAAATGACCCAATCAAAAAATGGGCCAAAGATCTAAATAGACCATTCTCCAAAGAAAACATACAGATGGCTAACAAACACATGTAAAGATGGTAAACATCACTCATTATCAGAGAAATGCAAATCAAAACCACAATGAGGTACCATTTCACGTTAGTCAGAATGGCTGCTATCCAAAAGTCTACAAGCAATAAATGCTGGAGAGGGTGTGGAGAAAAGGGAACTCTCTTACACTGTTGGTGGGAATGCAAACTAGTACAGCCACTGTGGAGAACAGTGTGGAGATTCCTTAAAAAACTGGAAATAGAGCTTCCTTATGACCCAACAATCCCACTACTGGAAATACGCAGTGAGGAAACCAGAATTGAAAGAGACAGGTGTACCGCAATGTTCATCACAGCACTGTTTATAATAGGTTCAATTTAGACATACATACAAGTTTGTATCTCTGTGCCTGCCCCTATCTTGCATGTAGGAGATATTCAACAAAATATTGGTTAAATTTCTTGATTCAAACTCAAAATCAAAATGATAATTTTCCAGCCAAAGTCTAAACCAAATTTTGACATTTATTTTAGAAAATGAAATTAATGTTAAGTTTGCAGAAATACAGTAATCACTCTCCTAGATAGAAAGAGTTCAAAGTATGATAAAGATTATCACTTTATTAGGCCATCAGGTCATGTAGTATTCTGATAGAATTTATAGAAACATTGAATAGATTTTCTATAACTTACATGACACATATTTTCATGTCTGTTGGGAGCCAGCGTGAGGAACTCCGCCCATGGCAAAGGTCATGAGGAAGGAAGCTTGGCATACGCAAAGGCATGATCAAGCCTCAGGAAACCCCCTGTTCCCAAGCATCTACCCCCAAATCAGAGTACTTTACGGGGAGCTCTCCCCCATAACCATTTCTCTCAGAGAAGGAGTTAACTTGCAGCTCCAGTTAATAAAAATTCCCGGGTGTGACAGGAGTGTTTCAACTTACGAACTCTGAAGGTTCTCTGGCCTGCCTGATCAGGTTCGTCCGGCCACATGTGATTATTTACAGCCTCCCAACTGTGAAGGCACGGGATGTTTTAAAACTTTCTAAATACAGACTCTTTTGAGAAGTTAGAAGATCATTAGTATAGTATAGTGGGTTAATTAGGAATTATATTGGTGAAGGGTTTTTTCATTTGTCATGCCGATAATTACCACTAATTCCCTGCCCTGGGTGTGACAAGGATGTCTCAGGTCAAACCTCTCTGCTGACAGACTAGCTTGTGTGACAACCTCTCAACCATAAACAGCACAGAGAGTTTGGAGTATTAGCATAGGGCTTTTTTCATTGATGAGTCAATGATTGCCATCAGGCCTCCATATCCTTAGGCACCTGGGAATATATTAATCAATGTATTTGAATTATAGAAAAGGAAATATAGCAGTTTTTTGATGTTAGCAATATTAGACTTTTTGAGTTAATGAATTTTCTCTTTTGTTATAGATCACTGTACTTTGTTATAAATCACTATAAATCACTGTGTCCTTGCTATGCAAAAATGTAACTTTATCACTATCTTAAGACTAAATAGATCTTAAGGGAAACATTGGTGAAGGGTTTACATTTGTTGAGCCAATATTTGCTGCTAAATCTCCATATTCCTGCCCTTATAATGAATATAACTAGCATATAGGAGAAATAAGTATTAACCTTTAAGATTAACCATGTTAAACCTTAGGTTAAGTAAATTCCTTTCTTGATTGTAACTCACTACACCCTCACCCTATAGGAATGCAACTTTATTTGGAGGGTGGTGCCTGATTTAAGAAAAAATCACCCCTGGAAAAATAAGTTTTCTGGGTAACTGACCGGTATCAGAAAGGGCCATAAAATGTCAGCAGACCTTATGGCCAGAAGATGATGAAACTCATAAGACCTTTGTAAAATTTTATATGAAGCACCTGATTGTGACAAGGGTCAGGTCTGCTGACCCCCGTGTGACTCTGTATTCATCCCTATGTATAACAAAAAGGTGTATAAACAAACCTGAAAAATTAAGAAATCGGATCAGTTTCTGGAAAGACTGATTCCCCCGTGTCGTTTCTTTCTTGCTCCCTGCTTTCCTGGCTGAATTACCATCTGAAATGTGGGTATTCACCAAGCCAGCTAATTCTGCCTGGGCTTCTGAGATCGGACCAGGGAGGCCTCAGTGCCTCCTCTCCTTTGGGAGAATGGAAAGACGCCTGTGGCCTATGTAGGTGGTGATTGGTATTCCATGTAAACCAGTTATTCAGCCTCTTTTCTCCACTAATTCTCCTACTACACTATCTGTTTCTAATCTCCCTCTATATCTGCAATTAAATAAGTTTTTTCCAGGATGCCGATTCTATCCCCACCTTCGAATTACCCTGGATCCACCGGGGCTGGACCCCAGCACATGTCTTCATAAATATTAAGGCCATCAAAAATATATTAAACTTTTATATTTACATGTACTATACAAAACCAAGCCCCTAAAGATAGGACTAATAATGTTGTTAAAGTAAAGAACATACATGTAAATCCCAAATGAGTTTTGAAGCAAGGGGGTGTTGATTTACCTGGACTTTGGAAAACCACTAAACTAGAAACATTAGTGTAATATTTGTCAAAATTGAATAACTAAATAGTGATCAATGTGATGAAACTATTTTTTAACACACATTCATGTTCATGTGGGGCTTCCCTGATAGCTCAGCCGGTAAAGAATCCACCTGTAATGCAGGAGACCCCAGTTTGAATCCTGGGTCAGGAAGTTTCCCTGGAGAATGGAACTGGCTATCCACTCCACTGTTCTTGCCTGGAGAATCCCTATAGACAGAGAGACTGGTGGGCTACAGTCCACGGAGTGGCAAAGAGTGAGACACGGCTGAACAGGTAAGCACAGCTGTTCAGATAAATTATTTACCCTCTGAGCCACCAGGGAAGCGCAAGAATACCACTGTGCTTTTCCAGACAGTATGAAAGTGAAGATGGCAAATAACACTTTAATATTATTACAAAAAATGTTTTGAGTTTGTGTATCCCCCAGAAGGTCTTGAGGGTTGTGAGATGTCCTGCTGTTCTGGAGAAGCACACCTTGAGCTTTAGCAACTTTTATCTACCTGGAATCTCAACATCCAGGTAAAATCCTTCCCATCTTTTTTTGCATTTTCTGTACATGTCACTAGCACTGCAAAGTATAACTGTTTCTACAGAGCATATATCTTAGGTCTTTGTTAGATATTTCATTATTAAAGTTCCCAAAGGACCTCATCCTTAAGACAAACTGTTTACAAATAAGAAAAAAGTCACATTATACTCAGTGTGATAGCTCAATTTTCTTTTTTCCCATTTATTAAAAAAATTTTTAATTCTTTATGAATAAAATGTTGTATTAGTTTCAAGTGTACAACAGTGATTCGATTATACTTATATACATGAATCTGTGCTTTTAAAAATTCTTTTCCCAGTTAGATTGTTACAGAATATTGAGCAGAGTTCCTTGTGCCATGCAGTAGGTCCCTTTTGGTTATTCGTTTTAAATATAGCAGTATGTACATATCAATCCCAAACTCCTTAACCATGCTTCCCCCATACTCTCTTCCCCCTTACTAACCATTAGTTCATTCTCTAAGTCTGTGAGTCTGTTTCTGTTTTGTACATAAATTCATTTGCATCATTTTTTTGGATTGCACTTATAAATGATATCATATGATATTTGTCTTTTTCTGTCTGACTTACTTCACTCGGTATGAGACTATCTAGGTATATTCATGTTGCTGCAAATGACATCATTTTATTCTTTTCAATGGCTGAGATATGTACCACATCTTCTCTATCTATTCTCCTCTTGGTAGACATTTAGGCTGGTTTCATGACTTGGCTTTTATAAACAGCACTGCAATGAACATTGGGGTACATATGTTCTTTCAAACCATGTTTTTGTCTGGGTCTACCTCTACGTGTGGGACTGTGGATCATAGGGTATCTCCAGTTTTTGTTTCTTCAGTAACTTCCAGTGGAGCTGGTAGAATCAGGCTCCCTGATTCAGACAATACTGCAAAATTATAGCCATCAAAACAATATGGTACTGGCACAAACATGGGCTTCCCAGGTTGTTCAGTCAGTAAAGAATCTGCCTGCAATGCAGGAGACCTGGATTAGATCTCTAGGTTGGGAAGATACCCTGGAAAAGGGAATGGCTACCCACTCCAGTATTCTTGCCTGGAGAACTCCATAGACAGAGGATCCTGGCAGGCTATAGTCCATGGGGTTGCAAAGAGTTGGACATGACTGAGTGACTTTCACTCACTCATTAACTGGCACAAGCATAGAAATATAGATCAAAGGAACAGGATAAAAAGCCCACAAAATAAACCCACACAACTGTGGTCAGTTAATCTACAACAGGGAGACTAAGCTATTCAATTTGCTTTTCTCACATATTTTTATTGAGCTGTAAAAACTGGAATCCCTATTTTCAAATGAGCATCAGTGAAAAATGTTACAGAGAATAATCATGAAAGTAAAAGTCCTAAAAGTTTTTTTTTTTTTAATTTAAATGTATTTATTTTAAGTCGAGGCTAATTACTTTACAATATTGTAGTGGTTTTGGCCATACATTGACATGAATCCACCACAGATGTACACGAGTTCCCCATCCTGAACCCCCTCCCACCTCCCTCCCTGTACCATCCCACTGGGACATCCCAGTGCACCTGCCCCATGCATCCTGTATCATGCATCAAACCTGGACTGGCGATTTGTTTCTTATATGATATTATACAAGTTTCAATGCCATTTTCTCAAATCATCCCACCCTCTCCCTCTCCCACTGAGTCCAAAAGTCCATTCTATACATCCGTGTCTCTTTTGCAGTCTCACATACAGGGTTATCGTTACCATCTTTCTAAATCCCATATATATGCGTTAGTATACTGTATTGGTGTTTTCTTTCTGGCTTACTTCACTCTGTATAATCGGCTCCAGTTTCATCCACCTCATTAGAACTGATTCAAATGTATTCTTTTTAATGGCTGAGTAATACTCCATTGTGTATATGTACCACAGCTTTCTTATCCATTCATCTGCTGATGGACATCTAGGTTGTTTCCATGTCCTGGCTATTATAAACAGTGCTGCAATGAACATTGGGATACATGTGTCTCTTTCAATTCTGGTTTCCTTGGTGTGTATGCCCAGAAGTGGGATTGCTGGGTCATAAGGCAGTTCTATTTCTAGTTTTTTAAGGAATCTCCACACTGTTCTTCATAGTGGCTGTATTAATTTGCATTCCCATCAACAGTGTATGAGGGTTCCCTTTTCTCCACATCCTCTCCAGCATTTATTGCTTGTAGACTTCTGGATAGCAGCCATTCTGACTGGTGTGAAATTGTACCTCACTGTGGTCTTGATTTGCATTTCTCTGATAATGAGTGATGTTGAGCATCTTTTCCTGTGTTTGTTAGCCATCTCAATGTCTTCTTTGGAGAAATGTCTATTTAGTTTTTTGGCCCATTTTTTGATTGGGTCGTTTATTTTTCTGGAATTGAGCTGCAGGAGTTGCTTGTACATTTTTGAGATTAGTTGTTTGTCAGTTGCTTCATTTACTATTATTTTCTCCCATTCTGAAGGTTGTCTTTTCATCTTGCTTATAGTTTCCTTTGTTGTGCAGAATCTTTTAATTTTAATTAGATCCCATGTGTTTATTTTTGCTTTTACTTCCAATATTCAGGGAGGTGGGCCATAGAGGATCCTCCTGTGATTTATGTTGGAGAGTGTTTTGCCTATGTTCTCCTCTAGGAGTTTTATAGTTTCTGGTCTAACATTTAGATCTTTAACCCATTTTGTGTTTATTTTTGTGTATAGTATTAGAAAGTGTTCTAGTTTCATTCTTTTACAAGTGGTTGACCAGTTTTCCCAGCACCATTTGTTAAAGAGATTGTCTTTAATCCATTGTATATTCTTGCCTCCTTTGTCAAAGATAAGGTGTCTATAGGTGTGTGGATTTATCTCTGGCCTTCTATTTTGTTCCATTGATCTATATTTCTGTCTTTGTGCCAGTACCAAACTGTCTTGATGACTGTGGCTTTGTAGTAGAGCCTGAAGTCAGACAGGTTGATTCCTCCAGTTCCATTCTTCTTTCTCAAGATTGCTTTGGCTATTCGAAGTTTTTTGTATTTCCATACAAATCTTGAAATTATTTGTTCTAGCTCTGTGAAAAATACTGCTGGTAGCTTGATAGGGATTGCATTGAATCTGTAAATTGCTTTTGGCAGTATCCTCATTTTCACTATATTGATTCTTCTGATCCACAAACATGGTATATTTCCCTATCCATTAGCATCCTCTTTGATTTCTTTCACGAGTGTTTTATAGTTTTCTATATATAGGTCTTTTGTTTCTTTAGATAGATATATTCCTAAGTATTTTATTTTTTTCATTGCAATGGTGAATGGGATTGGTTCCTTAATTTCTCTATTTTCTCATTATTAGAGTTTAGGAATGTAAGAGATTTCTGTGTGTTCATTTTATAGCCTGCAACTTTACTGTATTCATTGGTTAGCTCTAGTAATTTTCTGGTGGAGTCTTGGGTTTTCTATGTAGAGGATCATGTCATTTGCAAACAGTGAGAGTTTTACTGCTTCTTTTCCAATTTGGATTCCTTTTATTTCTTTTTCTGCTCTGATTGCTGTGGCCAAAACTTCCAGAACTAAATTGAATAGTAGTGGTGAAAGTGGGTATCCTTGTCTTGTTCCTGACTTTAGGGGAAATGCTTTCAATTTTTCACCATTGAGGATAATGTTTGCTGTGTGTTTGTCATATATAGCTTTTATTATGTTGAGGTATGTTCCTTCTATTCCTGCTTTCTGGAGAGTTTTTACCATAAATGAATGTTGAATTCTGTCAAAGGCTTTCTCTGCATCTATTGAGATAATCATATGGCTTTTATTTTTCAATTTGTTAATGTGGTGAATTACATTGATTGATTTGAGGATATTGAAGAATCCTTGATAATCCCTTTATCCCAGGGATCTGGGATAAAGCCCACTTGGTCATGGTATATGATCTTTTTAATGTGTTGTTGGATTCTGATTGCTAGAATTTTGTTAAGGATTTTTGCATCCATGTTCATCAGTGATATTGGCCTGTAGTTTTCTTTTTTTGTGGCATCTTTGTCAGGTTTTGGTATTAGGGTGATGGTGGCCTCATAGAATGATTTTGGATGTTTACCTTCCTCTGCAATTTTCTGGAAGAGTTTGAATGCGATAGGTGTTAGCTCTTCTCTAAATTTTTGGTAGAATTCAGCTGTGAAGCCGTCTGGACCTGGGCTTTTGTTTGCTGGAACATTTCTGATTACAGTTTCAATTTCCGTGCTTGTGATGGGTCTGTTAAGATTTTCTATTTCTTCCTGGTTCAGTTTTGGAAAGTTGTTCTTATCTGAGAATTTGTCCATTTTTTCCATGTTGTCCATTTTATTGGCATATAATTGCTGATTGTAGTCTCTTATGATGCTTTGTATTTCTGTGTTGTCTGTTGTGATCTCTCCATTTTCATTTCTAATTTTATTGATTTAATTTTTCTCCCTTTGTTTCTTGATGAGTCTGGCTAATGGTTTGTCAATTTTATTTATCCTTTCAAAGAACCAATTTTTGGCTCTGTTGATTTTTGCTATGGTCTCTTTTGTTTCTTTTGCATTTACTTCTGCCCTAATTTTTAAGATTTCTTTCCTTCTCCTAGCCCTGGGGTTCTTCATTTCTTCCTTTTCTAGTTGCTTTAAGTGTCAGTTCAGTTCAGTTCAGTCGCTCAGTAGTGTCTGACTCTTTGCGACCCCATGAATCACAGCACGCCAGGTCTCCCTGTCCCTCACCAACTTCCAGAGTTCACTCAGACTCACGTCCATTGGGTCAGTGATGCCATCCAGCCATCTCATCCTGGGTTGTCCCCTTCTTCTCCTGCCCCCATCCCTCCCACCATCAGAGTCTTTTCCAATGAGTCAACTCTTCTCATGAGATGGCCAAAGTACTGGAGTTTCAGCTTTAGCATCATTCCTTCCAAAGAAATCCCAGGGCTGATATCCTTCAGAATGGACTGGTTGGATCTCCTTGCAGTCCAAGGGACTCTCAAGAGTCTTCTCCAACACCACAGTTCAAAAGCATCAATTCTTCAGCGCTCAGCCTTCTTCACAGTCCAACTCTCTCATCCATACATGACTACTGGAAAAACCATAGCCTTGACTAGATGGACCTTATTCGGCAAAGTAAAGTCTCTGCTTTTGAATATGCTATCTAGGTTGATCATAGCTTTCCGTCCAAGGAGTAAGCGTCTTTTAATTTCATGGCTGCAGTCACCATCTGCAGTGATTTTGGAGAGTTAGGTTATTTATTTGAATTTTTTCTTGTTTCTTGAGGTATGCCAGTATTGCTATGAACCTCCCCCTTAGCACTGCTTTTACAGTATCCCACAGGTTTTGGGCTGTTGTGTTTTCATTTTCATTCATTTCTATACATATTTTGATTCCTTTTTTGATTTCTTCTGTGATTTGTTGATTATTCAGCAGAGTGTTTTTCACTCTCTATATGTTTTTAATAGTTTTTCTCCTGTAATTGAGATCTAATATTACTGCATTGTGGTCAGAAAAGATGCTTGGGATGATTTTACCTTTTTTGAATTTACCAAGGCTAGATTTATGGCCCAGGATGTGATCTATCTTGGAGAAGGTTCCGTGAACACTTGAGAAAAAGTTTAAATTCATTGTTTTGGGGTGAAATGTCCTATAGATATCAATTAGGTCTAACTGATCTATTGTATCTTTTAAAGTTTGTGTTGCCTTGTTAATTTTCTGTTTAGTTGATCTATCCATAGGTGTGAGTGGGGTATTAAAGTCTCCCACTATTATTGTGTTATTGATAATTTCCCCTTTCATACTTGTTAGCATTTGTCTTACATATTGCGGTGCTCCTATGTTGGGTGCCTATATATTTATAACTGTTATATCTTTTTCTTGGATTGATCCTTTGTTCATTATGTAGTGTCCTTCTTTGTCTCTTTTCACAGCCTTTGTTTTAAAGTCTATTTTATCTGATATGAATATTGCTACTTCTGCTTTCTTTTGGTCTCTATTTGGGTGGAATATCTTTTTCCGGCCCTTCACTTTCAGTCTGTATGTGCCCCCTGTTTTGAGGTGGGTCTCTTGTAGACAACATATATCAGGGTCTTGTTTTTGTATCTATTCAGTCAGTCTTTGTCTTTTGTTTGGGGCATTCAACCCATTTACGTTTAAGATAATTATTGATAAGTATGATCCCATTGCCATTTATTTTATTGTTTTGGGTTCGAGTTTATACATCCTTTTTGTGTTTCCTGTCTACAGAAGATCCATTAGCATTTGTTGGAGAGCTGGTTTGGTGGTGCTGAATTCTCTGAGCTTTTGCTTGTCTGGAAAGCTTTTGATTTCTCCTTCATATTTGAATGAGATCCTTGCTGGGTACAATAATCTGGGCTGTGGGTTATTTTCTGTCATCACTTTAAGTATGTCTTGACATTCCCTCCTGGCCTGAAGAGTTTCTATTGAAAGATCTGCTGTTATCCTTATGGGAATCCCCTTGTGTGTTATTTGTTGGTTTTCCTTTGCTGTTTTTAATATTTTTTCTTTGTGTTTGATCTTTGTTAATTTGATTAATATGTATCTTGAGGTGTTTTGTCTTAGTTTTATCCTGTTTGGGACTCTCTGGGTTTCTTTGACTTGGGTGATTATTTCCTTCCCCATTTTAGGGAAGTATTCAATTATCTCCTCAGGTATTTTCTCATGGTCTTTCCTTTTGTCTTCTTCTTCTGGGACTCCTATGCTTCGAATGCTGGAGTATTTCATATTGTCGTGGAGGTCTCTGAGATTGTCCTCATTTCTTTTAATTCGTTTTTCTTTTTTTCCTCTCTGATTCATTTATTTCAACCATTCTATCTTCTACTTCACTAATTCTATCTTCTGCCTCTGTTATTCTACTATTTGTTGCCTCCAGAGTGTTTCTGATCTCATTTATTGCATTATTCATTATATATTGACTCTTTTTTATTTCTTCCAGGTCCTTGTTAAACCTTTCTTGCATCTTCTCAATCCTTGTCGCCAGGCTATTTATCTGTGATTCCATTTTGATTTCAAGATTTTGGATCATTTTCACACTCATTATTCGGAATTCTTTATCAGGTAGATTCCCTATCTCTTCCTCTTTTGTTTGGTTTGGTGGGTATTTATCCTGATCCTTTACCTGCCGGATATTCCTCTGTCTCTTCACCTTGTTTATATTGCTGAGCTTGGGGTGGCCTTTCTGTATTCTGGCAGTTTGTGGAGTTCTCTTTATTGTGGAGTTTCCTCACTGTGGGTGGGGTTGTACAGGTGCCTTATCAAGGTTTCCTGATTAGGGAAGCTTGTGTCAGTGTTCTGGTAGATGGAGCTGGATTTCTTCTCTCTGGAGTGCAATGAAGTGTCCAGTAATGAGTTATGAGATGTCAGTGGGTTTGGAGTGACTTTGGGCAGCCTGTATATTGAAGCTCAGGGCTGTGTTCCTGTGTTGCTGGAGAATTTGCGTGGTATGTCTTGCTCTGGAACTTGATGGCCCTTGGGTGGTGCTTGGTTCTAGTGTAGGTATTGAGGGGTTTGATGAGCTCCTGTCGAGTAATGTTCCCTGGAGTCAGGAGTTCTTTGATGTTCTCATGATTTGGACTTAAGCCTCCTGCTTCTGGTTTTCAGTCTTATTTTTACAGTAGTCTCAAGACTTCTCCATCTATACAGCACCATTGATAAAACATCTAGGTTAAAGATGAAAAGTTTCTCCACAGTGAGGGACACCCAAAGAGGTTCACAGAGTTACATGGAGAAGAGAAGAGGGAAGAGGGAGTTAGAGGTGACCTCAATGAGATGAGGTAGAATCAAAAGAGAAGAGAACAAGCTAGCCAGTAATCACTTCCTTATGTGCACTCCACTGTCTGGACTGCTCAGAGATCTTCATGGAGTTATACAGAGAAGAGAAGAGGGAGGAAGGAGACAGAGATGGCTAGGAGGATAAAGGGGAGAATCAAAAGAGAGAAACAGATCCAGCCAGTAATCAGTTCCCTAAGTGTTCTCCACCATCTGGAACACACAAAGAGATTCACAGACTTGGGTAGAGAAGAGAAGGGGGAGGAAGGAGATAGAGGATACCTGGTGGAGAAAAATGAGAGTCCAAAGGGGGAGAAAGCAGTCAAGCCAGTAATCTCACTCCCAAGTAAAAATGGGTACTGAAGATTGGGTTCTTAAAGGTACAAAATTGATAACGAATACCAAAAAGCAAAATTAAAAATTTAGAGTAGAGGTTGGATTTTCAAAAATACAATATTAAAGAAAAGAGAAAAAAAAAGTCACAAAAAGTATAAATATATAAGATGACATCACCCTTATGGTAGAAAGTGAAGAGGAGCTAAAAAGCCTCTTGATGAAAGTGAAAGAGGAGAGTAAAAAAGTTGGCTTAAAGCTCAACATTCAGAAAAGGAAGATCATGGCATTTGGTCCCATCACTTCATGGCAAATAGATGGGGAAACAGTGGAAACAGTGTCAGACTTT
Source organism: Ovis aries (assembly GCF_016772045.2). Classification (NCBI taxonomy): domain Eukaryota; kingdom Metazoa; phylum Chordata; class Mammalia; order Artiodactyla; family Bovidae; genus Ovis; species Ovis aries. Next base: position 3,247,123 of record NC_056059.1, read on the forward strand.
ATTTTGGGGGGGGGGGTCCAAAATCACTGCAGATGGTGACTGCAGCCATGAAATTAAAAGACGCTTAACTCCTTGGAAGAAAAGTTATGACCAACCTAGATAGTATATTCAAAAGCAGAGACATTACTTTGCCAACTAAGGTCTGTCTAGTCAAGGCTATGGTTTTTCCTGTGGTCATGTATGGATGTGAGAGTTGGACTGTGAAGAAGGCTGAGCACTGAAGAATTGATGCTTTTGAACTGTGGTGTTGGAGAAGACTTTTGAGAGTCCCTTGGACTGCAAGGAGATCCAACCAGTCCATTCTGAAGGATATCAGCCCTGGGATTTCTTTGGAAGGAATGATGCTAAAGCTGAAGCTCCAGTACTTTGGCCATCTCATGAGAAGAGTTGACTCATTGGAAAAGACTCTGATGCTGGGGAGGGATTGGGGGCAGGAGGAGAAGGGACGACCCAGGATGAGATGGCTGGATGGCATCATGGACTCGATGGACGTGAGTGTGAGTGAACTCCGGGAGTTGGTGATGGACAGAGAGGCCTGGCGTGCTGTGATTCATGGGATTGCAAAGAGTTGGAGACGACTGAGCGACTGAACTGAACTGAACTGATAAATTTGCTTTAAAAAATAGACTCTTGAGCGTGGGGTAGCCAGGTGGGCCCAATACCATCACAAGCGTCCTTTTAGAAGTGGGGCAGGAAACCCAAAGTCAGTAGTAGATGTGAAGGAGGTAGCGAGAGGCTGTGGTAATGCTGGGAAGCAACTAGGAGCTGAGGGAGGCAGAAGCTGAAAAGTCCAGGAAAAGAACGTTCCTTCAGAGCTTCCAGAAGGGAGCAGCCTGATGACACCTTGACTTTAGCTCTATGAGACTGTTTTCGGACTTCAGACCTTCAGAGCTTGAACCTCTCTGGGTGTCCCTCAATGTGGAGAAACTTTTCATCTTTAACCTAGATGTTTTATCATCAGTGCTATATACATGGAGACATCTTTAGGCTACTGTAAAAATAAAACTGAAAACCAGAAGCAGGAGGCTTAAGTCCAAATCATGAGAACATCAGAGAACTCCTGAATCCAGGGAACATTAATTGATAGGAGCTCATCAAACACCTCCATACCTACACTGAAACCAAGCACCACCCAAGGGCCATCAAGTTCCAGAGCAAGACATACCACGCAAATTCTCCAGCAACACAGGAACACACCCCTGAGCTTCAAAATACAGGTAGCTCAAATTTACTACAAAGCCATTGATGTCTCATAACTCATTACTGGACACTTCATTGCACTCCAGAGAGAAGAAATCCAGCTCCATCCACCAGAACTCTGACACAAGCTTCCCTAACCAAGAAACCTTGACAAGCCACTGATACAACCCCACCCACAGCGTCTTTTAATGACCAACCTAGATAGTATATTCAAAAGCAGAGACATTACTTTGCCGACTGCCTTATGACCCAGCAATCCAACTGCTGGGCAAACACACTGAAGAAACCAGAATTGAAAGAGACACGTGTACCCCAATGTTCATCGCAGCACTGTTTATAATAGCCTGGACATAGAAACAACCTAGATGTCCATCAGCAGATGAATGGATAAGAAAGCTGTGGTACATATACACAATGGAGTATTGCTACTGCTACTGCTAAGTCACTTCAGTCGTGTCCGACTCTGTGACCCCATAGATGGCAGCCCACCAGGCTCCACCATCCCTGGGATTCTCCAGGCAAGAACACTGGAGTGGGTTGCCATTTCCTTTTCCAATGCATGAAAGTGAAAAGTGAAAGGGAAGTCACTCATCGTGTCTGACTTTTTGCGACTCCATGGACTGCAGCCTACTAGGCTCTGCCGCCCATGGGATTTTCCAGGCAAGAGTACTGGAGTGGGGTGCCATTACTCTGCCATTAAAAAGAATACATTTGAATCAGTTCTAATGAGGTGGATGAAACTGGAGCCAATTATACAGAGTGAAGTAGGCCAGAAAGAAAAACACAATACAGTATACTAACACATATATATGGAATTTAGAAAGATGGCAATGATAACCCTGTATGCGAGACAGCAAAAGAGACACAGATGCATAGAATGAACTTTTGGACTCTGTGGGAGAGGGAGAGGGAGAGGGTGGGATGATTTGGGAGAATGGCATTGAGACATGTATGCTATCATGTAAGAAACAAATCGCCAGTCTATGTTCGATACAGGATACAGGATGCTTGGGGCTGGTGCACGGGGATGATCCAGAGAGATGCTATGGGGTGGGAGGTGGGAGGGGTGTTCAGGATTGGGAACTCATGTACATGTACTCAGGATTGGGAACTCGTGGCAGATTCATGTCAATGTATGACAAAACCAATACAGTATTGTAGAGTAAAATAAAGTAAAAATAAAAATTCAAAAAAATTGGTTCTTTTTTCCCCCAAAGTAATAGTAGGGTATAAAAATGAAAGTTAAAGGAGTAATAGAGGACTTAAAATTTTTTAAAAAAATTAAAAAAAATTGAATGATTGTAAAAATAGTAAAAATATATCTAGGACTTTCTCTGGTGTTGTGGGCAGTGTGGGGTCAGTTCATTTTCTGATAGTTCCTTGGTCCAGCTTATATTTCTCAAGATCTATAGGCCCCTTCCTATGTAGTCAGTACTAACTACAGGGTTTTAATCTATTGCACCTGTCACTTCCAAGGTGGTTCCCTCTGTTTTATCTTCTTCTATTTGCTGGTCTCTTCAATGTCTGATTTCTGCCCTGACACAAGTGGGGCGGTGGTGGATACTTTTTTTAGGCTCACTTGTCCAGTCGTGCTGTGGGAAGGGAGGGACACTGCAAACAAATTACACTGGAGTGTGCTCAAAGTGTCTCAGCCACACTGGGACTGCCCCTGCTCACAGTGCCTGTGCCCTCCCTGCCCACACTACTGAGGCTCTAGGTTGCTCCTCTGAGAACAATCCCAGGCTGTCCCTGGGCTGCATGCACCTCCCAGTACAAAGCCGCTCAGGTTCAGGCACTCAGGAATTCCCCAGAGGCGTAGATTCAGTTGGGCCTGCGGTTTTCGCCCTTCCTAGGTCCGAGCAGCTCAGGTGATGAGGTGTTTAGCAAGTGCGATAACTGCATCTTATCGTCTCCCCCATCCCTGCCTCTCAGTTTTCTGGGTGTACAACTGGCGCATCTTCTCAGGAGGATGTTGACTGTCCAGAACCCCAAGAAGTCTTACTTAGCAAAGAAGCCTGCTTGTAGTTTGGTAGATAATGTCTCTCTGGGGCTGAGATTGCCCCCTTCCTCTGGCTGCCTATCACCGGAGGGGAATGATCTGCAGCCAACTAGCTCTGCACAGTCCTTTGTTCTGTGAGCGGGCCTGGTGGTGTCTTAGGTTAGGGCTTTGCACGTGGTAGCTATCCCACAGTTTGGTTTGCTAGCCCAATTAGTTCCCTCAAATTGCCCTTGGGGCATTCAGGCCTGGTCCTTACTCTAAGCAATGCAGACCACGCCTCCCTCCCCAGCCCCCGCTTGCTAATGGCAGGTGCAGGCGTCTGTGCTGCTTTTCCGCTGGAGGAATTACCGCTGGGCATGTAATCTGAGAGTTTTAATTATTTATTTTTCCTCCCAGTTATGTTGCCCTCTGTGGTTCCAAGGTTCACCACAGACTAGGCAGTGAGAGTGTTTCCTGGTGTTTTGAAACTTCTCTCTTTTTAAGACTCCCTTCTGGGATGGAGCTCCTGTCCCTACCTCTTTTGCCTCTTTTTTTGTCTTTTATATTTTTTCCTCCCTCCTTTTGAAGACAATGGGCTGCTTTTCTCGGTGCCTGATGTCCTCTGCCATCATTCAGAAGTTGTTTTGTGAAATTTACTCAGCGTTTAAATGTTCTTTTGATGAATTTGTGGGGGAGAAAGTGGTCTCCCTGTCCTATTCCTCCACCATCTTAGGACTGCCCCCCCCCCCAAAAAAAAAGATTTTTTGATGATAATTTAGTTCTACTCATCCATTTATAAATCTATCTTAACTATAGATATAATTCATATTCCTCTAAAGCATAAATAGTTAAGTGCATTTTCCTCCAATAACTTTCATTTTCCAGGCATTATCACTGCTTAATGTCTTATACACTATAGAAATGATTTATGCTTAGAAGTTCCCATACATATATACATATCTTTCTCCTTTTCTCTTCCTCTACAGATCTATATGTTACCTATGTTTCTACATAAAACTCTCTCTTTGAGAACTGTCTGTGTAAAAGTGCTGTGCTAGTTCTGATGATACTGTTGTGAGTGAAAAGATTTGGACTTTTATTCTTAAAATACTAAATTTCACAGGTAATTGGAGGTAAGATAAGAACAATAAAAAAGTAAAGATTTATGGAATGGAACTCTGGGAACCTTGGTGAGCTGCTCTCCCACAGAAATGGAAAAAATGACAAAATCAACCATCCATAATGTTGAAAATTATTTCAAACCACCAAACAAACTGAAAAGCATCTGTCCATGAGAAAGTACTGTATCTTTGTAAGACACCCAGGGCAGAAGAATTTAACCCTTGACCAATTCCTATCACATCTCCACATCTAGTTCTAGCAATGTTTCACTTATGAAAGCCAGCAGTCTTGCATCCAAAGGTAAGAATGTTAACTTTTTCTCTTTTTTGGATTTATGGTAAAAATCCCATCCTCAGAGGACAGTCGATATTTTGTCAGTAGCCTTTTGGAAAATATCCATTCTTAATGTGTTGTGGCTACTGAATTTCACTCAGAGCTCAGTTCAGTTCAGTTGCTCAATCATGTCCGACTCTTTGTGATGCCATGAACCAGAGCACTCCAGGCCTCCCTGTCCATCACCAACTCCCGGGGTCCACCCAAACTCATGTCCATTGAGTTGGTGATGCCATCCAACTGTCTCATCCTCTGTCATCCCATTCTCCTCCTGCCGCCAATCCCTCCCAGCATCAGGGTCTTTTTCAATGAGTCAGCTCTTCACATCAGGTAGTCAAAGTATTGGAGTTTAAGCTTCAGTATCAGTCCTTCCAATGAACACACAGGACTGATCTCCTCTAGAATGGACTGGTTGGATCTCCCTGCAGTCCAAGGGACTCTCAAAAGTCTTCTCCAACACCACAGTTCAAAAGCATCAATTCTTTGGCGCTCAGCTTTCTTTATACTCCAACTCTCACGTCCATACATGACTACTGGAAAAACCATAGCCTTGACTACTTTGTTTACAAAATAATGTCTCTGCTTTTTAATATGCTGTCTAGGTTGGTCATAACTTTTCTTCTAAGAAGTTAAGCATCTTTCAATTTCATGGCTGCAATCACCATCTGCAGTGATTTGGGAGCCCAGAAAAATAGTCTGACACTGTTTCTCCATCTAGTTGCCATGAAGTGGTGGGACTGGATGCCATGATCTTTGTTTTCTGAATGTTGAGCTTTAAGCCAACTTTTTCACTCTCTTCTTTCACTTTCATCAAGAGTCTCTTTAGTTCTTCAATTTCTGCCATGAGGGTGGTGTCATCTGTATATCTGAGGTTATTGATATTTCTCCTAGCAATCTTGGTTCCAGCTTGTGCTTCCTCCAGCCCAGCGTTTCTCATGATGTACTCTGCATATAAGTTAAATAAGCAGGGGGACCCTATACAGCCTTGACGTACTCCTTTTCCTATTTGGAACCAGTCTGTTGTTCCATGTCCAGTTCTAACTGTTGCTTCCTGACCTGCATACAGGTTTCTGAAGAGGCAGGTCAGGTGGTCTGGTATTCTTATCTCTTTCAGAATGACTCAGAGCTCAGTGTAGTACAAAAATCCTTTTCCCTTGGGCATAACAGTCTGAAAATAATAGCAGTCTGCTGGAAGCATCAATGTTGCCAAAGGCTGTGATTTCAGCTGGAGAAACAAGAGCCTGGTCAAAAATTTGAAGGAAAATCCAGGAGAATTAGATGACAATCAGTCCTGGGTGTTCATTGGAAGGACTGATTCTAAAGCTGAAACTCCAGTACTTTGGCCACCTCATGAGAAGAATTGACTCATTGGAAAGGACCCTGATGCTGGGAGGGATTAGGGGCAGGAGGAGAAGGGGAAGACAGAGGATGAGATGGCTGGATGTCATCACTGACTCAATAGACATGAGTTTGAGTAAACTCCGGGAGTTGGTGATGGACAGGGAGGCCTGGCTTGCTGCGATTCATGGGGTTGTAAAGAGTTGGACATGACTGAGTGACTGAACTGAACTGAAATGAAGGGAGCTTTGCGAATTTCCAACATGTTCCTGGGATTGAGAAAGTTACATTCATATGTGTGGTCTTGCCCAGGAAAGGCATGAGAATTGAGTATTCCAGTCACTCACTGTTCTCTGAACTTGAGACCCTGTGCAAATGGAAAGTAGATAATAAGCTGCCTGAAAATTTGAAGGCATGCCTTCTCACACTGATTCCCTTGGCAAAGGGACATAGCTGGCAAGCATTTAAGGAATTCTTCTGTCTTACCATTGGGCTGACTACCAAATTATACTGACTTTGGGCTTTATCCTACTAAGTGAGACTTAAAAATAAAAGCAAGAACTTAATAAATGCTAGCTAAGAACTCAGTGGCCGCATAATACAGGGAATAGAGAATCTACATAATTAGCCTGGGAAAGTCATTTGAAAAATAAGCAGTAACAAGAAAATAGCAGTAACAGCAATGAAAATAATCCTGAGGGCTGAGGAAAGGAAATGACACGAGTTGTTACAATATAATAATTGCAATGTCCAGTTTTCAACCAAAACTTATGAGATAGAAAAATGTTACATACACAGGAAAAAAGTCAGCATTATATATAGTATCCCTATGGAGGGCCAGATGTTGTACTTAGGAGACAAGGACTTTGAAGCTGTTATTGTACACATGTTCAAGGAACTAAAGGAGACTATGACTAAAAAATTGAAGAAAACTATAACAAATATACATACAAACATGCATAACCAATAAGTACAAAGAAATAATGTAATAGAATCAAATATAAACTCAGAAGTTGAAAGAATAATAATGAAAATGAAAAAAACTCACTAGAGGAGTGTAACATCAGATTTGTTTTGGCAGAAAATCATCATTTAACTTTAAGATACATCAATAGAGAGTTTCCAGAATGAAGAACAGAAACAAAAATATGAAAAAAAAAAAAAACCAAAGAGAAACTTGGAGAACTATGGGACACCATTGAGCATATACCATATATACATATGTATAAAATGGGAGTTGTACAAAAAGAGGAGACGAGATAGGGGCACAAATATTATTTGAAAAAAAAAAAGCCTAAAATTTCTCAAATGTGATGAAAAACATTAATCTACAGGTCCAAGAATCTCAACAAATTTCAAATAAGCTCAAAGAGATCCACATCCATCACATCATAGTCAAACTGACAAAAGTACAAGACAAGACAATCTTTAAAGCAAGAAAAACAAGAATCATGTACAGGAATCTTCAATAATATCAGATGGTGACTTTTCACAGAAGCCAGAAAGCAAATGGATGGCAAATTCAAAGTGAATTAAAAAAAAAGAAAAGTCAACCAAGGATTCCGTATTCAGCAAAACTCTCTTTCAATAATGAAGGAGAAATTAAGATATTCCTATATAAACAATCCAGGAGAACACACTACTAGAAGATCTGTCATACAAGAAATAGCAAAGGGAGGTCTTCAACCTGAAATGAAGGGACAGTGCATGGTAACTTGAATGTCTGGGAAGAAATAAAAGGCAATAGAAAAGACAGCCATTATAGGTCAATATAAAAGGCAACATAAATGTATTTTTGTAACTTTTCATCTCCCATGTGATTGAAAACATAATTCATAAAGCAATAATTATAAAACCATGTTAGTGGACTTATAATTTATAAATATATAATAGCACAAAAGATGGGGAAAGGAATAGAGATAGAGTAGACTAAAATTTTTATATTCTTTTGAACTTAAGTTAGTGTTAACCTGGAAGTCATTATTTTATATTAAAATGCTAATTACAATCCCTGACTTAAATTTACCCATTCCAATCCATTTTAGTTCACTGATTCCTAAAATGTTGATGCTCACTCTTACCATCTCCTCTTTGACCACTTTCAATCTACCTTGATTCATGCACCTAACATTCCAGGTTCCTATGCAATATTGTTCTTTACAGCATCAGACATTAATTCCATGATGGTATGATCACTCACCTAGAGCCAGACATCCTGGAGTGTGAAGTCAAGTGGGCCATAAGAAGCTTCACTATGAACAAAGCTAGTGGAGGTGATGGAATTCCAGTTGAGCTATTTCAAATCTTAAAGGATGATGCTGTAAAAGTGGTGCATTCAAATGCCAGCAATTTTTGAAAACTCAGCAGTGGCCACAGGACTGGCAAAGGTCAGTTTTTATTCTAATCTCAAAGAAAGGCAATATGAAAGAATGTTCAGACTACCTCACAATAGCACTCATCTCACACGCTGGCAAAGTAATTCTCAAAATTTTCCAAGCCAGGCTTCAAATGTACATGAAGCAAGAACTTCCAGATATTTAAGCTGGATTTAGAAAAGGGAGAGGAACCAGAGAACAAATTGCCAACATCCACTGGATCATAGGAAAAACAAGAGAGTTCTAGAAAAAAAAATCTACTTCTGCTTCATTGACTACACCAAAGCCTTTGACTGTGTGTATCACAACAAACTGTGGAAAATCTTGAACTGGATGGGAATACCAGACCACCTGACCTGCCGCCTGAGAAATTTGTGTGCAAGTCAAGAAGCAAGAGTTAGAACCAAACATGGAACAACAGACTTATTCTAAATTGGGAAAGGAATATGTCAAGCCTGTATATTGTCACCTGGCTTTTTAACTTATATGCAGAGTACGTCATGTGAAATGCCAGACTGGATGAATTGCAAGCTGGAATTGAGATTGCTGGGAGAAATATCAATAACCTCAGATATGCAGATGGCACTATCCTTATGACAGGAAGAGAAGAGGAACTAAAGAGCCTCTTGATGAAAGTGAAAGAAGAGAGTGAAAAAGCTGGCTTAAAGCTCAATATTCAAAAAACAAAGATCAAAACATCCAGTCCCATCACTTAATGGCAAATAGATGGGACACAGTGGAAACAGTGACAGACTTTATTTTTGGGGGCTCCAAAATCACTGCATATGGTGACTATAGCTACAAAATTAAAAGACAATTGCTCCTTGGGAGAAAATCTATGAAAAATCTAGACAGCATTTAAAAAAACAGAGACATCACTTTTGGGCTAAGATCTGTCTGGTCAAATCTATGGCTTTTCCAGTAGTCATATATGGATGTGAGAGTTGGACTATAAAGGAAGCTGAGCACCGAAAAACTGATGTTTTTGAACTGTGGTATTGGAGAAGACTCTTGAGAGTCCCTTGGATATCAAGGAAATCAAACCAGTGAATTCAAAGGAAACCAATGCTGAATATTCATTGGAAGGACTCACAATACTTGGGCCACCTTATGCAAAGAACTGACTCATTGGAAATGACCCTGATGCTGGGAAAGTTTGAACGTAGGGAGAGAACAACAGAGGATGACATGGTTGGATAGTATTACCAACTCAATGGACACGGGTTTGAGCAAGCTCTGGGAGTTGTGGAGTTGGGGGCCAGGGAAGCCTGGTGTGCTGCAGTACATGGGCTCACCAAGAGTCGGACACGACCAAACAACTGAAATGAATGAATGAATCATAATCCCTAAGCATAATGTTTTTCTTATCAGAAAAAATAAGATAGGAAGTTGTGTATGTGATGTCATCACATAAAAGAGAACTTGCAATCTGGATCAGAGAAAAAGGGCTACATGTTTCAAGTTACAGAAAAACAGTTTTACTCCATTTCAAAAAGTACTTTTAATTAATAAAATTGTTTGCTAATAAAATGTCAGTATTAATTTAGCTTGAAGAAAGGCTAAATAATTTAGTATTCTTTAGATTAGAAAATGAAAGGCCTAATGCCATTTTTTAAAGTTCTTAAGACTTAATTAAGATTAAAGAGAACATATATTAGTAGAATCTCATTAAGACAGTTTGACATTTAAAATAAAATAGAAAAAAAAAACCCACATGAATATTAGATCCATGTTTACTTAACTTTTTTAATGTTTGGAATATAATTTCTTCTAGTCATCTTGTCTTTTTACACAGAATTTAACTTCATTAAACAGAATTAAATTGAACTGAACGTTTTATCACCTCTGATTATGTTAGTCTGAAACACGTGATTTAAGACATCTACACAGACATTGTTTTAGGCATCCCTTCAACCTCATACTAGGGAGTCTCTGTAGAATTACATTTCTTGGTTCATTTCCTAGTATTCAAGCTTTCCTCTTTCTTAAATTCTCTCTTTTAATGGAAAATTTCTGCTGGGAACATTCTGAGGAAGGATTCATAATAGGTGTTTTTGCTGTTGCTACTGAGATTTTCCATATCTGAAAATATATTCTTTCTTATCTTACTTTTAGTTAATAAATTAACTTAATAAAGAATTCTGATTTGTAAATAATTTTCCCCTGGATTTTGAACATGGTATCCCATTATCTCCTAGCTTTTATTGTTTTTAAATCTAATTATATTATCAAGTTCAATCTTGTTCTAAAAGCCAAATTTTCCTTTCTGGATACTTTTAAGATTTTCTCTTTGCTCTAGTTTTCAGAAGATTTATAATGATGTTTATTGGTTTGGTTCTAGTTTAGTCCACTTTCAGGGCCATTAGTAGCCATTTTCTATCTGAAAATTGAAGTAGTTCTGAAAATGTTTCTTGCATTATTTTATCATCAATTTCTTCATTTTACTGTTATCTTATTTTGAAACTCTTGAAATGCATTTTTGGCACTTTCTGGAATGTTTAAAAATCACTCTCTGTAATTTCCTTGTATTTCTTTATCTTCTTATTACTTTCTGAGAAAGTTTCCCAGAAATCTTTATATTTTTTCTAAATCTTTTGTTCAGTTTTATTTTTTTTTCTTTTTGGCTATCAAAATTTAATATATATCACTATTTTCTTATTCACTAAATTCTTCTTATTATTATTACTTTTTACTTTAAATAACATCTTTTTCTTGTTCAGTTGTTAAATAACCTGTCATCTTTTTTAGGTTAGTGTGAAAGTCACTCAGTCATGTATGACTCTTTGCAACCCCATGGACTATACAGTCCATGGGATTCTCCAGGCCAGAATATGGAGGTGGGTAGCCTTTCCCTTCTCCAGGTGATCTCCAGCTGAGTCACAAGGGAAGCTCAAGAATACTGGAGTGTGTAGCCTATCCCTTCTGCAGTGGGTCTTCCCAACCCAGGAATCGAACCGGGGTCTCCTGCATTGCAAGCAGATTCCTGAGGTTAATATATATGTAATTTCCAGGTGGCACTAGTGGTAAAAGGACCCACCTGTCAATGCAGGAAACATAAGAGATGTGGCTTCAATGTCTGGGAGAGGAAGATCTCTGGGAAGGAAAGGGCAACATTTCTTGTCTGGAAAATCTCATGGACAGGAGCCTGGTGAGTTACAGTCCATGGGGTCACAAAGAGTTGGACACAACTGAAGTGATAGCACCATATATATGAAGTTTCCTTCTTCTTCTTTAGCTTCTGCTTCTCCAGTAGTTTTTATTTTGTTCTCCATATGTTATATAAGTTTTTTTTTCTGAAAATATCTGATATCATTTAATTTTCTGCTTATATTTATGTGTGTGAGAGTAAAAAGCTGATTGAGGTCCTCTGTGAATACTGACTGGATTTTCATCAAAAGGTAATCAGACTGGATGCTTTATTGACTCTCTTCCCATTTCATTATCTTTAGGTGCTGTTCTCATGGTGTAACTGAACAAGGACCCTATGAACCCTTCCCAGAATAGATGCCCCAGCCCCACAAACTTTAAGCAAAATATAAATTTAATCAGAGAAGTGAGAAATGCATAAAGGAAAGAAAATCAAGCAAGACAAAATAATAATACTTCAGCCACTAAACAAGGTCAAAGACTTCTTCCTCAAAGACTATAGATAATATTCTGACCCATGTCCTTTGAGCTGTTTTGCAGATACTGAAACACCCATCAGGTGAAAGAAGTTAGCTGTATGCTGCCCACAAACATGTAGACCTCAGACCAGCTGGAACCAGAAGGATGATGATGCTGACTCCCAATTACCTCATCACCAACCAATCAGAAGAATGCCCATGAGCTGACCACACTTAGCTCCTTGAACTCTGTAGGGAAGACATAGTCTTTTGGGCATTAGCTATCTGTGGCCCCCTTTGCCTGGCAAAACAATAAAGCTATCTACTTCTACTTCACCCAAATCTCTATCTCTGAGATTTAATCCAACAGTGGTATATTGGATGAAAGAAGCCAGATTTTGGCAATAATAGTCTGGTCATATTATTATCTGTGGCCTTGCACTGGAGCTAGTACAAGCCTGGTGGCCAGAGTTCTGGATATCAGTTCTGGACCTCTAGTTCATGGAGGTCTCTATGCTTACTTGGTAATCTTTTGTGTTTTTCTGTAACTACGGCTAGAAAGTAACTCTTCAGGCTACTGCTTCCATGTGGGGTGGAGGGCTTATTCAAACACACACAGTAGAAAGAGTATTTAAGAATCTGAATGTTCCTAGAGTCTTTAATCAGTTCTTCTGTTTTCTATTCCATTCCAGAGGTAGCTGGTACTAGCTCCCCAAAATTCCACAGTGTTAATGGGCTCAGTCTCAGCTTTCCACACTGCTGGCTTGCAAGCTATTTACCATTCATCCATTTGCTTTCCAGACATCAAATTTGTTTTGTTGTCTCCTTTTCTATTCAATTTTTATTTTTGTGGCTTCAATAGGGGCAGGCTAAAGAGACAAAGTAGATGCTTAGATGCTTAATCTTACAGGGGATTATTAGTAAAGAAAAAAATATAGGAAACTCCTTGTAAGCTAGTGAACACTCAAGAAAGCAGGTTTACTTAACTAAGGAGCCAAACAGACTTGCTTATCAACAAAACCATACAACAAAAGAATGGGACATACCTTTAAACAAAAAAATAGTGGTGGTGTGAGACCCATCTGCTCAGTAAGCTCAGTAAGTTAATGACCCCTAGGGCATGCTCGGAGAAGACAATGGCATCCCACTCCAGTACTCTTGCCTGGAAAATCCCATGGACGGAGGAGCCTGGTAGGCTGCAGTCCATGGGGTCGCTAAGAGTAGGACACGACTGAGTAATTTCACTTTCACTTTTCACTTTCATGCATTGGGGAAGGAAATGGCAACCCACTCTGGTATTCTTGCCTAGAGAATCCCAGGGATGGGGGAGGCTGGTGGGCTGTTCTCTACGGGGTCGCATAGGGTCAGACATGACTGAAGCGACATAGCAGCAGCAGCAGCAGCAGCAGGGCATGCTCTCTGCACACATAAAAAACACTTATTTATGGAAAAATGACATTTCAAAGTAAAGACCCTCATTGTACTGAGACCTGAGATAATTTTTCCACAGTGTTATGACAGTCCCAACTTAACCATGTAGGGACAAGAAAACGCCTCTCCTCAAACTGGAGGGGTAGCTGATGATGGAAACTTGACTTCTACTCCAGCAGGAGGAAGATTTTCTTTCAACTGTCTCTTCTTTTCCTTTGATTATAAAACTCTAGCCCACAAGGATCTACACTCTCTCCAGCCTGCTTGTAAGCCTCACAAGAGTTCTATTCTAATAAACCACTTCTTATCTATAATTTTTCCTATCTCTGAATTCCTCCGTGCTGAAACATAAAGAACCATAGCTCCTCAGTGCTCCCTGGAACCCCCCAAAAAGCCACTTAAGAGTTTGAGCATTATGATTTTTCTTATTTAAAGCCCTTTTAGTAATTTTTTGCAGATGGTGGGACAAAGTGAGAGTGAAACTTACTGTAAACAGTAACTGACAGTTTTTAATCAAAAGCCCAGAGGTTTTTTTATTTAGTTTTTCTTTAGAAATTTAATTAATTTGGATAAGCTAAAATTTATATAATTGAATTAGAGGGCACTGTGAAATGAATAAATAGCTTGTTTGAGATGAGGTTTTAAAGAAACTTACTTAAGTAGCTTCACAATCATGTGAAATATAAGAGCATTTTATTACTTTTTTTTTTTTTTTTTTTTTGCTAATTATAAGGCAGGCATTATGCCAAGGAATTTGTAATATTAACTTAACTTTCATGAAAAATTTCAGGGTATATGTTATAATAATTTCTCTCTCTCTTTCTCTCTTTTGACAAATAAAGAAATTTAATCTCAAAGAATTTATGAGTTGCCCAAGGTCACACAGCATGTATGCTGGAGCTAGGATTGAAAGGCCAGCAATGTTTTTTATTATTTATGTTTAATAGGACTATAATAAGGAACCTTGTAAGTGAGGTGTTAGCTACTGTAAGAAACAAAAAATAGGTATACTGGCTTAAACACAATAAACATTTGTTTCTTGCCCATGTAAATTGATGCTGAATTGTAACTAAGCAGGATCATATGGGGCCTTTACAGGAGACACCCTCCTTCATATCTTTTACTTTAGCTCCTCTCTGAAGCACCTAGATAACAGTACCTGTGGCACATTTCCTGAGTTGTTTTACAGAGGCTAAATCCACCACCAAATGTAAGAATTAACTACATGATGATCTTGAGCTCATAGGTGCCTAAGGATTGACACTGTTAGCCACTGTGACCCTGTTCAGTTAAGTTCAGTCGCTCAGTCATCTCCAACTCTTTGCGACCCCATGAATCGCAGCACACCAGGCCTCCCTGTCCATCACCATCTCCCGGAGTTCACTCAGACTCATGTCCATTGAGTCAGTGATGCCATCCAGCCTTCTCACCCTCTGTCGTCACCTTCTCCTCCTGCCCCCAATCCCTCCTAGCACCAGAGTCTTTTCAAATGAGTCAACTCCTCACATGCGGTGGTCAAAGTACTGGAGTTTCAGCTTTAGCATCATTCCTTCCAAAGAAATCCCAGGGCTGATCTCCTCAGAATGGACTGGATGGATCTCCTTGCAGTTCAAGGGACTCTCAAGAGTCTTCTCCAACACCACAGTTCAAAAGCATCAATTCTTAGGCACTCAGCTTTCTTCACAGTCCAAAACTCACATCCATACATGACCACAGGAAAAACCATAGCCTTGCCTAGATGGACCTTTGTTGGCAAAGTAATGTCTCTGCTTTTGAATATGCTATCTAGGTTGGTCATAACTTTTCTTCCAAGGAGTAAGCGTTTTTTAATTTCATGGCTGCAGTCACCATCTGCAGTGATTTTGGAGCCCAAAAGAAATCTGCCACTGTTTTCCCATCTATTTCCCATGAAGTGATGGGACCAGGTGCCATGATCTTCGTTTTCTGAATATTGAACTTTAAGCCAAGTTTGTCACTCTCCACTTTCACTTTCATCAACAGCCTTTTTAGTTCCTCTTCACTTTCTGCCATAAGGGTGGTGTCATTTGCATATCTGAGGTTGTTGATATTTCTCCCAGCAATCTTGACTCCAGCTTTTGTTTCTTCCAGTCCAGCATTTCTCATCATGTAATCTGCATGGAAGTTAAATAAGCAGAGTGACAATATACAGCCTTGACGTACTCCTTTTCCTATTTGGAACGAGTCTGTTGTTCCAGGCCCAGTTTTAACTGTTGCTTCCTGACCTGCGTATGGATTTCTCAAGAGGCAGGTCAGATGGTCTGGTATTCCCATCTCTTTCAAAATTTCCCACAGTTTATTGTGATCCACACACTCAAAGGATTTGACATATTCAATAAAGCAGAAATAGATGTTTTTCTGAAACTCTCTTGCTTTTTCTATGATCCAGCGGATGTTGGCAATTTGATCTCTGGTTCCTCTGCCTTTTCTAAAACCAGCTCGAACATCAGGGAGTTCATGGTTCATGTATTGCTGAAGCCTGGCTTGGAGAATTTTGAGCATTACTTTACTAGCATGTGAGATGAGTGCAACTGGGCAGTAGTTTGAGCATTCTTCCACGCAACTGTACTCATCTCACATGCTAGTAAAGTAATGCTCAAAATTGTCCAAGCCAGGATTCAGCAATATGTGAACCGTGAACTTCCTGATGTTCAAAGCAATCGGGCAGTAGTTTGAGCATTCTTTCAAAATAAACTGTGGACCAACTAACCTGCCTCTTAAGAAATCTGTATGCAGGTCAGGAAGCAACAGTTAGAACTGGACATGGAACAACAGGCTCATTCCAAACAGGAAAAGGAGTACGTCAAGGCTGTATATTGTCACCCTGCTTATTTAACTTATATGCAGAGTACATCATGAGAAATGCTGGACTGGAAGAAACACAGGCTGGGATCAAGACTGCTGGGAGAAATAACAATTACCTCAGATATGCAGATGACACCACCCTTATGGCAGAAAGCGAAGAGGAACTAAAAAGCCTCTTGATGAAAGTGAAAGAGGAGAGTGACAAAGTTGGTTTAAAGCTCAACATTCAGAAAATGAAGATCATGGCATCTGGTCCCATCACTTCATGGGAAATAGATGGGAAACAGTAGAAACAGTGCCAGGCTTTAATATTTTGGGCTCCAAAATCACTGCAGATGGTGACTGCAGCCATGAAATTAAAAGACACTTACTCCTTGGAAGAAAAGTTATGACCAACCTAGATAGCATGTCAAAAAGCAGAGACATTACTTTGCCAAAAAAGGTCCGTCTAGTCAAGGCTATGGTTTTTCCTGTGGTCATGTATGGATGTGAGATTTGGACTGTGAAGAACGCTGAACACTGAAGAATTGATGCTTTTGAACTGTGGTGTTGGAGAAGACTCTTGAGAGTCCCTTGGACTGTAAGGAGATTCAACCAGTCCATTCTGAAGGAGATCAACCCTGGGATTTCTCTGGAAGCAATGATGCTTAAGCTGAAGCTCCAGTACTTTGGACACCTCGTGCAAAGAGTTGACTCATTGGAAAAAAACTCTGATGGTGGGAGGGATTGGGGGCAGGAGGAGAAGGGGATGACCCAGGATGAGATGGCTGGATGGCATCACGGACTCAATGGACGTGAGTCTGAGTGAACTCCAGGAGATGGTGATGGACAGGGAGGCCTGGCATGCTGCGATTCATGGGGTCGCAAAGAGTCAAACACGAGTGAGTGACTGAACTGAACTTGAGCATTCTTTGGCATTGCCTTTCTTTGTTATTGGAATGAAAACTGAACTTTCCAGTCCTGTGGCCACTGCTCAGTTTTCCAAATTTACTGGCATATTGAGTGCAGCACACTCACATCATCATCTTCTAAGATTTGAAATACCTCCAATGGAATTCCATCACCTCCACTAGCTTTGTTTGTAGTGATGCTTCCTAAGGCCCACTTGATTTCACATTCCAGGATGTCTGGCTCTAGGTGAGTGATCATACCATCATGATTATCTTGGTTGTGAAGATTTTTTTGGTACAGTTCTTCTGTGTATTCTTGCCACCTCTTCTTAATATCTTCTGCTTCTGTTAGGTCCATACAATTTCTGTCCTTTATCAAGCCCATCTTTGCATGAAAAGTTCCCTTGGTATCTCTGATTTTCTTGAAGCGATCTCTAGTTGCTGGGAGCCAGCATGAGGAATCTCGCCCATAGCAAAGGTCATGAGGAAGGAAGCCTGACATACGCAAAGGTATGATCTGGCTTCAGGGGTTCCCCCTGGGTTTTCCTGAACATCTACCCCAAAAACCAGACTCTGCCTGCCTTATTGTACTGTGCTTTCCACTCTTATGACATAACAGACGGCTATCCCCGACCACCTTTCTCTGGAAAGAGTTAACTCAGAGCTCCAGTTAACAGCCTCCTGCATATAAAAAGAATGTCTCGGTTTAAACCCCTTTGATGGCTTTCTAACCTGCCTGATAGGTTCCCCCGGACTTTTACAACTTGTAAATGTTTGCAGCCCCAAACTGCGAGAGGCACGATGCTTAAAACATCTTAAAGATATAGAGCCTTTTAGAGCTAAGAATTAGTTTGGTGAAGGGCTTCATTGTTGAGTCAATGACTGCTGCCAGACACCCATATTCTTTTTCTTTTAGACACCTGAAGGATATTAATCAATGTAATTGGGATATAGAAAAAGGAATATCGTAGTTTTGATGTTAGCAACACTAGGCTTTTGAGTTAATTACTTTTTCTTTGTTATAAATCACTGTACTTCTTTCATTGTTATAAATTGTTGTGTCCTTGCTATGTAACAATGTAACTTTATTTAGTGCTTTCTGAGAATGGCACCAGACTTTGGGAAGAACAACACTTTTAAGGTTTTCTGGTGGATAGACCCTTATCAGAATAGGGCCGTAAAATGTTAATTGGCCCTCTGGCCAGAGTTCAAGTTCAAATTCAGTCGCTCAGTTATGTCCAACTTTTTGCGACCCCATAAATCGCAGCACGCCAGGCTTCCCTGTCCATCACCAAATCCCGGAGTTCACTCAGACTCATGACCATCGAGTCAGTGATGCCATCCAGTCATCTCATCCTCGGTCATCCCCTTCTCCTCCTGCCCCCAATCCCTCCCACCATCAGAGTCTTTTCCAATGAGTCAACTCTTCGCATGAGGTGGCCAAAGTACTGGAGTTTCAGCTTTAGCATCATTCCTTCCAAAGAAATCCCAGGGCTGATCTCCTTGAGAATGGATTGGTTGGATCTCCTTGCAATCCAAGGGACTCTCAAGAGTCTTCTCTAACACCACACTTCAAAAGCATCAATTCTTTGGCACTCAGCCTTCTTCACTGTCCAACTCTCACATCCATACATGACCACAGGAAAAACCATAGCCTTGACTAGACAGACCTTTTTTGGCAAAGTAATGTCTCTGCTTTTGAATATGCTATCTAGGTTGGTCATAACTTTTCTTCCAAGGAGTAAGCGTCTTTTAATTTCATGGCTGCAGTCACCATCTGCAGTAATTTTGGGGCCCAAAATAATAAAGTCTGACACTTTTCCACTGTTTCCCCATCTATTTCCCATGAAGTGATGGGACTGGATGCCATGATCTTCGTTTTCTGAATGTTGAGCTTTAAGCCAACTTTGTCACTCTCCTCTTTCACTTTCATCAAGAGGCTTTTTAGTTCCTCTTCGCTTTCTGCCATAAGGGTGGTGTCATCTGCATATTTGAGTGCCGGTAGCCAGCATGAGGAATTCCACCCATGACAAGGTCATGCGGCAGAGCTCTAATGGCAAGGCTAATCAGACCTCAGGTTTTCCCCATGGAATTTCCTGAACATACACCCCCCAAAAAATAAGAATCTGCCTGCTTTTTCACTCTTCTAATATTCTCTGGAAAAAATAAACTCAGGGCTTTAGTTTTCTGCATTTGAAAGGGATGTTTCAGTTAAACCCCCTCTGATAGCTCTCTAGCTTGCCTAACAGGTTTGCCTGGACCTCTTACAGCTTGTGAATTGCTTACAGCCCCCCAACCGCGAGAGGCACAAAGCTTAAAAGTATCTCATAGATACAGAGCCTTTTCTAAAGAGTTAAAAACCATATTGGTGATGGGTTTTCACTGTTGACTCAATAATTGCCACCAGACCTCCATATTCTTTATCTTTTACGCACCTGGGAGGATGTTAGTCAATGTAAACAGGATATTAAAAAAGATATATAGCAGTTTTGATGTTAGCAACACTAGACTTTTGAGTTAATTACTTTTCTCTTTGTTATATATCACTGCACCCCTCTTGTGTCCTTGCTATGTAAGAATGTAACTTTATTTAGTGCTTTCTGAGATTGGCACCAGACTTTGGGAAGATCAACACAAATAAGTCTTCTGGTTGACAAACCCTTATCAGAAAAAAAGGCTGTAAATTGTTAATTGGCCCTTTTGGCTGGAAGATGATGCAAATTACCTAAGATTTGTGTATACAACTAGGTATGCAGAGAGAAAAGCCTGGTTTTGCTAAGAGTCTGGACTGCTAACGCTGCATAACTTTGTGTTACCCACTGATCTCCATGTTTTATCAAAAGTATAAAAGGCCTTCTGAACAATAGAGGCCACAGTCAGTCACTGAACTGGTTTCCCCCATGGCTCTTTCTCTCTCTCTCTCCTTTTCTCCCTTTCCCTCCCTCTTCTCTTTACTTTAATTTCAGGCTGAATTCCCATCTGGGGCTTGGAGGCTCACCAAGTCTACTTACTTGCCCTGGCTGTTAAGACCCACGTGAAAGGGAGCCTAAGGCGAGGGACCCTTAGATATTCAAGCGAGCGCCAGTGGCCCAACATAGATGGTGCAAATTCCTTGCCTGGAATTTTATTGGTCTTCCACGTAATCCAAGTTATTCAGCTCTCTTTCTCCACTTAATTTTCCTACTATACTATTGTTTCTTAATCTAATCTTATATTAATAAATAAGTCTTTCCTCGCTAACGCCATACAAACTTCGAATTCCCTGGATCCACCGGGGCTGGACCCCGGCATCTGAGGTTATTGATACTTCTCCCAGCAATCTTGATTCCAGCTTGTGTTTCTTCCAATTCAGCGTTTCTCATGATGTACTCTGCATATAAGTTAAATAAGCAGGGTGACAATATACAGCCTTGATGTACTCCTTTTCCTATTTGGAACCAGTCTGTTGTTCCATGTCCAGTTCTAACTGTTGCTTCCTGACCTGCATACAGATTTCTCAAGAGGCAGGTCAGGTGGTCTAGTATTCCCATCTCTTTCAGAATGTTGCACAGTTTATTGTGATCCACACAGTCAAAGGCTTTGGCATAGTCAATAAAGCAGAAATAGATGTTATTCTGGAACTCTCTTGCTTTTTCCATGATCCAGTGGATGTTGGCAATTTGATCTCTGGTTCCTCTGCCTTTTCTAAAACCAGGTTGAACATCAGAAAGTTCACAGTTCACATATAGTTGAAGCCTGGCTTGGAGAATTTTGAGCATTATTTTACTAGCATGTGAGATGAGTGCAGTTGTGTGGTAGTTTGAGCATTCTTTGGCATTGCCTTTCTTTGGGATTGGAATGAAAACTGACCTTTTCCAGTCCTGTGTCCACTGCTGAGTTTTCCAAGTTTGCTGGCATATTGAGTGCAGCACTTTCACAGCATCATCTTCCAGGATTTGAAATAGCTCCACTGGAATCCCATCGCCTCCACTAGCTTTGTTCATAGTGATGCTTCCTAAGGCCCACTTGACTTCACATTCCAGGATGTCTGGCTCTAGATTAGTGATCACACCATTGTGATTATCTGGGTCGTGAAGATTTTTTTGTACAGTTCTTCTGTGTATTCTTGCCACCTCTTCTTAATATCTTCTGCTTCTCTCAGGTTCATACCATTTCTGTCCTTTATCGGGCCCATCTTTGCATGAAATGTTCCCTTGGTATCTCTAATTATCTTGAAGAGATCTCTAGTCTTTCCCATTCTGTCGTTTTCCTCTATTTCTTTGCATTGATTGCCGAAGAAGGCTTTCTTACCTCTTCTTGCTATTCTTTGGAACTCTGCATTCAGATGCTTATATCTTTCCTTTTCTCCTTTGCTTTCCACTTCTCTTCTTTTCACAGCTATTTGTAAGGCCTCCCCAGACAGCCATTTTGCTCTTTTGCATTTCTTTTCCTTGGGGATGGTCTGGATCCCTGTCTCCTGCACAATGTCATGAACCTCATTCCATAGTTCTTCAGGCACTCTGTCTATCAGAACTAGGCCCTTAAATCTATTTCTCACTTCCACTGTATTATCATAAGGGATTTGATTTAGATCATACCTGAATGGTCTAATGGTTTTCCCTACTTACTTCAATTTAAGTCTGAATTTGGCAATAAGAAGTTCATGATCTGAGCCACAGTCAGCTCCTGGTCTTGTTTTTGCTGACTGTATAGAGCTTCTCCATCTTTGGCTGCAAAGAATATAATCAATCTGATTTAGGTGTTGATCATCTGGTGATGTCCATGTGTAGAGTCTTCTCTTGTGTTTTTGGAAGAGGGTGTTTGCTATGACCAGTGCATTCTCTTGGCAAAACTCTATTAGTCTTTGCCCTGCTTCATTCCGCATTCCAAGGCCAAATTTGCCTGTTACTCCAGGTGTTTCTTGACTTCCTACTTTTGCATTCCAGTCCCCTATAATGAAAAGGACAGCTTTTTTGTCTGTGTTAGTTCTACAAGGTCTTGTAGGTCTTCATAGAACCGTCCATCTTCAGCTTCTTCAGCATTACTGGTTGGGGCATAGACTTGGATTATGGTGATATTGAACGGTTTTCCTTGGAAACAAACAGAGATCATTCTGTCATTTTTGAGATTGCATCCAAGTACTGCATTTCAGACTCTTTTGTTGACCATGATGGCTACTCCATTTCTTCTAAGGGATTCCTGCTCACAGTAGTAGATATAACAGTCGTCTGAGTTAAATTCACTCATTCCAGTCCATTTTAGTTAGCTGATTCTTAGAATGTCAACTTTCACTCTTGCCATCTCTTGCTTGACCACTTCCAATTTGCCTTGAATCATGGACCTGACATTCCAGGTTCCTATGCAGTAGTGCTCTTTACAGCATCGGACTTTGTTTCTATCACCAGTCACACCCACAGCTGCATATTGTTTTTGCTTTGGCTACATCCCTTCATTCTTTCTGGAGTTATTTTTCCACTGATCTCCAGTAGCCTATTAGGCACCTACTGACCTGGGGAGTTCCTCATTCAGTATCCTATTATTTTGCGTTTTCATACTTTTCATGAGGTTCTCAAGGCAAGAATACTGAAGTAGTTTGCCATTCCCTTCTCCAATGGACAACATTCTGTCAGACCTCTCCACCATGACCCGCCCATCTTGGGTTGCCCCGTGGGCATGGCTTGGTTTCTTTGAGTTAGACAAGGCTGTGTTCCTAGTGTGATTAGATTGACTAGTCTTCTGTGATTATGGTTTCAGTGTGTCTGCCCTCTGATACCCTCTTGCAATACCTACCATCTTACTTGGGTTTCTCTAACCTTGGGCGTGGGGTATCTCTTCACTGCTACTCTAGCAAAGTGCAGCCGCTGCTCCTTACCCTGAACAAAGGGTATCTCCTCAGCGCCGCCCTTCCTGACCTTCAACATGGGATAGCTCTTCTAGGTCCTCCTGTGCCAGTGCAGCCACCGCTCCTTGGACGTGGGTTGATCTTCCCGGCTGCTGTCCCTGGCCTTGGGCTTGGGGTGGCTCCTCCAGACGGTTGCCCGTGATTGGATGCGGGGTGGCTCCTCTCAGCTGTTCCTGCACTGTCACAGCCTGACACTCTCGGCCACTGCCCCTGACCTCGGACATCGGGTAGCTCCTCTCGGCCTCGCTGAGTGCGCCGGCCGTTGCAGCTGCTTGCTCTGAGTTGCTGGCCATCACAGCTGCTTCCGCTGAGTGCGCCAGCTGTCGCAGCTGCTGGCACTGGCCAGAATATGATGTAAATCACCTAAGATTTGTGTATACAACTAGGTATACAGAGAGAAAGCCTGGTCTTGATAAGAGTCAGGGCTGCTGATGCTGCATAATTTTGTAATATCCATTGATCCATATGTACAACCAAAAGTATAAAAGCATTCCTGAACAATAAACGATGGGCCAGTCACTGGAAAGACTGGTTTCCCCCGTGTCTCTCTCTCTTTCTCCCTCTCCCTCCCTCTCCTTTTCAGGCTGAATTCCCATCTGGAGCATGGAGGCTCGCCAAATCTACTTACTTGCCCTGGCTTCTAAGACCCACATGAGAGGGAGCCCAAGGCGGGGCACTCTCCACTATTCAAATGGGCGCCGGTGGCCTAATGTAGATGGTGCAAACTTCTTGTCTTGAGGTTTTATTAGTTTTCTGTGTAAACCAAGTTATTCAGCCTCTTTTCTCCGCTAAATTTTCCCACTATACTATTCTTTCCTAATCTCTTTTATATTTATAATTAAATAGTCCTTTCCCAGACTCCAACTCTGTCCCTGCTTCAAATTCCCTGGATCCACCAGGCTGGACCCTGACATCTAGTCTTTCCCATTGTGTTCTTTTCCTCTATTTCTTTGCATTGATTGCTGAAGAAGGCTTTCTTATCTCTTCTTGCTATTCTTTGGAACTCTGCATTCAGATGCTTATATCTTTCCTTTTCTCCTTTGCTTTTTGCTTTTCTTCTTTTCACAGCTATTTGTAAGGCCTCCTCAGACAGCCATTTTGCTTTTTTGCATTTCTTTTCCATGGGGATGGTCTTGATCCCTGTCTCCTGTACAATGTCATGAACCTCATTCCATAGTTCTTCAGGCACTTTATCTATCAGATCTAGTCCCTTAAATCTATTTCTCACTTCCACTGTATAGTCTTAAGGGATTTGATTTAGATATACCTGAATGGTCTAGTGTTTTTCCCTACTTTCTTCAATTTAAGTCTGAATTTGGCAATAAGGAGTTCGTGATCAGCCACAGTCAGCTCCCGGTCTTGTTTTTGCTGACTGTATAGAGCTTCTCCATCTTTGGCTGCAAAGTATATAATCAATCTGATTTTGGTGTTGACCATCTGGTGATGTCCATGTGTAGAGTCTTTTCTTGTGTTGTTGGAAGAGGGTATTTGCTATGACCAGTGCATTTTCTTAGCAAAACTCTATTATTCTTTGCCCTGCTTTGTTCCATATTCCAAGGCCAAATTTGCCTGTTACTCCAGGTGTTTCTTGACTTCCTACTTTTGCATTCCAGTCCCTTATAATGAAAAAGACATCTTTTGGGGCTGTTAGTTCTAAAAGGTCTTGTAGGTCTTCATATAACTGTTCAACTTCAGCTTCTTCAGCATTACTGGTTGGGTCATAGACTTAGATTATTGTGATATTGAATGGTTTGCCTTGGAAATGAACAGAGATCATTCTGTCGTTTTGAGATTGCATCCAAGTACTGCATTTTGGACTCTTTTGTTGACCATGATGGCTACTCCATTTCTTCTAAGGGATTCCTGCCCACAGTAGTAGATATAATGGTCATCTGAATTAAATTCACCCATTCCAGTCCATTTTAGTTCGCTGATTCCTAGAATGTTGGCATTCACTCTTGCCGTCTCCTGTTTGACCGCTTCCAATTCCAAGTTCCTATGCAATATTCCTTTATACAGCATCAGACCTTGCTTCTATCACCAGTCACATCCTCAACTAGGTATTGTTTTTCCTTTGGCTCCATCCCTTCATTCTTTCTGGAGTTATTTTTCCACTGATCTCCAGTAGCATATTGGGCACCTACTGACCTGGGGAGTTCCTCTTTCAGTATCCCATCATTTCGCGTTTTCATACTTTCCATGGGGTTCTCACGGCAAGAATACTGAAATGGTTTGTAATTCCCTTCTCCAATGGACCACATTCTGTCAGACCTCTCCATCATGACCCACCCGTCTTGGGTGGCCCCATGGGCATGGCTTAGTTTCATTGAGTTAGACAAGGCTGTGGTCCTAGTGTGATTAGATTGACTAGTTTTCTGTGAGAATGGTTTCAGTGTTTCTTCCCTCTGATGCTCTCTTGCAACACCTACCATCTTACTTGGGTTTCTTTTATCCTGGATGTGGGGGTATCTCTTCACGGTTGTGCCAGCAATGCGCAGCCAACTGCTCTTTACCTCAGACAAGGGATATGTCCTCACTGTCTCCCCTCCTGACCTTGAATGTGGAATAGCTCCTCTAGGCACTCCTGTGCCTGCGCAGCCACCACTCCTTGGATGTGGGGTTGCTCCTCCCAGCTGCCATCCCTGACCTCGAATGTGGGGTAACTCCTCTCAGCCATTCCTGCGCCCATGCAAACTGGCACTCTCAGCCACTGCCCCTGATCTCAGACGTGGGGTAACTCCTCTTGGCCACCGCCCCTCAGGCATTTGGTCCTCCTGGCTTCTGCCCCTGACCTTGGACATGCGGTAGCTCCTCTCAGCCATGCTCTGTGCACCGTCACAGCCGCCTGCGAGGTGATCCTGTTACCTCATCGTTAAACCAATCAGAGAATTGTGCACCAGCTGATCACACATCCTGGGACACTCCTTCCTTACTTTTACTTTGAACATATTTTTCTGAAATCCTTTGGGAAGTTCAGGGATTTCCAGCACATGCTGCCCTGGACTTCTTGCCTGGTGCCTGCACTAAATGCTGCACTTTCCTTCACTGAAACCTGGCATCGGTAGGTTGGCTTTATTGTGCATGGGTAAGCAGACCCAAGTTAGGTTCAGTAGAATTTTTTTTTAAATTTTAATTGGAGGCTAATTACTTTACAATATTGTGGTGGCTTTTCCCATACATTCACATGAATCAGCCACGGGTGTACATGTGTTGCCCATCCTGCAGAGTTTTAGATCTCTCTTCCAAATATTGATTTAAAGCTCAGGCTTGTTCCATTTTATTTCTCTGCTCTCTTCAAAATGTGTCTCTCAGGGTTTCTATGCTTACTTCATTGAGTTGGGAGACTAGGTTAAAGACAATAGAGAAGATACCCTCCTCCTTAAATATCTGTTCTGCTGCAGTGGCACCCTCTTTTCTGTGCATGTCCTATTGTTGAGACTTTTGGCAAATGGCCAAACTTAACCTTGAAGGATACTGGAAAATATAGCCCTGCTCTGTACCAGGAAGGAGAAATATGCTTGTCGAACTGCTAAACAAACTCCATCTCCATTTGTGTCCCAGTATGCACACATCTGTTTTTCTACTTATGACTAGAAATTGACAGGACAGTTTTAATCCACATCTCTGTCTCTGAATCCAGTGTCCGTGCCAATCTGTGAGTGACCCCAAGTTTCTCTCTCTGGTATGAAAAGGTAACACTGATTTTCACTGTCAGGAGAGTCTTGTTAAGCTTTCTAGTCTTGGCACTTCACTTAAATTTTCTAAAGTGAATTTCATATGTTTATGTGTAAAGGATGCAGTGCCATGAAGAAGCAGTCCTGAGGGGTCCAAGTTAGATTTCGTGGGTCAGAATGCAGGCACAATTTACAAATGTGTGGCAGGTGTGGAAACTCAACCTCCTATCCACCTGTAAACTAGGAGGTGTCTGTTTCACAGCCGTTGTGAGAAAAATTAGTTAACAGTTCAAATATTTAGCATGTAGAAAGCCCTCAGTAAATCTTAACCACTATTCACTTCTAGTAACTCTTAGTAATTTCACTCTATATTAATAACAAGGAGCTCTCTATTATAAGCCAAATCAAAATTTGTGAAACTGCTGAGAATTCATTCTTGATATTTAAAGGCAAGACTTGCATGGTTCATCAGGAAAAGCCTCACAGCCTTCCAGTGATTTGTGGTTTTCCTTCTAAAGGACAAAGAAAAATAAAGACCCAAACTATTAAGAGCAAGGTTCTCAGGTACTAGGACTTCTGGTGAATTTTTACACTCTATGAATTTTATAAAAATAGCCATACATTACTTTCTTTTTTTTTTTTTCATTTATACTGACACAGCAGTTAACTTATTTGGTATTATTATATTATTCTCTAGTGAAGTCCTCAGGGGGTACTGAAGGAGCAGTTTTGGTTTTATTATAAGATCCTGCTGGTGTCTGATCTATTGATGAACTTGTGGAAAGAGACCACAGTGCCAACAATCTGTGCATGAGTGAACGAATGAGTCTGCATATGTGTGTATGTTTGTGTGTGTATGCTGCTTATATACAAAAATTTGAACATATGGTAGAATGATGCAAGAGTTCTGAGTTCTGGCATAACATCATCTTACTTTTATGATCTCTTTCTTAACTAAGATGTGTTATCTGGTTTTGAGAGGGAGACATGTTGAAGGAGAAGACTTAATGAAAGAATATTTATTGCAGATCTTTTTCACACAATGATGTTACTTCTGTGTCCTTTTACTCTCTTGTGCCCCAGGGAAAAAATAGCTTGAAACTTTCCACTTAACCTTTTTTCCATGAACTCTTCTGATGAATGACTGGGAAATATGAGGGCTGCTAAAGCACTGGCTATGAAACCTCGGCTAATAAGCTCTGTCCTGGGGGTATATTTTTGACAAATGCACCATGGTTATAGTCTTCCTACTTAGTTTAATTCTCTGAATTTCAGAAATGAAACAGTCAGCTTCTACCATACATTCACTATTCAGAAGACTAATTAAAATATTGGATAAGGACAGTCCATTTGGAAATGACTTATCACAAATGGGTTAATATGAATATAAATAAGAAGTGTATGCTAATTAAGCTAAACCCAGCATCTCTAGAGAAATTTTTGATTATAGAAAAACAAAAGTCAGAGTTATAGACATTCCACTTAAGGATAATTTCTGCTTGTTTAAAATGTCAGTTCTGTGTTTAAAGGTTTTCAGTCAAGTGGAATAGTGACAATCCAATTTATCTTTTGCTTTTCTCTTAATCCTTCCTCTTACTATTAAGTGTTGTTTTCTGGATATTCCCCTCAGAAATGTTTTGCCTGTCTTTTCTCTTCTTTTCGTTCTGTCACTGCTTTTTGAAATATAAAGTAGTGTTTAAGAAACTAAATCTTAATAGATATGAATTCAAATCCTAACTCAGCCAAATACCAACTGTGTGTCCCTTGGAAGTGATCTAGTATTTCTGAACCTGTTTCCTCTTCTGTAAAATGTGGGTAGTAGAAGGCTGAGAGGTGGTTAGGCCAAAAAAAAAAAAAAAAAAAAAAGAGGTGGGGATAATGTGGACAAAACAGCAATCAGGATCAGACCTTTAGGCTTCTCTGTTCTCTCCTTGAATCTAAAGAGATAACAAAACTCTGCTGTACTTATCTGTCAATTTGTAGATATCTTAATCTTCAGAAAGGGCTGTTCTGCAAATGCCCTAGTGAACCAGTGGTTAGGACTCTGAACTTTCACTGCCAAGGACCTGGGTTCACCCCTGGTTGGGGAACTGAGATTCTGCAAGCCATGTGGCATAGCCAAAAAAAGAGAATCCAGACCAAAACATATTGTCAGACCAAGGCCCTGTCCTGAATGAAAAATCCACTACCTATGAAGCAAAGTCAAAACTATTTGCTCAGGATTAGACTAGGTTTCTTGCCTGTGTATCAATGACATTCCAGCCTTATTTCCAAATTTTACCTGATGTTTTGTAAAATTAAATATTTCTCTCCTTCCTTTGATTTTACTGGTCTCTCCTCCCACATGCTTTTCCATCAGATCCATTGGAAGATGCACTATGTATCCTCAAGATACAGCTAAAATTCTAGCTGTTCCAAAAATATTTTCTTTTCCAACTAAATGCATACTATTCTTTGCAGCTTGTAAGACTTGCATTTTGCTTGTATTTGGATATTTGTTTTTATGCTTTATTTTTACTATGAAGTTAATTTTGACTTTTTCATGTGTGGTATTATCATTTCTTCATGTAGAAATGATTTTAAATTTGGTAATTATATGGGTAACTATATTTTGTTAAATGAATAAATAAATTAAAAAATAAATATACCAAGATAATTGTCTTTATTGATCTATATTTATTTGGCCCATAATCTTAATTACTGAATGAGGAACATATTTGATTTACCTAAAATTTTGGCACTCTTGATTTAAACCCTGCACATCAAGAATCAGGGGCTGAGAGAATCACAGTCTCAGAGTGGATATATGACTCTCTTTTGAAGTATCACCACCAAGAAGTCATTCAGCTTATTTATTTATTTATTTAATGGCTGCATTAGGTCTTCATTGCAGCCTGTGGGATCTTTCCTTGTGGCAAGAAGACTCTCGAGTTGTGCTGTGCAGGGTCCAGACTGTGCAGACTTTGGTAGTTGCAGTGCACATGCTTAGTTCCTCCACAATGTATGAGATTTTAGCTCCCTTACCAGGGTTTGAACCCACATCCCCTACACTGCAAGGCAGTTTCTTAACCGCCAGAGCATCAGGGAAGTCCCATCATTCAGTTTTCATGTGACCATTTTCACTTTGAAGGAAATCCTGAGTGAAAGCAGGAAGTTCCTCTATAAGCTAATATATCATTATTAGAGAATTTGTTTTATTTTGCTGAAATCTATTTTAATTTTCCTCACTGGTTTTAATTCATTCAGTATCTGTCTTATCCTGAGTACTCCACACTCTGTTTCACACACACACACACACACACACACACACACACACTTCACTTAGAGCAGTTAAGTGATCAGTTGTAATATCAACCTGAGACTTTCAATTTTCTCCTTCTACTGTTAATGTGCCATTTGAAGCTTTCCAAGGGTATTATTGACAAAGAATGTTAGCATAATGACATTTAGGTGATTACACTTTTGTTCAAGTCAATATAGAATGGGTGGGACAGAATCATGCTATCGGTTGATACTGGTTGTTCTTTTTTTAATATAAATTAAAAAATTTAGTGTTTTCTTTCCATGCCATATTCTGGTTTCAGCTAATGCATCTTTGTGCTTCCCTGGTGGCTCAGTGATAAAGCGTCTATCTACAATGCAGGAGACTTTGGTTTGATCCCTGGGTCAGGAAGATTCCCTACAGAAGGAAATGGCAATCCACTCTAGTATTCTTGCTTTGGAAATCCCAGTGGAAAGAGGAGCATCACAGACTACAGCCCACAGGATCACAAAAGAGTCAGATCTGACTTAGTGACTTAACAGCAACAACAAATTCTTTATGTATATGCCCCTTACTTCTGAGTGTTTCCTGATAGGTGCGTCCCCATACTTCCATTCTTCATCTGAGTCATGGTATTTGATGATTTCATTTTTAACATCCTACCTTGAACCTGACTTCAAGGACCAGGTGTTGGAAGATCAAACCTGGACTACTGTTAAAGTACTAGGTCTTTATGATTTTCAATTTAGGGCTTATATTTGAAGCAAATTTTCAAATCATCCTGATACATATGCCATATCTCCTCCTATTAGACTACAATGAAGCTCATATCATAACTAAGTTATACACCATTCTAATTGGGAAGCCCTCCAAAGTGCCTTTCATCTCATAATTTTAAAGATGGGTTAAAATCTACATTTTCATCAGCCATCCTCACTGTACCCACCCCTCTCCAAACTTAGTGA
The DNA here is from genome assembly GCF_016772045.2 of Ovis aries. NCBI lineage: Eukaryota > Metazoa > Chordata > Mammalia > Artiodactyla > Bovidae > Ovis > Ovis aries. Next base: position 3,278,000 of record NC_056059.1, read on the forward strand.
AGATACATTGACAATTTCCTATAGTGTAATAATAACCAAATAGACAATGGGCCTTACTTATATAACCATCACTTTCATGTTCAGTGACTTCCTGTTTTCTATCAGAAGAAGTCTAATCTATAGCACAGCACACCAGTCCATTCATCATCTGAGTCTCACCAATGTCTTATTCCTAACAAATGCCATTTCTTCCAAGTCACCCTTTTATCTCGCCATGCTGGATCCTGTCATGGTTCAAAGGGAGTCCGTCAGAAAAATAGAACCAATAGGATATTTCATATGCATAATGTATAGCTACAACATAACTGACTTGTATCATTGTGTACACTAGTTAAATAGTTCTTGCAGGACTGTCTCCGCATGACTGAGCTGAAATTTAAAGTTCACTGCATAGGAAGTCAGGAGGGAGAGATCAAGAACAGGCTAGAATCCCACCAGCTTGAGTTTAAACCCACAAGTATATGTTGAAACTTGCCTACCTTCCCATTTCCCTGTCTTTGTCGACAAGGGTATCCTGCAGAAGCTGAGGCCATTTGTCACGAAGCAAATCCACACATGTGGTCTAGTTGCTGCTTCCTGCCATTGAGGTAAGTTAGCAGATCAACAAAGCTAATATATTCGACAAAAAGGAAGCCAACCATCCTATCAAATATCAGGAGGATCTACTCGGGGTTCACACTAACCAGAAACTTAACAAAGGAATTTTATTAAAGACTTTTATGTCTATGTTCATGAGTGATATTGGTCTGTAGTTTGCTTTATGTGGAATGCCTTTATATGATTTTAACATTAGGCAATGCTGGCCTCTTATAAGCAGTTGTAAGGTGTCCTTTCATTCTGTCTTCTGGAATGTGTATCATATCTTAAGTGTCTGGTAGAATTCACCAGTGAAAAACATCTGGAGCTGTTGTTTTCTTTTTTGGAGGACTTAAAAACTATTTCTTTAATATTTTTAATAGCTATAGAGCTCATTCTCCTTGTGTGAGCTTTGGTACTTTGTGCCCTCTAAAGAAGAGATTCAAGTCATTTAAGTTAGCAAATTTGTGTTAATAGAGGTGTTCATAGTGTTTTATTTTCCTTTTAGTGTTCATAGAGTCAGTGGTGATACTTTTTTATTTCTGATACTTGTAATTTGTATCTTTTTTTTTTCTTTTAATCTTAATCTAGCTAGAGTTTCCTCAAACTTATCGATCTTTTCAGATAATTAGCTTTTGATTCTTAAAAATCTTTACTATTACCTTTTGGGGAAGGGGTACTTCCCTGATGGCTCAGATGATAAAGAATCCACTTGCAATACAGGAGACTGGGGTTTGATCCCTGGGTGAGGAAGATCCTCTGGAGAAGGGAATGGCTATCCACTCCAGGGTTCTTGCCTGGAGAATTCCATAGACAAAGGAGTCTAGTGGGCTACAGTCTATGAGGTCACAAAGAGTAGGACGTGACTCAGTCATTAACACGTTCCTGTTTTTAATTTCATTGATTTCTGTTCTATTTTAAAATTTTCTTCTGCTCATTCAGGGGTGAATTTTCCTTATTACTCTAGCTTCCTAAAGTGAAAACTCAGTGTTTGTTTTTTTTTAAATTTTCTTATATTCTGACATATGCATTTATTGTTATGAAATTCCAATTTTTTGCTGCACCCAGCAAATTTTGATAAGTAGTGCTTTAATTTTCACGTAGTTCAAAATATTTTAAAATTATCTATAGAAAAATTACTTCTTTTCTTTCTTTCCATTATCTCATATTTTTCTTCTTTCTATTTTCTTTAACTTTTGCTTATACATCATGACATATAGACAAAAATATATTTGATCTATTGATTGAACTGATCTCAAATATCAAGTTAATGTAAAACATTTGAGCTTACATTTATGCAAAATTTATTTGCAGGAAGAGAAAATTCATAGGATATCACTTGATGTTTTCTTTATTAAGACGTTTAAGTGCTGTATTTCTGGTTTGTTTATTTTTTCTTGAAACTTTTTGAAAGCTTCATTTTACTAGGTTAAAGATAAAATATAAAAGCTATATAATGAACTATAATTCTTTAAAGCAATCATTTTTCTCAATGTGGAAGTCATTTAGTACTCAAAAAATTAAGAGTATTAGTAAACAAATCAGGACTATCCTGTAATATCTGGGGCAGTCAGGGAGGAAGTAATAGCTTTGGGCTAAATAAATGCACATGGTGAAGCAGAAAGAATCGTGCAGCAAATGCTTTAGAGATGCGGATTCTTCTTTCAGATTTTTCATTATCTAGCTTTGTTAGCTTTATTGATTAACTTAACTACTTTCAGATTCATATTTTCCAGATTCCAAGTCTTCTAATATGCACTGATTTATTGTATGTGCCAGAGATTGTGCTTAGTGCTTTATCACATTTTATTTCCTATCAGCACTGTAAAATAAAGCTCGGAAACATAATATACGAAGATTTTGAAATTTTCATAGTGTCAGTATTGGATTTATACAGTAATTGTGGTGCTTTTGGAGCTGTTTATTCCATTGACCCCAGAAGTGAGACCATTATTATTAACATCACCATACAACTCACAAGGTAATAATGCTATCAACTTAAGTGATATTATTTGATTGGAATAGTCTCCCATCTGTAAAATATGTTTCCTAACTCCATCACAGTGTTTAATGTTCCTATTATCGGGGTTAAGTCATTGAATTCTTCAAAAATACAAACATGGAAATATTAACCCATTAACCCACGATTATCCATTAATACTGTACTATATTTTGACTTTTGATTTAGTTGGTAAAAGTTTGACTGTCTTAGCAATAGGATCTAAGAGGCATAACTTTTAAAAGTGAGAACATAAAACAGCAAATATTACAGGTCACGGCTTCTTATGGAAAGCAGGTCTGCATAAGATTTCACAGGGGCAGGCTTCAGTCCATGGGGTCACAAAGAATTGGGCATGACTGGACAACTGAACAATGAACAAGGCCCTCGAAAGCTGGAAGATGAGTCCATTTTATTTTCTACTATTTTTTTCCTTTTCCATTTAAGTAGATTATATTTGGCCATTCATTCCGAGAATACAGAACATCTTCAAATATGCTTCTTCAACTTCTGTGATGTTGTATTTTTGTATCGACAGAGTTTGAAGCCTAAAGATAATTTGTAGATTTTTTGACCCATTTTAACTAAAGCAGTCACAGGGGATTTCTGACATATTAAGTTGCAGTGTTCTTTTTGGAGCAAGGTTGAGTGGCCTTAACCTCAGAACCTGTTTAAAGTTGGTCATTTACAGGGTAAGCACAGAAGGCATCGACGGTCTACCAGGTGACCTGTCATGCTTCTGCACCAAAGTGGCACTCCATGTTAGTGACTAAGGGACTCACTCAGATCCATTTCTTAGAGCATTTGTATGAGGGAGAGAGATCGATTGTGTGCCAGGAGACAATGGAAGAAACAAAGCATGAGGAAAACTAGTATGGCTTTATCTCTCCTCATAGATAAGGACCAATGGATGTCCTCACATTCCAGGATGACAAAATGATAGTAGACAAGATGCCCTTATCTACCAAAAGCGTTAAACTTAGTACTGGCACTTTTTACTATTTTTCAATGATTTTATTGACCATATATTTTAGTGTATTGTTTGCAAGAACGTATTTTTTTCTTTTTTCTTTTTTTTTTCATAATTTGAGGTAAACTGAGTGTGCCTCTGACTGTGGCATAGTAAAACAAATAAACAGGGTCAGTTATTAAATGAAAAATAAGGGTTGAGGAATGCTAACAATACAGTTTTTGAGTTTTGTACATATCTAGTTTTTGCTTCAGATTTTCAAAATTAGGCCAGGCCATTTGCTCCATCCTGTGAAGTTGAGTGGGCAGAGATGGCATTCAGAATTGAGACTGAATTGTCTGCTAAAGTGGGACAGATTGGTTCATAGACTTATTTTATTAACTAGAATTAGATTCCTGTGACATTTCTTGCATACAACAGTTTGTAATTACAGGATTAAGTCTTGTAAACCAATTTATTGCTTGAGTTCGATATGTATCCATTTGAAGTAGGATGATTAAGAAACAATGGATGGTACAGGGAGGGAGGAAGGAGGGGGGTTCAGGATGGGGAACACGTGTATGCCTGTGGTGGATTCATGTTGATGTATGGTAAAACCAATGCAATATTGTAAAGTAATTAACCTCCAATTAAAATAAATAAATTTATATTAAAAAATTAAATTGTAAAAGGAAAAGATACTGAGTAAATACTAGGGTAGTATCGAGGATGGTCAAATTAAAGCATATAAACATAAGGAGAGCACACTTTAAAAAAAAATTTAAGAACTGCAAATTATTATTTTGGAGTACATTTTAGATAATGATCTGAAGAAAGCTTTTCTAAAGAAAATTTGAAAGAGGTTCACTGCTATCTTTACAGAAGCAATGCCAAGATTTGAATTTTTTTCTGACTCTGAAACTTTTACAGCAAAAACAGAAATGAGTCAACAGCCTTAGGTGCAAACTAAACAGGCCAGTAAGACTTAAGAAGTCCTGGTTATTCTTTAACTGATACTACTAACAAACATGTAGCTAGACTTGTCCTCACAAAGCTATTTACTCTCTGACTCCATATGAATTCTTTCCTACATCTGATATCATCTCCATTCCCCACACTCCATTGTAACACTCTCTTGCAGTATTTTTCATTTAATAAAGAAGGTCACAGCACAATAATTTTGGAAAAGACCAATCCCAGTTACCAAGTTACCTGATGCCAAGTGTGGCCATTTTGAAATTTTGCACAAAAAAAAGGAGACAAGCTGTTCACTACTTTGAGACTTATTGCCCACCCCAGACTATGAGCCCTGACTATGAATCTCTTTACTTCCCCTCCAGGGGAACACAGTTCTTGAGGTGGTAGTCTGCTATGTTCCCTCTTTGCTTGGCAAGGAAATAAAACTACTTTTTCTCTTTTCTTCAAAACTCTGTCTCTGTATTTTTATTTGGCATTGGTACACAGACAGCCAAGATTTTGTCAACAAAATCTATTTTTTCTCCTGAAACATACATAGCCTTAAAGGTAGCTAAATTATACTATGAATTAAAACACTTGTATTTAATTCATATCTAAAGATATATTCTCTCTATTATAAAGCAGATTTGTAACTACAGCAGAGTCTATTATAGAGTATATTACTAAGAAGAAGAAGATTCTAGTAAGAAAAAAAGGGACTAATATTTTGTAAAACATTATTTGGAAATGTGGCTATATAATTTGGCCATACTCTTCTGAGAAGTTTTGAAAGGTATGAGTGTTGAATACCAGGTATTTTGTTTTCTGTTTTTATTTTTAAAATATCTTTTTTCTATCATATTTTGGGCCTCTTTTTTCAATTGCTAGAGTGGAGAAGATACCCAGGACACAGAAGAAAAACCATTTGGAAGCAACGATTTGGTTCTAAAATGTCTCTGAAAATCCACTTCTGATTTCCTGAAATAATGCAAAGTTTTGCACAATAACGTAAAGTTTCCTAAAAAAAGTTTTATGATAGGAACTTCTTCAAAATTATTATCTTTCTAAATTTCACTTGTGAAAAGAAAATCATAAATTACATAATTTCATGATGGCCTAAAATAAAATTCAGTGTTATAATAAATAATGCTAAAAAAAATAATAAAAGACTAACTCCAGGAATCTTATTTATTCTTAGGCAGGTTGCTTAACCTCAGAGGATCTCATTTTTTCCTCATCTGTAATAAAATTCTACCAGTTTTTCCTATACCACAGTCTTTTTTATAAGAATACAATTAGAGAAAAATGGGGAAATCCTTTAGTTACAAAGCACTCTTCAAATGCAGCTTTGTAAGCATTACACATCTGTGTTTGCAGAATCTCTTGTTCCATTTCATGGTTGTCCATTCTCTGATGTCACTAGCACAGGTGTTTTCTGAATGTTCCATTCAACATTTTTTCTAAGTGATTTCTCTGAAGTTTAATATTAATTTTTTGAATAAAAATTTTTGTTTAGTTCTTTCTATGTAAAGTTCATATATATATATATAATATATATTTATATATTATATATATATATATTATATAAAATGCTTGTGTATGCCATGTTTTCCCCTGAATAATCCTTCAGGGAAAGCTCTAATTTACTACAAGAAGAACCCTTTCCCTCTAGAGAGCAGTTAGTTAGCTCTAGGCTGCCCTGCTGAGGCTCTTATCCTTTTAGAGTCTCTTTTAGTATATCACAAGCATACACAATCCCCCTTGTTTTTCAAGAGCAACATTGAGGAGTCTTTGTTATTCTCTGTGGTGATGGTCTTTCAAAGGTTTAATTGGAGTATCTATAGGCACAAGAAGCTGAAACAGAGTTAAAGAAATCTCTCTTCTTACTCTAGCAAAATCTGAAAAAATTGACAAAGACTCTCCAGACCCTCTGAGATGTGATTAAAAACAGCGGTGGTTTCCTCCTGTCTCTTCTTATATTCAAAATTGATTCTGTCCTCTAACATTGGTTAGCTGTGTTAAAGCCTGGTGGTGTGTTAGAACATGCATTGTTTCCTGCATTTCTTTTTGTCTTGTATCAGAGTATGGATTATCACTCCATGAATTGTTCTTACTAAAGTAATCTAGTTTACTTAACCTGGGTTTATTCAGTCAAGGATACTCCAAGCACTTTTAAAAAATAGAGAATCATATTCCATCATGGAATAAATGAATATAGTAAACAAGATAAACTTATTTTGAGGAAGGATGGGCAGAATAGGTGAAGCGGTCAAAAGACAAAATTCTACTATAAAATAAGTCCACAGGATGTAATATGTAATATAATGACTATACTCAATGATACTATACAGTCTATTTAAAAGTTGTTAAGGCAGTACATCTTAAAAGTCCTCATCACGAGAAAAAAATGTAATTACGTATGGTGATGGATGTTAGTTAGATTTGTTGTGGTGATCATTTTTATTATATTGTATTATCATTATGTTGTAAACCTGAAACTAATAAAATCGTCAGTGACATCTCAATAAAAATGCAGAAAAGAAACACTTTGCCTGATTATATAATTTATATCTTCCTCCATGAGGGCAGAGTTTTTTTTTTTTTTTTCTGCTGCCAATCACTGTTGCAATAGACATGCTGGTCTATGTTGGGTCATAGGAGAGGTAAGGGGGGACAATTTTGTTACTGAGTCCAAGCTCGTACCGTTCACCATGTGACACATCAGTTGCTGAGGCAAGGAATAGTGATTCTATTTGGAAAGCCAGCAGACAAAGAAGTTGGCCGACTAGTGTTCCAAGAAGCCATCTTGCTTGGTTTTGGGTGCTAGTTTTTTTAATAGAACAAATAGGACAGGAGGAGTTAAGGTGGTAAAATAAAGTAAAAAAATATTGATAAATTGGAACTATTTCCTGGTTCCAGCCAGACTCTGGAGAGGACATGTTAATTTCTTCTTTCCTGAAGTTGTTCACAGGTGGGCCTTGTCAGGATGTTTCCTGCGAGCTGAGTAAAGGCATTTTGGCTTAACACTCAGGCATGGGAAGCACGTTTCCTAGAGATGGGCCATTATGTGTACTTTGAGCTGTAAGCAACATCTCTTTAGTGTTTAACTTGTAGCAGAAGCAATAGAATACAAGGATTAGAGTAAAAGAAACAGGGCCAATATGGAGTCAGATTTGTTCTTCTCTATTATAATATTAATAAGGAAATCGCTTTACTCCTTGTATCAAGTATCTATTGCTACATAACAAATTACCCCCAAACTTGTTGGATTAAAGAACAAACTCTTATTATGTCACAAATGAGCTCTAATGGAAGTCAAGGACAAGAGCATCTGGGGGAGCAGGCCTGTGACTGGACCTTCAAAGTGGGTGGAACTGTGAGTCTCATATCAATGCCCATCAGAGAGTATCTGTTGTTGAAGAAGAAGTCACCAACCAGCTTGTCATCAGCCTGCTTTATTGGCCCCCTGATGCCCGATGAGATCATGAACCTGGTGTCCATGAAGCTACAATGGAGACTGCGGGCATGGTAGCATGGTCTTCCTCCCCAAGGCTGATGTAGCTCTTGCCTCTGCTGACACCCTGCCCTGCCAATAGCAGAGACCAACTCAGAACCTTCAAAGTGGTGTCATCTCTCAGGGACTCCAGTTCACCTTTGACAGTGAGTTTATTATGTTACACACTTTGTCAATGAAAAAAATCACTGCCTGCCATATCAGTAAACAAAGGATGTTGCAGCCTTCAAGCCACTACAGCTGCCCTCGTGGTGAACCTCAAGGGAGCTTAGGTTGGAGACTAATGGCTTGCCTACCACCAAGCCCTCAGCCACTGCAGCCATTCCCAGCTGTGCTCCCTGGGAGGTTTCCAGATGGAAAAGAACAGGCTGCTGACACTAGACAGCCTAGGTACCTATCAAAGGGATGATATCAGTGAGCCCAGACTTTGTATCTTCACATACATAGAAAAGTGTTAAATTCCTTAACTTGGCATATCTGGTTTTCTTTAATTAACAGTAATCTTTTGAAGTTCTGACCACTTGGCCTTTGCTGCAAAAACTTCTATATATCCTGGGTCCTCCTTTCCCTCTTCAGAGCAGTCTCAGAGCTGTCTGAGAAGCCACATTCCAGACTAAGTCCTCAGTTTTGTCCTCCAAATAAAACATAATTTTCAACTTTTAAATTTAAATTGCGCATCTTTTTTTGAGTTGACACCTTCTGCATCTGGGGAGGCCATCAATTCATTCTTATCAGATCTGATAGAAAAGCCAGCCTCCTCAAGGCCTTGTGACCTGTGCACAGGACTGTGTGCTTGCCTTACTGCTTTGGTATCATTGTTGTGAAATCATTACACTTTTTGAACAATGGAGCCTGCACTTTAAATTTGCACTGGGTCTCACAAATTATGTAGCCAGTTCTGTTGATACATAGTCCAGTAATAGGCTCAACTTCTCTTTGTCATCTGCCAGATGTACAGAGCAACATCCTAGAACTTAAGAATACCTAATATATTGATGTAATATCTCAGAAATTATGCAGCAAAAATGGTGCAGCAATGTGTGATGACTGCAGCATCCAATGGTTTCACCCTTTGCTCCATCACTTGGAAACAGCTGACTCAGAACTACAGAATATCAGTACTGGTGAAAGCTATCTACCAGAGCAGAGTAATAAAATTGATGAGTATGGTTTGTTTTGAAAACCAATAACTTCTAAAATTTTTCTTGTATTTCTCAAATATAGTTAATGCCATAAAAAATGAATCTTCTAAAACTATATTTTCTGTAAGATTTTATTCTTTCTGTTGGCAGTTTTTCTTGCCTTTTTTTTTTTTTTTTTTTAAATACAGCCTCCGAGACTAGTTCCAGCTTTCTTTCTCAAATGTTTATCTTCTTCATGACATTATTCCAGCCAGCTGTCAGGGATAAATTAGAATGCTACTTATGAAAATGGTAAGAGTAGTAAAGGTTTGAGGCATTTTGAAGAATAAGTCAGTAGACCTGAAACTGTTGAGATATGGAGAACTAAAGTGTATAAATTAAAGATGACTTTAAGTTTGCAACCCATGAAATCAAACTGACCAGAAACCAAAAATTGTTAAAATTACATCAAGATTTTTAGAAACTAAGAGAATGTATTTTGTATTTCTTCATGGTTACTTTAAGAATTCCATTTGCAACATTCCTCTAAGTGTATCTGAAGCTAAATTCTTGATTTAAAAAAAAATCAGTTTGATTTCACTCATCTTTGAAGGCACATTATTCAGTGATGTCATGGAAACTAATTCATCTGTGCATGTGTGCATTCCAGGCCAATGAGAGTGTTTGGTAGTCTCCAAAGTCCATTCCCAATCTCCCAGGCAAGGGGAGTGGGGCTCTGTGTAACTGTTATATAGATAATATTTTTGTTTTTTATTGAAATGTGGTGGATTTACAATGGTGTGTTATTTTCAGGTATATAGCAAAATGATCTAGTTATCTATATTCATATATATATATATATATATATATATATACACTCATAAGAATACATATAACTTTATATATATACATATATATATTCATCATATATATAAAGTTTCATCATGAAAGTGAAATGTGTCAAGAAAAAAGAGGGAACAAAAATCTTCTGTGAGAACTTGCAGAAGAGTCTAATTACAAAGCACACTGATGTATGTGAAACTCATTACAGACACTCCAGGCATCTGTTGCACCTCCAGGACAGCATTGTTCACAAAACAGCATATTTCTGCTTCATGTTCCTTTCCTTCAGGAAGAAGGTGACTGATGAATTTTATTCTTGTTATGTTTTCGTGGAGGAAGAAGTGAGTTTGGATTGTGTTCTCCATTATAGCATCAGATGGAACCAGCTGAAGGGTCATCTGTTTTGAATGTGGAAATAGCATTTGATCAGGAAGTTAGAAGATGTGAGTTCACAGCCTGGCTTCAGTATTTACTACCACCCTGATGACTGTGGCCATATGTAATTCTATTGTCTGAATTTCAGTGTCTTTATTTGTAAAATAGAGATGTCGTTGCCTGTACTATCTTCTTCCACTTTTGATGTTGAGGGGGTCAAATAAGATTACATATGTAAAAGTTTTACAAGTTTCAATTATTACATATGTGTTATATATTTAATTTTGTCTGGCAAAATCTTGAGGCTTTGGGTTTTAAAGAATAGATTTGACTGGGGCTTAAGAAGGGACAGAAAAGGTTAGATATTCAAACTAAATACAGCTATTTTAACCACATTTTAAACATGATATTGTTGCAGGGAACAGACAATTTTGATTCCATATTGGAACTATTTCTTTGGCTTGCTTTTTAATGCTTTTGTTATTATAATCATGCATAATGGCCTGCCTTGGAGAATCCTGCCTCTCTGTCTAACTCTTAAGCTAAAATGCCTTTGTTTAGGATCCTCTCCACCTGTGGATGTCTACAGAAATTAGCACATCCCCTCCCCAAGGTTTGCCATTCCAGGAGATATTTGCAAGTTTAATGAGCTTTCTACTTTGCCTCCTCACTCCCCTGATAACTGTTCTATGAAAGAACCTGGCATCCAGACCCCATAAAAAGGTTATTTTGAGACATTAGTCTGCCATCTTTTTGGCCAACAGGGTTTTCAAATAAAGTTGTATTCCTTTCCTCAACAACTCATCCCTCAGTTAATTCTCCCATCATTCCCCAATCACAGCCAACTTGATAACACTTTCAAAATTGCAGATACAAGTTGGGGGAAGAGAAAATAAAATAAACTTCAAAGAAAGGAAAGTGAAGAATATATTTCAGTCTTGTTCTTGTTTTTCTTTTGAAAAAATTGGCTATGGTTTGCCTCCATCAGGGATATCATTAAGCAAGCAGAGCTAGCCTGGTACTCATCATGTGGTCTGAGTCAGTGTGGGGGGTAGGGGGAGATGGTGCTGCTCTTGTATGGTATGTGGGAAGCCAGCTGGTCTGATGGCTCGTTCACATGGTTAGCTGAAGACCCAATATCAGGAAAGGGAGTCAGGGTCTTTAATGGAGAATCTTAAATGGCAGAGAAAGGGACTTAAGTTATTGTTATTATTATTATTAAGGGAAGGGGCTAAGATAAAGAATACAGTAAAAAATCTAAGCAGAAACCTTGATGGGCTGTAAACCAGATCTGAAAAGTGGAAAAACTCTAGAACATTTACTGAAGTGATTCAAGGAACTGGTGAAGAAAGTTAAACCAGGCAACCTGCAAGTAGTCATGTAAGATCCCCACCAAAGGCAAGCTGTTGAGTTCTACCTTTTCTAAAAGTAGAGCTTAATCAAAGCTGTGATAAGAGTTCATTTAGGAATGTGCTCCGAGCAAGTAGCTTTGAGGGACTGAAAGTAACCAGTGAAGGAGAAAAAGTCACATAAAAATGCAAAAGTTGCCTGAATGAAGAATATTGATTATGTGATTATAGTAGTTTTCTCAGATGTGTATATCTTGGTGTCCAATAAACTGTATTTTAGAGTTATTAAAGTCGACTAATATTCAGTTCTATGCAGCATTATGTGTCACTGGCCTTTTGTGAATGTGCATGTTTTAAACTGCAAATTTGAAACAGTTTTCCCTCTGTTATTAAAAATGAAATAAACTTTGCCATTACATAAATAAAAACAAAACCAGACAAAAAAACAAATGAAACAAAATGCACAATCAAGTTGCTCACCTTCAAGATAACTTTACTATCTTCCTTCTAAGAACCTTTGTGAAACGTATCTAAATTTTCTTCCTGAAGGAAAGGAGGAGGAAACCTTTACCCATGTCCCCTGTTGTCCATCAGCCAAAGATGTACCATAAGGAGAGCTCCCCTGACTATTTCTGCCTGCCGAGTGAAGAGAGGGTCCCTGCATGACCACAGTGGTCCTGAGGGCATGAAACAGCTGTGGCTGAAACAGGGACCAAGCCCAGACATGACAGGTTGCCTTGGCTTGAAGTGAATAGGAGCTTGTGTGGATCTGGTTGTTACTAGTAGGACTCAGCACAGAGGGAAAACTGTAGGAGTAAAAGCACAATACATTTTTAAAGGGCATTCAAATGTATGCATCTATGTTAAGAATAAACCAAGATGGTTACCATTCATGATTGCCATGATTTCTTATTAAAACTTGCAATGCTACATATGTCTTGGATTTTCATTAGATGAGTAGGGATGTTTTATTTTCTTTTAAATGAAGAATTCAGAAATCATAAGTTGTAACTGGCCCACTGAAATGGATAAAAGACTGAAATCTAAACTAGTGGGAGTTTAATTCTCTTCAATTTAGTCTGATTTTTTTTTTTCAGCAGAAGAGAAGAAAGCTCTCTCTCAATCTCAGAAAGAAACTAAATGTATAATTTTACATACTGTGTTGTATTTCTCCCAGTTATTTTATATATATATAATATATATATATAAACATATATATATATATATATTCAGGTTTCTGAGAAAAGAGAAACTCTTTACTTTTGTCAAGTATTTTTTTTTAATTTTTTAAATTTATTTTTATTTATTTATTTTTTTACTCTATTTTACTTTACAACACTGTCTTGGTTTTACCATACTTCAACATGAATCCACCATGGGTGTACTTGTGTTCCCAATTCTGAACCCCTCTCCCACCTCCCTCCCCATACCATTTCTTTGAGTCATCCCAGTACACCATCCCAAGCATCCTGTATCCTGCATTGAACCTAGACTGGCGATTTGTTTCTTATATGATATTATACATGTTTCAATGCCATTCTCCCAAATCATCCCACCCTCTCCCTCTCCCACAGAGTCCAAAAGACTGTTCTACACATCTGTGTCTCTTTTGCTGTCTCGCATACAGGGTTGTTATCGTTACCATCTTTCTAAATTCCATATATATGTGTTAGTATACTGTATTGGTGTTTCTCTTTCTGGCTTACTTCACTCTGTATAATCGGCTCCAGTCTCATCCACCTCATTAGAACTGATTCAAATGCATTCTTCTTAACGGCTGAGTAATACTCCATTGTGTGTATGTACCGCAGCTTTCTTATCCATTCATCTGCTGATGGACAGGTAGGCTGCTTCCATGTCCTGGCTATTATAAACAGTGCTGCAATGAACATTGGGGTACACGTGTCTCTTTCAATTCCGGTTTCCTTGGTGTGTATGCCCAGCAGTGGGATTCCTGGGTCATAAGGTAGTTCTATTTCCAGTTTTTAAGGAATCTCCACACTGTTCTCCATAGTGGCTGTACTAGTTTGCATTCCCATCAACAGTGTAAGAGGGTTCCCTTTCCTCCACACCCTCTCCAGCATTTATTGCTTGTAGACTTTTGGATAGCAGCCATTCTGACTGGTGTGAAATGGTACCTCATTGTAGTTTTGATTTGCATTTCTCTGATAATGAGTGACGTTGAGCACATTTTCCTGTTTGTTAGCCATCTTTATGTCTTCTTTGGAGAAATGTCTATTTAGTTCTTTGGCCCATTTTTTCATTGGGTCGTTTATATTTCTGGAATTGAGCTGCGGGAGTTGCTTGTACATTTTTGAGATTAGTTGTCTGTCAGTTGCTTCATTTGCTATTATTTTCTCCCATTCAGAAGGCTGTCTTTTCACCTTGCTTATAGTTACCTTTGCTGTGCAGAAGCTTTTAATTTTAATTAGATCCCATGTGTTTATTTTTGCTTTTATTTCCAGTATTCTGGGAGGTGGGTCATAAAGGATCCTGCTGTGATTTATGTTGGAGAGTGTTTTGCCTATGTTCTCCTCTAGGAGTTTTATAGTTTCTGGTCTTATAATCGATTTTGAGTTTATTTTTGTGTATGGTGTTGGAAAGTGTTCTAGTTTCACTCTTTTACAAGTGGTTGACCAGTTTTTCCAGCACCACTTGTTAAAGAGATTGTCTTTTCTCCATTGTATATTCTTGCCTCCTTTGTCAAAAGATAAGGTGTCCATAGGTGTGTGGATTTATCTCTGGGCTTTCTATTTTGTTCCACTGATCTATATTTCTGTCTTTGTGCCAGTACCATACTGTCTTGATGACTGTGGCTTTGTAGTAGAGCCTGAAGTCAGGCAGGTTGATTCCTCCAGTTCCATTCTTCTTATTCAAGATTGCTTTGGCTATTCAAGGTTTTTTTGTATTTCCATACAAATTGTGAAATTATTTGTTCTAGTTCTGTGAAAAATACCGCTGGTAACTTGATAGGGATTGCATTGAATCTGTAGATTGCTTTGGGTAGTATCCTCATTTTCACTATATTGATTCTTCCGGTCCATGACCGTGTATATTTCTCCATCTGTTAGTGTCCTCTTTGATTTCTTTCACCAGTGTCTTATGGTTTTCTATATATAGGTCTTTAGTTTCTTTAGGTAGATATATTCCTAGGTATTTTATTCTTTTCATTGCAATGGTGAATGGAATTGTTTCCTTAATTTCTCTTTCTACTTTCTCATTATTACTGTATAGGAATGCAAGGGATTTCTGTGTGTTGATTTTATATCCTGCAACTTTACTATATTCATTGATGAGCTCTAGTAATTTTCTGGTGGAGTCTTTAGGGTTTTCCATTTAGAGGATCATGTCATTTGCAAACAGTGAGAGTTTTACTGCTTGTTTTCCAATTTGGATTCCTTTTATTTCTTTTTCTGCTCTGATTGCTGTGGCCAAAACTTCCAGAACTATGTTGAATAGTAGCGGTGAAAGTGGGCACCCTGTCTTGTTCCTGACTTTAGGGGAAATGCTTTCAATTTTTCACCATTGAGGATAATGTTTGCTGTGTGTTTGTCATATATAGCTTTTATTATGTTGAGGTATGTTCCTTCTATTTCTGCTTTCTGGAGAGTTTTTATCATAAATCAAACTTGAATTTTGTCAAAGGCCTTTTCTGCATCTATTGAGATAATCATATGGCTTTTATTTTTCAATTTGTTAATGTGGTGAATTACATTGATTGATTGGCAGATATTTAAGAATCCTTGCATCCCGAGGATAAAGCCCACTTGGTCATGGTGTCTGATCTTTTTAATGTGTTGTTGGATTCTGATTGCTAGAATTTTGTTGAGGATTTTTGCATCTATGTTCATCAGTGATATTGGCCTGTAGTTTTCTTTTTTGGTGGCGTCTTTGTCTGGTTTTGGTATTAGGGTGATGGTGGCCTCATAGAATGAGTTTCAAAGTTTATTTTCCTCTGCAATTTTTTGGAAGAGTTTGAGTAGGATAGGTGTTAGCTCTTCTCTAAATTTTTGGTAGAATTCAGCTGTGAAGCCATCTGGACCTGGGCTTTTGTTTACTGGAAGATTTCTGATTACAGTTTCAATTTCCGTGCTTGTGATGGGTCTGTTAAGATTTTCTATTTTTTCCTGGTTCAGTTTTGGAAAGTTGTACTTTTCTAAAAATTTGTCCATTTCTTCCATGTTGTCCATTTTATTGGCATATAATTGCTGATTGTAGTCTCTTATGATCCTTTGTATTTCTGTGTTGTCTGTTGCGATCTCTCCATTTTCATTTCTAATTTTATTGATTTGATTTTTCTCCCTTTGTTTCTTGATGAGCCTGGCTAATGGTTTGTCAATTTTATTTATCCTTTCAAAGAACCAGCTTTTGTCTTTGTTGATTTTTGCTACGATCTCTTTTGTTTCTTTTGCATTTATTTCTGACCTAATTTTTAAGATTTATTTCCCTCTACTAACCCTGGGGATCTCCATTTCTTCCTTTTCTAGTTGCTTTTGGTGTAGAGTTAGGTTATTTATTTGACTTTTTTCTTGTTTCTTGAGGTATGCCTTTATTGCTATGAACTTTCCCCTTAGCACTGCTTTTACAGTGTCCCACAGGTTTTGGGCTGTTGTGTTTTCATTTTCATTCGTTTCTATGCATATTTTAATTTCTCTTTTGATTTCTTCTGTGATTTGTTGGTTATTCAGCAGCGTGTTGTTCAGCCTCCATATGTTGGAATTTTTAATAGTTTTCCTTCTGTAATTGAGATCTAATCTTACTGCATTATGGTCAGAAAAAGATGCTTGGGATGATTTCAATTTTTTTGAATTTACCAAGGCTAGATTTATGGCCCAGGATGTGATCTATCCTGGAGAAGGTTCCACGAGCATTTGAGAAAAAGGTGAAATTCATTGTTTTGGGGTGAAATGTCCTATAGATATCAATTAGGTCTAACCGGTCTATTGTATCCTTTAAAGTTTGTGTTTCTTTGTTAATTTTCTGTTTAGTTGATGTATCCATAGGTGTGAGTGGGGTATTAAAGTCTCCCACTATTTTTGTGTTATTGATAATTTCCCCTTTCATACTTGTTAGCATTTGTCTTACATATTGTGGTGCTCCTATGTTGGGTGCATATATATTTATAATTGTTACGTCTTCTTCTTGGATTGATCCTTTGATCATTAGGTAGTTTGCCTTTTTGTCTCTTTTCACAGCCTTTGTTTTAAAGTCTATTTTATCTGATATGAGTATTGCTACTTCTGCTTTCTTTTGGTCTCTATTTGCGTGGAATATCTTTTTCCAGCCCTATTTCTATTTTTAAAAAGGAAATAGTTTTACTTTTGGTTATTTCAATAATTTAATTAATTAATGTTGGCTGTGCTGGGTCTTCACTGCTGCACAGGCTCTTCTCTAGTTGCAGTCAGCTCCCTAGTCGTGGTGTGTGGGCTTCTCATTGCAATGACATCTCTTGGTGTGGAGCACCAGCTCTAGGGTGCAAGGTTCTTGTTGAGAAGGAGAAATACCCTCAATCAAGATACACTGTTGTCATATAATCATTAGTACAGAGCTTAAGGAAAAACATATCCTTGAGAAAGATGGGTTGTTTTGTTGTATAATCATTAGCTCTGGGCTTAAAGAGAAAAGGTTTTATGTGACTAAGACAAAGGAAAGTAAAAAATAAATGTTTGTCCTTTTCTGGGGTTCCTCAAGAACCCCAGACCGCTTTCTTTTTCTCAAGGGTCCTGGACCCACTTCTCCTCGAGGGCCCCAGACTCCTCATCAACCTACCTAAGAATTAACTCTCTCAGCAAGAGACAACTTGCTTCTGATTTCTGCGTTCACATCATTTATTCTGCTCTCTTTCTCCAACTGTGTGTGTGTGTTTTGTAAATGTACTCATATTCTCATAAGTACTATAAGAAATATAACTACCTAATTCTGTACATACTGTCTTCTCTTTTATATGGTTCTGGTTCTTCTGGAATTAATTATGATCATGAAATTATAAAACAAACATTTCTCTGTTTTAAATATGTCATGGAATTTATAGAAATTGCCAAGGTACGTAATATGAAAATACTTGTTCTTAGAAATTCCAAAGTTTCTGTTCAAGCTCTATTTTTCTCCATTCAAGGAACTGTCAGGAAACATTTAACAGGAGGCTTCCTGTGTGCTGCTTTGGATCTGTCAGGAATCCTCTGTTCCTTATTAATTCCTGAATATTCAGAAATTAAGAGGAGAGGCAAGCCCCTCCGGAGACTGAGGGATCCAGATATTGCCTTCATTAGTTTTTCTGTACTGTGATAGAAACATTCTCTATATGGCGAAGAAAAACTTTCTTCTTGTGAACCATAGGGTAAAAGTGATTATTTACAACTCTCTCTCTCTCTCTCTTTAATATGGATTGCCTATATTTTGTAAGTCTGGAATTTTAATCTTTATCTTTGCTGAAAATAACTACAGCATATATGCCCACACAATGTTGATTAAAACACCTTTGCTCCATCAGAGCTCTGGTCCCCATGTTGTTCTGTCTCTGTCTCTGTCTCTGTCTCTGTCTCTGTCTCTCTCTCTCTCCCTCTCTCTCTTTTTCAGGCTGATCCCCTGGAGTGCAGAGGCTCTTTGAGTTCGCTTTCCTGCCTGGGCTTCTGAAACCCTCTCGAGAAGGAGTTCTGCGCCTTCACTCCATCAAGAAGGTGCCTTGCTCCATGAACAGAGCAAGCCCCATGCCAGGGTCTTTATTGGCTTTCTGCATAAACCAAGAAATGTCAGCCTTTATTTTCTTATCGTTGACTCTGGACCACCAGTTTCTGGTCCATTAAAGGACCTCAACAAGGAACTGCTCCTTCAAGAGCCTGCCACCATGAAAGCCTCCGTTTATCTTGCTTATGGGAAAGGTAAAAGGAGTAAGTAATGCAGAAGATCAAGATGAATTATCCTTGCTAAAAAATATTGACTAAAATTATTTAAAATATTAGCTATTATTATTTTAAAATTATTTAAAATATTAGCTATTCTGTGACTTCATTATTTTCATTCTAGCTAAAGATGATAACCACCAGGTGTCATTTGTGCCTATGACAGAGAACATTCATAATAATAATAATAGCGACTCTGTAGTAGGTGCCATAATCACTACATACATAATCTCTAACACAACACAGCCATGAAAGTCAAGTAACTACCTCCAAGGTAAAATGAGAATACCAAGAAATCACTGGATTTATCCAAGCAAATGCCTTAACAGAAATATGCTGTTCAATTTAGAGTCAAACTCAAACTTCTTACATGTCCTTAATGATTTTTACCCTCTTGTGCTTAGAACATGTGTGCTTTTATCTGTGTGTTATACATTAAGAAACATATTGTATTATAAAAGTAATACATAAACCAAATCCATCACTGAAAATCTCTCCATGGAAAAAATTCCAGGACCAGTTGGCTTCATTCATGAATGACTTCTATAAAATATTAACATTACCCAACTATGTTCAGATAATAGATTAGGGTAGAAAAAGCCTAATTTTTTAACTCATTTTATGAAACCCAGTGATTTCACTTCTAGTTACATATTACTGCATAGTAATATGCTCATATAGACACCAAAAGGCATGTTAAAAGGGAGTCTATGAATGGATGAAAAACTAAAAGTCTCACTAAAAAATAGAATCTATACTAGAATTTGCAAATTATTATGCAAAAATGATATATAACAAGGCCCTACTGTAAAGCAGAGGGAATTATTTCAATATATTGTGATAAATCATACTGGAAAAGAATATGCAAAATAATATATGTATGTATAATTGAATCACTTTGCCATTCAAGAGAAAGTAGCACAACATTGTAAATAAAAATAAACTATCAAAAATATAATCCATAAAAAATAAATTGTAGAACATTCCTACAGAAAGATACAGAGTAATGATAATGAACAAACCACAACTGCATTAATTATCATCTATTAATTTTGCAAATAATCCTCAGCCATAAATGCAAGCCAAACAGCTGTTTGACTCTCTTTATCAGTTCAGTTGCTCAGTCGTGTCCGACTCTTTGCAAATCATAGACTGCAGCACTCCAGGCCTCCCTGTCCATTACCAATTCCCAGTCCATCAAGTCAGTTATGGCATCCAACCATCTCATCCTCTGTCATACCCTTCTCCTCCTATCTTCAATCTTTCCCAGTATCAGGGTGTTTTCTAAAAAGTCAGTTCTTTGCATCAAGTAGCCAAAGTATTGGAATTTCAGCTTCAACATCAGTCCTTCCAATGAATATTCAGGACTGGTTGGATCTCCTTTCAGTCCAAGGGACTCTGAAAGGTCTTCTGCACACCACAATTCAAAAGCATCAATTTTTTGGTGCTCAGCTTTATTTATAGTCCAACTCTCACATCCATACATGACTACTGGAAAAACCATAGTTTTGGCTACATGGACCTTTTTTGGCAAAGTTATGTCTCTGCTTTTTAATATGCTGTCTAGCTTGGTCATAACTTTTCTTCAAGGATTACGCATCTTTTAATTTCATGGCTGCAGACACCATCTGCAGTGATTTTGGAGCTGAAAAAAATAAAGTCTGTCACTATTTCCCCATCTATTTGCCATGAAGTGATGGGACCAGATGCCATAATCATGGTTTTCTGAATGTTGAGTTTTAAACCAATTTTTCACTCACCGCTTTCACTTTTGTCATGAGGCTCTTTACTTCTTTTTCGCTTGCTGCCATAAGAGTGGTGTCATCTGCATATCTGAGGTTATTGATATATCACCCGGCAATCCTGACTCCAGCTTGTGCTTCATCCAGCCCAGTGTTTCCCATGAGGTACTCTTCATATAAGTTAAATAAGCAGGGTGACAATATACAGCCTTGACGTACTCTTTTTCCTATTTAGAACCAATCTGTTGTTCCATGTCCAGTTCTAATTGTTGCTTTCTGGCCTGCATACAGATTTCTCAAGAGGCAGGTCAGGTGGTCTGGTATTCCCATCTTTTTCAGAATTTTCCAGTGTTTGTTGTGGTATGCACAGTCAAAGGCTTTGACATAGTCGATAAAGCAGAAGTAGATGTTTTTCTTGAACTCTCTTGCTTTTTCAATGATC
Source organism: Ovis aries (assembly GCF_016772045.2). Lineage (NCBI taxonomy): Eukaryota > Metazoa > Chordata > Mammalia > Artiodactyla > Bovidae > Ovis > Ovis aries. The sequence goes on from NC_056059.1 coordinate 3,298,766, forward strand.
CAACGGATGTTGGCAAATTGACCTCTGGTTCCTCTGCCTTTTGTAAATACAACTTGAGCATCTGGAAGTTCATGGTTCACACACTGTTGAAGCCTGGTTTGGAGAATTTCGAGCATTACTTTATTAGCATGTGAGATGAGTGCCATTGTGCATTAGTTTGAGCATTCTTTGGCACTGCCGTTTTTGGGGATTGAAATGAAAACTGACCTTTCCCAGTCCTGTGGCCACTGCTGAGATTTCCAGATTTGTTGGCATATTGAGTGCAGCACTTTCACAGCATCATTTTTTAGGATTTGGAATAGCTCAACTGGAATTCCATCACGTCCACTACCTTTGTTCATAGTGATGCTTTCTAAGGCCCACTTGACTTCACATTCCAGGATGTCTGGCTCTAGGTGAGTGATCACACCATTGTGATTATCTGCATCATTAAGATTTTTTTTGGTATAGTTTTTCTGTTTATTCTTGCCATCTCTTAATATGTTCTGCTTCTGTTAGGTCCATACCATTTCTGTCCCTTTGTGCCCATTTTTGCATGAAATATTCCCTTAGTATCTCTAATTTTCTTGAAGAGATCTTTAGTCTTTACCATTCTATTGTTTTCCTCTATTTCTTTGCATTGATCACCTAGGAAGGCTTTCTTATCTCTCTATGCTATTCTTTGGAATGCTGCATTCAAATGGGTATATCTTTCCTTCTCTCCTTTGTCTTTCAATTGTCTTCTTTTCACAGCTATTTGTAAGGCTTCCTCAGGCATTCATTTTTCCTTTTTGCATTTCTTTCTCTTGGGGATGGTTTTGATCACCACCTCCTGTGCAATGTTGTGAATCTCCATCCATAGTTCTTTGGCCACTCTATCTGATATAATCTCTTGAATCTATTTGTCACTTCCACTTTCTTTTTTTCCCAAACATTTTGGAACTTCTAGATACCTGTTATGATTTCAGTTTAATATCTTGTGGTTAGCAAACACATTTTGTATTAATTTCATACCTCTTAAATTCACTATGATTCATCTCATACGTCAGTTCAGTTCAGTTCACTCACTCAGTCGTGTCTGACTCTTTGCGACCCCATGAATCGCAGTACGCCAAGCCTCCCTGTCCATCACCAACTGCCGGAGTTCACTCAGACTCAAGTCCATCGAGTCAGTGATGCCATCCAGCCATCTCATCCTCAGTCGTCCTCTTTTCCTCCTGCCCCCAATCCCTCCCACCATCAGAGTCTTTGCCAATGAGTCAACTCTTCGTATGAGATGGCCAAAGTACTGGAGCTTCAGCTTCAGCATCATTCCTTCCAAAGAACACCCAGGACTGATCTCCATTAGAATGGACTGGTTGGAAATCCTTGCAGTCCAAGGGACTCTTAAGAGTCTTCTCCGACACCACAGTTCAAATGCATCAATTCTTCAGTGCTCAGCTTTCTTCCCAGTCCAACTCTCACATCCATACATGACTACTGGAAAAACCATAGCCTTGACTAGATAGACCTTTGTTGGCAAAGTAATGCCTCTGCTTTTGAATATGCTATCTAGGTTGGTCATAACTTTCCTTCCAAGGAGTAAGCGTCTTTTAATTTCATGGCTGCAATCACCATTTGCAGTGATTTTGGAGCCCCCAAAATAAAGTCTGACATTTTTTCCACTGTTTCCCCATCTATTTCCCATGAAGTGATGGGATCACATGCCATTACCTTAGTTTTCTGAATGTTGAACTTTAAGCCAACTTTTTCACTCTCTTCCTCTTAGAGTATAGCAAAACTCAGCGACTGCTATTAATATATGTGCACTTGAAAATAGTGCATTGTGTGGCTTTTCCTTAAAATGTAAATTATGTCAAGGAGATTGATGAGTGTTCATTAGTTATTCAGATGTTGTGTTACCACTGATGAGCCAGTATTGTCATTTTTTTTAAGGTTTATTTATTTAACATTTTTTGATCATGGTGGATCTTCGTGCTGCACAGAGCTTTATCTAGTTGAGGTGAGCAGGATCTACTCTTTCATTCTAGTGCATGGTGTTCTCATTGCATTGGCTTCTCTTGTGCAGAGCACAGGATCTAGGCATACAGACTTCAGTAGTTGTGGTGCATGGACTTGGTTGTTCCACGATATGTGGGATCTTCTGGGACCAGGGATCAAACCTGTGTCCCTTGCATTGCAAGGTGGATTCTTAACCACTGGATCACCAGCGAAGTCTTATCATTATCATTAACCAATTCCACAGGTCACATCAGTGTTCATTCTTTGTGGATGAGGCCAGCAAGTGTGAAACTCATGTTTAAAAGGATGAAATGATGTGACAGATAAATTACATCTTCTGAGAGAAGAAAAAAGTAGTGATGATGAATTATTTGTATGTAAAAGATGAATGGGGCACCTAAAAGATTGAATCTAACAGCTTCAATTTCACTATAAGTGGTATAAAAAGTAATCTGTTGAGAAGCACACCAATGTCTCTCAAGAAGAAGAAAAAAAAAACTATTTTGAAGTAAGATAATATGGAAATATTTATTTCCATGATCTGAAGACTTCTTGAATAAATGGGGGTTTTCATATCATTGTTCACTTTAAAAATTGCATTTGTAGAAACTGAACCTGCATACACAACTGAGGCAGAAAATTCAAACAATATATTGATATGAACCGCTGGTGTGCTAACCTCTGAGAACAGCTCTAACTGTGTATAAGTCTGGATCTAATTCTCAGATGCTAAGGGCACCTTCAAAGCTTAGGTAAGCTCCAAATTTCATTTTCAGTCAGTAAGAGAGAGGTATGTCTTCTTGAAAAATGGGTTGACTCTTTAGAGTTGTCTTCAGGGTCCAATTTTGCTAGTTTGTTCTGCAGCATATTGGAAAACTAGTTTATGACACAAAGGTCTGGGTTTCTAGTGAAGGCATGAACATTCTACACTGTATTTTTCTCAAATACATGTAAGAGTCAACCTAGAAGTTCTACAATTGATAAAAATGTTATAGCATACATTTTTATAATGTTTTACAATTCAATTATAGTGCTGTTGATAATATATATATACTGAATTTACTAACATTTAATTATGAGTTGCATGTTTGTTACCCTTAAATTGTCATTTTTTAACTTTATTATAAATGATACTTTCATAAATTATCCCTTTAGTGGAACATTATTAACTTCAAAGTAAAGACATTTTCCAAGGTACATAAAATATGTTTATACTAGTACTGAAAAAAAAAAATCCACCTATTAAATTTTTCTTTCCTAGTATATCGACCACATACATAAAGTCTGATTTCTCCAAAATAATTTGGAGTTGTAGTATGAACTAAAGTAGTTGCTTTTTTAAATATTAAAATTATCAGTACTAGTATTTTGTAATTTCATCTGCTGTCTTTATAACTCTATAGCATTCTTTGGCCTACTTGTTCTAATCTCCATACCCAATATGACGTTTTATAATAATTATATTCCCTTGTACAATTAAAAAAAGAACTCTTACATAGAAATCTCCTCAAAGTATTTACTTGACATATCCATGGTAAAAAAATTCAGGTATAATAAGGAAAGACATTTAGAGTACTTAAGATACATGTATGCACAAAGATTGTTATTTCAAATCCATGTGATAGGAAAATGTTAGTTTTCATAAAATCAGGAAACATATTTAATGGCTCCGTCAGATCTGGGGGAAGTGAATTGGAGATAAAAGTTCATCAAGGAAAAGAGGCAAGTACTTTTGTAAGAGGATGGATCTCCACTTAATGACAGAGTACACATGTCCCAGTTTCAATAGGCTGTCATCAATAACAGATCAGATATATGGCTCTTTTCCATAAAAGTTACCATTAGCCTTTTCTCTAAGGCAAGGTTCTCAATCAGAGGACAAAGGCAATGTCTGGAGACAATTTTGTTTATCTTAGGGAGGGGTGGGAAACTGGAAGTAGCATCCACTGGGGAGAAGCGAGAAGCATGCTAAACATCCATCAGTAACGAGCACAGGCCACCAAAACAAAAGACTGCTCAGACCACGGTGTCATTAGTGCAGAGGTGGAGAACCAGTGCTCTAAGGCAGATGGAAACAGCTTTTCTCTTAATTTGTATGCTTCATGCTGACTTTTTTCAGAAATCCTCCCTCAATACCATTTAGTCTACCCCGGATGTTCATTTTAGCTTGATTTCATCTCTAAACAACTAGCCCTGAGAAATATGATGATGGGGTTTGAGAAGAAAAAAACTATATAAATGCAACAGACTACGGTTGGATGTTACTGAAGGTCATTTTTGATATCTTCACTGGATAAATATATTCCCCACATGCAATAATTACAACATTCTAAATGTAGTACATTTTGTACCTGACTAATAATATATTATCTCTATATGGTGATACATTTCAATTTAATTTCTGTCTTCAGTTCAGTTCAGTCTCTCAGTTCTGTCTGACTCTTTGCAATCCCATGGACTGCAGCACACCAGGCTTCACTGTCCATCACCAACTCCCAGAGCTTGCTCAAACTCATGTCCATCAAGTCAGTGATGCTATCCAACCATCTCATCCTCTGTCATCCCCTTCTCCTCCCACCTTCAATCTTTCCTAGCATCAGGGTCTTTTCCAATGAGTCAGTTCTTCACAACAGGTAGCCAAAGTATTGGAGTTTCAGCTTCAGCATTAGTCCTTTCAATGAATATTAAGGACTGATTTCCTTTAGGATGGGCTGGTTTGATCTCCTTGCAGTCCGAGGGACTCTCAAGAGTTTTCTCCACCACCACAGCTCAAAAGCATCAAATTCTTCAGCACTCAGTTTTCTTTATAATCCAGCTCTCACATCCATACATGACTACTTGAAAAACCAGAGCTGTGAATAGATGGGCCTTAGTTGGCAGAGTAATGGCTCTGCTTTTTAATATGCTGTCTAAACTGATCATGGCTTTTCTTCCAAGGAGCAAATGTTTTTTTAATTTCATGGCTGCAGTCATCATCTGCAATGATTTTGCAGTCAAAAAATATAAAGTCTGCCACTGTTTCCATTCTTTCCCCATCTATTTGCCATGAAGGGATCGGACCATTTGCCATGATCTTAGTTTTTTAAATGTTGAGTTTTAAGCCAGTTTTGTAACTCTCCTCTTTCACTTTCATCAAGAGGCTCTTTAGTTCTTGGCTTTCTGCCATAAGGGTGGTATCATCTGCATACCTGAGGTTTTTGATATTTCTCCAACAATCCTGATTCCAGCTTGTGCTTCTTCCAGCCTGGCATTTCACATAATGTATTTTGCATATAAGTTAAATAAGCCAGGTGACAGTATACAGCCTTGATGTAGTCCTTTCCCAATTTGGAACCTGTCTGTTGTTCCATGTCTGGTTCTAACTGCTGCTTCTTCACCTGTTTACAGATTTCTCAGGAGACAGGTCATGTGGTCTGGTATTCCCATCTCTTTAAGAATTTCTTTAAGAATTATTGTAATCTACACAGTCAAAAGCTTTGGCATAGTCAATAAAGCAGAAGGAGATGTTTTTCTTGAACTCTCTTTCTTTTTTTATGATCCAACGGATGTTGGCAATTTGATCTCTGATTCCTTTGCCTTTTCTAAATCCAGCTTGAACGTCTGAAATTTCATGTTTCACATACTGTTGAAACCTTGCTTGGAAAATTTTGAGCATTACTTCGCTAGCATGTGAGATGAGTACAATTGTGTGGTAGTTTGAACATTCTTTGGCATTGCCTTTCTTTGGAATTGGGATGAAAACTGACCTTTTCCAGTCTTGTGGTTACTGCTGTTTTCTAAATTGCTGGCATATTGGGTGCAGCACTTTAACAACATCATCTTTAGGACAATTTCTGTCTTGAGGTTTAATTTTTCTGTTTATAACTTGGTTCAGGATAGACCGTTTGTTAAATAATGATTTTGCTCTGACTTCTCTGAAAAGCACTTTTGATCGTAAGATTTCTGGTTTTCATGATCCAAAAGAAATAGGGACCACTCCATCCTACTTAAAAAAGAGCTATAAAACATAAATTAAAGCACTAGCAAGTAATTAGTGCTAAGATGACTTATCAGAATCAGATCAGATAAGAACATTCTTGACTCAAGAATAGAGGAATGAGTTATCGAAATTTGTTTATTTGCCATCCAGGATGCAGAACTCTTAATAGGAATATAATTATCTTTTTTAGATTTTATTTATATATATATATATAATATACATATGTATGTGTATATATATGCATTTCTGTGTGATTGTGCCCTCACAAAGACTAAGAAGTAGAAGAGCTCAGTTAGAGGAGGTATCATACTCCTGGGATTAGGTCAGATTATTTCACCAGCTTGAACAGTAGCTATCGGACTCATTTCTTACTTAAAGTAAGTATTAGATTTTTTTGTTGATTTATCCTATATTTGTAGTTTTGGTTAACAGGACAGAAACAGAGATACAGATATAGAGAATGGACTTGTGAACACAGTGGGGGGAAGGGGAGGGTGGGAAAAATAGGGAGAGTCGCACTGACATATATACACTGTCCTGTGTAGAATAGCTAGTGGGAACTTGCTCCATAACACAGGGAGCTCAGTCCAGTCTTCTGTGATGGCCTAGAGCAGTGGGATCAGTGGTTTGGAGGGATGCTCAAGAGACAGGGGCTAAGTATACTTATTGCTGATTCACATTGTTGTACAGCAGAAACTAACACAAAATTTTCATTACCATTCAACTAAAAAAGATTGTTTAATCCTGTGTGGGGGAAGGAATACATAAAATATCAGTTTAAAAAAAAAAAAAGAACCTTATGGATATACTAGTCTCTTATTGACCTTATTTTTTAACTAGACTTTTTATGTTATTTTTAAGAAAGGAAAAACAGTCAGAAATGTATTTGTATGTAAAGTATCTATGTCTTGAAACAGTTAAAGGCAGTGTACCATAGCAATGAAGTGACTTGATTTCCAGGCCACGCAAATAGACATTTTATTGTCAGTTCTGCAGCCTCATGGTTGGGGAACTTTGGGAAAGTTTTCTCACTTTCAAGCATAGCACGTGGTAGAAATCAGTGATATTTGTAACTGATCACTCATATGTGCATTTTCCCTGGAATTAAACATGGTTCAAATTATTATTTTCTTTCTCTCTCCATTTCTCTCCCTTCCTTCCTCTGTTTATTTTTTCCCATACTCCCTTCTTCACTTCCTCTCTCCCTCTTCTCTCTCTCTCTTTTTACACCCACACACATACATACAGAAGCTGACATATATAAAATTTTTATACAAATTTCTACCTACTAATAATGGTATAAAGATTAATTATAATGATTCATATAAACTGCTAAGCTCTTTGTCTTGGACATATTAATAGCTCAGTGATTTCTAGTCATTGTTACTTCAAAATGCCAACCATATCATACTGAAATGACTTTTCTGAAAAATTTATTGAAAATAACATAAGAATAGTAGATATATTTGTTTTATTAGTAACCCTCTTTCCTTTAAGACTTGCATGTGATTTTTAAAAAGTGTACCGCATAATCTTATATTTTAAGGTATTTCTGGTGATATATAATCTTATTGACTTTTTGGATGCGAGAACTGAGTATCACAGATGCTTCAGAAAAACCCAGGATGATCTCTGAAGCAGTCCTTCGTCATCTGTGATCAAAATGAGCTCTTCTTCTTTCACTGACAAGTCAAGAGGGATAATCTCTGTAGAATTTTTTTTTTTTTGAGGAAAAATAGAAACATCAGCTTAATCATTTCTATGTTCAAATGAATAATGCAGAGAGGAGCATGTTCATTTCCACATTTGTCCAAACTTTTAAATGAATAATTAAAATGCTTAGAGAAGGTTTTGTAATGTCTCAATCATCTGCATGAAAGAAATTTTCCTTTATTTGTTCCCTTTCAACTTGATGTGTGTTTTCCCCTCAATTTAAAATTGATTTAAATAACTTGACTAACTAGTAAAAGCAATGCTGACTGAGAAAGAGACTGCCTACTCTGCAGACCAAGTAATCAAAATTTAGAATTTTAGTGAGTAATAAAAATTAAGAGAAATCTGGGCAGATAAGATTAAAAGCATGCCACATTTGATAGTGTTCAATTTGCAACCCAAATGTTTCTTCATAATTTATGTCTTTTCCAATGTAAGTGTCCTCATCCATTTCTCTATATATGGTTATAATTATTTATATAATAATTTGCTTATTGGTACAGTTATCATTTTCATATTCTTGAAAGATTAGAACTTAAAACTGATATTTTATCATTCCACACACTTTTGTCTTACAGATTATGTATATAAAATATACCTGTTGTTGTTTGCTAAGTCGTGTCTGACTCTTTGCGAGCCCATATAGTGTACCCCACCAGACTCCTCCGTCCATGGGACTTCCTAGGCAAGAATACTGGAATGGGTTGCCATTTCCTTCTCTGGGAGATCTTCCTGACCCAGGGATCAAGCCTGCATCTCCTGCATTTGCAGGAAGATCCTTTACCGCTGAGCCACCAGGAAGCCCATAATATATCTACAAATATACTATTTTGTTTTTCTGTCTTTGTAATCTCTATGATAATTTATAAACTAGCTTGTGGATGTTTGGTGTTGAGAAATGCTGGACCAGGTACAGAGGCCAACTTTCTTTCCTGTAGAAACAAGACATTTGTATAGACATACAGAATCTTTTAAGTTTGAGCTATAGCATTACACCCTGAAAGTTACACCTTAGAAGTAGTGATGAAGTAGTCCTTGCAGGTGTAATCAAGGTAAAGAGTCTTATACAAGAAAAATATCATGGATGATCTGTCTTTATAAGAGGAAAAAAGGAAAGAAGAAATGTGAGCACAGAAGCAGAACTGGGTTATGTCCCCAGATGACATAACCACAAGTTAAAGAATTCCCAGAGCTTCCAGAAGCTGACAGAGGCAAGGAACAAGATTGTTTCCTGGAAACTTAGGGAAGAAAATGGCTCTGCTGACACCTTGATTTCAGATTCCAGCCTCCAGAACTATGGGGAATAAATTTCTGCTGTTTAAAGCCACTAAGTTTGTGGCAATTTTTTACAGTTGCTCTGGGCAAGTAAACAAACCTGAATAACTGGTACCATTAATCTTAAGACTTGGTGGGCCAATGCTTTAGGTGGCAAGCTGTGTCATATGTCAGCAAGCTCACCGAGTTTTTGTTTGGGCATTCTATTCATGCAATTATTTTACTTATATCTTCTTTCTGCTTAGTCCAATGAATTGTTTTGGTCACAAAGAAACATAAGCTGTGTACTTTCTTGAAAACAAAAACAAGCAAGATGCTCTTAAAATAGATGAGAAAAGTATTAGAGTTGGTGGTCTGTGAGCCACAAAGAGTGGGCGTCCTCTAGAGAAGGGTTTTGGCGTCATACCAGCAAAGCTCAGAAAGTGAAGTCGCTCAGTCGTGTCTGACTCTTTGCGATCCCATGGACTGTACCAGGCTCCTCCACCCGTGGGATTTTCCAGGCAAGAGTACTGGAGTGGGTTGCTGTTTCCTTCTCTAGGAGATCTTCCCAACCCAGGGATCGAACCTGGGTCTGCCAAGGAAAATAGAAGACTGTTTCAATTCAGAAGTATTTATTATATAAAAAATGCTATGAGTCCTGGAGTACAGTAAAATACATTCACTAAATCTGAACATGATGAAAGTGTTTTTTATACATGACGAAAACTTGTTTTTTTCCTCTTGATAACTATAAGATAACTTTAGGGTTAGAGGCCAGATATAATCGCTCTATTTTAAAAAGTAATATATTCAAACATCCAAATATACTTTAAATGTCTGCCATATGTCAAGTAGAATTCTGGATTCTGGAGTTACAACGTTGAAATAGTTAAAACAATTTTCCTATTATTGTAGAACTTCCATTTTAGTTTAGAACTGTTCACATTTAAAGAGTTATTTATTCTTCGTCTCTTTTGCTCTGAAGCTTTTTGTAAAGTTAAGTAAAAACACTTGACCAATATCATACTTTGAAATTTCCATATGTGATTTTGAATCATGAAAAATAAGCAAAAGATGAAGTGATAGAAATATCTGGAAGAGGAGATGCCCCCTGCAATACATAGTGCATTTCCAGTCATAGAACAGGCAGGAAGAAATGTGACCCTTGTATGGAAAACTAGCCTTTTGACACCTGCAACTTCTCATCTCATCCCAGTATTTGGATGTGGGAAGGGAGATTAGAGAAAGATAATTTGTTTCCACAAGAAAATTGGGACAAATTGCAGGTTTATATTCCTGTAAGGGAAGGAACAAAATCAGCATACAAAGTCAGAGAGTGAATAACTGAATAACAAACATGGCTAATCCATGGAAAGACCTATAAAAACTGAGATGTTGAAACTTAAGTTTTGATATTTCTGTGATATAAATTATAAAAGATCAGTAAAATTCAGTAATGATATCTATACATTCCTTTTTCTCTCCCTTGCCCAAAATTGAGTTGAGTTCTTGTATAGTTGGTGTTTGACTTTTTATGACACAGTGGACAGTAGTCTACCTGATTCCTCTGTCTATGGGATTTCCCAGGCAATAATATTGGAGTGACTTACCATTTCCTACTCCAGGGGATCTTCTTGACCCAGGGATTGAAACTGCATCTCAACCTCCTGCATTGGCAGGCAGATTCTTTACCACTGGTACTACTTGGTCAATGGCAAAGTATTCATCGACCAATGCAAAAGGCACAAGAGACACAGGTTCAATCTCTGCATCAGGAAGGTCCTTTGGAGGAAGGCAAGGCAAGCTAACCAGTAGTCTTGCCAGGAGAATCCCATGGACAGAGGAGCCTGGTAGGCTATAGTCCATAGGTTTGCAAAGAGTCAGACATGACTGAAGCAACTTGGCACACATACATAGTGTTAGAAACAAGATGTCCTGAAGAAAAAAGGAATTTAGCTGAAAAAAAAGCTGAAGTCGATGGTGACTATAAGACTGTTGGAACTCTAGGAATTCAAAAAAATATAGAGCATTGGAATAAACTTTACACAGTGAAAGAAGTATTTAAATAAAATTTACCAAGTTTATTTTGGGCTTTATGAGCTCCCATTGGCACCTGGGTTATATAAAGACCAATTATTGTAGTCTCTTCACTTCCTCCCACTTTTTAGAATTTAACCATTATTAGTAGAAAGGTATTTGCTGCTTTTTTGAAAGAGATGAAAAAAATAGAATGTAGAATGATCTACTAATCTGAAATCTCAAAATTATTCCTCCACCATCTACTCAATCAATAAATAAACTTGAGACTCATTTAACTTATCTTTGTCATTCACATGCCATTATTTACTAGCCTTGTCACTTTTATTTCCTATATCTCTCTTGAAGCTTATGACATTCTTCATGCATTGTGCCTCTCCTACTTTAAGACCCTATCATTTCCAATCCCTTTAGTTAGCTGCTGTTCTTGTTTTTCCTATGGAACTTCTGAAATCATCCCATCACTGCCAAACAGTATGTTTAGGAAGCACAAAACTAACTAGTTGACACCTCTGATGATGACATTCACCCTCAGTGGAATAGTTTTCAATGTTTCCCATTTTATTTTCATGATACTATTCAAATTGTAAGTAGGACAAACTCAAACTTCCAAGGCTTGTTTCCCACTTGCCTTTCTAGTATTGTCCACTACCACATCCTCACACACCCTGGACACTTGTGCCATGATGAACTACAGGTGGCCCAGCACACCACAGCCTAGAGTACCACCATGGCTTGCGATTTTCCTGTGATTTTTCACTTGTAATTGTCCTATTTTTTCCTTCTTTGGACAATGTGTATTATTTTTGAGGACAACTCTAATGTCACTTTTTAAGTTAATTTTTATCGGAGTATAGTTGATTTAGTTGTATTCATATATAATTTTCAATTATAGTTTCTATAATACTAATACAACTACTCTATTACTAATACAACTATTTCTAATAGTTGTATTAATTTCTGCTGTATAGCAAAATGAATCAGTTGCATGTTTGCATATATCCTCTCTTTTTTGGATTTCCTTCTCATTTAGGTCACCACAGAGCACTGAGTAGAGATCCCTGTGCCATACAGTAGGTTCTCGTCAGTCACCTATTTCATACACAGTACCAATAGTGTATTTATGTCAATCCCGGTCTTCTAATTCATCACACTCCCTTGATAGCCATACATTTTTTCCTCTACATCTGTGTCTCTATTTCTGCTTTGCATATAAGATTATCTACGCCATTTTTTTTTCTAGATTCCACATATATGGAAAAAAAAGTTAGTATATGATATTTGTTTTTCTCTTTCTGACTTACTTCATTCTGTATGACAGTCTCTAGAGGCATCCACGTTTCTCTGCAAATGGCATGATTTCATTCCTTTTTATGGTTAATAGTCCATTGCTACATTTGAGTTTTAGGTAAATTTCACAGTACGTACATGCTAAGTTGCTTCAGTCATTTCTGACTCTTTGCAACCCTGTGGATTTCAGCCTGCCAGGTTTCTCTGTCCATGGGATTCTCCAGGCAAGAATAATGGAATGGGATTGCCTTGCTTTTATTCAGGGGATCTTCTCAACCCAGAGATCAAACCCATGACTCTCATGTCTCCTGCATTTGTAAGCAGGTTGTTTACTACTAGTGCCACCTGAGAAGCCCCGAATTTCGCAGTACTGCATGTCAAAATAGTCTGCTGCTGCTACTGCTAAGTCGCTTCAGTCGTGTCCGACTCTGTGTGACCCCATAGACAGCAGCCCACCAGGCTCCTCTGCCTCTGGGATTCTCCAGGCAAGAATACTGGAGTGGGTTGCCATTTCCTTCTCCAACGCGTGAAAGTGAAAAGCGAAAGGGAAGTCGCTCAGTCGTGCCTGACTCTTAGCGACCCCATGGACTGCAGCCCACCAGGCTCCTCCCTCCATGGGATTTTCCAGACAAGAGTACTGGAGTGGGGTGCCATTGCCTTCTCCACAAAATAGTCTACTATACTTAATTTTAAAAGCTTCATGGAATAATTTATTGAGATAAAGATAAAAGCAATAAGAACAATACAATTAATAGGAAAAGTTTTTGGTCTTATTAACAGAATATCTAAAAATAAACAAATGGAATAAACTTGAACATACTTAAGTTATGGGTACATTGAATTTCACTTATTAAGAGTTTGGTATATTTATTAAAATTTATGGAGAATATTTTAATAACTTTGCAAAGTACATGCACAGAATTCTAGAAAAATAGGTTTCTGGTTCAAAACACTAACAACAGTATTCAATCAACATACTATTATGTATGGTTCTTTTATTCCTCCCATATAAGAATCTAGGCTTAATCCTATTTGAAAGAATACATCCAAATTTATTACAAGTGTTTATTTATTCTAGGAAAGAATATGAAAGGAATTAGTCTTGAATAATTTAATAACTTTAAGAACTTATCTATTTTAATAACAAAATGAGTCACTCAATTATTTTTCCGTGGAAATTATCAAGTGATTCAGTTCTTCCTTTCTTTCTTTATCTATGTATACAATGATATGTGCTATTAGTTTATTTCCAGTAAGTTTTACATTGTTCACAATAGCTGATTATTCAATTGTCAGTGAGGTTCTTAGATGAGATATTTATTTATTTAATTATCTAAAGAAAATATTTTAAATCAATGTCACCTTTATATTTCAGATAAAATAAATATACAATTATGTAATTGTGTTTACCCATTTAAGATTTTACAAGGTATAAAAGTATTTTGCATTTGTAAAAGTATTGGGTGATTACAATAATTTAGGAATTACTTAGCTCAACATGTATTTCTACTGACTTTCAGCCAGAGGTCAGAAGAGCAGATGATCCTTTTTTCTGCATGGTTGATAACAAGTATGCTGATTAAACACACTCTACTAAGACTTACATTGGAACCAGTCAATGACAGAAGAAAGATACTGGGGGTCCATTTTGCTTGTGCAGATCAGGGAGCTGTCAACTGTGGCAACAGATTCATGGGGTGGCTTACTGATGGTGGAAGTTCTTTCTGGAGTCTCATTCTAAAGGTTGTCTCTTCAAATATCTTCACTATTTTGCAAGACACTCTTTAACATATTTTTACATATATTGGTTGAAACAATTTCTATTCTCTGCAACTATAGTCCAATAATTTTAGAGGTAATTACAAAAAACATAGCAATATAAAGTAGATGATTAATTTTAAGATGGGAGCCAAAGAAAGTCATTAATTATGACTAAGCCCAGCCTGTGCCTCATTTATAGCTTCAAAAGAGAGAGTAGTCTAATACTGGAAAGCATAGAATCTTGTTTAGATATTAAATTTGAAAGTCCTCAGTGGTTAGTGGTTTTTGTTAGCTAGCTTTTTTTTTTTTTTGGTTGTTGTTGTTATTTGTTTGTTTTGGGTACTATTTTGTCCACTGATGAATCACATAACATAGGTTAAGTAGCTAGCTTAGACTGTGGAGTGTTATATACTCATCAAACTGCATTATGACTTTAGTCTCTAGCTGTTCTCTAGCTGTTCATTATGATTTTAGTCTCTTAGCTGCTTAGTCAGCTAAGCTGACTGCTCAGTTGGGTCCAACTTTTTGCGACCGCATGAACTGTAGCCCACCAGGCTTGTCTGTCTATGGGGATTCTCCAGGCAAGAATACTGGTGTGGGTTGCCATGCCTTCCCCCTGGGGATCTTCCCTACCCAGGGATCCAACCCAGGTCTTCTGCATGCAAGTGTGTTCTTTGCTGTCTGAGACACCAGGGAACTCAACAATACTCCAGTGGGTAGCCTATCCCTTCTCCAGAGGATCTTCCCAACCCAGGAATTGAACTGGGGTTTCCTGCATTGCAGGCAGATTTTTAACCATCTGAGCTACCAGGGAAGCCCTTAGGTCTCTAGACCTGAAGGAAAATAACACATACCATTGATTTTTATATGGATTTCTTCTATTTATTGAAATGACTCATTCAGGAGTGCCCATTAGTCAGCTTTTCCCATTAGTCAGCTGGTGAAGAATCCACCTGCAATGTGGGAGACCTGGGTTCAATCCCTGAGTTGGGAAGATCCTCTGGCGAAGAGAAGAGCTACCCACTCTGGTATTCTGGACTGGAGAATTCCACAGACTGCACAGTCCATGGGGTCACAAAGAGCTGGACATAGCTGAGCAACTTTCACTGTCACTGTCTAGACTTCAGCAGTTGAAAAGTCAGAGCACCAGGTAAGACCTAGTGGTTTATAGGCAGGCTTCAAACGACCAGTATTCCCTCACTTTAGCTCCACTCATTGTAGAGTTGGGGGCTCAGTTAGGAGCAGGTGCCCAGGGGGCCCCTGTGCCCTGCTGCTGTTCTTCCTGTCCTACTTGTTCTCTCGTTTCCCATGAAGATGAGATGGTGCCTATCCACCCCAGTGAGGCTGGGATCCATACCCCTGATGCTGCCAAACTGCTGTTCAGCTACTGTTGACACTTCATACTGTTTCCTTCAGAGCAGCCCCATATCTGAGAGGCCAGTTTGGGTTATTTACTCTTTTCACATTAGAAATTATTTTAAGGGGGTCAAATTCTCTTAATCAGGTGCCAAGATAGATGGACTGGCCATTTTATTCATTCTTTTTATGGTAGCTAGCACCACATAGTGGCAGGGAATTAATTCAAAGCTCTCCTTTCCTCCCTCAACAAGCAGCAATATCATTCTCATCTATCTCCCTCCTGCTGGAAACTCATGGCCTCATTCCCTGTATCTCTATTCACGTATAACAGAATTAGATCAGCTCTGCCTCAAATGTGATTTTGTTTCTTACGACATTTGCTACATTCTGCTAACGTTCTTCTCACTCCAGAAAGGGCCGTAATATGCTATGAGGGGTTTTATATTTTAAAACTATTAGATTTAATAAAGTCGTGTTGACTTTTTAATAACTTTATAAAGTATTTTATGCTATATTCTGGATAGCATGCTGGTTTTGGAATATTTTCTTATTTTGCCTGTCATCTTTTAGACATAGCAATTAATCAAATAATATTTGTGTTTGATGCTTAGAAGACCAAATAAATATTGCTTTCAGTCTCTAATAACTTGGAATCATTTGACTTATTGTACCATTAATTGTTTTATCACTGGACAATATTAATTGCATTTCCTAATATACACTTGACATTTCCCATTCTCCAGCCACACTGCAAATTGATGGGCACCACAGCAAGTGCTGTATCTTTATTGACTCAAATTGTCAATCTGTGTTCTTTCAACAGATGCTTTGCCAGACAACTGAGCTAGTTTAGGCTCCACTAAGTGGCTGGTAATTTTCTTTTGAAGTGAGGCCCTAAAGGCAGTGACGCTACCAAAGGAAGACGGCTTCTTGGGTTCAGGGCAAGTTGGCAAGATGGCAGTTGATCTATGCATGTACGTGTGTGTCCTAAGTCACTTCAGTCATGTCTGTGCAACCCTATGGACTATAGTCTGTTAGATTCCTCTGTCCATGGGATTCGCTAGGCAAAAATACTGGAGTGGGTTGCCATGCCCTCCTCCAGGGGATTTTCCTAACCCAAGGATCAAACCCATATCTCATGTCTCCTGCATTAGAAGGCAGATTCTTTACCACTAGCACCACCTGGGAAGCCCCAGTTGAAGTATATTTTCTGTTTAATACACATGGTAAAAATCACTGCCTTGTTTTCATTTTTCATGTAAAAAATACATTCAAAGTTGGCTCTCTATAACATGTATTTAAGGCAACAAAGAAGACTGAATAGTTGTCTGGTTCGATTTAAGCATCACTGAAAAGGACATGTACAGTGCTACTGAGTATGAGGTTTCCTGAGGTCAAGATCTCTGCTTAAATCCTGGATCTGCCACTTAGTAGATTTGTGTTCTCAAAGAAAGCTATTTAAACTTTGAAGCAGAGTTTCTCACCTGCAAAATGGGAGATAATTCCACTGGTGTTATTGTGTTATTAGATCATTTAGGGGTCAAGTGGTTAATATCCTGTAAATACAGTGGTTTCCATGGATCCTGATAAGATCTAAATTAGTGCTTGCTAGTGGTATTTAGCTTGATATTCCAGACTGACAGTTTTTATATAATAAGACATTTTAATTTTGAGTATTTATAAATCATAAAATTGAAACCAGTAATACTTTAAATGATTTAACTGACAACTGAAAACTAAGAGTCAGACAAGCTCAAAATCACCCAGCTGATTGGAGACTCAAAAGTTTCCCAAATTCTTGGAAAATATATTCTCCCCAAAACCTTACTGGCTTATCCAGAATGATCTCTCTCCATCTAGGTTTGCAGATTTAGCAAACAAAAGTACAATGTGTTCAAATTTGAATCTCATATAGATATCAACTAACATTTTAGTTTAACTATGTTCCATGCAATATTTAGGACATACTTAAATATGAAATGTGCAATATACATAATACATATTATGTGATACTAACCACTAAAATATACAAAATGTAACAGACTAAAAACTGCAGTATGTACAACATATTTATACTAAAAATATTTATTGTCTATCTGAAATTCAAGTTGAACTGAGCACCTTGTATTTTATATGGCAATCTAATTTATCCCAGTAGTGTTTTAGAAACAGCTTTAAGTTTTGTGTACATTTTTTTCTGTTTATGGCAATTCTAGTTCACTGTTTAGTCATCTATGTTGTCTACAAAACAGATGTGAATAAGGCACAGCCTTAAGTTTATGTGATAGGTCTTCATAAATATGTAAAAACCAGTCTTATTACTTTTTGTCACTGTCTCATTCTCATTTCAAAACTTGTTCCTTGTTCTTTTTGGTATGTGTTCGTGGTCATCTAAGTGCTTATAGAAGCTGTATAAGATTGTCTTATAATTATAGATATATTTGTACCTTATGATCTAAAGCTTATATATGAAAAATCCAGGTCAGGATACACTATCGGTTAACTTGTAAGGCATATTAGTAAACCCAAATGATCATTTTAATTTTGGAAATGGCTGTTACCTTGAACTCACTTCGATGTATCATTTTTTTTTCTGCTAAACTCAATTATAGAAAGCCTCAAATGGGTTCAGCCAGTTCATGAACTGAAACAGGTGGGTATAGTTTGCTGCCAACAGCTTGCCCCCATATTCTTCTAGGATGCTTGTAACGCTGGTATGGCATCGTCCTTCGGTTCTGAATGATGTCTGCAGTCGGAGGTCTTGGGAAAGAGTTCTTGGGAATTTATTACCACATCAATGGACATAAACCTGAGAGTGTGGCTTACATTGTTTCTAAGACTCTTCAAATAGTATCTGAACTTCCTTTTATTCTGAAGATTTAATTCAAGGACTCTTACGACAAATTGCTTTCTTGTATAAAATGAGAAGTTTTTCCCTCTCAAGGAGAAGGAGCTGGGTAGAGAGCCATTAGTATGAAAGTTCACACAGCTGTTTTTTAAAAGAGTTGTTTGTCTCGGCTTTTCCACAATATTTTTTATTTGTTGTCAGTGGCAATGTAGCTTATAAAAAGTGAGGAGGAAAAATGAAAGCATTTTCACCCAAGACTGTTCTCATTCAAGAAAGGATTACTTCATTCATACTTTATCATAACAGTCATTCCTCAGCCTCAGCAATTGAGCAAATCCATTGTAAGTTGAGAAATTGCCTCCTGTTGTATCTGTGAACCCTTTGATAATCTTACATTATGTCATGCAAAAACAGTAAACTCCAGAAGGCAGATGTTACTCAGCTTGAATTGGGTAAATGCTTATGATTTAAGGTTAAAAGGCATAAACACTGAACTTAGAAGCAAAGTAGGTATAGTGAAAAAATGTAGATTTTGAATCTGGATGCCTTGTTACATCACAAAATAATTGTACTTCAATGCCAAGTCTCATTAATCTACTTAGATTTTAGTTTCCTTTACTTTTAAGTATGGAAATACAACCCCTTATAAGAAGGGATTGTAGGTCAATAATTTTAGCTAGTCTCTGAAAATGTAGAATTCTTCATTCCTCTCTCTTTATATCATAGTTCACATAAAATCTGTTGGAAAATTGTTGCATTATTATTTAAATATTTTCAGATTTGTATCTTTTTTTTTTTTTTGTGAACCACCTTCCCTGTTGTTATTCTGGTACAAGCATCCTCATCTCATGCCTGAGTTACTGCATTAGACTCCTCACTGGTCTCCATTCTTGTAACCTTACCTACATCCCACCTTTAAAAATATGAATCAGATCCCATCACTATTGTGCTTAAGACTGTCTAGTAGTTCCCCACCTCATTCAAAGTGATAGCCATGGTCCTTACAATGGCCTATCAGCAGGACTCTGTGTTGGCCCTCCGCATCCAACCCTCCTTCAGATCTCTCTCATGTCTGCAGACAGACCAGGGATTCTCTACCCTCAGGTCTTTGTTCTTATACTTCCTCTACCTGAGATACTCTCTTTATGGGAACCACATGGCTTATTCTCACCTTTTTTTAAAAATATCTGCTCAATTCACACTTTCTTGGTAAAGCTTTTTTAAAATTTTAATTTATATGTATATAAATTTAAAAATATATACATATATATATGGACTGCACCACACCAGTTTTCCCTGGAGCTTTCTCAAACTCAAGATAGAAACTACTCATACTACATACTACTCATACTACACATACATATATATAGTAGTGTATATATGTTAGTCCCAAACTCCCTGTCTAGCCAAGGCTATGGTTTTTCCAGTAGTCATGTATAGATGTGAGAGTTGGACTGTGAAGAAGGCTGAGCACTGAAGAATTGATGCTTTTGAACTGTGATGTTGGAGAAGACTCTTGAGAGTCCCTTGCACTGCAAGGAGACCCAACCAGTCCATTCCGAAGGAGATCAGCCCTGGGATTTCTTTGGAAGGAATGATGCTAAAGCTGAAACTCCAGTACTTTGGCCACCTCATGTGAAGAGTTGACTCACTGGAAAAGATTCTGATGCTGGGAGGGATTGGGGGCAGGAGCAGAAGGGGACGACAGAGGATGAGATGGCAGGATGGCATCACTGACTCGATGGACGTGAGTTTGAGTGAACTCTAGGAGTTGGTGATGGACAGGGAGGCCTGGCGTGCTGCAATTCATGGGGTTGCAAAGAGTCAGACACAACTGAGTGACTGAACTGAACTTGTATTTATATTATGGGCTTCTCTAGTAGCTCAGCTGGTAAAGAATCCAGCTGCAGTGCAGGGGACCTGGGCTCAATCCCTGGGTTGGAAAGATCCCCTGAAGGGAGTGGCTACCCACTCCAGTATTCTGGTCTGGAGAATTCCATGGATTGTATAGTTTATGCGGTCACAAAGAGTTGGAAATGACTGAGCAACTTTCACTTTCACTTTCCCCCTGTATTAACCATAAGTTTGTTTGCTGTCTATATCTGTGAGTCTATTTTTGATTTGTAAATAAGTTAATTTGTACCATTTTTTAGTTTCCACATATAAGTGATGTCATATGATACTTGTGTTTGTCTGATTTACTTCACTTAGTATGATGATCTCTAGGTCCCTTATGTTGCTGCAAATGGCATTATTTCATTCTTTTTTGTAGCTGAGTAATATTCCATTGTATATAAATATATACCACCAGGCAGCTCAAGACCTGGAAGGATCTGGAAGATCTGCTTCCTCTGCTCCCACATTTTCTTCTATTTGCCGTGAAGTAATGGGACCAGATGCCATGATCTTAGTTTTCTTTTTTCTTTTCTTTTTGTGTTTTAAGCCATCTTTTTTTATTCTTCTTCAACCTCATCAAGAGGCTCTTTAGTTCCTCTTTGCATTCTGCTGTTAGAGTGGTATCATCCATATATATGAGGTTATTGATATTTCTCCCAGCAATCTTGATTCCAGCTTGTGATTCATACAGCCCGGGATTTTGCGCGATGTACTCAGCGTGTAAGTTAAATAAGCAGGGTGACAATATACAGCCTTGATGCATTCCTTTCCCTATTTTGAAACCGTTTTTTGTTCTGTGTTCTATTCTAACTGTTGCTTCCTTACCTGCATACAGGTTTCTCAGGAGACAGGTAAGGTGGTCTAGCATTTTCATCTCTTTAAGAGCTTTCCAGTTTGTTATGACCCACACAATCAAAGGCTTTCATGTAGTCAATGAAGAAGAATGACATGTGTTCCTGGAATTTCCTTGCTTTTTATATGATCCAGTGAATGTTGGCAATTTGATCTCTGGTTCCTCTGCCTTTTTTAAACCCAGCTTGAACATCTGGAAGTTCTTGGTTCATGTACTGCTGAAGCCTAGCTTGGAGGATTTCGAGCATAACCTTACTACAATGGGAAATGAGTGCAATTGACCAGTGGTTTGAACATTCATTAGTACTGCTCTTCTTGGGAATTGGGATGAGGATTGACCTCCTGTCTTATGGCCACTGCTGGGTTTTCCAAATTTGCTGACACTTCATGGAAAATGGGAGAAAAGGTGGAAGCAGTGACAGATTTCCTCTTTGTGGGCTCTAAAGTCACTGTGGATGGTGGCTGCAGCCATGAAATTAGAAGATGATTGCTTCTTGGAAGGAAAGCTATGACAAACTTAGACAGTTTGCTAAAAAGAAAAGACATCACTTTGCCAACAAAGGTTTATATAGTCAGTTCAAGTAAGTTCAGTTCAGTTACTCAATCGTGTCTGAATCTTTGTGATGCCATGGACTGCAGCATGCCAGGGTTCCCTATCCATCACCGACACCTAAAGCTTGCTCAAACTCATGTCCATCAAGTCCCTGATGTCATCCAACCATCTCATACTCTGTCGTCCCCTTCTCCTCCTGTCTTCATTCTTTCCCAGCATGAGAGTCTTTTTCAATGAATCAGTTCCTTGCATCAGGTGGCCAAAGTATTGGAGTTTCAGCTTCAGGATTAGACTTTTCAATGAATATTCAGGACTGATTTCTTTTAGGGTGGGCTGGTTTGATCTCCTTGCAGTCCAAGGGACTCTCAAGAGTCTTCTCCAACACCACAGTTCAAAAGCATCAATTCTTCAGTGCTCAGCTTTCTTTATAGTCCAACTCTCACATCCACACATGACTACTGGAAAAATCAGAGCTGTGACTAGATGGACCTTTGTTGGCAGAGTAAGGTCTCTGCATCTTAATACACTGTCTAAGTTGATCATAGCTTTTCTTCCAAGGAGCAAGTGTCTTTTAATTTCATGGCTGCAGTCACCATCAACAGTGATTTTGGAGCCAAAAAAAATAAAAAATAAAAGTCTCTATTTCCATTGCTTCCCCATCTGTTTGCCATGAAGAAATGGGACCTGATACCATGATCTTAGTTTTCTGAATATTGAGTTTTAAGCCAACTTTTTCCCTCTCTTCTTTCACTTTCATCAAGAGGTTCTTTAGTTGTTTTTTGCTTTTTGCCATAAGAGTGGTGCCATCTGCATACCTGAGGTTTTTGGTATTTCTGCCAGCAATCTTGATTCCAGCTTGTGCTTCATTCAGTCCAGCATTTCTCATGATGTACTCTGCATTTAAGTTAAATAGGTAGGTGACAATATACAGCCTTGATGTACTACTTTCCCTATTTGGAACCAGTTTGTTGTTCCATGTCTAGTTCCAACAGTTGATTCTTGACCTGCATCCAGATTTCTCAGGAGGTAGGTCAAGTGGTCTGGTATTCCCATCTCTTTAAGAATTTTCCACAGTTTGTTGTGATCCACACAGTCAAAGGCTTTGGTGTTGTCAATAAAGCAGATGTAGATGTTTTTTTCTGGAACTCTCTTGCTTTTTCAATTATCCAATGGATGTTGGCAATTTGATATCTGGTTCCTCTCCCTTTTCTAAATCCAGCTTGAACATCTGAAACATTCCAAACTTAGTCATTTATTGCTTTTGTGATTTTTGTTTAACTGCATTTGAACTGTAATACTGTTTAATATTTTTATTTAAATAGACTTGGTATTTCTAGTTGAAAGCATCAATACATAAGCAATGAAATTATGGATTTAAGGTGCTAGTAATTTTTTGTAATATACATTAAGAAAATATAAATTTAAAAATTGTGTAAAGTCTATCCCTGGTAGTTTAGACAGTAAAGAATCTGCCTGCAATGTAGGAGACCTTGGTTTGATCCCTGGGTCAGGGGGATCCCCTGGAGAGGGAACGCCTACCCACTCCAATATTTTTCCTGGAGAATTCTATGGACAGAGGAAACTGGTGGGCTACACTCCATGGGTCACTAAGAGTTGGACATTACTAAGTGACTTTGAGAGAGACAGATACATATTAACTCACGGAAAAATGTGTATAAACTAGAAGTTCTGAAAATATATTAAAATTATTCATATTTTTCAAATTTTTGAAAGGTTTTTCTATCTAACATCCATCAATTCATCTATCATCCATCCATCATCTATCTGTCCATTATATCTGCCTCTCCATTTCTATCAATCTATCCATCTATCCATAGTCTAGTTATCCGTTATCTACTTATCTATCCATTATCTATCTACCATTTATCTATCTTTCTTTGTATGAATCTATTTATCCATTGTATTCCTCTGTTCATCTGTCTACCTCTTCATCTATCCATTATCTATCTATTGGTCTATCTATCCATCCACTATTTATCCATTAGCACTCCTCTATCCATTATCTATCTATAATCTGTTAGTTCCCTATCTCTCTCTCTCTATGCATTGTCTATCTATCTATCATCTATCAATTATCTATTTTTATTTCATTTTTATTTTATTTATTTTTAATATAAATTTATTTATTTTAATTAGAGGCTAATTACTTTACAATATTGTATTGGTTTCACCATACATCAACATGAATACACCACAGGTGTACATGTGTTCCCCATCCTGAAACCCTCTCCCACCTCCCTCCCCATACCATCACCCAGCACGAAAATACATCTCTACACACATGCACATTGATAGGTACTCTTTCTCAGCTTCTTCTGTACAAAGACACACGGGTTGCAATCCACTAACAGGATGAAAGAAAAGGAGAGGATCGTTTTGGACTCAAACAAGAAAGCTGTGATGATGACTGTAGCTCAGAGAGGAGATTCAGAAGATCAGTCTGTGGATGTTTATTTGAAAGGAACAGCACAATCTTCACTCTTCTTAAGAGCATCAAAAGCTGGAAAAGAGCGAGCTGGCTGTTCTCCTCTGAAATGTGTTCTTTTTCTTCTTGTCACGTTGACCTGATGCATTTCCACCTTGCTGAGCCCGACTGTAAAGCTTAGCTGCTTAGAGTCAGAATAACATTTGCTGGGCAGGGCAAGATGGGATTCAAGATGGGATTCAAGATGGACCTGGGTATGACTCATTCGAGGTCCAGAAATTGCTCTTAAAAAGTCCAATAATTCCTTTGTTTTGGGTCCTTCTGACATAGACACTTTGTGGTTCTTTAATGGTACCTGAAGTGATCTTTTTATGTTCCCTGTATTTACCATGCCTTTTGACCGGTTATTATTGAACATGCTTCCATTATTGTTATTGTTGAACATTTTTGTTTAGAGAACTCTTATCAGATGTAGCAGAAAATTCAATAAAATCCAATTATTTAGCCTTAAAATTCTATTTTCCCTGAAATGTCTGCAAAATATATTTATTGAAAACAAATATCTAAAAGTCACTCTTATCTACAAGGAACTGACTCTGTAACCTGGGAATGCTTTTGAATCATTCTAGTCAGGTGAATTTTGATAGATATTTGTATTTACTGGAATGCATATTGTATATCTAACTGGAACTGCTACCAAAAGAGAGGGAGTTGCTTTTTCCTCCAAATATGTTGCTGCTGCTAAGTCGCTTCAGTTGTGTCTGACTCTGTGCAATCCCATAGACAGCAGCCCACCAGGCTCCCCCATCCCTGGGATTCTCCAGGCAAGAACACTGGAGTAGGTTGCCATCTCCTTCTCCAATGCATGAAAGTGAAAAGTGAAAGTGAAGTCACTCAGTCGTGTCTGACTCCCAGCGACCCCATGGACTGCAGCCCACCAGGCTCCTCCATCCATGGGACTTCCCAGGCACGAGTGCTGGAGTGGGGTGCCATCTACTCACAAACATAACAGCTACAGAAAGTCACTAGTTAAAAACTAGGTAAAGAGCTGCAGCGTCAATATTTTCATGCTATGTATGCAAAGAACAAAAAGGTACATAATAAAGTGTTTTAAAAATATGGCCAAATTATCAACTGAATTTCTAGAAGAAAATTAAGTAAAATTAGGCTTAAGAATTGGAGAAAAGCGTAAACATCAGTATACAGAGGGATACACTAAGCATGACTGAGGAAATCAGAAGCAACTGGTTTTAAATTTCCATAAGATGTCTAGGGTATCTTTTAGCCTGCCATCAAGGACATCCATTTGTTCACTTGTTATGCAGAAAATAGTGATGTTGTCTGTGTTCCTGAACAACTAATGAGACCAAGCTTTAATTACACTCTCCCAGAAGTCAACCTTGGTGGTTTTTTCCTCTGGATTGTCCCAGACTTCCTTGGTAGGTTCCAATGAAAGCACATCTAAAATCATCCTCAAGAGTATCTTTTACTGACACTCTACTACTTGCCTTTCTGACTTTAAATTTTTGCACTTATATCAAATTTTTTTCTTGGTAAAGTGATGGATGGAGTTAAATATGAATAAAGTGTTTTTGATCTTAGTACTGGTTAATTAACTGAGAAATCTTTTTATATTCTGCTTCACTCTGGGTGAGAAATAAATGCTCTATGAGAAAACATAAAGCAATAATTGAATGACATCTGGACTATGTTATTTAAAAATCATATCTATCTATTTACATTTATTTATTTAGTATAAACCTTGTAGATCATTCAAGACTAAAGAAGCTTCATATGGAGCTTTCATTGTTATGCAGTTTGTAGAAGCAATAGAACCATGTTTAGAAAAGTGTTTTAGAGCATTCTTGCTATTATAGCCTATCCATTATTGAACTATAGAGCACTGTAGGAGAGGCAGCCTGACATGGTAACAACTGCGCAGGATTTGAAAACAACTCATTCATCATTACATCTTGGATGTTTCCCTTGAGGGTTGATTGATTGAGGGCTAGATCACTTAGTCTCCTTGAGCTTTAGCTTCTTCTCTGGAAAACTGGGATTAAAAATGCATCCAAAAAAAAAAAAAAAAAAGAAAGAAATAAGTTTTCAGTGCTTGGATATATTAGGTGGGATACCAGAAGGAAATAGATGATACATTCAAAAAGTTAGCTACATGTGGCTCAGTGAAGGATCTATTTCCTGTACTCTGGGCAAGGGAATCAACAAGGATGTTGAGACACATGGAGTGTAGCAGGGGGCACTCAGCCTCTGCCTAAACGTCTGGACAAGACCTGTGGACTTTGATAGAGGAGTGTTGCTTCTGCCAGACGACAGTGAGCTAAAGAGAGGGCAAAGGAGAGAGAATCTTCTCTCTCTCTACCGAGCTCTGATCTTCCGCTTTATTCCTAATGGATACGTGAGCCTGAGTGATGCACTTCTGGTGTCCTGGGGCTCAGCGCACAGCAGAGAAAGGCAGAGTGGATGCAAGGGTTATGCCAATTGAGAAGAGACACCACTCTCCCTGAACTGTAGTGTGGGGATTAGACATTCATTCCCTAACAGGAAGGACAAGACAGTCTCCTAACTCCTATGTTTTTGACACAGCATAAACTTCTTTCAAATCTTCAATAAATCTCATATGTACATTGATCTCATACAGTATATTTTGCCCTCAGTGAAAATCAAGATAAGGGGATGATTATCATATTTGACTTAATGCAAGAAGAGTGATTAAAAAAAATAACTGTAAGACAGAAAATAGGACTGAAGAATTGGAGAAGGACACAAGACATGCAAAGATTCAGGAAAAGTTTTGGAAGAACATGGTTTGGATTTTCTGCAAACAGTGAAAGGCAAGTTTCTTGGGACAGCTGCATCTTAATTGTAGAACATAGTTGCTATCTGGATTGTAAACAAATGAGAGCTGTTGTTAAATGCATATTTGAGGGTACTAAATTAGTATTATAGTTTTATGAAAGAATGAAGAAATAAGTGCTGTTTCAGCCTCTGCAGGGACCCACAGTTCTTGCCCTCTGTCATTGTCATGAAGAGTTAGCACAAAAAGGAATGACATTAATTAAAATCCTCTAATACCACAGGTGGGTGGAGGACATTAACCTCTAGCTTGCAGAACAGTAATACAGTCTCAGGTTAGATACGTGGAAAGGGCAAACTAGAGCAACAGCAAGAGATCGGCCACATGTAACAGGTCAGGGTTCTGTTACAAGCACAGCACTGCCCAGCACGGGGAGAGTCTGAGGTTCTCCCTTCCTTGGGAGCTGAGATAGTGGCCAGCCAGTTTCATGGATGCTGACAGCAGACACAAGACTTCAGGTCAGGCACAGAGGACTCAACTCTGCCATTCAGGACATGACCAGCAGCGTCAGCATTAACACATGTGTGTCAGTTTCCTAGGCCTCTACACTCACGGGGATGATATGAATGGGCCACATGGATGTCAGCTCACACTAAGGTGTGTTGAACTTAAGAACACCCCTGTCCTATAATGGGCAGATGCATGCTCAGCCTTTGTTCCAGAAGGAGATACCGTCTCTGTCTTCCAAGGTTGTTCACTAGACAAGCATCCATGATGGCTTATGCCAAAAAAGTACAGTCAGTGTTTCACTAATGAGCTATGTGGAAACGCAAGAGATCTGTGGAGGACTGCGTCTCAACAGACAGTTGACATGGTCCAAGGTGAAGTACAGTCATGTGAGACTACCAGTGTTTAGACATGAGTGTGTCATAATCACAATCTATTATCTGATGCATGTAGACATTTATATCAACACAGGGTATGGGAAACAATTGTTTATAATTTTCTATTGGTCTTATAGGATATAGATATTATTAACATATTTTACAGGTGCAAAAGGAAAGAAAAAAACTAAAAAAGACTAACAGGAAGGTATTACTGACTTATTAACAGATGACTATTTCTTTCTCAGTTAAGGAGGTATTCTGGAGAAAATTATGGGGTCTGTAAGGCTTTGGCCAAAATCTCAACTCAGTTTTCTGAAAAACTGTGGTGGATTCAGACAGTACCTCTTTTTCTTGCCACCTGCCCAGTTTTCCTAAGGCCTGTGATACATTCGAAACTGGAGTCAAACAAGTCATATTAGACCTTCAGAGAGAGAAGCTCAGAATTTAAAAGACACCAGATTGAACCACAGAGCAAACACTAAGTGGACATAACCCTGAGAAGGTTACGTCTTTTGAAGACAACAGCTTTATTTCCAAGAGTTATCAACTTGTCAGAAAGCTCTTTGAGATTCTCATACTTGTTTAGAAAATTGCATTAGTTGTTAACTCCAGGAAAATTCACTTAAAGAATCAAATGAATGACTTTTGTTGAAAAAACAAAACCTCTAGTACACTAAGCCCACATTTTTAAGTGGCAAGATTTGGGGCTGCTCACTCACGTAATGAGTTTCTACACTTGTGACAGTTCTTGACCATCACTCTATATTGCTCCTTCAAAACTGAGGCATCAGGTCATTTATCACTTTTCCTCCCATTTTCAGCTAATTTGCATAGTAGAAATTGCTTCCTTGATTAGCTTACCAGCTTAGTCCCTCCAGGCATTTCAAATCCTGCCTTAACCTGTTTGCTTGTGACTCTGGTCCTGCAGCCTGATCTATGTGGTTGAAATCAGGCCCAGCCTCAACTTCCTGCTGGAGAAGGTGATGAGCCCCCCAGGGCTTCCACCCTAAATGATGGGACTCAGGTTCTTTAATGAGGATAGAGAAGGTGCAGCTGGGTCTGCAATTCTGTTGAAGAAGCTAAGGTTCATATTAGTTCAAATCTAGCACTTTTGGATTTCTATCATTTTGTAAAAGTACTTGTATCCAAAGAAGAAAATATCCTCCCCAGCTCAGATTCACTGTTTAACCATTGAAAGAACATCTTAAGATTCCTTTTGACATGATTGGTGTTATTTGGTCTTATCCTTCCAAGTTTTCCCACACCTTTGCTGTAATAATAGCCACAGTTCTATCAGCAGCATTCTACTGCATCCACTGAGTGTGTGGGTACTTGGGACAGAGACTAGACTCCTTCACCAGCTGTCCACCATGTCACAGCTGTCGTTGGTGCTGAGCCCGTGAGCCACACAAGACACATTAGACCGATGCTGGTATGCTTGGTTTAAGAAATGTTCATCCATATCAAAGTACCTTTCTCTAATCTCCCCCAACATGCCAGTGGTACTCAGTGGATTCTAAATCTCTGGCACAGAAGGTAAATCTGACTGGAACAGTAGGTGCAACAATTTAGAAATGAAGTTAGCAGTATTGACTTCAGAGTAGTTGCCATCAACCTGAGACAAAGAAGAAGGCTATTTTGCTATGACTACACTGTGCCATTTAGTGAAGCTTAAAATAATCCTTAGATAAGACATGACAAGATAATCAGGGGAATGTGGCCCTGTGAAGAATTCAAGCTTTTAATGCAAAATCAAATAAGTCTCTTTAACCTGAGTTTTACAAAGCTAATTTTCAGGGTGAAAGGCCTACATGGGATAGATGGGAAGGGGGCAGTCAGAACTACTACTCAAGACCAGAAGGTGACAGCAGTGAGCTGGGATTGGAGTGCTCCTTCGCACCTCTTTCCCAAAGGGTAGGGAGAGAGTGATTCGTTCACAGTGAAGTCTAGATCTATAACCATGGTGTAGAAGACATCAGAGCCCTGGCCATCAGGGAGCTTTGTGTGTTAAACTGAAAGTGTGAGGACTTATTGCAGAGGTGGCGACAGAAAATGTCAGACTCTGGGTCCCAGGGCCAGTAGTCAGGTGGAAGACGCCATGCTGGACCATTCTGTTGCTGAGGCCTATGACTGGTAGCTGAATTAAACCCCAAATCAGGAATGTTGGTTCTAAAATGCCTTTAAATGCAGGTCTTTCCATATTGACTGTTTGGCAAGATGGGGCTATGACTGATAGTTAATAAGCAATTTAAAATCATCTTTCCTTACAATTCATCAGTTCAGTTCAGTTCATTTCAGTTGCTCAGTCACATCTGACTCTTTGTGACCCCATGGAGTGCAGCACACCAGGCCTCCCTGTCCATCACCAAATCCCAAAGCATACTCAAACTCATGCCCATTGAGTCAGTGATGCCATCCAACCATCCCATCCTCTGTAATCCCCTTCTCCTGCCTTCAATCTTTCCCAACATCAGGGTCTTTTCAAATGAGTCAGTTCTTCCCATCACCTGGCCAAAGTATTGGAGTTTCAGCTTCAGCATCTGTCCTTCCAATGAATATTCAGGACTGATTTCTGCTGGGGTCCAGCCCCAGTGGATCCAGGGAATTCGAAGTGGGGATGGCGTTGGCGAGGAAAACTTATTTATTTATTAATATAAGATTAGATTAGGAAGAAATAGTGTAGTAGGAAAATTAAGTGGAGAAAGAGGGCTGAATAACTTGGATTACGTGGAAGACCAATAAAATTCCAGACAAGGAATTTGCACCATCTACGTTGGGCCACCAGAGCTCACTTGAATATCTAAGGGTGCCTCACTGTGGCTCCCTTTCGTGTGGGTCTTAACAGCCAGAGCAAGTAAGCAGACTTGGTGAGCCTCCGCGCCCCAGATGGGAATTCAGCCTGAAATGAAAGGAAAGAGGAGAGGGAGGTAAAGGGAGAAAAGGAGAGAGAGAGAGACACAGGGGAAACCAGTCCAGCGACTCACTCTGGCCTCTATTGTTCAGAAGGCCTTTTATACTTTTGATAAAACATGGAGATCAACGGGTAACACAAAGTTATGCAGCGTTAGCAGTCCAGACTCTTATCAAAACCAGGCTTTTCTCTCTGCATACCTAATTGTATACACAAGTCTTAAGTAATTTACATCATCTTCCAGCCAAAAGTGTCAATTAAGATTTTACAGCCTTTTTTCTGATAAGGGTTTGTCAACCAGAAGACTTATTTGTGTTGATCTTCCCAAAGTCTGGTGCCATTCTCAGAAAGCACTAAATAAAGTTGCATTCTTACATAGCAAGGACACAAGAGGAGTGCAGTGATATATAACAAAGAAAAGTAATTAACTCAAAAGTCTAGTGTTGCTAACATCAAAACTACTGTATATCTTTTTCCATATCCCATTTACATTGATTAACATCCTCCCAGGTGCCTAAAAGATAAAGAATATGGAGGTCTGGCGGCAATCATTGAGTCAACTGTGAAAACCCGTCACCAATATGATTTTTAACTCTTTAGAAAAGGCTCTGTATCTTTAAGATGCTTTTAAGCTTTGTGCCTCTCGGGGTTGGGGGATTGTAAGCAATTCACGAGCTGTAAGAGGTCCGGGGAACCTGTTAGGCAAGCTAGAGAGCTATCAGAGGGGGTTTAACTGAAACATCCCTTTCAAATGCAGAAAACTAAAGCCCTGAGTTTATTTTTTCCAGAGAATATCAGAAGAGTGGAAAAGCAGAGTACAAAAGCCGGCAGATTTTTTTGTTATTGTTGGGGTACATGCTCAGGAAATTCCAGGGGGACCCCTGAAGTCTGATCATGACCTTCGTATGTCAGCTTCCTTCCTCATGACCTTGTCATGGGCGGGATTCCTCACACTGGCTTCCAGCAGATTTCCATTAGTTGACTGGTTTGATCTCCCTGCAGTCCAAGGGACTTTCAAGAGTCTTCTCCAACACCACAGTTCAAAAGCATCAATTCTTTGGCGCTCAGCTTTCTTTATAGTCCAATTCTCACATCCATACATGATTCCTGGAAAAACCATAACTTTGACTAGACGGACCTTTGTCAGTAAACTAATCTCTTTGATTTTCAATATGCTGCCTAGGTTGGTTATCCTAAAGGAAATCAGTCCTGATATGCAAAGAATCAGACACGACTGAGAGACTGAACTGAACTAAACTGAGGTTGGTCAGAGATTTTTTTCCCAAGGAGCAAGTGTCTTAATTTCCTGGCTTTAGTCACCATCTGCAGTGATTTTGGAGCTCCAAAATAAATAAATAAATAAATAAATAAAGTCTGACACTGTTTCCATTGTTTTCCCATCTATTTGTCATGAAGCCTGGGACCTGATGCCATGATCTTAGTTTTTTGAATGCTGAGTTTTAAGCCAACCGTTTCATTCTCCTCTTTCACTTTCAACAAGAGGCTTTTTAGTTTCTCTTCACTTTCTGCCATAAGGGTGGTGTCATCTGCATATCTGAGGTTATTTATATTTCTCCCAGCAATCTGTATCCAGCTTGTGCTTCATTCAGCCTGGCATTTCACATGATATGCTCTGCATATAAGTTAAATAGGCAGGGTGACAATATACAGCCTTGATGTACTCCTTTCCCAGTTTAGAACCAGTCCATTGTTCCATGTCTGATTCTAACTGTTGCTTCTTAACCTGCATACAGATTTCTCAGGAGGCAGGTAAGGGGTTCTGGTATTCCTATCACTTAAAGAGTTTTCCATAGTTTGCTGTGATCCAGAAAGCCAAAGGCTTTGCTGTAGTCAATGAAGCAGAAATTGAAAATGAAAGTCCCTCACTGGTTTCCAGCTCTTTGCGACCCCATGGACTATGCTGTCCATGAAATTCTCCAGACCAGAATACTGGAGTGGGTAGCTTTTCCCTTCTCTAGGGGACCTTCCCAACCCAGAAATTGAACCCAGGTCTCCCACATTGCAGGCTGATTCTTTACCAGCTGAGCCACGAGGGAAGCCTAAGAATGCTGGAGTGGGTAGCCAAGAATGTTGGAGAAGATCCCTTCTCCAGTGGATCTTCCTGACCCAGGTATCAAACCAGGGTCTCCTGCACTGCAGGCAGATTCTTTACCAACCGAGATATCAAGGAAGCCCAATGAAGCCGAAGTAGATGCTTTCTCTGGAATTATCTTGTTTTGTCAATGATCCAGTGGATATTGACAACGTGATTTCTGGTTCCTCTGCCTTTTCTAAATCCAGCTTAAACATTTGAAAGTGCTCAGTTCATGTACTGTTGAAGTCTAGCTTGGAGAATTTTAAAAATTACTTTTCTAGCCTGTGAGATGAGTGCAATTTCACAGTAGCTTGAATATTGCCTTTCTTTGGGATTAGAATGAAAACACCTTTTCCAGTCCTGTGGCCACTGCTGAGTTTTCCAAATTTTCTGACATACTGAGTGCAGCACTTTAACAGCATCATCTTTTAGTTAACAATTCAAAAGTCTATATATGTAAAAATGTCCAAGGTAAAAATGTGTTGACATCTTACTGATTTGTATAGAAAGAATGTGGTCAAAAATCATGTGCAGCATTTAGGGGAAGAAAAATGAAGAACTGTTGATGATATTTTTCTAACAAGTACAAATAGAAAAAGCAAAGTTTATATAATCTCATAGGGAAAAAATCAGCTTATTATGCTCTGCATGACAAATGTATATATACATATGTGTGTGTATCAACTAAATATATCTCCTGTTATTTGAAAAGAGCTTTTGAATTTGAATTTTTTTAATCAAAGCTAATTTACAGTGCTTTGTCATTTCAACTGTACAGCAGTTATTCAGCTATATATATACATACACACATATTGCTGTTGTTGTTGTTTAGCCACTCAGGCATGTCTTACACTTTACAGTCCTAGCAGGATTGTAGCCTGCTAGGCTTCTCTGTCCATGGGATTTTCTAGGAAAGAGTACTGGAGTAGGTTGCTGTCCCCGTCTCCATATATGAATATATATATATATATATATATGTATTTATATATACATTATTTTCCAGATTCTTTTTCATTATAAACTGTAAGTTGCTTCAGTTGTGTCCAACTCTGTGTGACCCCATAGATGGCAGCCCACCAGGCTCCACCATCTCTGGGATTCTCTAGGCAAGAACACTGGAGTGGGTTGCCATTTCCTTCTCCAACATTATAAACTTTTAAATTATTAAAACATATTCAGTATAGCTCCCAATGCTATATGTAGGTCTTTTTTTGTTTATGTATTTATATATATAATAGTGGGTATATCTTAATCCCAAACTCCTAATTTATCCCTCTACTCTTCCCCTGTTTTCTGTGAGTCTGTTTCTGTTTTGTAAATAAGTTCATTTGTATCATATTTTTAGATTCCACATATAAGTAATACGATATTTTTCTTTCTCTGTCTGACTTCACTTATTTCTTTTCTTTAATGGACAGTAAATCATAGTTATTATCACTGAACTTACAATCAGTAAGTCAGTTCAGGTGTTCAGTTGTGTCTAACTCTTTGCCATCCCATGGACTGCAGCATGCCAAGCCTCCCTGTCCATCACCAACTCCCGGAGTTTGCTCAAACTCATGTCCATTGAGTCAGTGATGCTATTCAACCATCTAATTCTCTGTCATCCCCTTCTCCTCCCACCTTCACTATTTCCCAGCATCAGGGTCTTTTCAAATGAATCAGTTCTTCCCATCAGATGGCCAAAGTATTGGAGTTTTCAGCTTCAGCATCACTCCTTCCAATGAATTTTCAGGGCTGATTTCCTTTAGGATGGACTAGTTTGATCTCCTTGCTGTCCAAGGGACTCTCAAGAGTCTTCTCCAACACCACAGTTCAAAAGCATCAGTTCTTCAGCGCTCAGATTTCTTTATAGTCAAGCTCTGACATCCATACATGACTACTGGAAAAATCATAGCCTTAACTACACAGACCTTTATTGCAAAGTAAACCTCTGCTTTTTAATATGTTGTCTAGGTTGGTCATAACTTTTCTTCCAAGGAGCAAGTGTCTTTTAATTTCATGGCTGCAGTCACCATCTGCAGTGATTTTGGAGTCCAAAAATATAAAATCTGTCACTGTTTCTGGTGTTTCTCCATCTATTTGCCATAAAATGAAGAGACCAGATGCCATGATCTTAGTTTTCTGAATGCTGAGTTTAGTTTTAGTTCACTGATTCCTAGAATGTTGATGTTCACTCTTGCCATCTCCTGTTTGACCACTTCCAATTTACCTTGATTCATGGACCTACAGCATTGGACCTTGCTCCCATCACCAGTCACATCCACAACTGGATGTTGCTTTTGCTTTGACTCCGTCTCTTCATTATTTCTGGAGTTATTTCTCCACTGATCTCCAGTAGCATACTGGGCACTTACCAGCCTGGGGATTTCATCTTTCAGTGTCCTTTTTTTTTTTTTTCCTTTTCATACTGTTCATGGGGTTCTCAAGGGAAGAATACTGAAGTGATTTGCCATTCCCTTCTCCAGTGGACCACGTTTTGTCAGAACTCTCCACCATGACCCGTTCGTCTTGGGTGGCCCTATATGGCATGGCTCATAGTTTCATTGAGTTAGACAAGGCTGTGGTCCATGTGTTCAGATTGGGTAGTTTTCTGTGATTGTGGTTTTCAGTCTGTTTGCCCTCTGATGGAGAAAGATAAGAGGCTTATGGAAGCTTCCTGTTGGGAGAGACTGAGGGGGAAATTGGGTCTTGTTCTGATGGGTAGGGGTTATGTTCTGTAAATCTTCAATTCAATTTTCTGTTAGTGGGTGGGGCTATGTTTCCTCCCTGTTATTTGACCTAAGCCCAAACTATGGTGGAGTTAATGAAGATAATGGTGACCTCCTTCAAAAGATCCCATGCACACACTGCTACACTCAATGCCCCCAACCCAGCAGCAGGCCATTACTGACCCACACTTGCATAGAAGACTCCTGGACATTCATGGGCAAGTCTGGGTCAGGTCCTCTTGGGTCACTACTCCTTTCTCCTGGGTTCTGGTGAACACAAGCTTCTGTTTGTGCCTTCCAAGAGTCTGTGTCCCCAGTCCTGTGTAAGTTCTGGAGGCTGTATGAGGGGGTTAATGGTGACCTCCTCCAAGAGGGCTTATGCCATACCCAGGTCTACTGTACCCAGAGCCCCTGCCCCTGCAGCAGTCCACTGCTGACCCATTCCTCCTCAGGAGACATTCAAACACAGTTCTGTCTCAGTCTCTGTGGAATCTCTGGGTCCTGGTGTGCACAAGGTATATTTGAGCCCTCAGAGTGTCTCTGGCAGGTATGAGATTTGAGTCTAAATTTGATTTCAGTCCTCCCACCATCTTGCTGGGGCTTCTCCTTTGCCCCTGGACATGGGATATCTCCTCCAAGTCACTCCAGCACCATGCAGCTGCTGCTCCACCACAAGTAAATAATTTTTAAAAATATGGCATATATCTCCTGGCATAGGAAGGGAATAAAGACGTCTGACAAATATAAACAAGTTCTACCTTTAAAATACTACTTATTTATGAACACATTAAAAAGCTAACAGTTAACAAAAATTCTTCTCATGGCAAAGTTGTCCTCGTTTAGGATAATGTGTTTATAAGTTTCCTGTGCTAGATGATGAGATCTTGAATGTACAGATTTAGAGAAGATAAACAAGCCAAAAAACAGAATTAAACTGCTGAGCTTCTGAAAAAAAAAAGAAAAAAGAAAGAAAGGAAAGAAAAAGACATAGGGACAGAGAACTCAAGAGAGGAAGATATAAGTGTAGACTAAGATTGTTAACTACCAAATCAGTAAACAAAGGATGCTAGAACATAAAGCCATTAGTCACTCAGCTGCTCCCAGTGGGTGTAAACTGAGATAACAGGGTGTGAAAACAGAGGATATACACCCCAGATAGCTGAGATGTATATCAAAAGAACTATTTTGATGAGCCCAAACTCTTGCAATGCCCCATACATAGAAAAGTGTTAAATTCCTTAACTGAAGATACCTGTGTGTTTGTGTGTGTGTGCTAAGTCACTTCAGTCTTGTCTGACTCTTTGTGACGCTATGGACTATGGACTGTAGCTCACCAGGCTCCTCTGTCCATGGGATTGACCAGGCAAGAATAAATGCAGTGGGTTGCCTTGTCCTCTTCCATTGGATATTCCTGATGCAGGGATCGAACTCATGTCTCATGTTTCCTGCACTAGCATATGGGTTCTTTACCACTAGCACCACCTGGGAAGATCCAAGATATCTAATTTTCTTTAATTAGCTGTAATCTTTTGATGTTTCAACCACCTGGTTTTTGTTGCAAAACCCCCTATACATCTTGTCTCTGCTCTGTGGAGCAGTCCCTCAGAGTTACCTGATAGGCTATGTCCTGGGTTTGAGTCCTCAGCCTCTCTGCAGAACAAAACACAGTTGTCAATTTTTAGATGGTGCTTTTTTTTTTTTCCCCCAGTGGACATAACAGAGAACACCTGTGAGGGAGTAATACATTCTTCATGTCCTGCAAGCACCTAAGTACTTGCTGAAATTTGGGAGAGAGGTCTGTGTCCTGTATCCTCAGATCCCACTGAAAGCAGAGCCTGAAACATGGCCTTCAACACAATATTTGGGAAGTGATTCCTGGAAGTATAGTTAAAGAGGAGAATGAGACAAGAAAGGGAAAACCTGATAAGGGAGCATTATAAGCTATGGCAAATGACACTTACTTCCTTTGGGGGCCTCCTGCGGAGCCCATGCATACTTTACATTTTTTCACCAAAGACCATGAAGCTAAGTAAATGACCCAGCAAGTTCTGTTTCCCTTGGTGGGCACCCATCTCCTGCACTCTGGGTTCTGCTGATGAGCTGGGTAGATCGTCCTGGTTGTGAGGAGAGCCACTAGAAAGTAAAACAGACACCTTGTGACACAAGTGGGAGGCTGCAACGTGCCTGGAACAGCCCAAGACAGCTGTGCTGAGACTTGGTGGATCCAGGAGGTGGGGGATACGGCACTCACTTGCTATGTGTTATATCTTCACATTTACTTTTATGCTAATTTGCATAGGCTTTTACTCATTGCAAATATAAAGATTGTGATAGGAGCACCACCTAATTCAAACATTGATCCTCTACATTTATTTATAGCTTTCAATCAACACATTTCAGAGATTATTTTCTAT
This sequence comes from Ovis aries, assembly GCF_016772045.2. Taxonomy (NCBI): domain Eukaryota; kingdom Metazoa; phylum Chordata; class Mammalia; order Artiodactyla; family Bovidae; genus Ovis; species Ovis aries. The sequence continues at coordinate 3,336,567 of NC_056059.1, forward strand.
TTTTATACTATTTAAGTATCTAATCAGACAATCCTCTCTACCTTTAAAGAAAATATGCTTATCTCTTCACTTCAAGAATAAATTGCCTTGATATTTTACTTTTAAAGAATGATCAAAGACAAACTCCACAAACAGAATTTGTTTAGTATGGAAAACATTCTGCTGTTCTTAAAACATTAACAAAATATTCAGAAGTTAATAGTCTGAATTAATGAGATTACAGTTATATCCATAACACTTCTTATCTCTGAAGAATGTTGACAGGTAGAAACTTTTTGGTGATTCTTATTTTAATAATCACTGTTTCAGTTAGTATATCAAATGATATGTAAAGCCGCTTTAAAATATTTGAAATTTTTATATATGTTATAGTCTTTTATTCTATTGAAATATTAATGCTTATAAAGTATTTATGATATTTAATATTTTAAAAAGGAGCACACATACAAACAAGTGGGTTTACTTTGCTTTCTAACTTGGTGAAACCTGACAATAATGAAAGTCTTATATTGGGTGAGCTATTTAGATTTTTTTCTAGAATCCCTGATTGTCTTTTGACAATTTATTTCATACTGTCACCAGTATATATTTCCAAACTGAATTATGAGTTTTTTCTGTGACACACAAATTATGGGAGTTTCCCCATTTGGTCTGCATTTCAGTCTTAACCGTCTCACTGTAGATCAGGGTAACTTAACATTTCTGCTTTGGAAAAATCAACATTGATTTAATAATGTCAGAGTCCAAATAAATTGAAAAAGATTAACCTTTACTTTGATAGCATGGAGATGCTTGTTCCAAAATGTTTCCCTTTGTTTTCTAGATTGAACTAATTCTTACAACATATGCTTAGACCAGACAGACTAATACCTTTTTTGTTAATCAAATATCTGTATGGAACGAGTGTAGCATTTCATCATGTTTGTAGTACAGTTTTCATGACTGTAAAATTCTAAATCAATTTCAAATTATAGTTTGCAAAGATTTTACAGGATAAATAAAAAGATAAAAAATTTTAAAAGTCTGTAGAAAATTCCAGAAAGGTGATTATACCTCCACTATCTGGAAAAAAAAAAAAAAAAAAAGATATAATGAAAAGACAATAGGTGTGATAAAAAGAAGTGTCTGAGGAGAGAACCTAAGAAAAGTACCAGAAAAGCATATAGAAAAAAATGAGCAGTAAAGAGCTAATATTATAATGTGTTCAAAATAAAATTTATTTTGCCAATAGGAACAAATAATAGAAATGCAAGTAGCTATATTTTTATTCAATTTCATTTGGTTTTTCAATGTCCAATAATTTGTATATACAATTGGCCCTTGAACAATATGAGGGTTAGTCCAAGTATAATTTGGACCATATAGTACTCTAATATTTGCTACTGAAAATATCCATATGTGAAACCACACAGTTCAAACCACTTTGTTCAAGGGTCAGCTATTAAAAACAGTAAGTACTGTCTCCTAACACTCCATCACTTTAGAAGAGTATATGAATCTTTGCCCAAACTAGGGGGCATGTTTGGCATGGACTGACTAAATATTGACTATATGACATATACAAAATGAACTTTGGGAAACTCTGGTTAGTCTCTTAAATATAAAGCTAACAAGGTATATGTGGAAATGACAATTATCCAAGCTAGAGTAAATAGAATACTAGTATGTAAGAGAGATCTAAATATTCACCACCCCATCTCTCTTGGAGCAGTTAAATCCGAGATGATTGCCATCACCTTTAGAGTATTAATTTGGTGTGGACTGACACATGTAGCCTATTAAAAATCAGAGACATTACTTTGCCAACAAAGGTCTGTCTAGTCAAAGCTATGGTTTTTCCAGGAGTCATGTATGGATGTGAGAGTTGGATTATAAAGAAAGCTGAGCACCGAAGAACTGATGCTTTTGAACTGTGGTGTTAGAGAAGATTCTTGAGAGTCCCTTGGACAGCAAGGAGATCAAATCAGTCAACCCTAAAAGAAATCAGTCCTGAATATTCATTGGAACGACTGATGCTGAAGCTGAAACTCCAATACTTTGGCCACCTGATGCAAAGAACTGACTCATTAGAAAGACCCTGATGCTGGAAAAGATTGGAGGCTGGAGGAGAAGGGGGCAACAGAGGATGAGATGGTTGGATGGCAACACCAACTTGATGGACGTGAGTTTGAGCAAGCTCTGGGAGTTGGTGATGGACAGGAAGGCCTGGCATGCTGTAGTCCATGAGGTCACAAAGAGTCAAACACGACTGAGTGACTGAACTGAACTGACACATGTAGCATGACATAAAATATACTTTAAATGACCTCCAAAGAACTTGAAGACAAGGACCGGTAACAGTCCCATGAGCCTGTGGTTTATAGAAGCAATACACATGTACAGAAAGAGAAAATAAGCAGTAATTTTGGCTATGATCCTTTAAAACTTGACAAATGTCGATGCTTTACACTGTGGTTGCTGAGTGACAGCTGAGCTAATCCTCACAGGTGGCAATTCAGTTGAACTTCACATAGGATTTGGTAGCAACAGGTCTTTGTTTAATTAATAATGGCTAATTTTTTTAAGCCTTGGGTGAATCTTCTTTTAGAGCTTCTCAGATGGTCCAATGGTAAAGAATCTGCATGCCAATGCAGGAGACCAGTGTTTGATCCCTGGGTCAGAAAGATCCCCTGGAGAAGGAAATGGTAACCCACTCCAGTATTCTTGCCGAGAGAATCCCATGGACAGAGAAGACTGTAAGGTTGTAGTCCATGAGGCTGCAAAGAGATGTGACTGAATGACTGAGTGCAAATCTTATTTTAGGCATAATTGTGATGGGTTTTCCAGTAGTCATATATGGATGTGACTAAAAGAAAGTCTTTTAGTTGGACTAAAAGAAAGCTTAGCACAGAAGAATTGATGTTTTTGAACTGTAGTATTGGAGAAGACTCTTGAGAATCTCTTGGATGGCAAGGAGACCTAACCTGTCAACCCTAAAGGAAATCAGTCCTGGATATTCATTGGAAAGACTGATACTAAAGCTTAAGCTCCAATACTTTGGCCACCTGATGCAAAGAACTGACTCCTTAGAAAAGATCCTGTTGCTGGGAAAGACTGAAGGTAGGAGAAGGGATTGACAGAGGATGAGATTGTTGGATGGCATCACTAACTTGACGGACATGAGTTTGAACAAGCTCTGGGAGTTGGTGATAGTAGGGAAGCCTGGCATGCTGCAGTCCATGGGGTCACAAAGAGTCACAAACGACTGAGCAAATGAACTGAACTGAACTGTGATGTGAAGGAAGATGGTGTGGAGCACAAAGAAGGGTGCTGAAGTCTACAGGAGTTGCTGGAGTGCAAGGCCTTTGTAGAAGACACAGATTATGGAGAGTTTTGAAAGGAAGGAGAATTTTAATGTCAGTACCAAACTGTCATTCATTTCAGAAGGAGAAATTCAATTTGCAATGTCTCAGGAGTTTAAGAAGGTGATGTGTGGAAATTGAGACTCGCATAAAAATTTCAAATAGATGAGAGGGAGACTAAAAATGAATGCTAAAAGCCCATGATAGATTATTTAAGTATCATAGAGGACATTATTTACCTATTAATAAAATTGTCAGTGCTGAAATGGTCAAATTTATGGAAGAAGAAAATGATTCTTTAACTGTGTAGAAAAATTTACCTATACAAGAATGTAGTTATTAAGAATATGTGCACATGAGATTTCATTTTAAACAGAATCAATGGAAGGAAGTTTATTTTCCTCTCACAGGTATTCTCAAGGAGAGTGTTGGCCCACTGCATGGCACAAGCACAAGAAACTCGGGAAGTACTATCTAAAGATTAAAAGTGCAGAAGAAAGGGGCTGTTGGAAGACAGGTAAAGGCTGGGAACTGAAAAAATACATATTTTAGATTTTGCTTGATTTTAAGAGACTTGGGAGAATTCAAGTAGATGTATGGAAAAAATGAAGGCACTTCTAATGAAGATCATATCTTTTCTACTTTGAAAATATTATTTGCTCAGTTACAAATGTGTATGTATGTGTCAGTCATTTGGTCGTGTCCAACTCTTTGAGACTCCATGGAGCCCACCAGGCTCCTCTGTCCATGGAATTCTCCAGGCAAGAATACTGAAGTGGGTTGCCATTCCCTTCTCTAGGGGAAAATTATGTCTCAACTTAAGAATATTTTTGATTATGTATTTTGTATGAAATACTACTTTTCTTTCTGAATGATGTTTCTTTTGCATTGTTAGGTCATTAAATTGCCAAAACTGATAATTGCGTAACCAGTGTTCTGGCCACAATAAGGCCAAAAGATGCTATCACTGATAATAACAATAACTATCTTTTGCTTAGTGCTTATTCTGTCTACAGACCTGCTTTTAATTTTTTTCTTTATATCATTTAATTCATAGGGAAAATGCACAAAACACTTTCTTGTTAGTGTTTGTTTAGTCTCTCAGTCATGTCTGGCTCAATTGCAACCCCATGAACTGTAGCTCTCTAAGCTTTTCTGTCCATGGCACTTCCCAAACCTTTTCTATTGCTTTAAAGTGCTCAACAAGCACCTCCTGGTTCAAGAGTATAGCCTATGTCAGAAACCAAGACCATGCTTTGATTTCTGCATTACACTGCTCTGAGTTTGGACATATTATCAAATACTCTCTTAATGTCACTCAATGTGATTAAAATAAAATTTTAATATATTTATAATTAATGTAGATAACACATGCAATGCATTGTCTTGGAGTAGGGGGTCAACAACTGGGACAAATTTGGCACACTCCCTGATTTATATGATCTGTCTGTGAGCTAAACATGGTGTGTATATTTTGGAGTGTTTTAAGGAAAAAACAAGAGGTAACACGTGAAAAGTTTATGAAATTCAAACTAAGTCAAGTTTTATTGGAACAGCCACATCTACACATCCATGTGTTTACATATTGTATATGGCTGCCTTAACATTATGTGATGGTCTGTTTCATGTGCTAAATTCATTAGACTATAGTATTCATCTGTTTAATCCAACATTAATCTAAGTATTTTGAAGACGTGGTCCACATTTACAGCCAACTGACATCAAGTAAAGGGGACGAACCTCAACAATGAAGGTGAGGCTCACCCTATCGGTGGAGGCCTTTAGAGCAATACTGAGGTTTTCTGGAAAATAAGAAGACTGTAATATCAATTCTCTCCCAACCTTCCAGTCTGCCAGTCTGCCCTAAAATTTTTAAATTAAAGACTGCAGCAAAAAAATTAATAATTAAAATTATTTAAAAATTACATCTGCAGTTATTATTGATCACATGCTTATTATTTTCTGTGTACAATGCCTACTTTTTATGCTCTATTTCACATAACTCTGTTGGATATATATAAAAAAAATTGTTCTGAGGACAACATTGAACCAGCAGGGATACTGTGTAGCCAGAGTTAGAGAAGTATCCAGGTTAGAGGGTGGATTTGATTCAATAAAAGACACTTAACTATTCACCAGAAAAATGAGAGAGGAAGATGGCAATGGGAGTATAGTACCTACGCTGCATTTGCATCACTTATTGTACAATTTCTGTAATTACATCTCAATTAGACTCTGTGAAAGGTCATAATGTTCCCTAAGTATTGTGATACAATAAAACACACTGAATACAAAACTTTTGAACAATAGCCATTGAAGAATCTCTTTCTATATTCTAAGCATTCTTAGTTTTCACATTTTTTTTGGATGTGATCAGATTCTTTTTCTAATTTGAGAAAAATTGCTTTGCAATGTTATGCTGTTTCTGCTGTGCCACATTGCGAATCAGCCATAATACATATATCCTCACCTCTTTTGTTTTCCTCCACCCTGCCCCACACCCTTCTCCCTCATTCCACCCATCTAGGTCACCACAGAATTGAGCTCCTGTGTCATATAGCAGCTTTCCACTAGTTATCTATAAATCACACCAACCAATTACTTTCACACATAGTAGTGTATATATGCCAAAGCTATTTTCTCCATCTGTCCCACTCTCTCCTCCTATGGTGCCACAAGCCCATTCTTTATATCTGCATCTCCCTTCTTTCCCTTCAAATAGATTCATCAATACAATTTTCCTAGATTATATATATGTATATACACACACATTAATATGCAATATTTGTTTTTCTCTTTATAACTTACTTCACTCTGTGTAACAGCCTCTAGGTTCATCTACCTCACTAGAACTGACTCAAATTCATTCTTTTTCATGACTGAGAAATATCCCATTGTATATATGCGCCATGTTTTCTTAACTGATTCATCTGTTGATGGATATCTAGCCTGCTTGCATGTCCTGGCTGCTGTAAACAGTGGTGCAGTGAACACTGGAGTACATGTGTCTTTTTGAGTTATGGTTTTCTCAGGGTGTATTTCCTGTAGTGGGATTTCCTGGTCATATAGCAGTTTTATTTTTAGTTTTTCAAGGAACCTCCATACTATTCTCCACAGTGGGTGTACCATTTTCCATTCCCACCAACAGTGTAAAAGGTTTCCCCTTTTTCCACACCCTCTCCAGCATTTAATGTTTGTAGATTTTTTGATGGTGGCTATTCTGGTTAGTATGAGGTGATAACTCACTGTAGTTTTGATTTTCATTTCTCTAATAATTAGTGATAAGGAGCACCATTTCGTGAGTCTCTTGACCATCCATATGTCATCTTTAGAGAGATGTCTATTAAGATCTTCCACCCATTTTTTGATCAGATTGTTTGCTTTTTATTATTATTATTATTATTATCTTGAGTTCCATAAGCTGTTTATATATTTTGGAGATTAATTCCTTGTCTATTGCTTCCTTTGAAAATATTTGCTCCCATTCTGAACGTTGTCTTTCATCTTGTTTATGGTTTCCTTGGCTGTGCAAAAGATTTAAAGTTGAATTAGGTCCCAAAGAAAGTGAAAGTGGCTCAGTCGTTTCCAACTCTTTGCTACCGCATGGACTATACAGTCCGCGGCACTCTCCAGGCCAAAATAGCAAGAGTGGAAGATCCAGGGGATCTTCCCACCCCAGGAATTGAACCCAGGTCTCCCACATTGCAGATAGGTCCCAATTGTTTATTTTTGCTTTTATTTTTATTATTTTAGAAGATGGGCCAAAAAAGATCTTGCTGTAATTTATATCAAAGAATGTTCTTCCTTTTATTTTTTTTTTCCTCTTAGAGTTTTATACTGTCTAGCCATACATTTAGGTTTTTAATCCATTTTGAGTTTATTTTGTTTATGGTGTTAGGTAGTGTTCTAATTTCATTCTTTTAATGTACCTGTCCAGATTTCAAATATCACTTATTGGAGATGCTGTCTTTTTTCCATTGTATATTCTTGTCTCCTTAATCATAGATTAGGTGCCCATAGGTTCATGGGTTTATCTCTGAGCTTTCTATCTGGTACCATTTTCCTATGTTTCTATTTTTGTACCAGTACCATACTCTTTTGATCACTGCAGCTTTGTAGTGTAGTTTGAAGTTGGGGCTCCTCATTCTTCCTGATTTGTTCTTGTATCTCAAGATTATGTTGGGTATTCAGGGTCTTTTGTGTTTCCATTCAAACTGTAAAAGTTTTTGTTCCAATTCTGTGAAGAATGTCATTGGTAATTTGATATTAATTGTGCTTAATCTGTAGATTGCTTTAATATATCATTTGAATATTCACAATACTGACACAAAACACTATGGAAATTTGTGAGGAGCAGGCTAGTTGTTGTTTTTTTTAATTGGCAAATTTATTTTTGCATATTTTTTATATTTGCTAGACTCTATTTCTATGAGGACGGAGCGAATCACAGATATTCTGCCTTAAAGTTCAATTTCCTGTTATCTAAAACATATATTTCAGCAATATGTGAACCGTAAGCTTCCAGATGTTCAAGCTGGTTTTAGAAAAGGCAGAGGAACCAGAGATAAAATTGCCAACATCCACTGAATCATTGAAAAAGCAACAGAGTTCCAGAAAAACATCTATTTCTGCTTTATTGACTATGGCTTTGACTGTGTGGATCACAATAAACTGTGGAAAATTCTGAAAGAGATGGGAATACCAGGCCACCTGAGCTGCCTCTTGAGAAATATGTATGCAGGTCAGGAAGCAACAGTTAGAACTGGACAGGGAAAGGAGTACGTCAAGGCTTTATATTGTCACCATGCTTATTTAACTTATATGCAGAGTACATCATGAGAAACACTGGGCTGGATGAAACACAAGCTGGAATCAAGATTGCTGGGAGAAATATCAATAGCCTCAGATATGCAGATGGCACCATCCTTATAGCAGAAAGTGAAAAAGAACTAAAGAGTCTCTTGAAGAAAGTGAAAGAGGAGAGTGAAAAAATTGGCTTAAAGCTCAACATTCAGAAAACTAAGATCATGGCATCTGGTCCCATCACTTCATGGGAAATAGATGGGGACACAGTGGAAACAGTGTCAGACTTTATTTTGGGGGGCTCCAAAATCACTGCAGATAGTGATTGCAGCCATGAAATTAAAAGATGCTTACTCCTTGGAAGAAAAGTTGTGACCAACCTAGATAGCATATTGAAAAGCAGAGACATTACTTTGCCAACAAAGGTCCATCTAGTCAAGGCTATGGTTTTTCCAGTGATCATGTATGGATATGAGAGTTGGACTGTGAAGAAAGCTGAGCGTCGAAGAATAGCTGCTTTTGAAGTGTGGTGTTGGAGAAGACTCTTGAGAGTCCCTTGGACTGCAAGGAGATCCAACCAGTCCATCTCAAAGGAGATCAGTCCTGGGTGTTCATTGGAAGGACTGATGTTGAAGCTGAAACTCCAATACTTTGTCCACCTGATGGAAAGAGCTAACTCATTTGAAAAGACCCTGATGCTGGGAGGGATTGAGGGCAGGAGGAGAAGGGGATGACAGAGGATGAGATGGTTGGATGGCATCACCAACTCAATGGGCATGAGTCTTAGCAAGCTCCAGGTGTTGGTGATGGTCAGGGAGGCCTGGTATGCTGTGGTTCATGGGGTTGCAAAGAGTCAAGCACGACTGAGCAACTGAACAGAACAGAAAGCATATATGAATATAGCACAACAGTCTATGGCAAAGACTTGCTTCAATAGTTCTATGCTTTGTAGATTGTATCAATCACTATTCTTTGTTATGTTTGTTTTCAGATAAAAATTCCAAATAATTTTTATAGTTTTACTTAACTATTTAACATTACACATATTCTAATAGGACCCTTCTCTCTATCAGGAGTAGAGATTATAGGTTGAGTAATTGAAAATATACATTTAAAGAATCATTTAGAGGTAATGAGTTAGGCTTAGATATTTTTTTAATTAAAAACAATTGTACTTATCTTTATCAATATTTGCATTTAGTTTGGTTTACTTAAAATAGACATTCTACTTAAATAGATTTTTAAAACAATCTGAGTAAAGCATCTTTATAGATTTTTCCTTTTCCCTAGTCTTTAAAATCATCTCCTTCACCTAATTCAATATTTTAAAACACACTTCTTTTTATCAGTTTTTCAAAAATTTTCACGTGGTCTTCATATAAATAATGACTTTTTGTACACATGTTTAATTTATTCACATAATATTTGTTTGGATTACACAATAAATTAATGCATAAAATAATCAATTAATAAAATTAGCCTAAAATATTTTTGAAGAAGATAGTGATAATTGGCAAGCATCCCACCTGCAAGGTAGCTGAATGAAAGAGAACTGAACTGAGCCATGTTTCCAAGGGAATGGGGAAGATGTATTAGTCTGGTTGGTTACCTAGACAAGATTAGGTGAGTTCTTGGTCAGACAGTCTATGGTATTAGATGGGACCTGTGTGGAGGTGACTCAGAATTGCCCACATTTCAGATGCCTGGGTTATGATTGTCTTCAAAGTGTACCTCTGCTTCTCCCTTGCTGCTCTTTCACCCTGGAACCGTTGCTCTGCTCAGGCCCTCCAAGAGTTTCCATCTCAGAGAAAAAGCTGAGGTCTCACACCAGCCCCTGACTGTTGGCATGACCTGGTATCTTTCAGCCTTGGTAGCATCCCCTGTTGCTCATTCTGCTCTGCCTGCACTGGCTAACCTGTCTTCACACATGCAGACACACTCCTGCCTCGTGGCCTTCACACTGACTCTGCTCTGCCAGCTGTTCCTTCTCATGTACCCAAGTGGATCACCCCTTCATTTCTTTCCGATTTGTAGTCAAATGACTGAACTTGTCAAGGAAAACTCTCCTGGATCCTCAACCTAAATTACACCTTTTTTTTTCCACCCCCAATTTATTCCTAGCTCCTCCCTATTTGATTTTACTTTTCAACACTTATTTGGATCTGACATACTCCATGCTTTACTGAAGTTTCTGTACAGTGTCTGTCTTTTGTACATTGCACAGATGTAAATCACTAATTTTTCAGTTTTGATTTCTTTCATATAATAGTTCTAAACCAATTAACTTTTATAATTTTATTTAACTGAATTTATACATATGTGTGTATTTTGTTAACTACTTTTCTCTAATCCTACAATAATGACTGGGATTTAGGAGATATACAACAATATTTGAGAAGTGAATGAACAAATGGATTTAATGTGCTATTTATTAATCATAGCTATAATTTGCATGAAACATATGGATTAATTTGCAATGAAAAACACATATAATGGAAACTCATTCTTTCAGATAGATTCTTGGAAGCCAGGACAAAAGATATTATTTGTCACAAATTTCTGTCCTCCAACCAGGCATTTCCTTCTGTGAATCTCTGCTTTCTCAAATATTGCCTTTCTTCATCCCTACTAAAAGGAAACATTGTACCCCATGTTGTGTGATAAATGATTGGCACTGGCGATAGGCACAGTCCCAGTTCTGCAGCTGATATGTTGAATGTGACTCAGGAAGACTCTTGCCCACTCCAACACTCTCAGTCCTTCACTTCTGAAATGACTGAACAAGATAAGTTAAATGATCCTTTTTAGGACAACCTTTGATTTTTTTACTGTGACTTGCAGCAAGATGGTGGTATTGGTGGCTAAGCAGATAAGTGATGCTATATGACTTACATTTTTAAAAGATTACAATGGCTTCTATGAAAAGATTAGCCTCTAAGGAAACTAGAGTGGTGGAAGACAACTGTGTCTAGGAAGCTACTGATATTGTCCAAGTGACAGGTGATGTAGTTAAAATTCAACAGATGGGGCTGGGTCTAAGGCGACATGCTTAATCTCAAGGAATATGTTGACACAGGGCTGACAAAACTTGCCAATATATTCAATATGAAGGAAAGAAAAGTTTTTATTCTCAGCAGCTGCCTTTTACTGACAGGATAACAACAGGAATAGTGATAATGCTCATAATTACACATACAGATCACTGGAACATAATATGACTGGTGAAAACATGCTATTAATCTCAGTTGCTAGCAGGATGACATACAATGAAAGATGAAGAAAGGCACTGGGGAAGAGAGATCGCCTGACATGGATTTTCAGGATACAAATATACATATTATGAAGTTGCTTGTAAGTAGATGGAGAGGAATAGGAAGGGTAGCACTCTAAATATAAATAAAATCACTAGTAAAATTTTGCACTCAGGAGCTTAAGTTCCTGGTTTATTCTCACAATGTCATAACAAAAACTGTAGTCTTAGGGTTGGAGTGAGGGTTAAATGACAGAGGTTTGTTTCTCATTACTTTGGAGGCTGGAAGCCCAAGGTCCAGGAACCAGCAAGGTAGGTGTCATTCTAAGGCTTCTTCCCTTAACTGGTAGTAGCTGTCTTCTCACTATGCGCACATGGCCTGCTTTTTCATCTTGCATGGAAAGAGAGAGCAAGCTCTGGTGTCTCTTCCTTTTCTATAAAGAAACCAGTTCTTTTGGGTCAGGTCTCTATCCTAATGACTTCATTTAGCCTTAATCAGCTATTCAAAGACCCTATCTTTTGCATAGTCACATGGAAGTTAGGGCTGACTTCAACACATGAATTTGGACAAAGGACACAGTTCATTTAACAGCTGTACCCATCACACTTTGTGGGATACACAGTATTCTGTAGGGTTTGAGCTTTCCTAGATACACCACATTCATTACATTTTATAAGATGGTGCTCAGGGGCCCAGGCCACCCCTCTGCACAACTCTAGTAAATACCATTCATATTATGTTCCTAGGACAATGATGCCACTGGAACAGTAGTGTTGGCAGGTTGTAGGAAATTGGTAGTGGCCTTTGTGGAGGATGTAGGGCAACACTACAACTGGAATACTACTGACAATAACTAGGATAATTATGACAGGTTTTGGAAATATTTCATTGACCTACTCAGCTCAACTTAATAAAAGAAAATATATCCATGTGACCTAGGGCTGCTTTTTACATAGGATGTTATAAGTATGTTACAAGTTACACAGTATGTTATAAGTTGCAAATCACGGAGATTTCATACTAGGGCATTAAAAAAATGTTTTCTTCTGGTCTTTGTTCCATACCTCTATGTATCAGGAGATAAAAATCTCAAGGTCCTGATATTTTGACTATTTCTCACAATGAAGTCCTATAAGACTGCCCAATCTATTCTGCCAACCTCTTCATCACATCTGTAAGCCATCAACCTTGGAGTAATTTTTTCCAAGTAAAAATAATAAGCTTACACACTTTGTTGTGTTTCAGAAGTCCCTTTTCTTTCTCCTACGTGGCTAGAGGTCTTTTACATAAACTTGGGCTAAACTCCACTATGGCTGTCATCCTGCCAACATACTCATGTTATCTCGTATGTATTCCCTCAAATAAACAAGAATGGAAAATCAGAGTACAATAAGACAAAATGGACAACACGGAAAGCCCGACTAGCACATCAAAAGGCCAGGAAGCTCAGCAATAATGTGTTGGTATTTCTTGACCTTTGTTATAGGCATCTAGAACTGGCCACATAAACCACCGTTCCCTAATGGCAACATCAAGCAGACATATGATACAGCTAGTGGAAAAGGGAGAGGCCCAGTCATTCTACAGCACTGTCTATAACACAACCCACAGCACAGACTAAATGACAACAATAACAGTAACAATAAAAACAACAAAAATTACTTGCAGTTGTTGTAAAAATTCTGCTCCAATTCTTTTTCTTTGCAGGCTAAAATCTATTTTTTAAGCCTCATCTTTTAAAATCCCATTTTTCCCCCTCTTTTTATTTTTCTTTCTTCCTTTTTCATTTTTTAATTAACAATTAAAAATATATATATATATTCTTTTTCAGATTCTTTCCCTTTAAAGGTTACTATAATGTTGAATATAGCTCCCTGCTCTATAGAACAGTCTACCCCAGGTCACAGACCAGTGCTGGTCTGTGGTCTGCTAGGCACAGGGCTGCCTAACAGGAGGTGAGTAGCAGGCACTCAAGAGAAACTTCATTTGGACACAAGCAATACACTTTGGGTGTCACTGTCTCCTATCACCCCCAAATGGGACCATCTAGTTATAGGAAACTAAGCTCAAGCCTCCCACTGGTGCTGCACTATGGGGAGTTGTACAGTTATTTCAATGTATATCACAATATAATAATAATATAAATAAAGGGCACAAAAATGTAATGCACTTGAATCATCCCTAAGCCTTCCCTCTGTCCATGGAAATACTGTCTTCCATGAAACTCGAGCCTGGTGCCAAAAAGGATGGAGACCTCTACTACAGAGTAGGTCCTTGTTGGTTATTTTATATATATACGTGCATGCTAAGTTGCTCCAGTTGTGTCTGACTTTTTGCAACCCTATGGACTGTAGCCTACCAGGCTTCTCTGTTTGTGGGATACTTCAGGCCAGAATACTGGAGTGGGTTGCCTTCCTCCAGGGGATCTTCCCAACCCAAGGAACGAACCCATATCTCCTATGCCTGCTGCAATGGCAGGCAGGTTCTTTGCCACTAGCACCACCTGGGAAGCCCACTTTATATATATATAAGCAGAGACATCACTTTGCCAACAAAGGTCCGTCTAGTCAAGGCTATGGTTTTTCCAGTAGTCATGTATGGATGTGAGAGTTGGACTGTGAAGAAAGCTGAGCACTAAAGAATTGATGCTTTTGAACTGTGGTGTTGGAGAAGACTCTTGAGAGTCCCTTGGACTGCAAGGAGGTCCAACCAGTCAATTCTAAAAGAGATCAGTCCTAGGTGTTCTTTGGAAAGAATGATGCTAAAGTTGAAACTCCAGTACTTTGGCCAACTCGTGAAGAGTTGACTCATTGGAAAAGACTCTGATGCTGGGAGGGATTGGGGGCAGGAGGAGAAGGGGACGACAGAAGATGAGATGGCTGGATGGCATCACTGACTTGATGGACGTGAGTTTGAGTGAATTCCAGGAGTTGGTGATGGGAGGCCTGGTGTGCTGCAACTCATGGGGTCACAAAGAGTCGGACATGACTGAGCGACTGAATTGAACTGAACTGAACTGAGTACGTATATTTTAAGTGAAGTAAGTCAGACAGAGAAAGACAGGAACTGTAGGATATTATTTATATATGTAATCTAAAAATAATGATACAAATGAACTTATTTATAAAAAAGAAGCAGACCCATAGACATAGAAAGCAAATTTATGGTAACTGAAGGGAAAAGTGGGGGGAGGGGGATAAACTGGGAGTTTGGAATTTAAATATTTTCTTTTTAAAAAGCAATATTTTGCATTAGTTTAATTGCTCATCATTTGTATTATATTTCAGATTTATTTTCTATAATTTTTGCCCTTTAAAAAACTTTGGAATATAGTGTAGAAATAATGAATACATATATAGATTTGAAAAGTGAGTAAGGAAAAGTGACTGCCCTGCTTCAGGGGAGAACATATACATTACTCATAGCCCGAAAGCTCCTGGGAGCCCAGGTCTGAGCATTAGTTTGTCTGGAGAATGACCAAACCCTGAACTGTTTTCCAATCATTGCCATTTATTTTCTTCATATTTTACTTCTACATATTTAACAGTATTTTTGTTTGCTTAATAAATGTTTAAGTGCTATATACTTAATTTGTCCAATATATTGTTTAGTTTGGAAAATTCATATAAAAGGAAGTGTGCACTAGAGACTTCTGAGTCTTTCTTCTTTTTCTCAGTGTTCCTGAAACTCATCCATGTTGATGTGAGTAGCTTTCAATCATTTTCACTACTGTGTGATGTCACTGCATTACTTTATTACCTTTGCTAGGGATAGAGTAGGATAATTCAATAGTTTAGAAATCCTACTAGGAATTAATGATAGAAAGAAATTTTAAGGGAGTGTGGGAGACTGTTGTAAGCTAATGACACTCAAGAAAATAATCTAGGAACCCACCAACAATCTACTCTGCCTTGAAGGAAGACCCAGTACATTCAAGCACCTGGCACACTCAAACCACAAATCCTGATAGTCAAAACAGAAGAAAATAGAAAACAAGGTCTGAATGTCATAAGGTGAAGCCAGGGAGTTAATGGTCCTTGAAGAGTAACATTCTAGATGTAGCCAAGACAGAAACAGGCAAAAGTGGAAAGAAACTAGGTGAAAGGGAGCATTGTGCTGAAACTTGGGATAAATTGCCATATTTTAGTGTTTATCACCACTCCTTTGTTAATATATGATTTAAATATCTCATGACTGTCCCAGCGAGACTGTGTAGAGTCAAAGGGGAAACTAATTATGTAAGCTTTGACACCCACTCAAAAATGAAAATGAAGGTGGTCTTCTCCCCTCCTTACTTTTTCTTTGGTTATAAAAATGTAGCCCTGTGTGTTCTCAGGGCTGTGCTCCCTTGCTTGCCCACTATGCTAATAAGCATCTTATGCTAATAAACTCACTCTCTACCTATTGCTTTGACTCACACTGATTTTTTTCTGCTTCAAGACAAAAGAACCTGAGTTTCAGTAAGTCCTGACACCAGGTGAGCAGTTTCAGTTAAAAGACAGTGGGCTTGAGTCCCCTGGGTTCAGGCCTCCAATCTGAGTTTTGGTGGGGTTCAAGTCTCACTCGAGAAGGAGTGCAGTGTCACATTTGTGTTTTCAGGGTGAGCCACGAGTAAGACTGGACTCCAAGCTTTGTGGATGAGGAGTTAGAAAGGTAGTGGTGCGATCTTGGTGCTTTACCTTTTGAGCTGGGCTGTTGACAAGTGTTGCTCGAATTGAATGACACATAGATTGAGGGATAGGTTGAGGTCACTTAATCCTATTCCTGTTGAAACTCAGACTAAGGTTTCACCAGATGGTGAGGGACCATTCCACTCTCATGTGTCCTAAAGCAGAGTCCCTTCCCCAACACACAATGTCCACAGTAGCGCTCATCACAGGGACAGGACAGCCGTGCTCAAAACAAAAAGCTTTCCTTGTCAGCAGAAGCCATGGCTTGGGACCATAAAAGAAGAAAAGGGAGAGAATTTGTCTGTATTTCTGAGCTCCCATTACTTAGACCCCAAGAAAACTCATAGAAATGACTGGTAATAATGTCAATGAGGAGTCATGATATTATAGGGCATACAGATTCTTATTTGCCATTCACTAGCCTGTTCTCGGAGAAGGCGATGGCATCCCACTCCAGTACTCTTGCCTGGAAAATCCCATGGACGGAAAAGCCTGGTAAGCTACAGTCCATGGGGTCGCGAAGAGTCGGACGCGACTGAGCGACCTCACTTTCACTTTTCATTTTCATGCATTGGAGAAGGAAATGGCAACCCACTCCAGAGTTCTTGCCTGGAGAATCCCAGGGATGGCGGAGCGTGGTAGGCTGTCCTCTATGAGGTCGCACAGACTCGGACATGACTGAAGGACTTAGCAGCAACAGCCTGTTCTCAAGCTGAAAACAAACAAACAAACAAAAACAACAAAACAGCATCAGTTACCCTGGGCTTAGTCTGTCTCCTCCATCAGTTCTCAAGATTGCCAACATATTGAGAAAACCTGAAATGCTGACATCGGGTTTTCAGCATTCAGCATCTCAGCATTCCTCCCAGTATTCACGGGAGGAAAGATCCAAGTGAGGGCACAAATAACCACCCAAGGTCTACCCCACAGGACTCCCACATGCAACAGGAGAGGACTATACATTTTCACAAATGTAAAAAACAAACAAAAATTATACAATGACAATTCTTAAACATTTCCAATCAATTAAATTGCAAACGGATTTCAAGGCTTATAAATAGCTTGTGTAAGAAGCTTTCCGCAGGAAAGAGCTCCCTGCAGTGGCCCCTTTGTCTGTCACTAACCTTAAACCAGCTGCCCCCATGCTCTACTCATCTTCATCCCAAACACACCTTCCAAATCCTTTCATCATGCCATACTTTGCCTAAGATGTTGATGCTTCCCACAGATCAAAGTGGTAGAAATGAAGAATAAATAATTAATCCATGCCAGATCTCTTCTCCAGCTTCCCTTCATCCATCCCACAAACTATGTGAAGAAGACAATATCTAAAGAACACAAAAAGTGGCAAGCCTGCACACAACGGGAGATGGCAATGACTCTGACCTTCCATGTCAATGATTAGCTGAAATTACTTCTGTTACTCTTTAAAAACTTTCATGGCCCAGCAGAATCTTTGGAGGTGGTTTTGGGGGGACACTGATGGACATGAGTCCACCTTCTCCCCCAGATGGCCAGAATTCTGATTAAAGCAACTTTTCTTCCTACCAACATTTTTACCTTTTGAAGATTGATTTTTGAGTAGTGAGCAGCAGACCTGATCTGGTAACACTTGCAGAGGTGAAACACCATATTCTTACCTTGCTATATTGTGTTCTGTGATGGTACACAGCTTGAACATGTAGGATATTAAGAGATATCTGTTTACTTCAAAAATAAACATTTCTGACTTATAATTAAAATTGCCAATGAAAATTTATCTGCAACCAAACTGAGTCCAAAAAGTAATTGAATTCCTACAATGATGATTATATATTCCTAGTTAATGTTCTCAAATGTGTATACGCATTTGCTGATTAAACGACACGCAGTGGTCTCTAATGAAACCCTTCACCCTTTTTACTAAAAGGACTACTGATTGATTCAAAATTAGGCAAAACTGAGTTTTTGGTTTCCTAGGGAAATGCCAAATCCAATTATAGTTTCTAACCACAAATAAAAGAAATTCCACCACCCCCCCACCCCGTTTCATGTAGTGTATTGTTTGTGTTGGGTTGGGGTCAGATTATGATTACAATCACTTTGGTAAGTTTTTACGATTATCAGACAAAGAAGCAGCAGTATATATGAACTACCCAGAACTCCATATGAATCAAGCTTTATCCAAAGATGAAATTCACATTTTAACATTTCACAAATACAGGTAAAACTTTAAGCATTAATCAGTTCTCAAGACAATTCTTTTTGCAGAATTGTTCTTCCAATATTTTCTATTAAAAATTTAGTACCCCTATCCTTCTTTGCCAGGGACTCAACTTCAGTGTCCTTCTCTGAGTCATAAAAATGTATGACAGCCTGTATGTGTGCATCTTGAATGTCTGAGAAAAGACGTGATTAAAAACATGTGACAGATGAGCATGTCTACCCCTTACTAGGTAGGGAAGAGGTTTTGTTTTTCTTACTTGAGATACTGAATGATTTTCCCCTGTCTTCCAATCTATTCCCTCTGTCTTGATTCTTTGCCTGCAGGCATACTTCCAGTGTGTCCCAAGAGTAATGGTTGAGTGATGGAGCTGTGTGATGCCATCATCCTGCTGCTCACAAATGGGCAGGCTTACATCTAGATGATTGTTGCTAGGATCTTTTGGGGCTGCACTCCTGCTCTCTGACTCTGTGGATGGGTCTGGTGCTCGGGGAGCTGTGATACCCATTTCCCACAGCACAAACCCCTTCTATAGCCCTTTATGTGAGGTGGCCTTATTTTCAGGCTGCGGTAGTGTCTCTCCTGGTTTCTTTCCTGCTTTGATTCCCACCCAGTAGCTCTCATGCAATTGTAATTTTAATTGGACTTAGAAAAACAAAATGTAATAGAGTTTCTAAAGAGGTATTCTGATTGCTTTAAAAAGAAACTATCTTGTCCTGGAAGAGATGAGACAAACTGGGAGGGTGGAGTAGAGCAGGGTGAAAAGTATTTTTAATCTACTTTTATGAAGATTCTTTCACTTATCCTAGCTGTATATTGCATGATGGGCTAGTATTTGTGATTTCAGCCAAATTTCAGCATTCTAGTATTTCTCCAAAACTCTAGAAATCTTTGCCTATTAATCCATATGTATGGATTTACATTTATATCTATATATAAATATCATTTTTAGTGTTTCTTTTGATAGGAAGCTTGAATGAAGCATCTCAGGATGGACTAGCCAGAATCAACACCTTCTGTTTTTCTTCTCTTGCTCCATCCCTTATGTCAGGAGGTCCAGGCTAAGTTCTAAAGAGAAGCTCATTTATCTCTCTAATGGAGAGATAAGGCCAGCTGACAGGTAGTACCAGTACCCAGATGTGTGAGTTGGGGCCAGCCTCATGAGTGAGCCTAGTTAAGATCAGAAGATCTGTCCATGATATATACAAAATAATCATGGTTTTAAGCCCTTTTTGTGTTGGAGAGATTCATTATGCAGCAACTGATAACTGAAATATAACACTAAACCATAACTGAAGTTATCCTTTCTATTTATGTGTGTTATCTGGCTCCCATGTGTCAAAACCAGGAAGACAGAGACATTGTTTGGACCACTTACTGCTGAAATACCAGTGCATACATCACAGTCTGGCATGCAGTACATACTCTATCAATATTTGATAAATAGATAAACAATATATATTTAATCTTATGGGTTCCACATTGAAACATGCTAAAATGGAAATAGTTACTGGGGTTGAAAAGGTCTAAATTTGAATCTGATTTAATATTCACTAAACAGGCATATGGCTTTGGGAGCAATGCATAGTCTTTCTAAGTTTCATAGTCTATAAAATGAGGATCTTAATACTGTAAAGGTTTATTGTGATTGTTGAATGAGATAGCACTAAATAAATGCCTATCACAGCATTTGTTTTAGTAAATGACAATTGTGAGGATGAGGAAGCCATAAATAGAGAAATAAAGTGGTAGTGTGACTTAATAATTGGTGATATATGTATAAATGAAGGGTAAACCTTATCTAAAATGACTCTATTTTAGAGACTTAAAAAATTGAGCTGTACTCAGGAGTACAGGTAACAATACCATCTCAAAATTGTCGGGCATTTATGGGTATAGCTTTCCCAATAATAACAAAGATAATTTCCCTCTTACCTGATCTATAAAGAGCATGTATTTGGGAGAAATGTCTGCCTGTGGAGGGCAGCAAATCCTTATGACCCACGTGAAGGCAGTTCCATGACCTTGGAGTTTCTAACATAATTCTCTACCCAACAGTGACAATGAATGTAGAAAAGCGTATTTTGAAAAATGTTTTAGGGAGACTTCCCTAGTGGCCTAGTGGTTAAGACTTTGCACTTCAAATGTTGCGAGTGCCAGTTCAATCCCTGGTTGAGGAACTAGGATTTCACATGCCGCATGGTTTTGGCATAGAACCTAATAACGTTGTGCAGTCTTGGAGATTAAGTGGGATAAGACATGTAAGGCATAAGAGCTTGGCAAATAGGAAATGGTTTCATTAATTTGAGTGACTTTTAAAACATCAAAGTATTATGGCATGAGGGGGGTCTTCCCAGGTGGCTCAGGAGATGCAGATTCAATCCCTGGATTGGGAAGATTCCCTGGAGTAGGAAATGACAACCTGCTCCCGTATTCTTGTCTTGAAAATTCCATGGACAAACCCTTGTGGGCTATAGTTCACAGGGCTGCAAAGAGTCAGGCATGCCTGAATGACAGAGCACACACAGCACATTATGGTATGGGACAAATGGGCCATCAAAAAATCTAAGAGGAAAATTTCATTGACAATAGTTAATTAGATACAGAATATTTCAAGACATTTAAGAAAATGCGAACATTGATAATTTTCATGGAAGTTATTCTGAGAGTTTAAATGTTTCTGTGTAGTATTTATATTCATTTTCAAGTCATTTTTCTTTTCAGAAAGTAAAGCAAAAGCCTTCGCATTTTGGTGTCCTGTTGTTCTGACATTTTTATGCCCAAAGACCTTGCTATGTAATTTCCTGTAGGTCACATTCAGCTTTGTCATATCTTGTGAAGCATTAGCTGTGAATTCGCTTTTAGCATCCTGTGCATAGAGGAATATTGTTTTTCAGGGCTTTACTTAAGGAATAAAACTCTTGAGTCATTTTTCAATAGGTAGTTAAATATGCCAAATAAGTGAGGGAAAATCTAACACTTCATAAATAGACTGGAAGGTAGTGAAAAAACACTTCCAATATTCTTTCTTCACTTATATCATTCTATTTTCATTGAAAACCCTTTTTTGGGGTAAAGGGAAAAACTTAATTTTGATGTGACAACTTAGAAATAGTAAGTACAATTATTCATTAAAATAAACTCCCAGAACTTCAGATGATTTCCTACTAAAAAATCTATTTTCAAAATAAACCATGCTGCTGCTAAGTCACGTCAGTCATGTCTGATTCTGTGCGACCCCATAGATGGTAGCCCACCAGGATCCCCAATCCCTGGGATTCTCCAGGCAAGAACACTAGAGTGGGTTGCTGTTTCCTTCTCCAATGCATGAAAGTGAAAAGTGAAAGTGAAGTCGCTCAGTTGTGTCCAACTCTTAGCGACCCAATGGACTGCAGCCCACCAGGCTCCTCCGTCCATGGGAGTTTCCAGGCAAGAGTACTGAGGTGTTGATATATTTCATTGAGATTTTCTAGTGTCTTTGCAATTTCTTAAGGTAATATCTGTGTGCCAAGTGCTGTTAAGGGTCAGGTTTTTCTCTCTACAAGTTAGCCTGCAACAGTTCCAAAGATGCCGTGGAAGACATAAGATGCCTGTTCCAAAAAGAAAGGAATGCCCACTACTCATGACGAAAGCAATAGCCAGAATATCAACATTTCTGTTGGCCACCCAAGTGCTGATACCCATGAAGCAGTGATGAGGGGACCAGGTGTTGGCTAAACACTCAGCAGGTTGTATCATAGAAAAGAGTCCCGAGCTTAGAGAGCCCAAATCATTTACAATGGGCTCTAAGCAAACCTGCCCTTGATTTTGGAAGGAGAGAAACATCTCTTAGAGGATAATCTGGAATAAAGGTAGCAACATCTCTACTTTCAAGACATGCAGAAATGTGCTAGACCCTCAGAGGATTGACTGTAAATGCTGTGATGTCACTATCTTCTCACCTCACTCTCTTCAATTCAACTATTAAGTTAGGGACTTCCCTGCTGGTCCAGTGGTGAAGACTCCGTGTTCCAATGCATGGGTGAGTATTTGATCCCTGGTGGGGAATTAAGATCCCACATGCCTTGCAACCAAAAAACCAAACAGAAAACAGAAGTAATATTGTAACAAGTTCAATAAAGACTTTAAAAATGGTCTGCATAAAAAAAATCTTAAAAAAGCTAAAACTTATTGAGAAAGTTAGTCGCTCAGTTGCGTCTGACTATTTTTGACCCCAGGGACTGTAGACCTACCAGGCTCCTCTGTCCATGGGATTCTCCAAGAATACTGGAGTGGGTTGCCATTTTCTTTTCCAGGGGATGTTCCCAGTCCAAGGATTGAACCCAGTTCTTCTGCATTGCAGGCAAATTACCTGGTTACCTGGCAAACCTTAATATATAATATTATATATATATATATACATAAAATATGATATAATACAAATATTTTATATATTTTAAATACTTATTTATTTGACTGTGTTAAGTCTTAACTGCAGCTCAGGGCATCTTCACTGTGGCATGCAAGATCTTTTCACTGTGGCACATGGACCTCTTTCTTTAGTTGTGGCACACAGGCTCCAGAGGGCATAGGCTTAGCTGCTCCATGGCATATGGGATCTTAGTTCCACAACCAGGGATTGAACCTGTGTTTTCTGCATTGGAAGGTGAAGTCTCAATCACTGGAACACCAGGAAGTCCCGCTATTTAATATTTTTAAGGCTCCATAACTTTTATCAATGATTAAAAGTGTATACTAAATGTTCTTGAAGTATTACGATTTCTATTACCTTCCAATACTCAATAAATGTTCATTTATTCAACAAGAATGTGTAAAGCACAAGCTATGTGCTAGGCAATGAGTATCCAGAGCTGAAGATAGCAGTTTCCACTGTCAAAGGACATAGACTCTATTTGGAAAGACATGTAATAAAGAAACATGTATTCATTTTCAGGATATGTTACACTTTTTTGTTGTAGAAATATTTTTATTTTTGAAAAATAACACACATCAAAAATAAAACAATATGCACAAACTCATAAACTAGTATAGAACAAACATCTGGACACCTGAACAAGGACACTATGTCTTTCTTTATAATTATTAAAATTATACTGTCTCTCTTTTCCTCAAAAGTTACCACTATCATAACATTTATTATTCATAGTTTCTTTACTTTTCTTTATCCTTTTAACACTTACATTTACCTTCCATTGGGGCTTCCCTGTTGGCTAAGATGGTAAAGAATCTGCCTGCAATTCAGGAGACCCAGGTTAGATCACTGGGTGGGGAAGATATCCTGGATGGCAACCCACTTCAATATTCTTGCCTGGAGAATCCCACGGTCTGAGGAGCCTGGTGGGCTACAGTCCATGAGGTCCGAAGAGTCAAAACCAACTGAGCAACTATCACTTTCACTTTCTGCCAATTGCTGAAATACACATAAATGGGAATTACACAATATGCATTTTTTCCTACAGCTTTTTCCATTTAACATTGTTTCTAAGATTGTTTCTAAGATTAACCCATGTTGCTGAATGTAGCTGCAGTTTCTTCATTTGCATTGCTTCGTGGTTTTCTGGTATGTGTGTTCATGTATAAGAACAGAGAACATGTATTTACTCTTTTTTGCAATTATGATTTTTGACATTGCTTACAGTTTCTGGCCATGATGAAAATTCTGACTTGAATACTCTATTTTCTACATTTAACCTGTTAGTTTTCCCTACACTGGACTCAGAGATATATTATGTGGTATATCCGTGAGTTGATAGCACTTTGCACAGAATGGAATGGCCTGCTGCTGCTGCTGCTAAGTCGCTTCAGTCATGTCCAACTCTGTGCGACCCCATAGACGGCAGCCCACCAGGCTCCTCTGTCCCTGGGATTCTCCAGGCAAGAATATTGGAGTGGGTTGCCATTCCCTTCTCCAGGAATGGCCATATAGCCTTATGAAAAGCTTTGTTGAATTAGGACCAAAAAAAAATTGATTTGTTGAACAAGTTAATTGAATTTGGTGGTAGGAAAGTGGAATTTTGAAGGAAAATTGAAACAAGCCAAGAGTAATTTTCTTCACAATTAGAGAAGAGAAAGAGATTTTCAGTGGAAAGCATTAAAAAAACAACTTGCTCCATGGCATTCCATCACCATTTCCTTTTATTCCAAACTCTACGAACAAAATTAAAAGTCCTTGCTTATACACTGAAAGAAAAAATCATGAAGATTGCTAGCACTTGAGAGTGAGAACAGATATGAGCTCTTCACAGGGAGAATGTAGACCATTAGATTACACTGATCAACAACTTTCGCCCTCTATATTTAAGCTTAAATTTCACCGGTCTTCAGTATTGTCCAATTTATTAAGTTATTTGTTACGCATAAAATATTTTTAAATTTCAAAGCTTAACAAAATATATGTGTGGATGCTCAATTGCTTTAGTCGTGTCCAACTCTTTGCGATCTTACGGACTATATCCTGCCAAGCTCCTCTGTCTATGGGATTCTCAAGCAAGAATATTGGGATTGCCGTGCCCTTCTCCAGGGGATCTTCCCCATCCAGGAATCAAATCCATGTCTCCTGTGTCTCTTGCATTGCAGGCAGATTCTTTACCCATTAAGCCACCTGGGAAGTCCCATCAAAGCAAATAGGTAATCAAAAAACAAAAAATCTTTTCCTACCTGCCAATTAAGAATTAATAGGCACTGCAATTATTTTTAAATAGCCATGAGTCAAAGATAGTCTAAGGGTGATGAGAATCTTTTGGGAAGATGACAGCATTTATCCCCCTCACTCTCAAATTCCCTAAAGATTTGAGATATCTTGCAAGCAAAATGCACATAACAGAATAGGGTAAAGAAAGCAGAAATATGTGAAAGTTAATTTAGAAGAAAATCTGAGGAGATACAGTTACAGGGTTTGAATACCTTATTGCCTCTAGATTATTCCTAAGATGAAAGGAAACGTTTGCATTCAGTTCAGTTCAGTTCAGTCACTCAGTCATCTCCGACTCCTTGCGACACCATGAATTGCAGCACACCAGGCCTCCCTGTCCATCACCAACTCCCAGAGCACACACTAACTCACGTCCATCGAGTTGGTGATGCCATCCAGCCATCTCATCCTCTGTCATCCCCTTCTCCTCCTGCCCTCAATCCCTCCCAGCATCAGAGTCTTTTCCTATGAGTCAGCTCTTCACATGAGGTGGCCAAAGTACCGGAGTTTCAGCTTTAGCATCATTCCTTCCAAAGAACACCCAGGACTGATCTCCTTTAGAATGGACTGGTTGGATTTCCTTGCAGTCCAAGGGACTCTCAAGAGTCTTCTCCAACACCACAGTTCAAAAACATCAATTCTTCAGTGCTCAGCATTCTTCACAGTCCAACTCTCACATCCATACATGGAACAAATTAGATGCTAGAAAATAGAGAGTTGGCAAAAACAGTCCTGTTTCTAGGGTCCATATTAAGCACAGTTCAGTGATAAAGAGAAGGGGGAGGGGAAATAACGCTGTCTATAAGGCTCTCAAGAGGGAGGAAAGCTGTGGGTTAAGACACACACTGTTCTAGAATGAAATAAATGCCAACTCATCATAATTTTCACAATCCAACATCACACTCTTCTGAAAGAAAATGAATGTTACTTTAGTTGCACAAGATATATTTGGTACCATTACATATACTCCTAGAAATAAGTGAAAGGGGATTAATAAAGGTAAGACCTGAGCAGGGCAAAACAGTGGCATGAAATGCCAAAGTGCTTTATTTTAAATTTCCATTTTATTTGTTTTTTCCCACCAGGAGATACACATTTCCCACCCTCAAAAATGCTATGCTTTCAACCAACTGTTACATTATTAGCCAGCAGATTTTTGCAGAAACTAATGCTTGTGGCCATTGATATGTAAGTGAATATTGAAATACTCTGGTCAATAATGTTTGCATAACAAAAGACATATTAAAACATCTCCAGAATGATGTGTTTATTAAGTCCTAGTCCATGATGTTCAAAATATTGCTCTAGTCATTTTTAGTCTTTCTTTGTTGGTGAGGACATTTATGTTATACTATTAAAAAATTTCAATTATACAATACAGTATTATCAATTAGAGTGAAAACTGATAAGTGATGAAAGCAGTGAAGGATCAGTGGGATCCTTCACAATGTATACACATATCAAATCATCACGTATTATACTTAAGTGCAATGTAATTTTACCAGCTATACTTCAATAAAGCTGATTTAAAAAAAGCTCTACCCAAATCAAAATAACCACCACCTTTAGTTATTGGATGTGGAATTTCAGAAGAGATTATTGGGCTTAGGCTGCTGAGACTCACATTTCATCTGTCATGAGATGGGTCTGTCATTCAATGAACAGGAGCATGGGGCCTCCGATTGCAGGAAGATTTCATTTGTTGTTTGATTAGGAAAATTTCTATATTTCCCTCATCAAAAGATAAGTCAACTATTGTATCATTGAAATGGACATGGTCTGCAGAGAACAAGATGGTTCAGGGGGTGAATCTGAGGTTGAGTCTGACTTTCTCCCTCACTCACTTGGACTCACTGGTCACTTAGCATCTTTTCCTTTTCTTGGTTTCCTTTTCTCATAGATGAAGAAATAATATCTTATGGAGGAGTGTGAATTAATGTACATCAGCTCCATACATTAATTTTCTGGCACTATCTGAAGCTCTGTTTTTAGTTTTTCAGGGTCAGATTTGTGATCAGCAGGAAGAACACTAGGGTTTGTCTTGGAGGTCTGCTTTGGCTATGAAAAAAGCAGATGCCATATGACTGCCCAGGACTTCTCTGATCAGATGACTCCCATGGTCCTTTATTCTGTGACATCTAGATCTTCTTTAGCTCTCTTATAACTGTGTTCTATCTTGGAGATTCTTTTTTCCCCAGTAATTTTCATTGCTTTATTATTATTTTTTTTAATATGGATGTGAGATTAGCAGTGGGAAGTCTGAGTCCTTCTTATTAAAAAATTAAAATTATCCCTAAATATTGGCCTGGCACAGTGTCCCCACAGTGGTACCACTAATCTCTTGTATTTGATTGGTCATCATGGCGGCCTGTGGTTTCACTCTTATTAAGGTTCTTAAACACCTTATTCAACAACTGCCTGGCAGTCCTGTTGCCCAAACACACAGAAACTTGAGAAACAGAAAGCAATGTAGCTTAATCATTTCTAGTGTGATGAAGATAATGGAAATTTACCACCCACATATTGTGGAATAGAATGTAAACACTAGTAGAGACATGCCACAGTGGAGGCTGGTGAACAAGGCCATGGGGAAGTGCCCTTTGCTTTGCTGGGAGGATGATCAACAGCATAATTAATTCTAACTAACTGCTCCCTGTTTCTGTGCTGGACTGCAAGGCCACAACTTTTGTCTGAGAACAGGAAACATTTGCATCTTTGGGACATGTAGGAAAAAGCTCTAACCAAACACAACAATTCCAAACTTTATTTCAGATCATGGCACAAGCCTGTCAGTTTTGACAGTCACTTTTTATTAAAGAATTGTCCCAACTCAATTTAGAGTGTGTTACCTTTTATTTTTCTCAGTGACATTTCCTCATTTCCTCCTTTTTGCTCTTGCTCCAGCATCAGATTACTTTTCAAAAGTCAACCTTCCACTTCTTATTTTCCTCACATATTCTTTGTCTCTTTACCATCTTTATAACCACTCAATATTTATTTTTTTAATTAATTAATTATTATTTTTTTAATTTTAAAATCTTTAATTCTTACAGGCTTTCCCAAACATGAACCCCCCTCCTACCTCCCTCCCCCTTACATCTCTGTGGGTCATCCCCATGCACCAGCCCCAAGCATGCTGCCCCCGTACGTCAGACATAGACTGGCGATTCAATTCTTACATGATAGTATACATGTTAGAATGCCATTCTCCCAAATCATCCCACCCTCTCCCTCTGAGTCCAAAAGTCCGTTATACACATCTGTGTCTTTTTCCTGTCTTGAATACAGGGTCGTCATTGCCATCTTTCTAAAGTCCATATATATGTGTTAGTATACTGTATTGGTGTTTTTCTTTCTGGCTTACTTCACTCTGTATAATCGGCTCCAGTTTCATCCATCTCATCAGAACTGATTCAAATGAATTCTTTTTAACGGCTGAGTAATACTCCATTGTGTATATGTACCACAGCTTTCTTATTCATTCATCTGCTGATGGACATCTAGGTTGTTTCCATGTCCTGGCTATTATAAACAGTGCTGCGATGAACATTGGGGCACATGTATCTTATTCTATTTCTATCATAATCATTCAGCAGATAAAGATATGTAAACTGAGAAAGTTAGATAAGTTGTCTAAAGTGATATTGCCAGTTAACAGCATAGCTGAGATTCAATCCACTTGATGAGAAGGAGAGAGAGAGAAGCCACTTCTTATTTAAATCAAGGATTGTGAAGGGTAGAGAATTCAGTAAGAAGTGGCTTGTCTCTCTCTCCTTCTCATCAAGTGGATTGAATCTCAGCTATGCTGTTAACTGGCAATATCACTTTAGACAATTTATCTAACTTTCTCGGTTTACATATCTTTATCTTCTGAATGATTATGATAGAAATAGAATAAGATATTACATTGGTGCAAAAGTAATCACAGTTTGTGCATTGTTGAAATTAGCCATTTGATACAGGAATACATTCTTAAGTAAATGTGATTATTTTATACATTATTTTAATGTACATTTCTTGCTTTGTGATTTTTTTTTGGTTAATGAGTTATTGCTGTTTGTTTTATATTTATTTTAGACTGGAAATTATGTTAGACAAAAAGCAAATATGAGAGGTTTTCTTATTAGAGGTCAAAATAGATCATTAAGCATCAGAGACAACTCACAACATCAAAAACACATTTGGCCCAGGAACCGCTAATGAGTGTACAGTACAGTGGTGGTTCAAGTTTTATAAAGGAGATCATAGCCTTGAAGAGGAGCACAGTGGCTGGCCACTGGAAGTTGACAATGACCAATTAAGAGCATCATCAAAGCTGACCCTCGTACAACTGCAAGAGAAGTTTCCAAAGAACTCAATGTCGGCCATTCTATGGTTATTTGGCATCTGAAGCAAATTGGAAAGGTGAAAAAACTTGATAAGTGAGTGCTTCATCAGCTGACTGTAAATTTAAAATATGATCATTTTGAAGTGTCATCTTCTCTTACTGTAAGCAACAACAACAAACCATTTCTCAGATTGTGACTTTTGACAAAATGTAGATTTTTTATAAAAACTGGAGGAGACTGGTTCAGTGGTTCAATTAGGAAGAAATGCAAAAGCACTTCCCAAAGCCAAACTTACACCAAAAATGTCATGGTTGCTGTTTGATTGTCTGTTGCCGATCTGATCCACTATAGCTTTCTAAATCCCACAGAAGCTATTATATCTGAGAAGTATGCTCAGCAAATCTATGAGATGCACTGAAAACTGCCATGCCTGCAGCCTGCAAGGGCCCAATTCTTCTACATGACAACACCTGACCTCACGTACATAGCACAACCAAGGCTTCAAAAATTGAACAAATTGGGCTAAGATGTTTTGTCTTATCTGCCATATTCACATGGATTCCCACAAACCAGCACTTATTCAAGCATCTCGATAACTTTTTGCAGGGAAAATGCTTCCACAGCCAGCGTGTGTGTGCTTAGTCGCTCAGTCATGTCTGACTCTTTGTGACCCTATGAACTGTAGCCCACCAGACTTCTCTGTCTGTGGGATTCTCCAAGAAAGAATACTGGAGTGGGTTTTCATGCCCTCCTCCAGGGGATCTTCCCAACTCAGGAATAGAACCCTTGTCTCTTATGTCTCCTGCATTGGCAGGTGGGTACTTTATTACTAATGCCACCAGGAAAAGGAGGCAGAAAATACTTTCCAAGATATTGTCAAATCCTGAAGCACAGATTTTTATGCTACAGGAATAAGCAAACTTATTTCTCATTGGCAAAAAAAAAAAGTGTTGATTGTAATTGTTCCTATTTTGATTAATAAAGAGTGCTTGAGTGTAGTTATAATGATTTAAAATGCAATTACAGTTGCACCAACCTAATAGTTACACTGGTAGGAATCCTACTAGGGAAAGATAGAGAGGAACTTCAAGAGATCACCATAAACTAGACACCAACCAAAACATCTGGCAACTAAGCAACAATCAAAATATTTTAAAACTAATCAGACATACTTAAACTGTTATCACAGAAACATGGATAAAAGACCTGCATTCGATCTTGGTAAGTCTATAAGATAATAGACCCTGAAAAAAAAAAAAAAAAAAAACTGTCTTCTTGCTCATTGCCAAAAACAGGATTACAGGTGAAAGGGGAAAAAAAAAAAAATTAGGAAAATGGGACATTATACTGAAACCTGAGATGAATTTCTCACCACCCTTCTGCTAATATAATATGATTTAAATAGTGACACGACAGTCCTACTTAGGCCATATGGGGCTAAAGGAGAAACTAATGATGTAAGCCTTGACATCTGCCCAAAAATAAGGAGGAAAGTGGTCTTTCTCCCTTCCCACTTTTCCTTTGATTATAAAGATACAGCCCTCAGTGTTCTCAAGGCTGTTTTCCCTTATCTGCCCACTTGTATCTCTCACAAATGTCCTATGCTAATAAACTTACTCTTTGTCTATCACTTTGTCTCATGCTGAATTCTTTCTGCATTGAAACAAAGAACCTGAGTTTCAGTAATTTCTGAGACCAGATGAGCAGGTTCAGTTAAAAGATAGTGGGTTCAAGTTCCCTCCTAAGTCAGGGACTGTGGGTTCAAGGTTCACTCAAAGGAATGTGATTTCAAGTATGAGAGTGGTCCTCATAAAATTGTTACGAGATTAAATGTTAATATTTTAAAGAGATTAGAACAGTTTGTAAGATACAGTCTTATGCAAATGTTCACTAAAAAAAAAAATCAAATAAGAGCCTATCTACCTCTGAGCAGGAAGGATAGGCTGACAGTTGTCTCAGAAAAATCAAGTGTCATATTATCTGAGGAAGCTGTTCACATCCTCTTTGACTCTGCATTACAGAAGAGCATCCATTCACTCATCTTTCCTCATAATACTTTGGTCAGCACATTAAAATCTTCCTTTTACTTTTAAGTCCTGCCATCATTCTAAACAATAAAATCCATAGTTGGCCAGTTCCTCACACTGGTTCCTCAGTTTTTTTTTTTTCAACTACAAAAATCTTTCCACTTGACCTTTGCTAACCATACTCAGGAAGCAGACTGTACACTGTGAACTGCACAAAAACACAAGTGGTTGATCAAGAGCTGAACTCCATGCAGGCTGAATGGATGGGGCTCTGGTCCCAGGACCATACCCAGTACATTTACATAACTCAAATCTATTAGTCCTTTCTGAATGTTAGCCTTGAAACCCCACTGTCTTAATGCAATGCACTTTGCTTCCAGATCATTCACTTATTAAATCTGTCATCTTCATTTTCGGGGCCCATGGAAAATGCCAGAATACCGACTCTTCTTATTTCTCCATATTCAGCAGAATCTTCCTTGCTAATAATCACTTCCTTTCTAACAAAAATTAGAATCCATGAATAATTACCTAAACCTGTATTTCTAAGTCCTCTGTATTTAGCACATTAAAAAATTATAAATGTGGATGAAAGTGACCACGTTATACATGTATTCACCCAAATAGCTAAATAAAACTGGAGATTCTTATATATTGGGTCACATTGATGGTACCAGAAATTAGCAATCATTCATTTCAGGATTTTACTTATTAATTGTTTTATAATCAACTAAATACCTGTACCTGATTCTCAGTTCAATCTTTTTGTAGTTGTCATAACAAAATTTACCTAATATTTCCAAACTACAAACATCTGACTCATCTTTGACTACTATTTTTAGTGAGAGCAGAAAAAAATGATTAAAGAGAATTTTCCTCATTTTTAACAACTAGATTTACAAATAATCCTAAATATTAACTTCTTCTTTCCTTTATTTTTTCTATTACAAGGAGGGAGCTGTATTCCTTTCCAGATAAATCTATAATCCTTCTCCAGTTGCCTTATTGGTAGCTGAGAACAGTCTCATTTTTCTTTCTAGAGACTTTAACTGTTAATCACTCTTCCATGACCTCCTTTCACTTTGCCTAGCTTCAGTCTCTCTGTTATTGTTAGAATACTCCTATCTGTATTTAAACTTGCTGCCTATCCACTTTCATTCCAACTACCTGCCTTTCACAGGTAACTACTTAAAAGAGTTTTGTATACTCTCCAAAACAGAATCATTATAGGTTTACTCTTACCATTTTGTTTAGGTGATCTTGAGTTAGAAAATCTTTCATACTATTAAATCTGGTGTACATTTTTTCAGGTCTCTCTGATTTCTCTTCACAATCTTCATTTTTTTTCTCCTGGTTGTCAAATGTTAAGACTTCTCATAACTGTCCTGAACCTCTTTTTACTCAGCGTACTTTTAGGAAATGATGATAATGATGATGATGACAGTTATCTGACATTTACTGAGCATGTCCCTTTCTGCCAGATGCTATTAGTATATTTTAACTAATGACATACTCTTAATATCTCCATAAGCTGTCCACTATCATTATTCTCTTTAAAAAATGAGAATACTAAATACAAGTTAATAATCTTACTCAAGCTAATTCAGCTGATGAATGTTAGGTGAAGAGTCAAGTCTGTCAGCACTAGTCAGTCTGCTGCCAGAATTCATGCTTTCCTCCACTCTCTTAAAGAATGCTGTATACAGACTTATATCCCACCCCTTCCCATGGCTTTAGTTATCTAAACATCAGTGATTCTTATATGTGCATCTTTGGCTTAGACAAGATAGTAAGCTGCTTTGAGTGTCACATGACCATCTCCAAGAAACACACACAAATCTTGATTCGTTGTCCCCATTCACAACTACTCAACATATTTAATCTTCATTGCTTCTACTGTCAATACAGAACACTATCATCTACTAGAAGCTCAAGGCAAAATCCCAAGAGTTATTCCTGTCTTTTCTCTTTCTTCCACTTCCCATTATCCAATAAATCAGTAAGTTCCTCTAACTTTATGATCTATGTATTTATTAAAAGCATCTTATTAATCCCATCTCTACTGCCATAGCCCCTAGCCAGGCTACCTCCATGTCCCGCTTGGACTATTGTAGCCTCCCAACTGAAGTCTCAGATTTTTTAACCTTAGCTTCTCCTAAATGTTTCTAATAATTTGTTTTCAGAAAACAAAATAATGTTAGTAATGAATGGATGTTTTGTCAGAATGATGTTTGTAAAGTGGAATTATAGACATGGTGTTGCCTGTTAAAACCCTTTAGAAAGTCCGATTCCCAACAGATAAAAGCCAAAATCCTTAATATGGCCCCAAAGTCTGATCTATCATTTCACCCAGAACTGCCTCCCTCTTCATCTTTCTTCCAGCCACACTTATTAACTTGTAAGCTCTGCATACTTATTGTTTCCTTAGCTTGGAGTTTTCCTTCTTTGTCTACCAAGTTAATGATTACTTATTCCTTGTATCTAATTGAATGCCTCTTTTCTGGATAGGTTTCAGTTGTCTCTTAGACTTTATTGGGTCCTTCTTGGTTTATTTACTTAACAAATTTTTACAATGATCAACCCATTTATGTGTATTTTTTTTAATTTTTATTTTTACTTTATTTTACTTTACAATACTGTATTGGTTTTGCCATACATTGACATGAATCCACCACGGGTGTACATGGGAACGTATGTGTATTTTTAAAAGTACATTTTAACTCAATAGATGGTAAGTTCTATTACAACAGTGTCATTTTAATTTTGATTTCTTTGTGGTTTTGGCTCTTAGCACAGTATACAATACAAAGGGAGCAACTGCCAAACAGCTATTTGGGAGAGTAACTATCGACTTCTTTATAGGAAAATTGCTTTACATATGAGTACAGCTACTTATATGAAGAGTCTGGGCTAGTTAACCTAAATTTGATGGTAGTTAATAACCTCAGACTGTCTTCAACTTTTACATTCTCATCAAATTTTATACTTCTTGATTTGGCATGTATGTATGTGTAGGTCACCTCATGAACTTTGAAATTTGTCCTGTTGATATCTGTTTGTTGAAATAAAGTCTAAAGGGGGTGGTCCTGAGATGGAGGAATAGGATGGGGAGACCACTTTCTCCCCCACAAATTCATTGAAAGATCATTTGAACAGTGAGCAAACTCCACAAAACAATTTCTGAATGCTCGCGGGGGACACCAGGCACCCGGAAAGGCAGCCTATTGTCTTTGAAAGGAGGTAGGACAAAATATAAAAGAGAGACAAAAGAGTTAGGGACAGAGACTCATCCCGGGGAGGGAGTCTTAACACAGCAGAAGTTTTCAAACACCAGGAAACCCTCACCGGTGGGTCTGTGGGCAGTTTTGGAATCTCAGAGCGCAACATAACTGGGAGTAAAAAATAAATCAACAAAACCCACAGATTACATGCCTAATTGGCAACTCCCAGCAGAGAAGTAGCCCAGATGCTCGCATCCGCCAGCAGCAAGCAGGGGCTAAACAGGGAGGAGCAGGCTGCATTGCTTAGAGTAAGAAACGGGCCTGAATGCCCTGAGGGCAATTTGAGGGAGCTAACATGAGATAGCCATCCAAAGTATCAGAGAGAGAGAAAAGAGAGAGAGAGAGAGAGAGAGAGAGAGAGAGAGAGAGAGAACTTTCCTATGAAAAGCTCTAACCTAAGGCACTTCTGGGCCTGCTCACAGATCAAAGGACTGAGCAAATACCAGAGGACAGCTAGCTGACTGTGGAACGGCCTATTCCCTGTCAGAGGCAGGGAGGCAGGCGAGCAACAGACAGAGTTGGAAAGGGGCAAACTTGGCCCCAAGAAACAGCATCCTCTACCAAACTGTGAGTAGGCTCCCAGTTCCTAACCACGTCTTCCTGGGATCCTGGACAGCTGACATACACCAGGAGGGCCACAGTCAGAGATCAGCTCCCCAGCGGAAACACATGGCACACCTGAGATGGTGCTCCTGCTGTGCATCCAGGAAATCCAAAGACTGGGATGGGGGAGGTGATAAGACGCACTGCCCACCTCGAGAGAGTGTACTCGCCAAGCAGCTGGTCGCCTGAGCTGCTCAGACCTGGGAAGGGCACCAAATGCAGACCCAACTGAGTCTGTGCCTTTGTGGAGTACCTGAGAACCTGAACCTGAGCAGCTTAGACCTGGGAAGTGCACACAACCCAGTTCCCGCTTTAGACAGTTCCCTTGTAGAACAACCTGGAGCATGAGCAGGGTAGACTGGGAAATCACACACGCCGAGTGGAGGCAAACCCCGTGTGGCCCAGACACTGAGAGGACTCCCCACACATGCCAGTGATATTTGTTTGCAG
Source organism: Ovis aries (assembly GCF_016772045.2). Taxonomy (NCBI): domain Eukaryota; kingdom Metazoa; phylum Chordata; class Mammalia; order Artiodactyla; family Bovidae; genus Ovis; species Ovis aries. Next base: position 3,372,215 of record NC_056059.1, read on the forward strand.
TGTTCCTCCTTCCCCACAGCGCAACTGAATAAGTGAGCCTAAATAAGTGACCGCCTCCACCCGCTTGTGTCAGGGTGGAAATTAGACACTGAAGAGACTTGCAAACAGAAGAAGCCAAAATAAACAGAGGGAACTGCTTGGGAAGTGACAGGTGCAACAGATTAAAACCCTGTAGTTAACACCAGCTACATTGGAAGGCGCCTATAGACCGCAAGAAGAAGTATAAGCTAGAACAAGGAACTATCTGAAACTGAACTGACCTCACACTGCCTACAACAGCTTCAGAGAAATTCCTAGATATATTTTACTATTATCATTTTTTAAACTTTTGAGCCCTTTATTTTTCCTTTAATTTTCATTTTTATAACCTACTATTACCTTGCAGAAAAAGATCTTATTTTTAAATCAAATTTCAAATATTTTTTAATAATTTTTGCAATTTTTTTTTTTATTTTGTATTTTGAGAGTCTAACCTCTACTTTACATTTTTAATCTTTGCTTTTTGGTATTTGTTATCAATTTTGTACCTTTAAGAATATGGTCTTCAGTACCCATTTTTACTTAGGAGCATGATTACTGGCTTGATTGTCCTTTCCCACTTTTGACTTTCCTTTTTCTCCCCTAGGCCACCTCTATCTCCTCCCTTGCCCTTCTCTTCTCTACCTAATGCTGTGAATTGGGTATTCTGGGCTATGGAGAACACTTAGGGAACTGATTACAGGCTAGATCTGTCTCTCTCCTTTTGACTCCCCCTCCTCTCCTCCTGGTCACCTCTACCTCCTTCCTCCCTCTTCTCTTCTCTATGTAACTCTGTGAACCTCTCTGGGTGTTCCAGGCTGTAGAGAGCACACAGGGAATTAATTACTGGCTAGCTTGCTCTCTCCCCTTTTGATTCCCCTCTTCTCCTCCTGGTCACCTCTATTTCTCTCCTCCCTCTTCTCTTCTCCATGTAACTCTGTGAATCTCTCCAGGTGTCCCTCACTGTGGAGAATCTTTTCTCCATTAACCTAGATGTTTTACCATCAGTGAGGTATGGATGGAGAAGTCTTTAGGCTACTGAAAGAATAAGACTGAAAACCAGAGGCAGGAGACTTAAATCCAAAACTTGAGAACACCAGGAAACTCCTGACTCTATGGAACATTAATCGACAAGAGCTCATCCAAAAGCCTCCATACCTATGCTGAAACCAAGCTCCACCCAAGAGCCAAAAAGTTCCAGAGCAAGACATACCATGCTAATTCTCCAGCAATACAGGAATATAGCCATAAGCATTAATATACAGGCTGCCCAAAGTCACACTAAACCCACAGACACCTCAAAATTCACTCCTGGACACTTTATTGCACACCAGAGAGAAGAGATCCAGCTCCACCCACCAGAACACTGATGCAAGCTTCCCTAACCAGGAAACCTTGACAAGCCACCTGTCCAACCCCACCAACAGGGAAGAACCTCCACAATAAAGAGGAACCACAAACTTCCAGCATACAGAAAAGCCACCCAAAACACAGCAATCTAAATAAGAGGAAAAGGCAGAGAAATAGTCAGCAGTAAAGGAACTTGATAAATGCCCACCAAACCAAACAAAAGAGGAGGCGATAGGGGGTCTACCTGAAAAAAGAATTCAGAATAATGATAGTAAAAGTGATCCAAAATCTTGAAAACAAAACTGAGTTACAGATAGTCTGGAGACAAGGATTGAGAAGATGTAAGAAATGTTTAACAAGGACCTAGAAGAAATAAAAAAGATTCAATCAATAATGAATAATGCAATAACTGAGATCAAAAACACTCTGGAGGGAACCAAGGGAACTCTGGAGGGGACTGAGGCAGAAGATAGGATACGTGAGGTGGAAGATAGAATGGTGGAAATAAATAAAGCAGAGAAGAAAAAAGAAAAAAAAAGAATTAAAAGAAATGAGGACAAACTCAGAGACCTCTGGGACAATGTCAAATGCACCAACATTCTAATCACAGGAGTCCCAGAAGAAGAAGACAAACAGAAAGGCCATGAGAAAATACTTGAGGAGATAATAGTTGAAAACTTCCCCAAACTGGGAAGGAAATAACAACCCAAGTCCAAGAATCCCAGAGTCCCAAGCAAGATAAACTGAAGGTTAAACACGCCAAGACACATATTAATCAAATTAACAAAGATCAAACACAAAGAATAAATATTAAAAGCAGCAAGGGAAAAACAACAAATAACACACAAGTGGATTCCCATAAGGATAACAGCTGATCTTTCAATAGAAACTCTTCAAGGGAATGGCAGGACATACTTAAAGTGATGAAAGGGAAATGCCTACAATCCAGATTACTGTAGCCAACAAGGATCTCATTCAACCATGAAGGAGAAATCAAAAGCTTTACAGACAAGCAAAAGCTGAGAGAATTCACCACCACCAACTCAGATCTTCAACAAATGCTAAAGGATTTTCTCTAGACAGGAATCACAGAATAGGTGTATAAACTCGAACCCAAAACAACAAAGTAAATGGCAACGGGATCATACTTATCAATAATTAGGTTAAACGTAAATGGGTTGAATGCCCAACCAAAAGACAAAGACTGGCTGAATAGATACAAAATCAAGACCCCTATATATGCTGCCTACAAGAGACCCACCTCAAAACAAGGGACACATACAGACTGAATGTGAATGGCTGGAAAAAGATATTTCATGCAAATGGAGATCAAAAGAAAGCAGTAATAGCAATATTCATATCAGATAAAATAAACTTTGAAATAAAGTCTGTGAAAAGAGACAAAGAAGGACACTACATAATGATCAAAGGATCAATCCAAGAAGAAGATATAACAATTATAAATATATATGCATTTAACATTGAAGCACAGCAATATGTAAGGCACGTGCTAACAAGTATGAAAAGGGAAATTAACAATAACACAATAATGGTGGGAGACTTTAGTACCTCAATCACATCTATGGATAGATCAAGTAAACCAAAAATTAGCAAGGAAACACAAACTTTAAAATGGACCAGTAAGACCTAGTTAATATCTATAGGACATTTCACTCCAAAACAATGAATTTCACCTTTTTCTCAAGTGCATATGGAAGCTTCTTCAGGATAGATCACATCCTGGGCCATAAATCTAGCCTTGGTAAATTAAAAAAAACACACACACACACACACACACACACACACAATGAAATCATTCCAAGCATCTTTTCTGATCACAAAGCAGTAAGATTAGATGTCAATTACAGGAAAAAAAAAAACTACTAAAAATACAAACATATGGAGGCTAAACAACACACTTCTGAATAACCAACAAATCACAGAAGAAATAATAAAAAAAAGAAATCAAATATGCATAGAAACTAATGAAAATGAAAACACAACAATCCAAAACCTAAGGGACTCAGTAAAAGCAGTGTTAAGAGGAATGTTCATAACAATACAAGCTTTCCTCAAGAAACAAGAGAAAAATCAAATAAATAATCTAACTGTTCACCTAAAGCTAATAGAAAAGGAAGAACCTCAGGGTTAGTAGAAGGAAAGAAATCATAAAAATTAGGGCAGAAATAAATGAAAAAGAAACAAAAGAGACCATAGCAAAAATCAACAAAGCTAAAACCTGGTTCTTTGAGAAGATACATAAAATAGACAAACTATTACCCAGAGTCATCAAGAAACAAAGGAAGAAGAATTAAATCAACAAAATTAGAAATGAAAATAGAGAAATCACAACAGACAACACAGAAACACAAATGATCATAAAACACTACTATCAGCGACTATATGCCAATAAAATGGACAACTTGGAAAAAATGGACAAATTTTTGGACAAAGTATAACTTTCCAAAACTGAACCACAAAGAAATAGAAAATCCTAACAGACACATCACAAGCACAGAAAGCAAAACTGTAATCAGAAATCTTCCAGCAAACAAAAGCCGAGGTCCAGATGGCTTCACAGCTGAATTCTACCAAAAATTCAGAGAAGAGGTAACACCTATCATACTCAAACTCTTCCAGAAAATTGCAGAGGAAAGTAATCTTCCGAACTCATTCTATGAGGCCACCATCACCCTAATACTAAAACCTGACAAAGATGCCACAAAAAAAGAACACTACAGATCAATATCACTGATGAACATAGATGCAAAAATCCTTAACAAAATTCTAGCAAACAGCATCCAACAGCATATTAAAAAGATCATACATCATGACCAAGGAATGCAAGGATTTTTTAATATCTGCAAATCAATCAATGTAATACACCACATTAACAAACTGAGAGATAAAAACCATATGATTATCTCAATAGATGCAGAGAAAGCCTTTGACAAAATTCAACATCCATTTATGATAAAACCCTCCAGAAAGCAAGCATAGAAGGAACATACCTCAACATAATAAAAGCCATATATGATAAACCCACAGCAAACCTTAGCCTCAGTGGTGAAAAATTGAAAGCATTTCCCCTAAAGTCAGGAACAAAACAAGCGTGCCCACTTTCACCACTACTATTCAACATAGTGTTGGAAGTTTTGGCCACAACAATCAGAGAAGAAAAAGAAATAAAAGGAATCCAGATTGGAAAGAAGAAGTAAAACTCTCACTGTTTGCAGATGACATGATCCTCTACATAGAAAACCCTAAATATTCCACTGGAAAATTACTAGAGCTAATCAATGAATATAGTAAAGTTTCAGGATATAAAATTAACACACAGAAATCCCTTGCATTCCTATACACTAATAATGAGAAAATAGAAAGAGAAATTAAGGAAACAATTCCATTCACCATTGCAATGAAAAGAATAAAATACTTAGAAATAAATCTACCTAAAGAAACAAAAGACCTATATATAGAAAACTATAAAACACTGATGAAAGAAATCAAAGGTGACACAAATAGATGGAGAAATATACCATGTTCATGGATTGGAAGACTCAATATAGTGAAAATGAGTATACTACCTAAAACAATCTATAGATTCAATGCAATCCCTCTCAAGCTACCAATCCTATTTCTCAGAGAATTACAACAAATAATTTCACAATTTGTATGGAAATATGAAGAAACTCTAATAGCCAAAGCAATCTGGAGAAAGAAGAATGCAACTGGAGGAATCAACCTGCCTGACTTCAGGCTCTACTACAAAGCCACAGTCATCAAGACAATATAGTACTGGGACAAAGACAGACATATAGGTAAATGGAACAAAATAGAAAGCCCAGACATAAATCCATTCACCTATGGACACCTTATCTTTGACAAAGGAGGCAAGAATATACGATGGAGAAAAGACAATCTATTTAACAAGTAGTCCTGGGGAAACTGGTCAACCACTTGTAAAAGAATGAAACTAGAACCCTTTCTAACACCATACACAATAATAAACTCAAAATGGATTAAAGATCTAAATGTAAGACCAGAAACTATAAAACTCCTAGAGGAAAACATAGGCAAAACATTCTCTGACATAAATCACAGCAGGATCATCTACGACCCACCTTCCAGAGTAACGGAAATAAAAGCAAAAATAAACAAATGGGACCTAATTAAGCTTAAAAGTTTTTGCACAACTAAGGAAGGTGAAAAGCAAGGTGAAAAGACAGCCTTCAGAATGGGAGGAAATAATAGCCAACGAAGCAACTGACAAAGAATTAATCTCAAAAATATACAAGCAGCTCCTCTGTCTCAATTCCAGAAAAAATAAACCACCCAATCAAAAAATGGGCCAAAAAAATAAACAGACATTTTTCTGAAGAAGACATACAGATGGCTAACAAACAGGAAAAGATGCTCAACATCACTCATTGTCAGAGAAATGCAAATCAAAACCACAATGAGGTACCATCTCACGCCAGTCAGAATGGCTGCTATCAAAAAGTCTACAATCAATAAATGCTGGAGAGGATGAACAGAAAAGGGAACCCTCTTACACTGTTGGTGGGAATGTAAACTAATACAGCCACTATGGAGAACAGTGTGGAGATTCCTTAAAAAACTGAAAATAAAACTGCAATATGACCCAGCAATCCCACTGCTGGACATACACACCAAGGAAACCAGAACTGAAAGAGACATGTGTACCCCAATGTTCATCACAGCACTGTTTACAACAGCCAGGACATGGAAGCAACCTAAATGTCCATTGGCAGACGGATGGATAAGAAAGCTGTGGTATATATACACATGGAATATTATTCAGCCATTAAAAATAATGCATTTGAATCAGTTCTAATGAGGTGGATGAAAATGGAGCCTATTAGCCTATTATATAGAGTGAAGTAAGTCAGAAAGAAAAGCACCAATATGGTATGCTAACACATATATATGGAATTTAGAAAGATGGGAATGATGACCCTATATGTGAGACAGCAAAAGAGACACGGATGTAAAAGCAGTCTTTTGGACTCTGTGGGAGAAGGCAAGGGTGGGATGATATGAGAGAATAGCATTGAAACATGTATATTATATGTGAAACAGATTGCCAGTACAGGTTCAATGCATGAGACAAGATGCTCAGGTCTGGTGCACTGGGATGACCCTGATGGATGGGATGGGGATGGAAGTGAGAGGGGGATTCAGGATGGGGAACACATATATACCCATGGCTGATTCATGTCAATGTATGGCAAAAATCACTATAGTATTGTAAAGTAATTAACCTCCAATTAAAATAAATTAATTATTTTTAAAAAGTAATATAGTCTAGAATGCTTAATGTATAGTTTAGATGCAATAATGTTTATATGTAAACATGAAAACTGGCATAGTAAGGTCCAGACAAGAGAACTGTCTTATCATTAAGATGTAAACCAATAAAGCATGTAATGGGATAAAGAGGAAATGCCAATATTAGTGGAAGTCTGTTTAATAATTCTAACATTTAAAATCAGATGAGAACATTGCATCACAAAAGTTGATTTTGGACAAGTTGACTCTCAGAAGAACACTTCAAATCTGTAGAATAATTGGCATAGAAATTTGAGGTCCTCTTGAAAATACTCTGTACTTCCAGTTAGGGGGAAGGATAGAAAAACAATTCTAAAGATGATTGAACTGAAATCAGTAAACAGACTCTTAAACCTGGAAGAGGTATCAGAGATGATAACATCCAAGCTGCAAGTGAGGATGCTGAGGTTGAGAGAAATTTCCCAGATCAAGATGTGTTTCTGGCAGGCATAGAAGTGCTTAGAATCCCAGTCTCTTGACATAAGCTAATGCCTCTTATTATCTGATAAACATTTTACTGAGCTAGATTTGGGCAAGGATTTAAAAAACAAAACAAAAAAAATGAATGCCAAATTTACATGCTCAGAATGCTGGGCAATACCTTGTATTAATTTAGCAAAACACATAGAGCACTTGCCAATTAGGAGCTTGAAAACACAAGATTTGTTTCACACAGTACAAAATGAATAGTTATTAAGGGCATTAAGATACTCTCAATGAATAACAAAATGAGAAAATAGTGAGAAATAAAACTGCAAATTTTTTAAAACACAGAAGTACATTTTAATAGTATATTTTTGGAAAACTGGTAGGTAATGATGAGACTTGAATATTTAGACAAGGAGGAGAAAGGAAGTTCGTTACTTGTAATTCATTTTTAGAATTATTCTTTGAGAAGGTGAGATGTCAGAATATATTTGAATCAAAGGATGCAGAATTTGTGGCAAATGGAAAGGAAACTATAGTTCATGCCCCAAATCTTCTGTTGCTCTTCCAGGTCAATCTCTGTAATATTTTTCAAATTGGCCCATGTCCTGAGGATCTGCCCTATATTGATTATATCAGGCCCTTTGGCTTGTGGGCTCTAACTGGGTTGAACCTATATGCAGTACTGTGAGAGATCATAAAAATGGGAGGAGAGTGAGCTCAGAGTGCTTTTTTTCCTGGACAGCTTCAGCTGGCTGCATCCCCCATGATAGGATGGACCACTGGTTCTCCTAAGGTGTCCCCTTTCATTTTTGTGTGTGCAGAAAACTATCCTTCTAATATCTCCTAATGCTTAGGTGGTTTGCAACTCTACTGGTGGTGGTCCTGTGTTTCTGTCTCATTCTATGAAGTCTCCCTACTCTGACCTTTGTAAATACTTCCCCTTTGACATATCTCAAATTTTATTATTTCATTTGTTTTCTGTTGGGTCACAGATTGATATAATAATTACCACCAGAAGTGGGCCTAATAAAAAGGTTTTTAAAATGGGATTCTGTTTTTTGTTTTGTTTTGTCCACACTGTGTATAGGATTCTTAGTTCTTCAATCTAGGATAAAACCATCACCCCAGCAGGGGGAGGATGAAGTCTTAATGACTGAACTGCCAAAGAATTTCCTAAGAGAAACATAATTCAAAAAGACACTTGTATACCGGTGTTTACTGTAGCACTCTTTACAACAGCCAAGACATGGAAACAACATAAAAGTCCATCAATAGAGGAATGGATAAAGATGTGGTCCATACATATGATAGAATATTACTCAGTCATAAAAGGGACAAAATTGGGTCATATGTAGAAACGTGGATGTGATCTAGAAATTTGCACACAAAGTGAAGTAAGTCAGAAAGAGAAAAACAAATATATATTATTAATAACACACATATGTGAAATCCAGAAAATATAGTATAGACAGTCTTATTTGTAAAACAAACTAGAGACATAGACATAGAGAATAAACATATGGACATAGGTGGGATGAGGGTGGGATGAAACAGGAGACTGAGACTGACATATATTCAGTACTATATATACGATAGATAACTAATGAGAATCTACTGTAGAGCACAGAGAACTGTACTTAATACACTGTGGTGACCTAAATGGGAAGGAAATCCAAAAAAGAGGGGATGTATGTGTATGTATCAGTTCAGTTCAGTTGCTCAGCCATGTCCGATTCTTTGTGACTCCATGAATCACAGCACGCCAGGCCTCCTTGTCCCTCACCAACTCTGGAGTTTACTCAAACTCATGTCCATCAAGTCGGTGATGCCATCCAGCCATCTCATCCTCTGTCGTCGCCTTCTACTCCTGCCCCCAATCCCTCCCAGCATCAGAGTCTTTGCCAATGAGTCAACTCTTCGCATGAGGTGTCCGAAGTACTGGAGCTTCAGCTTTAGCATCATTCCTTCCAAAGAAATCCCAGGACTGATCTCCTTCAGAATGGACTAGTTAGATCTCCTTGCAGTCCAAGGGACTCTCAAGAGTCTTCTCCAACACCACAGTTCGAAAGCATCAATTCTTTGGTGCTCAGCATTCTTCACAGTCCAACTCTCACATCCATACATGACTACTGGAAAAACCATAGCCTTGACTAGATGGACCTTAGTTGGCAAAGTAATGTCTCTGCTTTTGAATATGCTATCTAAGTTGCTCATAACTTTTCTTCCAAGGAGTAAGCGTCTTTTAATTTCATGGCTACAGTCACCATCTGCAGTGATTTTGGAGACCCCCAAAAATAAAGTCTGACACTGTTTCCACTGTTTCCCCATCTATTTCCCATGAAGTGATGGGACCGGATGCCATGATCTTCATTTTCTGAATGTTGAGCTTTAAACCAACTTTTTCACTCTCCTCTTTCACTTTCATCAAGAAGCTTTGTAGTTTCACTTTCCACTTTCTGCCATAAGGGTGGTGTCATCTGCATATCTGAGGTTATTGATATTTCTCCTGGCAATCTTGATTTCAGTTGTGCTTCATCCAGCTGGCATTTTGTATGATGTACTTTGCATATAAATTAAATAAGCAGGGTGACAATATATAGCCTTCACATACACCTTTCCAAATTTGGAACCAGCCCATTGTTCCATGTCTGATTGTAACTGCTGCTTCTTGTCCTACATAGAGATTTCTCAGGAGGCAAGTAAAGTGGTCTGATATTTTCATTTCTTTAAGAATTTTCCACAGTTTGCTGTGATCCACAGTCAAAGGATTTAGCACAGTCAGTGAAGTAAAAGTATATGTTTCTCTGGAATTCTCTTGGCTGTTCTATGATCCAACAGATGTTGGCGATTTGATCTCTGTTTCTTCTGCTTTTTCTAAATCCAGCTTGAATATCTGGATGTTCTCGATTCATGTACTGTTGAAAACTAGCTTGGAGAATTTTGAGCATTATTTTGCTAGTGTGTGAGATAAGTACAATTGTTCAGTAGTTTGAACATTCTTTGGCATTGCCCTTCTTTGGGATTGACATGAAAACTGATGTTTTCCAGTCCTGTGACTACTGCTGAGTTTTCCAAATTTGCTGATATACTGAATGCAGTACATTAAAAACATCATCTTTTAGGATTATCAGTTCAGTTCAGTTCAGTCATTCAGTTGTGTCTGACTCTTTGTGACCCCATGGACTGAAGCATTTCAGGCCTCCCTGTCCATCTCCAACTCCCAGAGCTTACCCACTCATATTCAGTGAGTCGGTGATGCCATCCAACCATCTCATCCTCTGTCATCCCCTTCTCCTCCTGCTTTCAATCTTTCCCAGCATCAGGGTCTTTTCAAATGAGTCACTCTTCACATTTGGTGGTCAAAGTATTGGAATTTCAGCTTCAGCATTAGTTCTTCCAATGAATATTTAGGACTGATTTCCTTCAGGGTTGACTGGTTTGATCTCCTTGCAGTCCAGGAGACTCTCAAGAGTCTTCTCCAACACCACGGTTCAAAAGCATCAATTCTTCAGTGCTCAACTTTCTTTATAGTCCAACTCTCACATCCATACATGACTACTCACCACAATATATCATTATAATAACAGTAGCAGCAGTAGCAGCTGCAAAATTCTTAATAAGAATGTTACATATAGCAGCATAAGTATTATATATATGTATATATGTATATGTATATATGTGAATATATATATATTCACATTGGGAAGTAATGTCCAGTTTAGGACAAAGCCACAATTCTAACATTAGTGGAAAAAACTTATTTTGGAGATATATAAATAAAGAAAAAATAAAAGGAAATAGAAAACTAGCTTATATAACATAGAATCCTCAGATAACAACAATAATTTTGAAAGCTAATTATAAGAGTATTCATTTAGCTGCAAATATTACCAACTTGGGCTTCCCAAATGGCTCAATGATAAAGAATTCACCTGCCAGTGCAGGAGATGCAGTAGACACAGATTTGATCCCTGGTTCAGGAAGATCCCTTCAATAAATACATGGCAACCACTGCAGTATTCTTGCCTGGAGAATCCCACGGACAGAGGAGCCTGGCCTGCTACCATCCATAGGGTCACAAATTGTTGAACACAACAGTGTGACTGAGCATGCATTTCCTGAGACACTGGGCACTCAAGTGAATTCTGAGGCTACATAGTGAGCAAAGCAGTCAGGGCCTCCTTTTTAGCTACTTTTATTCATGAGAGTCTGAATAGCTTATGAATAGGATTGTTTTCTTGTACTTATTCTTGGTTATTCAATAAAGTCAACTGAGAACTTGTTTAAATGCTGATTTCATATATCAAATATACCTCTTTCCTATCACAACTTAGTCATCTAGGAAATATTTTTCTTTGATGCATGCATGTCTGTTGAACATGCATGAAGATTCTTTTCCCACATAGGCTGTTAAAGAGCATTGAGTGGAGTTCCCCATGCTATACAGTAGGTCCTTGTTGCTTATCCATATTATATATAGTGTGTATATGTCAATCCCAATCTTCAAACTAATCCCTCACTCCTTTGTAGATCAACTATACTTTAAAGAAAATTTTTAAAAGAAAAGAAAAAAAAAGATACATGAAGAAAGGAAAAGGATGCTGTCAATTATCTAGTTACCAAAGTTAAGCATGAAAAGATTAAAAGTGAGATGCAAAATCAACAAGCATTTTTCAGTTTTTAAAGCTTGTATTTCTCCACAGTTCTGGCCATCTTATACTGTAATTAGAAAACAAACATAATAGTTGGAATTAGTGCTTGTTCCTTTGAAATTGATTAACAGTTTACTTCATTTTTTTCTCACCAATTCCCTTTCTTTTATCATATGAAATACTGGCATGTCAAATAATTTTAACTCTTAGATTGATAAGATAACACAAATATTATTTCTAGGTTGAAAAGATAATGGTTAGTAAATGCAATTAGTTTTTGATTTGTAGAATTTTCTGTATTTTAAATTTAATGATGAAAGTAGCCTTATCACTTAGGCCTAATTTCCAAAGTCCTTTTAAAATATCATTTATGAGCAAAAAAGTATTAAAAATAGGGATTGATCCCATGGGTGTTCCTTTACTTTCCACCTACTAATTAAAGGAATAAAATAGTTACAAACTTATAACAATGGGGATAAAGAGGAAGCTACTAGAAGGTTTGTTCTATCAAAACAAAGGAGTAAATTCAGAAAGGAAAAACATGAATGATCCGGATACAGTATAACCAACACAGAGGCTGAGAGAATTCACAGGACAGCCATGTGGCAGGTAAGGGAGGAGCAGTCTAGATCAGCACAGAAGAATTGAAACTTTAAAGGAGAAGACCACCAGTAAAAGGAACACATCTATTGTGCATGCGAGTAACACATTTGGACATTTGGAATCTAGAGACCGCATTTCAATAAGAATGATGGAAAAATTACGAGTGAACTCAGTAAAACATAACAGTTATTTCTTACATGTATTACATAGTTACATTAATTAGTCTTTTGGGGAAAAAGGGGTATAAAATATTAAATCAAATATTCAAAAATAGAAAAATAATAGCATAATTGTTAATATGGCAGCAACTTAAAGTTAATAATAAGAAGGCCTTAGAGGCAAAGACATTTTTATGAATTAGGCATGAATCCCTTTAATGAACTTCAACTTATGTCTCTATAAGGATCTGCAAGCAGATATTTCTCAAGGAAAAGTTTATTCTCATAATGGCCTAGTCCTAACAACAAGTAGAGCATGTCTAGAAGCAGTTTTCCACTGGACTTGGGGCTGGTGAGAAGCCTAGTGATAAGAAAGACACACAAACAATAACAACAGCAACAGATATCCAAAGTAGATAGCTGAGAGTGCCTCACACTAAAAAACAACAACAAAGGCCTAACTTTTAGAAGGTGAAAACTTCCAAAATAAAGATTGTACAAGTTCTTGCAAAATTCATGCCTTATCTTTATCACCATGTGTGCAGTGACCATGTGAAACCAGATTCCCCACATTGCCCTGGTCAGACACTAACTGTGGGATGGAATAGGTTGTACCAAAGATGTTACATATTTTGTTACATGTTAGATAAATGTTGAAATTCACCTCATCCCTATACATAGGAAATCAGATGATTAGGAATTCTTCCTGCTGTGTGTTCCAGGAAAGGACTTACTCTAAGAATCACACTTGCCCTAAAGAATCTAGGTGGGACTTGGCGGGTAGCCCTCTGGCTGATCTTGGACAAGGCTGAATACACATCCTCTTCTCTGTCTCTTCAATGAATAGCTGACTGATCTGGACAAAATGCCCCTTAGCTTGACATTAACAAATATCAGCCAGGCTTCCTCTTCTAAGGGCTATGACCTTTGACCCACCCTAAATTTTAAGCAAGCATTGGGAACCCAGTAGATCAGTTGAGTTCAGTTAAGTTCAGTTGCTTAGTCGTGTTCAACTATTTGCAATCCCATGAACTGCAGTATGCCAGGCCTCCCTGTCCGTCACCAACTCCCAGAGTTTACCCAAACTCACGTCCATCAAGTCAGTGATGCCATCCAACCATCTCATCTTCTGTAGTCCCCTTTTCCTCCTGCCCCCAATCCCCCACAGCATCAGGGTCTTTTCCAATGAGTCAACTCTTCACATGAAGTGGGCCAAAATATTGGACTTTCAGCTTCAACATCAGTCCTTCCAATGAACACCCTGGACTGATCTCCTTTAGAATATACTGGTTGGATCTCCTTGCAGTCCAAGGGACTCTCAAGAGTCTTCTCCAACAGCACAGTCCAAAAGCATCAATTATTCTGTGCTCAGCCTTCTTCACAGTCCAACTCTCACATCCATACATGACCACTGGAAAAACCATAGCCTTGACTAGACGGACCTTAGTTGGCAAAGTAATGTCTCTGCTTTTCAATATGCTATCTAGGTTGGTCATAACTTTCCTTCCAAAGAATATGCGTCTTTTAATTTCATGGCTGCAGTCACCATCTGCAGTGATTTTGGAGCCCCCCAAAATAAAGTCTGACACTGTTTCCACTGTTTCCCCATCTATTTCCCATGAAGTGATGGGACCAGATGCCATGATCTTCATTTTCTGAATGTTGAGCTTTAAGCCAACTTTTTCACTCACCTCTTTCACTTTCATCAAGAGGCTTTTCCGTTCCTCTTCACTTTCTGTCATAAGGGTGGTGTCATCTGCATATCTGAGGTTATTGATATTTCTTGTGGCAATCTTGATTCCAGCTTGTGCTTCTTCCATCCCAGCGTTTCTCATGATTTATTCTGCATGTAAGTTAAATAAGTAGGGTGACAATATACAGCCTTGATGTACTCCTTTTCTTATTTGAAACCAGTCTGTTCTTCCATATCCAGTTCTAACTGTTGCTTCCTGACCTGTATACAGGTTTCTCAAGAGGCAAGACAGGTGGTCTAGTATTCCCATCTCTTTCAGAATTTTCCACAGTTTATTGTGATCCACACAGTCAAAGGCTTTGGCATAGTCAATAAAGCAGAAATAGATGTTTTTCTGGAACTCTCTTGTTTTTCTGATGATCCAGTGGATGTTGGCAGTTTGATCTCTGGTTCTTCTGCCTTTTCTAAAACTAGTTTGAATATCTCAAAGTTCACAGTTCATGTATTGCTGAAGCCTGGCTTGGAGAATTTTGAGCATTACTTTACTGGTATGTGAGATGAGTGCAATTGTGCGGTGGTTTGAACATTCTTTGACATTGCCTTTCTTTGGGATTGGAATGAAAACTGACCTTTCCCAGTCCTGTGGCCACTGTTGAGTTTTCCAAATTTGCTGGCATATTGAGTGCAGCACTTTCACAGAATCGTCTTTCAGGATTTGAAATAGCTCAACTGGAATTCCATCACCTCCACTAGCTTTGTTCATAGTGATTTTTTCTAAGGTCCACTTGACACTCCATTCCAGGATGTCTGGCTCTAGGTGAGTGATCACACCATCGTGATTATCTGGTGGTGAATATATTATTTATATAGTTCTGTGTATTCTTGCCACCTCTTCTTAATATCTTCTGCTTCTGTTAGGTCCCTACTATTTCTGTCCTTTAGTGAGCCCATCTTTGCATGAAATGTTCCCTTGGTATCTCTAATTTTCTTGATACTAGAATGAGAAACAGGTCTCTCCACTCTCAGTGCCTCTTCCTGAGAACTGGCTGACAGCAAAACTGACACTTCCTGCTCAACCACCCAATCATGCCTCCTGCTCACCCCACTCCTCTGTCAATGATAAGAATCAATAATAAGAATAAAAGGAGGTTTTTTTGAGCCAACTGATAAATAGCTCAAAAGTTTTTTCCCAGATAACTCAAAACTGCTCCAGAGAAACAGAGTTTTCAGCATAGCTGTGTATCTATCAGGACAAAGAACATTAAATAAATCAGAAACACATTTCTCCAAAGTTTAAAAAAAAAAAAAAACAGATCATTACTTGCATGTACAGCACGTACAGTATGGCTTTGGCACATGAGAAGGGGGTCATTTTTTACATGGACATTCTTTACTTGTGGTCAGTGTGCCCTTTTGGAGAAGGCAATGGCACCCCACTCCAGTGCTCTTTCCTGGAAAATCCCATGGGCAGAGGCCTGGGAGGCTGCAGTCCATGGGGTCACTAAGAGTCAGACACGGCTGAGCGACTTCACTTTCACTTTTCAGTTTCATGCATTGGGGAAGGAAATGGCAACCCACTCCAGTGTTCTTGCCTGGAGAATCCCAGGGACAGAGGAGCCTGGTAGGCTGCCGTCTATGGGGTCACACAGAGTCGGACACTACTGAAGAGATTTAGCAGCAGCAGTATGCCCTTTTCTTTAATAATTAAAGCAGGGACTTTCCTGGTGGTCCAGTGGTTAAGAATCCTCCTGCCAATGCAGGGGACATGGGTTTGATCCCTGGTCCAGAAACTAAGATCTCACATGCCGTGGAAGAACTAAGCCTATGCTCCACAAGAGGAGAAGCCACTGCAATGAGAAGACCATGCACCAAAACTAGAGAGTAGCACTCACTCGGAGCAGCTAGAAAAAGCCCGCACACAGCAGCAAGGAGCTAGTGTGCTGCAACCAAGACCCAGCTCAGCCATGAACACATAAAAATAGCTAAAGCAGAGACACAGTGTATGTTTGATGGGGCAGAGACGGGGTGTCTCACGTTAACTCATGCATAAGCCTGAATGACTTCCCTGTGTCTTAATATATGAACATTTATTTCATTTCCTACAAAAGAAAACTTTTCTGCCTAATCTTTGAAAAATGTACAGGACTTACAATGGAAAATTTTCTGTACGGTGGTTGTCATTTTTCCCTTATCCCAACAGTTAAAGTCTCTCATTTCATTCAAAAGATCTGGTCTTTTGCTTGACAAGAGAATCTCCAAGTCTGGAGCCTCTTAGAGAAGTGAATGCTTTCTCCAACACTCTTCACTTTCCTTTTCAAAGTGACAATAAAATTCAACTTTATTAATTTCAGGGCATAGCTAATATACTTAAAAGTAAGTGCTAAATTTGTTTGGTAAAATTATGGAAGAAGATGTTAGCAGTTTGTCTTTTTAATTTTGCTGTTGTTGTTGTTGTTGAAAATTTATTAAATGCCAAGGACTTCATTAAGTATGTATCTTACAGGAGTAGAGTGGGTATTACTACTTAGACTCACTTTACAAATGAAGTGAAGTTAAGTGAAAGTTGCTCAGTTGTGTCTGAATCTTTGAGACCACATGGACTGTATAGTCCATGAAATTCTCCAGACCAGAATACTGGAGTGGGTAGCCTTTCCCTTCTTCAGGGGATCCTCCCAACCCAGGGATCAAATCCAGGTCTCCCAAATTGCAGGCAGATTCTTTACCAGCTGAGCCACACAAATGAGAGAATTAAAATTGAATGAGGCTTAAGATGAGATACAAGCCACTCAACTACTGTATGGCAGGCCTAAGATTTTAACCAAAGTTTTTCCAACACCAGTTTGGATACATATATGTGTTTATGACACTCACTTTTTACTAGTCATCTGGAATTTTGGAATGACAGAACAATCAAGTATTTTATATATTCAGTTCAGTTCAGTCGTATCTCTTTGCCATCCCATGGACTGCAGCACGCCAGGCTTCCCTGTCCATCACCAACTCCCAGAGCTTGCTCAAGCTCATGTCCATCGAGTTGGTGATGCCATCCAATCATCTCATCCTCTGCTATCCTCTTCTACTCCTGCCTTCAATCTTTCCCAGCAACAGGGTATTTTCCAATAAGTTAGTTATTCACATCAGTGGCCAAACTGTTGGATCAGGTGGCCAAATTATCTTATATATTAATTGGTAGTATTTCAGTAATCTCTAATACTTAGCAGTAGAGAACATAGCAATCACCCTTATAAATAGAGTGAGGGGTTAAACTTTAGTTTAATTTTATTAAAGGGATGGGTATGAATATGATCACTTATGGAGGAGATACAGAATTTATATAAAATACAAATGATTAAGAGTGAAACCCTGGACAACACTGCCATTTTAAGAGCTAGTCAGAGAATGAGGAAGTTAGGAAAGTGCTTTTGAAAGAGTAGCCAGAAAACCAGAAGAAAGTGCAGTCATTGAAGGCAGAGGAACGTGGAATTTCAAGAATGAGATGGTCGATTGTAAAATGCAGGAAAGTGACATGATAAAAGTACTATATAACTTTTTCACTTAGTAGTTAAGCCTTATTAATATCTTTGGCAAAGATAGTTTACATGCAAGATTAAGGACAAAATGTAGAGGTATGAAAGGGTGAGATGAGGAGGTGTGGACCCAGAATATAAACTATGTAAATTAGCCCCACGTGGAGCCATGGTGATGAATGGAAGTGTAGAAAGATGCACATACAGGACTAGATGTTGGGAGATGACAGCATAAGGAAAGTTCACCATTGCTGCTGCTTAGTCACTTCTGATGTGTACTATTCAGTTCAACCCTATGGACTGCAGCCTGCCAGGCTCCTGCGTTCATGGGATTCTCTAGGCAAGAGTACTTACAGGGGGTTGCTATGCCCTCTTCCCGGGGATCATCCTGACCCAGGGATCAAACCCAGGTCTCCTGCATTGCAGGCAAGTTCTTTACTGCTAAGCCACCAGGGAAGCCCAAGAACAGTTCATTATTTAACACATACTAAGCGTGAGCAGAATTGCATGCTGAATTTAAGAAACAAGTCTGGAGGAAGATGGTGAAGATAACATATACAAAAGAGAAATAATTTGACTGGAGACTAGAGATTTTCATATAGAATGACATGAGTAAGAAAGAGAAAAGTAAGTACTGTGTATTAACACATATGTGTGGAATTTGGGAAAATGGTATAGACTATTTTATTTGCAAAGGAGGAATAGAGAGGCAGACATAGAGAACAAATTCATGGGCGCCAAGCAGGGAGAGAGGAGGGCAGGATGAATCGGGAGACTGGGATTGACACACAGACACTAGCGGCTCTGTGTGTACAATGGACGCCTAACGCGAACTTACCGCATAGCACAGGGGCCGTACTCACTGCCCTGTGGCCACACACAGGGGAAGAAAACCCAAAAATAAGGTACATAAGCCTACAGTGACGGATTTGCTTTGCTGTACAGTGGAAACTAACACGGGCTCAGACGGTGAAGGATCCGCCTGCAATGTGAGAGACCCGGGTTCAGTCCTTGGGTGGGGAAGATGCCCTGTAGGAGGGAAAGGCTACCCACTCTAGTAGAGAATCCCATGGACAGAAGAGCCTGGCGGGCTACAGCCCTTGGGGTCACACAGAGTTGGACACGACTGAGCAGCTAAGCACAGCAGAGCACAGAAACTAACAACACTGTAAAGCAAGTATACGCCAATAAAAAAAAATTTTTTTAATGCGGAGTAAGTCCACTGAACAGGAAGCAAATAATGAAATCCAGGTTACATGTGGAGTGATTGGCCATTAAGATTAAAAAATCAGAAGGAAAGAGAAAGTGATGAAGTCAAATTAGAATAATATTAAGAGAAAGATGTGGGGTTTCATACCTAAGGGACTGACTATCTTTTCTCACAGAAGTCAGGAAAATGGTCATATGCTGAGAGAGGTGGATGATACATAGTTGGATTGGTGTCGATTTGAGAGAACTGCCGGGGAGAACTGCAGAAAATGCACTCAGGATTTCCGGATGCTAACTGGGCACTGAATCTTAACAGCCAGTTGAAGATTTTAAGTCGTTAGTCACACTTTCTTGTTGTGGCATTCAGCTTCTAAAATGAAATTTCTTACTTCATGGACAGCTATTTTTTCCATCACTTTCAATAGCAGTGGATGTACATAATTTGAGGATAAATTCTTAGTTTGTCTCACTTTATTTAAAAAACTGGAACTCAAATCTGCTTGAAATGTTAAGGTTATTTAAATGCATGAAAATTTGAAACCATAATTATGTAAATTAGAAAACTCTGTGTCCCTAGATTTGCTAGAAATGTTAGCTGAATGAAACTGTTTTCATTTTGATGTTGCTTTGGGCCAAGGATCTAGCTATGCATTTTGATCTGATGATTTAAAATCCAATTTGAGATGTATTTTTAAAAATCTGGTCAATAAATCTCTTTGGTCCTATTTATTTATTCATTTATTTTTCTGAGTCAAAGGGATATGAATGTTAACCTTTGTCTTGAAAGCTGTCATGGTAAAAAATTTCAGTCTTTTTAAAAATTATTCCTTCACGGTCTAAATAAAAATTAAGTTGAAAAAAGCTGCAAGCATTTGCATTAAACTACACTATAGAGATATTATCTGGTTGCTTTCTCCACAGGCATTAAATAAACCTTACTACTGCTTCATCTTCTATAGTGAATCTTATCCCAGTCAGGTTTTATTTCAGATGGGTTCTCATAGCCTTAAAGGACAAAAGCTCCTTTTGAAATGCAAATTATTACCTTTTGAAAGGATCATGTAACTTAAACAGCTTTAGAGAATTATTAGATTTTAAATGTAATCTTTAGGGATATTAAAATATAATACATTATTTATTAATTGTCAGATTCATATAGTTTATATTACCTAACATAATTTTAATATGCACTGTGCTGTTTCTAAGACTGCATTTTTAGAATAAGTATGTGAAGTGAAATTGCTCAGTTGTGTCTTGACTCTTTGCGGCTCCATGGACTGTAGCCTACCACCCTCCTCCATCCATAGGATTTTCCAGCCAAGAATATTGGAGTGGGTTGCCATTTCCTTCTCCAGAGGATCTTCACAACCCAGGGATCAAACCCAGGTCTCTTGCATTGAAGGCAGATGCTTTACCATCTGAACCACCAAGGAAGTCCAAATAAGTATACTCTAAGGTAACTGACTTCAAGGATTATGCAGCTCATACATATGCATGGACAAATGTTAGGTTTACTGCAAAGAGATGTATAGTAAAATTTCTAAAATATGAAGCAGTTGACTCAGTTTGATATATTTAATTATAAAATATCTTGGCTACCTACTACATGCATGCTAAAACTAAAGAAAAAGATGTATTTGTTTTGTTTTTAGTTTCACTTAGGACTTCCCTGGTGGCTCACATGGTAAAGGATCAGCCTGCCAATACAGGAAGGAGACCGGGGCTTGCTCCCTGGGTCAGGAAGATCCCCTGGAGAAGGAAACGGCAACCCACTCCAGTATTCATGCCTGGAGAATCCCATGGACAAGACGAGCCTGGTGGGGTACATACAGTCCATGGGGTTGCAAAGGGTGAGACATGACTGTTCAACTAACACATAGCCTTAGATAAAAAGAAATAATTTAATAGGCAAGTAAGCTATGAAAGGATTCATGGTATAAACTATTTTGAGGATTATCTTCCAAATAATGGTGTTTCTTATACTGAAATTTGCTAACTAGACCATAAAAGATGTTTCATACACTGTTGTCGGTGGTGATAAGATAATAATCATAAAAACGTGTTACTCTACTTCTTAGAATGTCTTGTGTCAGATGATGGTATATTGGATGGGCATGCCAGATAGCTTGTGATAAGGGGGCATGGATTAAATATATCTAGATAGTCCTTTATGTGGAAACAGGAAGGACATGAAAGTTCCAAAGGCAGTACTCTCTAATCATGACTGACAGAGGAACTGGACTTCAGTTATTTGCTACTAAGTAGCCATTAGGAGGGGCTTCTCTGGTGGCTCAGAGGAAAAAAAAGCTGTCTGCAATGCAGGAAGACTCAGGTTTGATCCCTGGGTCAGGAAGATCCCTTGAAGGAGGGCGTGGCAACCCACCCCCGTATTCTTGCCTGGAGAGTCCCCATGGACAGAGGAGCCTGGTAGGCTACAGTCCATAAGGTTAAAAAGAGCTGGACATGACTGAAGCACAGTAGCAATTAGGAGGGCCTTCCCTGGTGGCCCAGATGGTAAAGAATCTGCCTGCAATATTCCATCCTTGGGTTGGCAAGATCCCTTGGAGAAGGCAATGGTTATCCACTCCAGTATTCTTGCTGGGAAATCCCATGGACAGAGGTGCCTGGTGGGTTATAGCCCATAGGATCAAGGAGTCAGACACAACTGAGCAACTTTCATATACACGCAGCCACTGGGAAGCACTGAGCAGGCCATTTGGTGATACTGTGGAAAAGTGGAGAGCAGGGCATGCGGGTTAGATGTGCACCCATGGCTGCATTATGTTATTTTGCCTAATCACTGTATTTTAATACTTACGTATGCGACTTTCCAAGGTTCCATGGGTCAAATTTAAGTAGTTTAAATATCTCACCAGTTGATTAACAGAGAAGAGACAAACTCTTCAACTTTTGATTAATTCCTCTGGAGTTTGATAAGATCTTTAGTTAATATAGTCCAAGAAGACTAAAGCCTTGGCATCTACCAGCCAGTTCAAAAACAGAGGCCACCATGTAAGTCCAAAGGCCCTAGAGTCAGTAGTTGTAATACAGAGGAATTCTCAATCACATGATGCTTGATCTTAGACAATTAGCAAATACAAGGACTTTCAACTTTCATAGGTGGTTTACACACATTATTCCAGGAATCCACCATTACATAACACCAAAATAGGCAACTTCCAATTACAATTCCTCAGTTTTCCATTTTATCCCCCTAAATGTAGGAATTGTTTCAAAATAGAGATTTTTCCCCTAGTTTTATTAAACAGTTTATTTTACATTGGAGTATAGCAGATTGACAATGTTGTGATAGTTTTCAGGTGGACAGCAAAAGGGTTCAAATATACATATACATCTATTCCTTCCCACCCAAACTCCGTTCCTATACAAAAATAGAGATTTTGGTATCTAAAAGTTTTTATGATAAGTAGAACTATGTCTATTTAGTATGATAAATTTTAGGAAAGTAAAGGTCAGTGAATTTAAGAATAGGCTTTTGTTAATTTATATATCACTAAATGCATAATTTACCATTAATTGTATTTTCATCTTAATATACCCTCAGAATGTGGTAAACTGGAGAAGGAAATGGAAAACCGATTCAGTATTCTTGCCTTGAGAACCCCATGAACAGTATGAAAAGGCAAAATGATAGGATACTGAAAAAGGAACTCTCCAGGTTCGTAGGTGCCCAATATGCTACAGGAGATAAATAGAGAAATAACTCCAGAAAGAATGAAGGGATGGAGCCAAAGCATAAACAATACCCAGCTGTGGATGAGATTGGTGATAGAAGCAAGGTCTGATACTGTAAAGAGCAATATTGCATAGGAACCTGAAATGTCAGGTCCATGAATCAAGGCTAATTGGAAGTGGTCAAACAGGAGATGGCAAAAGTGAATATCGACATTCTAGGAATCAGTGAACTAAAATGGTGAATTTAACTCAAATGACCATTATATCTACTACTTTGGCCTGGAATCCCTTAGAAGAAATGGAGTAGCCATCATGGTCAACAAAAGAGTCTGAAATGCAGTACTTGGATGCAATCTCAAAAACAACAGAATGATCTCTGTTCATTTCCAAGGCAAACCATTTAATATCACGGTGATTCAAGCCTATGCCCCAAACAGCAATGCTGAAGAAGCTAAAGTTGAACAGTTCTATGAAGACCTACAAGACCTTTTAGAACTAACACCCCCAAAAGATGTCGTTTCCATTATAGGGGACTGGAATGTAAAAGTAGGAAGTCAAGAAACACCTGGAGTAACAGGCAAATTTGGCCTTGGAATATGGAATGAAGCAGGGCAAAGGCTAATAAAGTTTTGCCAAGAGAACACTCTGATCATAGTAAACACCCTCTTCCAACAACACAAGAGAACTCTACACAGGGACATAACCAGATGGTCAACACCAAAATCAGATTGATTATAACCTTTGCAGCCAAAGATGGAGAAGCTCTATACAGTAAGCAAAAACAAGACCAGAAGCTGACTGTGGCTCAGATCATGAACTCCTTATTGCCAAATTCAGACTTAAATCAAAGAAAGTAGGGAAAGCCACTAGACCATTCAGGTATGATCTAAATCAAATACCTTATGATTATACATTGGAAGTGAGTAATAGATTTAAGGGACTAGATTTAATAGGGTACCTGATGAACTATGGATGGAGGTTCATGGCATTGTACAGGAGAAAAGGGATCAAGAACATCCCCATGGAAAAGAAATGCAAAAAGCAAAATGGCTGTCTGGAGAGGCCTTACAAATAGCTGTGAAAAGAAGAGAAGTGAAAAGCAAAGGAGAAAAGGAAAGATATAAGCATCTGAATGTAGAGTTTCAAAGAATAGCAAGGAGAGATAAGAAAGCCTTCCTCAGTGATCAGTGTGAAGAAATAGAGGAAAACAACAGAATGGGAAAGACTAGAGATCACTTCCTGAAACTGAGAGATACCAAGGGAACGTTTCATGCAAAGATGGGAACAAAAAAGGACAGAAATGGTATGGACCTAACAGAAGCAGAAGATATTTGGAAAAGGTGGCAAGAATACACAGAAGAACTGTACAAAAAAGATCTTCACTACCCAGATAATCACGATGGTGTGATCACTCACCTAGAGCCAGATATCTTGGAATGTGAATTCAAGTGAGTTCACACAAACTCATGTGCATCGAGTCGATGATGCCATTCAGCCATCTCATCCTCTGTCATCCCCTTCTCCTCCTGCCCCCAATCCCTCCCAGCATCGGGGTCTTTTCAAATGAGTCAACACTTCGCATCAGGTGGCCAAAGTATTGGAGGTTCAGTTTCAACATCAGTCTTTCCAATGAACACCCAGGACTGATCTCCTTTATGATGAACTGGTTGGAAATCCTTGCAGTCCAAGGAACCCTCAAGAGTCTTCTCCAACAACACAGTTCAAAAGCATCAATTCTTCCATGCTCAGCTTTCTTTATAGTCCAAATCTCACATCCATACATGACTACTGGAAAAACCATAGCCTTGACTAGACAGACTTTTGTTGGCAAAGTAATATCTCTGCTTTTTAATATGCTGTCTAGGTTGGTCATAACTTTCCTTCCAATGAGTAAGCGTCTTTTGATTTCATGGCTGGCATCACCATCTGCAGTGATTTTGGAGCACAGAAAAATAAGTCTGTCACTGTTTTCACTGTTTCTCCATCTATTTGCCATGAAGTGATGGGACTGTATGCCATGAATTTAGTTTTCTGGATGTTGAGCTTTAAGCCAACTTTTTAACTCTCCTCTTTCACTTTCATCAAAAGGTTTGTTCTTCTTCACTTTCTGCCATAAGGGTGGTGTCATCTGCATATCTGAGGTTATTGATATTTCTCTCAGCAATCTTGATTCCAGCTTGTGCTTCTTTCAGCCCAGCGTTTCTCATGATGTACTCTGCATATGTTAAATTAAAAAAAAAAAAAAAAGGGAAGTCGCTCAGTTGTGTCCGACTCTGCAACCCCGTGGACTGTAGGCTACCAGGCTCCTCTGTCCATGGAATTTTCCAGGCAAGAATACTGGAGTGGATTTCCATTTCTTTCTCCTGGGGATCTTCCTGACCCAGGAATTGAACCTGGATCTCCCCCATTGCAGGGAGACGCTTTACCATCTGAGCCACCAGATAAACAGAATGACAATATACAGCCTTGATGTACTCCTTTTCCTATTTGGAACCAGTCTGTTGTTCCATGTCCAGTTCTAACTGTTGCTTCCTGACCTACATACAGATTTCTAAAGAGGCAGGTCAGGTGGTTTGGTATTCCCATCTCTTTCAGGTTTTCCCACAGCTTGTTGTGATCCACACAGTCAAATGCTTTGGCATAGTTAATAAAGCAGAAATAGATGTTTTCTGGAACTCTCTTGCTTTCTGAATAATCCAGCAGATGTTGGTTATTTGATCTCCAGTTCCTCTGCCTTTTCTAAAACCAGTTGAACATCTGGAAATTTACGATTCATGTATTGCTGAAGCCTGGCTTGGAGAATTTTGAGCATTACTTTGTTAGAGTGTGAGATGAATGCAATTGTGCGGTAGTTTGAGCATTCTTTGGTATTGCCTTTCTTTGGGATTGGGATGAATACTGACTTTTCCAGTCCTGTGGCCACTTCTGAGTTTCCCAAATTTGCTGGCATATTGAGTGCAGCACTTTGACAGCATCATCTTTTAGGATGTGAAATAGCTCAACTGGAATTCCATCATCTCTACTAGCTTGGTTCATAGTGATGTTTTCTAAGGCTCACTTGACTTCCCACTCCAGGATGTCTGGCTCTAGGTGAATGATCACACCATCTGATTATCTGGGTCATGAAGATATTTTTTCTATAGTTCTTCTGTGCATTCTTGACAACTCTTCTTAATATCTTCTGCTTCTGTTAAGTCCATACCTTTTCTGTCCTTTTGAGCCCATCTCTGCATGAAATGTTCCCTTGCTATCTCTAATTTTCTTGAAGAGATCTCTAGTTATTCCCATTCTATTGTTTTCCACTTTCTTTGCACTGATTAATGAGGAAGGCTTTCTTATCTCTCCTTGCTATTCTTTGGAACTCTGCATTCAAATGGGTATATCTTTCCTTTTCTCCTTTGCCTTTTGCTTCTCTTCTTTTCAAAGCTATTTGTAAGGCCTCCTCAGACAATCATTTTGATTTTTTGCATTTCTTTTCCATGGGGATAATCTTGATCCCTTTCTGCTGTACAATGTCATGAATCTTTATCCATAGTTCATCAGGCACTCTATCTATCAGATCTAGCCCCTTAAATCTATTTCTCACTTCCACTGTATAATCACAAGGGATTTGATTTAGGTCATACCTGAATGGTCCAGTGGCTTTCCCTACTTTCTTCAATTTAAGTCTGAATTTGGCAATAAGGAGTTCATGATCTTAGCCACAGTCTGCTTCTGGTCTTGTTTTTGCTGACTGTATAGAGCTTCTCCATCTTTGGCTGCAAAGAATATAATCAATCTGATATATAATATAATTGATATGCCCAGAGAACAACAAACTAAAGTGAATTGAACTAGACTGGGTAGTTTCATTTCATGGAGAAATAGAAGCTAAAACTTACACTTTCATTCCTAGGAGAGGATTTTGTTACATAGTGGCTAAAACTTAATTGACAGAATAGAAAATCAAATCATGTAAGTCAGCATGCACACACTTTGGGCTAATAGCAAAGCAGGCAAAGATGTGGCTTCTATCACTGAAACAAGTCAGTGGGGTTTAATGGGAGGCTTAATTAGGATTTACTTTATACATAACTGATACACTTGGATTTGTGTTTGGCTTTTCTTTTGGTTCCAATTTTTTGAGCAGTTTCCTCACCAGCAAATATAAACCATAATCTGCATGCAACTCTAAGTAGTTAGCTGTATCTATAACTATGAAACTCTGGAAAATGATTCTACTTCAAAGACAATAAACTGAAATTCTCCACAGGATTCCAGAAGCCAGTTGTTACAAGATAAATTGATCTAAGATAATTGAAAGAAAGGTAGGCACTAAGATTTACAGCCAATAGGTGCAAAGATCAACAGAACAGACATTCCTTCTAGTCAAAGAATAGATTCAGTGTTTGTAAAGGAGTATATCATAGAACAGCTTATAGAACTTTCATATAGAGTGGATATTAACTTTCATAGAGTGGATATTAAAATAAAGAAAATATCATTTTTATTATGAATGTACAATTATGTCCATATGTGTATCAATATATATGTGTGTATTATATTTGTATGAGACCTGTATATCATATATTTTATTTGCATATAGAAAGAAAGAGAATATAACCATTTTAAATAAGAAGATGGCTTAATTATTCCTATTGTTATAGTGGTCTTCTGTGGTAGCTCAGATATTAAAGAATCCATCTGCAATGTAGGAGACCTGAGTTCGATCCCTGAGTCAGGAAGATTTCCTAGAGAAGGAAACGGCAACACTGCAGTATTCTTATTTGGAGAATCCCCTGGACAAGAGGAGACTGGTGGGCTCTAGTTCATGGGGTCGCAAAGAGTTGGACACACATGTATTGTCATAAAACTGTGGCAAAACTGTGTACCTCTTAAATAATTGTACCTTATAAAATGGACTGCATGCATGCATGCTAAGTCACCTCAGTCCCTGTCCCCAGGATTCCCCAGGAAAGAACACTGGAGTGGTTTGCCATTTCCTTCTCCAATGCATGCATGCATGCTAAGTCGCTTCAGTCGTGTCTGACTCTGTGCAGCCCTGTGGACAGCAGCCCACCAGGCTCTTCTGTCCACGGGACTCTCTAGGCAAGAATACTGGAGTGGGTTGCCATGTCCTTCTCCAATAAAATGGACTGGGTTTTGACTAACATTCCACTTACTTTCACCAGGCTTCCTTTCCATAAATAATGCCAGTTATTTAAGCATTTGGATAGTTAAAAATGAGATGAAAGATTTTGAAAGGAAATATGGTATGACTCACTGAATAGTCAGAAAAAGTGAGTAAGACAGTTAGGTCACTACAGGACCATTTTACATAATGCAACAGCAGTACATTTTAAATAGTGGTGATGATGCTGATAGATCCTAAATTGAAAGTCTACAAACTTAATGAAATAATGGCAAGTGATGTTTTAGTGATATATAGCTAGCTCTGAAAAGTGGGATTAGGGGATGCTGTCTAGCTACACAACAGATGTGTAAAGAGATTTGTTGCTAAATCTAATGAATATTTTTATTAACAGTTAACTCACTCTTCTTTTTTTTTTCTTTAATGAGGACAGCATACTGAATCAAGGGACACCTAGATAATATAAAGCCAGAATATTGAGCAACATTGACTTATTCTCTAAACAAGCCTTTATTGATTATTTAGTAGGTCTCTGGTGCTATGCTCCTTGCTACAGGTATAATCAATAAGGAGTAAGACAGACGTGGGGCCTTACCTCCAGCTGAGTCTGTACAGTGTGGGGAAGAGATTCCCATGTAGACAGCTCCCGCATAACGTGCTGGGTACTGTGGCAGAGGATATGCAGTCCTGTGGGAAATGAGATGAATGGCATCAAACACACATCCTTCAGGACCTATCTGGCATTTATGGGAGAAGGATAGGACATGTTGGAGTGCGCCAGGAGGAGAGGAAGGTGATGTCTGTACCTGTGCTTTGATTAGCATTGCTGCTGACCAGGTGCTATGAAAAAATTCCCACCCAAAAGGACTGAATTCTCTATCATGAATTTAGAAATAGGTAGGAAACAGTACTGTAAAGGCAGTGTAATTGGGTGGTTATTACTCTGCTCAACTGGTGCTCTAATAAAAAGGTGAATAAGAGCAGAAACAATTGGCAGCTAGAAGCCAAGGGTAGAAGTTCAAGGCCTCCGTGGCAGGGTATCAAGAGGTATTCATCATCTGCAACAGAAAAGTAGAAAAAGCTCCTGTGAATATCAAATTCTCAATCAAGGTAGACTACCTATATGAAGATTAGGGTCCTACTCAGAAAGCATGGTGCTGAGACACGTATGGATAGATAAAAAGCTTGAATCTTTCACTTTCCCAGAACTCTGTGAGCTTGCAAAAGTCACTCACTTTTATGCACTAAGGGCTGGAGCTCTGTCATTGCTTGAAGATGATGCAAGTGTCTCTTGTTTACAAGATGACATACACTCTGTCAAGACATGCCCACACATGGCCAGTGCATGGGTAAGTCTCAGCGTAACCTGGTTGGGGATGCAGTGGGTCCACTAAGAGAGGAAAGGCCCTGTGAAACCGCAGGACCCAGGCATCACAAACTGGCAGGAGCTGTGAAAGTGAATACAGGACTGAATTCTGAGGGTACTGGATGAAGAGAGGTTTAACTTAATCTTGAATAAAAAGTACATTATCGATATAAGTGGTTTTACATTTTCAGATGTATGATTTAATACCCAAGCAAAGACCCTGGAAAATGAAGCATACAGTCTAGAATATCCCATAAGAGTGGAAAAATTGTGATCTATGTAAGAATAAATGCTGGGTGGGGGGGGGTATCCTAAGATGGTGGAGGAATAGGATGGGGAGACCACTTTCTCCCCCACAAATTCATCAAAAGAACATTTAAACTCTGAGTGAATTCCACAAAACAAATTCTGAATGCCGGCCGAGGACATCAGGCACCCAGAAAAGCTGCTCACTGTCTTTGAAAAGAGGTAGGAAAAAATATAAGAGACAAAAAAAGAGACAAACGAGGTAGGGAGGGAGCTCCGTCAGAAAAGGGAGTCATAAAAAGAGAGAAGTTTCCAAACACCAGGAAACACTCTCACTGCTGAGTCTGTGGTGAGCCTTGGAAGCACAGAGGGCAACATAACAGGGAGGATAAATAAATAAATAAATAAAACCCACAGATTTTGATCCCAATGGTAACTCCCCCAGCGGAGAAGCAGCGCAGATGCCTGCATCTGCCACTAGCAAGTGGGGGCTGGGCAGGGAGGCATAGGCTGCATTGCTTTTTAAGGATTGGGCCTGAATGCCCCGAGGGTAACCAGAGCGAACTAACTTGGGCTAGCAAACCAGACTGTGGGATAGCTACCACTCGAAAAGCTCTAATATAAGACACCACCAGGACCGCACACAGAACAAAGGACAGAACAGAATTAGCGGGCTGCAGACCATCCCCCTCTGGTGACAGGCAGCTAGAGCCAGAAGGGGACAATTGCAGCCCCAGAGAGACATTATCTACCAAATGGCAAGCAGGCTTCTTTGCTAACTAAGACTTCTTGGGGTTCTGGACAGTCATCATCCGCCTGAGAAGGTGCGCCAGTGGTACACCCAGAAAACAGAGCAGCGGGGACGGGAGAGGCGATAAGTCGCAGTGACCATGCTCACCAAACACCTGAGCTACTCAGACCTGGGAAGGGCACAAAACACAGGCCAAACTGAGTCTGCGCCTCTGAGGACTACCTGAGTGCCTGAACCTGAGCGGCTTAGACCTGGGAGGTGCATGCAGCCCAGGGCTGGCCTCAGACGATTCCCGGGGGAGCAACCTAGAGCCTGAGCTGTGTGTGCTGTGAGTGGGGACAGGTCCAGTGTGGCTGAGACACTGCGAGCACATGCCAGTGTTATTTGTTTGGAGCATCCCTCCCTCCCCACAGTGTGACTGAACAAGTGAGCCTAAAAACAGTGTCCACCACTGCCCCCCCGTGTCAGGGTGGAAATCAGACACTGAAGAGACCAGCAAACAGAAGAAGCTAAAACAGAGGGAACTGCCTTGGAAGTGAAGGGTGCAACAGGTTAAAACCCTATCAGTACTGACTACATGGGAGGGGGCCTATAGATCTTGAGAAATATAAGCTGGACCAAGGAACTATATGAAAATGAACTGACCCCACACTGCCCACAACAACACCAAAGTCTTAGATATATCTTTACTATTTTTATGATCATTCTTTTTCCCAGTCTTTTCTTTTTCTTCTCCTTTTTTAACCTTTTTTAATTTTAAGTCCTCTATTACTCCTTTAATTTCCATTTTTATACACTACTATTGCTATTCCAAAAAAAGACCCCTATTTTTAAAGCAAACTTCATCGGTTCAGCTCAGTTCAGTCACTCAGTCGCATCTGAATCTTTACGACCCCATGAATCGAAGCACGCCAGGCCTCCCTGTCCATCATCAACCCCCAGAGTTAACTCAGACTCATGTCCATCGAGTAAGTGATGCCATCCAGCCATTTGATCCTCTGTTGTCCCGTTCTCCTCCTGCCCCCAATCCCATCCAGCATCAGAGTATTTTTCAATGACTCAACACTTCGCATCAGGTGGCCAAAGTACTGGAATTTCAGCTCTAGCACCATTCCTTCCAAAGAAATCCCAGGGCTGATTTCCTTCAGAATGGACTGGTTGGATCTCCTTGCAGTCCAAGGGACTCTCAAGAGTCTTCTCCAACACGACACTTCAAAAGCATCAATTCTTTGCGCTCAGCCTTCTTCACAGTCCAACTCTCACATCCATACATGACCACAGGAAAAACCACAGCCTTGCCTAGACAGACCTTAGTTGGCAAAGTAATGTCTCTGCTTTTCAATATGCTATCTAGGTTGGTCATAACTTTTCTTCCAAGGAGTAAGCGTCTTTTAATTTCATGGCTGCAGTCACCATCTGCAGTGATTTTGGAGCCCCAAAAAATAAAGTCTGACACTGTTTCCACTGTTTCCCCATCTATTTCCCATGAAGTGTTGGGACCAGTTGCCATGATCTTTGTTTTGTGAATGTTGAGCTTTAAGCCAACTTTTTCACTCTCCTCTTTCACTTTCATCAATACACTTTTTAGTTCCTCTTCACTTTCTGCCATAAGGGTGGTGTCATCTGCTTATCTGAGGTTATTGATATTTCTCCTGACAATCTTGATTCCAGCTTGTGTTTCTTCCAGTCAAGGGTTTCTCATGATGTACTCTGTATATGAGTTAAATATGCAGGGTGACAATATAAAGCCTTGATGTACTCCTTTTCCTATTTGGAACCAGTCTGTTGTTCCATGTCCAGTTCTAACTGTTGCTTCCTGACCTGCATACAGATTTCTCAAGAGGCAGGTTAGGTGGTCTGGTATTCCCATCTCTTTCAGAATTTTCCAGTTTATTGTGATCCACACAGTCAAAGGCTTTGGCATAGTCAATAAAGCAGAAATAGATGTTTTTCTGGAACTCTCTTGCTTTTTCCATGATCCAGCGGATGTTGGCAATTTGATCTCTGGTTCTCTGCCTTTTCTAAAACCAGCTTGAACATCAGGAAGTTCACGGTTCATGTACTGCTGAAGCCTCGCTTGGATAATTTTGAGCATTACTTTACTAGCATGTGAGACAAATGCAATTGTGTGCTAGTTTGAGCATTCTTTGGCATTGCCTTTCTTTGGGATTGGCATGAAAACTGACCTTTTCCAGTCCTGTGGCCACTGCTGAGTTTTCCAAATTTGCTGGCATATTGAGTGCAGCAGTTTCACAGCATCATCTTTCAGGATTTGAAATAGCTCAATAAGAATTCCAACAACTCCACTAGCTTTGTTCGTAGTGATGCTTTCTAAGGTCCACTTGACTTCACATTCCAGAATGTCTGGCTATAGGTGAGTGATCACACCATCATGATTATCCGGGTCATGAAGGTCTTTTTTGTACAGTTCTTCTGTGTATTTTGCCATCTCTTCTAAATATCTTCTGCTTCTGTTAGGTCCATACCATTTCTGTCCTTTATCGAGCCCATCTTTGCATGAAATGTTCCCTTGGTATCTCTAATTTTCTTGAAGAGATCTCTGGTCTTTCCCATTCTGTTCTTTTCCTCTATTTCTTTGCATTGATCGCTGAAGAAGGCTTTCTTATATCTTCTTGCTATTCTTTGGAACTCAGCATTCAGATGCTTATATCTTTCCTTTTCTCCTTTGTTTTTCACCTCTCTTCTTTTCACAGCTATTTGTAAGACCTCCCCAAACAGCCATTTTGCTTTTCTGCGTTTCTTTTCCATGGGGATGGTCTTGATCCCTGTCTCCTGTACAGTATCACTAACCTCATTCCATAGTTCATCAGGCACTCTATCTATCAGATCTGGGCCCTTAAATCTATTTCTCACTTCCACTGTATAATCATAAGGGATTTGATTTAGGTCATACCTGAATGGTCTAGCAGTTTTCCCTACTTTCTTCAATTTAATTCTGAATTTGGTAATAAGGAGTTCATGATCTGAGCCACAGTCAGCTCCTGGTCTTTGTTTTTGTTGACTGTATAGAGCTTCTCCATTTTTGGCTGCAAAGAATATAATCAATCTGATTTCGGTGTTGACCATCTGGTGATGTCCATGTGTAGAGTCTTCTCTTGTGTTGTTGGAAAAGGGTGTTTGCTATGACCAGTGCATTTTCTTGGCAAAACTCTATTAGTCTTTGCCCTGCTTCATTCCGCATTCTAAGGCCAAATTTACGTGTTACTCCAGGTGTTTCTTGACTTCCTACTTTTGCATTCCAGTCCCCTATAATGAAAATGACATCTTTTTTGAGTGTTAGTTCTAGAAAGTCTTGTAGGTCTACATAGAACCGTTCAACTTTAGCTTCTTCAGCGTTACTGGTTGGGGCCTACACTTGCATTGCCATGATATTGAATGGCTTGCCCTGGAAATGAACAGAGATCATTCTGTCACTTTTGAGATTGCATCCAAGTATTGCATTTCGGACTCTTTTGCTAACCATGATGGCTACTCCATTTCGTCTAAGGGATTCCTGCCCGCGGTAGTTGATATAATGGTCATCTGAGTTAAATTCACCCATTCCAGTCCATTTCAGTTCACTGATTCCTAGAATGTTGACGTTCACTCTTGCCATCTCTTGTTTGACCACTTCCAATTAGCCTTGATTCATGGACCTGACATTCCAGGTTCCTATGCAATATTGCTCTTTAAAGCATCGGACCTTACTTCTATCACCAGTCACATCCACAGCTGGGTATTGTTTTTTACTTTGGCTCCATTCCTTCATTCTTTCTGGAGTTATTTTTCCACTGATCTCCAGTAGCATGTTGGTCACCTACTGACCTGGGAGTTCCTCTTTCAGTATCCTATAATTTTGCCTGTTCATACTGTTCATGGGGTTCTCAAGGCAATAAACTTCATATGTGTGTGTGTGTGTGTGTGTGTGTGTGTGCGTTTTAATAAGTCTTGTGACTTTGTTTTTTTCTTCTTCTTCTTCTTCTTTTCTTTAATATTGTATTTTTGAAAATCCAACTTCTACTCTAGATTTTTCATCTTTCTTTTTGGTATTTGTTATCAATTTTATACCTTCCAAAACCTGATCTTCAGTACCCATTTTTACTTCAGAGTGAGATTACTGGCTTGACTGCTCTCTCATCCTTTGGACACTCCTTTTTCTCTACCAGGTCGCCTCTGTCTCCTCTCTCCCCCCTTTCTTCTCTACCCAACTCTGTAAATCTCTGTGTTCCAGACAGTGGAGAACACTTAGGGAACTGATTACTGGCTGGATCTGTCTCTCTCCTTTTCATTCCCACCTTTTATCCTCCTGGCCACCTCTGTCTCCTTCCTCCCTCTTCTCTTAACTCCATGAACATTTCTGAGTGGTCCAGACTGTGGAGTGCACATAAGGAAGTGA
This sequence comes from Ovis aries, assembly GCF_016772045.2. NCBI lineage: Eukaryota > Metazoa > Chordata > Mammalia > Artiodactyla > Bovidae > Ovis > Ovis aries. The sequence goes on from NC_056059.1 coordinate 3,406,792, forward strand.
TTACTGGCTAGCTTGCTCTCTCCTCTTTTGATTCCACCTCATCTCATTCCAGTCACCTCTAACTCCCTCCTCCCTCTTCTCTTCTCCATGTAACTCTGTGAACCTCTCTGGGTGTCCCTCACTGTGGAGAAGCTTTTCATCTTTAACCTAGATGTTATATCAACAGTGCTGTATAGAAAGAGAAGTCTTGAGACTACTGTAAAAATGACTGAAAACCAGAAGCAGGAGGCTTAAGTCCAAATCCTGAGAACATCAGAGAACTCCTGACTCCAGGGAACATTACTCAACAGGAGCTCATCAAACGCCTCCATTCCTACACTGAAACCAAGCACCACCCAAGGGCCAACAAGTTTCAGAGCAAGACATACCACACAAATTCTCCATCAACACAAGAACAGAGCCCTGAGTTCAATATATAGGCTGCCCAAAGTTACTCCAAAACCATTGACATATTATAACTAATTACTGGAAACTTCATTGCACTCCAGAGAGAAGAAATCCAGCTCCACCCACCAGAACACCGACACAAGCTTCTGTAACCAAGAAACCTTGACAAGGCACTGATACAACCCCACCCACAGCAAGGAAACTCAACAATAAAGAGAACTCCACAAACTGCCAGAATACAGAAAGGCCACCACAAACGCAGCAATATAAACAAGATGAAGAGACAGAGGAATACCCAGCAGGTAAAGGAACAGGATAAATGCCCACCAAACCAAACAAAAGAGGAATAGATAGGGAATCTACCTGATAAAGAATTCTGAATAATGATAGTGAAAATGATCCCAAATCTTGAAATCAAAATGGAATCACAGATAAATAGCCTGGAGACAAGGATTGAGAAGATGCAAGAAAGGTTTAACAAGGACCTGGAAGAAATAAAAAAGACTCAATATATAATGAATAATGCAATAAATGAGTTCAAAAACACTCTGGAGGCAACAAATAGTAGAAAAATTGAGGCAGAAGATAGGATTAGTGAAATAGAAGATAGAATGGTAGAAATAAATGAATCAGAGAGGAAAAAAGAAAAATGAATTAAAAGAAATGACGACAATCTCAGAGACCTCCAGGATAATATGAAATGCTCCAACATTCAAATTATAGGAGTTCCAGAAGACGAAGACAAAAGAAAGACCGTGAGAAAATACTTGAGGAGATAATAGTTGAAAACTTCCCTAAAATGGGGAAGGAAATAATCACCCAAGTCCAAGAAACCCAGAGAGTCCCAAACAGGATAAACCCAAGGTGAAACACCTCAAGACACATATTAATCAAATTAACAAAGAACAAATACTAAAAGCAGCAAGGGAAAAACAACAAATAACACACAAGGGGATTCCAATAAGAATAACAGCTGATCTTTCAATAGAAACTCTTCAGGCCAGGAGGGAATGGCAAGACATACTTAAAGTGATGAAAGAAAATAACCTACAGCCCAGATTACTGTACCCACCAAGGATCTCATTCAAATATGAAGGAGAAATCAAAAGCTTTACAGACAAGCAAAAGCTGAGAGAATTCAGCACGACCAAACCAGCTCTCCAACAAATGCTAAAGGATATTCTCTAGGCAGGAAACACAAAAAGAGCATATAAACCAGAACCCAAAACAATAAACTAAATGGCAATGGGATCATACTTATCAATAATTACCTTAAACGTAAATGGATCAAATGTCCCAACCAAAAGACAAACACTGGCTGAATGGATACAAAACAAGACCCCTATATATGTTGTCTACAAGAGACCCACCTCAAAACAGGGGATACATACAGGCTTAAAGTGAAGGGCTGGAAAAAGATTTTCCACGCAAATAGAGACCAAAAGAAAGCAGAAGTAGCAATACTCATATCAGATAAAATAGACTTTAAAACAAAGGCTGTGAAAAGAGACAAAGAGGCAAACTACCTAATGATCAAAGGATCAATCCAAGAAGAAGATGTAACAATTATAAATATATATGCGCCCAACATAGGAGCACCACAATATGTAAGACAAGTGCTAACAAGTATGAAAGGGGAAATTATCAATAACACAAAAATAGTGGGAGACTTTAATACCCCACTCACACCTATGGACAGATCAACTAAACAGAAAATTAACAAAGAAACACAAACATTAAAGGATACAATAGACCAGTTAGACCTAATTGATATCTATAGAACATTTCACCCCAAAACAATGAATTTCAACTTTTTCTCAAGTGCTCACGGAACCTTTTCCAGAATAGATCACATCCTGGGCCATAAATCTAGCCTTGGTAAATTCAAAAAAATTGAAATCATCCCAAGCATCTTTTCTGACCATAATGCAGTAAGATTAGATCTCAGTTACAGAAGAAAAACTATTAAAAATTCCAACATATGGAGGCTGAACAACACACTTCTGAATAACCAACAAATCACAGAAGAAATCAATAAAGAAATTAAAATATGCTTAGAAACGAATGAAAATGAAAACACAACAACCCAAAACTTGTGGAACACTGTAAAAGCAGTGCTAAGGGGAAACTTCATAGCAATACAGGCATACCTCAAGAAACAAGAAAAAAGTCAAGTAAATAACTAACTCTACACCTAAAGCAACTAGAAAAGGAAGAAATGGAGAAACCCAGGGTTAGTAGAAGGAAAGAAATCTTAAAAACTAGGGCAGAAATAAATGCAAAAGAAACAAGAGACCATAGCAAAAATCACAAAGCAAAAAGCTGGTTCTTTGAAAGGATAAATAAAATTGACAAACCATTAGCCAGACTCATCAAGAAACAAAGGGAGAAAAATCAAATCAATAAAATTAGAAATGAAAATGGAGAGATCACAACAGACAACACAGAAATACAAAGGATCATAAGAGACTACTATCAGCAATTATATGCCAATAAAATGGACAACATGGAAGAAATGGACAAATTCTTAGAAAAGTGCACCTTTCCAAAAGTGAACCAGGAAGAAATAGAAAATCTTAACAGACCCATCACAAGCACGGAAATTGAAACTGTAATCAGAAATCTTCCAGCAAATAAAAGCCCAGGTCCAGATGGCTTCACAGATGAATTCTCCCAAAAATTTAGAGAAGAGCTAACACCTATCCTACTCAAACTCTTCCAGAAAATTGCAGAGGAAGGTAAACTTCCAAACTCATTTTATGAGGCCACCCTAAAACCAAAACCTGACAAAGATGCCACAAAAAAAGAAAACTACAGGCCAATATCACTGATGAACATAGATGCAAAAATCCTTAACAAAATTCTAGCAATTCGAATCCAACAACACATTAAAAAGATCATACACCATGACCAAGTGGGCTTTATCCCAGGGATGCAAGGATTCTTCAATACCTGCAAATCAATCAATGTAATTCACCACATTAACAAATTGAAAAATAAAAGCCATATGATTATCTCAATAGATGCAGAGAAAGATTTTGACAGAATTCAACATTCATTTATGATAAAAAAAAAAAAACTCTCTAGAAAGCAGGAATAGAAGGAACATACCTCAACAAAATAAAAGCTACATATGACAAAGCCACAGCAAACATTATCTTCAATGGTAAAAAATTGAAAGCATTTCCCCTAAAGTCAGGAACAAGACAAGGGTGCCCACTTTCATTGCTACTATTCAACATAGTTCTGGAAGTTTTGGCCACAGCAATCAGAGCAGAAAAAGAAATAAAAGAAATCCAAATTGGAAAAGAAGTAAAATTGTCACTGTTTGCAGATGACATGATCCTCTACATAGAAAAGCCTAAAGACCCCACCAGAAAATTACTAGAGCTAATCAATGAATATAGTAAAGTTTCAGGATACAAAATCAACACACAAAAATCCCTTGCATTCCTATACTCTCATAATAAGAAAGTAGAAAAAGAAATTAAGGAAACAATTCCATTCACCATTGCAATGAAAGGAATAAAGAATTTAGGAATATATCTACCTAAAGAAACTAAAGACCTATATATAGAAAACTATAAAACACTGGCGAGAAAAATCAAAGAGGACACTAATAGATGTAGAAATATACCATGTTCATGGATTGGAAGAATCAATATAGTGAAAACAAGCATTCTACCCAAAGCAATCTACAGATTCAATGCAATCCCTATCAAGCTACCAGCGTATTTTTCACAGAACTAGAACAAATAATTTCACAATTTGTATGGAAATACAAAAAAAAAAAAAAAAAAAAAAAAAAACCTCGAATAGCCAAAGCAATCTTGAGAAAGAAGAATGGAACTGGAGGAATCAACCTGCCTGACTTCAGGCTCTACTACAAAGCCACAGTCATCAAGACAGTATGGTACTGGCACAAAGACAGAAATATAGATCAATGGAACAAAATACAAAGCCCAGAGATAAATCCACACACCTATGGACACCTTATCTTCGACAAAGGAGGCAAGAATATACAATGGCTTAAAGACAATCTCTTCTCACCAACTTGTAAAAGAATGAAACTAGAACACTTTCTAACACCATACACAAAAATAAATTCAAAATGGATTAAAGATCTAAACATAAGACCAGAAATTATAAAACTCCTAGAGCAGAACATAGGCAAAACACTCTCCGACATAAATCACAGCAGGATCCTTTATGACCCACCTCCCAGAATACTGGAAATAAAAGCAAAAATAAACAAATGGGATCTAATTAAAATTAAAAGTTTTTGCACAACAAAGGAAACTATAAGCAAGATGAAAAGACAGCCTTCATAATGGGAGAAAATAATAGCAAATGAAGCAACTGACAAACAACTAATCTCAAAAATGTACAAGCAACTCCCGCAGCTCAATTCCAGAAATATAAATGACCCAATGAAAAAATAGGCCAAAGAACTAAACAGACATTTCTCTAAAGAAGACATACAGATGGCTAACAAACACATGAAAAGATGCTCAACATCACTCATTATCAGAGAAATGCAAATCAAAACCACAATGAGGTACCATTTCACACCAGTCAGAATGGCTGTGATCCAAAAATCTGCAAGCAATAAATGCTGGAGAGGGTGTGGAGAAAAGGGAACCCTCTTCCACTGTTGGTGGGAATGCAAACTAGTACAGCCACTATGGAGAACAGTGCGAAGATTCCTTAAAAAACTGGAAATAGAACTTCCTTATGACCCAGCAACCCCACTGTTGGGCATGCACACCGAGGAAACCAGAATTGAAAGAGACACATGTACCCCAATATTCATCACAGCACTGTTTATAATAGCCAGGACATGGAAGCAACCTAGATGTCTATCAGCAGATGAAAGGATAAGAAGGCAGTGGTACATATACACAATGGAGTATTACTCAGCCATTAAAAAGAATACATTTGAATCGGTTCTAATGAGGTGGATGAAACTGGAGCCAATTATACAGAGTGAATTAAGCCAGAAAGAAAAACACCAATACAGTATACTAATGCATATATATGGAATTTAGAAAGATGGTAATGGTAACCCTGTATGTGAGACAGCAAAAGAGATACAAATGTACAGGACAGTCTTTTGGACTCTGTGGGAGAGGGAGAGGGTGGGATGATTTGGGAGAATGGGCATTGAAATATGTATAATAGCATATAAGAAATGAATCGCCAGTCTAGGTTCAGTGCAGGATGCAGGATACAGGTTGCTTGGGGCTCTTGTACTGGGATGACCTAGAGAGATGGTACAGGGAGGGAGGTGGGAGGGGGCTTCAGGATTGGGAACTCATGTACACCCGTGATGGATTCATGTTGATGTATGGCAAAACCAATACAGTATTGTAAAATAAAGTAAAAATAATAATAATAATAATAATAAATTTAAAAACACAGTAACTACTAAGGTTTAAAAAAATAAAATAAAAAAATAAAACTGGACATGGAACTTCCTGGTAGTCCAGTGGCTGGAGTTCTCCTTCCAATGCAATGAACAGAGATTTGACCCTTGTCCAGGAAGATCCTTCATGCCACAGAGCAACTAAGCAGGCACCCCACAACTACTTCAGTCCACTCACACCCTATAGAGCTACGTGCTGCAAATACTGAGGCTGTATACCACAACAACTGAAGCTCACACACCTAGAGCCTGTGCTCTGCAATTAGAGAAACCACCACAATGAGAAGCTGGAACACTGCAATGAAGAGCAGCCTCTGTTCACCACAACTGGAGAAAGCCCATGCACAGCAATGAAGATGGGGCAGCCCAAAATAAAAAATGATCAATGAATGCATGAATAGTAAGTAAAAATGAATTTAAATAAATTTTAAAAATTACACAGACAACCTCAATGGATAGTTGTCCAAGGAAGATATACCTGTGGATAATAGACACATGAAAAGATGCAACATCCCTAATTATTAGAGAATTTCAATTTAAAACTCCAATGAGTGTCACCTTGCACTGGTCAGAAGAGCATCATCAAAAGGACTACATATTATGAATGCAAGAGAGGGTTCAGAGGGTAGAGAAAAAGGAACCCACTTACTGTTTGGTGGCTGTAAAGAGGCACAGTCACCCTGGAGAAGTGTATGGAGGTTCTGGAGCAGAGAGGGGGGTTCAGGATGGGGAACACATGTATACCTGTGGTGGATTCATGTTGATGTATGGCAAAACCAATACAATATTGTAAAGTAATTAACCTTCAATTAAAATAAATAAATTTATATTAAAAAGATAAAACTGTGATAGAAAATTTTAAAAAAGCTAAATATAGAGCTACAATATGTCCAAAAGTCACATTCTGGGCCTATTTCTGGAGAAAACTCTAATTCCAAAAGATACAAGCAGCCCACATGTCACAGGGACACTGTTTAAAATAGCCAAGACATGGAAGCCACTTAAATGTACATTAAAAGAAGAATGAATAAACAAAAGGTACTCTATACAGATATATGGATATCTCCATATAAACACACTGAAATGTTACTCAGCCATCAAAACAGAATGACATAATGGCATTTGCAGCAACGTGGATGGATGGAGAGATGATCTTATGAAGTGAAGTCAGAGAAAGACAAATATTCTGTGGTATCACTTATATGAAGAATCTGAAATATGATACCAATGAGTTTATTTGCAAACGAGAAACAGACTCACACACATAGAAACCAAACTCATGGATACCATAGAGGAAAGGGTTGGGGAGAGATAAATTGGGAGTTTGGATTTAGCAGATTCATACTACTATACATAATATAGAGGGGACTCTCCTGATAGTTCAGTGGTTGGGAGTCCACCTTCCAACACAGGGGACATAGATTTGATCCCTGGCTGGAGAACTAACATCCCCATGCTGCATGACAACTAAGCTCACAAGCTCTAGAACCCACAGGCCACAGCTAGAGAAAGCCTCAACAAAAGATCCACAGGCCACAACTAAGACCCAATCCAGCTAAATAAATATTTAAAATTCTTATATATAAAACAGATGGGCAATTCCCTGTTGGTCCAGTATATAAAACCCTTTGCTCTCAATGCAGAGAAGGCTAGGGTTTGATTTCTGTTCAGGGAACTGGATCCCACATGCCACAACTAAGAGTTTGCCTGCTCCCATCCAAAAGAGCCCACATGCTGCAACTAAGACCTGCACAGCCAGACAAATACTTAAATATATATATAAACCAGAGAAACAACATCCTCCTATATAGCACTGAGGAATCTGTCCAGTATCTTCTAGGAATTATAACTGTAAAAAATATAACAAAAATAGTTTTGTGTGTATATACATAAATATAGTTAAAAGTTAAGTTAAGTCAAGTCACTCAGTCGTGTCTGACTCTTTGCAACCCCATGGACTATAGCCCACCAGGCTCCTCCGTCCATGGGATTCTCCAGGCAAGAATACTGGAGTGGGTTGCCACTTCCTTCTCCAGGGAATTTTCCCGACCCAGGGATAGAACCCAGGTCTCCCGTAGTAGAGGCAAACGCTTTAACCTCTGAGCCACCAGGGAAGCCCATATACATAAATATATATATGTACAAATATTTAAAAAAAAAGAATAAATGCTGGCCAGATTTGGTGTGAGAGACTGTGGAAATATGGATTAAAGGCAGAGGTGGGTAGGTTGGCATATATGTATTAAAGTGCATTTAATAAATGCAATTATTAATTTAATAATGAAATTTAATTGGTTAACTTAATAATTAAAGTGCATGCGAGGCTGAAAATTTACCCAAGACCATACTTCATTATACATCCTGGATGAGGGACCATTTTTCAAAGCAATGATGAGTTAGTATTGAGAAGAAGCGCAATGATCAATTTATGATAGGGCTGATGAGGAAGACACCATTGGAAATCTGGGCTTACAAGTAGCAAGGAAGTTTATAGAAGCTACCTGCTGACCCCTTTGCCCTCGCCACCAAAGGAAGCCTAGCTTCAGTATTTAAATGTGGAGGCAATTATTGCAATGAAGGGAAGCCAATAACCTACAACAAGTATCAGTTCAGTTCAGTTCAGTTGCTCAGTCGTTTCCGACTCTTTGTGACCCCATGAATCGCAGCATGCCAGGCCTCCCTGTCCATCACCAATTCCCGGAGTTCACTCAGACTCACGTCCATCGAGTCTGTGATTCCATCCAGCCATCTCATCCGCTGTCGTCCCCTTCTCCTTCTGCCCCTAATCCCTCCCAGCATCAGAGTCTTTTCCAATGAGTCAAGTCTTCGCATGAGGTGGCCAAAGTACTGGAATTTCAGCTTCAACATCATTCCCTGCAAAGAAATCCTAGGGCTGATCTCCTTCGAATGGACTGGTTAGATCTCCTTGCAGTCCAAGGGACTCTCAAGAGTCCCTTGAGACACCACAGTTCAAAAGCATCAATTCTTTGGCGCTCAGCTTTCTTCACAGTCCAACTCTCACATCCATACATGACCACTGGAAAAACCATAGCCTTGACTAGATTGACCTTTGTTGGCAAAGTAATGTCTCTGCTTTTTAATATGCTATCTAGGTTGGTCATAACTTTTCTTCCAAGGAGTAAGCATCTTTTAATTTAATGGCTGCAGTCACCATCTGCAGTAATTTTGGAGCCCCAAAAATAAAGTCTGACACTGTTCCACTGTTTCCCCATCTATTTCCCATGAAGTGATGGGACCAGATGCCATGATCTTCGTTTTCTGAATCAACAAGTATAAAAATATAGGAAACTGTTAACAGTGCCTGTGTCCCTCAAGCAACAGATAAGGATGCTGCTCAATCTGTAAGATCAGAATTAAGGAAGAACCAACAAGTTGCTGAGGATGATCTGTCTAATTAAAAAAATAATAATAAAACTACAATTATTTCTTCTCTCCCAGCCTTCCTCCTTCCCTTCTGTCTCTCTTTCCTTCAATTTTTAATAGACTCTACCCATTGAAGCAGAGGCTGGTTCCTCAAAGGGCCACATTCACATGTTTTCTGCCTAGCATAGTGATAGGGCCCTCAGATTTGGCTATTCTTTCTTTTTGTTGATTTTAATTATTTCCCAATTCAAAATCTATGTCCTTCATCCTCTTCACTTCTGAGGCTTACCATTTCTGAGTATTTATTCATGTTGTATTCTTAGGTCTCATCTTCCCGTTGGTTGGAGTGTGCGAGGTTAGATCCCTATAAACTAAGGAAGGCAAAGCATCTGCTGATCACATATAGACTTGTAGCCTACACTGTCTTCCATCTTTCATACTTTGATGGACCCCAGCTCTCTATCATAGCTGCTGTCTCTCTGGTATCCTTCAAGACAAGTCATCTTTATTCTACCCTTACACATGTTGTACGTTACAACTGTTCCACCTAAATGAATTATCTCTGATCCCCTCTACTGCTCTCCTTGTTCTTGAGGAGATGTATTGAAAAGATTTCTTACCCTCTTGCCTGTCCCATCAGGTTCACAAAAATAAATATTTTAGGAAAATTAGACACTTTCTTCTAAGTGATTGTCTTTTTCAAGTCTATGCAAAGTCCTTAGTAAAGCAGGAACATGAAAGAGAGCCGATCTTCCCTTCCAGAAGTGAATATGTGGATTTTTGATAGTAAATAAAAGGATAAGGGAACTGTCTAGGGCAGGAACCCAGTGTTCTCAAACCCTAGGTTGCGTAGGACAAGGCTTAATCCATATAGGTAATCACCCTCCTCAAAACCTTGAGGTTTCAGTGTTTGAAACGCAAGCACTTGGTGATATTTCAGATTTAAAATAGTGCAGATAAAGTATATTTCTGAGGATGGAGGTATATTTTGGATAATGAAATGAAAGATCAATGTCAGTTCCAAACTGAAGGCATGGATAGAACCACTCATTGATCTGTATGGAGCAAATGTACCCTGTAAGACTGTAGATAAATCGGGGTCTTCTCCAAAGTCTATTCTTCAAGGAGTTTCTCCGAAAAAAAAGTTTCACAGAGGGAATTTATACTAGAATGGAATTTCATTTCCCAATTTCTCTTTAAAGCTGTGTGCTCACACTCATACTTCCAAACAATGGCCATTGCAATCTAGATTGATAAGTTTTTTATAGAACAAGCAAATAATTTTAGTAAGTAACTTATTTTGTATTTTATATCTATAAGTGCAAAATGGGATGAGGCAAACAATTTTACTCATTTACTCCTTCTATGGATGGGACTTTGAAGGATGTAACCCCATGATTCCAATCTTCATCCAGGAGAAACTTAGGCAGTTTTTGACTGACACCATATCCAGGAGAGAGAGGGGATTTGTATTGTGGAACAGTGGGCTATAAGATCCAGAGAACCTGTGAGGAGGGATGAAGGACAGAAGGGTGTCAGAGAAAGTTTTCCCTAACACCATTTTAAGAGTTATGGATGGATACCAGGGGAATAAAGAAGAAACAATTTTGCACCCTATCTCTTGTGTAGGAATCTGATCAATCAGCTCATTACCAATTATTTCATTTCTGGTACTGAACCACCTCTATTTGATTTTTAAATGTTAAGGTAATTACCAAAATAAACAGCAAGTTTAATATTGTTAGAGCATTATACAATATGGTTCTCTCACAGCATCTAATCAATATTGGCTAGAATAGCAGATGAGTGTCACTTGGATTTGGGTTTTCTGCATTCAGAATGATGTTTCTGCTTTTTGCCTGGCAGATGTAGGCAGCATGACCTGAGTCACTTCTTGATAGTGTAGATGATAGACCCATTAGGGTCACGTCATATTCAGCCCAGCAGCAACTCTCCCATATCTCCACTTTAAATGAAGAGATTGTTAGTCTTTCTGTTTCTATTGTTTTCCTCTTCTTTTCACTGTCCATTGAAGAAGGCCTTCTAATCTTTCCTTATGTTTCTCTGTAATTCTGCATTCAATTGGGTTTATCTTTTCCTTTCTCCCTTGCTTTTTGTTTCTCTTCTTTCCTCTACTATGTGTAAAGCCTCCTCAGGAAACCACTTTGCCTTCTTACATTCCTTTTTCTTTGGGATAGTTTTGGAAACTGCCTCCTGTATAATGTTATGATCCTCTGTTCATAGTTTTTCAGGCACTGTTTACCAGATCTAATCTCTTGAATCTATTAGTCCCCTCCACTGTATACTCATAAGGGATCTTATTTTGTTCAGTTCAGTTCAGTCGCTCAGTCATGTCTGACTCTTTGCAACCCCATCAACCGCAGCGTGCCAGGCCTCCCTGTCCATCACCAATTCCCGGAGTCCACCCAAACCCATGTCCATTGTGTCGGTGATGCCATCCAACCATCACATCCTCTGTCATCCCCTTCTCCTCCTGCCCTCAATCTTTCCCAGCATCAGGGTCTTTTCAAATGAGTCAGCTCTCGGCATCTGGTGGCCAAAGTATTGGAGTTTCAGCTTCAACATCAGACTTTCCAATGGACACCCAGGACTGATCTCTTTTAGGATGGACTGGTTGGATCTCCTTGCACTCCAAGGGATTCTCAAGAGTCTTCTCCAACACCACAGTTCAAAAGCATCAATTCTTTGATGCTCAGATTTCTTCACAGTCCAAATCTCACATCCATACATGACAACTGGAAAAAGCATAGCCTTGACTAGACAGACTTTTGTTGGCAAAGTAACGTCTCTGCTTTTCAATATGCTGTCTAGGTTGGTCATAACTTTCTTCCAAGGAGTAACCGTCTTTTAATTTCATGGCTGCAGTCACCAACCGCAGTGATTTGGGAGCCCAGAAAAATAAAGTGTGACACTGTTTCCACTGTTTCCCCATCTATTTTCCATGAAGTGATGGGACCAGATGCCATGATCTTCGTTTTCTGAATGTTGAGCTTTAAGCCAACTTTTTCACTCTCCTCTTTTACTTTCATCAAAAGGCTTTTTAGTTCTTCACTTTCTGTCATAAGGATGGTGTCATCTGCATATCTGAGGTTATTGATATTTCTCCCGGCAATCTTGATTCCAGCTTCTGCTTCCTCCAGCCCAGCGTTTCTCATGATGTACTCTGCATAGAAGTTAAATAAGCAGGGTGACAATATACAGCCTTGACATACTTCTTTTCCTATTTGGAACCAGTCTGTTGTTCCATGTCCAGTTCTAACTATTGCTTCCTGACTTGTATACAGGTTTCTCAAAAGGCAGGTCAGGTGCTTTGGTATTCTCATCTCTTTCAGAACTTTCCACAGTTTACTGTGATCCACATAGTCAAAGACTTTGGCATAGTCAATAAAGCAGAAATAGATGTTTTTCTGGAACTCTCTTGCTTTTTCCATGATCCAGTGGATGTTGGCAATTTGATCTCTGGTTCCTCTGCCTTTTCTAAAACCAGCTTGAACATCAGGGTGTTCACAGTTCACGTATTCCTGAAGCCTGGCTTCAAGAATTTTGAGCATTACTTTACTAGCGTGTGAGATGAGTGCGGTTGTGTAGTAGTTTGAGCATTCTTTAGCATTGACTTTCTTTGGGATTGGAATGAAAACTGACCTTTTCCAGTCCTGTGGCCACTGCTGAGTTTTTCAAATTTGCTCAAATTATTTAGGTCATACTTAAATGGTTTATTGGTTTTTCCTAGTTTCTTCAGTTTAAGCCTAAGTTTTGCAATAAGGAGCTCATGATGTGAACCACAGCCAGCTCCAGTATTTGTATTTGCTGACTGTATGGATCTTCTCCATCTTCACTTGCAAAATATATAATCAGATATCAGTATTGACCATGTGGTCATGTCCATGTGTAGAATTGTCTCTTGTGTTGTTGGAAAAGTGTGTTTGCTATGACTACTGATTCTCTTGACAATACTCTGTTAGCTTTTGCCCTGCTTCATTTTGTACTCCAAGGCCTAATTTGCCTGTTACTCCAGGCATCTCTCAAATTCCTACTTTTGCATTCCAGTCTTTTTTGGTTTTAGTTCTAGAAGGTCTTGTAGTCTTCACAGAACCATCAGCTTCTTCAGCATGAGGGGTTGTGGCATAGACTTGTATTACTGTGATATTGAATGGCTTGCCTTGGAAACAAACCAAGATCATTCTGTCATTTTTGAGATTTCAGACCCTTTTTTGACTATGAGGGCTACTCCATTTCTTCTAAAGGATTCTTGCCCATAGTAGTATATTAAATGGTCACCTGAGTTAAATTCACCCATTCTGGTCCATTTTAATTCATTGATCCTTAAGATGTCAATGTTCAATCTTGCCATCTCCTGGTTGACCACATCCAATTTGCCTTGATTCATGGACCTAACAGTCTAGGTCCCTATGCAATATTGTTCTTTATAGCTTTGGAATTTACTTTTACCATCAGACACATCCACAACTGGGCAATATTTCCACTTTGGCTCAGCTGCTTCATTCTTTTTTGGAGCTATCAGTAATTGTCCTCTGATCTTCCCGTGTAGCATATTGGACACCTTCTGACCTGGGGGGGCTTATCTTACAGCTTCTTCTTTTTTTTTTTTTTTTACCTTATTGTCCTGTTCAAGGGTTCTCATGGCAAGAATACTGAAGAGGTTTGCCATTCCTTCCTCCAGTGCACCATGTTTTCGCAGAACCTTCCACTCTGACCCATCCATATTGGGTGGCTCTACACCTCATGGCTCATAGCTTCATTGAATTATGTAAACCCCTTTGCTGCAACAAGGCTGTGATCCATGAAGGGAACCTCTCATAGTTACTTAAAATATGCCTCAATAGCAATAGAATGTAAATTATCCATTTTTATTATTCTAATTTATTTTACTACTGTCTTGGGTCCATCCTAAAGGAGATCAGCCCTGGGTGTTCTTTGGAAAGAATGATGCTAAAGCTGAAACTCCAGTACTTTGGCCACCTCATGCGAAGAGTTGACTCATTGGAAAAGACACTGATGCTGGGAGGGATTGGTGGCAGGAGGAGAACGGGACAACAGAAGATGAGATGGCTGGATGTCATCACTGACTTGATGGACATGAGTTTGGGTAAACTCTGGGAGTTGGTGATGGACAGGGAGGCCTGGCGTGCTGTGGTTCATGGGGTTGCAAACAGTTGGACATGACTGAGCAACTGAATTGAACTCAACTGGATACTGCAAAATCTCACTGAAATGATGAAAAGAAAATATCCTTTATGCTTTTCTAGTATGAATGTTCTGTGTCAAATGCTTGTGCCTGTGTAAACAGTCTTCAAAATTTTATCTGAGGCTTTGTTGTTGTTTAGTTGCTAAGTTGTGTCTGACTCTTTTGATACTTTATGGACTGTATACCACCATGCTCCTCTGTTCATGGGATTTCTCAGCCAAGAACAATGAAGTGGTTTCCCATTTCCTTTTCCAGCAGGGGATCTCCTCAACCCAGGGATTGAACACATGTCTCCTGCATTGGCAAAAGGATTTTTACCACTGAGCTACCAAAGAAGCCTTGAGGCTTTGATAATATGCTTTAAAATCTGGGCTCCTCTAAAAGCAGACTTGAGATAAAGGTTTACATAGAAAGGATCTAACTGAGTCAGAATGGGGGAGGGGCGAGTGAATGGGAAACTAGGACAGGCCATTAAGAAGGTGTGTGATAATTTGCATCTCTAGAAATGGATGATGCAGATCAGTAAGAAATGATGCAGAAATTGTTAGGAGACTCCATCTAGTTCTTTCCACCTCTTTTTTTCTTCTTCTTCTTTTGGCCACACCAGGCAGCTTGCAGGATTTTAGGTCCCTAACCAAGGATCAAATTTGTAACCTTGGCAATGAATGTGTAGAGTCTTGTAGAATCTGGTAAAGTCTTAACCACTGGGCTGCCAGGGAATTTCCACATCTTTCATTCTTCACATGTGCTGTTTACTCTTTCTGGGGTGCTTCCTTGCTCCCCTTTCCTAATTGGCTAAATTCTGCATCACAGCAGTCTCAGTGGATTAGTTTGAATGTCATCAATGATAGAGAATCTTGAAATTCCCTGTGGCTGTTTCTATGCCCTCCTGACATCTCCATAGCAAGTTCTTTCTCTTCTAGCACTTGTCACACTTGTAATTGCTTGGTGACTAGTGGTTTCCTGATTACTTCCCTCACTAAGTGAAACTTACTAAAGGCAGGCACCATGCTTGTTGTATGTGCGACAGTTACCATCCTCCTGTGTGTATCAACATTCAGTAAGTATTTTTCTTTTGTTCTCCATTTTTTAAAAATGATAGAATGAATGAATGAAAGTATCATTTTTATCTCTTGTTTGTGAGCTAAGTTAACATACCTACATACAAGTGAATGTGATTATAAAATTAAGACTGTTGATATAGTTATTGATATGATGCAGTTTTATTACCTTATAGCCGTATTAATTTGAATCTGTATAAATATCATCTATAATGAGATAATTCTATATCCTTCATCACATTCAATATTGTGAAATCCATCTTCTACTGTCTACTTGATTTTTCATGATATGTCTATCCATGAAAGTGTACATAATAAATTATAAAAAATCATTTTTGTTGTTGTGTCAATCTCATTGAATAAAAGATGTCTGTTAACAAAACTTCTAAACACCCATAGGCTGCCACATTTTTATTTTTATGTTGAAATTTCTAAGATAATATGCTCCTAAAAGAAGTAAAATTTTCCCTCTATGTATGTAAAAACTGAAGGCTCAGCTCAGGTCAGTTCAGTTCAGTTGTTCAGTCGTGTCCGACTCTTTGTGACCCCATGAACTGCAGCACACCAGGCCTCCCTGTCCATCACCAACTCCCAGAGTTTACCCAAACTCATGTCCATTGAGTCTGTGATGCCATCCAGCCATCTCATCCTGGGTCGTCCCCTTCTCCTCCTGCCACCAATCCCTCCCAGCATCAGCGTCTTTTCCAATGAGTCAACTCTTCACATGAGGTGGCCAAAGTATTGGAGTTTCAGCTTCAGCATTAATACTTTCAATAAACACCCAAGACTGATCTCCTGTAGGATGGGCTGGTTGGATCTCCTTGAAGTCCAAGGGACTCTCAAGAGTCTTCTCCAACACCACAGTTCAAAAGTATCAATTCTTCAGTGCTCAGCCTTCTTCACAGTCCAACTCTCACACCCATACATGACCACAGGAAAAACCATAGTCTTGACTAGATGAACTTTGTTGGCAAAGTAATGTCTCTGCTTTTTAATATGCTATCTAGGCTGCTCATAACTTTTCTTCCAAGGATTAAGTGTCTTCTAATTTCATGGCTGCAGTCACCATCTGCAGTGATGTTGGAGCCCCCAAAAATAAAGTCTGACACTGTTTCACTGTTTCCCCATCTAGTTCCCATGAAATGATGGGACCGGATGCCATGATCTTAGTTTTCTGAATGTTGAGCTTTAAGCCAACTTTTTCACTCTCCTCGTTCACTTTCATCAAGAGGCTTTTTAGTTCCTCTTCACTTTCTGCCATAAGGGTGGTGTCATCTGCATATCTGAGGTTATTGATATTTCTCCCTGCAATCTTGATTCCAGCCTGTGCTTCTTCCAGCCCAGTGTTTCTCACGATGTATTCTGCATATAAGTTAAATAAGCAGGGTGACAATACAAAGCCTTGATGTATTCCTTTTCCTATTTGGAACCAGTCTGTTGTTCCATGTCCAGTTCTAACTGTTGCTTCCTGACCTGCATATAGGTTTGTCAAGAGGCAGGTCATGTGGTCTGATATTCCCATCTCTTTCAGAATTTTCCACAGTTTATTATGATCCTAGATGTAGGCAAATATTGGGAAGATACTGAAGGACTTCTATGTGTATAATTCTATTATCAATCAAAGTATCTATCAGCTTAAATAGCATGGTTCTAATTCTGCCTATTATAGGTAAAATATGATGTGCTTAAAATTAACACGAGTTGGACTGTGAAGAAAGCTGAGCGCCGAAGAATTGATGCTTTTGAACTGTGGTGTTGGAGAAGACTTTTGAGAGTCCCTTGGACTGCAAGGAGATTCAACAAGTCCATTCTGAAGGAGATCAGCCCTGGGATTTCTTTGGAGGAAATGATGCTGAAGCTGAAACTCCAGTACTTTGGCCACCTCATGAGAAGAGTTGACTCATTGGAAAAGACTCTGATTCTGGGAGGGATTGGGGGCAGGAGGAGAAGGGGACGACTGAGGATGAGATGGCTGGATGGCATCACTGACTCGATGGATGTGAGTTGAGTGAACTCTGGGAGTTGGTGATGTACAGGGAGGCCTGGCGTACTGCGATTCATGGAGTCAAAAAGAGTGGAAACGTCTGAGCGACTGAACTGAACTGAACTGAACTGAATGCATTTCAAGGCACCTTATATTTAAACTTACCATCATAGTGGAAAAATTTTAATGTATTTTTAAAGAGCAACAGTGAAGAGGTAAATATATATTTCTTACAACTGAATTTGTCAGCTTAAAAGAAGTGTATAATGTGCGAGTTGAGAGTTAAGTTATATTTGGGGCTAAATGAGGACTGCAGCCTGGGAGGCAGTAATTCAGATAGCTCTGAGAGACTGCTCCAAAGAAGCAGGGGGGAGGCCACTGTATATGTGATTTTGGTGAAAGTAGAATACATGCAAACATATTTTTGCAGAAGTTTTCTGCTGTTTTGGTGAAACTTTCTGCTAGTCACAAGGAACAGTCATCACTGTGAAGGATTTTAGTGCTTTTCTAGATATGAGGAAATACAAGAATTGGGCTCATAAAATCAGCTCCCAAGGATATCTAACTGTCTGAAGGCCTGCCCTATCAGTCTGCTCCTCAACACAGAGAGCCTCATTTCTGCTCTCCACCCTGATCTTGTTTCAGGGAGTGTTGAAGGTCAGCAGCTGCAGAGGCACATGATTCAGTCCCTGTAGAGGTAGATGATAAGTGACCATTGTTGTTCCTTTACTCATCTGTGTCCAGCTCTTTGCAAGCCCTTGGACTGCAGCACTCTAGCCTTCCCTGTCTTTCAGTGTTTCCCAGAGTTTGCACAAACTCATGTCCATTGAGTTGGTGATGCCATCCAACCATCTCATCCTCTGCTGCCCCTTTCCCTCTTACCCTCAATCTTTCCCAGCATCAGGGTCTTCTCCAATAAGTTGTCTCTTTACATCAGGTGGCCAAATTATTGGAGCTTCAGCTTCACCATCAGTCCTTCCAATGAAAACTCAAGACTGATCTCCTTTAGGATGGATTGTTTGGATCTCCTTTCAGTCCAAGGGACTATCAAGAGTCTTCTCCAACATCACAGTTCAAATGCATCAATTCTTCAGCCCTCAGCCTTCTTTATGCTCCAACTCTCACATCAATACATGATTATTAGATAAACCATAGCTTTGACTATACAGCTCTTTGTTGCTAAAGTAGTGTCTGTGCTTCTTTAATATATGCTATCTAGTTTTGTCATAGCTTTTCTTCCAAGGAGCAAGCAGCTTTTAATTTCATGGCTACAGTCAACATCTGCAGTGATTTTGGACCCCCCAAAAATAAAGTCTGCCACTGTTTCCATTGTTTCCCCATCTATTTGCCATGAAATGATGGGACCAGATGCCATGATCTTAGTTTTCTGAATGCTGAGTTTTCAGCCAGCTCTTACATTCTCCTCTTTCACCTTCATCAAAAGGCTCTTTACTTCCTCTTTGCTTTCTGCCATTAGGGTGGTGTCATCTGCATATCTGAAATTATTGAAATTTCTATTGGCAATCTTGATTCCTGCTTGACCTTCTTCCAGTCTGGCATTTTACATGAGGTATTATACATATAAGTTAAATAAGTAGGGTGACAATGTACCGTCTTAACAAACTCCTTTCCCAATCTGGAGCCAGTCTGTTGTTCCATCTCCAGTTCTAACTATTGCTTCTTGTCCTGCATTCAGATTTCTCAGAAAGGTGGTCTGGTATGCCCATATCTTTAAGACATTTCCACAGTTTATTGTGATCCACACAGTTAAAGGCTATAGCATAGTCAATGAATCAGAAGTAGATATTTTTCTGGAATTCCCTTGCTTTTTCTATGATCCAGTGGAAGTTGGCAATTTGATCTCTGGTTCCTCTGCCTTTTCTAAATCCAGTTTGTGTATCTGCAAGCTCTCAATTAATGTACTGTTGAATGCTAGCTTGAAACATTTTGAGCATTACCTTGCTAGCTTGTGAAATGAGTGAAATTGTGCAGTAGTTCAATATTCCTTTGCATTGCCCTTCTTTGGGATTCGAGTAGAAACACTTTTTCCAGTCCTGTGGCCACTGCTGAGTTTTCCAAGTTTGTTGGCATATTGAGTGAAATATTTTAACACCATCATCTTTTTGGATTTTAAATAGTTCAGCTAGAATTCCATAACCTTCACTAGCTTTGTTTATAGTGATGCTTCCTAAGGACCACTTGACTTCACACTCTGAGATGTCTGGCTCTATGTGAGTGATCACACTATTGTGGTTATCGTGATCATTAAGACCTTTTTTGTATAGCTCTTCTGTGTATTCTTGCCATCTCTTCTTAATATCTTCTGCTTTTTTTTAGGCCCATACCATTTCTGTCCTTTATTGTGCCCATCTTTGCCTGTAATGTTCCCTTGGTATGTCTAATTTTCTAGAAGAAAGTTTTGCTAGTTTACATTCTATTGTTTTCCTGTATTTCTTTGCATTGTTCACCTAGAAGGTTTTTTTATGTCTCCTTGCTCTTATTTGGACCTCTGCATTCAGATGGGTATATCCTTCCTTTTGTCCGTTGTCATTCAATTCTCTTCAAGTGGCCATGGCAAATGCCAATTTGTAGCTGACAAAGTATAAACGTGAATTAGATTAAACAAGCCCTCTTAGGTATAATAGCCTAGTTAAAGATCTGCTGATTAACAGATTCCTCTACAGGGGTTTCTTGCATACTCACATGCTGTGTCTAATCCTGGAATCCTGACTCGGCATGACTGGAGCAGATCCTACATTCTATAGTTTGAAACAACTTGAATATGGTTCTGAGTATCAGTTAGATTTATAGTCCTTGTCTAATATTTACAAACAAAATTTGACTATTTATATATATTTATCCAAGCATATTTTCATAGGAATAAAAAGAAGAAAGAAAGGAATGCCAAAATGGTTACTTTAAATACTTATCACAAGCCTTTCTGTTGTTTAAGTGAAGAAGCAATACTCTCCAGATCTGATTATCACTGTAGACAATAGTACTAAAGATTTAGTTTCTGATTGTACAATATTACCTTTTTATTTATTTGCATTATTTTTCTAGTGCCTTCACTTCTGGCTAAAAAATGGTGAAAATATATCTAGAGGCTTCAAGTTAAAATTTTAATTATGGCTTACATTATTTATACTCAGTTAAATTATTTTAATAATATTTTTAAACAAATTTCACAATATTGGCACATTCTAAGAACTGCTCACTCAGTAAGAACACATATTTTATTTCAAAAGTATTTATAGCAGTTTTTGTTTTGGTTTTTTAGAAAACAAGTGTGATAGAAATAATACAAATAGCACTGCCTGTTCTTTTGCATTGCTGTTGTACATTCTTTTGGGGGCCTTTTCACTGCTGGTTTTTAGAACAATCCTCCATTCTGTACCAAGTGTAGCTAAATAATGGGAAAATATTTTTTGTGAAAGTGGGGGAATGATTCCTGGAGGGAATCACTGCCAACAAGAGAACAAAAATAATGACTTTCAATCTGTAAATGCCTTTCATAATTGAATCCAATTATTCTCCAGCTAAATTTAGTACATGTTAATAAGGTAGGAAAATTTTATTGTAGGACTGTGTATTGACACCTTGGTGCTTGTCAATTCTTCAGGGTGATCATCAATATAAACAAGGGATGTGAAGACAAGCTTCCTGCATTTGCTTTAATGAACACAGAAACATTCACATACTCCCACAAGACTGGTAGGGCTGGCATTAGGAACAGACAATGTGGTGCTTACATGACATGATTTCTGGAAAGCCCCAAAACTTATTTTCTTTTTTTCTTCTTCTTGGCTTCCTAGAGTCAGTGTACTGTAGTGTTTGTGTATGCAGATGCTAAGGAAAGTGGAATCAAATTCTAGTGTAGATATTAACTGTGGAAAGAATCTTGAACAAATTGCTTAATTTCCCTGCTTAAAACACTGCACCAGGGTTTCCTCAAATGTGAATTATATCTACTTGAAAATGTAAATATCTATAGAGATAGAGTAATTAAACAATTTAGAAATCCCACTAGGGGGGTTAAAGAGAGAAAAGAAATTTTAAGGGAGTTTGGGAGATTGTTGTAAGCTGATGACCACTCCAGAAAGAATCCAGTAAAACCGAGCAACTATCTAAAGTACAAGACAGTAGATATGGGGTCTGAATCTTGTTAAATGAAGTCAGGGAGTTAATGGTCCTTGAAGGAAGCAAGACAGGGATATAGATGAAAAAGTTAGAAAGGGGACATTACGGTGAAACCAGAGATTCATTACCATTCTTAGTGTATGTCAACATCCTTTGCTAATATACATATGACTTAAATAGTGCCATATTTAGTGCAAGGAGCTCGACTTGGTGCTCTGTGACAAACCAGAGGGGTGAGATGGGATGGGAGTTATGGAGGAGATTCAAGAGGGAGGGGACATTTGTAAACTTATGGATGATTCACATTGTTGTATGTCAGAAATCAGTACAACACTGTGAATCAACTATCCTCCAATCTAAAATAAATAAATAGATAGAGGGTCAAAAGAGGAACTAATGATGTAAGCCTTAATGTCTGCCCCAAAATTAGGAAGAAGGTGATCTCCTCCCTTCCCAGTTTTTGGACTGGAATGGGTGAATTTAACTCAGATGACCATTTTATCTACTACTGTGGGCAAGAATCCCTTAGAAAAAATGGAGTAGCCATCACAGTCAACAAAAGAGTCCGAAATGCAGTACTTGGATGCAAACTCAAAAACGACAGAATGATCTCTGTTCGTTTCCAAGGCAAACCATTCAACATCACGGTAACCCAAGTTTATGCCCCAACCAGTAACGCTGAAGAAGCTGAAGTTGAATGGTTCTATGAAGACCTACAAGACCTTTTAGAACCAAATCCAAAAAAAAAGATATCCTTTTCATTATAGGGGAATGGAATGCAACAGTAGGAAGTCAAGAAACACCAGGAGTAATAGGCAAATTTGGCCTTGGAGTATGGAATGAAACAAACCGAAGGCTAATAGAGTTTTGCCAAGAGAACACACTGGTCATAGCAAACACCCTCTTGCAACAACACAAGAAAAGACTCAACACATGGACATCACCAGATGGTGGACATCACCAGATGGTCAACATCAAAATCAGATTGATTATATTCTCTACAGCCAAAGATGGAGAAGCTCTATACAGTCAGCAAAAACAAGATGGGGAGTTGACTGTGGCTCAGATCATGAACTCCTTATTGCTAAATTTAGACTTAAATTGAAGAAAGTAGGGAAAACCACTAGACCATTCAGGTATGACCTAAATCAAATTCCTTATGATTATACAGTGGAAGTGAGAAATAGATTTAAAGGTCTAGATCTGATAGACAGAGTGCCTGATGAACTATGGATGAATGTTTGTGACACTGTACAGGAGACAGGGATCAAGATCATCCCCATGGAAAAGAAATGCAAAAAAGGAAAATGGCTGTCTGAGGAGTCCTTGCAAATAGCTGTGAAAAGAAGAGAGGTGAAAAGCAAAGGAGAAAAGGAAAGATATAAGCATCTGAATGCAGAGTTCCAAAGAATAGCAAGAAGAGATAAGAAAGCCTTCTTCAGTGATCAATGCAAAGAAATAGAGGAAAAGAATAGGATGGGAAAGACTAGAGATCTCTTCAAGAAAATTAGAGATACCAAGGGAATACTTCATGTAAAGATGGGCTCGATAAAGGACAGAAATGGTATGGACCTAACAGAAGCAGAAGATATTTGCAAGAATACACAGAAGAACTGAACAAAACAGATCTTCATGACCCGGATAATCACAATGGTGTGATCACTCACCTAGAGCCCAACATCCTGAAATGTGAAGTCAAGTGGGCTTGAGAAGGCCTCACTATGAACAAAGCTAGCGGAGCTGATGTAATTCCCGTTGAACTATTTCAAATCCTAAAAGATGATGCTGTGAAAGTGCAGCACTCAATATGCCAGCAAATTTGGAAAACTCAGAAGTGGCCACAGGACTGGAAAAGGTCAGTTTTCATGTCAATCCCAAAGAAAGGCAATGCCAAAGAATGCTCAAACTACCACACAATTGCACTCATCTCACACGCTAGTAAAGTAATGCTCAAAATTCTCCAAGCCAGGCTTCAACAATATGTGACCCATTAACTTCCAAATGTTCAACCTGGTTTTAGAAAAGGCAGAGGAATCAGAAATTCAATTGCCAACATCCACTGGATCATCAAAAGAGCAAGAGAGGTCCAGAAAAACATCTATTTCTGCTTTATTGACTATGCCAAACCCTTTGGCTGTGTGGATCACAGTAAACTGTAGAAAATTCTGAAAGAGATGGGAATACCAGACCACCTAACCTGCCTCTTGAGAAACCTGTATGCAGGTCAGGAAGCAACAGTTAGAACTGGACATGGAACAACAGACTGGTTCCAAATAGGAAAGGAGTACTTCAAGGCTGTATACTGTCACCCTGCTTGTTTAACTTATATGCAGAGTACATCATGAGAAACACTGGGCTGGAAGAAGCACAGGCTGGAATCAAGATTGCTGGGAGAAATACCAATAACCTCAGATGTACAGATGACACCACCCTTGGGGCAGAAAGTGAAGAAGAACAAAGAGCCTCTTGATGAAAGTGAAAGAGGAGAGTGAAAAAGTTGGCTTAAAGCTCAACATTCAGAAAACGAAGATTATGGCATCTGGTCCCATCACTTCATGGGAAATAGATGGGGAAACAGTGGAAAGAGTGTCAGACTTTATTTTTTTTTTTGGGGGGGGGGGCTCCAAAATCACTGCAGATGGTGATTTCAGCCATGAAATTAAAGACGTTTACTCCTTGGAAGGAAAGTTATGGCCAATCTAGATAGCATATTATAAAGCAGAGACATTACTTTGCCAACAAAGGTCCATCTAGTCAAGGCTATGGTTTTTCCAGTGGTTATGTACAGATGTGAGAGTTGGACTGTTAAGAAAATTGAGAGTCAAAGAATTGATGCTTTTGAACTGTGGTGTTGGAGAAGACTCTTGAGACTCCCTTGGAGTGCAAGGAGATCCAACCAGTCCATTCTAAAGGAGATCAGTCCTGTGTGTCCATTGGAACGACTGATGCTAAAGCTGAAACTCCAATACTTTGGCCACCTCATGTGTAGAGATGACTCATTGGAAAAGACTCTGATGCTGGGAGGGATTGGGGGCAGGAGGAGAAGGGGACAACAGAGGATGAGATGGCTGGATGGCATCATTGACTTGGTGGACATGAGTTTGAGTAAACTCCAACGTTGGTGATGCACAGGGAGGCCTGGCGTTCTGTGATTCATGGGATCGCAAAGGGTCAGACACGACTGATTTACTGAACTGAACTGAATGAGCCCTCTTTGTTCTCTGGGTTGCACTCCCTTTCCTGCCTCTTGTATCTCTCACAAGCTTCCTAGGCTAGTAATCTCACTCTTCCCCTGTTGCTTTGCCTTGCACTGAATTATTTCTGCATTAAGACAAAGAACTTGTGTGTCAGAAAGTCCTAAGACCAGGCGGGTAGTTTCAATCAAAACGTAGTGGATTAGGGTCCTCTCCTAAGTCGGGAATCATGGAATCAATTCCCAATAAGAGGTGTAGCTGGGTTCCCATCCCGTTTAAGGAGAGCATGGGTCCGTACCTCCCTCCTAGAAGTATTATGAGGATGGCAGGTGTCAACACAGCTAATTCACTATTTGAAAAAACACAGGTCATATGAAGAGTTCAATAAAAAGTCAGTTCTCATTTTTTTTCCTCTCAACCTTTGCTACTTGTTGACTGATCCTTGGTTTAAATTTCCCATCTATTCAGGTAACAATGCATCATTGTTGGCATGCTAAAACTTCTCAGCCATTTACACCTTCAGCGAAATACATATATAAAATATTACCTGCATTTAGTTTCTGAGGAGGGGTTGGAGACAGAGAATAAAATCATGGGGCAACCACTTGCAAGATGAATTCATGGATGTCCGCAAAGAACAAGAAATGATAAGGCCACAGATATCAAGGAAACCTGAAGCCTACATGACATGTTTGCTCTGGGCCAGTATCTGCACTTTATTATAAAAAGTCATGATATAGACCCATGGTTACTGCACTCATGTGTCAGTGGCAGGGCAGCAGTGCTGGCTTTCTCAGTCCTCAGGACACTGAATGGCTGTTCCCAAGAGGTCAGATTCAAGACCTGATTCTCCAGTTCCATGTACTGAGAACTTAGTTACAGCTGCACTGAAAGAGTAGAGACCCACGAACCAACTGCTGCTTTTTCTTTTGCCGAGCCTTGTGACTAGAAGCAGAGATATTTAATTTTAGGCATCTGATATTTCCTCACTGACTCTTACAGAAAAACTGGGTCTTAGAATCAAAGAAAATCAGTAGATACCTAAGATTTAACCAATAAGATTTTTTTAAACATAAAATTGCCTTAGCAGAAATATTCTTCTATTTCCACAAATTCGTCCAAAATATTAGTCTAAGTCCAAGATATTAAATGTGCAGGTGGTACTTTATATCTTGATAAAGTTGGCATTTATTTACTTGCTTGAGAAAGTCCACTTTTTTTAGGGTGAAAGAGAAGGGGGCAATAAAGGATGGGATGTTTGGATGGTATCATTGACTCAATGATACATGAGTTTGAGCAAACCCCAGGATTTGGTGATGAACAAGGAAGCCTGGCATGCTGCAGTCTGCTGAGATATGGTTTGTCATGCCTTTCTTTTTTCTCCACATCTGAGCAAGAAGCATTAAAAGTTTTTGTTGCTTTGTTATAGATTCTTTTTTCAAGCATATTAGCACAGCTATGAGCTTTGGAAGACAGACAGTTTTCTCTCTTCTGGCTGGATGGCAGATTTGTTTCCTGGCCAATAAAATAAAGAGAACATCTTCCACAGGACAGGGACGGCTCAGATGTGATAGCAGCCCTCATATAATCTGGGGGTTTCCTCAGCTTGATCAAGCACACCCACCACATGAGAAGCTTCCACTTGGCTTTTTTGCATCACCTCCACAGCACTTGGAACTGATGCAAACAGGGAACTGATGTTACTTGCTGGGCCAACAGTGGTTTCATATCTTCTGCCAGCATCTATGAAACTGGCAGGGTTAGGTTGCACAGTGCCTGATTTGATGGTGTTATACTGAGTCCAAGCTCCTACTGCTCTAGGCACAACAGGACAGTGAATCAAGAGAAGAGTTGTGGGACAAGGAATAGCCACTTTAATAGGAAAGCCAGCAGGCCAATAAGATGGCGGACTACTGTCTCAAAGAACCCTATGGTCCAGATTTGGGTGTTAGGTGCTCTTACGGAGTAAGGAGAGGGAGGGAAGGAGGGAAGGTAAAACAGGCAATAAGTTTTGCAAATATTTTCTGGTAAGCCAGACTCCTAAGAGGATATGTTACTTTCTTCTTTCCTGAAGCCATTTATAGGTGGGCATGGTCAAGATATTTCCTGTGACCTAAACAAAGTTTAACTCCAGATTTGAAAGTCTGGGTTCCCAGAGATGGGCTATTATGTACACTTTAAGCTGTAGGCAACATCCCTTTAGTGAGTAACTTATAGCAAAAGCAATAGAACACAAAGTTTATAGTAAAAGAAACAGAGCTAATAATGAGTCAAATTTGTTCTGTATTAGTTCATGAAAAAAAAAAAGACTTTTATTAATCTACATACTTCCAAGTTTACTTTGCTGAAATTTCAATGAAAATGTCCTTCAATGTTTATCTCTGAATCTTTGTTTTCTGCCTTGAAGAGTGCCACGACTGAAAAATAATCATCAGGGTATCTGTGTGAGAAAATCAGGAAAGAAATGTATAGAAAACATAACCTTTCAAAATATGATCTTGCCACATAAACTGTGACATACACTTTCTGTACGAAATCATATAGGTGTATGTCTCCCTACCTAGATTCCTCCAGAGCACCATTTCTTGTTTCACAAAAAGCTCACACGTCTTTGCAGGTTCCTTTACCACTTTCTTCTTTCTTCTTTCTTTTTCTTTTTTTTTTTTTTCTTTTTTGTAATGTTGCAATCCTTTGTAGAATCATGATTCTAATGCCAGACTTGTGTGAAATACCAAACTGGAATTTGTGGAGCATGGCTTCTGGAGTGGTTAATCAGATGAAGGAAGCTAAGCCACTCGTGGGGAGAATCTTGTCCCATGAGAAATGTCACACTAAACAGTTAAAATGAATAAGTCACCTTCTTTCCCTTCCTTCAAGGTGTGGATCTTTCTGTAGCCCTTCTAACAAAGTGCCTTGTACTGCTGAACACAAGTTATGAGCCACCTCTATGCCAATAAAGCAGCTTGTGAAGCATTAGCCAGTGTTGTAAAACATCTCTGCCGGGGGCCAGCGTGAGGAATTCCGCCCATGGCAAAGGTCATGAGGAACGAGGCTTGGCATACGCAAAGGCGTGATCAAGCCTCAGGAAACCCCCTGTTCCCGAGCATCAACCCCAAAACCAGAGTCTGTTTTACGCTCTCACCTACAGCTCTGACTTTATGGGGGGCTCTCCCCATAACCGTTTCTCTCGGAGAAGGAGTAAACATGCAGCTCCAAGGCGATAAAAATTCTTGGGCGTGACAAGAGTGTTTCAGCTTACGGACTCCTCTGAAGGTTATCTAGCCCACCTGTATAGGTTTGTCTGGCCACATGTGATTGCTTGCAGCCTCCCAACCTGAGAGGCACGAGATGTTTTAGACTTACTAAAGGCAAATTATTTTGGGGAGTTAAAATTATTAGTATAGTTGGTTAGGAATTATATTGGTGAAGGGTCTCTTCATTTGTTGTGTCAATAATTGCTACTAATTCCCTGCTCTGGGTGGGACAAAGATGTCTCAGGTCAAACCTCTCTGCTGACAGACTAGCTTGTGTGACAGGATTATCCTTACTGCCGCCACTAGGCACATGGTTGTTTACTACCTCTCAACCATAAACAGCACAGAGAGTTTTGGAGTATTTTGAGAGTCTTAATTAGCGTAGGACTTTTTCTTCTTGTTGAGTCAATGATCGCCGCCAGGCCTCTATATCCTTAGGTACCTGGGAATATATTAATCAATGTATTTGGAATATAGCAAAGGAAATATGGTAGTTTTTGATGTTAGCAATACTAGACCTTTTGAGTTAATGGATTTTCTCTTTTGTAATAGATCACTGTACTTTGTTATATATCGCTGTGTCCTTGCTGTGTAAGAATGTAACTTTATCATATCTTAAGACTAAATAGACCTTAAGGGGAGCATTGGTGAAAGGATTTTCATTTGTTGGGTTGATGTTTGCTGCTAAATCTCCATGTTCCCTACCCTTATAATGAATATAACTAGCATATAGGAAGAAATAAGTATTAACCTTTAAGCATATAGGAGAAATAAGTATTAACCTGTAAGACTAATCATGTTAACCTTGGGTTGAATAAATTCCTTTCTTGATTGTAACTCACTACACCCTCACCCTATAGGAATGTAACTTTATTTAGAGGGTGGTGCCTGGTTTAAGAAAAAACACCCTTGGAAGAAATAAGTTTCTTTGGTTATCAGAAAGAAAGGATCATAAAATGTAAGCAGGTCTCACTCATGGCCAGAAGATGATGTAATATCCCTAAGACCTTTTTTTTTTATACATTTATGTGAAGCACCTGATTTTGACAAAAGGTCAGGACTGCTGACCCCCACGTGACACTGTATTCATCCCTATGTGTAACAAAAGGTATATAAGCAAACCCCAAAATAAAGAAATCGGATCAGTTTCCGGAAAGACTGATTCCCCATGTCACTTCTTTCTTGCTCCCGTTTTTCTGGCTGAATTCCCATCTGGAGCATGGATGCTATTCCACGTAATCTAAATTATTCAGCCTCTTTTTCTCCACTGATCTTCCTACTACACTATCCATTTCTAATCTTTCTATATCTTTGATTAAATATGTATTTTTCCAAAGATGCCGACTCCATCCCCACCTTCGAATCACCCTGGATCCACCGGGCTGGACCCCGGCACATCTCTTCTTGATTTGCATCTTTCCTGGCTTCACTTCCTTTTCCCCTCACTTTTACTGACTTGGGCTTGTAATTCACAAATGAAGAATTAACCTTTTAATCCATTCTTAGGCACATTCTTGTGGAGAACTCTAAGACACCAAATGTGCTTTCCAACGTAATTAACCCTACTAGAACATTTAGGCTCTTGGAAGGCCAGATACAAAAATATAAGCATCAGAGAGAGACAAGAGCTCCTACTTACGTCAAAGTGCATTAATAACCAGCATCCATGCTCTCTTTTCATATCTAAGGATCCTTTGTTTGCATGTTTAAGTGAGAATGCCTCTTCCCTTGAGGTAAGGCAAAACTAAACCTTTCCCAAAAAAGTATACTATTTCTCAATGACCACAAGATATGATGATTAAAATTGCTAACTAAAATAGTGTATCCAAAAAATATCACATGGAGTAGCCATGATTTTGAGGACAAAATTGTTGCTGGAAAAGAGAAGAGTTTGTGTCAGAAACACTTGGCATGTTCCTCAGAGATTTTATTTAATTTGAGGTGTTTATTTTCAGCATTCATACAGGAAAATATATTTCAAACAAACATATTGGTGTATTTTGGAGAAAATTGGCAAGATAAAGGGATGTTTTTTCCAAAATAATAACAAGCATGGTATACTTTTCTGTTTCATTGAAATATATGAAGCCAGACAAAAAAATTATTTGTTCATCTGTAAAATTGTGTTAGGTAACTCAAGGGTAAATTAACATGGGATTTTTATTATGCTGCCTTGACAATTGTATAAATATGTTTAATGGAGATAACAGCCAAGTTTATGATTTTACCATAAATAAGATACAAATATTCCCTTTGGCTTCAGATGAGAAATTAAGTTCTTTTAACCTAGTGCACAAGTCTCTTTATGACCCAATGGCTACTCACATCTCTGGTGCCCTCCCATCCACACTCTTTACTTTCGCCCAGTTCTTTTTGCTCCTACTGTTGTAGGAAAAATGGAGTGTGAAATGGTCCTGCCCCAGGTCTCAGGTGAGTCCTAGGATGGGCCACCAAGTGAAGGTTCCTTTACCACTTTCCTGCTTCACGCAGGAAACAATTCAAGAGCCATAGTAAACTGAAAGTAGGTTTATTCAGGGAAATACACATTCCATAGAGTGTGGGCCATCTCAGAAGGCAAGAGGTGGCCCCAGGGCCTTCCCGCTTCTGGGTGGTCTCAAAATGAGAGCAGTCCTGAGGTGTGGGGGTGGTTAGTTTTCATGAGCTGGGTAATTTTACAGGCTAACAAGTGGGAAGGACATGCTAATTATCTTGGAGAAGATGCACTGCCTGGTTTTTGGCCTTGTGTGGTTGACCTTGGAACAGTCATGGTGCTGGTGGGTATAATGCTAACATATTACAGTGAGCATATCATGAGACTCAAGGTCTACTGGAAGTCAAATCTTCTGCCGTCTTGGACCCAGCATGTTCTAACCAGTTTTTATGGTATCCTATTCTTCTGAACGATTGTGTCCTGTCCCCTTCCTTCCTGTCTCACTATGGTCCAGTCAAACGCTCCGTTGATCTCTAATTCTTTTTTTGAAATGAATTTCCTTGTCTGTATTCCTAACTAACTGCTTGTTGTTGTTTAGATGTTAAGTCATGTCCGACTTTTTGAGATCCCAAGGACTGTAACCCACCAGGTTCCTCTCTCCATGGGATTTCCCAGGCAGTAATACTGGAGTGGGTTGCCATTTCCTTCTCCAGGGGGTCTCTCTGACTTAGGGATCAAACCTGAATCTCCCACTTGGCAGCTGGATTCTTCACCTGCACATTCTTTAAGTTTCAGCTGTAAGAGAGTCATCTACAGAAAACCTCTACTGACCTCTCTGACTTTCTGCTGTGTAGTTTGAGTCTTCCGAGCTGCTTCTGTTCCAGAGTGTGTGATGGTTTACAGTTAGTGCTTCTTTCAAGCACAAAGTCATGAACATGAAAGAGTTTAGACACTGCCATTTCCAAATTATCTAGGCAAGAGCTGTGTGCTCCATAGTACAGATTTAGCAGAGGCACCTCTCAGTGGCTAGAGGGTAGTGGAGACCTGGAGGTGACGAAGCTGGTAGAAGTTAGCTTCTCCTCACTGTCTGTTACCCTCACACCCCCAAGCTACCATGGATGCCATACCCACATCCCTCACCAGTAGAAATTCACGATTCAATATTGGTAGAAAAGAACTGGACAGATCAAAAAGGAAAAGTAAATATAAAAGTCATTCAGCAATAAGAACAGTTCAAGTCAACTTACAATATTGGGGGAAAATAAAGAGATTCAACTAGAGAAAATGATCTGGACACTTGAGTTTCCGGAAAACTGTGGGTGGAGGTCCTGACAAGAGTTTCCAGAGATGATGCAATCTTAGAGAATTAAAATGAAGAATTTAAGAAAACTGTTGATATCAGTTATGGATTATAATCCCTCTGTGTCTTTCAAAACTCCCCAGAATTTTTTCAAATTAAAATTTTTTTTCTACAGCAATACATGAAGCTAATTTAAAAAATACATAGAGATGAAGAGGAACAATCCCTTGTTGTTTTTGTTCAGCTGCTAAGTTGTGTCTGAGTCTTTGCGACCCCATGGACTACAGTATGCCATGCCAGGCTTTCCTGTCTTCATTATCTCCTGGAGTTTGCTCAAATTCATGTTCATTGAGTCAATGATACCATCCAAACATCTCATCTTCTGACACCCCCTTCTCCTCCTGCCCTTGATCTTTCTCCCAATAGTCTTACTGATTTTGTTTTACTTCTTCTGCTAATCTTCAAACATATAACTGCTAA
The DNA here is from genome assembly GCF_016772045.2 of Ovis aries. Classification (NCBI taxonomy): domain Eukaryota; kingdom Metazoa; phylum Chordata; class Mammalia; order Artiodactyla; family Bovidae; genus Ovis; species Ovis aries. The sequence continues at coordinate 3,439,059 of NC_056059.1, forward strand.
CTGCTAAGTCACTTCAGTCCTGTCTGACTCTGTGCGACCCCATAGACGGCAGCCCACCAGGCTCTCCCGTCCCTGGGATTCTCCAGGCAAGAACACTGGAGTGGGTTGCCATTTCCTTCTCCAATGCAGGAAAGTGAAAAGGGAAAGTGAAGTCGCTCAGTCATGTCTGACCCCCAGCGACCCCATGGACTGCAGCCTTCCAGGCTACACCATCCATGGGATTTTTCCAGGCCAGAGTACTGGAGTGGGTTGCCATTGCCTTCTCCATCAAACATATAAAAAATAGGTTAATTCAGCTGTCTTTCGAATTATCTTTTTCCTAGGCTATTTAAATAATCCTCAGTCTTTTTTCCTATAAATTAAAGATGCTATCTTTCTTTTTGGCAGAGTTGATGTAAAGTAGAGGCTGTCTTATGCCCTGGACTCATTTCCTTGGCTATCATTTGTAAAGCCTATTTTATGAGATTGAACTTGTTTCTCTATCCTCCAGCTGCCCCTCTTGCCATACACACAAAACCTTTTTTGTTTTTATTTAATTCATTTTCCTGGGTGGAAAAGGCATCATCTGAGATTCACATTTACTTTCCTATTACTAAATAAAAGTTTTATTTAAAATCAGAGAAAATAAGGAATGCTTAAATTAAGGATTATATAATGGAGCTGCTGGACTATACTTTCTAAAAACATGACAATGTCAGGAAAACCAAACACAGACAAAGACCTGTGCTGAATGATGTGGACTAAAGAAAGGTAACAACTTTAGGCAACAAGTGCTTCTTCTTGGATCCAAGATTTTAGAAAGTAAAGCAATAAAGAATATTACTTGAACAATTAGAGAAATTTTAGCTTGAACTGAGGGTTCAGTTCAGTTTGTCGCTCAGTCGTGTCCAACTCTTTGCGACCCCATGAATCGCAGCACGCCAGGCCTCCCTGTCCATCACCATCTCCCGGAGGTCACCTAGACTCACGTCCATCGAGTCCGTGATGCCATCCAGCCATCTCATCCTCGATTGTCCCCTTCTCCACCTGCACCCAATCCCTCCCAACATCAGAGTCTTTTCAAATGAGTCAACTCTTCGCATGAGGTGGTCAAAGTACTGGAGTTTCAGCTTTATCATCATTCCTTCCAAAGAAATCCCAGGGTTGATCTCCTTTAGAATGGACTGGTTGGATCTCCTTGCGGTCCAAGGGACTCTCAAGAGTCTTCTCCAACACCACAGTTCAAAAGCATAAATTCTTTGGCGCTCAGCCTTCGTTACAGTCCAACTCTCACATCCATACATGACCACAGGAAAAACCATAGCCTTGACTAGATGGACCTTAGTTGGCAAAGTAATGTCTCTGCTTTTAAATATACTATCTAGGTTGGTCATAACTTTTCTTCCAAGGAGTAAGCGTCTTTTAATTTCATGGCTGCGGTCACCATCTGCAGTGATTTTGGAGCCCCTAAAAATAAAGTCTGACACTGTTTCTACTGTTTCCCCATCTATTTCGCGTGAAGTGATGGGACCGGATGCCATGATCTTCGTTTTCTGAATCTTGAGCTTTAAGCCAACTTTTTCACTCTCCTTTTTCACTTTCATCAAGAGGCTTTTTAGTTCCTCTTCACTTTCTGCCATAAGGGTGATGTCATCTGTACATCTGAGGTTATTGGTATTTCTCCCAGCAATCTTGATCCCAGCTTGTGTTTCTTCCAGTCCAGTGTTTCTCATGATGTTCTCTGCATAGAAGTTAAATAAGCAGGGTGACAATATACAGCCTTGACGTACTCTTTTTTCTATTTGGAACCAGTCCATTGTTCCATGTCCAGTTTTAACTGTTGCTTCCTGAACTGCATACAGATTTCTCAAGAGTCAGGTTAGGTGGTCTGGTATTCCCATCTCTTTCAGAATTTTCCACAGTTTATTGTGATCCACACAGCCAAAGGGTTTGGCATAGTCAATAAAGCAGAAATAGATGTTTTTTCTGGAATTCTCTTGCTTTTTCCATGATCCAGTGGATGTTGGCAATTTGATCTCTGGTTCCTCTGCCTTTTCTAAAACCAGCTTGAACATCAGGGAGTCCATGGTTCATGTATTACTGAAGCCTGGCTTGGAGAATTTTGAGCATTACTTTACTAGCATGTGAGATGAGTGGAATTGTGCGGTAGTTTGAGCATTCTTTGGGTATTTTTATTATATTAAATTACATATTGTATTTTTCCTGAAGTGATGGATATAATTTTGTTATATAGCAGAACACATTCATTTTTAAGAAATGTTGAAATATTTAGTGGTGAAGTGTCATGAGGGCTGCAAGTAAGTGCATTTGAATGGCATGAAACAGTCATTTATTGATTAACTCTGAAGTAGCAAGAACCATGGAGTTTGGAGAGAAAAACTTATATTTGTTTGATTCAATTCCGCTTCTAGAACTTTGGGTCCTGAAAGGGGTCACAAACTTTCTGAAATGATGTTGTCTGAGTTGGGAAGTGAGAAGTACAACATCACCTCTCAAGTTGCTGTGAGAGTAAGTGCAAGCTGGATGTGAAACCACTTTGTAAAAGGCAAAGGGTTCTGTGAAGCTGCTCTTCATCCTCCTGGTCTTCCTTTGCTTCCTTATTACCATCATCATTACCAACATCATTCACAATTTGCTCTCAGCAAGTTTAACAAAGGTAATATCAGTCAAAGATCTACGATGGAAGGAACTGTGTGAGTAAATGGGAGAAATGTTTGTGTCCTTGCAGCTGTATTGTGCTGTGGGTGCTTAGTTGCTCAGCTGTCTGACTGTTTGCGACCCCATGGATTGTACCCCACCAGCTCTTCTGCTCCTCTGTACCTGTACAGTACGAGCCTCAGGGAAGTTCCTGCAACTGTGTTAGAATGAATAAATCATATTTAGATTAATCACACCACCGAATTCTGTGACTCACACTCAGTCACTTGTTATTAACATATCCCATTTTGAGTCTAATATTGATTAATGACTTTGTGTATAAACAGAATGACTTGTTTCAGTTTTTTTTTCAGTTTTTTAAAAAATAAAATTTATATATAGTCAGTTTATAATATTTCAAGTTTACATCAAAATGATTTGTATATATGTATATATATATGTATACATATGTGCTTAGTCACTCAGTCGTGTCCAACTCTTTGTGGCCTCATGGACTATAGCCCACCATGCTCCTCTGTCCATGGGGATTCTTCAAAGCAAGAATTCTGGAGTGGGTTGCGTGCCCTCCTCCAGGAGATCTTCCCCACCCAGGCATTGGACCTGAATTTCCTGCATTGCAGGCAAATTCTTTATTGTCTGAGCCACCAGGGAAGCCCACGTATACATGCACATTATATATATATTTTTTTCATTATGAATTATTGCAAGATATTGGATTTAATTCCCAGTAGGTCCTTGAGTTTGTCTATTTTGCTGCAAATGCCATTATTTCATTCCTTTTTATGGCTGAGTAATATCCTATTGCTTTTGCTCCTTGGTGCTATAGCATGAGATCCAATAAACCTTTCCTGAAAAAAATTATAAAAGTCATAACTGAAGCATGATTGTTTTTCCCAAAATTTAATGGGGTTACAAAACACTGGCAATTGTTCTCAGCTGTAAAATAAGAAATTACCTAAATTGATAAATGAAACAATCTATCCTCTAATAATAAAAGGCAAAGATAAAATAAAATAAATAAATTTTTAGTATCACCTCCAAAACTTTTTCCAAAATTTTGTAAAAGTGTTACCAGATTAGACATGAGACACTGCTGACTCAGCTCCTGGCTAAACCAAAGCCCCTCTGATAGGTCAGGGAGCTGTTTGGCACTTGGATTCACACTGTCTGTCATGAAACTGAGCTAAGTCTAAGCAAGACAGGCTTTTATTCAGTGGCCAGAGAATGTAGAAGGGGAGCTCATGCTTTAAAGGCATCATTTCCCTTGAGAGAGGATTGTTGGGAAATTATCAGAAAATGAGGGAAAAGGAGGAGAGTTTCAGGAACAGCTGGTGCATACACAGTCCCTCAGACTCCCTTGCACATGACACTATTGTGCCTAACAGAGTATATATCCTGTCTTGGAGTGAAGATCTTAGTGTTGCAATGAAGCAAAGGAAACTCTGGGACACCTGGTCTCATCTGTGACATTGTGTTCCTGTGGTCGAGTCAGTCAGTTGGGGTGATTGACCACTGGGTATTTCTCAAAGTGCAGCTGCAAAGCCTCTCTGCCAAATACCAGGTGCTTCTGAAACAAACACAGAGATAAACATGACAAGAAAAATGGTGACCATTAATGCGCATTGTCCTCCATCTTGGATCTAGTCTGTTCAGTCTCATTGTGTTGTAGCCTTTGTGGCATCCCGTTGATAAAACACAGCTAGCCTATTTGGTTAAAAATAGTTTCTGTACCTGGGATCTGGGATGTATAGCATGAGTGACAAGATAGGTTCAGGATAGTCTTTATTGAAAACAGAAAAAAGGCACTGGCTACATAAATTTAGAATGTACTATGATGAAGATCAACAAAACATTTTCAGTGGAGTCAGAAGATGGTAGTTTGTTATTAGCTAGAATGGCAAATGAACCACAGACTGAGCTTTAGGATATCAACTGCAAGTCAAGTGTGGCCCTACGATATCCTAGGTGAATTCCCAGGTGAGCCATTTTTGTAACTTTCACAAGTGATCTGATTGACAAAGTATAGAGTACATTCGAATGTCAGATGGTGAAACTCTATGAGACACTACACATTGCAGGGAAAGATTGTTTAGATGACCCATGACTGAGAGTAACACAGTATGGAGCAAGGACCTCAGTCAGCTGCTTTCCCTCTCACTCCTCTGGAGCCTTGTGGGGTAGAAGGGAGAGGGACACTTAGGCAGACACAGCTGCCTAAGACAGATGCTTTAGGAGAGCTGGTACAGCACTACCTCTTTCTTGGGAATTTAAAGATTTTTGCTTTTAAACTCACCATTAAAGAACGAGATAATCCCTTATGACCCACTGTATTTTAGCTCAGCAACATTTAGGCAGACAGTAAACTGGGTAGTACAGATAAACTGAATAAAAGACAGTTATCTATCTTGGTGACAAGACAATGGTGTACATGTAATACAGTTATAGAAAGTATTTAGATGCTAGAGGGTAGGGAATTAATTATTTTATCAGATGGTGCCAGAGATAAGTGAAGGAATCATGGATAATGAGGTATTTGAGTACTTTTATAAGAGTAACAATTTATCCAGGTGACTTGATGATGGTGATGATACTTTCTAGGCAAAGTAACTACAGTTCAGTTCAGTTCAGTCGCTCAATCATGTCCGACTCTTTGCAACCCCATGAATTGCAGCACACCAGGCCTCCCCGTCCATCACCAACTCCCAGAGTTCACTCAAACTCATGTCCATCGAGTCAGTGATGCCATCCAGCCATCTCATCCTCTGTCGTCCCCTTCTCCTCCTGCCCCCATTCCCTCCCAGCATCAGAGTCTTTTCAGATGAGTCAACTCTTCTCATGAGATGGCCAAAATACTGGAGTTTCAGCATTAGCATCATTCCTTCCAAAGAAATCCCAGGGCTGATCTCCTTCAGAATGGACTGGTTGGATCTCCTTGCAGTCCAAGGGACTCTCAAGAGTCTTCTCCAACACCACAGTTCAAAAGCATCAATTCTTCAGTGCTCAGCCTTCTTCACAGTCCAACTCTCACATCCATACATGACCACTGGAAAAACCATAGCCTTATTAGACGGACCTTTGTTGGCAAAGTAATGTCTCTGCTTTTCAATATGTTATATAGGTTGGTTATAACTTTCCTTCCAAGAAGTAAGTGCCTTTTAATTTCATGGCTGCAGTCACCATTTGCAGTGATTTTGGAGCCCAAAAAATAAAGTCTGACACTGTTTCCCATCTATTTCCCATGAAGTGATGGGACCAGATGCCATGATCTTCGTTTTCTGAATGTTGAGCTTTAAGCCAACTTTTTCACTCTCCTCTTTCACTTTCATCAAGAGGCATGTTAGTTCCTCTTCACTTTCTGCCATAAATGTGGTGTCATCTGCATATCTGAGGTTATTGATATTTCTCCCAGCAATCTTGATTCCAGCTTGTGTTTCTTCCAGTCCAGCGTTTCTAATGATGTACTCTGCATAGAAGTTAAATAAGCAGGGTGACAATATACAGCCTTGACGTAGTCCTTTACCTATTCGGAACCAGTCTGTTGTTCCATGTCTGGTTCTAACTGTTACTTCTTGACCCGCATACAGTTTTCTCAGAAGACAGGTAAAGTAGTCTGGTATTCCCATCTCTTAAAAAAGAAAAGAAAGAATACATTAAAAAATAAAAAACTAAAAAAAATCAACTCGTTGAGGCAGGAAAAAACATAATAAATACATAAATAACTAATGCCATATTCAATATTTTTAAAAAAACACAATTTGTTAAAATAGATTATTGTCTTCTATAATAGGTTATTTGGGATTATCTGAGTATCAGACAATCAAGATTTTCCTCAGATTTTTACAGATTCATCTAACGCTATACCTTTTTTTTAAGTTCTTATTTATCTGTTCATACTATATTTGATCCTTTGATTATTTTCAATAATCTCTAAAACTTTCATTATTAATACTCTAGAAACAAAAAGAAGAGGCTTCATAAATATAAGTAATCAATTGACATACTTGGTCAAGTTATTTCTATATGTAATTCATACCAAAATAAATGTTTTGGACTTTAAAAGAGAAATACAAAGTGCTTAATTTATCACAGAATTGCATTTATTAAATAGCATGAAAATCTCTCAAGGAATCTTCAGATGTCTGTGTAATTGATGTAGCTTTCTGAAGAACTTATTTTTTATGTTTATTCAGTGGTTAATACACCAGCAAATTCTAACTTAATAAGGACTAATATTAATTACACACAATTTTTTCTAGAACTGTAGGAAATTAGAAGCTATTTTCTGGGAGAAGTCATAGCATAGAATTAATAGGAACCTCTGTTATCTTCCTCTCATGAGAAAAAATATCATACTGAAAGTTTCATAAAGTGTACTGGTCAAATGTTTGACAATATCCCAGGATATGTCTTCTTATGACAAATAATATTGAGATCAAAACATTATCAGAAAATTTACTGCACAAATATGGCACTTTCTGTGAAGTTGCTCTTATGAAATTCCTATTCATTGCCACAACCTGGTAATTTGAGAGAGCTGTGAATGCAAGGGAAAGTGAAGAGTACTTTCTAAAAGGCAAATTTTTTAAGTGGCGATAGGTGAAAGCCTCATGAATTTAGATTATATTAACACACTTTATACTGTGAAAAGGTTACTTTTACAATTATGTATGTGAATATACATTATCAACACCCAATCTGTACCTTTATAAAACTGTTTTATCTACCCCATCCATACCCTTGATGTCGAATGGTGGCCAAAGTGTTTGTAAACAAATCAAAGAAAAAATAACTAATAAAAATTAAATTATAAAAAAATCACTCATATCAATAAAACTGTTTTTTGAAATGGTAAACAAAATTAATAAACTGATTCATTTTAAAAAGGGGGAAGACTCTAATAAATAAAGTCAGGGAAAAAAAAAAAAAGGAGAAAGAACAACAGATACCACAGAAGTTCAGAGGATTGTAAGAGGTTTTGGTGAACAGCTAAATACAAACAAATTGGACAACCTAGGGAGAAAAAAAAGATTAATTCTTACAGTCATACAATCCTTCAAGACTGAATCATGAGGAAATAGAAAATCTGAAATAGACCAAATACTAGTAAAGAGATTGGAACAGAAATAAAAAGTGTTACCCAAAACAAAAGTCCAGGACCAGACAGCTTCACCAGTGAATTCAACACTGAAATATTTAATAACTATTTTTCTCAAACAGTTCCAAAAATTTGAAGAGGAGAGAATACTTTATAACTCATTTTACAAGGCCAACATTACCCTGATATCAAAATAAAACAAAGATAACACACCAAAAAAAATAAATTACAAGTTAATATTTCTAATAAACTTAGATTGAAAATCCTCAACAAAATATTATCAAACTGAATACTGCAATACATTAAGAGGATCATATATCATAATTAAGTGGGATTTATTTCAGGGATTCAAGGGTGATTTAATATCCATAAATCAATCAGTAAGATTCACCACATTAACAAAATGAAGGATAAAAGCCATATGATCATCTCAATAGATGCAGAAAAAGAATTTCAGAAGATTCCACATTTATTTATGATAAAAAAAAATCTCTCAGTGAAATGGGCATAAGAAGAAGAAACATAGTTCTTAACAAAGACCATATATGAAAAACTTGCAGCTAACATCATACTCCATTGTGAAAAACTGAAAGCTGTTCCTCTAAAATCAGGAATAAGACAACGATTCCCATTCTCACCACTTTTATTCAACATAATTTTGGAAGTCTTAGTGAGAGCACTTGGGCAAGGGAAAGAATAAAAGGCATCCAAATTGGAAATGAAGTTTTCATTATTTTCAGATGACATGGTTTTATAGACATAGAAAATCCTAAAGACTCCACCAAAAGTCTATTCAAAATAATAAGTGAATAAAATAAAATGGATAGGTACAAAATGAACATAAAAAAATCTGTTTCATTTCTAATTATTAACAATGAGCTACCAAAAAGAGAAATTAAGAAATGAATTCCATTTACAATTGCAACAGAAAGGATAAAACAACTAGGAATAAATTTAACAAAGGAGATAAAAGACCTATACACTGAAGACTAGAATATATTGTTGAAACTGAAGTAGACAAAAGTAATGGAAAGATATTTCATGCTCACATATTGAAAAAAAATAGCACTGATGAAATATAAATGTTAGCTAAAGCAATTTTCACAGACTAAATACAATCCCTATGAAAATCTCAAGGACAGTTTTCATAGAAATAAAACAAAAAATTATAAAATTTATGTGGACTCCCAACTAGCTAAATAAATCCTGAGATAAAAGAACAAAGCTGGAGACATCACATTCCCTAATTTCAAGCTATAATACAAAGATACAGTAATCAAAACAGCATGCTATTAGTGAAAAAAAAAATGCACTTAGATCAATGAAACCTAATTGAGACTCCAGAAATAAACCTGCACATAAATTGACAATTAATTTATGACAAAAGAGCAAAAAGATACAATGGATAAAGGATAATCTTTGCAATAAGTGGTGTTGGGAAAACTAGACAGCTGCATGTTAAAAAAAAAAAAAAAAAGAGGAACTATCTCATTTGTTGTTGTTCTGTTGCTAACTCATGTTGGACTCTTTGCCACCCCATGGACTTCAGCACACCAGGCTTCCCTGTCTTCCACTACCTCCCTGAGTTTGCTCAAACTCATGAGTTTGTTCAAACTCATGTCCATTGAGTTGGTGATGCCATCCAACCATCTCATCCTCTGTCAACCCCTTCTCCTGCCTTCATTCTTTCCCAGCATCAGGGTCTTTTCCAATTAGTCAGCTTTTCACATCAGGTGGCCAAACTATTGGAGCTTCAGCTTCAGCATCAGTCCTTCCAATGAATATTCAGGGTAAATTTCCTTTATGATTGACTGGTTTGATATCTTTGTATTCCAAGGGACTCTCAAGATTCTTCTCCAGCACCACAGTTTGAAAGCATCACTCTTCCGCACTCAACCCTCTTTATGGTCCAACTCTCACATCTGTACCTGACTACTGGAAAAACCACAGTTTTGGCTACATGAATCTTTAGGCGAAGTGATGTCTCAGCTTTTTAATATGCTATCTACAGGTTTTTCATAGCTTTTCTCCCAAGGAGCATGTGTCTTTTAATTTCCTGGCTGCAGTATCTCATACCATACACTGCTGCTGCTAAGTCTGCTAAATTACTTCAGTCGTGTCCAACTCTGTGCGACACCATAGACGGAAGCCCACCAAGCTCCCTTATCCCTGGAATTCTCCAGGCAAGAACACTGGAGTGGGTTGCCATTTCCTTCTCCTATACCATACACAAACCCCATTAAATATGGATTAAAAATTTGAATGAAAGACTCCAAACCACAAAACACCCAGAGGAAATCATAGGCAATATTAGTTTGACACTATTTGATACTGGTCTTTGTGACATATTTCTGGATATTGTCTCCAAAATGCAAGGGAAACAAAAGCAAAATGAGACTACATCAAACTAAAAAGCTTTCACAGAGTGAAAGAAATTATCAATAAATTGAAAAGGCAGCCTACTGAATAGGAGAAGATATTTGTAAACAGTATGTCTAATAAGGGCTAGTATTCAAAAAAACATAAAGAACTCACATAACTCAACAACAAAAATCCTAATTTAAAAAAATGGGCAGAGAAGTTAAATAGACATTTTCCCAAAACAGACATACAAATGACCAAGAGGCACATGAAGATATGTTTGATACTTTAAACTCATCCAACTAATAGTATTCAGTTGATAGTATTTAGTATTTAGTTGGTAATTGACAAAATATATAATATTTAGAAAGACAGATTATAAAGCAGTTTGCTGTATATCTCCAGTTAAGCATAGTTATTTTGAATATGTTTTTATTTAATGCATACTAAACAATTTTTAACTGGTATAATTACACTAAATTTGCCATCTAAGTTGTCTGAGCCTTCAAGCGAAGGATCAATGATGAGCTTACTTTTCAACAGAACAGAGATAAATTTGATGGGATTGATTAGAACTCATAAATTATTTGAGATAAACAGTTTTAAATAGGAAAACTCATCATTAGTCACTGTAAGACATCTGTTGTCATGATAACACATTTAGTGTGTCTGATATCTATTTGGTAGTCATGTCAGCTACTATTATAAATCATTTAGAACCAAATGTACAGATAAAAGTTAAATGTGATTTTTAACAGTTTAACAATTTCTTTTAAACTTCCTGATCATTTTTGTAATAAAATTTTATTTCTTTCAATATTAATCATCTTCTTTTGATTCCTGAAAAGTTTACAGTTTGCAGAAAATAAAATTATTTTTACAGTTCAGAGTGTTTTTAATACTCCAGTGAAAATATAAGGCTTTAGGTAGTCCAAAGACAGTTAGCCACCTGATATAGATACAGAATCCTAATCCTTCTTAGGTAACTGCTTTGGAAGATTGAGGCCTTCCCTGGTGGCTCAGAGGTTAAAGCATCTGCCTGGAATTCAGGAGACTCGGGTTCGATCCCTGGGTCGGAAAGATCCCCTGGAGAAGGAAATGGCAACCCACTCCAGTACTCTTGCCTGGAGAATCCCATAGAGGGAGAAGCCTGGTAGGCTACAGTCCATGGGGTCTCAAAGAGTCAGATACGACTGAATGACTTCACTTTGGAAGATTGAAGCAGGGAAAGATTGAAGGCAGGAAGTGAAGGGGACGACAGAGGATGAGATGGTTGGATGGCATCACCAACTCGATGGACATGAGTTTGAGCAAGCTCTGGGAGTTGGTGACGGACAGGGAAGCCTGGTGTGCTGCAGTCCATAGGGTCAAAAAGGGTCAGACAAGACTGAGTGACTAAACTGAACTGAACGGTTTTGAAAACTGAATCTAACCTGCTCTTAACATTTATAAGTAAGAAAAACACTAATATATCATTTAACAAAGTTGATACCCAATGGAATCACTGTGCTATATATATATATCTTCAGTTCAGTTCAGTTCAGTTCAGTCGCTCCGTCGTGTCTGACTCTTTGTGACCCCATGAATCGCAGCACGCCAGGCCTCCCTGTCCATCACCAACTCCCGGAATTCACTCAGACTCACGTCCATCGAGTCAGTGATGCCATCCAGCCATCTCATCCTCTGTTGTCCCCTTCTCTTCCTGCCCCCAATCCGTCCCAGCATCAGAGTCTTTGCCAATGAGTCAACTCTTCTCATGAGGTGGCCAAAGTACTGGAGTTTCAGCTTCAGCATCATTTCCTCCAAAGAAATCCCAGGGCTGATCTCCTTTAGAATGGACTGGTTGCATCTCCTTGTAGTCCAAGGGACTCTCAAGAGTCTTCTCCAACACCACAGTTCAAAATCATCAATTCTTTGGCGCTCAGCTTTCTTCACAGTCCAACTCTCACATCCATACATGACTACAGGAAAAACCAGAGCCTTGACTAGACGGACCTTAGTTGGCAAAGTAATGTCTCTGCTTTTGAATATGCTATCTAGGTTGCTCATAACTTTTCTTGCAAGGAGTAAGCATCTTTTAATTTCATGGCTGCAGTCACCATCTGCAGTGATTTTGGAGCCCAAAAAAATGAAGTCTGACACTGTTTCCACTATTTCCCATCTATTTCCCATGAAGTGATGGGACCAGATGTCATGATCTTCGTTTTCTGAATGTTAAGCTTTAAACCAACTTTTTCACTCTCCTCTTTCACTTTCATCCAACTTTTTCACTCTCCTCTTTCACTTTCATCAAGAGGCTTTTGAGTTCCTCTTCACTTTCTGCCATAAGGGTGGTGTCATCTGCATATCCGAGGTGATTGATGTTTCTCCTGGCAGTCTTGATTCCAGCTTGTGTTTCTTCCAGTCAAGTGTTTCTCATGATGTACTCTGCATAGAAGTTAAATAAGCAGGGTGACAATATACAGCCTTGACGTACTCCTTTTCCTATTTGGAACCAGTCTGTTGTTCCATGTCCAGTTCTAACTGTTGCTTCCTGACCTGCATATAGGTTTCTCAAGAGGCAAGTCAGGTGGTCTGGTATTCCCATCTTTTTCAGAATTTTCCACAGTTTATTGTGATCCACACAGTCAAAGGCTTTGGCATAGTCAATAAAGCAGAAATAGATGTTTTTCTGGAACTTTCTTGCTTTTTCCATGATCCAGTGGATGTTGGCAATTTGATCTTTGGTTCCTCTGCCTTTTCTAAAACCAGCTTGAACATCAGGAAGTTCGCGGTTCATATATATATATATATATAGTTGTTGTTGTTGTTGTTGTTGTTGTTGTTGTTCAGAAGCTCAGTCCTATCTGACTCTTTGCAGTCTCATGGACTGCAGCACTTCAGGCTTCCCTGTCCTTCACTATCTCCCTGAGTTTTCTCAAACTCATGTTCATTGAGTCAATGATGCCATCCAGTCATCTCAACTTCTGTGCCCCCTTCTCCTCCTGCCCTCTACTTTCCCAGCATAAAGAATTTTCCATTGAGTTGGCTCTTCACATCAGGTAACTATAAGTATTGGAGCTTCAACTTAAACGTTAGTCCTTCCAGTGAACAGTCAGTGTTGATTTCTTTTATGATTGACTGGTTTGATCTCCTTGCTGTCCAAGGGACTCTTAAGAGTCTTTGTCAACACCACCATTCGAAAGCATCAATTCTATGTCACTCAGCCTTCTTTATGGTCCAAATCTCCCTCTGTACATGACTACTGGAAAAACTCTAGGTTTGACTAGGTGGACCTTTATCAGCAAAGTGACGTCTCTGTTTTTAATACACTAACTAGTTTTGTCATAGCTTTTCTTCCAAGGAGAAAGTTTCTTTTAATTTAACAGTTGCAGTCACTGTCTGCAGTGATTTTGAAGCCCCAAAATAATGTCTGTCTCTATTTCCATTTTTCCTTATCTGTTTACCATGCATAAAGTGATGGGACCAGATGCCATGATCTTAGTTTTTGAAAGCTGAATTTTAAGCCAGCTTTTTCACTCTTTTTTTCATCTTCATCAAGAGGCCTTTTAGCTCCTCTTCATTTTCTGCCATTAGGGTAGTGTTATCTGGGTAGCTGAGGTTATTGGTATTTCTCCCTGCAATCTAGATTCCAACTTGAGCTTCATCCAGCCCAACATTGTGCATGGTGTACACTGCACAGAAGGTAAATAAACAGGGTGACAATATACAGCCTTGATGTACTGCTTTCTCAATTTTCAATCAGTCCTTTGTTCAGTGGCCATTTCCAACTGTTGCTTCTTAACCTGTATACAGATTTCTCCGGAGGCAGGTAATGTGGTCTTGTATTCTCATCTCTTTAAGAATTTTCCACAATTTGTCATGATCCACACAGTCGAAGACTTTAGCATAGTCAGTGAAGCAGAAGTAGATGTTTTTCTGCAGTTCCTTTGCTTTATCTATGATCCAATGGATGTTGGCAATTTGACCTCTGGTTCTTCTTTATTTTCTAAATCCAGCTTGAAAATCTGGAAGTTCTCAGTTCATGTACTGTTGAGGCCTAGCTTGAAGGATTTTGAGCATTATTTTGCTTGCATGTGAAATGAGCACAATTATGTTGTAGTTTAAACATTATTTGGCATGTATTGCCCTTCTTTTTGATTGGAATGAAAACTGAAATTTTCTTGTCTTATGGTCACTGCTGAGTTTTCCAAATTTGCTGACATATTGGGTGCAGCACTTTAACAACATCATCTTTCAGGATTTGAAATAGCTCAGCTGGAATTCCACCACCTCCATTAGTTTTGCTTGTAATTATGCTTCCTAATTGGAAAAGGAAATGGCAACCCACTCCAGTATTCTTGCCTAGAGAATTCCAAGGAGCCTGGCAATCTACAGTCCATGGGGTCACAAGAGTCAGACACAACTTAGTGACTAACAATCAACACCAATGCTTCCTGTTTTAAAAATTAATTAATTAATTAATTTTACTTGAAGGCTAATTACTTTACAATATTGTAGCGGTTTTTGCCATACATTGCCATGAATCAGCCATGGGTGTACCTGTGTTCCCCATCCCGAACCCCCCTCCCACCTCCCTCCCCATCCCATCTCTCAGGGTCATTCCAGTGCACCAGCCCTGAGCACCCTGTCTCATGCATCAGACCTGGACTGGCAATCTGTTTCACATATGATAATGCCCACTTCACACTCCAGGATGTCTGGCTCCAGGTGAGTGACTACACCATTGTGATTTTCTGGGACATTGACCTTTTTTGTATAGTTGTTCTGTGTGTTCTTGCTACTTCTTCTTAATCTCACCTGCTTCTGTTAGGTTCTTACTGTTTCTGTCCTTTATTGTACCCATTTTTGCATCTCTAATGTTCCCTTTGTATCTCTAATGCTCTTTTTTTTTTTGGTATCTCTAATGTTCTTGAAGAGATCTTTAGACTTTCCCATTCTATTGTTTTCCTGTATTTCTTTGCATTGGTCACTTAAAAGGCTTTCTTATCACTCCTTGCTGTTCTCTGGAACTCTGCATTCAATTTGGTTTGTTGTTCCCTTTTTCTTTGCCTTTCACCTCTCTTCTTTTCTCAGCAATTTGTAAGGCCTCCTAAGACAACCATTTTGCTTTTTGCATTTCTTTTTCTTGGGCATGCTTTTGGCCACCACCTCCTGTACAACAGTGTTACAAACCTTTGCCCATAGTTCCTCAGGCACTGTGTCTTTCAGATCTAACATATATATATATATATATATATATATATATATAGAAATAGCTAGATTCAGTAGCAGAACATGAGAGTTCCCTGAAAAGACAGTAATATAATAAGCTTAAAAACTTCCCCAGATTTCTCCCTTGATCCCTTTCTCAAACTGACTGATGTGGAACAAAATGTGTTCCAAATGGAACACATTTTACATTATCCTATTATACCTATGAGCTAGCTTCAGAATTATTTGAAGTTCTGCTTTTATCACTTTACTCATCACTATTTACCATATATTCGTGTGCATTAATAATGAAGGGGAGGGTCGGAGAGCTGACAACCTGAAGCCTGCCTACGAACCCACCAATCAGGCAAATTTTTGTTAACCCTGCATTACTGTGTACTCCCCATGTTCCATGCACTGCACTGAGAACAAGGAATGCAGTTATTACTGTAAAAGACATGATCCCTGCTGCTAAGGGTTAGGAGAGTAAGTTTGAGAGAGCAAATATATAAACAGATTAATAATACTCCTGGAACTATGTTATTTTCTTGAGATAACAAAATCAACATAGTCCTTACCTGCACAAGATGTTCTTTACTAAGCTTTTTAACAGAAATGGATAAAGATATATCTGAGAAAGAAATTATGACTAAGATAAAATTAGTCTGATCCAGCAGAGTTTTACCTCATTAAAACTACAGAAAAATGCTGATGTCAGAATCGATTTCATTCCAGAAACTCAGGGCTATGGAAAGGATTTGGAGAAAATGGCAGACCGTGTGTGAGTTGAAAACATAATACCACCAGAAAGCTGTATCACTTGGATCCAGACAGTCTTCTCCATTGAGAGATACACATGGTTATCATACAGCACAAAAGATGAGAACTCACTTTGTAGAAACACCTTTGCCTCCTGGGGTCAGCAGATGTTTACCATGAGGTTAGTTTGAGGACACACACCTAGCAAAGATTCCACTCTGCAATGGGTTTCTAGATCTGGAATGCTGAGGGTGCAACAGGAAAAGTTATGGTGTTAGCATGGCTCTGAATTTTCTCTTGGCATTTTAGTGACCGAGGCAAATAAGATTAACAATATGCTTCATAAGTGTGTGTGTGTGTGTATGTGTGTGTGTGTGGTGTGTATGAGAGAGAGAAAGAGAGAATTGGAGACAAAGAGACATGGAGAGACAGATATACAGGCATACGGACAAAAAGATATTAACAGGGACTAATCCCTTAATTGTGAAACTTAAGGAACTCAGGATATATAAAAATAAGAGCTTGGGAATTATATTTTCTACAGATTAAATGAAAACAACAAATATAGTTTGTATAGCCTTAAAAGACAAATATGTCTTATTTTATATCTGAGAAAAGGTAACTGAATATATAGCATCAATGAGCAAAGCATGTTTTGAATAGTAAGTAACTTGTTGCCAAATATCCTTTGTTTAAATAGAATTCTGAGTAAAAGTGAAAATCTTAAACAATTTAAGGTGAATATCATACAGATAATATTTTGTGGGGCTCCAAAGTCACTGCAGATGGTGATTGCAGCCATAAAATTAAAAGACACTTACTCCTTGGATGGAAAGTTATGACCAACCTAGATAGCATATTCAAAAGCAGAGACATTACTTTGCCAACAAAGGTCCGTCTAGGCAAGGTTATGGTTTTTCCTGTTGTCATGTATGGATGTGAGAGTTGGACTGTGAAGAAAGCTGAGCACCAAAGAATTGATGCTTTTGAACTGTGGTGTTGGAGAAGATTCTTGAGTGTCCCTTGGACTGCAAGGAGACCCAACCAGTCCATTCTAAAGGAGATCATTCTTGGGTGTTCATTGGAAGGACTGATTTTGAAGCTGAAACTCCAATACTTTGACCACCTCATGTGAAGAGTTGACTCATTGGCAAAGACTCTGATGCTGGGAGGGACTGGGGGCAGGAGGAGAAGGGGACAACAGAGGATGAGATGGCTGGATGGCATCACCAACTCGATGGACATGAGTTTGAGTGAACTCCGGGAGTTGGTATTGGATAGGGAGGCCTAGCATGCTGTGATTCAGGGGTCGCAAAGAGTTGCACACGACTGAGCGGCTGAACTGAACTGAACTGAATAGAATACAAAATTAGTTCTACCCCTCTAGTAGTCCATAGGTACTGAGTAAGGACATCAGATAGACAGCAATTGTGCACATTCTTAAACAACCTCAGAAGAATTTGGAGGAAATTCTGGACACATACATCATTTATTATAGCAAAAGGGTGGAGATAGTTCTGGATATTAACATAACTTCAATCTCATTCACAGTGAGGAACTCTTGAAGTGCTATTTATATTTACCTTGATAAAAAATGCAGTATTAAAATCAGTGTGGAATGACAATTATTGTAAAAACTGCAGGCAATTTGTACCATGTATGTCAAATTCAGAGGAAAATGAAACAGGACATCATAATTCAAGATACAGTTGCCTCCCAGAGAGAATGAGAGTATTTTGGAAATTAAGAAGAAGCATTAGTCGCTCAGGCATGTCTGACTCTTTGTGATCCCATGGGCTATAGGCTCTTCTGTCCATGGGATTCTCCAAGCAAGAACACTGGACTGGGTTGCTATTCCCTTTTCCAGGGGATCTTCTTGACTCAAGGATCAAACCCAGGACTCCTGCATTGCAGACAGACTCATTATGGTAAATCATAAGCATCTCAGATGGTCAACTGGATTTAGAATAGACAGAGGAATCAGAAATCAAATTACCAACATCTGTTGGATCATAAGAAAGCAAAAGAATTCCAGAGAAACATCTATTTCTGCTTCTTTGAAAACACTATATCTTCAGATTGTGTGGATCACAACAAACTGTAGACAATTCTTAGAGATGGGAATATAAGACCACGTTACCTGCCTCATGAGGAACCTGTATGCAGGTCAAGAAGCAACAGTTGGAACCAGACATGGAACAATGGACTTGTTCCACATTGGGGAAGAGTACATCAAGGCTGTATATTGTCACCCTGCTTATTTAACTTATATGCAGAGTATATCATGAGAATCGCTGGGTTGGAAGAAACACTGGAATCAAGATTGCCGGGAGAAATATAAACAACCCCAGATACACAGATAACACCACCCTTAGAGCAGAAACTGAAGAGGAACTAAAGAGCCTCTTGATGAACTAAAGAGCCTCATGATGAAAGCGAAAGAGGAGAGTGAAAAGCTGGCTTAAAACTCAACATTCAAAAAACTAAGGTTGTGGTATCCAGTCCCATCACTTCATGGCAAATAGACGGGGAAACAATGGAAACATGACAGATTGTTTTGGGGGTGCTCCAAAATCACTGCAGATGGTGACTGCAGCCATGAAAATAAAAGAAACTTGCTCCTTGGGAGAAAAGCTATGACAAACCTAGAAAGCAGAGTAAAAAGCAGAGACAGTATTTTGCCAGCAAAAGTCCATCTAGTCAAGGCTGTGGTTTTTCTAGTAGTCATGTATGGATGTGAAAGTTGGACCATAAAGAAAGGTGAATGCTGAAGAATTGATGCTTTTGAACTGTGGTGTTGGAGAAGACTCTTGAGAGTCCCTTGGACTGCAAGGAGATCAAACTAGTTAATACTAATGGAAATCAATCCTGAATATTCATTGGGAGGACAGATGCTGAAGCTGAAGCTCCAATACTTTGGCCACTTGATGCAAAGAACTGACTCATTTGAAAAGACCCCGATGCTTTCCCGATGCTGGGAAAGACTGAAGACAGCAGAAGAAGGGGACTCCAAAGGATGAGATGTTGGATGGCATGACTGATTCAATGTACATGAGTTTGTGCAAGCTCTGGGAGATGGTGAAATACAGGGAAGCTTGATATGCTGAAGTCCATGGGGTCATAGTCAGACACAACTGAGTGACTGAACAACACCACCCAATTGTAAAGAATGTATATCAAATTATAGGTAGAATATAAAGGATTTTGGATACAATGCATTGGAAGTCCCCTTTAAATACCACAGTTGATAATGATCTGTAGCCTAAATTGCAAGCTTATAGGAAAAATACCAGCTTTATCTGACATGAGTAAAACTGCAGTGCTCTTGTCAATATATTTGGCTATAGAAATGGTGGGGAGCAGTGCTCTTGGAGGTACTTCCACACTGATTTTACTGAAGAAAATACTTGCAGACTCGCTAAACTAAAAACAAAACTAAACCTTTGCCTTATAAGGCTTTGTACCACTGTGACCAGTTATTTACAAGTAAGGGGAGCTTACTTGAAATGGAACCCTGCTATAAATAGAAAAGGTAGTATCAATCAAATCTTGTTGAATCTGTATAGTATAAAAGGCTACTCAGTGGTGTTCAAAACACACGAACACTGTGTATAGATTAGGATCTGCAACAGTAATAGTAGCTTATTATCACATCCATAAAGATACTGAGACTAAACATAACTTTGTTTTGTGGCCCTTATGATTATATTATAGAAGACTAAGTGGAATGTTGCCCAAATAAATGTGAAAACAAAGTAAACTTTATTTGCATTATTTTGGAGAAAATCAAGCTTTCAAACCCATTTAGAGTTATCTTGATTTATAATTGTTGTTGTTAACTTGCTAAGTCCTGTCCAAGTTTCTGTGACTCTATGGACTGTAGTCCCACAGGCTCCCCATGGGAGTCCATGGGATTTCCCAGGCAAGAATACTGAGTCCAGTTCAGTTCAGTTGCTCAGTTGTGTCCAAATCTTAGTGACCTGATGTACTCAGCATGCCAGGCCTCCCTGTCAATGGTCAACTCCCAGAGTTTACTCAAACACATATCCGTTGAGTCAGTGATGGGATCCATCCATAACATCCTCTGTCGCCCCCTTCTCCTCCTGCTGTCAGCCTTTCCCAGCATCAGGGTCTTTTCCAATGAGTCAGTTCTTCCCATCAGGTGGCCAAAGTATCGGAGTTTCAGCTTCAACATCAGTCCTTCCAATGAACATTCAGGACTATTAGGATGGGCTAGCTGTATCTCCTTGCAGTCCACGGGACACTCAGGAGTCTTCTCCAACACCACAGTTCAAAAACATCAATTCTTTGGCACTCAGCTTTCTTTATAGTCCAACCCTAACATCCATACCTGACTACTGGAAAAACCATAGCTTTGTTGGCAAAGTAACGTCTCTGCTTTTTAATGTGCTGTCTAGGTTGATCATATGCTGTCTAGGGTTTCACCGGTGGCTCAGACAGTAAAGCATCGGCCTGCAGTGCAGGAGACCTGTGTTCGATTCCTGGGTTGGGAAGATGGCCTGGAGAAGGAAATGGCAACCCACTCCAATACTCTTGCCTGGAAAATTCCATGGATTGAGAGCCTGGTAGGCTCCTCAGAGCCTGGTAGCTCCAGTCCATGGGGTCACAAAGAGTCGGACATGACTGAGTGACTTCACTTTCACCTTCAGGTTGGTCATAGCTTTTCTTCCAAGGAGCAAGCATCTTTTAATTTCATCGCTGCAGTCACCATCTGCAGTGATTTTGGAGGCCAAAAATGTAAATTCTATCACTGTTTCCACTGTTTCCCTATCTACTTGTCATGAAGTGATGGGACCAAATGACATGATCTTAGTTTTCTGAATGTTGAATGTTAAGCCAACTTTCTTACTCTCCTCTTTCACTTTCATCAAGAAGCTTTTAGTTCCTCTTCACTTTCTGCCATAAGGGTGGTGTCATCTGCATATCTGAGGTTATTGATATTTCTCCTGGCAATCTTGATTCCAGCTTGTGTTTCATCCAGCCCAGTGTTTTTCATGATGTACTCTATATATGAGTTAAATAAGCAGGGTGACACCCTGTTAAATAAGCAGCCTTGATGTACTCCTTTTCCTATTTGGAACCAGTCTGTTGTTACATGTACAGTTCTAATTATTGCTTCCTGACCTGCATACAGATTTTGCAAGAGGCAAGTCAGGTGGTCTGGTATTCCCATCTCTTTCAGAATCTTCCACAGTTTATTGTGATCCACACAGTCAAAGGCTTTGTCATAGTCAATAAAGCAGAAATAGATGTTTTTTCTGGGACTCTCTTGCTTTTTCCATGATCCAGCAGATGTTGACAATTTGATATCTGGTTCCTCTGCCTTTTCTAAAACCAGCTTGAACATTAGGGAGTTCACGGTTCACGTATTGCTGAAGCCTGGCTTGGAGAGTTTTGAGCATTATTTACTAGCATGTGAGATGAGTGCAATTGTGTGGTAGTTTGAGCATTCTTTGGCATTGCCTTTCTTTGGGATTGACATGAAAACTGACCTTTTCAAGTCCTGTGGCCACTTTTGAGTTTTCCAAATTTTCTGACATACTGAGTGCAGCACTTTCCCAGCCTCATCTTTTAGGATTTGAAATAGCTCAACTGGAACTCCATCACCTCCACTAGCTTTGTTCATAGTGATGCTTCCTAAGTCCCACTTGACTTCCCATTCCAGGATGTCTGGCTCTAGGTGAGTGATCACACCATTGTGATTATCTGGGTTGTGCAGATCTTTTTTGTACAGTTCTTCTGTGTATTCTTGCAGCCTCTTCTTAATATCTTCTGCTTCTGTTAGGTCCATACCATTTCTGTCCTTTATCGAGCCCATCTTTGCATGAAATATTCCCTTGGTATCTCTAATTTTTTTGAAGAGATCTCTAGTCTTTCCCATCCTATTCTTTTCCTTAATTACTTTGCATTGATCACTGAAGAAGGCTTTCTTATCTCTGCTTGCTCTTCTTCAGAACTCTGCATTCAGATGCTTGTATCTTTCCTTTTCTCCTTTGTTTTTCACGTCTCTTCTTTCCACAGCTACTTGCGAGTCCTCCTCAGACAGCCATTTTGCTTTTTTGCATTACTTTTTCTTGGAGATGGTATTGATTCCTGCCTCCTGTACCATGTCACGTACCTCCATCCATAGTTCATCAGGCACTCTGTCTAACAGATCTAGTCCCTTAAATCTATTTTCACTTCCACTATATAATCATAAGGGATTTGATTTAAATCATACCTGAATGGTCTAGTGGTGTCCTTACATTCTTCAATTTAAATCTGAATTTGACAATAAGGTTATTTGACAACAACCACAATCTGTGGTTCATGATATGAGCCACAGTCAGCTCCTGGTCTTGTTTTAACTGACGTGTAGAACTTCTCCATCTTTGGCTACAAAGAATATAATCAATCTGATTTCAGTGTTGACCATCTGGTGATGTCCACGTGTAGAGTCTTCTCTTGTGTTGTTGGAAGAGGGTGTTTGCTATGACCAGTGCATTTTCTAAATACAGCTCGTACATCTGCAAGTTCTTGGTTCACATACTGTTGAAGCCTAGCTTGAAGGATTTGAGCATTACCCTGTTAGAATGTTAAATGAGCACAATTGTGTAGTGGTTTGAACAGTCTTTGGCACTTCCCTTCTTTGGGATTGGAATGAAAACTGACCTTTTCCAGTCCTGTGGCCACTTCTGAGTTTTCCAAATTTGCTATGATATGAGAAGGTGATGGCACCCCACTCCAGTACTCTTGCCTGGAAAACCCCGTGGATGGAAGAGTTTGATGGGTTGCAGTCCATGGGGTCGTGAAGAGTCTGACACGACTAAGCAACTTCCTTTTCAATTGTCACTTTCATGCATTGGAGAAGGAAATGGCAACTCACTCCAGGGTTCTTGCCTGGAGAATCTCAAGGACAGAGGAGCCTGGTGGGCTGCCATCTATGGGGTCACACAGAGTCGGACACGACTGAAGTGACTCAGCAGAAGCAGCAGCGAGTGCACCACTTCAGCTGGAATTCTATCACTGCCGCTAACTTTGTTTGAAGTGTGCTTCCAAAGGCCCACTTGACTTCGCACTCCAGGATATCTGACTCTAGATGAGTGATGATACCATCGTGGTTATCTGGGTAATTAAGATCTTTTTCTGTATATTTCTTCTGTGTATTCTTGACACCTCTTCTTAATATCTTCTGTTTCTGTTAGGTCCATACCATTTCTGTTCTTTATTTAGCCCATCTTTGCATGAAATGTTCCCTTGGTATCTCTAGTTTTCTTGAAGAGATCTCTAGTCTTTTCCATTCTATTGTTTCCCTCTCTTTCTTTGCATTGATCACTGAGGAAGGCTTTCTTATCTCTCCTTGCTATTCTTTGGAACTCTGCATTTAAATGGGTATATCTTTCCTTTTCTCCCTTTTCTTTTGCTTCTCTTCTTTTCTCAGCTATTTTTAAGGCTTCCTCAGACAACCATTTTGCCTTTTTGCATTTTGTTTTCTTGGAGATTGTTTTGATCACCACCACCTGTACAATGTTATGAATCTCCATCCATTGTTCTTCAGCACTCTATCTGTCAGATCTAATCCCTTTAATCTATTTGTCACCTCCATTGTATAATCATAAGGGA
Source organism: Ovis aries (assembly GCF_016772045.2). Lineage (NCBI taxonomy): Eukaryota > Metazoa > Chordata > Mammalia > Artiodactyla > Bovidae > Ovis > Ovis aries. The sequence goes on from NC_056059.1 coordinate 3,462,748, forward strand.
TTTGATATAGGCCATACCTGAATGTTTTCACTAGTGGTTTTCACTACTCTCTTCATTTTTAGTCTGACTTTTGCAATAAGGAGTTCATGATCTGAGTGACAGTCAGCTTCTTGTCTTATTTTTGCTGTCTCCGTAGAGTTTCTCCATCTTTGACTGCAAAGAATATAATCAATCTGATTTCAGTATTGACCAGCTGGTGATGTCCATGTCCATGTCCATGTTGTTTGAAGAGTGTGTTTGCTATAACCAGGAAGTTCTCTTGGCAAAACTCTGTTAACCCTTGCCTTGCCTCATTTTGTACCAAGGCCAAATTTTCCTGTTATTCCAGGTATCTCTTGACTTCCTACTTTTGCAGTCCAGTCCCCTATCATGAAAAGGACATCTCGGTTTTTTATGTTTGTTTGTTTGTTTTTTGTTTTGTTTTGTTTTGTTTTTGGTGTTAGTTGTAGAATGTCTTGTAGGTCTTCACAGAACTGCTGAGCTTCTTCAGCATTAGTGGTTTGGGCATAGACTTGAATTTTTATGATATTGAATGGTTTGCCTTGGAAAATAACAGAGATCATTTTGTCGCTTTTGAGACTGCACCCAAGTACTGTATTTTGGACTCTTTTGTTGACTGTGATGGCTACTCCTTTCTTTCTAAGGGATTATTTCCCACAGTAATAGATGCAATAGTCATTTGAATTAAATCCACCAATTTCAGTCCATTTTAGTTCACTGATTCCTAAAATGTCGATGTTGACTTTTGCCATCTCCTGTTTGACTACTTTCAATTTACCTTGATTCATGGACCTAACATTCCAGATTCCTGTGCAATATTGTTCTTTACAGCAATGGACTTTACTTCCATCACCTGTCACATCCACAACTTGGCTTTTTTTTTTTTTTTTTTTTTCCGGCTCACCCTCTTCATTCTTTTTGTAGCTATTTCTCCACTCTTCTCCAGTAGCATATTGGGTACCTACTGACCTGGGAAATTCATCTTTCAATGTCATATCTTCTTGTCTGTGGTTTGCTAATATCCTACAGATTAAAACTCCCTGAATAAGTACATTTCATGGCTCCATGGCTCCCTAATAAAATGGGGGTTTTGATGATAGCCATTCTGACCAGTGTAAAGGGATATATCACTGTAGTTTTAAGTTAAATTTTTCTAATGGTTAGAGATGTTATCGTATTTTTATGTGCCTTTTAGCCATCATATATTTTATTTGGAGAAATATTTATTTAGATCTTCCACCTATTTTTTGTTTGGAATATTTGTCTTTTGATATTGAGCTGAATGAGCTATTTTTATATTTTGGAGATTAATCCATATTGCTTGCTTAATTTGTAAATATTTTCTCCCATTTTAAGTATGATCTTTACATTGTGTTTACAGTTTGTTTTGCAAAAATGTCTAAGTTTAACTAGGTACCACTTTAGAAGAGAGAATATAATGTTTGTCAGAATGAAAATTAATGTGTAAGAGTAAAAATTTGAAAAAATGTTATTAATGTAAACAAGAAAAATCAATAAATATAAAATGATTTCTAAAACATATACCAGAAAACTTTATTCTTTAAATTTAAGATTGAATTATTTGAAAAGAATGTATAATGTCAACCTCAGTGTCTCTATTTGAGGGAGAAAACAGAATGCCAGAGTCATACATTCTTACTCAAATTTTTTTTAAGCTTCCATTGATCTTGAAAAGTATGGGGATGAACAATTTTATAAACATCAGGACATTAAAGTATATTAATGATTTAAAGACAACCGTGTGTTTGCTAGTCTGGAAGTGTCTGGGAAGCATGCAATAGCAGCTGCCTCCTCTAAAACTAACAAAGTGGGGGAAGGATAATTATGTAAGATTGCCTTTTGGCTGGCCTCCCATAAAAGAACTGACTTTCTGAAAAACTCCACAGAAACTAACCAGAGCCCTGTGCTTCAGGATTTCAGTCTCAGTCAACAGCAATGTTTAGGTCAAAGCTCCATCCGACCTGGATGGTGCCTGATGCATCCTCCAAACATAGGCTCTACCAGGCCACTGAGCTGCAGCTGTGAGCCTCAGACATTGGAGTGTTATAAGTCTAGGGGGAGGTCATTTTCCCACTGAACATAAAGCCTGAGATGGGATGATGGGCTAAATCATACTTTTTTCCCCTCCATATCATATTGCTTGTGCCCTGTACTCAGTTTCACCAGGGAAAGAGCTAGTGTTTCCTTACTTGTGCTCTTTCAAAGCCCAATAGCCAAAGGTTCCATGTCCAGGATCTGATGTTCAGACCAGTTGCCCATATCTCTGTGCACTGTCGTAGAATGCTTTGTGAATACTACTGTTTTGGTCACTGAAATTTTTCCCAGTTAGTGTTAATGCTTCATGAATTCAATACAAAAATTTAGAACAGGATTATAACTTTTGCTATGAAAAATGAGTCATCAAATCACAGGGAAGAGTTTGGTTTCTTTGGCAGGTTTCTACTCTCAAAATTTCTCTGCACATCATTCCCTTCCTATCCCCTTCCACTTCCCCTCTTATTCCTTTCCTTCCTTCCTACCTCTTCCTTTTCCAAACCATGAATGCTTTTCATTCTCTTTAAGTTGAAGATTATTTTCCATTTCCTCTAAAGCACTCAAATATAAACGAATCTTTTTTCCACACATACTCATAAAAGATTAGTTAATATTTAACAATATAGACTGTAATATCATTTTGTACAATTACTTAGACTTCTTTATTTATAAAAATTTTATCTCAAATTTCTGGCATAGAAGTATCACTAGAATCTATGTCTTCATTGCAAAAGTTGTAATAGCAGTAGTATTTGTGATAGTAGTATTTCTCAGAAACCAGAAGCAAGGGTTTATAGTATCTTATTTAAATTAAAGAGGAAAAAGATTTTAAATAGTCTTTATTACTCAAAATTATATTCAATCATTATCCATTTAGCCACCTATGTCTCTGTTCTTTCTTCTTAAATCAATATGAAATGATATCTTGCATTTTAAACTTTTAATTATTTAACTTTATAGCTAGACAAAATCTCAAGTCCCAGACCATTCTGTTCTGCCTTTTGGAATGGCTTTAGGAAACTTTTGTTGCACAGTGGGGAGAGGGGATTAAGGAAAACAGATGAGGGAGTGAGCAATGGAATGAGACAGGTAATATTAAACTTGCAAAAGACAGGTTCATGATTAGAATAAGAAAACTAGATGGGGACAAAATGAGACATAGATGAGAGAACGTATGTTTGCTTGTATAAAGTGATACTGTCTATAGAGCTAATAGAAAAAATAAACTGATTATCAAATGACAAAACTTAACCTAGATTGACATAAGTAATTTAGTATAAAGAAAGATTTGTAAGACTTGAGTGAGGGAAGGGAATAAACCTAAAGGAACTGTTCATTTCAGTGCTAGAGTTTGCAGAAGGAAATATAAAAATATTTTTTAAATTGATTTTACTAACAACAAAATACCAGAAAGATAAATTTAGAAAGTGATTACATTTACAATGGTATCAAAAAAAAAATACTCAAGGATAAACCTACTTAAGAATGCAAAACTCTGTACTCCAAAAACTATAACATGCTGATGAAAGAAATGGAAGAACACACAAATGGATATAAAGATATACCCATATTCTTTATTGGAAGAATTATCATTATTAAAATGATACAAGACAAGCTACAGATTCAGTGCAATCCTACCAAATTATCGATGCCATTTTTTCACTGAACTAGAGCAAAAAGTCCTTCAATTTATCTGGAAACACAAAAGACATCAAAACGTCAAAATAATCTTGAGAGAGTAGAATGAAGCTGAATGAATCAGGCTCCTTGGCTTCAGACTGTACTACATAGCTACAGAAATCAAAACAGTATGGTACTGGCACAAAAATAGACACACTGACCCATGGAATAGGACAGAAAGTCCAGAAATACATCCAGGCATTTATGATCTACAGAAAGGCACTAGTGGTAAAGAACCAGCTTGCCAATACAGGAGACGTAGGAGATGAGGGTTTGATCCTTCTGTTGGGAAAATTCCCTGAAGGAAGGCATGGCAACCCATTCTAGTATTCTCGCTGAGAGAATCCCATGGACTGAAGAGCCTGGCAGACTACAGTCCATAGGGTCACAAAGAGTTGGACACGACTGAAGAAACTTAGCATGCAGGCACAGTATTGATACTATGTATAAAATAGATAACTAACGAGAACCCACAGTATAGCTCTGGGAACCCTACTCAGTTCTCTGTGGTGACCTAAATGAGAAGGAAATCCAAAAAAGAGAAGATATATGTACATTTACTGTGACTCACTTTGCTGAACAGTAGAAGCTAACATAACATTGTAAAGCAACTATATACTAAAATAAAAATTAACTAAAAAAATATACAGTGGAGGAAAGACACTGTCTCTTCAGCAACTGATGCTGGAAAAACTGGACAGCCCCATGTAAAAAACTGAAACCAGAACATGTTTTAAAATATTGTATATAAAAATAAACTCAAAATGTACTATACCTAAATGTTCTAAAACTCCTAGAGGAAAACAAGCAGAACACTAGTTTGACATAAATTGTAGCAACGTTTTCTGGATCCATCTCCTAGAGTAATGGCAATAATAACAAAAATAAGCAAATTGGATCTAATCGACTTAAAAGCTTTTGCACAGTAAAGGAAGCCATAAACAGAAAATACAACCTATGGAATGGGAAAAAAAAAAATTGTAAATGATGCAACCAACAATGGATTAATTTTCAAAATACACAAACAGCTCATACAACTTATTGTAAAAGCAAAACAAGCAGAAAAACAACCCAATCAAAAATGGGCAGATACACTATATAGACATTTCTCTAAAGAAAACATAGAAAATACAAAAAGCCATATGGAAAGATGCTCAACATAGCCAATTATTAAAGAAATGCAAATCAAAAGTGCAATAAGGTATTACCTCACTTCAGTTAGAATGGCCATCATCAAGAAATCTACAAACAATAATAAATTCTGGAGAGCATATAGATAAAAAGGAACCCCACTATACTGTTGGTCAGAATATAAATTGGTGCAGTCACTATGGAGAACAGTATGAAAGTTCCTTTAAAAATTAAAAATAAAGTTACCATATGATACTACAATCCCACTCTTGGGCATGTATCCAGAGAAAAGATATATGCAACTCAATTTTTATTGCAGCAATATTTGCAATAGCCAAGGAATAGAATCAACCTAGACTCTTGAGAGTCCCTTGGACTGCAAGGAGATCCAATCAGTCCATTCTGAAGGAGATCAGCCCTGGGATTTCTTTGGAAGGAATGATGCTAAAGCTGAAACTCCAGTACTTTGGCCACCTCATGAGAAGTGTTGACTCACTGGAAAGGACTCTAATGCTGGGAGGGATTGGGGGCAGGAGGAGAAGGGGACAACTGAGGATGAGATGGCTGGATGGCATCACGGACTCGATGGACGTGAGTCTGAGTGAACTCCAGGAGATGGTGATGAACAGGGAGGCCTGGTGTGCTGCGATTCATGGGGTCGCAAAGAGTCAGACATGACTGAGTGACTGAACTGAACTGAACTGAAATGCTGTCTAGGATTGTCATAGCTTTTCTTCCAAGAAGCAAACATCTTTCAATTTCATGGCTGCAATCATTGTCCGAAGTGATTTTTAAGACCAAGAAAATAAAATCTGTCACTTTTGCCATTTTTTCCCCATCTATTTGTCATAAAGTAATGGGACTGAATGCCATGATCTTAGTTTTTTTGTTTGTTTGTTTAGTGTTGTTTTAAGCCAGTTTTTTCACTCTCCTCTTTCACCTTCATCAAGAGGCTTTTTTGTTCCTCTTCACTTTCTGACATTAGGATAGTCTCATCTGCATATCTGCGGTTATTGATATCTCTACTGGCAACTTGATTACAGCTTGTGATTCATCCAGCACGGTGTTTCACATGATGTACTATGCACAGATGTTAAATAAACAGGTGACAATATACTACTTCCCCAATTTTGAATCAGTCCATTGTTCAATGCCCACTTCCAACTGCTGCTTCTTGACTTGCACACAAGTTTCTCAGGAGACAGGTAAGGTGGTCTGGTATTCCAGTCTCTTTAAGAATTTTCCACAGTTTGTTGTGATTCACACAGTCAAAGGCTTTAGCATAGCCAATGAAACAGAAGTAGATGCATTTCTGGAATTCCCTTGCATTTTCTTTTATCCAATGGATGTTGGCAATTTGCTGGAGATGAGAATGGCAATCCACTTCAGCATTCTTGACTTGTAAACTCCATTCCATATCATTAAAAAGCCTACAAATAACAAATGTTGCAGAGGGTGTGTAGAAAGAGGAAACCTTCTACACCACTGATGGGATTGCAAGTTCATGCAAACACTATGGAAGACAATATAGTAGGTCCTCAGAAACTAAAACTGAATTACTTTATGATCCAACAATATCATTCATAGGCATCAGTCATTATATTTTTTGCAGCCAAAGATGAAGAAGCTCTATACAGTCAGCAAAAACAAGACTAGGAGCTCACTGTGGCTCAGATCATGAGTTCTTTATTGTCAAATTCAGACTTAAATTGAAGAAAGTAGGGAAAACCACTAGACCATTCAGGTATGACCTAAATCAAATCCCTTATGATTATACAGTGGAAGTGAGAAATAGATTTAAGGGCCCAGATCTGATAGAGTGCCTGATGAACTATGGAATGAGGTTCATGACATTGTACAGGAGACAGGGATCAAGACCATCCCCATGGAAAGGAAATGCAAAAAAGTAAAATGGCCATCTAGGGAGGCCTTACAAATAGCTGTGAAAAGAAGAGAAGTGAAAAGCAAAGGAGAAAAGGAAAGATATAAGCATCCGAATGCAGAGTTCTAAAGAATAGCAAGAAGATATAAGAAAGCCTTCCTCAGTGATCAATGCAAAGAAATAGAGGAAAAGAACAGAATGGGAAAGACTAGAGATCTCTTTAAGAAAATTAGAGATACCAAGGGAAGATTTCATCCAAAGATGGGCTCGATACAGGACAGAAATGGTATGGACCTAACAGAAGCAGAAGATATTAAGAAGAGGTGGCAAGAATACATGGAAGAACTGTACAAAAAAGATCTTTACCACCCAGATAATCATGAAGGTATGATCACTCATCTAGAGCCAGACATCCTGGAATGTGAAGTCAAGTGGGCCTTAGAAAGCATCACTACAAACAAAGCTAGTGGAGGTGATGGAATTCCAGTTGAGCTATTTCAAGTCCTGAAAAATGATGCTGTGAAAGTGCTGCACTCAATATGCCAGCAAGTTTGGAAAACTCAGCAGTGGCCACAGGACTGGAAAAGGTCAGTTTTCATTCCAATTTCAAAGAAAGGCAATGCCAAAGAATGCTCAAACTACCACACAATTTCACTCATCTCACATGCTAGTAAAGTAATGCTCAAAATTCTCCAAGCCAGGCTTCAGCAATATGTGAACCATGAACTCATAGGCATATATCTAGACAAAACTATAATTCAAAAAGATATATGCATGCTATGTTCATAGAAGATCTATTAACAATAGACAGAACATAGAAACAGCCTAAATGTTTATTGACAAATGAATTAATAAAGTTGTGGTACATATATGCAATGAAATGCTACTCATCCATGAAAAGGAATGAAATAATGCCATTTTCAGTTACTATTATAACACAGGTGCAACTTGAAATTGTCATACTAAATGAAGTCAAAAAGTAAAAGACAAATATCATATGATAAACTATATCCATATTTTATATTCCATATAATTCTAAATCACAGAGATAGAGAACAGACTTGTATATATATGCATTCTTTTTGCATTCTTTTCTTTTATTGTTTATCACATGAGATTGGTTATAGTTTCCTATATTATACAGTAGGATCTTGTTTTTCATCCATTCTATAGATAATAGTTCATCTTCTAACCCCGACCTCCCACTGTATCTTTTTCACAACCCTCTCCCCCTTGGCAACCACAAGTTGGGTTGTAGTCCGGGACTACAGCACAGCTAAAGGAAGATGGGATCAGAGTTATTTTGTCAGATGTTTTCTCGAAGGACTCAGGCAGGCACATGCTAAGCTTTTAAATTATGGCAAACTGGCAGACATAGAACAGGAGGAGAAGGAAGCTCCTGGTAAATTCCTAGATAGACTGAGAGAAGCCCTTCACAGATTCACTGAGATTGATCCCGAAAGTGAAAAGGGGAGAGTGATCTTATAGAATAGATTTCTCACCCAGTTGGCTCCAGATACCCCCCGTAAGCTATTAAAATGAGCGTATGGACCAAATCAGTCTTTAGATACTCTGTTACAACTGGCTCAGACAGTCTATTATGGTAGGGAATATGAGGAAAAGACAGACTGGTTCCAAATAGAAAAAGGAGTACATCAAGGCTGTATATTGTCTCCCTGATTATTTAACTTATAGGCAGAGTACATCATGAGAAACGCTGGGCTGGAAGAAGCACAAGCTGGAATCAAGATTGCTGGGAGAAATATCAATAACCTCAGATATGCAGATGACACCATCCCTATGGCAGAAAGGGAAGAGGAACTAAAAAGTCTCTTGATGAAAGTGGAGAATGAAAAAGTTGGCTTAAAGCTCAACATTCAGAAAACAAAGATCATGGCATCTGGTCCCATCACTTCATGGGAAATAGATGGGAAACAGTGTCAGACGTTATTTTATTGGGCTTCAAAATCACTGCAGATGGTGATTGCAGCCATGAAATTAAAAGACGCTTACTCCTTTGAAGGAAAGTTATGACCAACCTAGTTAGCATGTTGAAAAGCAGAGACATTACTTTGGCAACAAAGATCCGTCTAGTCAAGGCTATGGTTTTTACAGTGGCCATGTATCGATGTGAGAGTTGGACTGTGAAGAAAGCTGAGCACCAAAGAATTGATGCGTTTGAACTGTGGTGTTGGAGAAGACTCTTGAGAGTCCCTTGGACTCCAAGGAGATCCAACCAGTCCATTCTGAAGGAGATCAGCCCTGGGATTTCTTTGGAAGGAATGATGCTAAAGCTGAAACTCCAGTACTTTGGCCACCTCATGTGAAGAGTTGACTCATTGGAAAAGACTCTGATGCTGAGAGGGATTGGGAGCAGGAGGAGAAGGGGACGACCAAGGATGAGATGGCTGGGTGGCATCACTGACTCGATGGACGTGAGTCTGAGTGAACTCCGGGAGTTGGTGATGGACAAGGAGGCCTGGCATGCTGCAATTCATGGGGTCTCAAAGAGTCGGACATGACCGAGCAACTGAACTGAACTGAACTGATGAGGAAAAGAAAGAAAGGCAGAAAAGGAAAAAGGAACAGGTGGAAATCCTCGTAATGGCTATCAGCACTGTTCTTAAACAGCCTGAGAAAAATGCCCAGAGGGACCCAAGTGAAAAGTGATGGGCTTGTTATTACTGTGGAAAGGAAGGGCACCTCAAGCGGAATTGCCCTCAGGCATCTAAGCTGCCCCTAGCTCCATGTCCAGTCTGCAAAGGACCACACTGGAAGAGAGAGTGCCCCCAGAGGTGTAGGTCTCAGGGGTCGGACTCAAGATAATCAGGACTGAAGGTGCCCGGGGGTCCCCACACTAACTCCTGTCCTAATTACACCTGAGGAACCCTGGGTATTAATAACTTTGGGGGGGCCAATCCATCAATTTCTTTTTAGATACTGGGGCAACTTACTCCATGCTTACTGAAGCCCCTGGCCCACTTTCTTCCCTATCCGCTTCTGTAATGAGACTGTCTGGATGAGCCAAAAGGTATTACTTCATTGTTTCTGTCAGTTGTGACTGGGCTCTGGTGCTATTTTAACACAAGTTTCCAGTCGTGCCAGAGTCTCCATCACTCCTTTTGGGGAGGGATATACTGAGCAAGGTCCATGCCTTTGTTTTCATGAATATGGAGCCTTCCCTTTCTCTCCCTTTAAGGGAACAAAATATAAATCCTAGAGTATGGGCTGATGGAAAATCTGTGGGTCGAGCACAAAATGCTATTCCTGTAGTCATCAAGTTCAAAGACCCACACTTATTTCCACATAAGAAGCAGTATCCTCTGAAACCTGAGGTTAAGAAAGGAATAAAACTCATCATCAAAAATTTAAAGGAACAGGAACTATTAATTCCCTGTAACAGTCCATGCAACACTCGTATTTGGGGTATAAAGAAATAAAATGATAAATGGAGACTAGTTCAAGATTTATGAATAATAAATGAAGCTGTAGTTTCTTTACACCCCGTGGTGCCTAAGCCTTATACTCTATTGTCTGAAATTGTTGAACGAGCCAAATATTTCTCAGTAATTGATTTAAAAGATGCCTTCTATTCATTCAGTGCCTTTGGTGGAGGAAAGTCAATATCTATTTGCCTTTGAGGACCCTGCGCAGCCAGCTTCTCAGTTAACCTGGACAGTTTTGCCCCAGGGATTTCATGACAGTCCTCACTTATTTGGACAAAGTTTGTCATGGGATCTACAAAACTTTCATAACTCCGAAGCAGTGGTGTTACATGTAGATGATATTTTGCTCTGTGCTGAGACAGAGGAAGCTTGTTCATGAGCCTCAGAACCGCCTCAGAAGACTTCTTAAACTTTCTGGCAGGCTGAGGTTACAAGGCATCAAGAGAAAAGGCTCAGCTTTGTCAACAATCTGCTAGATATCTAGGCCTAATCATATCAGAAGGGACTAGGGCCATAGGCCCTGAGAGAATTAAACCTATACTAAACTATCCACCTATGACTTTAAGACAATTGAGAGGATTTTTGGGAATCACAGATGGCTGCTGTCGCATTTGGATTCCGGGTTACAGGAAACTTGCCCGGCCTTTATATAAACTTATAGCTGAAACTCAGCAGGCCCAAACCGACAAACTGGTTTGGTCTCCAGATCCTCAAAAGGCTTTTAAGGTTCTTCAGACTGCTCTCCTGCAAGCTTCAGCTCTGAGCTTGCCCACAGGGTCAGAATAAGAAAAGATGTGGCTTTGGGAGTATTGACACAACCCTGAGGGCCTCACCAGCAACCTATTGCTTATCTAAGCAGAGAATTAGATGTAATTTCACATGGGTGGCCCCACTGCCTAAGAGTAATTGGGGCAGGGCCTTTATTAGCACCTGAAGCTTTAAAAATAATTAATGGATGAAAACTTACTGTACTGACTTCTCATGATGTGAGTGGAAACTTAAATTCTAAGGTTAATATTTGGATGACAGACAGTAGTCTTCTTAAATATCAGTCATTGTTGTTAGAAGGACCAGTAACTAAGCTTAAAGTTTGTGGAAATTTAAATCCTGCCACTTTCCTTCCTGAAAAGGAAAATGAAACACCTGACTATGATTGTTCCCAATTCCTAACTTTAAATTATGCAGCTCGGGAAAACCTAATGGATACCCCATTAGACAATCCTGACATGGAAATATTTACAGATGGCAGTTCTTTTGTTCAGGATGGAAAGTGTAAAGCAGATTATGCTGTGGTGACTGCTGAACAGGTTCTCCCCCAGGGAACTAGTGTTCAATTAGCGGAGCTTGTGGCTCTGACCCCAGCAGTAGAGTTAAGCAAAGGGCAGCGGGCAAATATCTACACTGATTCTAAGTATGCTTATTTGACTTTTTACATGCTCATGCAGCAATATGGAAAGAAAGACAGTTTAAAACAGCAACAGGAGAACCTATTAAACATTTCAGAGAGATCGAGAGACTTTTAACTGCTTTATATTGTCCTAAAGAAGTAGCTGTTATGCATTGCAAAGCAGCCGAAGGTAATCAGCTGGCTGACTGTCAAGCCAGAAAAGCAGTACTTTACGAAATCCCTTCACTACAGACGCCTTTGATCTGGACAGGTCCTGTAGAACAGGAAAAACCACAATATACTGAGGAAGAACTAGAAAGATATGAGAAAAGAAAAGCAAAGATTACTGATAAAGGATGGTTACAGTCTGCGGATGGACGATTAATAATTCCTGAAAGTGCTCAATGGAAAGGGTTTACACCAGAGTTTTCATTTGGGTGTAGAGAGTACTTACCAGATGGCTTCTTGTTTGTTTGAAGGGAAAAATGTAATGAAAACTTTAAAGAACATTATCAAAAGGTGTGAGGTTTGTCAGAAAAATAACCCAAAGACAGAAAAGCTAGCAAAATCTGGATTACAATGAAGTGGAAAGTATCCTGGAGAGGACTGAGAAATTGATTTTACTCAGATGCCAAAAGCTAGTGGGTATTCTTGCTTACAAGTTTGGGTGGATACTTTTACTGGATGGATTGAGGCTTTTCCCTGTTGTAGTGAACAAGCTAAGGAGGTTATAAAGATTTTAATCCATGAAATTATCCCCAGGTTTGGGCTGCCACGGAGCCTTCAGAGTGACAATGGCTCCGCCTTTAAAGCTGCTGTAACTCAGGGGGTGTCTAAAGCTCTAGGAATAGAATATCACTTACACTGTTCCTGGAGACCCCAATCTTCAGGAAAGTTTGAAAAAGCTAATGACATTATCAAAAGACATCTGCACAAACTAACTCAAGAAATGCAGGACAATTGGATTAAAATCCTGCCCATAGCTTTAATGAGGGCTCCAACTGCCCCAAAAAAGGAGGGACTGTCCCCCTTTGAATGTGTTTATGGAAAACCTTTCTTATGCACAGACATTGTTATAGACCCCGAAGTCTTGGAATTAACTAATTATGTAACTCAGCTCTCAGCTTTTCAACAGACATTAACAGAACTCTGGGAGACAACTCCTGACCCAGCCTCTGAGTCAAGCAAGCCTCTATTTGAGGCAGGAACCAAGGTCCTCATAAAAGCATTGGGGTTTGGGGGCCCATCCCTTGAACCCCTCTGGGAAGACCCTTACCAGGTTGTTCTTTCTTCTCCCACAGCTATCAAAGTGCCAGGAATTGATTTGTGGGTACATCACACTCGAGTTAAGAGGTGGTACCCTGACCAGAACCAAGTGACTTCATTTTATGTCTTTACTTTCTATGCTCTGACTTCGTACTTTTCAGCTGGGCCTGATAATCTATATGAGCCTACTTCGGCTGACTCCAAAAATCCTGAGTCTGCTGTTTGATCCTCAAGACAATGCCTTCCTGTCCTGGGCTTACTCTTATGCTGAATTCCACGATCAGTCTAACTGCTGGATCTGTGGAGTGCTCCCCTCTTCATCAGTGGAAGGCTTCCCGTGGTGGACATCTCCACTTCAAGAAAAAGACTTTCTCCAGGTCTGCAAATACCCTCAACAACAATCGCATGTGATGCCTCTTCTTAAACTGATGACATCTAACAATCCTAAGATGGACTGATATAACTATGGACATAATATGACTTTTAATTTTGATTTTAACTTGTTTTAATGACTATTTTGCCTTACATCTGTAACTGTGTAATTGGATTTGTTTCTAGCCACATGAAGGGTTTTAAGTTAAAAATGCTTGTCCATGTTCCTACGAGTGCCACAGCCTCTTCCAAATATTAGTTGAGGGCCCTGGATCAGAGATCCTCAATATGAGGGTTAGGAGAATATGTTGCCTTAACAATTTAAGGACTATGCCCCTAAACAGCAGGAAGTAGTTACGGAAACTTCAGGCGAGTGTATATTTCTCGGTTCTTGTCTCGTCACAACAATGATTTGGGGCGATGGACATTAAAGCCCTCAGGGCGTCACAGATATCAGGTCTTGAACAAACCATGTCATAGCTCTTAGACAAATCAGTGTTACAGCTCTATTTTATTCAGAAGATAGCAGGAGAATCCATCCTCAAAGAAGAGAAGAGAGTGGGCGGGGAAGGGGTGGTAGAGAGAGAGAGAAAGAGCGGACGCACGCGGGAGAGAGAAAGAGAAAGCACTTTGGCTCCTCCTTTTATGTGTATCTTCCTCTCCCTAGGCCTGCCCTATGCAAATTGGGCTTAGCCAGGAGTGCTGTTTGTTCTTCCTGAGGTCCTCACTCTGGTCCTCAGACCTTTTTTGATCTTCCTTTGTTCTATTTTCACAGGCTTTTCCCTTCCTTGTCTTTTAGCTCCCACCATTTTGGACTCCTTTTCCCTATTCTAACTACCTAACACTTCAATAATAATAAAGAATAAATAAATAGGCAAATAGAACTAAAAGTGTTATAATAAAAAGAAACATTTTAAAAATTCCTATTTACAGGAAAAAGCTGATTTTAAAGTCAGGACCAAGATGGTGAAAACATTGTTGGAAAGTTTTCATTGTATCATTTACATGGGAGTGCAGAGCTGGAAGGAATATTAACATAAAAGCATAGAACCATGAATTTATTTAATTAAACATTCACATATGATCTTCTGCACAACAGCTTTATTTTATTTTTGATAGATGTCTAGTGCTTAATCTTCAATGAATTGAATTTTCCTTTGGGAGACAATTTATAAACAGTTTCATACAGTATGACAAATGAGCTGATTGTAGAATACACACATATGAAAGGGGTAGCAGGTCAAGGGGCAGTGAATAGGTTGGCAGGAGGTTATTAGAGAAAATGTCTTGAAAATTATTTCTTAGTTGTTGAATCCAGTATGATATGAGAAGACAGGTGGTTAAATGTACTTTTTCTGAAGACAAACAGCTTGTGTCTCAATTTGTGTCTCAAAACCATTTATTAGTCCCCTGACTTTGGGAAAATAACAGGCTCTGTACCTGAGTTTCCTCAAATACAAAAATAATACTGTTTGTATAGGAGAGTTGATTTAAGGAATAGATTTACTAAATCTAAAGTAATAAAATTCATAGTATTATTATTTTAGCCATAAAGTAAACCATATGCTGTATAGAATTTGAATTATAGCAGATTTTTAAAATAGTACACTCTATCACACACACACACACACACACACACACACACACACTCACACACACTATTTCATCATCGAGGACTGCCAGATCTATTTAAGTGAGAACTAGCTTTATCTTCCTTGGAGTTTGAAGAAGAAGGTCATAATAATTTTATTGACATAAATTTTACAAAGATAAAGAGGTTTGCTTGGCTTCTATCACTTCTTTTTTTTTTCTTTTTTATTGTAGCAAAATTGAATCATAATACTACATTAGTCTCAGGTGTACTACAGAAATGATTCAGTGTTTACTGATTTCTTAAAGAAGTTATCCTTTTATTCTAAGTAATATTCATATATTCATCTTCTTCATTCATCTCTTGATGGGCTCTTAGGTTGTTTCTTGGCAATTGTAAATAATGCTGCAATGAACATAATAAGGGATGCATATGCTTCTTGTAATTATTATTATTATTTTGGTAAATGCTCAGAAGCAGAAGTATCAGGTCATATGGTAGTTACATTTTTAGTTTTTTGAGGAACTTTCAAACTGTTTTCCATATTGGCTGAACCAATTCACATTCCAACCAACTGTGTACAAGGGTTCTGTTTCTCCACACACTCTCCAGCACTTATTATATCTAGTCTTTTTTTTATGATAGTCATTCTGACAGGTGCAATGTTTTATATATCACAAAATGATCATCCAAGTCTAGTTATTTTCTGTCACCATACATAATTGTTATAATATTATTGAGTATATTTTCTACTTTACATCCCCATGACTTGTATATATATATAATTAGAAGCTTGTACCTCTTAATTTCCCTCAACTATGTCACTTATCCCCTCATTTCTCTTTCCTCAGACAGTGGTTTGTTTCTGTTTTGTTATATTTGTTTTACCTTTTAGATTGCACATGTAAGTAAAACCGTATGATATTTTTCCTACTCTGACTTATTTCAACCTAGTGTAATACTCTCCAGGTCTACCTATGTTGTCACAAATGACAAGAATTCATTCTTCCTTTGTGGCTGAATATTATTTAGTTGGGCATATTTACACTTCTGTATCTAATAATCTATCTATAAACCCTTAAGTTGCTCACATATCTTGCAATGAACGTGGGGTGCATATATATTTTTGAACTACTGTTTTTGTTCTTTGGAAAATTACTCAGAAGTGAAATTGCTGGCTCATATGATAGTTTTGTTTTTAAACTTTTGAGGAATAGTATGTTTTCCACAGTGGCTGCATCAATTTGCATTCCCATCAACAGTGCACAAGGTTCCCTTTTCACCATATCCTGGCCAATATTTTGTTTCTTTGGTCTTTTTGATGATGGCCACTCTGACAGGTATGAGGTGATATTTCATTGTGGATTTGATTTGTATTTCTGTTATGATTAGCACTGCTGAGCATCTTTTCATGCGAGTATAGGCCACCTTTTGTCTTCTTTGGGAAAAAAAAATATCTATTCAGGCCTTCTGCCCATTTTTTTAATTGAGTTGTTTGTTTTGAATTTGAATTGTATGAGTTTTTGCCGGATACTTTGGATATTGACCTCTTGTCAGAGATATATTATCCACAAATATTGTTTCCCATTTAGCAGGGTGCTTTTTGACTTTGTCATAGTTTACTCTACAAAAGCTTTTCAGCTGATGTAATTCCATTTTTACTTTTATTTCCCTTGCCTGAGGAGGCAGATCAAAAAAAAAAATTTTTTCATCGTTAAGACTAATGTCAAAGAGCCTACTATGTTTGCTTTCTTCTAGAAGTTTTATGGCTTCAGATTTTACATTTAAATATATAACCCGTCTTGCAATTATTTTTGTGTACAGTGTGAGAAAGTAGTGCGGTTTGATTCTTTGCATGTGACTGTCCAGTTTTGCTAATACCATTTTTTGAAGATGCTGTTTTTCTTATTGTCTATTTTTGCCTCCGTAGTATATTTGTGTACATATGTTTTTATAGTCTTTGTAGTCTATACATCTGTATATTCTTTGCATCTGTATATTCTTTGTATATTTGTATATTCTTTGCACGCCCATAAATGTGTGGGCCTATTTCTGGGCTCTGCGTTCTATTCCATTGATCTCAGGATCATGTAATTTTCTAGAAATTTATTCATTCTTCTAGGTGTCCATTTTATTGGAGTTCATAGTAATCTCTTATGACCCTTAGTGTTTCTGCGGTATTGATTATAGCTTCTCTTTTATTTCTGATTTATTTATTTGGGCCTTCTCTCTTTGGGCAAGACTCCCTTCTTGTTGAGTCTGATGAAAGGTTTATCAATTTTGTCTGTCTCTTCAAAGAACCAGTTCTTAGTTTCATTGATCTTTCTTATTGTTTTTTAAACTCAGTATTACTTCTGCTGATATTTATTGTTGCTTTTCTTCCAGTTATTTTTTTCTAATTCTTTCAAGTGTAAGTTTAGATTGTTTATTGGAAATGTTTCTTGTTTCTTGAAGTAAGATTGTATCTCTATAAATTCTCTCTTAGAATTGTTTTGCTGTGTCTCTTAGATCTTGTTTTTTAAAGGTTTTTTTTTTTTTCTGAGTCCCTTAATAGTCAATTATTGAGATTCCATTTTCATTTTGCTCTAGGCATTTTGTTCATTCCCTCACTGATTTCTTCAATGATTCATTATTTGTTTGGTAGCATATTATTTATCCTCCACTTGGTTGTGGGTTTTTTCAGGTTTTTTTTTTTTTTTTGTAGTTGACTTTAATCATTGTATTTTTCAATTATTTGTGGTTATTTATATTATC
Organism: Ovis aries; assembly: GCF_016772045.2. Classification (NCBI taxonomy): domain Eukaryota; kingdom Metazoa; phylum Chordata; class Mammalia; order Artiodactyla; family Bovidae; genus Ovis; species Ovis aries. Next base: position 3,480,312 of record NC_056059.1, read on the forward strand.
TAATTTTTTGTTAAAATTGTCACTGTGTTCATCCATTTCTCTCCCAATTTCATTAAGTATCTTATAATCATTACCTTGAACTCTTTAACAGATAAGTTGCTTATCATTGTTTAGATCTTTTTCTGAAGTTTTGTCTTTTTTTCTTCATTTAGAACATATTACCCTGTCTCCTCAATTTGTCTAATTCTCTGTTTCTTTCTATGTATCAGGTAAGTCTAGTATATCTCCTGGGGCTTCCCTGGTGGCTCAGAAGGTAAAGAATCTACCTGCAATGTGGGAGCCCTGGGCTCAATCCCCAGCTTGGGAAGATCCCATGGCAACCCACTCCAATATTCTTGCTTGGATAATCCCCATGGGCAGAGGAGCCTGGTGGGCTACAGCCCATGGGGTCGCAGAGGCAGACAACTGAGTGACAAAGCGCAGCACAGTATACCTCCTGATTTTAGGAGAAGGACATCTATGGGGCCCAGCCACACATTCCCTTCTGACCTTCTGCTTCAGAGTTGTCCCTTAGGTGGGCTATGTGAACCCTTCTATTGTGGAGGGCTGACTACATGGATGCAATGAGGCTGGCCCCCCACCAGGCAGGTTGCAAGGCCAGGCCTTGCAGCTGCTGCAGCCACTGGTGGGTAAGGCTGCTTTCCTGAGCAGGCAAGCATGTGGCCCATTTCTGCTTGGCTGCTGTGGACTCATTGGTGGTTAGGGCTGGCCTGCTGGCCTGCAGAGCTAATAGGCTAAAGGAAGGATTTCAAATTAGCATTTGACAGCTGGTATTACCAGAGCAGCTCCCCAAATGGCTGACTCCAGTGTTTCAGTCACCAGGGTGAGTCCCAGCTCTCTCCTGACTCTCATGAAACTCTCCCAAGTTCCCTGGTGGGTATGTCCCCAGCTCCTTTCAGACTAATGCCTCTGTACTGGGACTCTAAGTGTGAGATTTTGCGAGCAGAGTCTCTGTTTGTTATAGCACTGTGGCTCTCCTGAACATAAGCCCCACTAGTTTTCAAAGCCCAGCTTTCTGAGGGTTGGTGTTCTTGGTGCAGGACCTGAGAGTTGGGGGTCCCATGTGTAGAGCTTGGACTCCTCGCTCCTGGAAGGGAGAATCTCTGTAGTGGTGGTGTCCATCCAGCCGGAGGGTCACACCTGAGTAGCCTGCATCTTTGCCTCTCCTACCTGGCATTGTCACTCCTTTATGTCTTTAGTTGCATAAAATATTTTCTATTAAACTTCAAGTCACTCTCACAGGTAGTTGTCCGGTAAATAGTTGCAATTTTGGTGTACCTGAGAGCAGAGAGTGGCAGAGGGTTTCCTACTCCAAGCCATGCTCTCCTTCCCACAACACATCAATTTTAAATGTTTAAAACTTTAAAGTTAAGACATAGCAGTATAAGCAAGTTAGTTTGTAATATGAATCAAATCCAAAGAATTAAAGGTATATATATAGCTACATGAAGGAACCATAGCCAACTCCGCTGAGGAAGCCTGTGCTTAAAGAAAGATGAGGCAGGGGACTGTTGCTTTTCTTTATAAATCCTATTTTACAGGTGCTGTGTTTAGCATTTGAGCTGGATACGACTGAAGTGACTTAGCATGCACACATGCACGTGTTTAGCAATTATAGCTTACTGTTTTGTTTGTTGGCACTTTTTGTGTTGTTTTTCCATGTCCTGGTATTCTTTTAACACTCTTTTTCTCAATCTATAAAATCTTGTCTCAGAGAACATGCACTTTCCACTACTCAGACATTCATTTTAAGATACTACATTGGAACTAGTAAGGAAAGAGAGAAATCATGATGTACTTGCTTCTGTCCTTAAAAAGACTAAAATTTAGTATGGAAGCTAAGACCTACATAAAGTATGCATAAAACGAAGTAGAAGTGGAAAATTGCTAAACAATTATAACAAGAATTTAGAAGTGGAAGAAATCCATTATTACTGAATATACTATAGGCAGTGATGGATTTGTTTTTTATAATAACAATTATGCACCATCTTCTGTCTTTGTTATTTTTACCAGCTGCTTTAGAAACTTTAGATTACAATCAGAAATTGGGACAGTGATTTTACAAACTGATGATCCAAATTAGAATGAAAGTTTGGAAAACAATAGAAATAAACTCGCTGAATCCAAGGTTTCAGCTGCAAGAAAAGAAAAGCAGAAGAGTTAACTAAAACATTATAGGAGGTACTCTGTAGAAACCATTGCATCTGGACACAGCAGAAGCCCACTAGAGCATCAGAGTAAACTGTATGAATTACAAGGATGCCAAAGGCAGACAAGCTTTGCTGATATCAAAGACCCAAGAAAGCACTAATATATTCCAATATTATAAAATGACAGACATTCACAGTAAAATTCTTAAAATGCACACAAAAATACTTTTTCAATGTGCTTTATTTATTAAAAACAGAAATGTTTTTCTTTAAAATCTTTTTGTTTCTGTAAAAGATAATCTGAGGCATTTAAAAAATTTTAATAGCTTATTTGAATAAAAATTCATTTCAGTCAGGTAGCATCAATAGTAAGTGATTAGGCACACTCCACCGATAGGATCCTCAGAGAGATAATTTAATAGAGAAAAGGTGGAAGAAAAGTTAAGGAGATTACTGATTGTCTATCAATTAAAGTTTAGCTGGCTATGACTGGTTATCCTCAGTTGGTTGGTTGTTCAGTCACTAAGTCATGTCCAACTCTTGCGACCCCATGAACTGTAGCCTGCCATGCTCCTCTGTCCATGGAATTCTCCAGGCAAGAATACTGAAGTGGGTTGCCATTTCCCTCTGTTTCCATTTCCTAACCTTGAGGTTTTTTGTTTGTTTTGGTAGCCTGGGCTTCCCGGGTGGTGCTAGTGGGAAAGATCTTACCTGCCAATGCAGGAGGCATAATAAACGGGGGTTCAGTCCCTTGGTAAGGAAGATCCCCTGGAAGAGGAAATGGCAACCCATTCCAGTATTCTTGCCTGGATAATCCCATGGACAGAGGAGCCTGGTGGGCTATAGTCCACGGGGTCGCAAAGAGTCAGACAAGACTGAACTCACACGCAAGCCTTTTAACATAATGGCTTCTTTAATTAATTTAATACTTCCTGATGTCAAGGCTATGGTTTTTCCTGTAGTCTTGTATGGATGTGAGAGTTGGACTGTGAAGAAGGCTGAGCGCCAAAGAATTGATGCTTTTGAACTGTGGTGTTGGAGAAGACTCTTGAGAGTCCCTTGGACTGCAAGGAGATCCAACCAGTCCATTCTGAAGGAGATCAGTCCTATGTGTTCTTTGGAAGGAATGATGGTAAAGCTGAAACTCCAGTACTTTGGCCACCTCATGTGAAGTGTTGACTCATTGGAAAAGACTCTGATGCTGGGAGGGATTGAGGGCAGGAGGAGAAGAGGACGACAGAGGATGAGATGGCTGGATGGCATCACAGACTCGATGGACATGAGTCTGAGTGAACTCTGGGAGATGGTGATGGACAGGGAGGCCTGGCATGCTGCGATTCATGGGGTCGTGAAGAGTCAGACACGACTGAGTGACTGAACTGAACTGAACTGATGTGTTAAAATGGAAGCATGCATATGATTTATTTTATTTAGGGATAAGACTGAATAAAACACATTCTGGTAAAATGACACGCTATTTTCAAAGACATCAGCCAGCAAATGAGAGTGGCTAGAAAGAGTTTTTCCTTATTTCTGCATCAGTCTGCTTAAGACTTATTGTGCTATTCATAGTCAGAAGAAAAAGATGATGGATCTTCTCCACTGGTCTCTATCATCATTAAGTCCCAAACGTTTGGAGCACTTTCACTTAGATCTGTTAACAAAAGGGAATGAAATGTCTTCTTTCTTTATCTTGTTTTGCTTGTCCTTTGAAGTAGGCTGGAGTAAACTTTCATTATGCACACCTAATGCTTTCATGTTTAATTTCAAATAGAGAATAGGGCTTTTGAAAAAACTAGCTGTGGACTGCAGTTACCTTTTCTTTTTTTTTTTCTTTTTTTCCAAAATGTCTGTGGTGATTTGTTCAACAGTTAACTAGTGTGCTATGAAAGGAAGTAGGTCAGTAAGTGGGGTTTTCAATATACAAAGATTTGATAGTGCTCCTTATAGAAATGACTGAATTATATCTTCTGTAATGTAATATATGTTCTCTAGGAGTCTGTGTGTGAAAACAATAGTGTCCATTTGTGTGTGTGTGATTTTTGTGCTTGGCTTTGATTTTTACAAACCCAACTGATGTGCTTTGTAATTTCCAATGTGACAAATCACTTTATCTCAGAGATTATATAGATAATAAAAGAAAAGAAAGGTACCTTCTTTAAAGGTACTTATTTTTAAATTTTAAATTTATATTTGTTCATTTATTTGGCTGTGCCAAATCTTAATTGAGGCATACAGGATATTCATTGCAGTGGCATATGAAATCTTTAGTTGTGGCATGTGAATGCTTGGGCTTCCTTGGAACTCAGATGGTAAAAAATCTGCCTGTAATGTGGGAGACCCAGTTTTGATCCCTGGATCTGGAAGATTCTCTCAGAAGAGTATTCTTGCCTGGAGAATTCCATGGAGACAGGAGCTCAGCAGGCTTCAGTCTGTTTTGTGGCATGTGAAATCTAGTTCCCTGACCAGAGTTTAAACATGGGTTCCCTGCACTGGGTGTATGGAGTCTTAGTTATTGGACCATCAGCAGAAGTCCCATAGTGTTCTTAAAGGAACATTTCAACTATCTTTCTCCTTCCTCTATATACCTTTACCTATACCACAGTTGTAAATAAAATGAATATAAAGTGAAGGGAGAGGAATACCATCTTACTTACTAGATGCTGGGCCATGAAGGCAAGAGCTGTTTGCTTTTGATGAAGGTGGGGGAGGAGACACTAGGAGAATTAACTTCTTTTGAGCAGTGTTCAGAGAGAGGACCCCCTGTGGGGTTCTAGGTAAAAGTTGGATGTGAAGTTGTTCTCTCTTTTTTGGTTTGCTCAAGCTATTCTCAAACTGGAATAAGTCTGACCTGACGTGTGTGTGTGTATGCTCAGTCATGTCTAACTTTTTGCAACCCCATGGACTATAGCCTGCCAGACTCCTCTGTCCATAGAATTCTCCAGACAAGAATACTGGAGTGGGTTGCATTTCTTTCTCCAGGGGATCTTCCCGACCCAGGGACTGAACTGAATCTCCTGTGTCTTCTGCACTGGCAGGGGGATTCTCTATCACTGCACCACCTAGGAAGCCAATATGACCTGAAAAATAGACATCTAATTCATTAATCCAAGCCCCTGGACCCCCCTTAAGGAAGGAGTCTTATGTACCAGTGAATTTGGGGTGCTCCCAGTTATCTTGTATGTTCTCTTGCCCCAGCTTAGATGGATGAAGCATTCCCTGGCTACTGTCTTGGTGTTTATGTTATATATAATATTTTAGCCAATGCTGGTCCTTATCATTATCTATGTAGCACACAGTATGTACTTTAGAAATATATATGATGTTTACATATAACAGTATCTTCTTTTCTATTTTTATGGAAATATGATAAATGACATAGAATTTTAGCTGTAATGGGAAGAACAGTAAAGGGCTTTGTGATTTCCCTAAAGCTATGTTTATCACAGTTTCTTTTCAGGGAATTATCCTGTGCATGAAATGTCTTGTTCCTTGGAATTGGTCTGAGCAGATTTATTTGTTTGTGTGCATGAACAGAATGTGTGGAACCTGGGAAAAACTTCAGACTGATATTGCTCTCTAGACTAACAAGTTTTGGGGGTGTGAGTTTGAGGCACATTTTTCTGGCTCTTTTAGTAAAATGTAGTGTCTAGATGGAAAAAAAAATTAGGCCAGTACAATGAAATATTATAAGATGTGATCAAAACAAATAAAAAATAATATGGTCCTTGAATCTAAAATTTTTTGAATTGTAATATCTTACATTGAGGTCATAAAACTCAACTATAATGAACCACCTGAAAGTGGTATAAATTGGAATAGCATGTAATATACCAGAGTTGGTAGCCATTCCCTTCTCTGGGTAGGATAAAATAACAAAGTCTAAATAATCTTGGAAAAATGCAACTCAAGTTTTATTGCAGCTAGCCTTGTGTGATAAATATACAATATATATCATAATATATTTATGCTAAATATAGACATACATCACTTTCCCATTAATGCAGACATACTTTTATAGTAAATTAACCTCTATCAGAGCAGAGTAATGCAAGTAGTATCCATGGATTGTTTTTGAAAGTATTATGAAAAATTCTTGCTTATATTTACAAAAGACTACCCGTCATAGCCTCACTCAGCAGTGAAGATGAAAAAGAAAATTCAGAGGATTCTGTCACAGGCTTACGATGGGTTTTGGGGAGCCTTCATTGGCAATTACTGATCAACTGGAAACCTAATTATAGCAGTTAAAAATTACTATATTCAGGGAAGATGTGGTAGGTCTACAGCCTGTGTATTTTAATTAAAAAAATAACAATACTAGGAATGCTAAGTATCCATTAAATACTAATGCTATAGTATTTAATTTGATGGAAAATCATGGCAGAGTTTCTCAAATTTCAGCGAGTGTCCTGTCATGCTATTCTTTTTTAAAATTATTTATTTATTTATTTGTATTTTGTTTTGTCAGGTCTCAGCTGCAGCATGTACAATCTTTGTTGTAGTGAGGGCTTCTCTCTAGGTGTAGCATGTGGGCTCAGTAGTTGTAGCACGTGGGTTTAGTTGCCTTGCAGCATATAGGATCTTAGTTCCCTAACCAGAGATTAACACGTTAATTTTTAATTGTTCTTATACAATTGAAGTACTGACTCTAGCTGCAGTGAACACATCTGAGGATAATTCTGTCTGGAGAGTGAAAGTGTTAGTTGCCCAGTCGTGTCCAACTCTTTGGCTCCTCTGTCCATGGAATTCTCTGGGCAAGATAACTGGGGTGGGTTGCCATGCCCTTCTGCAGGGGTCTTTCCCAGCCCAGGGATCAAACTGAGGTATTCTGCATTACAGATGGATTCTTTACCATCTAAGCCACCAAGAACAATGCAATTCTGTCTTGAAGTAAATAAAAAATTAAAAAAAAAAATCTAACCACGGAACTAGTATGTTTTCCTTTTCATCTTATTTATTTGATGTCAGCCTCAACAGAGTCTGCTCAATATGTGTGTGTGTGTGTTTCTTTTTTTGATAGGTTTATTTATTGAGGCTTTTAATGGCTATGGTATGTGAAATGGTGTGGGTGGATGTTACATCTCTAGGTAGATTCTTTCATTTTTTTTTGCACAACCAGGTGTCTCTTCATACATGTAAATACATTATTTAGGTATTAGAGAGCAAGGAGGAAGACGATGTATAAACCATGTTACTACCTAGTTTGTGGTAAAGAAACATTTGAAAAATGGCACTACTGTACAAGCTTTCATGTGCTAGTGATAAAGATACATAATTAAAAGATGATGTAAGAATTCAGAAGAAAGAGAAATCACATTTGGAAAGTCAGCAGGAAAGACTGCCAGAGTTTTTTATAGTATTACTGTGTGGGAACTAAGTGTAGTGAGGAAAGCTAGAGCACAAAGGTCTCTAGGAAAGAGAAGTAATCAAATATTTTCAGAAACAACAAATTTTATGAAGATGGTTGTAAAGCTTGAAAAGCAGTTAAGTTCATATGGTACAAGTCCATATATTCCAACTTTCACAATAGTGAATATACTGGTCTTTAGAAAGAAAAGCCATGACAGGAGCAAGGCTTTTGTGACAGGACCACAAGGTAAAATATTATTCAGACACATTGCTTAAAATACTTCAAAATAACTGGACATTAGTAAGCAAGCAACAGGAATAACAGAATGGTTCCCTAACTTCCAAAACAGGTGGGATGTTACACCTTCTCCCTTGTTTGATCATTAATTGTTTCTAAGCCTTACAGGATAACCAATTTTATATGCAATGCTTGACATTTAGTTTTCTCTTTTTAATTTAGTTGAACATGACTGTTTCTGATGAGAAATGCTGGAGTCTTTGTTATTGTCTATCTGGAAAATCTAGGCCTACAGAGTCTTTCCACCTGCAAGGAAATGAATTCTCTAAGATTATTGAATATGACTATACAGAAAAATTTCCAGAGAATTCCAGAAGGGTCACAAAGGTAAGAACCACCCTTTTTTTTCTTTCTGAGCACATTGTTATCTCAGTGATACTAACAACTGATGCCATGGTCTATATCTTTTTAAACAATCTATCTTATTTTTCAAAAATAAAAATGCACACACAAAAATAAGATCAAATGTCATATTATCCCAGAGTACTGCAGGGAAACACACACACACATGGATACATACCCCCAGAAGATTCTATAGAATGTTGATAAAAGGATGATTTATATCATCCTCAAACAGGAAACTGTCCAAATGCCCATAAATATGAGAAAAATAGAAAATTGGGGTATGTAATGTAATTCTATACAATGTAATTCTAAATATGTTGTAAACAAGGAACATATTTCACTTCAGTACACTTCAGTCACTCAATCGTGTCCTACTCTTTGTGCCCCATGGATGGCAGGACATCCAGGCCTCATTGTCCATTACTAACTTCCAGAGTTTACTCAAAATTATGTCTACTGAATTGGTGATGCCATCCAACCTTCTCATCCTCTGTCGTCCCCTACTCCTGCCTTCAATTTTTAGCAGCATCAGGGTCTTTTCCAATGAGTCAGTCCTTCACATCAGGTGGCCAAAATATTGGAGTTTCAGCTTTAGCATCAGTCCTTCCAATGAATATTCAGGACTGAATTCCTTTAGGATGGGCTAGTTGGATCTCCTTGAAGTCTAAAGAACTCTCAAGAGTCTTCTCTAACACCACAGTTCAAAAGCATCAGTTCTTCAGTGCTCAGCTTTCTTTATAGTCCAACTCTCACATACATACATGACTACTGAAAAAAACCATCAGTTCAGTTCAGTTCAGCTGCTCAGTTGTGTCCAACTCTTTGCAACCCTATGAACCGCAGCACGCCAGGCCTCCCTGTCCATCACCAACTCCCAGAGTTCACTCAAACTAACATCCATCGAGTTGGTGATGCCATCCAGCCATCTCATCCTCTGTTGTCCCCTTCTCCTCCTGCCCCCAATCCCTCCCAGCATCAGAGTCCAATGAGTCAACTCTTCGCATGATGTGGCCAAAGTACTGGAGTTTCAGCTTTAGCATCAGTCCTTCCAAAGAATACCCAGGACTGATCTCCTTTAGAATGGACTGGTTGGATCTCCTTGCAGTCCAAGGGACTCTCAAGAATCTTCTCCAACACCACACTTCAGAAGCATCAATTCTTTGGTGCCAGCTTTCTTCACAGTCCAACTCTCATATCCATATATGACTACTGGAAAAACCATAGCTATGACTAAATGGGCCTTTGTTGGCAAAGTAATGTCTCTGCTTTTTAATATGCTATCTAGGTTGGTCATAACTTTTCTTACAAGGAGCAAACATCTTTTAATTTCATGGCTACAGTCATCATCTGCTGTGATTTTGGAGCCCAAGAAAATAAAGTCAGCCACCATTTCCACTGTTTCCCATCTATTTCCCATGAAGTGATGGGATCAGATGCCATGATCTTAGTTTTCTGAATGTTGAGTTTTAAGCCAACATTTTCACTTTCCACTTTCAGTTTCATCAAGAGGCTATTTATTTCGTCTTCCCTTTCTGACATAGGGGTGGTGTTATCAGCATATCTGAGGTTATTGATATTTCTCCTGGCAATACTGATTCCAGCTTGTGTTTTCTCCAGCCCAGTGTTTCTCATGATATACTCTGCATATAAATTAAATAAGCAGGAATGACAATATACAGCCTTGACATACTCTCTTTCCTATTTGGAAACAGTCCATTGTTCTATGTCTAGTTCAACTGTTGCTTCCTGACCTGCATACAGATTTCTCAACAGGCATGTCAGGTGGTCTGGTATTTCCATCTCTTCTCAGAATTTTCCATAGTTTGTTGTGATCCACACAGTTAAAGGCTTTGGCATAGTCAATAAACTAGAAGTATATGATTTTCTGTATTCTCTTGCTTTTTTGATGATCAAATGTATGTTGGCAATTTGTAATTGCTCAAAATTCTCCAAGACAGGCTTCAGCAATAGGTGAACCGTGAACTCCCTAATGTTCAAGCTGGTTTTAGAAAAGGCAGAGGAACCAGATATCAAATTGTCAACATCCGCTGGTTCATAGAAAAAGCAAGAGAGTTCCAGAAAAACATCTATTTCTGCTTTATTGACTATGCCAAAGCCTTTGACTGTGTGGATCACAATAAACTGTGGAAAATTCTGAAAGAGATGGGAATACCAGACCACCTAACCTGCCCCTTGAGAAATCTGTATGCAGGTCAGGAAGCAATAGTTAGAACTGGACATAGAACAACAGACTGTTTCCAAATAGGAAAAGGAGAGTGTCAAGGCTGTATATTGTCACCCTGCTTATTTAACTCCTGTGCAGAGTACATCATGAGAAACGCTGGACTGGAAGAAACACAAGCTGGAATCAAGATTGCCAGGAGAAATATCAATCACCTCAGATATGCAGATGACACCACCTTTATGGCAGAAAGTGAAGAGGAGCTAAAAAGCCTCTTGATGAAAGTGAAAGAGGAGAGCGAAAAAGTTGGCCTAAAGCTCAACATTCAGAAAACAAAGATCATGGCATCCGGTCCCATCACTTCATGGGAAATAGATGGGGAAACAGTGGAAACAGTGTCAGACTTTATTTTTTTGGGCTCCAGAATCACTGCAGATGGTCACTGCAGCCATGAGATTAAAAGACACTTACTCCTTGGAAGAAAAGTTATGACCAACCTAGATAGCATATTCAAAAGCAGAGACATTACTTTGCCGACTAAGGTCCATCTAGGCAAGGCTGTGGTTTTTCCTGTGGTCATGTATGGATGTGAGAGTTGGACTGTGAAGAAGGCTGAGAGCCAAAGAATTGATGCTTTTGAACTGTGGTGTTGGAGAAGACTCTTGAGAGTCCCTTGGACTGCAAGGAGATCCAACCAGTCCATTCTGAAGGAGATCAACCCTGGGATTTCTTTGGAAGGAATGATGCTGAAGCTGAAACTCCAGTACTTTGGCCACCTCCTGAGAAGAGTTGACTCATTGGAAAAAACTCTGATGCTGGGAGCGATTGGAGGCAGGAGGAGAAGGGGACGACAGAGGATGAGATGGCTGGATGGCATCATGGACTCGATGGACGTGAGTCTGAGTGAACACCAGGAGATGGTGATGAACAAGGAGGTCTGGCGTGCTGCGATTCATGGGGTCGCAAAGAGTCATACAAGACTGAGCGACTGAACTGAACTGAACTTAATGGTCTAGTGGTTTTTCCTACTTTCTTTAATTTAAGTCTGAATTTGGCAATAAGGAGTTCATGATCTGAGCCAAGGTCAGCTCCCAGTCTAGTTTTTGCTGACTGTGTAGAGCTTCTCCATCTTTGGCTACAAAGAGTATAATCAGTCTGATTTCAGTATTGATCATCTGGTGATGTCCACATGTAGAGTCTTTTCTTGTGTTGTTGGAAGATGGTGTTTGCTATGACAAGTGCATTCTCTTGGCAAAACTGCATTAGCCTTTGCCCTATTTCATTCTGTACTCCAAAGACAAATTTGCCTGTTATTCCAGGTATTTCTTGACTTCCTACTTTGCATTCCCATTCCCTATAATGAAAAGGACAACTTTTTTGGGTGTTAGTTCTAGAAGGTCTTGGAGGTTTTCATAGAGCTGTTCAACTTCAGCTTCTTCAGTATTGCTGGTCAGGGCATAGACTTGGATTATTATGATATTGAATGCTTTGCCTTGGAAATGAACAGAGATCATTCTGACGCTTTTGAGATTGCATCCAAGTACTGCATTTTGGATTCTTTTGTTGACTATGATGGCTACTCCATTTCTTCTAAGGGATTCTTGCCCACAGTAGTAGATATACTGATCATCTGAGCTAAATTCACCCATTCCAGTCCATTTTAGATCACTGATTCCTTAAATGTGGATGCTTACTCTTGCCATCTCTTGTTTGACCACTTCCAATTTGCCTGGATTCATGGACCTGACATTCCAGGTTCCTATGCAATATTGTTCTTTACAGCATCAGACTTTACTTTCATCACCCATCACATCCACAAGTGGGTGTTGTTTTGCTTTGGATCCATCCCTTCGTTCCTTCTGGAGTTATTTCTCCCCTGATATCCAGTAGCATATTGGGCACCTACCGACCTGGGGAGCTCTTCTTTCAGTGTCTGCCATAGTTTGGCCCCAGGTAAATAACAAGGAGGGAACATAGCCCCACCCATCAACAGAAAATTAGATTATAGATTTACTAAGCATGGCCTTGCCCACCAGAACAATACCCAGTTTCCCCCTGAGTCAATCTCTCTCATCAGGAAGCTTCTATAAGCCTCTTATCCTTTTCCATCAAAGGGCAGACAGACTGAAAACCACAATCTCAGAAAACTAACCAGTCTTATCACATGGAACACAGCCTTGTCTAACTCAGTGAAACTATGAGCCATGCCTTGTAGGGCCACCCAAGATGGACGGGTCATGGTGAAAAGTTCTGACAGAACATGATCCGCTGGAGAAGGGAATTGCAAACCACTTCAGTATTCTTGCCTTGAAAACCCCATGAATAGTATGAACAGTATGAAAAGGAACATATTTAGATAAAAACAATATAACTCAACATAAAAAGAGTGAAAACACTTACACAAAATAACACAATATGTATTATTTTGTGCATATGAACTTGTAGAATTGGCAAAATTTTTCTATGGTGAGAAAAAAAGCAATGGTTGTCTCTAGAATGGGTGGGAAAGTTAGAGAATCTCGGGTCTGCAGATTTGGGAGTTACATATAACTCTCTACTTGTCAAAACTCAGTGAATATTCACCAAAAGTTCCTGCATTTCAATGTATATATATTTAAACTCTAAAGAAAATAAACCAGCAAACAAATATTTAATTTTATTAAATTATAAGCAAGATTAAGTATCTAGAGAAATTCTACTGCTGTCTGAAATTTACTTTGAGATATATCAAAAATAGTAATCATGAATGAGGAATAGAGGGATGGATTAGTATGTTATAAAGGAAGCACAGCAAAATAAATAAATTATAAGCTAGGCAACGATGGGTATATTGACAGGCACTGAAGAAGTCTGAAGTTTTCCTATTTGCACATTTTCACAATTAAATCCTGGAAAGCTTATGCTTTGTTCATTTTTAATATATTAAAGCATTGAACACAATGTCTGGTGTTTAGGGAGTGTCTAATTAAACTTTTCCAACGAGTCAACTCTTCACATGAGGTGGCCAAAGTACTGGAGTTAAAGACTCTGATGCTGGGAGGGATTGGAGGCAGGAGGAGAAGGGGACAACAGAGGATGAGATGGCTGGATGGCATCACTGACTGGATGGACGTGAGTCTGAGTGAACTCCGGCAGTGGATGATGGACAGGGAGGCCTGGCGTGCTGAGATTCATGGGGTCGCAAAGAGTCAGACACGACTGAGTGACTGAACTGAACTGAACTGAATCAAACTTTAGAAATAAAAACAAATAAATGGAAAAATAAGTGGAATCCTGGGTATGAAGCCCCAATAAAATATCCTGTGACCAGGGCCCTTTTCTTGGCATTTTACCAATTTTCTTTATGACCCTGACTGAACCCTGATCCTATCCTTCCCTTCTTTCCTAGAACAGTGCTGACAAAGAGTTGAGATGATTCTTTCTGAACTGCAGAGGATTCACATCTAGTTGGTCCCAGTCCCAAGCACCAGGGAAGGAGACAAAGGAGGAAGTCACAGAAAAAGGTTACTATTTTGATCATAATAATTTCAGAAAATCTGTAATCTTAGATTCAGTAGTCTGCGGTTGTTGCTCTAATGCTTAATATTCCTCAGTTTAACAGGTGGTCTTTCAGATTTCTCTCTTTTCTCTCTCACATCCAAGATGGAACATAGAGTTAAGAAAGAGATTGGTAGTTTATAAGATCTCAAAGTGATGGGAAGAGACAGGGTTGTAAAACTTTTCCGTTCAGTTCAGTTCAGTTCAGTCGTTCAGTCCTGTCTCACTCTTTGAAACCCCATCAATTGCAGCACACCAGACCTCCCTGTCCATCACTAACTCACAGAGTTCACTCAAACTAACATCCATTGAGTTGGTGATGCCATCCAGCCATCTCATCCTCTGTCGTCCCCTTCTCCTCCTGCCCCCAATCCCTCCCAGCATCAGGGTCTTTTCCAATCAGTCAGCTCTTCACATGAGGTGGCCAAAGTATTGGAGTTTCAGCTTTAGCATCAGTCCTTCCAAAGAACACCCAGGACTAATCTCCTTTAGAATGGACTGGTTGGATCTCCTTGTAGTCCAAGGGACTTGCAAGAGTCTTCTCCAACACCACAGTTCAAAAGCATCAATTCTTCAGTGCTCAGCTTTCTTCAGAGTACAACTCTCACATCCATACATGACCACTGGAAAAACCTTTGTTGGCAAAGTAATGTCTCTGCTTTTTAATATGCTATCTAGGTTGGTCATAACTTTCCTTTCAAGTTATCTTTTAATTTCATGAGTGCAATCACTGACTGCAGTGATTTTGGAGCCCAAAAAAATAAAGTCTGACACTGTTTCCACTGTTTCCCCATCTATTTTCCATGAAGTGATGGGACCAGATGCCATGATCTTCGTTTTCTGAATGTTGAACTTTAAGCCAACTTTTTCACTCTCCTCTTTCACTTTTATCAAGAGGCTTTTAGTTCCTCTTCACTTTCTGCCATATGGGTGGTGTCATCTGCATATCTGCGGTTATTGATATTTCTCCTGGCAATCTTGATTCCAGCTTGTGCTTCTTCCAGCCCAGCGTTTCTCATGATGTACTCTGCATAGAAGTTAAATAAGCAGGGTGACAATATATAGCCTTGACACTCTCTTTTTCCTATTTGTAACTAGTCTGTTGTTCCATGTCCAGTTCTAACTGTTGCTTCCTGACCTGCATATAGGTTTCTCAAGAGGCAGGTTGTAGTAGCCCATTTTATACTTTATTGCAAGAACTGAGTCAGGAATCTCTCTGAATTGCTAACTTGGGTGCAAAATTTGTCTCATTTGAATTTCTACCTGCTGAATATTTTGCTGCTGAAATCTTTGTCTGAATTAATTCTGTTTTTTTCCTATGCTTCGTCTTCTTCCCAATTTTCTTTGACTTGATTTGTATTGATTTCATAGGGCAGCTGTTAGAAATGACCACAAGCTTGATAGTTTAAAACAACACATGTATGTTGTCACAGATCAGGAGACTAGAAATCTGACCTCAAGGTGCTGGTAAATTTGATTTCTTTTAGAGGTTCTGCCCCAAAGCCTCTCTTTCCTAGCTCCTGATGGTTGGAATAGTCCTTGGAATCTCTTGGTTTGTACATGCATCACTCCAATATGCCTCCATCTTCACATAGCATCTTCTCAACATGTTTCCTTGTCTTTTCACCAGATCGTCTTATAAAAACATCAGTCACTGTTTTCAGGGTCCTTATCAATCTACAATAGCTTTATCTTAACTAATTACATCTGCAAACATACAATGTCTAAATACAATCACATTCTGAGGTTCTGATTGGGCATTAATATTGGGGGGGGGGGCGGGCGGGGGGATGGGCACTATTCAACTCAGTACAAGCCTCAGCATTATTCTAGCTTTGCTTAATCTCTGAAATCTGACTGTAGTTTCCAGTGTGGTAAAAGCATCCTCTCCTGTGGCCACCAGTTACAGGCCACTCTTTCCTTTGGAAGTAGCTAATTCTGACATACTTTCCAAGTAGGTTACAGCTGATGTTTTTTGTTCCTATTTGTTAGAAATCAGGACATTTTGTGTTCTTGTAAACGTCAGATAATAAACTGCTGTTAGTGCAGGGACCATACTTAAAACTGCTGCTCTAGATGAAACTAACATAGCTTGTCCTCATGATGTGAGAAGATCTGTCGACACATCTGGACACATAACCCCACACTCCTTCTCAGTTAGGAGGTGAGGGTTTCAATTTTTTTATTTTCTCTATACAAGATCCCTTCTATTTGAGAGTAATAAGCTTCATTGGCTAACAGTTTTCAGATAAAGTGATATCTTAATCATTCTATGGGAATAAACAAACAAACCAACAAACTATGTATTAGTGACCTGGACTAGCTGCCAATATGTAAAATAGGAGATAAAGAAAATTACAGAATTCTTTCTTCTAAAGAAATTCCGTTATTTCTTCAATTGTTAATTTAGAAGTTGATATTTTTTCTTTTTTCTTTACTTTCTAGTTACCTTAGCAAACTGAATTTCTACACTGTTAAAAGTTAAACTGTAGTGCATTAAAATTTTGGACTTTATTTGAGCAAATACCGATTTGAATCAGCTAATGCCAAATAGAAAAAGGCTTGGAGCTTTCCACCAGCCGGAAATGTGGGAAAGCAAATGGGTAAGCAAAGCAAGGAAATTATTTGATCGGCTATAGCTAAGGTTGTTGCCTTTTTTGGGAAACATAGCCGACTGTTAAGAATTGGTTTTTCTTAAGTTTTTATTTTTTTTTTTAATCTTGAGGCATTTACAGGTATTGACTCTGGCTTAGATATCAGCCTGATTTTACAGGCTGCTAAGGCCTTAGAGTTCTGTAGCACTGAACCCTGCAGTCCTACAAAGACCTGTGCTTGCCCAACTTCAAGATGGAAGAAAAGCCCAGAATTAGCAACAAAAACATCAGTGGTTTGATGAAAGGGGGAACTTACATGTCTGAAGCAGAGTCCCAGGGCAACAAGCCACCGCATATTGTGGTCAGCAGGCAGGTGACATGTGGCAGCCTTAGTGCCAGGGAGGAAGGGGAGATTGCTAGTTATAAGAGAATTGATATCAGGTTGACTCATCAGTTACTGGGGAAACCAGCAGAGGGGCATGCCCTTTACCATCCCTTTGATAAGAGCAGTCACTAGCTGGGGGCCTGAGGCAAGTGTATAGGAAGGTCAGTCATGTGTATAGGATATAGTTGATGCAGGTATTGGTCTGGCAGGGGATGTGCAGAGACAAGAGAACACCCACCTTGAGTGACCTGACCATACAAGCCCCCTAAGTCTAACGTCTTCCTGTTTAATGAAATTAAGAGCACTGCCTACAGCCCTGGATCAAGTGGATGCCTGAGGCTGAGGCTAACTAGTCTGGGAACGGGAAAATGCAAAGAAGAAAGTACCTTAATAAAAACAAAATACCATACCTATCACAACATTCACACTTTTGATTTTTTAACAAATATTTATCAATTGCCAACAACATTCTCAGAAATCTCACGTACAGTATATCACAGTTATTATTTATTTCAATAATTTACAGCAGATGGATGTATCCTACCATTGTATTGCATACTGTTCTTCAGTAGTCCCTGGTTGTCAAAGCATTTTTCCTGGCATTTTCTCATTTGCAATTCAAACTTTCAAGGATTAGAGTGCTTATTTTTAGCTGCAAGTATTGAGGCTCAAATAAGCACAAGGTTATAGAACTATTACAAGGAAAAAAATCAGAAATTTTTCAGCTTTTGTGAAACCTATTTTAGTGCACTTTACATATATCCCTAGAGAAAGATTATGTAATTCTGTCAAAAATAGCATTGTCTTAGGCATCTCGCAGAATTTTTGAGGCTGAGGTTTATAGTGTGTATCCCAAAAAAATTTGGGGTAGTGGATTGTCTTTCTGTTTCACACAGCATTGTTAAAAGAATTAAGTAACATTTACTTCAAAGATTTTACAAAAATTAAAATAATATTATTTTATATTATGTTTATAGGTGCCTAACACAGTACTTTTTCCCGATCAGACCATGCTAGCTGACTACCATGTTCATTTTCTACTTCTTTATTCATAACAAAATTCTATTTTTAATAGCTGCGTAGGATAAAAGCTATGTTGTCAGACCCAGTTGCAGATGAAAGAACCATGTGACTAACATCTAACCACAAGTTTGAAATATAAATTTGAGATTAAAAAAAGCCAAGAATCTTGCACTGTTATAAAGTGGAGGTCCACTATCGCTGGAAACACTTGCTCCAATCCAGGAGCTCCTCCCCAAAATAGTCCAGGGACCTGAAACAGCATTCAGGGCCACGGGGGAAGGGCCAGGAGTGCTAAGCCCTGTTGTTCTGAGAGCTGTGGCCTGAGCCCACAGCTGGAGCAAGAGGACTGAGCCATCCAGTGCCCACCGTGAGCTTCTCTTCAAGTCAGAGCAACGGAAGTTGACCCCTAGGCTTATGTTCCCCTTCTGGACCTGTGTCATGCCTGCTTGCTGAAAACTGAGGGTAGAGTAAGAACACTAGTGAACAACTCTCAGGACTTCTGGGATCTTTAATAAGCACAAAGCAGAAAATTCCATCTCTGGAGTAATTTGAAGTCTGTGGTGCCTCAAACCCAGCTTAACTACTCACTAGAATGACTCAACCAATCCCATTGACAGTATGACAGAAAAAGAAGTATTCATTCAAACTATTTACCTCACCCTCTACTCCACATGCAGTGTCCAATATGTATTGATAATGAAAACTATGAGCCAACAAAATATGATAAAGTTACCAATTGTCATTAGAGAAAGCAATCCATAAGACCAGACTCAGATTCGCTGGAAATATCAGAGACTGTAACATAATTATGATTAATATATTATGGGTTAATGTTAAAGAAAGGTTTTAATTCAAATGACTTCAAAATAATTGTAGACTTTTCTCAATGTTATGAGCCAGCCTGGAAGGGAGGGGACTTTGGGGGAGAATAAATACATGTATATGGATGGCTGATTCCCTTTGCTGCTCACTTGAAACTATCATAGCATTGTTAATCAGCCACATATCAATACAAAATAAAAAGTTTTTAAAAAGTGTATTCAACATACACGGTAGGATATATCTTAATGTTAAATATACATTAAGCTGTTTTCAATGATGATATTAACAGTAGTATGCAAATCACTGTTTTCAAGTTATACATATTATATATAAAATGTAGTTCTTAGTGTCATGATACAAAGCATTGAAATATAAATATAAAATGGTATGTGAATAAAACAAACAAGTATTTATACTAAAGTTATTCAGAAGCACACATGTAGGTGTAAGAGAAATACTTAAAGATCTTAGTAAAAATACTACATTTTTACAAGTCCTAAACTTGAATATCAATGCTATAAACTTACACAATAGTTTCTCCCCAAATAAGACTATAAAAAGTGACCATCCAATAATAATAAGCACATCTACCATAAATGCTATTTTCCACTAAAGGGAAGCAGACAGTAGAAATACATACCTCTAGATCTGTGATAGGAAACATGCAAGATGAATTTGGACTATTTTGTTCAAAAGCAAAGACAATGGGGTTGCATCAAAATGATACATGAGTCATATTAAAGAGGTTCCTAGTAGCAAATAGGGACAAATTTCAACATTAAAGAGAATAAAACCTACATTAGAAAGAAAGTAAACATACATATTAAGTTTATGAGTTCTTAAAAAATAGGAAACCTATCATGAAGCTCTTCACATTTGAATTTGTTTAAAAACCAATTTGTTATTCTGAAAAATGCTAAACAAAGAGAAGGCATCAACCATACATGTAGCCATTTCTATTTCTGTTCATTTGCTAAGTCATGTTCAACTCTGCAATGCCCATTAGCTGCGGCACCCAGGTTTCCCTGTCCTTCACCCTTTCCCGGAGTTTACTCAAACTCATATCTAGTGAGTCGATGATGCCATCCAACCGTCTCATGCTCTGTCACCTCCTTTTCCTCTTGACTTCAATCTTTCCCAGCATCAGGATCTTTTCCAGTGAGTCCTCTCTTTACATTACGTGGCCAAAGTATCAAAGCTTCAGCTTCAACATTAATCCTTCCAATTACTATTCAGGCTTGATTTCCTTTAGAATTGACTGGTTTAATTTCCTTGCTGTCCTACGGAGTCTCAAGAGTCTTCTTCAACACCACAATTCAAAAAAACATCAATTCTTTGGTTCTCCACCTTCGCTATGGTCCAACTCTCAAATCTGTACATGACTACTGGAAAAACTATAGCTTTGACTATATGGACCTTTGTTGGCAAAGTGATGTCTCTGCTTTTTAATATGCTGTCTAGGTTTGTCATAGTTTTCCTTCCAGGCAGCAAGTTTGTTTTAATTTCATGGCTGCAGTCACCATCCACAGAAATTTTGGAGCCCAAGAAAATAAAATCTGTCACTGTTTCCATATTTTCCCCATCTGTTTGCCATGAAGTGATGGGACCAGGTGCCATGATCTTCATTTTTTGAATGTTGACTTTTAAGCAAGCTTTTTCACTCTCCTTTTTCACCTTCGAGAGGCTCTCTATTTCCTCTTTGGTTTCTGCCATTAAAGTGGTATAATCTGCATATCCGAGGTTGATATTTCTCCTAACAATTTGATTCCACCTTGTGATTCATCCAGGCTGATATTTCACATGAACTACTCTGCATATAAATTAAATATGCAGGGTGACAATGTACAGCCTTGACATACTCCTTCCCCAATTTTGAACCAGTCCACCATTTCATGTCCGGTTCTAACTGTTGCTCCTTGTCTTTAATACAGGATTCTCAGGAGACAAGTAAGGTGGTTTGATATATCACCTATTCAAGAATTTTCCAGTTTGTTGTGATCCACACAGTTGAAGGTTTTAGCATAATCAATGAAGCAGAAGCAGATGGTTTTGTTTTTCTTTTCAGAATTCCCTTGCTTTTTCTCTGATCCAGCAGATGTTGGCAATTTCATCTCTGGTTCCTGGTTTCTATGCCTCTTCTAAATCCAGCTTGTTCTCAGTTATGTAAGTTCTTGGTTCACATACGGCTGAAGGCTAGCTTGAAGGATTTTGAGAATAATCTTCTAGCATGCGAAATGAGTGCAATTGTATAGTAGTTGAGCACTCTTTGACATTACCTTCCTTTGGGAATTAAGGAAAAATGATCTTTCCAGTCTCATGTCCACTGCTGAATTTTCCAAATTTCCTTATATACGGAATACAGCAGTTTAGCAACATCATCTTTTAGGATTTTAAATAGCTCAGCTGGAGTTGTATCACCTCCACTAGCTTTGTTCATATTAATGCTTCCTAAGGCTTACTTAACTTCACACTCCAGGATGTCTAGCTCTAGGTGAATGATCACACCATTGTGGTTATCTGGGTTATTCAGTCAGTTCATTTCAGTCACTCAGTTGTGTCCAGTTTTTTGTGACCATATGGACTGCATGCAGCACATCAAGCTTACCTGTCCATCAACTCCCTGAGCTTCCTCAAACTCATGTCCATCGAGTCGGTGATGCCATCCAGCCATCTTATCCTCTGTCGTCCCCTTCTCCTCTTGTCCCCAATCCCTCCCAGCATCAGAGTCTTTGCCAGTGAGTCAACTCTTCACATGACTTCCAAACTCCAAAGTATTGGAGTTAGAGTTGAAGAATTAATGCTTTCAAACTGTGGTGCTGGAGAAGACTCTGGAGAGTACCTTGGGCCGCAAGCAGATCAAAGCAGTCAATTCTAAAGGAAATCAACCCTGAATATTCATTGGAAGAAATGATGCTGAAGTTGAAGCTCCAATACTTTGGCCACCAGATACAAAGAGTTGATTCATTTGAAAAGACCCTGGTACTGAGAAAGAGTAAGGACAAGAAGAGAAGGTGACGACAGAAGATGAGATGTTTGGATAGTATCACCGACTCAATGGACAAGATTTTGAGCAAACTCTGAGATAAAGAAGAACAGAGAAGCCTGGTGTGCTGCACTTCATGGGGGCACAAAGAGTCAGATGTGGCTAAGTGACTGAATAACAGCACAGTTTGTTGTGATTGACACAGTCAAAGGCTTTAGCATAGTCAATGAAGCAGAAAGTAGATGTTTTTCTGAAATCCCTTTGCTTTCTTCCTTATCCAACCAATGTTTATAATTTGATCTCCGGTTCCTTTCCTTTCTAAATCCAGCTTGTACATCTGGGAGTTCTCTGTTCAAATACTGCTAAAACCTAGGTTAAAGAATTTTTAGCAAACCTTGCTAACATGTGAAATAAGTGCAATTGTTTGGTACTTTGAACATTCATTGGCATTGACCTTCTTGGAGACTAGAATGAAAACTGACCTTTTGTGGTCCTCTGGTCACTGCTGAATTTTCAAAATTTGCTGACATATTAAGTGCAGTGCTTTAACAGCATCATCTTTGAGGATTTTAATTAGTTCAACTGGAATCCTATCACTCCACTAACTTCATTCATAGCAATGCTTCCTAAGGCACACTTAACTTCACACTCCAAGATGTCTGGCTCTAGATGAGTGACCACACCTTTCCCATTATCTGGGTCATTAAGATATTTTGTGTCTAGTTTTTCTGTGTATTCATGCCTCTTCCCCTTAATTTCTTTTGCTTTTTTTAGGCTTTATAATTTCTGTCTTTTATTATGCCTATCCTTGCATAAAATGTTCACTTGATGTCACCAATTTTCTTGAAGAGATCTCTAGTCTTTTCCATAATATTGTTTTCTCCTATTTCTTTGCATTTTTCATCTAAGGAGGCCTTCTTATCTCTCCTTGCTATTCTCTGGAATGCTGCATTCAGTTGGGTATATCTTTGCCTTTCTCCTTTGCCTTTCGCTTCTCTTCTTTTCTCAGCTATTTGTAAGGCCTCCTCAGACAACCATTTTGTCTGCTTGCATTTTTTTTGGGGGGGGGGAGGGGTTATTTTGGTCATTGCCTCCTGTGCAATGTTAGGAACCTCCATCATAGTTCCCCAGGCAGTCTGTCTACCAGATCTAATCCCTTGAATCTATTTCTTACTTCCACTGTATAATCATAAGGCATTTGATTTAGGTCATATTTAGATGGCCTACTAGTTTTCCCTACTTTCTTCAATTCAAACCTAAACTTTTAAAATTAATTTAATTGAAGGCTAATTACTTTACAATATTGTAGTGGTTTTTTACCATACATTGATGTGAATCAGCCATGGGTGTATATGTGTGCCCCATCCTGAACCCCCTCCCACCTCCCTCCCCATCCCATCCCTCAATAAGCAGGTCAGCTCCAGGTATTGCTTTTACTGACTGTGTAGAGTTTCTCCATCTTTGGCTAATAGAATAGAATCAGTGTGACTTTGGTATTGACCATATGGTGATGTCCATGTGTAGAATCATATTTTGGGTTGTTGGAAGAGGGTGTTTACTATGATCAGTGTGTTCTCTTAACTAAACTCTGTTAGCCTTTGCTCTGTTTCATTTTGTACTCCAAGGCCAAGCTTGGATGTTTCTCCAGGTATTAATCCCCCAATGATGAAAAGTACATCATTGTTTGTGTTAGTTGTAAGAGGTCTTGTAGATCTTTATATAACAAGTCACCTTCAGCTTCTTTGTCATTAGTGTTTTAGGGCATAGACTTGAATTACTATGATGTTGAATGGTTTGCCTTGGAAATGAACTGAGATCATTCTGTCTTATGAGACTGCACCCAAGCACTGCATTTGGGGCTCTTTTGTTGACTATGAGGGCTCCATTATATATTTATTCTGAATTTAAAGGAAAAATTTCAAAATTCTCTGGTTTATAGTATCTGAAGTTATTTTAGTGAGCTCAAAATGAATTTTCAAAATAATTTTGACACTGTAGATTGATTAGTTTCATTGGACTACAAATAATACTTTTTAGAATAAAATTTGCTCTGTTTATTAGGCAGTCTGACATAATATGATACTCAATGATTATTAATCCTTTTAAAGTTTAACAAAGAGATTAGTAAAGAGAATAGCTTAAAGTGCTTGGCACAAAGAGGGTAGCTCTGAGTACCTTATATTATAGTCTGCGATTAACAAAACAACAACTTCCATAATCTTTATACCAGGAACAAGCTTAAGTGTAGAAAATGTTCTGTTTGTATATATCTAGCAAAATAAATTTTCATGAATGTTCTTGACTAGTGTATATGATCTTTTTATGTTGACAAGTCATCTGATTTCAATCCCTAAATTCTATTGCTATAAATATATGTCCAGAAGAGACTGTTTTTTATCATAAACATTTATTAATATGCTTTTTAAAATAATTTTATTCCTAAATTTCAGAATTTTTGCTATATCCTAACCTTTATACTAAAAATTCTAACATAATGTTTTTTCAAATAAAAATTTAAATTGTTGCATTCAAAAAGCTATAACATATTAAGAGTTTTAAATGATGTAAATAAGAGGAGCTTAAACCTAAAAATTCTATCACAGTATTATCCTTAACTGAGAAAATGAGCAGAAACTCAAAGAAAACTATCGTTCTCAATTAAAAACATACCTTTAATGTTAGAGTGAATAACTATAATCATGTCAATCCACTGATTTGAAACAAGACTGAAGATAAAAAGTCAACTGATTTTTTGTTTCCATCTTCTAAATACATAAGAATTTATTCTCAAACTTGGAAATACAGTACAAAGAATTCAAAGAGAAAACTGCTGTCTGAAAAGTGGAGACAATAACTTTTCATTACAAAAGAGCACAATTGCTTATAAAAATTAATTCACTTTTAAGACTTGTTCAATTTTTATTATGTGGTACTGGAATAATTTACAGGTATTAGTCATTGTGGAGCATCCTTGAGAATTCATGGAAAGGAAAAATACTCTGAAAAATAGAATATTCCATCGTCTTGATTTACAAATAATAGAATGGATTTTTGAAAGTATAGAGAAGTGAATTTGATATAAACTTTACTCCCTTTTTATTGCTAAATTATTCTAGTTTTGATTATGCAACATATTATATTTCTACATTCTTTTCAGAACATTTTTCCTATGGTCCAAGCACATGACAATAATTTTATTCTTTTAAACTGAATAAATGTTTACTCATATTACCATGCTTACTTTGTTAATTATTTATCAAGGAGTAACTTACATAGATAAAACATACAAATAAATTATATAGATGGATCAATTTTTAAGACTATACTTAGACTTGTGAGCACAACTAAAATAATAAACAATGTTCTTGGAGGAAGAAGATGGCAGAGAAGAAGGTGGACAAGGAGTATATGTCTCTCCATGGATATCAGGAATACATCTTCAAACACAGAAGTGCTTGCAGACCACCAGCTGAAAGCAAACAGGAATACATGACCACCAAAAAAGATAATATAGAACCATGCAAAACTTGGTAGGATAATGGAACTAGTGGGGGAAACAGAGGTGTTAGTAGGACTGGACCTGCCCTCAGCAGGTAGGGGAACTGAAACAGGGGTTCAATCCCCAAATTGAGGCAACTAAGTGGGTCAGAGGAGAAATATGTGAGACTGAGAGTGAAGCAGCTGATTTATGGCAGCCAAAATGGAATGAAAAACAGAAAATTGGATTAAAGATTTACCGAGCATGGCCCTGTCCATCAGAACAAGACTCAATTTCCCCCTCAGTCAGTCTCTCCCATCAAGAAGATTCCAGGAGCCTCTAATTTTTCTCCATCAGATGGCAGACAGAATGAAAACCTACAAGCACAGAAAACTAAACAATCTGATCACATGGACCACAGCCTTGACTAACTCAATGAAACTATGAGCCATGCCATGTAGGACAACTCAAGACAGATGGGTCATGGTGAAGAGTTCTGACAAAACGTAGTCCACTAGAGAAGGAAATAGCAAACCACCTCAGTATTCCTGCCTTGAGAACACCATGAACAATATGAAAAGGCAAAAGATAGGACACTGAAAGATGAATTCCCCAGGTTGGTAGCTGCCCAATATGCTACTGGAAATCAGTGGAGAAACAACACCAGAAAGAATGAAGAGACAGAGCCAAAGCAAAAACAACACACAGTTGTGGATGTGACTGGTGATGGAAGTAAAGTCTGATTCTATAAAGAATAATATTGCATAAGAACCTGGAATGTTAAGTCCATGAATCCAGGCAAATTAGAAGTGGTCAAACAGGAAATGACAAGAGTGAACATCAAAATTTGAGGAATCAGTGAAATAAAATGGACTGGAATGGGTGAATTTAATGCAGATGAAAATCTGCTACTGTGGGCAAGAATCCCTTAGAACAAATGGAGTAGGCATCATAGTCAACAAAATAGTCAGAAATGCAGTACTTGGGTGCAATCTCAGAAATGACAGAAGGATCTGTGTGTGTTTCCAAGGCAAACCATTCAATATCACAATAATCCAAGTCTATAGCCTGACCAAGAATGCTGAAGAAGCTGAAGTTGAAAGGTTCTAAGAAGACCTACAAAACCTTCTAAAACTAACACCCTAAAAGATGTCCTTTTCATTATAGGGGACAGGAATGCAAAAGTAGGAAGTCAAGAAATAGCTGGAGTAACAGGCAAATTTGGCTTTGGAATACAGAATGAAGAAGGGCAAAGGCTAATACAGTTTTGGCAAGAGAATGCACTGGTCATAGCAAACACCCTCTTCCAACAACAAAAGAGAAGACTCTACATGTGGACATCACCAGATAATCAATACTGAAATAAGATTGATTATATTTTTTGCAGCCAAAGATGGAGAAGCTCTATACAGTCAGCAAAAACAAGACCAGGAGCTGACTGTGGCTCAGATCATGAGCTCCTTATTGCCAAATTCAGACTTAAATTGAAGAAAGTAGGGACGACCACTAGACCATTCAGGTATGACCTAAATCAAATCCCTTATGATTATACAGTGGAAGTGACAAATAGATTCAAGGGATTATATCTGATAGAGTGCCTGAAGGACTATGGACAGAGGTTTGGGACAGTGTATAGGAGTCAAGACATTCCCCAAGGAAAAGAAATGCAAAAAGGTAAAATGGTTGTCTGAGGAGGTCTTACAAATAGCTGAGAAAAGAAGTAAAAGGCAAAGGAGAAAAGGAAAGAGATACCCATTTGTATGTAGAGTTCCAAAGGATCGCAAAGAGAGATAAGAAAGCCTTCCTCAGTGATCAAAGCAAAGAAATAGAGGAAAACAACAGAAAGGGAAATTCTAGAGATCTCTTCAAGAAAATTAGAGATACCAAGGGCACATTTCTTTCAAAGATGAGCACAATAAAGGACAGAAATGGTATGGACCTAACAGAAGCAGAAGATACTAAGAAGAGGTGGCAAGAATACACAGAAGAACTGCACAAAAAAATCTTCACGACCCAGATAATCACAATAGTGTGATCACTCACCTAGGGCCAGACATCCTGGAGTGGGAAATCAAGTGAGCCTCAGGAAACATCACTACATACAAAGCTATTGGAGGTGATGAAATTTCAGTTGAGCTATTTCAAATCCTAAAAGATGATGCTGTGAAAGTGCTGCACCTAATATGCCAGCAAATTTGGAAAACTCAGCAGTGGCCACAGGACTGGAAAATGTCAGTTTTCATTCCAACTCCAAAGGAACACAATGCTAAAGAATGTTCAAACTATCACATAACTGTACTCATCTTACACACTAGTAAAGTAATCCTTAAAACTCTTCAAGTCAGGATTCAACAGTACGTAAACCATGAACTTCCAGATATTCAAGCTGGATTTACAAAAGGCAGAGGAACCAGGTATCAAATTGCCAACATCTGTTGGATCATTGAAAAAGCAAAAGAGTTTCAGAAAAACATTATTTCTGTTTTATTGACTATGCCTAAGCCTTTGACAGTGTGAGTCGCAACAAACTGTGGAAAATTCTTCAAGAGATGTGAATACCAGACCATTTACCTCCCTCCTGAGAAATCTGTATGCAGGTCAAGAAGCAACAGTTAGAACTGGACATGGAAAAACAGACTGGTTCCAATAGGGAAAGGAGTATGTCAAGGCTGTATATTGTCACCCTGCTTATTTAACTATATGCAGAGTACATCATGAGAAATGCTAGGCTTGATGAAACACAAGCTGGAATCAAGACTGCTTGGAGAAATATCAATAACCTCAGGTATGCAGATGACATCACCCTTAGGGCAGAAAGTGAAGAAGAACTAAAGAGCCTCTTGTTGAAAGTGAAAGAGGAGAGTGAAAAAGTTGATTTTTCAGAAAACTAAGACCACAGCTTCTGGTCCCATCACTTCTTGGAAAATAGATGGGGAAACAGTGAAAACAGTGACAAACTTTATTTTGGGAGGAAATCACTGCAGACGGTGATGCCAGCCATGAAATTGAAACATGCTTGCCCCTTGGAAGAAAAAGCTATGACCAACCTAGACAGCATATTAAAAAGCAGAGACATTACTTTGCCAACAAAGATCTCTCTAGTCAAAGCTATGATTTTTCCAGTAGTCATGTATGGAGGTGAGAGTTGGACCATAAAGAAAGCTGAGTGCTAAAGAATTGATGCTTTTGAACTGTGGTGTTGGAGAAGACTCTTGAGAGTCCCTTGGACTGCAAAGAGTCCATCCTAAAGGAGACCAATGCTGGGTGTTCATTGGAAGGACTGATTCTGAAGCTGAAACTCCAATACTTTGGCCACCTGATGAGAAGAACTGACTCATTTGAAAAGACCCTGATGCTGGAAAAGATTAAAGGCAGAAGGAGGAGATGACAGAGGGTGAGATGGTTGGATGGCCATCAGTGGACATGAGTTTGAGTAAACTCCAGGTGTTGGTGATAGACACGGAGGCCTGGTGTGCTGCAGTCCATGGAGTCACAAAGAGTTGGAGACTTCCGAATGAGAATGAGACAATCCTTGTCACAGTCATACATACTCCAGACAGGGATGCAAGTCCTCTAGAAGGCAGTGGCTGAGAGCTGGAATGTAGGGATTGTGGACCAATCTCAGGACAAGATCTGCTGTTGACTGTGGGGAAACGTCCTGAGTAAATATGAGGGTGGAGATTGTGGTGGGAAATGCCTGTGGAAGAAAGTCAGGCAGCCATGGAAACAAGGACATACTGCTGAGTCATGCATAGGTTGTGGAGCCACCACTGTAGCCTCTCTTCCCTCACACAGCAGCACCAGCAGCTGAACAATATAGAGGCTGGGCCATCAAGCACCTGATGCCTGGAACAACAGAGTAGGACCCCACCCAGGGTGCCCCTTTAGTTGTCTGATGTGCCAAACAACAGATTAGGACCCCAGCCGGGGTGAGAGGAGGGGGGGCCATTTATGTGCCTGACACACCAAAGAACAGAGAATGACCCCAGTCAAGAGAGCTATCTAAGTGCCTGATTGGGTGGAGCGATGGAGAAAGACTAGCCAAAGAGACCTTTTGATCACCGGATGCCAGAGGCTCAAAAAAAGACTCTGATAGGGTCATAACTCCTGCGGCTGAGGTAGTCTGTGTCCCTGCACACTTGGCACCATCAGGATCCTCACAACCCAAGCAGCTGTCGGTAACACCCTGTGCAGGAAGCCTCATCTGAATAGCAAGCTAGACAAAAATACCGAATCATCAGCAGGCAGGATTACCAACTCACTTAGCCCTGCCCATCAGAGGAAAAAAAAAAAAAAATCACCTCTTCCCACCGAAATGAAAGCACAAGTCACACCCTACATGAAGCTTAACAAACCACTGAACTAACTTTACAAGGGCAGAAACCAAAAGGAAGGAAGAATTGAAACTTGAAGCCTGGGAAAAGGAGACCTCAAACAAAATAAGTTTAAAAAAATAATGAAAAGGCAGAGAAATACTGCATAAATGAAGGAACAAACTAAAACACACAAGTCCAAATAAATGAAGAGGAAATAGGCAAGCTACCTGAAAAAGAATTCAGGATAAAGATATTAAAGATGATCCAAAGCCTTAAATAGAATGGAGAAAAATGCAAGAATTAACAAAGACCTAGAAGAACTAAAGAATAAAAATACAGAGACAAACAACACAATTACTGAAATTAAAAATACTCTAGAAAGAATCAATAGCAGAATATCTAGAATATCTGAGGCAGAAGAATGGATCAGTGAGCTGGAAGATAAAATGGTGGAAATAACTCCTGAAGAGCAGAATAAAGTAAAAAGAATGAAAAGAACTGAGGATACTCTTGGACAATACTAAACACACCAACATCTGAATTATAAGAGTCCCAGAATAAGAGAAAAAGAAAGGGTATGAGAAAATTTTCAAAGAGATTATAGTTGAAAATTTCCAATATGGAAAAGGAAATAGTCGATCAAGCCCAAGAAGCACAGAGATTCCCCTATAGGATAAACCCAAGCAGAAACATGCCAAGACACATACTAATCAAGCTAACAAAGATTAAACACAAAGAAAGACTATTAAAAGCAGCAAAGGGAAAGCAGCAAGTAACATATAAGGGAAGTGAAGTGAAAGTTGCTCAGTCATGTCCAACTCTTCGCAACCCCATGGACTATACAGTTCATGGAATTCTCCAGGCCAGAATACTGGAGTGGGTAGTCTTTCCTTTCTCCAGGGGATCTTCCCAACCCAGGGATCGAACACAGGTCTGCATTGCAAGCAGATTCTTTACTAGCTGGGTCACAAGGGAATCCCCATACAATTAACAGCTGATCTTTCAGCAGAAACTCTGCAGACCAGAAGGGAATGGCAGGATATATTTAAAATACTGAAAGGGAAAAATCTACAGCTAAGATTACCTGGCAAGGATCTCATTCAAAACTAACAGAGAAATAAAAAGCTTTACAGACAAGCGAAAGTTAAAAGAATTCAATACCACCAAACCAGCTTTACAACAAATGTTGAAGAGATTTATATAGTCAGAAAATATAAAGAAAAAGATCTACAAATACAAACCCCAAACAATTAAGAAAATGGCAATAGGAACATAAATATCAATAATTACTTTAAATGTAAATGGATTAAATGCTCCAACCAAAAGACACAAGCTATATGAATGGATACAAAAACAAGACCCATCCCTATGTATGGTGTCTAAAAGAAACACTTTAGGCCTAAAGCACATATAGACTGAATATGAGAGGATGGAAAAATATATTTCATGTAAATTGGAAACCAAAAGCAAGCTGTAATAGGAATCTTCATATCAGATAAAATAGACCTTTTTCTTTGCATTGATCACTGAGGAAGGCTTTCTTATCTCTTCTTGCTATTGTTTGGAACTCTGCATTCAGATGCTTATACCTTTCTTTTTCTCCTTTGCTTTTTGCTTCTCTTCTTTTCACAGCTATTTGTAAGGCCTCCCCAGACAGCCATTTTGCTTTTTTGCATTTCTTTTCCGTGGGGGTGGTCTTGATCCCTGTCTCCTGTACAGTATCA
Source organism: Ovis aries (assembly GCF_016772045.2). Taxonomy (NCBI): domain Eukaryota; kingdom Metazoa; phylum Chordata; class Mammalia; order Artiodactyla; family Bovidae; genus Ovis; species Ovis aries. The sequence goes on from NC_056059.1 coordinate 3,511,504, forward strand.
TGAACCTCCATCCATAGTTCATCAGGCACTCTATCTGTCAGATCTACTCCTTTAAATCTATTTCTCACTTCCACTGTATAATCATAAGGGATTTACTTTAGGTCATACCTGAATGGTCTAGTGGTTTTCCCCACTTTCTTCAATTTCAGTCTCAATTTGGCAATAAGGAGTTCATGATCTGAGCCACAGTCAGCTCCTGGTCTTGTTTTTGTTGACTGTATAGAGATTCTCCATCTTTGATTGCAAAGAATATAATCAATCTGCTTTCAGTGTTGACCATCTGGTGATGTCCATGTGTAGAGTCTTCTCTTGTGTTGTTGGAAGAGGGTGTTTGCTATGACCAGTGCATTGTCTTGGCAAAACTCTGTTAGTCTTTGCCCGGCTTCATTCTGCATTCCAAGGCCAAATTTGCCTGTTACTCCATGTGTTTCTTGACTTCCTATTTTTGCATTCCAGTCCCCTATAATGAGAAGGACATCTATTTTGGGTGTTAGTTCTAAAAGGTCTTGTTGGTCTTCATAGAACCGTTCAACTTCAGCTTCTTCAGCATTGCTGTTGGGGCACAGAGTTGGATTACCGTGATATTGAATGGTTTGTCTTGGAAACAAACAGAGATCGTTCAGTCATTTTTGAGATTGCATCCAAGTACTGTATTTTGAACTCTTTTGTTGACCATGATGGCTACTCCATTTCTTCTGAGGGATTCCTGCCCACAGTAGTATATATAATGGTCATCTGAGTTAAATTCACCCATTCCAGTCAATTTTAGTTCGCTGATTCCTAGAATGTTAATTTTCATTCTTGCCATCTCCTGTTTGACCACTTCCAATTTGCCTTGATTCATGGACCTGACATTCCAGGTTCCTATGCAATATTGCTCTGTACAGCATCAGACCTTGCTTCTATCACCAGTCACATTCAGAGCTGGGTATTGTTTTTGCTTTGGCTCCATCCCTTCTTTCTTTCTGGAGTTATTTTTCCACTGATCTCCAGTAGCATATTGGGCACCTACTGACCTACTGACCTCTTCTTTCAGTATCCTATCATTTTGCCTTTTCATACTGTTCATATTGTCCTCAAGGCAAAAATACTGAAGTGGTTTGCCATTCCCTTCTCTAGTGGACCACATTCTGTCAGACCTCTCCACCATGACCCACCCATCTTGGGAGGCCCCACGGGCATGGCTTAGTTTCATTGAGTTAGACAAGGCTGTTGTCCTAGTGTGATTAGATTGACCTGTTTTCTGTGAGTATGGTTTCAGTGTGTCTGCCCTCTGATGCCCTCTTGCAACACCTACCTTCTTACTTGGGTTTCTCTTACCTTGGTCATGGGGTATTTCTTCACTGTTGCTCCTGCAAAACACAGCAGACAATACAGAAATATAAAGGATTATAAGAGACTACCATGAGAAACTATATGGCAATAAAGTGGAGAACCTGGAAGAAATGGACAGATTCTTAGAAAAGTTCAATCTTCCAAGACTGAACCAGGAATAAATAGAAATTATGAACAACCCAAATACAAGCACTGAAATCAAAATTGTGATAAAAAGTCACAAAAAGCAAAAGCCCGGGACCAGATGGCTTCACAGCAGAATTCTGTCAAACATTTAGAGAGAAGCTAATGCCTATCCTTATAACATTATTTCCAAAATTGGCGGTGAAGGAACACTTCCAAACTCATTCTATAAGGCCACCATTGCCCTGATACCAAAGCCATACAAAGACAACACACACACATGCAAACCAGAGGCCAATATCATTGATGAACATACATGCCAAAATTCTCAACAAAATTCTAGCAAAAAAGAACTCAACATCACATTATACATACACCATATGCCATGATCCCAGTTGAATTTCTTCCAGGGATGCAAAGAATCTTCAAATACACAAACCAATCAATGTGATACACCATGTTAATAACTGAAAGATAAAAACCACATGATAATCTCAATAGATGCAGAAAAAGCCTTTGACAAAATTCAGCACCCATTTATGATTACAACTCTTCAAAAAATAGGCATAGAAAGAACCTATCTCAACTTAGTAAAGGCCATATATGATAAGCCCACAGCTAACGTTCTCAATGGTGAAAAACTAAAAGCATTCCCCCTAAGATCAGGAACAAGACAAGGGCATCCACTCTCACCACTATTACTCAACATAGTTTTGGAAGTCGTAGCTACAACAATCAGAGAAGAAAGAGAATAAAAGGAATCCAGATCAGAAAAGAAGTAAAGCTCTCATTATTTGCAGATGACATGATACTATACATAGAAAACCCTAAAGATACTATCAGAAAATTACTAGAGCTAAGCAGTGAATTTAGCAATGTCACAGGATACAAAATCAATACACAGAGATCACTTCCATTCCTATATACTAACAATGAAAGATGAGAAGGAGAAACTAAGGAATCAATCACAATCACTATTGCAACAAAAAGAATAAAATATCTAGGGCTAATACTACCCAAGGAGACAAAAGAATTATATACAAGAAATTACAAGACACTGAAAAAGAAATCAAATATGACATAAACAGATGGAGAGCTATTCCATGTTCCTGGGTAGGAAGAATCAATATTGTGAAAATGACTGTACTACCAAATGCAATTTACAAATTCAATATGAACCCTATCAAGTTGCCACTGGTATTTCTCACAGAACTAGAAAATATTTTTTCACAATGCATATGGAAACACAAAAGGCCATGAGTATCCAAACCAGTCTTGAGAAAGAAGAATGGAGCTGGAGGAATCAACCTTCCTGACTTCAGATTATACTACAAAGCTACAGTCATCAAGACAGTATGGTACTGGCACAAAAACAGAAGTACAGATGAGTGGAACAAGATGAAAAGCCCAGAAATACACCCACACACCCATGAACACCTTACTTTTGACAAAGGAAGCAAGAATATACGATGAGACAAAGAAAGCCTCTTCATTAAGTGATGCTGGGAAAACTGGACTGCTACATATAAGAGAATGAAATTAGAACACTTCCTGACACTACACACAAAGATAAATTCAAAATGAATTAAAGAGCTAAATGTAAAACCAGAAACTATAAAACTTTTAGAGGAAAACATAGACAGGACACTCAATGACATAAATCAAAGCAAGATCCTCTATGACACACCTCCTAGAGTAATGGAAGTAAAAACAAAAGTAGAGAAGTGGGACCTGATTAAAAGCATTTGCACTGCATAGGAAACTAAAACAAGGAGAAAAGACAACCCTCAGAATGGGAGAAAATAATAACAAATGAAACAACTGACAAAGGATTAATTTCCAAAATATACAAGCAGCTCATACAGCTCAATACCAGAAAAACAAACAACCCAATCAAAAAGCAGGACAAAGATCTAAACAGGCATTTCTCCAAAGACATAAAGATGGCTAACAAACACATTTTAATAAAAAGCTCAATATCGCTTATTATTAGAAAAATGCAAATCAAAACTACAATGGTGCTATAATGGTATCATCTCATACTGGTCACAGTGGCCATGAACAAAAAGTCTACAAGCAATAAATGCTGGAGAGAGTGTGGAGAAAAGGGAACACTCTTGCAGTGTTGGTGGGAATGTAAATTGATGCAGCCACTATGGAAGAAGATATGGAGATTTCTTTTAAAACTAGAAATAAAACCACCAGATAACCCAGTAATCCCACTTCCAGGCATATACCCAGAGGAAACCAAAATTTAAAAAAAAAAAAAAAAAAAAAAACATGTATCCCAATGTTCATTGTAGCACTATTTACAATAGCTAAAACACGGAAGCAACTATATGTCCAACTACAGATGAATCGATAAAGAGGCTGTGGTATATATATACAATGGAATATTACTCAGCCATAAAAAGGAATGCATTTGAATCTATACTAATGAGCTGGATGAACCTAGAGCCTGTTATACAGAGTGAAGTAAGTCAGAAAGAGCAAGATAATGCATATATATGGAATCTAGAAAGATTGTACTGATGAATTTATTTGCAGGGCAACAGTGGAGAAATGGAAATAGAGAACAGACTTATGAACATGGGCAGGGGGAGGAGAGGGGGAGGTGTAAGGAAAGAGTGACATGAAAACTTACATTCAGTTCAGTCAGTTCAGTTCAGTCGCTCAGTCGTGTCCGACTCTTTGCGACCCCATGAATTGCAGCACACCAGGCCTCCCTGTCCACCACCATCTCCCGGAGTTCAGACTCACGTCCATCGAGTCCGTGATGCCATCCAGCCATCTCATCCTCGGTCGTCCCCTTCTCCTCCTGCCCCCAATCCCTCCCAACATCAGAGTCTTTGCCAATGAGTCAACTCTTCGCATGAGGTGGCCAAAGTACTGGAGTTTCAGCTTTAGCATCATTCCTTCCAAAGAAATCCCAGGGCTGATCTCCTTCAGAATGGACTGGTTGGATCTCCCTGCAGTCCAAGGGACTCTCAAGAGTCTTCTCCAACACCACAGTTCAAACACATCAATTCTTCGGTGTTCAGCCTTCTTCACAGTCCAACTCTCACATCTATACATGACCACAGGTAAAACCATAGCCTTCACTAGATGGACCTTAGCTGGCAAAGTAATGTCTCTGCTTTTGAATATACTATCTAGGTTGGTCATAACTTTTCTTCCAAGGAGTAAGCGTCTTTTAATTTTATGGCTGCAGTCACCATCTGCAGTGATTTTGGAACCCAAAAAAATAAAGTCTGACACTGTTTCTACTGTTTCCCCATCTATTTCCCATGAAGTGATGGGACCAGATGCCATGATCTTTGTTTTCTGAATGTTGAGCTTTAAGCCAACTTTTTCACTCTCCACTTTCACTTTCATCAAGAGGCTTTTAGCTCCTCTTCACTTTCTGCCATAAGGGTGATGTCATCTGCATATCTGAGGTTATTGATATTTCTCCCAGCAATCTTACCGTATGTAAAATAGAAAGCCAATGGGAATTTGCTGTATGGCTCCAGGAACTCAAGCAGGAGCTCTGTATCAACCTAGAGGGATGGGATGGGGATGGAGATGGGAGCAACGTTCAAGAGGAAGGGGATATATGTATACCCATGGTTGATTCACATTGATGTGTGACAGAAAACAACAAAATTCTGCAAAGCAATTATCCTTCAATTAAAAAATAAATAGATTTTTTAAAAAGAAAACTAAAATAAAATGTGGGAAGAATACACCTTAAAAAAAAAAATAAACAATGTTTTCATCTCCCTAGAGCTACTTTCTTCCAATTTCTTTTCTCCCCAAAGAGTCACCGCTATGAGATCTTCTAAATCCAAAGAGTCGTTTCAACTATTTTTGAATTTTATAAAAATGAAATACAGTCTCCTTTGTACCTGGCCTTCATTTTTCATCATTTCAGCTATAAGATTCATCCCCATTGATATAGGAAATTGTAATATAATATTTTTGATGTATCACATTCTAATATGTGACTATATTACCATTCATGTGTTTATTTTGTGTTGTTAGGTATTCAGGAAGTTTAAAACTTGACACTATTATGTGCAGTTCTGTTATAAAAAGTCTAGGAATAAAGCTACCATATGATGTAGAAATCTCACTACAGGGCATATATCCTGAGAAAAACATAATTCAAACATACATATGTACCACAGTGTTCATTGTGGCACTATTTACAATGGCTAGGACATGGATGCAACCTAGATGCCCACTGACAGATGAATTGATAAAGTATTAGTGCTACATATATACAATGGAATATTACTCAGCCATAAAAAGAAATCTGAGTCAGTTTCTAGTAAGGTGGATGAACCTAGAGCCTGCTATACAGGGTGAAGTAAGTCAGACTGAAAAAAAGCAAATATCATACATTTCACATATATATGGAATCTGAAAAATAGATAATTGATGATCTATTTGCAGCATAGCGTTAGAGATGCAGACATAAAGAACAGATTTGTGGACACAGTGAGGGAAGGAGAAGGTAGGACAAATTAAGAGTACCTTTGAAACCTATACTTTACTATGTGTAAAATGTATAGATAGCCAGTGGGAAATTGCTGTATGACACAGAGAACTCAACCTAGCGCTCTGTGACAACCTAATGGGGGGGAATGGGGAAGGGTGGGGTGGGGTGGGGTGGGAGAGAGGCTCAAGTGGGAGGGAACATATGCATACCTATGAGTGATGCATGTTATTTTATAGCAGAGACCAACATAACAATGTAAACCAATTATCTTCCAATTAAAAATAAAATTAAAAAGAGTCTAGTCTAGCCCTGAGTATCTGCTGAATGTGTACATGCATTTCAATTGACTGTATACTAGACATGGAATTACTGGGTAATAAAGCATACAAGTAACTTTTCATTAGACATTATTAAGCATATGGCCAGGGTACACCTCCTCTTTCCAACAGAATATGACTTAGCTCAAATATTTACAACTCTTTTGACAAAATTGCATGATTATTTCTAACTTTAGTCACTGTCTTATGGGGAGTCATGCAGTGGTATTTCATTGTGGTTTATTTTTTATTTCTCTAAAGTCTAACGAAGGTGAGAAACTTTTTCATTTTTTCTTGTCCATTTGGAAATACACTATTGTAAAGATCCAGCGCATTCTATTTTTCATTTTTCTAATGAATTTTCTGCTTTTTGCTTTCAATTCATTTGAGTTCTTTACATATTCTGCATAGACTCCATAGAAAAACTTGGGGAAATTTATCCATAATACTGAACCTTCCAATTCATGAATATGGTATAATCCCTCTACATATTTAGATTATTTAAATTTTCTCACTATCACTTTGTAGTCTTCAACGTAGAAAACTTGAATATTTTCACTAGCTTTGTTCTTGTGCATTTGACATATTGATGTTACTGAAATGGCTTTGTTAATGAATTTCCTTTGTTGCTGGAATGAAGAAATTCATTTACTTTTATATATTTACCTTGTATTATAAGTTTGCATCCAGAGATTTTGCTTTATAATTTTGCCACAGATTTTTTTGGATTTTCTAAAACTAGGATTATATGAAATGCAAAAAAAAAATGACAATTTTATTACTTCTTTACTTGCCCTTAAGCCATTTATTTCTATTCTGACCTCATTGCAAGAATTGAAAACTCTGAAACAATATAAGGGGAATATAAGGGGAAAAGAGAATATTCTTATCTTATACCTAATATCAAAGGGAAAGTTTCTATATTTCAGAATTGTGATGGTTACTGTAGGCTTTTTGTAGTAATTTATTTCCATTTTTAGTTTCCTTAGAGTTTTCTTTCCTTTATTAAGTGGCAATTAAATGTTATCAAATTTTTCATGGAACCCTAAATATGGAGATTTTATTTTTCCCCTTTTGTTTTTGTTAATGTGACAAACTAGATTGATTTTTATTGAGATATATTTCACACACAAGCTTACAATTGATTGGTTGTCAGTATATTTAGAGAGCTGTTACATCATTACCATGATTTTACATTTCATCTCACTCAAAACACATCTTGTACACATTTTCAGTGACTCTCATTCACTGCCCCACACAACTCTTTGTGTCCTAGCAATCACGAAAATAATTGCTATTTACACAGATTTCTTTATTTTGGACCTTTGATATAAATATGAATTTTGATACAATACGAGTTCTTCATGACTGAATTCTCTCCCTTAACATAATATTTCTAAAAGGTAAACTCATGTTGCAGCAGATTTCAACACTTCATTTTTAGTATTGAATAACATTTCATTATATGGGTATATCATTTTTATTATTCATCAGTTGGTGGGCATTTGGCTTGTTTCTGCTTTTTAGCTATTTCAAAATGCTTCTAGAAACATTTGTGTACAAACAAGTTTATTTCTTTTCAGCATATATCTAAGGATTGTTTTGTCTTATGGTAACTGCAAAAAGCAAGAGAGTTCCAGAAAAATTTCTACCTTCACTTTATTGACTGCACCAAAGACTTTGAAGGTGTGGTTCACAACAACTTATGGAAAATTCTTAAAGAGATGGGAATACCAGACTACCTAACCTGTCTCCTGAGAAATCTGAGGTCAAGAAGCAACAGTTAGAACTGGACATGGAACAACAGACTGGTTACAAATAGGGAAAGGAGTATGACAAGGTTTTATATTGTCACCCTGCATACTTAACTCATATGCAGAGTACATCATGAGAAACGCTGGGCTAGAAGATTCACAAGCTAGAATCAAGATTGCCAGGAGAAATATCAATAACCTCAGATATGCAGATGACACCACCCTTATGGCAGAAAGCAAACAGAAATGAAAGAGCCTCTTGATGAAAGTGAAAGAGGAGAGTGAAAAAGTTGGCTTAAAACTCAACATTCAGAAAACTAAAATCATGGCATCTGGTCCCATCACTTCATGGCAAATAGATGGAGAACCAATGGAAACAGTGAGACTTTATTTTGTGTGGCTCCAAAATCACTGCAGATGGTGACTGCACCCTTGAAATTAAAAGACACTTGCTCCTTGGAAGAAAAGTTATGACAAACCTAGACAGCATATTGAACAGCAGAGACATTACTTGGCCAACAAAAGTTTGTCTAGTCACAGCTATGGTTTTTCCAATAGTCTTGTGTGGATGTGAGAGTTCGACTATAAAGAAAGCTGAGAGCTAAAGAATTGATGCTTTTGAACTGTGGTGTTTAGAAGACTCTTGAGAGTCCCTTGGATTGCAAGGAGATTCAACCAGTCCTAAAGGAAATCAGTCCTGAATATTCACTGGAAGGACTGATGCTGAAGCTGAAACTGGAATACTTTGGCCACCTGATGTGAAGAACTGAGTCCTTGGAAAAGATCCTGATTCTGGGAAAGATTGAAGGTAGGAGGAGAAGGGGACAAGAAGGATGAGATGGTTGGATGGCATCACTGACTCAATGGACATGAGTTTGAGTAAGCTCCGGGAGTTGGTGATGGACAGGGAAGCCTGGCTTCCTGCAGTCCATGGGGTCGCAAAGAGTCAGACATGACTGAGCAACTGAACTGGACTGCATATTTAACATTTTGGGAACTGCCAAACTATTCTTCGAGGTGACTCATGTTAAATTTCTACAAAGGATGGATAAGTATTCCAAAATCTCCACATACTTGTTGGCATTTGATATTTTCTGTCATTTTTGTTACAGCTCTCCTAGTGGCTAAGATGTGATATCTCATTGTGGTCTTGATTTGTATTTCCCTAAAGTGAAAGAGGAGAGTGAAAAAGTTGGCTTAAAGCTTAAAATTCAGAAAACAAAGATCATGGCATCTGGTCCCATCACTTCCTGGGAAATAGATGGGGAAACAGTGGAAACAGTGTCAGACTTTTTTTTTTTTTTTTTTTTTTTTTGCTCCAAAATCACTGCAGATGGTGACTGCAGCCATGAAATTAAAAGACGTTTACTCCTTGGAAGAAAAGTTATGACCAACCTAGATAGCATATTCAAAAGCAGAGATATTACTTTGCTAACAAAGGTCCATCTACTCAAGGCTATGGTTTTCCAGTGGTCATGTATGGATGTGAGAGTTGGACTGTGAAGAAAGCTGAGCACCGAAGAATTGATGCTTTTGAAGCATGGTGTTGGAGAAGACTCTTGAGAGTCCCTTGGACTGCAAGGAGATCGAACAAGTCCATCCTAAAGGGGACCAGTCCTGGGTGTTCATTGTAAGGACTGATGCTGAGGCTGAAACTCCAATACTTTGGCCACCTGATGTGAAAAGCTGACTCATTGGGAAAGACCGTGATGCTGGGAGAGATTGGGGACAGGAAGAGAAGGGGACGACAAAGGATGAGATGGCTGGATGGCATCACCGACTCTATGCACACGAGTTTGGGTGAACTCTGGGAGTTGGTGATGGACAGGGAGGCCTGGCGTGCTGCAATTCATGGGTTTGCAAAGAGTCGGACATGACTGAGCAATTGAACTGAACTAAAATGACCACTACTGTTAGATTTATTTTCATGTGCTTATTGTGATTTTTGTCTTCTTTAAATAATGTCAATTGCATTATTTATCCAATTTGTAATTGTTTTTGTGGTTGTTGTTGCTTTGTCACAGTATTTTATATACAGCAAGTCCCCTACATAGGAACCTTCAAGTTGTGAACTTTCAAAGATGTGAATGTGCCCCTGTACACCAGCTGTTGTACGGTACTTCTTACTGTACTGTACAGTTAAAAATGTTTTCTCTGTTTTCTAGAGCTTCTCTCGTGGCTCAGAAGGTAAAGAATCTGCTTGCAATGCAGGAGATCAGGTTTTGATCCCTGGATCAGGAAATTCCCTCAAAGAAGGGAATGAGTACCTGCTCCAGTATTCTTCCGTCTTGCATAGAGAATTTCATGGACAGAGGAGCTTGGCAGGCTACAGTTCATGGGCTTGCAAAGAGTCAAACATGACCTAGGGACTAACACTTGACTTTTTGTGTTTGTTTTTCTGTTTATTTGTGTAAAATATATAAACATATTACAGCACAGTACTCTATATAGCCGATTGTGTTAGTTGGATACCTAGGCTAACTTTGTTGGACTTACAAACACGCTCTTGGCACAGAATTCATTCATATATAGGGGAACTTATTGTATTCTAGACACAATCTTTTACTAGAGATGTGACTTGAGAGTATTTTCTGCCACTATATAGGCTGTATTTTTACATTCTTGATAGTACCCTTTGATATGCAAATTTTAATTTTGATAAAATTCAATTTGTACCTTTTCTCTCTGGCTACTTTGCATTTTTTGTGTCTTATCTAGGAAGACTTTGACTAGCAGTTTATGCTTAGGACAATAGAGTCACAGACTCATATGTGATGTAAGAATGGGATCAACACTATTGTTCACAATAGCACATATCTTTGTGGGCATTAGAAAGATTGTAGTGTGCTCTGCTCATATATGTAAGCAAAAAAATAAAATTGTCAGCAAAAAGATACAACAGGACTGTGTCGATGTCTTTCACTCTGAAAATACAACGCCCTATGTCAGTATGACAAAGTTACAGAAAATGGATCTTTGCCCTCTTAGTCACTCAGTCATATCTGACTCTTTGTCACTCTATGGACTATAGACCACCACACTCCTCTATCCATGGAATTCTCCAGGCAAGAATACTAAAGCGGCTTGTCATTCTCTTCTCTATAGTGTCTTCTCAAGCCAGGGATTAAACCTGGATCTCCTGCATTGTAGGCAGATTTTTTACCATCTGAACCAACAGGGAAGACCCTCTTTGCCCTCTAATTCCATGGAAGTGGAATGATGTCTGACAAGTAGGGATTTTTAAAAGTTATTTTACCCCTTTCCAGTTTGTCTATTTCTGTTCCCATTAAACTTTAATTGAAAAATGAGATCATGAGGTTGCATTTACCATAACACCTGACTTCTGCTCTATTGAATGTATATAAGGTCTTGCCTAACCCATTTATTCCTTTCCTGGGTTAAAATAAGTAAGAATGAAGAATTAAGTGGATGAAGAATGGCTGACCCTCCACTCTCAGCCTCACCTTAATAAATTTGAACTTGAAAAAATAAAAAAAATAAAATAAATTTGAACGTGGATTACATAGGCAAGAAAGCATCCAATTGCAATCAGACCAGGCAAGCAGGTCATCATCCAAAGGAAGATCAAGAGAAGTCAGCAGGTCTGCACACAATGGAAAGATGATGAAGAATCTGACCTCCTACCTTAATGATTAACTGAAATTCTTTCCCCCTTTTCCTTTAAACATTGTCATGGCTGAGCAGATGTACAGACTGGGTCTCTGAACAAGAGTTCACCTTCTCCCCAGATTGCCAGCTTTTCTGAATAAATTATGTTTCCTTTCTACCAAATCTAGGGGCAACCTCTATTACTGACTTTTGAGCTACAAGTAACTGAGCTAGAGTTCAGTAATAATTCAAGAATAGGAATGTTTATACTTACAATATAGTCTTTGCTAAAGAATATTTCATTTGTATTCTCATTTCTTTGCTCAAAATTATTTCTAATTCTTTTGTGTTGATGCTATTTGTATTTTTTTATTTTTTATTTTTTATTTTTATTTATTTTTTTTTAGTTTTTTATTTTTTAAATTTTAAAATCTTTAATTCTTACATGCGTTCCCAAACATGAACCCTCCTCCCACCTCCCTCCCATAACATCTCTCTGGGTCATCCCCATGCACCAGCCCCCAAGCATGCTGTATCCTGCGTCAGACATAGACTGGCGATTCAATTCTTACATGATAGTATACATGTTAGAATGCCATTCTCCCAAATCATCCCACCCTCTCCCTCTCCCTCTGAGTCCAAAAGTCCGTTATACATATCTGTGTCTTTTTTCCTGTCTTGCATACAGGGTCATCATTGCCATCTTTCTAAATTCCATATATATGTGTTAGTATACTGTATTGGTGTTTTTCTTTCTGGCTTACTTCACTCTGTATAATTGGCTCCAGTTTCATCCATCTCATCAGAACTGATTCAAATGAATTCTTTCTAACGGCTGAGTAATACTCCATTGTGTATATGTACCACAGCTTTCTTACCCATTCATCTGCTGAGGGACATCTAGGTTGTTTCCATGTCCTGGCTATTATAAACAGTGCTGCGATGAACATTGGGGTACATGTGTCTCTTTCAATTCTGGTTTCTTTGGTGTGTATGCCCAGAAGTGGGATTGCTGGGTCATAAGGTAGTTCTATTTGCAAGTTTTTAAGGAATCTCCACACTGTTCTCCATAGTGGCTGTACTAGTTTGCATTCCCACCAACAGTGTAGGACGGTTCCCTTTTCTCCACACCCTCTCCAGCATTTATTGCTGGCAGATTTTTGGATCGCAGACATTCTGACTGGTGTGAAGTGGTACCTCATTGTGGTTTTGATTTGCATTTCTCTAATAATAAGTGATGTTGAGCATCTTTTCATGTGTTTGTTAGCCATTCGTATGTCTTCTTTGGAGAAATGTCTATTTAGTTCTTTGGCCCATTTTTTTGATTGGGTCATTTATTTTTCTGGAATTGAGCTGCATAAGTTGCTTGTATATTTTTGAGATTAGTTGTTTGTCAGTTGCTTCATTTGCTATTATTTTCTCCCATTCAGAAGGCTGTCTTTTCACCTTGCTTATATTTTCCTTTGTTGTGCAGAAGCTTTTAATTTTAATTAGATCCCATTTGTTTATTTTTGCTTTTATTTCCAGAATTCTGGGAGGTGGATCATAGAGGATCCTGCTGTGATTTATGTCTGAGAGTGTTTTGCCTATGTTCTCCTCTAGGAGTTTGTAAATAAAATTATACTATCATTTTCACATTGTGCTTTTCTAGATCATAGAGATATATGTAATGGATGTTTGTGTATTGATCTTGTATCTTACAGCTTTATTAAATTCACTTAATGATTTTTTGTAATGTGGTTTTCAATGTATAATAGTATGTCTTCTGTGAATAGAGATAGTCTTACTTCTTCTTTTTGAATATACATTCCTTTTATTTTTCTTGCTTGATTTCTCTGATTAGAACATCCACACAATATTGATTAGAAGTTACTGAGTACACATTCTTGCATCCAATCTTAAGTCCATAGGATTTATGTGAGAACTTCTATAGCACTTTTTCTCTGAAATCTTTTCAGATTTATGCTATAAAAATTTCACCCTCTTCAGTCTTCTTAAACTCTGATTTCTGTCTGCTTGATTTAACATGACCCTCCATGTTCTGCTTGTTTCAGTGTAGACTGCCACCAGGTAGAAAACTGAAGCAATTATGGAGTATATCTTGTTTATTTTCTCTCAAGGATATCAGTAACATACTACCTGTTGTCCAATGACAGGAAAAGTTTTTATATTATGTCCTGTTTCCAATTTTTTATGGAAAAAGGGTAAGTCTAGTCACAGTAAGTTTTTTATGACCATAAGACAGCATTGTATCACCTATACATAAGCAAAGTATCAACTAAATTTTATTCTATGGATAGATTCATTCATTAACATACATAAAGAGAAATAAATAGTGTGAATATTTCAAAAATCTTTCTTTCCAGGAAATATGAGTTTATACTGAGAATGAAGAGATAAATTAGTATAAAGATAGAAAATGAAAGAATTATACTAAATCAAAGTGTATAAAACAGAATTTGCAGACATAGGAATTCTAAATATAGTTTACTTTGTGGATTACATTTAAAGAGGAGCATTTTAGTGTGGAAGTATTTATAATAAAGGACAAAAACTATATGGACCTAACAGAAACAGAAGATTTTAAGAAGAGGGGGAAAGAATACACATAAGACCTATACAAAAAAGATTTTAATGACCCAGATGACCATGATGGTGTGATCACTCACCTAGAGCCAGATATCCTGGAATCCAAACTCAAGTAGGCTTTAGGAAGCATCACTATGAACAAAACTAGTAGAGGTGATGGAATTCCAGTTGAGCTATTTCAAATCCTAAAAGATGATGCTGTGAAAGTGTTGCACTCAATATACTAGGAAATTGGAAAACTCAGCAATGGTCACAGAACTGGAAAATATTAGTTTTCATTCCAATCCCAAAGAAAGGCAATGCCAAAGAATGTTCAAAGTACCACACAATTGTACTCATCTCATGCACTAGTAAAGTAATGCTCAAAATTCTCCAAGCCAAGCTTCAGCAATATGTGAACCATGAACTTCCAGATGTTCAAGCTGGATTTAGAATAGGCAGAGGAACCAGAGATCAAGTTGCCAACATCTGTTGGATCATTGAAAAAGCAAGAGAGTTTACTTGCTACAGCTAACATCTACTTCTGTTTTATTGACTATGCCAAAGCTTTTGACTGTGTGGATCACAACAAACAGTGGAAAATTCTTAAAGGGATAGGAATACCAGACCACCTGACCTTCCTCCTGAGAAATCTGTATGCAGGTCAAAAAGCAACAGTTAGAACTGGACATAGAACAATAGGCTGGTTCCAAATAGGGAAAGGAGTACATCAAGGCTGTGCATAGTCACCCTTCTTATTTAGCTTATATGCATAGTACATCATGTGAAATACAGGGCTGGATGAAGCACAAGCTGGAATCAAGATTGCTGGGGGAAATATCAATAACATCAGATATGCAGATGACACCACCCTTATGGCAGAAAGCAAAGAAGAACTAAAGAGCTGCTTGATGAAAGTGAAAAAGGAAAATGGAAAAGCTGGCTTAAAACTCAACATTCAGAAAACTAAGATCATGGCATCCAGTCTCATCACTCCATGGCAAATAGACGGGGAAACAATGGAAACAGTGACAGACTTTATTATATATATATTTTTTGGGAGGTGAGGGGGAGTGTTCCAAAACCACTGCAGATGGTGACTGCACCCATGAAATTAAAAGATGCTTCCTCCTTGTAAGAAAAGTTATGACCAACCTAAACAGCATATTAAAAAGCAGAGACATTACTTTGCCAACAAAGGTCCGTCTAATCAAAACTATGGTTTTTCCAGTAGTCATGTATGGCTTTGAGAGTTGGATCATAAAAGAAAGTTGAGCGCCAAAGAATTGATGCTTTGAACTGTGGTGTTGGAGAAGACTCTTGAGAGTCCGTTGGACTGCAAGGAGATCCAACCAGTCCATCTTAAAGGAAATCAGTCTTGAATAGTCATTGGAAGCACTGATGCTGAGGCTGAAAATCCAATACTTTCACCACTTGATGCGAAGAATTGACTCTTTGGAAAAAACCCTGATGCTGGGAAAGGTTGAAGGCAGTAAGAGAACGGGATGACAGAGGATGAGATAGTTAGATGGCATCATCAACTTGATCATCAACATGAGTTTGAGTAAGATCCGGGAGTTGGTGATTGACAGGGAAGCTTGGTGTGCTGAAGTCCATGTGGTCTCAAAGAGTTGGACATAACTGAGCAACTAAACAACTGATTTATAATAGAAAATAATTACATGGCATGAGGAAAAATATTACAGGAATAAGCTGTCCTGAAACTTACAGAAGTTTTAAGTATATATCTATTATAGGTTGAAAAAAATATTTTGTGAAATTTTTATCGCTTTGAGGATAAAGAATTATATCTAATTAATTTTACAATTGAATGAGACAGAGTGTAGATAAAGTTTATCTACTTGAAATCATAGAAACTGTATAAACCAATTGTTTAATTAAAGGTGGTGAAGAAAACAGTACTATTATCATGTTTCCTCATATCATGAAGCAGTTTAAATATTATAACCTACTTTTTGCATTTTCCAAGATCTCATACTGAAAACAATTCAACCTTTATGCTTGTCATTTATTCAGTAGTTCAGTTAATTATAGGTGATTTTAAAAAAACTGGTATATGTCAGCAGTATATTTTCAACTTAAATAAGCAATACATATTTTCTACTAGTTTGTTAGTTTACCAAATACTCTTTTTTTAAGTGTTTTTAAAACTCTGGCATTGAAATATAAAGATGAATAGAAGTCAAGGACTTATCCTCAGCAAGCTGCTATTCCAGTGGTTGATGCGACAGAAAACTAAAAATTAAGTAAATGCTTTCAAATCATAAATTCTATAAAAACAACAGGAAAACTTGTTAGTACATTGCTAAGATATAGGGACTAGATGCTATAGCTAATTTTGTCAAAGAGGACTTCTCTGAGGAGTTGATATTTTGACTGTGGCTGAAGGAAAAGACCACGTGAAGATCTGGGGGAAAATAGCCAAATACAGAGAAGAACAAGTGTAAAAGCCCAAGGATGGAATCAGATTGATGTATTTCTGAGTCCGAAGATTAAGGATAAGTCTCTCCTAAATTGGAAGCTGTAATGCTAAGATAAATAATTGAAAGCTGAAAAAGGACAAAAGTTGGCCTCTTGTACCAAACAGCCAAGTTGTGAATGTAAAGAAAAAGTTCTCAGAGGAAATTAAAAATGCTACTCCAGTGAACACAAAAATGAGAAGAATGTCAGTAAGAAGGTGTTAACATTTTTATTGCTGACATGGCGAAAGTTTTAGTGATTTGAATAGGCAATCAGATTTCATAACATTCCCTTAAGCCAAAGCCTAATCCAGTACAAGGCTTCAACTCTTCAATTCTATGAAGGCCAAGAGAGGTGAGGAAACTATAGAAGAAATGTCTGAAGGTAGAAATGGTTGATTTGTGAGATTTAAGGAAAGGAGCTGTACTCATAACATAAAAGGACAAGGTGAAGCAGAAAGCATGTACACTGATGAGGAAGCTGCAACAGGTTATCCAGATCTAAGTAAGATAATTGATGATGGAAGCACACTAACCAGATTTTCCTTATAGATGAAACAGTCTTCTAATGGACGATATCATCAAGGAATTTCATAGCTACAGAAAAGTCAGGGCCTGGCTTGAAAGTTTCAAAAAACAGGTTGACTTTCTTGTTAGGGTATAGTGCAGCTGATGACTTTAAGATGAAGTTATCTTCGACAAAGGAGGCAAGAGTATACAATGGATTAAAGACCATTTATCTTTGATAAAGGAGGCAAGAATATACAATGGATTAAAGACAATCTCTTTAACAAGTGGTGCTGGGAAAACTGATCAACCACTTGTAAAAGAATGAAACTAGAACACTTTCTAACACCATACACAAAAATAAACTCAAAATGGATTAAAGATCTAAATGTAAGATCAGAAACTATGAAACTCCTAGAGGAGAACATAGGCAAAACACTCTCTGACATAAATCACAGCAGGATCCTCTATGACCCACTTCCCAGAATACTGGAAATAAAAGCAAAAATAAACAAATGGGATTTTATTAAAATTAAAAGCTTCTGCACAACAAAGGAAAATATAAGCAAGGTGAAAAGACAGCCTTCTGAATGGGAGAAAATAATAGCAAATGAAGCAACTGACAAACAACTAATCTCAAAAATATACAAGCAACTCATGCAGCTCAATTCCAGAAAAATGAACCACTCAATCAAAAAATGGGCCAAAGAACTAAATAGACATTTCTCCAAAGAAGACATACAGATGGCTAACACGTGAAAAGATGCTCAACATCGCTCATTATCAGAGAAATGCAATTAAGACCACAATGAGGTACCATTTCACACCAGTCAGAATGGCTGTGATCCAAAAGTCTACAAGCAATAAATGCTGGAGAGGGTGTGGAGAAAAGGGAACCCTCTTCCACTGTTGGTGGGAATGCAAACTAGTACAGCCACTACGGAGAACAGTGTGGAGATTCCCTGAAAAACTGGAAATAGAACTGCCTTATGACCCAGCAATCCCACTGCTAGGCATACACACCAAGGAAACCAGAATTGAAAGAGACATGTGTACCCCAATGTTCATCACAGCACTGGAACGGAAAGACATGGAAGCAACCTAGATGTCCATCAGCAGATGAATGGATAAGAAAGCTGTGGTACATATACACAATGGAGTATTACTCACTCATTAAAAAGAATACATTTGAATCAGTTCTAATGAGGTAGATGAAACTGGAGCTGATTATACAGAGTGAAGTAAGCCAGAAAGAAAAGCACCAATACAGTATACTAACACATATATATGGAATTTAGAAAGATGATAATGATAACCCTGTATGCGAGACAGCAAAAGAGACACAGATGTATAGAACAGACTTTTGCACTCTGTGGAAGAGGGAGAGGGTGGGATGATTTGGGAGAATGGCATTGAAACATGTATACTATCATGTAAGAAATGAATTGCCAGTCTAGGTTTGATGCAGGATACAGGATGCTTGGGGCTGGTGCACTGGGATGGCCCAGAGAGATGGTATGGGGAGGGAGGTGGGAGGGGGGTTCAGAATTGGGAGCTCATGTACACCTGTGGTGGATTCATGTTGATGTATGGCAAAACCAATACAGTATTGTAAAGTAAAATAAAGTAAAATTTTTAAAAAAAATGAAGTCAAAGTTTGTTTACCTTTTGAAAATCTTATGGATTTTAAGCTGCTAAATCTACTCTGCCCGTGTTCTATAAATGGGTGACAACCCCCGAATGATAGCATATTTGTTTACAATGTGACTTACTGAATATTGTAAGACTGCTATTAAAATCTACTGCTCAGAGGAAAAAGCTTATTTTCAAAATATAATTGCTCATTGACAATGTTCCTGGTCACAAAAGAGCTCTAATGGAAATATATTAATGAAATGAGATTAATGTTTACATGCCTGCTAATACAACCTAATTTATTATGTAGCCCATAGATCAAGAAGTAATCTCAACTTTCAAATATTATTATTTGAGAAAGACATGTCATAAGACAGTATACCTGCAGTAGATAGCAAATCCTCTGATGGACCTGGGCAAAGCAAATTGCAACCCTTCTGGAAAGGATTCACCATTTTAGACACCATGAAGAACATTTGTGATTCATGGAAAGAGGTCTGAATACCAACATTAACAATTTTGAAGAAGTTGATTCCAACACTCAAGGATGACTTTGAGGGGTTTAAAGTTACTTAGTGGAGGGAATAACTATAAACATGGAAGAAATAGCAAGAGAACTATAATTAGAAGTGGAACCTGAAGATGTGACTAAATTGCTATAATGTCATGATAAAATTTAAACAGATGAGGAGTTGCTTCTTTGGGATGAACAAAGAAAGTATTTTGAGATAGCATCTACTACTGGTGAAAGTGCTGTGAAAATTGGTGGAATGACAACACAGGATTTAGAATATGACATAAACTTAGCTGATAAAGCAACCATAGGGTTTGAGAGGACTGACTACAATTTTGAAAGAATTTCTATGACTAAAAAGCTATCAAATAAAATTGTGTGATACAGAGGAATTATTTGTGAATATGAAAGTGTCAGTCATTCAGTCGTGTCTGACTCTTTGATATAGACCCTGTGACCTGTAGCCTGTTAGGTTCCTCTGTTCATGGAATTCTCCAGGTAAGAATACCGAAATGGGTTGCAATTCCCTTCTCCAGGCAGGCAGCTACTTTACCACTGAGCCACCACGGACATGCCTCTTTGTGAAAAAAAAAAAAAAAAAACAAGTAAATCAATGTGGCTAATTCACTTGTCTTATTTTAAGAAGTTATCACAGCCACCCCAAACCTTCAACAAACACCACCTGATCAGTCAGCAGCCACCAACATGAAGGCAATTTTCTTCACAAGACCTCTAGTCTTTCCCATTCTATTGTTTTCCTCTATTTCTTTGCATTGTTAATGTTTGCATTACCTTAAATAGCTATGCCTTTAAAACAGCTGCTAGAGTTTTCAGCAAATGTGGGCCTAGAGGCAGTTTTTAGCACTGGGCGGGTCCTGAGTCAGATCTGATAAAGAGAAACCTTTTAAGAAATTCAGCCATGAGCCATGAGCCATGTGAAACAATAATATATTTTTTTATGAATTAGTTTCATTCTTCTCTCACCAGTAATAGAAATCTGTGACATTATTATTAATTCTTCCACTGAGCTAGGAAGCAGGGGATGGGTCTTTAGTAGTTACAATAACTGAAAAATCCGTATTCTTACTGATATTCTGCCTTTGCTCTTTTATAAATGTTTTTCAAGTTGCTAAGAGCTATCGGTTAATTTTTTGAGTTCTGAAAATTTTTATTCTGACAATTTTTATAAGTTCTTTCTCACTGCTTTTATGGGAAGGAAAATTTTCATTAAATTTTTGTTTGTTGAAGTATAGTTGACTTACACTATTACATTACTTTAGTTGTGCAGCATAGTGATCTGATATTTTTATACATTATAGTCCACAAAAATTATCATGAAATATTATCTATATTACGTGTGCTGATTTCAGTAATTCTTTCTACATTATTTTCCTGATGTCAACCAGTCATGACCTCTTAATTCAGTCTAATGAAGGGAGAAGGGACAAAAAAGGGAAATGGATGACATTAAGGATATTTCTAACATGTTGGACACAAGTTTTTCCTTATATATTGTTGCCCAAAATTTGTTACATGCCACATCTACCTTCAAGACAGGCTGGGAAACATATTTACACACAGTGGCCATATACTTTGCTAAAAATCAGGCTCCTATTGGCAACCAGAAAAAAAAAAAAAAAAACAAAAACAAAACAAAAACAAAAAACCTGTTAGGGCAGACAAAGGCAGATGCAAGTTTTTCTCACATACCACACATTCCATATTCCCCAAGAAAATCTCATAATTCTTCCTCATACCAGTCATAATTTTATTCATCTACTTTATTGTCCTCAGGATTGAAAATCTCTAGGTGCTAAACTGTCCTGTTCATATAACTCAGATGTGCCTTCTTACAGTGTAGAAATGTTTTTAAAAATTTATAAATCAGAAAATAAAAGTAAATGTAGAAAATGATCAGTGATTTTTTTCTAGTTGTAATAAAACACCACTTACAGAAACTGCGCAGATCTTTGATTTCTCAAGGGAATAAGTTCTTTGCTTAGGTTAGGGGAAAGGCCCTGGGTCTGCCTTTGTCTTTTTCTCATAGATTTTTGCTAAGAACTGTAAAAATGAGGTAAAAACAGCCAGAAAAAAAGATCCAGAAAACATTAATAATATAATTTGATATAAATTTCAACCATTTCCCTATCACGGTACTTTTAGTTTACATGTTGTTTTCCTTCCTATAAACTGTAAGTGATACCTGGATTAATATATTTACCTCTGCAAAACAGGGTTGCAGCTTTCTATTCTTCATATCTGAGTTCCTAAAATTCATTTCTACTGTGATCTGAACGTGACAAATTCATAGCACAACGTTGTGCTCCAGAAAAACATTGCTTCTTTCGTCACCAGTGCCAGAATGATTCATGCCCTACATCTACTTCTCAACATAATAACACTAAGAATCAGGCACTCAGCCCCTTGCTTCAGCTGTTGCAGGGGAAAATGTGTCCATTTCTGTACTGTCACCTGAAATGAGAGTCCTCACTTCAAGGGGTTACTCTTGCCTTCCAAAATTTCATGTGGGTATAGCTCCTAGTTAAAAATTATGTCAACATATCAAACCATAATCTTTAGGTCATTTGGTTGATGGATGATATTTGAGTCTCCAGATTTCAGCATGAAGTAAAGATTGGTATATTTGGTTAAAATTTTAATTTTAATATCTGCCCTAAAAGTCCTAGATAGTGGAGTTATGATACAAAGTAGATTATCAATGTGTCTACTGACAGTGGGAGGTATAATGTAGGTTTTAGGGGAAAGTGAAATCAAATGACAAGAAAAATATCTTGCTTTGAGATAGAATTAGAGAAGTGATAGAATAGATAATAGTCCAATTTATCTAGTTAGTCCAAATTATCCACTAAAACACACACACACACACACACACACACATTTTGCTTTCATTCTCTTCTCTTACATTTTTTTCTTCTTTATCATTCTCACTCCTTTACACTGTTTTGTTTTTCTTTTTACTTATTTTTATTCTCTTTTCTTTATTCTTATTACCTAGTTTCCTTAAATAATAAAAAAGTGAACTTGTTAGTCACTCAGTGATGTTCAACTCTTTGTGACACCATGGACTGTAGCCCACCAGGCTCCTCTGTCTATGGGATTCTCCAAGCAAGAATACTGGAATGGGTAGCCATTCCCTTTTCCAGGGGATCTCCCTAGCCTCCCCAATGTAGTTTTTGATCATATAATTCTCAATCTGTTTGTTTTTGATGTTTAATATTAACCTGAATAGTTTAGATAATAGTTGTCCATTGCCACCTGTGGAACTCTGGCTTACTGGCTCTTATCTGGAAAGTTTCTAATATACATTCCTTCTCTAGCTATCTTTCTTTCCTTCCAGTCTTTCTTTCTTTCCTTTCTATTTTTACTTTTGGAAAAATTATGAATATTAGAAAAGGGAAAACAATTATTTTAACATGCTAAAACACTTTTGATAAATTCACTCACTTGCTTTCAGTTCGATTCAGTTCAGTCTCTCAGTCGTGTCCAACTCTTTGTGACCCCATGAATCGCAGCACGCCAGGCCTCTGGGTCCATCACCAACTCCTGGAGTTCACTCAGACTCACGTCCATCAGTCAGTGATGCCATCCAGCCATCTCATCCTCGGTCGTCCCCTTCTCCTGCTGCCCCCAATCCCTCCCACCATCAAAATCTTTTCCAATGAGTCAGCTCTTCGCATGAGGTGGCCAAAGTATTGGAGTTTCAGCTTTAGCATCACTCCTTCCAAAGAAATCCCAGGGCTGATCTCCTTCAGAATGGACTGGTTGGATCTCCTTGCAGTCCAAGGGACTTTCAAGAGTCTTCTCCAACACCACACTTCAAAAGCATAAATTCTTCAGCGCTCAGCCTTCTTCACAGTCCAACTCTCACATCCATACATGACCACTGGAAAAACCATAGCCTTGACTAGACGGACCTTAGTCGGCAAAGTAATGTCTCTGCTTTTGAATATACTATCTAGATTGGTCATAACTTTTCTTCCAAGGAGTAAGCATCTTTTAATTTCATGGCTGCAATCACCATCTATAGTGATTTTGGAGCCCCCTCAAATAAAGTCTGACACTGTTTCTACAGTTTCCCCATCTATTTCCCATGTAGTGATGGGACCGGATGCCATGATCTTCGTTTTCTGAATGTTGAGCTTTAAGCCAAATTTTTCACTCTCCTCTTTCACTTTTATCAAGAGGCTTTTTAGTTCCTCTTCACTTTCTGCCATAAGAGTGATGTCATCTGCATATCTGATGTTATTGATATTTCTCCCGCCAATCTTGATTCCAGCTTGTGTTTCTTTCAGTCCAGCGTTTCTCATGATGTACTCTGCATATAGGTTAAATAAGCAGGGTGACAATATACAGCCTTGACGTACTTCTTTTCCTTTTCACTTGCTTTAGCTTGTCAATTAAAAACATCATTGTAATCTTTAGTAAATGTTCTCTGATGCTGTTAACGTGACTTATTCTGAACAATCAAGTATATGCCAAGCATTTCTTAGCTCCTATAGTACTTAAAAGTTTTAAACTTCATGGAATAGATTAATTACCATTTTTAATTTAATAAGCACTCATAAAAATAAAAGACTGTCCACAGTTTACTATTTTGCTGTGCTGCAGTCCATGGGGTAGCAGAGATAGACACGACTGAAGAGACTGAACTGAACTGGACTGAACTGAACTGAACTTTGACCTAATGATATTGTCTTCTCTGGCAAATATCTCAGAGACATGTCATTTAGCAACATAAAGTTAGGCTTAGAAACTCCTTTATTTTTAAAATATATTTTCCTTTCAAATTATTTTATTACTTTTTGTACTCTGACAAAATAGACTGAGCAATGAATGAAAAAAATGTATTGCTCCCTGAGTAACTACTCATTATGCATTAGACATTCATCAAGTGCTTTAAACATTTAAAAATACAAAAATCGTAGCTAGTTACTGACAAAAGCTTTCATATAAAGAGTAGAATAGATATAATGACTTGAAAAAAGAAATCATTCTCAAAGAAGAGAAAGAGTAACCTCTTTAAGAAAATATAAAATACTGAAAGCAGTGTAAGTACTTTACTTATTCTCCCAACGATGATGCTTTGCACAGTGTAGTTGTTAAAATAAATTCCAGATGAACTGTATTGGAATACTGACTGGGTGGCATCACCGACTCGATGGACATGACTTTGAGTGAACTCTGGGAGTTGGTGATGGACAGTGAGGTCTGGCGTGCTGCAATTCATGAGGTCGCAAAGAATCTGACACGGCTGAGTGACTGAACTGAACTGATATATTAAAATGTCATCTTCCAGACACTGAGTGTCTTATTAGAACAAACAGCCAATATGGGGAAAATATTGGTATTTCAGTGAATATTCTTTAGCTACAATCTTACATTATAAGTAATATCGGTAAGTCTGAACAATGAAATGAAAGGCCAGAATGAAAAAATAAGGTGATAAAAGTAACTGGCTTAGGAGAGAAGGAACCTCAGTTGAGTTCAGTCAGCCACTCAGTTGTTTCTGACTCTTTGTGACCCTGTGGACTGCAGCATGTCAGACTTCCCTGTCCATCACTAACTCCTGGAGCTTGCTCAAACTCATGTGCATTGAGTCGGTGATGCCATCCATCTATCCATCTCCCTTCTCCCACTGTCATTCCCTTCTTTTCCTGCCTTCAATCTTTCCCAGCACCAGTATCTTTTCTAATGAGCCAGTTCTTCACATCAGATGGCCAAATATTGAAGCTTCAGCCTCAGCATCAGTCCTTCCAATGAACATTCAGGACTGATTTCCTTTAGGATTGACTGGGTATTTCTAATGCTACAGTTCAAAAAAAAAATCCATTCTTCGGTGCTCACCCTTCTTTATGGTCCAACTCTCACATCTATGCCTGACTTCTAGAAAAACCAAACCTCTAACTATACAGACATTTGTCAGCAAAATAATGTCTCCATTTTTTGAGTATGCAGTCTAGGTTTGTCATAGCTTTTCTTCCAAGGAGCAAACATCTTTTAATTTCATGGCTGTACTCACCATCTGCAGTGATTTTGGAGCCCAAGAAAATGAAATCTGTCACTGTTTCCATTGTTTCGCCATCTATTCACCATGAAGTGATGGGACTGAACGCCATGATCTTAGTTTTTTAGAATGTTGTGTTTTAAGATAGCTTTTTCAGTCTCCACTTCACTTTCATCAAAGAAGGTCTTTAGTTCCTCATTGCTTTCTGCTATAAGTTGGTGTCATCTGCTTATTTTTAGTTTTTTATCTTTCTCCTGGCAATCTTGATTCCAGCTTGTGCTTCATCCAGCCTGACATTTCGCATGATGTACTCTGCATAAAAACAAGGTGACAATAAACAGCCTTGATGTACTCCTTTCCCAATTTTGAACCAGACTGTTGTCCCATGTCTTGTTCTGTTTCTTCTTGAAGTGAGTACTGGTTTCTTAGGAGGCAGGTAAGGTGGTCTGGTATTCCCATCTCTTTAGGAATTTTCCATAGTTTGTCATGATCTACAGAGTCCATCCTAAAGAAAATCAGTCCTGAATATTCATTGGAAGGACTGATGCTGAATCTGAAACTCCAATACTTTGACCTGATGTGAAGAACTGACTCATTGGGAAGACCCTGATGCTGGGAAAAATTGAAGGCAGGAGGATAAAGGGATGACAGAGGATGAGATGGTTGGATGGCATCACTGACTCAATGGACATGAATTTGAGTATGCTCCGGAAGTTGATGATGGACAGGGACGCCTGGCATGCTGAAGTCCATGGGGTCACAAAAAGTCAGACACGACTGAGTGCCTGAACCAAACTGAACTGAACACAGTCAAAGGCTTTAGCATAGTCAGTAAAGCAGAAGCAGATGTTTCTCTGGAACACAGATGGATAATAAACACATTTTTAAAAATACTCAATATTACTTGTTATTAGAGAAATGCACATCAAAACTGCAATGAAATGTCATCTCACGCTGGCCAGAATGGCCATCATTGAAAGATCTACAAACAATAAATGCTGGAGAGGATGTGGATAAAAGGAAACACTCTTGCTCTGTTGGTGAGAATGTAAATTGATACAGCCGCTATGGAGAACAGCATGGAGATTTCTTTAAAAAAGAAAAAAAAGAAAGAAAAGAAAAGAAAGGAAAACTTGGAATAAAACTACAATATGACTGAGCACATACCCTGAGGAAGCCAGAATTGCGAAAGACACATGTATCCCAATATTCACTGCAGTACTATTTACAGTAGCCAGGACATGAAAGCAACCTAGATGCCAGTCAAGAGATAAATGGATAAAGAAGTTGTGGCACACATATACAATGGAATACTTCTCAGTCATATAAAGGAAAACATTTGATCTAGTTCTAGTAAGCTGGATGAACCTAGAGCCTGTTAACAGAATAAAGTAAGTCAGAAAAAGAAAGACAAATATTGTATATTAACACACACATATATATACACATATATGGAATATAGAAAAATGGTATGATGAACCTATTTTCAAGGCAGGGATATTCAGGCATAGAGAACAGACTTATGCACACAGAGGTGGCAGAAGAGGGTGAGATGAATTGAGAGAGTATATACATTACCATATGTAAAATAAACAGCTTATTTTTAGTTTATATATAACACAAGGAGCTCTACCTGGTTCTCTAGAGAGGCAGGATTGGGTGGACGGTTGGAGGGAGATTTAAGAGGGAAGAGACATGCATATGTCTAGAGCTGATTCATGTTGATGTATGGAAGAAATCAACACAACTTTGTAAAGCAATTATCCTCCAATTAAAAATGAATAAATCAAAAATTAATGTAGCAGCACTATTTATAACAGATGAGACTTGTAAGAAATTTAAGTGTCCATCAATAGATGAATGGATGAAGAAGAAGCAATATATATAATGGAATATTCTCAACCATAAAAAAGAAATCTTGTCATTTGCAAAAACATGGATTGACTCGGAGAGTATTAAGTTTAGTAAAATTTCAGACAGAGAAAGACAAAAGCTGTATGATATAAATGACATGTGGAGTCTGAAAACTATAGTAAAGTAGTGAATACAGCAAAAAAAAAAAAAAAAAATCAGAGTCACAAATATAGAAAACAAATCAGTCCTTACCAGTGGAGAATGTGATAGAGAAACAATATAAGGGTGAGGGAGTGGAAAGTTCAAACTATTGGGTGTAAGATAGGCTCAAGGATATATTGTACAATGTGGGGAATATAACCAATATTTTGCAATAATGGCAAATGGAAAGTCAATTTTAAAACTTGTATACAGTTTTTAAATTAAATTTAGGTGTTAAAAAAAAAACAAAAGAACGTGGTTGATACAGAAACAACTGAAGTTTGGGAGATTCTGTTATTTTGAGGACTATCTTAATATGGGATTAAATATTCTATTTTCTTTTCTTCAGGTTAGTCTTTGAGACATCCCATGTCAAGCCTTTTTTCTTTTGGTCCTGTGACATTTCACAATAATGTGCCTTGTTTAAGGTTTATTTATGAATATATTTCATGCAGGTGCTAAAAATTGCATAAGGATTGTGGGTAAATTAACAAGATGGCGCCAGTCAGGCTCTCAGCTCACTCTCTCATGCCCTCTCAGCACTAAAAAATGACTTTGCACAGTTACATAACAGCTGAGATCACTTATAATGCTTCATATGCGCAGCACGAGGTACTTGCTTGGCTATGAGCTACTCTTGTTCTGTAAGAATGTATAAGCTTCACCTGAAAAGCCCTGGCTGCTGCCACACCAGGGATACACTGGGGCCACATCATGGTTATGTTATGTGAGGTTACGTTATGGCTACATTATGGTTAAGTTATGGCTGCTGCTATAGCTGCTGCATCAGCAAGGAGAGAGGCTGTGTTATGTCCCCCATGCCAGCCAGGAAAGAATAAGCATGTCTTCAGTTCCTACAGCTCCTCCCATCTTCTTCCAGCCTCCTAGCTCTAGCCTTGCCTTCCCTGGGTTCAACAAACAGTATGAACAGCAAGGCAATTGGCATAGTGAGCAGGATCAGCAATAAGCAATATTTTTTTATAATTAATAATTTTAACACAATAAAATTGAAATCTTTTTTTAAATTTCTTCTTTATAGATGAAATAAAGAAATAAACAATTATACTGCTTCAGATAACTTGAAACAATGCTACTTATGGTTTTATATATGTGTGTGTGCATGCTCAGTTGTGTCAGACTCTTTGTGACCCCATGGACTGCAGCCCGCCAGGTTCCTCTGTCCATGGAATTCTCCAGGCAAGAATGCTGGAGGGGGTTGCCATGCCCTCCTCTAAGGTATCTTCCCAACCCTGTGATCAAAAATTTGTCTCCTGGATTGCAGACAGATTCTTTACCAGCTGAGCCACCAGGGAATATATGGAATATATGGTTTTATATAAATATATCCTAAAGAGAAGTCCAGGTTTGGATAAAGAGTTAAGTTTAAATCCTACTTTATTTCTTGCTAGCTTTGTAACATTTTCCAAATTACTTATCATTGACATTGTGATTTAGTTCTGCATATTTCAGAAGATTATTTATCCTTATTTCAAAGTTGTTTTGATGGTTAAAGGTGATGGCACAGGGGAAAGTGCTCAGCAAAATAAATGGAGTACACTATATTCACAAAGAACATAGCTTCCTCTTTCACTTCACTTATGTGGCTTTTGATTTTTCATTTTTTTTTAAGCCTGTAGACAGTATTCTAGAATTGAATAACAAAAAGTACCTTTTTAAAAAGAGGGAGGAGTTTGAACCACACAAACTTAAGAAATAAAGACTTTCTCACTGAAAAAAAAATCACTTTAATGGTGGATTATTAGCCCAAAGGAAAGATGTAGTTATATTATTTATGGCTAAGCAACAAGATATATTCATCTACAGAAGTCTGTAGTCATTCCTAGCTCTAATGAGCTGAATTACATGTCATCTTTAATGCCATCAGTACACTCCCCCACTTTCAGAACTATAAGTATTTCATATGTGAGCATCCAGAACTATAATACACTTTGTAGTATGAGGAGGACTGTTGTGTCTCCTCCCCAGTACTATTTTTATAGTTTATAGTTCTTCAGCCTGATTGATATCATCTTCATCTCCTTTTGATAAATTTCTTGATCCTTAGGAGTAAGAAAACTATTTATTTATTTACATTATACCTGTATGTGTCAGATTAATCATCTGGTGTCCAACCAGCTTTATAGAAACCCATGTTTTGCAATTGATAAAATATTTTTATTATCCTTGATAATTTTAACACAAGCTAAAATTGAATCCCTAGTCTGGTCCGATTTTTCTCCTTACTCCATAGATCTTTAAACCCTAGGTCTGTCCCTAGGGAAATTAGTTTGAGAAACAGTATAGTTGATCACTAATTTTCAGTATATTGAGAAGCATAGGAATGACTCTTGTCTTAGGCTTTGTTATACGTTGCTTGAGAGAAGTGTGAGCACGTGACCTAGTGTGGTTCATACTTATGGTGGCATATTTTATGACTGGCATAGGAGACCCAGTCAAATTAATTTGTACAAAGAACCTCTAGTGTGAGCCAAGGAATCAGGTCATTTATGCTTGGAGGAAGATTTTAAGACATTTTGAGATTTTTATCTAGGCTCAGTGACTGTGACTTTCTTGAGAAAAATAATGGCCATTACGGGTGAAAAAGGAAGAATTTACTCCATCTTTTCTGCTTTTTCTCCAGACACAGCAAGTTAACCATATAGACTAGTTGCAATATTGCAATGCAAGTCTGACATTAACTACTCAGAGTTGCTATATACTCCACAAATTAAGGGGGCTTCCCTCATAGCTCAGTCTGTAAATCATCTGCCTGCAATGCAGGAGATCTGGGTTCGATCCCTCGGTCAGGAAGATCCCATGGAGAAGGAAATGACAACCCACTCCAGTATTCTTGCCTGGAGAATCCCATGGACAGAGGAGCCTGGTGGGCTAGTCCATGGGGCCGCAAGAGTCAGACATGACTTAGTGACTAAACCACCACCACCACCACCACAAGTTAAGGGCACAGTACTAAACAAGACTGCCTTCATCCCAGACATCAGCTGCAAGTTAAAGGCCACCCACACACTTCTAACTAACTGGATAAATTTTGTTTCCACTACCCTGTCAGACTTGATAATTTGCTAGAATAATCCACAGAACTAAAGAAATCATTTTAATTATTGTTATGGTTTTATTATAAAAGACTTGAATCAGACAAAAGATGAGACTCATAAGTCAATGTCAAAGAGAGTTCTGAATGTAGAGTTTGTTTTCTCTACCTGCAGAATCAGTACACATCATCCTCCTGGAGTGTTCACATGCTCACCAATCAGGAAGTTCACCTGAACCTTGGTATCCAAATGTTTTATTGGAATTTCATTATGTAGGCATGATTGATAGAATCACTGATTATGTAACCAAATTCAGTCTTCATTTCCCCTGCACTCCATGAAGGTTGGGTTGATGTCAGTTCAGTTCAGTTCAGTTCAGTTCAGTTCAGTCGCTCAGTCGTGTCCAGCTCTTTGTGACCCCATGAATTGCAGCATGCCAGGCCTCCCTGTCCATCACCAACTCCGGCAGTTCACTCAGATTCATGTCCATTAAGTCAGTGATGCCATCCAGCCATCTCATCCTCGGTCGTCCCCTTCTCCTCCTGCCCCCAATCCCTCCCAGCATCAGAGTCTTTTCCAGTGAGTCAACTCTTTGCATGAGGTGGCCAAAGTACTGGAGTTTCAGCTTTAGCATCATTCCTTCCAAAGAAATACCAGGGTTGATCTCCTTCAGAATGGACTGGTTGAATCTCCTTGCAGTCCAAGGGACTCTCAAGAGTCTTCTCCAACACCACAGTTCAAAAGCATCAATTCTTTGACACTCAGCCTTCTTCACAGTCCAACTCTCACATCCATACATGACCACTGGAAAAACCATAGCCTTGACTAGACGGACCTTAGTCGGCAAAGTAATATCTCTGCTTTTGAACATGCTACCTAGGTTGGTCATAACTTTTCTTCCAGGAGTCTTTTAATTTCATGGCTGCAATCACCATCTGCAGTGATTTTGGAGCCCCCAAAAATAAAGTCTGACACTGTTTCCACTGTTTCCCCATCTATTTCCCATGAAGTGATGGGACCGGATGCCATGATCTTCGTTTTCTGAATGTTGAGCTTTAAGCCAACTTTTTCACTCTCCTCTTTCACTTTCATCAAGAGGCTTTTTAGTTCCTCTTCACTTTCTGCCATAAGGGTGGTGTCATCTGCATATCTGAGGTTATTGATATTTCTCCCAGCAATCTTGATTCCAGCTTGTGTTTCTTCACCTAGCGCAAAATACTATGCTTCTAATGTCATGGTTGGTCTTTCTGGCATAGCCAACACACAGCCTAAAGCTATCTAAAGCCCTATCATGAGTCACCTCTTTAGCTTAAACTCAGAAGGGACCAACTATAATAAATATACTTCTATTACTAGCATAATTCCAAAGGCTTAAATACTTTGTCTAAGAAACCAGGGACAAAGACCAGCCAAATCCTTTGTTGTACAATACTACCACTTAGT
Organism: Ovis aries; assembly: GCF_016772045.2. Lineage (NCBI taxonomy): Eukaryota > Metazoa > Chordata > Mammalia > Artiodactyla > Bovidae > Ovis > Ovis aries. The sequence continues at coordinate 3,543,405 of NC_056059.1, forward strand.
TGTAACATGATGTAGCCATGGATAATAAAATCTGAGTTGAAAACAGTATAAGAAATACCAAACTAAAAAGCAAATGGCATTCAGCTAAATGTAGGACATAATGGGATATGCATAGATTCCCAAGTCAGAAATGAATTTGAATTCTTGTCCTAATATTTACTGTGTGGTTTTGAAATTATCACTTATTCTATATGACCCTTAGTTTTGTCATTCATTTAAAAAAGTTATTCTAGAAAATATAATATAAATCTATCAAGATACCTATTTACATTCATTGATGATTAATTTTATGTTTTAACTTGACTGGGTGATGGAGTGCCCTGATACTGGGATGTTTTTATCTTTTTCAGAATATTTTGTGAGATAATTTTGGATGCAGTTAACAGTGAAACTGATGTACTTTGAGTAAAATAGATTTTCCTCTTCATTGTGAGTAGGTCTCATTCAATTAGTATACGACCTGAATTAAAAAAGAGAGCATTCTTCAGAAAACTACCTTCAGACCTGATTTGCAACAATAGCTGCTCGTGGTTCTACATAAGAAAACCTTCAAACTCAGACCAGAACTTTGTCTATTCTGGGTTTCCAGCTTTCCTGCCAGAGTTTGGACTGCCTAAATTGCATAATTACATGAACCAATTCACTTCTACACATAAGCACACACACATCCTATCAGTTCTATTTCTCTGAAGAATCTTGATTAATATAAATACACCATTTTAAAATTGACTATGTATTTGCAATCAATGTTTGATCAAAATTATACCATGTGATACTCACCTCTCAGCCACCGGTCATTAGATCTTTGATCCGTGATTCAACATGTGACTGAAAAGTTGGCTGCTTATATATATGTCAACATTACATTCTATCATCTGGCATTGCAATGAAAATTTGGGAAAATTATCATCCACTTATTAATAGAATGTTTGGCAAATAGCTTAGATTTTGTGAAGAGATACATCATCAAGTAATTTGATTGGATAAAAGAGAAGACTCAATGGCTGCATACACAGAATTAGTAATTTTTGTTTTTTTAAAAAAGCAGTAATTCTGGCATTGTTGTTGTTCAGTCACTTAGTCATGTCCAACTCTTTGTGACCCCATGGACTGCAACACACCAGGCTTCCCTATCCTTCACCATCTCCTGGAGCTTGTTCAAACTCATGCCCATTGAGTCAGTGACGTCATTCAGCCATTTCATCCTCACTCATCCCCTTCTTCTCCTGCTTTCTATCTTTTCCAGCATCAGGGTCTTTCCCAATGAGTCAGCTCTTTGCATCAGGTGGCCAAAATACTGGAACTTCAGCTCAGCATCAGTCCTTCCAATAAATATTCAGGACTGATTTCCTTTAGAATTGATTGGTTTGATCTTCTTGCAGTCCAAGCGTTTCTCAAGAGTTTTCTCATAGGACCCCAGATTTGAATTCAAGCATTCTAATTTCAAAGATCAAGTCAATAGAAGATTAGCATTCCCCTTCAACTCTGACGTGTAAAAAGCTTGAAAGTCATCATGCCCATTCTGTCTGGATAACCAGATACTTACTTCAAAACAAGAAATAAAATCAGAGAAGGTATAAATAGCTAATTTTTAAAAGTTGATCTAGAAGTAACAAAATAATAATACTAATAATGGTTGTGTGTTTATATTATGTGGATATGTAAATGAATGACCACAATGTTTCAAGGTAGGAAAGAATTGGGAATAGTTTATTATAATATATCAGCACTACACATCAAGTGAAATAGTATTGTTTGAAGGTAGATTTACATTAGTTAAATATGTTTATTTCAAACTATGGAAAAACCTTAATTTAAAAGATGTATAATTTATATGCTAAGAGATAAAATGATCATATGCAATACTCAATTAAACCAAAGATGGCAAAAGAAAAAAAATTAAAAAAGAAGCCTCTAGAATTAAAAACAGAAAACAGTTGTAAATATGATTGATATTAATCTAAATACTTCAAGAATGACTTTGTATATGACTTGTCTAAATATAGCAATAAAAAGAAAGAGATTCTGAGAGTAGATAAACTAGAATCAGTTATATATTGTCTATGAGAATTCTACCTTGAATATGAAGAAATGTGTATGTTAAAAGTAAAGAGATAGAGAAAGGTACAGAAACACCATCAAAAGAAAGGCAGAGTATCAGAAAAACCAGACTTCAGAAGAAGGAAAATTATGAGATAAAAAGAGATGTTGCATATTTATAAAGAGGATAGTACTCCAAGAGATGTAACAAACTGAAAGGTATATGCATCTAACAACAGAGTATCAAATACATAGGGTAAAACTTGATAAAACTAAAAGAAGAAACAAGTAGACCCATTGCAGTGTTCAATCTATCAGTAACTGACTGATCACAAGACAGAAAATCAGTCAGGATATAGCTGATTTGACTTGCACTATTAATCAACGTGAACTAAATGAAGTTTATAGACTTCTCCATACAACAATAGCAGAAAAAAAATTTTTTTTTCTGAAGGATATATGGGGTTTTCACAAAGATAGACCATGTTCTGAACTACAAAATGCATACTAGCAACTTTAAACTATATAAATTGTTCAAGTATATTCTTTACCACAATGGAACAAAATTAGAGCTGAATAACATAAATACAAATGGAAAGTCTCTCAGATAATTGGAAATTTTAAAACAGACTTCTAAAAAACTCAGTGCTTACTCCTTGGAAGGAAAGTTATGACCAACCAAGATAGCATATTCAAAAGCAGAGACATTACTTTGCCGACTAAGGTCCATCTAGTCAAGGCTATGGTTTCTCCAGTAGTCATGTATGGATGTGAGAGTTGGACTGTGAAGAAGGCTGAATGCCGAAGAATTGATGCTTTTGACCTGTGGTGTTGGAGAAGACTCTTGAGAGTCCCTTGGACTGCAAGGAGATCCAACCAGTCCATTCTGAAGGAGATCAACCCTGGGATTGCTTTGGAAGGAATGATGCTAAAGCTGAAACTCCAGTACTTTGGCCACCTCATGCGAAGAGTTGACTCATTGGAAAAGACTTTGATGCTGGGAGGGACTGGAGGCAGGAGGAGAAGGGGACGACAGAGGATGAGATGGCTGGATGGCATCACTGACTCGATGAATGCGAGTCTGAGTTAACTCCGGGAGTTGGTGAGGGACAGGGAGGCCTGGCGTGCTGCGATTCATGGGGTAACAAAGAGTAGGACATGACTAAGCGACTGAACTGAACTGAACTGAACTGAACTGAAAAAACTCAGACCAATAAGGATCAAACATTTTTAGAAAATGTTTTGAAAGAAAAAAAAATACAACTTATCAAAATCTGTGGAATCCAGTGAAACTTGTCCTTTGGGAAAAAATTAAGCATTAAATTAATACAATACAAAAATGCCAAATCAGTAACAAAATTCCACCTTAGAAAATTAGAGAAAGAAGATCAAATTAAAGCAAGCACAAAAGCAAGCAAACACACACACAAAAAGATTTGAGTAGAAATTTATAAATGAAACAGGAAATGGAAGAGAAAATCAATAAAACCAGAAATTGGTTCTTCATAAAAATTAATAAAATTGATAAGACCCAAGCCAAACTAATAAAGAAAAAAGACATGAATTACTAATATAAGTACAAATGGAATCATTATTGTGTTAAAGTACATTAAATAAATAATAAAGTATTATAACAATATGACCACAAAATTCATAACTTAAATGAAATGGAACAATTATTTTGAAGGCACAGCTATGAGACTTCACAAAGAGAAATAGAAAACCTGAAGAGCCCAAAATTAATTAAGGAAATTGAATCAATAATTAACATCCTTCAAAAAAATATTCCTAAAAGCTAGATGGTTTTAATGGTAAATTCTATTGAACACTTAAAAAACAAATTGTACCAATTCTCCAAAATCTCCTTCAGAAAATAGAAACAGGAAACATATCTCAACTCATTCCATGAGACCATCATAATCATGATACACATAGCAGAAAAACACATTACAAGAAAGAAGGGGTCATGACAAACATGAATATATCTGTAAACATCTTGAACAAGCATCCTTTAAAAATTGATATGCCAAAATTTATAAAAACTATAATATACCTTGACCAAGTAGGATTAAGAAAAAGCAGAGGAACCAGAGGTCAAATTGCCATTATCCTTTGGACCATACAAAAAACAAAGAGAATTCCAGAAAAATCATGTACTTCTGCTTCACGACTATGCTAAAGCCTTTGGCTGTGTGGATCACAACAAACTGTGGAATATTCTTAAAGAGATGGGAATACCAGACTGCCACCTGAGAAATCTGTATGCAGGTCAAGAAGCAACAACTAGAATCAAACATGGAACAATGGACTGGTTCAAAATCAGAAAAGAAGTGCATCAAGGCTCTATATTGTTATCCTGCTTATTTAACTTATACGCAGAGTATATCATGTGAAATGCTAGGCTGAATGAAACACAAGCTGGAATCAAGATTGCCAGGAAAAATATCAATAACCTCAGATACTCAGATGACACTACCTTTATGGTGGAAAGTGAAGAGGAACTGAAGAGCCTCTTGATGACAGGAGAGAGTAAAAAAGTTGGCTTAAAGCTGAACATTCAGAAAACTAAGATCATGGCATCTGGTCCCATCACTTGGAGGCAAATAGATGGGGAAATAGTGACAGACTTTTTTTGTTCGACTCCAAAATCACTGCAGATGGTGACCACAGCCATGAAATTAAAATTTGCTTGCTCCTAGGAAGAAAAGCTATGACAACCTAGACAGCATATTAAAAATAAGAAACATCACTTTACTGACAAAGGTTCATCTAGTCAAAGCTATGGTTTTTCCAATAGTCGTATATGGATGTGAGAGTTGGACCATAAAGAAGGCTGAGTGCTGAAGAATTGATGCTTTTGAACTGTGGTGATGGAGAAGACTCTTGAGAGTCCCTTGAACTGCAAGGAGATCAACCCACTCAATCCTAAAGGAAGTCTACTTGACTATTCATTGAATGGACTGGTGATGAAGCTGAATCTCCAATACTTTGGCCACTGATGAAAAGAGTTGACACATTAGAAAAGACCCTGATGCTGGGAAACATTGAAGGCAGGAGAAGAAGGGGACAGCAGTGGATGAGATGGTTGGATGGCATCACAGGCTCAATGGACATGAGTTGAACAAGCTTCAGGAAGTGGTGATAGACAGCAAAGCCTGCAGCCATGGGGTCACAAAGAGTGGGACACAATTGAATGACTGAACCGAACTGAACTGAGCTGAAGTAGGATTTAGAAAAGTTATTCAAGGCAGGTTTAGCATTCAATCTAACCAAACATACAAAAAGTCTAGTGAAGAGAAAACATTTGAGCATATCAACTGAAACAGACAAATCATTTGACATAGGCATATCTTGGAGATATTGCAGGGTTCAGTCCCAGACATCACAATAAATCAGACACCACAATAATGAGTCACATCATTAGTAGCTGTCTTGTCTGACTCTGCAACCCCATGGACTGTAGCCTGCCAAGCTTCTCTGTCCATGGAATTCTCCAGGCAAGAATACTGGAGTGGGTTGCCATTTCATTCTCCAAGGGATCTTCCCCACCCAGAAATCTAACCCAGGTCTCTTATATTGCAGGCAGATTCTTTACCACCCAAGACATCAGGGAAGCCCTATGAGTCACATTTCCAGTGCATAAAAAATTGCATTTACACCAGATGCTAAAGCTGAAACTCCAATACTTTGGCCACCTCATGCGAAGAGTTGACTCACTGGAAAAGACTCTGATGCTGGGAGGGATTGGGGGCAGGAGGAGAAGGGGATGACAGAAGATGAGATGGCTGGATGGCATCACCGACACGATGGACATGAGTTTGAGTAGACTCCAGGAGTTGGTGATGGACTGGGAGGCCTGGCATGCTGCGATTCATGTGGTCACAAAGAGTCAGACATGACTGAGTGACTGAACTGAACTGAACTGAATAGTCTATTGAGTGTACAACAGCATTTTTAATCTAAAAACAAAAGAACAATGTACATCACTTAATTTAAAAAATCTTATTGCTAAAAGATGTTAACCATCATCTTATCCTTGAGTGAATCGTAACCGTTACTTCAAAGATCACTGATCACAGATCATCAAAACAAACATTACAATAGTAAACAAGTTTAAAATATTGTGAAAATGAACAAAATGTGATACAGAGACACAAAGTGAGCAAATGCTGTTGGAGAAATGGTGCCTATAAATTTGTTCAATGAAGGACTGCAGCAAACCTTCAATGTGTTAAATATATATATATATACTTGGGAAGAGAAATAAAGTGAAGCATACTAAAACTAAGTAGTCTTGTACTAATTTACTTGTAAAAGCTCTCAATATAGTAAGAATTGAGAGTAATTTTTTCATTTTGATAAAGAATGTCACTTGTAGGGAATATGCTATGCACAGGGCTCTACTGCAATTAACAGGGCTTCTTTGAAAAATAAGAATGATTTTCTCATCACCCCCAGGCGAAGGACTGGGAGCAGTAAAAGGTACATCTTGGAAAGTCATCTTGAAAACAAGATGCCAAATACTGACGTGACTGATGGAAAACCGTTAGTGCCTATTCTCATGACCAGAGCCTTGAGGGAGTTGTTGAGAAAGGGCGTCACTAACTGAAGGGCTAAACAGAATCATGAAAGGCCTGAAGGTTTGACATTGAGGACTGTGCTTTGCATATCTTTATCCCTGATCTGAGACTGTAAAAAACAGATATCTCTAAAGCACAAATAAGGAAGTAGAAGTTAATAATAAAAGGCAGGCAAGGATTAGGATCTGGGCTTTGGCCTGCAAATGGCATCAGCTCCCTGATCCCCACCTAATTTCTGAGTCTTGTTTTTCCTTATGCTTCTGCGGCACCACTCCCTCAGGTCAGTTCATTTTGAGGCTGGTCCCAACAGACAACAAACAGTTGTCACTTGACATTATATTTAACAGTGAAAGACTGGATGCTTTCCCCCTTACAAGACAGTTCAGTTCAGTTCAGTCACTCAGTCATGCCCGACTCTTTGTGACCCCATGAATCGCAGCACGCCAGGCCTCCCTGTTCATCACCATCTCCCAGAGTTCACTCAGACTCACATCCATCGAGTCTGTGATGCCATCCAGCCATCTCATCCTCTGTTGTCCCCTTCTCCTCCTGCCCCCAATCCCTCCCAGCATCAGAGTCTTTTCCAGTGAGTCAACTCTGCATGAGATGGCCAAAGTACTGGAGTTTCAGCTTTAGCATCATTCCTTCCAAAGCAATCCCAGGGTTGATCTCCTTCAGAGTGGACTGGTTGGATCTCCTTGCAGTCCAAGGGACTCTCAAGAGTCTTCTCCAACACCACAGTTCAAAAGCATCAATTCTTCGGTGCTCAGCCTTCTTCACAGTCCAACTCTCACATCCATACATGACCACTGGAAAAACCATAGCCTTGACTAGGCGGACCTTAGTCAGCAAAGTAATGTCTCTGCTTTTGAATATACTATCTAGGTTGGTCATAACTTTCCTTCCAAGGAGTAAGCATCTTTTAATTTCATGGCTGCAATCACCATCTGCAGTGATTTTGGAGCCCCTAAAAATAAAGTCTGACACTGTTTCCACTGTTTCCCCATCTATTTCCCATGAAGTGATGGGACCGGATGTCATATCTTCGTTTTCTGAATGTTGAGCTTTAAGCCAACTTTTTCACTCCCCACTTTCACTTTCATCAAGAAGCTTTTTAGCTCCTCTTCACTTTCTGTCATAAGGGTGATGTCATCTGCATATCTGAGGTTATTGATATTTCTCCCAGCAATCTTGATTCCAGCTTGGGTTTCTTCCAGTCCAGCGTTTCTCATGATATATTCTGCATAGAAGTTAAATAAGCAGGGTGACAATATACAGCCTTGATGCACTCCTTTTTCTATTTGGAACCAGTCTGTTGTTCCTGTCCAAATCCCAGCTTTGTGTTGGAAGTTCTAACTAGTGAAACAAGAAAAAAAAAAAAATATATATATATATATATATATATGCATATCCTAAAGGAAATCAACCCTAAATTCATTGGAAGGAATGATGATGAAACAAGCTCCAGTACTTTGGCCACCTGATGTGAAGAGCTGACTCATTGGAAAAGACCCTGATACTGGGAAATATTGAAGACAAAAAGCTGAAGGGAGCAGTAGAGGATGAGATGAATCTCAAAATTTTCCCAGTCTCTACCTATTACCCATGTCCAAAGCTTCCTCAATATTTTAGATATTTGTTTTAGCAGCATTGCCACTTCTGGTACCAATTTTCTTAGTATGTTCAGGTTGCTATACAAATTACCTCAGACTGGAGAGCTTATGAACAACAGAAATCTATTTCTCAGTTCTGTAAGCTGAGAGTTCAATAGATTCAGTGTCTAGTGGGAGCCTTCTTCCTTACTTAAGGTCATTCTCACTGCCACCTCACATAGAAGGGGAAAGGAACTTTCATGGGCTTTTATTGTAAGGACTCCAGTACCATCAAGAGTCTTCCACTCTCATAACATAATGTGTCAGGGAATGTTTAACAGTAGGATTCCTGTGTGCTCTTTTCTGTCTCTCATGAGCCCTCTGTTCCTTATCAGTTCCTGGTAACAGGAACAAGTGGAGCAGCATGCTGCTCCCAGGACTGAGGTCATGAGACAGAATGCATGCACGCATTTTCTTCCTTAGCTTTTCCATATGGTGAAAGTGATTATTTATGACTCTCTTTTGATATGGATTGTCTTCTCGCTTGATGACCTCTATTACTCCTTGTTTCCTTGGTAACTTGTAAGTCTGATCTTTTGATCTTTATCTTTGCTGAAGAAGCTACCTTGGAAAACAGTATATATACTCACACAGAGTTCAATAAAGTACCTTTGTTCCACTAGAGACTTAGGTCCCCGTGTCCTTCTCTCTCTCTCTCTCTCTCTCTCTCTCTCTCTCTCTCTCTCTTTCTCTCTCTCTTTCTGACTAACTTCTCTGGAGCATGGAAACCTGCCGAGCTCACTTTCCTGCCCGGGCTTTCAACACCTCCTCGAGAGGATGCCCTGTGCCTTCATAAGCAGTACAAGCCCTGTTCTATGGCTTTATTGGTTTTCTGCATAACCAAGAGAATGTTAGTCTCTTTCCTTCTTTCACTTTCTTATCGTTGACTCCAGACCACCAGGTTCTGGTCCATTAAAGGACCACAACACTAATGATCTTCCAAAGGCCCCACCTCTTTATGCAATCATCTTAGAGGTTAAGATTTCCACATATTAATTTAGGGGCACACACACACTTACAAGGGCTTCCCTAGTGGCTCAAATGGTAAAGAATCTGCCTGCAATGCAGGATACCCAGGGTCCGTCCCTGGGCTGGGAAGATCCTTTGGAGAAGGACATGAAAACCAAGTATTCTCCAGTTTTCTTGCCTGGAGAACCCCATGGACAGAGGAGCCTGGCAGGCTATAGTTCATAGGATCACACAGAGTCAGATACATTAAAGTGACTTAGCACACATTCACACACTTAGAAATAGTATGACATTAATTAAAACGGACTTATCAAGTCATGAAAACATGTAGATGAATACTAAATTTTATTAAGCCTTAATTTTTACTGAGCCAAAAAGAGCCAGTCTGAAAAAGCTAAATATTAATATGATATCACTTAAATAACATTCTGAAAAAGAGAAAACTGTAGAAACAATAAAAAGGCCAGTTGTTGCCAGGGGTTGGGGGTGTGGTTGAATTGGTAAGAAATATAGAATTTTTACATTAGTGAGACTAAATGTATAATATTGTAATAATGAATACAAGGTAGAATGAACAAACCCAATTCATAGAATTTTATAGCACTAAAGGTAAACCTCAGTGTTTGAAAAATTTGAAAATTTTCTTTAGGAGGTTGGAGAATCCCAGAATAGGATGCTGTGGGTTACAAAGTAATTTAAATATATTACAAATGCATGAAAAACCTCACAGAATGGGTTCAGAGAATAAGCTTCTTACCTAAATAAATCTGGAAATGAATTGAGTCTATCAATTCAGTTCAGTTCAGTCGCTCAGTCGTGTCTGACTCTTTGTGACCCCATGAATCGCAGCACGCCAGGCCTCCCTGTCCATCACCAACTCCCGGAGTTCACTCAGACTCACATCCATCAACTCAGTGATGCCATCCAGCCATCTCATCCTCTGTCATCCCCTTCTCCTCCTGCCCCCAACCCCTCCCAGCATCAGAGTCTTTTCCAATGAGTCAACACTTCGCATGAGGTGGCCAAAGTACTGGAGTTTCAGCTTTAGCATCATTCCTTCCAAAGAAATCCCAGGGCTGATCTCCTTCAGAATGGACTGGTTGGATCTTGCAGTCCAAGGGACCCTCAAGAGTCTTCTCCAACACCGCAGTTCAAAAGCATCAATTCTTATCATATATATATTCTTATCATATATATATTCAATACAGATATATATATAATACAATATTATATATCTGTCATATATATTTTATATATTATGTATAAGCTATAACATATATACTTATATATAGTAAATAAAATATATAATACTAAATATTATACATACTAATATATATGCTAATATACTAATATTATATATACTAGTATATACTAATAATCAGATAATTATATCTATAATTACATATAATATATAATTGTGCATTATATATATTATATATGATTATATATTCTATGTAAAATACATATTATATATCATGTTATACATATAGTATAATAATTATAAAGCATATCATCATATTATATATACAAATATATTATATAGTACATAGCATTTATACATACATATTTATGTATATATATATGGGATTTTCCAGGCAGGAGTGCTGGAGTGGGGTGCCATTGCCTTCTCTGATATTATACATATTTTATATAATATAATGTATTATGTTCCATTATATAATACATATAATGTAAAACATATATAATAATATAAAATAATTATATGTAACAATAATATAATATAATATTTATTAATAATATATTATATTTATTTAATATATAATTATATTTTTCAATTATATATTTCTATTAATATAATTATATTAATTAAATATAATTTATAATATATAAATTATATATTTTATAGTATTATATAACATATATGTATATGTTATATTATAATATAATATAAAATTATATAATATAGAATATATTATATACATTATATATAAAATATGTATTATACATTATACATTATATATAATGCATTATATGTATTAATATGTATTTAATAAAGCTTTTATTATAAATTATAAATATTATATAAAATTATAAATTTTATATAATTCTAAAATTATAAATTTAATTTTTATAATACAAGATATATTATATTATTATTATATATTAAATAATATTATAAATTATGATATTATATGTTATATATATCATATATATTATAGAGTTATATATCTATATATACTTATAGAAACCCTGGAGTTGTTGATGGACAAGGAAGCCTGGTGTGATGCGGCTCATGGGGTCACCAGTAGTCAGGCACGCCTGAGCAACTGAACTGACTGAATGTACTTCACTTTGTCTCACAGATTCTAGGCCCATCCTATTGACATAACTGCCCAGAGCAGATTCGTTGCCAGCCTTGTTTACTGCATCTCCAGTATCTTGGACACTGTCTGGCATTTATTTAGTAATACTGAGTGCGTGTTGATTAAGTGAATAAATTTACAAATGCATAAATGACTTAAATGAGAGTGCTACCTGAAGTTTATAAAAGAAAAAGTATGATCTTCAGACCCGACTCCAGGTCAAGGCATTTTTAAAATCTATGTTTCCCACCCCTATTTTATTGTTAACTGTGCCTTGAATCAGTTATATAGCTGTATATATTCATCTCTCCCCTCTCTCTTTCTTTGCTTCAGTCTGTCCAAGGGGATGTATAGCATCTTTTGACTAGACAAAACTATATGGATGTTTTTAAATTTTTTTATGCCCAGCATATGGGATCTTAGTTGCCCCATGGGGATGGAATCAGGGCCCCTTGTAGTGGGAACATGGAGTCTTAACCACTGACCTGCTAAAAATGTCACCAAAACTATACAGATTGATCCATGTAATAACATTCATCAACATATCAGAATTTTTTAAAAGTCACACAATTTTGCATATTTTAGCTTTATAGTGTGTAGTCGGGAACTCTTGGCAGCTGGTAAATTTAGAATCCCTGCAGCACAGCATAAGAGTGGGAATTTTGGAAGCTCAACACTTAACGTCTTCAGTTTGAGTTCACCAAAGATTCACACCATCAGTAAGCTCTACAAAGCCCTGCACTAAACACATTGTCTCCTTAACCAGTCAGTAGGCTTTCAATTGAGCAGCTATTTTTATTTATTTTTATTTTCTAAAGCCACTATTTTTAATACTGATTTCTCATTAAACAGAAGAAATGTACATAATGCATAGGTAGTTATTCTCTTTCTATTATATTAACATTTTAATACTTGACCCTAACAAAGCCCAGGAGAGGAAACAGCAAACTGGTATGAAGTACCTGCCAGCTAAAAGAAACATAGTGGATCAACCTCAGATTATGGGAGATGATAAAAGGAAAATAAGTCCATATAAAACCAGCATCAAGCTGGGCCTGAATGCACATTAGTTCACTGAGGTCACACAACTATGAGATAAAACAGTTGGACAGAACTGAGTGACTAAGCACAGCACACACGTACCCCCCAAACATCATTATGATTGTAAAAGTGTATTATTTTACCTAATGCAAAGCCATTTAGAAATAATTTCTTGCTCAATAAAGATGTTTTCCTTACAAAATTTAATGCACATTATTTTGGCCAAAGCAACAGTGGAAGCTGATTACATGTCAGCTACATTAGACAGAGTGTCCTGCTTTATAATTGCTCTGCTGGCCTGAAAATCCTGGAGTAAGATTATGTGACAGCTGTTTCCCTGTTTCTCCATCAAATTGAGATGTTTGTTTCATAAAACAACCCTGTGACCAGAGATTGCCTTTAATAGGCAACTAATAGATTTAATGAAATAAGGGAAATGGAAAACAATGACACAAAATGTATAACTCTAATTGTTCTTGTCCTATTATTTTTATACCTTTATTCGGTAATAACTGTGTGTGTAGCATGTATGTGGACTTGTATTTCTAGAAATATTCTCATATAATACATATAAATGTATGAGTAAATGTATATATATATATTTTTTCTTATATGACTTAATAAAATAATAGAAAAATAGGAAGAGCTCATAAGGAAAAATGATAGAGTAAGGAATATAATCCACTATATAAACATTTTACTTGCCCTCTATAATATTCAGAGAGTATATTTCTCTATAGTGCAAAACTGTAACATATACTTTAAATCAACAAGTATACCATAAATCTAAACATTTAATTTTAATTAATGTCTAGAACAATATTTTACAAAATATTTAAAAAATTTTTGTACCATTTTAAACATGCTGAAGTCCTGCCTCTCTCATTACTTCTCTACCGTTTTATATTAACACGTATCATTGTATTTTAAATTTTTTATATAATTCCTATGTTTTTATATTTGTCCACTGATGAAGTATCTATTTCTCATACTAAACCAAGTGTTTCAAAGGAGAAGGTAATCTCTTTCCCCTTCTTTGCTTTTCTAGCACCTGAAAAGTGTGTGTATGTTGATCTTTAGATCAAAAAAGAGTTGAGGCTGAAGATGTTATCATGGATATAGGTGATATTTAGTTGGATAAGATCTCCTAAGGGCTCCGTATCTCATTGGTTAGAGGACCAGTCTTATAAACCAGGGGTGATTTGGTGCCTCTTGTTCACCCCTGCTTTAGGGGCTTCCCTGGTGGCTCAGATTGTAAGAATATGTCTGCAATGCAGGAGACAGGGATTCCATCTAGGCAGGAAAAAATTAATTGGTGGTAAGAATTGGAGTCAGCAAAGAAAACTGAACAAAAATCTTTCAATCCTTCCATAAAGAGGTCTATAGAGGGATGTTCTTGAAGCTAAGTGAAGTACTTCCACTTGTTATATATAGAAATCTACATGTTTTATAAAAATACTTTCATTTTCATGATACACACCAATGAATACATCACAGCTTTACATAATTTTCATGGCATGAACTATAAATCCATATTTTACTTTATCCTAAAGAATCTGAATAGGATGCAATGCTTGAAAGTGATAGAATTATTAGCATAACCTAAAATTTATTCTGTATGATAAAAATAATAAACCAATCAAATTTTACATCATAGTGACATAAACTGCAAGTTGGGAGACTACAGACTGTAGCTACCATGCCTGAGCCAGTTCAGCAAATATATTTTGAGAATTTTATAGTAAAATTCTGAGCAGACTCAAAATTTTAAGTGTAGTGATAGTATGACAACACTTTTTGTATATTAAAATATTATAAACCTAAGAAAATATATAATGGCTTTTGAACTAAAATGTTTTGATTGACTTTATAGTTATGTATAAAAATACAAATGTGCAGAAAATGATATCAAAGGGCTTCTATGTATAAACCTCAAAAACCATCTTGTAGGACTTCCTCTTGTTTTGGAGGATTATTGTCTTGACCTGTTTTAATCCATAAATATTCTGAAAAGATCTCTATAAATTCTGAGATTCTAAATCAAATACTAACAAGAAATTTACTATTTTTATCTACAAGCTAAATTGTTTGTCAAAGAGTAATGAAAATATTAAACCAAAACACTAAATATCAAATTATATTAACATATTCATAGTAATTTAGATATAATAGAAATACAGTGTCACTCATTTTTAAGGAAAATTGCAGCATCAAAAATTACATGTATTTCCATATTTTTACTCTTCAATAGAATATAAGGATTGGTATGACAATTCTCAAAATTTGACATAGATAAAAAGCAGAGGAAGCCTACTTATGGTGATGCACCCCCAACCATCACCTCTATCTCTACCCCAAGCATATTAGGTATTAAAAAAGCAAGCTGAAAAAATGTTTATTCTGAAAACAAAACAAAAACATGTAATTGACCACTTCATGAGGCTATCGGTAACATATATGTGAAATATTAATCTCTGTACATGTATTATGGAGGTTGGAAGATTTGAGATCTTCAGGGAAGACTGAAGCCTAAAGACCCAGGGAGAGTTATGCTCAAGTTTGAGTCTAAAGCAGTCTGGGTAAAGAATTCCTTCTTCCTTGGTGACCTCAGTCTTTTCTCTAAGACCATCAGTTAATCAAATGAGACTCATCCAGATTATGGTGGTAATCTTCTGTACTCAAAGTCTACAGATTTAAATGTTAATCAATCTGCTAAATATTTTCATAGCTGTATTTAAACTGATGTTTAGCAAACAACTGGATACCATAGCCTAGTCAAGTTGACATATAAAATTCCATTACGCATGGAAAGGTAACAAGTGAAGCAGACAGAGCTTAGAGGCTACACTTTGAACTAAACCTTTGCAACAAAATCTGCAATATTGCCAATATCACTATAGATCCATCTATATAAACACAAATATAAACACATAATTTAATTTTGGTCTGAGAAACTTAGGAAGACAGACGAAATTGAAATCAAAATAGTAGCCTTAAGAAGTATAATCTGGAACACAAAAAATGCACATTAAAGATGAGTCTACAAAATACATCCGAAAATATGTAATGAAACTTGATACTAAGAGAGCTAACAAATAAAAAATTTGAGACAAATCTGTTTAGAATTCTAAGCAAGACAACCTTCAAAGAGCTATCCAATGAATATATATGTATCCTCAAGGTGATAACGAATATATTTAATTGAAAATGCAAATAATTATGAAAATTAACTTCACGTGACATAAGCCAGTAGCAATGAAGATGGACAAATTAAAAATACTAGAAATACAGTCTTCAAAACAGTATAATATTGGTAAAAGAAGAGACAAATAGATCAATGAAATGGAATAAAGAGTACAGAAATAAACACACAAATATAGCAAACTGGTATTTAACAAAGAAGCAAAAGTATTATAACAAATTGTGCTGGACAACTGGACATACACATGTAAAAAAAATTTTAAAAACTCTATACAGAACTTACACCCTTTAGGAAGATTAACTCAAAATGAATCATAGACCTAAATGTAAAATGCAAATCTGTGAAACTCTTAGAAGATAATATAGCAGAAAATCTAGTTTTGCATTTGCAAAAACTTTTTAGTTACAACACCAAAAGCATAATCCATGAAGAATTGCTTAGCTGGACTTCATTAAAATGAAAAATTTCTGTTCTGCAAAAACACTTGTCAATGGGGAAATAAACTCTAAACTAGAAGAAAATATTTGCAAGCCACAGGCAACAAAGAATTTATCCAAAATATTTAAAGAACTCAACATTCAAAAGTAAGCAAACATACAATTTAATAATAATTAAAAAAAGGGACAAATATCTTAATGGACACTTCACCAAAGAAGATGTACAGATGGCAAATAAGCTTATGAAAGCATACACCACATTATATGTCATTAAGGAATTTGAAATTCAAACAATAATAAGTACCACTTCCCTGGTGGCTCAGACGGTAAAGCGTGTGTCTATGATGTGGGAGACCCGGGTTTGATCCCTGGGTTGGGAAGATCCCTTGGAGAAGGAAATGGCAATCCACTCCAGTACTCTTGCCTGGAAAATCCCATGGACAGAGGAGCTTGGTAGGCTACAGTCCATGGGGTCGCGAAGAGTCAGACACGACTGAGCGACTTCACGTTCACGTTCACACACCTATTAAAATAACCAAAATTCAAAACACTGGCAATACCAAATGCTGGTGAGGATGTAGAGCAACAGGAATTTTAATTTATTGCTGGTAAGAATGCAAAATGATGCAGCCACCTTGTTAGACAGTTGGGCAGATTCTTACAAAAGTAAATATTCTCTTGCCATACAATTCAGCAATCATGCTTCTTGGGTTGAAAGTTTATGTTGTTACAAAAACCCACACAGATCTTTATAGCAGTTTTATTCATAATTGCCAGAATATAGATGCAAACAAAGATGGCTTTCCAAAGGCAAATGCATAAATAAACTTTGATACATCCAAAAATTAAATATTATTCATAGCCAAAAATGACTCAGCTGTCAAGCTGTGAAAAGACATGGAATAATTATGAATCCATCTTGCTAAAGGAGATAAGCCAGTCTGGAGTGGATATTTTATTTCCAACTATATGACTTCCTGGAAAAGACAAAACTACAGAGGTAATAATAAGATCAGTGGTCACCAGGCATTAGTGGGGAGAGATAAATAGGTGAGGCACAGAGGATTTTTAGGGCAGCTAAACAACTCTGTATGATACTATAATGGTGCCTACATGTTACTGTGCATTTGCTCAAATCCGTAGAATGCACAACACCAAGAGTGAACTCTAATGTAAACTATGGGCTCTAAATGAAAATGATATATTCAAGTAAGATCATGGATTGTAACTAATGTACCACTTTGGGTAAGGAGTTATACTTTCCTCTCAATTTTGCTTTAACTTAAAACTGTTCTGAAAATAAAGTCCACCTGAAAAATTCTAGAAATAAAAAGAAGTCATTGAGACAAACATGTCACACAGTAGACTGAATTTTAAATCAATTAAGATAAAATTGACTAATTGAAATACAAAACAAAATTTGTACAAAGATTCTAAAAACTATGAAAAATGCTCCCATAAGACATAGAAGCTAGATTAGATGGCTCCTATATATGCCTATAATGAATTCCAGAACAGAAAATGTTTGATTTGAGCTAGTATTCTATGTATTAAAGCTGGTATTTTATCAGAAGAAAAATGTAAACAGTCAATATTACTCAGATTAAAAGCAAACTCTTGCATCCTGAACAATCAAATTCAATTCATACAAATATTATGGAAAAAATAAATAAACCAAACATGATGAAATAGGAAAAGGAAGGCAGTAAAGGACTAAGGTAGAAGAATAGCCTTATAAATAAAAATACAAAATAAAGTAGTAGAAACGAAGCTCCATTTTATTAGTATGATAAACAAATGTGGATTTACCTATAAGACCATCAAAAAGGATAAATTTTAGATGAAAGTGGAAAAGTTTTTTCTAAAGTCATTGTACCATAATAAAAATTAGTTTTGTAGTTATGGTTTTGCTCCTTAAAGTAAGCCATGACGTGACATTGAACCATTTGGATATTTAAGTTTTGGTAGGATTTGGAACATAAAAATTTACCATATTTAAGCATTAATTCAATTCTATTAATTAATAACATAGTTATCATTTCTTCCATAAAAGTAAATACAGTTACAATAATTATAATCAGAGGTATTGGTGTCTGACTGGGTTTTAATCCCCTTTCTCTCATTCACACACTGTTAAGGCACATTACTTACCCTCTATGTTTTCCATTTTCTTTTAAAATAACAGTATCCACTTCACAGGGTAATTATTAGTGTGAACTAGGCTGAGATAGACAAAGTGCTTAAGCAATGGCTGAATGTGATAGACTTTCTGTAGTAGCTCTTATAGTATGCCCACTACTTATGAACGCACTCTGTTCTGAGAGTGTGTTTGTAAGCCCAATTTGTTCATAAGTCCAACAAAGTTAACCCAGGTACCCGACTACACAATCAGCTATATAGTACTGTTCTGTAATAGGTGTATAATAGTTTTCACACAAATAGTACATAAGATAGAAAAACACAGAAAATAAAGAGAATGTTTTAATCTTACAGTATGATATCATGAAAGGTACAGTAGTACGGTACAACAGCTGGCATATAGGGACATGTTCTCATCTTTGAAATGTCACAATTTGAAGGTTCAAATGTCGGGAACTCACTGTAGTATCCTCCAAGATAACATTCCTTAGAGAAAATACTAGATCTTTCCTAACTTAACATGTCATTAACCAAACAGCAAACCATGTTTGCCAATACAGTCATCTTCTCTCTCTCTCTCTCTTTTTTTTTTTTTTTAACATATATTAGCATTTTAGAGTGACAGACCAAAACATTGAGACAGTAATTAAGTTTTGGAAAAAGAGATTGTTTTATATCAGCTATTATCTCTTTAAATATTTTCTCAGATCTTTTCTCTCTCTCTTCTCCTTCTGGGACTCCTATAATATGAATTTGGTGCATTTAATGTTGTCCCAGAGGTCTCTTGGTTTGTCTTCATTTCTTTTTTCTTTTTTCTATATTCGGTTCTGTGGCAGTGATATCAACCATTCTGTTCTCCAGGTCATTTATCTGTTCTCCTGGCTCAGTTATTCCACAATTTATTCCCTCTACTATATTATCCATCTCTGTTTGTTTGTTCCTTAGTTCTTGTAGGTCTTTGGTAAACATTTCTTGCTTCCTCTCCATTATTTTCCCAAGATCCTAGATCATCTTCACTATCGTTATTCTGAATTCATTTTCTGAAAGGATGCCTATCTCCACTTCATGTCGTTGTTTCTCTAGGGTTCTATTTTGTCTCTTCATCTGGGACATAAGTTTCTGCTTTTTCATGCTGATTATCTTTCTGTAATACGGTTTACATTTTAGTAGCTGTGGGACTCTTGTTCTTCTGGTCTCTTCTGTCTGCCCTCTGATGGAGGACCTGATGGGAAGAACTGGCAGTGGGAAAAACTGGGTCTTGCTCTGGTGGGCAGGGCCTTGCTCAGTAAGTCTTTAATCCAATTATCTCCCTCCCTGTTAATTGTTTGCCTTGAAGTAATCCAGCCTTTGATTCATTAACTTATATACAGAGTACATCACGAAAAATGCTGGGCTGGAGGAAGCACAAGCTGGAATCAAGATTGCTGGGAGAAATATCAATAACCTCAGATATGCAGGTGACACCACCCTTATGGCAGAAAGTGAAGAAGAACTAAAGAGCCTCTTGATGAAAGTGAAAGTGGCTTAAAGTTCAACATTCAGAAAACGATGGCATCCAGTCCCATCACTTCATGGCAAATAGATGTGGAAACAGTGTCAGACCTTATTTTCTGGGCTCCAAAATTACTGCAGATGATGACTTGCAGCCATGAAATTAAAAGATGCTTGCTCCTTGGAAGGAAAGTTATGACCAACCTAGACAGCATATTAAAAAGCAGAGACATTACTTAGTCAACAAAGGTCCGTCTAGTCAAGGCTATGGTTTTTCCAGTGGTCATGTATGGATGTGAGAGTTGGACTATAAAGAAAGCTGAGCCCCGAGGAATTGAAGCTTTTGAACTGTGGTGTTGGAGAAGACTCTTGAGAGTCCTTTGGACTGCAAGGAGATCCAACCAGTCCATCCTAAAGGAGATTAGTCCTGGATGTTCATTTGAAGGACTGATGTTGAAGCTGAAACTGGCCACCTTATGTGAAGAGCTGACTCATTTGAAAAGATCCTGATGCTGGGAAAGATTGAGCGCAGGAGGAGAAGGGGATGACAGAGGATGAGATGGTTGGATGGCATCACCAACACAATGGACATAGGTTTGGGTGGACTCCAGGAGTTGTTGAAGGACAGGGAGGCCTGGCGTGCTGCGGTTCATAGGGTTGCAAAGAGTCGGACATGACTGAGCGACTAAACTGAACTGAACCCAGCCCTGTGGTGTATGGGCTCTGAGATAGCATTAATGGCAACTTCAGAGACGGCTTATGCCAAGGGAGACCTTTCCAAACTGCTGCTGCCTGTGCCCCTGTCCTTATGGTGAGCCCCTGCTGACCAAAGGTTTCACAGAAGGCCCTCCGACACTAGCAAATAGTTTTGGCCCAGTCTCCCATGAGATTACTGCTCCTTTGCTATGGGTCTTGATGCTTGCAAGATTTTGTTTGTGCCCTCCAAAACTGAGTCTCTGTTTCCCCTAATCCTATGGAAGTCCTATAAGCAAATCCCACTGGTCTTCAAGGTCAGATTCCCTGGGATTCCCAGTCTCTTTATTGGATCAGACCAGGCTGGAAGTGGGATTCATAACATTCACAACAGTTGGAGAACTTCTGTTTTCTAGCTTGTGAGTCATCCACTCAGCGGATATGAGATTTGATTGCTATTTTCTGCCTGGGCTATTACAATAGACATGAAATTCCAGTGTTCACAATGGCCTTCCAATGTCACGTTTCTCTCATCTGTAATTAAATTCCCAAGGACTGCTTTAAGGAATATTATCTTGAAACATAACTCCAAATAATATACTTTTCGGTGATTCTTCTGGGTTTACAGGATGTCAGAACCTTTTGTCTGTATTTAAGGCCTTCATATCCTGACCACGACTAATCTTTCCATCTTCATTTACATATAGTTTTATTATGCACTTAAGATTTACTCTCACATCTCAGCTTCTGCTCATTGCAGAAACTATGTTTGAAGTGCATTCCTTCCTTACAAAATGAAAGCTTTCCCCTTCTTCCAGGCCTACTTAAAATACTAAGTCTACTGAAAAATTTTCCTTAAAAACATTCTCAAACACAACAACAATACTCTTCAATCCACAGACCCGTACCTCTCATGACAAATGGAAACTTTCCATTTTGAATTAAAGTTATGTTTTATACATGTAAAAGGCTCTGTTTAGTTTCCCACCAATTTTCCTTCCAAACTGAAGACTGTTGACTTCTTAAAACAACAACATTTTGTCTTTACATTTGTTGTATACAGTGTATTGTCTGACACATATACTTTTTAATGGTAGATCAAACTCTCTGCTTTAAGAGGATATATTTTGCTCTCAAATTCTTTGTCTAAATGTACAGTGGAAATCCCTTTGCTATAAATTAACTTCGTATAGTAATCGACAATGATATATTTAGGCTTTATTCACTGTTTTGTTACAATTTATATAATCTATATCATAATGTTCTTGATCCTGCAGTGGAAGTGGAGACTTTTACCCTCAGGCAGAGACCTAATTTTGTATGCCTCAAGAAAATCAAATCAGAAGTTAGCATATAAGAAAGTAATATGTGTAAATAATGTGACTAATACATATATACATGTGAAATTTTATATGTGAGATAGATGAAATGCAATATTTATCACCTTATATTTAAATAAGGTGAATATCTATTTTTGCATATATGGACAAATAGATATTCTGTTTAAAATCTGGTTACTCTTACCTAACATAAAATATCAGGGTCAAAAGAGCTCTGAGAAGCATACATATTACAGTCAACAGTTGCTAATT
This sequence comes from Ovis aries, assembly GCF_016772045.2. Lineage (NCBI taxonomy): Eukaryota > Metazoa > Chordata > Mammalia > Artiodactyla > Bovidae > Ovis > Ovis aries. The sequence goes on from NC_056059.1 coordinate 3,565,565, forward strand.
AGCCTGTTCTTTTTTGGGAGGAGCAATCTGTGAGGCATGTAGGATTATTCCTCCACCTTGAATGGAAGCCAGGCCCCTTGCAGTGGAAGACTGAAGTCTTAACTACTGGACCTCCAAGGTAGTCCTGATGCTAATTATTGTTCTAATGAAAGCAATTGCATCTAACTCTTAGTGACCTCTGAATAAAGTTCTTTCTAAATGAAACTCTCCTCTTTAGGTTATTTTTTTTTAAAAGTAAAGCTTCATGGTTGAGCTTTCCCCAAAATTTATATTTAAATTATACTTATGATACTCAAATGGTATAGAAAACATGATGATCTTAGCAGTCATAACTTTTCCTTACCCAGTAGAATGTATACCTAGTAAAAAGTAAATTTTAGGACTTCAAAAAATGCTTAATTATGCTGGAGATGATCTGACAATTTGGTATGGCCTTTCTAAATTCAAAATTTTTCACCTACCACTGGACAATATTCCTTAAGAAATTCTTGGTAGCATACTAATCAGACAACTAGATGTGACTTTTAAAATAGGACTTAGACATTTAGTTACACAAATGATTTATTACATAATCTTTGACTTTGATAATAGAAGGGAGGTAATTTAGGCAGTAGCAATACATATATCCAGTTCACTCTATTTTACCACGCTGCTTGAATTTACACCTTTACATTCAATATTCTCCTTACATTTTTTACTAATTTGAGGTGAGGATTCAAGTCATTTCAAAACAAAGGTCAGCAGAAAACTTCTGTTTCTGGCTAAGAAAAGTAGTGTTTAGCCAAATAATTCCTCCATAGGAATTATCTAGAAATCTAGAAAAATTGCAAATGTATTTATTTACTAATTTGATGGCTTAATAATTTTTGTTTTATTTAAAGGCAGCAGAATGTTGCTGAGACAATTATGAAAGGTTACATTTTATAGAGTGTGAGTGTGGGGAGATGAGCAGATGTCAGCCATTTCTTCTTTTAGGATATTTCTGTTTCTAGGTATTTGGAAACAGGCTGGTGTAAGCACAGGGCTTGAGAAAAAGATGACAGTTGAGCATCAGAGAAGATCAGCAAGTGTTCTGAATTTTTGTGTGACTGAAGACATGAAATTTGGAGTTGAGAATGTACAAGATTCTGGTAAAAAGAAAGATTAAGGAACTGAGTGTAAATGCAGATGAGTTTTTCAATCAAGATATTTTCAAATTATAAACAATGTAAGTAAAAGTGAAGAAAGTGAGTCAAAACTTTCTGAAAAACATAATAGAATTTTCTTTTGTCTCAATGTGCTGAATGGACAAAGATTCTAAGGTTCAGACCCCAGTGGGAGGCCAACTCAGTGAATATCTCAGTGATTTGGAATCACTGGAGGGATATGATGAGAAGTAGGTGGTGAGTGTAAAACACATAAGACATATTATTACTGCAACTGTAGCTCATCTCAAAATCAGCAAGTTCGTAATTAGAGTCAGTTCATCAGTTCCTCAGCTAGGAACAGATTCGAGAAAAAGCTTTGATAGAAGAAGTTACACAATTTAGAACATATACTCTTCAAACAACATCAAATATTTACTGAAATTACTAGAGTTGCCAAAAGATAGGACCAAATGACCAAAATATAAGAGAAAATTCAGTCAATAGAAGTAAGATGAGAATTTTAAAGTGTCTGTGTTTAATATCTGTAATGAAATACAGGAAGAGGTAGAAAAAAAGAATAATACCAGAGAATCTGTACAATTTTAAGTGAAGTGCAATGTTTAACATAGTTTCTTCCAAGATTTTATGTGTGTATATAACATAAGCTCAAACTACATTGAAGCTACTATATAGAAAAGCCATCGTTTTAAGATATAATGTCATGAGTTGTATCTCTCTTGAATTCTTGAAGTGCTAATTGGGGAAATTCAGAATAAACATTGAACAATACTGGAACATGTTTTTACCAGGGAAATTTGACTCAATAAATGTTTAAAATAAAATGTAGCAAAGATCTTTATTGGAGATAATCTTTCACTTAGGCTGATATTTTCTAGTAGAAATATATAAACATATATATATATATGTATATATATGGTAACTCTTGAACTCTCTCTTTATTCCATATTAGCTGCTTAAAGGAAAGAGTGGACTTTATGGCTGGCAGTTGTAGTAGAAAGAATTCTAAGATGGCTCCCAAAATTCCCAGACCTTGGTATTAACATGCTCCATAATCTCTTTCCCTTGTTTGTAGGAAGAACTGATTGATGGAATTCACTCCCATGATGATGTTACACTAAATGACAAAGGTGAATGCATTTTACAGATAAAAGCAGTCTTTAATCAGTTTGACATTGAATTAATCAGAAGAAAAAAATATTCTAGGCTGGCCTGCCTTATCAGGTAAATCCTTAAAAGACTGTTCAGGCTCTTGTTGAGATCAGAGAGATGCTCCATCTGGTCCTGAATAAAAAACCTACCATGTGTTCAAGAAATAAGCTCTGTCCATAGTCACATGAGCTTAGGAGAGGGCCCGGAGCCTCAGCCCTGCCCAATGTGACATTGTAGGATGTGATTCCCTGCACCCAGTACCCATAACAGACATGCCTGGTCTTCTGACATATGTGTGAGGTAATATGTGAGTGTTGGTTTAAACCAGTAAGTCTGTAGTAATTTCTATGCATTGATGGACAGTTAATACAGTAAGTTTAGAATAAGTCTGTAAGAAAACATTGCTCAATATTTTATTCTTTGAGAGCTTCCTGATCACAAGATGCATGGGACAATTCTCTCTACATGGAAATCCTGTAATTTCTCTAGTTGTGCTTTTGGTTAATAAACCAAAACCAGGAATAAATAGTAACAAATTCCCTTCACACAAATGTAAAATCATGCTCTTCATTCAGCTTTATTAACGGTAAAAGTAAAGTTTAGATCTCAATCAATCTAAATCCTGAATATCTCTCTCAGATGGTTCTGAATTAGTATGGAGAAAAGAAAAACACATTCCTTACAAACCCCCAAATCTACAATATTTTCTCTTGTTGTAGAGTAATAATGCATTACCAACATTACACATCATTACTGCTAAACAAGGCAACTGAAAGAGAAATGAAGCAACCAGGAAATAAAGTACATCATGGGGGAAAGTGGAATTTCGCTAACAAAATCTATAACAGTTTCAATGTAATCATCAGAACAAACACCCCTGAGATTCATTATTTTCTTCCTGATGTTAAATGGGTTGAAAATTTAACTTTTCTTCTTAAATGCACAATTACAAAGATGGTCACAGTAGAAGAATAATCATTACTAACACGGCGTCCCTGAATGACGCTGGAGTTGTTGTTTCGTATGAATTTGCATAACTGGCAGCTTTGAGTTTCCTAAACCTCTTTGGCAGAAATAGTGCCCCAATTGTTTTTTTCCAGAAACAAGATGACAGTGTTCTTAAATAAAATTGTCTTTAAATTTTCTTTTGAATTATGAGTGTACGATTAAATAAATATTGTCTGCTGAAACTGGCTGTAAAGATAAGTCTTTCATGACAGTTCACGTGTTTCATATGCAAATGTTTTGGCCCCTTTTTATATTGGAAGGGTGGAAAAAAATGTTTTGTATCTATTTAACTTGAATGTACTATCAAATCAGATGCATAAGCTTCTGAAGCCAAATAGCTATTTTATTGTATCATGTTATTAAAATGGCACATTTTGTACTGAAGACAATTCAGTGATATATGCTGACTTTTGTATGCATGGTGTACTATCAGAAAGAAATACATCTTATTAAATATAAATTATTGAAGAGAAATGTGAAGTTTTTACAATAAGTCTATATGAATTTTCCACACACACACACATATATATGAGTTTCCAAATTTTCATCTGAATTTCTCTTCACAATTATCATACATTTTACCACAAATATCTTTGGATTCCTTTAAATACTTCAGAAATATATATTAGTTCTTTTAATGAAACATCTCTTTAGATTATTTTGAACTGAACTTCACCTGATTTACTATGTACATACTTTGCTTAATATCATAATTTATTACCTCAATTAAAAACAAATTTCCCTTGTTTAAAGATTCAAAAGATTGATAGGACTTATTTTTCTATAGACTATAAAGTTTAGGTCTAATAATTATTTAAAAATAAAAGTACGCTGGATGAGAAATAATGTAAATACTTGTACTTTAGAAATATGGGAATGATTTCTCATTCCCTACAGATTAGTTCAGAAACACCATACTTTCCTGTTTTGTTAATATCCATTGCCTCCTTTCACTGACAGAGTGGCAATGGGTCCTGATGTCATTTGTGCAAAGTAATAAACTGTCTTTCCTGAAAATCCTCACTCTTCTTTAAATGTGTAATTTTGTTATTACCTTATTTCATGGTGGGCCCACTTTGCATCTGCCCCCAAATCTCCTTTTGTGTAAGCTAGTAGCCCCCTTCCTAATTACTATTGTGATTGTTGCTTTTAAAAAAGTGCACCAATGAATAAGTGCAACTCATAAAATATAATTGCTTTTTATATCCCTGGAACTAAAAGCAAATGATTCTAAAAACACAACACAGGAAAAAAAATGAATTCTTAGAATTAAATCTCTGACAGAAAGAATGATTAAGAAAATAAAAGGTCAGAGATGCAGAGATAAGGAAAACTCACAATTAAAAGATAGAAAATAGAAGGAGGCGGTGAAAGAAAGAGGTGCTAAATGATAGAGCTCAAATGATAGAATGAAACATTGTGTCCTGTGATAGAAGATAAAATCAAAGAAGGACCAAAAATCTATGTGAATGCTGAGAAGTGTGAAAAAGAAAACATTAAATTAATAACAAACAAAATGACTCCAATGAATTTGAAAAGAAAAGCATTTACTGCAAAATGGTAGACTAGAAAGCTAAATTCTATAGAGACTGAACGAGTATGGAATCTATTATCTCAAAGTTGGTCTCTACCTATGACTTTCCCATGAGTGTCTAGGAGTCTCCAGTGGAGGCGTGGGTTCCCTGTGGCCTGCTGCAGGCTTGGGAGCAATGAGTGTAGCAGTGCCTGCATGGGACCTTTGGAAGGAGGTCGCCATGGTCTTCATTACCTCCATACATTGGCATCAGGTAAATAAAAAGGAGGGAACACAGTCCCCACACATAAACAGAAAATTGGGTTAAACATTTACTGAGCATGAGCCTAACCATCAGAACAAGACCCAGTTTCCCCCTCAGTCAGTCTCTCCTATCAGAAAGCTTCCATAAGCCTCTTATCCTCCTCCATCAGAGGGCAGACAGACTGCAAACTATAATCACAGGAAACTAACCAATCTGACCACATGAACCACAGCCTTGACTAACTCAATGAAACTATGAGCCATGCTGTGTAGGGCCACCCAAGATGGATGGGTCATACTGGAGAGTTCTGGCAAAACATGGTCCACTGGAGAAGGGAATGGCAAACCACTTCATTATTCTTGCCTTGAGAACCTCATGTACAGTATGAAAAGGTAAAAAGATAGGACACTGAAAGATGAACTCCCTAGGTCGGGTGGTACCCAATATGCTACTGGAGATCAGTGGAGAAATAACACCAGAAAGGATGAAGAGACAGAGCCAAAGCAAAAACAACACCCAGTTGTGGATGTGACTGGTGATGGAAGTAAAGTCTGGCTCTATAAAGAGCAATATTGCATAGGAACCTGAAATGTTAGGTCCACGAATCAAGGCAGATTGGAAGTGGTCAATCAGGAAATGGCAAGAATGAATGTTGACATTTCAGGAGTCAGCAAGCTAAAATGGACTGGAATTAGTGAATTTAACTCAGATGACCATTATATGTACTACTATGGGCAAGAATCCCTTAGAACAAAAGGAGTAGCCCTCAGAGTGAAAAAAAAAAAAGAGTCTGAAATGCAGTATTTGGATGCAGTCTCAAAAACAGCAGGATGATCTCTGTTCATTTCCAAGGCAAACCATTCAATATTACAGCAATCCAAGTCTATAGCCTGACCAAGAATGCTGAAGAAGCTGAAGTTGAACGGTTCTATGAAGACTTACAAGACCTTCTAGAACTAATACCCCAAAAGATGTCCTTTTCATCATAGGGGACTGGAATGCAAAAGTAGGAAGTCAAGAAATACCTGGAGTAACAGGCAAATGTGGCTTTGGAGTACAGAATTAAGCAGGGCAAATGGTAATAGAGTTTTGCCAAGATAATGAACTGGTCATAGCAAAAAATACAGGAGAAGACTCTACACCTGGACATCACCAGATGGCCAACACTGAAATCAGATTGATCATATTCTTTGCAGCCAAAGATGGAGAAGCTCTATACAGTCAGCAAAAATAAGACCAAGAGCTGACTATGGCTCAGTTTATAAACTCCTTATGGCAAAATTCAGACTTAAATTGAAGAAAGTAGGGAAAACCACTACACCATTCAGGTATGACTTAAATCAAATCCCTTATGATTATACAGTGGAATTAAGAAATAGATTTAAGGGACTAGATCTGATAGAGAGAGTACCTGATTAACTATGGATGGAGGTTCATGACATTACACAGGAGACAGGGATCAAGACCATCCCCAAGAAAAATAAATGCAAAAAAGGCAAAATAGCTGTCTGAGGAGGCCTTACAATAGCTTTGAAAAGAAGATAATTGAAAGGCAAAGGAGAACAGGAAAGATATACCCATTTGAATGCAGAGTTCCAAAGAATAGCAGGGAGAGATAAGAAAGCCTTCCTCAATGATCAGTGCGAAGAAATAGAGGAAAGCAATAGAATGGGAAAGACTAGAGATCTCTTCAAGAAAATTAGAGATACCAAGTGAACATTTCATGCAAAGATGGGCTCAATAAAGGACAGAAATGGTATGGACCTAACAGAAGCAAAAGATATTAGGAAGAGGTGAGAAGAATACACAAAAGAACTGTACAAAGAAGATCTTCATGATCCAGATAATCATAATGATGTGATCACTCACCTAGAGCCAGATATCCTGGAATGTGAAGTCAAGTGGGCCTTAGGAAGCATCACTATGAACAAAGGTAGTGGAGGTGATGGAATTCCAGTTGAGCTATTTCTAATCCTAAAAGATGATGCTGTGAAAGTGCTGTACTTTATATGCCAGCAAATTTGGAAAACTCAGTAGTGGCCATAGGGCTGGAAGTTGTCAGTTTTTATTCCAATCCCCAAGAAAGGCAATGTCAAAGAATGCTCAAACTGCTGCACAATTGCACTCATCTCACATGCTAGCAAAGTAATGCTCAAAATTGCTGAAGCCAGGCTTCAGCAATACATGAACCGAGAACTTCCAGATGTTCAAGCTGGTTTTAGAAAAGGCAGAGGAACCAGAGATCAAATTGCCAACATCTGTTGGATCATTAAAAAAGCAAGAGAGTTCCAGAAAAACATCTATTTCTGCTTTACTGAATATGCCAAAGCCTTTGACAGTGTGGGTCGTAGAAAACTGTGGAAAATTCTGAAAGAGATGGGAATACCAGGTCACCTGACCTGCCTTCTGAGAAATCTGTATGCATGTCAGGAAGCAACAGTTAGAACTGGACATGAACAAGAACCTGGTTCCAAATTGGGTAAGAAGTCTTTCAGGGATATATATTGTCACCCTGCTTTTTTTAACTTATATGCAGAGTACATCATGAGAAATGCTGGACTGAATGAAGCACAAGCTGGAATCAAGACTGCTGAGAGAAATATCAATAACTTCAAATATGCAGATGACACCACCCTTATGGCAGAAATTAAGAAGGACTAAATAGTCTCTTGATGAAAGTGAAAGAGGAGAGTGAAAAAATTGATTTTTCAGAAAACTAACATCATGGCTTCTGGTCCCTTCACTTCATGGCAAATAGATGGGGAAATAGTGGAAACAGTGGCTGACTTTATTTTGGGGGGCCTCAAAAATCACTACAGATGGTGATTGCAGCCATGAAATTAAAAACACTTGCTCCTTGGTAGAAAAGCTATGACTAACCTAGACAGCTTATTAAAAAGCAGAAACATTACTTTGCTGACAAAGTTCCATCTAGTCAAAGCTATTGTTTTTCCAGTAGTCATGTATGGATGTGAGAGTTGGACTATAAAGAAAGCTGTGTGCCGAAGAATTGATGCTTTTGAACTGCGGTGCTTAGAAGACTCTGAGAGTCCCTTGGATGGCAAGGAGATCCAACCAGTCCATCTTAAAGGAAATCAGTCCTGGATGTTCATTGGGAGGACTGATGCTGAAGCTGAAACTCCAATACTTTTGCCACCTGATGCGAAGAACTGACTCATTTGAAATGACCCTGATGCTTGCAAAGATTGAAGGCAGAAGGAGGAGGGGATGACAGAGGATGAAACGTTTGGATGTCATCACTGACTCAATGGACATGAGTTTGAGTAAACTTGGGAGTTGGTGATGGACAGGGAGGCCTGGCCTACTGCAGTCCTTGGGGTCTCAAAGAGTTGGACACGACTTAGCAGCTGAACTGAAACAGGACAATAAAGAAACATCTCCCTAATGCACAACACAGAGAACGTTGCCACTATTTTCTAATAACTTTTTATGGGCTATAATGTGCAAAAATATCAAGTTACTCTGGTTTACATCTGAAACTAATAAAGTATACTATACTTCAATGAAAAAGAAAAAAAGAAAGAGAAAAACAACTCCTTTCCTGTTTCAGAGTGATTTACTGAGTATCTGTCAAGAGAAGAAGATCAGTCTACCATAGAGAAGGGTAAAAGGGAATAGACCATCTCCTCTTTTGTTACAAAAGTGCAAAACCTGCCAGAATATGAGAGTGAAAGAACACTGGGAAATCCCCTACCAGGCTTCATACTAACCACAAGGTAACTGCATCCCAGGGACAGGAACCCTCTTGTACTCTGAAAATAACTATTTAAAAGCAAAACTCTAAAACAGTTTAGTCACTGAGTAGATTGACTCAATCCTTATACTAACAGTCTGATAAAAGATAAGATATGACCATTTCCAAGCAGAAATACAATACACCTAAGTCTTTGGGTTTTGTTTGTTTATTTGTTTTTTTTTTCCTTTGCACAGTGTTTAAAATTCAAGTAAAAATTTCAGGATTTATAAAAAAAGCAAGATGGCAAAAATCAGATTCATGATAAAAAATAAAGTCATCTGAGACCCAGAGATATACAAAATGCTAGAACTATAAGAATTATGACTTTTAAAATAACTATATTCAATATATTAAATGTTTCAGTGAAAAAAGTAAACAGCAAGCATGAGCAGATAAAATTTTTGCAAATAAATAGAACCCATAAAAAGAAGACAAATAAAGACACCATATGAAAAACTCTTAATGAGTTCATGAAGAAGGTGAACACAGCAGAGGAAATAATCACTGAACTTGAAGAGATAAATATGTGTAGCACCCAAAATGTAATGCAACATATAATGCACACAAACAGAACAGATATATCTAAAAGTCTACATATGTGTTACTGGAGTGTAGAAAGGAGAAAAGAAAGAATCGATCAGAAGAATCACTTGAGCTGAAAATAGCCAAGAATTTCCAAAGTCCACAAGTCTATATAAATGGATTGTAGAATCCATGAGAATTAGACAATCCATTGAGAATCACAACAGTTTTCTTATAAGAAACTATGTAAGCAGAAGACAAGATGAATACCTAGTGGATGACTTTTTTACTAGTGGAATCTTGAACACAGAAAAAAATTTCTTCCAAAAACTTCAGGCAAAATGCATTAAAAAAAAAAAAAAAAAAGCTGGGTGAGGCCATTACCAACACACTCTACTATAAGAAATGTTGAAGAAGTTATTTTGGCAGAAGAAATATGACACCAAATGAATATGTGCTTTTACAGAAAGGAGTGGATAGCACCAGAAATCATAAAAATCGGGGTATATATTTTAAATTTTCACTTTAAATTGTTTTAAATAATATTAAATTGACTGAATAGAACATAAGATTTATGAAATACATAGAAATAGAATGTATGAGGGTAATAGTACAAAAGACTTGAGGGAGAAAATGAAATCTATAAAGTTCTTTATCTGTAAGAAAGATGGTATAACATTCTCTGAAAGTAGATTGTAAGTAGTTAATTTTGCAATATTTAAAACTCAGAGTAACTTCTAGAAATGAAGTAATTAGCTAAAACCAATTATGGAGGAAGAAAGTATACTCATAAGAAATAATCCAAAGGAAGGCAAGAAAAATGCAAGTATAGCAAATAATGCTGTTAGATTTTTATTTCTCTCCAAATTTATATATAATAAGTTGTACATGAAAGACAAAATAGCTTAATGTTTGCCTTGGTATTATTATTAGCAACAATTCTAACCTTATATTGTCAGGAAACCTGGGGTTAAGTCCAAGTTCTGCCTCTTCTGAACTGTATAATAATTTGTCAGATTCTTAGCTTCACTTATCCTTGCTCTTTTTCTTATATGAGAGGCCTCCTAACCTCCATCTTGATACTGTGTAAAAATTATTTTAAATGCAGCTTAGTTCTACGTGTAGAACTTCACGTAAGTTCTACAAAGTGTATGCATTATTATTATACTATAGATATTAAGTTCAGAAGCTGAAAACCATCATTTTTTTTTCCTGTAATTACACATGCTTACCTCCAGCAGACTCCAAAACAGTACATAAAAGTAACAGCATTTTGAAATGTCCGGTTAACCCGGCCATATCGTAGTGTGTTTTGTCTAAAGTCTTATTATCACCTAAGCAATATCAAGATAAATATGTAGTGGGAAATTACTTGGAACTGTGCAAATATTATCTTATCTCATCATTTAACCATCACAAATGTCAAAGGAAATGTGTTGGAGCTCAGACAGGACCCCTCAACAAGGAAAAGTGTGATGTTGAAAAAAACTGTTCTTGATCTCAAAAAGCAAATGTAGATCTTCAAAAAAAATAAAATAAAATTACCCAAAGATTGAATTACAGCTATTAATATGTTATATATATTTTAATAAACTAGCTGCTCATTCACTGATTTGTAAAGGAGAGAAAACTAACTTTAAAGTAATTGGAATATAACTTTTCTTTTTCAGCCAGTACTCTCTTCATTCTGCAAATTTCTAATAGAATAGTTTGTGAAAACAAAAGCAAGATGGGTTTGATTTTTACAGGCACCCAGTATTAAAGCAAATATATTTAATATATCTTGAGCAATGTTTAATTTGACTATTGCAGAAAAAGGAAAAAAGAAACACCTCTGCCCTCTGTGAGAGACCCAGTGATATCTAGGTCCTAAACTCTGAAATCTGTGAATGATATAAAACTATAAAAATATCCCAAAGGACTATGCAGATGTGGTTAAATTAAGATCTTGAAATGGGGAGATGATCCTGTATTACCCTGCAAAGGCCCTGGAGATAATCAAAGTATCTTTAAAAGAGAAAGGCTTCAGTTCAGTTCAGTCATTCAGTCGTGTCTGACTCTTTGCAACCCCATGGACTGCAGCACACCAGGCTTCCCTGTCCATCACCAACTCACGGAGATAAAGTCAGGAGCTAGGGAAGGCATCTCTGTAACCTGGGAAAGACCAGGAAACCAAGGCTCTCCCTAGACATTTGAGAGGCAAAACGGCCAACCTGACACCTTGATTTCATCCCAGTAAATCTGATTTTGGACTCCTGACTGCCAGAACTGTAAGAAAGCAAATGTGTGTTTAAGATATCAGCTTTAAAAATGGTAACAACCTAAAAGTTGAGAATTGTGTTTTATTCAGTAGGAATTTTTAGAACTTCAGTTCTGGGTGATAGCATCACAAGTAGCCCTGAGAAACCTGCTCTAAGAAAGTGAGCCAGGGGAGCCAGGTTGTATAGAAGTCTTACAACAAAGGCAGTTTTGATGTCCAGGTGGTCTGAACACCAAAATGTTATTTTTAATTAAAGAAAACAAGATATCCCCGGGCTTCCCCAGTGGCTCAGCAATAAAGATTTCATTTCCAATGCAGTAGCTACAGAAGATGTAGGTTTGACCCTGGATCAGGAAGATCCCCTGGAGGAGGACATGGCAACCCACTCCAGTATTCTTGCCTGGACTAGCCCATGGACAGAGGAGCCTGGTGAGCTACTGCCCATGGAGTCACAGAGATTTGGACACAACTGAAATGATTTAGCGTATATTCACAGATACCAAAGCAAAAATCATGCTCAGTGGAAATGTGGTTGTGTCTTTTGATGAAAGTAAAATATGATGCCATAAAGAACAGTAATTCATAGGAACCTGGAATGTTAGGTCTGTGAATCAAGATAAATTGGATTGGTCAAGCAGGAGATGGCAAGAGTAAACATGGTCATCTTAGGAATCACTGAACTAAAATGGTGAGGAATAGGTGTATTTAATTCAGATGACAATTTTATCTACAACTGTGGGCAAAAATCCCATAGAAGAAATGGTATAGCCCTCATAATCAACAAAAGAGTCTGAAATGTAGTACTTAGGTGCAACCTTGAAAACAACAGAATGATCTCAGTTTGTTTTGAAGGCAAAGCATTCAACATCACAGTAATCCAAGTCTATGCCCCAACCACTGATGCGAAAGAAGCTGACGTTGATCAGTTCTGTGAAGGCCTAGAAGATCTCCTTTAGAACTAATGCCAAAATAAGATGTCCTAGTCATCATAGAGGATTGGAATGCAAAAGTAGGAAGTCAAGAGATACCTGGAATAACAGGCAAGTTTGGCCTTGGAGTACAAAAATGAAGCAGGGCAAAGGCTAACAGAATTCTGCCAAGAGAATGCACTGGTCATAGTAAATACCCTTTTTCAATGACACAAGAGATAACTTTACACATGGACATCACCAAATGGCCAATACTGAAATCGAGTTGATTGCATTCTTTGTACCTGGAGATGGAGAAGCTGTATAAAGTTCAAAAAAAAGACCTGGAGCTAACTGTGGCTCAGATCATCAGCTCCTCATAGGAAAATTCAGGCTTAAACTAAAGAAAGCAGGGAAAACACTAAGCCAGTCAGGTACAACTTATATGAAATCCCCTACAAATGTACAGGGAAGGTGACCACAGATTCAAGGGGTTAGATCTAGTAAACAGAGTACCTGAAGATCTATGGACAGAGGTGCATAATATTGTACAGGAGGCAGCAAACAAAATTATCCCAAAGAAAACATTGTGCAAGAAGGCAAAGTGGTTGTCTGAGGAGGCTTTAAAAATAGCAGAGGAAAGAAGAGAAGAGAAAAGCAAGGGAGACAGGGAAAGGTACAACCAACTAAATGCAGAGTTCTAGAGAATAGCAAGGAGAGATAAGAAAGGCTTCCTCAGTGATCAATGCAAAGAAAAAGGAAAAGGACAGAAAGGATAAGACCACAGATCTCTTTAGGAAAATTGGAACTATCAGAGGAACATTTTATCTGAAGATGGGCACAAGAGATGGGAAGATGAGAATATCAGACCACCTTACCTGCCTCTTGAAAAATCTGTATACAGGTCAAGAAGCAAGAGTTAGAACTGGACACGGAACAACAGACTGGCTACAAATTGGGAAATGAGTACATCAAGGCTGTATATTGTCACCCATGTCAACTACAAATTGGCACTTACCAAGAGCATCGCCAATGACTGAACAACAAAGGTGCTTGCCATCTGCCTCTATGGAGATTGAGCCCCGGGCTTCTATAGCTGGTGATCTTAAACAACCCCCGAGGGAGTTCAGGGTGGAGTGAGGCACTCTGTGCTCCAGGGAATCTGGTGGGACAGGTCTTTAGGTAGTTGAATGTTTCTAGGAACAGAGTTTATGATCTCAATCCTTGCATGTCCTCATATCTAGAGAAGCACTAAATCCCTTCATGGTGAGATCAGATCCTCATGACTCACAAAAAAACTTTCGCAAAATGAGTGCTTCATGGTATTGCACGCCCCCTTCACCAAAACCTTATATATTGATTTTCCCCACTGCCGCTTTGGAACAGTCTCTCAGAGTTATCTGAGATGCTGCCTTCTAGGCTGCAGTTCTCATTTTGTCCCAAATAAAACTTAATTCACAACTCTCAAGTTGTACATCTTTTTTTAGTTGACACCCTGCTTATTTAACTTATATGCAAAATATATCATGTGAAATACGGGGCTGGATGAAGCACAAGCTGGAATCAAGATTGCTGGGGGAAATATCAATAACCTCAGACATGCAGATGACACCACCCTTATGGCAGAAAGCAAAGAAAAACTTAAGAGCCTCTTGATGAAAGTGAAAGAAGAGAGTGAAAAAGTTGGCTTAAAACTCAACATTCAGAAAACTAAGATCATGGCATCTGGTCCCATCACGTCATGGCAAATAGATGGGGAAACAATGGAAACAGTGACAGCTTTTTTTTTTTGGCGGGGGGTGGGGGGGCTCCAAAATCACTACAGATGGTGACTGCAGCCATGAAATTAAAAGATACTTGCTCCTTGGAAGGAATAAAAGTTATGACCAACCTAGGCAGCATATTAAAAAGCAGAGACATTACTTTGCCAACAAAGGTCCATCTAGTCAAAGCCATGGTTTTTCCATCAGTCATGTATGGATGTGAGAGTTGGACTCTAAAAAAAAGCTGAGCACCAAAGAATTGATGCTTTTGAACTGTGGTGTTGGAGAAGACTCTTGAGAGTCCCTTGGACAGCAAGGAGATCCAACCAGTCCATCCTAACAAAAATCAGTCCTGAATTGAAAGGACTGATACTGAAACTGAAGCTCCAATAATTTGGCCACCTGATGTGAAGAACTGACTCCTTGGAAAAGACCCTGATGCTGGGAAAGAATGAAGGCAGAAGGAGAAGAGGACAACAGAGGATGAGATGGTTGGATGGCACCACTGATTTGATAGACATGAGTCTGAGTAAGCTCCAGGAGTTGGTGATGAACAGGGAAGCCTGGCGTGCTGCAGTCCACAGGGTCACAAAGAGTTGGACACAACTGAGAGACTGAACTGAACTGAACTGAATTGTAAAGACCTAATAGAAACAGAAGAGATCAAGAACAGATGTAAAGAATAAAAGAATAATTGTACAAAAAACATCTTGACCTGGATAGCCACAATGGTGTAATCACTCACTCAGAGCCAGACATTCTGGAGTGTGAATTCAAGTAGGCCTCAGGAAGCGCTGCTGCTAATAATGCTCATGGAGGTGATGGAATTCCAGCAGAGATATTTAAATCCTAAAATATGATGTTTCTAAAGTGCTGCACTCATTATGTCAGCAAATTTGGAAAAACCAGCAGTGGCCACAGGTGGGGAAAAGGTCAATCCTCATCCCAGTTCCCAAAAAGGGCAGTATTAAAGAATGTTCAAATCACCGGACAATTGCACTCATTTCCCATGCTAGTAAGTTACACTCAAAATTCTCCAAGCTAGGCTTTAGCATTATGTGAACCAAGAACTTCCAGATGTCTAAGCTGAGTTTAGAAAAGGTAGAGACACTAGTGATCAAATTGCCAACATTTGCTGAATCATGGAAAAAGCAAGAGAATTTCAGAAAACATTTACCTCTGTTTCATCCACTATACTAAAGCTTATGACTGCATGAGTTATAACAAACTGTAGAAAACTCTTAAAGTGATGGGAATACCAGATCGAGAAGCAAAAAAAAAAAAAAAAAAAGAAAACCTATATGGAACAACTGACTGGTTCAGGATTGGGAAAAGAATATAACAAGGCTGTTTATTGTCACTCTGTTTATGTAATTATACACAGAGCACATCAAATGAAATGTTGGGCTGGATGAATTGCAAGCTGGAATCAAGATTACCAACAGAAATATCAACAACCTCAGATACAATTGCTTCCTGGCAGGAAAGCTATGATAAACCTAGACAGTGTGTTAAAAAGCAAAGACAACACTTTGGCGACAAAGTTCCATATAGTCAAGGTCATGGTCTTCCTAGCAGTCATGTATGGATATGAGAGCTGGACAATAAAGAAGGTAGAGCACCAAAGAATTGATGCTTTCAAGCTGTGGTGCTGAAGAAGATTCCTGAGAGTCCTTTGTAAAGCAAAGATATCAAACCAGCAAATCTTAAAGGAAGTCAACCCTGAATACTCATTAGAGTTGAAGCTCCAATACTTTGGCTACCGGTCATAAATAGTTAACTCATTGGTAAAGACCCTGATGCTGGGAAAGGTTGAAGGCAGAAGGTGAAAGAGGCACAGAGGACGAGATGGTTAGAATGCATCACTGATTGAAGTTGGGCAAACTCAGGGAGATGGTGAGGGACAGGTGTGCTGCAGTCCATGGGTTGTGAAGAGTTGGGTATGATTTGAACAACAACAAAATGTTCATGCCTGTAAGAGAGTATATTCCCCTTAGGGCAAGTCTCACAAGTTTTAATTTAGGAATTTTCTCTTCTAAAGTCTATGTTTGTTGCACCTATTATTAACAAGATTTGCTTGAAAATGTTTTATTAAAATTATTGTTTATGAGTGAGGAGACGGAAGAAGATGGTTGAAAAATAAGATGGGGAGATCACCAGTCTCCTCCCAAATACATCAAAAACTCATTAAGATATGGAACAACTCCTACAAAGCAACCTCTAGGCGACAGCAGAAGACCCCAGGCATCCAGGGGGACAGGCTAAGCTCCCTGAAATGAGGTAGGAAAGAGGAGGGAGACACAAAAAGGAAAAGATGGAGAACTTCTGGGCAGGAGCTTGTTCCCCAAGGAGCAGAGAGGGAGCCCTGAAACAGGAGTTCCTGGGCACAGGGAACTCCCTCACAGGCGGGTCCAAAGGGGAGTCTTGGAAAAACAGTCAAAGCAGAGACTTGGGAGGCAGTAAGCCGAGAACGCTGCAATTTTCAGCAAGTTCACAGCTCATGCACTGTGGCCCCAAACATGGCGGGCTCACAGAACCGAGAGGGGTGAGCGTACAAACCCAGCCAGTGCACACAACCCTTGCAGCACAGAGGGCTGGCCCAGGTGGCCGAGTGTGACTGGGCAGACAAACACAGCCGACGCAAAGTGCGGGCCTGGGGTGTCATAGAAGGGAGGCATGCAAACTTGGGCAGCGCACACAGCCCTTCCAGCACAGCCGAAAGAAAAGCAAATAACCTCCACGACACAGTGAGGTGAAGCAAGTGCACATAAACCCCGCAACACAGAAGGCAGGCACAGGGAGCCAAAACAAGGCCACAGTAGCCCTGCGACGCAGAGTGCGCGCCCGGGAAGCCGAGATCAGTGCACACACGCCTACGACACAGAGGGTGGACCTCGGGAACTGAGTCAAGTGCACACAAGTCCACGACACCGAGGCTGAGCTTAGGGGGCTGAGGGAAACCCACACAAGTCGCCCGTGTCGAAGAAGGATCCACACAAGCCCCTGCCTAGCAAGTTTCCGCCCGCAGCGCAGGGCAGGACAGGGGAACCGAGGCACCAGCAATGATCCCCCTGGACAAGTAGGGGGCTGGCAGCACTGAAGTTATGCTGAGAGAGCCACACTTTGAAGCAGCTGCGAAATAGACGCGCCTAATACCGCAAAAGCTAGAACAACTGCCCAAAATCGTACTGAACCCGTAAATACTCCAAAACCTACTACTGGACGCCGCACTGCGCTTCAGAGAGACGAGATCCAGCTCCATCACAGAACACAGGCGCAAGCTCCACCAAGGAGGAAAATGTCACAGGGCTCTAAGCCAACCCCATCCACAGGGGCAGACTCCACAGCCAAGAATTATGACCTTGAAAATCCTTTTTAATTTTTTTTCTTTTTTTTTTCCTCTCTTATGAATCACAGTTTATTTCCCCAACATATCTACCTTCACATTAGCCCTTAGCAGTATTATGGAATTTTCCTATTTGTTTTTATTATAAAATTTTTTAAAAATCATTTAATGAGTGTTTCTTCTTGTAAATCACACTGCTTATTTCCCAACATATTTTCACCATCACATTAGCTTTTTGCAGTGCTGTGGAGCTTTCCTTGCTCAGGGAAAAAAAACATCATCTTAAGATTTTTTTTTTCTTTTATTCTTATAAATCACACGGTTTATTTCCCCTACATTTTTCCACCTCCATAGTAGCCTTTTGTGGGGCTGTGGAGTTTTCCTCTTTGTGTTCTTGTCAAAAAAAAAAATTTTTTTTTCAAGGTCTTTTTTTTTTTTTCTCTTTTCTCATTTTTTTTTCTTTTTTCTTGATGAGTTTTTCAGATTTTGTTTTTGATATATTCAACTGCTTTTCCTACTGTTTTTTACTGGTGGCTATTTCTGAATACTACAACTCTTTTCCAAATACCTCTAATCATCTTTGTTTTTCTGTTTTTTCTTTTCTTTCTATTTTAAAGAAATTTTTAAATCCTCTTCTCCACCCCTTCCTTTTTTCTTTTTCCTCCTTTCTCTCCTTTCTTTTTTCCCACTTTCTTTTTTCCTTCACTCTTTCTTCTTTCACCAAGTAAGTTAAATTGTTGCGCTCTCTAGGCTATAATCCCCAATTGGTTGGCATCATCTCTGATTTCCTTTGCTCACCAAGTCAATCCCCGGTACTCTTTTCTTTAGAACACTTCAGTTATAACTTTATATATGAAAGTGTGTGTGTATATGTCCCAGTAGTTCTGTGATTACATGCTTGATCTCCTCCCACTAGAACACAAGCACAAGTCACCCCCAACAAGACATCAACACAAACCACCCAGCCAACATTTCCCTCCAAGGGAAGAAATCAAAAGGAACAAGTAATACAACCCTAAAGCCTTGGAAGAGGAGACCTCAAGTGGAGCAAGTTAGGAAAAAAAAAAAAGATGAAAAAACAGAGAAATATGGGACAAATGAAAGAGCAAGGTAGAAACTCACAGGACCAAATAAACAAAGAGGAAATAAATAATCTCCCTGAAAGAGAATTCAGAATAATGATAGTAAAGATGCTCCAAAGACTTGAAAATAGAATGGAGAAAATGCAAAAAGCATTTAACACAGTTAATACAATCACCAAGGACATAGAAAAAATAAAGAATAAACAAAGACTGATGAATGACACAATTACTGAAATTAAAAATACTCTAGAAGGAGCTAATAGCAGAATAATTGAGGCAGAGGAATGCATACGTGAGCTGGAGGATAGAATGGTGGAAATAACAATAACTGCTGAAGAGTAGAATAAAGGGAAAGGAATGAAAAGAATTGAGGAAAGCCTCAGAGACCTTTGGGACAATATTAAACACACCAACATTCAAGTTATAGGGGTCCCGGAGGAAGAAGACAAAAAAGAAAGGCACTGAGAAAATTTTTGAAGACATTATAGTTGAAAACTTCCCCAACATGGGAAAGGAACTAGTCAGTCAAGCCCAAGAAGTGCAGAGAGTCCCCTACAGATTAAACCCAAGAAGAAACACATTGAGACATATATTAATCAAGCTAACAGAGATTAAGCTCAAAGAAAGAATATTAAAAGCAGCAAGGGAAAAACAACAAGTAACATACAAGGGGAAATCCAAATGATTAACAGTGAATCTTTCAGCATAAACTCTACAGGCCAGAAGGGAATGGTAAGATATATTTAAAGTGATGAAAGAGAAAAACCTACAACCACAATTACTGTGCCAGGCAAAGATCTCATTCAAAATTGACGCAAAAATCAAAAACTTTATGGGCAAGCAGAAGTTAAGAAAATTCAACACCACCAAACCAGCCTTGCAACAAATACTAAAGGGACTTACATAGCCAGTAACACAAGAGAAATGAAAGACCTACAAAAACAAACCCAAAACAATCAAGAAAATGCCAATAGGAACATATGTATCAATAATTACCTTTAATGTAAATGGATTAAATGCACTAACCAAAAATACAGACTGACTGAATGGATACAAAACCAAAACCCATACATATGCTGCCTACAGGTGTTCATTGGAAGGACTGATGCTGAAGCTGAAACTCCAATACTCTGGCCACCTCATGCGAAGAGTTGACTCATTGGAAAAGACCCTGATTTTGGGAGGGGTTGGGAGCAGGAGGAGAAGAGGACAACAGAGGGTGAGATGGCTGGATGGCACCATCAACTCGATGGACATGAGTCTGGGTAAACTCCAGGAGTTGGTGATGGACAGGGAGGCCTGGCATGCTGCAATTCATGGGGTCGCAAAGAGTTAAACACGACTGCGAGAATGAACTAAACTGAACTGAACAGGAGACTCACTTCAGACCTAGAGACACATACAGACTGAAAGTAAAAGGATGAGAGGAGAGGTGGGATGGTTTGGGAGAATAGCATTGAAACATGTATAATATCATATGAGAAAAGAATCGCCAGTCCAGGTTTGATGCAGGATACTGGATGCTTGGGGCTGGTGCACTGGGACAACCCAGAGGGATGGTACGGGGAGGGAGGAGGGAGGAGGCTTCAGGATGGGGAACACGTGTATACCTGTGGCGGATTCATGTTGATGTATGGCAAAACCAATACAATACTGTAAAGTAATTAGCCTCCAATTAAAATAAATAAATTTATATTTTAAAAAAAAGAAAGTAAAAGGATAGAACAAGATATTCTATGTGAATGGAAACCAAAAGAAAGCTGGAGTGACAATCCTTATTTTAAACAAAACAGATTTTAAAATAAAGAATATCATAAGAGACAAAGAAGGACACTACATAATGATCAAGGAATCAACCCAAGAAGACATAACAATTGTAAATGTCTATGCAACCAATATAGGAGCACCCTAATACATAAGGCAAACACTAACAGGCATAGGAGGAGAAATCAACAGCAACACAGTAGTATTAGGGGACTTTAACAACCCACTTTCACCAATAGACAGATCATCAAAACAGAGAATCAATAAGGAAACACAAACCTTAAATAAAACATTAGACCAAACAGATCTAATTGACATCTTCAGGACTTTCCATCCAAATGCAGAAGAATACATTTTCTTCTCAAGTGCACATGGAACATTCTCCAGGACAGACCACATCTTGGATGACAAATCAAGCCTCAGTAAATTTAAGGAAATTGAAATTGTATCAAGTATCTTCTCTGATCCCAACGCTCTGATACTAGATATCAACTACTGGAACAAAAAAAAAGAAAAAAGAAAAAAAAAACTCATGGAGATTAAACAATACATTACTAATTAACATAGAGGTTACTGAAGAAATAAGAAAAGAAGTCAAAAGATTCCTAGAAACAAATGACAATGAAAACACGACCCAAAACTTATGGGACTGAGCAAAAGCAGTTCTGACAGGGAAGTTTCTAGTGACACAATCCTACCTCAAGAAACAACAAAAACATCGAACAGACAACCTAGCTTTACACCTAGAACAACTGGAAAAAGAACAAAGAATCCTCAAAGGTAGCAGAAGGAAAGAAATCATAAAGCTTCGAGCAGAAATAAATGAAAAAGAAATGAAGGAAACAATGACAAAGATTAATAAAACTAAAAGCTGCTTCTTTGAGAAGATAAACAAAATTGACAAACCACTAGCCAGACTCATCAAGGAAAAAAAGGAGAGAAATCGAATCAGTAAAATTAGAAATGAAAGAGCAGAGGTTACAACAGACAACACAGAAACACAAAGGATCATAAGAGAATATTATGAGTATCTACATGTTAATAAAATGGACATTGAGGAAATGGACAGATGCTTAGAAAAGATCAGCCTCCCAAGACTGAACCAGGAAGAAATAGAAATTATGAACAACCCAATTACAAACACTGAAATTGAAATGGTGACCAAAAATCTTCCCCAAAACAAAAGCCCAGGGCCAGATGGCTTAAGAGGGGAATTCTATCAAACATTTAGAGGAGAGCTAATCCCTATTTTTCTGAAACTCGTCCAAAACATTTCTGAGGAAGGAACACTTCCAAAATCATTGTATGAGACCACAATCACCCTGATACCAAAACCAGAAAAAGAAAACATGAAAAAAGAAAATTACAGGCCAATATCACTGATGAACATATATGCAAAAATCCTCAACAAAATTCTAGCAAACAGAATCCAACAACACATTAAAAAGCTCATACACCATGATCAAGTCAACTTTATACAGTGGGTGCAAGGCTTATTCAATATATGCAAATCCATCAACGTGGTATACCATATCAACAAATTGAAAGATAAAAACCATGTGGTTATCTCAATAGATGCAGAAAAAGCCTTTGACAAAATCCAGTATCCATTTATGATCAAAAACACTTCAAAAAATGAGCATAGAAGGAACCTACATAGTAAAGGCTGTGTATGAAAAGCCCACAGCAAACATTATTCTTAATGGTGAAAAACTAAAAGATTTTCCTCTAAGATCAGGAACAAGACAAGGTAGTCTTCTCTCATCACTATCATTCAACATAGTTTTGAAAGTCTTAGCTACAACAATTAGAGAAGAAAAAGAAATTTTAAAAAAATATAGATCAGAAAAGAAGTAAAACCATCACTCTTTGTAGATGACATGATACTATACACAGAAAACCCAAAAGAAACTTTCAGAAAATTACTAGAACTAATCAGCAAATTCAGCAACATTGTGGGATACAAGGTCAATACAAAGAAATCATTTGTACTTCTATATACTAACAAAGAAAAATCAGAAAGAAAAATTAAGGAGTCAATACCATACACCTTTGCAACAAAAAGAATAAAATATCTAGGAATAAACCTACCTAAGGAAACAAAAGACCTATGTATGGAAAACTATAAGACACTGATGACAGAAATCAAAGATGACATAAGCAGATGGAGAGATATTCCATGTACCTGGGTAGGAAGAATAAATATTGTGAAAATACACGTACTACAAAATGCAATCTACAGATTCAATACGATCCCTATAAAATTACCAATGGCTGTTTTCGCAGAACTAAAACAGAAAAATTCCACAATTCATATGGAAACACAAAAGACCCTGAAGAGCCAAAGCAGTCTTGAGAAAGAAGAATGGAGCTGGAGGAATCAAACTTCCTGACTTCA
Organism: Ovis aries; assembly: GCF_016772045.2. Taxonomy (NCBI): domain Eukaryota; kingdom Metazoa; phylum Chordata; class Mammalia; order Artiodactyla; family Bovidae; genus Ovis; species Ovis aries. Next base: position 3,588,448 of record NC_056059.1, read on the forward strand.
GACTATATGACAAAGCTATAGTCATCAAGACAATATGGTACTGGCACAAAACCAGAAATATAGACAACTGGAACAAGATAGAGAAGCCAGAGCTAAATCCACATACCTATGGGCACCTTATTTTTGACAAAGGAGGCAAAAATATACAATGGGGCAAAGACAGTCTCTTCAGTAAGTGGTGCTGGGAAAACTGGACAGCTACATGCAAAAGAATGAAATTATGTCTCTACCTAATGCCATACACAAAGATAAACTCAAAATGGATAAAAGATCTAAATGTAAGACCAGAAACTATTAAACACTTAGAGAAGAACACAGGCAGAACACTTGATGACATAAATCAAGGCAAGATCTGTGACCCACCTCCTAGAATAATGGAAATAAAAACAAAAATAAACAAGTGGGACCTAATTAAATTTAAAAGTTTTTGCACAGCAAAGGAGACTACAAACAAGGTGAAAAGACAACCCTCAGAATGGAGAAAATAATGGCAAGGGAAACAACTGATAAAGAATTAATTTACAAAATATACAAGCAGCTTATACAACTCAATAACAGAAAAGCAAACCACTCAATCAAAAAGTGGGAAAGGGACCTGAAGAGACATTTCTCCAAAGAAGGCATACAGATGGCTAACAAACACATGAAAAGTGATGAGTGCATCACTCATTATCAGAGAAATGCAAATTAAAACTACAATGAGATACCACCTCACACTGGTCAGACTAGCCATCATCAAAATGTCTTCAAACAATAAATGCTGGAGAGGGTGTGGAGAAAAGGGAACACTCTTGGATTGCCATTGGGAATGTAAACTGACGCAGCCACTATGGAAGATGGTATGGAGACTCCTTAAAAAGCTAGGAGTAAAACCCCCATATGACCCAGCAATCCCACTCTCAGGCATATACCCTGAGGAAACAAAAACTGAAAAAGACACATGTACCCCAATATTCACTGCAGCACTATTTACAATAATTAGAACATGGAAGCAACCTAGATGTCCATTGACAGATGAATGGATAAACAAGTTCTGGTACATATGTGCAATGGTATACTACTCAGCCATAAAAAGGAACACGTTTGAATCTGTTCTAATGAGATGGATGAAACTAGAACCTATTATACAGTGTGAAGTAAGTCAGAAAGATAAATATAAATATTGTATACTGACACATATATATAGAATCTGAAGAGATAGCACTGATAATTTTTTTTTTCAGGGCAGCAATGGAGAAACAGACATAGAGAACAGACCTATGGACAAGGTAGGAGGAGAGGAGGGAGAAGGGGAGATATATGGAGAGAGTAACATAGAAATTTACAATATCATGTGTAAAATAAGTAGCCAATGGGAATTTTCTGTATGACTCAGGGAACTCAGACAGGAGCTCTGTGGCAGACTGAAGGGTGGGATAGGGAAGGAGATGGGAGGGAGGGGCCATGGGCATACCTATGTCTGATTCTTGTTGATGTATGACAGAAAACCACAAATTTCTGTAAAGCAATTATCCTTCAATTTAAAAATTTTAAAAATTATTGTTTATGAGATAGGCATTCTCAGTGCACTTGGTAGTTTATAACTCTAACTTACAAGAAATCTCTTAAAGATATTAGTTTTCAGATGTCTGAGTCTATCCAAGTTTTACAGTAACTTGCTAGTCTTATTTTTAGCAAATCACCTCTTTTCAATGTGGTACAAAATTAGGGAGAAGTGAAAAATTTACCCTACTCCCTAAGCAGTGGAATTGTTGCATTTGTGCTTTCACATTTCCCAAGTATTTAAGAGTAATAAATTCAACTGATACTTTTATCAATGCAAGATATACAGGATAACCAATATTTTGTAACTAAGAAGACAATACAGAGGAAGACTAACCATTTAGTCACTTTGTTCATTAATGTGTTATATCTGTGTTGAGAACCTGAATCTCTATCACTAGTAGCTTGTGTTAGTTACTAGGTACTTTCTATGCACCACCTAATACAAAACCTGAATTTCATGCCCAAGTATGACATAAATATTCAGAGTGGCATGCACAGTTCATACAACCAACTCAATATGATGCCACGGATAGACACTAGTACATAACTCAGGAGATAAAGGGTCAATTTATTTTATGGTAACAGAAGTTATGGTTTTCTAATGCCTGATACAATGCATGTATGACACAAACAAGTGTTCCAACATTAGTATATTTCCTAGTTGAAAGAATTATAAAAATGAAACATTGGAAGGGACACATTGCTTTCAGAAATTTGAAATTAAATATGTGTCATTCAAAATAATGTTATTCCTATTATAGTGAATATATAGCAAGAAATCATACACAAGAATGTTAATTAAATCAAACTACCTCATAATTTCAAAAAACCTCAATTTAGGAATAAAAAGAGCATTAAAATGTGAATCAAATTCAAGTATATGTTAAAATTAAAAATAAGCTTTGAGATTAACTGTAAAGAAACAACAGCTGATAAAGTGAAGTGATTGTGTTTATCATATATGGAAATGACTGTTATTCTGCATTTCAAATCACTGTCATGATGATAACAACATTAATATTTATGTAACTTTAGAGACTGAGTACACAGCAATTAAACATAAGTATTTATTTAGAATATTAACTATCTGGATATTATGGTTGAAAATAGACCTTTTGTTCAAAAACGATAGCAGCATGATGATCAGAAAATTTGGCTTGGTCTACTTGCTTATGGGGGTTCCCTGGTGGCTCAGAGGTAAAGAGACTGTCTGCCAATACAGAAGTGGGTTTGATTCCTGGGTGAGGAAGATCCCCTGGACAAAGAAACGGCAACATACTCTAGTATTCTTGCCTGGGAAATTCCATGGATAGAGAAAACTGGTGAGCTACAATCCATGGGGTCACAAAAGGGTTGAACATGACTTAGTGGTCAAACAACAGCAGTTTGCTTATGATTCTGATAAAACTGCAATGATGTGCGTGCTATAATATAAAAATGAAGTGAATTAGAATGTGAGAAATTATGGATGAAACAGTTTTAAATATTTGGTGATAATTTTAAAAAGTATGGAAACAATTTTCAATGTATATTCATGCCAAGTCTGAATCTACCTTAACATTTTAATAAAACCAATCCCAATAAAAATAACTCATTTTATGAGTCAGACTAAAATTACTGCCTGTTTACCTGTATTATATTATACTTAATTATATTATACTTAATCTTTACTATCCTCACATTATAAGCAACTCTTTAATATGTTTTCCTAAATATTTAGCAGAGTTGTGGTTCAATTTATGTATTTGGCTCAAAAATCTCATATCTTTATCCTGTAACAAATATCTATATATTTACCTCCAACTTTATTTTTACTCTTTATTTTGTATTTATTTAATGATTAAACTGTGTTCATTAAAATTAGGAAAATCATAATCAGACAGTAAAGAGTCTGCCTGCAAGCTGGAAGACCCAGGTTAGAACCCTGGGTGGGGAAGATGCCCTGGAGAAGGAAATGGCAACCCACTCCAGTATTCTTGTCTGGGAAATCCCACCATCAGAGGAGCCTGGAGGGCTGCAGTCCATGGGGTCAAAAAGAGTCAGACATGGCTGAGCCACTAAGACTTTCACACTTTCACTTTAATATTTAATTAAAATTAACTGATTGCAGTCCATGGGATTACAAAGAGTTGGTCATGACTGAAACTGAACAACAACAGCAGATGCTTAAAAGCCCTTGTTCCTTCTTGGGAATCTTAATCTAGGTAGCCAAAAATATGAATATGTAAAGTGGGTAATGGTTTGTGAGAATTCTGGAAACAGATGCAATGACATGCAAATAATATAACGTATTCATTATGAATAAAATATTACTAATTCACAATAGGAAAAAATTTAAATGGAGGACAAATGTATTTTTATATTAGATAATTTGGTAGCTATCTGCTATATTTTCTCCCACCATTTATTCTATGTTCTCTCGCTAACAAATCCTCTGACATAGTCTTACGTCTCTAGGGAAGGCACCTGATTAGCAGGGAACAATATACCATGTTCCCCTGCCTCTGTGACTTGCTGGAATTGCATATAGGATCCAATTAAAGGTGGAGGCCATAAGCCATCATGATACATTTGGAGGAATGTTGCAAAAGAAACTCTATGTCTGCTTTGGTTGAACTTGATGCAGAAGACTGTATGCTCCTATTTTCCCCCAATGTGGTGCCTAAAAGTGAAATTAACTTGGAAAACATTATAGCAATATAGAACTGCAAAACAGAAGAACTCACAGAATAAATAAAATTTCTAAAAAATAATTTACTCAATCTCAGAATCAGATAATGCAAACTGAAAGAAATCCAATCAGTTGGGAATTTTATTAAAGTATATTTAGAAAGGATGATGTGGAGCAAAGAATGTCTTCATATGCAGGCAGAAATATTAATAGTTATATTAATTAATATAGAAATACTAATAGAATTAATAATTCAAGGAAATAGAACGGTGTCTCAAAATTGTGACTATATTATAAACATTAGAAACCTGTTTGTGATTAGAACCACTGAGATTATACTCAATGTATGTATGTTTACAGTTACCAAGATAATCACAAAAGAATTATAGCATTAGAACAGCAGTATAAATACCATAAAATTGTTTAATAAATTGTGAGCAGTAAAAGAAACAGGACTCTATTGAACAATATCATAACAAATGTTCCATGGTGGCCTTCTTTATCTTATCTGAGTCACTTATATGAAAGAAAATATAAACTCCAACCTGAAATTTCTTTTGGCACCATATTCAGTGGATTGTGTGATAAAACAATTTATTGTGGAGGTTTATTTCTTCACCATTGACTATCTCAAATTTCAAAGAGAAAGAGCATGACAATTATACTAGTCAGGATTCAATTGACATTTTAAGCAGAAAAGTGTTTGAAATAGGAAATTAGAAAGTTTAGGATGTGCTTTACAGAGCTGGCCTCTAGTGAGGCTTCTAGAATTCCACCATGGACATGCATGCTACGTATGTTACAATGAGAAAGATACGAATTCAGAAACACATGACCTTGATTTCAAGTGTATCAACAACTGGCAAAGATATAAAAGACCTCTAGGCTGGAAACTATAAGATTGATGGAAAGATTTGAAGAAGACACAAATAGATGGAAAGATATTCTGTGCTGATGGATTGGAAGAATTAATACTGAAAGTTGCTTAGTCATGTCCGACTCTTTGTGACCCCATGGACTCACTACAATCCATGGAATTCTCCCGGCCAGAATACTGGAGCGGGTAGCCTTTACCTTCTCAGGGAATCTTCCCAACCCAGGGATCGAACCCTGCATTGCGGGTGGATTCTTTACCACCTGAGCCACGAGGGAAGCATTAGAAAGGAAGAATTAATAAATATTAATAAATTAATAAATATTATTATAATGTCCGAAATACCTGAAGCAATCTAGAGATTCAAGACAAGCATATCAAAATTCCAGTGGCATTTTTCACAGCAATAGGACAAATAATTATTACATTATTGTGGAAACACATTGATTGTTAGAGTAAGAGCTATTGTAATAGGAAGTGCCAAATAGAACACTTAAATATGTTTCTAAATTCCCAGAATAAATCTATAATAAAACATTTATTACATCTAGGAAGGCAAGTGAGTACGATCCTAAAAATCGTAAAGACTTTAAGACTTGTAGTCACTCAGTTCAGTTCAGTCGCTCAGTCGTGTCTGACTCTTTGCGACCCCATGAATTGCAGCACGCCTGGCCTCCCTGTCCATCACCAACTCCCGGAGTTCACCCAGACTCATGTCCATCGAGTCGGTGATGCCATCCAGCCATCTCATCCTCTGTCGTCCCCTTCTCCCCCTGCCCCCAATCCCTCCCAGCATCAGAGTCTTTTCCAAGGAGTCAACTCTCTACATGAGGTGGCCAAAGTACTAGAGTTTCAGCTTCAGCATCATTCCCTCCAAAGAAATCCAAGGGCTGATCTCCTTCAGAATGGACTGGTGGGATCTCCTTGTGGTCCAAGGGACTCTCAAGAGTCTTCTCCAACACCACACTTCAAAAGCATCAATTGTTCAGCGCTCAGCTTTCTTCACGGTCCAACTCTCACATCCATACATGACCACAGGAAAAACCATAGCCTTGACTAGACAGACCTTTATTGGCAAAGTAATGTCTCTGCTTTTCAATATGCTATCTAGGTTGGTCATAACTTTTGTTCCAAGGAGTAAGCATCTTTTAATTTCATGGCTGCAATCACCATCTGCAGTGATTTTGGAGTCCAAGAAAATAAAGTCTGACACTGTTTCCACTGTTTCACCATCTATTTCCCGTGAAGTGATGGGACCAGATGCCATGATCTTCATTTTCTGAATGTTTATAGTGTGTTAATCTACACACAATAGGGATCTCAGAAGAAGAAGAAAGATAAAACAGGATTGAAAGTGTAGTCGAATAAATTATGGCTGAAAACTTCCCAAACCTAAAGAAAGAACAGATATTCACTTATAGGAAGCACAGAGTCTTCAACAAGATGAAACCAAGCAGATCTACAATGAGACATAACATTTAAAAAATGGCAAAAGTTAAAGAGAGAATTCTAAAAACAGCAAGAGAAAAAACAAAGAGTTAGTTACAAGTGAACACCCATAACACTATCAGCTGACTTCTCTACAGAAATGTTTCAGGCCAAAAGGAAGTGGAAAGGTATATCTGAAGTGCTGAAGGGGAAAAAGCTGCAACTTAAGATAGTCTGTCCAGCAAGATTATCATTTAGGATAGAAGGAGAGACAAAGAATTTGTCAGACAACCAAAAACTTTAAGAATAAAGCAATACTAAACCTAGCATAAAAGAAATATTGAAAAGCTTTATCTAAATAGAAAAGAAACAATGGAAAATAAAAAAGTAAATCACTTAAATAACACTCGTGCTTGTGTGCTAAATCACTTCAGTCATGTCTGACTCTGCAACTCTATGGGCTGCAGCCCACCAGGATTCACTGTCAATGGTATTCTTCAAGACAGAATATTGGAGCAGCTTGCCATGTCCTCCTCCAGGGGATCTTACTGACACAGGGATTGAACCTGTGTCTCCTGCATCTTCTGCATTGGCAGGTGGATTCTTTGCCATTAACACCACCTAGATATCCCCTAACACTTGCAAAGATTAAAAAAAAATTATTGTGAAAGCAAAGGTAACTACAAAGAACAGCAAAAAGGTAAACATGAAATTGTGAGAGGACATAAAAATAACAAAATGTGGGGGAGGAGAGTTAGAACATTTAGATTTTCTTTTTTAGAATTTGTTTGAGCTTACATGACTACAAGTATAAAGTAAGTAAATATAATAATGGGTTAAAATACTTAGAAAACTAGTTAATGACAAAAAAAGATAAAATAGATTCACAAAAACAAAAAATAAGAGAACACAAGAACAATACAAAAGAAAACCATCAAACCACAAAAGGGAAAAAAAGAAAGGAGCAAAGAAATAACACAAAATCAATTGGAAAACAAGGTTTAAAGTGGCAATAAATACATACCTATCAATAATTACCTTAAAAGTCAATGGAATAAATTTTCTAATTAAAAGACATACAGTGACAACTGTGTTAAAAAAATCCTATAAAATGCTATCTACAAGTCATCCATTTTAGGGCAAAGGAAACACGTACACTGAAACTGAGGGGATGAAAAAATATATTTCATGTAAGTGGAAATGACAAGAAATTCAGGGTAGCAATATTCACAACACATAAAATAGTTTTGAAAACAAAAGCCAAAAAATAAAGGACACAATATAATGATAAAAGGATCACTGCAAGAAGACATTACACTCATTAACACGTATGCACTCAATATCAGAGGGCTTAAACACTAACAAACAAAGGGAGAGATTTATGAGAATGCAATAATAGTAGGAGAATTTAACACCCTACTCACATCAATGGATGGATCTTCCAGTTAGAAAATCAACAGGTAACAGAGTTACTGTTTTCAGAAACATATCTACCTCTGTTTCACTGACTATGCTAAAGCCTTTGACTGTGCAGATCATAACAAACTGTGGAAAAATAAAGAGACAGGAATACCAGACCATCCTAAATGTCTCTTGAGAAACCTGTATGCGGGTCAAGAAGCTTATTTGGAACAACTGACTCGTTCAAAATTGAGAAAGGAGTACAAAAAGGCTGCTATTGTCACTCTGTTTATTTAACTTCTATGCAGAGCACATCATATGAAACACACTGGGCTGGATGAGTTACAAGCTTGCCAGGAGAAATAACAATCTCAGATACGCAGATGGTACCACTTTATTGGCAGAAAATGAAGAGGAACTAAAGAGCCTCTTGATGAGAGTGAAAAAGGAGAATAAAAAAGCTGGCTGAAAATTCAGTATTGAAGAAAAAAAAACAAACAAACTAAGATCATGGCATCTGGCTCCATCAGTTCATGGCAAATAGAGGAGGAAAAGGTGGAAACAGTGTCAGATTCTCTTTTCTTGGGCTCTAAAATCACTGCAGATGGTGACTGCAGCCATAAAATTAGAAGCCAGTTGCTTTTTGGCAGGAAAGCTGTGACAAACCTACAGAGTACTTTTTAATAAAAAAGAAAAGACATCACGTTGCTGACAAAGGGACATATAATCAAACTATGGTTTTTCCAGTAGTCACATATGGATGTGAGAGCTGGACCATAAAGACGGCAGAGCACTGGATAACTGATGCTTTCAAACCATGGTGCTGGAGAAGACTCTTGAGAGTCTCTTGGACAGCAAGGAGATCAAATCAGTCAATATTAAAGGAAATCAACCCTGCATACTCAATGGCAGGACTGATGCTGAAGCTGAAGTTCCAATACTTTGGCCATCTGATACAAACAGCTGACTCCTTGGAAAAGACCCTGATAATGGGAAAGAGTGAAGGCAGAAGGAGAAGTGGTGACAGAGGATGAGATAGTTGAGTAGCATCACCTATTCAATGAACATGAACTTGGGCAAACTCCAGGAGGTGGTGAGAAACAGGGAAGCCTGGCCTGCTGCAGTCCATGGGGTCTCAAAAGCATTGACATGACTTGGCAATTGAACAACAACAGAGATACTATGATACAATACATCAGTTAGAATTAATTTATATTCTTAGGATATTCCATTCAAAAATCCAGAATGCACATTTTTTTCAAGTGCAATAGAGTATTCTCTAGGAGAGATAACATCACAGGGATAAAAACAAGTCTCAACAAACTTGGAGAGAAATTATTTGAAGCATTATTTCTGATAATAATGGCATGGAAGTAGAAATCAAACACAAAAAGTTTGATTTCTGTGATTATCAAACACAGAAAGTTTGATTTCTGTGGTTACATGTAGATTAAACAACACACTCCTGAAAAACCAATGAGGCGAGATGAAATCAAAGAAGAAATTTAAAAGCATCTTGAGACAAATGACAACTAAAACACAACCATACAAAAATCTATGGGATGCACCAAAACAGTCCTTATAGGGAAATTCATAGCAAAACAGGCTTCCCTCAGAAAACAAGAAAAGTCTAAATTAAACAACCTAACCTATCACCTGAAAGTATTAGAAAAAAGTGAACAAGCAAAACTTAAAGTCAGCAGAAGGGAGGAAATGTAAAGATCAGAGAAGAAATAACTTAAATAGAGATTAAAATCAATAGAAAAGTTAATAAAACCAAAAACTTGGGTGGGAGAGGGGTGTTTGAAATTTTAAGCACAGTCAACAAGCCTCTGGACAGGTCAAGAAGAATATAGAATGCAAATAAACAAAATTAGAAATTAAAAGGTTGAACTAGCAACCGATATCTCAGAAATACAAAAACATAATAACAGAATACTATGAAAACTTGTTGCCAACCAACTGAAGAATCTAGAAGAAATGGGAAAGTTTCTGAAAACATAAAACCCAACAAAAATGAATCAAGAAGAAAAAATAACTAACAAACTGATCACTAGAAGTGAAATAGAATCTATAATTTAAAAAAAGAAAAAATAACTCCCTGCAAAGTCTAGGGCTGATGGCTTCCATGGGGAATTCTACCAAACATTCAGAGAAGAATATGTACAAATCCTTCTCAAAATTCCAAAAGATCAAAAAAGGAGGAAACACTCCCAAAGTCATTCCATGAAACCACTGTCATTCTGATACCAAAACCATATAAAGACATTACCACAAAGCAGATTTACAGGCCAACATCTTTGATGAGTGTACATGTAAAAATTCTCAACAAACTACTAGCTAACCAAGTTCAATAACACATGAAAAGCATTATACACTCTAATCAAATTAGATTAATCCCAGTGTCAAAAGGATGGTTCAGTATATGCAAACCAATTAATGTGGTATACAACATCAACAAAAAAGAAGACAAAAATCAGGATCATCTCAATAAATGCAAAAAAAAATCATTAGATGAAATTCAACATCCGTTCATGATAAAAATTCTCACCAAAGTGGGTATAGAGGGGACATAGCACAGCATAATAAAACCTATCTGTGATAAAACCACAGCCAAAATAATATTCAGTGGTGAAAAGCCAAAAGCCTTCCCACTAAAACCTGAAAGAGGACAAGAATGTCCATTCTTAAGACTTCTATTCAACATAGTATTGGAAGTCCTAGCCATAGCAATCAGCCAAGAAAAAGAAATAAAAAGTGTAAATTGGAACAGAAGAGGTAAAATGGTCATTCTACACAGATAACATGATACTGTATATAGAAAACCCTTAAGTCTCCAACAAAAACTACTGAAACTAATAAATAAATTCAGCAAGGTAGCAGGACACAAGCTTAACATATCAAAACCTGTCATTTCTTTACAGTAACAGTGAAATATCAGAAAGGAAAAGTTTTTTTTTTTTAATCCCTTTTAAAATCACATCAGAAACAAAATACTTAGGAATAAACTTGACTTAGGTGGTAAAAGACATATTTGCTGAGAACTATAAAACATTAATAAAGGAAATTGAAGATGGTTCAAATAAATGGAAGCATATTCCACGCTGTTTAGAAGAATTAATATTGTTAAACTGGTCATCGAACTCAAAGCAATCTATAAATTTATCGCATTCCTATCAAATTACTGATGACATTTTTCACAATCATTGTTCAGTCATTAAGTTGTGCTGGACTCCTTGAAACCCCATGGACTGTAACATGCCAGTCAGGCTTCCCTGTCATTTACCATCTCCTGGACTTTACTCAGATTCATATCTATTGAGTCAGTGATGGTATCTAGTTTTCACAGAACTAGAACAAATAATCCTAAAATTTATATGAAACCATAAATACACAGAATTGCCAAAGAAATTTTGTAGAAAAAGCAAAAGCGAAGACATAACCTTCTTAGACTTCAGTTGTTGTTCATTTGTCAAGGCATGTCCGACTCTTAGAACCCCATGAACTGCAGCACGCCAGGCTTCCTTGTCCCTTGCCATCTCCTAGAGTTTGCCTAAGTTCGTGTCCACTGAATTTGTGTGATGCCATCCAACCATCTCATACTCTGTCACCCTCTTCTCCCTCTGCCTTCAATCTTTCCAAGCTAATCAGAACAGCATAATCTTGACACCAAAAGACATATGGATCAATGAAACAGTATGGAGTTTCCTTAAAAAAATCAAAAATAGAATTCCAACATGATCCTGCAACCCCACTCCTGGGCATGTAGCTGGAGAAAACTCTAACTTTTAAAGATATATACACCCCAGTGTTCATGGCAGAACAGATTATTGTTCAGTTGCCCAGTTGTGTCCGACTCTTTGTGACCTGATGGACTGAAGCACACCAGGCCTCCCTGTCCTCACCATCTCCTGAAGTATGCCCAAGTTCATGTCCATTTTATCAGTGATGCCATCAAGCCATCTCATCCTCTTCTCCTTCTGCTCATGATCTTTCCCATCATCAGGGACTTTTCCAATGAGGTGGTTGTTCATATTAGGTGACCAAAATACTGTAGCTTCAGTGTCAATGTCAGTCTTTCCAATGAATATTCAGGGTTGCTTTTCCTTAAGACTGACTGATTTGATTTCTTTGCTGTCCAAGGGGCTGTCAGGAGTCTTCTCCAGCACCACAGTTTGAAGGCACCAATTCTTTGGCATTCTTCCTTCTTTATAGTCCAGCTCTCACAACACTATGTAACCACCGAGAAGACCATAACCTTGACTATATGGACCTTTGTTGGCAGAATAGGTTTGTCATAGCTTTCCTGCCAAGAAGCAATCATCTTCTCATTTCATGGCTGCAGTCACCATCTGCAGTGACTTTAGAGCCCAAGAAGAGGAAAACTGTCACTGCTTCCACCTCTTCCCCTTTGATTTACCATGAAGTAATGAAGACAGATTCCATGATCTTAGTTTTTAATATTTTGTTTTAAACCAGCTCTTTCCCTTTTCTCCTTCAACCTCATCAAGAACAGATTAATCATTAAAAGAACAGGTTAATTGATAGTAAATCTATGAAAGAACAGATTAATCAATTAAAATGTGGTGTATATACATACAGTGTAATACCACCCAGCTGAAGATCCAATACTTTGGCCACCTGATGCAAAGAACTGAAGCATTGGAAAAAACCCTGGTGCTGGGAAAGATTGAAGACAAAAGGAGAAGGGATGGCAAAGATTGAGATGGTTAGATAGCATCATTGACTTAATGGACATGAATTTGAGCAAACTCTGGGAGACAGCAGAGGATAGATGAGGCTGGTATGTTACAGTCCATGACACAAAGAGTTAAATGTGACTTCAGAACTGAACAGTTCTGTTTTAAATTAAGAATCTTCAATCCCTCTATCCACTCTATCATAACTGTCAGAGAACTTGATATTCTTATAGTTTCTTCACTTCTAGACAAAAGTAATAGTTGAATAAGTCTCAGATCATAAAGTATTATAGAAACTATGCATCAATTATGCAGCATATTACTCTATAATACTAAGATTCAAGGAATTTTGCTTCTTCTGTTCTTAAACATAATTTTCAGATTCTCTGTCATTCCATGCTATCAGATATTTAAATTCATTTTCACTGAGCTCTCTTGATCCAACATCCTCAGCTGTTTTTCTTTTGTATTTATTTAATGGTTTCAAATGCTTGGACTAACTCAGTGTATTTAGGAAAAAGCTCTGTTATCTTCAGGCTATATCAGACTTTACAAACATGTGCTTTTTGTAAGCCAATATAACCCAGGAGATTCTGACAGCTGTTTGATTTCTTATATTAAGCATGAGAATTAGCTCTTTTACTGAAGATTCCAAGATCTCAGCATTCAGTGTAAGATGCCTACCTGCATCCTAAAGCAATTCTTCACTAAGGATGCTATATGCAAAAGTAGCCTGAGTCTTTGATCTGAAGAGAATCCCCTTTTCCTTATGTAACCCACTCCAAAAACTCTGTTCTTCTTTTGGTAATATTTCTAAATCCTACTGGATTTAGCCATTTTTGCCTTATAAACTTTAATCATACTTCTTCATACTTTCATGTGCTAGGATAACTTAACAAGTCAATCTGAATGCATGGGAACTTCTGCCTTTTTCTCTGTAACATAAGGCTATCAAAGCAAAGAAAACAGTGCATTAAACAATTCTAGAGATGGATAAAAGAAAACATAGCAGTGGTAACAGAAAATAAATTCATATTTTAACATTTTATAATATATATGTATAAGAAAGCACAGTTTTAACAGTTTTTATTGAAATAGACGAGAGCAATAGCTCATACTCTTTAGCTACCTTTATGCTTTATAATGTCAAATAACTAAGGCATTTATTTATCTGTCTTAAATAGAGAGGTCTTCTTAGGGCTACTATATCTCCATATAGTACAATGGATAACTTTTCATGCAGCCATTAAAAAAGGCTCTCTATAATGTTTCATATTTTATATATTAGAAGCAAACAGTGGTCATTTTATATAGTTGAAGTAGGGAAAACAGTCTCAGTTTGGATTTTAAAGGCTTTCGAATTAATAAGTAAAGGCAGATCAGGTAAGATTCTTTTATTGTAAACAAGAAAAACCAACTTCATCTTTTAATATTAATTAAAATTATAATTTTAATATTTTATATATTCCAGTGCTGTCATAGTAACAATTCTATTCCAGTTTCTATACTTCTTATGATATTTGGATTAATCGACAGTATCAGAATTCTCTGCAGTTATCTCAAAGTTTCTGGGGCCACCATAGATAGACTAATTCACTACTTTGAAACTGTGTCATGGGGAGTAACTCTCTCATCTTGGTCTTTAAATAGCAATCTCACTGCTGTTTCCCCATTTTGTGAAGATAAATACTTCCAAATACTGCATATTTCTTTGAAGAGGATCTACTGTGTGCCTCCACTCCTGGAATTCATTTTGTGATCAAATGGTATTCTTTGATTACAAGCAAAACACACCAGCTCTAACCAATTGAGAAAAAATGAATTTTAATAGGAACCTAGGTAATTCCATAAGCCCCAAACAGTAACTGGACAAACTGGCACAGAAAAGATAGAAATCCATTGCTGCTTTAATGATGCCAGGAAGGGATATACAAACTTTTTCTTACAGGAAAAAAAACAGTAGATATTTAAGGTTTGTGAGCCATTTGATTTTTGTTGCAACTACTCATCTCTACCACTGTGGTGTGAAATCAGCTATCTACAATTTGTAAGCAAATGAGCATGACTATGTTCCAATAAACTGTTTCTAAATCTAGGAGACTGATCCTCTTTACACAGTTTGCTGATCTCTGATTGACAAAATTGCAAGCAATAAATGAGCTCTTTTGATTTTCTTCATGCCATTTATCAAAGATTCTAAAGTTCAGGAAAGATTCTCTCATCTCACTAAGTTACTGGTCACTTTTATGGGGCTAAAAAGATACTTTGATCGACAGTTCAGTTCAATTCAGTCACTCAGTAGTGTCTGACTCTTTGCGACCCTATGGACTGCAGCACGCCAAGCCTAACTGCCCATCACTAGCTCCTGGAATTTACCTAAACTCATGTTGACTGAGTCAGTGTGCCATCCAACCATCTCATCCTCTGTAGTCCCCTTCTCCTCCCACCTTCAATCTTTCCCAGCATCAGAATCTTTTCAAATCAGTCAGCTCTTCACATCAGGTGGCCAAAGAACTGGAGTTTCAGCTTCAACATCAGTCCTTCCAATAAACACCCAGGACTGAACCCCTTTAGAATGGACTGGTTGGGTCTTCTTGCAGTCCAAAGGACCCTCAAGAGTCTTCTCCAACACCACACTTCAAAAGCATCGATTCTTCAGTGCTCAGCTTCTTTACAGTCCAACTCTCACAACCATGCATGACTACTGGAAAAACCATAGCCTTGACTAGATGGACCTTTGTTGGCAAAGTAATGTCTCTGCTTTTCAATAAGCTGTCTAGGTTGGTCATAACTTTCTTTCCAAGGAGTAAGCGTCTTTTAGTTTCATGGCTGCAATCACCATCTGCAGTGATTTTGGAGCCCCCCAAAATAAAGTCTGGCACTGTTTCTACTGTTTCCCCATCTATTTCCCATGAAATGATGGGACTGGATGCCATGATCTTCATTTTCTGAATGTTGAGCTTTAAGCCAACATTTTCACTCTCCACTTTCACTTTCATCAAGAGGCTCTTTAGTTCTTCTTCACTTTCTGCCATAAGCGTGGTGTCGTCTGCATACCTGAGGTTATTGATATTTCTCCCGGCAATCATGATTCCAGCTTGTGCTTCATCCAGTCCAGGGTTTCTCATGATGTACTCTGCATATAAGTTAAATAAGCAGGGTGACAATATACAGCCTTGATGTATTCCTTTACCGATTTGGAAACAGTCTGTTATTCCATGTCCAGTTCTAACTGTTGCTTCCTGACTTGTATACAGATTTCTCAAGAGGCAGGTCAGGTGGTCTAGCATTCCCATCTCTTTAGGAATTTTCCACAGTTTATTGTGATCCACACAGTCAAAGGCTTTGGCATAGTCAATAAAGCAGAAGTAGATGTTTTTTGGAGCTCTCTTGCTTTTTCAATGGTCCAACAGATGTGATTTAATCTCCAGTTACTCTGTCTTTTCTAAAACCAGCTTGAACATCTGAAAGTTCTTGGTTCATATATTGCTGAAGCCTTCCTTGGAGAATTTTGAGCATTACTTTGCTAGTGTGTGAGATGAGTGAAATTGTGTGGTAGTTTGAGCATTCTTTGGCATTGTCTTTCTTTGGGATTGGGATGAAAACTGACCTTTTCCAGTCCTGTGGCCGCTGCTGAGTTTTCCAAATTTGCTGCCATATTGAGTGCAACACTTTCACAGGATTTGAAATAGTTCAACTGGAATTCCATCACCTCCACTAGCTTTGGTCATAGTGATGCTTCCTAAAGCCCACTTAACTTCACATTCCAGGATGTCTGGCTCTAGGTGAGTAATCACACCATCGTGATTATCTGGGCCATGAAGATCATTTTTGTACAGTTCTTTTGTTTATTCTTGCCACCTCTTCTTAATATCTTCTGCTTCTCTTAGGGCCATACAATTTCTGTCCTTTATTGAACCCATCTTTGCATGAAATATTCCCTTGCTATCTCTAATTTTCTTGAAGAGATCTCTAGTCTTTCCCATTCTTTTCTTTTCCTCTATTTCTTTGCACTGATCACTGGGGAAGGCTTTCTTATCTCTTCTTGCTATTCTTTGGAACTCTGCATTTAAATGGGTATATCTTTCTTTTTCTCCTTTTCTTTTCACTTCTCTTCTTTTCACAGCTATTTGTAAGGCCTCCTCAGACAGCCATTTGTGGTTTTTTTTTTTGCATTTCTTTTCCATGGGGATGGTCTTGATCCCTGTCTCTTGTACAGTGCCACAAACCTCTGTCCATAGTTCATCAGGCACTCTGTTTATCAGATCTAGTCCCTTAAAGCTATGTATCACTTTCACTGTATAATTGTAAGGGATTTGATTTAGGTCATACCTGAATGGTCTAGTGGTTTTCACCACTTTCTTCAATTTAAGTCTGAATTTGGAGTTCATGATCTGAGCCACAGTCTGCTCCTGGTCTTGTTTTTGCTGACTGTTTAGAGCTTCTCCATCTTTCAGCCATATATAGATTGAGGATAAATGGTAGAGAGATTGAGATAATGTTTCCAGTAAAAGAAAGAAGAAATACTGAGACCATATTTTATTATATATTTTTCTACAATGAACACACGTTGTTTTAAACATATGATGTCAAAGCCTGACCACTGTGTTTAGATTTTTCACAGTTTAGATTTTCAGGCACTCAGGAATGAATCTGAAGGTCTGTGACATGTTACTATTTTTTATGTGCCTGGGAATGAAATGGACGAGAGCTTGGAGTTATTTAGATAATAAAGAAACCTTACCAATGGTCCAATTCCTAAATCTAAGTTTATTGCTTTCTCTCCACAATCAATCAGTAATCTTTTATCAGTTTACAAAAGGATCACTTACATACTGTAACTACATTTAATAGCATTTTAAATTGGCTTTTTATGTGCCACAGACATTAATATTGAGTTGGCCAAAAGATTCATCTGGGTTTTTCCATGCAGTGTATGGAAAAACCTAAATGAACCTTTTGGCCAATACACCAAGAAGTTTTCACTACATCCTAGTGGCTTTAAATAGAATACCTACGTTGCTGTCATGCATGCAAGGATGAAAACTTTTAAAAAATGTAATTATATTTTGCAGACAATGTTTCTATGATATCACATCTCTCTTTTGAATTAATTCAAGATTTTGCATTATGCAGAAGACCTGTATCCTATTTAAAGACACTTAAATTACAAGATCTAAACAAGATAGAAAATAGATGCATGGAACAATACTGCTGCTGCTGCTGCTGCTGCTGCTGCTGCTAAGTCGCTTCAGTTGTGTCCGACTCTGTGAGACCCCATAGACAGCACCCCACCAGGCTCCCCCGTCCCTGGGATTCTCCAGGCAAGAACACTAGAGTGGGTTGCCATTTCCTTCTCCAATGCATGAAAGTGAAAAGTGAAAGTGAAGTTGTTCAGTTGTGTTCAACTCCTAGCGAACCCACGGACTGCAGCCCACCAGGCCCCTCTGTCCATGGGATTCTCCAGGCAAGAGTACTGGAGTGGGGTGCCATTGCCTTCTCCGGCATGGAACACTAAAGGGACATAACTACCAGGGCTGACAACTGGTCCGGATGTCAGATGCAACACCAATAGCTTATATACGAAAATGTTTTTAGTTTAAGAGATTGGTTTAACTATTTCAACCAATCCAGGCATAAACAATGTTATAATTTCAGGGAGCATATAGATGGGTAGTGTCAAATTGCTTAAACTTTGAATAATTAAAAATATGTGTTACAGAAGAACAAGAACATATTTTGCTCTTCTTGCTTGTAGTCTATATATAGAGAGCTAGTACTTTCACTGAGTTAAAAAATGGTGAAAAATTGTAATATTATTAACTTTAAGAATTTTACAACTATGAATATTTGCAATATTATATTTTCATCCTCTCATTAAAACAAACAAACAAACAAAAAATGCTAAACACTTGAAAATAACCAGAAATATTTCTACTCTCATATGTCTTGTTTAGTGTCTTTAAGATCTTATTCTGTGTGTGTGTGTCAGTGTGGGAGAAGCAATTAGAAATCCCTACAATCATTGACTTTCAGAAATCTAAATGCCCCATGTTAATCCCAACCAATTCAGAGAAAGTGCTGTACAGCATTCAATAAGTTATTGTTTCAATCATTAATTTGTTTTTATTTATCAAGAATGAGAACCCATGCAAATATTTGAAAAATTATCTCAATTCTCAAGGAATTTTAGCCTCCTGAGAGACCAAAATTAAACTTATTTTAGACCTATAATTCCATGCAGTTTTTGTCATTTTATACTTCACTATTTAAAACAACTAGTGCATTAATCATATGTAAAAATGATTGTGTGGTTAGACCAATGATAGCTGAATTATTTTACAGTAACAGATGGAATTCCTTATAACAAAGATGCAGGGGCTACCACTGATAGATTAATTCACTACTTTGCAACTGTGTGTCATGGGGAGTTACTATTTCATCTTGGTCTTTAAAAGCAACCTCATTGCTATTTCCCCAACTAGTGTGAGCAAATATTTCCAAATACTACACATTTTTTTCAGAGGATCTATTGCTTGCTTCCACCCCTTGAACTTGTTTTGTGATCAGTTTGTATTCTTCGACTGCAAGCAAGACACACCAACTCTGAAAAAACTGAAGGAAAAACAAGAATTTTATTAGGAATCTAGGTATCTTCATAAGCCAAAAGTAACAAATTAAACTGGCTCATAATAGGTAGAAATCATTGCTGCTTTAATGATGCCTGTTAGGGAGATGCAAACTTTTTCTTACAGAGCCAATTGATTTTTTTATTTATTTATTTTTAATTGGATGATAATGGCCTTACAATGTTGTGTTGTTTTCTGCCATTATGACTGATTTGCATTGTTGTTAGCCGTTTGATTTCTGTTACAACTGTTTACTTCCATATTTTTCATCTGCTCTTGACAATTCTTACTGTTCTGATTATATTGCTGTACAAAAAATTACCCCAAATTTTAGCACTGTAAAATAGCTATTTTATATACTCACACATTCTATGGAGTATTAAGATTTTGAAACGACAAAGAAAGGTCTATTTGTTTTTGTCCAGTGATGTTTGGGCATTTAATTAACAGCTGAGGGCTTGAGCTGACACTACACAAAGGGTCTGAACTCATCTGAGGCATTTCGTTCACACTCCCATGGTTGATAACTTCTTGATGGTTGACAAGCTGGACCCTTAGCTTGGCTTTCAGTTATTATACAGTGTTTGTGGCCTCTCAGTGGGTCAGAGCTTTCCTACAATATAGTGCATAGGTTCCAAGGGACATAGATTGGTAAAAATTGTATTTTCTGTTCTAACATAGACTTATAAGTTACAGTATGTTATTTCTGCTATATTCTATTTGCATGAGGCATTTACAAAGACCCATCCAGTTTTAAGAGAAGAGAAAATATATCCTGCAAGAATAGCAAGTTTCTGAAACAACATATGAGATTGGAACTGTGCTCTTTGTTGGGAAACATAGTTTACCAAAGTCTACCATCTTGTTACAACAATTCATGTTGGATTGGAGGTTGGTCCCAAAGCAGCACCTATATCTGAGACAGTGGTTTTGGAGCATGTGGAACCAGGTTGCATGTGGAAGCTGGAAGAGCCCTGAGAAGAGCATTAGTGACAGACTAAGAAGAGACTGCTGGTAAAGGCCTAATTGCTCTCAGAGGCATATTGATGAGTGCTTAATGAAGGATAGATAAATGTCATTGGGAGCTAGTTCAGTTCAGTTCAGTCGCTCAGTCGTGTCCGACTCTTTGTAACCCCATGAATTGCAGCACACTAGGCCTCCCTGTTCATCACCAATTCCCGGAGTTCACCCGAACTCACGTCCATCAAGTCAGTGATGCCATCCAGCCATCTCATCCTCTGTCGTCCCCTCCTCCTCCTGCCCCCAATCCCTCCCAGCATCAGAGTCTTTGCCAATGAGTCAACACTTCACATGAGGTGGCCAAAGTATTGGAGTTTCAGCTTTAGCGTCAGTCCTTCCAAAGAACACCCAGGACTGATCTCCTTTAGAATGGACTGGTTGGATCTCCCTGCAGTCCAAGGGACTCTCAAGAGTCTTCTCCAACACCACACTTCAAAAGCATCAATTCTTCGGTGCTCAGCTTTCTTCACGGTCCAACTCTCACATCCATACATGACTACTGGAAAAACCATAGCCTTGATTACACGGACCTTTGTTGACAAAGGAATGTCTCTGCTTTTGAATATGCTGTCTAGGTTGGTCATAACTTTCCTTCCAAGGAGTAAGCATCTTTTAATTTCATGGCTGCAATCACCATCTGCAGTGATTTTGGAGCCCCCAAAAATAAAGTCCGACACTGTTTCCACTGTTTCCCCATCTATTTCCCATGAAGTGATTGGAAGCTAGACAGCCTTGTTAATAGAGTAAAAGAAATCTGGGGACATTATGGCCTAAAATAACGTGGAAAGAGAAAATTCATCTAAGAAACTGTTGAACTAAGTAAAGAGATCTCTAGGAATAGAGTTGAAGATACAACCTACAGTCTCCTTGCTCTCTATAGTAAAATGTGAGAGAGTAGAAACTAGCTGATATAAGAACAATATAATATAAAGTCTCATAGGTTTTCTCAGTTTAAAAATAAAACATTTTTTAGGCCCAGCTTTCCAGATAGCAAATGTTTCTAAAATTAAGAAATGGGTTGACACAGTAGTTGAATATGGCAACAAACAAATAAATAGTTCTGTAAATGGAACTAGGGCTTTGAAAGTAAAACACTTTATCAAGACTTCTGAAAAACATAGTCAACCTCAGAGATCTATTAAAAAACTGGAGCCCCTCTAAGTATGTTTAGGTCATTTCTCACATATCTTTTTTAAATAACAGAGCTTCCTTACATCTTAAGAGTCTTGTCTTATAAAAGATTTACAGGGAATCCAAGTATTCAATAGCTTCTTTAGAGCAAGTTTGTGGGATTGTTTCTTATCTACTGGAGTAAATTATAAATTGACTCAAAAAATTTGAAAAATTTTACCATTATATGACCCAGCTAGTCTATTTCTAGGCATATACCCTAAGGAAATCAAAATTGAAAAAGACACATGTACCCCAATGTTCATTGCAGCACTATTTGCAATAGCTCGAAAATGGAAGCAACCTAGATGTCCATCAACAGATGAATGGATAAAGAAACTGTGTTACATATATACAACGAAGTATTACTCAGCCACAAGAAGGAACACATTTGAGTCAGTTCTAATGAGCTGATGAACCTAGGGCCTATTATACAGAGCAAAGTAAGTCAGAAAGAGAAAAACGAATATCTTATACCAATGCATATATATATGGAATCTAGAAAGGTGATACTGATAAAATTATTTGCAGGGCAGCACTGGGAACACAGATATAAAGAACGTACTTGATGACCCAGGGGATGGGAACAATGAGAGGCTGGGACGTATGGAGAGAGTAATATGGAAATTTATATTACCGTATGTAAAATAGATAGCCAAAAGGCATTTGCTGTATGACAGAGAACTCAAACTGGGGCTCTGTAAAAACCTAGAGGGGTGGAATAGGAAGGAAGATGGGAAGGAGGTTCAAGAAGGAGGGAATATATGTATACCTATGGCTGATACATGTTGATGTTTGGCACAAACCAACACAATTCTGTAAAGCAATTATCCTTCAATTAAATTAATTTTAAAAATAAAGAAAGAAACTTGAAAAATTTTAAGTAATTGTATCAGATAAAACTGAAAGAAGATAGAGTACAATATGAAAAGGAAGATTTGAATCTTTGACCTTAGGTAGTAAGAATGGTGAGAAATGTACTGAGCACAAACACAAGCTAATTTTTTTTCTTTTCTGAAGAGGAATAATTTAGATGGCAACATCAAATAAGAATGGTAGGGAGTCATTCCCAGGTAGGAGAATTGTGAGCTAATTAATGAGTGGTAATTAATTATTGCTCAGGCTTCCCTGGTAGCTCAGGTGGGAGGTGAAATTTTACCACCATATGACCCAGCAATTCCATTTCTAGGCATATACCCTAAGGAAATCAGGAGGCCCTGGTTTGATTCCTGGTTTGGGAAGATCCCATGGAGAAGGGATAGACTACCCACTTCAGTACTCTTGGGCTTCACTGGTGGCTCAGATGGTAAAGAATCCTCCCGCAATATGGGGGGCCTGGGTTCAGTCCCTGGCTTGGGAAGATCCCCAGGAGGAGGGCATGGCAACCCACTCCAGTATTCTTACCCAGAGAATCCCTATGGACAGAGAAACTTGGCAAGCTTCATAGGGTCATGAAGAGTTGGACATGACTGAGTGATTAAGCACTACACAGCAAAGCACATTATATTCTCATCTGAATTTCCAAATTGCTATGTACAGCGGCTTAGCTGATAAAGGACCTTGCTGCCAATGCAGGAGACACGAGAGGTGGGTTCAATTCCTGGGTCGGGAAGATCCCCTGGAGAAGGAATTGACAACCCACTTTAGCATTCTTGCCTAGAAAATTCCAGGCACAGAGAAGCCTGGTGGGCTACAGTCCATGGGATCCCAAAGAGTCCGGCATGACTGACTGCACATGCACCCGATCATTAGTATTTCTGGATGAGTACTACTTTTCTTCCTCTGGGACAGGACTATCTAAAGCAATTACACAGTTTGTCTCCCTTGTTATATATTGAGTGTATAAGAGTCATTTAATTTGTCTCTAATTAACAAGTGTATTAGTCAGTATTTCCTAAAGAAAGAAAGCCAATTTATGGAGAGAGAATAAGAGAGAGGGGGAGAGAAAGAGAGTTGAGGCGCTAAGATATCAATAATAATAGCAACAACACAGGGAAAACTATACCCACCTGAATGCAGAGCCCAGAGGATAGCAAGGAGAGATAAGAAAATCTTAAGTGAACAATACAAAAAAAAAAAATAGAGAAAACAATAGAATGGGAAAGACTAGAGATCTCTTCAAGAAAATTAGAGATACCAAGAAAACATTTTAGGCAAAGATGGGTACAACAAAGAAGAAAAACAGCAAGGACCTAACAGAAGCATAGGAGATTAAGAAGAGATGGCAAGAATACACAGAAGAAATATGTAAGAAAGGTCTTAATGACCCAGATAACTATGATGGTGTGGTCACTCACATAAAGCCAGACATCTTGGAATGTGAAGTTAAGTGGGCCTTAGGAAGCATTACTACAAATAAAGCTAGTGGAGGTGACAGAATTCCAGTTGAGCTATTTCAAATCCTAAAAGATGATGCTGCTAAAGTGCTGCACTCAATATGCCAGCAAATGTGGAAAACTCAGCAATGGCCACAGGACTGGAAAAGATCAGTTTTATTCCAATCCCAAAGAAGGGCAATGCCAAAGAATGCTCAAACTACTGCACAACTGTGCTCATTTAATGTGTTAGCAAGGTAACGCTCAAATCCTTCAAGCTAGGCTTCAACAGTATGTGAACCAAAAACTTCCAGATGTACAAGCTGGATTTAGAAAGGCATAGGAACCAGAGATGAAAACGCCAACATCTGCTGGATCATAGAAAAAGCAATGGAATTAAAAACAAAAATCTACTTCTGCTCCATTCACTACACTAAAGCCTTTGACTGTGTGGATGACAACAAACTGGAAAATTCTTAAAGAGATGAGAATACCTGACCACCTTATCTGCATCATAAAATAATTGTATGCAGGTCAAGAAGCAACAGTTAGAGCAAGAAATGGAATGATGAACTGGTTCCAAATTGGGAAAGAGGTATGTCAAGGCTGTATATTTTCACCCTGCTTATTTAACTTATATGCAGAGTATATCATGCAAAATGCTGGACTGGATGAAGCACAAGCTAGAATCAAGATTTCAAGTAGAAATAGAACAACCTCAGATATGCAGATGATACCACATTAAAGGCAGAAAGAGAAGAGGAAATAAAGAGCCTTTTGATGAAGGTGAAAGAGAAGAGTGAAAAAGCTGACTTAAAACTCAACATTCAACAAACAAAGATCATGGGGTCTAGTTCCATCACTTCATAGCAAGAAAATGGGGGAAAAGTGGAAACTGTAACAGATTTCACATCCTTGGGCTCCAAAATCCCTGTGGACAGAGACTGCAGCCATGAAGTTAAAAGACACTTGCTCCATGGAAGAAAAGCTATGACAAAGCAGAGGCATCTCTTTGCCAACAAAGGTCCAAATTGTTAAAGCTATGGGTTTTCCAGTAGTCATGTATGGATGTGAGAGTTGGACCATGTGTAAGGCTGAGCACTGAAGAACTGATGCTTTTGAACTGTGGTACTGGAGAAGACTCTTGAGAGTCCCTTGGACAGCAAGGAGATCAACTCTGAATACTCATTGGAAGGACTGATGCTGAAGCTGAAGCGCCAATACTTTGACCACCTGACACAAACAGCTGATTCACTGGGAAAGACCCCAATCATGGGAAAGATTGAGGGCAAGAAGAGAAGGAGGCAACAGAGAATGGGATTGTTCGATGGCATCACTGACTCAGTGGAGATGAATTTGAGCAAACTCAGGGAAATAGTGAAGGGCAGTAAAGCCTCGTGTGCTGCAGTTCATGGGATCTCAAAGAATTGGACACGATTTAGCTACTGAATAATAAAAAGCCACAATAATAAAAAAAAATGTTGAAGAAGATACAGTGAAATTAGCACCCTTATATGTGAGTGGTGGGAGTGAAAGATGGCTCAGTACTATGGAGAGTAGTTTGATGGGCCCTCAAAAGTTAAACATAAAATTACCATAAGATCTACCAATTCCACACCAACATGTATATTCAGAAGAATTCAAAACCAGTGTTCAAACAAGTACCTGTGCATGTATGTTTATTGTAGAATTATTTATGATGGTCACAAGGTGAATATACTACAAGCTGTGGTATATTTATATACAATGGAGTATCACTCAGGTATTTAAAAAAAAAAAAAGAACTGTTAAAGGCTACAACACTGATGAACCTAGAAAGCATTAAGTGAAAAAAGCCACCTATGAAGTGACAGAGAATGTATGGCTTATTTTCTCAGGAATACACGGAAGAGGTAAATCCACAAAGACAGAATGCAGTTTGCAAATTACAAGGGGCAAGGGAAGTAGGGACCAGAGAATAACTACTTAACAGGTAAGAAATTTCCTTTTGGGATGATGAAAATATTTTGTAACTAGATGGAACTGGAGTTTGTGTAACAGTGTTCATGTACTAAATGTCACTAACATCAACTTTATAATAGTTTATTTTATATTATGTGAACTTCACCTCTACTTAATTTCAAAATAAGTAAAACACTGAATAGATTAAGTATTCAGTTACATGGGAAAATATTCCAGCATAAACTATATATATAAAGTCAAGGAGCTAAGGGCAAAAGGAAAGTTTATTGAAATTCATTTACAGAAATGGAGAAATATGTCAAAAATATTATACATGCCTAAAGGTCCATCTAGTCAAGGCTATGGTTTTCCACTGGTCATGTATGGATGTGAGAGTTGGACTGTGAAGAAGGCTGAGTAACAAAGAATTGATGCTTTTAAACTGTGGTGTTGAAGACCCTTGAGAGTCCCTTGGACTGCAAGGAGATCCAACCAGTCCATTCTAAAGGAGATCACTCCCGGGTGTTCTTTGGAAAGAATGATGCTAAAGCTGAAACTCCAGTACATTTGCCACCTGATGCGAAGAGTTGACTCATTGGAAAAGACTCTGATGCTGGGAGGGATTGGAGGCAGAAGGAGAAGGGGACGACAGAGAATGAGATGGCTGGATGGCATCACTGACTCGATGGACATGAGTCTGAGTGAACTCTGGGAGATGGTGATGGACAGGGAGGCCTGGCGTGGGGTTGCAAAGTGTCGGACATGACTGAGTGACTGAACTGAATTGAAATGTTAATTTAAATAAGAGAAAACTTCCAATTAAAAATAGGCAAAACACAAGAACAGAGAGAGAATAGAAAAGGATATAATGATCATTTTGAATTTTGCAAAAATGATTAAACTCAAGATTTAAAGGGGGAATATAAATAGAATCTTTGATAATATGTTACTTTTTAAACTTTTCAGAAATGCAAAGATAAAACTTGATGTTACACAGACTCAGCAAGAGTATGGAGAATAGGAACTTTCTTCCTTTTTGGTGAACCTCTGTGTCCTTACCTTTTCTCTTTATTATACTGCCACTGAAGTCAGTTTGCTAGCGATAGAGAAGAGACAGTAGCATCCTGTCTAGAATTGAAGATTTTAATTTTTCCTGAACATACAGTTCTCCACAGTATAGACATTTTCGATAGAATGTGATACTCTCTAGATTTTATCTTCAGATGCTTGGCAACTAATGAAACTATCTTTGATGCTTATCACTCTTTCTGGATACTGGTATTTCTTATCCCTTCTTTTCATAGTTGTAGTTATGTTAAAAAAATAAAATTTCTTGATATAATCAGTTGTAAATTTTTGCATAATTATTAATATATATTACAAATATTTAGTTCCCTTGCTTTATTACCCTATACATTTTATAAATAATTTTAATATTTTAATTTAAAATTAATATATGATATTTAATTTGTACTTAAATTTTTTCTTAGGAATCTTCTGTGTAATAACCACAAAATAAAACTGCTTCACCATAATTTATGCATGAGAAGGACAGAGCTTGAATAAACTATTAGGTGTGTAAATATCTCAAAAATGTAAGACAAATATAAAGTTTTTGTGAGAATGCAGTGTTTACATGAGACAATAATACATATAATTTATAATATAAAGATATGTATCATAAATATAATAAAATAATTATGTATTACTACAAGTACATCAAAGCTGTATATTGTCACCCTGCTTATTTAACTTATCTGCAGAATAAATCATGAGAAACGCTGGGCTGGAAGAAGCACAAGCTGGAATCAAGATTGCCAGGAGAAATATCAATAACCTCAGATAAGCAGATGACACCACCCTTATGGCAGAAAGTGAAGAGGAACTAAAAAGCCTCTTGATGAAAGTGAAAGAGGAGAGTGAAAAAGTTGGCTTAAAGCTCAACATTCAGAAAACGAAGATCATGGCATCTAGTCCCATCACTTCATGGCAAATAGATGGGCAAACAGTGGAAACTGTGTCAGACTTTATTTTGGGGGGCTCCAAAATCACTGTAGATGGTGATTGTAGCCATGAAATTAAAAGATGCTTACTCCTTGGAAGGAAAGTTATGACCAACCTAGATAGCATATTCAAAAGCAGAGACATTCCTTTGCCAGCAAAGGTCACTCTAGTCAATGCTCTGGTTTTTCCAGTGGTCATGTTTGGACGTGAGTGACTGTGAAGAAAGCTGAGCTCCGAAGAACTGATACTTTTGAACTGTGGTGTTGGAGAAGACTCTTGAGAGTCCCTTGGACTGCAAGGAGATCCAACCAGTCCATTCTAAAGGAGATCAGTCCTCCGTGTTCTTTGGAAGGAATGATGCTAAAGCTGAAACTCCAGTACTTTGGCCACCTCATGCGAAGAGTTGACTCATCGGAAAAGACTTTGATGCTGGGAGGGATTGCGGGCAGGAGGAGAAGGGGACGACAGAAGATGAGATGGCTGGATGGCATCACCTACTCGATGGACGTGAGTTCGGGTGATCTCTGGGAGTTGGTGATGGACAGGGAGGCCTGGAGTGCTGCGATTCATGGGGTTGCACAGAGTCAGACACGACTGAGCGACTAAACTGAATTGAACTATATGTGTTATATATGTGCATTATTAAGGCATGGAATCTCTGCTGCTGCTGCTGCTGCTGCTGCTAAGCCGCTTCAGTCGTGTCCGACTCTGTGCGACCTCATAGACGGCAGCCCACCAGGCTGCGCTGTCCCTGGGATTCTCCAGGCAAGAACACTGGAGTGGGTTGCCATTTCCTTCTCCAATGCATGAAAATGAAAAGTGAAAGTGAAGTCGCTCAGTCGTGTCCGACTCTTCACGACCCCATGGACTGTGGCCTACCAGGCTCCTCCATTCATGGGGTTTTCCAGGCAAGAGTACTGGAGTGGAGTGCCATTGCCTTCTCCTATGTATATGTAATTTGTAACTTGTAAATATACATTTATTTATTTGTTTATTATGTTTAAATTTAGATATATAATTCATCTTACCTAGAAGGTTATCTACTTACACCTTAAAAATTAAAAATTTTTCAAAATATGCTATATAAAATGGGTATTTAGTTAATAGCTAATTTTCTGTCAAAATGAACTTTTAAGGTTTATATTAACTTAATAAAATAATAACATTTAGACAGCTGTAATAAGGCTAAATAAGTTAAATAGTACCACCATCAAGTATTTATAGTAATGTTAAATTAGTGAATAAAGAAATGATATATTGTCATTTTAGAAAATATAGGAAATCTAAAGAATCCTACCATCCAGAAGTAATCATCATTTATGTAGTGGCATAAATAATTTCTTCTATTCAGTGAAAACCACATACTTTAATCTGAGTAAAATCTGAAATATAATTTTTCACATTCAATATTTGATCATAAATATTTGTCAAACTAAGATCAGTCTTACCAAACAACACAAAAGGTTTATATGTTTAAAATGTTTTTCTATCAAGATAAGAATATATAAATATATTCATGATAACATCTAAATAATATACACAGCATTTCCTGATAATATTAAATTTTTCGTATTCATCACTATTTTTGCAATGAAACAGCTAAATGGAGGAAATTGCCTTTTAGCTGTTATAGCATAATTGACTTTCTGTAGGCTTTCAATATTTATTCATGAGGTATTTGAGGGCAGCAGGTGGGAGGGGAAAGAGTTTTTAAATAGAAGTTGCATATTTTACTTTAGAAGAATTAGCTATCCATATGCAGGCACATTTCTTATTCAAATGTTTACTTGTATAGACAAAATATTGTCAGAGTAAGCAGGAATATGAAAACATTGATTGAAAAGTGTTTTTATTTTTATGGAAAAAATAGCAAGTAGTTTTTTTTTTAAATTTCAGATAAATAATAATGGCAATGGTATAGAACGTTACACACACACACACACACAGATATATATACACACACATATCTTACTTCCAAAATGCTCTGAATTTGGACGCTGCAAAATGTTTATTCAGAAGTAAATATGTAAGGTAAGAATAGCTATTCTATTTTATCCTTCCAGAAAGAACATTCGTGTCTGAAAGTCTGGGCTTCATGTCTGCAGGTTAAAAAAATTTTATGATATTCTTGTGCAAGTTACTTTTCATTAAACACTTATGTTCCTCCATGTGTAACAGAGTATACCATCATTACCACGTTATCTCATAGTTGTGTGACCTCAGTGAACTAATGTGCATTCAGGCCCAGCTTGATGCTGGTTTTATATGGACTTATTTTCCTTTTATGGTCTCCTATGATCTGAGGTTGATCCACTCTGTTTCTTTTAGCTGGCAGGTACTCCATACCACAGTTTGCTCTTTCCTCTCCTGGGCTTTGTGAGGGTCAATTATTAAGATAGTAAGAAAACAGAAAGAGAATAACTACCTATGCATTATGTACATTTCTTCTGTTTAATGAGAAATCAGTATTAAAAATAGCGGCTTTAGAAAGATGGTAACGATAACCCTGTATGCGAGACAGCAAAAGAGACACAGATGTATAGAACAGTCTTTTGGACTCTGTGGGAGAGGGAGAGGGTGGGAAGATTTGGGAGAATGGCATTGAAACATGTATAATATCATATGAGAAACGAATCGCCAATCTGGGTTTGATGCAGGATACAGGACACCTGGGGCTGGTGCACTGGGATGACCCAGAGGGATGGTATGGGGAGGGGAGGTGGGAGGGGGGTTCAGGATTGGGAATACGTGTACACCCATGGCGGATTCATGTTGATGTACGGCAAAACCAATACAATATTGTAAAGTAAAAAAAAATAAAATAATAAAAACAAACAAACAAAATAGTGGCTTTAAAAAATACAAATAAATAAATAAAAATAGCTGCTCAATTGAAAACCTACTGACTCATTAAGGAGACAATGTGTCCAGTGCAGGGCTTTGTAGAGTTCACTGAGGGTGTGAATCCTCGGTGAACTTAAGTTGAAGACGTTAAATGTTGAGCTTCCAAAATTCCCACTCTTATGCTATGCTGCAAGGATTCTAAATTTACCAGCTGCCAAGGGTTCCTGACTACACACTATAAAGCTAAAATATAACTATGAAATAGTGTGACTTATTTTTTTATTCTGATATGTTGATGAACATTATTACATGGATCAATCTGTATAGTTTTGGTGACTTCTTTATCAGGTCAGTGGTTAAGACTCCATGTTCCCACTACAAGGGGCCCTGATTCCATCCCCATGGGGCAACTAAGGTCCCATATGCTGGGCATAAAAAAATTAAATTAAAAAATATCAATGTAGTTTTGTCTAGTCAAAGGATGCTATACATCCCCTAGGATAGACTGAAGCGGAGAAAGAGAGAGAGGGGAGAGATGAATATATACAGCTATATAAATGATTCAAGGCACAGTTAACAATAAAGTAGGGGGGAAAACAGACATATTTTTAAATGCCTTGATCTGGCGTAGGGTCTGAAGTGAAGTCACTCAGTCGTGTCCGACTCTTTGCAACTCCATGGACTGTAGCCTAACAGGATCTTCCATCCATGGGATTTTCCAGACAAGAATACTGGGTTGCCATTTCCTTCTCCAGGGGATCTTCCCGACCCAAGGATTGAACCCAGGTCTCCTGCATTTTAGGCAGCCGCTTCCCATCTGAGCCACCAGGGAAGTCTTCAGGGTCTGAAGATCATACTTTTTCTTTTTTAACCTACAAGTAACACTCTCATTTTAGTCATTTATGATTTGTAAATTTATTCACTTAACCAACACACACTCACTATTACTAAAAAAATGCCAGACAGTGTCCAAGATACTAGAGATGCAGTAAACAAGGCTGGCAACGACTCTGCTCTTGGCAGTTATGTTCAATAGGATGGACCTAGAATCTGTTATACAGAGTGAAGTACATTCAGTCAGTTCAGTCACTTCAGTCGCTCAGTCATGTCCGAATATTGGTGACCCAATGAACAGCAGCACGCCAGGCGTCCATGTCCATCACCAACTTCTGAAGTTATATATATATATATAGTATATAAAAGATATGTAACACATGATATTATATTTTATAATAAATATTGCATGTTATATATAACACATATAAATTTATAATATTATATATTAATTTATTATTGTATTAATATTTATTAATTAATTTATATATTTGTTTATATATTTCTATATTATATAAAATTGTATAAATATTATAGTACAGTATAATATACTAATAGATATTAATATAGTACATTATATATATTTTAGAATCAGTGTATATATTAGTACACATAACATTAGTATATTAGTATAGATATTTGTATATATAATATATAGCATTATATATTTTATTTAGTACATATAGTTTAGTATTAATAAATATAATATTTACAATGAGAAAATCCAATATATTTTCATATATACTCTATATAGCATATAGAGTATATATGTATACATATACACAAAACTATACATATATATCTTATATATACATATGTTTTTATAAATATATATATAATTTATATAATATATATAAATAAATTTATATTTATATAATAAATATTTATAATTTATTTATAACTACCAATATAATTTATAAATATATAAAAACTGAAATAAAATGTAAATATATGTTTATAATATATTAACAATATTATAAATGTAATTTATGAATATAATATTATTTGTAAATATTTAAAATAAATATATTTATTAAATATACATTGCTGTTATTATATAACTTTTTATTTATATAAAATATATAATGTATTACATTATATATATTATATATAATAATTATAATGATTATATAGCACATTATATATTAATTATATTAGTAATAATTATATTAAATTTTAAATAACTACTTTAATATTATATTTATATAGTGATTTTAATAATAATTTCTGTAAATTATTTAACTTAATTATTAATTAAATTGATTATTAATTATTAATTATATATAATTTTATTTTGTCTTATTTTAAATTTAAATTAGAATTTTACTAACATTCTATTACTAAATGATTTTAATATTATAATTTTATTAATTGAATATTTAAGTAATTAATTATTTCATTATTAATTAAAGAATTAATTTTAACTATTTAATTATTTAGTAATTTACAAATTAAATTATTTAATAATTAAATTATTTAGTTTATAATTAAATTATTATTAATCACAATTAATATTAGTATTAATAATTGTATTGATTAATATAATTGTTAATGTGATTAATATGGTTAATTTTAAAAATAAAGTTTGAAAATGTATTAAATATTTAAAATAATTATTTAAAATTATTTTAAAATATTATTAAATAAAATAATTGAAATAATGATTAATTATTAGTTGTTGATAATTAATTATTAATATTATCACTATTATAATATAATATCATATTATTAATATTACAGTATTAATAATATATGTTATATATTACATAATATAAAACATGTTATATGCAATATTATATATTATATATTTTATAATATATTATTCTATCCTTATTTTATATATAATATATATTATATATATAATATATATATTTTCTTGGGCTCCAGGAAAATAAAGTGCAGGCAGTGACTGCAGCCACCAAATTAAAAGACACTTGCTCCTGGAAGAAAAGCTATGACAAACCTAGACAGTGTATTAAAAAACAGAGATGTCACTTTTCCCACAAAAATCTGTCTAATCAAAACTATGATTTCTCCATTAGTCATGAACAGATGTGGAGAAGGTAAAGGCAACTCACTCCTGTATTCTTCCCTGGAGAATCCCAGGGACAAGAGGAGCCTAGTGAGCTGCTGTCTATGGAGTCGCACAGAGTCGAACATGACCAAAGTGACTTAGCAGCAGCATGTACAGATGTGAGCTGTTTTTGTTCAGCCACTCAACTGTATCCAACTCTTTGTGACCCCATGAACAGCAGCATACCAGGTTTCTCTGTCCTTCACTATCTCCCGGATTTGCCCAAACTCATGTCCATTGAGTTGGTGATGCCATCAAACCATCTCATTCTCTGTCATCCCCTTTTCCTGCCTTCAATCTTTCTTCGCATCAGGTGGCCAAAATATTGGAACTTCAGCTTGAGCATCAGTCCTTCCAATGAATATTCAGGGTTGATTTGTTTTAGGATTGACTGGTTTGATCTCCTTGCTGTCCAAGGGACTCTCTAGAGTCTTCTCCAGCACTACAATTTGAAAACATTACAGCCCAACACTCACATCTGTACATGATTACTGGAAAAACCATAGCTTTGACTATAGGGACCAGAAGAAAGGAGCAGTGACCCCACAAGAGACTGAGCCAGACTTGCTTGTGAGTGGGAGTCTCTGGCAGAGACATGGGTCAACAATGGCCTGCTGTAGGATCAGGGGCGCCGGGAGCAGCAGTCCTGGGAGTCATGGCCTGCTGGCCTAAGTCCTTTTGGAGGAGGTTGCCATTAACAGAGCAGCCTGGTGGGCTGCAGTCCATGGGGTCGCGAAGAGTCAGACACGGCTGAGCGACTTCCCTTTCACTTTTCACTTTCATGCATTGGAGAAAGAAATGGCAACCCACTCCAGTGTTCTTGCCTGGAGAATCCCAGGGACGGGGGAGCCTGGTGGGCTGCCGTCTATGGGGTCACACAGAGTCGGACACGATTGAAGTGACTTAGCAGCAGCAGCAGCCATTAACATTATGATAGAATTATGATAGAGCCTATAGCCTTCCAAAGGTCTTCCCTGGTGGCCCAGATGGTAAAGCATCTGTCTACAATGCAGGACACCCAGGTTCAATCCCTGGGTCAGGAAGATCCCCTGCAGGAGGAAATGGTAATCCACTCCAATACTATTGTCTGGAAAATCCCATGGACAGAGGAGCCTGGTAGGCTGCAATCCATGGGGTTGCAAAGAGTTGGACACGACTGAGCGACTTCACTCACTCATAGCCTTCCAAAGACTGTAAACTCTAGGACTGGGCTGCCTGAGGCCTAATCACAGGGAGGGAGCACAGGCTCATCCACCAATAGAAAATTGCATTAAAGATCTACTGAGCATAGCCCTGCCCTTCAGAACAAGGCTTAGTTTTCCCCCACAGAAAATTCCTCCCATTAGAAAGCTTGCACAAGCCTCTTATCCCCATCCATTCAAGGGCTGCTGCTGCTGCTAAGTCGCTTCAGTCGTGTGTAACTCTGTGCAACCCCATAGACGGCCGCCCACGAGGCTCCTCCGTCCCTGGGATTTTCCGGGCAAAAAAAACTGGAGTGGGTTGCCATTTCCTTCTCCAGTACAGGAAAGTGAAAAGTGAAAGTGAAGTTGTTCAGTTGTGTCTGACTCTTAAGCCACCCCTTGGACTGCAGCCTACCAGGCTCCTCCATCCCTGGGATACATAATATTAAATTTCCTGATTGTGGCAATGGTATTATGTTTGTGTAGAAGAGTGTTTTTATTCTGCGTGGGTGACCTATGACATGGGCAATGATATAGATAGAAAGATGATGGTAGAACAATGTGACAGATGTTATCCCTTGGACTAGAGGATGAGCACTCTGATGTTTTTGTTTCTTTAGTGGCTCAGTCATGTCTGACTCTTGCGACCCCATAGACTGTAGCCCACAAGGCTCCTCCGTCCATGGGATTTTCCAGGCGAGAGTACTGGAGTGGGTTGTCATTGCCTTCTCCACCATCAGAGAACAGACAGAATGAAAACCACAGTCATGGTTATGAGAACTGGACCATAAAGAAGGTTGAACGCTGAAGAATTAATTCTTTTGAATTGTGGAGTTGGAGAAGACTCTTGAGATTCCCTTGGACTGCATGGAGATCAAACCAGTCAGTCCTAAAGATCAACACTGAAGATTCATTGGAAGAACTGATGCTGAAGTTGAAGCTCCAATACTTTGGCCATCTGATGCAAACAGTCAACTCATTGGGAAAAAAAGCCCTGATTCTGGGAAAGACTGAGGGCAGGGGGAGAAGGGGGTGACAGAGAATGAGATGGTTGGATGGCATCACTGACTAAATGGACATGAGTCTGAGCAAACCCAGGAGATAGCAAAGGATGGGGAAGCCTGGTGTGCTGCAGCCCGTGGGGTCGCAAAGTATTAGACACGACTGAATAGCTGAACAACAATACTGAATGAAAAAGCCAATCTTGACAGATTACATCTTATATAAGTCCATTATATGACATTCTCAAAAAGACGAAATATAATGATTGAGAGCAGGTCACTGGTTGCCGAATTACAGATGGAGTGAATGTGATTATAAAGAGATCTGAAGGGATTTTGAGGAGATTATAGTGTTGTGTATCCTGATTGTGGAGGTGATTATAGAACTCCATATATGTGTTCAAATACATGGGAAGTACATTTAAAAAGGCAAAAATATATGTGTGTGCTTAATTTAAAATAACGTTTTGTAGCTCATTTGGTCCATTTTCTATTCCAG
Organism: Ovis aries; assembly: GCF_016772045.2. Classification (NCBI taxonomy): domain Eukaryota; kingdom Metazoa; phylum Chordata; class Mammalia; order Artiodactyla; family Bovidae; genus Ovis; species Ovis aries. Next base: position 3,624,579 of record NC_056059.1, read on the forward strand.
ACTTAAAATCAGTCATGTCTCTAAAATGGCATGTTTTATTTTAGTAGGAAATGGCATTTCAGTCTGGCTGTTGGAGGCAATCACTGACACCAGATATATTAGTTTTCCTAGGTCTTTTAGGTGGACAGAGCTAGAAAAAATATTTGTTAAGTATATTTTCCTTTTTGATAAAACACATCATATGTTCAAACTGCTATCGCCAAATGAAAGTCTAGACTTCATAGTATTTCTATAACTCTTCAGTTCATATCTTTTACTCCTCTTCTTCTTCAAAGAATCATCATTCTCAAGGACCCAAAGGGAGATATTATAAAAACATGAGGAAATTATTTTCTCTACATCACAAATAAAACATTCCTAGAATGGCATCATAAAACTCACCCATTTTATTGCTGCAAATATATATTTTTTAAATTTTTACTAGTTTATTTAAATTTTACTTTAAATTTAAATATAGTTGTAGCCATTACCTAATCTTTACTCATTTGCTCCTAATTTATTCTATTCTACATATGAATATAGATTTACCATTAACCACTTTATTTCAATAATTGTTTAATCTTTTACTCCCAAATCATTCTTTGGAATTTCCAGGAAATATATTCCTTGAAAATTTGCATGTTGAAGATGTTTATTTCCAGTGTTTATACTTGAAATGCAGTTTAGGTGTAAATGAAACCTTTGAGTGATTGTCTTTTTTTTTTTTTAATATCATTAAAATGTTCACAATTTCTTCTACTGAGAAATTTTATTACATCTGAATTTTCTTACCCTTCCAACTCACTTCTTTGTTTACCTGTTTGCTTGAAGTTACTTGAAGGATTTTTCTTTTCTATTCCTTTCCTGTAATAACCAAAATTTACTAGAATATTTCTTAATGTTGGACATTTTATGTAGACTTTTCCAGGTGTCATTGTACTTCTTCAATATGGGGTTTCAAACCTACTTTAATTTTGATTTCATAAACATCTGGGAAGTTTTAGCCCTGATCTGATTATTTGCTTCCCCTCCTCTTTGCTCTGCTGTTCCTAATATATGGAAATTGGATATATACTTTGCTTGTCTTCAAAGTTTCCTTTTTATCTAATTTCTTTCTTTAATTCTTTATTATACAGTAAATGTTGTATCATTTTTTCTTCTACTTTTTAATGCATAATCTATGTGTGTACTTGTTTTTATGTTGTCTCTAGTCTACATTTTTATTTTTTATTAGAACATTCTATGGTATTCAGCTTCATTGCTGTTCCGTTTCTTATTTGTGTGCATAATTACTTTTCTGAACTTTTAGATAGAAGGCATAAGAGTCTTTTTTCTAATTTCATAATTTTAGAGTTTCCTCTTCTAAAAGAGTTTTAAATATATGTGGCTAGGTTTCTCGGGTCTTCCTCGCCCTGTTCCCTTCTTGACTTTATCTGGATCTCCTTTTCCCTTTGTTTCTATTATCCCATTGTGTTACATTTGGAACCTGTGTTTAACAATTTTTTCCTCAAAGGTGCTTTCTCCTGAAAACCAGGAGAAATCTTGTTTTTTAACTTACAGCCTGGTTAGTTCTGAGAATTCTTAAGGCAAGAAACTACTTTTTTCTCCTTCAAATCTCATCACAGCCCTTTATTCCTACTTGCTTTTGGAATGTTAACCCCTTACAGTTTTCCAGTCAGCTCACTGAGACGTTGAGGGAATGGTGATCATCCTGAAAATTTTAGGTCTCTTTGATATTACAACAGTTCCTGCTACTTCCTCGTGTACAAACACTGATTTCATGTAGATTCTGTAGTTGGTGGTGACTGATCTCCTTCCACTCATGCTTTTTGTGTTATATGAGAATGTTTCCTGCCTAATATTATTATATGCATTTCCCATGAGTTTTCAGTTTTATTCTGGCTTGTCTCTCCTACTTTCTTGTTTGATTTTATTGGAGGATTTAAACAATTTTAGAAACTATGCTGCCGCTCCCACTTTCTAGCGTGAATTCTATTTCCAAGATTTTGTTAAAGGACCTCCATCTTTGCCCTTGATGTTCCTATAGTCCAAATAAGTTCTTGCATCAAGGTCACTATGTGATCTTTTGTGTGTCTATTCATTGCTTGTGCTTGTTTTTAATTGTTCAGTCGTGTCTGACTTTTTGTGACCCCCATGGACTGTAGCCCGCCAGGCTCCTCTGTCCACGGGATTCTCCAGGCAAGAATACTGGAGTGGGTTGTTGTGCTCTTCTCCAGGGAATATTCTCAACCCAGGGATCAAACTCAGGTCTCCGTCTGAGCCATCAGGGAAACCCTTGCTTAGTGATAATTTGTTGAATGACATCTGAAACTCAGGTTCTTTTCTAAGTGCTAGTGTAATAAAGAAATAATTTATCATACCTATTCTTGCTCTTAAGTTTAGGGTATGGCATATGGATTAGAAGTATTAACAAAGATTTTTTTAGTTCGATATGTTAAATACACACAGGTTCTTTTCACCTTGCCTACCAAGTAACTCCTTTTCTTTTTTCAGAACTTGTGGCAGACACCTTCTCCTCCTTGAAAAATTCTTTGCAATCCTTTCTTCTCACACCTCATCACCACCAGCTCAAAAGGCATACTCTCCCATTGAGGTCTGTATTCACTATTTCTTTTTTTTTAGAGAGAGAAAAAAACCTGTAAATGAAGTATACCTGTCTTTCCTCCCTTTTAGATTTCCTAAAAACAGTACTTGCAAATATCTCCAACACAATGAAATGGGTAACACATAGCTGTTGATAATATCCACTGAATGAATGATTTTAATAGATAAAAGTATTTTAATTAAAAAAAATGTTTTACAGAGAAAGTACATTTGACCTGGGTCTTGAAATCTTGTATTAATTAATAAGTGTTTGGCAAAGGGGAATTTTTTTTTTCCTTATAATCATTATCTTTCTTCAGAGGTAGGTTGTTTTATTTATTAACTCAAGCTAAAATTCATTACAAATGAATCTTCTCCATGGACTGGTTTCCCAGTAATTAATATTCTAAAGCAACTGTTAAGTGATACACCCATGCTAACTTTTAAAGTTCAAAATTCAGTGAAGCTATGAATATAGTATTAACAGAAGTTTAACATATTTGTGGGAATATGCAGTTGATTCCATTACTGAGATAATGTCACAATGAGCAGCTATAGTAATTTCACACTAACACACAAAAAAATCTCTTTTAAGCTCTCTATTTCCTGAGTCCCTTTTGGTTTTTAAAGACTAATACCATTTTTTTCCACAAGTGGCTCAAATCCATTATATTTTCTCTTCACAAAATCGCCTGTCCAGGTTTGATGCAGGATATAGGATGCTTCGGGCTGGTGCACTGGGATGACCCAGAGGGATGGTACGGGGAGGGAAGTAGGAGGGGGGGTTAGGATGGGGAACACGTGTACACCTGTGGCGGATTCATTTTGATGTATGGCAAAACCAATACAATATTGTAAAGCAATTAGCCTTTAATTAAAATAAATAAACAAATTTTAAAAAATAAAATACAAAAAAGAGAGGAAAAAAGTAATAAAGAGTTTTTCATTGTCCAAAAGAAGAAAAAATCTCTAAAGGGCTGCTCTTCTTCCCTTTAGATTTTGTCTTAATATTGACCAGTAACTTCTCATTCTTTCTCTTTAAATGCAAAAAATCATTCTTAAAATCTTTTGCCTTAGTGCCCAACTAGCTCAGTCAGTAGAGCATGAGACTCTTAAAATCTTGTGCCTTATACTTTCATATATTGAATCATTTTTTGCAAAGATCACTCCATATGAACATTTTCCTTTTCACTCAAAAATTGCCTAAATAGCTATTTTTCTTTATAAACTGTTACTGATTCAATATGTCTACTGTGTTTTACACAAAAGTGAGTCATAACTTTTGAGTATTAAAAACTCTATGATGATTAATTTATAATGGATTTGTAAGTCTGTGGCTGTATAATTCTATAACTTTTTGTTGAACTTGGAAAGCTTATCAGAATCAGATATAAAGTCTTTTTAAACTACACTCACATCATTATCACTTAATCCTCCTTCACCAACCCACACATATTCAAAATTATGCACTTCTGTGTAGAATCAAAAGTCAAAAATATTGCTAAAAGTTGTTTTTATCCATCAAACTTGGACACAAAAATACTGAGCACTGTGGTATAGGGTAGACTTCCAAGAATTGGAGGTTTCCAGTCTGACATACACATAATCTTTGAATTATGTAAGTATTTTTTGTGTACATGTATTTTCTGGCATTTGCATAAGAATCATGGGATCCTTTCTGTCCCCTAAAATCAAATTGACTACAAAGCATAACAAGAAAGAAAAGCCCATATCATTTTGTAAATCTTTTTATATGTTTATCCAAATATGTTTAAATAAATGTTTTATATGTTTATCTAAAGAGTCATAAACATAAAAATAAACTAAATAAGAGCTATGATGAATTTTTATGCATAATTTAGTAAAATTATTCTTAGTCATTGAATGCATTATCTAACTTAAAGTTACATAAACTATATCAGGTGAATTTTTAAAAGTTTTCTTTTTTTATCAAAGATATTACTAAAATTCATAAAATTTAAGCAGCTAAAGGTCCTTAAACTAGTAAGTGATAGTAAAATATTTGAACTCATTTCTAGTTTATTACACACTTCTTCCCACAATAACACACTATTTGCATAATTCTATGAGAAATTCAATCACTGAAGAAATTTAAACTCATAAATTTTCAAGTCCCAAATTCCTAAAATGAAGTAAAGCCTGCTTCATTTTGATTGGTTTAATGTTTGTCACTTGAGACACTCTGCAAAAATAAACAGCACAATGTTACAAAATTATTTTACATTACCCAGGACTTCCCAAAGTTTTGAGATCACAGATTGTTTTTGTTGGTAAGTGTGTTACACACTTCTGTGTTGGATAGCTAGGGATCTTTGGAAAATATTGTATGAGATTAGTCACCTAGCTGCCTCACTAAATTACCTTTATCTTGAGTTTCTGTTCATTAAAACTGCATCCAAGGTGTTCATTAATGCATTCTTCTTTTAAGAGATTTAGTTGAAAATAAGACCTTAATTTTTTCCTTGGAGATGATATTATTACCAGTAAAGCTTCAGGTGTACAATATTGTAATTTGACATGTGTATGCACACAAAATGATCACCCCACAAGTCGAGTTACCATTCATTAGCATGCAGTTTGCTCTCTTTACTCATTTTTCTGGACCCCCAACTTTCTCTTCCTCTGATAAACACTAATCTGATATCTGTTTCTATGCATCTGTTTTTGTTTTACCTTTTTTTTTAGATTTTATATATTAATAAAGTCAGGCATATTTGTTTTTTGTTTTTTGTTTTTTTTTAAATTTTAAAATCTTTAATTCTTACATGCGTTCCCAAACATGAACCCCCCTCCCACCTCCCTCCCCATAACATCTCTCTGGGTCATCCCCATGCACCAGCCCCAAGCATGCTGTATCCTGCGTCGGACATAGACTGGCGATTCAATTCTTATATGATAGTATACATGTTAGAATGCCATTCTCCCAAATCATCCCACCCTCTCCCTCTCCCTCTGAGTCCAAAAGTCTGTTATACACATCTGTGTCTCTTTCCCTGTCTTGCATACAGGGTCGTCATTGCCATCTTCCTAAATTCCATATGGTGTTTTTCTTTCTGGCTTACTTCATTCTGTATAATCGGCTCCAGTTTCATCCATCTCAGCAGAACTGATTCAAATGAATTCTTTTTAATGGCTGAGTAATACTCCATTGTGTATATGTACCACAGCTTTCTTATCCATTCATCTGCTGATGGACATCTAGGTTGTTTCCATGTTCTGGCTATTATGAACAGTGCTGTGATGAACATTGGGGTACACGTATCTCTTTCAATTCTGGTTTCCTCGGTGTGTATGCCCAGCAGTGGGATTGCTGGGTCATAAGGTAGTTCTATTTGCAATTTTTTAAGGAATCTCCACACTGTTCTCCATAGTGGCTGTACTAGTTTGCATTCCACCAACAGTGTAAGAGGGTTCTCTTTTCTCCACACCCTCTCCAGCATTTATTGCCTGCAGATTTTTGGATCGCAGCCATTCTGACTGGTGTGAAGTGGTACCTCATTGTGGTTTTGATTTGCATTTCTCTAATAATGAGTGATGTTGAGCATCTTTTCATGTGTTTGTTAGCCATCCGTATGTCTTCTTTGGAGAAATGTCTATTTAGTTCTTTGGCCCATTTTTTGATTCGGTCGTTTATTTTTCTGGAATTGAGCTGCATAAGTTGCTTGTATATTTTTGAGATGAGTTGTTTGTCAGTTGCTTCATTTGCTATTATTTTCTCCCATTCAGAAGGCTGTCTTTTCACCTTGCTTACAGTTTCCTTTGTTGTGCAGAAGCTTTTAATTTTAATTAGATCCCATTTGTTTATTTTTGCTTTTATTTCCAGAATTCTGGGAGGTGGATCATAGAGGATCCTGCTGTGATTTATGTCTGAGAGTGTTTTGCCTATGTTCTCCTCTAGGAGTCTTATAGTTTCTGATCTTACATTTAGATCTTTAATCCATTTTGAGTTTATTTTTGTGTGCGGTGTTAGAAAGTATCTAGTTTCATTCTTTTACAAGTGGTTGACCAGTTTTCCCAGCACCACTTGTTAAAGAGATTATCTTTACTTCATTGTATATTCTTGCCTCCTTTGTCAAAGATAAGGTGTCCATATGTGTGTGGATTTATCTCTGGGCTTTCTATTTTGTTCCATTGATCTATATGTCTGTTTTTGTGCCAGTACCATACTGTCTTGATGACTGTGGCTTTGTTGTAGTAGAGCCTGAAGTCAGGCAAGTTGATTCCCCCAGTTCCATTCTTCTTTCTCAAGATTGCTTTGGCTATTCAAGGTTTTTTGTATTTCCATACAAATCTTGAAATTATTTGTTCTAGTTCTGTGAAAAATGTGGCTGGTAGCTTGATAGGGATTGCATTGAATTTGTAAATTGCTTTGGGTAGTATACTCATTTTCACTATATTGATTCTTCCAATCCATGAACATGGTATATTTCTCCATCTATTAGTGTCCTCTTTGATTTCTTTCATCAGTGTTTTATAGTTTTCTATATATAGGTCTTTAGTTTCTTTAGGTAGATATATTCCTAAGTATTTTATTCTTTTCGTTGCAATGGTGAATGGAATTGTTTCCTTAATTTCTTTTTCTACTTTCTCATTATTCGTGTATAGGAATGCAAGGGATTTCTGTGTGTTGATTTTATATCCTGCAACTTTACTATATTCATTGATGAGCTCTAGTAATTTTCTGGTGGAGTCTTTAGGGTTTTCCATGTAGAAGATCATGTCATCTGCAAACAGTGAGAGTTTTACTTCTTCTTTTCCAATGTGGATTCCTTTTATTTCTTTTTCTGCTCTGATTGCTGTGGCCAAAACTTCCAGAACTATGTTGAATGGTCATGGTGAAAGTGGACACCCTTGTCTTGTTCCTGACTTTAGGGGAAATGCTTTCAATTTTTCACCATTGAGGATAATGTTTGCTGTGGGTTTGTCATAGATAGCTTTTATTATGTTGAGGTATGTTCCTTCTATTCCTGCTTTCTGGAGAGTTTTTATCATAAATGGATGTTGAATTTTGTCAAAGGCCTTCTCTGCATCTATTGAGATAATCATATGGTTTTTATTTTTCAATTTGTTAATGTGGTGAATTACATTGATTGATTTGCGGATATTGAAGAATCCTTGCATCCCTGGGATAAAGCCCACTTGGTCATGGTGTATGATCTTTTTAATGTGTCGTTGGATTCTGATTGCTAGAATTTTGTTGAGGATTTTTGCATCTATGTTCATCAGTGATATTGGCCTGTAGTTTTCTTTTTCTGTGACATCTTTGTCAAGTTTTGGTATTAGGGTGATGGTGGCCTCATAGAATGAGTTTGGAAGTTTACCTTCCTCTGCAATTTTCTGGAAGAGTTTGAGGAGGATAGGTGTTAGCTCTTCTCTAAATTTTTGGTAGAATTCAGCTGTGAAGCAGTCTGGACCTGAGCTTTTGTTTGCTGGAAGATTTCTGATGACAGTTTCAATTTCCGTGCTTGTGATGGGTCTGTTAAGATTTTCTATTTCTTCCTGGTTCAGTTTTGGAAAATTGTACTTTTCTAAGAATTTGTCCATTTCTTCCACGTTGTCCATTTTATTGGCATACAACTGCTGATAGTAGTCTCTTATGATCCTTTGTATTTCTGTGTTGTCTGTTATGATCTCTCCATTTTCATTTCTAATTTTATTGATTTGATTTTTCTCTCTTTGCTTCTTGATGAGTCTGGCTAATGGTTTGTCAATTTTATTTATCCTTTCAAAGAACCAGCTTTTGGCTTTGTTGATTTTTGCTATGGTCTCTTTTGTTTCTTTTGCATTTATTTCTCCCCTAATTTTTAAGATTTCTTTCCTTCTACTAACTCTGGGGTTCTCCAGTTCTTCCTTTTCTAGTTGCTTTAGTTGTAGAGTTAGGTTATTTATTTGAGTTTTTTCTTGTTTCTTGAGGTATGCCTGTATTGCTATGAACTTTCCTCTTAACACTGCTTTTATAGTGTCTCACAGGTTTTGGGTTGTTGTGTTTTCATTTTCATTAGTTTCTATGCATATTTTGATTCCTTTTTTGATTTCTTCTGTGATTTGTTGGTTATTCAGAAGTGTGTTGTTCAACCTCCATATGTTGGAATTTTTAATAGTTTTTCTCCTGTAATTGAGATCTAATCTTAATGCATTATGGTCAGAAAAGATGCTTGGAATGATTTCGATTTTTTGAATTTATCAAGTTTAGATTTATGGCCCAGGATGTGATCTATCCTGGAGAAGGTTCCATGAGCATTTGAAAAAAAGGTGAAATTCATTGTTTTGGGGTGAAATGTCCTATAGATATCAATTAGGTCTAACTGATCTAATGTATCATTTAAAGTTTGCGTTTCTTTGTTAATTTTTTGTTTAGTTGATCTGTCCATAGGTGTGAGTGGGGTATTAAAGTCTCCCACTATTATTGTGTTATTGTTTATTTCCCCTTTCATACTTGTTAGCATTTGTCTTACATATTGCGGTGCTCCTATATTGGGTGCATATATATTTATAATTGTTATATCTTCTTCTTGGATTGATCCTTTGATCATTATGTAGTGGCCTTCTTTGTCTCTTTTCACAGCCTTTGTTTCAAAGTCTATTTTATCGGATATGAGTATTGCCACTCCTGCTTTCTTTTGGTCTCTATTTGCGTGGTATATCTTTTTCCAGCCCTTCACTTTCAGTCTTTATGTGTCCCTTGTTTTGAGGTGGGTCTCTTGTAAGCAGCATATAGAGGGGTCTTGTTTTTGTATCCATTCGGCCAGTCTTTGCCTTTTGGTTGGGGCGTTCAACCCATTTACGTTTAAGGTAATTATTGATAAGTATGATCCTGTTACCATTTACTTTATTGTTTTGGGTTCGGGTTTATACACCCTTTTCATGTTTCCTGTCTAGAGAATATCCTTTAGAATTTGTTGGAGAGCTGGTTTGGTGGTGCTGAATTCTCTCAGCTTTTGCTTGTCTGTAAAGCTTTTGATTTCTCCTTCGTATTTGAATGAGATCCTTGCTGGGTACAGTAATCTGGGCTGTAGGTTATTGTCTTTCATCACTTTAAGTATGTCTTGCCATTCCCTCCTGGCCTGAAGAGTTTCTATTGAAAGATCAGCTGTTATCCTTATGGGAATCCCCTTGTGTGTTATTTGTTGTTTTTCCCTTGCTGCTTTTAATATTTGTTCTTTGTGTTTGATCTTTGTTAATTTGATTAATATGTGTCTGGGTGTTTTGCCTTGTGTTTATCCTATTTGGAACTCTCTGTGTTTCTTGGACTAGAGTGATTATTTCCTTCCCCATTTTAGGGAAGTTTTCAACTATTATCTCCTCAAGGATTTTCTCATGATCTTTCTTTCTGTCCTCTTCTTCTGGGACTCCTATAATTCGAATGTTGGAGAGTTTCATATTGTCCTGGAGGTCTCTGAGATTGTCCTCGTTTCTTTTAATTCGTGTTTCTTGTTTCCTCTCTGATTCATTTATTTCTACCATTCTATCTTCTATTTCACTAATCCTATCTTCTGCCTCCGTTATTCTACTATTTGTTGCCTCCAGAGTGTTTCTGATCTCATTTATTGCATTATTCATTATATTTTGACTCTTTTTTATTTCTTCTAGGTCCTTGTTAAACCTTTCTTGCATCTTCTCAATCCTTGTCTCTAGGCTATTTATCTGTGATTCCATTTTGATTTCAAGATTTTGGATCATTTTCACTATCAACATTCGGAATTCCTTCTCCGGTAGATTCCCTACTTCTTCCTCTTTTGTTTGGTTTGGTGGGCAACTCTCCTGTTCCTTTACCTGCTGAGTATTCCTCTGTCTTCATCTTGGTTATATTGCTGCGTTTGGGGTGGCCTCTTTATATTCTGGTAATTTGTGGAGTTCTCTTTATTATGGAGCTTCTCACTTTGGGTGGGGTTCTATCAGTGGCTTGTCAAGGTTTCCTGGTTAGGGAGGCTTGTGTTGGAGTTTTGGTGGGTGGAGCTGGGTTTCTTCTCTCTGGAATGCAGTGGAGTGACCCGTAATGGGTTATGAGACATCAAAGGTTTTGGGATAATTTTGAGCTGCCTGTATATTGAAGCTCAGGGGAGTGTTCCTGTGTTGCTGGAGAATTTGCATGGTATGTCTTGTTTTGGAACTTGTTGGCCCTTGGGTGGAGCTTGGTTTCAGTGTAGGTATGAAGGCATTTGATGAGCTCCTATTGCTTAATGTTCCCTGAATTCAAGAGTTCTCTAATGTTTTCAGGCTTTGGATTTAAGCCTCCTGCTTCTGGTTTTCAGTTTTATTTTTACAGTAGCCTCTAGACTTCTCCATCTATACAGCACCGATGATAAAACATCTAGGTTAAAGATGAAAAGTTTCTCCACATTGAGGGACACTCAGAGAGGTTCACTGAGTTACAAGGAGAAGAGAAGATGGAGGGGGTAGTTAGAGGTAACTGGAATGAGATGCGGTGAGATCAAAAGAGGAGAGAGCAAGCTAGCCAGTAGTCACTTCCTTATGTGTGCTCTATAGTCTGGACCGCTCAGAGGTATTTACAGAGTTATACGGGGCAGAGGAGAGGGAGGAAGTAGACAGAGGTGACCAAGAGGATAAGAGAGAGGAATGAGTAGGAGAGAGACAAATCCTGCCAGTAACCAGTTCCTTAGGTGTTCTCCACCGTCTGGAACACACAGAGATTCACAGAGTTGGATAGAGAAGAGATGGGGGAGAAAAGAGACAGAGGCCACTTAGTGGAGAAAAAGGAGAGTCCAGAGGAGGAGAGAGTGGTCAAGCCAGTAATCTCGCTCTCAGGTAAACTTGGGTAGTGAAGTTTGGGTTTTTAAATGTACAAAATTGACAACAAAAACCTAAGAGCAAAGATTAAAAATCTAGAGTAGAGGTTGGATTTTCAAAGATACAATATTAAAGAAAAGCAGAAGGAAAAAGGAAGAAAGGAAAAAAAAAGAATTATTAACAAACAAACAAACAAAACCACCAACAACCATCCAAGGACTATATATGGTGTTTGCCTTAAAAAAAAAAAAAAGTCTTTTTTTTTAAAATAGTAATAATAGGTTATAGAAATTAAAATTAGAGGAGAAATAGAAGACTTAACAATTTAAAAAAGTTAGAAAAAAAAAGAAAAAAGAAAAAAACAACAACAAAAGGCAAAAAAAAAAGGAATTATTTTTAAAATAGTAAAAATAATTCTGGCCCTACTCTGATGTTGTGGGCTGTGTGGGATCACTTCCAAGGTGGTTCCCTCTGTTTAACTTCTTCTGTTTGCTGGTTTTTTAGGCTCACTAGTTCAGTCGCGCTGTGGGGAGGGGGGATGCTGCAAACAAATAGCACTGTCGTGTGCACACAGTGTCTCAGCCCCGCTTGACCTGTCCTTTCTCGCGGCGCACAAACCGCTCCGGCTCTAGGATGCTCAGCCGGGAACCGTCTGGGGCCGGCCCTAGGCTGCGTGCACTTCCCCAGTCCAAGCCGCTCAGGTTCGGCGCTCAGGCAGCCCTCAGAGGCACAGATTCGGCTGGGACTGCGCTTTGTGCCCTTCCCAGGTCCGAGTAGCTCAGGAGTTTGGTGAGCGTGATCACCACGGCTTGTCACCTTTTCTGCCGCTGCTGTTCAGCTTTCTGGGTGGACCGCTGGCCCACCCCGTGAGGCAGATTGTGACTGTCCAGCACCCCCAGAAGTCTTAGCAAAGGAGCCTGCTTGCAGTTAGGTACGTAAAGTCTCTCGGGGTCTGCAATTGCCCCTTTCCAGTCCTTACGGCTCTGGCTGCCTGTCCCCGGCGGGGGATGGTCTGCAGCCGGCTTTTCCGTTCCGTCCTTTGTTCTGTGCTGGGTCCTGGCGGTGTCTTATGTTTGAGCTTTTCGCGTGGTAGCTATCCCACAGTCTGGTTTGCTAGCCCGAGTTAGATTGTTCTGGTTGCGCGTGGGGCGTTCCTGCACGATTCTTGCAAAGCTCTGCAGCCCGCGCCTCCCGCGCGTCCCTGCCCTGCCCCCACTTCCCAATGGCGGATGCAGGCGTCTGTGCTGCTTTTCCGCTGGGGGAGTTACTGGTGGGCTTGTAATCTGTTGGTTTTAATTATTTATCTATTTTTCCTTCCTGTTATGTTGCCCTCTGTGTTTCCAAGGCTCGGCACAGACTCGGCAGGGAGAGTGTTTCCTGGTGTTTGGAAACCTCTCTTCTTCAAATTCCCTTCCCTGGACGGGCTTCCCTTCCCGGGACGGAGCTCCCTCCCCACCTCCTTTGTCTCCTTTTTCGTCTTTTATATTTTTTCCTACCTGTTTTTGAAGACAATGGTCTGCTTTTCTGGTTGCCTGATGTCCTCAGCCAGCCTACAGAAGTTGTTTTGTGGAGTTTGCTCGGCGTTGAAATGTTCTTTTGAGGAATTTGTGAGGGAGAAAGTGGTCTTCCCGTCCTATTCCTCCGCCATCTTTCCCTCCCTCTCCATTAATGCATTCTTATTTTAAGAGATTTAGTTGAAAATAAGACCTTAATTTTTTCCTTGGAGATGATATTATTACCAGTAAAGCTTCAGGTGTACAATATTGTAATTTGACATGTGTATGCACACAAAATGATCACCCCACAAGTCGAGTTACCATTCATTAGCATGCAGTTTGCTCTCTTTACTCATTTTTCTGGACCCCCAACTTTCTCTTCCTCTGATAAACACTAATCTGATATCTGTTTCTATGCATCTGTTTTTGTTTGTTTGTTTTTTTTTAGATTTTATATATTCATAAAATCAGGCATATTTGTTTTTCTCTGACATATCACATAGCATAATACTGGATTGGCAAAAAAGTTCATTTGGGTTTTTCTCTAAGATACTACAGAAATCCAAATGAACTGTTTGGCAAATCCAGTATTTTCAAGAGATATCCATGTTCCAAATGGAAGAATCTCAGGACTTTTTTTTCATGACTGAATAGTATCCGATTGTGTATATACACCTCATCATATTTACTCATTCGTCCATCAGTGTACAGGCAGTTTACTTCCATATCTTGGCAACTGTAAATAATGCAGCAATGAATACAAGGGTGCATATGTATTTTCAAATCGGTGTTTTCATATTCTTCAGATAAATACCTAGGATAGTATAACTAGGTCATATGATAGTTCTTAATTTTTGGAACAATCTCCATACTGTTTTCCATAGTGACATCATCAGCTTTTAGTAGCAACTGGATAAGGGTGCCCTTTTCTCCACATTTTATCCAACGTTTGTTATTTATTGTCTTTTTTAATAACAACCATTCTGAGCTACTGAACTGATTCTATCACATGTGAGGTGATATTTCATGGTGCCTTTGATTTGCGTTTCCCTAGTAATTAGGGATGTTGAACATCCTTTTATGTGCCTCTTGGCTACTCATATGTCCTTTCTTAGAAAAATAACTCTTTAGGACTTCAGCCCATTTTTAGGCAGGTTGTGTCTTTTTTCTTTAGTCATATAAGTTCTTTTTATAGTTTGGATATTAACCTTGTATTGAATGTATGATCTGTAAATATCTTCTCATATTCTGTAAAATACCTTTTGTTTTGAGGTGTTTTCCTTCACTATTCAGAATTTTTTACCTTGATGTAGTCCCGTTTGTTTATTATTGCTTTGTTTCCATTGCCTTTGGAGTCAGATCCACAAAAGCATCACTAACAATGGATATCAGTGAAATCAAAACTTACGTTTTCTTTTAGGAATTTAATGGTTTCGGGTCTTACATGCAAGTCTTTTTTGTATGTTTGTTTTTTAATTTTTTGGACGCACCACATGCCACTTGGGATCTTAGTTCGTTGACCAGGGATCAAACATAAGTCCCCTGAAGCATGGAGTCCTAACCACTGGACTGCCAGGGAAAATTCCCACACTCAAGTCTTTAACTCCTTTTGAGTTAATTTTGGTGTATGGCATAAGAGAGTTGTCTAGGTTCATTATTTGCATGAGACTGTCCAGTTTTTCCAACATCATTTACTAAAAAGACTCTTGTTTTTCCACTGTATGAGCTTTGCTTATTTGTCATAAATTCAGTTCAGTTGCTCAGTTGTGTCCGACTCTTTGTGACCCCATGGACTGCAGGACACCAGGCTTCCCTGTCCATCACCAACTCCCTAGGCTTGCTCAAACTCATGTCTGTTGAGTCTATGCCATCCAACCATCTCATCCTCTGTCATCCTCTTCTCCTCCTGCCTTCGATCTTTCCCTGCTTCAGCGTCTTTTCCAAACAGTTGACTCTTCCCATCAGGTGGCTAAAGTATTGGCGTTTCAGCGTCAACGTCAGTCCTTCCAGGGAACATTCAGGACTGATTTCCTTTAGGATTGACTGGTTTGTCATAAATTAATCAAGCAAATACATGTGGACTTATTTCTGAACTCTCTATTTTGTCCGTGTATCTGTGTATATGTCAATTTTTGATTGCTATAGATTTGTAGTATAGTTGAAAATCAGGGAGCTTAATGCCCCCAGCTTTGTACTTCTTTCTCAAGAATGTTTTAACTACTTGCGATATTTTGTAATTCCATAAACAGTTTAGAATCACCTGTTCAATTTTTGTGAAATATGTCATCAAAATATTTATAGTGACTGCACTGAATCTTCAAATTGCTTTGGAGGGTATGGACATTTTAACAATAATGAATTATTTCAATTCATGGACACAGAATATCTTTTAATTTATTTGTGTCTTCTTCAATTTCTTTCACTAGTGTTTTAAAATTTTTGTATCAGATCTTTCACGACCTTGATTACATTTGACATAATGGATTATTTTCTTAATTTCTCTTTATGATAGTTTGTTATAGGTACAGAGAAAAACAAAACAGATTTCTGTATATTTAATTTTGTGAATTTTAATTAATCTTTTCCTATTTTAATGTTTTTTAATTCCCTTTTCTTCTCCAATTGATGTGGATAGGACTTCCAATCCTATTAGCAAACTGAGTCCAACAATTGCATATGGAATGAAAATGATCACAGTGGGCATCCTTATCTTGTTCCTGATTTTAGAGAAAAATCTTTTAGTTTTTAACTGTTGAGAATGGTGGTAGCTATGGAATTGTCATATACGGCCTTTATTTTATTGAAGCATGTTCCTTTGATAGCTGGTTTTTGAAGTTTTTATCATAAATGGTTGTTTGATCTTGTCCAATGCTTTTCCCACACCTATTGAGATGACCATATGATTTTTATCTTTTATTTTGTTAGTGTGTTGTTTCACTTTGATTGATTTGCAGATGTTGAACCATTTTTGCATCCCAAAACAAACTGCACTTTAAAATGGTGCATGATTCATTTATGTATTGTTGGATTCAGTTTGCTAATACTTCATTGAATATTTTTGCAAATGTTTATCAGGTTTCTTTTTTTGAGATATCCTTGTCTGGTTGTGAGACCAGCATAATGCTTTCTTCATAAATTGAGTTTGGAAGATTTTCTTTTCTTCAGTTTTTTTGAAAAGGTTTAAAAAATACATATAATTTTTTTTTTTTTAATGTATAGAATTTGCCAGTGAGGTCTTCTGATCCTGAAGTTTTTCTTGTTTGGAAATTTTAGATTACTCTTTCAATCTCTTTTTGAGTAAGTGTCCTATTTAGATTTTCCTTTTCTTCATGAGTTAGTTTTGAAAGAGTGTATATTTGTAGGAATTTAGAATTCCATTTCTTCTAGGTTGTACAATTTCCATAGTTAATAATTATTTTAGTAATTTCTCATGATCCTTTGCATTTCTGTGGTATCAGTTGCAACTTCTTTTTTATTTCTTTTTTTAAATTTTTTTATTTATTTTATTATTTTTTTTTTTTTTTTTTTTACTTTACAATACTGTATTGGTTTTGCCATACTTTGCCATACATCAATATGAATCCACCACGGGTATACATAAGTTCCCCCTGATTTTATTTATTTGAATTTTCTTTTTTCTTTGGTTAGTCTGGCTAAACGTTTGTTGATTTTTGCTTATATTTTAAAGAACCAAATCTCAGTTACATCAAACCTTTCTATTTTCTTTTTTTAATCTTTATTTCCACTCTCATTTTTACTGTCATATTATTCCTCTTTCCTACTTTTTCTTTAAATTAATTCTGAACTTTGTTTTTTTCTAGTTTCTTTAGGTGTAAAATTACTTTATTTACTTGGAATCTTTTTATTTCTTTCTTGAGGCAGGCCTGCATTACTAACAACTTCCCTTTTAGAATTACTTTTGCTGTGTTATATAGCATTTGGTATGCCATATTTCTGTTTTAATTTATTCCTAGGAAAGTTTTGATTTCTCCTTTGATTTCTTTGATGACTGCTTTGTTGTTCAGTCAATCTTCTTTAATCTCCACATATTTGTGAATTGTCCTATTTTTTTCCTTTGATTGATTTCTAGTTTCATACTATTTTTGTCAGAGAAGACACTTGACATTATTTTAAAATTCTTGAATTTTTTTGAGATTTGTTTTGCAAACTTATATGTATTCTTCTTGGAGAATTTTCTATATGCCCTTGAAAAGAATGTGTATTCTGCTACTGTTTAATAAAATGTTCTGTAGTTTCCTGGTGGCTCAGATGGTAAAGAATCTGCCCACAATGTGGGAGGCACAGGTTTGATCCCTAGGTCAGGAAGATCCCCCTGGAGAAGGGAACAGCAACCCATTCCAGTATTCTTACCTGGAGAATTCCATGGACAGAGGAGTCTGGCAGGCTACAAGTCCATTGGGTTGCAAAAAGCTGGAGAAGGCTGAGCGACTAACACTTTGCTACATCTATTAGTCAGTGTGATTTAGCATATTATTTAACCTAATGACTGCTTATTCATTATCTGTCTGGATGATACATCTAGTGATGTAGGTGCAATATTAATGCTCTTTACTATTAATGCTATTTACTATTATTACTACTATTATCTTTCAATTTCTTGTATTAAATCCATTAATATTTGTTTTATATATCTTGGCATTTCTCTGTTGGATGCATAAATGTTTATAAATGTTATATCTTCTTGCTGGATTGATCCCTTTATCATATTTTTAATATCTTTTTTCCTTTTATTATAGCTTTTGTTTTAAATTCTATTTTGTCTGACTACTCCAGCTTTCTTTTCATTTCCATTTACTTAATTTTTTTCCATTATTTCACCTTCAGTTTGTGTGTATCTTTTCTTCTGAAGTGAGTTCTTGTGGGCAATATATTGACCTAATTGTTTATCTATTAAACCACTCTATGCTTTTTGGTTGGCAAATTTTGCACATCTATATTTATAGTAATTATTCCCAGGTATAAATATAAATGTACAAAATTTGCCAACATTCATCACCATTTTTAAATTATCTTCTATTTTTATTATTCCTCTCTGTTCCTTTCCTCTCTTTCTCTCTTCTCTTGTGTGCGTGTGTGTGTGTTTTTCTTAAATGCCAAGTTTAAATTCCTTTCACTTTTTTCTTTGTATTTACTATAAGACTTTTTTTATTGTGGTTTCTGTGAGGTTCACATTTAATATTCTATATTAGTAGTAGTTTAAGTTGGTAGTACATTCCAAAGTTATCTTTTTTTATTCATTCTCCATCATGTTTTATGCTTGCAGTGGCATACTTTACATCGTTTTATTTTACACATCTTTGTAATTTGACTTTACTACTTTTTTTTATAATCTTCATGCTTACTTTATAAGTGATCTAATCCACTACCTTTATTATATATTTGCCTTTTCCAGTGAGGTTTTTACTTTTGTCTGGTTTTTATTAGCAATTAGTTCAGCTTAAAGAACTCCCTTTAACATATCTTTTAGGGTTAGTTTAGTGATTACACACTTCTTTAGGTTTTATACATCTGGGAACCTCTTTACAGCCCCTTCAATTCTGAATGATAACTTTGTTAGGTAAAGAATTATTGGCTGATTCTTTTTTCTTTCAGCTTTTTAAATAAATCATGTTGCTCCTTTATGGCCTGTAAATTTTCTGCTGAAAAGTCTTCTGAAAACTTTATGGGGTTTTCCTTATACATAACAAGTTATTCTTTACTTACTGCTATTCAGAGTCCCTTAACTGCTAGTTTAATTATAATTTGTCTTGGAGTATATCTCTTTGGCTTCATCTAACTTGGAACTCTCTGGGTTTCCTCAATCTGGATTCATATGTCCTTCCCAAGATTAAGGAAGGTTTCCATCATGAATTCTTGAAATGATTGTTTTAGTTCTTTTTCTCTTATTCTCTGGGACTCCTACAATATGAATGTTATTAGTATTTTGGTCTCTTAAGTTGTTTTGCTTTTTAATTTTAAAAAATTTTTTACTCTGTCTGAGTGATTTCCATTGTTTTGTCTTCTAGATCATGATTTTTCTCCCTCATCCATCTGATGTTGAACCCATGTAGTGTATTTCTTAGTTGAGTTAAAACTTCATTTGGTTCTTTCTTTAAAAACAAAAATAATAATTGAATTATTTTAATTATAGGCTAATTACTTTATAATATTGTGCTGGTTTCTGCCATACATTGACATCAATCAGCCACAGGTGTACATGTGTCCCCCCTATCCTGAACACCCCTCCCACCTTCCTTCCCATCCCATCCCATCCCTCTGGGTTGTCCCAGTGCACTGGCTTTGACTGCTCTGTTTCATGCATCAAACATGGACTGGCCATCTATTTCACATATGGTATATACATGTTTCAATGTTATTCTTCAAAATCATCCCACCTTTGCCTTCTCCCACAGAGTCCAAAAGTCTGTTCTTTACCTCTGTGTCTCTTTTGCTGTCTTGCATATAGGATCATTGTTACCATCTTTCTAAACTCCAGATATACCACAGCTTTCTAATCCATTCATCTGCCAATGGACATCTAGGTTGTTTCTATATTCTGGCTATTGTAAACAGTGCTATAATGAACAATGGGGTACACGTATCTCTTTCAAATTCTGGCATGTATGTCCAGGAATTGGGCATGCATGTGGGATTGCTGGGTGGTATGGCAGTTCTATTTCCAGTTTTTTAAGGAATCTCCACACTGTTCTCCATAGTGGCTGTACTAGTTTGCATTCCCACCAACAGTGTAAGAGGGTTTCCTCTTCTCCACACCCTCTCCAGCATTTATTGCTTGAATACTTTTTGATGGCAGCCATTCTGACCAGCATGAGATGGTACCTCATTGTGGTTTCCATTTGTATTCCTCTGATAATAACTGAGGTTGAGCATCTTTTCCTGTGTTTGTTAGCCACCTATATGTCTTCTTTGGAGAAATATCTGTTTAATTCTTTGGCCCATTTTTTGATTAGGTTATTTTTCTGGTATTGTGTTGCATGAGCTGCTTGCAGTTGGAGATTAATTATTTGTAAGTTGTTTCATTTGCTATTATTTTCTCCCATTATGAAGGCTGCCTTATCACCTTGCTTACAGTTTGCTTCATTGTGCAAAAGCTTTTAAGTTTATTTATGTCCCATTTTTTTAAATTTTTCCTTTTATTTACATTATTCTGGGATCATAGAGGATCTTGCTGTGATTTATGGCAAAGAGTATTATGCCTATGTTTTCCTCTAGTAAACATCCTCTAGGAATTTTATAGTTTCTGGTCTTACATTTAGATCGTTAATCCATTTTGAGTTTATTTTTGTGTATGGTGTTAGAAAGTGTTCCAGTTTCATTCTTTTACAGGTGGTTGACCAGTTTTCCTCATCTCACATGCTAGTAAAGTAATGCTCAAAATTCTCCAAGCTAGGCTTCAGCAATATGTGAACCATGAACTTCCTGATGCTCAACCTGGTTTTAGAAAAGGCAGAGGAAACAGAGATCAAATTGCCAACATCTGCTGGATCATGGAAAAAGCAAGAGAGTTCCAGAAAACATCTATTTCTGCTTTATTGGCTATGCCAAAGCCTTTGACTGTGTGGATCACAATAAACTGTGGAAAATTCTGAGAGAGATGGGAATACCAGACCACCTGACCTGATTCTTGAGAAATCTGTATGCAGGCCAGGAAGCAACAATTAGAACTGGGCATGGAACAACAGACTGGTTCCAAATAGGAAAAGGAGTATGTCAAGGCTATACATTGTCACCCTGCTTATTTAACTTATATGCAGAGTACATCATGAGAAACACTGGGCTGGAAGAAGCACAAGCTGGAATCAAGATTGCCGGGAGAAATATCAATAACCTCAGATATGCAGATGACCCCACCCTTATGGCAGAAAGTGAAGAGGAACTAAAAAGCCTCCTGATGAAAGTGAAAGAGGAGAGTGAAAAAGTTGGCTTAAAGCTCAACATTCAGAAAACGAAGATCATGGCATCTGGTCCCATCACTTCATGGCAAATAGATGGGGAAACAGTGGAAACAGTCAGACTTATTTTTTGAGTCTCCAAAATCACTGCAGATGGTGACTGCAGCCATGAAATTAAAAGACGCTTACTCCTTGGAAGAAAAGTTATGACCAACCTAGATGGCATATTCAAAAGCAGAGATATTACTTTGCCGACTAACGTCCGTCTAGTCAAGGCTATGGTTTTTCCTGTGGTCATGAATAGATGTGAGAGTGGGACTGTGAAAAAGGCTGAGCGCCGAAGAATTGATGCATTTGAATTGTGGTGTTGGAGAAGACTCTTGAGAGTCCCTTGGACTGCAAGGAGATCCAACCAGTCCACTCTGAAGGAGATCAACCCTGGGATTTCTTTGGAGGGAATGATACTAAAGCTGAAACTCCAGTACTTTGGCCACCTCATGAGAAGAGTTGATTCACTGGAAAAGACTCTGATGCTGAGGGGGATTGGGAGCGGGAGGAGAAGGGGACGACCGAGGATGAGATGGCTGGATGGCATCACTGACTCGATGGACATGATTCTGAGTGAACTCCGGTAGTTGGTGATGGACAGGGAGGCCTGGCGTGCTGCGATTCATGGGGTCACAAAGAGCCGGACACGACTGAGTGACTGAACTGAACTAAACTGATGGTCACTTAACAAAAGAGGCCTGAATGTATGATTAGTAAGAAAGAAGATGCTTGGTTCCACAGAGCACACCAGCCCTGGGACCAACATCTTCAGGATCTTCCATGAGAAAAATAATAATAATAATAATTTGTGTTTGGTTTACAGAACTATTCTCTTGCAACCAAAATCTAACCCAAACCAATAAATTACCTTATTTCTTCATATCTCACCCCAGGATAGTTAAGCCTTTACCATTTCTGTAAGTGTCTCATTTCCTTTGAAAATATATAAACCTGAAGACAGATGTTAATTCTAGCATTCTTTGTAGCCATTAAAATGTACTCATCACTTTTGAAAATGGTGCATTGACTGGAAACTGTCAGGCTAAAGACTAAAGGAACTGTACATAAACACTGTACTCAAACTGAGAAATTTGCTTCTCGTGGTAGTACAGGTTAACAATTCAATAACTGTTTTACATGTAAATGGAAATTGAACAAGTAAGTAAATTGATATGGATGGTGAGAGTCAGAGAGGAAAATTATAGATGAAAAACTTTCTCTAAGATTAGAGTAAACCTTGTTTTTTCATTTACATGGTACATGATCCATCCCTAATGTGGTTTATATAATGATGTGTTTGAATCTGATATTGTTCTCATTGAAATTTTAACCCCTTCACCATGTTTTTTTACACCAAGCTGTGGGTATTTATCAGAAGCACTAGTTTAAACATCTTACAGTTTGTAATTCTTTCTCTGCCTTAAAAACAAAATTTCCCCAAAGAAAAACTCTCACTAAGAAATCTCTGATCACATCCCTTCTCTGTCCAAATGGTCTTTTGTTGTTGTTTAGTCACTAAGTTTGTCTGGCTCTTTTGCGACACCATGGAATGTAGCCTGCTGGCCTCCTCTGTCCGTGGGATTTCCCAGGCAAGGATACTGGAGTGCATTGCCATTTCCTTCTCTAGGGAATCTTCCCTGCCCAGTTATTAAACTTGTGCCTCTTGCTTTGGCAGGCAGATTCTTTACCATCGAACCACTAGGGAAGCCCTCAAATAGTCTTATGGAATGCAAAATCTTTACTCTTCAGAGCTGTCCCAGTTTCAAATCAAACGTGTATTTACAGTTTATTTGTCATATTTCTGCATGACCCCTACACCTTTCAAAATTCCCAAATATATCTTTAACCTGCCCCCTTTCCCACCATCATAATCTCTATTTTAGCTACATTTTTCACAGACTAGTCACCTATTGTTCTGTCATCACTCCTATCTAAAGCTAAAATTAAATGCCGCACATTCCATGAAGATGCATCTATTCTGTTCTTTCCAGCAAGAACTGATCATCCTATTCTCTGAATTCATTAGGCTATTTAGCTGTTTCTTATGTATCTCATTCTACTTGGCAGCCTAAATGTGTGTATACAAATGTATCTGGACATGTATCTGCTGTATTGAGTTGCTATTTATCCTGATAACTCATTTCATGTAACTTTTGTTACATAAGCAAGCACTGTGCTTCCCCTACCAACTAATAAGAGATATTTGTGAAAAGAAGAAAGATTGTGTTTTCATGATG
This sequence comes from Ovis aries, assembly GCF_016772045.2. Lineage (NCBI taxonomy): Eukaryota > Metazoa > Chordata > Mammalia > Artiodactyla > Bovidae > Ovis > Ovis aries. Next base: position 3,647,625 of record NC_056059.1, read on the forward strand.
ATATAATTGTACTAGAAATACCAATTGTATGTATTACCCTAAGAAAAGCTTCCTGAAGCTTGATGAAAACAGGCTGAAATGATAAAAAAAATTTTTTACCACATTATCAAGAACATTTTTCCAAATTTGTAAACAACTGTGTGTATATATTAGAATTTGTCACCCTATAAACTTATGTGTTTATTTCCCTTTTGTCCCCAATTCAAGGCTTTCCATGTGGCACTGGTGACAAAGAATCTTGCTCCCAATGCAGGAGACACAAGAGATACAATTTCAATCCCTGGGTCAGGAAGATCCAGTACAGAAGGAAATGGCAACCAACTCCAGTACTCTTGCCTGGAAAATTCCATGGGCAGAGGAGTCTGGCAGGCTACAGCCCACAGGGCTACAAAGAGTCAGACATGACTGCATGACTGAGCACACACATACCCAAGTTCATATTATATTTGTTGAGCCAGATACAGGTATTTTACCTGTGAATAACACAGCTATGGTCCTTGGCCTTCTAGAGTTTGTTGTCTTTGAGGGTGTAGAGAGTGTACTAAATAAGCAATTACAAAATCCTAAATTTTTGGTTAAGGAAGTCCTGAATGTTGGTTCTATTAGAGTGGTTATAGAAGGCAAATAACCCAAGCTCCAAAGGTTAAGAAAAGCTTCCTGGAGAATGTGTTTAAGATATGCTCCCAGAACATTCCCATACACTGATGCAAGTGAGAATGATCTATCAAGGGAATAGAAAGAAGTTCAAAGTAATAATTTAATTTGTAATGAGAGGAATAGAAATGAAAGTAATGGGAAATGTAAGCAGGGGTCAATGAACAATTTCAAGAAGACTAACTCAAAGTTCCAACAAATTAAAACCCTATCCTGTGATTTTTGTTGTTTGCTTTTATAAAAACATTGTGCTTGTTAATATATTTTTCTACAAATTTGCTTAGGTTAACTGTTTGCATAATTACTAAACCTTTAAGAGAATAACATTTTCCTCCTTTAAAAATGTTACAGATACTTTAAGGGAGTCATTGTTTTCCCAGTATTATGATTATTCATATCATCTCAAGTATAGATTGATTCATAATAATAATTATAAAAGTAATTCAGCATAATTTATTGTTGTTTTTGTTCAGTCATCCAGTCATATCCAACTCTTTGCCACCCCATGGACTGCAGCACGCCAGGCCTTCCTGTCCCTCACCATCTCCCAAAGTTTGCCCAAGTTCATGCCCATTTCACTGGTGATGTCATCCAGCCATTTTATCCTCTGATGTCCTCTTCTCCTTCTATGCTCAATCTTTCCCAGCATCAGGGACTTTTCCAATAAGTTGGTTGTTTGTATCATATGACCAAAACACTGTCACTTCAGCTTTAGTATTGGTCCTCCCAGCTAGTATTCAGGTTTGATTTCCCTTAAGGTTGACTGGTTTGATCTCCTTGCTGTCCAAGGGACCCTCAGGAGTCTTCTCCAGCACCACAGTTCAAAGGAATCAGCTCTATGGCATTCTGCCTTCTTTATGGTCCAGCTCTCACAACTGTACACGACCAATGGGAAGACCATTACCATGAAGTAATGGAGTTGGATGCCATGTTCATAGTTTATTTAATATTTAGTCTCAAGCCAACTCTTTCACTCCCCTCCTTCACCTCACCAAGAGGTTCTTAAGCTCCTCTTTAATTCCAGCAAGTATTCAGATTTGATTTCCCACCATATTGACTGGTTTGATCTCCTTGATGTCCAAGGGACCCTCAGGAGTCTTCTCCAGCACCACAGTTCAAAGGCATCAGTTCTTTGGCATTCTGCCGTCTTTATGGCCTAGCTCTCACAACTGTACATGACCACTAGGAAGACCATAGCCTTGACTACATAGACCTTTGTCAGCAGAGCAGTGTCTCTTTTCAACACACTCTCTAGGTTTGTCAGAGTTTTCCTGCCAGGAAGCAATCATCTTTTGATTTCATGCTATAGTCACCATCCACTGTGATTTTAGAGCCCGAGAAGAGGCAATCTGTCACTACTTTCACTATTTCCTCTTCTATTTGCCATGAAGTAATGGGGCCGGATACCATGTTCTTCATTTATTTAATATTTAGTCTTAAGACAACTCTTTCACTCTCCTCCTTCACCTCACCAAGAGGTTCTTAAGTTCATCTTCATTTTCTGCCATTAGAGTGGTATCATTCACATAGCTGAGGTTGTTGATGATTCTCTGCCTATCTTGATTCTGGCTTGTAATTCATCCAGCTCAACATTTCTCATGATATACAGGGTGGCAGCAGACAGCCTTGTTGTACTCCTTTCTCAATCTTGAGCCAAAATTGTTGGTTGTTCCACACAGGATTCTAACTATTGCTTCGCAACCTGCATACAGGTTTCTCAGGAGCCAGGTAAGATAGTCTGGTATTCCCATCTTTTTAAGAGGTTTCCACAGTTTATTATGAGCCACACCATCAAAGGCTTTAGCGTATCTGATGAAAAAGAGGTAGATGTTTTTCTGGAATTCACTAACTTTCTCTATGATCCAGTGAATGTTGGCAACTGGATCTCTAGTTCCCTGTCCTTTTCTAAACCCAGCTTGGACATCTGGAAGTTCTAGGTTTGCCTAATGCTGAAGCCTAGCATGCAAGATTTCAAGTATGACCTTACTAGCATGGGAGATGAGTGCAACTGTCCAATGGTTGGCACATTCTTTAGTACTACCCTTCCTGGGAATTGGGATAAAGATTGACCTTTTTCCAGTACTGTGCCCACTACTGGGTCTTTCTGATTTCCTGGCATACGGAATGCAACACCTTGATGACATCATGCTTTAGAGTTTTGAATAATTCTACTGGAATTCCATCACATTCACTAGCTTTATTTTGTTGTTGTTGTTGTTGGATTATTTTTCATTTGATTGACCAAAGTTTTATTTTGAAAGATGTCTACGATGATGATCCACTAGCTTTATTAACAGCAGTGTTTCCTAAGGCCCACTTGCCCTCACTCTCCAGAACGTCTGGGTCTGGGTGACTAACAACACCATCGTAGTAAACCAGTTCATTAAGATCTTTTTTGCACAGTTCTGTGTATTCTTCTTGAGTTCTGTGTATCTCTTCTTGATCTCTTCAGCATCTCCTAGGTCTCCACAGTTTCTGTCCTTTATTGTGCCCATCTTTTGGTGAAATACTCCCTTGATATCTCCAATTTTCCTGAAGAGGTCTCTAGTTTTTCCCCTTTAGTTGTTTTCTTCTAGTTTTATGCACTGTTCATTGAAGAAGCCCTGCTTGTCTCTCCATGATGTTGTTTGGAACTCTGCATTTAGCTGAACATACCTTTTTCTTCCTCCCTTGCTTTTCACTTCTTTATTTAGTTATTTGTAAAGCCTCTTCAGCTAGCCCCTTTGCCTTCTTGCTTTACTTTTACTTTGGGATGGTTTTGTTTGCTGTCTCCTGTACAGTAATACCGACCTCTGTCCATAGTTCAGGCACTCTGTTTACTAGATTTAATCCCTTGAATCTATGCATTATCTCCACTGCATATTTATAGGGGATTTGATTTAAGTCATATCTAGCTGGCCCAGTGGTTTTCCCTGCTTTCTCTAGTTTAAACTGCATTTTGCTACAAGAAGCTGATGATCTGAGCCACAATCAGCTCCAGGTCGTTTTTGCTGACTGTATACAGCTTCTCCATCTTCAACTACAAAGAATGCAATTAATTTGATTTCAGTGTTGACCATTTGGTGATGTTAATGTGTAAAGTTGTCTGTTGAGTTATTGAAAAAGGGTATTTTTTATGACCAGTGCATTCTTTTGAAAGAATTTAGTTAGCCTTTGTCCTGCTTCATTTTGTTCTCCAAGGCCAAACTTGCCTGTTACTCCAGGTATCTCTTGACTTCCTACTTTTGCATTCCGATCTCCAGTGATGAATAGAACGTCTTTTTTGGTGTTAGTTCTAGGAGGTCTTCAAGGTCTTCATAGAATTCATCAACTTCAGCTTCTTCAGCATTGGTGATAGGGACATAGACTTGAATAACTGATATTGAATGGTTTGCCTTGGAAATGAACCCAGATCATTCTGTCATTTTTGAGGTTGCACCCAAGTACTGCATTTTGGACCCTTCTGTTGATTATAAGGGCTACTCCAATTCTTCTATAGGATTCTTGCCCACAGTAGTAGATATAATGATGATCTGAATTGAATTCACCAATTCCTGTCCATTTTAGTTCACTGATTTCTGAGATGTCAATGTTTATTCTTACCATCTCCTGCTTGACCATGTCCAATTTTCCCTTGATTCATGGAACTTGATTCCAGGTCCCTATGCAATGCTGTTTTTTGCAGCATCAGATTTTACTTTCATCACCAGACCCATAATTGATAGTAATCCATAACAATGACTGACTCATGATCATGTGTTCAATGATTTCCAAAACTGACTTTGTGAATTTAATTATGTGCCTAACAATAGTATCCCCTATGCTCTAATCTACTAAAAGTTGCTAATACTATCACATAGATATATGAATTCTTGAGTTGGAGAATGCAAGAGTTTTAATATGCTTTGTAACATAGATAGTTCAGTGGCTTCCTGATCCCATTCTCCTGCTTATGGCTGTCTTCTGTGTATGTGAATTTGTCTTCCTCCTTTTCTTTTATTTTGGGATATTTTCTTTTTCTTCTTTCTTTTTCTATCATTCTTGCTTTTTTGCATCTTCTTTTCTCCTCATTTTCACAGCACTTGCTAACCTTACTACTTAGACTAATACTCAATTAATAGGCAACAGTTATTGGGCATCAAATATGTTCCAGGTATTTTGTATATATTATTTCACATAATTATTGCAAATTTCCTATAAAATAATGGTGTGACTAGAATTTCTCAGATGAAGAAAACCATTTCAGGGACACTAAAAGGTTTTCTTAAAATTCTCTTATCTAGTGGAAGAATCAGGAATCACATTCAAGTTTCCATTATTCAAAATTTTCTTTTCTCCATCCTTTGACACACAGATCTCCAAAGTACCTTAAAGTCAATGTCAACTGTTAGTTCTAATATTCTACCTATCAAGGGGAAAACAAATTTAAAAATTCTCACACAAGCTGGTATGGAAGACTAGAGATAGGGTAATAGATTGGCCAAAGTCATTCAGCGCAGACCCATAAAACTTTCTTCCCTGTTCCATGTCCCCAAACACCCCACATACCAGGGAAAGATCCTGTTCAATACTTAGAAAATACGGCAAGAGATGTAACATTTGAGTAGAAAACCTGTAGTAGATTGTTAGTGTCTGCAAGCAAGAAAGTTATTGACCAGCAGAAGCCATCAGTGAGATACAGTTTTGAAAATAAAGTTGATCTAAATTTAGAAAAGAAAAGGATGGCATATTCTTTTTATTGCAGCCTAAAACCTCTATTAATATAGGTGAACTTCAGCATGTCTTATAGGACAACACTTGGAGTCTGGGCTCTTCATTAAACTGGACTCAATCCAAAACTAGACAGATGATCAAAGGACACATTGAAATTGGAGAAAATTATCTAAGCAGAATATTTCATTTTTAAAGATCTTAGAGAGTCAGCAAGCACCTTGGCTATTAAGTCTAAAAAGTGGCTTATCTCAGAACTGAAGCATGTTTTGAGCAGGCTGCCATTGAAGCTACACTCATTTATTTATCCAAGTGTAATTATGAGAGCAGCCGCTACTCACTAGGGACTATTCTAGGTGTTGTGGATATGCAGTGGAGCTTATATTCTACAGGAAAAAAAAAAGAAATAAATTAGTACATAATATGAGACATTGATTGGCTTCTCAAGTGGTGCTAGTGGTAAAGAACCTGCCTACCAATTTGGAAGATACAAGAGATGTTGGTTCGATCCCTGTGTGGACAAGACCCCTTGGAGAAGGGAAATGGCAACCCACTCCAGTATTCTTGCCTGGAGATTCCCATGGACAGAGGAGCCTGATCCATAGTATCACAAGTCAGACTAGAATCACCAGACATGACTGAAGCAACTTAGCAGGCACGTATGTGACATTGATAGGATAGCAAAATCAAACCAGGAGATATAAGGTGAGAGACATAAAGTGTTCCCTGACATATGTCTGTAGGTGAAACCTTTAATAACATGGTGATATTTGACAATCAACTAGGATTGCACGGGGAAGTAACTTATGAAGATAAATGGCTGAATACCATTCTCACCAGACAACAAAGATGAAAACACTGTAAGGTGAAAGTGTGACATCCAAGAGCACCAAAAAAGCCAGGCTGTCTGGAGATAGAGACGATGGGAGAGGAAGTTGGAGGGATGGATGGGGCCAGAATAAGTAGGGGAGTGACCACTACAGTCAGGAGACGATGGTGCTATTGGAGAAGATCCCACCAAAAAGTTGAGACATCCATATTTTTCTTGCTGCCCAGTCTCAATCTTCCACCTTCTAAACCCCCAAAATCACCCATCAAAATGGATGTATTTCCCTCCTGCCATCTGCCATCTCGTCCTCTGTCGTCCCCTTCTCCTCCTGCCCCCAATCCCTCCCAGCATCAAAGTCTTTTCCAATGACTCACCTTTTCTCATGAGGTGGCCAAAGTACTGGAGTTTTAGCTTTAGCATCATTCCCTCCAAAGAAATCCCAGGGTTGATCTCCTTCATAATGGACTGGTTGGATCTCCTTGCAGTCCAAGGGACTCTCAAGAGTCTTCTCCAACACCACAGTTCAAAAGCAACAATTCTTCGGCACTCAGCCTTTTTCACAGTCCAACTCTCACATCCATAGATGACCACAGGAAAAACCATAGCCTTGACTAGACGGACTTTAGTCGGCGAAGTAATATCTCTGCTTTTGAATATGCTATCTATGTTGGTCATAACTTTTCTTCCAAGGAGTAAGCGTCTTTTAATTTCATGGCTTGAGTCACCATCTCCAGTGGTTTTGGAGCTCAAAAAAATAAAGTCTGACACTGTTCCCACTGTTTCCCCATCTATTTCCCATGAAGTGATGGGACCAGATGCCATGATCTTCGTTTTCTGAATGTTGAGCTTTAAGCCAACTTTTTCACTCTCCTCTTTCACTTTCATCAAGAGGCTTTTTAGTTCCTCTTCACATTCTGCCATAAAGGTGGTATCATCTGCATACCTGAGGCTATTGATATTTCTCCCGGCAATCTTGATTCCAGCTGTGTTTCTTCCAGTCCAGCGTTTCTCATGATGTACTCTGCATAGAAGTTAAATATGGTCCCATCACTTCATGGCAAATAGATGGAGAAACAGTGGAAACAGTAGCTGACTTTACTTTCTTGGGCTCCAAAATCACTGCAGATAGTGAGTGCAGCCATGAAATTAAAAGATGCTTACTCCTTGGAAGAAAAGTTATGACCAACATAGACAGCGTATTCAAAAGCAGAGACATCACTTTGCCAACAATGGTCCATCTAGTCAAGGCTATGGTTTTTCCAGTAGTCATGTATGGATATGAGCGTTGGACTGTAAAGAAATCTGAGAGCTGAAGAATTGTTGCTTTTGAACTGTGGTGTTGGAGAAGACTTTTGAGAGTCCCTTGGACTGCAAGGAGATCCAACCAGTCCATCCTAAAGGAAATCAGTACTGAATATTCATTGGAAGGACTGATGCTAAAGTTAAAACTCCAACACTTTGGCCACCTGATGCAAAGAGCTGACTCATTTGAAAAGACCCTGATGCTGGGAAAGATTGAAGGCAGGAGGAGCAGGGGACAACAGAGGATGAGATGAACATGAGTTTGGGTAAACTCCGGGAGTTAGTGGAGGCCTGGCGTGCTGCAGTCCATGAAGTCGCAAAGAGTTGGACACAACTAAGTGACTGAACTGAACTGAACTGAACTTGAGAGAAAGCCTTGCAATCTGTATTTTACTTCTCTGCCCTTTTTGCTCACTGTAGTTGCAAAACTGTATTGCATCTCAGCAATATACCTTCATTATGTTTACTTCCTTTCTGATAAATTGCCAGCAGCCTGATAGCAATGCTGCCCCTCCTTTGACAGACACTGGGAAACCTGATCCAGGTCTTCCTCATACTCTCCTATTCATGCCCATGTGTCTGAGCTGAATTCTTGATGCTAGTGTGTGAAAGTGATAGTGTTACTCTTTCAGTCATACTTGACTCTTTGTGACTCCATAGACTGTAGCCCACCAGGCTCCTCTGTCCATGAGAGATTCTCCATTCAAGAGTACTGGGGTGGGTTGCCATGCCCATCTCCAGGAGATCTTCCCAACCCACGGATCAAACTCATGTATCTTATGTCTCCTGCATTGGCACTCAGGCTCTTTACTACTAGGGCCACTTGTCTGTGAAAACTTAGCAAAAGAAGAAAGTATAATTTATGCACTTAATATTTATGCATCTTAAAATTTGTTATGACACTGAATTCATGCCAAGTCATGGTAACTTGAGCAAAACTCAGAAAACATATTTGATATATTCTTAAAACATATATTTTATGTTTCATAGGAAGACAGACTTTCTGCTTAGCAACACAAATTAGTTGTTAGTTTTTAAATTTGGAAATTATCCACTCTAAATATAGCCAGTTTTCTTCTAAACAGGCAATGCTATGCAACTAAGTCATTTTTATTAAGTTCAACTAAAACACTATTTCTTGAGTGTCTACTCTGTGCCAGTGTCATAGGGGTCTAGGATGGAGAAAAAGAGATGGATACACCTGCCCTTTGAAGTATATTTTTCAGCAAGGCAATTGCCCCTTCATAAGGCAATGGCATAGATGTTCTAGAATGGCATACAGATAGAGAGGCAACTTCTAGAGTGACTCAGAGCCTTTGCTTTATAAAATGTTTCTAATTATATTTTCTCAGTTCTTCAATTTCACAAATACTGCCCCATCAATCTTCCACTCTCACCAACAAAGACATTTCTCCAGGTCAGTCTGACCATGTACTAGAAATAGATGTAGCAAATAGAGTCTAATCTGCCAGGAAAAGACAGCAGGTGTCATTAGAGAGTGTTACAATAGCTTTCTAATTTGGTAAATACAGCATATTAAATATTTGACCCACAGCCTTCACACTGTGTTTTCTGGGGCAAAGGGGTACCCTTAATCATCTAGTTTAAAGTTGGCCATGCATGCGTGCTAAGTCACTTTAGTCTTGTCTGACTCTTTTTGTCCCAATGGACTGTTGCCCACCAGGCTCCTCTGTTCATAGGATTCTCCAGGAAAAAATACTGGAGTGGGTTGCCATGCCCTCCTCCAAGGGATCTTCCCAATCCACAAATTAAACACACATCTTTTATTTCTCCAGCAGTGGCAGGTGGGTTCTTTAACATAGCACCACCTTGGAAGCCCTAAAGTTGGCTACTCTGAGATAATTTGACTGAAGCATTTCTCTTAATGTAGACCTTTACAGTAATCATCCATGGCACATCCCAGAAACAGCCAAGCAGTATTACAAGTAGAAGAGATTTCAGAGGCTTTTAAATTCAATCTCATAACCAAATTAAGAGACTGAGACCTAGAATGATTATACGATCATCCTGAAGTCCCATACTACTCACTAGCATGTTCAAATTCTAATCTTTGTGTCTTGCTCTTTTCAGGAAGTTATGTAATTTTCCTACAGATCCGTTAAAATTGATCCTAAAATAAAATCCATACTATTGTGAGATATATTTTATATGTAAACTTGTTGCATAAATTATAATGCTAGAGTGCAACTCTCAGGCAGAGGAGCATTTGAAATGCAGAAATAAGGTAGAAATTTATGAGATATTTTTAGGTTTGCATTGGCCAGGATTTGTTTTTTTACCACCTATAATAGAGAACCGAAAGGCTTCCCAGGTGGTACAGTGGTAAAGAACCTGCCTGTCAATGCTAGGAGACACAAAGAGATGCAGGTTTGATCCCTGGGCCAGGAAGATACCCTGGAATAGAAAATAGCAACTTGCTCCAGTATTCTAGCCTGGAAAATTCCATGTAACCTACCTTGTCTGGTAGGCTACAGTCCATGAGGTCACAAAGAGTTAAATTAAGTGACTGAGCACACAAGTGATTACATTTTGTAGGAGACATCACTTTCCCAACAAAGGTCCGTATAGTCAAAGCTACAGATTTTCCAGTGCACGTGTGCTTAGTCTCTCAGTGTGTCCGACTCTTTCTGACCCCACAGACTGCAGCCCACCAGTCTCCTCTGTCCTTGGGGATTCTCCCAGCAAGAATACTGGAGTGGGTTGCCATGTCTTCCTCCAAGGGATCTTTCCAACCCAGAGATCGAACTCAGGTCTCCTGCATTGCAGGCGGATTCTTTATTCATGTACAGATTAAGAGTTGGGCAATAAAGAATGCTGAGTGCCAAAGAACTGATGCTTTTGAATTGTGGGATTGGAGAAGACTGTTGAGAATCCTTTGGACTGCAAGGGGATTCAATCTGTCAATCATAAAGGAAATCAACCTTGAATATTCATTGGAAGGACTGATGCTGAAGCTGAAGCTGAATCTCCAATACTTTGGCCTCCTGATGTAGAGAGCCACAGAGAGCTGATTCATTGGAAAAGATCCTGGTGCTAGGAAACACTGAAGGCAAAAGGAGAAGATGTTGGCAGAGGATGAGATGGTTCGAAAGCATCACTGACTCAGTGGACATGAATTTGAGCAAACTCCATGAGATAGCAGAGGATAGAAGACCTGCTGTACACTGTTGTCCATGGAATTGAAAAGAGTCAGATACAACTTAGGCAACTGAACAACAATAGAGAACCCAAATAACAATACCTTGATCAGGTGAGGGCCTGTTTTTTTCACGTAACCAGGGAGTCCAGAAAAAGGAAATCTAGCGGCAATCTCATCAGTGATTTAGGTTCAATCTATATTTGTGCCCAATCTTTCTTAGCATGTGGTTTCGTCCTCATAATTATCACCTAATGGCTACAAATTGGTTGTTCCATTGCCAGCACTGAACACTCATTTCAGGCAAGATAAAGGAGAAAATAAAGGGTGAAACTGATCCTGCCCTGTCTAAAAGAGATTTCTTATGAGTTCTGTCTTGCCCTTATGTTCTGTTGGTCAGTATGTGATCACTTTAGCATCTTCATCCACAAAAGTCATTGGAAATAACTTCTTCACTGGCTGTTTTGTTTAGAAGTACGTAAATATCTCCAGTGATATGCTATTGCTAAAGAGAATGATTTATATTTTCATACCCTATGGAATATTTTTCAATGGGCTACATTTTTACTGACAGGTTAATAAATAAATGAAACATGCATCACTGTCATGTATGACAATTGAAACAAACTTAAAACATAGGAAAAATAAAGAGGATAGTTGAGAAAGTTGCAATTTAAAATAGACTCATAGTAATCATGAGGGAACACCTCATTGGAAAGTATGTGAAGGAGTGACCCCAGCAAACCTTTGGGGAGGACAATTCTGTGTAAATACAGCAAGTGCTGCAGTGCACCATGCTTGAGGATTTTAGATGACCAGGGAAGAACAGAAAATTAAATTTTCTGTTTTATTAAAGCAAAACATAATTTGCTCTACCATAATATATTTATTTATTAAAAATCATCTATCATTTTAAATTATATATTATGAAATACACGTTTTAAAGTGTATCTTTAGTTGGAGGAAAGGAATGATGGATAAAATTTTATACATGTAAAAACATTTTATTTCCTTCACTAGGAATTTCAGCAATAATTTGTGGCACAATTTGGAGAGTGAAATTGGATTACAGAACACTGCTAAGGTAAGTATAATAGGTACAAACTAAAACAATTAGTACTATTAAAGCCATTTGTTGTCTTTTGACTAAAATGGAAAATAATATTTGTGAGGTCATTTGAGAGAGAAATTTTAATCCAGATCAATGTAGTCATGCGAACCTGATCAGTCTGGTAGTCTGAAGACTACAGGAAAGTAAACACTTGTGAAAATGTCAGGCATTTGCTTGAAGGTCAAGTCCACTGGCCTAGGATAATATAATTGTGATTCATGAACAGCTAATAGAAGTGACTGAAATGTTTTAGTTAATCCTAGAGCTTAGAATGCAGGTCCGAATTAACTAGTGGATGAAGGAAATGCTCTTGGGTTAACACACAGACTTAGCAGCAGCAGCAGCAGCACAGTTCACATAGACAAAAACATTCTATCAGGATCCCAGGAAAGATCAGTTCACAATTTGACTGTACAGAGGGCAAAAATCATAAAGCTAGAATTAAAGAAAAAAAAGCAGTTAGATGTCACTTAGGAGACATTTGGTTTACAGATTAAGGCAGACAGAGGCCTACTCCTGAAGCGTTTTTATACAAAGCACATTTAAAGCAAGGGCTTCCCAGGTGGCACAGTGGTAAAGAATTGGCCTGCCAATGCAGAATATGCAAGAGACACAGGTTCAATTCCTGGGTAGGGAAGATCCCCTGAAATAGGAAATGGAAACTGACTCCTGTATTCTTGCCTAGAAAATCCCATGGACAGAGGAGCCTGGCTGGCTACACAAAAGCGCTGGACACAAATGAGCACACACACACATGTTTAAAACCAAATCAGACCTTTCTGACCCGTGACTGGCAGCAGCACTACAGCTAGAGCCGTGCTTGGCACAAGCTTGCATCTCTCTGGTGTAGAATCTCTTGTAGAAGCAGAAAGAGGCCAGCTTGGACCCAGAATCATAGTCACATGAGGATCCGCAGTATCCTGAGTTAATTAATAACAACATCACTAGAGTCTTCTGGAAGAGCTCAATAGGGAACAACCCTCCAAAAACTTGGGGCAGGTAGACATGCTCCACTCTCTTGAGATGAGTTTTCCTTTTGTTGACAAAAAAAATTTAATCAGTTTATCTAATAAAGAAATAGAAAATATTATTCAATCAAATTTGAGGATTATGACCTGGGAACAGCATCTCAGAAAGCTTCAAGAATGGTTTTGCCTCTAAGAATTCAAGTCACAGTTACATATGTTTTTTGAGACAGAAGGTTGTATGTTTCTATAACTGACAATTTACACAAATTGGATCTATCAAGAAGGAATGTTATCTTTAAAGAATTGTCTTGTTGGTGCTAGAATTTTGCTCTTTATGGTTGAGCAGGTATTTCTACTGATGTGGAAGTTTTGGTCAATGTATAATGCATAAATATAATGCACAGTGAAGGGAGAGAAGAGGCTAAATGTCAGAGAAAATTTTATGGGGTTTTTTTGTCTTACCATAGAATATGAATTTTACTTCACACTTTACTGACAAGCAAACTCATATTCAGGAAGGTTGTTCTGGAGTTGTTGCTGTAGTTAACCAAGGGATTCATACTCACTAAAGAACTCTCATTCAAGAGAGAGTGTTTCTGGGACCTCAGGGGATCCTGACACTTTAGGGACAGCTTCTCTCCCCTTCCCCGTCACCAAGAGATGAAGGAGAGCTAGTTATGACTTTCAGTACAGGCATTTGGAAACAGTGCCAAAAATATATATTTCAGTTTACTTGAATAAAGGGACAGACCAAGTATAAAAGTGATGAACAAATAAAATTGACACAAACTCAAAAGAATTTTGAGTTCTTAGAATCTAAACAATGCTTCCTTTGGCACTGACTCTGGTTTCTGCCCTCCCCAGCTGTCTGTGATCCTGCTTGGTGTACCAGCGAGGTGGTGTCAGGAAACAAGGTCTACGGTGCCTCTCAGTCTCCACCAGTGATTCTTAATGCACCCACAGAGTCACACATGTCACAGGCCTAAAACCAGGCGATTTTGTGAATACCCTGCAAGATTTCACATACCTAACTACTTGAATTTCAGCTTTAGTGAAAAAGTTAAATGATTATTTTCCAGTTTAAAATCCTTCAAAAAGTCGAGATGATCAAAAGACTTCTCAGATGGCAATTTATGGAGTAAGGACTATAATCTCTATCTTGTCTATTAAAGTGGGAATGACTATCTTTCTTTAAAGGAATTCTATCTCAAAGAAGTTATATGTAGTTTTGGTAGGACTGGTGCCCAGGTAAAAAAAAAAAAAATTTTGTGCCAAAAAAGAAAAAGTAAGCAGACCTGAGATATTATCTCATACTATTCACACTTAGGATTAGGTTCCATCCAGTGGTTTGCAGAAAGATGAATAGCAAATAATACCAATTCTTCTGGCAGTTAAAAGCCTGAACATGATTAACTCATGGATGTACAAAAATGCTGAAATTATGAATAAGGATGAGACACAAAAGTTATATACTTTTACTAAAATTGCATATGTACATGTTCTTTAAACCTATGTAGATCATTCTGCCGAACTTGAGCAGAGCTCAATAATACAATTAATAGATATATGCACACACATATATATAAAACTGTGGATATGGAAAATTAAAATTAATCTATGCATTTAGAGTGCAGTTATTCATTTAAATCTGCATTGTGTATTGCAAACAAACAGCAGCAGAAACTAGAACTTAAATGTTATTTATCAGACTATAATTTTTCAATATTATAGGATTATAATATAATTACACATTATTCCTAAGTGATCAATGAAATGGAGGAAATGGAGGGAAATGAAAGAATGGGAAAGACTAGAGATCTCTTCCAGAAAATTAGAGATACCAAGGGAATATTTCACGCAAAGATGGTCACAATAAAGGAAATGTCAATAACCTCAGATATGCAGATAGCAGCCACTTATGGCTGAAAGCAAAGAACTAAAGAGCCTCTTGATGAAAGTGAAAGAGGAGAGTGAAACAGTATGGACTTAATAGAAGCAGAAGATATTAAGAAGTGGCAAGAATACGCAGAAGAGCTATACAAAATGATCTTCATGAACCAGATAATCACGATGATGTGAACACTCACCTAGAGCCAAATCCTGGAGTGTGAAGTCACGTGGGCCTTAGGAAGCATCACTACAAATAAAGCTAGTGGAGGTGATAGAATTCCAACTAAGCTCTTTCAAATCCTAAAAGATGATGCTGTGAAAGTGCTGCACTCAATATGCCAGCAAATTTGGAAAACTCAGCAGTGCCCACAGGACTGGAAAAGGTCAGTTTTCATTTCAATCCCAAAGAAAGGCAATGCCAAAGAATGTTCAAACTACCGCATAATTG
Source organism: Ovis aries (assembly GCF_016772045.2). Lineage (NCBI taxonomy): Eukaryota > Metazoa > Chordata > Mammalia > Artiodactyla > Bovidae > Ovis > Ovis aries. Next base: position 3,662,673 of record NC_056059.1, read on the forward strand.
CACTCATCTCACATGCTAGCAAAGTAATGCTCAAAATTCTCCAAGCTAGGCTTCAACATTACATGAACTGTGAACTTCCAGACATCCAAGTTGGATTTAGAAAAGGCAGAGAAACCAGAGATCAAATTGCCAACATCCATTGATCATTGAAAAAACAAGAGAATTTCAGAGAAACATCTACTTCTGCTTCATTGACTATGCCAAAGCCTTGACTGTATGGATCACAACAAACTGTGGAAAGTTCTTCAAGAGATGGGAACACCAGACCACCTGACCTGCCTCCTGAGAAACCTGTATGCAGGTCAAGAAGCATCAGTTAGAACTGGACATGGAACAACAGACTGGTTCAAAATTGGGGAAGGAGTACATCAAGACTGTATATTGTCACCCAGCTTATTTAACTTATATGCAGAGCACATCATGTGAAATGCCGGGCTGGATGAAGCACCAGCTGGAGTCAAGATTGCTGGGAGAAATGTCAGTAACCTCAGATATGCACATAACACCACCCTTATGGCTGAAAACAAAGAACTAAGAGCCTCTTGATGAAAGTGAAAGAGGAAAGTGGAAAAGCTAGCTTAAAACTCAGCATTCAAAAAATGAAGATCATGGCATACAGTCCCATCGCTTCATGAAAACTGGATGGGGAAACAATGGAAACAGTGACAGACTTTATTTTCTTGGGCTCCAAAATCACTGCAGATGGTGACTGCAGCCTGAAATTAAAGACACCTGCTCCTTGGAGGAAAAGTTATGAGAAACCTAGACAGTATATTAAAACACATAGACATTACTTTGCTGACAAATTTACAAATAGTCAAAGCTATGGTTTTTTCCAGTGGTCATGTATGGATGTGAGAGTTGGACCATAAAGAAAGCTGAGCACTGAAGAATTGATGCTTTTGAACTGTGGTGTTGGAGAAGAATCTTGAGAGTCCCTTGGACTGAAAGGAGAGCCAATCAGTCAATCCTAAAGGAAATCAGTCTTAAATATTCATTGAAAGGACTGATGCTGAAGCTGAGACTCTAATACTTTGGCCACCTGATATGAAAAACTGACTCATTGGAAAGGACCCTGATGCTGGGAAAGATTAAAGCCAGGAGGAGAAAAGGATGACAGAGGATGAGATGGTCAGATGGTTTTACTGACTTGATGGACATGAGTTTGAGCAGGCTTCAGGGGTTGGTGATGGACAGGGAAGCCTGGCGTGTTGCAGTCCATGGGATGGTAAAGAGTCGGACACAATTAAATGAACTGACCAAATGCAATTATTATAATTTGAATTTATACAAATTATACAACTTTTAATTTGCAAAAATTATAATTATTATAAATTTGGCAGAGTGATCTACATAACTATTACTATTCTAGGACCTTCAAAAAGAATCAGATTTAAAATAATTGTACATAGTTTTAGTAAAAGTATATAGTTTTTGTGTCTCTTATCCTTATTCACAATTTCAGCATTTTTGTACATCCTTGATAAGTTAATTATGTTCAAGGTTTTTAATTGCTAGAAGAATTGCTGCTATTTGCCATTCATCCTGCTGCAATATATCCTAGAAAGATTATGGGCTTCCCTGTTGACTCAGGTGGTAAAGAATCTGCCTGTAATGCAGGAGACCCAGGTTCCATCCCTGGTTAAGGAAGGTCCCCTGAAGAAGGTAATGGCTACCCACTCCAGTATTCTCGCTTGAAAAGTTCCATGGACAGAGAAGTCTGGCGGGCTACAGTCCATGAGGTCAGAAGGAGTCGGACACGACTGAGCAACTAACACTTTCACTTGCAGAATGATTATAAAAGTAACAATGGATTAAAAAGCAGCTTATTTTTATTTTGGTCCTAGAGGTGTATCAGTGGAACTTGCACCATAGATTTTAGTTCAAAGCCCTGGAGCCTTGGATATGTTCCTTTTTCCACTATCTTCCCACATGGCTTTCTGGGCTTTCAGTAACTGTGGTGATGGTACCTTCTCCTCATAGATCCCAGGAGTGGGTCAACCAGTCCTGCCAAGGATCCATACACTGGGGTTGCTGCCAGGTCTGTTCACCACAGGGGCCATTGTTGCCCTTTGCCCTCAGGTGTCCCTGGCTGAGATCTTTGATGGAAACTGAGTGACTTCCTGATTGACTTCGTCCACTATGCTTCACATACAAATTACAGTTTTGATTTCATTTTTGTTTTATTTGTTGATAATTTCTCTCAATAAGACTTCAGCACCTTCCTGAAGGGAGCAAATTCAGAAGCTTTTCTGGGTTATTCTCAATCAGTTCAGTTCAGTCACTCAGTTATGTCCAACTCTTTGCGACCCCATGAAACACAGCATGCCAGGCCTCCCTGTCCATCACCAACTCCTGGAGTTTATCAAAACCCATGTCCATTGACATCCAACTATCTCATCCCCTGTCGTCCCCCTTCTTCTCCTGCCCTCAATCTTTCCCAGCATCAAGGTCTTTTCAAATGAGTCTGGTTTTCACATCAGGTGGCAAAAGTACTGGAGTTAGTCCTCAATATTTCGATTTCCATCCCATAACCCCTCAACTGGTATGTTTCTTTCTCCACACAACTGTGCACCTTATCCTTTTAGAGCAAGTATCTATTTCAACTGCTTTATTACAATCACAGCAGTATAAAATTAATACATTACTTCTAATTGTCCATGACCACGCTTTTATATAAGGTCTATACACATATATCTATGGACTAATGGTATTATTCAGGTCTTCTCAAGAAGGTTAAAATCTCCCCCTTTCATGAAAAGGTACTGGCCATAAGAAAAGTATGCCATAAGAACCATGGTTAACACTGCTCTATAGTACATCACTACGAACAAAGCTAGTGGAGGTGATGGAATTCCAGTTGAGCTATTTCAAATACTGAAAGATGATGCTGTGAAAGTGCTGCACTCAATATGCCAGCAAATTTGGAAAACTCAGCAGTGCACACAGGACTGGAAAAGGTCAGTTTTCATTCCAATCCCAAAGAAAGGCAATGCCAAAGAATGCTCAAACGACCACATAATTGCACTCATCTCACACGCTAGTAAAGTAATGCTCAAAATTCTCCAAGTCAGGCTTTAACAATATGTGAACCGAGAACATCCTGATGTTCAAGCTGGTTTTAGAAAAGGCAGAGGAACCAGAGATCAAATTGCCAACACCCACTGGATCATCAAAAAAGCAAGAGAGTTCCAGAAAAAACATAATTCTGCTTTATTGACTATGCCAAAGGCTTTGACTGTGTGGATCACAATAAACTGTGGAAAATTCTGAGAGAGATGGGAATACCAGACCAGCTGACCTGCCTCTTGAGAAATCTGTATGCAGGTCAGGAAGCAACAGTTAGAACTGGACATGGAACCACAGACTGGTTCCAAATAGGAAAAGGAGTACGTCAAGGCTGTATATTGTCATCCTGCCTATTTAACTTCTATGCAGGGTACATCATGAGAAATGCTGGACTGGAAGAAACACAAGCTGGAATCAAGATTGCCGGGAGAAATATCAATAACCTCAGATAGGCAGATGACACCACCCTTATGGCAGAAAGTGAAGAGGAACTCAAAAGCCTCTTGATGAAAGTGAAAGAGGAGAGTGAAAAAGTTGGCTTGAAGCTCAACATCCAGAAAATGAAGATCATGGCATCTGGTCCCATCACTTCATGGGAAATAGATGGGGAAACAGTGGAAACAATGTCAGACTTTATTTTGGGAGGCTCCAAAATCACTGCAGATGGTGACTGCAGCCATGAAATTAAAAGACGCTTACTCCTTGGAAGAAAAGTTATGACCAACCTAGACAGCATATTCAAAAGCAGAGATATTACTTTGCCAACTAAGATCTGTCTAGTCAAGGCTATGGTTTTTCCTGTGGTCATATATGGATGTGAGGGTCGAACTGTGAAGAAGGCTGAGCGCCAAAGAATTGATGCTTTTGAACTGTGATGTTGGAAAAGACTCTTGAGAGTCCCTTGGACTGCAAGGAGATCGAACCAGTCCATTCTGAAGGAGATCAGCCCTGGGATTTCTTTGGGAGGAATGATGCTAAAGCTGAAACTCCAGTACTTTGGACACCTCATGCGAAGGGTTGACTCATTGGAAAAAACTTTGATGCTGGGAAGGATTGGGGGCAGGAGAAGAAGGGGACGACAGAGGATGAGATGGCTGGATGGCATCACTGACTTGATGGACTTGAGTCTGAGTGAACTCTGGGAGTTGGTGATGGACAGGGAGGCCTGGCGTGCTGCGATTCATGGGGTTGCAAAGAGTCGGACATGATTGAGTGACTGAACTGAACTAAACTGAAGAGAGTTAAGTCCTAGAATTTCTCATCACACAGAAAAGAACACATAACATTTCTCCTTTTTTTTTTTTTCCTGCTTTTTATCTCTATGAGACTATGGATGTTGACTAACAGTACTATGGTTATCATTTTGCTATGTATATGTCAAATCATTTTCTGCACACCTTAAATTTATATAATGTGTGTGCATGCTCCGCCTTGTCGAACTTTTTGCATCCAACCCCATGGACTGAAGCCCACCAGGCTCCTGTCCATGGAGTTTTCCAGGCAAGATTATGGGGGTGGTGACCATCTCCTTCTCCAAAATTTATGAAATATTTTTTGTCAGTTGTATCTCAGTGAAACTGAAGGAAAAGAATACCCTCATTTTCCCCAATAACTGAAGGGTCTATTATATGTGTTGGACTTTACAAATTCCCAGATTGCCTAAAATGACCCAAAGGGGACAAGTAAGAGCCCTTATACTTAAGTATAAAGACTTTGTGTCAGATATTACAGATACTTCCACAGGTGCTCTCTACGTCTTCAGTGCAGTTCAGTCGTTCAGTCATGTCCAGCTCTTTGCAACCCCATGAATCACAGCACGCCAGGCCTCCTCTGTCCATCACCAACTCCCAGAGTTCACTCAGACTCATGTCCATCGAGTCAGTGATGCCATCCAGCCATCTCATCCTCTGTCGTCCCCTTCTTTTCCTGCCCCCAATCGCTCCCAGCATCAACTCTTCTCATGAGGTGGCTAAAGTACTGGAGTTTCAGCTTTAGCATCATTCCTTCCAAAGAAATCCCAGGGCTGATCTCCTTTAGAATGGACTGGTTGGATCTCCTTGCAGTCCAAGGGACTCTCAAGAGTCTTCTCCAACACCACACTTCAAAAGCATCAATTCTTTGGTGCTCAGCCTTTTTCACAGTCCAACTCTCACATCCATACATGACTACTGAAAAAAATCATAGCCTTCACTAGACGGACCTTAGCCGGCAAAGTAATATCTCTGCTTTTGAATATGCTATCTAGGTTGGTCATAACTTTTCTTCCAAGGAGTAAGCGTCTTTTAATTTCATGGCTGCAATCACCATCTGCAGTGATTTTGGAGCCCCAAAAAATAAAGTCTGCCACTGTTTCCACTGTTTCTCCATCTATTTCCCATGAAGTGATGGGACCAGATGCCATGATCTTCGTTTTCTGGATGTTGAGCCTTTAAGCCAACTTTTTCACTCTCCTCTTTCACTTTCATCAAGAGGCTTTTTAGTTCCTCTTTACTTTCTGCCCTAAGGGTGGTGTCATCTGCATATCTGAAATTATTGATATTTCTCCCGGCAATCTTGATTCCAGCTTGTGTTTCTTCCAGTCCAGTGTTTCTCATGATGTACCCTGCATAGAAGTTAAATAAGCAGGGTGACAATATACAGCCTTGATGTACTCCTTTTCCTATTTGGAACCAGTCTGTTGTTCCATATACTCTTATCTTAGGGCAGATGATAAGAGTATGAAAAAAATTATGGAGTGGTAGTTATTTCATCAGCACAAAAATGACCACCTAAACTGAAATTTAACCTTTTTCTAATAGCTTTACTTACTGGTCAGTTTGAATCTCAGCTGAACGTTACTCATCTAGATTGCATACACTTGAATTGAAGTCATATTAGATGAGCTGAAGGGCAGTTGGATCATTATCATCAAATGGTCTCTTTCTTGGAATAACAAACTTTAAATGAGTGTGAAAGTGAAGTGAAGTGAAAGTGACAATAGCTTAACTAAAAAAAAAATGTGTCATCTTGTAAAAAAAGAAATTTTAAGAAATGGTAATACATTTAGATCTCAGTGCAATCTAAAAATATGTAAGATATATAAATCACATATTATAAAAAGCAATAAAAGTGATTCTACAGGCTTATAACATAATTGTTTAATGGGTCCTTGAACATAATACTATGCTAGTAGCATAAGCCACTTTTTGTAAAAAACACATATTTAATTTTTTTGATGTTTTATCTATAGAGCATTGCTATAAAAGTTTGTATTGTTTTGAAATTTTGAGAAACCTTGAAAAAATTACAGTTTCAATAGCTACTCTCAACTGTCCCAAAATTGTGGGATTGGTTAAAGCAAGTCAAGTGAACACCATTGAAATGAAGTGAAATGAAATGAATCATCTTTCTTCAAATAGAGTAGCTGTTCTATGCAAAGCCATTTTTACAAAGCTCTGAAAATAGTTGTGTCTCTGACAACAGAGTTTAGGTTTGTTTCTTTTATTGCTCTCAGGAAGTTTGGGCCAATATGCATGAAATAAGGAAGGAGATATTTCCGATCTTCTTTTTCCTTCTGCTTGGTCTAGCCATCTAGTGTAGGTCTGAGAGAGTCTGAAGAATTTAACCATATCCAGCAGAGAATAGTCTATCCATCCATTCCCTCATGCTTTTAACACTCACACTGTTCTTTGGAATGATCTGTTACCATGCTTCCCAAATATAATTTTGCATATACCTTGGGTCTGATGTAAAGATGATATTAATACACATAAGGGATTTAAAATAAAACACAATTTTAAGTATTAGTTCACAGGGTGCAGTCATCCATATTTTTAGTGAAATATTATAACTATCAACAGAAACTCAAGGCTGTTGCCTTCCACTTATGTTTTCCAAAATAGAGAATGCTGATATACAAAAGAGTACTAGATAGAGACTCATCAATGATAGGGTGGAGTCAGCAGTAGTGTTTCCAGCTCTGAAAGAAAGCATTAAAAATAAATGTGCCTAGGAAAACTGTCTCACCTCTTTGTGTTCTTCCTATTTTATTAATGTGATAAGATTTGGCCTAAGAATCTGACTCTGGTTTGTATGAACAAATAAGAACAAGAATGGAGATCAAGCCTGACTCAAATAGAATCTCTTTATTCTAAATAGTCAAAATGAGCTTGTGTCCAATAGATGAGAGAAACTATGTGAATTTTGAGCCAAAATATATAATATATGCAAAGATGAAGAACCTAAAAAAAGAGTGGATATATGTATACATATAACTGATTTACTTTTCTGTACAGCAGAAACTAACAAAACATTTAAATAAACTATACTCCAATAAAAATTTTTATAAGATGATGTTTCAATATTGATTTGTTCATTGTAACAGATAATAGAGAAAACTGGGTGAAGGATATATAGGAACTCTTAACCATATTCACATCTTTGTGAAACTAAAATTCTTCGGTATTTTAAAAATTTCTTAAAAAGAAATTTGGATCACCATGCCAAAAGAAAGACTGAATTGTCTATTCCCTCTATAGAAAATGTCATTAATTACATTTAATAATCATATTCTTACATAGTTCAAAATTAAATGGCAATTATAATGTGAAGGGTGTCAAATAATTGTTATGAATATAAGTAATAAAGTAAGGCAAATAAGTAAATTATGAATATTTCTAGATTTTGTGATGTTTATGGTATTTATCAGCTTTTTAAATATTTAAAATATTTCTTGTGATTTTTATTCTCTCTCACTTTTTTCTCTCTCACAAGGCTATATAGGTATAGCCTTGTACCTATATAAGGCTCAGTAGTAAAGAATCCACCTGCAGTGCAGGAGATGAGGGTTCAATCCCTGGGTTAGGAAGATCTCCTGGAGAAGTAAACAACAACCCACTCCAGTATTCTCGCCTCAGGAATCCCATGAATGGAGGACCCTGGAAGGCTACAGTCCATGGGGTCGCAGTCAGATATGACTTAATGAGCAAACCACTACTTCTCTTTCTCTTTCTATATGTGTATGTATATACACACACACACATATTTATGAAAATATCTTCTGTGTAAATGCATAGCTTCATGGTGCTTTTATTTGCGAACACACGGAATTAAGCAGCGGTGTCACCAGTAATCAGCTATTTGGATTAAATATAATTCTCAATTTAAAAATGTTCTGAATTTGAATACTGCTTTCATTTTTAATATGCTAAAATTTTATGTCTTATAGGCATTGTATACATTCTAGTGAGTAGGAAAATGATAGATAGCTTTTGATCCTTACCTAGGAATCATTATGAATATATGTAAAAGTAAATTAATTGTTGCCAACGTTGAACACAAAACTACAATATATATTATCGTAATTTAGATACTGTATAAAGCATTCCTTTAAATTAGATTTATGTAGACAATGATGAATTTATTTCTTTTCTGGAATCAATTTGGAACTTTTTTCAGAATCTACTGTTTAAATTAAGACTGTCAGGAAATGTTGCCATAGTTACCTGCATCATGTTAGCATAAAATGAAAAAATTTTTGAAAATTTCCCTTCCTATTGCTGTTATCACTGCATTATGTAGAAGGCAATTATATCCTTTGGGGTTGATATGCATTTTACTATATCCATAGCGCTCTCATTTATAACCCACTTGTGATGGAACTCAGAATTCACTTTATCCTGATGGGAGACGGGATAGGAAGAGTGCTACAGAAATTCAGAGGACAATTTGAATTTGGCCTTTTCTTATAAAATAGGTATACACTGCTCATTATTTCCCTTCTCTGTTGTCTTTAATTATTTTTGTCCTACTTAGTATTTTCTGTTACTTTAAAGACACGCATCCAAGAACATTAAATGCTTCCTGAGCAACCCAAAGAATTCTGTCCTTTGAATTATGTGTATGTCTTTAATCAGTGTTTCAACCTCAGGGATAGATAATATCTGTAAGATCACTGCATACAGCAAATAGCCAGGGGTATTTTATGGCTAATACCCACAAATAAAGATGATGACTGGTAGATTCTGTTTTGCTGAGCTTCAGGATAAATTCTGGTCATTTGTGTATTTTGAATACTTATTCTGAAATCACTGAATTTTCATACTTTTTTAGCCATATTTATCCATATGTGGATAAATGGAGAGTTGTAATGAAAACATTGTGCTTTATCCGAACTAAAAACGTGATACTTCCCACAAGAGACTAATGTAGTAGATTGGCTTGTCCTTTCTTTTGCAAACTCACATCTAGTCTCACGCTTTTTACGTGTTGCCCTAACTAGACGGAATAGTTCTCAGAGGTGTGACCCAGAGGTGCAGGCTCGCTTCTTCTCCCTTGTTTATCACTCCTGGGAGGAACAGTCCCCTACAATCAGAATTGCCATCAGGGACAATTCTGACAAAGGACCTGCTGGTGAAGTGTGCCCTGTGTTCTCTCTATTTTCTCCTCCGTAAGAACAGTGTTCCTACATCTTTGTGGCATCAGTTTTTGTGGAGACATGGAGGAACTCACTCAATCCTCTGTGTGTGTGTGTGTGTGTGTGTGTGTGTGTGTGTGTGTGTCGTTAAGTTGTGTCCAACTCTTTGCAACCTCATACACTGTAGCTCACCAGGCTCCTCTGTCCATGGAATTTCCCAGGCAAGAATACTGGAGTGGGTTGCCATTTCCTTCTCCAGGGGATCTTCCTGACCCAAGGATTGAACCTATGTCTCCTGCATTGCATACTGTCTGAGCTAGTAAGGAAGCCACACCCGATCTCAGAACAATGATAATATAATGTTAACTTGCATGTCAATTTGTAAATAATTTCCACATGCCTCAACACACTGTCCCACTTTACCCTGGAAGCATAGGGAACACATGTTTTCATTATATCTACTTTTCATGTAGGGGAAACAAAGAATTAGAGACAGAAGTGAATGACCTAAGAGTATACAGTTGGTAAGTATCTGACCCCAAGGTGATAAAAGGTAAAGCCCAAGCTTATTATGTTATACATTATCATTCTTGTCCTCAGTCTTCACAGTCAAGTCTAGAAAAATAAATGCTTGTACTATAGGATTCAAAGTAGAATCAAAAAAGTCAGGTCTGTTTTCCTTCTTTCCCCCGGCCTCCCTGACTTTAGGTATTTTTCCCCCATTTAAAAAGTACTGTATTTTTATCAATCATTTTTCTGGGTGAATATTAAGATGCAATATGTATATTCATTCTAGTTTTCTAATTTTGTATGTTTCAAGTCTTAATCTAACCCTTTGTTATTTTAGAAAAAAAAATCTGTTTGATATTTTAGTGAAAACATCATTTTTTCTTTAAGACAAAAATCTCCTTGCTGACTTCACCTAATACAGGAAAAAGCCAGACTGCCCCCAGAACAGTAGATGTTCAGAAGTCTGACAGGCAATTTCCTGGAATAGCCATCTCTGAGAGGGTGAGCACATAGGATATGCCAGAGGAAAACAGCTGAATGGTGACAGAGAACAACTAAACATTGCATTAGAGTAAGTGGCTGAATTAGTTACAGTCAACGGAAATTTCCAGAAAATAGGTCTAGGCTTTTAGCGAGTGTTTGTGGTCTATTAATAATTCTACTCAGTGCAAATAATTCATTTTCCAGAAACTAATTTGAAGTTTCTCCACCCAAAACTCACCCACAAAAATATTTACTCTAAGCACTTTGGTGAATTTTTAAATCAGTCTAACTATGATCTGAGTTGCCTTAATATAGCATAATAGTGCAGTTTCTGAGAGTGTGTGTTAACACTAAAACACGCCACTGAAATAGTGGTTCTTATCCTGTTTATCCATCTTTTTTTTTTCCAGTAACATGTAACAGAATTTCACTTTCATTAGTACTAAGTTATTACAAAATTTGCTTCATCGTGTTCCTGTGTCTTATGTGCTTTTTTTATTCAATGGTGTATCAAATCTGAACTGAGGCTTATATATGCTCTCATCAACTTTTCAAGAACTCATATTTTTCCACATCCCCACTAAAATGGGATGATATGACATTTTAGATTTTTTTGAAATGTGGAGCATGGTCTTCATTATTTAATGTGCATTTCTGAATTCAAGAGGCAGGGAGATTGGAATTGGGATAGTTTGGAAAATTAGGGAAGATTTTCCAAGAAAAGACTAACTGAGCTGACCTCTGAAGGAAGAAAGGGCTGACTTTTAAAGAGTGAGAATCCTACGAGTGCATTACATATTGAGTACACAATGAAGCCAAGAAGAGTCTTTTGGTTAAGATGAGGCTGATAAGTTAGGTAGAGACTGGGCAATATGGAAATACTTAGAGTTGTGTTCTTTATCCAAGAACAATGAGAGACAAGGACTAGTTGTAAGCTGAGGGTGTGTGTCATCTGAGCAGTTTGCTTGTTGAATGCCTCATTCTCCTTGCAATGCTTAATTAGAGCTAGCTTTAGAGAGAGAGGGTAACAGGTATAAAGCATGTCTTAAAGTCATTTTTTAAAACGTTTTATTTTACATTGGAGTATAGCCAATTAACAATGTTGTGATAGTTTTGGGTAGACAGCAAAGGGACTCAGCCATACATATACATGTATCAATTCTCCCCCAAACTCCCCTTTCCTCCAGGCTGCCACATAATACTCAGCAGAGTTCCCTGTACTGCACAGCAGGTCCATGCTGGCTATCCATTTTAAATATAGCAGTGTGTCATGTACATCCCAAACTCCCTAACTATCCCTTCCCTTCATCCTTCTCCCCTGGTAACCGTAAGTTCTTTCCCTAAGTCTGAGTCTGTTTCTGTTCCGTAGATTCCATGTATAAGGGATATCATATGATATTTCTCCTTCTCTGTCTGACTTATTGAAATCATTTCTGTGATGAATCAGCACTTCCCTCCCCAGGCTCCACTCACTGCCACCAAAGAGCAAAGCTGCTACAGCTGTGTACTGACACGCTCATATCCTAGACACTGACATGACCTTACACCTTGATCCATGATCACAATTCATGATTGCTTCCTATTCTACTCACACTTTTGACCCCAATCCAAAGCTCTTTGATCTCATTAAGACTCTCAGTTCAGTGAATGCACTGTTTTTCCCTATTTTCCAAAACTTTTTATCTCCCGTAGGACTTCATGTCTTGCACCCAAGGAAGATTCCATGGCCCAGCTCTTTAACAGTTTATAGCAAATATCCTTACTTCCCTGTTCCTCTTTCCCTCTCTCATTCAAATCTGGCAACACTAAACTTTGTTAAACCCAACAATCTACATTGTAATTCAGTTAAAGCAGCCCAACACTGACAGAAACATACCACAAAACTCACTGCTGCTGCTGCTGCTGCTAAGTCACTTCAGTCGTGTCCGACTCTGTGCAACCCCATAGATGGCAACCCACCAAGGTTCCCCCATCCCTGGGATTCTCCAGGCAAGAACCCTGGAGTGGGTTGCCATTTCCTTCTCCAATGCATGAAAGTGAAAAGTGAAAGTGAATTCGCTCAGTCGTGTCCAACTCTTCACGACCCCATGGACTGCAGCCCACCAGCCTCCACCATCCATGAGATTTCCCAGGAAAGAGTACTGACTGGAGTGGGGTGTCATTGCCTTCTCCCAAAACTCACTAGACTCACTTAAAATTTATAAGCAAAAATTAAAAGCGAATGTTCAATAAACAGAATAATTTACTTTCCTTGTATATTCATTTTCCTTTTCCCTAAAATGATTATTTCACACCATGTCTTAGTTCTTTGCAGTTACTCTAACAAAGCATTGCATAGTGGATGGCTTATAAACAACAGGGATGTGTTTCTCACAATCCTGGAGGCTGGGAGTTCAAGATGAGAATGGTAACATGGTCAAGTGATAGTCTTGTTGTAGATTCCTGGCTGTAGACTCCTTGCTGTAACTCATATGGTGGAAGGGGCCAGCTTCCCCCTCCTACCTCAGTCTAATTGAAGCCTCAGTACTCGTGAGGACACCAGCTTGCTGTCATCTCAACTGTGTGTTCTCTCCCTTAACAGGAAACCTTAGTAAATATGTATAATCCTTGTTTCTTCAAGACTAGCAAAAAGGTGGTCGCTTAGGACCTAAGGTGGGAAGCAACTAGAAAGAGTTGAAGATTGATACCAGTTACAAAGAGTTCTAAAGGATCAAGAGAAAGAGAAGTGAAGAGGAATGCTCAAGAAAATTCAGATGCTCCTGGGATGCTGGTATGATGGAAGATCAGCCGGAAGGAGAGCTTATGGGAGAAGAGACTTGTGAAGATACTTTAGAAATCCCTTTAAGAAATGTGAGCACATTGCCTAATATCCAGAGGGAATATTGGCTAAAGAGGTGGTTGACTCAGAAGCTGCAGAATCTACAGCCTACAGGCATCTCCTACTCTGACCACGTGGAAAGGTCAAGGTCTATTATCTTAAACTATTTTTAGCCACACCAACTTTAAAGTAAAATTAAGTAAGCAATATGATATGAAAAGGCTGCATTTTATTTGGTACTATAGTATTGTTTTTAAAATATTATTTTAAGTAAAACAATCTATAAACACACATCTCAAAATATTTTTTAATAGTTATTTCTGTGACATCAGCAAATTGTTCCAACATAGTTGATCTGTTGATATATATATATATATATTTTAATAAAATGATTTGGATGGCAACTGATTTGCTGGGTAGGGAAGGGAAAGTAATATACAGATTCTCAGCCAAAAAAAAAAAAAAAATTGACACAAGCTCTTTGGAATCTGACAGATATTCTAAACTATACTCAAAATGACCAAGTAAGCCAGTTTTCATGATCTCTATTACATAGTTGAAGGAATTGAGGCTTACAACAGTTAAGGATGAATGAAACTCATAATTACTAAGTGATGAAGACCAATTTTAAGCTCATTTTTATGAGTTTTTCTCATTGTTCTTTTCTTCTATAATACATTGCTTCTTCATTGACACTTTTTTTTTTTTTTCAAATCATCCCACCCTCTCCCTCTCCCTCTGAGTCCAAAAGTCCGTTATACACATCTGTGTCTTTTTTCCTGTCTTGCATACAGGGTCGTCATTGCCATCTTTCTAAATTCCATATATATGTGTTAGTATACGGTATTGGTGTTTTTCTTTCTGGCTTACTTCACTCTGTATAATCGGCTCCAGTTTCATCCGTCTCATCAGAACTGAACTGATTCAAATGAATTCTTTTTAATGGCTGAGTAATACTCCATTGTGTATATGTACCACAGCTTTCTTATCCATTCATCTGCTGATGGACATCTAGGTTGTTTCCATGTCCTGGCTATTATAAACAGTGCTTCGATGAACATTGGGGTACATGTGTCTCTTTCAATTCTGGTTTCCTCGGTGTGTATGCCCAGCGGTGGGATTGCTGGGTCATAAGGTAGTTCTATTTGCAATTTTTTAAGGAATCTCCACACTGTTCTCCATAGTGGCTGTACTAGTTTGCATTCCACCAACAGTGTAGGAGGGTTCCCTTTTCTCCACACCCTCTCCAGCATTTATTGCTTGCAGATTTTTGGATCACAGCCATTCTGACTGGTGTGAAGTGGTACCTCATTGTGGTTTTGATTTGCATTTCTCTAATAATGGGTGATGTTGAGCATCTTTTCATGTGTTTGTTAGCCATCCGTATGTCTTCTTTGGAGAAATGTCTATTTAGTTCTTTGGCCCATTTTTTGATTGGGTCATTTATTTTTCTGGAATTGAGCTGCATAAGTTGCTTGTATATTTTTGAGATTAGTTGTTTGTCAGTTGCTTCATTTGCTATTATTTTCTCCCATTCAGAAGGCTGTCTTTTCCCCTTGCTTATATTTTCCTTTGTTGTGCAGAAGCTTTTAATTTTAATTAGATCCCATTTGTTTATTTTTGCTTTTATTTCCAGAATTCTGGGAGGTGGATCATAGAGGATCCTGCTGTGATTTATGTCTGAGAGTGTTTTGCCTATGTTCTCCTCTAGGAGTCTTATAGTTTCTGATCTTACATTTAGATCTTTAATCCATTTTGAGTTTATTTTTGTGTGCGGTGTTAGAAAGTGATCTAGTTTCATTCTTTTACAAGTGGTTGACCAGTTTTCCCAGCACCACTTGTTAAAGAGATTGTCTTTACTCCATTGTATATTCTTGCCTCCTTTGTCAAAGATAAGGTGTCCATATGTGTGTGGATTTATCTCTGGGCTTTCTACTTTGTTCCATTGATCTATATGTCTGTCTTTGTGCCAGTACCATACTGTTTTGATGACTGTGGCTTTGTAGTAGAGCCTGAAGTCCGGCAAGTTGATTCCTCCAGTTCCATTCTTACTTCTCAAAAATGCTTTGGCAATTCAAGGTTTTTTGTATTTCCATACAAATCTTGAAATTATTTGTTCTAGTTCTGTGAAAAATGTGGCTGGTAGCTTGATAGGGGTTGCATTGAATTTGTAAATTGCTTTGGGTAGTATACTCATTTTCACTATATTGATTCTTCCGATCCATGAACATGGTATATTTCTCCATCTATTAGTGTCCTCTTTGATTTCTTTCACCAGTGTTTTATAGTTTGCTATATATAGGTCTTTAGTTTCTTTAGGTAGATATATTCCTAAGTGTTTTATTCTTTTCGTTGCAATGGTGAATGGAATTGTTTCCTTAATTTCTTTTTCTACTTTCTCATTATTCGTGTATAGGAATGCAAGGGATTTCTGTGTGTTGATTTTATATCCTGCAACTTTACTATATTCATTGATGAGCTCTAGTAATTTTCTGGTGGAGTCTTTAGGGTTTTCCATGTAGAGGATCATGTCATCTGCAAACAGTGAGAGTTTTACTTCTTTTCCAATTTGGATTCCTTTTATTTCTTTTTCTGCTGTGATTGCTGTGGCAAAAACTTCCAGAACTATGTTGAATAGTCGTGATGAAAGTGGACACCCTTGTCTTGTTCCTGACTTTAGGGGAAATGCTTTCAATTTTTCACCATTGAGGATAATGTTTGCTGTGGGTTTGTCATAGATAGCTTTTATTATGTTGAGGTATGTTCCTTCTATTCCTGCTTTCTGGAGGGTTTCTTTTTTTTATCATAAATGGATGTTGAATTTTGTCAAAGGCCTTCTCTGCATCTATTGAGATAATCATATGGTTTTTATTTTTCAATTTGTTAATGTGGTGAATTACACTGATTGATTTGCGGATATTGAAGAATCCTTGCATCCCTGGGATAAAGCCCACTTGGTCATGGTGTATGATCTTTTTAATGTGTCGTTGGATTCTGATTGCTAGAATTTTGTTGAGGATTTTTGCATCTATGTTCATCAGTGATATTGGCCTGTAGTTTTCTTTTTTTGTGACATCTTTGTCAGGTTTTGGTATTAGGGTGATGGTGGCCTCATAGAATGAGTTTGGAAGTTTACCTTCCTCTGCAATTTTCTGGAAGAGTTTGAGGAGGATAGGTGTTAGCTCTTCTCGAAATTTTTGGTAGAATTCAGCTGTGAAGCCGTCTGGACCTGGGCTTTTGTTTGCTGGAAGATTTCTGATTACAGTTTCAATTTCCGTGCTTGTGATGGGTCTGTTAAGCTTTTCTATTTCTTCCTGGTTCAGTTTTGGAAAATTGTACTTTTCTAAGAATGTGTCCATTTCTTCCACGTTGTCCATTTTATTGGCATACAACTGCTGATAGTAGTCTCTTATGATCCTTTGTATTTCTGTGTTGTCTGTTGTGATCTCTCCATTTTCATTTCTAATTTTATTGATTTGATTTTTCTCTCTTTGCTTCTTGATGAGTCTGGCTAATGGTTTGTCAATTTTATTTATCCTTTCAAAGAACCAGCTTTTGGCTCTGTTGATTTTTGCTATGGTCTCTTTTGTTTCTTTTGCATTTATTTCTGCCCTAATTTTTAAGATTTCTTTCCTTCTACTAACTCTGGGGTTCTCCAATTCTTCCTTTTCTAGTTGCTTTAGTTGTAGAGTTAGGTTATTTATTTGACTTTTTTCTTGTTTCTTGAGGTATGCCTGTATTGCTATGAACTTTCCCCTTAGCACTGCTTTTATAGTGTCCCACAGGTTTTGGGTTGTTGTGTTTTCATTTTCATTAGTTTCTATGCATATTTTGATTTCTTTTTTGATTTCTTCTGTGATTTGTTGGTTATTCAGAAGTGTGTTGTTCAACCTCCATATGTTGGAATTTTTAATAGTTTTTCTCCTGTAATTGAGATCTAATCTTAATGCATTATGGTCAGAAAAGATGCTTGGAATGATTTCGATTTTTTGAATTTATCAAGTTTAGATTTATGGCCCAGGATGTGATCTATCCTGGAGAAGGTTCCATGAGCATTTGAAAAAAAGGTGAAATTCATTGTTTTGGGGTGAAATGTCCTATAGATATCAATTAGGTCTAACTGATCTAATGTATCATTTAAAGTTTGCGTTTCTTTGTTAATTTTGTGTTTAGTTGATCTGTCCATAGGTGTGAGTGGGGTATTAAAGTCTCCCACTACTATTGTGTTATTGTTGATTTCCCCTTTCATACTTGTTAGCATTTGTCTTACATATTGCGGTGCTCCTATATTGGGTGCATATATATTTATAATTGTTATATCTTCTTCTTGGATTGATCCTTTGATCATTATGTAGTGGCCTTCTTTGTCTCTTTTCACAGCCTTTGTTTTAAAGTCTATTTTATCGGATATGAGTATTGCCACTCCTGCTTTCTTTTGGTCTCTATTTGCGTGGTATATCTTTTCCAGCCCTTCACTTTCAGTCTTTATGTGTCCCTTGTTTTGAGGTGGGTCTCTTGTAAGCAGCATATAGAGGGGTCTTGTTTTTGTATCCATTCGGCCAGTCTTTGCCTTTTGGTTGGGGCGTTCAACCCATTTACGTTTAAGGTAATTATTGATAAGTATGATCCCATTACCATTTACTTTATTGTTTTGGGTTCGGGTTTATACACCCTTTCGTGTTTCCTGTCTAGAGAATACCCTTTAGAATTTGTTGGAGAGCTGGTTTGGTGGTGCTGAATTCTCTCAGCTTTTGCTTGTCTGTAAAGCTTTTGATTTCTCCTTCGTATTTGAATGAGATCCTTGCTGGGTACAGTAATCTGGGCTGTAGGTTATTGTCCTTCATCACTTTAAGTATGTCTTGCCATTCCCTCCTGGCCTGAAGAGTTTCTATTGAAAGATCAGCTGTTATCCTTATGGGAATCCCCTTGTGTGTTATTTGTTGTTTTTCCCTTGCTGCTTTTAATATTTGTTCTTTGTGTTTGATCTTTGTTAATTTGATTAAGATGTGTCTTGGGGTGTTTCGCCTTGGGTTTATCCTATTTGGAACTCTCTGTGTTTCTTGGACTTGGGTGATTATTTCCTTCCCCATTTTAGGGAAGTTTTCAACTATTATCTCCTCAAAGATTTTCTCATGATCTTTCTTTCTGTCTTCTTCTGAAAAATATGGAATGCTTCACGAATTTGCGTGTCATCCTTGCGCAGGGGCCATGCTAATCTTCTCTGTATCGTTCCAATTTTAGTATATGTGCTGCCGAAGCGAGCACTTCATTGAGGCTTATGTTATGAACTTGATTATAACCTTTGCTAAGGACCAAATTGCAGTCATCTGAACATCTGGTGCTTCTTTTCTCTGGCACTATGGTCTCCTTCAAGAGTTGGTAGCTGGAATACTAATTTCAACTCTGACAATAATTAACCACCAGCAGTGATTTTCATAGTCACATTTTATGATGGGTCGCTACAAAAATAAAGATATTTCGATTTAAGCTTTGTCAGAGCAGCCACTTCACTGTGATATACAAAAAAAAATTAAAATTTTTTATAAGAATAAAAATGTTATTTTCAATTTACTTTTCTTTTTGTGCCTAATATCACATTGACATGTATTTGACCTTTTTTTTTTTTTTTGAGGTACTTTAGATCAGGATAAGAAATAGATTATATACTATGTATTTTAGAAATATTAGATAATATAAAAATGTAAAAGAAAACTTTTTTTTTTCAAAACTTACGTATCACCTATTTTTCTACCACCCAAGTCTGACACTGTTTCTACTGTCTCCCCATCTATTTCCCATGAAGTGATGGGACCAGATGCCATGATCTTCGTTTTCTGAATGTTGAGCTTCAAGCCAACTTTTTCACTCTCCTCTTTCACTTTCATCAAGAGGCTTTTTAGCTCCTCTTCACTTTCTGCCATAAGGGTGGTGTCATCTGCATATCTGAGGTTATTGATATTTCTCCCAGCAGTCCTGATTCCAGCTTGTGCTTCCTCCAGTCCAACGTTTCTCATGATGTACTCTGCATATAAGTTAAATAAGCAGGGTGACAATATACAGCCTTGACATACTCCTTTTCTTATTTGGAATGAGTCTGTTGTTCCATGTCCAGTTCTAACTGTTGCTTCCTGACCTGCATACAGATTTCTCAAGAGGCAGGCTAGGTTGTCTGGTATTCCCATCTGTTTCAGAATTTTCCACGTGTCAGACTTTATTTTGGGTGGCTCCAAAATCACTGCAGATGGTGATTGCAGCCATGAAATTAAAAGACGCTTACTCCTTGGAAGAAAAGTTATGACCAACCTAGATAGCATATTCAAAAGCAGAGACATTACTTTGCCGACTAAGGTCCGTCTAGTCAAGGCTATTGTTTTTCCTGTGGTCATGTATGGATGTGAGAGTTGGACTGTGAAGAAGGCTGAGCACTGAAGAATTGATGCTTTTGAACTGTGGTGTTGGATAAGACTCTTGAGAGTCCCTTGGACTGCAAGGAGATCCAACCAGTCCATTCTGAAGGAGATCAGCCCTGGGATTTCTTTGGAAGGAATGATGCTAAAGCTGAAGCTCCAGTACTTTGGCCACCTCATGCAAAGAGTTGACTCATTGGAAAAGACTCTGATGCTGGGAGGTAATGGGGGCAGGAAGAGAAGGGGACAACAGAGGATGAGATGGCTGGATGGCATCACTGACTTGATGGACGTGAGTCTGAGTGAACTCCGGGAGATGGTGATGGACAGGGAGGCCTGGCGTGCTGCGATTCATGGGGTTGCAAAGAGTTGGACACGACTGAGCGACTGAACTGAACTGAACTGAACTGAAAGTCAACATTAGTATGTACCACATTTTAGTACATTTCCTTGAGTCTCAATGTGTTAATCTTCGCATGCATATATTCTTGACAAATAGATATCGATGTCTACTCTGTGCCAGACTTTGACCCAGGCCCAAGCATTGAGCTGACACAATACACCAGATAAATGAGGTTTATATCTTCATTAGGACACTCTCCTGCTATCTCTCTTTGCCTCTGCCTCTCTCTCTTCAGTACACACCGACATGAATATGAGCATAGCAATATACCAGAGTATCTTTTTATTTACTAGAATAATACTTTGGGTATTTCCCTATTTGAGGGCTTGTCTGGTGATTCAGTGGTAAAGAATCTGCCTGCCAATGCAGGAGATGTGAGTTCAATCCCTGGGTCAGGAATATCCTCTGGAGAAGGAAATGGTGAACTGCTCTATCATTCTTGTCTGGGAAATCCCATGGACAGAACAGAGTGAT
Organism: Ovis aries; assembly: GCF_016772045.2. Classification (NCBI taxonomy): domain Eukaryota; kingdom Metazoa; phylum Chordata; class Mammalia; order Artiodactyla; family Bovidae; genus Ovis; species Ovis aries. The sequence continues at coordinate 3,683,231 of NC_056059.1, forward strand.
GGGCTTTGTTCTATGGGTTGCAAAGAGTTGGACATAGCTTAGTGACTAAATGAATTTTCCTATTTTTAAATAATCCTTATGATGTATTACTAACAGTGGACTGTTCAAACCATAATGGACCACTCTCCTATCATCACAACTCATAATATTATATTATCAAAGTAATGACTAAAATTGTATATCTTTTATTAATTACTTTCTGATCACTAAAAATGCTAACTTTATAAAATCTGAAAAATTCAAAAACTGGAACAAAGGTAGTCACCCATTCTACCATCTTTAAATAATCATTGCTCATAATACAATGAGATTCCATATCCACTGTTAACAGATTTGTCATAGAGCCTTGTGCTGTGTTTTTAACCTATGTGCACTGTGCTATGTTTTTAGTTGTAATTAAAATTGTACCAACACTTTTCAAGTTTATTCACTAATTAAAATTCTTTTTAAAAATTCCAGTGGATTTGAATGCACTTCTTATTTAATAATGCCTAAAATTGCGAGTTAAATTTTGCTTATTGTTTCATTTTTTACATTTTCTTTATTTACAATCTTTTGGCTATTGTGAGGGTGAATTTTTTTTCATAATTTTATTAACCAAGGCCAGTTTCTTTCCTCTTCACATGTATATACAAATATATATATATATATGTATAATACCTTTTAGAGCTAATTTTTTCAAAAGTTGTGTAGATTTCTTTTTTTTTTTTTTTTAACACAAAGCAATGGAGTTTATTGGCTGAAACTAGAAATTACAAACTGGCAGCCCATGGCCAAATTTAGCCAGCAGATGCGGGTTTTCTTTTATTTTTTGGCCTGAGCCATGTCTTTAAAAAATCTTGAATCTGTTGCCAGTGTTTAAAAATTGAGATTTTACATAAAATTCTGGACTTGCAGCTGCTTTTAAAGAAATCAGAAGATGTTAGCACTGGGTCTGCAGCCCACCTAATACAAAGAGCTTTGCGGCAGTTGCTCACTTTATTTATTTATTTATTTTTTTGATGTTTTCTTCTTTTTTTTTTTTTAGCTTTTTATTTTTTTAATTTTAAAATCTTTAATTCTTACATGTGTTCCCAAACATTTCTTAAATGTTGAGCTATGATGTAATATTATCTTTATTGATGCCTTATTTTTTAAATTGGTTTTTACTGGAATATAGTTATTTTACAATGCTATGTTAGCTTATAACGTTCAGCAAAGTGAATCAGCTTTATACACACACATACGCCCTCTGCTTTGGATTTCCTCCCCTTCGGGTCCCCAAAGGGCACTGAGCAGGGGTCCTTGAGTTGATGGCTCGCATGTTGTGGTTGTAAACTCACACATGCAAGCAGAGGTGTTGTGTAATTTCATTATGCGCATAAAATATAATTTACATTCACTTTTAGGTATCTTCATGAAATGAAATTAGTGCTATGTGTCCAAAATCCTTCATTTACTGTATTTACCTGGACCATAACCAACATCAACAACTTACTGTATCACCCTCTATTCTGTCTTAACTGCTGTTATGTGAATTTGCGTTGGTGCTCCCCTGTTGCCAATCACCAATAATAATGCACTTGATCCAACCGCTTCGCAAGTTTCAAAGGTCTTCCTCTATAAATACCCTATTTTTCTCTTGCATGATCAAATTACTATATCATTTCCATCAACAAATATAAACTAAATTATCTTTCTTTAAAAATAATCAATCTACTTCACGTCTACTTCTCTTTATAACAAAACTTTCTTGAAGAGTTGCTAACGCAAACTGTACTCATTTTGTATATTTTTTGCTTTTTCTTGGGCCCTCTTCAAACAGGCAATTTATTTTTCCTATCGCTCCAGCAAATTGTTAGGACAACTGATGACATCCATGTTGCCAAATCAATTGTAGTTTCTCAAAGTCTCTATAAGTGAGTTATCAGCTGCACTAGATATAGTTGGTTACCTTATTTTTTTATTGAAATAATATCTTCACTACTTCTAAGGGCCATACTCTCTTTCAGTGTTTCACTTTACATATTTGGAAACTCTTTCAGCTGATTTCTTCTCATTTTCTAGACCTTTGGCTATTGATTGACCTGTTTCAGATCTCAGTCCAAGAAATATTCTTTTCTATAACTGCCTTTATTACCTATGTTTTTTCATTTAAATCTTTAATCTAAGATTATGTACACATGATAATTAACACCAAAGGTGTATCTCCCAAGTCAGATTTCTTTCATGAACTAAAAATTTGTGTATTCAACTGGCCACCTGTTTTCTCCACTGGATGAATAATGGGTAACTCAATATTGAATTTCTAAAATCAAACTCCCTTAGCTTCTCCTCTGGCTCTCTTTTGATTATGCTAATTATCAAATGCATTTACCTAGATAAAAAGCTTTGACTCTTCTTTGTCTTACAACAACCAATTAGGTGGCAAATTATGTAATCTCTACCTTGAACATCTGTACTGTGAACTAATAAGTAAATATATCAAAGTCACAAGACAAAGACCCATAATATTGTGCAGAGGCAGCTAACAAATCCATCCCAAAGAAAAAGAGAAGCAAGAAGGTTAAGTGGTTATCTGAGACTATACAAATAGCTGAAGAAAGAAGAGAAGTGAAAAGCAAGCAAGAAAGGGAAAAGTACACCCAACTGAATGCAGAGTTCCAGAGAATAGTAAGGAGAGACAAGAAGGCCTCTTTTGATGAAAAATGCCAAGAAACAGAGGAAAACAACAGAAGGGGAAAGACTACAGATCTCTCCAAGAAAACTGGAAACACAAAGTAACATTTCATCCAAACATGGGCACAATAAAGGATCGAAACCTTAAAGACCTAATAGAAGCAGAAGAGATCAAGAAGAAATAGAAAGAATACACAGAAGAATTGTACAAAAGAGATCTTAATGACCCAGGTAATCACGATGGTGTGAGCATTCACCCAGAGCCAGACATTCTGGAGTGTGAAGTCAAGTGGGCCTTAGTAAGCATTGCTATCAATAAAGCTTATGAAGGTGACGGAATTACAGCAGAGCTATTTAAAATCCTAAAAGATGATGCTGTCAAAGTGCTGCACTCAGTATGTCAGAAGATCTGGAAAACTCAGCGGTGGCCACGGGACTGGAAAAGATCAATCTTCAAGGTCAATTTCCAAGAAGGGCAATGCAAAGACTGTTCAAACCACCGGACAATTGTACTCATCTCCCATGATAGTAAGGTTAGGCTCAAAATCCTGCGTGCTGGCTTCAACATTTGTAAATATCTTTGTTACAATTAAGGTGTTTTTTTTTTGTTTTTTTTGTTTGTTTGTTTTTTAAGCAGCATTTTGGACATGGAATTGTTAAACCTTCACTGAGAAGTGTATATCAGGACTTTCTCACTAGGTTGGCAGCAGAGGGCAGAAAGGAGTATACAGGGAGGGCTGTATGTGGATGTGTTCACATTCATATTTTGATGATAACCATGGATGTGTGTGCATCTCTTGGCTGTGCTATAGGGGTGCATTGTTAAGTCATTCAGTGGAAACATACCTCTTTGTTAATACTTTAACAGTTTAGATCAGATAATGAATCCTCTTAGAAGCACTATTCTCTGTTGCTTTATGTCTCATTTTTAATTGAACATTAAGGGAATATAGTATTTTAATCATAACTCTGCCAGTATCTTTATCTAGAGGCCTATTGCCATTTTTGTGCTTTTCTGAAATGTTTGTTGCCAAGAAAGGCAGTATTATATATTTTTCCTTCCAATTGAATTGGTGTAGTGTATTCTTGGTTATCAAAATATTCATAATTTGGGGGCTTTGAAATGGTAAATACTAATGATGTGTGAAACAGCATGATACATAACTGTATGATCTGACTTACATAAAAATGGATGCTTAGTTGTGAAAATACACAAATGAGACCTAGAAATGAGATATATCAATGGTAAACTGCTTGTGATTATGAATGACTATTTTTTGCCTCTTGTGTTTTTTGGTTTCCTCTTATGCATATGTTAACTTTTAAGAAATAAATGTTATTTTAAAAAGATGTGGTATATATATATAATATTTCATTCATTTCATGAAGTATTTCCCTTTGCAGCAACATGGATAGACCTAGACAATAAATTTAGTGAAGTAAGTCAGATAGAGAAACACAAATGCTACATGATATAACTTATATGTAGAACTTGCTTCCCTGGCAGTTCAGCTGGTAAAGAATCTGCCTGCAATGCAAGAGACCCTGGTTCGATTCCTAGGGTGGGAAGATCTGCTGGAGAAGGGACACCCACTCCAGTATTTTTGGGCTTCGCTGGTGGCTCAACTGGTAAAGAATCCACCTGCAATGCGGGAGACCTGGGTTCAATTCCTGGGTTGGGAAGTTCCCCTGGAGAAGAGAAAGGCTACCCATTCCAGTATTCTGACCTGGAGAATTCCATGGACTGTACAGTCCAGGGATTGAAAAAAGTGGGACACACTGAGAAACTTTCATTTTCACTTTTCATAAATAGAACTTAAAACATAAAACAAATACACACAAACATATATATACAAAACAAACTCACAGAACACAAACTGATGATTACCAAAGAGGAAAAGTAGGAGGAGAAGTCAGTGGTATATGATTAACAGATACAAACTACTATACATACAATAGAGAAGTAACAAGGATTTATTGTATAGAAAAGTAAATTATATTTGCTATGCTGTAGTGACCCATAATGAAATCCAAACAAGAAAAAAAAAAAGCCTGAATCACTACGTTATGCACCTGAAACTGGTACTGTGAATCAGCTATTCTTCAATTTAAAAAACCAACTCATATATATGAATTTCAATAGGTAATATCTTGTAAAACCCATATAATCTAGGTTGTTTTATACTATAGGACTATTTTTAATTGTAGGCTTGTTTTACAGAACTTAGAGGTTTCAAGTTTTCCTTCACATAGACAGCGGTGCCTCTATGCATGTGCTCTTATCCTTTGCTGCCACCTGGTGGTTACAGAAAAAATGAACTGAAGTGAAGTGAAGTAAAGTCGCTCAGTCTTGTTCCACTCTTTGCAACCCCATGGACTGTAGCCTACCAGGATTCTCCATCCGTGGGATTTTCCAGGCAAGAGTACTGGCGTGGGTTGCCATTTCCTTCTCCGGGGGATCTTCCCAACCGAGGGATTGAACCTCGGGTCTCCCGCATTGTAGCCAGACACTTTACTGTCTGAGCCATCAGGGAAGTCCATAGAAAAAATAATCTAGACAATTTCACTTCCCTAAATTTTTTTAGGTTAACCATCTAGGGGAATTCAGAAAATCAGACTTCTTTTAAAAACTATATATTAGGTCACAACCTTAAGAAATAATTTTTAGACCAAATAAAATAATGAGACATACTTTTTTGTGCTAAAATATACATACACGCACATATGTATACATATATATGGTGGACACATACACAAATAAGATAGCTCTATCTATATATAATATACACAACCTATATATATATTATATGATATAACTTATATGTAGAACTAGCTACATGTAATACACAAACTATCCAAAGCTTACATATCTATAATGTACATATAAAATGTATTTTATGCATCTATATATTTATTTATAATAGAAATATAGATGTGATATATGGATATATAATATCTTTTTTTATATAGCTGTATGTATATGGGCTTCCCTGATCACTCAGCAGGTAAAGAATCCACCTGCAATGCAGGAGATGCAGGAGACACAGGTTTGTCCCTGGGTCGGGAATATCGCCTGGAGGAGGGCATGGCAACCTGCTCCAGTATTCTTGCAGGAAAGATCCCACGGACAGTGGATCCTGGTGGGCTAGGGTGTATGGGGTCACAAAGAGTTGGACACAACTGTAGGAACTGAGCACACTTTATACAGAGAGAGACAAAGCTATTTGCTATTCACAATTTATTGAAATTTTCAATCTCTCTTGGTTTATGAGAAAAAAATTAGGAGCAGGAAAATGAAGAGAGCATTACAGTCTTTACAAGGAAATCATTGATGCTCCTTTTCCCATCCTCCAGAGTGAGCTATGGCTGTAACCCAGGAGTTTTCCTTCTGATGCTCTGCTCCCTCTCTTCCTTCTCAGCTGTATTCCTATATACAAGACTCATTAAGAGAGCAAAAAGTTCTTACTATTCTGTATTGTTTTTGTTTAGTGGCTATGTCATGTCTGACTCTTTTGAGACCCCATGAGCTGCAACCCACCAGGCTCCTCTGTCCATGAGATTTTCCCTGTAAGAATACTGGAATATGTTACCATTTCCTTCTCAAGGGGATCCTCCCAACCCAGGGATCAAACCTGTGTCTCCTGCATTGGCAGGCAAATTCTTTTCCACTGAGCCACCTGGGGAGTCCATTATTCTGTATAAGACTATACAGAATACTGATGAACCATCAATATCAATATTGGTTATTTTAAAAATTATAAACCATTTTTTCAAGAGCATGTTGGCTTTAGCCAAATTATAATCAGAGTGACTACAGAATTTAGAATCTAAATTGGACAGCTTTGAGTCTGAAAATTTGAAGTATAAATAATTAAACCAAAACAACCAGTTTACTAACTAAAAGTATACCAACATGCTACCTAACAATGTGCTATTTGTTACATGCAAAGTGGGCTACCTGGGCATGTAATCTGTAGTCTCACAGGTCACCATACTCAGAAGGAGCGTTTGTGTTTTTTTTTTTTATTCTTTTCTGTTGCTGTTTTGAAATTCTTAATAACTTTCGAACATAGAGTCCAAACTTTGATTTTGTACTGCATCTTGCCAATTATGAAGACAATCTTGGATACAGAATTTTAAAATTACCTCACTCTATTTCATAAGAAAATATGGCTATCTATATCATATTTCCTCCATCATCAAAAAAGTCACACCATTCCAAAAAACTTCAACAGACACTTTGTCTAATTCATAAACACACATTAAAAAAAAGTTGTGATTTCCTCCACAAGTAAATTACGTAGAATAAATATTCCCTTTCTTCTTTGGTTCTACATAGTTTTATTCTATGTACTATGTTTTTTACTCTATGTTTCCCCATTATTAACTTAAAACAAATTTTAAAAATATTCTTTTTTTTAGGATGTGTACAGTTTTAATCCTTGATATGTATTACCAGATTAACCTCATCAAAGCTGTGACAGTTTACAGTCCAGTGACAACATAAGTCAGTTTCTTGTATCCTGATCAATACTAGAATCTGTATTTTTTATATTAGTAAGGCTGAATTTCTCCATTGTTTTTTTCTTGTCACTTTACAATAGTGGCATAATCTTTTTGCCCATTTGTTTATAGGGTTTTTTTTTTAATTTAGAAAGATGGTAACATAACCCTGTATTTGAGACAGCAAAAGAGACACAGATGTATAAAACAGTCTTTTGGACTCTGTGAGAGAGGGAGAGGGTGGGATGATTGGGGAGAATGGCATTGAAACATGTATAATATCATATAAGAAATGAATCACCAGTCCAGGTTCAATGCAGGATACAGGATGTTTGGGGCTGGTGCACTGGGATGACCCAGAGGGATGGTATGGGGAGGGAGGTGGGAGAGGGGTTCAGGATAGGGAACACGTGTACACCCATGGTGGATTCATGTTGATAGATGACAAAACCAATACAATATTGTAGAGTAAAAAAATAATAATAAAATAAAATTAAGAGGAAAAAAGAAGAAAAGAAAACTACAGGCTTAAATAAATAAATAATAAATTAAAATATCTTTAAGTTTAAAAACTTTTAATATACTAGCACTTCTCATGTTGCACCATCCTGATAAGCACAGATTTTAGTTACTGTGGTTTAGTTAAATAATGCCCGTTCCCCAATAATGCTGTTCAAATTGAACTTACCATGGTCTGTTCACTGTGAAAGTAACACAGATTCCTATGCAAAGATCAGATATGCATAGGCAGGATCAAGATGGTGGAGGAGGAAAACCCTTGGCTCACTACCTTCCATGAACACACCAAAACTACACATAGAACAGTTCCCTTTAAGAATGACCTGAAAACTACCAGAGGACTCTCAACAACCAAAGATAGAGAGAAAAAGACTCAGTGACAGTAGCAAAAGGGGAAGAGACTGATCTAATCAGGACCCACACATGCCCCATCCCCCTCAGGAAGGGACTCAGAGGAAGGAGGGAGTTCTGCAAGCTCAGGGATTTTCCCTAAGGAGCCCCTCATTGGGTACCCCAGCCCTGGAGTCTGGCACCAGGAAGGTGACTCCATTACCTGGCTTGTAAATCAGAAGAGCTTACAGAAGGGCTGTGGGAAATGAGACTCTTCTCTTAAAGCATGCATGCACAGACTTGCTCCCCAGTCCCAGGGTGAAGGCAGCAGACTGTAATGTACCTGCTGTTCTGGCCAGCCTGCCGAGAGACCAGCTCAGTGCACTCCCCAGACTATACCAGGCCATGGCCCCTGCCTTCTGCTAATGTCGTAACTGTCAGCACCCCGGGAGACACTGCAGCTGGAGTCACGCTCTCTTTACCCTTCCTGGGTCCAGTCCACTTCTACCAAGGCAGCAGCCCCACAAACACCCTGGAAGAAACCCTGGCCTGTGCAGGGCTCCAGTTCCTATTCCCACCCACAACCCTGCCTGCCAGGGTAATGGCCCCAGCTCTTTCAGAAACAAAAAAAGCCCCAGCCTGCACTTACTTCAGATCCAACCCTCTCACTGTGGCCCCTACACGCAGATAAACAGTTACCACATAAGGCTATGCCTTCAGGACCAAGATAGACCATTGTTTTGCCTCATTTCATAGAGACAGATAAATATTCAAGCATAATAAGATGAGAAATAAGTTCTAAATGAAATAACAAGTTTAAATTTCAGAAAATAAAAACCTTAATAAAGCAAACATAAACCATTGACTTGAAAAAGAGTTCAAAGCAATGACCATAACAACATTAAGTGAACTTGGGAAAAGCATAGAGGAACACAGAGCTGTAATAAAGAATTTTAAAATATATAGATATAGATAGAAGCAATCAGAGCTGAAAACAGAATAAACAAAGTGAAAAATGCACTAGAAGGAATCAGCAGAAGTTTAGTGATACAGACAAACAATCCTGAAGACAGAAGAGTCACCTGATAAAAACAGCAAAAGCAAACAAAAAGCTAACGGTATAGTCTAAGGGACCTGCGGGACATCAGACATACCAACACTCATATTATAGTGGTCCTAAGTGGAGGAGAGAGAGAGAAAGGGCCAGAAAACATATTTCATGGAAATAATGGCAGAAAACTCCCCTAACTTCAAGAAGGAAACAGATATCCTGGTCAGGAAGCACAGAGTCCCAAACAAGATGAACCCAATGAGACCTGCACCAATACATATCATAATTTAAACGGCAAAAGTTAAAGATATGGAATTTTAAAGATAGCAAGATGAAAATAAGGAGTCACATACAAGAGAATCCTCATAAGACAGGATTCTTAAGCTGATATTTCAGCAGAAGCTTTAAGGGAGTGGCAAGATATATTAACAGTACTGAAAGTAAAAACAAACAAACAAACAAACACTACTCGGCAGGGAATTATTCACAATTGAAGGAGAGATAAAAATTTTTCAGACAAACAGAAACTAAGATTCCATCACCACTGAACTAGCCTACAAGATATATTAAAATGTCTTTAAAGAAAGTTTTAAAAAGGCCATAAAAATAAAAAAATATGTTAAGGAAAAAATTTCACTAGTAAAGGCAAATACATAGTATAGGTAGTGGACAAACCACTGCAAAAAGCTAGTGCAAAGGATGAAAGACAACATTATAAAAATAAACTATTACTACAATAAGTAGTTAAAGAGTTACAGATAAAGATTCAATACATTACATCAAAAACATAAAATGTGGGGTGGTTTATGTTATGATAAACATGCAGAGCTTTTAGAATTTGAATTTAATTTCAATCACTGTAAGACAAATGTAGTTAAAGATTAGATATATCTGTATGGAGTTTCCTGGATGGCTCAAGTGGTAAAGAATATGCCTGCAATGCAGAAGACCCAGGTTCCATCCCTAGGTCAGGAAGACCCCCTGGAGAAGGAAATGGCAACTCACTCCAGCATTCTTGCCTGGAAAATCCCAGGGACAGAGGAGCCTGGCAGGCTACAGTCGTGAGGGTCACAAAGAGTCAGACAGGACTAAGTGACTAACATAGACACACACACACACACACACACACACACACATAAATACTATAGTAACTTAAAAAAAATGATGTTCTATAGAACCAAACGGAGAAGGCAATAGCACCCCACTCCAGTACTCTTGCCTGGAAAATCCCATGGACGGAGGAGCCTGGTAGGCTGCAGCCCATGGGGTCGCGAAGAGTCAGACAGGACTGAGCGCCTTCACTTTCACTTTTCACTTTCATGCATTGGAGAAGGAAATGGTAACCCACTTCAGTGTTCTTGCCTGGAGGATCCCAAGGAAAATCATCAGGCCACAGTGGAAGAGATGGAAAGGAGAAGAAAAAGAATAGAAAACAACTATAGTAACAAGCAGAAAACAAGTAACAAAATAGCAATAAATGCATAGCTATCAATAATCACTTTAAATGCAGATGGACTAAATACTCAAATCAAAAGACCTATAGTGGCTGACTGGATAAACATCAAGACCCACCCATATGCTACCTATGAGACTTACTTAACTAAAGAAACACACAAGCTGAAAATAGGTAAGGTGAAGTTGCTCAGTCCTGTCCGACTCTTCGCAACCCCACGGACTGTAGCCCACCAGGCTCCTCCATCCATGGGGGATACAAAAAGATATTCTAGGCAAATGAAAATAAAGTTGGGGCAGCAATGTTCATATCAGACAAAATGGACTTTAAAGGAAAGTCCATAACAAAAGACAAGAAGGGCATTATATAATGAAAATGGGTTCAATCCGAGAGGAATGGGTTCAATTCAAATGGAATGGAAGGGCAACACAGAGATGGAAAGAAAGGGAAAAAAGAAAAAAGTAGGCGGACCTTCACACAGCCCTGGGATAGGGCTACCTAGTATAGGTGAGATGTAAATAAAGTGGTATGGGGACCCAGGGAAACGCAGAGGAGATGAAAGCTGATCAAGTAGAAGAAGAAGCAAGCAAACCTGTTCTCTGTTTCTCCAAAGAACAAAACTTGGACCAGTAGTCTGAAGCAGCCTTTGGGCTCAATACAAAGGGATTTTTTAACAGCTACTGTTGTCCCAAAATAGACTAAACCAGCTGTCTGGAAAAAGTAGCAGGGTCTGAATCACAGACCCTGTGATTTATTCAGAGGCTGCACAATGGACATCTGTCAGAGTATGTCACAATAAGTCGTATGAAAAATGAAAAACACATGATTTCCAAGGTCTCTTCCCTCCCGCAAATTCTGCTCTCTACTTCTAAGTTCTTTGTGCTTGTCCGAATCTATCTTGTTATTTTATATTCATACTTCATAGATGGCTAAAATTCAGGGTATAGAACCTGCTGACATCGATCAATTTTGGCTTCTCTGTAGAAGTAAATGAGAAGATGAATGTAAAAATGCGTGATAGAGCACTCAACAATTGTTAGCTGAATTTTGTAATATTTATTTATTTATTTGGCTGCATCAGGTCTGTTTCTGCATACGGGATCTTTCGTTGCGGCACACGGACCCTCTTGCTGTGGTGCACAGGCTCAGTAGCTGTCCCTCATGGACTTAGTTGCTCTGAGGCTGATGCGTGTGGGATCTTAGTTCCCCAACCAGGGATCAGACCCATGTCCCGGTATTGCAAGGCGAATTCTTAAACAGTGGACCAACAGGGAAGTCCCACCAATTGTTAGCTGAACTTGAATCAGTAAAAAATAAGCAAGGAAAAAGAAAAGCTTTGATGCCTTTTGGAAAGGCAGGGCATAGCAAATATCCAACCATCCAAATCTCACTCCTGTTTCCAGTCTTAATGGAGGGCTCAGAAATGAACTTAAATTTGTTTGCAAGAGTTAATGTTTGAGGTAACTACCGCCAAGCTTTCCATACTCTGGACAAAGAAAATCCATAGTCCACTCAATAAAGTAACAATGTCTCCCTTAAAGAGTGACCACAGGCTCATTCAGAGAAATATGGGTAATTCTAGGAGGCCTGTGGAACGTGGAAGTTAATTTATAGACTTCCCTTGCATTAGTTAGGAATTTGACCAAGAGGGAAAGAAGATGATTCTGTTATTGACCAGTTTAATTTTTGATACTGGCTTTGATTGAAGAATCCATTGTAAATATAGGTAGAGATACTATTTTAAATGATACTTTTACTTATTACTCGGAAGTTTCATGATCTTTGCCTGCAGTCCCAGCATTATTTATTGGTTAATAAAGACTTTTCTTTATAAAAGAAGCATAAATGCTAATAAGGAATAAAACTAAGGGATGATAGCTATATTAATTAAGCAACTTCTATGTAATTTACTTATATTGCCTTTTACAAGATAGATTCTAATATTTACACTACACAGATAGTCACCAAGATTCCATAGCTTGTAAATAACTCAAAACACATTTAAATCCAGACAAGTTGGTAGGTTCAGAACTGGTCTAGCGATCCTCAGTGAGCTCTGAAGGGGGGTGGCTGGCTCCAACTGCAGGTGGCAAAATGGTCTTAGACCATGGGGTACTTATCATCCTTTATCATCAGTTTGGGGTTTATCAACAATTCTAGGACAAAAGGAAAAATCCCATTTGACATAAGATTACATGTTGTCTGGCATCCTTCCTAATATGAAAGTTTTAAACTATCTTAATATGGTTAGCTTCATCAACCTTTTCCTTATGGCTTATCCTTTTAACTTCCCTGTAAGGATGATCCATTGTCCCAGAGCTATTTCTTGAGTAGTCTTTTCTTTCCCACTAATTTGTATTAGTGCCTTTCAAGCTGCTTTTAACTGATAAACATTTGTCTTTTCTTTCTATAAGAATATGCCTACACTGTCCCCTAAACTTAATAACATACCTGATATGTTGACGTGTCATAGTGAGTTGTTCCGGTAACGTATCATTGGAGCAGTGATTGTGTTCCATGTTACATCCACAGTGTCTAGTATGGTACCAGGAACAGAGCTACGTATTTGGTGAATGAATGAATGAGTCCTGGTTAAGATCTACCCAGCCGTGAGTCTGTCCTGAGGTTCTGATTCCACACAAATCAACACATTTTATATATATTTTATTATGATTGATAATATAGGCTTTTCTTTCTCGATAGCAAGGACTCCCTCTCGACTTCTCTGAGACAGACATTTCGAATTATCCTGCATCTCTGCTTTTTATTTGACCTTGGCATCTAGTGGGTCACTTCAGTTCATAATTTTTGCTTTCTTAAAATGGAGGTATATTTTCCACCCTCCCTATATTTGCATTTCAGTTCAGACATTTTTACTTCATTATCTTTTTAATGTGATGTATGGTATATGCACAAGAATGTGTGCAACGCATGATCAGTTATGACGTGATCAATTACACACATACCTAGGAATCCACCACGTCCCCAGGAGAGAAAACCAAGTCTGTCCGTTGCCTCTGCCTGGCTGCGGCTCCCGAGGCCACACCCTTGTCGCCTCCTAAAGTGTAATCACTATCCTGAAATTTGGGTTTCTCACCCTCTTGCTTTGGTTTTCTTTTCAAATATAGGCTTATTACATATATGTTGTTTAGTTCCTAAGTTGTGTCTGATTCTTTGCAACCCCATGGACTGTAGCCCACCAGGCTCCTCTGACCTTGGGATTCTCCAGGCAAGAACACTGGCATGGGTTGCCATTTCCTTCTCCAGGGGATCTTCGCAACCCAGGGATCGAACCCTAGTCTCTGGCATTACCAGGTGAGTTCTTTACCTCTTTAACACTGAGCCACCAGGGAAACCCTAATACATATATATACAGTCTGAAAAATGCACTATGTAGATTTACTTGTTAGTGGGTAAGCTTTACGAGAATATAATTTCATGTTTAATAAAGTCTGCAACTTGAATTTTTTATTCAACATTTATGCTTCTAAGATTCATCCATACTGTTGTGTGTGGCTCTGGTTCATTAAGTTCACTAATTAATTTCATTGGTGAGCAAAATGACATTACATTGTGTAATATACCATGATTTGTCTATTTGGTATTTGTTTGGATTGTTTCCAGGTTTTTTGTCTCTTGGTCCACACGTGCAGTTTCTCTAGGCCTTGGACCAACGAGTGGACTTTCTGGGTGGCAGGATATGGAAATGTTTCACTTTAAAAGATAATGCCAAATTGATAAGGGATTAAGAGGTACAACCTACTATGTATAAAATAAGCTCAAAGATATATTGTATGGCACAAGGAAAAAGAGCCATTTCTTAATAACCAATATTAAATCACTGCATTGTACACCTGAAGCTAGTAGGCTATTGCAAATTGACTGTATTTCAGGAAAACAGAGAATGCTGAACTGCTTTTCAAAATGATCTTATACACACGCCAGTAAAGTACCGAAGTTCCATTGATCCACATCCTTTCCAACACTTGGCATTGTAAGATCTATTCATTTTTCCCTTTTTAGATATAAAATTGTATCACTTTTTGTCTTTTTTCAAATTTTATGAATATATAATTGACATACAGCACTGTATAAAGTTAAGGTGTACAGCATAATGATTTGACTTAAGTACCCCATGTCCAAGGAGCAGTGACTGCGCGGGTGCAGGAGGGCTGAGAGGAGCTACTCCATATTCAAGGTCAGGAGGGGAATTGGCGAGGAGATACCCCTCATCCAAGGTAAGAGAAACCCAAGTAAGACGGTAGGTGTTGCAAGAGGGTATCAGAGGGCAGACACACTGAAACCATAATCACAGAAAACTAGTCAATCTAATCACACTAGGGCCACAGCTTTGTCTAACTCAATGAAACCAAGCCATGCCCATGGGGCCACCCAAGATGGGCTGGTCATGGAGGAGAGGCCTGACAGAATGTAGTCCACTGGCGAAGGAATGGCAAACCACTTCAGTAGTCTTGCCTTGAGAACCCCATGAACAATATGAAAAGGCAAATGATAGGATACTGAAAGAGGAACTCCCCAGGTCGATAGGTGCCCAATATGCTACTGGAGTTCAGTGGAGAAATAACTCCAGAAAGAATGAAGGGATGGAGCCAAAGCAAAAACAATACCCAGTTGTGGATGTGACTGGTGATAGAAGCAAGGTCTGATGCTTGGAATGTTAGGTCCATGAATCAAGGCAAATTGGAAGTGGTCAAACAGGAGATGGCAAGAGTGAATGTCGATATTCTAGGAATCAGTGAACTAAAATGGACTGGAAAGGGTGAATTTAACTCAGATGACCATTATATATACTACTACAGGCAGGAGTCCCTTAGAAGAAATGGAGTAGCCATCATGGTCAACAAAAGAGTCTGAAATGCAGTACTTGGATGCAATCTCAAAAACAACAGAATGATCTCTGTTCGTTTCCAAGGCAAACCATTCAATATCACAGTAATCCAAGTCTATGCCCCAACCAGTAACATTGAAGAAGCTGAAGTTGAACAGTTCTATGAAGACCTACAAGACCTTTTAGAACTAACACCCCAAAAAGATGTCCTTTTCATTATAGGGGACTGGAATGCAAAAGTAGGAAGTCAAGAAACACCTGGAGCAACAGGGAAATTTGGCCTTGGAATGCGGAATGAAGCAGGGCAAAGGCTAATAGAGTTTTGCCAAGAGAACACAGTGGTCATAGCAAACACCCTCTTCCAACAACACAAGAGAAGACTCTACACATGGACATCACCAGATGGTCAACACCAAAATCAGACTGATTATATTCTCTGCAGAAAGAGATGGAGAAGCTCTATACAGTCAGGAAAAATAAGACGAGGAGCTGACTGTGACTCAGATCATGAACTCCTTATTACCAAATTCAGACTTAAATTGAAGAAAGTAGGGAAAACCACTAGACCATTCAGGTATGACCTAAATCAAATCCCTTATGATTATACAGTGGAAGTGAGAAATAGATTTAAGGGACTAGATCTGATAGACAGAGTGCCTGATGAACTATGGGCAGAGGTTCATGACATTGTACAGGAGACAGGGATCAAGACTATCCCTATGGAAAAGAAATGCAAAAAAGAAAAATGGCTGTCTGAGGAGGCCTTACAAAGAGCTGTGAAAAGAAGAGAAGTGAAAAGCAAAGGAGAAAAGGAAAGATATAAACATCTGAATGCAGAGTTCCAAAGAATAGCAAGAAGAGATAAGAAAGCCTTCTTCAGCGATCAATGCAAAGAAATAGAGGAAAACAACAGAATGGGAAAGACTAGAAGTCTCAAGAAAAATAGAGATACCGAGGGAATATTTCATGCAAAGATGGGCTTGAAAAAGGACAGATATGGTATGGACCTAACAGAAGCAGAAGATATTAAGAAGAGGTGGCAAGAATACACAGAAAAACTATACAAAAAAAGATCTTCATGACCAAGATGATCACAATGGTGTGATCACTCATCTAGAGCCAGACATCCTGGAATGTGAAGTCAAGTGGGCCTTAGAAAGCATCACTATGAACAAAGCTAGTGGAGGTGATGGAATTCCAGTTGAGCTATTTCAAATCTTGAAAGATGATGCTGTGAAAGTGCTGCACTCAATATGCCAGCAAATCTGGAAAACTCAGCAGTGGCCACAGGACTGGAAAACATCAGTTTTCAATAAGCTCAGATATGCAGATGACACCACCCTAATGGAAGAAAATGAAGAGGAACTCAAAAGCCTCTTGACGAAAGTGAAAGAGGAGAGTGAAAAAGTTGGCTTAAAGCTCAACATTCAGAAAATGAAGAGCATGGCATCTGGTCCCATTATTTCATGGGAAATGGATGGGGAAACAGTGGAAATAGTGGCTGACTTTATTTTGGGGGGCTCCAAAATCACTGCAGATGGTTGCAGCCATGAAATTAAAAGACGCTTATTCCTTGGAAGGAAAGTTATGACCAACCTAGATAGCATATTCAAAAGCAGAGACATTACTTTGCCAACAAAGGTCCCTCTAGTCAAGGTTCTGGTTTTTCCAGTGGTCATGTATGGATATGAGAGTTGGACTGTGAAGAAAGCTGAGCACCAAAGAATTGAAGCTTTTGAACTGTGGTGTTGGAGAAGACTCTTGAGAGTCCCTTGGACTTCAAGGAGATCCAACCAGTCCATTCTGAAGGAGATCAGTCCTGGGTGTTCTTTGGAAGGAATAATGCTAAAGCTGAAACTCCAGTACTTTGGCCACCTCATGTGAAGAGTTGACTCATTGGAAAAGACTCTGATGCTGGGAAGGATTGGGGGCAGGAGGAAAAGGGGACGACAAAGGATGCAATGGCTGGATGGCATCACCAACTTGATGGATGTGAGTTTGAGTGAACTCTGGCAGTTGGTAATGGACAGGAAGGCCTGGCATGCTGCAATTCATGGGGTTGCAAAGAGTAGGACATGACTGAGCAACTGAACTGAACTGAACTGAACATCACGAAATGTTTATCATAGTAAGTTCAGTGAACATCCATGATCTCATATAGATATAAAATTAAATAAATAGAAAAAATTTTTTTCTTGGGATGAGAGCTCTTCAGATTTACTCCTTTATCAACTTTCATATAATGTACTGGAGCATTAATCATACTTATTATGCTGTATATCATGTCCTTTGTACTTACTTATCTTATCACTGGAAGTCTGTACCATTTGACTGCCTTCATACAAGTCTCCTTTCCACCCCCCACCCCCCACCCCGTATCTCTTGATAATAATTTGCTTTTCCCCAAGAAGGCATTTTGAGATTGTTTTATATGCTTGTTGACCATTCACAGTTCCATTTCAGTGAAGTGCCTGTTTGTTTTATGCCCATTTTCCTGTTGGATTATTTGGGTTTTTCTCAATAAAGCTCTTCACATATCTTGGATCCAAATTCTTTGCAGGTTGTATGTATCACCAATATTTTCTCCCAGTGTGTAGCTTGCTTTCTTTCTGGTATCTTTATAAACAGAAGTTTTAATTGTAATGAATTTGTGTTTATCAATCTTTTCTACTATATTAGAATTTTTAATATTGTTTGAAAAACATCCAGTTGTATACTAAATTTATATTATTCTATACTTGCTTTAAATTATTTAAAAGCTCTGTCTTTCATATTTAAGATGCACATGGGATTCATTTTTGTGTGCTTCTGTGAAGTAGGGCTCCAATTTAATATTTTCTGTATGGATAAACAGTTATCTTGTAACAGCATTTATTTGATTTGAAATGTAGTCACAGTATATATTGTTGTGAGAGGAAAACATACTATAACAATATGTGGTATTTAGAAAACATAATACATATAGTAATTAGTATATATACAAAATTTTTAAAAGATGTTGGAAAAACATACACTAAAATAACAACAATGATTATCTTTGGCTGCTGGAATAATTGATTAGTTTTGTTAAGTTTTTGTTCTCTTTACTCTCCAGATTCTCTGTATTGAGCATAAGTTCACAGATTTTTTAAACAGTGAGAAATATAGTAGTATCTGTAGATGAGAAGTGTCTATAGATGACCTAACAGAAGCAGAAGATATTAAGAAGAGGTTGCAAGAATACACAGAAGAATTGCACAAAAAAGATCTTCACGACCCAGATAATCACGATGGTGTGATCACTCATCTAGAGCCAGACATCCTGGAATGTGAAGTCAAGTGGGCCTTAGGAAGCATCACTACAAAGCTAGCGGAGGTGATGGAATTCCAGCTGAGCTATTTCACATCCTAAAACATGATGCTGTGAAAGTGTTGCACTCAGTATGCCAGCAAATTTGGAAAACTCAGCAGTGGCCACAGGACTGGAAAAGGTCAGTTTTCATTCCAGTCCCAAAGAAAGGCAATGCCAAAGAATGCTCAAACTACCACACAATTGCACTCATCTCATACACTAACAAAGTAATGCTCAAAATTCTCCAAGCCAGGCTTCAATAGTATGTGAACCATGAATTTTCAGATGTTCAAGCTGGTTTTAGAAAAGGCAGAGGAACCAGAGATTAAGTTGCCAACATCTGCTGGATCATGGAAAAAGCAAGAGAGTTGCAGAAAAACATCTATTTCTGCTTTATTGACTATGCCAAAGCCTTTGACTGTGTTGATCACAATAAACTGTGGAGAATTCTGAAAGAGATGGGAATACAGACCACCTGACCTGCCTCTTGAGAAACCTATATGCAGGTCAGGAAGCAACAGTTAGAACTAGACATGGGACAACAGACTGGTTCCAAATAGGAAAAGGAGTACGTCAAGGCTGTATATTGTCACCCTGCTTATTTAACTTCTATGCAGAGTACATCGTGAGAAACGCTGGGCTGGAGGGAAGCACAAGCTAGAATCATGATTGCTGGGAGAAATATCAATAATCTCAGATATGCAGATGATACCACCCTTATGTCAGAAAGTGAATAAGAACTAAAGAGCCTCTTGATGAAAATGAAAGAGGAGAGTGAAAAAGTTGGCTTAAAGCTCAACACTCAGAAAACTAAGATCATGACATCTGGTCCCATCACTTCATGGGAAATAGATGGGAAAACAATGGAAACAGTGACAGATTTTATTTTTCTGGGCTCCAAAATCACTGCAGATGGTGATTGCAGCCATGAAATTAAAAGACACTTAGTCCTTGGAAGGAAAGTTATGACCAACCTAGACAGCATTTTAAAAAGCAGAGACATTACTTTGTCAACAAAGGTCCTACTTGTCAAGGTTACGGTTTTTCCAGTAGTCATGTATGGTTGTGAGAGTTGGGCTATAAAGAAAGCTGAGTGCTGAAGAATTGATGCTTTTGAACTGTGGTGTTGGAGAAGACTCTTGAGAGTCCCTTGGACTTCAAGGAGATCCAACCAGTCCATCTTAAAGGAGATTAATCCTGAATATTCATTGGAAGGACTGATGCTGAAGCCGAGACTCTATACTTTGGCCACCTCATGCGAAGAGCTGACTCATTTGAAAAGACCCTGATGCTGGGAAAGATTGAAGGCAGGACGAGAAGGGGATGACAGAGCATGAGTTGGTTGGATGGCATCACCGACTCGATGGACATGAGTTTGGGTTATTTGCAGGAGTTGGTGATGGACAGGGAGGCGTGGTGTGCTGCAGTCCATGGGCTTGCAAAGAGTCTGACACAACTGAGCAACTGAACTGAACTGAACTTAAAAATGACAACTGCAGGGATTCCCTGTCATTTCAGTGGTAGGGACTTCTTGCCTCCACTGCAGGGGCCAAGAGTTCCAATCCTAGTTGAGAAATTAGAATCCTTGTAGCACAGCCAAAATTTTTGTTTGTTTTTAATGAAAACTACAGCTTTCAACACCAATGAGTTGCTATTAGATCTTCTACACTGATAAGAAAGAGCTGAACTAAACTCTTTATGAGCTCTGAAGCCATTACTTGATTAATGCATGGAATCCCAAATCTCAGTCAACACAAAGGTATGTGTTTGTAGCACTGAAATCCAACAATCTATTTTTGGGAACCAGCAAAAAATCCAATCATGGTCATCGAGAAACAGTCTCAGAGACAGGACTGTAAATGAGTTTTAGTTTAGAAAGGAGAAACCTTATCAGTTGTGCCATAACCTCCCTGAAAACAAAAAAATTAAGTGACTTGCAGACCTAGGCCATCATGACAGCTTCAGAAAAAAAGGAGCTGTCTTCTAAATCCTTTTACACAAAAGAGGAAAATGAATTAATGAGAATTAATGAATTAAAGAGAATTTACAGTTTGGGACAAGTTCTAACTAAAAGACTGTATCATATAACGTAACCACCTCATTTAATAAATATATTTCCCATATTGATAAATACAACACTTGGTGTGTAGGCTTTCCATAACTCAAAAACAAGGAAGAAGCAGATGGTAGTAGAGAGGCAAGAGAAAGCTCACTGGCTTATGGTCCAAATATGATACTAAATGGTGTGAGAATCCATTTCTTCCACGGAAGCCTTGCGATTTCAAAATTGATCAGTTTATTTCCTATTACCATATGTGAAAGGAAAATCACCTCCATTTTTTCTTTCTTTGCCATGAAAAGATGAAAAGAATCAATGTGTGTTTTGTATGTATTCTTGAATAAGAGTTAGGATTCCTTAAAATAAAAGGTCCTGTGTTTTATATAATAAAAGAACATGGATTATACTTTAAAACATCACAAAGATACCAGGAAGTATCATAAAAGATATGTTTTACGTGTGATTCTATTACAAAATGTTGTTAAAGTGCCAATGATTTGAAGAATCATTTCTTGGATTCAAGATAAGTTCATACCCCCAAGGGTTACTTTTCAAGGTCAGTGACATCTACATTTCAGTTCTTTGCAAGAGAATCCAGTTTTTAACTGAAATCTACAAATTCTTAAAATATTGACAAGCTAAACTATGGGAATAGTTGTGTTTTAGCCAGAAGCTTCCTATAGCCTTCTGTGTGTGTAAACCTTGCGTGGTATCACATCCAGGCTTCTTAATTCCACCATTGCTTGTTGTATCCTTCTATTAAATACATCATTGCCTGTGCCACACAACCTGATCTGTTCATTCCCTGACTCCATAGTCATCACCATCGGCTTCCCTAAGAAAAACCTTTCCTCTTTTTCCTTGCTTTCCCTTCCTTCAACCTTAACCTCAAATATACTACTTCCATGTGAGCATTTGCCTATTGAATAGATTGATTCCTTTTCAGTAATATTTCCTTGACTAGGATTTCCTTCTAGCCTAGCAGTGGGAGACGATCTATGTAGGTGTCCACCCTTATGGCTCAGGGAACCAGAGGAACTCCCTGAAGACAGAAAGGAGATACCCTGATTATAGATTACATCCTGATTATAGATTACTAGTTAACAGATAAATCTGCCACCTGGGAACCCCCAACAGATAAATCACACTGTGTTAAAAATGGGCTGAGCCAGGACAACACTTTAGTTGCTGTTTACTTTTAAAACACAGCTGGACTACTGTTATAGCTTTTCCCAAAGTCAGTGCATTTTTAAAAGAAAAGCATTTCTTAAACATTTTAAATGAAAAAATCCAAAGTAACCATGTTGGAGACATTATGAGACAGATGTATTCATGTTGTATGAATTTAATTCTTCTCCTTTTTTTTTCTAAATCCAAAGAGCAAATTACCAATTATGTTTTTAATACAAACACTACAGGTGAATTAGAAGAAATCAAGTAAGATATCTCCAGCCTTCATTATGAACTTCTGGGGGACAAGAGCCAGGCAACTGAGGAATTAGCCATTCTAGTTCATAAGCTCAGTGGGAAACAACCCAGCATGCTGAGATGTGAATGACTCAGTAACTGGAATTACAGCTTTGACTAGAGCACAACTGTGGGCAATAATAATTCTAAGTATAAAATACTTGAAAAACTACGGTGTAAACTTTTAGTATTGACTACCTTTATCATGTGAATCTTTAAAAGTTAGGTCTTAATGATTTTACTGTTTTATCATATGCAATGGTCCTCATTTTAATGGTGCCTTGACATTACAAGTAATGACATGTCATTGCATGTAAAGGCCCAATATTAACTACATTACCGACATTTTTTGTCCATTTTAGAATAAACACTATGTCTCTGCACTACCTGTTTGCCTACAAGCGACTGTAAGCTCTTTGGGGACAGGAACCATGTCTTATTCATCTTTATGTCTCCAGGATCTAGTACAGTGCCTGGCACACAGTAGGTGCTCAATAAATGTTGTCAAAACCAACCAAACTGCCAACAAAATACAAATAAAAATTCAAAGGCCATCACTATGTAACATATCCTCCCTTGTGCAAATACTAAAAACATTTTTTTTAATAGAAACTGAGAAAATTTATAAACAGCTATGACTTGGTCAGATTTTCTTAGATTTTTGGCATCGCTGATACTCCTAGAACCTTTGAATCCTGAATGAAGAATTTCACAATGAAATGGGTTAACAGAAAATATAATTACATTACATATTTGTTACATAGACTTGTTCAAAGCAACACATTAAAGGTTTTTCTAAAGTACATGCTGTTTGCTTACTGTCTTAGATTTTCACTTGTTGTTTTTCAGTAATGTGAATTTAGTCAGCAGGGTGGTGAATTTTTTTTAAAGTTGGGGGTTATGCAGGATTGTTACTTATGACCTCTTAATTTCTGCATCTGATGATTTAATGCAAATGTCATCAACAACTGGCTTCATATCTTGGCTGTTAGCTCCACTCTGAGTTTTGGAGGGCACACTATGGGAAGCAATGGCGCAACGGCCATGTGCCCGCAAAGGCACGGCCAAGCATCACCAGCTGTGTTTCATTTCCCTTTACGGCCTCTCTTGCCATTACAGCTTATGCTGAGTAACACCTTTTTTTTTAATCAAGGCATTTCAGTTACACTTGTTACATGGAATAGATAGTGATATGTCTGTATCTGATTTACTATATAAGTGAGCTGAACACTGGTAATATTGAGGCTTCTTGACTAATAGGAAAGGGGATACAGGCTGGTAAGCTCCCTCATCTCTTCATAGACAATAAAATATGCAAAGTATTTGTTTTTTGACCAGCTAGGTTTAAATCTTTCATTATCATCCTGATTCTCTCCCATCTGTTCCTACCAAATCTATACCAGAATACAAATTATGGTCATAGCTCAAAGATCATTTTATAGGTCCTAAAAGTCAATTAAATATATAATATTTTAACAGTCACTACATCACACAGAAAGGGTTTCTAGATATGAAGACAAGCATGAACATTAAAGGAACTACATAAAACCCTTTAAAGATTATTTCTTAATTTCTACTTTTGGAGACTTAATTAAATTAAGAAAAGAACTCTATACTTGCTACCATTGTAGGATATTTCATTAACTTTTGTGCTATGCTGATAGTATTTTGTCTTAAACATTTTTAAAACTTTATGTATTTTATGTTATGCCTCAGAACTGAATAAAATACTGAGTTTTTTTCATTGCTATATGTTACCATATTTTATATGAAAACAGTAAAGATATGAAGTTTCCATGATAGACAATACTTTGTCTTATATACAGTATTGTTTAGGCTTCCAAGTGTAAATATTTTTGATTACAGTTATGGAGCAGAATATTAAGTAATAGTTTTAACTGGGGGTGGAAAGATGTTGAATGTAAAAGTGTCAAATTCAGCTAGTTTAAGATTCTTAGAGTCTTGAGTGAAGATGAAATTCATGTGAGTCCATACATCTTATATTTTAGTCCATACCTTTTGCAATTCTAGAACTCTCAACATAGGTTGTTTTTCCATTATTTATTATGTTTGTGTAAAACTAGCATTTTTTTCAGTGTTTAGGAGTTAATTTATTCAATCAATATTTATTGCATGTTAATAGGTGTTTAATAATGTTCAAGGGAAAAATCAGGGTAAATAGCAGACAAAAATCCCGTCTCCTGGAGCGATTAATTAGTCTAACATGATAATAATATATAACAAACATTTATGTCACACAGAAGCAAAAGTTTCCATGCTGGTGGTCTGTTACCTTTGAGTCTCTTCTTGGGTCATCTCCCCAGGGGCTCCAATTTCAGCATCATGTGTAAAATAAGTATGTTATGATACTTCACATTTTTCCTCTCTTTGCACTTTCTGGGTGAGCTTCAAGAGAAGGACGTGACGCCAAGGCGTGGTAGATGCTGCTGCTATTATGGATGCCCCCCGCCCGGATCCCTTTTAATGGACCAGTGCATGTGTCTCTGAGATCCCAGCTGTCCTGTTCCCCAGGGAATTGCCATCAGATGAAAGAAAGCAGCCTCGTCCTGGTTTGGTAGTCAACAACCAATTTCTGTGAAAGCATGAAAAGCTGTTTTCTTGTGTCAAGGTGGGGCCAACTCTTTTGGTCCAAGTCATGCTTCAGAACTCTAGAAAGGATTTAGCCTATGGCTAGATTCTAGCCGGGCTTCCATGGTGGCTCAGATGGTCAAGAATCCACCCGCAATGAGGGAGACCTGGGTTTAATCCCTGGGTTGGGAAGATCCTCTGGAGGAGAGCATGGCAACCCATTCCAGTTTTCTTGTCTGGAGAACCCCATGGACAGAGGGCCCTTGCAGGCTACAGTTCATGGGGTTGCAAAGAGCACAGCACTCAGCACAGCACAGACTCTAGCTGAGACCAACTCTGTTTAGCTTCTTCCCTGTTATCACTTTCAATGGCTGCATAATGGCCCACAAAGTGGATGCACTATTTCCCTATTTAGTGGATAGTTAGGTTTCTGTTTTAAATAATGCCTTGAGTATGGCTTCTAACCTATTTTTTGTGGTTTTCATAGACTAAATATCCAAAGTTGGGGTTATGAGTTAAAAATATAGCCACATAATTTATAGATTTGTATACATATTACTAAGTTGCTTTTGAAAGTGGTTTTATTAGTAGTTTAAACCATCATGGTTGAGCTCATGTTCTCTCTACAGCATATATAGTGGTATCATTTAAATGTTTTTCTCATTCAAAAGGCAAAAAAATGTATCTTACTTTAGTATTATTGATTACAAGTGAAGGTAACACAATTTTACATGGTTGTGCAGAAGCCATCTTCTTTGTGAATTGTCTGTTCATGTTTTTCTTATTGGAATAATTGTATTTCTTTTTAAAATATTTGTAAGAATTGTTTATAAGAATACTAACTGCACACATTTATCCCATTTATTTTTATATTTTAAAATTTTGTGACATATGAAATGTCTAATCTTTATTTTTCATACTGTTTTCTCCTTTGTGGCTTCTATCCCTTTTGTTGTTGTTATAAAAATTCTTTTTTCTTTGACATCCAGTGGTCGCTTTCTAACTGCCAGAGCCCCTGCTTCCCCTCCCAACCCCTTCTCCCACATGTCCTCTGAGAGGCAGCCATTGAACTCCCGCAGACCAGCCCCCTTGCGGTTGGGATCGTTCTATTCCTTTTAAGATGAGACAGATTTCTTTCTGTTATGGGCTGAATTGTGTCCCCTCTGCTTCCCTCCTCGTCTCCAAATTCATCTGTTGAAGTCCTAACCCCTACTACTTCAGAATGTGACTGTTTTTGGAGAAAGGACCTTTAAAGAGATAATTAAGTTAAAATTAGGTCACTGGGGTGATTCTTTATCCTTCATGACTGTGTCCTTATTAGAGGAGATTAGAACACGGAAGAACACGGAGGGAAGACGACGTGATGACACAGCGAGAAGACGCCAGCGTATGCACCAAGGAGAAAAATGCCTTCCGCAACTGGTTTGGCTCCCTGCTGACACACTGATTTTGTATTCCTAGCCTGTGAGGTCTTACAGGAAAATAAGTTTCTGTTTTGTAAGCCACTCAGTTCCTAGTACTTTAATATGGAGGCCCTATTTAACTAATATACCTTCCAACCCCCTACATTCCATAAAATTCTGTAACTATTCTATTTCATCTTCTTCATGGCTTTATTTTTCTATTTGCTTCTACAACGTATATGTATTTTTATTGAGTCTAAATTGATATTTTCTCCAAATTGCTGCACAGCTAAACCATCTTCAAGCATTGTTGTATATTTCCATACAGAGTTATTTTAGCCTCAGAAAAAAAATTTGTCCGTAATACCCTGGGACCGAGGTAGAACCTTCTCAGATCTCTGTGTAGGAAATCATTTTTTTTTTTTTCTTAAGAAACTCTTCTCAAGGGATTAATTTTTGTTTCACAAACATCTCTGAACTGTCCTTAGTAAGCCACAGAAATCGTTTGTGAACCCTCTCCTCATAGACCTCAGAGACCACTTATTCATTTGCAGTATGTCTGCAGGCAGAGTATGACAGGCACAAAGGACAGACTGGTGGAAGTCAGTCAAGGAATGTCAGTGCTCAGATCCTGGATCACCACTATAGGCCAGCAGCAGTGTGAGGATTCCTTAGGCCTTTTCGGAGATATGTGATTTTGAAGGTATTTTCATAATACTAAGATTCTATTTGCCTTTTTCACTGCGTTGACATTTGTACTGACGGTACAAAAACAAGGGTTAATAGTGCTGGTACTTAAGCATGCATCAAGGCAAGGGCTTTAAACTGTTGCAGTCATTTTATTCTTCATCCCTTTGTTACCAACAAGAAACAATGCTTCATGTATTAATAAAAACGTCCTTTATGAAGCAGTGGAAATAGTTAATTTTAAGTCTCTATGCTGAATTATCTTTTTCAATATTCTGTGGGGTGATATGTGAAGTTTGCACAGAGAATTTCTAGCGAATACAGAAGTACATTAGTTGTTTCAAGGAAAACTACGTGTAAGATTATTTGAGTTTCTGGCTGAATTCACTGATTTTTTTCCATGGTACATTTTTTTTGAAAGCATGACTGACAGGCAAATTATGATTATTTAGACTTGGATACTTGGCATATACTTCCTTATTAATTCAAGAAGTGAAACTATCATTTAAAGGAAAATAATTGACATTTGTTGCCAATGCTTAAAATTCAAACTTTTAAGCACAAATTAGAATTTTGCAAAAATTTGTGTCCATCATCTGAGGCTGACAACTTTCCAACACTTCAGATTTTTTCTGATGGAATCTTTGATGACATACACAACATGCTCAAAAGTCTGTTTGTTAAATGAAGCCGCATTCCACATTGCAACTAACTTTTCAAAACTACCACTTGTTGAGTTTGGGCCTCATTTTCTTCATATACTTACAGTAAAAAAAAAAAAAAAACAACAAAAACTACATATACCAATAAATTGTATGCAGAAGTGGATCCGGGACATCCTTGCTTACTCTTCAGGTGGGCAGTCAATAGATTTGCAAACAAAGCCAGTCTTTTTACTTTTATTTTGGAAAAGAATGCTTTTTCATTAAAATATATACATAATGAGTTCATTATCTTTTCAATATTATTTTTAGAAATTTAGTTCTTTTTCATAAGTATCAACAGATAATTCATATAAACAAATGTCTTTAGGGTCCTCAACAGTTTGTAAGAGTTTTGTAAAAGCGTCCTTTACAAAATAGGAAAAGGAGTACGTCAAAGCTGTATATTGTCACCCTAGTTATTTAACTTATATGCAGAGTACATCATGAGAAATGCTGGGCTGGAAGAAACGCAAGCTGGAACCAAGATTGCTGGGGAAAATATCAATAACTTCAGATACGCAGATGACACCATCCTTATGGCAGAAAGCGAAGAAGTACTAAAGAGCCTCTTGATGAAAGTGAAAGAGGAGAGTGAAAAAGTTGGCTTAAAGCTCAACATTCAGAAAACGAAGGTCATGGCATCTGGTCCCATCACTTCATGGCACATAGATGGGGAAACAGTGGCTGACTTTATTTTTCTGTGCTCCAAAATCACTGCAGATGGTGATTGCAGCCATGAAATTAAAAGACGCTTACTCCTTGGAAGGAAAGTTATGACCAACCTAGATAGCATATTAAAAAGCAGAGTCATTACTTTACCAACAAAAGTCTGTCTAGCCAAGGCTATGGTTTTTCCAGTGGTCATGTATGGATGTGAGTGTTGGACTATAAAGAAGCTGAGCACTGAAGAACCAATGCTTTAGAACTGTGGTGTTGGAGAAGACTCTTGAGAGTCCCTTGGACTGCAAGGAGATCCAACCAGTCCATCCTAACGGAGACCAGTCCTGGGTGTTCATTGGAAGGACTGATGCTGAAGCTGAAACTCCAGTACTTTGGCCACCTGATGCGAAGAGCTGACTCATTTGAAAAGACCCTGATGCTGGGCGGGATTGGGGGCAGGAAGAGAAGAGGACGACAGAGGATGAGAGGGCTGGATGGCATCACCCATTCTATGGACATGGATTTGGGTGAACTCAGGGAATTGGTGATGGACAAGGAGGCTTGGCGAGCTGCGGTTCATGGGGTCGCAAAGAGTTGGACAAGACTGAGCGACTGAACTGAACTGAACTGAAGCGGTCCTAGGGCCAAAAGTTGGAGAACTGCTCCTTGTAAACTAACTCCTACGGCGATGAAACATATTTCTTTGAGGGAGCCTTTTCAGTGGCGGTGAAACAGGTCAGAATCTACCCTGGCTTCAAGTCAGTGCTCCACACACAAAGACAAAGACTTGGGACTCAGCGCAGTCGTGGCATCGTAGCTCCTCTGCGTCTTGGTCTCCCTGGAAACCACGCTTCTCAGGGCTCCTGAACCCGGCCCTCCTTTCCTCTCCGCCTCTCATTGGAGCGGGGTCAGTCAGTGGGCGGCCTGTCGGGAGGTGGGCGTGGCTTCATGCCCTACAGAGCCCACTCGCAGGAACGACCTGACGTCACGCAGGACGCCGCTGCCCTGACGCTCCGCCCTTGCATCCCCCACTGAACCCACCACAGTAGCTGGCGTTACCCTCAAAGGAGTCGCGAGCAGTTTCCCCTGAGGCCTGGGATACCACACTCCTTGACCCACCTAGGCCGGCCTGGCGCTGTCCGCCGCGTCC
The DNA here is from genome assembly GCF_016772045.2 of Ovis aries. Taxonomy (NCBI): domain Eukaryota; kingdom Metazoa; phylum Chordata; class Mammalia; order Artiodactyla; family Bovidae; genus Ovis; species Ovis aries. Next base: position 3,712,644 of record NC_056059.1, read on the forward strand.
GTGCCGCCGTCATGGATCTGAACCTAAACCGAGCGGATTATTTGCAGGTAAACCTGAGGGGTTGGGGCGGACGCTGCGCGTGGTGAGCCCCGCTCTAAGAGAGGATTCGATCCTTCCACTGCCGTTTGTTGGGGTCTGTGGGAGCCGAGCGGTGAAGGAGTGGGTGTGAGTGGAGCCCTCCAGACGCCTTCCGCACAGGCTTGCCTGCGGGGCGGGTCCGCGGGCACTTGGAAAGGAGGAGAACCGCCCCCCCCACCCCCCGCCTCACCGCCCTGCCCCCGCCCCCGCCCCCGTGTGCCGGCGTCCTGAAGATGCTCTGAGTGTCCTGACGCAATCCGGGATTCCTCCCCAAGGCCCTTCCTTCTCCTCCCTCCTGGCTGCAGCTACCTGTGGGCTTCAAACTCCTGACTCTCCTTCTCTACCCAGTCTCGTGTCCCACGGGCCAGACACTTATTTCTTACTGTGAGCTGGACCTGGCTACCCGGACAGTAATAAAAGCAATGGTAGCCGTTTTCGAGGGTCTGGTTTATTCTCAGAGCTTACCTTTTGTGCATATATTATATTGTTGTTCGTCGTTCAGTCGTGTCAGATTCTTTGGGACCCCATGGACTGCATGCAACATGCCAGGCTTCCCTGCCTTCACTGTCTCCTGGAGCTTGCTCAAACCCATGTCTGTTGAATCGGTGATGCCATCCAACCATCTCATCCTCAGTCATCCCCTTCTCCTGCCCTCAGTTTTTCCCACCATCAGGGTCTTTTCCAGTGAGTCAGCTCTTAGCATCAGGTGGCCAAAGTATTGGAACTTCAGATATATTTTCCTTCACAAAAATTCTAAAAGTCGGTACGTGACGATCAAAGGGAATTTTCATAATAGCCAAACTGATGCAGTTCCTATCTGAAGCAAAGCCTTTTCTGTTATACCACCCTGCCTCTCAGTATTTCAGCCGTAGACTTTCCGTCTTCTCCATCCCCTTTCCCAGTAATCCTCTTTTGGCTAATGGTACAAATGTTTATCCTGCCACTTTACCTGAGACTTACGCCAGATAATTACCACGGTCAGTTCAGTTCAGTTCAGTCACTCAGTAGTGTCCAACTCTTTGTGACCGCATGAATTGTAGCACGCCAGGCCTCCCTGTCCGTCACCAACTCCCAGAGTTCACTTAAACTCACCGTCCATCGAGTCGGTGATGCCATCCAGCCATCTCATCCTTTGTCGTCCCCTTCTCTTCCGTCCCCAATCCCTCCCGGCATCAGGGTCTTTTCCAATGAGTCAACTCTTCACATGAGGTGGCCAAAGTACTGGAGTTTCACCTTCAACATCAGTCCTTCCAATGAACACCCAGGACTGGCCTCCTTTAGGATGGACTGGTTGGATCTCCTTGCAGTCCAAGGGACTCTCAAGAGTCTTCTCCAACACCACAGTCCAAAAGCATCGATTCTTCATCACTCAGCTTTCTTCACAGTCCAATTCTCACATCCATACGTGACCACTGGAAAAACCATAGCCTTGACTAGACGGACCTTTGTTGGCATAGTAATATCTCTGCTTTTAAATACGCTATCTAGGTTGGTCATAACTTTCCTTCCAAGGAGTAAGCATCTTTTAATTTCATGGCTGCAGTCACCATCTGCAGTGATTTTGGAGCCCCCAAAAATAAAGTCAGCCACTATTTCCACTGTTTCCCCATCTATTTCCCATGAAGTCATGGGACCAGTGTCATGATCTTCGTTTTCTGAATGTTGAGCTTGAAGCCAACTTTTTCACTCTCCTCTTTCACTTTCATCAAGAGGTTTTTTAGTTCCTCTTCACTTTCTTCCATAAGGGTGGTGTTATCTGCATATCTGAGGTTATTGATATTTCTCCTGGCAATCTTGATTCCAGCTTGTGCTTCTTCCAGCCCAGTGTTTCTCATGATCCCACCTTAATATCTTCCATATCCATCTGGTCACCACATTTTGCTGTTTCTATCTCGGAAGTATCTGTTGAATCTGTCACATTTTCTCCCTCCATCTCTGTTGTCCCCAGTTCAGTCCTCATCTCTTGGATAATGGAAATAGCCTCCATCCTCCTCTCCCTCCAACCCATACTTTACAACAGTGGCTAGACTGATGTTTCAAAAATACAAATCTAAGTAGATTAGTTTAAACGTTAACACTATTCCATAGAATACAGAATAACAGAATAGATCTGTATGTACAATATGTAAATTCTTTCATGGTCTGTTGTCTCAATTTCTCTCCCTTTGGTCCCATTCTCCTCCCCTAACCATGCCCAACGGCTGACATTTCTCTGCTGAGCAAACCATGCTGTTTTCAACTTCTGTATCCTTTGTAAAATAATCTTCATCATCAGTTAGATTGGATGTCATTGTCATCAGCATGTTGGTGTCTTAGCAAAAATCTTCTCTATTCCATTTTCAATAATAATCTATTTCTAAAGATTTTTCAATACAAACTCTTCTTTAACAGCTGTCTGAAGTTGTAAAAAAAGGCTTCTAGATATAATTTTTTCGTGTGAAGTACCTTGCCAGTAATGTCACATAATTATATTTGACTTGACAACTGTATAGCATGAATTTTACTGTTTTTGATTGTTTCCTATATTCTGACTTTTGTGGCATATTTCATTAGAAAATAAGTTCACTTCTGATAAGAATTATTTTATATCACTAATTGTAATGAAAAAACTAAGGCTTACTATGATTAGAATCTGCTGGTCCTTTTAATATTTGAGGTATAACTTTAAATTAGTGTATTAGAAAACATTAACTATGCAGCTGATGTGTTTCCTTAGGTGGGGGTGACCTCTCAGAAGACTATGAAGCTACTTCCTGCCTCAAAACATAGAGCCACACAAAAGGTAATGTAGAGATACTGATTCCTCCATATCTCTCTAGCTCTTACAGAGGAGAGGTTTATATTCTCTTCTTTATTGACAAGTGTTTTTTAAATTTCAAAGCTAAAGTGGAAATAGATTTCTGTTAATTTGAACAGAGGTTGGAATACCAAGGGACACTTATATACAGTAATTTTCTTGTACATTATAAGTATCATGTACAATCAGTAAATAGTATTAGCAAACTAGTTGAAAACCATGTTCCATTTTTCTGGGAATAATTTTCCCTGAGTGTACTTGTGCATACCAGATTGTATATATGAAAAAAGAAATATAAAACACAATATGCTGTAGAGAAAATACTTTTAAAAAACTTTGTCATATTTTTAAGAGTAATTTTTATTTTAAACTTTATATTTAGCAAACAATATTGATTTTTTATAGAAATATTAATCCTGAAATTTCTGTAAGACAATATAATTTCTTAGTATACTAATGGGATTCTTTAATAGCTGCAAAATAAATACAGTATTACCATATAATACATTTTATCAAGATAAATCAACAGATTTTTGATTATCATTTATTGTATTCAGTCTACTAAAGCAACACTTTTCAAACTTTTTTGGTCTTAGGACTCATTTATAGTATTTTTAAGATCATTTTATTATTTTGTTTATTTTTTATTGAAATATAGTTGGTATACAATATTATGTAAGTCAGAGGTATGCAATATAGTGATTCATAATTTTTAAACATTGTATTCCACTTATAGTTATTATAAAATATTGGCTCTGTTCTCTGTGTTATATAGTATATCCTTGTACCTAATTTTATACATACTGGTTTGTATCTCTTAATCCCTACTCCTGTGTTACCCTCTTCCTTCCCTCTCCCCACTGGTAACCCCTGGCAGTTTGTTTTCTGTATTTGTGACTGTGCTACTTTTTGTTATATTCACTAATTTGTTGTGTTTTCTAGATTCCACATACAAATGATATATGGTTTGTTTTTCTCTGTCTGACTTATTTCACTAAACATCATGCCCTCTAAGTCCATCCATGTTGTTGCAAATGGGAAAATTTCATTCTTTTTCATGACTGAGTAGTATTCTTTATCCATTCATCTATTAATGGACACTTACGTTGTTTCTATATCTTGGCAATTATAAACAGTGCCATGAACATTGGGGTGCATATATCTTTTTGAATTCATGTTTTTGGTTTTTTCAGATATATGCCCAGGAGTGGCATTTCTGGGTCATATAGTAGTTCTATTTTTAGTTTTTTGAGAAACCTCAATATTGTTTTCTATAGTGACTGCACCAATTTATATTCCCACCAACAGAGTACAAGAGTTCCTTTTTTCCACATCTTTGTCAGCATTTGTTATTTATGTTATTTTGGATGATTGCCATTCTGACAAGTGTGAGGTGATATCTCATTGTGGTTTTGATTTATATTTCTCTGATGATTAGTGATGTTAAGTATCTTTTCATGTCCCTGTTGGCTGTTTGCATTTCCTCTTTGGAAAAATGTTTATTCAGGTCTTCTGCCCATTTTTTAATCAGGTTGTGTTTCTAATATTAAGTTGTATGAGCTGTTTATATATTTTGGATATTAAGCCCTTATTGCTCATGTTATTTGCAAATACTTTCTCCCATTTGATCGATTTCGTTTTTTTCTATGGTTCCCTTTGCTGTGCAAAAGTTTTTGTTTAGGTAAATCAACTATATTCAATAAAAATTAAAAAACAAAAAAGCTTTTAAATATATCAAATAGGTCTGTCACAAACTTATTTTCATAATGCTTTAAAAATAAATCTTACAACATTCTTATGCCTTGGTGACGGGGAAAAAGTCAGCTCCTTGCCTTATCCATCTGTATTCTCTTGTTCTCTTTACCTTGTAGGAAACCAGCTTCTGTAACAACTCCCACAGGCTTCTCTTTGTCCCTTTCTTGTAATTCTTTAGTGAATATTTTTTTGTAGGGCTGTCTTTACTAGGTTTTCTGATCTCTGTTTTTTTAAATTATAATTTCTATAATGTGGATCTTGTTTCCCTGTACAAGTTAATAAGACATAATAACAGTAATTTTAGATTCTCTTCAATCTGTTACAGGTGGTTGTTGGAGATCATGATGGCATAGTTATGTGCTTTGGCATGAAGAAGGGAGAAGCAGTGGTATGTGTATGTTTTGAATACTCCCAGGTTAAGCTTTTTCTAAAGCACAATGAAAAATGGGTTAAAGGAAGTAGTGATATGAAGTATGAGACTTCAGGCAGCATAAGAGTCATTTGCTAGCTGTTTGTAAAACATCTTTGACATTCTAAGGTTTTTCTGCTGTGTAACAAATTACCTCAAATTTAGGGGCTAACAATGGAATACATTTATTATCTCTCAGAGGCAGGAATCCAGCCTTGAGGCCTCATGTGGCTGCACCATGGATGTTAGCCAGGTTCAATTTCTTTCTGGAGCTCAGAGTCCTATTCCTTGCCTACTTGGCTGTTTGAAGAATTCAATTCTTTATTATTATTGAACTGAGATCCCCACTTTATTGCTGTCTATAAACCCAGGCCTGCTTTCATCATTTGAGGCCCCCACACTTCCTTGCCATGTGATCTTCTCACAGCCCCTCTCACAACACGGCAACCTGCTTCTTCAGGCCAGTGGAAAAATGTGTCCAGTCTTCTAAGACAGAGTCTTACCTAACAGGGTGCAACCTGGAAATGACCATCACATCACCTTTACCATTTAATATAGCCTGGTCAAGGAAGTGATTATTACATTATCATATTCACAGACTGTAATTTAAAAGTGATAGGTCTGAGATGTGAACTCTTATCTTCATTATACCTTATATGGAATTTGCAAAAAGATGAAGCAGGTAAAAACAATCAGAAACTCAGTGTTTCCATTATCCATATATTCTTCCAGATATTTTGTTCTCTGTGTATAAAGTCATTGAGGGTGAAGGAAGAAACTGATGCCAATAATAAAATAGAAATTAAGGAAAAAGAAATTAATAATGCAAATACTTCCAATTAAATAGAGAGCTATGAAGTTATACACTCAGGTTTTCAGTAGATTCTGTAGTCCTTTGTTTATACTACTAAAATTTTTTAAATTGTAAGGGAACCATGAGAAATTAGTTTTAAAAAGATGATTAAAATACTGGAGGAGGTAGCCGTTTTCTTCTCCAGGGGATCTTCCCAGCCCAGGGATCAAACCCAGATCTCCTGCATTGCAGACAGATTCTTAGCCAGCTGAGTCACAGGGAAGCCCATGAAAAGATGATTAAAGTGTAAAAACATGTCCATTAGAACCAGATGGGGAGTCTTGGTGAAGTGCAGATTCTCATTCAGTAGGTCTACAGTTGAGCCTGAGGGTCTGAATTTCTAAAAGGAAAGTGATGCTGTGCTGCTGCTTAGTGACCCCTACTTTGAGTTGGAAGAATTTAGATTTTAATGATGTTATTATAATATGTGTGAGAATAAAGTTTGAAGATATTTAGCAAAAAATTCCACAAGATGGTTGAAGTAAGCACATTTGTACCTACAGGTGTTCCTATATAGTAAAACTATAAACTTTTGTAAGTTTAAAAGCACTATATTTTTATGATAAAGGAAAATATTTGCAATAAGTTTGTGTACTTAATTTTTCCCTTAACAATTTTTGCAGACAGTGTTCAAGACTTTACCTGGGCAGAAGATTGCAAGATTGGAACTAGGAGGGGTTCTTAATACACCCCAGGAGAAAATTTTTATTGCTGCAGGATCTGAAATTAGAGGCTTCACAAAGAGAGGAAAACAGTTCCTCTCTTTTGAAACAAACCTCACTGAAAGCATTAAAGCTATGTATGTTTGTTCTTTCTTTTTATTTTTACATGTACATTTACAATATTTTGGATAGGTGACAAACATTTGATTAAGTATCATATCTTAATAGGTTATCTAGGAAATAACTAAAAATACTTTATGAGTCAAAAATTGAATTTGACCTGGAATCAATACATAATCAATTGGTTATTGAAATCTTTTCAAGACATTTGTAGTATTTATATTCAGTTATGATTCATAACCAAAGTATAAAAGAAGTGAATGAACTCTCCAGATATTTACATTCAAATAAATACCCTCTTTATGATCATAGGTGATGATAGCTATCTAATGAAAATAATATATTAGTATATAATTTTTGTCAAATATTTTACCTGCCCCAATGAAAACTTGATTCATTCTAAGAATTAGAATATAGTGATGATTATTATCTAAATTTTATTAACTATAATTTTAAATGAACTTATTATTTCTTTTTTCAAGTTAAAATTCTAATGACATCATTTTTTTCCACTGTTTATTATTTAGTTTCAGGTAGATTCAGTTTAGATAGGCTTATTCTATTTAGTGTGGTACTAAGAAAGATATGGAGTAGGAAATGGCAACTCATTCACTCATTCCAGTGTTCTTGCCTGGAAAGTTCCATGGACAGAGTAGCCTAGTGGGCTACAGTCCATGGGATTACAAAGAGTCGGACACAACTGAATGGCTGAGCATGCAAGAAAGATAACTGTAGAGTTAAAGCTGCCTGAGTTGCAATCCAGTCTACTGTCTACTGTGCATTTAGGCAAGTTACTTAACATTTTATGAATATTATTCCCCTTAAAAAGGGATAACTGTATAAACTAGGAATAATTGTTCCTAGTTTATAGAGTTATGAGGATTGAGCTAATATATTTAAGTCACTTAGGACAGTGCTTGGCACAAGTACACATTTAAAAAAAACCTACTTTTTGATATATTAACTGTCTTCAGTTATAGACAGGTGAATTACCGTTATCCTGTCTTCATTTACAGTTTTTCTGAATTTTTGAGAAGCCCGAGGCCTTAAGAACCTCATTTTCAGCTTTCAAAATCATGGCTATACCAAAAGACTAGAATAAGTATGGGAAATGAAAACAGTGTTCTCTGAGTCTATGATAAAATGATAGTAAACTGTAAATAAATAAACTTTTCATCTCTGAAAATAATTCAGGAGTTTCCTATGCTTATTTTTTAAAATGTGGATGTCTTAAATTACTTTTCATACTCTCAGGCACATATCCGGCTCAGACCTTTTTCTCAGTGCAAGTTACATCTATAACCATTATTGTGACTGCAAAGACCAACATTATTACCTTTCTGGGGACAAAATCAATGATGTCATCTGCCTTCCAGTGGAAAGACTACTTCGTGAAGTACCAGTGTTGGCCTGCCAGGACAGAGTACTCCGAGTTTTACAGGTTACTGTTATTTGCATTTTTATAGTTTTTCATAATTTAGGTATGTAAATATTGATGAACAATATATAATTGAGATAAATTACTTTAGTGACCACTACCACTTTAAATATCTTAAAATTATATCTGAAAATTTTTTAATGTTTTACTTGACTAACCTTATTTTTTTTTCACTTGAGGCAAATGTGTTGAAATCTTTAGCAAGTTTTTAGAGAGGCATATATGGAAAAAAGGACACTTTTCTCCCCTTCAACCCACACCTGATATCTGAGTTAGTGTAATTAGAATGTAGTACCTTTACTACATTTACTTCCCCACTTTTATTTTTTTTTCCCGTCTATCAGCCTCAGTTCAGGCCAGTCTCTCAGTCGTCTTTGCGACCCCATGGACTGCAGCACACCAGGCTTCCCTGTCCATCACCAACTCCCGGAGCTTGCTCAAACTCATGCCCATCAAATCAGTGAGGTCTTCTGTTGTCCCCTTCTCCTCCTGCCTTCAATCTTGCCCAGTGTCAGGGTCTTTTCTGATGAGTCAGTTCATTGCATCAGGTGGTCAGAGTATTGGAGTTTCAGTTTTAGCATCAGTCCTTCTAGTGAATATTTAGGACTGATCTCCTTTAGGATGGACTAGCTTGATCTCCTTGCAGTCCAAGGGACTCTCAAGAGTCTTCTACAACACCACAGTTTGAAAGCATCAATTCTTTGGCACTCAGCTTTCTTTATAGTCTGACTCACATCCATACATAACTACTAGAAAAACCGTTAGCTTTGACTATACAGACCTTTGTTGACAAAGTAATGCCTCTGCTTTTTAATATGTTGTCTAGGTTGTTTTCTTCCATGGAGCAAGCATCTTTTCATTTTATAGCTGTAGTCACCATCTGCAGTAATTTTGGAGCCCCGAAAAATAAAGTCAGCCACTGTTTCCCCATCAGTTTGCCATGAAGTGATGGGACTGGATGCCATAATCTTAGTTTTCTGAATGTGTCTATCACCCTCCTCTCTCCCAAAAAATCAAACTAAAAGAGGAAGTTGGGTTGGGGAGAAGGTGTTAGGCTTTAACAAGGGAGAGTTGAGATCAAGATTGTATCATTTGAGTTTATCCAGCATTTATGACACTATGTTGAACAGAATAAGCACTCAGTAAATATTTGAAAAATCATTTATTATCTTTATATTTTTATTAAAAACTGTGATTGGCTAAAGCAACTACTTAAGGCCATTGTTATTAATAATACTAGTTACAACTGCCTTCTTGAAAGTGACTTTTTTTTTTTGACCCTGCTGTGCAGCTTGTGGGATGTTAGTTACCTGACCGAAATTGAACTCAGACCCTTGGCAGTGAAAAAGTGCAACATCCTAACCACTGGACCACCAAAGAATTCCAAAAGTTACTTTTGATAAAATAAGCACACTGTCTCTCACACACACACATACACACACACCCAGGACCCATAAAACAAAGTTTAAATGTAAATGATAAAAATATAATAAAAGTTTAAATATAAATATAATGGATGAATTAATTGGGTCAAAATTTAGGATGATGATGGTGCAATTGAACAAAAAGTGGAACTATTTATTCTGTACTACCAGATGGCCATTTCTTAGCATCAGCCCCCCCTTTTAAAGTTATTTTTTATTGATGTTTATTTGCTTTAGGATGTTGTGCTAGTTTCTGCTGTACAGCAAAATGAACAGCTATATGTTTAGACATCAGTTCTTTTTTTTTCCCCTATGGGTGACTAAAGTAATGGTCAAGGTTCTCTCTAGCAGCATGAATGACTGATCTCTCCCCTAGCCTATGCTCCCCAATATGAGTTGTTTGAGTAAGGCTTTTAATAGGAGCTGACTCACATCCATTTAGAAATTGATCTGACTGAATTCTAGGACCCTGCTTTGTTTAACCAGTGACCCATGTGCTTCCTGTGGAAAGTAAAAACTTGAAATCTTTCCTCTGACCTGCACACTTTTTCCCTACTTCCCCTCTGCCTCTGTATGCAATCCGTTACCCCCAAAGGTAGCCTTTTAAAACAGTTTGTGTTTATATAGTTAGATATAGTTTTGTGTTTATATAGTTAGATACAGATATCTGTGAATATTTAATGTTATTCTAAATAAAGTATAAAGCATATGACTCATATATTCTATATGTATTTAAAATTTTTAAACAAAATGGTATATCAGATTTACTGTAATTTTGCAAATGTTTCTTCATTGAGAGATTTATCTTATTTTTTCTATGTGAATTTAATATTCTATTTCATTCTTTAACAGCTTCACAAATACTATGCACCAAATTAAAGCATTATAGGTGACAAAATTGAAAAAAAAACAGAATTTAACTTGTTTTCTTATCTAAATAGCAGGGAATTCTGCCTCTTACTAGAGTGGGTTTTGGAGATACAGAAAGGCAAGGCCAGAATTTTCCTTAGGAAGTATCTTTGAGTCTGTTTGAATGTGCCCCAAGTTAGGACAGAAGATAAAGGTTGTTCCTAGAAAGTTTTGATAGGGAAATTTACCAGTGTCAAGTTTTCATGCAAAGTTCCTGAAGTGAAAATTATTCAAAGTGGAGAATATTTGAAATACTTATTTCCTTGCTCTCTTTATTATATATATATCAGTTCAGTTCAGTCGCTCAGTCGTGTCCGACTCATTGTGACCCCATGAATCACAGCACGCCAGGCCTCCCTGTCCATCACCAACTCCCAGAGTTTACTCAAACTCATGTCAGTCGAGTCAGTGATGCCACCCAGCCATCTCATCCTCTGTCGTCCCCTTCTTCTCCTGCCCCAGTCCCTCCCAGCATCAGAGTCTTTTCCAGTGAGCGCATATAAAATGAGTCAACGTGCAAAGTTGCTAACAAAAGTTAATATTCACAATCTAGTTTTTTTCAATTGTTCTATTCTAGAGTTCTTTATATGAATATTGATGTTATCTATGAATCATTTTAGTATCAGTATTTTCAACTTGTATTCTGTGTTAGTTTTAAAATACTTGTTCTCCTTCAGGGATCTGATGTGACGTATGAAATTGAAGTTCCTGGCCCACCTACTGTTTTAGCCCTACAAAATGGAAATGGCGGTAATCAGGGTTTAATTTTTGACAATCAAATAAGGGAGTGAGTTATGTTATTTAAGTTTAGATGTTTCAGGGTTTTATCATTTAACTATATATTAAGTGGAAATGGGAAACTGTAAAAAGAACTTGAACTGAAATAGAGAAAGTTGTCTTCTAACTTGCCAGTAGCTAACAGTAGTGAGTCACTGAACTTGGCTTTTCAGTTTCCTCATCTTAAGATTACTTGATGAGGAAACCATCTCTTATGGTTATAAAATTCTGTGAATGTATAACCAGCTTTCTAAAATAAGTAAGTTAATTAAACTCTGTCTTTTCATAATATTTTAAATGAGGTTTTTATAGGAAAGCCAATATATATGAAAGTATTTTAATTTTAAAGGAATAGTGTGCGCTGTGAGATAACCATAATATGTTGACTTTTAACTGTAACTAGGTGACTCTGGAGAAGACCTTTTGTTTGGAACATCAGATGGAAAACTTGGGCTTATTCAGATCACTACATCCAAACCAATACACAAGTGGGAAATTCGAAATGAGAAGAAGAGGGGAGGTATGTTTTTTATGTAACTCAGATTCTGAATTTTAGTGATTATTGAATAAAATAGCCTGGGAATTCCCTGGCAGTCCAGTGGTTAGGACTCCATGCTTTCACTTCCAAGAGCATGAGTTTGATCTTGGTCAGAGAACTAAGACCATGCCTGCTGCATGGTGCTTGGCCACAGAGATAGATAGATAGATAGATAGATAGACCAACCTGCATTGTATAGTTCATCCTGTTTCCTTTATCCGTAAGGCAGAGCAGACCTAGCAATTTACAGAGCCACCTCATGTATATTTACTCTTTGTCTATTTAGCAGGTCTGTCAGTTTTGCTGTAATTTTTTAGAGTAAGATGTACTAATGGGGCTTCCCAAGTGGCTCAGTGGTAACGGATCCACCTGCCAGTGCAGGGAACATAAGAGATACCGATTCAGTCTGTGGATCAGGACAAGCCTCTGGAGTAGGATGCGGCAGCCCACTCCAGTATTCTTGCCTGGAGAATCCCATGGACAGAGGAGACTGGTGGGCTACAGTCCAAGGGGTCAGAAAGAGTCAGACAAAACTACTGAGCACACACAGGATATATTAATAGTGATTTGGGATGGATAGGCACTGGAAAAGGAAATGGCAACCCACTCCAGGGTTCTTGCCTGGAGAATCCCAGGGACGGGGGAGCCTGGTGGGCTGCCGTCTATGGGGTCACACAGAGTTGAACATGACTGAAGCGACTTAGCAGGTTTTAATGGGCTAATGTTTATCTATGACATCAATCTCTGCTCAAATCCAATTTTCATTGTTTCCTGTAGAGAATTAATTGCAATTTGGGAGTACTTGGTATGAGTCAAAGAAGTACAGTGGGATCAGAGAATATTCCTTTTTTTTTTTTTTAAGGAATTTATACCTTTCTAAGGGGAATTTTTATCTGACGTGGTAAATTTGGATGGCTGTTTATAAGTACAGCATGAAATCTGATTGATGAGAAAATGTGTTAACAATGCAAAACATTTAAGGGAAAACAATGTCTGGGAAGAGGAAAAAATAAAGGCAGAGAACTTGAGGCAGAGGTGAATACTGTTCATCTGAGGAGCAGAAGGAAGACCAGTGTGGCTAAATATGGCATGAAATGAAGTCAGAGATAGGCTAAGGCCAAGTCATGGAGGTGGTCCTTGGGAGCCTTGGTAAAGGGTTTGAATTTTAGTCTAGGTGCAGTGGGGAGTCATTGGAAAACTGTAAGCGGGAATATGATGTGATCTAATTTACCAAAACTAAAACAAAAACACTCCATAGAGAGTAGATTTGCCAGGAAACAGGTTGAAATTAAAGACAGGGAATTGAATTAGGAAGTTATTGCTATAGTTGTAATTTACTTTTTTTCCCCTACTCTGATATATAGATTTTTTTCATTCATAGTTAGTATATTTGACTGCAATATCAGTATTATTGCTGATTTATCACTTACCTTCTTTTAAAGGTATTTTGTGTGTTGACAGCTTTGACATTGTGGGTGATGGGGTTAAAGATTTACTTGTTGGAAGAGATGATGGAATGGTGGAAGTATATAGTTTTGATAATGCCAATGAGCCTGTTCTACGATTTGATCATGTAAGTTCATTTTTAAGAAGACTATATATGTTTATATTTCATCAAACAATTATAGAAATGGCTGACAGTTTGTGTTTTCTTAAATGATTATGTTAAAATCTTGTATTTGGCTTAAAATATTGCTGCTTTGATATTATCAAAATCTTGTCTAGACTGCTCTTATGTTTGAATAATAGATATTGCCCTCAAGCTAAACAATAAATTACTTTTTCATTTGATTTCTAAATATTGTATATCTAAAGTATTAAATATTTTACCTTAGTTTCTATAACGCATAATATATTATAGGAGTGACATTTATATGTTTGGGTAACATAAATGAGATTGTGTTGTTTTAAAGTAATAAGGTTTGGAGAATAAACTTCATATTGTTAAGATGATATAAAAAATATCCTTAAACAGAGAGGGCAAAGTAGCAATTTCACTTTTAGTCACCCAGGGTCCACTGTATAAGAAGAAATACTAGATAAGAGTAATTTTTAGCTCACAAATTTTAAGCATAATTAGGCTTCTTTATCCCAATCTTTCATTTTCATAAAGTGGTGTTCTTCTGTCCAGGGTTTCCCTCTTCTGCCTCATGCATGATGTGTTAAGGCTGTTCAAGAACAACAAAAAGCCATAACTCAGTATCAACTTTTCTTTCTTTGTCTAGTTTCTCTAATTGTGTTAGAAGTTCTCCCAGTACCTACTTGAATTGCATGTCAGTAAATACAGATGTTTTGATGCACAGATAAAGTATAGTATTATATAGATAATATGGGGATAAAAACATTATACAACATATTTTCTAGATATATTTCATATTCATCTTACTTTGGTATAAAAAGTCACCTTGTTAATGATGCAAATAATAGTTTAGGCTTAAACATACATAATAATCCTATTTGGGGATCTCTTAGTTTTTTTTATTAACCCCTGGGAAACTTTCCTATTTAGACCTCAAATCTCCTCTTTGACTTCTTTTCCAAATGCCAGTAATGACATAGCGTGTGTCCCTTCTGCCAGGTGTGGCACTAAGGATTCCTGTCTTTCAAGTCTTTCTTCTGTTTGTTTGATGATAGAGGTACTGCTTCCACATTATGTTAAAGCTGCAAATTTGTTGTCTCAACTTGATTCCTGATGTCACACCACTTTGCTGTCTTTCTAATCAGGACAAGTCCTCTTGTTTGACACAGTGTGGATTGACAGTTGGTTAATCAAACAAGTTAAGGAGAAGATCATTAAAAGATAATATGCATATACCTTAAACACTGCATTTAAAACTATGTTTTTAATTAATTTATTTTTGGCTGCACTGGGTCTTCATTGCCATATGCAGGCTTTCTCCAGTTACAGCGAGTGGGGGCTACTCTCTAGTTGGGGTGCGTGGGCTTCTCACTGTGGTGGCTTCCCTTGTGGCAGAGCGTGGGTCTAAGTGTGCAGGCTTCAGTAGTTGTGGGGTGGGGGCTCAGGGATTGTGGTGCAAGGGCTTAGTTGCTCCACAGCATGTGGAGTCCTCCTGGGGCAGGAATCGAACCTGTGTCCCCTGCCTTGGCAGGTAGACTCACAACCACTGGACCACCTGGGGAATCCTAAACATCACATTTTAACTTAAACTTATATATTTACTCACCAATATTTTGAACCATGACCAAGGTCTTTTTTTGTGAATTCCCCTAATTAGCATTCTGTGTTGTTACTTATATAAACCATGTCCATACTGTGTTGCCTAGGATCTCTTGTTTTATGGTTTGTGACTGGTTTTACAAACTATAAGTTGAATTAACTAATTCTACAAGTCTAGGACTTTTATAAAAAGATACTTGAATTACATAAAGTAAATGAACTTCATTAAAATGTTGTATTGGCAAAAAAATGTAGAAATTATAGTTTTTTTAAATTTTCTAACTTTTCCTGAGTACATTAGGTTAAATAAGGTACTTCTAAGTGAGGAGAGAGTAAGTTATAATTAATAGTCACTTGAGGGGTTTTCCCTGTTGCTCCAGTGGTTAAGAATCCTCCTGCTAACGCAGGGGACATGTGTTCGATCCCTGCTCCAGGAAGACGCCACATGCCTCGGAGCAGCTCGGCCCATGAGCCGCAACTGCTGAAGCCCATGTGCCTCCCGCCTGTGCTCCGCAGCAAGGGAAGCCCCTCCCTGCAGGGATAGCCCCCACCCGCCAACAAAGGGCGGCCCCCATTCTCCGCAATTAGAGGAAGCCCACAAGCAGTGTTCTTGCCTGGAGAATCCCAGGGGCAGGGGAGCCTGGTGGGCTGCCGTCTCTGGGGTCGCCCAAAGTTGGACAGGACTGAAGCGACTTAGCAGCAGCACAAGCAGCAGCAGAGACCCAGAGCCACCAAAAATAGACAGATAAAAGAAGATAAGGGAGGGAGGGCGGGGAGGCAGAAGGCAGAGAAAAAAGGAAGATGGCTGAAAACAGTAACATAATGAAATAATAAGAACATAGCCCTTATAATATTGGTGATAAGAGAATATCCTGAGCAAGATAAAAAAAACTTCAGAAGTCAGAAAGCAAAGACTAAAAGTTAAATAATTTAAATATAGTAATGATGAAAATCTGAAAGTTGAAAAATGTACACAGGAATGGATGCAGTTTTATTTTTTTTCAGAATTAACTTTAGCAGGAACATGAACAAAAAACTTCAAAGAATTCTAGTGTATATTAAGTACGCTGGGACACTCATTAAAAATGCACTTATACTAAAGACTTCCCTGGCAGTGCAGTGGTTAGGACTCTATGCTTCTATTGTAGGGGGCATGGGTTCAATCTCTGGTACAGGAACTAAGATCCTACAAGCCATACAGCATGGCCAAAGGAAAAAAAAATGCACTTATGAACCTAATTTCACGCAGATATTTAATCAAACCTCTGTTACTTGAAACCTTCAGGTAATTAGCTCAGAAACAGCTAAGATAGTCTGATTTGCGGAATAGCTCAGTGGCTTGCCTTCTACAGGGCGGGTGAGGACGACTAGCATTTTTGATGCAAGTGTCCAATCCCTCTACCTTCTGCTTTAGAACAATGGCTTTGGGCTTTGCCTAGTAAGAGTTACCTAGCAGAGCTGCTGGTCAAACCCATTAATGGGTTGCCAGCCCATTTTTTTCCTTAAAGAAAGAGAATAGATTAGAATATATCAGAGTACAATATAGAGTACAATACTTAAGCCTTTTAAGTTATTCTTGTTGTTGTATATGTTCATATGTGAAGTATACCAGATTGCAGTATAAAACTTATTGATTACTTTTCAAATAGCTTGAAAGCCACTGACCTAGAGTGTTTGTTAAAAACAGATTCCTAGTTGACTTATCCAAGTAATTATTGTCAGACAAGTTTGGGAAGTATTGCTTTAAAGAGATACAAACTCCTGAAAAACAGGGTTTCTCTCCATAATAGCAAATTCCCTAAAGGTCCCATGTTAGCTACCATTTTCTTTATTCTTCTAAAAAGCTACTTGGAGAAAACACATGAGAGGTGGTCTGTGGAATTCAGATAAACTAAATGTGTTAAGAGTTTTGCTTATATAATGTTTTTTAAAAAATAACTTACTTCTTTATATAAATAAATGATCTTTGCTTATTAATGACTACTGTGGCTGAGTGGTAGACACAGATACGTGAGTCATTTTCAGTCTCCTTTCCTCATATTGAAAAACACTGGAATTTCTGGCCACTTGTACAGGATTTTCACCTTTCCAATCTCAGTGTCTTCAAATAAGTATTCAGTAAAAATATATTTAATGTTTGGAGATAGGAAAATAAGTTTTGCAGCTTATTTAACTTTGTGAAATTTTATTGATGACGTGCTTGATCTTAAATTCATTGTAGACATTGTCTGAGAGTGTCACGTCAATCCAGGGTGGCTGTGTAGGGAAAGACGGCTATGATGAAATCGTGGTATCCACATACTCAGGTAAGGTAAATGGAAATGGTAATAGCTAGTTGAAAGAATCAATCATAAAAAATATAAATTTGATAAATTGCTTTTAAAAATATGTAAATTTGATAAATTGCTTTTGATTATTTTTTCAGTTTATTAGTAAGTATCCCTTACCTATAGCATTAAAAGCTTTATTGGTTAAAAATAAGAAAGAAAGGAGTATTATTGATTTATAAAATCATTTCTTTATTAATGCTTTTAAAAAATGTTTAGTATATCTCTAGTATCTTTGAAAATTAAATTATATCCTTTGACTTAAAAATTATTATTTACTGAAATTTAGTTTGTTTTGTTACTATGTACATTTCTTATAAAACTTACTTTCTTTTGAGCTGGTCATTTTTGGATTTTCACAATAGTTACATGAGATTTTAACTTTCCATGAAAGTAGTTTTTGAAAGGCAGCTCTTACTCATCAGCTCTTTTTTGCATTTGCTAGACTATGTTGACTTATTTCATACCTGAAAGCTAAAGTTATAAATTAGGAAGGATTTCTTTAATTGCAGTATTACAGTATTTCAGGCAAAGCAAAAATGGTATCCGAAGTAATTTTGTTATAGTTTGAATATCTTCCAGCTTGATTTCTTTTGTTTCTTTTTTTTTGTTTTGTTTTGCTTATGCTTTTTTGAAAAAGAATAAGTCCAAAACTAAATGAGGTTGATGTTGGTAGACAAAGGGGCATGCATTTTGGGTTTAACACTGGCAGCACTTAATGGTGCATGATTTAATTCATCTCTGCAGGCTGGATTACAGGTCTGACAACAGAGCCTGTTCATAAGGAAAGTGGACCAGGAGAAGAAATAAAATTTAATCAGGAGATGCAGAATAAAATTTCTTCTTTACGGTAATTTTGGATTTTGGTTTGCCTTTTTTTTTTCATTTCATGAAGTATGTGATTGTTATTTTCTTTGTTACTTATTGGTACTGTATATTTTACTGGAAGAAATTATATAATTAGTTTATCACCTTTTTAAGTGAAAGTTTATCCATTTGAGAACATTAGCAGTAAGTGCTGATTAATATTTGGAGTTAGAAATACACTTTTTATGTGTTTTTTTCTATGTTGATTTTTTCTTAGATCAAAAATTTAAGAAAAATCTAAGAATATGTTTTTGCATTTGTCTATTATAGAGTGTTTTTTTTTAATAGACATTAAAAAGTAGACAATATAGATGGCTCCATTCCTTATTAATTCTAATATTCACTGCTATTGTGGACCTTTCTGAATCTATACTTTGGCTTATAAGTTTTCTTTCTGGAAATGAGTAATGTTAACTCCTTTAGACACAAGGATCACTTTCACGGCCTGTTCAGTTTGACAAGTACTATGACAAGGGCCTCAAGGAAAATTGCTTCATATAGTGAAGAAGTAGGAGTTGCTGAAACTTTTTTTTAAAATTTTTTTACTTTACAATATTGTATTGGTTTTGCCATACATTGACAAGAATCTGCCACGGGCGTACATGTGTTCCGCATCCTGAACCCCCTTCCCAGCTCACTCCCCATCCCATCCCTCTTGGTCATCCCAGTGCACCAGCCCCGAGCACCCTGTATCATCGAACCTGGAGTGGCGATTCGTTTCACATGTGATAATTTACATGTTTCAATGCCATTCTCCCATATCATCCCACCCTCGCCCTCTCCCACAGAGTCCAAAAGACTGTTCTATACATCTGTGTCTCTTTTGCTGTCTCACATACAGGGTTATCATTACCATCTTTCTAAATTCCATATATATGTGTTAGTATACCGTATTGGTATTTTTCTTTCTGGCTTACTTCACTTTGTATAATAGACTCCAGTTTCATCCACCTCATTAGAACTGATTCAAATGTATTCTTTTTAATGGCTGAGTAATACTCCATTGTGTATATGTACCGCAGCTTTCTTATCCATTCATCTGCTGATGGACATGTAGGTTGTTTCCATGTCCTGGCTATTATAAACAGTGCTGTGATGAACATTGGGGTACACGTGTCTCTTTCAATTGTGGTTTCCTTGGTGTGTATGCCCAGCAGTGGGATTGCTGGGTCATATGGCAGTTCTATTTCCAGTTTTTCTAAGGAATCTCCACACTGTTCTCCATAGTGGCTGTACTAGTTTGCATTCCCACCAACAGTGTAAGAGGGTTCCCTTTTCTCCACACCCTCTCCAGCATTTATTGCTTGTAGACTTTTGGATAACAGCCATTCTGACCAGCATGAGATGGTACCTTATTGTGGTTTTGATTTATATTTCTCTGATAATGAGTGATGTTGAGCATCTTTTCATGTGTTTGTTAGCCATCTGTATGTCTTCTTTGGAGAAATGTCTACTTAGTTCTTTGGCCCACTTTTTGACTGGGTCTTTTATTTTACTAGAATTGAGCTGCAGGAGTTGCTTGTGTATTTTTGAGATTAATTCTTTGTCCGTTGCTTCGTTTGCTATTATTTTCTCCCATTCTGAAGGCTGTCTTTTCACCTTGCTTATAGTTTCCTTTGTTGTGCAGAAGCTTTTAATTTTAATTAGGTCCCATTTGTTTATTTTTGCTTTGATTTCCAATATTCTGGGAGGTGGGTCATAGAGGATCCTGCTGTGATTTATGTTGGAGAGTGTTTTGCCTATGTTCTCCTCTAGGAGTTTTATAGTTTCTGGTCTTACGTTTAGATCTTTAATCCATTTTGAGTTTATATTTGTGTATGGTGTTAGAAAGTGATCTAGTTTCATTCTTTTACAAGTGGTTGACCAGTTTTCCCGGCACCGCTTGTTAAAGAGATTGTCTTTTCTCCATTGTATATTCTTGCCTTCTTTGTCAAAGATAAGGTGTCCATAGGTGCGTGCAACTTTTAATGATTATTCTTCTTACTTCAGCCCTTGCCAACTTCTTGGGGGAGTGAAAGTTAATCTTTTTTTGGTGGCAGTTGCTACAGAAGTTTTTGAGGCAACAAATTGCCACAAATGCTAGTTCACTAAAGCCTCACCACCAGTTCCCCACAAACCCGTTCACCAGAGTCACTAGGAGAGAAAGTTCTAATATTCTGCAGTAAGGATACCAAGTAGAGTTAATGAATTGCAATCTTATGACCTCAGTACTATACCTTATGTTTATAACTAAGTCAACTCCTTCCTGATTTCACTGGAATGTATGCTTATGAGAAGGTTACGTCGGTTTTGTTCATAGAGTCACTCAGTAAATATTTCTTGAGTGAATGAATCTTTTCCTTGGTTAATTGCACAAATCTCTTCCAAGATCCTTCTCAGACTTTCCCCCTAAACTCGAGGTAGCCAAACCTCATATTGTTCTCTCCCAGTTACTGTTTGCTTCGTTTGCATTTGGCCTTTCCTTTTATCTGGAGCAACTCAAAGCAGTGCCTGCACAGTTCAGTCTCCAGCACTTGGAACTTCAGCTGGCTCATGATTCTCGCTGATACTCTGCAGTCTTTGCTGTCTGTCTGCTCTAATGTTTCTCTGAAAGGTACATGTTTATTGATTTCACACATTTTGTTTCTTCGCATTGAATATAAGCTATTCTACCCCAGAACAATCAGTTTGTCTTCTGATTAGCACTACATGTAACTGAGGCCAGACTCATGTGTTTTGCAGCTTGCCTTGATTCTTACAACTCTTTATTAATATTGCTTGTATGGGGCTGAGACGATATTTTAGTTTTTAGATTATAGATAGATGATATGGAACCAGTTGGTCAGTGATAGAAGCAAAAATTTTCTTTCTATTTCTGTTATAGTTCAAGTGCAACCAATTAAAAAATCCATTTTGTAGAAGTAAATGTCTGTCAAATTTTTGTAAACATTCTGAGGACCTCAGATGGTTATAGGTGACAAAGTTCTATATTTTCGTCTAGGAGTGAATTGGAACAGCTGCAGTATAAAGTGCTCCAGGAGAGAGAGAAATATCAGCAGTCTTCTCAGTCAAGCAAAGCAAAATCAGCAGTACCTTCATTTAGTGTAAATGACAAGTTTACATTAAATAAAGATGATGCCAGCTACAGCCTTATCTTAGAGGTGCAGACAGCGATAGATAATGTCTTAATACAGGTAAGTATGCATAATTTCTTTGTTTTATGACTGGATATATTTTAGTGTCCACTAATTATTTTGGACACTTTTAGTTTTAGACAGCGATTTTAAACATCTATCATCTTAATCTTCCATTAGATAATCAGTTACTTATAGATTATTTAAATATATCTTTACTTTCACCCTATACGTATTAAACAAAAGGCTGGTGAACTTAAGTTTCAGAAAGATTAAGGAAGGACATTTAGGATTTTGTTCTTTGGAGCCTTTAGGAAAATTTTAACAGAGATGTGATTTGTAAAACTTCAATATTTAATATCCTGAATAGGATCTTTAAGTTCCAAATACTAAAGTAAGAGTTTACAGTATAGACTGCTCATTAACCATCAGTTTCCAGATAGGTCAATAGGCAAAGCAGATGATTTCAAAGGGTGGAACCTAGAGATAATAATGTATAGCACCATTTTTCAATTTATTTAATAATTTTTTTTCCTATACTAGAAGAGAGTGGAAAAGGATGATAGTAGGATGAATGGAAAATAAGAGTAAAAAGGGGGGGGAAGAAGACAAAGTTTGAAAAGATATGGGGGAGGGGGAGGATTATTAATTAAAACTTAAAGGCAGAAATTTCTCTTAAGTGACGTTAGCTCTGGGACTGCTACACTGAACAACTCTAGGTGCATCACTTATATAGAGCACAGTGCAAACTCATTGTCCTAGAAGCTACCTCTCCAGAGTAGATTAAAAATCACCCTCTTTCTGTGTTACAGATGAAATAAAAAATTATAAAAATGAACTGCTATAAATAAGCATGGGCTTCCCAGGTGGCACTTGTGGTAAAGAACCCACCTGCCAATACAAGAGATATAAGAGACTCGGGTTCAATCCCTGAGTCGGGAAGATCCTCTGGAGAAGGGCATGGCAACCCATTCCAGTATTCTTGCCTGGAGAATCCCAGGGATAGAGGAACCTGGCAGGATACAATCCATGGGGTCACAAAGAGTCAGATATGACTGAAGCGACTTATCATGCAAGCATGCATAATAAACATGACCATATGTAGCCCATGGTAGCATTTTTAGCACTGACAGAAAGGCCTAAGAAGACTATACTTTAAAAAGAGCAGTGAGAGATTAAAATCTGTAATCTCTGATTAATCCAAATTAGAAAAATAAGTCATAATATGACATTTATTCATATTATATTTATTTTCTAGAAGTACATATTATCAAATATAAGTTTAGAGAGTTTATACTCTCATATTTAGAGATTAACATAAACTAGAACCAAAGAAAACCCTAAAAGAAAATATGTGTTGAAAAATTTCTAGTTTTTTACATGAACCTTTCTTTTCCTTTTAATATTGATTGTAGAGTGATGTTCCAATAGATTTACTTGATGTGGATAAAAATTCTGCTGTTGTCAGCTTTAGCAGCTGTGATTCTGAGGTGAGTAAAAAATATAAAGAATTCTTTAGATGCTTTCATTTTCATTATGCCATTTTGTATGAAACCTGTAAATGCTATTAGGGTCATTGTTCCGTCAATATTTCCTTCCATAACCTTTCCCTCAAAAGCTGTTTATATTCTCTTTCTCTGTATTCATATAATCCAGAAACTGGAGTGTTGTCTTTTAAATTCTTTCCTTTTTTCTGATCTGTTTAATCCAATTATAGTAGATCCCTCCCTCTTATCTGCTGGAGATACTGTGCATTCTAAAAGCCCCAGTGGATGCTTGAAATTATCAATAGTACAGAACCCTTGAATAATACTGCGTTTTTTTCAGTATCATTACTTTTGCACTTTGGAGCTATCATTAAGTAAAACATGGGTTACCTGAACACACATGTCATCTGATAACAGAGGTGGTTACTAAGTGTAACGGGCAGGTAGCACATATGACATGAATATGCAAGATAAAGGACTGATTCATGTCCTGGATGAGATGGCGTGGGATGTTACAAGTTCTCATCACACTACTCAGAATGGTGTGTGATTCTGTAAGCAAAACTTATGAGTTGCTTATTTCTGGCATTTTCTATTTAATATCTTCAGACCATAGTTGACCATGGGTAACTGAAACCCCAAAAAGCAAAACCACAGATAATGGGGAGACTACTGTAGTCACTGATTTCTGTCAGTTCTCACTCCCTTGCTCTTAGCTGTCTGCTTTGCTTCATTTCTACTTCTGTTAACCTTCCAGCTCTCACCATGCTTGCTTGAACCACCAGCTGGCTTGTATCCACCAGTTTCTCTGCCTTCAGTATTGCCTCTCAATCACAGGAGATGCTATGCACTTCCGTCCAAGAGGCCTTCCTAAAATACAAACATCACTGTGTCATTTCTCTTCTCACAACCTTTTAAAACCTTTCCTGAGCTGCATGTAAGTCTAGACCTCTCACTGCACCATAAAAGCTTTCCATAATTCAGCTCTGATTACAACTCCAACTTAGTCTCTCACCAGCTGCTACCTTCCCTCCCAGGCACATGATTTCTGCCAAACTGAAGTTCTTAAAATTTCTTCAAATGCTATATAGTTTCACACATTCCTACAGTTAAACACGATCTGTTCCATCTGCCTGCCTTTCCACGCTGTCTCTTACTGACTCTTGCTTACCCTTCATTCAGTAGACATTTATTGAACACCTACTCTGTGCAGAGTACCCGGGATGAGCCCATAGCCGAGCTTTCAGATGCGTTTGCCGTTCACTTCTCTCTATGTTGGTACTAGCTGACTAGCAGTCTCAGCACTAGGTTCAGCTCCTGAGGAAAAGTTAGGGTACAGAGAAAGTCTGGGGAAGGCAAGCCAGAGAAGAAAGTGTGACTGGAACTGGCATTAAAAAGAGAAGGGTAGAAAGAATAGATAGAGAACAAAGTTGATAGTTATATTAGGGAATAATTTTCAAAATAATTTCAGAGTAAAACTTTTTTTTGATAAGAGATTTATCAAAAAGCAGTTGTATTGTTATCATATATGCTTTGCCATCCCTGTTTGAGAATAAGATACAAAAGATTAAGACCTACGTTTTTATGATCGTTAAAAAAATCAAGTTAGTATGAACTTCAGATCTTTAATTCCTAAGTTACAGTGAAAAATTAGCCTGTTTATATCAATGCAGGATTTGAGTATTTTATACTAATTTAAAACCTGTTTTCTAGAATGATGACTTAAAAAACAAATCTTATAGAGATTTCAAACATATATGAAAGGAAAAGAATAGTACCACCTCCATGAACTCATCACTAACTTTAACATATGGCCAGTCTTGTTCTCTGCTCTTTACCCTCTTCTCCCCATGCCAAACCTAACTCCAGACATTTTATCTCTTTTAATTAGTCATTTTATCTGTAAACACTGAGATACAAAACATTTGTTTTTAATTACACAAAAGTATATTTATTTTTAAGTTGACTTATCCTCTGTGCTTGCTGAGTTTAAAACGTTTGAATTTTCTTTTAATATTAGCGTTCCTTTTATTTCTTCAGGTATTTATTAAAAATAGGAAAATATCAGTACATGAAAATTGCATATCGAATAGTTCATGTTGTTTTGTCTGATTTTGCAATTCATGCACCCAGAAATACTTTTTTTTGTTTTTAGTAGTTTATTATTCTATTTCAAGAAGTTACATTATATGAAGTAACCTCTCCAATTTTATTCAACAAACATGTATTGAATGCCTATGGTCTACTTGACACTGTGCTATTTGCTGGAAATACATAGATGAAATCTTTCTAAGTTGTCTGTAAGTATGTGTGAAAATCAAATACGTTCAACACTGAACATTTATGTTTTTTGCCTTTATAATATAGACAGGAATTTGCACTATCAGTTAAATTTTTGGAAGGACAATTAATATTTTTAAATATTATGGGAGAAATTCAAGATGGAAAGAGCATTGAGCTATAGATATGAATTTGAATTCCAGTGTTATTACTTACTGGCTTTTAGGAAAATTACCTAACCCTTCATGCCCCATTTTCTTCATCTGTTAAAACTTCCCACATAGGGTTGTTTATAGGAATAAGCATAAAGCTCATAGCACAGTGCCACCCAAATGATAGGTGCTCAGTAAAATGATAACCGTTATTATTATTATTAATGCTGTTGTTATTCTTAAAGACATGGATTAATTCTCCTCAACTTCTGAATTATTCCTAGTCAAATGACAATTTTCTCCTCGCCACTTACCGGTGCCAGGCAAATACCACAAGACTAGAGCTCAAGGTAAAAATGTTTGAAATTACCTTTACTTGAAAGTTCGAACTTTCTTTTTCCTTGGTAAGTCTTGCAACATGCAATATCATTTCTTTGCATTAAATTTCTCCCTGAAATAAGCATTTTGAATGATGTCTTTTGAATGACCTGTTTTTGAGAATCTGAGGTTTCTGTGCTGTGCTGTGCTTAGTTGCTCAGATATATCCAACTCCTTGCAACCCTATGAACTATATATAGTCCTCCAGGCTCCTCTGACCATGAGATTCTCCAGGCAAGAATCTTGGAGTGGGTTGCCATTCCCTTCTCCAGGGGCATCTTTCCAAACCAGGGATTGAACCCAGGTCTCCTGCATTGCAAGTGGATTCTTCACCTATTTGATTTTAATTCAGCCCAAACCACTGTCTCTTCTATTAACACACAACTAATTACATTCACTAAAATTTTTACCAATCCTAAATTTCCTCTAGCTGGAAATTTTTTCTAATTTTCTATTATGGAAAGTTTCAAACATACATAAGAGTAATGATTCCTGCTTAAGCAATGATCAATTCATAACAATCTTATTTATGCTGTCACTCTCTGTTCCAAATTATTTTGAAACAGATACAGGATCTAATTTTTTTTGTAAGTATTTCAGTATATATGTTTAAAAGATAAGAACTCTTTTTAAACCTAATCACAATACTGTTATCAAACCAAAAAATTAATAATTCCTTAGTATCATCAAATGTTTAGTGTAGTGGGTTTTGCTTTTAATTTAACGTTTGATTCAGTCATAGTCCAAATAAGGTAATTTGGTTACTGAAGTATCTGAGCATTTGCCCTGTATTTTCCTATTATCTGGATTTTTCTGATTGCATTCAGTGATGGCATTACGATCTATCTATTCCAGGGAAAATCTTTGAAGTTTCCTTTTGCAATGTACTAGGATAATCATTTTTATAATTAAATACTGTTTTTAGCACACAAATATATTTTAGTTTCTAGTGTGAGATTAAAAAAAAAACTTTTGGTACATTTATGATACAAAAATTAAGGACTATATAAAGTTTTCCTGGTGTTGCTGATGTTCTGAGACTCAAAGTAAGATTTTTTTCAACAGAGATGCTATTACACAATAACTCACATCTGGTTAAGGAACTTCCAGTTTCTGCCTGTCTAACAAATTGGCAAAAATTTAGAGAAAGCAGCATCATTAGTGACAGGATGAGGAAAAGGACACTGTCAGTCATAACTGAAGGAAATAATTGTTAAAGCCACTTTCGTAAAATAGGCTATAGTCCCACTTATTGGAATCTATTTCATAGCAATAAAGTCATAGTAGTGTACCCACAGATATATGTATAATTAACTGCAGCATTGTTTGTAGAAGCAGAAAGGTGGAATCAAAGTGAACACTCAGTATTTAATGTTTGATTAAGTAGCTGTTTAACCATTCCATAGAATATTGCACAGCTGCAAGAAAGAATGAGCTGATCTATTCCTTTTAACACAGAGCAATTTCCATGAAAAACGCAAAATGCAGATAAAAGTTCTATATATGTATATACATATTATCTATAATATGAAGAAATATATAGAAAGAATCATAGCTGTCTGATATGATAGGTCATACAATAGGGGAAAGGTTTGGGTGGGATGTGAGCCGGAGGGAGATGATAGTATTAGGAGAGGCAGAGATAAGGGAAGATATTAGAAATAAAAACAAAGCTGTCTATGATATAAATAGAATTTATTCATGTGAAATTATGCATTTATTTTTGTACATCTGCATAGAGAGATGTATGAAAGGTTGACTATCAAAATAGCAATAATGATCATCTCTAGGTGGTAGGATTTCAGATGACTCATGTTAATCCTAATTTTTCTTCATCGTTTGGATTTTTAAAATAATGAATATGAAGTATATAATGAGAAAACATGACTTTTTAAAAATTTATGAACAATTGTGTTCTTTTTTAAAAATTATACTCTGTTTATAGTTATTATAAAATATTGGCTATATTCCCTGTGTTATACTAATTACAACATTCAGAAAACAGATCATGGCATCCCAGTCCCAGCAGTTCATGGCAAATAGATGGGGAAACAATGGAAACAGTGGCTGACTTTATTTTTCTGGGCTCCAAAATCACC
Organism: Ovis aries; assembly: GCF_016772045.2. NCBI lineage: Eukaryota > Metazoa > Chordata > Mammalia > Artiodactyla > Bovidae > Ovis > Ovis aries. The sequence continues at coordinate 3,740,285 of NC_056059.1, forward strand.
GCAGATAGTGACTGCATCCATAAAATTAAAAGACACTTACTCTTTAGAAGGGAAGTTATGACCAACATAGACAGCATATTAAAAAGCAGAGACATTACTTTGTCAACAAGGGTCCGTCTAGTCAAGGCTATGGTTTTTCCAGTAGTCATGTATGGATGTGAGAGTTGGACTATGAAGAAAGCTAAGCACCGAAGAATTGATGCTTTTGAATTGTGGTATTGGAGAAGACTCTTAAGAGTCCCTTGGACTGCAAGGAGATCCAACCAGTCCATCCCAAAGGAAATCAGTCCTGAATATTCATTGGAACGACTGATGCTGAAGGTGAAACTCGAATACTTTGGCCACCTGATGTGAAGAGCTGACTCATTTGAAAAGTCTCTGATGCTGGGAAAGATTGAAGGCAGGAGGAGAAGGGGACAACAGAGGATGAGATGGTTGGATGGCACCATTGACTCAATGAACATGAGTTTGGGTAAACTCCGGGAGATGGTGATGGACAGGGAGGCCTGGCGTGCTGCAGTTCATGGGGTCACAAAGAGTCGAACACAACTGAGCAACTGACCTGAACTGAACTGATACTAATTATGAATTTACTGTGGAAAAATTTATGTGCCAGTTTAAGCTTACCTCTTAAAAAGAAGCCCTAAAGATACAGCTTTATCAGATGAATTTTTTATTTTCCTCCTGTATTTTTATTCTTTATCCTTTACTTATGTTTTCTCTCTTTGCATTCAGAGAAATATTTTTAGTGTAACATTTGCAAAAAATTCTTGCTTTAAATTTTTATTTATGTTTCCCATTTAGGTAAAACATTGATTTGCTTCCCCCACCTCACATGCCAGGGAAAGTATGAGTTGATATGTCAGTTAAGAAGCTGCCTTTGTAATACAAGATGTTCTACAGTCCCGTTTCATGAACTAGAGCAGGGAGGAGTTGAAAGGGGCTGCAGGAGAGAGAAGCTGGACTGCTTTCTAATTCCTCTAAATTTAGGTCTTCACAGTTATATGAATTAGAGTTTTCTATAAGTGCTTTAAATTCTCAGGATATCCAACTAAAAGGGTACAAAGAATTTCCTAATCCAAATATGTCATAATTAGATTATGAGTATGCTTTTCTATTTTCATAGAAAGTTAAGAATTAAGTTATTGGAAACTTTTTTTTTCCTGGCAATAGAATTTTGAAAAAATTTTTTGGCTGCACAGGCTCCTCATTGCAGCATGAAGGCTTCTCTAGCTATAGAGTGAAGGTTTCTCTTGTGGCACACAGGCTCTAGAGAGCTTGCACTCAGTAGCTGCAGCTCACAGGCTTAGTCCCTCTGTGGCATGTGGTATCTTAGTTCCCTGACTAGGGATCAAACCCATTTCTCCTTCATTGGAAGGCAGACTCTTAACCACTGGACCACCAGGGAAGGTCCCTTGCAATAGATTTTTATAATAGCCATATGCTGTAATGCCCCCATTTCTGAGAGAACTAAGTGTTAAGTTATTGACTCACTTATCCTTTCAACAAAAATGTCTAAATTTTTACCATTTTTTAATGTGAATCTTATACAGTGTATCATACACCTATGTTTTCAGATGTGATAAGGTGGTGTATGAGAATGTTTATCTTTCAGAATGACAAATCTATAAATTCTGTGGTAGGGATGACTTCAGCTCAGTTCAGTCACTCAGTCGGGTCCAACTTTTTGTGTCGCCATGGACTGCAGCACACCAGGCTTCCCTGTCCATCACCAACTCCCAGAGCTTACTCAAACTCATGTCCACCGAGTGGGTGGCACTATCCAACCATCTCATTTTGTTGTCCCCTTCTCCTCCTGCCTTCAATCTTTCCCAGCATCAGGGTCTTTCTCAATGAGTCAGTTCTTCGAATCAGGTAGCCAAAGTATTGGAGTTTCAGCTTCAGCATCAGTCCTTCCACTGAATGTTCAGGACTGATTTTCTTTAGGATGGACTGGTTGGATCTCCTTGCAGTCCAAGGGACTCTCAAGTGTCTTTTCCAGCACCACAGTTCGAAAGCATCAATTCTTCGGCGCTCAGCTTTCTTTATAGTCCAACTCTCACATCCATACATGACTATTGGAAAAACAACAGCCTTGACTATATGAACCTTTGTTCACAAAGTAATGTCTCTGCTTTTTAATATCCTGTCTAGGTTGGTCATAGCTTTTCTTCCAAGGAGCAAGCATACCTCCTCTGAGTGTTTGAGTATCTCCTGTGGAGGTCCAGGTCAGAGGGATGACTTACAGATGGATTAATTTTGCTTTTGATTGCTAAAATCTTTAAAAATTTTCTTTGACTATAGTGGTAAAAAGTTCCTGTTGAATAGAATGTCATTATTTCCATCAGTGTGTTACAGAAGAAATTAAAGCCTTTGATTACTTGTGTTGAGCATTTTAAAGATAGCATTATGTTGCTAGATTATTCTTATTTTCTTTCCTCTTTTGTGTTGAATCAGATTCGCTCAATTGAAGGCCAGTATGGCACACTTCAAGCATATGTGACTCCAAGAATTCAACCCAAAACATGTCAGGTCCGCCAGTACCATATCAAACCCCTTTCACTCCATCAAAGAACTCACGTTATTGATCATGACAGGTAGGACAAAGGGAGAGTTTATTTTCAGGATATTACATGATGCATATAAACTTTCTTGTTATTTTATTCTGGTAGCAAATTTGTGCTTAAAAAAAAATGCTATGTACAGGTTTCCCCCACTATCTGAAAGTAGGGCATTTTAATGAAACCTTTCATATGCCAAAATAGCATAAAGCAGAGAAACAGTTACCTTAGGACACATCTTGCTAATGGATGCTTAGAATCAATTGTGATAAAGCACAGACGGTCACAGAGTTCAGAGCTCTGCCGCCTGGTGCTCAGAAGCTGAGTGTAGCTCCTGGAGGAGGAGCTTGGTGGGCCTTTCTCGGTGCTGCTGGGGTGCGGGCTACTTCTCTAACAGTTTGCTGCAGAACAGATGCTGAGGCTATTTTTGCTTTGTACCTTTTTTTGTAAAAGCAAAAATCCTCTTTGGATTTTTTTTGGTTACTGAAAATAGGTACTCATGTAGGCCTTACATAAAATCAAAATGGCATAAAGTGAGCTTTCAAAAAGCGGGGGATACCTGTGTTAATATTTCTAATAGAGATGAGTCTTTGTCTTCTTTTAGAGGCTGATTTGAGCTGGGCTCTCCTTGGATTATAGTCTTATATATGTTCCTACATGACATTATGGAAATAATGTAACTCTCTGGGTTTTGGTTTTTTTTTTTTTATCTGAAAATAAGGTTCATGTGGAGATCTCCAAAGTTTCTCTTAAAATTCTTTCTGTACCTTTAATTTGATAAACTTGTATTTTCTTAACTATCCTTTTGATTCATTTTACATTTATTTAATTTACTTTACAACCTTTTATGTGTATGTGTGATTTGCAGGATAGAAATTTAATTCCATATCCTTGCAAAATAGAAGGTATCATTCCTTAACTTTCCTAGTGGCACGCAGCTAGTGTTTCAAACCCACATCTATCTGTCTTAAAAAAAGCCCAGTTCTTTACTTTCACATTATGCTGATTTTTTTTCCTTACCTTGTGTATGTTTTGTAGTTTGTATAGTAAAAATACTAGATGAACTTATGAAAAATGGAATTGACCTAAGTAAACTGAATTTTTATTTGTAAAGGCATATTATAATGAAAACAAGCTTTTTATGTCATTTAACTGTTAAAGTACAGGTATAGCAAAATGTTTATCTGATGGGTAAGATTAACCTGAGAAAAATTAAGTGGCTGCTTTTATGTTTGTAACTACTATTGCGAAATTCTGTTTTTTAATGTATTAAGTACATGTAATACCTCTGTGTATTCCCACACAAATATATGTACTTTTATTAAATTGCAGACCCATGAATACATTGACTTTGACAGGTCAGTTCAGTTTTTCTGAACTTCACTCCTGGGTGGTTTTTTGCATGCCTGAAGTTCCTGAAAAACCTCCAGCAGGAGAATGTGTGACATTTTATTTTCAGAATACCTTCCTGGATACACAGCTTGAAAGTACCTACAGGTGAATAAAACTTATTTGTGTTTCACATGTGTTTTTACATAAATGGAACTTGTAAATTGTCATAGGTTTTAAGACAGTAATTTGCAAATAATATAATTTGAAAACTATACTGTTCAAGAGAATCTACTGAAAAGCAAGTGGGACTAATGATTGACTAGCAATAAATATGAAAGATCAATATGTTTCCCATTCTCAACCATAACCAGTTAGAAAATAAATTGTTTTTTTTAAATGTTTCAGAGCAACAATAACAAAATATTCATAAAAATATGTGGGAATGCTCTTCCTTTAGAAATATGTAGAACTTCATGAAGAAAACATTAACATTTTATTGACATAAAAGATTTGATTAATGTGAAGACATTGTAAACATGCAAGTCCTTCTCAAATTGACTTGAACATTTATCCTAATTCCATTTTGAATTACAAGAAGAATGACCATTGAGTTTCTTTATGCAAAAATAAGAAATGGCTCCGAATTTGAAATCTTAGAATATGCAGGCTTTTGAAGCTACCACATTATGAAGTGAAGGTCATCATTCTCTTACACTCTTCCTCAAGCTCACAGTTGCGCTCTTGCCCTCTTCACTGTCACTCCCTTGCATAGGCCTCCCTACTTTCTGTTTCTGAATATAGTGGAGACCAAAATTTTCTTCTCCTCTGTTCTTTTTCAGAATATGTTGGGTAAGGCTGATTTCTCTGTAGTCTGCTTTTACCTTGTACCCTTATACTTTTTCTCATTCTCTCACAGCTATAGGTTAGTATTGTCTGTTTGATCTTTTGTTTTTATTTTAATTTTGTTGTTTGGAGGGGAGAGGGCTTCTTATCTTCCCTCTGTTTCTGTCTCTTGATTGCTTCCCTGAGCAGTTTACTGAGGTATTCTACTTCTGCTTTCTAGCTGAGACTTTACCACGCTAAGTTCAGCAAACAGCAGTGCACACGTAATTTTACCTTTGGGACCAATTTAGCCTTTGGGACCAAGAACTCTCCAGAAATCTAATTGGTTTTATTTTATATATATATTTGTTTCCCCAAATCTTGCTTATATAATTGGTTTTAGCATCAGTTCTGAGGAGCCATTTCACTGTACCCTCTAGGGAATCTTATCTGTGTCTAAGCCTGGAATCATGACTTCTGTTTTGGAGTATGACAGCGAACCTCACACTTTAATCATAGTAGACAATTTGACAGGCCCCTGGCATGTTATATATTTTTACAGTAGCACATCTTTGCTTTTTATCATTCTGTATCCTTAAATATTCTTTTCTTAACAGTCAAAACTCTACTTATCTTTGAAGGTCCAACTCAGTAGCTACATTTTTGAAGTTTTCCTGGATGCTCTTCTCTGTTCCCATAGCATTTTATTCTTACCTGTCTTAGACTTTTCTTGTTACTTGTTTGAAGTATGTAATAATGTTTATGCAAGCTGGTCTCTAAACCAGATTGTAAGCTTCTGGGCAGGGTTTATTCCTTGATTGTTTTTGTTTGTATCCTCACGTGTCTAACACATGGCTTTGAACATAGTGTTGTTTAGTCGCTAAGTTGCGTTCACCTCCTTTGCGACCCCAGGGCCTGCACTTGGCCAGCCTCCTCTGTCCATGGGGATTCTCCAGGCAAGAACACTGGAGTGGGTAGCCGTGTCCTCCAGGGAATCTTCCCAATCCAAGGATCTAACCCAGGTCTCCTGCATTGCAGGCTTATTCTTTACCACTGAGCCAGCTGGGAAGCCCCTGGGACATAGTGGTACACTCAATAAATGTTTTTTTGGGTACCTGATTAAGAAATATATATTGAAGAAGACCCTGCAATCTGACTCCTAGGCATATATCTGGAGAAAAACATAATCCAAAAGGTTACATGCACCACAGTGATTACTGCAGCACTGTTTACAATAGCCAAGACATGGAAACAACCTAGACGTCCATCAGCAGAGGAATGGATAAAAATGTGTTACATATATACAATAGAATATTGTTGTTGTTGTTCAGTCGCTAAGTTGTGTCCAACTCTATGCTCTCTCCTGGGCTGCAGCACACCAAGCTTCCCTGTCACCGTCTCCCAAAGTTTGCTCAGGTTCAAGTCCATTGAGTTGGTAATGCTATCTAACCATTACTCAGCCATTAAAAAGAATTAAATAATTCCATTTGCAGCTATATGGATGGACCCAGAGAGTGTCATAGTAAGTCAGTCAGAGAAGAAGAAATATGGCATGACACCCCTTATATGTGGAATCTAAAAAGAAATGATACAAATGAACTTACTTACAAAACAGAGACTCACAGACTTAGAAAACTAGCTTATGATTGCCAGGGGGAATGGTTAGGGACCTTGGGGAAGGTCATGTACACACTGCTGTATTTAAAATGGGTAACCAAAAAGGACCTATTGTATAGCATATGGAATTCTGCTGAATGTTATGTGCCAGCCTTGATGGGAAGGGGAGGGGGCTTACGGGAGAATGGGTACTTGTATATGTATGGTTGAGTCCTTCACTCTTCTCTTGAGACTGCCACTACATTTTTAATCAGCTATACCTCCATACAAAATGAAAAGTTTAAAGTTTGGATTTAAAAAAAGAAGAAGTATATACTTTGGAGACAGACATACTTAGGTTTGAATCTGAGTCTCTGTGACTCACCAGCTATTCGACCTTAGCTATGTTACTTTCTGAGTTTCAGTTTCTTTTCTGAGGAATGGAAATAATAGTACTTACTTCACTGAATTGTAATGCTTAAAGGAAGATAAACTATGTAAGTCATTCTACAGTGCCAGGTACCATATATGTATTTAATGTGAAATTTCATTAAAGTTGAAGACTAGTGGGAAAAATCTCATGATTTCTAAAATATAATTCGGATCAAAATAAGTGTGTATTATTAATCTTTCTAGAAAAAAAGAATTAGCATTTGTCTACAGCTAGGCAATATGAAACCAAATAAAAAGGCCACATTAAATATGTAAAGATAGTATATATTAATTAGGAAAATTTTGGTCATCATAAAAGGGAACCAAATGTAAGCAGGCTTAACTAAATAAAAGGAATTTATCAGCTTGTATAACTGAGTAGTCTGCTTCAGACACAACTGGATCAGAAGCTTAACGGATCCCTTTAACCCTCTCCATCCCAAGACTTCATCACTTTTCATTGCTCATCTCTGATTCTGTCTGCCCTTGGTTTTCCTATGTGGTGCCATGGGGGCCGCCAACAGCTCCATCCAGCTTTATGTCTTTTCAGGCGCCATAGCCTCACTCTGCCACTAGTTCCAATAAAAGCCCCACGATTGACTATCATCGTTAAAACATGAACCACTGTGGTCATGAAGCACACTGGTGAAAGCTTCTTCCTGAAGTCCCAGATATAGGGTTGAGGCCAATGAAACTATAAGGATTGAGAAGGAGGGGAGAGAGAGAGAGAGAGAGGACAAAGGCGTTCCCTAAAGAAAAGGGTCCTGTGATTATAGATGTTACTCTTAGGTTTGATATTTAAGGATGAAGCATGGAGTCATGCTGTTAATCTATGTGTTACATAAGAACTAATATGAAAGTAAGCAGTTCTAAATGTATTTTATATATATAAGGTATTAGCTATGAGAAATTTTATTAGTGAAAATGAATAAAAAAGTTTTAAATGAAGGACTTAAATTGTCATATCCTTAGGAGGCAGATGTCTAACATCTTTTACTCAGTTTTGCAAGTATGTTTAGAACTTGAATTACTACAACAGTAGTAGGTTACATGTTTAAATATGCTGTACATTAATAGTGGGATGTGTATATAAAGAAATTTGAAATTAAATGAAGTCTAAACACAAGGTTCTAGTCACAAAATATGTGTTTACGGGACATATTTATTTGATGTACTTCCTTCTAAAACTGTTTCTTTAAAAATATTAATTTTATAGAAAAGGCGAAGGAGTCTTTAAATCTGACAACATTTCTACTATATCCATCCTAAAAGATGTGCTCTCTAAAGAAGCTACAAAAAGGAAAATTAACCTCAACATATCTTATGGTAAAAGAAAAGCATAAAAAGAATCATTCTTTCTGTTTTGAGGGGGTTGTTGTTACAATAAGAATGTTCCTGATCAAAGTGACTTATCTAATTGTGCCTGCCTCAACTTCTTCTAGAGATAAATGAAGTATCAGTCAAACACACATTAAAGTTAATCCACCCAAAGCTGGAGTACCAGTTGCTTTTGGCTAAGAAAGTACAGTTAATTGATGCTTTAAAAGTAAGTATGTCTACCATGGATTCATGATTATTATTTTTATTGTGATCAGATTTCCAAAGTGGTAAAGAGAAAGTCCACTTGATACTGGATTGGATTTTGAAATTAAGGTGCTTTTATTTTTTATTTTAAATAAGGAATTGCAGGTTCATGAGGGAAACACAAACTTTCTGATACCAGAATATCGCTCTATTCTAGAAGAGGCAGATCACCTACAGGAAGAATACAAAAAGCAACCTGCACATCTTGAAAGACTCTATGGTTAGTGGACTATTCTACCATACCTTGTCATATTCTTTTCTATTGGCTGTTTGCAAAGGATCACATGAGGGAAGGTAGGCGGAAGGAGATAGGCAAAGGTTACAGCAGTCATGACTGAAATAGTAACAGCCAGTGTATTGCACAGTGTATTTTGTCGAGTTGGTTTTAATGTTTAATATTTTTACTTGATAATATGCAAGTAAACAGTAACAAATGAAGTAAATATAATGCGATTAATTTATATATGAAGAAACCTTATGAAACATTATAATTTAGGCTGTATTACATACAAATAATTTTCAGTTTTCATTGCTATTTTGAAGTATCAAAATACAGCATTTAATGTCTTTATGCAAAATTGAAGAAGGGTTATATATGTGTTGTGTCAATTTATAGTCTAAAATTCATTTTGCTTTGGTGGCAAGAAGTTGAGTGTTTCACAATATATTGTAAAAGCAAGAGCAAGAGGGAGATGTGAGGAGGCAGAGAGAGAGGAAGAAAGAACAGCTTAAGGAAATTTTTTTTTCAATCTTTACAGAAGACCTGTATGCATAGTATACCTATTTATTTATGCATCTTTATAATCAGGTGGGATATTTAATCCTTACAACAGTGCTACACAATAGATGGTGCTGTCTCTGTTTTTCATATTTTTTAAAACTGAAATCTGAACTTAAGAATTTGCCACATAAGTAGCTAGTGGCAAAGCCTTCATTAGGACCTCCTTGCCCCAAGATGGATGCTTTTTGCACTGTGCCAAGTCTTATATGGAGTCAGTTGGTATCATCTGTCCATAGTGATCCTTAAGATCTTCCTAATAATTTATTTTATGCCCAAAGACTTGCTCACGAGCTATAACAATAATATCTGATATCTTAATATTTACCATGTGGCAAGCATATCGTTATCTTCATAATAACCTAAAAGATGGGTGGTACAGAATTGCCATCTCTTATCACCAGTTTTGCAGTCCAGAAAGCTTTGAAATCAAAAGCTTTTTTTTTTTTTGATAAATCATTTGGCAATAAATTTAACTTGATCTGAATTAATAACAGTACCTCACATAAACTGCTATGAGGTTTTTTTTAAATTCCACTTAGTGTGAATATTCATACATTTTGTTGTAGAAATGTTTTGTTGTCAGATGCTGCCACTTACTTTCCATGAGTATTATGCCATACATATGGTATATTCCTTTTATTATCTTACTAAAATATGAAAAACTATGAAACATGACTTAGAGGCTTTAGATAAAGGATATGACAGCTTGAATTATTTCTACTGTACATATGTTAGGATCTTTGAATCTAGAAGTATCTGCCTTCAAGTCAAATCCTAAGAATGTTACTTCAAATAAAGCTGTAAGGAACAAAATCTGTCTACACTATGTCAAAATGGTCAAGCTGATGGGGAAAGAAAAGAAAACCACTTGTAATTTTATATATACCGATAGGAATTCAAAACTGGCCAGCAGTTGATTGTCTGAACTAATAGCTTGTAACCAGTTGTTAAGAGAGTTATTAGCCAAATGATTTTTATTTTGAAATTTGCCATAAAATCCCCCCCAAATACATATTTTTTAATGTACCAATCCTTTCAGGTGTATATGTTAAACAATAGAAATTACAGATGCTAAGAAATTCTCAAGCAATCACTTTCATTAAATAATGTGTGGTTAATCAAATTAATCAATGACAGAAAATTATCCTTTTTTCTTTGTAGGCATGATCACCGATCTTTTCATAGATAAGTTCAAGTTTAAAGGCACCAATGTAAAAACCAAAGTGCCTCTTTTACTGGAAATTCTGGACAGTTATGACCAAAATGCACTGATTGCTTTCTTTGATGCTGCATGAAATATAAACAAGGTAAAGTTCCAAAGAAGTTGTCTGTTTAAATGAAAATTGTTAAAATAGAATTACAAGCTAACTGTACATACTTCTATTTCAAGTGCTTTTTAATACTGTCTAAAATAAATGAAGTATGACTTGTTTTTTGTGGCACTTTTATTTTATTTTTTTACAAATGTAATTTTTTTAAAGTAAAGATAATTTTTATTTTTTTTTAAATGAAATGATTATAACAGATTTTAATGAATTTTTTTCTCAAGAGGCTGTTTTAACTTTCAAATCAAAAAATATTATTTGGAAAATAGACACATTTAAATTTTTAACAAGCCAACACATATGTATAAACTGCTTTACAGTTTTCAAAATGTATGTACATATGTGACCTCAAGTGATCTTCACAGTATGTTGATTATTTTGTCAAATCATGTAAGACAACTGATTCTCAGTGAGATTGTGTTTAAGAGGACATGCTGTTATTTCATAAATGTGGGACCCAAGTTCTGGTGCCTCAATTATGTTTTGGTTACTATGTGTGTTGTCAACTAGGTGAAATAACCGATAATGTTTTTTTTTCTAGGAATTGAGATTGACTTACAACTGATTTTGCTGTTGCTTGGTAATGTTTTGTGACTCATACTCAGTTTGTTAAATACTTGGGTTGGCTCATTGCTTTAAACTGTGGCCAGGGAAATCAGACCTTGCACAGATTGGGGGGATTTTAACTTGATGTGCTGTAACCAGTAGGGCCATACAAATGTACTACATATGAATAGTACAGAAATAGTGATGGCTTCTTAGATTTTCCTGCACTAATAAATACTAATTTTCCTTTTTTATCATATATGGAGGGAAATATAACTGTCAATCTTAATTCATATTTATTCATATTCAGGTGAATATTATACTTAAGATTGTGCTTTTTAAAGTGGCATAAGGATTATAATAGAAAATAAACTATTCTCTGTGTTTTCAAGAAGGGCACACTTATTAATTTGTTGGGAAACAACAATGCTCAATTATATACCATTATATTTATTAGTTATGTGCAAGCCTTGTTATATATTAAATGTGAAAATTTGCTAAAGGCACGTATTTCTATCAGTTTTATTTTAATAAGGTCATATTTTTTTTTTTTACTATATTTAAACAACCTTCATTTCTAAATGGAACACAATTATATCTAGGTCACTGGAATTTCACTCCGTGCTTTTTGTTGGCTGCCATACAGCCAAGGTTAATGGCTGACTAGTTGAATTTCTTGTATATTAGTTTGTTACGTATATCAACAGTAATTCAAGGTGGCAGTTTAATTGCATCTTCATGAAGAAAAATAAAAAGTATAAGACTGTGAATAAGCACGAAAATGGTAAGATGACACTATAGTCATCCACTTGAGTATCAATTACATAAGCAGCGTATGAAATGATTTATGCACGTTATTTAATACTAATGATAACTTATAACGTGTAGATATAATCACCCCAGTTAACAGATAGGAAAACTGAGAATCAGAACATTGAGTAACTTGAACAAGACCACCAGGCCAGTATGGCCGGATCCGATTTTAGACCTTGAGAAACTTCAGTCAAGCTAACTGGAGGTCCTGTGGCTAAAGGCCGGGTGGTGATGGTGTGGTCTTTAAGTGATGTTTGACTCTGTGACCCCATGGACTAACCCGTCAGACTCTATGTACGGCCCACTAATAATCGCTAAAGTGTAACTCACTTTGTACTAGCGGCCGCCCCTAGCCTAAGACAGGAACTGCTTAGCGGCGGTATTTAAAGCCACCATAAGCCTAGGCCCCGCCTCCCCGCCCGGCGCAGGCGTCCTTCCTTCTGCCGCCGTTCTCTGTTTCTTCGTCCCGCTCCGCCCCTGCTCGGGTGCCTTCGCAGCCGCCTTCATTCGCCTGCGACCGCGTCGCCCCGAGTGACGTCACAGGGACCGGCACCTTTCATTGGTCCATTTCAATAGTCGCGGGATACTTGAACTGCGGGAACAGCCGCAGCTCCGGCGGGCTGCTCGCTTCATTTCGGGGGCGTCCTTGTCCCTCCACGCCCGGCAGTTCTTGCCTCCGCCTTTCTCAGTCTCCTCGGTCCTGCACGGTTCCGAGCAGACGGGCAGGCTGGCTCGGGCTGCGGCGGGCGGGTACGGCTGGAGTGTTCCTCGGCTGGTGTGCGGGACTCAGTGCACGCTGCTTGGCGCCGGGCTGATCCCGCCGCGCCCCCGGGAGCAGAGATGTTGGGCAGCTCCGCGCACGGGCCTGCGGCCCGCGAGGCGGGTTCGGCGCTAACATTGCAGCAGTCGGCGTTCCAGGAGGACCAGGAGAACGTCAACCCCGAGAAGTCGGCGCCCGCCCAGCAGCCCCGGACCCGGGCTGGGCTGGCGGTACTGAGGGCCGGGAACTCGCGGGGTCCAGCGCCCCAGAGGCCTAAGACGCGACGGGTAAAGCAATGAACGATATCCTCAGGAGGGAGGGCCGAGCGGGGGTTTTGCACGGGTTTAGCCGGCAGAGGAGAGTGGCGAGAAAGCATTCCCTGGGCTTTTCGCGGGAGGCTAGGATCTGGAGTTCCTTGATCCCTGGGTTTCTAGAGTGTAGGACGCCACATTACTCCCATTAGTTACTCTTCCATACTGTTCCTGACAGCGCTGTGCTTTCATGCTGCCTCTCAGCTTTCCATTGGGAGTATTTTTCCATAGATAATGGGATCAAACCAGGCCCCACAACGTTGAGTATGGTCTTTGCCCGCCTCCACGCCTTTCTGCTCTAAAACCCAGGCACTATTCCGACCTTCGTCTTCCCCATATGGATGGGTAAAGAAACTACCTTTACTTTGGGCGAAGGTATGAAAAGTGCTTTGCTATTGGTCAATTCCGCCATCTTACTGAATTTGCTCTGTTGCTCCACCCTAGGGTGAAAAAGGAAAACCACTTGTTTTTTGCCATCTCTGTTAAATTTGGCATCTTTCGGCCTGCCACTCCAGCCATCTCTGGCCTAGTTTTGCATAATTCCATTTGGTGTGACCGAAATCTTTGGTGTCACAGGAATGCCTATGACAAATTGAAGCATCTCTTCTTTCTCCAGCTACTCAAATTTCCTTGCCTGAACTTTGCCCCCAAAAGTTTTAATTTTCCTGATAAGAGGGTTTGGGACTATACTCAGCAGTATAAGGGGATGAAAGTAAAATTCCACTTAATAGGCTCAAAGCATTTAATTATTTCATTGTAGGTTGCACCTCTTAAGGATCTTCCTGTAAATGATGAGCATGTCACTGTTCCTCCCTGGAAAGCAAACAGTAAACAGCCTGCATTTACCATTCATGTGGATGAAGCAGAAAAAGAGATTCAAAAGAGGCCAACTGAATCTAAAAAATCAGAAAGTGAAGATGTCTTGGGTTTTCATTCAGCTGTTACTTTACCAGGACCAAGAAAGCCACTGGCACCTCTTGATTACCCAATGGATGGTAGTTTTGGTAAGTTTTAAAGAAAACTTGAATAAAAGTAATTGTTAAATAGGTCGGATTAATATTTTCCTTCTAAGACATTTTACTTGAGCCTTACTACATTATGAGTTAGGCATAACAAGTTTAGAAAGGGTGTGACTTATCTCAGGCCTCACAGCTAATCTGTGACCTGGTGACCTCCAAAAAGATTCTAATCCCGTGCTCCTTCTGGTACACTGCTGCTGCTGCTAAGTCGCTTCAGTCATGTCCGACTGTGCGACCCCATAGGCGGCAGCCCACCATGCTCCTCTGTCCCTGGGATTCTCCAGGCAAGAACACTGGAGTTGGGTTGGTACACTGCTAATCACATCAATTTCATTAGATCCCAAAGACTTAATTGACCCTCAAAATATTTGCTTAGTTGGGAGAATATATTTCAGTTAAGACTAACTTTGTTCACACCATTTCAGAGAACGCCATCTGAGGATGTAGCTTTAAATATTGAGATAGCCGACATCCCGTCCAGCTCTAAAATTTGTTTCTGTAAAACCCGTCTGAGTGATTGTCTGATATCAGAAAGACAGTTGTCTTCCTGTGAGTCAGAGTAACTGCTATGGACAGCTCTGTCTACAGTTTGTGCTACTTTACCATCAGACTGTGGGTTCACTGGACAGCTCACTGAATTCAATATCAGTTTTAGTTGTATAAACGAGGGGTATAGCAGAGAAGTGCTTTGGAAATAACAGTAATTTGTGTATTATTTAAAATTCACAGCAAATTTTAACCTCAAAGTAAACTTTGAGCTGAAATAATAATGGATGACATTCATTGCCTCCAAAGATGAATTTTACCAATCACCCATTGATTGTACCGTTAATATGTTTCAACTGCCCATGACAAATCTGATTTCCTCTTTAGCACACTTGTTAGTCCTGCTTCTAATTGTTGCCTGGATTATGCTTTGCAAATGTTAGACTTTGGGGTCTGCAAACTCTTATGACAAATCCTAGATATTATCTCAGAGTTTGGATTTTAACCTTGTTCTAACAGAACCACTGTCTTCCTATCATGCAAGATGAATGATGGTTTAACTTAATAACCTGCTCCTCAAATTCATTTTCCCATTAATGGTCTAACGATATTTTAATTAAGATCATTCCAAAACTAAGTAGACAGAGGTACTAAGATGAGAGTTAAATCTCTTATGTATTTTGTCATAAAAAGCTCTTTTAGTTGGATGAAATAAGCTCATTGGTAGTATGGGACTCCTTACAAGGACCATCATTTTTAGCTCTTAAGTGAACTTAACTGTATTTTTGAATTGTCCCAGAGTCTCCACATACTATGGAAATGTCAGTTGTACTGGAAGATGAAAAGCCAGTGAGTGTTAATGAAGTACCAGACTACCATGAGGACATTCACACATACCTTAGGGAAATGGAGGTAACTGCTGCCTGAATCTACTCTTTATACTGCTGTTTATTTACTGTGGGGAAATGAAATTAAGATGATGTTTTTACATTTTTTAACTGCCAGTTGATTACTCTAATACTATATTTAAGTTTCTAGCATGTAGCTGGTATCTGTTAATGATAGAATATCTAACTGTAATTTTAACACTCAACAGGTTAAATGTAAGCCTAAAGTGGGTTACATGAAGAAACAGCCAGACATTACCAACAGTATGAGGGCTATCCTCGTGGACTGGTTAGTTGAAGTAGGAGAAGAATATAAACTGCAGAACGAGACCCTGCATTTGGCTGTGAACTACATTGATAGGTTTCTTTCATCCATGTCTGTGTTGAGAGGAAAACTTCAACTTGTGGGCACTGCTGCTATGCTTTTAGCCTCGTAAGTCCAACTTGGTTCATTGGGTTAAAAGTGATTAGTATTTTTCTGTGTAGGGAAGAAATTGTGATTTAAAATACATATATTTGGCAAGTGTGATGTTTTAACATATAACACAAAGCAGGACTCACAACTACGTGAGGGGTGGTAGTGTAGATGAAACTATCAATTTAGGACATTAATTTGCCTAGATCAGTCTTTCAGGGCACTTGAACCTACAGACTGGCAAGATTTTAATACACTAGGACCAAGTTACAAAGTATGGTTCCTTCCACAGAAAAGTACCTTCTGTTAAATAAGCAAAATCTTACCTTTTCCCCATTAAGATATGAAAACTAAAATATAAAGCATTTCTTTTTCTAAGGAAATTTCCCACATTTTCAGTTACTTGCTGACCTTGCTCCCATCTTGGGAAGTCAGTCTCTCATTTCCTTGGACTTCAGTGGAAGACATATATGGGGGCTTTTAATTAGCATTTAACCAATTTCAGCTAAAAATGGTCAAGTATCAGTGGAAACAGGGAACTGGTTTCAGATTCATTCCATTGATTCTGCTTAAGGGATTTCAAGTTGGGATAAACAAGCTTGCTTTTCTAAGGACTAATTACTTCTTTGCATTGTAGAAAGTTTGAAGAAATATACCCACCAGAAGTAGCAGAGTTTGTATACATTACAGATGATACATATACCAAGAAACAAGTTCTGAGGATGGAGCACCTAGTCTTGAAAGTCTTAGCTTTTGACTTAGCTGCACCAACAATAAATCAGTTTCTTACCCAGTACTTTCTGCATCAGCAGCCTGCAAACTGCAAAGTTGAAAGTTTAGCAATGGTAAGTTCCTTTCATTCTGTTGAATGAAGATTCTAAGGTCACAACTGGGGCAAGCTCTAGTTTCATTATACAGTCTTGGTCAGGAATATACTATTCTGGGACAGATGAGTGCTGCAGCACATGAGAGCAAGCCCATCACTCGCAAAGGATAATGTAAATTGGGAAAGCATTGGGGATATGAGAATGGAACGTAAGTGGTAGCCAGAAGGGTTGTTCTAAAGGCTAGGGGAAAAATACAGGATGAGAATGAAGCAAAACAATGCAGTAGTGGATATATTTAAAGATGTGACTGAAAATTTTTATATGGTTGCTATACAGCCAGTCTTAAAAGACAAGAAAAAATTAGGTCAGAAAAGGCGGATTTGAGGTTTGAATTCCAGAGCTCTTATGATCATAGTTATTTACTTTTTCATTCCAGTTTTTGGGAGAGTTAAGTTTGATAGATGCTGACCCATATCTAAAGTATTTGCCATCAGTTATCGCTGCAGCGGCCTTTCATTTAGCACTCTACACAGTCACAGGACAAAGCTGGGTATGTATTACATCTTCACACGTCTACTTTTTGATTCTAAATGCCTGTGCCAGATAACTGTCGTAGACAATTGATGGTTGTCTAAATGTACTGAACTGGAAGAGTTGTCCAACCATCTACTCTGTTTAAAGCGTCCTGTCTTAGAAAGCTTAGTTACTTTTGCACATTTGAAAGATGTGCTTAAAGAATCTGGGCAACAAGGCCTGCCACTGGCAGGGAAAATTGTAAAAACTGAAGTCAGCAAAAAGGCGCTTAAGAAAAGTGGAAAATGTTCAGTTCAGTCACTCAGTCGTGTCCGACTCCTTGTGACCGTGTGGCCTGCAGCATGCCAGGCTTCCCTGTCCACCATTGGAGGTGTTAAGTACTAAAGTTTAACAAAACTCAAGCTTAATGCCAACTACTAAGTTGTGTTTAGTGTCTGTTACAAAAACAAAGTCCAGTGGTTTTCTCCTCCCTCCTGCAGCCTGAATCATTAGTACAGAAGACTGGATATACTCTGGAAACTCTAAAGCCTTGTCTCCTGGACCTTCACCAGACCTACCTCAGAGCACCACAGCACGCACAACAGTCAATAAGAGAGAAGTACAAAAATTCAAAGTAAGAAGTAACAGCAGTAGATACTACACAAGTTTGCTTTTCCAGGCTATCCTACGGCTCAGAGTTCCTTAATATTTTAACTTCTATTATTTAAGCAACCACTCTCTTAGCAGCCATGTGTTTTGAGCTTTCTGTCCTATATTTGAGGGAGAAGAGGGGAGAGGAACAGGGCATGCATGCATGCATGTTTGGGGGACCAGACTGGTTTTGTAAATATTAAATCAAGTAGGCAGAAATTTGTGAGTTCCTGGTATGTGTATAATTCCATGATCTGCTTCACCCAATGAATGTTTACTAAAAATGGATTTTTTTTTCTTACTTACAGGTATCATGGTGTTTCTCTCCTCAACCCACCAGAGACACTAAATGTGTAACAGTGAAAAGACTGCCCTTGTTTTCTAAGATGTAAATCACTCAAAGTATATGGTGTATAGATTTTATCTTAGGTTTTAATTTTACAATCATTTCTGAATACAGAAGTTTATGGTCCAGTACAAATTATGGTATCTATTACTTTTTAAATGGTTTTAATTTGTATATCTTTTGTAAATGTAACTATCTTAGATATTTGGCTAATTTTAAGTGGTTTCTGTTAAAGTATTAATGATGTCAGCTGTCAGGATAATAATTAATAAATTGATTTGGAAAATTTGGTTTGTAAGTCAAATTTAATTTGAAGTAAAAATTTGACTTCAGGATTTCACTCAGAAAAATTCATCAGGACTGGGAAGGCTTCTCCTTCCGACACACAGGTGCTGACATTCACTTCTTTAAGAAACTGGGCCAGCTGTGACTTGGGAATAATCTGAGACCGTCAGGCCTGTGTACACACTTCTTCATTCGTCAACTTTCAGTACACTTGACCTACCAAAATGACAGCTATTTAAAACCTGTAGAGTTCTCCAGGCATTTATTTTAAAGCATAATGTAAAAAACTGTATAAAGAAGTAGATTTTATGATGGATTTGTGAATAAAATACTCAAGATTGTTAGCACTGAATAAATACCTTTTTAATAGTTATATACACAAATATACAACTTTGTGAACTTTAATTGGCCGCTCTCTTCTTTTTTCTTTTCTTCACTGGCTTTTTACTTGGTGCTTTTACTTGTGTTGCACTGATGGTCTGTGTTCTGTGAACAAAGTAAATTAACGTTTCAACAGTATTAGTACTATGAGCTGATTCCACAAATGGTTTTTACCAACCTTACTTCCTACACTGCCCCCTACTTTGGTGATCCAAACTACTTTTTCCAGTAGGCTGGATATTTACCAACTATGGCAGAAGAATACTGTAACCTTGAAAGGCACCCATGCAGATGTATAGAGAAACCATAGAAAGATCTGGATTGCTAATGCAAAAGGTGTCTGTTGAGAGGGTAAGATGACAATAAACCAGAGAGCAAGCCTCTAAAGAGTCTTGAGTATACATTTGAAATAAATGAGAAATTTGTTACCTTATTTTCTTTGGATTCTTATCTGGTTCTAAAATGATCATTTCTTCTTCTTCACTGTCTGAGAGCACTATAGGGGCATCTTTAAGAAAATGTTAGAGGAATTAGATTTCAGATAGAAGAGGCCCAGTCATTTTGGCTGGAGGCTTACAGATCTGTTTGGTTCTTCTCTTCCCTGAGTTTATTCATTGGAGCTCTGAAAAACCATGTGTGCTGCTTTCACAGAAAAGTTAGGGGGGTAAATCTATATATTTTGTAGATACAGTGCATCTTTAATAGAACTAATCTGGAAACAAGTCAGTATGCCAACTGAATTCCTTGTGCTTTTTAAAAGATTTTTGCCAAACTCCTCCAGAAACTGTGTCAATTTAAATTCCAAAAAACAGTATATGAAGAATCCATTTCCTACAAATCCATTTCCGATCCACATAAGAGTTTTCCATTTCTTCCTTTGTTCGTATGTGTGTGCTAAGTTGTGTCACTTGTGTCCGACTCTTTGCGACCCTAACGGACTTGTAGGCTCCTCTGCCCCTGGGATTCTCCAAGCAAAAAAACTGGAGTGGGTTGCCACTTCCTCCTCCAGGGGATCTTCCCCACCCAGGGATCGAATCCGTGTCTCTTAGGTCTCCTGCATTGGCAGGTGGGCCACCTATATATATAAAGGCATATATAGTTTAAAAAAAAAAAAGTATCAAGCTGAGTAAGGGTCCCAAACAATGGGGAATTTTTTTTTTTTTTTGCCTTAAAAAAAAAAACCCCAGTAGGTTCTTAGTAATATTTACAGGTAATAATCTTCCTCAAAGGTAGGCAGGTATGAGCAACTATTTTCTCAGCCAGATTTAGCAACTGTCCTTTAGGTCTCTACCAACCTACTTTATGTCTACATAAATAATTCATGATAGAATTTTACTTTCCTTAAAATATCCACAGGTGAGAACCATTTCTATAGTTCAGTTGCTTTCAGGATGCCAGGAACATCTGGGACTACCACTGTTCATGCACATGTAGAATGTTGTGGGTTCTCATACAGCTCTGTTATGGTAGCCCCATGTGGCAACTTAACTATACCAATTAAAATTCAGTATTGGGTTACACAAGCCACATTTCACTGCTCAACAGCACTGGCCTAGAGGCTACTATGCTGGCCAGTGTAGACAGAACATTTCTAACACTGCAGAAAGTTGTATGGACAGCACTATTCTAATACATGTATGACACTTCCTTTTTATATTTGAGGCTTCCCAGCTGATTCAGTGGTAAAGAACCCGCCTGCCAATGCAGGAGACGGGGGTTTGATCCCTGGGATGGGAAGACTGCCTGGAAGAGGAAATGGCAACCTGCTCCAGTATTCTTGCCTGGGAAATCCCACAGACAGAGCCTGGCAGGCTACACTCAGTGGGGTCGTTAAGAGTCAGGCAACTTGGTGACTGAGCATGCACTAAAAACTATACAAAGAAAAAACAGCGTGCACGAATGAGGTTTAAGATACTTATCCTTTTACAACTGCCCTGGATATATAATCAAAAGAAAAAAAAACCTTTTATGCCACTCTCCTCACATATCAAAGAATACCACTGTTCTACAAAGTATATTCTTAGAACTAGGAGTTAACATTGCAGTTAGCCTCAACAGTTGAAATTTAACATTTAGTCCCTCTAAATAAGTAACTGCTAATATAAAAACAAGATTTCTAAGATATATATGTATATATATACACACATTACATACAGCCATAAAGTATCACATACCTTGGCTTCCAATATGAGAGACGTCTACTCCTGCGTCCATTTTTATACCATCAAGGATGACAGCTTCATCATTGCCACCTTCATCCTCATCTTCCTTCTCAGAGTCTTCAAGATGACCCCAGGAGTTTTCTATTCCCTCTCCAATTTGGGCGGTCCCAGGAGTCCACAGCACAGGTTTAGAAACACTTGGCAAGTTAAGAAAACTGAGTAACAAATATACTGCTATTTGATGCAGTGTTGAAACAATTAGAATGTAAGTTCTCTTCTGTTAAGTCTGAAGTTCACCTCAAATTATTAGGAAAAAAATTATCAACGGCTATACTATGGATGGCTGAACAATGAAGAAAAAATGTAATTCAGGTTAAGATTTTATGGACAGAATGGGTGACAAATATCAAGACACACACACTGGCTTGGAACATTTCAGTTGTAGTAATAAATTTGGTGAATGAATCAACTTTAAGAACAATGTAATGATGTATATATAGGGCTTGACTATGTCACTGAGATTCAAGAATTTTTCCAAAGGAAAATAAAACACTGAAAGTTGTTAAAGTATAAACTTTTCTGATTTCTGAGAAGAGAAGCTGAAGAGAAGGCAGATGTTACACCATCAATTTACTTCATCACTCTCTTGTCTTGTAAATGTTTTTTTCTGTTTTCAGAAAACAAATTTCAGTATGCACATACTTCACACAGCCCTAATCATGCCACAAGTATTATAAATCTTGTTTTTACTGGAAAAAAAAAAAAAAATCACCCAGTAAAGATACACTTCTGAAGGAGGTTCAGCTTCAGAAATGATTTCTTCTGCTTTCTCTTCTACATCGGAGGTATCAATAGGGGCCTTTTCCATTTTAAATGCTGTAATCCTTTGATTTGCCATAGATTCTGCAAAGCCAAACTTTCCACCTTCTTTCCTATGTGGATTTTTTTAGGGAGTGGGGAGGGAAAGGGAGAATGAGATGGAAGAGAAGACAGGAAGGAAAAAAAGTTAACTATTTTATCCTTATGATAGATGAGAGACACTGGATGAGAAATCATTTGACTAACTTAATCTAACCCATTTATTTGGCCTATCAAGTGAGATAATAGAAAGCTACTATAATTAACCATTTATTAAACCACATGCCAAGCATGTGCTATGTGCTTGAGGTATATTATTCTCCAAACCTCAAACCAGCCCCACCAGGTAGGCAGTAACCTCCCAGACCACAGCAGACACTGAAGTGCCAAGACACACTATCGCTTAACATCACAGAATAAGAAGAGATGGGGATCAACCCTAGCTTGTGTTCTGTTAGTATAAGTTACCAGATTCTCTTTTTCCTGAGAAAATGTTATTTTAAAAAAAAAAAGAAAGAAAGAAAAGCATTGTGTGGCTTTTCAGTACAGATTATGCTTAAATGGAATGCAATACAATAAACAGTTTGATCAACTTTCAAAAACATTAAGTACTATATTCAACTGAGACTATTAGATAAGGAAAGATTTGAGTGTAAAAACTATATGGTTATGCTTGTGCAAGAAAAGTCATTAACAGAAAAATTTATAACAAGACCATTCAATTCTAAAAAAAAATAAACTTACCTAACTTTCTGGTCGTTCTCCAAAGCTTTCTGTATTAGCTCTGTAATTTCCACTACTTTCACACCAGCTATTTTACTACATCTCAAAACCTATTTATAAAAGTGAATGCTATTATTTACAGACAACAAATCAAAGAGTTTTCTTTAGCAAAACTAAAAACATAAGATTAGTTTTACCTTTGCAATTTAAGCCTTACTTTTTTTTCAAATTAGAAAATAATACAATATAAAAACACAAATTAAGGCAAGATGTAAGAGACTTTTAATTAAGGGAAGTGACCCAAAAACTTCTCTATGACAATGTAAGATACCACTAAAAAGGCCACACATACACTCACTTCCTTTCTGTGAGTGATCCCTATCTCTGCTCAAGACAGAGCTGCAAAGTGTCCCATCAGAAGCTTTCATAAAGCAGATTCCCAGGCCTCAGGGACCAGTGGATCAGAATCTCTGGAAATAACATTTACTGTATACTTAATTTATGCTACACAGTCCAAAGTATCTATATTGATCCTTACATTCTCCTAACGAGAAGGTGCTGACAGTAAGATTACTTCCTATTTTACAGATAGAGACTGAAGCACAAAAAGATGAATTAATCTGCCGAAGGTCAGTTAGTGTAAAGGCAGAGCTGGAATTCCAACCAAGTAGCCTTTGTGCTCCTAACCAGCTGCAACATGTGCTACGTGGCAATCTATTTTCTAAAAGCCCCCACGTGAACCTTATATGCAGCTGGATTTGAGAATTTCTGCCCACTGTACCCAAATCTCAAAAGTAAAATTTATACCTAAATCTACTTTATGACACTTAAAAAAAACAGGGATATAAACCCCTTTCCTCACTGGGAAGAAGAGTATTCCTCTATGTAGAGGGGCTTAGACTGGGGAGCGCCGCACACAGGGGAGGAGGGGAGGAAGGGAGGAAGGGCCCCTGGTGGCATAAGGACAACAGAGCATAAGGACAGTCATGGAACCAGAGTCTAACAGAGCCTAGGATCAGCCACGGAAAGTACCTGTTGGATTTTAGGCAAAAATCAAGAAAAAGCTTCTAAAAACATGAGACCTATTTTTAATGGAACATCAGTCAAAATACTGACTTGATCTTTTAGCAGCATTATCCCACCACTGGACTGGATGGTACAAATCTCTCGGTGCTTATTCATGGCAATCACCAGCAAGCCATCCATTACACGTTCTTCTCGTTCACTGGGATCCACCAATAAATATGTTCTGAAATGAATGTTAAGTTTACCTGAACAAATGTGACACTGAGTGCTTGTCAATTTTCTTAAACTGGATAACTGCTTGACAATACTGTGTTGGTTTCTACCATTTATCAACCATCTATCAGCCATAGGTATGCCTATGTCCCCTCCCTCCCACCTCCCAGCCCA
The DNA here is from genome assembly GCF_016772045.2 of Ovis aries. Taxonomy (NCBI): domain Eukaryota; kingdom Metazoa; phylum Chordata; class Mammalia; order Artiodactyla; family Bovidae; genus Ovis; species Ovis aries. The sequence continues at coordinate 3,764,114 of NC_056059.1, forward strand.
TCCCACCTCTCTAGATTGTCAGAGCACCAGATCTGAGCTCCCTGCGTCATACAGGGAGTGTCCACGGGCTGTCTAATTTTACGTATGGTTATGTTTCAAAGCCACTCTCAATTTGTTCCCTCCTCCTTCCCTGCGTCCACAAGTCTGCTGTCTGTGTCTGCATCTCCATTACTCCACTGCAAATAGGTTCATCAGTACCATCTTTCTAGATTCCATATGTATGTGTTAATATATGATATTTGCCTTTCTCTTTCTGACTTAGCTCACCCTGTATAATAGGCTCTAGGTTCATCCACCTCATTAGAACTGAGTTAACTGTTTTTCCTTTTTATGACTGAGTAATATTCCATCGTGTATATGTACCACAGCCTCTTTATCCATTCATCTCTCAATAATCATCCAGGTTGCTTCCATGTCCCGGCTATTGGAAATAGTGCTGTGATGACACTGGAGTACATGATGTCTTTTCCAATTACAGTTTTCTCAGGGTATACATATATAAATAAATAAATATATATATATGCCCAGTAGTGGGATTGCTAGGTTATGTGGTGGTTTTATTCCTCATTTTTTAAGGAAATTCCATACTACAGTAGTTGTATCAATTTGCATTCCCACCAACAGTGCAAAACAGTTCCCTTTTCTCCATACCTTTTCCAGCACTTATAGTCTTTAGATTTTTTCATGATGGCCATTCTGACTGGTGTGAGGTGATACCTCATCGTAGTTTTGATTTTCATTTCTCTGGTAATGAGAGATGTTGAGCATCTTTTCATGGGTTTATACACTATGTGTATAGTCATGAGCAACGTTGAGCATCTTTTTTTATGTGTTTATATGCCATGTGTATGTCTTCTTTGGAGAAACATCTGTTTAGATTTTCTGCCAATGTTTTGATTGTTGTTTGTTTTCTGGTATTGAGCTGAATGCTGCTGCTGCTGCTAAGTCACTTCAGTCATGTCCAACTCTGTGCAACCCCATAGATGGCAGCCCACCAGGCTGCCTGGGCGTCCCTGGGATTCTCCAGGCAAGAACAGTGGAGTGGGTTGCCATTTCCTTCTCCAATGCATGAAAGTGAAAAGTGAAAGTGAAGTCACTCAGTTGTGTCCAACTCTTCACAACCCCAAGGACTGCAGCCCACCAGGCTCCTCCGTCCATGGGATTTTCCAGGCAAGAGTCCTGAAGTGGGGTGCCACTGCCTTCTCCATTGAGCTGAATGAGCTGCTTATATATTCTGGAAATTAATCATTTGTTGGGTTTGCTACTATTTCTCCCATTCTGTGTCAGTTTTAAGATAATGGATATTTTAAAAAGATTTGTTATTGTTCAGCCAAGTCATGTCTGACATGAGCTGTAGCCTGCCCAGCTCCTCTGTTCATGGGATTTCCCAGGCAAGGATACTGGAACGGGTTGCCACTTCCTACTTCAGGGAAATCTTCTCAACCCAGGGACTGAACCCACATCTCCTGCACTGCAGGCACCTTCTTTAACACTGATCCACTCCGCCTATCAATGCAAGAGGCATGGGTTCAATCCCTGGGTCAGGAAGAATTAGGAAGATCCCCTGGAGAAGGAAATGGCAACTCACTTCAGTATCTGTGCCTGAAAAATCCCATGGACAGAGAAGTATCAATCTAATCACATCATTTTAAAAAGACAGCACTATAATAACGTCAAGAGAGTGTATGCAGGTCTGAGCCTATGAATTTGAGTCACTTCAATGTAAAGAGACAACAGAATTATTAAAACATTAATTTGGTTAATTTTAAAGCTTCCCTAATATTCTGTACTTTGAAATTCTTTCAGATTCTGCTTATGGCTCATTAAAAAAAATGCAAAATATCTCAGGAATAATTTTTAAGATACTGATTACATATTAAAATAATATTTTAGATATACTAAGTAAAATAAACTATATCAAAATTAATTTTACCTGTTTCTTTTTACCCTTTTAATGTGGCTACTAAAACTACATACATGGCTCCTGTAGTAACTCTACTGCACAGTGCTATTTCCCTCTAATAAAATTCAGTGACTGAAAGATGAAAGCTTTTCTCCGATTCTCAGTTATAAAATTGCTAAAATATTTATACCTTTGTTTCTAAAGAGACTTAAGGCTCAGGTTTTCATTTAAAGGCACATAAACACCATTTAAAGGACCTAAGATTTCAGGTTTTCTGTTACAGGAGGAGTTAGCAGTGAGTTGTGAAGAAACTGCTGAAGAGCTAAAGGAACCTAGATTTTTACCCATCTGTGAACCATTCCCCCTTGTGACCTGCTCTTATCCTATAACTATTCCATCTATTATGCTCCTCAAATATACTCCAAAGTCTTCTTCCATGAACCCACAGTCTCATCCACGCTCCAATTAGAGCCGAATATCTGTATCTAAGGAAGATACACTGACATGTTGTGGTAAACTCATAAATTTCTAAGTAATCCATGAAAGGAAAAATGTCAAGTCTCTTCGTTAGAGGAGAGTTTATCACTTCTATTGAGGAAATTCTCAGTACTGAGTGTTTGTCAACTAATGCTCTTAAAAAGAAAGAAAAGAACTATAAAGTACTTTAGTATTAAAGGAAGGATTTGTTCATTTGCCTATGGCATATTTGAGTGGAACAAAAAATTTCTAGCTTCATTAATAATTTTGGCCATGATGAGGATGAGACTTACCCTTGCTGGAAGAAGGCAAAACTGACACAAATGGGCATGTGATGGATGCTCAATGGTACAGGATCACGTTCTTCAAGTGTATACTGTTTGAAAATAAGTTTCAATAATTACAGTCCCTAAGTTATAAACATATAAAAAATCACTTTGTATATCAAATATTAAGGTAAAAGATGAAATCCCTTTAATCCTGAGTACCTAAATAACTTCTTTTGCAATTACCTGTTTGACTTTGCCATTCACCTTTCTTATAACTTTATGTATTTGTCAAAAAGTTTTATTGAGGTATAATTTACGTACCATAAAGTCCACCAATTATTAATAAATAATCCACTTTCTAGTAAATATATCAGTTCAGTTCAATTCAGTTGCTCAGTTGTGTCCGACTCTTTGTGACCCCATGGACTGCAGCACGCCAGGACTCCCTGTCCATCATCAACTTGCAGAGTTTACCCAAACTCATGTCCATTGAGTCGGTGATGCGATCCAGCCATCTCATCCTCTCTCATCCCCTTCTCCTCCCCTCCAATCTTTCCCAGCATCAGGGTCTTTTCCAGTGAGTCAGTTCTATGTATCAGGTGGCCAGAGTATTGGAGCTTCAACTTCAACATCATAGTTGTGTAATTATCACCACAATCCAGTTTTTTTTCAAACATTCTCATTACTCACCTCAAATCTCTTTAGCATGTCTGAAGTTGATCACCCTCACTCCCAAGTCAAAGCAACCACTGATTTGTCTCTAGAAATCTGCCTTTTCTGGGCATTTTATGTAAGTGGAATCAATTTTCCATCTCCTGCATCTGCCTCCTTTCAACTGAGCCTGTTTCATCCACCTTAAAGTATACATGACATCAGCAGCTTGGTCCTTTTTGCTGTGAAATAATATTCCACTGTGTAGATAAACTACACTTTGCTTTTCCATTCACTAGTTGATGAACATTTGGATAGTTTCCAGTTTTTGGCTATAGCAAACAATGCTGCTATGAACATTCATATAGAAGTCTTTGAGTGAATGTATACTTTCATTCTCTTGGAGTACTCTCTTAGGGATAGAATTGGTGGGCTGTATTCAGCTTACACTTAACTTAAGAAACTGCCAAACTCTTCCAACATGGCTGTACCACTTTATCACCATCAATATTGAGTACTGAGTATCTTTTTTGATGAATAATTAATTTACTTAGTTTAGGCTGTGCTGGGTCTTTGTTGCTGCATGGGCTTTTCAGGGCTTACTCTCCGGTTGTGTGGGCTGCTCGCTGTGGTGGCTTCTCGTGTTGCAGAGCACAGGCTCTAGGCGAGTAAGCATCAGTAGCTGCAGCGCATGGGCTCAGCAGTTGCAGCTTATTGGCCCCAGAGCACTGGCTCAGTGTCTGCGGCTCAGGGGCTGAGGTGCTCCGTGGCCTGTGAGCTCTTCCTGGATCAGGGATCGAACCTGTGTCTCCTGCACTGGCAGGTAGATTCTTCACCACCCAGCCACCGGGCAAGTCCTGTACAGTATTTTTTAATAAGTGTCTTTTTTGCCTACTAATCATACTATACTTTCTTATTTCCTTATACCAACTCCCTTCTCTAAAGGAACATCTCCATTGTTAACAAAACTTTGTCTACATCTCTGTCTTTCAAGAGTCTGCTGCTGCTACTAAGTCACTTCAGTTGTGTCCGACTCTGTGCGACCCCACAGATGGCAGCCCACCAGGCTCCCCCATCCCTGGGATTCTGCAAGCAAGAACACTGGAGTGGGTTGCCATTTCCTTCTCCAATGCATGAAAGTGAAAAGTGAAAGAGTCTGTTCCAACTTAATTCCTAAAAATAGCATCATGAATGACAGCTTAGAGAATCTGGGCATCTGATGTTTCCTTTTGTAAATTCAAAAATCAAACTAACACCACTGTGCACTTCCACTATCCTAGCACATAATTTATATAAATTGAAATTGAGATACTCTGTACACACAAAAAAGGACAATGGAAATAGTCTAAGTCCATGGTTTTCAAAATGTGATCCTTATACCACCACTATCAGTATCACCTGGGAATGCTGTTAGAAGTACAAAGTCATATATCCTATCCCCATCCTACTCTGAGGATGGACACTAGCAATATGTTTTAACAATCTTTCCAGGAGTTTCTGATGGCTTTTGCCACAGAATAAGAATAAGACAAAGCATCTCCCTGTGAAAATACTGAAAACTGTATATTTCTCACACACCCCCTAAGCAAAAGCCAACCACTTTATCTAATGCTCAATCCAATCTAGTTCTATTCTAAAATATCAAGATAGCCTGTACTTCTGTCGACAAAACTTCTGTATAGGCGATTTAAGAGATTTCAAGGGCAATTATGAGCACATGTAGTTTTTGCCTTGTGAACAAATTTTAGAACATATCTAACTGCCATTTACAATAAAACTTCATTTAAAACAAGTTGTCCTGCACGTCATTCATTCTTAAGAAGGAGCCTGGCTCACATCACGGGAGCTTACCAATGTTACTTCATCTCCTTGAACAGAGACATCAGGCCTTCGGAAGTGACATAAGGCTACAATTGCAGCAATGCTGGCAGCATCGATAATATTTCCATCATGATTTAATAAATGTAGGTCCACGCGTATTTGCCAAACCTAAATGTGAATTTAAAACAAAAATAAATCCTAACTGGTCACAAGCACACTTTATTTGTAAGGAAAGATAACACTGTGTGCAGATTTTTCTCTTGCTGTTAAAACATGCCTTTATTCCTTCCAATGTACCAGTAAAAACATATTTAGAAAAATATTAATCCAGACCAACACCTGAAATACCAATAGTTCACCTTTCTATGAGTCATCTGACAACAGTAAAATATATACTCCAACTGAACAGAACCACTCTTATGTTTAGTACTAAGATTTCCCTAACTTCTAAGACTAATGTATTTTTATTGTCTCCGAACTTAAAAAACTCAAACACTTAGGTTCCTGGACAATACTTATGATAACCTTACAAGTAAAGGAAGTATAATATTCAAGTATGTGATGTGGAAAGATTAAAGTGACTTCTCTGAAGCCAAAAGATGGTTAAAATACCCTAATCAAGAATAAAGTTTTAATATTATTAAGCAGCACAATATGTTGACAGTAATATTTCCAATGTCAGACTACCAGTGACTCACTATGAGGCCCTGTGTAGGTCAATGAACTTATCCAAATGAAGGATTTAATCAGTTCTTTAGTTCTTCATCCATAAAAAAGGAGACTATTACCTGCTTCCATCAACTCACTTATAACATAAGAAAGAGACATGAGAATATGTAAAAACCACAAGTTCTTTGAATAAAGAATTTGTATGCAAATCTAAGCTACTATTTTCACCAATGTTTTTTGTCCCTCCAAAGAGAGATTCTATAGGAAGATCTATAGACAGCACTCCGTAACATCTGAAGTGAACCAGAATAAAACTGAATTAACTGAAGCTCTGGGAATGAAAGTATAGGTAGAGAGATCCACAAATCAACAGCACTTATCCCAAGATTAAGAATTTTGGGTATACTGCCCACCTTTTCACCAGCAACAACACACAGAGATTCAGTGTCTATACACTTCGAATTTCTTAGACATCTTTCCAAGAGGCGATTCAACTTCACCAAGAGATCTGACTGCCTGTGAAAACAGGAATGGGCTAATGTCAAGAAATGTAACACCAGGCATTAAAACAATAGCTCATCCCTGTTAGGCTTTCCTCTGGTTAAAGCAGTTTTTTAAAAAAAATAGATTTAAATACCTGCCAGGTTCAAAAGCTGGGGCAGCCATCTGCGAGAGTTCAAGGTTAAAAAAAAGAATACCTTCTGTTGCCCTATTGAGTTTTGGAGAAACAAGTTCACAGGAAACTTGTCCAAGAACTCTGCAAAAATAAAGTGCAAATCTGTTAACTAAATGTTCAGTATGATATATCCCTATGATTGAAGTTACACACAAAGTACAGTAGTAGAATATATACAGAAACAAAACATATATTGGCATACACAAAAACATTTATTACAATATTTACTATTCCACAGATTTTTAAGCGTCAATGACCATTACTCCTCTTTTCACAAATATTTAGTGATACAATCGGACATGCAACTTGAGACACCTTAAGTTTTCATATGGCATAGCTCACCAACATTATCTGACCAATATCTCCACAACTTCCAAATGAACATTAAAAATCAAACTCTCACATCACTCAGGAAAAGAAGAAAAGTAGGCCCTTCGCAATGACAACAAATGTCTAAGGAACAAATTCAGTGCAATCACTGCTGGCTGCATATATGATTCACAGAGATCAGAAACAACTATGTGTGGCTCGTGTTGACAGAAAATATATTCATGATTAAAAATATAAAGTGTAGTTATAAAACTAAAGTCCTACATTAAAGAAAATATACTTATTTGGGGCAGCTAAACAAAGTACTGTTCAGACTTCTTATGCTTTGTAAACTGAGCCAATAAAGTTCTTTTAAATTTCTATTGAGCTTATACCTAATTTGAATTGTTACCTTGTTTTCCCAAGCTCCACAATGCAGCACCCATAATCTGTTCCAAATGAAATCTTGATGTTCCTATAATCATAGGTTTGTCTGCCATCCAGCCGCTGTAAGCAGAACATTCATTCGTTTATTCCTAATACAAATATCTATCACTCTTTGCTAGACAGGCCCCGGGCTAAGAACTTAGAGGTAAGTGTGATACTAACTACTCCACATGGGAGAGTGGAAACTAGGTGCCCGGGTACTGACAGTCGCTGGCATGACCCGAGCCTTGAAAAGACCCCACCTGAGCCAAATAAATACTGGGGGCTTGGGGAAGCACTGGCGGCTACTCCTGGGGCTCCCCGGGCCTACGAGAGCTAAGTCCAAGCATCCAGGCCGCAAGGCTGCGAGCCGCCTGCAACCCAACCGCTGACGCGGCGCTAATTCCTAGTTTACCTTCTTCTCTTCAATGGCGCGGAGTAGAAAGCGGCGCTCGCAGTTTGACAGTGGCGTTTCCTTCATACTGTCAAATCAGGAGACCACCAAGTACTGGAATTCGCAGGGAAAACAGAACTCGAAACTCTTCACGCGCGCCCAGCTCGCACCGCGGCGCAGAGTATTGACGTCATCAAAGCGCGGTGGCTGAAGCTGAGAAAGCGGAGGCTAGCGGGGCGTCGCTAGTGCGCAAGCTCAAAGCAAAGTTACGCCTTCCTGACTGAATTCGCCCTGCTGTGAAGCAAAAGGAGGCAAAACTCAGAGAAAACCGGAAAGATCTGTTTCTTTTATTACAAAGTAAGGAGAATAGGCGGAGAAAGCAGTGGCAACCCACTCCAGTACTCTTGCCTGGAAAATCCCATGGACGGAGGAGCCTGGTGGGCTGCTGTCCATGGGGTCACGAAGAGTCGGACGCGACTGAGCGACTTCACTTTCACTTCTCACTTTCATGCGTTGGAGAAGGAAATGGCAACCCACTCCAGTGTTTTTGCCTGGAGAATCCTAAGGATGAGGGAGCCTGGTGAGCTGCCGTCCATTGGGTCGCACAGAGTCGGACACGACTGAAGCGACTTAGCAGCAGCAGCAGCAGCAAGCGAGAAAAGGACCCCGACAAAACCACCACTGATAGAAATTAATATCAGTAGAGCACTCTCACACTTCTATCTTCAGTTCTAGCGGAGTAGACTAGACGGTATTATTGCTGCTTGACAGATGAGGAGGTTGAGATGTGGCTACTAAAAAGCTGCTACACATTCATTGGAGAAACACTAGAATTGGAGAAACGCCGTTAAGTGAAGAGTAGGGGAAGGAAGAAAGTTGAGATGGTGAATTAGGGTACTACCGGCTGACCGTGTAACCTCGTAAGCCTTGAAAAGCTGACAAGAATTGAGAATATTCGCAGTTTGTAACTGATCGTGTTATACCTACCACTGACTGAAACAAAATTTTCTGTTTATTTCTTACAGCCTCCCCAGTTATTTTAAGGTATTAACCTCCTTTTATAGCAGGCGTAGAGGACTTTTAGTGTGTTCGTCTGCCAACCACTTGGCTTTTGGGGAGAGACAGAATCAAGAAGTACAGATCTTCCTCCACTTAGGGTAGAGTTATGTGCAGATAAAGCCATGTTAAGTCGAAAATGTATTAATACACCTAACCTAAGAATGTCATGGGTTAGCCCAGCCTGGCTTAAACTTGCTCAGAACACCTTCATTAGCCTACAGTTGTGCAAAGTCATCCAAGACAAAGACTACTTTATAATAAAGTGTTAAATATTACGTGCAATGTACTGAATATTGTCCTGAATGTGAAAAGCAACATAGATTTATGGGTACAAAACGGTTGTATCAGTTGTTTGTTGGTGGTTTAGCCACTAAGTCGTGTCCAACTCCTGTGACCCCATGGACAGTAGCCAGCCAAACTCATGTGTCTGTGGGATTTCCCAGGCAAGAAAACGAGTGGGTTGCCATTTCGTTTTCCAGGGGATTTTCCTGACCCAAGAATCAAACCCAGGATTTCTTGCATTTCAGGTGGACTCCTGGATGCCTAAGGGAGCTGTGGTTGCTACCAGTATTTGACATGACCATAGAGTATCTGACTACATATCCATTGCCTGGGGAAAGATGAAAACTTGTAAGTATGGTTTCTACATATTGCTTTCGAGCCATGGAAAAATGGAAAGTGGAACCATTGTAGTCCAGGACTGTCTGTAGTTAAAAGCAGGAATTAATTCCACACTGAGCCCAGATTCTGACTCTGCCCTTTAACTGTTCTGTGACCTTCACCAATGTAGCCTATATATTTCACTTTTATTCATCTGCAAAATAGCAATGATAAATTTATTGATTATGAGAAAAACAGGTTAGCACATGTCAAATGCTTAGAACAGGGCCTGGCTTGGAATTGGGCCCTGAATAATAGTATTCACATATTATTGTTGTTTTATTTGCTTTAGTAATAGGCAATGTAACTCCTGCACAGGCTCCATTCCACTTCTGTCTCTTCTCAAGTGTGTTTTTCTAACAGTGATGCATTATAGTCTCAATTTATACCACTTGTAATAGGTGGGCTCAATTAATTACTTCTGTTACTTGTGAGAGCTTCTTGTGTCCTAAGAATAATTCAAGAGCTGGGATAACAGAGTGGACAAGCTCCTGACCCTTAAAAAACTGTATATTCTCTTTGGAGGAGATAAACAATTAAAACATACACAAATAAAACAGTTTCACATACTAAATGTTATCTGAGAAGTCTATTTTAATAGGGCTAGGTGCTGGAAGAGGTCACTAGGTAGAGGTGACATCTGAGTTAAGTAAATCATTCATGATGAGAAGGCTCAGCCAGAATATCATCTGCAGGAGAGAAAAAGTCTTTCAAGAAGGACCCATGTGAACCAAGACTAAGGTAAGGAAGAGCTTGACATTGTCTGAAGACAGAAATTGTGAAGAAGGGAATTGAACAGATCTTATATCTACACATTCAGACAGCTGACTGATTTTTTAAAAGGGGCAAGGCAATTGCAGGATATAGGTCATTTAACAACACAATTCATGTTTATAGCTTTGCAACAGAACTCCTAGCTACTAAGTTTATCATTTAAATCTTGGGTTATTTTAGTGGGCATTTGGTAATTTCTCTTTCTTGTCAGAAAGGATATAGGCCTTTACTGAAATAGTCTGTCCTTTCCTGGAAAACAACTTGGTGATAGAAAAAGAATGGACTTTGACTTCAGATGAACTTCAGATCAAATGGACTCTAGGTGAATTAAATAATCTTCAGCTTCTGTGTCTTTAGGTTGGAAACAATTGCTTTGTGTTAAGTGGTCTGAATGAAAGCCTCTGACATGTTTTTGACATAATAGCTATTCAAATTGTTAGTTTCCTTCCTTTTTTGATTTGGCAAGGCTTTTCATGAAACTGCCCCAATATACCATGTCTGATCGCTATTCTGAGATTGCTGCTTGAATACTTTGCCTATGTTTGCCTACCTTTCCCCTGTGCCCCTTCCACTTTTATATCATTTCCATCATTCCTTCCTTCTTTAGTATTATAGGATTGTAATTTTATCACTTGAGCATTTGCCTTTTATTGGAGTCAATCCAAAAGTGTATAAGCCATTTCCACTCCCATCTACATACTATTATGAAATATATTTACTTCATAACCTTGTTTTTAGTAAGAAATTTTTGAAATGCCCAAGGAATATATTTGTTTGCTTTCAGGGGGAAATCCTTTTGTAATTTGAGAAGAGATTCAGATAATGTTGTACATTCTGCCCCTTAAAAAGAATCAGTTTGAGTCAGTATTTTGACCTAGATGATCCATCTAAGTATAACCTGGTTTTCAACAAAATCTTTCAGTATAGATCTTCTCTCCTCTTTATTGGACATCTGTTGCTTTGTCTGATCAGGATTCTTCTGTTTCTTGGTAAAGTGCCTTTTCCTGACCCTACGTGATTCTGGTGTTATTGTTAATAGCAGGCGTGGGTGTGATCAGGCCCTGGTAATTGTAGAACCCCATCCCCTCTCTCCTCATTGACTGTACACCCAGGCTGGGCCAAAAGAATTCCTCCATCAGTCTCGAACATGTGAACTCTGAGAGAGAATAGGTCTTTCCTTCTCTAGGATTATAAACACTAAGGTTCATGAAAGTCTAGAACTATGAGGGGCCATCTTGCCACCACAGGGAGAGAACTTGTTTGAAGATATTCTCTAGAAGAGAGAGAGAAGTAGATCCTTTACGTAGAAGTAGCTTGTACCAATTTTGGGGCTTCCCAGTTGTGAGTCAATACATTTGAGTTGGTCTTTTGTTAAATGTGTCCAAAAGAATAGTGACCACATATACTTCTATAAGAAGTGTATAAAGATAGCCATATTGTATTAACCTTCATAGCACCCACTGAGATTGGTGGAGTACCTTGTGAAGAAGTGGATGAAAGGCCTATTTCATAGCACATCTGGTGAAAGAAACCAATGGGCAGATCTCAGAATAAACAAATGGAAACTTACGCTTTATTTACTGTATAACATAATATATCTGCTATGCAATTTGCCCTATATAGAAATTGGTTTTCTATAAATTATCATGGAAAGAAATAATGCAAAATGTTAAGATGATTATTTCTATATAGTGGGATTTGAGGAAATTTTTCTTTTCCTTTTGAATTTTTTCTTCTATGAATTTCCCAAATCTTCGGTATAAGGCATGTGAGTAGCTTTTATGATCAGAAACAGTTAAAAGCAATATCTTTTCTTGTTCTGACACATTTTATTATTTCTTTATTTAAAGGAATTTTGGCATTCAAACATTTTATCAGAGATATTTGTTTTGCTGTTTTTCAAGATTTAAACAGGAAGCTACATGATCAACATCTGAAAAGATTTTACACCTTGACAACTCCTATAGTGTGAATGTTTGTGTCTTGCCAGATTCATATGTTGAAATCCTAATCTCCAATGTTGATAGTGGTTGAAGGTGGGGCCTTTGGGAGATGAGGTAAGCGTGGTGCCCTCCTGAATGAAATTAGTGCCCTTATTACAGAGGTCCCACAAAAGCTCCTTCCACCATGTGAGGATACTATAGGAAGTCTGCAGCTTAAAGAAGATGGTGGCACAACCGTCAGGGTGCCATGGTGGCCACGGTGGCACACTGATTTCAGGCTTCCAGTCTCCTGAACTACGAAAAATAAATTTCTGTTGTTTATAAGCCACCCAGTCTGCAGTATTTTCATTATAGCAGCTTGAATGGATTAAGACAACAACAGTTGAACACTAGTAAGTCACATGTAATATATACTTTCCTTCCATATTTTTTACTTCATGTAATAAAAACCTTGAGCTTATCAAGTTTTGTTCTGGTTTCTATTGAATAATTGAAAGAGTTTCTGCTTCCATTCTTATCATTCACTATGCCAGGAATCTATCTCTTCTGTTATTATTAAGCTCTTCTATATGTTCAGAGGAATTAAGTCTTCAGCTTGTCATAAATACAACAAAATGAGGGGGAAGAGATGCAGGGGACCTGTTGATTTTCAGTGCACTCAGACTACTGTAATACATGGGTAATCCTATGCCAAAGAAAATTATACATATGGCTCTGTCTCAGGCATGTAACTGAAGTCCTTTGACTCATTCTCTTCTATAAAAATAAGATTCATACTCATTGATAAAAATCTGTAGGAAAATACTTCTGGCTTTAAAGATTGAGGAGGGTGTGCAAACCAAGGAATGTGGGCAAGCCACTAGAAGCTGGAATAGGCAAGAAAAGGGATTTTCCTCTAGAGCCTCCTTTCCAAAATGAAAGTGGCCTTGGGGACATATTTTAGATTTCTTACCTCTAAAACTTAACTTACAAAACTGTAAGATAGTAAATGTTATGTTGCTTTAAGCCATTAAGTTTGTAATAATTTGTTAACAGCAGCAATAGGAAACTAGCATAGATTGCCAGATAAAATACAAAATGCTAATTTACAATTGAATTTCAAATACACAATAGTTTTTTGGTGTTTTGTTTGTTTAGTATGAAAAGGGAAAAGTGAAGTTTAGTTTCTCAGTCATGTCTGACTCTTTGCAACCCCATGGACTCTATAGCCTTCCATTCTCCAGGGGATGGTTTCGACCCAGGGATCGAACCTGGATTTTCCACACTGCAGGCAGATTTTCTACCATCTGAACCACCAGGGAAGTGAAGTGAAGTCGCTCAGTCGTGTCCAGCTCTGCAACCCCATGGACTGTAGCCTACCAGGCTTCTCCATCCATGGAATTCTCCAGGCAAGAATACTGGAGTGGGTTACCATTTCCTTCTCCAAGGGATCTTCCCGACCCAGGGATCGAACCTGCGTCTTCTGCATTGGGGGCAGACACTTTAACCTCTGAGCCACCAGGGAAGCCCATGTCCAATTTGTTTTCCAAATATTTCTATAGGGCATACTTATACTGAAAAAAAAATTCTTTGTTGTATATCTGAAATTCAAATGTAACTGGGCATCCATATTTTAAACTAAATCTGGCCACCCTAAACTATTATAGTTTGCCTTATTATTCACATATGTATTAATTTCTATCTCTAGTTTTATATGTGAAGTTTTATTAAAGGAAGATGCTTATGTTCATCATAAGCTATATTGTTATGGGGAGTCATAGTATTCACAAAGCAATTTTTACCTGAATATTTTTCATTGCAGTGTGAAGATACATAGTTACTGTTGTTGTTCATTCTCCAAGTTGTGTCCAACTCTTTGTAATCCCATGGACTGCAGCACCCCAGGCTCCTCTGTCCTCTACTGCCTCCTGGAGTTTGCTCAACTTCATGTTCATTGAGTCAATGATGCTATCTAATGATTTCATCCAAGCACATAGCTAAAAGTATTGGTTGGCAAAGGCTCTTTTTTGTATGCTTGTAGGAAGGAAAGTTATGACCAACCTAGATAGCATATTTAAAAGCAGAGACATTACTTTGCCAACAAAGGTCCGTCTAGTCAAGGCTATGGTTTTTCCAGGGGTCATGTATGGATGTGAGAGTTGGACTGTGAAGAAAGCTGAGCGCCAAAGAATTGATGCTTTTGAACTGTGATGTTGGAGAAGACTATTGAGAGTCCCTTGGACTGCAAGAAGATCCAACCAGTCCATCCTAAAGGAGATCAGCCCTGGGTGTTCATGCTAAAGCTGAAGCTGCAGTACTTTGGCCACCTCATGTGAAGAATTGACTCATTGGAAAAGACTTTGATGCTGGGAGGGATTGGGGGCAGGAGGAGAGGGGGACGACAGAGGATGAGACGGCTGGATGGCATCACTGACTCAATGGACATGAGTTTTAGTGAACTCCGGGAGTTGGTGATAGACAAGGAGGCCTGGCGTGCTGCAGTTCACGGGGTCGCAAAGAGTCGGACACACTGAGTGACTGAACTCAACTGAGAAACTTCTCTGGGTGCAATAGGAAAGCCTACAGATAATATCTCATAATTTTAAAACTATAATGTGTCTGATAGATCGTTAAGTATAGGACTTGGAAAGTCAAATGATTCACAGGTTATAAATGAGTGAAGCTGGTCAGTTTGGGACTCAGGAAGTGATGGGGACTATGGTGATCTACACGGGACATGCCCTGTCTAAATGTATCAAAAAATCATTAAAACTTTCTGAGAGCAAAACAAAACATGTGCTTTTAGTTTGCTTAGTCTCCCCCTCCTAGTCTTCATCACCCTAGTCCATCCAAATAAGCTCTTATTCTAAGTAAATGTAGTGTATTTGATAAGTAGATGCAGCCTTCTGAGCAGTTCCTTATTCCCTTTCAGCCAGATTGTTGGTCCCAAGCTCCTATATAAATTCCAGAACGTCTACTGAGATTTAATCTTTAAAAACCATCAAAATTCTTGTATCTTCTAAATGTGATCCACTGCCTGGTAGCATCAATATCAGCAGTTGACAATCCAAATTCTCAGGCCCCACTGCAGACTTACTGAATCAGAATCTTTGCAGAAGAGTCCCTGCAGTCTGTTTTAACAACTTCTCTAAGTGATTCCTACACGCACTAAAGTCAGAGAAGCCCTGATCTAAGTGTCTTAGGGAAAAAAAGGTACATCCAATTCTGGCACATAGCCCTGGGATTCCCAATCTGTTTTGTGCAGAATGTGCCTGCAGTCGTCATCCACTCCCCTCTCCCCAGGAGATACTGCTGGAGGACTCACAGATTTCTGGAGTGAGGTAGAGACAGAGAAGGTTTTATGGACCTCGTACTATTGGTGACAGCAAAGTTGTGACTTCCTTAGGATGATTTCCAACTTGCTCTTTACTCAGGAGAACTTTCAGCCACAATCTAAACCTGAGCTATGTTTTAGCAGCATGAATTTTTAAAAACTTAATAGACATAGTTAAGAGCACAGCAAGACTGAGTGGAAAACACACAGTTCCTATATACCTCCCCTCCAAGTATACATACAACTTCCCCACCGTCAACATCCCCTATCCATGTGCTATATTTATTACAGATGAGGAATCTACATCAGTATCACCAAAAGTTCATAGTTTATTTTATGGTTCACTTTTTATGTGCATTTTGTGGGTTTTGACAAATGTATAATGATATATATGGGCTTCCCTGGTAGCTGTCAAAGAATCCTCCTGCAATGCAGGAGACCCTGGTTCGATTCCTGGGTCAGGAAGATCCTCTGGAGAAAGGATAGGCTACCCACTCCAGTATTCTTGGGCTCCCCTGGTGTCTCAGCTGGTAAACAATCCACCTGCAGTCCAGGGGACCTAGGTTCGATCCCTGGGTTGGGAAGATCCCCTGGAGAAGGGAACGGCTACTCACTCCGGTACTCTGACCTGAAGAATTCCACAGGATATAGTCCATGGGGTCACAAAGAGTCAGATAATGACATGTATCCACTATTATCATATCATACAAAATAGTTTTACTGCCCTAGAAGTTATTTGTGATCTGCCTAGTCATCTAGTCATCCTTCCTTCTCCCCTAACCCCTGGAAACAATTGATCTTTTTACTGACTCTTTTTTGCCTTTTCCAGAATGTCATATGATTGGAATCATACAGAATTTGGCCTTTCCAGGTTGGCTTCTTTAACTTTGCAATATGCATTTAAGGTTCTTCCGTGTCTTTTTGTGGCTTGATCGTTCATTACTTTTCATTACTGAATAATCCATTGTAAGGATGTTCCACATATTGCCTATCCATCCACCTATTGAAGGATGTCTGCATTGCTTATAATTCCTTATTGTTGAGTTCTTTGCATATTTTGGATAATAGAACTTCAGCAGATTTGTCTTTTGCATTATTTTCTCTCAGTCTGTGGCTTGTCTTCTCATTGACAATGTCTTTCACAGAGAAATTTTTAATTCTAACAAAATTCAATGTATCAGAATTTATTTTGTGGATTGTTTCTATAGTGTTGTAGCTAAAAATTCACCTCCAGTCCCAAGATTATCTAGATTGTCTCCTGTGTTCTGTGCATTGTGTACTTTTTCTAGTCGAGCCCTAGAGTATAAATGATAGTTATTTTAAATTCCTAGATTGATCATTCCAATATCTTTGCTATAACTGAGACTGGTTCTGATGTTTGCTCTGTCTCTTCAAACTGTACTTTTTGTCTTTCAGTATGCCTTGTAAAGTTAGACATCATGTGTAGGATAAAAGGAACTGAGGTATATAAGTACTTTGTGATGTGTTGGTAGGGTGTGTGGGAGAAGAGCATTCTATAATCTCACATTTTGGTCTCAGATTTTTAGCGAGCCAGCGTGACCTTTACAAGTGGTCCTTAGGTGATACCATAAGGCTGGGAGGGATGAAGCTGGGTCTTTTCTCTTTCCCCAGATTAGTGAAGCTATGGTAAAATCCCAATCTGTTGGGCTCTGCTTACATACTTGCTTCGTTGCATCAGTCATATCTGACTCTGTGACGCTATGGACTGTAGCCCACCAGACTCCTCTGTCCATGGGATTCTCCAGGTGAGAATACTGGAGTGGATTGCCATTTCCTTCTGCAGGTGATCTACCCAACTCAGGAATCGAACCCATGTCTCCTGTAGTTTCTATTGATATGTGTTTCTAAGAATAGAGTTTCTGCTCTAGTAAATTGTGGTTTTCTGTATCTGCCTGGCTGCCTGGCCAAATTCTGTGGCAGTGGCTTATCCTGTGACCTCATTTGTATGATAAATCTAAGAAAAGTTATTGACTTAGTTTGTTCAGCTTTCTTCTCATTGTATGAACAGGGATGGCATTTCTAAGCTGACTGTGTTGGACCAGAAACTGGAAGTTGTATAACATAAAAACTTAAATAGATTTTTTAAATTTGATAAACATGAATATAACACTTTCTATACCCCAAGGCCTGATTTAATGTGTTATAAATATTAATTCTAATAATTAACCTGTGTTGTTGTTCAGTCATATCCAACTCTTTGCGACCCCATGGACTGCAGCATGCCAGGCTTCCCTGTTCTTCACCATCTCCCAGAGATTGTTCAAACTCATGTCCATTGAGTTGGTGATGCCATCCAACCATCTCTTCCTCTGTCATCCCCTTCTCCTCCTGCCTTCAGTATTTCCTAGCATCAGAGTCTTTTCTAATGAGTCAGCTCTTCACATCAGGTGGCCAAAGTATTGGAGTTTCAGCTTCAGCATCAGTCCCTCCATTGAATATTCAGGATTGATTTCCTTTAGGATGGACTGGTTGAGTCTCCTTGCAGTCCAAGGGACTCTCAAGAGTCTTCTCCAACACCACACTTCAAAAGCATCAATTCTTTGGTGTTCAGCTTTCTTCACAGTCCAACTCACATCCATACATGACTACTGGAAAAACAACAGCTTTGACTATATGGATCTTTGTTGGCAAAGTAATGTCTCTGCTTTTTAATATGCTATCTAGGCTTGTCATAGCTTTTCTTCCAAGGACTAAGTGTCTTTTAATTTCATGGCTGGAGTCACCATCTGCAGTGATTTTGGAGCTCAAGAAAATAGAGTCTCTCAGTGTTTCCATTGTTTGCCCATCTATTTGTCATGAAGTGATGGGATTGGATGCCATGATCTTGGTTTTTTGAATGTTGAGTTTTAAGTCAGATTTTTCACTCTTTCCTCTTTCACCTTCAACTAAAGATGCTCTTTCATCTTTCAACTAAAGATGCTCTTTAGTTCCTCTTGGCTTTCTGCCATAGGTTGTGGCATCTGCATATCTGAGATTACTGATACTTCTCCTGGCAATCTTTATTCCAGCTTGTGCTTCATCCAGCCTGATATTTCACATGATATACTCTGCATATAAGTTAAATAAGCAGGGTGACAATATATAGCCTTGACATACTTCTTTCCCAATTTTAACCAGTTCGTTGTTCCATGTCTGGTTCTAACTGTTGCTTCTTGACCTGCATAAACATTTCTCAGGAGGCAAATAATGTGGTCTGGTATTCTCACCTCTTTATGAATTTTCTACAGTTTGTTGTGATCCACATAGTCAAAGACTTTAATGTAGTCAATGAAGCAGAAGTAGGTCTTTTTCTGAAATTCTGTAGTTTTTTCTGTAATCCAATGCATGCTGGCAATTTGATCTCTGATCCCCCTGCCTTTTCTAAAACCAACTTGAACATCTGGAATTTCTCAGTTCACATACTTTTGAAGCCTAGCTTGAAGCATTTTGAGCATTACTTTGCTAGCATGTGAAATGAATGCAATTGTGTGGTAGTTTGAACATTCTTTGGCAGTGCCTTTCTTTGGGACTGGAATGAAAACTGACCTTTTCCAGTCTTGTGGCCACTGCTGAGTTTTCCAAATTTGCTGGAATATTGAGTGCAGCACTTTAACATGAGGTAGGTAAAATTATCTGTTTTACAGATGGGGAAACCCAGGGCACAGAGAAACTGAGTGATTTTTTTCCCTTAAGGTTACACAGCTAGTAAATCATACATCCAGCATTCATACCCAAACAGTCTGTCTCAGGAGACTGTGTTCATAGCTACTATACCATTGTGCTTCTTGTAAATGGGAATCCATGTCTATGCTAAATGTGTGAACTTCACTTTAACACTGAACCTGCTTATTTTTTCTCTCTGTGAGGATCTTAACTTTCCTCACTCGATTACTTTGCCTTTGACATCTGTATAGATAAGAAAGGTACTACCATGGGCAGAGGAGCCTGGTGGGCTACAGTCCATGAGGTCTCAAAAGAATCCAATGCGAATTAGTGACTAAACAGCAACAAAATTATTAGATTATCAAACTCAATTTTTTATGCTTAGATTTGACACATAGTTAGAAGTACAACCAAGAGGTAGGGCACATTAATGCAAAGAGACGTGAGCTCCAGCTGTAATCCCAAAGCTTGCATACAGGCAAGAGCGATTAACAAGCAGTAGAAGAAGCTGCATGTACAGAAGTAGTGACCGTTCTTGACTGAGAGCCTCTTACAGACTATATCATTTGTACAACATTCCCCTCTCTCCTTTAGCCCAGAGTTCAAGGACGCTGCACCTACATAATGACCAATTCTTCATTCAAATTTATGACTTTAGGAAAAAAGTTCCTACCTTTTCTTGTTTTCACCCTGTTTTCCTCTTTTTTAAGTTGCCTAGGGAGAAATGCTTAGGTTGTTTCAGAAGCAGAAGCGTTAGCAGTAGTGGGAATACACTAGATGATGCTGACTCTCCAGTGACGTATTAGTGGACAACCAAGGCCAAAAGGTGGTATCAGGTGGCCTGGTGTCTTTCACAAGAAATATGGTTTTATCTTGAGATAGTACTTCAGTGGTAGACAGCTTTTAAGATGACCCCCAGTGATCCCCACCTGCTTGCATTCAGGGCCTGTGTAATCCTCTCCCTTTGAGTGACTTGCATCTGGCCAGCAGAAAATCTCAGCACCAAGGGGATGACGCTTCTGTGATATTAGATGGACTGCAGTTTCCATCCTTCCAGCAGGTTCTCTCTTGTGTTGGTTTTGATGATTCAGATTTCTATGATGATGCAAAGTTTCATGTGGCAAGGAACTAAAGGTGTCCTCCAGCCAGGAGCCTAGCAGATATTGAAACCCACAATCCACAGCACAAGTAGAACTGAATACTACCAACAATCACATAAGTGATTGTGGAAACAGATGCATCTCAGATTAAGCTTTCAGATGAGAACCCAGCCCTGGCTGACTCTTTTTCTTTTTTGTTGCACTGAGTCTTCGTTGCTGCACTCAGGCTTCTCTAGTTGCAACAGGTGGGACCTGCTCTCTAGCTGTGGTACACAGGCTTCTCTTTGTGGTGGCTTCTCTTATCAGCAGAGCACGGGCTCTAAGGTGTGCGGACTTCACTGGCTTTGGCACGCAGCTTAGCTGCCCTGTGACATGTGAGATCTTACCAGACCAGGGATTGAACCAATGGCCTCTGCACTGCAAGCTTGATTCTTAACCACTGGACCACCAGGGAATTGCTCTGGCTGATATCTTGACTGCAGCCTTTAGAGAGAATTGTAAGCAGGCCCAGCTGAGCTCTGTCTGTATTCCTGATGTCACAGAAACTGTGAGATAATAAATGTGTGTTGTTTAAGCTGCTAAGAAAGAATAGACAGCTAGTTCCATTTCTACCACAAATTCTTCTCAGTAAGCATTACTTTTGGATTTCAAATTCCACTGGCCTCGTCTCATCTTTGCCAACAAAGGTCCGTCTAGTCAAGGCTACAGTTTCTCCAGTGGTCATGTATGGATGTGAGAGTTGGACTGTGAAGAAAGTTGAGCGCCGAAGAATTAGTGCTTTTGAACTGCGGTGTTGGAGAAGACTCTTGAGGGTCCCTTGGACTGCAAGGAGATCCAACCAGTCCATCTTAAAGGAGATCAGTCCTGGGTGTTCATTGGAAGGACTGATGTTGAAGCTGAAACTCCAATACTTTAGCCACCTCATGCGAAGAGTTGACTCATTGGAAAAGACCCTGATGCTGGGAAAGATTGAGGGCAAGAGAAGAAGGGGACGACAGAGGATGAGATGGCAGGATGTCATCACCGACTTTGATGGACATGAGTTTGGGTAATCTCCAGGATTTGGTGATGAACAGGGAGGCCTGGTGTGCTGCGATTCATGGAGTCGCAAGGAGTCGGACACTACTGAGTGACTGAACTGAACTAAATCTCATCTTTTGGAAAGAAAGAAATGCAAAGAAAACTCTATTTGATATTTTTTGCAACCTTCGAATCCATCAAAATGTTGCTAGAATATTTTATGAAGAAGTTTGTAAAACATAAAATGTCAGATCTATATCATTGACATGTGCTTTCTTTAGTGATTAGGAAAATTTTTAATGATCTTTAAGAGGTGGCATGAAAGGAAAGCATAGTTTGCATTTCAGGAATCTTGTTTTAGCTAAGTATTACTGGATTAGAACTATAATGTCTACCTCTGAAAATATAAAAGGCAGGGAAACGTGACTTCTAATGTGCAAATGGAAAATCTTTGACCAATTTTGCTTTTACTTAAGAAAACAAAAGTAAAACGAAACAGCCTGAAAGGGTAACTTATTGAAGCTCACTGACAAACAATTCATTCAGAATGGAATTTTTTATTTGATCGGATAATGTTATCTGAAAAAGTAAAATGATATCCGGAGCTCTGTTATGAGAGTGTGCACATGTATGTGTGCATGCACACTCAGTCGTGCCTGACTCTTCACGACCCCATAAGCAGTAGCCCACTAGGCTCCTGTCCATGGGATTTCCAAGGCGAGAATGCTGGAGTAGGTTGTGAAAGAAATAGTATCTGCTTATAAATAGGGTCTGGAAGGAAGACTGAAATTTGTAGAGATTATATATTATATCTGATCATGGTAGTTTTATTCAATCTTTGTTTCTGATACTACTGATAAGTTAGATTGTATAACAAGCATATGTAAGAATTCAATTATTTATAGAGATATTTTTTGTCAGCATATGACATACCAGGGTTTATTCTAAATACTGGGATAATGTAGTAAAACAAAATATACAAATCCCTTGGAGTGTTTGTTACAGAGACTGGTGGACACTAAAGGAATCAACAAATAAGCAAATGAAAAATGCCTGGCAGGGGTGAGTGATAGAAAAAAAGTAAAGCCCAGCCAGGCATGGGTAAGGGAGAGTGGCTAGGAGGTTACTGTGAGGTCAGCATCGTCATGAAGATGGCCTCCCCAGTGATGAGGCGTTTGAGGAAACCTGGAATGAGGGCAATGAATGATTAAGTCAGTGGACTTTAGCAATCAAAATAACCAAAGAGGCTATAAAGAGGCTTGCTGGAAACAAGCAGGGTGACGTCTTTGAGGTTCTTTAGCAAGTATTTAGTACCCTTGGATGTGGTTTCTTTTTTTTTTTTTTTATTTTTTAAATTTTAAAATCTTTAATTCTTACATGCATTCCCAAACATGAACCCCCCTCCCACCTCCCTCCCCATAACATCTTTCTGGGTCATCCCCATGCACCAGCCCCAAGCATGCTGCATCCTGCGTCAGACATAGACTGGCGATTCAATTCACATGATAGTATACATGTCAGAATGTCATTCTATATGGAGTTTAATGGATCAGTTCAGTTCAGTTCAGTCGCTCAGTCGTGTCCAACTCTTTGCGACCCCATGAATCGCAGCACGCCAGGCCTCCCTGTCCATCACCGACTCCCGGAGTTCACTCAGACTCACGTCCATTGAGTCCGTGATGCCATCCAGCCATCTCATCCTCTGTCATCCCCTTCTCCTCCTGCTCCCAATCCCTCCCAGCATCAGAGTCTTTTCCAATGAGTCAACTCTTCTCATGAGGTGGCCAAAGTACTGGAGTTTCAGCTTTAGCATCATTCCTTCCAAAGAACACCCAGGGCTGATCTCCTTCAGAATGGGCTGGTTGGATCTCCTTGCAGTCCAAGATCTCCAATTACCTGATTTGAATTCCAGATCTTCAACTTGCTAGCTGGGTGATCCTGGACAGGTTGTAAACCTCTCTGAAAAAAAAAATGGGGCTCATAATACCCTAATAAAGTGGTCATGAGGACTGAATAATATGTGAAAAGCATTTAGGACAGGCCTCAGTTCATATTTAACAGTAATAAACACTGCCTATGGCTCTTAGTAAACTTACTCTGTTACAATATTCTTCTTTTTAATTTTATTGAAGTGTTGTTGATTTACAATGTTGTGATAATTTCTGCTGTACAGTAAAGTAAATCAATTGTATATATTCTTTTTCATTTTCACAGGATATTGAATATAATTCCCTGACCTATAGTGTAGGAGCTTGTTTTTTATCAATCTTATGTGTAATAGTTTACATCTACTAACCCCAAACTCCCAGTCCTTCTTTCCCCCACCCCTCCTTTGCAAGCACAATTATGTTCTCTATGTCCATGAGTCTGTTTCTGTTTCATAGATATTTTCGTTTGTGTCATATATTAGATTCCACATATAAATGATATCATATGGTATTTGTCTCTTTCTGAGTTGCTTCTCTTAGTATGATAATCTCTAGTTCCATCTATGAGAATGGCATTCTTTCATTCTTTTTAATGCCCAAGTAATATTCCATACTGGAATAGGAAATGGCAACCCACTCCAATATTCTTGCCTGGAGAATTCCATGAACAGAGGAGCCTGGAAGGCTAAAATCATGAGGTCGCAAAGAGTTGGACATGACTGAGCACACACAAAATTTTCCATACAGTATTCATTTTTTTTATTAAATTAAGTCAACACATGTGACTCTCCAGACATATAACCATATGCCTTTGATATATGAGGGCTGTAGCCTTCAAATTTGCAAACCCAATTTCCTCAATAGCTTTTCTGGCATCTAGGAAAGTTTCAGCACAAGATCCCAGAAATACCTTCCCAAACAACTTAGGTATAAAGTACATTGTTAAAACAAAGGTATAAAGAAGTGTGTGGATATCAAGGATTCTTCAAAATCATTTAAGAATCCCACACACTTTTAAAAATATAAATTTATGGTTGTTCAGGGCATGGGCTTTGATCTCAGCAGGGGATTTAGATCCTGGCTAGAGGAACTGTAATGTTTTGGATATGTCATCTTACTTCTCCAAAGTGGAGTTGTTACAGCTGACATTCTTAGAATTTATTATGCACCAGATACTTTTTTAAGACGTGTACATACATTGGCTCATTTAATCTTCACAGCCCCTTTTGAAGGGAGTTACTATTATTATCATCATGTTACAGATGATCAACACAAGGCAGAGATCAAGTGACTTTTCAAGGTCACACAGCCATTTAAGTGATAGAGTCAGGATTTGAAAGGATGCTATCTGGCTTCAAGTCTGTGCACTTAAGCCATACACGCCACTGCGTCTTGATAACAACAGTTTCTACCTCATAGGTTCAGTTCAGTTCAGTCCCTCAGTCATGTCTGACTCTTTGCAACACCGTTGACTGCAGCACACCAGGCTTCCCTGTCCATCACCAACTCCAGAGCTTCCTCAAACTCATGTCCATCGAATTGGTGATACCATCCAACCATGTCATCCTCTGTCGTCTCCTTCTCTTCCTGCCTTCAATCTTTCATAGCCTCAAGGTCTTTTCCAGTGAGTCATTTCTTTGCATCAAGTGGCCAAAGGATTGGAGTTTCACCTTCAGCATCAGGTGAGTGAGTGAGTGAGTGAAGTCGCTCAGTCGTGTCTGACTCTTTGCGACCCCATGGACTGTAGCCTACCATGCTCCTCTGTCTATTGGATTTTCCCAGCAAGAGTACTGCAGTGGGTTGCCATTTCCTTCTCCAGAGGATCTTCCGGATCCAGGGATTGAATTGTGTTAAAACAAGTGGTGTATAAGCACTTAGCACGGTGCAAGACACGGAGTAAGTGCTCAGTAAATATTTGTCACAAGTCATAGTAAATTATAGTGAGAAGAAAACCTGCATGCTCTGTTATAGGTGGCTCTAGTGGTAAAGAACCCACCTGCCAATGTAGGAGATGTAAGAGACAGACATGAGTTCAATCCCTGGGTTGGGAAAATCCCCTGGAGAAGGAATGGCAACCCACTGCAGTATGTTTGCCTGGAGAATCCCATGGACAGAGGAGGCTGGCAGGCTACAGTCCATAGGGTAGCAAAAAGTCGGACACAAATGAAGTGACTTAGCAAGCACACATGCTCTACTGTGGCTGAATAGTTAGATTATTTTTACTTTTTAAGCTTCCTTTGTGTGTGTCATCAGCTTTGCAAATCCATTAGTCTAGTAACCCGATTTTGTTAGAACATTGACTTAGCTAGTGAAATTTGTTTGTGCTGAGCCCATGGTGGTTCCTGATGATCACCTCTTATTTTTCTAAATGCTCGCAGACCATCTGTTTGAGACTCTATTTTAGGATTTTGCTTGCAATCAGTGTCAAGCTCATAATTTACATATTTGCCTTTTTTCATTCTTTTGGAATTTGGGAGACCTCTAGCTCTCTTCAGGGTGAAAATCTGGTTTATGTTACTAGTATACTTCATTAGTGATGAAAACTGTTAGAAATTTTCTACATAATTTCAATTTTTTGTTAAAGTAATGAGATATCTGTGGTGTTCTCAAAGAGCGTTTGAATCATACAACTAGCAACTCTCCTATTTCAAACCCATGGCTGTATCAAACTGTGGGGCTGATCCAGCATAAAATAAGATTACTCATCTGTTAGAGGAAATTTTCCAGCAGGAACAGAAAAATTTAGGTAGGATATGAGTCATATGATCTGACATTCATCTGCTATCTAAATAAATCCTATTTCTTTTAACTAAACCATATGCTTTAAAGGAGTAAAAAAAAAGAAAGAAAATGTAAAATTTTTATACATTGAATCCTTTGACCAATTAGGACTTTTAGACATTTGAATTTCTAAGTTATAGTTGGACTTCAAAAATGTGTCATTTGTCTTCTTTGTAGTAAACCTTTTCAACTGCATGTTTTCCTTAATTTCTGATCATCTAAATATAGCAAAGGAATTAAGGTATGCATGTTTGTGTCTATAAATGATATTGTTTAGATCAAAAGCTAGCAGTAAAAGTTCTTAAATGTTCAAATGTATAGTCCAGGGTCTCCTTTCTTAAATTTTCCAAAGGGCAAGTGAGTTATTAGAGACAAAAATGACAAGTCCTAACTTCAGTTGGTCAGGTCAGCATTTTATTAACACAGTGTGCTTTTGAAATGATAAGTGGCATCCATTTCCATACCATAGCTGGAATCCAGGTACCACTGAAATGGATTATGCCTTGGTCACCAAACTTTAAGTTGCCCACCACCCCTGTTTTATCTTTTGGTCTGATGAAGGCTATAGGTAAGTTGCAGTGCAACTACAAAGGATAGTTGTGGGAAAAGAAGAAAAACAAGACAGACCAGAGATGGTGGATCTTAGAAGAACCCTAACCTATTATTTGAGGATTTAAAGTCTGTGTGAGTATATGTATATGCATGTAAGTGTTTGTGTGTGTGTATGAAATTTAGATTGACTTACACCTCCTTGCTGTTAAAACCGATGAAATCTGAATTCTCTTGCTTGGTTTTTCAATAGCATTTGATGTCATTTGTCTTCTTGAGATACTTCTTTCCCGTGACTTTTGTGACCTTCTTGAAATACTTTTTTCTCTTTGTTGTTGTTGTTTGAGTTGCCCAGTCATGTCCTACTCTGTGACCCCATGGTCTGCAGCACACCAGGCCTCCCTGTCCCTCACCATCTCCTGAAGTTTGCCCAAGTTCATGTCCATTGCATTGGTGATGCCATCCAGCCATGTCATCCTCTGATGCCCTCTTCTCCTTCTGCCCTCGTTATTTCCTAGCATCAGGGACTTTTCCAGTGAGTCAGCTGTTGTCATCAGATGACCAAAATGCTGGAGTTTCAGCTTCAGTATCAGTCCTTCCAATGAATATTCAAGGTTGATTTCTCTTAAGATTACTGGTTGGATCTCCTTGCAGTCCAAGGGGCTCTCAGGAGTCTTCTCCAACACCACAGTTCAAAGGCATCAATTCCTTGGCGATCCACCTTCTTTACAGTCCAGCTATCACAACCATAGTGACTTCTAATTCATCTGATTCACCTGTTTGGCCATTCCTTTTCAATCCCTTGTGGGGATTCCCCTTCCTCACTTCATTTGTTAAGTGTCTGTGTGTCATGGGATTCTGTCCCAGAGAATGTCTCCATTTGTATACTCTCAGTTTTCCACTTCCATGGTTTCATTGACCAGCTATCTGCTGATTACTCCCAAATATACTGTGCCACCTCTGACCTCTTCTGGACTCTGAAGGTCTCTAAATGTTCTATGGACATTTGAAAGTTATTTTGTCTACAACTGAACTTGTTATCTTTCTTCCCAACCTATTCTTCCTTATAGTCTCTCTAGCAAATGCCAATACCCTGGTTGCTGGTAAGCCAGAGTGGCATTCTCATATCCTTTCTCGCTACACCCACGTCTCTCATAAATCACCAATTCCAGTTGTTGACATCTGCTTGAACACCTAACCCATTTGTTTTTTTCTGATGCTATCATCATGACCAAAATTCAGGTTGCTGTTTTCTTTTGCATAAATTATTGTGCCAGCCACAAACATGGCCTCCTGGTCTTCAGTCTTTCTTCTTCAAGTTCATTTTCTGCATTATGATGCTTCCCAAACACAAAGCTAACCATGCTGTTTTACATAACAACCAATGACTTCCCATTGGTTTTAAGATAAATTCCAAACCCTACACTGTGGTTTCCAGTGCCTTTTCTAATTCTTGTTTGTTTGTTCAGTCGCTCAGTCACATCTAACTCTTTGCAACCCCATGGACTGCAGCATGGCAGGCTTCCCTGTCCCTCACCATCTCCTGGAGCTTGCTCAAACTCATGTCCATTGGGTCAGTGATGCCATCCAGCCATCTCATCTTCTATCGTCCCCTTCTCCTCTTGCCTTCAATCTCCCCAGCATCAGGGTCTTTTCCAGTGAGTTGATTCTTTGCATCATATAGCCAAAGTATTGGAGCTTCAGCCTCAGCATCAGTGCCTCCAATGAATATTCAAGACTGATTTCCTTTAGGATTGACTGTTTTGATTTCCTTGCAGTCCAGGGGATGCTCAGTAGTCCTCTCCAACACCACAGTTCAAAAGCATCAATTCTTCAACCCTCAACCTTCTTTATGGTCCAACTCTCACATCCATACATGACTACTGGAAAAACCATAATTTTGAGTATACAGGCCTTTGTCAACAAAGTAATGTCTCTGCTTTTTAATATGCTGTCTAGGTTGGTCATAGCTTTTCTTCCAAGGAGCAAGCATCTTTTAATTTCATTGCTGCAGTCACCATCTGCAGTAATTTTGGAGCCCCAGAAGATAACGTCTGTCACTGTTTTGTTTCCTCATCTATTTGCCATGAAGTGATGGGACCAAATGCCATGATCTTGGTTTTTTGAATGTTGAGTTTTAAGCCAGCTTTTTCACTCTTCTCTTTCACCTTTATCAAGAGGCTCTTCAGTTCCCCTTGGCTTTCTGTCATAATGGTAGTGTCATCTGCATATCTGAGGTTATTGATATTTCTGCCTACAGTCTTGATTCCAACTTGTGCTTCATCCAGCCTATCATTTTGCATGATGTACTCTGCATATAAGTTAAATAAGCAGGGTGACAATATACAGCCATTTATAATTTAGTTCCTATTCATTGCCCCAGTCTCTTCTGTGAACTCTTCTGTCTTTATCTAGTCCTTGGCGATATTGAATTATTTTCAGTTACTCAAAGGCACCAAATTCTCTCTCACCTCCAAGCAGTTGCAGTGAAGTTCCCTCTGCATGAGTACTTTACCTCACTTTTTTTGTTTTCTGGCCAACTTCTAACCATTCTTCACTTCTCAGCTCAGAGAAAAGAAAAAGTATTTCATGAAAACCCAGACTGGATGAGCCCCTTCTTTGTGTTCCTGAAGCATCAACGCATCCATTTTAAGTGGTCTGTTTGTCTGGCTGTGTCTCTCACTCATCACCCTCTGGAGGGCCTGTTGCATTCACTTTTCTGTCGTTAGCACCTGAGCCCAAGACATGGTAGGTACTTAGTAAATGCTGAGTAAGTGAGAGAAGAGCAAGAATAGGATGGAGATGGGAACGTATTTACTGGGATCCACGAGGCCTGCACTGCACTACCAGCAAAAGCAATCTTCAGTTACTTTTGCCCTCCTATTGTGGTCCAGGCACTGTTCAGAGCAACTGCCTTACATTTCATTTTCCCAACGACCCTGAGTAGAAGAGGATTTTGATGCTTAGATAAATAAGGTAACTTATAAGAAATCAGATGTCTTTAATTTGAGGCTTTCTCCTCTTTGGTAGAGGAGCTGTGTGTTCACCAAGTCTAACAAGGCAGATTACTAACAGTATTTTACATGAAATACCACCAACATGATTATGATAGACTTAATAAACACATATTATTCAAATTAGAAAACGTCATTTCATTTTAAAAGCCATAGATCCTTGTTATGAGAAAACTGTTGACTATTTTTAAGAACCTTTGCCAACACTGTATAAATTAACTAAAATTTCAATGAAACTACCCTCTTTCAAAATAGTTTTGAAACCTTCTCAAGAAGGATGGATGGTGTTTTCATCATAAACAATAGTATGGATTATACCAAAGCCAGTGAGGTGAGCCAAAGCACCACATACCTTTCAACCAGGCTATCGATTTAAGACGTATAAATTAATTGGTTCAGTAGTGGGAAACTTTACAGATTAAAAACAAACAAACAAACATGTATTTAGCCATCTAAAATGTATTTCACCAGCTGCTTAGTGCATTGTATTTTTCTGTAAGAGATTAGTCAATAGTTTGGTAATCAGGACTTGGAAGGCAGTTTGAAATTCTGCTTTTCACAGAGAAAGTGATCAGTATATATTTTCCTGAAGTGATTTTAAATGGCAATACTCTCAATTTTATCATGAAGGGACTACAAGCTAGTTGATTAACTTTGTGTGAAAATAAATCCATAGCAATAAGTCCTGGAAAGAATTATAGAAGACTTATATTAATGAATGTGCTAGAGTCGTGGGATGTTTTCTCCCGTAATTTGACAGATGCTGTGTTTGCCATCGATAAAAGTCAGGGACAAGTACAAGGTCTGCCAGCAGTGTATGCCTGGGCAGCCTCTTGCATCTGGCTCACATCTACTGAAGCTCTTATTAAGCAGCCCTGCGGACTGGAAGTAGATGGCTTCAACCTGTAATCACTCTGCTCAGGCTATGATGTATGTCTATTTTGGCTCAAGACTCATGACACCAAGTAACAAAATTCATTTTGTTCCAAAGTGCAAAGCAAATTGTACGGATTAGCCCAAACTCTGTGTGCTATGCTCAGTAACTCACGATTGTGTCGGGTACTTAAGAGCTTTCAGTGGAGCCCAAGGATAGAAACGAGGATGCTGGCCGTTGATTTCTCCCCTGCTCCTTACTGTAGGCGTCACATGGGTGGCCGGGGAAAAAATAGAGGAACAGCTGGAGCGAAGCAGGGCCCTTGGCAGCAGAGCAGGGTGTCAGAACCCAATTTGGCTAAGCAGGGTGCCGTTGGTAGTTGTATCAGAAGTGCCAGAGCCTTTCAGGCTGCCAAGAGAGAGCAACTGTTGGTGGGTGGGTAGAACAAAGAGGCAAAGGGAAGAACGCGAGCCTGTTTCCAAGGAGGGGGGTGGGAAATAAGCAATGGATAAGATGCCTTCAGAGATGCGACATGTTAGAGGCTATTTTCTGTGTGTATGTGGGGAGGTCAGGGGTCATAATCTATATTCAGTGAATTACATATAAGGTAAGGTCGGTGTGTGTAAGGAGATGATACACAGTGAGGAACTTCCAGTGAAGCCAAGATGGGCTTTGTTCATGGGCTCACTCTGACTCTAAACCTCTACAAGAGGTTTAGAGACAAGTACAGGGCTTTGAGCATCTCTATGACAGGGTGGGCTTGGCACAAGAACTAACCCATTAGAACTGTGAGGCTCTCGTGTGACTCCTGGTCAGAAGAGGGCTTCTTGGGTTTCAAGGAGACATGATATTAGAACCCCAGGAATCCTCCAGGCTTGCCAAAACAGACTAAGTTGTCCAGTTTACCAGGTATGATCCCTTGAAAATAATGTGTCTAACATATGAATGAGTGACCTCTGGGTAGGATTAATAAAATATTAATATTTGGCCTATTGATGGCTTATCTGTAGTTCATTTAATACAGATTTTGACCTTCTATGAAGAAACAACTCCCATCTCTGCAGGCATCTCCCCCATTGCTAATTACCCACCACTCCTTGGTAATTTGACCTATCTGCCTTTTTGTTCTGCACCCTTCCCCCCTCCACCCTGCAGACCTTCTTTCTTAGCAGCTCAGTAAATAAGCAATGGGTCCAAAGGAAATCAACTAGAAAATCTTGAAATAAATGGTTATGTCAGTTTTATCTTACTATTTCCACCTCAGTCTGCTTGTTTATATCACTTTGATACACACTATATTAAATTATAATACTCTTTTCCATATTCTGCCCTGGAATTGTTTTCTACTTTTTTAAATCTCTGAATGTAGTTTCTTCTTATGCAGAAAATAACAATTCCTGAAAGTTGGGGTTGCACTTTTATTGTTTGGTGTTCTATCTAATGCATAAGGATTGAAGTGTGGATGATGCAGATATAATGTTAATACCAAGTGTTTTTAATTCTTAGTACCTGAAACAGTACATGTGCCATTAGACCTTTAAAACTCTTTTGTCCATTAACTCGATGGCTCTTATGTGTTTTTAAGAGTGAATCTCTCTTGGATAAACTGTTTGACCTCTTTCAGCACAGTTTTATTAATATGCTTTCCAGATCTAGATTTTTATGATATAATAATAAAACCAACCCAGTCAAAATCACTACTTTATTATGTTTTTTTCTAAAATACTCTGAAATATAACAACAAAGTATATTTGGCTGAAGATATTGACATTATTAAATTTGAAGATAATTATAAATGACTCTCTGGGCTTAAAGTATGTTCATCTTTGAAAACAATTCAGGAAACTCTACTCATCTCTTCACATTGTTGGAATTGAATTTGCAGAAAGTACTTTGCTCTAAATTGGAGAAGGTAGTTGGGATCAAATTAGATAATGTATATGAAAGTGCCCTGTTAATTCCTCTGTAGCTATGTCATTAGTATCATTAGTGATGATGATAGTTGTGGAACAGCCAAGAATACATTTAGGCACATTTGGAGCTAGAACCTCACTGGGTGGGGCTGTCACCCATGAGACAACTAGGGGCCGCCAAGCTAATGCTTCTCAAATTGAATGTGCCTAGGGATCATTTGGCGATATTGTTGAACTACTGTTTTTGATTCCAAAATCTGGAGTCTGGCCTGGGTGTCTTCATTTCCAAAAAGCTTCCAGGTGATGCCAACACTGCTGATCCAAAGAAAACACTTCAATCAGCAAGGTTGTAGCCTTCATAAAACTTTGCTTAATAGAAAAAAAAGAATATTTGGCAGAATGAAGCCAAGTCTATGTTCTCTGGAGTGCAGACCACATGTAATCCATTCTCACAGCAAATTTATGAAAATAGGCAGAGAAAGAATCTTTATATCCTATTTTGCCTTTGTTTTAAATTGTAAATATTTTATGTTCAATTCAATTGATCTCAAAAATATTTATTGAGCAACTAACTATTGGGAGAGTGGACTCAAATTACATAACTTTTGTACCTGGCACCCTTAAACACAAACACAGAAACACACACACCCTCAAAGTGCCTGAATAATTCCAGCTGAGTATAAGAATGGAGGAGGTGGTGGTAGTGGTAAAAATTTGCATTCTAGTATTCTTTTTTTTTTCCTTTTTTGGTCATACCACATGCAAAAAAAAGAAAACAGGAAACATGTGAGATCTCAGTTCCCTGACCAGGGATTGAACCTATGTTCCCAGTAGTAAAATCATGGGTTCCTAACCACTAGACCACCAGGGAAGTCCCTGACAGTCCTAAGATTCTTTTCAGTATATTTTTTATCACAGTCCCTCTAAAAGCTACTTGAAAAACTCTCTTTCCCAAAAACATTTAAAATTGACATCTAAAAAATTTCATTATAAATGTATAGTACAAAAGTATGTTGTTTAATGCACATTGCAAATATCTATTTTTTTAAAGCAAACTATCACTCTTCAGTGGAAATAAAAGTACCACAGTGATTTGAACTTGACACCATCCATTTAAAACACTAAAACAAGCTTCTCTCAATCAGAAATTTCATATTGCCTCTTTTTCTTCTTCAGCTTCCATTTCTATTACATTTCTCCCATAGATTTTAATCCAAGGCTTTTACATGCCATGTAGGGCCACCCAAGACGGACGGATCATGGTGGAGAGTTCTGACAAAACGTGGTCCACTGAAGAAAGGAATGGCAAGCCACTTCAATATTCTTTCCCTGAGAACCCCATGAACAGTATGAAAGATATGACAAAAAGATATGACACTGAAACATGAACTCCCCAGGTTGGTAGGTTTCCAGTATGTTACTGGAGAAAAGTGGAGAAATAACTCCAGAAAGAATAAAGAGATAGAGCCAAAGCTAAAACAAGGCCCAGTTTGTGAATGTGACTGGTGATGGAAGTAAAGTCCAATGCTGTAAACAGCAATATTGCATAGGAACCTGAAATGTTAGGTCCATAAATCAAGGTAAATTAGAAGTAGTCAAATAGGAGATGGGAAGAGTGAACATCAACATTTTAGGAATCAGTGAACTAAAATGGACTGGAATGGGTGAATTTAATTCAGATGACCATTATATCTACTACTGTGGGCAAGAATCCCTTAGAAGAAATGGAGTAGCCCTCATAGTCAACAAATGAGTCTGAAATGCAGTACTTGGGTGCAATCTCAAAAATGACAGAATGATCTCTATTTGTTTCCAAGGCAAAACATTCAGCATCACAGTAATCCAAGTATATGCCCCAACCAATAATGCTGAAGAAGCCAAAGTTGAGCAATTCTATGAAGACCTACAAGACCTTCTAGAACTAATACGCAGAAAAAGATGTCCTTTTCATCACAGAGGACTGGAATACAAAAGTACGAAGCCAGGTAATACCTGGAGTAACAGGCAAATTTGACCTTGGAGTACAGAATGAAACAGGGCAAAAGCTAACAGTTTTGCCAAGAGAATGCACTGGTCATAGCAAACACCCTCTTCCAATAACACAAGAGAAGGCTCTACATATGGACATCACTAGATGGTCAATACTGGAATCAGATTGATTATATTCTTTGCAGCCAAAGATGAAGAAAGTCTATACAATCAGCAAAAACAAGACCAGGAGATGACTGGCTCAGATCGTGAACTCCTTATTGTCAAATTCAAACTTAAATTGAAGAAAGTAGGGAAAACCACTAGACCATTCAGGTATGACCTAAATCAAATCCCTTACACTTATACAGTGGAAGTGATAAATAGGTTCAAGGGACTAGATTTGATAGACAGAGTGCCTGAACATCAATGGATGGAGGTTCATGACACCGTACAGGACCATTCTCAAGAAAAAGAAATGCAAAAAGGCAAAATGGTTGCCTGAGGAGGCCTTAGAAATATCTGAGAAAAAAAATAGAAGCTAAATGCAAAGGAGAAAAGGAAAGATACACCGATTTAACTGCAGAGTTCCAAAGAATAGCAAGGAGGGATAAGAAAGCCTTCCTCAGTAATCAGTACAAAGAAATAGAGGAAAACAATAGAATGGGAAAGAGTAGAGATCTCTTCAAGAAAGAAACCAAGGGAACAGTTCATGCAAAGATGGGCACAATAGAGGACAGAAATGGCATGGACCTCACAGAAACAGAAGATATTAAGAAGAGGTGGCAAGAATACACAGAAGAACTGTACAAAAAAGATCTTCATGACACAGATAACCACGATGGTGTGATCACTCACCTAGAGCCAGACATCCTGGAATGTGAAGTCAAGTGGGCCTTAGGAAGCATCACTGCGAACAAAGCTAGTGGAGGTGATGGAATTCCAGTTGAGCTATTTCAAATCCCAAAAGATGATGCTGTGAAAGTGCTGCACTTAATATGCCAGCAAATTTGGAAAATTTAGCAGTGGCCACAGGACTGGAAAAGGTCAATTTTCATTCCATCTTAAAGAAGGGCAGTCCCAAAGAATGTTCAAACTACCACACAATTGACTCATCTCTCATGCTAGCAAAATAATTCTCAAAATTCTCCAAGCGAGGCTTCAACAGTATGTGAACCATGAATTTCCAGATATTCAAGCTGGATTTAGAAAAGGCAGAGGAACCAGAGATCAAATTGCCAACATCTGTTGCATCATTGAAAAAGCAAGAGAATTCCAGAAAAACATCTATTTCTGCTTTATTGACTATGCCAAAGACTTTGACTGTGTAGATCACAACAAACTGTGGAAAATTCTTCAAGAAATGAGAATACCAGACCAACTTACATGTATCTTGAGAAATCTGTATGCAGGTCAAGAAGCAACAGTTAGTACTGGACATGGAACAACAGACTGTTTCCAAATTGGGAAAGAGTATGTCAAGGCTGTATACTGTCACCCTGCTTATTTATATGCAGAGTGCATCATGAGAAACGCTGGGCTGGGTGAAGCACAAGCTGGGATCAAGATTGCCAGGA
Source organism: Ovis aries (assembly GCF_016772045.2). NCBI lineage: Eukaryota > Metazoa > Chordata > Mammalia > Artiodactyla > Bovidae > Ovis > Ovis aries. Next base: position 3,799,845 of record NC_056059.1, read on the forward strand.
GAAATATCAATAACCTCATATATGCAGATGACACCACCCTTATGGCAGAAAGTGAAGAGGAACTCAAGAACCTCTTGATGAAAGTGAAAGGAGAGTGAAAAAGTTGGCTTGAAACTCAACATTCAGAAAACTAAGATCATGGCATCTGGTCCTATCACTTAATGGGAAATAGATGGGGAAACAATGGAAACAGTGAGAGACTTTGTTTTCTTAGACTCCAAAATCAGATGGTGACAGCAGCCATGAAATTAAAAGGCACTTGCTCCTTAGAAGAAAAGCTATGACCAACCTAGACAGCATAATAAAAAGCAGAGACAGAATCAGGTGCCACCTTCACCCTGAATCCTCATTGGAGCATAGCTTCCACAGGCAAAAAAAAAAAAAATCTTGCTTCTATGCACTCAGGGTCACTTCTGTTGTGTCCATTTCTTTGTGACCCTCTGGACTGGCTTTCCAGTCCTCTCTGTCAGGGGGGTTCTCCAGGCAAGAATACTGGAGGGTATTGGCCAATAGGTTACCATACCCTTCTAGAGCACTATATTTCCTGCTGTCCTAGCCACCAACTCCCCTGAGTATCTGGTGGCTGCCAGAACCCCTGTGACCCAAGCAGCTGCACCACCTCCATACCTCGCCCTCACTTGGGCAGACTGAAGCCCTCCAGGCAGCCTCAGGAGCAAACCCAAGTATGTGGGATGACACACATGCAGAGGTGGAAATAAAACCACAATTAAAACGCAGGGGCATTGTGGCTAAGGAAGGCCCAAGGCCCTCCCACCAGCTGCACAAGCTGCAGATTATATCCACATGATCAACTAGGCAGACTCTATGTCTATGGAATATATGAAAGGACATTGAAAGCTCCCACAAAAGAAAACATGCTAGTTCTGATAGCTGTGGACATTGGAAGTAAGAACATACAGGAGCAGGACCAGTTTAGAATTTGAGCTGTCCCCACAGCAGTTTCAGAGTCCAGCACAGTGTTGGAGGGCATCCTAGGGAGAGATCAATTCCTGAGCCTTTAGAGTGGGATCACTAACTCCAAGACCCTAGACTACCAGAGAACTAACCCTAGGAAGTTTCAGATAGTGAGGACTCACACAAAGGAACCACTTGAATACAAGACCTGGCCTCACCCAACTGTCAGTAGCAGCCTGTGCAGAACACCTCATCTAAATAACAAACAAAGCAAAAATACAAACCCAATCATCAGCAGACAGGATTACCACATCACTTAGCCTTGCCCATCAGAGGAACAACAACAACAACAAAAACTCAGCACAAATCTCACCCGATATGTAGTTTACACAAACCACTGGACCAACCTTCAGAGCACAGAAAGCAAAAGAAGAAAGAATTCAACCTTGAAGCCTGGGAAAAGAGACCTCAAACACAATAAGTTAAAAAAAAAAAAAAAGAAAAGGCAGAGAAATACTACACAAATGAAGGAACAAACTAGAAGCACAGAAGTCCAAATAAATGAAGAGGAAATAGGGAAACTACCTGAAAAAGAATTCAGAGAGTGATAGTAAGGATGATCAAAAACCTTGAAAACAAAATGGAGAAAATGTAAGAATCATTTAATAAAGACCTATAAGAATTAAAGAATAAAGCATACACAGACAAACAGCACAATTACTGAAATTAAAAACACTCTAGAACGACTCAATAGCAGAATATCTGAAGCAGAAGAACGATTCAGTGAGCTGGAAGATAAAATGGTGGAAATAACATTTGAAGAACAGAAAAAGGAAATAGAATGAAAAGAACTGAGGATAGTCTCAGAGGCCTCTGGGACAATATCAAGTGCACCGACATTCGAATTATAGGGGTCCCAGAAGAAGAGAAAAAGAAAGGATACAAGAAAGGTTTTGAAGAGATTATAGTTGAAAATTTCCCCAACGTGAAAAAGGAAATAGTCAATCAAATCTAAGAGGTTCAAAGAGTCCCATACAGGATAAACCCAAGGAGAAACACACCAAGGCACATACTAGTCAAACTAACAAAGATTAGACACAAAGAAAGAATATTACAAGCAGCAAGGGAGAAGCAACAAGTAACATACAAGGGAAACCGTATACGTTTAACAGCTGATCTTTCAGCCAGAAACTCTCCAGGCCAGGAGATGACAGGATATATTTAAAGTATTGAAAGTGAAAAATAAACAAGATTACTGTACCCAGCAAGGGTCTCATTCAAAATTAATGGGGAAACCAAAATTTTTCAGACAAACAAAAGTTAAGAGAATTCAGTACCACAAAACCAGCTTTACAACAAATGTTAAAGGGACTTACATAGTCAAGAAATACAAGAGAAGAAAAAGATCTCCAAAATCAAACCCCAAGCAGTTAAGAAAATGGCAATAGGAGCATATATATCAATAATTACTTTAAATGTAAATGGATTGTAAATGTAAATTTATTTATTTTAGTTGGAGGCTAATTACTTTACAATATTGTAGTGGTTTTTGCCATACATTTATATGAATCAGCCATGGGTTTACATGTGTTCCCCATCCTGAACCCCCCCCCCACCTCCCTCTCCATCCCATCCCATCTGGGCCATCCCAGTGCACCAGCCCAAAGACACAGACTGGCTGAATGGATATAAAAACAAGAAGTGTACTTCAGACCTAAAGACACATATAGACTGAAAGTGAGAGGATGGAAAAATATATTCCATGCAAATGGGAAGCAAAAGAAAGCTGGAGTAGCAATCCTCATATCAGACAAAATAGACCTCAAAATATAGAATGTTACAAGAGATAGGGAAGGACACTACATAATGAGCAAGGGATCAGTCCAAGAGGAAGACATAACAATTGTAAGTATCTATGCACCCAAATATGAGCACCTCAGTACATAAGACAAACACTAACAGACATAAAAGGAGAAACTGACAGTACCACAATAATAGGAGGAGACTTTAACACCCCCACTCACCAATGGATAGATCATCAAAACAGACAATTAATAAGGAAACATGGGTCTTAAATAATACATTAAATGAAATGGGTCTCATTGATATCTTCAGGACATTCCATCTAAATGAAGAAGAATACACCTTCTTCTCAAGTGCACATGGAACATTCTCCAGGATAGACCACATCTTGGGTCACAAATCAAATCTCAGTAAATTTAAGAAAATTGAAATCATATCAAGTATCTTCTCCAACCACAACACTATGAGACTAGATATCAATTACAAGAAAAAAAGCTGTAAGAAATACAAGCACATGGAGATTAAGCAATACATTTCTAAATAACCAACAGGTTACTGAAGAAATCAAAAGGTAAATCAAAAAGTTTCTAGAACCAATAACAATGAAAACATGACAACTCAACACCTAAGGGATGCAGGAAAAGCAGTTCTAAGAGGGATGTTTATAGTAATACAATCCTACCTCAAGAAACAAGAAAAACATCGATTAGACAAGCTAACTTTACACTTAAAACAACTTTATACTTAAAAGAAGAACAAAAACACCCCAAAATTAGTAGAAGGAAAGAAATCATAAAGATTTGAGCAGAAATAAGTGTAAAAGAAATGATAGAAACTATAGTAACGATTAATAAAACTAAACGTTGATTTTTGGAGAAGATAAACAAAATGGACAAACATTTAGCCAAACTCATCAAGAAAAAGAGAGAAGAATCAAAGCAACAAAATTAGAAATGAAAAAGGAGAGGTTACAACAGACAATGCAGAAATACAAAGGATTATGAGACTATTATTAACAACTATATGACAATAAAATAGATGACCTGGAATAAATGGACAGATTCTTAGAAAAGTTCAATCTCCCAAGACTGAACCAGGAAGTAATAGAAATTTGAACAAGCACTTAAATTGATGCTGTGATCAAAAATTTTCCCAAAAAAACAAAAGGCCATGGACAGATGGCTTCACAGGAGAATTCTGTCAAACATTTAGAGAAGAGCTAATGCCTATCCTTCTAAAACTCTTTCCAAAAATTGCAGAGGAAGGAACACTTCAAAACTCATTCTATAAAGCCACCATCACCCTGATACCAAAACCAGATGAAGACAACACACAAAAAGAAAACTACAGGCCAATATCACTGATGAACATACATGCAAAAATCCTCAAAAACTTTTAGCAAACAGAATTCAGCAACACATCAAAAAGCTCATACACCATGATCAAGTTGGGTTTATTCCAGGAATGCAATGATTCTTCAATATATGCAAATAAATTAATGTGATATACCATATTAACAAATTGAAAAATAATAACCATATAGTCACCTCAACAGATGCATAAAAAACCTTTGACAAAATTCAACACCCATTTAAGATTAAAGCTCTTCAAAAAATGGGAATAGAAGGAACCTACCTCAATGTAGTAAAGGCCATATATGATGACGTTATTATCAATGGTGAAACATTATTCTCAATGGCGAAAAACTGAAAGCATCAAAGATGGTAATGATGACCCTATAATGCAAGACAGAAAAAGAGACATGGATGTATAGAACAGTCTTTTGGACCCTGTGGGAGAAGGCGAGGGTGGGATGATCTGAGAGAGTAGCATTGAAACATGTATATTGTCACATGTGAAACAGATCACCAGTCCAGGTTTGATGCATGAGACAGGGTGCTCAGGGCTGGTGCACTGGGATGTCCCAGATGGGATGGGATGGAGAGGGAGGTGGGAGGGGGGTTCAGGATAAGAAACACATGTAAACCCATGGCTGATTCGTATAAATGTATGGCAAAAACCACTGCAATATTGTAAAGTAATTAGCCTCCAACTAAAATAAATACATTTTAAAAAGAAAGAAAACTGAGTCTTAAAAAATAAAAACAAAACTGAAAGCTTCGCCTCTAAGATCAGGAACAAGACAAGGGTGTCCATTTTCACCCACTCTTATTCAACTTAGTTCTGGAAGTCCTAGCTACAGCAATCGTAGAAGAAAAAGAAATAAAAGGAATCTAGATTGGAAAAGAAGAAGTGAAGCTCTCACTGTTTGCAGATGACATGATACTGTACACAGAAAACCCTAAAGATAGTATCAGAACATTCCTAGAGCTAATCAGTGAATTTAACAAAGTCACAGGATACAAAATCAATACACAGAAATCACTTGTATTTATATGTACTAACAATGTCAGACTTTATTTTTGGGGGCTCCAAAATCACTGCAGATGGTGACTGCAGCCATGAAATTAAAAGACGCTTACTCCTTGGAAGAAAAGTTATGACCAACCTAGACAGCATATTCAAAAGCAGAGACATTACTTTGCTGACTAAGGTCCGTCTAGTCAAGGCTATGGTTTTTCCTGTGGTCATGTATGGATGTGAGAGTTGGACTGTGAAGAAGTCTGAGTGCCGAAGAATTGATGCTTTTGAACTGTGGTGTTGGAGAAGACTCTTGAGAGTCCCTTGGACTGCAAGGAGATCCAACCAGTCCATTCTGAAGGAGATCAGTCCTGGGATTTCTTTGGAAGGAATGATGCTAAAGCTGAAACTCCAGTACTTTGGCCACCTCATGCGAAGAGTTGACTCATTGGAAAAGACTCTGATGCTGGGAGGGATTGGGAGCAGGAGGAGAAGGGGATGACAGAGGATGAGATGGCTGGATGGCATCACGGACTCGATGGACGTGAGTCTGAGTGAACTCCAGGAGTTGGTGATGGACAGGGAGGCCTGGCATGCTGCGATTCACGGGGTTGCAAAGAGTCGGACACGACTGAGTGACTGAACTGAACTGAACAATGAAAAAGCAGAAAGAGAAATTAAGGAATCAATCCCATTCACCACTGCAACAAAAAGAATAAAATATCTAGGAATAAACTTACCTAAGGAGACAAAAGAACTATACACAGAAAATTATAAGACACTGATAAAAAAAATCAAAGATGACATAAACAGATCGAGAGATATTCCATGTTCCTGGATACCAAGAAACAATATTGTGAAAATGACTATTCTACCAAATGCAATCTACAGATTCAGTGTGGTCCATATCAAATTATCAGTGTCATTTTTCACAGAACTAGAACAAAAAATTTCACAGTTCATATAGAAACACAAATGACCCCAAATAGCCAAAGCAGTCTTGAGAAAGAAAAATGGGAGCTGGAGGAATCAACCTTCCTGAGCAGATTATACTACAAAGCTACAGTCATCAAGACAGTGTGGTACTGGCACAAAAACAGAAATATGTACCAATGGAACAAGATAGAAAGCCCAGAAATAAACCCATGCACCTATGGGTACCTTATTTTTGACAAAGGAGGCAAGAATATATAATGGGACAAAGACAGCCTCTGCAATAAATGGGAAAACTAAACAGCTACATGTAAAAGAATGAAATTAGAACACTTCCTAACACCATACATAAAGATAAACTCAAAATGGATTAAAGACCTAAATGTAAGATCAGAAACTATAAAACTCTTAGAGGGAAATATAGGCAGAACACTCAATGACATAAATCAAAGCAAGATCCTCTATGACCTACCTCCTAGAGTAATGGAAATAAAAACAAAAGTAAACAGGTGGGACCTGATTAAGCTTAAAAGCTTTCTCACAGAAAAGGAAACTATAAGCGAGGTGAAAAGACAACCCTCAGAATGGGAGAAAATAATAGCAAATGAAGCAACTGACAAAGGATTAATTTCCAAAGTATATAAGCAGCTCATACAACTCAATACCAGAAAAACAACCCAATCAAAAAGTGGGGAAAAGACCTAAATAGACATTTCTCCAAAGAAGACATACAGATGGCTAACAAACACATGAAAAGATGCTCAACATTGCTTATTATTAAAGAAATGGAAATCAAAACTACAACGAGATATCACCTCACACCAGTTAGAATTGTCACCATCAAAAAGTATACAAACAATAAATGCTGGAGAGGGTGTGGAGAAAAGGGAACATTCTTGCACTGTTGGTGGGAATGTAAATATACATTTGCAGCCACTATGGGAGACGGTATGGAGATTCCTTAAAAAACTAGGAATAAAACCACACCATATGACCCAGCAATCCCACTCCTAGGCATATACCCTGAGGAAACCAAAATTGAAAAAGACACATGTATCCCATTGTTCATTTCTGCACTATTTACAATAGCTAGAACATGGAAGCGACCTAGATGTCCATCAACAGATGAATGGATAAAGAAGTTGTGGTACATATACACAATGGAATATTACTCAGCCCTAAAAGGGAATACATTTGAGTTAGTTCTAATGAGGTGGATAAACCTAGAGCCTATTATACAGACTGAAGTAAGTCAAAAAGAGAAAGAGAAATATCGTATTCTTATGCATATATATGGAATCTAGAAAAATGGTACTGAAGAATTTATTTGCAGGGCAGCAGTGGAGAAACTGTCATAGAAAATAGACTTATGGACATGGGGAGAGGGAAGGAGAAGTGAGATGTGTGGAGAGAGTGACATAGAAACTTACATTACCATGTGTAATATAGATAGCCAATGGGAATTTGCTATATGTCTCAGGAGACTCAAACAGGGGCTCTATATCAACCTAGAGGGGTAGGGTGGGGAAGGAGATGGGAGGGAGGTTCAAAAGGTGAGGGATATATGTATACCTATGGGTGATTCATTTTGGTGTTTGACAGAAAACAACAAAATTCTGTAAAGCAAAATATTACTTTGCCAACAAAAGTCTGCCTCGTCAAAGCTATGGTTTTTCCAGTAGTCATGTATGGGTGTAAGAGTTGGACTATAAAGAGAGCTGAGCACCGAAGAATTGATGCTTTTGAACTGTGGAGAAGACTCTTGAGAGCCCCTTGGTCTGAAAGGAGATCAAAGAAGTCAATTCTAAAGGTAATCAGTCATGAGTATTTATTGGAAGGACTGATGCTGAAGATGAAACTCCAATGCTTTAGCCACCTGATGTGAAGAACTGAGTCAATGGAAAAGACCCTGATGCTGGGCAAAATTGAAGGCAGGAGGAGAAGGGGATGACAGAGGATGAGATGGTTGGATGGCATCACTGACTCGACAGAAATGAGTTTGAGGAGGCTCTAGGTGTTGTTGATGGACTGGGAAGCCTGGTGTACTGTGGTCCATGGGGTCGCAAAGAGTCGGACACAACTCAACGACTGAACTGAACTGAGTAGGCTTTTCTATTGAATTTGCTTTATTGTCATTCATATCATGCTGCTTTCACCTCATATATGTATTCTATGATAAACATAGTAATACATATTTGATTGATTAGAACATCATAAAGTATGAATTCTGATAAACAATTATTTGATGACTTTTAGTTGGCACTAATATCCATGGGTGTTTGTTGGATGGACTGATACTAAAGCTGAAACTCCGGTACTTTGGCCACCTCATGCGAAGAGTTGACTCATTGGAAAAGACTCTGATGCTGGGAGGGATTGGAGGCAGGAAGAGAAGGGGATGACAGAGGATGAGATGGCTGGATGGCATCACCGACTTGATGGACATGAGTTTGGGTGGACTCCGGGAGTTGGTGATGGACAGGGAGGCTTGGTGCGCTGCGATTCATGGGGTCGCAAAGAGTCAGACATGACTGAGCGACTGAACTGAACTGAATTAAATATCCCTGAGCAACACACACAGGAGGTATGCAGCAAGGCTTAATGGCAAGTCTTACATCTAAGACACAGCAGAAGAGCACACAGGATTTCTCCATCTCATCTTGCCATTAGAGGCATTTAGACCAAGGATCCCACTTATGTAAATTATGGCACTGAGAATGGACAGAAAGCATTTGTCTAACTATGTAAGAACAGGTTCTTCCTAGAGGTGAGATGACTTTCTTAGAAAAGAGTAGTTGGAGCTTAGTGACCTCAGCTAGAAGCTACCTCCCAATATTTTTAGCTGAATCATTGCTAGGCTGTCTAATGGGGCAGGGAGATAGAGCCATTGAAGCGTTTCAGCAAACAAAGGGTATGTTCCTTGTCACCTAAATAGTAAAATTTACTGGAAATGTATTTCTTAATGAGATGTACAGGGGAGAATGTGTTATGGTTTCTTCATTAAAGGAGTTGTTAAAAGGATTATTCATTTGGCAAAGTATAGTATTAAGATTCATAGTCAGTCATAAGTCGCTCAGTCATGTCCAACTCTTTGCAACCCCATGGGCTGTAATCTACCAGGCTCCTCCGTCCATGGGATTTTCCAGGCAAGAATACTACAGTGGGTTACCATTTCCTTCTCCAGGTATTAAGATTAGGACTAGGTAAGATATATGACTTTCTTGTTGAAATAGGAGAAAATTTGGAAAGAGGAGTATGAGAAGAGACCCGTGACACTGATAGGTGAAAGAAAGAAATCTTAAAAAGCTACATGCTGTATGTTTCCAACTATGACATTCTGGAGAAAACAAAACTGTGAAGACTAAAAAGATTAGTAATTGCCAGGGAAAAGGTGGGAGAGAGAGGAATAAACAGGCAGAACACAGAGGATTTTTTTAGGGCAGTGAAACTATTTTGTATGATAGTATCATGGTGAATATATGTCATTATTTTTGTCAAAATCCACTGAATGACCTGTATGCAGGTTAGGAAGCAACAGTTAGAACTGGACAAGGAACAACAGACTGAATCCAAATAGGGAAAGGAGTATGTCAAGACTGTATATTGTCACCCTGCTTATTTAACATCTATGTAGAGTACATCATGAGAAACGCTGGGCTGGATGAAGCACAAGCTGGAATCAAGATTGCTGGGAGAAATATCAATAACCTCAGATATGCAGATGCCACCACCCTTATGGCAGAAAGTGAAGAGGAACTAAAAAGCCTCTTGATGAAAGTGAAAGAGGAGAGTGAAAAAGGTGGCTTAAAGCTCAACATTCAGAAAACGAAGATCATGGCATCCGGTCCCATCACTTCATGGGAAATAGATGGGAAACAGTGGAAACAGTATCAGACTTTATTTTTTCAGGGCTCCAAAATCACTGCAGATGGTGACTGCAGCCATGAAATTAAAAGATGCTTACTCCTTGGAAGGAAAGTTATGACCAACCTAGACAGCATATTCAAAAGCAGAGACATTACTTTGTCAACAAAGGTCCATCTTGTCAAGGCTACTGTTTTTCCAGTAGTCATGTATGGATGTGAATGTTGGACTATAAAGAAAGCTGAGCACCGAAGAATTGATGCTTTTGAACTGTGGTGTTGGAGAAGACTCTTGAGAGTCCCTTGGACTGCAAGGAGATCCAACCAGCCCATCCTAAAGGAAATCAGTTCTGGGTGTTCATTGGAAGGACTGATGTTGAAGCTGAAACTCCAATATTTTGGTCACCTGATGTGATGAGCTGACTCATTTGAAAAGACCCTGATGTTGGGAAAGATTGAAGGCAGGAGGAGAAGGGGACAACAGAGGATGAGATGGTTGGATGGCATCACCGACTCAATGGACATGAGTTTAGGTAAACTCTGGGAGTTGGTGATGGACAGGGAGGCCTGGTGTGCTGTGGTTCATGGGGTCGCAGAGAGTTGGACACGACTGAGCGACTGAACTGCAACTGTATTGAATGCCCAATGTTAAGAGTGAACTTTAATATAAACTATGGACCATGGGTGATAATGTGTCCCTGCCTATTAAGCACTTGTAACAAAGGTAGCACTCTGGTAGAGGGTACTGATGGTGGGGCATGCTGTGCGTGTGTTGAGGCCAGGGGTGTATGGAACTGTACTTTGTAGTCAGTTTTACTTTGTATTTGAAACTGCTCTTAAAAACAGTCTACTTAAAAGACAGAAAGAGAGAGATCCTTGGTGACTGGCATCTTCCTAGCCAAATGATTTTAGGAAAATATAAGTGGAAGTTGAAGATCTGTATACGACCACCAAAACCATCCATGCTCATGTGCCATTTCATATATCCTCAAGCATAACTGAAACCTGGTTTGAAGATTTGTTTTAAGATTATGGGAGATGAATAGACACAGAAAAGTAATATAAAAAAAAAAGATATTCATTGAACAAATGGTTTTGGGAAAACAAGGTAGTCATATGGAAAAAAATATGGGTGGATCTCTACCTTACACTTCACCAAAAATTAAATTCTGGATGTATCAACAGTTTAAACATCAGGAGAAAAAGCTATAAATGTAATAGCAGAAACATAACCGGGAGACACTGCCAGATGTGAATAGTGAGGTAGACAGTGAATCACATAGTGGTTTATGTCTTCACAGATGGGCACTGTGGCTGCTGTTACCATCCTGACGTGTGAAATAGTTATGAGAATAATAGTTCATTTTTATGGGCACTTACCACATTTGGGGCAGTGTTCTGAGCTCTTAATGAATCTTCCCTGGTGGCTCAGACAGTAAAGTGTCTGTCTACAATGCAGGAGACCTGGGTTCGATTCCTGGGTCGGGAAGATTCCCTGGAGAAGGAAATGGCAACCCACTCCAGTATTCTTGCCTAGAAAATCCCATGGACGGAGGAGCCTGGTGTCCATGGGGTCACAAAGAGTTGGACAAGACTGAGCGACTTTACTTTAAGCTCTCAATACATATTAGTCCATTTAATCTTCACCACAACCCAAAGTTGAGGGTATCATTCCCCCCTCCATTTTACAGATGAGGCAACCAAGTCACAGAGTTGAAGTCACATGCTGGTCAGGGAAGCCAAGACTTATTAATTCAAGCAGCCTGGCTCTAGAACCCAGGCACTTAATCAGCATACTCGATTATGAAGCAATGCTTAATTATATGCTTTTAAAACATGCTAGATACATAGATTAGTATTAAATTTTGGCAAAGTTGTATCCACAGCAGTAAGTTTAAACAATTTGTACATTTACTTTCCTTTAGGAAAGCTTAAAAGAGTGTTTTTCATTAAAAAGTGAATTATCTTATCCCTTATGTATTTCAGTAACTGGCGAGTATAATTTTGACATCTTTGCAAGGTTTCTTTCACAATTTAATTTCATGGTATATATATTTTAAAAATCATAGTATATAAACTTGTTTTAGAAACACACTGCCATTGAGCATGAACTGTTTAACAAACATGATTATCAATAGTTTGATAAGCAAACTATTGTCCTTTAGCTTAATATTCTGCTTGTGTTGAAGTGAAGTGCAAATGTTGTCCCATTATTTCCTTGGTAGGGTAAACCTCACTGGAAAAGCATGAATACCAAATAGCACCCCAAATACACTAGCTTTATAATACTGTCATTAAATGATTAGTGTAATGTTAAAGACAATGTATTAATATAATAATGGACTGTCAACTGCTTAATAACAAAAACACTCAATACTCTTTAGTATTAAATAATCCTTAAGATGAGATCAATTTTGGCTCAAAATTAGATAAAAACCAATAAAGCCTTTTTCTTAGGGTGCTGGCTGTTTAGAAACTTCATTTTTAAGCCTGTACAATGGAGTTTTACTCATTCCAAGCTGAAAGAGGAGAGACATAGTGCCTGCAATTGCATTGACATGAAGTCCTATCCTCAGCATCTTACCTGGGAGGTCTTCTTAATAATCTTTCTCACACATACTTTCTTATTTGGAAATTATTTGGGCTTGATCAGAGAGGTTCAAGAGTTACATGTACTACTCTTGGGGAAAAAAAATATCTTCTTGGCAGCTGATTGGAGAATTCCTGTTGGCAGGAACTTTATTTAAAAGAGAATTTAATAAACTTACAATTAGAAGCTAGCTCAGATTGGTGCTCAGGTTTCCTGCTTGATGAAGAAAGCAGGTAGGGAAAATAATGACTCTGGGGAAGAAAGGGTTAAAAGAAGTACACACCTGAGTTGTCCAGCAGTCCATCAGGGCCTTTGGGAGCAGCAGAAATGTCCAGTGCATGTTTGTTGGCTCCGCAGTCTAAATTCTTCCTTCAGTAAGTTCTGTGTTGTTCAGTGATGCTTTGTAGCATGATTTTCCCTTTAGAAGGAACCCTGATGTGCTGAATCCTGCACATAGTGAAAAAGTGACTGCTTTGGGGAGCCACTGATCTGTTGGTTACATATGAAAAGCTCTGCTTCCTTAAAGTTAAAAGGAAAAATGTCATGGTGGGGGTTGAGCAATGAGCAGTGGTTCACAGACCTCTGTTAATGTGTCAGAGGCCCTTCCTAGAGCAAATTGCTTTCCTGAAAGAAGGCACCCTGGGTTCCCAAGCCTACCCCATCATCATGGCAACTGGGAGCAATTCACTCTGATAATTTCACTCTTCCACCACCCCTGGTTTGGGCAGTAAAAATGATAAGTCATTTGAATTTTGGAACCAGAAGGGACATGGCTATCTTTATGTTCAAGTCCCCTAATTTAGGAAGCAGAAGCATAGAGAAGTTAAAGACATGCCCAGTGTTACATGGCTCTGGAAGCATGGGATGTTTAGCCAGGCCTTTTGTTTCCCACCAGTGTTCTTCCCACAACAACAGAAAAGTTGAAGAAATGTGGAAAAGGAGGAGGAAAATCATACTGGCAAGTATAGCTAAGGCATCAGCAAAAACGACAAAGCTGATAAATGGCTGTTTTCTTCTAGGACCAGACTTTTTCATCTGAAGAAATATACAAGATAGAAGAAAACATGAAGAACCAAAAAATATATTGGTAGCAGGTGCTGAGTTTTGTATAATGAGTCGTGTGTTCTTCGCTTCTCATAGGTGAGAAGAGGGTGGGTGGAGAAGCGCAATTCTTGGTGGTGTCTAGTGACAGAGCCCGCCTGCTCAGCCATACACCACATGAAGAGACCATGATTAGGAAGGGCACACGGAAGAGCCAGGTGTGCAACAGCCAACAAGGAGTATACATTTTTTCCAGGTGTCACAGAGCTTCATTTTCATTATCGAGTAATCATGGTAATCGCATCACTTAGTGCAAGCAACAGTATCCGCAACAGCAAAAGAAAACCTCCTGACGGTATTAGTAGTCCAGTGCCCCCATTTTCACACACATCCTGAGCTTTCTCTTTTTACAGGGTTTCGCTGTAGGTCATAGGAAATGATGGGATGATCTCTATATTGCTGAAGTTATCAACTATTACATTTACGTTCTTGAAAATATGCCTTAAAGGTTGCTGTCTCCAAGATGCTGATCCTCTTGGTGTTTAGGCACTCAGTTCCACAAGTTAAAAGAAAGTGAATGAAGCCATACAGAGGCTTTGCCTCTCCCAAGCCTGCAGTCTCCTGTCTGAAGTATCAATTTCTATGGGTGGGTGGCAGAGGAGGTTAGAAGAGTCCTCGGCCTGATTCACAGATGATGCAAAAGCCAGAGGGAAGCTTGGGTAAGCAGTCATTTGTTGCCTGGTTTATGATGATGATTACGAAAGGAATATCCAGATATATTTCCTAGTGAAGGCCTTAGTCTCTCACCGAGAGTTTCTGTTGTAGATTCCAACCAGCATTTGTGATAGCAGGCCTTCTATCACAGAGGCAATAATACCAGGCCTATACCTTAGCCACTGTGGAGTTGGCCTAAGTACTGAAAACCCCGAGGAGAATTATTTTTCACATATACTAAATAGCAGTGTGATTTTCTGCATTAAGAATATTCAACTCCTCAGCAAATAGTTCTTTAGGAAGGATATTTACATGCCTTCCTATAACCTACAGTCAAAGTAGATTATTTAAATACTTTAGATCATGTAGTAAAGCTCTTGTTTTACTCAGAATAAAGCATATTTATATGGTTGGTAAACACATAGAATAGAATATGTATTAGTCAAAGATCTCCAGAGAAACAGCAGAAAATAGGATACCTAGTGAGATAGAGACAGATAGATATGGTTCATTATAATGAATTGGCTCATGTCATTACGGAGGATGAGAAGGTCCACAGTCAGTGAGCTAGAGACCCAGAAGAGCTGAAGATGTAGTTCCAGTTTGAAAAACAGCAGGATTCTATTGATAAGAAAGAAATATGAGGTGCTTGGTAGGCAAGCAGGGATGTCCAAGGTCACCCAGCTAGCAAGAACGAAGCCAGGATACGTGTCCAAGCCCATCAGGCTGGAAACACTGCACAGTGTGTGGTACAGGGACGAGTCTACTGGACTGGGGCCCAAGGCTGCCACTGCAGCCTGCACCCGTGTGTCTGTGCCTGGAGGACCGCTTGGATCCCCGGGCCTGGGAATGCAGGCCCTACTTGTTGGGTCGTTAGAGCTCACAAGGTGGCATTTCTCCAAGGGCGTATGCATGACAACAAATTCTACTTTTTCCTAATTCTTTTTTCCCTTGGGGCAATCCAGTTTTAGCCTCGTGTATGTACATTATTCTGCAAGCCCACAGCTCTGATCATTATCAGCTCACATAGAAGCTTGCAGACTTTCCATTAGTGGTGACAGTTTCAGCACTGTCATTATTAAAGTTGTGCTGAACAAAGGACATATCGCTTCTCTAATGCTCAGGCGTTTCATTTTGCCACATGGCATGGTAATGATCAATTCTAGGCTCAGTCACAGTTGCATCAACTTTCTCCAATGTTCCTGTTAACTTGCGGGAAAGAGTCTAAATTAAAGAAATAGCATTTGGATGTTACCACATCTGTCACTTAATATTTTTCTTTTTTAATATTGGACAGACTTGGATATCTTCCTTTGTGTTTTGAGACATTTGAAGCTAAGGGCGGGATCTAGAGTTGCTGTTTTCATTGTTTCCATAGAATTATTCTTAGTGGTGAATCCTGGATTCGTGGTCTACCACATAGCATGATCTCCTACATGCCCCTCTACCACACAGCATGATCTCCTACATGCCCCTCAAATAAATTTCTCCCATAGATTTCCTTCCCTCCCTTCTACCCTTCCTTCCCTCCCTCCTTCTGACTCACTGGAATTTCTGAATGTTTATATCAGATTTAAGCAGCCCGTCATGCACATTTTATTTATCTCCTTATAGCTCATTTTGTCAGCATTGCATAACAGCCCAGCTCATTCTTTTTGGGGTGGAATGGGGAAAGAGTGAGGGTGTTAGAATGTTACAGTAACTGTTGATTAACTTTAGATAACTCACCATGATAGAATAATCCACTTTTCTCTCCTACAGTAGCGAACATTCTCATAGATTTTCTAATTCTGATCTTGAGGCTTTTAGGGATGATAAAGTATGTAAAAGGCAATTTCAGGGAGGCCCAAATGAATATGGTGTTATATCTGTATATGAGATAGGAGCAAGGGAGATGAGGCATTGAAGGAACATGGATAGTTTGGAGCCATTCAGAGTTGCCAGGATCACTAGGATGGATTCAGGCCCTGACTAGCTAGGACAGAGCTGCTTAGGGCCTGGAAACTTCCCTAGAGCACGGACCTCATTCCCAGCACACACACAGGCACTTTAAAAGACATTCCATCTAAGCATAAACCAATGACCCAATTTTTATGGTCCACAGTATCTGTATCAACAATACATTTTGAGGCCATGGTACAAAATATTTCTTCCATTTCCTTTGGATTTATTTCAGGCCAAATTGAGTCAGCCTTGCGAAGCTGCCTGCAAATCTCTTTTTCTCCAGTCTCCTGCTCTTATCCTGCCTTTGTATTAGGGAAGTTGCTTCTATCTAGCAGGCAGCCCCAATAGGTAGGTCCATCCTGGGATCTTGACAGATTTTTATAGCCCTGAGCGTCTTCTTAGGGCTCCAGGCTCTTTAGAGACACACAATTACAAGGCAGCCTCTTCTGTTACTGTTAATCACTTCCCATAAACACCTTTGATGCTCCTTATGATAAAAGACCCCCCTTGCTTTTGGAGGTGAGGGTATGGAAGAACAAAGGAGGCAAAGGGATGGAGAGCCCCATCCTGCTACACACCCTGGATGTCCATAGGCAGGGACTTGGAGCAGTTTTTTCGAGACTCATGAAGAGGGGATGGAGGAGTTGAAAGTGTGCCTTTGAGTGCTGGATGAGGCTTGCTGTGTTATTAAAGTATACGCAGGGTCCCCTCTGTGGGCAGTGCTATTCCACCTTACCAGTGTGTGCACCAGGGCTTTCTCTTTAAATGATGGAACTGGCCAGGCTCTTATCTACAACGAGTGTCCTTTCTGGCTTTTAAAATTCATAGATTTGCTTTGTAAGGATTTCTACTGAATGCATATTTAGGCGGAGAAAGATGGTGTCTTATTCCTATGGAGTCATTTGTAATAACGTGAACTGGAATTCAGACCATCTTATGAGATATATAAATATGACCAGAGGCTAAAAAACATTGGAAGCATCTAATAAATGTAATATGTTATTTTTGTGGCAGCAATATTATTTTAAATACAAATTTTATTGAGAGTGAATATAAAGATTTATTAGTCATTATTTATAAATTCATTTAAGCTGCTGAGATAAAAGGATAATCTAAATAGTTACGGTTAGGAAGGCTGAAGTGGATTTCAATTTGGTGACATAAAATCCTCATTTCTTGTCCTCTTTCCTCGGCATTCTGTAGGGAAAGACTGGTTTATTAGAAGCTTCAACCTTCAAGATTTCAAAGGAAGGAGCCGAGATGTATATAAGCAGAAGGTATGTGTCTCTTTGTTTCTTTCAAGTTTGACACTCAAAAAGAAAAAAAACAGTCATTGATTTGACAGTCAAAGACAAGAAAAGAGCATTTCCCCCCATGAAATAATACAAGGGTTGAGAATGCAGGCTACCACTTACCAGCTGTGTTCTTAAGCAGGTCACTTAACCTCTGTGTGCCTCAATGTTCATCCTTTAATGGCTTGACTACCCAGATGGCAATGTGCCGAGTGGCATATGCCTTTTCTACCAAACACCTTGTTGATTATGAGTGCTTAACATATGCAAAGTGTGTAAGCCACACCTCCTTTTTCAGTCAGTATTCTCACCTGCAAGCTGTCATTAACCATTAATGCTTTTCTGCAATAAACAGATTTACTGGAAAGCCAGTAGGGGTTCACAGAATAGGAAAGAGGCAGTTTAGAAAAAGGGCAGGAGTCAAGGATACCACAGAAGCAGCAGCAAGAGCCACGCCTGTCACTCCGGGAGCTGGTCTGGCCTAGGAGCCCCTCTGCCACTTAATGCATCTGACCTCCAAACATTTTGTCCTGTTCCATCTGCTCCCAAACTTCAGACTCCTGGAAACAGGGATACGTGGGTGAGTTTCTGGCATGGCTCTTTCTGCCCTCCCTGCACTATATCAAGAATGGGTAGAAGATATATCTGACCCCCTCGGTTTCTACAGTAGGAGGTGGCAATGGAGAGCAGTCACTGGGATCTGTCGTTTTGCCAACAGTACATAAAATAGAGAATTCTACCAGTAGGAATATGTGGTGCCTAGAGTAGAGGTGTGTGGATTCTGGGTAGTCAAAAACAAACAAACAAACAAAACAAATCACAGCTATCTGCTTTACTCATATAAGGCTTCAGACTTTCCTCAGTAGCTCTGTAAGCAGTGACATGCTGCTAAGTGTTTAACAACTGGTTCTCTGGCCTTGATTTGTAGCACTTGTACATTTGCACAGGGCAAATGCTCCTGCTGTTGCTGCTGCTGCTAAGTTGCTTCAGTTGTGTCCGACTCTGTGTGACCCCATAGACGGCAGCCCACCAGGCTCCCTTGTCGCTGGGATTCTCCAGGCAAGAACACTGGAGTGGGGTGCCATTGCCTTCTCCAATGCATGTGGCCAATTTAAAGCTACCTGCATGACATCGGGGCAGATGGAGATACACAGTAGTGTACTGCTGTGTAACATTTCAGCTATGTAGCCTGGCCAGACACGAATAACCTCCAGTGCATGGATGACAGTAAAGTGTGGCGAAATAATTAGGGAGTGGTGAGTTCTGAGTATTCGTTACCTTTGTTAACATAATTTATTTAATTGTAAGTTTATACAATAAGGAAATGACCAGGTGGCTCAATTGGTAAAGAATCTGCCTGCCAGTGCAGGAGACACGGGTTCAATCCCTGGGCTGGGAAAATCCCCTGGAGGAGGAAATGGCAACCCTCTCCAGTATTCTTGCCTGGACAATCCCATGGACAGAGGAGCCTGGTGGGCTACACTCCTTGGGATCATAAAGAGTAGGACATGACTGAGCACTCCTGCATGCCCTTAAACGATTTCATTTTTAATGATAGCTGTATTTTAGCCACATGACTTGCAAAATTTTTGAGAAAATCTTTGAGCCAGTTCCAGCATTCTATTGCCCATGAAGTGGGTCAGTAATGTTATTGAGAGAAACAGATCGAGAGATTTGAGAGATTCCTTACACAGCAAGATGCTTGGTGGAGAGGCCTAGGGCCTGGGGATTTTGCACAGCAGTCTGTAACAATGGGGACTCTCGGCAACAGAATAATAATAGTGTCTGTCATTTACTTAGCAAAACACATTCTTACTCAACATTCCACTCATTTTTAATCCTCACAACAAACTCAAGAAAAAGGGAAGCAAGATATGTAACAGGTAAGGAGATGGAGAGTCAGAGAGCTGAAGTGACCCCTGACATGTGTAGCTGACACTAGAATTGGGACTTTGAGACTTCCAGTTCACAGCTTGTCCCATGCCATTCTATTTCTCTGAACCCCCTGCCTTCACTGGGAGAGCCACTTATTACAGACAGCCCATTACATAGTCTGGGATGTTGTACATCAGCCCTTATCCCCCAGAGTCATTTCAGGGGCCCCTCTTGTGTCTTCACAAATAAAGAATGAAATAAAGTCGGAGGCTCATAGAGAGGGCAATGATGACCCATTGTGTTAGCAGCTTTGATAGCTGCACCCCACATTGACTACCAATGATCCTTACTCCCTGGTATTCATGTCCTCGGACCCCTACATAGAAGAGGGCTGACCTGTGCGACGAGTCCGTACTGCAGGAGTGACCACCTATGCCTTCTGAAGCCAACTGTTAATGGCGCTGCAGCTTCTGCCTCCTTTCAGATCCCTGGGGGAAGTGCCTTCAGATCTTATGCTTTGCAGGTTGCCAGCAGAGGGCTGTGCAAACACCCGAGCAGTGCTGTGGGAAGCCCACACTGGAGGGAACTGAGAGCCCCGACAGCCAGCACCACTTGCTAGCCCTGAAAGTGAGCCACCTCAGAAGTGGACTCTCCAGCTCCCGCCAAGCCTTCAGAGGACTGCCTCTTGGGCTAACATCTGATGGTGTAGGCTCATGAGAAACCTCAAGTCAGAATCACCCAGCAAAGTGCTCCCAAATTATTGACCCACAGAAACTGTGAGCTATGACCAATGTTTATGTTGTTTTGAGCCACTTAGTTCTTGGGTAATTTGTTACACAGTGGTAGATAAGCTGGTTTTTTGTTTTTTGTTTTTTTTTTTTCAGAGCAGTACCATATGGGCTGTGGGTAATCTTAACTACAGAGAGGTGTTAGGGGCTTAAGGAAGCATTTTAAGTAAATTGTTTTTTGTGTTGTTTTGGTTTTCCACCAAAGAAATTGGATTCTCAGTCGACCTTAGAGGGTTTTGTACAGTTTAACTAGAAATGCATTTTCTCTTTAATGCTTTTCTAAATGAGTGCCGCTCTATACTGAGAACATTTGCAAATCTGAAGAGCAAGGCGCTTGAACTGGCACTCAGGCACGCTTAAGCCATCTCACAGCCCTTTGGACCCCCGCCTTCACTGTCACTTTTGGGTCTCTGGGCCATGGCTTTGCCTGCCCTTTGGAAAAGCCTGAACAAGGGAAAATAACGAAACAAATCTACTAGGAAGGGGAAAGGGTAGAGACCCCACTAAATGTTGGAAGTGGAAATCTTAAAATCATTTGCAAAACATCAGCCCCAACACCCGCTGGGAGGCTGAGCCATCACCTCTTCTCCCTGTCTCCTCCCACTGAAGTTCGCTCCTAGAAAAATCTGCTCATGTCCCCAAGAGCTCTGGAGAGGATCTTGGCGTAGAGAGGCTGTTGTGGCTACTGGGAGGGTGGGAGCCAAGGTTACACCGGCTCCTTGGCGCGTTTGCTCTGAGCTGGACGAAGCTGCGTGTGGACCTCCGAGCCGTGGCCCAAGACGAGGCGCCCTTGCGCGGGCGGGAGGAGCCTGGAGGTGGGACCCTGACGGCGCGCCACGCCGGCAAAGGCAACCCGCGCGGAGCGCGCACGGCCACTGAGCGCCGGCGCCTCCAGCATGGAGTGGGAGCTCAACTTTCTGCTCTACCTGGCGCTCTTCTTCTTTCTGCTCTTCTTACTTTTCCTCCTGCTCTTCGTGGTCATCAAACAGCTGAAGAACTCGGTGGCCAATACGGCCGGGGCGCTCCAGCCCGGGCGCCTCTCCCTGCACCGGGAGCCTTGGGGCTTCTCCCGCGAGCAAGCGGTGTGACAGGCGCCGCGCGGACACTGGCGGGAGGGCATGGAACTGTGCGGGCACCGGGCTGGGGCTCGGCCTCTATTCTCTGGCCACACGGCCGCCCGGGTTCTAGGGCCAGGCTCGGCTGCCTCGCTGGCAGGTCCGTTTGGGCATGGGAGCTGTTAGCAAATGGGCGAGTTTCTCTTCTCCTCCGGGAAGCTAGGGGCTCACGGCGCGCTGGGATGTCAGGGATGACGGATGCCTGGGGTCTGGGCTGGTGGTGTGCTTTTAGGGAGGGACCCTAAGCTTTTCCGGGGTGGGGAGAAATACAAAAAAGAAAGGTTAGCTTTTGAAGCCAGAATGGCTCTGAGCACCTGCAAGCTCTTCTTTCCAGTCCAACTGCATTTTTATCTTGTACCCCAGGGATCCAAAACTAAATTATTCAGATGATTCAGTCCAGGCACTTCCAAACAAAATCGAATGTCAACCTAACCTTTAGGATAAGAGACAGGAGAAAACAGGTCACACTCGGAGTATTCCACATACTGCTTTGAATGTCTGTGCTGTGGTAGACCCTATGTGGGATTCAAGTGGCAGTGCGTGGGAGAGAGGGTTGAGTGGCCCATTTGTTATGGGGTATCTCCCCTTCCTCCCGATCCCTGCTCCTATTCTAGACTCCGACCCTGGAGGTGCCTGCGGATTGCTGTGGCGGGTAGGTATAGAATCAGCAGGAGGGTGAGCGTTAGAGTGGGAGTCACTGGGAGATTTCTTGGGGTTGCCATGGAGGGCTGAAGAAATGAGGCCATTTACGCGTGGTAGGGCAACAGGGATGGATAACACGGGAAGATCGAGGCTGACGTTTCTGCCAGGCTGTCCTAGGTGATTAGAATGATTAGATTGATGGGCTGAAGTAACTTCTCACCCGTGTGCCCTAAGTACCCTCCGGGCAATGTTAGTTTGGGAAATAACTTCATCTTCCAGGTGCTCTTTCCTCAGTCTTTGCCATCTCAGGTTCTGGAGCGGAGCTGCTGCCCTGGCCTGGTGTGTGGAGGATGGTGGAGTTAGGGGCCGGTCAGGCGGGAGTAACCAGAGACAGACGACTTCTGCGATGGTAAGCAGGGACCACCCTTGGTTTTGCTTTGTCCCTGGGTAAACTTCTAAAGACCCAGGCCCTTACAAAAGTGAGGGTTCAAGATGAAGGAAATGGGCGCAGTGACATAAAGGGCTCCTCTCCTACTCAGAGCCAGTGAGCTTCTATAGGAACCAAGGAGCCAAACCAATTCCCAACCTGGTACAGCATCTTGGTAAAGGATCATAAAAATTAGAATGAGATGTGAGAAATGATTGCGACTGATAAATATGCCCTATTGGAAAATAGAACAGGGGTTCTTGAAGTTGAAATATGTAATGCAGATATAGTTTGTCTTTTCAATAAGGGAAGATTTGGGTTCAGCCACGTTTAGGGTAAGATAAGCCATCCAAATCATGACTATAACACTGAAAATGCTTATTAATTTCAGGCACAAAGACAGACTATGTAGAAAGGCTAAAAACAACAAAATACTAAGTGTTAACCTAAATTGAGAATATGAAAGTGAAGTGGAAGACAATTATTTTAATAATTCAGTTGAAGGAAAAATAGTCTCACTACTTATGGGGAAAGTTTTGGTCTGAGACATTCAGATAATTTCCTACATTTTCTATTTCACTTTACTGGAATGGTGCTATTGTGAATAAAGTAAGCAGTTTATTTTAAATATAAGGTCATAAATAAATTCACATATATACATATATATGAATTCATATATATATGAATTTTAAATATGTCATAAGTAAATCCACACATATGAATTCATATATATGTATATATACACACACACATACCTCTCTTTCTGGGAGGTGTAATAAGACTTTATTTGAATTCCCAGTTTGAATCCCAGAATCAACTACAGTGATTCTAAACTGCACTTTGAACAGTAATTCTCTAACTGGTTGACACCCCTACAGTGACATCTAGTTATACAGTTGTGTGGTTATTACAGACTTTGAAGATGAGTGTGGGAGTAGTTAATAAGCATTAATAGTTTATAAGGATGAAAACAATCACTTCCTACTTTGTAAATAATCAGAATGCAAATTATTTTAACCACATGTTTGACTTGATTTTATAATTCTTTATTCTTCCTAGTAATGCCACTGGTGTCCAAAGGTTTAAACCTCCCTTGACTCTTCTAGACAGGAGACTAGAGAACTCAGGGTGAGTAGTTTGCTGCTATCCCAGTTTTAAGTCAATCTCTTTGCTGGTTCTACTAACTCAGCTTCCTACAAAAGGAGTGGTTGCCTTTCTCTTTTGTGGCCCGTGCCATTTTACGACCTCCTCAGAATCTAATTCATGAGTTACTAAGTTCCCATTTCTACAGGCAAAAAGGAATACTTACTCCTATTGTCCAATCTCTGCCTTGAGCCTGCGCTAAACCCTGGGAACTAAAGATTCTCATACTGCCTTGTTCTATTCATTTATTCAGTCGTTGTTTTTCAAAACCCAACACAGACTGGTCTCTCACATTAGAACTACTTTTGAATTCAAATTTTTTGCTACCTGTATACATTCTTTTTTTAAAAAAATTATTTATTTACTTGGTTGTGCCCTTATTGGCATGCGAGTTGCAGCATATCTTAGTTGTGGCATGCAGTATGTAGTTCCATGACCAGGGATTGAACCCAAGCCCCTGCATTGGGAGCTCAGAGTCTTAGTCACTGGACCACAGAGAAGTCCTAACCCGTATACATTCTTGATCTAGTGCTCCAGCATCCACCGTGGTTTAGGTCATAGGCTTGTAGATATTGATTGCTCCATCCACTGGCCACACCCTGGTCCTGACAATCACTATGCTAAGTCTGTTTTTGAAGACAGTGTACATATAAGCTAGACATTAAAGCATTTGAAAAGTCAGGAACATTTTAAATAACTGCTCATTATATAAGTATAACTTGATTATTAAAAATTGCTATATTTTATTTCCAGTAAGAGGTGTTTAGTGACTCTTTAGCAATGTTGGACTTCCCTTGTGGCTCAGATGGTAAAGCATCTGTCTACAATGCAGGAGACCCAGGTTTGATCCCTGGGTCGGGAACATCCTCTGGAGAAGGAAATGGCAATCCGCTCCAGTACTATTGCCTGGAAAATCCCATGTACAGAGGAGCCTGGTAGGCTACAGTCCATGAGGTCGCAAAGAGTCGGACACGACTGAGCGACTTCAGCAATATTAGAAGCTGAGTTGAATTTCTTACATTATAAGGAAATGGGCCATAATTCAGTTGTTATATTAATATTCTGTTTCCACTGTTCTTATTTCATTGTTGTTTCTAAATTTCAGCTATTTTAAATGACTCAAATTTTATTAGGATGATCCTGATTGTTTCACTGATTTCCAAACTTGAAAATGCAATGAACCTGCAGTTCTACTTGAAAAGATAAACTTTTTAAGTTGGCTAAGAATGACATCACAGTCATACCTGAAATCTAAAATGTCTTATAAAGTCAATTCCTGTGTCTCAACTTCAGTTTTAAGCACAGCTGTAGACGCAGGACTCATGCCATCTGGTGTGATTCCACAGAATAAGAGAAAGTTTTCCCAGAGTGTGCCATGCACTGGCTTTTCTGGGAATGACAAGGTGCCAGGATTTGTTTTTGGTTCACTTGCAGGGGTGGAAACTTGGAACTAGGTGAGGTAAAAAAAAAAAAAAAAAAAAAAAGCAATATCCCATTTTTAGCTTGACATTTCATGTTTCCAATTTTGCCTATAGTTTCAAAATAAGTGCAATAGAGTCGAACATTTTTAATGGCCAAAATTCTGAACATTGTCAATGGTAAAACCATTTAGGATAGTGGTAAATGCTTTTTTTTTTTCTAATCTATACCTACTAATATGGGGACTTGCAGAATACTAAGGGTATACTGATGTAATACGAAGCAAGTACTTGCAGAATACTGTACTGTTTTTAATTTTTATAACTCCTCTAAGGTACCTAAGGTAATTTAAGCTAAATTAATTAAAACTCTGAAACCAGTAGGAAATTGCTGTCAGATGTCTATGTTACATACAAGGGAGAATTAAAAATTGAATTGTAGTTTGTTGATGTTGATATTTCTTTTTTGGGTGTTTGAATTAAGGATATCAATGATAAATTCTTCATTTTTTACTTTGTCTATACAAAATAAAGTTATATATGAAATAATGATCTGATTAAGTATCTGAGTAGTTAGCATCTTATCATATAAGAATTAGGATAAGCAGAAGGGTAGACCTGTGTTCAGAAGAGTAATCAGAACATAATAGACACTCAAAAAAAAAAACTTCCTGATGGGTTAATCTAAAAATCGTCTTATTTTCCTTACTAGCAGCTATTTTACACAATAAACCTGCTCATTTCCTCCACCTCTGGTCTGTTGAGGCTTTGGTGGGTTCAAATAGACTTTTGTTCTATTCATATGATTCTGCTGCTGCTGTCACATCAGTCGTGTCCAGCTCTGTGCGACCCCATAGACGGCAGCCCACCAGGCTCCCCCGTCCCTGGGATTCTCCAGGCAAGAACACTGGAGTGGGTTGCCATTTCCTTCTCCAATGCATGGAAGTGAAAAGTGAAAATGAAGTCGCCCAGTCATGTCCGACTCTTCACGACCCCATGGACTGCAGCCCACCAGGCTCCCCCATCCCTGGGATTCTCCAGGCAAGAGTACTAAAGCGGGTTGCCATTGCCCTCTCCTAATATGATTCTCTGAAGTTACTTAAACTTACTGAATATACATATATTCCTTAGGTAAGATATTTTTTACTTTCAGATGAAAATTTTCTTTTTGGTAGAGGTTTCGTTTTGTTCTCATGAAGCATGGAGGTTGGGGGCTCAGCTACTTCTGGTACTGCCTGGTTCAGCAGCTCACAGACATCAGGGTCAGAATGGCCCTAAGGTTCCCGTGGCTTTTCCCCTAGGTTCCAAGACGGTTCTTTCGGTTCCCAGCAAGAAGACGGAGGAAGACCAAGAGGAAAACAGGGCATGCCAGTGTGAGGCTACCTCTTTTTAAAGAGCTTTCTCAGCAGTCCAACAACTTTTGCTCCCATCTCATTGGCCAAACGGTGTCATTGGCCCCTGCTATCTCTAAAGTTGTCTGAGAAATGTGGTTTTCGTAGGAGGACATGTAACTACCTTCAACAAAAATCTGAGTTCTCTTCATAAGGAAGAAGGTAACAGTGTATCTTGGGTGAACAACTTGTAGTCTGTGCCCCAAACACAAAATACAGTGGCAAAGAAGCATAATGCTTGAGACGGTTCAAAACGACAGCTCCTTCACAACTGGCAGCACGCCAAGCAGACTGCTGTGACCCGAGTGTGACTAGACTGAAACAGGCCAGGTTTTCTCATGAAACACTTACCAGGACTGACTGCTCTCAGCCGGTATACCTGTCCCCATCAGGCTTCTCTAGTCCCTCGGAACCCTTGGACTTTCTCAGAGGACGTGCTTGCTTCTTGGAGGCTTGAAACGAGATGAGGAATGTTTTACCTTGATGCTTCCACATTTGTGTTGTTTATCTTTTTTCTCTTTTACCTAAAAAAATTTTGGTGCAGTCTAGTTGTGTATTTGATCCCCATAAAAGGATCATTCTTTTCATGTACAGGGCAGGGTAATCTATGTAGAGAAAGGCTACTTGACTCCCTTCTGTGTCTCCACCACCTCATCTAGGAATATCATGGAAGAATTGCTTCTCAGAGCTGCCTCCATAAACAGCCTACATCCTGGCTAAGCAAAGAGAGAAGAAACACTTCCCACATCCAGGGCTGTCCAAAAGAACTTTCTGTGATGACAGAAATGTTCCGTATCTGCAGTGTCTAGTACAGTAGCCACTAGCCACGTGTGGCTAGTGAACAATTGAAATGTCGCTACTGTGATTGAGGAAGTAAATTTTAATGTTATTTAATTTTAAATACTTTAAATGTAAATAGCCACATGTGGCTAGCGACTAGTGTAGACAAACCTTTCTCTTTCTTGTGTTTTACAACTTGCTGGGTGTGTGTGTGGGTGGGGGGTGTTGACTAAGTTGTATGCTTGGCATTCCATGGTCTTTACTATTCCACCTTGCCATCGAACTTGTCTCCCAGAGGAAAGGTAAAAATGGTATTTTGGAACTGAATTCAGATGTTAACTTGACATTTACACATTGAACATATGTATTTGTATGTGTTCCTGTGTGAATAGAGTGGTTTCTGGGAATAGGTCCTGTGGCTGATAACTGATGATGGGAAAGTGGTGGTGCTGGTCACTTGACTTTCCTAGTGAACATTGTATGTTCCTTGTCATAGTCAGTAGAGATTCTGTTGTACAGTTCATTCTGTTACTTTATTTTTGTACTACTGTGGCTGCTAAATGATTATTCCATGTCTGTTTTTCAAAATACTTTGTGGTTTATATTTTTTAAAAGGCTATGAAATAAAAATAGTAGCTCAGCCTTGTGTGTAAGTGAATTATTATGACCCATACCCTCTGAAGAGTTAATTAGGATGAGATAAATGGGTGGAAGGAAATATTTATTTTTGTCTCAGATTTTCTTTATAATGGATGTGTCTATATACTAGTTAATGTTATCTTTTAAAAATATTTAATGACTCTTCCATTGTATACAGAGTTTGGGTAAACCGTGGGGGCGGGGGGGGCAATGGTATCTTCTGCAAGTCTCTAGATGTTTTTCTACACTGAGCGTCACTTGACTCTTGTTTACCTGAGTTGTTTGGGTTTGTTTGTCTTTTATTACTGAGTTATTCTTAAAAATATCCTGGACGCTGTTTCTTTATCTAGTGTGTGCTTTTTTCCCTAGTTTGTGGATAGCCTATTCATTTTCTTAACGTATCTCTAAAAGAGAAATGTTTATATGGCTGATTCATGTTGATATATGGCAGAAACCAACACAATATTGTAAAGCAGTTATCCTTCAATTAAAAATAAATAAATTTTTTAAAAACAGGGATTTTTAAATTTAAATCTCTTCACTTTTTTGTGTTATTGCTTTCTCTGTACTCTTTAACAGAATTCTTCCCTTCTTTTGAGTCATAGAAATATACTGCAGTGCTTTCTTCTAGACTGGAAGTTTTATAGTTTAACGTTTACTGTGTCTGTTATCCACCTCAGTGTAAATTTTTGTGTATGCTATGAGGTAAGGATTGGGTTCTTTCTCCCGTTGCTTCATATTTTTCCCCTTTTTGTTGAAAAGGCTTTCCTTTCCCTGTTGGACTACTTTGGCCTCTGTCAAAAATCAAATGACCGTATAAATGTGGGACTGTCTCTGGGCTCTCGTTTCTGTTCCATGGGGTCATCCTAAACGACTGCCCCACTGTCTTCCTTACTGCCTTTTCACCCCGAGTCTTGGTATTCACCACAATGTTATCAATCCTGACTTTGGTAATAAACTTCTACTGAAGAGTTAGCCTGTGTGCATAAAGACACTTGAGTAATTTCAGTTGAAAACATTTAAATTCAATAAGAAACCCCCACCTGATACCATGCTTCCTTTACTCTAGCTTGTAGCTCCACCTGTAATCTAAATCTAGATCTGGAATAGAACATGATCAAAAAACTTGTCATAGGTAGAGAATATCCTTTTTTTCCCCCATTACTACAGTTGAGAGAAAACTGTACTTTAAAGTGATACAAAACAAAACAAGCACAGAAGCTCGTGAGTTGTTGGGATCCCAGCTTCTTTACCAACAGAAGTCTGGCCACAGATGGATTGCCTAGCTCAAGTATCAGGACATTCATTTGGATGTTTTCTACTTGTCTGCGTGGTGTCTTGACTTTTGAGTAATTGGATAGTGCTTTTTAGAAATTTGGCTGAGGTGGTTTGATTGGCACCAAATCATGTCTCATGCCCCCTTTTATTTGCATTCAGTTTTCCAGACTCCCAGTTTTCGCATGTTCTTGTCCTTTACATGTCTCAACTGGGGCTTCACTGGGAAGAATCTTCTCATTATAGGGACAGTAAAGGGTCTCATCCATCTCCTACAACTATAATCTCACTATGTTCCTTGCAGCTAACAGTTATTAACAGTTTGCTACGTATCTTTTGAGATGATTTCCTGTGTATTTTTATGGTCTTACCATGTGACTTTGACATTGAGAGACAATGTCTGTGTCCCTTCCCCTTGAATCTGGGCAGGCTCGTGACAGAAGAAATTTTCAGAAGCAACACTGTCTTGTGAAGCTAGATCAGGAGAGGCAAGGCAGTCTCTACATTGTTTGATGGAATATCTACTTTTGGAGCTCTGAGTCACCATGTACTATGGGAATATTCTGAGGCTATCATCATTTTTCTAAAGAACCCTAGGCCCAGGTTCCATGTAGGTGCTGTAGTTGAATGTTCCCGCAGATGAACAGCTCAACGAATGATGGGTCCTGCCAGCTGAGCTTCCAGGCTTCCTGGAGCAGAGACCAAGCCATCTCACTGTGCCCTGTCTGACTTTTGGTGGTTTTCTTAAGTCACTAAGTTTGGGAGAGTTTGTTATAGCAATAGTAACTGGATAATATGTCTCAGGAAGTTGTATAGAGTACTCAGCAATGTAACAAGTATATGCTGTTTAAACATTAAATTTGTTGCTAGTTTTGTACAGATTTTATTTATACAAGTATGATTGCTGGGTTAGTGGCTTAGAAATCTCAAGAGTTGGTTGACAATCTCCATACTAAATGACTATGCCGGTATATA
Source organism: Ovis aries (assembly GCF_016772045.2). NCBI lineage: Eukaryota > Metazoa > Chordata > Mammalia > Artiodactyla > Bovidae > Ovis > Ovis aries. Next base: position 3,829,769 of record NC_056059.1, read on the forward strand.
CCTATCCATGTTCCTACACTATTTGACATTATGGATCTATTAAAAATTTTAGGTTGTAGTCAACAAAAAACAATAAAACCTTATTGGTTTGATTTGAAAGATTACGAGGGACCTTGTCCCTCTTGTTTTATATTTATTAGTAATTTTAATTTCCTCAAATCTAAGTGCCTATTCATATATTTTACCTATTTTTCTAATAAGTTATCTTTTAATAAGTAATTTATATGCAGTAGAGATATATAATGACTACATATAATATATTCATATACATAAGATGATACATATATAATGACCATATGTTGTCATTGTTGTTTCATTGCTAAGTTGTGTTCGACTCTTTTGTGACCCCATGGACTGTAGCCCACCAGGCTCCTTTGTCCATGGAATTTTCCAGGCAAGAATACTGGAGTGAGTTGCCATTTCCTTCTCCAGGGAATCTTCTTGACCCAGGAACTGAACCTGCATCTCCTGCATTGCAAGCGAATTCTTTACCACTGAGCCACCAGGGAAGACCATTATAATGATTACGTATGGCATATAAAATCACTAAATGCATATGCATGTATATATACAATTATTAATCATTCATCAGCTAGAAGTTGAAAATATTTTCTCCTGGTCAGTTGTCTCTGTTCCCTTTATTCTTGTTAATTCTGCATTTTGCAGATCTTTTTAATTTATAAATTTGATAGGTAAAAAGTGATTATTTGTTTTTATTAGGAATCATTCTATTATTAGTTTGAGTACTGATCATTTCTCCTTCTTCTTTTGTAAGTTGCTTGCTCGTATCTTCCCCACTTTTTATATTGGTGCATATTTTAGTTCCTTATTGAATTCTTTGTTGATATTTAGTTTTCTTTTCTTAAACAATTTTATTTATAAATGTGAACACAATGAGGTTAAGTCTCCTGCCTCTCCATAACTACCAGTTTCCATTTCGTCTTCTTGGATACCAGATTCTTATGTATTTTTGTGGACTTATAAAATATATTTATTATATTCATTCATATGTATTTATGTCTTTAAAATTTATATAAATTAAGTCACACTATATGCACATTGTTCTATTCCTTGTTTTAAAAAAGTGTAACGATTATTCCTTACTTATTTATCCAGCAAATATTTATTGAGTGCTCATCATGTATTAGGCACAATCCAAGTTATTTGGGATTTGAAAGCGAAAGTGAAAGTAGCTCAGTCATGTCTGACTCTTTGTGACCCCGTGGACTAAACTGTCTGTGGAATTCTCCAGGCCGGAGTACTGGAGTGGGTAGCCTTTCCCTTCTCCAAGGGATCTTCCCAACCCAGGAATCGAACTGGGGTCTCCTGCATTGTAGGTGGATTCTTTGATTTACCAGTGGGAAAAAAAAAGACAATGGACTCCTTTTCTCATGGAGCTTATGTACATTCTACAAATGAGGCTGCTGCTTTTTAACTATAGTATTCCATGCACTGTAGTATTCCATGAGTAAAGGAAGCACCATTTACTTATCTATTTCTTTTGTAATGAGTATTTCATTGTTCCCAGGCATTTGTTATTTCTAAAAATACTACATAATCCTTTGACATAAATCTTTAACAAATGTTTCCATATATTTATAGGAATAAAATCCTAAATGTGGAATCTCTAGACATGTACATTGTGTAAATTTTTGTTATAGAAATTTAAAAGATATATAAATGAGGGAATATTGCTATAAATTTTTATTCTTATTGATTATTTAAACATTTTATTAATTTTTATTTGTTTGCTTTGAATAATAGTCCATTGTCTGAGTGTACCACAAATTGTTTATCCACTTACCTATTGAAGGATGTCTACTTTCATGTTTGGGTAATAATAATAATAATATAAAAATAAATAATAATGAAGCCTGAAACAAACTTCTGTATGCAGGTTTTCATGTGGACACAGTGTTCAATCCATTTGGGTTGAAAGAAGCACAATTGTGGATCATATGATAAGAACATATTTAATTTTGTAAGAAACTGCCAAAGAGGATTTATAGATGAGATGAGGTGTTTTGTGGAGGTGTCTGTTTAGATCTTTTGCTCATTTTTAAGCTGGGTTGTTTTCTTACTGTTGAGTTTTAAGGATTCTTTATGCATTTTGGATAGCAGACCTTTATTTACAGATATGTCTTTGTAAATATTTTCTCCCAGTTGGTGGCTTGTGCTTTTGTTCTCTTAACAGTGTTTTTTGCAGAACAGATGTTTTTAATTTTAATACAGTCTATTGTGTCAACTTTTTTCTTTTATGGGTCATGATTTTGGTGTTGTATCTAGATTTTCTCCTATGTTACCATCTAGGAGCTTTATAATTTTGCAGTTTACGCTTAGGCCTATGATCCATTTTGAGATGATTTTTGTGAAAGGAATAAGATCTGTGTCTAGATTCTTTTTTTTTTTTTTGCATATGGATGTCTAGCACAATTTGTCGAAAAGACTCACTGATTTTTTAAAAAGCAAAGTATGTCAGTGGAAGATGAATCCTCATCTCTTCATGCTCCAAAGTTTTGCTCATTAAGTTGCCTGTCTGTTTTTATCTGTTTTACCAAGTAGAAATGATTGACATATTCTGAATTTAATGGATTATCAAGCTCTTACTGGATTAGACTACTGGTCCTCCTTATTTTCCTGTTGCCTTTTGGTTGCAAGTGAGAGAAATCCAAACTCAAACTGGTATAAACAAATAAAATTTATTGTCTTAGTAAGTGAATGACCTTGGGGTAGATTTTGCTGAGGTACAGATATTCAAACAATGTCATTAAAATCCAATTTTTCCTTCAACTTTTAGCTCTATTTTCAGATATTTACCATTCAGTCATGTCTATTAACTAATTCCAGGAGACAGCGAAGGACAAGGAAGCCTGATGTGCTGCAGTCCATGGGGTCGCAAACAGCTGGACATGATGGAACGACTGAACAACAACAACAACATACATATTAAGTGCTACATCTACCCTGTAGCACTGCTTTAGATGCTGCAGAAGCAGTGGAAATAAGATAAGAAAGGAAGTCCCCTACTTTTATTGGGTTTAAAAGTGAAAGTGAAGTCACTCAGTAGTGTCCAACTCTTTGTGACCCCATGGACAGTAGCCTACCAGGCTCCACCATCCATGGGATTTTTAGGCAAGAATACTGGAGTGGGTTGCCATTTCCTTCTCCAGGGGATTTTCCCAACCCAGGGATTGAACCTGGGTCTCCTGCATTGCAGACAGATGTTTTACCATCTGAGCCACCAGGGCAACAGTGAAAGTTTTAAGACTCAGTCTGATTGGACTAGTTCAGATCACATACTCACCTGATGAACCAGTCTCTTAGCCAGCTGGGGGCTGATCTGACCTAAACCTCGGTAATATGTTCCATCCCTAGGACTAAGGATGGGCCTGGACCACATGGGCTAAGAGTGGGATGGGGCTAGGTACCCAAATGAAGACCAGAGATGATGGTGAGAAAAGGCAGAATGGATGCTGGAAGACAAGTGATAAATATCTTTTTACATTATATTTTTGGGAGATTGACTAAAAAAATTCTCCAAGAAGATATTTCTTTAACCATAATTCTTTAAGATTTAGGATATATTAGGACAAACTGCCAAGCTTTTACAACATTCATGTTTCTTGGGTCTCTGTGAACCTGATTTTATCCAAGGTTGTACATTTGAGACTCCCTTGCCAATGAATTAAAGGCTCACATTGCTGGACAGTGTTCTCTCTTTAAAAGGAGAAAGTGCTCGGGCAGACCCTGTGGCCCTTTCTGCCTTTCTTTTTCGTATTGCTTGAGGTGTGGCCATGGTTGCTCCCTCTCCAGTAGGGCCCTGTACCGTGAGCCCACCGTTATGATGAAAGCCTGTGCTGAGAATGGCAGGTGTCTACAGAGTGCTTCCTATAGGCATAGGAAGAGTGCTCCTCGTGGTCACCTCTGTGTGTATGATTTCACGTGGACAAAGTCTGTGTACCTCAAATTTCTTAGGTAATAAATGCCTAAATTACTCAACATACTTATTCCTCCCACATATTATTAATGTATGGGTGTTTCTGAATTCTTCTGAGGTTTAGAAAAGATGAATTTCTAATCAACATAGATGCTAATTAGATATGAATTTTTGTTCACATTAAATTATCACAGTGCTAATTTTTATGTGGGGCATGAAGTACATATAGACTTTTTATGGGACCACTTGTAATTATTCATTGAACCATGATAAACTTTTCTAAGAATCACCTGAAGTCACATTGTAATAGCAAAAATAGTTTTCTTAGTCATAATATTTACTGAGTTTCAAACCATGCATAGTAAACATGATAAGGATTCAGGACACCTTGAGGGGACTCACTATGTCCTGACACGTCTGGAAAATGTATTTATTCCTCAAGAATATCCCAGGAGAATGAAGATCAACAGTGAAATTCTTTGAAATTAGAGAATATAATGGAGAGGTCTGGGAATGCCAAGAGGGCAATATAATGAGATTTCCTTTTTAAAGTTTTTTCTTTCTTTCTTTTTTTTTTTTTTTACTTTATAACTGGGCTAGCAAACCTGATAAAGTGTTTTTCTTTTGATGTTTCAGTATAAGTTTTAAAATATGATTATATGGCTATTTCAGTTTTTGTCAGCTTTATACATTATTTTAATTGCTTTTGTTCCTGTCCTAGAGCCTTATACCCAGATGTGAAAATACTTGAAAAGTTAAAATTGCGCTCACAAATGTGAGTTACTGATCATGACCATATCGTTATCCTGCCAGCTTTTGGTCTGAAACAATATCAAAAAAGACATAATCTTTGAAGAAGAACAAATGAAAATAGGAATTTTATACATCCCCAATATGACATCACCCATATGGCAGAAAGTGAAGAGGAACTAAAAGCCTCTTGATGAAAGTAAAAGAGGAGAGTGAAAAAGTTGGCTTAAAGCTCAACATTCAAAAAACGAAGATCATGGCATCTGGTCCCATTACTTCATGGGAAATAGATGGGGAAACAGTGGAAAAAGTGTCAGACTTTATTTTGGGGGGCTCCAAAATCACTGCAGATGGTGACTGCAGCCATGAAATTAAAAGACACTTACTCCTTGGAAGAAAAGTTATGACCAACCTAGACAGCATATTCAAAAGCAGAGATATTACTTTGCCGACTAAGGTCTGTCTAGTCAAGGGTATGATTTTTCCAGTGGTCATGTATGGATGTGAGAGTTGGACTGTGAAGAAGGCTGAGCACCGAAGAATTGATGCGTTTGAACTGTGGTGTTGGAGAAGACTCTTGAGAGTCCCTTGGACTGCAAGGAGATCCAACCAGTCCATTCTGAAGGAGATCAGCCCTGGGATTTCTTTGGAAGGAATGATGCCAAAGCTGAAACTCCAGTACTTTGGCCACCTTATGTGAAGAGTTGATTCATTGGAAAAGACTTTGATGTTGGGAGGGATTGGGGGCAGGAGGAGAAGGGGACGACAGAGGATGAGATGGCTGGATGGCATCACTGACTCGATGGACATGGGTCTGAGTGAACTCCGGGAGTTGGTGATGAACAGGGAGGCCTGGTGTTCTGTGATTCATGGGGCCGCAAAGAGTTGGACACGACTGAGTGGCTGAACTGAACTGAATACATATATGTTTGGGTTAATTTAATAATTCCAGTATCCCCCTCTCTATGACTCTGTATGACATTATCTCCTAAATTTACTAATTTTGTGTGGATCATAGATTTTCTTCAGCTGCTTTGCAGTTTCTTAACAGTTGTTTGATGTCCCTTCTGTTTGGTTGAAATTCTAACAAAGGGACATAAACTCAAATTCCTTCAAAAGTCAGGTAGGTAGCATAAAGACAAAAGTATAAGCATCTGTGTGATATACATGTGCATGTATGTGTGTATGCATGCAGTTGTATGTGTATGTGTGATTGAATGTGTTTGTTGATTGTATGTTCAATTTGTTTGTGTGTGTTTATGGTTGCATGTTTTTGTAGTTGTTTGTAGTTGTGTGTATTTGTAGCTGTGTCTTTATGTGTATGTTTTCGTTGTGTGTATATTTGTAGTTGTGTGTGTGTATGGTTGTGTGTGCTTCTGCATTGTACCGTAGTTGTGTTTGTTTATATGGTTGTGTGTGTGTGTAGTTGTGTATTTGTAGTTGTGTGTGTTTGTATGGTTGTGTTTGTGGATTAGATGTCCAGTTGTGTGATTGTGATTATATGTAGAGTTTCCATGATTGTGTGTGTTTGTAGGGGTGTGTGTGTGTCTGTAGAGGTGTGTGTGTATGACTGTGTACACACGTGTACATGGGCATGCCCATACACATGAGGTTAGAGGTCAGCACTATGGCTGCATGGTACCTGCTCTTTTTAAATGTGCTAGTTCAGAAGTTTGTAAAAGATCATGCTGGCCAAATAAAACAATATAAAACAAGTCTTTATGCTCAGACTTAAAATGCCTTAGTATTAGTATAAGGCTGTTAAAGTTGTTCTTTGTTTGTTTATAGAAAAATTTACATGGTTTTTAAAGGTTGTACTGGTAGCTCAGACGGTAAAACAGGATACTCAGGTTCGATCCCTGGGTCGGAAAGATGCCCTGGAGAAGGAAATGGCAACCCACTCCAGTATTCTTGCCTGGAAAATCCCATGGATGGAGGAGCCTGGTAGGCTACAGTCCATGGGGTCGCAAAGAGTCGGACACGACTAAGCGACTTCACTTTCACTTTCACTCAATTTACAGTTATTACAAAACACTGGTTATGTTCCTCATGTTGTGTGATACCTCCTTGAGCTTAGCTTATAGTAGTTTTTACTTGCCACTCCTCCACCCTTACATTGTTCCCTGCTCCCTGCCACTTGGTAACCATTTTTTGCTCTCTATATCTGTTGAGTCTTCTTCTTCTTTGTTATATTTATGGTTTGTTGTATTTTCTAGATTCCACATATTAGTGATAGTATACAGTATTTGTCTTTCTCTGACTTACTTCACTTAGTGTTATCTCTCCCCAAACCATCCATGTTGCAGCAAATGACACAATTCCATAATTGTTTAAATCACTGAATAGTATTCCATTTCATATATGTATATGTACACACCACATCTTCTTTATCCATTCCTCTATTGATGCGGACACTTAGGTTACTTCTATATCCCGGTAATTGTAAATAATGCTGGTATGAACACTGGGGTACATGTATCTTTTTAAATTAATGGGTTTTTTTTTGTTGTTTGTTTGTTTGAATATATACCCAGGAGTGAAACTGCTGGGTCATATGGTAATTCTATTTTTAAATTTTCTGAGGAATCACCATACTGTTTTCCGTAGTGGCTATACCAATTAACATTGCCAGTGTTCCTTTTTTTCCTCTCCAACATTTGTTACCTTTTTTATTTTGATAATAGTCATCCTAGGGGCTTCCCTGGCAGTCCAGTAGTTAAGACTCTGTGCTTCCACTGCAGGAAGCACAGCTTTGATCCCTGGTCAGTGACTAAGATCCCATTCTTGGCATGGGCAAAAGAGAAAAGAAAAGACATAGCTGTCCTAGTAGATGTGAAGTGATATCGCATGGGTTTGATTTGCATTTCCTTGATAATTAGTGATGGGCTTCCCAGGTAGCAAAGTGGTAAATTTGTAATCTGCCTGCCAAAGCAGGTGATGTGGGTTCAATCCGTGCGTTGGAAAGATCCCCTGGAGACAGACATGGAAACCCACTCCAATATTCTTGCCTGGAAAATTCCATGGACAGAAGAGCCTGGTGGAATACAGTCCATGGGGTTGCAAAGAGTCAACACAACTGAGTGACTGATCACAAAAGATAATTAAGTGATGTTGCGTACATTTCCACATACCTGTTGGCTATTTGTATATTATTTTTTGAACCATAAATTGGAACTTATTATGTATGTTGTTTTCTTATTTACTTGTCTTCTATAACAATGTTCTGACAATTTTTATTCACTTACTTTTTAATTTGAACCATGTTATTTATAATCACACCAGGCATTTCTTGAAAATAACTGAATAAATAGCCTGTCATGGAGAACTATCAGAAAAGATAAGTTACTAATTATCCAATATAGCTATTCATCTGCTTCACTCTGCTTCAAAAGGTATGGTCGTGGCAATCAAATAACATGGCTTTTATCCATGTGAAGAGTCTTTTTAGGATAATAACACTAAAATGTTCTATTCTAACACACTTCCTATAAATTTGTTCTGCTTTGATCTTCACCTTTCCTTCTGTCTGCTGCTTTTATTAACCTGACTACACAGGCTTGATTGAAAGCAGTAAAATTATTGTCAGAGGTTATCTTAGACCAAAATAGATACTTTCAAACAGTTTTGACCAAGATTCACAGTAAAAAATTGCATTTTGTCTTGTTATCCAATACACAGACATGTACATGAAAATAAATTAAACATATTTCATTATCTAGTATACTTATATGAAATATATTTCAATATTTTTATTTAATATAATTCTAGTCTATTTTATGTCATCAAAAAAAAAAATACTGCTTTCCCTCTCCCACTCCAACCCTCAACTTGCCCTCAATCAACTCCAAATTGATTTCAGGACCTACTTCTGGGCCTTGGTCTGCATTTTATAAAACAGATTTAGAGGGTAACTTCTGCCTTGTTGCTAAAGGAAATCCATACTACCTATGAAAATAAAATCCAATGCTGCTTAGAAATTGTTCCCATCCCAGTTACAATCTAAATAAGAAATATGTCCTGATGTTGAGGAAAAAGGTATTCTCATTTAAAAATCTTCCTGAAGTTTTAAAATTAAGGCTGATCACCTTATATGTTGGGCTTCCAAGGTGATGCTAGTGGTAAAGAACTCGCCTGCCAATGCAGGAGATGTAAGACACATGGGTTGGATCCCTGGGTCGGGAAGATCCCCTGGAGGAGGGCCTGGCAACCCACTCAAGTATTCTTGCTTGGATAACCCCATGGACAGAGGAGCCTGAATATCTACAGTCCATAGGGTCGCACAGAGTTAGACATGACTGAAGCAACTTAGCACACCTTATATATTTTTATTTTAAACATATATTGGAGGAGGTAATCATGTCACTGTTTAGATACCTGGCCTTTCTCCCCTCAATGGTGTTCTTACTGCTTTATTTAAATCCATGCTTGTCGGTGGGTCCTTATTACAACGTGACATGCCAGGACATGTTCCCATTTGATTATAAAAGAGTTTTGTAACATTACTTTTCCTTCTTCAAATCTCAGCTTGATACTTTCCTTTTTAAGTGGCACTCTAAAACAAGGGACAATAGTTAGTATAAAAAGCTGCACATTTTTGTGCATTTTAAACTCTGAATGCATCTAAATTTTGTTGCGTCCCATAAGCAGCAACATATGTTTTGATATACAATTTTGGACTAGTTAAGATGAGATTCTCTGCATATTTTTACTCCGTTGTCTTTGAACTGTCAACAGTAGAAGGCAGAAGCTAAACCTGTCTTATAGGGTAGGGTCGAGGGAAACAACAAAGGCTGGTGACGGCCCCTACCCCAAGCATAGTGGCAGGGGTGAACTGGAGCTATTACCACCATAGGTCTAAAGGGTAAGAAGTGTGGTTACTAGGACCCAGGAGGGTAGTGGCAGAAGAGGGTCTCTTGACAGAGGCCAGGGGCTTTAGAAGAGGACCACCACCACCCAGGGTGACTCAGCAAGGAGGAAATAGGAATGGAATGCTCAGATTGCACAATCTGCCCAGCTGTTCATTTTCTACCAGTTCCTCCCAAGGACCAAATCCAGCCAGAAGTCAGAGACAAGGATGAAGATCTGGTGGGTCAAATGGGAAATAATCCAGCACATAGATCTACTTCAACATTTTAATGGCCACATGTATTCCATTATTAAGAGTCGTGTCCAAGTCTTTGCGACCCCATGCACTGCAGAACACCAGGCTTCCTTGTCTATCACCAATTCCTGGAGCCTGCACAAACTCATGGCCATCGACTTGCTGATGCCATCCAAACATCTCATCCTCTGTCAATCTTTCCCAGCATCAGGGTCTCTTCCAGTGAGTCGGTTCTTCACATCAGGTGGCCAAAGTATTGGAGTTTCAGCTCCAGCATCAGTCCTTCCAATGAATAGTCAGGACTGATTTTCCTTAGGATTGACTGGTTTGATCTCCTTGCAGTCCAACGGATCCCATTATACCTAATACATAATTTACATAACAAGTCTTGCACAGATGTAGCTTTAGATTGTGTTCAATTATTCATTAGTATAAATGAGTGACTTTGGATGTCCATGTTAACAGTCATTTTGCATATCCATAATTATTTTCTTAGGATGAATTCCTAGAAATATAATTGTTGAGTTAGGCATTTGCACATTTTGTAATTGTCATATATTTAATGATTTATTTTCCAAAGGGTTATATCCACTTATATTCTACTCAGTAGTACACTAAAGTGTTCATTTCCTTACACCTTTGCAAAAAGCTTCTGTCAGTCTTTTATATCTTTTCCAATCTAATAGATTGGAAGCAAACTTTTGTAGTTTATGGAGCTACTCCTCATCCAAGGTAAGGAGCAGTGGCTGCGCTTTGCAGGAGCAGCCACGAAGAGATACCCCACACCCAAGGTAAGAGAAACCCGAGTAAGATGGTAGATGCTGCACGAGGGCATCAGAGGGCAGACACACTGAAACCATACTCACAGAAAACTAGTCAATCTAATCACACTAGGACCACAGCCTTGTCTAACTCTATGAAACTAAGCCATGCCCACAGGGCAACCCAAGATGGGCAGGTCATGGTGGAGAGGTCTGACAGAATGTGGTCCACTGGAGAAGGGAATGGCAAACCACTTCAGTATTCTTGCCTTGAAAACCCCATGAACAGTATGAAAAGGGAAAATGATAGGATACTGAAAGAGGAACTCCCCAGGTCAGTAGGTGCCCAGTATGCTACTGGATGTCAGTGGAGAAATAAATCGAGAAAGAATGAGAGATGGAGTCAAAGCAAAGACAATACCCAGCTGTGGATGTGACTGGTGATAGAAGCAAGGTCCGATGCTGTAAAGAGCAATATTGCATAGGAACCTGGAATGTCAGGTCCATGAATCATGGCAAATTGGAAGTGGTCAAACGAGAGATGGCAAGAGTAAACGTTGACATTCTAGGAATCAGCAAACTAAAATGGACTGGAATGGGTGAGTTTAACTCAGATAACCATTATATCTACTACTGCGGGCAGGAATCCCTCAGAAGAAATGGAGTAGCCATCATGGTCAACAAAAGAGTCCAAAATGCAGTACTTGGATGCAATCTCAAAAATGACAGAGAGATCTCTGTTCATTTCCAAGGCAAACCATTCAATATCGCAGTAATCCAAGTCTATGCCCCAACCAGTAATGCTGAAGAAGCTGAAGTTGAACGGTTTTATGAAGACCTACGAGACCTTTTAGAACTAACACCCCAAAAAGATGTCATTTTCATTCTAGGGGACTGGAATGCAAAAGTAGGAAGTCAAGAAACACCTGGAAGTAACAGGCAAATTTGGCCTTGGAATGCAGAATGAAGCAGGGCAAAGACTAATAGAGTTTTGCCAAGAGAATACACTGGTCATAGCAAACATCCTCTTCCAACAACACAAGAGAAGACTCTACACATGGACATCACCAGATGATCAACACTGAAATCAGATTGATTATATTCTTTGCAGCCAAAGATGGAGAAGCTCTATACAGTCAACAAAAACAAGACCAGGAGCTGACTGTGGCTCAGATCATGAACTCCTTATTACCAAATTCAGACTTAAATTGAAGAAACCAGGGAAAACCACTAGACCATTCAGGTATGACCTAAACCAAATCCCTTATGATTATACAGTGGAAGAAAGAAATAGATTTAAGGGCCTAGATTTGATAGATAGAGTGCCTGATGAACTATAGACGGAGGTTCGTGACATTGTACAGGACACAGGGATCAAGACCATCCCCATGGGAAAGAAATGCAAAAAAGCAAAATGGCCGTCTGAGGAGGCCTTACAAATAGCTGTGAAAAGAAGAGAAGCAAAAAGCAAAGGAGAAAAGGAAAGACATAAGCATCTGAATGCAGAATTCCGAAGAATAGCAAAAGAGATAAAAAAGCCTTCTTCAGCGATCAATGCAAAGAAATAGAGGAAAAGAACAGAATGGGAAAGACTAGAGATCTCTGCAAGAAAATGAGAGATACCAAGGGAACATTTCATGCAAAGATGGGCTCGATAAAGGACAGAAATGGTCTGGACCTAACAGAAGCAGAAGATATTAATAAGAGGTGGCAAGAATACACAGAAGAACTGTACAAAAAAGATCTTCATGACCCGGATAATCACGATGGTGTGATCACTCATCTAGAGCCAGACATCCTGGAATGTGAAGTCAAGTGGGCCTTAGAAAGCATCACTACGAACAAAGCTAGTGGAGGTGATGGAATTCCAGTTGAGCTATTTCAAATCCTGAAAGATGATGCTGTGAAAGTGTTGCACTCAATATGCCAGCAAATTTGGAAAACTCAGCAGTGGCCACAGGACTGGAAAAGGTCAGTTTTCATTCCAATCCCAAAGAAAGGCAATGCCAAAGAATGCTCAAACTACCACAGAATTGCACTCATCTCACATGCTAGTAAAGTAATGCTCAAAATTCTCCAAGCCAGGCTTCAGCAATACGTGAACCGTGAACTCCCTGATGTTCAAGCTGGTTTTAGAAAAAGCAGAGGAACCAGAGATCAAATTGCCAACATCCACTGGATCATGGAAAAAGCAAGAGAGTTCCAGCAAAACATCTATTTCTGCTTTATTGACTATGCCAAAGCCTTTGACTGTGTGGATCACAATAAACTGTGGAAAATTATGAGAGAGATGGGAATACCAGATCACCCGACCTGCCTCTTGAGAAATCTGTATGCAGGTCAGGAAGCAATAGTTATAGTTAGAACTGGACATGGTAAAACAGCCTGGTTCCAAATAGGTAAAGGAGGACGTTAAGGCTGTATATTGTCATGCTGCTTATTTAACTTCCGTGCAGAGTACATCATGAGAAACACTGGACTGGAAGAAACACAAGCTGGAATCAAGATTGCCGGGAGAAATATCAATAACCTCAGATATGCAGATGACACTACCCTTATGGCAGAAAGTGAAGAGGAGCTAAAAGCCTCTTGATGAAAGTGAAAGAGGAGAGTGAAAAAGTTGGCTTAAAGCTCAACATTCAGAAAATGAAGATCATGGCATCTGGTCCCATGACTTCATGGGAAATAGATGGGGAAACAGTGGAAACAGTGTCAGACTTTATTTTTTGGGGCTCCAAAATCACTGCAGATGGTGACTGCAGCCATGAAATTAAAAGACGCTTACTCCTTGGAAGAAAAGTTATGACCAACCTAGATGGCATATTCAAAAGCAGAGATACTACTTTGCCGACTAGGTTCCATCTAGTCAAGGCTATGGTTTTTCCAGCAGTCATGTATGGCTGTGAGACTGGACTGTGAAGAAGGCTGAGCGCCAAAGAATTAATGCTTTTGAACTGTGGTGTTGGAGAAGACTCTTGAGAGTCCCTTGGACTGCAAGGAGATCCAACCAATCCTTTCTGAAGGAGATCAACCCTGGGATTTCTCTGGAAAGAATGATGCTAAAGCTGAAACTCCAGTACTTTGGCCACCTCATGTGAAGAGTTGACTCATTTGAAAAGACTCTGATGCTGGGAGGGGTTGGGGGCAGGAGGAGAAGGGGATGACAGAGGATGAGATGGCTGGATGGCATCACTGACTCGATGGACGTGAGTCTGAGTGAACTCCGGGAGTTGGTGATGGACAGGGAAGCCTGACACTCTGCGATTCATGGGGTCGCAAAGAGTTGGACATGACTGAGCGACTGAACTGAACTGAACTGAACAGAACATTGAACAAATTTTCACAGGTTAATTGGATGACTTTTATCTAGGACATGTCATCTTAATATCAGGGTGCAAATAAAAAATGAGGTGTTATTACATTGTTACAATTACCTTATAAGATGGATTCAGCTCCTTAACAAACATGATACCAAAAAAGGTTATTCCGTTTATATTTTGCTCTATGGTCATTATACAAAGACCATGGTCATTATAAAGTCATTATTTAAATAAAATACAGTATTTAAATAAATGATTTGAGTCATTAGCATCTTTAGGAAAAGTCACACCATGGAATTTAGAACCAGGTGTGAGTGGACTTATTTGCTTTGTAGATGTGTGTGGGGAAGCAGAACTTTACCCTCATTAGAGGCGATGAAGAATAATTTGAGTTCTTTCACATGAGAGCTCTTTAAAATGTCTCTCTTCTAGGTTAAACATCTGAGGTTTTTTTGGGAATATGCCACAGTCTACCATTCTGTTTGCTGTTCTCTGGAAGGCCTTCAATTTGATAATATTCCACTTAAAAAGTGGTGCTGTGGGCATGGGTGTGGGTGATCAAGTCCTCTCATACACTGACAGGCGTGTGAATCTGAGCGGATCCATTGGAGGGCAGCTTGGTAGTATCTACTAACACCGAAATTGCACATGAGGAGCAGTTCTACCATTTCCTGTCTGTTATAGAGAAACACGCAAATGTAAAATAGATAACACTGTGCGTCTGGCCATCAGTCCCATTTACAATGGATCAGAGGCTGAAACTAAAGGAAGCTGAACCAGTGGGTGAGAGCAAAGGGTAAGCCTTCAGGACACTCTAGAATTAGAGAGGAAGGCAAAAGCAAAGCAACGGGGCTTGAAGCCTCATTATAGGATCTAGGCTTATCCTATGATGAGTAGAATTAGGCAGTCAACCAGAACTTCAGGCTCACTGGATACCCAGTTCGTGACAGAAGGACTGATTCCAGATTCCCATTGCCAGCACACCCAGCCTCTGAGATGGCTGGCATACTGTCTCACCTGGTGGGCACGGTAGATTCCCACCAGAAAAGGCTCAAGTTGAAAGAACTGGAAACCATTGACCTACATCTAGGTTGGGGGAATATTATCTTCACCCTGCAAAATAAGTATAATTCAGTAGCTTTCAGATGGCTTCATTTCTAACTCATACAAACTATATTTTTAAATATGGAATTTTGATGTGGGTTGACATTAAGCCTTCCTTCATAATTTGCAGACTCTTCACCCCCACCCACTCTGCCTGCTTTTTGAAAACAGGACCATTTGCCTGCCTCCAAACTCAGTTTCTACCCTGTTCCTGTGACTCCTCTGCATCCCTTGCAGTTTTGGTGTGAAACCGCCTCTGCCAGCCTTGGTTTCTCAGAACTCAAGCAGAGGAAGGGAGGGCATTTGGACAACAGCTTTCCCCACAGCCAAACTTGCCAATCATTCTACTACATTCGTCTCTGTGCCAGTTTTCCCTCTAAGTTAAACTGCATTATTATATAGGGTGTCTGGCCAGGATGCCAATCTTATAAGAATTTCACTTCTCTCTCTCTCGTTTTACTTCCAACTGAGATCATCTCAGTGATTCCACTCTGTTAGTTTATGGATTTCTCTCAGCCCACATTGGTTTCTCTAATCTTAGAGAAAAAGTGCTTAAAAACTTAGACATTGATTCTAGACTGTTGCATTTAAATCCTCGTTGGATCACCGTTCTATGCCTTAGTGTACCATCTGCAAAATACAGATAATAATGTAATAGCGCAGGGCAGAGTGGAGCCCTTAGCACACTGCCATTGCTGCTGGCTGTTCCCCCGCATCCCCTTACCAAGCAACAGTTACCGAGGGCCCGTTAGTGGTCCTCTCAGCCACTGGTCGGGGCTGCCTACCCCCCAAGTGACTGACTGTCCATGCGTGAGACTGTTAATGACCCTGCTCAGTCATCAGTCAGTGCCACAGTGAGCCTCTCCCCCAAAATAACCAACTGTCAGTGAGCGAATGTAAGTGGGTCATTCAGCCAATGGTCAGCAGAGTGATGGTTGTCAGGTAAAGAGAGAGAAGTGATGGATCCTGGCCTACTCCCCCAGGCCTCCAGCTCTCTCTGCCTCAGGCTTGGGGAACAGGCCGGGGCTGTATTCTGAGGGGCTCCAGAGCCCTTGCCAATGCTGCCCACCGGTCGGGCCCAGGCCTGCCTTCAGGTGGCAGTGGACCTCTGCTCATCCCAGCCTCTGTGCCCTGATGACAGCGGCCGTCTGCCTGGGCTGCAGCGTGCAGGACCTATCTCCGCTATCTGGGTGGCCTGAGGAGCCTGCGGGCCAGCTGGGGCCTGGGTACTTGGCTGCCTCAGCAATGACCGCTGGGCAGGGTCTCAGGGCCTGGCCCTGTGGGAGCCACCAGCTGAGGCCTGCCTCCTCTTAGCCAGGACCTGGGCCTCAGAAGGGGACAGCTGTGCCTTGGGACCTGGCTCTTTCTTGTCAGAATAGAGAATACCATTTGTTTGGTGGATATTTATAGGAATTTGGTTAGCTGTCCATGGCTTGAC
This sequence comes from Ovis aries, assembly GCF_016772045.2. Lineage (NCBI taxonomy): Eukaryota > Metazoa > Chordata > Mammalia > Artiodactyla > Bovidae > Ovis > Ovis aries. The sequence continues at coordinate 3,846,180 of NC_056059.1, forward strand.
CTCTGGAACAAAGAATCTGACAAGAAGTTTCCACAAATAACCACACCCCTCCCTCACCTTTCCTAGAAGAGGACTTTGCTGAAAGCTTTCTGAAGTGCGGGAGTTTAGAGCATGGGCCACCCATCTCCTTGCATGGCCCTGTAGTAAACCTTTCTCTGTTCCAGACTCCAACGTTTTAGTATTGTTTGGTCTCACTGGGCATCGGGTATGTGCACTTACACTTTGGTAACAATAATACCTGTAAAATACCTGAAATATATATGACAGGATCATATGTGACATGTAGTTCAGTTCAGTTCAGTCGCTCAGTCGTGTCTGACTCTGCGACCCCATGAATTGCAGCACGCCAAGCCTCCCTGTCCATCACCGACTCCCGGAGTTCACTCAAACTCACATCCATCAAATCGGTGACGCCATCCAGCCATCTCATCCTCTGTCGTCCCCTTCTTCTCCTGCCGCCAATCCCTCCCAGCATCAGAGTCTTTTCCAATGAGTCAACTCTTCACATAAGGTGGCCAAAGTACTGGAGTTTCAGCTTCAGCATCATTCCTTCCAAAGAACACCCAGGACTGATCTCCTTTAGAATGGACTGGTTGGACCTCCTTGCAGTCCAAGGGACTCTCAAGAGTCTTCTCCAACACCACAGTTCAAAAGCATCAATTCTTTGGCGCTCAGCTTTCTTCCCAGTCCAACTCTCACATCCATACATGACCACTGAAAAAATCATAGCCTTGACTAGATGGACCTTAGTCAGCAAAGTAATGTCTCTGCTTTTGATCATGCCATCTAGGTTGGTCATAACTTTCCTTCCAAGGAGTAAGCGTCTTTTAATTTCATGGCTGCAGTCACCATCTGCAGTGATTTTGGAGCCCCCAAAAATAAAAGTCTGACACTGTTTCCACTGTTTCCCCATCTATTTCCCATGAAGTCATGGGACCAGATGCCATGATCTTCGTTTTCTGAATGTTGAGCTTTAAATCAACTTTTTCACTCTCCACTTTCACTTTCATCAAGAGGCTTTTGAGTTCCTCTTCACTTTTTGCCATTAGGATGGTGTCATCTGCATATCTGAAGTTATTGATATTTCTCCCAGCAATCTTGATTCCAGCTTGTGCTTCTTCCAGCCCAGTGTTTCTCATGATGTACTCTGCATATAAGTTAAATAAGCTGGGTGACAATATTCAGCCTTGACATACTCCTTTTCCTATTTGGAACCAGTCTGTTGTTCCATGTCCAGTTCTAATTATTGCTTCCTGACCTGCATATAGGTTTCTCAAGAGGCAGGTCAGGTGGTCTGGTAATCCCATCTCTTTCAGAATTTTCCACAGTTGATTGTGATCCACACAGTCAAAGGCTTTGGCATAGTCAATAAAGCAGAAATAGATGTTTTTTTGGAACTCTCTTGCTTTTTTGGTGATCCAGTGGATGTTGGCAATTTGATCTCTGGTTCATCTGCCTTTTCTAAAACCAGCTTGAACATCTGGAAGTTCATGGTTCATGTATTGCTGAAGCCTGGCTTGGAGAATTTTGAGCATTACTTTACTAGCATGTGAGATGAGTGCAATTGTGTGGTAGTTTGAGCATTCTTTAGCATTGCCTTTCTGTGGGATTGGAATGAAAACTGACCTTTCCCAGTCCTGTGGCCACTGCTGAGTTTTCCAAATTTGCTGGCATATTGAGTGCAACACTTTCACAGCATCATCTTTCAGGATTTGAAATAGCTCCACTGGAATTCTATCACCTCCACTAGCTTTGTTCATAGTGATGCTTTCTAAGGCCCACTTGACTTCACATTCCAGGATGTCTGGCTCTAGGTGAGTGATCACACCATCATGATTATCTGGGTCATGAAGCTCTTTTTTGTAAGTGCTCCATAAATGTTAGCTAGTATTTCTGTTAGACAAGATATACTCTTCCATTACTGATTCTAGCTGCTCTTCCCTTTTCAACACATCTTCTTTTTCTAACACAGCATTTCCTTTGGTTAAAATTTCAAGTTAACTTAATTCATAACCTATACTTTGTTGATTTATATACACATGTGAGATAATAGCATTGTTCACATTCAGTTCCTTATTTTCTGCCAAAACTTATCAATCTTCTCTGATGTTATTGTTCTCATGTCCTACCTGACATTCTCTGTATGAATATGGTTTATCTGGGCAGTTTTCCTTTCCTGAAGATTTCAGGAATTTCTGGTTGGCACTCTTCTATCAAATGTATTTCTTCCAGCCCATGTAAAAATGCTCTGGCCTCTGCAGGAGACCACTGTCCCAGACATCTGAACTCACCCCTACCCATAAAGAAAGCTGACTGGTCACTTCTCACACGCTCCTTTATCTTGCAAAGTCACAGCCTTTTCCTGGAAGGAAAGACAAACACATCTTATACCTGATGTCCTTCAGCTTCCTGCCTAGAACTTAAAAATTGCACAGAGGGACATTTCGGACAGTTCTGACAATGGTCTATAAGCCCAGGTGAGCCATTAGAAGTTAGTCCTAAAAGGATTTGATCAAGAACAGACTCTTTGTCCTAACTCAGATGTAATCAAGAGCCAGAAATATGTGGGCACACAGCTAATGAGGATCTGAGTGGTCAGGGAGGAGAGAGATGCAAAGTTGAGCTCTGAATACTTGTAGTGTGAGCTCTTTCATGTCTGAGAGAGTCTGAAGGGTCATACATTGATTATGCTTGTGTGGTTCCTGCCCAGCAAGGCGCTGGAGATGCTCAGAGTATGGGCTGTGTGATGGAGGATAAGGGGAACAAGGACTGAACTGTTCTCACATTCATTATACCTGGAGGTTTATTCCATGTAAAGGATCTCTGAATTATAATAGAAGCCTTTACCATACGTATAATCTTAACTGGGTCCTTTCTCCTGTGGGAGTTTATGATGTCTAACAAGATGTAAGCTCAGGCCTGCCTCTGATGAGAGCTTCTCTCCACATTCATTAAATTTCATTAAATTTATAGTCTCACTCTCTTATTTTCTCATGTGAAACTTCTGTGCTGGGAGAGGGAGTGTGCCTTTTTATTTCATCTTACTTATCCGACCTGCCCTTGAAAACTGCAATTCGCTTTAAAAGTGGAGTTTAGGATCGTCTTTTATTTCCATGGGCATCCATCACTTATCTTCTTAAACTAATGACAATACAAGCATCTATTAATATTAAGCACTTACCACGTTTCAGGCTCTGTTCTGCAGTGACTCGGTTCCGACATCACCCCAAGGAGGGCGCTATTCTCGTGCCTGTGGTGTGTCCCTGTACCTCCTTTCCTTGTAACATTTTGCATCCATAACGTGGGGCATCCCCAGTTTGCCCTTACCCTTGGACCCAGGGTCCCCCATTGTGACCAGAGGACTTGACACCCCCAAATGTGTTTTGGGGAACACATTGCCACCCTGACTAACCTTAACGCTTTCTGGTCCCAGGTGGGAGTATTGAAATTGTAAAGAACTCTCCAGAAAATAGACTCACTGTGATTGTGAAGTGAACCATTCTAAACAGTTTGCTTATGATTTCAGTGGGTGAAAATGCTTATCAAAATCAAAACCAAACCTTTTTAATAAAAGCATATTTTAGCTATTTCAATAATACCAGAGAGTGGAATATATCAGAAATACTGCACTGTTCTGAAGATTTTCTAGAATATACACCTCCATAACACATCTGCCCTTAAGCACAAACATTCAATTTACGGTTCTTGTTACTAGTTCTGATGGTTCCCATGAACACTGGGATTATTATTTCCTGGGCTGATGCTTCACCAGCTTGCTCCCAGCAGCAGAGGAGAGAGTAAATGTGCATCCCAAGAACTACAGACCAGCCTAGAGTGACCCTTTGGAAAAAGGCACTGTCTTTGAAGAGTCCCAAGTTTTACTTCACAAGTTGTATGGGTTTTGCTTTCTATTCCTTAGTATATATAAGTGTTTTTAATTTCACAAATAGCATTGAGTAACATGGCTGGGAAACGTGGTATATGTAACTTCTGGTCAAAGAGTTTTCACTTCTGGAAAGGCAGGAAGGGACCGGATGTGCAGTGTCCTTCAGTACGGAGAGCTCTTCAGTCTGTGCCTCCATCAGGATGTCCTTGTGCTTATCTTCTCCGTGTTTGACCCCTCTTTGCTGCTTAGATCATCTTTCATTTTGCATCTTGGCCTTTGTTTTGACTAATATTTTGATTATTTTTTGAATAAATGGAGTCTTGAAAAAACAAGGCTTTCTTTCTGGTCTTCACCAGTGCCCTTTCATCCATCCCTGCTGCTGCTGCTGCTGCTAAGTCGCTTCAGTCGTGTCCACCTCTGTGCGACCCCATAGACGGCAGCCCACCAGGCTCCCCTGTCCCTGGGATTCTCCAGGCAAGAACACTGGAGTGAGTTGCCATTTCCTTTTCCAGTGCATGAAAGTGAAAAGTGAAAGTGAAGTCGCTCAGTCATGTCTGACTCTTCGCGACCCCATGGACTGCAGCCCACCAGGCTCCTCTGTCCATGGGATTTTCCAGGCAAGAGTACCAGAGTGGGATGCCATTGCCTTCTCCGGTCCATTCCTGAGGTAACCTTAACTCAGGATAACTCCCAAACTCCTCTCTGAATTAAACCCATCTGAATAAACTTGGGTTTGCCTTCTTTCTTCCACTCTCTCATTTTAGTACTGTTCACATTGTCAGATCTTGTTTAAAAATAACTAAATAATATATGTATATAGTAGCCTTACATCTTTTCCAGGACAAATTTAAAATGATTCCTATAAATACACATAAGATCATCACAAATGGGAGAAAGAGAAAAGCATGAAGTGACTAATAAAATTATACTGTGTATGATATCTGTAATGATGATGATGGTAAAGCAGCTAGGGAAAACATGAGTTCACATGGGCTCACTAAGAGGCCCAGTCTTTATCTTCAGACAGCCTTCCTGGATTTTTGCCAAACTCAGAGTAGAAATGCCACTGATGACTATAACCACATTTGGGTGAATCTAGAAGTGTGTTTCTGTTTCACTGCTTTATTTATAACTCTTTTTTACTGCCTTCATTTACCCCCACCCCCATTATCCTTTAATAAAGTTGAGATGTTGGGATTCATAAATGACTACAGGAGAGTGCTGCAGAATATTTTGTTGATTTGATTGACACGAGAACTTTCATGTGATTTTGGTATGGAATTACTAAGGGAGGCGAACATTTATGAAAGATGTCAGATCCTAGACACTCATGTTACCAGTTGTGGTAGATTGTATCATTTCTTCAAAACATTGCCTGCCCCTCATTAGTGGATTTATTCCTGCAAACTCCCTTCCTGGGGAAGGATTTTAGTGGTCAGGCTTAGCCATATAACTCACATTAGCCAAACAGCTGTGAGCTGGAGTAACACATGCCTCATTCAAGAAGATGCTGCTAAGAGTCCCCCTGTGGTTTTCCACTGTTCTTTCCCTCTACCATGAGAAAAAGATGCCCACGTTAAGGGCGTCTCCTTTAGTCAGGATCCTGGAGTGAGAAGATCATGTGAAACAGACCCTATGCGTGAGAAACAAATCCGACTTTTTAGCCGCTGAGATGAGGTTGTTTATCGCAGCAACATAACCTAGCAATGGCTATGTGACACACCAGTGAAATCTTATCAGGCAATTTTACCCATCCATGAGCAATGGTAGATGGTTTTTGATGTAGTGTATCTACTATATCTTGAATATATTAGTCATGCAAGGGAAATGCAGCTGGAGCCTATAGTCCTTGATTATTTTCAGCAAGATCCCTTCTTAAATTTTACTTTTTGATAAATAAGGACATATAGGGTCTAATATTGTGGTATTTTTCCTTCTCCTCTTTGTATTTTAAAGAACATCCATAAGTGAGCGCATTGTATAGACCTATAGTACCTTGTCAACTGAACTGGTTTTCTAGGTACAATTATGAGGTATTATGCAGCAGTCAAGATTCCTGGGTTTCAAGGTCTGGTAGATTGGGTTCCCCTGGAAGAAGAATCTGAGATGGAAACTGCTTAGGATGCAAGCAGTTTAAGGATAACTCTTGGAGTCAATAGACGCCTGTAGAAGGGAAGGGAAGAAAGCATGACTGGGCAGAGAGGAAAGTTGGACTGTCACACAGTATGGAGAGAGGACTCAGCCTGCCTCACAGGGAGCTCTGAAATGGTTTGAAGAACCAGGCTTCAATGTTCTTGGCCTGACACCTTGGCAAGTTGGCATTGCCAACACCTGGCAATGGGGTTGCCATTCACTGAGATGGAGCAAACAGTGCAAGGAGCAGCTGGAGAGGTGAGGGCAATAATGGGAACTCAGCTGTGCACACATTAAGCTTGCGATGCCTGTTGGACATCCGATCAGCACCCAGATATCTAAACCTGGAAATCATGGAAGGGTTCAGAGTTATGCATTTAGGAATCTCTACCATAGAGATGGCCTTTTAAGCCATAAGAATGAATGAGATGGCTTACTAAGTGTGGCGAGAATGAGTGAGACTGCTTAGGAGTGAGTGTGAGTAGGAAAAACAAAATAGACCCAAGCCAAAGGCTGGACCTAGTGCATTTCATGGTCTGAGTGTGGGGAGATGAGGCAGCTCCAGCAAGAGAGAGAGCAGGAGTAGTCCGAGTGGTGGGAGGAATCCAGGCCAGACAGCTATCCCAGAAGCCAAGCGGAGAACATGCCTCAGCAGGAGACACAGGAGAATGAAGGCACCAGGCACACGGTCTCAAGGATGTTTTACCAGGGCTGGCTCCTGAGCTGTTTGAACCTGACCCACATCCGCCAGCATCTAGGCTTATGTGAAGGGTTACCGAACGTGCATGCGTGCTTGCATCCCTTTGGAGTGTTGACAATAAAAGTCCAGCTCATCATTTCCAAAACAAGCCTGATATTCTAGAGGAGTGAATCAAGGGTATACAAAATGTTTCAAAGCATTTGATCAGGACTAAAGTTATTTCATTTCTATTTTTCTGAAAGCACCTATTTTAACAAGTTGTTTTTGGACTCTTGCCTGGAAAGCTAAAAAAAGCCAGAAGCTGTCTGTCGTCTTGAGCCTGCAGCCTAGCACAGTACATGAGAAAAACGTGTGAATATCCATTGGGGCACTGGTACAGTCATGTTCAGAAGTGGCAATACCAAATAAAAACAACCTGGAAATTTCATTTGCTACCAGCTGACTTTGAGAATGCTTTTCTCTTTTCTTAAATAAGACTTTTGAAGAGAGGGAAGCAGCAATAGGAATTAAAAAATATATATTTTCAGAAGACAAAAAGGTTGACTTATTTTCTTATTAGTAACTTCAAGCAGAAATGTGAACACACTTTAAAAAAACTGTAGTGAAGATGACTTTTTTTTTTTTGATAAGAATACAATGTTTGGGTGGGGAGAATATGGATCAAATATTTCCTCCTGAATCACTGTGTCATAATACATTCAGTATGATTTCATGAACATCAAATATATTTTAAGACAGGGAAATGGAAGGAAGTAGTTAAATAAATGAATATTCAAGGCAATTTAAAGTAACGAAGTTTCCTTTCCATAGGAAAGGAAATAACATTAATTATTTTTAATGTTCATTTCAAATTTAAATGTTATTCACAGCACAGCTATTGGAAAGTTTGTACCTCCTTTTCTTTTTTAAAGGAAACTTTTTTTTTTCCTGCTTTTGAGTAGCTTATTAAGAATAAAAAAATTCTTTAAGCAACTATAGTTTATTTCTAGCATACTTTAGTTAGGTATTGGTATATGAAAATTTCACTAGGTATATGAAAATTAATGGTAACTTATTTCTTCACACTCTGGATTTAAACATTAGTGTATTACTGGATTATTGCCCCAACCTGCATCTTCTAGGCCCCAAGTCCCTCCAGGAGCTTTCTCTAGTGTCTCGGTGAGTCTCTGGGTCCAAGCAATTACTCCTTTTGCCGCATGAGAAACCGCTTGGGGGCGACATCTTGCTGCAGTCGCAGCGGCTGAACCCTGCGAGAGGGAGGGCTCCCGAAAGCTGCAAACCTCTGTTTCAAAACTGGGAGAAGGCAGCCCCTTGCTAAACTGCTTCATGGTTTTTTTGGCCATTCTCTGCCCCAAGGCAGCTCTTTCTCTCTGTGAAACAGTCCCTTCACCTGCTGCTTGAGGCTTCTTTTTCTATAAGCAGGATTTTTCCAAACGTGAGCTGATAGGTTATGAAACCAATTTGGTGAGTAAGGAGGGAATTATTAATAATTACACAGGGACAGCAGGCATAAATTGGGACTGTCCTGGACAAACCATTCATACGCTTACCTGCTAGCTCAAAATCAGAATTAAAGAAAATGAAGTGAAATCAGAACAGAAATTAAGTAAACAGAGGAAAGGCAGACCAACACAGGAACAAATCGTTGGCTTTTGTGTCTCTTCGCAGGAGGAGGAAGGGCCTTTAGCACTTAGCTTGGTATTTCTGTTTATTAGGTAAACCATCAATGATTTAGGTAAACCATCTTGATTTTTCAGTGTTGCTACCGGTTCTCAGGACCTCTGACCTTCCCGCTTCTCTATGCTCCCTCTCTACCCAGATAAACAGAGCAGGATTTCTGCCAGGTTGTGAAGCAAGAACAGGCTCATGAGCTCCAGTGCTGACTCTTCTGAAACCGCGCAGTGTCTGTGGGTTCATCCCAGAGGGGCTCGTGCCCTGGACAGGGCTGGTAGTCTGAGATAAAATCACAGCTTCCCAAGCAGATGAGCAGAGATTCCCAACCTTGGCACAACTGATATTTGTAATGGGATAATTCTCTGAGGTGGGGGACTGGCTTGTGCATTGTAAAATGTTTAGCAGCATCTTTGACCTCTGTTCACTAGATTCCAATAGCATTCCCCTTCCCTACAAAGTTGTAACAATCAAAAACGCTTTCAGATATTATCAAATGGCCTCTAGGTTCAAAAAAGCCCCACTGGAAAACCACTGAGATAGATTAAGCACAAAAGGCAAGATATAGTCCTAAAATTCACCACTCTTAAATTACTTTTAATTGGTTATACACATACACACATATATCAGGTCTTACTGAGTAGACATGTTTAAAGGATCCTTTTGCAAGGTTTATTAGTATTGTGTCGTGAATAGCATAATTTAAAAATGTCTCGCCTTTTAAAATGCAGCATGAAGCAAGAAATCACCCCTGCCGGTTTTCCCCGTACACTCCATGCACAAGCCTTGCCTTCTGCTTACAGTGTGCTTCCCTTTCTGGGCAAACTCCTACTCACCCTGCAACACCCAGCTCAAATGTCACATTCTTTAAGAGAATTCCATGTGTTCCAGAGGTATCTTATATATATATATTCTACCATTATTCTTACATATTATTATCATTATTCATAGCTCTGTCTCCCTAAAAGGGTAGGAGCTTTGTTGTCTTCACTTTTCCACCTCCAGCCCTTACCACAATGCCTGTCACAAAGTTTTTCCACAGTAAATGGCTAAGAGCTGATTGTCAGAGACACAGTATGGAAGCTACAAATCCGAGCTTCGATTCTACTCTGCTTCTTATTAACTGTAGAACTTTAGACAAGGCAGTTAACTCAAAAAGGCAGCTTCTTCATGCATAAAATGAACATAATAGTATTTACAACTTAGTAATTTAGTGATTTAAAAACACCCAGTTACATCAATGACTCATTGAGAAATGGGCTGTGGCTGATAATGGGCTAGTGTATATGAAGGCCATCCTTAGAGTTTCGTAGCTGGCCAGAGCATAGTTCAGACTAAGGACTCCTTGGGGAAATTTTATGCATTATTATTTGATTTTTGACTAATTTGCATTAAATGTTTTTTTTAAAAAAGAATTGTGTATAAGAATTGTGTACTTCAACTTTCAGAAGTATATCCAGGAGGCTTCATTCAGGGCCGGAAGGAGGCCTAGAACCACCATTATTTGTATATATGACTGTTCATGGACCTCATTAGCACCACGGGCTGAAGCTACCTGGTAACACTGGCTTACAGCCTCATCAATTGGTTGCTCCTAAAGGGAATATCATCACACTTCTGTGATTCATCTTCTCTCTGCATGGTCCATTGGGAGGCAACCAGGAACAGAGAGATCATGGACTCCGGGGCCAGATGATCCACTTGTTAAGGTATCAGTTCAGTTCAGTCGTTCAGTCGTGTCTGACCTTTGCGACCCCATGAATCGCAGCACGCCAGGCCTCCCTGTCCATCACCAACTCCCAGAGTTCACTCAAACTCACACCCATCGAGTCAGTGATGCCAGCCAGCAATCTCATCCTCGGCTGTCCCCTTCTCCTCCTGCTCCCAATCCCTCCCAGCATCAGAGTCTTTTCCAATGAGTCAACTCTTAGCATGAGGTGGCCAGAGTACTGGAGTTTCAGCTTTAGCATCATTCCTTCCAAAAGAAATCCCAGGGCTGATCTCCTTCAGAATGGACTGGTTGGATCTCCTTGCAGTCCAAGGGACTCTCAAGAGTCTTCTCCAACACCACAGTTCAAAATAATCAATTCTTTGGCGCTCAGCCTTCTTCACAGTCCAACTCTCACATCCATACATGACAGTAGGAAAAACCATAGCCTTGACTAGACGGACCTTTGTTGGCAAAGTAATGTCTTTGCTTTTCAATATGCTATCTTTGTTGGTCATAACTTTCCTTCCAAGGAGTAAGTGTCTTGTAATTTCATGGCTGCAGTCACCATCTGCAGTGATTTTGGAGCCCCCCAAAATAAAGTCTGACACTGTTTCCACTGTTTCCCCATCTATTTCCCATGAAGTGATGGGAACAGATGCCATGATCTTTGTCTTCTGAATGTTGAGCTTTAAGCCAACTTTTTCACTCTCCTCTTTCACTTTCATCAAGAGGCTTTTTAGTTCCTCTTCACTTTCTGCCATTAGGGTGGTGTCATCTGCATATCTGAGGTTATTGATATTTCTCCCGGCAATCTTGATTCCAGCTTGTGCTTCTTCCAACCCAGCATTTCTCATGATATACTCTGCATATAAGTTAAATAAGCAGGGTGACAATATACAGCCTTGACATACTCCTTTTCCTATTTGGAACCAGTCTGTTGTTCCATGTCCAGTTCTAACTATTGCTTCCTGATCTGCATATAGGTTTCTCAAGAGGCAGGTCAGGTGGTCTGGTATTCCCATCTCTCTCAGAATTTTCCACAGTTGATTGTGATCCACACAGTCAAAGGCTTTGGCATAGTCAATAAAGCAGAAATAGATGTTTTTTTGGAACTCTCTTGCTTTTTCCATGATCCAGTAGATGTTGGCAATTTGATCCCTGGTTCCTCTGCCTTTTCTAAAACCAGCTTGAACATCAGGAAGTTCACGGTTCATGTATTGCTGAAGCCTGGCTTAGAGAATTTTGAGCATTACTTTACTAGCATGTGAGATGAGGGCAATTGTGCAGTAGTTTGAGCATTCTTTGGCATTGCCTTTCTTTGGAACTGAAATGAAAAGTGACCTTTTCCAGTCCTGTGGCCACTGCTGAGTTTTCCAAATCTGCTGGCATATTGAGTGCAACACTTTCACAGCATCATCTTTCAGGATTTGAAATAGCTCCACTGGAATTCCATCACCTCCACTAGCTTTGTTCATAGTGATGCTTTCTAAAGTCCACTTGACTTCACATTCTAGGATGTCTGGCTCTAGGTGAGTGATCACACCATCGTGATTATCCAGGTCATGAAGATCTTTTTTGTTCAGTTCTTCTGTGTATCTTGCCACCTCCTTTTAATATCTTCTGCTTCTGTTAGGTCCATACCATTTCTGTCCTCTATCGAGCCCATCTTTGCATGAAATGTTCCCTTGGTATCTCTAATTTTCTTGAAGAGATCTCTAGTCTTTCCCATTCTGTTCTTTTCCTCTATTTCTTTGCATTGATCACTGAGGAAGGCTTTCTTATCTCTCCTTGCTATTCTTTGGAACTCTGCATTCAGATGCTTATGTCTTTCCTTTTCTCCTTTGCTTTTCACTTCTCTTCTTTTCACAGCTATTTGTAAGGCCTGTCCAGACAGCCATTTTGCTTTTTTGCATTTCTTTTCCAATCTTTAGTAAATTGTTCAACCTCTCCAAGCCTTGTTTTTCTCATCTTTTAAACATGGCAATAATAATAATAATAACTCATAGTTGTTTTGAAAATGAAAAGAGGTCACATACAATGGATTTTTAGGACAGTGAAACTGCTCTGTGTAATGTATACATGTCATTATATGTTTGTCCAGCCTCATAGGATGTGCAACACCAAGGGTGAACCCAAGCGCAAATATAGTTTTAGGTGATTGCGATGTGACAGTGTTGGGTCGTCAGTTGTAACAAATGTACCTGTTTGGTTGGGGTGTTGATAACTGGAGAAGCTATGCATGTGTGGGGGCAGAAAATAAAGAGAAACTTCTGTACCTTCCCCTCAATTTTGTTACGAACCTAGAACTTCCTAGTTCATAGGAAGTACTTGCCCAGTATTAGCTACATTTTTTCACAGATGGCAAAATGCATTTCAAACATCACTTGTCACTGTGTCCACTATATGGAATACATCCGGCTTGCCTCCTTTCTATCAAAGGCTGTGCTGCAAAGAACCATGAACCCATGTCAGAAATTAATCCAGTATTAATAGGTGTTTATTATTGCCTATATATAATCGTAATCATATTAATGATAATATCAACCACAGTAAATAGGTGTTAAACAGCAGTGTACCTGCATTTTTCTACATGCTTCATATACACTAATTCAACAACCCTATGTAGGAAGTTCAAATAACCCACAGATGGGTTAATTATGCCATTTCATACACTTCAAAGTGGGGAAGCCAGAACTGAAACCCACAGACATCTGTCACTAGAGTACAGATGGATTATCTGTATCTGGAGAAAGAATGATAATCAAATATCATGTGACTCAGAGCTAGATAGTTCCTTCCATTGTTTTCATAATCAGTAAAACTGATCAACTGTGAAGCAGGTATTCAGCTTGTTCTATAAAAATAAAGGGCTATCCTTTGATGTTTATGTTCTGTGATGACACTGTGTTTTCCATGTTAGGCTGCAAAATGCTGGTCTTGAGGTTTGTTCTGAGCAGGAGGAGATTACAAAGAAACGTTTCAGATTATGTCCTCCCCCTGTGAGGGCTTGTCTTCTGAGTTGTTAGGGAAGATGTGAAAAGGCAGGACTCCTCAAAAAAACTGCCCACCGAGCATATATCTGTGCTCTTCTCAATTTTACCGATGCCATGGAAGAGAACTGCAGTCTTGGAGGAAAAGCCATGATTCCAGGAATGCCAGTCTGTGATGCACTGTGGCTTTCAACCAATGCATCACTTTACGGATGGAAAACCGGTCCATGTACTTGGGGCCTGTGGGCTTCCAAATGAGCAGAGAAATAAGCTTCCCTCGATTCCAGTGTTGCTGTTTGGCAGCACAGGCTTTTCCCTGCAGGAAAAAAAGAAAAAATCCAAAACAACAAAACTTGCGAATTTAAGGGAGACTCTTACATAGATCTCCTAGGTAGCTGGGTTAAAATCTGTGGGGATTTTAAGCATTTAAAAACACCAATAAAAACTAATTCTAAGCATGGTGAGAGTGACTTCGTTACGATGCAACGTCTTGTGTTGTGAAAGGAGATGTTACACAGGGATGTGGTGGGCAACTGGAAGGAGAAGGGGCTGCTGAGGGAACAAAAGGCCTGCTGAGGCGGGGAAAGGCGCACAGAGCGGAAGCTCTCTGTTATAACTGCAAACTCAGCGTGGCAAAGGGCTTTTACATGATCCGAATCAGTGCCTTTCCTCACTTTTTCTTATTTCTCTGCCCCTAAATGCTTGTCAGACACAAAGCATTTGTAGTAGGAACTGTTGCAGGGCTGGGTATCAGAAACTGGTGGAGATGGGGACGCTGGCAGGAAAAGGGACGAGGTGGGGAAGGGAAGAAAGACAATCTTAAAAACCCAACCAGGTGAGCGGGAACCAGCCTCCCGGGCGCCACCAGTGCTCCAGGGAGCCCCTCTGTTGTGGGTGTCTGTGGCTGATGCTCCCACCCCTCAGGTTACGCTGGTTCACATGGAGACCACTGCTATATATCTGTTGGTCCTAAGTTCTCTGGAATTTCCCCAAACATATCTGCTACCCTTTCCCACATGACCCTTCTTCAAACACCAGGAGTCAGACTTTTCTTTTCCACATTAAACTTGTGTTATTAAAACTTTTTTCAATTATTTTGCCAATTATCTTTTTTAAAATTTTTATTTTTAGCCATGCCTTGTGCCATTCAGGATCTTAGTTCCCTGACCAGGGATCAAATCTGTGTCCCCTGAGTTGGGAGATCACAGTCTTAACAACTGGACCATCAAGGAAATCCTTGCTATTTGTTTTCTCACCCATCCTACACTGTCATCCCTCAGCACGCCACTCTGTGTTGGGTGAGGCCAGGTAATCTGAAAAGCAAATCCATGATGCTGTGTCATTGAGTGGTAATAAGTTACTCTTATGTCTGAGTGTGTGCTAAGTTGCTTCAGTCCTGTCTGACTCTTTGGGACCCTATGGACAGTAGCCCTCCAGGCTCCTCTGTCCATGGGGTTCTTCAGGCAAGAATACTGGAGTAGGCTGCTGTGGCTTCTTCTAGGGGATCTTCCCGATCCAGAGACTGAACCTGGGTCTCTTGTGTCTCCTTTATTGCCACTAGGTCACCTAAGTCTATAGTCACAAAACAGGAAGAGACCTTCGAGATCAGCTCAACTCAACCCTCATGCCACAGGAAGGTTCAGTGTCACGTAAGTTGTTGGTGGGTAAACTAGGACCACAACACATATTTCTGAGTCCTCGGTATAGCAGGGCATGTGCCAGACCACACTCCTAGGAAACACTTTCAGTTCAGTTCAGTTCATTCACTCAGTCATGTCCGACTCTTTGTGACCCCATGAATTGCAGCACACCAGGCCTCCCTGTCCATCACCATCTCCCGGAGTTCACTCAGACCCACGTCCATCGAGTCCGTGATGCCATCCAGCCATCTCATCCTTGGTCGTCCCCTTCTCCTCCTGCCCCCAATCCCTCCCAGCATCAGAGTCTTTTCCAATGAGTCAACTTTTCGCATGAGGTGGCCAAAGTACTGGAGTTTCAGCTTTAGCATCATTCCTTTCAAAGAAATCCCAGGGCTGATCTCCTTCAGAATGGACTGGTTGGATCTCCTTGCAGTCCAAGGGACTCAAGAGTCTTCTCCAACAGCACAGTTCAAAAGCATCAATCCTTCGGCACTCAGCCTTCTTCACAGTCCAATTCTCACATCCATACATGACCACAGGAAAAACCATAGCCTTGACTAGACAGACCTTAGTCGGCAAAGTAATGTCTCTGCTTTTGAATATACTAGGTTGGAAACACTTTGACAGGCAGCAAATCAAAGAATACGCTGGGGTTAACTAACTGTGCTATGTAGAATCCAGCCTGCTGCAGTCTTTTGCCTATGTTGGCATTATTACATAGATTTCTATTTTACAAGATAAGATCATCCTCAAACCACTGGGGCTCCTAAGGATGCTTGTTTCTTATTATTAAGCTGATAGTTTGTGGTTGTTATTGTTTTGCTGATAAGATCCTCATAAATTGAGTTGCTTTCCCCTTATTTTCTGTTGGTGGTATTTTACCTTCAAAGATATAGTTCTTTGGATGCAAATTATTTTCAAAATTGAAAGCTCGTTAAAGGACCAAATAGTAGTACAGGGTAGGATTGTGTTACATAACAGCTGTATCATTTACTCTGAAGGAAACAGAGAGAAGAAATTTCAAAGAAATATTATTAGTGTAAACATTTTGCTGAAAAATACGCAAAAAGTTCATGTGATTTTCTAAAGTTAATTTTAAAATAGTATAAGATTTGCAAAAAATTGCAAAGATAGTAGAGAAAGTTCCATATACCGCACATACAATTTCTATTATTAAGAGTGTACAATGATCATATTAGTATTATACATATAACAGAATTAATGAACTAATAGTGATACATTATTATTAATCAAAATCCTTTCTTCATTCAGATTTTCCTTTGTTTTTGTCTAATGTCCTTTTTCTCTTACAAGATTCCACCCAGGATATAACATTACATTTAGTCAACATGTCTTGGCTATTACAGTTTCTTACACTGGCCAAATTTTTTTCTAAGCTTTTTTTTTTTTTTTTTTTGGTTGTGTCACACAGCTCATAGGATCTCTGTTCTTGGACCATGGATTGAGCCTGTGCCAAGCATGACAGCCAGGAATCCTAACCACTAGGCTACCAGGGGACTCCCACTGGCCAAGTATTTTGTAAGTCTCTCAACTGGAACTTTTCTGACTTTTCCTTATCATTAGACTGGGATTTGGGATTTTATGGAAGATGAAGATGATCAAAGAGGTAAAGCATGGTTCACTTAAATTCAGTTCAGTCACTCAGTTGTGTCCAGCTCTTTGTGACCCCATGGAGAGCAGCATGCCAGGCCTCCTTGTCCATCACCAACTCTTGGAGTTTATTCAAACTCATGTCCATCGAGGTGGTGACGCCATACAAATATTTCATGCTTGGTTGTCCCCTTCTCCTCCTGCCTTCAATCTTTCCCAGAATCAGAGTCTTTTCAAATGAGTCAGCTCTTCACGTCAGGAGGACAAACTACTGGAGTTTAAGCTTCAGCATCAGTCCTTCTAATGAACACCCAGGACTAATTTCCTTTAGGATGGACTGGTTGGATCTCCTTGTAGTCCAAGGGATGCTCAAGAGTCTGCTCCAACACCATAGTTCAAAAGCATCAATTCTTTGGCACTCAGCTTTCTTTACAGTCCAACTCTCACATCCATACATGACTACTGGAAAACCATAGCCTTGACTTGATGGACCTTTGTTGGCAAAGTAATGTCTCTGCTTTTGAATATGCCATCTAGGTTGGTCAAAACTTTTCTTCCAAGGAGCTACTGGCTTTTAATTTCATGGCTGCAATCACCATCTGCAATGATTTTGGAGCCCCCAAAATGAAGTCTGTCGCTGTTTCCCCATCTATTTCCCATGAAGTGATGGGACCAGATGCCACGATCTTAGTTTTCCTAATGTTGAGCTTTAAGCCAACTTTTTCATTCTCCTCTTTCACTTTCATCAAGAGGCTCTGTAGTTCTTCTTCACTTTCTGCCATAAGGGTGGTATCATCTGCATATCTGAGGTTATTGATATTTCTCCCAGCAATCCTTATTCCAGCTTGTACTTCTTCCAACCCAGCATTTCTCATGATGTACTCGGCATATAAGTTAAATAAGCAGGGTGACAATATACAGCCTTGATGTACTCATTTCCCTATTTGGAACCAATCTATTGATCCATGTCCAGTTCTAACTGTTGCTTCCTGATCTGCATTTCCCAAGAGGCAGGTCAGGTGGTCTGTATTCCCATCTCTTTAACAATTTTCCACAGTTTGTGGTGATCCACACAGTCAAAGGCATAGTCAATGAAGCAGAAATAGATGTTTTTCTGGAACTCTCTTGCTTTTCCATGATCCAGCAGATGTTGGCAATTTGATCTCTGGTTCCTCTGCCTTTTCTAAAACCAGCTTGAATATCTGGAAGATTATGGTTCACATACTGTTGAAGCCTGGCTTGGAGAGTTTTGAGCATTACTTTGCTCAAGTGTGAGATGAGTGCAATTGTGCAGTAGTTTGAGCATTCTTTGGCGTTGTCTTTCTTTGGGATTGCAATGAAAACTGACCTTTTCCAGTCCTGTGGCCACTGTTGAGTTTTCCAAATTTGCTGGCATATTGAGTGCAACACTTTCACAGCATCATCTTTTAGGGTTTGAAATAGCTCAACTGAAATTCCATCACATCCAGTAGCATTATTCATAGTGATGCTTCCTAAGGCCCAGTTGATTTCACATTCCCGGATGTCTGGCTCTAGGTGAGTGATCACACCATCATGATTATCTGGGTTGTGAAGATCTTTTTGTACAGTTCTTCCATGTATTCTTGCCACCTCTTCTTAATATCTTCTGCTTCTGTTAGGTTCCTACCATTTCTATCCTTTATTGAGCCCATCTTTGCATGAAACTGCAGGCTTCAGCAATACGTGAACCGTGAACTTCCAGATGTTCAAGCTGGTTTTAGAAAAGCAGAGGAACCAGAGATCAAATTGTCAACATCTTCTGGATCATCACAAAAGCAAGAGTGTTCCAGAAAAACATCTATTTCTGCTTTATTGACTATGCCAAAGACTTTGACTGTGTGGATCACAATAAACTGTGGAAAATTCTGAAGGAGATGGGAATACCAGACTACGTGACCTGCCTCTTGAGAAACCTGTATGCAGGTCAGGAAGCAACAGTTAGAACTGGACATGGAACAACAGACTGGTTCCAAATAGAAAAAAAAGTACATCAAGGCTGTATCGGAGAAGGCAATGGCAAACCACTCCAGTACTCTTGCCTGGAAAATCCCATGGTAGGCTGCTGTCCATGGGGTTGCAAACAGTTGGACATGACTAAGAGACTTCACTTTCACTTTTCACTTTCATGCATTGGAGAAGGAAATGGCAAATCATTCCATTTCCTTCCTTGGTTGGTTGCATGGAGAATCCCAGGGATGGGAGAGCCTGGTGGGCTGCTGTCTATGGGATCTCACACAATCGGACATGACTGAAGTGACTTAGCAGCAGTAGCAGCAGCAGCAGCAAGGCTGTATATTGTCACTCTGCTTATTTAACTTCTATGCAGAGTACATCATGAGAAATGCTGGGTTGGAAGAAGTACAAGCTGGAATCAAGATTGCTGGGAGAAATATCAATAACCTTAGATATGCAGATGACACCACCCTTATGGCAGAAAGTGAAGAAGAACTACAGAGCCTTTGGATGAAAGTGAAAGAGGAGAGTGAAAAAGTTGGCTTAAAATTCAACATTAGGAAAACTAAGATCGTGGCATCCAGTCATCACTTCATGGCAAATAGATGAGGAAGCAGTGGAAACAGTGGCTGACTTTACTTTTCTAAGCGCCAAAATCTTTGCAGATTGTGATTGCAGCCATGAAACTAAAAGATGCTTACTCCTTGGAAGGAAAATTATGACCAACCTAGATAGCATATTAAAAAGCAAAGACATTACTTTTTGTCAACAAAGGTCCATCAAGTCAAGGCTATGGTTTTTCCAGTAGTCATGTATGATTGTGAGAGTTGGACTGTGAAGAAAACTGAGTGCCAGAGAATTGATGCTTTTGAACTGTGGTGCTGGAGAAGACTCTTGAGCATCCCTTGGACTACAAGGAGATCCAACCAGTCCATCCTAAAGGAGATCAGTCCTAGGTGTTCATTGGAAGGACTGATAGTAAAGCTGAAACTCCAATACTTTGGCCACCTGATGCGTAGAACTGACTCATTTGAAAAGTCCCTGATGCTGGAAAGGATTGAGGGCAGAAGGGGAAGGGGACGACAGAGGATGAGATGGCTGGATGGCATCACGGACTCAATGGACATGGGTTTGGGTGGACTCTGGGAGTTGGTGATGGACAGGGAGGCCTGGCATGCCGTGGTTCGTGGGGTCTCAAAGAGTTGGACACGACTGAGCGACTGATCTAAACTTGTATGAAATGTTCTCTTTGTATCTCTTATTTTCTTGAAGAGATCTTTAGATTTTCCCATTCTATTGTTTTCCTCTATTTCTTTGTACTGATCACTGAGGAAGGCTTTCTTATCGCTCCTTGCTATGTTTTGGAACTCTGCATTCAAATGAATATATCTTTCCTTTTCTCCTTTGCCTTTCACTTCTCTTCTTTTCACAGCTATTTGTAAGGTCTCCTCAGACAGCCATTTTGCTTTTTTGCATTTTTTTTCCTTTGGGGATAGTCTTGATCCCTGTCTCCTGTACAATGTCACGAACCTCTGTCCATAGTTCATGAGGCCCTCTGTTTATCAGATCTAGTACCTTGAATCTATTTGTCAGTTTTGCTGTATAATCTTAAGGGATTTGATTTAGGACATACCTGCATGGCCTAGTGGTTTTCCCTACTTTCTTCAATTTAAGTCTGAATTTGGCAATAAGGAGTTCATGATCTGAGCCACAGTCAGCTCCTGGTCTTGCTTTTGCTGACTGTATAGAGCTTCTCCATCTATGGTTGCAAAGAATATAATCAATCTGATTTTAGCATTGACCATTTGGTGATGTCCATGTGTAGAGGCTTCTCTTGCTTTGTTGGAAGAGGGTGTTTGCTATGAGGTAAAGCACAATTCTCAACAATTGTATCAGGAGTATATGCGGTCAGTGTGACTTATAGCTGTTAATATTAATCTTGATCACTTAGCAGAGATAGTATTTGTTAGGTTTTTCCACCATAAAATTATTCTTTTTTCCCCCCTTTCCGTATTGTAGTCTGTAGAAAGAAGTGGCTATTTGTAGCCCACTTGTAAAGAATAAGGAATTATGTTCTACCTCCTATAATTCATTCTGAGCTGATTTTTGTGGAATGCATAAAGTTTGTATCTAGTTTTATTTATTTTTGCATGTGGATGTTCAGTTGTTGCAGCTCTGTTTACAAACCACCCTTCAAATTGCCTTTGTAAAAATTAGTTTACAATATTTTTGTGGGTAATTCATTTAATTGAAGGTACACTTGAGAATGATTCTTAAAATTAATTGACTGATTTTATTTCTACTAGCTTGTGTAATTTAATTTTATCATAATCTTTTATTATCACATAGGTAGCTATCATCTCAGCCTTTGAAAGTGGCATCTCTTAATAAGAAACAAAAATCTTCAATTTCAATTTTCCCTTACTTAAATAAGATTAATAGAAAGGGAATTAAAAACCTTCCAGACTAACAGTATTGTTTATTTTGTGAGAAAAGGGAAGATGCCTGTGAATGACTTATTCAAGATCAAATAGCAGGTAAGTGGTAGGACCACTAACCAATGATCAATGATTCATTCAGGACTCCAGCCAAGCCTGTCACCCTGCATGGTCTCCTAGTTTAAAAAGAGGCTTCCACCTCTTTCCATCATTTTCTCCAATTATATTAATTCATAAACACATACTTCTTAGGTGACTGTGTAAATGTATTCTCCACAACGCTAACCAGAAAACCATCCCAGGGGAAATCATTCTGAGGTTAGTTAGAGCAAAGCATTAATGAGGCAACTCCTGAGTTCTTGCAGCCTGGGAGACAGTTGGCTTATTTTTGATCTGTATCCAAATGGCACTGATAGAACCTCTTAATGACCTAATGGTTGCAAAAGGACTCAGTGAGAAAATGCTGGAGTTTACATGTGCAATGTGCTAGTATTATTGGAAAATATACCTCAGTGGGCACATCATGTTGCTAATGAGTTAGGAAGATAATTTTCACAGGACAAAAACAATGCACCTATCCTTGTGTGGGTGGGCATTATGTTAGGTACGTATTTTGTTCACAAGTAAATAGATATGTGGAGAGATGAACCACTCAATAAATGGAGAGAATAAACAATATTTTGATTCTATAGAATTTCTTAAATATGTTAGATTTGTTAATCTGGGACTATTTGGGTCTGTATGCTAAACATTTAGCTCCCAAGATACTTCCAAGTCTTTCACACATCATCCTAAGTAGCAAAAATGCTCTTGCACAGTGGCTGGAGGGATTAATTTTATTCTTTCTTTAAACTTTATTCAGACCTACTGTCATCACCATCTTGCCAATTCTTTTAAAATACATTTGATGTTTAACAATTTCTCCATTATTGCCAAGGTCATTATAATTAATTATAAAAGTCATCATTTATTCACCACCTGCTGAGTGGCTAATATTATCTTAAGCATATTTGTGCTCGTTATCCTTACGCAATCTTCATTTTAGCTTTGTGAGGTAGATTGCATTCTTGTCTTCATTTTGAGGGGTTAAGAAAACAGCAGCCTGTAGCTCATGTTCACAATTGTCATGACCTGTGTTTGCTGCACCCCGGTCAAAACCAACTCCTTTATGCTTCTGATCACAGCTAGCTGCCCATGAGATCAAGTCACTAATATGATAGAAGAGAAATCAAATCTAATGGTAGACTTTCTCTGGCAGTGAAAGACATTGCTGGGAATGGGAGTGCAGGAGATAGGGTGGGCTTTCCTGCTGTGTAGTGCACCTTACTTTCAAAACCATTTCTTAAATGTTTGCCAGATATGTGTGTTTGTCAACAAGAACAGCATGTGTTAGGGAATGTACTTCAGGAGTGCTTCCGGGAGTCCTGCTAAAAGAGTGGACGCTTAATGTGTGGGGGGGAATCTTCTCTCATGGTTATCTACCCATAAGGGTTTAAGTGAATTAACTGTAGTTCTGCAGCGAAGAATTCACAGGGGGCACTTACAATAATGAGAGGGTGTCCAGGCAAGAGTTTACAAAAATAACTTAAGTGGTGGTTAGTATTGAGTATTATTTGGGGTCAGATTTCACATACTTGTTTCTAGTTCCTATTTTCTGTCTACTTAAAATTAGATATTTCTCCTTGGCCTTCTGTACTTTCAGATAAACATTATTGGGCTGCTTGGATTCAAGAATACATCACTATGCAATTTAGGCTCAATTGGAACTCTCACATTCTCATGTTTTGGGGTCTTGAGAAAACAAAATAACATTTTGCTGATCTAAATAATTTGAACCCGTCAGAATTCTTTATCTCCTTAACCCAAACATAGACTAATTTATGGCTGCTGTAGTGGAACAAGGTGTGTACTCTACACAGCATTGTGATTAAAAGTGAGGGCTCTGAGACTGCACTGAGTTCAAATTCTAGCTCTGCCCTTTACTAGTTCTGTGACCATAAACATTTATTTAACTATTTTGTACATCAGTTTCCTCATTTGTAAAGTGGGGACAATAATACTACTTTATGGAATTGTGAGAAATCAAAGAATCACTTAAAACGATGCCTGATATAAAGTAGTCATTTGGTAAATGTAAAATACTGTTATTATTACTTTTTGGACATGCGTTTCACTCTACAGTTCATAGCTATAGTTTTAACTAATGACATACATTCTTTTCATTTGTTTTGCCTGAGCATATTAATCATACTTATTTTAAATATTTTTTGATAACTAAAATATCTGGATCAATGTGTCTATTTCCAACATTTTCTTTATGGTCTTTAGCAACTGTTTCTGTGTCCTGGAATGCCTGGTAAGTATTGATCCAATTTGATCCAGACATTGTCTTTCAAAAATTAGAGAGCTTTGGGGTGAAATCTTCCACAAAGAGAGGCCTTACCTTTTCTACTAGAGAACTGATCACTTTAATCCAATCAAAGGTAGAACCAACTGCAGCCTGCATTACAGGTTTTTATTTCTAGAGCTGTTTTTAGTTCACAGAAAAACTGAGAGGAAAGTACTAAGTTCCCATTTGCTTCTTGCCCTCACCATTGCATAGCCCCCTCCATTATCAACATCCCTCAACAGAATGGTACCTTTTAAAAATAATTTTTTTACTGAAGTACAGTTGACTTATATATTGTATTAATTTCTACTGTAGAGCAAAGTGATTTAGTTATATAGATATATATGCACGTATCAGTTCAGTTCAGCTCAGTTCAGTTGCTCAGTCGTGTCCGACTCTTTGCGACCCCATGAATCGCAGCACGCCAGGCCTCCCTGTCCATCACCAACTTCCGGAGTTCACTCAGACTTCGTGTCCATCGAGTCGGTGATGCCATCCAGCCATCTCATCCTCTGTTGTCCCCTTCTCCTCCTGCCCCTAATCCCTCCCAGCATCAGAGTCTTTTCCAGTGAGTCAACTCTTTACATGAGGTGGCCAAAGTACTGGAGTTTCAGCTTCAGCATCGTTCCCTCCAAAGAAATCCCAGCGTTGATCTCCTTCAGAATGGACTGGTTGGATCTCCTTACAGTCCAAGGGACTCTCAAGAGTCTTCTCCAACACCACAGTTCAAAAGCATCAATTCTTTGGCGCTCAGCTTTCTTCACAGTCCAACACTCACATCCATACATGACCACAGGAAAAACCATAGCCTTGACTAGACGGACTTTTGTTGGCAAAGTAATGTCTCTGCTTTTCAATATGTTATCTAGGTTGGTCATAAATTTCCTTCCAAGGAGTAAGTGTCTTTTAATTTCATGGCTGCAGTCACAATCTGCAGTGATGTGGCGCCCCCAAAAATAAAGACTGACACTGTTTCCACTGATTCCCCATCTATTTCCCATGAAGTCATGGGACCAGATGCCATGATCTTCGTCTTCTGAATGTTGAGCTTTAAGCCAACTTTTTCACTCTCCACTTTCACTTTCATCAAGAGGCTTTTGAGCTCCTCTTCACTTTCTGCCATTAGGGTGGTGTCATCTGCATATCTGAGGTTATTGATATTTCTCCCGGCAATCTTCATTCCAGCTTGAGCTTCATCCAGCCCAGCGTTTCTCATGATGTAATCTACATATAAGTTAAATAAGCAGGGTGAGAATATACAGCCTAGATGTACTCCTTTTTCTATTTGGAACCAGTCTGTTGTTTCATGTCCAGTTCTAACTGTTGCTTCCTGACCTGCATACAGATTTCTCAAGAGGCAGTCAGGAGATCTGGTATTCCCATCTCTTTCAGAATTTTCCACAGTTTGATTGTGATCCACACAGTCAAAGGCTTTGGCATAGTCAATAAAGTAGAAATAGATGTTTTTCTGAAACTCTCTTGCTTTTTCCATGATCCAGCGGATATTGGCAATTTGATCTCTGGTTCCCCTGCCTTTTCTAAAACCAGCTTGAACATCAGGAAGTTCACAGTTCACGTATTGCTGAAGTCTGGCTTGGAGAATTTTGAGCATTACTTTACTAGCGTGTGAGATGAGTGCAATTGTGTGGTAGTCTGAGCATTCTTTAGCATTGCCTTTCTTTGAAATTGAAATGAACTGACCTTTTCCAGTCCTGTGGCCACTGCTGAGTTTTCCAAATTTGTTGGCATATTGAGTGCAACACTTTCACAGCATCATCTTTCAGGATTTGAAATAGCTCAACTGGAATTCCATTACCTCCACTAGCTTTGTTTGTAGTGATGCTTTCTAAGGCCCACTTGACTTCACATTCCAGGATGTCCAGCTCTAGGTGAGTGATCACGCCATCGTGATTATCTTGGTGGTGAAGATCTTTTTTGCATAGTTCTCCTGTGTATTCTTGCCACCTCTTCTTAATATCTTCTGCTTCTGTCAGGTCCAGATCATTTCTGTCCTTTATCGAGCCCATCTTTGCATGAAATGTTCCCTTGGTATCTCTCATTTTCTTGAAGAGATCTCTAGTCTTTCCCATTCTGTTGTTTTCCTCTATTTCTTTGCATTGATCGCTGAATGTTTATGTATATATACATCCTTTTTCAAATTTTTTTCCATTATGATTTATCCCAGGATATTGAATATAGTTTCCTGTGCTATATAGTATGACCTTGTTGTTTATCCATTTGGTATATAATAGTTTGGATCTGCTAATCCCAGACTACCAATCCATCCCTCCCCTAGCTTGCCCCCTTGTCTGTAAGCCTGTTTCATAGATAAGTTCATTTTTGCCATATTTTAGATTTCGTATGGAAGTTGTATCATATGATATTTGCCTTTCTTTTTCATACTTCACTTACTATGATCATCTCTAGGTCCACTCACGTTGCTGCAAATGCCGTTATCTCATCTCTTTTCTTATGATTGAGTACATTCCATTGTATGTATGTACCACTTCTTTTTTATCCCAGAATGGGACTTTTTTAAACCAGGGATGACTCTCCATTGACACAGCTTTAATCGCAAACTCCACAGTTTACATTACGGTTCACTCTTGGTGTTGTACATTCTACAGACTTTAACAAATGTATAACAACATATATTCATCATTAGAGTGTCATACAGAGTAGTTTCACCGCCCTAAAAACATCCCTTTTGTTCCATCCATTCTTTCCTCCCTATCCCTAACCCATGGAAACTACTGATTTTTTTTTTTTTTTGTCTTTTTAGCTTTGCCTTTTCCAGAATGACATATAATGCATCATAGTTTTGTGAGGCTTTGTTCCATCTCTATAGTCCATGGGGGCGCAGAGAGTCAGAGGCAACTGAGCTGCTAAGCACAGTGATCACTTTGGAGCACCACGATTCCATCTCTGATCCATCTCTGTTCCCAGGCAGTAGCCCTCTGCGGCAGACTGGATGTTTACGTTCCCCTCAAAATCCATACATTCAGATATATTTTGTGTGTGTGTTAGTTGCTCATTCGTGTCCAGCTCTTTGCGACCCCATGGACTGTAGCCTGCCAGGCTCCTCTGTCCATGGGAGTCTCAGGCAAGAATACTTGAGCAGGTTGCCAAAGTCCCTTCTCCAGGGCATCTTCCCTACCCAAGGATTGAGCCCAGGCCTCCTGCCTGCAGGTGAATTCTTTACTGTCTGAGCCACCAGGGAAGCCCATTATGTTGAAATCCTAACCCCCAAATATGGTGGTATCAAGAGGTGCAGCCTTGAGAGGTGAGTGGGTCGTGACAGAGGAGCCCTCATGAATGTGATTAGTGCCCATATAAAATAGGCCCTGTGGAGCTCACCCCTCTAACATGTGAGGAAACAGCAAGAAGATGGTCGTCTGTGAACCAAGCAGTTGGCCCTGAACAGACACTGAATCTGCCAGATTCTTGATCTTGGACTTTCCACCCTCCAGAACTGTGAGAAATAAATGTTTAAATCACACAGCCATGGTGTTTTTGGTATACCCATCCTACCCAACTAAAACACCTCCTGGGGTTCCACCTGGGTACTTGGTTCTCACTGTGTCCCTGTCCCCCTGGAGGGAGTTTACCAATTCTCTGCTCTGCTTTACAGAGACCTTCTGCTTAGTTTAGCTTGATCCATGCAGCATTGGAACCTGGGAAAACAGGGTAAGTGTTATACTCGTTTTTCTACCTACCCTGCTCACTGGCATCCCCGCCTCAGAAAATCCCAATTTTTCTCTCTAGCTCCCCAGACTGCTAAGAATTCTGCTGCCTTCTCTGCCCTTGGTGACCTCCTGCCCAAATCTCTTGCCTGGATACCTGGCCTCTTGCCAGGTACTCAGAATTGGCAAGTGCCCCAAAGGAAAAATCAACTGAAGAATGTCAGCACTCCTCTCCAAGTCTTGTCCTTCTCCAGAATCTGATTGCTCAAGTCTGAGTTTCCCCTGCAGTTCTTCTTTGCCTTCAAACAGGCACTGTTTTGTGTGTTTTATCCAGCTTCTCTAGTCATTCTCAGTGGGAGCACTGGCCTTCATCTCAGCTGAAAGCAGCAGTCCTGACATACATTCCTGACGTATGTATCCATATTTTCTCATTTATTCTACTATTAGCAAATATATTATTTAAGAATTATATCTTGTTTTTAATAATATAAATTATTATGTAAATTATATAAATATATATAATTTGTTTATTCTACTATTTGCTATTATTAACAAATAATAGAAAGAGTTTAGCCAAGAAATCTACAATCTACCTACACACTTGATTTTATGGATGATTTGTCTTTCACAAGTATAAATCTGTACTTTAATTTAGAATGTCACTATATTAACATCTTTGATTATCTGTTATATAAGTACTTATGGATGTTTTCATGAATTTATATAAAAATGAATATTTAATGGTCATAATCACCATCTTTTATGTACTGTACATGAATTTTAACTTAGCAACACAATATACTGAGGAAATATAATTTTTTAAACTGAGTAGAGTACAATTCTGTGTTAGTTTCTGGTGTACAGATACTTTTTTTTTAATAACTCAAGTTAATTTCAATCTTGAGCTTCCATTTTACTTAGGTGGCATAAACTTAATCTCAGCCAATTTGAGGCTCTCCCTAGGGTTGTGTTTAAATAATGAGAGGCTTACATAGTGTCAAAGCCTCAGGGATGGGAGGGATCTCAGTGTCATCTGTCCATGAAGTATCTGCCCACATGGGCATCCCCTGTCCATGATGCCCTGATCCCAGAGTCCGTGATCTCTGACATGACACCATCCTGTCTCCCCATTCTTCCCCAGTGGGGAAGAAGTGATCCCCACTGCCTGGGCATACTATTTATTTTTTCTGTAGGGCTTTGGTGCCTCCCTAGAACTGGGCTCTGACTATCTTTTGGATCACTCTTTCAGTTTTAAAGGAGAGATAGAGGTATACTTCACAACTTTCTGCCCCAACATTTTGTTTATGCCATAAGCACTTTGAATTTTCCTAAAGACATAAATATTTGAAATTCAAAATCCAGGCAGAATTTTCTCTCTATTGTCCTATGCATTCCCTGAAGCTTAGATAACATATTGACCTAGCTGAAAAGGGGAAAATGAGATACTAGAGAGAAAAACAAAGCAAAACATTGGTTACTATTTCAAGAAAGTTACTGTGCTACATGAGTATTCACTCACTAGACCCTTACTTTCTTACTGGATTCCTACTTTACGTCAGGCAATAGGCCAGACTCCAGACTGTCATGATAAATGAGCTGCAGTCCTCAGCACACAAGAAGGAAGCAGTTTCAAGATTTCTGGTTAAAATATGGCAGAGTAAACACATGTTTTCTCCCTCCCCAAATTACATAAAAGTAACAGTAAAAAACTTTTTCTTAATTAATAAAAGCCATGAACTTATAAAGGCAAAAAATGAAATAGTTGTAAACAGAGGATATGACAGCAATGGAATGTTGCAAACTAAAGTAGGTAGACTAGTGGCAAAACTGACTTAACAACTGAACCAAAGCTGGCAGTAAGGAAAGCTAGGAAGAAG
Organism: Ovis aries; assembly: GCF_016772045.2. NCBI lineage: Eukaryota > Metazoa > Chordata > Mammalia > Artiodactyla > Bovidae > Ovis > Ovis aries. The sequence goes on from NC_056059.1 coordinate 3,874,883, forward strand.
GCTGATCTGAACTACAGAATCTCAGAACTATTAGAATAAGGGTGCAGGAGGTGATGACAATCAGATGATTAGTTGCAGGCAGGTCTGTAAAAGAAATTAATTAGCAGTCAAACTTTTACTTTCTTGGTGAGAGTGTGGCTGAGTCCTCTGTGGGAAGCCAGATGAAAATAAAAGCAAAGAAACAATGAAAGGGTGGGATGTGGGAAAGAGGGTCAAGAGGGAAGGGACGCATATATACACCTATGATTGATTCATCTTGTTGTATGTCAGAAACCAACACAACATTGTAAAGAAATTGTCCTGCAATTAAAAATACATAATTTTTTAAAAATTAAAAAAGAAATAAATTAAAAGAAACAATGAAAAACCAAATCAGATTGATGTACATGTATGGATACTAGTCTATTCCAGGCAGTTTTAAAAAATTGCTTTATTTTTAAATATGAGCAGACAGCAGTGCTGCTCAAAATTCTCCAAGCCAGGCTTCAATAGTATGTGAACTATGAACTTCCAGCTGTTCAAGCTGGTTTTAGAAAAGGCAGAGGAACCAGTGATCAAATTGCTAACATCTGCTAGATTATTGAACAAGCGAGAGAGTTCCAGAAAAACTTCTACTTCTACTTTATTGACTATGCCAAAGCCTTTGACTGTGTGGATCACAACAAACTGGAAAATTCCTAAAGAGATGCGAATACCAGACCACCTGATCTACCTCTTGAGAAGTCTGTATGCAGGTCAGGAAGCAATAGTTAGAACTGGACATGGAACAAGAGACTGGTTCCAAATAGGAAAAGGAGTACATCAAGGCTGTATATTGTCACCCTACTTATTTAACTTATATGCAGAGTACATCATGAGAAACGCTGGGCTAGAGTACATCATGAAACGCTGATGAAGCACAAGCTGGAATGAAGATTGCTGGGAGAAATATCAATAACCTTAGATATGCAGATGATACCACCCTTATGGCAGAAAGTGAAGAATGCAAGAGCTTCTTGATGAAAGTGAAAGAGAGTGAAAAAGTTGGCTTAAAGCTCAACATTCAGAAAACTAAGATCGTGGCATCTGGTCCCATCATTTAATGGCAAATAGATGGGGAAACATTGGAAACAGCGGCTCATTTTATTTTGGGGGGGCTCCAAAATCAATGCAGATGGTGACTGCAGCCATGAAATTAAAAGACGATTGCTCCTTGGAAGAAAAGTTATGACCAACCTAGACAGCATATTGAAAAGCAGAGACATTACTTTGCCAACAAAGGTCTGTCTAGTCAAGCCTATGGTTTTCCCAGTAGTCATGTATGGATGTGAGAATTGGACTGTGAAGAAAGCTGAGAGCCGAAGGATTGATGCTTTGAATTGTGGTGTTGGAAAAGACTCTTGAGAGTCCCTTGGACTGCAAGGAGATCCAACCAATCCATCCTAAAGGAGATCAGTCCTGGGTGCTCGTTGGAAGGACTGATGCTGAAGCTTAAACTCCAATACTTTGGCCACCTGATGCAAAGAGCTGACTCATTGGAAAAGATCCTGATGCTGGGAAAGATTAAAGGTGGGAGGAGAAGGGGACAACAAAGCATAAGATAGTTGGATGGCATCACCAACTCGATGGGCATGTGTTTGAGTAAACTCTGGGAGTTGGTGATGGACAGGGAGGCCTGGTGTGCCTGCAGTCCATGGTGTCGCAAAGAGTTGGACACAACTGAGTGACTGAACTGAACTGAAGCAAGTTAGGGACATTTGTAGTACATGTGAAGGCTTCCCAGGTGGCGCTAATGGCAAAGAATCTGCCTACCAATGCAAGAGACATAAGAGACACCAGTTTAATCCATGGGTGGGGATGATCTCCTGGAGGAAGGCATGGGAATCCACTCCAGTCTTCTTGCCTGGAAAATCTCATGGACAGAGGAGCCTTGTGGATTACAGTTCTTGCGGTTGCAAAAGTCTAGAGAGACTTAGGGAGGAAACCACCACCACGACCACCACCAGATTCTTTACAAAGGGGTTTTCCCGTAATATGGTCCTTTTCTGCCTTGGCAAGCTTCCTGGTTTTGCCTTTTCCTGCCTTCCAGCACAGAGGGGACCAAGGTGCCCTTGTTCCTAATTGCTCCCTTGGAGGCCCAGCTCTCCCCAGTCTGGGCTCAGCATCCGGTGCTCAGTTCCTCTTCCATAGCCATCCCACCTGTCTCTCAGGCAGCCCCAGTCTGCAACTGTGAAGCCCTTGTCAATATATTTTCCTTCTTCATCTCTTTTCTGTGCTCGAAGCCCTCCTCCTCCATCCTTGTGGGATTCCTGCCTGCTGAGTCACACATGGCACCCTGCCCTCTACCCTAACTACTTTGCTCTGCCTCCAGTTTTTTTTCTTTTTCTGGGGTTTTCTGCTGCGTGGAACATCCCCATCTTGCAGAGTGCTATTAATATTTGGACACAGCCTGTCCAAAGTGAAGAGAGTTGAATGTTGATTTCCCTCCCAAACTCAGCTCAGAACCAGTGGGTATTTATTATGGCTCAGGGGCTGGGGTTTCCTTTCCTCAAATGTAGTATTTGGAAAATATTTGGAAATATTTACTTTGTTCCACTTGTGTGATGTGAAAGCTCTTCCTATTTGGTTTCTGAATTCCCAGTTTTCTTCTTCTGAAAGAGAGGTTATCCTTTCAAAAGAGAAACATGATTTTGTTTTGGTGTTATGCACTATTTTTTTTAATGTTGTCTTTTTAAGATTGAGCTTAAAATGACATAGAGTAAAATGAACATAAGTAACTTGTGATTTTTGATAAATATTTACACCCATGTAATTATAATCAAATCAAGATAGAGAAACTTTCAGTCCTTTCCAGAATTTTTTTTCCTCCTTCAGTTGTTAATAACTTCAATCCTACAAAAAACTACTCTTGATTTCTATCACCTTAGCTTAGTTTTCGGAGAAGGCAATGGCATCCCACTCCAGTACTCTTGCCTGGAAAATCCAATGGATGGAGGAGCCTGGTGGGCTGCAGTCCATGGGGTCGCACAGAGTCGGACACGACTGAGCGACTTCACTTTCACTTTTCACTTTCATGCACTGGAGAAGGAAATGGCAACCCACTCCAGTGTTCTTGCCTGGAGAATCCCGGGGACAGGGGAGCCTGGTGGGCTGCCATCTATGGGGTCACACAGAGTCAGACACGACTGAAGTGACTTAGCAGCAGCAGCAGCTTAGTTTTCATGTTCCCAAACTTCATATAAGTGGGATCAGATAGAATCTTTATTTTGTTCTGCCTCTTTTTCTTTTGTTCAACACATATTTGAGACTATTCCCTGTTGTGTTCTTTTTTTCACTGCTGAATACCATCCCATTAGATGACTATACCACAGTTTATTTATCTATTCTCATTTTGATGATCATTTCAGTTGTTCCTACACACTAATTTTTAAAATGCAAACTAATTGTATAGAAAGAGTGTTACAGCGGAGTGTGTTCTTCATGAAATCAAAGTTACATCCCTAACTAGGAACGGACTGGTGGTGACCAGTGATGAGAGGAAGTGGGGAGGAGCGAGCAGGGAGGGAATTAGAGGTGCAAGCTATTCTGTGGAAAATAAGCTATAAGGGTATATTATATAACATGCAGAATATAACTAATATGGTAATTATACATGGAATATAGCCTTTAAAAATTGCGAATCACTATATTGTACACCAATATTGTATGCCAGTATTATACTGTACAGCACTTACACATCAATTTTTAAAAATTACATCCCTAGCTGGTTATCTAAAATATGGGAACTAGATTCTATGTATCCTATAGAATCTGATTACTGAAAACAATAGATGCTTGAATGTCAAATAAGAATGTCCTGGGAATTCCCTGCTGGTCTACAGATTAGGACACTGCACTCCCACAGCCAATAGCCCGGGTTCAATCCCTCGTGGAAGAACTAAGATCCTGCAAGCCAAGTGGTGTGGCCAAAAAAGAAAAGAAAAATAAACTCTATTAATGTTCTCTCAATTTCCATCCTGAGTTTTTAGTTCAGTTCAGTTCAGTCGCTCAGTCGTGTCCGACTCTTTGCGACCCCATGAATCGCAGCACGCCAGGCCTCCCTGTCCATCACCATCTCCCAGAGTTCACTCAGACTCATGTCCATCGAGTCTGTGATGCCATCCAGCCATCTCATCCTCTGTCGTCCCCTTCTCCTCCTGCCCCTAATCCCTCCCAGCATCAGAATCTTTTCCAATGAGTCAATTCTTCGCATGAGGTGTCCGAAGTACTGGAGCTTCAGCTTTAGCATCATTCCTTCCAAAAGAAATCCCAGGGCTGATCTCCTTCAGAATGGACTGGTTGGATCTCCTTGCAGTCCAAGGGACTCTCAAGAGTCTTCTCCAACACCACAGTTCAAAAGCATCAATTCTTCAGCGCTCAGCCTTCTTCACAGTCCAACCCTCACATCCATACATGACCACAGGAAAACCATAGCCTTGACTAGACGGACTTTTGTTGGCAAAGTAATGTCTCTGCTTTTGAATACACTATCTAGGTTGGTCATAACTTTTCTTCCAAGGAGTAAGCGTCTTTTAATTTTATGGCTGCAGTCACCATCTGCAGTGATTTGGGAGCCCCCCAAAAATAAAGTCTGACACTGTTTCCACTGTTTCCCATCTATTTCCCATGAAGTCACGGGACCAGATGCCATGATCTTCATTTTCTGAATGTTGAGCTTTAAGCCAACTTTTTCACTCTCCTCTTTCACTTTCATCAAGAGGCTTTTTAGTTCCTCTTCACTTTCTGCCATTAGGGTGGTGTCATCTGCATATCTGAGGTTATTGATATTTCTCTCAGCAATCTTGATTCCAGCTTGTGTTTCTTCCAGTCCAGTGTTTCTCATGATGTACTCTGCATAGAAGTTAAATAAGCATGGTGACAATATACAGCCTTGATGTACTCCTTTTCCTATTTGGAACCAGTCTGTTGTTCCATGTCCATTTCTAACTGTTGCTTCCTGACCTGCATACAGATTTCTCAAGAGGCAGGTCAGGTGGTCTGGTATTCCCATCTCTTTCAGAATTTTCCGCAGTTTATTGTGATCCACACAGTCAAAGGCTTTGGCATAGTCAATAAAGCAGAAATTGATGTTTTTCTGGAACTCTCTTGCTTTTTCCATGATCCAGCGGATGTTGGCAATTTGATCACTGGTTCCTCTGCCTTTTCTAAAACCAGCTTGAACATCAGGGAGTTCACGGTTCACGTATTGCTGATGTCTGGCTTAGAGAATTTTGAGCATTACTTTACTAGCATGTGAGATGAGTGCAATTGTGCGGTAGTTTGAGCATTCTTTGGCATTGCCTTTCTTTGGCATTGCCTTTCTTTGGGATTGGAATGAAAACTGACCTTTTCCAGTCCTGTGGCCACTGCTGAGTTTCCCGAATTTGCTGGCATATTGAGTGCAGCACTTTCACAGCATCATCTTTCAGGATCTGAAATAGCTCAACTGGAATTCCATCACCTCCACTAGCTTTGTTTGTAGTGATGCTTTCTAAGGCCCACTTGACTTCCCATTCCAGAATGTCTGGCTCTAGATGAGTGATCACATCATCATGATTATCTGGGTTGTGAAGATCTTTTTTGTACAGTTCTTCCGTGTATTCTTGCCACCGCTTCTTAATATCTTCTGCTTCTGTTAGGTCCAGACCATTTCTGTCCTTTATCGAGCCCATCTTTGCATGAAATGTTCCCTTGGTATCTCTCATTTTCTTGAAGAGATCTCTAGTCTTTCCCATTCTGTTCTTTTCCTCTATTTCTTTGCACTGATCACTGAAGAAGGCTTTCTTATCTCTTCTTGCTATTCTTTGGAACTTTGCATTCAGATGCTTATATCTTTCCTTTTCTCCTTTGCTTTTTGCCTCTCTTCTTTTCACAGCTATTTGTAAGGCCTCCCCAGACAGCCATTTTTCTTTTTTTGCATTTCTTTTCCATGGGGATGGTCTTGATCCCTGTGTCCTGTACAATGTCACGAACCTCATTCCATTGTTCATCAGGCACTCTGTCTATCAGATCTAGACCCTTAAATCTATTTCTCACTTCCACTGTATAATCATAGGGGATTTGATTTGGGTCATACCTGAATGGTCTAGCGGTTTTCCCTACTTTCTTCAATTTAAGTCTTTAAGGCCATATTAAATAATAATAAGAGAATTTTGAACTCTTACTTTGCATATTACTGTATGAGCATTAAGTAGTTAATCCACTACTAACCCATAATTAGTTTTACTATGTTTCAAAAAGAAATTGGAGAAATAAAAGGCAGTTGGTTGGTACTGTTTAAAGACCCCTGAGGATTGAGTTAGGAAGACCGAGCCCTTGCACTTGAAACCTGGGTCTAGAATTTCATTCATGTTGACCTCTGCAAGTGAACTGTTTCAGTTGGTTTTCTATTGCTCTGTCGGAAAGTATCCAGAAACAACCTTGCTGGCTTACAGCAGTAAATACTTTTTATTTCCTCGTTTCTGTCAGTCGCGAATTCAGGAGCAGCTTAGCCAGGTGAGGCTACAAGTCTGTTGTGAGGTTGCCATCAAGGTGTTGGGACACAGGGCCAAAGAAGCCTTTTATTTGTTTGTGGCTATACTGGGTCTTCGTCGCTGTGCTCGGGCTTTCTCCAGCTGTGGCCCGTTGAGTTGCGCTCTAGTCGTGGTGCGCGGGCTTCTCACCGCGGTGGCTGCTCTTGCTGCCGAGCACAGACTCCAGGTGCATGGGTTTCAGTAGCTGCAGCGCGTGGGCTCAGCAGCTCCAGTTCCCAGCTCTGGAGCACAGGCTCAGTAGTTGTGGTCTAGAGGCTTAGTTGGGCTTCCCTGATAGCTCAGTTGGTAAAGAATCCACCTGCAATGCAAGAGATGCTGGTTCGATTCCTGGGTCGGGAAGATCTGCTTGAGAAGGGATAGGCTACCCATTCCAGTATTCTTGGGCTTCCCTTGTGGCTCAGCTGGTAAAGAATCCATCCACAATGCGGGAGATCTGGGTTCGATCCCTGGATTGGGAAGATCCCCTGGAGAAGAGAAAGGCTACCCATTCCAGTATTCTGGCCTGGAGAATTCCATGGACTGTATAGTCCATGGGGTCTCAAAGAGTCAGACTCGACTTTCACTTTCACAGGCTTAGTTGCTCCATGACGTGTGGCATCTTTCCCGATCAGAGATCGAACCCTTGTCTCCTGAATTGACAGGTGAATTCTTTACCACGGAATCACCAGGGAAGCCCCTAAGAAGAGTCTTAGGAGAAAAATTTGAGAAGATGCTTAACAGTGGGCCCTGAGGAGGAATAGGCACTCACCAGGAGAGCTAAGAGAATGCAAGGGAGTGTGTTTGAAGCAGACAGAGGAGGTAAACGCAAAAGATGGAGTTTTAAGTAGTTCATTAGCAAAAAAAATAGTGTCAGCAAAGTTGGAGAAAAATTTCTGGAAGGCCTTTGTACTTCTTGCTAGAGAATTCGGAATATTTCCCACAAGGAATTTGGATTTGCAAAGAATCTATTGATTTTAGGCATGGAGTAACACAATCAGATTTGCATTTAGAAGACAAATTAGAGAGAAGAGAAACTAAGAGGTCAGTAGAAAATGACTGCTGTAGCAAATGAGTAGAAGTGAGCCAGGATGAGACAGGAAGGGCATTATTAGAATCTACCACCTTATATGTGGTGGTGGCAGGGCTGGTAAGGGAAAGTGAAGAACCCAGAAGCATTGCCTGGATTCATCTCCAGTGACTGGTTAACAGGGATTCTTTAACCAGAACGGGGAATATGAAAAAATCTGGTCTTGAAGGAAAAATGATGAATTTGGTTTGGATGTGTTGGTTTTATCTATGGCCCATCCTGGCTGAAACAAGAGAAGCAAGCAGGTAGCTATGTGAGCCTAGAGCACAAGAGAGGTCTGAGCTGGAGATGAAGACGTGAAAGTGTACTTTGCTATGGCTAGTATTCCTGACAGAAGAGCCTGGCGGGCTACAATCCATGGGATCGCAGAGTGGCATGTAACTGTGCGACTGAGCAGGCTCTCTCTCTCTCTCACACACACACACACACACACACACACACATACACACACACACACACACGGAGCAAGTAAAGAGAACACCAGGGATCTCTCCCAACGCAGCGAAGCAGTGTTTCCTTGAACAGCAAGAGTGGGGAAATTTTAAGCTAGGGTTACATACATAGTCATGAAGGGGCTTGAGCAGAGGAGAATTCAGCATGGAATTGGGGCATAGGTCAACAGAGGCCAAGCTTTAGTAGATTGAAGTCAGCAAAGGTCAGGAGCCTTCTTCTATCCTCCTCTTGTGTGGGGCTTTATTTCCTGCAGATCTCAAAGATATGTAGTAAATTGTTGTGTGTTCCTTGAGGAGGATCTAGGGCTCTGTTTCATGCTGAACTAATTTCTTGTAGCCATATTTTGCCACAAGAACAAAGCTGGTCTCTGAGACAGGAAAAGGAAACCGAGAGAGAGCTAAGAATGTGTGATCAGTCATACTTTCCTTTTATTGACGTTTCTTCTTCATCTTTCTTTTTTTTTTTCCTGTTTTAAATTCTATGAAATTGATGTGGGAAGGAAGGAAGGATATTGCTTCCATAAAGTTGAAACTAGCACTCACTTCCCAAAACCTTGAAGTATGACTGATGACAAATTCTTAGCTCTCTGCCTTTTTACCTAAATAGCTTGAGTTGGATTTTTGTCAATTGCAACTAAGAGAGTCCTGATTTAAACAGCTTTGTTAATTTAGCCTGAGAAGAAGCTAGTGAAAGGAAAAGATTTAAATATAGGTGGGAATAAGACCACAATCCTGGAGAATGAACTTTAAATCTTAGAACAAATAGGAAGAGGGTCCTTTCACCCTCTGGGTGAGGAGGTAAGAATGGGTATGGGCCAAGATGCGTTTGTAGGTGTAGGGTGAGAATTCAGGGCAACTAGACTTGCTGAGTAGGAATTAAGATCATCTGCTGGGAGAAAGGGTGAGGGCTAGGGTGTAAAGGAGAGCAGTGAAGATCAAATATGAGGCGGGATGGTAAGAGGCCTGAATAGGGACATGTTAAAGCATCACTATGGGATGCTGAGGGCCCGGTTGAGGCTGATGACTCCAAACTGTGTTTTTCACTGATCTATCGTGTGATTTTGTTGTGTCTAACTGCTCAGCAGCATGCATATAGTGATACCCTGTGGGGCTCCTGGGCGGGGCCTTCATGTCTCCCACTACTTTGATTATAGGAAACAGCCTTTGTGCAGTCTTCAGGACCTTACTTGAGTTCTAATGGGCAGATTCAAGCAGTTGTTCATTAGGGAAGGGAGAGAATGGGAGGACATGGAGAAACAGTCAAGAGCAATGGGGGCAAGGTCCTGTTTCCCCATCAGTGGAGACACACAGTATCTCTGAGCTATTTTGCAGATATTGAAACCCCCTCCAGGTAGGAGAAGTTAATGATTCATGATGCTATGCTTCCACAAGCATGTGAAACCCCAGACTAGTTGGACCTGAAGATTGATGACATGGACTCCTACTTACCACCTCATTCTTCTGAAGAATGTTCACATGGGCTTCCCTTGTGCTCTAGTGGTTAAGAATCCACCTGCCAACTCAAGGGACATGGGTTCCATCCCTGATCCTGGAAGATCCCACATGCCACAGAGCGGCTAAGCCCCCGCTCCACAGCTAGTGAGCCCACGTGCCTAGAGCCTATGCCCTGCAATGGGAGAGGCAGCCGTAATGGGAAGATTGCCCTCTGCAACTAGATGGTAGTCCCTGCTCACTGCAACTAGAGAAGGCCCACAGGGAGCACTGAAGACCGAGCATAGCCGGATACCAATACAGTTAAGAAAATGCCCACGAGCTGATCACACCCTCTTTGAACAATTACCATAAAACCTGGCACTATTTTCCCCAAACATATGGTTTTGAGGGCATGAGCCTGCTGTGTCCCCCTTTGCCTCGGGAGGCAATAGATCTATCCTTTTCTACTTCACCCAAAGGTCCATCGCAGCACTGTTTAGAATAGCCAGGACATGGAAGCAACCTAGATGTCCATCAGCAGATGAATGGATAAGAAAGCTGTGGTACATATACACAATGGAGTATTACTCAGCCGTTAAAAAGAATACATTTGAGTCAGTTCTAATGAGGTGGATGAATCTGGAGCCTGTTATACAGAGTGAAGTAAGCCAGAAAGAAAAAACACCAATACAGTATACTAATGCATATATATGGAATTTAGAAAGATGGTAATGATAACCCTGTATGCGAGATAGCAAAAGAGACACAGATGTATAGAACAGTCTTTTGGACTCTGTGGGAAAGGGAGAGGGTGGGATGATTTGGGAGAATGGCATTGAAACATGTATAATATCATATATGAAATGGATTGCCAGTTCAGGCTTGATGCATGATACTGGATGCTTGGGGATGGTGCACTGGGATGACCTAGAGGGATGGTACGGGGAGGGAGGGGGGAGGGGGTTTCAGGATGGGGAACACGTGTATACCTATGGTGGATTCATGTTGATGTATGACAAAACCAATACAATATTGTAAAGTAATTAACCTCCAATTAAAATAAATAAATTTATATTTTAAAAAAGCTATGGTTTTACCAGTAGTCATGTATGGATGTGAGAGTTGGACCATAAAGAAGGCTGAGCACCAAAGAATTGATGCTTTTGAACTGTGGTGTTGGAGAAGACTCTTGACAGTCCCTTGGAAGAAGATCCAACCAGTTCATCCTAAAGGAAATCAGTCCTGAATAGTCATTGGAAAGACTGATCCTGAAGCTGAAACTCCAATACTTTGGCCACCTGATGCAAAGAACTGACTCATTGGAAAAGACCCTGATGCTGGGAAAGATTAAAGGTGGGAGGAGAAGGGGACAACAAAGGATGAGATGGTTGGATGGCATTACCAACTTGATGGACTTGGGTTTGGGTGGATTCTGGGAGTTGGTGATGGACAGCCTGGCGTGCTACAGTATTTGGGGTCGCAAAGAGTTGGACACGACTGAGCGGCTGAACTGAACTGAACTTCACCCAAAACTCTGTCTCTGAGATTTGATTTGGCACTGGTGTACAGAGAAGCTGAGCTTTCAGAGTTGATAAGGGCATATGATGGTGGGATAGTGGTCAGCGGGACGTGTGAAGAGAGTAGGCAGACTGAAGGAAAGTGACAAGATGGGGGGGGGGGTAGTCTACAGGCCATAGGTAGGATGGAGAAGGAACAAAGCAGGAGAAAGGATGGACGGCAGCCTGGGTGGAAAGAGGCTAGAGGTGGGAGAAGTCTGAGAACACTAGCAGATTTACGATTGGAAAGGTAAGAAAACGTGGAGGACAGGAGGGAGCCGCTGGGGGTGAGAAATAGTAAGTAAGGTATTAGAGGAGGAACTGTGGAGAGGATAGCAGTGTTCGGGGTGTGACGCAGTGAGCCCTCATGCCCATCGCATCCAAATAGTCAGACTGCATGAAGGGGAAAGAAGGGGCTCTGCTTCCATCCGTCACGTGCCTGGATATCTCTGTTAGGCTGACTTCTGGGAGGGACAACGCCCCCCACCCAGTCCCCCAATCACACAAACATACCCACCTTGCAAAGCTTTCCTTGTTTCAAGACTACTTCCTGCTCTTGCCTCCTACTCTAAAGTTAACAAGATTCTGCTGACATATCTCATTTAATGTTAAACCGAGCACTATAATTAGATTCTTTTTTTTTAAATTACTGTTTCCTTAGTGCCAATGACAAGATGTAACACACAATAAAGTCACTGAATGAATGAAGATAAAGTTCAGATAAAGAAACCAGTGCTGAGAGGACTTAACCCTGGCCCTGGAAGTGGGGGTGGGCTGGGTATGGGGGGCCAGTGCTGAGAAGCTGTCTGTTGATGGGTGAAGCCTGCCTCAGTGGAGCACTGGATTCATAGGGATTTAATTTGGGATTCTGAGGGAGACTGGTAGGGACTGACTCATCAGCATGGAATAGATGAGGGTGGGGTTTAGTGGTAAGAGGTTTTGGAAGGAAGAAGAGTAATGAGAAGTTGAAACCAGCCCTCTTGTTTATTTTTAAACTTTAAACAAGTTAGCGCATGCAATCCTAACCACCACTCCAAATTAGGAAAAATCAAATCATTGTCTGAAGCCACACATGAATAAAATCATGAAACAAAACTTCACCCACCCGGAGATGAGTCCTCTCCAGTATTCAGAATCCCAGTCTGACAATACATTTATTCCACTGGCAAAATTCTCACTTACAAGGTTTCCTTCTAACTTTTTCCCATGTCTTCCTCATCTTTCTGAATATCACCAGCTTGCAGTTAATAACCAACACCACAGTGGATTCATTCAGCCATTCACTCATTTATTTGAAACATCCACCAAACTGTTGCTCAGTAGGTACTAAGGGCTACTAAGGGCTCTGTGCTAGGTGCTGGGGATTTAGCAATGAGCAAGAGGGACAGGATGCTTGTCCATTTATAAATATGCTGAGTACTTCTGTGAGTCTTTCTACTAATTTCTATGAAGATTTAACCAGGCTTAATTAAACATTCTGCCTGAAAGATTCCTTTAAGAATCTTTTTTACATAGTTATTTACCTAAGACCTACATTCCAGTCTCCTGCTAGGGAAATTGACTTAGCTTTTACTGGATAAACAGAAATATTGTTTTGAATAAAAGCAGTGGAAGGACTTCTAAAGCTAAATATCTCCCAAGGGGTCTCTGCTTTTAGTGTCTGGTGAGCATGTGAATCTCAATAAGGGGGAAATGAAGTCTCCTAATAATTTCACACTGTTGGCTCAGGACGAGTTTGTCTGGACCTGTTTCCCCAGGGGACGTTACAACCACTTCAAATATAAAGGGCAAGGTTGGGGAGACACTAGAATGCTGGTTATGTTCAGTATCACGTCTGGGAGAGAGATGATCGTGAAAATGGATGGGGCAGAATCTGCAGAACAATGCGGCCTCCCCTCCGTCTCACCCAGAGGGTTCAGGGATGGACAAGACGAGGCCAGGCAGGGGGCTTGAGTTCAGGTTGAGATGTTTCTTCTGATGCCTTTGGCCCCAGCACATGGGGACCGTGGGGGCGTGCATATTGAAAGGAGAGTAGAGCGTGGGAGTCTCCTTTAGCTGTATGTGATGGAGGCCACTGATGGGTAACTCCAGTGTGGAAGCGTAGGAGGGAACCGGGAAGCATCAGCTTAGCCCTGGAGAGTTGGGGCTTGCCTGTCAGGTCTGAGGGATTGTCTGCCGATAGAATGGGTCATGCTGCAGGGGAGCAGTGGGAACATCAGAGATTCATTTGTTATAAATGTGAAGTGGGGGGGGGGGCGGCTGAATCATCTGAGAATTACCCGGTTTTTCATAAGAGGAACACCAATTCTTTTATCATTGCTAGGCATTTTTACAGATTCAGTTCAGTTCAGTTCAGTTCAGCCACTCAGTTGTGTCCAACTCTTTGCGACCCCATGACTCGCAGCATGCCAGGCCTCCCTGTCCATTACCAACTCCCAGAGCCTACTCAAACCCATGTCCATTGTGTCGGTGATGCCATCCAACCATCTCATCCTCTGTCGTCCCCTTCTTCTCCTGCCCTCAATTTTACCGAGCATCAGGGTCTTTTCAAATGAGTTGGCTCTTCCCATCAGGTGGCCAAAGTATTGGAGTTTCAGCTTCAACATCAGTCCTTCCAAACAACACCCAGGACTGATTTCCTTTAGAATGGACTGGTTGTATCTCCTTGCAGTCCAAGGGACTTTCAAGAGTCTTCTCTGACACCACAGTTCAAAAGCATCAATTCTTCAGCGCTCAACTTTATAGTCCAACTCTCACATCCATACATGACTACTGGAAAAACATAGGCTTGACTAGACGGACATTTGTTGGCAAAGTAATGTCTTTGCTTTTTAATGTGCTGTCTAGGTTGGTCATAACTTTTCTTCCAAGGAGTAAGCGTCTTTTAATTTCATGGCTGCAGTCACCATCTGCAGTGATTTTGGAGCCCCCCAAAAGAAAGTCAACCACTGTTTCCACCATTTCCCCATCTATTTGCCATTAAATGATGGGACCAGATGCCACTATCTTAGTTTGAATGTTGAGCTTTAAGCCAACTTTTTCACTCCTCTCTTTCACTTTCATCAAGAGGCTTTTAGTTCCTCCTCACTTTCTGCCATAAGGGTGGTGTCATCTGCATATTTGAGGTTATTGATATTTCTCCCAGAAATCTTGATTCCAGCTTGTACTTCTTCCAGCCCAGAGTTTCTCATGATGTACTCTGTATAGAAGTTAAATAAGCAGGGTGACAATATACAGCCTTGATGTACTCCTTTGCCTGTTTGGAACTAGTCTGTTGTTCTATGTCCAGTTCTAACTGTTGCTTCCTGACCTGCATATAGGTTTCTCAAGAGGCAGGTCAGGTGGTCTGATGTGGTATTCCCATCTCTTTCAGAATTTTCCATAGTTTGTAGTGATTCACACAGTCAAAGTCTTTGGCATAGTCAATAAAGCAGAAATAGATGTCCTTCTGGAAGTCTCTTGCTTTTTTGATAATAGAGCGGACGTTGGCAATTTGATCTCTGGTTCTTCTGCCTTTTCTAAAACCAGCTTGAACAGCTGGAAGTTCACGGTTCATATACTGTTTAAGCCTGGTTTGGAGAATTTTTAGCATTACTTTGCTAGCGTGTGAGATGAGTGCAAATGTGCAGTAGTTTGGGCATTACCGCACAAACAGTTGGACACGACTGAGCGATTGAACTGAACTTCTGACACCAACTGGATTTTGATTGTGTTTTATATATCTCTTAAAATTTAGGTTTTTGTCCCATTGTAGTATCTGTATTCATGCTCTGTCTATAATACTAAGGGCTAGACTCTTGTGTAGACCTTTTCCACAGGTACCTAGTAAATTGTTGTCAAATGTAATTAAATGATATCAATTCAAGTTTCTTGTCAAGTCTCTCAGAAACTCCTCAGACCACCTTTGCAAAACAACGCTCCCTTCAGCCTAATTCCCCAGCCCCACTTTATTTTCCTTATAGAAAACTTCATACTGGACGTAAGTATTATTATATTGTCTGTCTCCTGCACAGAATGTATGACCTGTGAGTGCAGGCACTTTGCTTCATTTATTGCATCATCCTACCCCCAGTGCCTAGGACTATGCCTGATCCAGAGTAGGAGTTGAATAGATCCAAGTGACTGAAAGTGAAAGAAATACCAACTGACTATGTATATCAAAATGCTGTTTAATAATTCATTAACTCTATCATTATTTAGCCGCAGGACACAGAGCAAATTGTTAACCTATAATAGGCATCATTCGCCTATAAAATCAACAACATTGTTAAGAACAGAATCGCTGAGATCTGGTGGCATTCCATCACTCTCAGAGTAGAAAGTGAGAAAGACCATAAAGAAAAGGACTTTAAATAAGTGGATGTGTAAGGAGAAGAGAATGCTGCAGACCTTGCTGAAGGAGCTCCTCTTGGTGAAGTTCCGTAAAATGAAAAGCATTACTGAGGAGAACTAGATGCAGCGCGCAGGGTTGCCTTCACACTCCTGCGCCTGTCTACAGCGCTCCGGGAGAGGTTCAAATTAGGCAGCGTGAGGCCACTGTAGAGACGCTGGGCCACCTGAGAAGAGGCTTTCAGGGAAGGCAAGCTGAAAAGGAGAGAGAGAGAGTGTGTGTGTTTGTGTGCCTTCCTGTGCGGCAAGCTCCACATACTTAGAAATTTTGCCTCCATTTCCAGCAAATAATCACTCTGTTGTGACTGTGTCAGGGCCTGATGAAGCATGTGGCTCATATGTGAATGAAAGAACTTTTATCCATACAAAGTACCACACTAGTTCTACATTTATTAATAATTTATGCGAAAAACCTCTTTATTCCCCAAAGCAGACTAGCTTATCTATCTTGTATCGCCACAGGACTTTGCTCTTCTGATCCTAGAATACATTACTGTGTCTAGAGTTGCAAGCTCTGTGCTCTTGCCTCCTGGAGCCCGCTCCAGTATCTCCCCTCCCCAGGCCTGCGAGTCTGAGAAGGGCACTGTCTTTCTGTCTGCCTTCTCTGTATCAGCCTACTACAGTATCCTTTTGTGTCTGTATCTCTGTCTCTGTCCAAACCCCCCTCCCCCGCCACAGATATTCATATATTTTACGTTTAATTACTAATAGGAAATGAGCCAAATTTAAGTTATTTGAAGGTTCTAGGCTGGTTCTTGGAGAAGGCAATGGCACCCTACTCCAGTACTCTTGCCTGGAGAATCCCAGGGATGATGGAGCCTGGTGGGCTGCCGTCTATGGGGTCGCAGAGTCGCGACTGAAGCAGCTTGGCAGCAGCAGACTGGTTCTAAGTATAGAAACTGACCCCAGGCGGAGGTTTTAGGTAGGTAGAATAGGGAAAAGGAGTCCAAGATGGCAGTGGCTAAAAGACAAGGAAGGGAAAAGCCCGTGAAAATAGAACAAAAGAAGGTCTGAGGACCGGAGTGAGGACCTCAGGTGAAACAAACAACACTCCTGGGTTGCCCAATTTACACAGGACAGGCCCAGGGAAAAATAAACATATAAATAGAGGAGCCAAAGCTAGCTCTCTCTCTCTCCCCCACGCGCTGGGGCGCTCTTCTCCTCGTCCCTTTGGATCGACGTGCTCTCATGCCTCAAAGATGGATTTTCCTGCTATCTTCTAAATAAAATAGAGCTGTAACACTGATTTGTCTAAGAGCTATAACATGGCCCATTCGAGACCTGAGAGCTGTGACACGCCGAGGGGGCTTTAATGTCTGTCATCCAAATCTTTGTTGTGAGGAGACAAAGAACCAAGGAACATACACTCACGTGACAGAGGTTTTGAAATTTTCCAAGTAAGAAACCAAAGAAAAGACATGGCTATCTAACAAGCAAGAAGTGACACTTTCTCTTTTTTTAAAACAAAAATAAACTTGGGAATTTGAGAGCGTGGTCAAAGACGCGCTCTCCTGGACGACAGTGACAGTCCCGGATTCCAAAAAGACGCGCATGCCCCGTGCCGCCCGAGCACTGGGGGAGGCCACGCTCCTGAGGCCACAGAGCGGAGGAACATCCCTCACGCCCACCTCGGAGTCCTGCGCCGGCCCGACGGCCTCCGCGCAGCACGAAGGCCAGACTCTGCCCGGTGCCCTGCGGAGCCGACCCCCTCTGGGTTCCTAAGCAGCAGCGGCCGGGCTCCACCCAGGCTGTGAGGACTGGGAGCAGCCGCGCCCAGCGCAGGCGCGCTGAGGCCTGAGGTGGTCGGGGGCGCGCAGGGGCGGTGCGGGGGGCGCGCAGGGGCGGTGCGGGGGGCGCGCAGGGGCGGCGCCGGGGGCGCGCAGGGGCGGTGCGGGGGGCGCGCAGGGGCGGTGCCGGGGGCGCGCAGGGGCGGTGCCGGGGGCGCGCAGGGGCGGTGCGGTGCGGGGAGCGCCGGGCAGGGCAGGGCCAGGCGGGCGGGGCCGGGCCGAGCCGCTGTGTTTCCGTTGCCTGGAGCAGCCAGTAAGCAGCTGCCGCGGCGTCCTCCGCGCACCCTTGCCGGGTCTGCCGCCCCGCCGCGTTCCCCGCAGTTTGGGTCTGGGTGAGTGAGCGCTCGCCGCGCCCGCAGAGGGAGCGGGGGCGCCGGGCGGGCGCGGCCGCTGGGCGGACAGCGGTCTCCGGTTGCGGGGAGGACGGGCGCCGGGGGTTTGTCTGGGCGCCTCGTGGAGGGGTCAGGTCCGCTGAAGCCGCGGTCTTTTTCTTCTGTTGCAGTCCCGTGTGGCTCACCTTCTCCTGACCTGGGCAGGCGCCATGGCACAGGTAAGGCGGTGCGCCCCCGCGCAGCACTCTTTACCAGCTTTGTAAACTGCTCAGGAGTTTCAGAATTTGTTGGAAAGTCAGAAAAGTTTAAGAGTAAACTGAATCTGCCTACGGGAAATATCCTATTCCTGTTTCGTTCCCCCTTTGCTCCCCTGCCTGGGGAAAGTCCACTGGAACCTGCACCCACCCGGCGCTGCAGCCCGCGGGCGCAGCCGCCGGTGACGTGGCCGGATTTTGTGCGCTTTTTTTTTCGTGAGTAAATGTGTGAAAGGGAGCCTTTCAGAAAGCCTAGAGTTGCTGAAGTTAGAACCAAAGCAAATGCAGCTCACTGGTCATCTGATGCGAACGCATTTCTTTTTTCTTTTGACTTTTTAATTTTCTGTAACTGTTTTGTACTTTAATACTAGGGGTGGGCGTTGGCTTTTTCTAGTAGAGTTGTAGTGGAGCTTTTTCCTATTGCTCAACCTAGCCTCACCCAAAGGAACTGATTCCACCCGGCCCCATGCCAAAAGATTAAACCAAAGAGCTGCTTTTCCTAAGTAACTCGTGCAACGAGTTCTGAATTGAATCTGCCTTGGGAATGTTTCAGAATTTGATTACCTAATAATATTGCTTTCTTTGCTGTGCATATATTTATCAAAAGTGTAGGGAAGAGAAAGTCGTCTAAATTCTGTCGAACTCTGTTAACAGTTGACTGTGTCATACAGTCTTCAACAGTGAATAAAAAAATCGGTACTTAAGACAGCTCCACCCCGAAACTAATTTCACAGAGCCCATCGATCTAACTGGCTTGTTAGAGTCCAGAAACTTTTATTTAAACAAGTGTTTAAACTGCTCAAACAATGCCCTCTTTCATGTATAGTTCACTTAAAAAAAAATCAGATCGACTTACCAAAGTTGAAAAAGGTTTTATAGTCTTCTCCAAGAGAAAATGGGAGGATTAAGAGAAGTTGGTAATTTTATTAAATTTATACAGTACTTCCATTCTTACTTCCTCTTTTGCAGTTACGAATTACAGCAAACCAATTCTCATATTACTTCAAGTGGAAACTTTGGTTTAGATTCTACCTTCATATGGGATTAACTTCGCTGAGAATTATTTTTCCTATCTTGATATGCTGGTGTTGATGTAAATGATGATTTCGAAAGCATCAGAGAATAATTCTCTTTATTCTAGCTCATTCGGCTGTTTCTCTTATCTCTTTTGTAAGTTTACCTCATGATTCCTGAAGTTTTCCAATCAATTCCTTTAATTATGTAGACTCCTTACCCAAAATAGCATAAATGAACACATTTTTTCCAAATGTGGATATTAATAATTTCAAAGAAAATTAATGTAATTACATTAATTAAAAATAATGTAAAAGCCTTTGTATATGCAAAACCTGGGAGATTGGTGACTTGTATTATAGAGTTTTGTATGTGATCTCTATTACGTATAACCAGGACTGTTTTCTAGCCAAGTCAGTTTTTAGTTATCATAAAAGTTACAAGTAATATTAAGAAATACAGTGTTGAATTTTACAGTGACTTTGTTATTATCCTTGGAAACCATGGAAGTGCAATGGTTTGTTAAAATATTTAATATTAAGATGGGAGTTTTGTTGGCTTTGTACTTAACATTTGATGGTGTGCAGAATGCGCACATTATGGAATTGCACTTTCTCCTTTGGGCCCTGAGGTAATTGTAGGAAAGCTGAAGCACTTCAGTGTTAGGTTTCAGACAGTTTCCATGGTAGTTCCATCTGTTGATGTGTGGTGTGGGAACCAAAGGCCTCCACACTGTGGCCATCTGTAGAGTAATAGAATCATGCCTGGCTTGAAGAGGTGCGCATTCTGGCAATTTAAAACGTATTGTTAAATGTGAGTGTCTCTTACTTACTGAAAAATGAAAACATGAACTAAATCTTCCATACCAATGGTTTTCTCTTTTCACTTAATATTGAGACCACCCTGCAGATAACAGCAGATACCCAGGAATCAGTTATCACATACCTAGATGAATGTCATGACTGTTTTATTAAGCAAAGCAGTATTGATAGATCTTTGACAGATAGTATTGCTGAATCTTTGACAGATACCCTGGAGTTTCTTTTTTTATGTAAACAATTACTAGGGATATTTTATACTCTTGTGCATATTTATGTTGATAACATTAATATAATTCATATCAATGCCCCCTTTTTAGTTAAATTTTACCCTAATGATGTCAGTGTAGGGGGACAGAGCTATAGCAAATGTTGGAAACTACTTAAAAGTGACATGATGTATACACAGTGGAATACTACTCAGCCATGAAAAGGAACACATTTGAGTCAGTTCTAATGAGGTGGATGAACCTAGAGCTTATTATACAGAGTGAAGTCAGTCAGAAAGAGAAAGATAAATATTGCATGCTAATGCATATATATGGAGTCTGGAAAGATGGCTGATGAGTTTATTTGCAGAGCAGCCGTGGAGACGCAGACATAGAGAACAGAGCTGTGGACACAGGGAGAGGGGAGGGGAGGGTGAGATTTGTGGAGAGGGTCATGGAAGCGTACATTACCGTGTGTACAATAGGCAGCCAATGGGAATTGCTGTATGGCTCTGTATCAACCTAGGGGGTGGGCTGATACAGAGCATATGTATACCTATGGCTGATTCATGTTGAGGTTTGACAGAAAACAACAAAAAGCAATTATCCTTCAATTAAAAAATAAATAAAATTTTTAAACAGTGACATGATGTTAAATGAATGCGTGTGGAGTTTAGAGGCATTTGTGGGGCAGCTACTACTGGAGCTCTGACCTCTTTCTGGTCCTAATCCTTGTCCGTTAAGTATTGAAATGTGTGAGATTCAGCCATTTAACTGTTATGGGAGAGAAGTGTTCTAACCTGAAGCTTCCCAGTTTTTCTTAAAGAGAGCACACTGGTTAACTGTAAACTACTCATGACATACAAGAAGAATATAAATTACAAATGTGCCTGTGTGTAAACAATACCTGGGTAATATTTACTTTTTCTTTTTTAGATTTGAAACTATTCATTTGGATGGTTTTATTTTTATATGGTTTGAAACCACAGCATTCATGTTATTTTCACGTAAAGTGCCAAATGAATAATAAATTATTATGATTATTGGATCAGTCACATAATCTACTATGTTAACTTTGGATATAAGCTGGTTGAAGATATTTACTAAGGAATAACCAAAGAGCTGTTAAAATTGCCTGAATTACTATATATAGTAAATATTTTTGAATCTTTTCTCACCTTTTTTCCTCTCAACAGTCAACTTCTGATTATAAAAGTGCATTTTTCATTATGTTTTAGGGTCATCTCTTTAATCTGATATGCAGTATTTTGGGTTGGATTTCTTAAATAGAGTCCTGACCTGTTTCTCTCCTCTGGCTTTACTTGCTTACACAGGTTTCTTAAAATCTCAGTATTTAGCTAGAACCAAATTACTTCATAGATAGTCTAATTTATTTAAGTGCTTAAAAATACATTGTGTACTTCTGTGTTCTTTGGTTTGGAAAATCAAGAGTTGGCTCTGTTTCATAGACACATGATCCATATAATACATCTTAATTCAACTTAAGGTTTTTATGTCATTTAGCTATCTTTTAAGATAATGAAACTTTAAAAAGTTAGATTTTTGACTGTCTAAACTTAGTTTTATTTATAGTGTTGTTTACAAGGAGTTAATATCTTCAGGGCATTAGGAATGTCATGAAGCAAAAGGAGGCTACATAATTTTTGGCTAGAAGCTTCATGAACATCATAGTTATCAGCCTGATTCATGTTTGAACTCTCCAAGATTTGAATAAGAAACTGTTTTGATTTGCTTGACATCTTTGCTCAATGACAGTTGACAAAGTCCTGTGCAGAGCAAGCAGTATCAATGGAAATGGAGAAATTTGAAATGACCTTCCTTCCAGAGGAGTTGGCTGGATTTTGAGTGCCTTTTTTCTTGCCATTCACTTTAAGGTCAAATCTCTCTGTAGTTTTTCCCTTCGTGGTTCTTAGGTTAGCTTACCTTTTACCCATAGCCTCTGCTGCTTTGGGTTAGTCTCTCTCAGTTCCTAATTCCTTCATTTTGGATGCTGAGAAAGAACTCGATCCCAAGCTGTTTGACAGCTTTGCAAGCCACTAAGCAATTCATTTTTGTTGTTCAGTTGCTAAGTTATGTCCAACTCTTTGTGACCCTATGGACTGCAGCATGCCAGGCCTCCTTGTCCTTCACTATTTACTGGAGTTTGGTCAAACTCATGTCCGTTGAGTTGGTGATGCCATCCAACCATCTCATTCTCTGTTGTCCCCTTCTCCTCCTGCCCTCAGCCTTTCCCAGCATCAAGGTCTTTTCCAATTGAGTCAGCTCTTCACATCAGGGGGCCCAAGTATTGGAGCTTCAGCTTCAACATCAGTCCTTCCAATGAGTATTCAGAGTTGATCTCCTTTAGGATGGACTGGTTTGATCTCCTTGCAGTCCAAGGGACTCTCAAGAGTCTTCTGCAGCACCTCAGTTCAAAAGCAGCACTTCTTCAGCGCTCAGCCTTCTTTATGGTCCAACTCTCACATCCATACATGACCACTGGAAAAATCATAGCTTGACTATATTGACCTTTGTTGGCAAAGCAATTTGTTGTTCAGTAAACCTAATTCTCTTATCTTGAACTAGTGTCCGTTTGACACAGGTAGCAAGTTAGAGGTCTAGTTCTGAAATAACATTTATTCATATAACCTATATACTATTCTAAAACTTCATAAATATATCAGTTGATTTTTTTTAAACAAAAATTAGTGCTCCTAACACCTTTGCTTTGTGTTTCATGGACACGTCTATTGGTTTGTAGAATATGTAAATCTGTAAGCAGTTGATTATTTGAAAGGAGTGCAGATTCCAGTCGGTGTCGTTTTCTTTGGACTCCAGTTCCTAACTGTTCTCTTTACTTTGCCATTCATGCATATATTTGTGAACGTTTGAAGCTTTTGAATTCCTCCTCTGTGCCAGGATTCTTAGAGGCGGGATATGAAGAGGAGAATGGAACTGAGATTTATTGATACAAAGTTGCCATTGTCCTCTGTGTTTGGTGCTTACTGTACAGTTTTGGAAATAAGTATTACTGTTTCTGTTTCACAGAAGAGGAAATGGAGGTTCCTTAGCTGGTGTTAGTCATAGGGGACAAAAGAGGAAAGGCATGATACCTTGAGGCAGTGAGAGCAAAAGCTCATGCTCAGGGCTGTAGAGGAGTTTGGGAGGCAGGGCCCAGCGCTTCAGGCAGTCTGGTTCTGCTGGATTGAAGGGGCAGGCAGGTGGGGTGATGGAGCCTGCCTTGGGAAAGGGTGCTGGAGAGGCTGTCCAGGAGCCAGAGTTAACACGGGCCATTCTGTAGGGAATGGGGGGCTACCGTATAGTCAGAGGCTGGGCTGTGCCACGGTCAGGTTGGCATTAACGAATATGGCCCCAGGGTCATGCCCGGATGGTGGTGTGGGAGTTGAGGAGGGAAGGGGAGGCTGGACGGCTACTTGGGAGTCTGTTGCTGTAACCACTGTGAAATTTTAAGATCTTAACCTAGGCAGTAGCTGGGACTTTGGGTAGGAGGGGACTGTAGGAGAGAGTGGGCAGATTGGATGCATGAATGAATGGGGGCTAGTGAAGGGCCACCACCCTTCAAGATGAGTGGCTTGCTTGATGAGTGGTAGATTGTGTTTTCCTTTTGAGAAAGGAATGCAGGTTTGAGGTGAGAGAAAAACAGTTCGTAGATTTGTTGACCTTGAGTTCTTTATAAAACATTTAGGTTGTGTAGCGGGTGTATATGGTTTTGCCCTCTTTCATCTCTATAGGTCATCCGTTTGTTTACGTATAAGGGCTTCCCTGATAGCTCAGCTGGTAAAGAATCTGCCTGCAGTGCAGGAGACCCTGGTTCGATTTCCTGAGTGAGGAAGATCCACTGGAGAACGGATAGGCTACCCACTCTACTATTTTTGGGCTTCCCTTGTGGCTCAGCTGGTAGAGAATCCCTCCTGCAATGTGGGAGACCTGGGTTGCGTCCCTGGGTTGGGAAGATCCCCTGGAGAAGAGAAAAACTACCCACTCAGTATTCTGGCCTGGAGAATTCCATGGACTATAATGTTTCATCTCTGTAGGTCATCCTTTTGTTATGTATTATTTATCTCTTCTTGAAACTAAAGATTTGAAGCTTATTTTCTACCTCTGTGTAGGACCAGCCATGTTCATTCTGTCTCATTTCAATGCAAAAGGAAGTTGTGAATCCATGTACACTCTTCTCTAATATGAGAAATCTATAAACTTATTTTCTGAGGCTTTGGTGAGAATGAATTGGTTAGTAAAATAGGTATTCATGTGCTGTGTGCAAAATGGCCCATTGAACAACTAGATACAATAGCCCCTTCATCAGAGGATAATGAATTTGCCCACTTAACTGATTCAAAACTATCACCATTATTCATAGACAGTTAAACTTTCCATTTTATTAGTATTTGCCAAGGGAAGGCATTCTTATAATTAGCAAGGTGGTAGCCATAGGTGCATTAAAGGAATACAACAGAAGTCTAACTTATATTGACAAAAATCTTTATTAAGTTACTAAACCTTTTCTTCTACTGTGTGTGCATGCGGGCCCAGTTGCTTCAGTCGTGCCTGACTCTTGGCAGTCCCATGGACTGTAGCCCGCCAGCTCTTCTGTCCATGGGCTTATCCAGGCAAGAATACTGGGGTGGGTTGTCATGCCCACCTCAGGGATCTTCCCAACCCAGGTATCAAACCTGCATCTCCTCAATTGCAGGAGTCTTTACCGCTGAGTGTAAACTGCTCTATAGAGATGCTTTTTTTACTTACACCTAACATTTAAAGGTCAAAGGTAGTTGAATAACTAGACAAAATAGAAGGAACCAGAAAGGAGCATGAAAGGGAAAGGAAGCTACGTGAAACTTAACAATAGCGATAGTTTGAATTTGAGACTTTGAATTGTAGTTTTTACCTGTTTTGATGGCATTGCGCAATGGGGAAGGTAAGTTACCTAGTTTCTGAGCCCTTGTGATAGATATTTGTCCTGTGTCTCTCACTACTCTTGGAGATTCTGCTTTTTTCTGATATTAATTTACTTTGTGTCTCAAATCATGATCATGCTGCCGTGGCTTTTCCCTTTTCTTGCTTATCTCATTTCCTTCCCAGTACAGTAGTTTTCAATTTTTTTTTCCTCTGCTGATCTCTGAGTCCCATTATCACAGGAAATATTAATGGGCCTGTACTTTGTCTGTTAGATGAGACCTAAGCTGCTCTGACTCGAGAAGAAGGCAGGACTGCCCTTGGCCTTCCCCCCTTGCCCCTTTCTTGGTGACCTCCAGAAGGCTTTCTGCAAAACCTGAGCCTCAGAAGAACCGTACTTAAAACCCACTGTACAGCTGCTCAGCTGCATGGCTTTGCTTAATGATTTCTGGCTCAATTAATACTATCTGGAATGACTGGTAGGTGTTTAGGTATTGATTTCATAGAACTAGATGACAGACCTGAGGAGAGTTTAGTTCTCTGTGCCTTCAGTTTAAAATGTTCCAGACCCAGCTGAATGTTTTCTCATCTTTAAATTTGAAGGGGTATTTCTGTATTATTTTCTTGTGTCTTAAATTCTAGAAAAGCAGCCCTCCACTTGTGTTTTGGTTTAATTTTATTCATTTTATTTTGCATACCTACTCTTGGAAGGTAAAGAACTTTTTCACTTAGAGCAAACAAACAAACAAACAAAGCCCACAAAATTATAGACCTAGAAGAATGGGTAATTTTGACGTTGAGAGTTAGCAGAGTGAATTACATGTTTTGGCCACCTATTGTCTAAGCATATATGATAATTCCCTTGGTTATGGCACTGGTGGCAGGGAATCAGGGTAAATGAGGTGAACTGAGGACAGGTACAGGGAACAGTGGCTGCTTACCCTGGAATTCATCTGGGGAAGGTGTGCGTGTGGAGCTTGAGGCTAGCAGTGATGCTAGGAAGCAGGGTAAGCCCTCTGTGAGTCACTCAGAGTCCCGTTGGCCCAACATAGACGGTTTGGTGTGGGCGAGGGCGGGGATGGAGCCGGAAACGGCTGTCCAAGCAAGGGTTCTGTCTGTGTGACTCATGTCCTGTGATTCACAGCTGGCCCCTTAATGCTGCTGCGTGGCTTTGCAAGCTTTCACGATGACTGATCACGTGGAATGTAGTAAGAGTGTTCCCCAGTTTCTAGAAAACTCTCAGCTGTTATTTCTTCTTCACAGTGCTAAGACGTGAGGAGACAGCCCTGTCTCTTTTTTCCATTCTTCACCTCATTTTCTTCAGGATCAGGGGTCAAATGTCTCTCTTTTCTAAGGCAAACCCCTCCTGTCTCCTGTTCTTAATCTCTTCCCTATTTTTAACTTCTGTTATTACTGGCAGCTTCTTCAGAGCCTGTAAACTGGATAAAGTGTTAAAAAAAAAAAATATATATATATATGTATAAAACCCCACCTGTTTGTAGGATGGGAGTTCACAGAGATGCTCTGCCTCTCAATTCAGTCGTCAGTGTCCTTCAGCCAGACTTTCACCACCACCAGAGACCTCCTGGTTGCCAGGCCCAGTGGCCCCTTTCCCACCTTTTCTCTCACGTGGCTCACGCCCTGTTTGCACACTGCCTTTTCTTCCTTTCCTTGCTTTGGCTTCTGTTCCATCACCTTCTTTGGATTTTATCTTTTTGCCTTTGGGAGGCTGAATAGCATCCTAGTCAAGAGCCCACAGTCCCGTGGCCTGTGTTCCGTCCCAGCTCTGCTGCTTGTTTGCTTGCCGGTCACTTGAGTGACCTGCCAAACCCTTCTAAGCCAGCGTGTTTCTTCATATGTGAAATGGGGTTTCACTGAGGACCCCGTGAAGCTCTGAGCTCATTGCTGCTCTCGCTGATATTATCTGCTCTTCTCATTGTCGATGACTTCCCCTTCTCTGGCTCTTCTTTCCATTCCATTAGTATTGTCTTTGGTGACAGACGCCACGCACAGCTCCGGTTACCACTGATGTGCCCCAGCAACTGACAAGCCTGCTGTTGGTTCAGTTTGTGGAGAAAGACAGAACCAGCCATCCTCTTCCCTTTCCAAAAAGCAAGTCATCCTGAATGGCTTCTTTCTGCCTTGGCCCCGGCCCTTTCCATTTCTCCTGCTCCTGACTTTGATCAGGTCTGTTTTAAGCTTCTTCTGTTTAGTCGTTTTTAAGCCAGTCCTTCTGTCTCCACTCATGCACAGTTCTGTCCTGTTCTCCCCGCTGCTGCCCTGCGGAGTCAGCTTTGTTCTTCCCTGTTGCTGAAATGCCCTCCAGGGGCTTCCCTTGCCATCCGGGGAAGTCTGGCTTTGTGGCTTCCAGCCTTCCTTTTCCCTCTGTGGTGACGACCTTTCCCTTCTTTGTGTTTCTCTCCAGTCTTCCTGCTTGTTCCAGGCTGTTGAAACGCTTAACCCCTTGTCCAAAATGCCACGTGGGTTCCTTCTCTCACATCTGTATGCCCCTTGAAATACCTGCCTGCCCTTCGCTGTTTTCCTGAGCTTGCCTGGCAAAATCACAGGCATCTCTTCAGACACTGGGGGGAAGTTTCTCTTTCTTTATTTTTGACACATTTCGAACTTTTTATTTTATATTGGTATATAGCCAATTAAGAATGTTGTGATAATTTCAGGTGAACAGTGAAGGGGCTCAGCCATACATATACATGTATCTATTCTCCCCCCAAAGTCGCCTCCCATCCAGGCTGCCACATAAAATTGAGCAGTTTGCTGTGCTATATAGTAGGTTGATCCGTTTTAAATATAGCAATGTGCACACGTCTATCCCAAACTCCTTAACTGTCCCTTGCTATGGGGAAGGTTTTCTGATTTCTTTTCTTCCCGCTTTTCCCATCTTAGTCCCTCCTTCGTGTGCTCACATCACCCTAATGGAACTTCCGTGTGAATATACTCTATTGCACTTGATTATTTACATGTCTGTCATTTTCTCTTAGGGGATCATGACTTTTCCTAGTGATGAGTGGCATGAGGAAGCCATTCAGAAAATGGTTTTGAATGAATAAATAAGCAGACAGGTGAACTGAGTCATTCAAGTTCTCACACTGAGAAATCCCATGGCATTTATTCGTTTTTGTGATGATGTTGATGGTATCTTTCTCACCGATTTGAAGTGGTCTTACTAAACAGAAATTGCAGTTGGACTTGAGAGAAATAAGTTTCCTAACCCATGCTAATTTTGAAGGGCCCGTTGCCTCAGATCTTAGTGGTTTTTCTCCCAACCTAATGTTCTTGTTTTAATCACGTTGAACCGTTTGAAGCCTCTGGTATCCAGCCATTTCAGATGCTAGTTGCAAGTCCCGATTGTCACCTGTGCTTCCGACTGACTGATTGGAGTTTCCAGTGGCTGCATCATTGGCTTATAGAACTCAAAAAAACACTTTACTTACTAGATCACTGGTTGATTATAAAAGGATACAACTCAGGAACAGCCAGATGGAGAGATACGTAGGGCAAGGTATTCGGGAAAGAAAGCATCCTGTGTCATTTATGGGGTCTGAAGAGCTCGGGTACCATAGTCCTTTATGTCTCAGTGCAGAAGAGAATTCAGTAAGAGGTAAAGTGATAGATAAGTGATTTCTTAGAATAGGACGCTTGTGAGGCTTACAAGTGGATGGGGGAGAAATGCCATGCCGAGAGTTTACTGGGCTGCAGTTTTATAATCAAAGGAAAAGTGGGGAGAGGGAGAAGACTTCTTTGTCTTCCTTGAGTAGACATCATGTTTCCGTCATCAGCTCCTCCTCCAGGGTGGGCAGGGGAGTTTTCTCATCCCTACGTGGTCAAGCCAGGTCCACAAATTATTGTTTTCCACGTGTGAGGAGAAGGTAGGGGTGGGGATGAAAGTTGCTGCCAGTCAGTAGTCTGGGTTGGGAGATCAAACTGAGAAACATCTCTTCCCTGGGATTTTGTACTTTTGGCCACATCTTTATAGCCCTAAGGTCTTCCTGTAGGTTCTCTCAAGGCTAACTGTTTAGAGGAAAGAAGAATCTTTCTTCTTTCTTTGAATGAGAGGAAACTACTGTTAAAAATTTATTCTCACAGTTGTTAAAATGTAAGGAAGAATTTCAAGACTATTGCAGTAAGGGTCATGACTATTTCAGTAGAAGAGATTGGGTTCAAGTGCAAATGGAGCAAAGGCAGCTGGGGATGTATAACCATTGAGCAGACTGAGGGTGCCCATAGGTGGGGAGTTACTGAGAGGAGACATCAAGGGCAGAGAGGTTCTTTTTGAACTGGCCTAATAGGATTAAATTAAAAGACGCTTACTCCTTGGAAGAGAAGTTATGACCAACCTAGATAGCATAGTCAAAAGCAGAGACATTACTTTGCCGACTAAGGTCCATCTAGTCAAGGCTATGGTTTTTCCAGTGGTCATGTATGGATGTGGGAGTTGGACTGTGAAGAAAGCTGAGCACTGAAGAATTGATGCTTTTGAACTGTGGTGTTGGAGAAGACTCTTGAGAGTCCCTTGGACTGCAAGGAGATGCAACCAGTCCATTCTAAAGGAGATCAGTCCTGAGTGTTCTTTGGAAGGAATGATGCTAAAGCTGAAACTCCAGTACGTTGGCCACCTCATGAGAAGAGTTGACTCATTGGAAAAGACTCTGATGCTGGGAGGGATTGGGGGCAGGAGGAGAAGGGGACGACCGAGGATGAGATGGCTGGATGGCATCACTGACTCGATGGACGTGACTTTGGGTGGACTCCGGGAGTTGGTGATGGACAGGGAGGCCTGGCGTGCTGCAATTCATGGGGTGGCATAGAGTTGGACATGACTGAGTGACTGAACTGAACTGAATAGGATTCGTGCTAAAGGCAGTCCACAGATTCATTTGTCAAAGATGGAAGAGGAGGAACTTGAATAGTTACTAAGTATTGGGGGGATTCTCTGTAAACTGACTCAGCAAGATTCTTGTGCAGCTGGGCTTGGCAGGCTGGACTTGTGCAGCTGGACTTGTCAAAAAGAAGGCTCTGAGGTTTCTGTCTAAAGTTTGGTCAAGGAGAAAATCTGTCTCCTGAATCTCAAGTGCTACTTCCGGAGGGGTAATTCAGTCCACTGAAGAGAGGTCACTGAGCTGACCTCTGGTGCTGTGTCCCATGGAAGTTCTTCCCCAAGGATAGTGCTCTTTTTTTTGTCATCTTTTTTTTGTTTGTTTCATTGGTTGGTGTTATGATATTGTTGGCAAATGCAGCAATTGGATGTTAAGGTAGAAGAGAATTTTTTTCCTTGTAGGAGATTGCGCTTCCATGCCTTCATCATAAAACACAAGTGATTATAAACCAGACAAGCATTCTCAACCTCCATTCCTTGTAACTGTTTATTTCTCAGTTTTACATGGAACCTTGCCAGGAGTTGTGAGGTACTTCAGGAACATTTATTAGTAAAAATAAATCCTGGGAGCCTCCTTTTATCACAAGATAAAAATTTATGGCTCGGGATTAGTAAAGCCTTTGGATTCTAAAGATCTATTGATATTATAAACATTTTTTAAAATATTAAAATACTTGGATGATTAAAGGTACTATATATGATAAAATAGGAAATCTTATAAGTAGAATATTCTGATAATTCTAATATATCTTTATACAACTCTAAATTCAGAAATTTGTATTCTTCGGGCACATGAGCAACTGAGTATCTTTTCAGGTTTTGCCGAACCTTCAAATCCCTGAGAGATAGGACTAGATGTATTAAAAGCATCGCTTAGAGTTGAGCGCTTAGGGTAAGGCATCAAATTCTAATACAGGCTGAGCATGCATGCAAATCAGAGTGATGAGAGACTGAATGGGAAACAAGCCTGTAAGGAGGCGCCCTCCATGAACCAGGACATGCTGGTGGGGCTTGCTCACTGGGGCGGTGCCTGCAGGCAGGACAGCAGCCTTCCCACTCCTGGGAGTGCAGGTGGGCCCAGAGAGCGCGTGTGCTGAATCCATGCACTGACTGAATCCATGCACTGCTGATCCACGTTGTAATGGTGTATTTCCCATTTCAAATGAAGCTATGTATCTTACTAAATTAATGTAAAGTCTGAACATGATATAGAGGAAACTTATGCTGTTTGTGGTCTTAGTCATGCTGTTAATAATAAAAAATGTTCCCGAGCCAGGTTCTCAGAGGCACCGTGACTGACTTCCCTGGATTCAATGAGCGGGCCGATGCAGAAACTCTCCGGAAGGCCATGAAAGGCCTGGGTAAATTCAGCTTTCTTTTTGTTCTAAAAAAAATGTGACACTTGTTTTTCTGAACAAAAAGTCTTGTTTTACAGTAAGACTAATTTTAGAATGTTTTGAGCTGAATGTACATAGAAGGAATAGGTAATTAAGATAACAAAAATAATGACTAACCATCAATATTCAGTCTGTAGAACTGGACAGGAGTTAAATTCAGCCTCTTTATGTTTTTAGCTTTTCAGCTTTACCTGCACAGTAGCTGATTGAGTAGACAAGCAGACATATCTGAGGGTGATGAGATGTGTAGCCTTTTGCTCTCAGTGTCTGATCAGATATCTGGTTCTGTAAGTGTCTTACATCTCACTGTCTTCTCTTTTGCTGTTTTTTTTTTTTTTTTCCTTTTTTTTTTTTTTTGCCCTTTTGGAAACCTCTCACCGTGGGAATTCCCGCAGATAACTGCTCCCCTCATCCTCAGGCTCCTCCTACACTAATGTCCATGTGACATCTTTCTCAGTCTTGATGCTCTGACCCCAGCGCTCCGCTTTCTGAACGTCTCATGAGGTCTCCTGCTGTAGCAGGGCCAAGTGCAGGCCTTCTGGCCTTGCACGGCCTTCCCTGGCGTTCCAGCCCACTTTCTCGCCAGCTCACATCACCGCCTGGTGTGTCCCCTGACCCAGCTGCTCTCTGGTGATGAGGAAAGACCTGCATCTTCCTACTGCTGAGCTTTTCCTGAATTCTAAAAGCCAGTTTCCCTTCTTTATATCACTGCCCAAAGCCTGTCAAAATCTTTTCATCCTGTAAGACTCTTTTGGGTGGGATTTACCTTTTCCAAGAAGCTTTTCCCAAAACTGTCTTCCACTACTTATCAGCTTAGAGAACCTCCTCTGAACCTCCGTGTAACTCCTGGACCTCTCCTAAGGTCCTTGTCACATTCTACCTTAGCTTGCGATCATTTGTATTTTTGTATTTTTTTTTTTTCCCTACATTGTTTGTAACTTGAAACCAGGGTCTTTATCTTTTCTCCTTTCTCAATATCCTGTAACTCCCAACACGTTATGCCTTGTGAAGAAGTGTTATTTGAATAACTTTTGTTTCAAGAAAAAATAGGTGCATTAGTTTTTAAAAAGTGAGAAGAATTTTTGCATCTACTTTATCATGTTTAGGGGAAATAGTTGGAATACTTCCAAAAATAGCATTGTTGGAAATAGTAACATTTTCATATTGTAAATTTCACATTTTAATAAATGGTTTAATAAAATATTTTTTGTGAGGCAAGGAATTGAAGTGACTGGGGATCTGGTTACAAAGGTTTTTGAGAGAGGGGGCATGGGAGCCATGGTGTAATGGTTCAAACGTAATTGCAGGCACGGATGAGGAGAGCATCCTGACTCTGTTGACATCCCGCAGTAATGCTCAGCGCCAGGAAATTGCTGTGGCTTTTAAAACTCTGTTTGGCAGGGTAAGACCGTACTTCATCCCAAGGTAGAACTGTGAGAGCAGCTTTATCTTTTAAGACTGGTTTGAAAATCTACTGATATTCGTTTGTAAATATCATTTATTTTATGATCCTGACATCCTGTTCCCCCTTTTCTCTTTTCTAGTTTCTTAGTTATGAGCTGTTGGTTAAGGTGCTCACCCAGCTTCCTTTGATGTGGTTGATTTTCCTTGCTTGACACCATGAATCGCTGAAAGATCTCATGGTGCTAACAGCCCTCTTCCCTTCTGTGTTCCATAGTCAGGATTGCTGTATTATCTCCCAGGTGTAAGCCTGTATTGCAGCGTGTTTTGTTACGGCGCAGTCATAGTCTGGTCCCATTGGAGGGATGTTTTAATAAATGAATTTTAATTCATTGGTTTAAATGTTCTTACTTGATTAACAACTCAAAACTAAATTTGTTACTAAGTGAATTAGTACAGACATGAAAAGCTGAATGTACTTTTGTCATTCTGACAATTTTTGTTCATTATTTCGAGAAACAAATAAAAAGGGGAAGAAAAGAATTTTAAACACAAGTTCTGTTTACCTGTGTCCTGAAACTGAAATGGGTGCGAAGTACTGCTTGTATCTTTGAAATTACACAGATAAGTTCTCCATAGTAGCAACTGTCCTGCAGTAGTCAGGGACATAGTAATGAACATAATCTGTTATGTTCTGAAATACATAATCCATTATGTTTTAGAACATATTCTGTATTAGAACATAGCATGTTGTATATTATAATATTATTAGATATAGAGAGAAGAGAAAACATTGTTTTGTTTAGATTCAATAGGCCAAATTGTATTCCTTGTAAAAATGCATTTATGATTTTTGGTGGGGGGGGGGGTATTTTTTTTGCAATAGACATGGTTCTCAGAACAGTATTTTAAAAATATTTTTAGCTTACTTTAAAAATAGTTTTTAAAATCTCTGAAAGTAAGAAAAACATCTTAAAAACAAATACCTTGACACATGAGTGTCTTTGCTCACATGGTAGGTCAGATATCAAAAGTACATCATGCAAGGCTGTAGGGTATTGTTTATCTCATTCATCTTACTTGGAGATAGCAATGTAAAGAATTCATTAGTGCAGAGGGCTGTTGTTCATGTATAAGAAGAGTCTCCTTAAAATTTCTGCCTGGTTCACAACTTTATATTTTCTGTGTCCTAGGACCTTCTGGATGACCTGAAATCAGAACTGACTGGAAAATTTGAAAAATTAATCGTGGCTCTGATGAAACCCTCTCGGCTTTATGATGCCTATGAACTGAAGCATGCTCTTAAGGTAAAAAGATGAGTGCAAGGAACATTCTTGTCATGAACAATATTATTTTGTGTTGGTAATTACTTGATGGTGTTTTTTATATTAAAACAAACTGATTTCACTGAGGGTTTCTTGAATGACAGAATTGTAGGAGGCAATAAGAAAAGGAGGGAAAAAATGACATGTATATTATTTGACCCTTTTGTATAGTTAACTCAATAATAGTGTTTTTTTTTTAATTTTTAATATATTTTACAGACCTCTATGTTTTATTTCATGCTTGTTTCCTAATTTTGAGATATGTTTTCAAAATGTTACAGATTAGTTATTCAGTCCTTTAGTTTGGAAAGTGAAAGTGAAGTCTCTCAGTCGTGTCTGACTCTTTGTGACCCCATGGGCTGTAGCTCACCAGGCTTCTCCATCCATGGGATTCTCCAGGCAAGAATACTGGAGTGGGTAGTTTGGAAAGTTACCTGATTAGGAAACAATATTGTGAATAGTTTTAGCTTAAAAGATGAAGTTTTTAAGTGAAGAGGACTTTGGGACTTTGAGATAAAGATTTTCTAGTACCCTTTTGTACTTTTCTGTACTTCTGAATACTAAAATAAAGCAGCTGGTAAGCTTGATATAATTTCATTGTAGCAAGTAACCTAAATGTGTATTTCCTTGCTTCCTGTTTGGAATGTTGTATAAAATATGGCTACATTGAATCATTTGTTTATGTTTACCGGAGTGGAAGTAGCTCAGCCCTTAGTATCTAGGTTTTGCATGAGCAAACAAATTAACAACTAGATCCTCATGTAGCTCAGGTGGAGGGAAGAGAGGGCTTGTCAAGTTAGAGCCTTTCTATGCTGCTTCATTTTCTTACAGTGATTCTCTGGAATAAAGAAAATCTTTCTTCAGCCTTCTGGAATGTTAGTGAAAGTGAAAGTGAAGTCGCTCAGTCTGACTCTTTGGGACCCTGTGGACTATAGCCCACCAGGCTCCTCAGTCCATGAGATTCTCCAGGCAAGAATACTGGAGTGGCTTGCCATTTCCTTCTCCAGGGGATCTTTCCAACCCAGGGGTCGAACCCAGGTCTCCTGCCTTGCAGGCAGACGCTTTAACCTCTGAGCTACCAGTAGCTAAAATTTTGCCAGAGCATAAACCTAGTTTTTTTCAGTGTTTCATTTTTGGTAAAGAAACAGAAATATAAGAAATCAAGTCTTCAGTATGTTATTGTTTAAAATTAAGTTCAGCTGCGTCATTGCTTGTATCTTCTAGTTTAGCAATGTAGTTAAGACTTTTACCAGGAAGGAGAACAAACTACAGTTACTCTTCAGAACTACAGATAGCAAGTGCCGGTTCCTTTATACTGATCCAATAACTGGTTGCTAATAGCTAAGCCATGGTACATTTATTGTTACCTTCATTATAGAATTTCCCTCTGATCCATAGAGCACTTAATTTGAGGGCAGAACTGCTTATGCTTTGAGGTATATGACTTAAGTGTCAGTGTTCATCTGTGTAAATTTATGTAAATTTTTCATTTTAATATTTTACTATTTTTATCATTTCCTGTTTCATAAAATGTTTCATTTTTAAACTATTTAGAATTAAACCGATAAAATTACAAATTTATGTGATCTGTTATATATTATATATACACATAACATACAATAAACATTTTTTATTAGACAAAAAATGATAAAATTGTCTTCAGAAAGAAAATTAATATGAAATTTTGTATTTCTATAACTAATAGAACCCATATACAAGAAGTGAATGTTATGTTGGATAATATTTCTGTATTTTTGCAATTTGAATAACAGCTATTCTGGGAAAATCACTTTCTTTTTAATCTTATTAGCATGGTTTTTTTTTTTTTTTTTTTAATTCTGTAAAAAATAAATCTCCAAACAGGGAGCTGGGACAGATGAAAAAGTCCTGACAGAAATCATTGCGTCAAGGACACCTGAAGAACTGAGAGCCATAAAACAAGTTTATGAAGAAGGTAAATGTTTTGAATCATATTTCCCTTTGTTTCTGTGGTCACTGTTTCATTTCTCCAAAGTAAGTGCAGTTCTTCAGAGTTCCAGGAGGTAGGCCGTACACAAGGCGATGAGTGAATGAATGAGTAAACAGATAAGCAACAATTCAAAGTAGTTTCTTTTTCAGGAGGAAAAGACTGCCTTTTTTCTGTACCTGTAACTATTTTAATATTTGTAGAAACCTTCTGATGAGGATGGAGCTTATTTTCACACAGGATTTACAGTCAGTGTAGGAATATACAGGTTGTCTCTTTTACACTAAATTTAAGATGTAAGTGTTCTTTCTTCCTTAAAAACATTGCTTTATGTTAGTAGAAGTTAAAAGTTACTGAAAAGGAAACCTCACCCAAATCAGAGGTGATAATGTCTGAGTACTTGTATGTTGTTTTAGCTAAGCACAGTACTTGACTGCTCTGCATTTTGACTTTTCTTTTTTTTAATAAATTTGTGTGTGTGTGTGTGTGTGTGTGTGTGTAAAAAAATCTTTGATTTGATCTGAAGCATATCCTGTTAATGGAACCAAAAGAATGTAATGAAAAGTAGAAGTAGAGTTCTTTTCTCATCATATTTTCCCTAGAGGACTCTGCCCTCTGCCTGGCTGAGGAGGATCAGACCATCCAGGTTGTCAACTCAGTCAGCAGGCCTCCAGGCCTAGCACCTGCAGCTTGGAAAACAGGTTCCTGTCTCGCCATTAGTTTGTTCATCTTAGAAATGACACTGGAACCCAGCTACTTAGAACTGTGAACTCGGTGGCAGCTAAATAATGACCTTTTGAATTGCTGGATTTTCCTTTCCTGCTCCTGTTTTTATTGTTGGATAGGGCCAAGCCACTAAAGCAAAGGGGATATATGTGTCTCAGGGGATATATGTATCACTGTTGATTCTTACCTGGTATAATATTCAGCTGTCTCTTTCCCGGGATGTTGACACTGATGAGTGAGCCTTTGTACCGCTGGATGGCAGATGTGGTGCCTAAGAGGATAGTACCTGTGTGTGGTCCGTCCATCCCTGTGTTCGTGTGTACCTGCTCTGTGTCCAGCAGTGGACTGGCTGTCATGAAGGATGCAAAAGGTGCTCCTGTCCTCAAGGAGTTTGCAGTCTGTTTCTGACGTGACTTAGAAAAACTTCAAGAGTTAAAGGCTAGTAAAGGTCAAAACGTGTTTAATGCAAGAATTCACTCAGAGAAGAGAAGTCATTGTGGCTTTGGGTGTTAAAGGGAGGCTTCACAGTGCAGTCGGACACTGAGCCAGGGTTTCCAGGCGGGATGGGCTTTGCGTGGGTGAAGTGGGCATTTTCAGCCCCATGTACCCGCTGAGTGCCGTGGTATGGAGACAGGGTTGAGGGACAGAGAGGACCTGACTGGTGGGGGGGATATGCACGTCCACAGTGGAGATAGGCTAAACGGAACAGCTGCAGTCAGCCTCTGTTACAGGTGGTCTCGTACGGCTAGAATAGAAGCTTGGGCATGCTTCAAAGGCACTGTAAGCTCCTGAATGGATGGTGGGGAGACAAAAGGGACAATTGAGGGAGGGGGAAGACTTGAGACTGATTAGGTAGCTGTATTGGGGGAGGTAAGCTGGCCAATTGTGGCTCAGCCTAGGTTGATGGGAGGTATGAGGCAAATACATCAGAAAGAGATGAAATATTTAAAAGCATTTGATGGTTGATTATATATGTATAGGTGTTGGAGTAAAGGAAGGAACAAAAAATTCCATCAAAGTTTTTGTATTTGAGCCACTGATTGAAATAGATATATATCTCTTTTGTACTTCTAGAAGGAGAAGTTTCAAGCTTTTCAAGTTTGTCTCCTTTCAAATAACGAAGTTTTTAAATGCCTTGGAGTAACACCTTCAGTGGGCTCAGTGGTAAAGCATCTGCCTGCCAGTGCAGGAGATGCAGGTGTGATCCCTGGGTTGGGAAGATCCCCCGGAGAAGGAAATGGCAACCTACTCCAGTATTCCTGCCTGGAGAATTCCGTGGACAGAGGAGCCTGGTGCAGTATCATCCATGAGATTGTGGAAGACGCCGTTAGCGACAGACTTTCACTTGCAGTACCTTCTGTAGCTGTTCCTTGAATAGTAGCTGGTAGAGAGACAGTGAAAGGTGCCTCTGGACTTGTGCAAATCCTCGTTCTCCCCTTTGCTGTGGTTTTATGTTGAACAGCTGGAAATAGAGGGGGGAAAGACATATTTAAAAATATCCCTGCTGTCTCAGAAATAACTCTGTTGCAGAGGAGAAATATCTTGTTAGGGAAAGGCTATTCCCAAAGGAAAAAAGTTCAGAATATTAGAGAATGGGAGACTTTAGGAAATGAATCATGTGAAATACTTGAAAGGAAAGCAAAGCAAAAATTTGAGGTTAAGATTGATTATATTTTAGAAGCTTTCCGGCATCATCCAGTATCTACATAACTGCATTTCTAAAAGACTAAGTCATGATTTAGGTTTGAACCAAATGCTTTTGGGAGACTGTTTTCATCCAGCCTCTCACTCAAAGCATTTACCCTTCAGTCTGTAGAGCACTCAGAGAAGGATAAACTATTATGCTAATCAAATATTTCTTCTTTCATGTCTCTTCCATTTGATTCATGCAGCAAGATACCCTTTTCTAGTTGACAGAAGCTGTAAATAAGTGACATTATTCTGTTGCAGAGTATGGCTCGAGCCTGGAAGATGATGTGGTGGGGGATACTTCAGGGTACTACCAGAGGATGTTGGTGGTCCTCCTTCAGGTATTGGCTAGAGACTATTTGTGGTTTGACTAAAAATCTAAAGCTGGACTAGTCTGAAATTGGTTAAGTAAGGTCACTTAAAATTCTTGCAATTATTTCTGGTACTTGCTTGATTCTGGCTCTGTGGTGCCAGTGTTTGTATTTCAGCATATCTGACCTGAATTCTTAATAGCTAACTCATAGTTGCTTCCTTTTTTTTTAATACCACTATCTTCTTTTATTCATAGATTTTAAAACCAAAAGGGTTAGGTTGGTTTTGAAGAGTGCTTGTTTGATAATCTAAAATAGTAAAAGCATATTATTCCTAAGAGAAAAAGCTCTATGTGCATAACCATCTGGTGGAGCTGTTGTTTTTTTTTTTTTGAATGAAAATGCTCATGTCATCCAATAATATGACATATCTCTTCTAGGCTAATAGAGACCCTGACGCTAGAATTGATGAAGCACAGGTTGAACAAGATGCTCAGGTAAGTGAGACTTAGGTGATGACTTTATTATGACATAAAAGAAAACCATGCTAATGGAAAACCATAACGTCTTATGCTACCTGCTAAGTCACTTCAGTCATGTCCGACTCTGTGTGACTCCATAGACGGCAGCCCCCGTCCCTGGGATTCTGCAGGCATGAACACTGGAGTGGGTTGCCATTACCTTCTCCAGTGCATGAAAGTGAAAAGTGAAAGGGAAGTGGCTCAGTGGAGTCTGACTCTTGCAATCCCGTGGACTGTAGCCTACCAGGCTCCTGTGTCCATGGGATTTCCCAGGCAAGAGTACTGGAGTGGGGTGCCATTGCCTTCTC
Organism: Ovis aries; assembly: GCF_016772045.2. Taxonomy (NCBI): domain Eukaryota; kingdom Metazoa; phylum Chordata; class Mammalia; order Artiodactyla; family Bovidae; genus Ovis; species Ovis aries. The sequence continues at coordinate 3,914,200 of NC_056059.1, forward strand.
CATAACGTCTTATAATAGCATCTAAAAGTAACCTAATTAGTTATTTACAAATCACAAGACACATGTAAGTTAGTGTCGCTCATTTTGATCTGGCCAACAAGATATTTTATCCCAAAGCTGAAACAGAAAAAATTAAATTGCATATAAATATTGAATTCCTCCTGGATGTATTACTTTTCTTTAGATTATGGAACACTCCCAAAATAGATAATTTTACAGGAAAACCAGGTGTTATGAATGCTACTGGCAATGTGGCAGTCAGTTTCTTGGCAGGAAAGGGCAAACAAGAAAAAATAAAGTATTTTAGTGATACATGGTGTTTTATTACATAAGAGATGACACGTTATTGTAGTATTTGAAGGTTCCATCTCCTTTTCCTTGATAGAATTGTAAATGGAATTGTCCTTTCATCAGTTGCTCTTTAGCTACTCCCTAATGAAATTTTTATACCTAAGTTGCTTTTAAATCCCATTGTAGTCTGAATGTGGTTTGTAAAGTAGTCAAATGTAGGAAATAAGTGTTGGGAAATTTGAAACACGAGACCTGAAAACTGGAAAATGTTAATAAAGGAATTACTTGGGTTCCTAGAAGCACATACCAGAGTCCTGTCTCTCCGGTCACGTTTCCCATGTAGGCTTACCTCGGAGATAGTGTGGGTTTGGTTCTGGACCACCACCCTAAAGTGACTATCAGAATAAAGCAAGTCACAGAAATTGTCCTGGTTTCTCAGTGCAAATAAAAGTTATGTTTACACAATGCTTCAGTAAGTGTGCAGTAGCATTTTATCTAAAAACTGTATCTCCCTTAAATGAACAGTGCTCGAGCTCAGCTGCAAAGTTGTGTTCAACTCATTTCGAACCAATGGACTGTAGCCTGCCAGGCTCCTCTGTCCATGGGATTCTCCAGACAAGGATACTGGAGTGGGTTGCCATTCCCTTCTCCAGGGGATCTTCTCAACCCAGGGATTGAACCTGTGTTTCCTGCGTTGGTAGGCAGATTCTGTACTACTGTGCCACCTGGAAAGCCCTAAATAAAAATACTTCATTGTTAAAAAAATGCCAAAACAACTACATAGTAACATCAAAGATCACTGATCACACATCACCATGACAAACATAATAATAATGAAACAGTTTTAAAATGTCGTGAGAATTACCAAAATGTGGCCCAGAGAGACAAAAGTGGGCAAATATTGTTGGAGAAATGGTTCTGGTAAACTTGCCCTGACTCAGGGTTGCTTACAAACCTTCAATTTGTGAAAAATGAAATATCTGTAAAGCATGCAATAAAGAGGTATGCCTGTAATAAAATATAAAATTTTGATTGTTAGATATTCACCATTGAAAGAGAAAAAGCTATATTCACTCCTCCAGTTGACTGTTCACTGTGAAGCAGCCTTTGGATGTGTGATCTGACTTTGTTAATAGAAAAGAGGAGAACGTTACTCTAAATTGGGTTGATATCGTTATGGTGTTAGGATGCTGTCATCTCTGTGTGTGGCTGGAGAAGGAAAAGGAGAGGAAGTGAATGTGTGCGGGGGGATGTCTGTGAAGTATTTGACGTTTTCCTCATTATCCCTTATAAAACGCAAACCTGTTGTGTCCCATCTTTGTTTAAAACCTTAAAAACCTTCAGTGGAGCTGAGTGTCTGCAGGATAAAGTTCAGGCCCCTAAATGTGGTTTTGTCATCTGTCTCTCGCTTTCTTACGCCTCCAGCTTTCTCCTCCCGCCCTGCCTCCGCTCCATCACCTCTTTCCTCCTCAGGGCTCAGCCCTCCTATTGGCTCCTTGCAGGTCGCCCTGCGACTCCCAGATGTGCCGGCACCCAGACGTGCTGGGTGCTCCTTGCAGGGGAGATGGGAGCATCTCAAGCTTCCTGTCAAGGCCGTGCCACCTGACCTGGAAGCTGCCTGTTGACCTGAGTGTCCACCCAGGGCATAGGGTTAGCACTCAGTAAAGAACTAATGGGTGAGCCAGTGCATAACTCTAACATAGGGGCATCATTTCTCTTCTATAAACGAGGAAGCTGAAGCTCAGGGGTTTGAGAAACAAGCCCGTGGCCCCCCACTGAGTCGCAGTGGAGCTGGAATTTCCACCTGAGCTTATCTGCCTCTGAAGCCCCTCCTCTCTCACTAGACCACACTCTTGCTGTTCTTACCTGTTAGTTTCTCTCTCTTACTTCTCCCTCCCCAAAATCGATTGAAGGGAAAGATCAGGCTTCGCCTTGGCCTTGAGGGACCAAAGCTGACGCAGCCCGCACACTTGTACTCCCCGACGTTAGGGCTTTGAGTGGTTGAGATGAGCCCTGTGGCGTTGTGTGCGCTTCTGTAGGAGCCGTGCTGGTCACACTCTGAGTCTCAGGAGTGGAATCCTGGCTGCTTCTTAGGGCCCGTGGGCACCGTGAGAGGAGCAGCTTCAGCCGTCTCTGGGGCCTGCAGCGAGGCCTGCGTTAGCGGGTGGGGGGGCCGCTGGTGTGATGGGAGCCCTGCTGCAGGGTGAGGCCACGGAGTGCGAACTGGACATGCTCACCTCCGTTTCTCTGCTTCCTCTGCTTGGAGCACGCACTGTAAAGAGGTGCAGTGTGCCTGTAAATCCCTTGAAAGTGAAAGTGTTAGTCACTCAGTCAGTATCTGACTCTGTGCGACCCCCCCATGGACAGTAGCCTGCCAGACTCCTCTGTCCATGGGATTCTCCAGGCAGGAACACTGGAGTGGGTTGCCGTTTCCTTCTCCAGAGGATCTTGCCAACCCAGGGATTGAACCCCGGTCACCTGCATTGCAGGCAGATTCTTAACTGTCTGAGCCACAGGGAAGCCCTAATGAGAACTTCAGATTTCATAATTCAGAGTAATCCAAGACATCTAAAGGGCCCTTTCATAAGCTTTTGAATTTTTTTCTCTGCTGATAGCTGGCATCAAGAAGATTCTTATTATGTCAGGAATTTGGTAAGCCTCAATGAGTCATTCACCTGGCAATTGAACATTCTGTAGATAATTCACTTGTTTAAAAAACATTTTTAGTATGTTGATCTGATTTTACTTCTTCCCGCACCAAATCTTTATTTTATACTTTCTGTGGAGAGAAAGTTGAGCTCTTAAAGGAAGGAGGGACAAGGGAATCAATATTTATTGAATTCCTTCTATTGATTGCCTAACACTGTTCCATGAATTCATCATGTAAGCTATAGAATCCCCATCAGTAACTATAGAAACAGTATTCCTGTGTAGATGAAGACACTGAGGCTTAAGAAGTGATTAAGGATTCATCTAAGATAAATAAATACAAACACAGATAAATACAAGGCCCAGGTCTTTTTCTGATTCCTAAACCTCTGTTTCTCATGGGATTCGGAGGTTATCACACTGCTTGGGGGAACTGAAAAGCCCCTTAGAGAAGCGGGAGAGTGAGGAGGTAGAGGATCCCTCAGCTAAAACAGCTCCATGGATATTGGGCCATTTTAAACAGATGACACCACTCTTTTAGCAGAAAGTGAAGAGGAACTAAAAAGCCTGTTGATGAAAGTGAAAGAAGAGAGTGAAAAAGTTTGCTTAAAGCTCAACATTCAGAAAACGAAGATCATGGCATCTGGTCCCATCACTTCATGGGAAATAGATGGGGAAACAGTGGAAACAGTATCAGACTTTATTTTTGGGGGCTCCAAAATCACTGCAGATGGTGATTGCAGCCATGAAATTAAAAGACGCTTACTCCTTGGAAGAAAAGTTATGAGCAACCTAGACAGCATATTCAAAAGCAGAGACACTACTTTGCCGACTAAGGTCCGTCTAGTCAAGGTTATGGTTTTTCCAGTAGTCATGTATGGATGCGAGAGTTGGACTGTGAAGAAAGCTGAGTGCCGAAGAATTGATGCTTTTGTACTGTGATGTTGGAGAAGACTCTTGAGAGTCCCTTGGACTGCAAGGAGATCCAAACAGTCCATTCTAACAGAGATCAGCTCTGGGTGTTCTTTGGAAGGAATGATGCTAAAGCTGAAACTCCAGTACTTTGGCCACCTCATGAGAAGAGTTGACTCATTGTAAAAGACTCTGATGCTGGGAGGGATTGGGAGCAGGAGGAGAAGGGGACGACAGAGGATGAGATGGCTGGATGGCATCACTGACTCGATGGATGAGAGTTTGGGTGAACTCCAGGAGTTGGTGATGGACAGGGAGGCCTGGCGTGCTGCAATTCATGGGGTCGCAAATAGTCGGACATGACTGAGCGACTGAACTGAACTGAACTGAAAGAGACTGTGGAGTTTATTATATATTGTTGAGCAACCCATTCCAGTATTCTTGCCTGGAGAATCTCAGGGGTGGGGGAGCCTGATGGGCTGCAGTCTATGGGGTCGCAGAGAGTTGGACATGACTGAAGCGACTTAGCAGACTTAGCAGCAGCATCAAGCAACTACTGAGCAAGCATAACACACATCACAGACCTCTTTCTGGTCTATAAGTGGGTGGTGTCTGAGCAGTGAGGCAGTCAGAGCTCTCTGCCACACATGTCTTTGCTCTTGTTGATTGCTGGTTATGGTAGACACTGTGGGTACATTTATCCTAGCACTGTTGTCTGGCTTCGTTGTTTTGTGCCATTAATTTGCTGCAGCAGAGTTCAGTGGTGAGCTTTGAGGCGGCTCCAAACTTAGTGAACTGAGTTTCAGAGTAGGAAATATTAGAATTGAAATATAAATAGGAGTCAGGCAAATTAATATTCAGGGAATACAGCACATGTGTGATTAAGAACCTGGAAATGAGATGGGAGAACAATTTATTAATTGAAGTTGATTTTTTTAAATAGGCTTTGTTTCAGGCTGGAGAACTTAAATGGGGAACGGATGAAGAAAAGTTTATCACCATCTTTGGAACACGAAGTGTATCTCACTTGAGAAGAGGTGAGTGATAAAAATGTGTATGATACAGGTACTTTGATTAATTTTGAAAGTAAAGAGCCAGTATGCCAAAATACCTGATGCATAACAGGCTTTTACTGAATGAATCTGGTTTGTTTTTTTCTTCCTTTGGTGACCTTGGGAAATCTCATAATTCTCTTTGCTGCCATTGTAGGTTTTACAAAACCTGAGACCCTTGTTCTGCTCTTTGCTGTCAGGGTAACGAGCAAGATAGGCCACTAGACTGTTACTCGTAATCACACATCACCGAGCTGTAGATGGTAGGATTTTCTTTGGTCCTTCTAGTGGGTGGTAAGAGTTCAGTTGCTAGTAGCAGGGAACCCTGCTGAGAGTGGCTTTAGGGTGCGGCTCTCTGTTGGGCGTTGCTTGGCTGGTTTGGCAGGATCCAGGCTCTTTCTGCTTGCTGTTCGGCTGTTCTCTGCTCTGGTTCTCTTTCTCATCTCCGTACCTCATTGTCACAAGACGGCTGATGTTGCTCCAAACGTTTTCACAGCAAGAAGACAAGGGTAAACTAATCCTATTCATTCATTACTTTTAGTTAATAAGGAAAGAGAAAGATTTTTCAGAATCCTCTCCAGCAAATTTACCTTTGGGTCTTATTGTGTATAACTAGTGGGAAATGAGTGAACAAAGAACATTTATAATCTGTTGTTTTGAGCTTGGCACATTGAGACTCTGAGCAAAATCAAGGTTTGTCAGCAAGGATAAAGGGGAAATTTGTGTTTGGTCGGACAGTACCTGGTTAGAGTAAATGTCTTCTTTCTGGAAAGAGTGGTTCCTATGTGATTAAGAAATTGTCTTCATGTTTTCTAGTGTTTGACAAATACATGACTATATCTGGGTTTCAAATAGAAGAAACCATTGACCGGGAGACTTCTGGCAATTTGGAACAGCTTCTCCTTGCTGTTGGTAAGTAATTTTTTAATGTGTATAGTATTCATGGTGTTAAGAGCTAAAGTATTTTATTCAGTTGAAGCTATATGTAAAAAATAACCATCAACTTCTTTATATAAAAGGAGAGCTTAGTCATGACATATGGGTGAAGCAAACTCCTAGATTTCCAATACAGAATCTGCTTTGATGTTGCAAAAAAGTGAAATATCTGGTTATTTCATTTTATCTTATGGAAACACTAAGAGAATTTTTTTTTAGAAATCACTTTGAAGTGCCATTAAAAATACTACTATTTCATTGTGAACTTGAAGTATGGGTAGTATTATCTCAAGAGGTAAACATTTTTCTTGTAAATGTTATTTCTGATACCTGTCGAGTTTTTTCTTTAGAATACCATTGTCACAGTTTTGAAGCACACTGAGAAGTTGGGGTCTGATTTAGAAAAAGTATCTTTGCTATAATGGAAAATGTGGTAGTGGTTATTAACCTGAGTAAATAGTTTAGAATTTTATTTTAGCTGAGTATTCACAATAGCGTGGAAAATCGGAGGCCGAGTTTGTGCATTTTACTGTAGCATTATTACATACTCTCCAGATCCAGGGAATATCTAGTTTGTGAGTTTGCTGTAAGTCCCAGTTTTCATACGGGTTTGGAGTGAACCCCTGTCTGCTGTTTGTTCCAAGTATATGGTGTTGAGCTGAAGTTTTGGGGCTGTCTTCTGGAAAATAAGCTCAATGTGTGCATGAGCCAGCAGTAACAGTAGCCTTTCATTTCAATCTGTAGTTAATGAATTTTAATAGAAATCTTTGAGATGGTCTGTTCAAAATAGAGTGCACAGAAAAGTTATGACAGGTTTAGTTACCAGTGGCTGTTTTTCTTCAGCATTGGAAAAGAGAAAATACAGCCTCCAATCAGTGATTTGTTATTTTTGTGTACTAAGTGTTCCTGTTCTTTTTTTTGGCCATACCATGCAGCTTGTGGGATCTTAGTTCCCCAACCAGGGACTGAGCCCAAGCCTTTGGCAGTGAGAGCATGGGGTCTTAACCACTGGGCCGCCGGGGAATCCCCTGTTTTTGAATATTAAGGAACTTTTGTGTGATAGTTTCTGAAACTAGTGGACTTGGTTCTGAGGAGTCCTAACATACAGTAGATGTGTACATGTTCAGCAAAGGTGCTCTTCTCTGGGTGTTTCTACCAAAACGGGCAAGTCTCATACTGCTCTGTGTGAATCCTGGATGTTACAGAGTACAGAGGGGATACCTAGATTAAGATTCTAGGCAGCTGGTCTGAGGTTTGCCAGAGTACATAGGGTAATGGTGTGCATTGTTTGCTTGAATATATTGAAGTGAAAACTTCTAGGAGATTTGTTTAATTCACGGGGATGAAGAAGGTTATGGCTTAACAGCGCAGGCTGCCAAGACTTCGGCAGAAAGGTGGTCATAGCAGAAAGGGGGTGAAAACCGTGCAGCAGCCCCCGTGCCGCACGCCTTTCTGTGTAGACTTTAGAACTCCGAGGAGAACTCAAGCCACTGTCTGTGGAGATGCTCTGTAGCAAGGAAATCAGAGCAGCTTGTGAAGGAGCAGCTCTTTCACCTGTGTTACTTTCATACTTGTGTTTAAGAAGAGCCATAGGCATGAGGCACCTTTGATTTTAATTACTTAGTCCTTTTCACATTAAAATAGCATGTGACCATTATATTTATTTATTTTCTTAGTGAAATCCATTCGCAGTATACCTGCCTACCTTGCAGAAACCCTCTACTATGCTATGAAGGTAAGTGCATGCCTTGAATCTTCTAAATTATCTCTCTAATATGTTTTATAGAATAGACCTTGAGGTTCCCCCCCCCTTAAAACAGGTGGTTAAATTCTACTAATTGTTTTACTTTATTGACTCTCCCAACTCAGGAGAGTTTGATGCTATAATTGACATTTTTAAACAATGTGTGTTTCTCTCTTTCTTTTTCAAAGGGAGCTGGAACAGATGATCATACCCTCATCAGAGTTGTGGTTTCCAGAAGTGAGATTGATCTGTATAACATTAGGAAGGAGTTTAGGAAGAATTTTGGCACCTCTCTTTATTCCATGATTAAGGTAGTAAAACCTTTCTTGAAATTATGTTTGGAAATCCTCAGCAAGACAATAAATAGCGTGGAAGACATGCATGGGAGAACCCGGTTCTTCTGTCAACTTTAAATTCTAGTTGTGTGAATAGAGCTCTGAGGTACAGAATTTGGCGTAGTGTCTCCTGAAGTGCAGGTGCTGGCTCCCGGGTGCAGGGTTGGCTCTTGGTGAGGCTGAGGCTCCAGGTAAGCTTAGGAGCATTATTTAGTAGTGATGACAGATGACTCACTAAATCCAGTCTTGTCCACAGTGATGTTTGTTCTTTCTGCCTTTTATCAGTTCCAGCTGTCTTTATCAGTTTCTCCTTTGTTTTATTAATGTATCAGTCTTTTCTTTCTTGCCTGTTATCACCTGATTTCTAGTACTAGTTCATAGTTCAGCAAAGAACCAAACAGGTCATATTAGGTATAAGTAAATTTCATGCATTGAAGAAGGAAATGGCAACCCACTCCAGTGTTCTTGCCTGGAGAATCCCAGGGATGGGGGAGCCTGATGGGCTGCCGTCTATGGGGTTGCACAGAGTTGGATACGACTGAAGCGACTTAGCAGTAGCAGTAAAGAGCTTAAGTATTGCTATCATTTTTGTTCTTTTAAAAGCAAGGGACACTGGTTTGTGATTAAATTTGGCTTAAGCCTTCTGAGTTTTTCTTTCTTTTCCCTTCCTCCTTCCCCCTCTTTATTCCTTCCCTCCTTCCTTCCTGTCTCTATCTTTCTATTTGATAAAGGGGAATCTGCTGCTGCTGCTAAGTCACTTCAGTCGTGTCCAACTCTATGCGACCCCATAGATGGCAGCCCATTAGGCTCCTCTGTCCCTGGGATTCTCCAGGCGAGGGTACTGGAGTGGGGTGCCATTGCCTGAGTTGTGTGCAAAGCAGCGTTTCAGTTGAGCAAGCTTTTTCCTTGTGTGTGTGTGTGAGATGTGGCTCGGCTGATGGGCATTACAGAGTCCTCCCAGTGACTCAGAGCTTGAAACATAACTGATCACACATATCTGTGCATGGGACAAGCAGAGGCAAAATGTACCTTGCTTTCCTGTCTGAGGCAAAGCCATATAGCCAGGCAGTCCAGTGTGGCCCACAACCCCTCATGGCCAGACATATACTGTGTGACAGAGACTTAAGTTTGTTCAGAAAGCTTGAGTTGAACATGGTTATAAAAGCTTCCCTGTTCTCTGTGTTACTGGAGGGGAGAACACACTTCACTGTCTTAGACAGGACTGAGCTTTTAAGGGGTAAAATTAAAAGGTAAACATCAGTCTCATCAGTAGGATACTCTCTAAAACATCCCTGATGTGAAATCACTCGGAGAAAAGTCCTATGAATAATACATGTTACCAGATCTGTCTTAATGTTTTCTTTTCTGTGGCTTCTGTGAGTCATGAAGGTTAACGGAGTGCATTTGGGTTTCAGGGGGACACGTCTGGGGACTACAAGAAAACCCTCCTGCTGCTCTGTGGAGGCGAAGATGACTGACGGGAGCCTGGGGAGCTGCCCCACGCCGTGTCCGCCCGGCACCACTGCCTTCCTGCAGCGCAGCTCACCACACTCTACACGCCAGTGCTGAGCACACTGCCTTACTCACGCTAGCATGCTGTGGCCAAAACATAAATGTAAAAGAATGTAGCGGTGCTCCTTTCTGATCTTTAGTTAAGATCTTTCTCTTTAACTGTTGTAGCACTAAAGTGTACTTATGTTACTAGGACTAAAGTCTGGATCATTTATATTTTCCTGTAAGAGGCAGACTGCTTTCACCCTTTTTTAAAAGCTTCATTTATATTAAATTGATAACCATATTACCTTAGTCAGAGCCTTAGCCTTGAAATTGTGAACTCCTGGAAGTGTTATTAATCAAGTTTGCTACCAAGTTAAACCAAAAAAATTGTAGTGGTTGCAATCAAAAGATTAGTGAATAATAAACATTTCCAAAAAAAAATAATAATAATAATAAACATTTCCATCTTCCTGAATTTCTCGTGGGTGTATGTCTAGAAAACTTATTTGATTTACGTATTGAACAAGGATGTATTTGTTTCAGGCTAATCAGTTGACAGTGTTATCAGTTGACCACTGAATTGTCGAAAGTTATTAAAAGTTGACTTTTGGTTGAAAAGCATGAAATACAACACTGCAGAAAGAATTTCCTGGGCAGTAGGGGATGAGGGAGGAGTTAAAGTGGGGGACTTCCCTGGTAACTCAGATGGTAAAGCACCCGCCTGCTAATTTGGGAGATGTAAGAGATGCTGGAGTGGGGAAGATCCCCTGGGAAATGCAGTGGCTACCCACTCCAGTATTCTTGCCTGGAGAATCCCCTGGACTCTCAGAGGAGCCTGGTGGGCTACAGTCCATGGGGTTGCAGAGTCAGACACAAGTTACCCACTAAGCACATACATAGCATCTAATAAGCCGGTAAGCATTCTCATTTATTGGTAGCACGTTTATGTGGGCATCAGTTAAAGCAGTGCTAACACTAGTTGCTTATTGGAAAAGTTGATTTAAAAACTTAAACTAAAAAACAAAACCCAAACATTCCTGATGTGAAAGTCACTTGGAGAAAAGTCATATGAATAAAACATGTTACCAGATCTGTCTTAATGTTTTCTTTTCTCTGGCTTCTATGAGTCATGAAGGTTAACGGAGTGCATTTGGGTTTCAGGGGGACACGTCTGGGGACAGCCCTCCTGCTGCTCTGTGGAGGCGAAGATGACTCATGTGAGCCGGCGGAGACGCCCCACACTATGTATATCTTGTCCATCTGTACATCTTAAGTAGAAAAATGTTTATTCAGATCCTCTGTCCATTTTTAAATCAGATTGTTTTTTGTTGTTACTATTATTTGAGCTCTTCATATATTTTGGATATTACCTTCCAATATTTTGGATATTAGCCCCTTATCAGGCATAGGATTTGCAAATATTTTCTCCCATTTGTAGGTTGCCTCTTAATTTTGTTGATGGTTTCCTTTGCTGTGCAGAAGCTTTTCAACTGATGTAACCCCACATGTTTATATTTGCTTTTGTTGTCCAGAAAATCACCACGAAGACTGATGTCAAGGAGGTGGCCATCCATGTTTTTCTTCTGAGAATTGTGGTTTCAGGTCTTGCATTCACGACTTTAATCCGTCCTGAGTTAAGTCCTATGTATGGTGCAGGCCCAGTTCTACTCTTTCACATGTGGCATCCAGTTTTCCCAACACTGTATCCTGGAGAATATTCTTTTCCTATTATATATCCTTGGCTTCTTTGTCGAACGTTAATTGACCATATATCCCTGGGTTTATCTCCGGGCTTTCTAGTCTGCTGTGTTGATCTGTATAAACTATATGTCTATTTTTATGCCAATAGTTGGTGTTAGTCACTCAGTCGTGTCCAACTCTTTGTGACCCCATGGACTATACATCAGGCTCCTCTGTCTGTGGAATTCTCCAGGCCAGAATACTGGAATGGGCTGCCATTCCCTTCTCCAGGGGATCTTCCTAACCCAGGGATTGAACTCAGGTCTCCTGCGTTGCAGGTAGATTCTTTACCGTCTGAGCTACTAGGGAAGCCCTTTTAAGCCAATGCCTTACTGTTTTGGTACCATAGCTATATAATATAGTTGAAAATAAGGAAGCATGTTGTCTCCAACTTTGTGCTGCTTTCTCAAGATTGCTCTGGCCATTTGGAGGCTATGATTACATAAAAATTTTAGGATGGTTTGTTCTATTTCTGTGAAAAATGCTATTTGCTCTGGCCATTTGGAGGCTGTGATTACATAAAAATTTTAGGATGGTTTGTTCTATTTCTGTGAAAAATGCTATTTGCTCTGGCCATTTGGAGGCTGTGATTACATAAAAATTTTAGGATTGTTTGTTCTATTTCCGTGAAAAATGCTATTGAGATTTTGATAGGGATTGCATTGAATCTGTAGATTGCTTTGGGTCACATGGACTTTTAATTATTCAAGCCGTAAGTATGGAATATATATCTTTCCATTTTAACAGTATTAATTATTCAATATATAAGTATGGAATATATATCTTTCCGTTTTAACAGTATTATTCAATCTATAAGTATGGAGTATATATCTTTCCATTTTAACTATTAATTATTCAATCCATAAGGATGGAATATATATCTTTCCATTTATTTATGTCTTGAACTTCTTTCATCAGTTTCTTAGAATTTTCACCTCCTTGGTTAAGTTTATCCCTAAATATTTTATTTTATTTTTTTGATGCTGTAGTAAATGGGATTGTTTTCTTAATTTCTGATAGTTTGTTATATTGTACAGAAAGCAGGGGGGTTTTGTATATATTTTCTTTATCTTGTAGCTTTACTGAATTCGTTTATTCTAGTAGTTTTTGGTAGTGTCTTTAGGGTTTTCTTTTTAGTATGTCATCTGTAAATAATGACAGTTTTACTTCTTTCAAGCTGCTGTCTTTGAGCAGGGGGAACAGGTCAAGGATGACTGATTGTAACATTCCTGTGGGACAGTTGCGTGCAAGCCCCAGTGGCCACCAGAGCCAGGCAACCAGGAGGTGTCTCGTGAGCAGCAGCTTCTGTGACTGCTGAGCCAGACCAAGTGTGCAAGCAGTCCTGGGAGATCCTGGCAGTCTGGGGCAAGGGGGAGCGAGTGTGCTCGGGTGAGGTTTATGGTGAGACTGTCTCAGTCTCACCTCCCAGCTTCATTGTAGGTTTTTCCTCATTTGTCTGATGCATAGGAGTCACTTAGCTAGGAGGTTTTCATCTTTTTCATCGCCCACAGAGGAAAATTTTGCCTTCTTAGCTGTAGATTTAGTGTCCATTAGAGAAGATTAAATTCAAGATCCTTCTATGTCACCATTTTGAATCAGACTCTTGGTTTTTCTTCTTTTTCTGTTGATAAGGTGAATTACATCAACTGATTTTGTTGACTTAAAAAAGATACACAGCATGAGAGATGTGAGTTAAGTTTTATTTGGAGCAAAATGAAGACTGCCACCCTGGAGACAGCACCTCGATGGTTCTGAGAGACTGCTCCAAAGAGGTGGGGTGTGGGGGAAGGTCAGTTTATGTGATTCCGGTGAAGGGAGAGTTCATGCAGTCAAGCATTTATCGTACAAAAGGTTTTCTGCTAGTGATGAAGAGCTGATGTCACCATGAAGGGATTTAGTACTTTTATTGAATATTAGGAGATGCAAGCATTGGGCTCGTAAAATCAGTTCCTGAAAATAACTGTTTCACCAGTTCTCCCGGAGCACAGAGTGCCTCATTCCTGCTGCCCACCCTGAACTCTTTGCAGGCGTGTCAAAGGTTGACAGCTGCACGCAGAGGACTTAGTCCCCACAGAGGTAGATGGCAAACGCCACTGGCGAGTGCCAGCTTTTTGTCAACAGTTTTCAATTCTTGAACGATCTTGCATTCCCAGGATGGAACTGCACTTTGTCAACAATGCTTTATCATTTTTATGTACTGCTGGATTTTTTTTCTAACACTTATTTGAAGATTTTTCTGTGTTCATGTGGGATACAGGCTTGTAGTTTTCTTGAAATACATTTTTGTCTAGTTTTGATATCACAGTAAGCCTGCCCTCATAAAATGAATTGAGAAGTATTTCTAATCTATCTTGTGTGGGTTTATGTAGAGCTGGTATGAAAAATTTCCTGTTTCCTTTTATGCTTGGTGTTTGGTGGGTTTGCCATTGAAGCCTGTCATGAGCTTTCTATTTTGGGGAGAAGGGTAGTTTTAAACTACAAATTAAAATGTCTATTGTCAACTTGAAAAAATACGTACAACCTGAAAGTTGAGAGTTACGTTTTCTTTGGCAGGAATTTTTAGGACCTCAAGCCTGGTCGATAGCATCTCAGGGAACCCTGAGAGAACTGTTCCAGGAGGCAGCTGGCGGGGAGCCAGCTTATATAGAAGTCTAGCAACAACAGGCAGGTAGTCTAAATGTCAAAGGATCATTGTTAAAGGAAACCAAATACCTCAAAGAATTTAGCTCTTTTCTCTGTACAGGAAGTTGCAGGAGTCTGGGCTCACTGAGATCACCCCTTGGATATGCACCCCGGCTCTCTGGGGCCAACGCCCCGTGTTCTCACACCCTGATATAGACATCAGATAGCATGAACTTGTTCACTCAGTCGTGTCCGACTGTTTGTGACCCCATGAACCATAGCACGCCAGGCCTCCCTGTCCATCGCCAACTCCCAGAGTTTACCCAAACTCATGTCCATTGAGTTGGTGATGCCACCCAGCCATCTCATCCTTTGTCGTCCCTTCTGTTCCCGCCTTCAATCTTTCCCAGGATCAGGGTCTTTTCCAATGAATCAGTTCTTCACATCAGGTGGCCAAGGTATTGGAGTTTCAGCTTCAACATCAGTCCTTCCAATGAATATTCAAGACTGATTTCCTTTAGGATGGACTGGTTGGATCTCCTTGCAGTCCAAGGGACTCTCAAGAGTCTTCAACACCACAGTTCAAAAGCATCAATTCTTTGGCACTCAGCTTTCTTTATAATCATGAAGTTAGTGGCTTAAAATAACACAAATTACTATCTTAAGAGTTTGAGAGGTTAGAGTTCAAAATCATTCTCACTGGGCTAAAATCAAGGTGTTGGCAGGACTGTGTCCTGGAGGCTCTGGGGAGAATCCATCCAGTCTGTTCAGCTTCTAGAGGATACCTGGATTCCTCCACGTTGGGGCCTTCCTCTGTCTTCAAAACAGCAATCAGTTCATTCCAGTTTCTGCTTCCTGACCTCTCATCTCCTTCTCTGTCTCTGACTCTCTCCCAAGCCCCTTTTTAAGGACCTCTGTTGTTTTTATACTGGGCTCGGCTGGGTAGTCTAGGCTCTCTTTTCCATTCCAAAGTCACATCTGCAAAGATGTTTTTGCCACATGAGATCATGTATTCACAGATTCCAGGAATTAAGACATTGACTTTTTTTTTTTTTTTTGCTGGGAGTGGGGACATTTTTCTGCCTGCCACAGATGGTTTCCGAAAAATACATTGTGGTACACAAAGTATTTTCTCTTTGTTAGGGTAGGAATGATATTCTATATCCCAAGTATAAGTGAAACTTCCAAATCACATAGATACCCTTAGCTAATTTAGCTAACATAGACGGGAGAAACATATTTTATTACTGGATTTTGAATGTATACTTAAGATCAAAACCTCTGGATATTTTCCCCCCTCGAATGTGTGTGTGTGTGTTTGTATGTACACATGCACACTTTGAGGAATGTCAGACCAGGTCTGTGACAGTCTATCTTGTGTCCAGTAGGTGGTGCTGTTGGCATACATTTACAAACTGCACTTCCATGTAAACTGAGCTTGTTCATTTTTCAGCAACAGAAGACACTCCTACACATCTTCCTCACCTCAACCCTCGGACAAAAAGTGAATTTAAAATTTAATTCCCTTCTAGGTTACTCATCTGTAGCTTGGTGGCTTAGAATCATCTTGTTTCCCCTGGTTTAGGCAAGTCAGTGTTGTTTTCCGAAGCACTGATTTGTTTTTCTCCCAGGATGTTTGGTAGTTAATTTAGTCTCACCTCCTCTCCTGCTCCCAACCCTGCAATAGAGCATGGAGGACTGTCACCTTTTCCTACAGTCTTTGAATATTTTCTATGGATCATATATATTTCTCTTCATTTTTCAACCTGACAACGTTTGAAGATACAGCCGGAGGTGCACACAGAAAAGGTGCACCTTCTACAGAATGAATTTGTCTTCTGGGTTTTGATATTTGAAATGGAGAAATATTTTAAAAATTTAAATTCACCTTTTTAAAACGTTGGCTTTTATAGACAAATATCTGAATCTATATTCATCACACATCCCACAGACAAGTTTGCCCTCCCAAATTCCCTATTTGTGACAGTGGCTCTAAAATTCTCCTGATTATTCAGTCTCGAAATTTTAGAAATATTTTTATATCCTCTCTTTCTTTGTGTTTCATGTTAAACTAATTATCAAGTCCAAATAATACTTCCTTCAATATGTTTATCACATCTGCCCCCTCCTTTCCATTCCTGCTACTTCCTTATTTCTGGAACTAACTAGCTTATTAACTTATTAAAGAAAAATTTCTTTGTTTTTTAACAAAACAATGAATGGAACAATTAAAAAAGTCAAAAAGGGTGGAACTAACTATAAGGAAGAAGCGCTTATCCTTTCACTTCCCAGCCTATTCCATGCCCCAGTGGGGTGGGTATCAAAAGCCTTAAACATTTTAATCATTTTTCATTTAAAATTTTCTAGGAAACTTTATCCATATTTCTGATACACACACATATATATACATATATATATATATACACACACACACACATTTATATATACATACACACATATAGGAAATGGCAGCCCACTCCGGTACTCTTGCCTGGAAAATCGCATGGGCAGAGGAGCCTGGTAGGCTATAGTCCATAGGGTCGCAAAGAGTCGGACATGACTGAGTGACTTGTCAAATACACATATGTGGATATATATCTATATATATCTGAGACATGGATTAGTTCAGTCGCTCAGTCGTGTCTGACTCTTTGCAACCCTATGGACGGAAGCACGCCAGGCCTTCCTGTCTATCACCAATTCCTGGAGTTTACCCAAACTCATGTCCATTGAGTCAGTGATGCCATCCAACCAACTCATCCTCTGTCGTCCCCTTCTCCTCCTGCCCTCAATCTTTCTCAGCATCAGGGTCTTTTCAAATGAGCCAGCTCTTTGCATCAGGTGGCCAAAGTATTGGAGTTCCAGCTTCAACATCAGTCCCTCCAATGAACACCCAGGACTGATCTCCTTTAGGATGGACTGGTTGGATCTCCTTGCAGTCCAAGGGACTCTCAAGAGTCTTCTCCAACACCACAGTTCAAAAGCATCAATTCTTCAGCGCTCAGCTTTCTTTATAGTCCAACTCTCACATCGATACATGACTATTGGAAAAACCATAGCCTTGACTGGATGGACCTTTGTTGGGTCATAACTTTCCTTCCAAAGAGTAACCATCTTTTAATTTCATGGCTGCAGTCACCATCTGCAGAGATTTTGGAGCCCCCGAAACTAAAGTCAGCCACTGTTTCCCCTATTTCCTCTATTTGCAACGAAGTGATGGGACCAGATGCCTTGATCTTCGTTTACTGAATGTTGAGCTTTAAACCAACTTTTTCACTCTCCTCTTTCACTTTTATCAAGAGGCTCTTTAGTTCTTCTTCACTTTCTGCCATAAGCATGGTGTCATTTGCATACCTGAGGTTATTGATATTTCTCCCATCAGTCTTGATTCTAGCATGTGCTTCATCCAGCCTGATATTTCTCATGATGTACTCTGCATAGAAGTTAAATAAGCATGGTGACAATATACAGCTTTGACGTACTCCTTTCCCGATTTGGAACCAGTTTGTTGTTCCATGTCCAGTTCTAACTGTTGCTTCCTGATCTACATACAGGTTTCTCAAGAGGCAGATCTGGTGGTCTAGTATTCCCATCTCTTGAAGAATTTTCCACAGTTGTTGTGATCCACACAGTCAAAGGCTTTGGCATAGTCAATAAAGCAGAAATAGATGTTCTTCTGGAACTCTCTTGCTTTTTTGATAATCCAGTAGATATTGACAATTTAATCTGGTTCCTCTGCCTTTTCTAAAACCAGCTTGAACATCTGGAAAAGATATGTATATGCATTCTACTTATGCTTCATTGACTATGCTAAAGCCTTTGACTGTGTGGATCACAACAAATAGAAATGCTTAAAGAGATGATGTTGGGGTCCTTTAATGGACCAATGGACCGGAACCTGGTGGTCTGGAGTCGAAGATAAGAAAGTGAAAGAGAGAGCCGCAGGGATGGAGAGAGAGAGAGGAAGAAAGAAAGACAGACACGGGGACCCATGCTCTGATGGAGCAAAGGTGCTTTAGTGATCTTTCTGTGAGTATATATAGGCTGTTGTGCAAGAAATTTCTTTTGACAGTGATAAAGATCAGAAAACCAAACGTACAACAACAATTACCAAGGAGACAAGAGATTAATAATGGTCACAAGTTCAGGAGACAATCCATATCTCAAGAAAGAGGATCTAGACTAAGCAGTTTTGTTGTAAGGAGAATGTTTACTGAAGGAGATTCAAGCCTGTCTCATCCTATTGAAAGGTTGTTGTTGAATCACGACGCTGGGATTCTTGGCCCCCAGAGGAGAAGAATTCAATCTGGGGCCAGAGACGAGGCTTGATCACTCAGAGCTTTTGTGTAATAAAGTTTTATTACAGTATAAAGGAGATAGAGAAAGCTTCTGACATAGGCATCAGAACGAGGCAGACCAGCAGTCTGTTAATGAAAGAAAGGAATGTCTCAAAACTTAGAACGGCACCAGGCCCCTCACCCATAAGATGTATTTTGGGATAATCTTGGCTCCAAATGGTTTATCTTGGGCCATAAAAGGATTAACTTGAATCTTGAAGAAGGGCAGAACACCATACAAATAGTGTCCTTTACATAGATTAGAGGGACAATATCGGAGTATAACATACTGGTTTATCAAGTAGGTTCTGAGCCCAAAAGGCAGAACCAACTTGAAGACAGAGTTTGGGGTAAATGCATAGCACATTAGCATAGCTTAAGATAAATATTTCCATAAAAAAAAGACATTGGTTAACTTCAGGTGAAACGTGTCATGGCAACACAGAATTTTAAGAGAAACCTGCTTTTAAATTTGTATAGAGAAGGAAAAAAATATCGCTAGTTTGTTTCCTCCTGCCACTTAAGGGAGATAAAAATGTCTGACACGTTTAAGGGAGATAAAAATGTCTGACACGTGCAGGCTATTTCCTCCATTTGGAGACCCCTGGCCTTCCTGCCTGTTACCCTCTCACTATGACCTCAGTCCTGGGAGCAGCGTGCTGCTCCACTGGTTTCTGATAACAGAAACTAATAAGGAACAGAGGATTTATGAGAAACAGCACATAGGAATCCTCCTGTTAAACATTCCCTGACAATTCCCCCTTATTTATTTATAATATTTGTGAAAAGGGTTTTGACCATTTGAGTTTGTTTAGTTTTAACAATTTTTGCATGAAGGCAATGGTAAATGACAAATATAATTGTCAAGATAATCACCAAATTTACAGTTTTAGACCCGATGCCGTGAGTCATGCTTTGAAACCATCTGCGTGGGTCTAGCCCAGATAATTGATCAGCTAGTTGTTCAGCTAAAGTTTTCAAATTAGTGGAAGAGGACAGATTTTTAGAAAACATTTCAAAGATTTCTTTTTATAATAATTGTACATTCAGAGAGGCATTATCATGTGTGTTTTATAAATGAAATTTGATTTGTTCCCAGTTGTAGGCACTATTATTGAATTGAACAGGAGTGAGGCCTGGCATGCTGCAATTCATGGGGTTGCAAAGAGTCAGATACGACTGAGCAACTGAACTGAACACAAAATTGAGTAGAATTCCAATCACATTTTAGCATCACCTCTTTTTGTACATCTATTAATTGATCTCCAACCCATTTGATGGCTGTCTTTAATTCCTGTATTTCATCTTCAGTATCCTCATCTATCTGAGCCTGAGTGGCCCACATAGTATGAGCATCTTTAGTCCAATTTTGGATAAAATTATGTGTTTGAATTGAGGTTTGTAAAGCAACGTCAGTGACGGCAGCAGTGGTGCAAATAGCTATCAATCCCCAAATGCCCCAAATCAGCCATCCAATGAATCGTTTAGATCACCAGAGCAATTTAGTAAGTGACCGGGAAGCAAGTCCTGCCATGGGACCGTCTTCCCAGGGCCACTGGAGATTTATTGGTAACCACTGACTATGTTGAGATCGAAGAATCAAAAGGGATTCATTTCTTAAGGAAACAGAAGAGTTAAGTATATAATTTGCAATTTATGCAAGTTATTGGACTTCCCTGGTGGCTCAGACGGTAAAGCATCTGTCTACAATGCGGGAGACGCGGGTTCGATCCCTGGGTTGGGAAGATCCCCTGGAGAAGGAAATGGCAATCCACTCCAGGACTATTGCCTGGAAAATCCCATGGACAGAGGAACCTGGTAGGCTACAGTCCATGGGGTTGCAAAGAGTTGGACACGACTGAGCGAATTGAAAAAAAAAAAAAAAGAATGTAAAGTCTTATTGAATTGTAAACTTCCTATAGTTAGAACAAAAGGAAGGGGAACACAAGCTTGTATGAAATATGATTGATTATAATGAAAGAAATAGTTTCTATGACTATTATTGGTCCCTGTGAAATGTCCAGTCCAAGTCCCAAGTTCTTCCACGCTCACAGCAAGTTTCCAGATGTTCCATTGTTCCGGCCCAGTCTGTTTATTGAGGATGATTCGAGGACGAGGAGGGGGGCATTCCACCATCAACCCGCCCCCCGCTCCGAGAAGTCCTTTGTCATGGTAATACTCCATTGTAGTGTTAGTGACCTGTGCTACTTGAGTAGCAGAGTCACACATAGTGCTGTTAGTATCATCTGAGCAGTTGGATACCCACATACCATGGGGTTCCCAATCAACAATGGTGTAAATGGCCATAAACATTAATTTCCCTAATTTAGCTTGACATTTATCTTAATAAACAGGAGTATATTTAAAGTCTTTATAAGTAAACTCCTTATATTTTAACTTTTGTCTTTTTCCTAGAGTTTTGGTAGTATTGACATGGTTTTTACAAAAGGACAGGGCAGTAAACTAACCAATGTGTGGAAGTTCCTTTTTCGGAGCCAAGATGGAAGCCCATGTTTGTCGACTAACATTAATACATAATTTTGTTTGGCCCATGCATAAAGGAAGGATTTCATAGCCTAGGGGAATGTTAATTAGTCTTCCTTCTTCCTCAGGATGAGAGGGCCCCTCCAAGCTCCAAGGAGGGGGCATCTGTGTTGAGTCATTAGTGGATACGATTGGTCCTATATCTGTCCATTCTATAACCTACAATAAAAGGGGAGGTTAGGTATATAAGCCCAATAAGTGTAATCAATCAAGTCAGCCTCAGCAGGGAGAAGCAAAAGCAAGCAAAGCAAACATAGTGACAAAAATCTTTTTAGGATTCTGAGGCATTCCCTGTTGAGAAATCAGATTTTCAGCTTGATTAGTAAGGGTTTTTATCTGTCTCCAAGTAGGAAAATCATGAGGTCGATGACATCAAGTGAGGCATTTTTTGGAAAATTTTAAAGCTGCCATGGCTTGTATTGGAATTTCTTTCTCTTGGGGTTTTTGGTGTTTTGTCTCTAGTTTGAATGTTGGGGGCCCCCCTTAGGTCAAATCTTCTGAAGAGGAAGCCATGTGAGTTTGTTGGATCCGTCTGGAGAAATAGAAGCATACCCCTTTCCCTGTAAAATTAGTTTTCTAGATTTTCATTGATCGTTAACCCATCTAGATACCAAATGGGCAGAGGAAGGGAGGTGTCTTTCAATGTCTCGAAATGTTTTTTTGCTTTTGTCAAAATATCTCTTTGCGGTAAGTTTAAAAAATTTAAAACAAATAAAGCTATATTAACAATAGTTATAGAAAGAAAGGAAAGTGATAATGATGAAAACATTTCTAGGAAATATTTCAGTCCAAAAACAATCATCTAGAGATCTCTATGGGGACTGGTAGATAATGTCCCGAAAGAGGACACTGAGAAGCTTTTATTTTAAACTAACCTTGACTCTTGACTACCTAAACCTTTTTTCCTGAATGTAGTTTCCATGAATTTGTTTACTTCTGTGTCAAATGTATGAGCCACCATCTTGCTCAGCCAATGTTATTGTTTTTCTTTTTCACATATGTAAATTAAACAGACCCAATTTTGGTTTTAAATTAACCTCTTGGTCTTTCGGTATCTTGGAACTGACAATACTGAAGTTGTTAGAGGCAGGTTTTTCTGGTTGATACAGTTTATGCCTCACATTTAACAGATGGGACAGTCACTGGCCTAAAACAAGCCTTTGTAGACACACGCACCCATTTAAAAAATATTTTTTTCATTAGGCTCAGGTGTCGGCGGCACAGTCTGTCTAATATAGAGTTCATCGGCTTCAACCAAGCAACGTGTCAGTAAGCAAGCCTGTCCTAACTCCCATGAGGCACCACAGTCTTGCTGTTGTCATTGACTAACCATGAAAATTTGGCTGTGGTTTTGAAATAATAGGTTGATTTTCTCTTCATTAGTACATACATATATATATATATATATATATATATATATATATATATATATATATACATATATATATATATATATATAAAGAAATGGGATCTGACTGTGTTTTAAATGATTTGTGTTATTTGGGGCAAAGGATTAGGAGAAACACTCAAACTCTTTTTTTTTTTTTTAAGTGAAATTACTGAAAAGCTGATGTAGAACAACTTGACAAATGAAACGTCGCTCACATCCAAATACCTGACCTTGTCTCTGGAAAAGAAATGCCCCCTGGTAGCTGTTGAATCTCTCTGTTCAGTGTGTCAAGGAAGATAATTATACCTTCAAGACAGACCTGAAAAGAAGGTGAATATTTTGTACTTTTGATACTCCTAGGAACAAATAACTTATTTGGCAAATGGTGTCTTTTTTTAAAAATATAAATTTATTTATTTTAATTGGAGGTTAATTACTTTATAATATTGTATTGGTTTTGCCATACATTAACATGAATCTGCCAAAGGTATATACATGTTCTTCATCCTGAACCCCCCTTCCTCCTCCCTCCCTGTACCATCCCGCTGGGTCGCTCCAGTGCATCAGCCCCAAGCATCCAGTATCATGCATCGAATGGTGTTTTTTTAATCTTGTTTTTGTTTTGTATTGTGAAATAGGCACTGAAGCTGATGTTATTTTGTTTTAAGGATCTTACAGACTGGAAACAGAAATAAAGCTATATTAACAATAGTTATAGGCTTAAAGAATATATGGTACAGGGAGGGAGGAAGGAGGGGAGTTCATAATGGGGAACATGTGTATATCTGTGGCGGATTCATGTTGATGTATGTCAAAACCAATACAATATTGTAAAGTAATTAACCTCCAATTAAAATAAATAAATTTATATTAAAAAAAAGAATATATTGCATTGGAATCTAGTAAAGTCTGTTCCGGATAAGGAAGATAAAGTGTTTCTGTGTATTCTGCCTTATTTAATTTTTTATTTGTAGTTTCAATGTGTAATGTGTTTGTTTAATTATGTCTTATGTTTGTGGATTATAAGGAAGGTCTGTAACCTGTTTAATAGAGAATGAATGTAAAAATTGTTTGAACTGTTTAGAAATATAGGCAGGGCCATTGTCTGCTTTTATAGAATTAGGTGTTTTCATTATATACACCCTGGTCAATGATCCCAATTAAGTCTTTTGTCAGTTTATTGATTCTACAGTTTGAAATAGAAAAGGGAAAAGTATTGACGAATCTTTAACCTGGCTGTGTTCTGTGATTTTATTTCCGTCCTGGTGTACTTTTATCTCCCATCCTCATGCTGTTTGCCTTTATTGTTTCTTAAGTGTTGGTAATATTGTTGCAAGTCTATGGCACCTTGCCCACCGTTTTCCTCCTGGGATTTCTGTCCTGAAGCTGATTTCTCTCTAGACGTGCTACACAGTGGGCACCTCTAAATACCAGCACGTGTGTGGCTTAACCCCGAGGGTGGCCGTACTCACTCACTGACCTGGTTCTCCTTAGACGTGCCCTGCAATCTTCAGGACTCTCCTCTCTGCTCCATTGTGCTCCGCTCCTTTCCCCTCTCTTCCTGTTCCTCACTTCCCAATCCTCCTTCCCTCCTTCCCTCATTCCTTCCTTTCTTTTTCTGTGGCTAGGGGTAGGGATGGGGTAGGCAGTTGGTGAGAGGTTTCTTGAGCTCCAGTGTTTTGTGTGTGTATGAGCTTTGTTTCAAAGACAGATTTTCAATTAATTCTTCTGTTTTAGGTCCTACTTGCCATTCTCATGTCCATGCTCCTTGATACCTGTGAGTCAAAAGCTTTTTTGGGGTACCATGGGGAATCAAGATTGCCAGGAGAAATATCAATAACCTCAGATATGCAGATGACACCACCCTTATGGCAGAAAGTGAAGAGGAACTCAAAAGCCTCTTGATGAAAGTGAAAGAGGAGAGTGAAAAGTTGGCTTAAAGCTCAACATTCAGAAAACAAAGGTCATGGCATCCTGTCCCATCACTTCATGGGAGCTAGATGGGAAACAGTGGAAACAGTGTCAGACTTTACTTTATGGGGCTCCAAAATCACTGCAGATGGTGATTGCAGCCATAAAATTAAAAGACACTTACTCCTTGGAAGAAAAGTTATGACCAACCTAGATAGCATATTCAAAAACAGAGACATTACTTTGCCGACTAAGGTCCCTCTAGTCAAGGCTATGGTTTTTCCAGTGGTCATGTATGGATGTGAGAGTTGGACTGTGAAGAAGGCTGAGCACCGAAGAATTGATGCTTTTGAAGTGTGGTGTTGGAGAAGACTCTTGAGAGTCCCTTGGACTGCAGGGAGATCCAACCAGTCCATTCTGAAGGAGATCAACCCTGGGATTTCTTTGGAAGGAATGATGCTAAAGCTGAAACTCCAGTACTTTGGCCACCTCATGTGAAGAGTTGACTCATTGGAAAAGACTTTGATGCTGTGAGGGATTGGGGGCAGGAGGAGAAGGGGACGACAGAGGATGAGAAGGCTGGATGGCATCACGGACTCAATGGACATGAGTCTGAGTGAACTCCAGGAGTTGGTGATGGACAGGGAGGCCTGGCGTGCTGTGATTCATGGGGTCGCAAAGAGTCGGACACGACTGAGCAACTGAACTGAACTGAACTGACTGATGGGGAAGACTGTCTCTCATCATCTGCAGCCTCTTTTCTGTGTATTTTTGATTCGTGAGACACCACTTCTCCTTCCCATCTTCCAGTTCCCAGACATTTGATGACTTTTCCCTCGTACTGATGACTTCCCTCCCAGTCTCATTTTTGTGAGATTTTTAGCACCTCAATTTTGTTTTTAGAGTCCAGGTTTCATAACTGCTCAGACTTTCACCTAATGAATCTAATGAAATGTAGCAAAAAAAAAAAAAAAAAAGGCTCTACTTCCTGGGGAAATTAGATGTGAAGAATATATAGTCAGTTTTAAGTTGTTGAAAATCCATGCTATGTTCTAAATAATAGCAAACATTATTTGAGGTAATTTTCATGGTTTGGTTATTCAGCTTAGATTTGAACTGTGGCTTATTTTACACATGTGTTGATGGAAACTATTTCTAGTTTTCTATGGTTTAAAAATGCTGTCTTTAAAAGAAATTCAGAAAATTCACCTGATATATATACGTTGATTTCCTAAGGAATTTATATTTGTATCAGTATTGAATTTTAGCCAGTGCTCCAATATAAAGGAGTCACTGTTTTGAAATAAAGCAAATTATTTCCCTTGGGGGAGAAAACTGTCCTGAAATGCCGTTTAAGCGCCCCTGCTGTTGAGAGCCTCTTGGCCCGTGCTGCTGAGTCCCCATGCCCTTGCTATTTCTACTTCCCTAGGCACCAACAGCGTTGCTCCTTCCCTTGACTCCATTTCTGTTACCAGGTCGATCAGTGTGACATACAGGAGGCAATACTAAACTGTCTCCCTGCCTGCCTCACGGAGAGTGGTCACAGGGTGCCCTGCTGGGCTCTGGGCGGGAGTCCTGCTGCTGACCTCTGGGCTCCAGATCTGTCCTCCAGACATGGCTTCTGCCCCATGCCCCCAGCACGTCACTGCCGCCTCCTTGCTCCTCCCAGCACCTTTGTCTTGCATCAGTTTCTTTCCTGCTGGTGGTCTGGTGAGTCGGCTGCCTGAGCAGCATACGTGCAGGGCCGTCACGGCTGGTGGGCCCCGTCGCCCTCTCGGATGCCCTGGTACCATGCTCCTCTGCCTCCCCTGCTCCTGCCTCCCTCCTCTCCAGCTGCAAGCCACTGCCGCATCGCCCCTGAAGTGGCCACCTTCTGAGAGCCGTGTCCTCCTGGCTCCGCATCCTGCCGTAGGCTCCATCTGCTGCCAAACTGTGCTTGGACCCAACCCGTGTTCTGCCGTTAGGCCCCAGCCTCTCCCCCCTCCTCGCTTGCTTGGGTTGCTGCAAGGAATACAGAAATCCTTTGTATTCCCAGCTGTTGATAAATCACCCTCCAGTTCTATGCATCTTACAATCTGTTTATTTTCAATGGGGCAATATCACCCCTAAGAGGGTGAAAGTTGATTCTTGGGGGCTGAAAAGAATTTACTCTTTTTGTGTATAAAGCATAGATACATATGCATAGGTACATAAGCAAATAAGCAGAATACCTGTGGTATTAAAAATTCATATGGAGTGGTAATTAGCAGAAAAAAAAGTGTATGAAAGCTGCTTGTGTGTGTGTATTAGGGACATTGATGAAAAAAAAAGAAAACACTGGTTTACTTTTGAGGTCTCATATTCATCCTGTTTCTACTTGCCCAGAAGCCTTCAGTAGCTTCCTGCAGGCAACTCTGTAAAACCCAAATCATATTCTGTACTTCAAATCTCTTCTTCTTTACCTGCAACCATCTTTGCAGTCCTGGCCCCCACTGTCAGCCTGCATGGATAGACTGCTGCCCACAGCCCCATAACTGCAGCCTCTGCTCTCCTGCTTTGCTCTAAACCAGCGTGTCTGGTTGGCCTTCAGCTGGCATCTGGGAACTTAGGTTTTGAGAGGATTCCCATCATGGCCCCAACTGTTAAGAGAGGTGCCAGGAGCTAGCACGGAGATCCCACCCATGACAAGGTCATGCGGAGAGACCTGACAGGCAAGGCGGATCAGGACTCGAGGGATCCCCGAGAACTGCTCAAGCATCTACCCCAAAACCAGAGTCTGTCTGTCTTACTATTTTATGACTTTCACCAACTCCTCTGACATTAACAGATGGCTATCCCCGACCACCTTCTCTGAAGAAAATCAACTTAGAGCTTTGGTTAATAAGTCTCCTGGGCATAATAAGAGTGTTTCAATCCAAAACCCCTCTCATGGCTTTCTAGCCTGCCTGACAAGTTTATCCAGACTTTTACAACTACGCATATGATTGTTTACAGCCTCCCAACCACGAGAGGCACAGGAAGCTTAAAACATTCTAGGAATGTAGAGCCTTTGGAGGAGTTAAAAATCATTAGAATAGAACTGGTTAAGGGTTTCATTGTTGAGCCAATACTTGCTGCCAAGTTTTCATATCTTTTATTTGTTGATATAGTTGGTATATAGAAAAAACAGGTAGTAGCCCTGGCATTAGCAACATTAGATCTTTGAGTTAAGTACTTTCTTTGTTATAACCCACTGTACCTTTGTTCTATAGGAATGTAATTTTATTTAGTACTTTGAGGGTGATACAGATTAAAGAAAAAACACTTCAAGGGAAAATGAGTTTTCTGATTGATTAACATTTATCAAGGAAAAGAGTTTTCTGGTTGATTAACATTTATCAAGGAAAAGAGCCATAAAATGTTAACAGGCCTCCTGGCCAGAAAATAATGTAAATCACCTGAGACCTTTTGTATACGAAAAGGTATGCAGAAAGAAAGCCTGGTATCGATAAGGGTCAGGACTGCTGCCCCTGCATGACTCTGTATCTCCCATTATGTAAAACTTAGGGTATATAAGCTCCTTTTGAAAATAAAGTTATGGGTCTTGCACAAGCTTGGCCTCCCATGTCGTACTTTCTTTCTCTCTTTATCTCCTTTTCAGGATAACTCCCTGGAATGCAGGGGCCCTCTGACTTCACTTTCTTGCCTGGGCTTGCTTCTAAGACCCACTCGAGAAGGTGCCCAAGGTGGGGCACCTTCCACTATTCGAGAGGGCGCCTGCGGCCTGCGTGAACAGAGAAAGTCTCTTGTCTGAGGCTTTATTGGCTTTCTGCGTAAACCAAGGAATATCAGCCTCTTTTCTCTCCTCTAGTCTCTTAACTGCAAATTCTTTCCTTATCTCTCTTTATATCTATATATCTCTCTTGCCTCGCCATCCACGCTTCGGATACCCTGGATCCAACCGGGGCTGGACCCCAGTAGAGAGGCTTACTGGGTCTGTGCTGTGCAAACAGCATGGTTCATGCCGAACCCCTGCTTTCCTTCTGGGAGTCTGGAACTCGGGTACAAGCCAGGCAGAGTGTAGCGATGTGACCAGCCCCCAGGGAAAACTTCAGGCAGGTAATCACTAATGAGCATCCTCAGCACACAACTTTTCACATATGTTGTTACAACTCACTGCTAGGATGATTAAGAGTATCCTGTGGGGCCCATGGGGAGGGGACTCTTGGGAACTTGTGCCTGGTATTTTTTCAGACTTCTCTGCATATGGCTTTTCTGTTGCTGAGTTTGCTTTGAATCCTTTCACCGTAATAACTCTTAGCTGTAAATATGATTATATGCTGAGGCCTGAGAGTCCTCCTGGAGAATGACTGAGCCTGGGGTGGTCTTGGGAGCCCCCGAGATAATGTGACTAGTTGTTATCTCTGTTGTCCCTTGGTTTTCAGCCATTCCTTCAGGAAACAAGAATGATAGGGGTCTCTGCCTGGAGATGGACATCAAGGCTTAACAGCTTTGGAAGGAAGTTGATATGAAGACCATATATCCACAGCCTGTGGTGGATTATATTAGGTTCATTTAGCTAAAATGAAATTGTGTTTTCCAGGATTTCCTTTGCTGTGTAGTTCCAGGTTAGCATGGGTCACAAGAGAGATTTTGCATAGGACTTGGAAGGCAGAAGTGGAATGCCAGTGATCTTGCTTTTTAATGCTCTAAAGCTTAGTGAGGCACCGTTGCAGCTTATGTTATGCTGTCATTTATCCACAGACTCATCTGGTTGGCATGGGACAGCAGCTGGACTCACGTCAACTGCAGCTCCTGACTTGTTCTCCTTCAGCGCCCTACTCCCCAGCTCCTGGCTTAGCTTTATGGTGAAGGGCAGCTGTATCTCCTGCAAAGTTGGAGACCTAGAGATGGTAAGGGACTGAGGCAGGGACTAGTCCATCCATATGGCTTTAAGCCCAGCCTCCCAGGTGCTGAGGGAGGTAATCCACCACGAGCTGTGAGTATCTGTGGACGTTCCCGCTCAGAGTGCCAGGAATACAGGTCTGCCCCTGCCTGGACATCTCTCAGGGTTGTGTGTACAGCAAGCCATCTTGAGGAAGAGATAATACCTCCATCTGGGACAGAGAACAGTTGCTTACTGCTTATGATATTTATTTTGGTGAATTTTCTCAATTCAGTGTTTCTCAGCTGGGATGTAAATTCACTGTTGTGCAGCATCCATTGGGGACTTTCTGCATTGCCCTGCATGGGACTGGAGAAAAGGGGAACCAAACCAAACTTCATGTTCATGCTGCTTGCTGTTCTGTGAGTAACAAGAGGACATTATCTCATGTCTACTGCCAGAATCCTTGAACAGTAAAAAGCTAACTTAGGAGCTTGTCAGTAGGTTAAAACCTTAGATTCTGATAGCACTTTATTTCCACCTTCCCTTCCTGTCGGCTCTGTGGTCTTTAGGCACCAGACACTCATAGATTGTTTAATCAGATCCCACAAGTGTGTAGGGATAAATCCCCCCCGCTCCAAATATGAATCATGTATATTCTGTAGTGGATCTGCTTCTCTGATCAAATGTGATGGTTATAGTTTCCCTCACAACCTGGCTAATGAGTCTCCTGTTGCAAATTCTGTATAAATATAATATTTAATATAAATATCAGTATTTAATTAAATATTATTTAATGGCAGCAGAATATTTCACGTTGGGTATGTTGGACATAATTTATAGACCCGAATTTGGGGCACAAAAAATATTTGGGCAGTCAGTCTAATTGTTCTAAAAGGAAGAGGGATTTGTGAAATTGAATTAGATTTTGAAAATAACCTTTATTTTTCTGAGTAATTAATTTTGTGTAAGTGTTGGAACACTCTGTTCTGTACTATTCTGGTATTTCTGTTCCTTTTGTTTAGATCTGTACCACCTCCAGTGCAAGCTTGGGAGAGAGAAAGAACACTGAATAAAAATATTCCAGGTCTTGGGACCAAGTTCTTGTTTGATAAGGGAAGTGGTTGCTAAAGGAGAGGGTAATGAAGTCAAGATCAGTTAAGGCCCCCTGTGAACTCTGAATATTTTCATGTACTTACTTGCTGTAAGAGTTAATTTTAAGACATAGTCAACACAGAAACAGCCCAGACTCTTACATATAAGGCTATATGAAAACATGCTTGGTGACAAATAATATCTGCATCTTTTCTAGTTAAAAAGTTCAAATGACTGTGTTCATTAATGTGATGTTTGAAGAGGGAGAAAGTAATTATCTGAGTTTCTTAGCAATGAAAATGACTTATTTTGTCCTGTGCATTTCTGCTTCTGTTAAGGGGAAGCAAAGAGTCTTTCATTTAATAACTCT
Source organism: Ovis aries (assembly GCF_016772045.2). NCBI lineage: Eukaryota > Metazoa > Chordata > Mammalia > Artiodactyla > Bovidae > Ovis > Ovis aries. Next base: position 3,944,468 of record NC_056059.1, read on the forward strand.
GGTAGCACAGAAGAGTTTAACTAAAGTTGCTGGAACACAATAATTTTGTTATTTTAAGTGGACAGTAGATATGAGAAGAGATTCTTGCCTAATGTAGTATGAAAAATATGACCCAAGAATGATCTTTTCTACTGAGAAAGGAACAGAAGTGAAACACTAGACTGTAAGTTTTTTAAGGGAAGTAATTGCAATTATCTGATATACTGCTATAGTCTAAGGGCCCAATGCAGTGCCTGACACAAAGGAGGTGCTTACACATTATTATTATTTTTTTAATAAATCAACAAAGAGGAACTCAGAGAGAGACTCACTAAAACTTACCCCTAGAGGGCAGAATCCTCTTGAGTACAGAAAATTCAAATAAATTTCTGAATTTGGGATTTAATTCCAGCAAGGATTTATTAATCTTATTATATATGATTTCCTGATATTAGTGTTAATTATTTTGACTTGTCTTATTCTTGGCCAGTATATAATCCATGAGTTTTTTGAGCAAGAATATTTGTGAAGTATTTTTCAAGTCTGTACATTTGTGAATGTCATTTTGTTATCTTCCCCATGAAAAACAGCTTGATTTGTTGTAAAATGTGTTATTGTTCAAAAGCTGTAGATGTTTCTTTTTTTCTCTTGAGCACAGTAGAAGAAATTTTAGACCAATCTAAAGGAAAATTTAGACCAATTAGACCAAAATTTAGACCAAATTTAGACCAATTAGACCAAAATTTAGACCAAATTTAGACCAAGAAAAATTAGACCAATCTGTGTTACTTCCCCTTCAAAATTTAGACCAATTAGACCAAAATGTAGACCAAATTTAGACCAATTTAAAAGAAAATTTAGACCAAGAAAAATTAGACCAATCTGTGTTACTTCCCCCTCCCTTTACTTCCATTAGACTGAAAGTTTATAAGATTTTCTTTTCTCTATTGTTTTGATTTAAAAAATTTGCCAGGCTGTGTCGAATGATTTCCCTGCAAGGAGGTGAACTGTTTTAATCTGAGATAGCAAGACTTCTTTTCAAATTTAGAGGATTGTTTAATTATAGGGTTTTTTTTTTTTTCTGATTGTTTTGATCTCTTCCTGAGGGAAAAATATAATATGTAATCCCTGTTAGTTTGGATCTCTTTTCTGTATTTACTTGGTTTTCATTTCTTTATCATTTTTCTCTGTGCTTTGAAACTATATCTCAAACTTGTCCTTTCCCTCATGGTCTCAAGTTTTTGTAATGTTAATTCTGATCTTTTCTTCTCCCAATGTGAATTATAGGTGTTATTGAATATTTGCTTTCTCTGCAGTCCTCTTACCTGGCTTCTTTCCCGTCTAGCCATTTTATTCCAGGATGTTACTCCTTTATGCCAACTGCACCTTTTTCATGGAGGTCATGAAGGCTAACCTGTTACAGAGGATGTCAAAAAGGTTCATCACCTTATTTAAAACATGGGTATTATTTTCAGAAGACTGCTGTATCTCATTCCCATTAACATATGCAGTTCTCTAAAGAAGAAATTAAGATAACAAATGACAGCTTCACAAAAATTATTCATTGCTGGCACTAGTCCTGCTACTATTAAAACATGTTGAACATGTATTTGTGAGATATAGTTTTGTAGGCATGCCATATTATTAGTCTGTCTAGAAGATGCATGTTTTATAATAGCCTGATCCTAAAAATATCTGTGGTAGGAGGAAGAACAGGACATCATGGTATTTACATAATTATTTATATCAATAGGTTGTTGAGGTCATGGCCTGGAACTTGAGAAGAGGCTTATCCTTTGCAATAGCTTGAGGAGACCCCCTGAGTGAGACAGCCCCTTATCGTATATTGGAGATAGAAGTCTGAGCCTTCTCTGATAGTCTTGGGTGAAACAGAGCAACTCTGGATATACAGGAGACATTGGCAGAGTGGAGGTAAGGGTAGGAACTGTGTCTCTTACAGGGGACTGGATGCCTATTCTGGTTAATTGAGATGGGTTGAAGACTAGGGAGAAAGAATGAATACATAAGTGATGTTTGATAAGGGTGGATTCAGGTGACTGTCAGTCTCCTGGAACTTCTGAGTAGGATCTTGAGAGCTTCATTATTTCTTTCAACAAAAATACTGTGCCCTACTTAGAGAACAAACTTATGGTTGCCTGTACACACAGCTATATTTAAAATGGATAACCAGAAAGGACCTATCATATAGCCCATGGAACTCAGCCCAGTGTTACGTGGCAGCCTGGATGGGAGGGGAGTTTGGGGGAGAATGGATGCATATGTATGTGTGGCGGAGTTTCTTTGCTGCTCACCTGAAACTGTCACAACACTGTTAGTGGTCTATACCCCAGTACAAAATAGAAAGGTGAGGAAAACGCTGTGCCCTTACTGCATGTGGAGCACTCAGTGGGCACAAATTGTCTGAGATGCGGTCTCTGCAGTCAAGTGGTTTATAATCGAATTGCCTTAAGTCTTCTACTCTGAGTCAGTTAATGGTGTGCAGTCAAGTACCCCACAGGAAAAGGGCATGCTGAGAAGCTCCTTGTCCCACGTTATTCTGTTTGTTTGAGCATTTTCTGAATTCCATGGAATAAAGACATATTACACAATACCAATAACTTTTCATTTGAATTCTGGTTTTAAAACCTTTTAAGGGAAGCATATTTTGAAAAATAAGAAAACAAAGGGAAGCAAAGAAAAGGTCACTCAATAACAACCAGAACAACCCACTCTTAACATTTCAGTGTACAACACTCTCCTTCTGAAATAGCCGTTTACCATATTTTCCAATGTGAATAGTTTTTTTCCCTATATGTGTGAGTCCTTAATTTTGAGATCACTACAACTAAATTATAATTAAGGATGGAACTAGAATTAAAAACACGAACTCTTACGGCCCACAGATGACATGAAAACAATATGATTTGATGGTTTCCAGCTCAGAGTTAAAACTATTGTTATATGATTATACATGTTCATAGTAGAAATACTAGAAAATATGGATATGACAGAAGACATAAAGTCATTAGTCATCTCATTGATGACTGTGATTAATGTTTTGTATTGTGTTCAAAGAGTATATCTTTAAAAACTTTCTATGAGTGCACATGTAGTTTTTACCAAAATGGGAATGATAGTTTACAAAATGTTTCATAACTATTTTCCTCACTTTTTGACTTGCTTTCAGTCAGTCCATATACTTTGACTGTAGGTTTTCTTTGACAACAGCATGGTATTCCATTATAGACTATATCATAATTTATATAGGACAATTAAATTGTTTCCAATATTCCTTAAGAATGCTGAAAAATATATTCTCTATATACATTTGCCTCTCATTTTTATTCCCTTAATAGGGTTTTAAAGTATGGAATATATTTGTCAGCATACAGAAAAAGTCTGACTGTGGTTTTATGTCAAGATGTCATACTTGCTATGTACAAGTTTGCAATTACAAGATTGAAAGTGATTTATCAAGTGGTATAGGAAAAAGTGACAGAATAATCTTCTAGACACAAGGCTAAGCTATGTAACTTGGGGTGAGACAGTGTGGAAGGACTTCTCCCAGACAACTATTTTATCTGTTTTTATATAACATCAGTTAACTGACTCTCTGACCTTGGTTTTGAATCTGATTACTCCTTGGTTGTTAGAGTGTGGTTGATCAAAACCAGCTACCAGATTTCAGCATATGAGTCATATAAGAAAGAAAGAAAAGGAAGCACAGAAATTGAATAGAGGGCTGAACTGACTGAACTGAGTGTAGAGTATAAATCTTGTTTAAGACAGGAATAAATAGCTAGAGTTGGGGATATGTACCTGATGAATATAATAGAACATTATGTGAAGACTACAGAAACAGTGGTGACCCGTGTTAGATCTTAGAATTTTACCAGACAAAATCCAGTAAGTCATGCAGAAATGAGCCGACTCAAGGACCAGAACCTGGATCCAGACGTCCAATGCTAGAGGTGGGCTGCAGTGTGTAGCTGTGTAGTACACGGACCCTAACACAGGAGCTGGGGTAAATTCACCCCAGGAGGATGAGCATGTCTACAAAGCATTTGGTAAGAGACAAAGATATAGTACAGCAAAGAGACTGTTTTATTTTTTTCCCAAGTGTTATTGAGGTATAACTGACACATAGAACTGTATAAGTTTAAGGTGTATAGTATTATGATTAGACTTATATATGTTGTGAAATGACTACCACAATAAGTTTAGTTAACATCCACTAGATACAAGAAAAGAGAAGAAGAGAAGAAAATGTTCTTTTCCTTGTGATGAGAGCTCTTAGGATTTACTCTCTTAACGGCTTTCATATATACATATAGCAGTATTAGCTATGGTCGTCATGTTCTAGTGAATATTAGATCCCTAGTAGTTATTTTCCCTTAAAAATTTGTACCTTTTGGCCAGCTTCATCCAGTTCGCCCTCCCCACCCCCACCTCTGCTTTGGTAACCACAAATCTGAATTTTCCTATGTTTTTAAGAATCCACATATATCACAGATGTCTTTCTTTGTCTGACTGATTTCACTTAGCATTATGCCTTCAAAGTCCACCCATGTTGTTGCAAATAGCAGGAGATATGTATGTGTGCGTGTGTATATATATATATATATATATATATATATATGTTTCTATGTACATAATTGTGAAGATATCCTTTGAGTTAGTGCTTTTGTTTCCTTTACAGATATTGTCAGAAGTAGAATTTCTGGATCATATAGTAGCTCTATCTTTAATTTTTTTGAGGAACTTCCATACTGGAAGTTTTCCATAGTGGCTATACCAATTTACATTCCCACCAACACTGTACAATGGTTCCCTTTTCTCCACATCTTTGCCAGCATTTCTTATCTTTTGTCTTTCTGGTGTTGACCATTCTAATAGGTATTAAGTAATATCTCATTGTGGTTTTCATTTGCATTACCCTAATGATTTGTGATTTTGAGCACCTTTCCATGTACCTGTTGGCCTTTTACATATTCTCTTCGGAAAAATGTCTATTTGTGTTCTTTGCTGGATTTTAATTGGATGAGGATGGTGATTATGGTTTGCTATGGAATTGTATGATTCCTTTTATAGTTTAGATATTAACCCCTTATCAGTTTATGATTTGCAAACATTTTTTCTCATTCTGCAGGTGCCTTTTCATTTTGTTGATTGTTGCCTTATGTAGGAGCCTTTTAGTTTGATATAGTCCCTTGTTTATTTTTGATTTTGTGACTTTTGCTTTAGGTGTTGTGTCAAAAATCCTTGCCAAGATCCATGTCAAGGAGCTTTTTTCTGTTTTCTTCTAGGAATTTTATGTGATGAAAATGGCATTTTACTTCTATGGTCTTGCTCCTTAAAATCTATAACTTCAGTTATGAGAAAAAAATATCAGATAGGTTCCAGCGGGGACTGGTTATTCATTCTTTTAGAAACTTTAAATACCTACAGCTATTACTTTAGGAGTAGATAAATGTATGAGAAAAATACAAAAAATTCATCTGTATTCACACACACACCCCCAGACTTGGTCTACAACAGTGTTTATTTTTCTTTCTACCAAAACCCTGTAAAATATCCCAGATTGAATAATGGGTTAAAGAACTGTGTATAGCGGAAAGAAGGATAGTAGATGATAGATCATCATGTAGATAGTCCTTAGCAAATACAGCTGACCCTTGAATAGCACCAGGTGATAGGGGTGCTGACCCTCAGCAAAGCCAAAAACCTGAAGATAATTTACAACTGGCTCCTCAGGAGCCGGGGAGGCAGATTCAGCCAACCGGATCATGTAATACTGCAGGATGTATTGTTGAAAAATGTGTGTGGACCTGCACAGTTTAAACTTGTGTTGTTCAAGGGCCAACTGTGATGTGGTTACACCCTTGCTGCAGCTTTGTTTGCTCAGGGCGTTGTGGGTCAGAGACCTGTATCATAGTGTCTCCTCTCCTTCTCTCCCATTCCCTCTAATGTTATCTCTTCCCCTTCCCTCCTCCATCTCTCTTTTCTTTCTGTTTCCTTTTGGTCCTGGTGCTGTGACCTTATGTAGAAACCTCAAAAGACCCATCAGAGCAATAAAAGTGAGCTGCATAGCATCTCAAATTCATCCTTGCAGTGAGGAGGAAGGCCCTGGCGCCCACCCTCCTAGCTTACTCCTGTAGTGTCGCTGCGTAAATCTTCTCCAGATGCTGGTTGTGTCTGACCTTCCCTCTGAGCCTGAAAGCAAAGTCCATCTGCTGACTTGCCATTCCCACTAGACCGCTTCCCTCCAACCTGCCCTTCTCTCCGTCTTTCCCAAATCAGGAATCAGCATTTCTACCCATCTGTACCTATTTCCACAGACCTGCCAGGGTGAACTTTTCAAACACAATCCCGTCAGGCTACTTTGCTACTTAAAAACCTGCTCATAGCTTCCCCTACAATTAAAATACAGTCAGTTCTGCTATCATGCGTTTAGCATGATAAAAGCTAACTAGCTAGCTAAAGGAACAATTTTGAGCATAATGTAAGTTTCACATTTGCTTCTATATCAAAAATACAGGCAGAATGCAGGAACAGCTCCCGCTGAACGGGGCGCACCTCCGACATCCAGCAGCCCCCTCAGTTCACGGAGGGTTCCGAGCCTCACCAGCATCCCTTAGGTGCTGGCGGCTTCTCCTGGGTTTTGTGTAACCCCTTGGCCATTCCAGAAGAAAGCAGCCCTTCGCATGCCCCTTTGACCTGCGAACTTCAGGGCTTTTTAAAGGTAAAGTTTCACAGTTGTTTATTTATTTTTAGTATCTATGTAGTCTGTTGTTTAAAATATTTGATTTGGTTTTATCCTTTTTTAAAGCGTCACAGATATTTTGAGTATTTCACCTTTAGTCCTGTGTTTTCCCATATGCCCTGTGGTTTTTACTGTAGGATTTTGCACAGGACTGTGGTTTTTAAAATGTATCTCTTGTGGTATAGCAGAACTCACTGTTTCAATAATTCCTCACTTAAAAAGACTTGCTCCTTGCCTCCAGCTTGTCTTTCCAAGCTCTGCTCACACTACCCTTCCTTTGGCTCAAGGTTCTTCAGCTGTTTCCTCCCATCTCAAGCTCTCCTCCAGACTCCTTCTTTCTGCATGGAAAGTTATCCTCCCGGCTTGTCATCGGTAGTCCCATTGCTTTCCTCAGTTTTTAACTTCAACGTCACACTTTTAGGTTGGCCTTTGTCAACCACTCTCCCCACTTCAATCTCCTTCCAGTGTCTGTATCATGTTGTTTATTCCTTTTCTTCAATTTATCACACTGTGAAATTATAGGAAGTAAAAGATGATTTCCTTTTTCTGTTTACTAAATTGCAAGATCCTTAAAGATACTTCTTTATGTCTGCTTTAACCATGTCTGGTAAATGTAATATTTTCTGAATGAATGGATGAAAATGAATATTTCATCATCTTTTTGATTTACCATAAATGCTTTCACAAAAAAATCCGTATGTTTTTGAACTATAAACTCATGTCAGAAAAAAATGTTTCATGTACTGAAAAGCTTTCTCCAAAGGGAACTGTAGCATTTTACTAGAGTGAATGAACACTGAGAAAAAGGAGATACTCAGACTTTTGAAGGATTACTACACATTGGTTCTGAACTGATGCGAAATCCAGGGAAGGAAAATGCTGCTGTGGTCCATTAGTCAAAGTAGGGTGTATGGGTGGTTTTGGCCTAAATTTAAATCACTGTGGGCTCAGTAGACCTTCAGACTCCTGTTGCTATCTCCTAAGTTGCTGACTGCTTAATTTGAATAGACATGCTTGTCAGTTGGAAGCATCATCACATAGCTTCTCTGACTTATGAAGTAAAGACATTAGGTAGGAAGTCTCCTAGGACTTCCCCTTCTTGGCAGGATGGTAAGCTCAATACTGTGTCTCTGGAGAAATTGCAGGGATTGTTGCCACTACCAAGGACTTGGAAAATGCCGCTGTATTGATGTTTGTTGCATCTCTATTTCATTTGCTTGTTCGGCCTCTGTAGAAGTGGGATGGAGCTTGGAGAATGACCATCAAATAGCATACATTTAATCAAGTATTGGCTGTGCTTGCAGCTTCTGCTCAAGATGTGGCATATTTACGGAAGCAAATCAGTAAAGCATATCACAGCCTGGCATCTGGTGTGCAGCTAATGACCTGGAAAATGCTCCTCTCCCCCATGCTAATCTGTAAGAACCACAGCAATAGTTTGCTTTTGCACAGCAGGGCAGGACTTACTCTTTTGTGGTCCTACCTTAGGGCAAATGAAAGCTGCTTCTTTACTGAGGTTCTGTGATCGGATGGTTCTTGAAAAGCCTATGGCGTCTAGGTATGCACTGTGAAGACTTTGGCAAGCTCTAATAGGAGAATTATCGAGCAGATAATATAGCAAACTCATGCTTTCTTTTACAGATAGCTATCCTTTGAGAAATAACTGCAGGTTTGCTGCGTGGCCCCAGTAGAGGATGAATGTTTGATCATTGGACATCACGTGACTGGATGACCCATCATAACCAGGCATTCTCTGAGCCAGTGAGCCATCCACTTAGATATGGGCAGTAGCAACCAATTATCAAATGGAAATGGTAAAGAAGAAACTGAGCTGAGCTGAGCTTAGAAAACACAGCAAGGCAGCTGCAGGAATAGGTGCCTCAGGCTCCTGCGGCGCTACCTGCTGCTATATTGTCTTTCGCTTCCATGCCTGTGGCTTCATGGAGAATGCCTTAGGAACTTAGGACTCAGTCTGGTTTATAGATGGTTTGGTGACCTTGGTTCCCAAGGGGACATCACAATGGTTTTGTTTTCTAAATGTATTTTAATACATTTATTTACTTTCTTTAACTTAAAAATAAATTATTCGACTGCTGCTGCTGCTGCTAAGTTGCTTCAGTTGTGTCCAACTCTGTGCGACCCCATAGATGGCAGCCCACCAGGCTCCCCCATCCCTGGGATTCTCCAGGCAAGAACACCGGAGTGGGTTGCCATTTCCTTCTCCAATGCTTGAAAGTGAAAAGTGAAAGTGAAGTTGCTCAGTCGTGTCTGACTCTTGGAGACCTCATGGACTGCAGCCTACCAGGCTCCTCCGTCCATGGGATTTTCCAGGCAAGAGTACTGGAGTGGGGTGCCATTGCCTTTTCCGAAATTATTTGACTATGCCCTGCTTATTTAACTTATATGCAGAATACATCATCAGAAACGCTGGACTGGAAGAAACGCAAGCTGGAATCAAGATTGCCGGGAGAAATATCAATAACCTCAGATATGCAGATGACACCACCCTTATGGCAGAAAGTAAAGAGGAACTAAAAGCCTCTTGATGAAAGTGAAAGAGGAGAGTGAAAAGTTGGCTTAAAGCTCAACATTCAGAAAATGAAGATCATGGCATCTGGCCCCATCATTCCATGGGAAATAGTTGGGGAAACTGGAAACAATGTCAGACTTTATTTTTTGGGCTCCAAAATCACTGCAGATGGTGACTGCAGCCATGAAATTAAAAGACGCTTACTCCTTGGAAGAAAAGTTATGACCAACTTAGATAGCATATTCAAAAGCAGAGACATTACTTTGCCGACTAAGGTCCGTCTAGTCAAGGCTATGGTTTTTCTAGTAGTCATGTATGGATGTGAGAGTTGGACTGTGAAGAAGGCTGAGCGCTGAAGAATTGATGCTTTTGAACTGTGGTGTTGGAGAAGACTCTTGAGAGTCCCTTGGACTGCAAGGAGATCCAATCAGTCCATTCTGAAGAAGATCAGCCCTGGGATTTCTTTGGAAGGAATGATGCTAAAGCTGAAACTCCAGCACTTTGACTACCTCATGCGAAAAGTTGACTCATTAGAAAAGGCTCTGATGCTGGGAGGGATTGGGGACAGGAGGAGAAGGGACGACAGAGGATGAGATGGCTGGATGGCATCATTGGCTCGATGGACGTGAGTCTGAGTGATCTCCGGGAGTTGGTGATGGACAGGGAGGCCTGGCATGCTGTGATTCATGGGGTCGCAAAGAGTCGGACACGACTGAGCGACTGAACTGAACTGAACTGAATTGAACTGATGTGGTTCCTAAATTATTTTGGTACTCTGTGTAAATAAATCCCAAAGTAACATTTTATCCCAAATTCTGTATTAATAATGACACCATTAACTTTATGATAATGAACTATATCTGTAAGAATCTTAAGGTATCCTACATGTCACAGTGGTTCTATTGAACTAAGTGTTGAGACGGCCACTTGACTACTGGAGTCCTCCTGTCGCTGAACTCAGCGGTTGTGAAAGAGGTCACTCTACTGCTTGATCCCGAGTGCCGATGGGAAGCTGCATTCCTCTGATACAGCAGTGGCAGTGAGGATGTCTCAGTCTGTTTGGGCTGCTGTGACAAGATGCATGTAACTGTGTGGTTTATGAAGAACAGAAGCTTCTCACAGTTCTGGATGCTGAGAGTCTGAGGTCAGGAAGTGTCTGAGACAGGATCAGTGAGTGCCCGCTTCAGGGCTGCAAAACTTCTTGCTATGTGTAGTCTAACATGGTGGGAGGGCAGATGATCTCTCTGGGGGCCCTTTCATAAAAAGATTAATCCCATTTGTAAGGGCTCCACCCTCATGATATAATCACCTTTCAGAGGCCCTACTTCCTAATACCATTACCTTGGGCAGTAGATTTTCAACATGAATTTTGAGGGACATGAACATTCAAGCTATATCAGTTTGGAATGTAGGAAATGCTTTGGAGTTTTCTTGGTACTTCTTGTTCAGGGACAAAAGTTAATAGGAAACTAGAGAAACAAGAACAACAAAAAAAGATAGGACAACTAACTAGAGACTTAGAGCCTTCAGAAATGAAGTTTTGGTTCCCTGTGTAAGGGAGAGAATCCCAAGCAGCTGGGCCCCTGAGAACAAAGGAAATATGAATGGGATATAGAAAATAGGGGTTATAAATATCAACCAAGGCTGAAATGAGGTTTATTAGCAGCCATGGGCTTCCCTCATAGCTCAGTTGGTAAAGAAGCCACCTGCAATGCAGGAGACCTCAGTTCGATTCCTGGGTCAGGAAGATCTGCTTGAGAAGGGATAGGCTACCCACTCCAGTATTCTTGGCCTTCCCTTTTGGTTCAGCTGGTAAAGAATATGCGTGCAATATGAGAGACCTGAGTTTGGGTTGGGAAGATCCCCTGGAGAAGGGAAAGGCTACCCACTCCAGTATTCTGGTCTGGAGAATTCCATGGACTATATATAGTTCATGGGGTCGCAAAGAGTCAGACACGACTGAATGAGTTTCACTTCACTTCTTTCTTGTGGGTGTATATGTATATATACACATGTAAATTTCCTTTTCTTTAGAATCTTATGCAAATTTTGTTGGAGGTAAGCTTTCATTATAGTCTTTAGTTAACAGAATGTTTCACATATGGCTGTAGCTGAATTTTGAAGTGTAATTAACATAGCTCAGCTGCTGCTGCTGCTAAGTCGCTTCAGTCATGTCTGACTCTCTACGACCCCATAGACGGCAGCACACCAGGCTCCTCTATCCATGGGATATTCCAGACAAGAGTACTGGAGTGGGGTGCTATTGCCTTCTCCAAACGTAGCTCAGAGAGGGATATAATGACAGTTGGGACTTAGCATCCCCAAATTTCATGGGAGAGGATGAGAATGCTTTCAACTTGTCTAAAGGATGGTTCCATCATGTTAGGTGCTTACGTGGAGTTCTTTTTGTTGCTGTATGAAAGTTCAAATATATGTAAAACAAGTATGAATGGATGTTGAGTACCAAAGGGGTAGATTGGATCAGTTATGCAACTTACGTGTCTCAGGTCCAAATCCATTCTATATACTCTGCTTTGTGATGTTAGGGCTGGATTCTGCAAACAGGGTTTCCTTGCCAGTGGCTTTCTGTTACTCTGTGACAAAGGGGGCACTACAGAGAACTACAGAGCTGGAGGAGAAAGGAGAAAGGAGAAAGGAATTTCTTCCCCCCCTTTTGTTTTCCTTGTCAGTTTGGGCTGTTGTCAATATCACAAGAGCCTCCTTTCTTCAGTCTGGCAGAGGCACGTCATTCTTATAGAAGCAATTGAATTAGTTTGCAGATTTTCCAGCCTTTGCAGAATTAGGTTTAATTGTGTCCCTCTCAGACACCAGCAGCTGTCACTAAGCATCCCCTCTGAGAAGTCTGAATCCCTGCTCTGTGGGGGATCCTCTCCAAATTTAGACACCTGGTCCGGTAAGGAGCATCCTGTCTTCAGAGATCTGAATATCAGCTCCATGGGGATCCTTGTTCAAAGTTCTAATTTTAATGGTTCCGACCTCTTCCCTTTGTTCCCCTTGTTGTCCTTTCCCTAGAGGTGGTAGCTGGTAGCTGCTTCTTTTGGTTGTTAGTTTCATGACACTTTACTGTTCTTTCACTTCTTTTGAATTTTTAGTTTTTCAGTTAAAAATTCTTTACTCCGTTTAATTCTTTATACTAAATTTTCTCCATTAAAATAATGTATGTGATTTTTGTTTCCTAACAAGGATCCATCAGTATATAGAAACCACTATTGTATTAATTGATTTTAACACTGAGGAGACTTCTTAAAACATTCAGAAACTTCAGCTGAACAGTCTTTCTGAATTTACATTACTCATAAACCATTTGTTATTTTTGTAAATGTGTCTTACCATTGTTGGTCTCTTGGAGATACATGCTATTCATTATCCCTGGTTTCCGAGCAAAAGAGAATTTTAATTGATACGGTTGGTCTGAGGTTTTTCTTCTCAACCTTTTAGATTCTCTAAAGGTAATCATTCAGAATGAACTAAATTAGCATTGGGCACATGCTGACCTAGGTCTAGCAAGAAAAACATTAATGTATTTTTGAACTTTGTGTTTGATCTTTGGAACTAATAGAATAAAATAGCATATAAGTTGTTTCTGGGAAGTCAGGCTAATGGAATAGTGTTGTTTGAAACCTAAGAACAAAGTTCTCCTGTATTTATTCATCTTTATCAGCACTCTTTTAAATTATTATTATTATTTTTTATCAACATTCTTAAAACAAGAGACCAGAGCATGCACACTGTTTAGTACACCAAGACGGCGAGTAAGGGAGCCTGGGTTTGAGGCTTCCTCCCAGTTTACCAAGTGACACAGGATATGTCAACAAGACTATTCCAGTCATGGATGGGCTGAGGGTTTAGACATTCTCGTCTTGTGTTTTTGAGCAGAAACATTCAGAGTCTTCATCTGTAAGGGTCTAAGAAAGACAGGAGCTGACACTCTTCAAGGAGTTAACTAACAGACCACTATGCTACTGGAGGAAATTTCTTTGCTAGTCTCCAAACGGCTCAAATTGTCTTATCAACTCATGTGTCTCTATTTCATGGCTCCTGTATGTCAGGCCTTCTAGCTCTGATGGCTTCTGGAACACAAGGACAAGACATGATTGCTACATCCACGGAAACTGCACTGTGTACCCAAATACATAGTAGCAGTTAACATCAAACTTGGTCTGTCAATGTCTGGCTGACTGAAAGGCGAATACATGACAGGGAGATTTATTAATTTTTGTGCTTCCAAACTGCCTTCCTCCTTGCTTTTTCCTGCCTGCCCTCCTGAAAAGTTTTGCTGTACCAGCCAGACTCTGGACTTGTGAAGCAGATTCAGGAAAATGGGGTGAAAAAGGATTGCATTGTCCAAAAGGACCAAGGACATTTGCAGAGATTTTTAAAGAGATACAGACAGAGATTAGAGAACATGTTGGGGTTTGGCTCTGAGACTGTGGAATGTGTGGAATGACAGTGGCTTGGAGATGGAGGAAATAAGTATTTGAGAAGCATTCTTTGAGTTATAAATTTAGTGTCACTTTATGTTCTTAGAGAAATGCATGTAAAAATGTGAATTCCATTCAGTATGCTTTTGGTCTGAATGTGACTTCTTGCAAGGACTGAACTATATGCATGCTAAGTCGCTTCAGCTGTGTCCGACTCTTTGTGATGCTATGGACTGTAGCCCACCAGGCTTCCCTGTCCATGGGATTCTCCAGGTGAGGATGCTGGAGTGGGTTGCCATGCCCCTATATGAGTACTGATTTATTTCTGTAGGTTACTTTCAGCTTAACTCAACCTGTCCTCATACATTATTATGTTGAATTAGTGAACACCAGCATAAACAGTTTCTGTTATTTAGGTCATATCATTCAGTTGTTTAAGTTTCAGTTATGGCTCAGTGTCACTTTCTCTTCTTGCTTTCAAGCCACTGTAATAAAAAAAAAATAGGTTCTCTCCGTGGGTGTGGAGGGCAGACTGAAAAATTATATGTGGATTTTTAACTGCTTGCAAGGCAGCAGGAAGGGTGCATGTTGGTATCCCTACCCTCTTTCCCCTGTGTTCATGGGTCAACTGTACTTTGCGTTTAGCCTGGTGAGACCCAGAGAAGAGAATCCTACCATGCCGTGTCAGTCTTATCTACAGGAATTGTGAAATAATAAACCGGTGCTTTTGTAAGCCACTAAACCCTGGTGGCTCAGAGGGTAAAGCATCTGCCTGCAATGCAGGAGACCTGGATTCGATCCCTGGGTCGGGAAGATCCCCTGAAGAAGGGGAAGGCAACCCACTCCAGTGTTCTTCCTGGAGAATCCCATGGATGGAGGAGCCTGGTAGGCTACAGTCCATGGCATCGCTAAGAGTCGGACATGACTGAGCAACTTCACTTTCACTTTCAAACCTCCCTGTGCGCCAAAAACAAAAACAAAAAACAAACCACCCCCAGAAGCCAATAAAAACCAAATATGTTCTTTAAGAACATTTGGTCAAGTTAGAACAAGGGTTCTTGTACACTCAGTAAGCAGGGATTTTGGGGTACGCTCAGTCAATCTGTCTGACTTCACAACCCCATAGACTGTAGCCTGCCAGGCTCCACTGTCCATGGAATTTCCCAGGCGAGAATATTGCAGTGGGTTGCCATTGTCTACTCCATGGAATCTTCCCGACCCAGGGATTGAATTTGCATCTCTTGAGTCTCCTGCATTGGCAGGTAGAGTCTTTACCACTGTGCCCCACCTCCCGACCCAAGGATCAAACCCAGGTCTCCTGCATTGCATGTAGATTCTTTACTGTCTGAACCACCAGAGTCCAGTGAGCAGAGATTTTTAGTTTTTTTTCAAGTTTACAAACCAACATAAGTGGCTTGTAAACCGCTGTTCAGAATAGTCCATAGATTCAGTCATGTGGTAGCAAAGATTAATACCTCTGATATTCCTGTTGATTTTGTCATTAACTGGCAAATGGCTTCTTAAAAGCTAATCCCCCATATTATAGAATATCTGGATTCTGCCCTATCCCTCATTTGAATTATCTGATACCTTTATTGCTGTAGCTGCTATTACTGCTGCTGCTGATTCTGTTACCTACCGTGGCCGTGGTTGGCTAACTTTCAGAACTGCTTACAGTGTTTCAGGTACTGAGCTAAGTGCTCTACACATTATCTCATTTACGTTTATAATTGGGTAATTTCCATGCATCCGACCCTATATTTCATTTAATTCTTAATTGTTCTGGCAGGGTAGTATTTTCAGCTGTAACTCTGGAAAGTTTAACTTACTTCATTTGTTTCACAGTTAATCCATATTAGAACCAGTTTTTTAAAATGTTTAATAAAAAGCTACCACTTAAAGTATTTTTAAGTGTATAATTCAGTGACATTAAGTATATTCATGATGTTGTACAACCATCACTACTGTTTTCAGAACTTTGTCATCATCGCAAACAGCATTTCTATATGTATTAATATCTTCTTATTTCCCCTCTGCCTTCTCATTTCCCTCTACCCAACCTCTGGCAATCTCGAATCTACTCTGTGAATTTGATTAGTGTGTTAATCAGTGTTGTCCAGAGAAACAGAACCAATAGAATATATACAGACACATAAAATGAGATTTATTATAGGAATTGACTCATGCAGTTATTAAGGTTAAGAAATTCTATGATCTGTTGTCTACAAGATGAAGAGCCAGGAAAGCTGGTGGTCTATTTCAGTTCAAGGCCAAAGGCCTGAGCCATGGGGTGCCAGAGGTATACGTTCCAGTCTGAGGCTTGAGAACCAGGAGTATCCATGTTTAAAGGCAGGAGGAGATAGACACCTCTTCTCAAGCTGAGATAGTAAATTCATCTTTCCTATATCTTTTGTTTTATTATGGGCTTCCCTGGTGGCTCAGATGGTAAAGAATCTGCCTGCAATGCAGGAGATCCAGGTTCAATCCCTGGATTGGCAAGATCCCCTGGAGAAGTGAATGGCAACCCACTCCAGTATTCTTGTCTAGAGAATCCCATGGACAGAGGAGCCTGGTGGGCTACAATCCATGGGGTGACAAAGAATCAGATACAACTGAGTGACTAACACTTTCACTTGTTCTGTTAGGCCTTCAAGGGATTGGATGATCTCACCTAAATTGGGGAGGACTATGTTCCAAAAGAAAAGCAAGGAGAGATAAGAAAGCCTTCCTCAGCAATCAGTGCAAAGAAGTAGAAGAGAACAACAGAATGGGAAAGACTAGAGATCTCTGGGAAAATTAGAGATACAATGGGAGCATTTCATGCAAAGATGGGCTCAAAAAAGGACAGAAATGGTATGGACCTAACAGAAGCAGAAGGTATTAAGAAGAGGTGGCAAGAATACACAGAAGAACTATACAAAAAGGATCTTCAGGACCCAGATAACCATGATGGTGTGATCACTCACCTAGAGCCAAACATCCTAGAATCCAAAGTCAAATGGGCCTTAGGAAGCATCACAATGAACAAAGCTAGTGAAGGTGATGGAATTCCAGTTGAGCTCTTTCAAATCCTAAAAGACGATGCTGTGAAAGTGTTGCACTCAACATGCCAGCAAATTTGGAAAACTCAGCAGTGGCCACAGGACTGGAAAAGGTCAGTTTTCATTCCAATCCCAAAGAAAGGCAATGCCAAAGAATGTTCAAACTACTGCATAATTGCACTTATCTCACATGCTAGCAAAGTAATGCTCAAAATTCTTCAAGTGAAGCATCAACAGTACGTGAACCATGAACTTCCAGATGTTCAAGCTGGATTTAGAAAAGGCAGAGGAAGAGATCAAATTTCCAACATCCGCTGGATCATCGAAAAGCAAAAGAGTTCCAGAAAACACCTACTTCTGCTTTATGGACTATGCCAAAACCTTTGACTGTGTAGATCACAACAAACTGTGGAAAATTCTTAAGGAGATGGAAATACCAGACCAGCTGACCTGCCTCTTGAGCAATCTGTATGTAGGTCAAAAACAACAGAACTGTACATGGAATAACAGACTGGTTCCAAATCAGGAAAGGAGTACATCAAGGATGTATATTGTCACCCTGCTTATTTAACTTATATGCTTATTTAACATCATTCGAAATGCCAGGCTGGATGAAGAACAAGCTGGAATCAATATTGCCAGAAGAAATATCAATAATCTGAGATATGTAGATGATACCACCCTTCTGGCAGAAAATGAAGAAGAACTAAAGAGCCTTTGATGAAAGCAAAAGAGGAAGGTGAAAAGTTGGCTTAAAGCTAAACATTCAGAAAACTAAGATCATGGCATCCAGTCCCATTACTTCAGTGACAGACTCTTTTGAGGGGCTTCAAAATCACTGCAGATCATTACAGCCATGAAATTAAAAGACTCTTGCTCCTTGGAAGAAAAGCTATGACCAACCTAGACAGCATATTAAAAATCAGAGACATTACTTTGCCAACAAAGGTCCATCTAGTCTAAGCTACGGTTTTTCTAGTAGTCTTGTATGAATGTAAAGGACTGGACTATAAGGAAGCTAAGCACCAAAGAATTGATGCTTTTGAACTGTGGTGATGGAGAAGACTCTTGAGAGTCCCTTTGATTGTAAGGAGATCCAACCAGTCCATCCTTAAGGAGGTCAACCCTGAATATTATTGGAAGGACTGATGCTGAAGCTGAAACTCCAATATTTTGGCCACCTGATGTGAAGAGCCGACTCATTTGAAAAGACCCTGATGCTGGGAAAGATTCACAGCAGGAGGAGAAGGGGAGGACAGAGGATGAGATGGTTGGATGGCATCACCGACTCAATGGACATGAGTTTGAGTATGCTCCGGGAGTTGGTGATGGACAGGGAAGCCTGGTGTGCTGCAGTCCATGGGGTCGCAAAGAGTCGGACACGACTGAGTAACTGAACTGAACTGAACTGAACTGAAGTTCCTTACACAGTCTACTGATTAAAATGCTAATTTTTCCACAGACATACCCAGAAATAATGTATCAACAGATCTCTGGGCAGCCCTTAGCTCAGTTAAGTTGACACATAAAAATTAACCATCAAATCTGGTTCACTCAGCATAATGCTTACCAAGTTTATCCATCTTGCAGCATATTTTCATAATTTCATTTTTTAAAGGTAAAATAACATTCCATTTGTGTACAGCACTTTGTTTATCTTTGGGTTAATGATTTGTTTCCACCTGTGAATACTGAAAATATCTGAGTCACTGCTTTCAGTTCTTTTGGATATATAGCAGGAAGCGGAATTGCTGGATCTTACAATAGTTCTATGTTTAACCTTTTGAAGACCCTCTATATTGTTTTCTGCAATGGCTATGCCATTTTACATTACCATTAGCAGTGCACAGATTTTCCAATTTCTCCACATCCTCATCAATCTTGTTAATTGATTTTTTTTGGAACAACAGATATTATAATGGGTGTGAAGTAGTATCTTACTGTGGTTTTATGTTCTCCTAATGACTAGTGATTCTGAACATCTTTTCATGTGCTTATTGGCCATTTGTATATCTTGGTGGATATACCAATTTTTTCTGGGTGGATATACCAATTTTTTTCTTGGTGGATATATCAATTTTTCTTCTCACACTTTTAAATTGAGTTGTTTGGTTTTCCATTGTTGAGTTTTAGTTCTTTATATTCTGAAATTAATAGCTTATAAGTGATATGATTTGCAATTATTTTTCCCCTTATGTGGGTTGTCTTTTCACTCTCTTGATAGTACTCTTGGTACATAAAACTTAGTTTTAATCAAATCTAATTTATCTAGATTTTTTTGTTTCCTGTCCTTCTGGTGTCTAGAATCAGGTTTTAAAGCTTGGGGAGTTTGGGATGGACATGTACACGCTGCTGTACTTAATATGGATAACTAACAAGGGCCTCCTGTATAGCACATGGAACTCTGTTCAGTGGTATGTGGCAGCCTGGGTGGGAGGGGAGTTTGGGAAGAATGGATACATGGGGAAGAATGGATACATGTGCATGAATAGCTGGGTTTCTTCACTGTTCACCTGAAACTATCACAACATTGTTAATCAGTTATACACCAATACAAAGTAAAGTTAAAAAAAGATTTAGAAAACAAAGCTTGTTTAGTTTATTGTAAACTCAGACCATTACTCACATTTCATCTCCAAATGTAAAAGTATATTTGGAGATATGAATTTGTTTTTTTAAAAATTTTGGTACACTTTATTAACTTGGAGAAAAAGCTCCATATGTTAAAGGTGAGTTGTTTAACTCCTTTTCATTATAAATGGTATTTGCTTTAGACCTTGCCTGTCATAATATATTCAAGAGCCTATGAGAATCTAACAGAACACTTTTGCCTAGCTCCATAAGCCCTCTCAGCCAGTTGGGAATTGCAAGCATCTACTAGTAGAAGAAATGTCAAAAACAGTGGTTTAAATAAGATAGGGAGATTGCTTTCCTTTCACTTGATATGAAAGCTAGAATCAGCCAGTCTTGGATGGGGTGTGTGACTCCAGACTTCTTTCTTTTTGTTTCTCCATCATTAACTTCTCTTTTGTTTCTTCTTCTTTCAAAGATTATTCCATGATCACAAAGGGGCTCTAGTGATGACTTCTGTATTTTGCAAGGATGCAAGGGCAAAAGAAAAATGATAAGCCTTTTAAATTAGTCAGCCCTGTTTAAAGAGCTTCCCAGAAGCTCCACGCAGTGACTGCTGTTTATGTTCCACAGGTCATACTAGCAAAGGAGGCTAAAAGCTACAGAAGAATAATTCTAGTAAGGTTATGGCTGCCTTTCTTTCCTTTTCTAGTGCTTTGTATAAAGCTTGGACTTCCCAAATTATTATTGTTAGGTTGTTGATATCCTTTTATATATATATAAATGCTATGTATTGAACAGATTTCTGAAATCCTCTCACCAAAGAAAGTTAATTCTCTAAGCCATTCTTGCTAAGCCTTAAATAACATGCCTGCAAATAGCAGTGCACTCTATGCTGTCCCAACAATATAGTGGTTTATTGCAACAAAGGAGAATAGATTTTGGGTAGGCAGTTAACAGCCTTTTCCATACCCTCAGACAAAGTAGTGTAAACCCAAGCAAACCTAAGACCCCTTTGATTTGTGTTTTCTCTGGTCACATAGCAAAAATATTGCTTTCCTTTTTTCTTATCATCAAATGCTCTCTCCTTCTAATCACTTTCTACATATTGTACTACAGTGCTTAGTGTACAGATTGTCCCTAAGTCAATTTTCTGTCTTCTTTTCCCAGTTAAAATATATAAGCCACTCATTTTTTTCTTTCTCTTTAGTCATTCCTGAATCAATTGTGAATTTTCCAGGTAGATCAACTGAATGTAGGTTGGTAGGGTTCTCATATACTTAAAAGGTAGGTCTATAAGAAATCTAACTCAATTTAAAGGGAAGAATAATGGATTTGAAGAATGAAGTGCCTCTTGATTTTTAAACATCCATGAAGGTTCAGAAAGCAGGAAACTTGTTTTTTTAAATTTGTTGAAAGTCTAAATAATGGTTTAAAAAGTTTTAGTTTCCTACTTCCGTTAGCTCTCTCCAGTTCACTATACCTTCTTGTTTGCACTAAAAGGCTCAGGTTAGTTCTAATTTGAAAATTTCTTGTCCTGGGAAGGAATTATACAAGTACTCCACTCAGGATGTCTGAGTATCAAACTCCATTCTTTGTGTGGTACTCTATGACTGTAGCTTTATATCCTATGAGAGTATTTTGTTTCCCAGAAAGCCAGCAAGGGTTCTTCAGTTCAGTTCAGTCGCTCAGTCACGTCCAACTCTTTGCGACCCCATGAATCGCAGCATGTCAGGCCTCCCTGTTCATCACCATCTCCCGGAGTTCACTCAGACTCATGTCCATCGAGTCCGTGATGCCATCCAGCCATCTCATCCTTAGGAAATTATTTTTCTCACTTATACCCTGCTGCTACTGCTGCTACTGCTAAGTCAATTCAGTCATGTCCAACTCTGTGTGACCCCATAGACGGCAGCCCACCAGGCTCCCCGTCCCTGGGATCCTCCAGGCAAAAACACTGGAGTGGGTTGCCATTTCCTTCTCCAGTGCATGAAAGTGAAAAGTGAAAGTGAAGCCGCTCAGTCGTGCCCGACTCCTAGCGACCCCATGGACTGCAGCCTACCAGGCTCCTCTGTCCATGGGATTTTCCAGGCAAGAGTACTGGAGTGGGGTGCCATTGCCTTCTCTGCACTTATACCCTGAGTTACTGCTTTTTGTTGTCTCATCTGGATTTCTGCCTTTTGTTCTTTTAACTAACTCTACCCAATTCTTACTCTCAGTTTGCTTATTTCCTTGAATTTTTTGTTGTTTAGTCGCTAAGTCACAAGTCTTTGTGACCCCATGGACTGCAGAATGCCAGGCTTCACTGTTCTTCACTATCTTCCAGAGTTTGCTCAAATTCAAATCCGTTGAGTGGGTGGTGCCATCCAACCATCTCATCCTCTGGCGTCCCCTTCTTCTCTTGCCTTCAATCTTCCCCAGCATCAGAGTCTTTTCAATGAGTCAGCTCTTTGCATCAGGTGGCCAAAGTATTGGAGTTTCAGCTTCAGCATCAGTCCTTCCAATAATATTCAGGGTTGATCTCCTTTAGGATGGACTCGTTGGATCTCCTTGCAATCCAAGGGACTCTCAAGAGTATTCTCCAGCACCACAGTTCAAAAGCATCAGTTCTTATCTGTGAGGAAATGACCCTTAACTTGATTTTCATGTGAATCGTGTACACTTGGTTTTGTTGTATGTTTAAAATATTGTATATTTATTTACATTGAAGTTTTCTGTTTTTAAACTACATTTTCAGATCAGAGTCCTAAGTGAACTTGCACAGTGCTTTCATGATTGTTTATGGTTTAGTTATTTTTAAATTTTTTGTTTTGTTTTCGACTTTAACTTCATGTGGAACTGAAATGATGGCTTGAAACAAAAACGTACTAAATTTTGTAGACTTCCTAATTTTTTGACTCTTTAAAGATTTTTTTTTTTTTTACTTCTTTCTATTTACATCTCTTTTCTGGTATATTTTAATTATGCTAGTAAACAAGTCATAGCATGGCCAGATCTTATGTAGGGATTCCTTTGTTCTAGTCTCTGTTTTTCTTTTGATTTTTGTCTTAATTCCTGAAGAACTTCTGCCAAGGTTTCTACATGTTGAGCTTGAGTCTGTAAGAACTCAAACATTTTATGTATGTATGTATGTTTTTAGTAGTTTAACTGTTAATTTTTTATTGTGGTAAGAACATTTAACATGAGATTTACCTTCTTAACATTTTTTTACCTTTTTAATAATGTTTTCTTTTGAACTTTACAAGCAATCCATGTTTTTTCTTTCAGAAAATAAAAAAATGCATAAAAGTGTACAGTAAAGAAATAATAGTCAGCAGTAATCTTCAATCCCAGAGATAACCAGCATTAACATTTTGATACATTTTCTCCCAGTGTCTACATATTCGTTATAAGATTTTTTTATGTGTACCATTTTAAAAGTATTTATTGACTTTGTTACAATGTTACTTCTGTTTTTTAATATAAATTTATTTTAATTGGAGGTTAATTACTTTACAATATTGTATTGGTTTTGCCATACATCAACATGAATCTACCACAGGTATACGCATGTTCCCCATCCTGAACCCCCCTCCCTCCTCCCTCCCCATGCCATTACTTCTGTTTTATGTTTTGTTTTGTTTTTTTTTTTGCCCCAAGGCATGTGAGATCTTAACTCCCTGACCAGGGATCAAACTTGCATCTCCTATGTTAGGCCACCAAAGAAGTCCCTACACATTCTTTAAATTGATGTATAACTGACCAATAAGACTATTTAGTTCCAATGCACACTTACAGATTTGATACTTTTATACAATACAAAATGATCGTTTTGATGTGTCTAGTTATCATCTGTCACCATTCAAAGGTGTACAGTATTATTGACTGTATTCACCATGCTGTACATTTTCACCCCCATGACTCATTTATTTTGTAACTGGAAGCCTATCTCTTTAATCTCCCTCATGTGTGTCTGTCAACACCCTGCCCTCAGCAAAGACCTGCATTGTGTATCTGTTGTATTTTGTTATGTTTATTTGTTTTGATTTTTAGATTCCACAAATTTGCCTTTCTTTGACTTATTTCACTTAGCATAATACAGTCTAGGTCCATTCATGTTGTTGAAAATGGCATAATTTTCTATTTAAAAAATTTTTAAGTTAATTTTGGTTGTGCTGGGTCTTTGTTGCTCCCGAGGGCTTTCTCTAGTTGTGGCGAGCGGGGCCTACTCTCTAGTTGCGGGGTGCAGGCGTCTCGCTGTGGTGCTTCTCTTGCTGTAGAGCATGGGTCTAGGGCATGTGGGCTTCAGTAGTTGTGACACACAGGCTTAGCTGTCCTGAGGCACGTGGGGTCTTCCTGCACCAGGGATTGAACTCATGTCCCTTGCATTGGCAGGTGAAGTCTTAACCACTAGACCACCAGGGACATTGTTTATATATATATATATAAATATTTTATATATATATATTCCTACATCTTTTTCCATTCATTTATATATGGGAGCTTAGGTTACTTCCGTATCTTGGCTATTGTAAATAATTTTGCAATAAGTATGGGAGAACATGTATCTTTTGAAATTACAGTTTTTGTTTTCTTTGGAAAAATATCCAGAAGTAGGATTACTGGATCATGTGGTAGGTCTGTTTTTTTGTTTGTTTGTTTGTTTGTTTTTTGAGGAACCTCCATACTCTTTTCCATAGTAGCTGCACAAATTTACATTCCCATAAATTGTGCTTGTGGGTTCCCCTTTCTCTACATCTTTAGCAATATTTGTTACCTGTCTTTTTGATAATAGCCATCCTCTGACAAGTGTAAGGTGATATCTCATTGTGGTGTGATTTGCACTTTCCTTAAGTTTCGTGGTGTTAAGCATTTTTTTCATGTACCTTTTGGCTATCTATATATCTTCACATATGGATGTGAGAGTTGGACTGTGAAGAAGGCTGAGCGCTGAAGAATTGATGTTTTTGAACTGTGGTGTTGGAGAAGACTCTTGAGAGTCCCTTGGACTGCAAGGAGATCCAGCCAGTCCATTCTGAAGGATATCAACCCTGGGATTTCTTTGGAAGGAATGATGCTAAAGCTGAAACTCCAGTACTTTGGCCACCTCATGCGAAGAGTTGACTCATTGGAAAAGACTCTGATACTGGGAGGGATTGGGGGCAGGAGGAGAAGGGGACGACAGAGGATGAGATGGCTGGATGGCATCACTAACTCTATGGACGTGAGTCTGAGTGAACTCCAGGAGTTGATGATGGACAGGGAGGCCTGGCATGCTGTGATTCATGGGGTCGCAAAGAGTCAGACATGACTGAGTAACTGAACTGAACTGAACTGAACTGATATCTTCTTGGGACAAATGTCTGTTCAGGTCTTCTGTCCTTTTAACTTGAGCTGTTTGTGTTTTTGATATTGAGTGTATGAAGTTCTTTATATATTTTGGATATTAACCTCTTATTATATATCTCATTTTCAAATATTTTCTTCCACTTAGTATATGGATTTTTTTTTTGCTTTATTGATAGTTTCCTTTGTTGTACAAAAGTTTTATAGCTTGATGTAGTCCCATTTATTGATTTTTGTTTGTTTCCCTTGACTGAGGAGACATATCAAAAAAAGTTTGCCAAAGTCAAGGTCAAAGTACGTATTGCCATGTTTTCTTCTAGATGGTTAGTGGTTTCAGGTCTTCCATTTAAGTCTTTAATCCAGTTTGAATTTATGTTTGCTCATGGTGTGAGGAAAGTGTCTCACACCATGGATAGTTACATTCTTTTGCATGTAACTGTCCACTTTTCTCAACACCATTTATTGATGAGACTATTTACCATATATATTCTTGCCTCCACTGTTGTAAATTAATTGCCCATGTACACATGGACTTATTTCTGTGCTTCCATTTCTGTTCGATTGATCTATGTGTCTGTTTTAGTGCGAGTACCATGCTCTTTTCATTACTGTGGCTTTGCAACATAGTTTGAAATTAGGGGGCATGATACTTTCAGCTTTGCTCTTCTTTCTCAAGATCATTTTGGCTACTTGGGGTCTTTTGTGTTTCCATGCACATTTATCGCCTAGAGAATCCCATGGACAGAGGACTCTTTGGGGCTCCAATCCATACGGTTGCAAAGAGTTGGACACAACTGAAGTGACTTGAGACACATGCACACATTTTAGAATTATTTGTTCTAATTCTGTCATTAGGAAAATTAGAAAAATGTCATTGGTTATTTGAGATAAACTCAGATTGAATCTGTAGATTGCCTTGGGTAGTATGGTCATTTTAATGATATTAATTCTTCCAATTCATGAGCCCAGTATATGTTTCCATTTGTTTGTCATCTTCAGTTTCTTTTATCAGTGTCTGAGAGTTTTTTTTCAAATACCAGTCCAGTTAGGTTTATTCCTAGATATTTTATTCTTATTGATGCAACTAGTAAGACTGTTTTCTTAATATTTCTTTATGATAGTTCACTGTTAATGTACAGAAATCTGTTGCATTTTTATACATCAATTTTGTATCCTGCAAGTTTACTGAATTCATTGAGTTCTAATCATTTTTTGATACTGTCTTTAGGATTTTCCATCTTCAGTATCATGTCATCTGTAAAAATAGTTTATATTCTTTCCAGTTTGGATTCATTTCTTTTTATTGTGTGATTGCTGTGGCTAGTATTAATACTTAATATTATGTTGAATGTTTGGCTTCCCAGGTGCCGCAGAGAACCTGCCTGCCAATCAGGAGACATAAGAGACTTGGGTTGGATCCCTTGGTCAGGAGGATCCCCTGGAGGAGGTCGTGGCAACCCACTCCAGTATTCTTGCCTAAAGAATCCCATGGACAGAAGAGCCTGGCAGGCTCTTAGAGTCACAAAGAGTCGGACATGACTGAAGTAACCTAGCATGCATACATGCAAAGTGTTAAGAATGGACATCCTTGACTTGTTCCTGATTTTAGAGGAAGTGTTTCACTGTTGATTATAGTTTTAACTGTGGGCTTGCCATATGCAACCTTTGTTTAGGTATGTTCCCTCTATATCCACTTTATTGAGGATCTTTTAAAAATCATAATTGGATATTAAATTTTATCAAGAGTTTTCTGCATATATTGGGATGATCATGCAATTTTCATTCTTCAGTTTGTCAGTGTGGCATATCACATTGATTTGCAAATACTGATTTGCATCCATAGAATAAATCCCACTTGATCATGGTGTATGATTCTTTTATTGTTAGACTCAGGTTGCTAATATTTTGTTGAGGATGTTTGCTTCTATGTGCATCTGTGATATTGGTCTGTAATTTTTTCCCTTGTGACTATCTATCTTGTTTTCAAGTGATGCTTACCTCCTAGAATGAGTTTGAAAGCATTATTTTCATACAGTTTCTTGGAATCGTTTAAAAATGAGAATAGGTGTTCTCTAAATGCTTAGTAGAATTCATTTGTGAAGCTATTTGGTTCAGGAATTTTATTTTGGAGGAGTTTTAAAAATTATGATTCAATTTCATTACTGGTAATTGGTCTGTTTATATTTGCTGTTTCTTCCTGGTTCATTCTTGGGAGATTTTGTATTTCTAGGAATTTGTCAATTTTATTGGTGCATAATTATTCACAGTATTCTCTTATGATCCTTTTAACATCTGTGGGTTTGGTTATAATTTCTCATTTTTCATTTCTGTTTTTATTTGTGCTCTCTTCTTATAGATGAATATAGATAAAGGTTTACCAATTTTTTGTTCCTCTTAAAGAACCAACTTTTAGTTTCATTGATCTTTTCTATTGATTTTTAATCTCCTTCTTTTTCTATTTATTTATTATTACTATTTTTATTTATTTATTTTTTAAAGCCAGAGATTTCTATAAAGTTTATTTATTTTTTTAAATTTTACTTCACAATACTGTATTGGTTTTGCCATACATCAACATGAATCAGCCACGGGTGTACATGAGTTCCCAATCTTGAACCCTCCTCCCACCTCCCTCCCCGTATCATCTCTCTGGGTCATCCCAGTGCACCAGCCCCAAGCATCTTGTATCCTGCATCGAACCTAAACTGGTGATTCATTTCTTACATGATATTATTATTTTTTTTGTTGATGCTTTTTTCTTTTTTTAATTATTATTTTACTTGAGAGGCAGAGGGTGGGATGATTTGGGAGAATGGCATTGAAACATATATAATATCATATAAGAAATGAATCGCCAGTCTAGGTTTGATGCAGGGTGCAGGATGCTTGGGGCTGATGTACTGGGATGATGCAGAGGGATGGTGTAGGGGCAGAGGTGGGAGGGGGTGCAGGATTGGGAACATGTGTACACCCATGGCGGATTCATGTTGATTTTTAGTCTCTTTTTCATTTTCTGCTGTGAACGTTATGATTCCTTTACTTTTACTAATGATAAATCTGGCTAAAGGTTTATCAATTTTGCCTATCTTTTAAAAGAACTAGCTCTTAGTTTCATTGATCCTTTCTGTTTTCTTAGTCTCTATTTCATTTCCATTATCATCTTTATGATTCCTTTCCTTTCACTAATTTTTGATTTTGTTTATTCTTATTTTTTAGTTGCTTTTACCATTATAAACTTCCCTCTTAGACCTGCTTTTGTGGCATCCCAAGGACTACTTTATGACCAACCTAGATAGCATATTCAAAAGCAGAGACATTACTTTGCCGACTAAGGTCCGTCTAGTCAAGGCTATGGTTTTTCCTGTGGTCATGTATGGATGTGAGAGTTGGACTGTGAAGAAGGCTGAGTGCTGAAGAATTGATGCTTTTGAACTGTGGTGTTGGAGAAGACTCTTGAGAGTCCCTTGGACTGCAAGGAGATCCAACCAGTCCATTCTGAAGGAGATCAGCCCTGGGATTTCTTTGGAAGGAATGATGCTAAAGCTGAAACTCCAATACTTTGGCCACCTCATGCGAAGAATTGACTCATTGGAAAAGACTCTGATGCTGGGAGGGATTGAGGGCAGAAGGAGAAGGGGACGACAGAGGATGAGATGGCTGGATGGCATCACTGACCTGATGAACATGAGTTTGAGTGGACTGTGGGAGTTGGTGATGGACAGCGAAGCCTGGCGTGCTGCGATTCATGGGGTCGCAAAGAGTTGGACACGACTGAGCGACTGAACTGAACTGAAGAACTGCTTTATTCTTTCTTTCAGTTTTATTGAGATATAATTGACATCCAGCACTGTCTATGTTTAAGATGTAGAGCACAATGATTTGACTTACATACATCATGAAATGATTACCACTAAAAGTTTAGTGAACATCCATCATCTTATATAGATACACAATAAAAGAAATAGAAACAAATTGTTTTACTTGTGCTGAGAGCTCTTAGAACTTGCTCCTTTAACAGGTTTCATATAGAAAATTCAGCAATATACCCAAAGATTTTAGATTGCTTTGTTTTTGTTCCCATTTGTCTCCAGCTGTTTTTTATTTCCTCCTTAATCTCCTCAATGCTCTGTTGGTTATTTAATTGCATGTTGTTTAGCCTCCATGTGTTTGTGTTTTTTGCAGCTTTTTCTTATAGTTGATTTCTAGTCTCATAATATTGTGGTTGGAAAGGACACTTGGTATTTCAGTTTTCTTAAATTTACTGAGACTTTTTGTGGCATAGCGTATATTTTTTGCTGGAGAATGTCTATGTGCACTTGAAAATAATGTGTATTCTGCTGCTTTGGAATGAAATATTCCAGGTGTATTTGATAAGTCCATCACATGTAAGTGTTTTCTAAGACCAGAGTTTCCTCATTAATTTTCTACCTGAGTGATCTGTCTGTTGATGTAATTGGAGTGTTAGTCTTCTACTATTGTTACTGTCTGTTTCTCCACTTATATCCCTTAATATTTGCTTTTGGTATTTAGGTGCTCCTGTTTGCTTTATGTATTTATGTGCTTCTATGTTGGGTGCATGCTTATTTATAATTGTCATATCTTCTTGGATGTATCCCTTGATCATTATGTAATGAATTTTTGTCTCTCATCGCAATTTTTGTATTAAAGTCTATTTGGTCTCATATAAACATTGCTACTCCATCTCTTTTTGCATTCTCTTTGCATGTAATGCTTTTATCCATGCCATCATTTTTGATTTGTGTGTCTTGAGGTCTGAAGTGAGGCTCTTATAGTGAGCATAGATACATAGATCTTTCTTTTTCAAAATCTATTCAGTCACTTTTTGTCATTTGAGCATTTAGGCCATTTGTATTTAAAGTACTTATTGATAGGAATGTACTTATTATCACTCTATTTATGGTTTTGGGTTGTTTTTCTAGTTCTTTTTTTGTTCCTTCCTTTTTTTTCCCTCTTCTTTTATTTATGATTTGGTGACTACCTTAGCATTATGTTTGTATTCCTTTTTCTATATGTATATGTTGTAGGTTTTTGGTTGTGGTTACCATGAGGTTTATGTTAGCAATATATATAATTATTTAAAGTTGGTGATCTCGAGTTCAAATGTATCTCAGCTCTGCATTTTTACCCTTACACCCATGTTTAATGTTTTTGACATCATATTTTGTATCTTTTTGTATCCCTTAACTGATTTTTATGGATATAGATAATTTTACTAGTTTTGTGTTTTAATCTTATACTAGCTTTATACATGGTTGATCTATTAACTTTACTACATATTTGCCCATACAAGTAAGACTTTTCCTTTCATAATTTTCATATATCTAGTTGTAGTCTTTTCATTTTCATTTTGAAATGTTCCTTTAATGTTTATTGTAAAGGTGGTTTGATGGTGCTGAACTCTTTTAGCTTTTGCTTATCTATAAAACTTTTTATTTCTTCTTAAAATATGAATGATAGAATTGCCAGGTTGAGTATTCTTGTTTTTATATTTTTTTTCTTTTCATCACTTTAAATATATTATACCATTCCCTACTGGTCTTCAGATTTTTTGCTGAAAAATTAACTGAAAGTCTTATGGGAATTCTCTTGTACTAGCTAGTTGTTTTTGTGTTGTTACCTTTAGTATTCTCTCTTTATTCTTAATTTTTACTATTTTAATTATGGTGTGTCTTAGTGTGGACCTCTGAGTTCACCTTGTTTGAAATTCTCTGTGCTTCCTAGATCTATTTGTCTGTTTCTTCTTCCAAGTGAGGTAAGTTTTCAGCCATTGCATCTTCACTTATGTTCTCTGCCCCCTTTTCTCTTTCTTCTCTTTCTGGGACCTATATAGTTCAGTGACTCAGTTGTGTCCAACTCTTTGCAGACCCATATAATGTGAATGTTCTTATGCTTGATGTCATCCCAGTGGTCTCTTACACTATCCTCATTTAAAAAATCATTTTAGGAACTTCCCTGGTGGTCTAGTGGCTAAGACTCTATACCCTCAATGCAGGGGTCTCAGATTCAGTCTCTGGTCAGGGAACTAGATCCCATGTGCTGCAACTAAGGCCCAATGCAGCCAAATAAATAAAATAAAAATAAATGTTAAAAATTGCTTTAAAAATAAAATAATATAATCATTTAATATTTTCTATTCAGCTTGGGTGATTTCACTACTCTCTTCTAGTTTACTAATCTATTCCTCTGTATCATCTCATCTACTACTTCTAGTGTATTTTAATATTTCAGTTATATTATTCAGCTCTGTTTGGTCCCTCTTTATGTTTTCTAATTCTTTGTTAAACTTTTTTTTTTCCTGTTAAGAGTTGGTTTATTTTCATTCAGGAATAACTGTGGTCAGCTTTCATTCACTGTGTTAACTTCTGCTTCCAAGTTTGTTAAGCATCTGTATTACCTTGAACTCTTTATTGCATAGATTGCTTACCTCCACTTTCCTTAGGTTTTTTTTTTTTCCCCCCCTGTGGTTTTATCTTATTCCTTTGTTTGGAAAATATTCCTCCATTGCCTCATTTGACCTGTTTTTTTTTGTTTTTTTTTCTTGTATGTTCAGTTCAATTCAGTCGCTCAGTCGTGTCTGACTCTTTGCGACCCCATGAATCACAGTATACCAGGCATCCCTGTCCATCAACAACTCCTGGAGTTCGCTCAGACTCACGTCCATCGAGTCAGTGATGCCATCCAGCCATCTCATCCTCTGTCGCCTCCTTCTCCTCCTGCCCCCAATCCCTCCCAGCATCAGAGTCTTTTCCAATGAGTCAACTCTTCGCATGAGGTGGCCAAAGTACTGGAGTTTCAGCTTTAGCATCATTCCTTCCAAAGAACGCCCAGGGCTGATCTCCTTCAGAATGGACTGGTTGGATCTCCTTGCAGTCCAAGGGACTCTCAAGAGTCTTCTCCAACACCACAGTTCAAAAGCATCAATTCTTTGGTGCTCAACTTTCTTCACAGTCCAACTCTCACATCCATACATGACCACTGGAAAAACCACAGCCTTGACTAGACGGACCTTTGTTGGCAAAGTAACGTCTCTGCTTTTGAATATGCTATCTAGATTGGTCATAAATTTTCTTGTTAGGTTGGTATATTTCCCAGTTTTGGAGAAGCAGTGTTAACGTGGATAATGTCTTAGATCCAGCAGCATTCTCCCTTCTTGTCAGCAGAGCTGTGTGCTGTAGAAGGGCCTCTGTGCAGGTTGCATGGCCCTGCTCTTTTGGTGGCCTGACTACTGTGGGTGTGCTGGTAAGCAGCCTGGCCCCTGGCTCTGTGGCTCCCAGGTCCTGCCCAGAGCGGAAGCTGCTGATGTCTGTGTCAAGGCTGCATTCTGGCACAGCTGGCACTCAGTCTGGAGAGTGCCGGTCTTGTGCTGGGGAGGATGATGGGTCCTGTGTGAGCAGCTGCAGGGTCTGGTGTGTACTCACTGGGGGCATGGCTGATTCTCAGGCAAGTGGAAGGGAGTCCTGGGGCTGGTGTTTCCAGCTGGTGGGTGGTGTCAGGACTCAGGGAGGTCCTTTGCCTTGCACTGGTCTGCAAGTGGGTGAGTCTGGGTCCCAACCTGCTGGTGTGTGGGGCTGTGTCCCCACACATCTGGCTGCTTGACCTGCATTTCCATTAAGGTAGCTGTGTGACCTGGCTCTTGGTGTGCTTGGCCTGCTGGGTCCTGGAACTGATGTTGACTGACTGGTATGAGTCTTGACTATATCACATTGCTGCCCCTCCTACCCATCCTGTTGTGGTTTCTTCTTTATATCTTTGGTTGCAGAAAATGTTTTCTGTGGCCTTCAGGTCATTCTGATTGATAGTCGCTCTGTGTGTGTGCTAAGTCACTTTATTTGTATTCAGCTCTTTGTGATCCTGTGGACTGTAGCTCGCCAGGCTCCTCTGTCCAAGGAATTCTCCAGGCAAGAATACGGGAGTGGGTTGCCATGCCTCCTTCAGGGGGGTCTACTTGACCCAGGGTCAAACCCCATCTCTTTTGTCTCCTGCATTGCCGAGCGAATTCTTTACCACCAGTGCCACCTGATGGTTATAATTTTGCTGTGTCCATGGGAGGAGTTGAGTTCAGGGTTTTCCTGCCCTGCCGCCTTGACTGCTCCCCCTTGACAAATTCTTAAGTATTCTGTACAACGTTTTTAACTATAGGCATACTGGTACCTGGAAATTAACCATACTGCATAACCAGGACTTTATACCCCTTCAGTAGCAACTTCTTTTTTACCTCTCTCAGCCTTTGGCAGGCAACATTCTACTCTCTACATCTGTGTATTTGGTTATTTTATACCTCTTTTAAGTGGGATCATGTGGCATGTGTCGTTCTGTCATGGCTAATTTCACATGGCATAATTTCCTCCAGGTTCATTCATATTGTCATAGATGGAAGAATTTCTTCTTTTTATTGAAGTGTAGTTGATTTGTGATATTAGCTTCAGGTGTACAGCAAAGTGATTCATATATATATATATACTATTTTTTCAGATTCTTTTCTTATATAGTTTTTATAATATATTGAGTAGAGTTCCCTGTGCTATACAGTAGGTCACTGTTATTTATCTATTTTATATGTAGTAATAGACATATGTTAGTCTCAAATTCCTAATATATATCCCTTCAGTTCAGTTTAGTTCAGTCGCTCAGTCTTGTCCCACTCTTTGCGACCCCATGAATCGCAGCACACCAGGCCTCCTGTCCATCACCAACTCCCGGAGTTCACTCAGACTCACGGCCATTGAGTCAGTGATGCCATCCAGCCATCTCATCCTCTGTCGTCCCCTTCTCCTCCTGCCTCCAATCCTCCCAGTATCAGAGTCTTTTCTAATGAGTCAATTCTTCTCATCAGGTGGCCAGAGTACTGGAGTTTCAGCTTAGCATCATTCCTTCCAAAGAACACCCAGGGCTGATCTCCTTCAGAATGGACTGGTTGGATCTCCTTGTTGTCCAAGGGACTCTCAAGAGTCTTCTCCAACACCACAGTTCAAAAACATCAATTTTCGGCACTCAGCTTTCTTCACAGTCCAACTCTCACTTCCATACATGACTACTGGAAAAACCATTGCCTTGTCTAGATGGACCTTAGTCGGCAAAGTAATGTCTCTGCTTTTGAATATGCTATCTAGGTTGGTCATAACTTTTCTTCCAA
Source organism: Ovis aries (assembly GCF_016772045.2). NCBI lineage: Eukaryota > Metazoa > Chordata > Mammalia > Artiodactyla > Bovidae > Ovis > Ovis aries. Next base: position 3,978,273 of record NC_056059.1, read on the forward strand.
GGAGTAAGCGTCCTTAATTTCATGTCTGCAATTACCATCTGCAGTGATTTTGGAGCCCCCAAAATAAAAGTCTGACACTGTTTCCCATCTATTTCCTATGAAGTGATGGGACCGGATGCCATGATCTTCGTTTTCTGAATGTTGAGCTTTAAGCCAACTTTTCACTCTCCTCTTCACTTTCATCAAGAGGCTTTTAGTTCCTCTTTACTTTCTGCCATAAGGATGATGTCATCTGCATGTCTGAGGTGATTGATATTTCACCTGGGAATCTTGATTTCAGTTTCTGTTTCTTCCAGTCCAGCGTTTCTCATGATGTACTCAGCACAGAAGTTAAATAAGCAGGGTGACAATATACAGCCTTGACGTACTCCTTCCCCTATTTGGAACCAGTCTGTTGTTCCATGTCCAGTTCTAACTGTTGCTTCCTGACCTGCATACAGATTTCCCCTTTGATAACCATAAGAGGATCAGAAGACATTTCTCTGACAGTCAGTGCACAGTTGTGCAATTTTTATCTTAATTTTTGTTGGATTAAGCTTTACAATGTTTTATAAGTTCCGAGTGTAGAGCAAAGTGAATCAGCTATAAATGTGTGTGTGTGTGTGTGTGTGTGTGTGTGTGTGTGTGTGCGTGTGCGTGTATCCCCTCTTTTGGGATTTCATTCTCACTTAGGTGACCATGTGTGAGCTACACCATGGGTTCTCAGTGCTTTTATACACAGCATCGATAGAGTATATATGTCAACTCCAGTCTCACAGCTCATCCCCTGCCTTTCCCTCCTTGGTGTCCATACAGTTGTTCTCTGCATCTGTGTCTCTATTTTTGCTTTGCAGACAGGATCATACCAGCATCCATGCCATTGTCTGTATTCCACATATATGCATTAATATACAGTATTTGTTCTCTTTCTGCTTCACTCTGTGTGACAGTCTCTGGGTCCATCCACATCTCTACAAATGAACCAATTCCGTTCCTTTTTTTTTTGTTTGTTTTGTTTTTTATTCTTTAAATTTTAAAATCTTTAATTCTTACATGCATTCCCAAACATGAACCCCCCTCCCACCTCCCTCCCCATAACATCTTTCTGGGTCATCCCCATGCACCAGCCCCAAGCATGCTGCATCCCGCGTCAGACACAGACTGGCGATTCAATTCACATGATAGTATACATGTTAGAATGCCATTCTCCCACATCATCCCACCCTCTCCCTCTCCCTCTGAGTCCAAAAGTCCGTTATACACATCTGTGTCTCTTTCCCTGTCTTGCATACAGGGTCGTCATTGCCATCTTCCTAAATTCCATATATATGTGTTAGTATACTGTATTGGTGTTTTTCTTTCTGGCTTACTTCACTCTGTATAATCGGCTCCAGTTTCATCCATCTCATCAGAACTGATTCAAATGAATTCTTTTTAACGGCTGAGTAATACTCCATTGTGTATATGTACCACAGCTTTCTTATCCATTCATCTGCTGATGGACATCTAGGTTGTTTCCATGTCCTGGCTATTATAAACAGTGCTGCGATGAACATTGGGGTACATGTGTCTCTTTCAATTCTGGTTTTTGTGTGTATGCCCAGCAGTGGGATTGCTGGGTCATAAGGTAGTTCTATTTGCAATTTTTAAGGAATCTCCACACTGTTCTCCATAGTGGCTGTACTAGTTTGCATTCCCACCAACAGTGTAGGAGGGTTCCCTTTTCTCCACACCCTCTCCAGCATTTATTGCTTGCAGATTTTTGGATCGCAGCCATTCTGACTGGTGTGAAGTGGTACCTCATTGTGGTTTTGATTTGCATTTCTCTAATAATGAGTGATGTTGAGCATCTTTTCATGTGTTTGTTAGCCATCCGTATGTCTTCTTTGGAGAAATGTCTATTTAGTTCTTTGGCCCATTTTTTGATTGGGTCGTTTATTTTTCTGGAATTGAGCTGCATAAGTTGCTTGTATATTTTTGAGATTAGTTGTTTGTCAGATGCTTCATTTGCTATTATTTTCTCCCATTCAGAAGGCTGTCTTTTCACCTTGCTTATATTTTCCTTTGTTGTGCAGAAGCTTTTAATTTTAATTAGATCCCATTTGTTTATTTTTGCTTTTATTTCCAGAATTCTGGGAGGTGGATCATAGAGGATCCTGCTGTGATTTATGTCTGAGAGTGTTTTGCCTATGTTCTCCTCTAGGAGTTTTATAGTTTCTGATCTTACATTTAGATCTTTAATCCATTTTGAGTTTATTTTGTGTACGGTGTTAGAAAGTGATCTAGTTTCATTCTTTTACAAGTGGTTGACCAGTTTTCCCAGCACCACTTGTTAAAGAGATTGTCTTTACTCCATTGTATATTCTTGCCTCCTTTGTCAAAGATAAGGTGTCCATATGTGTGTGGCTTTATCTCTGGGCTTTCTATTTTGTTCCATTGATCTATATGTCTGTCTTTGTGCCAGTACCATACTGTCTTGATGACTGTGGCTTTGTAGTAGAGCCTGAAGTCAGGCAAGTTGATTCCTCCAGTTCCATTCTTCTTTCTCAAGATTGCTTTGGCTATTCGAGGTTTTTGTATTTCCATACAAATCTTGAAATTATTTGTTCTAGTTCTCTGAAGAATGTGGCTGGTAGCTTGATAGGGATTGCATTGAATTTGTAAATTGCTTTGGGTAGTATACTCATTTTCACTATATTGATTCTTCCGATCCATGAACATGGTATATTTCTCCATCTATTAGTGTCCTCTTTGATTTCTTTCATCAGTGTTTTATAGTTTTCTATATATAGGTCTTTAGTTTCTTTAGGTAGATATATTCCTAAGTATTTTATTCTTTTCGTTGCAATGGTGAATGGAATTGTTTCCTTAATTTCTTTTCTACTTTCTCATTATTCGTGTATAGGAATGCAAGGGATTTCTGTGTGTTGATTTTATATCCTGCAACTTTACTATATTCATTGATTAGCTCTAGTAATTTTCTGGTGGAGTCTTTAGGGTTTTCCATGTAGAGGATCATGTCATCTGCAAACAGTGAGAGTTTTACTTCTTCTTTTCCAATTTGGATTCCTTTTATTTCTTTTTCTGTTCTGATTGCTGTGGCCAAAACTTCCAGAACTATGTTGAATAGTAGCGGTGAAAGTGGACACCCTTGTCTTGTTCCTGACTTTAGGGAAATGCTTTCAATTTTTCACCATTGAGGATAATGTTTGCTGTGGGTTTGTCATAGATAGCTTTTATTATGTTGAGGTATGTTCCTTCTATTCCTGCTTTCTGGAGAGTTTTTATCATAAATGGATGTTGAATTTTGTCAAAGGCCTTCTCTGCATCTATTGAGATAATCATATGGTTTTTATTTTTCAATTTGTTAATGTGGTGAATTACATTGATTGATTTGCGGATATTGAAGAATCCTTGCATCCCTGGGATAAAGCCCACTTGGTCATGGTGTATGATCTTTTAATGTGTTGTTGGATTCTGATTGCTAGAATTTTGTTGAGGATTTTTGCATCTATGTTCATCAGAGATATTGGCCTGTAGTTTTCTTTTTTGTGACATCTTTGTCAGGTTTTGGTATTAGGGTGATGGTGGCCTCATAGAATGAGTTTGGAAGTTTACCTTCCTCTGCAATTTTCTGGAAGAGTTTGAGTAGGATAGGTGTTAGCTCTTCTCGAAATTTTTGGTAGAATTCAGCTGTGAAGCCATCTGGACCTGGGCTTTTGTTTGCTGGAAGATTTCTGATTACAGTATCAATTTCCGTGCTTGTGATGGGTCTGTTAAGATTTTCTATTTCTTCCTGGTTCAGTTTTGGAAAATTGTACTTTTCTAAGAATTTGTCCATTTCTTCCACATTGTCCATTTTATTGGCATACAACTGCTGATAGTAGTCTCTTATAATCCTTTGTATTTCTGTGTTGTCTGTTGTGATCTCTCCATTTTCATTTCTAATTTTATTGATTTGATTTTCTCTCTTTGCTTCTTGATGAGTCTGGCTAATGGTTTGTCAATTTTATTTATCCTTTCAAAGAACCAGCTTTTGGCTTTGTTGATTTTTGCTATGGTCTCTTTTGTTTCTTTTGCATTTATTTCTGCCCTAATTTTTAAGATTTCTTTCCTTCTACTCACTCTGGGGTTCTCCAACTCTTCCTTTTCTAGTTGCTTTAGTTGTAGAGTTAGGTTATTAATTTGACTTTTTTCTTGTTTCTTGAGGTATGCCTGTATTGCTATGAACTTTCCTCTTAGCACTGCTTTTATAGTGTCCCACAGGTTTTGGGTTGTTGTGTTTTCATTTTCATTAGTTTATATGCATATTTTGATTTCTTTTTGATTTCTTCTGTGATTTGTTGGTTATTCAGAAGTGTGTTGTTCATCCTCCATATGTTGGAATTTTTAATAGTTTTCTCCTGTAATTGAGATCTAATCAATGCATTATGGTCAGAAAAGATGCTTGGAATGATTTCGATTTTCTTGAATTTATCAAGTTTAGATTTATGGCCCAGGATGTGATCTATCCTGGAGAAGGTTCCATGAGCACTTGAAAAAAGGTGAAATTCGTTGTTTTGGGGTGAAATGTCCTATAGATATCAATTAGGTCTAACTGATCTAATGTATCATTTAAAGTTTGCGTTTCTTTGTTAATTTTCTGTTTAGTTGATCTGTCCATAGGTGTGAGTGGGGTATTAAAGTCTCCCACTATTATTGTGTTATTGTTGATTTCCCTTTCATACTTGTTAGCATTTGTCTTACATATTGCGGTGCTCCTATATTGGGTGCATATATATTTATAATTGTTATATCTTCTTCTTGGATTGTTCCTTTGATCATTATGTAGTGGCCTTCTTTGTCTCTTTTCACAGCCTTTGTTTTAAAGTCTATTTTATCGGATATGAGTATTGCCACTCCTGCTTTCTTTTGGTCTCTATTCGCGTGGTATATCTTTTTCCAGCCCTTCACTTTCAGTCTGTATGTGTCCCTTGTTTTGAGGTGGGTCTCTTGTAAGCAGCATATAGAGGGTCTTGTTTTTGTATCCATTCGGCCAGTCTTTGTCTTTTGGTTGGGGCATTCAACCCATTTACGTTTAAGGTAATTATTGATAAGTATGATCCCGTTGCCATTTACTTTATTGTTTTGGGTTCGGGTTTATACACCCTTTCGTGTTTCCTGTCTAGAGGATATCCTTTAGAATTTGTTGGAGAGCTGGTTTGGTGGTGCTGAATTTTCTCAGCTTTTGCTTGTCTGTAAAGCTTTTGATTTCTCCTTCGTATTTGAATGAGATCCTTGCTGGGTACAGTAATCTGGGCTGTAGGTTATTGTCTTTCATCACTTTAAGTATGTCTTGCCATTCCCTCCTGGCCTGAAGAGTTTCTATTGACAGATCAGCTGTTATCCTTATGGGAATCCCCTTGTGTGCTATTTGTTGTTTTTCCTTGCTGCTTTTAATATTTGTTCTTTGTGTTTGATCTTTGTTAATTTGATTAATATGTGTCTTGGGGTGTTTCGCCTTGGGTTTATCCTATTTGGGACTCTCTGTGTTTCTTGGACTTGGGTGATTATTTCCTTCCCCATTTTAGGGAAGTTTTCAACTATTATCTCCTCAAGGATTTTCTCATGATCTTCTGTCTGTCTTCTTCTTCTGGGACTCCTATAATTCGAATGTTGGAGCGTTTCATATTGTCCTGGAGGTCTCTGAGATTGTCCTCGTTTCTTTTAATTCGTTTTTCTTGTTTCCTCTCTGATTCATTTATTTCTACCATTCTATCTTCTATTTCACTAATCCTATCTTCTGCCTCCGTTATTCTACTATTTGTTGCCTCCAGAGAGTTTCTGATCTCATTTATTGTGTTATTCATTATATTTTGACTCTTTTTTATTTCTTCTAGGTCCTTGTTAAACCTTTCTTGCATCTTCTCAATCCTTGTCTCTAGGCTATTTATCTGTGTTTCCATTTTGATTTCAAGATTTTGGATCATTTTCACTATCAATATTCGGAATTCCTTCTCCGGTAGATTCCCTACTTCTTCCTCTTTTGTTTGGTTTGGTGGGCTACTCTCCTGTTCCTTTACCTGCTGAGTATTCCTCTGTCTCTTCATCTTGGTTATATTGCTGGGTTTGGGGTGGCCTTTTTATATTCTGATAATTTGTGGAGTTCTCTTTATTATGGAGCTTCCTCACTTTGGGTGGGGTTCTATCAGTGGCTTGTCAAGGTTTCCTGGTTAGGGAGGCTTGTGTTGGAGTTTTGGTGGGTGGAGCTGGGTTTCTTCTCTCTGGAGTGTAGTGGAGTGACCCGTAATGGGTTATGAGACATCAAAGGTTCGGGGATAATTTTGAGCTGCCTGTATATTGAGGCTCAGGGGAGTGTTCCTGTGTTGCTGGAGAATTTGGGTGGTATGTCTTGTTTTGGAACTTGTTGGCCCTTGGGTGGAGCTTGGTTTTGGTGTAGGTATGAAGGCATTTGATGAGCTCCTATTGCTTAATGTTCCCTGAATTCAAGAGTTCTCTAATGTTTTCCGACTTTGGGTTTAAGCTTCCTGCTTCTGGTTTTCAGTTTTATTTTTACAGTAGCCTCTAGACTTCTCCATCTATACAGCACCGATGATAAAACATCTAGGTTAGAGATGAAAAGTTTCTCCACATTGAGGGACACTCAGAGAGGTTCACTGAGTTACAAGGAGAAGAGAAGATGGAGGGGGTAGTTAGAGGTAACTGGAATGAGATGTGGTGAGATCAAGAGAGGAGAGAGAAAGCTAGCCAGTAGTCACTTCCTTAAGTCACTTCCTTATATGGGATCTATAGTCTGGACCGCTCAGAGGTATTTACAGAGTTATACGGGGAAGAGGAGACGGAGGAAGTAGACAGAGGTGACCAGGAGGATAAGAGAGAGGAATGAGTAGGAGAGACAAATCCTGCCAGTAACCAGTTCCTTAGGTGTTCTCTACCGTCTGGAACACAGAGATTCACAGAGTTGGATAGAGAAGAGATGGGGGAGAAAAGAGACAGAGGCCACCTGGTGGAGAAAAAGGAGAGTCCAGAGGAGGAGAGAGTGGTCAAGCCAGTAATCTCGCTCTCAGGTAAACTTGGGTAGTGAAGTTTGGGTTTTAAATGTACAAAATTGACAACAAAACCTAAGAGCTAAGATTAAAAATCTGGAGTAGAGGTTGGATTTTCAAAGATACAATATTAAAGAAAAGCAGAAGGAAAAAGGAAGAAAAGAAAAAAAAGAATTATTAAAAACCAAACAAACAAACAAAAAAACAAAACAAAACACCAACAACCATCCAAAGAGTATATACGGTGTTTGTAAAAAAAAAAAGTTTTTTTTTTTTTTAAATAGTAATACTCGGTTATAGAGATAAAAATTAGAGGAGAAATAGAAGACTTAACAATTAAAAAAAGCTCGGAAAAAAAGGGAAAAAAAAAGCAAAAAGCAAAAAAAAAAAAAGAATGATTTTAAAAATATTAAAAATTAAAAATATATCTGGCTCTTCTCTGATGTTATGGGCCGTGTGGGCTCACTTCCAAGGTGGTTCCCTCTGTTTAACTTCTTCTGTTTGCTGGTTTTTAGGCTCACTAGTTCAGTCGCGCTGTGGGAGGGGGATGCTGTGCATCAAATAGCACTGTCGTGTTCACACAGTATCTCTGCCCCGCTGTCCTTCCTCGCGGCGCACAAACCGCTCCGGCTCTACGATGCTCAGCCGGAAACCGTCTGGGGCCGGCCCTAGGCTGCGTGCACTTCCCCGGTCCAAGCCGCTCAGGTTCGGCCCTCAGGCAGCCCTCAGAGGCACAAATGCGGCTGGGACTGCTTTGTGCCCTTCCCAGAGTCCTTGACGCTGCGGCTTGTCACCTTTTCTGCTGCTGCTCAGCTCTCTGGGTGGACCGCTGGCGCACCCTGTGAGGCAAACTGTGACTGTCCAGCACCCCAGAAGTCTTAGCAAAGGAGCCTGCTTGCAGTTAGGTAAGTAAAGTCTCCGGGTCTGTAATTGCCCTTTCCAGTACGGCTCTGGCTGCCTGTCCCCGGTGGGAATGGTCTGCAGCCGGCTTTTCCGTCCTTTGTTCTGTGCTCAGTCCTGGCGGTGTCTTATGTTCGAGCTTTTTGTGTCTATCCCACAGTCTGGTTTGCTAGCCCAAGTTAGATCGTTGTGTGTGGGGCGTTCCTGCCCGATTCTTGCAAAGCTCTGCAGCCCACGCCTCCCGCGCGTCCCTGCCCTGCCCCCACTTCCCAATGGCGGATGCAGGCGTCTGCTGCTTTTCCGCTGGGGAGTTACTGGTGGGCTTGTAATCTCTTGGTTTTAATTATTTATCTATTTTTCCTTCCTGTTATGTTGCCCTCTGTGTTTCCAAGGCTCGCCACAGACTCGGCAGGGAGAGTGTTTCCTGGTGTTTGGAAACCTCTCTTCTTAAAATTCCCTTCCCGGGACGGGCTTCCCTTCTCGAGGACCTCCTTTGTCTCCTTTTTCGTCTTTATATTTTTCCTACCTGTTTTTGAAGACAATGGTCTGCTGGTTCTGATTTGATGTCCTCTGCCAGCCTACAGAAGTTGTTTTGTGGAGTTTGCTCGGCGTTGAAATGTTCTTTTGAGGAATTTGTGAGGGAGAACGTGATCTTCCCGTCCTATTCCTCCGCCATCTTTTCCAATTCCGTTCCTTTTTAAGGCTGAGTAATATTCCATTGTAATATGTACCACATCTCCTTTATCCATTTCTCTGTTGATGAAAATTAGGTTACTTTCATATCCTGGCTATTGTAAGTAGTGCTGCAGTGCGTGTGGTTTCTCTGGGTATATGCCCCATAGTGGGATTGCTGGGTCATATGGTTTTTAGAATCTTATACTGTTCTCTGGAGAAGGCAATGGCACCCCACTCCAGTACTCTTGCCTGGAAAATCCCATGGGCAGAGGAGCCTGGTAGGCTCCAGTCCATGGGGTCGCTGAGTCGGGCACGACTGAAGTGACTTAGCATACTGTTCTCAATAGTGACTATATCAGTTTACATTCCCACCAATGGAACAAGAGGGCTCTTTTTTCTCCATACCTTCTCCAGAAATTATTGTTGGTAGATTTGTTAATGATGGCCATTCTGAGTGGTGTGAAGTGATACTTCAATGTAGTTTTGATTTGTATTTCTAATAATTAGTGATATTGAGTATCTTTTCATGTGTTTGACCATCTGTATGCCTTTTTTGAGAAATGTCTATTTAGGTCTTCTATTTAAAATTTTTTTATATTGAGCTACATGAACTGTTTGTGTATTTTGGAGATTAATTCTTTGTTTTCTCCTTCATTTGCAAATATTTTCTCTCACTGAGGGTTGTTTCTTCATCTTGTTTATGGTTTCTTTTGGTTTATGGTTTATTTATGGTTTTTTTTTTTAAAGCTTTTAAGTTTAATTAGGCCTCATCTATTTATTTTTGGTTTTTATTTTTATTACTTTAGGAGGTGGGTAAAAAAAGAATCCTACTGAGTGTTGCGCCTATGTTTTCTTCTGAGAGTTTATAGTTTCTGGCCTTACATTCAAGTCTTTAATCCATTTAGAGTTTATTTTTGTGTATGCTGTTAGGGAGTATCCTAATTTCATTCTTGTATATATAGCTGTCCAGTTTTCCTAGGGTTACTTATTGAAGAAGCTGTCTATTACCCACTATGTGTTTGTGCCTCTTTTGTTGTAGATTAGGTGACCACGGTGTGTGGGTTTATTTCTGGGCTTTCTTTCCTGTTCCATTGGTCTGTGTTTCTGTTTTTGTGCTGCTGCCATCAGTTCAGTTCAGTTCAGTCGCTCAGTCGTGTCCGACTCTTTGTAACCCCATGAACCGCAGCATATCAGGCTTCCCTGCCCATCACCAACTCCCAGCATCCACCCAAACTCATGTCCATTGAGTCGGTGATGCCATCCAACCATCCCATCCTCTGTCGTCCCCTTCTCCTCCTGCCTTCAATCCTTCCCAGCATCAGGGTCTTTTCCAACAAGTCAGTTCTTGTCATCAGGTGGCCAATGTGTTGGAGTTTCAACTTCAGCATTAGTCCTTCCAATGAATATTCAGAACTGATTTCCTTTAGGATGGACTGGTTGAATCTCCTTGCAGTCCAAGGGACTCTCAAGAGTCTTCTCCAACACCACAGTTCAAAAGCATCAATTCTTTGGTGCTCAGCTTTCTTTATGGTCCAACTTTCATATCCATACATGACTACTGGAAAAACCATAACTTGACTAGGTGGACCTTTGTTGGCAAAGTAATGTCTCTGCTTTTGAATATGCTATCTAGGTTTGTCATAATTTTTCTTCCAAAGAGCAAGCATCTTTTAATTTCATGGCTGCATTCAGCATCTGCAGTGATCTTGGAGCCCCCCAAAATAAAGTCTGTCATGGTTTCCATTGTTTCCCTATCTATTTGCCATGATGTGTTGAGGCTGGTGCTATACTGTCTTGATTTTGGCAGTTTCTTAGTGTAGTCTGAAGTCAGGGCGCCTGATTTCTCCAGCTCCATTTTTCTTTCTCAAGACTGTTTTGGCTTCTGGATCTCATGTGTTTTCATATAAATTGTAAGATTTTCTGTTCTACTCCTGTGAAAAATGCCATTGGTAATTTTATTGGGATTGCATTCAAGTTTTTGATTACTTTGGGTAGCAACCCACTCCAGTATTCTTGCCTGGAAAATCCCACGGATGGAGGAACCTGGTAGGCTACAGCCCATGGGGTCGCAAAGAGTCGGACATGACTGAATGACATTTACTTTTCTTTACTTGGGTAGCATAGTCATTTTCACAACATTGATTCTTCCAATCCAAAAACGTGGTATATCTTTCCATCTGTTTGTGTCAGCCTTTATTTCTCTCATCAGTATAGCATTTTAGTGTTCTAAGTACAAATCTTTTGACTCCTTGTTTGTTTTGTTCAGTCAATAACTTTATGACCCCATAGATTGTAGCATATCAGGCTCCTCCACTATCTCTTGGAGTTTTCTCAAATTCATGTCCACTGAGTCAGTTGAGAAACAAACCGAGCACCATTCGACCTTACCGAAGGAGAATCAGAACTAGTCTCAGGCTTTAACGTAGAATACGCAGCAGGACCATTCGCCCTATTTTTCATAGCAGAATATGCAAACATCATTATAATAAATATTTTCACAACAAATGATGCTATCTAACCATCTCATCCTCTGCCATCTCATCTCCTTTTGCCTTCAGTCTTTCCCAGCATCGGGGGCTTTTCCAGTGAATTGGCTCTTCATATCAGGTGATCAAAGTATTGGAGCTTCAGCTTCAGCTATAGTCCTTCTGATGAATATTCAGGGTTGATTTCCTTTAGGACTGACTAATTTGATCTCCTTGCTCTCCAGGGGACTCTCAAGAGTTTTCTCCAGCACCATAGTTTGAAAGCATTAATTATTCTTAGGTAGGTTGATTTCTAGGTATTTTTATTCTTTCTGTTGCAGTGGTAAATGAGATATTTTCCCCCTTAATTTCTCTTTCTGATCTTTTGTTGTTAACGTATAGAAATTTAAGAGATTTCTGTGCATTAGTTTTGTAACCTGTGACTATACTAAATTCGTTGATTAACTCTAGTAGTTTTTTGGTGGCATTTTAGGATTTTCTATGTATAGTATCATGTCATCTTCAAACAGTGACAGTTTTACTTCTTTTCCAAGTTGGATTTCCTTTATTTCTTTCTCTTTTCTCGTTGCTGTAGCTAGGACCTCCAAGACTATGTGGAATAATACTGGTGATAGTGGACACCTTTGTCTTGTTCTCGATCTTTGAGGATACATTTTCAGTTCTTCACCATTGAGGATAATGTTTGCTGTGGGTTTGTCTTATATAGCCTTTATTATGTTGAGGTATTTTCCCTCTCTGCTCACTGTTTGGAGAGTTTTTATTATAAATTGTTATTGAATTTTGTCAAAAGCTTTTACTGCATCTGCTAGGAGTATCATGTGGTTTTTATTCTTTAATTTATTAATATAGTGCATCACATTGATTGATGTGTATATTGTACACTAGACTTAGAAAAAACTTGCTGGAAATTTATGTATCATTTTCATTTATGTCATAACTCATTTGTGCGCATAAATATTGTGTGGGCATTATTCCTAGTTCACAGATGAGGAAAAATTTAGGTAGGGAAAGTGGATGTTTGTTTCTAAGGTAACAGAATCAGTGAGGGCAAGCCAGGGTACAGGTTTAGTGTTTGGCTTGATCTTTATTATTTCTTTTTGCTAAGGAAGATCATAGTGAAAGTACATGTATTTATTTTTATTTTTACGTGCCTGTGGTGGGCACTGACTCTGCAGGTTGCAATAGAATTGTGTCTATAAATGAGATTGAGGTCGCCCCATTTCTGAGAGTGAGAAGTGCTTGAGTCAAGAGCCAAATATTAAGCCTTTCCACCCCTCATCCCTTATAGCATTGAGGACCCTTTTGATGGAATATATTGGGTAAGAACTTGAGGATATTACTTTTATGGTAGTTTGTGTTTGTCTCCCTCTGTTTCTAAAGGTCCTCTCTCTGTAAGACAATCACCTGGCCTGGCCCTAGGCCTAGGTATTGCTTACCAGTTGATTTTACACGGGTTCCTCTTTGTTCCTTCGAAGATTAGAGTGCTTCCCTGAGACCCTGAAAATTTGCCTATAGTGCCCAGCTGTTTCATTCAATCCAGTTGCCCTTTCTTTGTCATAACTCTTTGAAAAGTACCAGTGCCATTAAATTTTTCTTAATTTTTCTCTCTCAGTGTGGGAAATGCACTACCTCAAATAGTGTGATCAGGAAGTGTAAGACCTCATTGTCACTGTTTAAATGTCTTGAGATGTGTCCCCTTGTGTTACAAAATTTACTGGGCACATTTGTTTCTCAGTAGTCTGACCAGACTGCCACTGTATCGGTCTTGTTTTCCGGTGATTGATTTATTGAGAGCCATTCACCTTCCTGCTTCACAAATCTTTTCATTGCTCCTCCTTGTGCGTGGGTTTCTTGGATGGTTGCACGTTACTGGTGGTTGGACTGTTAACATCTGTGGCCTAGAGGGAGATGGATTTCATTTCACTTGAGTTGCCTCCATGGAACCTGTCTCTGGATAAAGGGCACAGACAGTGTTGGGTTTGCAGGGCTGTTTTTAAAAATTTTACTACTTTCCTGTTCATTGTTCAGTCGCTCAGTTGTGTCTGACTCTTTGCTTCCCTGTCCTTCAGTATCTTCCAGAGTTTGGCCAAGTTCAAGTCAGCAAAGTGAGGGCTTTGCTTTTTAATATGCTGTCTAGGGACCCCTAAAAGAGATTTACTCATTAAAAAGCAGGACACTAGGATTTAAGGTATTCCTATTGGATCAGGGCTGTCGGGAGCTTCTTTTAAAACATATTTGTGTTTGTTTATCTGACTGCACTGGGCCTTGGTTGCAGCGTGTGGAATGTCTGTTGTGTCTTGTGGGATCTTTTGTTGTGGCACATGGACTCTCTAGTTGTGCCCACAGGCTTCGTTGCTTTGCATCATGTAGGTTCTTAGTTCTCCAAGCAAGGGTTGAACCCTCGTCCACTGCGTTGAAGGCAGTTTCTCAACCTTTGGACCATCAGAGAAGACCCTTCTTCGCAGGTAAGTTTTTGCTGACACTGACCACTGCCTTAGGTGTGTCTGGGAAGTAGCGCCTTATGGTGATTTTTGCTGAATCACCTTTGCTTCCTGGCTGGATTGCTCTAGCCTGTATGAATATGAATTAGAACTCTCTGAAGTAGTTCAGAATCGCAATATCCTTTCATGTTGGGTGAGAATTCACTTGGGCTTCCCCCAAAGGCAGACATTAGAGCTTCTAGTCATGTGCCTAAGTCCTCACTGACCAGCCATGGTGGTAAGGTCGATCTCCTGGACTTGAGACTGCAGGCTCTGTTCTTTTACGATCAGCTCATGATCTGCCATTGTTTAGCTTTTGCCATGTATTTCCTTCCTAGAGGAAAACAGAGGCAGAATACTCTTTGACATAAATCGCTGCAGTATCTTTTTTGATCTATCTCCTAGAGTAATGGAAATAAGAGCAAAAATAAACAAATGGGACCTAATCAAACTCAACAGCTTTTGCACAGCAAAAGAAACCATAAACAAAATGAAAAGATAACCCACAGAATGGGGGAAAGTATTTGCAAATGATGTAACTGACAAGAGATTAATCTCCAAAATACACAAACAGCTCATGCAGCCTTATGTCAAAAAACCAAATAACACAGTCCAAAAATGGGCAGAAAACCTAGATAGACATTTTTCCAAAGAAAACACACAGATGTCAGAGAGGCACATGAAAAATGCTCAACATCAATAATTATTAGGGAAATGCAAATCAAAATTGCAATGAAGTATCACTTAACATTGCTTAGAATGGCCATCATTAAAAAGTCTAAATGGTAAATGCTGGAGAGGGTGTGAAGAAAAGGGAACCCTCCTACACTGTTGATGGGAAAGTAACTTTTTATAGCTACTATGAAAAATACTATGGAAGTTTCTTAAAAAACTAAAAATAAAGCTACCACATGATCTAGCAATCTTACTCCTGGTCATACACCCAGAGAAAACCATTGTTCAAAAGGATAATGCACCCCAATGTTCATTGCAGTGCTGTTTAAAATAGGCAAGGTGTGGAAGCAACCTAAATGTCCACTGACGGGTGAATGGATAAAGATGTGGTCCCCATAGACTGGAATACTACTCAGCCATAAAAAACAATGAAATAATGCCATTTGCAGCAACACGGATGGACCTGGAGGTTATCACACTAAATCAAGTAAATCAGCAAAGACAGATATACTATCACTTAAAGTGAAAGTGAAGGTCACTTGGTCATGTCTGACTCTTTGTGACCCCATGGAGTATGCCATCCATGGAATTCTCCAGGCCAGAATACTGGAGTAAGTACCCTTTTCCTTCTCCAGGGAATCTTCCCAACCCAGAGATCAAACCCAGGTCTCCCACATTGCAGGTGGTTTTTTACCAGCTGAGCCACAGGGGAAAATGAGGTATCACAAAAGTGATAAAAATGAACTTATTTGAAACAGAAACAGACTCAGAGAAGAAACTTGAAGGCTCTATTCTTTTAAAATTAGCTCATGCTCTGCCATAAGTTTTTCTCTATATTAAATCTTTCCATTAAACAGAACCTGACATAGTGGTAATTCAGCAATATTTCTTGCACAAAGAAATAAAGTACATTTTAGAATGTTTGTAAACTAGCAGATTAAATGGCTAAAGGTCACTCACATGACTTTAAAGTTATGCTGTAAGCATCGTTATTTGTTGGATAAGAATATAATATTCAGGGGGATTCCCTGTCAGTCCAGTGGTTAGGATTCCATGTTTCCACTGTTGGGGGGCCAGGTTCCTCCTTGGTCGGAGAACTAAGATCCCACAATCTGTGTAGTGTGACCTAAAAAATACACACACACACAATACTTAGAGAAGTATGTAAAAAGAACAACAAATCTTGCTGACTGGTACTTCATCCTGTTGACAAGAACCTGGTCATTATTATATTTTTTTTATACTTCTGATAGTGTGAGGATTTTCTAATCTTGTTTAGAAATATTACCCAGTCTGACAAGTCTCCAAAATACTGCTCTTTACAGAAGCTGTGGCACTTAAGAATGATTGCTATGGTATTTCAAAGTGTTAATGGAATTTCCAGAGAATGCAGAGCTACTTCATTGATTTTTACAACCTCTTTTATTGTCTCTCTTTCTATTTTATCATCTAATTTCTTTCATTTGGAAATAATTCTCAATTTATCTGCTTCTATGGCTTATTTATTCCCTTCAAGTTCTTATAGTACTCATTTCCTCCTTGAATATAAATGGACTTCCTTCTCCCACCCCCGATTAAAAATATATTCTAAGTAAACGGAATTCAATCAAAAAAGCCAGAACAATCAAATAAATGCTATTCATATAAGTGGAAATTTCCTGTAAACCCCATATTTACATGTATGTCAAGCTGCTTTACTCTCACGTTAGAGGATAGCCTAAAACTCTACACTAATGACAGTTTAAGCAATTGAACGTTTTATTATTTTGTAGCTTACTTTTGTTTAGACATTTAAAAAATACTCTTTTCTGTTATGGTTTATCACAGGATATTGAATAGAATTCCCTGCGCAATGCAGTAGGACCTTGTTTTTCATTTGTCCTATATATAGTATTTAATATGTTAACCTCCCCTCCCCTACCTCCTCCCCCTTGGCAACCAGAAGTCTGTTCTCTGTGTCTGTGACTCTGTTTCTGTTTTGTAGACAGGTTCATTTGTGCCATGTTTTAGATTCCACATATAAGTGATATTATGTCTTTCCATTTTTGACTTAGTGTGATAATCTCCAGTTGCATCTATGATGCGGCAGATGGCATTGTTTTTTATGGCTGAGTAGTATTCCACTGTATATGTGTACAACATATTCTGCATCCATTCATCTGTCGATGGAAATCTAAGTTGTTTCCATGTCTTGGCTATTGTGAATAAGGCTGCCATGAACAAAGGGGTACATATAGCTTTTTGAATTATGGTTCTGTCCAGGTGTATGCCCAGGAGTGGGATTGCTGGATCATATGGTAATTTTATTTTTCGTTTTCTGAGGAACTTCCATACTGTTTTTCATAGTGGCTGCACCAACTTACATTCCCACCAACAGTGTAGAAGGGTTCTCTTTTCTTCACATCCTTTCCAGCACTCAATAGTTGTAGACATTTTAATGATGGCCATTCTGACTGGTGTGAGGTGGTACCTCATTGTAGTTGTGATTTGCATTTCTCTAATAATGGTAACGATAAGTATCTTTCATGTGCCTACTGGCCATCTATGTGTCTTCTTTGGAGAAATGTCTATCTAAATCTGTCTTTTTGTTTGGGTTGTTTGTTTTTTGTTGTTGAGTTGTATAAGCTGTTTGTATATTTGGGGGATTAAGTCCTTTGTTAGTAGCATCATTTGCAAATATTTTCTCTGATTCCATAGGTTGTCTTTTCACTTTTCTAATGGTTTCCTTTGCTGTGCAAAAGCTTGTAAGTTTGATTAGGTTCCAATTGTTTATTTTTGTTTTTATTTCTATGACCTAAGAAAACATTGGTATGATTTATGTCAAATAATGTTTTGCTATGTTCCCTTCTAAAAGTTTTATGATGTCCTGTCTTATGTTTAAGTCTTCAAGTCATTTGGAGTTTATTTTTGTGCATGGTGTGAGGATGTGTTCTAACTTCATTGCTTTAGAGGCAGCTGTTCAACTTACCCAGAACCACTTGCTGAAAAGACTGCCTTCTTCCCATTTTGTATTTATGCCTCCTTTGTCAAAGAATAATTGGCTTTAGGGCATGGGTTTATTTCTACAAGCAATGAACCATTTTAAAAGAAAAAAACTTAAATGTTAACACATTGTGTTAATACCTAGTAAGACAGGGTGGGTATTCCAATGAATTAACACCTGTTAGCAACAGTTAACAAAATGATATGAAGTATGAGTGAATACCAGCTAAATATCAGATCTGCATTTAAAGAAAAAACAAAATTTTCCCCTTATAAAAGGAGATACATTTGCAGAACTTACAAAATACTGTAAAGCTATTTTGTACCTTAGAGATCTATGTAGCCAGGGCCTCCAAAAAACACCAAATATATGAACCAGATGTGTGAGCCACCGTGATGATCAGCTATGTGTCAACTTGACTAGGTTGTGGTGTCCAGTGCTGGTCAAATGCCAGTTTAGATATTACCATGAAGACGATTTTTAGATATAATTAACATTTGAATCAGTAGACTTGAGTAAGCCAGATTATCCTCCATAATGTGGGTGAAACTTACCCAATCAGGTGAAGGCCTTAACAGGCCAAATGGGCTTTCCCAGTAGCTCAGCTGGTAAAGCATCTGCCTGCAATATAGGAGACCTGGCTTCAATCCCTGGGTCAGGAAGATCCCCTGGAGGAGGCCATAGCAACCCACTCCAGTATTCTTGCCTGGAGAATCCCAAGGACAGAGGAGCCTGGCAGGCTACACACAGTCCATGGGGTCATAAAGAGTCAGACATGACTGAGCAACTAAGCACAGCACAGCAGAACAAAGACTGAGGTTTCCCAAAGCAGAAGAAATTCTCCGCAAGGTTATAATACAGAAATCCTATCTGAAAGGCAGAAAGTCTGCTGCTCTGTGGAATTCAGATTCAAGACTCCACCATCAGTTCTTACCTGAATTTCTAGCCTGCTGGCTTGCCCTGTGAATTTGGAACTTGTCTGCTCCCACAATTTCATGAGATAATTCCTTAAATCTTTCTGTCATATGTGAATATGTGTCCTATTGATCTGTTTCTCTGGAAAACCCTGACTAACAGAGTTAGTGACTAAGGTTAGTGGTAATCCTCTCTCAGGGTGCCCCAGAAAGGCCAAGCTTGGGCCAGGGGACAGTGGCGAGCCTCAGGCCTCAGCAGACAGGCTCTCCCACAGCCCAGTGACCTCGTCTTCCTTCCACATTTCTGGATACCAATTCAGATTTCCTTATTAGTATGTATAGGAAATGGTATTATTTTTCACATGCATCATCACCTTGGCAATTTACCTGAATGAGCACCCATGATTTTGATACAGTTTTCAGAAGTGTTCAGGATTTATTGCAGTTTTTCTGTTTTCTTGCTGAGTTCTAGTAACCCCAGGAGTCAGGTCCCCTAACTAGATAAATATCTGTGATTTAAGGTTCTTCAATAGCTGCTTTGCATATGGACCATACTCATGTTTGTATTAGTTTCATATTAGTTATTTTAATACACTGTGAAATAGATCACAATGATAAGTCTAGTTACCATCTATCACTATAAAAGTTACAAAAAATTGTTTTTCTCGTGATCAGAACTTTCAAGATGTAATCTTTTGGCAACTTTCAAAAAATAGTGCGATATGTTGCTATAGTCACCATGGTGTAGGTTACATCCCCCTGACTATCTGAAGTCTGTACTTGTTGAGCTTCACCCGTTTAAACCACCCCCAACCACCCTCCCCACAGCAACCACCCTTTTGTTCTCTGTGTCTGTGGGTCTATTTTCATTTTGTTTTGTTTGCTCTGATTTTTAGAGTTTGTGTGAAAATAAAAGCCTGTGGCCTATGTAGTTCTCTGTCTGCTTATTTCACTTAAGATAAGCCTTCTAGGTCCATTCATGTTGTTGCAAATGGTAAGATTTCCTTTATTATGGCTGAGTAATATTCCATCGTGTGTGTATGCATGTATGTGTGTATGCAGATATTACAACTTCTTTGTTCATTCATCTATTAATATATACTTAGTAGTTCTCATATCATTGTAAATAATGCTGCAATGAACATGAGAGTTCATATATCTTTTTAAATTAATGTTTTTGTTTTCTTCAGAAAAATACCTAAAAGTGAAATTAGTCAGTCATATTATAGCTCTGTTTTTCCTTTTCTGAGGGATCTATGTACTAGCTCCCATAGTGGTTGCACCAATTTATATTTCCCCAATGGTGCACAGAAGTTCCCTTCCTCCACATCCTCACCAACACTTGTTATTTCTTGTCTTTCTGATAACTTGACAAATATGAGATGGTAACTTGTTTGCACTTTGCATTTTATTTGTACTTTGCATTAGTGATTTTTTATTGGAGTATAATTGCTTGACAATATTATGTTCATTGCTGCTGTACAATTAAGTTAATCAGCTGCATGTATAAATATATTTATTCCCTCTCTCTTGAACTCCCCTTTCACCCCCTCATCCCAGCCTTGTAGGTCATTACAGAGCACTGAGCTTAGTTCCCTGTTCTGTACAGCTGCTTCCCGCTAGCTCTCTGTTTTACTCATGGTAATGTATATATGTCAATTCTACTCTCCCAATTTGTCTCACCCTCCCCTTCCCCCAATGATTAGTAATGCCGAGCATCTCTTCATGTGTCTTTTGGCCATCCATATGTCCTTGGAAACTATATCTATTCAAATCTTTTGTTTATTTTTAAAACAAATTGATTTTCTGCTGTAGAATTGTATGAGTTTTTAAAATATATTTTGGATATTAATTGTTGGATATGTGATTTGCAAATGTTTTCTCCCATTGAATGGATTGCTGTTTTATTTGACTGATGATTTTCTTTGCATAGCTAAAGCTTTTTAGTTTGATGTAGTCCCACTTGTTCATTTGCACTTTTGTTGCTTTTCCTTTTGGAGTCAGATCCAGAAAATTATCATTAAGATCAATGTCAAGGAGTTTACTTACCATTTATGTTTTCTTCCAGAAACTTTATGTTCCAGGTCTTATGTTCAAGTCTTTAATTCAGTTAAGTTTTGTGTATGGTGTAGGATGGTAATCTGGCTTCATTCTTTTACATTTGACTGTCCAGTTTCCCAGAGCTGTTTACTGAAAAGGCTACCTTTTACCAATTGCATATTCTTATCTCCTTAGCTGTAAATCAATTAACCATTTTTGTGTGGTTTTATATCTGGGGTTTCTATTCTGTCCCACTGATCTATGTCTCTGTTTTTATGTGAATACCATACTTTTTGATGGCTATAACTCTGTTATATAGTTTGAAATCAAGGAACATGATTACTCCAGATTTGTTCTTCTTTCCCAAGATTGCTTTGGCTATTGGTACATTTCCTCTATGCCCACTTGTTGAGAGTTTTATTATTATTTTTTTTAATCATATGGATTCTTTACCACTGAGCCACCAGGGAAGCCCACTTTATATATTTTGTTGTTGTTGTTCAGTCGTCCAGGCCTGTTCAACTCTGTGACCTCATGTACTGCAGCATGCCAATTTAGATATTTAGGTACTCCTATAGTGGATGCATAAATATTGAAAAATAGTATGTTCTCTTGTTGGATTGACTACTTTATTATAATGTAAAGACTTTTTTAAAAAACAGTTTTTGTTAAAGTCTGTTTTCCTGATATGAGTATAGTATATCACTTTTCTTTTGATTTTCATTTGCATGGAGCATCATTTTCCATCCTTTCCTTTTCAATCTGTCTGTATCCTTACATCCGAAGTAAGTCTCTTACAGGAAGGATATAGATATATAGATGGGTCATTTTTTTTCAGCCAATAATATATCTTTTGGTTGGAGAATCTAGTGTATTTATATTTAAAGTAATTGAAGCAATTATTGAGGATTCCCTGGTGGCTCAGATGGTAAAGAGTCTGCCTGCAATGCAGGCGATCCGGATTCGATTGGGTTGGGAAGATCCCCTGGAGAAGGAAATGACAACATACTCCAATACTCTTGCATAGAAAATTCCATGGATGGAGGAGCCTGGTAGGCTACAGTCCATGGGGTCGCAGAGTTGGACACAACTCCACCTTCTTTCTTAAAGTAATTATGATAGATATGTACTTATTGCCATTTTGTTAAATTTCTGGCTGTTTTATAGTTCCTCTCCTTTTCTTGTTTTGCCCTCTCCTTTATAACTTGGTGACTTTCCTTATTAGTATTATATTTCTTATTATCTTCGGTGTATCAATTGTATTTGTGTCAGGAGTCAGTCAGAAGATTGAAGGTGTGGTCTCTTAAATGTTGAAAAGCCCAAATAATTGCTCATAACTCAGCCCTCTGGGCAGATGTCTCTTCAGTTACCTGAACATGGGATTTTCCATTAACAATCGTGACTGCTTTACCATTAGAGGAACCATCTGTGAAAACTAAAATTGCCCCTTCCAAAGGTTGAATAGAAAATTTTTCAGAAAAATCACTGGATGTATCCTAGACCTTTTTTTTTTTAAATGCAAAAGGGGCATGAAGGCAAATGAAACAAAATTTGACCCCTGAAATCTATCAGGGCAACTTGCCTATCATCACTATTTTGTAAAAGAAAGCGCAGTTGATCTTTATTGAATGGAGTCATTATATTTGCTACTTCTTTTCCAAAAAGTTCCACACTTCTTTTTCCATCTTTTATAGTTAATTGTGCCACCAAGCTGGGATAAGATAAAACTATTTTTCCTGGGGTCACTGGTAGATGGAGCCATTCCAATGGGCCTTCTTGCCACAAGCATCCTGTAGGTGTATGCTCTCTGGCGAGAATAATTAAATCCCATCCTCTGGTAATATTAATACTAATTAACTGATCATTTAAAGCCTCATCCACTTTAACAAGAGCTGACTCTGCCTCACTAGTCAACTTTCTGGTAGAACGGGATTAGGGTCGCTTTTTAAGCAGTCAAACAAATGCTTCAAATCTGCAGCAGTCAATTTTAAATGTGGGCATATCCAATTAATATCCCCTAGTAATTTGTGAAAATCATTTAAGGTTAGTAAGTGATCTCCGCAGCTGTAAAGGGCATGACTCACAGTATGGGTATTTAACATCCTCCCTAAATAAGAAAAAGGAGGATTTACTTTTATCCTATCTGGAGCTGTCTTTAAATCCCAGTTTTCCAAGGCCTCAATCAATTCAGATAAGATTTGTTGTAACAAGGCTCTGTCCTTATGAGCTGTCAAAATATCATCCATATAATGTATCAAATATAGATCTTTATACTTTCCTCTAACATTTTGTACAGCTTGATCTACAAATTTTTGACACAAGGTGGGGCTATTTTTCATTCCCTGAGGCAAAACCTTCCATTGAAACCTTCTATGCTGCTGCTGCTGCTGCTAAGTTGCTTCAGTCGTATCTGACTCTGTGCAACCCCATAGACGGCAGCCCACTAGGCTCCTCTGTCCCTGGGATTCTCCAGGCAAGAATACTGGAGTGGGTTGCCATTTCCTTCTCCAATGCATGAAAGAGAAAAGTGAAAGTGAAGTTACTCAGTGGTGTCCGACTCTTAGGGACCCCATGGATAGGGCTGTTTAAAATTAGCTGAAGGGAGACTGAAGGCAAACTCTTTACAATCTTGATCAGCCAGGGGAATGGTAAAGAAACAATCCTGTAGATCTGTAATTATCACATTATACTGAAAAGGCATAGCCACTGGGGAAGGGAGGCCTGGCTAGAGGGCCCCCATGTCTTCCATGTGAGTGAAGTCGCTCAGTCATGTCCGACTCTTTGCGACTCATGGACTGTAGCCCACCAAGCTCCTCCATCCATGGGATTCTCCAGGCAAGAATACTGGAGTGGGTTGCCATTTCCTTCTCCAGGGAATCTTCCCAACCCAGTGATCGAACCCAGGTCTCCCACATTGCACGCAGATGCTTTAACCTCTGCACCACCAGCCATAGTTGCATTTATAGCTCTCAAATCTTGTAACAATTCTCCATTTTCCTGATGTCTTCTTAATGACAAAAATAGGAGTATTCCAGGGGTTATTAGAAGGCTCTATATAGCTCGCTGCCAGTTGTTCCACAACTAAAGCCTCAGCTGCCTGTAGCTTTTTAGCTGTTAAGGGCCATTGTTCCACCCATACCAGATCATCAGATTTCCAGGTAATAGCAACAGCCTCTAGGATAAGTTTGAATATCCTAGACCTTCTGTATTTTTGTTAGGAACTGCCTCTAATGGAGAAACAATTTTCTGCTGATCTTCACCAAGCCCCTTATCAGGATTATACATCATTTGCAGCATTTGATTAGTAACCTTTTTATCTGGGCTATATAAAAGCATTCCCATATGAGATAATATATCTCTCCCCCATAAAGAAAAAGGTAGTGAAGGAATCACATATGGACAAAAAGTGCCTTGTGCCCCCTTCTCATATGACCAGGTTAAAATTTGTGAGCTCTTAGCAACCGAGGGTATTGACCCTATTCCTACCAAGCCGGCACTGGTCAAGCTTGTCGGCCAGAACGAGGGCTAATCTTTTCCAGCAATGCAAGAGACATCTGCTCCAGTGTCTAACAGCCCTGAAATTTTATTCCCTTGAATTAACAGATCTTTCAAAGGCCTTGAAGCTGTAATTTCCTGCACCCAAAAGGCTAGATCACTAGATCCAATGCTCTGTGGCCCCTAGCTTAAGAAGTCAAGTTTTTTCCTGTCTGATAATAAGGTAAAAGCAAAAGCTGCGTTACTCCATGACCTTTACTAATTTGCACAGTTTTTGTAGGCAGCGAGATCAAAACTTTAATTTCCCCAATATAATCAGAATCTGCTACACCAGGCACCACCGAAATTCCTTGAGAAGAAAGCGAGCTATGCCCCAGCACAAGTCCTACAATGCCCTCAGGTAGGGGGCCAGCCACTCCCATTGGAATCAGAGTAACCAGCACATCAGGGGTTAATATTGTTGCCAATTCCCCTTAACATTCAGCTTCTCTCCTAGCCTGGGTGAGGCCCCCCTGAGGGGGTTTTCTCCAAGGAACATGTTCTGCATATTGTGCAGGCATCTGCTTTAAAAAATCCTTTGTTCAAAAAACTTTTTATCTTCCTCAGCATTAGGCAATGCTTTGGGAGGCTTTGGGGGCAAAGTGGGGGAACTCCTGGGCCCTGGGAGACCCAAATGGAGGCGGCAGAGATCGATTTAAATCAGAAAGTGGTGGGTAAATTTTTAAAGGTTTGTGTAGAGGGGGAGGGGGCTTGCCAAGGCTGCAGCGTTCTGTAAGCCCTCTCCTTCCTCAGGAGGTAGAGCACAGTCTCCCTCCTTTTCTTAGTCAATGGCAGAAAACATGATCTGGGCTGAAAGTGGAGACCCACCATCCACTGCTACAGCCTCCCCCATAGGCTGTCTAACAACCTCATGATGAGTGTCTAGGACATTTCTAATCATATTCCACAGAGCAAAAGCATCTACAGGAACCTTTTCTGGCCCATGCAAAGTATAAAACAAACATAGAAATTTAATGGGCTATCATGTGAAGTAATATTTCAATAAACATTTGTCTATTCTTAGATGTAGAAACCATTCTATGGAATGGAGAAACCCATTCTTCTAGAGAATATTCTTATTCATTCTGTACCCTCCTCCCCCTGCCTAAACTGCAGAGGGGTGCCGGCCACCCACAGGTACAATCCTAACCGTCCCACCTTACAATCTCAAATTACCTACCCTTCAGTGTCCCTGTTCGGGCACCACTTGCCGGAGTCCAGCTCCAGCAGCCAGGGATTCAACCTGAAGGGGTGAGCGGTGTCAGTGAGAAACTGAGGCAGCCTCTCAGTTTTCTTGGACTGCCTATTCAAGCTTATGATTTTCTTTTATACTTTTACAAAAGCATTAGGTCAGAGGTTTGATATTTTCAGTTCCCACTGACCCAGATTTGCTGTCTCCATAAATTACTGTTGCCCCTCAAAAGGCTTTTCTGCCTCAGCGATTCTCTTATCTACTTCTTCTCATGTGTCCTTGTGAATACACTGTAACTCATGCTACTGTCTGGGCTGCATACCACATTTCTCAGTTTATTTCTTATCTTTCTAAGTCCTGTTTGCCCCTAGTATCCTAAGCTCACTATTTCTTAGAAAGGGCTTCTAGCTAATAATGTCTCTAAAGTCCCTAATTTCTATAAGCTATAGTAGAATATGCTCACATTACAACATTCCTTAAATCTTTAGCTTCTAACTGTTTTAATTATTCCTAAGACCTAAATTCAGCAAACTCTTTTGCCATAAACACTTTCCTCACAAATAGGCATCAGATAGCAATCCCTCCCATGGCCTCAAGCTGCGGCCTGCGTGCTCACCCTGGAACACTCTTTTGTAAATGTCCTTGAACAAATGTCAGTGATTAACTTTATGAATTATTCTCTGAGCACAGCTGCAGAAGGCTTTGTGCCTTCTCATGCTCCTCTCAAAAACAATAAGCACCTTAATATTCTTTTCAGTCAACTCAGCTGAGGAAAGGAAAAACAAGTCAGAATTACAAGGCCTAACTCCTTCATCCCAGGACTGTGCCTGCGGAATGAGGAGAGGGCTCTTGGACCATGCCTCCATTTTGTCAGTAATGCCTAATGCGGCTCCCCACATATTTGCTTTGTGGTTACCATGAGGCTCATATATAAGAGCCCATAAAGTATTCTATGTTAACTTGATAGCAACTTAAGTTTAAAAACATTATAGAACTCTACATTTTTACTCTCCCTACTCATTTTTCATATTTTTGATATCATATTTTACATCTTTTTATTTTGTGTATTCCTTACGTCATTATTATAGTTATTTTTACTACCTTTTTCCTCTTAACCTTCACACTGGCTTTATAAGTGATTTATCCACTACTTTTTCTATATGTTTATCATTACCAGTAAAATTTATATTCACATTTTTAATTAATTAAAATAATAAATTAATTACTAATTAATGCCCTTTATTTTCTGCTTACAAAAGTTCCTTTAACATTTCTTGTTTGGCTGATTTAGTGGTGAAGAGCTCTTAAATTTTGCTTATCTGGGAAACTCTATTTTTCCTTCAGTCCTGAATTATAATCTGACTAGATAGAGTATCCTTCGTTGGAATTTTTTCCTTTCTACACTTTGAATATATCATGTCACTCCTTTCTGGCCTTCAAATTATCTCTGAAAAATGTGTTGGTAGTGTTATGGAGATTTCCTTAAAAAGAGCACTTTTTTTTTTTTTCCCCTCTTCTTGCTTTTAAGATTCTCTCCATGTCTTTAACTTTTGAAATTTTAATTATAATATATCTTAGGGTCCATCTTTTTGGGTTCACCTTGTTTGGAATTCTCCAGGCCTTGTGGATCTGGATGTCTGTTTTCTTCCCCATGTTAGGAAAGTTTTCGTCATTATTTTTCAAAAAATTTTCTGCCCCCTTCTCTCTCTCTTCTTCTGGAATTCTTATAATATACATGTTAATCTGATTGATTAACAGTTAACATAGGTCATTCAAGCTGTCTTTGCTTTCTTTTCTTTTTCTTTTCCCGCTTTGTTTAGGTGCCTTCTGCTTCTGTCTTGTAGATCGCTGATCCTTTTTTTGCTTCACTGTTGAAGCCTTCTGGTGTACTTTTCAGTTCACTTATTGTATCCTTCACCTCTGTGATGTCTGTTTAACAATTTCTCATATTTTCTCTTTGTTGAAGTTTTCACTGTCTTCATGTATTCTTCTCGCAAGTTCAGTGAGCATCTTTGTGATCCCTATTTTGAGCACTTATCTTCTTTTTATTAAGGTGTTGTTGTTGTTTGGTTCCTAAGTCATTTCTGACTCTTTGCAATCTCATGGGATACAGTGTATCAGGCTTCCTTTTCCTTCACCATCTCCTAGAGTTTTCTCAAATTCATGTCCATTGAGTTGTTGATGCCATCCAACCATCTCATCTTCTATTGTCCCCTTCTCCTCCTGCCCTCTGTCTTTCCCAGCATCAAGATCTTTTCCAATGAGTCAGCGTTTTGCATCAGGAGGCCAAAGTATTGGAGCTTCAGCACCAGTCCTTCCAATGAATATTCAGGGTTGATTTCCTTTAGGATTGACTGGTTTGATCTCCTTGCTGTTCAAGGGACCCTCAAGAGTCTTCTCCAGTACCACAACTCAAAAGCATAAATTCTTCAGTGCTCAGCCTTTATGGTTCAAATCACAAATCTGTATACGACTACTGGAAAAACCGTAGCTTTGACTACATGCATCTTTATCAGCAAAATTATGTCTCTGCTTTTTAATAATGCTGCCTAGATTTGTCATAGCTTCCCGCCCCCCCCCAAGGAGTATCTTTTAATTTTGTGGCTGCAGTCACTCTCTGCAGTGATTTTGGAGCCCAAGGAAAGAAAATCTGTCACTGTTTCCACTTTTCCCCCTTCTATTTGTCATGAGATGATGGGACCAGATGCCACGATCTTCATTTTTTGAATGCTACGTTTTAAGCCAGCTTTTATCTCTCCTCTTTCACCCCTCTTCAAGAGGCTCTTTCATTCCTCTTCACTTTTTGCTGTTAGAGTGGTATTCTCTTCATATCTGAGGTTGTTGATATTTCTTCCAGTGATCTTGATTCAAGCTTGTGATTCATCCAGCCCAGCATTTCACATAAGGTGCTCTACATAGACATTAAATAAATACTGTGGCAGTATACAAGCTTGTTATGCTCCTTTCCCAGTTTTGAACCAGTCCATTGTTCCATGTCTGATTCTACTGTTGTTTCTTGTCTTGCATACATATTTATCAGGAGACAGGTAAAATGATCTGATATTCCCATCTCTTTTGAAGAATTTTCTACAATTTGTTATGATCTACACAGTCAAAGGCTTCAGCATAGTCAATGAAGCAGAAGCAGATGTTTTTCTGGAATTCTTTTGTTTTTTCCTATGATCCAATGGATCTTGGCAATTTGATCTTTGATTCTTCTGACTTTTCTAAATTCAACTTGTACATCTGGGAGTTCTTGGTTCACATACTGATGAATACTAGCTTAAGGATTTTGAGTGGGTTTGAAGTTTGTTTGTTTTTTTAATGAAGTTTTATCTTGTTTTTTCATTTAGAATGTATTTCTCTGTTTCCTTGTTTCTTTTGATACTGTGTTTGCTTCCATGTATTAGGTAAAACTCCTCCCTTCCTCTGTCTTGAAGGAGTGGTCTATGTAGAAGATGAACCTTACCTTTCAATCTTGAACTAACTATTGACTATCACATGAATCTTTGTAATTGTCTCAGTATCCTTTTATTCTTGATAAGTGCCAGTTGTTAAGGATGTGCCAAGCTCTGTCAGTCTTTCAAAAGCAGAAATATCAGTTAGCACATAGGTTTAGGCTAATTGGAAGCAAACTCTCAGACAGCAGCTTTTAGAGTAGCTAAATATGTATGGTCCTGTGGGACTGTAATCATTAGCCCTGCTGACCTCCAGACCAGGCAATCTGGACACGTACCAGGGGTGAGATTACAGAAATTGGGGCTTCAGATGAGTGTACAATATAAAGCTCCTTTCTGGTCAATATCAGTGAACTGTGGGGAGGCTGAGGGAGTTTGCAAAGATGGTGGCTCGCTGCCTCTGTTCCCTGAGAGCAGCTTAGTATCCTCTAGATGAGTGGCCAGCCTGAATTCTGCGCCTAAGACTGAGTTCCATGATAAGTACAGAGGCCTTCTTTCACAGAAAGACTGGGCAGTGTTTCAGTTGCCGTCTTTGTAGTTCCTGTGGTGGTGGCCTGCCAAGAACTGTGTTCTCTGGTTGTTGCAGTCCTGTGGGACTCAGGACACAGGCCCCTAGGGGCAGCACATTAAGGGGCAGTCCCTGTCTGCACTGAACCTGCTGACTTCAGTGAGGCAGTGGAAAAATGCAGATCCAGGTGTGCCTGTCATTTTTCGCAGGCAGAGGAGTGGTGCAGGGCCAGGTGCCCCTCCTGGCTTTTGTGGGGATGCAGTGAGCCAGGACAGGGGCACACCCCCTTGTGTTCTGTAGCCATGTGGAGCGTGTGGCTGGGGGCATGCCCACCTACATGGTCACAGTGGAGGCAGGGTACAAAGTGGCCTCAGTCCAGAGTCCAAGCAGATCCCTGCCCTCTGACAGGTGCTTTCAAGATTAGAAAGGGTACCTTTTTCTTGTATAGTTTAGATACTTTACATGTTACTGTTTCTGCACTGGTCCCTGGGGCAAATGAGAGCCCTTAAAGGAAAGTGACACAATTCCCTATGGCCCTTCCAGTCCCCTGGATATGAGCCATGTGGTCCTCCAAGCCAGATATTCTGAGGGCTTGTTTTCTCCGTTGCATGTCCCAAGGGCTGGGGTTCCTGGTGTGGGGCATGAACCCATCACTGCTCAGGGAGAAAGCTTGGAATAGTGAGACTCCTCCCAACCAGGCATTGCTAGACTTGGGGGGTGGGCAGCGATTTGCAAGATTAGGTCTCTGCCTCATCTACTCATATTGAAGTGGCTCTTTTAGTGTTTGTTGTGAAGGAGCTGTTCAACTAGTTCAACTAGGAGCTGAAAACTATATTGTTTGACACATAACTGTAGATTTAGTGGGTCTGTAGGATGAGGTGACTTCAGGAAAATCCTGTACCACCACCTTGAACTGCCACCCCTTACTCTTGTTTTTTGCATCAGTGATAGGAGAAAAATTCTCTGGACAGTTTTTGCCAAGTTGTTAAGATACAATAACAGCTTCCCTGGTGGCTCAGATGGTGAAGAATCTGCCTGTGATGTGGGAGGCCCAGGTTTGATCCCTGGGTTGTGAAGATCCCCTGGAGAAAGGTGTGACAACCCACTCCAGTATTCTTGCTTGGAGAATCCTGTGGACAGAGGAACCTGGTGGGCTACTACAGTCCATGGGGTCACAAAGAGTTGGACACGACTGAACAACTAACACTACTTTAAGATACATAGCTGTCCAGTTCTGATTATCTTAAATTCGTGGTTTCCATAAAGATGTAAACTTACAGGTGCTTTGTAACTCCACTCTTTAGACACATAGCACACTATCAAAAATATTTATTGCTTAGCCTCTTTTCTTAATCAACATTTAAGATCATTGAAAGCAGGAACAATGATGTGCTTGTCTTTGAATTTCAAAAATTGAGAACAGTACCTACCAATAGTAGATATTTAATAAAATTATGAATGATTATCAATAACATAGAACATTTTAAAATACATTTTATCGATTGAAGATAAGCAATATTTTAAAATTTCAAATCAATGGATGATGTTATCTATTCCAAGTCAACTTCTTTCTTAATGTCTATTCAAGTAAACTTTATTTAGGCAGTCACAGAACAGAAAACAAAAGATGACAAGAACCTCAGTTTATTTCTATACTCAGCTGCATATTCCTTTTATTTCAGTTACAATTTCTTTGTTTTATGAGTAAACCAGGGTATTGAGTGTCAGTCAAGAGAATTTTACCATGTTGCTAGAGTTTGATGCAGTTTGATAATGCTTACTTAATGCACTGAAATTGACTTAGGTAACGTACTATTTAAATAATACTATTTATTTGTTTTATTTTTAGAAATATATATTGAAATTATTTTATTGAACACATACATATATTTCATGTAAAATGAGATAGCATAAGTCACTGAGGAAATACATAAATACAAATATGATGTGATATATAAATACAAATACAAATTTGGGTCCCTCGTGACTCAGACAGTAGAGAATCTGCCTGCAATGTAGGAAACCTGTGTTTGATCCTTGGGTTGGGAAGATCCCCTGGAGAAGGAAATGGCAACCCACTCCAGTATTCTTGGCCTGGAGAATTCCATGGATAGAGGAACATGGTGGGCTACAGTCCATGAGGTAACAAAGAGTTGGACACAACTGAGCGACTAACACTTTCATTTTCATTTGATTCAGTGATAGAAAAATTTTATATTCAAATTCTTGACATAATTTCTAAAAGTTATAGAGAATTGTTTTTTGAAACTGGAGCCGATTATACAGAGTGAAGTAAGCCAGAAATAAAAACACCAGTACAGTATACTAACACATATATATGGAATTTAGAAAGATGGCAATGACGACCCTGTATGCAAGACAGCAAAAGAGACACAGATGTGTATAACGGACTTTTGGACTCAGAGGGAGAGGGAGAGGGTGGGATGATTTGGGAGAATGGCATTCTAACATATATACTATCATGTAAGAATTGAATCGCCAGTCTATGTCTGACGCATGATACAGCATGCTTGGGGCTGGTGCATGGGGATGACCCAGAGAGATGTTATGGGGAGGGAGGTGGGAGGGGGTTCATGTTTGGG
Organism: Ovis aries; assembly: GCF_016772045.2. Taxonomy (NCBI): domain Eukaryota; kingdom Metazoa; phylum Chordata; class Mammalia; order Artiodactyla; family Bovidae; genus Ovis; species Ovis aries. The sequence goes on from NC_056059.1 coordinate 4,009,746, forward strand.
AACGCATGTAAGAATTAAAGATTTTAAAATTAAAAAAATAAAATTAAATTAAATTTAAAAAAAATGATGCAGGCAGGCTAAAAGTGAAGTCGCTCAGTCATGTCCGACTCTTTGCGACCCGTGGGCTATAGCCCACCAGGCTCCTCTGTCCATGGGATTCTCCAGGCAAGAATAGTGGAGTGGGTTGCCATTTCCTTCTCCAGGGGAATCTTCCCAACCCAGGGATCGAACCTGGGTCTCCCTCATTGCAGGCAGATGCTTTAACCTCTGAGCTACCAGGGAAGCAGGCTAAGTGAATTTTTATACTGCTTTACAAATGCTTTGTGCAAATCTTGTGAAGATGGAGGCTCAGATGAAGGACAGGATATAGATGGTGGGGAAAAGGATACCTGTCAATAGAAGCTTTATATGCTTTTAAGCAGAAAAGTACCTTACATTTAGAGGCTGTTGTTGTTTATTTGTTTGTGCTAGTTTTGGCTTGCTTTCCTGGTCTAAACCTGAATATTTTAAAGTGGAAATTTCATTTTGTTTACTTTTCCTGCTTGAGCTAAAGTACAGAAAAGACACATTATAAGACTGTCATAAAAGATTTGTTGTAAACTGTGTAATTTGTGTAATATTCTGTAAACTCAGAGTAATAAAGATAAACCAACCCATAATGGCAAATAAAATAAAATAAAGTTATAAGAAAACTGGATAAAATGCATTTAATCTCACAGCTAAAATTCATGAAAATTTTACTGTAAGGAAGCACAAGCTGGAGTCAAGGTTGTTGGGAGAAACATCAATAACCTCAGATATGCAGATGACACCACCCTTATGGCAGAAAGTGAAGAGAAACTGAAGAGCCTCTTGATGAAAGTGAAAGAGGAGAGGGAAAAGCTGGCTTAGAACTCAACATTCAAAAAACTAAGACGATGGCATCTGGTCCCATCACTTCATGGCAAATAGATGGGGAAACAATGGAAACAGTCACAGATTTTATATTTTTGGGCTCCAAAATCACTGCAGATGGTGACTGCAGCCATGAAATTAAAAGATGCTTGCTCCTTGGAAGAAAAGCTATGGCCAACCTAGACAGCATATTTAAAACCAGAGATACTATTTGCCAACAAAGGTCCATCTAGTCAAGGCTATGGTTTTTCCAGTAGTCATGTATGGATGTGACAGTTGGACCATAAAGAAAGCTAAATGCCAAAGAATTGATGCTTTTGAACTGTGGTGTTGGAGAAGACTCTTGAAAGTCCCTTGGACTGCAAGGAGATCAAGCCAGTCCATTCTAAAGGAAATCAGTCTTGAATATCTATTGGAAAAATTGATGCTGAAGCTGAAACTCCAATACTTTTGTCTCCTGATGTGAAGAACTGACTCATTGGAAAAGACCCCGATGCTGGGAAAGATTGAAGGCAGGAGAAGGGGATGACACGGGATGAGCTGGTTGGATGGCATCACCACCTCGATGGACAAGAGTACGCACAAGGTCTGGGAGCTGGTGAAGGGCAGGGAAGCCTGACGTGCTGCAGTCCATGGGTTGTAGAGAGTTGAACACGAATGAGTAACCAAACTGAAAAATTAGTTATAACTTACAGTAATATCAAAAGTAGCAAGTAACTATTTTGCTATGCTAAGTAGTGATTAATATCTGCTAGGATTTATTTTGAGTAATTTAAAGGATTAATCTTACTTGATTTCTCAATATCTCATGAAAATATTATTTATACCGTGAACATAGAAAAAATGGTTCAATAGTTTTTGATATTTCCATATTATAGAATATTGTACATCATCAGAATGGTGGTGGTGACATTATCTTAAGCATATTAACTAATATGGGAAAGGGATATGTTAAATTATTAATTAATAAAAGCAGTATCCAAAATTTTGCAAATACTTTGTGTCAAATTTTATTGAGCTACATAGAATAAAATATTTCAGAGAAATATTAAAATGTTAACAATAATTATTTCTGAATCTTCTGTTTCTCAATATATATTATGCTTTAGTTATTGTTACAATTACAGTGTTAAGAGTTTTCATCAATACTCAAGTCATAAAGTGCTATTAACGCTCTGTATTTGGTTTGATAACTTAGTATTTTTAACAGTACTATTTAATAGTGTTTCTTTTACTGTGAAACACACAAAGTAGATGTTTATATCCCTAAATGCATTTTGTACTACACATGGATTTTTATCTGAGAGAATCCCAAGGAGACACACAGTGCTGTTAACCTGATTTCAGGTAGTAAATAATAAGTTACAGACAAGCCACTGTGTGGACAATCAAATTGCTGTACTAGTCAATTATTCTATAAAAAAAAAAAAAGAGAGAGAGAGAGAGAGAATTTAAAGGGAAGTAATTTCTTTGAAGAATACTGTTCCTTTATTATTATTTTATTTTTTGTAGATAAGTGACTAGAGTTGGAGGAAAGGCCATGATCAGGGCAGACATAAGAATTGAATGTAATCACACCTAAATTCTGTACCTTTTCCAATTGGCACCTTTTGAAGCTTGTTAAATAGATACTTTTCAGAAAAAAAAAATTAGGGACAGAAGAACTTTAAGAGTGTAGAAAAAATTATTGATTGTTAGCAATACATAATCTTAGTTTACTTATGTAAATGGATGAAAAGACAGATTACAGACTGGGAGGAAACGTTTCTAAGTCACATACCTAGAAGAGATCTAAAGTCTAGAATGTATTAAACTCTCAAAAGTCAATATTAAGGTAAACAGTCTATTTAGGAAATGGCAAAAGACCATATACAGTCATTTCACCAGTGAGGATATACAAATGGCAAATAAACAAGAGAAAAGGTATTCAACAGCATTACTAGTCAATAGAGCAATGAAAAGTAAAGCTACAATGAGATATCCCTATACATCTATTAGAAAGACAAAAATAAAAAATAGTGATAATACAAATGCTGACAAAGATATGGAGAAACTACATCATGGATACATTGCAGGGAGGCATGTAAAATGGTACTGTCATGCTGGAAAATAGTTAAGCAGTTATTTTCAAACTAAAAATGGATTTTCCATGAGACCCAGAAGTTGTACTTTTGAGAATTTATTGTAGAGAAATAAATTTTTTTTAATGCAGGACTTTGCACACAAATGTTGCATAGAGAAAGCACTAAAATTAACAACCAGCTATTATTACTAATAAAAGTTCAGTAAGCTTGTCAGATAAAAGATCAAGTTAAAAAGCCAATAGAAAATTGGACAACAACATCAAAAATCAATCTTGATTTAAACTGCACATCATACATGAAAGGTGCAGTAATCATGGACTTAAAATGTGAATTATAAAACTTCTAAAACAGACTATAGGAAAAATATTTAAGACCTAGAAGTAGGCAAAGAGTTTTTAGACTAGATACCAAAAATATAATTCTAAAGAAAAATGGACAAATTATGCCTTATTAAAATTAAAAACTTTTGCTCTGTGAGTGACCCTGTTAAAAGAACAAAAAGTCATTTCACCAGTGAGGATATACAAATGTCAAAGAGCTGAAGAGCTGAACGGTGTCGGCGATGACACAGCCTCTCATTTTTCTTTTGGACTGACAGTTTATTCCAAGTTTAAGATTCTCTTTTATACTTTTACAAAAACATTAGGCCAGAGGTTTGACATTTTCAGTTCCCCTTCTCCCAGATTTATTATCTCCATAAATCACTGTTGCTCTTCAGAGTTTCTGCTTCAGTGATTCTCTTGGAATCAGCCTTATCATCTATTATCTACCTCTTGCAATGTGTCCTATAGTGAACTTGTGATTACATTGTAACTCATGCTATATTCCCCACTTCAGTTCAGTCGCTCAGTCGTGTCTGACTCTTTGCGACCCCATGAATCGCAGCACGCCAGGCCTCCCTGTCCATCACCAACTCCCAGAGTTCACTCAGACTGACATCCATCGAGTCAGTGATGCCATCCAGCCATCTCATCCTCGGTCATCCCCTTCTCCTCCTGCCCCCAATCCCTCCCAGCATCAGAGTCTTTTCCAATGAGTCAACTCTTCGCATGAGGTGGCCAAAGTACTGGAGTTTCAGCTTTAGCATCATTCCTTCCAAAGAAATCCCAGGGTTGATCTGCAGAATGGACTGGTTGGATCTCCTTGCAGTCCAAGGGACTCTCAAGAGTCTTCTCCAACACCACACTTCAAAAGCATCAATTCTTCGGTGCTCAGCCTTCTTCACAGTCCAACTCTCACATCCATACATGACCACAGGAAAAACCATAGCCTTGACTAGAGGGACCTTAGTCAGCAAAGTAATGTCTCTGCTTTTGAATATGCCATCTAGGTTGGTCATAACTTTTCTTCCAAGGAGTAAGCGTCTTTTAATTTCATGGCTGCAGTCACCATCTGCAGTGATTTTGGAGCCCAAATAAATAAAGTCTGACACTGTTTCTACGGTTTCCCCATCTATTTCCCATGAAGTGATGGGACCGGATGCCATGATCTTCGTTTTCTGAATGTTGAGCTTTAAGCCAACTTTTTCGCTCTCCTCTTTCACTTTCACCAAGAGGCTTTTTAGTTCCTCTTCACTTTCTGCCATAAGGGTGATGTCATCTGCATATCTGAGGTGATTGATATTTCTCCCGGCCATCTTGATTCCAGCTTGTGTTTCTTCCAGTCCAGAGTTTCTCATGATGTACTCTTCATAGAAGTTAAATAAGCAGGATGACAATATACAGCCTTGATGTACTCCTTTTCCTATTTGGAACTAGTCTGTTGTTCAGTGTCCAGTTCTAACTGTTGCTTCCTGACCTGCATACAGATTTATCAAGAGGCAGGTTAGGTGGTCTGGTATTCCCATCTCTTTCAGAATTTTCCACAGTTTGTTGTGATACATGCAGTCAAAGGCTTTGGCATAGTCAATAAAGCAGAAATAGATGTTTTTCTGGAATTCTCTTGCTTTTTCGATGATCCAGCGGATGTTGGCAATTTGATCTCTGGTTCCTCTGCCTTTTCTAAAACCAGCTTGAATATCAGGAAGTTCACGGTTCATGTATTGCTGAAGCCTGGCTTGGAGAATTTTGAACATTACTTTACTAGCATGTGAGATGAGTGCAATTGTGCAGTAGTTTGAGCATTCTTTGGCATTGCCTTTCTTTGGGATTGGAATGAAAACTGACCTTTTCCAGTCCTGTGGCCACTGCTGAGTTTTCCAAATTTGCTGGCATATTGAGTGCAGCACTTTCACAGCATCATTTTTCAGGGTTTGAAACAGCTCTACTGGAATTCCATCATCTCCACTAGCTTTGTTCGTAGTGATGCTTTCTAAGGCCCACTTGACTTCACATTCCAGGATGTCTGGCTCTAGATTAGTGGTCACATCATCATGATTATCTGGGTCATGAAGATCTTTTTTGTACAGTTCTTCTGTGTATTCTTACCACCTCTTCTTAATATCTTCTGCTTCTGTTAGGTCCATACCATTTCTGTCCTTTATCGAGCCCATCTTTGCATGAAATGTTCCCTTGGTATCTCTCATTTTCTTGAAGAGATCTCTAGTCTTTCCCATTCTGTTCTTTTCCTCTATTTCTTTGCATTGATCGCTGAAGAAGGCTTTCTTATCTCTTCTTGTTATTCTTTGGAACTCTGCATTCAGATGCTTATATCTTTCCTTTTCTCCTTTGCTTTTTGCCTCTCTTCTTTTCACAGCTATTTGTAAGGCCTCCACAGACAGCCATTTTGCTTTTTTGCATTTCTTTTCCATGGGAATGGTCTTGATCCCTGTGTCCTGTACAATGTCACGAACCTCATTCCATCGTTCATCAGGCACTCTATCTATCAGATCTAGGACCTTAAATCTATTTCTCACTTCCACTGTATAATCATAAGGGATTTGATTTAGGTCATACCTGAATGGTCCAGTTTACTACTTATCTTCCTAAATCCTGTTTGCCCCTAACATCCTGAGCTCACTTTCTCTTAAAAAGGCTTCTAGCTATAGTGTCTCTAAAAATTCCTAACTTCTATAAGCTATAGTAAAATATGCTAACTTTACAACATTCCTTAAATCTTTAACTTCTAACTGTTTTAATTATTTCTAAGCCCTAAATTCAGTAAACTCCTTTGCCATAAACAATCTCCTCACATATAGTCTTCAGATATCAATCCCTCCCATGGCCTCAAGCTACAGCCTATGTTCTTATCCTGGAACACTCTTTTGTAAAAGTCCTTGCTGATACTGCTGCTAAGTCACTTCAGTTGTGTCCGACTCTGTGTGACCCCATAGATGGCAACCCGCCAGGCTCCCCTGTCCCTGGGATTCTCCAGGCAAGAACACTGGAGTGGGTTGCCATTTCCTTCTCCAACACATGAAAGTGAAAATTGAAAGGGAAGTCACTTGGTCGTGTCCGACTCTTTGCGACCCTGTGGACCGCAGCCTATCAGGCTCCTCTGTCCATGGGATTTTCCAGGCAAGAGTACTGGAGTGGGGTGCCATCGCCTTCTCCAAAAAGTCCTTGAACAAATGTCAATGATTAACTTTATGAATTATTTTCTGAGCAATGCTGCAGAAGGCTTTGTGCCTTCTCATGCTCCTCACAAGAACAATAAGGACCTTAATATTCCTTTTCAGTCAACTCAGCTGAGAAGAGGAAAAGACAAGTCAGAATTACAAGGCCTAACTCCTTCATTCCAGGATCCGTGCTGTGGAATGAGGAAAAAGGGCTGGGGACCGTGCCTCCATTTTGTCAGTAATGCCTAATGCGGCTCCCGGCAACAAAGCAAAAACCTAGGAAGAGAGAAAAAAAAGTGTATTATTCATGAAAAGGACAATATTACTTGGAGGCAGACTTGATGAGTTAAAGATGTATGCTGTAAACCTTCAAGCAATCACTAAAATAACATAACATTAAGTGATGACTTACAAACCACGAGCAGTGAAAAAAGACAAAGTGGAATTGTAAAGAAATACTCAATTTATCCAAAAAAAGCAGAAAAAGAAACCAAAGACCAGAACAAATGGAAAACAAGTTGCAAGATAATCGATTTAATTCAATCCTATTAATAATCACTTTAAATGTTAGTGGTATTAAAGACAGATATACCATGCTCACAGTAATCCAAAGAAAGCTGGGCTTGCTATATTTATGTCTGACAAAGATTTCAGGTTAAGCTATCATCAGGAATAAAGAGGATGTTTTGTGAATGATAAAGGGGTCATTTCATCAAAAGGATATAACGATCCTGAATATTTATGCATTCAGTAACAGAATTTCAAAGTACATGAAGCAAAAACAGAAATGCAAGCAGAAATAGAGCAAAATTTATAGTTGTAAATTTCAAGATGTCTTTCAGTAAGTGATAGAACAAATAGAGAAGCAGTAAGGAATTAAAGCTCTTAAACTGCTTAATCAACCAACTAGTCCTAAGTAGCTTTTACAGAACACTCAAACTAACAACAGGAGAAAACACATTCTTTTCAAATGCACATAGAACATTTATCAAGATAAAACATAGACCAGGCCATAACACAAGTCTTTATAAATTTACAAAGATTCAAGTAATACAAAGTATGTTCTCTAATCATAATTAAATGGAAGCAGTAATCAATCACAGACAGCTATCTGAAGAGCCCCCAATATTTGGAAAATAAATGATACACTTTAAGTGGAAACCCAGGATACCATAAATTGTGGGTTGTTTCTAAAACAGTACTGAAGATGAAGTCTGACTTTCTAAACACTTATTTTAGAGGAAAAGATCTTCAAGCAAAAACTTTGACTTAATGTACTATAAAGAGAGCAAGTGAAACTCAAGGAATAATAAGATTAATAAGAATCATCAGTGCAAAAATCAAATAAAAGTCAGACAACAATCTGTCATGAGAATACTACTGAAAGTGATTCATTATCTTGATATAGAATCACATGTATACATATTTTAAAATTTCTACCATTGAATATTCCAAGTACATTTTATTATACATCAGTTATGTTTCACTAAAACTGTTAAATCTGGGTACTACCAATTGTTGATGGTGATGTGGACATGTAGGCATTCTTATGCCCTTTTGCACTGATGGTGGCAGTATAGGTGGGCACAGGCCACCCTTAGTCCAAGTAAGTGTGTAAAAATGTGATGTAGCAGTTCTGCTCCTGGGTATATATCTTGGTAAAACGTCTACATATGTTTTCTGGAGGACATGTTTGAGGATCGTTATTGTAGTATTACTTGCAGTGTTGGGAGATGGTAGAAAGTGGTTGATGGTAACAGGAAAATAGAATGTGCTAGCTGCAACCCTGCGTACTATGTAATTAGTGATGCTGTTAGATGTGGGTAGGCCTTAAAGCACTGAGTAGAGTGGGAAAAAACTAAAGTATATGTGCATGTATGTATCTCTCTATATGAATATATATGCGTCACAAGTTATAATTTATGTAAAGTAAAAACACATGGACACAAAACAACCCTATACGTTTTTCCAGAACACACAGGCGTACTTCAGTCTTAAAATGATTGTCTGTGGGTAAGGGTGATGGATGGGACTGGGAAACAGGCTTAGATCAGAAAGAAAAATGAGGTGTTTTTGGTTCTAACCTGCATCCCAGGACTGTCAGGAATGCAGAGCTGTTTTGTATTCTACAATATGCCTCAAATCTCTTAAGCTATATATTTTGATGTGACAAGTGACATAAAGTTATTTCTTGTGGGGGTTTCAGTTCTACTCATCATCCTTAACTGATGGATGTGTGTCAAAGAACTCATCAACATGTTTAACTCTGGGATGAGACTTTAAAACACCCAGAATCTCTTAAACTTTCCTCTAAATCCTATTAAATGCATGTGCTCTGATATGGTGGTTTGATTTGAGCAGAAGGCTAGATTTTTGGTTGAATAGCATTCTGATGACAGGTTCACTGAAGAATTATTTGCTGAGCATCAGCTGTGACTGGGGTGTACTTGGTGACATGGGCACTGTACTAAGTGACACGGATGCCAGATGAGTCAGAGAGGCCTGCTGGTTTCCATTTTACTGATCTGGGAACAAGGCAAGCATAAAAATAAGTCCTGTAAGTGTTCTCAAAGGGGTGCAACAATAATGTGTATGGGGCAGAGTGTGGGCATGAAAGGGAGAGTCGTGCATTCTAACAGTGAGAGGAGAAATGTGAAAGTTAGGGGAAAATTTCAGAAAGTCAAGTAGGGTCTTGAAATTGCAAGGAATGTCAGGTAGCTGGGAATGGGGGATGCATGCAATGAAGAGGGGCCACTTGACATGAAACAACATAATGATTTTGGAAGATAAAAGTGCTTAGGGAGATTTGTCTTTGAATGAATTGTCAATGAATTGTCTCTGGTGGAAGGAGCCACGTGGCAGGCAATGTGGCTAGAGACCATGGCCTCTCACAGTGTTAGAATCCCAGTAGCCTGTTCTAGTGTCAACCCTTCCTCTCATTGTGTTCTTTTAGTCCCTTCTCCTTGTATCTAGCAAAGTTCTGAAAGCTCTGTGTTTTTTTTTAGCTGTAGAAATTGATGAAATTCTTTTATAATAGTTCATGCAAAGATATCATTCTTCAAATTTATTTTTGATGTTAGAATTAATGGGTAACATATGGTAGATTATCTGAGTTTTATACTTAGTAGCTACTTAAATTGTCAATCTATGAATTTTGAATTTTTTGTATAGGTGCAATGAAAATTGCCTCTACTTTTCCATTAATTTTCATCCCATCCAACTTTTCTGTTTTCTTGACTATTACCATAAAGGCTTTTGGTAGTCACAGTCACTGATTTTTAGTCAGTAGCAAAGGTTTAATTTCATGGCTGCAGATGTCCTAAGTTATTCGGGTAATGTTATGAGAAATCTTTTGCATCTGTGAATGATTTTCTTCTGTGAGTGATATTATATCACATGAAACGGATTAAAAATTTGTGTAGATTATTTAATGATGGTTTATTTTGTCTACTGAGACATAAAATGCATGTAGTGAACTACAGTTGTTTTTTTTTTTTTTTAAAGAGCTCATCTCTGCAACCAGCTTTCAGATCAAGAAACCCTTCCAGTCTCTGCTCCCTATCTCCCACCATGGGTAACAACTGTTATAACACGTAAGACTATAGATTGGTTAGTTCTGTCTCTGCACACTTGAACTTTCTATAATGGGATTCATTATAGTATTCTTTGGGGTCTAGTTTCTATTGCTCAACATTTTGGTTGTGAAATTTATCCATATTGCGGAGTGCAGTTGTAGTTTGTTCATTCTTATTGCTGTATAGTTTTCCAGTTGCAGAAATCCACATCATGCATTCTACCCTAGATGGACAGTAGGGCTGTTTTCAATTTTTTGTTAATTAAGAAGGATACCAAAATATTAGTAGTTTGATTTTTTTGAAATATATTTTAAAGATTTATTTATTTATATATGTCTTGGCTGTGGTGGGTCCTTGTTACTGCACAGAGGCTTTCCCTAGTTGCCGTGAGTGGGGGCCGCTCTTCCTTGTGATGTGCACGCTTCAGGAGTTGTGGCCCACGGCTTAGTTGCTCTGAGACATGTGGGATCTTCCCAAACCAGGGATCGAATCAGTGTCCCCTGCATTACCAGGAGGATTCTTAACCACTGGACCACCAGGGAAGTCTTTGGTAGCTTTATTTTTATGTAGTCTAGCTTCAAGTATATGCTGTCTTTTATGGGAAAGTGTGAATTATTGATACAATGTCCTATGTTGTAATACCAAATGAGAGGAATTGTGTGTGTCTATTAGGCAAAACAGCAAGGGTTATGTGTCTTGTAGAACTCTTTCCTCATCCTAAATTGATATCCTAATTTAATCATTGCCAATCATAAGCCTATGAAGAGGGAGAAATAACCAAGTCATAGGGATGATGTTCATTCTGTAAATTAGGGAAAGCCTGAATGTCTATCCATATAGTGAAATTTGATCACCTAGTTCTGGAATCTCCATTAGAACCTCCTTGAAAGCAAGCCCAAAGTAGTAACTGATTTAAGTGGTTATACAGAAACACTTCCTGAGATTTGTGGGTGCTGGGGAAGGAAAGGAGCTCACAGCATAAATATTGATACAGTGTTCTAGTCTGTATGACTTACTGAAGGAGAGCATCTGTGTGCAGCATAGCTCACAAAATTCCAAAAGCCTTCTAAAGTAGAGTTTCAAGCCAGTCACTTTTCCAGTGACAGGAATTATGCCCTTGGTATTTTAGCTGGGAAGAGAGTATAGACATATGCCAGATTAGGGAAGATTCTAACAGCAGCGATAGTGTGGGCAGCAGGAGGCTTCTGCTTTTCAGAACATATTGGATGAAGGACATACCTGTCCTGTTTACTGCTCTTTCCTCATTGCCTAGAATGGGCAGGTAGTGGGTAATAAATTCTTCTGAATGGGGAATGAATGGAAACAAAGCCTTCGGGAGAAAATCAATTGGTTGACTCTTGGCCACTCAAATACTTTGCATATGAGTATGAGCAAAGACTAAACTTGTAGTACTTTAAGACCTGAAGCAAGAAATAGATGCCCCCAGTGCAGATAGTGGGTCCACAGAGCGAGGCTCATTGTTCCCCTAACCATTGTGATTAAGCAGCTTCCCTGGTGGCTCAGACTGATGGTGAAGAAGCTGCCTGCAATGTAGTAGACCCAGGTTCAACCCCTGGGTAGGGAAGATCCCCTTGAGAAGAGATTGGCTCCCCACTCCAGTACTCTTGACTAGAGAATTTTAAGGAAAGAGGAGCCTGGAGGGCTACAGCATGGGGTTGCCAGGAGTCAGACATGACTGAGCAACTAACACTTTCACTCTTTCACTCACCAGTCCAGGATGAATAGAAACTGGACCGTCACAACCATCTCCTTTTTGTTCACTGCTATTCTTTTATGGCTGTTGAGAGAACTGGAGCCAGTGCATCTGGCAGCCCCACGACTACATTTAGAATCACAAAGCAGCGTCTTCTCACGTTATTGCTCATGCTTAAGGCAAGTGAAGTGAAGTCGCTCAGTCGTGTCCGACTCTTTGCGACCCTGTGGACTGTAGCCCACCAGGCTCCTCAGTCCATGGGATTCTCCAGGCAAGAATACTGGAGTGGGTTGCCATTTTTCTGTGATAGACCAGGAAATCTCTGTGCTTGTAAACAAGTGACACCCAGCATTTGAAGTATCGGTCTGGCCAAGAAAACCCAATATATAATCTAAATTTCTCTGATAATTGGACCATGGAAAAGGAATGTTTTTCTGGTATTTCAGATACTCTCAGAAGTGTTGGAATAATGATGTTCGGAAATGAGGAGAGTTTTAAAAAATAGATATTCATTAGTTGCACAGTGTGAAAACTAAGATAAACAAGAGATTGTTTAGTTATGTGTTGGCAAGGCTGGTTTTGAGTCTCTGGGGCAAGTGGTGAAATCAGGGGTTGGTGGTTCTTGCATTTGTCTACAGGACAGGCAGATCACAAGGGAGCCAGGTTTCAAGAAATGCACATAATAACTCCAGAGAATTAAATGAGAAAACAGAAAAGAGTATTTCTTGGTGTGTGATTCTGCAAATATATTCCTCATAACACACCGTAGGCACAGGAGATAGAATGTCAGAATAGTCTGCAGTAGGAACCCTGCACTTGTTTTCCTTCCCTTGAGACTGTGCTACTTTCTTTGAATTGGCAGGATTTTAATGAAATAGCAAAGTGTAAGGACTCAAAGATTCTCATCTGACCTGGACTGTGTAGAAAATATGCTGAATCTCATTTGTACATAAAATACTTTGCATAGAGAAGTCTGAGAAAGAATATTTTCTTTGGGGATGAGTTCTGGGGTTACCTTTGAAAATATTCTATACTAATTAATGAGGGTTTCTGATTGGTAAAGTATAATTACTCAGCCTACACACATGTGGCTGATATGTGTTCTGCCACATATCAGAACACATATCAGCAACAGTGTTCTGATATATTTGAAACTGCAGTGTCATTTTGAAATAAGTGAGCATGTTGCAGGCTTAGAATAAGTGTCTGCTAAAATTTCAGCTGCAAAAATGTTCTGGGACAAATCAATCCTTAGAAGTGATTATTGGATGGAATTTTCCTAATTTTAAGACTGCCTCCCTTGGCTTCTGAAAGAGGTGCTGTCAGTGTGGCCTTATGTTGGGAGTGCACATGTTATATCATGCAGTGCCATAATCTTGTTAATGTATTCCCAGGTTCATGTGCAAACTGAAAGGATGATATTTTTCTCCTGATATTGGGTGGGGCAAGGTGGATTTTTAAAGAGCAATTAGTTTGGGGAATGAAGGTATGATTTGTAAATTTCTCAAGTCCATTTCCATTCATTATTTCATCCATTATTTTCATCTGCCTTTTGGTCCTTCTCACTTTTTTCAGTGAGATATAATTGATATAAAATTATATCAATTTCATGTGTATAATGGAACAATTTAACATTAGTATTTATTGGACATGGCCACCACAATAAATCCATCACCACACACAGTTACAAGTAATTCTTTTTCTTGTGATGAGAACTTTCAAGATATGCATATTTAACTACTTTAAATATTTTATATTGTATATAGTATGGTTAACTCTTGTCACTGTGCATTACATCCCTATGGTTTATTCACCTTATAACTGGAAATTTGTACCTTTTAATCCCCTTCATCCACTTCACCCGTCGCTCCTCCCCCTACCTCAGGGAACCAAAATCTGTTCTCTGTATCCGTGTTCAGTTGCTAAGTCATGTCCAACTCTTTGCAACCCATAGACTGCAGCATGCCTAATTTTCCTGTCCTCCACTGTCTCCTGGAATTTGCTCAAACTCATGTCCATTGAGTCAGTGATGCCATCCAACCATCTCATTCTCTGTCACCCCTTCTCCTCCTGCCCTCAATATTTCCCAGCATCAGGGTCGTTTCCAGTATGTCAGCTCTTCACATCAGGTGGCCAAAGGATTGGAGCTTCAGCATCAGACATTCCAATGAATATTCAGGGCTAAATTCCTTTAGGATTGACTGGTTTGATCTCCTTGCTGTTCAAGAATCTTCTCTAGTGCCATAATTCAAATTCTTTGGTGCTCAGCCTTTCTTATGGTCCAACTCTGTATCCATGAACTTGGTTTTATTCTTATTATTTTTTAGAATTTTGTTTTGCATTTCACATGTAAGTGAAATCTTAGAGTGTTTATCTTTTTCTTTCTGACTTATTTCATTTAGCATAATGATCTCAGGGTCTATCCATGTTATCATAAATGGCAAGGTTTCATTTTATATGAATGAATAATAATCATGCATGTATATGTATGTATGCAAATACATATTTGTATATATATTGTAGTGTGTATATATACACACCACATTTTCTTTATGCATTCATCTGTAGGTGGATTTTGGCTGTTTCTGTGTCTTGGTTATTATAAATAATGCTGCATTGAACATGGGTGTGTATATATCTTTTTTAGTTAGTGTTTTCACTTTCTTCATATAAATGAATTTGAAGTGGAATTGCTGGATCATATGGTAGTTCTATTTTTTGAGGAAACTTCAAACTGTTTTCCATATTTGCTGCATAAATATACATTTCTACCAACAGTGCACAAGGTTTCCTTTTCATAATATCCACACCAACACTGTAATTTGTCTTTTTGATGAGAGTCAACCTACCAGATGTGAAGGGATATATCTTTGTGGTTTTGATTTGCATTTACCTAATGATTAGTGATGTTGAGCATCTTTTCATATACCTGTTGGCCATTTGTATGTCTTTAGAAAAATGTTTATTCAGATCCTCTGCCCATTTTTAAAAATTGAAATATTGTTGATGTACACTATTATGTTAGTTGTAGGTGTATTACATAGTCAATGACATTTGCATATGTTATGAAAATATCATTTTAATTCTAGTAATCTATAATCTAGTAATCTGTCTACATGCAAAGTTATCATAATTATACTGACCACTTCCCTTATGCTATATTTATTTTTTTTACAACATTTTATTTTATTTTTTATTACAATCATTTTTTAAATCTAAATTTATTTATTTTAATTGGAGGCTAATTACTTTACTTTACAATATTGTATTGGTGTTGCCACACGTCAACATGAATCCACCACAGGTGTACACGTGTTCTCCATCCGGAACCCCCCTCCCACCTCTGGGTCATCCCAGTGCACCAGCCCCAAGCATCCTGTATCCTGCATTGAACCTAGACTGGTGATTCGTGTCTTATATATTATACATGTTTCAATGCCATTCTCCCAAATCATCCCACCCTCTCCCTCTCCTACAGAGTCCAAAGAACTGTTCTATACATCTGTGTCTCTTTTTCTGTCTTGCATACAGAGTTATCGTTACCGTCTTTCTAAATTCCATATATACGCGTTAGTATACTGTATTGGTGTTTTTCTTTCTGGCTTACTTCACTCTGTATAATCGGCTCCAGTTTCATCCACCTCATTAGAACTGATTCAAATGTATTCTTTTGAATGGCTGAATAATACCCCATTGTGTATATGTACCACAGCCTTCTTATCCATTCATCTGCTGATGGACATCTAAGCTGCTTCCATGTCCTGGCTATTATAAACAGTGCTGCGATGAACATTGGGGTACACGTCTGTTTCCATTCTGGTTTCCTCAGTGTGTATACCCAGAGAAGTGGGATTGCTGGGTCACACAGCAGCTCTATTTCCAGTTTTTTAAGGAATCTCCACACTGTTCTCCATAGTGGCTGTACTAGTTTGCATTCCCACCAACAGTGTAAGAGGGTTCCCTTTTCTCCACACCCTCTCCAGTATTTATTGCTTGTAGACTTTTGGATTGCAGCCATTCTGACTGGCGTGAAATGGTACCTCATTGTGGTTTTGATTTGCATTTCTCTAATAATGAGTGATGTTGAGCATCTTTTCTTGTGTTTGTTTAGCCATCTGTATCTTCTTTGGAGAAATGTCTGTTTAGTTCTTTGGCCCATTTATTCATTGGGTTGTTTATTTTTCTGGAATTGAGCTGCATGAGTTGCTTGTATATTTTTGAGATTAGTTGTTTGTCAGTTGCTTCATTTGCTATTATTTTCTCCCATTCTGAAGGCTGTCTTTTTCACCTTGCTTATAGTTTCCTTTTGTCTGCATTGCTGCATCAGACATAGACTGATTCAATTCATGATAGTATACATGTTAGAATGTCATTCTCCCAAATCATCCTGTGTCTCTTTCCTGTCTTGCATAGTTTCATCCATCTCATCAGAAATTCAAATGAATCCCATTGTGTATATGTCTTATCCATTCATCTGCTGATTCTATTTCCAGAATTCTGGATGAACAGGTGTGATCATAGAGGATTGCCATGTATTCTGGGAGGTGATCATAGAGGATCCTGCTGTGATTTCGTGAGAGTGTTTTCCTATGTTCTCCTCTAGGAGTTTTATAGTTTCTCATCTTACATTTAGATCTTTAACCCATTTTGAGTTTATTTTTGTGTATGGTGTTAGCAAGTGTTCTAGTTTCATTCTTTTACAAGTGGTTGACCAGTTTTCCCAGCACCACTTTTTAAAGAGATTGTCTTTACTCCATTGTATATTCTTGCCTCCTTTGTCGAAGATAAGGTGTCCATAGGTGTGTGGATTTATCTCTGGGCTTTCTATTTTGTTCCATTGATCTATATGTCTGTCTTTGTGCCAGTACCATACTGTCTTGATGACTGTGGCTTTGTGGTAGAGCCTGAAGTCAGTCAGGTTGATTCCTCCAGTTCCATTCATCTTTCTCAAGATTGCTTTGGCTATTTGAGTTTTTTTGTATTTCCATACAAATTGTGAAATTATTTCTTCTACCTCTGTGAAAAATACTGCTGGTAGCTTGATAGGGATTGCATTGAATCTGTAAATTGCTTTAGGTAGTATACTCATTTTCACTATATTGATTCTTCCGATCCAAGAGCATGGTATATTTTTCCATCTATTAGTGTCCTCTTTGATTTATTTCACCAGTGTTTTATAGTTTTCTATATATAGGTCTTTAGTTTCTTTCATATTCCTTAGTATTTTATTCTTTTCATTGCAATGGTGAATGGAAGTGTTTCCTTAATTTCTCTATTTTCTCATTATTAGTGTATAGGAATGCAAGGGATTTCTGTATGTTGATTTTATATCCTGCAATTTTACTATATTCATTGATTAGCTCTAGTAATTTTCTGGTGGAGTCTTTAGGCTTTTCTATGTAGAGGATCATGTCATCTGCAAACAGCAAAAGTTTTACTTCTTCTTTTCCAATTTGGATTCCTTTTATTTCTTTTTCTGCTCTGATTGCTGTGGCCAAAATTTCCAGAACTATGTTGAATAGTAGCGGTGAAAGTGGGCACCCTTGACTTGTTCCTGATTTTACGGGGAATTCTTTCAACTTTTCACCATTGAGAATAATGTTTGCTGTGGGTTTGTCATATATAGCTTTTATTATGTTGAGGTATGTTCCTTCTATTCCTGCTTTCTGGAGAGTTTTTGTCATAAATGGATATAATTGAATTTTGTCAAAGGGTTTTTCTGCATCTATTGAGATAATCATATGTCTTTTATTTTTCGATTTGTTAATGTGGTATATTACACTGATTGATTTGCAGATATTGAAGAATCCTTGCATCCCTGGGATAAAGCCCACTTGGTCATGGTGTATGATCTTTTAAATGTGTTGTTGGATTCTGATTACTAGAATTTTGTTAAGGATTTTTGCATCTATGTTCATCAGTGATATTGACCTGTAGTTTTCTTTTTTTGTGTCATCTTTGTCAGGTTTTGGTATTAGGGTGATGGTGGCCTCATAGAATGAGTTTGGAAGTTTACCTTCCTCTGCAATTTTCTGGAAGAGTTTGAGTAGGATAGGTGTTATCTCTTCTCTAAATTTTTGGTAGAATTCAGCTGTGAAGCCATCTGGACCTGGGCTTTTGTTTGCTGGAAGATTTCTGAAGACAGTTTCAATTTCCGTGCTTGTGATGGGTCTGTTAAGATTTTCTATTTCTTCCTGGTTCAGTTTTGGAAAGTTGTACTTTTCTAAGAATTTTCCCATTTCTTCCACGTTGTCCATTTTATTGGCATATAATTGCTGATAGTAGTCTCATGATCCTTTGTATTTCTGTGTTGTCTGTTGTGATCTCTCCTTTTTCATTTCTAATTTTATTGATTTGATTTTTCTCCCTTTGTTTCTTGACGAGTCTGGCTAATGGTTTGTCAACTTTATTTATCCTTTCAAAGAACCAGCTTTTGGCTTTGTTGATTTTTGCTATGGTCTCTCTTGTTTCTTTTGCATTTATTTCTGCCCTAATTTTTAAGATTTCTTTCCTTCTCCTTACCCTGGGGTTCTCCATTTCTTCCTTTTCTAGTTGCTTTAGGTGTAGAGTTAGGTTATTTATTTGACTATTTTCTTGTTTCTTGAGGTATGCCTGTATTGCTATGAACTTTCCCCTTAGCACTGCTTTTGAAGTGTCCCACAGGTCTTGGGTTGTCGTGTTTTCATTTTCATTAGTTTCTATGCATATTTTGATTTCTTTTTTGATTTCTTCTGTGATTTGTTGGTTATTCAGAAAAGTGTTGTTCAGCCTCCATGTGTTGGAATTTTTAATAGTTTTTCTCCTGTAATTGAGATCTAATGTTACTGCATTATGGTCAGAAAAGATGCTTGGAATGATTTCATTTTTTTTGAATTTACCAAGGCTAGATTTATGGCCCAGGATGTGATCTATCCTGGAGAAGGTTCCGTGTGTGCTTGAGAAAAAGGTGAAATTCATTATTTTGGGGTGAAATGTCCTATCGATATCAGTTAGGTCTAACTGGTCTATTGTATCGTTTAAAGTTTGCATTTCTTTGTTAATTTTCTGTTTAGTTGAGTGGGGGCAGGCCCAGTGTGGCTGAGACACTGCAAGCACATGCCAGTGTTATTTGTTTGCAGCGTCCCTCCCTCCCCACAGCACGACTGAACAGGTGAGCCTAAAAAAAGTGTCCACCACTGCCCCCCTTGTGTCAAGGTGGAAATCAGAAACTGAAGAGACCAGCAAACAGAAGAAGCTAAAACAGAGGGAACTGCCTTGTAAGTGACAGATGCAATATATTTAAACCCTGTAGTTAATACTGACTACATAGGAAGGGGCCTATAGATCTTGAGAAATATAAGCCTGACCAAGGAACTATCCGAAAATGAACTGACCCCACACTGCCCACAACAACATCAGAGAAAGTCCTAGATATATCTTTACTATTTTTATGATCATTCTTTTTTTCTTCTTTTTTAAAAAAAATTTAAGTCCTTTATTACTTCTTTAATTTTCATTTTTATAACTTTCTATTACTTTTGAAAAAAAGGACCTTATTTTTTAAAGCAAACTTCATATATATATATATTTAAAATAATTTTTGTGTTTGTTTTTTCTTCTTCTTCTTTTCTTTAATATTGTATTTTTGAAAATCCAGCCTCTACTCTAGATTTTAAATCTTTACTTTTTTGTATTTGTTATCAATTTTGTACTTTTATAAATCCAATCTCCAGTACCCATTTTTACTTGGGAGCGAGATTACTGGCGTGACTGCTCTCCCATCCTTTGGACTCTCCTTTTTCTCCACCAGGTCGCCTCTGTCTCCTCCCTCCACCTTCTCTTTTCTACCCAACTCTCTGAATCTCTGTGTGTTCTAGACGGTGGAGAACACTTAGGGAACTGATTAATGCTGGATCTGTCTCTCTCCTTTTCATTCCCCCCTTTATCCTTCTGGCACCTCTGTCTCCTTCCTCCCTCTTTTCTTCTCTGTATAAATCTGTGAACATCTCTGAGTGGTCCAGACTGTGGAGCACACATAAGGAAGTGATTACTGGCTATCTTGCTCTCTCCTCTTTTGATTCCACCTCATCTCATTCGGGTCGCCTCTAACTCCCTCCTCCCTCTTCTCTTCTCCATGTAACTCTGTGAACATCTCTGGGTGTCCCTCACTGTGGAGAAACTTTTCATCTTTAACCTAGATGTTTTATCAATGGTGCTATATAGAAGGAGAAGTCTTGAGACTACTGTAAAAATGAGATTGAAAACCAGAAGCAGGAGGCTTAAGTCCAAATCCTGAGAACATCAGAGAACTCCTGACTCCAGGGAACATTAATCGATAGGGGCTCATCAAATGCCTCCATACCTGCACAGAAACCAAGCACCACCCAAGGGCAAACAAGTGCAAGAGCAAGACGTACCGCATGAATTCTCCAGCAACATAGGAACACAGCCCTGAGCTTCAATATACAAGCTGCCCAAAGTTACTCCAAAACCATTGACATCTCATAAATCATTACTGGACACTTTATTGCACTCCAGAGAGAAGAAATTCAGCTCCACCCTCCAGAACACTGACACAAGCTTCCCTAACCAAGAAACCTTGACAAGATACCTGCCCAACCCCATTCACAGTGAGAAAACTCCACAATAAAGATAACTCCACAGACTGCCAGAATACAGGAAGGCCAACCCAAGCTCAGCAATATAAACAAGATGAAGGGACAGAGGAATACCCAGCGGGTAAAGGAACAGGATAAATGCCTACCAAACCAAACAAAAGAGGAAGAGATAGGGAGTCTTCCTGATAAAGAATTCCAAATAATCATAGTAGAAATGATCAAAAATCTTGAAATGAAAATGGAATCACAAATAAATAGGCTGGAGACAAGGATTGAGAAGATGCAAGAAAGGTTTAACAGGACCTAGAAGAAATAAAAAAGAGTCAATATATAATGAATAATGCAATAAATGAGATCAAAAACACTCTGGAGGCAACAAATAGTAGAATAATGGAGGCAGAATATAGGATTAGTGAAGTAGAAGTTAGAATGGTAGAAATAAATGAATCAGAGAGGGAACAAGAAAAACGAATTAAAAGAAATGGGGACAATCTCAGAGACCTCCAGGCCAATATGAAATGCTCCAACATTCGAATCATAGGATTCCCAGAAGAGGAAGACAAAAAGAAAGACCATGAGAAAATACTTGAGGAAATAATAGCTGAAAACTTCCCTAAAATGGGGAAGGAAATAATCACCCAAGTCCAAGAAACACAGAGAGTCACACACACAAAAATAAACCCAAGGCGAAACACCTCAAGACACCTATTAATCAAATTAGCAAAGATCAAACACAAAGAACAAATATTAAAAGCAGCAAGGGAAAAACAACAAATAGCACACAAGGGGATTCCCATAAGGATAACAGCTGATCTTTCAATAGAAACTCTTCAGGCCATGAGGGAATGGCAAGACATACTTAAAGTGATGAAAGAAAATAACCTGCAGCCCAGATTACTGTACCCAGCAAAGATCTCATTCAAATATGCAGGAGAAATCAAAAGCTTTACAGACAAGCAAAAGCTGAGAGAATTCAGCACTACCAAACCAGCTCTCCAACAAATGTTAAAGGATATTCTCTAGACAGGAAACACAGAAAGGGTGTATAAACTCGAACATAAAACAATAAAGTAAATGGCAACGGGATCATACTTATCAATAATTACCTTAAACATAAATGGGTTGAGTGACCCAACCAAAAGACAAAGGGACGCATACAGACTGAAAGTGAAAGGCTGGAAAAAGATATTCCATGCAAACAGAGACCAAAGGAAAGCAGGAGTGGGAATACTCATATCAGATAAAATAGGCTTTAAAACAAAGGCAGTGAAAAGAGACAAATAAGGATACTACATAATGATCAAAGGGTCAATCTAAGAAGATATAACCATTATAAATATATATGCACCCAACATAGGAGCACCACAATATGTAAGACAAATGCTAAAAAATATGAAAGGGGAAATTAACAATTACACAATAATAGTGGGAGACTTTAATACCCCACTCACACCTATGGATAGATCAACTATGCTATATTTTATGCTCAAATAAAATTTTACTTCAGTTCAGTCACTCAGTCATGTCCGACTCTTTGCAACCCCATGAATCGCAGCATGCCAGGCCTCCCTGTCCATCATCAACTCCCGAATATTACTTATTTACTGTAAAATTAGAGACTTGTACCTCCAAATCCTTTATACCTATTTCCCCCACACCATAACCCTCTCCCAGTGGTAACCACCAGTTTGTTCTTTGTACCTATGAGTCTTTTTTTCATTTTGTTCTGTTTGTTTTGTGTTTTAGATTCTACATATAAGTGAGACCATATGGTACTTGTCTTTCTCTGAGTTATTTCACTTGGTATAATACCCCCTAAGCCCATTCACATTGTTGTAAATGGCAACATTTCCTTCTTTTTCTATGGCTGAGAGTCATATTTTATTATATATGTCATTATATGTACAATGTGGTATATATGTATGTATTTGTGTGCATATGTGTGTGTGTGTGTGTGTATCTTCTTTATCCATTTGTATATCAGTAGACACTGAGATTGCTTCCATGTCTTGGCTATTGTAAATAATATTGCATTGAATATTAACATGCATATATGCTTTTGAGTTAGGGTTTTTATTTTCTTCAGATAAATACCCAGAAGTGAAATTGCTGAATCATATGGTAGTTCTATTTTCATTTTTCTGAGGAAATTCCATACTGTTTTCTGTAGTGGCTTTACCAGTTTATATTACCATAGAGAATGTAGCAGGGTTCCCTTTTCTCTACAATGCTAACAAATATTTCTTGATTATTATCTTTTTAATAATAGTCATTCTGACATGTGTGAAGTAATTTGCTCCTTAGGGTTTTCACTTGCATTTCCCTAATGATTAGTTGAGCACCATAGATGCTGAAAAGAACAGAATGGGAAAGACTAGAGATCTCTTCAAGAAAATTAGAGATACCAAGGGAATATTTCATGCAAAGATGGGCTCGATACAGGACAGAAATGGTATGGACCTAACATAAGCATAAGATTTTTTTTTTCAGTTTGCTTTCTTTTTTAAATTAATTTATTATTATTATTATTATTTTTAATTTTAAAATCTTTAATTCTTACATGCGTTCCCAAACATGAACTCCCCTCCCACCTCCCTCCCCATAACATCTCTCTGGGTCATCCCCATGCACCAGCCCCAAGCATGCTGTATCCTGCGTCAGACATAGACTGGCGATTCGATTCTTACATGATAGTATACATGTTAGAATGCCATTCTCCCAAATCATCCCACCCTCTCCCTCTCCCTCTGAGTCCAAAAGTCTGTTATACACATCTGTGTCTTTTTTGCTGTCTTGCATACAGGGTCGTCATTGCCATCTTTCTAAATTCCATATATATGTGTTAGTATACTGTATCGGTGTTTTTCTTTCTGGCTTACTTCACTCTGTATAATCGGCTCCAGTTTCATCATCTCATCAGAACTGATTCAAATGAATTATTTTTAACAGCTGAGTAATATTCCATTGTGTATATGTACCACAGCTTTCTTATCCATTCATCTGCTGATGGACATCTAGGTTGTTTCCATGTCCTGGCTATTATAAACAGTGCTGCGATAAACATTGGGGTACATGTGTCTCTTTCAATTCTGGTTTCCTCGGTGTGTATGCCCAGAGGTGGGATTGCTGGGTCATAAGGCAGTTTTATTTGCAATTTTTAAGGAATCTCCACACTGTTCTCCATAGTGGCTGTACTAGTTTGCATTCCCACCAACAGTGTAGGAGGGTTCCCTTTTCTCCACACCCTCTCCAGCATTTATTGCTTGCAGATTTTTGGATCGCAGCCATTCTGACTGGTGTGAAGTGGTACCTCATTGTGGTTTTGATTTGCATTTCTCTAATAATGAGTGATGTTGAGCATCTTCTCATGTGTTTGTTAGCCATCCGTATGTCTTCTTTGGAGAAATGTCTATTTAGTTCTTTGGCCCATTTTTTGATTGGGTCGTTTATTTTTCTGGAATTGAGCTGCATAAGTTGCTTGTATATTTTTGAGATTAGTTGTTTGTCAGTTGCTTAATTTGCTATTATTTTCTCCCATTCAGAAGGCTGTCTTTTCACCTTGCTTATAGTTTCCTTTGTTGTGCAGAAGCTTTTAATTTTAATTAGATCCCATTTGTTTATTTTTGCTTTTATTTCCAGAATTCTGGGAGGTGGATCATAGAGGATCCTGCTGTGATTTATGTCAGAGAGTATTTTGCCTATGTTCTCCTCTAGGAGTTTTATAGTTTCTGATCTTACATTTAGATCTTTAATCCATTTTGAGTTTATTTTTGTGTATGGTGTTAGAAAGTGATCTAGTTTCATTCTTTTATAAGTGGTTAACCAATTTTCCCAGCACCACTTGTTAAAGAGATTGTGATTATTCCATTGTATATTCTTGCCTCCTTTGTCAAAGATAAGGTGTCCATATGTGTGTGGATTTATCTCTGGGCTTTCTATTTTGTTCCATTGATCTATATGTCTGTCTTTGTGCCAGTACCATACTGTTTTGATGACTGTGGCTTTGTGGTAGAGCCTGAAGTCAGGCAAGTTGATTCCTCCAGTTCCATTCTTATTTCTCAAGATTGCTTTGGCAATTCAAGATTTTTTGTATTTCCATACAAATCTTGAAATTATTTGTTCTAGTTCTGTGAAAAATATGGCTGGTATCTTGATAGGGATTGCATTGAATTTGTAAATTGCTTTGGGTAGTATACTCATTTTCACTATATTGATTCTTCCAATCCATGAACATGGTATATTTCTCCATCTACTAGTGTCCTCTTTTATTTCTCTCATCAGTGTTTTATAGTTTTCTATATATAGGTCTTTAGTTTCTTTAGGTAGATATATTCCTAAGTATTTTATTCTTTTTGTTGCAATGGTGAATGGAATTGTTTCCTTAATTTCTTTTCTACTTTCTCATTATTAGTGTATAGGAATGCAAGGGATTTCTGTGTGTTGATTTTATATCCTGCAACTTTACTATATTCATTGATTAGCTCTAGTAATTTTCTGGTGGAGTCTTTAGGCTTTTCTATGTAGAGGATCATGTCATCTGCAAACAGTGAAAGTTTTAGTTCTTCTTTTCCAATTTGGATTCCTTTTATTTCTTTTTCTGCTCTGATTGCTGTGGCCAAAACTTCCAGAACTATGTTCAATAGTAGCAGTGAAAGTGGACACCCTTATCTTGTTCCTGATTTTAGGGGAAATGCTTTCAATTTTTTTGCTGTGGTTTGTCATATATAGCTTTTATTATGTTTAGGTATGTTCCTTCTATTCCTGCTTTCTGGAGAGAGAGTTTTTATCATAAATGGATGTTGAATTTTGTCAAAGGCCTTCTCTGCATCTATTGAGATAATCATATGGTTTTTATTTTTCAATTTGTTAATGTGGTGAATTACATTGATTGATTTGCGGATATTGAAGAATCCTTGCATCCCTGGGATAAAGCCCACTTGGTCATGGTGTATGATCTTTTAAATATGTTGTTGGATTCTGATTACTAGAATTTTGTTGAGGTTTTTTGCACCTATGTTCATCAGTGATATTGGCCTGTAGTTTTCTTTTTTTGTGACATCTTTGTCAGGTTTTGGTATTAGGGTGATGGTGGCCTCATAGAGTGAGTTTGGAAGTTTACCTTCCTCTGCAATTTTCTGGAAGAGTTGAGTAGGATAGGTGTTATCTCTTCTCTAAATTTTTGGTAGAATTCAGCTGTGAAGCCGTCTGGACCTGGGCTTTTGTTTGCTGGAAGATTTCTGATGACAGTTTCAATTTCCGTGCTTGTGATGGGTCTGTTAAGATTTTCTATTTCTTCCTGGTTCAGTTTTGGAAAGTTGTACTTTTCTAAGAATTTTCCCATTTCTTCCACGTTGTCCATTTTATTGGCATATAATTGCTGATAGTAGTCTCTTATGATCCTTTGTATTTCTGTGTTGTCTGTTGTGATCTCTCCCTTTTCATTTCTAATTTTATTGATTTGATTTTTCTCCCTTTGTTTCTTGACGAGTCTGGCTAATGGTTTGTCAACTTTATTTATCCTTTCAAAGAACCAGCTTTTGGCTTTGTTGATTTTTGCTATGGTCTCTTTTGTTTCTTTTGCATTTATTTCTGCCCTAATTTTTAAGATTTCTTTCCTTCTCCTTACCCTGGAGTTCTCCATTTCTTCCTTTTCTAGTTGCTTTAGGTGTAGAGTTAGGTTATTTATTTGACTATTTTCTTGTTTCTTGAGGTATGCCTGTATTGCTATGAACTTTCCTCTTAGCACTGCTTTTATAGTGTCCCACAGGTTTTGGGTTGTTGTGTTTTCATTTTCATTAGTTTCTATGCATATTTTGATTTCTTTTTTGATTTCTTCTGTGATTTGTTGGTTATTCAGAAGTGTGTTGTTCAACCTCCATATGTTGGAATTTTTAATAATTTTTCTCCTGTAATTGAGATCTAATGTTACTGCATTATGGTCAGAAAAGATGCTTGTAATGATTTTGATATTTTTTAATTTATCAAGTTTAGATTTATGACCCAGGATGTGATCTATCCTGGAGAAGGTTCCGTGTGTGCTTGAGAAAAAGGTGAAATTCATTATTTTGGGGTGAAATGTCCTATCGATATCAATTAGGTCTAACTGGTCTATTGTATCATTTAAAGTTTGCGTTTCTGTGTTAATTTTTTGTTTAGTTGATCTGTCCATAGGTGTGAGTGGGGTATTAAAGTCTCCCACTATTATTGTGTTATTGTTAATTTCCCCTTTCATGCTTGTTAGCATTTGTCTTACATATTGTGGTGCTCCTATATTGGGTGCATATATATTTATAATTGTTATGTCTTCTTCTTGGATTGATCCTTTGATCATTATGTATGGCCTTCTTTGTCTCTTTTCACAGCCTTTGTTTTAAAGTCTATTTTATCGGATATGAGTATTGCCACTCCTGCTTTCTTTTAGTCTCTATTTGCGTGGTATATCTTTTCCAGCCCTTCACTTTCAGTCTGTATGTGTCCCTTGTTTTGAGGTGGGTCTCTTGTAAGCAGCATATAGAGGGGTCTTGTTTTTGTATCCATTCGGCCAGTCTTTGCCTTTTGGTTGGGGCGTTCAACCAATTTATGTTTAAGGTAATTATTGATAAGTATGATCCCGTTACCATTTACTTTATTGTTTTGGGTTCGGGTTTATACACCCTTTTGTGTTTCCTGTCTAGAGAATATCCTTTAGAATTTTTTGGAGAGCTGGTGTGGTGGTGCTGAATTCTCTCAGCTTTTGCTTGTCTGTAAAGCTTTTGATTTCTCCTTCATATTTGAATGAGATCCTTGCTGGGTACAGTAATCTGGGCTGTAGGTTATTGTCTTTCATCACTTTAAGTATGTCTTGCCATTCCCTCCTGGCCTGAAGAGTTTCTATTGAAAGATCAGCTGTTATCCTTATGGGAATCCCCTTGTGTGCTATTTGTTGTTTTTCCCTTGCTGCTTTTAATATTTGTTCTTTGTGTTTGATCTTTGTTAATTTGATTAATAGGTGTCTTGGGGTGTTTTGCTTTGGGTTTATCCTATTTGGAACTCTCTGTGTTTCTTGGACTTGGGTGATTATTTCCTTCCCCATTTGCGGGGGACGACCCGTGAAGGGCTAAGTCTTGGGAGCTGCTCAGCAGGTATGCAGAGCCCTAGGACATGTTCCTAAGCTCCCTGTCCCGCCACCCTCAAGAATTTTTATAGCCCTTAAGGCTCCAAGATGTTTGGTTTTGGCAACATTTCATAGAAGATAGATTATCTTATTATGTATACTTCATAGAAGATAGATTATCTGATTGTGTTCTGTATACAATGGTAAGGGTCTGGTGATTGTATCTTGAGATTAAAAACAACCTTGTGAATGTCATAAGTCACGTACTTTACCCTATGTATACTGCAGCACAATAAAGAAAGGCATCAGCCATTTTGGGCTGATCCTCTCAACCCCATCTTTTGTCTCTCTCTTATTTTTCTTAGCGGGGACGCTCCGTTCTCTCCCTGTGCAGGTGCGACTCTTGCTTGTGCTGGCCGCGGCAGGTGGCGCCCAACGTGGGGCTCGAGTTCAACAGTTTTCCTCGCCACTACTCTTATTAGCTATAAAGAGTGAGTATATGAGTATACAAGTGAATTAAATTGAGGAGGAGTAGTAAGGTATATAGTTGAGAGTATAAATATGGGACAGACGCATAGTCGTCAATTGTTTGTACATATGTTATCTGTAATGTTAAAACATCGGGGAATTACTGTTTCTAAACCTAAATTAATCAATTTTCTTTCATTCATCGAGGAAGTTTGCCCTTGGTTCCCCAGAGAAGGTACAGTAAATCTAGAGACATGGAAAAAGGTAGGGGAACAAATTCGGACTCATTATACTTTACATGGCCCTGAAAAAATCCTTGTCGAAACTTTATCCTTTTGGACACTAATTCGTGATTGCCTGGACTTTGATAATGATGAATTAAAACGTTTAGGAAATTTATTAAAACAGGAAGAAGATCCTCTCCATGTTCCTGATTCGGAACCCAGGTATGCTGTTCCCGAGGGAGTTAAAGGCGACCCTCCGTTTTCTAAATTATCACGTCCTTCGGATAATGATGATTCACTTTCATCCACAGATGAGGCAGAATTAGACGAAGAAGCTGCTAAATATCATCAAGAATATTGGGGTTTTTTAGCACAAGAAAAGGGGGCGTCAACATCTAAAGATGAATTGGTTGAATGTTTAAAAAACCTCACTATTGCTTTACAGAACTCAGGAATCAAGCTTCCTAGTAACAATGCTAAATCTTCTGCTCCGCCTCTTCCCCCTGCCTATGCTCCTTCCGTTGTGGCTGGTCTTGATCCCCCTCCAGGGCCTCCTCCACCGTCTGAGATCATGTCTCCGCTGCAGAAGGCATTGAGACAGGCACAGCGACTTGGTGAGGTTGTCTCTGATTTTTCTCTTGCTTTCCCTGTCTTTGAACATAACAACCAGCGTTTTTATGAATCACTGCCTTTTAAACAACTGAAAGAGTTAAAGATTGCTTGCTCACAATACGGTCCTACCGCTCCATTCACTATTGCTATGATAGAAAATTTGGGTACTCAAAATCTACCCCCAAATGATTGGAAACAAATAGCTAGGGCCTGTCTTTCGGGGGGAGATTATTTATTATGGAAATCTGAATATTTTGAACAATGTGCTCGTATAGCTGATGTTAACCAACAGCAAGGTATACAGACCTCCTATGAAATGTTGATTGGTGAAGGCCCTTACCAGGCTACTGATACTCAACTTAATTTCTTACCTGGTGCATATGCACAAATATCAAATGCGGCTCGGCAGGCTTGGAAAAAACTTCCTAGCTCCAGTACTAAGACAGAGGATCTTTCAAAATTCTGACAGGGACCTGATGAGCCTTATCAGGACTTCATGGCACGACTTTTAGATACTATAGGTAAGATAATGTCAGATGAAAAGGCTGGGATGGTATTAGCAAAACAATTGGCTTTTGAAAACGCTAACTCTGCCTGTCAAGCTGCTTTAAGACCTTATCGAAAAAAGGGAGATCTGTCTGATTTTATTCGCATTTGTGCTTACATTGGACCCTCCTATATGCAAGGCATTGCTATGGCAGCAGCATTACAAGGAAAAGGCATTAAAGAGGTACTTTTTCAGCAGCAAGCCCGGAACAAGAAACGACTTCAAAAGTCAGGTAATTCGGGTTGCTTTGTTTGTGGTCAACCTGGCCATCGGGCTGCAGTGTGCCCCCAAAAGCAACAAACCTCTGTTAACACTCCTAATTTATGCCCACGATGTAAAAAAGGGAAGCATTGGGCCCGAGACTGTCGTTCTAAAACGGATGTTCAAGGTAATCCTTTGCCCCCGGTTTCGGGAAACTGGGTGAGGGGCCAGCCCCTGGCCCCAAAACAATGTTATGGGGCAACACTGCAGGTTCCAAAAGAACCATTGCAGACCTCTGTCGAGCCACAAGAGGCAGCACGGGATTGGACCTCTGTGCCACCTCCTACACAGTATTAACTCCCGAGATGGGGGTTCAAACCCTTGCCACAGGAGTGTTTGGGCCTTTACCTCCAGGAACCGCTGGACTGCTTTTGGGGCACAGCAGTGCGTCTTTAAAGGGAATACTTATTCATCCTGGTGTGATTGACTCTGATTATACAGGAGAGATAAAAATACTAGCCTCCGCTCCTAACAAAATTATTGTAATCAATGCAGGTCAACGTATAGCTCAACTCCTTTTAGTTCCATTAGTTATACAGGGAAAAGCAATCAATAGAGACCGTCAAGACAAAGGTTTCGGGTCCTCTGACGCCTATTGGGTGCAAAATGTTACCGAGGCACGACCAGAACTTGAGCTACGCATTAATGGTAAGCTTTTCCGCGGAGTGCTTGATACAGGGGCCGATATTAGCGTTATTTCTGATAAATACTGGCCTACTACATGGCCTAAACAGATGGCTATTTCCACTCTTCAGGGTATTGGCCAAACTACCAATCCAGAACAAAGTTCATCCCTTCTTACTTGGAAGGATAAAGACGGCCATACAGGCCAATTTAAACCTTATATTCTGCCCCATCTTCCAGTTAATCTATGGGGGCGTGATATATTAAGCAAAATGGGTGTTTATTTATATAGTCCTTCACCCACCGTAACAGATTTGATGTTAGATCAAGGCTTACTTCCAAACCAAGGTTTAGGTAAACAACATCAAGGCATCGTTTTACCCCTTGATTTAAAATCTAATCAAGATCGAAAAGGCTTGGGGTGTTTTTCCTAGGGACCTCTGATTCTCCTGTGACACATGCCGATCCTATTGATTGGAAATCTGAGGAACCGGTATGGGTCGATCAGTGGCCCCTGACACAAGAAAAACTTTCTGCCCCACAACAGCTGGTGCAGGAACAGCTGAGACTTGGGCATATTGAACCCTCTACCTCTGCGTGGAATTCCCCAATTTTTGTTATTAAAAAGAAGTCTGGAAAATGGAGATTGCTACAAGATCTTCGAAAGGTAAATGAAACAATGATGCATATGGGAGCCCTACAACCTGGGTTGCCCACTCCTTCTGCTATACCTGATAAATCCTATATCATTATTATAGATTTAAAAGATTGTTTTTACACTATACCTCTTGCACCTCAAGATTGTAAAAGATTTGCCTTTAGTTTACCCTCTGTTAATTTTAAAGAACCTATGCAACGCTATCAATGGAGAGTCCTCCCACAAGGAATGACTAATAGCCCTATGTTGTGTCAAAAATTTGTTGCTACAGCATTAGCTCCGGTTCGTCAACGTTTTCCTCAGTTATATTTAGTTCATTATATGGATGATATATTACTAGCTCATGCTGACGAACATCTATTGTATCAAGCTTTTTCTATTCTAAAAAAACAATTAAGCCTTAATGGTCTCGTTATTGCTGATGAAAAAATTCAAACTCATTTTCCTTATAATTATTTGGGTTTCTCCTTATATCCTCACGTTTATAATACCCAATTAGTAAAATTACAGACTGACCATTTAAAAACTCTAAATGACTTTCAAAAACTTCTAGGAGACATTAATTGGATACGCCCTTATTTAAAATTACCCACTTATACCTTACAGCCTTTATTTGACGTCCTTAAAGGTGACTCTGACCCTGCGTCACCCCGAACACTTTCTTTAGAAGGACAATCAGTCTTACAATCAATAGAAGAAGCTATTAGACAACAACAGATTACTTATTGTGATTACCAACGATCATGGGGTTTGTATATACTTCCTACCCCCCGAGCACCCACAGGGGTTCTCTATCAAGATAAACCTTTGAGATGGATATATCTATCTGCTACTCCAACTAAACATCTGCTCCCTTACTATGAGCTTGTTGCAAAAACTGTAGCAAAAGGACGTCATGAGGCCATCCAGTATTTTGGTATGGAACCCCCCTTCATTTGTGTTCCTTATGCTTTAGAACAACAAGATTGGCTTTTTCAATTTTCAGATAATTGGTCCATAGCTTTCGCAAATTACCCGGGGATTACTCATCATTATCCTTCTGATAAATTGTTACAATTTGCTAGCTCTCATGCCTTTATTTTTCCAAAAATAGTTCGCCGACAACCTATTCCCGAAGCAACAGTTATATTTACAGATGGATCTTCTAATGGAACTGCAGCTTTAATTATTAACCATCAAACCTACTATGCACATACCAATTTCTCTTCTGCTCAGGTCGTGGAATTATTTGCAGTCCATCAAGCATTGCTGACTGTATCCACTTCCTTCAATTTATTTACAGACAGCTCCTATGTAGTCAGTGCCTTACAGATGCTTGAAACTGTTCCAATTATCGGCACAACTTCTCCTGAAGTTCTTAACTTATTTACATTGATTCAACAGGTTCTTCACCGTCGCCAACACCCGTGTTTCTTTGGGCATATTCGTGCACATTCCACCCTTCCTGGTGCCCTCGTACAAGGCAATCACACTGCGGACGTTCTTACTAAAAAAGTGTTTTTTCAATCAGCTATCGATGCAGCCCGAAAATCCCATGACTTACATCACCAAAATAGTCATTCTTTACGGTTGCAATTTAAGACTTCCCGTGAAGCTGCACGACAAATTGTTAAATCTTGCTCTACTTGTCCTCAATTCTTTGTTCTCCCTCAATATGGTGTCAACCCTCAAGGTTTACGCCCTAATCACCTTTGGCAAACAGATGTTACTCACATTCCT
Organism: Ovis aries; assembly: GCF_016772045.2. Taxonomy (NCBI): domain Eukaryota; kingdom Metazoa; phylum Chordata; class Mammalia; order Artiodactyla; family Bovidae; genus Ovis; species Ovis aries. The sequence continues at coordinate 4,042,312 of NC_056059.1, forward strand.
CAATTTGGGCGTCTTAAATATGTTCATGTCTCTATTGACACTTTTTCCAATTTTCTCATGGCCTCCCTTCACACTGGAGAATCGACACGTCACTGTATTCAACATTTGCTGTTTTGCTTTTCTATTTCAGGAATCCCACAAACCCTTAAAACAGATAATGGACCTGGTTATACTAGCCGTTCTTTTCAACGTTTTTGTCTTTCTTTCCAAATTCATCATAAAACAGGAATTCCATACAATCCGCAGGGACAGGGTATTGTAGAACGAGCCCATCAACGCCTTAAACATCAATTATTAAAACAAAAAAAGGGGAATGAACTGTATAGCCCCTCACCGCATAACACCTTAAATCATGCTCTCTATGTTTTAAATTTTTTAACTTTAGACACAGAAGGCAATTCAGCAGCCCAGCGTTTTTGGGGAGAACGATCCTCATGCAAAAAACCACTTGTACGATGGAAGGATCCACTTACCAATCTGTGGTATGGGCCAGACCCTGTATTAATATGGGGACGGGGGCATGTTTGTGTTTTTCCACAGGATGCCAAAGCGCCACGTTGGATACCGGAAAGGCTGGTACGCGTGGCGGAGGAACTCCCTGACATATCAAATGCATCGCATGACACTGAGCGAGCCCACGAGTGAGCTGCCTACCCAAAGGCGGATTGAGGCGTTGATGCAATATGCTTGGAATGAAGCTCATGTACAACCTCCAGTGACACCTACTAATATACTGATCATGTTATTATTATTGTTACAGAGGATACAAAACAGGGCGGCTGCGGCTTTTTGGGCATACATTCCCGATCTGCCTATGATTCAATCCTTAGGATGGGATAAAGAAATAGTACCTGTATATGTCAATGATACGAGTCTTTTAGGAGGAAAATCAGATATTCATATTTCTCCTCAGCAAGCCAATATCTCCTTTTATGGTCTTACTACTCAATATCCTATGTGCTTTTTTTATCAATCACAGCACCCTCACTGTATACAGGTGTCAGCTGATATATCCTACCCTCGAATGACTATTTCTGGCATTGATGAAAAAACCGGAAAAAGATCGTACCGTGACGGAACCGGACCTCTCGACATTCCATTTTGTGACAAACATTTAAGCATTGGCATAGGAATAGACACTCCTTGGACTTTATGTCGAGCACGGGTCGCATCGGTGTACAACATCAACAATGCCAATGCCACCCTTTTATGTGACTGGGCACCTGGGGGAACACCTGATTTCCCCGAATATCGAGGACAGCATCCACCCATTCTCTCTGTAAATACTGCTCATATATACCAAACGGAACTGTGGAAACTTTTGGCTGCTTTTGGTCATGGCAATAGTCTATATTTACAACCCAATATTAGTTGGAGTAAATATGGTAATGTAGGAGTTACGGGGTTTTTATATCCCCGAGCTTGTGTCCCTTACCCATTCATGTTGATACAAGGCCATGTGGAAATAACGCTGTCATTGAATATTTATCATTTAAATTGTTCTAATTACATACTTACTAATTGCATTAGAGGTGTTGCCAAAGGAGAACAAGTTATAATAGTAAAACAACCTGCTTTTGTAATGTTACCTGAATGTTAACTGAAGCTTGGTATGACAAGACTGCTTTAGAATTGCTACAGCGCATTAACACGGCTCTTAGCCGCACTAAAAGAAGTGTGAGCCTGATTATTCTGGGTATAGTATCTTTAATCACCCTTATAGCAACTGCTGTTACTGCTTCTGTATCTTTAGCACAATCCATTCAAGCTGCTCATACTGTAGATTCCTTGTCATATAATGTTACTAAAGTAATGGGAACTCAAGAAGATATAGATAAAAAAAATGGAAGATAGATTATCAGCTTTATATGATGTAGTTAGAGTTCTAGGAGAACAAGTTCAGAGCATTAATTTTCGCATGAAAATTCAATGCCATGCTAATTATAAATGGATTTGTGTTACAAAAAAGCCTAACAATACATCTGATTTTCCGTGGGATAAGGTGAAAAAACATCTACAAGGAATTTGGTTTAATACTAATGTTTCTCTAGATCTTTTACAATTGCATAATGAAATTCTTAACATCGAAAATTCTCCAAAAGCTACTTTGAATATAGCTGATACTGTCGATAATTTTTTACAAAATTTATTTTCTAACTTTCCTAGCCTTCATTCACTGTGGCGAAGTATAATTGCTGTGGGCACGGTTCTGACTGTTGTGCTTATCATAATTTGTCTAGCTCCTTGTCTTATTCGCAGTATTGTTAAAGAATTTTTACATATGAGAGTTTTAATACATAAAAACATGTTGCAACACCGACATCTTATGGAGCTTTTAAAAAAATAAAGAGAGGGGAGCTGCGGGGGACGACCCGTGAAGGGCTAAGTCTTGGGAGCTGCTCAGCAGGTATGCAGAGCCCTAGGACATGTTCCTAAGCTCCCTGTCCCGCCACCCTCAAGAATTTTTATAGCCCTTAAGGCTCCAAGATGTTTGGTTTCGGCAACATTTCATAGAAGATAGATTATCTTATTATGTATACTTCATAGAAGATAGATTATCTGATTGTGTTCTGTATACAATGGTAAGGGTCTGGTGATTGTATCTTGAGATTAAAAACAACCTTGTGAATGTCATAAGTCACGTACTTTACCCTATATATACTGCAGCACAATAAAGAAAGGCATCAGCCATTTTGGGCTGATCCTCTCAACCCCATCTTTTGTCTCTCTCTTATTTTTCTTAGTGGGGACGCTCCGTTCTCTCCCTGTGCAGGTGCGACTCTTGCTTGTGCTGGCCACGGCACCCATTTTAGGGAAGTTTTCAACTATTATCTCCTCAAGGATTTTCTCATGATCTTTCTTTCTGTCTTCTTCTTCTGGGACTCCTATGATTCGAATGTTGGAGTGTTTCATATTGTCCTGGAGGTCTCTGAGATTGTCCTCATTTCTTTTAATTCGTGTTTCTTGTTTCCTCTCTGATTCATTTATTTCTACCATTCTATCTTCTATTTCACTAATCCTATCTTCTGCCTCTGTTATTCTACTATTTGTTGCCTCTAGAGTGTTTCTGATCTCATTTATTGCGTTATTCATTATATTTTGACTCTTTTTTTATTTCTTCTAGGTCCTTGTTAAACCTTTCTTGCATCTTCTCAATCCTTGTCTCTAGGCTTTTTATCTGTGATTCCATTTTGATTTCAAGATTTTGGATCATTTTCACTATCAATATTCGGAATTCCTTCTCAGGTAGATTCCCTGCTTCTTCCTCTTTTGTTTGGTTTGGTGGGCAACTCTCCTGTTCCTTTACCTGCTGAGTATTCCTCTGTCTCTTCATCTTGGTTATATTGCTGCGTTTGGGATGGCCTTTTTATATTCTGGTAATTTGTGGAGTTCTCTTTATTATGGAGCTTCCTCACTGTGGGTGGGGTTCTATCAGTGGCTTGTCAAGGTTTCCTGGTTAGGGAGGCTTGTGTTGGAGTTCTGGTGGGTGGAGCTGGGTTTCTTCTCTCTGGAGTGCAGTGGAGTGACCCGTAATGGGTTATGAGACATCAAAGGTTTTGGAATAATTTTGAGCTGCCTGTATATTGAAGCTCAGGGGAGTGTTCCTGTGTTGCTGGAGAATTTGTGTGGTATGTCTTGTTTTGGAACTTGTTGGCCCTTGGGTGGAGCTTGGTTTCGGTGTAGGTATGAAGGCATTTGATGAGCTCCTATTGCTTAATGTTCCCTGAATTCAAGAGTTCTCTAATGTTTTCAGGCTTTGGATTTAAGCCTCCTGCTTCTGGTTTTCAGTTTTATTTTTACAGTAGCCTCTAGACTTCTCCATCTATATAGCACCGATGATAAAACATCTAGGTTAACGATGAAAAGTTTCTCCACATTGAGGGACACTCAGAGAGGTTCACTGAGTTATAAGGAGAAGAGAAGAGGGAGGGGGTAGTTAGAGGTAACTGGAATGAGATGCGGTGAGATCAAAAGAGGAGAGAACAAGCTAGCCAGTAGTCACTTCCTTATGTGCGCTCAATAGTCTGGACCACTCAGAGGTATTTTCGGAGTTATACAGGGAAGAGGAGAGGGAGGAAGTAGACAGAGGTGGCCAGGAGGATAAGAGAGAGGAATGAGAAGCAGAGAGACAAATCCTGCCAGTAACCAGTTCCTTAGGTGTTCTCTACCGTCTGGAACACACAGAGATTCACAGAGTTGGATAGAGAAGAGATGGGGGAGAAAAGACACAGAGGCCACCTGGTGGAGAAAAAGGAGAGTCCAAAGGAGGAGAGAGTGGTCAAGCCAGTAATCTTGCTCTCAGGTAAACTTGGGTAGTGAAGTTTGGGTTTTTAAATGTACAAAATTGACAACAAAAACCTAAGAGCAAAGATTAAAAATCTAGAGTAGAGGTTGGATTTTCAAAAATACAATATTAAAGAAAAGAAGCAGAAGGAAAAAGGAAGAAAGAGAAAAAAAAAAAAACACAAGAATTATTAAAAAAAAAAAAAAAACCACCAACAACCATCTAAAGACTATATATGATGTTTGCCTTAAAAAAAAAAGTCTTTTTTTTTTTTAAAATAGTAATAGTAGGTTATAGAAATAAAAATTAGAGGAGAAATAGAGGACTTAACAATTTTAAAAAAAGTTAGAAAAAAAAAAGGAATGATTTTAAAAATAGTAAAAATATTACTGGCCCTTCTCTGATGTTGTGGGCCGTGTGGGATCACTTCCGAGGTAGTTCCCTCTGTTTAACTTCTTCTGTTTGCTGGTTTTTTAGGCTCACTAGTTCAGTCGTGCTGTGGGGAGGGGGGATGCTGCCAACAAATAGCACTGTAGTGTGCACACAGTGTCTCAGCCCCGCTGGACCTGTCCCTTCTCGCGGCACACAAACCGCTCCGGCTCTACGATGCTCAGCCGGGAACCGTCTGAGGCCGGCCCTAGGCTGCGTGCACTTCCCCGGTCAAAGCCGCTCAGGTTCGGTGCTCAGGCAGCCCTCAGAGGCACAGATTCGGCGGGGACTGCGCTTTGTGCCCTTCCCAGGTCCGAGTAGCTCAGGAGTTTGGCGAGCGCGATCGCCGCGACTTGTCACCTTTTCTGCCCCTGCTGCTCAGCTTTCTGGATGGACCACTGGCCCACCCCGTGAGGCAGACTGTGACTGTCCAGCACCCCCAGAAGTCTTAGCAAAGAAGCCTGCTTGCAGTTAGGTAAGTAAAGTCTCTCCGGGTCTGCAATTGCCCCTTTCCAGTCCTTACGGCTCTGGCTGCCTGTCCCCGGCGGGGGATGTTCTGCAGCCGGCTTATTCCGTTCCATCCTTTGTTCTGTGCTCGGTCCTGGCGGTGTCTTATGTTTGAGCTTTTTGTGTGGTAGCTATCCCACAGTCTGGGTTGCTAGCCCAGGTTAGATCGTTCTGGTTGTGCGTGGGGTGTTCCTGCCCAATTCTTGCAAAGCACTGCAGCCCGCGCCTCCCGCACGTCCCTGCCCTGCCCCCACTTCCCAATGGCAGATGCAGGCATCTGTGCTACTTTTCCGCTGGGGGAGTTACTGTTGGGCTTGTAATCTGTTGGTTTTAATTATTTATTTATTTTCCCCTTCCTGTTATGTTGCCCGCTGTGTTTCTAAGGCTCACCACAGACTCGGCAGGGAGAGTGTTTCCTGGTGTTTGGAAACCTCTCTTCTTAAAATTCCCTTCCTGGGATGGGCTTCCCTTCCCAGGATGGAGCTCCCTCCCCACCTCCTTTGTCTCCTTTTTCGCCTTTTATATTTTTTCCTACCTGTTTTTGAAGACAATGGTCTGCTTTTCTGGTTGCCTGATGTCCTCTGCCAGCCTACAGAAGTTGTTGTGTGGAGTTTGTTCAGCGTTGAAATGTTCTTTTGAGGAATTTGTGAGGGAGAACGTGATCTTCCCGTCCTATTCCTCCGCCATCTTTATAGTTCCTCCAAGCAGAAGATATGAAGAAGAGGTGGTAAGAATACACAGAAGAACTGTACAAAAAAGATCTTCATGACCCAGATAATCACAATGGTGTGATCACTCATCTAGAGGCAGACATCCTGGAATGTGAAGTGAAGTGGGCCTTAGAAAGCATCACTACGAACAAAGCTAGTGGAGGTGATGGCGTTCCAATTGAGCTATTTCAAATCCTGAAAGAGGATGCTGTGAAAGTGGTGAACTCAATATGCCAGCATTTGGAAAACTCAGCAGTGGCCACAGGACTGGAAAAGGTCAGTTTTCATTCCAGTCCCAAAGAAAGGCAATGCCAAAGAATGCTCAAACTACCGCACAATTGCACTCATCTCACACACTAGTAAAGTAATGCTCAAAATTCTCCAAGCCAGGCTTCAGCAATACATGAACCATGAACTTCCAGGTGTTCAAGCTGGTTTTAGAAAAGGCAGAGGAACCAGAGATCAAATTCCCAACATCCACTGGATCACCAAAAAAGCAAGAGAGTTCCAAAAACATCTATTTCTGCTTTATTGACATATTCTGCTTTATTGACTATGCCAAAGCCTTTGACTGTGTGGATCACAACAAACTGTGTAAAATTCTGAAAGAGATGGGAATACCAGGCCACCTGACCTGCCTCTTGAGAAATCTGTATGCAGGTCAGGAAGCAACAGTTAGAACTGCACATGGAACAACAGAGTGGTCCCAAATCGGAAAAGGAGTACGTCAAGGCTGTATATTGTCACCCTGCTTATTTAACTTATATGCAGTGTACATCATGAGAAACGCTGGACTGGGGGAAACACAAGCTGGAATCAAGATTGCCAGGAGAAATATCAATAACCTCAGATATGCAGATGACACCACCCTTATGGCAGAAAGTGAAGAGGAGCTAAAAGGCCTCTTGATGAAAGTGAAAGAGGAGAGTGAAAAAGTTGGCTTAAAGCTCAACATTCAGAAAATGAAGATCATGGCATCCGGTCCCATCGCTTCATGGGAAATAGATGGGAAACAGTGGAAACAGTGTCAGACTTTATTTTGGGGAGCTCCAAAATCACTACAGATGGTGACTGCAGCCATGAAATTAAAAGATGCCTACTCCTTGGAAGAAAAGTTATGACCAACCTGGATAGCATATTCAAAAGCAGAGACATTACTTTGCTGACTAAGGTCCACCTAGTCAAGGCCATGGTTTTTCCAGTGGTCATGTATGGATGTGAGAATTGGACTGTGAAGAAGGCTGAGCGCTGAAGAATTGATACTTTTGAACTGTGGTGTTGGAGAAGACTCTTGAGATTCCCTTGGACTGCAAGGAGATCCAACCAGTCCATTCTAAAGGAGATCAGCCCTGGGATTTCTTTGGAAGGAATGATGCTAAAGCTGAAACTCCAGTACTTTGGCCACCTCATGCGAAGAGTTGGAAAAGACCCTGATTCTGGGAGGGATTGGGGGCAGGAGGAGAAGGGGCCGACAGAGGATGAGGTGGCCGGATGGCATCACTGACTCGATGGACGTGAGTCTGAGTGAACTCCGGGAGTTGGTGATGGACAGGGAGGCCTGGCGTGCTGTGATTCACAGGGTCGCAGAGTCGGACACAACTGAGCGACTGAACTGAACCGAACTGAATGATTAGTTGAACACCAAAGATGCTGTGCATAAAGTTGTTCAGCATCTTTTCATGTCTGCTGGTCATATATATATGTCTTTTTAGGGAAAATATCTATTCAGATCCTCTGTCCATTTTTAAAATTAGGTTTTTTTTTTAAATGTTGAGGTTTATGAGTTCTTTGTATATTTTACATATGAACACCTTGTCAGATATATCATTTGCAAATATCATCTTCTATTCAGTAGTCTGTATTTTAACTTTATTGATAGTTTTTTTCACTGTGAAAATTATTTTCAGTTTGATGTAGTTAAGTATTTGCTTATTTTTCCTTTTGTATCTGTTGCCTGAGGATACACATACAAAAAAATAATTGATTTAAGATCAGTGTTAAAGAACACACTATCTTTATTTTCTTGTAGGAGTTTCATGGTTTCAAGTCTTACATTTAAGTATTTAATCCATTCTCAGTTTATTTTTGTATATGGGGTGAGAAGATAGTCCAGTATGATTTACTTATTTTTTGGCTGTGCTGTGTCTTCACTGTGGTGCATGGGCTCCTGGTTACAGCACGCAGGCTTCTCAGTCGTGGAGCATGGATTTTTCAGTTGTGGCACATGGGCTTAGCTGCCCCATGGCATGTGAAATCTTAGTTCCCCAACTAGGGACTGAACCTACGTCCTTTGTGTTGGCAGGTTCTTAACTACTGGACCACTATGGAAGTCCCCAGTTTGATTGTTTTGCGTATAGTTGTCCAGTTTTCCCAATACCATTTAATGAACAGGCTGTCTTTTCCTAATTGTATATTCTTGCTTACTTTGACATAGATCAACTGACTGTAAGTATATGGGTTTATTTCTGGACCCTTATTAAGTTATATTGATCTGTGTCGGGTTTTTGTGCCAGTATCTGTTTTGATTACTATAGCTTTGAGTATAGCCTTAAGTCAGGGAGCGTGTTACCTCTAGCCTTGTTCTCTTTCTCAAGTCTGTTTTGGCTATTTTGAGTCATTTTGTTTCCATACAAATTTTAGAATCATTGCTCTAGTTCTGTGATAAATGACATTGGTATTTTTATAGAGATCGCATTGAATCTGTAGTTGACCTTCATTTTAACAATATTAATTTTTCTAATCCGTGAACCTAGTCTGTTTCTGTTTGTTTATATTCTTTCATCAGTGTCATGTCATTTTCCAGGTACATGTTTTTAACTCCTAGGTATTTTTATTGTTTCTGATTTGATTTTAAATGAAATTGTCTTAATTATAATTTCTGATAGTTTGTTAGTATATAAAAACATAACAGAGTTTTATATTAATTGTATATTCTGAAACTTTACTGAATTCACGTTTAGTTCTAAATCTTTTTGCATCATCTTTAAAATTTTGATAGATAATATCACATCATCTGCAAACAGTGAGTGTTTTATTAGATTGGTGCAAAAGTAATAGTCATTTTGGACTCTGAATTTTGAATCATTATAACTAGGCTAGACACATCTTTAGTAATCAAAATAACTATCATTCCAATCAATATATTTTTGCCAATGAGAAATAAGTTGGTTTATTCCTTTTGCAAAAACAAACAAAAAAAAACAAAAAAAAAATCTGTGCTTCATGATTTGATAAACTCTCAGAAAGCGTTTTCTGCATCTTGCTGGTTGTGGAAGCATTTTCCCTACAAAAGGTTGTCCAGATGCTTGTGGTAGTCAGTTGGTGAGAGGTCAGGTGAATATGATGAATGAAGCAAAACTTCATAGCCCAATTCATTCAACTTTTGAAGCATTGATTGTGCAATGTGTGGTTGGGTGCTGTTGTTGAGGAGAATTAAGCCCTTTCTGTTGGTCAATGCCAGTTGCAGGCATTGCAAGCATTACAGTTTTAGGTGTGTCAATTGATTTTCTGGGCATTCCTTCTCAGATGTAATGGTTTCGATGGGATTCAGAACACTGTAGGGGATCAGTCAGCAGCAGACCACCAAACAGTGACCATGACCTTTTGTGTGGCACAGCTTTGGCTTTGGGACATCCTTTGGAGCTTCTTCTCAGTCTAACCCCTGAGCTGTCATGTAAAATCCATTTTTTGTCATGCATCACAATCCAACAGAGAAATGGTTTGTTGTTGCATAAAATAAGAGAAAACAATACTTCAAAATGATTTCTTTTTTTGATTTGCAGTTAGCTTATGAGGCACCCACTTACTGAGCTTTTTTACCTTTCCAGTTCAGTTCAGTTCAGTCTCTAAGTCATGTCCGACTCTTTGTGACCCCATGAACTGCAGCACGCCAGGCCTCCCTGTCCATCACCAACTCCCAGAGTCCATCCAAACCCATGTCCATTGAGTCAGTGATACCATCCAACCATCTCATCCTCTGTCATCCTGCTCTCCTCCTGCCCTCAATCTTTCCCAGCATCAGGGTCTTTTCAAATGAGTCGACTCTTCGCATCAGGTGGCCAAAATATTAGAGTTTCAGCTTCAACATCAGTCCTACCAATGAACACCCAGGACTGATCTCCTTTAGGATGGGCTGGTTAGATTTACCTTTCCAATTTGCTTCAAATGCCTAATGACCATAGAATGGTCGATGTTGAGTTCTTGGGCAACTTCTCATGTAGTTGTAAGAGGATCAGTTTCGATGATACTCTCACTTCTTACCGGGGCTTCCCTGGTAGCTCAGCTGGTAAAGAATCCGCCTGCAGTGTGGGAGACTTGGGTTTGATCCCTGGGCTGGGAAGATCTCCTGGAGAAGGGAACAGCTACCCATGCCAGTATTCTGGCCTGGAGAATTCCATGGACTGTATAGTTCAAGGGACTGCAAAGAGTCTGACACGACTGAGCGACTTTCACTTTCACTTTCACCTTTGAGGATGCTCTCCGTTGGTCATTGTCAACTTCCGATGGCTGGATATTATGCACTCAGCTTCAAGGCCCTTGTCTCCTTTGCAAAACTTCTTGAACCAACACTGTACTGTACATTCATTAGCAGTCCTGGGCCAAATGTGTTGCTGATGATGCAAGTTGTCTCTGCTGCTTTATGACCCATTTTGAAGTTGAATAAGAAAACCGCTCTAATTTGCTTTTTGTATAACATTTCCATGAAAGTCGCTCAGTTGTGTCTGACTCTTTGCAACCCCATGGACTATACAGTCCATGGAATTCTCCAGGCCAGATTACTGGAGTGGGTAGCCTTTCCCTTCTCCATAGGATCTTCCCAACCCAGGGATCAAACCCAGGTCTCCTGTGTTGCAGGCAGATTCTTTACCAGCTGAGCCACAAGGGAAGCAACATTTCCATAGTCTAAAATATAAAATAAACAGCAAGTAATAATTCATTGGAAAAAAACATAAAGGAAGAAATGTGCATTAAAATGATGCATAATATAACTACATTGTAGGAGATTTCTGGAGATTATGAGTGAAATGACATAAAACATACAAGACATACAAAAGACAGACAGGACACCACTCTGGCCAGAGAAACAACTGGGCAAACTAATTGCCATTTATTATTATAAAGCCATCCTTAGGCAGAATTCCAGACTGTAAGAATAAGCCTTTTCAGTACAGTGCAGGTGCATACATGCTATCGTATAGCAAAGGGGAGTGAAATCTCTGTCTACTGAAGAGTCTGCCCAAAGCCCTCATCTCCTTCTTATCTCAAGAAGGGAATGCTCCCTCATTTGCAAGGGACCATTAAACTCAAGGCTGTGTCCAGACTCTTTGGCAGAACACCTCGTATGCAAGGACACTCAGCCTGAGCAGAGAGACCCGTTTGCAGGCACATCTCTCCTACCTTATTAACCCTTCACTACATTTATTTAAGAATGTATTCCATGCTTGGGGCTGGTGCATGGGGATGACCCAGAGAGATGTTATGGGGAGGGAGGTGGGAGGGGGGTTCATGTATGGGAACGCATCTAAGAATTAAAGATATTAAAATTAAAAAAAATTTGATAAAAAAAGAATGTATTCCAATATCAAATGGCAAAGTGCAGCAATGCAAAACCACAACTACGTTTGCACCAATCTAATACTTCTTCCTTTCCATTTTGGATGTCTTATATTTTGCCTGGTTGCTGTGAATTGAACTTGCAATACTATGTTGAATAGAAGTGGGGAGAGTAGGCAATCCATGTTTTGTCCTGATATTAGGGGAAGTATTTATAGTTTTTCACTGTTGAGTATTATGCTGGCTGTGGGCTTGTCATATTATTTTTAATGTGTTATTTAATTTGTTAATGTCATGTATCCTGTTGAGTTTGTGGATATTTCTGGGGTAAATCCCACTTGATCACAAAGTGAAATGAAAGTCATTCAGTTGTGTCTGACTCTGTGTGACCCCGTGGACTATAAAATCCATGGAATTCTCTAGGCTGGAATACTGGAGTAGGTAGTCTTTTCCTTCTCTAGGGGATCTTCCCAAGCCAGGGATTGAACCCAGGTCTTTCACACTGTGGACAGATTCTTTACCAGCTGAGCCACAAGGGAAGCCCAAGAATACTGTAGTGGATAGCCTATCCCTTCTCCAGCGGATTTTTTCCGACCTAGGAATTGAATAGGGGTCTCCTGCATTGTACATGGATTCTTTACCAACTGAGCTATCAGGGAATCTTTTTATTGTATTGTGAATTGGTTTGTTAATATTTTGTTGAAGGTTTTTTTGTATCTATGTTCATCAGTGATATTGGCTTGTAATATTCTTTTTTTGTGTGTGATGTCTGTCAGGGTGATGCTGGCCTCATAGAATGAGTTCAGCAGTGTTCCTCCCTCTTCAATTTTTTGGACTTGGTCAAACAAGATATGTGTTAGGTGTTATATGAATTTTCACTAAAATTTATTTGTGAAGCCTGAACTTTTATTTTGGGGAGTTAAAAAAAATTACTGGTATATATTATTGGCAATCAATCTATTCAGATTTTCTGTTTCTTCCTTATTTGAGTCTTCAAAGATAGTATGTTTCTAGTAATAGGATAGGAATTTATCCATTACTTCTGGGTTGTCCATTTTACTGATGTATAACTCTTCATAGTAATTTCTTGTGATACTTCGTATTTTTGTAGTTTTGATTGTCACTTCTCTTTCATTTAGACTTATTTGCTTGATCCCTTTCTTTTTCTTTCTTGATGAGTTTGGCTAAAGATTTATCAAATTTGTTGATCTTTTCCATGGAGAAGGAAGTGGCAATCTATTCCAGGATTTTTGCCTAGGAGATTCCGTGGATAGAGGAGCCTGGAGGGCTACAGTCCATGGGGTCACAAGAGTTGGACATGACTTATGACTCAATATCAACAGCAATCCTTTCAAAGAACCAGGTCTTAGTTTCATTTTTTTTTCTCCTGTTGCTTTTTTGGTCTCCATTTTATGTATTTTTGTTCTGATCATTATTGTATCTTTCTTCTGCAAACTTTGGGTTTTGTTTCTTCTTCTTCTTCATTTATTTATTTATTTTTTGCTTCCTTTAGGAACAAGTTCCTTTAGATAGCATATTTGAGAGTTTTCTTGTTTCCTTGCGTTGCTATAACCTTCCCATTTAGTACTGCTTTTGCTGCATCTGTAGATTTTGGATTCTAGTGTTTCCATTTTCATTGGCCTCCAGGGATTTTTAAAATTTTTCCTTTGAGTCCTTCAGTGACCCTTTGGTTGTTTAGTAGCATATTGTTTAGGCTTCATGTGCTTGTGTTTTTTCCAGTTTTTTTCTTACATTTAATTTCTAGTCTCAGTGTTGTGGGCAGAAAGGTTGCTTGAAAAAAACCTTAGTCTTATAGTTATTGATTTATTTTGTCACCTAGCATGTGATCTATATACATAACTATATCTGTCTCTATAACTATATATATATATATGTGTGTGTATATATATATAAAGCTTAATGTGTATTAAATTTTTTTAAAATATAGTTTAAGTTGATATTCAAATGCCTTTAACAACTCTACATTTTATTCACCTTCCATGTTTAATATCTTTGACATTATATTTTGCATCTTTTTGTTTTATGTTTCCCTTAAATACTTTTTGTGATATAGTTATTCTTTATTATTTTTGGCTTTTACCCTTCCTACTAACTTTATAAGTGATTTATCTACTACACTTACTGTTTCTTTCTGTTACCTATGAGGTTTTTTTTTCCTTTTATAATTTTCATATTTTTCATAGTGGGCTTTTCATTTAGAGAAATCACTTTAACATATATTATAAAGCCAGTTCTGTGGTGCTGATCTAAGCTTTTGCTTGTCTGTAAAAAACCCTATATCTCCTTCAAATCTGAATGGTAGCCTTGATATGCAAAGAAATGGCAACCCATTCCAGTATTCTTGCCTGGGAAATTCCACGGGCAGGGGAGCCTGGAAAGCCCCAGTCTATGGGGTTGCAAAGAGTCAGACACAACTTAGTGACTGAACATACACATTCTTTTTTGTAGGTTTTTCCTTTCATCACTTTGACCATATTGTGCCAGTTCCTTCTGGCCTGCAAAGTTTCTGCTGTAAAATCAGCTGATGGTCTTATGGGAGTTCTCTTTTACCTACTAGTTGTTTCTCTCATGCTGCTTTTAAGGTCTCTCTTTATACTTAATTTTTGACATTTTAATTACAGTGTATCTTGTTGTGAACATCTTTGGTTCTATCTTGTTTGCAACTCTTTGTGCTTCCTGGACCTGGATGTCTGTTTCTTTCCCCAGGTTAGGGAAAAGAAACCCTATTTATTTCTGCTATTTATTCAAAGCAGTTATCTGCCTCTTTTTCTCTTCTCCTTCTGGGACCTCTATAATGTAAATGATAGTGTGCTTTATTTTTTGTCTCAGATATTTCTTAAACTACCTTTATTTTTTAAAAATTCTTTTCTTCTTCTTTTTCTATTTAGCTTACGTAATTTCCATTATTTTGTCTTCCAGTTCATGGATCCATTCCTTTGTATCATTTACTGTTGATTCCTTCTATTGCTTTTTAAAAATTTCAGTTTGTTTGATTTCATCTGTTTGATTCTTCTTTATGTTTTCCAACTTTTAGTTAAAATTCCCCTTGTTTTCGTCCATCCTTCTCTTGAATTCATTGAGCATCTTTATGACCATTACCTTTAACTCTTTATTGGATAGATTGCTTATCTCCACTTTGTTTAGTTATTTTTCTAAGGTTTTGCCTTATTCCTTTATTTGGAACATATTCCTCTGTCTGATTTTACCTAATTGTCTTTGTTTCTTTATAGTATTGGGCAGGTTTCTTATGCTTCCTGATCTTGGAGAATTGGCCGTATATAGAAGATGTCTTATGTGGCATAGCAGCTCACTTCCCTCTGGTCCTCAGAGCTGTATGCTCTAGGATTGCCCCAATATGGGCTCAAGGGTCCCTTCTGTTGTGGCAGGGCTGGCTACATTGTGTGTGCTGGTAGGTGGGCCTGGTCACTGACTAACTGGCTACCAGTCCCTGCTGTGTGTAGTGAGTATTGGATTGTTGGTGTGCAATTGGGTCTGACCCAGGATCCTTTCAAATGACTTCCTGTGCACTAGAAGAACTCAGAGCATGTGAGATTTTGTTTGTGTACATTCCTTAAGAGGAGAGTCTCTTTCCTATGGCCTGCCAGCTCTCCCATACTTAAGCCCTGCTGGCCTTCAAAGTCTGACATTCTGGGTATACTTATTTTCCTGGTGGAGAACTCTCAGGCTTGAGAACCCAATGTGTGGCTGAGACCTTTCACTCTTTGGAGAGAATCTCTTTATTGTGGTTATCCTCCTCCTTTGGGTGTGTGGTCTTGATCGTACTGTGTCTCTGTTCCTCCTATTCATCTCATGCAGCTCTTCAGTTGTTGAAAATCTTTTCTGCTAGGCCTTTAGGTATTTATCATTGATAGTTGTAAGTAATTGTAATTTTTTTTGTGCCCACAGGAAGAGTGACCTTAGGGTCTTTTTACTTTGTCATGTTAACCACACCCACCTCTGCCCGTTGTTTTACTCACATTTTTTTTTCCTTTTGAGTTGATTTAGTTTATATATATACATTAGATATTAACCTCTTATCAGTATATGGTTTGCAAATGTTTTCTTTCATTTAGTAGGTTGCCTTTTCATTTTGTTGGATTAGTTTGCTGTGCAGAAGCTTTTATGATGTAGTCTCATTTACTTATTTTTGCATTTGTTGCCTTTGCCTTTGATGCCAAATTAAAAATAAATCATCACCAAGACCTAACCACCTATGGATCTAACCATCCTAACCATCAAGGATCTAACCACCCATGTTTTGTTCTAGGAGTTTTATGATTTCAGGTCTAATGTTCAAGTCTTTAATTCTCCTCTTGTTTTTAACACTTCTCCAAGAGGTAAGCTGGGGAAGGGAAAAAATAAAATATTTGCATCTGTTTTATTACCTGTACACATTGTATATTTGGGAATGAGAGAAGGGTCAGGAAAAGCAGTTTATTTGCTATTTAAATCATTTTCTATTTTCATAAATGATAGTACACTTTGATTATTTATGATCTATGGTTATTCATGTATTTGTTCTCCTAGTATTATACATAGTGATTAATTCACTGGTTTGTCCAGTGTTCCATCAGAATCAGGGAAGACCTGGATTGGCTGCTATAATGATTTGACTTTGAGACACGGTGTTTACTATTATTATTGTTGCTGCCAACCATATGCTTTTATTTAAAAAAACTAATAGACTTTCTTAGAGCAGTTTCAGGTTATGGAATAGTTGAACAGAGAGTACAGAGAGGTCTTATATATCCCCATCTCTCCTCACGACCACTGCTTCCCCTCTTATTAACATCTTGCAATTATATGGTGCCTTTGTTACAACTAATGAACCAAAATTAATACATTATGGTCAACTGAAGTCCAGTGTTTACATCAGGATTTACTCTTTGTGTTACACAGTTTTTGAATTTTGTTAACTGCATAATGCCATGCATCTAGTTTTACTGTATTACACAGAATAGTTTTACTGTCCTAGAAATATCCTGTGCTTACCTAATTATTTTTCCAACTACCACCCTCCCCCCTTAGAGCACCTGTAAACTTCTGATGTTTTTACCATCTCTGTAGTTTTTCCTTTTCCTAGAATGTGTTATGGTTGGAATCCTACACTATATAACCTTTTCAGACTGGGTTCTTTCATGTAGCCATTTCCTTTTAAATTTCCTACATGTCCTTTTGTGGCTTAACAGCTCTTCTCTTTTTTATTGTAGATGATATTCCATTGTAAACTTACCACAGTTTATTCATGTACCTATTGAAGGACATCTTGATTGCTTCCGACTTTGGGCTGGTCTGTCTTTCGAGGTTAACACTCTGACTCTCTTTCTACCTATAGTAGGCTAAAAAATAGCCTCCCAAAGATATTGAGGTGATCCTAACCCCGGGATCCTGGTAATGTTACTTTCTGGCAAAAAAGGACTTGTAGCTGGGTCTAGATTAAGGTAATAATCTACCATCTTTAGACGGTAGATTTTTCTGGATTATCCCAAGTGGCAGAGGGAGGTTTCACGAGAAGAAGGTGATGTGACCACAGAGGCAGAGATTGGAGTTTTGTGATTATCAGCCAAAGGATGCCAGCAGCCATCAGAGGCTGGTAGAGGCGGGAACCAATTCTTTTCAGTGGCTCAGGACTCTTCTTAGACTGTTATTTCAGCCCAGTGTAAACCAATGCACCACTTCTGGCCTCCAGAACTATTATAGAATAGATTCATGCTGTTTTAGGCCACCAAGATTGTGTGATTTGTTATATCAGCTGCTAAAAATGAATATACTGCCTGTGCTCCTTTGAAGTTAGCCTGGTGAATTGTTCTTGAGGCACTCAGCTGGAGCAGGATATTCCCTGTGACCCATTGCCTACCTAGAACATGAATTATGCTCAGAGGAAACAAGGTCTGAGGATGCCTGGATTTTACTCACCTTAGCAGGTCACCTGCTTCTGTAGGTGACAGTCCTGCTGCTGCAACTCTCTCCAGCTGCCTAGTTCCTGTTCCTTTCTGACGCCAGTTCTTCAACCTTTTCCTCAATCCCATGAGTATATTGTTATCTTTCTAATAAATAATGTGTGCAGAGTTATCTTCTGTTTTTTTGTACCAAAAGAATTATCACCTAGAAATATTACTCTTTATTTCCTTGTTTTCACAAGTTACAATCTTATCATATATGAATGTGCAAGGGCTTCTAGAATATGTGAATGTTTTGGTGAAATAACTTTTTGTTTATGATATAAAAATATCAGTAGAATTTTTCTCTTTAGCATTAATAGAGATTTTATTGAAAAGCAGAGAGTTGGGATTGGGAAAAGATGGGAGAATAATTGTAAATGTATATAATTATAGAATTGTAATTATGCAATTATAGAATTCATTTTTATTTGTCAATTTTAGTTTAGACTGTAAGAATATCTCTGTAGAAAGGCAATAATGACATACAGAACTAAGCCTGAATTATTTTTCTAAAGCTTATTTTAATAAATTTCAGGCTATGTCAGTTTTCTCATCGTTGATGGAGTATGGACTTAGGACACGCCCTTAGAAGAGAATGTGATATACAGCAGATGCTTAGTTATTATCAGTTGAATGAATGATTAAATGAATAAACATGAATCTAATGAGGGTTGAGATTCACTTATTGAGAAGGAGGTCATTCCTAAGAAATCACGTGATACAAATTGTAGGAAAGTTGTGAGACATCATCATTCTATTTTATTGATCTGAAAAGTGGCAGAAAAGATCAAGGGGAGAAAATGAGTAGAAAATTATTTCCAGCCTGATCTCATAAAATGCCAAATAGTGAGAGGAAATCTTTCCTCTTTGTTGTATCATAAAGCAATGATGACCTGCTTATGTAATCTACAAAGGAAATGTTTATGTATATATCCCTTAGCTATGCTTTTAATGCTTAGAATAGCAAAGAAAAAATACTGTTCATTATTGAAAAAAATCTCACTAATAAGTAATCAGGCACATCCAGGAGAAGCAGGGAGTTGTGCAAGACTGTTCTTGGTTTCTTTCCTTCAATCCCACAGCCACTTCCAACGTGCCAACCATGAGCAGGAGTCGCCCTCTTTTTTCTGCCTTTGACACCAACTCTGCTTGTTTTCATCCACCGGTCCCACGCCTGCCTCTGTCCCTTCATACACAGACGCTCATGGAGATCTGCTTCTTTATCTTTCAGGTTTTGATTTGAGCTGTCAGTTTTTCAGTTCATTTCAGTTTTTCCCTGGAAGCACCTGGAATGAGGGCGCTTCAGATGTGGCAGGTAGAAGAAAAGAATAAAGAAAAAGAGAGCTTCCTGGTCCAACTTCAGGGAGATATACAAGGGAACAAGCTGCCCCTGCTAAGACAGACTGTCTCTCAGTGTACATCCTGGTGCTTATTGTGTTGATGGAGTCTTTGTGCTCCTTTGATTGATCAAGTCCTGCTAATATTGCTCAATTTTTAGCATAATGTATCATAATATTAAAAAATTCTGTCAGTGTTACATCCTTGAGGTATTATGCTAAAAAGGCTCTCTGTTGCTTTCCTCTGCCTCCCATCTGTTTATCATTCTAGCAAGACAAGCTTTTGTAGAAGAGAGGGTAGACAGCTACCGACATAGTGTCATTTGGGACCTGGCTTAGGACCCACGTATTCACAATATTTTTAAAATTATATACTCCACGTTATTTTTCTATTTGTCTTTTCTCTGACATATTTTAAAGGAGACATGAATTTAGGCTATCAAGAACTGATTTACAGTGCGTAAAGTAGTTTCCTGTGCGGTACAGTATGTTTCCAGCTGTGTGTTTTACACATAGTATCCATAGTGTATATCCTAACTTCTCATACAACACTTCTTTCCCCCTTGGTATCCACACATTTGTTCTTTACATCTGTGTCTTTATTTCTGCTTGGCAAGTAAGATCATCTATACCATTTTTCTAGAGTCCACATATATGTGTTAATATACAATATTTGTTTTTTTTTTGACTTCCTTTACACTGTATGACACTCTCTAGGTCCATGGACTTCTCTACAAATGAGCTAATTTCATTCTTTTTATGGCTGAGTATTACTCCATTCTGTATATATGTACCACATCTTTATCCATTCTTCTGTTGTTGGACATTTAGGTTGTGTCCAGGTTCTGGCTATTGTAAATAGTGCTGCTATGAATATTTGGATGCATGTTGTCTATTTGAACTATGGTTTTCTCTGGGATTTCTGGGTCATATGGTTATATGTATAGGTATCGTTGATTCATTTTGCTGTGCAGTGGAAGCTAACAACATTGTAAAGCAAATATAGTCTAGAAAAAAATTAACTTAAAAAACCCAGAATAAAAAGAACCAATTTACATTAGTCTGCTGTGAGAGAGGAGAGTCTTCCGGGTTTGAAATGCACAGGCACTGGTTTTAATAGGGGAGGGTAATAATGTGGAAAGAAAGTAGCCCTGAGTGCAGTACCCAGGAAAATTCTGTCCAGGTGGAATGGCAGTTAATTCTGTGATAACCAGGGGACCACCTGAAGCAGGGACAGAAGGCAAGGAAAGCCAGCTCTGCCTGTAATTACAGGAACTCAACAAGTTCCAGGGGGTTGGGAATTCCTTGCAAACAATGCTCTTCTTGACTAAAGTTGTCTATTATTTTTAACTCTGCATTTGGAAATAATTTCAAATGTACAAATCAATAGCATTTTAAGAAAGCATGTATTTTGGTAAAATTAGTGAAGGCCTCAGGGAACAGGAAATCAAGGAGATGTTAAGATGAGTTCTTGTCTTATATTGTGGGTGGGTGGGTGCTGAGCAGGAAGAAGGCTCAGGAGTTACGGGGAACTTAACCCATGTTCCCTTGTGCTTCTCTGTTTCCCCAGGCTGCTCTTTGCTTCCTGTAATTCTCTCCCCATCTCGCCTTTCCTGCCTTCTCTCATCTTCTACTGCCTGTCCTCGCCTTCATTCCTTTCGTTTTCCTATCCTTCCCTTCCATTTTCACATCATAATGAAATTTGCTTAATCATATGAGCCTCAGTTTCCTGAACCATAAAATGAGAATAAAATGTTCTCCTTACACAGTTTAACAAGGGTTAATATAGGTAATAAGGGATTCCTGGGTGCCTCAGTGGTAAAGAATTTGCCTGCCAGTGTGGGAGACATGGGTTCAATTCCTGGGTTGGGAGATCCCCTGGAGGAGGAGATGCCAACCCACTCCAGCATTCTTGCTGGAGGATCCCATGGTCAGAGGAGACTGGCAGGCTACAGTCCGTGGGGTCACAAAGAGTCTGATGCAGCTGAGCACTGAGCACCCATTCACACACAATATAAGTAAAGTGAGATAATGTGTAGAGTTCCTAAGTCAATGCTTAGAACATAAGGGCTCAATAATCATTATTTGCCTTTCTTTTCTAGTCTTCATTATTTTTATTCATAAAATGCTGATTAATAGTAACTGTTTCCTTTTGTTCTGATTATATACCTCATGGAAATATTCCAAATTATTACAAGTAAAAAGTGCAGCATAACACTAGCCGTGAACATTTAGAACTGAAAATAACATTCACTTACAATAGCAACAAAAACATATAGGGTATCCAGGATTAAATCTAACAAAACGTGCATGACAACTATAGAGAAAAGTGTAAGCCTTTATTGACAGTCAGTAAATAAGAGCCCAGGAGACTCAAAAGATGGAGAGATGTACACTCAATATTTCACAATTTCAAAGTTTGAAATAGCATTAAATAATTTTTCAAGTATATATTAAAAAGCATTAAAGTAAGTTTTTTCACTAAAAATATTCAACTGTAGTACAAACAAAACAAAAAGCCTCTCACTATCTCAGAGTTACATGAATGATTAGTTCTGGGTTATACAAAGTTTCTGGAGCATCCTACAGAGATGCCAAGAAAATGTATCTTAAATAACCCAGAAACTAAAAACATGAACCTGGTAATATACATGGAAACTGTTTCCAGATGACTTGAAAATGTCCTCATGATGATAAAAACAGTGATAGCAAGAGGAAATCAATTTGAAAATCAAATTGATTTTTAAAGTCAATGCAATTTCAATCTTAATCACAATAGGAATCCTAAAATTTACATGGAATAACAAAGGTCTAAGAATAGCAGGTTAAGCCTCTTGATGAGGGTGAAAGATGAGAGTGAAAAAAAAACTGGCTCAAAACTCAACATTCGAAAAACAAAGATCATGGCATCCGATCCCATAACTTCTTGGAAAATAGAGGAAAAAGTGGAAGCAGTGACTGATTTTATTTTCTTGGGCTATAAAATCTCTGCAGACAGTGACTGCAGCCATAAAATTAAAAGATACCTGGTCTTTGGAAGAAAAACTATGGCAAACCTAGACAGCACATTAAAAAGCAGAGAGATCACTTTGTTGACAAATGTATAATTTGTCAAAGTTATGGTTCCTGGTGGCTTAAACAGTAAAGTATCGGCAACCCACTCTAGTATTCTTGCCTGAAAAGCCTATGGACAGAGGAGCCTGGTGGGCTACAGTCCATGGGGTTGCAAAAGAGTCAGACAAGAGTAAATAGCTAACACACATGGTTTTTCCAGTAGTCATGTACAGATGTGAGAGTGGGACCATAAAGAAAGCTGAGCACCAAAGAATTGAAGCTTTTGAATTGTGGTGCTGGGGAAGACTCTTGAGAGTCCATTGGACAGCAAGGAGATCAAGTCAGTCAATCCTAAAGGAGATCAACCCTAAATAATCACTGGAAAGACTGATAACTGAAGCTGAAGCTCCAATACTTCAGCCACCTGATGCAAAGAGCTGACTCACTGGAAAGAACCCTGATGCTCGGAAAGATTGATGGCAAGGGGAGAAGAAGACAATAGAGGATGAGATGAACATGCATTTGAGCAAACTCTGAGAGCTAGTGAAGGATGGGCAAGCCTGGAGTGCTGCAGTCCATGGAGTCACAGTCAGACACGACTTAGCCTCTAAACAATAACAACAACAATAGCAAGACAATCTTTGAAGAACCAAGGCAGGGCTACTTGCTCTAGGTACCATATCGTCTATAAAAGTATGGCCATTAGGATGGCGTAGTATAGACACAAAAGATAGACCAGGGAATGGAGTGGGGGAGGGGAGAGCTGGCAAGAGAAATAGGCCAGAACAGACCTATGTGTATATAGAAATTTGTTATTTGTAGAACACTGGGAAAATTACCTATAATTTTTGGAAAATTGGTTCTTTCCATGGAAATGTTTCATCAATTCTCTACATTTCACAATATGCAATAATGACTTCTAGGTGAAGCAAAACTAAAATATGAAATGCAAAATAGTACAGCATGTAAAAGGAAATATAAATTTTAAAATTTATTTGGAAGCACAAAACACCATGAAAAGCACACGCAATGCTGGGAAAATTAGACAGCTACATGTAAAAGAATGAAATTAGAACAATATACACAAAAATAAACTCAAAATGGATCAAAGACTTAAATGTAAGATTGGACACTATAAAACTCTAAGAGTAAAGCTTAGGCAGAACGGTCTTTGACATAAATAGTGGCAATATTTTTTTGATCCACCACCTAGAGTAATGAAACTAAAAACAAAAGTAAGCAAAGGGGACCTAATTAAACTTAAAAGCTTCTTCATGGCAAAGGAAACTGTCAACCAAATGAAAAGACAACCCACAGAATGGGAGAAAATATTTGCAAATTATGCAACTAACAAGGGATTAATCTCTAAAATATACAAACAGCTCATGAAGCTCTATGTCAAAAAACAAACCACCCAATCAAAAAATGAGCAGAAGATCTGAATAGACATTTCCCCAAAGAAGACATACAAAAAGCTCATGAAAATATGTTCATCATCACTAATTATAAGAGAAATGAAAAAGCTACAATGAGGTTATCATCTCACATTGGTTAGAAAGGCCATCATCCAAAAGTCTGCAAACAATAAAATCTGGAGAGGGTATGGAGGAAAGGGAATCCTCTAACATCGCTGGTGGGAATGTAAATTGGTACAACCACTGTGGAGAACAGTATGGAGATTCTTTCAACTTAAAATAGAACTATCATATGATCCAGCAGTATCACTCCTGAGTATGTATTTGGAGAAAGCCATAATGTGAAAGGATACTTGCCTCCCAGTGTTCATTGCAACACTATTTAAAATAGCTGAAACATGGAAGCAACCTAAGTGTCCATCGACAGATGAGTGGATAAAGAAGCCGTGGTACATATATACAATGGAAGATTACTCAGCCATAAAAAGGAGCACATCTGTGTCAGTTCTAATGAAGTGAGTGAACCTAGAGCCTATTAGACAAAGTGAAGTAAGTCAGAGAAAAACAGATATTGTATATGAGTGCATATATATGAAATCTAGAAAGATGGTACTGATGAACCTATTTGCAGGGCAGGAATAGAGATGCAGACGTAGAGAGCAGACTTGTGCACACAGTGAGGGAAGGAGGTAGGGGAAGGGTTGAGAGAATAGCATGCAAACATATACATTACCATGGGCAAGATGGTAATGGATAGCCAGTAAGAATTTGCTGTATGATGCAGAGAACTCAAACTGGTGCTCTGTGACAACCTAGAGGGGTGGGAGGTTGGAGGGAAGTTCAAGAG
The DNA here is from genome assembly GCF_016772045.2 of Ovis aries. Taxonomy (NCBI): domain Eukaryota; kingdom Metazoa; phylum Chordata; class Mammalia; order Artiodactyla; family Bovidae; genus Ovis; species Ovis aries. The sequence continues at coordinate 4,066,412 of NC_056059.1, forward strand.
GGAAGGGACATAGGTATGTCTATGGCTGATTCATGTTAATGTATGGCAGAAACCAGCACAGCATTGTATAGCAATTACCCTCCAATTACAAATAAATTTTAAAAAGAAACCCTGAAAAAAGAGGTAGTATGTATATACAATGGAATATTACTCAAACTTGAAAAAGAACAAGATAATGACATTTTCAGCAACATGGATAAACCTAGAAATCATCATACTGAGTGAGGTAAGTCAGACAGAGAAAGACAAATATGGTACCACTCATATGTGGAGTGTAATTTTAGAAAGATGCAAATGAACTTATTTATAAAACAGACTTAGAGAAATTGAAAACAAATTTATGGTGACCAAAGAGGAAATGTGGATCGGGGGAATAAATTAGGAGTTCAGGATGAAGACACACACACACTTCCATATATAAGATAAAGAACCAACAAGGACCTACTGTATAGCACAGAGAACTCTAACCAATTTTCTGTGATAACCTATATGAGAAAAAAGAAATCTAAAAAAGTGTGTACATATGCATATGTATAACTGAGTCACCTTGCTAGCTAACACCTGAAACTAGCACCTCATTGTAAATCAACTGTAGCCCAATAAAATTAAAATATTTTTTAAAAAAAACAAATAAAACTCCAATCAGACAAAAAAAGAAAAATAAGAATATCTTTAGGACTTCAGGATAAGGAGAAATTTCTCAAAGCATGCATAAGTTCCTACTATCAAGGAAACAATATAAATTTAGCTATGTTAAATTTAGAAAGCTCTTCCCAGCTGGCGCAGCAGTAAAGAATCTGCGTGCAGTGCAGGAGGCGCAGGTTCACTCCCTAGGTCAGGAAGATGATCTGGAGGAGGAGATGGCCACTACTCCAGTATTCTTGCTCAGAAGGTCCATAGACAGGGGAGCCTGGCGTGCTACAGTCCATGGGAGCGTAGAGTCAGGCATGACTGAACACATATACAAACTTATAGATATGATACCATATATATACCATGAACAGGATAAAAAAACAACTCATAAAATAGGAAAAGATATGTACACCACATTAAGCCATCAGTAAGAATTCACAATATATGTTTGCAAAAATATCAAAGACTTAGATATTTCACAGAGGACAAACGCAAATGAGTAATAATTGTATGAAAAGATGTTTAGTTTTTTTCAGGCCCTCTGTCTGTTTTTGAATTGATTTGTTTGGGATTTTGTTTGATGTTGACTTGAACAAGTTATTTTTACACTTTGAATATTAACCCCTTATCAGATACATCATTTGCAAAAAGTCTTCTCCTATTCAATAGGTTTCATTTTTTTTTTGATGGTTTCCTTCGTTGTGCAAAAGCTTATATGTTTGATTAAGTCTTATTTGTTTATTTTGCTTTTGTTTTCATTGCCTGTGGAGACAAATTTAAAAAAAATTACTAAAACCTATGTCAAAGAGCTTATTGCCTGTCTTTTCTTCTAGGAGTGTTATGGTTTCAGGTCTTACGTTTAGGTCTTTAATCCATCTGAGTTTATTTTTATATTTGGTGTGTGGAAGTGTTTTACTTTGATGCTTTTACATGTGCTGCCCAGTTTTTCCAATACCGCTTATTGAGGAGACTGCCTCCTCTGTCATAGATTAATTAACCACATGTGTGGGTTTATTTCTGGGCTGTCTTTCTGTTCCATTGATCTATGTGTCTGTTTTTGTACCACTAACATTCTATTTTGATTACTCTAGCTTTTAGTATATTCTGTAGTTAGGGAGCAAGATTTCCCCAGTTCTGTTTTTCTTTCTCTAGGTTGTTTTGGTTATTCAGGGGCTTTTGTGTTTAAAACAAGCTTCAGAATTATTTGTTCTAGTTCTGTGACAAAATCATGGGTATTTTGATAGGAATTGCATTAAATCTGTCAATTGTTTTGGGTAGTGTGGAAATTTTAACAGTTCTTCCAATTCATCAATGCAGGATGTCTTTCCATTATTTATATTATCTTCATTTTCCTTAATCAATGTCTTTAGTTTTCAGAAAACATGTCTTTCATCTCTTTGGTTAATTTATTCCTGGGCACTTATTTTTTTTATTGAATTGTAAATGAGGTTGTTTTTTGATTTCCCTTTCTGAGAGTTCATCATTCATGTATAGAAATGCCATAGATATCTGTATAGTAATATCTCTATAGTAATATTACTAATAGTTATACCAGTAATCCTGTAACTGAATTTATTGATGAATTCTAAGATTTTTTTTTGGTGGAGTCTTCAGCATTTCTATACATAAATAGTATCCTGTCACCTGCAAGTAAACTGAGTTACAGTGTTACTCCTTTACTTCCAATTTGGATGCCTTTTATTTCCTTTTCTTGTCTGATTGCTGTGGATATGACTTCCAATGGAATATTTAGTACAGTGGTGAGAGTTGACATACTTATCTTATTCCTGACCTTAGAGCAAAAGCCTTAACATTCATTCACTGAGTAAGATGTTATTGTGGGTTTTTCTTAAATAACCTTTATTATGTTGAGATATGTTCCCATCTTATGCAGTTTGTGCCCGGTGGCTTTGATAAGGGAACTGGACTTGAATACAGTGTGGATTGAATCTTCTGGTGGTCACTTGTGGCTGACACACTGGTGGGGAGTAATGCTAGCCCTGGAGGGGCTAGAACCAAAGCCCAGGGTCAGTCCAGGCTTCTCTCGTGAAATGGTGGCTTCTGCCATGTTGGGGTCTGAGGGGCTGGAGCCATAGACCTAAGGAGGCTTGGCTTCTCCCTTGCATGATGGTGGTTACTGCTCAGGCCAAGGGTGGGGCCAGATTCTGAGGGCTGGAGTCACAGTCCTGAGGGAACTCAGCTTCTCCTTGGCGTGACTGTGGTTGCCACCTTGTCCAGGGTTGGGATCAGGGCCTGAACTGTTGCAACTGCAGTCCTGGGAGAGCTCACGTTCTAGGAGCTCACACTCCTCTAGACTGAGGAGCCTCGTATGAACCTTGGCTTCTCCTGTGCATGGCAATGGCTGCTGCCTGGTCAGGGAGCAGGGCCAGAGCAGGAGGTGCAGAAGCCAGAGCCCTGGTACAGACTGCAGCTTTGGCTGGGGTGTCTCTGGTCGGCTGCCCAGGGCATATCAGGCAGTTTTCAGTCTGCTGCCTCTGTGCTGGAAGTGGGAGCAAGCATGCGCTCTCCAAGAGAATATTCTTGGTTTCTTATAGCCATCTAGGAAACCCACTGATCTTTAAACCAGCCAAAGGAACACATATGAATGCTGCACTCCTGGACTGGGGTGTCTATGTGGGGCTCAAAACCCTGAAGAGCCTCTAGCCTGTGATATCTCTCTCTCCTTCTGGGTCATCTGCCAGGAGTATGGGTCATAACTAGGTTTCTTCACCCCTACTTCTATTAAAATCCATGTAGTTCTTTCTTTGGAGAAGGCAATGGCAACCCATTCCAGTACTGTTGCCTGGAAAATCCCATGGGTGGAGGAGCCTGGTGGGCTGCAGTCCATGGGGTCCCGAAGAGTCGGACAAGACTGAGCGACTTCACTTTCAATTTTCACTTTCATATTAATAGAAACTTTTAACAGTTAAGCAATTAAATATCAAACATTCAATTTGATCTTAAAGACTAGAAACACTTTCAAGTTCACCATACCATTTACAGTGTCATATCAAAGCTACATTTAATACATTCGAAAAGTTACAGTGGTAGAAAAAGAAACAAAGGTGAAATACATTTTTAGCATACTCTTTGTCTTTAAAGAAGTGAAGTAGGCATGCCAGGTGACTGAACTTCCTAGAAGATCATGTAAAATGAGAAAGTAAGTTCCAGTCCTCAGACTTGTTTGTTTTATTTAAAGTTTAAGTCTGCTGCTGTATGAGTGCTGATACTTCATAAAAACTTTTTTTGACTTTAACATAGAGCTTTTGAAAGTTTGAAGCCATTCTCTGTCTTGGGAGCTTTCTGATTACTCCTTCAAACTCCTTATTTATTGGTCTGCCCAGGCTTTCTATTTCTTCTTCACTCAGTCTCAGAGGGTTATATATTTTGCTAAGCATCTTTGTGCTTCTTACCAAAGAATGCCTTGTTTCTTTCTTTCTAAGATAAAAACAGTCATTTGTGTTTCTTCTGAAAACTTTGTTTTGCTTTTTAAAACTACTTCATCCAGAAATGATTATTGTGTGTGTGTAGGGAATTCAATTTTATCCTTTTCCACATGGGTAATCAGTTGTCCAAAAACTGTTTATTGAATATTCATCCTTTTCTAATGATTTACAATGACAACTCTGTCATAGCTTAAGTTTCCATGTTTAGGGAGATTTGTTTCCACACTTTCTATTCTATTTGATTGGCTTCTATCTCTTTCCTCAATATCAGCCTACACTATTTTAATTTCTAAAACTTTAAAATAAATCTTGATATTTGATAGAATAAATTGCTGCCATACTCAATTTATCCTTTGAGTGTTTTATCTAGTCCTGACAATTTGTATCTCAGTATAAACTTTATAATCCATTTTTTATACTCCATGAAAAGCTCATGTGAAACATTGATTAAAATTTTAATTTATATCAATTTGGGGAGAATTAATATTTTTACAGCTTGAGGGTGCGGGTATTCGAGAACCACCACTCTCCTTCAAACTGAAGAATGACTGCGTGGGCACCATGATCGGAAGGGCCGAGAGGAGCTACCCCATGTCCGAGGTCAGGGGCAGCGGCCCAGAGGAGCTACCCGAGTCCGAGGTCAGGGGCGACCACCAAGAGGAGCCACCCTGCATCCAAGGCCAGGGGTGGTGCCCAAGGCCAGGGGCAGCGGCCAGGAGGAGCAACCCCAAGCCCGAGGCCAGAGGGGGCGACCGGGAGGAGCAACCCCACGTCCAAGGAGTGGTGACAGTGCAGGCGCAGGAGGGCCTAGAGGAGCTATCCCACATTGAAGGTCAGGAAGGGCGGTGGGAGGAGATACCCCTCATCCAAGGTAAGGAGCAGTGGCGGCGCTTTGCTGGAGCAGCCGTGAAGAGATACCCCATGCCCAAGGTAAGAGAAACCCAAGTAAGATGGTAGGTGTTGCAAGAGGGCATCAGAGGGCAGACACAGTGAAACCATACTCACAGTTAACTAGTCAATCTGATCACACTAGTATCACAGCCTTGTCTAACTCAATGAAACTAAGCTATGCCCGCAGGGCAACCCAAGACGGGTGGGTCATGGTGGAGAGTCAGACAGAATGTGGTCCACTGGAGAAGAGAATGGCAAACCACTTCAGTATTCTTGCCTTGAGAACTCCATGAACAGTATGAAATGGCAAAAATAATAGGATACTGAAAGAGGTACTCCCCAGGTCAGTAGGTGCCCAATATGCTACTGGAGGTCATTGGAGAAATAACTCCAGGAGGAATGAAGGGATGGAGCCAAAGCAAAAACAATACCCAGCTGTGGATGTGACTGGTGATAGAAATAAGGTCCATTGCGGTAAAGAGCAATATTGCATAGAAACCTGAAATGTAAGGTCCATGAATCAAGGCAAATATGAAGTGGTCAAACAGGAGATGGCAAGAATGAATGTCGACATTCTAGGAATCAGCGAACTAAAATGGACTGGAATGGGTGAATTTAACTCAGATGACCATAATATCTACTACTGCAGGCAGAAATCCCTCAGAAGAAATGGAGTAGCCATCATGGTCAACAGAAGAGTCCAAAATGCAGTACTTGGATGCAATCTCAAAAACGACAGAATGATCTCTGTTCGTTTCCAAGGCAAACCATTCATTATCACTGTAATCCAAGTCTATGCCCCAACCAGTAACGCTGAAGAAGCTGAAGTTGAATGGTTCTACAAAGACCTACAAGACCTTTTAGCACTAACACCGCCAAAAGATGTCCTTTTCATTATAGAGGAAAGTGAAAGGGAATTCGCTCAGTCGTGTCCAACTCTTTGCTACCCCATGGCCTGTAGCCTACCAGGCTCCTCTGGAATGCAAAAGTAGGAAGTCAAGAAACACCCAGAGTAACTGGCAAATTTGGCCTTGGAATGCAGAATGTAGCAGGGCAAAGACTAATAGAGTTTTGCCAAGAAAATGCACTGGTCATAGCAAACACCCTCTTCCAACAACACAAGAGAAGACTCTACACATGGACATCACCAGATGGTCAACACCGAAATCAGACTGAGTATATTCTCTGCAGCTAAAGATGGAGAAGCTCTATATAGTTAACAAAAACAAGATCAGGAGCTGACTGTGGCTCAGATCATGAACTGCTTATTACCAAATTCAGACTGAAATTGAAGAAAGCAGGGAAAACCACTAGACCATTCAGGTATGACCTAAATCAAATCCCTTATGATTATACAGTGGAAGTGAGAAATAGATTTAAGGGACTAGATCTGATAGATAGAGTGCCTGATGAACTATGGAATGAGGTTCGTGACGTTGTACAGGACACAGGGATCAAGACCATCCCCATGGGAAAGAAATGCAAAAAAGCAAAATGGCTGTCTGGGGAAGCCTTACAAATAGCTGTGAAGAGAAGAGAGGCAAAAAGCAAAGGAGAAAAGGAAAGATATAAGCATCTGAATGCAGAGTCCCAAGGAATAGCAAGAAGACATAAGAAAGCCTTCTTCAATGATCAATGCAAAGAAATAGAGGAAAAGAACAGAATGGGAAAGATTAGAGATCTCTTCAAGAAAATTAGAGATACCAAGTGAACATTTCATGCAAAGACGGGCTTGATAAAGGAAAGAAATGGTATGGACCTAAGAAGCAGAAGATATTAAGAAGAGATGGCAAGAATACATGGAAGAACTATACAAAAAAGATCTTCACGACCTGGATAATCACGATGGTGTGATCACTCACCTAGAACCAGACATCTTGGAATGTGAAGTCAAGTGGGCCATAGAAAGCATCAACGAACAAAGCTAGTGGAGGTGATGGAATTCCAGTTCAGCTATTTCAAATCCTGAGAGATGATGCTGTGAAAGTGCTGCACTCATATGCCAGCAAGTTTGGAAAACTCAGCAGTGGCCACGGGACTGGAAAAGGTCAGGTTTCATTCCAATCCCAAAGAAAGGCCATGCCAAAGAATGCTCAAACTACCGAACAATTGCACTCATCTCACACACTAGCAAAGTAATGCTCAAAATTCTCCAAGCCAGGCTTCAGCAATACGTTTACCGAGAATTCCCTGATGTTCAAGCTGGTTTTAGAAAACGCAGAGGAACCAGGGATCAAATTGCCAACATCCGCTGGACCATGGAAAAGCAAGAGAGTTCCAGAAAACATCTATTTCTGCCTTCTTGACTATGCCAAAGCCTTTGACTGTGTGGATCACAATAAACTGTGGAAGATTCTGAGAGAGATGGGAATACCAGACCACCTGACCTGCCCCTTGAGAAACCTATATGCAGGTCAGGAAGCAACAGTTGGAACTGGACATGAACAACAGACTGGTTCCAAATAGGAAAAGGAGTATGTCAAGGCTGTATATTGTCACCCTGCTTATTTAGCTTCTATGTAGAGTACATCATGAGAAACGCTGGACTGGAAGAAACACAAGCTGGAATCAAGATTGCCGGGAAAATATCAATCACCTCAGATATGCAGATGACACCACCCTTATGGCTGAAAGTGAAGAGGAGCTAAAAGCCTCTTGATGAAAGTGAAAGAAGAGAGTGAAAAAGTTGGCTTAAAGCTCAACATTCAGAAAACGAAGATCATGGCATCCAGTCCCATCATTTCACGGGAAATAGATGGGGAAACAGTAGAGAAAGTGTCAGACTTTATTTTTGGGCTCCCAAATCACTGCAGATGGTGATTGCAGCCATGAAATTAAAAGACACTTACTCCTTGGAAGAAAAGTTATGACCAACCTAGATAGCATATTCAAAAGCAGAGACATTACTTTGCCAACTAAGGTCAGTCTAGTCAAAGCTATGGTTTTTCCAGTGGTCATGTATGGATGTGAGGGTTGGACTGTGAAGAAGGCTGAGCACCGATGAATTGATGCTTTTGAACTGTGGTGTTGGAGAAGACTCTTAAGAGTCCCTTGGACTGAAAGGAGGTCCAACCAGTCCATTCTGAAGGAGATCAGCCCTGGGATTTCTTTGGAAGGAATGATGCAAAAGCTGATACTCCAGTTTCAGCTTGGGCCACCTCATGCGAAGAGTTGACTCGTTGGAAAAGACTCTGAACCTGGGAGAGATTGGGGCCAGGAGAAGAAGGGGACGACCAAGGATGAGATGGCTGGATGGCATCACTGACTCGATGGACGTGAGTCTGAGTGAACTCCGGGAGTTGGTGATGGACAGGGAGGCCTGGCGTGCTGCGATTCTCGTGGTCGCAAAGCGTCGGACACGACTGAGCGACTGAACTGAACTGAACATTTTTACAATACTGAGTCTCCTATCAATGAACATGATATCTCTTTACATTATTAGGTCCTCTTTAATGCCTTTCAATAAAGTTCTTTAATATCTTTTATCAGTCAGTCAGTTCAGTCGCTCGTCATGTCTAACTCTGCAACCCCATGAATTGCAGCACGCCAGGCCTCCCTGTTCATCACCATCTCCCGGAGTTCACTCAGACTCTCGTCCATCGAGTCAGTGATGCCATCCAGCCATGTCATCCTCTGTCGTCCCCTTTTCCTCCTGCCCCCAATCCCTCCCAGCATCAGAGTCTTTTCCAATGAGTCAACTCTTCGCATGAGGTGGCCAAAGTACTGGAGTTTCAGCTTTAGCATCATTCCTTCCAAAGAAATCCCAGGGCTGATCTCCTTCAGAATGGACTGGTTGGATCTCCTTGCAGTCCAAGGGACTCTCTACAGCCTTCTCCAACACCACAGTTCAGAAGCATCAATTCTTCGGCACTCAGCCTTCTTCACAGTCCAACTCTCACATGCATAGATGACCACAGGTAAAACCATAACTTAACTAGACACACCTTAGTCGGCAAAGTAATGTCTCTGCTTTTGACTATACTAGACTTTTGACTATAGGTTGGTCATAACTTTTCTTCCAAGGAGTAAGCATCTTTTAATTTCATGGCTGCAGTCACCATCTGCAGTGATTTTGGAGCCCCCCAAAATAAAGTCTGACACTGTTTGCACTGTTTCCCCATCTATTTCCCATGAAGTGATGGGACCAGATGCCATGATCTTCATTTTCTGAATGTTGAGCTTTAAGCCAACTTTTTCACTCTCTTCTTTCACTTTCATCAAGAGGCTTTTAGCTCCTCTTCACTTTCTGCCATAAGGGTGGTGTCATCTGCATATCTGAGGTTATTGATATTTTCCCAGCAATCTTGATTCCAGCTTGTGTTTCTTCCAGTCCAGGGTTTCTCATGATGTACTCTGCATAGAAGCTAAATAAGCAGGGTGACAGTATACAGCCTTGATGTACTCCTTTTCCTATTTGGAACCAGTCTGTTGTTCCATGTCCAGTTCTAACTGTTGCTTCCTGACCTGCATACAGATTTCTCAGGAGGTAGGTTAGGTGGTCTGGTATTCCCATCTCTTTCAGGATTTTCCACAGTTTGTTGTGATCCACACAGTCAAAGGCTTTGGCATAGTCAATAAAGCAGAAATAGATGTTTTCTGGAACTCTCTTGCTTTTCGATGATCCAGCGGATGTTGGCCATTTGATCTCTGGTTCCTCTGCCTTTTCTAAAACCAGCTTGAATGTCAGGGAGTTCACGGTTCATGTATTGCTGAAGCCTGGCTTGGAGAATTTTGATCATTACTTTACTAGCATGTGAGATGAGTGCAATTATAATTTTGCATATATTTTATAATATATACAAAATACAGCCCATCACTATTCTAAATGGCATTTCTTTGTAAATTACATGGCCTATCTTCTTGTTACTGGTTATAGAAATGCAGTTGATTTTTAAAATTGATATCATTGTCAAGCTCTTTCATTATTCTAATACCTTATCTGCTTATTTTAAAAGCCCAGGTGGTAGAATTGATCACATTCTTCAGTCTGTGACACTTCATTCTTTTCTTGCCTTATTGTTTACTTATTACTTTTTAATCTTGATTGCCGAGTGTGAAGTTGGCCATACATTTTTGTTTGATATACTTCTCAAGTTGCAGAACTTGTCTTACAATAGTTATAGTTTTATCACGAGTAAAATATTGAATTAATTCAATGCCTTGTTGTGTCTATAGGCATAATGATATGATTTATCTACTTAATTTTGTTATTGTGGTAAGTAACACCAATAGATTTTCTAATATAAAACTTCTATTGCAATCCTTAGGTAATCCCATCTTTATCATATTTTATAAGCTATTGATTGGATTTGGTTTTCTAATGTTTTGTTTAGGATTTCTACACCTATATCATGAGTTTGATAGGTTTTTATTTCTTCATTTGTTCTTGCCTTGCTTTTGTTATAAGGTTTAGACCAACCTGATGGGAATCAAGAGACTGCATCAGATTAGAATTATCTGTCATTGACTGTTGATAAAATCCTCTGGGCCTAGTTTCCTTGTGGAAAGATTTTGAGTTATTAGTTCAATTCCTTTACTAGCTATGCATGCATGCATGCTAAGTTATTTCAGTTGTGTCTGACTCTTTGCGACCCTATAGAGAGTATCCCACCAGGCTCCTCTGTCCATGGGCTCTCCAAGCACGAATACTGGAGTAGGTTGCTATGCCCTCCTCCAGGGGATCTCCTGACCCAGGGATAGAACGAGCCTCTCTTGTGTCTCCTGCATTGGCAAACAGATTCTTTACCACTGAGCCACCTGGGAAGCCCATTAATAGCTCTCTGTCTATTCAAAGGTTTTATTTCCTTCAACTCAATTTTCAAAAATTATATTTTTCTAGTAACTGTCAAATTGCATCTAAGTTTTCACATTTATTGATGATATTTCACGGGTTTTCTCATTAAGAATCAAAATACTGAATTGAACAGATGGTGATGATACTAAGTAGAGTGTAAATTTCTCTAAGACTGCAGTTTAAAGTGTTACATCTTATTAAAGTTAAATCAAGTACAAAAATAAAAATATTTTAAAATTATTTTTCTTCTGTTTGGAGGCATGCAGAATTATTTATCAGGAAAAGAAATATTAAGCCACAGTCTTTACTAGAATAGATAGCTTTTCTCTCAATTTTTTCCTCTTAAGCCAAGATATATGGAGCCTCATAAAATGAATTACAAGTCTATAATTTTTTAAAAGATATTTATTCACTTTCTATCATAGGGCAAATATTGTTATAAAAGAAGCATATTTAATCATGATAATGCCTTGTATTTCCTTTTTCATACTTTATCTCATTACATCCTTTCAGTTCAGTTCAGTTGCTCAGTCCTGTCCGACTCTTTGCAACCCCATGAACCACAGCACGCCAGGCCTCCCTGTCCTTTAGCAGCTTTATTTAGTTTTCTGCTTAAAAGTCACAAAGGTTAGTTGTAAACTCTAAATTCATTTTGAGAAAGGACTCTGGAGAGTCTCCTGATAATAGTTTGCTTGAAAATACATGAGTTCATCCTTAATAGACTCAAAGATTTAAGTCCCTACCTGACTTTTAAAGCCTAATTCTTTAGACTCTGGACTGGCTTATGTCTGCTTGACTGTGTCAGTGGTCCAGAGTTATTCAAGGAAGAAATTAGAAATGAAACACTTGTGTATCCTGCTCAGATTATATTTGTGTGATCTTGAGAAAATGACTTAATGTTCCTTTACTTCCTCCTCTGTAAATCAAAGAGATTAGACAACATTGCTGACTTTTATTCCATCTGTTTTTATGAAAGCACTGGCACCTTAACTCTGTTCCTAAGCACATGTTTGGAAACTCCCTCCCTTAGCCCTGTGCTGCATTGCATTTAACTACACTCACTTATTCATTCTCCATTTATTTTAAAAATCTTTTTATAAGTTAGGCATTGGGGTAAGTCCTGGGGTTATAGAGGTAATAGATTTTAATTCTTGTCTTAGTTGTGGTTTAATGTGGAAGTCTGTGCTGTATCAATCTGCCTAGGGTATTACAGAAAATCAGATGAGTAAGATTATATGAGGTGGGAATCTTTGGGAACAAGTGATAATATGAAGTCTAATTTGAAGGGCTAGTAGGAATTAGAGAAAATGACAGAGAAAGAAGTTCCAGGCAGAGGGAACAGATTCTGCAAAGATAGGGAGGCTTGTAACCAAATAATGTCCTTGATTTCTTGAGAGAAAATGCATGTATGAGGGAAAGAGATGAGACTAGAGACCTGTACAGAGGTCAGATTATAAAAGGTCTGTAAGTCATGCTGAGGAATTACCATGTTGAGTATCTTTGGATTTCCAGAAGGATTTTATGAGGGGTGGGAAACATTAGGGTTTCATTTTAAAGATTCTTCCGGTTTCAGTGGAAACATGAAAGTGATTATGAAGCATATTACAAATTAGGCTTGATTCAACTCTTATTTCAACTCCTTTCTATTATATCTTTTCATAGTGTGAAGTGAAAGTCACTCAGTCATGTCCAACTCTTTGCAACCCCATGGACTATATACTGAATTCCATGGAATTCTCTAGGCCAGAATACTGGAGTGAGTAGCCTTTCCTTTCTCCAGGGGATCTTCCTAATCCAGGGATCAAACCCAGGTCTCCCACATTGCAGACAGATTCTTTACCAGCTGAGCAACAAGGGAAGTTCTTTCATAATGTAAAAGCTGAAAATCCAAAACGAACATCTTCCCAAACTCCCATAATATATGACTTAGGGCCTGTACTATGTACAGATGCATTCACACAAAAGTAAAAGCTAAACAAAACAAAACAAAACAAAAAAACTGATATGAAGCTGAGTTTCATGAGAGGCAGATTATGAAGATCCAGTTTGCTGGGGTGGAAAGCTAGAGGAAGTGGCATAATTTTGGAGCTTGAACTGTTGTTATTGGGAAGGTCTAACACCAGCCAACTGATTGAAACATGAATCCATCAAGTGGAGGTAAAGACAGAAACTCCTTGAGAGGCCCAGTTCTGTGCTATGGTTAGTGAGGTCACCACATGATCTGTTTTCACAGCTCACTCAGCAATTCTAGGAATGATTCATATCACTTAGTAATTCCTTTCTTCTTTAACCAGGTAAAGAAGATTGTGTTGTCTGGGACTATGAACCCTGACCAACTCGTAGGAGGGTAAATAAAAGAAGGTGCAGTAGAATTTAATAGATGGATAAAGATATAAAGCATGTTATGAGATTATTAGTTATTCTTTACGTGGGAGTTTTTTCTGTAGGTATAATGCTTATATATGCCGCTTTTAAGCTTAAACACATTGCCCAAGTAAAATGATTCCTACTGAGTCTTTGCCTTGGCTTAGAGATATGAACCGTATAGAGGAGCTTGAGCTTTTTTTATATTTCACCCTTCTACACAAAACTACAATGAGTTTCATATACTACATAAATCTTTTAAATATTTGTCTAGCTGAAGACGGAGAAGGCAATGGCACCCCACTCCAGTACTCTTGCCTGGAAAATCCCATGGATGGAGGAGCCTGGTAGGCTGCAGTCCATGGGGTCACTAAGCGTCGGGCATGACTGGGCGACTTCACTTTCACTTTTCACTTTCATGCATTGGAGAAGGAAATGGCAACCCACTCCAGTGTTCTTGCCTGGAGAAGGGGGGAGCCTGGTGGGCTGCTGTCTATGGGATCACACAGAGTCGGACACAACTGGAGCGATTTAGCAGCAGCAACAGCAGCAGCAGCAGCAGCAGCAGCAGCAGCAGCAGCAGCAGCAGCAGCAGCAGCAGCTAGCTGAAGAAGTCAAAAACTCAAAAGCAAGATAACAAAGTGACTGTTAGCTCTTTGGCAGTGTAGTAACAGACTCACAAAGATAGTTAACAATAAATAAGCTTTAGTTCTATGTAAATATGTAAAAAAAAATTATCTCCTACAAAATTGGTGCAGTGCCATAGTTACTGAATGATACTTATTAAACAATAATTACTGGTTCAATACATCACAGATAACACAATCTTTTTTTTATGGTTCATTTCAGACTAAACAATGGTATTATCTACCTTCCTTGAAGATGAATGTGAACAGCATCCAGTGAGATTTAGTTTCTTAAAACAAACAAACAAACAAACAAACAACTTCTTGCAACCCAAGAGCTAGTTATTTATTACCACTATGAATAATATTTTTGGGGGGAGACATTTTATGTAGGAAGGACTATTAGTAATAGACAATTTCATGAACTAGGATTTGTAAGGGTATTTCATGTCATGATACGTTTCTTTGTTGAATAGGAAGGGATATAAAAATAATTCATTGTACCAACAATTTCCCTACTATCTCTTACTCTGGATTCTTAGTGGGGGTCCTGCTTTAATTAGTTTTTAAAAAATGTAAATTTATTACCAGCAGTTATGTGGCTGTACAAATCTCTAGGAGATTTAGCAGATTTCGAGGCTGAAAAGCCAGCAGATTGTTCAAACCATGCCCTGCTACTGATGGGCAGGTGTGGCAGCTCACATCACTCAAGACTGGCTTCTAATGTTCTATTTCAAAGCAGATCAATGTCATATCATATTTACCTTGGATGAATGTACTCCCCTCAGCTCTTCCCTCTTCCTGTTAGTCTTGCCTTGAGCAGTTGACTGGCAGAATCCTCGGTCATTACCTGAGTCCAAGTTGTGAAGGCTCTGGGTAAACTCTTTTACCTGGAGGAAGCAGGACTTTAATGGTCAGAAATTCCCATATATGTGAGGTTGTGTACAGGTTATACAACCTCAAGATATGGCAGATATCCATTATATCCTCTGACAAATCAGGAAGTCAATCATGGACAAGGGCATATATAATTCCCTCCCAATCTCTGGTCTGGTTTCATTTAGTTTTGCATTTAAAAAGCAGCTCAGGAGTAAGAAACTAATGTAGAAATGGCAGTGGCCCTTGGATATTGGGTGGTCGATTGATTTTTACCTTCACAATTATGAATTTGTATGTCAAGTATAGATGTGCCCAATACAGAATAGCCAAGATATAGAATATTTGAAAGAACAATGAACTTTGGTAGGAAGATCTTAAATTATTTCCAGATACAAGTATGTTTGTAAATGTCACCCTTTTAGAAAACCTCAAGGTGATCTAGGAAAAAAAGGTTGACTTTTGCTCTTTAATGAATGGATTTCATAAAAACTGAGGGACTTCAAGGGGAAAGCATCAATTCAACAGACCCAGTGTATATGGAAACTCTCTGGGAGTGATGGAAAGCAGTTATCTCAGGGAGAAGGTGGATGATATGGGGAGATGGCAATGACTGGAACCTTTTTCAGTGATATAGGTTCAAGAAGCAGTAATGTTAATTTTCTTCAGGCTTCACTTGAGAAAAAAGTAATGGAAGGGGGACTAGGCTTTCTGTCCAGTTCAGTCACTCAGTCGTGTCCCACTCTGCAACCACATGGATTGCAGCATGCCAGGCTTTCCTGTCCATCACCAACTCCCAGAGCTTGCTCAAACTCATGTCCATCTAGTCGGTGATTCCATCCAACCAGGTCAGCTAAATGGGGTGAGAAATGGGTTTGGCAGAACATAAGAAAATGTGGAGACAGAATAGCAAGAAAGATGTGACCGGGGGACTCAAGACCTCAAGGATCAAGAGTCCCACTGACCAATTCCACATCGCCTTTATTGAGCTCTTGGTGTGCTGGTGGTGTCTAGTTTTATAGATAACACATGGTTCCCAGGCCCCCAGTCACATCCCAGGGTTAATGTTCTTCTTTGTACCTTTATGTTATCTCCTAGTACCAAGGACATCACACAGCAGGGGTGATCCTTGCAAGAATATCAGAGAACAATCAATGTGTTCACAGGCAGCATTCTAACTTGCGCTGACCTGTTATTCCTAAGTCTGCACCTCCTATCCTTTCACTGTTCATGCGGGTCTCACTGACCTCAGCTAATCAACCCATGTACCCTGGTTACTTTAAACTGTATTTCCTGTTGTTTTCTCAAGGCTTCAAAAAGACATCTGGATGTTTTCCCACAGTACCCTTTTCCTCTTGCCTTCAATCTTTCCCAACATTAGGGTCTTTTCAAATGAGTCAGCTCTTTGCATCAGTTGGCCAAAGTACTAGAGCTTCAGCTTCAGCATAAGTACTTCCAATGAGTATTCAGGACTGATTTTCTTTAGGATGGACTGGTTGGATCTCCTTGCAGTCCAAGGGACTCTCAAGAGTCTTCCCCACCACTGCATACAGTTCGAAAGCATCAGTTCTTCAGTACTCAGCTTCCTTTTTAGTCCAACTCTCACATCCATACATGACTACTGGAAAAACCATAGCTTTGACTAGATGGGCTTTTGTTGGCAAAGTAATGTCTCTGCTTTTTAATATGCTGTCTAGGTTGGTCATAGCTTTTCTTCTAAGGGGCAAGCAGGAAGTCAAATTTAGTTTTATGGCTGCAATCACTATCTTCAGTGATTTGGAGTCCAAGAAAATAAAGTTTGTCAATGTTTCTATTGTTTCCCCATCTATTTGCCATGAAGTGATGGGACCAGATGCCATGATCTTAGATTTCTGAATATTGAGTTTAAAGCCAGCTTTTTCACTCTCGTCTTTCTTTCACTTTCCTCACGAGGGCTCTTTAGTTCTTCACTTTCTGCCATAAGGGAGGTGTCATCTGCATATCTGAGGTTATTGGTATTTCTCCCAGCAATCTTGATTCCAGCTTGTGCTTCATCTACCCTGGCATTTCACATGATGTACATACAGCCTTGACATACTCCTTTCCTGATTTGGAACCAGTTCGTTGTTCCATGTCTGGTTCTAACTGATGCTTCTTGACCAGCATACAGATTTCTCAGGAGGCAGGTCAGGTGGTCTGGTATTCCCATCTTTTTAAGAATTTTCAACAGTTTTTTGTGATTCCTATGTATTCAGTACTAACCACAGGGTTTTAATCTATTGCACCTGTCACTTCCAAGGCGGTTCCCTCTGTTTTAGCTTCTTCTGTTTGCTGGTCTCTTCAGTGTCTGATATCAGCCCTGACACAAGGGGGCGGTGGTGGACACTTTTTTAAGGCTTACTTGTTCAGTCATGATGTGGGGAGGGAGGGACGCTGCAAACAAATAACACTGGTATGTGCTCGCAGTGTCTCAGCCACACTGGGCCTGCTCCCACTCACAGCACGTGTGCCCTTCCTTCCCACAGAGCTCAGGCTCTAGGTTGTTCCACTGGGAACCATCCGAGCCCAGCCCTGGGCTGCATGAACCTCCCAGGTCTAAGCCACTCAGGTTCAGGCACTCAAGTAGTCCTCAGAGACACAGACTCAGTTGTGCCTGCGTTTTGTGCCCTTCCCAGGTCTGAGAAGCTCAGGTGATGAGGTGTTTGGTGAGGACGGTCACTGTGACTTATCCCCTCCCCCGTCCCTGCTGCTTGGTTTTCTGGGTGTACAACTGGCGCACCTTTTCAGGTGGATGTTGACCATCCAGAACCCCAAGAAGTCTTAGCAAAGAATCGTGCTTGCAGTTTGACAGATAATGCCTCTCTGGGGCTGCGATTTCCCTTCTTCTAGCTCTGGCTGTGATGGCCGGCACACTCAGCGCAAGCGACTGCTATGACCGGCACACTCTGAGCAAGCGGCTGCGATGGCTGGCACACTAAGTTCGGCCGAGAGGAGCTACCCCACATCCGAGGTCAGGGGCAGCAGCCAAGAGTGCCAGCCTGCGACAGCGCAGGAACAGCCTAAAGGAGCCACCCCGCGTCCGAGGTCAGGGGCAGCAGCCGGGAGGAGCCACCCCGCATTTGAGGTCAGGGGCAATGGTCTGGAGGAGTCACCCCGTGTACAAGGCCAGGGTCAGGGGCCAGAAGGAGCCACCCCATGCCCGAGGCTAGGGGCAACGGCCAGGAAGATCAACCCAAGTCCAAGGAGCGGTGGCTGCCCTGGCGCAGGAGGGCCTAGAGGAGCTATCCCACGTTGAAGGTCAGGAAGGGTGGTGGTGAGGAGATACCCTTCATCCAAGGTAAGGAGCAGCGGCTGCGCTTTGCTGGAGCAGTCGTGAAGAGATACCCCACGCCCAAGGTAAGAGAAACCCAAGTAAGATGTTAGGTGTAGCAAGAGGGCTTCAGAGGGCAGACACACTGAAACCATACTCACAGAAAACTAGTCAATCTAATCACACTAGGACCACAGCCTTGCCTAACTCAATGAAACCAAGCCATGCCTGCAGGGCAACCCAAGATGGGCGGGTCATGGTGGAGAGGTCTGACAGAATGTGGTCCACTGGAGAAGGGAATGGCAAGGGAATTCTTGCCTTGAGAACCCCATGAACAGTATGAAAAGGCAAAAGAATAGGATACTGAATGAGGAACTCCCCAGGTCAGTAGGTGTCCAATATGCTACTGGAGATCAGTAGAGAAATAACTCCAGAAAGAATGAAGGGATGGAGCCAAAGCAAAAATAATACCCAGCTGTGGATGTGACTGGTGATAGAAGCAAGGTCTGATGCTGTAAAGAGCAATATTGCATAGGAACTGGAATGTCAGGTCCATGAATCAAGGAAATTGGAAGTGGGCAAACAAGAAATGGCAAGAGTGAACATTGACATTCTAGGAATCAGCAAACTAAAATGGACTGGAATGGGTGAATTTAACTCAGATGAACATTATATCTACTACTGTGGGCAGGAATCCCTCAGAAGAAATGGAGTAGCCATCATGGTCAACAACAGAGTCCGATGAAGATTTTTGGATGAAGTCTCAAAAATGACAGAATGATCCTATTCATTTCCAAGGCAAACCATTCGGTATCACCGTAATACAAGTCTATGTCCCAACTAGTAATGCTGAAGAAGCTGAAGTTGAATAGTTCTATGAAGACCTATAAGACCTTTAGAACTAACACCCAAAAAGATGTCCTTTTCATTCTAGGAGACTGGAATGCAAAAGTAGGAAGTCAAGAAACCCCTGGAGTAACAGGCAAATTTGGCCTTGGAATGTGGAAGGAGGCAGGGCAAAGACTAATAGGATTTTGCCAAGAAAATGCACTGGTCATAGCAAACACCCTCTTCCAGCAACACAAGAGAAGACTCTACATATGGACATCACCAGATGGTCAACACCAAAATCAGATTGATTATATTCTTTGCAGCCAAAGATGGAGAAGCTCAATACAGTCAACAAAAACAAGACCGGGAGCTGACTGTGGCTCAGATCATGAACTCCTTATTGCCAAATTCAGACTTAAATTGAAGAAAGCAGGGAAAACCACTAGACCATTTAGGCATGACCTAAATCAAATCCCTTATGATTATACAGTGGAAGTGAGAAATAGATTTAAGGGTCTAGATCTGATAGAGTGCCTGAGTAACTATGGAATGAGGTTCATGACATTGTACAGGAGACAGGGATCAAGACCATCCCCATGGAAAAGAAATGCCAAAAAGCAAAATGGCTGTCTGGGGAGGCCATACAAATAGCTGTGAAAAGAAGAGAGGCAAAAGCAAAGGAGAAAAGGCAATATATAAGCATTTGAATGCAGAGTTCCAAAGAATAGCAAGAAGAGATAAGAAAGCCTTCTTCAGCGATCAATGCAAAGAAATAGAGGAAAAGAACAGAATGGGAAAGACTAGAGATCTCTTCAAGAGAATTAGAGATACCAAGAGAATATTTCATGCAAAGATGGACTCGATAAAGGACAGAAATGGTATGGACCTAACAGAAGCAGAAGACATTAAGAAGAGGTGGCAAGAATACACAGAAGAACTGTACAAAAAAGATTTTCACCACCTGGATAATCACGATGGTGTGATCACTAATCTAGAGCCAGACATCCTAGAATGTGAAGTCGAGTAGGCCTTAGAAAGCATCACTATGATCAAGGCTAGTGGAGGTGATGGAATTCCAGTGGAGCTATTTCAAATCCTGAAAGATGATGCTGTGAAAGTGCTGCACTCAATATGCCAGCAAGTTTGGAAAACTCAGCAGTGGCCACAGGACTGGAAAAGGTCAGTTTTCATTCCAATCCCAAAGAAAGGCAATGCCAAAGAATGCTCAGACTACCACACAATTGCCCTCATCTCACACGGTAGTAAAGTAATGCTCAAAAT
Source organism: Ovis aries (assembly GCF_016772045.2). NCBI lineage: Eukaryota > Metazoa > Chordata > Mammalia > Artiodactyla > Bovidae > Ovis > Ovis aries. The sequence goes on from NC_056059.1 coordinate 4,086,443, forward strand.
TCTTCAAGCCAGGCTTCAACAGTATGTGAACCATGAACTTCCTGATGTTCAAGCTGGTTTTAGAAAAGGCAGAAGAACCAGAGATCAAATTGCCAACATCCACTGGATCATGGAAAAAGCAAGAGAGTTCCAGAAAAACATCTATTTCTGTTTTCTTGACTATGCCAAAGCCTTTGACTGTGTGGATCTCAATAAACTGTGGAAAATTCTGAAAGAGATGGGAATACCAGACCACCTAACCTGCCTCTTGAGAAATCTGTATGCAGGTCAGGAAGGAACAGCTAGAACTGGACATGGAACAACAGACTGGTTCCAAATAGGAAAAGGAGTATGTCAAGGCTGCATATTGTCACCCTCCTTATTTAACTTATACGCAGAGTACATCATGAGAAACCCTGGACTGGAAGAAATACAAGCTGGAATCAAGATTTCTGGGAGAAACATCAATAACCTCAGATATCCAGATGACACCACCCTTATAAGCAGAAAGTGAGGAGGAACTAAAAAGCCTCTTGATGAAAGTGAAAGAGGAGAGTGAAAAAGTTGGCTTAAAGCTCAACATTCAGAAAACGAAGATCATGGCATCTGGTCCCATCACTTCATGGGAAATAGATGGGAAAACAGTGAAAACAGTGTCAGACTTTATTTTTGGGGGCTCCAGAATCACTGCAGATGGTGACTGCAGCCATGAAATTAAAAGATGCTTACTCCTTGGAAGGAAAGTTATGACAAATCTAGATAGCATATTCAAAAGCAGAGACATTTCTCATTTTTTGTCTTTTATATTTTTTCCTACCTCCTTTCAAAGACAATGGGCTGCTTTTCTGGGTGCCTGATGTCCTCTGCTGGCATACAGAAGTTGTTTTGTGGAATTTACTCAGCGTTTAAATGTTCTTTTGATGAATTTGTGGGGGAGAAAGTGGTCTCTCCACTCTTTTCCTCTGCCATCTTGAGACCTTGTCTCTTAAAAAAGATCTACAAAGGGAAACTCCTTCCCCCAGTTAGGAAAGATAATCAGACTAAAAGAAATAGCATCAACTTTGACAAATATCTACAATTTGGGGGTCCACAGCCCTCTGCTGTGGGAAATAATGCATATATTCAGACTTCCTATAATCTTCATGGGTTCAGCTTGACTCAGGGAAAAGAAAGGACATATGCATTAGAGCCTATCTCAGCAGGAAGAGGCATCCTGTCCATAGCAGTGTGGATGGCTAAAGGACCTGGAAAAGTAGGCCATAATTGCAGCTGTGGGAGAGGTGACTGGGAGAAGTGTAAGGGTGACAACAGTAGGGGAAGAGTAGCCAAAGGATCTTTTTTTAAAATTAATTTTTATTGTAGTAAATCAATTTATAATGTGTTAGTTTCAGGTGTATAGCAGAGTAAATCGGTTGTACATATAGCCACTCAGTTTTAGATTCCATTTCCACACAGGTCATTAGAGAATATTGAGTAGAGTTATCCATGCTATACAGTATGTTCTTATTAGTTTCCTATTTTATATATAGTGGTGTGTATATGTCAGTCCCAATCTCCCAATTTATCCTTCCTCCCCTTCCTCATGGCAACCATAAGTTTATTTTCTATATCTGTGACTCGGTTGCTATTTTAAAAATATGTTCAATTGTACTATTTTTTTTAGATTCCTCTTTTAAGCAATATCAAATGATATTTGTCCTTCTCTGTGTGACTTGTATCATTCAGTATAACAAGCTCTAGGTCCATCCATATGGCTTCAAGGGACATTATTTTTTTTTTTTTTTTAGTGGCTGAGTAATATTCCATTGTGTGTGTATATATAACATCTTCTTTATCTGTTCCTCCATCAATGGACATTTAGATTTCTTCCATATCTTGGCTATCGTAAATAGTGCTGCAGTGAACACTGGGGTACCTATCTTTTCAAATTATGGTTTTCTCTAGATATATGCCCAGGAGTAGGATTGCCGGACCATATGGTAGCCATGCGCTCATGGAACAGGTTCAGCCCTGAGATGAGCTACAGAGCTTCTTAGTGGTATCCTCAGTCATTAACAACCAGAGAAGGCAATGGCACCCCACTCCAGTACTCTTGCCTGGAAAATCCCATGGACGGAGGAGCCTGGTGGGCTGCAGTCCACGGGGTCACTAAGAGTCGGACACGACTGAGCGACTTCACTTTGACTTTCCACTTTCATGCATTGGAGAAGGAAATGGCAACCCACTCCAGTGTTCTTGCCTGGAGAATCCCAGGGACGGCGGAGCCTGGTGGGCTGCCATCTATAGGGTTGCACAGAGTCTGACACGACTGAAGTGACTTAGCAGCAGCAGTCATTAACAACAGTGCCGCTGGCAAAGAGAAAGGAGCAAAAAGGAGGCAGGGATTTTAGAATGATGCTGGCTATGGGTTATGTTGCCAATGTTGAGTTACTCAAACTCCATTGATTATCTTTCCCAGGGCCAGTCACCAGGCATGTTATCAATATAGCTTTATTCATTTTTCTTAAAGCATAATGGCTCTAGGATTTTTGTTAAAATTATAAATTCCATTATAAAAAAATCAAACAATCTAGAAAAGATATGACAAAAGTAAGTTTTTCTCTCAATTTCACCATCTGGAAAAAAATCATTAACATTTGGTGAATATTTTGTGAAAATTGCATATTTGGCTATATAAGTAGAAATAATTTTAGGAAAATGGGATCATATACTGAACATTTGATTTAAAAATGAAATATTAAAATCGATACTTAAATTAAACTGAAGAAATAGTAATTAAAAGAATAATTTTTTTTTAAGTTTCTAAGTCATTTAATTTCCAACTCATTTAATTGATTTCCTGAATTGGTATATATGAATCGGTACTATACAAATCAATGTAAGAGGGGCTACCCCTGTCACCTGGGGCGATCCCCTGCCCAGATAAGTCAGGTTCCCTGCCTCCAGATTTGGTCCAGCATGTGAAACGAGTGACAGCTTACAGCCCCCTACCCACCTTTGACCAATTTTCCAGAAGAGTTCAGCTAGGGGGAAGAGAGCCTCGGGAGTTCAGAGGCTGACTAGGTTAGGGAAAGTGATTAGTGTTTTGGGGCCTACCCCCAAAGAAATGGGTTTCCAGAATATTCATGGTTCCTTCTTTTGCCTCAAAAAGCAACATTTATTCAAAGAAAAAAAATGGCAAGATGTCCAGCCCTTGGCTCCGTTCCTCCCCCTTCTTGCTGCTCCTTGGTCCCCCAAGGTCGATTCCTGGCTGGGGCTAGATAGTAGAACAGCTGCTGTCAGATGCAGTCAGCTACACTGAGGGGCAGCTCTTCATTGGAGGTGTTGCAGGAATTGTCTCCAAGGCCTGTCACCATGTTAATAGCCACACTACCACCACCAAAATGTTCACCATGACTGATTATATGGACTTACTTTTTCCTGTTGGTGGGAAGATCATAGTTTATGACTAAGGAAACCTGCTGCACATTGATACCTCTAGCCAGTAGGTCAATGGTAATCAATACTCTGCTAGAGCCAGAGGGGAACTCCGTCATGATTACATTTCATTTTTTGGTTCATATCTCTGCCCATGGCAGAGACAGTGAAGTCTCAGTATTGCATCTTCTTAGTGGACCAGGAGGCCTTCCTTCAGGTGTTGAAGATGACTGCCTGTGTAATGGTCAAGGTTTTGTTTAAGTCACACAGTGAGTCTGATTTCCACGTCTCTCGTTCCGCATTGATGTGGAATTGGTGGATACCCTCCAGGGTCAACTCTTCTTTCTTGACAAGAATTTGAATTGAGTCCCTCATGAACTTCTTGGTCACTTCAAGCACATTGAAAGGCATTGTAGCTGACAGCAGAACCACCTGGGTTTTGCTATTAAGCTTTTGGAATATGTCATAGATATTCTGGTCCTTAATCATTTCATCAACTTCATCTGGTATAAATATCTGAATGTGTTTGAGAGAAAGATGTCTCTTGTTAAGCATATCAAACCTATGGCCTAGGGTGCCCAAAGTGAAATGAGAGCTTCCTACCTGTGTGTTCTGCCCCTCAGCACACACATTAGTACTCGCAGTGGGTGTACCCCCAATGGAGGCATGGCAGAGGGCACCCATATAATCCCCTAATGCTGTGACTTCCTTCTGTATCTGCTGAGCCAACTCTGAATGGCTGCTAGGACCAAGGCCTGGTGGTCTTTAGATCAAATTCATTCTGTTGCAGAATTGATATGGCAAAGGTTGCCAGTTTACCAATCCCAGATTGGGCTTGAGCAGTCACATCATAGTCCTTGATACAATGAAGAATGGTTCAGTGCTGGATGGCAGTTGTCTCAAAACCATAGGTGTAGATGTCATGGAGGAGGCACTCAGAGAGGTTCATGTCATCAAAGTTGTCACCAGTCTCTTTCTTGTTACTCTTGATGATGCCTTAGGGCTTCATCCCAATGGGGCTATTTTCTCTGGGTTGGGAATCTTGAGTTGCAGACATGATCCGTACTGAATTAGCTAGCAAACTTCAGATCTATATTTTTTCAATCATAAAAATTTGGGGAGTGAATTTTTTGACATCATGTTATTGTTCAGCTGCCAAGTTGTGTCTCACTCTTTGAGACCCCCTGGTCTGCAGCATGCCAGGCTTCCCTGTCTCTCACCATCTTCCAGAGTTTTCCCAAGCTCGTGTCCATTGAACTAGTAATGCCATCTAACCATCTCATCCTCTGTTGCCCTCTTCTCCTTCTTCCTTCAATCTTTCCCAGCATCAGAGTCTTTTCCACTGAGTAGGCTGTTCACGTCAGGTGGCCGAAGTATTGAAGCTCCAGCTTCAGCATCAGTCCTTCCAATGTGTATTCAGGGTTGATTTCTTTCAAGATTGATCTCCTTGCTGTCCAAAGGACTCTTGAGTCTTCTCCAGCACCACAGTTTGAAAGCATCAGTTCTTCAGTTCTCCACCTTCTTTATGGTCCAGCTCTTTCTGTACATGACTACTGAAAGACCACAGCCTTGGCTATATGGGCTTTTGTTGGCAAAGTGATGTCTTTGCTTTCTAACACACCATCTAGGTTTGTCATAGCTTTCCTGCCAAGCAGCAATCATCTTCTAATTCATATGACATCATATAATACTGTAAAATGATGAATTTTATAAATCTATTTTTAATTAACAATAGATATAATAAAGCTTAATGCATTTTTATAAATGAATAAAACCATACAACTACAACCTAAATCAAAATTTAAAACATTCTCAGCCTCCCAATCAGTATTCTGGTCCCAAAGGTAACCACTATTTTGATTTCTGTCACCAAGGATTAATTTTGCTTGTCTTTGAATTGCATGTAAATAAAATATTCTTTTGTGTCTATCTTCTTTTGCACATTGTTAATATCTCTGAGATTCATGCATGCTGTTGAATGTAGCAGTAATTCAGTCTTTTTCATAATTGTATGTAAGTTTCACTACATAACATTACATTTAGTTTACTCATTCTACTACTGATGGACATTAAGGTTGTTTCTAGATTTTTCTGTTATGTGTAAAGTTTCTATGAATATTTTATGTTGTTGACATACATCTAAGAGTAGAAGTGCTGGATCATGTTCAGATTTAGCACATATTGACAGTTTTATGAAATAGCTATACTACATTACATTCCCATTAGTTCTATTTGCTCTATGTCTTTGCAAATACTTGGTAATTTAAAAAAATCATTCTAGTGGGATGTAGTGTTACCACATTGCATTTTCAGTTTGCATTTCTTGTGACCAAAGATGAGCACCTTTTTGTGTGCTTATTCTTCTGAAGTGCCTTTTCAAGCCTTTACCTATTGTTAAAAATATGAATTGTTCCCCCATCTCCTTTTTTTTTTTTTTTTTGGCTTTTTAGATGGCTCATGTACTCTGAATATGTCTTTTGACAGATAGTTAAATTCAGATGTCTTTCTCACATAACTTTTTAAAATGTCATCTTCATAGAATTTTATAGGAACCTGGGATTTAAGCATCTCATTTTACAGTTAAGAAAATAAACCCAACAAGTCTAGTTGATTTGCCCAAGGTGCCATAGAAGGCTAAAGATAAGAGCTACATTCCTCTCATTTTTAAAAATTCTAATACTCTGCCTATGCTAAAATTTAAAGGAAATAATTTAATCAACAGTCAAAGTTTTCACAGCATAGTCTATTCTACAGGTATTTGGATTTGTCTTCATTTATTAGTCAAACATCTTTCTTATCAAACTTACTGTTAATACTCTTAAAGTGAAAGCAGAGAGATCTTATGTTCTCCCACAGCACTGTGTGTCATTGCTTTCTTCTTAATGCCAGCTTGAGACTGAATTACTTAACTTCTATGCCCAAAGATAAGGTGAGGTCATTTACAGATTAGGTTAAAATGGAGGCATGATATTCAAGGATTTAGTAACTATTCCTTGGAGTCTAATCTCACAGTTTCAAGGTTGGATATTGCTTAAAATAAACCGTTCAAAGGTCATTTTAAAAAGCAGTAAAACCTTCCAGCAAAAAATTATCAACTACAGTATAAACTAAAAACAAAACAAAATGAAAGTCACTATTTAAAAGTTTATGGGCTTGCCTTTCTCTAACTAAAATGTCTGTGTTTTTTTTTTTTTTTTTTAATATATTGAGCTGCATGTGCTGCTTGTATATTTTGGAGATTAATCCTTTGTCAGCTGCTTCATTTTCAGATATTTTCTCCTACTCTAAAGGCTGTCTTTGCATCTTGTTTATGGTTTCTTTTGCTGTGCAAAAGTTTTAAAGTTTAATTAGGTCCTGTTTGTTTTTACTACCATTACTCCAGGAGGTGGGTCAAAAAGATCTTGCTGCAATTTATGTCAAAGAGTGTACTACCTATGTTTTCTGCTAAGAGCTTTATAGTTTCTGGCCTTATATTTAAATCCAATCCATTTTGAATTTATTTTTGTGTATGGTGTTAGGAAGTCTTCTAATTTCATTCTTTTACATATAGATGTCCAGTTTTCCCAGCACCATTTATTGAAGAGGCTCTATTTTCTCCATCGTATATTCTTGCCTCCCCTGTCAAAAGTAAGGTGTCCATCGGTGTCTGGGTTTATTTCTAGGCTATCTATCCTGTTTCATTGATTTATATTTCTGTATTTGTGCCAGTGCCACACTGTCTTGATTATTGTAGCCTTGTAGTATAGTCTGAAGTCAGGAAGGTTGATTCCTCCAGCTCCATTTTTCTTTCTCAAGATTGCTTTGGCTATTTAGCTATTGGCTTTGGCTATTTGTAAAATTTTTATTCAATTTCTGTGAAAAATTCTATTGGTAATTTGATAGGAATTGCATTAAATCTGTAGATTGCTTTGGGTAATATAGTTATTTTCACAATATTGATTCTTCCAATCCAAAGAGAGGGTATACCTCTTCATCTGTTTGTGTTGTCTTTGATTTCTTTCACTGTTTCCTGCATACAGATCTTTTTTCTCCTTAGGTATATTTATTTCTAAGTATTTTATTCTTTTTGATGTGTTGAAAGGGATTATTCCTTAATTTCTCTCTTTTTATTTGTTGCTGTTAGTGTATAGGAATGCAAGAGATTTGTTTCTGTGTATTAATTTTGTATCCTGTGACTTTATTGAATTCATTGGTTAGCTCTAGTAGTTTTCTGATGCCATCTTTAGAATTTTCTGTGTATAGTATCATGTCAGCTGCAAACAATAACAGTTATACTTCTTCTTTTCCAATCTGGATTCCTTTTATTTCTTTTTCTTCTCTGATTGCCATGAACTTCCAGAACTATGGACTTCCAGACGTATGCCAAATAATAATATTGAGAGTGAGCAGCCTTGTCTTGTTTGTGATCTTAGAGGAAATACTTTCAGGTTTTTACAATGAGAATAATTTTCAATGTGGGTTTATCATATATGACCTTTATTGTGTTGAGATAAGTTCCTTCTATGCCCATTTTTTTAGAGCTTTTATCATAAATGGGTGTTGAATTTTGTCAAAAGCATTTGCTGCATTTTTTGAAATTATCATTTTTTTAATCTTTCAATTTGTTAATATGGTTTTATCACATTGATTTATTTGCATATATTAAAGATTTGTTGCATCCTTGGTGTAATCTCTGCGTAACCATGACATATGTACAGACAATAAATGCTGGAGAAGATGTCGAGGAACAGGATCCTTCTTGGACTGTTGATGGGAATGTAGACTGATACAACTGCTGTGGAGAACAGTATGGAGATTCCTTAAGAAACTTGGAATAAAACTACCATATGACCCAGCATTCCCACTATAGGTCACATATCCTGAGAAAATCATAATTCAAACAGACACATGTACCCCAGTGTTCATTGCAGCACTATTTACAATAACCAGGACATGGAAACAACCTAAATGTCCATTGGCAGATAAATGGATAAAGAATATATTGGGCTTATAACAGGGAAATGTTATTTAACCATGAAAAAGAATGATATTGGGTCATTTGTAGTTTTGTGGATGAACCTAGAGTATGTCATACAGAGAGAATTAAATCAGAAAAAAAAAAAACCAGCAAATATTGTATATTATCACATGCATATGGAATCTAGACAAATGGTACCAATAAACCTATTTGCAGGACAGATATATAGACTTGTGGACACAGTAGAGGGAAGGAGGAGAGGGCGGGAAAAGTTGAAATAATAGCACTGACATATGTATACTACTATTTGTAAAACAGATAACTAGTGGGAAGCTGCTGTATAGCACAGGGAGCTCAGTTCAGTGCTCTGTTATGATGTAGAGGGGTGGGATGGTGGGAGTGGGAGGGAGGTTTGAGTGAGAGGGGGTAGATGTTCAAGCTGGTTTTAGAAAAGGCAGAGGAACCAGAGATCAAATTGAAAACATCTGCTGGATCATTAAAAAAGCAAGAGAGTTCCAGAAAAACATCTATTTCTACTTCCTTGACTATGCCAAAGCCTTTGACTGTGTGGATTACAATAAACTGTGGAAAATTCTGAAAGAGATGGGAAGACCAGACCACCTGACCTGCCTCTTGAAAAACCTGTATACAGGTCAGGAAGGAACAGTTAGAACTGGACATGGAACAACAGACTGGTTCCAAATAGGAAAAGGAGTACATCAAAGCTGTATATTGTCATCCTGCTTATTTAACTTATATGCAGAGTACATCATGAGAAACACTGGGCTGGAAGAAGCACAAGCTGGAATCAAGATTGCCGGGAGAAATATCGATAACCTCAGATATGCAGGTTACATCACCCTTATGGCAGAAAGTAAAGAGGAGCTAAAGAGCCTCTTGATGACAGTGAAAGAGGAGAGTGAAAAGTTGGCTTAAAGCTCAACATTCAGAAAACGAAGATCATGGCATCCAGTCCCATCACTTCTTGGCAAATAGATGGGAAACAGTGGAAACAGTGTCAGACTTTATTTTTCTGGGCTCCAAAATCACTGCGGATGGTGACTGCAGCCATGAAATTAAAAGACGCTTACTCCTTGGAAGGAAAGCTATGACTAACCTAGACAGCATATTGAAAAGCAGAGACATGACTTTGTCAACAAAGGTCCTTCTAGTCAAGGCTATGGTTTTTCCAGTAGTCATGTATGGATGTGAGAGTTGGACTGTGAAGAAAGCTGAGCGCCAAAGAATTGATGCTTTTGAACTGTAGTGTTGGAGAGACTCTTGAGAGTCCCTTGGACTGCAAGGAGACCTAACCAGTCCATCCTAAAGAAGATCAGTCCTGGGTGTTTATTGGAGGGACTGATGTTGAAGATGAATCTCCAATACTTTGGCCACCTGATGCGAAGAGTTAACTCATTGGAATAGACTCTGATGCTGGGAAAGATTGAGGGCAGGAGGAGAAGGGGACGACACAGGATGAGATGGCTGGATGGCATCACCGACTCAATGGATATGAATTTGAGTGAAGTCCGGGAATTGGTGATAGACAGGGAGGCCTGGTGTGCTGTGGTTCAAGGGGTCGCAAAGAGTCAGACATGATTGAGTGACTGAACTGAGCTGAACTGATGTCTGATTCATGTTGTTGTACAGGAGAAACTAACACAATATTGTAAAGCAATTATACTCCAATTTAAACAAACTTTTTACAGCTGATGGGAATGACTAATTTTGTCTTGTGTAAAATTTCTGGAGATAGCTTCCTACAGAGATTCAAAGAAAATATGAACTATGTAGTAATTTAGAAGGAAATGAAGTGACATACTGTGGGAACTGTTCAGTGGTTCTAGTGATTAGGGAGGCAGTGCTATCAAGGTTGCATGTGAAGAGCTTGAATAAATAGCTTTGTGCAGTGTAAGGATGGGGAAAAATTCAGTGTTTTAAAATTGCCATGTTTATTGTCATTTTACATCATACACCTGTATGAATGTGAGAGTGGGCCATAAAGAAAGCTGAGCAGTGAAGAATCGATGCTTTTGAACTGTGGTTTTTGAGAAGACTCTTGAGGGTCCCTTGGGTAGCAAGGAGATCCAACCAGTCTGTACTAAAAGAAATCAGTCCTGAATAGTCATTGGAAGGATTGATGCTGAAGATCCAACACTTTGGCCACCTGATGCAAAGAGCTGACTCATTGGAAAAGACCCTGATGCTGGGAAAGATTGAAGGCAGGAGAAGGGGGAGGACAGAGCATGAGATGATTAGATGGCATCAGTGACTCAGTGGACATGAATTTGAGCAAGCTCCAGGAGCTGGTGATGGACAGGGAGGCCTGGTGTGCTGCCGTCCATGGGGTCACAAAGAGTTGGACATGACTAAGTGACTGAACTGAAACAAATAATTTAAAATACGTATATAACAAAATGAACAAATTCTACTTTTATGGAGTGATCTTACTGTTTCATATACAGTCCTAAAATGTTATATTGTCAGTTCAGTTCAGTTCAGTCGCTCAGTCGTGTCCGACTCTTTGTGACCTCATGAATCGCAGCACGCCAGGCCTCCCTGTTCATCACCATCTCCTGGAGTTCACTCAGACTCGTGTCCATTGAGTCCGTGATGCCATCCAACTATCTCATCCTCGGTCATCCCCCTCTCCACCTGACCGCAATCCTTCCCAGCATCAGAGTCTTTTCCAATGAGTCAACTCTTTGCATGAGGTGGCCAAAGTACTGGAGTTTCAGCTTTAGCATCATTCCTTCCAAAGATATCCCAGGGCTGATCTCCTTCAGAATGGACTGGTTGGATCTCCTTGCAGTCCAAGGGACTCTCAAGAGTCTTCTCCAACACCACAGTTCAAAAGCATCAATTCTTCAGCACTCAGCCTTCTTCACAGTCCAACGCTCTCATCCATAAATGACTACTGGAAAAACCAAAGCCTTGACTAGACGGACCTTAGTCGGCAAAGTAATGTCTCTGCTTTTGAATATACTATCTAGGATGGTCATAAATTTTCTTCCAAGGAGTAAGCGTCTTTTAATTTCATGGCTGCACTTACCATCTGCAGTGATTTTGGAGCCCCCCCAAAATAAAGTCTGACACTGTTTCCACTGTTTCCCCATCTATTTCCCATGAAGTGATGGGGCTGGATGCCATGATCTTCGTTTTCTGGATGTTGAGCTTTAAGCCAACTTTTTCGCTCTCCTCTTTCACTTTCATCAAGAGGCTTTTTAGTTTTTATATTTTCAAGGAAGCCAAAATTTTTTGTTTGTAGGGTCTACTTATTGGGAAGTGAAGATCATTAGACATTTGGTGTAATTTACTGCTTGAATGTATTTGCTTCTTTTGTCCTTTTTGTGCTTTCCAGAGCCCAGAGAAACATGTTCTACTACTGACACAATTTTGAATTGCCACCCCATGTGTTGGCAATAAGACAGTGTGTTGTTTTAAATTGGAAAATGGTAATTAAACTGACTAAAATATGCTCTAGCTTTTATTATTACCACGTGCTGACAATTCTAAATGGTATCAGTGGTAAATGCTCTTCTTTACCCGAGGCTGTTCTCTATCACTGATCCAATCCACCTCCTCCCCAGCCACCATCATGTCATTGGTTCCTTTTAAGTTTTTAAAGGATCATAAGAAATTTCTGGTAACAAAAAGGAGAAAATGACAATAACCGTAGTTTCTCATAGGATCAAACTTTGCCAAACTGGAACCTTTGAGTAGACAAGTATTCAGTTGCAGAAAAAACACTGGTGTTGGAGTTAGGAGGTTAGGAAACCCCTTTCTGTCACTAATCAGGTCGTGTGTAAACCAATTCACCATTTCTGCCTTAGGAGAAATATCAATAAACTCAGATATGCAGATGACACCACCTTTATGGCAGAAAGTGAAGAGGAACTAAAAAGCGTCTTGATGAAACTGAAAGAGGAGAGTGAAAAAGTTGGTGTAAAGCTCAACATTCAGAAAACGAAGATCATGGCATCCAGTCCCATCACTTCATGGGAAATAGATGGGAAAACTGTGGAAACAGTGTCAGACTTTATTTTTTTGGGCTCCAAAATCACTATAGATGGTGACTGCAGCCATGAAATTAAAAGACGCTTACTCCTTGGAAGAAAAGTTATGATCAACCTAGATAGCATATTCAAAAGCAGAGACATTACTTTGCCGACTAAGGTCTGTCTAGTCAAGGCTATGGTTTTTCCAGTGGTCATGTATGGATGTGAGAGTTGGACTGTGAAGAAAGCTGAGCACCGAAGAATTGATGCTTTTGAACTGTGGTGTTGGAGATCCAACCAGTCCATTCTGAAGGAGATCAGCCCTGGAATTTCTTTGGAAGGAATGATGCTAAAGCTGAAACTCCAGTACTTTGGCCACCTCATGCAAAGAGTTGACTTATTGGAAAAGACTTTGATGCTGGGAGGGATTGGGGGTAGGAGGAGAAGGGGACGACAGAGGATGAGACAGCTGGATGGTATCACTGACTTGATGGACGTGAGTTTGAGTGAACTCTGGGAGATGGTGATGAACAGGGAGGCCTGGCGTGCTGCGATTCATGGGGTCGCAAAGCGTCGGACACGACTGAGTGACTGAACTGAACTGAACTGAACTTTTATTTATCTAGGAAAAGAATTGATAAGAAGGGTTGAACTTGATACTTCTAAACTTACTTCCAGCTGTTAGCTTCTGAATGCTGATATAGGATGCACGGCAGACAAAACACACCTTGTAGTCTTGCTGTCCCTGACTAATGTGATCTTAAGTAACTCAACTGGCCTTAATTTTGTAAGTTAAAGTCCAAGCTGCTCTGTGTAGCTTAGAAGGCACTTTTTCTGTTTCATCTTTCACACCACATTTTTTTTTTAATACTTGTCTGGTAAATCTGATTTTAAAAAGTTTCTGCAACTGTGTCTTTATATTAGTTCTAACCACTTGTGTTCCTTCGGATAACAAGAGAAAATCAGGTGATTTTTACGTAGCCAATTTTAGAATATTTTCTGATACAAAGTAGATACGTTGAAGTAGGTATCTTTGGATGAATGGTTTTATAATTTTTTAAAGCTTCTTCCACATTTTATCATTTTATATTTCCTTAAAATTCAGTCTCCTTTCATCACCATAACAACCCACAATCCATGACAACTATTAGATCATTATCAGGAAAGGTATGTGGATAATTCCACCAATCTTTGCATACATTTTGTGGCTACATTTTAATTTAGATCATTTAACATGTGTTGTCTATGAAACCCTCTCAGTTCAGTTCAGTTCTGTTCAGTCACTCAATCATGTCCGACTCTTTGTGACCCCAGGCCTCCCTATCCATTACCAACTCCCGGAGTTCACTCTAAGTCACGTCCATTGAGTCGGTGATGCCATCCAGCCATCTCACCCTCTGTTGTCCCCTTCTCCTCCTGCCCGCAATCCCTCCCAGCATCAGAGTCTTTTCCAATGAGTCAACTCTTCACATGAGGTAGCCAAAATACTGGAGTTTCAGCTTTAACATCATTCCCTCCAAAGAAACCCCAGGACTAATCTCCTTTAGAATGGACTGGTTGGATTTCTTTGCAGTCCAAGGGACTCTCAAGAATCTTCTCCAACACCACAATTCAAAAGCATCAATTCTTCGGCACTCAACTTTCTTCACAGTCCAACTCTCACATCCATACGCAACTACTGGAAAAACCGTAGCCTTGACTAGACAGACCTTTGTTGGCAAAGTAATGCCTCTGCTTTTTAATATGCTGTCTAGGTTGGTCATAACTTTTCTTCCAAGGAGTAAGTGTCTTTTAATTTTATGGCTGCAATCACCATCTGCAGTGATTTTGGAGCCCCCCAAAATAAAGTCTGACACTGTTTCCACTGTTTCCCCCTCTATGAGCCTTTAAAAATTTCAATTAGGGACAGAAGTTTTGGATAGCTTAGCACAAAGGATATGCCTTGGGTCTTTCTTTACATTATCTGATGAGCAAATACCAAAGTTACATAAATCCCACAAGGATGAAGTTGAAGGCAAAATATTTTAAGCCCAAAAGGAGACAATACCGTATGATGAATGAGAGCATAACTTCTGACTAGAGAGCTATATCTCAGGTCCAATTCCTTCTGGACCTTAGTTTCCTCAACTATAAAGTGGGAGGAATAATAATTCATACTTAAAAGGATTTTCCTGAGAATCAATTAAGAAGAAAAGCATTTAGAGCCATATTGGGCATTTAGTATATACTCAGTGTGTACCAGTTATTTTTGATATTATAGGTCACCCCTGGATAGCCTTGTGTAATAGATATAAATGTGTGTGATGTTAGAGGGATGTAAAGATTTTCCATTAGAGAACATAGAGCAAGACACACTGGGTATTGCAGATTTGAATCACAAATTCTTGCCTCTTAGAAAGTCCCTGTCATACATTGTGCTAAATTCTCCTCTCTATATTTCTGTATTCTAACCATTTCTTTACCTAATTAGTACTCTACGGTCAAGACTCACATCAGAGACTAAATCTTTTGAAACACTTCCAGTGACTATCTTCCTCAAGACTATTTTTCCAATTTTAACACACTAGACTGTAAGTTTCTTCATGTGCTCATGCTAGGTTCCTTCAGCCGTGTCTGACTCTGTGCAGTCCTTGGGACTGTAGCCTCCCATGGGCTCCTCTGTCTGTGGGATTCCTCAGGCAAGAATACAGGGGTGGGTTGCCATTCCCTTCTCCAGGGGACCTTCCTGATGTAGGGATTGAGCCTATAATCTCTTACGTATCCTGCGCTGGCAGAAGGGTTTTTTTTTTTTTTTTTTTTAAACCACTAGCACCACCTGGGAAGCCTTTTCATGTGCTCTGATGGCCTCAAATGCACACCTCCTTCATTGCCATCTTCATCTTTGTTGTTGTTGTTCAGTTGATAAGTCATGTCCGACTCTGCCACCCTATAAACTGCAGCATGCTAGGCTTCTCTGTCTTCACTATCTCTTGGACTTTGCTCAAACTCATGTCCATTGAGTCAGTGATGCCTTCCAACCATCTCATCCTCTGTTGCCCCCTTTTCCTCCTGCCCTCAATCTTTCCCAGCATCAGGGTCTTTTCCGGTGAGTCAACTCTTTGCTTCAAAGTATTGGAGCTTCAGCTTCAGCATCTGTCCTTTCAGTGAATATTCAGGGTTGATTTCCTATAGGACTGACTGATATGATCTCCTTTCTGTCCAAGGAACTCTTGAGAGTCTTTTCCAGCAACACAATTTGAAAACATCAATTCTTTGGTGCTCAACCTTCTTTATGGTCCAGTTCTCACATCCGTACATGACTACTGGAGAAACCATAGCCTTGACTAGATGGACCTTTGTTGGCAAAATGATATCTCTGATTTTAGTATGCTGTCTAGGTTTGCCATAGCTTTTCTTCCAAGGAGAAAGAGTCTTTTAATTTCATGGCTGCAGTCATCATCGGCAGTGATTTTGGAGCCCAAGAAAATGAAATCTGACATTGTTTCCATTTAACCAAACAAATATTAACTGAGCATAAAATTTGTGTTAGATGTGAGAAATGCTGGGATAAAATGGTCACAAGATCTCTATCCTCATGAGAGTTAACTAGAATGAAAGGTGAGCTGAGGAGTGGAGTTAAAGGACAGTAGATTTATGGAAATTAAGTTACAACAATGAGGAGCAAACCAGAGGTTAGAATTGGTCAAGAGCAAAGGAAGACTCGGCTATTAACCAATCTAAGACTTACAGGAAAGAGAGGAAATGATTGCTTGATGGAAAAGTAATATCTGAGGGAAAATTTTCAGTTTATTGAATTTTCAATTTATTGAATTGTTTACTTTTTTAAATGCAGAGACAAGCATATTTCTGGGCTGAGGGAAATATCCAGATGGAAGGCAGAAAAGAGAGGGCAAGAACAAATTGGGGGCTTGAGATCAAGAACACAAGAGGATCATCAGCCTTGAAATAGGGCCCCTTTCAAGCAGAATGGAGAGAGGATGCAGGGAGAATGTTAATTAAACTTTGAGACAAAGGAAAGAGAAATCTAGAGAGTTCACACTGGATGAATGGAATCTAGCTACTCTGAAAAGCAGAGAGGGAGAGGACCAGGCGTGGATTTGAAGAAACCTCCACAGGGAATTGTCACTGAGCCATGGCCTCATGTTCACAGAGATGGGAGAGGTCAGGTTGTGAAGTGGAGCAAGTGGGTACAGAAACTATAGCTTGAAAATTAAAAAAAAAAAAAGAGTGTAAGAAATGAAAAGTATATTAAGAAATGTGCATTTCATAGATACACTTGAAATAGTTATATTCTAGATTCCAAACAGTGAGAAAATGCAGATCTGCCAGTTGACTATCGAAATGGAAATACCCTTCTTGAAGCCAGAGAACAAAATCAAAACACGATTAAGTGGTTGGCAGTGCCTGCGGGTGGCAATCGCAGAGTACAGGCTCTAGAGGACAGATTGGCTTCTCTTGAAGGTCGGGTTATAACCAAGTGGGAAACAGACTGTGGCGGGATGTAGCCCTAGGACAAACAGGCTTCACTTGGTGGGGAGTGTTGGTGGAAGGGAGCCCCTCCAGCTTGGCCAGCTCACAATTCTTTTCTGCAGAAAAGGAATTCCCTTTGCTCCTCTTCTTACTGTGTAACCTCAAGCAGTTCAAATTTGGATATCTTATTTGTGTGTGAGAACCATGCTGAACCCCCAGAGATGGGCATAAATGTTTATGGGGCATTTTTTGCTAGGTCCCGGTCAGTGCTACTCACCTTTTTCCCAACAGGTGAATGGAGAGCTGAGGGGGTTGTTCCTTGGGGCTCACCTTGTAATTGGCAGGGTTCCTATGCACAGTCCTTCTTTTTATGAAGTAGGCTTAAGTTTTCTCCTCTCCCTCTTCTGTCTCTGAAATTGATTGGTTCAATAAGCCAGGGCTGGCTTTTCAGAATCCACCATCTTCAGTTGGAAGAAGAGAAAGCAGGAAACCTTAATAAGGTCTCCAGGACTAAGCTGTAGCCTACAGCTGTCACGTGTCAGCAGAGAGTTGTATCTTGATTGATTGTGGGGAGAGGGGCCATTTGGTTTCCCATTTGGCTACTATTTCTTGCATCTTCCTCTCTTCATTGGAAACTGTGCGTAAAGAAGTGTGATTCATGTCAAAGTATGGCAAAACCAATACAGTATTGTAAAGCAAAATAAAGTAAAAAAAAAAAAAAAAGAAGTGGAATAAGGGATAGTTGTCACTGGGTCTCATGAGAAGGTTGAGAAGAGAGAAGTGGCCCTATCTTTCTGAGATCAGAAGTTGAAGGAAGCAGAAGAAAGAGTGAAAAGAGAAAGAGACTCTCCAAGGACACTGTTTTGAGTGTCTGTTCTTACTGAGCCTGAATGTAGACAAATTCCTGGATTTTCCATTACATAAGCATGTTCCTACTTTTTTTTTTTTTTTCCTTTCAGTAATATGAGTTGGCTTTCTGTCACTTATCCGGAAAGAGTCCTGAATAAAACAGGAGGTGATTAGTGAGGCTGAATCTAGGCATGTTCAGGACCCCTACTGCAACTACTTTCTAAAATCATCAGAAGCTCACTCCTATGAGTACACAAGCCCTTTTTCTTTACATGAACATAGACGTTAACTTAAAAATAAAATAGCACTTTCTGAAAAGGACAGCTCTAGTGCACGGGAGCTAGTGCTTGAAGTGTACACCCATGGCGGATTCATGTTGATGTGTGGCAGAACCAATACAATATTGTAAAGCAATTAGCCTCCAATTAAAATAAATAAATTTAAATTTAAAAAAAAGAGAAATGGATGGAATCCATTCCATTGTTGAGCTCTTGAGAATAAGCATAGGCACTCTGGGGGTGGTTTAAATGCTATCCTGTCTAGAAGCAGAAGGGAGAATGGAGGAGGTCATCCCATCCCAGCAGTGCCAGCTGTTTCACACTGCTTTGTCAGAAACAAGGAGGGCTAGTTTAGACCATGTTGAGGGTAAATTGCTACTGACCACCTCCTATGCTCCCATTTTTATTCTTCCCCCTGAGTTTTAAATTCAGATTCAATAAAAACCAAAGGCAAGAAACACAAATACTATATGATATAACTTAAATGTGGAATCTAAAATATGACACAAATGATGGCTCAGATGGTAAAGAATCTGCCTGCAATGCAGGAGACCTGGGTTCGATTCCTGGGCTGGGAAGATCCCCTGGAGGAGGGCGTGGCAACCTGCTCCAGTATTCTTGTCTGGAGAATCCCCGTTGACAGAGGAACCTGGCAGGCTACAGTCCATGGAGTCGCAAAGGGTCAGACATGACTGAGCAACTAAGTGCACACAAGCACAAAACAGAAACAGACTCACAGACATAGAGAACAGACTTGTGGTTGTCAAAGAGTGGGGAGTTAGATTGGTAATTTGGGACCAGCAGATGCAACTGTTATATACAGAATGGATAAACAACAAGGTCCTATTTTATAGCACAAGGAACTATATATATATATATTTTTTCAATATCCTGTGATAAACCATAGTGAGAAAGAATATATGTGTATATAGGTATAACAATCATTTTTCTGTACGTCAGAAATTAACTCAACATTGTAAATCAACTGTAATTCAATAAAAACACCTCCTGAACCCCCCTATAAACCCAAGGCAAAATACTTATTGAGCACTTACAATTGGTCGGCTCTGTTGCACTTTTAGAATTACAGTGGGTTTTGGAGTTTATCTATGGGCTTCCTAGGAGCTTAGATGGTAAAGAATCTGCCTGTAATGTGGGAAACCGGGTTTGATCCCTGGGTTGGGAAGATCCCCTGGAAGGAAATGGCAACCCACTCCATTATTCTTGCCTGGAGAATTCCATGGACAGAGGAGCCTGACAGACTGCAGTCCATGGGATCGCAAAGAGTTGGACATGACTGAGTGACTTTCACACTGAGAGTTTATCTACTCCAGTGCCCTTCATTTAAAGTTGAGATAACTGAGATTCAGAAAGAGCAAATGATCTAGCCCAAAATGGGATAGTTAGTAAATAACAAAGCTGGGATTCAAACCCAGACTTTCCGACTCCAAATTTGTAGGTTTACATTATAATGTGTTCTTTCTCAAAGAACTATTGGAAGTAATTAGATCCTTTTAGACTTCAGGGGGTAACTGATGGTGGTGTGTGAAATGTAGAGTGAAACGGCAGTATATAGCTCTATTTATGACATAGTCAATGGGCTCTAGCTAATGCAGCTTTCAATAATTGGCTGGTAATCAAAACACAGGAAGAACTCAAGCACAAATACTGTATAAGCATACCTAATCAGAAATGTGCAATCTGAAATTTTAATTAGAAAGGGCAAAATATATTTTCAAAATTAAATCATTCTCTTGATTTCCTGGGGAGCAAAATCTCATGTATATTGTTCCACTTTAATAATTCCACATAATAAGAGATTATGTTTTTCTTTATACTAATATAACTTTCTTTGTTTCCATATGAGAGTCTTATCACATAAAATGGAAGGATGAAATGGGAAGTTCAATATTCAGAGATCTTAAGAGGTACCCAAATGGGTAATTTAGCTATCTAAAATAAAGCCAGGGGCTGGTAATAATCAAGTAAAACTCCTGAGATTTAAAAAAAAATTGTTTTGTGTCTGCCTGTGTATGATTTCTATGACCCTAAAAGGTTTAGGGCTCTTAAACTATACTGTGGCAAGTTGCATCTGAAAAATGAGAGGGGAGATGCCAGAGAGCCTCTTCTGTTTAGATGTTATGTAGTATTCCCCTTTCCTGATTTCAGATTTGAGATCAAGAGAGGTTGTTCCTTTCTCAAAGTCTCCATGGCTGCTAAGTGACTGGGCCATGGATCTGAAGCTGTGAATCCGAGGTCATCTGACTCCCAGTCATGTCTTCTAGTGGCTTCTCTGGATCTCTTGCTCAGTTTTGTACTCCAGTAATAGTTGTGGGCTTCTGTTTTTTTCTCTCCTTGATTTTTTTCTTCAAAACCTTTCAACACAGGAGATAATCCTCTGCCTCTGATTATGGTCTTCTGTGAAAAGTACTGTACTTATTTGTGAATACTGTACTTGGTCTATGAATAAGTATTCCTGCCCACCACCTTCCAGGCACTGAGCTAGCTGTTGTCTATGCCAGGACTAAACCATACTCATTCCTACCCACGTAAGGTTTATAATCCAGTGGGGGCCACAGCTGATAAATAAGTGTTTGAGAATGTTTTATTACAAATTGTGCTATGTCCTATGAAGTAAAACATAAGATGTTTTGAGAGGTAGGAAGAGGATCAGTTCAGTTCAGTAACTCAGTCGTGTCTGACTCTTTGTGACCCCATGAACTGCAGCACGCCAGGCCTCCCTGTCCATCACCAACTTCCAGAGTTCACTCAGATTCATGTCCATCGAGTCATTGATGCCATGCAGCCATCTCATCCTCTGTCGTCCCCTTCTCCTCCTGCTTCCAATCCCTCCCATCATCAAAGTCTTTTCCAATGAGTCAATTATTTGCATGAGGTGGCCAAAGTACTGGAGTTTCAGCTTTAGCGTCATTCCTTTCAAAGAAATCCCAGGGCTGACCTCCTTCAGAATGGACTGGTTGGATCTTCTTGCAGTCCAAGGGACTCTCAAGAGTTTCCTCCAACACCACAGTTCAAAAGCATCAATTCTTTGGCGCTCAGCTTTCTTCACAGTCCAATTCTCACATCCATACATAACCACTGGAAAAACCATAACCTTGACTAGACGGACCTTTGTTGGCAAAGTAGTGTCTCTGCTCTTCAACATGCTATCTAGGTTGGTCAAAACTTTTCTTATAAGAGGTAAGCGTCTTTTAATTTCATGGCTGCAGTCACCATCTGCAGTGATTTTGGAGCCCCCCAAAATAAAGTCTGACACTGTTTCCACAGTTTTCCCATCTATTTCCCATGAAGTGATGGGACCGGATGCCATGATCTTCATTTTCTGAATGTTGAGCTTTAAGCCAACTTTTTCACTCTCCTCTTTCACTTTCATCAAGAGGCTTTTAGTTCCTCTTCACTTTCTGCCATAAGGGTGGTATCATCTGCATATCTGAGGTTATTGTTAGGGAAACTTAAATTACTTGGTGGAAGAAAGGAAAGGTCTTTGAGGAAATAATACCTATGGTGTGATCTGAAAGTTGCATATCAGTATCAGTTCAGTCACTCTGTGTGATCCCTTGGACTGCAGCACACCATGCCTCCCTATCCATCACCAACTCCTGGAGCTTGCTCAAACTGATGTCAAGTCAGTGATGCCAGTTTTTCACATCAGGTGGCCAAAGTATTGGAGCTTCAGCTTTGACATCAGTCCATCCAATGAATATTTAGGACTGATTTCCTTTTGGATTGGCTGGCTTGATCATCTTTCAGTCCAAGGGACTCTCAAGAGTCTCCTCCAACACACAGTTCAAAAGCATCAATTCTTTGGTGCTCAGCTCAGTTGTATAGGATCCAGCTAAAAGAAGTAATGGGGTGAAGTGTTGTAGTGAGAAGTTGCAACGTGTGTGGGAAACTGATAAGGTTGGGGAGAGCTGGGTATGTTGAGAGATGGAAGGGTAGCCTTGTCTTTAGGCTTTACTTGGTACTGATAAGGAAAAAAATTGAAGTGGGATAAAGGAGATGGGTGGAATTCAGAATAGGCTTTTTGTTTTGTTATTCAGAGATGAATAATTTGCCAACTCCTTTTTTGATTAAATTTGTTCTTTCATTTAGTTCAGTTCAGTTCAGTTATTTAAACACTACATTGATCTCAGAAAGATATCAGGTATCTTTCTTGTTAGGACATCAAAGTCTTCACAGCATTTTTAATTTTTCTGTGATGATTATTACATGAAAAGAGAGATATTCCTGCTTTGTTGACTTTTTACTGTGTGACCCATGCATTAAACCCAGCCTGACTTCTGGATTTTCTTTTAGTTGGCTTATTTTACTGCATTTTGCCTTCAACTCAAAATCTACTCAGTTGTTTCAAATTTTTCATTTATATGGAAGTCACAGTATGGAAAATAAAGTCAGGAAGCCATAGAAATTTAGGTGAAAGAACAAAGAAATTATTATTTGATCTGTGAGTGTCTTGCTTCACAATTTTCTAAAAAATATTTATTTTTCAGTTTGATGTTAAATAACTGGAATAGGATAAATCAATGTATTTTTCTACTTATTGTTATAACTGTAACAACTTTCTTGGGTTGTGCTTTTGATTTCTTTGACTATTACGTACTTAGTGGTGATAAGACAGAGACTGTCTTAGGAGCTGGGGTACATGTGTAGTACTGGAAAGTGAAAGTGAAGTCACTCTGTCGTGTCCAACTCTCTGTGACCCCATGGACTGTAGCCTACCAGGCTCCTCTGTCCATGGGATTCTCCAGGCAATAGTACTGGAGTGGATTGCCACTGGAGTCCATCTGTATTCTCTGAGCATAGAATCTCAGTGGCTGTGAGGTTTTAGTTGGAAATAAGGGGAGGAAAATAGGCTTTTTTTTTTTAATAGGATTCAGACAGAGAGAAATGACTGGAGCAAAACACGTAACTAAGCTGACAGACCTCTTTAATCACTAATCTTGAGTAGTTCTTAGAGCGTTCAGAAATCTTACTTCACTTCCATCGTCAATTCACTTTTCTTCTCTCCAAGACAAAATCCATTTCACAGTTTCTCTTTTCCTCAAGGCTTTACTACTTCAAGGTCCTTCTTTATTCTCATTTAAAAACTTGGCTTTTTATTCTGCTGAGAAAATAGTAGCAAGCAAGACAGAACCTGTTTTTCCACCACAGCCTACCAGTGTCCACGACCATGTATTCCACTTCATATTTAAAATGGAAGAACTGTTTGTGTTCCTAAAACCAGTCCTGCACTTATACACTAGATTTTATCCCCTTTTTGCCTATGCAGGGAGGTTGAGCTTGTAAATATATCTTTCTTCTCTATCGCCTATTATTTCTTTCTTTAGGATCATTCCCATCATTATATGGACAGGCTGTAATTTCCCCCCCCCCCTTAAAAAAAATCCTCCTCTGATCAAAAATGTCACCTCAAATTGCCACTCATGTTCTTTGCAATTTTGCAAAGCAGGAAGGCATTCTTCACCTGCATGGTTCTAATAGGCGTGGATTTCAGTTTCCATAGTTTAGTTGAATAATACCAATCCCTCAACAGCAAGATTCTAGTTTCAGTTACCATAGTATGTTAGCTACTAGGAGCGGCAGATGTGTGGGTGCAGGAGGGCCATGAGGAGCTATTCCACGTTCAAGGTCAGGAGGGGCAACCTCATCCAAGGTAAGGAGCAGTGGCTGTGGTTTGCTGGAGCAGCCGTGAATAGATACCCCATGTCCAAGGTAAGAGAAACCCAGATAAGATGGTAGGTGTTGCAAGAGGGCATCAGAGGGCAGACACATTGAAACCATAATTAAAGGAAACCAGCCAATCTGATCACATGGACCACAGCCTTGTCTAATTCAATGAAACCAAGCCATGCCGTGTGGGGCCACCCAAGACTGACAGGTCATGGTGGAGAGGTCCCCAAAACATTGTCCACTGGAGTTGGGAATGGGAAACCACTTCAGTATTCTTGCCTTGAGAACCCCATGAACAGTATGAAAAGGCAAAATGATAGGATACTGAAAAAGGAACTCCCCAAGTTGGTAGGTGCCCAATATGCTACTGGAGATCAGTGGAGAAATAACTTCAGAAAGAATGAAGGGATGGAGCCAAAGCAAAAGCAATACCCAGTTGTGGATGTGACTAGTGATAGAAACAAGGTCCGATGCTGTGAAATTCAATATTGTATAGGAACCTGGAATGTCAGGTCCATGAATCAAGGCAAATTGGAAGTGGTCAAACAGGAGATGGCAAGAGTGAATGTCGACATTCCAGGAATCAGCAAACTAAAATGGACTGGAATGGGTGAATTTAACTCAGATGACCATTATATCTACTACTGTGGGCAGGAATCCCTTAGAAGAAATGGAGTAACCATGATGGTCAACAAAAGAGTCCAAATTGCAGTACTTGGATGCAATCTCAAAAATGACAGAATGATCTCTGTTCATTTCCAAGGCAAACCATTCAATATCACAGTAATCCAAGACTATGCCCCAACAAGTAATGCTGAAAAAGCTGAAGTTGAATGGTTCTATGAAGCCCTACAAGACCTTTTAGAACTAATACCCAAAAAGATGTCCTTTTCATTATAGGGGACTAGAATGTAAAAGTAGGAAGTGAAGAAACACCTGGCATAACAGACAAATTTGGCCTTTGAGTACTGAATGAAGCAGGGCAAATGCTAACAGGGTTTTGAAAAGAGAATGCACTGGTCATAGCAAACACCCTCTTCCAACAACACAAGAGAAGACTCTACACATGAACATCACCAGATGGTCAACACTGAAATCAGACTGATTATACTCTTTGCAGTCAAAGATGAGAAGCTCTCTACAGTCAGCAAAAACAAGACTGGGAGCTGACTGTGGGTCAGATCATGAACTCCTTATTGCCAAATTCAGACTTAAAATGAAGAAAGTAGGGAAAACCACTAGACCATTTAGGTATGACCTAAATCAAATCCCTTATGATTATACAGTGGAAGTGAGAAATAGATTTAAGGGACTATATCTGATAGAAAGAGTCCCTGATGAATGATGGACAGAGGTTTGAGACATTGTAAAGGAGACAGTCCTGGGTGTTCATTGGAAGGGATGATGCTGAAGCTGAAACTCCAGTACTTTGGCCACCTCATGAGAAGAGTTGACTCATTGGAAAATGTTCTGATGCTGGGAGGTATTGGGGGAAGGAGGATAAGGGGATGATAGAGGATGAGATGGCTGATGGCACCACTGACTCAATGGAAGTGAGTCTGAGTGAACTCTGGGAGTTGGTGATGGACAGGGAGGCCTGGCGTGCTGCAGCTCATGGGATTGCAAAGAATCGGACACAACTGAGTGACTGAACTGAACTGAACTAACTGAAAGGAGACAGGGATCAAGACCATCCCCATGGAAAAGAAATGCAAAAAAGCAAAATGGCTGTCTGAGGAGGCCTTACAAATAGCTGTGAAAAGAAGAGAAGAAAAAAGCAAAGAAGAAAAGATATAAAGACCTGAATGCAGAGTTCCAAAGAATAGCAAGAAGAGATAAGAAAGCCTTCCTAGGCTATTAACGCAAAGAAGTAGAGGAAAACAACAGAATGGGAAACACTAGAGATCTTTTCAAGAAAATTAGAGATAGCAAGAGAATATTTCATGCAAAAATGGGCTCAATAAAGGACAGAAATCTCATGGACCTAACAGAAGCAGAAGATATTAAGAAGAGGTGGCAAGAATACACAGAAGAACTGTACAAAAAAATATCTTCATGACCAAGATAATCACGATGGTGTGATCACTCACCTAGAGCCAGACATCCTGGAATGTGAGGTCAAGTGGGCCTTACGAATCATAACTACAAAAAAAGCTAGTGGAGGTGATGGAATTCCAGTGGAGCTATTTCAAATCCTGAAAGATAATGCTGTGAAAGTGTATTCAATATGCCAGTAAATTTGGAAAACTCAGCAGTGGCCACAGGACTGGAAAAGGTCAGTTTTCATTCCAATCCCAAAGAAAGGCAATGCCAAAGAATGCTCAAACTACTGCACAATTGCACTCATCTCACACACTAGTAAAGTAATGCTCAAAATTCTCCAAGCCAGGCTTCAGCAATATGTGAACCATGAACTTACAGATGTTCAAGCTGGTTTTAGAAAAGGCAAAGGAACCAGAGATCAAATTGACAACATCTGCTGGATCATCGAAAAAGCAAGAGAGTTTCAGAAAAACATCTATTTCTGCTTCCTTGACTATGACAAAGCCTTTGACTGTATGGATCACAACAAACTGTGGAAAATTCTGAAAGAGATGGGAATACCAGACCTCCTGACCTGCCTCTTGAGAAACCTTTATGCAGGTCAGGAAGGAACAGTTAGAACTGGACATGGAACAACAGACTGGTTCCAAATAGGAAAAGGAGTACGTCAAGACTGTATATTGTCACCCTGCTTATTTAACTTCTATGCAGAGTACATCATGAGAAACACTGGACTGGAAGAAGCACAAGCTGGAATCAAGATTGCCGGGAGAAATATCAATAACCTCAGATATGCAGATGACACCACCCTTATGGGCAGAAAGCGAAGAGGAACAAAAGAGCCTTTTGATGAAAGTGAAAGAGGAGAGTGAAAAAGTTGGCTTAAAGCTCAACATTCAGAAAACTAAGATTATGGCATCTGGTCCCATCACTTCATGGGAAATAGATAGGGAAACAGTGGAAACAGTGTCATATTTTATTTTTTGGGCTCCAAAATCACTGCAGATGGTGACTGCAGCCATGAAATTAAAAGACGCTTACTCCTTGGAAGAAAAGTTATGACCAACCTAGATAGCATATTCAAAAGCAGAGACATTTCTTTGCCAAAAGGTCCTTCTAGTCAAGGCTACGGTTTTTCCCGTGGTCATGTATGGATGTGAGAGTTGGAATGTGAAAAAATCTGAGTGCCGAAGAATTGATGCTTTTGAACTGTGGTGTTGGAGAAGACTCTTGAGAGTCCCTTGGACTGCAAGGAGATCCAACCTGTCCATCCTAAAGGAGATTAGTCCTAAATGTTCACTGGGAGCACTGATGCTTAGGCTGAAACTCCAATACTTTGGCCACCTCATGGGAAGAGTTGACTCATTGGAAAAGACCCTGATGCTGGGAGGAATTGGGGCAGGTGGAGAAGGGGACGACTGAGGATGAGATGGCTGGATGGCATCGCCGACTCAATGGACATGAGTGTGTGTAAACTCCTGGAGTTAGTGATGGACAGGGAGGCCTGGCATGCTGCTGTCCATGGGGTGGCAATGAGTCGGACACGACTGAGCGAGTGAACTGAACTGAGTATGTTAGGTGAATGATGGCAAAAGTACAAACTCAGCTGCCATCTTTTCAGGTCACAAATCACTATGCAAATAACAGTCGTACATCCTGATCAGTGAGGAGTCATGATATTTCTTTGACAGGCACATCTGATACTCAGTTACACACGGGCAACAAAGTTGTCTTGCCTTTGAGTAATAAACTCATGTGAAATGTTTTACAGAAATGGATATTCTCATCTGGAAATTGGCCAATGAAGATGAAATTGCCTCCAAGAAAGAGAAGTGTTATACTTCATACTGGAAGTGTAAGTCAAATTGGACATTGGTGGAAATATAGAAGTAATAGCTGACCATGAAATTGCTGAACCTTTGTCTTCAAGAGCCGTGAGATACATATCTTGAGCATGTCAGTAAAGGTGAACTTAGAAATATAAACGAGCAAAGTGGTTGTGAATGAAGATGTCCCAGATGAAGTAATGCTGTCAGACATTTCACATTAAAGGAACTCTTGGAGATACATTGAAAGCACAAAAAGCAAAATACTGAAAGATGACCCAAACTTAGGAATATGACAATTTGCATGGAAATGATGCTTGCTCCATATAGTGGGTTTGAACAAACTCCAGGGGATACTGAAGGACAGGGAAAACTGGTATGCTGCAGTTCATGGTGTCCCAAAGAGCTGGACACGACACAGTGACTGAACAACAACATGATGAGAAGAAAGCAAGCACTGACCAATCTATTCTTGATAATTTTTTACAAAGAAATAAAAAACTTTAACTACCTCAATGTTTCCAGTATTTTAAAATACATTGTACTAAATAAACTCAGAGAAGGGAATGGCACCTCACTCCAGTACTCTTGCTTGGAAAATCCCATGGATGGAGGAGCCTGGAAGGATGCAGTCCATGGGGTCGCTGAGGGTCGGACATGACTGGGCGACTTCACTTTCACTTTTCACTTTCATGCATTGGAGAAGGAAATGGCAAGCCACTTCAATGTTCTTGCCTGGAGAATCCCAGGGACGGGGGGAGCCTGGTGAGCTGCCGTCTGTCTATGGGGTCACACAGAGTCGGACACGACTGAAGGGATTTAGCAGCAGCAGCAGTACTAAATTGGTATATTTATAACTATCAACAGAAGAGTTTTTAATGTTTTGAAAAAGATTTTTAAAGGGCATGGAGCAACCCTAATTTTCCTCATGATTATTAAGATCACTTTGCATGGTTTCAGCTTGTATGCTCATTTCTATGGTTGTGCATTACTATGCAAAGTGAAAACTGCCTGTGTTGCCCTTAGACAGGGACAAGTGGAGTGCCTGCACTTCATAGGGTCCTGACTCATCTTTCTCCACCCATGCTGTCTGTCATTGCCCCTTCTCTGCTAGTCCATGCTGGATACTTGGGACCCCAGAATTCACTTCCCCAGTGACACTACAAAATGACACTTGGGACCCCAGAATTCACTTCCCCAATGACACTGTACAAAATGACACTATACAAAAAAGATCTTCATGACCCAGATAATCACAGTGGTGTGATCACTCATCTAGAGCCAGACATCCTGGAATGCAAAGTCAAGTGGGCCTTAGGAAACATCACTACGAGCAAAGCTAGTGGAGGTGATGGGATTCCAGTTGAGCTGCTTCAAATCCTAAAAGATGATGCTGTGAAAGTGCTACACTCAAAATGCCAGCAAATCTGGAAAGCTCAGCAGTGGCCACAGAACTGGAAAAGGTGTTTTCATTCCAATACCAAAGAAGGGCAATGCCAAAGAATGTTCGAACTACTGTACAATTTTGCTCATCTCACATGCTAGTAAAGCAATACTCAAAATTCTCTAAGCCAAGCTTCAACAGTACATGAACCATGAACTTCCAGATGTCCAAGCTGGATTTAGAAAAGGCAGGGGAACAAGAGATCAAATTGAAAATATTTGCTGGGTCATCAAAAAAGCAAGAAAGTTCCAGAAAAACATCTACTTCAGCTTTATTGACTACGTCAAAGCCTTTACTGTGTGGATCACAACAAACTGTGGAAAATTCTTCAGGAGATGGGAATACCAGACCACCTGACCTGCTCCCTGAGAAATCTGTATGCAGATCAAGAAGCAACAGTTAGAACTGGATATGGAGTAACAGACTGGTCCCAAATTGGGAAAGGAGTATATCAAGGCTGCAGATTGTCACCCTGCTTATTTAACCTATATGCAGAGTGCATCATGCAAAATGTCAGGCTGGATGAAACACAAGCTGGAATCAAGATTTCCAGGAGAAATATCAATAACCTTAGATATGCAGATGACATCACCCTTATGGCAGAAAGTAAAGAATAACTAAAAAGCCTCTTGCTGCAAGTGAAAGAGGAGAGTGAAAAAGTTGGCTTAAAACTCAATGTTCAGGAAACTAAGATTATGGCATCTGGTCCCATCACTTCTTGGCAAATAGATGGGAAAAGAATGGAAAAAGTGACAGATTTTATTTTGGGGGTCTCCAAAATCACTGCAGATGGTGATTGCAGTCACGAAATTAAAAGACACTTGCTCCATGGAAAGAAAGCTATGATCAACCTAGACAGCATATTAAAAAGCAGAGACATTACTTTGCCAACACAGGTCTGTCTGGTCAAAGCTATGGTTTTTTTCCAGTAGTCATATATGGATGTGAGAGTTGAACTATTGAAAAAGCTGAGCACCGAAGAATTGATGCTTTTGAACTGTGTTGTTGGAGAAGACTCTTGAGAGTTCCTTGGACTGCAAGGAAATCCAACCAGTCAGGACTGATACTGAAGCTGAAACTCTAATACTTGGGCCACCTGATGTGAAGAAGTGACTCACTAAAAAAGACCCTGATGCTGGGAAAGATTGAAGACAGGAGGAGAAGGGGACAAAAGAGGATTAGATATCTGGGCGGCATCACTGACTCGATGGACATGAATTTGAGTAGGCTCCGGGAGTTAATGATGGATAGGGAAGCCTAGCATGCTGCAGTACAATGGGGTCGCAAAGAGTCAGACACGACTGAGCGACTGCACTGAACTGACTGACACTGATTCTGCTTCTGTGAGCTTCTTCCCTAATATCTAGACACAACCAGTGTGCACACACTGAAGGGTGAAATGTTAGTTGCTCAGTTGTGTCTGACTCTTTGTGACCCCATGGACTGTATGTAGCTCACCAGTCTCCTCAGTCCATGGAATTCTTCAGGCAAGAATATTGGAGTGGGCTGACATTCCCTTCTCTAGGGGATCTTCCCCACCAAGACATCGAACCTGGGTCTCCTGCATTGCAGGGAGATTCTTTACTCTCTGAGCCATCATGGACGCCCATGTACACACTGGAGGTGGTCAAAAGATAGTTCTATGCAAGAGGTGGACCAGTCTTGAGTGAGCTGCCTGGGGTGTCCACATGCATTTGTGTGGAGAAGTGGAAACAAGAGGGCGGGGGACAAAAGTTCTGGGACTTCCATTTGCATTCCGGCTCTTCCTGTAGAAATGTTGGGGCAAGCCAGCTTCCTGGTAAACCTCCTCAGAAACAAATTCCATGCTCTCTGCCTCTACTTTAAGTACCCTTATTCTTTCAAAAACTTTTTTTCTGTCAGGCTTTCATTCCCACCATTGAAACTGTTATTATAACGTTCAATGACCTCCATGTTGTCAAATGGTTTGTTCTTTATCCTCAGTTCTCCTGCTCTCTAAGGGGAAGGTGGCATTGGTGGAACATTTCCTCCTCTTTTGAAATGCTTTCTTTACTTGGCTTCATAAAAGGCAATCTTCCAGATACTTTGGCTTCAGAGACTCGGTCTCTCTTGGTTATTTTCTTAGTTTATTTACTCTTTGTTGGTTCTTGGCTTTCTCTGCTTGTCCCTGTTGATTTCTTACCTGCTTCATGTTGCTGTGTCCCTAGCCTTGACCCTTGGTTTCGTTTTCTCTGTTATTTCCTTGGTGGTCTCATCTAATCTCATATCTTTCAGTTTTATCTATCTACTGACAACTCCAAAATTTATAGTTACAGTTTATATCTTACTTCTCCTAAGAACAACTGACTCATCCACCTAACTGTTTATTCTCTATACCCAGTTGGGTATTTGGGATAAAAATGTTAATAATGCCCCATTAGGGATCTTGGCTCTGTCTTCAAAATGTATCCAAAATAGGACTTAAAAAAAAATTACTTTCATAGCTGTGACTTTAGTCCAAGCTAAATTTTCTCAATTGGTTCTTGCAATAGTCCCTCAACTGTTTCCAACCTTGGAAGGAGTTTCATCATGCTATGCAATATGGCATTTAAAAAATTCTGAATCTGATCTTGTCACTCTCCTTAAAACCCTCAGCAGCACCCTCATCTCAATAAAATCCAAGGCCTTACCTTAACTTCTATAAAAGGCTTATAATTCCTATTCTCAGGACTACCCCAGCATCATCTCCTATAGTTTCTCCCTTTTATAACTGAGCTAAAGTCACACTAACATGTCTCTTCTGTGAATAGGCCAAGCTTCTGCAGTCTCAAGGTCTGCATAGAAGGATCCATTATCAAAACTCCAAAATGCCAATGGCATTTAAGCACAACCAGAGTTTATTTCTCCTGAAGTTCATGGTTTTATGTGGTTTGGTGATGAAGAAGAGTAGGGAGCCCTGACTTCATTCCACACTGTCATTTGGGACACAGGCTCCTTCCATCCTGGCGCTCTCTTGACACCTCCAAACCCAGGTCCAGGTGTTCTCTGTTCAGCTGAAGGATAGGAAAAATCAGAGAAGATTGTGAAAGGGGCCTGCAGAGAAGATTCTGTAGGTTAGAATTTGATCCCATGGTCCCACCTAAACTGAAGGGGAGGTTGGAAATGTAAATTAATATAGGAAGAAATGTGAATTTCAATGAGTACATTATCCTTAGTGCTTATGATAGGGCTTGGCACATAACAGACACCAAACAAATATTTGTTGGATGAATAAGAGTGGACTTGGGAACCATGGCAGGCTGAACCTTTAGTTACAGTCTGAGTGGGCCCTAATGCTAGGGTCAATTCATTTGGAGGCTGGTATTTGGAATATTTTGCTGTGCCTTAAATTTTGTTCTACCTTAATATATTTAAATATAATAAGACATCACTTCTTTTATATTACATGGTATATGATGTTAACCTTCTTAATTTAAAGGACCGTCTGTTTTTACAGATTAAAAATCTCATATTGCAAAGCATTTTTCTCTCTCTTACATCCTTATGGCAAGTGGACTCACTCTATAGCTGAGACCTTGAATATAAAGGGAGAAGGACTTTTTATTTCTTCTCTATCTAATCTTTATACCCATCTCACCTCTCTTTATATTTGTTTGCATCAGATTAAGAAACCCCAATTAATGTAATTTTTATTCATGCAAAACCTTGGAAGGTAAAAAGTATCATTGGACACATATTTATGAATCACAATGTTTCTCTCAATGCGTTCTGATATACTAATACATACATCTTCTCAAACATCCCAAATTCAGAACTACTGCAACCTATTCAGAGTGATTAGCTCTGTTAACAAAGCAAACAACTAGGCAAGCAACACACCCACATATTTTTCAAAGCTCCTTAATAAATTCCAAAATATTTTTGCAAGTTTTTCTGCCTACTTATTGCTGAATATCATTTTTTAAAAAATATCATTTAAGTAATTGGCTTTCTGCCAGCATCATGGTGTTTTGTGTAGGTAGGGCTATTCCTATTGGGCATCATATAGTCTTTCTTGTTTGATTCAAAAAATTAGGTTCTCAGCAGTCCTGTAAACCTTTGTTCTTTTTATGTTCTTCCACGTCCTCTTCTCTATCCCTGCTGTCACTGCTTTGACTTAGTGCTTTATTTTCTCTCTCTTGAATTTCTACAGCAGCCTTACTGTCTGGTCTGCTCCACTTTCAGTTTTAGCTACTAGAGTGTTGTTTCTCAAGTGCAAAGAAATGTCAAATGGAATCCAAAAATTAAAGCACTGATGACAGAGATAGAGATGACAGACAAGAGGTCCAGAGATACAAGAATGTCCATTGTATTCTTTGTCCCTGATAATAGAACCCCAAGTTTGAATTGGGTGATTTTTTTTTGTCAGAATGAATATATACTCCAACCTCCTTTGGAACTAAGAGTGGTCATTAAGTTTGATCTAGAAACTTGTAGGTGGAAAAATTCTATAGAAGTTCAGGAAAGGCTGCTTAAAGGCAGTTGACTCAGCTGAGAGATGTTGTTTTTATCCTCTCCTTTCTCCTCCTGTTACTTATTAGCAGTGTGTTCAGCCATCTTGGGCCAAAATTACTCTTAAGGATGGAAGCTAAGTGCTGAGGATGGCAGAACAGAAAAATAGGACACTGGTTTCCTGATGTCACCATGAAATCATTTCAGCTCCAGGTTTCTTTTATATGACAGAGAATTAACATTAAAATTTTTTTTTTCCTGATATATTCAGAAAGCATAGTATTAACTGGTTCATCATGGGATGAATAACGTGAGCCTTTGAGTTTGAGGAGATGGCTAGAAATCTGGACTAAGGTGTCATATAGGTAGTTGGAAATAGTGGATTGGGGGGCAGGTAAGAAAATAGAGAGGTTCAGAGTTATCTCTTTAACCAACATCGCTTGAGCCTTTACTGTGTATCAAGCTCTAAGTCCTAAAATAAAAGTGCTAACAGTATTAATATGAACTATTCCTTACCAATAAGTAGTTTCCGGTTTAATGGGAGAAACATAGGTACCTAAAGATATTTGTATTGCATTGTGATAAGAGATCAAATATGGGACAAAATGAAGATAAGTTTAATTTCATTAGGATGTTAGGGAAGACTTTTGTATGGTCATTAACCACGTCATGTTGTAAATTCCATTGTTTCCTCATGTATTTCCCAGGAAATGATGGGACTAGATGCCATGATCTTAGTTTCCGAATGTTGAGTTTTAAGCCAACTTTTTCACTCCCCAGGGGACCCACATGTGCCTTCCAGGGGACCCACATCGCTGTCTGGGGTACATACGACTGTACAAATGACTGTGGCAAGGATTTTCTGTCTGATTCTCATTCCACCTAGACTGTCACAGATCAGCTGCTTGACTCTCAGCCTCAAATGTTGCTCCTCTGTCCCTAAGAATTCCCTTGATGTGGGGATCAGACCACTGCTTCAGTTCCTCTACCTGCCAAGGGCAGGTCTAGTCCTCCTAACTCCTCTTTTCCCACTACTTCCTTCATCCTGCCCAGTTTTGCGTGGTTCTATATATTCTTTTCTGGTGCTCAGGTTCTGCTGCCTGCTCTCATTTGGTGTTTCGCAAGCGCTTCTGTGTCTGAAGGTGTATTCCTGATGTTTCCATGGAGAGAAACTACTCCATGTCCATCTATTCCCCCACCATCCTGTTCTCTCTCCATCCCTTCTTTCCTCATTTAACTCAACTCTGTTTGTAGGTTTCTATACAGTAGATGAAACAACCACCTCTCACAGTTTGAAGGAATGACCTTATACAGGTGGTGAACCTTATTATTCAACCCTGTCCTAGCTCTTTTTGGTCTCTCAAACCTTTGTGCTCATCCAAGCAGCCTATTATACTTTTAATAGCCCTGGTAGTTGAGGATATGCCAAGACATGCCAGTATCCCTAAGGGAAGTATTTCAGCACCTAGATTCAAGGTATTCAGAAGCCAGATCCTCAGGCAGCAGTTTTTGAAAGAATGCAAATATATACAATCCTATGGGACCTAAAGAGTAAGCTTTGCTGGCCAGAGGATCTGGCTGTGTTCCCTAGGTGGCGGTCTCAAAAATTAGGGGCTCCAGACAAGTGTATAAGTTCTTTTCTGAGAGACACCAGTGAGCTAGAGCAAGTCAGAGACAGAGCACCAAAATGGTGTCCACAGCCCATGTTTCTTAGAAGAAGTTCCTCAGTCCATTAGATGTGTGCCAACTCTGAAAAGGAAAAACAACAAAGCCGAAAGTAAGTACTAGACTAGAGCAGAAATAAATGAAATAGAGACTAAAAAGACATAGAAAAGGCAAAAAACTAAGAGTTGGTTTAAAAAAAAAAAAGTAAATTGATGTCTTTAGCTACAGTTACCAAAGCCAAGAAAAAAGACAGACTTAAAAAAAATCAGAAATGAAAGAAGGAATGTTACAATTGATAACATCTAATTACAAAGGATAATAAAAGACTGAACTCTGAACAATTATGCACCAACATATTGTACAATCTAGAAGAAATGGATAAATTCCTAGAAACATACAATCTCCAAAGACTCGGTCATGACAAAATAGAACATATCAATAGATTTATTACAGGTAAAGATTAAATTAGTAATGAAAAAAATTTCCCAATGGACAAAAGTCCAGGACCAGAAACCTCCACTGTGAATTCTAGTGAATATTCAAAGAATAATATGAACACTTCTCAAATTGTTCCAAAAATCTTCCAAACATCTCCAAGAGAAATGAAAATTATAGGCTGATTAACATAGATGAAAAAATCCACAACAAAATATTAGCAAATCAAATTCAAAAATACATTAAAAGGGTCATACACCATGATAAATAGGATTTATTCCACATCTACAAATCGGTCAGTGTGATATACCACATTATTAAAATGAAAGATAAAAATCATATGGTCACATAAACAGATGCAGAGAAAGCATATAACAAAATTCACCATCCATTTATGATTAAAAAAAAAAAACTTGCCAAAAAGTGAGCATTGAGGAAACATATCTTAACATATTAAAGGCCATATATATAACAAACCCAGAACTAATATCATACTCAACTATGAAAATCCTTTAAGATTGGATGCCCACTCCCACTTTTATTCAATATAGTATTGGAAATCCTAGCCAGAGCAATTAGTCAATAAAAATAAAAAGCATTCAAACTGAAAAGGAATAGGTGAAATTGTAGCTATTTGCACATGATATGATATTATATATTGTTGTTAAGTCACTCAGTCATGTCTGACTCTACTGCAGCATGCCTGGCCTCCCTGTCCTTCTCTATCTCCCAGAGTTTGCTCAAACTCATGTCCATTGAGTTGGTGATGCTGTCTAACCATCCCATCCTCTGCTGCCTCTTTCTCCTTTTGCCTTCAATCTTTCCCAGCGTCAGTGTCTTTTCCAATGAGTCAGCTCTTTGCATTAGGTGGCAAAGTGTTGGAGCCACCTGATGGAGGCTTGAGCATCAGCTGAAGTATTGGAGCTTCGGCTTCAGCATCAGTCCTTCCAATGAATATTGAGGATTGATTTCATAGGATTGGCTGGTTTGATCTCCTTGCAGTCCTAGGGACTCTTAAGAGTCTTTTCCAGCACCAGAGCTGGAAAGCATCAGTTTTTCAGTGCTCAACCGTCTTTACGTTCCAACTGTCATGTCTGTACATGACTACTGGAAAAACCATAGGTCTGACATATAGGCCCTTGTTGGCAAAGTGGTGACTCTGCTTTTTAATACACCGTCTAGGTTTGTCATAGGGTTTTTCCCAAGGAGCAAATGTCTTTTAATTTCATGGCTTCAGTCATAGTCCACAGTGATTTTGAAGCCAAGAAAATAAAGTCTGACACTTTATTTTCCCCTGATTTATTTGCCATGACGTGATGGGACCAGATTCATTTTTTGAATGTTGAGTTTTAAGCTAGCCTTTTCACTCTCCTCTTTCAGCTTCATTAAGAGGCTCTTTAGGATCTCCTAGCTTTCTACCATTAGGGTGGTGTCATCTGCATATCTGAAATTATTGACATTTCTTCTAGCAATCTTGATCCCAGCTTGTGATTCTTTCAGCCCAGCATTTCACATGATGTACTCTGCATATGAGGGCTTCCCTCATAGCTCAGTTGGTAAAAAATCCACCTACAATACAGGAGACCCCAGTTTGATTCCTGGGTAGGGAAGATCCGCTGGAGAAGGGATAGGGTACTCACTTCTGTATTCTTGGGCTTCTGTTGTGGCTGAGCCTGTAAAGAATCTGCCTGCAATGCAGGAGACCTGGGTTCAATCCCTGGGTTGCAAAGATCCCTTGGAGAAGGAAAAGGCTACCCACTCCAGTACTCTGGCCTGGAGAATTCCATGGACTTTATAGTCCTTGGGGTCACAGAGTCAAACACAGTGGAAAGAATTTCACTTTCATTCTGCAGTACAGAGCTTTAACATACTCCTTGCCCATTTTGAACTAGTCAGTTGTTCCATGTTTGGTTCTAACTCTTGCTTCTTGAGCTGCATACAGGTTTCTCAGCGGGCAGGTAAGGTGGTCTGATATTCCCATCTCTTTAAGAATTTTCCACAGTTTGCTGTGATCCATGCAGTCAAAGGCTTTAGCATAGTCAATGGAGCAGAAATAGATTTTGTTTTTTTTTTTTTTCTGGAATTGCCTTGCTTTCTCTATGATCCAGCAGATACTGACAATTTGATCTCTGGCTCCTCTGCCTTTTCTAAATCTTGCTTGTACATCTGGAAGTTCTTGGTTCACATATTGTTGAAGCATAGTTTGAAGCATAGCTTGAACATTTAAAGCAGTACCTTGCTAGCCTGTGAAATGAGCTCAAAATGTGCAGTAATTTGAATATTCTTTGTCATTGCCCTTCTTTGGGATTGGAATAAAAACTGAGCTTTTCCAGACCTGTGGCCATTGCTGAGTTTTCCAAATTCACTGGCATATTGAGTACAGTGCTTTAATAGCATCGACTTTTAAGATTTGAAATAGCTCAGCTGGAATTCCACCACCTCCACAAGCTTTGTTTGTAGTAATGCTTCCTAAGGTCCACTTGACTTCACACTCCAGGAGGTCTGGCTCTAGGTGAGTGATCATACTATCCTGGTTTTTTCAGGTCATTAAGGCCTGTTTCATACAGTTGTTCAGTGTATTCTTGCCCCTTCTTCTTAATCTCTTCTGCCTCTGTTAGGTCCTTGCTGTTTCTGTACTTTATTGTACCCATGTTTGCATGAAGTGTTCCCATAGAATCACTAATTTTCTTGAAGTGATCTCTAGTCTTTCCCATTCTATTTTCCCCTATGTTTCTTTGCATTGTTCACCTAAGAAGGCTTTCTTATCTCTCGTTGCTACTCTTTGGAACTCTGCATTCAGTTGGTATATCTTTCCCTTTCTATTTTGCCTTTCACTTCTCTTCTTTCCTCATTTGTTTGTAAAGCCTCCTCAGACAACCATTTTGCCTTCTTTTCCTTTTTCTTAGGGACTTCTTAGGGATTCATTTTTCTTTTTCTTAGGGATGGTTTTAGTTAACACCTCATGTACACAGTTATAGCCCTCTTCCATAGTTACTCAGGTACACTATCAGATCTAATCCTTTGTATGTGTTTGTCGCTTTTACTGTATAATTATAAGGGATTTGGTTTAAGTCATACCTGAATGACCTAGTGGTTTTTTCCTGCTTTCTTCAATTTAAGCCTGAATTTTGGAATAAGTAGCTTATAATCTGAGCCACAGTCAGCTCCAGGTCTTGTTTTTGCTGATTGTATAGAGCTTATCCATCTGCAAGGAATATAATCAATCTCATGTTGGTATTGAGAATCTGGGGTCCATGTGTCATCTCTTGTGTTGCTGGAAGAGTGTATTTGCTATGTCCGGTGCACTCTCTTGACAAAACTCTGTTAGACTTTGCTCTGCTTCATTCTGGACTCTTCTGTTAACTGTGAGAGCTATCCCATTTCTTCCAAGGAACTCTTGCCCACAGTAGTATATATAATGGTCATTTGAATTAAATTCACCCATTCCTATTCATTTTAGTTCACAAATTCCTAATGTTAATTTTCATTCTTGTCATCTCCTGTTTGACCACATCCAATTTACCTTGATTCATGGACCTAACTTTCTAGGTTCCTATGCAATATCGTTTTTCACAACATCAGACTTTACCTTTACAATCAGACACATCCACAGCTAGGCTTCATTTCTGCTTTGGCTCAATTTCTTTGTTCTTTCTGGAGCTATTTCTCCATACTTCCCCAGTAGCATATTGGATACCTACCAACCTGGGGCGCTCATCTTCTGGTGTCATATCTTTTTGCCTTTTTGTACTGTTCATGGGGTTTTAAACGCAAGTTTACTGAAGTGGCTTGCCATTCCCTTCTCCAGTGGACCACATTTTGTCAGAACTCTCCACCATGACCCATTCATCTTGGGTGGCCCTGCATGGCATGGCTTATAGTTTCATTGAGTTACACAAGGCTGTGGTTCATGCAATCATTTTGGTTAGTTTTCTTTTTGGAGGCCATGGTATTGTAGTTCTTGCTTCTTCCATCTTTCCATTTATGGTGAGGATAAGAAGCTTGTGCAAGCAAGCTTCCTGATGGGAGGGTCTGGCTGTGGGGAATCCTGGGTCTAGCTCTGGTGGACATGGCCATGCTCAGTAAACTTTTAATCCTATTTTCTGCTGATGGGTGGGGCTATGCTCCCTCTTTGACTTGTTGTTTGGCCTGAGTCAGCCCAGTCTTGAAGTCTTCAGTCTCTGTGGTAGGGCTACAGGCTCTATGGTAGGGCTAATGGTGACTTTCTCCAAGAGAACTTATGCCAACAAGCTGCACCTCCCAGTATTGCTGCTGCCAGTGCCCTGATCCTGTGTCAGGCCACTGTCAATCCACTCCTCTGCAGGAAACCCGCAAACACTGACAGGCAGGTCTGGCTCAGTCTCTTGTGGGAAAGGATATTCTGTTCATTAAATTGTGTTGGAAAATCTGGACAGCTGTGTGCAAAAGAATGGAATTCATCTACTATCTTCCATTATATTAAAAATATATTGAAATGAATCAAAGACTTGAACATAAGACCTGAAATCATAAAACTCCTAGAAGAAAATACAAACCATAAACTCTTTGACAGAGGTCTTAGATATGATTTTTTTAATTTGACACCAAAAGCAAAAGCCACAAAAATAAAGAAGTAGAATCATATCATTATAAAGGGCTTTTGTACAAAAAAGAAAATGATCAACAAAATGAGAAGACAACCTATTAAATGAGAGAACATCTTTGCAAATCATGTATCTAATAAGGGATTAAAATATATGAAAAACTCATACAACTCAATAGTAAAAATAAATGAAGCAAATTTAAAAAAAAACCTCCAACAATACAATTAAAAATGGGTAGAAGATCTAAGCAGAACTTTTCCCAAAGAAAACATAATACATGGCTAAGAGTCACTAAAACAACATTGTCAAGCAACCATACCCCAATTAAAAAAAGAGATGCTCAATATTATTAATCATTGTGGAAGTGCAAATCAAAACCACAATAAGATATAGTTTCATACTTTTTATTTATTTATTTATTTTAGTTTTGTATTTTTTAATTTTAAAATCTTTAATTCTTACATGCATTCCCAGACATGAACCCCCCTCCCACCTCCCCTCCCCATAACATCTCTCTGGGTCATCCCCATGCACTTTTTAGAATGGCTATTACCAAAAAGACAAGAAATGACATTTTTGTGACAATATGGAGGAAAAGGGACCTTCTCTTTGTGCATTGTTGGTGGTGTTGTATACTGGGACAGCCACTATTAAAAATGGTATGAAGTTTTCACACACACACACACACACACACACACACACACACACAAACTACAATATGATCCAGAAATTCCACTTCTAGATATTTACCCAAAAAAAACCAAAAACACTAACTCAAAAAGATACATATACCACCATGGTTATTGCAGCATTATTTGCAACAGCTAAAATGTAGAAAAAATCTGAGTGTCAATTAATGAAAGGATAAAAAAGATGTGGTATTCCTGTCCCTCGCCACCACCCCCCCCCCACACACACAATGGAGTATTATTCATCCATAATAGAATGAAATATTGCTATCTGCAATAACATCAGTGACCTTAAGCATTCATTACACTAAGTGAAGTAAGTCAGACATAGAAAGACAAATACTTAATGAATGATTCTTCTTATTAATGAAATATATTAAAAAAATACACACACACACACACACACACACAAAACAGGGTCATAGATACAGAGGTCTGGGTTTCCAGAGGTCTGGGTTGGAGGGTAGAAGAAATGTGTGAAGAAGGTCAAAAAGTTAAAAGGAGTTCAGTTCAGTCTCTCAGTCATGTCTGACTCTTTGCGACCCCATGGACCGCAGCACTGACAGGCCTCCCTGTCCATCACCAACTCCTGGAGTTCACACAAACTCATTTGCATCAAGTTGGTGATGCCATCCAGCCATCTCATCCTCTGTTGTCCCCTTCTCCTCCTGCCCCCAATCCCTCCCAGCATCAGGGTCTTTTCCAATGAGTCAATTCTTTGCATGAGGTGGCCAAAGTGTTGGAGTTTCAGCTTTAGCATCAGTCCTTCCAGTGAACACCCAGGACTGATTTCCTTCAGGATGGACTGGTTGGATCTCCTTGCAGTCCAAGGGACTCTCAAGAGTCCTCTCCAACTGCCAGAGTCCAGCTCCAGCAGCCAGGGAATCGGCCTGAAGGGGTGAGCAGTGTTGGCGGACAATGATGTAGCTTTTGACTCACAGTACAGAACTACATGTTTATTTCAAGCTTCAGGTTTTCTTTTATACTTTGACAAAAGCACTAGGTCAGAGGTTTGACATTTTTAGTTTTCCCCACCCAGATTTATTGTCTCCAGAAATCATTGTTGTCCTTCAAACAGAGTTCCTGCTTCAGCGGTTCTCTCAGAATCGGCCTTACTATCTATTATCTACTTTCTCTTATGTGTCCTATACTTAACTTGTGATTACATTGTAACTCATACCACATTCCTCTGTTTATTTATCTTTCTAAATCCTGTTTGCCTGTAGCATCTTAAGATCACTATATCCTGAAAAGACTTCTAGCTATTTTTAATGATTTCTAAACCCTAAGCTCAGCAAACTACTTTTGCCATAAATATTTCCTTCACAAACAGGTCTCAGAAAACAATCCTTCCCATAGCCTCAAGCTGTGCCCTACGTGCTCATCCTGGGACATTCTTTGTAAAGATCTTTGAACAAATGTCAATGGTTATTTTATAGATTATTTTCTGGGCACAACTGCAGAAGGCTTTGTGCTTTCTCATGCTTCTCTCAAGCACCTTAACATTCTTTGCAGCCAACTCAACAGAAGAAAGGAAAGAACAAGTCAGAATCATGAGGCCTAACTCCTTCATCCCAGGACCGTGCCTGTGAGATGAGGAGAGGAGGTTGGGGCCATGCCTCCATTTTGTCAGTAATGCCTAACGTGGCTCCCGACATCTCCCCCTTTCTTATTTTTTAGAGCATTAAGTATGAAACTCAGTAGATAAAGCAGAAACACTTCTGTTGAGTATTCTGAAAAGGCACGGGGCTAATACACAAATCAGAACCAACAGGCATAAGCACATGGCTGCATTAATCATTATTGTAAAAAAGGATCCATGGGAAAGATACCCCTCCAGATTTTTAAAGAGGGAATTAGAAAGCCATTGAGAGGAAAAGTCAGACTCCGCCTGTTTCATACTCTGAATATCCTGATGTAACTTAAAAATATCAATACTAAAATCTGAATGATTCCAGACACCTAAAATATGATTCCTAATGTGTTCCCAAGAATGTACAGAATCATTCCCTTGTAGAGGGGTAACACACATCCATTTAAATTCAGCATGGCACCTTTAAGATAACTTAATTTTTAAATTAATAATTTCTTGCCCTATAAGCAGGACTGCTTCTTCTAAAGCATTGATCTTATTTTCTATTTTCCTATCTAGAAGTTCCTGTGTAGTAAGAGCTACAGAGATATTTTTTGGACAGCTGATCGACAAACAAGGCAGTATGCACTTCTTTTGACAGGGCAAGAGCAGAAACTGTAACTGAAGCAATTATGGCAATCAAGGCAGTTATTCCCACAATCAGAGCTGCAATGAATATCTTAGGTCGAGAAATTAAGCCATTAAATTCATACAAAACTTTCAATGCATAATCATCAAACCATTGTCCCTCTAATTCTACAGGAACCATCAAATATGGTGGTTGCTTTACAATCATCACAGCCTTATAATTACTATAATCACTCCCATCAACACAATTTGATATAAAATAATACACACGTTCGACATTATAAACAGTTTCTCCTTCAAAAACTCCCAAATCACTCTGATTTTTGGCCAACAAAAAGGCATAGGGAGAATGTATGCAGGCCCGAACAATATACCTTTGTTCATTTAAAGGTCTGTGTTAAGTCACAGGTGCTATAGCAGCCAATGCTCTCCATAACTCCGGCTGCATGGGACCCGTTCCATTGAAACTCACTAAAGGAGGAACTCATCCCTTAACGTGCCATCTAGTAATTGCTAAAGAATAAGGGATGAATGAATCATTCCATATGGATCTATAAGGTTCTTCAAAAATCAAGTACAATCATTGATCCGAAAGATAGGGGCACCCCCATTCGGTCAGAAAATGTCTGGTGGCAACAACGGGAATAGATACCTTTATGGCGTACATGCATTTTTTTCCAGTGAGGAAAGCCAGAAATTCTGCTCATGATTCCCCAGGCCTGTAGTCCTTGTTCATCAGAATCCGGAGGGGAGAGTGAACAGCTCGGAAAGTCCTTTAAATGAGGGGCTGCCTGTTTTATGGCATTGTATAGTTTTTCTTGCAGCCCCGGCATCAGCAGCTGTGAGGACCAAAAGTCTCTCTTGCCATTGCTTCTCGGAGAATCAGTAAGCATGCCTTTCAAGGAAGTGCTAACACATCCATTCAAAACCGGAGCTGATTCTTGTAAGGATGAAGGTATGGCAAAGCAAATAGGTGGATAAACGGACACGCCTGAAAAATTGAAGAGAG
Source organism: Ovis aries (assembly GCF_016772045.2). Classification (NCBI taxonomy): domain Eukaryota; kingdom Metazoa; phylum Chordata; class Mammalia; order Artiodactyla; family Bovidae; genus Ovis; species Ovis aries. Next base: position 4,130,446 of record NC_056059.1, read on the forward strand.
TGCTGACCACTGTTTTAGCATTATTAGGATAGATGGAAGCCCCACCCAAAAGATGAGTATCCTTAACAAAAACACAAATGGGCTCATTCATCCAATCAACAGGCTGGAAAGAAGGTGGATTAGGCAAATAGGCACAATGAAGTTTTTCTGTGTTGGAGGGCCTCCGCCGACAAGCCAACACAGCAAGCATAGCCACAAACATTACCCTAGGAGTGGCCTCATGCCTCCCCCTTTCTATTAAATCTTCAGCCTGCTGAGGGAGACGTTTCAGCTGGCCCCAAGATGGCACCATGCTGGAGGTGGCTGCTTGAGTACGATGGTGGCAACGAGATGGAACAGAATATGGTTGGACTCGATCAACATGTCTCTCCTGAAGCGCCAGGTGCCTGAAGCGATGTACTAGTGGTGAAGCCTCAGGTGAAGGGTCACTTGCCCTTCGGCTTCTCCTTGGCTCCTTCAGGTCCGGACTCGACGAGCTTCTGATCTCCCCATCTTCCCTTGGTCCCGGACTCCAGGACTCCAGGGATCTCAGTGACCTCAGGACCAAGATCCTCATGTGATCTTGGAGATCTCATGGAACTGGACATGTTGAATCAGCCTGTCAGGAATCCAAACAGGAGAAGTGGAATCCTGTGGAAAGACACAAGCATACCCTCTCCTGCCAGTTAACAGCACATCTGGCCCTTTCCACTCTCCGGTAAGGAGGTCCTTCCAGTTGACCAGGGGCCGAGTCGTAGCCCCTTCAGGAATCCAGTGTCTCATCATTGCAGTCTGCTCCTGTGTGTCCATGATTAAATGATTAATTACAAAGAATGGTGTAGAACATGATGTGGAGAGAAATACTTAAATTCTCCCTGCCTTAATTTGAATATCCTAGACCTTCTCTATTCTTGTTAGGAACGATTTCTAATGGAGAAACAACTCTCTGCTGATCTTTACCAAGCTCCTTGTCAGGATTATACCTCATTTGCAGCATTTGGTTAGTAAACTTTTCATCTGGGCTGTATAAAAGCATTCTCATCTGAGATAATATCTCTCTCCCCATAAAGAAAAAGGTAGTGAAGGAATCACATATGGACAAAAGGTACCTTGTGCCCCCTTCTCATCTGACGTCAAAATTTGTGAGCTCTAGCAACCGAGGGCACTGACCCTATTCCCACCAAGACAACATTGGTCAAATGTGTCAGCCAGGATGAGGGCCAATCTTTTCCAGCAATGCAAGAGACATCTGCTCCAGTATCCAACAGTCTTGACATTCTATTTCCTTGAATTAAAAATCTTTCAAAAGCCTTGAAGCTGTAGTTTCCTGCACCCAAAAGGCTAGATCACTAGATCCAAATCCTCTGGGGCCCCTAGCTTGAGAAGTCAAGGTTTTTCCTGTCTGATAATAAGGTAAAAGCAAAAGCTGTGCTATTCTTTGACCTTTATTAATTTGCACAGTTTTGGCAGGCTGCGAGATCAAAACTTTAATTTCCCCGGTATAATCAGAATCTACTACACCAGGCACCACAGAAATTCCTTGAAGGGAAAGTGAGCTATACCCTAGCACAAGTCCTACAATGCCCTCAGGCAGGAGGCCAGCCTCTCTTGTTGGAATTGGAGTAACCAATACATCAGGGGTTAATATTGTTACAGTGGTGGAACTGAGGTCCAGTCCTGTGCTACCTGGGGTTGCTCTGAGGAGTTTTGAGATGGAACAAAGGGAATAAAGGGATTCATCACAACTGCCCCTATTGTTGTCTGGGGCCAGGGCTGCCCCTGCTGCCCATTTCCCTGAAACTGGGAAAAATTACTTCCTTGTACTTGGGGGGTGAGCACAGTCCCATCCTTATGGAATTTAGATCTACAGTCTTTTGCCCAATGATACCCCTTCTGGCATCAGGGGCAAGGTGTCTTTGGAAGGTTGGTTTTAGTCTGTATTGGCACCGGCTTGTTGTCCCTGCTTGGCAGGACATTGCAGGCAAAAATGCCCCATTTGGCCCCAAGAGAAACACTTTTTATTTGTAGAATCGTTTCCATTAGGGTTAATCTTTTTTCTCATTCCCTGAATAACTTGGGCAGCAGTTTCTCCCCTCAAGGCTGCGGCTAAGGCAACCCCCTGCATAAAGGAAGTTCCTACTTCCTGGCAGGTCTGTATGTAAGTCCAAAGACTTCCTTTACTTCTAACAGGTCTAAGCAATGCCTGACAGGTAGAATTGGCATTCTCATAAGCCAATTGTTTAAGAACTATCTTTGCTGGCTCAGTACTTTTAATAGTTTTTTCTACAGCAGTTTTCAATCTGGCCACAAAGTCTTCATCTCTCTCATCAGGTCCCTGTTTGATATTACTCAAAGTGGATAACTTTCCATCTGAAGGGGGCAACGATTTCCACGGCAAGATACCTATGGCCATAATCTGATTAAGTGCTTCTTCAGACAACCTTGCTTGGGCTATGTTAAATTCATATTCCCCATCTCCTTTTAATGCCACAGATCCCACTGTCCTGAGCTGTGCATCATTAGAGGTTTTGTTTTCTGCTGACTATAGTCTAGCCAACTTATCATACTCTGCCAACCACAGGAGGAACTCTCCTCCAGGAAGGCAAGCCTTTGCAACCATTCTCCAATCATATGATGTCATCCACCTTCCAGCCAAGGCATCTAGCAGGGTGAGTGTATAGGGGGAGGCAGGCCCACAATCATGACAAGCTTCTTTCATCTCTTTCAGTAGCTTATATGGGACGGGTTCCCATTTTCCCTCTTCCTTGCTTCCCCCTTCTGTTTTGATAAAGACTACCGGAAAGACCAGAGAGAGTTCCAAGTCCCCCAGTTGTTCCGCTTCTCTTCTAGCCTGGGTGAGGCCCCCCCTGAGGGGGTTTTCTCCAAAGAGCACCCTCTGTATATTGTGGATGCATCTGCTTCAAAAGCTGCTTTGTTTCAGAATACTCTTTATCTTCCTCAGCCTCAGGCAATGCTCTGGGAGGCTTTGGGGGCAAAGTGGGGAACTCCTGGGCCCTGGGAGTACAAACGGAGGCAGCGGCGATCGCCTTAAGTAAGAAAGTGATGGATAAATTTTTAAAGGTTTTCGTAGAGGAGGAGGGGCCTTGCTAGGGCTCCTGGCTGCAGCGTCCCGCAAGTCCTCCCTCTCCTCCGGAGACAGAGTACAGTCTCCCTCCGTTTTTTTGGTCAATGGCAGAAAACATGATCTGTGCAGAAGGCAGAGACCCACCATCCACTGCTGTAGCCTCTTCCATAGGCTGTCTAACAGCCTCATGCCCGAGGGTCCAGGACGTCCCTAATCATACTCCACAGAGCAAAAGCATCTACAGGAACCTTTTCTGGCCCATGCAAAGTATAAAACAAATGTAACTGATCTCCATCCTTAGTCCAGGTTTCTAGATTTACAGTAACCTTCTCAGGAAACCACGGGCATTGCTCTTGGACAAAAATTAGAAATTTAGACGGTCTTCCTGTGCTTACTTTAACACCTCTATGGGCTTACATGTGAAGTAGTATTTCAATAAACATTTGTCTATTCTTGGGTGCAGAGAGACCCATTTTCCTAGAGAATATTCTTATTCCTTCTGTACCCTCCTCACCCTGCCTAAACTGCAGAGGGGTGCCGGCCACCCACAGGTACAATCCTAACTGCTCTGCATTGCAGTCACGAAGCTACTTGGCCTTCAGATGTCCCTCTTTGAGGGCGCCACTTGCCAGAGTCCAGCTGCAGGAGCCAGGGAATCAGCCTGAAGGGGTTAGCGGTGTCGGCGGACAATGATGTAGCCTCTGATTCACAGTACGGAACTACATGTTTATTTCAAGCTTCAGGTTTTCTTTTCTACTTTGACAAAAGCATTAGGTCAGAAGTTTGAGCTACTTTTGCCATAAATATTTCCCTCACAAACAGGTCTCAGAAAACAATCCTTCCCATAGCCTCAAGCTGTGGCCTACATGCTCATCCTGGGACATTCTTTGTAAAGATCTTTGAACGAATGTCAATGGTTATTTTATAGATTATTTTCTGGGCACAACTGCAGAAGGCTTTGTGCTTTCTCATGCTTCTCTCAAGCACCTTAACATTCTTTGCAGCCAACTCAACAGAAGAAAGGAAAGAACAAGTCAGAATCACAAGGCCTAACTCCTTCATCCCAGGACCGTGCCTGTGAGATGAGGAGAAGGGGTTGGGGCCGTGCCTCCATTTTGTTAGTAATGCCTAACGTGGCTCCCGACATCCAACACCACAGTTCAAAAGCATCAATTCTTTGGCGCTCAGCCTTCTTCACAGTCCAACTCTCACATCTATACATGACCCCTGGAAAAACCATAGCCTTGACTAGATGGATCTTTGTTGGCAAAGTAAAAATAAAGACAAATTTACAAAATTGTTTTTATTCAAATTCACTAAAACCAATTAGAGTGCAAAATTTTAAAATTGATTCTACTAAAAAATCAATAGGAATTAAATACCAAGAAACAACTTTACTAGGAATTGTGAATAAACCAACACTTCAGTGAAAGACATAAAATAATTTTTAAATTAAACAAAAGGTTATTTGAACATATCACTTTCTCCCAAGCTGCTAAGTTGAATGCCATTCCAAGTAAAGTCCCAGTAGAAATTTTTTGGAGAAACTGATGCAGATTCCTATTTCTAGGAATCTTTAAAAGGTTGGTAAAGGAGTCTCTCCTCAGCCATCATTTGGTCTAACTATCATTGAAAAGATAAATGAAAATATCAAGAAATTAAATAAATATCAAGAATACTGTAATAAAATGTCCTATAATGCTATAATAATGAAATAGTTTGGTGCTGGCATTAGTATTGACAGATGAATCAATATATTTATACAAAATTTTCCCTGAGGTTGAATTCCTTGAGCACATACATCTTTTCACTAACAGGGACTCTGAAAATTCTCAGTCAAGGCCAGTGATTTATCAAAATTACAGATCCTACAAGTTGTCAAGGAAGTCTTCTTAGAAAGCAGTGCTATTTTTGGAGTTTTTCATGTAACTGTTTTTTTTTTCATGTAATTGTTCCATATATTGAAAGTCAATTATTCTTTGCCATAGGATGCTTTTAAATAATTTGGTTTGGGGCTTTTCTTTTCTTTGATTTTATGTTTATTTATTTTTTATTTATATACTTGAAAAGGAATTATAGATTTAACCCTTAAATATTTCAGTTTGGGGAACATGATAAACAGAGACTGTTTTCAGTGCAGTGTTATATCTAATATTTATTATTTTATGGAATTTATTTTATTTTTCAAAGTTTTTACTGATGTATAGTTGATATACAATATTGTTACAGGTGTGTAACATAGTGATTCACAATTAAAGATTATACTCCATTTATTGGAGAAGGAAATGGCAACCCACTCCAGTATTCTTGCCTGGAAAATACCATGGACAGAGGAGCCTGGTGGGCTACAATCCGTGAGGTTGCAAAAATCTGGACACAACTGATCAATTAACACATACACCATTTGTAGTTGTTATAAAATATTGACTATATTCCCCATGTTGTACAAGATGTTTTTATAGCTTATTTTATAATTATAAATCAATCATGTATAAATTAATTCTCTACCCATATTTTGCCCCTCCCTCCTTTTCTCTCCCTGTCCCTTTCCCCTTGGGAGAATGATCTTTAAAAGTCTTTTAAAGGAGTCACTTCTTGGTTTTGATTTAGTGCACAGAACACCATTGAGAGTAATACATAGAAAGAACTAGAACTGGATATATTAGAAAGGACTTAGGTTAAGAAGGGCACATTTAAATGATCATTTGTCAAGTCATTTGAAAGCAAACATAAAATCTCTATCTGCTCCATCTTATGATTCATCCCTCTTCATATCACTGTTTTTCTCTGAAGCCTATGAAATCTCAAAGGTGGCCACAAACTAATATTAACAATTTAATATGAATAAGTTGAGATTCCTGAGCAAACGTCCCAGTAAAAGTCATTTCTAATGAACTAAGGGTGTACTCTCTTCAGCAGCCACACCTATTACGAACAGATTTTGAGATCCTGATCCCCAACGTGATTCCCTAGGGAACAGATTAGTCAAAGGATGAATTTTCAGAGGATATTTTGTTCCAGGGAGGCTCATTTTAAAAGGGATAAGGGAAAAAGGAAATTCCATTCATCAATGGTGGACATTTGTGGAGAACAGTGTTTCAGCACAGAGAGGGAATCCTCACTAGAAAAAATCATGTTGCTAAATTCCAGAAAAACATAATTTTCAGGAAATTTATAACATAAAAATTATATATAAATTATATACGATATAATTATGATATATTAATTATTATAATATTATATTATATATTATTATAATGTAATAATATATAAGACTAAGTTCAGTTCAGTGGCTCAATAGTGTCCAAGTCTTTATGACCCATGAATCGCAACATGTCAGGCCTCTCTGTCCACCACCAACTCCTGGAGTTCACTCAAACTTATGTCAAAGGAGTAGGTGATACCACTAACCATCTCACCTTCTGTCTATATAGGAATAATTATAATGTATAAAATATATTATATATTTATAATATATAAAATTACACATATTTATATATTTATAAATTATATGTATCATATATATTTATATTATATAAATGTATATATTTATAAATTATATATTTATGATACATAATATATTTCAAATCCTGAAAGATGATGCTGTGAATGTGCTGCACTCAATATGCCAGCAAATTTGGAAAACTCAGCAGTGGCCACAGGACTGGAAAAGGTCAGTTTTCATTCCAATCCCAAAGAAAGGCAATGCCAAAGAATGCTCAAACTACCGCACAATTGCCCTCATCTCACATGCTAATAAAGTAATGCTCAAAATTCTCCAAGCCAGGCTTCAGCAATATGTGAACCATGAACTTCCAGATGTTCAAGCTGGTTTTAGAAAAGGCAGAGGAACCAGAGATCAAATTGCCAACATCCGCTGGATCATGGAAAAAGCAAGAGAGTTCCAGAAAATCTATTTCTACTTTACTGACTATGCCAAAGCCTTTGACTGTGTGATCACAATAAACTGTGGAAAATTCTGAAAGAGATGGGAATACAGACCACCTGACCTGCTTCTTGAGAAATCTGTATGCAGGTCAGGAAGCAACAGTTAGAACTGGACATGGAATAACAGACTGGTTTCAAATAGGAAAAGCCGTACATCAAGGCTGTATATTGTCACCCTGCTTATTTAAGTTATATGCAGAGTACATCATCAGAAACGCTGGGCTGGAAGAAACACAAGCTGGAATCAAGATTGCCAGTAGAAATATCAATAACCTCAGATATGCAGATGACACCACCCTTATGGCTGAAAGTGAAGAGGAGCTAAAAGCCTCTTGATGAAAGTGAAAGAGGAGAGTGAAAAAGTTGGCTTAAAGCTCAACATTCAGAAAATGAAGATCATGGCATCTGGTCCCATTGCTTCATGGGAAATAGATGGGAAACAGTGGAACCAGTGTCAGACTTTATTTTGGGGGGCTCCAAAATCACTGCAGATGGTGACTGCAGCCATGAAATTAAAAGACGCTTACTCCTTGGAAGAAAAGTTATGACCAACCTAGATAGTATATTCAAAAGCAGAGACATTACTTTGCCAAAAAAGGTCCATTTAGTCAAGGCTATGGTTTTTCCTATGGTCATGTATGGATGTGAGAGTTGGACTGTGAAGAAGGCTGAGCACCAAAGAATTGATGCATTTGAACTGTGGTGTTGGAGAAGACTCTTGAGAGTCCCTTGGACTGCAAGGAGAACCAACCAGTCCATTCTGAAGATCAGCCCTGGGATTTCTTTGGAAGGAATGATGCTAAAACTGAAACTCCAGTACTTTGGCCACCTCATGCGAAGAGTTGACTCATTGGAAAAGACTTTGATGCTGGGAGGGATTGGGGGCAGGAGGAGAAGGGGACGACAGAGGATGAGGTGGCTGGATGGCATCACTGACTCGATGGACGTGAGTCTGAGTGAACTCCGGGAGATGGTGATGAACAGGGAGGCCTGGCGTGCTGCGATTCATGGGGTCGCAAAGTGTCGGACACGACTGAGTGACTGAACTGAACTGATTGCATTTCAGACTCTTCTGTTGATTATAAGGGCTACTCCATTTTTTTCTATGAGATTCTTGCCCATAGTAGTAGATATAATGGTCACCTGAACTAAATTCATCCATTCCCGTCCATTTCGTTCACTGATTCCTAAGATGTCAATGTTTACTCTTGCCATCTTGCCTGACCATGTCTGGTTCACCTTGATTCACAGACCTCACATTCCAGATTCTTATATAAGACTGTTCTTCACAGCATCAGATTTTACTTTCAGCACCAGACATATCCACAACTGAGCATCATTTCTGCTTTGGCCCGGCTGCTTCATTCTTTCTGGAGCTATTAATAATTGCCCTCCACTCTTCCCTATTAGCATGTTAGACTCCTTTTGACCTGGGTTCTCATCTTCTACTGTCATATCTTTCTACCTTTTTATACTGTTCATGGGGTTCTCGCAGCAAGAAATACTGGAATGGTTTTCAGTTCTCCCCTCCAAAGGACCATATTTTATCAGAAGTCTCCACCATGACCCTTTTTGGGTGGCCATACATGGCATAGTTCATAACTTCATTGAGTTACCCAAGCCCCTTCTCCATCAAAAGGCAGTGATCCATGAAGGTGTTCCTTTTTTCAAAAGGACACTTAGAAGGATGAGGGCTCACCTTAATCCAGTATGACCTCAGCTCCTCTTGATTACATCTATAAAGACCCTAGCTCCAAATAAAGTTACAAGTATTAAGGATTAGGACTTAAACATATATCTTGGGGGAACCCAATTCAATCCACAAGAGGCAAATAGAGGGCGTTGATATTGGTACTGAAAAAGAAGCAACTAGCAGCCTGCAGGAAGGAGGGACGATCTTTCAGAGAAAGTGATGCAGGAGCCAGATTTTGAAAGATAGGCAGGTATTTGCCATCTAAAGAGCAAAGGGGAGGCCATTTACACAGATATCACAGCATATGCTGTAACACAGACACACTACAGGAATGTCAAGTTTTGTATAGTGAAGCATAAGGCATGCAGTGTCAAAGCTTTGGGGAAAGAGACCAGACATGCAGACTGATACCAGCTTGTAAAGGACTCTTACAGCTTTGCCCAAGAATTGGTCTTCACCCTGAAAAAAATGGGAATCTGTTGAGGCTTAGATGTAGGGAAGGAGTGAAATCAGATTTGTGTTTGAGAGATGTCTTTGTGCTGCTGTGAGGATGGATAGCAGGATGCAGGAAGAAGTTTAGGGCACTTACTTGGTTTCACGGCTGTTGTAATTGTCCAGGTAAGAGGGAATGAGGGCACAGGCTAAGGATGTGGACAAGGAAGAGGGCAGAAAAGAGGAAGACTTTGGAGGCAGAGTTGAATAGGCTTAATGAGGAAGGAGTAATTTGCTGGATTTTCTAGATTAGGAAGCCAAGTAGATGGTGAGATCAGTATCTATGACAGACACAAGGAAAGGAGGGATTTTGGTGAAAAGACAGTGGGTCAGTTTTGATCATGTTGAATTTGAAGGACTGGTGGACATCCACGTGGAACTGTCAGGTATGAATTTGCATCAGTCAGGGTCTGGAGCTCTTAGTCTGGAAATAACTGAGAATTGTCCTGAGAACGTTATATTGCTGATGAAGACTTTGGGCCTTCATCTGGGGGAAATGCATAGTATGTATAGGCTTCCTTTCAGTTTTCTCATTGATCTTTTGCCTGGGTGCAAATTTTGTGAATGGAAGTGAGAAGGTAACTGGTTTGTAAGATTGGCACACACTAAGTATCTTCTGTGCAGCCAAAAGCAGTTTTAAAATTTGGGGTCACAGGTAGCCCTAGGACTCAGTGGAGAATCTGACTTTAGCTTCTGTGGCTTGTGAAGGGTGTTTTGTAAAAAACAAACAAACAAAAAATTCCTGGATCTTTGTTATATTCCCTTGATTATATAAATATGTTTTAAGTGTTGTGGTTCTTTGAGGAACCACCCCAGTAGAAGTGATAAGGCAAGGGACCAACTTAAAAATTTCCCAAAACACTTCACATGAGATTTTATCTGCATACTTTTCTAAAAATACCATTGTCATGAACTTTCAGTTTGTAACAAAACTTCATAAGTTTGGCATATAAAGGACTGTTCTCCGTACTTGAGATCACATATGCTGGGGAGCCCTTGAGAGCTTAGCTAGATTTAAGATTTTCAAACTGTGCTCTGGGGAAGATAACATTCTGCAGGGGAATATGTAAAGGAGAAGGCCGAGTTTTAGAAAAATCTGCATGATTTTTTTCTACCCAGAATTATTTAGTTATCCTCTCTTCTTTCTCTAAATGTGTTCCTTTATTTACAGGTAACCTTTTTATTTATGGATCCATAGCTTTGTTTATTCCCTTCCTTCCATCCTGTGGGTGCCCTTCAACCCTTCTTTTTGCCTCTACTTGGCTGCTTCTACAATTGCCTGCAGTTTTCTTGGAGCCTAAGGCATAGTGTTCTCATTAAAAACAATCATCAGGTGCTAAAGATAGCTATTAAAGGCAAACAACATGCTTGAAGGATGCTTGAAGCTTCCTCTATAATGTGATCAGAGGAATTTAACAACAGCTTTGATAAAGGTAGGGCTTTTGAAGAGAAAATGGGCAGCTGAGGGCTTTTGTATCTGCTGGAAGATGGACAATGCATTTACGTGGAGTGAATCGTGACTATTAAAAGTACTGGCCAGCTTGTCTAGTTCTCAAAGTTTTTAAGTATGAAAGTTTTAGAATGTGAAACATAGCTTTCCTCCAGAATATAAAGATTGGATATTGACAAAAGCAACTTATAGACAACTAGTTCCTGGATGTGACTGTATGAGATGTAGGTGACCCAAAAGAAAAAATGCATCCATGCATGTTTCCGTATTAAATCCATTTCTTTCTAAACTAAATATACTATCCACTAGTCACTAATTTTATAGTTTTCTAAATTACTTTTCCTGTCTGGTGTGCACATTTCAGATCAGTTACTCGTGGGTGGGAACGTTTAACAGTGAACTTCCTTTTTTATTCCTGCCATTCCCTTCTGAAAGTAAGACTGCTGGACTTGGGAGAGCAGAATTCTGTTTCCTTTTTGGCTGTGGTTGTTCTTGACTGTTTCCTTTAGATAGAACAGACCACTGCTTGCCCTTAGGCATTTTCACATATGTTGCTGCTGCTGTTAAGTCATTTCAATCGTGTCTGATTCTGTGTGACCCCATAGACAGCAGCCCACCAGGCTACCCCATCCCTGGGATTCTCCAGGCAAGAACAATGGAGTGGCTTGCCATTTCCTTCTCCAATGCATGAAAGTGAAAAGTGAAAGTGAAGTTGTTCAGTCATGTCCGACTCTTAGCAACCCCATGGACTGCAGCCTACCAGGCTCCTCTGTCCATGGGATTTTCCAGGCAAGACTACTGGAGTGGGTTGCCATTGCCTTCTCTGATTTTCATATATTCTGCCCTATTTGTAGCATCTCAGCTTTGAAATGGGGCTTGTGCTATAGGAGGAAGAACATAGGTGTTGGAAACATGGTTTGGTTGAAAGTCCTCTTTTCTACTGTCAGTTTAATGGGCAGGAAAGCAAAGTTTTCCAAGCCTTTATTTCTGTCTATAACATGAGGTAGAGAGATCCTGAGCTCAAAAGTGTTGTATTTACCTCCTAGCACAGTCACTGTTACCTGCGTATTGAGAATAGGTAGCTTCTCAATGAATGGTAGTTTTTCCTTCCTACCCTTAAGAATTAGTGTTGGCTGTGACATGTTCAGCGTGGAATCTTTGAAGGTTATTTTAAGGCTAGCTTTAATAAAACACCCACAATATGCTTCTGTTATATTAGTGCTTCATTTCTGAAAGCATATGTTTAGACCTTGATGAACTCAAGGACTTTCCTTTCCTTGGCTCTTACCACTTCCATACAAAAAAATTGGAAGTCAAGAAGGGAAATGAGCTTTATTTCACAAGGAGGAGAGGAGTCACTCAAGATCAAGCACTCTGATGGGGCCACATTTTCAAAGGCAGATATGTCAGAGGGGCTGAAGTCCTGTGTGGAGATAATGTTGCTCCTCTCTTTGCGTCCTTCCATCTAGAAGAATAAGGAACAATGGGAGAAGGAAGCCTCCTTCTCTCTGTTTAAACTCGCTGCTTAACCTCTTACCTTGGCCTGAGAAGACCTGAAATAGGCGGGTTAATAATGAATCAACTTCTCTTTCAGTCTTTGTTCCCATCTGCTGTTCTCTGGTTTGGGAATAGAGTTTCCATGTGATATACCACCCTGTGTGTAAGATCTCAGGCTTAGTTGGAGTCAGCTGGGGAAACCAACAAAGCATGCTTCACACTCTGTTCATTTTCATCCCTGCCAGCCATCCTTGCTTGAGTAGCAGAGATCTCCATGCAGACTGGTCAAGTTTATCGGACTTGTTTGCTGGGCTTTGGGACCAAAGCCTCCAGCTCTGTGATTGAGAACTTTTTTGTTTCATTTGTACAACTTTCTAAGTTGCATTCCTAACTGTTTGTAAGCTGGTCAGATGCTGCTTCTCCCACCACAATCTTACAAAGTATACACCTAACTATGCTTTCTCAGTAAGGATACGTTGGCAATAACCATCCACATTTTCTTTATAAGTATACTAATTTATTTCCGGAAGCACACATTTGCTAGATTTGAGGTGAATTTCTGTGGATCAGAATGAAGCTAACTCACCCATGAGGGGCTGGAAAGCAGGACTGGAACTATACTGATATTATTTTCTGAGTGAGTTAACTAGTTATAGATGATCTGGATGCATGTTTAAGTATGAGCAAGGTGGGTGTCCTGGTGAAGGAGAGATTCACTTAGCCATCAGCTTATCCTATCCAGTTATTTTGGCTGTTAAGATAACAAAAATATTCTTTTTCAGTAAAGGTATTGATGGGAACACAGTATCATAGGTTGGCTTGTGTTCTGTAGTCGTGTCTCCAAACGATTGCCTAACCCATATGCACACACACATTCCCAGACCTTTAGGCTAGGTTAGATCCTCGTTGTCTGAGAAAAGTCACCCTGTGCTGGGTCCCTGCTCTCTGCCTGCTGTCCCTGGAGTGCAGTTATAACAGCCTTTCTCCATATGTCTGTTCTCCTGATTGACAGAAAGATACTTTCACCAGCAAGGAATCCTAAATTCCTTAAATCCCTATATAAAATTCCAGCAATGTGTAACTCATTGTGCTGTGCATACCTGGCTACTTTAAGACACCAGAAACATGAAAACATGACCTTAGGAACCCCCATATTTGTGAGGCATAAGACTTAAGTTTTGAGTCCAACACGAGACATACAGAATAACATTGCAGACTGTCTGAAGTAGATGGAATAAATCTACTCATCCTTTAACAGGAAACCCTGCCAATGCTGTGCTTCAGTTTAGCCATTTCCTTCTCTAGGGATCAATACTCATTTGATGCCTCTTTTGTGGAAGCATCCAATCTGGATTGTATTCCTCTAAAAGCAGTGGTTTGCAACCTTGCATACAAATGTTACCGCTTGGAGAGCTTTATGCACTCCTGATACCCAGGCTGCACTCCGGACCCGCTATTTATTATCATTTTCTCAGTGGCAGGAAGCTGACATCATTATTTTTTAAAGCTTGCAGATGATTCCAACATACAGTCAAGGTGGAGAAGCATTTCTGTAAAGACACTATAGCTTACAAATATTCTCCTTAAACTTTATTACCTGAAGTAATTTTTATTTTTACTTTATTTTACTTTACAATACTGTATTGGTTTTGCCATACATTGACATGAATACACCACGGGTGTACATGCGATCCCAAACATGAAACATCCCTCCCCACAACATCCCTCTGGGTCATCCCCCTGCACCAGCCCCAAGCATGCTGTATCCTGCATTGGACATAGACTGGAGATTCGATTCTTACATGATAGTATACATGTTCAGAAGAAAATTTGTTAATTCTCCTACAGCATCTATCTTAAAGAAAAAAATTTTCTAATTGAATCTTGGTACTCTTTCAAAATGTATTAGGTTGTGGAGGTAGGAGTAGGCCAACAGGTAGAAAGTAACAGAATAAAAATTAAAAGAGAGCGTCTGTCCTGTTTTCATAATGGCTTATGTATTTATTCCATTCATATCTGATGTTCTGACCTGGAGGCTTCTTTGTAAAATTTACAGCTCATTATGAGTATCATACATTCTCAGTATGTGTATCTTTGTTTATACTGTATGGTGTAATAAAGTAAGATTTAAGAAGGTGTCTCAAAGATACACTGCTACAAGGAAGAAAGAAGAGTGAAACTGGGATGCTAGCTTAAGGAAGAGGAGGCCATAGGTAAGGTTAGTTTCAAAGGCACATTCTAAGTTACTGAGATGGGTTCAATAGGCAGGGCACATGAACAGTTCTTGGTTCTTGCCTTTTATTGCCTTATAGTTATTCTTTTCAAAGAGATAAATGTACTCTATTTAATTTATGACATCCATAACATAGTAGTAATAATCACTGTGGCCCAAGGAAAGTACAACTCTTCTGAATACGGAGCGCTATGGAGTGACTTCCATAGATCAGGGAGTGATCTCTGCAGTGACCCACCTAGGAAAAATATCTTCTTAGTCTGGCACTTGTCCCAGCCTTTTGAAAGATCTATATTGTTTTCTGGAGTTTTAAATACCAACTTTTTTTGTCAGTTTTAATATAGAATTTTTTAAAAAATGTGTATTTTAACATACTTGAAGTTGGAAAGTATTGCTCAATCTGTGGGATTTTAGGTTCAGTGTATTTCATTTGGACTGTTTTAACTCAGATACCCAGGAGGTATCTTGTTATGTATAAACCTGCTCTTTCGCTATGTGCAAAGACTCCGTGTTTAAAAATGTTTAATTAAGACAAAGAAATCATCTGGTGTACATTCTTCACAGGCATGCCATGTTGAATTTAAGCTTCGAAAAGTTCCCTAGACTATAATTTCTATTTTGTCTCTGAGTTTCTGAATGCATATTATATATTTACCTGTGATCATTGACTCGATGGACGTGAGTCTGAGTGAACTCCGGGAGTTGGTGATGGACAGGGAGGCCTGGCGTGCTGCCATTCATGGGGTCGCAAAGAGTCAGACACGACTGAGCAACTGAACTGAACTGAACTGAACTGATTGCTTGCTTAGGGTAATATTAAATTTAATTGACATTTCTAAGGCCACAGAGAAGAGAACTGTCTGGGACCATATTGCATAGGAGCCTTGTTTGGAATTTACAAAAAATATGCAGGTAATTGAGAGTAGTTATAAAAGTTACAAAACTTCAGTTATTGTACGAGTGTGTTTTATGTCCTCCTCTAGAGATAAATTGACAGTAATTTTTCTATGAATGGTACTGCCCTAATATATTGGTTTTTTTGAAAAAATTTATTAGTAAGTTTTCCAAAAGATTCATCTGAAACAGTGGAGCCAACAAGCTAAATTTATTAATAGGATTAGGGTCAGAATGTTCTGATCTTATTAAATTTCTATTGCTACTTTGAAAGATCCCTTTTGATTAGAAAAGAGTGCAAGCTAGGAGAAGAATACTCTGAACATGATTTGAAATTTTATTGGACAGAGATGACTTTTTCTCTGTGTTACCAATGTCATTTATTAAAAGCAAAATAAATACATCCTTGCAGCACCGAACAACTGCAAAAGAAAGTAAAACTACTGCAAAATGAATTGCATTATATGTTAAACTATTGCTTGAGGGATTGCAAAAAGGAGGGTTTTTGCTGTTGTTGTTACGAGTTACTGATGTTTTCTTTGGTTAGTTCTTTTTCCAATTAGATTTAGCAGCCGTGTAATATATTAATACATATGTATAGCCACATATGGGCTTCCCTGGTGGCTCAGACAGTAAAGAATCCACCTGCAAGGTGGGAGATCTGGGTTCGATCCCTGGGTTGGGAAGATCCCTTGGAGAAGGGAACAGCTACCCACTCCAGTATTCTGGCCTGGAAAATTCCATGGACAAAGGGGCCTTGTGGGCTATAATCCATGGGGTCTCAAAGAGTCGGACGTACCTAGCGATTTCACTTATAACCACATATATACCCATATATATATTCACACATACAGAATGAGTCTTCATTTAAGTGTACATTTGTTAGATTATTCAACTATTTAAAGGTTGAAAGTATACAAAATAATAAACCTCATGAATGTTTAATAGTAATGGACAATAACTAGATTGGAGAGCTAGAAACAACAAATGAAAAGGCTTAACAGAAAAAAAATAAATAAATAAAAAAGAAAAGGCTTAACAGGAAAAAAAATTCTAAAATAAGAGTCTATATTGTTGTAGAGTATAGCTAAGCACCAGTCTCTATTTCTATAATTTGTTGTAGCCAAAATCTGACTTTGAATTAAGATAATCCGGCTTGAATCCTTGTTTCACTAGTTATTACCTGTGGGCTTTCTGAGAAAATTTTTTAAGGTTTCTACACCTCCATTTTTTCATAAATAAGGTAGGAATGTTAACAATAGTTCCTTGTTGAAATTTTTATGGTAATCAAATGAGTTTATAAATATAAAGTATTTAATTAAAATAGTGCATATAAGTACAAAATAATGTATAAGCTATTGCTGATGCTTTGAGATGTCAATTGTTGACATATGTTAAGATATCAAAAATCAGCTTTTATAAACATGTAGAAATAGAGAAAGATAATCACGTCATGTTGGGTTTTACAAGAAACAAAATGTGCAGTATTTAAGTTAAAGGAAGGTAAAGGTCATCTAGTTTACCCCCTTATTTTTTACAGATAAAGAGACAGATGCTTGTGGGATAAAGCATTTCCTCTAATATCATACGCCAGACTAGTGGGTTGCCATTTCCTTCTCCGGGGGATCTTCCTGACCTAGGGATTGAACCTGGGTCTATCTGCATTGCAGGCATATTCGTTACCATCTGAGTCACCAGGAAGTCTCACAGGAAATTCTAGAACCAAATCTGATACTCTCATCAAGGTGCTAGGTGGCATAACATAGGTGTCACTGTGGCATATTTCAAATGAAGACTGAATGAGTGAGGTCACCGTTCAAAATCTGGAATGAAAACCAAAGCTGAACTTATTTCTAACGTAAGGAAGGAAGAACTAGACTGAGCAGTCAAAGGCTCATTAAACAAAGTGAAGTGCTGATTTTACATAGGGTTGAGGGGAAGGATTTGTTCAAATGTATATTGGTTTCCGGGAAAGAAGTGGGTTAAATCAGTCTGAGAGACACGGTTGGATTGCTTGCACAAGACAATGTGTTGATAGTGTACTGACCTTTGCCTTAGAACCATGTTTTCTAGGGTAAGTCGTCTGCTAACTGGCTTTCGGTGTCACTAGTCGGTTGACTTTCAGAGGCGTGTTCAATGAAGCAAGTTGTCGCTGATCTATTCGGTTACACTAGCTGTGCTGGTTATTACCATGGCTGTGAAACAATCAATCTTTCCCTAGGAGTGTGAGACTGCTTTTTGTTTTTAAAGCAATATTCTAGCAGAAAAATTGTTCAGGATGGTGAATAATTATGTAGATGACTTAAAGTTGTTTCATATCATATAGAAGCACCATATATTTTTTAAAAAGCCAACATAAACATACAAAAAAGAGGGACACTTAGAGCAAGGAAGACACAGTGTTTCCTCACAAGAGCCAGAGCTTAGCAAAGTCCTCTTTTCTTCCCCTTCTGTGGGTCCATTAAACAGAAGGGAGCAAATAGAGACTCTTTTCTTGCCAGTTTGAGAGCTTGGAAACCTTAGTTACTCCATGTAAGAGCCTTTTCAACATTCCCATTGAGTGCACACTCCTCTCCTGGCCCCTCTTAGGTATCCTACCTCCGCTTTGAAGGCGCCATCACTGTTTCTAAATCCTTTTCTTCATTATGCAATCCTGAGCCACAGTATCTGTTTGATGAGTTAAACCACATTCCATAATCAGAGCACACACAAATATATCCACCTACTCCTGCAGTTTTCCTCCTGTCCTGACCCTCCTACATATTTAATAAGATGTCAAACCAAATGTGCCATCACCATTAAAAATACACATAAGCAAGGGAAAGGGACCTCTGGTCCTCTTTCTTCCACAACTATATCATCTGAAGGGTAAGGTCAACAAATGTATGACTTCTTGTATCAAGAAATAGACTTAGTGATTCATGATCCTTCAGTTCAGTTCAGTTCAGTTGCTTAGTAGTGTCCAACTCTTTGCGACCCCTTGGACTGCAGCACGCCAGGCCTCCCTGTCCATCACTAACTCCTGGAGTCCATCCAAACCCATGTCCATTAAGTCGGTGATGCCATCCAACCATCTTATCACCTCTCATCCCCTTCTCCTCCTGCCCTCAATCTTTCCCAGCATCAGGGTCTTTTCAAATGAGTCAGTTCTTCACAACAGGTGGCCAAAGTATTGGAGTTTCAGCTTCAACATCAGTCCTTCCAACGAATATTCAGGACTGATTTCCTTGAGAATGGACTGATTGGATCTCCTTGGGACACTCAAGAGTCTTCTCTAACACCACAGTTCAAAAACATCAATTCTTTGGTGCTCAGCTTTCTTCACAGTCCAACTCTCACATCCATACATGACTACTGGAAAAACCATAGCCTTGACTGGATGGACCTTTGTTGGCAAAATAAATGTCTCTGCTTTTTAATATGTTATCTAGGTTGGTCATAAATTTCCTTCCAAGTAGTAAGTGTCTTTTAATTCCATGGCTGCAATCACCATCTGTAGTGATTTTGGAGCCCCTCAAAATAAACTCAGCCACTGTTTCCACTGTTTCCCCATCTATTTCCCATGAAGTGATGGGACCAGATGTCATGATCTTCATTTTCTGAACGGTGAGCTTTAAACCAACTTTTCACTCTCCTTTCTCACTTTCATCAAGAGGCTCTTTAGTTCTTTGCTTTCTGCCATGAAGGTGGTGTCATCTGCATATCTGAGGTTATTGATATTTCTCCTGGCAATCTTGATTCCAGCTTGTGCTTCTTCCAGCCCAGTGTTTCTCATGATGTACTCTGCATATAAATTAAGTAAGCAGGGTGACAATATACAACCTTGATGTACTCCTTTTCCTATTTGGAACCAGTCTGTTATTCCATGTCCAGTTCTAATTGCTGCTTCCTGACCTGCATAAAGGTTTCTCAAGAGGCAGGTCAGGTGGTCTGGTAGTCCCATCTCTCTCAGAATTTTCCATAGTTCATTGTAATCCCCACAGTCAAAGGCTTTGGCATAGTCAATAAAGTAGAAATAGGTGTTTTTCTGGACCTCTCTCGCTTCTTGGTCAATGCATTTAATCTGCTGCAACTACAGCCACACTATATCCTCATCATAACAAGATCCTTAAGTTGGACTTATGATGGCTCTCACTGAAAGAAGGAAAGAAAAAGCTTTTCACTGCACTGCCTGCCTCATCTCGGATACTACAAATAAATCTTTCTTGCTGGGGTTTTGATCTGGCTACTCTGCATGTGGATTTATAATGAAGTTCAGAAGATTTAACCTATAGTTTAGAGGGTTTAAGTAGTTAAAGTATTTCAAGCTTCTGGTATCCAGGGACTCTTTTCCCTTCTTTGAGGTAGAAACTGAGGGACAAGACAGGGACAAAACATATCAGTGATTGCAGACATGCAGTAGATGATTAAGCATCACAGAGTCACCATCTCAATCTTTATTTTTAAAAATAGATGGGAGGGGGCAGTCCTAAGATGGTGGAGGGATAGGATGGGGAGACCACTTTCTCCCCCACAAATTCATCAAAATTACATTTAAACGCTGAGTAAATTCCACAAAACAACTTCTGAATGCTGGCAGAGGACATCAGGTACCCAGAAAAGCAGCCCATTGTCTTCGAAAGGAGGTAGGAAAAAAATATAAAAGACAAAAAAAGAAACAAAAGAGGTAGGGACAGAGTTCCACCCCAGGAAGGGAGTCTTAAAAAGAGAAGTTTCCAAACACCAGGAAACACTCTCATTGCTGCGTCTGTGGTGAGCCTTGGAAGCACAAAGGGCAACATAACAGGGAGGACAAATAAATAAATAATTAAAACCCACAGATTATGAGCCCAACGGTAACTACCCCAGAGGAGAAGCAGCGCAGATGCCTGTACCCAACACTAGCAACCGGGGGCTGGGCAGCAAGGCGCCGGCTGCATTGCTTAGAGTAAGGACCAGGCCTGAATGCCCCTAGGGCAATCTGAGCAAACTAACTTGGGCTAGCAAACCAGACTGTGGGATAGCTACCACGGAAAAGCCCTAACCTAAGACACTGCCAGGCCCACGCACAGAACAAAGGACTGAGCAGAACTAGCCGGCTGCAGACCATCCCCCTCCAGTGACAGGCAGCCAGAGCCAGAAGGGGGCAATCGCAGCCCCAGAGAGACATTATCTACCAAACTGCAAGCGGGCTTCTTTGATAACTAAGACTTCTTGGGGTTCTGGACATCCGCCTGCAAGTTGTACACCCAGAAAAACGAGCAACAGGGACGGGGGAGGCAATAAGTCACAGTGACCGTGCTCGCCAAACACCTCGTCACCTGCTAGGACCTGGGAGGGGCACAAAACACAGGCCCAGCTGAGTCTGCACCTCTGAGGACTACCCACTACCTGAACCTGAGCGGCTTAGACCTGGGAGGTGCATGCAGCCCAGGGCCAGCCTCGGACGGTTCCTGGCGGAGCAACCTAGAGCCTGAGCAGTGTGGGCAGGGAGGGCACACGTGCCGTGAGCAGGGGCAGGCCCAGTGTTGCTGAGACACTGCGAGCACACGCCAGTGTATAGCATTTATTTGTTTGCAGCGTCCCTCCCTCTCCGCAAGTGAGCCAAAAAAGTGTCCACCACCGCCCCCTTGTGTCAGGGCAGAAATCAGACACTGAGGAGACCAGCAAACAGACGAAGCTAAAACAGAGGGAACCGCCTTGGAAGTGAAGGGTGCAACAGATTAAACCCTGTCGTTAATACCAACTACATAGGAAGGGGCCTATAGATCTTGAGAAATATAAGCCAGATCAAGGAACTATCCAAAAATGAACTGACCCCACGCTGCCCACAACACCACTAGAGAAAATCCTAGATATATTTTTACTATTTTTACAATCATTGTTTTTTTTTAATTTTTTAAAAAATTTTTAAGTCCTCTATTACTCCTTTAATTTTCAATTTTATAACCTACTATTAATTTGCCAAAAAAAGACCCTATTTTTAAAGCAAACTTCATATATATATATTTTTTAAATAATTTTTGTGACTTTTTTTTTCTTCTTTTCTTTAATATTATATTTTTGAAAATATAACCTCTACTCTAGAATTTTATTCTTTGCTTTCTGGTATTTGTTATCATTTTTGTACCTTAAAAGCCCAATCTCCAGTACCCATTTTTACTTGGGAGCGAGATTACTGGCTTGACTTCTCTCTCCCCCTTTGCACTCTCCTTTTTCTCCACCAGGTCGCCTCTGTCTCCTCCCTCCCCCTTCTCTTCTCTACCCAACTCTGTGAATCTCTATCTGTTCCAGACGGTGGAGAACACTTAGGGAAATGATTACTGGCTGGATCTGTCTCTCTCCTTTTCATTCCCCCCTTTTATCCTCCTGGCACCTCTGTCTCCTTCCTCCCTCTTCTCTTCTCTGTGTAACTCAGTGAACATCTCTGAATGGTCCAGACTGTGGAGCGCACATAAGGAAGTGATTACTGCCTATCTTGCTCTCTCCACTTTTGATTCCACCTCATCTCATTCGGGTCACCTCTAACTCCCTCCTCCCTCTTCTCTTCTCCATGTAACTCTGTGAACCTCTCTGGGTATCCCTCACTGTGGAGAAAATTTTCATCTTTAACCTAGATGTTTTATCAACAGTGCTGTATAGAAGGAGAAGTCTTGAGACTACTGTAAAAATAAGACTGAAAACCAGAAGCAGGAGGCTTAAGTCCAAATCCTGAGAACACTGGAGGACTAATTCCAGGGAACATTAATCGACAGGAGCTCATCAAACGCATCCATAGCTACACTGAAACCAAGCACCACCCAAGGGCCAACAAGTTCCAGAGCAAGACATACCATGCAAATTCTCCAGCAACACAGGAACACAGTCCCAAGCTTCAATACACAGGCTGCCCAAAGTTACTCCAAACCCATTGACATCTCATAACACATTACTGGGTACTTCATTGTACTCCAGAGAGAAGAAATCCAGCTCGACCCATCAGAACACCGACACAAACTTCCCTAACCAGGAAACCTTGATAAGCCACCCATCCAACCCCAACCACAGCGAGGAAACTCCACAATAAAAAAATCTCCACAAACTGCCAGAATACAGAAAGGCCACCCCAAACTGAGCAATATAAACAAGATGAAGAGACAGAGGAATACCCAACAGGTAAAAGAACAGGATAAATGCCCACCAAACCAAACAAAAGAGGAAGAGATAGGGAATCTACCTGATAAAGAACTTTGAATAATGATAGTGAAAGTTATCTAAAACCTTGAAATCAAAATGGAATAGCTGGAATCAAAATGGATAAATAGCTGGAGACAAGGATTGAGAAGATGCAAGGAAGGTTTAACAAGGACCTAGAAGAAACAAAAAGAGTCAATATATAATGAATAA
This sequence comes from Ovis aries, assembly GCF_016772045.2. Lineage (NCBI taxonomy): Eukaryota > Metazoa > Chordata > Mammalia > Artiodactyla > Bovidae > Ovis > Ovis aries. The sequence continues at coordinate 4,153,082 of NC_056059.1, forward strand.
TGCAATAAATGAGATCAAAAACACTCTGGAGGCAACAAATAGTAGAATTAGGGAGGCAGAAGATAGGATTAGTGAAGTAGAAGATAGAATGGTAGAAATAAATGAATCAGAGAGGAAAAAAGAAAAACGAATTAAAAGAAATGAGGACAATCTTAGAGACTTCTACAGATTCAGAGAGCAATCTACAGATTCAATGCAATCCCTATCAAGTTACCAGCAGTATTTTTCACAGAGCTAGAACAAATAATTTCACAATTTGTATGGAAATACAAAAACCCTCGAATAGCCAAAGCAATCTTGAGAAAGAATGGAACTGGAGGAATCAACCTGCCTGACTTCAGGCTCTACTACAAAGCCACAGTCATCAAGACAGTATGGTACTGGCACAAAGACAAAAATATAGATCAATGGAACAAAATAGAAAGCCCAAAGATAAATCCACACACTTATGGACACCTTATCTTTGACAAAGGAGGCGAGACTATATAATGGAGAAAAGACAATCTCTTTAACAAGTGGTGCTGAGAAAACTGGTCAACCACTTGCAAAAGAATGAAACTAGAACACTCTCTAACACCATACACAAAAATAAACTCAAAATGGATTAAAGATCTAAATGCAAGACCAGAAAATATAAAACTCCTAGGGGAGAACATAGGCAAAACACTCTCTGACATAAATCACAGCAGGATCCTCTATGACCCACTTTCCAGAATATTGGAAATAAAAGCAAAAATAAACAAATGGGACCTAATTAAAATTAAAAGCTTCTGCACAACAAAGGAAACTATAAGCAAGGTGAAAAGACAGCCTTCTGAATGGGAGAAAATAATAGCAAATGAAGCAACTGACAAACAACTAATCTCAAAAATATGCAAGCAACTCCTACAGCTCAATTCTAGAAATTTAAATGACCCAATGAAAAAAATGGGCCAAAGAACTAAATAGACATTTCTCCTAAGAAGACATACAGATGGCTAACAAACATATGAAAATATGCCCAACATCATTCATTATTAGAGAAATGCAAATCAAAACCACAATGAGGTACCATTTCACGCCAGTCAGAATGGCTCCGATCCAAAAGTCTACAAGCAATAAATGCTGGAGAGGGTATGGAGAAAAGGGAACCCTCTTACACTGTTGGTGGGAATGCAAACTAGTACAGCCACTATGGAGAACAGTGTGGAGATTCCTTTAAAAACTGGAAATAGAACTGCTTTATGACCCAGCAATCCCACTGCTGGGCATACACACCGAGAAACCAGAATTGAAAGAGACACGTGTACCCCAATGTTCATCGCAGCACTGTTTATAATAGCCAGGACATGGAAGCAACCTAGATGTCCATCAGCAGATGAATGGATAAGCAAGCTGTGGTACATATACACAATGGAGTATTACTCAGCCATTAAAAAGAATACATTTGAATCAGTTCTAATGAGGTGGATGAAACTGGAGCCTATTATACAGAGTGAAGTAAGCCAGAAAGAAAAACACCAATATAGTATACTAATGCATATATATGGAATTTAGAAAGATGGTAATGATAACCCTGTATGCGAGACAGCAAAAGAAACACAGATGTATGGAACAGTCTTTTAGACTCTGTGGGAGAGGGCAAGGGTGGGATGATTTGGGAGAATGGCATTGAAACATGTATTATATCATATAAGAAATGAATTGGCAGTCCAGGTTTGATGCAGGATACAGGATGCTTGGGGCTGGTGCACTGGGATGACCCAAAGGGATGGTACAGGGAGGGAAGAGGGAGGGGGGTTCAGGATGGGGAACACTTGTACACCCACGGCATATTCATGTTGATGTATGGCAAAACCAATACAATATTGTAAAAAATAAAATAAATAAATAAATAAATAAAAATAGAGGGAGTGGAGACAAATCTTTGAATGACTGAGGATGAGCTTAAGAGAAACTATTTGTTGAAGAGAAGGTCAGGGTTGGAAGTGAGAACACATAGGTTGCTGGGTACAAGCACTGGAGGAATGCAACCCAGGGATGGACAACACGGAAGATGTGAAGGCTTGTTCTGATGGTTTCCTGCTTTACTTTTTTATCCCTTAGCATCTGTCATAGAGTAGACTCTTAGTAAATGCTTTTGGGATTAAGGAGTTAATTGTGACGAGATTAGAGACTGGCTCCTTTTTTAGAGCATCGCACCCCAGGCTTTTAAGGAGGGCTAGGAAGATTAATGGCACCCCACTCCAGTATTCTTGCCTGGAAAATCCCATGGACGGAGGAGCCTGGTAGGCTGCAGTCCATGGGGTTGCAAAGACTCGGACACGACTGAGCAACTTCACTTTCACTTTTCACTTTCATGCATTGGAGAAGGAAATGGCAACCCACTCCATTGTTCTTGCCTGGAGAATCCCAGGGACGGGGGAGCCTGGCGGGCTGCCATCTATGAGGTTGCACAGAGTTGGACACAACTGAAGTGACTTAGCAGAAGCAGGAAGATTTTGACTTGTTACTCTTTATCAGGCATATCTGGACATCCTGGTCTCTCAGCTCTGAAAGATGTTTTGGCTGTGTCTGACCTTGCTGTTTCAGAGATGTGATGGAATGAAAACAGAGCACCCTGGAGCACAGAAACCCCAGAATCATATCCTGGCGGCTTCCAGAGTGCTGTAGTAATAGGATGGCAGCCCCAAATGTTACCAAGGATGGAGCCATTTATGAAGACACTGTCAGCGCAGGGTACATAAGAGCATTACCTCATCTGTCTAGATATTTAGGTTATATATGTTCCATAGTGATAGGTAGCACATTTGTTTGTCAAGGTTTCTGGTTTAAGAAGAGAATGAAACACTGATCTACTGTAACAAATATTTTATTAATATCTTAAAATGCTTAGGGTTTCTTTGCACACTAAAGTTTAAAATCCTTGTATTTTGCTTCCACTGGGAATTAACAATCTTTAGAGATTTGGAAGGAAAGTAGAAGTATGTAACTGTCATTTTGAATTCCAAGCACCTAAAAAAATGTCTACTTTGAGAGAGTCAGCTCTTTCTTCTAACAGTGTTTTCTGAGGTAGTACAGTTGACCCATTAACAACACGGATTTGAACTGTGTGGATCCACTTATATGCAGGTTAAAAATATATATATATGGGTTTCCCACGTGGCTCAGTGGTAAAAGAATCCTACTGCCAAGGCAGGAGTTGCAGGAGACACCAGTTCAATCCCTGGGTTCAGAAGATCCCCTGTAGAAGGGAATGGCAACCCACTCCAGTATTCTTGCCTGGAGAACCCCATGGACAGGAGGGCCTGGTGGGCTACAGTCCTTGGGGTTGCAAAGAGTCAGACAGGACTGAGCACACATGTGTATCACAGTACTACAGAGTGGGCAGTTGGTTGAACTGTGGATGTGGAACCACTGACATGGAGGGACAACTGAAGTGAAGTCGCTCAGTCGTGTCCGACTCTTTGCAACCCCATGGACTGCAGCCTACCAGACTCCTCCACCCACGGGATTCTCCAGGCAAGAATACTGGAGTAGGTTTCCATTTCCTTCTCCAATTATCTGGGGTATTTTCTTTTATTGTGGTTTGCTTATATTGCACTTCAAAATATTGTGTTTTGTTGTTGTTTTACAATTTGAAGCTTTATGGCAACCCTGTATTGTCAGATGATGGTTAGCATATTAAGCAATGAAACATTGTAAAATTAGGGTATTTACATCGATTTTTGCATATTCATTTGTTTACTTTTGGCTGCGCGGTGTCTCTGATGCTGCACTCAGGCTTGCTCTGGTTGTAGTGATTGCGGTCTGCCCTCCAGTTGCAGTGTGAGGGCTTCTCTTGTTGCAGGGAACAGGCTCCAGGGGGCTCAGGCTCAGTACTTGTGGCATGTGAGCTTAGTTTCCCTGTGGCATGTGGGACCTTCCTGTACCAGGGAACCTGTTTCTCCTGCATTGGCAGGTGGACGTTTAACCACTGGACCCCCAGGGAAGCCCTTACGTTGTTTTTTAAGACACAGTGCTACTACATACTCAATAGACTAAAGTGTAAACCTAACTTTTATATGTACTGGGAAACCAAAAAAATTTGTGCAACTCTCATTATGAATGTTTGATAGAATATAAATTAGTGTGGCCACTCTATAAACAGTATGGCGCTTCCTCAATAAAAAAATAGAGCTGCCATATGAACCAGCAGTTCTACTTTGCGGCATTAACCTGAAGAATTGAAAACAGTAACTCAAAAAGATATTTTCACCCACATGTTCATTACAGCATTATTTATAATAGCCAAGATATGGGAACAATGTGTGTATCCATTAATGCATAAATGGATAAAGAAATCATATGTATATATATGTACACAGGGGAATATTATTCAGCCATAAAAATAAATGAAATCTTATAACGCCCAGCAATATGGATAGACCTGAAGGCAATATGCAAAGCAAAAAAGTTAAAGACAAATGCTGTATTATCCTTTTTATATATGAAATATAAAACAAAAAAACAAGTAATAGATTCAGTTAACAGATTGTTGGTTTCCAGAGATAGAAGGGGAAGGGAAGGAGAAATGGGTGGAATATAAATTTATTTTAAAATGTTTTTAAAAAGAATAAGACATTCTCCTAGACAACTACCATAAAATTACTGCCCTTAAATGACTAACAATAGTTAGTAATTAGTAGTTTCATCATATTATCTAGTATTCAGTTCATATTCACAAAAAAAAAAAAGGAAAAAGAAGAAAATCTTGTGTGGTCAGCTTTCTATGCAATTATACACAGAGTAGGCAGAGTAATTGCCTTGTCTGTGTCTCTTTAGTTTCCTAATATGTAAATTGAGAGGGTTAGCTGGAATGTGCGGTAATGTCTGGCTTTATGATTCCATGATGTTACTTGAGGTTAGGAGGGTTTAAAAGTAAAACAGTATAATAAAACAAACAAATCAGACTTCCTTGACTTAATGGTTCCCTAGCTCCCCCAAGCTCCTGAGGCATTTCTGTGCTCCCCTGAGTGGCAATGCTTCTAACAAGAGTGGTCTGTAGGGCAGTTTTCATGCCATTGAAAGTGCTCGTGGTTTTCAATGACTCCCAGGATGATACTGCCATAGTCCCCCGACTGCCTCCTAGCATGCTCTTCTTGAAATGTGCCCTTCTCTTGGCTTCCATGGAACCATTTTCTCCTTTCTGGATTTTCTCCTACCTCACTAGATGATTCTTCTGTTTTTGTTGTTCTTTTGATTCTTCTTTTTCTACTCAATCTTGGAAAGTTAGAGAATCCCAAAGTCCTGGTCCTCTTCTTCACTAACTACAGTCTATTCTTAAGTGTGTCTTTTCTTTCTATGGCTTTCAATGATATTTATATTTTGACGGCTTTCAAAACAATGACCATTGCTGACTCCTCCACTTAAATTCAAATACATGGTTAATAGATATTTCCAAACTCAACATAGCCAAAACAGAACTTGTAGTTTTCCACCTCAAAACCCATCCTCCCTTAGCATTCCTCGGTTTAGCAAGTGGCACTACAGTTGTTGAAGCTGAGCATTTAAGACCTATCCATAATTCCCTTGTGTTCCTCAAACTTGAGATATCATCTGTTTCAGCTACATACTGCTATATAACAAACTACAACAAACATAGGGGCTTTAAAAATAATGGTTTATTGGTTTTCACAATTCTGTGGGCTGGGAGATTATCCTGCTAGGTTCATCTACACTCATGTGGCTCATTCAGCTGACAAGCTGGCTGGATTGCAAGGACCAAGAAGATTTTATTCACCTGTCTGGCAGTTGATGCTGTTAGTTGGAGTGCTTGACTCTTTTCCACATGACTCTTTGTTCAATAACAAGCTAAATACATTTTCTTATAAAAGTGCCTCATCACAACATTTCAAGAGAGCAAACCTTAAGCGGAAATATCTTTTAAGGTCTAGCTTTCAGATTTGCATGAAGTCACTTCTTCCCCCAATTTACTGGTCAATCAAGTTATAAAGCAACCAGATTCAAGAGGGTAGATAGATTTCATCTCTGGATGAGAGAAAAAATTCACCTTGCTTAGTGGAAATAAAAACAAATATTTTTAAAAAATGGGACCTAAAAAGTTTAAAGCCTTTGCCCATCAAGGGAAATTGTAAACAAAATGAAAAGATAACCATCAGAATGGGAGAAAATAATTGCCAATGAAGCAACTGACAAAGGGTTAAACTCCAAAATATATAAGTAGCTCATAAGGGGAGAGGATCTAAACATACATTTCTCCAAAAAAGACATGCAGATGGCCAATAAACACATAGAAAGATGCTTAATATCACTAATTATTCGAGAAATGCAAATCAAAACTACAATGAGGTACCTCATACCTGTCAGAAAGGCATCATCAAAAAATCTACAAACAATAAATGCTGGACAGGATGTGGAGAAAAGGGCACCCTCCTGTGCTGTTGGTGGGAATGTAAGCTGATACAGCCACTATGGAGAACAGTATGGAGTCCTTAAAAAAATCCTAGGAATAAATCTACCATATGGCCCAGCAACCCCACTACTGGACATACACTCTGGGAAAACTACAACTCTAAAAGACACGTGTACCCCAGTGTTCACTGAAGCAATATTTATAATATGCAGGACATGGAAGCAACCTAAATGTTCACAGTCAGATGAATGGTTAAAGAAGTTGTGGTACATTTATTACATTTATTATGGAATATTGCTCAGCCACCAAAAGGAATGAATTTGAGTTTGAGGTAGTGAGGTAGATGAACCTAGAACCTCTTATACAGAGTGAAGTAAGTCAGAGAAAGACAAATATTGTATATTAATGCATGTATATGGGATATAGAAAAATGGTACTGATGAAGATAGCAGAAAACAGACTTGTGGATCAAGTGGGGGAAGATGAGGGTCGGGTGAACTGAGAAAGTAGCGTTGACCTATGTACATTATCGTGTGTAAAGTAGTTAGTGGAAGGCTGCTAAAAAACACAGGGATCCTAGCCTGGTGCTCTGTGATGACCTACAGGGGTGGGATTGAGGAAGGAGAGGGAGAGGGAGGCCCAGGAACAAAGGACATATATATATATATATAAAATCATGACTGATTTATATTTTTGTATGGCAGAAACCACGACCCACCCGTCTTGGGTTGCCCCGGGGGGCATGGCTTAGTTTCATTGAGTTAGACAAGGCTGTGGTCCTAGTGTGATTAGACTGACTAGTTTTCTGTGAGTATGGTTTCACTGTCTGCCCTCTGATGCCCTCTTGCAACACCTACCATCTTACTTGGGTTACTCTTACCTTGGGTGTGGGGTATCTCTTCATGGCTGCTCCAGCAAAGCACAGCCGCTGCTCCTTACCTTGGACGAGGGGTATCTCCTTACTGCCATCGTTCCTGACCTTCAACGTGGGATAGCTCCTCTAGGCCCTTCTGTGCCTGCTCAGCCACCGCTCCTCAGGTTGCTCCTCCTGGCCGCTGGCCCTGGCCTCGGGTGTTAGTGGCTCCTCCCAGCTGCCACCCCTGGCCTCGGGCTTGGGGTGGCTCCTCAGGGTCACTGCCCCTGGCCTCAGGCACGAGGTGGCTTCTCCTGGCCGCCCTGACCTCGGACGTGGGGTGTCTCCTCCCGGCCGCCACTGGCCTCGGATGCGGGGTGTCTCCTCCCAGCCACCACTGACCTCGGATGTGGGGTGGCTCCTCCCGGCCGTTCCTGCGCTGTCACAGCCTGGCACTCTGAGCCGCTGTCCCTGCCTTCAGACGTGGGGTAGCTCTCAGCCGCACTTAGTGCGCCAGCCTGCTGCCACCTCCGCCGCTGCCTGCGCTTAGTGAACCGTGAACTCCCTGATGTTCAAGCTGGTTTTAGAAAAGGCAGAGGAACCAGAGATCAAATTGCCAACATCCGCTGGATCATGGAAAAAGCAAGAGAGTTCCAGAAAAACATCTATTTCTGCTTTATTGGCTATGCCAAAGCCTTTGACTGTGTGGATCACAATAAACTGTGGAAAATTCTGAAAGAGATGGGAATACCAGACCACCTCACCTGCCTCTTGAGAAATCTGTATGCAGGTCAGGAAGCAACAGTTAGAACTGGACATGGAACAACAGACTGGTTCCAAATAGGAAAAGGAGTACGTCAAGGCTGTATATTATAACCCTGCTTGTTTAACTTATATGCAGAGTACATCATGAGAAACGCTGGACTGGAAGAAACACAAGCTGGAATCAAGAATGCCGGGAGAAATATCGATAACCTCAGATATGCAGATGACACCACCCTTATGGCAGAAAGTGAAGAGGAGCTAAAAAGCCTCTTGATGAAAGTGAAAGTGGAGAGTGAAAAAGTTGGCCTAAAGCTCAACATTCAGAAAACGAAGATCATGGCATCCGGTCCCATCACTTCATGGGAAATAGATGGGAAACAGTGGAAACAGTGTCAGACTTTATTTTTGGGGGGCTCCAAAATCACTGCAGATGGTGACTGCAGCCATGAAATTAAAAGACGCTTACTCCTTGGAAGAAAAGTAATGACCAACCTAGATAGCATATTCAAAAGCAGAGACATTACTTTGCCGACTAAGGTCCGTCTAGTCAAGGCTATGGTTTTTCCCGTGGTCATGTATGGATGTGAGAGTTGGACTGTGAAGAAGGCTGAGCGCCAAAGAATTGATGCTTTTGAACTGTGGTGTTGGAGAAGACTCTTGAGAGTCCCTTGAACTGCAAGGAGATCCAACCAGTCCATTCTGAAGGAGATCAACCCTGGGATTTCTTTGGAAGGAATGATGCTAAAGCTGAAGCTCCAGTACTTTGGCCACCTCGTGTGAAGAGTTGACCCATTGGAAAAGACTCTGATGCTGGGAGGGATTGGGGGCAGGAGGAGAAGGGACGACTGAGGATGAGATGGCTGGATGGCATCGATGACTCAATGGACGTGAGTCTGGGTGAACTCCGGGAGTTGGTGATGAACAGGGAGGCCTGGTGTGCTGCGATTCATGGGGTCGCAAAGAGTCGGACACGACTGAGCGACTGAACTTAACTGAACTGAATGGCAGAAACCAACACAAAATTGTAAAGCAATTTTCCACCAATTAAAAGAATAAATAAAAGCTAGCAAAAATTAAAACAAAAGAAATTCACCTTGCAAGGGATATATATATTGGGATGGAAGAAATTTGTGTCAGCTAATTTATCACCCGTCTATATAATCCTATGAGTTCTAATTTCAAAATATATCATAAAATAACTGTAGTTGATGTTACTGTGTGGGTCTACTTATATAATACTTATATTTGTTTTCAATAGTTAATGCTACAGGCATATATAAGTGGTTTGAATACTATGTAAATACAATCCAGTGCTATATAATTGGATTGAATCAATAGATACAGAACCACAGATACAGAGAAACATGTACAAGGAGGGTAGTTATAAAAATTATATGTAAATTTTTGACTGTGAAGAGGGTTTCAGCACTTCTAACTTCCACTTTGTTCAAGGGTCAGCTGCCCTGCTCCTGACCCTCTGTGCTCAACCTGTCCATGATGGTAATATCTGGCCTGCCTCAGTAGCTCTCAACAGCTCACCCTGCTTCACTCCTACTAGCTACCCTCTTGCTAGTACAAGGAGCATGAAATTCTAGTTAATCAAGATGAATAAGCTCTAAAGATCTGCTATATAGCATTGTGTACACCCCTACATCCCTTCACATATACACATACATAGCAGCCAGAACGATCTTTTAAAATTCAAAGAAAATTATTAGCTCCTTCTGTGAAAACACTTTAATAACTTTTCACTGTTACTAGAATAAGATCTAAAGTTTGAAGACAACTTAGGAGGTACTTCACAATTCAGCTTCCAATTAACACGCTGAATTATTTCCTATCACTGTCCTTGATCACAATGCTCCTGAAAAATTCAGTTGATATTCAGTGGAAATGGCACATTGTCTTTTTTTTTCCTGTTTTTATAATTTTTAAACATGTTGAAATTTTTTTTCCTTTGGCTCTTTGTTTTGAATTTCTGCACCCAAACAATCGCTCATCTGACTCATTAAGATCTCACCCAGCTCAAACAGCTCTGCAGACAGGCCCTTCTTTGACCTTCATAATCTAGCAGTTATGTTCTCTAGCCGTCATGCTTTTTAAAAAAATTGTATTTTATTGTGATAAGAACACTTAGCATGAGCTCTATCTTCTTAACAAAGTTTTAATTCATTATTGTTAGCTATAAATACAATACTTAATTAACTGAAATTTTCTGCTCCTTGATTAGTAACTCCCATTTCCCTCTCTGCCTTACCCTCTGGAAGTCACTAGTCCACTCTTTGATTGTATAAACTTGACAATTTAGGTTCCTTATATTAGAAGAATTATGCAGTATTTGTTTATGTATTATTGGTTTATTTCACTTAGTATAGTGTCCTCAGGCTCATCCATGTTTTCACACGTAATGCAGTTTCCTTCTGATTTCCCTTCAGAATTAAGGCAAATCGTATGTGTCGTACTTTACGTATCCATCTGTCGATGGACGTTTAAGTTGTTTCCACATCCTGACTATTGTGCTGCAATGAACATGAAATGTTAATATATCTATGAGATTCTTCCTGATTTTAATTATTTTAAAAAATTTTTATTGAAGTACAGTTCATTTACAATGTTGTGTTAGTTTCAGGAGTACATCAAAGTGAATTTGTTATTCAAATATAAATATAAATACCCACTCTTTTTTAGCTTATTTTCATTATGGAGTGTTGAGTATGGTTCCCAGGGCTATGGATACATTATTAGTTACCTATTTTATATACAGTAGTGTATGTATGTACACCTCAATCCACTGATTCCTCTCTCTCCTTCCCTCCCTCCACCCACTTTCCCACTTGTTTTCTACATCTGTGACTCTATTTCTGTTGTGTAAATACGTTAATTTGTTGTTGTTGTTCAGTTGCTAAGTTGTGTCCAATTCTTTGCGACCCCATGGACTACAGCACCCCAGGCTTCCCTGTCCTTCCCTATCTCCCAGAGTGTGCTCAGACTCATGTCCTTTAAGTTGATAATGTCATCAACCATCTTGTCATCTGTCGTCCCCTTCTCCTGCCCACAGTGTTTTCCAGTATCAGGATCTTTTCCAAATTCATTGACTCTTAGCATCAGGTGGCCAAAGTATTGGAGCTTCAGCTTCACCATCAGTCCTTCCAATGAATATTAGGATTGATTTTCTTTAGGACTGATTTGTTTAATCTCTTTTGCTGTCCAAAGGACTCTCAAGAGTATTCTCCAGTACCACACTTTGAAAGCATCGATTCTTTGGCACTCAGCCTTTTTTATGGTCCAACTCTCATATCCGTACAACTGGAAAAACCATAAGCTTTGACTATATGGACCTTTGTCAGCAAAGCGATGTCCCTGCTTTTAATATGCTAAGCTTCTCATAGCTTTTCTTCCAAGGAGTAAGTGTATTTTAATTTCATGGCTATAGTCACTATCCACAGTGATTCTGGAGCCCCCCAAAATGAAGTCTGTTACTGTTCCCATTTCCCCTCCATCTATTTGTCATGAAGTGATGGGACCAGATGCCATGATCCTGGCTTCTTTTTGAATATTGATTTTAAGTCATATTTTTCACTGTTCTCTTTCACTCTTATCAAGAGGCTTTTTAGTTCCTCTTTGTTTTCTGCCATTAGGGTGGTGTCATCTACATATATGAGGTTATTGATATTTCTGCTGGCAGTCTTGATTCCAGCTTGTGATTCATATAGGCTGGTATTTTTCATGATGTGCTTTGCATATAAATTAAATAAACAGGGTGACAATATACAGCCTTGACGTACTCCTTTCCCAATTTGAAATCAGTCCATTGTTCCATTTTAGGTTCTAACTGTTGCTTCTTGACCTGCATACAGGTTTCTCAGGAGGCAGGAAAGGTGGTCTTGTATTCCCATCTCTTTCAGAATTTTCCACAGTATGTTGTGAGCCACATAGTCAAATGCTTTAGTGTAGTCAATGAAGCAGAAGTAGATGTTTTCTGGAATTCCCTTAGTTTTTCTATGGTCCAGTGGATGTTGGCAATTTGATCTCTGTTCCTCTGCCTTTTCTAAATCCAGCCTGTACATCTGGAAGTTCTTAGTTCATGTACTGTTGAAGTGTAGCTTGATGGGAGAATTACCTTGCTAGTATGTGAAATGAGTACAATTGTGCAGCAGTTTGGGCATTCTTTGGCATTGCCCTTCTTTGGGATTGGAATGAAAACTGACCTTTTCCAGTACTGTGGGCACTGCCGAGTTTTCCAAATTTGCTGGCGTATTGAGTGTAGCACTTTAACAGCATCATCTTTTAGGACTTGTAATAGCTCAACTGGAATTCCATCACCTCCAAGAGCTTTGTTCGTAGTAATGCTTCCTAATGCCCATTTGATTTCACACTTCAGGATATCTGGCTCTAGGTGAGTGATCACACCATCATTGTTATCCGGGTCATTCAGAGTTGTTTTTTTTTTTTTTAACAGTTCTGTGATTTCTTGCCACCTCTCCTTTATCTCTTCTGCTTCTGATAGGTCCATACCACTTCTGTCCTTTATTGTGCCCATCTTTGCATGAAATTCATACTTGGTATCTCTAATGCTCTTGAAGTGATCTCTAGTCTTTCCCATTTTATTGTTTTCCTGTCTTTCTTTACATTGTTCACTTAAGAAGGCTTTTTTATCTCTCATTGCTATTCTTGGGAACTCTTCATTCAGATGGCTATGTCTTTACTTTTCTCCTTTACCTTTCACTTCTCTTCTTTTCTCAGCTGTTTGTAAGGCCTCCTCAGACAAGCAGTTTGCCTTGTTGCATTTATTTTTCTTGATGGTTTTGGTCACCGACTCCTGTATAGTGTTATGAACTTCCATCCATAGTCCTTCAGGCACTCTGTGTATAAGATCTAATCCCTTGAATCTATTTGTTCATTTGTATAATTTAAAAAATTCTTTTGACTACATACCCAGATATAAGACTGTTGGATCAAATGATAGTTCTGTTTTTAGTTTTTTAGGACCCTCCATAGTATTTTCCACGGTGACTATACCATTTTGCATTCTCGACAGAAGTGTGCTAATGTCCTAATTTATCCACCTTCTTCCCAGCACTTGTTGTTGTAGTTTTTGTTTTGTTTTTTGATAATAGCCATCTAAATAGGTGTGAGGTGACATCTCATTGTGTGTCTGACTTTAATTTCCCTGATTATTAGTGATGTTGTTGTTCAGTCATGGCAGACTCTTTGCGGCCCTGTGGCCTGCAGCAAACCAGGCCTTCCTGTCCTGCCCAACCTCCCAGAGTTTGCTCAAACTCATGTTCACTGCATCAGTGATGCCCTCCAACCATCTCATCCTCTGCCATCCCCTTCTCCTGCCTTCAATCTTTCCCAGGATCAGGGTCTTTTCCAATGAGTAAACTCTTTGCATCAGGTGGCCAAAGTCTTGGCCACTTCAGCTTCAGCATCAGACCTTCCAATGAATATGCAGGGTTGATCCCCTTTAGGATGGACTGGTTTGATCTTGCAGTTCAAGGGACTCTCAAGAGTCTTCTCCAACACCACAGTCCAAAAGCATCAATTCTTCACCATTTGTAAGTTTTCCTTGAAGAAATGCTTATTTAAGTCCTTAGCCCATTTTAAACTTGGTTATTGAAATTTTTCTTTTTTTAGTTTTATAGGAGTATATATTTTGACAAGTAATCTGTTGTTGCATATATGGTTTGCAAATATTTTCTCCCATTCCGTATGTTACCATTTAGTTGTTTGTTTTGCTATAGAGAAGCTTTTTAGTTTAACGTAGTCCAACTTTCTTATTTTTGTTGCCTGATCTTTCAGTGCCATATCCCAGAAATTATTGTTTAGACTAGCATGAAGCTTTTCCTCTATATTTTCTTCTAGAAATTGTTATAGTTTTGGATCTCATATTTAAGCCTTTAATACATTTTAAGTTGATTTTTGCATATAATATAAAGGTCCAGTTTCACTGTTTTGTACATGGATATCCACTTTACACAACAGAGTTTGTTGAAGATGCTATCCTTTCTCCACTGTATTTTATCAGAACCCTTGTCAAAGATCTGTTGGCTGTATATGTGTGTGTTTATTTCTGAGCTCTCTATTCTGTTCCATCAGTCTATATGTCTATCTTATGCAAGCGCCATAATGTTCTGATTACTGAAGCTGTGTAATATATTTAAAATCAGGAGGTGTGATGTCTCCAGCTTTTCTCTTCTTTCTCAAAATTTCTTGAGCTATTAGTGTTCTTTTGTGGTTCCATATAAATTTTCAAATTTTTAACAATTTCTATGAAAAATGCCATTGGGATTTTGATATAGATCATTTTGGGTAGTATGGACATTTAAAAAATATTTTCTGTCAACCCACGGCCACAGAATATTGTTCCATTTGTTTGTGTTTTCCTTAACTTCTTCCATTAATAGTTTGTACTTTTCAGCATACAGCTCTCACCCCTCCCCAGTTAAGTTTATTCTCAAGAGTTTTATTCTTTTTAGTGTCATTGTAAGTGGGATTATTTTCCTAATTTGTTTTCCAGACAACTGATTTTTGTATATTGATTATGTGTCCTATAACATTACTAAATTTATGTTTTAGTTCTAAGAGTTTTAGATGTAGTCTTCGGGGTTTCCTACGTATAAGACTATTTCAACTGCAAACATGAAAGATTTTACTTTTCCTTTCTGATTTGAGTGCCTTTTACTGCTTTTCCTTGCCTACTTGATCTGGCTTGGACTTCTAGTACTATGTTGAATAGAAGTGCTGAGAGTAGGCATTCTAGCCTGGTTTCTAATCTTAGGGAAAAAGCTTTCAGTTTTCACTGTTGAGTATGTTACCTATGGGATTTTCATATATATACTCTATTTTGTTCAGGCACTTTCCATCTATTTCTAGCTTATTGAGAGTTTTTATTTTTAAAGGGTGTTGAATTTTATCAAATGCTTTTTCTGCATCTATTGAGATGACAGTGTGATTTTAATCTTCTATTCCCTTAATGTAACATATCACATTAATTAATTTTCGTATGTTGAACCATCCTTGCATCCCAGAGATAAATTCCTTTTGGTCATGATGTATGATCCTTCTAATATACTGTTGAACTCAGTTTGTTAGTATTTTGTTAGGGATTTTTGTATCTGTGTTCATCCATAAAACATATTAAAAATACATCCCATCTTTGCATTCCAATCATGCACAAATAGGATTTTTTTTTTTTCCTAGTGGTGTCTTTGTCTAGCTCTGGTATCAGCATAATGTGGGCCTCAAAATGATTTTGGAAGTACTCTGTTCTCTTCAGTTTTTGAGAAGAAATTGAAAATGATCGACATTAACTAATCTTTAAATATTTGGTCAAATTACAGCAAAACCATCTGATTTTGGGTTTTTATTTGGCTGGTAGTTTGTGATTACCAACGCAATCTCTAAATTAGTAATAGATCTGTTCAGATTTTCTGTTTCTTCATAAATGTGATCAGATTATATGTTTCTAGTAATTTGTCTATTTATTCAAGGTTATTCAGTTCGTTAGCATGTAATTTGCTGTATTACGTAAGTTTTGGAGTATTGTGTTGTTCTTTTAATCTTGAGATATTTTCTATTTCTCTTGTTCATTTCTTCTCCGACTTTATGATTATTTAAGAGTATGTTGTTTAATTTTCACATATTTGTGGATTTTCCAGTCTTCCTTCTGGAAAGTTATTGATTTCTAGTTTCAGCTGTCACAGTCAAAAAGGTATTTGTTGTGATTTCAGTCTTCTTAGGTTTGTTGAGATTGTTTTGGACCTAACTGTGATCTATCCCACAGAAAGATCTATACACACTTAAGAATGCGTATTCTGTTACTGTTTGGTGCATTGTTCTGTGTATATCTCTTGGTCCATTGGTAAATAGTATTAGCCAAGTCCTCTGTTTCCTTACGATCTTCTATCTGTATAGTCTATCTACAGTTAACAGTGGGATATTGAAGTCTCCTACTATCTTTGTATTGATGTCTATTTCCCCCCTTAGTTCTGTCACTGCTTGCTTTATATATTTAGATATTCTGATGTTGGGCGCATATATAATTGTGTTAAAGCTTCCTGGGATTGACCCTTTTATCGTTATATAATGTTCTCCTTTATTTATTGTGGCAGTTTTTGAGAGTTTAAACTTAAGTTCACATTTATTTTGTCTCATTAAAGTATAGCCCCAACTGCTGTCTTTTAGTTACTGTTTGCATGGAATATCTATTTTTTAAAATCTCTTTGCTTTCAGCATATCTGTGTTCTTAAATCTAAAGTGAGTTTTTTGTGGATGACATATAGCTGGGTCTTAAAAATATTTTTTTACGTTTAGAAAATATTTTAACATTTTGTGTGTGTGGTGGGGTCTTTTTTTTTTAAACTCATTCATCACTTTATACCTTTTGATTAGATGTTTTAATTCATTTACACTTAAACTAACTATTGATAGAAAGGATTTGCTATTACTGTTTTGTTGTTTTCTGTTAGTTTTATAGTTATTTTCCTGTCTTTTTCTCTCTGCCTTCCTTTATATTTTATCAAGTTTTTGTACTGATATGATTTGCTTCTTTTTTACTCTTTTGTTTTTTTTATACTTAACAGCAATTTTAATACTTTTTTACATAAGATCATATTAAGGAATACATAGATTTATGAAGAAACTTTGAAACAGACCGACAAAAATAGCTGCAAGCAACTCAGTTGCATATACTGAGTACTAAGTAAAGCAGGATTTTAAAAACTGCAGTATAATAAACAATGAATAAATGTGTAAAGTATATTCTTTTTCTACATTGGTAAAAAATCAATAGTTATCATCATAGTTCTCCCCAGCAAAAATAAAGAAAAGTTAATGGGTATTTTCTACTATTTTCTACATAATGAATAATTACAGTATGTGCCCCCCAATTTCAACATGTATATTTAATTGTTCAGTAATACTGAATCTCTATCAGGAATGCTGAATCTCTATCAGGCATGGTCTGTGTCACAGTCTACCAAAGTTCATTAGGTAAAAAGTGAAGAGTACATATACATATAAATGCACAATGGAGTTGATAATTATATAAATAAGTAAAATATAAACCTCTTTTTAAAATGTACTAGTATATGTAGTTTGACAATTCAATTCTAATCCAAATATGAAACAGTTTTTGCGAAATCACAGTGGTATGGAAGAACAACACTTCAGGTTTAGAGAAACTTCAATTAAGTAATCAGCTGAATTAATTAATTTGATTAGTATTTATTGTAACTTACTCCATTTTCAGATTAAAGGACAGGAATACTAATACAAGACCTCATCTAACTATATGCAGATATAATTCCCTTAATTGCATTTAAGATAATGCATGATTAATAACTCTTCCCAAAGATAAAATAGACAGGAACCACTTAACCTTAAAAAAGGACATCTAATTTAAAAAAATTAAAAGAAAAAAATATTATGACCAACACACTTATAACCCTTAATAAGATCAGCAATTTTAAAAAGTTTGATTTTTAAAATAAATTTATTTATTTTAATTGGAGGTTAATTACTTTACAATATTGTATTGGTTTTCCCATATATCACCATGTATCTGCCACAGGTATACATGTGTTCCCCATCCTGAACTCCCCTCCCACGTCCCTCCCCATACCATCCCTCTGGGTCATCCCAGTGCACCAGCCTCAAGCATCCAGTACCACACATTAAACCTGGACTGGTGACTCGTTTCATATATGATATTATATAAGTTTCAATGCCATTCTCCCAAATCATCCCACCCTTGCCCTCTCCCACAGAGTCCAAAAGACTGTTCCATACATCTGTGTCTCTTTTGCTATCTCGCATACAGGGTTATCATTACCATCTTTCTAAATTCCATATATATATGTTAGTATACTGTATTGGTGTTTTTCTTTCTGGCTTACTTCACTCTGTATAATCGGCTCCAGTTTCATCCACCTCATTAGAACTGATTCAAATGTATTCTTTTTAATGGCTGAGTAATACTCCATTGTGTATATGTACCACAGCTTTCTTATCCATTCATCTGCTGATGGACATCTAGGTTGCTTCCATATCCTGGCTATTACAAACAGTGCTGCGATGAACATTGAGGTACATGAGTCTCTTTCCATTCTGGTTTCCTTGGTGTGTATGCCCAGCAGTGGGATTGCTGGGTCATAAAGCAGTTCTATTTGCAATTTTTTAAGGAATCTCCACACTGTTCTCCATAGTGGCTGTACTAGTTTGCATTCCCACCAACAGTGTAAGAGGGTTCCCTTTTCTCCACACCCTCTCCAGCATTTATTTCTTGTAGACTTTTGGATCACAGCAATTCTGACTGGTGTGAAATGGTACCTCATTGTGGTTTTGATTTGCATTTCTCTGATAATGAGTGATGTTGGGCATCTTTTCATGTGTTTGTTAGCCATCTGTATGTCTTCTTTGGAGAAATGTCTATTTAGTTCTTTGGCCCATTTTTTGATGGGTCGTTTATTTTTCTGGAATTGAGCTGTAGGTGTTGCTTGCATATTTTGAGATTAGTTGCTTGTCAGTTGCTTCAAAAATTAGAAATGAAAAAGAAGTTACAATGAACACCAAAGAAATAGAAAGGGTCATGAGATACAATAACCAATTTATGCCAATAAAATGGATAACCTGGAAGAAATGGCCAAATCCCTAGAAAATCACAGTTTCCTAAGACTGAACCAGGATGGAATAGAAAATATCAATAGACCAATCATAACTTCTGAAATTGAAACTGTGACTAAAACAGCTTCCCATGAATGAAAGTCCAGAATCAGATGGCTTCACAGGTGAATTCTATCAAACAGAAAAGAGTTAACCCCTTTCTGTCTGAACTGTTCCAAAAAATTGAGGAAGAAATACTCCAAAACTCATTCTATATGGCCACCACTACCCTGACACCAAAAACAAAGACACCACACATACAAAAATGGAAATTACAAGTCAGCATTACTGATGAACATAGATGCAAAAGTCCTCAACAAATACTAGCAATCCAAATCCCACAATATATTAAAAGGACCATATACCATGATCAAGAGGAATTTATCCCAGAGATGCAAAGTTTTTTTTTTTATATCTGCAAATCAATCAGTGTGACACACCAAATTATATTCAACAGTGAAAAGCTGAAACCATTTCCTCTAAGATCAGGAAGAAGACAAGCATGTCTACTCTCATCACTTTTATTCAACACAGTCTTGGGAGTCCTAGCCAATCAGAAGGAAAAGAAGTAAAATGAATACAAATTGGAAAAGAAAAAGTAAATTGTTACTGTTTGCAGATGACATACTATGCATAGCAGACACTAAAGATGCTATCAGAAAATTAGTAGAGTGCATCATGAATTCAGAAAGTTGCAGGATACAACTTGCACTTCCTAGGTGGCGCTAGTGGTAAAGAACCTGCCTGCCAATGCTGAAGATTCAAGAGATACAGGTTTGATCCCTTAGTAGGCTGTCTAGGTTTGTCATAGCTTTTCTTCCAAGGAGCAAGTGACTTTTAATTTCATGGCTGTAGTCACCATCTGCAGTGATTTCAGAGCCTAAGAAAATGAAGTTTGTCATTTTTCCCTTTGTTGTCCCATCTATTTACCATGAAGTGATGGGACCAGATGCCATGATCTTCACTTTCTGAATATTGAGTTTTAAGCGAACTTTTTCACTCTCCTCTTTCACTTTCATCAAGATCTCTTTAGTTCCTGTTTGCTTTCTGCCATAAGGGAGGTGGCATCTGCATATCTGAGGTTATTGATATTTCTCCCGGCAATCTTGATTCCAGTTCAGTTCAGTTCAGTTCAATCACTCAGTCATGTCCGACTCTTTGCGACCCCATGAATCGCAGCACGCCAGGCCTCCCTGTCCATCACCATCTCCCGGAGTTCACTCAGACTCACATCCATTGAGTCTGTGATGCCATCCAGCCATCTCATCCTCGGTCGTCCCCTTCTCCTCTTGCCCCCAATCCCTCCCAGCATCAGAGTCTTTTCCAATGAGTCAACTCTTTGCATGAGGTGGCCAAAGTACTGGAGCTTCAGCTTTAGCATCATTCTTTCCAAAGAAATCCCAGGGTTGATCTCCTTCAGAATGGACTGGTTGGATCTCCTTGCAGTCCAAGGGACTCTCAAGAGTCTTCTCCAACACCATAGTTCAAAAGCATCAATTCTTTGGCGCTCAGCCTTCTTCACAGTCCAACTCTCACATCCATACATGACCACGGGAAAAACCATAGCCTTGACTAGACGGACCTTAGTCGGCAAAGTAATGTCTCTGCTTTTGAATATACTATCTAGGTTGGTCATAACTTTTCTTCCAAGGAGTAAGCGTCTTTTAATTTCATGGCTGCAGTCACCATCTGCAGTGATTTTGGAGCCCAAAAAAATAAAGTCTGACACTGTTTCCACTGTTTCCCCATCTATTTCCCATGAAATAGACGGATGCCATGATCTTCATTTTCTGAATGTTGAGTTTTAAGCCAACTTTTCGCTCTCCTCTTTCACTTTCATCAAGAGGCTTTTAGCTCCTCTTCACTTTCTGCCATAAGGGTGGTGTCATCTGCATATCTGAGGTTATTGATATTTCTCCCAGCAATCTTGATTCCAGCTTGTGTTTCTTCCAGTCCAGGGTTTCTCATGATGTACTCTTCATATAAGTCAAATAAGCAGGGTGACAATATACAGCCTTGACGTACTCCTTTTCCTATTTGGAACCAGTCTGTTGTTCCATGTCCAGTTCTAACTGCTGCTTCCTGACCTATATACAGATTTCTCAAGAGGCAGGTGAGGTGGTCTGGTATTCCCATCTCTTTCAGAATTTTCCACAGTTTATTGTGATCCACATAGTCAAAGGCTTTGGCATAGTCAATAAAGTAGAAAGACTAGAGATCTCTTTAAGAGAATTAGAGATACCAAGGGAACATTTCATGCAAAGATGGGCTTGATAAAGGACAGAAATGGTATGGACCTAACAGAAGCAGAAGATATTAAGAAGAGGTGGCAAGAATACATGGAAGAACTGTACAAAAAGATCTTCATGACCCAGATAATCATGATGTGATCACTAATCTAGAGCCAGACACCTTGGGATGTGAAGTCAAGTGGGCCTTAGAAAGCATCACAATGAACAAAGCTAGTGGAGGTGATGGAATTCCAGTTGAGCTGTTTGAAATCCTGAAAGATGATGCTGTGAAAGTGCTGCACTCAATATGTCAGCAAATTTGGAAAACTCAGCAGTGGCCACAGGACTGGAAAAGGTCAGTTTTCATTCCAATCCCAAAGAAAGGCAATGCCAAAGAATGCTCAAACTACCGCACAATTGCACTCATCTCACATTCTAGTAAAGTAATGCTCAAAATTCTCCAAGCCAGGCTTCAGCAATACATGAAACATGAACTTCCAGATGTTCAAGCTGGTTTTAGAAAAGGCAGAGGAACCAGAGATCAAATTGCCAACATCCGCTGGATCATGGAAAAAGCAAGAGAGTTCCAGAAAACATCTATTTCTGCTTTATTGACTATGCCAACGCCTTTGACTGTGTGGATCATAATCTTGATTCCAGTTTGTGCTTTATCCAGCCTGGCATCTCACATGATGGACTCTGCAAGATGTACTTGCAGAGTACATCATATTTAACTCTTGCAAATTAAATAGAAAGATGACAATATACAGCATTGATGTACTCATTTCCCAATTTTGAACCATTCCTTTTTCCATGTCTGGTTCTAACTGTTGATTCTTGACTTGTATACAGATTTTTCAGACACAGGAAGGTTTTCTGGTATTCCCATCTCTTTCAGAATTTCCCACAGTTTGTTGTGATCCACATAGTCAAAGGCTTTAGCATAGTCAATAAAGCAGAAGTAGATGTGTGGTGTTTTTTTTTTTTTTAATTCTTTTGCTTTTTCTATGATCCAACAAATTTGGCATTTTGACCTGTTGTTCCCCTGCCTTTTCTAAATCCAGCCTGAACATCTAGAAGTTCTCAGTTCACATACTGTTGAAGCCTAGCTTGGAGAATTTTGAGCATTACTTTGCTAACGTGTGAAATGAGGCAGTTGTGCGGTAGTTTGAACATTCTTTGGCATTGCCCTTCTTTGGAATTGGAATGAAAACTGACCTTTTCCGGTCCTGTGGCCACTGCTGAGTTTTCCAAATTCCCTGGCATATTGAGTGCAACACTTTCACAGCATCAACTTTTAGGATTTGAAATAGCTCAATTGGATTTCCAACACCTCCACAAGCTTTGTTCGTAGTGATGCTTCCTAAGGCCCACTACACTTTGCACTCCAGAATTTCTGGCTCTAGGTGAGTGATCACACCATCATGGTTATCTGAGTCATGAAAATCTTTTTTGTATAGTTCTTCTGTGTATTCTTGCCACCTCTTCTTAATATCTTCTGCTTCCGTTAGGTCCATACAATTTCTTCTTTATTGTGCCCATCTTTGAATGAAATGTTCCCTTGGTATTTCTAATTTTTTGAAGAGGTCTCTAGTCTTTCCCATTCTGTTCTTTTCCTCTATCTCTTTGCATTGATCACTGAGGAAGTCTTTCTTCTCTCTCCTTGCTGGTCTTTGGGACCCTGCATTCAGATGGATATATCGTTCCTTTGCCTTTTGCTTGTCTTCTTTTCTCAGCTATTTGTAAGGCCTCCTCAGACAATCATTTTGCATTTTTGTATTTCTTCTTCTTGGGAATGGTTTTGATCATCGCCTTCTGTACAATGTTACAGATGTCCGTCGATAGTTCTGCAGACACTCTATCTATCAAGATATTGCCAACCCTATAATCCTTTCCCACAAGAGTCCCCAGTCAACTACTGAGGTTTCCTAGCACTTTAGAAATAAAGATAATTATAGTTAGAAATAGCATTCCTGAGCCCTCATTATCTGCCACCATATTTACAAATTATACTAACTCTCCCATGTAATCACTGCAATATGTAACACCATTACTACCTGTTTACATAGCTTAGAAAATTAGGGTTTAGAGAGACTAAGTAAATTGCCTGAGGCCACCTAGCAATTAAATTCAGAATCTAGAAATAGCACCAGGCAATTTAATGCCAGAGCCCACATGCTTAATCACTATGGTGCTCAGTGCTTTGCAGTAAGAAAAAATGCATTATCATTCTCCCGCAAGCTCCATGGAGACAAGCCCATAGACTGTGAGCATTCTCAAATGCTCTGCAGAGAAACTTTAAATACAAACCAGGCCATTGTTTGAAAAAATAAGAAATCTCACATATCATGCTCTTATTATGCCCCACATGTGTATCCTTGTATAGAATATATGTAACTAGCCTCCGTGCAGATACTCTCTCCCTGTTTCTCTACCTCTTTCTAGATGGCTTTTCTGGAATCATCTGTTCCTAACTATGTGGGGGAAAAGAAGGCTTGCTTCTAAAGTACACCTATGAGAGAATGTGCTATAGGCCAATTTTCCAGGTTCACCTTGCTTGGGCATCTGCTCGTTGGATAGCTTCTACCTGCCTAGAACTTCTCAGTAGGCTGTTTGGTGAGCCCTGGGGACGAGGGTGGGGGGACAGTACAGGGTAGGGCAAACCATGCTTTACTTAAAAGGAACAAAGTTCACTGCTGTTCCATTAACTTTCAAAGTATCACTGCCCAACATAAGTACAAGAAATAGACTTAATCAAGCAACTACTGAAAAATAACTACAGAAAACTGCAACATAGCAGACAACAACTTAACATTTGACACTAAATATAATTGATTCTAAGAATTCAAGGAAAAGGTAAGCCCTTCTGGGATGTATTCTCATAGGCGTATTCATTTTTGGTCTTAAGGTCTTCCTCTTTTGTCTCAGAAAGATATCTTCCTCTTCATTTTCAAACAATAAATCCTCAGCCAAGTTCAGGAAAATCTTATTGTCTGACCATTGAATCTTTTTCTGAGAATCCACTCCATGTCAATAACCTATGACAATGCATTTTTCAAGGGACCCAGTTCCTACTCTGCAGACACAGTGGGTGGGTGAGGCAGCCTTCGGTGCCCAGGTGTGAGCCTCCTGCACCCCACCCTGGAGGGATCTGGTGATGTGTCACCACCTGTTTCTGTGGCCTTCCACATGTGCTCCAAGTCTCTTGCTCTAATCCTTGCACAGATGTCTGTCTCTCCTTTCCCCTTTCCTACTGTGCAGACATACCTCTGACCTTCATATAACTTCAAGGACAAATAATATCTCAGTAGATTGTGTAAACAACTGTAAGACAAAGGCAACTGCCTTCTTGTGGGGCACATCACTAGTGGCATTCTTCTATTTGCTGATGAAGGATAGTAATACAAAGATTTCCTTGTGGAGCCTTGTCCACAAAGTGATACAGAGCACTTCCGCTTGCTCATTCTCTTCCTGTCTCCTCTTCAGGGTATGATAAATATAATCTATTACAGAATTAAGCCAACAGACTCCTCTTCCAAGATGCTGCCACAATTCCTGAGGAGACTGAGCTATATTATTTTATTTAATAATATTGCTTTTCTTGCTAGTACCAGGCTCTGAGGCTACAATTTTGGAAAACAAGACATATCAAAAAGTCCCTATGCTGTCATCATTGGAAGAGGATATACTTTAATTTTACTAGGAGGTTAAGAAGCTGTATGATAAAAATAGCAGACTTTTGTTTCAGAGTGACAGGGATTGAATCTTCTTCCTATTATAAACAGAGAGAGCTTTTTTTGTTAAATAGGTCCATAGCAAGGTGGCTGACTCACTGACCATGATCTCATCTATAGACGTAGATCTCTACCCATGGGGAATGAGCAATAGTTTTGTTTGGCTTGGTCCTGTCACCAGCATCATACACCAAGGAACTCAAAAGTAGTCCTGCTTACTCTGTATTTGGTAATAGACACACAGTCCTTGGTTCCAGCTGTGGATCCTGAAGTAACCTCTTGGCTATGTCTGGGAGCCCCTGGAGATAAACCCATCAAACTGGGTCAGACTGTGGACACTGAAAGGAACTTGTAATGGGGTAAAAAGGCCATTAGACAAAGAAGTAACATTATATTCATTAGTGAAAAGATGGAAGTGTTTCTTATAAAATCAGGAAGAAGACAGGGATGCTCACTCTTGCCACTTACATTAAACATAGTATCAGGAATCCTACCCAGAGCAATTAGTCAGGAAAAGAAATAAAAAGCACCCAAATCAGAAAGAAAGAAGTAAAATTGTATCAATTTTCAAGTGACATTACCTTATTTATAGGAAACTCTAAAGACTCCACCAAAGAACTTTTAGAATAAATGAAGTCAGTAAAGTTGCAGGATATAAAACAACATACATAAAATCAGTTGATTTTCTATATATAGCAAAAATAACTGAATGAGCAATAAAGAAAAAAATCCCATTTACAGTAGAATCATAAACAATAAAGTAATTGTTATCATTTGCAATTATGTTTGTTATGATTACAAGAGCATATATTCTTAGAAAAAAATAGTGGTATATAGGACATCCCAGCTTCCCCCAATGAATATCAGTGATTAGAGAGCTATCCACAAACAAAAGACAGCACCTGGAGACCCATATATTCCACTTAGGAAGTTTTAGGGACACCACAGAACAACACACACACACACACACAAAACAGAGTAATTGCACAAGAAGAAAGTACAACTTCATTTTGTCTGTGTCACCCTATATCACAAACTGGCACTGTCCAGCACCAAGAAGGAACTCCTCCCCTTGAAGGAATTTCTCTCATCAGGAAAGGAAGAGTGAGATGGGTGACCAGCTTCTCTAGCTCTTACAGGATACTGCATTAATGTCTAGCTTTGGTTTCACCCCACCCAGATAAGCAAAGAGCTGGCCAGGAACAAGAAAGTAAAGCAGAGGCTCTTATTAGCAAACACGTAGCAAGACTGTTTATCAATTCACAAAGACCTGCTCTGCAGACAAAGGAGCAGCTTCTGCAACTGACAGTCAGGGGTTAGCTACAAAGATCTCACCAGTTGCCCCACAGGTATTTACGTTTTGAATGCCAGTTTTACCTCAGTGCCTCTCTCCTCCTTCCCCAACCAATACTCTCTCTCTCTCATACCCTTCACACTTTGACTGGAGGCCAGGCCCACACTGACAGCTGTCCAAGCTCTCTGTGGTTATGCAAGTATAAATGTCAGACACTGAGGCCTCTCCCTGTCCCCCACTAGAGCCTGGGAGCTATGCTGGCAACTAGCTCAGCCTCCTTTAGCTGTGCAAGTGCAAGAACCCAGCACAGTGCCTCCTATGCTCCTTACTCCCACCAGCAGGTCCATGCTTGGGGCTCGCACAGCAAGCTGTGCCACTGTCCTGATGCCCAAAACTGGCCTCGATCACAGCAGGAGTGAGGAGACAACACAGCCATGAGTAAACCCATCAACAACCAGGGCTCACACAGCAGTGCATGGGATTGCAGATACACAAGGCCAAATATAAAGTTATACGAGGATTTTTAACTGCACAGCACGGGGAGTACCCCAACCCCTGCATTGTACAAAAGTCAACTGTAGAGGTGCAAAAATTCTCAACAAAGTATTAACAAACCAAATTTAACGGCACATTAAAAGAACCATTTACCATAATTAAGTGGATTTCATTCCTAGGATGCAAGGATAGTTTAGCATAGGAAAAAATCAATGTGATAACCTGCATTAACAAAGTGAAGGATAAAAATTATTTAATCATCTTAGTAGATGCAATAAAAGCACTTAACAAAGTATAAAAATCCTTTAATGATAAGAACTCTCAACAAAATAGGTATAGAAAAAAGCTACCTCAACAAAATAAAGGCTATATGTGACAAACTCACAGCCTGTATTTATTATACTCTGTGGTAAAATGTTGAATACTTATCTAAGATCAGAAATAAAACAAGCATGCCCACTCTCACACTCCTATTCAACAGAGTACTGGAAATCTTAGCCAGAGAAATTGGGAAAGAAAAAGAAATAAAAGACTTCCAAACAGGAAAGAAAGAAAAAATAAAATTGCTTTCTTTTTTTTTTTTTTTTTGCAGATTATAGGATCTTACATATAGAAAATCCCAAAGACTCCACAAAACACTGCTAGAACTAGTCAAAACGTCAATAGGGTTTCAGGATGCAAAATCAACATATAGAAAAGCACTTGAATATATATAACAGTATATTCAACTATCAATAGAATGTCTGAAAAAGAAAGAAAGAATCCCAGCCACATACCATCAAAAACAATAAAATACTTAGGAATAAATCTAACCAAGAAAGTGAAATTCTTTGAATTGTAAACTACAAGACTTTGATAGAAGAAATTAAGGACAAAACAAATGGAAAATATTTTTTGTTCATGGATTAGAGGAATTAATGTAAACATATTAGCAATATTGATTAGATTTAGATTTATTAGATTGGTTAAATTTATTCTAACCAAGAATAAGATTGCTTCTCCCCTGGAGAAGGAAATGGCAAACCACTCCAGTATTCTTGCCTGGGAAATCCCATGGACAGAAGGAGACTGGAGGGCTACAATCCTTGGGGTTGCAAAAGAGTCATACGTGACTTAGTGGCCAAGCAACAGCAATAGCATATCTATATCACCCAAGTTATCTATAGATTCAATGTACTTCCAGTGGCATTTTTCACAGAAATAGAAAAACCAATCTTAAAATTTGTATGGAGCCACATACCCCAAACAGCCAAAACAATCCTAAGAAAGAAGACAAAGTTGGAGATATCTCACTTCCTGATTGCAAATTATACTACAAAGCTACTTTAGCCGAAGCAGAATGCTTGGAACAGATTTGAGAGCCCAGAAATGAATCTTTTCGTATTTAGCCAACTAATATTGACAAAGCAGCCAAGGATACTCAATGGGAGAAGTGTCTTTTCAATAAATGGTGTTGGGAAAACTGGATAACCACATGGAAAAGATTAAAATTGGCCTCCTACCTCTCTCCACTCACAAAAAAATGCACTCAAAATGGATTAAAGACTTAAATTTAAGTTCTGAAACCATAAATGTTCTAGAAAAAAATGAAAAGAGTCTCCTTGGCATTGGTATAACCAGTGATTTACTGAATGTGATACCACAATCAGCAAAAGCAAAAACCAATAAGTGGAATCACATTAAACTAAAAAGATTCTACACGTAAAACAATCAACAAAATGAAAAGGCAATCAATAGAATAGGAGAAAATGTTTGTAAATTATATATATGATAAAGAGTTCTTTATATATCTTAGATATATTTATATATATATAATATATATATATTTCAAGAGCAAAAAATCTAACACAGTTGTTTTAAAAAAAATGGGAGAGGAACTGAATAGTTTTCCAAGGAAGAGGTGCAAATGACCAATAGGTGCATGTACAGATTCTCAACATTGCTAATCACTAGGCAAATACAAAACAAAGGCACAATGAGATATCACCTAAAACAGTTAGAATGGCTTTCATTAAAAAGAAAAGAAATAGCAAGTATTGGTGAGGGTGTGTAGCAAAGGAAATCCTAGTGCCTGGTTGGTGGGAATGTAAATTGGTACAACCACTATGAAAAAGATGGAAGTCCTCAAAAACTTAAAAATAGAACTGCCATATGACCCATCAATTCCACTCTTGCGTATATATCCAAAGAAATTGAAATCAGGAGCTTATAGAGGTATCTGCCCTCACATGTTCTTGAAGCAATATTCACAATAACAAAGTCATGGAAGCAATGTAAGTGGCCTTCAACAGATGATTGCATAAAGAAGACAGACACAGGCATAGACAGACAGACAGATACAGACACAGACACACATATATGGAATATTGTATGGAATATTATTCAGCCCTGAGGAAGAAGGATATCTTGCCACTTGCAACAACTTGGGTGGA
This sequence comes from Ovis aries, assembly GCF_016772045.2. Lineage (NCBI taxonomy): Eukaryota > Metazoa > Chordata > Mammalia > Artiodactyla > Bovidae > Ovis > Ovis aries. The sequence continues at coordinate 4,181,945 of NC_056059.1, forward strand.
CCTTGAAGGTATTATGTTAAGTGAAATTAATCAAAGACAAATACTTTGTGATAATCACTTATATGTAGGATCAAAAAAAAAAAAACATAAACTCACCGGAAGAGTAGAGTAGTGCTTATGTGAAGTTAGTGAGTAGTGGAAAAGGGGAGATATTACTCAAACGATGCAAACCTCCAGTTGTAAGAATAATAACTTTGGCGATCCAATGTACAGCATGGTTATCATAGCTAAAAATACTGTATCATATACTAGAATGCTGTTAAGAGAGTAAATCTTAAATATTCTCACAAAAGAAAAGAGATGATAACTATATGATGGAATTGCAGTAGTAGCTAATTATATGGTAGTAATCATTTTTCAATCTATAAATTAATCAAGTAAACATGTAAACTTACACAATGTTCCATGTTAGGTATATGTCAATAAAGCTGGGGGGGCGTGGCAAATAAAATACCTATGAATACATTTAACCAAAAAATGAAAGATCTGCACGCTGAAACTATAAGATATTGATTAAAAAAAATTGAAGACACAAATAAATGAAAATATGAATAGTCCATAGTCATGGAGCAGAACACCAAAATGCCCATGCCACCTAAAGTCATCTATAAATACAATGCAATTCCTATCTAAATTCCAATGACACTTTTTACAGAAATAAAAGTAGCAATCCCCAAACTCATATGAAACCACAAAAGACCCTGAATAGCCAAAGCAATCTTGAATGAGAACAAAGCTGGAGACATTACACTTCCTGATTTCAAATTATATTACAAAGATTTGGAGCGCACCAAAATTGCAACTAACGGTTAAACAACCATCAACAGGAGGACACCGGAACACACCAAAAAAAGATATCCTATGATAAAAGGCAAAGAAGCAGCAGCAATGAGATGGTAGGATGGGTGCAATCATGATAAAATCAAATCCCATACCTGTTGGGTGGGCGAGCCACAAACTGGAGACAAATAATACCAAAGAAATTCTCCCACTGTTGTGAAGGTCCTGAGTGCCATGTCAGGCTTGTCAGTCTGGGAATTCAATGGAGTGAATGGGAATCCTCAGGGAACCTGCCTTTGAAAGCCAGCAGCATTTTATTACAGGACTTCCAGAATACTGGGGGAAACAGACATCACTCTTGGAGGGCACAAACAAAATATAGTGTGCACAAAAACCCCGGGCAAAGGAGCAGTGACCTCACAGGAGACTGAACTTGCTAGTGTTGGAGTGTCTCCTGTGGAAGCATGGGTCAGCAGTTGCTTGCCACAGGGATGGGGCGCTGGAAGTAGGAGTCCAGCAAGGCATCCCTTGGCCTAAGGCCTTCTGGAAATTGCCACTAACCCTACCATAGAGCCCATAGACACCAGGGCTAGGTAACCTCAGGCTAAACAACTAACAAGGGGGGAGCACAACCCCACCCATCAACAGACAATTGGATTAAAGTTTTGCTGAGCACAGCCCTGCCAACCAGAGAAAGATCCAGTTTTTCCCACTGCCAGTCTCTCCCATCAGAAGGCTTACACAAACCTCTTAACCTCCTCCATCAGAGGGCAGATAGAAGAAGCAAGAAGAGCACAATCCCACAGCAGCTAGAACAAAAGCCACATTATAGAAAGCTAATCAGGATGAAAAAACAGAAAGTTATGTTCCAGATGAAGGAGCAAGATAAAACCCCAGAAAATCAACTAAATGAAGTGGAGATAGGCAACCTTCCAGAAAAAGAATTCAGAATAACGATAGTGAAGATGATCTAGGATCTTGGGAAAATAATGGAGAGGATGCAATAAATGTTTACCAAAGACCTACAAGAACTAAAGAACAAAGAGAGATAAATAATACACTAGGAAGAAATAACAGAGAATAACTGAGGCAGAAGAATGTATAAATGACCTGGAGGACAGAATGATGGAAATCGTTGCTGCAGTACTAAATAGAGAAAAGTACCAATAGGGAAAAGAATGAAAAGAAATGGTATAAGAGACCTCTGGAACAATATTAGATGCACCAACATTCACATTGTAGGGGTCCCAGAAGGAGGAGATAGAGAGAGGAAGGACCTGAGAAGATATTTCAAGAGATAATAGCTGAAAACTTCCCAAACATGGTAAAGGAAACAGTCAACCAACTCAGGAAGCAAAGAGGGTCCCAGGCAGAATAATCCCAAGGAGGAAGACACACCAAGACACACAGTTATCAAACTGACAAAAATTAAGAACAGGTAAAATATTAAAAACAACAAGGGAAAAGTGACAAACAACATATAAGGGAACTCCCATAAAGTTATCAACTGATTTCTCAACAGAAACTCTACAAGCCAGAAGGGAATGGCATGATATATTTAAAGTGATGAAAGAGAAGGAGCTACAACCAAGAATACTCTACCCAGCAAGACTCTCATTCAGATTTGATGGAGGAATCAAAAGCTTTACAGACAAGCAACAGTTAAGAGAATTCAGTACCACCAAACCAGCTTTACAATGAATGCTAAAGGGACTTCTCTAAGCAGGAAACTCAAGAGAAGGAAAAGACTTACACAAAATTAAACAATTACGAAAATGGTAGTAGGACCATATATATTGATAATTACCTTAATGTAAATGGATTAAATGCAAAACCAAAAGACATAGATTGGCTGGGAAGATGAAAACATGTGTTGTATGCACTTCCACTTACTACACCATCCTACTTAATCCCCTAGTGGAAGAAAAAGTACATAGTGAAAGAAAAAGTCGCTCAGTCATGTCTGACTCTTTGTGACCCCATGGACTATAGCCCACCAGGCTCCTCTGTCCATTGGATTTTCCAGGCAAGAATACCGGAGTGGGTTACCATTTCCTTCTCCAGGGGATCGTCCCAACTCAGAGATCGAACCCAGGTCTCCTGAATTGCAGGCAGACACTTGACCCTCTTGAGCCACCAGGGAAGCCCTAAATTTAATTATTTTATATGGTTAGGTTAATCATGTTTCCATATGGCTCACATTTGTAATGATCTTTTATTTTTGCCTGGCTATTGATTATAAAAACTGATAAACTTCTACTATTGTGATTTTTGCTTAATACAATAAATTTATCATAATTGGTCAACAGAAAATAATAGAATTCTATATCACTAAAACCACCATTTAATAGAAAACAAGTAATCACTTTTTAAAATCCAGATGTATATCAGAATTATCTTGAAATTTTTTTTGAAAAATACAAATGCCCAGGTATAGCTTTTTTTCTTCTTCTCAAAGTGCCAGGTGTGTTTCTAATGAGCAGCCATGTTTAAAACCACCTGGACTGCATGATGACCTTTTACTTTTATCTAGTATGTTTCACTGTTTCTATTTTATTCGCATTACCATTTCATTTATGTTTTTCTTTTTTTAAATTTTATTTTACTTTACAATACTGTATTGGTTTTGCCATGCGTGTTTTTCAATTTCTCTTTTTTTAAAAAAATGTTCTTTCTCAAACCTTCACCAAGTTAGCAGAAAAGCGTTTGTGTACATACTGTGTGTGTGTGTGTGTGTGTGTGTGTGTGTGTGTGTGTGTGTAGAGAGAGTATATAAAAAAACTTCTGAAATTTTGATTCTACTTTTTTGACTTAGTAGAGTAGAATAGAATGCTAGATTTCTAATTTATATTCACTGAAAATTTTGATATTTTGGCATCTAGTATTAGTATATCAAATTGGTTCATAATGCTTTTCAGGTGTACTATATTCTACTTCTCTGTACATTCATTCTATTAATTTCTGAGAGTTTGATATTGAAACTCCAACTAAAAATGTTACTTTATCTATTCAAAACAAACAATTGTAATATATAGTGGAATTATATGTAAGTTTGTTCTGTATTTGCCAAGTCTCCTGTAAATGTGTTACCATATTTTCATAATTTAGAAAATAAAAAATAAATAACTTAGGGGGAAAAAAACTATATTACAAAGATTTAGTAACCAAAATGTATGTTAATGTCATAAAAGCAGACACAAAGATCCATGGGATAGAAGAGAGAGTCCAGAAATAAATCCATGCATATATGGTAAACTAATATTTGACAAGGGAGCCAAAAATACTCAAGGACAGAAAGGCAAAGTTTTCAATGAATGGTTCTGAGACAAATAAATATTCATATGTAGACTCCTACCTCACACCACTCATAAAAATAAACTCAAAATGGATTAAAGACTTAAATACAAGACTTGAAACCATGAAATTCATAGAAGAAAACATAGTGGACAATCTCCTTGACACTCATTTTGGCATTAGTTTTTTGGATATGACACCAAAAGCACAAGAAAAATTAACAAACTACTACATTATTTGATATTGTTGGTTGAACTACAGCAAATTAAAAAGTCTTTTCATAGCAAAATAAACAATCAAGAATATAAAGAAGCAACCAATATACTGGGAGAAAATATTTGCAAACCATATATCAGATAAGGGATTAATAATTAAAATATGTAATGAATTCATGCAACTCAATAGGAAAAAATAATCTAATATGCAGAGAAAGGCTGGAGACAATATGATAAAGAACAACTTGAGCTCACCCCCTCCATTCATTAAAACACAAAAATCACAACTAACTGCTGAACAACCACCAGCAAAAAATAGTGGAACCTACCAAAACAGACATTCTACATCCAAAGACAAAGAAGCCACAACAAAACAGTAGAAAAAGATCACTCATGATAAAATCAAATCCCATACCTATGGAGTGGGTGACTCACAAACTGGAAAATAAGTATATCACAGAGGTTATCCCACAAGAGTATGAACTTTTAAGCCCCAAGTCAGGCTCCCCAACATGGGAGTATGGCATTAGGAGGAGGAGTCCCGAGAACATTTGGATTTGAAAGCCAGTGGCGTCTAATCGCAAGAAATTTACAGAACTAAGGGAAAAAGAAACTCCACTCTTGGAGGGTACACAAGGTCTTGTGTGCACCAGGACACAGGGAAAAGTCAGTGACTTCATAGGAGCCTGGATCAGACCTAACTGTGGGTCTTGAAGGGTATCCTGGGGCGGTGGAATGGAGCTGTGGCTCACTGTGGGGACCAGGGCAGTAGCAGCAGTAGTACCAGGAAAAGCTAATTGGTGTGGGCTCTCTTGGAGGCCACCATATTAACAATATTTGAGCATTTTGATAGGCTGGCCCCACATGACACCTTTATGTTCCGGGGCTGGACATAAAGACAACAAACAAGGTGGGGAACATAGCCCCACTCATCATCAGACAGACGCCTAAAGTCTAGACAACAAACAAGGTGGGGAACATAGCCCCACTCATCATCAGACAGACTGCCTAAAGTCTTCCTGAGCCCATATAGCTACCTCTAAACATACCTTCTAACACGGCCCTCTCATCAGAGGGACAAGGCACAGCTCCAGACATCAGTGGGCAGGCACCAGTCCTACCCACTAAGAAACTTGTGCAAACCTCTTAGATTAGCCTCACACACCATGGGGAAGACACCAGAAGCAAGAGGAATATAGTCCTGTAGTCTGTGGGGCAAAAACCACTATCACAGAAATCAGGTCAAAATGAAAATACAGAATATTTTTTGTTTCAGATGAAGGGACAAGGTAAAACCCCAGAAGAACAGCTAAATGAAATAGAGAGAGCAATCTACCAAAAATACAGAAGAAAATTCAGAATAATGAGAGTAAAGATGATTTAAGATCTTAGAAAAAGAATGGAGGCACAGACCAAGAAACAAGCAATGTTTAACAAAGAGCTGCTGCTGCTGCTGCTGCTGCTGCTGCTGCTGCTGCTGCTGCTGCTGCTGCTGCTGCTGCTGCTGCTGCTGCTGCATTGCTTTGGTCGTGTCCGACTCTGTGCGACCCCATAGATGGCAGCCCACCAGGCTCCCTGTCCCTGGGCTAGAAGATATAAGGAACAGAGATGAGCAATAACTGGAATGAAAAAAATTCACTAGAGGGAATCAATAGCAGTAAAAATGAGACAGAAGTGCAAATAGTGAGCTGTAGGTAAATAGAATAGTGAAAATCACTTCTGTGGGACAGGATAAAGAAGAAAGAACAAGAAGAAATGAGGATAAATTGAGAGACCTCAAGGACAACATTGTTGTTGTTCAGTTGCTAAGCTATGTCTGACTCTTTGCGACTTCATGGAATGCAGCACACCAGGCTTCCCTGGCCTTTACTATCTGCTGGAGTTTGCTCAAATTCATGTACACTGAGTCAATGATGCTATCCAACCATCTCATCCTCTGTCACCCCCTTCTCCTCCTGCCCTCAATCTTTCCCAGCATTAGGGTCTTTTCTGGAGAGTCAGCTCTTTGCATCAGATTGCCAAATTATTGCAGCTTCAGCATCAGTCCTTCCAATGAATATTCAGAGTTAATTTCCTTCAGGATTGCCTGGTTTGATCTCTGTGCCATACAATGGACTCTCAAGGGTCTTCTCCAGCACCACAGTTTGAAAGCATCAGTTCTTCAGTGCTCAGCCTTCTTTATGGTCCATCTCTCACATCTGTGCGTGACTATAGGAAAAACCATAGCTTTGACTACACTTTGTCGCCAAAGTGATGTCTTTGCTTTACAATATGCTATCTAGGTTTGTCATGGCTTTTCTCCCAAGGAACAAGCATCTTAATTTCATGGCAGCAGTCACTGTCTGCAGTGATTTTGGAGCCCCCCAAAAGAAAAATCTGTCATTGTCTCCACTTTTTCCCCTTCTATATGACATGAAATGATAGGACTGAATGCCATGACCTTAGTTTTTTGAGTGTTGACTTTTAAGAAAGCTTTTTGACTCTCCCCTTTCACCTTCATCAAGCGGTTCTTTAGTTACTCTTCGCTTTCTGCTGTAAGGGTGATGTCATCTGCATATATTAAGTTATTGATATTTCTCCTGGTAATCTTGATTCCAGCTTGTGCTTCATCCAGCCCAGAATTTCACATGATGTACTCTGCATATAAGTTAAATAAGCAAGGTAACAATATACAGGCTTGACATACTCCTTTCCCAATTTTGAACCAGTCCATCATTCCATGTCAGGTTCTAACTTGTTCCTTGACCTGCATACAGGTTTCTTAGGAGAAATGTAAAGTGATCTGGTATTCCATCTCTTTAAGAATTTTCTACAGCTTTTTGTGACCCACACAGTCAAAGCTTTAGTGTAGTCAATGAAGCAGGAGTATATTTTTTTCCTATGATCCAGAGGATGTTGGCAATTTGATCTCTGGTTCCTCTGCCTTTCCTAAATACAGCTTGTACTTCTGGAATTTCTCTGTTCACATATGGTTGAAGAAGTACAACATTTGAATGACATTAAATGTAGCAAAATTCGCACTATAGTTATTCCAGAAGGAGAAGAGAAAGAGAAAAGCTCTGAGAAAAATATCTGATGAGATGATAGCTGAATATGTTTCTAACAGGGGGAAGGAAATAGGCACCTTAGACCAGGAAGTGCAGAGAGTCCTGTATAGGATAAACACAAGGAGGGGCATGCCAAGACACATATTAATCAAACTGATAAAAATTAAAGTAAATGGAAAAAAGTCAAAGCAACAAGGGAAAAGCAAAACATATACAAAGGAATCCCCATAAAGTTATCAAGTGATTTTTCAGCAGAAACACTACAGGTCAGAGGGGAGTGGCACAATATACTTAAAATGATGAGAAAGAAGAAGCTACAAAAACCATCCAGGAACCTCTCATTTAGATTTGATGGAGAAATCAAAAACTTTACAGATATGTGAAAGCTAAGAGACTTCAGCAACACCAATTCAGTCTTTTGGACTCTGTGAGAGAGGGAGACGGTGGGATGATTTGGGAGAATGGCATTGAAAAATGTATAATATCATATAAGAAACGAATCGCCAGTCTAGGTTCGATGCAGGATACAGGAAGCTTGGGGCTGGTGCATTGGGATGACCCAGAGAGATGGTATGGGGAGGGAGGTGGGGGGGGGGGGGTCAGGATTGGGAACACATATACATCCGTGGCAGATTCATGTTGATGTATGGCAAAACCAACACAATATTGTAAAGTAAAAAAAATTAAAATAAAAACAGAGACATTACTTTGTCAACAAAAGTCCTTCCAGTCAAGGCTATGTTTTTTTTTTCCAGTAGTCATGTATGGATGTGAGATTTGGAGTATAAAGAAAGCTGAGCACCAAACAATTGTTGCTTTTGAACTGTGTTGTTGGGGAAGACTCTTGAGAGTCCCTTGGAGTGCAAGAAGATCCAACCAGTCCATTCTAAGGGAAATCAGTCCTGAATATTAGTTGGAAGGACTGATGTTGAAGCTGAAACCCCAATACTTTGGCCACCTATTGCGAAGAACTGACTCATTTGAAAGGACCATGATGCTAGGAAAGATTGAAGGCAGGTGGAGAAGGGGATGACAGAGGAGGAGATGGTTGGATGGCATCACTGACTCAATGGACATGAGTTTGAGTAAATTCTGGCAGTTGGTGATGGACAGGGTGGTCTGGCGTGCTGCAGTCCATGGGTCGCAAAGAGTCGGACATGACTGAGTGACTGAACTGAACTTAACTGAACACAGGGGGCTGGGGGAAATGGGGAAAAAATTCAAAACAATCTACAGAACAAGTCAAAACAAAAGAATAATAAATGTTTTGTTGAGTCACTAAAAAAAACAAAATAAACAAACAAACAAAATAAATAAATAAAAGCTAAAGGGATACAGCATGCTTGGGGCTGGTGCACGGGGATGACCCAGAGGGATGTTGTGGGGAGGGAGGTGGGAGGGGGGTTCATGTTTGGGATCACATGTACAAACATGTGATTCGTGTCAATGTATGGCAAAACCAATACAGTATTGTAAAGTAAAATAAAGTAAAAAAAAAAAAAAGCTAAAGGGACTGCTGTAGGCTGAAAAGAAAAGCATACAACTAGAAACAAGAAAATTGCCAATGGAAAGCTTACCAGTAAAGGAAAGCACACAGAAAAGGTAGGACACCATCCACACATAAATAGGATGATATCAAAACCAGCAGTTGTGAGAAGGGGAGAGTAAAATGCAAAATATTGGTGATGCATTTTAAATCAAAAGATTAGCAACTTAAAACAATATTGTTTATACGTAGACTGCTGTATCAAAACGTTGTGGTAACTGCAAACCAAAAAAAATACACACACAAAAAAATAAAAGGAATCCAAACACATCATTAAATTTAGTCATCAAATCACAAGAGAAGAAAACAAAGAGTGAGGTAAGAAAAAAGACTACCAAAACAAATCGTGAACAGTTGACAAAATGACAAAACAAACATATATACCAAGTAATTATCTTAAATGTAAATAGTTTGACTGCTTCAATCAAAAACACAGACTGGCCGAATGGATTTAAAACAACAAAACAGGCCTCTATATATCCTATGAGAGATCCACTTCAGATCTAGGGGCACAAAGACTGAAAGTGAAGGAATGGAAAAAGTTATTACGTGCAAATAGAGATCAAAAGAAAGCTGGTGAAGCAATACTTTATCAGACAAAAGACAGTTTAAAATAAAGACTTTTATAAGAGACAGAGTAGAACATTACATAATGATCAAGGGATCAATCCAAGAAGAAGCTATAACAATTATAAATATATAAGCACCCAGCATACAAGTACCTCAATATAGAATACAAATGCTAACAGTCATAAAAGGAGAAATTGATAGTAACACAATAATACTGGAAGACTTGAACACCCCACTTGCATCAAAGAACAGATTACCCAGACAGAAAATCAGTAAGGAAAACAAGTCTTAAATGACACATTATAGGAAATGGGATTAATTGATATTTATAGAGCATTCCATCCAAAAGCAGCAGAAAATACATTCTCTCCAGTGAACATTCTCCAGGATAGATCACATGCTGGGCTAAAAGGAAGCTTTAGTAAATTTAAGAAAGTTGAAATAATTTGTTATCTTTTTTGACCAGAACACTACGAAATTAGAAATAAACTGCAAAAAACAAACAAACAAACAAAAAAAAAATACAAGCACCTGGAGGCTGAACAATATGTTGCCAAACAACTGGTGAATCACTGAAGAATTCAAAGAGGAAATGTATGGCAAATGTCAATGTATGGCAAAACCAATACAGTATTGTAAAGTAAAATAAAGTAAAAATAAAAATTAAAAAAAATACCTAATGAAGAATGTAAATGTGTCAGAACCAATACAATATTGTAATGTAATTAGCCTCCAATTTAAATAAATAAATTTAAATATAAAAAAGAATGCAAATGAAAACATGATGATCCAAATCCTATGAGATGTAGCAAAAGCAGTTCTAAGAAGGTTTACAGCAATGTAATCTTATCTCAAGAAAGAGAAAAATCTCAAATAAACAACCTAAACCTACACCTAAGCAACTAGAGAAAGAACAAACAAAATTCAAAGTTAGTAGAAGGGAAAAAAACACAAAGATCAAAGCAGAAATAAGTGAAATATAGACAAAATGACAGAAAAGATCACTGAGACTAAAAGTTGGTCCTTTGAAAAGATAAACAAAATTGATAAATCTTCATCCAGATTAATAAAAAAATGATTAGCACCAAAATCAATAAAGTTAGATATGAAAACAGAGAATTATAGCTGATACCACAGAAACACAAAGAATCATAAAAGAATACTACAAGCAACTATGCCAATAAAGTGGAAAACCAGTAGAAATGGACAAACTCTTAGAAAGGTTTAATCTCCCACAACTGAATCAAGAGGGGGGAAAAAAAAAAAACAGAGAAAATGAACAGATCAATCACAAATAGTGAAACTGAAATTGTAATTTTAAAACTCCTAACAAACAAAAGTCTAGGACCAGTCTAGCTTCCAGGCGAATTCTATCAAACATTTAAATGAGAACTGACTCTTATCCTCTGAAACTATTCTAAAAAATTGCAAAAGAGAGAACACTTGCAAACTCATTTTATGAGGACACCATCACCAGAGGTCAATCAGTCCAAGCTACCACAAAATAGAAAATTATGAGCTAATATCACTTACGATCATAGACACAATAATACTTTACAAAATACTAGAAAACTGAATCCAACAATACATTAAAATAGTCATACACCACAATCAAGTGGGATTATCCCAGGGATGCAAGGATTTTTCAATATCTGCAAATCATTCAGTGTGATAATTCAAATTAACCCATGCATCTATGGTTACTTAATCTGCAACAAAGAAGGCAAGAATATACAATGGAGAAAAGACAGTCTGTTCAATAAGTGGTACTTGGAAAACTAGAAAGGTACATGTAAAAGAATAAAATTAGAACATTCACTAACACCATACACAAAAATAAACAAAAATATATTAAGGCTTAAATATATGACTGGGCACTATAGAACTCTTAGAGGAAACATAAGCAGCAGATTCTTTGATATAAATTGCAGCAATATCATTTTGATCCACCACATAGTGTAATGAAAATAAAAAGAAAAATAAACAGAGGTAATTAAACTTAAAAGTTTTTTGCACAACAAAAGAAAACATAAACAAAATGAGAAAACAACATCAGAATGGGAGAAAATATTTTCAAATGAAGCAATCAACTGGGGATTAATCTCCAAAATACATAAACTGCAAAACTGCTCATGCAGTTCAATGTAAAAAAAAAAAAACCCAAACAACATAATCAAAAATGATAAGAAGACCTAAATAGATATGTCTCCAAACAAAATATGCACATGGCCAAAAATCACATGAAAAGATGCACAACATTATTAATTATTAGAGAAACACAAATCAAATCTACAATGAGGTATCATCTCACACTGGTTAGATGGCCATCATCGAAAAGTCTACAAGCAATAAATCATAGAGAGGGTGTGCAGTAAAGGGAACGCTCTTACACTGTTGGTGGGAATATAAATTTGTACAGCCAATAGGGAGAACAATATGGAAATTTCTTAAATAACTAAAAATAGAGATGCTGTATGATCTTCCAACAACACAAGAGAAGACTAAACATGGACATCACCAGAGGGTCAACACCAAAATCGGACTGATTATGTTCTTTGCAGCCAAAGATGGAAAAGCTCTATACAGTCAGCAAAAACAAGACCGGGAGTTGACTGTGGCTCAGATCATGAACTCCTTATTGCCAAATTCAGACTTAAATTGAAGAAAGTAGGGAAAACCAGTAGACCATTCTGGTATGACCTGAATTAAATCCCTTATGATTACACAGCGGAAGTGGGAAATAGATTTAAGGGACTAGACCTGAGAGACAGAGTGTCTGATGAACTATGGACAGAGGTTCATGACGCTGTACAGGAGACAGGGATCAAGACCATCCCCAAGAAAAAGAAATGCACAAAAGCAAAATGGCTCTCTAAGGAGGCCTTACAAATATCTGTGAAAAGAAGAGAGGTGGAAAGCAAAGGAGAAAAGGAAAGATACCCATTTGAATGCAGCATTCCAAAGAATAGCAAGGAGATATAAGAAAGCCTTTCTCGATGATCAGGGCAAAGAAATAGAGGAAAACAATAGAATGGGAAAGACTAGAGATCTGTTCAAGAAAATTAGAGATACCAAGGGAACATTTCATGCAAAGATGGGCTCAAAAACAGACAGAAACCATATGGACCTAACAGAGGCAGAAGATATTAAGAAGTGGCAAGAATGCACAAAAAACTATACAAATAAGATATTCATGACCCAGATGATCACGATGGTGTGATCACTCACCTAGAATCAGACATGCTGGGATGCAAAGTCAAGTGGGCCTTAGAAAACATCACTACGAACAAAGCTAGTGGAGGTGATACAATTCCAGTTTAGCTATTTCAAATCCTAAAAGATGATGCTGTGACAAAGTGCTGTACTCAATATGCCAGCAAATTTGAAAAATTCAGCAATGGCAACAGGACTGGAAAATATCAGTTTTTATTCCAACCCCTAAGAAAGGCAATGCCATAGAATGTTCAAACTACTGCACAATTGCACTCATCTCACATGCTAGTAAAGTAATGCTCAAAATTATCTAAGCCAGGCTTCAACAATACCGGAACCGTGAATTTCCAGATGTTCAAGCTGGATTTAGAAAAGGCAGAGGAACCAGAGATCAAATTGCCAACATCTGCTGGGTCATCAAAAAAGCAAGAGAGTTCCAGAAAAACATCTATTTCTACTTCCTTGACTATGCCAAAGCCTTTAACTATCTGGATCACCACAAACTATGCAAAATTCTGAGAGATGGGAATACCAGACCACCTGACCTACCTCTTGAGAAATCTGTATGCAGGTCAGGAAGCAACAGTTAGCACTGGACATGGAACAACAGACTGGTTCCAAATAGGAAAAGGAGTATGTTAAGGCTGTATATTGTCACCCTGCTTATTTAACTTATATGCAAAGTACATCATGTGAAATGCCAGGCTAGATGAAGCAGAAGCTGGAATCAAGATTGCTGGGAGAAATATCAATAACCTCAGATATGCAGATGACATCACCCTTACGGTAGAAAGTGAAGAACTAAAGAGCCTCTTGATGAAAGTGAAAGAGGAGAGTGAAAAAGTTGGTTTAAAGCTCAACATTCAGAAAACTAAGATTATTGCATCTGGTCCCGTCACTTCATGGCAGATAGATGGGGAAACAGTGGCATGAAAGCTGGCAGACTTTTATCTTTTGGGCTCCAAAATCACTGATGGTGATTGAAGCCATGAAAGTAAAAGATGCTTACTCCTTGCAAGATATGTTGTGGCCAACCAAGACAGCATATTCAAAAGCAGAGACATTACTTTGCCAACAAGGTCCATCTAGTCAAGAGTATGGTTTTTCCAGTAGTCATGTATGGATGTGAGAGTTGGACTGTAAAGAAAGCTGAGTGCCAAAGAATTGATGTTTTTGAACTGTGGTGTTGGAGAAGGATATTGAAAGTCACTTGGACTGCAAGAACATCCAACCAGTCAATCCTAAAATAAATCAGTCCTGGATATTCATTGGAAAAACTGATGCTGAAGCTGAAACTCCAGTACTTTGGTCACCTGTTGCAAAGAACTGACTCATTGGAAAAAACCCTTATGCTGGGAAAGATTGAGGGTGGGAGGAGAAGTGGATGACAGAGGATGAGATGATTGGATGGCATCACCGACTGCAATGGACATGGGTTTGGGTAAACTTCAGGAGTTGGTGATGGACAGGGAGGCCAGGCATGCTACAGCCCATGGGGTTGCAAAGAGTCAGACACAACTGAGTGACTGAATTGAACTGAACTGATCATCTTTCAATGACCTCATGGCCATATATACAGAGAAAATCGTAATTCAAAAAGATACCTGAGTGTTCACTGCAGCATTATTTACAATAGGCAAGACGTGGAAGAAATCTAAACATCCATTGACAGCCGAATGAATAAAGAAAATGTGGTCCATATATACAGTGGATATAACTCAACCATAAAAAGGGAGAAGAGTCAAATCAATAAAATTAGAAATTAAAAAGAAGAAATTACAACAGACAATGCAGAAATACAAAGGATCATAAGAGACTAGAGACTATGAGCAACTGTATGCTAATAAACTGGATAACCTGCAAGAAACAGGCAAATTCTTAGAAAAGTACAACCTTCCAAGACTGAACTAGGAAGAAATAGAAAATATGAGCAAACCAGTCACAAGCACTGAAATTGAAACTGTGATCAAAAATCTTCCACAAACAAAAGCCCAGAGCCAGATGGCTTCACAGGTGAATTCTATCAAATGTCTAGAGAAGAGCTAACACCCATCCTGCTCAAACTCTTCCTAAAAATTGCAGAGGAAGGAAAACTCTCAGTCATTCTATGGTGTCCCCATTACCTTGATACAAAAACCAACGATATCACAGAAAAAGGAAATTATAGGCCAATGTCACTGACAAACATAGATTCAAAAATCCTCAACAAAATCCTAGCAAACAGAATACAACAACCCATTAAAAGGATTATACACCATGATCAAGTGGGGTTTATCCCAAGGATGCAAGGATTCCTCAGTATATGCAAATTAATGTGATATACCATGTTAACAAATTGCAAGATAAGAACCATGTGATCACCTCAATGGATGCAGAAAAAGATTTTGACAAAATTCAACACTCATTTGTCATAAAAAAAATAAAACTCTACAGAAAATAAGAAGAGAAGTAACCAAACTCAGTATAATAAAGACAGTATATGGCTTTCCTGGTGGCTCAGCTGGTAAATAATCCGCCTGCAATGCGGGAGACCTGGGTTCGATCCATGGATTGGGAAGATCCCCTGGAGAAGGGAAAGACTACCCACTCCAATATTCTGGCCTAGAGAATTCCATGGACTGTATAGTCCATGGTGTCGCAAAGAGTCAGACACGACTGAGCAACTTTCATTCACTCACTCACTTCACGACATATACACAGCAAACATTTCTCTCAACAGTGAAAAACTGAAAGCATTTCCTCTAATATCAGTAACAAGACAAGATGCCCACTATCACCACTGTTATTCAATATAGTTTTGGAAATCCTAGTCATGGCAGTCAGAGAGGAAAAGGAAATAAAAGGAATCCAGATTGGAAAAGAAGTAAAACTCTCACTGTTTCCAAATGATATGATACTATACATAGAAAATCCTAAAGATGCCACCAGAAAATTACTAGAGCTAATCAATGAATTTAGTAAAGTTGCAAGATACAAAATTAATGCATAGAAATCCCTTACATTCCTATACACTGAAAAATCAGGAAGACAAATTAAGGAAACAATCTCATTCACCATTGTAATAAAATATCTAGGAAAAACCTACCCAAAGAAACAGAATACCTGTATGCAGAAAACCATAAGACACTGATGAAAGAAATCAAAGATGACGCAAATGGAAAGATATACCATGTTCTTGGATTGCAAGAATCAATATTGTGAAAATGACTATAATATCCAAAGCAATCTAGAAAGTCAGTGCAACACCTATCAAGTTACCAATGGCATTTTTCACAGAACTAGAACAAAAAAGTTTACAATTTGTATGAAAACACAAAATACCCTAACAGCTAAAGCAACTTTGAGAAAAGAGAATGGAACTGGAGGAATCAACCTTCCTGACTTTAGACTACACTACAAAGCTTGTCATTAAGATAATATGGTAGTGGCACAAAAACAGAAATATAGAGCAATGGAACAAGAAAGAAAGCCCAGAGATAAGCCCATGCACATATGGGCACCTTATCATTGATAAAGGAGGCAAAAATATACAATGGAGGAAACACAGCCTCTTCAAAAGTGGTGCTGGGAAAACTGAATAGCTACATGTAAAAGAATGAAATTAGTACAATCCCTAACACGGTACACAAAAATAAACTCAAAATGGATAAAAGGCTTAAATGTAAGGCCAGAAACTGAACCTCTTAGAGGAGGGCATAGGCAGTGCACTCTTCGATATAAATCCCAGCAAGATCCTCTCTGACGAACCTCTTAGAGGAATGGAAATAAAAATAAACAATTGTAACCTAATTAAAAGATTTTGCACAGCAATGAATACTATAAACAAAACGAAGACGACCCAGAGAATGAAGAAAACAATTGCAAACAAAGCATCTGACAAAGGATTAATCTCCAGAATATATAAGTAGCTTGTACAGTTCAATATTAGCAAAACAAACAAATTAAAAAATGGTCAGAAGACCTAAACAGTCTTTTTCAAAGAAGACATACAGACGTCCAATAAACACATGAAAAGGTGCTAAATATTTCTCATTGTTAGAGAAATGCAAATCAAACTTACAAAGTATCATCTCACACCAATCAGAATGGCCATCATCAAAAAATCTAAACAGTAAGTGCCAGACAGGGTGTGGAAAAAAGCACACCTTCTGCACTGTTGGTAATATAAACTGATGCAGCCATTTTGGAGAACAGATGGAGATTCCTTAAAAAAAATCTACCATATGACCCAGAAATCCCACTACTGGGTCTATACCCTGAGAAAGCCAGGATTCAAAAGACACATAACCAATATTTGTTGCAGCACTATTCACAATACCTAGAACGTGGAAGCAACCTACATGTCCATCAACAGATGAACATATGAAGAAGATGTGGTATATATATATAATATGCAATGGAATATTACTAATCCATAAAAAGGAACAAATTTGAGTTAGTTGTAGTGAGGTGGATGAACCTAGAGCCTGTTATACAGAGTTAAATCAGTCAGAAAGAGAAATATACATATTGTATATTAACATGTATATATGGAATCTGAAAAAATGGTACTGATGAACCCATTTGCAGGGAAGGAATGAATACACAGATATAGAGAATGGGCTTATGGACACGTGGTGAAGGTGGGACAAGTTGAGAAAGTAGCGTTGGTATATATACACTATCATGTGTAAAATAGATAGTTAGTGGGAAGCTGATATATAACACAGGGAGCCCAGCCTGGCACTTTGCGATGATCTGACTTAGCAGCAGCAGAGGGGTGAGATTGGAGGAGGGGAGGAGGGTGTGTGGGGGCATGTGTATGTGTGTGTGTATAATTATGATTGATTTACATTATTTTACAGCTGAAACCAACACAACATTTTAAAGCAATTTTTCTCCAAATAAAAAATAAATTTTAAAAAGAAAATTTGGTACAGACATACAATGGAACATAACTATCACAAAGAATGAAATAAGGTCATTTGCAGCAACATGAGGGGATCTGGATTTTATCATACTCAGTAAAGTTAGAGAAAGACAAACAGCATATAATATCATTTACTTGTGGAAGTTCATAAAATGATACAAATGAACTTCTTTACAAAACAGAAACAGAGTCAAAGACTTCAAAAACAAACTTACGGTTACCAATATGGAAATGTGGTGGTGGTGGGGGGGGGGGGTAAATTAGGAGTTTGGTATTAAAATATGCACATTATTGTTCATAAAATAGATGATCAACAAGGACCTATATATACATATAGCACAGGGAACTCCAATATATGAAAAGAGAATCTGAAAAAAGATGAATATACATACATGTATATTAAATCATCATATTATACACCTTCAGTTCAGTTCAGTTCAGTCGCTCAGTCGTGTCCACCTCTTTGCGACCCCATGAATCGCAGCACGCCAGGCCTCCCTGTCCATCACCAACTCCCAGAGTTCACTCAGACTCACGTCCATCGAGTCAGTGATGCCATCCAGCCATCTCATCCTTGGTCGTCCCCTTCTCCTCCTGCCCCCAATCCCTCCCAGCATCAGTCTTCTCCAATGAGTCAGCTCTTTGCATGAGGTGGCCAAAGTACTGGAGTCTCAGCTTTATCATCATTCCTTCCGAAGAAATCCCAGGGCTGATCTCCTTCAGAATGGACTGGTTGGATCTCCTTGCAGTCCAAGGGACTCTCAAGAGTCTTCTCCAACACCACAGTTCAAAAGCATCAATTTTATCTCAAATATATGTCAATAAGCTGGGAAAGATAATGTACCTCTTTAGATGTAAGGACCAAGGGAGATATGCGTATAACTTGCCTTTTTTTTTTTTTTAAAGGGATTTGTTCTCTTTTTTTTACTCACAATCTATCAGTACAATAGAGGTCAAATCCAGTTCGGTGAAGGTCATTTAAATTTACCTGCTAAAGGAATAAACCTTTAAAATGAGGCTTTTATAGCACAAATGAAATTAAATAAACCAAATAGAAGGTGGCAAACCCTTTTAAGTATCTCAAAAATCACATTTCCATGCACCATAAAGGGAAACACAACATAAATATTTCCAGTATTTTCACTGCAAAACATGGCAGATCTGAGAAGAATTAGGTTATGCATTTAACAGGCTCCATAGACTACTATATTCTTTGCAGACAAAGATGGAGAAGTTCTATACAGTCAGTAAAAACAAGGCAAGGAGCTGACTGTGGCTCAGATCAGGAACTCCTGATTGTCAAATTCAGACTTAAATTGAAGAAAGAAGGGAAAATCACTTGGCCTTTCAGGTATGACCTAAATCAAATCCCTTATGATTTTACAGTGGAAGTGAGAAATAGATTCAAGGGATTAGATCTGATAGACAGAGTGCCTGAAGAACTATGGACAGAGGCTCATGACATTGTACAGGAGACAGGGATCAGACCATCCCCAAGAATAAGAAATGCAAGAAAGAAAAATGGCTCTCTGAGGAGGCCTTGCAAATAGCTGAGAAAGGAAGAGAAGCAAAAGGCAAAGGAGAAAAGGAAAGATATATCCATATGAGTGCAGAGTTCCAAAGAATAGCAAGGAGAGATAAGAAACTCTTCCTCAGAGATCAGTGCAAAGAAATAGAGGAAAATAATAGAATGGAAAAGACGGGAACTCAAGTACACCCATGGCTGATTCATGTCAATGTATGGCAAAACCTATACAGTATTGTAAAGCAAAATAAAGTTAAAATAAAAAAAGAAGAAGAAGAAGAAGATTAGAGACACCAAGGGAATATTTCATTCAAAGATGGTCACAATAAAAGACAGAAATGATTTTGACCTAACAGAAACAGAGGATATTAAGAAGAGGTGGCAAGAACACACAGAAGAACTATACAAAAAAGATCTTCACGACCCAGATAATGTGATCTAGGTGATGGTGTGATCACTCACCAAGAGTCAGACATCCTGGAATGTGAAGTCAAGTGGGCCTTAGGAAGCATCACTACGAACAAAGCTAGTGGAGGTGATGGAATTCCAGTTAAGCTATTTCAAATCCTGAAAGATGATATTGTGACAAAGTGCTCAATATGCCAGCCAACTTGGAAAACTCAGCAGTGGCCACAGGACTGGAAAAGGTCAGTTTTCATTCCAATCCCAAAGAAAGGCAATGACAAAGAATGCTCAAACTACCACACAATTGCACTCATCTCACACACTAGTAAAATAATGCTCAAAATTCTTCAAGCCAGGCTTCAAAAGTATGTGAACTGTGAACTTCCAGATGTACAAGCTGGATTTATAAAAGGCAGAGGAAACGGTGATCAAATTGCTGGCATCCACTGGAGCATTGAAAAAGCCAGGGAGCTCCAGGAAAACATCTACTTCTGCTCTATTGACTATGCCAAAGCCTTTGACTGTGTGGATCACCACAAACTGGAAAATTCTGAAAGAGATGGGAATATCAGACCATCTGACCTGCCTCTTGAGAAATCTGTATGCAGGTCAGGAAGCAACAGTCAGAACTGGACATGGAACAACAGACTGGTTCCAAATAGGAAAAGGAGTATGTCAAGGCTGTAAATTGTCAGTCTGCTTATTTAATTTCATGCAGAGTACATCATGAGAAATGCTGGGCTGGATGAAACACAAGCTGGAATCAAGATTGCTGGGAAAAATATCAGTAACCTCAGATATGCAGATGACCACCCTTTTGGCAGAAAGTGAAGAAGAACTAAACAGCCTCTTGATGAAAGTGAAAGAGGAGAGTGAAAAAGTTGTCTTAAAACTCAGCACTTAGAAAACTCTGATCATGGCATCCAGTCCCATCACTTCATGGCAAATAGATGGAGAAACAGTGGAAACAGTGGCAGAGTATCTTTTTGGGCTCCAAAATCACTGCAGCCATAAAATTAAAAAACACTTGCTCCTTGGAAGAAAAGCTATGACCAACCTAGACAGCATATTGAAAAGCAGAGGCCTTACTATGCCAACAAAATCCGTCTAGTCAAAGCTATGGTTTTTCCAGTAGTCATGTGTGGATGTGAGAGTTGGACTATAAAGAAAGCTGAGTGCTGAAAACTTGATGCTTTTGAACTATGGTGTTGGAGAAGACTCTTTTTAAAATTTATTTATTTTAATTGGAGGCTAATTACTTATAATATTGTAGTAGTTTTTGCCATACATTGACATGAATCAGCCATGGGTGTACATGTGTTCCCCATCCTGAACCCCCCTCCCATCTTCCTCCCCATCCCATCCTTCAGGGTCATCCCACTGCACCAGCCCTGAGCACCCTGTCTCATGCATCGAACCTGGACTGGTGATCTGTTTCACATATGATAAAGTCCCTTGGACTGCAAGGAGATCCAACCAGTTCATCCTAAAGGAAATCAGTCCTGAATATTCATTGGAAGAACTGATGCTCAAGCTGAAACGCCAATACTTTGGCCACCATATGCGATGAGCTGACTCACTGGAAAAGACCCTGCTGCTGGGAAAGATTGAGAGTGGGAGGAGAAGGGGACCACAGAGGAGGAGATGGTTGGATGACATCACTATCTCAACAGACATGAGTTTGGGTAAACTCCAGGAGTTGGTGATAGACAGGGAGGCCTGACATGCTGCAGTCCATGGGGTTGCAAAGAGTTGGACACGATCAAGCGACTGAACTAAACTGAATGGACTATTCCACTGACCACTTGCATACCATGATCACTTATCCATGTCAACATTTGTGAACTTGAGATCTGTGAAATTAAAAATTCATTGCATTACTTGGGGCTGGTAAATGCAGACTCATTCTGTGCAATTATCTTATGTCTCTTCCCTGCCAGGTCCAGGGAATCTTGGTGAACGACAGCCATTCAGATTCAGGGCCCTGATGGTTTTCTGTAAGGTGGATACCTTATAGCTATAGGAAGTAGAGAATCAGCTAGTCTTCTTTCTTGGATAAAGCTGATCATCTGATTTGTCAACATTTTATTCAGAAAAATAATTATAATATATTTGACAAATTTAAGTGTCAGCATCCTTCCTTGTCCCTTCCAGTTTATTGTATATCTACATTTATTTTCTGGGAGATGTACCTGGAACTTTTGGTTTGCATCTTGATGTGAAATCAAGCCATGCTAAGCAATTTCTTGAAATTATCCTATTTAATCCTCACAACAGCCTTATGTAATTGATATTATAATCCCCATTTCACAGGCAAGGACACTAAGGCTGAAGCAGTGTGCTCAAAGTAATTTAGATGGTATGAGATTCTGTACATAGAACATGATAAAGAGAGGCACAAGACAAGTAATAGAAAAATAGAAAGTGTTTTTTGAAAGTTTTAAATTAACATGGAAGAAACGCATTTTAACTATTGGCTCCTTAAGACTAGAAGTTATATTATATGGTAGTTTCCTTTATTAGATCAAAGCGGTATCTGTGTGTGCATCTTTTAAATTTTGACATCTGGAATTTAGTTATGCCCTTGTTTGAAAAAGGACATGCCTTTTCTGTGACCTTGTAGGAAAACTTGAATATAATCAAAGTTAGCATCAGACAGTAGAATTTGTTGGTAATATACGAAATATGTTGTATAGGCATTTTTCCAAGTATTTTCTCTTAAGCATTTTTAAAAGTTTTTAAATATCTGACTTTTACTTCTCTTTTTTTATGCCATGATCTTAGTTTTCTGAATGTTGAGCTTTAAGCCAACTTTTTCACTCTCCTTTTTCTTAGTTCTTCTTCACTTTCTTTCTTTTTTTACTCTAATTGAATGGCAATGCTTTATTACAGTCATGTATCAAACAGGGACATCATAAATGCCATACATTTATGATAACACATTTATGATGTATTTATCATAAATGTCATAGAGCTATTTGCCAGTCCAATTTCGATGCATGATACAGGATGCTCGGGGCTGACTTTTACTTTAAAGAACCGGAATAAAACTCTCATTTCATATTCTCTTCAGAGAATCGATTTCAGGTCAATCATCTAAGGCCTGGGTGGCTCTATCCCAGGCTCTTGGCAGGACACCTACCTGGTAATGGTTTTCCCAGGGTGGATTCTAGTCATCTGGTCAAGAATTGTCAGAACAATTTCCTCAAATCACGTTAGACTGAAGTAATTATTATAAGTGATGCTTCTTCTGAGTTATCTAAGACAGATATTTCAGAGCTGGTTCCTCACAAATACAGTTTAAAGAACAATAATGTATACACTTTCTGAACATTTATCCTTTCTCCACAGCTCTTTCTTTGTGTCTCCAAGACAGAAATGTCTGTTTTGTCAAGAAAGATTTGGCACATGGTTTGTTTTAATAATAGACCCTGTTTGTTTTCACAGGGCTCCTTTTACAGCTCTCACATTAATCTAGAAGGGGATATTTCTTAGCAGAACATCCACTGAAGCACGTGATTCATGATAGGATCATTACTATCTATGAAACCATCCAGCACCTTCATGCAATTGATCTGATTTATGAAGCTTTAATACAAAAAGGCTTACTTTCATTTATTCCTAAATTGAACTTTGGGGAAACTCATTAATTAAACTGTATAGAAGAGATAGATATCACTGATCCTTCAGTTCTCTATCTGTGAAATGGGGAGAGTTGATGGTATTTGCTGTTTCTATAGATACTGTTATTAGGGAGTATAGAAGTTCCTTTTTGCTACTCTAACAATTTGCTACAAACCTAATGGTTCCAATTTGTTAATTTACAATACAAGTTTATTAATTTACAGTTTTGGAGAATGGGAGCCTGATATTTGTCTTAAATTGCTAAAGGATTTAAGCAAAGTT
Source organism: Ovis aries (assembly GCF_016772045.2). Classification (NCBI taxonomy): domain Eukaryota; kingdom Metazoa; phylum Chordata; class Mammalia; order Artiodactyla; family Bovidae; genus Ovis; species Ovis aries. The sequence continues at coordinate 4,205,355 of NC_056059.1, forward strand.
GTGCTCTTTTTGAAAGCTCTAGGGAACAATCCATTTTCTTAGCTTTCCCAACTATTTGAGGCCACGTTTATCTTGTGACCCTTTCCTCGGTCTTTGGGACTAAGGGTGTAGCATCTTCAAATACCTGATTTCTATCACCCCGTTCCTTTTCTGATTCTGACACTCTGGCTTCCCTCCTATAAAGACACTGTGACTTCACTGGGCATACTCAAAAAATTCAGGATCATCTCTCATCTAAATGTCCTTAACTTAATGGTGTCTACAAAATCTCTTTTGCCATGTAGAGTATACGATAGAGGCTTCTGGGATTAGGATGTGGACATCTTTGGAGGGTCATTATTCTGCCCACTACAGAGGGGAGAGGGGGTACTGATTAAACCTCTGTGGTGTCAACTTTTACTTACATACAACATGAACACATATGACTGCACAAATGAAGGCATGTAACAGTTGGCTTGGGATAAGAAGGGAATACATATAGCACAGCCTTCTTGGAAGCTGTATGCTTTCAGTAATATAAAGGACAGATTCTAAAGACACCAGTCATGGAACGGATTTTCTTAATGGGTCAGCTGATGGTAGATGTAATAAAAATTGTACAAATGACTGATTATTAGATCTGTGGAATATAAATTTAAGTGAAAAAATTCATTTTAGTTTAAACATCAGTGGTCCTAATGAAAAGAACGTCTCTGAATTACAGAAACTAGCACTAATTCCCATCTATTTACCGTGAAAATAAAGCTTTCACATCCAAATTTAACCTCACATCCACCTTCTCTGAAGACAGAGGTGCTGAGAAAGTGTCACAAGGGATCTGATGAACCCTCACATGTATGCAGAAAGCAAAGAGACTACCTTTCATGGAGGCCTGTGGCTGCATTTTATTACAGCTCAGAAATTCCCTTATATTTGAAGGATTTTTTCCCTGCTGTCTGACTTGCCAGCAAGGCGAATTGTACAACGTGTCAACTCACTGAATATTTTCTGCTCACTGTAGACTCTGTGCCTTCAGACTTTAAGAAACAGAGGAACTTTAGACATGTTCTAATCCAACTGTGGTATTTTACAAAATGAATAGACACACAGAGGCTAATTAACCTTCCCAGAGTCACACAGGCAGCATTTGAGCTACAATCAGGGCTCTAACTTGACACACACTTCAGGGCATTAACTTCTATGCCAGGGAAACTCTGACCTCTGTCTTCAGAGAAGGTGGATGTGAGGTTAAATTTGGATGTGAAAGATTTATTTTCACTGTAAATAGATGGGAATTAGTGCTAGTTTCTGTAATTCAGAGACGTTCTTTTCATTAGGACCACTGATGTTTAAACTAAAATGAATTTTTTCACTTAAATTTATATTCCACAGATCTAATAATCAGTCATTTGTACAATTTTTATTACATCTACCATCATCTGGCAAAATGGTTATTATTCTTTAATGCTCCAAACACTGTAAAGAGTAGAGGAAAACAATAGAATGGGAAAGACTAGAGATCTCTTCAGGAAAATTGGAGATATCAAGGGAATACTTCAAGCAAAAATGGGCATAATAAAGGACAGAAATAGTAAAGACCTAACAGAAGCAGAAGAGATTAAAAAGAGGTGGCAAGAATACACAAAACTATACAAAAAAAAAATGTCTTAATGATCCAGATAAACCCGATGGTGTGGTCATTCACCTAGAGCCAAACATCCTGGAGTCTGAAGTCAAGCGGGCCTTAGGAAGCATTACTACAAACAAGGCTAGTGGAGATGATGGAATTCCAGCTGAGCTATTTCAAATCCTAAAAGATGATGTTATTAATCTGCTGCACCAATACACCAGCAAATCTGAAATATTCCGCAGTGGCCATGGGCCTGGAAAAGGTCAGTGTTCATTCCAGTCCCAAAGAAGGACAGTGTCAAAAACGGTGAGAACTACCATACAACTGTGCTCACTTTGCATGTTAGTAAGGTTATGCTGAAAATCCTTCAAGCTAGGCTTCAGCAGTATGTGAACCAAGAACTTCCACATGTACAAGCTGGATTTAGAAAAAGCAGAGGAACCAGAGATCAAATTGTCAACATTCACTGGATCATAGAGAAAGCAAGGGGATTCCAGAAAAGCATCTACTTCTGCTTCTATGCTAAAGCCTTTGACTGTGGGGACCACAGCAAACTGTGCAAAATTATTAAAGAGATGGGAATACCAGACCACCTTACCTGTCTCCTGAGAAACCTGTATGCAACTGGACATGGAACAATGGACTGGTTCAAAACCTGGAAAGGAGTATGGGTGTTCTTTGGAAGGAATGATGCAAAGAATGATGGAAGGAATGATGCAAGAATACAAAGAAGCGTTAAGAAAGCCTTCTTAAATGAACAATGCAAAGAAATAGAGGGAAACAATAGAGTGGGAAAGACTAGAAATCTCCTCAAGAAAATTAGAGATGCCAAGGGAACATTTCACGCAAAGATGGACACAATAAAGGATAGAAATGGTATGGACTTCACAGAAACAGAAGATATTAAGAAAAGGTGGCAAGGATACACAGAAGAACTATACAAAAAAAGTTAGTGACCCAGATAACCACGATGGTGTGGTCATTCACCTGAGCCAGACATCCTGGATTGTGAACTCAAGTGGGGCTGAGGAAACATTACTGCTAACAAGGTTAGCGGAGGTGATGGAATTCCAGCTGAGCTATTTCAAATTTTAAATGATGCTGTGCAAGTGCTGAACTCAATATACCAGCAAATTTTGAAAACTCAGCAGTGACCACAGGACTGGAAAATGTCAGTTTCATTCCAATCCCAAAGAAGGGCAATGCCAAAGAAGGTTCAAACTACTGCAAAATTACCCTCATGTTAGATGCTAGCAAGGTAATGCTCAAAATCCTTCAAGCTAGGCTTCAGCAGTACATAGACTGAGAACTTCCAGATGTACAAGCTGGATTTAGAAAAGACAGAGCAACCAGAGATCAAATTGCCAACAAAAAAGCAAAGGAATTTAAGAAAAAAAAATCTGCTTCAATGATTATGCTAAAGCCTTTGACTGTGTGGATCACAACAAACTGTGGAAAATTCTTCAAGAGATGGGAATACCAGACCACCTGACCTGCCTCCTGAGAAACCTATATGCAGGACAAGAAGCCACAGTTAGAACCAGATATGAAACAATGAACTGGTTCAAAATTGGGAAAGGAGTATGTAAAGGCTATACATCATCATCCTACTTATTTAACTTATTAAAAGAGTATATCATGTGAAATGCTTATCTGGATGAAGCTCAAGCTGGAATCAAGGTTTCTGGGAGAAATATCAATAATCTCAGATATGCAGATGACACCACCCAGAAAGTGAAGAGGAACTAAAAAGCCTCCTGATGAAAGTGAAAGAGGAGAGTCAAAAATTTGGCTTAAAACTCTGCATTCAAAAACCAAGATCATGACATCCAGTAATATCACTTCATGGCAAATAGATGGGGTAATAATGGAAGCAGTGACAGATTTTATTTTGTTTGGCTCCAAATCCCTGCAGATGGTGTCTGCAGCCATAATATTAAAAGACACTCTCTTCTTGGAAAAAAAAGCAACAACAAAAACCTAGACAGCATATTGAAAAGCAGAGCCATCAGCTTGCTGACAAAAATCTGTATAGTCAAAGCTATGGCTTTTCCAGGAGTCATGTATGGATGTGAGAATTGGACTATAAAGAAAGTTGAGCACCAAAGAATTGATGCTTTTGAACTGTGGTGTTGGAGAAGACTCTTGAGGGTCCCTTGGACTGCAAGGAGATAAAACCAGTCAATCCTGAAGGAAATGAACTCTGAATACTCATTAGAAGGAGTGATGCTGAAGCACCAATACTTTGGTCACCTGATGTAAAGGGCTGACTCATTGGAAAAGACCCTGATACTGGGAAAGGTTGAGTGCAGGAGGAGAAGAGGGTGACAAAGGATAAGATGATTGGATGTCCACGACTCAATGGACGTGAGTTTGAGCAAACTCTGGGAGGTAGCAAAGGACAGGGAAGCCTGATGTGCTGCAGCCCATGGGGTCTCAAACAGTCAGACATAATTGAGTGACTGATCAACAACAATTAGCAGTGCTGGGCATCTTCTCATGTACCTGTTGGCCATCTTCTCATGTGCCTGTTGGCCATCTGTATGTCTTCTTTGCAAATTTTTCTATTTATGTCTTCTATGGAGAAGGTGATAGCACCCCAATTCAGTACTCTTGCCTGGAAAATCTCATGGACAGAGGCGCATGGTAGGCTGCGGTCCATGGGGTCACGAAGAGTCGGACACGACTGAGCGACTTCCCTTTCACTTTTCACTTTCATGCATTGGAGAAGGAAATGGCAACCCACTCCAGTGTTCTTGCCTGGAGAATCCCAGGAATGGGGGAGCCTGGTGGACTGCCATCTATGGGGTCACACAGAGTCAGACACGACTGAAGTGACTTAGCAGAGTAGCAGACACATTTTTTGATTGGATGTTTTTAATATTGAATGGTATGAACTGTTTTTATACTTTACATATTAATCCCTTGCCAGTCTCATTCTTTGAAAATGTTTTCTCTTAATCTGTAGGTTGTTTTTTTTTATTATTTTGTTATGGTTTTCTTTGCTGTGAAAAAGTTTTTCATTTTAATTAGGTCCCATTTGTTTATTTTTATTTTTTGCCTTGGGAAACTGATTAAGAAAATCTTGCTACAATTTATTGAGAGAATGTTTTGCCTATGTTTCCTGCTAGGAGTTTGATGGTGCTGTGTTTAAATTGAGGTCTTTAAATCATTTATTTTTGTAAGTGGTATGAGGGAGTGTTCTAATTTCTGCTGATTTGCATATAACTTTCCAGATTTCCTAACACCAGTTGTGGAAGATACTGTCTATTCTCCTTTGTATATTCTTGCTTCCTTTGTTGTAGATTACTTGACTTAAGGTGTGTGGGTTTACTTCTGGACTCTCTATTCTGTTCATTGATCTATATGTCTGTTTTCGTGCCATTAACACTCAGTTTTGATCACTGTAGCTTTGTAGTGTTATCTACAATCTGGAAGAGTTGTGCCTCCAGCTTTTTTTTTTTTTTTTTTTTTTCTTTTAGCTCAGGATGGCTTTGTCAGTCCTTTATGGTTCCATATTAATTTTAGGATTTTTTCTAGCTCGGTAAAGATTGTCATGGATATTTTGATAGGAATTCATTAAATTTGCAGATTGTATGGGGGTAGTATAGCAACTCCCAATCCCAGAGCAAGGGATATCTTTCCATTTCTTTGAATAACCTTTAATTTCCTTTATCAGTGCTTTATACTTTTTAGCACAGAAGTATTTCACTTCCTTGGCTAAGGTTTTTCCTAGATATATTTTTTTCAAATATTTTCTTGTGTTCTTTCTCTCTCTCTTCTCTTTCTGGGACCCCTATAATGTGAATGTTTGTGTGTTAATGTCCCAAGGGTCTCTTACACTGCCTTCATTTCTTTTCATTCTTTTCTTTGTATTCTGTTTTGCAGCAGTGATTTCCACCATTCTGTCTTCAAGGTCACTTATCCATTTTTCTGACTTAGTTATCCTGCTACTGACTGCTTCTAGTGTGTTGTTCATTTCTGTTTGTTTGTTCTTTTGTTCTAGTTTTTGGTAAACATTTCTTGCATAGTCTTCATTCTTTTTCTGAGATCTTGGATCATCTTTACTATTATTAGTCTGAAGGCTTTTTCTGAAGGTTGCCTATCTCCACTTCATTTAGTTGCTTTTCTGGGGATTTATCTGTTCCTTCATCTGAGACATAGTCCTATTCCTATTCATTTTGATTAGGTTTCCATTCTGGAGGCTACAGGATTGTGGTTCTTCTTGCTTCTCCTGTGGCCCTAGATAGGTCTAGTTCAGTCTCCTTTGGGGTCATTGCTCCTTTCCCCTGGGTCCTGGTGCATGCAAAGCATTTTTTGTGTGTGCCCTCCAGGAGTGGAGTCTCTGTTTTCCCTAGTCTTGTGGAAGTCCATCTTATTGCAGCTTCTCTGTCATCTTTGGATGTGGGATATCTTTCTTTCTTTCTTTTTGGTGGGTTTGGCATTCTCCTGTCGAAGTTTGTTCGGCAGATAGCTGTGATTTGGGGGCTCTTTCAGGAGAAGATGAGCACGTGTTCTTCTCCTCCATCATTTTGAACCAACCACTTAATGTGATTTTAAATGGAATTGATTTGTTTACTTTCTTTTTCTGGATATTTTGTTGTTAGTATAAAGAAACACAAAAGATTTCTGTGTGTCCTGCTATTTTGCTGAATGCTGCTAGTTCTAATAATTTTGTATGGAGACTTAGGGTTATCTGAACAGAGTCATCTGCAAATAGTGACAGTTTTACCTCTTTCTTTCCAATCTGGATACATTTTATTTCCTTTCCTAGTGAGAATAGGCATCCTTGCCTTTTTTCTGAATTGAGCAGGAAGGTTTTCAAATTTTACCATAGAGTACTATTTTGGCTGTGGGTTTGTCATAAATGGCCTTGTCATAAATGGCCTTTATTAGATTCAGATATGTTCTCCTTATATCCAATTTGGTGAGAGTTTTTATCCTGAATGGATGATAAATTTTGTCAGATGCCTTTTCTGTGTTCATTGAGATGATCATGTGTTTTTATATCTTTCTTTTTGTTAATGTGGTGTATCACATTGATTGACTTGTGTTTGCTGAACCATCCTTGTAACATTGGAATGAGTCCAACTTGATTACAGTTTATGATACTTTCTGCATTTACTGGACTTAGTTTGCTACTATTATGTTGAGTATTTTTGCATCCTTATTCAAAAAGATGGCTTCCCAGTTGGCTCAGTGGTGAAGAACCCGCCAGCCACACAGGAGATGCAGGTTCAGTCCTTTGATATGGAAGATCTCCTGGAGTAGGAAATGGTAACCCACTCCCATATTCTTGCCTGGAAAAGTCTGTGGAAAAAGGAGCCTGGTGAGCTGCAGTCCAGGGGGTCACAAACTGTTGGAGATGACTTAGTGTGCATGTTCATAAAAGATGATGGTCTATGATTTTCTTTTTTTGTGGTGTCTTTGTCTGGTTTTGGTATCAGAGTGATGGCAGCCTCACAAAGTAAATTTTGAAGTGCTTCCTCCTTTTAGATTTTTGGAAGAGTTTGAAAAAGATAAATATAAGTTCTTTTTTGTATGTTTAGAACTACCCAGTGAAACCACCCAAGCTTTTGTTTGCAGGAAGTTTGTGTGTGTGTGTGTGTTTTTTAATTACAGATAAGATTTTACTTCTAGTGATCAGTTTGATCAAATTATCTGTTTCTTCTTGACTCAGTTTTGAAAGCCTGTATATTTCTAAAACCTTGTCCATTTCTTCTAGAGGATTCAATTTGTTTGCATATAATTGGTCATGGTATTCTATTTGGGTCCTCCCTCTTTTCTTCTTGGTGCTCTGGTAAATGGTTTTTTTTTTTTTTTAATTTTGCTTTTCTTTAAAAAAAAATCTCTAGGTTTTTCATCATCATTTTTTATTTTTTTAACCTTGATTACTCTCCTCAGATCTTTATTATTTCCTTTCTTCTGTAGACTCTGGGCTTTATTTTCCCTTTTTTATAACTCTTTTAGATGATAGGTTTGATTATTTATTTGAGGCTTTTCTTCTTTCTTGAGTAAGGTCTGTATTTCTGCAAACTTCCCCCTTATGACTGCTATTTGCTGTTGTCCACAGATTTTGTAGGATTATATTTTTATTTTTGTTCAAGTTACTTTCTGATTTCTTCTTTATCTTATCATTGAGCCATTGGGTTTTTAGTAGCATACTGTTTAGTAACCTTGTGATTTTGTCCCCTATTTTCTCTCTGTGTTTGGTTTCTAGCTTTATAGTGTGTGATTAGAAATGATGCTTGAGATAATTTCTATCTTCTTGAATTTGTTGAGCCTTATTTTGTGACATAGTATGTGGTCTGTCCTATAGAATATTCCATGAGTGTTTGAAAATAATGTGTGTTCTGTTTTTGAGGGTTTTTTTTTTTAATTTGGATGTAGTTTAGATATCATATAAAGTACAGTTGGTGTAAAGATGCACATGTTGTCTTATTAATTTTCTGTTTGAAAGATCTGTTCTTTGATGTCAGTGGAGTGTTAACAATTCTGGTGCTCTGATATTGGGTGTATATATGTTAATGAGTGTAATATCATTTTACATTGAATCCTTTATCATTATATAATGCCTTGTCTTTCTTTATGACCTTTGTTTTAAAGTCTTGTGTTTTTTTTTTTTTTTGGTCTGATATAAATGTTGCTAATCTTGCTTGTCATTTCTGTTCACATAAAATATCTTTTTTTCCCCCCATAGGAAATATTGCTTACTTTATTTTATGAAATTAAAACCACTTAAGGAGAAGAGCAGAAAGAACAAAGACTGTTTCATTATGAGTGTAAATTAAAACAACAACAACTAAATAATAGCAAACTGAATCCAATAGAGTAAGAAGAAGATATGTCATAATCTAATTGAGCACAATCCAGGGATACTAAGATTGAGTACATAAATATGCTTTCTGATGTTGCACCAATCACATTAATGGAATAAGGTAGAAAAATGGCATGATGATCTCAATAGATAAAGAAAAAGCACTGGAATATTAACTCACAAAAAATTTAAAAAAACGACCAATACCCTCACCCTCTTTTCCCTGCTCCAGCAAACCAAGAAGTGGAGGGAGCTTGCTAAGTCATCATCAGTGATTAAAACACTGGAAACAGTCCCTTTAAAAATTAAAACAAGCATATCCCCTATTACTAGTAATATTTAACATCGTACTATGCAATATCACAAAAGAAAAACCCCATCATTGTCTGCAATGTATATACTTTCATGTACAGAAAGCCCAAGAATCCAAAGACAAACAGAAATATTAAGAAAATTTTTAAATGGCTGGTTCTAAGATCAACATCCAAAAAAACAGAAGCATGAAAACCAACAAAACAAAATTTTAAAAAATAACAAGATTTAAATAACAATAAACGAACCGGGAACAATGTATTAACAAAGGATTATAGGACTTACACTTTTTAATAACTTTTTAAACATCGAGCTGATAACACTCTTCACCTCTTGGCCCGGAAAATCAACAATGGCCCGTTCACTTTGTTTTTTGTTTTTCTTCTTTTTTTTCCCACGAATTCTTTTTATTTTTAAACTTTAACAGCTTTATTGAGGTATAATTGACACACATGCATATTTACACCATTTTTATAACTTTTGACATATCCATAAGTGAAACCATCAGCACAATCAAGATAATGAACCATCCATTACTACCAAATGTCTACTTTTGTTGCTTTCAAATCACTTCCTGCCTCTCCTCACACATAAGCAATTGCTAATCTGTTGCTACAGATTAGCTTGCATTTTCTAGAACTCATATAAATGGAGTGGTGTGGTATGTGTTCTTTTGTAATCTGGCTTCTTTCACTCAGCACAATCATTTTGAGATTTATCCATGTCATAATGAGTATCATTTCTTTTTATTGCTGAGTATTATTTTTGTGTGCTGATCCATTCACCTATTGCTACATGGAATATTTCTCCTTTTTTCTATTTTTATCTTTATTATTTATTTTCAGTTCAGTTCAGTCGCTCAGTCGTGTTCGACTTTTTGCGACTTCATGAATTGCAGCAAGCCAGTCCTCCCTATCCATCACCAATGCCCGGAGTTCACTCAGACTTGCATCCATCGAGTCAGTAATGCCATCCAGCCATCTCATTCTCGGTCGTCCCCTTCTCCTCCTGCCCCCAATCCCTCCCAGCATCAAAGTCTTTTCCAATGAGTCAACTCTTCACATGAGGTGGCCAAAGTACTGGAGTTTCAGCTTTATCATCATTCCTTCCAAAGAAATCCCAGGGCTGATCTCCTTCAGAATGGTTTGGTTGGATCTCCTTGCAGTCCAAGGGACCCTCAAGAGTCTTCTCCGACACCACAGTTCAAAAGCATCAGTTCTTCGACACTCAGGCTTCTTCACAGTCCAACTCTCACATCCATACATGATCACAGGAAAACCATAGCCTTGACTAGATGGACCTTAGTCAGCAAAGTAATGTCTCTGCTTTTGAATATACTATCTAGGTTGATCATACCTTTTCTTCCAAGGAGTAAGCGTCTTTTAATTTCATGGCTGCAGTCAACATCTGCAATGATTTTGGAGCTCAAAACACAAAGTCTGACACTGTTTCCACTGTTTCCCCATCTATTACCCATGGAGTGATGGGACCAGATGCCATGATCTTCGTTTTCTGAATGTCGAGTTTTAAGCCAACTTTTTCACTCTCCTCTTTCACTTTCATCAAGAGGCTTTTTAGTTCCTCTTCACTTTCTGCCATAAGGATGGTGACATCTGCATATCTGAGGTTATTGATATTTCTCCCCGCAATCTTCATTCCAGCTTGTGTTTCTTCCAACCCAGCGTTTCTCATGATGTACACTGCATATAAGTTAAATAAGCAGGGTAACAATACACAGCCTTGACATACTCCTTTTCCTATTTGGAACCAGGCTGTTGTTCCATGTCCAGTGCCAACCATTGTTTCCTGGCCTGCATACAGATTTCTCAGGAGGCAGGTCAGGTGGTCTGTATTCCCATCTCTTTCAGAATTTTCCACAGTTTCTTGTGATCCACACAGTCAAAGGCTTTGGCATAGTCAAGAAAGCAGAAATAGATGTTTTCCTGGAACTCTCTTGCTTTTTCCATGATCCAGCAGATGCTGGCAATTTGATCTCTGGTTCCTCTCCCTTTTCTAAAACCAGCTTGAACATCAGGAAGTTCACAGTTCACATATTGCTGAAGCCTGGCTTGGAGAATTTTGAGCATTACGTTACAGGTGTGTGAGATGAGTGCAATTGTGTAGTAGTTTGAGCATTCTTTGGCATTGCCTGTCTTTGGCATTGGAATGAAAACTGACCTTTTCCAGTCCTACGGCCACTGCTGAGGTTTCCAAATTTGCTGGCATATTGAGTGCAGCACTTTCACAGCATCATCTTTCAGGATTTGAATTAGCTCAACTGGAATGCCATCACCTCCACTAGCTTTGTTCATAGTGATGCTTTCTAAGGCCCACTTGGCTTCACATTCCAAGATGTCTGGTTCTAGATGAGTGATCACACCATCGTGATTATCCAAGTCATGAAGATCCTATTTGTACAGTTCTTCCATGTATTCTTGCCACCTCTCCTTAACATCTTCTGCTTCTGTTAGGTCCATGCCATTTCTGTCCTTTATCGAGCCCATCTTTGTATGAAATATTCCCTTGATATCTCTAATTTTCTTGAAGAGATCTCTAGTCTTTCCCATTCTGTTGTTTTCCTCTATTTCTTTGCATTCATCGCTGAAGAAGGCTTTCTTATCTCTTCTTGCTATTCTTTGGAACTCTGCATTCAGATGCTTATATCTTTCCTTTTCTCCTTGGCTTTTAGCCTCTCTTCTTCTCACAGCTACTTGTAAGGCCTCCCCAGACAGCCATTTTGCTTTTTTGCATTTCTTTTCCATGGGGATGGTTTGATCCCTGTCTCCTGTACAATGTAAGGAACCTCATTCCATAGTTCATCAGGCACTCGGCCTATCAGATCTAGGCCCTTAAATCTATTTCTCACTTCCACTGAATAATCATAAGGGATTTGATTTAGGTCATACCTGAATGGTCTAGCGGTTTTCCCTGTTTTTTTTTTTCAATTTGAGTTTGAATTTGGTAGGAAGGAGTTCATGATCTGAGCCACAGTCAGCTCCTGGTCTTGTTTTTGTTGACTGTGTAGAGCTTCTTCATCTTTGGCTGCAAAGAATATAATCAATCTGATTTTGGTGTTGACCATCTGATGATGTCCATGTGTAGAGACTTCTCTTGTGTTGTTGGAAGAGAGTGTTTGCTATGACCAGTGCATTATCTTGGCAAAACTCTGTTAGTCTTTGCCCTGCTTAATTCCGTATTCCAAGGCCAAATTTGCCTGTTACTCCAGGTGTTTCTTGACTTCCTACTTTTGCATTCCAGTCCCCTATAATGAAAAGGACATCTTTTTTGGGTGTTAGTTCTAAAAGGTCTTGTAGGTCTTCATAGAACCGTTCAACTTCAGCTTCCTCAGTGTTACTGGTTGGGGCATAGACTTGGATTACTGTGATATTGAATGGTTTGCCTTGGAAATGAACAGAGATCATTGTGTCGTTTTTGAGATGCACCCAAGTACTGCATTTCGGACTCTTTTGTTGACCATGATGGCTACTCCACTTCTTCTGAGGGATTCCTGCCCTCAGTAGTAGATATAATGGTCATCTGAGTTAAATTCACCCATTCCAGTCCCTTTTAGTTTGCTGATTCCTAGAATGTCGACGTTCAGTCTTGCTGTCTCCTGTTTGACCACTTCCTATTTGCCTTGATTCATAGACCTGACATTCCAAGTTCCTATGCAATATTGCTCTTTACAGCATCGGACCTTGCTTCTATCACCAGTCACATCCACAGCTCGGTATCGTTTTTGCTTTGGCTCCATCCCTTCATTCTTTCTGGATTTATTTCTCCACTGATCTCCAGTAGCATATTGGGCACCTACTGACATGGGGAGTACCTATTTCAGTATCCTATCATTTTGCCTTTTCATACTGTTCATGGGGTTCTCAAGGCAAGAATACTGCAGTGTTTTGCCATTCCCTTCTCCAGTGGACCACATTCTGTCAGACTCTCCACCATGACCCGCCCGTCTTGGGTTGCCCCGCGGGCATGGCTTAGTTTTATTGAGTTAGACAAGGCTGTGGTCCTAGTGTGATTAGATTGACTAGATTTCTGTGAGTATGGTTTCAGTGTGTCTGCCCTCTTATGCCCTCTTGCAACACCTACCATTTTACTTGGGTTACTCTTACCTTGGGCGTGGGGTATCTCTTCACGGCTGCTCCAGCAAAGCACAGCTGCTGCTCCTCACCTTGGATGAGGGGTATCTCCTCCCGCCGCACTTCCTGAACTTCAGCATGGGATGGCTCCTCTAGGCCCTCCTGCGCCTGGGCAGCTATAATAAAAGCTATTTATTTTACCTATTTTTATTTAATTTTTAAAAATTTATTTATTTATTTACTTTACAATACTGTATTGTTTTTGCCATGCATAGACATGAATCCGCCACAGGTGTACATGAGTTCCTAATCCTGAACCCCCTTCCCACCTCCCTCCCTATATCATCTCTCTGGGTCATCCCAGTGCACCAGCCCCAAGCATTATATCTATTTTTTTACCCCTTAAATTTCAGTTCCCCTTTATGGATCATGGGCTTCCCTGGTGGCTCAGACGGTAAACTGTCTGCCTGCAATGCGGGAGACCTGGGTTCGATTCCTGGGATAGGAAGATCCTCTGGAGAAGGAAATGGCAATCCTCTCCAGCACTCTTGCCTGGAAAATCCCATGGATGGAGGAGCCTGATAGGCTACAGTCCACAGGGTCGCAAAGAGTCGGACACAACTGAGCAACTTCACTTCATTTCACTTTATGGATCACAACCTTGTTGTGGTGAAGGGTCTTTCCTAACTCAATGCTATGCAGAGCTACCTAAGACAAATAGGTCACAGTGGAGGGTTCTGACAAAATGTGGCCCACTGGAGGAGGAAATGGCAAACCATACCAGTATTCTTGCCAAGACAATCCCATGAACAGTATGAAAAGGCCAAAAGGAATGATACCAGATGAGCCCCCCATGTTGGAAGGTGTCCAATATGCTATTGGCGAAGAGCAGAGGGCAATTACTAATAGCTTCAGAAAGAATGAAGTGGATGGGCCAAAGCAGAAATGACTCTCAGTTGTGGATGTGTCTGGTGGTGAAAGTAAAGTCTGATGTTCTAAAAAATAATATTTCATAGGAATCTGGAATGTTAGATCTTTGAATCAAGGTAAATTGGAAGTGATCAAACTGGAGATGGCAAGAATAAATATCAACATCTTAGAAGTCAGTGAAGTAAAATGGATAGGAATTAGCAAATTTAACTCAGATGACCATTATCTCTATTACTGTTGCCAAGGAGCCCTTAGAAGAAATGGTAAGCCTTCGTTTTTCAGACGCAACAAAGTATGAAATGCAGTACTTGAGTGCAACCTCAAAAATGACAGAATGATCTTAGTTCATTCCCAAGGCAAACCATTCAGCACCAGTAATCCAAGTCTATGACCCAACCACTGATGCGGAAGAAGCTGCACCTTCTAGAACTAACACCAAAAAAGATGACCTTTCTATATAGAGGATAAGAATGAAAAAGTAGGAAGTCAAGAAACACTTGAAATAAGAGGTAAATTTTTCGTTGGAGTACAAAATGAAGCAGGGCAAAGGCTAACAGAGTTTTGTCAAGAGAACATACTGATCATAGCAAATGCCCTTTTTCAACAGCACAAGAGATGAATCCACACATAGACATTATCAGTTGGTCAATACCAAATTCAGATTAATTATGTTCTTTGCAGCTGAAGATGGAGAATTTCTATTTTAGTCAGCAAATCAAAACCTGGAGTTGACTGTGGCTCAGAGCATGAGCTCTCTGTTGCAAAATTCAGGCTTTAATTGAAAAAAGTGGGGAAAACCACTAGGCCATTCAGATATGACCTAAACCAACTCCCTTATGATTATAAAATGGAGGTGAGAAATTGCCGGGAGCCAGCGTGAGGAACTAAGCCCATGGCAAAGGTCATGAGGAAGGAGGCTTGGCATATGCAAAGGTGTGATCAAGTCTCAGGAAACGCTCTGTTCCCGAGCATCTACCCCCAAAACCAGAGTCTATCTACTTTACTGTTTCATGCTCTCACCTACACCTCTGACTTTACAGGGGTCTGTTCCCCACGGTTTCTCTCGGAGAAGGAGTAAACGTGCAGCTCCAAGTCAATAAAAATTCCTGGGTGTGACAAGAGTGTTTCAAATTATGAACTCCTCTGAAGGTTATCTAGCCCACCTGTATAGGTTCGTCCAACCACATGTGATTGTTTACAGCTTCCCAACCTGAGAGGAATGAAGCAGGGCAAAGACTAACAGAGTTTTGCCAAGAAAACGCACTGGTCATAGCAAACACCCTCGTCCAACAACACAAGAGAAGATTCTACACATGGACATCACCAGATGGTCAACACCAAAATCAGATTGATTGTATTCTATGCAGCCAAAGATGGTGAAGCTCTATACAGTCAACAAAAACAAGACCAGGAGCTGACTGTGGCCCAGATCATGAACTCCTTCGTACCACATTCAGACTCAAACTGAAGAAAACAGGGAAAACTGCTAGACCATTCAGGTATGACCTAAATCAAATCCCTTATGATTATTCGGTGGAAGTGAGAAATAGATTTAAGGGCCTAGATCTGATAGGTCGTGTGCCTGATGAACTATGGAATGAAGTTCATGACATTGTACAGGAGACAGGGATCAAGACCATCCCCATGGAAAAGAAATGCAAAAAAGCAAAATGGCTCTCTGGGGAGGCCTTACAAATAGCTGTGAAGAGAAGAAAGGCAAAAAGCAAAGGAGAAAAGGGAAGATATAGGCATGTAAATGCAGAGTTCCAAAGAATAGCAAGAAGAGATAAGAAAGCCTTCTTCAGTGATCAATGCAAAGAAATAGAGGAAAACAACAGAATGGGAAAGACTAGAGATCTCTTTAAGGAAATTAGAGATACGAAGGGAATATTTCACACAAAGATGGGCTCGATATAGGACAGAAATGGCATGGACTTAACAGAAGCAGAAGATATTAAGAAGAGGTGGCAAGAATACACGGAAGAACTGTACAAAAAAGATCTTCAGGACCCAGATAGTCATGATGATGTGATCACTAATCTAGAACCAGACATCTTGGAATGTGAAGTCAAGTGGGCCTTAGAAAGCATCGCTACGAACAAAGCTAGTGGTGGTGATGGAATTCCAATTGAACTGCTTCAAATCCTGAAAGATGATGCTGTGAAAGTGCTGCACTCAATATGCCAGCAAATTTGGAAACCTCAGCAGTGGCCGTAGGACTGGAAAAGGTCAGTTTTCATTCCAATCCCAAAGAAAGTCAATGCCAAAGAATGTTCAAACTACCACACAATTGCACTCATCTCACATGCTAGTAAAGTAACGCTCAAAATTCTCCAAGCCAGGCTTCAGCAATACATGAACCGTTAACTTCCTGACGTTCAAGCTGGTTTTAGGAGAGGCGGAGGAACGAGAGATCAAATTGCCAACATCTGCTGGATCATGGAAAAAGTAAGAGAGTTGCAGAAAAACATCTATTTCTGCTTTATTGACTATGCCAAAGCCTTTGACTGTGTGGATCATAAGAAACTGTGGAAAATTCTGAAAGAGATGGGAATACCAGACTACCTGACCTGCCTCTTGAGAAATCTGTATGCAGGTCAGGAAGCAACAGTCAGAACTGGACATGGAACAACAGCCTGGTTCCAAATAGGAAAAGGAGTAGGTCAAGGCTGTATATTGTCACCCTGCTTATTTAACTTCTATGCAGATTACATCATGAGAAACGCTGGACTGGAAGAAACACAAGCTAGAATCAAGAATGCCGGAAGAAATATCAATAACCTCAGATATGCAGATGACACCACCCTTATGGCAGAAAGTGAAGAGGAACTAAAAGCCTCTTGATGAAAGTGAAAGTGGAGAGTGAAGAAGTTGGCCTACAGCTTAACATTCAGAAAACGAAGATCATGGCATCCGGTCCCATCACTTCATGGGAAATAGATTGAGAAACAGTGGAAACAGTGTCAGACTTTATTTTGGGGGGCTCCAAAATCACAGCAGATGGTGACTGCAGCCATGAAATTATGGACGCTTACTCCTTGGAAGAAAAGTTATGACCAACCTAGATAGTATATTCAAAAGCAGAGACATTACTTTGCCAACTAAGGTCCGTCTAGTCAAGGCTATAGTTTTTCCAGTAGTCATGTATGGATATGAGAGTTGGACTGTGAAGAAGGCTGAGTGCCGAAGAATAGATGCTTTTGAACTGTGGTGTTGGAGAAGACTCTTCAGAGTCCCTTGGACTGCAAGGAGATCCAACCAGTCCATTCTGAAGGAGATCAGCCTTGGGATTTCTTTGGAAGGAATGATGCTAAAGCTGAAACTCCAGTACTTTGGCCACCTCATGCGAAGAGCTGACTCATTGGAAAAGACTTTGATGCTGGGAGGGATTGGGGGCAGGAGGAGAAGGGGACGACACAGGATGAGATGGCTGGATGGCATCACTGACTCGATGGACGTGAGTCTGAGTGAACTCTGGGAGATGGTGATGGACAGGGAGGACTGGCGTGCTGTGATTCATGGGGTCGCAAAGAGTCGGACACATTAAGCGACTGAACTGAACTGAACTGAACTGAAAGTCTGATTTAGCCTTCTGAGAAACAAAGGGGAAATGTTTGTCTATTATAGTATCTTTTTTTTTTCTTTCTTTCTTGAGGAATGTAGTGAGTGTGGTGATTCCATACATTCATCTTTGGCTGTTGATATTTTATACAGAAAAAACTTACCTAGAGCAAACTTTCATCCAAAGGTGTCACATGAGATGATTGTTAACAGTGAAGACTACTTCACTGTTAAGGCAAAATTATGAGGTGGTATATTTGAATTTGACATAATTGTTTTTATGCAGCACCAGTTGTTTTCCCCCTAGCCCCAAGAAGATAACTTTTCCTTTCTTTTATTGAAGATACATTTCCAAGGCCAGTAACTATCTGTCTAGGAAAAGTGGAAATCAGAAAAACTCTGGTTTTCCTTTAAATTTGACTCAGTTCAGATTTTTGCTATGTCACTAGTGATGTGATGTGGCCAAGTTAATATATGTTCTGACCTCCAGTTGACAAGGAGGTAATAACTGTCAGAAGGGCATGATGGTACATCCTGATTATATGATGTCTAGCTCAGTTTGTGTTCATTCCCTTCCTCTTCTCACCGATGATGTTCCTAGTTGTATGGAGGGGCATGGCGTCAAATTCAGTACAGCCCAGTCTCAAAGATACTGTAAGTTCTGTTCCAAACTACTATCATAAAGTGAATATTGCAATAAGGTCACATGAAATTTTTTGGTTTCCCAGTGCAAATAAAAGGTATGTTTACTATCGTGTAGTCTCTTAAATGTGCGATAGCATTATGTCTTAAAAGTAATGTACATATCTTCATTAAAAACATTTGTTGGGAAATTGGTACCAATAGGGTTACTCAATGCAAAGCTGCCACAAATCTTCAATTTGCAATAAAATATATGCAAAATATATTAAAGCAAATCACAATCAAACAAGTGTGCCTGTAAACATTGTTTTATATATATATATATATATATATATATATATATATATATATGTAAACTTACTTGGAAATTCTTGTGAATACCGAAGTTTAACAAACCCTGATTGATTAGACAAAAGAACAAGAGGAAAATCTATATGAGGTTATGATATAATGATTTAAACAGGCAATGCCTGGTTAGAACCATGGCATCTGGTCCCATCACTTCATGATAAATAGATGGGGAAACAGTGGAAACAGTGGCTAACTTTATTTTTCTGGGCTCCAAAATCACTGCAGATGGTGATTACAGCCATGAAATCAAAAGATGCTTGCTCCTTTGAAAGAAAGTTATGACCAACCTAGATAGCATATTCAAAAGCAGAGACATTAGTTTGCTAACAAAGGTCCGTCTATCAAGACTATGGTTTTTCCAGTAGTCACATATTGATGTGAGAGATTGACTATAATGAAAGCTGAGCACTGAAGAATTGCTGCTTTTCAACTGTGGTGTTGAAGAAGACTCTTGAGAGTCCCTTGGACTGCAAGGAGATCCAACCAGTCCATCCTAAAGGAGATTAGTCCTGGGTGTTCATTGGAAGGACTGATGTTGAAGTTGAAACTCCAATACTTTGGGTACCTGATGCAAAGAGCTGACTCATTTGAGAAGACCCTGATGCTGGGAAAGATTGAGGGCAAGTGGAGAAGGGGATGACAGAGGATGAGATGGTTGTATGGCATCACCAACTCAATAGACATGGGTTTGGATGGACTCCGGGAGTTGGTGATGGACAAGGAGGCCTGGTGTGCTACAATTCATGGGGTTGCAAAGAGTCAGACATGACTGAGCGACTTCAATTTCACTTTTCACTTTCATGCATTGGAGAAGGAAATCGCAAACCACTCCAGTGTTCTTGCCTGGAGAATCCCAGGGATGGAGGAGCCTAGTGGGCTGCCATCTACGGGGTCACACAGAGTTGGATACAACTGAAGCGACTTAGTAGCAGCAGCCAGATATCAACATGAATCAGCCACAGGTATACTCATGTTCCCTCCCTCTTGAACCTCCTTCTCATCTCCCTCTCCATCCCACACCTGTTTGAGTTCTTGAGTAATAGAGAAAATTCCCATTGGTTATCTATTTTACATATGGTAATATAAGCTTCCATGTTATTCTCTCCATACATCTCACCCTCTCCTACCCTCCTCATGGGCCCGCCATGTCCATAAATTTATTCTCTATGTCTAAAAATGTGGAACACGTCATGAATTTGTGTATCATTCTCACACAGGAGCCATGCTAACCTCTGAATCATTCTGATTTTAGTATATGTGCTGCTAAAAATGAGCTCTGAAATTTTTTTTTTTTGAAAAGCAAAAGTATTGAGAGCTTTCTAAGTTTGTTAACCTTAACACTTCTTACTTTTATGGAACACATTCTAAACATCTCAAATCAGATGGAAAGAGAAGTGAGACTAGATAATTATTGCTGTTTTTAGTTCAAAAAGAAACTAAATGGAGAAATGCAAAATTGCTTTAAAGATGTTTTTACTTTGACTTTTTAAAAATCACATCTTTAAGTAATGCATACCAATGAATTATAAAGAAATAAGTTTTCAACCAGAGTGTACCAAACTGAATTAGTGTACCAGCTGTTCCCTTTTGGCCTATAGTCATGACAGAAATTAATTATCCCAATAATACAAGGAGTGGGCTTTCAATAGACCTCATTTTGTTATTGTCTTCTCAAACTACTGAACTGTTAACCAAAAGTTTATCAGAGCTGAGTCCCCTACATGAAAAAAGCAAAGATTATGTAATCATAGAAGTAAAATTCTTCCCACTGTGCAAAAGAAAGAACTATATTTAATTTCTGATCACTCTTTTAATATCCTCTATATCTCCAAGTACATTGGGAATATAGTGAAATCATAATTAGCCAGTTTTTAGGAATGAAATTCATTTATCAAAAAAGTTTTAAAAATAGTTCAACTGAAAAATCAATAGGTCATTTAAGCAAAGTTGCACAACCCACAGGCCTGAGTGGTTAAATCCCTGTATAGCTTCTAGTAGCCACTCCCAAGTGACGGTTCTCAACTTTGAACTAGACAAAGTTACGATTTCCAAATTTTATCTTTTATTTCTGTATTTCTTAACTTAAAAAAAATCATGGCCATTTTTTATGATTTCTTCTACTTCTCTAGAATAGAGAAGATTTTGATATCATTCATCCAAATATCGATCTTTGTTTCCCTTCTATACCTTTAGTTTCTAATTCTGTTTGGTCTATGTTGGGCATCTATAAGCAGGTAGACCCTTTGGTGGGGCCAGCAATAGTCATTGAATCACATTTGTACTGTTAGAGATCAATTCCCAGGAGGTTTGGGAAGTAAAAGTGTCTGTTTCTCCTGCGTTTTGAAATTTGGAGCTTTTTTCCCCACCATAGCTCTTTCTATCCTCTTTTCCCAGCCCTTTTCCAACTTCCCCTCTGAGCAGGGAGACTGAGTGATGAGGATTCATGTTGATGTATGGCAAAACCAATACAATATTGTAAAGTAATTAACCTCCAATTAAAATAAATAAATTTATATATTTTTTTAAAAAAAGAAAGAGCTTTGGGACCACACAGACCTGGGCTTGAGCTAGGTTATGAGACTTGGTTTTTTCAGCTAAAAAAGAAAACAATACATACTTTCTGGCTTGAAGCAGAAAGAATGTATGTGAAACTTTTGACACATTATAGACACTGAATAAATGTCAGTTGTTATTGCAGATAATTCAGACAGTCCTTTACATAATGTAAAACATCTTTCCATCCCATGATTGCCAATTCATATCTTGTTTCCCACTTGATGTTAATTTAATTAGTATTTAATGCAACTTTTCTGAACTCCTAGAAAGTAGTAAAATCTAGTAGTACTAAAGTAATTAAATTCCTGATCAATAAATTATCTTTGGGATTATCTTTTTCATTTACAGAGAATGAATATACTCACTGGTCTTAATAGACTGATTATCTGAATTTGATAACAAATTTTGTTGTCTTGAGCCAGAAGTTAATAAAGTTTCTTTTGGAAAGAGAGACAAGAAGAGCTTCTTCTGATCTCTTTCTAGATTATAGAGCTGTAAGAGATGTCTTAAAAGCATAATTTTCCCTGTTGTAGAAATACAAGCCTTAGGAGCTAAATTGCCTACACCTGCAAAACTAACAGTTCTCCATTGTTAGTTCTCCACTAAAGCCAGGGGATCTGACTCTTAGTTAGGTCCTAGTTGTAGGGTTGGCCAGGCTTCCCTGGTGGCTCAGTTGGTAAAGAATATGCCTGCAATGCAGGAAGATGCCTGCAGGAGACCATGGGTTTGGTCCCTGGGTCGGGAAGATCCCCTAGAGAAGGAAATTGTAACCCACTCCAGTATTCTTGCCTGGGAAATCCCAAGGACAGGGGAGCCTGAAGGACTACTGTCCATGGAGCCTCAAGAATCAGACATGGCTTAGTGACTAAACCACCACCACTACTAGGGTTGACCACAGGCAAGCACCATTATCTACTGTTGGAAGAAAGTTCCCAAGTGTGACCTAGACGAGGGTAGGCTTTAATTCATCTCTGATCCCAATCTTTGTTAAATACTCTAAAATACTGTGTAAACATCCTTCACCTCTGAGAATCAGAGATTAATTTGTCTAATTTGGGAAACTAAAAATTCCTTTTACTCCTTCAGAGCTGTTTATTTTGTTTATTTTTACTTTCTTTCTTCTTTGGCTGCATTGATTATTCTTTTAGCCAAATGTCATGGCACGTCTGCAAACTTGTGAATGTTCTTTTCTTTTTGTGGTCATGAATGTTTATATTTCCTTTAATTTTTAGTAGTGGACTTCCAGGTCTAAATTATATTTACATTTTTACCTAGAAACACACCAGAGAAAGCACAGCTATTTCTTAGGGCAAATGTAACTGTGTATATATGTTTTCCATTTTTCTATGCACAAAAGGTTATAATCTATGAATTTGACAGTTAGCATAAGAAATAAGAATCTCTGTAGTCTACAAAAATATAAACTTCAATGAAAGGAAGGTTACTATGAGGTGGAACACTCAGGTTATAGTCTTATCTTTTTTTTTTCTGTAACCTTATTTCTAACATATGGTTGTATATTATTTCTAACATAAATCATAATATTTATGTTTAATCAAAAACAAGGTGACTGGACTTGATAAACTATTCTCAGACTTGTTCAGATTTCAGAAGTTTTGTAAATCAGCATTATTTTGAGGAATATGGATCTATTTAATTCCATCAAACTAATGGGTAACAGATTTTAAATTAGGTTATATAGTAAATCACAACTACTGAAAGTATGTAGTGTACCCATTCAATCAGTCATAAAACAATAGTAAATGAATAAATTATAAAATGACCAAAGTTTATAAAAATGATAGGAAAAAGCACTTAAAATTCCAAGTATTTTATCCTCTGGCTGAATACTTTCTTTACACTGAAGAAAATACCAGAGTCCAATGTTAAATTTCAACCCTTTTCCAAAGTATTAAAGGCCAGGATTCTTAAAAAGCTCTGTTTAAGAACTTCTGGATATATCTACAAGCTCTAAGATGTCTAAAATACTTCTTGTTGGAAGATTGCGTCTTCTGATTTTAACTGTGTCTTCTGATTTTACGTGCTTTTCGGTTGTAGATACTAGGTAGGTATTTTATATCTTATTGTAAATGCTAATTCAAGTGGAATAACCATTGAAATGGAAATTTGGTTCAGGTACAGATTATACTCTGGATCAAAGCTTCTGGAACACAGAGCTTTCTTCCAGTGCTATTCAGATGTCTCCATGGAAACACTCCTCCCCACAGAGAGTAAAGGTGCATCCCAGGGTCTGAGTATTTTGAGGCCCATTATAGGTGCATATGTTTGAAATCTGAATCCTAACTTTGAGAATTATGTTAAAAGTTTCTGTAGAATTTTAAAAATTACTTATCATCAGAAAAACCCCTACAGTTTGAACTGAATTCGAATGGCTGGACTCTTTCTCCTGAGACCCGCTGCTCTGTGGGTGGTGGGAGGTAGGAGTGCACCTCCTCCAATTTTCCATCCTCATCCTGGCTCAGGACTTCTTTTTATCTATCTAGCGGATAATCACCATCAAAATATCATTACCATTACGAGGACAGAGAAAATTACCATTTGCCTACAGCAAAAATACCTGTAGCCCTGTTACAAACTAATTACCACAAGCAGGGAAAGTTAAAAATAAGACTTTGTTAATTGTCAGGGTTTGTGTCCAGATTAAACACTAGGCTGCCTGCATCCATGTGTTGACTCAGTTCCTAGGTGACTCATTATGTAACCTTGGGATAGTAGCTTTTAGTGGGAATGGAAACACCATATAAATTCTTTTAAACAGGAAGGAGATCCTGTTTTGCAATGACTGAATCCTGAGTGAAAGGAAACTGGTAAAAGACAAAGGAAAGAGACACAGTTGAAAAAGGATGTTAATTAATGCATGTTCTTTCTCAAGGTAGTATTTATGACGTAGACCAAGCTGCTGTTGAATAATTTAACCCTCCTGAAACATTCTGAATATTCGTAGTTGAAATTACAAATCTCCTGTATTTTGAATTAGATAATTACCTTGAGCTTTCATTGTGCTCTCCTTGTTCAAAGCAAAACTAAATGTTTAAGATACACTGTCTTATTTCCAAACATGAGAAGGAGAAATGAGGGAAAACTTTGCCTATTTATCTGTTTTGCAAGTTCAAGATTAATTTTATAGACAAATAGGAGATAAGTATGCCCTAGATTGATATGCCTCCATCACCACCCCAAAATCTCTTGATCCTTTGGCCTTTTATGGGAACTATCCTGTCATTCATTCCTTCAACAAATAATTTTTAAGTTTCAATGACCTTTCAAAGGACTGCTGTTAGATACCAGAGAAACAGGTATACAAGATGAAGCCCTAGCCCATGAGAAGTAAATGCACAAAGAGCGGGAAAGGGCATATACAACTCCATTAGTAAATAGTGCTACACAAAAAAATAATAAGGCAGGATAAAGTGATAGACAGTGCCCAGACAAGACTATTCAGAAAGAGTGTTCTGAGTCTTGTTAAGACATGCTATCCTTCACATCAGTCTTGGGATTGATTTCATGGATTTGACATGAAAGCAAAGACAATAAATGTAAAATAAAGGAGCAGGACTATATCAAACTAAAAAGCTTCTGCACAGCAAAGGAAACCATTGATGAGATGAAATGGAATGGGGAAAAAATTGCAAATCTTATATCTGACAAAAGGCTAAGATCCAAAGGATATTAAGAACTCATATGGCTTACCAGCCACATTAAACAGAAACAGTTGACTTTAAAATGGGCAGAAGATCTGAATAGACATTTTCCCAAGACATACAGATGCCCAACAGGTATATGAAATGTGCTCAATATCACTAAGCATAAGGGAAATGCAAACCAAACCATAATGAGATCTCATCTCATATCTATTTGCATAGCTATCATCAAAAAGATAAGAAATAATAAGTGTTATAAGGATATGGAGAAGAGGGAATACTTATGTGTTATTGTAGAAATGTAAAATGGTTCAGCCACTATGAAAGGCAGTATGGAGATTCCTCAAAAAATTAAAAGTAGAACTATCATTTTGATCCAACAATTCTAATTCTGGGTCTTTATTCAAAGGGAACAAAATCACTATTTCAAGAAGATATCTACACCCTGTGGTCATTGCAATATTATTCAGAACAGCCCAAACATGGACACAAGCTAGGTATCCATCAGTGAATGAGTAGATAAAGAAAATGTTGCACACACACACACACACACAAATATACACAAACACACTGGAATATTATTCAGCCATAAAAGGAAGAAATTCCTGTCATTTATGACATGTATGGAATTTGGGGGCATTAAGTTAAGATAAATACTGTATGATCTCACATATACACAATAAAAAAGAACCATTGACATCAGATAGAGGGAACAGATTGATGATGACAAAAGCAGTAAGGGTGGGTAGGGGGTTGGGCGAAAGGGGTGAAGTTGATCAAAAGATACAAACTTCCAGTTATAAGTTCTGAGAATGTAATGCAGAAAAAGAAAGGAAGAAATTCTCTTTGATCAGCAACCTGAAATAACGAAGGGAGAGAACCTGATGGAGATCTGGAAGAAGGATATCCTTGAATCCAGGGGGAAACACTTGGTTTAGTTAAGGAAGAGCCAGGAAGCTCTGTGGCTGAAGCAGAGCAATCAGGGAGGCTGGTGGTAAGAGATGAGTATGGAATGGTGAGAAGGGGCAGGCCCTCCAAGGTCTCAGAGGCCTTTGGTGAGGACTTTAGGTTTGTTTTTAGAATGATGAGAAAGTATTGGAGAAATTTCAAGATGAAAGATGTGATTTTATTTATATTTTAAAAGACCACTTTGGTTGCTGTGCAGAAAAAATAGACTGTGGAGAAGCAGAAGAATGGAGACAATTTAAGTTGGTATACCGAGTCTAGACAGGAGATGATGGTGGCTTCAACCAGCCTAGAAGCTGTGGAGATGGTATAAAGTGGCTGAATTGGGGACATATTTGAAAGCAGAGTCCACAGAGAAGCTGTGTAGTGCGTTGAATGTTTTCAGTCACTCAGTCGTGTCTGACTCTTTGTGAACCTATGCCCACCAGGCTCTCTGTCCATGGGATTTTCCCTGCAAGAATGGGTTGCCATTTCCTTCTCCAGTAAGGGGTTGAATGGTGGCCCCTAGAAAGATACATCTACATCCTAATCCCTGAAACCTGTGAATATCACTTTATTTGGAAACAAGATATTTCTGGATGTAATTAAATAGGATCATTCTGAATTATTTGGTATGCCTTAAATCCAATGACAAGTATCCTTATATGAAAGAAGAGAAGCCACAGACACAGGAAAGAAGTGGAGAAAGCCATGTGAAATTGGCAGCAGAAACTAGAGTTATATAGCCATAAGCTCAGGAATGCTTGTAAGAGACAGTAAGGATTTTTTTCCAATGGCATTTGGAGGGCAGGCAACCCTGCCAACACCTTGATTTCAGACTTCTGGCCTCCGGACCAATGAAATATTTAATTCCTTTTATTTTAGGCCACTAAGTTTGCTGTGATTTGGTACATCAGCCCTAGGAAACAGGATGGTAAATTGGATACAGTATCTGAGGCAAATCTGTAGCTCAGAAAGAAGCCAGGGTTCTTGCCTGTATATTATTACATTGAAAGCTCTGAAATCAATCAGCAGGAATCAGGGTAGGTAAAAGACAAAAAGGCAGTGATGTCATTGAACCTAAGAAAGTGTGTAAGGGAGAGAACAACCAACTGTATCAAATGTTGCCAAAAAGTTCAGTGAGATGAGGAACAAGACTCGACCACTAGATTTGCTGAGATTGCTCATGATCTTGTCAAGAATGGTTTCAGTGGCAAGGCAGAAAAGAACTTTAAGAAACCTCCCAAGTTCCGCCTACTGCTGTGCTGCATTTCATGGGATTGCAAAGAGTTGGACATGACTTAGCGACTGAACAATAGTCATCATTATCGTGATTGTGTGTGTGTGTGTGTGTGTGTGTGTGCGTGCAAGCACACGCTTGGTCACTCTTTGCAACGCCATGGACTGTAGTGCACCAGGCTCCTCTGTCCATGGAATTCTCCAGGCAAGAATACTGGAGTGGGTAGTCATTTTCTTTTCCAGGGGATCTTCCTAACCCAGGGATTGAATCTGGGTCTCTTGCATTTTAGGCAGATTCTTAACCATCTGTGGAGAAGGAAATGGCAACCCACTCCAGTATTCTTGCCTGGAAAAATCCCATGGACGGGGGAGACTGATAGGCTACAGTCCATGGGGTCACAAGCAGTCAGATACGACTGAGCGACTTCACTTCGCTTTTACCATCAGAGCCACCAGGGAAGCCCCATCATGATCATACCTATTGTTTATTGAATGTTTACTATGTGCTAAAGAACCTGTGTTGAATGATGTAGAAATGCACATATGTAATCTTATCCCTCCATCAACTTTGAGAAGTAAGTTTTATTCCCATTTTACAGATGAAAAAATTGTGATCAGCTTTGGCACTTAATACATTATTGTAGTTAGGACCTCTAATATCACATGATTCCATATCTAAGATCTAAAGCATTTTACATTATTTTTACTTAAGGAATTGTTACAATATCTCTTGCTAGAGAGATGGATATATATTCTTTAATTTTCTTCCAATTCCACTTGAGATTTCTATAACTCCAGAGTAAAGATATTGAAGACTAAGGTACACCTGAAATTTTTAGTTCTTTACTTTGGAGGTGACATAACTGACAAGATGTAAAAACTCACAAGGAGAAAATAATGTATGGAGTAATTATTATGTATCAGGCATTGTGCTAACTATTTTATGTGCATTAATTAAAACATCAAATGCCCAATGACGCACAGAATGTTTAAGTGATTTAGCTAAGGACCCATATCAAATAAGGGGCAAGGCTAAAATTTCAATCCATGTTGGTCTAGTTTTAAAATCCATTCCCTTTACCACAAACTGCTTAAATAACCTACACATTGGGATATTGATTGTTACCATGAGAAGAGAGTACAAAATTGGGAGGGAACCTATAATGGATCTGGTTTTATCCTACCTTTCTAGATTTTGTTTGTGTTCCCTTATATGTACCCTATGTTTTAGACAAATGCCTTACATTTTCCTTCCTGTTAAGGTTTTACTCACCCATCATTCCATTTGCTTTAATTCTGTTTATTCTTGAGATACCAATTCAAATATTAACTCCTACATGTAGTCCTTCCTTGACCCCTTTCAGAGTTTCTCTCCCTCTAGTCCATAACTTTCTTACAGAAAATATCCCTAAGTGACTTGTGCTGAGATTATATGTATACAGACACACACACACACACACACACACACACACACACACACACATTTTATCTCTATTCTAGTCTGAAATGTTATTTAGAGGCAAAGAATATCTTCTTGAACTTTGTTTATTGTCAACAGTATCTTTTCTTTCAATGGTACTCAATTTGTGGACTTTGTTATTTTGAAACAACTAGGAAATTTATAAGTTATGATTAAATGCAATCATGCTTTAATGGACAAATTTTCTTATGGTGTTTATAACCACAGGGTCACTGCTTTCAGCTCTTTCTGGTAAAAATATTATAACAATGACTCAAACTTTAATGTGCATAGGAATACACAATGGACCTTGTTAAAATGAAGATTCTGATTCTGTAGGACTTGAGATTCTTTATTTCTAACAAGATCCCAGATGATGGCAATGCTGCTGATTCACAAACCAATTTTTGAGTAATGAGAGATTTTTAATCCTAATGAAACACAATAAATCATTGTCAACAATTAAGAATGTTTCATTTACCTGACTAGGTAATACCCTACTTTGCAGACAGGCTAAGCAAATTCTTTCTTGTTCCCAAGGCAACACATTCTCCAAACTTATACCTAGACAAGGAAAAAGAACAGGTTATCTTTAATTCACTGAGCAGATATTGAATTGCTACCTGAAGGACTTTTAAAGGGGGGGGGGGGAACCTTTCTCCACTGACTTAGCACCACCTAATTTGTGTGTGCACTGTATTTTAATCTTTGGAATAAGAACAATTAATTCAATTTGGAAAATTCTTAAAATCTTGGATTTAGGTGCTAATACAATTTTATGAGTAAAAAGGATTTGAAATTGTAATATTAGGTAGTGTTCAGGAATAGATACTAGGTACTATATGTTTCTCAATTTATTGTTGGTAAAAGCATAAATGAAGTTTGAAAAAGTCTCCTTGAATACTAAAATGCTTTTAAGACTGTTCTTTTTAAGATAAGCTATCCTGGAAAATAATAGCCTTTCTCAGGATTCGGGCAGATTTCTTTCCCTTGGCATTACCAGTCTAGTGACTAACCAAGATTTGGAAAGCATTTTGTGCTGCTCAATGGAATGCAAAAATATATAAATATATTGAACAAAAACCTATAAGACATTCAATGGAAATATCTTTATCTCTTGCTTCTATTTTAACTTTCTCTTATTAAAAAATTATCCTTACAGTTAGGACTTTGGGAAGGTCATGTATACACTGCTGTATTTAAAATGAATAACAAACAAGGACCTATTGTATACCATATGGAACTCTGCTCACTGTTTTGTGCCAGCCTGGCTGGGAGGGGGCTTTGGGAAAGAAGGGTAAATGTATATAGATGGCTGGGCCCCTTGGCTATTAACCTGAAACTACAACATTGCTTATTGGCTATACCCCAACACAATATAAAAAGTTTAAAGTTAGGAAAAAAGAAAAAAAAATATCATTCGTGGACATCTAAACCAAAGATTTTCAAGCTGGTTTTAGAAAAGGCAGAGGAACCAGAAATCAAATTGCCAACATCGACTGCATCATGGAAAAAGCAAGAGAGTTCCAGAAAAACATCTATTTCTGCTTTATTGACTGTGCCAAAGCCTTTGACTGCTTGGATCACAATAAACTGTGGAAAATTCTGAAAGATATGGAAATACCAGACCACCTGATCTGCCTCCTGAGAAATCTGTATGCATTTATCAGGAAGCAACAGTTAGCACTGGACATGGAAAAACAGACTGGTTCCAAATAGGAAAAGGAGGACGTCAAGGCTGTATATTGTCACCCTGCTTATTGATATGCAGAGTACATCATGAGAAACGCTGGGCTGGAAGAAGCACAAGCTGGAATCAAGATTGCTGGGAAAAATATCAATAACCTCAGATATGCAGATGACACCACCCTTATGGCAGAAAGTGAAGAGGAACTAAAAAGCCTCTTGATGAAAGTGAGAGAGGAGAGTGAAAAAGTTGGCTTAAAGCTCAACATTCAGAAAACTAAGATCATGGCATCTTGTCCCATCACTTCATGGGAAATAGATGGGGAAACAGTGGAAACACTATCACATTTTACTTTTTGGGGCTCCAAAATCACTGCAGATGGTAATTACAGCCATGAAATTAAAAGACGCTTACTCCTTGAAAGGAAAGTTATAACCAACCTAGTTAGCATATTAAAAAGCAGAGACATTGCTTTGTCAACAAAGGTCCATCTAGTCAAGGTTATAGTTTTTCCAGTAGTCATGTATGGATGTGAGAGTTGGACTGTGAAGAAAGCTGAGCACTGAAGAATTGATGCTTTTGAACTGTGGTGTTGGAGAAGACTCTTGAGAGTCCCTTGGACTGCAAGGAGATCCAAACAGTCCATTGTAAAGGAGATCAGTCCTGGATATTCTTTGGAAGGATGATGCTAAAGCTGAAACTCCAGTACTTTGGCCACCTCAGGTGAAGAGTTGACTCACTGGAAAAGACTCTGACGCTGGGAGGGATTGGGGGCAGGAGGAGAAGGGGACAACAGAGGATGAGATGGCTGGATGGCATCACTGACTTGATGGATGCGAGTCTGAGTGAACTCCGGGAGTTGGTGATGGACAGGGAGGCGTCCATCCCCTGGCGTGCTGCAATTCATGGGGTCGCAAAGAGTCAGACACGACTGAGCAATTGAGCTGAACTGACCGAAACCAAAGATGTTCTGAGAATTCTGCATATAGTTTTTTCCTAGTTCTTAAATGTAGAAGGTTTTAAATATATATATTTTTTGAATATGTAACAGTGTTTAACATAGTACTTAAATATCAATATGTGACATGTTTTCAAAAATACATAGAATTACAATGCTTCAATCTCAGATTTGTGGTTATGAAATTACGAAAGTCTCACTAAAGATTATCTAGGATGATGTTTCAGTTCAGTTGTTCAGTCGTCTCCGACTGTTGCAAACCCATGGACTATAGCACATGGACAGGCTTCCCTGTCCATCACTAACTCCCAGAGCTCACTCAAACTCAAACTCATGTCCATTGAGTTGGTGATGCGATCCAGCCATCTTATCCTCTGTCATCCCCTTCTCCTGTTCCTAGAATCTTTCCCAGGATCAGGGTCTTTTCCAGTGAGTCAGTTCTTCACATCAAGTGGTCAAAGTATGGGAGTTTCAGATTCAGCATCATTCTTTCCAATGAATAGTGAGGACTGATTTCCTTCAGGATTGACCAGTTGGATCTCCTTTCAGTCCAAGGGACTCTCAAGAGTCTTCTCCAACACCACAGTTTGAAAGCATCAGTTCTTCAACACTCAACTTTCTTTATAGTCCAACCTTCACATCCATACATGACTACTGGAAAAACCATAGCTTTGACTAGATGGACCTTGGTTGGCAAAGCAATATCTCTGCTTTTTTTTTTTCCTGTGCTGTCTAGGTTGGTCATAGTTTTTCTTCCAAAGAGCAAGTGTCTTTTAATTCCATGGCTGCAGTCACCATCTGCAGTGATTTTGGAACCCAAGAAAATAGTCTCTCACTGTTTCCAGTGTTTCCTCATCTATTTGCCATGAAGTGATGGGACCAGATGCCATGATCTTAGTTTTCTGAATGTTGAGTTTTAAGCCAACTTTTTCACTCTCCTCTTTCACTTTCATCAAGGGGCTCTTTAGTTCTTCTTTGCTTTCTGTCATTAGGATGATGTCATCTGCATATCTGAGGTTATTTATTTTTCTCCCAGCAATCTTTATCCCAGCATGTGCTTCATCCAGCCTGGCATTTTGCATGAAGTACTCTGCATGCAAATTAAATAAGAAAGGTGACAATACACAGCCTTGACATACTCCAATTTAGAACCAGTCTGTTGTTCCATGTCCAGTTCTGTTACTTCTTGAACCCCCTACAGATTTCTCAGGAGGCATTTAGGGTGGTCTGGTACTTCCATGTATTTTCCACAGTTTGTTGTGATTTACACAATCAAAGGCATTGGCATCATCAATAAAGCAGAAGTGGTTGTTTTTCTGGAACTCTCTTGCTTTTTCTATGATCCAACGGATATTGTCAATTTGATCTCTGGTTTTTCTGTCTTTTTAAAATTCAGCTTGAACATCTGGAAATTCTTGGTTAATGTACTGTTGAAGCCTGGCTTAGAGAATTTTGAGCATTATTTTGCTGGCATGTGAGACGAGTGCAATTGTGTGGTAGCTTGAACATTCTTTGGCATTGCCTTTCTTTGGATTCGATCTCTGAGTTGGGAAGATCCCCTGGAAAAGGCAAAGGCTACCCACTCCAGTGTTCCTCCCTAGAGAATTCGATGGAATATACAATCCTTGGGGTTGCAAAGAGTCGGACACAATTTAGTGGCTTTCACTTTTCTTTGGATGCTAGTAGCTGCTTAAATTCAAATCTGTCTCTCTAAAGATGCTCTACAGCCACACAGTTAGATCATTTGTGTCACATTGGAGAAAATTCTGTAAACTTTATTTTTAAAGGGGGACTAATCATCCAAGAGCACTGTAGTTGGCTCTGGAGCTCAGGACAGAGTGAAGTCAATAGGGAATACACAGAAGAGAGGTGAATACAGGTTGGAATTGGATCAGGTGGGAGTGGAAATCAAAGTATCAGTTAGGGCTCACCTCCAGAAGTAGATTATCCACTTTAAGTCAGAAAATACTGGAGATATAACTAAGCCCTGGTAGGTCTGAAAAAGACCTACTAAAGACTCAAAAGGAAGGAGTTCAGGAAGTGTATGGAACTAGAGGCAGCAGTCTTGAGAAGTTATTCCTAGCATTTGAGAAACATTCCCAAAGGTGGCCATAACAACCCTCTCATCCCTCATGCTTTCTTCCCCCCCCCCCCCCGCAACGTGGTTTTGCATTTTTCCCACTAAGAAATGGAGTTCTGAATCTAGGTCCCCACTGTGACTTTCTGTAAGATTAGAACTTGGTAAAAACAAGGATACATAACTTCTGAGGCCAGGGCTTAAGAGGCCTTGCAGCTTGCATTTGTGACCTGTCTGGTCTCTGGGCCGTCATGTGAAGAAGCTGAGCTACCATACTGGAACTTACATGAAAACAAAAGGATGGAAAGTTGAAAAGTCTTGAGAGAAAATAATTTCTGGAGAATAAAGTGCCACAAGGAAGAAAAAGTACTACAGGAGAAAAAGCTCCAGTATTCCAGTCATTCTAGTAGAGGTTACCAAAACCATCTTGACTCCTCCATCCTAAATTGCATTTGCATGAATGAGTCTACTAGATACTATGCAAACTATGGACAAGCTATCCCAGGTGAGTTCTTCTCAGTTAATTTACAAAATCACTGGCAAATATTATTTTAACCACTAAGTTTTGGGGGTGATTTATTATGCAGCTTTGGATAACCTTTACAGAAGGGTAACTCCTTCCCTGGGAAATATCAGATAACCTGAATGTTTGGTGGTGAGAGGAAAAAAAGAGTAAAGATAAAATATCCTACTAAATCAACATAGATTGGAAGCTAAGAAAAATAAAGGATATCAACAACAACAAAAACTATGTCTTCATGTTGATGTATGGCAAAACCAATACAATATTGTAAAGTAATTAACCTCCAATTAAAATAAATAAATTTATATATTTTAAAGAAACTGCACTCAGTGTAGTAACATCAGAGAGAACTCATGAAGTAAGAAACAGTTATCCAAACTCTCCTCTTGCTATTGCTAGTTTGGGAAAAAAGTAAAAAGAAAGTCAAAGTGTTAGGTCACTCAGTCATGTCCAACTCTTTGTGACCCCATAGATTGCAGCCTACCAGACTCTTCTGTCCATGCAATTTCCCAGGCAAGAGTCCAGGAAAATGAAACACAAATAAATATGAACATAAAATAAAAACAAAAGACACTACATATTTAGTAGAAATCCCAATAATTATTAAGAAGAAAATGATTATCAATATATTTTGGTGTGTTAAAACCTAAAAGGAAAATATGAAAAACATACACATTAACACAACTTTCCAAAATGAATTTAATGTCATTGAACAAGTAATTGCTGATATGAGATAACAGCATAAATCATAAGTTCAAAGTCTGAAAATATTAAATGGAAAAGCAAGAGGAAAATGCAAATGGATTCTAAACAAACTCAGATCAAAAACTGAAGAAAAAGACAAAATATCTCAGGAATGAATGCTAAATTATAGGGTGACCAAAGGAGAAGAAATATGCTTAAAAAAATAGCAAGGTACAGAAGATGAGAAGGAAAAAAGATTTAAAAAATTAAACTATAATAAACTTATGTGATAATATATTCAGAACACTGAGGGGCTTAGGGGAGGTCAAACAAAAATGGATTAAAGACCTAAATGTAAGACCAGAATCTATAAAACTCTTAGAGGAAAACACAGGCAGAACACTTGATGACATAAATCAAAGCAAGATTCTCTATGACCCAAGTCCTAGAGTAATGGAAATAAAAACAAAAGTAAACAAGTGGGACCTGATTAAACTTAAAAGCTTTCACACAGCAAAGGAAACTATAAGTGAGGTGAAAAGACAACCATCAGAATATGAGGAGACAATAGCAAATGAAACAACTGACAAAGGATTAATTTCCAAAATATACAAGCAGATCACACAACTCAATACCAGAAAAACAAACAACCAAATCAAAAAGTGGGGAAAAGACCTAAACAGACATTTCTCCAAAGAAGACATACAGATAGCTAACAAACACATGAAAAGATGCTCAACATCCCTCATTATTAGAGAAATGCAAATCAAAACTACAATGAGATATCATCTCACACCAGTCAGAATGACTGTCATCAAAACTTCTGGGCATACACACCGAGGAAACCAGAATTGAAAGAGACACATGTACCCCAATGTTCATCGCAGCACTGTTTATAATAGCCAGGACATGGAAACAACCTAGATGTCCATCAGCAGATGAATGGATAAGAAAGCTTTGGTACATATACACAATGGAGTATTACTCAGCAGTTAAAAAGAATTCATTTGAATCAGTTCTGATGAGATGGATGAAACTGGAGCCGATTATACAGAGTGAAGTAAGCCAGAAAGAAAACACCAATACAGTATACTAACACATATATATGGAATTTAGGAAGATGGCAATGACGACCCTGTATGCAAGACAGGGAAAGAGACACAGATGTGTATAACGGACTTTTGGACTCAGAGGGAGAGGGAGAGGGTGGGATGATTTGGGAGAATGACATTCTAACATGTATACTATCATGTGAATTGAATCGCCAGTCTATGTCTGACGCAGGATGCAGCATGCTTGGGGCTGGTGCATGGGGATGACCCAGAAAGATGTTATGGGGAGGGAGGTGGGAGGGGGGTTCATGTTTGGGAATGCATGTAAGAATTAAAGATTTTAAAATTTTAAAAATAAAATTTAAAAAAAAAAAAGAAATGTAAATAAAAAAATAAAAAATAAAAAATAAAAAAAAAATGTCTACAAACAATAAATGCTGGAAAAGGTGTGGAGAAAAGGGAATCCTCTTGCAGTGTTGATGGGAATGTAAATTGATACAGCTTCTATCAAAGATAGTATGGAGATTTCTTAAAAGACTAGAAATAAAACCACCATATGAGCCAGCAATCCCACTCCTAGGCATGTACCCTGAGGAAACCAAAATTGAAAAAGACACATGTATCCCATTGTTCACTGCAACACTATGTACAATAGCTAAAACATGGAAGCAATTTAGATGTCCTTCAACAAATGAATGGATAAAGAAGTTGTGGAAAATATACACAATGGAATATTACTCAGCCATAAAAAGAAATGCATTTAAGTCAGTTCTAATGATATGGATGAACCTAGAGACTATTATACAGAGTGAAGTATGTCAGAAGGAGAAAGAAAAATATCGTATACTAATGCACATATATGGAATCTAGGAAAATGGTACTGAAGAATTTATTTGCAGGGCAGCATTGGAGAAACAAACATAGAGAATAGACTTATGGACATGGGGAGGTGAGATGTATGGAGAGAGTAACATGGAGACTTACATTACCATATATAAAATAGATATCCAGTAGGAATTTGGTATATGTCTCAGGAAACCCAAACACGGTCTCTGTATCAACCTAGAGAGGTGGGATGGGGAGGGAGATGGGAGTGAGTTTAAAAACGGATGGGGATATATGTATACCTATTATTATAGCTGATTCATTTTGAGGTTTGACAGAAAACAACTAAATTCTGTAAAGCAACTATCCTTCAATTAAAAATAAATAAATAAATTAAGTGAAAAAGATGTTAACTGAATTAAGAATGTTAAAAAAAAATACATATCCTTGTAACAAGGAACTGGAAACTTACAGATGAGCTAATCAAAAATCAATTACCAAGATAAAAACCAATCTAGAAGCAACTAAATAGCAAAATGAATGAAAAAGAAAAACAAACAAGTGATCTGGCTGATAAAATAGTGGAAATCGCCCAATCAGAACAGCAAACAGAAAGACAAATTAAAAACTGAATACACAGCATACAAGATATGTAGAAAAATATAAAATGTGCCGACCTATACATAATAGGAGATCCATAAGGGCATCACGATGTGTTAAAAAAATTATAGCTAAACACGGTCAAATCTAGAAAGCAGTTGCATGATATAGTCAAATCCTAAAAGGTAAAACTCTGCAACCTAGGATACTCTACCGAGCAAGAGTATCCTTTAGAATAGAAGGAGTGGTAAATAATTTCTCATGTAAGGAAAAAGCTCTCTGGAAAAAAAGTTCAGCAGTACTAAACTGAAAGTGAAAAGTGTTAGTCTGTCACACATGCCTGACTCTCTGTGAACCCATGGTCTGTAGCCCACCAGGTTCCTCCATCCATGGAATTCTCCCATCAGGAATATTGAAGTGGGTATCCATTCCCTTCTCCAGGGGATCTTCCAAACCCAAGGCTCAAACCCAGGTCTCCCCCATTGCAGACAGATTCATTACCATCTGAGCCACCAGGGAAGCCCTACCGAGCCTACCCTAAAAGAAGTATTCAAGGGTCTTCTCCAGATAGAAAAAAGCAAGAATCTATAAGAAAGGGAAACTCGGAGCGGGTCTGGGGCGGGATGAACATGGCGGCGCGTCGGGGGCCAGGGCTCTCAGGGCTCGCCATTGCAGCTGGGAATGCTCGTTTTGTGGGCTCCTGGGTCCCCGTCGATTGGCATCCAGCGAGCAGAGCGCAGGGCTGTGGGCCACAGAACTTGGGCTCTGGAGCATGCAAACTTCAAGAGCTGTTCAAGGGCTTCGTTGCCCCTGGGCGTGTGGAATCTCCTACACAGGAATTGAACCCGTGTTCCCTGCATCGGCATTCTGAATTGGGATCCTTCTTGGGGGCACACGCATCACTCAGCTGAGATGGATTCCAGCGAAGTGGATCCTGGGAGGTCATCCAGAGGACCCAAGACATGGTGGTTACTAATAGACTTCCCACACTACTTCTTCATTCCACGTGGACTCCTTCACGGGCAGTGAGCATCGCAGCTTCCCTTGAACTTCATCTGGATTTAATGACAACAGGCTCAACTTTTCATTCACTTGTATGACTATGAGCAGTTTGAGCAAGTTGAAGAAGATGACTCGTTTGTAGTCTTCCTCATCAGCTCATTCCATCTACTGGCTTTAAAATGATTTAGTACAGAGCTCACCGTCTAGGTGTTCATCCAGTGTTTTGTTTGCTTATCATGCAGGATCATTTTAAAAGGAAAAGTATGTGTGTATGAGTTAGAGCTCTGATCCCAGGAGTCCATGTAGAAGCTTCCCCTGAGAAATGTATCGTTTTTGCACCAATGCTACTGAAATGTGTGAATGTGGTATACCACGCGTCCCAATAAGTGTAAACAGCGTCATAGGCTACTTATTTGAAATGACCAGTACTCATGACATTCCATTCAACTGAGGACTAAATATAGCCAACGTAGGCTGTGTTTGCCAAATAGACTTTGAAGTATTCTTCACACAGTCCTTCATCGATGCCAGTTTTCAGATCGAAGAAACCCTTGTTCCATGAAGTTTGTGAACACATATACTCATGTTTTGTTTGAGATTTTAAAGTCATTCTTCAGTTTTGTTGGAGGAATGGTTCTGTATATGCCCTGTGGATCCCCAAAGCCACTGATGTTCATGTGTCTTGGGGCTTCCCAGGTGGTTCTAGTGGTAAAGAACATGCAGAACATACCCATGCAGGAGACATGGGAGGTATGGATTCCATCCCTGGGGCAGGAAGATCTCCTGAGGGAGAGCATGGCAACCCCCTCCAGTATCTTTGCCTAGAGAATCTCATGGAGAGAGGAGCCTGGTGGGGCCTAGTCCATATGATCCCAAGGAGTTGGACACAATGTAAGTGACTTCGCACAGCACATGATTCATTGTCATAGCTAATATAATGGAGATGACATAAAAAGAAGCACCAGCGGGCGAAAGTCAATATCCATCACTTTTAAACTTTGGAATGTATTGTGATATTTTACATCCATATTTGTATGACTTGATAGTTGGAGAATCGATGCATGTGAAGGCCTGGTTGTGTTATATGTATGTTGAGGGAAGATATATTTTTATGTGGTTTGACATATAGGTCCCATTTCATTCGTAGACATATGCATACTCATCACTTATCATCATTTTTTTTTTTTGAAAAGACCATTGTTTGGAAAGGTTGTTGTCTAACCATGAAAGATGCTTGAATTCTTGGGCTCCTTAGAGGAAGAATTCAACCCGGGGCCAGTGATGAGGCTTGATCAGTCAGAGCTTTTGTGTCCCAACGTTTTATTAAAGTATAAAAGAGAGAAAGCTTCTGACATAGACATCAGAAGGGGGCAGAAAGAGTGCCCCCTACTCATCTTTGGCTGGATGTTATCTAGCTACTAGCAGTCTACTCATTAGAGAAAGGAATGGCAGCAGACCCCTCACCCACAAGATATATGGAGATGACCGTGGCACCAGGTGAGTCATCCTGGGCCATAAAACGATTGATATGAGCAAATGGATAGCTTCATTCACATAGATCAGGAGAGCCATGTATGAGTAAAGCATATTGGTTTGTCAAGTCAGTTCTGAGCCTTTAGGCAGAACCTACTTGAAGATAGAGTCTAGGGTAAATACATAGTACATTCACATAGCTTAAGGCAAACCTTTCCATGAGAAAAATGCCTTGGTCAGCTCAAAGTATGAGAAAAGTGAAGTTCAGGCGGAACCAGGTGTCATTATAGCAACACAGAATTGTAAGAGAAAATCTCTTTTAAATTTGTATCAAGAAGGGGAAAAAGATAACAGCTTGTTTCCTCCTGCCTCGGAAGTGACAGATAACAACTGTCTGACACTTGCACCCCATTTCCTCCCTTTGGAGACCCCTGGCCTTCCTGGCTGTTACCCTCTCAGTTTCATTCATTGAGCGTTTTCTGCCTTGTGAAACATTGGGCATAGAAGTATGTGTTTATTTAGGGTATTTCATCCAATTTCATTTAAATGCATATGTGAATTAGAAAGTTTGACATGCTGTTGCTTTGTATACCGATTGGGAAATGTGAGCCTCCAAGCTTAATTTAGTTTTTCATGTTCATTTTTCTTTTAGGGTACAAAGAAAAATAATATGACTGTTAAGATCAGCTTTCGTATTTTTTGCCAAATATGAATTGGGATCACATCGATCAGAGATGAGTCTGTGCATGAAAGCCCTAATAACTAATGCTAATTGACTTCACTACCATGGGATGTTTTCATATCTATTGAGGATTCACTTCATGTATTTCGATTTTAACTTTCTGTCTTACAGCCTTGTTTGTAGATCAAAGCTATTTGAAATTGTCATCTGGTTTCAAATGGCTTGTGAGGTTATTCATGAATGGTTTATAAAACCGAATGGATTGTACGTAGCCATACTTTGTTGTCATTCTATGAATTTGAAGAATGTCTGAAGAATGTCTGCAGTTATGCCTTAAAGATTCATACAATTGATGTCCAATATTTATCTCAATAGACTTGCTTTCAATTTGTAGTTTCCTATGCGTATGTCTTTCTTTATGGATTTGGGTAGAACTTGTATTGGAACACTGAAAAATCTGTGATATCAACCGTGCTGACCTTTCTGGTGGTCATCATTAAGATTTTCACGCTCTATGGATCCTAGTGGAAACAGGTGCTGTTCATCCTACTTTTGTGAAGATTGAACTCATCGTAGAAAGTGGAATTTGTTGAAATATTTATGGTATAAATAAATCTTGTCTATATAATTAAAAAAAAAAAAAGAAAGGGAAACTCACAACAGGAAAGTCAAATATATAAAAGGATTGAAAATCACTAAACTAAGCCAGTACATAGAGTTAAAAACAATCAAAAAATTGTAAAAGTGATCATAACCATAACAATATCAAAAAGATAAAAATGATTTAAAATAGGACATCAAAATCATAAAATGTGAGTGAGGAGAGTATAAAACTTTAGATCTTTTAGAAAGTGTTTGAACTTATATGACTGCTAGGCTAAAGCAAGTAGATATAGATATGGATCCAAATATTTGAACTCTGTGGTCCACAAACCAAAAATACACATTAAGTTCACAAAACCCAAACAGGACTTAATACAAAAGAAAACCATCAAACCACAAAAGAAAATTCAAAGACAAGAAATGAAAAAGCAAGAACTACAAAACAATTGAAAATTAAGAAATAAGGTGGCAAAAGGTACACGCTTACTGATAATTATTTTTAATGTCAAATGACTAAATGTTCCAATCAAAAGACAAAGAATGGGAGGCTGCATAAGAAAACAAGAACCTGCAATGTGTCACCTATACGTCAGGGTGAAAGGCACACACAGAATGAAAGTGAGGGAATTAATAGAGGTATTTCATGAAAACAGAAATTACAAGAAAAAGGAGGTAGCAATACTAACATCAGACAAAATAAGCTTGAAAACAAACAGCCATAGAGAAAGACAAAGAGGGGCATTATACAATGATAAGGTGACAAATATGAGGATATTACTCATTATCATATAGGAACTCAATATGATAGTGTCTAAATGTATAAAGCAAATACTAACAGACATGAAAGGAGAAATTGACAATACTGCAATAGCAGTAGGGGAACTTAACAACCCAGAGACATCAATGGACAGATAATCCAGATAGAAAATAATAAAGCAAATGTGGTCTTAAATGACACAGTAGATCAGTTAAACTTGATGATATCTAGTTGATATCTACAGGACACTACCTCCCCCCCCCCCCACACACACACACCCCACCACAATTAGAATGCAACATACTTTCAAGAGCATATAGAATGATTTCTAGGATAGACCACATACTAGGTTACAAAAAGAATCCTCAACAAATTTAAGAGGAAAGAAATTATTTCAAGCACCTTCTGACCAGAATGGTATGAAAATAAAAAAACAACCACAAAAGAAAAACGGGGCAGTCGGGGGTGGGGGGGAGGGAAGTGGGGAATCGCATGGAGACAAGACAATATGCTATTAAAAAACCTTTTATTTCAGTGATGAAAGTTCAAGTCAGTTCAGTCACTCAGTTCTGTCCAACTCTGTGACCCCATGGACTGCAGCATGCCAGGCCTCCCTGTCTATCACCAACTCCTGCAGTTAATTCAAACTCATGTTCATTGAGTCAGTGATGCCATCCAACCATTTCATCCTCTGTTGTGCTCTTCTCCTCTCTCCTTCAATCTTTCCCAGCATCAGGGTCTTTTCAATTGAGTCAGTTCATTCCATCAGGTAGCCAAAGTATTGGAATTTCAGCTTCAGCATCCAATGAACAGTCAGAACTGATTTCCTTTAAGATCAACTGGTTGGATCTCCTTGCAGTCCAAGGGACTCTCAAGAGTCTTCTCCAACACCACAGTTCAAAAGCATCAATTCTTCTGCACTGAGCTTTCTTTATAGTCCAACTCTCACATCCATACACGACTACTGGAAAAACCATAGCCCTGACTAGATGGACCTTTGCTGGCAAAGTAACATCTCTGCTTACTTTTCTTCCAAGGAGTAAGCGTCTTTTTATTTCATGGCTGCAGTCACCATCTGCAGTGATTTTAGAGCAACCCCCCCCCTAAAAAAAAAAAAAAACAACTCTGCCACTGTTTCCACTGTTTCTCCATCTATTTGCCAAGGCAATGGGACCGGATGCCATGATCTTTGTTTTC
Organism: Ovis aries; assembly: GCF_016772045.2. Lineage (NCBI taxonomy): Eukaryota > Metazoa > Chordata > Mammalia > Artiodactyla > Bovidae > Ovis > Ovis aries. The sequence goes on from NC_056059.1 coordinate 4,247,646, forward strand.
TGAATGTAGAATAGAAAAACCTTTGATTTCATCATTTGATTTCCATGATGAAATCAAAAGAGAAGTCAGAAAATACATTGAGGCAAATGAAAAATGAAAGCACAACCTAACGAATCTATGGAATGAAGCAAGAGCAGTCCTAAGAGGGAAATTCATACTACTACCATCTTACTCAAAAAATAAAAAAATATGTCAAATAAATATCTAACTTTCCACCTAAAAGAATTAGAAAAAGAAGAACAAACAAAACCCAAAGCCAAAAAAGTAAGGAAATAAAGATATGAGAAGAAATAATCAAGATTTTAAAAATAGAAAATATGAATAAAACCAAAAGTAGGTTTTTCAAAAAAGATAAACAAAATCAACAAATCTCTCACCAGCCCCCCAAGATGAAAAGATGACCCAACTAAACAAAATAGGAAATGAAAGGGGCAAACAGCAATCAATACCACATAAATTCAAAAGAATCATAGTAGAATAGTATGAACAGTTATATGTCAACAAATTGGACACTCTGGAAGAAATGGACAGGTTATTAGAGTTTCCCTGCCAAAACTGAGTTAGAAAGATGCATAGTGAACAGACTTTTCAAATTATCTGCAATGAAAATACTCCCTGTGACCAAAATTCTAGGACAGAAGGTCTTTACTGGGGAATTATATCAAACATACAGATAATAGCATATCTATCTTTATCAAACTATCCCAAAAAATCAAATGGGAGGGAACATGCAAAAATTTATTTTTATCACTCTAATACCAAAATCAGTCAATGATGCTAATATATATATATATATATATATATATATGCCAATATCTTATAAACACAGATGCCAAAATCCCCAACAATGTACTAGCAAATGAAATCCAAAATAGAGAAAATGTATCATGCATCATTTCCCCCTTGGACTCATTCCAGAGTCACTAGAATGGTTTAATGTATGCACATTAATCAATGTGATATAACACCTTACCAAAAAGAGAGAGAAAAACCAAATGATTATCTAAACAGATGCAGAAAAAGTATTTAATGAAAGTTAAAATCCATTATGACAAAAACTCTCACTAAAGGAGTATAGAGGGAACATATCTCAGCATAATAAAGGCCATTCATGGCAAACTCATATGTAATATCATAGTCAACAGTGAAAAGCTGAAAGCCATCTTGCTAAATTCAGGAACAGGACAAGGATGCCTACTCTCACTAGTTCTATGCAATACAGTATTGGGAACTACAGTATTTAGAACTATAGAATTAGTTCTTCCAATCCAAGAACAAGGCATATCTTTCCATTTTTTAAAAATCATCTTCAGTTTCCTTTAACAGTGTATGGTCTTTCACCTCCTTTGTTAAGTTTATTTCTAGATATTCCATTTTAGAATATTCTAGTAGAATATTCTATACTAATATAGTAGATATCTAAGAAACATCATATCTAATATATATATACACTAATATTCTGCTGAATATTAGATGAGGAATATGTAAGCATATCCCAGTAGGCATCCTTATGCCTAATCTCACCAGTTCTATTCAATGCAGTATTAGAAATTCTAACCACAGCAGTCAAACAAGAAAAAGAAACAAAAGATATACAGAGACTGGAAGGGATGAGGTAAAACTGCCACTATTTGCAGATGACATGATATTCTAAATAAAGACCTTAAAGTCTCCACACAAAAACAATTCAGATTAAGAAATCAACTCAGCAAGGTAGCAGGATACAAGATTAATGTACAAGCATCTGTTGTATTTCTTTACACTAATAATTAGATATCCAGTAAGAGAAAGTAACAATGCAATCCCATTTTAAATAATGTCAAAAAAATGGAATATCTAAATAAGCTTAACAAAGGAGGTGAAAGACCAAACACTGCTAAAGGAAACTAAAGATGATTTTTTAAAAAAGGAAATATATCCCATGTTCTTGGATTAGAAGAACTAATTTTGTTAAAATGGCTGTACTGCCCAAAACAATCTACAGATGTAATGTAATTTCTATCAAAATGCCAATGACAACATTCACAGAACTAGAACAAATCATCATAAAATTTGTATGGAGCCACAAAAGGCCCAGAAAAGCCAAAGCAATCCTGAGCCGAAAAAACAAAGCTGGAAGTCTCAATATATTCCTTTCAAACTTCAGACTATACTACAGATCTACAGTTATCAAAACAGTGTGGAACTTGCTCAGAAACAGACATGTAGATCAATGGGAAAAAACAGAGAGCACAGAAGTAAACCACACACGTATGGCCCCATAGACTATGACAAACGAGGCAAGGATACACAGTGGAGAAAAGACAGTTTCTTCAATAATTGATATTGGGAAAGCTTGACAATTACATGTTAACCAATGAAATTAAAACATTACTTCATACAATATATGAAAATAGAAGCAAAATGGATTAAATATATTAGTATAAAAATGAGAACATAAAACTCATAGAAGAGAGTATAGGCAAAACATTCTTTGACATAAATTGCAGCAATGTTTTCCTACAACAAGGCAAAAGATGCAAAAGCAAAAATAAACAGGAACCTAAAGCAACTTAAGAGTTTTTATATAGCAAGGGAAAACATTAATAAAATGAAAAGAAAACCTACCCAATGGAAGAAAGTACTTACAAATTATGTGACTGACAAAGGATTAATACCCCAATTATACACACAACTCATACAACTCAATATCGAAAGAATAAACAACACAATTAAAAGGGGGGGGGGGCAGAAGACCTAAATAGACGTTTTTCAAAGAGGGACATACAAGATGGCCCATCTGTGTGCCCTCTTTGAAAAACGCACATGAAAAGATGCTCTGCTATCACTAATTATTAGAGAAACGCAAATTAAAACCAGAATAAGGTATTGCCTCACAATGGTCAGAAACAGCTCAGTTCAGTTCATTTCAGTCGCTCAGTCGTGTCTAACTCTTTGTGATCCCATGAATCATCGCAGCACGCCAGGCCTCCCTGTCCATCACCAACTCCCAAAGTTCACTCTAACACGTCCATTGAGTCGGTGATGCCATCCAGCCATCTCATCCTCTGTCGTCCCCTTCTCCTGCTGCCCCCAGTCCCTCCCAGCATCAGAGTCTTTTCCAATGAGTCAACTCTTCACATGAGGTGGCCAAAGTACTGGAGATTCAGCTTTAGCATCATTCCCTCCAAAGAAAACCCAGGGCTGATCTCCTTCAGAAAGGACTGGTTGGATCTCCTTGCAGTCCAAGGGACTCTCAAGAGTCTTCTCCAACACCACACTTCAAAAGCATCAATTCTTCGGTCCTCAGCTTTCTTCATAGTGCAACTCTCACATCTATACATGACCACTGGGAAAAAGATAGCTTTGGTCAGAATAGCTATCATCAACATGTCTACAGATAATAAATGCTAGAGAGGGTATGGAGAAAAGGGAACTCCCTTAAGCTATTGAAATGTATGTGTATGTATGATGCAGGGAACCCAAGGCTAATGCTCTGTGACAACCTAGAGGGGTGAAATGGGAGGGATGTTCAAGAGAGGGGAGACATATGTATACCTATGAAAGATTCATGTTTTTGTATGGTAGAAACTATCATAACATTGTAAAGTAATTATCCTTCAATTAAAAACAAAAAAATTTTTTAAAGAATTTGTTCTTTGAAAAGATAGATATATTAATAATTGACAAACTTTTAACTAGTCTAACCAAAAACCCATAAAACATAAAAGGCAAAGGACCCAAATAGACAAAATTGTAAGATGGTGGAGCAGAAGGATGTGAGTTAACCCCTTCTCATAAAAACATCAAAGTCACAACTAACTGCTAAGCAACCATGACCAAAAAAAAAAAAAAAGGAAGAAAGAAAAAAAAAATTAGAACCTACTAAAAAGAAAAAAAAAAAATGCTGGACCTACAAGAAAAGATAATAAACACCCAAAGACAAATAAGAAGTCACAAACAAGCAGTAGGAGGGAAACCATCAGAATAAAATCAAATCTCATACCCATTGAATGGCAAGCTACAAACCGGAAAATAATTATACCACGGAAATTCTTCCACATAAGCAAAAGTCCTGAGTCCCACATCAGCTCTCCAGCCTGGGAATCTGACAATGAGAGGAGGAACTCTCAGAGATCTTGCACTGAAGGCCAGCAAGGTTTCATCGCAGGAATTCCATAAGGCTGAGGAAAACAGTAATTCTACTCTTGGATGATGACACAGGATTTGGTGCATACCAGGACAGAGGGGAAAAAAGCAGTGACCTAATAAGAGATGGGATCAGACCTGCCTGCTAGTATTTGAGGGTTTCCTGCAGAGCTGGGCATGACTTTGGCTCACTGGGGGAACAAAGGTACTGGCAATGGCATCCAGAGAGTATTCATTGGTGTGAACTGTTGTGGAAGTTGCCATTTCCCCCACAAGACCTAGCCCCACCCAAAAAACTGTAGACCCCAGTGCTTTGACACTTCAGGCCAATCAACAGGGTGGCATACAGCCTCATCATCAGCAGGAAGTCTTCTTAAAGTCTTCCTGAACACAGCCCTGCCCACCAGAGGGAAACGACCCACCCCCAAGCCACCAACAGGTGGAACCAGGCCCTCCCAACAGGAAGCCTACACAAACTTTTAAGACAACCTCATCCACCACAGGGCAGACAGCAAAAGCACCCTGTGTAAAGGAAAATGCAATCACAAAAAGAGGCAAAATGAAACCGCACAGGAATATGTTCCAGATGAAGGAACAGGATAAAACCACAGAAAAACAACGAAGTAAAGTAGAAATAGGAAATCTACTGGGAAAGGAATTCAGAGAAATGATAGTGAGGAAGATCCACGATCTGAGAAAAAGAATGGAGGTGCAGATTGTGAAGATACAAGAAGTGTTAAACAAAGACCTAGAAGAACTAAAAAACAAACACAGGGAAGATCAGTACAATAACTGAAATGAAATATAAACTAGAAGGAATCATCAGTTCAGAGTGACTGAGGTAGAAGATGAGAGACCTGTGGCAAATAGAATAGTGGAAATTACTGCCACAAATAGAACAAATTTTTAAAAATGTAAAGAAATGAAGACAGTCTTAGAGATCTCTGGGACAACATTAAATGCAATATTTTGCATACTAGGGGTTCCAGAAAAAGAAGAGAGAAAGGACCTGAGAATGTATTTGAAGTGAAAATAGCTGAAAAAATTCTCTAACTCAGAAAAGAAACAATCATTCAATTCCAGGAAGTTCAGGGGGTCCCAGGAAGTATAAAAAGCTAGGAGGAACCTGCCAATACACATAGTAATCAAATTGACAAAAATTTAAGAAAAAATATTAAAAACAACAAGGAAGAGCAACATAGAACATTCAAGGGGATTCCCAAAAGGTTATCAGCTAATTTCTCAGCAGAAACTCTGGAGACTAGATGGGAGTGGCTATATTTAAAGTGATGAAGAATAACTGTGCAATGGAAATTTCACAAGAATTTTCCATTCCTATAACTAAGAATACTCTGCCCAGCAAGGCTCTGACTGAGATTCAATGGTGAGGTCAGAAGTTGACAGACAAGCAAATGCTAAAAGCACCACCAGATAAAATGAGTGACGAAACGCTAAAGAAAGTTTTCTAAGCAGAAAAGCCAACTACAAGAAACATGAAATGTACAAATGGAAAAGAACACCAGAAAGGCAAACATGTAAAGGTAGGCATTCATCTGTGTGCAAATATAATATCAAAACTAGCAATTGTGGGAACAGGAGAGCACAAACGGTGGTTATTGGAAATGCATTTAAAATTAAAAGACCAGCAAGTTAAAATAATCTTGCTTATGTATAGATGGTTATATTAAACCTTCATGGTATCTTCAAACCAATAATTTACACTATATACACACTATAAAAAGAAAACAGAATCCAAAAACACACAAAAGTTAGTCATCAGATCACAAGGGAAAAGAACAAAAGGGGAAGGGGATAAAAAGGACCTACAAAAACAGATCCAACACAATTAAGAAAATGATGATAAGAACATACACATCAATAATTAATTTAAATGTAAATGAATTAAAACTTGAAACCAGAAGAATAGAATGGCTGTGTGGATATATAAAAGCAATACCTATATGTATGCTATCTATAAGAAGGCCATTTCACATCTAGGGATACTTACAGACTAAAAGTGAGGGGAGGGCAAAAAGTACTCTATGCTAATTGAAATCATGAGAAAACTAGAGTAGCAACACTCATAGCAGACAAAATAGACTTTAAAATAAAAGCTGTAACAAAAGTCAAAGAAGAACACTACATAATGGCCAAGGAATCAGTCCAAGAAGATATAACATAATAAATACACATGCATCCAACATAGGAACACCCCAAATATAAGGCAAATACTAACAGTCATAAATATTTCATGCAAAGATGGGCACAATAAAGGACAGAAATAACAAGGATAAAGCAGAAGAGATTAAGAATAGGTGGCATGAAAACACAGAAGAACTATACAAAAAAGATCTTAATGATACAGATAATCATGACAGTGTGGCTACTCACCTAGAGCCAGACATCCTGGAGTGTGAAGTCAAATGGGCCTTAGGAAACATTACGATGAACAATGAACAAAGCTAGTGGAGGTGATGGAATTCCAGCTGGGTTATTTCAAATCCTAAAACATGGTGCTGTGAAAGTGCTCCACGCCTTATGCCAACAAATTTGCAAAACTCAGCAGTGACCATAAGACTAGAAAATGTCAGTTTTCGTTCCGATCTCCAAGAGAGGCAATGCCAAAGAATGTTCAAATTACTGTACAGTTGGACACATTTCACATGCTAGCAAAATTATGTTCAAAATTCTTCAAGTTAGGCTTCAGCAGTACATGAACCAAGAACTTCCAGATGTATAAGCTGGATTTAGAAAAGGCAGAAGAACCAGAGATCAGACCAGAATTGCCAACATCTGGTAGATCATAGAAAAAGGAAGGGAATTCCAGAAAAACAACTACTTCTACTTCATCAACTCTGTGTGGATCACAGAAAACTGTGGAAATTTTCTTAAAGAGATGGGAATGCCAGACCACATTGCCTCTCTTCTAAGAAACCAGTATGCAGCACAAAAAGCAATAGTTAAACTGGACATGGAACACACACTGCTTCAAAGTTGAGAAAGGAGTATATCAAGGTTATATATTGTCACCCTGCTTGTTTAACTTATATGCAGAGTGCTGGCTGGATGACTCAAAAGCTGGAATCAAGATTGCCAGGAAAAATATCAGCAGCCTCATATATGCAGATGATGCCACTTTAATGGCAGAAAGCAAGGAGGAACTAAAGAACCTCTTGATGAAGGTGAAAGAGGAGAGTAAAAAAGTTGACATAAAACTCAGCATTAATAAACTAAGATCATTGCATCCAGTCCTATCACTTCATGGCAAACAGATGGGTAAAAAAGTGGAGACAGTGACAGATTTCATTTTCTTGGCCTCCAAAATCTCTGCAGACAGTGAGTGCAGCCATGAAATTAAAAGACACTTACTCCTTGGAAGAAAAATTACGACCACCCTAGACAGCATATTAAAAAGCAGAGACATCACTTTGACAACAAAGTGACAATAGCTTTGACAATAATCCAAGCTATGATTTTTCCAGTAGTCATGTATGGATGTAGTAGTTGGACCATAAAGAAAACTGAAGAATAGATGCTTTTGAATTGTGGTACTGGAGAAGACTCTTGAGAGTCCCTTGGACATCAAGGTGATAAAACCAGTCAATCCTAAAGGAAATCAACCGTGAATTTTCATTGGAAGAACTGATGCTGAAGCTGAAGCTCCAATACTTTGGCCACGTGCTGTGAACAGTCAACTCACAGAAAAAGACCCTGATGCTGGGAAAGATTGAGGGCAGAAGAAGAAGGGGACGACAGAGAATGAGATGTTTGGATGGCATCACTGACTCAATGGACATGAGTTTGAGCAAACTCCAAGAGACAGTGAAGGACAGGGAAGCCTGGCGTGCTGCAGTTCATGGGATTGCAAAGAGTGGGACCTGATTTAGCAACTGAACAATGACAACAGATGTAAAGGAGACAATGACAGTAACAGAATAACAGTGAGGTACTTTAACATCCACTTTCATGAATACTCAGATCAGTAAGACTAATAAGGAAACACAGACCTTAAATGATGCATTAGATCAGGTAGACTAATTATATAAAAAATCTTTTCCAAACACAGCACTGTAAGAAATCAATTACAAGAAAAAATCATAAAAAAAAACACTAGCACATGGAGGCTATACAATATACTGCCAAACAACTAATGTATCACTAAAGAAGACAGGAGAAAATTTAAACATAGAGACAACAGGAAATGAAAACACAGCAATCCAAAATCTATAGGACATGGCAAAAGCAATTCTAAGAGGAAAGTTAATAGCAATACAATCTTAGGAAAAAAGAAAAATCATAAATAAAAAACCTAACCTTAGAACTAAAGCAACTATAAAAAGAATAGCAAACAAAATTCTAAGTTAGAAGAAGGAAAAAAATAATAAAATCAGAGCTGAAATAAATGAAATAGAAGCAAAGAAAAAAATTGAAAAGATCAATGAAACTCAAAGCTGATTCTTTGAAAAGATAAACCAAATTGATACACCTTTATCCAGGCTCATCAAGAAAAAGGAGAGGGGACTCAAATCTTTAAAATTAGAAATGAAAAAGGAGGAATTACAGTGGACAACTCAAAAATACAAAATATCATGAGACTACCACAAGCAACTCTATAGCAATAAAATAGACAACCTAGAAGAAACAAACAAATTCTTAGAAAGGTACAATCTCCCATGACTGACCCAGGAAGAAGCAGAAAATATGAACAGACCAATGACGAGTACTGAAATTGTTATTTAAAAACTCTCCCCAAATGTCCAGAACAAAATGCCATTCCATGAGGGCACCATCACCCTGATACCAAAACAACTCCAAGATAACAAAAAAAGAGAAAATTATAGGCCACTATCACCGATGAACATAGGTGCAAAAATTCTCAACAAAATATTAGTAAACCAAATCCAACAGTACATAAAAATAATATACCATGATCAAGTGAGATTTATCCCAAGCATGCAAGAATTTGTTAGTATCCATAAATAATCAGTGTGATACCCTACATCAATAAACAGAAGAATAAAAACCACACAATCATATCAATGGATGCAAAAAATGTTATGACAAAATTCAACACTGTTTATGATAACACCTCTCCAAAGTAAGCATATGCCTCAACATAATTAAGGCCTTATATGACAAACCCTCAGCTTGCATCATAATAAATAGTGAAAAATTGAAAGCATTTCCTCTGAAATCAGGGACAAGACAAAGATGTTCACTCTTTCTACTTTTCTTCAACATAGTTTTAAAAGTTCTGCCATGTAAATCAAAGACCAAAAAGAAATTGAAAAAAATCCAAATTGGAAAGTAAGTAGTAAAACGGTCACTATTTGCAAATGACATGATACTATACTATACTGTACTATAGCATACCGTACAATACTATCAGTTCAGTTCAGTCACTAAGTCAGGTCCGACTCTGTGACCCCATGAACTGCAGCACACCAAACGTCCCTATCCATTACCAACTCTCAGAGCTTTCTCAAACTCATGTCCATTGAGTCAGTGATGCCATCCAACAATCTCATCCTCTGTCATCCCCTTCTTCTCCTACCTTCAATCTTCCTCAGTATCAAGGTCTTTTCCAATGAGTCAGTTCTTCACAACAGGTGGCCAAAAGTATTGGAGTTTCAGCTTCAGCATCAGTCTTTCCAATGAGTATTCAGGACTGATTTCCTTTAGGATGTACTGGTTGGATCTCCTTGTAGTCCAACGGACTCTCAAGAGTTGTCTCCAACACCACAGTTGAAACGTATCAATTTTTCAGCACTCAGCTTTCTTTGCAGGCCAGTTCTCACATCCATACATGACTACTGGGAAAACCACCGCTTTGAAAGACAGACATTTGCTGGCAAAATAATGTCTCTGCTTTTTAAAACGCTGTCTAGTTTGTTCATGGCTTTTTTTCCAAGGAGAAAGCGTCTTTTAACTTCATGGCTGCAGTCACCATCTACAGTGATTTTGGAGGCCAAAAAATAAAGTCTGTAACTCTTTCCATTGTTTCCCCACCTATTCGCCATGAAGTGATGGGACCAGATTCCGTGATCTTAGTTTTCTGAATGTTGAGTTTTGTTTTTTTTTTTTACTTTACTTTATTTTACTTTATAATATTGTATTGGTTTTGCCATACATCAACATGAATCTGCCATGCGTGTACACGTGTTCCCAATCCTGAACACCCCTCCCACTTCCAGCCCCATACCATCTCTCTGGGTCATCCCAGTGCACCAGCCCCAAGCATCCTGTATCCTGCATCGAACATGGACTGGCAATTCATTCCATATATGCTATTATACATGTTTCAATGGCATTCTCCCAAATCACCCCACCCTCTCCCTCTCCCACAGAATCCAAAGACTGTTCTATACATATGTATCTCTTTTGCTGTCTTGCATACAGGGTTATCGTTACCATCTTTCTAAATTCCATATATATGTGTTAGTATACTGTATTGGTGTTTTTCTTTCTGGCTTACTTCACTCTGCATAATTGGCTCCAGTTTCATCCACCTTATTAGAACTGATTCAAATGTACTCTTTTTAATGGATAAGTAATACTCCATTGTGTATATATACCACAGCCTTCTTATCCATTCATCTGCTGATGGACATCTAGGTTGCTTCCATGTCCTGGCTATTATAAACAGTGCTGCAGTGAACATTGGGGTACACATGTCTCTTTCGATTCTGGTTTCCTTGGTGTATATGCCCAGAGTTGGGATTGCTGGGTCATAAGGCAATTCTATTTCCAGTTTTTTAATTTCCACACTGTTCTCCATAGAGGCTGTACTAGTTTGCATTCCCACCAACAGTGTAAGAGGGTTCCCTTTTCTCCATACCCTCTCCAGTATTTATAGCTTGTGGACTTTTGGATTGCAGCCATTCTGACTGATGTGAAATGGTACCTCATTGTGGTCTTGATTTGCATTTCTCTGATAATGAGTGATGTTGAGCATCTTTTCATGTGTTTGTTAGCCATCTGTATACCTTCTTTGGAGAAATGTCTATTTAGTTCTTTGGTCCATTTTTTGATTGAGTCGTTCATTTTTCTGGAATTGAGCTGCATGTGTTGCTTGTATATTTTTGAGATTAGTTGTGTGTCAGTTGCTTCATTTGCTATTATTTTCTCCCATTCCAAAGGCTGTTTTTTCACCTTGCTTATACTTTCCTTTGTTGTGCAGAAGCTTTTAATTTTAATTAGATCCCATTTGTTTATTGTTGCTTTTATTTCCCGTATTCTGGGAGGTGGGTCATAAAGGATCCTGCTGTGATTTATGTCAGAGAGTGTTTTGCCTATGTTCTCCTCTAGGAGTTTTATAGTTTCTGGTCTTACGTTTAGATCTTTAATCCATTTTGAGTTTGTTTTTTGATGTGGTGTTAGAAAGTGTTCTAGTTTCATTCTTTTACAAGTGGTTGACCAGTTTTACCAGCACCAATTGTTAAGAGATTGTCTTTAATCCATTGTATATTCTTGCCTCCCTTGTCAAAGATACAGTGCCCATAGGTGTGTGGATTTATCTCTGGGCCTTCTATTTTGTTCCATTGATCTATATTTCTGTCTTTGTGCCAGTACCAAACTGTCTTCATGACTGTGGCTTTGTAGTAGAGCCTAAAGTCAGGCAGGTTGATTCCTCCAGTTCCATTCTTCTTTCTCAAGATTACTTTGGCTATTCAAGGTTTTTAAGCCAACTTTTTCACTCTCCTCTTTCACTTTCATCAAGAGGCTCTTCAGTTCTTCTTCCCTTTCTTTACATAAGGGTGTTGTCATCTGAGGTTATTGATATTTCATCTGCCAATCTTGATTCCAGTTTGTGCTTCATCCAGCCTGGGATTTCTCATGATGTATTCTTCATATAAGTTAAATAAGCAGGGCAACAATATACAGCTCTGATGTTTTCCTTTTCTGATTTGGAACCAGTCACCCCATGCCCAAGTTAAGAGAAATCCAACTAAGATGGTAGGTGTTACAAGAGGGCATCAAAGGGCAGACACACTGAAACTATACTCACAGAAAACTAGTCAGTCTAATCACACTAGGACCACAGCCTTGACTAACTCAATGAAACCAAGCCATGCCCGTGGGGCAACCCAAGATGGGCGGGTCATGGTGGAGAGGTCTGACAGAATGTGGTCCACTGGAAAAGGGAATGGCAAACCACTTCAGCATTCTTGCCTTGAGAGCCCCATGAACAGTATGAAAAGGAAAAATGATAGGATACCAAAAGAGGAACTCCCCAGATCAGTAGGTGCCCAATATGCTACTGGAGATCAGTGGAGAAATAACTCCAGAAAAAATGAAGGGATGAAGCCAAAGCAAAAACAATATCCAGCTGTGGATGTGACTGGTGATAGAAGCAAGGTCCGATGGTGTAAAGAGCAATATTGCATAGGAACCTGGAATGTCAGGTCCATGAATCAAGGCAAATTGGAAGTGGTCAAACAAGAGATGGCAAGAGTGAACGTCGACATTCTAGGAATCAGCGAACTAAAATGCACTGGAATGGGTGAATTTAACTCAGATAACCATTAAACCTACTACTGCAGGCAGGAATCCCTCAGAAGAAATGGAGTAACCATCATGGTCAACAAAAGAGTTCAAAATGCAGTACTTGGATCCAATCTCAAAAATGACAGAATGAACTCTGTTCGTCTACAAGGCAAACAAGTCTAAGCCCCAACCAGTAATGCTGAAAAAGCTAAAGTTGAACGGTTTTACGAAGACCTACAAGACCTTTTTGAACTAACACCCAAAAAAGATGTCCTTTTCATTATGGGGGAATGGAATGCAAAGGTAGGAAGTCAAGAAACACCTGGAATAACAGGCAAATTTGGCCTTGAAATGCGAAATGAAGCAGGGCAAAGACTAATAGAGTTTTGCCAAGAAGATGCACTGGTCATAGAAAACACCCTTTTCCAACAACACAAGAGAAGACTCTACACATGGACATCACCAGATGGTTAACACCAAAATCAGATTGATTATATTCTTTGCATCCAAAGATGGAGAAGCTCTATACAATCAACAAAAGCAAGACCGGGAGCTGACTGTGGCTCAGATCATGAACTCCTTCTTACCAAATTCAGGCTCAAATTGAAGAAAGTAGGGAAAACCACTAGCCCATTCAGGTATGACCTAAATCAAATCCCTTATGATTATACAGTGGAAGTGAGAAATAGATTTAAGGGCCTAGATCTGACAGGTAGAGTGCCTGATGAACTATGGAATGAGGTTCCTGACATTGCACAGGAGAGAGGGATCAAGACCATCCCCATGGAAAAGAAATGCAAAAAAAGCAAAATGGCTGTCTGGGGAGGCCTTACAAGTAGCTGTGAAAAGAAGAGAGGCAAAAAGCAAAGGAAAAAAGGAAAGATATAAGCATCTGAATGCAGAGTTCCAAAGAATATCAAGAAGAGATAAAAAAAGCCTTCTTCAGTGATCAGTGCAAAGAAATAGAGGAAAACAACAGAATGGGAAAGACTAGAGATCTCTTTAAGGAAATTAGAGATACCAAGGTAATATTTCATACAAAGATGGGCTCGATAAAGGACAGAAATGGCATGGACCTAACAGAAGCAGAAGATATTAAGAAGAGGTGGCAAGAATACACAGAAGAACTGTACAAAAAAGATCTTCACGACCCAGATAATCATGATGGTGTGATCACTATTCTAGAGCCAGCCATCCTGGAATATGAAGCCAAGTGGGCCTTGGAAAGCATCACTATGAACAAAGCTAGTGGAGGTGATGGAATTCCAGTTGAGCTGTTTGAAATCCTGAAAGATGATGCTGTGAAAGTGCTGCACTCAATATGCCAGCAACTTTGGAAAACTCAGCAGTGGCCACAGGACTGGTCAGTTTTCATTCCAATTCCAAAGAAAGGGAATGCCAAAGAATGCTCAAACTACTGCACAATTGCACTCATCTCACATGCTAGAAAAGCAATGCTCAAAATTCTCCAAGCCAGGCTTCAGCAATACGTAAACCATGAACTCCCAGATGTTCAAGCTGGTTTTAGAAAAGGCAGAGGAACCAGAAATCAAATTGCCAACAACCACTGGATCATGGAAAAAGCAAGAGAGTTCCAGAAAAACATCTATTTCTGCTTTATTGACTATGCCAAAGCCTTTGACTGTAAGGATCACAAGAAACTGTGGAAAATTCTGAAAGAGATGGGAATACAGACCACCTGACCTGCCTCTTGAGAAATCTGCATGCAGGCCAGGAAGCAACAGTTAGAACTGAACATGGAAAAACAGACTGGTTCCAAATAGGAAAAGGAGTATGTCAAGGCTGTATATTGTCACCCTGCTTATTTAACTTCTATGCAGATTATATCATGAGAAACGCTGGGCTGGAAGAAACACAAGCTGGAATGAAGATTGCTGGGAGAAATATCAATAACCTCAGATATGCAGATGACACCACCCTTATGGCAGAAAGTGAAGAGGAACTAAAAAGTCTCTTGATGAAAGTGAAAGTGGAGAGTGAAGAAGTTGGCCTAAAGCTTAACATTCAGAAAACGAAGATCATGGCATCCGGTCCCATCACTTTATGGGAAATAGATGGAGAAACAGTGGAAACAGTGTCAGACTTTATTTTGGGCGGCTCCAAAATCACTGCAGATGGTGATTGCAGCCACGAAATTAAAATACGCTTACTCCTTGGAAGAAAAGTTATGACCAACCTAGATAGTATATTCAAAAGCAGAGACATTACTTTGCCATCTAAGGTCCGTCTAGTCAAGGCTATGGTTTTTCCTGTGGTCATGTATGGATGCGAGAGTTGGACTGTGAAGAAGGCTGTGTGCCAAAGAACTAATGCTTTTGAACTGTGGTGTTGGAGAAGACTCTTGAGAGTCCCTTGGGCTGCAAGGAGATCCAAACAAACCATTCTGAAGGAGATCAGCCCTGGGATTTCTTTGGAAGGAATGATGCTGAAGCCTAAACTCCAGTACTTTGGCCACCTCATGTGAAGAGTTGACTCATTGGAAAAGACTTTGATGCTGGGAGGGATTGGGGGCAGGAGGAGAAGGGGACGACTGAGGATGAGATGGCTGGATGGCATCACTGGCTCGATGGACGTGCTTCTGAGTTGGTGATGAACAGGGAGGCCTGGTGTGCTGCGATTCATGGCGTTGCAAAGAGTCAGACATGACTGAGCAACTGAACTGAACTAAACTGAACCATAGGGCTTCCATGGTGGCTCATTGGTAAAGAACTGCCTGTCATTGCAGGTGCCGGGGTCCAGCCCCGGTGGATCCAGGGTGATTCGAAGGTGGGGGGACGGAGTCGGCGTCTTTGGAAAAATACATATTTAATCACAGTACAGAGAGATTAGAAATGGATAGTGTAGTAGGAAGATTAGTGGAGAAAAGGAGGCTGAATAACTTGGACTACGTGGAATAGCATCCATGCTCCAGATGGGAATTCAGCCAGAAAAACGGGAGCAAGAAAGAAGTGACATGGGAGAATCAGTCTTTCTGGAAACTGATCCGATTTCTTTATTTTGGGGTTTGCGTATATACCTTTTGTTACACATAGGGTTGAATACAGAGTCACGTGGGGGTCAGCAGTCCTGACCTTTATCAAAATCAGGTGCTTCACATAAATGTATAAAAAAAAGGTCTTAGGAATATTACATCATCTTCTGGCCATGAGTGAGACCTGCTTACATTTTATGATCCTTTCTTTCTGATAACCAAAAAACTTATTTTTTCCAAGGGTGTTTTTTCTTAAACCAGGCACCATCCTCCAAATAAAGCTGCATTCCTATAGGGTGAGGGTGTAGTGAGTTACAATCAAGAAAGGAATTTATTCAACCCAAGGTTAACATGATTAGTCTTAAAGGTTAATACTTATTTCTCCTATATGCTTAAAGGTTAATACTTATTTCTTCCTATATGCTAGTTATATTCATTATAAGGGTAGGGAACATGGAGATTTAGCAGCAAACATCAACCCAACAAATGAAAATCCCTTCACCAATGCTCCCCTTAAGATCTATTTAGTCTTAAGATGTGATAAAGTTACATTCTTACATAGCAAGGACACAGTGATTTATAACAAAGGACAGTGATCTATTACAAAAGAGAAAATCCATTAACTCAAAAAGTCTAGTATTGCTAACATCAAAAACTACCATATTTCCTTTGCTATATTCCAAATACATTGATTAATATATCCCAGGTGCCTAAGGATATAGAGGCCTGGCAGCGATCATTGACTCAACAAGAAGAAAAAGTCCTATGCTAATTAAGACTCTCAAAATACTCCAAAACTCTCTGTGCTGTTTATGGTTGAGAGGTAGTAAACAATCATGTGCCTAGTGACAGCAGTAAGGATAATCCTGTCACACAAGCTAGTCTGTCAGCAGAGAGGTTTGACCTGAGACATCCTTGTCCCACCCAGAGCAGGGAATTAGCAACAATTATTGACACAACAAATGAAAAACCCTTCACCAAATAATTCCTAACCAACACACTATACTAATAATTTCCAACTCCCCAAAATAATTTGCCTTTAGTAAGTCTAAAACATCTCATGCCTCTCAGATTTGGAGGCTGTAAAAAATCACATGTGGCCGGACAAACCTATACAGGTGGGCTAGATAACCTTCAGAGGAGTCCGTAAGCTGAAACACTCTTGTCACACCCAGGAATTTTTATTGCCTTGGAGCTGCATGTTTACTCCTTCTCCGAGAGAAACGGTTATGGGGGAGAGCCCCTGTAAAGTCAGAGGTGTAGGTGAGAGCATAAAACAGACTCTGGTTTTGGGGTTAGATGCTCAGGAACAGGGGTTTCCTGAGGCTTGATCACGCCTTTGCATATGCCAAGCCTCCTTCCTCATGACCTTTGCCATGGGCGGAATTCCTCACGCTGGCCCCCGGCATGCAGGAGACTCAGTTTTGATCCTTGGGTCACGAAGATCCCTGGAGAAGGAAATGGCAAACCACTCCAGTATTCTTGCCTGGAAAAGCCCATGGGGAGAGGAGCATGGTGGCTTTTCAGTCCATGGGGTCATAAAAGAGTTGGACACAACTTAGTGACTAAGCAACAACAATGATAAACCTACATAAAGAGACAAGAAACGTGTATGCAGAAAACTGTAAGATGTTTGTGAAAGAAAGCAAAGATGACACAAACGGATGGAGAGATACACTATGTCCTCAGATTGAAACAATCAATGTCGTAAAAATGACTACACTATCCAAAGTAATCTACAGATTCAATGCAATCCCTATCAAATTACCAATTGGCATTTTCACAAAACTAGAACAAAACATTTTACAACTTGTATGGAAACAGAAAAGACCCTGAATAGCCAAAGTAATCTTGAGAAAGACAAATGGAGCTGAAGGAAATAAACCTTCCTGACTTCAGGCTATACTACAAAGCTACAGTAATCAGAACAGTATGATTGTAAAGTAAAATAAAGTAAAAATAAAAATTAAAAAAAAAAAGAACAGTATGGTACTGGCACAGAAACAGAAACATAGACCAATAGAACAAGATAGAAAGCCCATAGATAAGCCCATGCACCTACAGGCACCTTATCATTAATGAAAGGGGCAAGAAATAGACAATGGAGAAAAGACAGCCTCTTCAACAAGTAGTCCTTGAAAAACTGAACAGCTACAGATAAAATAAAGAAATTAGAAAACTTTTTAACACCATACACAAAAATAAACTTAAAATGGATTAAATATCTAAATATAAGGCCAGAAACCATAAACTCTTAGAGGAAAACATAGGTACTGCACGCTTTGACATAAATCACA
Source organism: Ovis aries (assembly GCF_016772045.2). Taxonomy (NCBI): domain Eukaryota; kingdom Metazoa; phylum Chordata; class Mammalia; order Artiodactyla; family Bovidae; genus Ovis; species Ovis aries. Next base: position 4,265,550 of record NC_056059.1, read on the forward strand.
GCAACAGCCTCCTTGACTCACCTCCTAAATTAATGGAAATAAAAACAAAAATAAGCAAAGGGGACCTAGTCAAACTTAAAAGCTGTTTAGCAAAGGAAACTATAAACAAGTTGAAAAGACAACCCTAATAATGGGATAAAATAATTGCAAATGAATCAACCAATAATGGATTAATCTGCAAAATATACAAGCAGCTCAAATGCAGCTCCATATCATAAAAAAAACTTAAAATGGACACAAGACCTAAACACATATGTTTTCATTGCCAAAGAAGACATACAGATGAGCACATGAAAAGATGTTTAGCATCACTCACTATTAGAGAAATGCAAATTAAACTATAATGAGGTATCACCTCACACTGGTAAGAATGGTCATCATCAAAAAACCCTACAAAACAATGTTGAGGACATGAAGAGAACTCTCCTGTACTGTTGGCAAGAATGTATATTGATATAGACATTATAGAGAACAGTATGTTGTTGTTTTGTGTCCGACACTTTGCAATGCCATGGTCTATAGTACACCAGGCTTCCCTGTCCTTCACTATCCCCCAGAGTCTGCATAAACTCACATCCATTGAGTCGATGATGTCATCTAACCATCTCTTCCTGTGTCACGCCTTTCTCTTCCTGCCCTCAATCTTTCTCAGCCTCAGGGTCTTTTCCAGTGAGTTGGTTCTTCACATTAGCTGGCCAAAGATTCACAACTTCAGCTTCAGCTTCAGTACTTCTAATGAATAATTAGGGCTGACTTCCATTAGGATGGGCTTCCTGTAGGATTGACTGGTTTGGTCTCCTTGCTGTCCAAGGAACTCTCAAGAGTCCTCTCGAACACCACAGTTCTGCACCACATACTGGAGAACAGTATGGAGATTCCTTAAAAGCTATGAATAAAACTACCATATGATCCAGCAAACTGGATATACCCTGAGGTATAGGCATATACCCTGAGGAAACCATAATTCAAAAAGACACAGGTATCCCTTTGTTCCTTGTAGCACCATTTACAATAGTGGCAACAACCTATACGTCCATCAACAGATGAAATGATAAAGAAATTGTGTTATATATATACAATGGAATATTACTCAACCATGAAAAAGAATGGATTTGAATCATTTCTAGTGAGGTGGATGAAATTAGAGCCTGTTATAGAGTGAAGTAAGTCAGAAAGAGAGAAAAAAAATATTTTCTATTAATATATATATATATATGATATCTAGAAAAATGGTACCCATGAACCTATGTGCAGGGCAAGAATAGAGATGCAGACAAAGAGAACAGACTTTTGGACACATTGGGGGAATTAAAAGGTGGGATGAATTGAGAAAGTAGCATTGACATATATACACTACCATGTGTGAAACAGCTAGTAGGAAATTGCTATATAACACGGGGAGCCCAGCCTGGCACTCTGTGATGACCTAGAGGGTTGGGATGGGGTGGGGGTGGGAGGTAACCTCAAGAGGGAGAAGATATTTACATATATATATGTAAATATGTATATGTATATATATATATATATATATATATATAGTTATGGCTGATTCATGTTGTGTGGCAGAAACTAACACAATATTATATAGCAATTACCCTCTAATCAAAAACTAATAATTAGTGATTAATAATCACTTCATGGCAAATAGATGGGGGAACAGTGGAAACAGTGACAGACTTTATTTTTGGGGGGCTCCAAAATCACTGCAGATGATGATTGCAGCCATGAAATTAAGACACTTACTCCTCGGAAGGAAAGTTATGACCAACCTAGACAGCATATTAAAAATCAGAGACATTACTTTGCCAACAAAGGTCCACCTAGTCAAGGCTATGGTTTTTCCAGTAGTCATGTATGGATGTGAGAGTTGGACTATAAAGAAAGCTGAGCACTGAAGAATTGATGCTTTTGAACTGTGGTGTTGGAGAAGACTCTTGAGAGTCCCTTGGACTTCAGGGAGATCCAACTAGTCCATCCTAAAGGAGATCAGTCCTGGGTATTCATTGGAAGGACTGATTTTGATGCTGAAACTCCAATACTTTGCCCACCTGATGCGAAAAGCTGACTCATTTGAAAAGACCCTGATGCTGGGAAAGACTGAGGGCAGGAGAAGGGGACGACAGAGGATGAGATGGTTGGATGACATCACCGACTCAATGGACATGAGTTTGGTTAGGTTCTGGAAGTTGGTGTTGGACAGGAAGGCCTTGCGTGCTGCGGTTCATGGGGTCACAAAGAGTTGGACATGACTGAGTGACTGAATTGAACTGAACTGAGTTAGTTAAACAAAGTTTTCCAGCAGCCCAGTTGAAATACACTATGAGCTGATTTCATTAAGATACATCATCTGAACTCTCCCAAAAGCTAAATGATCCATTTACAAGCCTGTATGCAACATTTCATGAAAAGGGCACTTATCTTCTGATATAAAAATCATTTTTAATTTTGTTTCTTTTTAAATTAATTAATTTATTTATTTATTTTTAAATTTTAAAATCTTTAATTCTTACATGAGTTCCCAAACATGAACCCCCCTCCCACCTCCCTCCCCACAACATCTCTCTGGGTCATCCCCGTGCACCAGCCCCAAGCATGCTGCACCCTGCGTCAGACATAGACTGGCGATTCAATTCTTACATGATTTGCATTTAAGCCACAATCGTCATTATAGCTGATCTGGAAATTATATTCATGTTAGGCTAATTATATCCATACATCTGTTCCTATTACAAGTAAGTATCTTTAATTTACATCATTTTTAGATTGTGTCAATTTACATACATACACACACACACACACACACACACACACACACGGTATCTTTTGCAAAGTAGTTCTGATTTTTCTCTTCCATTTATCTTCCAAACCATATATTTTTCTTTTACCAAAATAATAGCAAATATTGACAGGTAATGTTATTTTATATTTTTAAAATAATTTTAATAATAATCTCAAAATTGGTGCTTCATTCAAAATAAGATGTACCCATTTAAAAAAAAAAAAGATATACCATGTTTTTGGATTGGAAGAATCAATATTGTCCAAAGTGACTATACTACCTAAGAAAAACTACAGATTCAAACCAATCTTTATCAAATTACCAGGGCATTTTTTTCACAGAACTAGAGCTAAAATGGAAATGACTCTGATGCTGGGAGGGATTGGGGGCAGGAGGAGAAGGGGACGACAGAGGATGAGATGGCTGGATGGCATCACTGACTTGACAGACGTGAGTTTGAATGAACTCAGGGAGTTGGTGATGGACATGATGGACAGGGAGGCCTGGCGTGCTGCAATTCATGGGGTTGCAAAGAGTCGGACGTGACTGAGCGACTAAACTGAACTGAACTGAAAGCTAAAAAATCTTAAAATTTATATGGAAAAACAATTATCAATCAAAAAGGAAATATTACAGGTGATACTATAGAAATACAAAGAAGCATAAGAGGCTACTGTGAAAAATTATATGTGAACACACTGGATAATCTAATAAAAATGAATAAATTCTTAGAAACATACAGCCTACCAAGATTGAGTCATGAAGAAGTAAAAAAAAATTTGAACAGGCTAATTTCAAGTAAGTATATTTAATCAAGGGACAAAAATCTCCCAAGAAACTAAAGTTTAGGACCAAACAGCCTCACTGGTGAATTCTACCATATATTAAAGGAACTTAATGCCAATTGTTTTAAAATTCTTCCACAAAATAGAAGGAAAGGGAATACTTTCAAATTCATATTATGACTTTCTAATTATCCTGATACCAACACCAGAAAAAGAATCTACAAGAAAAGAAAATTACAGATGGGTCTCCATCCTAAATGTGGATGTGAAAATCCTCAACAAAGTATCAGCAAACTGAATTTAGTAGCACATTAAATGGGTCATACACTATGATAAAGTGGACTTTATTACAAGTATTTAAGTTTAGTTCAACATCTACAAGTCAATATGATATACTACATTAACAAAATCAAGAATTAAAACCATAGGTTCATCTCAGTAGATATAGAAATGAGCATCTGACAAAATTCAACACCCATTTATGATAAAATGGTACAACAAAGGGAATATAAAGGGAACAAGCCTCCATATAATAAAGGCTGTATATGACAAGCCCACAGTGATCATGTGCTCTGTGTGCTCAGTTGCTCAGTCATGTCCAACTCTCCGCAACCCCATGGACTGTAACCCACCAGGCTCCTCTGTCCATGGGATTCTCCAGGCAAAAATACTGGGGTATGTTGCCATGCCCTCCTCCAGGGGATCTTCCTGACCCAAGGATCAAGCCTGTGTCTCTTGTGGGCAGGTTCTTTACCCACTGAGCCACCTGGGAAGCCCATACTTAATAGTAAAAAGCCGAAAGCTTTTCATTTACAATCAGAAACAAGACAAGGATACCCACTCTTACCACTTTTTATTCAACATAACATTGAAACTTTTGGCCAGGACAATCAGACAAAAAAGGAAAAAACAGGAAAGAAAAGGTAGCCAAATTGGAAAGGAGAAGTAAAATTGTTTCTATTTGTGGATAATATGGTTTAATATATAGAAAATGCTAATGAATCCACCAAAAAATCCTGTTAGATCTAATGAACAAATTCAACATAACTCCAGGATACAAAATTAACATCATAAACATCAGTATTGTTTTGATATACTAATGAGAGATTATCTGAAAAAGAAATAAATTATCCCATTTATGATATAATCAATAACAATAAAAATAGTTAGAAATAAATTTCACCCAGGATATGAAAGATCTGTCCACTGAAAACCATGCGAAATTGATGAAAGTAATTTAAGACTCAAATAAATGGAAAGATATCACATGTTAATGAATCAAAAAAATTAATTTTCTTGACATTTCCATACTACTCAATGCCATCTACAGACTTAATGCAATCCCTATTAAGATTCCAACATTTTTTTTACAGAAGTAGATAAAACAACTCTAAAGTTTGTGTGCAAACGCAAAAGATTCTGAGTAGCCAAAACATCTGAGAAACAAGAATAATGCTGGAGGTATGAATTTCCTGAATTCAAATTACATAGCAAAGCTAACCAAAGCTGTGTTGGTGTAAGAATGGACATATAAAGTAACAGAACATAATCAAAAGCTGATAAATAAACCCAGGCAAATACAGTCAACTAATATTTCACAAGGAAGCCATGGATATTCAGTGGAGAAAGACAATCTTTGCAATAAATGGTTCAGGGGAAGTGAAATATTCTCACGTAAAAGAATGAAATCAGACCACTGACAAAAAATTTCACACCACTAACAACAACAACAAAAAAGATGCTCATAATAAGTACTTAAATGTTAGATTGTAAATCATAAAACTCCTAGAAGAAAACAAAGAAAAGCCCCTTGACATGAATATTGATAAATTTTTTTTGAAATGACACCTAAAGCATAAGCAACAAAACAAACAGAACTGTACTGAACTAATAAAACCTTCTACACAGCAGAAGAAACAATCTAGAAATTGAAAAGGCAATCTACAAAACTGGAGAAAATACTGGCAAATCATATACATGATAAGGGGTTAATATCCAAAATATATAAAGAACTAATATAATTCAATAGCAGAAAAACAAGTAATCCAATTTAAAAATAGGCATAGGACCTGATTTTCCAAAGATTTTTAGATCAACAGTTACATGAAAAAATGTTCAACATTACTAATTGTCAGGGGAATACAAATTAAAACCACATTAGATATAATCTCATACTTGTTAGAATGGCCATCACTGAAAAGACTCCGGAAGTTGGTGATGGACAGGGAGGCCTGGCGTACTGGGATTCATGGGGTCACAAAGAGTTAGACTTGACTGAGCGACTGAACCGAACTGAACTGAACTGAACTGAAAAGACAAGAGAGAACTAATGCAACGAGGATATAGAGAAAAGGTTAACTGTTATGCACTGTTGGGGGATGTAAACTGATGAAACCACTATGGAAAGCAATATGGAAGTCTCTGAAAATATTAAGAATAGAACTATCATATGACACAGCAATTTCACCTCAGGCTATATAATCTAAAGAAAACAAAATCACTATTGATGAAATATACATACCCCCATGCTTACTGCAGCACTACATATGATAGCCAAGATACGAAAGCAATCTAAACTGTCAATGCACAGGTGAAGGATAAAAATGTGGTTTGTGTTTACCAATGCAGTTGAATAGCATTCAACTCTTAAAAAAGGAGGAAATCCTCTTTGGGACAACATGAGTAGACTGTGAGGGTATTATTCTAAGTTAAATAAGTCAGATAGACACAAATACTAAACAACTTCATTTTTATGTGAAATTTAAAAGAAAAACAATAAAACTAATATAGAAGTACAGATTTTGGGGTACCAAATATAGAGGAAGGGGGTGATGGAATTTGATTAAGGTAATCAAATGTTGCAAACTTTCAGTTAAAAAACAAGTACTAGAGATGTAATATCGGAGAAGACAATGGCACCTCACTCCAGTACTCTTGCCTGAAAAATCCCATGGACAGAGGAGCCTGGTGGGCTGCAGTCCATGGAGTCGCTAAGCATCGGACACGACTGAGTGACTTCACTTTCACTTTTCACTTTCATGCATTGGAGAAGGAAATGGCAAACCACTCCAGTGTTCTTGCCTGGAGAATCCCAGGGACGGCAGAGCCTGGTGGGTTGCCGTCTATGGGGTCGCACAGAGTAGGACACTACTGAAGCGACTTAGCAGCAGCAGCAGCAGCAGCAGCAGCAGCAGCAGCAGAGATGTAATATATCAATAAAACATGGTGGCTGTATGATATATATGAAAGTTGCTAAGACAATATCCTAAAAATTTTCATCACAAGGAGAAGTTTTCTTTTTTATATCTATATTAGATGGTAGATATTAAATACGTATATTATGGCAATCTTTTTGCAACATATATAAGTCAAATCATTATACTGTACACCTTGAACTTATACAGTGCTGTATGTCATTATATCTCAATAAAACTGGAATTAAAAATGAATGTACAGAAGTGAGGAACTGTGAAAAAGGCAGAAGAAAGTAAGCGATAGAAATGAAAGACAGGAAAAGAAGATCTATTTTATGTACAATATATAATTTAACTCCTTATGTAGGGAAAAATACAGTTGAAAAGAAAATTTTCAGCTCAGTTCAGTTCAGTCGCCCACTCGTGTCTGACTCTTCGCGGACTTCATGGACTGCAGCAGGCCAGGTCTCCCTGTCCAACACCAACTCCCTGTGTTTACTCAAACTCATGTCCATTGAGTCAGTGATGCCATCCAACCATCTCATCCTCTGTCATCCCCTTTTCCTCCTGCCTTCAATCTTTTCCAGCAACAGGGTTTTTCAAATGAGTCAGTTATTTGCATCAGGTGGCCAAAATATTGGAGATTCAGCTTCAGCATCAGTCCTTCCAATGAAAACTCAGGACTGATTTCCTTAGGGATGGACTGGTTGAATCTCCTTGCAGTCCAAAGGACTCTCGAGAGTCTTCTCCAATACCACAGTTCAAAAGCATCAATTCTTCAGCACTCAGCTTTGATCAGTTGGACATTTGTCAGCAGAGCAATGTCTCTGCTTTTTATATAGGTAAATTTTTCTAAAACACACATATCCTTAAATCTACATGTTGAAAGGGCCCTGTTTCCACCAAGTACCTAGCACTATTGATTCCAAAAGTTCAATTCTAACTCACATTCTAGTAAAACTATTGAACTTTAAAGAAAAGGAATAATAATAAGAAAAAATACACTGTGTCTCTAGGTAAATGTACCAGGTCACTCAGGAAAGAAATCAGGTTGGTGTAAGTCTGTTGTTCAACAGAAACATACTAAAAAAATTATAAAGTCTACATCTTGGTAGTTGAAAAATATATTAATAGTTTTAAACATGCAATAACTCTGATTTATTTTATCTACATGTCCTTTTTAAGGAATCAATGAGAAGATGAATTTCAGACATGAATAGGGAGACTTCTGTAAAAAAAAAAAAGTGGGCATTTAAGACTAAAATAAAGGCAGAAGAAAAACATATACGCTTTGACAACCAAAAAGTGGAAAAAAGTAAAGAAAAAGAGAAGATGAATTTACCCATAAATAACATGTGACAGATGAGGCTGTGAAAGTGCTGCACTCAATATGCCAGCAAATTTAGAAAACTCAGCAGTGGCCATAGGACTGGAAAAGGTCAGTTTTCATTCCAATCCCAAAGAAAGGCAATGCCAAAGAATGCTCAAACTACCGCACAATTGCACTCATCTCACATGCTAGTAAAGTAATGCTCAAAATTCTCCAAGCCAGGCTTCAGCAATACATGAAACGTGAACTCCCTGATGTTCAAGCTGGTTTTAGAAAAGGCAGAGGAACCAGAGATCAAACTGCCAACATCGGCTAGATCATGAAAAAAGCAAGAGAGTTCCAGAAAAACATCTCTTTCTGCTTTATTGATTATGCCAAAGCCTTTGACCGTAGGGATCACAAAAATTGTGGAAAATTCTGAAAGAGATGGGAATACAGAGCACCTGACCTGCCTCTTGAGAAATCTGTATGCAGGTCAGGAAGCAACAGTTAGAACTGGACATGGAACAACAGCCTGTTCCAAATAGGAAAAGGAGTACGTCAAGGCTGTATATTGTCACCTTGCTTTTTTAACTTCTATGTAGAGTACATCATGAGAAACGCTGGACTGGAAGAAACACAAGCTGGAATCAAGATTGCCGGGAGAAATATCAATAACCTCAGATATGCAGATGACACCACCCTTATGGCAGAAAGTGAAGGGGAGCTAAAAAGCCTCTTGATGGAAGTGAAAGAGGAGAGCGAAAAAGTTGGCTTAAAGCTCAACATTCGGAAAACGAAGATCATGGCATCTGGTCCCATCACTTTATGGGAAATAGATGGGGAAACAGTGGAAACAGTGTCAGACTTTATTTTGGGGGGCTCCAAAATCACTGCAGATGGTGACTGCAGCCATGAAATTAAAAGACGCTTACTCCTTGGAAGAAAAGGTATGACCAACCTAGATAGCATATTCAAAAGCAGAGACATTATTTTGCCGACTAAGGTCCATCTGGTTAAGGCTATGGTTTTTTCTGTGGTCATGTATAGATGTGAGAGTTGGACTGTGAAGAAGGCTGAGCACCGAAGAACTGATGCTTTTGAACTGTGGTGTTGGAGAAGACTCTTGAGAGTCCCTTGGACTGCAAGGAAATCCAACCAGTCCATTCTGAAGGAGATCAACCCTGGGATTTCTTTGTAAGGAATGATGCTAAAGCTGAAGCTTCAGTACTTTGGCCACCTCATGCGAAGAGTCGACTCATTGGAAAAGACTTTGATGCTGGGAGGGATTGGGGGCAGGAGGAGAATGGGACGAGCGAGGATGAGATGGCTGGATGGCATCACCGACTCAATGGACGTGAGTCTGAGTGAACTCTGAGAGATGGTGATGGACAGGGAGGCCTGGCGTGCTGCAATTCATGGGTTTGCAAAGAGTCAGACATGACTGAGCGACTGAACTGAACTGAGCATGTGACAGATACAGATAATCTTTTAAAGATGATGAACTTAAGAGTGAATGTTCAAGAAAAGAAAAAAGGGAAAGGGAATTATATAAAAGTATTAGGACAAAGATCACTACTACACTATTAGAACAAAAATACACACCTTCCAAAACCTGAGAAAATTCAAAATAAAAGAGAACATTTAATGAAAGACACATAGTAAATATAACTTGAAATATTTAAAAGATAGAGATAAAAATATGTTGGTCATATTAATAAATGCAAGTGGACTCAATTTACTATTAAAATAAAAAATAAGATTGGCTTAAAAGTAGAATTCAACTCTGTATCATATAAAGGACAGATACTTAAAAGAGAGCAATTAAGAAAAACTAAAGTGAAAAAGGCTAAAAGTAAAAATAAAAAAAACAATGGAAAGTAACTCAGACAAATGCAAATAAAAGTAAAGTGGTGGAGGAGCTCCAATCAATATGACAAAATAGAAGGACATGGAGCTCAACTCCTCCCCCAAATGAATCAAAAATACATCTACATGTGGAACAGTTCTCAAAAACTACCTGCTGAATGTTAGCAGATCTCAGCTAAAAGTGCAAGAAAGATCTCCATGTAACTAGGAAGGACAAAATGGGGAAAAAAGAAGCAGGATGGGACCTGTACCACTAGGAGGAAGTTGTGAAGAGGAAATGTTCCTTCATCCTGAGAGGCACTCATCAGTGGGGAGTGTCAAAGAAGAGTGCAACCACTGGTTTGAGAAGTAGAACAGAAAGAGATCTGCACAGATGGTCTATGCAACCCCCAGCCTGAGACACACGTGTTCTGGTACAGGCATGGCCTGGGGACTAAAACTTGGCCTTTAGAGGACATACCTAGGGAGAGGACTGGGGTTGGCCGCATGTAGACAGCCTGAAGGGGCTGCAGAGTTGTATGGCCACAATGAGGGGTTTACATGGGAGAAGCTTAGGCCCACCATAGAAGCAAAGCAACACTGTTAGGTGGTGCATGAATGGAGGGCCATAGGAACCTTTCTAAGAATGTTCTCAGCTCACTGAGAGCCATCTCCAAGTTCTGTCATGCACAACTACCAGTGGATTTTCCACATGGGAGGCGGGGCTGAAATCAGAGCTCCTCCCCAAGAGCCGTGTGACTTAGGAAGTAGGGCTGAAATCTGAGCCCTGTCCCAGCATCTTAGTGATCCATGGATTTATGCTGCTTCCACTGGCTTTCTAAACTCAGCATCCATGGGATGTCCAAGTGGACAATGGATGCTCCTATAGCTGGAATGGCTCTGGCCATAGCATCTGTGGGCTTAGAGGGCATGCAAAGGCAGGACTGGGATCTAGGCTGCTTCCATAGCTTCCATAGTGGGTCCGAGTACTGTAATCCTGGTACCTGACTTCAGTGGATCTTTGTGAAGATCTTTGTAGAGATAACATCTGATTGACACCAGGGCCAGTTGCTGGCTTTGCCATGGTTGAGGCAGGGCTGAGGGCAGTGCCAACAACAGTGTAAGTTATGAGTCCACACTACAGATGGAAAGTCACATCACAGAATACAGTCCACAGTGAACAGCTCCAGGGAAGGAATACTCATTGGCTCCTCTCCCAGTAGGAGAGTTCCAATTCCTCATACCACAGCTCCGAAATGGATCAGAGAACTTATAATCCAACAAATAGGAAACATATCCTGCCTATGAAAGGGCCATAAGAGCCACAAAGCAAAGAGGAGGCCCTGCAGACTCCAGAGCAGACTCTTGTCACCACAACACCGGTCCACAACTCCTATCAAGTGGATAATGTCCAGCACACAGTGAGGAAAGAGGCAGCAGGCATCCATACTAAAAACAGCCCTGGCAACAAAAATATTAAACCCACGCAGGCTACATTGAAGTGCTCCCACATAAAAAATATTCATCCAAGATCACAGAAGATAATTGTTTCTCTTAAACTCATAGAGTCAAAGAAATATAAGTAAAATGAAGAAGCAGAAGAATTACTCCTAATTAAAATATCAAGAGAATTCTCCTGAAAGAGGAAACAGTGAAACAGACTTCTTTAGTCTAATATACACTGAGTTAAAAAAAAAAAAAGGAATAAATGAAAATACTGAAGGAATTAAGAAAGATTATCAATAGAAATGAAGATACTGGAGGGTCAAGACAAGAAAGAATGTGAACTATCTTGAGAGTAGCACATGAGCTTAGCTCTTTTTAAGGAAACACCAAAATTACAGCTAATGGTTGAATAACCATAGACAAAAAACTGCTGAAACCTACTATAAAAGATACCCTGCTGGGGTCCAGCCCCAGTGGATCCAGGATATCTGAAGCAGGGACGGGGTTGGCGAGGAGAGATTTATTTATTTAGAGATATAAAGAGAGATTAGGAAAGAATAGTGTAGTGGAGAAAATAGAGAAGAAAAAGAGGCTGATATTCCTTGGTTTACACAGGAAGACAGTAAAGCCCTAAGACAAGGGACTTGCACTGCCTACGTAGGCCGCAGGTGCCCTCCCAGTCTCCTGAGGGAGTGAAGACACAGAGCTCCTTCCCGTTCAGGTCTTAGAAGCCCAGGCAAATAAGTAGACACGGCGAGCCTCTGTGCTCCAGATGGGAATTAGTCTGAAAAGGAGAGAAAGAAAAGAAGACACGGGGGAAACCAGTCTTTCCAGGAACTGGTCCATCTCTTTATTTTTCAGGAAAGCTTTTATACTTTAAGTTGTACATAGGGATAAATGGAAAATACAAAGTCATGCAAGGTCAGCAGACCTGACCCTTATCGAGACCAGGCACTCTTTATGCATGCATACAAAGAAAGGTCTTAGGTGGTTTTACACCATCTTCTGGCCAGGGGGCCTGCTAACATTTTATGACCCTTTCTTTCTGATAATGGTCAGTCAACCAGAAAACTTATTTTTTCCAAAGGTGATTTTTCTTAAGTCAGGCACCACCCGCTGAAGGCACCAGATAAAGTTGCTTTCCTACAGGGCAAAAGTGCAGTGGGCTATAATCAAGAAAAGAATTTACTAGCCTAAGGTTTAACGTGATTAATATCAAAGGCTATTACTCATTTTTCCTATATGCCAGTTATATCAATTAATGTATATAAGGGACAAGGGGTATGGAGACTTAACAGCAAATATTGGCTCAACAATGAAACCCTTCACCGGTATATTTCTAACAATCCACTAATACTACACTAATCATTTCTAACTTCTCAAAAGACTCTGTATTTAGAAAGTTTAGAGCATCTCTTGCCTCTCACAGTTGGAAGGCTGTGAACAATCACATGTGTGGTTGTAAGAGGCTGGATAAACTTGTCAGGCAGGCTAGAGAGCCATCAGAGGAGTTTTTGGACTGAAACACTCTTGTTATACCCAGGAGACTTATTAACTGGAGCTCTACGTTAACTCTTTTCAGAGAAAGGTGGTGGGGGATAGCCCCCTGTTAATGTCAGAAGAGTTGGTGAAAGCATAATGCAATAAGGCAGACAGACTCTATTTTTGAGGTGGATGCTCAAGAAGGTCCAGGGGTGTTCCCTCGAGGCCTGATCTCACCTTTGCCTGTCAGGCTTCATCCTCATGACCTTTGCCACGGGCGGGATTCCCCATGCTGGCTCCCAGCATCTCCCCCTTTTTTATTTCTTAAAACAGCCAGATGTAATTCAGTCGCAAGCTTCTGAATGCTCTGCCGAAGGATCCTGACAATACAAGGAAGAATGATTATAAGAAGCAAAATTAGAGCACCCACAGCAGCATAGCTAAAGATAGTAGACAGAATGTTCTTTCCAGAAATGAAGGTAGAGAAGGTGTGAAAAAAGTCATTGGCTGCTCCTGCAGCAATTAAATCAAATCGGGAGTGTTCCATGGTTGTTATTTGATTATGAAGTTTCCCTAAATCCAGACCAATGTCAGAGCTGTTCCAAACACCTGAAATATGATTTTTAATATTCTCCCATTCACAATCTGTCTCGTTCACTTTCACCAGTAGTTGGTGTGACAGGACAAAGCCATCTTTACTTTTAAGGCCTGTAATTCAGTCCCAGTATGCATTATTGCTTCTTCTAAGGTGTCTACCCTCATCTCTAGCTTCCTATCTATAGCTTCCTGTGTTGCCAGTGCTGAGGAAACACTTTTGGTCATAGTATCAACATATTGAGCAGCATGTACTTGTTGAGTCAATGATATTGCTTCCACAGTAACAGAGGTAATTGCAGCTCAGAAAGCTGATATTCCCAAAATAAGTAAGCCCACAAACCGTCATGTTTGCATTAAATCTTGTAGTTGTTGTAACACAGCAAGACCATAATTATCATACCCATGAGTGGTTACAGTTACAGGCACCATAATATAGGGTGGACTTTTTGGCACCACAAAAGAACAAACATTATGTTGAGGAGTTAAACAAGATGAAAGCATACATTGTTCACAAGACACTACATTAGGCCCACCTGAATAATTCATTTGTATATTAAGTCTTCCTGAGTCATTAGTGAAAAGAAAAGCATAAGGAGAGGGTAGACAAGCTAAAATAGAGTAAATAGAATTATTTTTTTCCTCCTCCTGGTATTCTGTAATCAATTCTCAAATTATAAGTACAAAATTTCCGCATCGGATACCCTGAGCAATCATCTATAGTGTTCCATATGACATCTGAGGGAGCAACTGAGGAGATCCTGAGGCACCAGCCCACAGACTTGCTGGAGTTTGTGCTGCAGCAGCTCTGTCAGTCCTGCCGGGATCTCGATGTTTATCTTGCCTCTCCTGCTGATGGGTGCCCAGGCGCCGCCCTTGCCCCCTTGCTGAACCAGCCTTGGGCCCAGCGGTGGCCAAGTGACTGCAGATGGACACTGGCAGGGCCACCAGCTGCGAGCGTGGCACACTGGGCCCCAGCAGCCAGGCTGCCCCGCCCACTGCTCCTGGTGCGTGGCTGTTCTGTGCAGTGGCAGCGGTGGCAGCAGGGACAGAGGAATGCCCTTCCTCTTTTGTGATTGAAGCAATGGGGGAACCAGATGTCTGGGGGACTGCGACATGGCAAATCAGTCTGTCCGGGATCCAAATTAGTGAATCTGCGTTCTGTGGAAAAATATAAGCTCATCCTCGATCACTAGTTAACAATGGGTCAGGACCCCTCCATTGTCCAGAGAGGAGGTCCTTCCATTTTATTAACGGCTTTGTATTTTGTTGTTCCAGACACCAATGACGAAGCATTACAGTGGTTCCGGACAAATCAGCATTTAAGTTATTTATTACAAAGGGTGCATGTTGTAAAATCTGATGGGGGGAACTATACTTAAATTCCCCTTCCTGTAATTTTTGAATCTGTGTTTTTAATGTTTGATGTGCTCTTTCCACGATGGCTTGCCCTTGTGGATTATAAGGTATGCCTGTATTATGTTTTATTTGAAACATTGTACAAAATTCTTGAAAAGACTTAGAAGTGTAAGCAAGAGCATTATCAGTTTTTAAAGCTTTTGGCAGACCCAAATATGAAACACAAGTAAAGAGATGTTGTATTATATCCTTATAATAAGCTTTTTTTTTAAGCAAATCTAATTTTATTTTATTTTATTTTAGTATCTCAGAATATTATTCCACTAAATGATACTGCAAGTTACTTGTTTCTTTGTTTCTTTTTTTTTTTTTCCTTACATGATAGTATACATGTTTCAATGCCATTCTCCCAAATCATCCCACCCTCTCCCTCTCCCTCAGAGTCCAAAAGTCTACTCTACACATCTGTGTCTCTTTTGCTGTCTCGCATACAGGGTCATCATTGCCATTAGCTGACCCATCAGTAAAAGCTATCTGAGCATCTGGAATGGGGAATTGTTTGCACCTAACAGGGAAGATAACTGGGTGTCTAGATATAAAATTTAACAAAACATGTGAAGGTAAATGATGCAGAATTTGACCAAAATAGTTTTCTATAGCAATCTGCCAATTTTCATCAGACATTAAAAGAGCATCAAGCTGTTCCTTGTTATATGGAATTACAATTTTTGATGGCTCTTTGCCAAACAATTCAATGCTCCGCTTTCTTCCTTTTAATACCAATGTAGCTATCAAGCCTGGATAAGAAGCCACTACTTTTTTAGCTTGGGCGGGAAGATGGACCCCCTCTAGGGGGCCGCTTTGCCGTAAAACTCCCTTAGGTGCAGTTGGGGTAGCTAGCAAAGGAATTGCCAGTTCGCTGCTAAATCAATTCTTTTTACCTAGCTATCAGATAAAGCCTTTTCTACTTTGCCTAGGGCCTCCCGAGCCTCAGCAGTCAATTGTCTTTTTGATGTTGGATCAGGATCCCTGCATAAAATGTTAAAAAAAGGCTTTAATTCGGCAGTGGTTAATTTTAAATAGGGCCTTATCCAATTAATATCACCTAAAAATTTTTGATAATCATTCAAAGCGACAAGATTGTCCTTTCTTAATTGTAGCGGGGCATGAGTCACTGTTTATGAATTTATAACCCTTCCTAAGTAGGTTATGGGTGGATTGATTTGAATTTTCTCTGGGGCAGTTTTTAGGCCTCTAGCTGACAATGCCTGGGCTAAATTTTGGAGGACAGTGTGCAAATGAGCTCTGTCTGAATGAGCTACTAAAATATCATCCATAGAGTGAATCATATATACTTGTTCATATTTAGCTCTAATATTTTCTAAAGCAGCATTGACAAATTTCTGACATAAGGTAGGGCTATTTTTCATTCCCTGAGGTAGTACTTTCCATTGAAACCTCAAATAAGGCTGTTTAAGATTTTCTGATGGCAGACTAAAAGCAAATCGCTTTTTATCCTCATCATTTAAGGGAATGGTGAAAAAACAATCTTGTAAATCAATTACAATTATATTATATCCCTCTGGAATGGCTACTAGGAAGGCTGTAAGGCCCCCATATCCTCCATGGTGGCATTAATTGCTCTCAAATCCTGTAAAAGTCGCCATTTACCAGATTTTTTCTTAATAACAAAAATAGGAGTGTTCTACGGGTTATTGGAGGGCTCAATATGTCCCAATTCTAGTGGTTCAAAAATTGACGTTTTAGCTGCCAGTAATTTTTCTTTAGCCAGAGGCCATTGTTCCACCCACACTGGGTCTTGAGATTTCCAGGTAATGGGGTCAGCAGCAGAAACAATGGCCTCCATTATAAATTTGGATACCCCAATCCAGTAGTAGCTGTCGAGGAGTTGGGCAGATTAGCTCAATTATTCCTGTTTGTTGTTTACCTAATCCTTTTGATGGATCATAGCCCATTTGCAGTATTTGAGAGGTCACTTTATCATCAGGGCTAAAAAGTAGCACTCCCATTTAAGACAGCACATCCCTCCCCCACAGGGTAAAGGGGAGCAAAGGAATTACGTAAGGTTGGAAACTTCCACAGGTATCCTCAAACTGTCAATCTAATATTTTTGCACTCTTAGCTACTGTGGGGGCTCTTCCTAATCCCACAAACTCATTTTCAGTAGTATGTGTGGGCCAGGAGCTGGGCCAGTCTTTTCCTGAAATGCAAGAAACATCTGCTCCTGTGTCTAATAACCCCACAATAGACTTGCCACTGACCAGAATAGTTTTCATAGGGCGTTTCTGAGTAATTTCTGTTATACAAAAAACCATATCACTAGACCCAAATCCTTTATCCTGCCTTTCATTCTGAGTAGCTGTGTGCCCAGTTGCAGTGTGGTAAGGCAAAAGTAAAAGTTGAGTTATTCTTTGTCCCTGATGAATTTGTATAGTTTTAGTTGGGGGTGAAATCGTTACCTGAATTTCTCCTGTATAGTCTGAGTCAATTACTCCCGGGATAATTGTGAGACCTTGCATAGCTAAGGAACTTCCGCCTAATATAATTCCCACCAAACCTGTCAGTAATGGACCTTTAACCCTTGTAGGGATTTTTATAGTGGGACTATTGCGGGTAATGTCTCCCTTTTGGCCACAGGAAAAACAAGTTTTAGACAAGCTAGTATTTTGGCCTTGGTTACTGGGGTAACTCTGTGATGGGTTGTTCTTATTTGTAAAAAAAGGATTGAACTGTCTGTTGATAAGAGTTCCCTGTTATTGCTGCGGCTATGGCAACGCCCTGCAGCATTGCTCCTCCTACATCTGTACATTGCCTGATATAATCTACTATTTGCCCAGATTTTTTTATAGGACGTAAAATGGCTTGGCAGGTAGAGTTAGCATTCTCAAACTCCAGTTGTCTTAAAATTAGAAATTACTCTATGAACTGCCTCTGTAAGTCATGAAATAAAGTCCTCATATGGCTCTTCTGGGTTTTTTTGTTTTTGTTTTTTTGTTTTTTGATGTTTGAAAAGGAAAAAGTTGAGTCTCTCCCTTCAGGTAACAATCGCCAAGCTGCAAGGGCGCAGGAGGTTACTTGGTTTAGAGTAATTTTGTCTAATCCCATCTGATCTTTAAGTGCTCCAAATTCATTAGTCCCTGTCAACATACTTTTTACAATATATTTTGGACCATATTTTTGGTTGTTATCGGCTTGTTTTGGGGCAAGATCATCATATTCAGCTCTCCAAAGTACATATTGTCCTCCAGATAGACAAGCCTTAGCGACTGTCATAGGGTGGCATCCATCTGACCGCTAAGGCCTCTACCAATTGCATAGTGTACGGGGCTTTAGGCCCATGCGATGCACAAGCCTGTTTGAGTTCTTCAACCATTTTCATTGAAATGGGTTCCCAGTGGGGAGCCCTTCCCTCACCGCTTTTGTCAAATATTACAGGAAAACAAGCCTCAAGGTGGGGATCAAATTCATCTTCGGAGCTAGAAAGAACCCTTCTCCAGGGAGTTTCTAGTGGAGGCCCCTCACCCCTATAAGGGGGGTGGGGGGGAGGGGAGGGCTGGAGTGTCCCATGTCTTTCTTTTTTTACTCCGGAGATCTTTTAACTGTTTGATGTTTAAATCTTATGAATGGTCTAATTGGGGATGTTTCCCTTAAGCTCCTGGGAGCGGATGGCCTGATTGGGGAGGTTTCTCTTAAACTCCTGTGAGTATCTTTATCTAAGAGAGGCCAGTCTTCGTCAGAGTGATATCAAACTGCTATTTCTTCTAAATCTTCCTCGTCCTCAGGGGAAAGCTGATCTTTCTTTTCATCTCTGTCTTTTACACACTCATTGGCAGTCATAGCAGCTAGCGTTTTATTGAACTGCCGATAAGTAGGTATAGCCTCTTTTTCTTCACTTTCCTCTTTTACAGGTACCTTTTTTTCTTCACTTTCCTCTTTAACATGTACCTTTTCAGATTCAGAAGCAGGGTCTAAATCATCTCTAATCATATTCCATAAGGAAAAGGCATCAGCAGGCACCTTTTCCAGACCATGTTCAGCATAGTAAGTTTTTAGCTGTTTTCCTGCTGTTGCTGCTGCTAAGTCGCTTCAGTGGTGTCCGACTCTATGTGACCCCATAGATGGCAGCCCACTAGGCTCCTCTGTCTCTGGGATTCTCCAGGCAAGAATACTGGAGTGGGCTGCCACTTCCTTCTTCAATGCATGAAAGTGAAAAGTGAAAGTGAAGTCACTCAGTCGTGCCCGACTCTTAGCGACCCCATGGACTGCAGCCTACCAGGCTCCTCCATCCATGGGATTTTCCAGGCAAGAGTGCTGGAGTGGGGTGCCACTGCCTTCTCCTACTCTTTCCCAAGTATCTAAGTTAACAGTGCCCTCTTCTGGAAACAAAGGGCATTGTTCTTGTACAAATGAAAAAAAGGAATGAATATTGGTTTTCTTAACTTTAATTCCTCTTTTACTTAACAATTGCAAGGTTACTCCTATAAAAAGCTATCCTTCTGTTGACTCACTGTTACCCATGTCAGAAAATTAAGTTTTGTAAAGAAGGTTTCATTTCAACCTTTGCAAAGAGGGGGTTTCTTTTCAACCCTTAGAAAGCAGGTTTCTTTCAACCCTTAGAACACTTCCCACTCCTACTTACCCCACTTATCTTATGCAGGGGGGTCCTAGGCACCCTGAGTGGGGTCCTATCCATCCCAAAAACTGAGCACTGAGGGAGACCTACCTTTGAATTGTCTGTTCTGGGAGCCACTTGCCAGGGTCCAGCCCCGGCGGATCCAGGGTATCCAAAGTGGGGAAGGTGTCGGTGAGGAGAGATTTATTTATTTAGAGATATAAAGAGAGATTAGGAAAGAATAGTGTAGTGGAGAAAATAGAAGAGAAAAAGAGGCTGAAACTCCTTGGTTTACACAGGAAGACAATAAAGCCCCAAGACAAGGGACTTGCACCGTTGCTTTCCTACAGGGCAAAAGTGCAGTGGGCTATAATCAAGAAAAGAATTTACTAGCCTAAGGTCTAACGTGATTAATATCAAAGGCTATTACTCATTTTTCCTATATGCCAGTTATATCAATTAATGTATATAAGGGACAAGGGATATGGAGACTTAACAGCAAATATTGGCTCAACAATGAAACTCTCCACCGGTATATTTCTAACAATCCACTAATACTACACTAATCATTTCTAACTTCTCAAAAGACTCTGTATTTAGAAAGTTTAGAGCGTCTCGTGCCTCTCACGGCTGGAAGGCTGTGAACAATCACATGTGTGGTTGTAAGAGGCTGGATAAACTTGTCAGGCAGGCTAGAGAGCCATCAGAGGAGTTTTTGGACTGAAACACTCTTGTTACACCCAGAAAACTTGTTAACTGGAGCTCTAAGTTAACTCTTTTCAGAGAAAGGTGGTGGGGGATAGCCCCCTGTTAATGTCAGAAGAGTTGGTGAAAGCATAATGCAATAAGGTGGACAGACTCTATTTTTGGGGTGGATGCTCGAGAAGGTCCAGAGGGATTCTCTCGAGGCCTGATCTCCCCTTTGCCTGTCAGGCTTCTTCCTCATGGCCTTTGCCATGCGCGGGATTCCCCATGCTGGCTCCCGGCAATACCCTATACCCAAAGCAAAAGAAGCAACCACAATGAGACAGTAGGAGGGGTGCAATCACAAGAAAATCAGATTCTACACATGCCCAGTGAGCAATCCACATACTCGAAAAATAATTATATCACGAAAGTTCTTCCACAGGAGATAAAGTTTTGAGCCCCATGTCAGGCTCCCCAGCCTGGGAGTCTGGCAACAGGAGGAACTCCCACTATCTCTAAAAACCAGTATGGTTTAGGGGTTCCATAGAACTGGGAAAAATAGGAACTCCATTCTTAAGATGTGTACACAAGATCTCCTGCACATTGAACCCAGGGAAAAAAGCAGTGGCCTCATAAGAACCTGAGCCAGACTTATCTCCTAGTATCAAAGGGTTTCCTGCAGAGGCTGGGGGTGGCTATAGCTCACTGTTGGGACAAGGAACTATCACTGGCAGTGATAGTTCTGGAGAATATTGATAAGGGTGAGCCCTCTTGGAGGCCACCGCTTTCTCATCTAGTCTTATCCACAGCCTGCAGGCTCTAGTGCTGGGACACCTCAGGCCAAAAAGTCATCAGAACAGGAACTCTGCTGTACACCAGCAGAAAGGATACTTAAAGTATTCCTGAGCTCACAGTTGCCTGATAAACACACAGCCTGACATGGCCCTGCCCAGACAGACAAGATTGAACTCCACCCACCTGTGAGCAGGAACCAGTCCCTCCCTCCAGGAAGCCTGCACAAGGCTCTTAAACTCACACTCCAGGGTTCAGACAGCATGGGCTAGAAAACTGCAACCCTTCAGCCTACAGAATGGGAAATATAATCATAGAATGTTACAAAAATTAGACGGCAAAGAAATATGTTCCAGATGAAAGAACAAGATAAAATCACAGAGCAACTAATCGAAGTGAAGATAGACAATATACCCACAAAAATTTCAGAGTAATGATAGTAAAGATGAGCCAAGATCTCAGAAAAAGAATGGTGGCACAGATCAGGAAGAGACAAGAAATGAGTAACAAAGACCTAGAAGAACTAAAGAATAAATAAATGGAAAATGAGGAATGCAATAACTGAAATGAAAAAAAAAATCACTAAAAGGAATATAAAGCAGAATAACTGAGATAGATGAATGGATGAGTGAGTTGGAAGACAGAATGGTGGAAATCACTGCTGTGGAAAAGAACAAAGAAAAAGGAATGAAAAGAAGTGAAGATAATCTGAGATGCCTGTGGGCTAATGTTGAATAATAATTTTAAATGCATCAGCATTCACTTATAGGCCTCCATGAAAATAAGAGAGAAAGGACTTGAGAAAATATGTGAAGAGATAGTGGTGAAAATTTCCCTAACATGGAAAAAAAAAAAAATCACCCAAGTCCAGAAAGCATAGAGAGCTCCAGGCAGCATAAACTCAAGGAAGAACATGCTGAGATGCATAGAAACCAAACTGACAAAAAGTTTAAGACAAATAAAAAATATTAAAAATAACACGTGAAAAGCAACAAATAACATCCAAGGAAATTCCCGTGAGGTTATCAGCTGAACTCTCAGCAGAAACTCTGCAGGCCAGAAGGGAGTAGCATGATGTGATCACAGTGATATAAAGAAGAACCTACAACCTAGAATAGTCTACTCAGCAGGCCCTCATTCAGATTTGACAGAGAAACAAAAAGCTTTACAAACAGGCAAAAGCTAAAAGAATTCAACAAGACCAAACCAGCTTTACAACAAATGCTAAAACAACAGCACTAGGCTGAAAAACACACAACTAGAAGCAAGAAAATTACCAATGCAGAAGCTCACCAGAAAAGGCAAGCATACATTAAAGGCAGGAAATCAGCTGCAGACAAATATGATATTAAAACAAGCAATGTTGAGAAGGGAAGGATACAAATGTAGAATATTGGAAGTGCACTTGAAATTAAAAGAGCAGCAACTTAAGACAATGTTGTTTATACGTAGGCCGTTGTATCAAATCTTCATGGTAACAGCAAACTGAAAATCTACAACAAATAGACAAAAAAACAAAAATGAATCCAAACATAAAAGGAAAATTAGTGGTCAAGTCACAAGAGATGAGACTGAAAGAGGAAGGGGGGAAAATGACCTACAAAAAAATCCAAAATAACAAATGGTAATAGGAACATACATATCAATAATTAACTTAAATGAAAACAGATAACTAACTTACACGTAAATGTACATGCTCCAACCAAGAAACAAAAACAAGACACATAAATGCTGTCTACAGGAGACTCACTTCACATCTAGGGACAGATATAGAATGAAAGCGTGGGGATCGAAAAAGGTATTCTATGCAAACAGAAATCAAGAAAGCTGGAGGAACAATATTCATGTTAGACTAAAATAGACTTTAAAATAAACTCTTTAACAGGAGACAACTTCTATTTCTGCTTCACCAACTATGCTAAAGCCTTTGACTGTGTGGATCACAACAAACTGTGGAAAATTATTAAAGAGATGGGAATACCAGATCAGTTTACCTGCCTCCTGAGAAACATGCATGCAGGTCAAGAAGCAAAGTTAGAACCAGACATGGAACAATAAGCTGGTTAAATCTGGGAAAGGAGTATGTCAAGGCTGTATATTGTCACTCTGCTTATTTAACTTCTATGTAGAGCATACCATGTGAAATGACAGGTTGGATGAAACTCAAACTGGAATCACACTGATTCCAACTCAAACTGATATTGCTAGAAGAGAAATATCAACAACCTCAGATATGCAGATGACACCACTCTAACGGCAGAAAGCAAAGAGGAACTAAAGAGCCACTTGATGAAGGTGAAAGTTCAGTTCAGTTCAGTCGCTTAGTCGTGTCCAATTCTTTGCGACCCCATGAATTGCAGCATGCCAGGCCTCCCTGTCCATCACCAACTCCCGGAGTCTACCCAAACCCATGTCCATCGAATCAGCAATGCCATCCAGCCATCTCATCCTCTGTCATCCCCTTCTCCTCCTGCCCCCAATCCTTCCCAGCATTAGAGTCTTTTCCAATGAGTCAACTCTTTGCATGAGGTGGCCAAATTATTGGAGTTTCAGCTTCAACATCAGTCCTTCCAATGAACACCCAGGACTGATCTCCTTTAGAATGGACTGGTTGGATCTTCTTGCAGTCCAGAAAGAGAAGAGTGAAACAGTTGACTTAAAACTCAACATTCAAAAAACTAATATCATGGCATCCGGTCCTATCAATTCATGGCAAATAGATATGAGAAAACGGAAACAGTCACAGACTTTGTTTTCTTGGGCTCCAAAATCACTGTGGATGGTGACCTCAGCCATGAAATTGAAAGACACTTGCTCCTTGGAAGAAAAGCTATGACAAATCTAGGCAGCATATTAAAAAGCAGAGATATCACTTTGCTGACAGAGATCTGTATAGTCAAAGCTATGGTTTTCCAAGTAGTCACATACAGATGTGAGAGTTGGACCATAAACACTGAGTGCTCATAATTGATGCTTTTGAACTGTGGTGCTAGAGAAGACTCTTGAGGGGCCCTTGGACAGCAAGGAGATCAAATAAGTCAATCCTAAAGGAAATAAGCCCTGAATATTCATTGAAAGGACTGATGCCTAAGGTGAAGCTCCAATAATTTGGCCACCTGATGTGAAGAGCCAACTCATTGGAAAAGACCCTGATGCTGGGAAAGATTGAGGGCAGGAGGAGAAGGGGATGACAGAGGATGAGATTGCTGGATGGGATTATCAACTCAATGGACAAAAGTGTAAGCAAACTCAGCGAGAGAGATAGTGAAAGACAGAGAAGCCTGGTGTGCTACAGTCCACAGGGTTGTAAAGAGTCGAACACAACTGAGCAGATGAACAACAGGAAACAAAGACAGTTCCCTACATAAAGATCTAGGGATCAGTCCAAGAAGATATAACAAATCTAATTATATACGCACCCAGCATAGGAGCACCTCAACATATAAGGCAAATTCTAAGAGCCTTAAGAGAAGACATCAACAGTAACACAGTAATAGTGGTGAACTATAAAACACCACTTTCATCCAGATCATCCAGACAGGAGATCAACAAGGAAACACAGGCCTTAAATGAGACACTAGATCTGGTAGATTTAATTGATATTTATTAGTATCACATCCAAAAGCAGCAGAATACACATTTTTTTCAAGTGCACATAGAACATTCTCCAGGATTGATCACATGCGGGACCAAAGAGTAAACCTCAGTAAAAATTTTAAGAAAATTAAAATCAAACATCTTTTCCCACAAACTCAGTACTATGAGATCATAAATCAACTATAAGGGGAAAAAACTAAAAAAAAAAAAAAAAACAACAACAACTGGAGGTTAAATAATATTTTACTAACCAACAAGTGGATCACTGAAAAAAAATAGAGGAAATTAAATAGAGCTACCTTATGACCCAGCATTCCCACTGCTGGGCATACACACTGAAGAAACCAGAATTGAAAGAGACACATGTACCCCAGTGTTCATCGCAGCACTGTTTATAATAGCCAGGACATGGAAACAACCTAGATGTCCATCAGCAGATGAATGGATAAGAAAGCTGTGGTACATATACACAATGGAGTATTACTCAGCCGTTAAAAAGAATACATTTGAATCAGTTCTGATGAGATGGATGAAACTGGAGCCGATTATACAGAGTGAAGTAAGCCAGAAAGAAAAACACCAATACAGTATACTAACACATATATATGGAATTTAGAAAGATGGCAATGACGACCCTGTATGCAAGACAGCAAAAAAGACACAGATGTGTATAACGGACTTTTTGGACTCAGAGGGAGAGGGAGAGGGAGAGGGAGAGGGTGGGATGATTTGGGAAAATGGCATTCTAACATGTATACTATCATGTAAGAATCGAATCGCCAGTCTATGTCCAATGCAGGATACAGCATGCTTGGGGCTGGTGCACGGTGATGACCCAGAGAGATGTTATAGGGAGGGAGGTGGGAGGGGGTTCATGTTTGGGAACGCATGTACACCCGTGGTTGATTCATGTCAATGTATGGCAAAACCAATACAGTATTGCAAAGTAAAATAAAATAAAAATTAAAATTAAAATAAATAAATAAATTTTAAAAAAATAAAAATAAAATAAAAAATACCTAGAAACAAATGAATACAAAAGTATGATGAGCCAAAACAAATGGGATGTGGCAAAAGCTGGTCTAAGAGGGAATTTTATAGCAATGCAATCTTACCTCAGGGCACAAGAAAAGTCTCAAGTAAACAACCTAACCCTATGCCTGTACCGAGCAGAGAAAAAACAAACCCCGAGTTAGTAGAAGGAAAGAAACCATAAAATCAGAGCAGAATAAATGAAATACAGACTACAGAAATAAAAGAAAAGATCAATAGGAATAAAGCTGGTTCTAGGAAGAGATAACAAATGGATAAACATTTCAGTTCAGTTCAGTTCAGTCGCTCAGCTGTGTCCAACTCTTTGCAACCCCATGGACCGCAGCATGTCAGGCTTCCCTGTCCATCACTAACTCCCAGAGTTTACTCAAACTCATGTCTATTGAGTCGGTGATAGCATCCAACTATCTCATCCTCTGTCTTCCCCTTCTCCTCCCACCTTCAATCTTTCCCAGCATCAGGGAAAGATTTAAAAATAGTAAAAAATCAGTATAAACAAGAGCTGGTTCTTTGAAAGGGTATAAACAAGATTGACAAATTTCTGGCTAGGCTCACCAAGAAGAAAAGAAAGAGGATCCAAATAAACAAAATAAGAAATGAAAAAGAGAGACGGCAACCAATACCACAAAAATACAAAAACCATAAGAGTACAATGAACAATTATATGCCAACAAATTTGACAACCTAGAAAAAAATGAACAAGTTTCACTAAAGCTGAATCAAGAAGAAATAGATAATTTGAACAGACCAATGACTAGAAGTTAAAAGAATCTCTCAATTTAAAATACTCTCTAAAAACAAAACCAGGGACCCAATGGCTTCACAGGTAAATTCTACCAAACACATGAAGAAGAATTTACATCATTCCTTCTCAAGACTATTCCAAAATACTGAATAGAAAGGAATACTCCCAAAGACATTCTGTGAAGCCAACATCAACCTGATACCAAAACCAGACAAAGACACTACCAAAACAGAAAATTACAAGCTAATATCTCTGATGAATATCAATGCAAGAATTCTCAACAAAATAATAGCAAATGAGTAAGTTAATCCAACAGCACAAAAAATGATTATACACGTGTACACCCATGGCTGATTCATGTCAATGTATGGCAAAAGCCACTACAATGTTGTAAAGTAATTAGCCTCCAATTAAAATAAATTAATTAATTTTTAATGATTATACACCATGACCAAGTTGGATTCATCCCATGGTTATGAGGATGTTTCAAAATATACAAACTAATCAATGTGATGCATCACATTAATAAAAGACAAAAGCCAGAAAAAGCAATTGCTAAAACTCAACATTCATTCATGACAAAAACTCTTACCAAAGCGGGTATAGAGACAACATATCTCAATATTGTAAAGACTATTTATCACAAACCACAACCAATATAACACTCAGAGGTGAAGACCTGAAAGCTCTCCTGCTACAAGAATGCTCACTCTCACCACTTCTATCCAATATGGCATCCGAAATCCTAGCCACAGCAAGCAGAGAAAGAAATCATAGAATCAAGAAACAAAGGGTATACAGATTGAAAGGGAATAGGTAAAGTTGTCATCATATGCAGATGACTATTAGAACTGATAAATAAATTCAGTAAGGTAGCAAGATACAAGATTAACATACAGAAATCAGTTGCATTTCTTTAAGCTAACAATAAAATATCAGAAAAGGAATTTATTTATTTTTGAGATTGCATTTCTCATTTATCAGTTTGGTAAAAATCTGAGATTTTACAACATAGTCTGTTGATGAGGCTACAGGGAACAGGCATTTTCATATATTGCCAGTGGGAAGCAAAATTACAAATATTTTTACCCGTTCACCCAGCAATCACACTTCAGGGAATTTGTTCTGCCAATATATCTGCATACACCCAAAACGTTGTATGTATATAGTTATCGACCCTGGCATTAATTTACAACAGTAAAATACTAGGAAAAAACAAGCATTTTTCTAAGGAGAGCTGGTCAAATAAACAACTATACATCCACACAATGGAATACCAAGCCACTTGACAAAAGAATAAGGAAGTTTTCATGGACATAATGGAAAATGAAAACATCAATGTGTAGAACAATGTATATAGAATATTTTTTAAAATGAGATAATATCAGGACTTCCCCAGAGTTCAGTGGTTGAGACTCCACCTTCCAATACAGGGGGAACAGGTTCAGGGAATTAAGATCCCACATGCCACACTGTGGCCAAAAAAAATAAGTAAAACAAGATAGTATGTTCATATTTATTCATATCTTATTTTTTAAAACACTGGAACTTAACAATCTGAATATAATTAACACTACTAAACTGTACACTTAAAAATAATTTTGATGGTAATTGTGTTCTGTGTTTTTTGGTGTGTGCTCAGTTGCTCAATCACATCCAACTCTTTGTGACCCTATGGACTGCACCCAGCCAGGCTCCTCTGTCCATGGAATTCTCCAAGCAAGAATACTGGAGTGGGTTGCCACCCCCTCAACTAGAGGATCCTCTTGACACAGGGATGAAACCTGCCCTTCCCATGTCCCCCACTCCATAGGCAGACTATTCACTGCTGAGCCACTAGGGGAGCCCCCGTGTGTGTGTGTGTATGTGTGTGTGTGTGTGTGTGTGTGTGTGTTTTCCACAACTTAAAAACAAACAAGCATGAGAAGTGTCTGTCAGAAGCTTAGATAATATAGTTGCTTATTTGGGAGGTGACAGGATGCATAAAGTCACTTATTTTACTTTTTAAAAAAATGTTTGGCTGTGCTGGGTCCTCATTGGTGTGAGGGCTTTTCCCTGCTTGAAGTGCATGGGTTTCTCATTGCAGTGACCTCTCTTGTTGCAGAGCACCAGTTCTAGGGTGCACTGGCTTCAGTAGTTGCAGCACTGGTTTCAGTAATTGGACTCATTAGGTGCAGCCCCTGGGCTCAGAAAGCGAATTTAAATAAACAATCTCCTTAAACTTGCATCTTAAAAAGTAAAATATCGAGTAAAAATCCTGACCAAGGAGGTAAAAGATTTAGATGCTAAGAACTATAAAACATTAATAAAGGAAATTGAAGATGATTCAAAGAAATGGAGAGATAACCCATGCTCTCCAGTTGAAAGAATTAATATTTTTAAAATGGCCATACTAGTCAAAGTGATTTACAGATTTAATGGGGTCTTTATCAAATTATCCATGACATTTTTCACAGAACTAGAATAATTCTAAAATTTATATGGCACCATAAAAGACAGAATTGCCAAAACAATTCCAAGAATGTAGAACAATGCAGGAGGCATAACCCTCCCAGACAATACTATAAAGCTACATTAATCAAAACAGCGTGATATTGGTACAAATTCAGAGATGTGGATCAATGTAACAGAGTAGACAGCATAGAAATAAACCCACACACCCATGGTCAATTAATCCATGACAAAGGAGGCAAGAATGTACTATGGAAAAAAGACAGTCTGTTCAGCAACTGGTGTTGGGAAAGCTGGACAGTCATATGTAAAAAAATGAATTTAGAACATGCCCTTTTACCATATACAAACATAAACTCAAAATGATTTAAAGACATAAAGCTAAGACATGATACCATAAAACTCATAGAAGTGAACATAGGCAAAATATTTTCTGACATAAATTATACCAAATGTTTTCTTAGGTCAGTCTCCCAAGGCAATAGAAATAAAAGCAAAAATAAACAAATGGGACCTCATCAAGCTCTTGGACAGCAAAGGAAGCCATAAACAAAACAAGGGAAATCATAAGCAAAAAGACAATTGACAGACTGAGGGAAAATATTTGGAAATGATGCAACTGACAAGAGGTTAAAGTATAGAAAGAACTCATACAACACAATAACAAAAAACCCACAGGAAAAAAAAAAAAAACAATCGAAAAATGGGTGGAAAATGTAAATACACATTTTTCCAAAGAAGACATACAGGTGGCCAACATGGCCATGAAAAGATGTTCAACATCACTAATTAATAGAGAAATGCAAATTAAAACTACAGTGAGGTACCACCTCACACTGTTCAGAATACCCATCATTAAAATGTCTGCAAATTACATGCTTGAAAGGATATAGAAAAAAGGGAACTGTTGGTGGGAATATAAATTGGTTTATTCACTACAGAAAATAGAATGGAAATTCCTTTAAAAATCTGAAAATAATCTTCCCACATTAGTCACTCAGTCGTGCCCAACTCTTTGGAACCCCATGGACTGTAGCCCACCAAGTTCGTCTCTCCATACTTTCCCAGGCAAGAATACTGATGTGGGTTACCATTCCCTTCTCTAAAGGGTCTTCCCAACCCAGGAATTAAACCCAGGTCTTCCACATTGCAGGCAGATTCTTTACTCTCTGAGCTGCCAGGGAAGACCATATGTTCCCATATGATTAACAACACCACTCCTGGGCATATATACTGACAGAACAATAATTAAATTCTACATGCACCCTTATGTTCATAACTGCACTATTCCCAATAGCTGAGATAAGGAAGTAGCATAGATATTTATTGACAGATGAATGGATAA
The DNA here is from genome assembly GCF_016772045.2 of Ovis aries. Classification (NCBI taxonomy): domain Eukaryota; kingdom Metazoa; phylum Chordata; class Mammalia; order Artiodactyla; family Bovidae; genus Ovis; species Ovis aries. The sequence continues at coordinate 4,295,649 of NC_056059.1, forward strand.
AGAAGTTGTAGTATACACCATGATGAAATAATACTCAACCAGAAAAAATAATGAAATAACGCCATTTGAAGCAACATGGATATAACTAGAGATCATTATACTAAGTGAAGTAAGTCAGAAAGAGAAAGACAAATACCATATGATATTACTTATATGTGGAATCTAAAATATGACATCATGAACTTATCTGTGAAATAGAAACAGAGTCACAGATGTAGAGCATAGACTTGTGTTTCCTGAGAGTGAAGGAGGTTGAGGGAGGAATTGATTGGGAGTTTAGGATTAGCAAATGCAAGCTACTGCACATAGAATGGATTTTAAAAAGTACTACTGCATAGCACAGAGAGCTCTATTAAATATGCTATGATAAGCCATAATGGGAAAGAATATAAAAAGGAATGTATATACATATATAACTGAATCACATTGCTGCATAGCAGAAATTAACAAAAATTGTAAATCAATTATACCACAATAAAATAAATTTTTAAAAATGAAGTAAGTCAGGATTTACAACCTTGAATTCTTAATCAGGTAAATTCAGGCAAATCATTAACAAAGACAAAAGAAGGACATTTATAAAGCTGAAACTCCCCATTTATAATAAAAATAAGTTATTAATATCAATGCTCAAATAACACAGAAGTAATCTACATAAAGTTGAAACTATATAAAGAAATAGAAATACCCCAAAATTTAGAGATTGTAACTCTACTTGTAGGCAAGGCAGGTCAAGTTGACAATAAGTAAAGATACATGAGATCTGAACACCATGAATAAAAGAGGTCTTATAAGTTTATGTAAAAATCTGAAAAATAGTAGAAAATAGAGCTGTTTTCTCTACTGCACACGCACCATTTTAAAATTTTGCCATGTGTTAGGTCACAAAGAAAAATCTTGAAAAGTTAGTGATATACAGAGAGGCCCCCTAAAAAATATCCATGCCTGGTTCCCTAAAATATGTAAGTAAGTTACATAACATGGCCAAAGGGATTATGCAGAGGTGATTAGAGTTATAAACATTAACAGAGGAAAATTATACTGAATTATCAGGTGGGCCCAATCTAATCACCTGAGCCCTTAAAAGTAGAGAACTTTCATCAGCTGGAGTCAGAAGTAGTAAAAAGAGGATTCAGACAGACTGAGAGCATGAAAGATAGATGACCTACTATCACTGGAGGGAACCACATGCGAAGCCTGAGGAGGAACATGGGCAAGAACAAAGACTGGCATTCATCTTTTAGCCAATAAGGAAACAGGGAACTCAGTCCTACAAACCATTGAATTGAATTCTGCCTGCAACTAGAATAAACTTGGAAGCAGATTCTATTCCAAAGTTCCTTGATAAAAGTCCAAGTTAATTGACATCTTAATTTCTGCTTTGTGAGATCTGAAACAAAGAAACCTTCTAAGCCCACTGGACTTCTGACCTCCAGAGCTGTGGAAAAAATAAATTTGTCTTGGTTTAAGATGCTAAGTTGATGGCAACTTGCTAAGGCAGCAGTAGTAAAATAATACAGTGCCATAAAGCAGAAATGATATAAACAACAGTTTCTGATCACAAAATGAAATAAGATTATTTACTAATAAAAGCAAATAGAAATTACTTGGGATATATTTGCCTTTGACTCCAAAATTGAAAATTTCTAAAACAAAGTTAAAATTCTACACATCACAATTATTAAAGCATTAATAAGAATACTTATACACCAATACAGTATGGTAGTGGCACAAAACCAGAAATAAAGACCAATGGAACAAGATAGAAAGCCCAGAAATAAACCCAGGCACCTATGGGTACCTTATTTTTGACAAAGGAGGCAAGAATATACAATGGGGCAAAGACAGCCTCTTCAATAAATGGTCCTGGGAAAACTGGACAGCTCCATGTAAAAGAATGAAATTAGAGCATTTCCTAACACCACACACAAAGAAAAACTCAAAATGGATCAAAGACCTAAATGTAAGATCAGAAACTATAAAACTCTTAGAGGAAAACACAGGCAGAACGCTTGATGACATAAATCAAAGCAAGATCCTCTATGACCCACCTCCTAGAGTAATAGAAATAAAAACAAAAATAAACAAGTGGGAACTAATTAAACTTAAAAGCTTTTGCACAGCAAAGGAAGCTAAAAACAAGGTGAAAGGACAACACTCCGAATGGGAGAAAATAATAGCAAAGGAACCAACTGAAAAATAATTAATTTCCAAAATATACAAGCAGTTGATACAACTCAATACCAGAAAAAGCAACAACCCAATCAAAAAGTGGTAAAAAGACGTAAACAGACATTTCTCCAAAGAAAACATACAGTTGGCTAACAAATACATGAAAAGATGCTCAAGATCGCTCATTATTAGAGAAATACAAATCAGAACTACAAGGAGATACAACCTCACACCAGTCACAATGACCATCATCAAAAAATCTACAACAATAAATGCTGGAGAGGGTGTGGAGAAAAGGGAACCCTCTTACATTGCTGGTGGGAACATAAATTGATACAGCCATTATGGAAGATGGTATGGAGATTCCTTAAAAAACTAAGAATAAATTCACCGTTCAGTTCAGCTCAGTCGCTCAGCGGTGTTCGACTCTTTGTGACCCCATGAATTGCAGCACGCCAGGCCTCCCTGTCCATCACCAACTCCAGGAGTTCACTCAAACTCACACCCATCGAATCAGTGATGCCATCCAGCCATCTCATTCTCGGTCGTCCCCTTCTCCTCCTGCCCCCAATCCCTCCCAGCATCAGAGTCTTTTCCAATGAGTCAACTCTTTGCATGAGGTGGCCAAAGTACTGGAGTTTCAGCTTTAGCATCATTCCTTCCAAAAAACACCCAGGACTGATCTCCTTTAGAATGGACTGGTTGGATCTCCTTGCTGTCCAAGGGACTCTCAAGAATCTTCTCCAACATCACAGTTCAAAAGCGTCAATTCTTTGGTGCTCAGCTTTCTTCACAGTCCAACTCTGACATCCATATATGACTACTGGAATCCACCATATGACTCAGCAATCCCACTCCTAGGCATATACCCTGAGGAAACCAAAACTGAAGACACATGTACCCCAATGTTCATTACAGCACTATTTACAATAACTAGAACATTTACAAAAACTAGATGTCCATCAACAGATGAATGAAGAATTTTGGTGCATATATATAATGTAACATTAAGTAAGTAAAGACACTCAATCGTGTCTGACTCTTTGTAACCCCGTGGACCGCAGCCCACAAGGCTCCTCAGTCCATGGGACTCTCCAGGCAAGAATACTGGAGTGGGTTGCCATTTCCTTCTCCAGGGGAATCTCGCCGACCCAGGGATTGAACCCGGGTCTCCTGCATTGGAGGCAGACGCTTTAACCTCTGAGCCACCAGGGAAGCCTAGCCATAAAAAGGAATGCATTTTAGTCAGTTCTAATGAGGTTGACAAATCTAGATCCTATTTTAACAGAAAAGTCAGAAAGAGAAAGATGAATATATATTAATGCATATATATGAAATCTGGAAAGAAAGCACTGATAAATTTATTTGCAGGGCAGCAATGGAGAGACAGACATAGAGAACAGATGTATGGACTTGGTGGGCAGGGAGGGGAGAAAGGAGAGGGTGAGATGTATGGAGAGAGTAACATGGAAACTTACAACACCATAAGTAAACTATATAGTCAGTAGGAATTTGCTGTATAATGCAGGGAACTCAAACAGGGGCTCTGTAACAATCTAGAGGGGTAGGATGGGGAGGGAGATGAGAGGGAGGTTAAAGAGTGAGGGGATACACACACACACACACACACACACACACATATATGTATGGCTGATTCATGTTGATGTTTGGCAGAAAACAACAAAATTCTGTAAAGCAATTATCCTTCAAATAAAAAAAATGTAAAAATATTTTAACAGAAAAAAAAGAATATGTGGTACATATACATAGTGGAATAGTACTGAGCCATAAAAAAGATTGAAATAATGTCATTTGCAGCAACATGGATGAACATAGAGATTATCATACTAAGTAAGGCAGAAAGACAAATGTAAGATATTACTTACATATGAAATCTAGAAGAATGATACAAGTGAACTTATTTACAAAACAGAAACAGACTGATAGACTTTGAAAACGAAATTATGGCTACCAAAGGGAAAGGCGGGGGAGAGGGATAAATCAGGATATTGGGGTTAACAGATGCACACTTCTATATATAAAGTAAATAATCAACAAGACCGACTATATGGCACAGGGAACCCTATTACTCTGTAATAAACTCCTGCATTGGCAGGCACATTCCTTATCACTGAGCCAACATGGAAGCCCCTAAAATGGTTTTCTTTAAATAGCATTTTTTTTTTTTTAAGTTCTGGAGATGGAGAGTGATGATAGCTGCACAATATTGTGAATGTACTTAATGCTACTGAACTGTACACTCAAAAATGGTTGAAATGATAAATTTTACATTGTGTATATTTTACCACACACAAATTTAAGTTAAACAAAACACTAGCAAAAGATTTGAATAGCCATTTCTACAAAGAAGATATTTAAATGCCAACAAGCACATGAAAAGATGCTCAACATCATTAGTCACTGTCGAAATGCAAATCAAAACCACAACAAGAAACCACTTCATACCCACTTTGGTGGTCATTAAAAAACAATGTTTTTTAATGGAAAGTAAACAAGTGTTGGGGAGCATGTGAAGAAGTGGAAACCTTCATACATTGCTGGTAGGACTATAAAATGGTGCAACCACTGTTCTGCCCCTAGGTATGTACACAAAAGGATTGAAAACAGGTTTCCAAACAAAACTTTGTGCAGGAATGTTCATAGCATTATTCCAAATAATCAAAAGATGGAAATAACCGAAATGTCCATTAACTGATGCCCAGATAAACAAAATGTGGTATATCCTTATGATGGAATATTATTTGATCATAAAAATGAGTGAAATACTAATATTTGTTATAGTTTGGATAGACCCGGAAAACCTGATGCTAAGCGAAAGAAGCCAGACACGAAAGGTCACATGGTATATGATTCCATTCATATCAAATTTCAAGAATAGGAAGACTCTATAGATACAGAAAACTGATCAGTGGTTGCCAGGGGCAGAAAGGAGCAGGGAAATAAATATGCAATTTCTTTTGGGAGGGGCTAAAAATGTTCTGGAAGCTAATCATGGTGATGGTTGCACAACATGCTGAATTGTGAAGTTTACTGAATTGTAGAGTTTGAGAGAGTGTTAATCACTCAGTCATGTCCGACTCTTTGTGACCCCAGGACTTCAGCCTGCCAGGCTCCTCTGTCCATGGAATTCTCTGGGCAAGAATACTGCAGAATTAGATATATGTATAACTAAATCCCTTTGTTGTACACCTGAAACTTACAAAATTGTCAATCAACTGCACTGCAATATTAAATAAAATTTTATAAAGTGGAAAAAGTGCACAAAGTTTATGCTGAAAAATCAGCTGGTTATCTTATGGATGTTCTCTTATATTTAACAAGTTGTTATTTTCTTGTTACTCTTAATGTTCTCTCGTCTTTAACAGTTAACTGTAATGTGCCTTGGGGTGGGACTCTGCTTCTTGGACTTGGATGACTGTTTGCTTCATCAAGTTAAGGACGTTTGTAGCCATTATTTCTTCAAACATGTTTTCCATCCTTTTCTCTCTTCTCTTTTTGGAACTCTTATGATGCAAATATTAGTATGCTTGATGTTGTCCCAGGGGCTGCCTTAAACTACTCTTGCTTACTTTCTCCTTTTTAGTTTTCTGGATGGGTGATTTCTATTACCCTATGTGTCAGATCTCTGGGTCACTCTTCTGCCTCCTCTGATCTGTTGATTCCCTCGAGTGCTATTATATTCACTTCAGTTATTATGCTCTTCAGTTCTGATTGGTTTTTCAGAAATATTTTGTATCTGTTTGTGAGATTTTCACTGAGTTCACCCATCCCTCTCCTAAGTTTGGTTAACATGGTTATGACTATTACTTTGAACTCTTTATCTAGTTAAGTTGCTTATCTCCATTTTGGTTAGTTCCTTTTCTAAGGTTTCGTCTTGAAAACATTCTCTTCATTTTGCTTTGTTCTCTTTATTAGCTATATTAGCACCACACCTGGTCTTGAAGGAGTGGCCTCATTATAGAACGTGTCCTTTGGGGCCCAGTGGCATAACCCTCTCTGATCACCAGAGCTGGGTGCTCCAAGGTATGCCCTGCATGACCTGTATGCACCCTTCTACTCAGACTGGGCCACAATTGCTATAGGTATTCTGGTGAATGGGCTTCCCTGGTAGCTCAGACAGTAAAGAATCTGTCTGCAATGCAAGAGGCCAGGTTCAACCCCTGGGTCAGGAAAATTCCCTGGAGGATGAAATGTCAACCCACTGTAGTATACTTGCCTGGAAAATCCCACGGACAAAGAAGCCTAGAGGGCTTTACAGTCCATGGGGTCACAGAGAGTCGGATACGACTGAGCGACTAACACTACACCACTAATATTCTGGTGAATGGGACTAGCCCATGGATGACTGTGTGGCTCAGTTGTGACTGCTTCAGGCACCCTGGTGAGCAGGGCTTGTCCCTGGTCCAGTTTTATCTGAGGCCTGGCCATGACTGCTGTGGCAGTTTTGGTGTGTATGGCTGGCCCTCTGCTGTGGAGATGCTTTTCAAGGGATATCAGAGCAGGCCAAGTCTGGCCACTGGGTGAGGCTGTCCCAGAAGACAGCTAGAGTAGATAGATCGGGCACAGCTGGTCCTCAAGAAACCATCAGGGTGGGGTGAATGGTGTTAGTTAAATTGATGGTGAGTGACAGAAATAGTACCTACCAGTACCAGGTCAGCTAAGTGAAGGAGAGTGAAAAAGACTGCCACCTACCAACACTTTCATCCCTAGGGAAATTTCCACCAAATCCTTGCCATTCCACTTGTATCCTAAAATTAGTCATTGAATCTCCTTATATGACGTAGATGCTTTTAAAGCTTTTGTCTCTGCACTGGAAATTGGAGACAGTGAAACTGTGCACGAATCCTTCAAGAATAGAGTCTTGGTTTCCCACAGCCCTCCCACTCTCCCAAATATAAGCCCTGTTGGTTTTCAAAGCCAGACATATTAGGGGCTCATCTTTCCAGTGCAGGAGTCTCAGTAAAGAATCTGAGCCTGATGTGGGACTCAGACCCCTCATTCCTCAGGGGGCCCCCATGCTTGTGATGTTCCTCCTGCTTATAGATTGCTGCTCCAGGAGTGTGGGTTCTAACTAGTCTGCATCTCTGCCTCTCCTGCCCATTTTGATGTGATGCATCCGCACCACACACACTCATCCTTAGTTTCAGAAAATCTGCTCCCCTGGGCTTCAGGTTGTTCTCAGAGACAGTTGTTCTATATGTAATTGTGGTTTGGGTATGTCCATGTGAGAATGTAAGCCTGGGATCTTCCCATTCCACCATCATGATTTGCTAGCTACAGCTTGAAAGTCAAGGCAGATGTAAACTTTACAGCCTGAAGTTGTTTGTTTATTTGTTTACAAAACTGATGAATGGACAAAGAAGATATGGTACAAGTATACAACAGAATATAAAGGTATGAAATTGGGTCATTTCCAGAGACTTGGATGGACCTAGAGTCTGTCATACAGAGCAAGTCAGAAAGAGAGAAACACATACTGAATATTAATACATGTATATATGGAATCCAGGAAAATGATACAGATGAACCTATTTTCAGGGCAGGAGTAGAGCCATAGGTGTAGGGAATGGATGTGTGGATAGTGGGGGAGTTGGGTGGGATGAACTGGGAGGTTGGGGATGACATGTGCACTGCCACGTGTAAGACAGATAACTAGTGGGAACCTATTGTATAGTGCAGGGAGTTCAGCTTGGTGCTCTGTGATGACCTAGACAGATGGTACTGAAGGGTGGTGGGAGGGAAGTCCAAGAGGGATGGAATTATATGTATACCTATAGCTGATTCTCTTTGTTGTACAGCAGAAACTAACACAACATTGTGAAATAACTGTACCACAAAAAAAATTTAAAAATATTTTTTACATATTAAAATACATGTATTAACATTTTGAAAAATTTGAGCCCCAGTGGTAATATGTGCGCTTCTTTATTAACATGTTAAATAATAAGATCTAGCAGTGAGTCTGAGGATGATCATAATTTTGAAGAAGTAATAGGCATAAGTGATATTTTTGAGATATCTAACAATTATATTTAGTATAACATCTGTGATGTCTGTTGATGACAAGCACACAGGTACTATTATAAGTTGCTCCATTTTCGTAAAGGGTAGTGAAAGTAAAGATACAGCCTTTATGTCCTCTAAGTTCTGAATACTGTAAGAATTTCTTCAGTTTGGCTCATGGACCCTACGTTAAGAAAGGTTTTTATTTCGTAAATTATTATTATTTTTTTCTTTTTTTAATTTAAATTTATTTATTTTAAAAAATTGTAAAGGCAATTTGGCTTTTCTGATAGAGGAAAGATATGTCTTATTCAGCAGAGCATGCAAATGGCTGTATACATTGTTTATAAGTAGTATTCATTACCAAGCAGACTGGCTGATTCTGGCACATCATTTTTCCTATCTTGAAAATAAGGCTATGGGAATTTTCAACTAAAGGAACTTAAATTCCAGATGGATCATAAATGGAAACAGGAAATGTTGTTCCAAAGAACTTAACACAGGTGTTCTTTAAAATCCAATTAAAAAGAAAACATATGTGGATGGGATTGCAAAGGAGTGAGCAGGATCAAGACATGAAAATAGGTAGAACTGGATGTTTCTGTTTTGCTAGAAGACATAATTCTTCCTCTTACCCTAAGGTGGAAATTCTTGCTGGGTTCAGGAGTGAGCAGGACCAAGACATGAAAACAGGTAGAACTGGATGTTTCTGTTTTGCTAGAAGACTCATAATTCTTCCTCTCACCCTAAGGTGGAAATTCTTGCTGGGTTCAGAACTTTTACCCTGCTTATTTGCAAATAAACTCTGAAGTCTTTTTCATTCTTTCACATACCTTTCAAGACCAATAGAAGTAGTCTTTCTGAGGCTGCTTATAAGTATAGAAAACATTGGAAATGTTTGAAAACTCTCCAGTTCCTATGTTGTCTTTATTCTCCTTGTGCTTATGAAGTTATTCAAAATTACCTTCCCAAATTAGAAATGTGTTATGTGTTTAGAATAAATTTCAACCAGAAAACATTTTAGACAGCAGTTGAATATAAATTAGTTTAATCTAACATATCTGGTATGTCCTTTGCCTAAAAGGGAGATCTTTTAGGGACAATGAGGAGGTTGGAGAGCAAATGCTCTCAATGAAAGAACAGATAAAATTATGAAGAACTAAGTGAAGTGGAGTTGGACAATCTACATGAGAAAGAGTTTAGGGTAATAATCATAAAGATGATCAAATAATTAAGGAGAATAATGAATGCAAGAGTTAGTTGTAGAATATAAAAAACAACCAAACAGATGAATATAATAACTGAAATGAAAACACATCTAGAAGGAATCTGCAGTAGACTAAATGACACAGGGGGATGAATTAGAGAGCTGAAAGAGGGAGGAGTGGAAATCACGGATTCTAAACAGAAGAGAAAAGAATTTTTAAAATGTGGACAGTGTATGAAACCTCTGGGAAAACAAGAACACTAATATTAGCATTTTAGGGGTCTCAGAAGGAGAAAAGAGAGGAAAAGGGGCCAGGAGCATGTTTGAAGACATCATAGCTAAAACTTTCCCTAACCTGGGAAGGGAAACAATCCTCCATGTCCAGGAAGTGCAAAGAGATTCCATACAGGATAAACTCAAAGAGGAACACACAAACACACAGTGTAAGAAAAATAACCCCAAGAAGTAAATAAATAAATAAAGACAAAAAGAGAATACTAAAGGCTGCAAGGAAGAAACAATGATTAAAATACAAGGGAACCCCCAAAAGGCTGTAAGTTGACTTTTCGGCAGAAACCCTGCAGGCCAAAAGGGAGTGTCACTATATACTTGAAGTGCTTAAAGGGGAAAAAACCTACAACTAATACTCTATCTAGTGAGTCGTTCATTCAGATTTGATGGAAAAATCAAAAAGTTTTATAGACAAACAAAAGCTAAAAGAATTTAGCACCACCAAATTAGCTTTACAAGAAATATTAAAGGAACTTCTCTAAGCAAGAAAGGTCACAATTAGAAATATTAAAATTGTAAAAGGAAAAAGCCTATCAGTAAAGGAAAATATAAAGTTGGGAAGTTATCCATACACAAAGTTAGAAGGAAAGTTAAAAAAAAAAAGTATAATCATTCATACCCATAGAAGCAATTAAGTGATACATAAAGCAATTAGATATAAAATTTATAACAGATACATATTACAAAGAAAAAGGAATCCAAACATTACACTAAAGACAGTCACAACAGAAGAAAAGGGGCAAAAAGACCTATAAAAGTAACTGCAAGACAATGAACATGACTACCATGTGAACCACATATCAGTAATTACCTAAATCCTCTAATAAAAAGACAAGTAGCTAAACAGACACAAAATAAGATATATATATATATACACACACATGCTGCCCACAAGAACTCATTCGGATCTAAAGACACACACAGACTGAAAATGAAGAGATTAATGGAAATCTCAAGGTAGCAATACTTATATAAGACAAAATAGACCATTACATAAACACTGTTAGAACAGATGAAATACAACACTATGTAATAAAGATCAAGGGATAAATCTAAGAAGATGTAATAATTGTAAATATATATGCACCCAACATAGTATCATCTAAATACATAAAGCAAACATTAAAGGACATAAAGGGACAGTAACACAATAAATGTTAAGGGACTTAAACATCCCACTTACATCAATGGAAGTAGCATCCAGACAGAAAATCAACAAGGAAACCCTGGCCTCAAATGGCACATTAGACCAGATCCAATTAATGGATGTGTATAGAACTTGACATCTGAAAGCAACAGAATGTACATTTTATTCAAGTGTACACAGAACATTCTCCCAAATAGATCACATCTAGGCCACAAAACAAGCCTCAATAAATATAAGACTGAAATAATATCAAGCATCTTTTCTGAACACAATACGATGAGACTAAAAATCAACTACAAGAAAAATACTGCAAAAATCACAAACATGTGGAGGTTGAACAATATGCTACTAAACAACCAATGGTTCACTGAAGAAATCAAAAGAGGACATTAAAAAAAAAATACCTAGAGAAAATGAAAATAAAAGCATGATGATCCAAAACTTATGGGATGCAGCAAAAATAGTTCCAAGAGGGACGTTTAAGTAATAAAATGTTTTCTTATAAAACAAGAAAAATCTCAAATAAACTAATTTTACATCTAGAGGAACTAGTGAAAGAAGAACAAATAAAATCCAAATTAGCAGAAGGAAAGAAATCATAAAGATCAGAGCAAAAATAAATGAAATGAAGACTGAGAAACAATAGAAAAAAAAGTCAATGAACCTAAAAACTGGTCTTTGAAAAGGTAAAATTGATAAAACTTTAGCCAAACTCATCAAGAAAAAAAGGGAGAGGGCCCAAATCAATGAAAAAGGAGAAGTTACAACTGACATTACAGATATATAAGAAACACTACTGTGAACAACTATATACAATAAAATAGACAGCCTAGGATAAATGGACAAATTCTTAGAAAGGTACAGTTTTCTAAGCAAGACTGAACCAACAAGAAATAGAAAATATGAACAAACTACCAGTACTAAAATGGAATCAATATAATGGTGCTTGGGAAATTGCACCCTGCTAAGAACTTGTCCATTTTCCTAGCTTGTCTGTTTTTTGGCATATATTTGTTCATAGTGGTCTCTTATTTGTGTATCTGTGGTGCCAGTTGTACCTTCGTTTTTATTTCTAACTTTATTGATTTGGGCCCTCTCCCTTTTTTTTCTTGATAAATCTGGCTAAATGATCTTACTCAGTCATTCAAAAGAAATAAATAATAATATCTGCAGCAACATCCGCAGGGCCATCTCTAGATGGAGCTAGAGATTGTCATAACTGAGTGAAGTATCAATAAGTCAGACAAAGAAACAGAAATATCATATGATGTTGCTCACATACAAAAAAAAAAATATATATATATATATATATATCAAAAGAACTTACTTACAAAATAGACTCACAAAATTAGAAAATGAACTTATGGTTACTGGGGGTACTAGTAGGGGTGAGGGATAGTTAGCGAGCCTGGATTTGGCATGTACACACTACTATATTTAAAATGGATAACCAACAAGGACCTGTTATATAGCATAGGGAACTCTACTCACTATTCTGCAACAATTTAAGTGGGAAAAGAATTTGAAAAAGAATAAATACATGTATACCTATAGCTGAACCACTGTGTCGTACACCTGAAACTAACACATTGTTAATCAATTATACTCTAGTATAAAATGAAAAGTTGAAAAAAATGGATCAGTAATTTTAAAACTCCCAACAAATAAAAGTCTAGGAATAGGTGCTTCACAGTTGAATTCTACCAAACACCTATCTTTCTCAAGTGAAAATGAAAGTCACTGGGTCGTGCCCAATTCTTTGCGACCCCATGGACTATAGAGTTCATGGAATTCTCCAGGCCAGAATACTGGAGTGGGTAGCCTTTCCCTTCTATAGGGGATCTTCCCAACCCAGGAATCAAACCAGGGTCTCCTGCATTGCAGGCAGATTCTTTACCAACCGAGCTATCAGAGAAGCCCCTGATATCTTTCTCAAAGTATTCTAAAACACTGCAGAGGATGAAACACTTTCAAACTCATTCTATGAGGCCAGCATCAATATGATACAAAAATCAAAGATATCACCAAAAAGCAAATTACAGGCCAATATTGCTGAAGAACATCCCCAATAAAATATTAACAAACTGAATACAACAGTATATTAAAAGGATCATTCACCATGATTAAATGGAATTAACAGAGAAACAAAGATTTTTCAATACCCACAAATCAATGTGATACACATTAACAAACCAAAGAATGAAAACCACAGGATCATCTCAACAGAGGCAGAAAAATCTTTTCACAAAAGTTCATATCTTATTATAATAATAAAAACTTTCCAGAATGTGGGCATAGAAGGAACCCACCTCAACATAATAGAGACCATCTATGATAGATCCATAGCTAACATCATGCTCAGTGGTAAAAAGGTAAAATTATTTCTTCTAAAGTCAAGAACAAGCAAACAAGGCAAGAATGTCCACTCTTGATACTTTTCTTCAACACAGTATTGAAAGCCCTAGACACAGAATTGGGACAACAAAAAGAAATAAAAGGAATCCAAATTGGAAAGAAGTAAAACTGTTACTATTTGCAGATGGCATGATACTGTACATAAAAAATGCTAAAGATGCCACAATAAACCTATTAAAGCTCATCAGTGAGTTAAGTTGCAGGATACAAAATTAATAGACAGTAATCTGTTGCATTTCTGACCATTAACAGTAAACTACCAGGAAGAGAAATTAAGGGCATGATCCCATTCACCATTGCATTCAAAATAAAATATCTAGAAATAAGCCTGACTATGGAGGCAAAAGACATGTACTCAGAAAACTATGATACTGATGAAATGAACTGAAGATAATACAAACAGATGGAAAGATGTATCATGTTCTTGGGTTGGAATAATTAGTATTGCTAAAATGATCATACAACCCATGGCAATCTAAAGACTGTATGCAATCCCTAGCAAGATACTGGGCTTCTCTGGTGGCTCAATGGTAAAGAATCCTCCTACTAATGGAGCAGATGTGGGGCCGATCCCTCGGTTGGGAAGATCCCCTGGAGAAGGATACAACAACCCACTCCAGTATTCTTGCCTGGGAAACCCCATGGAGAAAGGAGCCTAATGGGCTGCAGTCCATGCAGTTGCAGAAAAGAGTCGGACACAACTTAGCAACTAAGCAATAACAATCAGCATATCAATGGATATTTCACAGAACTAGAACAAATAATTTTACAATTTGTATGGAAGCACAAAAGATTCTGAATAGACAAAACAATCTTGAGAAAGAAGAACAGAGCTGGAGGGATGATGTTCTATGACTTCAGACTGTACTATATACTATTATAGTAATCATAATCATCAAGGCTGAGCGCCAAAGAATTGATGCTTTTGAACTGTGGTGTTGGAGAAGACTCTTGAGAGTCCCTTGGACTGCAAGGAGATCCAACCAGTCCATTCTGAAGGAGATCAGCCCTGGGTGTTCTTTGGAAGGAATGATGCTAAAGCTGAAACTTCAGTACTTTGGCCACCTCATGCGAAGAGTTGACTCATTGGAAAAAACTCTGATGCTGGGAGGGATTGGGGGCAGGAGGAGAAGGGGACGACAGAGTATGAGATGGCTGGATGGCGTCACTGACTCGATGGACATAAGTCTGTGAACTCTGGGAGTTGGTGATGGACAGGGAGGCCTGGTGTGCTGCAATTCATGGGTTCACAAAGAGTCAGACACGACTGAGCGACTGAACTGAACTGAACTGAACTGTATCATCAATTCAGTTCAGTTGCTCAGTCATGTCCAACTCTTTGAGACCCCATGGACTACAGCACACCAAGCCTCCCTGTCCATTACCAACTTTCGGAGCTTGCTCAAACTCATGTCCATCGAGTTGGACATGCCATCCAGCAATCTCATCTAATCAATTCATCCTTCTTCTCCCACTTTTAATCTTTCCCAGCATCAGGGTCTCTTTCAATGAGTCAGTTCTTCACATCATGTGGCCAAAGTATTGGAGTTTCAGCTTTAGCATCACTACTTCCAATCAATATTCAGGACTGATTTCCCTTAGGATGGACTGGTTGGGTCTCCTTGCAGTCCAAGGGACTCTCAAGAGTCTTCTCCAACACCACAGTTCAAAAGCATCAATTCTTTGGCACTCAGCTTTCTTTATATGCTAACTCTCACATCCATACATGATTACTGGAAAAACCATATCTTTGACTAGATAGACCTTTGTTGGCAAAGTAATGTCTCTGCTTTTGAATATGCTGTCTAGGTCGGTCATAGCTTTTCTGCCAAGGAACAAGCATCTTTTAATTTCATGGCTGTAGGCACCATCTGCAGTGATTTTGCAGCCCAAGAAAATAGTCTGTAGCTCTTTTCACTGTTTCCCCATCTATTTCCCATGAAGTGATGGGACTGGATGCTATGATCTTAGTTTTCTGAATGTTAAGCTTTAAGCCAACATTTTCACTCTCCTCTTTCACTTTCATCAAGAGGCTCTTTAGTTCTTCTTCACTTTTTGCCATAAGGGTGGTGTCATCAGCATATCTGAGGTTATTGATATTTCCCCAGCAATCTTGATTTCATCCTTTGCTTCATCCAGCCCAGTGTTTCTCATGATGTACTCTGCATGTAAGTTAAATAAGCAGGGTGACAATACACAGCCTTTATGTACTCCTTTCCTGATTTGGAACCAGTCTGTTGTTCCATATCTAGTTCTAACTGTTACTTCTTGACCTGCACATAGATTTCTCAGGAGGCAGGTCAGGTGGTCTGGTATTCCCATTTCTTGAAGAATTTTCCACAGTTTGTGTGATCCGCACAGTCAAAAGCTTTGGCATAGTCAATAAAGCAGAAGTAGATGTTTTTCTGGAACTCTCTTGTTTTTTCCATGATCCAGCAGATGTTGGCAATTTGATTTCTGGTTCCTCTGCCTTTTCTAAATCCAGCTTGAACATCCAGAAGTTCACAGCTCACATTCTGTTGAAGCCTGGCTTGGAGTACTTTGAGCATTACTTTGCTAGTGTGTGAGATGAGTGCAATTGTGCGGTAGTTTGAGCATTCTCTGGCATTGTCTTTTCTTGAGGATTGGAATGAAAACTGACCTTTTCCAGTCCTGTGGCCACTGCTGCATTGTTCAAATTTGCTGGCGTATTGAGTGCAGCACTTTCACAGCATCCTCTTTCAGGGTTTGAAATAGCTCACCTGGAATTCCATCACCTCCACTAGCTTTGTTTGTAGTGATGCTTCCTAAGGCCCACTTGACTTCACATTTCAACACGTCTGACTCTAAGTGAGTGATCACACCATCATGGCTATCTGTGTCATGAAAATCTTTTTTGTACAGTTATTCTGTATATTCTTGCCACCTCTTCTTAATATCTTTGGCTTCTGTCAGCTTCATACCATTTCTGTCCTTTATTGAGCCCATCTCTGCATGAAATGTTCCTTTAGTATCTCTAATTTTCCCAAAGAGATCTCTAGTCTTTCCCATTCTATTGTCTTCCTCTATTTCTTTGCATTGATCACTGAGGAAGGCTTTCTTATCTCTCCTTGCTATTCTTTTGGAACTCTGCATTCAGATGGGTATATCTTACCTTAAAACAGTATGGTAATGGCATAAAAACAGACATGCAGGTCAATGGAACATATGAGCACAGAAATAAACCCACACACTTATGGTTAATTAATTTATGCTCGATTAACCTATGACAAAGAAGTCAAGAATAAACAGTGAAGATAGTCACTTCAATAAGTATTGCTCAGAAAATTGGACAGATACATGTAATCAAGTAAATTAAAACATCCTCTAAAATCATGCAAAAAAAATAATAATCTCATTTGGATGAAAGACCTAAGTGTAAAACATAAAGCTATATAACTTCTAGGGGGAAATTATAGGCAGTACACTCTGTCATAAATTATAGCAATGTTTTTTTGGACCTGTCTCTAAAATCAGAAGCAAATAAATGGGAAGTAATTAAAATGAAAAGCGTTAGCACAGCAAAGGAAACTACCAGTAAAATGAAAGACAATATACTGAATGGAGAAAATATTTGCTGATGATATGACCCATATGACTGATAAGACAAATCAATGTGAAAGAAATAAACAATCTGATTAAAAATGGGCAGAGAAATGAACAGACATTTTTCCAAAAAGGACATCCAGATGGTCAACTGGCATATGAAAAGATGCTCAATACCATTAATCATCAGGGAAATGAAAATGAAAATCACAGTGAAATATCACCTCATATCTGTCAGAAAACGATCATCAAAAAGAACATAAATAACAGATGTTGGTGAGGATGTGGAGAAAAGGGAACCCTCATGAACTGTTGGTGGGAAAGTAAACTGGTGCAGCCACTGTGGAAAACACTACAGTGGTGGTGGTTTAGTTGCCAAGTCGTGTCCTACTCTTGCGACCCCGTGGACTGTAGCCCTCCAGGCTCCTGTGTCCATGGGATTCTCCAGGCAAGAACATTGATGTGGGTTACCATTCCCTTCTCCAGGGGATCTTCTCAACCCAGGAATTGAACCGGGGTCTCATTGTACGTGGATTCTTTACCAACTGAGCTACCCAGGACACTAATTTTCCATAATTTTAACTAATGGCTAACATTTGTTGATTGTTTATCAGGTGTCAGGAACTGAACAAAGACTTTATATTAAATAGTTCAAAAGGCTATGAGGTAAATACTGTTACATTTCCATTCTGTGATGGAGAGAAAGAGAGGGTCAGAAAAATGAAACAGCATGCTCAAATTTCACAGCAAGTAAATGACAGCTGAGATTCAAAGGTAGGCAATGGGACTTTGTAGCCTTAATGGCTATGCATTAGCAGAGAATTCTTGACTGCTTCCTTACAGGGTAGACATGAAGACAAAAATAACAGTCTAAACGAAAGCAATCCAAACAATATAAAGAACTATATGATAGATAATGTAGGTGCTAGAAACTTCCATAAATTCTAAAGATGAGAGTAGTGTTTGATCAATGTGCTCCAAAATACCCTTTGAGAAAATACATTTCAAAATTAAAAGTTATGGGTGTATATTTCAACTATACATATGTGCAAAATTGTATGGAGTTATTAACTTCTAGGATTTATGCAATGTATTTTTAAATACTTAACATTTGATAATATCAGCTACTTTGTAAAAGTAAAATACAAAATCAGGATTAAAAACTTGCTATACTGTATGCACACCATGTTCATAGCAGTATTATTTACAATTGCCAAGATATAAAAGCTACTTAAATGTCCATCAACAGATGAATAGATAAAGAAGATCTGGTAGTATATATATACAATGGAATACCGGTGGTGGTGGTGGTGCTTGGTTGTTAAGTCACGTCCAACTCTTTTGCAACCCCATGGGCTGTAGTCCTTTAGGCTCCTCAGTCCATGGGATTTCCCAGACAAGAATACTGGACTGAGTTGCCATGCCCTCCTCCAGGGAATCTTCCTGACCTAAGGATCAAACCACAGCTCCTGCATTACAGGCTGGTTCTTTACCACTGACCACCTGGGAAGCCCCGCAGTGGAATATTACTCAGCCATAAAAGGGAAGAGATTGTGTCATTTGCAGACACATAGATAGACCTAGAGACTGTCATATGGAATTAAGTCAAAAAGAGAAAAACAAGTATCATGTAGTATCACTTATATGTGGAATCTAGAAAAATGGTACAGACAAACTCATCTGCAAAGCAGAAATAAAGATACAGACATAGAGAACAAATTTACGGATGGATACCAAGGGGAAAGGGAGGGTGGGATGACTTGGGAGATTGGGATTGACATACATACACTACTATTGTAAAAGAGATAACCAACGAGAACATGCTGTGGAGTAGAGGAAACTCTACTCAATGTTCTGTGGTGAAGTAAATGGGAAGGAAATCCCCCAAAGAGGGGATATAGAGAGAGCTGATTCACTTTGCTGTACAGCAGAAACTAACGCAGCATTGTAAAGTGACTCTACTACAATAAAAAAGACTTTTTAAAGATGTGGTACATATATATACAATGTATTACTCAGGCATAAAAAAAGGATGAAATTTGGCATTTGCAGCAACATGGATGGACTTGAAGAGTACTATGCTAACTGAAATAAGTCATACAAATATGAAAAAGACAAATCCTGTATGATACCACTTACATGTGGAATCTGAAAATTATAACTAGTGAGTATAACAGAAAAGAATCAGACTCACAGATGTAGAGAGCAGATTAGCGGTCACCAGGGGGGGAGAACAGGGGGAGGGGCAAAACAGGAGTGGGGGGTGGGGCTATAAACTATTGGAAGGAAGGCAGACCACTACATGGGGGATATAGTCAATATCTTATAATAACTGTAAATGGAGTGTGACCTTGAAAAATTGTATAAAAATGGGGGAAAATATGTCCTATTGTAATTATTTTCCCACCGTATTATTTTAACAACAGAAATCCATACCATTCTCTAAGGAAGAATAAGAATGTGTAAATTTATGATGATGAGGGTTTGCTTGGGATAAAGAAACAAGGCTAGGAGCATAAGACAAAAAAGAATGTGTTGCATGCTTTCTGCTGTATTTCCAGTGGTATAGGAGCCCAGTAATTATTACCACAGGCAAGAAAACAGACAATGGATAATGATTAAAACGGGAAACTTGGGGTCTAGAAAATCATATTTAATGAGATAGGTTAGGCAATCTAAGTAGCACAGCCTCCAACAGGCTGGATTCCATAAATTTTCAGTCCGCTTTGGGATAAACCCAGTAGGTCTGTTGGCATCATTGCCTTGAAAGCTGCCCAAAGCTACCCAAAACAATACAGAGTTGATAATTCACTCTGGGCTGTTTTTTTCAAACAAAATAAGGTAAATTTTGAGCCGCTTTAATAAAACCTTCATATTCTAAGTATTTTAACACAAATCTACCCTGCAAGTCTAAGAAGGTACAGTCTGAAGCAATAGCACTCTAGGCCAAATGCTCTTCTGGAAAGATCCCTAGAAATCCTGGGTAGTGGTGGTTTAGGCACTAAGTCGTATCCAATTCTTACGACCCCATGTACTGTAGTCAACAAGGCTCCTCTGTCCTTGGGATTCTCCAGGCAAGAATGCTGGAGTGGGCAGCCATTTCCTTCCCCAGGGGATCTTCCCAACTCAGGGATTGAACCCAGGTATCCTGCATTGCAAGCAGATTCTTTACTGACTAACTACAAGAGAAGCCCTTTATGACACTTGTATGCATTTAAAAAGATGAAAACTTAAAATCCCAAGTGGGAAGGTGTCAGGTGTTCCTGCCACTCAGAATGTGTGGTCCTGTCCTGCATTCATCCTCTTACTTCTCCGGGCAGGTAAGGCCAGAGGAGCTAGTGACAGCCGTCCTCCTGCCATGATGGCAGCATGGAGAAAATGGCTGAGGTCAACAGCGTTTTGCCACTAAACCTGGTGAGAGAGTCACTGGCTTTTCAGAGATAAAGTTTGTAACCAGTTAGCCAGAGCACTTTGGGGCAGGATGTCATATGATAGCTCCTCTGAGTCCACGCTGCATATACTAAGATTTTAGGCTCCAGCTTCCATGTGATACAGAAATACTGGCCCCTTAGGACTGTGTTTCCTGGTGGCTGACCCTCACCAAGAACCATAATTGAAAAGTTGTCTCTGCCCTGAGCATTGCCAATCCCAGAAAATCTGAGAAGCACAGCCTTCTGCAATTTCATGTCTCTTCTCCAGACTGTAAAGTAGCTGAAAAATAAACATTAAAAAAAAAAACATAAATACAAACACGGGACAGAGTTTTGAGGACTAATGGGTGAATCTCACGTGCTGTTCCTCATCCAAGGAAGTTGATTTACATCCTATTTCCTGATAGGAAAGTAACAGACAAAGAACACCCACAGATTCTAATTGTAATCATCTCTGTCATCCATTCAGGTACAGATAATTTTGATAAAACATGTTTCTTTAAGAAATACATCTTATCTTATTTCCTCCACTTCTAAATGCCAGAGTTGGGACTTTAATTATCAGATACACAGCTCATCCAGGAACATGCCTACACACAAAGTCAGGAGGGAATTTCTGATCTGAGGCTCGCTGAAGATTTACTTATTTCAGAAGCATTTCTGCAGCAGTGTGAATTTCTATAGCAGTGTTAAGGCATTCTTCTAGGTGGTTTACAAATATACATTCCTTTAATCTTACTTTTCTGGACTCTGTTTTATAGATGAAGAAGCTGCCCAAGTTTTCCCAGTGAGTACTTGACAGAGCCAGGATTCAAACCTGGCAACTCTGAATCAGTCGTGCTGTGCTATGCTTTGCTGCCTCTCACATCGGCTTGCTGAGACTGACTATAAATTTATTCTGTGATGGGAATTATACACATTTAACCAGTCAACCCTAAAGGGAATCAATGCTGGGTATTCATTGGAAGGACTGATGCTAAAGCTGAAGCTGCAATACTTGGGCCACCTGATGCAAAGAGCCAACTCATTGGGAAAGACCCTGATGATGGGAAAGATTGAGAGCAAGCGGATGAGATGATTGGATGGCCTCAGTGACTCAATGGGTATGAGTCTGAGCAAACTCAAGGAGATAGTGAAAGACGGGGAAGCTTGGCATGCTGCAGTTTATGGGTCTCAAAGAGTTGGACGCAATTTAGTGAACAACAACACAGCATACAAGGACTATACAAGAAAGTTATATGGTAGTTGTGAATGGCTTCTGTCTCCTCACTCAAAAAGTGGCCATTGTCTTTGACTAATGCAGCTAAGGACTCTTCCTCTACAGCCTATGCACTTCAGAGTTCCTAATAGAAATCATAGAAAACATCTATACCTCTGTTCATTGTTCCAGATTTGGTCTTTAAGCAGCATGCAATCAATTTGTTCAAAAATGTTGCTTCCTTCCAAAACACTGAGCAAAATTTTGCCTCCCTGACTTGCTTACCAGCCTCAGGAATTTTGCAGCTCCCAGACTCTCTAATCTAAATACCCACAACTTCAGTTGTGGCTGTGGTCTCTCTGCAGTCATGGGACTCTGTCTTGCTAACAGGTGGCCCAAACACTTTAATATCCTTTTGGCTAAAAGAACTATTTGCTACTCAGACTCTAAAATAAAAACTGATTTCCCATTCTGTGGTAGGCTGTCATTTCCTGGAAAATGTAGCATCAGTTACTATTTTTGTAGAAATGCCCAGAAATTGTCCTGAGGGAGAGTCTCTGCTTAAACCAGTAGCACATGGGTTAGACTATCCTGGGAACATCAGCAAGTGTGTATCACTCTTATCATAAACAAACCCACAGGAATGATAAAAAGCTTCTGAGCACAATCTCTGCATAAGTACACACACCATTCTGAAGACAGAGGCCTTTCCCCTGCCCTTGCGGCTCCCTTGATAAAGCTCAAAATGATCACTTGCTCCATCAATTTGGCAATTATTTATTGTTTTTCACAGTTTTTATAGTGTTTCTCATAGTACTAGAATTCAGAAACAAGCATTGTAAACTCAACACAAGTACCTCCCAAATTGGGTCACAAAACTGATTCTTTTCAGTTGCTTTTAATCTATAGTTTGGTTAGCTGCCATTAGACTCATTTATTATAAAATGACCTATTTAGTTAAAGGAAACTCTCGACCCAGGGATCAAAGCCGGGTCTCCCGCATTGGAGGCAGACGCTTTACCATCTGAGCCACCAGGGAAGCCCAAGAAAACCTCTTAAATACCAGTTCTTATTAGTAACTGCTTGATCTATTTTTAATTGTTTTACTCAGACAAACCTCTTTTGGAATGTTATATAGCAAATTAAGCCATATATCGTGTACCAGGAACATTAGCTTAAAACTATTTGTTAACATTGACAATGCACGTTCCTATGAAAATCTTCATGTAATTGTCTTCCCTGTCATTCTCTTTAAAAAGTTCTGAACCTTTTACCTTTTTAGTTGAAAACATATAAATTATAAAGTGAAAGAAAGAATGGGTCTTGCAGTTAAGTCAGGTCTGGAGTCAAATCCCAGCTCTGCCATTGGCTATCTGGGCTCCTTCACCTCTCTGAGCCTGTTTTCTCCTCTACAAAATGGGGATAAATATAATGCACGTGAATGTGCATGCAGCAGGGTCCCAGGCCTAGATGAGACCCTCCTCCACTGTTCCCAGACCTTGGTTTCCCCATCTAGGCAATGCAGTAGGGAAAAAAATAAAGTGACTCTCCTCTACCCAAACAAGTGAACAAGCACTCCTCTTTTGTTCTTACCTGAAGTACCATCATCCCAGAATACTTAAAAGTCCTCCCTGGGAGCCCTCTCCTGTGCTGCAGGCATTCTTACCCCTGGTAACTGCCTTCCCGACATTCCTGGTTTACCCCCTCTCCGAGTTTCTGACACCCAAGTTCAGCACAAAAGCAAGCAGCTCTGGGGCCCCCCGGCTCCAGGCAGCACTTCCCTTTCTCTGCCGTGCAGCCTGCAGGAGAGAGAGGCTCCTCCAGCCTCAGGCCCCAGGAAAGGGGCCCTCTGGCTGCTCCCTTCTCCTCAGGTCACTCTGCTTCACGGTGGCCCGTGAGGTTTGCTCACAGAGGCCATGGAGGTCCTGCAGCTGCTGCCAGCTAAGCCTGACGGGGGCCCTGAACCAGACCTCTGGAACAGTGCCGAGTCCCTCTTAAAGTGGGCACATACATAGCTGTTGATTATCATCTGCCTTTTAGTCCACCCTCAGTGTTATGTCTCTACTTTTCTCTTCTCCACCTCCAGCCTCTGAGGCTGGCCCTGACCTGAGATAACCTCCCTTTCTTACTCCCTTTCTTCCCTCTGGCATCTGTAGTCTAAACCCCAAACATCAGCCCCAGACTGGGCTGGCCACATGCTGCCAGATCTCACTGATGATCTCACTGCCAGATCGGTCTGCTGTTGTGGCCTTATGACTCTGCCAGGCCTCTGGGAATCCATGTGCCAGTCTCCCTGGATGATCTCTGCTTTACTGTCAACGCCTGTGGAGACTTGTCCCAGTGACCTCCTCTGCCCTTGGGGTTCTGTGGAGTCTCCGCTTATTGGCCTTTTCTAGCCTGACCCACCCCACGTGCCGTTTGAACTGAAGTGTGGCAGCTTTCTCTCCCTGGGAGCTGGGGGTTATGATAAGTTACTCATGTGCACACAGAATTTTGTTTTTACTGGACTGTGTCACCAGCTTCTAGCAGTTGTCCCCACCTGTCTCAAGATGGCTGGCACAGATTTCCCTTTATTTAAAGGGGCCAGGTCATTTTTCATAAAACATTTAAAAAGCACATATACCTGGGGCAAACCTGTAAGCTGGTGTGCAGTAGCTTCTGGGGCTTCACAGGGCATCATGTTTTCCATGCCCTCTGCATCCCTCATCTGCATCCATCACTGACCAGACTCCTCCTTCTCTCTGTCTCTGCACGTCCCTCCTCATATCCCTCAATCGTCAGTTTCAATACCCATTCCTCAGGCTCTGGCTGCATATTAGAGTTACCTGAGTCCCTTCAATTAAACTACAGTCTCTGCAGGTGGGGCCCGGCATTGGCACTATGAAAGGCTCCTCGGATGATTCTAATCTGCTTTCAAACATGAGAACTTCTGACAGGAAAATTTAGGCTTCAGTTCTTTTCCAGGAAGGTCAAGAAGCTCCGCCACCAAGAATTAATCTCTATCTAACTTATAATTTTACTCCTCATATATAACATAGCATGTAGCATATCTTGGGGATAATATGTGCTTGATGAATAAATAAATGGATATTCTGAATTTTTACAACTTTGTCCTAAGCCTGGAAGCTATGATTTATATCCACTAAGCCAAACTGGCTAGAAAATTTGAAAAAAACACATTCCAAGCATGTTCTCATCCAGTTATAAAAATTTTAGATTTTGACATTCCTCATCACCATATTAAAATTCAAAATATTTCTCCCATTTTTATATACACTAATTGTAGAAAAAACAGAAAATACTTCCGATCAAAATAATCTAAATAACATCTGTGCTTATACCATCACTGTTAACCCTTTGTCATCTCTCATTTACTATGCCCACACACTATTGCATATATTAAATTGAATCATACCTTATTCCTTCAGCAATATGTTGTGTAAAACTTTAGTCTCATTAAAAGTAACTTGGAGACAAGTCAGCTAAACATTAGGGAGGTTAAAACTTAAGTGTCTAAGTCCCCTTGAAGGACACTGAGCTTTCTAACGTTTGGCTACATTCTTATGTTCAATATATGTGTGTGTGTTAGTCACTCAGTCATGTCCGACTCTTTGTAACATCACGGACTATAGACCGCCAGGCTCCTCTGTCCATGGAATTCTCCAGGCAAGAATACTGGAGTGGATTGCCATTCCCTTCTCCAGGGGATCTTCCTGACCCAGGGATCAAATCTGGGTTTCCTGTAGTTCTCACAAATTCTTTACCATCTGAGCTAACAGTGTAGCCCATGCCTGTATTCTCTTATTAGTCAAGTCGGTAAATGACACTTGTATTTGAAAACATGAACCTTAGGTGACTGTGAAATAGGGAAAGTTACTCTCCAGTGACTACATATAGGGACAAAGAGAACATTTTTAATAAAAATGAAAACAATTTCTGAGGGTTTCAAATCTTAAACTCATAACATTATTTTGAACCTATGCTTGCTTTTTTATTTTGACAGAAGAAAATCACGATGACTAATGTTTATCAGCCACTTTTTTGTTAGGCACTGTACTAAACAATTTATGTAAACTATTTTGCTTATTGCTCACAATAGAACCAGTAAGTAGGTATTATATCCCCCGGTTATGAATAAGGAAGCTGAGGCTTAGACAGACTAACAGGTTCAGCTGGGTTCTGCAGGTAGCGAGTGACAGAGCTAGGATTGAGGGATGAGAAGGGTCTCCCCGACCACAGTGTTCTACTGCTAGTCTCCGTTCACTCACCATGTCCGACTCTTTGCGACCCCACGGAACACGCCGGGCTTCCCTGTCCATCACCAACTCCCAGAGCTTGCCCAAACTCATGTCCATTGAGTCAGTGATGCCATTCAACCATTTCATCCTCTGTCATCCCCTTCTCTCCCTGCCTTCAATCTTTCCCAGCATCAGGCTCTTTTCCAATGAGTCAGTTCTTCATATCTGGTGACCAAAGTATTGGAGATTCAGCTTCAGTATCAGCCCTTCCAATGAATAGTTAGTCTTGATTTCCTTTAGGATGGACTGGTTGGATCTCCTTGCAGTCCAAGGGACTCTCAAGGGTCTTCTCCAGCACCACAGTTCAAAAGCATAAATTCTTCAGCACTCAGCTTTCTTTACGGTCCAACTCTCACATCCGTACATGACCACTCGAAAAACCACAGCTTTGATTGTATGGACCTTTGTTGGCAAAGTAATGTCTCTGCTTTTTAATATGCTCTCTACGTTTGTCACAGTTTTCTTCCAAGGAGCAAGTGTCTTTCAATTTCATGGCTGCAATCACCATCTGCAGTGATAAGAAAATAAAGTTGTGTCTAGCAACTGCTAGTCTAGTAGCACCTAATAAAATGCAGTACTTTGACAAACCTTGTTCTTAATAAAAAACCTGTGTTGATAATCTCCTTCCTTTTATTAAATTACTCTATAATTTTACTGGAACTCGCCTTAAATGTATGGTTTAAAAATCGCCACATCTAGTC
The DNA here is from genome assembly GCF_016772045.2 of Ovis aries. Lineage (NCBI taxonomy): Eukaryota > Metazoa > Chordata > Mammalia > Artiodactyla > Bovidae > Ovis > Ovis aries. The sequence goes on from NC_056059.1 coordinate 4,322,097, forward strand.
CACACTATTTTTATTGTTTTTTTTTTTTTTTCCTAAAGATTCTCAGTGGCAGTTCTTCAGCCCCATGGGTTGTTAGTCCTCCTCATAGACAGTGTATTAAAAAGAAGAGACATCACTTTGCTGACAAAGGTCCATATAGTCAAAGCTATGGTTTTTTTCCCAGTAGTCATGCACAGATGTGTGAGTTGGACCATAAAGAAGTCTGAGCACCAAAGAATTGATGCTTTCAAACTGTGGTATTGGAGAAGACCCTTGAGAGTCCCTTGGACAGCAAGATCAAACCAGTCAATCCTAAAGGAAGTTAGTCCTGAATATTTATTGGAAGTACTGATGCTTAAGCTGAAACTCCAATACTTTAACCACTTAATGCAAAGAATTGACTCTTTGGAAAAGATCCTGATGCTGGGAAAGATCGAAGGCAAGAGGAGAGGGGACAACAGAGGATGAGATGGTTGGATGGCATCACTGAGTTAATGGACATGAATCTGAGCAAACTCCGGGAGATAGTAAAGGACAGGGAAGCCTGGTGGGCTGCAGTCCATGGGATCGCAAACATGACTTAGGGACTAAACAACAACAAACATGCTTTCCAGCTCTACAGTCTGTTGCTGACCGCATGCAGAATCAGAGGGATCCACTTGAACAGTAGGACAGTGCAGCTGATCCCTTAACTTTCCTAACAAACCCACTAGCTCGTAAATATGCTGTGTCCAGAGCACATGGGTCTCTTTCAATCAACAGCAGAAATTACCTCGTTTATCTCAGTTTACAGCCATTTCCTATATGCAGCTCCTGTCCAAAGCCTGACAAATACAATTGATATTCAGGGCTGGTAGTTTATGAGACGTGAATAGTAACACATTTCCTAAGCTTTCTCCTACCCAGCCAAATCGCCGGAAAGCAGCATGCCTGCATTTTATTACTCTGGCTTTCCATACACCTCATTTTAGGGGTTATGACTCGAGTTATGCCTTCAGCTGGCATCGTTTGTCCTATGAATGGTGACATGCCGAATGTCCGCTACTGCTGAAGACACATCAGCATGTACTTTCCCTTTTTTTCTATAAAGGCTGGTATGGTCAATTCCTGCTGCAGTTCAGAGTCAGAAAAAGCCTGGTCTCTTCTGACATACAAGTATGCTTCTTTTCTCTTTTGAGTAATGAAGAATGACTCCCTTCTGCATGAAGGAGAGGGGAGTCCTTCCTCCCTACTCCCTTCCCTTCAGGAAGCTGGTAGCTAAATATTCTACTCAGTTGCTGTAGCTTCTTATCTAGATTCACTGGTATAAGTGCCTGCTTGTCTTTCTTCATTACCAACTCTATGCCTATATCCCCCGCCTCTCCTTCTTTTTGTTTTGTCCTGGTAAGTTTAATAGATTTTTGCTGGATAGTAAAGACAGTATGGGCTTAAGAACCTTACTTGCTGGAATTCTTTAGAAACTAACAGTTTTGAGCTGTGTGAACTTGAGTGAGTTTCATAATATTGTCTATGCCTCCCTTTTTCATTTATAAAATGAGAATAATAAAAGCACCTGCCTCACACAGTTGTTGTAAAAATAAAATAATGCAACGTGTAGTTCAAATGATGCTATTATTAATGCTTTCGCTCCCTTTAAGAAAATACTCGATGCATGATGGAGGATGCTTGGGGCTGGTGCACTGGGATGACCCAGAGGGATGGTTTGCGGAGGGAGTTGGGAGGGGGGTTCAGGATGGGGAACACGTGTACACCTGTGGTGGATTCATGCTGATATATGGCAAAACCAATACAATATTATAAAGTAATTAGCCTCCAATTAAAACTAATAAATTTATATTTAAAAAAGAAAGAAAAAAATACTGGTTAAATACACAAACCATAAAATTTACTATCTTAACCATTTGTAAGTGTGCAGTTTAGTAGTGTAGTATATCCACATCATTGTGCAACCAATCTCTAGAACTCTTTACAGTTTGCAAGACTGAGATGCTTGATATACCCCAACAACTCTCCATCTGCTCCAGCACTTAACACCTGGCAGCCACCATTCTACTTTCTATCTCAATGAATTTGACTACCCTAAGTACCTCAGATAAGTGGAACCATACAGCATTTGTCTTTTTGCGACTGGTTTATTTCACTTAGCATAATGTCCCAAGGTTAATTCATGTTGTAGCACATGTCAGGATTTCCTTCTCTTTTAAGACTGAATAATATCCCATTATATATATATATATACACACACACATATATATATATGTGTTGTGTGTGTGTGTGTATATACACTCACATATAATACCACATTTTGTTTATATATTTATCCATTGATAGACACTTGGGTTGTTTCCACTTTTTTGCCTATTGTGACTAATGCTCTACATCTGTGTCTCTATTTTTGCTTTGTGAATAGATCATCTATACCATTTTTCTTAAGCCTTAAAATAGCTTAAGTGCAAATCTAACAAAATATTATGCAGGCCTTATATGCTGAAAACTGCAAACTGCTGATGAAAGAAATCAAAGAAGACCTAAATATACAATGAGACCTACTCTGTTTACAGATTTATTCATAGCAGAGATCTCAATTCCTATCAAAATCCTAGAAAGACATTTTGTAGAGACACACAAATATATTATAATATTTATACAAATAGGCACAGGCCCTAGAATATCTAAAATTCTTTTTTTAAAGAAGAAAGTGGCAGAAATCACTCTACTTGGTTTCAAGACTTACATAGCTGCAGTATTCACAACTGTGAAGGATTAGAGGACAAAGAGACACTTCAGTCAGTGGAACAGAATAGAGAGCTCAAAATGTCAGATGTAAAACCACAGAACTCTTAGAAAAGGACACAGGAGAAAAGCCTAGGGACAGGGAATCTGGTGAAGAGTTCTCAGACTGGATGTCAAAAGTATAACTAATAAAATTAAAAAAGGATAAATGGGACCTGATCAAAATTGAAACCTTTGAGAAGGAAGGTATATATGTACACATAGAGCCAATTCACTTCATTGTACAGCAGAAACTAACAGACCATTGTAAAGCAACTGTACTCCAATAAAAAATTTAAAAATGAAAACTTTGATCCATGAGAGACTCTGTAAAGGGGATAAACAACAGGGTATAAACAGAAGGAAAGATTACAAGACACTTATTTGACAAAGAATTAGCATCTAGCACTCTAGTACTCTTGCTTAGAAAATTCCATGGATGGAGGAGAGTGGTGGGCTACAGTCCATGGGGTTGCAAAGAGTTGGACACAACTGAGCGACTTCACTTTACTTTCACTTTATACAAAGTGTACCTTCTAAACTCAACAGCAAATAGGCCAAACAGTTCAATTAGAAAATGGGTAAGTATATTTTAAAAAATATTTCACTGAAGAAGATACTGGGATGGCAAATATATACATGAGAAGATATTCAATATCATTTGCTATTAGAAGAATGCAAATTAAGACTCAATGAGATATCACTGAACACTTATTAAAACAGCTAAAATAAAAGTAATGAGACAACACCAAGGATGTGGAGAAACGGAAATTCTAATATGTAGATGTTGGAAAGTTAAAATGTACAACTATTCCAAAAAGTAGTTTGACAATTTCTTGCTGTTGCTCAGTCACTTAGTTGTGTCCGACTTTGCAACCAGCACGGGAAGGCCTGGACTTTGCAGCACACCAGTGCTTTCCTGTCCATCACCAACTCCAGGAGCTTGGTCAAACTCATGTCCATCAAGTCAGTGATGCCATCCAACCATCTTATCCTCTGTCATCCCCTTCTCTTCCTGCCTTCAATCTTTCCTAGCATCAAAGTTTTTTCCAATGAGTCAGTTCTTCGCATCAGGTGGCCCACGTATTGGAGCTTCAGCTTTAGCATCAGTCCTTCCAATGAGTATTCAGGACTGATTTCCTTTAGGATTGACTGGTTTGATCTCCTTGCTGTCCAAGGGAGTCTCAAGAGTCTTCTCCAGCACCACAGTTTGAAGGCATCAATTCCTTGGGGCTCAGCCTTTTTTATTGCCCAGCTTTCACATCTGTACATGACTACTGGAAAAAACATAACTTTGACTAGAGGACCTTTGGCAAGGTAATATCTCTGCTTTTTAATATGCTGTCTAGGTTGTTCATAACTTTTCTTCCAAGGAGCAAGCATCTTAATTTCACGGCTGCAGGCACTATCCACAGTGATAATGGAGCCCAAGAAAATAAAGTCAGCCACTGTTTCCACTGTTTCCCCATCTACTTACCGTGGAGTGATGGGACCGGATGCCACAATCTTAGTTTTCTGAATGTTGTTTAGTTTTAAGCCAAATTTTTCACTCTCCTCTTTCACTTTCATCAAGAGGCTCTTTAGTTCTTCTTCGTTTTTTTTGCCATACAGGTGGTGTCACTTGCATATCTGAGGTTATTGATATTTCTCCCATCAATCTTGATTCCAGCTTGTGATTCGTCCAGCCAGATATTTCATATGATGTATTCTGTATATAAGTTAAATAAGCAGGGTGACAATATACAGCCTTGATGTACTCCTTGGCAATTTCTTAAAAACCTAAATATTTAATTTCTTAAAAACAATAGACTGTACAAGCAAAGTGAAGAGAAGTGTTAGTCATTCAGTTGTGTATGACTCTTTGCAACCCCATGGACTGTAGCCCGCCAGGCTCCTCTGTCCATGGAATTCTCCAGGCCAAAATACTGGAGTGGGTTGCCATTCCGTCTTTCAGGCGATTTTCCTGACCCAGGGATTGAACCTGGGTCTCCTGCATTGCATGCAAATTCTTTACCATTTGAGCCACCAGGAAAGCCCAGAATGGACAAGCAAACTTTTTGTCATTTCTCAAAGAAATGAACACATACACACAAAAATCTGTACCTGGCTCTTCATAGCAGCTGTATTTGTAATAGCCCCAAACTGGAAACAACCAAAATATCTTATTATGGGTGACTGGTTAAACTGTGATATATGCTCAGCAGTAAAAATGCAACTACCGATACACCTAACAACTTGGATGAATTTTAAGAGCATTATGCTGAGTGGGGAAAAAAATTGATATCAAAAGATCATATACTGTGTGATTGTTTATACAACCTGCCAAAATACAGAGCTGGAGAATAATTAGTGATCAGCAGGGGTTAGAGGGAGGGGGAGTACTGGGTGTGACTGTAAAGGGATAGCTTTATGGAAATCTTTGTGGTGAGAGAACAGTTTTCTATCTTGGTTTTGGTGGTGGTTACAGGCATCTACACTTGCTATAAAATGGCACAGACCTACACACACAATATATCACACACATATCAGATTCCTGGTTTTGTATTGTCCTATAGGAAGAAAAGTTATGAGCAACCTAGATAGCATATTCAAAAGCAGAGACTAAAGTCTGTCTAGTCAAGGCTATGGTTTTTCCAGTAGTCATGTATGGATGTGAGAGTTGGACTGCGAAGAAGGCTGAGCACGGAAGAATTGATGCTTTTGAACTGTGGTGTTGGAGAAGACTCTTGAGAGTCCCTTGGACTGCAAGGAGATCCAACCAGTCCATTCTGAAGGAGATCAGCCCTGGGATTTCTTTGGAAGTAATGATGCTAAAGCTGAAACTCCAGTACTTTGGCCACCTCATGCGAAGAGTTGACTCATTGGAAAAGACTTTGATGCTGGGAGGGATTGGGGGCAGGAGGAGAAGGGGACGACAGAGGATGAGATGGCTGGATGGCATCACTGACTTGATGGACGCGAGTCTGAGTGAACTCCGGGAGCTGGTGATGGACAGGGAGGCCTGGCCTGCTGCAATTCATGGGGTCGCAGAGTCGGACACGACTGAGCGACTGAACTGAACTGAACTGATAGTTAAACAAGATGTAATCAATTGGAGAAACCAGGTGCAGGATACAGGAGACCTCTCTGTACTATCTGTGTGATTTCCTAGGAGCTTGTAATTATTTTTTAACACAGGAGAATAATTAAAAATAAATCTCATTTTGCCTTGGCTGGCTATAGCCCTATTATAAGAGGAGAAACCGTGAGACTGTGGAAAACCACAGTACTCACTTTTTCCCAGACGCAGGACCTGGGGCACCAGACAGGATCTGCGTGCCAGAGACTGGAGAGCAGGGAGGAGTTTCCCACTCCCGCCTGGAGGGTGCGGAGGCGGGGTCCCCGAGCTGAAGCTGGGAGTAAGCGGCGCGCAGCCGAGCTCCCGCCCTGCCCTCCGCCGCTCCGGAGCCGGTGCAGAGTCCTCACCGCGTGGCCGGGGAGTGAAAGGCGCGGGGACTGCCTCTCCGGCATTCCGGACGGCCACAGCGCCTGGCCTCAGAGAAGAGCAGAATTTTGAACTAGGAACATTTTTGGTCAATGGGATAATCTCCCTCGCTTTGGCTCTCGATTATGAGTTAAAGCCCTGCACTGTTTTCCCTCCCCCGAACCTCTCGAGCTGCTGGCGGGAGCCCTCCCGCGCGCCGGAGCGCAGAGCAGAGGCTGCCGAGGCCTCCAGGGGCGGGAGGCGGCCGCCGGGCCGGTCCTCCAGGAGCCCGCGCCCCGCTGCGCGGAAGTCCGTGCCCCGGAGGTGGATGGCGCTAGGGGCGCACGCAGCATGCAATCGCTCAACATCACTCCGGAGCAGTTCTCCCGGCTGCTGCGGGACCACAACCTGACGCGGGAGCAGTTCATCTCGCTCTATGGGCTGAGGCCGCTCGTCTACACCCCAGAGCTGCCCGGGCGCGCCAAGCTGGCCTTCGTGCTCACCGGCGTGCTCATCTTCGCCCTGGCACTCTTTGGCAACGCGTTGGTGGTCTACGTGGTGACCCGCAGCAAGGCCATGCGCACTGTCACCAACATCTTCATCTGCTCCCTGGCGCTCAGCGACCTGCTCATCGCCTTCTTCTGCATCCCGGTCACTATGCTCCAGAACATCTCCGACAACTGGCTGGGGGGTGAGTTCTCTCCCTTTCCTTTTCCCCTAATCCCCAGCCTTCCAGGGAATTCCCACCACAACACACACTCTGTGCTTTTGACTTTCTTACTTTTTTTCCCCCCTCTACCAAATGAATCCAGCGCCCTTTCTCGGAACTTTCTTACCTTCTCTCACTTGGAGATAAGTTTTGGCTGCTTTTGTTTCCGTTCCACCGTTTTTCTTCCTGTTGCTTAGAAACTCAAGTTAGGAAGCACTTAGGAGAGGCTCAGGGCAGTGGGGTGGGAAGTCCCATCAGTTATTTCAGCTTCCTTTTCCTTAGTTCCCTGGGTGAGTAAGAGCCCCTGGAGAAGGGAATGGCAACCCACTTCAATATTCTTGCCTGGAGAATTCCATGGACAGAGGAGCCATGGGGTCTCAAAGAGTCGGACAGAACTGAGCAACAAACACACACTTTCCATAATTATCAGAACTTTTCCCTATTTTTTTTTAATAAAAGTGAGATACTTTCAAATAATAAAAGCCCCAACATCTCATTCCTCTATCTCCAGCCTCACTCCCCAGTTTGCCTATACAGGTATTTGTAGTGCCAGTATATTTATGGACTTAAAACTTTAAAACAAACCTAATGCATTAGCAAGAAAAAAAAATCTAGTCCTCTTAAAAAAAAAAAAAATAGACAGAGTCATACTTGGAGAAGGAATACAGAAAACACAGTCCCCCTGAAAGAGAAGAGATTAATTTCTCTTCCTTAGGAGAGCAGAAATGGAAGAGAACCATTTGGAACCATTGTTGAGAGTAGTATGTGGGGAAAAATAGACACCGAACTCCCCTCAAATGATCCAGTCTTTCCAAAGACACATAGCTAGAGCATGTGTTTTGTAATCCTAAATAGTAGTGGGTTGTATTTTCACCAATGCTTATGGAGTGCCCTGAGGAGGAAGCATTAGTTGTACCTGTATTTTCATGGGTGGCTGTACTCTTGTGACCACATCAAAATTCTAAAAAATGGTTGGAAATATAGGGAGAACAGGGAGAAGCTCTGCTGTTTCCACCCATTCCTGAGCTAATCCCTTTTATTCTTATGGCGGGTGTTTATTTCATCCTACTATTACCAACTTGAGATCCTCAATTTAAGTCTCTGGTATTGTTTTTTGTTTTTCATTAACTTGTACTGGATTTATTGTTAGTGGATCAGGATGCTAAAATCTTTGTTTCCCATCTCATCTATGATGTATTTCTCCAAACGCATCCAACATTAGAGTACACAGCATTGGCTTAAAAGTGACACATAGCGCAGTGTCATAAATTGATTTCTGGATTACTGACTTTCTTATGCACTCTGATTTAAATCATTATACTTGGGTATTTTAAAGTTGCCCACTGTAACTAACTCCAAAGCATTAATGGAAAAACTTTTAACTGTCACATATAGCTTTTTTTTTTTTTTTTTTTTTGAGAAAAAGGCGCAGGAGTTTTCATTTCTAAATGTTTGTGAAGACAGATTTGTGAAGCATGTTTGTATTGCTGGATGATGATAGCAGCATTTATAAAGTTGAATGTAATTAAGCAAAGTGGGTTCTTACACTGGGAATCAGAAGACTTGGATTACTACTTTGGCATTAATGCAGGTTAATGCAACATGTCTGGACCTCAGTTCAATTAAGTATTAGGGATTCTAGAAGCTTGAAAGTGGAATGGGGCAAATCTTTAGCCCCTATCATTGGAGAATGATGCCTAGGGAAGAGTACCTAACAGACCTTCCCTCCTGAGGATTTAGGTGGGCATTGCAGATTTTTTTGAACTTTCTGTTTTCCTAGTTCATGGTGAACATTTCACTTTAACTTCAAATGCTGAAAGAGTATACCACATTGCTTACATATATTTCAGAGTTAGTGTGAGGGTAAAGTGTATTATAAAAAGTGCTTTGAAAAAATTTACCATTCCATGAATATGTAAGGAATTAATTCTATGAAGAAGTGTTTAAAGATGATCTATGTTCATCTGGAACCAGATTTATAGAATAAATGTTCTTATAAATTGAATAAGCAACACCAAAATTAAAATAAAATAAAAAGCTTGTAGGCCAACTGGAGATAGTAGTACAAGGAGGATTAACTTGTACTTCACAGGATAGGATAATAATGGCAAAACTCCCCTGATGAAGTACAAAAAGAGAGTTAAAGGGAATGTAATCTAACAGTTGAAATCAGTTCACAGTTTTTTACTTTATAAAGCTATTGAGGATCTCCTTTGTTGGCAAAGCATTTTACTATGAGAATACAAAAATGAATAAAGCCCACATGTGGCTCTATGGGCCTCAGAGAATAGGAAATAACCTAAGCTGGGCAAAAGGTAGGTATGGTAAGAGAGAATTTATTTAGCCCTGCAGCATGGAAAAGTCAGGAAGGTTTCATCAAGGCAAAAATCTTGAAAGGTAATTCAGACTATTTCCAGAAAATAAAGAAGGATGGAATGCATTTTAGGAACAGGGCTTCAAAGTGCGGAGAAAAGAAAGGAAGTGATGTAGTCCAAGAATATTATTTAAGGAAGGCATTTCAGAGAATCCGGAAATACAGATTTTTATGCTGTTGGCATTAATTCAGATTTGAAAAATAAAATGTAGTTGGGTGAAAGCAAACCTCTCTGTGGGTTTGGCCACATATCACCTGATGTGAAGAGCCGACTCACTGGAAAAGCTCCTGATGCTGGGCAAGGTTGAGAGCAGGAGAAGGGGGTGATAGAGGATGAGATGGTTGGATGGCGTCATTGACTCAATGGACATGAGTTTGAACAAACTCCGGATGATAGTGAAGGACAGTGAAGCCTGGTATGATGAAGTCCACGGGATTGCAAAAAGTTGGACATGACCGAGGTACTGAGCAACAACAACATGGGCCTCCAGTTTGTGACTTCTCTACAAAGCCTCTCAGACATTTCTGAGAACAGACGGCTGGGGATGACTTGTGTTTCTTCTTTTAGTCTACTCTCTCCCTTGCTAGGGACCAGGAGCAACTTCTGAGTTAAAGCCTATGCTTTGATAAGATCCTCAAGTGATTCACGCACACATGAAAGTTTGAGAGATACCGCTTTAGGTAATGGTTCTCAGACCTGGCTGCACAGGGAATCTCCTGAAGGAGTGTGAAAGCTGAGCCGGGCCAGCCCCCGTCCAGACTGGTTGCATCTGACGCTCTGGAGTACTGCCTTAGAGCCACTGTGTGCGTCTCTACCCCCCTCCCTGCTGCAGGACATGATGTTGTTGCCTTGACACTGGTCATGGCAGGAGTATTTGAATCATGGAAATTGTTAGCTATATATTTGTCCTTTAAAAAAACCCAGACACTTGTTTTCCAGCATACCCCTGAGCAGAGGGATTGAGTTTCCTTTTGCCCAGTGATGGCACATCCATGACAGTAAGACAAAGTGTAGCCATAAACAGTTAGTTTATTTATGAGATACAACTGATCCTCAGCATCTAGGTGTTGCCCAGCATTGTGGCAAGCTGATGTACAATCCTGTTTATATCCTGTGTCTTACCATCCTGATATCAACTGTCTTTGACCTGTCGATTGACTTGTTCCCAGGCTACTCCCCAGAACTGCTTCCCACATGGAATGAGGATTCTCTTCCCCTCAAAATAATAAATAACATTTGCTCCTAACTTTTCTTTGATCACTAATACAAGGATGGGGTTGTGTTATTACCATAGCAATTAACAGTAGGACCTTGAAAGTTCTGTCTCTGATCTACTCTGATTTATTTGGTCAGACTCCAGCAGTGAGCTTGCCCACTGTATTCTTGGGGCCAGGGAATTTACCTGTCCTTATCTGTAGCCTACTATTCTTCATTTTGTCTCTTTCCATCTCCTCCTTTTATCTTTCTTTACAATATCTACATGTGCCTCCACATTCACTGACTGAGCCTGTTCAACTTTTTTTCCAGCTAAAATCAGTGTAATAAATCGGGCTTCTGAGTAATGCTCTGGGACACTTTGCTCTCTTCTCTAGCTTTCCCATAAACTTCCCTTTTCCTTCTGTCTTTGTTGCCTTTATGTGTCTGTCTATTTCTTTATGCTTTCCCTTTGAATGATTCTCACTTACCCTTATTTTTTTTTGCGTACATATCCACTGAAGCCTAGTATGCAGTCTTTTTTTCTCTCCTCATTCATTTCTGCATTGAGGCTACAGCCAGGACTCTTCCTTACTTTCCTGATGGTTCTGAAATTAATATCTAATCATTATCTTAGGCCATAGTTCCTCACTCAATTTGAAGGCAGTTCCACATGAATATTCTTTGAGCCCCTTTTTTGGGGAGAGGGGGCAAAAATACTGGAGTGGGTTGATATTCTCTTCACCAGGAGATCTTCACGACTCAGGGATTGAACCCGGGTCTCCCACATTGTAGGCAGATGCTTTACCATCTGAGCCACCAGGGAAGTCAAGTCATCTATTTCTGCTTTATTGACTATGCCAAAGCCTTTGACTGTGTAGATCACAATAAACTGTGGAAAATTCTGAAAGAGATGGGAATACCAGACCATCTGACCTACCTCTTGAGAAACCTATATGCAGGTCAGGAAGCAACAGTTAGAACTGGACATGGAACAACAGACTGGTTCCAAATAGGAAAAGGAGGACGTCAAGGCTGTATATTGTCATCCTGCTTATTTAACTTATATGCAGAGTACATTATGAGAAATGCTGGGCTGGAAGAAGCACAAGCTGGAATCAAGATTGCTGGGAGAAATATCAATAACTTCAGATATGCAGATGACACCATCCCTATGGCAGAAAGTGAAGAGGAACTAAAAGCCTCTTGATGAAAGTGAAAGAGGAGAGTGAAAAAGTTGGCTTAAAGCTCAACATTCAGAAAACTAAGATCATGGCATCTGGTCCCATCACTTCATGGCAAATAGATGGGGAAACAGTGGAAACAGTGTCAGACTTTATTTTTTAGGGCTCCAAAATCACTACAGATGGTGATTGCAGCTATGAAATTAAAAGACACTTATTCCTTGGAATGAAAGTTATGACCAACCTAGATAGCATATTAAAAAGCAGAGACATTCTTTTGCCAACAGAGGTCTGACTAGTCAAGGCTATGGTTTTTCCTGTGGTCATGTATGGATGTGAGAGTTGGACTGTGAAGAAACCTGAGCACCAAAGAATTGATGCTTTTGAACTGTGGTGCTGGACAAAACTCTTGAGCGTCCCTTGGACTGCAAGCAGATCCAACCAGTCCATTCTAAAGGAGATCAGTCCTGGGTGTTCACTGGAAGGACTGATGCTGAAGCTGAACCTCCAGTACTTTGGCCACCTCATGTGAAGAGTTGATTCATTGGAAAAGACTCTGATGCTGGGAGGGATTAGGGGCAGGAGGAGAAGGGGATGGTAGAGGATGAGATGGCTGGATGGCATTACCGACTCAATGGACGTGAGTTTGAGTGAACTCTGGGAGTTGGTGATGGACAGGAAAGCCTACTATTCATGGGGTCGCAAAGAGTCAGACACGACTGAGCAACTGAACTGAATTGGACTAACACATGACTATCTTATCAGCCTCCGACATTCTCTCACCCTACTTTGTCCCTCTGCCCAGGGTCTAAGTTATTATTAATAGTACTATGAGTCATTCTTGTATTCAGCATTTCCTAGGTATCTGCTCTGTTTATTAGGATGTTGTAGGTGTTGAGAAAGCTGTGCCCTGGTGGAATAGCCAGGTTTCAGTTAGAGTGAGAACGGGAAGGAAGCATTCAAAGAAAAGATGGAAAATGCAGAGAATTTTGTTGATGTCAGGGTTCCAGAGTGCATAGTGGAGAAAGCACAGTGCAACTGTTGGGCGGCAGGGGCTTGAGTCAAGTTGGGATGAACCTGGATTGGGACCAAGAGCGAGGGATGGTCAAAGAATGGGCTTCACAGTGACTGAGGTACATGTGAACTTGAGGCCCAAGCGATTATTTTATCTATTTCTTTGGCTTCACCATGCCTTAGTTGAGGCAGGCAAGATCTTTGGTCTTTACTGGAGGTAGAAAGTCAGTTCTAATTCTAAGCTTCTTTATGGCTCTCAACATTAATCAGGTGAGATGGGGAGTGTTTGGGGAGAGGGTGGAGTGGTCCCTTGTTGGCAGGGCTCTGTGCCCACTTTAATCCTGCTGTGCTTGTAGTCACAGCCAGGGGCAAGGATGGTCTAGTCACAGCCAGGGGCAAGGATGGTCTCCCTGGGTGTACAGAGAGCTCCGTGGCTCTCCCTGCAATCCTGCTTAGGGCAATGAAAAGAATTTTCTAATGGTTGTTAGAAAATTGAGTAAAAGCTCTTCAAAAAAAAGGAATTCCAAAAATATCCTAGGTGATGGCTGCATCAGTGAGGGAAGCGTATATCCTTGTCTACACTTGAGGACTTCCAGCTTGGGTGATAAAACGTAAAACATCAGAATTCCTCTTAGAGCAGTGGCTCTCAGTCTTGGAAAAACACACAAATCACCTGGGAAGTTTTGAAAACAATGCCTGATGCTTTTCCCCTAGAGATTCTTATTTAATTGATCCCTGAGTATCAGTGTGATCCCAGGGTATCCGATTCTCAAGTTTCCTGATGAAAAATATTGTAATTTATAACCAAGGTTGAGAACCACTGATGTAGGATAAATGCACCAACACTTGGACTGTGATAAAGGTTAAAAGAAAGAATGTACGTAAAGTGCTTAAATAGCATGATACCAGTCACATGTACCAGTGTGATATATTGTAGCTATTATATTTTTTTAAATAGTAGTTGGAGTCAGAATGCTCAGAAAATACAGAAGCAGGCTGCATAAAACTGAGTCCAACATGGAACTCTGAGGCAGTTATTTTATTGTACACAGCCAATTTCATCTATACTGATGCCCTTAACTTTATCTGGAGTCTTTCCCAGTGGATTTGAAAAGAAGTAAAAAATGATTTTAAAAAAAATGTTGGGATCTAAGCTATGCAAAGGTTAGAAGTTTTCTCTCATCTGGAGAATAGAACTCTAATACTAAACTAGCACATCCAAGCCATAGTGGCTGGTGGGGGTGGGTGACTTGTGACAGATGAGGTAAAGTTCTCAAGCTTCATCAGAACAACTCTCTTCTTTCTTTTTAATAGATAGGGGTTTGCATAAGATTTCATATGAGAAAGAACAGTTTTACTGAAAGGAGGACCGGAGGGAGGAAGGGAGAAAAAGAAAGAGCCCTCACTGAACACAGCATGACAAATTTAGGTGAATTTTTAGAGATTTTGAGCTGATGAATTGTGAAGTGGGTTATTAAAAAAAGTTGTGAAAATTTTATTTGATGATAAGATCTTAATTCTTTGGGCCAATTCAGAACAGAGAGATTAGATTGAACTTCTTCAGGTCTATATTATTGTTTTTTTTAATTGATTGATTAGTGGTTAGAAAATATCACTTGTGCTTATTATAATAATTTGTTCTAGAACAGCTCAGAAACTTCAGAGTCCCAAGGGAAATTTAAATATGGTGAAATTGATGTAAAATCAGCAGTATTATGGGCCTTTAAAAAATCTTTTCAGAGGAATGATGAAAGTTATTGATGAAGAATAGTCTCATTAAAGTATAAAAGAAATAAATCAAAGGGAGGCCCAACAGCAACAGCAGTTTGGAAATAAAATAAAAATTGTGCCATGGGGCTGGCTTCTGGGTGATCTTTCCTGGAATCAGTTATGCACACACTTTGAGAAGGAAAGATGCCAGGGGTCAGAAAATCACTAAATTTTCTCAGATGGTTAGATTGGCAGTAACAGCAATGGGATTTGTATAAAATATTATCTTTACTTAAGACAAAAACATTTTACAGTTAAAATAAGGAAAGGATTTAACAATCGGAAAGTTTGAAAAACCTTATTGTTGACATAGAATAAAAAGAATCTTAGAATCGAATCGCCAGTCTATGTCCGATGCAGGATACAGCATGCTTGGGGCTGGTGCATGGGGATGACCCAGAGAGATGTTATGGGGAGGGGAGGTGGGAGGGGGGTTCATATTTGGGAACGCATGTACACCTGTGGTGGATTCATGTCAATGTATGGCAAAACCAATACAGTATTGTAAAGTAAAATAAAGTAAAACTAAAAATTTAAAATAAAAAGAATCTTCTTATAGTTTGCTTTTCTGGAACATAGCTCAGCATGTTCTTTGACAAGTGGTTGGTTTATTAGGATTCTTGTTTGCAAGTAGCTATGGTTTTTCCAGTGGTCATGTATGGATGTGAGAGTTGGACTGTGAAGAAACTTCTGAGCACGGAAATATTGATGCTTTTGAACTGTGGTGTAGGAGAACACTCTTGAGAGTCCCTTGGATTGCAAGGAGATCCAACCAGTCCATTCTGAAGGAGATCAGCCCTGGGTGTTCTTTGGAAGGAATGATTCTGAAGCTGAAGCTCCAGTACTTTGGCCACCTCATGTGAAGAGTTGACTCATTGGAAAAGACTCTGATGCTGGGAGGGATTGGGGGCAGGAGGAGAAGGGGATGACAGAGGATGAGATGGCTGGATGGCATCACTGACTCGATGGACGTGAGTCTGAGTGAACTCCAGGAGATGGTGATGGACAGGGAGGCCTGGCGTGCTGCGATTCATGGGGTCGCAAAGAGTCGGACACGACTGAAGCGACTTAGCAGCAGCAACAGCACACTGTAGTGTGGGCGTCCCAGGTGGCACAGTGGTAAGGAGTCCACCTGCCAGTGCAGGAGGCGCAAGAGACACGGTTTCAATCCCTGGGACAGGAAGATCACCTGGAGAAGGAAGAGGCAACCCTCTCCAGTACTCTTGCCTGGAAAATTCCACAGACAGAGGAACCTGGCGGGCTACAGTCCATAGGGTCGCAAAGAGTCAGACATGACTGAGTGACTGAGCGCCACACCACACAGACATTATGGTGTATACAGAAGTCAAAATAGAGTGTACACTTGAATTTTATATAATGATATAAGCCAGTGTCTTCAATACATTCTTTAAAATGTTCGGTGCATTTGTGTGTGGAATGGTTTTATAATCAATAAGGATGATAGAATTAAAACACTGTAGGTACCATGTTACTAATATCTCAGATACATATGATAATGTATATATATAAAACAACTACAAATAATCTGGCCCATTGATATTTTTGTTATTAAAATCTTGAAGATATTCACTTCCACATGCAGACTATTATAAAAATTCAAACTAATCATTTGTATTCAGAAAATAAAAGAGTGCTTGATTTCTTTTGTCTCAGAAGCAATTATATTTAATATATCCCTAGAGGAGAATTAAGTGGTAAAAAATGTGTTGGGGCTGGTACAGATTTTTGTAATTCCTTGAGAGGCTCCTGTCTCTTTCCAGGCCACTCCAGGCTACAGGCCCAATGTTGCCATGCCCATGTCAGTGCCAAGCTGTCCCACTGAATCATGCCCTCTCTTATAATGCAGAGTCTTAAGGTCCCTCAACTCCTCTGTGCCACCCTCCCCATCCCACCCCAACTGTACCTCCCTTGATTATGAATCTGTGCTGCCGGTACCTTGTGAACATCCCTGCTGCCCAGCTGATGGCATGAAAAGGCCCATCAGGCACCTCAACTTGACAGGAACATGACCAGAGTCTTGGTTGTGGTGAAGCATTGACATCAGTTTCATGACTGCTGTCCTTTACTCTCTCTTGCTGGCATGTGAGATTTGCTGGGATCTGGGCAATTCTGGGGCTTCCCAGGTAACACTAGTGGTAAAGAACCCACCTGCCAATGCAGGAGATATTAGAGATGCAGGTTTAATCTCTGGGTCAGGAAAATCCCCTGAAGGAGGGCATGGCAACCCACTCTAGTATTCTCGCCTAGAGCATCCCATGGACAGAGAAGCGTGGCAGGCTACAGTCCCTAGGGTCGCAGAGTCGGACACGAGTGAAGCAACTTAACACGGGCATTTCTGGATGCTAGAATCTCATCGGCTCTGTAGAGAAGAGAGAATATTACTGAAATGAATACCAAACTCTTAATATAGAGCTTTGGCTTCCCTGGTGGCTCAACGGTAAAGCGTCTGCCTGCAATGCGGGAGACCTGGGTTCGATTCCTGGGTTGGGAAGATCCGTTGGAGAAGGAAATGGCAATCCACTCCAGCACTCTTGCCTGGAAAATCTCATGGATGGAGGAGCCTGATAGGCTACAGTTCATGGGGTCGCAAAGAGTCAGACACGACTGAGTGACTTCACTTCACTTCATGTGCAAGTCTATTATTATCCCCATTTTACATGAGAGAAAATGAAGGGTCAAAGAGGTGGTGCTATGTATCATTTATCTGTTCTGCATAACTACTCATACTGGTGGATTAACAAACACTCTGTTTATTTGCTCATGATTCAGTGGGTTGGTATTTTTAGCCTGGCTTGCTGGGCAATTTTTTGCTAGTCTCACCTGGGCTTTTCAGGTAGCACTAGTGGTAAATAATCCTCCTGCCAATGCAGGAAATGCAAGAGATGGGTTTGATCTCTGCGTGGGGAAGATCCCCTGGAGTAGGAAATGACAACCCACTCCATTATTTTGGCCTGGGAAATCCCATGGACAGAGGAGCTTGGCGGGCTACAGTCCATGGGGTCATAGTGTCAGATATGACTGAGTGACTGAGCACACACCTGGGGTCACTCATAAGACTCCAGTCCTCTAGTAGCCTAATGGAGGCTCACTGTTTAGATGGCCTCAGTAGAGACCGGTCATCTCTGGCCATGCAGTTGCCTTATCCAGTAGGATAACTCAGAACTCCTTGTGCAGAAGCATCACGTTTTAGGAGAGTGAGAGCAGAAGCTTGAAGACTCCTTGAGACCAGGACTGGAAGTTGTGCAGATGTCACTTCTATGATAAAGCAAGTCACAGCACCGCCTAGATTCAAAGAATGAAGAAATAGAGATCTCTCGACTTGATGAGGGAAGTGGCATAGTCACATTGCTAAGGGTGGGTGCAGGGAGTTGCAGAGAGTCATGGAAGAAATCTGTAGCTTTTTATTTTTGTTTTTTTACAATTAGTCATCATCACATTAAATAAATTGCCCAAACTCATATAGGTAGGAATTGATGGTTCCAGGATCTGAAGGTATCTGCTTCAGTGTTGAGGTTTTAACATAGTGGCTGTACTGGAAGAGGCAGTTTCTACAACGCGTTATTCTTCATCATCTGCTTGTGCACCATTTGCCTATGGTATTGGCCGGCACAGTTTGACCCCCTAGACATCAGATACTGTTTTGGGACCTGGAGGACACATTTCCTGAAATGAAACAATTGCCGTCATCTTTTATTTAACTTATATGCAGAGTACATCATGAGAAACGCTGGACTGGAAGAAACACAAGCTGGAATCAAAATTGCAGGGGGAAATATCAATAACCTCAGATATGCAGATGACACCACCCTTATGGCAGAAAGTGAAGAGGAACTAAAGAGCTTCTTGATGAAAGTGGAAAAGGAGAGTGAAAAAGTTGGCTTAAAGCTCAACATTCAGAAAACAAAGATCATGGCATCCGGTCCCATCACTTCATGGGAAATAGATGGGGAAGCAGTGTCAGACTTTATTTTTGGGGGCTCCAAAATCACTGCAGATGGTGACTGCAGCCATGAAATTAAAAGACGCTTACTCCTTGGAAGAAAAGTGTGACCAACCTAGATAGCATATTCAAAAGCAGAGACATTACTTTGCCAACTAAGGTCCGTCTAGTCAAGGCTATGATTTTTCCAGTGGTCATGTATGGATGTGAGAGTTGGACTGTGAAGAAGGCTGAGTGCCGAAGAGTTGATGCTTTTGAACTGCGGTGTTGGAGAAGACTTGAGAGTCACTTGGACTGCAAGGAGATCCAGCCAGTCCATTCTGAAGGAGATCAGCCCTGGGATTTCTTTGGAAGGAATGATGCTAACGCTGAAACTCCAGTACTTTGGCCACCTCATGTGAAGAGCTGACCCATTGGAAAAGACTCTGATGCTGGGAGGGATTGGGGGCAGGAGGAGAAGGGGACAACAGAGGATGAGATGGCTGGATGGCATCACTGACTTGATGGACATGAGTCTGAGTGAACTCTGGGAGTTGGTGATAGACAGGGAGGCCTGGCGTGCTGCAATTCATGGGGTCGCAAAGAGTCGGACACAACTGAGTGACTGAACTGAACTGAACTTTCCTCAGAAACCTTGATGAGAAGTTGTTGTTCAGTTGCTCAGTCATGTCCCACTCTTTGCCACCCCATGGATTGCAGTATACCAGGCTTCCCTGTCCCTTACCATCTCCTGGAGCTTGCTCAAACTCATGTTCATGAAAACTCATGCTTAAACTCCTGCAAAATGATGCTCAGTAGCTCTTCCCACCAGTCCACTAATAATTGGACTACTAATACACACACAGAGTCCATACTAATTGAGATACAGAAGGAATTGTCAGGTTAATCTACAGATGAAACCCCATGCTTGACTTTTTAAAACTTTCCTGCAATATCCACAGATAATAAAGGACTTCTTTTTATGAGGAGGAATTTTATTGAATCAAACTGTAGTGTTAGTATCAATATGAAACTGATCCAAGCAGGGATTGTCTTAAGTGGACTCTGAGAAAGAAATAGTAGTAAATTCATTTTAAGGGAACAGTTTTACTTTCTTTGCAAGAACAGTGATGGAGGCTTAGAAATTAGCACTGATCTAGTGCTAAGCAAAGTAAGTGAGACTTAATGAAATAAAATAACACTTTGAGTAAGATGTAGATCCTGTTGAAAATTTCAAATTACCTATAAATAGAATCATTAAGTTTAAAATGTAGATCTTCACACTGTGTCTGCAGGATGCTAAAAGAGCTGGTAAATTCAGCCAGCACATTATTCAAATTAGATTTGCAGTGTTGGAGAAATAACATATCTAAACTTTATGACTTTGAAGACACAATTTATTTGAGTATATATATATATATAGATATAAGCCCTGGTGGCTTAGACGGTAAAGCGTCTGGCTGCAATGCGGGAGACCCGGGTTCGATCCCTGGGTCAGGAAGATCTCCTGAAGAAGGAAATGGCAACCCACTCCAGTACTCTGGCCTGGAAAATTCCATGGACAGAGGAGCCTTGTAGGCTACAGTCCATGGGGTCGCAAAGAGTCGGACACGACTGAGCAACTTCACTTCTTCTGTATGAGATGTATATATATATATATATATATATGCTTCCAGGTGGCACTAGTGGTCAAGAACCCAGCTGCCAATGCAAGAGACATAAGAGACACATGTTTGATACCTGCATCAGGAAGATCCCCTGGAGGAGGGCATGGCAAACCTACTCTGCCTAAAGAATCCCATGGACAGAGGAGCCAGGTATGGGCTACAGTCCATAGGGTCGCAAGAGTCAGACATGACTGAAGCGACTTAGCAAGCAAGCATACGTGTGTGTGTGTGTGTGTGTGTGTGTGTGTGTGTGTGTGTGTGTGTGTGTGTATTTGGTGTCTTTCACTAGAATGGGCTCCCCTGGTGGTTCAGACAGTGAGGAATCCACCTACAATACAGGAGACCTGGATTCAATCCCTGGATCCAGAAGATCCCCTGGAGAAAGGCATGACAACCCACTCCAGTATTCTTTCCTAGAGAATTCTGTGCACAGTGGAACCTGGCTACAGTCCATGGGGTCGCAAAGAATCAGACACTACTGAGCGACTAATGCTTTCACTAGAATGTAAGTTACATAAGGTCAAAATTTTCATCTGTCTTGTTTATCCATCACTTAGTTTGTTGCCCAGCAATAAAAGGTTCTTGATATCATGTAAGAGGTTATCAATAAATATTTTTAATGAATTTATATAATCTTATCTATCATTGCACTGATGTTTGAGGCTTTTAAGGAATAAGTTGTATTTATTTTTGTGATGTGCAGAAGAATGAGATTGCATTGACTTTTGGTTTTTCGGTCGCAATGAGCAAAGATTCAGTTTACCTCAAATAATTGGAGTTTTGGTGAGGCTGTTTTTCAGCAATAAAGGAAAAGGGCTTCTGTGTTGAATTTAAGGATGGTGACAGGTAGATCTCATGGAAACTGAAGTTGGACCCAAAGAGGCAGCTGTATGGAACACCCCATGAGAAGTCATGAATCTCCAGAGCTTAGCCGCAAATGTGACTTTGCTTCCCTTCAGCAATTGAAAGGCCTGCTGTTTAAATCTGATTACTTTTTACTACCACAGTGTTTAATCTTTGGTTTATTAAGTCTTTCTACTGTCTCATATCTTCTGCCTTCTGCTTTACTCTTAGTAGCCTGAATAAATCTAGTGTTCTAGGTAGCCCAGGCTAGGTACTGCATCACATTCTAAGAAACAGTCCAGTAACCAACACTCACGTAAAATAATTTAAAATTTTACTTGTATACTTCAAAATATTTTAAGGTTTTAGCTCACTTTTCACAAGGTTATTTCTTAAAACCCCTTTCTTCTCTTCCACTCAGGTGTTTTCTGTCACAATTTGTCATGTCCCACAAGACTCTTCTCAACCTGCAAGTCTCAGGTGTCTTTTCAGGCCGTCTGTACTTCAGACACAATGTTGCCATGTTGTATTAATGCAAAACCCTCCCACTGACTCTTGCCCTCCTCCTTGGTAATCCTGGACCTCTAGACTCCTCAACTCCTTTGTGCTACACTCCCCATCCTTCCTCAAGAGAAGCTCCCTTGATTACATTCCAGTTGAGTATATTCCAGTTATCTTGAGTATGTTCCACCTATACTGTGGACATTCTTGCTCTTTAGGTCCTTTCCTTTCTCCAGCCTGGTCAGTCTTTTCTCTTCTCTTCTTTCTTCGCTGTGCTCTTATTCCTGTTCTTTTTTTTTTCTTCTCTCTCTCCACCTCTTCCTTTTCCTCTGTCCCTTTCCTTCTCCCATTTCCTCTCTCTACCCTTTAAATCTCAGTCTTATTCACGCAAATACCCCATCCTAATATCTACCCTCCCCCCACCCATTTATTAACACAATCTGGTTAATAAAATGGCCTCTAGAGGGAAATATCTAGCAAATATTTTCCTTAGTTAAGGAGTGAAGTGTTGAAGAGAGAACAAAGCTAGGAAAACTCATCCTATTCTATTTATTCATCTTTAGGTTTTCTATTTCTTCAAAATCCTGTGGTCTCCACTCTTGCTTATGTCTTTTCTGTGTATCTTCTGTCTTCATTTGACACTGTATCTTTATTTAATTTACTACATCTTAGCCCAAAGAGAAGCTTTGATTTGGAGCACAATATGCTTTGACATTGGGCCCAATATCCAGTCAGCAAAGGGCTGTGGGAGAAGGGGCAAGGTTATGAGACCCACACAGGGCATCTCCTTCGGCAGACTTGGAGAGAAAGGGTAGTGCCGTGCTGTGGCAAGATTGACACCTGAAGCAGGATGTAGTTTGGGCTCCTTCCTTGGGAAATTCCTGGAGGCTGCAGAGTACACTAGGCTTGTGTGGACTTCAAAGAGGTTAATTGACTAATTTCTTTCCTTTAAATTTGTCTATGACATTCTCAAGTCTTTGGAAGAACTGTTCTCTGTGATGATTTGCAGAGTTATTTCAATAATTATGATGGGAATTTCATGGGATAAGTATAAACCTTGGTGAGTTATCTAAATTGGATTTGCTTTTTATCCTTGACAGACTTCTCTTTAAATAGTCTTTATTGTAGTAGACATTCCAGAGAAAGATTTTCTCTTTAGTTAAAGCATCTCTATATATGTTCCCCATTTTTTCTCTCCTTGGAAAAAGGTATATAGTAAAAACAAAACAAAACAAAAAATCTTTAATCAAGGAAAGGAACTGGGGGAAAACTACACCTGCATTTTTCTATTATTGTCAAAAACTCTCGACTTATAGATGTTACTGACACATGGGAGGCTGACTCTATGAAACTGGGATTTGGTTATCTTCCATTAAAAACTTGAAGAAAATCTAACAGGAAAAAAAAAAATTTAAGTTAGAGGAATATGAGCCAAAATAGTATAGTGAGCTGTTTGGGTTCCATGTGACTTTTACGTATCTTTTCAAGATGTTTCAGTTCTATGTAGTAGCAATGTAGAGAATTGACAACAACTGAAGTTTCTGATGTCAATGAAACATGGCTGCTTCATTGATAACTGGAAGATATCTTATTCTGGGAAGAATAGTACTGGTTCCTTTTAATTTGAAATTCTGTGGAGGGAGGAAGGGCTGCTCTTTGGCTGAAACAGTTCCTCCAGCACAAGTCATTAGGTCAAGTGGTCATAGGACCTGCTTGTGGCCCAGTTACCTTGGTAACACAAATATTTGAAATGGAAAGTAATGCTGCCTAGGATCAAAAGGGAACTTCTTCAATAAACTGTGTACTTTTCATGAATGCTTCACACGCAATGATCCCATAGTCTTACAAAAACTGTTGCATTAGAAACGCTAGTATTCCAGGTCAGTATGCCAATGCGAGGCTTTTGTAGTTGTAATTTTGTTTCTCAAACTGGCCACTTTTAAAATGTAGACATTAAACATAGATGTCTGCAAAAAATAATAAAATAAAAATTATGTGCTTTTCTTATTATTTGGGCTTAAATAATGCTTTCCTTGCTTGTTGGGCTTAAAGCTCAACATTCAGAAAACTAAGATCATGGCATCTGGTCCCATCACTTCATGGCAAATAAATGGGGAAACAGTGGAAACAGTGATAGACTTTGTTTTGGGGGGCTCCAAAACCACTGCAGATGTTGACTGCAGCCATGAAATTAAGACTGTTACTCCTTGGAAGAAAAGTTATGACCAACCTTGACAGCATACTAAAAAGCAGAGACATTACTTTGCCAACAAAGGTCCATCTAGTCAAGGCTGTGCTTTGTCCAGTGGTCATATATGGATATGAGAGTTGGACCATAAGGAAAGCTAAGCGCCGAAGGACTGATGCTTTTGAACTGTGGTGTTGGAGGACTCTTGAGAGTCCCTTGGACTGCAAGGAGATCCAGCCAGTCCATCCTAAAGGAAATCAGTCCTGAATATTCATTGGAAGGACTCATGGTGAAGCTGAAGCTCCAATACTTTGGCCACCTGATGTGAAGACCTGACTCATTTGAAAAGACCCTGATGCTGGGAAAGATTGAGGGCAGGAGAAGGGGATGACAGAGGATGAGATGGTTGGATGGCATCACCAACTCAGTGAACATGAGTTTGGGTAAACTCCAGGAGTTGGTGATGGACAGGGAGGCCTGGTGTGCTGCAATCCATGGGGTCACAAAGAGTAGGACATGACTGAGTGACTGAACTGAACTGAACTTTCTATTTAGAGTCTAGGCAATAGACCTGTAGCATTGTATCACCTGAAATCTTCTGAGAAATGCAGTCTAGATTCTGTTCCAGACCTAATGAATCAGAATGTGCATTTTAACAAGATCCAAATTCACAAGGAAGTTTGAGACCCATAGGTTTCAAATACACTATTGATCTCTAATGCACCATTCCTCCGTTTTACTTTGGGACAGATTATTTTCCCTGATGGTAATAGGCCACCACTAAGCATTTTTCATTAGCAAACAGACAGGCTAAATATTTCTCTTTGATTGTCTATTATACCACGGAAGCAGTTACTATAGTAACCAGGACTTATGCTATTACAGCTCATTTTTCCAAGTCATCATTATACCAAGGTTGTGTGGAATTTAATACACAGTCAATTTTATTTGTCTGTCTGATTTGTTGATGGCCAAAATCCACCTGAAGCAAATTAAATGGGGGAAAATTTCCTCAAAGTAAATAAGCTTTTATGAAACTGTTCACTCTAGTTTCCAGCAATTATAATTTTCCTTAGTAAATCTCTAGGTTATTGAGTGCTTTTTCGCCTTTCTGTAGCCTAAACCTGCATTTGCAGAGTAAAATCTGTGGAATGTCATTGTCAAAGTACATTATTTGAATAGATTTTTATATAATTTTTCCTTGGTTCATTTATTCATTCACTTACTGATTCACCTAATATTTTTTGAATCCCTAGTTTATGCTAGTCATTATACTGAACTCAAATACAAGGGTGAACAGTATACAATTTATGTTGTGTAAGATTTTGAGGAAAGAGCAATTTTCCTGAAAAATGTGAGTAGTCTGTATTCTTGAAGTTTAGCATGCAAAGAGAAAGTGGTGAGAGATGAAGCTGGAGAGGAAAAGAAAATCATGAAGAGCTATACGAAGTAGTTTGAACTTTATTCTGAAGCAGAGACATCTCTTCTGGAGCAGTGACATCTCTTCTGGAGCAGTGAATTTCAAACTCGAAGTTGAAACCTGTTAATTAGTCATTTGTGCATCAGGATTAGCAATTTTTGAAAAAAGCTGAAATAGAATAGAGAATTTCAAAGAGCATTTACATAGTAAAATTTCGGTTGTTTGTGTATGTATAAGTATAATCATATATGTATACACACATGTAGTAAGAAATTTCACGTCTGTGTGACTAACGTAAAGATATTTCCTATTGTAGGTCATGGTCAAAACTGCTACTGTAAAGGAGATCAAGTTAGAGCAAGTACAGTTTCCCACAAGCAAACCAAACCCATCAGCACTCAGCAGCATCATGGTTATGTTCCATCGCTACACGTGGCAATACTCTGTCAGCCAACTCTCAGAATTGAAGTATTAAACTGGAGGAATTGAAACCTCTATGAAACACAGTTAATTTTTAAAAATTGGTTGATTTGGGTTGCTAATAAAGTAGAAGTTTGTATTCATCTTGGAACGTGTGAGTGTGGAATTGTTGTTCAGTTGCTCAGTCGTGCCCAACTCTTGGCAACCCCATGGACTGCAGCACACCAGGCTTCCCTGTCCTTCACCATCTCATGGAGCTTGCTCAAACTCATGTCCATCAAGTCACTGATGCCATCCAACCATCTCATCCTCTGTTGTCCCCTTCTCCTCTGGCCTTCAATCTTTCCCAGCATCAGGGTCTTTTTCCAATGACTCAGTTCTTCGCATCAGGTGGCCAAAATATTGGAGCTTCAGCTTCACCATCAGTTCTTCCAATGAATATTCAGGACTGATTTCCTTTAGGATTGGCTGGTTTTATCTCCTTGCGGTCCAAGGAGATAAAGACTCTCAAGAATCTCCTCCAACAGCACAGTTCAAAAGTGTCAATTCTTCGGTGCTCAGCCTCCTTTATGGTCCAACTCTCACATCCATACATGACTACTGGAAAAAACAGAGCTTAGACTATACAGACCTTTGCTGGCAAAGTGATGTCTCTGCTTTTTAGTACATTGTCTAGGTTTGTCCTAGCTTTTCTTCTAAAGAGCAAACAAGCGTGGAATAGACCGTGACAAAGGCAAAGAGATGAGATGAGATTGAGATGAGATTATGCCAAAAGATACAAGTGGTGGCTGCATGGAAAAATGGCTATCTTACATGGTCTTTGGCCTCAGGCCACCTAGCTCTCTGACTATTTTTATTACTGCAGTAAAATCAGAGCTGTTCCTAGAAAAACAAAAATACGGTGTGTGTGTGTACGTGTGTGTTTGTGTGTGCTCAGTCGCTCAGTTTTGTCCATCTGTTTGTGACCCCATGGACTGTAGCCTGCCAGGCTCCTCTGTCCATGGAATTTACCAGGCAAGATTACTGTAGTGGGTTGCCATGCCCTCCTCCAGGGGATCATCTTGACCCAGGGATCAAACCTGTGTCTCCTGCACTGGCAGGCGTGTTCTTACCACTAGCATCACCTAGGAAACCCAGAAGGCATTAAACAGGGGCAAAGAAAAGAGAGAGCAGAGGCGAGCAGAGATAGACTTTCATGATGTCGCAGACCTGCAGAAGTCAATGAGAGCAGGGTAGGGAAAGAGTTGAAAGACAAGCACGTTAGCCAGGGTTCTGCTGGGAAATGGAACCAATAGTACATGTGTGTATGTATGATCTATTGTGTAGAATTGACACACAGTTATGCAGGCTGAGAAGTCCAACAGTCTGTTGTCTGTAAGTCAGAGACCAAGAAAGCACGTGGTGCTGGTAGTTTAAAAGCCAGAGGGCCACAGAAGCAACATTGCAGATTTCAGTCTGAATCTGAAGGCCTGAGAACCAGGGGTCTTGAGGACAGAAGAGCAGTTTCTCAGCTCAAGCAGTCAGGCAGAAAAAAAATTCATCCTTCCTCCAGCCTTTTGTCTATTTAGGCCCTCAAAAGACAGATATGCCCAACCACACTGGAAAGGGCCATTTGCTTTACTCAGTTCATCAATTCAAATAATAATCACCTCTGGAAACACCCTCAAGTAATGTTTAACACACCCAGACACACCCAAAAGTAATGTTTAACCAGACATCTGGGCACCCCATGGTCATTCAAGTTGACACATAAAGTATCACAGAGTACTGACTAGACTTCCATGTGCTATACAGCAGGTCCTTGTGAGGTGATAGATGTTAACTGTATTGATTGCGGTAATCATTTTGTAATATATACTTGTTTCAAGTCATGTTTTACACCTTAAACTAATGCAAGGTTATATGCCAATTTTATCTCAGTGAAACTGGGGGAAAAAAGAAAAATTATAAGTCCACTTCCCATTTTCTTTTCTTTCTATTTTGAACATTGCTTAGTGTCTAAGCCCACACCAGTGCTACAGTGTTTATTGAAAAGACTTTTTAGGATATCTAAATATTGTATTTGGAAAGCCCCTCATTTCTTTGACCTTCTCTTTCAGAGCTGATTTAGCTGTGTAAGAGCCTTTATTTTTCCATAAGCATTTAAAAATAAGTTTGTGTGTACTAAGTTGCTTCAGTTGTGTCCAACTCTTTGCGACCCTGTAGATCATAGCTCACCAGGCTCCTCTGTCCATAGGATTCTCCAGGCAAGAATACTGGAATGGGTTGCTGTGCCCTCCTCCAAGGGATCTTCCTGACCCAGAGATCGAACCTGTATCTCTTATGTCTTCTGCCTTAGTAGGCAGATTCTTTACCACTAGTGCTACCTGGGAAGCCCCGCAAAAATGTTTGTTCCCCTGGAATTTTGATTGGTATTGTATTCAATTTATGTGTCATTTTGGAGATAATTGGCATTTTTATGATAAGTCACTGTGCAATATTAAGTCGTGTTAATTCTATGTGATGAAACAGAATAGTGGTCCTTCAAAGATGTCTATGTCCTAATCCTTACAGACTGTGATTATGTTACTTTACTTGGCAAAAGGGATTTTGCTGATGTGACCAAGTTGAGGATCCGGAGCTGGGGAGATCATCCTGTATTATCTGGCTGGACTTTCTTAATCACAAGGGTATGTATAGTCAGGAGTGTCAGAAGCAGAGAAGGAGATGGGGCAACTGTGTCACAGGCCAGAATAATGCAGAACTTTGAGTCAAGGAATGGAGGCAATCTCTAGACACTGGAAAAGGTGAGGAAACAAATTCTTTTCTAGAGCCTTCAGAAGGAATGCAACCCTGCAGACCCATTTAAACACCTGACTTCCAGAACTGTAAGGTATAAATGTGTGTTCTTTTAAACCACTAAGATTGTGGTAATTTGTTGTACCAGCAGTAGAGAACTAATAATATCACCCTTTGCATATAGGATAATTCTATTTATTTAGGTATTATTGAGTGTTATTCCTTCCAAGCAGAAACCTGGTATGTTAGGTATTGGATGGACATGGGACAGGGATGTTTAGGATCCTTCTCAGCTCTAGGATTGGATTTCATTAATTTAGGTCACTATTTTAAATTTCATTCTCCTTGTCCATGATGAGTTATAAAATGGGCATACAACCCATTTTGGCCATCGGGGGCTGGGGGGTAGTCTAAGATTTTCCTCACTTTCATAAAGAGTTTGAGAAAAGTATATATTTTCCTTTCCTCTCTTGGCTTTTGAATATTGTTTGAGTTGCAGTGCTTGGAGATAGTGTAGTCATCTTATTTGCACAAAGGTAGCATGCTAAGAACAAAAGCAGAGCCATGCTAAGGAGGATGAAGTAATCCAAAGGAGAGAATGCCAGTCCATGGTGAGATCATTCAGCTGTAGAATTTACTGCCCCATTATTGCTCTACCTTTGGAATCGCTTTCATGTGAAGTAGTACATCTCCCTTATTGTTTCAGCCAGTTGAGATGAATTTTCTTTTATTTGCAGTCCAAAACATCCTAATTAACATACAGAACAAACAAATAATGCATGCAGAAATATAAAGAAAATAAAATTTATGTATTTCAAATCCAGAGGTAATTATAACGAGAATTTTAGTGTGTTACACTTTAGTTTTCCCCTGAATATACTTTTAGCAAAACAGAAACTCCAGTGTTTGAGAGTATGTGTGTGTATGTGTATCTCTAAATGTATATATCACTTGCTTACTGCTTGATTTCAGTTAGTTTTCATTTTAAATCATCCATTGAAAGATGGCTTAATAATTTACATTATATTGACACAAAAATTATTTACTCATACAGCTGTTTTTTGCGTTACGTTAAATTAATTTGACATTGTTTTATGTTTGGTGATCAACTGAGTACATAAATTACATGAATGTTTAATATTTTTATTAAGCTTTTCTTGGATGAACACTTTATAATGCACTTTTTTTGCATGATAACCTTTACATTCAAGAATTTTTTCCCTAATACCTAACCTGGGTTTCTGTATTTCTTTCCTTATATACAAAAAAAAAAGGAAAGGAAAGAAAGAAAAATCCCTCCTTCATTGTTTGATAGTAAGTTATTTTAACATTTTAGCGTAATGAAGCCACATTGTTTCTGCTTTCTGTTTTACTACCCTGATGTTTAACCTGGGCTTATTTTATTCTATTATTTGAAAATCTGACTATTGCCGTTAATGGAAAGTAAAAAGCCAATTCAGTTACTTTTTAAAAATAGTATTTGTACCTATTAGAGTAATGCAAATAAAAATGAAACTACCAGAAGAGATATAATTTTACTTCGGTCTACTTGTTTTTTCTAGCACAAATATACATGCAGAAGTTTCTTCTTCTAGAATAATTGAAGGAAGCACTCTGAGCAGGACTGCAGAACTAGTACCAACTTGGCTCCACAGGGAAAAACCTCAGAGTCCTGCAATTTGTGTGACCTCTAGAGGAAGCCCACTCATCCTAAATCAAAGTCTTTCTGAGGACAACTCCAGCTCATGCACACAGAGAAGCCAGAAGTCTTTCATGTTGCTCCATTCTTAAATGTGTAAAGGCAACCAAGGATTGTTAGGCAGTTGAAGAAAGTTTGCAGAATAAAAGGGAATAAGACAAGGCAATGGCACCCACTCCAGTACTCTTGCCTGGAAAATCCCATGGACTGAGGAACTTGGTGGGCTGCAGTCCATGGAATCACTAAGAGTCGGACACAACTGAGTGACTTCACTTTCACTTTTCACTTTCATGCATTGGAGAAGGAAATGGCAGCCCACTCCAGTGTTCTTGTCTGGAGAATCCCAGGGATGGGGCAGCCTGGTGGACTGCCATCTATGGGGTCGCACAGAGTTGGACATGACTGATGCAACTTAGCAGCAGCAGCAGCAGAACATCAAAATCGCAGATATTTTGAACAGCATGCCTAGTGTCCACAAAGGGATGTGTGTACAGACTGTTGCTGACATTAATAAAAGAAACCACACCATTTCACACATTCTCATGACTTCCTAGGTAGTTCAGCTGGTAAAGAACCCCAGTTCAATTCCTGGAGTGGTAAGTTCCCCTAGAGAAGGGATAGGCTACCCATTTCAGTACTCTTGGGCTTCCCTGGTGGCTCAGCTGGTAAAGGATCTGCCTGCAGTACAGGAGACTGGGTTCAATCTCTGGGTTGGGAAGATTCCCTGAAGGAGGGCATGGCAACCCACTCCAATATTCTTGTCTAGAGAATCCCCTTGGACAGAGAAGCCTGGCAGGCTAGTCCATGGGGTCACAAAGAGTCAGACACGATCTAGCAACGAAGCACATCACACATTCTTTGCAACTGAGCCGTTCTTTGCAATCATTAGTTTTGAAAAGGAGACTCACTTTGCAAAGAGGTCACTGGAAAAGAGATTGAATTCTTTAATTGCATGACGAGAAATTAACAAGTACTGAAGTTGTTCAGAATATTAGTCTGAAAAGTTTAATCACAGTTGTAACCAGAAGGTATTCAATTAAACCACTAGATACTGCTTGCTAAAAATTATTTGTGGATTCTGCAAATACACTGATAATCATTATCTTTGAACTTGGCTGCCAGATATTTCTTATAGCATCATGCAATAAGACTAGAGGAGAGTAAGTAAAGCTTTATTCTGAAATTTTTCATCCTAAAATATCACCTATCTCCCCTTGAAGATTCATTCAGGAGTCTTCACCTGAGCACAGAGGTGATATTTAAAAAAAAAAAAAAAACTGACAGCTTCTGAATTTTATAGTTTGCTTGAAATTGCACCTTTGCACCCCAACTTACCCATGATATCATTCTCCACAACCAATGACAATGATTACACAGCAACCCTCCTCGCCTGTCAACTTTCGTCAAATTTCCAGTCTGTTCCTTTCTTCATGGGTAACAGGTCATCCCATTGTCCTGTTTTGTTGCAAATTATACCTGAATTTTTCTCACATATTCATTAATTTCTGTGTGCTGGTTGCTATAACTTGTTGGAAAAAAATACTCATGATGTACCATGAAAATGCTGCACACAGAACAACATGCACACAAAGAATTAGATAAGAACATTCTAATTGCTTTTGCAGTTGGAAGCAATATTTTCAGCACTTTTGCATGCTTTAGTTACACTTAAGGAATTCTGCTGGAAGTTTAATTTGGAATTCTAAATAATAGGGAGTAGGCTCCGAGTGCACATTTTCACACAGAATGTACCATTTTCATGAATGAGTTACTGATGATAAGTGGGAGGTGTCTTGATTTAAGAAGATATTGACTTCATAATTCAAGAACAAGCATTTCTGAAAAGAAACAATTTGAGAATAAGAAAAGCTCTTAAAAGTGAAAATATGATTATTGAATTTATATATAAGAATTGGAAGATAAAGACAAGAAAATTTTTATAATGCGGACCAAAAGGACAAAGAGAATTTATAAGGTAAAAAATATGTATAAACAAAAGATATTCAACATGGGGGATATACCTAGGAATTCTAAAATCTGATTAATAAGAGTTTCAACCCCCCCCCAATGAACAAAACAGAGATAAAACACAGAGATAATGGAGTCAAAAGTCTCCAAATTCAAAAAAGCACACAAAGAGCAGAAGAATAAATGGGCCATGCTTCAACACATATCCCCATAACATTTCAGAATCCAATTACAAAGAGATCAATAAAAGCTTCCAAATAGTAACCAGGGTACTCATAAGGGAGAAAAAGTCAGTCTGATGGTATAAATATGTTAACACCAAAAGTGGATGTTAGAGATCAATAAAGCAAGATTTTCAAGATTCCAAAGGAAGATGATATTGAACTTAAGTCAGATTATAGCCACTTTCTGATAAGCAAGAACTTACTTTAAACTCATTATTTTGAAGAAGTTATGTGAAAAAAATTCATGCAAAATGAAGATGATATGCAAGAATTAAGTAGCAATGAAATAAAAGGAACAGTGGAGAAGGTATCCATTCTAAATGAATTTCAAAATTATGGCTGTAGAACAATCTTAAATAAATAAAGAGCTGCAGTCATCAAAATTGGAAATAGTGTTCTAGGGGAAAGTTTTAAAAGAAAAAATGTTAGAAAAATAGATAACAAATAAGGACCTACTATATAGCAGAGAGAATTCTACTCACTACTCTAATATCCTATATGGAAGAGAATCTTACCTGAAACTAACATAACATTGTAAATCAACTGTGTGCCAATAACATCTTTATAAAAAGAAAGAAAAAGAAAAAAAAATGCTAGAATTGATTCCAGGTAGTGAATATACTATGTGAAAAGTTGAGGTGTAATAGTAAAAATGATGATGATGATGATGATGACAACAATCAATGTAGCTAACACTCATGAATGCTATTCCACTGGTGCTAGAGATTATTTTAAACACACTGTATATATGATTTCACTTAATCCTCTAAGAGTCCTCTGAAACAAGTAGTGTTTCATCATTTGCATTTTATAGATAAGAAAATCCAAGACACAATGAAGAAAGGTCATGTCTTTGGGGTTTCCCTGGTGGCTCAAATGGTAAAGAATCTGCCTGCCATGCAGGAGCTTGGGTTCGATCCCTGGGTTGGAAAGATCCCCTAGAGAAGGGAATGGCAACCCTCTAAAGTATTCTTGCCTGGAGAATCCCATGAACATAGGAGCCTGGTAGGCTACAGTCCATGGAGTCTCAAAGATTTGGACACACAATTAAAGTGAAAGTGAAAGAAAGTGAAAGTGAAAGTAAGTGAAGTCGCTCAGTCGGGTCCAACTCTTTGCGACCCTGTGGACTATAGCCCACCAGGCTCCTCTGTCCATGGGATTCTCCAGGCAAGAATACTGGAGCGGGTTGCCATTTCCTTCTCCAGGGGAATCTTCCCAACTCAGGGCTTGAACCTGGGTCTTCCACATTATAGGCAGATTCTTTACTGTCTGAACCACCAGGGAAGTGACGGACACACAGTTAACTACTGATTAACTTAAGATTCAATGCCAGGCAGTCTAATTCCAGAAGGTGAAGTGAAAATGAAAGAGTGAAAAGTGAGAGTCATGTCCGACTCTTTGCAACCCCATGGAATGTACAGTCCATGAAATTCTCCAGGCCAGAATACTGGAGGGGGTAGCCTTTCTCTTCTCCGGTGGATCTTCCCAACCCAGGGATTAAACCCAGAAGGAAATGGCAACCCACTCCAGTACTCTTGCCTGGAAAATTCCATGGATAGAGGAGCCTGGTGGGCTACAGTCCATGGGGTTGCAGAGTCAAACACGACTGAGTGACTTGACTTCTTCTTCTCCCACATTGCAGGCAGATTCTTCACCAGCTCAGCCACAAGAGAAACCCCTAATTCCAGAGCTCATACTCTAAACTACTGTACCGTGCTGAAGAAGGTGCATGTTTCTTCTTCAAACTAGAAAAAAAAAGAAAAAAAGAAATGCAGGGAAAAAAAGAAAACTCTAGGAAAAATGAAATAAATGAAAATGCTCTACAAAAGAGCACAGCCTTGATCAAAAACACATTAAATTATGGCATACTTTAGGGCAGTAAGTAAATTCACAAGGATCATGACTATAGAATCAGAGAAAGAGAAATGTATGTAGAGCATACCTACTGGCTTTGTACTTAAAATATTTAAATAGTCATACTGATGAAAATGCTGTTTATAGTTTTAATCTTTCATAATTAAAAAGTGGGCCAAGTGCAGAAGATTTAACATGGCTATCAAACAGAATGAAAAGCTATTAGTCTCGATAAAGTACACGTAAAGGTATGGCTGATAGAAGTTATAGGGAGGAAGAGAGGAAGAAAAGGAGGAAGGAGGTGATGCGAGGAGGTGAGGTATTATCATCTTACAAAGTGAGGGGCAAGATAAACTGTTGGAAGCTGAGAAACCAAGGAATAGCATGTTACGTATATTACTTCATGAGTCAAAGATAGGGGAAAACACATACTTGAATTTAGGAAGCACACTTCTCAAAATCTTTTCAAAGAAATTATTGAAGAAAGTGTTTTAACTATAAGAAAACTAAAAGGAGAAGCAGACCTAGGAGGTGATTAAAGTGAACTAACAGCCCATCTTTCCTAGAAGAAAGTCAATACAGACCATCTAAAATCAGTAAATCAAAAACCAAAAGCAGTTAGATTAGAGATGTCAAGGCGCCTGACAGAAGAGTGCAGCGCAAGCAGATGTTGGAAGTAAGACATCAGGTGAGTGAGGGTGGGAGAGATCCATTCTTTTTTATTGTAGCCCTTTTGATTTAGAAACATTTGCTCATAATTCTTTGACTAAAAAAGATATTCTTAAAAGGAAGAGACACAGTTAGTTTGCACCCACACAGCTGCCCTTACCCCCAAAAAAAATCTCCCGGCCCAGATGGTTTCACTGGAGAATTCTGCCAAATATACAAAGAAGAATTACTACTTTTACACAAACTCTTCCTGAAAATAGAATAAGAAAGAACATTTCCTAAACCATTTTCTGAGGCATTTTTTCCTCTGGTAAATAAACTAGACAAAGACAGTACAATAAAAAGAGAACTGTAAACCAGTGTCTCTCACAAACTTAAACATAAAAATGCTCAGTATATCAGCAGACAGAATCCAACAGTGTATAGTAAAGATTATACACATGATCAAGTGGGGTTTATCCCAGGTCTGAAGTGTGACTCAGCATTCAAAAATCAATGCAATCCGCCATATCAACAAACTAAAGAAGAAAAGTTGTAGAAGCATAGCAAATGACACACCAAAAACATTTGACAAAATCCAACATACATTTAGATAAAAGTTTTCAGCAGGTTAATAACAGAAAGACTCTCAGCTTTATAAAGAACATCTATGAAAACCTACAGCTAACACCACATGTCATAATGAAAGACAGGTTTTTTTTCTTAGACTTAGAACAGAGAAAGGATGTCTATACTCACCACTCTTTTTTTTTAATTTATTTATTTTAATTGGAGGCTAATTACTTTATAGTATTGTAGTGGTTTTTGCCATACGTTGACATGAACCAGCCATGGGTGTACATGTGTTCCCCATCCCGAACACCCTTCCCACCTCCCTCCCCGTACCATCCCTCAGGGTCATCCCAGTGCACCAGCCCTGAGCACCCTGTCTCATGCATTGAACCTGGACTCGCGATTCTTTTCACATATGATAATATACATGTTTCAATGCCATTCTCCCAAATCATCCCATCCTCGCCCTCTCCCACAGAGTCTAAAAGACTGTTCTATACATCTGTGTCTCTTCTGCTGTTTCTGATACAAGGTTATCATTACCATCTTTCTAAATTCCATATATATGCGTTAGTATACTGTATTGGTGTTTTTCTTTCTGGCTTACTTCACTCTGTATAATAGGCTCCAGTTTCATCCACCTCATTAGAACTGATTCAAATGTATTCTTTTGAATGGCTGAGTAATACTCCATTGTGTATATGTACCACAGCTTTCTTATCCATTCATCTGCTGATGGACGTCTAGGTTGTTTCCATGTCCTGGCTATTATAAACAGTGCTGCGATGAACATCGGGGTACACATGTCTCTTTCAATTCTGGTTTCTTTGGTGTGTATGCCCAGAAGTGGGATTGCTGGGTCATAAGGCAGTTCTATTTGCAGTTTTTAAGGAATCTCCACACTGTTCTCCATAGTGGCTGTACTAGTTTGCATTCCCACCAACAGTGTAAGAGGGTTCCCTTTTCTCCACACCCTCTCCAGCATTTATTGCTTGTAGACTTTTACTCACCACTCTTATGTAATATAGTGCTTGAAGTTCAAACCACTGCAGGGAGGCAAAAACCAAAAAAAAAAAGAAATGAAAGACATTTTTTAAGTTTGGAAATGAAATATAAAACTGCCTGTATTTGCAGATGAGATTATTTTTGGCATAGAAAATCCCAGGGAATGTACAAAAATCTCTGAGAATTAAGGGAATTCAGCAATGTCAAAGTATACAAGATTAACACACAAAACTCAATGGTATTTCTATATTAACAAGTAAAATGCAGGAAATGAAATGAAAAATACCACACTGCTTCCAACTACTTCAAGAAAATGAAATACTTAGGTATACAGTAAACACAGCACAGTTTTCCATTCTATGTACCTGAAAATGACAAAATGCAGGTGAAGAAAATCAAAGAATACATAAATAAATGGGAGACATGCTGTGTTAATGGTTTAGAATACTCAACATATTAATGATGTCAGTTTTCCCAAAAGTGATCATAGGTTTAAAGTAATTCCTATCAAAATCTTAGCAAGGATTTTTTTAAAAACCTAGATGAGTTTGTTCAGAAATTTATAATAGGCACAGAGACTAGAAGAGCTAAAATAATCTTGACAAAGAAGAATGAAGTGAGAGGAATTCCTCTGCCTGTTGTCAAACTTTTTATGTAGATAAAAAGTAATCAAAACAGTGTGGTATTGGCAGAGGGGTAAACACACTTGAATGGAGCAGAATGGAGAACTTAGAAATAGACCTGCACAAATATGCTCAACTGATTTTTAACAAAGGTGTGACTCAATGGAGGAAGGAATGCCTGTTTCACAAACAGTGCTGGAGCAGTTGACATTTGTAGGCAAAAATAAACCAACGAAACAAACAAAAACTACTCATCTTAAATCTGACCCTTTATACAAAAGCCTACTCAAAATGTGTGGTAGACCTAAACGTAAATGTAAGGTTATGGAACTTTGGGGAAAACCACAGAAAATGATCACGGGTGAGCACGGAATTCTTGGGATTCTTAACCCGACACCAAAAGCTCAGTGCGTAAAAGGAAAAACTGATAATTTGGACCTCATCAAAATTAAATACTTCTTCTGTTAAAGTCCATGTGGGAAGATGAAAGGACAAGCTACAGATGGAGAAAGAATATGTACAAGATGTATATCTTACAAAATACTCGTATCTAGAATATATAAAGAACTCTCAAAATTCAGCAGTGGAAAGACAGTGTAAGCAGAAAATGGGCAAAACACATGAAGAGAAATTTCATCAGAGAGGATATACAGATGGCAAATGAATACATGAAAAGATGTTCAGTCTTATAAAAATCAGGGAATTGAAAATTGAAATAATATCAATACACATAAATCAGAATGGCTAAAATAAAAAATAGTAACAACGTTGACTGTTGGCAAGGATATGGAGAAACTGAATCACTTATACATTGCCAGCAGGAATGTCAAATGACAGCCATTCTGGAAAATAATTTTGCAATTTATTATAAAATTAAATATGCAATTACCATGCCATCAGAGAATTAAACTCTTGGGTATTTATCCCAGAAAAATGAAAAGTTTTGTTCATACCAAAACTTTTGCATGAATATTCATAACTGCTTTTTTGTAATAGTCAAAAAGGGGAATACCCCAGATGATCCTCAGTGGATGAATTAAGCAAACTGTAGCACAAACATTCTGTGGAGGATTAGCATACAGAGGAACCAACTGTTGATAAATGCAACAACTTGGATGTGTGTTCAGGGGTTTGTGCTAAAAGAAAAAACCCAATCCCAAAATGTTATTTACTATATTGCTATATTTATATAATATTTTTGAAATGAAAAGTTTTAGGAATGGAAAACAGACTAATAGTTGCCAGTGGTTAGGGACAGGGAGGGGCAGAGACAGGAGGAACATGGGTGTGATTATAAAAGGGCAACGTGAGGAACTATTCAGTATCTTAACGGTGGTGGCAGATACATGAACCTATTAATAAAAATCCATAGACCACAAATGAGTACAGACAAAATCTGAATAAGATCAGTGGATTATATCAATGTCAATGTCTTGGTTGTAATATTTGTGTAGTTTTGCAACATGTTACCATTGGGGAAAACTGGGCAAAGTGTACAAGGGGTCTCTCTTACTTCTTACAACTGCATGTGACTCTGCAATTATCTCATGACATTTTCAATTAATAAAAAGAAAGAAGAAATAAGAGGTCAGAAGAGCAGAGCCCTCATGAATAGGATTTGTGCTCTTGTAAGAGAGATCCCATGGAGCTCTCTGGCCCTTTCTGCCCGGTGAGGACACTGTGTGAGGTCTGCAACCCTGAAGGGTCCTCCCTGAACCATGCTTGTTCACTTTGACCTCAGGCTTCCAACCTCCACAGCTGTGGGAAGTAAATCTCTGTCTTTATAAGTCATCCCATCCATGGGATGTTCTTATAGCATCCCAAATGGACATGCTTCCTCTCAGAGCCAGCTGGGGGCCTTCTGTCTCCTTCCCTAGGTATAACAAGAATTCTGGGGGAAAAAAAAAAAAAAGTGGCTTATCTCCCTTGCTGTCAGTTTCCTCCTACTGTCTCTCAATAGAGACTCTCTCTTCTTGGCACCTGGGAACTGTAAGACTTTTCTCCTTGCCCCTCTACTCTGCAGGAATCAAGGTGCCTTCTGCCTCCTCTGAGCCTTCCCCTTCGCTGGGAGCCAGGCTTCCCTTTCCCTCAGCTCAGTTCCTCCCTCTTTTCTGCTGCACAGATGCAGCATTATCGGAAAGTTTGTAAATCAGAGGATAATTACTAGATTGCCTTGTAAAGGTCTTACGCTAATTAGGGATACAGTTGACCCTTGAACAACACAGATTTGAACTTCAAGGGTCCACTTATATGCAAAAATTTCAATAGTAAACACAGCAGTATTGCACAATCCAAGGTTGATTGAATCCTTGGATATGGAAGGCTGACTGTGAAGTTACTGTCTGATAATCAGCTGTGCCCTAGTCAATACCCTAACCCCCATGTTGTTCAAGCATCAACTGTAATTATCAGGAGGGCTGAAGTTCTAGGAGAGATTTGCCACATATCTGTTTTAAATTTTAGTCTGTTATGGTTTAAATTGGCAGAATCTCCCAGTCCACTTTGGAGTTCTTTTTTTTTTTTTCTTCCAGAAAAACATTTACTTCTGCTTTATTGATTAGGCCAATGTCTTTGACTGTATTCAGTTCAATTGCTCAGTCATGTTCAACTCTTTTTCATCCCCTGGACTGCAACACACCAGGGTCAGTGCAAACTGTGGAAAATTCTTCAAGAGATCTAATGCCTGATGATCTGAGATGGAGCTGATGTCATAATAATAGAAATAATACTGCACAGTAAATGTAATGCATTTAAATCATCTTCCCCATGAAACCATGCCTGGCACCACAAAGGTTGGTGACTATTGCGCTAAACATTTTCTTGGGGTGGAATGTTTTTCCCTGTTTTTAAGTACTCTTACACCTTCACGGCTGTGGAGACTTATGGTGAATGAATCGCTTTACTGCCCACTGGGTGTGAGTGTATTTTTTCTGCCAGAATTAAGGTTCTATAACTTCTTTGAAATTGCCGGTGACTTATGTGCTGGAACCATGTTAAGTTAAACTGGATTCAGGTGGACTGATCCAGCTGCAGCAGGAATGGCGCTCAGAGCCTCCTCTCCTTTCTTGGCAGTTCCTAGAGCCTGCCTGCAGGAGTGCAGGGCTCCATGGAACACTGATGGAAACCCTCAGCCTGGATCCTTGCTGGGAGGGCCTTCCTGCCAAGGAATTCCACAGTTCTGTTCCATTGTGGTTCTCAGCCACAGGTTGTATAGCAATTCTGACTCTGCCTGTATTTAGTTTGTTCCCAACCACTGGATGTGGTTGAGGGAAATGCTGTTAGGATTCAGGATTTGGTAAATTTATTAGCAGCTAGCTGCTTAAGAGGAGAAAGCAATGGCAACCCACTCCAGTACTCTTGCCTAGAAAATCCCATGGACGGAGGAGCCTGGTAGGCTTCAGTCCATGGGGTCGCGAAGAGTTAGACACGACTGAGCGACTTCACTTTTACTTTTCACTTTCATGCACTGGAGAAGGAAATGGCAACCCACTCCAGTGCTCTTGCCTGGAGAATCCCAGGGACAGCAGAACCTGTTGGGCTGCCGTCTCTGGGGTCGCACAGAGTCGGACACGACTGAAGCAACTTAGCAGCAGCAGCGGCAGCTGCTTAAGAAACGCTGTAGAAAAAAAAACTAGAAACTAACAGCCATAATGGGACAGGATGCATCAATTGTTTGAATATGGCTTAATTTTTTTGTACAGGAAATTAAATCCAGATTGTTTTGTAGTTTGTTAGACTATTGTTTCAAATAGTGGTTCTATAAAGTAATCTTTCCTTTAAAACTGCAAATATCTATTCATTTTGGTTATTACCAACCTTGGAACAAATTATTCATAGACATCATCATAGTTATCATCATTTCTTGCAATCATAGCTCATTCTACCATTTTCTGAATTAATAAAGGAATGTTTTTAATCTTTTCTAAGTATGAAAACTCTGGTTGTTTTTCACTCTGTCCTTTCCACTTGGATCCTTTTTAAAGTCACTAATACTGGCCAAGTTGTTTTCAATTTCCAAGTATCATTTTTAGAAATAATGAGATCTTGTTTCAATTTGAATCACTGAGACCTACACTGCATACGATAGGAGGTGAGGACCAGTGTGGGTAGGTAGAAGAGTGGATATCATTCATATGCAGAGCAAAGAGTTCACTTTCTGGAAAATTAAGTTGTATAAAAAGGTGGTAAAAAGAAAGTTTTCTGTGCTTAGTCGCTCAGTCATGTCCAGCTCTTTGTGGCCCCATGGACTCTAGCCCACCAGGCTCCTCTGTCCATGGGGATTCTCCAGGCAAGAACATGGGAGTGAGCTGCCATGCCCTCCTCCAGGGGATCTTTTCAACCCAGGGACTGAACCCAGGACTCCCGCATTGCAGGTGGGATCCACCAGGAAAAAGGCAATAAATAAAGAAGGAAATAAATATTTAATCAAAGCTTTTGTTCCTAATCTAGTAGGCAAAGGAGAATTATTGTAAATTCTTGGGAAAGAATTTGATGTAGTAGAAATAGAACAACAATGGAAGCAAACTATAATAGTAGGATTTGAACTGTTATATAAGCCTTAGCAATGCACAGAGGAGGAGTGCTAACTGGAATATTCTACATTTTAGGAAATCTACCTTCCAGAGAAAAAGTGATGAAAGAGAAGTAGCCAAAAAAAGTTTACTTGGTCTGCAGTTGATAGCTAAGTAGCTTAAGAGAAGGGGATATACCAGAAAGATGTTGGAGGCTCACAAGATCATGAATCTGTAGGAAGGACCTGCAACAGGCAGGGACCAAGGGTGCACAGAGGTGAGCAGCCACAACTAAACAGTGTTCTGTTCATGCTTATGATCTGGTGAGTGCAGGGCCCACCACTTCAAATCTTCCTTTCATCTTCACTGCACTCTCTCAGCAAGTTAAAAAAACTGAGATAAATTTGGCACATTTGGAGCCGATAGATTCTTTGAGAGACTCCATCCTGTGTTTGCCTTGTCTTCTCTAGTAAGGCCTCTTCCCTAACCCTCCTGCATAGAGGAGAGTTCATGCACCAGAGGAAATTGTGCTTCTATCAGAAAGTGAAGGTAGATGGTAAACAATCAAAATGTGAAAAATAGAGAATTTCTTGGCAGTCTAGAGGTTTGCACTTAGAACTTTCACTGTCAGGACCCAGGTTTTGATCCCTGGTCTGAACTGACCCACAAGCCACAGTTCAGTTCAGTCACTCAGTCGTGTCCAACTCTTTGCAACCCCATGAACTGCAGCACGCCAGGCCTCTGTCCATCACCAGCTCCTGGAGTCCACTCAAACGCGTGTCCATTGAGTCGGTGATGCCATCCAACCATCTCATCCTCTGTCATCCCCTTCTCCTCCTGTCCTCAATCTTTCCCAGCATCAGGGTCTTTGCAAATGAGTCAGCTCTTCACACGAGGTGGCCAAAATATTGCAATTTCAGCCTCAGCATCAGTCCTTCCAATGAACACCCAGGACTGATCTCCTTTAGGATGGACTGGTTGGATCTCCTTGCAGTCCAAGGGATTCTCAAGAGTCTTCTCCAACACCACAGTTCAAAAGCATCTACCTATTTTTAAAGCAACTCATATCTTCCATGCAGATAAATTATATGCCACAACACTGAAGACAGTTGAAGGTGTGATCAAAAAAACTTCTCAGTAATTTCTTAGAAAGTTGATTGGAGAAATATCAGAAGTAATGAGTTGGGCAAATGCTGTCTAGATTCATAAAACCATTACAATGACAGATTACAGAACTCCTCTTGGTACAAAATTTTCAAGTGGATCATTAAACAGATGAATTTTGAGCATGTAGACAAGAAAACAGCCATATAACATGGATGTGTTCAGATAAGTGAAGACGACATAGTGGAAAGAGCTGGAGACAGACGACCTGGATTCATGCCTTCATTTTGTCAATAAACAGCTCTCTGGACATGAGCAAATCACAACTCCTTTGAGCTGCAATATATTTATCTGCAAAGTAGACTATTGAAGTATATGTTCTTTAATGGGACATTTAGCCACAAAGAATCTATCAGTTCCACGTGTACTGAATTTACAAGTATTCTTTTAATCGGGCTGCCATTTATTCTTTTATTGGATATTTATGTCATTTTATGAAGTAGAAACATTGGTCCTGTAACAGATAGGTATTATTAATTCTTTTTTACAAAAGGGATGATATGGAAGTTTAGAGCAGCCGACTGAGCGACAGAAC
Source organism: Ovis aries (assembly GCF_016772045.2). NCBI lineage: Eukaryota > Metazoa > Chordata > Mammalia > Artiodactyla > Bovidae > Ovis > Ovis aries. The sequence continues at coordinate 4,365,118 of NC_056059.1, forward strand.
TGAACTGAACTAATAGGTTAGATGAATCAAGATCAGAGTGTATCCTAGTATCAGGCAATCAGCTGACCAATTTTCCATACCATTGTGATGGACGTGTTGAGTAGATTTAGGATGGAAGCATTACAATGAGATAACACTACAACAATCATTTTTGTTTGGGTAGTTATTCCTAAAATGTATTGATAATGGATCCATGTCCATTTCATGGGAAGTCTCTTCTGGTATTTCTTTAGCTTTAGTATGTCCAACTTTTGTTCTGAAAGAATCAATTTGACTGAAAGAATCAAGGAAATTCTGATCAAATTTTCAAAAAAAAAAAAAAACCAGGAGAAATACCCAGATGAATAATTTGATCATATATCCATTTTTTCAAATGTCACATCCCAAACAGGATTTGAGGTAACCTATTTCATTCACAATATGGTCAGTGTTCAAGTAGTGAAATATATGGGTACTGAAAGTATTGATAAATTACTGCATTTAGCTCAAAACTATCTTGCTGGAAAGGAAGGGCCTTAACTTTGAACAGGGTTGGAATTTGAGGATCTGGAACAGAGATTGGGAGTATGTGGGACAGGCTCTTAGGTTGCCATGTGGAGCTTCCAAGAAAGATTAGAATGGAAGTATCTCTAGCGATATTAGGTCTTTTTTTTTTTTTTTTAACTAAATCACAGGATGGAAATTAAGGAAATCTTGAGTTAACAGAAATTTTCTGTTAAATGGACCCAATTAATTTCAAATTGACTTCAAGTTCAACAGACACCAACCATTTGAAAATTCTAGCTGATGTGTATTTCAGTTACATGCACAGAAGATGTTCAGACCCAGGGAAGCAGGACAGCCCTACAGTTTCTGCCTTGTCCAGACCACATCCTGAGCATGGCGGGTTCCCTTTTGGGCCGCATAGTCACAAACTGAGAAAGTTCAATGGAAGGTGTCCAGGGAGTTGAAAGATCTGAAGAGCATGTCATGAGGAGTAGCTGGGGCAACTGGAAAAGATGTAAGCATGACATAAAAGTATCTTTTAAATATATGAAGAGTTGCTCTTTGGGAAAGATTAATTCTAAAACTCTCAGAAAGAAAAATTAAAGAAGTGGATGAAATTATTGAAAGATCCTTTTCCCAGCGAGAGCCTCTCCAAAGTTGAATGATGTCAGTTTAACAAGGTAAGAGCTTGCTAGTCTCTCATCCTCTTCAGCTCAGTGAATGCCAGTTGAGAGCCTTCTGTGTACCATTCTCAGTGCTTAGAACATGTCAGTGCAAAAAGAGACAAAAACCCTTACTCTCAGAGTGTTTACATCCTAGTACAGGTGGGGAAGGTTCTCCCAGGTGCCGCTAGTAGTAAAGAACCCACTTGCCAATGCAGGAGCCACAGGAGGAGGAGACACAGGGTCAGGAAGGTCCCCTGGAGGAGGGCACGGCAACCCACTTCAGTACTCTTGCCTGGAGAATCCCATGGACAGAGGAGCCTGGTGGGTTAAGGTCCATAGGGTCACAAAGAGTCGGACATGAACTGAAGCAACTAAGCATGCATGCACAGGGCTGGGGAAACTTTCAATAAACAATAAAGCAAGTCAGTAAATTACATAGCACGTTGGAATTGGAAGAGTTATGGGGAAAGTGTAGAATGAGAGGAGGTGGCAAGGGACATGCTGTAGTGACAACAGGTTTATTCAAGTAGGTCAGCCTCATTGAGAGGGTGACATCTGAGCAAAGACTTCGGTGAAAGGTGTGAGGAATAGTCTCCCGGGGAAGAACATTCCAAGCAGAAGGAAAAGATATGTGAAGACCTGAAGTGAGGATGTGCCAGCAAGGAGGGCTTCCGTAGGTCTCTAAGCAGAGCCAGGCAGAGCATTTGGGAGAGGAGGTGAAAAGAAGAACTCTGGTTTGAGCAAGTGGACTGAAGTCTCTTCCAACTTTTTATACTCCCTGAGCTTATGCCTTTCAGATAGTTCAAAGTAATTAATTTGGTATTGATGAGCAGGGTGGATTCAAGAGCAGAAATGTCAGACCGTATCTTACAAATACCAGTGGTGAGGGGGCTGGACACACAGTGTAAGAAATTTATAAATGCGGGCAATGCATCCAGATATTTTTATTTAAAATATTATGTATATCAAATGAAGTATGCTCGCAGACTTGTAGACCTTTGCATTAGAGAATGTGAAATCAGTTAAGAGCATAATGGTATAATCTGCATATTAAGTCTTGGACAGGAAAGACAAAGGACAGTAAAAGATAAAAGAAGAAATCAGAGAGACTTTGGTGAAAATTATCCCTTTGTTACGATTTGACAGGAAACCAATAAGGAAGAAAGAATCAAGAACCACTTTGTGGTTTAGACCCCAAGAAACCAGTTAATACCAACTTTGCTTTTTCTCAAGGAAGGGTCACACTGATTTTCTTCTGCTTATTGTCAATGGCTGGATACTTACTTGTCCTTTCATCATCCCACTATACATAATTACACATCATTTAGTAACTTGAAATCCACTTAAGGAAAGAAAATATCATCCAGTACAAACTTTCTCAATTATTTTGTATCTACTGTGTAATTATAGTCATAAAACTTTTAAACAGAGGCTCAGAACGAATTCACTGTGATAATGACAAAGAGAGATAACACTTCTATTCCTGTTGCCACTTAACTTCTCCTGGTTCCTTGCTGCAGGTGCCTTCATTTGCAAGATGGTGCCATTTGTCCAGTCCACCGCTGTCGTGACAGAAATCCTCACGATGACCTGCATTGCTGTGGAGAGACACCAGGGGCTGGTGCATCCTTTTAAAATGAAGTGGCAGTACACCAACCGAAGGGCTTTCACGATGCTGGGTGAGGACATGCCCCTGGCAGCATTAAAGCTGTGCTTCATTACAGAACAAAGAGAATTTCTGTAACGTGAACCATGTTTATGAACTAGAGGAGGAAACTCCTGTCTGTCTTGTAGGCATTGGGGTGTCATTTCACGGTTTCAGTCATCTCCGAACTTACTGCTCCCCTCCCCTCTCTTCTTGAGGCCTAGCTCAGCACTGAAAATCTCTCCTCTCAGATTTCCCTGAGTTGCTGTTCCTAACTTTTTAAGGTGGTGCTAGTACTCTTGCCTGGAGAATTCATGGACGGAGGAGCCTGGTAGGCTGCAGTCCATGGGGTCGCTAAGAGCTGGACACGAATGAGTGACTTCACTTTCATTTTTTACTTTCATGCATTGGAGAAGGAAATGGCAACCCACTCCAGTGTTCTTGCCCGGAGAATCCCAGGGACGGGGGGAGCCTGGTGGGCTGCCGTCTGTGGGGTCGCGCAGAGTCAGACACTACTGAAGCAACTTAGCAGCAGCAGCAGCAGTGGTAAAGAACCCAGCTACTAGTGCAGGTAGGCATAAGAGATGCGGGTTCAATCCCTGGGTCAGGAAAATACCCTGGAGGAGGGCACATCAACCCACTCCAGTGTTCTTGCCTGGAGAATCCCATGGACAGAGGAGCCTGGTGGGCGACCATCCATAGCGTTGCAAAGAGTGGGATATGACTGAAACAACTTAATGCACACAGGCACACAGCTGATCTAAAATCGGTCAGTGTCATCTCCATATTAATATTCATTAGATTAGTCAGCTGTCATCCTGAGGTAAGAAGCAAGTAGATTTCAACAGGTAGTTTTTGCTTTTGTTTTTGTTTTCTTCTCATTCGCTTCCACTTTATTTTTTTTTTAATTTTAAAATCTTTAATTCTTACATGTGTTCCCAAACATGAACCCCCCTCCCACCTCCCTCCCCATAACATCTCTCTGGGTCATCCCCATGCACCAGCCCCAAGCATGCTGTATCCTGCGTCAGACATAGACTGGCGATTCGATTCTTACATGATAGTATACATGTTTCAATGCCATTCTCCCAAATCATCCCACCCTCTCCCTCTCTCTCTGAGTCCAAAAGTCCATCATACACATCTGTGTCTTTTTTGCTGTCTTGCATACAGGGTCGTCATTGCCATCTTTCTAAATTCCATATATATATGTTAGTGTACTGTATTGGTGTTTTTCTTTCTGGCTTACTTCACTCTGTATAATCAGCTCCAGTTTCATCCATCTCATCAGAACTGATTCAAATGAATTCTTTTTAATGGCTGAGCAATACTCCATTGTGTATATGTACCACAGCTTTCTTATCCATTCATCTGCTGATGGACATCTAGGTTGTTTCCATGTCCTGGCTATTATAAACAGTGCTGCAATGAACATTGGGGTACATGTGTCTCTTTCAGTTCTGGTTTCTTTGGTGTGTATGCCCAGCAGTGGGATTGCTGGGTCATAAGGCAGTTCTATTTGCAGTTTTTTAAGGAATCTCCACACTGTTCTCCATAGTGGCTGTACTAGTTTGCATTCCCACCAACAGTGTAGGAGGGTTCCCTTTCTCCACACCCTCTCCAGCATTTATTGCTTGCAGATTTTTGGATCACAGACATTCTGACTGGTGTGAAGTGGTACCTCATTGTGGTTTTGATTTGCATTTCTCTAATAATGAGTGATGTTGAGCATCTTCTCATGTGTTTGTTAGCCATCCGTATGTCTTCTTTGGAGAAATGTCTGTTTAGGTCTTTGGCCCATTTTTTGATTGGGTCGTTTATTTTTCTGGAATTGAGCTGCATAAGTTGCTTGTATATTTTTGAGATTAGTTGTTTGTCAGTTGCTTCATTTGCTATTATTTTCTCCCATTCAGAAGGCTGTCTTTTCACCTTGCTTATATTTTCCTTTGTTGTGCAGAAGCTTTTAATTTTAATTAGATCCCATTTGTTTATTGTTGCTTTTATTTCCAGTATTCTGGGAGGTGGATCATAGAGGATCCTGCTGTGATTTATGTCGGAGAGTGTTTTGCCTACGTTCTCCTCTAGGAGTTTTATAGTTTCTGGTCTTACGTTTAGATCTTTAATCCATTTTGAGTTTATTTTTGTGTATGGTGTTAGAAAGTGATCTAGTTTCATTCTTTTACAAGTGGTTAACCAGTTTTCCCAGCACCACTTGTTAAAGAGATTGTCTTTATTCCATTGTATATTCTTGCCTCCTTTGTCAAAGATAAGGTGTCCATATGTGTGTGGATTTATCTCTGGGCTTTCTATTTTATTCCATTGATCTATATGTCTGTCTTTGTGCCAGTACCATACTGTTTTGATGACTGTGGCTTTGTAGTAGAGCCTGAAGTCAGGCAAGTTGATTCCTCCAGTTCCATTCTTATTTCTCAAGATTTCTTTGGCAGTTTGAGGTTTTTTGTATTTACATACAAATCTTGAAATTATTTGTTCTAGTTCTGTGAAGAATATGGCTGGTAGCTTGATAGGATTGCATTGAATTTGTAAATTGCTTTGGGTAGTATACTCATTTTCACTATATTGATTCTTCCGATCCATGAACATGGTATATTTCTCCATCTATTAGTGTCCTCTTTGATTTCTTTCATCAGTGTTTTATAGTTTTCTATATATAGGTCTTTAGTTTCTTTAGGTAGATATATTCCTAAGTATTTTATTCTTTTCGTTGCAATGGTGAATGGAATTGTTTCCTTAATTTCTTTTCTACTTTCTCATTATTCGTGTATAGGAATGCAAGGGATTTCTGTGTGTTGATTTTATATCCTGCAACTTTACTATATTCATTGATTAGCTCTAGTAATTTTCTGGTGGAGTCTTTAGGGTTTTCTATGTAGAGGATCATGTCATCTGCAAACAGTGAGAGTTTTACTTCTTCTTTTCCAATTTGGATTCCTTTTATTTCTTTTTCTGCTCTGATTGCTGTGGCCAAAACTTCCAGAACTATGTTGAATAGTAGCGGTGAAAGTGGGCACCCTTGTCTTGTTCCTGACTTTAGGGGAAATGCTTTCAATTTTCACCACTGAGGATAATGTTTTCTGTGGGTTTGTCATATATAGCTTTTATTATGTTGAGGTATGTTCCTTCTATTCCTGCTTTCTGGAGAGTTTTTATCATAAATGGATGTTGAATTTTGTCAAAGGCCTTCTCTGCATCTATTGAGATAATCATATGCTTTTTATTTTTCAATTTGTTAATGTGGTGAATTACATTAATTGATTTGCGAATATTGGAGAATCATTGCATCCCTGGGATAAAGCCCACTTGGTCATGGTGTATGATCTTTTTAATGTGTTAACAGGTAGTTTTTGACAGAGGCCAGGAAGGTGTGTTTAGAAGAGTAGGGAACACAGGTGCTGCCTAGATGGGTCTCAGAGTGGAGTACACAGCAGCAGAAGGCGGCAGGACCTGTGAGGACACTGGGTCCCGAGTGCTGGAGAAGACTGACAAAGATGGATTTCATTCACATCCTAATTGTGCTTCAGGCACTCCTGAATCCCCAGCTTGCTGTAACTGTTTCTGAATCACCGTGTATCCTGTGATGTGTGTAAACTGAAAGCAATGTCCTAAAGCATAGCACAGTGAAACAGAAAAATTTCTTTATTTGGTAATTATAATTGAGCCATTTAAAACTTCAATGTGGTTCTCAGTGATTTGAATGCACTATCGCTGAATAACCAGAGGTTTCAGAACAACTAAAATGATAATCAAAGGCAGCAATTTTTACTAATATCTCACTTGAGAGGAATGAGTAAACATTTATTTCTGCTGTAAGAATTTAGCCAGCATGGGATAGTAGAGTTACAGAAAGAACTCCTGAAGGTTTTGCTACACTAAACTCTTTGAAATAGTTTGAACTGAATAGATAAGCCCATAGAGGGAAAAATTGTTAGTTATTTTCAAATTTATGTCACATTCTCCCTGAAAAAGAATTCAAAGACCTCTTGGCTTTTAATAATTGACATGTTTCCACCATCAGAACATCTGAAAACAGCATGTGGGTGTGGAAAGAGGGTTAGGAAAGAAATACATAGAGGGCGGAAGTTATTTTTAAAAAGACAGAGAAGGAAAGAGAGTTTTGACATTTGTAGGCAAAGTTGATAATAGGCAGCCAAGTCAGTTCCTACTCAAAAAAGTCATAGGAGACAGAAAACGTTTAAATCAAGAAGATTCATCTCCCCAGGAGGCTTTCCTGCAGCGCTGACTGACGTCTTCCTCTGTCTCTGTCACTCGGGAAACCAGCCTTGTCCTCTCACTGGGTCCGCCCCCTCACTGGGTCCGCCCTCTAGATGAATCCCCCACCCCCATTCCTCAGCCAGCAGAACCTGCTAGGCTTACTTGCCTAGATTATACCAGTTATTGCCCTTCTATCCCTGAATAGACAGTGGAGTCAAGAGAACTGGTAATGAGCTAAGCCAGGTAGGCTCAAGGCCTCCAGAATTTCTACTAAAGACTGGAAAAATGATTGGATACGAGCTAACATAATAAAATAAAGATTGGACTAAGACAGAATGGTGCTGTGTTGCAATGAAGAGAGAGTGGGGGACAGAAATAGAGACAATGATTTGTGAGCCTGAGGGCAACCTGGAATCACTGATTCTTGATAACTTTCTATAGGTGGTGTCAGTCCCTGTGTATCTTTATAATAAATTCCAATCACAGTTTAAGTGGGTCTCAGTTCCTTGAGATCTACAGCAATGCAGTGTTTTTTTTAAATGCTCCCACTCAATACAGAAAGAGCAAGCAGAGTTTGAGCTGGGAAACTTTCTTCAAAAACAGTGCTCTTGGTTCTGGCCTTGCCCTGGTACATTAAGATTCTCTTTTGTTCTTTGCTAAGGAAGGCATCATTGAAGTAATCCCCTCAACAAACTCATGGAAAATGGGAAATTTGGAAGAAGTACTCTGGTTTTTTGTTATACATGTTTGTTTTGTAAACAAGAAAATAATGCTCATATAATTATGCCTAAAATAAATATAATTTCAGCTTTAAGAAGCTCTAGAGGATTCGCTCTATCATGTTTATGTTATTCATCCATTCAACAAACAAACAAACAGTAGGTGCCCAATCTGTTCCTGCCAAGGGAAATGGGAGCTGAGACCAATTCTGTTAATTCTCGCGAGAGGACTCGGGCGTGAAGAACGTGAACAGAAATGTCCCAGGACACAGAGAGGCAGGCAACATTGTAGAGAACCTCCGGGACCCTTTTAAGGAATTTGAGCTTTATCCAGCAACAGCTTTTTATTCTTTAAATTAGTTACGTAATTACTTTTAATTGGAGGATAATTTATATTGTGATGGTTTTTGCCGCACATCAGCATGGATCGGCCATAGGCATACATGTGTCGCCTCCCTCCTGAACCCCCCTTTCACCTCCCACCCCGCTCCTTCCCTCCAGGTTGGGTTCCCTGTGTCATGCATATATCAAACTCCCACTGGCTATTCTCGCAAATCATCCCTCCATCTCCTTCTCCCAATGTGTCCAAAAGTCTGTTCTTTATGCTCCAGTGAGGATTTGGAGAGTAGAGTGGAAAATGTGAGGAGAACACTGCCCTGCGCCAGGGAAAAAATTATGCTGTCCCTTGAACATAAGGAGTCTTTATGGTTAGAGAATTAAGTGCAGGTGGATTTTGCTTCGCTGAGTTGCATTCTAATGATCTTAACGTTTTGCAGGGCTGGTCTGGCTGGTGGCCGTCATCGTGGGAGCGCCCATGTGGCATGTGCAACGACTTGAGGTAGACTGGGGGCTGGGATTGGTACTCACACTGTTGAAATGTTTTTCCACCCCTCTTACTTGCAATCATTCTCCTCCCTGCAAGCACATTACAGCGAATTTGTGTGATCTCAATTTTTTCACTGGAGGTTTTTCAAGTGGAATAAAATAATTTGCTTCAAGATAGTTTTCTCTGCTTTTTTCAGCTCTTCCTTGAACTTATATTGTTAAGACTTTAATGCTTAAAATAAAATGTTCCAGGGTCACTTTCTACATTTGCCTGTCAGCAGAAACATGCCTTTCCTGGTGGTGTTCAGTGCCTTGTTTCATCGTAAGAGCTTGATGCTCGCTCTAGATTTTTCTTTTTTTTTTTTTTAAGTTCTTTTTTTATAAAAAATATAAATTTATTTATTTTAATTGGAGGTTAATTACTTTACAATATTGTATTGGTTTTGCCATACATCAGTGTGAATCTGCCACAGGTATACATATGTTCCCCATCGTGAACCCCCCTCCCTCTTCCTTCCCCGTACCATCCCTCTGGATCGTCCCACTGCACCAGCCCCAAGCATCCAGTATCATTCATCGAACCTGGACTGGCGATTCATTTCATATATGATATTATATATGTTTCAATGCCATTCTCCCAAATCATTCCACCCTCGCCCTCTCCCACAGAGTCCAAAAGACTGTTCTATACATCTGTGTCTCTTTTGCTGTCTCACATACAGGGTTATCATTACCATCTTTCTAAATTCCGTATATATGCCTTAGTATACTGTATTGGTGTTTTTCTTTCTGGCTTACTTCACTCTGTATAATAGGCTCCAGTTTCATCCACCTCATTAGAACTGATTCAAATGTATTCTTTTTAATGGCTGAGTAATACTCCATTGTGTATATGTACCACAGCTTTCTTATCCATTCATCTGCTGATGGACATCTGGGTTGCTTCCATTTCCTGGCTATTATAAACAGTGCTGCAATGAACATTGGGGTACACGTGTCTCTTTCAATTCTGGTTTCTTTGGTGTGTATGCCCAGCAGTGGGATTGCTGGGTCATAAGGCAGTTCTATTTGCAGTTTTTTAAGGAATCTCCACACTGTTCTCCATAGTGGCTGTATTAGTTTGCATTCCCACCAACAGTGTAGGAGGGTTCCCTTTTCTCCACACCCTCTCCAGCATTTATTGCTTGTAGACTTTTGGATCACAGCCATTCTGACTGGTGTGAAGTGGTACCTCATTGTAGTCTTGAATTGCATTTCTAATGTTAACCATTTATCTACTTATTGGTTGATTCTCCTTCATAAGCACTTCCACTGCCTCTTAGTCACTGACAAATATTTGAACTGGAACACGTAAGCCATTAATTTGTGACTTGAGAATGATCTTAAATCCTTGATTCTTAATAACTTTCTATAGGTGGTGTCAGTCTGTGTGTGTCTTTATAATAAAGATAAACCTTTCTGTTCCCCTCACACCTCTGTCAGCTGGGCCCAGCCTGCAGTGGTGATTCACAGTGAAGAAAACACTGCACCATTTTTGGTGACCTGGTCTCTTTACTGGGGCCTAGTTGGATGTGTTCTCCCTGGGAGGGCTAGTGTAGACAGTGGTCTTCAAAGACACTAGGGGGGTTGCTCACATGGCCTCTAAGATAATTTTTAAAATTACTTATATTTTGTACCTGTTTAAATTAGTGTAGGTAAACAGAAACTGCTGGATACTCAGTGTTCCCCTGGCAAGGATAGCAAATGAGCCCTCAGGCAAGAGTGCATTGTAACAAGTGACTTAGGGCTTCCCTCGTGGCTCAGGTGGTAAAGAATCTGCCTGCAGTGCAGGAGACTCAAGTTTGATCCCTGTATTGGGAAGATCCCATGGAGAAGGGAATGGCTACCCACTCCAGTATTCTTGCCTGGAGAATTCCATGAACAGAGGAGACTGGCAGGCTGCAGTCCATGGGATCGCATAGAGTCGGATACGACTGAGCGACTGACACTTTCACTTTTCACTCTGATGTTCGATGCAACCTGTATATAAATGAGCTTGACTGCACAGGTAACAACAGAAGGCAGTTTTATTCTGTCTCTTACCACCTCTAAAAATGTGATGGATGAAGCCTTGAATGGGTCCTGTAACTCTTGTGGTCATTGAGAGAATAAAATACCTCTGGTCACTTTCAGTCACAAGAACAGTAACTGGGCACTGAATATTGTTAGTTCTCTTATCAAAATATCCAGTCCAGTGCCACAATCCCTCAAGTCCATACTTTCAAATAAATTTGAGATGTCTCCCTTTCCCCAGTTTGAGCCATTTTAGGCCTAGAATCCTAGGGTATGGAGAGGAGCTTTGATCCCTTTATTCTGCATATTACTGTTTCTCATGACTGATTCTTGATTTCATGGGTTCCTCGCAAATAATATCCCTGGGGCTTCCAGTGGCTACTGCCTTCTTTAAGCTTCCACACACAGTTGGACATGGCCAACTCCTTTCTCTGAGGCTGCCCTTATCTCCAGCAGGAAGCCCATACCTTTAAAAATAACCCAACCCAGTTCCCATAGGGAGTCTAATTCTGGCTCATAGAACACAAGGAGATGTGTCCATTTTTAAAAGTAAAATTATTTTATCATATGCTCTAAATATATTTTAAAATATAACTCACTTAATTTGTAGAAAATTAATTACATCTAATTGGCAAAACCAGTTCTCTCTGTCAGATGGATCAGCCAAATCAGATTTGCTTTCTGTCAAGTATGATTTCATTTTTCAAGTCAAGTAAATGCATTAATATGCTCTCCCACGGCCACCTTCTCACTCCTAAATTTATTAGCAAGCCTGCAAGCATGCAAGATGGTTTAACTGCTCCACCAGCTGAAATGAAGCACCAGTGATGTCGCCATTTGCACCGATGTTTTCTTTGCTTTGCTCCTACTGTGCTCTCTCCCAGGAGTGATGTATCTGACAGCTTTCAGGGGCTGGAAGCAACAGGGTGGTCAAGTTAAAGTTATCATCACTTCTCCCCTTTACTATGCGGGTAATGGGAATTCACAACATCTCATCACCTGTCAAAACACCTTTTTTTTTTTTCTTTCTAATGTCGTTTCCCCTGAATAGAAATCCATTTAATACAGGGAAAGGCACAAAACCCTGTCCTGGATTTATGGTGCCTTGCTCAAGGGGGCTTCACTGACATCCATAGTTTGGACCACCTCTTATTTTGGTGGTCCATAGTGAGATTGCAGTTGGGTGAGAGATAGGACTTGTGAAGACTGAAAGAAGGAGGATTATGAAAAAGGAACTGGAATGCTTGACACTTCAACCCCACCCCACACATTCTCTTAGGCAGTGAGATTTTTGGAGAATTGTGAGTTTGGACATAGAAGGTCTGAAATTGGTTCCCATGAAACCATCTGAGCACACCCTCAGAAGGTCTCTGCTTGTCCCCAGGGGAACGTGCAGAGTTCAGAGGCTGGCAGCCTCTCCTTGTGCTTCAGAATGCATCAGCGTGTGACCCGCACTGTGGTCTATGCTTTCATGAGTCAGAATAAGTTTCACCTTCATATCCTCTTCCCAGGGAGTACAGACCTTGCAGTTATTGTTTAATTCTTTCATTCCTCATTGCATTTGAAAACTAATATCTAGATCAAAACTTGAATTGTCATACTTTTGATAACAATACCAGAAAGCTTCCCACCTCCCCCCACCCTGCCCCCACCACCATTCAGTTGACTTTGAAGACTGGTGATAATACTCTGGGAATGGAGGCAGAAATATGTGTTAAGACTTAAGTATTCCTCATCTGTAAAGCTCCAGAGTGACTCAGATGATAAGAATTTTGATCAATTCTCTAACTTTAATTCCTATTATCCAGATATATGACTTTTGAATGTACTTTAAATGTTTAGTTTTTCTCATATTAGCATTTTCTACGGTTTCCCTGGTGGCTTGGTTGTAAGCAATCCACTTGCCAATGCAGGAGACACGAGTTTGATCCCTGGATCAGGAAAATCCCCTGGAGAAGGAAATGGCAACCCACTCCAGTACAGTATTCTTGCCTGGGAAATCCCATGGACAGAGGAGCCTGGCAGGCCATAGTACATGGGGTTGCAAAAGAGTTGGATGTGACTGAGCGACTAAACAACAGCAACGAATTCTAATTGTTTTTATTAATTTTTGAACTCATAAGTCAGTCTCTTAGAAATAGTATTTATAAATAGAAATTGCCTTTCTGTATAATATATACCTCAAAGGCTTATAATTGGGTCTGAATATTAGTACACTGGCAATAGTTCGAATCCTAATTTCTCATTCATCTCAAAATCTAAAAGCTACAAGTTTCCTCTCTAAAATCTTTGCGAACAGCACGATCACTACAATCTGAAACAGCAGTAGCAAAATACAGATTTTCAGTTCAGAAACAAAATGCAGACTGTCGGTACTTATTCAGCTGGAAGAAGTCTGATGCCTTGTCAAAACTGATCTCCTCAACAATTGAGGAAGTAAAATCATGTAACAGCAAACTAGCTGGTTGCTTTCCCATGTGGCTCAGTGGTAAAGTACCTGCCTGCCAGTGCAGGAGATGCAAGAGACAGGGTTTGATCCCCGGGTTGGAAAGATCCCCTAGAGAAGGAAATGGCAACCCACTCCAAGATTCTTGCCTGAGAAATCCCATAAACACAGGATCCTGGTGGGCTACAGTCCACCAGGGGGGTCGCAAAGAGTCGGCTGGGACTAAATGATGGAGCACGCATGCAGCATAACTAGCTGGCATGCTAAAATAAACTATTTTTTTCATACATACTTTGGTCATTCTAGTGTGCTTTCTTTCACTCAACTGAAAATTTAATGCTGCTGCTGCTGCTAAGTCGTGTCAGTCATGTCCGACTCTGTGTGACCCCATAGACAGCAGCCTACCAGGCTCCTCCGTCCCTGGGATTCTCCAGGCAAGAACACTGGAGTGGGTTGCCATTTCCTTGACTATCATGTAAAAAGGTGGAAAAGATTTTTTTTTTTAAGTGAACAGACTATGGACCTCGATTCCATTTAAAATAGAAAAGAAAATATCAAACTGTCAAGAATCTAAGCAGTGAAGGAGAGAAAACACACTTCACAACAAAAGAAGAAGCAAAATTGTATCTCATTTGAAATATCTACCCACAGTAAACATTGTCAGAAGCCTGCCTAGCAATAGTCTTGGTTGCTTTGTGTGCTTTGATGTTGCCTCTGGCTCTTCTAACTGAATTACATTTGTTTTAAAGATTAAGTATGACTTCTTATATGAGAAAGAACATGTGTGCTGCTTGGAAGAGTGGAGCAGCCCTGTGCACCAGAAAATCTATACCACCTTCATCCTTGTCATCCTCTTCCTCCTGCCTCTCATGGTGATGCTTATCCTGTACAGTAAGATTGGCTATGAACTTTGGATAAAGAAAAGAGTTGGAGATGGCTCTGTGCTTCGAACTATTCATGGAAAAGAAATGTCAAAAATAGCCAGGTGTGTTGCATGGAACATTCACCTGTTTAAAACATTCACCTGTTTTAGAGACAGTAGCCAGAGATTTCAGATGCCTGGGCAATGTAATCAAAGTGTCATTGGTAATTTATGTTGAGCACATGCGCTGACTTTGAACTTTTGATTTTACATATGACAGAAAGAAACAGCAAGATCGCCAGCTCCCAAGTCAGAGGGGAAGGTCACTGTTACAGATAGTTGCCTGAAAGTTTTTTAATTGTTATAGTTTCATCTGCATGTTGATACAAATTGCTGTGACTGTCTCCTCTTTCTGCTACTTCCCAGCCACCTGATGTGGATAAATCTCCTTACTCCCAAGCCTCCGACTTTCCTCATATGTACTGCTGCTGCTGCTGCTGCTGCTGCTGCTGCTGCTAAGTCGCTTCAGTCGTGTCTGACTCTGTGCGACCCCATAGATGGTAGCCCACCAGGCTCCTCCACCCATGAGAGTTTCCAGGCAAGAGTACTGGAGTGGGTTGCCATTTCCTTCTCCAACCAGAAAGCATCAAAATATCCATCCATACTTCCTCCTACACAAGGAATGATGCTAAAAAATGTGAGATGATATGTATAAAAATACTCTGGAAACCAGAGTGTGTTATTTATTTTAAATTGTTATCTTATATTTTATTTTGGGGCTTCCCTGATGGCTGGCTCAGTTGGTAAAGAATCTGCCTGCAATGCGAGAGACTTGGGTTCAATCCCTGGGTTGGGAAGATCCCTAGGGAAGGGAATGGCAACCCACTCCAGTATTCTTGCCTGGAGAAACTCATGGACAGAAGAGCCTGGCGGGCTACAGTCCATGGGGTCGCAAAGAGTCGACGTGATTGAGCAACTAACACACACATACACACCCAAAGAATGATGCTAAAAAGACTGAAATGATACGTATAAAAGTCCTTTGGACATGAGAGTATGGTATTTATTTTTAACTATTATTTTATATTTTATTTTTACCTAAGGGCTTTACTTTCTGATCATATGGACTAACAGAAATTTTAAAACACAGTTACTGCTATGGTACTTGTGGGCCATTTGGTTTATTTTATAACCTACACTGCGTGACACCAGCTTAAAAGTCTAGCGGTGGACGAAGTTTATCATTTCTTCAAGTGTGCAGCGACCTCTAGTGTCTGATTTGTATAAAGACGTACTCCGGCTCCATGAACAGGGTGCTAGACCGTTCAGCATCTTGGGACTTATTGCTGATTTAGCTCTCTTTTCCTCCGAAGAAGAGGCTAACACGTTGAGATAATGATGAATGCGACTCGTTAAAATTTGAAAATGTGCAGATCTTTTGCAGACGTTAGTCTCCTTTACGTGACTAATAGAGAAAACTGAATCCCTGGTTAATCGTATTGCTTAATTATATAATGGAAGATTACATTTTAATTCTGTCCTGAGGACTTCCCATATTTTTCTATCACAGGCATAAGTGTTCTTCGATATAAAATGAGTAAGAGTGTTGGCACTGAAGTTAGACTGCCTATGTTTAAATCCAAACTAAACTTTAAATTCTCAACTTTCTGATCTGCAAAGCCATCTGACTTTGCAAGTTACTTAGCCTTCTCTGTGCCTCAGTTCCTGCATCTGTCCGATGGCTTGTCAGGAAGATTAATCTGTGCCAAGCATGTAGCATGCTGCTAGGCTCATAACGAGCACGTACCTTAAGGATATTTGTAATATGAGAAATATAGGGATGAGGGTAATAACAATGGGGAAAGATGATAAACAGTTCACAGCTAGCCTGTCATGAGCTTCATTAGAGGCTTCCCTCATGGCTCAGTGGTAGAGAATTCACCTGCGATGCGGGAGATACAAGAGAGAGAGGTTTGATCCCTAGGTCGGGAAGATGCCCTGAAGAAGGGCATGATAACCCACTCCAGCATTCTTGCCTGCAGAATCCCATGGACAGAGGAGCCTGGCGGGCTACAGTCCTTAGGGTCACAGAGAGTCAGACACAACTGAAGAGACTGAGCATGCACGAGCTTCATTTATATGTGAAAATTATCACTGAGAGGTCTAGACTTGACGCATCTGCCAAGGGAAAGTTAACTGATACAGTGTATCCTTGCGGACCCAGGAAGAAGAAGCGAGCTGTTGTTATGATGGTGACAGTGGTGTCTCTCTTTGCTGTGTGCTGGGCACCTTTCCACATTGTTCACATGATGATCGAATACAGTGAGTGACTGTCCTTCTCATTTGACGGAAGTTCTGGTTCATTCCCTGCTACAATGGACAGTGAATCATTGAAATGTTTAGCCATTCACTTGGGTAATCAAATCTCAAACATTTACTAGGTTTCTTTCAAGTTTTCAAGATAACCAGATCATTATGTGATGGGTAATTATATATGAGTATTATCAAAGCTTTAGTAATTATAGAAGATAAAGAAAAATGTTTGAGATGCATCTCCCATGCTATGCCGTCTGGTCTCCCTAAGCCATTTAAACCCTGGGAGAGGTGTGACATCCTGTGAGCGTTCCCTATTTGGAACCCTCACTTGAGCCACATGAATTTAATAACACCTAGGATTTCAGCTAGACCCTTAATATATCATCTCTGATAATCTGAACCTTAACATGGTTCTCAGATGTTCGTGTTTCTGTAAGACAAGTGGACATTTGAAGGGTGACTGAATCTTCCAGTTTATGTGGAGCTTGAAATCATGTTGAAATGCAATAAGCCCTTTAACATGTGCTGGGCTGGTAAGCCTAGATTCTCTAGCAAGGAGGACACATCACAAAAGTGGGTCTCCTTCAGACATCAGATGGCTCTCCCCAAAGTCTTAGAGAATTTTTCACAGAGAATTTTACATAGTTGTACAAGTGTAACTGTTTCATAAAGATGGAAGATAAACAAAAATGTTGTCTTATGTTCATTCAAACAAATATCCATTCTAAAGCATTACTTTTTTATTTCAGGCAACTTTGAGAAGGAATATGATGATGTTACAATCAAGATGATTTTTGCTATAGTGCAAATAATTGGATTCTCCAATTCCATCTGTAATCCAATAGTTTATGCATTTATGAATGAAAACTTCAAAAAGAATTTTTTATCTGCAGTTTGTTATTGCATTGTAAAAGAAACCTTATCCCCAGCACGAAGGCATGGAAATTCAGGGATTACAATGATGCAGAAGAAAGCAATGTTTTCCCGGAAAGAGAACCCAGTTGAGGAGACCAAAGGAGAAGCCTTCAGTGATGGCAACATTGAAGTCAAGTTGTGTGAACAACCTGAAGAGAAGAAACATCTCAAACGACACCTTACCCTCTTCAATTCTGAACTTTCTGAGAATTCTGGTTTAGGCAGTGGGCATTAATTATAACTGTCTTCATAATTCATGCTATTCATAGCTGAATCTGAAAATTATTTTGAGCAAAAGTTAAAGACTTGCTTTTTACACATTCAGTGAATGTGGCTTTCCATCTATTGCTAAGTTGGATGAGATAGCTTAACCCTTGTATTTTTTTTTCTTAAGTTTAATCATTGAACACTATAATGTAATTTTTAGTGCATGATTGAAGGTTGGTGATAGTCTCTTGCAAATGAAGTCTGTCCAATAATCGTCAAGCCAAAGACAGTGAAGACACAGCAGAGTGACAGCTTAGGTTTCGAGGCAGATGCCTGGGTTTCAGCTTCTCACCCATCACCGTGGTTGTAATGACTGACCAGCCACTCAACCTCTTGAAGTCTCCTTTCCTTCTTGTGTAAACTGGGGTGGTTCCTCCAACTCCAGGAAGTTGCTACCAGAACAAAATGAGATCGCAGTGGGAATGCACTTTGCCTTCTGAAGCACCCAAGTTCTGAAGCATTATTGTAGTTCTTCATGTCTCGGTACCGCCCCGCCCCATATCTGTTCTCTTTCCCTTTCTGAGACTTGACCTCAACCCTATTCAACTTTTCACATGTCCCTGTTTTGTAGCTAGTTTCTTTCATCAAAAGAAAAAAAATTCCTGGGATCCTCATTCATAAGTTGACTATAATATATTTTGAGAAGGAAAAGGCAAGCCACTCCAGTATTCTTGCCAGGAAAATCCCATGGGCAGAGAAGCCTAGTGGACTCCAGCTCATGGGGTCACAAAGAACTGGACACAACTGAGTGACTAAGCACATAATATATTTAGGCCAATCTGGCTATATCAAATATTTATATTTTTAAAACTTTTATTTTCACTAGTGGGATGAAAGACTTTTTGTCATGTTTAAGGGCTTTTAGGTGTAGTTGGTGAGAATCAGCTGCAAGTCCATGACATTTTATCATGCCCCAAAGTGACCCCCAAGAGAGCTGGGTCAGGAAGAACAACAGAGTCCCTCACCTATATTCCTGACCTAATTCTCCCTTGAACGCAACCCCTCTCCTTTTTGTCTTTTCCTCTTGCTCCCCAATGCCATGGTTCCAGTGGTCACCCTCCCCATACTCTGTTGCTTCCCCTTCATTATCTGAGCTTCCCAAAGCCCATTAGTCACAACCTCGTGGCCAAAGTGTTTCTTCTGCCTCCAACACTTCTTCTTCCAGCCAGGTATTAGAAAGGAAGGGAAGCTCAAAATTCTTAAGGTATTTCACTTGTAGAGCTTTCAGGTTTGGGAACCAATGAATGCAGGCCACTGATATCTTTCAAGATACAGACATTTAATTTTATATGTATGTTAATGTGAGTATGGTTAAAAAAAAAAAAAGATGAAACAGTGTGTGATACCGAGGGAAATGTTAATATGACAGAAGAAAATTAATAGTCAAGAGGGAAAACTGATGGTTTGGTTGTGTTAAAATGGCCTCACCATGGGTTATTTATGTACGCTGTTCTCCTGTTTTCCCGAGTTACCCTGTAGCAAAACAGTGATTATCATTATGCTATCAGAAATAAATCATATTCACTGACTTTTGGTTATAGCTGTTTGGCCAATATCCATATGGCTTTTCCTAAATGTGATGTTACACATGCTCCTAATATGTCAATGAAGAACAAATAATACTATTCCTGACCGTTTAATTATCAAGACTGTTGTTATTTAATTACTAAGTCATATCAACTCCTTTGGACCCCAATGACTGAGGCCTGCCAGGCTCCTCTGTCTGTGGGATTTCCTAGGCAAGAATACTGGACTGGGTTGCCATTCCCATCTCCAGGGGAATCTTCTTGACCCAGGGATTGAACCTGTGTCTCCTGTATTGGCAAGTAGATTCTTTACCATCTGGGCCAGCAGGGAAGCCCAATTCCCAAAGGTTGATTATTAATCACCATGATGAAGAGAAAGAGCTGGTAAGTAAGAGAGAAATGGCAGCCACACAAAGTCTGGTTGCTCAGTGATTCTTTACCACTGAGCCACTTGGGAAGCCCATGGTTAAGGAGGGGTAAAGAAAACTATTCTTCCGTTTACTAGTCTTTGGGTAAAATGTCTATGAAATCAGTGAAAAGATCTGTACCCCTGTTCAGATGCTTAAGTCTTTTGTTTCACTCTGGAACACTGTGCCGAAAAGAGCTCTGTAAAAAGGGAGAGGACAATCTTTCAAACAAATGCTTCCAAACCAACTGAATACCCAAGTACCAAAAATAGGACCTTGATCTTTATATCACACATAAAAATTAAATCATAATGCATGATATACTTAAATATAGAAGCTAAGTCTATAATACTAGAATAAAATATAAAAGATAATCTTTACAACCTAGATTAGGGAAAGTCAGAATTTCATAAATAGAGCACTAAAAGGAGAAAGGCTAAAAGAAAGAACTGATAAAATGAACTCCATCAAAAACAAAATTCTGGGAGCTGGTCCTAAGATGGCAGAAGAATAGGATGGGGAGACCACTTTCTCCCCCACAAATTCATCAAAAGATCATGTGAATGATGAGAAACCTCTACAAAACAACTTCTGAACTCTGGCGGAGGACATCAGGCACACGGAAAGGCAGCCCATTCTCTTTAAAAGGAGGTAGGACGAAATATAAATGACAAAAAGAGAGACAAAAGAGTTAGGGAAGGAGGCCCGTCCTGGGGAGGGAGTCGTGATGGAGGAGAAGTTTCCGAACAGCAGGAAACCCTCTCACTGGCAGGCCTGTGGGGAGTTTTGGAATCTCAGAAGGCAACACAACTGGGAGGGGGGGGAAAAAAAAGAAAGAAAGAAACCCACAGAATATGCGCCTAACCACAACTCCCAGTGGAGAAGTAGCCCAGACACTCTCATCCACCACCAGAGAGTGGGGGCTGGACAGGGAGGCACAGGCTGCATTGCTTAGGGTAAGGACCGGGCCTGAATGCCCTGAGGACAATCTGAGGGAGCTAACGTGAGACAGAAACCCAAACTGTGGGATAGCCAGAGAGAGAGAGAAAAAAAAGAGAGAGAGAGAGAGAGAGAGGACTTTCCCACAAAAAGCTCTAACCTAAGGCGCAGACTGGTCCACTCACAAAAACAAAGGATTGCAGAAACACCAAAGGAGCGCTAGCCGGCTGCAGACCAGCCCATCCCCCCACCGCGGGCATAGATGCAGGCGAGCAACAGCCAGAGCTGGAAAGCAAGGGGCAATTTAGACCCCAGAGACTGGCATCCTCCACCAAACTGTGAGCAGGCTCCCAGTTGCTAACCATGTCTTCCTGGAATCCTAGACAGTTGACATCTGCCAGGAGGGTTGCAGCCTTAGATCAGCTCCCCAGAGGAGACACATGGCACCTGAGACGGCACTCTCACGGTGCACCCAGGAAACCAAGTGGCCAGGATGGGGTGGTGATTAAGACTCACAGCCCAGCTGGGAAGTTGCACTTGCCAAACACCTGGTTGCCTGAGCTGCTCCGAACTGGGTAGGGCACAAAACACAGGCCCAGCCATGTCTGTGCCTTTGTGGAGTACCTGAGAAGCTGAACCTGAGCAGCTTAGACCTGGGAAGTGCATGAAACGCAGGGCCTGATTTGGACAGCACCCCTGCAGAGCAGGCTTCAGCAACCTGGAGCTTGAGCAGTGTAGACAGGGAAAGTACACGCTGCCATGAACTGGGGCAAGCCCAGTGTGGTCCATATACACTGCAAGCACTCTCTGCACACACCAGTGATATGTGTTTGCAGTGTTCCTCCCTCCTCACAACAGAACTGAACGAGTGAGCCTAAATAAGTGACCACCTTTGCCCCCTTGTGTCAGCGTGGAAATTAGACACTGAAGAGACTTGCAAACAGTAGAAGCCAAAATAAACAAAAAAGAGGGAACTGCTCTGGAAGTGACAGGTGCAACAGATTAAAAACCTGTGGTTAACATTCACTAAGCATTGGAAAGGGCCTATAGAGCTTGAGAAAAAGTAACAGTTCAGTTCAGTCACCCAGTCGTGTCCGACTCTTTGTGACCCCATGAATCACAGCACTCCAGGCCTCCCTGTCCATCACCATCTCCCGGAGTTCACTCAGACTCATGTCCATCGAGTCAGTAATGCCATCCAGCCATCTCATCCTTAGTCGTCCCCATCTCCTCCTGCCCCCAATCCCTCCCAGCATCAGAGTCTTTGCCAACGAGTCAACTCTTCGCATGAGGTGGCCAAAGTACTGGAGTTTCAGCTTTAGCATCATTCCTTCCAAAGAAATCCCAGGGCTGATCTCCTTCAGAATGGACTGGTTGGATCTCCTTGCAGTCCAAGGGACTCTCAAGAGTCTTCTCCAACACCACAGTTCAAAACCATCAATTCTTCGATGCTCAGCCTTCTTCACAGTCCTACTCTCATATCCATACATGACCACTGGAAAAGCCATAGCCTTGACTAGACGGACCTTAGTCGGCAAAGTAATGTCTCTGCTTTTGAATATGCTATCTAGGTTGGTCATAATTTTTCTTCCAAGGAGTTAGCATCTCAATTTCATGGCTGCAGTCACCATCTGCAGTGATTTTGGAGTCCCAAAAAATAAAGTCTGACACTGTTTCCACTGTTTCCCCATCTATTTCCCATGAAGTGATGGGACCGGATGCCATGATCTTCGTTTTCTGAATGTTGAGCTTTAAGCCAACTTTTTCACTCTCCTCTTTCACTTTCATCAAGAGGCTTTTTAGTTCCTATTCACTTTCTGCCATAAGGGTGGTGTCATCTGCACATCTGAGGTTATTGATATTTCTCCCGGCAATCTTGATTCCAGCTTGTGCTTCTTCCAGTCCAGCGTTTCTCATTATGTACTCTGCATATAAGTTAAATAAGCAGGGTGACAATATACAGCCTTGACGTACTCCTTTTCCTATTTGGAACCAGTCTGTTGTTCCATGTCCAGTACTAACTGCTGCTTCCTGACCTGCATACAGATTTCTCAAGAGGCAGGTCAGGTGGTCTGGTATTCCCATCTCTCTCAGAATTTTCCGCAGTTTATTGTGATCCACGCAGTCAAAGGTGTTGACATAATCAATAAAGCAGAAATATATGTTTTTCTGGAACTCTCTTGCTTTTTCGATGATCCAGCGGATGTTGACAATTTGATCTCTGGTTCCTCTGCCTTTTCTAAAACCAACTTGTACATCAGGAAGTTCATGGTTCATGTATTGCTGAAGCCTGGCTTGGAGAAATTTGAGCATTCCTTTACTAGCATGTGAGATGAGTGCAATTGTGTGGTAGTTTGAGCATTCTTTGGCATTGCCTTTCTTTGAGACTGGAATGAAAACTGACCTTTTCCAATCCTGTGGCCACTGCTGAGGTTTCCAAATTTGCTGGCATATTGAGTGCAGCACTTTCACAGCATCATCTTTCAGGATTTGAAATAGCTCAACTGGAATGCCATCACTTCCACTAGCTTTGTTCGTAGTGATGCTTTCTAAGGCCCACTTTACTTCGCATTCCAGGATGTCTGTCTCTAGATGAGTGATCACAACATCATGATTATCCGAGTCGTGAAGATCTTTTTTGTACAGTTCTTCTGTGTATTCTTGCCACTCTTGCCACCTCCTCTTAATATCTTCTGCTTCTGTTAGGTCCATACCATTTCTGTCCTTTATCGAGCCCATCTTTGCATGAAAAGTTCCCTTGGTATCTCTAAGTTTTTTTGAAGAGATCTCTAGTCTTTCCCATTCTGTTGTTTTCCTCTATTCCTTTGTATTGATTGCTGAAGAAGGCTTTCCTGTCTCTTCTTGCTATTCTTTGGAATTCTGCATTCAGCTGCTTATATCTTTCCTTTTCTCCTTTGCTTTTTGCCTCTCTTCTTTTCACAGCTATTTGTAAGGCCTCTCCAGACAGCCATTTTGCTTTTTGCATTTCTTTTTGATGGGGATGGTCTTGATCCCTGTCTCCTGTACAATGTCATGAACCTCATTCCATAGTTCATCAGGCACTCTATCTATCAGATCTAGGCCCTTAAATCTACCCCAAAACTCACTACTGGACATTTCATTGCACTCCAGAGAGGAGAGATCCAGCTCCACCCACCAGAACACAGATGGACGCTTCCCTAACCAGAAAATCTTGAGAAGTCATTAATCCAACCCCACCCACAGGAAGCAACCTCCACAAAAAAGAGGAACCACAAACTTTCAGCCTACAGAAAGGCACCTCAAATGCAGCAATCTAAACAAAATGAAAAGGCAGAGAAATAGTCAGCAGGAAAAGGAACATGATATATGCCCACCAAACCAAACAAAAGAGGAGAAAACAGGGAGTCTACCTGAAAAAAAAATTTAGAAGGATGATAGTCAAGATGATCCAAAATTTTGAAAACAAATGGAGTTACAGGTAAGTAGACTAGAGACAAGGATTGAGAAGATGCAAGAAATGTTTAACAAGGACATAGAAGAAATAAGAGAGTCAATCAATAATGAATAATGCAATATCTGAGATCAAAAGCACTCTGGAGGGAACCAACAGTAAAATAACTGAGGCGGAAGATAAGTGATGTGGAAAATAGAATGGCAGAAATAAATGAAGCAGAGAGGAAAAAATAATTAGAAGAAATGAAGACAATCTCAGAGACCTCTGGGACAATGTTAAATGCCCCAACATTCGAATCATAGGAGTCCCAGAAGAAGAAGACAAAAACAAAAGGCTTGAGAAAATATTTGAGGAGATGATAATTGAAAACTTCCCTAAAATGGGGAAGGAAATAGCCACACAAGTCCAAGAAAACCAGAGTCCCAAACAGGATAAACCAAGGCGAAACACCCCAAGACATATATTAATCAAATTGACAAAGATCAAACACAAAGAACAAATATTAAAAGCAGCAAGGGAAAAACACACAAGGGGATTCCCATAAGGATAACAGCTGATCTTTCAAAAGAAACTCTTCAGGCCAGGAGGGAATGGCAGGACATACTTAAAGTGATGAAAGAAAATAACCTACAGCACAGATTACTGTACCCAGCAAGGATCTCATTCAAATATGAAAGAGAAATAAAAAGCTTTACAGACAAGCAAAAGCTGAGAGAATTCAGCATCGCCAAACAAGCTCTCCAACAAATGCTAAAGGATATTCTCTAGATAGGAAACACAGAAAGGGTGTATAAACTAGAACCCAAAACAATAAAGTAAATGGCAACAGGATCATACTTATCAATAATTACCTTAAATGTAAATGGGCTGAATGCCCCAGCCAAAAGACAAAGACTGGCTGAATGCGTACAAAGCAAGACCTCTATATATGCTGTCTACAAGAGACCCACCTCAAAACAAGGGACATATACAGACTGAAAGTGAAAGACTGGAAAAGGATATTTCATGCAAATGGAGACCAAAAGAAAGCAGGAATAGCAATACTCATCAGATAAAATAGACTTTCAAATAAAGGCCTTGGAAAGAGACAAAGAAGGACACTACATAATGATCAAAGGAGCAATCCAAGAAGAAGATATAACAATTATAAATATATATGCATCCAGCATAGGAGCACCACAATATGTAAGGCAAATACTAACAAGTATGAAAGGAGAAATTAACAGTAACATAATAATAGTGGGAGACTTTAACACCCCAACTCACACTTTTATGGATAGATCAACCAAGCAGAAAATTAGCAAGAAAACACAATGGACCAGTTAGACCTAATTGATATCTATAGCACATTTCACCCCAAAACAATGAATTTCCTCTTTTTCTCAAGTGCACACAGAACATTCTCCATGGTAGATCACATCCTGGGCCATAAATCTAGCCTTGGTAAATTAAAAAAAATTGAAGTAATTTCAAGTGTCTTTTCTGATCACAATGTGGTAAGATTAGATGTCAACTACAGGGGGAAAAAAACTATTAAAAATATAAACTTATGGAGGCTAAACGACATGCTTCTGAATAACCAACAAATCACAGGAGAAATAAAAAAAAAAAAGAAAATATGCATAGAAACGAATGAAAATGAAAACACAACAACCCAAAACCTATGGGATTCAGTAAAAGCAATGCTAAGGGGACAGCTCATAGCCATACAAGCTTACCTCAAGAAACAAGAGAAAAATCAAATAAAGAACCTAACTTTACACCTACAGCAACTATAAAAAGAAGAAATGAAGAACTCCAGGGTTAGTAGAAGGAAAGAAATCATAAAAATTAGGGCAAAAATAGATGAAAAAGAAACAAAGGAGACTATAGCAAAAATCAACAAAAGTAAAAGCTGGTTGTTTGAGAAGATAAATTTATTTTAGACAAACCATTAGCCAGACTCATCAAGGGAAAAAGTGAGAAGAATCAAATCAAAAAAATTAGAAATGAAAATGAAGAAAACACAACAGACAATACAGAAATTCAAAGGATCATAAGAGACTACTATAACCAACCACTGTTGATGCTGCTAAGTCACTTCAGTTGTGTCCGACTCTGTGCAACCCCATAGACGGCAGCCCACCAGGCTCTGCCGTCCTTGGGATTCTCCAGGCAAGAACACTGGAGTAGGTTGACATTTCCTTCTCCAATGGGTGAAAGTAAAAAGTGAAAGTGAAGTCTCTCAGTCGTGTCCAACTCTTCGCGACCCCATGGACTGCAGTCTATCAGGCTCCTCCGTCCATGGGATTTTCCAGGCAAGAGTACCAGAGAGGGTTACCATTTCTTTCTCCCTATAAGCAACTATATGACGATAAAATAGACAACTTGGAAGAAATTGACGAATTCTTAGAAAGTATAACCTTCCAAATCTGAACCAGGAAGAAATAGAAAATCTTAACAGACCCATCACAAGCATGGAAATCAAAGTTGTAATAAAAAATCTTCGAACAAACAAAAGCCCAGGACCAGATGGCTTCACAGATGAATTCTACTAAAAATTTAGAGAAGAGCTCTCATACTATCCTTCCTATCCTACTCAAAGTCTTCCAGAAAATTGTAGAGGAAGGTAAAACTGTCAAACTCATTCTCTGAGGCCACCATCATCCTAACACCAAAACCAGACAAAGATGCCACAAAAAAGAAAACTACAGGCCAATATCACTGATGAGCATAGATGAAAAAATCCTCAACAAAATTCTAGCAAACACAATCCAACAACATGTTTAAAAGATCATACATCATGACCATGTGGGCTTTATCCCAGGGATGCAAGGATTCTTCAATATTTGCAAATCAATCAATATGATACACCAAATTAACAAATGGAAAGATAAAAACCATATGATTATCTCAATAGATGCAGAGAAAGCCTTTGAAAAAAGTCAACATTCATTTATGATTTAAAAAAAAAAAAAAAAACCTCCATAAAGCAGGCATAGAAGGAACATACCTCAACATAATAAAAGACATATATGATAAAGCCACAGCAAACAATAGTCAATGGTGAAAAATTGAAAGCATTTCCCTAAAGTCAGGAACAAGATAAGGGTTCCCACTGTCACCACTACTATTCAACATAGTTTTGGAAGTTTTAGCCACAGCAGTCAGAGCAGAAAAAGAAATAAAAGGAATCCAAATTGGAAAAGAAGTAAAACTCTCACTGTTTGCAGATGACATGATCCTCTCTCTACATAGAAAACCCTAAAGACACCACCAGAAAATTACTAGAGCTAATTAATGAATATAGTAAAAGTTGCAGGATATAAAATTAACACAGAGAAATCCCTTGCATTCCTATACACTAGCAGTGAGAAAACAGAAATAGAAATTAAGGAAACAATTCCATTCACCATTGCAATGAAAAGAATAAAATACTTGGGAATAAATCTACCTAAAGAAACAAAAGACCTATATATAGAAAGCTATAAATCACTGATGAAAGAAATCAAAGATGACACAAATAGATGGAGAAATATACCATGTTCATGGTTTGGAAGAATCAATATAGTTAAAATGAGTATACTACCCACAGCAATCTATAGATTCAATGCAATCCCTATCAAGCTACTAACGGTATTTTTCACAGAGCTAGAAAAAATAAATTCACAATTTGTATGGAAATACAAAAAAAAAAAAAAAAACTCAAATGGCCAAATAAATCTTGAGAAAGAAGAATGGAACTGAAGGAATCAACTGCCTGACTTCAGTCTATACTATAGTCATCAAGACAGTATGGTACTGGCACAAAGACAGAAATATAGATCTGTGGAATAAAATAGGAAGCCCAGAGGTAAATCTACACACCTATGGACACCTTATCTTGACAAAGGAGTCAAGAATATACAATGGAAAAAAGACAATCTCTTTAACAAGTGGTGCTGGGAAAACTGGTCAACCACTTGTAAAAGAATGAAACTAGAACACTTTCTAACACTATCAGTTCCGTACAGTTCAGTCGCTCAGTTGTGTCCAACTCTTTGCTACCCCATGAATCGCAGCATGCCAGGCCTCCCTGTCCATCACCAACTCCCGGAGTTCACTCAGACTCACGTCCATCGAGTCAGTGATGCCATCCATCCATCTCATCCTCTGTCATCCCCTTCACCTCCTGCCCCCAATCCCTCCCAGCATCAGAGTCTTTTCCAATGAGTCAACTCTTCACATGAGGTGGCCAAAGTACTGGAATTTCCGCTTTAGCAACATTCCTTCCAAAGAAATTCCAGGGCTGATCTCCTTCAGAATGGACTGGTTGGATCTCCTTGCAGTCCAAGGGACTCTTAAGAGTCTTCTCCAACACCACAGCTCAAAAGCATCATTCTTCAGTGCTCATACAAAAAAATAAACTCAAAATAGATTAAAGATCTAAATGTAAGACAAGAAACTATAAAAGTCCTAGAGGAAAACATAGGCAAAACACTCTCTGACATAATTCACAGAAGGATCCTCTATGACTCACTTCCCAGAGTAATGGAAATAAAAGCAAAAATAAAGAGTCAGTTCAGTTCAGCCACTCAGTCGTGTCCAACTCTTTGCGACCCCGTGAATTGCAGCACTCCAGGCCTCCCTGTCCATCACCAACTCCCGGAGTTCCCCCAAACCCATGTCCATTGAGTTGGTGATGCCTTCCACCCATCTTATCCTCTGTCAACCCCTTCTCCTCCTGCCCTCAATCTTTCCCAAAATTGGGGTCTTTTCAAATGAGTCAGCTCTTTGCATCAGGTGGCCAAATTATTGGAGTTTTAGCTTCAACATCAGTCCTTCCAATGAACACCCAGGACTGTGTGGACTGGTTGGATCTACTTGCAGTCCAAGGGACTCTCAAGAGTCTTCTCCAACACCACAGTTCAAAAATATCAATTCTTTGGCACTCAGAGTTCTTTATAGTCCAATTCTCACATCCATACATGACCACTGGAAAAGACATAGCCTTGACTAGAAGGACCTTTGTTTACAAAGTAATGTCTCTGTTTTTTAATATGCTATCTAGGTTGGTCATAACTTTCCTTCCAAGGAGTAAGCGTCTTTTAATTTCATGGCTGCAATTACCATCTGCAGTGATTTTGGAGCCCAGAAAAATAAAATCAGCCACTGTTTCCCTATCTAATAAACAAATGGGACCTAATTAAACTTAAAAAATTTTGTACAAAAAGAAAACTATAAGCAAGGTGAAAAGACAGCTGTCAGAATGGGAGAAAATAATAACAAAAAAAAGCAACTGACAAAGAATTGATGTCAAAAATATACAAGCAACTTCTGCAGCTCAATACCAGAAAAATAAACGACCCAATCAAAACAATGGGCCAATGAATTAAACAGAGATTTCTCCAAAGAAGACATACAGATGGCTAACAAACACATGAAAACATGCTCAACATCACTCATTATCGGAGAAATGCAAATAAAAACCACAGTGAGGTACCATCTCACACCAGTCCGAATGGCTGCTATCAAAAAGTCTACAAACAATAAATACTGGAGAAGGTGCGAAGAAAAGGGAACCCTCTTACACTGTTGATGGGAATGTAAACTAGTACAGCCACTATGGAGAACAGTGTGGAGATTTTTTAAAAAAACTGGAAATAGAACTGCCTTATGACCCAGCAATCCCACTGCTGGGCATACACATCGAGGAAACCAGAATTGAAAGAGACACGTTTACCCCAGTGTTCATCGCAGCACTGTTTACAATAGCTAGGACATGGAAGCAACCTAGATGTCCATTGGCAGACGAATGGGTAAGAAAGCTGTGGTACATATACACAATGGAATATTACTCAGCTATTAAAAATAATGCATTTGAATCAGTTCTAATGAAGTGGATGAAAATGGAGCCTATTCTACAGAGTGAATTAAGTCAGAAAGAAAAACATCAATATAGTATATTAACACATATATATGGAATTTAGAAAGATGGTAATGATGACCCTATATGCAAGACAGCAAAAGAGACTTTTGGACTATAAAGAACAGACTTTTGGACTCTATAGGAGAAGGTGAGGGTGAGATGATTTGAGAGAATATCATTGAAACACGTATATTACCATATGTGAAATAGATAACCAGTCCAAGTTCAATGCATGAAACAGAGCACTCAAAGCCAGTGCACTCAGACAACCCTGAGGGATGGGATGGGGAGGGATATGAAAGGGACTTTCAGAATGGGGGGCTCATGTACACCCATTGCTGATTCATGTCAATGTATGGCAAAACCACTACAATATTGTAAAGTAATAAGCCTCCAATTAAAATAAATAAATTAAATTTTGAAAAAATCTGTGCAGGAGTGTTCATAGGAACTTAATTCAAAATAATCAAAACCTGGAAACAACCCCAATATTTGTCAACTCGTGAATGAATAAACAAATTTTGGTAATGTTATCCCAATGAATATAGCTCAGCAATAAAAAGGGTTAACTATTAATACATGTCACAACAAGAATCAATTTCAAAAGTATTTTGCTAAATGAAAAAGGTGATGCAGCAAGGAATATATACTCTATGATTCCATTTATGTAAGATTCCAGAAAAGGCAAGTAGGTAGGGATAGAAAACAAGCAAGTGGTTGCTAGGGGATATTTGCATGTGTGCTAAGTTGCTTCAGTCATATCCGACTCTTTCCGACCCTGTGGACTGTATGCAGCCCGCCAGGCTCCTCTATCCATGGAGATTCTCCAGGCAAGAATACTGGCATGGGTTGCCATGCCCTTCTCTAGGGGATCTTCCCAACCCAAGGATGGAATACACATCTTTTACGTCTCCTGCATTGGTAGGCAGGTTCCTTACCACTAATGCCACCTGGGAAGCCCCAGGGGATAGCTAAATCTAGACAACTGAATAAGAAGGCCATGAGGGGTGTTTTTGAATGATAGAAATGTTCCATATCCTGATTCTGATCATGGTTAGTTGACTTTATACATTTGTCAAATTTTTTTGAATTGTATACTTTAAAAGAATGAATTTATTGTATGAAAATTATACCTCAATTTTTTAAAATACATAAGGGAATTTCATTTTGCAATGCAAAAATGTCAGATCCTTATATTGGTTCCTTGACTGGTAGCACAAGATTTGCCATAGTAGGAAAGTTTTTGAAACTGCCTTTCCCCACTTCCAGCAACCAAGAGAGTAAACCAAAAACAATATTGCTTCCCAGGATGAACAAAGATTAGTGCCACTCTCAAAGTTCAAATGATGCACGTAAGTACCCATCATATCCCCATTTAACTCACCAATCAGACCCCTGAAAAAGCTGGTCTTTAAAACTAATTAGTTTAATTTTTTTTAACTAATTTATTTAATTATTTTTGGCTGCACTGGGTCTTCCTTGCTGCCCACGGGCTTTCTATAGGTGCGGAGAGCAGGGGCTAATCTCTTACTGTGGTGCTCGTGTTTCTCATTGCATGGCCTCTGGTTGGGGAGCACAGGCTCTAGGGCACACTATCTCCAGTAGTTGTGGCACGTGGGCCCAGTTGCTCTGTGGCACATGGAATCTTCCCGAACCAGGGACTGAACCCATGTCCCCTGCACTGGCAGGCAGATTCTTAACCACTGGACTACCAGGAAAACCCCCCAAAGCTGGTCAGATCTTAATGAATGACAGTGGGTTAACACAAATTTAGGTCATAATCGAAAGTGCTGCTGCTGTGCTGGGTGAAGTATCTTTCATAGAGCAGATTATCACATCCTCTGGTCCATTTCCATTGTTTTCAGTGCCCACTTATAAGGAGAATCAGCGGTTTACATTCATGTGAGATAGACAATAATGTACATTCCACTGCATTAACCAAGATTATGTTACTTTTCCTGCTTCTTCACAATATAATCCAAAAGGAAATGAACAGTCTGGATATTCCTCAGAAGATCATTTTGATCCATTATATTTATCACATTACTTAGATCTGATATGGAAAAAATTGGCAAGGACTCTGCTTTCATAATCACATGTGCTCCAGAGAGAAGAAAATAATAGTGGTAAAACTTTAAAACATTTAGAGGCTGCCACCTTGGTGAAGTTTTTAGGGTGTCTTATGTTCTGGGGAGTTTTAGGATATAGCTTTCAAAGTAATTTATAGGTTTTTGTACCTTGAACATCCTACCACTAATAAAGTACAGTACTTAAGAGGCCTTTCCTAAGTTTCAGAGGCATTATATTCTCCTCTAGTTTTGACCCATTTATTGGTAATATGGTAAATTGCTAATTTTGAGTGGGTCTCAGAGCCAGAAGGGGCTCTGTAACTTATCTAGGTTACATCCAAGCTGACCTGTCACTTGGACCAGATGACCTAGAAGATCCAATAGCCTAGGTTGCAGTATGAGAAATGTGGTCACCTGGATCATATCCCCCACAAAATCCCATAGAAAAGTATCTTTATGAGATACAGGTGTCATGTAGAGCTTCTAGCAAACTGCAGTTAAAGAGTTGCTGCATACCCTTGAATTTCTGGAGCAAAGCTCTGTCATCTATTCACCGTCAAAATGTCACTCCAGACCAAGTGTCATATCATCCAGTCACCACGTGACCATGAGTGGGGCAGTCTCATCTACTAAGTCATAGATTGGGCAGTCCCATAAACAATGCATGATAAAAGGAAAGTAGTACATCCAAGATCATTGATCATTGGATCCAATGATCAATGAATCATTGGGTTCATTTTTTGTGCCCAGAGGGCACAAAGAGGTGGCACACCTTCCATATCCCTCAACAGTCCTGCACCCAGGTCTCTTCCTTAGCTCACATGGGTGTTCCCCTGTTTGTCACAGTATCAGTTACTGAGCGAGATGTCTCAAATTCTACCACTCCAGTGTTATATTTATCTATTTCCTCTTTTACATTAGCCAGCTTTTGCTAATCGGTTTAGGTTATGTTGTCAAGTACACGGACATTTAGGATTCATATGTCATTATGATTGGCTATTTAATCATTATGAAATGTTCCTTTCTATCTCCAGTAGCAGCAAGAAGTTTTCAAAGAGAAACAAAAAAATTTTTTTTTAATTTCATTTTCATTAAAAAAAAATTTTATAGCTGCTTTACAATGTTGTGTTAGTTCCTACTGAACAGCAAAGTGAATCAGTTATATGTATGCATGTTTCCCCTCTTATTTTGATTTCCTTCCCATTTAGGTCACCACAGAGCACTGAGTAGAGCTCCCTGAGCTGTACAGTAAGTTCTCATTGCTTATCTGTTTTATACACAGTAGCGTATAGATGCCACCCCCAATTGCTCAGTTCACCCCACCCCTCTTTCCCCTCTTGGTGTCCATATGTTTGTTCTCTCTGTGGGTCTCCATTTCTGCTTTGCAAATAGGTTCATTTGTACCATTTTTCTAGATTCCACATATATATATTAATATGTATTTGTTTTTCTCTTTCTGACTTACTTCACTCTGTATGACAGTCTCTAGGTCCACCTTTAAATATATTTAATAAAATGACATGTACTGGTGTTTATCAATAGGAACAATTCAGAGACAGGAAAAAGCCTTAGTGCCTAACAATACGGGAATGGCCAGATAAATTGAAACATCCACAAACCTATATTTTCAAAGAATGTTTATTGTCCTGTGTGGCAGGTGAAGTAATGCTAAAAAAAAAGTGCACATTCAGGAATTTCCTCCTAATACTCAATCTGGCCCTCTCTACTCCCCATGCAGTCTGTAAGACTAAAATTCCTTTCTTTGTCATTCCATAAAGAGTTCTTTTTACATTCCCAGCTCATTGAGTAGCCTTAATGGGTTTTTCTGCTTTACTGCTCTAAAATTCAACCTGGAGTCATTTCATTTAATTATCTGTAAGGCTAGTGGGCAATTTAAATACAATATTGAGAGGTTATTACTATGAGTAGAGGTAAACAAGAAGTTTAGCTACCTTTCAAATGTAGTATTTATAGGTTTTATTGGGAATACAGGAGTCCTTGTGAGAGAGTCGGTTCCTAGGCAGGTTGATGAGAAGTCTGGGGTCCCCAAGGAGGAGAAAGGGGTCTGGGGCCCTCAAAGCGGAGATAAAGGTCTGGAATTCTCAAGGAGGAGGAAAGGACAAGCGTCTTTTTTTTCTCTACATTCCTTAGTCTTGATCACATAAAACTTTTTTTTTTTTTTCTTTAAGCCCAGAATTGATGATTACACAACAAACAACTCAGTTTAAACTCTACTAAGGATTATGCAACAAGACGTACCCTGCTTGAAGACAGTTTCTCCTTCCTAAAAACCTTCTGGCTAATTCTGTTATCTTAAAATGTAAATTATGGGAGTGGGTGTAGTAAGGTCTTCACAACCTTGAGACATTCTTTTGATTGATTGTAATAACTAATGAAAAAAGTATAAAACTCCCTTGCTAACACTACAGAGGGGGGCACTCTCCATCCCCCTTCTGATGTCCATGTCAGAACCTTTCTTTCTCCCTTTCACTCTTTAATAAAACTCTGCTACACAAAAGTTCTTGAGTAATCAAACCTGGTCCCTGGTCCCAAAGCTAAATCTTCAGAGATCAAGAATCTGACACTGCTGACTGTAAACTATCATTTGGGGGGCTTGTCCAGGATCTTCAGGACAAGGTAAGAACACTCAGAGCTGTAGCGTCTTTGCTTTCTCAATACACACGTTTTCTTCTTTACTTTACTAACTCTATGGTGTGCTTGTTTGAACGGATGATGTGCCCTGTGCGAAGTGAGTTGTGTGGTTTCTCAGTGCCTTGAAATGACTGAAGGCAGCCCCCAAAAGGGGCGCCTTGTCGGGACTTTATACTGACCTGCCAATGCCAAGAGACACCCAGTGTCCCTGCGAGGGGAGCGGCCAGAGATGGGCAAAGCATGTGGCCTGAACTTTCCCTTCTCGGTCACCTTTTCCTGGTCTCTTTGACCATTTTGTAGTTGCCTGGGGAATTAGAACTACTAAGATAATCTGTTGAGTCATAGACTTTCAAGGGACTTGTGATCCATGCTGTTACTGTGTTCTTTTATTTAGACCCCAAGTATGGAAGTGCCTAGCCTTGCTAGGAGCCGAAAGTTACAGGAGCACATTTGAGAGTGAGGCAGAACTCTAGCTCCAGGAACGTCTCTCAAGCTAGAAGTCTTGGCTGCCTGCCTCAGGGGCCAGCGGCCTGAAAGTGAGTCTTTGTCATGGCTGTGTCTCCTATCCGTGTGGATAGAAGCACTGCTGGTGACCATGAGGTTTTTGAGAACACAGAGTGGGAGTTGCAGGATCTGGTCAGATTGGAAGTGCAATAGGCTTCTTCCTTTGGTAGCACTAGCTCTTAGTGGACCCGAGGAAACTCTCCAGTGGTTTCTGTTTCAACTCCTTAAATAGTCCTTTTGTGGAATCTGTGGAAATGAACTGGAAGGATTGGCCCTAATAGCTCAAGGACAAAAATCACTTTTTCCTCACTGGCCAACCCTCCACCACCTCTTTTGCGGTCACATTTACTGGATCGGTGACACTCAGAAGAGACATCTTGGTTGTTGTTTGTCCCTTTATAACTCACCGTTTCTACTGCAGTCAGGACTGTGCTCAGGAACATGCATGGGCACAGATAAGATGGATGCTCCCTGGTAGTACTAGCTTGGGAAACATTCTGAAAAGCTACTCTGCTCCACCTCGGGTGGCATCAGAGAAAAGGGCAAATCAAACAAAGGTGTTGGTGGTATTGAACTAAATCAATCTGGGGTGCCATTAGGTCTACCCCTGGCGTATCTCCACCTCTCCTCAGTGATAGAACCAGGAGGGATGAGTAAGATGCCTGCATCGGTAAAGGACAGACTAAGTCTGAGCAGGGAAGGAAAGCTTCAGTGGAAAGTCTGTCTGCACTCCCATCTAGAGCAGGGAAGGGTGCTTCCAGTAGAAAAGAGCCATGGCTGTGAATGCCACTTTTTTCTCTCTTACAGAGGTGAGCTAGCATTTCCAGAACCATTCCTTTACAATGTATTTTAAATACTGGGACAAGTTTGATCGCCAGAATTTAAAAAAGACATTCCTGATCTTCTTCTGTGATACAGAATGGCCATGCTATACTTTGGAAGACAGGGAACGCTGACCTGTTGAAGCATCTCAATTATTAGTTTAAAAAACTAGATCAGTTCTGTAGAAAATAAGGGGAAATGGAAGAAGCGACATAGGTGTTGCTGTTTATCTCTCTGTGAGACATGCCAGACTTATGTCCTAAGGGTACAGATTTGGGTGTGAAACCTTCAGCTGTCTCCTGTTCTTGTTCTTTGCCCCTTTATCTGGGGCTCCCAACTGAACAGGCTGAGAATCAGGGTTGGGTTGCCTCAGTGTAGGCAGAAATTCAAACAGTACCAATTGTGGTTGAGACTATTAAGTGGTTCCAAAAGGTACATAGAAGCCTTTACAGGACTGACTACTTTTTTAGCTTACTTGAAGAGATATAATGCATGTCTTGGGACAGATGCTGACTCCTGACTCAAGAGCTCAAGTTTTGGGGGTAACTATTACTTTTGGAGATGAATGGCTTGAACATGGGGCAAGGGGAAAGAGGGAACACGAAATAGCCCTCCTCCCGACTGGGAATCAAGCAGTTCCCATAACAGAGCCACACTGCCAGATGTATTCTTGAAGGACTTAAGCACACTAAGGCTTTAGACTATGCTAAGTTGGTTGACATAGAACAGGGAGAGAAGGAAACTCCTGGTAAATTTCTAGATAATACAGGAGGCTCTCTACAAGTTTACTGATGTTGGTTCCCAAAGTTCAGAGGAGGAATAACCTTGAAAGATAGATAGCTCACTCAGTTAGCTCCAGATATCTGCTGTAAGTTACAAAAACAGATGTATGGACCAAATCAGTCTTTAGATAATCTGTTGCAACTGGCTCTTATGGTATATTATGGTAGACAATACAAGGAGGAAAATCAGAGGCAAAAAAGACCAGGGAAAGACTGAAGCCCCAGCGTGGCTGTTAGATCTGTTCTGAAATCGCCTGAGGAAAAATATCCAGAGAAACCCAGGCGAAATGAGACGGACTTGTTATTACTGTGGAAAGGAGGGGCACCTCAAGTGGGATTGCCCTTGACATCTAAGCCACCCCCAGCTCCATAAAGGACCTCACTGGAGGAGAGACTGCCCCCAGAGGTGTAGGCCCCAGGGGTCGGGCTCTCAGGACAATTAGGACTGAACGTGCCTCGGGATCCCCACACAAGCTCCCATCCTAATAACACCTGAGAAGCCCCAGGTATTAATAACTCTGGGGGGCCAATCAGTCGATCTCTTTTGGACACTGGGGCAACTTTCTGCTCACTAAAGCCCCTGGTCTACTTTCCTCCTAATCCACTACTGAAATGGGGCTGTCTGGACGAGCCCAATGCTGTTATTTCAGGCATCCTTTAAGCTGCAACTGGGACTCTGTGCTGTTTTCTCAAGAGTCTATGATTCTGTCAGAGTCTCCCACACTCCTTTTGGGGAGGGATATAATGAGCAAGGTCCAGGCCTCTGTTTTCATGAATATGGAACTTGCTCTTTCTAACGGAACAAAATACAAATCCTAAAGTGTGGCTGATGGAAAAACTGTGGGTCAAGCACAAAATGCTGTTCCTGTCATTATCAGACTCAAAGACTCTCACCTATTTCCACATCAAAAGCAGTATCCATTAAAACCTGAGGTTAAGGAAGGGTTAAACCCCATCATTGAAAATTTAAAGAAATAAGGGCTATTAATTCCCTATAACAGTCTATGCAACACTGCTATTTGGAGTATAAAAATGTCAAATGATAAATGGAAGAATGCTTTCTAGAGTTAAACCTATACTAAATCATCCTCCTTCTATGATTTTAAGACAATTGAGAGGATGCTTGGGCATTATAGGATATTACCACATTTGAATTCTGGGTTATGGCGAAATTGCCAGCCTTTATATAAACTTATAACTGAGACTCAGCAGGCCCAAACCAACAAACTGGTTTGGTCCTCAGAGACTCAAAAACTTTTAAGGCTCTTCATACTGCTCTCCTGAGGGCTCCAACTTTGAGCTTGCCCACAGGATCAGTGTTTGGTTCCTTACTGAAAAAAAGGCTATAGCCACTTTCCGTAAGGGTAATTGCTACTGTTGTTTTGCTAATGTCTAAAGCTCGTAAAGGAGATCCAACCAGTCCATTCTGAAGGAGATCAACCCTGGGATTTCTTTGGAGGGAATGATGTTAAAGCTGAAACTCCAGTACTTTGGCCACCTCATGCGAAGAGTTGACTCATTGGAAAAGACTCTGATGCTGGGAGGGATTGGAGGCAGGAGGAGAAGGGGACGACAGAGGATGAGATGGCTGGATGGCATCACTGACTCGATGGATGTGAGTCTGAGTGAACTCTGGGAGTTGGTGATGGACAGGCAGGCCTGGCGTGCTGCGATTCATGGGGTCGCAAAGAGTCGGACATGACTGAGCGACTGAACTGAACTGAACTGAACTGAAAGCTCATAAGTTTGCTAATGGACAAAATCTTACTGTACTGACTTCTCATGATGTAAGTGGGATCTTAAACTCTAAATTTCAGAGTAACAATGGCTCCATCTTTAAAGCTGCTGTAACTCAAGGGGTGTCAAAAGCTCTAGGAATAAAATATCACTTATACTGTTCCTGGAGACACCAATCTTCAAAAAAAGTTGAAAAGGCTAAAGACATTATTAAAAGACATCCATGCAAGCTAACTCAGGAAACACAAGACGATTGGTTCACAGTTCTACCCATAGCTTTAGTGAGGGCTCAAACTAACCCCCCAGAACAGTCTGACAGATTGTTTTGTGCACAGACATTGTTATAGACCTTGAAACCTTAGAATTAACTATGTGACTCAGTTTTCAGGCTTTTCAAAAAGACATTACCAGGAGGTTAGCTCCTGACCCAGCCTTTAAGTCAAACAGCTAGTGTTTGAGCCAGGAACTGAGATGGGCCTGAGAATCTATGTGGGCTTGCTTCTGCTGACCCCAAAAGTCTTGAGCCTACCATTTGACCCTCAAGACAATGCCTTCTTGTCCTGGGCTCATTCTTACACTGCATTCCATAATCATATAATTGCTGGGTCTGCAGAGTGCTCCCTCTCCTCATCAATGGAAGACTTCCCATGGTGGGTTCCTCCACTTTGAGGAAAAGACCTTCTTCAACTCTGTCAGTATCTTCACCAACAAAAATCACTTTAATCTGATGACATCTAGCAGTCCTAAGAAGGACTGGTGTAACACTTTGTACCTTAACGATGGACATAATGTAAATTTCAACTTTGATTATACACATTATCTTGGTTTAATGACTATTTTGCTGCACATAAGGTAAATGGGTCTAGATCTGCTGGTTTCCTACCTGATGTTTATGAGATATAGGATGAGATCATATGGCTAACTCCTGAAAATGGATGCCTACTATCAAATGCTCCCATATGCTGGGAACAACAGAGCCATACCCAGAAGTTAGCTGACAATTATAATGATTGGAAACAACTGGGGTTCTTGTCTCAAGAAATATTCAATGTAATCATCCCTGTGTTTTCCAGTCCCAGTTCGGGTCCTCCTTTTGCCTGGCCAGACACTGATTGGGACTGGATCCTTCAGTCATGCTGGTCTGCTCCAAATGTGGCTCTTACCTGTGGGCATGGCTTCCCCTCTGCCTGGATAGGGAGATGCTCCCTAGGTTTACCTTTTACTCATGGCTTCACTTTTCCAGAGCTTTCAGAGAAGTCTGCTAATCTGCCACACCTTAAAACTCACTGGACAAGGTCTGTATTTCACTGGTATGATTATCTGGCAGTAATATTCATTCCTTCTCTGGGAACTACAGACATTATGCTACGAGTTGATGCTCTAAGTTTACTTATCAGACTTTACAAGATTTTCAAAATTAGGCCCTTAATGGTAAACAAATGCAAATTAGAAGGGTGGTTTTACAAAACAGATTAGCCTTAGATGTTCTAACAGCCACGCAAGAAGGAACTTGTGCTATTAGTCATACCCAATGCTGTACATATCTACCAGATATGAGTACTAGTGTTACTCACTTTACTAAACACATAAGCAAGATGATTCATGCTATGGATTCTCCTGAAGCCTCAGTCACCTCACTTTGGGAAATGTTAACTAGCTCCCCATGGTGAAAAACTATCTTAATCGTAACAATTCTAATTGTTCTGTTTTCACTCTTTGCTCCAAGCTGTGTAGCTCGGTTTGTTTCTAACTGTTTGAAAGCTTTTAAGTTACAAAGGGTTGTCCAGGCTCCCACGACTGCCACAGACTCCTCCAACTATTATTTG
This sequence comes from Ovis aries, assembly GCF_016772045.2. Classification (NCBI taxonomy): domain Eukaryota; kingdom Metazoa; phylum Chordata; class Mammalia; order Artiodactyla; family Bovidae; genus Ovis; species Ovis aries. Next base: position 4,405,136 of record NC_056059.1, read on the forward strand.
TGGCCCCCGGATCAGAGACTCCCTATATGAGGGCGAGGAGAATATGTGGCCTCAACAATTTAGGGACAATGCCCCTCAACAGCAGGAAGTAGTTATGGAATGAAAACAATGCCCCTTTTCCTTGGCAACATAATTCTCCTAAAGAAAAGGGTTGGGGGGGGGGTGGATGAGAGAGTCAATTCCTAGGCAGGTTGATAAGAAGTCCAGGGTCCTTGAGGAGGAGAAAGGGGTCTCGGGCTCTCAAAGCAGAGATAAGGGTCTGGAATTCTCAAGGAGGTGAAAAGGACAAACGTCTTTTTTTCTCTACATACCTTAGTCTTAGTCACATAAAACATTTTTTTCTTTAAGCCCAGAACTGCTGATTACACAACAAACAACTCAGTTTAGACTCTGTACTAAGGATTATATAACAGCAATGTATCCTGCTTGAAGACAGTTTCTCCTTCCTGAAAACCTTCTGGCTAATCCTGTTATCTTAGAATGTAAATTAGGCTTCCCTGGTGGCTCAGACGGTAAAGCGTCTGCCTACAATGTGGGAGACCCAGGTTCGATCTCTGGGTTGGGAAGATTCTCTGGAGAAGGAAATGGCAACCCACTCCACTACTTTTGTCTGGAAAATCCCATGGACGGAAGCGCCTGGTAGGCTACCGTCTATGGGGTTGCAAAGAGTTGGACACGACTGAGCGACTTCACTAGAATGTAAATTATGGGAGTGAGTGTAGTAAGGTCTTCACAACCTTGAGACATTCTTTTGATTGATTGTAATAACTAATGAAAAAAGTCTATAACTCCCTTGCCAACACTGCAGAGGGGGGCACTCTCCATCCCCCTTCTGATGTCCATGTCAGAACCTCTCCCTCTCCCTTTTCATACCTTAATAAAACTCTGCCACACGAAAGCTCTTGAGTGATCAAACCTGGTCCTTGGTCCCAAAGCTAAGTCTTCTTCAGAGATCAAGAGTCTGACACTGAAGGCTATGACTCGAAGTGCTGAAACAAAAACAGACCCACCTATTAAAAAGTGTTGTTCACCACCAGAAAACTGAGTCAACAAATATTTTTAGAGCTCTTACTGTGTGTCAGACCTAGACACCTTCTTTCCATTTGGGATCAGCAAAAGCATTTCTATTCTGAATCAGATGAGGCTTAAAAGAGTTGGGTGGCAAGTTAGAGAATGAGAGGTGGGGTGGGTGGGGAGAGTCATAAAAATCAGTTGAATCTATATATTTTTAAAACAGACAGAGTTTTACTAGCTTAGATCTCAAATTCCTTTTCCTCTTGCTCAGCAAAACCTCATTTTCCAGAACCAAGAATATGAGTTCTCTATACAAGAAGAAAATCAGAGAGAAATGAGATAAAATAAGATCAAAATGCTGCTATATGAATGCAGCACCCCATGAGATGGTATGGGGAAATGCTACTGTTCCAACTCCTTTGGCTTCTGGTCACTCTGCCAGATCTCTTGACTCCTGACATGCTTATAAAATGATGTTATCTTGGCAAAACCTAGAAAATAGATATGAAGAAGCGATTTTTAAAATTAACTTTTAACGAATTGGCAAAGGCAATTAAAAGGGGGAGACCACAAGGGAAAAGAGCATCCAAGAAACCTTCAATTTACGTTCATTCTCTGTAGGGAGCGGGCATTTAAGTGTGACAGACTCTAGACTCCACCAACATTAGTGGTTTAAAAACTAATTAAGGAATAATTTCTTAAGATAGTAGACTGTCCAAACATATTTATTTTTTCTCCCAAGATCCTACCAGAGTGACAATGAAAGAAAACAAAGTGTGTAAATCCACAACAATAAAGAAAAAGACACTAGTCACTGTGAATGAGAATTGTCGATACATTTCTTGAAAACAAAAATAGGCTGCTGATTATGAAAATCATGTTGAAGCCAAGAATAGTCATCAGTTAGATCCATTTACTGTAACTTGCTTGATTAATGACAAACTGTAACTGTCTTCCCTGATCAAGCTTGCTGTATGTTTTTATAAACTTGCATATCCTCCAAATGTCCCCTAGCCTAAACAGTAAGATGTTTGCCTGAGTTATTTTCCAGGGACTTGGAGTCAGCTGTGTCTAGTTTGAGCTCCAGCCATTTAAGACTGGGCCACTAGCCCTCCATCTGGGCATGTGTGAGTGTCCTCGGTGACCTTTTAACATCAGAGGGCCAAAAACTCCATCTTCAGGACATTTTTCGGAACGTGCACTCTATAGAGAAGCATTTAGCTTAGTTGCTCCTGCATAGAAGGATGATCACCTTTCCTTTTTCTTGTTTCTAGTCAGCTTTCCCCACACTTCTCACTCCTCAGCTTTACCCATGAATGTTCTAAGCCTCTCACCTTCAGGGAGGTAGATTTGAGAGTTGTTCTCCTGTCTCCTCACTCATCTGCTTTGTGTATAAACCCTTTCTCTGCTGCAAACTTCAGGCTTCCCTGGTGGCTCAGTGGTAAAGAATATGCCTGAAATGTAGGCGAAGCAGGAGAAGTGGATTTGATCCCTAGGTCGAGAAGATCCTCTGGAGGAGGGTATGGTAACCCACTCCAGTATTCTTGCCTGAAAAATCCCAGGGGTTGCAATGTGTCAGACATGAGTGAAGCAACTGAGCACGCAAGCATGCACTGCTGCAAATCTCAGTGTCTCAGAGTTTGGCTCGCTGCACATCAAGCAAATGAACCTGGATCAATAACATAAGTATGAAGAAAAACAGTGGAAGTCAAAGATTAGGATAAACTCGGAGAAGACCACAGGAGCAAGAATTAGTCTCTTCAGCAGAATCCTAGAGAGACTCGGGAAATTTTAGATAGTATCTGAATTGGAGAGTGAGAGAAAGAATGGGTGAAGAGGGCAGATTCACTGATGGCTTGTCTACAGAACAGTTAGCCACCCCAGTCCACTCTAGCACTCACCATGGACAGAATGGGCATCAGTTCAGTTCAGTTCAGTTCAGTCGCTCAGTCGTGTCAGACACTTTGCGACCCCATGAATCACAGCACGCCAGGCCTCCCTGTCCATCACCAACTTCCAGAGTTCACTCAGACTCACGTCCATCGAGTCAGTGATGCCATCCAGCCATCTCATCCTCGGTCATCCCCTTCTCCTCCTGCCCCCAATCCGTCCCAGCATCAGAGTCTTTTCCAATGAGTCAACTCTTTGCATGAGGTGGCCAAAGTACTGGAGTTTCAGCTTTAGCATCATTCCTTCCAAAGAACACCCAGGGTTGATCTCCTTCAGAATGGACTGGTTGGATCTCCTTGCAGTCCAAGGGACTCTCAAGAGTCTTCTCTAACACCACAATTCAAAGCATCAATTCTTTGGCGCTCAGCCTTCTTCACAGTCCAACTCTCATATCCATACCTGACCACTGGAAAAGCCATAGCCTTGACTAGACGGACCTTAGTCGGCAAAGTAATGTCTCTGCTTTTCAATATGCTATCTAGGTTGGTCATAACTTTTCTTCCAAGGAGTAAGCGCCTTTTAATTTCATGGCTGCAGTCAGGAAGTTATTTACCCCTCAAGCCTCGACACTTCCTCCCTCCACAAACACACACACACGCACACACAGATGCACAGGTTTCCTCTTGAGAGAAATTAGAGGTGAACCACAGCATGTAGTGTTAATATTGACAGAAACTGCAGTGTTCTGGAATGCTAGAATGGCCAACCACAATGACTGAATCCACACCCAATTACCATCCCATGTTCCACAGAGCTCTTGGTCAGTTCTTGGTCTGCATTCTTAAAGGATTGTTAGACATTCTAAAAAAAAACTGAAAAGTAAAAGAACAAGGTTAAGATAAGTAGAAAACTAACTCTAGAATAATTAAATAAATACAGCATAACAAAAGAGAACTTGGACATAAATTTAATTAATTACTATTCTCATAAAGATTTAAGAAAATATCTCTTTTATAAAATAAAAAACAAGCATGCTGTGAAAAAGAACAATTGGATTAATAAAACATTGGGGAATTAAGAAATAGATTGCTGAGATTAAAAACAGATAATTTACTCTTCCTTATTTCCCATATATTTAATAAGAGCCTCTGCAAAACTTTCTGCAAAAGTGTTTTCTAAAGGATGTTTGTATGGCAATCTCAGCGAGCATATGTTTATCATTTGGAGTGCTGTTTGGAGACAGATGGCACATTCAAACCAAGTACCTTGAGGTAAGGTTAACAAAGGGACCATTCACAAAGGAGTGAACGGGCTACATAGAAACAGAGGGATTAGTGCAGCACCAGCTGCTAAAAGCAAGGCACTCTTCCTATCCCTGGGCCTGGAGGGATGACAAGAAGCAAGAGAAAAACAAAGAAGAGGAGGGAGAAAAGGAGTAGCAGAAGAAGGAAAAGAAGAAACTGAGAGATAGAGAGGGAGAAAGCTATGTGGGAATAGAAACTGAATTGGAGCTATGACTTTGGGCAGAAGCATGAAGCCCATGCTGCCCTCATGGGAGGCCCTGTGACTCTTTATAAGTGACCTGATTCTCCCTCTCTTTGATCTATAAGTGGTCTCTGTTCCTCAACAGAATCAAATGCCTAGGGAGCCCCTTGATCCAAGCATTGGGCAAAGTGATGCAGGGTAGATGATTCAGAGTGGGCAAACAAGATATCCGGTACACATGTCCCTGAACATTTGATAGTCACACTTTCATATTTAAATGGTGCTTTGCTGGATGTAACAGGTCTAAGGTCTAAGTTCATTTCCTTCAATACATTTAAGCCTATAATGTTTTGGCTCTGGTTCCGATATGACTGTTCAGAATTCTGATGTAAGTCCGACATACCCTCTTTCTCTTTGGTATTTTCAGGCTAGTTCTTCAGCCCTTTGATCCTATGAAATCTCACTATCATGTGTTTACATGTTTTTGTTTTTTGGGGTTTTTTTTGTACCGTTGGAGTACTTTCAGTCTGAGGCTTCTAATTTATATTTTTGAAAAGTTCCAGTTACTATTTCTTCAAGTATTTCCTTTCCTCTATTTATTTTTCCATCTGGGATTTCTACTGTATGTATTTGACACTTCTATTCTCCTTCTCATTGAAGTTTCAATTAACGATTTTTTTCAACCATTAAAACTTCCTTGATGTCCTTCTCAGAGAGTTTCTTAATATTCCTGCTCCTTAATTCACTCTTGCTCTAAATCTACTCTGCTTTACAATACTTTTATTTCAAATTTTATATTTTTTATTTGCAGTGTATCCACTTGACTTTTCATTGCAACTACTAGATTTCCTTTTCATGTCACCAAAATCTTCCTTAACATTTCTTGAAGGATACTTACAATGCTGTATCTTAAATTCTTGATCTCCTCATTCCATTTATTTTGTATTACTGCATAGATTGTTCAGTCTATTATCTTCCTCTAATAGTAGCTGTGTTTTTTTAGATACCTCCTTAATTTGCCCTTTGAGTTTACTTCCCTGTTAAAGTATTAGAGATCTTGGTTAGTAATATGCAGAGAACCTAATAGACCTGAATACTGCCCTGTTAGTGAGTTTGCAGAAAGAATGTGCTAGGGGCAGATAAGTGCCCCAGTTGAGACATGCCATCCTGGGTTGTTCCTTTTATTCTCAGCCAAACCTGGCCATCTCATTATGATGTCAGCTGAATTCCTTTTTTCAGTGAGGATGAACCCACACACATTTTTACCTTATCCATTTATGTATCTATCCAATATCTACTTGTTGAATGACTTCTATATGCCAAATTTGCATATGCAAGATAGTTAATTCTAGTTATTGCTGACTCTGTCCATAAAATAGTCTAGGTCTTCAAAAAAAAAAAAAGAAACTAACTTATCGACTTGAATATAAGTACATGCTCATAACTTTACTAGTGGCCATTTTCTAAATTTTTAGGAATGTGATAAAACCATAATTTATAAAATTTGCCAAAACAAAAATATTTATATCTGTAAAAAATAATTTATACTTTAAGATACAGCCCAGTTAAGTGTAAACTGTAAGATATGGCAGTAAGAGTTAGGATTCCTGTCTGGAGGTTTAGACACTAGACAGCAAAGGATGTGTTAAATGAGAGATAGAATATTAATACAGAAATTTGTAGAAGGTCTTGGAGTAATCAAGGAGACAGGAGAGAAACGGTAACTCGCATCTGAAGCACTTAGAGCAGATGTGGGGTGGAATGACCAGCGGAAGAAAGAACGCTGTATGTACATAAGGAAAGTAGTGCAAATTTAGGTTCCGGCAGTTGATGAGGGAGAACTTTGTAGAAATTCTAATAAGATGGTTTTAAAGGAAAGGCCTCTACTATGAGTAACAAATAGTGCTTGGATGGATAGACTGTGTAGAAATTGTCTAGAACAGTCAGCTATGGGGAATGTGTCGATAGGAAATGATTGAAAGAGTTTCTGTGTGACAAAGTGGGCCAGATTAAAGCAAAGCCTCACAAGTTTTAGTGGTCAACAGAGGCAGCAGGATCTAGTAACATTTTCTAACCAGGTCAGAGAGTAAATAGCGCTGTCTGGGAAATTCAGATCAGCAGAGAAGGTGAACAAAAAGAACAATAAATTAAGAGGGGTTTTCCTGAAAATGTAACAGCTGTTCTATTTTTAATAAGGGAAGAAATGATGAGAAAGCAGAAGAAAACAGATAGGAAGGAAGTGGAGAGCTGATAAAGGTGCATAAAGGAATGAATAGGTATGAAACGTTACCCCGCTGTCATCAAGTACAGAGTGGATACAGGAGGAGGTTAGAGGTTAAGAAGTGTTAGTTGTGGCCCAGAAAACATTGGTAAGACAGATTTTTGAGAACAGGTGAGATAGAGAATTGAGGGTTGTCTGACATCAGTGCTGCAGCTGACAATTCGATGTAGCTGAGCTTCCAGACAGCCTCTTTCCCTCGCCACCTGCCTTGGGGTAGATGGGGAAAGATGCTTCTCCCCTTTGGGCTCTGGCCTTGCTCATAATAAGGTCTTCTGAGAATGAAATCTCACTGAGGCTTACAGAACTGGGTAGAAGAAATGTTACCTCTTAAGAGTGCCAGGGAACTGATTAAAGCTTCGTGTTTCCATGATTATAGATGACATACGTGTCCTTTCATCAGTACATGCCTGTGTCACAAGAGAGACAAAGTAAAAATATGTGGTTGAGTCCCTTCATGTAACTGTTTACCAGGGGAAGAAAGGAAGTAAAAGCACATATTTTTATTTTTCCTGTGTCATCTTCATTACAGGAAGGACAAAATTGGTTGTATTTCTTTCCGAAGAGCTCAGCTTGAATTGATTTCTCTCCCAACTCTAAAAGCATCTTTGCCTGTAGCACATTTATCTGGCAATTTGTCCTGCTCTGCCTTCTGTTGTTGACTTAGGACTTAGTTTCTGCATCCTCCTGTAACATGGATACATATAGACAGATTTCTGTCAAAGTAAGGAGCGGGTGGGTTGTTTACCTGGTTTTGCCCACTCTGGATACCAGAATCTAAATGACCATAAATATGTAAGTAAATGTGACAGTATTTTTTAGTTGCTGTTGTTCAGTCCCTAAGTTGTGTCAAACTCTTTGTGACCTCATGGGCTGCAGCTCACCAGGCTTCCCCGTCCTTAACTATCTCCTGTAGTTTGCTCAAACTCATGTCCATTGAGTCAGTGTTGCCATCTGACCACCTCACCCTGCACCACCCCCTTATCATCTTGCCCTTAATCTTTCCCAGCATCAGGGTTTTTTTCCAATGCGTCAGCTCTGCATCAGGTGGCCAAAGTATTGGAGCTTTTTTTTTTTTTTTTTTCAGTAAGTTATTAAATCTTCAGTTGTCCAGTAGGAACCCTGCCTGTGGGGGATAAAGAGATGAGTCCTGCGGTCTTCCCTGTGCTCTGTTCTTGTGATTGGGTCTGCTGAGGGCTTTCCCAGTCTGGTTATGAGGCCCATATTTACGGGATTTGTTTTGTTTCATTTTTTCCAAATACTGAGTTCCATATTTTAATACTCCTGCCCTACCCTGCCACCTATACCGTTGAAGAGTTGTGGTGTATGCTACAGTTCTTTCTCTCCCACCTCCCACCTGAGTATATTAATTATTTCTATAATATAGAAATATTATGGATATCAGTATGTTTCTTTCCTTGTGACAGCAGTAATTGAAAAACATAAAAACCCTGAGGTGGGCATTCATTGTCTGTAGGTTTTGCCATATTGAAAACATTCCTCCTTTTTTATGGCAAAAAAAAATTCTTCTTTGGCAAATCACTCTTTCTCCAGCTTCGATTATGGTATTTGACTGAAATTGTTCCTACTCACAATTCCAGTAACGTTCTATGACTACTGTTAACCACAATGATGAGTTTAGGGATGGGCATACAGTCCCATTCTGGCCAATGAGAGTCAGTCCTAGGACTGGAAGTTTCGCTGACTGTGAAACAGAAAAAGCTTTGACTTTCTTGCTGGATTCAGGACAAGTGCTTGTGCAGCCATCCTGTGAATAAGATAAACGGTGACTTAAGAATAATGTTCACAAACAAAAAAAGGAGAAACTAGACCTGGATGAAGACTCACTGAAAGAAATCAGCCCCTGGAATGCTCAAATACATGTCTCAATAAATTCAATTTTGCTTAAGCTACTTGCATTTTTTTGTCACTTACAACTGAAAAAATATAAGCCATGGATGGTGAAAGCTGCTTTAAATATCCATTTGAAGGTGTTTGTGTACATACACATTTTCAAAAACCATTTAATGAATGTATTACTGACTGCTTGGAGTTCAAAATGAAAATGGATCCCTGACTTACTAATGCTTTGATATTTTCTATGTGTTTACTTATTAATTTATTCAATACATCTAGTGAGGTCATAATCAGCATCAGGTATTTTGCTGGATTCTGAGAATAAACTGGTGAGCAAAAGAAGATGTGGTTCCTGATCAGTATAGCTTACTGTCAGTGGGGAGGCCAGACATTATTAAAGAGAGACACACATCAAATAAAGATGTGAAGAATTAAAGAACTGAAGAGAGACTTTGTAGGCTGAATAGACATGATTTATTGGTGCATTGGTTATGGGGAATAGGTATAGGGGGATGGATCTCAGGTTCCCACATAATGTAAGGGTAGATGGTGGTATCATTTAATGAGATGTAAGACCCTGGAGAAGAGCATGGAACTCCTGTCTAAGACATTTTGAGTTGTTTTTGAAGCTTCCAAGAAATCATAAAAAGCCAGTTGAATATATTGGTAAAAGTACTAAATATTTTCTTTGCCAAAGGCTTAAGAAATTGCTGTTTATTTCATGCTCAGTACTGTATGAGTTGCATTTATGCCTTATTTTATAGACTCCTTTCAAGGGAATATATATGTATACACATTTAATGTATACACACATATAGATGTATGTACATTTTATACATATATAAAACACATATGTCTGTATGTGTATTACATGCACGCACATATGTTTGGACATGTATATTATATACACACATATACACACATGTATTTCATACACAAAGCACAATGCTTTGTACCTCACAGTGATGAAATATTATTTTAATGGATATGCATCCTTTTTTTTCCTGCATAGATCACATGAGTTTATTTTCATTCTGTGTTTATCAACAACCTGATCCATATGGCACAGAGGAAATGTAGCAGTTTTAAAATGCATGTGAGACATATTAATGCCCTAAAGATAGGAATGCAGTGTAGGAGAATTGCATTCTTCTACATAAAATTGCAAGTACATAAAACCTGATACTGAATCATTGCTTTTGAGAACTTTATAATAAGCTCTCAATTTCGGTTCAGTTCTGTTCAGTGTCTGACTCTTTGCGACCCCATGGACTGCAGCACGCCAGACTTACCCATCCGTCACCATCTCCTGGAGCCTGCTCAAACTCCTATCCACTGAGTTAGTGATGCCATCCAACGATCTCATCCTCTGTTGTCCCCTTCTCCTCCTGCCTTCAATCTTTCCCAGAATCAAGGTCTTTTCCAATGAGTCAGTTCTTTGCATCAGGTGTCCAAAGTATTGCAGTTTCAGCTTCAGCATCAGTCTTTCCAATGAATATTCAGGACTGATTTCCTTTAGGATTGACTGGGTTTGATCTTGCAGTCCAAACACCCCAGTTCAAAAGCATCAGTTCTTTGATGCTCAACTTTCTTTATGGTAAAACTCTCACATCCATACATGACTACTGAAAAAACCATAGCTTTAACTAGATGGAGCTTTGTCAGCAAAGTAATGCCTCTGCTTTTTAATATGCTGTCTAGGTTTGTCGTTGCTTTTCTTCCAAGGAGCAAGTATCTTTTAATTTCATGGCTGAAGTCACCATCTGCAGTGTTGGTGCAATAAAGCTCTCAATTTACCTAACCTTTTCTGTTTCTTGGTTATGAAATCCTTGAAAATTTTAGTGGGAGGTCTCTGATTTTCCAATAATGAAACATTTGTGCTAGTCCAAGTAAGAAGCTGAACATAAAAAATAGAAGATGAATATAAGTTCTGGGTCAGAGTGTAGATTCTCTTGCCAAAGGTGGTATATAGGAAGAATTGGAGGATGGAGAAGTCTTGGTTAATTCACTGGTCATCATGAAGACTTTATCCAGGGTTGATAATACCTGGGGTCTTCTGCTCATTCCAAGAGGAGGAAAAAAGCTTTTAATCTCAGAGGAGGAACATTCATGGTGGCCTGAAACACCTTCCCTGCACCCCATCCCTGCTTCTTTCCTAGTTAGTCATCTGTGGAATAGTGAAGGAACATGGGCTAATGTGATATACTTGAGTTCAAATCCCACTTTGCCACTTATTTGCTGAATTGACGTGGGTCAGTCACATGATATCTTTGGCTCTCACTTTTCTTATTTATAGATTGAGGTTAAATTATGATGATTCAGCAAGATTATGTGATTATTAATCTATTGTCTTTAAATAAAAGTGAATACATGTAAAATTTAATAAAATTAAATCTCATCACAGTCTCTTTTTTACCAGGTTGGTGAGAAATTTAGTTTAAACATTGAGTCACTGGGAACTCTTTCTGCAAATAATAATTTATTAATATTTTGCCATTACAGAAATTTGTATCTTGTTGTTGTTGTTGTCCAGTCATTAAGTTGTGTCCAACTGTTTTAGATCCCATGAACTGTAACACACCAGGTCTCCCTGTCCCTCTCTCTCTCAGAGTTTGCTCAAGTTCATGTCCATCAACTGGTCATATTGTATAGGTTGAATTTAAATGCCTATTCAGTTTTTCCAGGAACATGATTAAAAAAAAAAAAAAAAAAAGACAAAGTAGGCACATAATTACAAAAAAAAGAGGCAGACTATAAACTTCATTTTAGTAAAAAGAATAGAGATGTGAGGAATCTCCAGTAGCCGTTCAGAGTCATTTATCTGCTAATTGTTTTTACTTTTACAGATCATTGAGAATATAAAAGTCAATACCCAAAAAGAAAGAGGATTTTTTTTTTTTTTTTTTGCCATGCAGCTTGTAGGAGTTTTGTTCCCAGACCAGAGATAGAACTGGGGCCCTCCTCAGTAAGAGGGATAAGTCCTAACCATTGCACCACCAGGGAATTCCCAGATATTCTTATTTGGTCCACTGAAACTGAAGTACTACTTTTTCTAGATGATAGGTCTTTATTGCCGCACATTTGGGGAAGGTAGGGTGGAAAGGGTAAATAGATAAACCCACGTATACTCAGTAGTAGAATGCAAGTGCATTTAAATCACAATTGTACTTGGTGTTGTGATTGTGATAATGTCGGGGTTTTCATTAGTTTATCAAAGCAGGGGAGTTACCCTTTATGTAGCCGTTTGTTTAATGTGTTTATTAAGTGCCAATGGTGGCTAATCATGGGGCATGCAACACAAAATAAGTGCCCACCCTGAGAGCTTATAATCTGTATTGGTGTAAGAAAGGGAGAGAAACTTCAGGTAAAATGGGCAAGTTAAGAGAACAATACAGAGCTACAAAGAAGTCAGCTGGTTTGGAATCAGAAGAGAAGCTATGCTGGAGATGGTGATAAATAGCAATCAAGCATAAGCCTGTGATAGAATTGACCATAAATGGAAAGAATAAGGCATTGAATGACTAGATGTATTTTCTAAAAGTACTTAATACTTTTGGTCAGAAGCTGATTTATGAAATATTGAATTTCTATGCCCTAAAAATGTCTCCAGATGTGTTTTATTCCTGTCTTCCTGCAATTTCTATTACTTTCCTATTTATTCTGTCTCATGGCTTTTCTGAAGAATTTTTTCTTTATGTTTTATTCATAAGAATCATTATCCAACCTTCAATTAAGAATGAGACTTTTCCAATTGGGATTACTTCATTAAAATCTCCTGATTGGATGTTACTGTGTAGCCTTTTTCTTATATTCTCAATGAATATAATAAGTATGATAAATATTTATAAATAATTATATAATGATGGTAATATAATATGTAAATAAATAAATGCAGTATATCATGCTGTTGTGAAAATTAAGAAAGCATTTATGTGAATACACCAAAGTTATGATCCATATGAAAGCACTTGGCTATTCCACTGATACTAGTTTCTTTTCTTCAGAATTCTACCTCTGAATTTTTCTAAGAACTCACTTATTCCAAAAGATTATTTCTGGGAACTGAAAAATTTGAAATATTTAACTCCTTTCTGGCTGGAAAGGGGAAGAATATCTCTAAAAGGGCATATAAAGAGTTAGATTTGGTTCAAAACTATTTTTCTTAACGCTTAGCAAAAAGTATTTGCCTTTGTTTCTAAAGAAGACCTAAATATTTTTTATTGCAATATATTTCACATGCCATAAAGTTTGCCATTTAAAAATATGAAATCTGATAGCTTTCAGTACAGTCACAAAGTTGTACAATCATTGCCACTAACTAGTTTCAGAATATTTTCATGACCCTAAATTGAAATCCTGTACTTGTTAAGCAGCCATTCTTCACTTGGACTTTTTTCTAGTTTCTGGAAACCCCTAATTAACGTTCTGTTTCAATAGCTTTGTCTTTTCTGGGAATTTCATATAAATGAAGTCGTATAACATGTGACATTTCTGTTTGGCTTCTTCCATGCAGTATAATGTTTATGAAGATTATCTTGTGGTCTCATTAACATTAGTTTATTCCTTTTCATGGATAAATAACATTCCATTGAATGGAACTTTGATGATGGAAATGTTAAATGGGGAGAAATAGTTTGGCAGTTCTTCAAAAAGTTAAACATAAAGTTACCTTATGACCCAGCAATTCCATCCTATGAATACATATCCAAGAGAATGGAAAATATATGTTCAAACAAAAACTTATGTGCAACTTAGGGCAACAGGCAGAGGCTCTTTTCTTCTAGAATGGTCAGTAATAACAGTGAAGTGAGCCTAGGCTTTCAGGAGCCATTACTCGGGTCTGATTTTGAAGCCACACAGCGGACAGCTATGCCAAGATAAAAAGGAACTCTTTCTAAAGGACAACTCCTACCACCTCCTGTTAGCATGTTCTCCCCCGAAAAACATCCCTATGCAAATAAAGCCATAAGAGGAGCCCTGAGCCTGTCAAGACAAACATTTCACCACCATATTCAGAGATCAAGCCCTGAGCCTTTGGAGTGGGAACACTGAGTCCAAGACCCTAGACTACCAGAGAACTGTCCCTAGGGAGTATCAAATAGTGAGAACTCACACAAAGAAAATCACTTAACACAAGCCCCAGCACCACCCAACCACCAGTAGCACCCTGTGCAGGATGCCTCATCCAAACAACAAACAAAACAAAAGTACAAACCCAACCATCAGCAGACAGGATTAGCACCTCATTCAGCCTTACCCATCAGAGGAAAAACAAACAAACAAACAAACACTCAGCACAAATCGCACTCTACACAAAGCTTACACAAACCACTGGGTCAACCTTAGGAGGGTAGAAACCAAAAGGAAGAAAGAATTCAATTCAACCTTGAAGCCTGGGAAAAGAAAACCTCAAACACAATAAGTTAAAAAAAAAAAAAAGAAAAGAAAAGACAGAGGACACACTACACAAATGAAGGAACAAACTAGAAACACAGAAGTCCAAATAAATGAAGAGGAAATAGGCAAACTACCTGAAAAAGAATTCAGAATAATGATAGCAAAGATGATTTTTTTAAAAGCCTTGAAAACAGAATGAAGAATTGCAAGAATCAATTAACAAAGACCCAGAAGAATTAAAGAATAAATATAGAGAGACAAACAACAAAATTAGTGAAATTAAAAATAGTCTAGAAGGAATCAGTAACAGACTACCTGAAGCAGAAGAACGAATCAGTGAGCTGGAAGATAAAATGGTGGAAATAACTTCTGAAGAGCAGAATAAAGTAGAAAGAATGAAAAGAACTGAGGATAATCTCAGAGACCTCTGGGACAATATCAAACACACCAACATTTGAATTATAGGGGTCCCAGAAGAAGAAGAGGAACAGAAAAGGTATAAGAAAGTTTTTGAAGAGATTATAGTTGTTAATTTCCCCAACATGGAAAAGGAAATAGTCAATCAACTCCAATAGGGGCAAAGAGTCCTATACAGGATAAACCAAAGGAGAAACACACCAAGACACATACTAATCAAATTAACAAAGATTAAACCCAAAGAAAAAATATTAAAAGTAGCAAGGGAAAAGCAAGAAGTAACATACAAGGGAAATCCCATACATTTAACAGCTGATCTTTCAGCAGAAACTCTGCAGGCCAGAAGAGAATGGCAGGATATTTTTAAGTACTGAAAGGGAAAAATCTACAACAAAGATTACTGTACCTGGCAAGGATCTCATTCAAAATTGATGGAAAAATCAAAAGCTTTTCAGACAAGCAAAAGTTAAGAGAATTCAGTACCACCAAACCAGCATTATAATAAATGTTAAAAGGACTTATATAGTCAAGAAATACAAGAGAAGAATAATATCTACAAAATCAAACCCTGAACAATTAAGAAAATGGCAATAAGAACATATATATCAATAATTACTTTAAATGTAAATGGATTTAATGCTCCAACCAAAATACACAGACTGGCAGGATGGATACAAAAACAAAACTCATATATATCCTGCCTACAAGAAACCCACTTCAGACCTAAAGACACATATAGACTGAAAGTGAGAAGATGGAAAAATATATTCCATGCAAATGGGAAGCAAAATAAAGCTGGAGTAGCAAACCTCATATCAGACAAAATAGACCTAAAAATAAAGAATATTACAAGAAATAAGGAAAGACAATACATAATGATCAAGGGATCAATCCAAGAGAAAGACATAACAATTGTAAATATCTATGCACCCAACATAGGAGCACCTCGATATATAGACAAACACTAACTACATAAGGAGAAATTGACAGTAACACAATAATAGTAGAAGACTTTAACACCAATGGACAGATTAGTTCAGTTCAGCTCAGTCACTCAGTCATGTCCGACTCTTTGCGACCCCATGAATCACAGCACACCAGGCCTCCCTGTTCATCACCATCTCCCGGAGTTCACTCAGACTCACGTCCAGAAAACAGTAAGGAAACACAACTCTTCAACGATACATTAGATGAGATAGAGCTCACTGACATCTTCAGGACATTCCATCCAAATGCAGAATACACCTTCTTCTCAAGTGCAACTGGAATATTCTCCAGGATAGGCAACATCTTAGGTCACAAATCAAACCTCAGTAAATTTAAGAATATTGAAATCGTATCAAGCATCTTCTCTAACCACAGCACTATGAGACTAGATATCAATTATAAGAAAAAACATAAAAAACACTAACACACGGAGATTCAACAATACGTTTCTAAATAACCAACAGGTTACTGAAGAAATCAAAAAGGAAATCAAAAAAATTTTAAAACCAAATGGAAATGAAAACGCAACTCAAAAACCTATGGAATGCAACAAAAGCAGTTCTGAGAGGGGTTTATAGAAGTACAATCCTACCTCAAGAAACAAGAAAAATATTGATTAGACAACCTAACTTTACACCTAAAACAACTGGAAAAAGAAAGAGCAAAAAACTCCCAAAATTAGCAGATGGAAATAAATCATAAAGATCAGAGAAAAAGAAATTAAAGAAACAATAGTAAACTTTAATAAAACTAAAAGCTGGTTCTTTGAGAAGATTAACAAAATTGACAAACCTTTAGCCAGACTCCCACCCCAGTACTCTTGCCTGGAAAATCTCATGGACCTAGAAACCTGGTAGGCTACATACAATCCATGGGGTCACAAAGAGTCAGACACAACTGAGCAACTTCTCTCTTCTCTCTCTTAGCCAGACTCATTAAGAAAAAAAAAAGAGAGAGAGAGAGAATAATCAAATCAACAGAATTAGAAATAAAAAAGGAGAGGCTACAACAGACAATGCAGAAATGCAAAGGATTATAAGAGACTATTATGAACAACTATATGTCAATAAAATGGATAACCTAGAAGAAATGAACAGATTCTTAGTAAAGTTCAATCTTGCAAGACCTAACAGAGGATGAGATGGTTGGATGGCATCACTGACTCAGTGGACATGGGTTTGCATAAACTCTGGGAGTTGGTGATGGACAGGAAGACCTGGCATGCTGTGGTTCATAGGGTCGCAAAGACTCAGACACGACTAAGTGACTGAACGAACTGATGGGTGATTCATGTTGAGATTGGACAGAAAACAACAAAATTCTGTAAAGCAATTATCCTTCAATTAAAAAATTAATTTATACATTAAAAAACTTATACATGAATGTTCATAGCAGCAGCAGCAACAGATTAACTGATAAACAATGTTTTATAGTTTTCAGTGTATTAGACTTATACTTTTTAAATTAAGTTTTTCCAAGTACTTTGCACTTTGATGTGATTATAAATGGAATGTTTTAAAATTTTCTTTTCTGATTGGCCATTGCTGCTGTATAGAAATTCAACTGATTTTTGCATACTGATCTTGAACCTTGCCATCTTGTTGAATTATTAGCTTGAGAATTTTTTGTGGATTCCTAGGATATTTTATGTATAAGATTGCATCTTCTCTAAATAGAAGTAATTTTACTTTTTTCCCTTTCCTATCTAGATGCCTTTTATTTCTTTTTCTTGTCTAATTTCCCTGGATAGAATCTCTGGAATAATGTTGAAAAGACATGATAAGAATAGGCATCTTGACTTGTTCCTGATTTGGGGGGAAAGCTTTCAGTATTTCATCATGAAGTATGATATTAATCATAGGTTTTTCATTTATGTTCTTTATCAAATTGGATAAGTTCTCTTTTATTCTTATAACATCTTTAAGATGTTCATATGGTTTTTGTCCTTTTTTCAATTTTATGAAGCTGTACATTGATTTCCATATGTTGAACTAATCTTGCATTCCTGGAATATATCTCACTAAGCTATAAGTAAATTGTTGGGAGCTACGTTAGGCATTACTGACAGAATGGAGGCACGGCCCCAACTCCCTCTCCTTGTCCCACAGGCACGGACCCAGGATGAAGGAGCTAGGTCTTATGATTCTGACTTGCTTTTTCCTTTCCTCGGCTGAGTTGACTGAAAAGAACATTAAGGTGCTTATTGTTCTTGAGAGGAGCATGAGAAGGCACAAAGCCTTCTGCAGTTGTGCTCAGAGAATAATTCATAAAGTTAATCATTGGCATTTGTTCAAGAATCTTTATAAAAGAGTGTTCCAGGGTGGGCACGTAGGCCGCAGCTTGAGGCCATGGGAAGGACTGTTATCTGAAACTTATTTGCCAGGGAAATGTTTATGGCAAAGGAGTTTGCTGAATTTAGGGCTTAGGAATAATTAAAAATAGTTAGAAGCTAAAGATTTAAGGAATGTTGTAATGTTAGCATATTTTACTATAGCATATAGAGATTAGGAATCTTAGAGATATTAATAGCTAGAGGCCTTTTTAAGAGATAGTGAGCTCAGGATACTAGGAGCAAACAGGATTTAGAAAGATAAGAACTAAACTGAGGTTTGTGGTAAGCAGCCTAGACATAAGCATGAGTTACAATGTAATCACAAGTTAAAGTAAACACAATTCTGAGAGAACCACTGAGGCAGAAACTCTGCTTGAAGGACAACAATGATTTATGGAGACAATAAATCTGGGGGAGGGGAAATTGAAAATGTCAAACCTCTGACCCAATGCTTTTGTCAAAGCATAAAAGAGAATCTAAAGCTTGAAATAAACATGCCGTCCAAGAAAATTAAGTGAGAGGCTGCATCGTAACTCGCCGACACTGCCCATCCCTTCAGGCTGACTCCCTGGCTGCTGGAGCTGGTCTCCAGCAGTAAATAATTCTTATATGCTAAATTTAGTTTGTTAGTGTTTTGTTGATGATTTTTGCATATATATTCATAAGAGACATTGGTCTGTAATTTTATTTTCTTGTATGTTTCTATCTGGTTTTGGTGTCAGGGCAATAATGGCCTCATTAAATGTATTGGGAAGTTGCTCTTCTTCCTGTTTATTTTTTATTTTATTTTGGGGAGCATTAACAAATACATTAATTTCTCTTTAAACATTTAGTAGAATTCATCAATGAAACCATCTGTGCCTGGACTTTGATTACTAATTCGATCTGTTCACTTACTATAGGTCTGCTCAGATGCTCTGTTTCTTCTGAAGTCAGTTTCTGTAGTTTGCGTCTTTTTAGAAATTTGTTAATTCTGACTGTTAGCTGATTTTCAGGTATATACTTTCTATAGTATGCCCTTATGATTCTTTTCATTTCTGTGAATTCATAGTAATATCCCATCTTCCATGCTGCTGTATAAACCTATAGAACTAAGAACACTAACATTTTCTTGTTTCTCAGCCATAGGCAAGAATCCACTGAAATATAAAAGTACATCATTACTGATCTTATTCTAAATTTTCTGCAAATGAATCACAATTCTTCCTCACATCTTTTTATAATTATATTTTCTATTAGTAATCTGATTTATTGCACTGTCTTCCTGTATTTGTTGGGATTTAGTTACCAATACACAATGCATAGACTCTAGCTTAATGTGTTTGGGCAAAGCAAATCTTTTTTTAAAGTCAGCTATTTGGCACCCAACATGGATGGACAGGGAACTGGGCTGGCTCCAGGACCATGTCACTTCCACCATGATCCATTCCATGAAAATGGATGTCCTGTGTTCTGTTTAACACTGGAGAATGAGGAACTCTGCTTTAGGACCCCTGCAAGAGCTGCCTCAAAAAGTCAAATGCCCCTGTGATTATCTTTGCCAGCAGGATCCAGGTTTGGGTCCACCCTATTCATCCTCAAGATGATACTGCCGGGACACACTTTGGTTTCTTACTGGTTTTACTGTAATTTATTTTAGTCACAGCCTGAGCCACTTAAAAATGTAAACACATTTTAAGAGTAATTTTCTCTTTAGATGGAAATATCTCTCTCCAGGGGTACCTTTGTCTCTTTCTGCTTTCACATATTAGAGAATTTCTATTGTACTCTTCATGTAACTCTTTACATAACTGCTCATGTTTGCATATTTTGTTTCTTGAATTAAAGTTTACTTCAATTCACTCTCTACACATTTCTGAGATGGAAAGTACCTAGTATTTGAAAGAAGACTATCTATGTACCTTTAAAATGTCTGTGACTATGATTGTATAATGCTAGAGAAACAAATATTTACTCAAAGCCAAAAGAAAAGGAAAAAAAAAAATGACAAGAGGAAAATCTGTAATAACAAACTATAATCTTTTCTTAAATCAGTGGGGAAAATTGACAACCTAGAGCCGTGAATGAAGAGTAATTTTCAATTATTTGTTCTCTTTTGACTTAAATTCATTTGTATTATGGTATGAAATAAAAGGCCCTTGGATTTGAAAAATAACATCCGGTACGATTGGCAGAACACAATTGTATAAATTCTTTTGCTTGCTCTCTTCATTCTACCTAGGTATCTACTCTGCATTCATTATGCATTCTTAGTAAGAAAAAAAAAATGTTCTTTCTCTAGCTTAATCCACCTATGTCCAAGTTTATTTGAATGAGATGTCTTGGCAGTTCTCTCTTTTCATTATAAACTCTTTTCCGTCTCTGGTGTACATAGAGAAGCATGCACAAGTTGCTTTAAGCATGAAGCAAGATGAACGAAAGTGATTTTACATGCTTTATGCTGACACCTGGAGAAGGCACTGGTGACCCACTCTAGCACACTTGCCTGGAAAATCCCATGGGCGGAGGAGCCTGATAGGCTATAGTCCATGGGGTCGCTAAGAGTCAGACACGACTGAGCGACTTCACTTTCACTTTTTACTTTCATGCATTGGAGAAGGAAATGGCAACCCACTCCAGTGTTCTTGCCTGGAGAATCCCAGGGACAGGAGCCTGGTGGGCTGCCGTCTATGGGGTCACACAGAGTCAGACACGACTGACGTGACTTAGCAGCAGTAGCAGTAGCATGCTGACACCATGTTGGTTTTATTATAAACTATGCCCCATGCTTTCTTACTGAGTGAAATCCTGGCATATCATATAGAAAGTTACTGTCACATAGTATATATTTAAATAACTCAAAACTTGACTATTTTTAATTTCCAGAGAGATCAATTACTATATTAAAACCTTTAAAAAATTCAAAAATACCTAGCAGTATCAATTCCAGAGCCAGTGGCTAACTGATCTGGCAAGTATTTACAAGTGTTCTGACCAGATCCTCCTGGGAAGGTGGAGGTGGAAGCTTAGGGAGGTTATTAGAAGTAGAGCAGGAATAGACCTAGCTTCAAAGCCTGCACTCTTTCCATGCACTAGATGTGCTCAGCAGTGGCACACAAATGAATTTGGGGTGGTTTATCACAATGTGTCCTAGAAAAATATAATGGTTATATCAAGCTTGTGATTTCTCAGGCATCCTTGCACAGGAAAACGCTTATGTTAAAATATTCAAAGACTTCTAAAAGTATTAAACAAATATTAGGCTTGGGCATGGTGCGAGGATGAGCGAAGTTTGGAAAGCATGGTGCATCACCAGCTGCCCTTACTAAACAAAACTGCCTGTCAAATGAGAACAAAGAAGAGTTTGGTCAATCCTAAGAAGTTCTAGGTTGAAAGCATGTGAGACCAGTACTCCCTTACTACCTGTATGCCCACGGGCATGGAATGGACCTTACTGTACACCATAGTCTAGAAGCTAAAGACTGCATTTCCCACACACCGACACAGTCAGGCTCTACCATGATCTCTCATCAGCCCGGGACATGAGAGACACAGCAATCTCACCTATTTATCACCTTCCTGACTGTCCCGTCATAATCATTTAAGAGCATATATGAGATCAAAGAGGACACCCCATTTCTGCTGCTTGTGCTGCCTCTGCAGGGAACCTGGCTCACGGGAGCATTTGGTTTTCTGTGGTAGCTGCAGCTGAGCTCCCTGACTCCACCCTCACTTCCATCAGTAACTTATTTCATCCCTATGTACCACATCACATAGAGTTAGGGTTGAAGGAAGAGAACACCTCTGGTGGGCTATGTAGAAAAGAAGTTAATTAGCAGTTTTGAGGTAACTCCCAACAGTTTTGAAAGGACTAGAGGAAGAGGCTCTAGGCTGGCTTGGCAGGGATTACTCTCAGAAGATATAAATGGCCTGACCAGAAGCTGTTTCCTCTGTTACAGTCTGGGAGATGACGAATCAGAAGATCAACATCATCATTGTTGGCTTAAGATTTATTTCATTTACCATGATCCATGCACCATACACTTTGGCCACGTGATATGAAGAGCTGACTCATTTGAAAAGACCCTGATGCTGGGAAAGATTGAGGGTGGGAGGGGAAGGGAACGACAGAGGATGAGATGGTTGGATGGCATTACCGACTCAATGGACATGAGTTTGGGTAAACTCCAGGAGTTGGTGATGGACGGGGAGGCCTGGTGTGCTGCAGTTCATGGGGTCTCAAAGAGTCAGACACGACTGGGCGACTGAACTGAAACTGAAACTGATGCACCATGGCTTGCCAGGTGGCGCTAGTGATAAAGAACCCACCTGCCAATGCAGGAGACGTCAAAGACACAAGTTTGATCCCTGGGTCAGGAAGATCCCCCGGAGGAGGGCATGGCACCCCACTCCAGTATTCTTGCCTGGAGAATCCCATGGACAGAGGAGCCTGGTAGACTACAGTGCATAGGGTTGCAAAGAATCAGACACGACTGAAGTGAATTAGCAAGCTTGCATGCACTAAATGACAGTGATATATTCATTCCAACTTCATTATTTTCTTTAATTTTTGTGTCCCTCTTTTTCACATTTTAAAATAATCAGTGATGAAAAGCACAGAGCTTCCCTTTAAATGTAGCCATAACACTAGCCTACCAAATGCATATGTAAAATATACTGTAAAGTGCTACATTTGACAAAAATTGTATTATTCCTTAGCTGCTACTGCTGCTGCGTCGCTTCAGTCGTGTCCTACTCTGTGCGACCCCACAGACGGCAGCCCACCAGGCTCCCCCGTCCCTTGGATTCTTCAGGCAAGAACACTGGAGTGGGTTGCCATTTCCTTCTCCATTATTCCTCTCCCCCGCCCTAAAGGAGATCTTCAATGCTTTGTCTTTTTTTCACGCATTGTTCTGTAGGTGGCGCCATTGCTGCACAGCACCAGGTCATGTGCAAAAGAACTGGCCTTTAAGAGGACTGGAAACAGGTTAATTTGAAGGATCCCTCTGGAACTCCGGCTTGTGGTTGGGTCAGAACTAAGTATTTTCTAGTTTTATCTGTGCTGAGATGTTGGTGGGGTGCCTCTACACTCTGGGAATTAAAGGTTAAAACAAGCTTGAGTTTGTTAGCAAAAGAGAAGGTGCAATTCAGAGGGATGCTCTTGACAGCCCAGTTCATGTCTTGTTTCGCTCCTTTCAGGGCTCACCTGGGCTGGAATAAAAGCATGCCACCCTGCTTGAGTCCATCTTCGCTTGCAGGAAGGTGGGCAAGGACAGCTGCCTGGAAAAGGAAGACATGACACTGGAGATACCTTCATTTTCATGCAAACTCCTCCTTTTTCTTCCTCTTGTCCAAATGCCCTTTCTTATCTTAGTAACAAAACATTGGGTCTCTTTCTGACTTTTGCTTTATGGAATAAATTATCCCCTCCAAACTTTATATTTGGGAGAGATAATAATGTAGAATACGAATGTAAGTAATAAAGCCCAAATAAAAATAAATTCTGAGGCTCAGTGACCTATTCAGGGAGCCAGACAATGTAACTGCATTGCCTTCAACTCTTGAAATCCTCTAGCAAATTTGACAATAGGTGCAAGAACAATAATACCTAGAAAACCCCAGTAACTTAGAAATAAGTTTGAGTCATATATTTGTGAAAGTATGAAGTCACATTAATAACATACTTAGGTTGATAGCTAGCCCTATCAAAAATAAAAACACTCAGTAAAGATCCACCCAATGATGACCCTGGGTCAGCTCTTTTGAGGGAAGTCTACCATCTTTCCCATCTTTCCTACACATTGATCTGCTATGTGCTTCAAAGAAAATAGTTTATACAGCACAAATACATTGGTGTGGTAGGAAGTGAACCCTACCCATGAAGATTATGATGCGGTTAGCTCTAAGGCAATACTTGAACACCTATATTCATAAATGCTCTATAAATCACTCCAAAAATTTGATAAATCTTGGCCTGTACAAAAGGAATAAGAAAATTGATGGTGAACACCAGGAGCAGCATGGCTACACTCACAGTATTTGTGATACAATACTAAAAAAAACACTCTGCACTTACAAAATTTGGAAATGAATAAAAGGAAGGGCTGAAGG
This sequence comes from Ovis aries, assembly GCF_016772045.2. Lineage (NCBI taxonomy): Eukaryota > Metazoa > Chordata > Mammalia > Artiodactyla > Bovidae > Ovis > Ovis aries. The sequence continues at coordinate 4,428,883 of NC_056059.1, forward strand.
TGAGAAGTGGAGATTTGGATTTCAAAACTCTGGAGTTTAAATCCTTTTACTCTGACTTCCAACGGCCCCTTGATCAACATTATTTTTTCTCTCAAGTTCTTTTTAATATGCTAAGAGTAGAAAAATACCTTCTGATATCTAGTAGAGGAATAAGATTAATTTTGGTAAAAAATATAGTCAATTTCATGCTGGCCAGATTCTTAATAAGCTTGTCTCTTTGGCTGCACTCTTATCTTATTCATCTTAGTGTTATAAACTTGGAATTGAGAAAGCGGTGGAAGCTAAGGCACACAAGCGTATAATTTAAACTTACATAGACCTAGATTGTGTGCATACCGATATGGAGTGGGACAGAGATAAAGACTGCAATAAGGTAAGAGTTGCTTCTATCAGTGTTTTAAAATAATATGAAAAACCCAAAGTAGAATTTAAATATTTCAGCTTTGTCATTAAAAAGAGTCAGAGTCATATGATTATTTTATTCTTTATGACTAGGGGTGCTATTTTTTATATTAATAAATTTATTTTATTATTGGATTTTATCTTCTTCATTAGTTTTTTTGTTAAACATTTTTGTAATACTGTTTTGGAGGTTAGCCTAAAATCACAAAATGTAAGTCTACTTTTGTTGCTGTTTAGTTGCTAAGTGACATCTGACTCTTTGGGACCCATGGACTGTAACCTGCCAGGCTCCTCTGTCCATGAGATTTCCCAGGCAAGGTACTGGAGTGGGTTACCATCTCCTTCTCCAGGGGGTCTTCCTGACCCAGGAATCGCACTCACATCTCCTGCATTGGCAGGCAGATTCTTTAACAGTGAAGCCACCTACTTGTCCTATTTCCTAAATATTTCAAGGAGATTATAATAGTTTAATTCCATTTATTCCCTTACTATCATTTTTGCTATAGCTGTCACATTTTTCCTTGTACATAAATTATAAACTCTTGAACTTCTATAACATTATCTGGAAACACTATCCTTTGACATGAAAATGTCTTCGGTATTTCTTCTATTGTAGATCTGCTAGCAACAATTCTCTCAGTTTTGGTTATCTGAAAAATTTCTTCCTCATTTTTTGAAGGGTATTTTCACTCTGTATAGAATGCTAGATTAGAAGTTATCGTTTTGTGTTGTTTTCCTCATTCAGTTCTTTAATCATGTCTTCTAGTATATAGATTTGGTCAGTGGTATTTCTTACTGTTATTTTTATGAAGGTGATGTGTTTTTTTCTGTTTTAAAGATTTTTCCCTTAATTTTTAGAATAATAAGAGCTAAAATTTTCTTTGTTATATATCTTGCTTGCAGTCCACTGAAGTTGAATCTGTGAATCATTTTTCATCAGATTTGAAAAGCTTTCAGCCAAAATTTCTTCAAATAGTTCTTCAGTCTCAATCTTTCTCCTCTCCTTTAGAGACTCCAGTTACATGCTGGTTAGGCATTTTAGTCAGATCTTACATCTCCTCTGTGGTTTATTTTGTTCCTTCCTTTATTTGCTGTTTGTACTTCTTGAATGTTTTCTATTAACCAATTTTGATAATATAACTACTGACTTCTAATTCAGCCTGCTCTGTAGTTTGCATTTCTAGAATTCTGGGGTTCCTTTTTTATGGATTCTAATTCTCTATTGTAACCCTCCATCTTTTCATCCATGTTGTCCATACATTCTGTTCTTTAACTTGTTTTTTTTTTTAAGTATTTATATATATATTGTTAAAATTTAACAACAGTTGAGCTATTTGCTATTAAGATTCTATCAGTTCAGTTCAGTTCAATCACTCAGTCGTGTCCGACTCTTTGTGACCCCATGAATCGCAGCACGCCTTCTAACAATATAATTTTGTTTAATTTTATGCGTAAATTTAAAATAAGCAATTATTAATCATGTTTACTTAAAGTGCTACCTTCTGACTACAACTTCTAGATTATCTTAATCTGAAAGCTTATGTCTACTGTCTACTTTCTCTCATGTCTCTTGATATCCACCACTTTATTTTGTGTTTTTGTAGTATTTCAAGTTCTCTTCTGCTTCCTACACCATTTGTTTCTAATGATGTCTGTGTTGGAAAAAGAACTTTTTTGTAACATAGCTTTCAATACCAATTGCAGAGAATTCTAAGTTCTTTGTATTTCAAAGATGATGAAAAGTCACACTTAAGAATATTTTTTTAAGCACTATTTTTCTATATCTGGCCACTGCATGGAAGATGAAATGCTGGAACCTATGGATCATGCTTGCTAAATATACCCAGCAAAATGCTGTCTGCCACTTACTAGTCAGGAGGAGCTTCATTTATCTGTGCCTACATTTCTCTCTGTGACATTATTATTACTAGTGGCAAGAAAAGTGTTTATTTTACTGTTTGCTTTCAAAAATGGGAGGAAAATCTTCTAGATTTGTTCCAACATGAAAAAGATTATCTCTTTCTTTCAAAAATTATAGCTCACATACAATCCTTTTCCTTTCCTAACTTATCAAGTCCAATTCTTCTGTTCTAGCTATAACTTTTTATTACTTAAGATACTTCAAAGCCATATGAACTGCACAAACATTCTTTATTTATAGACTGAAGCCAGAATGGTTTATTTAGCTGAATTTCTGCTGAAATGTGAATGTTACGTGTGCTTTGTACTTGAACAGCCTCAATCAAACATTGTCTGAGGTGATCTTAATTCTAAGGCAGAAAGGGGAATAAATCTGAGAAATTCAAAAGAGTGCAATCCCTGAACCCATTTTAAACCAGCCTCATACATTTTTAAATAGACTCATTTTCTTTTGTTTCCATCAGATTTTATGAAGCCATACTATCAAGAATATCTCAGACAGGAATATACCTTCACTATAAGGCACCCTCTCTTCTATAATTCCAAGAGATGATAGTCCTAGATTTATTTATTCTTTATACCCTTTTAGGTCATATATATTAATATAAATTTGTTTTACATTATGAGCCTTTTAGATTATTAGCAACTAGGAGCTAAATGCTGGAAAAGGCGTCCTTCGTGATATTAGCCTTTGTGCTCAAAGAAAGGACTTGCCAATCCCAGCCTTTAGCTTGTACATGGAGAATTATCCTGATTCTGTAGATGAGGCAGTGAAAGAGTATTTGCCACGTTTTCTCTGCACCAAAATCACCATCAAGTCTGAAGTGATAAATGCACCCAGAAAGAGCCAAAAATTTGAGTGCTTTGCAGGACTCACTTTAGAATAAATGCAGACTTGGGTAAAAGTCTGGTTTAGCAAGTCCACTTAACTATAAGCTTCACATTTCTCATATCTAAAATAGATACTCTTTTTTATACTTTGAATTTGAATAGAGCTTTAGACAACTAATAACATTTCCCTAAATTTTCCCCTTAATTTTGATTTTTACCTAGAACTTAGTCAAGGAGAAAAACTAAAGAAAAAATTGGGCTGGGATTTTTCATTTTCTAAGTGACTTCATCCATCCTCTTGAGTCCATTCCTTCTGTGTCACTTGAACCCAGAGAACAAAAGGTGGAGAGGAGGGAGAGGGCCGTCCTGATTTCTGCTTTGGTGAGAGATGAGTCTATGGTTATCTCTGTGCCCCATGAATGAGTAGATGAAGAGAAAATTCACAGGATTTCAAGACAGAGTTGTAATTGGATGCTTCCCATGTGAGGTGCTACATAAAACCTTTAGTCCCACAATTGGGAGTGATCAGATTGTAGAACAGTGTTAGTTTAAATTATCTACCTTGCATCTCCAGGGCTTGACTCTTAGGCTAAGAAGAGAGTCCTGCTTTTTGTCTGAGCTGTGGAGCTGCCCACTGTTGCAGAGTCTGCCAAAATTAAGAATGCCTCCATCCTATGGGCTATTTTATTGTTATATATTAGAAAATAAAAGATACCAAGGAGTATGGGCTCTTTAAAAGGTTGAGCTCTCTTTTATTTTTACATTATTCCCTTGTATGCAGTGCTATACAAATGGAGATGATTCTTTTTTGATGCTTACATTTCTGGGTCCTCCCTCACACTTGTCAGTCAGTGTGAATCTAGATGGATCCTTGACCCTAACAGAGACTAAGGCCAATCCACTGTTAGAGTAACTGGGGTCTGTTCCTGCAAATGGTTGGAGCTGATAATCTTCTGACCCTCTTTATTAACTTGCTACATTATGAACCCATAATTATATTCAAACAATTTTTTGTCATATTTGGACTATATGGGGGGAAATATATATAAATATAAAATTACATGTAATAAAAGATTGATTTGGTTTAACCTTGCTCTTGAAAAACATATGGATACCTTTGGCACATCTTATTTAATAATAGATAAAAGTCATTGTCTACTTAAACTAACTTGTTGTTTTAGAAGGAAAAATTGGACATGGGAGCGTCAAGAGGGCCTCAGACCCATGTAGGGGATTTTTCTAAGGGTTCCCAGTAATACCCACTCACCTTCATAAACGCTGGTTCCCTACCTTTGAAGGAGGAAACAGACAGAACAGGCTCCATCTTTAAAGCAGGACTCCATCTTGGGCCAGACAGTGGACTTTGAGCTATATGCCCAGTACCTATGGAAACGACATATCAACTGGAAAACCAGACCACCACCTCCCCCCACGGAAGGAAGAACCCCAGGGCTCATACCTAGACTCTCCATCACCTAGAAGAATACCCTAATTATCTGTGTAGCTGAATAGGATCATAAATTCTATTATGCTTATTGGGGTATGACCACAGGCTTACTGATAATTGTCTACTGTAAATACGTAGGCTTAAGGTATATGAATCACTGGTTACCTTTGGTTGTATCTTTCTTTTCCTTTGTTCAGACTGGTTTCAGGGAATTTGGGGAGGTGGGTTTGGGCACGTACACTTGGGGTATATAAGGTTTTCACAAAAACTGGTCAGCGTCCTTGGTGAAGAGGAGACTCTGCCCTGGGCCCACCCATGTAATAAACTGCACTCCACTATCTGCATTGTCCTTCCAAGTGAGTTTGTTTCCCGGAACGTGTGGTTACAACACCTTGACATATAATTCTAATTTAATACTACACACAATTTTCCTCTGGTTAATATTTCAGTCATTAGATTAAGATTCACAAAAATTTTAATTAGCAAACTTTATGATATTATCTTTCAGAGATTAGAGAGACTTTAATAGAGCCTGCCTATTATTACTTCATCTATCTACCTTCTGACTGATACAAATAATTTAAAATCTCCATGTACAGTCATTCACATTCATAAGAATATTTTTCCAGCCCTGAAACAGAGACTCATTCAAGTATATCACTGGAAAATTCATTAAAAAATCATTAGAAAAAAAAAATCATTAGAACATATCACTGGTAGATAGATTGAGACCTCCCACAAATATGATGATACAATGTCCCTCTAGCACTTTTATTTTAATAATTTTATTTTGGGGGTCTAAGTCTTTTATTTATTTATTTTTATTTTTGGCTGCTCTGGGTCTTCGTTGCTCTGCACAGACTGTCTCTGGCATCAGTGAACCGGAGCTACTCTCCATCGTGGTGTGGGCTTCTCATCGCAATGGCTTCTCTCCTGGAGCACAGGCTCTCGGTGCCTGGGCTTCAGGAGTTGCAACAAGCAGCCTCAGTAGTTGTTCTGTGGCACGTGGAATCTTCCTGGACCAGGGATTGAACCCATGTTCCCTGCATTGGCCACGGTGCCACCAGGGCAGTCCCCTCTTGCACTTCTGATGCAGGTTGCTATGGGATTAATTGAAGAAGAGCACACAAACTGTTTTGTGTGATGTCCTACATTCAGGAAACTTGATCAACTTTAGCTTTATTATTTTCATTATAAATATGATGGCAGTGCTTTATCCATATGGCTGTATCTCTCCGGACATTGATGTGCTCTTTTGCAGATAAAACATGAGACATTAATTAAAAGCCATCTTTCTCCAAAGCATAAGTAAACTGCACATGATAACTCGATTATCTCAGTTAAACAAAATCTATCCTCTCCTGAATGTTTGATGCATTGTTTGTTGAAACAACATTCTTAAATTGGTCTTTTCTTTTTAGTGGAATGGCTCACTTTGTTGACAAAGGTGGAACTGGCTCCTGACCTCATCATGATGTGGAAATACGCCAATACTGAATGAATGTGCAGCTCACTTGTGGACCATGAATCCATGAAGAGTTATCTATCAGCACGCAATGTATCAATAGACAACCTGCCTGGGGTTGGGTGGGGGTGTGTATGAGGTTGTGACGGAGGGTGGGAAACACAGTAGGTCATGCTTGCATTCTCTTGGAAAGCTTTCTTTGTAATTTTATCATGAATAGATTCAACCGGTCTCTTCTTTTTAACTAATTCCATACTGTTAGAAGTTCTACCATTGTTTTTACTGTAAAGAATCAAAGAAATTTAACAAGGCCCATTTCATTGATTTTCTTTCTATCGTAGGTCAGATATGCTGCAGAAACACAAGTGACCATGTCATTCTTTAGCTTCAGCATGTAATTCAGTGGGCCACTTGACAGCAGCATGGGGATGGGGAGTCAGGATTTTAGCCACACATGTACAGAACACCCACTCAGTGCCCGGACTAGGAAAACTGTATCATGTATTACCTAAACTGGGACACTTTAGGGGGACTTCTCTGGTGGTCCAGTGGTTAGGACTTTGCGCTTACAATGCTAGGGCCATGGGTTTGATTGACCCCTGGTTGAAGAACTCCTACATGCCATGGGGCATGGACAAATTAAACTTGGATACTTTAAGAGAGTGAAAGGGGGCTCTATTCACGAAGACAAAGTGAGAACAGGCACAAACTGGGGCTGTCCCTACTACCAAACCAGGTTTAGTTACCAATTGTACAGCAAGCCAAACCCTGAGATGCCAAGATTGGCAGCAGAGAAAGGGTTTATTTATGAGGCGGCCAAGCAAGGAGACAAGAGAATGAATCTAAAATCTTCCTCTCAGAAGGCAAGGGGCTAGGGATATTCATGGAATAATGCCAGGGTGTGGAGAGGATGGGGAAAGGTGACTGGAAACAAGAAAAGGTGAAGTAATTATTGTCTGGGCACTTGCAAGTAAGCTGCAGGCCCCTTCATCAAACCCACGTTCAGAAAATGGCAGCCATATTAACATGTCCTGAAGGTAGAGTTTTTGGCCTCCAGCCATCAAAAGGCCACCAAAGATACTCATGCTGGCCCAGAGGGAGGGTTGGTGGTCCTAATCAGTCTTAAAAGGCTGAAACTCAAACTAGACTCAGGTGACTCCAAATTTCTGGGAAACAACTTGGACAAACATCTTACTGTTTAGGCTAGGTGACCCTTGGAGGATATGCAAGCTTTGTAAAAACAATTGAAACAAATTTGATCAGGGAAGATGGGTTGCAGTTCATTATTAATCAAGTTACATTTTCGTGGTTCTGACTGATGACTATCCTTAGTTTCATCCCCAGTTAACTGGGATATAAGACACTTTAGCTATAATCCCCCTAAAGGCTTGGAAAAAATACTGGAACCTATGGAATGTCTTTTGTTTCATTGCAAACTATCCCAAAGACCTATATGAGGATGGACCAAACTATAGTGCTAATAGTTAGGTGGTGGCTTTCCCTGGTGGCTCAGTGGTAAAGAATCTACCTGCAATGCAAGAGATGCAAGTTCAATCCCTGGATCAGGAAAATTCCCTGGAGAAGGAAATAGAAACCTGCTCCAGTATTCTTGCCTGGGAAACCACATGGGCAAATGAGCCTGGTGAGCTATAATTCGTGGGGTCTCAAAGAATTTGACATGACTTAGAGACTAAGCAGCACTCATGCCAATGCAGGAGACACAGATTGACCCCTGGTCTGGAAGACGCAAAATCCCACAGGGCAACAAATCCTGCACACAGCAACTGCTGGAGCTCAAAAACTCTAAAGCTTGTCCTCCACAACAAGGGAAGTTACCACCGTGAGAAGCCGACGCACCGCAACTAGAGTAGCCCCTGCTCACTGCAACTGGAGAAAGGCCCATACAGCGACAAGGACCCAGCACAGCCAAATAAATACATAATTTTTAAACGTAGTTAGATGATAACATTTCACATTAGGTGGACAAGAACAATCTATTATGGAAGACAAACTTTACAGAGGAAGTGAGTGAACTTACCAATAGGACGTAGGAGGACACTCTTCAGGACTGTATTGGAACATCTGAGCCTACCTGGGACTCAGCTTATGCCGGATGTTTCAGGGTTCTCGCCTCAGTCACAGGCCCATCTGAGTATCTACCATCACAGGAGTATGAACTAGGTCTGGCAGGGCCATGTGGGCAGAAGTTGAAACAGAATAGTCAGATGTCAGGAAGATCCTCAGGAGACCCTGGGTTGATGGACTCAACATTCAAATATGCAGAAAAAGTTTTTAAACTGAAAGACTCTGACTTGGATTACTATGGATTATACATCTAAAGGGACCGTTTGAGCCTCAAAGGAGCCCTGGCCTAGGTGGCACTTTTGTTTAATGAGACCAAAATGCAGGATAAAACCAAGATAGGAATCTGGGAAGAAAGGAACTCTCAAGCAGACACAGCCACTTGAGCCCTTTCCTCAAAGCCGCTGTGAAAGAGCATGGCCGCATCTGTAAATAGTTCTCGGCATGTGGTGAGCCCTGTTATTTCTGAAAGTATGAAAACGCCAAGGAGAATGGCAGTAACTATGATAGTGAAAGAAGCACAGGCTTTGGAATGCAATATGTCCATGTGTCTGAGAATATCTAGGAAACCTCTCATTCCTCTTTCTTAGCTCCAGGGTGTCAACATTCCCAAAAGATAAAGGATCATAGCGATCCATGTAGTTCTGTGTTTGCGAGTTTCACCCAAACAATGAGAGGAAGAAGGGCTTAGGAACTTCAGACGATGGCTATAAAAACATTAACAAAGCATCTGAGACTTGACCTTTCTAGGAAATTTCATGGACGCATTAGATCATAGTACTAGAAAAGAGCCTGTGGAACAGTGATGCAGGTCACTCCCTTGACAGATGGAGCTAATGAGACCCCATGAGGTTAGGGAGTTATCCAAAGCTGTTGCACAGCTAGGCAGCAAAAGAATTGGTATGAAAACTTTGTTCTCCTAACTCCCTATTCAAGGCAGTGGACGGATGCTAAGGGAGGAGTGCTTAGAGGGAAAATTAATCTGAGATTTCAAAAGTGGGAGATAGTGAGGTAGATAAAAAAGAACTTCCAAATTTGGAAAATGGAGTTAGATGAAAACTTAGGAAGTGGAAGAAGAAAGCATGTCATTAAAATGGACAGTAAAATGGAAAATAAGGACAGATAGGAAGGAAGGGGCAGACAGCAGTGGGGAATAGGAGGACCAAATTGAGAAGAAGCTTTAAAGGAAGCATATACATGTCACTTGTCACCCAAACTAGGGTCATTCTGGCCATGCATCATGGACACCTGGATTGTTCTTATGACAATGGTATTTTAGAGGAAATTGTTCCCCAACACCTACAGCTTTTTTGGGTGTAATCTAAAATATTTTGTGGATTAGTCAAAAAGGTTTGTTCAGGTATGGGTAAATTGGGGAGTGGCATTATGACAGGGTTCCAAATAGGAAAAGGAGTACGTCAAGGCTGTATATTGTCACCCTGCTTATTTAACTTATATGCAGAGTACATCATGAGAAACGCTGGGCTGGAAGAAGCACAAGCTGGAATCAAGATTGCCGGGAGAAATATCAATAACCTCAGATATGCAGATGACACCACCCTTATGGCAGAAAGTGAAGAGGAACTAAAAGCCTCTTGATGAAAGTGAAAGAGGAGAGTGAAAAAGTTGGCTTAAAGCTTGACATTCAGAAAACTAAGATCATGGCATCTGGTCCCAACACTTCATGGCAAATAGATGTGGAAACAATGGAAACAGTGGCTGACTTTATTTTTTTGAGCTCCAAAATCACTGCAGATGGTGACTGCAGCCATGAAATTAAAAGACACTTACTCCTTGGAAGGAAAGTTATGACCAACCTAGATAGTGTATTGAAAAGCAGAGACATTACTTTGCCAACAAAGGTCCGTCTAGTCAAGGCTATGGTTTTTCCATGGTCATGTATGGATTTGAAAGTTGGACTATAAAGAAAGCTGAGCACCAAAGAATCAATGCTTTTGAACTGTGGTGTTGGAGAAGATTCTTGAGAGTCCCTTGGAATGCAAGGAGATCCAACCAGTCCATCCTAAAGGAGCTCAGTCCTGGGTGTTCATTGGTAGGACTGATGTTGAAGCTGAAACTCCAATACTTTGGCCACCTGATGCAAAGAGCTGACTTATTCAAAAAGACCCTGATGCTGGGAAAGATTGAGGGCAGGAGGAGAAGGGGATGACAGAGGATAAGATGGTTGGATGGCATCACCGACTCAATGGACATGGGTTTGGGTAGACTCCGGGTGTTGGTGATGGACAGGGAGGCCTGGCGTGCTGTGGTTCATGGGGTTGCAAAGAGTCGGACATGACTGAGAGACTGAACTGAACTGAACTGATTATGACATGGATTCAGACATGGCCTCTGGACTTTTTGTAGTTTTTCAGAATGAAAATTTCTGGCTCACAGATGCAGATGGCATTCACCACAGGCTGCCATATTGCATACATATGTCTCACCATTTGGTTATAATGAGTTATGCACAATATTCATTTTCCATTCTGGAAGACTTTTCTCCTTAATGAGACTGTGAACTGTTTGAAGCCTAGAACTAGATTTTGCTGACCTCTGCAAGTCCATTACTTATGACATCCCTGGAACATAGTGGATGCTCAGTAAATATTCAAAGGAGAACTCGTTATTTGCTATTGGGACAAGACAGGAAAGGAAAATGGCTTGAAAATTTTACACACACAGTTTGACACATACGACAAGCCCTGATAAAGTGTGATAACAAAGCAATTACTGGAGCATGTCCTCCCAGCAAATAGTTTTCCAAATATGTGAGCTTTTTTTATGACTCAACCCCTCTCTACTTTGTAAAAACCAAATTCAGAAATGAAGCCCATGGAAGTCTATGTTTAGTCTATTCCCTTGACCTTCTTTCACTCCTTGACCAGCCAAAGTCAAACAAAAACTGCTGGGGGAGCTGAGCCTTAATAAACCAAAATCTTTTAGATAAAAATCTGAAAGGAGAGCCCACCCTGGCCAATGTATCTGAATGGCTCTCAAAATCTCTATTTCCACACTGCAGAAGTTAAAAGTGGCAGCAGCAGGAAGCACGAGGCACTAAAGGAGGAATCAGCCAGGGTCCTCAAGTTGCCCGAAGGTGGGCCAGGCTCCAGCCAGTGTGGACTGACCTGCCCCGGCTGCCCCACCCCTGCCCCACTGAGACCCCCAGCCCCCTCCACGCCTGCCTCACCCCTGTGTAGGATCAGCATCACCAGTGAGAGCTGTCACTTCAGCTCCCACCAGATAAGGGGCTAAAGACTTTTTCCTAAAGATTTTGCATTGTTTTAACTGAAGAAACAGTGGTTCTAGTAACAGTCCTTTTCTCCTTAATTCAGCTAACTCCTTTGCCAACAGGGTGCACCTGAGAGGGAAGGAAGCTTGGAACATGTGAAGTAAACAGCAGCCAGTCGGGAAGTTACCTTCTCTGGAGGAGAGTCAGCACACCAATCCACCAGCTGACATTTTTGGAGGCAAGTTCAGTTACTTGCAGAGAGTCAGTCGCTTTAAGAGATCACATGAACAGCCTTCTGGGCATTTTTAGAGATGTGTAGCAGAAAAGTGAAAGTGAAAGCCGCTCAGTCGTGTCCGACTCTATGTGACCCCACGGACTATACAGTCCATGGAATTCTCCAGGCCAGAATACTAGAGTGGGTGGCCTTTCCCTTCTCCAGGGGATCTTCCCAACCCAGGAATCAAACCCAGGTCTCCCACAGTGCAGGCAGATTCTTTACCAGTTGAGCCACAAGGGTGTAGCAGAGGTGCAGATTAATTCAGATGTTCAAACAAAAATACAGTCTTCCTTTTCCAGAACGCATCTGATCCTTCTCATGACCTCCTACTTATCTGAGCTGTAGTGAAAACCATTTAACCCCACTGGGAAAACCAAATTTGATCTAATAATACAAATATTTTCTTAGGTAACTGTCTTCCAGAAATTGCCTCCTCCCCCACCCCAGTGCTCTAGACAGATAGACTCCACCAGACAGACTCACCAGCCACGTACAGTGGGGAGCGGAGAGTTTGCATAACCTTATAGCAGCAGATGAGGGAGGTGGTAAGGGGTCTCGGCACAGAGCCTAGCAGGGCCTGCAGCTCTTCCAGCTTTCACACAGTCTCCCTTCTACCTGATTACTGTGCAACATATCAGAATATGAAGCTGAATTCTTCAGGCAATGAACTCAGCTTTCTCAGGGACCCTTCCTTCTCACTCAGCCCTACCTCAACTACTACTGGCTCCATTGCTCTTCCTGGGGTCAGGCAATAACTCCGACTTGAGTACAAGCTTGTGGCCTTAGGTACCCCAGCATTTCGCCTGTGCTTCAGTGACACCCCTCCTTCACCTGAGCTGGTTGACCAGGACCATTGCCTGCTCTCCACATCCCTACCCACAAACTCAAGGTGACTTGAACACACTCATGCCGTGAGTTAGATGGAGACGCAGACCCTCCACTGAGACCATATGCCCACAGTCTGTGGACCCTCGAAGAAGAGAGGTGCAAAGGCTCTCCTGTTGCTCTTGTCGGTGGTGGTGGTGACGTGTGTACATGTTTGTGTTGCACTGCCTTTAAATTATCCAGCATGCTTTCTACATCCAGGACTTTTGCTCAGAGACAGGACACCTAGAAAGGGTGTCACCTTACCTATTTCTAGTCTTCTCTGCTCATCTTTCTCCCATAAGCCAGACTTTCCCACTCTTCCTCTCAGGTAAAGAATTCCCTTCCTTAAAACTGGAGGATCAGCTCTATGAGGCCAGGATTAGATTAAATTAGAGTAAATTACAATATTCCTTTGCATTTTGATTAAGTCTGTGCTTCAGTGCTATTGTCTTGCTCTAGCCAAAAAGAATCCACCTTTAAGAAGCAAGGTTGATTTGATGGGAGACCTTCTGTTCTTGGAGGGGTCTGTTCTCCCCTTTCCTACAGAGCCTCAGAATTCAGCCTACAGGCTTCAGCAGAGCAGGATTCCTAGGCAGAAATAAAACACATCATTCTATTTTTCTAAAAATACTATCCTGCTCTAAGAGTAGGAAGTAACTACCCAGGTCTCTTCTGGGTCCTCTTTCAGTACCCAGGCCCAGCCAGGCTCTCTACCAGCTCACAGACCATCCCCTTCCTCTTTTTCTGGCTTCCTCATGGGGCCTAGACACGCACCCACACCATAACACCTGACTTCAACTTTAATATGAGGAGTGAGGAGATAAGCACGAGTGGGAAGAATAAATGATGATGTGGTTTTCCAAAGACAAGCTCAGAACCATCTTAACCATGACTAACAAGGAGAAAGCCATACACACAGCATCGCCTTATAAGCCCTTCTTTCTCTAGGAGGGAAAATTCCTGCTTTTTCTTATATGCAAGTAGAAATAGCAAACAGCCTTCCCATGCTTTTCTTCCCTCTGTCATCAAATCTAGAACATGATATTGTAAACTCATTTCTTCAGTGCAGTTTGAGAGAGGTGCATGCGTGCACGCTCAGTCACTTCAGCTGTAGCCAACTCTGCGACCCCGTGCACTGTAACCCACCAGGCATGGAATTCTCCAGACTTGGATACTCAAGTGGGTTGCCATGCTCTCCTCTTGAGAAAGGTGAGTGGTATACAGATAATAATGATGATTTCAATTCTCCTAAGTGAACAGAGTGAATGTAGTTCAGGATCTTTTCTTGGTGGAAGATGGCACTGACCCTCTCAGATGAGAAGCTGCTTGAGGCAGACTCCTTGCTTTGCATGTTTTCCCCCAAATACTCATTTGTATACATCATGACTAATCGAAAACCCAGAATTGAAGTAAAACTACATTTTAACTTCACACTGTTAAAAGCTAGAAGTCCCTGCCAGGTCCAGCTTGTCCTAACAGGATTTTATGTTTTGCTTTTTAGCATTTTATAAACTCTTCTAATTCTTTTGCTTTAGTGTTGCATTAAAGACAAAATGAGGGAAAAAATAGGAAAGAATCAGAACCATTAAGCCTTTCAAAAGGTGACTGTTAAAAAATAACCTTTAAAGGAGGGAGAAGGGGATGACAGAGGATGAGATGGCTGGATGGCATCACCGACTAGATGGGCATGAGTTTGAGTGAACTCTGGGAGTTGGTGATGGACAGGGAGGCCTGGTGTGCTGTGATTCATGGGGTCACAAAGAGTCAGACATGACTGAGTGATTGGACTGAACTGAACTGAACTGAATTGTCCATAAATAGTAACAATGCATGTATAGAGTTACCGGGTACCAGCTTCTGTTGTTAGTATTTATGTCTAGTGACTCACTTAAACCTCTAAGCAGCCCTATTATCTTCATTTCACAGGTGAGGACAGTAAGCACAGGAATTTAAACAACTCGTCAAAGGTCACAGATCAGTAGGTGGAGAAGGCGAGACCCCTGTTTCAGGGTCTGGGCTCCTAATTAGCTACATCAGTTGGCCACTATGCCCAAGGACCGCAGGAGCTCAGAGCAGACGGTAGTGAAAATAGGTACTAGAGGCAAATTCACAAGATTGATCTCACGTCTAGAATCAAAGCAAAGATCTTACAGAGAAGAAGGCAGAGTAAAGGGATGCATTAAGAGCACCATCTGTGCTGTTTTAAGCAAAGGTAGATTGATTTCTATAAGCTACTTTTTGGAGATGGTAAGGTAAAGAGCTTTCATAGAAGTCGAGAAGGTGACCCTAAGGAGGTGGTATTTGAGTTGATGCGGGAAGAGGTGGTGTGTGGAGGACAAAGGAAGCAGCACATTTAGAGCCTGGAAAGAAAAGGATGATGCATTTTAGGAAATGAAAGCCATTCAGTATGTCTGGCGAAATTGATTTTTTGTGGAAATGGCTTGGAGAGCATAATATCTGATGAGACCAGGGACATATTTGAGTCGTTAGCATGAGAGTCTTTTATACTGTTAAGAATTATTGTGAGGACAGTAGGGAACTATGGAAAGGCTTAATGCAGGAATGTAATAAAGTCATATTTATATTAAAGAAAAAAATCCCAGTTGCAGCATAGAAAATGATTTGGGGATGAGTTGATATTTACAAGTCAGGTGAGAGTTGATGAGACCCTGACCTTAGGCAATGGCAGCTAAGACAAAAAGATATAGGCTTATTCAAGAAATGTTAAGGGGAAAAAATTCATTAATCATTGATTGGAAATAATGGGCAAAGGAGAAAAAGGAGTCAAGAAAGGTTTTCACATTTCTGATCCATGTATGTGGATGGTGATATCACCAAGTGTGGAACAAATTGAATTTGAATTTCATTGGAAACTACTACATGGATATGACTGGTTGGCCGTAACTACCTTGATCTGGGGCTAGGGGACTGGGTAACCAGGGAAGAGGTTGTCTTAGTTGCCATGATGAATTTGATAGAAGCAAAAAGATGGGAACAGAAGCCATGGGGGTATGGTTAAGGGTCAAGCTAAGTCATCAGAAAAACAGTGGGTAGAGGAGAAAACATACTAAGCCAGATGAATGCGGAACACTAATTATTAAGTGCTGACCTTGGAGAAGGCCAGGAAGATTTTTGGTAATTCTGATGAAAGCAGATTGGGTGAAGTGAAGGTGGTGGAAATTGGATCCAGACAGGTTGAGGTCAGTAAGAAATGACACTAAATGCAAGAAAACCCTTCGTAGAAGTTTAGGAGTTTAATAGTTTTTATCTTCCAACAGGAAAGATTAAAAATTAAAGCTCAAAGGAAAATAGATTTTTGTCAGGCAATCTGAACTCTTACATTGAGGTCTTTCTTAGCCTCTAGGGGACCTAACTCTGCAGAGAAAACTCTGCAAGTTTAGAGATGATGAAAAAAAAATAATAATACTGAATCCAGAGAATTACAGTGGGTTAATTCTAGTCTTATGCCTCTTTTGCTGGGCCTGAGAGGCAGATAGTGAAAAAATAGTCTTACGATGAATAAGAAATTAAAAGAGCTTGATATTTTAGTTTTAAACCTCTAGTTTCTTTTTGATTTGGCAGTATTTCCCCCATCTTACACAATCTAACTAAATGAGGCATAATGAGTGATTACTTGGTAAAAAAGCAGAAATTATAATCAATATTCACTTTAAAGAGCTTGAGTAAACATTGGAAATTACATTCCTGTGAAACATATTATGGCCTGTTGAAAATATAATGTTATGTTAATTAAAATGTGGTTTCACAAATATATTTAATCTCATCTTACAAATAAACACTGTACAATATTTCTGAGATATTTTTAAGTTTGTTGTGCATTAACTATAAAACCTTATAACCAAGGAACATTTTTCTTTCGTCAGCAGACTGATTTTTGCTTTAAAAGTAGCTATTTTCCTATTTAAAGAGCACCACAAAATGTTCTCATGAATACAGTCTGTTTAAGAAAAAAGACTGTTTTCTTATCTGAGTTTTCCTCCTCCTGACAGCCCCTCACCACATTTCCCCTGACCCTCTCTTCCACCATGTCCACCCACTGTCTGGATTAAAAAAAAAATTGAACATTTGCCCCATTGCTGACAAGAAACCAAGCACACTGTCCCAAGTGTCACCTCTTTGCTTTGTCTATCTTTATTGTACATATTCAAAGACAGGGGCTTCCCAGGTAGCTCAGTGGTAAACAGTTTGTCTGCCAATGCAGGAGACACAGGAGACTCGGGTTTGATCCCTGGGTTGGGAAGATCCCATGGAGAAAGAAATGGCAACCTACTCCAGTATTCTTGCCTGGAGAATTCCATGGACAAAGGAGCCTGGTGGGCTGCAGTCCAGGGGGTCACAAAGAGTCAGACACGACTTTGTGACTAAGCAGCAGCAACATCATTCAAAGACAGATGGGCTATAAAAGTCCTCCTCTCTTTATGAACTTGATTAAATGATCCACAACTTGTTTGTGTCTGGTTGAAGGTTGCCATGATCCAGTTAGACTCTTTATGCTCTTCTGCTCAATGTATTTAGTGATAAAACTGAATAATTGATTCAACAACAATTTATTAATGTCTGCCAGGGTTTGTGATAAATGGTGAACACAAAAGAGGAATAAAATAAGAATTTATAACCTAACAGAAGAAGACAGATATTCACTGTTAAGATGCTATCACAGAATTATGTCTATTGTTAAGATGCTATCATAGAATTTATGGTGGAGTGGATCCACAGGAAAGAAGCAGCTCTTCTGTTGAGGGCTAGGCTAGTTAGAGGAAGCTTTATGCCAAGATAATTAGGACCAATTGAATTATAGTCCCCGGGGTTTTTACTACCTCTCTCAAACAGAACTACGCATCCATGGGACATAACTGTAACTCTGACTATGAAATAGGTAAAGTAAACTTTTCCATCCCATTGACTTTGTGCTTGGCAATATGCCTCACCTTGAACAATGGAATGTTAATGAGCTTTAAATGTGCTTTAGTGATTGACTGCTTCTCTTGCCCTGGCATCAACCAGGAGAAAAAAAAGGCACCTGGTAACCACAGGTTCCATAACAAGGGACATGAAGGGTAGCTGTGAGCCACAGCCTGAAACAGAGCTTCCCTAGCTGACCTGCAAACTTGTGAGCTTGAGATAAATGACAGTTGCAATCAAACAAAATTTGTGGATTTTTTTATTACTAGCCTATAACAACTAAACGGAGAAGGCAATGGCACCCCACTCCAGTACTCTTGCCTGGAAAATCCCATGGACAGAGGAGCCTGGTAGGCTGGGGTCCATGGGGTCGCTAAGAATTGGACATGACTGAGTGACATCCCTTTCACTTTTCACTTTCATGCGTTGGAGAAGGAAATGGCAACCCACTCCAGTGTTCTTGCCTGGAGAATCCCGGGGACGGGGGAGCCTGATGGGCTTCCGTCTATGGGGTCGCACAGAGTCGGACACGACTGAAGCACCTTAGCAGCAGCAGCAGCATAGCAGCTAAAACCTGGCTACCACGATGATCCCTGATCAAAACAGGGAAGACGTATGTATCAGGAAGTTAGAGTATAAAGGATTTCCAAGCAGAAAGAACAGCACAAAAAAGTTCCTTCCGTTCTGTAAATGCTGCTATGCGCTGCAAGTCGATCAATAGGTGGTAACGCAGGGTATGGGTGTCGTGTGGGATTAGACAGGAATAATCAGGAACCAGAATGTCAAAGAAGAGTTCGTTGCCAAGTATGAGCATTTACCATCTCTCCAACAGGTATTAAGAACCCATGGGAATAGTTAAAGCAGATAAAAGATATAGTTAGATCTGTATTTTAGAAAGAAGAAGTTAGCATGTGGGGGACTGGGTTGGAGCCAGGCAAGAGATAAATCAGGATATCGAAAAGCAGTGATGAGGATGGAGAGGAGAATGCAGGCTCTAGAGAAGTTAGGGACTTCCCTGGTGGTCCAGTGGTTAATCTGCCTTCCAATGAAGGGGACATGGGTTCAATCCTGGTTGGGGAACTAAGGTCACACATGTTGTGGAACAGTTAAGCCCATGTGCTGAAACTACTGAGCCCAGATCCCACAGCTAGAGCGCCCGTGTGCCACCACGAAGACCCAGTGCAGCCTCAAGTAAATGAATGCTTTTTAAAGAGAAAGTTTGTCATCAACAGCATCATCATTTTTTTTCTTTTTACAAAATCAACCTTCTACAATGTTTTTCAAAGAGAGTTCGGAGGAAGTTCTAAAAAAAGTCAAATTAACTGACAGTTAATTATCAGAAAAAGCAAGATTCTGAATGCTCAGTTCACTGAAAATCAATTAGCCAAAGGCAAACTTATTTAAAGCGAGCCAACTGAAAGTTAATTTTCCCCCAAAGGACAATTTAAGGTGAGTCTAGGACAGCCTGAAGATGCAAAAGAGGGAGCGGCTAGGCAGATGCAGGGGTTGGGGAGGGATTGAGGAAGAGGGGAGGAAGAACTAGAGTGGGGAGAAAATCTTGAGGAAAACCACTTCAGTGAGTCCGCAGATTGGTTCTTCACAAGTGGGTTTTTATTGATTTGTGGTGAATTGCTGTTTATCAGGAAGCAAATAGCACAGTCATGGGGTAGAACTGGTGGGAATTCAATGAAGGAACAGTTTAGAAAGGGGTAGGCTGAGTTCAAACCAACAAGGTCCCCTGACACTGCGAGAGACAGGAAAAATGCTTTCCCCCACCTTGGCCAGAAAAGACAAGGGGAGTGAGGAATGCCTGCTGTTCTGGGTGAGAGGCTGCGCAGGAAACGCAGCTGCTCATCTTCCTGCTGAAACTGGCAGTGAAGTCGCTCAGTCGTGTCTGACTCTTCGCGACCCGATGGACTGCAGCCCACCAGGCTCCTCCATCTATGGAGTTTTCTGGGCAAGAGTACTGGAGTGGGGTGCCATTGCCTTCTCCAGGAAAACTGACAGTGCCCCCTTCCTGAAAGTGTGCTCCACAGAGCTCGGTGTGTTCACAGCAGGTGGGGCCTGGGTGTGCATGGGTGTGCATGGGTGTGCATGGGTATGCAGGAAGGTGCAGGGGATGGTGACAAAAAGGGGCTTGGACCTCTACCTCCGCTTCAATTAGGACAATCTGTATTCTATTAGAGTTTCTTATAAAAATGACAAAATGAAAGAAGAAAAAACTCATTGACTTGCAGAACTCGAATGATGTATGCACTAAAAACTGCAAAACAAGAAAGAATGCTCTCCGCTCTGAGAATCTGCAGTTAAGAGAACATGTACAGAGAGAAAAATAACTACAAACTACCTCATACTAAATGCTAAGTGAGGGCAATAGATACTTAGAACAACAGAAGTTTAGAAAGAAAGGTGAGAATAAAATTAAGCATAGTGATTCTCTTTATCTTTTAGATTTTGTGAATCATGTCACTGAAAATGTTTCCCTTTTTTATTTCAGGCCAAAATTTGTGGGCCAGCCTTAGGCAGTCTATGGAACTCTATGGCAAGTGTTTTATGAGTATAAAGTTGATCTGTGGCTCCATTTTATAACGTGATTTTTCTTTTTTCTTTGCTCTATCTTTCTCATATAAATCCAGCTGAGTTGTTGTGATACATTGGAGTCAGAAGACTGATTCAAACTCTGATGTTGCCACTTGTGAACTGAATGGCCTCTGATAAACTACTTAGCTATCCTGAGTTTCCTCATTTGCAAATGTTTACCCTATCACAGTTTTGTGAGAATCTGTATTCTTAGCGCATATCACAGTAAGTGTAGCTTAATCTGAAATTCCTTGTAGTGATTTCCTTAGTCAGGACCTTGTCTTCAAGATTCAACTAGAAGGGGCGATAATGTGTCCTCATGCTCAAAAAGTAACTGCTAGAGGCCTCACTGAGGGCAGTGCAACCCCCAGTGTGGTGTTTCTGGAAATTTGAAGGGGTAATTTTGTCTGTCACAATGATGAGGGGGTGGGGTGCTGCCCCTGACATTTAGTGGGAGGAGGTAGAGATGCTTGACATCCTGCCACACATAGGGCTCTCCCACACAGGAGAGAGCTGTCCCACTTCCCCCAGCCCCCTTCAGATGTCCCATTGCTGAAATGACTCTTTATACCTCCCTGAGCCCAGAGCTTAACTTCACTGTACATGAAAACGCCTAGTATTTTGGGTGCCTTTTCAAAATCCTCTTATATTTAGGGAATACAACTCCTGAATAAATAAAGGGAAGACTGTACTTTGCCCTGTTTGGAAGAGTCATTCACCATTTCAGAAGACTGCACAGGAAGCCTCCCATAGAAACTCATGATGTGCTCCAAGAGCATCTCCAAGAGCCCACCTCACAGAGGCCCCTGCTGTCAGCCCACAACCGCACCCGTCGGAAGGGACGTGGAGGTCTGTGTCTCTCCCCACACCTACCTTCTGGCTGCAGCACCCCAGAGAAGGGAGCAAGGTGTGGAAACAGCAGAACTGGAATGGCAGGAGGGGAAACTGGCCATCCCTCCTGCCCACTGAAGTTTCCAAGCCATCATAAGATTACTATAGTGACTATAGAGTATAAGACTGACGTTTTACATTAGACTGAGCTGGACTAAAGCCTGAAAGTAAGCCCTAAGTACTGGAAAGAGGCATAACAAAAAGCTTCAGGACCTAAGATGATTTTGAGGGGAATGTCTGACGATGGAGATGCCTACAGGACATGATGAGAGAACAATGCAGTCAGTCCCCGAATGTTCTGTAAGATAAACCCGTTCTGTTCACCAGGTATGTAAGGAATCTAAATGCTATTGTCACTTACCTTTATCAGAGTCCTGCTCTGAACACCAAGCTGGTAGATGCTGTAACTAGGCCCTTCTGGCAACATGTGCGAGGCACACCTAGCCTTTCTTCCACCCTCTCACCACGTCTTGCAAGGGGTGTTCTCTAAACCAAGTCAAAGAAAATAGAATTTTCAGGAACTCTCAATTAGACAACCACATAAGAAGATAGAACTTGTTTTTTTGTTTGTTTTATGAAACTTGAGTAGAACAAACCCTACTCCTTTGGGAATCCCTTCCATGCACAAGGATTTCTGCTTCTTCAGACAGTTCCACTGTGCTGGTGGTTTGGCCTTTGGAAGACTGAGAGGGAACTAAGATGGAATCAGAGGAATGCAACCACGGAGTGAATAATCTGGTATTGTCCCTATGCTGGCATATCAAAATGTCGCTAGGACTGGTGTGAAGCACTGATTTAGGACCCATGACAGCTAGTAGTCAAGTGAAGGCATCTGTTTAAAATATATTCTAAACACGTACTGTCAATACTTCTCAGGAAGTTGGTATATTTATAGGCAATAGGATAAAGATTTGAAAGTTAAAATCCTGTCAAATTCTTTCTCTAGATCATAACAACCACCAGGCAGCCCCAGAGCGGCTCATTTCAATAGATTTGTTCTGTGTCCTTTAAAACTTTCATTTTCTCCTCTACGGAAATTGATTTCCATCATTTTTTAATTTGATTATGAGTAACCTAGGTTAGTAATTTGACATTTTATCTATGGAACTGGGTTTAAGAAACACTCATAATGAGCCAAAGAGATCTCATTTTCTGCTAGTTGAAGACTGCTATATTTTTGCATTTTTATTAAGTAGTAAGTTTTTGTTCTTATGCAATTTGTGGTAAATGTGTTTTAAGGAAGTTTTATTTCCTATGAGCATAAATTTTGCTAGTTTTAAGAGGCAAAAGTTATATTTACATATTACAATTGTATGGATTACAATCATATGACAGCTTGTAGAATTGTTACCTGAAGAACAAATTCCTAAGAAAGCTTATTTAGATTTGACAATTGTGGGGTGTAGGTTCTGTGTTGATTTTAATTTGTGTTCAAATCTCACTCTCCCTGGCTTTTCTTAAGACTTATAAGGCAATTCTTTTCTTTGTGTATCTGAGCTTGAAGAGTATTATAGAACAGGATAAGAAGAAGAGAAATAGCCTTAATTAATTACCCGAATTAGTCATGGAGCTAAGTGTCTACTTGTTGCAGTGAGACTGTGCATTGCATTTTAGAGTTTACTGTTAATTAGAACCCTGGTCCCCCTGTGTGTACTACGTGCAACCCTGAGCATTGATCTTTCAGATAACTGATGGAGCTGATGCTTCCCTTTCTTCTTCTTTAACTACAAAAATTAAAGCTAAAATTGAGTCCTCCAGTTTACCAGTATTTAGAGCTTCATGGAATACATTTGAGAAAGTTCACTCTCATATCTGAGGCTTCCCAGGTGGGACTAGTGGTAAAGAACCCACTTGCCAATGAAGGAGACATAAGAGACCTCAGTTCGATCCCTGGTCACGAAGGTCCCCTGGAGGAGGGCATGGTAACCCACTTCAGTACCCTTGCTTGGAGAATCCCATGGACAGAGAAGCTGGCAGGCTACAGTCCACAGAGTTGCAAAGAGTCAGACATGATTGAAGCAACTTAGCATGCATGCACCCTCATTCCTGGTTCTAATATGTGTCATTACCTTCTTGTCTCTCTACATCATTTTTGGATTGACAATAGCTTTCTTTTTCTGTATCTTTCTATAAAATGACCTGAATCCTTATATCCTTATATTTTGGAAAAAGAAGGCATCAGCTTTACATGTGTATATATGCATGTGTGTGGTGTATGCATATGTATGTACATATACATACGTACATAAAATGACCTCTTTAATCTTCAAGACCACCCTGTGAAGTCCAGTGCCCTTTTCTGACACACACGGCCACAATCAGAAATAATAGTTTTCCAGTATTATTATCCTGTACACATACACAAGGATATGACAAACAGAATTTACCCTTACTAGATATTACACACTCTAATAATTTCTGTTTCATTCTATACTAGTTTTTGTGTTTTTTTTAAGAAGAGGTGGCAACAATACAGAAGAAATGTACAAAAAAAAAAAAGATCTTTAAGACCAAGATAATCACGATGGTGTGATCACTCACCTAAAGCCAGACATCCTGGAATGTGAAGTCAAGTGGGCCTTTGAAAGCATCACTACGAACAAAGCTAGTGGAGGTGATAGAATCCCAGTTGAGCTATTTCAAATTCTGAAAGATGGTGCTGTGAAAGTGCTGCACTCAAGATGCCAGCACATTTGGAAAACTCAGCAGTGGCCACAGGACTGGAAAACTGCAGTTTTCATTCCAATCCCAAAGAAAGGCAATGCCAAAGAATGCTCAAACTACCACACAATTGCACTCATCCCACACGCTGGTAAAGTAATGCTTAAAATTCTCCAAGCCAAGATTCAGCAATACATGAACCCTGAACTTCCAGATGTTCAAGCTGGTTTTGGAAAAGTTAGAGGAACCAGAGATCAAATTGCCAACATCCGCTGGATCATCAAAAAAGCAAGAGAGTTCCAGAAAAATATCTATTTCTGCTTAATTGACTATGCCAAAGCCTTTGACTGTGTGGATCACACTAAACTGTGGAAAATTCTTCAAGAGATGGGAATACCAGACCACCTGACCTGCCTCTTGAGAAATCTATATGCAGGTCAGGAAGCAACAGTTAGAACTGGACATGGAACAACAGACTGGTTCCAAATAGGAAAAGGAGTACATCAAGGCTGTATATTGTCACCCTGCTTATTTAACTTCTATGCAGAGTACATCATGAGAAACACTGGGCTGGAAGAAGCACAAGCTGGAATCAAGATTGCCAGGAGACATATCAATAACCTCAGATGTGCAGATGACACCACCCTTATGGCAGAAAGTGAAGAGGAACTAAGAAGCCTCTTGATGAAAGTGAAAGAGGAGAATGAAAAAGTTGGCTTAAAGCTCAACATTCAGGAAACAAAGATCATGGCATCTGGTCCCATCACTCCGTGGGAAATAGATGGGAAAACAGTGGAAACAGTGTCAGACTTTTTTTTTTTTTTTTTACTCCAAAATCACTGCAGATGGTGATTGCAGCCATGAAATTAAAAGACACTTACTCCTTGGAAGAAAAGTTATGACTAACCTAGACAGCATATTCAAAAGCAGAGACATTACTTTGCCAACAAATGTCCATCTAGTCAAGGCTATGGTTTTTCCAGCGGTCAAGTATGAATGTGAGAGTTGGACTGTGAAGAAAGCTGAGTACTGAAGAATTGATGCTTTTGAACTGTGGTGTTAGAGAAGACTGTTGAGAGTCCCTTGGACTGCAAGGAGATCCAACCAATCCATTCTGAAGGAGATCAGCCCTGGGATTTCTTTGGAAGGAATGGTGCTAAAGCTGAAATTCCAGTAATTTGGCCACTTCATGCGAAGAGTTAACTCACTGGAAAAGACTCTGATGCTGGGAGGGATTGGGGGCAGGAGGAGAAGGGGTCGACAGAGGATGAGATGACTGGATGGCATCACCGACTAGATGGGCATGAGTTTGAGTGAGCTCTGGGAGTTGGTGATGGACAGGGAGGCCTGGTGTGCTGCAATTCATGGGGTCGCAATGAGTCGGACACGACTGAGCGACTGAACCAAAAAAAAAAAACAAACTAATGTAGATCTTGTTGCACAAAACTGATTTACTACTTAGTAATGGTTATAGCCAACAGTTTGAGAAAGACCGCCTCATAATATCACTTCCATAAGGATAGAGTCCATGTCTATTTTTGTCTTCTCCTACAGTCCTGTAACTTCCCAGGTGACAGTACCACTCAATAGATTGTTGCTCTTTATTAAATAACTGTTATAAAGGTAAACTTCTTTTGCCATCTGATGCAAAGAACTGACTCATTGGGAAAGACTCTGATTCTGGGAAAGATTGAAGGCAAGAGGGGAAGGGGACGACAGAGGATGAGATGGTTGGATGGCATCACCAACTCGATGGACATGGGTTTGGGTAAGCTCCTGGAGTTGGTGATGGACAGGGAGGCCTGGCGTGCTGCAGTCCATGGGGTCACAGAGAGTCAGACAGGACAGAGAGACTGAACTGAACTGAACTGAAAGGTAAACTTCAGCTTTCCTATGATCTTTTCCATTAATTCATGCTTCCTGTCAGTGGTGAAAAAAATTCCACAATTCTTTATGGACTGAGAAATCCTGGGAACTACAGTGGCATGCTGATGTGGCAGGATGGCTTATGGGTTAAGAGCATGAATTTTTGAGGCAGATTAAAGGGATTTGCATTCCAGCCCTGGCAATAACTACCTGGTTATCTTTGAGCAACTCGCTTAATCCATTTGTCTTATTGTATGCATTTGTAAAATGACAAATATCCTTACTTCATAGAATTGTAGTAAAGATTAAATTGGTACACACGTGTTAAGCTCTTAGCAATATGTCTAGCAATATGTGTTACGTATATTTACTTATTCAACAGTTGTAGACATTACTCAGGGAGAGAAAACTCTGTGGAAATGAAATTTATTCTGTTACCCTAGAGTGGTTGTCCAATTCTAAAGCTGCGGAGAATGGGTACAAGAACCCTCACTCTCTAAAGACAGTCTAAAGATGTTTTCTCTATGGACCCACTCAGAAGTAGCTAAGCTGTCCTCTGCTCTCTACCCCAATTAATACCTCCAGTCTTTATAAGTGAGGACTGGAGATTCTTGGAGAGAATTCAGTAAAGAGCTTAGGTGGGAGTGGAGGATACTGAGCTTTTTTCTCCCTTTCCTGCCTTAAACCTTTGGGGACCCCCTAAAGAAGGAATAGCTAAACTCTGGAAATCTGTAGACATCTCTATTCAACCTGCAGGTTGGGAGTGAATGCAGTGGAAGAGCTCCGAGGAGAAGGTGATGGAGTTTCCTCCGGTTTAGGAAATGTGGGCATATACTGGCCCCTTCTTCTATGTGAAGAGCTCTAAAGTCAGGGAGCCAGTGGGAACAGCTTGTAAAGGGAAGGCAGTGAGCCCAGGAGTGGTGTGAGCAACCCCGCTTACAGAAAAGTTTATGGCAAGAATACTGCTCCTGTTGGCCAAGTAGATTGTAAATATAAAGTGACTTCAATAAATCTATTCAGCTTTAAGTGTGAAAAAAAAAAAAAAAGACTACTGCTCCTGTTGGCCAAGTAGATACCTCCAAAGGTAGAGAGCCTCAAGTTTCTAGAAACCATTTCTCCCAGTGGGGGTCTCCTACAAGGACAATGTGACTACAGGATGAACCACGAGAGACAGTAGTTGAGTAGGGGGTCACAAGACCTCAGCTGGGGAGTATATTGCCCGTGTTGAGAAACTGCAGTTCAGAGGTTTCCAAGGAACCCACATATGCCTGAGAAACTGCCTGTATTTGAATATCTTCATCTTGACCCTTTTCCTTTAAGCTTCTCTTCATCAGGTTCGACCCTGAAGACTCAGATGATGGAAGAGAAAAGTATACAGAGCACTAGGAAATTAAAAAAAAAAAAATGACCATATTCCTTTCCCTCACGATCCTGAGGTGGAGAGGGGATGCTTTTGAACTGTGATGCTGGAGAAGACTCTTGAGAGTCCCTTGGACTGCAAGGAGGTCAATCCAGTCAATCCTAAAGGAAATCAGTCCTGAATATTTATTGGAAGGACTGTTGCTGAAGCTGAAACTCCAACACTTAGGCTGCCTGATGTGAAGAGGACTCATTTGAAAAGACTCTGATGCTGGGAAAGATTCAAGGCAGGAGAAGGGGATGACAGAGGATGAGATGGTTGGATGACATCACTGAGTCAATGGACGTAAGTTTGAGCAAGCTCCCGGAGTTGGTGATGGACAAGGAAGACTGACATGCTGCTGTCCATGGGGTCACAAAGAATCGGATATGACTGAGTGACTGAACTGAACTGATAATTGGGTTTTATTTCTTTATCCACTATGAGAATCTCTGACTTTCAATTGGTAAATTTAGGCCATTCACATTTAAAGAGAGTATCGATATAGTTGGATAAATACCTATCATGTTAGTAATTATTTTTCATTTCATTGTACTTGTTTTTTTCTTCCCCTTTTTTTCTAGTTTTAATTGAACATTTTACATAAGTCCATTATTTTTCATGTCTTAAATATTATAGTTTTTTTTCAATTTTTTTAGTGGTTGCCTTAAAGTTTGTAATTTTCTTTTACAAATATTCTCAGGGTACATTTAAAAACACTTAAATACCACTTCACAGGTGGAGAAGGTGACATAGCAGGTTATTCTCAATTCCTACCTTCCATCTTATGACATTGGTGTCATTAATTTTCTTATTTATATGTTATAACCAGCCAATTCTTTGTTGTTATTCCCTTAGATGGTAATCTTCTATATCAGTTAAAAATTTTAAAGTTAAAGATTTTATTTTACCTTTATGCTCATCTAACACTGTTCCTTTTTGTAATTATAGTTTCTGACCTACTTAGTTTTCCTTTCCCCTAAATAACTCCTTTTTAACATTTCATTTAAGTCAGCTCTGCTGGTGATGAAGTCCTAATTGATTACTTGAGAAAGCTTTTATTTTTCCTTCACTTTTGGAGAAAAATTTCCCCTGGATACAGAATTCCAGATTGGTAAGAATTTTTTCCCAAAACCATAAGTATTTCATTCTTGTAGTCCTTGCCCACATGGTTTCTGATGAGAAATCTGTAGTGGTCTGTGCGTGAGTTGGAAAAGAATTTCCAGCCATGAGGCAGAATGAAAAGAGGATAAAGTTTATTAGAGTGGAGACACTGTTAGAACAGCAGACCAGCTCAAGGGAGAGCTGAACCTTTCACAGGCTAGCAACCAATTTTTATAGCCTCAAGACAGAAAATTCCTACTGGAATGGTGGCATTAGGTGATTGGCTAGGGTGCTATAGGGTGAGCATTTTACCTGATACAGGATCAGGGAACTGGCTGGTTTGGATCCAGAGGCTCATGGCAACAGTTGCTATGGGACTTGGTCAGTTCCAGAGATTTTTATCCTGTGACCTTGGTACAGGGCTCCACAGAATCCACTGTAATTCTTATACTTGTTTCTATATATTTAAAGTGTTTTTTCCTTGCTCTGTTGCCCCCCCCTCCCCCACCCGAAGCTTTCTCTTTGAATTTGGCTTTCTTCTTTCTGAATATGACATGCCTATGTGAGGCTTGTTTTGAGGTTTTTTTCTTTCTGATATTTAGCTTGCTTGATGTTCTTTGAGATTCCTGGGTCTATGATTTGCTGTCATTCATTTTGGAAAATTCTTGGCCATTTTTATTTCAAATATTTCCTCTCTTCACTCTTCTTTTTTTGTGTGTGTTCCAGTTATATACATACTACATTTTTAAAAATTGTCCCACAGTTCATGGATGTTCCAGATTTTGTTTGTTTGTTTCCCATTTTTCTTTCTCTGCATTTCATTTTGGCAAGTTTCATATGATATATCTTGAAATTCACCGATTCTTCCCTTGTCTAATGATGAGCCCATCAAATTCATTATTTATTTCTGTTACAGTTTTTTTTTCTAGTATGTCTTTTTGATTCCTTGTTAGAGTTTCTCTCTACTTACATTAGCCATCTGTTATTGAATGTTCTATACATTTTCCATCAGAATGCTTAGCATATTAATAATTAGTTAAATTCTCTGCCTGATAATTTCTATATCTATGTCATATCTGAGTCTGGTTCTGATGATTCCTTTGTCTCTTTCAGTTCAGTTCAGTGTTGCAAGACGGCATCAGAGGGCAGACACACTGAAACCATAACCACAGAAAACTAGTCAGTCTAATCACACTAGTATCATAGCCTTGTCTAACTCAATGAAACTAAGCCATGCCCTGTGGGGCCACCCAAGATGGGTAGGTGATGGTGGAGAGGTCTGACAGAATGTGGTCCACTGGAGAAGGGAATGGCAAACCACTTCAGTATTCTTGCCTTGAGAACCCCATGAACAGTATGAAAAAGCAAAATGATAGGATACCAAAAGAGGAACTCCCCAGTTTTATGCTACTGGAGATCGGTGGAGAAATAACTCCAGAAAGAATGAAGGGATGGAGCCAAAGCAAAAACAATACCCAGTTGTGGATGTGACTGGTGATAGAAGTAAGGTCCAATGCTGTAAAGAGCAACATTGCATAGGAACCTGGAATGTTAGGTCCATGAATCAGGGCAAATTGGAAGTTGTCAAACAGGAGATGGCAAGAGTGAATGTCGACATTCTAGGAATCAGCAAACTAAAATGGACTGGAATGGGTGAATTTAACTCAGATGACCATTATATCTACTATTGTGGGCAGGAATCCCTCAGAAGAAATGGAGTAGCCATCATGGCCAACAAGAGAGTCTGAAATGCAGTACTTGTCTGTTTAGACTATGCCTTTTAATATGCCTTTTTATTGAAGTATGCTTAGAGTAGTGATTCACTGGGTAGTAAGAACCAAGTTAAAGGCCTTTACTGTGTGGTTTCATAATACAACTAGGACTTGGGCTATATTTAATTTTTTTTGTAACTGTAGGTAACAGAGGGTTTAAATTTCTCTAGTGTATTTGTCTTTGTCCCCTGTTGTCTTTAGACTTCCCTAGAAATTCCTTCTAAAATAAAGTCTGAGCCTTACAGCTCTTCCACTTGTTATTTTTCTAGAGCCCTGTTGATGTGATGATAGGCTATTGGTAAGGGGGAAGAATTTTACAATCTTCTGATTAAATTTCAGTTTTTTTAGAACCAATGCTCCAGACTGTTACCTTCACAAGTGCTTTTTAGATTTTTTTTTCCACTCTTTAAAAGTAAGACAGGAAAGCAAAAGGGAGCTAGAAGAGGGTAAAAGTTCTTTTCCCAAGATTGAATAAGGCTTTGGTAATGTATTTGCTCCTGGAGAATAGCTTTTTCTTCTGGAGAATACTCTTTTTAAGCACATTTCAAAATAGTTAATTTCCCTTCACCTAGCCAGAACCACAAGGGGCTTTTTTTTTTTTTTTCCTTCTAACTCCTCACTGTTAAGACTTGATGAGATTCCCGGGGGGGTAGGGGGGGGGGGAACCATGATAATCACAGGATCACAGGAATAATATGTTATCGAATTTATAGAGTCCACCCAAACTCAAACGGAGGAAATTAAACAAGGGCAAGACTTTAAGGATAAAATTAGAGTTCTGCCTACTTCAGTTACATTTTTACAAGTTTCATTGATAGTAGGAATTCAAGTTTACCCTAGGTGCAAGATAAATACTCCATCTTATTATCACTCCACTGAAATAGTAGCCAGAAATTCTTGAGTTATAAGTAAATGAATCTTTCTGAGAGTCAGTTTCCTCCTCATTAACACATACTTACCTAACAAAATTGTTGCAAGAGTCAGTATAGCTAGTGTTTATCATGGTCTCAGCTGTGTAGTACTTGCAATTGGTAATTGTTTCTGAATTGTCACAGTAGCTTTGACTTTCTGTGTGGCACAATGACCTCAAACATTGGCAGGAGAGAAAATTGAGGGTTCCTTAAAGTGTAAGAAAGTGGTGAATGAGTTCACATTCTAAATGAAAAACCCATACAAATATGTCAAAGTTTTTAAAAGCAGCTTATGACGATGAGACAAATGGAATTTATCTTCAACTTTCTTCTAAAAGAGCCAGTGCCCTCTTTTGGGTCCCAATATATTTGCTGGTTCAAGAGGTCAAAGATATATTTAAAAGGAGAAAATAATTTTTTCAAATAGTAGAAATTTATATTCTTGATAAAACATGTCATCTGAAAGAATAATCAGGAAATGATAGCAAAGAAATTTCTTAAGAAATAATGCAACTAGTAGTGGGAATAGGTGGAAGAAACTTATAGTTTTACAAGCTAATAAAACACATTAAAGTAAATAAAGAGTACAGTGTATTTGCAACACAGTTGGAGACAGTCACAAAATTGATAGTTAAGCCTTAAAACAGACTGTATTTTTTAAAATGGGAATTATAAGATGTGTGTCAGGAAAAGGAGCATAATTTTTTAATTGGTATAGTTGACTAGCAATTTAGAAGAAAAATCTAGTCATATCCTTACCTTATGGGCTTCCCTAGTGGCTCAGACAGTAAAGAATCTGCCTGCAATGCAGGAGATCCAGGTTCAATCCCTGGGTCAGGAAGATCCCCTGGAGAAAGGAATGGCTACCCACCCCAGTATTCTTGCCTGGAGATTCCATGGACAGAGGAGCCTAGCAGGCTACTGTCCATGGGCTCACAAAGAGTCAGACAAGACTGAATGACTGACACTTACCCCTGTTTTTAACTTTCATGTCACTTATACAATTACTGTCATAATAACATAAAAGCAAATAAATCCTGCCAGCTATGGGCTTTCCTGGTGACTCAGATGGTAAGGAATCTGCCTGAAACATGGGGGACCCTAGTTCCATCCCTGGGTCTGGAAGATCCCCTGGAAAGGGGAATGGCAAACCACTCCAGCATTCTTGCCTGGAGAATCCCAGGGGCAGAGGAGCCTGGCAGGCTACAGTCCATGGGTTGACAAAGAGCCAGACAAGGCTAAATGACTAACACTTTCACTTTTATCCTTACCTTATACAATAGGCCAATATAAATTCTAACTTTATTTTAATAGTTTATTACTACTTGCCAGGAGCCAGCGTAAGGAACTCCGCCCGTGGCAAAAGTCATGAGGAAGGCGGCGCGGCATACGCAAAGGCGGGATCGAGCCTCAGGAAACCCCCTGTTCCCGAGCATCTACCCCCAAAACCAGAGTCTGCCTACTTTACTGCTTTATGCTCTCACCTATACCTCTGACTTTGCGGGGGGCTGTCCCCCACCACCTCTCTAGGAGAAGGAGTTAACCTACAGCTCCAGTTAATAAAAATTCCTGGGCGTGACAAGGGTGTCTCAGGTCAAACCTCCCTGCTGGCAGACTAGCTTGTGTGACAGGATTATCCACACTCTTGCTACTACATACATGATTGTTTACAACCTCTCAACCATAAACAGCACAGAGAGTTTGGAGTATTTTGAAAGTCTTAGTTAGCATTGGGTTTTTCTAAAGATAAAAATCGTCTTGGTGAAGGGTTTTTCATTTATTGGGCCAATGTTTGCTGCTAAATCCCCTGCCCTTATACATGTTAATGAATATATAACTGGCATATAGGAGAAATAAGTATTAACCTTTAAGATTAATCATGTTAAACCTTAGGCTAAGTAAATTCCTTTCTTAATTGTAACCCACTACACCCTCACCCTATAGGAATACAACTTTATCTGGTACCTTCGGAGGGTGGCACCTGGTTTAAGAAAAAATCACCCCTGGAAAAAATAAGTTTTCTGGTTGACTGACTGTTATCAGAAAGAAAGGGTCATAAAATGTTAGTAGGCCCCCTGGCCAGAAGATGATGTAAAACCCCTAAGATCTTTTATATGAAGCACCTGGTTTTGATAAAGGTCAGGTCTGCTGACCCCACGTTACTCTGTATTCATCCCTATGTATAACAAAAAGTATATAAGCGAACCTGAAAATAAAGAAATCGGACCAGTTCCTGGAAAGACTGGTTTCCCCCATGTGGTCTTTTCTCATTCTCTTCTTTTCTGGCTGAATTCCCATCTGGAGCATGGAGGCTCACCATGTCTACTTACTTGCCCTGGCTTCTAAGACCCGCGCGAGAGGGAGCCCAAGGCGGGGCACCCTCCACTATTCAAGCGGGCACCAGTGGCCTACATAGATGGTACAAATTCCTTGTCTTGGAGTTTTATTGGTTTTCCACATAAACCAAGTTATTCAGCCTCTTTTTCTCCACTAAAATTTCCTACTACACTATTCTTTTCTGATCTCTCTTTTTATCTGTAATTAAATAAATTAATTCCTAGGACGCCGACTCTGTCCCTGCTTCGAATTACCCTGGATCCACCGGGGCTGGACCCCAGCCACTACTGTTGATAATAGCAGCAGCAATAATCATTGCCAGTCAGGAAGCACTTATCCCTCAAATCTTTGAGAAATTTACCTCCTTGATTGTTAACAGCCTGGGTCCATGTTTCTCCGGTGGTTGGAGGTAGCCTATTGAAAGTCTTGTGCGTCATCCCTTTCTTCCTCATACCTGCAGACTACTAGCCGGGATAAATGCTCCTGTTCTGCAAGCTCATACTCCCCTGGTGAAAGAAATGTGTATTCCCAGGGAAAGCTTGTAGAGAGAACTACAAGTGTCATTCGACTTTCACTCCAAGCCATATCAGCCAAAAGAGATTTTTCTTTGTGTGTGTGTGTGTGTGTGTGTGTGTGTGTGTGTGTGTGTGTGTATCACATCTTCTTTATCCATTTACCCATCAATGGACAGTTAGGTTGCTTCCATATAATGTCCATTATAAATAATGCTGCAAAAAAATGGAAGTGAATATATTTTTCCAGTTAATGTTTTCACTTTTTGAATGAAATACCCAGAAGTCTAATTGCTGGATCATATGAAAGTTCTATTTTTTGGGGAACTTCCACACTGCTTTCCATAAGGGTTCTTTTCTTCCAGTCCTTGCCAATACTTTTTAGTCCCTGTCTTCTTAATGATAGTCATTCTGATAGTTATAAGGTGATTCCTCACTGTGGTTTTGATTTTCAGTTCCCTGATGATTGGCAATGGTGAGCATCATTATCTGTGCCTGTTGGCCATCTGTATGTCTTCTTTGTAAAAGTGTCTATTCAGATTTTCTGCCCATTTTTTAATCGGGTTGCTTTTCTGCTACCAAGTTGTATGAACTATTTATATTTTTTGATACTAGACCCTCTGTGTTGACATTGTGCAAAAGCAATGGTGGGCAACCTACTGGTGCCTTAGCATAAACCAAGACAGCAGCACCAAACTTGTGGTCACTGTTTTTCACCACTCTGTGCTTGTGGTAAATAAAACAAAAATTTAACAAAGCAGAACAAAAAGGCCAATTTTACTGAATAATGTCCTTGAAGAAGCCATAACCATGATGTTATGAATTTTACTAAACCTCAGTCCTTGAGGACATATATTGTTTTCTCTGTGACAAAATGAGAAGCGTGAACAAAGCATTTTGCTGAATACTAAATTACAATAGTGTCTAGAGAAAGCACTTCATGACTGTTTGAATTAAACATGAATTTCATGACTGTTTGAAAAGCTGAACTATCCTTTTTTTTTCTCATGGAACATTTGTACTCGAAAGAATTGATAGACAAATTATGTTATTCAAACGTAGTTGTTTGGCATACATTTTCTTGAAACTGAAGTAAGTTATCACTTTAAGGAAAACAACTGAATTTGTTGCCAGTAACAAAAGTCTGAGTTTTCAATGAAAATCAAAATATTGAAAAATGTGAACTTGAACTGCTTTCCAGTTCTTCAAGACTTTTCTGATGAACTTAGTGATGTTAACAAATTTGACTTTTTGATTCTTTGTAATGAAATGTGATAATATTTGGAAGTTTTGTACACCTCAGTGAGCTAGTATTTTCTAAGCAGCTTAGACATTTTGAAATCATGCATGGGTAAAAAATCTATTCAAAGTCCTAGAGGCACCAATGGATTTTAATGAAAAGAAGATCAAAATTTCCTTGATATGGTTTCAGATTCTGTTTTGAAAATAAGTTTTAAGAAACAGTCACTTGATGAGTTTTGTGTAGTATCAAAAAAAAAACTTTTTTAGAAAGGCTATTATTAAAATATTCTCCCTTTTCCAACTGTAAATCTATGAGATACTGAATTTTCTTCTTATAATTCAACCAAAACAACACATTTGACTGATTGCATACCAAAGCAAAGATGAGGATTCAGTTTTCTTCTAACAAGTTTCAGACTGAAATGTGAAAATATAAAACAATATCACTCTTCTCAAATTTTTTTTGTTTTGAAAATCATTGTTTTATATTAAAATTTTATATATGAAAACATGTAATAAGTTTTTTCAACCAATTAATAAGTATACTTTAAAACTTCATAGTTTTTATTTCTAATATGATAGATTTATTTATTTCTAATACGATAAAAATATAAAAGATATGACCCACATAAACAAAAGTTTTGCAGTCCTCAATACTTCTAAAAGTATAGGGACTTCTCTGGGGGTCCATTGATTAAGAATTTGCCTTCCAGTGCAGGGGAGAGGGTTAGATCCCTGGTTGGGGAAGTGGGATCCCACGTGCCACTGTAGGACTACTAGCTCAAGGAAGGATTCCAGGATTCTGCATGCCACAGCCAAGACCCCATGTGGAGGCGGGGGAGGGAGTAACGGGTCTTGAAACAACAGGTGAGTACTATAAGAAATACAGTTGGTTAGCATAACAACAGGAAAATGCACAATTCCGTTTGCAATCAAGGAGATACTTGTTTTGAGGTAATTCTTTACCCAGGAATGCAAAATGGTAATACACCACCTAACCCTAAATCTGATATAATAGATATTAGATTTTTTTCCTATTGTAATGACAGAAGGCATAGATTTTCTGTTATTTCTTTCCTCTTTACATGTTCTGTCTTTCTAACACTACACACATGTTCTAATTTTTATAATTACTTAAAACCTGAATCTAAAGAAATACTGAGATCAGTTACAGAAGAATTCCCTGAATGTGATCTGTTCCAGAGGATGAGGTGGTTGGATGGCATCACCAACTCAATGGACATGAGTTTGGGTGGACTCTGGGAGTTGGTGATGGACAGGGAGGCCTGGTGTGCTGCAGTTCATGGGTAGCAAAGAGTGAGACACAATTGAGTGACTGAACTGAACTGAACTGATCTGTTCCAGAAACAGGTAGTCTGAGAGAATAAATGTGCTTCCTAGATGAAGCTATCCGTGCTTATAGCAAAAGAGCACATCTAGAGAAAACACAACTGAATACAAAGGACAATGGCTTAACAGAACAGCGAGATGGTGTTTCCAGCAAACATTAGCATCCTGTTATGACTGACTGCATCCTCAGGCATGAAAAAAGCACAGTGTCTATTCACTTATCCTTAGAATACTGATGGCATTTTGTTCTGAAAAACTGAAAGAACAGATGACTAAGCAAGAAGGGTTGAGAGTAACACTGATTCTTAACTGCATTCAGAAGATCTCTGGTTACAATAATATAAAAAATGAAATCATCTCTCTTTTTCTCTTCTGGTGCTAAGTTTAAAACAACAAATATTTGGTCCCTCTCCTGTGTCAGGCACTGTGCTTGGATCACCATCCTGAGGGGAGGACACAGTCCCTGGCCATAGGAGTCTCGCACCTAGAGGAGAAACAGGCGTATATAACATAGAGACAACTTCAAAATGACTAAGCCTACAATGGGGTTAAGACACAGGTCAATGCACCCCAGAAGGGGGACAGTGAGCCAGTTTGAGAAGGGCTGCTTTCCAGAAAGGCTTTCTGGGAAAAGTATGATCTGAGGTTAGCCCTGAAGGAGGAATAGGAAGGGGAGGAATAGGAAGGACAGGCAATGGTGGAGGGAAGCTGTTTCATGCAGAAGGCATGATATGCCCACGTGACCAGCAGCAAGATACTTCGGGACAGTTTGGGGATGGAAAGCCCCCTTCTTGCCCTTGTTTGGTCTGTTGGCTTTGATTTAAAAAAACAGAATGAGGGTGAGTGCTAAGAGTTGAGGATAAGATGAGTCCCTGCTTGATCAGGAAACACCTGAAATTTCTTGAATACTTGCCACAGACATAATTGCCTTCTCTATTAATAACTGCTGTGTTGGTTTGTGTCCTACAAACACAGGAATTCTGAAAGTATCTATTTCAAACAATATTTATCAAAATAGAGCAAAAAGCATATGACACATTCATATTGGTATTTGCTGCCTTACTGAATATATTCCTATTCCACTTTAAATAGCTCTCTACAGGATGAGAATCCTCTAATTAAAAATTTGTAAATCTAATTGGAAGAGTTTTGTGCAAATTATCTTCTGGCTTTGTACATTTCAATCTTGATTTTTCTCCTGTATCCACATACCTCTGATGCCATATTCGGTAGTAAGAATATTCCTGAAAGCAAGTAACATTAAATCATATATGACAAAGTGATTGTGAAACACATACTTATATCTTTCCATATGCAAATAAAATGTATAACAAACTGAATTTCCCTGTATCTGGATCCCAGAAATGTTTGTGGCCACTCCATACGATGATGGGAATTACAACAGAGGAAGACAGACATCAAACATATCTTACTGTTGCAAAATTTTCAAGAAGGTATGACTAAGTAATACACATTGCTAGGGCTCCCCCACCAGAGACTTTGAAAGGAACCCCTGGAAGGGAAGAACCCTGAAGCAAAAGCATTCTTAGTTTCATGTTGCCTGGCTCTGTAGGTTCATGGCACCAATACCTTTTCTTTATAGTTCAAAGAGATTAAGTAATCTGTCCCAAGCCACAGAGCTAGCAAGGGGCAAACTGTCTCAATTCAAGGTGTGAACATTTTTGACACTCTAGTATGCTGACTCTTGCTGCAGATTTACCATGACCTGAACTGGAGTTAAGCATAATGAAGGAACAAGAAATATTTGGAAGAAAGAATGACTAAGTTGTTGCCTATTGGGTAAATTGGTGAGGAAGACTTGGAGTTTCAACTAGGACTATCTTGCAGGCATGGATTAAAGATCTCCAACTACGGGAGGGCAGAGACTCAGAGACTAGAAAGCCAGCAGGACCTAGAAGTCCTGTGGCAAGATGACTGACCCTGGGGTAGGAGTCATATTAAGTAGTCAAGAGGAAAGGACAGGACAATGAGCTGAAGAAAGCAGTGATTGAAAGGTGGTTTGAAAGGACAAAAATTACAGATTTTAGGAATGGAGTCATATATATATAAGGCCCTTTGTTGTGATAGTGAGTTAAATTTATTATAACTTTGAAAGAATGTCTTTAGGGTTAAGGAACTAATTTTTAAAAGAACAGAGACTTGGGAAGAAAATGGAAAGAGTAAATTCAATCAAAGTAATAAAGGCAAAACAAGAAGATGAGAAAGAAATTCATCGCTTCTGTTAAAAACCTTCTCTGATTTGAAGGTTACTATAAAATCCCTTAAATATATATACATTAACCCAAAGTAGACTTTTAGGCCTTCATCAAAGGACCTTCCTAGCTTTATAGTCACTTTTGACCTCTGAATACTTCTTAGGTTTTCTTATTTTTAATTACAGTGTCTCCAAATGAGTCTGTTTCACAACCTTCTAATAAGGGTCTGGTTGAGGTCAGAAACAGCGAGAGATCTTTATTTCTATCAGTAAACCACAGTAGTGTGCTTGTTTACATCTATGCTATTGTGATGGTGGATCAGCCTCATTTTTATCACCTGGCCATTTCACACTACACAAGAATTTAGGGGTAAGTTGGTCAATATCACCATGACTTCCCTTCCAGAGTTCATGGCTGTGTGTTCATGGTTTTTGACATGAGGTCTAAACCAGATAAACTTGTTCCAAGGAGACAAGGGCTTACGCACTCCAAGTCTACAAGGACAAATGGGCTGTAGACTTTCATCTTTGCAATGAAGACTGTAATAAATCAGAGACAGAGAGAGGCACTATCTGTTTTTTTAGCCAAGTAATGAAAATGGAGCCCAGTCTTTTCCCAACTTGACTTTCTGTTTAGACTGAAGCACTTTGTCTTCATCTTCTCCTGAACAAAAGAGACTCCAGGCTGAAAAGGAAATTGAATGCCAATGGCAGTATGAAATACTGCTTCAGTCCCTTGGCCCACTTACTGATCTAATGGGTTCCATCTTTTGAAGGCATAGAGGGTGGAGGCCAAAGTGTTCTCTTCTGAAATGTCAAGAAGTAATCAAATTCATAATACAAGAGACACCAAAGGAAACTTGTGGTGTTTTTGATATTCTGGGGGAGAATTTCAGCTTCTATCTAAGCTTTAAATACACAGTTTGCTGAAAACACACAGCAGTGAAATTGTCAGTGGTTTGGAAAGCCCAAATCAAATAGCTTTTGAGGGGAAATGGCTTTTTAATAATTTTAATACAATTTTGACTAGTTCCATTACATAAAATGGCATAATAAATGGTGCTTTGAACCACTGAAAGGAAAAGGTGACCTTTGAAAGACTATTTCTTTCTAATTACAATAAAACAAACACAATTTGCATAACAGAGTATTGAATTACTTTTAAGAGAAAAATTTTTCATTGTCTTTATACAAAATTTGCTATTCCAAAATATGCATTTCAAATCACTGTAAAATTGACAAGATTTGTTCATAAACATGAATCTCTGTTTGCAATAAAATAAACCTATTCAATAAGTAGGGCACATATTACTACCACAGTTTTGTATATGAATAACCTGATAATTTGTGACGTCAATATTACTTAAAAAGGCCACACAGCTCATAGGAATTAAAGCCCAGACTTAAATTTAGCTTTCAGTTTGTTGGGTCAGTGATCATCTCATGACATCAACATTACATCAACTGTTCCTGGATACTAAGGGAGAAAGCTAATTATAGAATCCCTCCACAAAGCTCCTTCTAGGCAAATAATTTTTTTTTGATCCTTTGTCTATATCCACATCTTGATTAAAATGCATTATAAAAGTCATGAGGGACTTCCCTGGCAATCCAGTGATTAAGGCTTTGCCTTTCAATGCAGGGGATACAGGTTTGATTCCTGGTCAGGAAACTAGGTTTCCACATGTCTCACAATCAGAAACCAAAAACAGAAACGGAAACAATATTGCAACAAATTCAATAAAGAGTTTTTAAACAGGCCACATCTTTAAAGTAAAAAATGAAAGTCATGGGCCCATGGGAGAAATAGTATTTTATTTATGAAGATTTAGAATAATCAGGAGAAAAGTGCTTATGTAATTGTTTTTTAACTAATTGGCTCAATAAAGATTCTTTGTGGTGTCCAGGCACCATCTCTCTTCATTTAGGTCCAGGAACCATCTTGTAGCAACGCAGTTGTAACTCACAAGGCCATGGCTCTTTAGAACCTGTTTATATGAGGGAAATAAAAGCTCTTCTTAATGGCACCCCTACCCCACTCCAGTACTCTTGCTAGAAAATCCCATGGACAGAGGATCCTGGTGGGCTACAGTCCATGGGGTCGCAAAGAGTCAGACAGGACTGGGCAACCTCACTTTCACTTTCACCTTGGCAGTTGTTCAATACCATTTATTTGATGCTGGTTATATTATCATTTTTAAACACTCTGTTACCGATTATGCTGCCCACGAATGCTGGCTTCCAGTGACTCTTAGAAATTGTGTTTGTTTCTGTGCTTTGTTGGAGAAGCCCACAGATGTTAGTCTTACCCCACCTACACAAGAAAATTAAAGCAATAATTTATGCATGATGATGCTAAATTTACCATTCAGAACTTTGTATTTAAATACAAAACAACACATTTTCCAACCGTATCTCAATTGGAGCTCTTTAGGCCTGTATTAGAAGGTCCTCTCTCCACTGTGGCCTAAAGCCCTGCCTTCCGTCCAGTGCTGCCAGTAAGGACAGGCAAGAGGCCAGGGACTGACGCAGAAGAGTGGTCCCTTTGCCGAGGACTGTCGCCCTTGCCTGGCATAGTCTGAGACAGGCCTGAGAGCATGCCACGGTACCAGTCAGAGACAAGAGCGGGCGTGGGGTGGGAGGGCCCGTGGGCTTGCACACTTTCAGCCCGACAGGTGTGGCCAGTTCTGGGGCCCTGACTGATAACGTGCCATGGAGCCCACCGGCAGGGTGGGAGACCTCTCTGGGTAGCAGTGGGGGAATACACAAGCCAAAGGAAGCCTTCTGCCACGCTACCACCCATGAGCTCTCTAGATGGGAGGCAGCTCCCGGGCAGAAACCTAGCCAAGTGAGAGCAACATCCCAGGCCGCAGCTGCAGCTGGAATCCAAGGGTCAGCAATGGAGTAGTGTCCCCAGCTCACCCTGTGCCTAACCTGAGTGAGAATCACATCAGGTCCGTCTGCTACCACCATGCTGCTGGCCCAATTTCATGTCATCCCATAAAAGAAATACGCCAAGCAGAGTAAGCCTCCTGTCCAGCTACCTTCCTCCAGCTAGGGCCTGGCCAGGATGACTGGAGACAACCCCACAGCACACGTCTCTAAGCCCCTCAAACTCTAACGCCCCCTGTGTGTGTGATAGAATACCAAGAAGTGCAACGAAGGAAAAAAACAAACACCAGGCCCACACAGGCCCTGGTCTGCTCTCGGAGTGCTTCCCAGGTGGTTCTTCTGGTTTCCACTGGACCCAACCACCAGAAGGGTCTTAGAAACTGTTGAGACAGGCAATCTGAGCAGGCTGCATGTTTGCCCAGGTATTAGCGTGTTCTGGTCCCTCCAGGTACTGCTTCTTGGTACTCTGCTTAGCAAGACAATCAAAAGATCCAAAGTAGGATAAAATGACTCCCTCTATGCCAAATCTCAGCCATTTGCCCTATAGACTCACTTCTGCCCGTTTTCATGTGCTCTGGCTGTGACCGATCGGAATTACATCCTTACAGCCTCTGTGCCCTCTGACCTCTAGCTGGACTTGATCCATGGGGGCCCTGGCCAGAGATGGAGAAAATTAGATGAGGGAAATTAGGGAATTTTTCTCACAGCTCTTTTATCCTGAGATCACTTTGAATGCATTCCTCACCAATTTTATATTAATTCTTTTTTTTTTTGGCTTTTAATTCAATAAAGCTACTAATCATGCTATCACCATCAATACTTTATAATTTGTGTTCTACTGATGGGATCTAAATGATTTTAAAATAAATATAATCATATTCAAGCTGTATAAAACTTTAATGTGCTCTATACAAATACAAGAAATGCAAAAATTAAGAATAAAAATCATTTTTCACAAATATTTCAAGTTGTTTTCTTCTAGATATTCACAACCACAAGAATTAAAATGCAAAGTAAAAATAGTGATATCAAATATTCAAATCAAAATTAGTTAAATCAGGCTGAACTGATGCTGGGAAAGATTGAAGGCAGGAGGAGAAGGGGACGACAGAGGATGAGATGGTTGGATGACATCACTGACTCTATGGACAAGAGTCTGAGTAAGCTCCAGGAGCTGGTGATGGACAGGAAGCCTGGAGTGCTGCAATCCCTGGGGTTGTAAAGAGTCGGACACGACTGAGCAACTGAACTGAACTGTTTATTTGGTTGTTTGAAAATATAATTAAATCTCTTTTTCTTAAAAAAATACCCCACAATTCTAGAGATCAATGTTCAGCAAGTTTCAGATGTGAGATATTAGTATTGCATTTCACACATGACTATGAACTGTTTAATATTACAAAATGTTACTCACCAGTCATGTGCCGCTATTGAGAACATCAGTCTGATTTGTAAATACCTCCAGAAGCACAGATTAGAACACATAGAGTAGAAAAAGAGTAAAGCACTCAGCCCTGCCAAGAAACAGTGCTTCATTACACAGAGTGTCCGATACATGGCCAGGGCATAAGAAATTGCAATTGTTAGTAGTAAGTACTAGCAATATCTGTGATAGTGATTCTGTTCTTTATTTTGTGGCTCTCTTGTCTGTGTCATAGAATTATTTGGGGGCTAATTTAAGTAAAAGTGAACCTGTTCAATTCCTCCTTTATTTGACCACATTGAGTTCTTAAAAATCCAATTACGAGAAAGTTAATTACTATTGTCTCAACTGCTGTCCCAATTTTACTTAGAAGAGCTTTTGTTGTTAGAATCTGACCAATTCTATTTAGCAGAAAGTTGTCTTTGATTCCAGTATGTTTTCAGCCAGATTGCCCTCACAACCTGAACACAGAATTCTGGC
The DNA here is from genome assembly GCF_016772045.2 of Ovis aries. NCBI lineage: Eukaryota > Metazoa > Chordata > Mammalia > Artiodactyla > Bovidae > Ovis > Ovis aries. The sequence goes on from NC_056059.1 coordinate 4,471,964, forward strand.
TTCTAATTTCAAGGAGAGAGAGGTGACTACAAAGCATAAAATACGTGCAAAGCCTGCCACTTTATCTTGTTCAAGCCAAACAAAGCCAAGAGTGTCAAGCACACAAACTTAAGAAACAATCTCTGTGTTTAGTTGTCCCGTGTTGTGTGAGTGTGTTAGTCACTCAGTCATGTCCTGTTAGTTTTCACTGTTTGTCATTTGCCCTTTTTCTTTACTGGCTTATCGAACAGAAACTGACATGATCACATTTTCTATTTCTTTGATTTTCAAAGTGGATCCTTAAAAACGTGGTTTGACTAACAGAACAAAAGGAATGGAGTTGATAGAATTTTTTTCAGGAGAGCTCTTCATATCAACAAGAAAGTTTCTTAGCAAGAAGGCACCTGAGTGCCTCCTGTAAGATGGGCTCTTTCACCTCCAGGGGAAAAAAAATAAGATTATTAAAGTCCTATTAAAGTAGTCATGGCATCTGGAAATATTATCTTTTAATATTATGTCAAAGACCACCTCCAACAAAATAACTTATTTTGAAACTGTCAGAAATGTCATCTAACTTCGGCACATAGGAGCACCTATTAGAATTAAGAGGGCACAATATCCAGATACAGTGATGACTGCAAGGATACTGGGATGAAATCCTGCTTTTTCCAGCTACTTGCCTGTTCCTCTTTGCTGCCAAAGATGGAAAGAGGGCTCTAGAGGCCAAAGAGAAACAGTTTTCACTCGTGGAATTGTTTTATCTAGCAGAATTCCCTAAAGTTTTCCAGAGACATTGTGATCTGAAGGTCCACAGTTCAATAAAGAAAACCAGGACTTCCCTGGCAGTCCAGCAGTTGAAACTTTGCCTTCCAGCGCAAGGGGTGTGCGTTCCATCCCTGGTTGGAGAGCTGACTCCACAGGCCTCCTGGCCAAAGCAAAACATAAAAAAAAAGCCCAGAAGAAATATTGTAGCAAATCCAATAAAGACCAAAAAAATGGTCCACATAAAAACAAAAAATCTTTAAAAAAGGAAAGAAAACCTAAATTGATTCCCAACTGAGTGCAGACTATCTGCAGGCTCTCTGTTTAAAAAATTGTATCTAAACATCTGCACAAATGGACAGATTTCTGAAAACAGGGCAGCATCTCAATAAGGGCAGACATAGTAGTACCAGACATGGCTTATGAGTGTTACTCAGCCTGTTTATTATCAGTGGCCAGACCCTAAAAGCCCCTGATAGAAAATAAAATGAAGTTAAACAATGTTGGAACTGAACTGCTTCAGAGTTACTTAAGCATCTCATTTTTCAGAAGAAACAATTATTTGGAGAGGTCGTGACCTGACCAGTGTCACAGCACTGGACCTTGGCAAAGGCCTGACTACAAAGACGCCAAGAGCACGTGGTACGGTGGGAAGAGAACGAGCTATGCGCTCAGGAAACCCTGACTCCAGCTGCAGCTTGCCACATCCTAGTGGATGCTGGGAAGTCTCTTAGCACAGCTAAGCCCCTGCTGCTGTTTTCACATTCCTCAGAGGAAAACATAATACCTATTTATGAATTAAATTAAATAATGTATAAAGTGCCTAGCACATGGCAGATGTCTTGTGAATATAGATTAACTTTTCTTTTCTCATTCAAGCATTCTCTGAACTACACACACTTATATAACATTCCACTGAGGGGAGTGAGTGAAGGGGAACTTTTAAGCAAACAAATAAAAACCCTCTGACCAAGAAAGTCCTCACTTTCAAAGCAATAGGCAGCATGGACTCATTAGTACAACCTTCAAAGACCTGAGGAAGGGTGAGAGTGGGGGGTTCCTATCAAAGCCAAACATAGAACCCAAGATGGATAGAAACACACACACACACACACACACATGTTTTACACACACATACTAAACTATCTGCACATACGTGTAACAAGGCAAGAGTCCAGTCACCACCCATCCAACTCTCTTCTGACTCATAAGCAGCGTTAGTGACTTCCTCTGCGCTCCTGAAATGAGCTCTCTCTCAGGCAACCCAGCGCCCTGCAGCCTGAGAATCTCGCTCTGCTTCAGAGGCTGAGTCACTGCTGGTTTTCTTTTAAAGGCTGTTGCTGCCGACGGATCTCTCCATCCAACTTCAGAAGAGAAAGATTCGCGAAGTCAGAGTGTCTCCACTGAAGCAGGATCTCGTTTTCCCTGGTGCAGGTAAAATGCCTTCCTACTTTTAAGACTGACCTCCACAAAATAGAAAGGTTATTTTAAAAAGAAAATTCGTACAAAATTCAAACTAAGAGGAAAATATCAACATTTCAACATCTCTCACAGCTGAATTTAACTGCAATTTCCTATGTGTTAAAGGAAGTGGTGATTCATCTCAGCTCGTAATGGGCCCGCAACCTGCAAAATTTCTCTTGCTTTACTTCATCACAGACTCCAAAGGAATCTCAGAGACGTGGATGAACAATGTGGAGACTTGAAATTCTTTTGATTCCTTTTAGTTCTATAAATGAGAAAATACATCTCGTTATTAATTTAATGGCTGCAAATGAAAGGAAAATAGTTAATTTATAAATTCATATAGAGTTAAGCAGAGACACATTAGCAATAAACCTTAACTTATCACATGAAGGAAAAATCGTGACAAATGTACTCCATATCAGTATTAAACACACCACACACACACACACACACACACACACACACACACACACACACCAAAAAAGAATATTCTGTTAACAATGAGGCATGTGGGACTTTCCTGGTGGTCCAGTGGTTAAGACTCTGCCTGCTGATGCAGGGGACAAGAGTTCCATCCCTGGTCCAGAAGATTCCACATGCCATGAGACAACTAGGTCCAGGCTCCCTCGAGCCTGTGCTTTGCAATAAGAGAAGCCGTCCCGATTAGAAGCCCATAAACACAATGAGACAGTAGATCCCCGCTCACTGAGACCAGAGAAAGCTCCCGAGGAGCAGCGGAGGCCCAGTGCAGCCAAGAATAAAAATAAGTGATGCATCAAAATGAAATTTTAAAATGAGATGTAGCACATATTTGCAGAAATAAAGAGGATGGGAAATACCTGATGATTACAAGTGTGTGATTGCATCTTATACACCCCTCGAGCTACCAAGCCCGCAATTTGGAGCAGGTTTCAAGCATGTTTACACAGGCACAACCTTGCTTTGAACCATGTCATGTGCCTCAGGGTGTGCCATGGGAAGCCCGTAAGACCTCACATGGCACTCACATATGTGTTTTCTGGAAATGCTGGAGAGTCCATATGCATGGAGCAGGACTGACCCCTGAAGGATGGGGCTGATGGAATGAATGTTTCCTCTCAACGTAAGCCTCCCTCGTAAGTCTCCTCAGAAAGTCCTGCTGAATGAAAGAGCCATTGATCATAGCAGCAATGAACACATCCTTACGTTGACTTTCCTCCCTTTCTGGTTGACTTTCCTCCCTTTCTGGTTGACTTTCCTCCCTTTCTGGTTGACTTTCCTCCCTTTCTGGTTGACAGGTACCTACTGTTGTGTAACAAGCTACCTCAAAACCTAGTGACGTGAAACGACAGATCTTCATTCTCAGTTTCCATGGTCGACAAATCAGAGGCGGCTTCAGCCGGGTGGTTCTGGCTCAAGGCTTCTCTCGAGGATACAGTTTCAACGTCAGCCAGGGCTGTGTTCATCGGAAGGCTCCAGTGCGGCTGGAGAACCCACTTCTGAACTTACGCATGTGATCATAAGCAGGAGTACCCAGTTCCTTCCAGTGAGGACTGCTGTTCACGTCATGGCAGCTGGCTGTCCCCAGAGTGAGTGATCCAAGAGAGAGGGCAGGGGAGAGTGCAAGCAGGAAGCTGCTGTGTTGTTTATCACTCTTCGGAAGGGATAGATCAACCCTGCTGTGTGTGGGAGGGGGCTACACAGGAGCGTGAATACCAAGAGGTGGAGACATTGGGCAGTCTTGGGAGACAGCTAGGGCTTCCCAGGTGGTACTAGTGGTAAAGAACCTCCTTGCCAATGCAGGCAATGGCACCCCACTCCAGTACTCTTGCCTGGAAAATCCCATGGGCGGAGGAGCCTGGTGGGCTGCAGTCCATGGGGTCGCTAAGCATCAGACACGACTGAGCGACTTCACTTTCACTTTTCACTTTCCGGCACTGGAGAAGGAAATGGCAACCCACTCCAATGTGCTTGCCTGGAGAATCCCAGGGACGGGGGAGCCTGGTGGGCTGCTGTCTATGGGGTCCCACAGAGTCGGACACGACTGAAGTGACTCAGAAGCAGCAGCAGCAGCCAATGCAGGAGATGTGAGAGATGCAGGCTCTGTCCCTGGGTCGGGAAGATCCCCTGGAGAAGGGCATGGCAGCCCACTCCAGTATTCTTGCCTGGAGAATCCCATGGCCAGAGGAGCCTGGCGGGCTATGATCCATGGAGCTGCAAAGAGTCAGACACAACTGAAGCAACTTAGCACACACTCGGGAGTTTCCTACCATACTTCCTCTACCCCCTCATTCATGATCCCTGGGGTCACTTCCAATAAACGACTTGCATAAAAACCTTTATCTCGGTCTCTGCTCTTGTGGGGAAATTGTACTAAGACAATGAATGATCTTCTCTATATGGTTTTTTTTTTTTTCCAGTTAGGTGAATCTGTATGAACCTGTGCTGATCCAGAAAGATTTCCAAAATATTAAATGCAAAAGTAAAATTCAGAACTGTTCAGGTATGTGCATCTAACTGCACAAGTATAAAAGAAACTTTGTAATAGTTGACAGTGGTTATCTGAGGGAGAAGCTGGAAAAAAGTAGGCTTATGAATTTTCATTTTATTGTTCTTAGCACTATTTGAATTTTTGAAGCACATGTATGTATTATTTTAAGGAATAAATTTGGGGAATGGTGAGATGATGGGAATTTTAAATTTCTCTTTGAATTTTATGTGTTAAGAGTATAATAGTGGCTCTACAATAAACACCTTGACTTCGGCAATGATGAGACAGGCCCAGGAGATCTGGACCAGGCTCCTGGAAGAGCGACTGATTCCACAGAGTGAGGTGCGCACAGCTAGGGCACGTACTAGGATGGTCATGGCAACAGACCCAGAGGTGGGCTGGGTGGGGACAGGGTCAGCCCATGAGTGGAGGGCTCTCTGCATGTAGAATTCTACTACTGAGTCTTCACAATCTCCCCCACCCAGGCGTGCCTGCCCAGCCTGGTATCTGGTCCCCGTATTCAGGTCTCCTCTGTGCTCAGTTTTTCCAGGTGCTGCGCTGCAGTGTTAACCCAACTATTTCACACCAGTAGGAAAGTGGGGAAGCTTTCCAGTTCTATGAGGAGTCCACATGCAATGACACAGCATACTTCTTGACATCCTGCAGAACACCTGTTCTCTTCACATATCAAAACTGGGAATTCATGGAAAAATCATCTGGAACCAAGCCTCGGGATTTTGCTCTTGCCCTCTGCTGTTTTTCATACCTTTAAATTAAAGTAAAATTCTTACACACGATGGCACCAAGATAGTGCAAGTTTTGGAAGAAAACAACTGATAATCTGTTCCTATTATTTTCTCAATGAACAGGTAAAACGTTCTTACCTTGGGATGATAGGCAACGTTTTGTGGTGAATTGGGTGATAAGTGGATCCCTGCAGCCTCGGCATCTTCCTAGCCCAGGTTCCCCCAGTTAGAGCCAGGAAAACAGGCGCCAAACAACCAGAAGGTTCCTGGAAATCATTGGACCTCTCCTGGAAAGCCCACCACTTCGTAGTTTAACTGTTATGGATAGCTGCCACCAGGTGGCGCCACGCTGCGGTTGGGCCCTGGAGAGATTTGCTGCAGATGTCTTGCCAGCTGCATTCATAGGTCCAGAAGGAGGTAAATCACAAACCTTAACTAATGCCACCCTGCATTTAATCCTGACTCTTTAAAAACCCCAGAAAGCCGGACATGACTGAGCACACACACATCTAGTTATAATAAGATTTTATTATCATAACTAAAAGAAGTCTCTTGCAGTCCAGATGATCTTTTAATAATGGTAACTTTTGTTAAAACCAGATAAGAATGTATATTAATTCATTAAAGAATTCAAGCAGCCTACTTCACTTGACTACAGTTATAAGGAATGGAGCAGAGAGACCAAAAAACCCACAGCATCCAAAATCTTTTTTGTTTCCAGAGGAAGAAAAAAGCTAATTTTAGAAAATCTCATGTTTCCTGATTACAGGGACACTTCTCACAAAGCCAGATAATTTCCTACAATTTAAATTGCGAATCCAAGCGTCCTTGCCAAGGTTTTCATATTGTCAGTGAGCAGTAGGGCATCTGTGGCTAAGGCATCATGTCTTTTGAGAGTTCAGAGCAACAACCATGGCCCTGTTTCCACTCTGACGCATTTGGACATGAGCAAGGCTCAGTATCAGAACCTGCTAATATCTGGAGTACTAGTTTCAGTCAGTAGATGGGCTGATACTTATTACATGGCTTCATCTTCCACTCCTTCAAAATGAATCTCATTAATGTGATAAAGTTCAAACTATGATGTAAATACGGACAAAAAATGTTGAAAGGTTTTTTCACAAACTGCTTAACTTCCCCTAGAAGTTTCTTCTCCTAAAAACTCTGGGTTTAGGGGAACAGGAAAATTGGGTGAAGGTGGTCAAGATATAAACTTATTCATGTATAAGAAAAATAAGTTTGGGGGATGTAGTGTACGATGGGGTGACTATAGTTAACAATACTGTATTGTGTTTGAAAGTTACTAAGAGAGTTGATCTTAAAGTTCTTATCACAGGGAGAAAAGTTTATAACTATATGAAGCCATGTGTGTTAACTAAGTTTATGGTGGTAATCATTTCAGTGTACACAAAAATCATACTTTGTATACCATAAACTTATACAGTATTGCATGTCAACAATATCTCAATAAAACTGGGGAAAAAAATCAAGAGTCCACTATATTCCACTGAACGGCCCTCTGTGTGAAGTTATGTATTCTCAGACTGTGTATATTGCTTGGATTTTCATTTTTCCTTCCTATGGTAACTCTGAATATATAGTGGATTTAAGAAAGCAAAGAATGTAGTGGATGGGCATGAATAACGTAAGCAAGTGTTACTAAAAATAGCCCTGCTAGCAACAACTTAATAAAAATTAAATTTAAATTATATGCAAATCCAATTCCTTTTGCTCATTTACTCTTGACTCCTTTTAATCAATTGGACTGAATGGTAAATATTAATAATCCATGCAAATTTATATAACAAGTTTTCTCAGTTTTGTCTTCTTCAGTGAAAAGTCTTGAATCACAAGAAAGGGATTCTTCCTATTCTTCTGTCCCCTCTCACTCTTTTGGCTGGGAGAGATGCTGCATTTTTCATGCCAAACCATGCATATTCCACTCTTGACTCAATTAATTATTTTCATTATCATCATAAAATATAACCATGAAACCCCTTTCCACCACTTCAAGTGTTTTGTTCTGGGAATAAAAGTAGAAAGTTTATGTGAGTTCCTTACTTACTCACGATTTAGATTTACTCTTTGGAAACCCTTCCTAAACATTCTTGGTAGCCCACTAACTATAGATACCAGCTTCTTAACTGAAAGTTCTTTCAGACATAGAGAGTAATCAAATTATTCACATGCAGGCTTTATCTAAGGAAATAAAAAAAAAAGTACTACTTGGAGATTGATTTGAGGATATCAGTATGAATGTAAATAACAAAAAAGTTTCTTAGTCATGTTACAAAAGTTTCCCCCTGGGGCAGATTCAGTTTTGGAGTCAATGCTCAGACAAGCCTCTCTGGAGTTTCCAGGGTTGTAGGTTGGTTGGCACAGGACAGAGAACTCTAGAGTCTGAAAAGAGGATACAAATGAACGTATTTACAAAACAGAAACAGATCCACAGACATAGAAAACAAATATATAGCTAAAGGGGAAGGAGGGAGAGGGATTAGGAGATTAAATTAGAAGGATGGGATTGACATAAACACACTACAGTATACAAAATAAATAACCAACAAAGACCTACTGTAAAGTACATGGGACTACACTCAAAACTTTGTAATCTATAAGGGAAAGAATCTGAAAAAGAGTATACATAATAATACATACACATACATATATAACTGAACGACCGTGCTATACACCTGAAATATACCCAATATTGTAAATCAACTATGTGTGCATGCGTGCTAAGTCACTTTGGAAGTATACAACTCTTTGGGACCCTATGGACTGTAGCCCTCCAGGTCCTCTGTCCATGGGATTCTCCAGGTAAGAATACTGGACCGGGTTGCATCGCCCACCTCCGGGGGATCTTCCCAACCCAGGGAGCAAACCCATGACTCTTATGTCTCCTGCATCGGCAGGCTGGTTCTGTACCACTAGCACCACCTGGGAAGCCCCAAATCAACTATACGTCAATATAAATAAATATGTACATACATACACACACAAAATTCTACAAGCAATAAAAGTTTAATCTGTTATAGTCCTCCCAAAGGTAAAAGGTTTGGGGGGAAAAAACAAACAAACAAACGAAGAGTGCAGGAAGAGACCTGAGACTTCACTGGGGAAAGATGAGAGGGAGACCCAAAGGCTGATAATCAACAGAGATGGAGAAAAAGGCAATGTGATTCAGGAGTGAAATATCATACATTACCGGTTGCAAGTTCTCCTGTCTTCTCCTCTATAAAACCATTCGTAAATTTGCATTGCTCACTTATGCTTTATAGAGAATTCTTTTGAGGGGAAACTGGACAAGAACTGAATCCAGCTCCAAGGCTGGTATGAGGTTAAAAGTAGCTGTCCACAGAAGACATCATTTATGAGGTGAGAAAGGATTTCTTTTTTTTTTTTTTTTAAGATTTTTTTTTGATGTGGAAAAAATCTGGTCTTTTTTGAATTTGTTACAATATTGGTTCTGTTTTATGTTTCCGTTTTTTGGCCTAGAGGCCTGCGGGATCTTAGCTCTTGCTTCTTTACTGAATTTGTCGCAACATTGCTTCTGATTCATGTTTCCGGTTCCTGGCCCCCAGGCATGCCGGGTCTCAGCTCCCCCAGGAGGGAGCAAACCTGCACCCCCGCACTGGAAGGCTAAGTCTTAACCACTGGACCACCAGGGAAGCCCCAGAAAGGGTTTCAAGGATATGATTTTCAAGTTAGAGAAACATTTTCTTATCTAAGGCCCAGAATCTCTCATAATTTGTATAGACAGAACAAAATCTTTAATTTTCTAAGGAAAGCAAGCTTTATAGCATTTGAAAGAGAATGCTTAGTGTGTCCTGCCCTGGGTTTGTCAGGAAGCAAGGACTTTCGAATATATAAATACAGTTCCGTAAGTGCCTTAAACCCACAATATTGTAACTTCTGTAAACAACTTGGTTTGCTTTGGATTTCTGTCCCTTGCAATGAAAAATCTCCTGGTTTTGACCCAAATGACACTTCTAGTTATCACCAGTAGGTAAGTCAGGACAAGGAGGGTCATAGGAACTAGAGAGGGTAGAGTTAAAAGGAAAGAATTTGGTAGCTGAGGCAATTTGCCATCCTATCTACTGGGGTCTGATTGGTATCAACCTCTAGTCTCAGCAGCAGGCTTAATGCGAGAGGAAGAAATCTAGGGACTGCTCAATGAGAGAAGTGTCCTGTTAAACTCCAATCATGCCTTAAGTAGTGAGGAGCTAGCCAGCTGTCGACTTGGATGTGGAGGATCAGTTGGGCAGAAAATTCTTTAGGGATGGGGTTAAACTGGCTGAGGAGGAAAGATGAGAGTATTCCATATAAAGGTGTACGATGAATTGCTAAGGTTATTCATGGTCTAAACATCTGGGTCTTACTACTGAGCTGACATTGACCTTACTACCTTGGCTATACTTCAACCAGTTTTTCCCACTTAACTGCACCTACTTCCCATTCATGATCCTGGCTGAAGCCACCACTCCATCCTTGACCCTGCTGGCACAATCATTCTTTCACCACAACTCCCCTGGAGATTGCTGAATCTGGGCCCTACTGGGCTGACCATACCTCCTTCTCTGTGTTTGTGGTTGAAGGTTAAGACTCTTAGCATTTTCCCCCTTCTCCTGCAGGCCAGTATGCCAGCCAACATTCACAAGTTTTATTCAGGCACTAAATTTGGTCTTCTGGAGATTTTTATCCCATCTTCTACTGTGAAAGTTATCTGTAAAGCCTGGTGGTGGTCGTTTAGTTACTAAGTCGTGTCTGACTCTCTTGCAACCCTGTGGACTGAAGCCTGCCATGCTTCTCTGTCCATGGGATTTCCCAGGCGAGAATACTGGAGGGGGTTACCATTTCCTTCTTCCTGACCCAGGGATCAGACCTGCATATCCTGCTTGGGCAGGTGGATTCTTTACCACTGAGCCACCTGGGAAGCCCTGTGGAGGCTGGTGGTGGTGATTTAGTCACTAAGCTGTTGTCCGACTCTGTCTGGCTCCTCTGTCTATGGGAGTCTCCAGGCGAGAACACTGGAGTGGGTTGCCATTTCCTTCTCCAGAGGAGCCTCCCAGCCCAGGAATCAAACCTGGGTCTCCTGCATTGCAGGCAGATTCTTTACCAACTAGTGGGTGGTAAGAACTAAAGTTTCAGTCCAGGAGAAAATATAAGGATGGAGAGAAGTCACAGCTTGGAAGAGAGTGGGAAAGTGGAATTAAAGATTATAGTATGGATTTTCACTTTTTCTCCATGAAAGGAAGACCTCTGCTTTCCTTTATTCTATCTGCCAAGATTGTTGAGAGAGTTCTAGTCATGATTCACCAGCGACTCAGGATGGTGAGCTGCCCTGATGGTTCTACTCTTCATCATCTGGTGCATCTAGGCTGAAGCAGAGAAGACTGTTGACTTTAGAAATAAAACAGCACGCTATTCCACCAGCAAAGTGTGTTTATTCGGGAAGAGTAGAGAATGGCATTTGGGGATAGGCAAGCTATGGCGAAACCACAGGCAAAGAGGAAGGTTAGTTGCTATAGGAAAAGGGGGCAGTTGGGAGGAAATGCTTCAAACAAAGGCCGTTGGAAGAGAGTGAGAGTTCAAGGTTTCTCACTGGCTGGGGCTGCTGCTGATCAAGGAGCAAACTTTCCCTCCTCTTGTTGGAGATGCAGGTCTTTTTCCTACTTGCCCTCTTTGAATGGCAATGATGGGTAGTCCCTGGGAGCACCCCTTTTGAGACTCCATCTTAAATGAGGTTTCCTTTTATTAGTTTTCACAGGGTCACCTGAACAGCAGAATGCTGTTAGTATTAAAACGTGTGTTGACTCCCCGCATCTATTTTTTTGTTTGTTTGTTTGTTTTTTGTTTTTTTTTAATTTTAAAATCTTTAATTCTTACATGCATTTTTTGTGTAACTGCTTCCAACTGCTCCTTCACCTCAGCTTTCTAAAAAACAGCTCATGTCACAATCACCAAAATGAACTTTTGAAAAATCCAGTGAGAAATGCTGAGGCATTCAGTCCTCTCTCCTCCTGGATTCATTCTCTTCGCTTGCCTTCCAGGGCTCCACACACTCTAATCCTCTCCTCCTTGCCCCAAGTAGAGCTTCCTCCCAGGTTTTTTCCCTGACTCCTCCTCTTTCTCATTCTTTCAATGCAGGGCTTAGTCTCCGGACTCTTTTTCGTCTACACTCACTATGTTGGTAATATTTCCTCTAGTCTCGGGGCTTTAAGTGCTTTCTATATAGAAATGCTTCTTTAATTGATATATCTGACCTGGACATCTCTCCTTAACTCCCAGCTAGTATATACAACCACCTACTAATAGAAATAGTCTCAAAATCAGATTATTTTGTTCCCCTCTTCAAAACTATTCAGTGTCTTTCTGTGTCTCCCAGAGTAAAACCTAGCAGCTTTTCAAAGGCCAAGAAGCCCTGCACACTCTGCTCCTCATACCTTTCTGGCCTCTTCTCTGCCTCCAGCCCACACCCTCCCAAGACCTTTGCTCTTGCTGCTCCGTCTTCCTGGAAAACTCCCCTCCTGAGAGCCACATGCTCACCCACCTCACCTCCTCGGTGTCTTGGCTTGAATACCACGATGTCAGTTGGTCATTTATCACCATCTGACATAATCTATGTTTTACTTGCCTGTTCTGTCTCTCCAGTTAATGTTCAGTCTCTCCAGCTAATCTTGTATTCCACCAAGGCATGGAATTTTGTTCTGTTGTCTTCTGGTCCCCAACTAGACCAATGTCTGGCACAGAGTAGGTGCTAATCGAGACTGGTTGAAAGAATGAATGACAAAAATAAATTGCTATTTCTATTGCATGACCTTCCTCCTTCCTCCAAAGAGAAAAATTCAACTAATAATGTTAGTCTGTGTAGGCAGTTGTAAAGACACATTTTCTTCCCACTCATTTGTCTTTTATCATGGTTTTATCATATATATTTAAAGACTTTTAAGTGTTTTTAACAAGTGAAGTTGATAAGGGAAAAAATATGATGAGTGCTAAGTTTCCAGGAGACTAAATATAAACAAAAATTTAAATATACAATGATTATAAAAGATTTGGGGGGAAAATCAAATTGGAGTGATATAAAATGAAAGCAAGTATTTAAAGAATTAAACAAGTATATACAGATAGGTTTTTAAAAATTGAAGTCAGGTAATAATTTTTTATTCCTATTGTTGATCTGCTATGAAATCTTCAGATTATGGATAAGGTAGTAATTGGAGCCAAAATAGGCTTTGCTTAAATCAAGAAAAGCTCTACATCACCCACATAATGCCAGTTGGAAGAACCCTGAAACTATTACATTCAACAGCCTCTGACCAACTTTAATACAGTGTGGCAATATGTCTAAGACACCATTTTCCTACTAAAGCATTAATGATATCTACACCAAGGCACTGAGCAAAGGAAAAGTTCAATGTTAAATGGGGATATTCCATTGAAGTATCTATCACTATAATCCCTGGGGACAAGAAATTTTCTTTGTTAAATTAAAACCAGGTTAGGGAATAGCTTACCTAGAAATGAATTAAATTTGAGATTTTTTCAAATATATTTTTGTAAAATATATTTTTTTTCTTCCACAAAGGGAGTATTTAAGATTATCCTCAAGGGACTGGTTTTCAATAATATGAGCTTAATGCCAGGAATCCAGGGGACTGAGATGGTGGAAAGCAGGTTTAAATTTGATAATAATGAGGAGGAACACTGAGGGGAAGATGACAGATAAACCAAAAGATAAATCCGTAAATGTCTTTTACTGCCAAATCCATTGCATAATATTTGTATCTACCAACCCGAGGCTTCCAAGAGCTAAAAATACCCGAGGAATCCGTGCGGCAGTGCCCTTCTTCCCCTGTTCACCTCCTTTCTCTCAACCTTGGCCTGCGCTCCTGGCATCTTCTCCTATCTCACTGGAATCAACTTCCAGAAGCACTCTTAGTTAAAGAGATACAAGCATGTTATGCATGCACAACCCCTTCCTTCACACGCACGTGCATACACACACAGACACGTCTTACCCTATCCATATACATTTATACTACAATGCTGCTGCTGCTAAGTCGCTTCAGTCGTGTCCAACTCTGTGCGATCCCATAGATGGCAGCCTACCAGGCTCCCCCATCCCTGGGATTCTCGAGGCAAGAACACTGGAGTGGGTTGCCATTTCCTTCTCCAATGCATGAATGTGAAAAGTGAAAGTGAAGTCTCTCAGTCGTGTCCGACCCTCAGCGACCCCATGGACTGCAGCCCACCAGGCTCCTCCGTCCATGGGATTTTCCAGGCAAGAGTACTGGAGTGGGGTGCCATTGCCTTCCCCCTTATACTACGATATATGGTGCTTCTATAGACAGGAGTACCAATAAACTAGTTTATAGACCTTAGGACCAACACTGGTGGAAGCTAAAAAATGAAACATTATTTAAAATTTTTTGCAAAATTTTATGTATTCATTTATTTTTGGCTGTGCTGGGTCTTCGTTGTGTGCAGGCTTTTCTCTAGTTGCAGTGAGCAAGCTTCTTATTGTGCTGACTTCTATTGCAGAGCAGGGGCCTGAGGGCATGCAGACTTAGTCGTTGGAGCACATGCCTAACTGCTCCATGGCATACGGGATTGTCCTGGATCAGGGACAGAACCCATGTGTCCTGTGTTGGCATGCAGATTCTTTACTGCTGAGTCACCAGGGAAGCTGAAAAATGAAATATTAAATCCACATCTATTACCATTTTGTCAATTATACCTCCACAAAGCTGTGAAAAGTAAAATACTTAATTTCAGATAGAAAAATAAAGATTTAATAGGATTGTTAATTATATGTAATTCACTGATGCCAAATAATTGAAGAAATGTTATGTGTGAAGATACAAAAATAAGTGATAGGCTGTAATATGCTTGAGACTAGTATTTGTTAAGTTATTTGGAGCTTCCCTGGTGGCTCAGATGGTAAAGAATCTGCCTGCAATGCAGGAGAGCCAGGTTCGATCACTGGGTCCTGAGGATCCCCTGGAGAAAGAAATGGCAACTCACTCTCTTGCCTGGAGAACTCCATGGACAGAGGCTATAGTCCATTGGGTCACAAAGAGTCAGACACGACTGAGCGACTAACGCTTTCTAAATTTTCCTTATCTTATTATTCTAGTTAATGGGATTTCACCCCCCACCCCCACCCCACGCTTTTTCCTTTGAATATGTCCCTTGTCTCCTGGAGATTGTAGAAATGGATGTTTTATTCAATCTACAGTCCTCGTGGTCACAAAGAGTTGGACACCACTGAGCAATAAAACAACAACAAATATATAAATATATTAGCAAAGTGAAAGTCGCTCAGCGGTGTCCAAGTCTTTGCGACCCTATGGACTATACTGTCCGTGGAATTCTTCAGGCCAGAATACTGGAGTGGGTAGTCTTTCCCTTCTCCAGGAGATCTTCCCAACCCAGGGATCGAACCCAGGTCTCCTGCATTGCAGGCTCTTTACCAACTGAGCTATCAGGGAACTTTTTATCGAATAGCTCGTGAGAGAAAGGAGAGAATCACAGCAGGGAAGTGTACATAAGAATGTTTGTTTCTCTAAGGCAAAGGATAAGTTCTAACCGCCACATAATTTGAAGTTCCCTATATCCCTGGCACTGGGCTATAAGAACTGTATCCCAGTGAACATCTTCACCCTTCAAAGAAAATGCAGACAGATTATTTTCACATCTAGCGACCAGGCTCCTTTTTTATTTCAGGTTTTTATAAAATTCCCTTTATTTTAATTGCCAAAATTAAAGTGTTAGAGGCTTCCCAGATGAAGCAGTGGTAAAGAATTCACCTTCTGATACAAGAGACACAAGAGAGGCAAGTTTGACCCCAGGCTCCTAAAGGTCGCCTAGAGGAGGAAATGGAAACCCACTCCAGTTTTGTTGCTGGGAAAATTCCATGAACAAAGGAGCCTGGAAGGCTCAGTCCATAGGGTCGCAGAGTCAGACACAATGGAGCATACACACACACACACACACACACACACACACACACACACACACACACAAGCTAGAAAAGCAGTCATAAAAAAAAGTTTCCCACAAAATCATCATTCATTCTTAATTTTTTCATGCATCAAGTCTCCTAAGTTCTAGCACTGTCTTTGATACATGAATTAGTTAATATACAGCTGAAGTGGACTGTGTTTGTTAATTTTTATCACCTAAATGTCTTTTTCTTTTTTAGAAAACTCTTTGTAAACTCCTTTGAGTCTTTAACACACAGTGGCCATTTTTGAAAGATGTTTTCTGAAAAGAAAACTACTTTTTAGAGGAAGCATAAATGAAATAGCCATCAAAATTCTCTGTGCCCCTGCGAAGGGTTGAATTCAGAGACTTAAGTACTTCATCCAGAAAGTGTCGCTATGATGTGGATGAAATGAAATGAAAGTAATCTTTATATGAGAAAAAATCTAGTCCCCTAGAAATCTTATAAATGCTTACTAGTTCAGTCTTTATGAGTCATGAGCCGCGAATAGTGAAGTATTCCTCCTCAGTTTTCAGTAACCATGAAGGTAGTTTTTATAAAAGTAGTTTTTACTCTACCCGTAGTGATAGCTAGAAAAGATAAACTCCTACACGAAGTAGTGGTGGGGGCCGCGTGGGAAGAGGTTCCGATCTCTGTGGGAAGGTGTAGGTGGTTGGGGACGCCTCAAAGTCCAAGAGGGTACTCCTTCTCATCTGCTTTAGCAGTTCCCAGCTACGTTCAGTTGCTTGGCTGGCCTGTTCACTCTATGCGTGTTCCTTGAATTCAACACAGACATTCACGAAACACCTAGCAGCTCTCACTACAGCACTTGCGTTTGTAATCAACCTGCATCAGCAAGTGGAATAAATTCTTAAGAGCTTATTCACACATTTTATGATTCAAGCCACGTGTTCCTGTAAATTTCTTATTTAGTTGTTCCATTGAGAAATAAAGGAATAAAGATGCTGTGTCATTCAACATATTAAACTCAGCATTTCATCTGAAATTCTCCAAGGTCTTGGGTCATAGTGTTCATGTGGTGGTGGTTGTTTTGGTTTTTCTTTTTTTCCTTTTTTTTTTTTTTGCCAAGGACATAATGTCTATCTTTTGCATCATTCTGTTTAAGATTGTGGCTCAAATTTACCTTGACAGGGAAGGTAAATTTCTGTACCCTTCCACAGAAACACTTATTGAACAGAAACTGGTATGCTGAATGTTAATTTTTACCTCTTAAAATGGGAAATTCTCCAAGGTCTTGGGTCAAAATTTAAAAGAACTAATTTTTAAATCTTGATTTAAAATGTAAGTTAACTTTTATTCTATCAAAAACCAATCTCAACCTGGTGTTTTATGTTAATGTATTTATATGTGTAAATTTCTATGGCTTTACATGTATTCTGCTATTCTGCATACGTAAACACACACACATAGAGAAAGAGAAAAGTAAATGAAATAAAAAAAAAAACAGAAGTCAAATTAGGACATTACATTCTCACAGCTTTTCTGTTATTTTTGCAATCCTACCACGCCCAGAAAAGATCACTGGTAGGCACGGAGAACCGACCAGATGGAGATGACTGCGTGCACCCACAGTTTCCCCAGAGCTTTGAATGATGGTGAGGCCATGCCCCTCGGTCGTAAGGAGCCGTCTTGCTCCTCATTAATACAGGGAATTTCGACTGAATACACGCTTACTTCCTGGAGTGTCACACAACCTGAGGAGGTAAGACGGTACTCCCTATTCGTCCACAATTATGGCACAAATTTCTTTGGCTTAATTTCCAGAAATTAGCTCCAATCACCAGTCCAGTTATATCTGAGAGCCCTACGGAATCGTGTCGCATGCCCTCCACAATGAGAGCCTCGGGTTTTCAATTCCAACAGAGTTGAGATCAGTTATTCAGCGGCTGTGACTGAGAGGCCCTCACAATCCCGTGGTCCTTTGAGATCAGTCCTGCAGTGCGACTCTGCCAGTGCTCCCTTCTTGGCCTCGGAAGTGTGCTCGTCTCCCTAACTTTCAGCGCCAATGAAGACCAAGATGTGATTTTCCCAAGAATCTCCTGAAGAGTTAAAGATAACAGACACATAACTCCCAACATCTTTTACAGCTGCCACTAGAGACCTCAGAGATGACCCTTTACAACTCTAGGGAGCCTGCTCTTGAGGACAGTGTATCCCCTGACTCACAGGAAGCTTCAAACACTGGGTACTCCGGGCTCCAGGCCCTGATGAAGGGACGTGCTCTCTCTGGCCCAGGCTGGTTGACAGAATGTTTGCTGTGTTCTAATTACTTTTCATGCTCCATTTCCAATCCTCACAGCAACCATGTAATAATGACAATAGTAATCACCACCACCATAACAATCCTCTTTACAACAAAGGAAAAACAGGTCCAAACAGATTAAAAGTCATCTTGCTCAAGATCACAAAGCCAGGATTTGAAATCCAGAAGTGTCTAACTCCCTCACTTCAGGAATCTAGAGGCAGCTGCAATTCTGGCAGTGTTCAGAGAGCTAACCTCAACATGATTTATTGAAATTTTGACGGATTATTGGGTAATGGGGATGAGGGGGCACTTGGCCATGAAGAGGGAGCCAGGAGAGGGGGAGAGGAACACCCTACACTCTGGATGGGCTAGGAGGAAGCACTGACTCTGAAATAGCACCTACTATTTCAGCCCTCCACTCTTTGAGGTGTTAAAGTATGCACTCTGAATCCAGAGGAAAAGACCTTCCTCCAGCCACACAACTGAGCGCCATCTGCCTTACCTTGTGACAAAAATCACAACATATCCTAATATTCCACTCCCAATGTCATGAGTTGGAGAAGGACATGGCACCCCACTCCAGTACTCTTACCTGGAAAAGCCCATGAACGGAGGAGGCTGGTAGGCTGGAGTCCATGGGGTCGCTAGGAGTCGGACACGACTGAGCGACTTCACTTTCACTTTTCACTTTCATGCATTGGAGAAGGAAATGGCAACCCACTCCAGTGTTCTTGCCTGGAGAATCCCAGGGACGGCAGAGCCTTGTGGGCTGCCGTCTCTGGGATCGCACAGAGTCAGTCATGACTGAAGCGACTTAGCAGCAGCAGCAGCAATGTCATGAGTATCAGGGAGGAAAGAGAGAGAGAGATGACGGGGTTATTTCTACTCTCCTTGAGAAAGCTTCCTTCTCGTTCCAAAGAATAGAAAGATATTTATAGGTACGCAACAAATAAGCCACGATCCATCTGCTGGCTTGGACTATGAAGGTGAATATATGTGTACATCAGAAGTTACAGTGCTATTTTGCAGAGACATGAAAAGTGTTGTGGATGCTATAGAGCCAAAAACCAGATCCTGGGGACCCAAAGGCAAAGGCTGAGGATATGGTGTGTGAACTCCACAAGAGGATGTTCACCCCTGGAGAGAACAGAGGCCAGAGGTGAACAAGAAACAGTAAGTCTATGCCTGGTGGACAGTCAGGAGTCAAGCAATAAGATCAATGCAAAATATTCATCAGTGACAGCAAGAATGGACATTCCCTCCTCCTCAAAAATATGAGTAGCAATTTGTAGTTACGCCCATTTGGCATAATTAAACTCACTGGAGATGGTGTTCTTTGTATTGTCACATAGAGCATACAACCACTCTGAAAATATAGCCTTTTTAATAGTTCATTACTTCTGTTCCTCTGCTCTCTCAAATTAATTGACGCAACAGCTTTCAAGTCACAGCACTGTTACCTTCAAGATTTTGCAAGCACTGAGTATCAACTATGGGGCTTCCCGGGTGGCTCAGAGGTTAAAACGTCTGCCTTCAACGCGGGAGACCTGAGTTTGATCCCTGGGTCGGGAAGATCCCTTGGAGAAGGAAATGGCAACCCACTCCAGTATTCTTGCCTGGAGAATCTTACTATAGAATTTGAGAAGTGTGTGCTCAAGTTAAAATCTGAGCTGAGAAAGTAGAATGTTTCATGAGATTTTATTGCAGAAATCTATCCTAATAGCATAATATTTACTGCCTTCAAGATGATTAAAATAGGAACAAAATAGCACACGTCTTCCCCAGACAGGCTATATAGATGATTACTATGCGTTGGAGAAGGAAATGGCAACCCACTCCAGTGTTCTTGCCTGGAGAATCCCAGGGACAGCGGAGCCTGGTGGGCTGCCGTCTCTGGGGTCGCACAAAGTTGGACACGACTGAAGTGACTTAGCAGCAGCAGCAGCAGCAGCAATGATATACAGATATTCCTGAAAAACATATTTTAGCTCTCCCTCTAAGTACAACTAAACTTGACTACAAATCCCAATTCTCAGACTAACAGTCAAAGAGCATCTTTCAAACAGCCAGGCAACAATCCTGCCTAAAGAAAAGTATCCATGGGCTAACACTAGAATCTACCCTACCTAAAATGACCTTCCTCTGGAAGTTAAGTTTTACTAAACTTTCCAGACTCTGACTCAATACAATTTAGTGCTTCTGTTCAACTAGCCACATGCATGATCTCAAGTCATGCTTTCATTGGTCAAGATTACTAAAAAAAAAAAAAAAAAAAAGGCAAATGAATGAAATCATACTAAAGAATTTCTCCAAGTCAGTGATAGACTGTGATTCTCCTTTCATATATGTATATATATGCATTCTGTGCAGGCATGCTCAGTCATGTCCAGCTCTTTGAGACCCCATGGACTTTGTAACCCACCAGGCTCCTCTATCCATGGGATTTCTGAGGCAAGAATATTGGAGTGGTTTGCCATTTCCTTCTCCAGGAGGTCTTCCTGACCCAGGGATGGAACCAGCATCTCTTGCATCTCCTGCATTGACAGGCAGATGCTTTACCACTGTGCCACCTGGGAATGCATATATATGTTATATATAATTGTTTACTTATTAGAAAAAATATATACATATCTAACACATACACATAATTCCTAAAAAGTACATATATATGATTTCTAATAAGTAAACATTTCGTTGATCCCTTCCAAACATTTTCAACTCTATTTAACCACTTCATTTATGTTACCTTTATTCTTCATCATTTCTAGCTAACTTAGTTTTGCCATCTACTTATAACCATCAAATGAAGAGTCAAAAAAAGAATTCAGTCCAGGACAAGACCTTTAAGCTCCAGCACTTCTGTTCCATGACTATGATGAGGTGGACCCAAAGAAAGGACCTGGAAACTGGATGATCACACTTGAGGCTTTGACCTTTTCCACCTTCTGCTCATGCCCAGCAAGCTTAAAGCCTCACCTCAGTCTCCCGCTGGGGCTTTCCTAACAGTGGGCAGGAACATTTGTTTAGCTCTGCACAACTTTCCACTCACAGATACAGATCCATTTTAGGAAGGGAAGAACCAAGTAAGAAAGTTTAGTGTCTCATCTCAGTGAGGTTTGGATTACAATAGCTTTTCTTACTCCTGACCTTCATGGCTGATTCCAAAATGTGATAACGGACTCTGGCCCAGTCCCCTATCTGAATACTTCGGCTTGCTTATCCCTTGGTTCTTGTTTCTGAATTTCTCCAGTTAACTTACTATCCTGATTCGTTGTGTTGACTGAGTTTTTTCCTGTACTAATTGGCAAGTCAGAACTCCCGGTCTACCACAGAAACCCCCAATCCCCATAGCTCACCTGTACAGCACTCTAGAAGTACCAGTACCACATGGTAGTATTAATACGGTCTAGCAATGCTAGCAGCTAAAGGTGAATCTACGCTGAGATATTTCCATTAAAGTTCTGGCAACTACTATAATCACTGCTTTCTGATTTCCACTTGATTTGGAGATACTTTACCCATTTGAAGACACTATGCATTTTTAGTTAAAAGTGAAGTTGCTCAGTC
The DNA here is from genome assembly GCF_016772045.2 of Ovis aries. Classification (NCBI taxonomy): domain Eukaryota; kingdom Metazoa; phylum Chordata; class Mammalia; order Artiodactyla; family Bovidae; genus Ovis; species Ovis aries. The sequence continues at coordinate 4,493,212 of NC_056059.1, forward strand.
AAGTTCGACTCTTTGCGACCCCACGGACTATAGCCCACCAGGCTCCTCCATCCATGGAATTTTCCAGGTAAGAACACTGGAGTGGGTTGCCATTTCCTTCTCCAGGGGATCTTCCCCACCCAGGGATTGAACCCAGGTCTCCGGAGTTGCAGGCAGACACTTTACCATCTGAGCCACCTTAAAAAGTTATCTTCTATTTGGGAATTCTGTTTGCTCATAGCCTCACCTCACCCTTTTCTCCCCAATCAAGTTCCTAGTCTGGGTATGCTTTTGAGGGGTGACCGTGGCCATACGTCCAGCTGAGAGTCTAGCCAGCCCCCATGTGAAGGTGTGCGCAAGTCTCCCACTTCCAGGCTCCTTCTACATCTCATCTCCAAATGTGGACACGAGGTGGTTTTTTGGAAACATTTTAAAGAGTTTCTCTGTAAGAAAAGTCGTCAGAGTGAGGAAGGAGCCCAGCTTTTCCAGGAAGCCTGGGCCACCGCTGTCTCTGGGAGCAGGCAAGGACAGGAGGCAGGCTGCTGGGCCCTGGGGCACGGCTGAGCAGGCAGGGCAGGTCCGTGGTCACCCCCTCACTCACAGAGGGTGACTTTTTGAGAGACAGGAAATGAGGAGCGTGGGTGGGCAGGGCCTTCGACAGAATTTTGAGGAGTGGTTTCAGAATGAGGCAAGAGGGGCTCCAGGTCAGCTTGAGGGACTAGAGAGCGAAGTATAGGGGACGGTTCGTGCTGTCTTGTTTATTTTTCTCAGAAGTGGGGCTGTGAGCTGTGAGTTGGATACCCTTTCATGTTTCTCAAAAGACAAAAATAAGAACAGAATTAAAGTTTAATGTTAGTGTACATTCTTTAGTATCTCACAGGCCAGTCTATCACTTAGTTTTTGCTGTGAAGCAAATCACTCCAAAACTTAGTGATGGAATAAAACAGCTGATTGTTTAACTCACACTGCTGTGCATTGTCCTGAGCTCAGACAGGCAATTTTTGTGTCGGTGGGACTCATGTATGTTGGCAGTCAGCCGCCGGTCGAGAAAGGCAGCCAGGCTTCGGGGGGCTGCTGGTCTTAATGAGGCAGGAGATGGGGCATCTTGGATGCATGTCCCTCCTCTTACTGGGAAAGACTGAAAACTTACCTTTCTTCTCCCAACAGTAGGGTAGAGTCCATTTCTCTGTGCCCTGCGTCTGGACTGTGTACCTTGCTTTGATGATTTAACAGGTAGGAAGCCAAGTTGTATCATTTCTAAGCCTGTTTGCTCTTTTTTTGTAGAATCTTGATTACAAGTCACAGAGGAGCCTGGTGGGAACCTGGCTCCTCTGCCCATGGGATTTTCCAGGCAAGAATGCTGGAGTGGGTTGCCATTTTCTCCTCCAGGGGTTATTCCTAACCCAGGGATTGAACCCACGTCTCCTGCGTCTCCTGCTTTGGCAAGCAAATTCTTTACCACTGAGCTACTTGGGAAGCCAATGAAATACTAATGAAATGCTACTGAAATCGGAATTGCAATTAGCGGCTCCGTCAGATAGCGAATAAAATTTACGTGATATTGTGTTGCTTCAATAACTTAGGTAAAACTCAGTATTTCTCTTATGAAATTGTCGAGCTGTCATCACTTTTCACCCAACATCCATGAAGTTCTGTTTCCTGAGAAGTGACGTATACCTATGTGGGTATGCTTCTTGATTTGATGATCGTAGACCTGAGGCTCTGTTTCACTAATCGATCCCAGATTCTTCATGGAGGTGGCTATTACCATGCGACTTGTAATCAAGCAAGCTTTGAATTATGGGCATAAGATATTTCACCATAAACCAGAGAAATTCAGAGAGTATGTATCTTTAAGAGCCTAAGGAGAAGACTGAGTCTTGTTAAACTTTATCAGTGACACAAGACAGTATGGAAGTCTCAGAGGCTCATGATCTCAGAGACATGAACACCGTGTAGAATGATCTCAACTCCCAAGAACAAGTGATTCAAAGTACAGTGACTAGGATTCTCATGGCTTCAACTTCCCACTCCAATTGCAGGGGATTCAAGAGAGAAAAAAACAGGACACTGGTCCCAGATAGCTAAGGTGCACATCAAAGAAGAGATTTCAATGAGCCTAGGCTCTTGCATCTTCCATACATGTGTGTGTGCTTAGTCGTTCAGGCTCCTCTCCCCATGAGATTTCCCAGGCAAGAATCCCGGAGGGGGCTGAAATCTTCTTCTCCAGGGGATCTTCCCGAACCAGGGATTGAACCAGGTTTTCCTGCATCGAGGATGGATTCTTTACCACTGAGCCATCAGGGAAGCCAACAGGGGGCTAGTTACTGAAAAGAATAAATGAGATAGTGTTGTTTCTCAGACTTTCAGTTCAGTTCAGTTGCTCAGTCGTGTCTGACTCGTTGCGACCCCATGGACTGCAGCACACCAGGCCTCCCTGTCCATCACCAACTCCTGGAGATTGCTCAAACTCATGTTCATCGAGTTGATGATGACATCCAACCATCTCCTCCTCTGTCATTCCCTTCTCCTCCTGCCTTCAGTCTTTCCCAGCAACAGAGTCTTTTCCAGCGAGTTGGTTATTCGTATCACATGGCCAAAGTATTGGAGTTTCAGCTTCAGCATCAATCCTTCCAGTGAATATTCGAGACTGATTTCCTTTAGGATGGACTGGTTGGATCTCCTTGCTGTCCAAGGGATGCTCAAGAGTCTTCTCCAACACCACAGTTTAAAAGCATCAGTTCTTTGATGCTCAGCTTTCTTTATAGTCCAACTCTCACATCCATACATGACTACTGGAAAAACCATAGCTTTGTCGAGACAGACCTTTGTTAGCAAAGTAATGTCTCTGCTTTTTAATATGCTGTCTAGGTTGGTCATAGCTTTTCATCCAAGGAGCACGAGTCTTTTAATTTCATGGCTGCAGTCACCATCTGCAGTGATTTTTGGAGCCCAAAAAAATAAAGTCTGTCACTGTCCCCATTGTTTCCCCATCTATTTACCAAGAAGTGGTGGGACTGGATACCATGCTCTTCGTTTTCTGAATGTTGAGTTTTAAGCCAACTTTTTCACTCTCATCTTTCACTTTCATCATCTCAGATTTTATCATTCATTAATAAGATTCCCTCTCATCCCTACCTGGATATCTTGTTAAAATGCAGATTTTCATTTAGTAAGTTTGGAATGGGGCCTGAGATTCTGCCTTTCTTACAAGCTTTTTGATGGTCCAAAGACCTCACGTTAAATGTTTGTAAAGCATGTGGGACATAACTGATTATTTGAAATTACTACTAGTCATTATCCCAATTATCCTCATCGAACTCATAACTGTAAACTGCTTCCATTTATATTTAACTATCATGCAATATAGTACAGATAAGTTACCAAATTATCCAAGATAATTTTTCTTATAAACTTGGCTTAATCTCAGCAACAGTCTCTGTCTCTATGTGCTTGTTTTCATATTACATGGCTCATTATGCACAATTTTAAAAACCAGAGAGAATGACTATGAAAATATCTTTAACTTATAAGTTTGTTAATTATGTATGTCTATTTTAGTATATAAAGAAGAAAATATAATTTATTGAACTGCAGGAAGTTCAGTTCCTACTTTACCCAATCAAAAAGTATTATCGTCAATAGTAATACCGGTTGATTTCATTCAATAACAAAATATTATGCTCAATAATAACACCAATTTTTACGTGTACCAACAAGAAAAAAATTGGAGGAATGTGGCCTAAATTATCTAAAAATGCAGTTGTATTTGGAAATCACAGCCTTGTATCAGGAGTTACTTCTCCATTTTTTTCTTTCCTTAGTGTAGTCTTATTACTCTTAAACTTTACATAAGTTGTATGTTTGACATTTGTAATTTTTAAATTAAAGGAAAAATTATTATTCAGGGCCCGTGTTTACTCTTGACTTTCTCAAATTAGCATCTGTAAAATAGAGAAAATATCCTTCAAAGTGAAGTGCTTTCCTTTACAGTTAAACATTTTTACAGAACAATGAAGGACATGAGAAGTTTTTCCCAAGGCCTAGTTACTCCTTGGCAGTAGATTATGCACTCCAGTATAAAGCTTTTTAATTGTGCTGGGAGTTCAATTCTTCTGTCTTTGATATTTTGGTTTAAGAGCTGAAAGAATTAAGATAATTCCATGAGTAAAATCAACTCAGAGTAGACACATTGCACAATAGGAGGGTTAACATTTTGTAATTTTTTTCCTCAACTATACAAGAGAATTGAAAAAGCATAAAACCAATCAAAATGGAAATGTATTGTTTACTGTTTAGTGAGGTGAGGTGAAGTCGCTCAGTCGTGTCTGACTCTTTGCAACCCTGCGGACTGTAGCCCACAAGGCTCTTCCGTCCATGGGATTTTCCAGGCAATACTGGAGTGGGTTGCCATTTCCTTCTCCAGGGGGGTCTTCCCGACCCAGGGATCGAACCCAGGTCTCCCACATTGGAGGCAGACGCTTTAACATCTGAGCCACCAGGGAAGCCTGTTCACTATTTAGGGTGATATCAAATTATAGTATCTTTGACATGAGTGAGATTTTCAGGCATCATCTGCTTCAATCTCATTTTTAGGTAAAGGAACTGAAATCTCCAGGGGTTAAATGAGTGCAGTTTGTAGCGAGGTTGTTAGGATGAATGCCACAGAATAATGCATTGGCTTAAATTAAACTTCTATAAACAGATCTTAGCATTTCATTCTTTTGTGTACAAAATTATTTCCAATACAAGCTTCAAAATTATTTTGTGAGTTTCAAAGTGCTGAAGGTAAAGTCTTACATTTGTTTATAACCTTCTGAGTCCTGTGGGATAAAACACTTATGGCCTCTCCCAAACTTTAGCAAAGTAAATGACTTTTCCTTGAAACATCCATTTTAGGAACTGTTTCCACGAAAGTTCCTGTCTATTCCCAAGTGTGTGAACCCCATGACGCTATGGATTTGGAGTTAAGATCTGAAGATCACATGAGAACAATTAGCTTTAAATGAGGGTCACAGAAGGTGGAAATCAGAACTTATGATCAGAGATTATTTTTTTGTTTTAGATTTTCAACTGAAAATAAGAAACTGCTATAAGAAAAATGTCTCTTCAATAGGATGTGTAGGCCTTCCAATACCCAAACTCAGCTTTTGCACAGATGGAGAATGTATATTCACTGTTGGTCTTATAAAATTGGTCCAAAATGCCTGACTTCTAAGTGATTGCTCTTTGGGTGGTAATTCCTGTTAAGATAGGAATGATCAAAGCAAGTTTAATGTTGAAAACAGGTATGATTCCTGAATTTGGATGAGAAATTTTATTCATGAGTATCAAAAACAGAAGGGATACAGTCTTGTTGAGGGTAAAAGTCTAAGAGGTTGAGTGTCAAAGAGTTCCCTTGAGATGTCTCTGCACTGTCGACACCTGGGGTTGCTCTTTAAAGATCATCACGTCTTTAGGCCTGGTGTACAGCAATAAGGAGACTTAGGTTCCAAAAAGCTGCATTTCTGATTTATCTAGATCCATGATTCATATCCATTCTTTCATTCTCTAGAAATGAGATTTATGCCTCTTCTCCCACCCAATTGTTTGCCTGATATATCTTCTTTTTTGGCAGAATTTTTTTTTTTTAAGTTGAATCTCAACCTTATGAAAAAGTAGATCTGTGATATTTTAATGATTTCCATTATTTGCTGTTCAACCCTTTGTTATCTATACTGGAGTCTTTTTTTTTAAAACAGCAGGCAAACACACACACACACACGCACATGGTAATGAGGAAGAACTCAGTGAAAATGTAAGGAACTACTCATTTTCTTAAAATGATAATTTTATTGAAAACAAAAAAAGAATGTGCAAAAACCAACTTTTACCACTATAACATGAGCATAACTGTTCCTAGCGCTTTATGGACAAGTATTCAATTTTACCAAGTGATGACAAAAATGGTTTGTTTTCTGTGTCAGTTTTTACCCAGGTGAAATTTTATCAAATTTCTAATCAGCTCTAACTTCAGCTCTAACCCTGGTTGTTATGGGAATTTGAGAGGAAGAAAGGCCATCTTGGATGAAGCAGAAAGCTGCGGGGAGAGAGCAAATTAGCGAAGATGGCATGTTCAGGCTCTCTCACCCCACGTTCTGCAGACAGTTATGCAACGGCTGAGATCGCTTATAGCACTGTGGCGAGGAGCTGCTTTGGGTGATGTGGATATATGAGTTCCACCCGTAAAATGGCAGGAGTTACTGCCTCGTGGCTGCGTCCCTTCAATCAGCCAGAGAGGAAAGAATAGAGCGTGTTCACTGTTGCGTCTGGCCTCAGCCAGGAGGGAATACTGCTGTGGCTGCTGCGCCAGGCAGGAGAGAGTGTGTGTTGTGTTAGGGTGTGCCGTGGCCCTTGCCAAGAGAGAACAGACTTGTCTGCGGTTCCTGCAGCTCCTCTAGCCTCCTTCCCAGCCTCTCAGCTCACGCCTTGCCCACCCTAGGTTCAGTGAACAGTGCGAAGAGTATAGGCAGTGAGACAATCGGCATCAGGAACAGAATGAACAGAGGTACAAAAGCCCAGATTAATACTAATGTCTATTCTTCATAAACTACACTGCTGCTGCTGCTGCTGCTGCTGCTAAGTCACTTCGGTCGTGCCTGACTCTGTGTGACCCCATAGATGGCAGCCCACCAGGCTCCCCGTCCCTGGGATTCTCCAGGCAAGAACACTGGAGTGGGTTGCCATTTCCTTCTCCAATGCAGGAAAGTGAAAAGTGAAAGGGAAGTCGCTCAGTCGTGTCTGACTCTTAGCGACCCCACGGACTGCAGCCCACCAGGCTCCTCCATCCATGGGATTTTCCAGGCAAGAGTGCTGGAGTGGGGTGTCATTGCCTTCTCCGATAAACTACGCTAGGAGGCAGTAAAGCAGAAGTCATGATATTACTCTTCTGGTTTGATAGCCATCCAGCTGGGGCTCCTGGCACAACCATCCCCATCCTGTAAGTAATATCGCAGGTGATGTCCTGAAGTCGTAGTGGAAATACACTCTCTGGCTTGAATCCCTCAGGGAAACGATGAGCGAAGTTTGGCAAGAGGCCATGGCCTCCCTCTTGAATGACTCTGGAGGACTATCAGAAGTCTCCAACCTGCAGAAAGCTCTCACCCAACAGACAGAATCTAGTTTGAACAACTCCCAAGGACACTGTATTTTAAAGGGACAAACATTGCTGGGTTGGTTTTATCACATTTCTTAAAAAACCTTATGACAATGAAGCCTTCAGAAGTGAATTTCTCGATGGTGGTACCTACATGAATTGTCTCCATGCAATCGCCAATCTTACGATTGAGAATCTGGGAAACTAAGAAGTTGGCAGGAAAAGGAACCTGAGTAAGTGGTAGAGAGGGAGAGAAGTCTGGAATCACGCCAAAGAGCAAGCATGTGGAAACGCTTGGTCTTCCTGAGGAGGCCTGTGGACGGCTGCACAGGAGACGCAGCTGAGGTCCATGGGAGCCTGATTATTGAGGGACACATTCAGCTCATCTTTAAAGATAGATTGGACTTGCCCTTTCTCAAACCTAAAGCTGGAAAACTTCCTTTCCGTAGCCTCTTTAATACTCTTCATATTACTTCCGGACAAAGGATGAAATATTGAATATGACTTTTCTTTTCCCAAACTCAACTCTCAATGGCCTTGTCTTTCTTAACCAAGTCTCATTTTCTCCATTTCTCCCCTTTCCCCTCAGACACTTGTGCCCTCAAACCATGTGAAATTAATTTTGGTTCAATCACTTTAGGCACTAGTCTAGCTCATTTCCTTATTTTTCCCTGAAGGTAAACCTCTAAACAAAATGGTCTTTGGTGAACAGTAAAAATCGTTTGGTCAGCAGATTGCCAGCTTTTGCCTGCAGTTGATGTTAACTGGCTTAGATGTGCACCCGAAGCAATACAGTGCTTTATGGACCAGTAATACCTTTACTTCAGGACAGGATTCTACGGAAGGTCCAGCTTCCCTTTCACAGTCAGAGTGGTGGGAGGTCAAGATAAGAAGATCTGTCCTTGTGTTTTAGAGATTTTCCCTTCTCCAACATTTTCATGAAATAAATGAAAATGATGTCTACTCCATCTTCCATTGACTACAACCACCACCGCCATTGTCCATCTCATAGTTTTGTGTGTTTTCTTTTATTTTTATTTTTTTTTAAATTTATTTAGTTAGTTTTGGCACTCAGGCTCAGTTGCAGCTTATCTGCTTAGTTGCCCGGAGGCATGTGGAATCTCCCTACACATGGAATCTTCGAACCCATGTCCCCTGCATTGGCAGGAAGATTCTTAAACCCTAGACCACCAGGGAAGTCCTCTAGCCCACAGATTTAAATGGAAATAATCTTGCTTAATCTTCAATAAATTCTGAAAGAAACTTCTATGTTCTCTCCACATACTTTAATTTACAGGATCATCCCAACATTGGTCCTGAGACTCATTCTCAGAACACTTCAAAGTTTTAATAGCATCAATTAATAGCAGCAATTGTGTGTGCATTTGTATAGCACTCTGTAGTTTTAAAAGAAATTCTAGAAAATGAAAATATCAAGTTAGATCTAAAACTTCCAGTCTATAAGAATAACTTGACTTTCCACCTTATTGCTGTCAGCTGATAAATGTCTCCTTGCTCTTTTGGTATTACACTAAAATGGCATACTCTTGGGAAATACTAAGTAATTATTTTTCTCACATGGAAAGAAACTGACTGGGTAAATGTAATTTTGTGTTAATTCAAAAGACCTTTTTACGACCCAATCAAAAAATGGGCCAAAGAACTAAATAGACATTTCTCCAAAGAAGACATACGGATGGCTAACAAACACATGAAAAGATGCTCAACATCACTCATTATTAGAGAAATGCAAATCAAAACCACAATGAGGTACCACTTCACACCAGACAGAATGGCTGCGATCAAAAAATCTGCAAGCAATAAATGCTGGAGAGGGTGTGGAGAAAAGGGAACCCTCCTACACTGTTGGTGGGAATGCAAACTAGTACAGCCACTATGGAGAACAGTGTGGAGATTCCTTAAAAAATTGCAAATAGAACTACCTTATGACCCAGCAATCCCACTGCTGGGCATACACACCGAGGAAACAAGAATTGAAAGCGACACATGTACCCCAATGTTCATTGCAGCACTGTTTGTAATAGCCAGGACATGGAAACAACCTAGATGTCCATCAGCAGATGAATGGATAAGAAAGCTGTGGTGCATATACACAATGGAGTATTACTCAGCCGTTAAAAAGAATTCATTTGAATCAGTTCTGATGAGATGGATGAAACTGGAGCCAATTATACAGAGTGAAGTAAGCCAGAAAGAAAAACACCAATACAGTATACTAACATATATATATATGGAATTTAGGAAGATGGCAATGACGACCCTGTATGCAAGACAGCAAAAAAGACACAGATGTGTATAACGGACTTTTGGACTCAGAGGGAGAGGGAGAGGGTGGGATGATTTGGGAGAATGGCATTCTAACATGTATACTATCATGTAAGAATTGAATCGCCAGTCTATGTCTGACGCAGGGGCAGCATGCTTGGGGCTGGTGCATGGGGATGACCCAGAGAGATGTTGTGGGGAGGGAGGTGGGAGGGGGGTTCATGTTTGGGAATGCATGTAAGAATTAAAGATTTTAAAATTTAAAAAATAAAAAAATAAAAAATAAAAATAAATTTTTTAAAAAAAGACCTTTTAGAAGACATGTTATAAAGACTTTAGGAGATCTTAAAATAACAATATTGGTATTTTCATATCAAATATGTTTACTTTAGTAACTCAGATTAAAGACAGATTGCATACTTCTTAGTTTCTGTTTAGATTTTTTTAAGTTGATGGTATATGCAATCTACATTGCATTATAGATTGTTTTCTTCTAAAAATTTTTGAAAATACAGGGGGAAAAAGCAAAAAAATAAAACAACAAACACTCATGATTTTGCCACTCAAAATTGATATTTTTAACATTTATGTCATTAAAAAAGTCAAAGTCCACTTTGAAATTCATTGACTTTCTAAAGTGTGTTTGTAGAAGTGGAATTATAAAAGTGGGATCTTCTCATGATGTCAATCTGAAGTATAATGCCGGTTGTGATAAAAGCTGAAATATACCAACAGTCAAACTCTGGCACAATCTGACTTCTCCAATGTGTTGCCCTCATGCTATTGGCTATTACTTACTCTCACCATGACAACCAAATAAATTAATACATCAACATAATCAAATGATATAAATAACCACTAATGATACCTGTTGGGTACTTAATCCACAATGATTTCATTTCTGAACTCATACAAATTTTGTATTACTTTGGAGAGGTTTGCCACTGCTAATAATTACATAAACTATTTTCTTGTATGATGAGAAAAAATATATATAATTCCTATCCTGTAATGCCAGTGAAGCAACACAGAGGCCATAAATACAATTTCCCCTCTAAGAAAACACTCAGCAACTGCTTTTTTTTTTTTTTTAAGGGAGTAGGCTTTTTTCTAAATTACTTTAAAGAAAGAGTATTTAAATGTTAACCTGGGTGCTAGCTCTGTCAGGGAAAGAAATAGGAAGATGAAACAGAGGAACATTCCTAGAAATGAGTGTGTGACCTATGTGGTCCTTACAGTAAATTATACTAATTCTACATTGATGTTTATGTGTTGTGGCCCTATTAAGCTGATATAACTTTTCCATTAAGTGGGCAGATGGATTTCCTGTAGTACCCCAAGTGCCTGAAGAGGTATATTGTTTTCTTGTGTTTCCATTACTACATAGCGACTCAGAGGGAATCCTCTGTGGTATTTTCACATAGGTTGTGAATCTTTTATCTGTAGGTTGTGTTTGTATCTGAGAGATGAATATTAATAGCCTCTTGGCAGCAGAGTGACTTTCTTAAAACAGGGGTTTCCCTGTGTATGGGTGGATTAACCTTTCAAAATATATGTTTCTACTTAAACCACTTGGTTACTGTTTGATTCAAAGGCTGCCATAAAGACACCCTCTCCTCATCTCTATTAGACCTTGTAGTACACTTCCCTAGATCTGAGAGGAACTTTCAGTATAGAACAAGGTAAGTAACATATCCTCCTGCTGCACTTTCATTTTGCTTACTTGTCAGAGTTTGCTGTAACTTAATTTCTTTTTAAAATGCCTAGAGCTTTCATGTCAAAACGGTGTGTATGATTGATTTTTGAGTTTGGTAATATTAGCAGTTAAGATCTGGTTTCGTGTATGCCAGGGGAAATGAGATGGAATTTATAAAATGTAGTATTGTGTGATGTTCTCCTTCAAAATTTTACAGCTTTCACCCATGAGTCCTTTGGTGTATGTCAAGTAAGAGAAGCTTCTGAAATGACACATTTAACTAAGTGACGGTATCCTATTTACTATTTCTAACAGATCTTTAAATGATAACTAAATTTAGGCACTCGTGAATAGTTTTATTACGTTTGTCCTCTTAGGTGATAGTGCAGGGGTCAGCAGTCTCGAGTGTGCTGTAATCAGTGCAAGGGTCCAGGCAGTGTGTGTCACTGTGGTAGGCAGCCTTCAGGATACATTTCATGTATGATTCAGGTAGCATCATGTTGATGGAAAGCATAAAAAGTTCTAAATATAAAATCACTGGGTTGGTTTATTTCGTCAAATTTTCCAAAGGAGGGTGGAAAACAGACTTTCATAGGTATAATTCTAATGTCAGCGATCAGATTGACATCCCAGGAACATTCATTCTTGAAGCCAAGAGTGAACAAATGTACTCAAGATGACTATGACCGAGTGCTGAGTTTATCACTGATCTAGCAATAGTAAGTGTCTGGTTTAGTCACAAGATTTTCCACTGTGAAATACTAAGGGACTTCATTCTTAGGGAATCTCAGGCAATGCCCTGTTGCAGAAACCTGGAAAGACCTTTTTAAAATGGCAAAGCATCCAAGGACTTGCTCTCACAGCAGAAGGCCTGCATAGCATCTTAACGTTATGAGTGACAAGCAAGTATTTGTAAAATGGATCCCAGTGTTAACACAGGCTATTTTCAGAAATGTTCTCCTCAAATTTTGGAATCTACTTTTTTAAAAATAAGAATTGTAATACATTTTTAAAATCCAGAAAATGAAGAGAAACAAATCCTCTGGTTTTCTCCTTTCTTTTTCACTTTCTTTACATCTGTCTCTGACTCTTTCCTGTCTTTTGGTTTCTCTCTCCTCTCTGCCTCCTTCTCAGCTGGTTTCCCTCACTCTTCACTAAGTTTACATTTTAATTAATACATCATTGGCTTCCTGTATAATTTTTCCATTGAAATTTTTAGCCACTGAATAATTTCCCAATTTTAATGAGATGAATGAGGCATGAATGGGAAAGAAATAGTATTTCTTAAACATAGGAAATTTAGTATTAAACTCAATTCCTCCTGCTAAAGGAACCCAAAAGACAGATGTCAAAGGGACCCGAGGAACAATGAAAAGACAGGCACCATCCTAGATGCCTCATCAGTCAAGGTCCTGACTGATGCCTCGACCACCTTCTTCCACTGGGGTTAAGCGTCCTTACCTACACAGTGAGGGGGTAGGGGGAGGAGGGGATGAAGATGCTTACTAAGTTCTTTGTCAACTGAATACTTCCTGCCAAGGATAAAGCCTGAGGCCTTATTTTAACTGTTAGCTTTAAAAAATTGCTTTTTAATGTTTTACTTTTAAGTGCTTTAGCTATCAATTTGTAAACATTGCTTTCTCATTAAGATTAGATAATGAAGAAATCTCAGAAGAAAACCTGTTAGTCACAGTTGTTCTGCCATCTGTTTGGAGTTGTGACAGTTTAAATATTTCAAATATTGTTTTCATGAAGGAAGAAGGATTTAAAATAAAATAAAACATATTTTACACACATATGTCCTCAAGTCTTTAAGAAAGAGGACAGAATTTTAAAAATGTCTTTCTACTGAAATTGCCCAGAGAATGAGTAAAAAATCAATTTTATTTGAAAACACTATCAACATGAAGCGTTCCCAGGTTTTAAAATAAAAACAACATATGAGTGGAAATTATTCTAGTGACTGCAAAGCACAGTTCCAACAAATGGATCCCTTAATTGATCTAAGAATGTAAAAAACCTTGGGTGACAGATAATGAGTCACAGCGGGGCAGTTAGTCTACAGTTAGTAGATTATTATGCTAAGTAATCAAAGGTAATTGTTCTATGCTTTTGCTAATCTGACGCACTAAATTCTGCAAGAAGAAACATATTAAGTAGAGTAATTCATAAAATACATTTGAAAGTAAATTACTTTTTTCACAGTTTTAAAATATATCTTAAATTACAAAGATGGTGAAATGTTTCCTTTTGATGTGAATAAATATTGATAAATAGTTATGTCCAGATGACAGATTATATGCTTACAAGGTATATCAGTAGATTCTCAGTAGTTTGCCATATTCGCTATTTTTTCTTTGGTTTTAAGGAATACATTATCACTTTTTAACCAACTCTTGACTAGCAGAAAAGTGCTCAAAAGTGTTCTGGGAAGAAAGCTTACCTTTTTTTTTAACTACAAAAGGCAAAACAACTGTAGTTATTAAAACATGCAAAAAACCGTTTAGTCTAAACTATAGGAAAATGTGCTCCCCTTTTGAATTTTTCTTGTAGAGAAGATAAAATATTGGAAGAGTATCAAAAAAATCAAATTTGATTTAAAATTGAAAAATATGAGTGGGAAGATTCTTAACCTTAAGATGTTTCATGTAGACAAATTCAATCCTACTTAAATGTGTGTTAAAAATAACAGATTTCTAATTAGAGATTATTCTGTTGCATATTTAAAAACAAGAAAGAATATAAAAAATAAAACCATAAATATTAACATTAGATAAGGCTATAACTGTATAACTAGTCTGAAAGGATCTTGAATTTCATAGTGAAAATGAAAGGATAGATTCTCTCTATTTGAAATCTTGAGTCCAGGGGTCAGGTTTCATCTCAACTTCTTATTAAATCAGAAAGTATTTATTAAAATCTCAGAACTGAGCTTAGTAATTATTAATTTTTATTATACATGTATTTTTGTTAAACAGTAATTTATTTTCATTTGAGTCATATTAGATAGCATTATATATATATATATACACATGCATATATACTTTTATATATACATTTGTTAATCTGGTCATAATTACCTGAATTTTAAAATTCCAAGGTAATTTATATGTAGTCACGGATATTTAGAATTCCTTGATGTTAATAATAATGATAATAACATGTTATTATTATTCTTTTGAAAGTATAGTCACTGATATGGTTTCTATTGTTAAAAATTTGGTGCATATTGCCATAAAACAATACATCTTTAATCTCCCACTTTCATGATTATCAACAAAGCAATCAGCCTTCGTAAATAATAACATACATAAAACATTCATGTCCCTTTAGAATCACTTTCTCTGCCAGTTTTCTAGTGAGTTTTGAATATTAAAGCATATTTAAATTCTACAATATTTATTTAGAACTGACTATTCACCAGACAAATCAGGGCAAATCTTACAGTGGAGGCAATCTGGCAATGCTTTCAAGAGTAACCTCTTGTCTAACCTTTATGTTTTTGCGTTTGAAGATAGGAAGTATTACTGTTACTTCACAGATGAGGATACTGGGGCTCAGAGAGTTTAATTTGCCAAGAGTCACAAAGTTTGTTGAGTGTTAGAGTTCGACTGGAACTCACATCTTTTGACATTTACTTAATCTAATATTTTTTGTAATAGGCTCAGATGGTAAAGAGTATACGTGTTAAGAAAGGTGAATGTATAAATTAGGGGACCTCGATGAAGTTCTTCAACAGAAATCCGAAGTTTGAGAATAATTCCTTAGACAGAATTGGATAAAGGCCCAGAGTAAGCACATCTTTGTCCTGCTGTAGAATGAAGGGTCATTCTGTGGACAACACATTCCTCTCTATGGGGTAAGAATTGGCCATTGGTCACATTTCAGCAAGCCTGTAAGGTTTATGTGTCACAAGTGATACTGCAATATATGTCATTCTAGGATGACCAACTTCACAGCACCTAAGCGTTGGAAAAGCTCTTAGCCATTGTGATATCCTGGAGAAGGCAATGGCAGCCCACTCCAGTACTCTTGCCTGGAAAATCCCATGGATGGAGGAGCCTGGTGGGCTGCAGTCCATGGGTCGCAAAGAGTCAGACGCGACTGAGTGACTTCACTTTCACTTTCAGTTTCACTACTGTGATATCCAATCTCTTCAAATTTGCGGGATCAACTTCTCCAGGGATGAGCGAGTTTAGTGACAGATTTGGTGACAGAATCTTGGTCTCTTGACTTCTGATTCAAGAACTTTTCCAATTTCAGTCCTCAAATGTTAGTTTTTCATATAGAAGTAGTGTAGGTGCCCTGAAGTGCTTGAACAAAGGAATCCGTGGTTGTGAAGAATTTTACTTTACTACCATAAAGCAAAAAAGGCTTCTTAGAAGGAAATAGATGATAAAAGTCCCCTAATTTGGCACCTTTCTCAGAAATATGAAGTGGAAAAAAAAAAAAAAAGGCCCTTCTTTTAAGGTTTTTTTTTTTTTGGTTTAGCTAAACAATGCGTACCCCAAAATCTCTTTCTTTTTTTAAATTTCCCTCATCATTACTGTAAATGAGAGTAATGTGTAATTTTCCTCTCTTCCAATTCCTTCCACATCTACAATCAAAGGGCCTTAAATACTTGTTTAGATATAGGAATCTTTCTTACCAGAGAAAGTAAATGAATGAAAATCTAGAACAAATACTTATTTTTTTTGAATGACGTTGCTGTATTCTTTAAAAGCCTTGAGCATATGTCTTATTTATTTATAATTTGTAGAAATTTTGTGAAATATTTCAGTGAAATCTTAGCTGTTTGCTTATAAATTTAGGTTGTTCTTTTAAACACCTGGTATGCTTTATAGTCCCTTTTCCAGGCTAACGGAATTCCTTTTTCAATATAAAATGGTTTTAATAGGGAGCTCTGGGGGTAACACTTCTTGAACAGAAAAAGGTTTCAAGAGTGCTTTAGACTAAACTAAGGTTGTATTCTTACCTGGAGAATCCCTTGGACAGAGGAGCCTGGTGGGCTACAGTCCATGGGGTCACAGAGTAGGACATGACTGAGTGACTGACGCACACACACACACACAAGGTATTATTAGGAAATCTTATTCGATATTTTGTATTAAAAATGTTACAGTTCCATGCACAACTAATTGCTGGCATAATTAATATTCTTCAATTCATTCAATAGTGTGGTGCATTTAGCATATTACAGGCACTGTACCAGACACTGGGAATTCAAGGTATGCAAAGCACATGAAAAAATACAGAATTTATAGTCTAGTGGGGAAGAATGGCCTTAAACAGATACTCGCTCACACACCAAAATAGTCAAATTACAATTATGATAAATGCTCCAAAGGAGCAATGTATACAGCTGTAAGAATCATGCTAAAGGAATCTGTGCAATAGAAGTCAGGAAAGATTTACTTTGAGGGGAAGAGCCATCCAAAAGGAAGCAACAGCAGCTTCAAAGTTTACAGCAGAAGGGAGAACGGCACCTTCAAGGAAGTGACAGAAAGTCTAGTGGGTGATAAGAAAACTGGTTGGAAGGTGCTTCTGGGTCAACAGGGGAGAGGGGAGCATTTTCAGTTATCATGACTGGGTGCCGGTGGTGTCAAGCATCTTGCAGAACTGGGAGATTTGCCCCACAAGAAAGGACCATCTCTTCCTACATCCAATAGTGACCAGTCTGAGACAAGCAGAGCCTTTTAATGATGAAAAGGACTTTGGTCACTGTAATGGAAAGCCATGAAGGTGGTTTATTTTAGGGGTGGAGAGAAGGGAGATGACAAGCTCAAATATGTATTTTGGAAAGGTCACTAGGTCTACAGTTTAGAGAGCAGACTGAAGGGAACCAAAACTGGGATGAACCAAACTAGTTAGGATGCAACTTTAGTGGTCTAGGTGAACTATCATCAGTGGTTTGCAAGCATTTGGTAAGAAGCTATAAAATACTTGAAATAATTTCTTACCAGCCAATGTAATAGAATAGTAAGCATAAAGAGAAGTTTATTTGGCCCCTTCTTTCCCCAATTTGTTCTTGAGTTTTGTATAAGTCACTTGATTTTAAGGAGAACCAGACACAGAAGACTGGCTTCCAAGGTGCTGCAGTGGTAAAGAATCTACCTGTCAATGCAGGAGACAAAAGAGATACAGGTTCAGTCCCTGGGCTGGGGAGATGCCCTGGAGCAGAAAATGGCAACCCACTCCAGTATTCTTGCCTGAGAAATCCCAAGGACAGAGGAACCTGGCAGGCTACAGTCCACGGGGTCACAAAGAGTTGACACGGCTAAGTGACAGCACACACACACACAAACAGAAAAGCAGCCCCCCGTCCCCTTCCTGCCACAGAGGCTAACCCAGCAGTGATTCTGGTCGTTGTCCCCAGGGCTGGCCACATGTATTTGGCAGTGATTATCACAGAATTTTAGAATTCAAGGGACATTAAAGGTAATCTTATTGGTCCTGATTCTGTAGAAGAGGGCTGAAATCTAGACAAAATAATTAAAATGCTTAAATTTTTACATCTAGTTAACTTAGGAATTGGGGCCAGAAAAAAATACTAAAAGTTCCATCAAATTCTGCTTTCTAATCTAATCTTTTTCTTATGTTTCTTTCTTACTAATAATTGCAAGTATCTAAAAAGGTATGCATGATTATTTGCATATTGGGAGCAAATAAACTGATGATTTGAAAATTATAAATGGCTATGAAAAATAGACCTAATAGTTGTGGAAAGTCAACAGAAATATTTTTTAAGAGCATTGTTTTTTGTTTGTTCACTTTGCTTTTGTGTGTGTGTGTGTGTTTTAATGAATTTTAACGCCTTTAGGCAGGACGTTTATTTGCTTGTTCTCCACTGGCCCTTCCGCCACCTAATGTCACCAATTTATCTTAGCTTCCTGACCCTGCAGGCATTTTCCCACTCCTGGCTGAAACCATTGCTCTTTTTCCAGATTCTACTTAACCAGCTCAGCGCGGACTAAGCATGCTGTCTATTCTGTCTCTAAAATGTAGACTGGCACTCAAGGCATACTGCATGCTCGTAGCTAAGGACATTCACTTATTTCTGCCTCTAAAAGTTGAGTGGCACATTTACCAAGAGTAGCTCTTATTTGTCCCCCCAAGTGATGTGTGACTAGTTTAATTTTTTGTAATTAAATAATTTAAATAAAATTTATACAAGCTAATGATTCATGAGTACAAAAAAAGATAAAAGAATTGGGCAGTGCAAGCTAATTTGAGTACCTTAGAAACATCCAATGAAGGTAACTTGCCAAATTGAAATTAAATGTGGGTGAGGCAAATTTAAAAGATTGGAAAAAGATCATAGAGTTCTAAAAGCATTCTATTTTCAGACAGCATTGAAATGGCTTACAATTCGAGTTCCCTTGTAAAGAAACTAAAACTAGAATTCACGGAGGGTTTGTTGTGGGCCTGAATGTCTATATGAAATACCATCAGTAGACCCCTTTTGAGAAAAGAAGGCTTGGCAACTCATATACACTTGTGTATCTTAAGTGACAATGAATGAATATGGGATTAATGTATTATTCTTCATGAGTCTCAGTTTTAACCAAGTTTTTGATCCACTGAGTACCTGTAAGTCTCTTATGTGATGATGAGAAAGCATTTATATATATTAAACTAAAACATATCATTTCTTTTAAAATCAATATAACTGATTTAAAATATGTAAGTATGAGTATGTTTTTCAGCATACTATCTAATAAAATATTATTTATCACATATAGATATAAGGATAATAATTTTCATGATGGTTTAGTACTTGCCTAGGACATTTCATCCTAAATGTATTGAACCTGGTTAACATTTAATTTTGAATTTAGTCACGGTGGCCTCTGGAATGACACAGATTTTCTGGATAAGTATTATGAGTTCTAAACTGTATACCCCAGAGGGCAGAGCATTTTATGTTGATAAAAATCACGTGTCAGCTTCAGATTCTGTTTTAAGTAAAACTTTCATGCCTTTAATTGCACATTTATTTTGACACATTTCAATGCTATAGCATAGTCTTAATCAACAAAACAAACTTATACAGTGGTAGAAGAATTCTTTGGCAATATTTTAATGTGATATTTTCAAGGTCTGTAAAACCCGTTTCTGCATTGTTGACTACGACTAGTAACGCTCACACCCTAGTCCTTGAACCCGACTTTAAAAAAGCCAAGTGTATTAAAAGCTGTCACCACAAATGGCAAAACATTCAGAAAACTTGGCTTACTTCCAAAAGTAAGTTTATCCTCTAAAGTTGGGTTATTTTGGAACTGTGAATTCTGTAAACTTCTGCTCAAACGATCAGTTTATGATCTTCACTGAGGTACTGAAACCCATCCAAGAATCCAAGACATCTTTTGGTTTAGTTAAACAGAGAGCAACAGCTGTTTCTTGAGCAGTAAGAAACTCCTTGAAAAGAGGAAAAACTGGTAGGGGAAGAGAAGAGGAAAAAAAATTAACCAAATGATGTAAACAAATGTTTTCAGTTTTAGCCAAGAGGATGCTGTAAACCAGTTAGGTACTCTAACTTCTGTGCTCTTTAATTGTAAATCTTTTGGTTTCCAGAAATTACACGTGCCTTATACTAATTTCCCCTCAGGAAAACAAAAGTATAAAACAACTTTAAGTAAAAATTTAAGTTATTTTGTTTTCAAATTTCTTTCATGCAAATGGTAAAAACAAATACAAATAATCCACCAAAAATATCTGAGCAACTGCTATTGGCCATAGTAAAACCTATTACCCTCAAACTTTTACTTGTCAATATCAGTTATTTTTTATTTTCACATCTCTCACATTTTCACATTTCACACATCTTTTATACAATTAGATATCCTTCTTAATACTACTGTTAAAATATTTGATCCTCACTGTGATATAAGTACCAGGTGGGATCCTGAGTATATGAAAATAAGAAACACCTAGATTTGGGCCTCTAAGATTAAGCATCCTATTTTCTCAACCGGATGATGAATTCTTTGAAAGCAAACACCTATTTACTTGGAATCTTAGAAGAGAGAAGCTTAGAGTCAAAATGAACCTTAGAAGATATCGTCTATACTGATCCCCATACCCCAAGCTCTCCCAATATGAGATCCTTTCACCTACCATGAGTCAAGGTGGTGAGATGATCACAATTATTTGCCTCCTTCCTCCTAAGACTCCATTACAATGACACCCATAAACAAGTATAGTATGCTAGCTACACACCAGGCCCTACTGTATAAATATTACATGTATCAACATATTTTAGCCTCATTGCAGCCCTAATGAGGCAAATACTATTATTATCCCCACCTTACCTAAGAGGAAACAGAGATATACAAAGGTTGTAACACCTCGGTCAACCAGTCATCAGAGGGGAAAGACTGCACTTGGGCAGTCTTGTTTCCAAGTCTGCTCTTAATCATTATGCTCCTGTAGATGCAAAAAGAAAAAAGTTTGTAAAATTTTAAAAGTTAAAAAAAAAAAAAGCTTACAAACTAATAGTTTTCACCCTATATATTTAAACCACTAATATTACTTAGCTTTACAGTCTTCACTTTATTTACCAAACTTTTAAAGGCCAAAATAATTTAGGCCTTTTCCAAAAATTTCCAAAAGAATGTGCCATGGATTCTAGAAGTAATTTCAGAAGAGAGGTCTTAGTATTTAATGCATGGTAGCTTTGTTTGCAGCAGCTTTGTTTGTTATTATTTGTTTGCAGCTTTGTATTATAGCTACACTTCTCATCAAGAATGATAGTGTAAGGTTCTGTGTCTCATGGACCACATATGTCAACATATCTGGGAGAAACCATGGCTTCTCAGATGTCCCTGCAGGGTAGAGACAAATGTCACAGTATGAAAGAAAGGAAAGATCTGGTAATTTCTACACGAAAGTTAACAGAAATAAGAGTATAGCAAGCAGACATCAAAATCAGCAGTGTAAACTTGACTGGCTTACATTTTAAGTACTTCGGGACAAGCTATCTGAGAAATTCACCTTGAATGGGCCAAGACCAAGGTTAAGAGGTATCCTATCTTTATCTTTTCACTATTTGATAGGTACAATTCTCTTTAATGAAAGCTCACCATGCTCTATGTCTGATTTAGTTTTCCCAGTTAGGATCTGCCTCAAATATTGAACATGTTTAGCAAAGCAAAAAGTTTGAGTTACACCTTTTACAAGGAATGAATGAAGCTCAGCTGAGCTGCAGTAGGATGAGGTGTGCTACTCTAGAATAGGCAGTTCTGAAGGCAGTGTCTCCTAGTTCCATGTAACAGACGCCTTGTTCCTGCCTGTTCTCAGGTCTCCACATTAGCCAGTTCAAATCCAGGAAGTCCATGCCCTCCCTTCCAGGCTGATTTTGTGAAAAATTAAAGGAGCAAGAACTTCAGTAGAATTCCTTATCTTATGGTTTAACGCCACTGTAACTTGTAATTAGTAAAGTGCAGAGAGGCATACACATATTTGCTAAGTCTTATGAGACTTCTCAAGTCTCATCTTCTCTACAACTGAAAAAAAGTGAGGCATTGATACTGAGAAAGACCCTGTGTCTTCAGGGTTGACTGGTTAATTTGTTTCCACTTGAAAGAGAATCCGTTTAATTGCTGAGCGTCTTTCTCTGATTGTCTGTTTTTGTTCCAGTGGAAAAATACCCGCCATGGGAGAAATGGATAAACTATTGGAAATTATGATTATTCCCGTAATAGTGACTTTTCTGATTATCACTCTTTGATATTTTGACTTCCTGGGTAGAAGCATAAGAAGTGTAAAATTCCAGCCTATGAAAGGCTCTTTAGAAGAAAATACAGTGTTCAGTAAATTACACATTTGAGACTATCTATTTCATCTGTTTCTAGTGCCTTGGAGGTATTATCTGTGAGTTTTAAACTATAACATTTTTAAGTCTGGAAATTGCCTCTCGGTAGGCTGTTTTGGGGTTTTCTTTTTTCACTACCAGACTTCAAATAATGCAATGTCTTTGCCTACGAAATGTTTTTTGAACAAGGTTTCATTTATAGATTACTTTTTAAGTATTTTAACATTAACACAAGATCTCACCTATTCCAAGTTTAAATTACATGTGGCTTATACCTGTATAGTGTTCACTTGTGGGACAGCAATATAAATTCATGGACTAGGGGTTGAATGGTTTAACATCTAATCCTAGGTCGGTCATTAATTAGCCAAATCATTTGTCCTCTTTGAGCTTCTGTTTCCTCTGTAAAAATGATAGTGTCATAATTCTCAGTATTCTCCAATGTCTCAAATTCTATGATTCTCTAAAACTTGGACTCCATGTGCCATTTCAGGTCTGCTGGGAAATTAAAATTTTTTTTAAGTAATTTTAGGAATAATGAAACCATTGAGGATATTTTTTAAATCTTAGTTCAATTGTAATTTTTTTTAATTAGAAAAGTATTTTAGTTTAGTTTAGTTTAGTTTTACTTTATATTACTTTACAATACTATATTGGTTTTGCCATACATTGATCAATTGTAATTTATTAACGAATTAACTTTTAAAAACTCCACCTTCCGGAAATTTCAGAGTGCACCCTTATTGCAAGTCATGCTTTGTCAGGTAGCATATCACTTGCATGCCTTTTCAAGCATTTACAGAATTGTATGGTATTTCCAAAATGCCACAAGAAGAAACGGGGCAATTTCGCAATTTTAGATAGATAAAAGATAGCTGTACTAGTTGGTGGCCTGATTCCTATAGCAGTCCTGAAAGGCATTTGCTTTCATCTAGTAACTGGCTGCTGCTGCTAAGTCACTTCAGTCTTGTCCGACCATGGTGGTAATGGATGACTTTTAAACAGCTGTCATAAGCTGAAAACAAAACAAAATTCAAAGCCACCCTCCCACACTATGTAAAGACAGCTTGCCAATACCTAAAACAAATCCTTCTTGGAGCATTTTAACAAACAAACTTTTTTTTGGTTGTTGTTACACTTAAATAGAAACTCATAAAACTCAAACAAAGGGGCTTCATGTTTCCCAGAGACCTGAACTGCCTAACATTTCTAATGGGATCTCAGCAATAGTGGTTTCCAGATGCATTTCAAATGTGTTAAATGCCTGCAGGAATTGGCTTTTAAAACATACACAAGTCTTCCAGTGCTTCAGTCTCAAGAATCTACTTTAATCCCCACAAGGGACTATGATGTCTGTATAATGTGTGGCCACAGTTTGGTGCTTAAGTTACAATTAATATTAAATAAGAAAAAAAGTGGAAAATGGAAAAAACTTTGTGTCTTACATACATCTCTAAATTTCCTACTTCTTTTTTAATAATCACATTACTAGTTCTTTGTACCCTGAAAATCATGGAAATAATCACTAACTCCTACGGGAGAAAAAGTTGGAATGAATGTGGCTCTGAGAAGAAAGCTCTTGGTGTCACTGGGTCATTAGGCTCTCCTGGAAAACTCATTCATAGACTGTGGCTAACTGAACTACAAACATGTCAGTCTGACAACATTAACAGTTTATGACTCGTTCATTGGAATGTCTAGCTTTCTTCGCTTGCTCCTGGACAATTTCTCCCTGTCATGAGATTCTTCCTTAACTGGAAGACTGGGTCCTTATGTTTACACCCAGTATTTTACCTCTGATGGAAACTAGACAGAAGGCAAGTTCACAGTCTGTCTGCTCATAACTGGCAGTGCTGAAAACAAGACATGAGAATAAAAACATGGCTTTTGGGAAATATGTGTTTAATAGGTGGTTTCTCCTCCACTGACGGATATATTTATCTTCCCTTGAGAGATGGCCAAGTCTCAAGTCCTTCATTTTTTTTTTTTCTTTTAGATTCCCTGTGGACCACTCTTAAATAAAAACAAGAAACACGAACAGAAACTGGTCATGTTCACCAATCAGTCAGAAGATTCTGAAAGGTAATTGCAGATGCTTTATTTACAGAAAGTATGCCTCTAAAAGAAATATTCTCATTGGAGCACTTCAGCTTTCAGACAGAAGGTTAGAGTCTACTAAGAGTAGATGAGAACTTTTTGATGCTAGTCACTCAGTCGTGTCCGACTCTTTGCGACCCCCATGGACTTTAGACTGCCAGGCTCCTCTGTCCATGGAATTTCCCAAGCAAGAACACTGGAGTGGGTTGCCATTCCCTTCTCCAGATTTTCCCAACCCAGTTATCGAACTGGGGTCTCCTGTATTGCAGGCGGATTCTTTACCATCTGAGCTACCAAGGAAGCCCTGGAACTTATCTGGGTACAGATATCCAGATACAGGTATCAACTCTTTATTTGATAAGAAAGCTGACATTGTGGATAACAGCATGGAGCATTTGATATTTTTTAACATGCTTGGTAAATTTCCCTTGACAAGTTTGGATCTTAAGATAATTTCTCTTGAGCACACACTTTCTCCTAGGAAGCAACCTATTTCATTAATAAGATGAAGAGTAGCTATATCTTTTCTCCTGAGTTATTAAATCCTTAGCTCAGGTGTAGGGAGGGTGAGAAATTTACCAAGCCCCTTATCAAAACACTCCTTTTTCAGTCACTTGCTCTGTGCTATGATCATTTCTGGCTTTTCTCGGGCTTTTCTCAAGCTTCACTCTCTTCATTGACTCATATAGTTATTTCTTCGACTTCTTATTTAGAACAAGATGTTGTGCCAGTCGCTTCTAGATGATGAATTGGATCCAGTCCTTTTCCTCTAGCTGTTTGCAGTTTAGAAGTAAAAAACCATGCATACACACACCCCCCTAAGTATAATGTATGTTGAATGTTTTGTCTCATAATAGAGATACAGATAGTCTGCCCTGAGATATGAGAGGAAGGTAAGAATCCTATTCATGAGCATTAAGATGTGTCTGAGGGATTTATTTGACTTAATTTCTGGCAAAAAAATAAATAAACAAAATAGGGGGATAGATGGAAAAAGAGAAAAATGAAAGAATATTCCAGGCCGAAGGCACAAAGTATACAAAGCAGTCACACAGGTAAATTGAGGACTTGCGCTGGACCAGTGAGCAGTTCAGTTTGACTTCCACATCCCGTATGGAATACAACCTACGTCTTGAGTGAGAGACTAAATAGCTGAGGGTTAATTATACAGGCCAATGTTTCTCTGGCTATGAAGACAACTTCTTTCAAGTGAGGGTGATTTAAAGAAATAATTACCCTGAGGTTCTCAACCCAGGAGTACTCAAACTTGGATTCTCATAACCTGTGGATCTGGAGACATAGTCTCAGGATTCTTAGATTATGAAATTTTTTCATTAAAAGAAGCTCACGTGTACTTCCACTGTGAAAATCACAACTGTGCACAAAGGAAGCCATTACGATTTCTGAACAAGGGTTCACAATCAGCTAATCTGGTCACAGTGTCTGAAATTGGTGGGGGGGTGTGGGGGGGTGGTGGTGACCAGAAGTTTGAATATATGTAGAAATGCTGATTTCTCCCATTCCTCTCTACCAGTTGTATTCAGTATCAATAACAAGCATTTTAGCCTTTAATTATATAACAAACATTTTACTATGTGCTACTCTTTATTATTCTATAATTGGTGCTATATGTATAAGTCTTGTCTTCTTAATAAGATTTTATCTACCTCAAGAAAAGAAATTGGCATATAACCTACTTTAGCAGTAGGTCTACAATAAGCATTGATCAATTTCATATAAATTGTTATAAAATGTGTAAGTAAAATAGGAATTCACTTCCCAGGAGTAGTTTGAAGATTAACTGATTTTATTGACAACCTCTAAGATATTGTAGATATTATAGAAGCATAGAAGACAAAATATGACATTGAATGATTTCTAGGAAAGATGATACCCCATTCTCCTTTGATAGCAAAGGTCAATATTTGACAAATTTTACCAGTTTAAAATGAAATGAGTAAAAGAAAGGAAAGGAAAAAAGAAGAGAGGAAAAAGAGAAGGCAGACAAATGTATTATTTCTGTGTTCTGAAAATACATATACCCTACGTATCTTTATATACTCTACGAAGCTTTTCCTTCTGTATAACCATGATGCAAAAAGGTAGGGATCTCCTTTTTGGGGATCCCCTCTCCCCCTCTTCCACACACACACCATTTTCTCCCATGTGGAGAATTATAAAGACTGTAAGCTCCTGAGTCCCATTCTATTGCCTCCTCTCCTCAGCAACCCAAATTAATGTTTAGAGTCTCTCCATTTACCTATGCTGAAAATTACTCAGAATTTAGTAGTTAACATAGCTTTTTGTACAGTAGTAAAATTTTTGTTTTTCTAAGAGAAAGAGAGAGATAGGTCCTTTGACAGTAATTTAAAATGCTCAGGAGATGGTTTTCAGGTTAATGTTTTTAGTGTATATGACTTGGGGTCCAGAAGGATAGGTGGATGAAGGCTGCGGCCCATGCCTTCATCTCAGGGGAGTGAGAGAGACAGGAAGAAAGGAGGGCTGTGAGAGGCCGCAGGGTGGGAACTGAATGGCGAGTGCTGGCGATCTTCCCCTACGTCTCTCCTAAACCAACCCGCATCTCCTTGAACCATTTTAGGTTCTGAGAGGGTAAAATTTGCCACCTCTTGAAGGTGATACACTAGTTTTATGGTGGTCATACCAAACTTCTTTTTAAAGTAAAGGAGCGGAGGGAACAACTCTGATCCCAGGGAGACACTATCACAGTAAACTAATATTGTATGGTTTTTATGTTTCCTGTTAACAGAACCTCAAGTCACATTATTTAAAAAGCAACCCAGGGACTTCCCTGGTGGTCCAGTGGTTAAGACTTCATCTTCCTATCCAAGGAGTACAGGTTTGATCCCTGGTCAGAGAACTAAGGTCCCACATGCCTCCAGGCTGAAAAACTAGAATATAAATCAGAAACAATACTGTAACAAATTCAATAAAAACTTGGAAAGAAATGGTCCACATCAAAAAAAAAAAAAAATCCCACTCTACGTATGATGATCCTGGGTCATCCTGGCTTTGATGTTCTCTTCCAAGACCAGCTCCTGTTTGAATTTTTCTAAAGCAGATTTTTTTCCCCCTTGTTCTAATGTTCATTTTAAGAAATGTAAGTATTTTTTTTTAAATAATGTATTCAGAAAATTATAATTATTACCTAGCAAGAAAAACTGTTATGATTCATCATAGACTCAAGTAGAGGTAATCTCAGTAGAGTAAAATGAATGTTAAATTACCATGACATACGCCCTTTAACTGGCATCAAACCCATTTACGTTAGCACGTGTTCATCCTATGTATTGAACATGGTCGACTACAATCTGTTGTTCATTGTCTTCTGGGAACAATATACCGGTTTTGAACAATATACTGGTTAAGGACCTCCTGTGTCTTTCCTCATGTTCGAAGCATTTAAATGTCTTTATGTAAAACACTGGTGGGCTTAAAGAAAACTAAACAATAAGCTTTTTCGCCACATGAATAGTACACTCCCCTCCAGATGTAGTATTTGGCAGCCAAACAGCTGCTGACTATTAAAGGTCCCTAAAAAGCTTCATTTTTTGCTTATAAAGGGAAGAGTAGTGTAGGGACGTTTATGGGGTGATAGGCAGATGTTTTGGTTGAAGCAAGACTATGCGGTAAGCAAGAGCTAACATGATCATTTTTATGATATTATCAGCATTTTTACAATTCTTTGGCCTCTGTTTTTAACCTACTTCTTACCTGACTCTAAGTTAAACTGTTCTGGAAGGGCAGAATAAAAGCCCAGTTATACAGCTGCTATCCACATGGTAAAGTGAGAAGTTAATGGTATCATCTACTTGCTCAGGAAGACATATTTTCTATCCATTCAAATTGGTTTGTTAGATAAAAGAGGAAATTAATTTTGAAGTGCTGAATAAGTATTTTAAAGACTCACTGAACCTCACAGATCACCATCTATTTTTTTCTCATAAATTTTGCTAACTCTTACTCATGCTTTAATTTAAATAGTTTCAGTATTAAATTCACGAGACAAATCTGTCAGTTTTTCAGAAATTATAGTTCTTCAAACTAATAAACATCAAAGTTACATTGGGCTCCTAGACAACAGTCTAATTAAATCTCTTCTCTTTCCAAAATAAGAAAGTAGCATCTTCAGCATGTGTTTATGTATAATATATTGCATAAAATTAACTTTTATCGGATGGATACATTCACAGAGACTTAAGACAGGGGGTTTTTAGAAAACTTGTGTTCTCAGCCAGATTCCATTAAGCACATTTCGGAAAAGGTTTTTTTTTTTTTTTTCCGTGCAAACAGCACCCATGGGATGAACATAGACTTTCCATTTACTAAGGCCTAGCTTAAACAAAATGCCCAAGAAGACATCCACAGTATATCTTTTGTTCTGAATGTTTTTAATACTTTATGCCTACATAACTTTTTGTTTGATTCAATGCAACAATCATTCCTAAAGTTCCTACTATATGCTAGGAGGTGTTTGGGGAAATACTGTTGGAAAAAATAGCAAGCTAGAATTCTCCAAAGGAACTACTTGTCAGTTATCTAGGAAGAACCAATACTACCTCTCAGCATGAAATTTTGTCTCTGGAGACTGAATATGCCAGAATTTACCTCAGTGGAAACATTTTTGGTGTTAATTGTTGAGGCACAGAGCTCTCTTGGAGGTGGCAGGCCACAAAAAACATACAGCCAGCTGAATGAGTTACAAATCTACTTTCTGTGTGTGGCAGCTCTTAAGAGTTGCCTTTTTATTTTTTTGCAGAAGGCTTCAGAGTTTAAGCTAATGGCTTGTCCTCCGATGTGATTTATTAAATACATGGACCCTTCTAAGGCAGTACATTTAGTTTTCATGGCTTGAATTTGACGCAGTTCAAAGGCAAGCAACAGGATGGAAGATATATGTTAGCAAAATTCCAGTTTTCAGGGCAATTTAGAAGTAACGAATTGACAACTCTCTTTATGCTGCCCTGACAGGAAGTTGTATCAAAACACTGAGGAAAGAAGACAGAAAAATGAAGAGACTTGAGTTTGGAAATTTTGATTTGGTTTTGGTTTGGGTCTTTCTCTTTTATTCCTTCATATAAATGAAATTTTAAGTTTAATGAAATGAAAGTCGTTCAGTCGTGTCCGACTCTTTGCAATCCCAGGGACTGGAACCCACCAGGTTCCTCTGTCCATTAAGTTTAATACCCTTAGTGAATTGGGTTTTTTCATTGCTGGTAGGCTTCTATTAATATTTCAAATGCTACAACATCTCTGTTCAAACCTCGGTTTACTTTAGAAAGTAGGGAAGTTATGTTCAGAATTTGTTTGAAATAAAATTTTTTTCCCTGCTCTTAGTCATTTATGTCATTTGCTAATTTTTATATTGAAATGCTGTGCTCACTTTATATTCTGAATACATTGCTTTGTTAAGGAAGGATTGTAATTACTTCAGTTGCATCACCTCACTTTCTCAACAGGGTAAATTTAGAATATCCTAGAATAAATGATAGATTTCCTGCTTTGAGATGATAACTTAATGGAGCAGACAGTGACTGTCTCCGATAGAGAGGGTGAATTGATGAGCATTCCCTTTAGTGAACAATTAGGATAGAACTCTTTACAGTTGTAGAAGTCAAACTAGATCATTTTTTTGAAACTAGTTTGCACACGTTTCTTTTTTCTTCTTTTTTTTTAAATCAATCAATTTTTTAAAAATCAATCAATCAATCAATTTTCCGTTTTATATCTAGGATATATTTCTAAGCTGGAGATACCTGCTTTCCAAACTCAATTACTTACATTGTTCTAACCATGTAAGTTCCATTATTTCCCTTATATTACCAGCTCAGTGTTTTCAATTATTGCAGAAAATATTAAAGTGAAATAAAATTTAAGACTCCAATCATTTGGATGATTTGTCTTTAAAAAAATTTTTATTTCATTCTGTACACTTAATTTTAGAATATAAACAGGAAAGGAAATGTAAATAATAGCAACAAAACTTAGATGAGTTTCCCACTCTACACTGTCCTTGTTATCAATATTTAAATATGACACTCTTGGGGTGCCCTTATTCATAGTCAGATTTATACTACTTAGTATTTTATGCAGCTTGGATAGTCCTTTCACTCTCATATCTAAATTTAAAGTAGATTACAAACTACACGGAAATATTAACTTCAGCATATGATTCTTGGTTATTTCCAATAGCTTCTGTCTTACCTGCCTAAAGGTTAATTGCTCTTTATAGCAAAAGAGCTGATCATAGTGAGTAAACGTGGTAAGTGCTCTCAAATATTTATTGAATGACTGAGTGAGTAGAGACGCATTTAGCCTGAAAGATCACACCCCTGCTAAGCGGAAAATTTCTCTGACCATTAGAAATTAACCTGCTGCCATGCCATCTTCTTATTCTTCTTGTCTTGTCTCTTTCTTTTTGAAAATAGTTTCTCGTTTCTAATTATAGCATTAAAACATGAGTTATAAGTCAGTTCTTTCTGTGTGTGTCAACTTTAACGGTTGCTGCAATTATGCAGACCGCTTTAGTGTTTGCAAATACAGATGAAAAGAAAGAAAAGAAAACTCAAGTTTAGTACTAACTCTCGAAATGTCTACTAATTGAAGTTTTCAGATCTCTCTCTACTTCTTTTTTTATCCTTTTTCCATAAAAATGAGACTATAGAGAAAAAGTTGCTTATGAAAAATTTTGAGTAGGTATATCTTCCTGAGTAAATATTCATCTCTACAGTATCCAATTATTAAGTCATATCACTACTGATTTAACTGATTTCCTATTGGAGACATGCTGGTTGTATTTAATTTTTTACTGTTGGGAACAGCGCTGTAACAGATAGGCTTATATTTAAATCTTTGTACACATTCACTTTTATATTCTTAGGGTAAATTCTTAAAAGTGGAATATTGAGTGACAGTACAGAAAAACTTAAAACTTTTGATATGCACCTCAGCAAAATAACACTTTCCCTCCAGAAATATTTTTTCTACATTGTTATTATTGCTCCAGATATTATTCACTGTTGAACCAAGTAATTCACTCCAGCCAAATGTCTTTCCTAAGAATACTATCCCTTACTGAAGTTAAAGTTGCTCTGCCACTTCAGTTGCTCATCTTTCTAGAAGCCCTTCTCACAAACTGAGAACACCTACCCATAGTAGGCATTTTGCTCTACAGTCGACGCCATGAGTTACTTCTTACCTAACATCCTCTCTTCTTGAGTTCTCTGTCCTTCTCTCCAATCTGGATTGTTGGCCAAAGGGCCAACCATACAGTCTTTTTCCTAGAACCTTCTTTAGTACCTCAGAACTTCTAATCATTGGTCTTTTCTGGCTGTTCAGTTTTTCTAGTAAGGGTTTTTCCAACTAGCAGTCTTGAGATATACAAATGGCTGTACTATTTAGAGCAAAAGGGAGAGAACAGCTCTCAGGCTAGTTACAGCTTATTTACTATGTAGATTTTCATGCAACCCTTCGCCTCCATCCCAGACTTCTGTGCCTCTTGTCCCTGAATCCAGAGACTTTGGGTTTCATCTTCCCAAAAGAATCAGCCTCTGGCCATGTGTGGGTATTAAGATAGTTGCCTGGCTGCCCAGGTTCTCCTGAAAACAGACCTCAGGAATTCAGATGCTCCAAAATCAGAGAGCAAATCAGTTCCCTGTTTCAACACTTTTTTCACACCTTTCAAATGCTCAGCCTCTCAGAAATTCTATGGCCGCAAATTGGTCTCACTTCTTGGCAGCGTCTCTGTTTAAAGACGTGGGTTTTAACTTCCTCTGCTCCAGTCGTTCAGTTACAACTTCTGCTTTTCTTTTTCCAAAAACTGATTGGAAAAAAATTTTATCTAAGTTGTCTTCTCTCCCAATTCTCTGCGTTCTTGTGGATTAATGATGGTTTAAAGAGTTTGTTTCTTGGTATTTTAACAGGGATTTAAGAAAAAAAGTGAAATTCATATGTGCTATATACCTGATGGAATATCTGCCCATTACTGAAACAATAAGTCAAGATCAATTTTGAGAATAATTTCATAAGTGAGACTTGGTGTTTAGATTCTGAGGCTTAATGTTTTCTGACATTTTCAATTCAATGGCCAGAGACTTGGTATGTCATCAAGTGTATTTATACCCAGTTAACTTCAGTTAACTTGTCTCCTCTAATGATTGGCACCTGAATTCTACCTTGCTAAAATCAACCCCAGCACTCCTACTGTTGTTTTTAATTTGTCTCTTAGCCCAAACCCTTACTGTGAGCCTCCCAGGACCATTTGGTTTGGGAGTGTCTTTTCTACTCAGCACAGAGATGGATTTTGCTTTGCAAGCCATGATCAATGTCTTGTTCATGAAACAGCCAAGTTAAACCCATTTACATTTGTCAATATGATCAGAATGTTTGTTCTCAGTTCTGTCTTATTACTTAATATAAATATTAACTTCAGATTTACTGTTTCTTTCCTCACTTGATCTGACTTTTTTGCTTATTTTTGCTACTTACTTTTGCACTTAGAAAAGCTTGTATTTTGATTCTCAGTTCAGTTCAGTTCAGTTCAGTCGCTCAGTCGTGTCCGACTCTTTGCGACCCCATGAATCGCAGCACGCCAGGCCTCCCTGTCCATCACCAACTCCCGGAGTTCACTCAGACTCGTGTCCATCAAGTCGGTGATGCCATCCAGCCATCTCATCCTCTGTCGTCCCCTTCTCCTCCTGCCCCCAAACCCTCCCAGCATCAGAGTCTTTTCCAATGAGTCAACTCTTCGCATGAGGTGGCCAAAGTACTGGAGTTTCAGCTTTAGCATCATTCCCTCCAAAGAAATCCCAGGGCTGATCTCCTTCAGAATGGACTGGTTGGATCTCCTTGAAATCCAAGGGACTCTCAAGAGTCTTCTCCAACACCACACTTTAAAAGCATCAATTCTTTGGCACTCAGCCTTAGTCACAGCCCAACTCTCACATCCATACATGACCACAGGAAAAACCATCGCCTTGACTAAACGGACTAGTAGGTACCTAACTCTTTGCTAATAACTCTTAAAATTCCCTTGATCTCTTTTCCCCCTTAGTTACGTTTCTCCTCCCTGATTTGTTAGATTTAAATAATATTCTTTGACTCCTATCTATAGTCTATGAACTATAAGCAATGAACTTATTCTAATTTTTACTTTTTTCCTTCTCCTATAACTTTTAAAATTACTTTTATTTTGTCAGAACCCGTATTTAGATAATACTTTTCCACACTTGTTCTCACTTTTGTTTTAGTCTTGAGTATATTCTTAGATCTAACATTTTAACATTCAACGTCAGTCCTTTTGCCAAATTTTCCTTTAGTTTTGATACATGTAAAACAGCTTAGTTGGATATAAGATTCTTTACTCATATTTTCCTCATTGTTTTTTAAATGCTGTGTCATTTTTGTCTTTCTTCTTTTGTTTCAGTCAAGAAACTAGTTTCTTGGTATTTCCTTTTTCCCCCAGAGGACTGATTCTTAAAAACTGAATAGTCTGACTAGACTCTATCTTGTAATTTTGAAGGTATATGGTGGCGGGGGTGGGGGGGGGGGACCTTTTAACAATAAGATTAAGACTTCATTTTTTTACTTTGATTATGCTTTTAATGCTAGTTTTATTTCATTGCTTTATTTTTCTTGTTCAGAAAAATCAAATATGTACTGAATTTTTTTTCACTGTTCTCTATCGAGCTTTCTTTTGGTTACTACTTATTTCATTATATTTTTGTCTCTTTACTCAAAATCTCTTATGAAACTTGTAGTCAGATCTATCCCTCCTTGGATACCATGTAATTTGGCCTTTACCTATGAGATAATTTTTATCTTTTTTTTTACCAATTTTTTTTCCTGAGTTTGATCATAGCTCACCTTACACTGTTATTTTGCTCACTTCTATTCTGGGTTTTCTTGAATTCATGATTTAAGGTCCATTTTATATCTAAAAATGCTTATTTCAAGATGTTTAATGTTTGTTGGGATAGCTGTTTTATTACAGTTTTCCTGAACTTCATGTTTGGCATTTTAGAGAATATTTTGATCAGCTAAAATCTGTTGATTCTTACTTTCTGTTTTTCTTCTTGTAGTTTCTAGGCTGGCAGCTGTCCATTTTATAATCATCTCATGGACTGGGAATAATAGTTGTCTATATATAGACTTGCTGAGAATGTCTTACTAGGTTTCTTAGCTCAAGAGGACCCTTTGCTGATAAGATAAATACTTTGGGTTTTTTTTTTTTTGTTTTTTTTTTACTAGTTTATGTCATCAAAGTTGATGTATCTTCTGGTTTTGCTTTTATAGGGTTGAACTCCACAGCCTTCTTTCTTATATCTCTTCACCACTAGACTCTACAGAATGCTTCCTTCTTCCAAGTCTCATCCTCTTCTTCACAATGGTGCCTTCTCAAGGCCCTCACTGCCAGGAGACAATTCTGTATGAGGCCCCCACATTCATGCATGTCTTACAAGCAGAGGCACTGACTACCTTTGTTCTGGGCTACCTTTCCAAGCTTTTCGTTTAAAAAAATTTGTAGAAGACCACAATAATGTCTTCTCTGAACTAAAGGGCCCAATTGCTTACAGTTTTGGATTATAGGGTCTCTCTTAATAGTAGGGCAGGCATACAGTCCAATATAAACTAGTCACTTTTCTAGCATCAGGGCTGCTCCTCTGTACTGCAATAAACTTGCTCACAAGTCCAGCTTTGCATCTCACTCTGAGAACTGGGCTTGAGGGACTAGCCTGATTTATCAAAAACACTGATACTCTGGGAGCTGATGTTTCTGTGAACACTCAAGTCTTTTGTTTCTGAAATAGAAGTCTCGTTGCTGCTATATCCATGAAACACTGATGGGCTAAAATAGCCTGCAGGTAGAAAGCATCAGCCTTCACACTTCTTGATGGTGGCCTTTTGATCTCTGGGTGCCCAGAACCAGTTCTCAGACACATTCTGAGTATTTTCCCATTTGGAATGGGACTTTTGCCTCCTTTTTTTCCTCAAAATTCTGATATATTCCATTCTAAAATATATTATGAATATTTCCTAATATATACAAAAGAAGAGAAAGCATTATATTGAAGCCCTTAATCATCATAGCAGTTTTTATAATATTCAATACATGGGAAATCTTATTTCAAACTCTATCCACACCTAACCCCCAACTTTGGATTATTTTGAAGAAAATTGAAGATGTCATTTCATGTCATCTGTGAATTTCTGAAAGGTAAAACTTCTTTTTTAAAAAGACACCCAAAATATCTTTATTCAGTTCAGTCACTCAGTCATGTCTGACTCTTTGCAACCCCACGTACTGTAGCACCAGGCTTCCCTGTCCATCAGCAATCTCAGAGCTTGCTCAAACTCATGTTCATCGAGTCGGTGATGCCAGGCAACCATCTCATCCTCTGTCATCCCCTTCTCCTCCCACCTTCAGTCTTTCCCAGCATCAGGGTATTTTCTAATGGGTCAGTTGCTTGCATCAGGAAGCCAAAGTACTGGGGCTTCAGCTTCAGCATCAGTCCTTCCAATGAATATTCAGGACTGATTGCCTTTAGGATTGAGTGGTTTGATTTTCCTTGCAGTCCAAAAGATGCTCAAGAGTCTTCTCCAGCACCACAGTTCAGAAGCATCAACTCTTCAGTGCTCAGCTTTCTTTATAGTCCAACTCTCACATCCATACATGACCACAGGAAAAACCATAGCCTTAACTAGACAGACCTTAGTTGGCAAAGTAATGTCTCTGCTTTTGAATATGCTGTCTAGGTTGGTCATTGCTTTTCTCCCAAGGAGCAAGCATCTTTTAATTTCATGGCTGAAGTTACCATCTGCAGTGATTTTGGAGACAGAAAATAAAGTCTGTCACTGTTTCCCATGTTTCCCATCTATTTGCCAAGA
This sequence comes from Ovis aries, assembly GCF_016772045.2. NCBI lineage: Eukaryota > Metazoa > Chordata > Mammalia > Artiodactyla > Bovidae > Ovis > Ovis aries. Next base: position 4,529,122 of record NC_056059.1, read on the forward strand.
CGTGATGGAACCAGACGCCATGATCTTCGTTTTCTGAATGTTGAGCTTTAAGCCAACTGTTGCCACTCTCCTCTTTCACTTTCATCAAGAGGCTCTTTAGTTTTTCACTTTCTGCCATAAGGGTGGTGTCATCTGCAAATCCGAGGTTATTGATATTTCTCCAAGCAATCTTGATTCCAGCTTGTGCTTCTTCCAGCCCAGTGTTTCTCATGATGTACTCTGCATGTAAGTTAAATAAGTAGGGTGACAATATACAGCCTTGACATACTCCTTTCCCAGTTTGGAACCAATCTGTTGTTCCATGTCCAGTTCTAACTGTTACTTCCTGACCTGCATACAGATTTCCTAGGAGGCAGGTGAGGTGGTCTGGTATTCCCATCTTTCAGAATTTTCCACAGTTTGTTGTGATCCATACAGCCAAAGGCTTTGGCATAGTCAATAAAGGAGAAATAGATGTTTTTCTGGAACTCTCTTATTTTTCGATGATCCAACGGATGTTGGCAACTTGACCTCTGGTTCCTCTGCCTTTTCTAAATTCAGCTCGAACATCTGGAAGTTCACGATTTACGTATTGCTGAAGCCTGGCTTCAGAGAGAGGGAGAGAGAATTTTGAGCATTACTTTGCTAGCGTGTGAGATGAGTGCAATTGTGCAGTGGTTTGAGCATTCCTTGGCATTGCCTTTCTTTGGGATTGGAATGAAAACTGACCTTTTCCAGTCCTGTGGCCACTGCTGAGGTTTCCAACTTTGCTGGCATATTGAGTGCAGCACTTTCACAGCATCATCTTTCAGGATTTGAAATAGCTCAGCTGGAATTCCATCACCTCCACTAGCTTTGTTCGTAGTGATGCTTCCTAAGGCCCACTTGACTTCACATTCCAGGATGTCTGCCTCTAGGTGAGTGATCACACCATCGTGTTAATCTGGGTCATTAAGATCTTTTTTTTGTGTGCAGTTCTTCTATGTATTCTTGCCACCTCTTCTTAATATCTTCTGCTTCTGTTAGGTACATACCGTTTCTGTCCTTTATTGAGCCCATCTTTGCATGAAATGTTCCCTTGGTATCTCTAATTTTCTTGAAGAGATCTCTAGTCTTTCCCATTCTATTGTTTTCCTCTATTTCTTTGCATTGATCACTGAGGAAGGCTTTCTTATCTCTCCTTGCTATTCTTTGGAACTCTGCATTCAAATGGGTATTTAACAATATTAACAACTCCTCAACATCACAAAATATCCAGTGGTAAGATTTTTCCCAAATAACTTGTTTCTATTTACAGTTTATTGAACTAGGATCAAATATTTAATTTGATTTTTATAGCTTTTAATTATCTTTTGGTCTATAGCTTCCTCTATCTTCCTCTTCTTTAATTTTTCTTCCAGTTTTGTTGTTTTGTTTTACTGTTGTTGTCTCTTGAAGGAACTGGGTAATTTGTACAGCTTGCCAGTGGCAATCATGTTGATCATATAATAAATGTTCCTCTGTCCACTGTGTTTACTACAAATTGCTCCTTAGATCTAAAGGCTTGGTCAGAATCAGATTTTATTTATTCATTTGACTCAGATGGTAAAGAAACTGCCTGGAGACCTGGGTTCAATCCCTGAACTGGAAGATCTCCTGGAGAAGGGAATGGCAGCGCACTTCAATATTCTTGCCTGAAAAATCCCATTGACAGAGGGGCCTGGTGGGTTACAGTCCATGAGGCTGCAAAGAGTCGGACATGAGTGAGCAACTAACAATTCCATTTGGCAAAATTTCTTTACTTTATAGGTGACATTATACACTTCTACCAGAAAATAGTTGCTTGCTCATCTCTTGTTTGGATTACTATCAACCTCTGATACTTGTCTAGATCCATTCATTTATCATTATGATTTTAAAATAGCCATAGAACATTCTACCATTTCTTCTTTATTTTGTAGAATAATTCTATCTAAAAGTTTTCCCCAAAACTATATGACTGTTCTGAAATACAGATCATATAGGAGAGGCAATATAAACAAGTTGAATCTGTCATGTACTTGTTTTTTAAATAATGAGGACTTTTTTCCTCGGGAAGATTTTATTGACATTCATCACCACTAGACCCCAGTGCTCCTGTTTTCAACACATCCTTCACCAGATCCTGATCTGGCATGGTTCCCAAACCTAGCTCTTTGTTTGAGGTTAAAATTTGTAGTATTCTCTGACCTCTATTGCTATGGACTGAACTGTGTTTTCTCCCAGTTCCTATGTTGAATCCCTAAAGCAGTGTGACTATATCTGGAGATAGGGCCCTTGGGGAATAGCTACAGTTCAGTGAAGTCATAGGGGCTTCCCAGGTGGCACGAGTGGTAGCGTGCCTGCCTGCTGATGCAGGAGACATAAAAGGTGCAGGTTGGACCCCTGGGTGGGGAAGACCTCCTGGAGGAGGGCACGGCAACCCACTCCAGTATTCTTGCCTGGAGAATGCCATGGACAGAGGAGGCTGGTGGGCTTCAGTCCATGGGGCACAAAGAGTCAGACACAACAAAAGCAACTTAGCACACAGCACACACAAAGTCATAAGGGTGGGGTACTAGTGCAATAGGATCAGTGTCCTTACAGGAAGAGAAAAGCCGGCTTGAGCTCTCTCTTTCTCTCCACACACACACACACAGAGAAGAGATCGAGTGAGCGCTCAGCAACAGGGCACAATCTGCAAGTCAAGTGAAGAGGCCTCAGAATTAAACTTACTTCACTGGCACCTTGATTTTGAACTTTCCAACCTCCAGAACTGTGAGAAATACATTGTTGTTGAAGCCACCTCGTCTGTGGCATTTTCTTAGGAAAGTTCGGGCGGGCTGAGACACTTGCTTATGCTACAGATACCTATTTTGGGTTTTATTTGCCCTTCTTGTTGATCGGTGAGAACTTTGGAGGATGCATGAACGAATTTGGATTGGGCAACAGCTAAAATATAACAGGAAGCTAGAATTACAGGCAATGTATTAACAAATATTGCCCTAAAGAAACACATGGACTTTTATCATCAAACATATAATTACCAAACCTGGTTCAATTTAAGACTATTAAAAATATTCTAGAGTACAAGGATTTAGTTAATCTCTATATAGTGGAGAACTTTTTAAATTTATTTTTTAATTGGAGTATAATTGCCTTACACTGTTGTTTAGTTTCTGCTGTATAACAACATAAATAAGATATAAGTATACATATATCCCCTATCTCTTCACCCTCCCTCTTACCCCCCCACCCCCGCCATCTCACCTCTCTAGGCCATCACAGAGCACCCAATTGAGCTCCCTATGCTACCCAGCAGATTCCCATTAGCTATCTGTTTCACATATGGTACTGTGTATGTGTCCATACGACTGGCTCAACTTACCCCACACTCTGCATACAGTAGTAATCCTTCTTTATTATATGGTGTAATTTATTAGAGGATGATGAGACACCTCATCAATGGCTCAGGGAAACTCCTATCTATCCTTTTGAGCTCAGCTGGTAGAAATTCTTATTTACTGACAAGTAAAGAGCATCCATTATCTCACTGACACCTTTTAAAGACAGGTTTGTGGTTAAGAGTGTGGTTTCTTGAGTTAGACTGCTTGAGTTCAAATCACATTTTTTAGATAAGTTACTTATCTCTCTAAAAATCTTCATTTTCTCATCTTTCCGATGGGGATAATAACTGTTGTGGGGATTAAATAAGATAATACATGTAGAGCTTCTGACACATAGTAAGCATTCAGTCATACTTCAGATGTATTTAAACAACCAACTTAGGTATGTTACATGTTTTGCCTTAAAAATATTTTAAATGTCAATAATTTTCTCTATTCTTAGAAGCAGTCATGTAAAATTCCGTATAGTCTATCTAATACTCCCAAATGTGTCACTGACTTTTTTCTTCTAATAAGAAATATAGTACTTGGCCTATCATAAGTTTCAATAAGTATTTGTTGAGTGAGTGAATTAAAATCACATAATAAATTATGTAAGTGATCTTTATGTCACCCCACTTGGGATGAAAGTACAGAGGACCTTGATTCTCCTACAATCATTTTATAGAGCTTCAGAGCCACACATGAGTACAGGTAAGACTTTCATACTTTCCTTTCGCCAGCAGCTCACTGGGTAAAGAATCTGCCTGCAATACAGGAGACGAAGGAGACACGAGTTCGAACGCTGGGTCAGGAGGATCCCCTGGAGGAGGAAATGGGGACCACTCCCATATTCTTGCCTGAAAAATCGCAGGGACAGAGCAGCTTAGCGGGCTACCGTCCAAAGGGTCGCAGAGTCAAACGCAACAGCACGAGCCCGTTCGGTAACTTTCCAGATCTGAACTCACAAGGCCGATTTGGAGCTTTGCTATTTCCTCTGGGCTCCGTATTCCTTCCGTGTGTAACACTGCTTGTGTTCATACTAGTATCACTTATGCGCGTGTAGTAACACTTTCTTCTGACACCAAATGAGTGACTTTTCCTATAACCAAATCTCCAGCACCAACTGAGTGTCCAACAAATCAAATCAATCTGACCCTGGACACCTGGAGGTGGAACTGACCCCGCGGGTTAAAGGCTCAGTCCCGCAAGGCTGCTCTCACTTTGAATCCAGTCACAGAGGCCAGCTGTACTTCTGACTGACTGGTTTTCAATTTGGGGCTGGGGACTGGGGTGGGTGGAGGGGTTGGAGGGAGTTGGGGGTGTCCCATAACCCTCTCCTCAGGCTCCTCAATTTGCTAGAATTTTAACTCAGTGTTAGAGCAGTTGAATAGAACATTTAAAAATAACTGGGCTTTTGAAATAAGGTAGAGAGATTTAAAGAAATATAGCATCTACATACAATTAGTTGCTTAATTAATTGACATTTATTAATTCATGTACAGAGGTCTCCAACTTATGATGATTTAATTTAGAATTTATTTCATTTATGAAGAAGCAAAAGCAATATGCATTCAGTAGAAACTATACATTGAATTTTGAGTTTTGATCTTTTCCTTGCCTAACAATATGTGGTGGAGAAGGCAATGGCACCCCACTCCAGTACTCTTACCTGGAAAATCCCATGGATGGAGGAGCCTGGTGGGCTGCAGTCCATGGGGTCGCCAAGAGTCGGACACAACTGAGCGACTTCACTTTCACTTTTCACTTCCATGCATTGGAGAAGGCAATGGCAGCCCACTCCAGTGTTCTTGCCTGGAGAATCCCAGGGACGGTGGAGCCTGGTAGGCCACAGTCCTTGGGGTCAGGAAGAGTCAGACATGACTGAGTGACTTCACTTTCACTGTCACTTTCATGCATTGGAGAAGGGAATGGGAACCCACTCCAGTGTTCTTGCCTGGAGAATCCCAGGGACTGGGGAGCCTGGTGGGCTGCCGAACAATATGTGATACCACATCGTCTTGTGAGGCTGGGTAGTGGCATTAAGTGGCAGCTCCCAGTCAGCAATGTGATCATCAGGATAAACAACCAATACACCTATAACCATTCCATCCCCATACAACCATTCTGTGTTTCACTTTAAGTATTCATTAAAATAAACTTTGTGTTAGATGCTAGATGATTCGATTCAACTGTAGAGTAATATATGTGTTCTAAGCACCTTTTAGGTAGGTGGTTCGGTATATTAAATGTATTTTCAACGCTTTTTTATGCAGCCCACTGTAAATTGAGGCAGGTCTGTATTAGTATACACTAATTGGTTTCTACAAATGTGAATAGATTTAATGTTAATAAAATCTTTTATTTTCCTAAGACTTGTAAATTAATTTATCTTTGTGATTTAGAAGTTCCTGCTGTCAAAGATGAATGTCTTCTTCATATTCTCTGTCATATACCATTGATTTTTTTTTTTTTTACTGATCTTAAGGATGTTTTACTCTGCTCTTATGAATAATTGTCTGAAACTCCATGATCTCTTCATTTTTTTCAGTTATGGGTATTTAATAACACCAACAAGCAAACAGCAAAAACATTAAAAAAAAAAAAAACACCTCTATTCTCACTAATGTGGCTCTCCATTTTTCCAGTGAGAAGATTTTCCTCTACCTAACCACTGTTTTCTGCTCTTAGCTCTTTGACCTTTGAAGTCAATGCTTAAATTTATTTCTATTTTGAAGTAAAATGTTAAGAAGCAACCCACATATATATAAAATTAGTTAGCTCTGTACATTAAGGGGCTTCAGTTCAGTTCAGTCACTCAGTGGTGTCCAACTCTTTGTGACCCCATGGACTGCAGCACACCAGGCCTCACTATCCATCACCAACTCGTGGAACCTACTCAAACTCATGTCCCTCGAGTCAGTGATGCCATCCAATCATCTCATCCTCTATCGTCCCCTTCTCCTCCTTTCACCTTCAATCTTTCCCAGCATCAGGGTCTTTTCTAGTGAGTCAGTTCTTAGCATCAGGTGGCCAAAGTATTGGAGTTTCAGCTTCAACATCTGTTCTTCAAGTGAATATTCAGGAATGATTTCCTTTAGGATAGACTGGTCGGATTTCCTTGCAGTCCAAGGGACTCTCAAGAGTCTTCTCCAGCACCACAGTTCAAAAGCATCAGTTCTTTGGTGCTCAGCTTTCTTTATAGTCCAACTCAGGGGCTTAGTACAAGAAAAAAATCCAGATCATATCCAAGTCTAACATTTCAACACCTTTAAGTAAATTTGTATTTGAACACTCAGAACACTAAGTAATGTGAGTATGATATAGTGCCTCTGGCAAAAATGAATAATTTGTAGACTTCTCATTTCTCAAGCTACCCAAATTTGCTCCTCTGTCAGTCTCCTGTCTCAGTAAAGAGGAACTGTTAATACCATCCCTGCTAGATTCCTGGCTAGCTTTCTTAGTCTCTATGCATTTATCCTTGCCTCCCTGCAGGCAACGCTAAGCCCAGCAACCAATGATCTTTCCAAAATATAAGTCACATCCTATTACTCCTTTGCTCAAAATCCTCATATCCTCGGAGTAAAAGTCGAGGTTTTGTTCATACCCACAGAGCTCCACGAGCTGGCTCTCTTTTACCACTAGTATTATTGACTGCCACTCCCCCTTCAAGCTCCCTCTACTCCAGGCATGCCTTCCTCCTTGGTGTTCATTGCCCACCCAGGCAAGCTCTCGCCTCAGAGTTTTGGTACTAGTTACCTCAATAGAGAATGAAATATTGCTTTCCAAGTAAACTACATCATGGCTCACTCTTACTTCCTGCAAGGCTTGCTCAAATGTCACCTCCTCAATAAGTCCTGCCTTTGATCACTCTATATAAAGCTGCAATTCCTGCCTCCCCAGTCCAACACTCCATAGTTCTGACCCCACTTACCTTGATTTGTATCATTTTCGATAACACTTCTTGCTGTTAAAATGATGACTAGACCAAGAAATACTGCAAATGGGAAAGTGAAAAGATACCCACAAGGAAAAGTCAGTCAAGAACCAAAACTAACAATTAAGAAGAGAACAAGCAAATAAAAATAAATATACTGAAATATGATCAACATCATTGGTAATTAGGAAAATACAAGTTAAAATACCAATGAAACACTCATTGTTAGCAAAGATATAATATATCTAGAGCCAACGTCAGTAGTAGGAAAATAAGAATTCTTATATACAGCTGATAGAAATGAAAATTGCTGTAACCAATTTGGAAAGTAATCTAGAAGCATTATTAGCAGTTTATACTTTTATACCCTTTGACTCAACAACCCAACTTTGATAAGTCTATCCTGTGTAAATAAAGTACCAGTGTATAAGAATATATCTAGACAAGTATTTCTTTTACTGCGCTGATTATTGTGAATATTGTGAATATTATTTCTATTATTATTTAAAAGAAAAAAACCATTAGAAACAACTTGATAGTCCATCATAGAGAAATAAATAAATTTGGCCCATTTATAATTTTCAATATTATTTGGCTATAAAAATATGTATGAACCTGGAGAAATGCTCAGAAAAAATACAAAATAACCAAACAATTGACAGAGTAATGTCTAACCATATTTCTATTTTTTAAAAAAAGAGAAAGAAATATCATTATGGATACCTATAATTAGTAAATAATTAAATTAATCAAATATAATTAAATATAATTCATATTAGTAGCATACACATATTTACATGAGCATAGAGAAAAATGTGAAATATTGGTGCTAATACTAATTATCACAGTACAGTTGAACTGAGGGAAGAGTAAGATTATTATTTTTTAATCTTCTCTGTTGTTGCCTTGTTAAAGTGAATAAACTTTTACAGTGTGAAAATATCCAATAACGAAAAAATAAAATGGGCTATTATTTGAAAATACATAGGCTAATCCTTTGATAAATGCAGAATAAGTATATGTACCATATCAGAGGACCTAGATTTTTATCACAGTTCTCCAAAAAAGGCAACATTTAAAATTAACTCTATGATCCCAATGCTGAGTTGATCCCGCGTAGTTCCTTTAATTTACGTATGAAGAAAATGAGATTATCACGCACAAGGTAGGTTCCCAGTAGAAGGCCACTGAGACAAAGCACAAACTAAGTACTTGCCTAAACCCCAGCTAGTTAATGGCAGAGGTCATCTAGAATACAGATCTTCAGATTCGAGTTGCAGGGCTCTTTCCCTTGGGACATAGACTTGGGAAAGCATCTTGAGAAAGCTGTGTGTATTGCCTAAGGCAGTGATAAACTCTGGCTCCAAATTTGCCTAAGGCAAAAATCACGGTACACATAGTACAGGTCCATGACTATCTTTTCCTCTTAGAAAGCTTATTACTCTTTGTTTCAGGCTTTTTGTTTCTACTTTTGTGTTTTGCTCTTTGAAGCATATGAACAATGCCTTGGAAACTCATTTAAACACAGGAGACGCAAAACAACGCCTGATAGCCAGATGCCGTGCTCTGGGGCCTGCTGCTCTGTGAGAAGCAGGCCAGCAGAACAGCCTAGTGGTTTCTGTGTTGAGTCCTCCTCTGATCCCTCCAAGCACTAAATAAAGCATCAGTGTGGCTACCCAGTTGTTCCCTTTTGTGGAACATTCGATTAGCGTGTTTTCTGGACTTTCCTCCCACCCCAAAACTTCCTGTCTTGCCCTCTATTCATTCAAGCTTGTCAGAAGTGTCCACTGACGTAGCTTAGAGTCCATTCATAAATTAACCCTAGTTAATGCAGCCACCAAATTTCCCCCTTGACCTTCAACTCCTACTCTTTCCCCCAACACATAGTTCTGCTTTTACTAACATTCAGAGCCTCTTACCAAAAAGTGACCTTTACTTTCACTCTCACCTAGCAGATCCAAAGAACTAGTTTCACTTTGTATTATTTCCCTCTGGGTTTAGTTCCATCTAAAGGTACGTTATTTTCCAGTACAGTTTTGTTTTGTTTTGTTTGTCTAAATGGAGTCTGAGCAGAAATCTTAAAATGGCCAGCTGGGCAGGGTGTTCCAGAAATCTTCTGGATGAAAAGGAACAGAAGGCTCTCCGAGGGAATAAAAGCAAAAACAAACAAATACAAATCTGTTGAGAGGAAAAAAAAGATAGACAACAGCTTGTTCACTGGCAATAATTCCCTGATCATTAAATCAACCACACAGTCAGTGTCAGCCACAGCTCTCTTTGAACTGGATTGTTCAGTCATAGGAAAAGGATGTTTTTTAATCAGCAGTTGGTGGTGGTTACTACAGCACCACAGGAGCTGGGAGCCTGCTGGTCAGGGCATGTGTGTTCAGGGATCCCCTTTGGCATCCAGACACTGCCGGTGATCCAGTAGCTGCCAACTGCCAGAACTTTGTGTAAAGATGAAAAACGTTGCTCAGAAGTCTGGAAACCCCCCTGAGCCTAGCAAGTTCTAACTAGGTACAGTTTTGAGAAATTGGGTCTAAATAAAGACACTTGAGGCCCCTACTGTGAGGTTTTTGAGAAATCTTGGACTCTGAAGTGTCCTCTTCTTAATCTGAGATTATGCAAAGGGAATTCATAATTGGGATAGTATCCCCTTCATCAAAACCCTTTTCTGCTGTTGTCCCAGTAAACCAATTCTTTAATACTCTCAGGTGCGGTTTTTGTTATTGTTCAGTCGCTCAGCTGTGTTCAATTCTTTGCCGGCCCGTGGACTGCAGCACGCCAGGCCTCCCTGTCCTCCACTATCTCCCAGAGCTTGCGCAAACTCATGTCCATTGAGTCGGTGATGCCATCCAACCATTTCATCCTCTGTCGTTCCCTTCTCCCGCCTTCACTCTTTCCCAGCATCACGGCCTTTTCCAATGAGTTGGCTCTTCACATCAGGAAGCCAAAAGACTGGAGTTTCAGCTTCAGCATCAGTCCTTCCAATGAATATTCAGGGTTGATTTCCTTTAGGATGGGCTGGTATGATCGCCTTGCTGTCCAAGGTGTCACCTATTTGGGTGAGAATAAAGGCAAGAGGAGTCTCCTTTAGTGTGCCTGTCCATTTTGGGGCAGTAAAGGAACTGATTCCAAGTGGTTGCCATGTCTTAACACACAAAAGAAATGCCAAATGCCACCCCAGTTGCCAGGTTGAGGGCTTGGCCTGTGACGATGGTTTAAGAGGAGACAGGGTTAGCAGGGCACCGCTAGCCCAGAGACTGCCTGTGTGTGATTGAGAAACAGGGGCTCATTCTTCTGGATGTGTGCAGCCCCACGCAGGGGTGCCCAGCTTGGCAAGAGGAGCACGGGTCCTCACCCCAGCCCTCCCAGGGCCTCCCAGGTGCCCTGAAACAGCCACCCATGCAGCTTCTGTCACTGAGCTGCCCTGCAAGGTACCTGCTGTATCACCTCAAAAGAATGAAGCAAGCTTCCTGTCTTATCTGAGGGTGGCAGGAGGATGTTTCCACTCCAGACGCTGTGACTTGGGTTGACGTGATCCATTCCTCTTCCCCAGCCGCTGCAGCGTGGTACACACAAGGAGTTCCAGTTCAGCGAGGGGGAATTTGGAAGATAAACATCAGTTCAGTTATTAGTGTAGTCTCACATCTCTCAGCTTGTCATGGTTGAAATCTTCAATCAGTGGTTCCCAGTTGCCACTTCCTTTTCTAATCCATTGACCTTGACTTGTGGTCAGGGCACCTGGAGTCCTTGTTTTCCTTGCCCACTTACTTCTACCAGGCAGGGGTATTTCCAAGCTACACAGATAGCACGACTCCTTTCTTGTAGGCCCCATGCCTGACTTCTTTTCTTTTTCAGTGGAAACTGCTGTCGAAGTAACAATGAGCTTTATCTGTGTATCTTTGAGCTCAGTATCCTACCAATGTTACAAATATTTTATTAAACTTTTCCTGGCTTTTGTGTTCATCACTTACTGAGTCCTTAAGTTTGTGCCAATGTCTGTCTCCCTGATTGCGTCTCGGGTTTCCTTTTCTCTGGATTGCCTCTAGATTTTCTTCTCCTTTTTGGTTGTTTTGAATTTGAACTATCTCCTCTCCCTGGTCCTTGCACAGTGCTCTCAGCTGGGCCTGTTGTGTGGCATCTGGATTCCCTCAAGTTTTTTATTTGTTTTCCAGTTTCACTGAACTTTCTAATTTTTTTCCAACTTTTTCCAACTTGTATCTCTAGCCATCACAGAAGATCTACACCCTTTTCAAAAGACCTCTTTAAAAATGTTACATGTTAGAGATAATCTCTTAGTATACTCCATAATTCTTTTTTTTTTTTTTTCATTTCAATACCTCAGATGTGTAAGAGTTCTTTTATGAGGAAAAACTCTAGGATCACAGAGCTGATGTCACTTTTGAGAGGATGGGTTCTTCTCATAACATATTCCATGATTTTGTTAACACTCTCTCTGGACCTGCTCATATTTTTTAAGCAGATATGATGGTAGTGGTTTAGTCACTAAGTCGTGTCTGACTCTTTCGAGCCCATGGACTGCAGCCCACCAGACTCCTCTGTCCATGGGATTTTCCAGGCCAGAATCCTGGAGTGGGTTGCCATTTCCTTCTCCAGGGGATCCTCCAAATCCAGGGATCCAACCTCAGTCTCCTTCACTGCAAGCAGATTCTTTACCAACTGAGGCATCAGGGAAACCCTAAAAACTCACATTTTTTAAGCAGGTATACTGGACTCTTGATAATCTTAAGGCAATTAATCTTCTTGATCAGCATATTTGGCCCTCACTGGGTCTTCTAAGCCATCTTTATTACTGAACTTAACAGCAAATTCTCTACAGTTTGTTTGGAGGCAGGAAAAGTTGCTATTTTAAAGAAATCCTAGAATGTAAGCTCCACAAGTGTGGGCATTTTTTTTTTTTTTTTCTCTTCTGCTCCTTTATATCCTGTGCCAACCACTAGAAAGAATGTCTGGCATATAACAGGTATTCAATAGTTATTTGTTGAATGGATAAATGATAAAATTGGGTCATTTTTTATTTCACTTTTTTACCTCTGTAGAACTGTGAGGATGATTTCATAGGCAAAAAATCTTCAGTGCTTTTGATGCCATGTAAACCTCTTTGTAACTAAAAATTTAGGCCACAGATATCACATTCTCAGGGCTTCCCTGGAGGCTCAGATGGTAAAGAATCTTTCTGTAATGCAGGAGACCCAGGTTGTATCCCTGGGTTGGGAAGATACCCTGGAGAAGGGAATGCTTACCCACTTCAGTATTCTTGCCTGGAAAATTCCATGGACAGAGGAGCCTGGTGGGCTACAGTCCGTGGGGTCACAAAGATTTGGACATGACTGAGCAACTAACACACACACACATCAAATTCCTATGTTTTGGGTTATAGTTTCTCTGAATGTGATTCTCTACAATGAAGGTGATACACTACTTTTCAGCCTATTCCCTTAAATCTACGTATCTTTCCCCATAGTCCGTTCCTTTCGTTTTAGCATTTTGGTTTGAAAAGGCTCCTGTACTGTCATTGTTATCGTTAATCTTTTCTTTCCCGTAGTTTACAGGAAAACCAAAATGAAATCTTTCCTAGCCCAGATCCTAAGAGGAACCAGATCCCTATGCTCACCCAGAATGTCTATAATCTTACATCCTGTAGTTCCGTTCTAGAATCTATTTTTTAAAAAATGACAAAACATTTTTACATGTACTCAATTTTTTAAATTGCCTTTGCATATAATCTTAATGAAGAGATTATATGTGTGTATTTAATCAATCAAGCAAGATCTGTCCTTAGAGAAACTTTTCTTCCCACAGCTTGTAACTTTCATGTTATTAAAACTGTATTATAAATTATACTACTCACTGACAGGTCTTTGAAATTCTTATTAATTAAAAGAGTATTAGCAATCCTTGCGTCTCTGGTGGCTAACGTATATTGAGGGAAAATCCTAAATTTGTGCCATATTCCTTCAGAATTCTTGGGTGAGTCCCACTATCATAACTAGGCTTAAAATAGACCCTATGTGTACTTAAGCTTGGACCTAGATGTTAAGGAAGACTCAAAATCTTTAACAGTTAAGTCAAAAATCAAGTTTCTTAACTCTGAACAGCCATCTACTTGATGAGTACAACTTTTACTTTTATCACCCATCAGTACAATGTCCTGATAGCCTCACTGCTTTCTGTTTTTTTCCCAGTCTTTGATGTCCTTTAAATCCATAGTATTTTATTAAAGTTCATTAAACCTAATACTTTGAGCCAAGTCTGTTCATGTTTGTTCTTGAATGTTTTACACTGGATTTCTATTCTACTCATGGATCTCTTACTAAAGGAAAGGCCTTTAATATTCTGACTAGAAAAAATAAAGTACTTTATATACCCCTAGTCCCAATTTACAAAAATATATATGTGCATATAAAGGAAAAGGGTAAATCTACCAAGATTTTATGCTAAATTTTCTATATTAAAGCTGTTAGTATTATAATAATTATAAAAATACTTATTACAGAAAAATTTCCTAGATATGCATACTTATATTTGATATGAATGAATATTTAAGCATTATTAATTACTAATTTTAATACTATTAAGTATTAATTTTTCCATCTTCAGAACTAAATACTGGCTATTTATAATCCCATTTTTAAAAATTAAGTCTGACCAATGCTTTGGTTTTTCAAATTTCAGTGGCATTCTAAATTTAATTGTGTTATGATCTCCATTACACTGTCAAGCAAACACAATTACTTCCTGAGCTGGTTCCTAATTTTTAGCTTTTAAAAACTGAACATTGTTCATGGTCCTGTTTCTCTTACTTTTTACAAAAGTCCTTATTAAAGAAAAAAGAAGTACTTATTAAAAAGATCTGTCTCTTCCAGTCTTAGAACAGTTGATATGTTCTAATTCTTTACTTGTGGCAATCTACACAAAAGCTCTGCTCAAAGAAATGCAATGAGAAGAACCTTCCTTGAGCAAGTTACCTCATCTCTGTGAACCTGTTTTCTCACCTGAAAGACAGCAGCAGCAGTTCCTAACTCAAGGAGGCTTTCTATGAGGTGAATGGAATCAAGCACCTGCCGTGCTTAGCCCAGCGCCGGGCTCAGCAGATACTGCCATCACTGTCGGGGACTGCGTGCTTGCGCAGATTTCGACAAGTCAGCTGAGCAAGAGTGAATGTCATTTTTTAGTAGCATGCCACTGTTCCCATCTATTCTGTCGTCACTCCTAAGAACAATGTCACCTCACCCACCTGCTGGTCTTATTTTCACTAAAAAATGCTACCTGGCCTTTAGAGATGATTTTTTTGTTTTTCACTTGATCTTGGAAATGCCAGTTAAATGTGAGATTTGCCTCTTCTGTCAGATATTCTAACTTACCCAGTTTTAGGAATTCCTCCTCTGGTTTTTGTATGGTTGCATTTATACAAGCACCTGAGTTATTTTTATGTCAACCTTGTAAAGACTTTTGAAGAACAAAAAACAATTTTATACCAAATAACTGTTTCACTTTACTGGTTTCTCACATTATCATGACCCTTGATAATTTCCGCTGAATACAGTGGTTTGATGTTTTGTAACAAAGAGAAGCCCGTGTTTCTTTTTCCCATTTCACTCAAGGATAGATGATCCATTCTCTATAATCAAAAATAGACAAGGTCAACACTAGTATTATTTTATAGGTTTTGTATCTAAAAATAATTCTGTGATAAAAATCCATTTTAAATCCCTGTGATATTCTTCAATGCTCAAAGTCATATCATTGTGTTTTAAAAAGGTAGTTAATAAAAGAATAAAAATCTTTTATGCACATTTCTTTCTTTTGGAATCTCATTCAAAATCATGAGGTCATAGGCTTTTGAAAGTTAATGGACTTTACTACATAAAGAAATTTTAAAGAAATAATTGTTGACCTAAATGAGAAGAAAAGCCTTTCTGAGTTTGAGTTTTTGTTCTATTGTGCATAGTATGAGTGCATGTTCAGTCATGTCCAACTCTTTGCAGCCTATGAACTCCTCTGTCCGTGGGATTTCCCAGGCAAGAATACTGGAGGAGGTTGGCATTTCCTCTTCTAGGGGATCTCCCCAACCCAGGGGCTGAACTGCATCCCCTGCACTGGCAGGCGAATTCTTTATCACTGAGTCACCTGGTAATCAATTTTGGCACTAACCTACATCTCCAAAAATAGTCTTCTACAATCTGAGTATTGGAACAATTTTCAATAAGTTTACTTATGAGAAGTCCACAGGGATATGAAATGTCAGATATTACAGAGTAAAGATGAAGACATTCAAGATTTGGGGGTTCTGTTAGTTTACACTGTGTATTTTCCTAACTGGGCTTTAAATATTATGGTGAAAATAGCTCATTTAATTTTTGGAATCCTTGGGCTAGAAGAGAATATCAAAATCATTTGATTCACACAAAATCTTTTCCACATTCTTTTAGGAAAGCAAAGCAAAACATTAAATCATCTTTGCTCTGTTCTGGTTCGCACTAATTTCACAAATCTCAGAGAAGATTTATTGGCCTGTGTCTTAGTTTCTGTACCATAATGAAAGGCTAATTTCATTTTCATAAGATGATTTCTATATTGAATATAAGATAATGTGTCAAATCAGATTTTTTTAGGTTTAATATTTATGTATTTTTACTTTAATTTCAAACTCTCAAGAATTTCTAAGTATAACAACATTTTATATTTTTACTGAATTACTCAGAAATAAATTACTACTAGACTGTTCAGTGTGCATCTCCTACAACCAAGGACATTCTCCCATGTAAGCGCAAGAAAGAAAAAACTGTCTTTACCCTCTCAGGGTCAGTGTCAGGGGGCCTACTGATTTAGCTGACAAAGACTGATTCACGGAATAAGAGGAATATACACATTAATATTTTTATTTGCATGGGAGTTCACAGAAAAGAAATGAAATTCAAAGAAACAGACTCAGGAAGTTTTGTACCCTTCTTAGCAAATAACATAAGGTTTGGCTTCAGAGGGCAATAAATTGTAGGGCAGTAATTAGGAGCTGAATGGAGTGTTTTATATAAGGTTTATTTATGCAGGCTCATTGTGCCTGCTGGTGCTTCATCTCCAGAGACGAGCTGTTTTTCTCATCCTGGTACAGAAAAAGGACCAAATTTATGCTACCTTCACAAAAGGAAATTGATACCCTGCTTTCAGGGAGATCATAACAATCCTCGTATCAAAGTAGCATCTTTTTAGGGTGGTGTATTCTGATCCCCTTCACATCAAAATCAGAAAATGAACACTGCTAAAATACTACCATCTAATACTCGGTCATCCAATTTTTTTTTGGATCCATCCAATAATTTTTTGCCAATTATTCTGTTCATGTCCTTCCTAGAAAAAAGGATAGAACCCAGGATCAGAGACTGCACGTAGTCTTTCATGATTTTTAGCCTCTTTCAATCTGGAACAGCTCCCCAGTCTTTGCTTAATTTTCTTGACCTGACAGTTGACACATTTTTAGCAGAAATACCACAATGTGAAGTTGTGTTTCTGAAGGCATCTTATCAGATGTCTGGATTTTTCTCACTACAGGTGATTTTAAACTTGATCAGTTCATTAAAGTGGAATCTGCCAAGATTCTCCAGTGTAAAGTTATTCCTCAGTATTTCTTTTAGTATTCACTAAGTACAGGGGGAGGGAGATCCTGTGAAATTATGTAAAGATCCCATTCCTCATCAAAATTTCAGGCACGAGTTTTAGCATCCATTGAGATTTCTATTTCAATTATACTGTGCTGGCTGCCAAATAGTGATTTTCTAATACCATAATTTCTTCTGCATTTATTAGTCACTATTCTAATGTAAAGAAAAGGTTTCTTCTGTCCCTAGTTAGGTCTATTTCTAAATTTTTATCAGTATACATTAACCAATCCTATTTTATTTAATGAGTTACAATACATTTTATTATCGCTCACTTTGATGCTGGAATTGTCCCATATCTAACCAGTTCTGTAATATTTCCTAATTCTGGCACAAAAAGAAATTCTAGGCTCATCATTTTCACCTGCATATGAACATTGTGGAAGAAAGAAAGAAATACAGGAAGGAAGAAAGGAATACAGATCATTGCACTCTTTAACAAAATTTATGTACCACTATAGGAGGAAAGCTATTTGGCGTAAGTCTATTATATAAATGTTAAACAATGACTGCAAAGTTTAAAAACATATTAAAAAATAATTAAAATTATTTTTAAATTTTAAATTCAGTAAAAAAAAAAAAAGGAAGCAAATTACAGTGTGCACACCACACATTTCTCTCTCCTGAACTCAAAATTCAAAGTCCGTATCAACAGAAAATGTGGGCAACATCAGAAAACTATAGTTTCTACCTGAACTGAATGCAGACTGCCCTCTAGAGGCACCATTTAATCAATACAGTCCAATGTTGCCAGCTGCAAGCGAACCTATTTGTATCTCCGTGTCAAGGTTTCAGAAGCAGTTCTCTTTAAATATGTAGGCTTTACTCTACACATGAGCTTCCCTGGTGGCTCAGTGGTAAAAAACTCACCTGCCAATACAGGAGATGTGGGTTTAATCCGTGTGTCGGGAAGATCCCCTGGAGAAGGAAATGGCAACCCACTCCAGGAATCTTGCCTGGGAAATCTCATGGACAGAGGACCCTGGCAGACTGGAATTCATAGAGTCGCAAAGGAATCAGACACAACTTAGCCACTAAACAACTGTACACATACTAATAACTCATCATGATTTCCACGTATTGTGTGCCACCTCTAACAAAACTAATGCAAACAATCCAACAACAAAAAAAAGTGGCTTCCATTTTATCAGCTAGACAAAAAAATGTGATCACAAGATAAGACATCAAACTGTCATATGCTAGTTTGTGACTTTTGGTAAAGCTGTTAGCAAACTCAAAATCTCCCCAAAATTTCATGCAGGAGAAATGTCTCCATAATTTATTCCATTATTTCTTCACCATCTGTAGATGAATCCAGTGTGGGTTCAGCTTGGAAACTGCCTCACTGGGAGGTCTTCACTTGGCTCTGAACCTTCATATGTGCTGCTGCAAATTTCAAAACTGCTGGTGAATTAAAATCAAGAACTGTAGTCACATCTTGAAACTACAACACAGGTGTAAAAAATCCACATTTAAACCAATAGAGTTTAAATAAATATTACTTAATGAACAATCAAATAGAAAGGTAAACTATTTCTCTTATCATAAACATTTTATATAGCTCTCAAGAATATGGTGTCTAAATTATTCAATACTTCAGATATAGTTATTAGAAGTATCACTTTCTCACCTCCTTTGTAATAATTTAAAATAATTTGAATAAAATTTTTTGGCCAATGTCTGTTCCTTAAGAAAAAAGTCGTTTCAAATATTTGTCCCAATGAAATTCAACTTTAACAATATAGATTTAAGAGAATAATTTTAAGATCATATTGTTTTATTTGATGATATTTTTACCTAAATCCACACAGTCAATATTAAATAGCGATGAGATACTGAGAAAAATATTATGATTATTGGACATGACTTAAAATTTAGTCCTCCAATCCTCCTAGAGAATGTCATAACTTGGTATTATGTACAGGTCTGAGCAATACATTTTGATAAATTAAAGGAAAATTATAGTTGACACCAAAATGTGGTTATATTTATATGAATATAACCTGATCTAATTTTCTACTTTGCTTTTTTGATATAGACACAATTATAAAATATATAATGTTCCTGCTGAAATGCTTATTTCCAAGAACAGTGTAGAGGAGGAAAATTTTTGTCTGGGCTCTGTAAGAAAAAACAGCTTAATAAGAGACAAGCTCACAGATTTTCTGTGACATGGGAACCCTCTTAGGAAATGAAGACCTGAAGAAGTGGCAAAATCTAAATACTTTTGTACTAAACTGATCAGAGAAAGACAATTGTGGAAAAGTAACTATAACATATGATGAGGCTAAAGGAAGATAAGAATTATTTTAATGAGGTCCGTTCATATGGATTCCTCTTCTTAATTTCCTATCCTTGATAATATAAATGCTTCTTTCTTCCTAGTATAGGGAGGGCATCTTTCACAAGCTAATTTTATCTCCTGTTTGCAGGAAGAAAGAGGGGAGATCAGAATGAATTTTTGTATCTGCTGTTTTTCAAGTATCTTTTGTTCAAAATAATCCTTCTGCTGAAGTGATATATTTTGGGGTGGCATATTCTGCCATTGTTCCACATTCACAATAAAATTTATAATTTTGCTCTGCATGTTCAATTTTGTTTTCAATAAATCAATATGAGCATATTTCCTCTGCAGACAATGTGCAAAAGCATTAACCACATGATACAAACGTTAGAGTAAGTGCCAAGGTTTTCTTGACATAAAAACAGGTTTAACTTATTTACAATGCTGGTTGAGAATTACGTTTCCTATCACCTGAATCTTTAACAGTATTCACTTTTTATACTCTCTGCTTCTTCAAAAGAATGGAATTTTATGTAAATAAAAAACAACCTTGATGGTAGTATGCCATATTAAAACAACAATAATAACAGAAACACCAAGGAATCTACTCCTATTGAACCATAATATTCTCAAGCTATGTCCTTCCTATAGCCCTGTTAGAGGCTGTTATTTTGTGTATTTTCAACCCTGTAATAAATGGTAGCGTAGCAACGTTTGGATGACTTCTTTGCTCTTCTGCTGTCCCTATAGAGAAACTCACATCGTAACAAACTCTGATATTCCAATGTCAGGCTATCCAGCAGATCTAAGATCTAAAAACGAGGTCATTTCTCTTAAAAACACAGAGCTTGTTAGGAGAGGAGAGAATCATGCTTACTACTTGCTCTTAGACAGGATTTTATCCTTATTTATACTTCTCAAGCATCTACCTGACTGCAGGTTTGATTCCAGGGAATTGGGAAGGACCCCTCAATTCTGAAATCCCTCCAGGACCCTGCTTGCTGGGGGCTTCCCAGGTGGCACTGTGTGTATTAGTCACTCGGCCATGCCCCACTCTGCAACCCCACAGACTGTAGCCCTCCAGACTCCTCTGTCCATGGGATTCTCCAGGCAAGAATACTGGAGTGGGCTGCTGTCTTCTCAACCCAGGGATTAAGCCAGAGTCTCCCTCTTTGCAGGTGCCTTTACCATCTGAGCCACCAGGGAAGCCAAAAAGAACCTGCCTGCCAGTGCAGGAGGTGTGAGACCCGGGTCGGGAAGATCCCCTGGAGAAGGGAACGGCAGCCCACTCCAGTATTCTTGCCTGGAGCATCCCATGGACAGAGGAGCCTGGCGGGCTACAGTCCATAGGGTGGGAAACAGCGTGTTAGCACGCATGCACCCTGCTTGCTGATGCCCGAAGCTCTATGGCTTGCAGCAGGAAGGTCTCCTCTTACAGTCTTCTTAGCTGTTAGGACTTCCTCAGCTCCTTCTCCCACAGGCAGAAGTACTGAGATGAGAAGTGCTGAGATGGAAGAAATCACATGGACTTGGTGGAGAGAAGGCATCTAGAGAAACGATGAGCAACCTACCATGACGTTGTAGTCCAGGCATCCCACCTTCAGGATTCCCTGGTATCCTTGTTGACCTCAGTCCTCGTTGTTCCTGACTACTTGTTCTCTCGTCAAACATTTAATGATCATTGTGAGGCTCTGGAGGCGCAGTGATATCAGCAAGCTAAAGGCGTGCCTGCCTTCAGGGTTTCTAATCTAAAAGAGCAAACGCGCAATTAACATCAAGGGTAATTAGCAGCCTAATTAGCAAATGCAGGTTGCTATGGAAATACATAGCTGGAACGTTTTGTGTCACCCTCCCATACTTAAGGCGAGAACTGCACGATGGCTAACATTTAGCCAGAAAAAAATGCCAAGGCTTGCATGTATCACGGTATCTCTTATCGAAACAGTGTATATTCATCGATGCTGTATCCTGTCTCAACCTGTCACTCTGCCCTTGTCAACGAGAACGTTTCACTAGCTCAGAGCAGTCCCAGTAAGGAGGCCAAACCTCATCGCTGCAGAATAGTTGTAAGAGGATGTGGTTTCTCCAGAACTGTGCTCACCTGTAACCTTTCGCGGTCTGAACAGCACCTGCAGCCGCGCTTTATCTCTGGTCCAATCTGGCTCCCCTGCCCGCACGCTTCCCCAGAGCACCGCCGCGAGAGTTTTGGCAGAGGGCTGTGGCATCAGCTCAGCGACTTGGCACATCACAAAAGCAGCGGTGCAATAGACAGGTATGCAGGCTGAGGGCAGTCACAGAGTTCACGTGTATAAGCAATATTGCCATTCTCTAGGCTCTCTTTTCAGACATGCAAAGACCACATTTAGACACTTGTTAAAATTATTAAGCTACATAGCCTTGGGTTAAACTCTTGAAATATTCATTCTTGCCCAAGGGCAATGCTACTCTGAAAATTTTGTGAGCAGAGTTTTCTCTTCTATTACTTCCTTAAGCCACAACTGTTAGAGCTCGCAATTACTAAAATAATTCAGATACCATGCCTTATGGATCTAAAACACATTTACACAGAGTAATTTCTTTATTGAGTAATTTCTTTCTCCCACCAATAGCCAGGAGCACACTCAGACTACTAATCACAGTAACAAAAAGTAAAACCTAAAAGTCATTGCTTGATCGTAGTATTTCAGACAACACTGCTCATTCTGTGTCTCCAGAGGTTGCAGTCCTGGTCTTTGAACATCTGGAAACTTTTCCATTATAGAAGAACATGCTATTGATTTATCCTTGTCTTATATTTGAAAATACGCTTTGTTCTCCAGAATCTTCCCTAAAAAGACTTGGCTTATGATTTAAGATCAAAGCATAACATGCAACCTTGGTGGCAGGCTGGGAGGAGATGTGGACATTTGAGGGAAAAAGAACACTAGTGTCCTTAATTCTTGCCTTGGTGTTGCTATCTGCCACTTGACCCCTCTGAGTCTCATTTCTCTGTCTTCCAAATGCAAGAGAGAAATTAAGTGATCTTTGGGTTATTCCCAAGATTGTGGCTTCTGTTTTCTCTGTTGAGTGTAATTGTTTTCCTTAGGAGTTTATACTTCTTGCGTGTACTAATGAGGCAACTATAGCATGTAACCATAAAAACCAAGTCTGGGGCTTTGGGCTTGTGTGCCCACCAGCAGTCACTTTTGGTGAGTGGACATTCCATGGTTTAAAGTATAGATACCCAGCGCTGCTAATGTACAAGGCACAAAGAGTTAAAACCACAACTCTTCTACAAATACATAATGAACATATGTCCACAGTTTTAATTCAGCCCATTGATGAGGTTTCCATTCAAAGAACATTTGAAGAGTTGGGTATTTACAGGCAATTTAATAAAGGAATGTTAGAGTAAGATACTAGACTAGATACAAAAATGGTAATGCCCTAAGAGGCAGTAAGCCATAAACTTGAGATTCTTTTCTACCAGAGAGGATTCTACAAACTAACAATGTCTTGACTGTAATCAAATAGTAGAATTTAAATAATTAAGTAATCCTTGAATGAGCCTATTAGACAATGGCATAAAAAGACTTTATCGGATAATTTTGGGGGGAGACGTTGGCACTGAAGACCCTTGAATGTGTAATAAAAGTCTGAGGGCTCCAAATATACTTTCTCTGATACACCTCTTTCTCTGATTCCTCCGATTGCTGGGTTACTGGGCAGATTGTTAACTCTCAATGGTAGTCTAGAGGAAAAACAGTTCAGAAATCATGCATAAATTAGGGAAAACTATTTGTAAAATAAGCTTCATAGTCACATTGGCCTAACCTACTATCCTATTGGTAAAAAATAATTCATATTAATATCATTTCTATTAACTTTCTAGGCTGATTTATTCTTTGAATGACAGCTAAGAAGGAGCAATAGTGGCACAGGAAGTTTATATCCATGTAAGTTTAAAGCAAGCAATGAGTAAGCAAAGGGTCTAACAGGGATTTACTAGACTTCTTTGTCAACATCAACTTGGAAAACTCTTAGCCCAAGAATACTGCCTCTATAATTCTCTGTTCACTTGAAATGTCACAAGGAGGCCACCTCAAATAAAGATTTACTTAATAGTATTTAATTCAAAGAGTCATTTTTTAAATTTTTCATAGTTTTTCCATGGTAAAAAAAATACATTATTTAAATCAAAGTGTACTCTTAGACAAAGAAAGCCACAGTAAGATTTGAATTTAAGGTGGCCGCTCATGGCGATAACTTAAAATGGGTCAATGATTATTACCTTTTTCAGTTCAGTTCAGTTCAGTCACTCAGTCGTGTCCGACTCTGCGACCCCATGAACTGCAGCATGCCAGGCCTCCCTGTCCATCACAAACTCCCGGAGTTTGCCCAAACCCATGTCCATTGAGTCAGTGATGCCATCCAACTATCTCATCCTCTGTTGTCCCCTTCTCCCCCTGCCCTCAATCTTTTCCAGCATCAGGGGCCTTTCAAATGAGTCACTTCTTCACATCAGGTGGCCAAAGTATTGGAGTTTCAGCTTCAACATCAGTCCCTCCAATGAACACCCAGGACTGATCTCATTTAGGATGGACTAGTTGAGTCTCCTTGCAGTCCAAGGGACTCTCAAGAGTCTTCTCCAACAGCACAGTTCAAAAGCATCAGTTCTTCGGTGCTCAGCTTTCTTTATAGTCCAACTCTGACATCCATACATGACCACTGGAAAAACCATAGGCTTGACTAGATGGACCTTTGTTGACAAAGTGATGTCTCTGCTTTTTAATATGACGTCTAGGTTGGTCGTAAGTTTTCTTTCAAGGAGCAAGTGTCTTTTAATTTCATGGCTGTAGTCACTATCTGCAGTGATTTTGGAGCCCAAAAAAGTGAAGGCTCTCTCTGTTTCCACTGTTTCCCAACTATTTGCCATGAAGTGATGGGACTGGATGCCATGATCTTAGTTTTATGAATGTTGAGCTTTAAGCCAACTTTTTCACTCTCCTCTTTCATGTTCATCAAGATGTTCTTTGGTTCTTCACTTTCTGCCTTAAGAGTGATATTATCTGCATATCAAACATTATTTATATTTCTCCCCGCAATCTTGATTCCAGCTTGTGTTTCCTCCAGCCCAGCATTTCTCATGATGTACTCTGCATATAAATTAAATAAGCAGGGTGATCATATATAGCCTTGACGTACTCCTTTTCCTATTTGAAACCAGTCTGTTGTTCCATGTCCAGTTCTAACTGTTGCTTCTTGACCTAAATACAGATTTCTCAGGAAGCAAGTCAGGTGGTCTGGTATCCCTGTTTCTTGAAGAAATTTCCACAATTTATTGTGATCTACACAATCAAAGGCTTTGGCATAGTCAATAAAGCAGAAATACATGTTTTTCTGGAACTCTCTTGCTTTTTCCATGATCCAGTGGATGTTGGCAATTTGATCTCTGGTTCCTCTGCCTTTTCTAAAACCAGCTTGAACATCAGGGAGTTCACGGTTCACATATTGCTGATGCCTGGCTTGGAGAATTTTGAGCATTACTTTACTAGCGTGTGAGATGAGTGCAATTGTGCAGTAGTTTGAGCATTCTTTGACCTTTTTAGGAAGGTCAAAAAGATTTTGACCCTCTCTTCAGAAATATACATTGAACATATAACAGATATAATATACTTTTGTACTTAATTTGACTTGGAGTGACTCATAGACCCCCTGCATCTCATCCTGGATCCTGATCTATAATTCCCAACTGAGAAAAACAAGGAGCCACCTAAAAGGCCATCGGTGAAGCAAGTGGTCTTCATAGCTTGTCTCCCAAGCCTCTCTTGATATCTGACTCTGTAAGTCAGCTAACTTTCAGTGCGGGCAATGATAGGTTGTTTTCTTTGGAACTGAAGCAGAAATACCCCTCACAGTGGAAAACCTGAGCCCAATTATTTGGGAATAACACAGTCCTCTATAGTCCTGCTGTAGTGACAATTCACTAGCAACTCAAAAGTAGATTAAAAAGTTATAGGTCTCAGAACACATTCTTATCCTGCCCCTTATAAGGCAAGTGACCTTAAGAAAAGGTGTTTAACTTCACTAAGGCTCAAGTTTAATTGAAAAATCAGGATGATTAGGGGTAGGGCCCTGAGCAAAGACATCTGGAGCCTGACCTAATCAGCTAAGTATTACAGAATCAATGAACAGATCCCGGTGAGGATAATACATACCCAGTGAAACTAATGCGAGGGTTTGAAGGCTTTGTTCTGTTTGTGTTTAAAAGTTTGGTAGCGTGATTTTCTTTTTACTCTACTCCAAACCTTGGGTCATAATGTCATATTAAGACTATAATTTTGTTGCATGCAATTATTTAGTGATCTATAGAGGAAAGCCTTCCCTAGCAGCTTAGATGGTAAAGCATCTGCCTGCAATGCAGGAGACCTGGCTTCAATCCCTGGGTGGGGAAGATCCCCTGGAGAAGGAAATGGCAACCCACTCCAGTACTCTTGCCTGGAGAATTGCATGGACAGAGGAGCCTGGAGGGTCACAGTTCATGGGGTTGCAAAGAATCGGACACGGCTGAGCGACAAAACATGCACCTGCATAGAGGAAAGCAGAGTTTTAAAGCCTCTGCTAATGCTTCCTTTGTGTCCCAACTTTATCAGTTCTTTGAGGTTCAGTTCAGTTCAGTTCAGTCGCTCAGTCGTGTCCGACTCTTTGCAACCCCATGAATTGCAGCACACCAGGCCTCCCCATCCATCACCAACTCCCGGAGTTCACTCAGACTCATGTCCATCAAGTCGGTGATGCCATCCAGCCATCTCATCCTCTGCCGTCCCCTTCTCCTCCTGCCCCCAATCCCTCCCAGCATCAGAGTCTTTTCCAATCAGTCAACTCTTCGCATGAGGTGGCCAAAGTATTGGAGTTTCAGCTTTAGCATCATTCCCTCCAAAGAATACCCAGGACCGATCTCCTTCAGAATGGACTGGTTGGATCTCCTTGCAGTCCAAGGGACTCTCAAGAGTCTTCTCCAACACCACAGTTCAAAAGCATCAATTCTTCAGTGCTAAGCTTGCTTCACAGTCCAACTCTCACATCCATACATGACCACAGGAAAAACCATAGCCTTGACTAGACGGACCTTTGATGGCAAAGTAATGTCTCTGCTTTTGAATATGCTATCTAGGTTGGTCATAACTTTCCTTCCAAGGAGTAAGCGTCTTTTAATTTCATGGCTGCAATCACCATCTGCAGTGATTTTGGAGCCCCCAAAATAAAGTCTGGCACTGTTTCCACTGTTTCCCCATCTATTTACCATGCAGTGATGGGACCAGATGCCATGAACTTCGTTTTCTGAATGTTGAGCTTTAAGCCAACTTTTTCACTCTCCTCTTTCACTTTCATCAAGAGGCTCTTTAGTTCCTCTTCACTTTCTGCCATAAGGGTGGTATCATCTGCATATCTGAGGTTATTGAGGTTATTTGCATAAATTTTAAATAAGCATCTAATTTACTGTTAGATTTGAGTTAATGTTTTGAATTAAACTTCATTGATATTTATTCAACAACAAATATTTATGGAGAGAGGTCATACTATGTGCCAAGAAACAGGGCAACGAATAAAAGCAGACAAATGCCCTTCTTTCATGGGACATATATTAAGCCTGTATGGGGGCTGGGGAGAACAGTAAGCAAATAAGAAATCAAGATCATAAAAAATTCTAAGGAGAAAATTAGAATTAAAGGCCAGTAGTGATGGGTATGAGAAAGCCATTTTAAATAAGTTCATCAGCAAAGGTTTTCTTAATAAAGTAACATTTGAGACAGACTCTGAAGGACATGGGGGAAGCAAGACATGTGGAAGAAAGTGCAGACACCAAGCTCCTGTGTGAGAAGCACACTGGTGTGTTCTGTGATGGGCTAAGTGTGCCTGGAAAGGCAAGGCGGAGGGGAGTGGGTGATACGAGCTCAGAAACAGCACAGGAGCTGGTCATTTGGGGCCTTGGAGGTCACAGAGGGTCGTATCAAAATGATCCCCTCTGGGGTTTGGGCTCAACAACATGTTTGTCACAAAGGAATGTAACACCAGAAAGTACTGTGACCTCTTGGCAGGCAAGTCTGGTTCAGAATAGGTCAGGAAAGCTGCCTCAGAGGCTTAATATTCAGTCTAGTCCGATTCCATTGGACTAATTAATTAATTGGTAATCTAATTAACCTGAAGGATTTGGGGCACTTATTAAAGGAATTTTGAGACTCTTCTCAGAGGACTGCAGGAAACGCTGGGCATAGGCTAACAAACTTGATACTATACATATATAAGCTTTGGGGCCATGAAGAGATTCCTGTACACCCAGTAGCTGCATATGGTGACACTGCCTGTGGGCCATGAGGCACAGATATTCCACAGCCTGAGGAAAGTATAAATAGAAACATGAGAGTTGAGGTGTGTTATTCAGAGACACCAAAAGGCTAGCTTAAGAAAAGACAGATAATTCATTATAAAAGAAATGGGGTAATTAGCAGAGTATAAGGGTAGGAAGGCAGCCATGCCTTAGGGTTGATTCAAGACTAGAAAATTGCGAAGGCTTTCCATCTCACAGCTCTGCATTTCCCTACCCAGCTGCTTCATTCTTAGCGCCCTCTGCACACAGAAGAGAATCTCACGGGCCAAGCTGGAATCGGTTATTTACTCTTGGTCCAATCAGCTGTAACCAAGGAAGTGAGGTCAAGTAGTATCAGCAAGCATGGCTGCCAGAGCCTCTGCCTGGGAGCCACTCTCAAAGAATGCAGAGGGTTGGACAGACAGCCCAAGTAACCTCTGCCACATCATGCGATTAGATCATCCCCCTATTTATTTTACTTGGAGACAACTTTGAGAAGTATTCCTGAAACAAATTCCTACCCCAATTCAAGGGGTTGTTTTCAGGAGATGAAAAATGAGGAGGAAGACAAAACAAATGTAAAGAAAAATAACATAATGAATACCTTTTTCTCTTGAATTATGTTTTTAATGAGAAGATTTCTCCATCATGTCAGCATGATACAATGGAAAGAAAAATGGACTAGAGTCAGAAAATCTGATTTAAATTTTTACATTATCAGTTAATACTCATGGGAATGTAAGCAATTCATTCTGGTTCTCAGATAAATAATGCAGGTTGGACTAGCTTCTTTTTAAGGTAACTTCCAGATACCCTTTGGCTCTGATATGATATTTCCATTTGGTGGCAAATAATCCTAGGGATTTGTTGTCAGTTCGTTGAAGACATAGAGCAAAAATGGCCAAGAGACAAGCTATAGAATCCTACACATCTGAGTGTGATCTTGGCCCTGTCACTGTTTTGGAGTTTGACTTTGCATAAATCAGTAAGTTAGTTACTAAATCCAAGTTTGTTCATCCGTAAAATGCAGGTAAATGCTGACTACTGTAATGAATTGTACCCACTGAATAAGAAAATGAATGTAAAGCACCTGGCTTACTGGGAGTGTTTAGTTCTGGTCATTGTTATCAGCCTGTGAAAATCCCGCAACTTGTTTATATCTTACTAGATTACTTAGAATAAATGTGCGGGTAAGTGAAACTTGAACTTCAGTACTCCTTAAAGCTCTCTAATGGCAGCAACTAATGAATATGCGATTAGAGACCTGGAAATTCTAGGGGTGGGGGGTATTATACATAAATAACACCTCCATGTCATTCACGAATATAATAATTTTTGATTACCTTTGTAAAATGTGGCTTTCCCATGTCCCCCGGGGGCAGGTGTGAAAGCATGGAGCTGGATAATAAAATCCTCGGTCTGATTGAGAGGAATACTTCTAATCCCAGAGGGGTCAGCCTGGGGGCCACGTCGAGTCACAGAAGTCCCTGTTCTGTGAAGGTAAGGAAAACTTTCTGCTTTTTCTCAATACACCCTTCAGCGGCACGGTCACTGAGAAGAACGCAAGGGGAGAGTCCCTGAATCGTTTCCAGTAAGGCGCTTCCTTGACGACTGAGAGGACGAAGTGAGCCCGTGCAAACTTCTCTTACACAGTCACTTCCTGTTACTAAAAAAAAACCCTCCACAGAAGCTCCTTCCAGTTTAAAGTGTGATATCAGGGAACCGTCATTACAGGAAAGGGAGGTGGAGCTCAAGCTATTAGAAAGAGTGCTTAATGCAGCAACAACTCTTTTATTGGGAGGAGCTAACCTAATATATGCTAACTCACTTACACTGGGTTACTAAAATCCACACAATTCATGCCCATTTTTTAAAGGAAAAAAAAAAAAAACCAAGATTTTCCTGATAAGTTCTTTGAATTTTCTCTTGTTTCAGGATGTTTATCTATGGTGCTTTATGTAACAAATAGAATTCAAGGGTAAGCTCAAGCTAGGAACTTTGCAGATACCTTTCTAGAAATACGTCATGAATGACATCACAAGCTCTTAAGCTCAGCAGTCCTTCTAATTAGAAACCGTCTCTAATGATCATTTCAAAATAAATCTAATGTAAGTAAATTAGAAAATGTGGCTGACCTTAAAAATATTTACATAACTTCTGCTTTGGTTTCTTAGTTCTAAAATGATCCAGGCTCATTGTGGAAAAGCTACAGTAAGCATAGAGAAAACTATAGAAATCATGTACAGAGAGATTTATTGCAGAGCTAATGGAGTTTGCAGTCCCCCAAACAAATACTGTCTTTCATAACTAATTTGCAAGGTTCTAGAATTGTATAAGCCTCAGGCCTCACCAAACATGGATCAGCCTCTGAAATCCCCTCCATGCCTACTGCTCCTAGAGAGCCTCGCTTAGCATTGAGATCTGTGTGTCTCCTTCTGGGCCTTTCTCTCTCTCTGACACACATACACACAAACACACTCACATTCACACTGAGACACATACTCTCACACACACACATTTACACTGACACACATTCTCTATCTCATACACACACACTCACTTTCACACTCTTTCTCTGACACACATACAAACACACTCACATTCATGCTGTCTCTCTGACACACATACCCACACACACATTCACACTGACACACATACTCACACACACTCACATTTACACACTCTCTCTCTGACACACATACACACACATTCACACTGACATACTCTCTCACACACACACACTCACATTCACACTGACACACATACTCTCACACACACTCACATTCACACTAACACACATACTCTCACACACACACACTGACACGCATACTCTCACACACACACAGAGTCCCACTCTCTCTCTCTGACACACATACACACGCACACTGTTCTGTCAAATACTGTTTTCACTTAGTAACTCGTTGTGGATCCTCCTGTACCTCTTTCATTCACTTTAATGAACAAATAGTATTGTGTCCGTTCTTTCCACTTCTTCATGAAAAAGAAGCATTGTTTTCAAAGTGAGAAATGCCTCTCTGCTAATGATGAGGGGCCAAAAAGGCTTTTCTCTCCACTTCCTTCCTTCTCTTTTCATCCCCACCCCCACTCTCGTACACATACCTCTAACTCCCAGTTAAGACTTGCTTCCTTCATGGAAATGTGTGCTTTTTTGTAGTGGCCATCTACTTTAACCCCAAAAAGAAATTTAATGATGAGAATTTGAATCCCCTCCAGAAGCCTGATCCTCGTATTCTCTGTTTATCAGCCCCTAAGACTCATTTGCTCATGACTGAATTCCCTGCCTGTTCTGCTCACTTGTTTTCTGGATCCTTCCTTGTATGATGAAAACCTCACAGCCCTGTTGCCACCCTCTTGGTAACTAGTTCCCTGTCTTCTGGGGACTTGACTGGAACTTCTCTGTCTCTTTAAGATATTGTTTTCCCTATCTCTTCCTTGATAAAAATTTCTCATCTTCCTATACAGTTCCAAGCAAAGGAGAGCAGGCATCTGGCTGGTTCTTGTTTTGTTTTGTTTGCTTTGTGAAATGTAAGGTAAAGACATCTACAGAGAATGAGAGAGTAAAGGTGGAGTCCAGTGGTTAAAACAGGGGAAGATACCCAGGTGGCTCTAGCGGTAGAGAATCTGCCTGCAATTCAGGAGACGGGGGTTCGATCCCTCAGATGGGAAGATCCACTGGAGAAGGAAATGGCAACCCACTCCAGTATTCTTGCCTGGAAAAATTCTATGAGCAGAGGAGCCTGGCAGGCTACAGTCCATGGGGTGACAGAGAGTCAGACACAACTGAGTGCCTGAGCACACCCACAGGAAATGGCCACTGAGAGGCAGAGATGGGAGAGAGGGGCAAAGCTAAAGTGAGTTCCTGGGGAGCAGTGAGGACCGCTGTATAAGACCAGTCACTAACGAGTGTTTGGGCTCCTAAATGTTCAGTCTCTCCATCACTTCTTACCAGCTTAATTATCTTCAACTTTTAAATATTGAGACTTCATACTATTTTATGGGTAATGTTCTTTGTTCACCATTAAGTGTGATTTTATTTTACTTATTAACTTTTATTGAAGTGTACTTGATTTACAATCTTGTGTTAGTTTCAGGTATACAGCAAAGTTACATGTCTATATTCTTTTCAGGTTCTTTTCCATTATAGGTTATTACAAGATATTGAATATAGTTCCATGTGCTATATTGTAGGCCCTTCTTATTTATCTATTTTATATATAGCATTGTGTATCTATTAATCCCAAACTCCTAATTAATCCCTTCCTCCCTCCCCTCACATTACGAGCAATGTTCTAATTCACTCTTTCACATCCTAGCCAACGTCGATCATGACATCCAAGTTTTTCCAACCACTTGCCATACCACTCACAAGCTCTACCTTGATAAATCCATGGCCATTTCACATCTGACTTTTCACTTGTCCTTTCATTTGCATTTGATACTATCCACTAACTTTCTTAAAACGTCTTCCTCCATTGACATCTGTAAAAGCACCCTTCACACCCTCCCTTCCCCTCCGCTCTTTCCGTTTCACTCGCCGTCACCGGTCTCCCTTGTGTCACTGCCTGTGTTACACTAATGTCACCCAGGGATCGGTACGTAGTGGGTGGCTCACCAAACTTCAAAACACGTGCTGCTGGCTTCCGACACATACACTTACTAAACATGTAGTTCTTTTCTAGATTCATATTGACTTCACTCAGCATTTTCAAAGATGCACTCAGTATCTTTCCTGTTAAAACTGTTGTTTCTCCACTCTCCATTTCCCACTTCCCAAGACGCACCCATGTCCCACCACCCCACCCTCCTTTACCAGTTTCGCGTGCTGTGCTTTTTCACATGCTGTTTATCCTTCACGGAAACCCTTGCCTCCTTACCCCTTGCAGGAACTGTGTCTCCAACTGTGTTTTCATGTGAATTACTATGAAATCATAGTACCTCCCTCTTTAGTCTCATAGAGTTCTCTGGTCGCCTTTTGCACTGTCCTAAATAAATACCTTCTTTAAACCTCATTCATAGGCTTTATCACCTTGGTTTGGTAATCATTTATGCATAGTCTTCCCTACTAGTCACAGACTTCCTGAGGATAGAGTATGAAGTGTCACATGAATGTGTCTAAAGTCTCATAACACAGGTTTTTCTAGAAGGTACCCATGTTATACAACACATTTGGTTTCATGAACTATGAGAAAAGTAGACTTATAATCACCTTATCTCTAAGAATCCTTCACAAATAATCTCAAAGTCTACAGGAGGAATATTGAATACACACTTAAAAGCTCAGCTTCTCATCCTAAAGCTTTTGACTGGCAGTGATTGTCAGATGCCCACCTATCACTGCTGCTTCGAGATGTTAGCTATACCACTCCCAGGGCACTTTGTGGTACCACTCATGGTGACAAGTAAGCCTAATATGTGGATGTGCTCTCCAGAGCCCAGACAGAGCTAAACACTATGGGTCTCTCCATTGGAGACACCTATCTTTCCCAACTTTAGCTACACAAGCCCGCAGTACTACTTTACACATCCAGTGTTTGCCAGATAATATGTGTGACTGTCTTTTTTATTTTCATCCTTTTGCAAATGGGGAAACTGAGGTTCAGTGAAGCTAAGTACATTTCTCGTGGTTTCTGCTATAGCTAGTAAGAATTGCATTCTGGACCTAAACCCAGATCTGTCTGGGTTGCTCTATACATCCTGCTTTTAATTACCTCTTCCTCAAATAAGAATCATTTGAAGTGGCTGGGCCTGAGCTCAAGCTGTTACCAGGAACGATGCTGCTGTCAGAGCAACCCCTGCTTTCCTGTGTGCGGCATCACCCTTGCATCAGGCTGCAGGGCATTTACTCTCTCTCTGAGGATAAGTCTCCCAGGAACAATCCTCTTCATCTCCCAGACTTCTGGCATCTCCTTCTCAATTGTCATCTGAAGTATCTTCAAATATTTGATTCCTTAAGTAAACACACTTAATTTCCAGCTGAAATCTCTGCTGAATTACTGTTGACAACAGCACTCCACAGAAGGAAATCCTACATTCAAAATAAACAAAAATGTTTCCATTCTCACTTACATATTGATGGAACTGAAAAAAGTATAAGAAAAATTCTTTTGGAGTAAGATGAGGGTGGGTCAATGACAAACTGTGGAAGGCATCTCTCATTTTCCCACTGGATGGAGCAAGCGTAAGAACAGTAAGGGAGACTCCCTTTCCAGGAAGAAATGTATTTCATTATGACTTTATGAGATGGGTAAAATGCTTCAAATGGTTCAGAGAGCATAATCTTTTAAAAGATTAAGTAAGTTTCTAATCATAAAGAAATATGATTTAATTAGAAGTCCTGAGATATATGTCATGTTCCCTTTGTGGTCTACCTTGGCCAAAAATAAGAGGGAGAATTACTACAGAGAAAATGAGAAGTGAAGTGAAGTCTCTCAGTTGTGTCCGACTCTTTGCGACCCCATGGACTATAGCCTACCAGGCTCCTCTGTCCATGGGATTTTCCAGGTAAGAGTACTGGAGTGGGTTGCCATTTCCTTCTCCAGGGGATCTTTCCAACTCAGGGATCGAACCCAGGTCTCCCGCATTGTAGGCAGACGCTTTATCGTCTGAGCCACCAGGGAAGCCCATAGAAATGAGAAGACTAACTCATTGCTTTGAGGAAACAGAAAAACATTATTGATGAACATGAGGAACTCTATTAATATGAAAGCGGGTTTTAATATTCTGAGACAGTTGAAAGTAGAAAGTTGGTGAACAGAAGGCATTGAAAATCTTGTAGGCAAAGAACAAATCATTTTCTAAGTGAGAATAATACTCAGTTCCAAAGTGGACATTAAATGGAACTTACACTAAACTAAGACGTGGTCTTAATACAGTGACAAAATTAATATATGAAACTTAATTTATTACCCTGTAATTGTGTGTCTTCAAATACAAAAGGAAATGATAGAAGACTTGAGGTGTTTCCTTGAACAAACAAATATATTCCAGTAATGCTTGGAAACAAGAGTTCAACCTGGGATGGGAAGGAAAAGTGTTTGAATTTTAAGATCTACCAAAACCGAATTTGCTTAAGAGTGTTGTCATGTGTTTAGATTCTATTTTTCTTTTCTTATTTTAACTAAGACACAGCACTAAAAATTGGCTTTTAGTAACTTTGGTACCAGTTGAGGAGCGATTTCCCAGTAATCGGAGACAAATTCTAGCTCTGGACATTCTTCCTAAGGCTAAAAGTCTGGTAAAATGCTTTGAATGGCTCAGAGAGTATAATCTTTTAAAGTGTCCCAATATGAACTTATGATACTTTAAAAGATTATGAGAGAAAAACTTCTTGGAAACTACAGTAAGTTGACAAATGTTTTCTGTAACCACATTTGTTAGGAAAAAACATTAATTTCCCTTTCCTTGTTTCCTTTTTTCAAAAGTTAAGCTATTTCATTATCAAAATCTTTTTTTCTCATTTCTAAACTGGGATGAGATAAGAATAAAGTGAGTGAAAATGTGAAAGCATTTTGTAAATGTAGAGGGCTAAATTGCTCGCACACATGCATGCTTAGTGTCCAGCTGTTTGTGACCTGAAGGACTGTGGTCCACCAAGCTCCTCTGTCCATGGAATTTTATAGTCAAGAATACTGGAGTGGGTTGCCATCTCCTCCTCCAGGGCATCTTCCTGACTCAGGGATCAAACCCACATCTCCTGCATCTCCTATGTTTGCAGGCAGATTCTTTACCACTGAGCCACCTGGGAAACCAAAGGGATAAAACACAATTCTTGTGATGATGATGATAGTAAGATTAGCTTGAGCCTCAAAGTCTTATTTTTTCTCATAGAATTACTAGCTTCCTCTTTGAATCCCATTATTTAATTTTGAGTCATGGTAACTGTGGAATGTTTTGATCTCTTTTTTTCTGTTAGGAAAACTAAGTTGCATTGTTGTATGAGCAGCTGTTTACTATTCCCTGGGGAATGTCTGAATAGCTGGCTAGGGAAACAGCAAGTTCTTAGGCAGCAAGAAGGCCTGTCTCAACTCAGCTGCTGCACTTTGCGGTGTTTGAAGCTCACAGTAGGCAAGCTGGGTGAAGTCATTTAAACGAGCTATGTATCTTTCTCTTAGCTCCAAGTTCAGCTAGTAGTTTTTAGCTTTATAATTCTAAAGGTATAATCTTGAAACTAAACAGGTTGGTGGACAGAGAGACCAAGCTGTGTTTCCCAAGCTATCACCAGGCCTGATATATGACATATGACTCCTTCCATTCATTTTGAAGATTTTAAAAGCTTCCACTATACATAAATATCAGGTATATGTCCAGATAAGAAGATCTTCCTGTGTATGTTCACCTTGAACTCTATTTTTGTAATAAGGTACAACACCAGACACTGCAGGAAAACAGAGACACAAGTCTGTAAGCTAAGATCAAATTCTAAGACACAAGAATTAAAACTTTTTTAAAAGAAGAGGGACAAAGCTCTCCTCCCATTTGAGAGGCATCCATTTGTTGCACAGATGGCTATCTACAGGAGAGGAGAAATGGGGCAGTAAACTCGGGCTCCTCTTGTTTGATAAGTAAGAGATACTTTTGAGTAGGACACTTTCTTACTCAAAAGTTTTCTCTTCCATCTCTGGGAGGATCTGCCCAAGGTTCCTCAAGAGATGGGCTTAGAGAGCACTGGAAGATGCAGGGTGTCCTTTGGAAGCTGTGAGTGATGAGTG
This sequence comes from Ovis aries, assembly GCF_016772045.2. Taxonomy (NCBI): domain Eukaryota; kingdom Metazoa; phylum Chordata; class Mammalia; order Artiodactyla; family Bovidae; genus Ovis; species Ovis aries. The sequence continues at coordinate 4,565,461 of NC_056059.1, forward strand.
CAAAAGGATTCCTTCTGCCTCCGTGAAAATAATAATCCTAGAAGCTCCAATCCAGGCCACTTTGGCAGCCCCAGGAGGAGTGCAACAGCCCCAGGGCGTGTTGGTAAAGGAGGGCACCAAGCCTGGAAGGGAAGGGAGACATCTGGGTGGAAATTAGAATAGACGTTATCACTTCAACATTAAAAAAAACATAAGGTATCCAGGAGCCTGCAAAGAGAAGAAAAAGAATTCAGAGTCTCAGGGTTTCCACTGAACAGACTTCCGAAGCTAAAGGTATTATCTTCATCTTTGGAATCATTGTCTTCTCCTAGATTTAAATAACTTCAGCAATCACATTTGGAAAAAAAAAGATGTCTCTCTTGTTATGCAAAAGGAAGAATAACATCAGCCTCTTGATTCAGAAATGTGTAAATCTGTGACACTGCTAAAGGAAGCAGAATTCTTGGCTTGGAAGATTACCATGAACAAACACACTTGTTTAAGAGTTGTTTAGCAGATTACGTGTTCTTCATGTTCTAGATCTGTTCATTGGGTTGGCCAAAAATGTTGTGTGGGTTTTCTTTGTTGTTGTTGTTTTTTTTTTTTTTTTTTTAACAAGACCTTATCGAAACTAACATTTTGGCCAACGCAACAGCTTTCTGACAGAATGTGGGTCTCTCATAGGGACTTCCAAACCTAACCTGGGTTTGGAAATCCAATGCCTCAAAAGTCCTTTTTTTTCCCCCCTCAAGCAAGCTTTCCCATTTCTACTTTGATTAGAAACAATTTCTTTCATGGGTGTGGGGAAAGTACCAGCAAAATGGGCATTTTCAGCTCTCACTGAAAAAGGCTCATAGCATTCTAATATCTACCTTCTAGGTAAAATGCATCTTAAGACTCTTTTACCATTTTTGTACTTGTGAGGAGAGTGAGACTTGACCCACAAAGTGTATAAATATCTTGGGATTCTGGGATAAGCAGCAAAAAGTAGAATCATGTGTTCCTTTTTTCCCCCCCCAGTGAGGAAGATTTACTTTTTACAGTAAATTTTCCTTAAATCACTAAAGATCAGTTAGCAAATATCTGCAATTTTTTCAGGCTATCATATTGAAAGACTGTCTTTGAGTCAGGCTCATTTTCAGACAAAACAGTCCTGATCACTTATGTGTCCAGAAGTCATCACCATAGTCTCCCATTATTCCTACATCATCTTCATATGTACATCCCCTTTCTTAATTATTATATGTAACTATGGTTTTTGTTATTTAAAACTAGTATCAAAATCCATGACTTATTGAAATGTATTGTCTCAGGAAGAAAGTGATATCTTTCACCTGAGGTCTCCAGGCTAATCACTTGGTGATTATAAAGCGACACAGAAAGGATTTTATCATTAATGGAGCGGTCCCTCTAATCTTCAGATTTTATGTTCAAAAACCAGAAAATACATGAAAGACATGTCTGTTTTGATTATCTAGTACTAAACACATACCCAATTCACAGTCTATAACCTGTAAATATTTGAGTATATGAATGAAGTACATGTGAAGTCAACACATGTATGTTAAGTACAAGAAAAAAGTGATTTGCAAATATGCTGAGTGATCATGGATTAAAGTCCCTGCAGAACAGAGAACATTTTTTAAAAATTCAATTGCAGGCTTATAATATTCTAAGGCTAAATTTCTCTTTTCTGACTACCATTCATTGGCAATAGAAATTACTTTCTAAGCAAGTAGTGGTAGAAACTAGTAAGACTTTGTTTGGATATGATCTTAAAGGTCAATCTGGTTTATATATACCCCACAATAAAGCTCAATTCCCTCAAAAGTTTTCTGAATTGTATTTCTTATTGGCTCAAGCTCCTGCATCAAACAAAGTAAATTATGTTTTGTCCAGTGATTTTTTTTTAGCCATGTTATTCATGTCTCCTCACATAGGTAAAATGCTCTTTGTTGGGAATAAGCCAGTAGGGCTGAGTTCTGGTATGGGTTCAGCCACCCTCTCATCATATCTCTGAACTTCAATTTAATCCTTCTTAACATCAGAGAAGCTCAGGCTTCCCTGGTGTCTCAGATGGTAAAGAATCTGCCTGCAGTGCAGGAGACCCAAGTTCGATCCCTGGGTCGAGAAGATCCCCTGGAGAAGGGAAAGGCAACCCACTCCAGTATTCTTGCCTGGAGAATTCCATGGAAGTGGAGCTTGACGAGCTTTAGTCCATGGTATCGCAAAGAGTCAGACATGACTGAGCAAGTAATACTTCACTTCACTAACATCAAAGAGTAGCTATCATGGTCAACAAAAGAGTCCGAAATGCAGTACTTGGATGCAATCTCAAAAATGACAGAATGATCTCTGTTCGTCTCCAAGGCAAACCATTCAATATCACAGTTATCCAAGTCTATGCCCCAACCAGTAACGCTGAAGAAACTGAAGTTGAACAGTTTTATGAAGACCTACAAGATCTTTTAGAACTAACGCCCAAAAAAGATGTCCTTTTCGTTATAGGGGACTGGAATGCAAAAGTAGGAAGTCAAGAAACACCTGGAGTAACAGGCAAATTTGGCCTTGGAATGCGGAATGAGGCAGGGGAGACTAATAGAGTTTTGCCAAGAAAATGCACTGGTCATAACAAACACCCTCTTCCAACAACACAAGAGAAGACTCTACACATGGACATCACCAGGTGGTCAACACCGAAATCAGATTGATTATATTCTTTGCAGCCAAAGATGGAGAAGCTCTATACAGTCAACAAAAACAAGACTGGGAGCTGACTGTGGCTCAGATCATGAACTCCTTATTGCCAAATTCAGACTCAAATTGAAGAAAGTAGGGAAAACCGCTAGACCATTCAGGTATGACCTAAATCAAATCCCTTATGATTATACAGTGGAAGTGAGAAATAGAGTTAAGGGCCTCGATCTGACAGATAGAGTGCCTGATGAACTATGGAATGAGGTTCGTGACATTGTACAGGAGACAGGGATCAAGACCATACCCATGGGAAAGAAATGCAAAAAAGCAAAATGGCTGTCTAGGGAGGCCTTACAAATAGCTGTGAAAAGAAGAGAGGTGAAAAGCAAAGGAGAAAAGGGAGGATATAAGCATCTGAATGCAGAGTTCCAAAGAATAGCAAGGAGAGATAGGAAAGCCTTCTTCAGCAATCAATGCAAAGAAATAGAGGAAAACAACAGAATGGGAAAGACTAGAGATCTCTTCAAGAAAATTAGAGATATCAAGGGAACATTTCCTGCAAAGATGGGCTCGATAAAGGACAGAAATGGTCTGGACCTAACAGAAGCAGAAGATATTAAGAAGAGGTGGCAAGAATACACGGAAGAACTGTACGAAAAAGATCTTCATGACCCAGATAATCATGATGATGTGATCACTCATCTAGAGCCAGACATCTTGGAATGTGAAGTCAAGTGGGCCTTAGAAAGCATCACTACAAACGAAGCTAGTGGAGGTGATGGGATTCCAGTAGAGCTGTTTCAAATCCTGAAAGATGATGCTGTGAAAGTGCTGCACTCAATATGCCAGTAAATTTGGAAAACTCAGCAGTGGCCACAGGACTGGAAAATGTCAGTTTTCATTCCAACTCCAAAGAAAGCCAATGCCTAAGAATGCTCAAACTACCGCACAATTGCACTCATCTCACATGCTAGTAAAGTAATGCTCAAAATTTTCCAAGCCAGGCTTCAGCAATATGTGAACCGTAAACTCCCTGATGTTCAAGCTGGTTTTAGAAAAGGCAGAGGAACCAGAGATCAAATTGCCAACGTCCGCTGGATCATGGAAAAAGCAAGAGAATTCCAGAAAAACATCTATTTCTGCTTTATTGACTATGCCAAAGCCTTTGACTGCGTGGATCACAATAAACTGTGGAAGATTCTGAAAGAGATGGGAATACCAGACCACCTGCCCTGCCTCTTGAGAAACCTATATGCAGGTCAGGAAGCAACAGTTAGAACTGGACCTGGAACGACAGACAGATGGTGATTGCAGCCATGAAATTAAAAGACGCTTACTCCTTGGAAGGAAAGTTATGACCAACCTAGATAGCATATTCAAAAGCAGAGACATTACTTTGCCATCAAAGGTCCGTCTAGTCAAGGCTATGGTTTTTCCTGTGGTCATGTATGGATGTGAGAGTTGGACTGTGAAGCAAGCTTAGCACTGAAGAATTGATGCTTTTGACCTGTGGTGTTGGAGAAGACTCTTGAGAGTCCCTTGGACTGCAAGGAGATCCAACCAGTCCATTCTGAAGGAGATCGGTCCTGGGTATTCTTTGGAGGGAATGATGCTAAAGCTGAAACTCCAATACTTTGGCCACCTCATGCGAAGAGTTGACTGATTGGAAAAGACTCTGATGCTGGGAGAGATTGGGGGCAGGAGGAGAAGGGGACGACCCAGGATGAGATGGCTGGATGGCATCCCTGACTCGATGGACGTGAGTCTGAGTGAACTCTGGGAGTTGGTGATGGACAGGGAGGCCTGGCGTGCTGCGATTCATGGGGTCGCAAAGAGTTGGAACGACTGAGCAACTGAACTGAACTGAACATCAAAGATGCCTCTTCTGACAACTTTATAGCTCTATTATGCAGTTCAAATTGAAGCAGATAAAATATTGCAATCCATGGAACTCACATGTGCAAAATTGTAATTTTCTTTATTTTTTAAACTGTTTTGTTTCAATCTGGGACCCCACATCCCTCCTTTTGGAAAATAATTTAATCCAGTTGGCTGCAGGAAATCTCAGCCACTTTGGTGTTTGCTCAGACAGTTTCTATTTTCTGTGCAGTCCTACACAGGAATTCTCTCCTCCATCTTCTTGCCTTAGCAGCACCTACAATCTGTGAAGCAGATTTGTGAAGAAATCCGGCTGGAGCAGAGTTGCCAGATGTGGTAAATAAAAATATAGAATGTCAGCATGCGTGCTAAGTCGTGTCAGTCATGTCCAACTCTCTGCGGCCCCATGGACTGTAGCTCACCTGGGAGTCTCCTCTGTCCCTGGGGTTCTCTAGACAAGGACACTGAAGTGGGTTGCCATGCCCTCCTCCAGGGGATCTTCCCAACCCAGGCATCAAACCCAGGTCTCTTACGTCTCCTTCATTGACAGGTGGGTTCTTTATCACTAGCGCCACCTGGGAAGCCCATACGATATCTCAGTTCAGTTCAGTCACTCAGTCGTGTGCGACTCTTTGTGAGCCCATGAATCGCAGCACATCTAGTTAAGTTTAAATTTCGTAAAAACAACAAAATATTTCATGGGAAATACTTTTTAAAAAACTACTCTGCACCTAAAACTAAAATTTATCTGGCTGTCTTATGCTGTTTTGGCAACTTTAGGAGGAAAGCATCAAGTTGCAATAATCCATCATCTTACACGGCCATTAGCACCAGTATAATCTAATCCTTATGGTCTTTTCATTGGCTTACATCTTCACTGGCAATCACTGATGCTGCTAGGTCCCTCTTCTCATCTCTTGTCCCCAGATTCATGTGATAAATACTGCGTTTTTCTCAATCTGACAGCAAAGCATGCTTAAATCCACAGAACCCGAGTTAACCATTTTTATATCATTCTCAGGAATGCAGGAAATTTCTGACTGTGTTTTCACAACACTCTGGGGTTGAGGTGTCTGTCTAAGGAACCCCCCTACCTAGACAAAGTCCCAGCTGTGCTCCTTGAGGCTCTGCAGAAATTCTCTTCAAGACTTGCCCCTTCCCCAGGTTTAACTCAGGGGGTAAGGCCTCTCGGCCCTATGATGTTCAGTCTGGGCCGTTCGATAGATGATGGGTGAGTTCCTAGAAGAGTTGGGCTCAGTTTCCCCAAGAGGAGGCTCAACATTCAGGTTTTCCCTGATCCTTTCCCCATTCTTCCTCAGGGCCTTTATCTACTATGATCTACCTTTATCTACCATTCCCTGCGTGGGTGTGGGAGTGGGGAAGAGGTAAAGGACTAGGTTATACCATCTTTTCATCTTCCCTCTTTATCATTTATGCTATGATTTTATGCCTTGATTCTGTTTTCTCAAACATTTTGTTATGAAAACTTCAAATATATAGCCAACTTGAAAAGATTTTGTGATGTAACCTGTAGATTTCACCATTAAAAATCTCACTCTACTTGTATATCATGTATCTATCCATCTACCTACTGCTCATTTTGTCCATCAATCCATGTTGCTTTTTGAGACATTTCAAAATAAATTACACAAAAGGAATTAATCTTAAATTTTGTAAAGTTTATTGCTAGAAATACTAGCCTTGCAATTCAAAGCTTCAGTTTTCAGGATAGCCTCTGTTGAAGAGTCTGTTTTGAAATCCAAAGGCTGAATAGGGACTGTTTTTCCTTTTGCATTCAGTGACAAACTTGTTCAGCCCTGAGACAAAAGGTATTTCTCACTGAGCAAAAAAGGATTAGTTATGTGAAACAAAGAACCATGTACGTTTTGGGGGAATCACCAGTTAATATTTCAGGACATTAACTTATATAATAAAGCACTATACAAATGTAGGAAATATTAGTGAAAACCACACTTATACCTTTTAAAAAATCCCTCATAGCATGTATAATCATTGATATTATGTATCTATTAAATATTAACTATGATTAGGAGAAAAAAATTAAAGGGGTTTGTATGGAGAAAAGTTAATATTGATCATTTAAACAAAATAAAGGTGAAATATTTACCTATAAAATGAATAAAAATAAAATGTATTCAAACAGAACAGCTTTTTAAAAATGGGTAGATACTCCTCCTTGATCATTTCTTATTTGGAGACAAAATATATATCTTTGTTTATCCCTGTGGTCTTTCTCCTCTGGACTGTGTTTTAGGAAGTAGCAATGTTCTATGATTTCCTACTAAATAAAGATTTATACATAAACAGATATTTTAAAAATGTGTATGTCACTAGCCTGTGCTCTAAAGATACTGTTAGTTCCCAAGGCTAAAATGATATTGACTCTACCTTCAAGAAGCTTACAGCCTTGAGAGAGAAAGATACACAAAATGACGGTTTATGATAAGTGTAGATATTGATGCCTCACACAGCAACCTGGGATCACAAAGGAGGAGGTAACTAACTCCTCTGGCAAACCAGAGAAGCCTTCAAAGGGGCTGGTGGTCAGACTGGATCAGATGGGTTACTGCTTTGGGCAGTGTTGAGAAACCTTTAGACTGGAAGCTTCATAAAGTCTTCAGTTTCATAAAGACAGGAGAATAGTTGGCAAAGTCCAATTTGCCCGATGATGTAACTGAGATGCACTAAAAGCTAGAAGTGTGCAGTGGAAATAGACATATATGTACTGCATGGAAGAAGGGCTTTAGACTCCAAGCTGGAGAGAAACAAGCCTGTATCCCCCAAGAGGATGTGGAATTTGGGACATGCCTCTCAGGGGACACATCTAGTCCAAGCCCATGTCTGGGGGATGAAACAGAGGTCATTTACTAGTTTGGATGCCAAGAAGTTGACGTTCCTGATCCTGAGATCTTTTTTAAACTCTTGAGTAGGTACCTACTTCATCAACATTGCAGATTTAGTTTGGGATGGGGAGAAGGCTTTACATGTGTCTGAGCACTGCTTGGACTTGCACAGGTACTAAAATAGTTGGCACTATGTTAGGTTTAAGAAATATGGAATAAACACAGCAGAAAATAACAACATATAGGGTATGACATACAGTGCTATAGAAAAAAGATAGCAAGAAAGGGCTGAGATGGAGAGCAATTTTAAATAGGAGGCCAGGCAAGATCTCAATGAAGAGATGACATTGAAGTAATTACCCATTGAAGGGGAGGGGATGAGCCATGCAGTTATCTAAGAGAAAGACAGTTCTGAGCAGACAGAACAGGATGTGTACATGACAGGTTCACGGACCAGCGGCCTGGCCAGGACAGGATGGAGTAAACAAACAGGAGGATACTGAGAAAGAGGTCAAGGGAGCACAGGCAAGAGCAGCGAGGACGTTGCGGGCCACTGTAACGATAGAGCGTTCTGCTTTCACTCTGAGTGAAACAGGAAGCCACTGAAAGTTTCTCAGCAGAGGAGTGACATGAAAGGACATATTTTAAAGACTTGCAGTGGCTACTGGACTGAGAAAAGATGGGAAAGGAGCAAGAGTGGAAGCAAGGAAGCTGTTAGGTTACTGCAGTAATGCAGGTCATGTAGCTAGTACAGGGTGGACTAGGATTGATGCAGGGACAGGTATCAGTCACTACTTGATGCTCTTCTAAGAATTTTCATGTGAACAAAATCAGGAAGCAATTATTGACATTTCCATTTTGAAAATGTATAAAAAGGCATGTTTATTTCATTCTTTCCTTACACTGGGAAAACTCTCGGCTTTTGTGGCAACGTGTTGCTTTCCTTTCTGGATGTATTTTCAGAGATCTGAAAAAATATCCAGATGAATTGGGTAAAGCTGTGAGGAAAAAGATACCTCAAGGATGACTCCAAGATTCTTAGTCAAGGGCATGAAAGTTGTCACTGATTGTGATGGGGAAGACAAGTTTTGTGGGAGAAGATAAGGAAATAGCTTTCATACAAGTGGTGAAGGAGGTATCTATTAGGCATCCAAAAAAGGATGATGAGCAGGCCAATTAATATAGGTGTTTGGAGTTCAGAGTTACGGTTCATTCTACATGCCCCAGATGAACTGATTATAAGTAGTTTGATTACCATGAATTGGTAATATTTAGGATATTATTTTTGATAATATCTATTAAGTGGTATTAGAGTTGTCAATCTAACCCATTTAATACATAATGTGCATATCCAGGTTTATTTTTACTAAAAAGCCACTTTGATTATGTAATTCCTTTGCTCATGTAATTCCTTTGCTCAGAGGTCTTCAGTAGTGCCCCATGGTCTATGTAATAAAGTTAAAATTTCTTAGTCTAAAATTAAAAGCTTTTTCCAATTTGATCCAAATCAACTTTAGGCAGAGCACATGAGCCCCTCTCTAGTTACACTGCGCTTATGAGAATCCTTCATACTTAGGCTTGTCCATCTCTGTTTCCTTTAAGTTGCTCCCCTTAATGGTAGCATAGCTCAGTTCTCACCATCTATGAACATCCAATCCATCCTTCAAGGCCCAGCAAAAATTCCAACTCCTGCAATAACTATGAAAGCTCAGAATGAGCTCTCTCTGAAATTTTACAAGCATGCTTATATATATATATATATATATATATATATATGTTTCATTGGAAGTAGGAACTTTTATTTTTCCTTTGGAACCCACTTAGTGCCATGTGCATTGTAAGTGATATGTAAATGACTGATGAGCCCTATCCTTAAGGCCATATTATTATTAATATCTAAGCTCTTATATATGTTATTATGAACAGCAACCCTAGGAAGAAGACACCTTTACTATCCCTAGTTTACTATGTGGGATTTGAGACTTAAGGGCCTTAAGCATCATTCGCAAATTTATAAGCAGTGACTGGTAGAGCTGAAATATGAATCCAGATGGCTGCTTTCTAAGGGCAGATGTTTTAGTCACCACCAGATACTCTGTCTCCTAGTTAGACAGCTTAGAATAGGTAAGTACTGCTGCTTAGAGTGGGTGGCCTATCCCTTCTCCAGTGGATCTTCCCAACCCAGGAATAGAACTGGGGTGTCTTGCCTTGCAGGTGGATTCTTTACCAACTATACTATCCGGGAAGCCCACTTAGATAGCACATTCACTTAAAATCCATGCAAATAGATCCAGAAAGCAAAGGAAGTTTTTCCACCCCCATTCTAAAAGGATATTGAAGAAAAATCCATGTTTATTTCACCTACCAAAGAATCTCTCCAAGCATTTATAGAAATGTGATTTCTCTCAGACTAATTTTGAGGGAGTTATCATCAACTGGAATGACTGTTCCTGACCACTGACTCCTTGGTCCTTCATTTCACCATATTTCTGTATGTTTGTTATTTTCCTCTAGATATTAATATTATTTTAGTCACTTGAGAAATGAGAACTCCTCAGACTTGCTTTAGAAACATGGAGTGACATGTCCATTTCTCTGAAAGTTATTGCAGCTACTAAGGCTTCTCAGGGAACAAAGTTTGGCTAAAAGTCAGACACTGCAAGTATACAGCATATGTGAGGCAGTGGAGGTGAGGCGAAGAGAGCGTGTATAACAGAAAATATCCAGGGTATTCCTAGGACTGTACTAATGCACATTCTTTTGTTTCTCCCACCAAACTTGGGGCACTCCAGAAGAGTTATTATTTATTCATAAATCACCACATGGCTCTCTGAATCGAATAGAACATCCATTTGTTGTTAAACTGGCATGGCAGGAGAGGCAAAAAATAAAATAATGAAAAATGCAAAAATACAGGATTTCCATTCAGTAGAATCACTTACACCCTGATGGACTACAACAACGAATGTTCAACAGGATACCCATACAGCCAGGACCTACAGACAGCAATGCCTGGCAAGCAAGTGTTCTTTCTAACCACTTCTTTAGGTCAGTGCCACCAGATCCACTGGGTTATTCTTACTAAAAATGCAGATAAGGCTGAAGGGAACTTTGGCCGTATATAACTATGCTTTGAGTATGAGTGTATTTGGGAGGAGGGGTTGGGAGAGAAAATAATACATTTTTATGTTTGGTTTTTTTTTTTCCTGATGAGTGGATTTGACAGTTAATGAAGTGTCAGTCTCCAGGAAACCCCTGCTTATATTCCCTAAAATCAAATCACACGTGACTCGTTTTACCTTCAGAACTCTGAACAATTTGTTTCCCACTTGTACTTTTGGATATTGCCTTAAGGAATATCATTCTGTTTCACTCAAGTGTACCCCCTAAACAGACCAAGAAACCAGCAGAAAGTACACACACACACACACACACACACACACACACACACACACACGCGCGTGCATTCCGGATGGAGAGAGCCACAGATATCAGGGGTGTGGCCAGTTCAGGAAGCAGAGTGAATTAATTCAGTGTGGCAGGAACACAAGAAGCAGAGATGGAGAGCTAAAGATGAAGAGCCAAAGCAGACAAAGGAGAGTCAAATCCTAGCCACCCATTCATTCCCTTTTAAAGAGTTTGAATTTCAGGAGTTTTAGGGTTTATCCTACATATATGTTGATATTGAATGCTGCTGCTGCTAAGTCGCTTCAGTCGTGACCGACTCTGTGCGACCCCATAGACGGCAGCCCACCAGGCTCCCCCGTCCCTGGGATTCTCCAGGCAAGAACACTGGGGTGGGTTGCCATTTCCTTCTCCAGTGCATGAAAGTGAAAAGTGAAAGTGAAGTTGCTCAGTCGTGTCCGACTCCTCGCGACCCCATGGACTCCAGCCTCCCACTCTCCTCCATCCATGGGATTTTCCAGGCAAGAGTACTGGAGTGGGGTGCCATTGCCTTCTCCATGATATTGAATAGAGAGGTCTAAAGAAAACTGTTAACTAAGTAACTAAATTCTTTTCCCTTTCCTTTCTATTCCTGCCTCTCTCTTTGTTCCCTTTCCTCCAAGTCAAGAATGACATCTTCTGCTCCGTCAGGGCCCCTGTGTGTGGCTCAGAGCACCTGCTTTCCCTGCTTTTATCTGCACTACCTATCAAGTGCTCCATTACCTCAGTGCCCCGTAGAACTACAAGCCAACTCATTAAAGCTGAATGTTAGTGAAAAAGAAGATTTTACTTCCCTGGAGTTATGAAGACAATGCGGACCAACTACAGAAAAAACAGTCTTGAGACACCCAATAACTTTGTCATGAATTATTTTCTTTTCTAGTTCCCTAAGAATTAGTAGCTCTTACAGAATTATACATGACATTAAATTTCACACAGTTAAGCTGATACACATAAGACATTGCCAGAAAATCCGGCCCTTAGGAAAATAAGTACCCCGAGTTGTCAAAAAGTCAACAGTTACTTAATTGATCTGGGAAATACAGTGAAGTTATGGCAGTTGGGCTACTGAGGAAAGATTTGGTGTGCCTAGGCTAGTCTGTGGTAACTTCCTCCTCTAGTGAGAGAAACTGCCAGTAAAGGAAGAAAGGCAATTTACATACCATAGCAAGGCGATCTGCCTTGTGTGTTACTCACAGCTTGCCAGCTTGAGACATCCTGGGAAGCCCCTAGCTGGAAGAGAAGAAAAGTTATCGTCACAGTCGCTGTTAGCGTTATTCTGTGTAATTCACATACAGAGTCACTTCTGTACATTTTCAGCGAAAAATTGTTACTGTTGTTTTCTGCCACGAGTAAACTATTTTTGTAGTATTTTTTAAATTACGTATATTTTGCTCTCACTTTAAAACACATTTTCTTCTTTTTTTTTTTTCTTTCTGCTCTCCAAGCCTCCAGGAAAAACAGTTTCTGTGGCACATTTCTTACAGAGCTCAGCTAGAATGAGTGGTGCAGAAAGTCCTACGGATCATGCAGAGGTAAGAACACATTTCTGGGAGATGAATTCACCATATGTGGCATCAACAGTGTCGCTAATGGCTAATTATGCAATGACTATAAGAATAGCAATGTCTAGTTTGCTTTCTTTAGCTAAGATACGCTCTACATATTTCAACAATGCTATTCAATAAAGAAAAAATATCTAGGTGACTAGCTGCATTTTCTTTGACCCCTCTGAGCTACATTTCTTTTTTTTTTTTAACAAAGTGAGAAATAAAAGCCTATCCTTTCAGCTTTTCAATTCTATGTTTCACATTTTGCTCTTGACTTAAAAAAAAATTGGTTTAATGTAAAATTTAAGAGAATATTATATTGGTGTGCTTAGAAATAAAATCTATTACAGCAATAGAGTACCTGTCATAAAATACTTATATACATGCAATTAATATCACATTCTTTGCTCTGTTACTGTTTACTGCAACAGATACTAATTGAAAGTGTTTTCTTGAAGTATTTTTTAATGATAACTAAGATATAATAGGAAACAGACTCTTTCAGCCATTCAGGTTTTAATTTAGCAGTCCCAGAACTTGACTCTCTTAAAAGCTGATCTGGGCATTAGGGTAAATGAGAAAGCAAGGTCTGAATAATTTGCACATAGATTACATTTTATTGGGAGTAATTTTTCTTTAAATGAGCCCTTAGAAGGACCAGTGACCTAAAAATCTTTCTATGCCTTCATTAGCAAATAAGCAGCGCAGCAAAAACAAGTGAAAAGTTTCTCCAAAACTTTGTATTTGACTGTTTTGTTTCATTTTAATACACATCTATGTCAGATGCGTGGTGGTAAAATGTTGATTAATCTCCACAAAAATTCTTAGTGATATATTTATGACTTGTAAGTCATACCTATTGCTGTGCTTTATCTATCTTGCAGATTTAATATATTTACTAAATCATTTTATAAAAATTTGATAAAGAATTATTTAAAAATTACTTTTAAAAGAAAATCAAGTGTCAAAATAGTTCATAATTTTTCAGAGAAAATTATATATGGAAAAAATGCAATCTGATTACTCTCAATCTAAATTCTCAGAAGGCAGGGTCATACAAATATCTGTTAGTCACAGAATTTTTTTTGTCTTTGTCATAAATAGAAAAAAGACTTCTTGAGGACCCCAAATTCAAGTTCTAAACCATGGTGTGAAATGGAGGAACCTTGAACTTTAATACGAATCATGAAAATCAGTGGCATTTATTAAAAATAGAGGTGGGATGAATAGGTGGAGCAGAGAGAATTTTAAGACAATTCTACAAGACATTCTACAGGATCTTACAGTGATAGATACATGTCATTACAAATTCATCTACAGCCACAGAATGCACAACAGCAAGAGGGGATCGTAATGTAAACTGTGGGTTTGGGTGATAATGCTGTGTCAATGCAGGCTCATCTGTTAACAGACATACCACTCCGGTAGAGGATGCTGACAATGGGGAAAGCTACCCATGTGTTGGGGCAATAGCTATATGGGAAATCTCTCTACTCCCCACTCAGTTTTGCTGTGAGCCTAAAACTGCTGTAAAAAGTGAAGTCGATTAAAAAGAAGATAGAGTGCTATAGCTCCCTTTCAGAAAATCTGATCAGTGTTCTGGGTGCTGTATGTATAGCAAGCCCCCAGGTGAATGCACCCTAGTGGTGAGAGAACCGCTAGTCTAGAATCCAGCTTTTCTGCATCTCGGCTTTGCCAAGCCCAGCACATACTAAGTAGGGTTGCTTCACAGCATTTTCCAAATCAGCTATGACTAATTTTTAGTCTGTTCTGATCCAGGATAAGTTCTGTCCCTTAGAAGTCTTCCTAAAAACCAGAAATCTCAATTGCAGGACCCAACATACTTCTCCCCTGGAAACTGATATCACTTCTGGCACTGGGTCAAACCAGTTTGAGGTCAAGAAGCAGGTATAATCATCCTGATTTTTGTCAACCTAAGAAGAATGCCTCTTTTTAAATGCAGTCTTACTTACACATGTGTCTGAATAGGAAGTAACTAAGAAAACTAAGAACAGAGTCTACAGAGGTGTAAAAATCCATGGAACCCTAAAACACTGAGACCAAAGCTAGCAAAGATAGAAAAATAATTTTATAAATCATTTCTAATGAAAAAAGTCCTGGAACTTCCATGGAGACTATAAAACAACATTTCTTGTAACATTTCTGGCAAAGGCCATCATGTTTTGAAAATGTTTCTTATTGTTCATGAATACCCTTAAGCAATTTCTTGGTCCACAAATGGCAGATTTCCAGGTTACCCTCATCATCCAATTCATTGTATTACTTTATGATTCAGCCATGCAATGGTTTTAAGACTATTGAGTTAGAAAAGAGAAAACAGTACCATAGTGAACTTTGCTGGTGATCGCTTTAGACAGATGGTAGGCAGTTTCCAGAATTTTTGTGCTTGCTTTATTCTTAGAAATTAAAAAGTGATTAATTTTTCACCATGCCAATGATTTATTATTAACCTAGATCTGTCACCTAGCGGCTTTATACATAGGGCTGGTTAAAATTACACAACATGAGATGACCTATGCTCACCTCTCTAAGATAATCATATGATGGTCACTGAAGTAGTTAATGTATTATTATTGCTTCAGAATCAGTTTGTCTCCATGTAACATACTGTGTTAGTCTCCTTTTCTTGGTTCTATCATTCCTTTGACTTTTAGGGCCACTCCAAATCATGGGCATGTCTATATAAATGAATTCTTTTTTAAAATTTTACCAGGTACATACCTGACATGTATCTATGAAACTTACCTGATTTCTATATACATTATATTCTGTATTTTCATTTTGGGGGGAAAATGATTAAAATCCAAATTCATAAAATTCTAAATTCTTGCTTACCTCTTATATAGATACATTTGTAATTTATTCAATAATTGTCAAGGTCGTTAATTCATATAAAAGAGTTTCTAAAATATAAAGCTTTTTCATCAACAGTTCTCTATGGAGATGATAATATTTTAGCAAAATTTTTATAAATTACAACATGAGAGCTTGTGAAAGGCAGCATTTCTCCTGTTTATTTGATAGACTATTCTGCTTTGCTCTTTTTTTTTTTTTAAGTGTGCTCAATCGTCAAGAAGAAAGAACTTAAATTCTCTTGAACAAAAGATAAGATGTCTGGAAAAGCAGAGAAAAGAGGTAATTTTGCAATATTAGTTGGAGCAACATGGGCCATGAATTAATGCTGAGAATGAGAGGCACCTAGAGCCTCTTCTTTTTGTTGCTGGTTGCAGTGCGTACCTTCAGGGTAACCGACTGCATTGTACTGAGAGCAAATGCTTCTTTCTTACTCACCTACACATCTCTCACTCAGTCTCTCAATGCTTGCGCAAATGAGTAAAAATGACAAACCCATGAATTCAATCATTATAATTTAATTTTTTAATTAGATGTTTCTTCCACATGGGCCAGGTGAGTTTATCATCTGGGCTGTTAATGCTCTGCAATCTGACACACCTTGAAACTCAAATTGTCAAAGGCTTTATTGTATAGTTGACTTGGGTACTGTGACATCATGAGTTGGCATCCGACCCACAGGGGTTAAGGAGCACTATCACAAAAGAAGTTTGTTTTAAAACGTCATTGGGTATGTAATGGATATTCTTTTGAGTTCTGTTTTTCTGAGTTAATGAATATTAGAACTTCTTTATTCTCCTTGCCAGAGGAAGAGGTACAAAACTAACCCTTCTGGCACCACATTGTCAATCTGGTACTTCCTTTTCTAAGTCACTTTCTACATTACAGCCTTTCTGTCTTCTTCCGTGTCCTCCACCCTTCTTTGATACTGCGTAAAATAGTGTGCTCTTCTGGGCAAGTACTGAACTTCAGCAAAGTGATGGTACCAGAGCACAGAAATGTTAGTCCCTAAAATGACAGCAACTCAGGGATCTTTATAAAATAATACTATATAGTCTTATTCTAAAAAGTCACAGCTATTTCTAGCATCAGAGTTACCTAGCTACTGCCACTCTGTATTAGGTATTTTGTTTTGTAACTAAGAAAATTTTGTTACCTTTTTAGTCATTATATCTATCTTCTCCATGTCTGTCCTATATTTATAGCTGTTGGAATTTCTTTTAATGTGGAAAGCTGTAGACTTCTTGACTAGAAAACTAAAAAGAGGTCATAGTGTTTTTCTTTTCATCTATTTAGCACATAGTTTTGAAGTTTGAAACAAAAGTTTCAAATTGTTTGCAGCCTAAATTGCATCTAAAATTGTCTTATGACAAAACTATTATTCCTCAAATAATCTAAGCTTTCAAAAAAGTGATATTATCTATTAGTTGAGTATATTATACAAATCATGTACTGATTTTTTTTAAAAAACACATTATTGCAAGCAAATGATTATCAGCTAATGAGACTTGGAATTTTTAATACAAATTCTGCCTTTAAAAGCTATAAGAAATATTACATTATAATAGTCAAGATAAGCACATAGAAAAATATGGAAAGATTTGAAAAAATACTTCAAATATGAATAAATATTACAGAAAACCACTAATGCAATCTGTATCAGGTTCTAGTTGGATTGAACAAAGAAGATGAAAATTCAGATAAGTATCCAAAGTTAAAAGTTTCTAATAAATTGTTCGGCTGACTAGTCAAGATATACCTAAGATGTACTAGTTTTTCCTATGTGAGCCAATTATGAAAGGTGAATGTGTTAACTCATCCCAGATCTACCAGAACTTGGTGGAAAGAATAGTGTCTTCACCAATGACTTCCAAAATCTTACCTCAAAAAGTGATTTCATTTTGACTAAATTTCCAACTGGGCAGAATCCTTTGTTGATTTACCAAATTCTAATAATTTCAGCTCCTGGAAGTTAACCAGCAATGGGATCAGCAATTTAGAAGCATGAAAGAGTTATATGAAAGAAAGGTAAACACCTCTTTGTTTGGTATTTGCTTTAAATCAATAATCTGAGTGAGCCAAGTATGTGAAGATTTTCATTGATTTCAACTACAGGAAATTTGTGAATAGCCAGCCATCTGTTGAAAAATGATAAGGGGGAGGGTGCTGAGTGTATTACTGGCCTCATGGTACTGAAGATTAATGAAGGAAGCGAAGGTGTCAGTGAATTGTCTTGAGAATGTAAAAATAAAGATACTAAAAATAGCCTCCAGCAATATCTCTAAGTTCTTATGCACATTTATCATAGCTCACAAAGCATCCTGGCTCTGTTACTAGCAGCCATAAAAGCACAAAGTTATATGTGAGGTGAGAGATGGCTTAAAGTTCATACTGTTTTATACAAGGCTGGTTCTCTAATTCTTTATAGCATAAGCTGTTGCCCACAGATAAGGAAAGAATGCTAACAGTGAATGAGGGAAAATGGGGCAAACCCTCTTCTCTCTAAAGCATGTTCGACAAGAAACTTTTGTTTTGGTGAGAAATAATCTTTTTTTTTGGGGGGGGGGAAATATTTAAAGAGGAAAAGTCAATTTATTGTTCAAAATCATTTCATGTTTCAAAAGAGAGAGAAGAAAAAGCAAACTCCCTAAATAATTCAAAATTAAGAAATTTGACCATGAGTGAGAAATACAGCAGAATTGCTCTTTTCTTCCCCATTTTGATACTCAAAATATTACATTTAGAAAAAGTAGGATAGTTTTCACTACATCAGGCCATGGCCAAGCCACTTTATATATTAAAATTCAGAGGGGCATCTTTTGAGTCTCCAAATTTTAAATCACATGATCCCAGAGAAAACGTTTAGTTATCTTCCCAAAGGGCTTGCAGCTGCGTGAAGACCCAGGGTTAAAAATGGTCACACTGCCCATCTTTGATGAAGTGCTTGTTCCTAAGGCTTCTCTCCCTGGGCCCCTGTCACCCAGACACCTAATTTGGAATTTAATAGCAGGTCAAGAGGCTTAGCACGCACTGCACAGCAGGTCAAGTGCTGCAGGTTATTGAGGAGTAAAGGCCTTATCTGTTTTCCTGCAATGTAAGCATATTCACTGATCTCCATCCTTCGCTGCCCTCTTCAGATCAGGCAAGGCACACCTTGCCAGTTGAAAATAGAATGACAAGCCTGGATGGCTCCCGTAAAGTCTAAGGGTTTATTCCCTCCAAAGGGGTGCGGTCTGGAGAAAGGAGCCTACAAGCTGTTTTGGTGTTTGCTTTTTTCTCTTGCAGAGGAAGTATTTTTTAAAAAGCAAAAGACCTGATCTTGGTTTGGGACAGTGGGAAGAAGAGCCCCTCCCTAGGGGATGCCCAGGAGTGAGCCAGTTCTGTCCCCGGGTGTTGGGTTGGGAAAAATACAGGGGTTGGTGGGCTTCGGACTTGGTGTCTGCAGCTGTCTGTGAACCACTCCTGCAGGTCGCAGAGCTGAAATCGAAACTGGATTCCGCAGAAAGATTCCTGGGAACACTGGAGAAGGAGCGGCTGCAGAGCCCGAGGGAGAGCTGCCCAACGCGCCGCTGGACCAGTGAGCCGCTGCGGCTTGCGGAGGTGGGAGGGGCTCGGGAGCGAATCCCCGCCCGCGATGGGCCAGGCTGTACAGGTTACCCGAGGGCCCAAACCAGGGGCCAGGTCTCTAGAATCAGAAGGCAGGAGGCTGCCTATTCGCTTCCTCCTTTGCCGTTCAGCGGGCTCCATCCGCAGGGAGAACCAAGCCACAGATTTGGGGGTGTTTTTCTAGGGCATTGCAGCCTAGGAAAAAATTCATTTTGCTTTTTTGCTTTTACTCATACTGATTTATTTTTACTGCTATTGTTGATAATATGACAAATCTTTGTACAGCTGCTTTTCAGCTTACAAGAAGCTTTACAAATAAGTATGACTTTTGTCACCCTAAAAAGATAACATTTTTGAAAAGTATCTCATCCTCCTTATCTCATTTAACATTCTCTGCCCATTTGTGAGGAAAATCTTACCTTTGTCATTTTAGAGATGAGAAGGCTGAGGTGTAGAGTTTAGACGGCTTGTCAATGTCTGTAAGTAGCACATGGGAAAATGGGACTTGAACCCAGTCTCCAGATTGGAAGGGTCCTTTAATCCTCCTGAGAACTAGAAAGTGGCATTGAGATGATGCCTTTTCTTAATGTGGACTCCTGGTTTTACTTTTAGTTATGGGACTTTACAGTTATGGGACTATGAACAAAGCTAGTAAAGATGATGGAATTCCAGTTGAGCTGTTTCAAATCTGAAAGATGATGCTGTGAAAGTGCTGCACTCAATAAGCCAGCAAATTTGGAAAGTGCAGCAGTGGCCACAGGACTGGAAAAGGTCAGTTTTCATTCCAATCCCAAAGAAAGGCAATGCCAAAGAATGCTCAAACTTCCGCACAATTGCACTCATCTCACACGCTAGTAAAGTAACACTCAAAATTCTCCAAGCCAGGCTTCAGCAATACGTGAACTGTGAATTTTCAGATGTCCAAGCTGGTTTTAGAAAAGGCCAGGGAACCAGAGATCAAATTGCCAACATCCGCTGGGTCATCAAGAAAGCAAGAGAGTCTCAGAAAAACATCTATTTCTGCTTTATTGACTATGCTGAAGCTTTTGACTGTGTGGATCACAACAAACTGTGGAAAATTCTTCAAGAGATGGAAACACCAGACCACCTGATCTGCCTCCTGAGAAACCTGTGTGCAGGTCAAGGAGCATCAGTTAGAACTGGACATGGAACAACAGACTGGTTCCAAATTGAGAAAGGAGTACTTCAAGGCTGTCAGGCTGCTTATTTAACTTACACACAGAGTACATCATACAACATGCCAGGCTGGATGAAGCACAAGCTGGAATCAGGATTGCCAGGAGAAATATCAATAACTTCAAATACACAGATGACACCACCCTTATGACAGAAAGCAAAGAAGAACTAAAGAGCCTCTTGATGAAAGTAAAAGAGGAGAGTGAAAAATTTGGATTCAAACTCAACATTCAGAACTGTAAGATCATGGCATCCAGTCTATCGCTTCAGGGCAAATAGATGGGGGAAACAAAGGAAACAGTGAGAGACTTTATTTTGGGGGACTCTGAAATCACTGCAGATGGTGACTGCAACCATGAAATTAAAAGACACTTGCTCCTTGGAAGAAAAGCTATGACCAACCTAGACAGCATATTAAAGAGCAGACACATATCCTCCCTTTTGAAGCTCCCTCCCATCTCCCTCCCCATCCCACCCCTCTGATTAATGTTGAGGTTTGACAGAAAACAGCAAAATTCTGTAAAGCAATTATCCTTCAATAAAAAATAAATTAAATTTTTTAAAAAGCAGAGATATTACTTTGCTGACAAAGGTCAGTCCACTCAGAGTTTTTCCAGTAATAATGTATGGATGTGAGAGTAGGACTATAAAGAAAGCTGAGCATCAAAGAATTGATGCTTTTGAACTGTAGTGTTGGAGAAGACTCTTGAGAGTCCCTTGGACTGCAAGGAGATCCAACCAGTCAATCCTAAAGGAAATTAGTCCTGAATCTTCATTGGAAGGACTGATGCTGAAGCTGAAACTCCAATACTTTGGCCACCTGATGTGAAGAACTGACTCATTTGAATACTCCCTGATGCTGGGAAAAATTGAAGGCAGAAGGAGAAGGGGACAACAGAGGATAAGATGGTTGGATGGACTATCACCGACTCAATGGACATGAGTTTGGGCAAGCTCTGGGAGTTGATGATGGACAGGGAGGCCTGATGTGCTGCAGTCCATGGGGTCGCAAACAGTCAGACATGACTGAGCGACTAAATTTCACTGAACTGATGGGACTTCATGGATATTGTAGGAAAAGGGCAGAGGTCCTTGAGCTCTAATGGCCTCTCATTTTTTCAGACAGGAAAAAGAAGAAGAATGCTAATTTTCTCAGGTGAAGTCTTGTGACTGATATTGTGATGAAGTGGTTGTGTTTTACAACATGTACCAGTCTTAAAGCAGTTTCACAAATTAGTACATGACAACATCTGTTCAGATTTCCCACCTTGCTAAGGATATCTTTGGCAGTGTCCAAAGAAAGCAAAGTTTAGCAGTTCCCTTTCTGCCATGTAAAAGTTCCTTTCTGTTCCGTCTATACCTAGCTGAGGAATCATGGTTGGTTTTTTCCCTATGCCATTTGGATCATTTTCTAGTTGAAATAATTTTCTCTTAAGCTATGCTAAATTAGAAAAAGATTGGTGAATTTTCTAGGTGTACATATAGGTCTATTCTGGTTAAACAAAGGCAAATAGAAGAAATATTTTCACTTTTTAAAGAAAACAACTCACCTAAAGTTGATTTCTTAAATCATTATTTGGGGAAATAATAGCTATTAAAACAATATACTTTAACATATAGATTTACCTAAACTCTAGAATATTTATTTTACTAGGTTAAAATTTTCTTCTCATTGAGAATCCAATTCACTCAACAAAATGTTTACTGCCCAGAATATAAAATTAAGAGATAGGAGACAGCTGTTGTTTGAATCCAGAACCTGTGTCTAAGCCACCAGTCTTGCTTCAGGTACTTAAAACACTGGATCGCTTGAAGGTGATCTGAAAAGTGGAGGAGTGGTGGCCATTGGACCAGCCCATCTCTACATTTTAAAAGTAATCATCACAAAAATACAGCGCTCTGAGTAATTATCTGTGGTGTAGGGTCTTATTGCCTGAGGTTTTATCCTTTATCCTCTTCTGTCTCTCTCCAGGCCAGAATGAAGCAGGGCTTTGAGACATTGGTATTTTTTGTTGCAGTGACACTTTTTGCATTTTAGAACTTCCAATTATTTTTTAGTGAATCAGGCTTTCGTCACCACCTTAAAACAGTGCATAGGAAATAGCTTATTCTGCAGACTCATTTGATCCTTAAAAGTGAGGAGTGGGGATTTTGACATCTTGTTCTGGGGTCACAAAACTCAGTAGCAGTAAGGATAACATAAAGATTTCTTCTATCCTAATCCTGACTTCCACTCAGAGTTGTTGTTGTTTAGTTGCTAAGTCACATTTGACCCTTTTAGGATCCCATGGACTGTATCCTGCCAGGCTCCTCTGTCCATGGGATTTCCCAGGCAAGAATACTGAAGTGGGTTGCCATTTCCTTCTCTAGTCAACATTCCTGATCCAGGGATCAAACCCGCAGCCCCTGCATTCACAGGCAGGTTCTTACAGATGAACCATGAGGGAAGCCCACCCAGAGACTATTACTCAAGTGGGATGTTAAGTGAAAAATCTAGTAGGTCTTGTTTTGTTTTGTTTTAATTTCAGTAGTAGTCCTACAAAATCATCTCATCTGAATTTTTTTGATTTGGAATTTGTTTTCTTGCTTTCTATTCCAGAAGGAAAAGGAGAGCCTAAATGGAGAATTACATGAATTGAAGATAGAGAATAACCTTTTGAAGGAGAAAAATGCTCTCATAAACCACAAGAAGCAACATTATGAATGTGAAATAAAACGCCTCAATAAGGTATCACGCCAGATGAAGCTGGAGAGGTCAAATGTGAGGTTTCTGTATAAAGAGTACATTCTGAGCTGAAACTCACAGCAGAATCCACTCACACTGCAATGCAGCTCACAGGCTTGGGGGGCTCGCACAAAAGGTCTCTGTAATTTTATACATCTCTCCTATATTCCTCATTCAGCTGTACTTGGCTAAGGATTTTTGGGGGAATTCGTGTCTCTGCAAAGACTGTCATGAAAAAGATAAGGAGATATTATAAAAGAGAGTAAGACTTTCTTTTTTGGTAGTTCAAAGAACCACATAAAGCAAGTGGGTGTTTGTGAAGAGTAGTGTATGTCTTGGTCAACCACAAAAGTTTCCTGAGGAAACAGACTGCACTCAAAAATCATCACTGTGGAGCTGCTGGATGTGAAGCAGGCTATATGGAAACAGGCTAAATGCCAAATCCAAGAACGGTGGCCTTTCCGAGAAAAAGCCTTTTAGCGGGGAGAGTGGGGATAGATCTATTAAAAAAATGCTGGTGATTTTAATGCCTTCGCTCCAACTTAACTATTCAGAGGGGCCACCTTTGAATTGCTGCGAAAGAATGACTTGTGAATGAGTGTGTCTGTGTGTTGTTTCATGAACTGAACCTTAATTTTCTGTGGGAAGGGATTGCTGACTTATTCAGAAGAAAAAAAAATTAAACCCTTTGCTGTTGACTTTTTCATACATGGGCCATAGAAACACCTGTAGGAGTTGAAATATTCATCTCTCAAGCTAGGTATTTCTTGGCCAAAGTAACAGAAATTGTCTTCTAAAGTGAGTAGGTGATTGGCCTTAAACACGTGCTCAGTGCTTGCATTTTGGACTGTGTGCCATCCTGTAGTTAACTAGTTTCCAGAGGTAGAACTTAAAGATTCCCAGAGTGTTAATGATGTGCCTGTACAGTGGATAGGATGCTTTACAAATGCGATGCTGTATTTGATCTATTTATGAGGCAAGCTATTATTCAGGATAAAGTAAGAAATTGGAGGTTGATTTCATAAACACTGTACTTCTCTATCCTTTAAGAGAGAAAATCAATGTTCAGAGACACAGATTAAGGGCGAATGGATTTTATCTCTTATTCTCTGCTGGAAATTCTCTGCAAATGAATGAGAGGAACTGACATTAATTGAGATTATACTTGAAATTTCTCCCACTTTTGTTATGTCGTTGCTTATTAGTTCTCTTCTCTGTTTCTCTAAATGCGGACATAAGGATATAAAGCCTGTATAAATTATAACAGTCAAAAACTCTGTTTTTAACTCAAGAAGCTCATATATAACCTTAATTTATGTGTATCTGCTTTTATAGTCAACAGAAAAAAAACTTTTAATAAGTAAAAACTTAATAGCTCATGATTATAATCCTGAAATCTCAATGAGAAAAATTAATTTGAGTAAAATTCAGAGCTTGGTACAAATGTCATCTTCTCAAAGTGGATTTTTCTGGTTATCCTCACTAAAATTACATACTACACCTCTAAAATTTCCTGTTTTAATTTTTCCTTGGTATTCACTGCTATTTAATACATGCAAAATGTGCCATGTTTATTACCATTTTTGCTTTCTATCTCCCAGTCTTGATTATAAGCTCCATGTGGGCAGGATTTTTGCAGGGCAGACATCTCTGCTAGGCATGGTAGACCCAGTGTTGAGTACTCACAATACTTTTAGTGGCCCATTGAGATGCTTAATTTCTCTTAAGGTGAGAGGAAATAAACTGAAAGTTTTAGGTCAAAAAAAACATTTCATATGAATATTAACATATTCATCTTTGTAAGAATGCAATTATATACATTTACTATCAGTACATATTTGTTTGAAGGAGGAGACGCACAGGACAATATTCATAACAGGGCCCTGAGTGTCTCTCTTTTGTTCACTGCTGTATTCGAAGTGCCTGGAACAGGGCCTTGCTCATAATATGTTCTTAAATATTTGTTGACTGGATGAATTAACTAATGTAATTTACTGATAATGTAATACATTCAATAGCCAATTGTGATCGTGACATTTATGCTTTAATAGGCATAATGCTTTACTCTTACATATGAGCAGTAAGAAAAAATGAAAGTGTACTTCAAACAAGAAGAGATTTCATCCCCCACATCTATACCTTCAACTGTCACTTTTAAAACACAGATAAAAAGTAATGAGCTATAAAAAGATTTTTTTCTCTTTTTTTTCATTTAGTACAAAGAGATTTTTTTTCTCATTTAGTGTCTAATGAAATGTAAGAAATTATTCTTTTATACTGTAGATTTTTCTTTTCTCTTTTACCACTGTAATAAATAGAAGTTACTCAAAAATGATGATTTGGGTAGCTAATTGTACACACCATTCATCACAGGATGAAATTTGGGGGCCACCCTGCTTGCTCAAACTTACTGCCTGCTGACCCAGTCTCTCAGCAGAAATTCACAGCATATCAGCTTAGCAATTAGCAGATGGTTTTCAGAAGTTCACACAATTACATGTACTCAGTTCTACTTTTTTGCTTTGAAGGAGATACCTAAGGGTATTGTTTTCATAAAGTTCTGGGCAAGAGAATCCAGATGTTTAATCTAAGCGAGAAAAATTACCTGGGGCTGGTCAACCAGTGCCACCCATGGGCAGAAGTGACGTGTCTGCATCTCACCATCAGTGTGTCTCGTATATCTTATCTGTGCTGATAGTAAACTGCTGTTCTAGAATAGGTTACAGGTGTTTGTTCAGGGAAGTTGGAAAACCCCAAGATGAAATAAATATCTGCTAAACTCACCTTTCATTTATGATTCATTTGCAAAATTTCTAGAAGTCTGAATAGGTAGATCAGGAAATTCAAATATTACAAGACCCACAAAAAGTCTATTTATAGCTGTAGGATATGGAGCCAGCATATTTGATTGCCTTGACTCACTTCATTCACCCCACCTAGATTCTGATGCTACTAACATGTTTTTTTTTTAAATATACCTATCATGATAATTCCTAGAACTATATAGATTAGCAATACATTCTAACAAAATACAAATTATTAAAAAACTTCTGTTGTTTTAAGAATTCCTGGAGGAAGGAATAAGTTCTTGTTTTTCTCACAACCTCCTGAAAAAATGGTATTTATATCAGGCTAGACAGCATCCATAGTCTAGTCTTAACTATACACACATTTAACACCATAAACTTACTTTACTTTTCTAACCTTACAGCCATATTACATAGTAATGCAGGGAAGTGAGTTACTAGTAGAGTCATCAAATGAACATCACTGAAGCAACTAATGAGATACCGAGGAATTAAAGTCTTGTAGCTTTGGAAGTGAACTTTTCCTATTTGCATAGAGGACTCATTCAATAAGGAGCAAGTAGTTGTATTGTGTGCGGGCTTGGATACCACAAGATGAGGTATGTTCTGTCACCATTTTTGGCAGCCATTTTATTTAACTTGTCACAAGCCAAAGGTCTTCAGAAGAGAGACAGTATCTTTTATATAATCTGACCAAGTGTAGTATATGTCAGAGTACATGGATTTATGATTAAGGATGATGATCTGGGTGGCAAATCTAAGAGTCTCTTATTTCTTCCACTCCTTCACTCCATGGTGAAAACACCGAATTGTACTGAATGTCAAGAAGGCAGAGCACTCTCTCCACCTTGTGGGCTGCCCTGGTGGCTCAGTGGCAAAGAATCCATCTGGCCAGTGCAGGAGACGTGGTTTGATCCCTGGGTCAGGGAGATCCTCTGGAGAAGCAAATGGCAACCAACCCCAGTATTCTTGCCCAGGAAATCCCATGAGTGAGAAACTTGGCAGGCCACAGTGCATGGGGTCACAAAGAGTCAGACACGTCTTAGCGACTAAACAACTCTCTACCCTGTGGTGGGTTAATGGATGTTTTATTGGAGAATAAATATAACTGTAGCTAGGCCAGGGCACGGTATGCTGAAGGAGAGCAGAGCAGAACAGTGCCGGATCTAATGGTAACAAATCTGCATGAATTCCCGCCTCTCCTGTAGGAGACATGGTTATATAGCAGAAACACATTACTCAGAATGCCATCCGAGACCATCAGCTGCAGCTTTTGAGGAGTGCAGACTTTCAGTTCCTACCCCCACATGTACTGATTCAGGATGCTTGGGGACAATGCCCAGGGATGGGCATATTTGCTGCCTCTCCAGGTGATTCTGATGCTTCCTAAAGTTTGAGCTTTATTGATGGAGCATATATTTGACTGAAGCAGAGACTCTAGAGAAAGACTATGTATCTGTTTTCCAACTATGATTAGTCAGGTGGGAGGGAGGGTCTGTAATATTAAAAACCTTCTTAAGTCACAATGAGAGTTGAATAACATAAGCACCATCATGGAGAAAAGACAGAGATTCTGGAAAAAAATGCATATATGCTAGAAAATCAGAATAACATTATTTAGTGAGGCCTTTAAAAATGAACTTCTACCTTGTGAGTGCATTTGAAACGATTGTAATAATTGCAGAGAAATACATATGTGGCAACTCTTAGGTCAACAGTGTGCTTATCTTATAATACAGGCTCTGCAGGATGCCTTGAAACTGGAGTGTTCTTCATCTCCTGAGGACCCTTTGGGGAAGTCTGAAATGGAGTGCAGCCATGAGGAGATGCGAACAGAAATGGAAGTTCTCAAACAGCAGGTGAGAAGTTGAAAGTGGAGCAATCTTGAGGAGAACTTAGGGCCTGTTGTTCATGTGCTGCTTTAGACATTTCTAGAAGTCCTGCTTTTCACTTTGTGTCAAAGGGTTTTGCATGTATCTAATTATAATTACCTAATTTTAAAGCTTTATGGGGAAATTTAGATCAACTAGTCCAACTCTGACACTTTATAAAAGAGAAAATTGAATTTCAGATGGGTCGAGTGGCTTGCCCAAGAGCACACAACTTAAAAGAAGGGCATGCTAATTAACCTTTTAGTGAAATTCTATTAGCACTGGTTCCAGAGATTTTCACACAGACACAATTTATTTCGAAGACACTATTAACCTAAACTCTGGACCTTTTCAGAAAATGGTAGCAGCTGGGCTGCTTCTCTGTAGCTTCAGACCTTCCAGGCTTTGCAACAATGAGGGCAGTTTTAAAGGGAATACTCTGCGCTGATCAGAGGAGGCACATCTGTTTATCTACTCCCACGTATGGATGGCACTGCCTAGGAATTTACTGACGAGTTATGGCTTCCTCCTTCCCACCCAGCCTGCTTCACTCACTGTTGCCAAGTACACAGCAAGAGTCAAGGATGCTCTAATAAGCTCTTGCATGCATCAGCGGCACGGGGCTATGGGACATAGCACTGCCTAAACTACCGGAGCCTAAATTCCATTCATATAGCTGGAACTGGCTTAGCCACAGGGCCACTCGAGCATATCACATCTCTTTTCCTATGAGAAGTGAAATGAACTAGCATAGGTAAAGGGCTGGAACAGTTCAAGGTGATATTGAGAAATACAGGAATTCCAATCCTCGAAGCACACATGGTTGGTGATATGTTAACAATGGCAGGTTGCAGGGCAGGATGTCACAGAACAAAGAATGTATATGTAGGATTTTCTGATGTCCCTGGGAGTAGCTTGTTGGCTGTTTTGCTCCGAGCAAGTGCCAATTACAAGGAATCTTGATGCAATACACAGAAGAATTGAGCAACTGTGATATTGTTATTTACATTACTCTTATTACTTCATAGAATGTAACTATTTATAAATCTAAAATATCCAGAGCATTTGACGTAAAATTGGATCTTTTTCTTCTATCAACTCCATTTGAACAATCTGCTTCATTACATTCAGGATCAAATATACAGCTTAGAAATAAACCCATGTTGAGATTAAGGGTATAGTCAGAGTGTTAAAACTGCCAGATTCTCAACCCCTGAAGTAACACTGGCACAAACCAGGATTCCTTTGAAAAACGGACTGCTTATGTTCAGACACTCGAGTCATCTTCATTGTTCTCACATAATGTAAATTTCATGCAGGAGAGTTGCTCTTACATGCAGTGTTTACAGTAATGGTTTAGTTTGTATTTGACAGAGATAGTGGCAAGTATTCTTTTTTTCATAACCCCCAAGAGTAGACCAGGATTAATCTCCTTCATTTTTGTATGGCCCTTTTGCTAGCTTTCTACATTCACATTTTAACTGTGCACATTTCTAAATGGGTACCTACAATAATTACACCACCAAGTGCTACGTGAAACTCTAGAGAATTTAAATTCACAAAGAAACTGAGCTTGAATTGGCCACCTAAGTGATGACATCACTATAAGTGTGTTCTGTTCTGATCAATGGGCTTCTCCCACTTTAGTTGCCTCTGGTAATTGTTTATTAATTATACATTGATTAAACTGTATCTGTGCCTTTGGACTGCTACTCTCAACCAAAAAAAAAACAAAAACAAAAACCCAACACCAGAAAACAAAATGTCAGCTTGGCTGCATATAGTTCCTTTGCAATCCTTCTGATGAAAAAAGGCTTGAAATTAAATATGTATATCTGCATATAGAGCTATATAAAATGTTTCATTTTTTCCTCTCTTGCCTATTACACTTTGTTCTGTTATTATTAACTTAAAATTGATAATCCTTTAGTTAAAATTTGTTGCACTGTTGGTGATGATGGTGCAATGTAGTTTAATGTTAGGTTCTCATGTATGTTATGATTTAAATCTAGTTTTAGAGGAATTCCTTTGCTTCATTCCTTAAGCTTCATTTGTTTTCATAACTCCACATTCTAGTCTCCAAGCCACCAATCAACACTGTGCCAATTAAAACAAACAATAATTAAATCTGTTCTGGGGCAAGGTTGTTTTGATTACTTTTCTACAATATTTGGAGTACATCTCAAGAGGCATTCCACTAAAACGTTCCTCTTTTTATGATATATGCCCACAGTTACTTATAAAGGGCAACTCTCATGAATGTCCTTTAACAAACATCCCTTGGTTTCCCACGTACATGAGCCTTTCATTTTTAACTTGTACTCAACTTATAATTTCTGTTTAGAAACTTTGACATGTCAGTAGTCAGTGGCTTCGCTTAGCTATTGTCAGTAAACTGACTGAAGAACTTCAAGCAATATTTATGTCAAAGCCTTGTTTTAGAGATGAGTGATTTGTTCCAAAACAGTGACTCTTAACATTGATGGAGTCAGGGGGGTCAAGGTGTCCTCACAGTCATGTAATATGCAATAGAAATATTGGTGAAGGGAATTTTTTTTCAAAATATCCATGAATTTACTTATGAATTACTGCTCAATGAGAAAAAAGTAGAGAAAGTGCCATTCTAAACAAACTAAAAGATGAAATTATAGTCACAGGTATCAAGATGGAGTCCCACCATAAAGAAATATTCATGAAAAGAGGACATCCATGTCTCAGATTGGACAAACCCAGACAGCATCTCTTCTGAACTCATTTAAATGGCTTAAGAGAAAAGGAAGCTAGCAGTAACAGCATGTTAACATTTCCTAGGTGCAAATATATGAAGAAGACTTCAAAAAGGAGCGATTAGACCGAGAAAGACTTAATCAAGAAAAAGAAGAGCTACAGCGAATTATTCAGACTTCTCAATCCCAGTTGAACAAGCTGAATTCTCAGGTATAAGTTCAAATAACCTTTGCCAGCACATATGTATTTTATATTTATTTTCTCATTAAAAAATCAAGATATTTTGGCTTCTGTTAATGGCCATTTTTTTTTTGAGAGATTAACATCTGGGATGAAATCATTTGTAAACAATTTTATAAAGAGATGAAAATGACTGGCGATTCCTTTTAACTTAAGTATATTAAAGAGTTATCCAAGAAATTGGATTCCAAAGTCTTTTACAAAATCCAATTCTTTTGATCTTTTTTCTCATAATATTTATCTTGGTAGAATGAGAGTTGGAACTAAATAGCACTTATATTCAAAGACGAAACACTCCAATACATTGAAGTTGTTTCTAAATTCTTACCATTTTTCTTTGAAGGACTACATTGGAATGTTCCTGTCTTCCAAAAACATGCATAATGAATGTCATTTATATAGCTAATGAGACCAGGAATTTTGTTCAGTGGATTCCCAGATTTAACGTAACTGGAGCACTCTCAAGGAAGCCAGATAATATAAGCCACTTTATTAGAACAGAATATTAACTGTAAGCATGCTAAAATTAAGTACAATAGAATTTATTAAACATAGACTCAAGAAGTTGCCATAACGGGTAAATATTGATGTTAATAAGGGAAATATAGCTAACACAATTTAGGCTTAAGAAAAGAAAAGTGAAAAAAACAAAAAAGTGAACTCAATCAGTCGTGTCTGACTCTTTGTGACCCCATGGACTGTAGTCCACCAGGCTCCTCTGTCCATGGGATTCTCCAGGCAAGAATACCAGAGTGGGGTGCCATTTCCTTCTCCAGGGGATCTTCCCAACCCAGGTATCGAACCCAGGTCTCCCGCATGGCAGGCAGATGCTTTATCCTCTGAGCCACCAGGGAACACAAAAAAAGAAAAGGAATCACCAAATTTTTAATTTGCAAAATTATGCAATGTGTTTCAATAAATAGGAAATTGTTGTGAGACGTGCTGTGACAGCTCCGTAAGTTCAAGATTCTTAGTCTCAGAGGAGATTTTAAATTTTTTGTCATACTCTTCTTCCTAATACAAAGTAGACTGTGAATTAAATTCAGTTTCTTCTTTGACATCTTTTTTAAGGATTAACTTTAAATTCCTAATTTCACATGGAAAATTATTTGGAACAACCATTTCTTTCTAAGAAATTAGAGGGAATAAAATAATGGTAAAAACATAATAAAATGCTTTTTCCAAAAGTAATTCATGCAACCTACTTTTACAACAGTGGGTGAGAAATGTTCTGATTATTCTTAGAAAATTGCTCTCAATTTTTATGTATTACATGCAAAACTGTCTTAATTTCTTTGAACTTGTCACTGCACAAATCATTTTACTTCCTGCCATATTTTAATTTTATTCATTCTACTACATTAAATCAGATTGATGATAAGTATTTACTAGACTGGCAATGTTTTTCCCATTATAGAAACTCTAGTACAGCTAGAAACACACAATCAACTATTTATGTCATAGACTATAATCCACAGTGATTTTCTGTGTCATCTGTCATTTTTGTTTGATATCAACAAAATGAATATGTTGTTTAATCACAGTGCTGTATAACTGTGCTTATGAACTAAAGGAGAATCTTAGTAATATGTTAAAACTATCAAAATCTTCTTTATAATGATAGTACAAGCATTTATTCTTCAAAAGTCTCATTTACTCAGCTAAAAGTATGATAGAATTCACAGAATGTAATAGATGATGTAACAGTCTGTGTTAAATGTATTAACAGCAGGTTAAATGCCATAATATAATAGAGTACTTATTTGAGTGGTTTATTACCTGTGGACCAAATGCACCACCTGACCAAAGGAATTTTTAGGTCAAATCAATCTGGTACTCGTTGCTTACACACCAGAGTGTATTCCTCTTATCACTGAGGACGGTGATTCCTCCTATCACCTTCTATGCCTGCCTCCTATCATTTAAGGCAATAACTGGTAAAAATGGTCAGTGTGGCAAAGTGAAAGATGCTGAGGAGAACTCTAAGGATAAATCTGCTGGTCATGCCTGCTTTAACAGTTGGGGAGGACCTTGAGTAAATATTGGACATTTTCCTGCACTTCCTTTTCTTCATCTATAAAATGACAAAATTGAATTAGATGGTCTCTAAAATGTTCCATGTAATTCCAAAACTTCTGTCTCTAAAATAAGTTGCTTAACTTCTCTCACCATAAGCGTGCTAAGTCACTTCAGTTGTGTCCGATTCTTTGTGACCCTGTGGACTGTAGCCCTCCAGGCTCCTCTGTCTGTGTCTTCCCGAGGCAAGAATACTAAAGTGGGTTGCCATGATTTCCTCCAGGGAATCTCCCCAACCCAAGGATCAAACCCGCATCTCTTAAGTCTCCTGCATTCACAGGTGGGTTCTTACCACCATCATACTCACCTGTAAAATATAATGATACTTGCCTCATGACTTCACAAAGTTATTCTCAAGATTAAGTGGAAAAAAAATCTATTTAATAACATCCAGCCCAAGTCATGGCTCACTGGTATTTCATAAATAGTTTATTGGAAGGGAGAATTTATAATAGTTTCATTTAGTTTTATAATTAGCCTGCCACATTCAGTGCCTCATGATATCTAATTTTGATGCTTTCTTTCTGCAAGGCATTCTGCTATATGCTGCAAAGGAACTAAAAAATAATCAATGCTACGAAAAGGCCCACAGTATAGTGAGGGGAACCTATATAGTCTATCCTCATCATTTGCAGGTTCCAATTTTGTGAATTCACTTACCCACTAAAATATATTTGCCACCCCAAAATCAATTCTTGGACCACCTTTAAGTTCATTTGTGAACTTGCACAGAGCAGCATAATCCTTGAGCCTCCTAACACACTGATTCCCAGTGGAAGTCCAAACGGTGGCGCTGCCTTCTTCTTTCAGCTCTCATACTGTAAAAAGTGTTCTTTTCATGGTCTATTTAGTGCCACATTTTTCACATTTTTGAGCTTTTTGTTGGGGATCTCATGTTTTAATGGCCCTCAAGCTAGTGCTGAAGTGCTATCCAGTGTTCCTAAGTGCCGGAAAGCTGAAAATTGCCTACTGGAGAAAAGATATGTGTCAGATAAGCTTCGTTCAGGGATGAATGTAGCGCTACTGTTTATGGATCTATAGGACTTACTAAACTTCATGGCAAGTAGATGGGAAAACAATGAGAACAGTGACAGACTTTATTTTTTTCCCCTCCAAAATCACTCTGGATGGTGACTGCAGCCATGAAATTAAAAGACGCTTGCTCCTTGAAAGAAAAGCAATGACAAACCTAGACACCATGTTAAAAAGCAGAGGCATTACTTTGCCTACAAAGATCCATATAATCAAAGCTATGGTTTTTCCAGTAGTCATGTACAGATGTGAGAACTGGACAATAAAAAAGTCTGAGTGCCAAAGAATTGATGCCTTTGAACTGTGGTGCTGGGAAGACTCTTGAGAATCTCTTGGACGTCAAGTATTGACAGTAGTCAATACTGAAGGAAATCAACCCCAAATATTCATTGAAAGGACTGATGCTGAGGCTGAAGCCCCAATACTTCGGCCACCTGATGTGAAGAGTTGGCTCATTGGAAAAAGACTCTGCTGCTGGGAAAGATAGAAGGCAGAAGGAAAAGGGGATGACAGAGGATGAGATGGTTGGATGGCATCACTGACTCCATGGATATGAGTTTGAGCAAGCTCCGGGAGATGGTGAAGGACACGGAAGCCTGGTGTGCTGCCGTCCATGGGGTCACAAAGAGTCGGACACTACTGAGTGACTGAACACCAAATAAGGTATCTTTAACAGAAACACACAATAAAACAAGATTATGTATTGAGTGATTAACAAAAATGGCATGACCAGAGGCTGGTAGGAACCTAAGCCTGCATTTCCCTGGAAGCAGTGATTCAGTGTTTGCTACTTCAGTGTTCATGGTTACTTTATAGAATATAACTACTGTGAATCATGAGGATTGACTGAACATGGTACACACTGGAGTACCAAAAATACATGTAATAAATGTAAAACCCTACATGGGAGGACCAAAGGAGAGAATCTTTAATTCAATTTTCTGTTGATGAGCAGGGCTGTGGATTAAAGACTTACTAAGCATGGCCCCACCCATCAGAACAAGACCCAGGTTCCTCCTCAGTCAGTCTCTCCCATCAGGAAGCTTCCATAAGCCTCTTAGCCTTCTCCATCAGAGGGCAGACAGACTGAAAACCACAATCACAGAAAACTAACCAATCTGATCACATGCACCACAGCCTTATCTAATTCAATGAAACTATGAGCCATGCCATGTAGGGCCACCCAAGATGGACTGGTCATGGTGGGGAGTTCTGACAAAACATGGTCCACTGGAGAAGGGAATGGCAAACCACTTCACCACTTCAGTATTCTTGCCTTGAGAACTGCATAAACAGTATGGAAAGACAAAAAGATAGGACACTGAAAGATGAACTCCCCAGGTTGGTAGGTGCCCAGTATGCTACTGGAGATGAGTGGAGAAATAACTCCAGAAAGAATGAAGGGATGGAGCCAAAGCAGAAACAATACCCAGCTGTGGATGTGACTGGTGATGGAAGTAAAGTCCAACACTGTAAAAAGCAATATTGCATAGGAACCTGGAATGTTAGGTCCACGAATTAAGGCAAATTAGAACTGGTCAAACAGGAGATGGCAAGAATGAACATCGACATTTTAGAAATCAACAAACTAAAATGGAATGGAATGGGTGAATTTAACTCAGATGACCATTATATCTACTACTGTGGGCAAGAGTCCCTTAGAAGAAATGGAGTAGCCATCATAGTCAACAAAAGAGTCCAAAATGCAGTACTTGGATGCAATCTCAAAAATGACAGAATGATCTCTATTCATTTCCAAGGCAAACCATTCAATATCACAGTAATCCAAGTCTATGCCCCGACCAGTAAGGCTGAAGAAGCTGAAGTTGAACAGCTCTATGAATACCTACAAGACCTTCTAGAATTAATACCCCCAAAAAATGTCCTTTTCATTAGAGGGGACTGCAATGCAAAAGTAGGAAGTCAAGAAACACCTGGAGTAACAGGCAAATTTGGCCTTGGAGTACAGAATGAAGCAGGGCAAAGGCTAATACAGTTTTGCCAAGAGAACAAACTGGTCATACCAAATACCTTCTTCCAACAACGCAAGAGAAAACTCTACACATGGACATCACCAGACGGTCAATACTGAAATCAGATTGATTATATTCTTTGCAGCCAAAGATGGAGAAGCTCTATACAGTCAGCAAAAACAAGACTGAGAGAGCTGACTGTGGCTCAGATCATGTACTCCTTATTGCCAAATTCAGACTTAAATTGAAGAGGGTAGGGAAGACCACTAGACCATTCAGGTATGACCTAAATCAAATCCCTTATGATTATATAGTGGAAGTGACAAATAGAATCAAGGGACTAGATCTGTAGACAGAGTGCCTGATGAACTATGGACAGAGGTTTGTGACATTGTACAGGAGGCAGGGATCAAGACCATCCCCAAGAAAAAGAAATGCAAAAAGGTTGTCTGAGGAGGCCTTACAAATAGCTGAGAAAAGAGAAGTGAAAGGCAAAGGAGAAAAGGAAAGATATATCCATTTGAATGTAGAGTTCCAAAGAATAACAAGAGTGAAGAAAGGCTTCCTCAGTGATCAACACAAAGAAATAGAGGAAAACAATAGAATGGGGAAAACTAGAGATCTCTTCAAGAAAATTAGAGATACAAAAGGAACATTTCATGCAAAACGGGCACAATAAAGGGCAGAAATGTTATGGACCTAATAGAAGCAGAAGATATTAAGAGGCAGCAAGAATACACAGAAGAACTATACAAAAAAGATCTTCACAACCCAGATAATCACGATGGTGTGATCACTCACCTAGAGCCAGACATCCTGGAATGTGAAGTCAAGTGGGCCTTAGGAAGCATCACTACAAACAAAGCTAGTGGAGGTGATGGAATTCCAGTTGAGCTATTTCAAATCCTAAAAGATGATGCTGTGAAAGTGCTGCACTCAATATGCAGCAAATTTGGAAAACTCAGCAGTGGCCACAGGACTGGAAAAGGTCAGTTTTCATTCCAATCCCAAAGAAAGGCAATGCCAAAGAACATTCAAACTACCACACAACTGTACTGATCTCACACGCTAGCAAAGTAATACTCAAAATTCTCCAAGCCAGGCTTCAACAGTGCATGAACCAAGAACTTCCAGATGTTCAAGCTGGATTTAGAAAGGGCAGAGGAACCAGAGATCAAATTGCCAACATCCATTGGATCATAGACAAAGCAAGAGAGTTCCAGAAAACATCTATTTCTGCTTTATTGACTATGCCAAAGCCTTTGACTTGTGTGGATCACAACAAACTGTGGAAAATTCTTAAAGACATAGGAATACCAGGCCACCTTACCGACCTCCTGAGAAATCTGTATGCAGGTCAAGAAGCAACAATTAGACCTGGACATGGAACAACAAACTGGTTCCAAATAGGAAAAGGAGTACATCAAGGCTATATATTATCACCATGCTTATTTAACTGATATGCAAAGTATATCATGAAAAATGCTGGGCTGGATGAAGCACAAGCTGGAATCAAGATTGCTGGGAGAAATATCAATATCCTCAGATATGCAGATGACACCACCCTTATGGCAGAAAGCAAAGAAGAACTAAAGAGTCTCTTGATGAAAGTGAAAGAGAAGCGTGAAAAATTTGGATTTAAACTCAACATTCAGAAAACTAAAATCTTGGCATTCGGTCCCATCACTTCATGTCAAATAGATGGGGAAACAATGGAAACAGTGACAGACTTTATTTTGGGGGGCTCCAAAATTACCGAAGATAGTGACTGCAGCCATGAAATTAAAAGACGCTTGCTCCTTGGAAGAAAAGCTATGACCAACCTAGACAGCATATTCAAAAGCAGAGACATTACTTGCCAACAAAGTCCACCTAGTCAAAGCTATGGTTTTTCCAGTAGTCATGTATGAACGTAAGAGTCAGACTATAAAGAAAGCTGAGCGCCAAAGTATTGATGCTTTTGTACTGTGGTGTTGGAGAAAACTCTTGAGTCCCTTGGACTGCAAAGAGATCCAACCAGTCCATCCTAAAGATCAGTCCTGGGTGTTCATTGGAAGGACTGATGCTGAAGCTGAGACTCCAATACTTTGGCCACCTGATATGAAGAACTGACTCGTTTGAAAAGACCCTGATGTTGGGAAAGATTGAAGGCAGGAGGAGAAGTGGATGACAGAGGATGAGATGGTTGGATGGCATCACTAACTCAATGGACATGAGTTTGAGTAGACTCCAGGTGTTGGTGTTGGACAGGGAGGCCTGGAGTGCTGCAGTCCATGGGACTGCAAAGAGTCGGACATGACTAAGAGATTGAACTGAACTGAAAGGAGAGAATCATTCCATAGGTGGGACTTGGAAAGGTATCATATGGCTCAGATGGTAAAGAATCCCCCTGCAATGCAGGAGACCTGGGTTCAGTCCCTGGGTTGGGAAGATCCTCTCAAGAAGGGAATGGCTACCCATTCCAATATTCTTGCCTGGAAAATTCCAGGGATAGAGGAGCCTGGTGGGCTTTAGTCCATGCAATCGCAAAGAATCGGACATAACTGAGTGGCTAACACTTTCACTTTCACTTCAGGGATGACAACAGCATGACTAAGGAGTGCAAGAAAAACCAGCTTTCCTTAGAGGTGTCAGATGTTGGGAGAACTCAGGGGAGGTGACTCTGCCAGATGAAGTATAACTGTGACTTTGAACAAGTTACTCAGCATCTCATACCTCAGTGACCTCTTCTGTAAAATAGGAATAATAATTTTAAGTGTCATTTAGGGGTATTGGAGGCTTGAATGTGAGTTATTAAGTGTAAAGCACTTAGATCAGTGTCTGGCATGTATTAAGTGCATATGCAACTTCTGAAATTTATTGTGGAAGCAGTTGACTATACAATTACATTCAATAAGCAGTAGAAGCTATTTCTATGCCCACATCTATGTCTATATCTACATTCACACCTAGAGCTAAATACATCAACCTAAAACAGAATTGCAATGGTCCCAATAAGTGGGAATAACAATTTTAAAATACCCAGCTTTGCAAACTTCATTTGGAAATTTCACAACAGAACCAATTGATGCCTGGAAAATCCAAAACTCAACTGATTTTATTGGCATTATTGCTATCAGGGCTTCAGCCCCTGGATTTCTGAGCAGATCCCTGCCAACTGGACCAGGAATTGCTTTAAGACATAAGCTCTTTCTGACACACAAATGCTTTTGTATTGTCCACAGATAAAAGCTTGTCAGATGGAAAAAGAAAAACTAGAGAGGCAATTAAAACAGGTACGTTGATCCTTACTCACAACTTTCTTGTCATGTTAGAAATGCCGACTCTGAGTTTTACTCACATTTATTCCCAAATGCAGCAGTTTCTCGTGGTCCCAAATAAAGGCAGATTCAAGTTCTGCTACAGAGGGCCTAGGACAACTCATGCTTTTCATTATCAATTAAAATGTCATTGGAGAGATAATACTTAGGTACCAAGGCCTCTAGACCCTAACACTCCAGAAGAGCACATGCTTTACAGAATATGTTTCAACAGGAGCACACGCCTTAGTGAGTGTTCATGCAAACAGAAATTTCTTCATAGTCTACAAACACCTGAGAAATATATTTCCTCGATAATTCATACAATTGCTTCCACCAACAGTGGAAAACAACAGCAAAGACTTCATCTTTCTTTTGAGAAAGAATATCTTCTTGGCCATTAGAGCGTTCCATTCCATTGGTTCTCCAGCAGACTTAGGAATGAATATTCTTTCTCTTAATTCCTCATTTCCTCTCTGGACATTAGTTATATCATTCGAGTCTCTGGCTGCAGTTTAGGAAAATTTGTTTTATGACTTAAAGATTGGTTCTTCTTAAGTGAGGACTCTGTGAAGATAACTCAGTAACATAAAGTTAACTCTATATACATTTTTCAAGTATTTTTAGTATCTCCAACATGGAGAAATAACTATAGTTTCACTTTGAATAAAATTTGGCCTGTGGCTTCATCTGTCTCAGGATCTGCATTGACAGACCTCCTATCTTGAATTTGGATTATGCCAGATTAAGGCTGAACCTTAAGATTTCAGCCAAACCTCGGGGTTGTATAAAGCAAGGGTCAGTGTGACTCCCCAGGTGCACTGCTTTCGGTGAACTAACAGCATTCTTCTCCTCAGATGTGTTTCCCAACCTGTAACTGTGACTG
Source organism: Ovis aries (assembly GCF_016772045.2). Lineage (NCBI taxonomy): Eukaryota > Metazoa > Chordata > Mammalia > Artiodactyla > Bovidae > Ovis > Ovis aries. The sequence goes on from NC_056059.1 coordinate 4,605,186, forward strand.
GAATTTCTACCGGAGGGATCCGCACCTTCTGATGGGCCCTGGGGCTGTGCAGGACCTACAGAAGCGCCCAGTAAGCAAGAGCCTTCATTCCAACCATCACGTGCCATGCCTCTAATACGTGCTAATACTCTTTTTTGGTAGAAATGGTGTCTCTCTCTGGAATACTGGCACATATTATTTTCTACAAAAAGAGCCTCTATTCATCTTGGGCTCTGATTTGCAGAGTTATGGTGGTCAGTGTACGGTCTAAGTATCTTTGGAACCCTGCAACTACAGGACATATAAATATGAATACATTCACTGAAAGGTATCAAAGTGAGCCAAAATTCCATGAACAAACATACCATTTGATATGGGTCATTTTTAATGACACACCTGACTCTCCCAAAGAAGACATTTCTGTGCATAAAGAAAAGCAAGGCGAACATAACAAAACAGTCTGGGAGATGCCTTTTTCAGTTGTAAACTTATATTCAACTACTGTGAATATGGTTACATCTGTGCAAAACAGTCTTTGACATTTTCCAGTTGAAAGGGTATTCTTAAAGGATTCAAGAAAAAGTGACCCACTTAAGTTGCTTTCTATGGCTGTGTCTACCCAGGCAAAATGAATTAAATACTGAAGCAATTATTTGTGAGTGGAATTGATTTGAACAGTCAACCTGAATAAGTTAGACCCAAAACACCCTCCCTTTCCTTCTCAATGGCAGTATTCCACCCACCCTCCCCCATGGTCTGGAAATTTGTCTCTATTCTCTATTTTGCCTACACAGACAGAATCGTTATGCAGGAAATAAATCATGTGTTTTTCTTCATTTTGGATTGGCTCAGACAATCTCTTTTCCCTTAGTTATTATTAACCATATTTCTGATTATGCAAAGAATCTGAAATTTTAACTGGGATTTCCCTAGGAGAACAGTCAAGGAGTTCAGAGTTGCCTGAAACTTCTCACACTTTTGTATTTAAGGCTTTTGACTCAAAAGCCCTTTTCCAAGAGAGGAGATAATTACTCTTTGGGTGGCGGAAGGATGTCAGAATTTAATGAGCATCTCTTACTTGACCCTGGTGTGACACAGAGCACAGATGAGAATTTGGTGCTTTTTGTGTTGCTGTTGATTGCTGCTTCTGTCTGCTCTCCCCCTCCAGTTTTTCTCTTTACCTGTTTACTTACTTTTTTCTTTTCATTAGAAACAGTTCTGAGAATCTCCAAACACAGCTATCATTAAAAAAAATTTTTAAGACTATAGAAGGAAATTAATACTGTAGGAAACATAAAGAGATAAAAATTTACTAAGGAGTTTAGTTGTCTACAGGTTAGGGGATTGAGGGGAAATGCTCTTGTGGAAGATTAACTAGAAAGCCAATGAATCATTCATATTTGCCTGGAAGTAAAAATGACTGTTTACTTCAAATCTTCAAGAAGATAGAAATTCACCTACTACAAAAGCACATGAGTCTTTTCAGCAATAAGGCAGTCCAGATCACATAAAATTATCACCAAATAAAGGTCTGTATTTGAAACCAGATTCCAAGTCATGTAATGGCTACATTTTTAAGCAGTATTCAGTTAAACAAAATCTCAGTATAAGGAAAAAAGTACAGAAACTCCTAGAGTTCATTTTAAAATAATATTTCATGTTTCATGCTTATTTCTAAGCCTGAGTTAAAGCCCATGCAATAGTGTTTGTAAAATTATTATATATTCACCTTCTTTTGGCAGCTATGCTGGAATATAAAACTGAGGCTCATGTCACTTATCCAGTGTTATTTGAGACATCTAAAAATAAATGAGGAGATGAAAAACAGAGATGATCTCATATCCTCCTTTAGTTTTTTCATGGACCAAAAGGAGCCAGGAGCCTAGGTGTCTGAGTGAGGGTAAAGTGGAGTCAGACGGCCCCAGATCCAGTATTTCTTAGCATCTTGTCAGGATGCTTGTCAGGAATTGAAATTTTAGGCTACTTTCAGTGGTCTGGCAGCCCTGTAAAATGCTCCCTATTGGCTGGTTGTTAGAGAAAATGTTCCTGAGTTATTTTCAGGTGGTAATTGAATAATAGAACAAAAGCTTTATATTCACTGTGTCTTGGGGAGAGAGGTAGAGGAGGCAGGGACCAGCATCTGGAGCAGGAAGACAGACTAACCTCCTGGGTAAAGCTGAGACTACTCTTTTCTAAGTGGGTAAATACAATATTCTGGCCTTGGACCTATATTTTGAAATTCGGGTCTATAGTTTATATTTTGTTTGTGTTCAGTTGTGTCCGACCCTTTGCAACCCCATGGGCTATAGCCACCAGGCTCCTCTGTCCATGGGATTTTCCCAGCAAGAACACTGGAGTGGGTTATCATTTCCTCCTCCAGGGGATCTTCCCAACCCAGGGATCAAACCCACATCTCCTTCATCTCCTGAATTGGCAGGCAAATTCTTTACTATTTGATCCACCTGGGAAGCCCATCACTTCAGCTCAGTTCAGTCGCTCAGTCGTGTCTGACTCTTTGCGACCCCCTGGACTGCAGCACGCCAGGCCTCCCTGTCCAACACCAACTCCCGGAGTTCACTCAGACTCACGTCCATCGAGTCAGTGATGCCATCCAGCCATCTCATCCTCTGTCGTCCCCTTCTCCTCCTGCCCTCAATTTTTCCCGGCATCAGGGTTTTTTCAAATGAGTCAGCTCTTCGCATCAGGTGGCCAAAGTGTTGGAGTTTCAGCTTCAACATCAGTCCTTCCAATGAACACCCAGGACTTCCCATAGTTTATATTTATTTCAATGCAATTCATTTGACAGGTTCCCTGAGGTTCAATATCTAGCTGTTCTTAATTGGCGTACATCTAGGAGAAATTCCAAGAGCAGAATCCCAGTGTGCCCTGTCTTCTCATTGCCTCTCTAGTCTAAACTAAGCAATTTAGAACAGTTTCTGCAGAGGAACAGTACAAAAGGAAAGTTTCTCCCTGCTTTACCATCCATAAGCCATGCCCTCATGGCTGAGATTTCTTCCTTGATTCCCTGGAAAACATTCAATTTGTACATTTTTGTCTTGGTCTTCCTGTTACCTCCTGTGTGAGGGTTTTAAAAGAGAACATTTGTTGATGATAAATTCTTTTATTTATGGGCTATAGTAAGTTTTTACAAATGTGTTTATACTTCTGCACATATTCAAAACACATCTGCTTCAGAAAAAAAAGTCAGAATCCCAAATTCTGACCGAACACTTAGTGGATTTAGGAGGGGGGTGGGTAGGGAGATGGTAACAGTGATCAGGAAGATAAGGGAGCAACAGGTTTGGGTAGCAACTACTTTTGTGTTGCCTGGGTAATAAAGCCACATAGAACAGCTATATTTTTAATGTGCCACCGTGTTTGGTTTGCAGCCCATATTGCTATAATAATGTTTTATTGTTCTACACAGCCAGACTACCAATGGTATGCTCCTGACCAGTTTCCGCCAGATGTGCAGCACAAGGCAAGTGGTAAGACCACAGCTGGATTGAGCATTCTTTCATGTTCACATTTTAATAGGATCTTCGGGGGGGATGTTTACTCGACATGCATTCACTTGGACTTGGGGAGAACCCACTATAAAGTTGTGTTGCAAACACAGCTCTAATGTGATGCGCCTGGAGTTAAATCAAACTTCTTTAGAAAAAGAAAATGCTCGAGTGCAGAAATGCATGGATCTGCGTTCTAACTTCTGTTCCTATTCTGTCTCAGAGTCAGTATTCCATCTGGGGTTAGAGAGTCCAGCAGAGCTCTGTTATACCAATAACAGCAGCAAAGTTCTGGGATTCTACTACGAAGTACCGATGCACATCACTCTTTCAGGTTGAGGTTGCTAGACAGATGTTTCAAATGTCACTGGCAGACAGACAAAACCAAAAGCTCAGTTCCCTAATGACTAAATGTCAGACTCCAAGTTTAGGCCAGAGTTGCCCACAACACCCACTCTTAAGTGTGCTGGAGAACAGTAAAAAGTCACTGACAAAGTACTGACAAATAAGAATACTCTTTTGTCTTATTTTTCTCTGGTTTATCACGCTCCTCTTTCTTTTCAGAACCTGCTAGACAGTCTGCTGCTTGCTTCTCTGCTCTCGTGAGGCCACCCAGAAGTGGGCTGAATAAACTGGGCTATAATCATAATCCCACTTCTGTTCTCATCACTTGCCATCAAAAGTCAGCAACGCCTGCTACATATTTAAAAATTGCAACATGGCACACACCTGTAACTCTTTAAGTTGTTAGTATCCAGATATTGGAATCTATCTAGAAAAGCTGAAAACGAGCCATAGTCCAGTTTCAGGCCATGCTTGAAATGTTTTCTCCTTTAGTTCCTATCTGAGGCCACAGAATTCTAGTTTCTAGTACAAGGAGTCCAGTATGGAGTGGAAGTAGGGGCCAGGGATGCCATATGTAGTTTCTCCGGTTGGGAACTTCGGAAGTCCAGGGGCTTTTCATGGTAGCCTGCATAAGCGGAGCTTCCTACACTTGTGCAGTACACAACCTTGACAGCTGTACATAGAAGCAGTGGGAGTGGCAAAGGCCACAAGTAACAGTAGCATTATGCAGAAGAAAGAGAGAGAGTGAGAACTCTATAATAAAATGTCTGTATATTTACCAGAAGACTGTAGTGCTTTCTTTTTTCTTTTCTACTGCTAATATGACCATTGGCTTTAATAAGGTTCTTGGGTTCAAGTCTTAATGGAGAGCTTTTAATTGAAAGGCGTCTACTAACCACAATGGTTGTTGCATAAGGTCTGTGGTTTTGAAATCCATTATTATACAACAGCTGAGTTGCCACCCAACTATAATTTCCCATTTTATACTATATTGATCTGGAGTGAATATTAAACATATTTTCTCCTGAGTTGGAGTTTAATCACTAGACAAAAAATTATACAGTAGAAAATTCAATAATATCATGAAACCATTTATATATCATTATTGTATTCATCTTGGACCAATATCATAGAACCTAATAACTAGACAAAACAGGAATGAATCGTGATGACCTTCAGAAACTACATAATATGCAAATATATAATTTTATAGTCAGTGTGTGAGACCAACTGATTTTTGTCTATTTGATGAGAAATATAGAGCTTTGTGATGTAAAACATGTTGTGTGATATGGTCTACAGATGTAAAGTTACCATGAAAAATTAGCCTTCATTATGTAGCAACCTGAGTACTTTTAAAACATTGTTTTAATCTTCACAGCAATGCTATAAAGTGACCATTTTACAGATGAGGAAACTGATTAGGACAATTTAGCCTTGGAATTAGATTCCAGGTACATTAAGACTTCAAAACCTGTGCTTTGAATCACATCCTATAGTGCCCTTGAAAACCTACCTCTCTCACTATATTAAACATTTTCTAAAATGATAGATAGAAAAATGACAATTGGGGTCTTATCTTGGATAGTTATGGGACTAGTACCTAACCCTCAATAATCTCCTCTTCCTAGGAAGTCATAGCATGTATTATCTGTGCTTCTCATTCGACACTTAGACTCTCACAGGTAAAAGACATAGTGCTGTGTAAGAACGCGCTTAGTCGCTCAGTTGTGTCCGACTCTTTGCAATCCCATGGACTTTAGCCCACCAGGCTTCTCTGTCCATGGGATTCTCCAGGCAAGAACGCTGGAGTGGGTTGCCATGCCCTCCTCCGGGGGATCTTTGCAACCCAGGGATCAAACCCGGGTCTCTCACAATGTAGGCGGATTCTTTCCTGCCTGAGCCACCAGGAGAGCCCACATAAGAATAAGTGCGTAATAAATGTGTCGTAAGATAAATCCTGCTTGAGCAGTCCTGGCAGAAACTGAAGGGATATTACCATTTGAAACCTGACCTCCGTACCAACACAGCTCTGCAGCTAACTGTGGCTTGTCTATAGCAGGGAAAGGGTTGATCATGACTACAGAACCATCATAGAGAGAAACTCCTTACTTAAAAATCTACCTGCTCCTCTTCTAGTTTCCAAAGCTGATGCTATTTCCAAGCTAGCTCTGCAGCTAACTGTGGCTTGTCTATAGCAGCGAAAGGGTTGATCATGACTAGAGAACCATCATAGAGAGAAACTCCTTACTTAAAAATCCAGCTGCTCCTTTTCTAGTTTCCAAAGCTGATGCTATTTCCAAGGTCAAGCCAGGTCTTGAGACTTGGAAGAAGCTCTGAAATCACCCTGTCACAGACATTGCTTGTACCATTAATTAATTTCAGTGGTAATTCTTGTTAGTTTTTGTTTCATTTCATTGGAAAGCTCCTTTTGCTTTGTAGAGACAATGAAATTGCTCAGAATTCTTGAAAATAATTTTGTGGTATCGTTTAAAATATATAGGTTAAAAAATTTTTTATTATAAAGATATTTCTATTGTCTCATTATATGACTAATATATTTATTCTCCACTATTCAAGAATATAGTGCTAGTCAATATGGCCTGTGCTTGGGGCCAGAAATACCAAAAATTCAAGCAGTGGGAAGAAAATTGAGTAGAAAAATAATATTCTGTTTTTGATAATCTATAAACAGAAACTACTTCTGAAAATTGCTCTAAGTTTTACTTATATAATAAATACTTTAAGTATTTTGTTTAAATAAAAAAGATCCTTTTAAAAATATGGATATTTAAATTAATGTCAATTAGTACATGTGCTTTATAGATTGTCCTAGTTCTTGGTTTTTATTAATTTCCTATACTCATGACAGATCTATTTTTCTGACCCCAATATATGTAGGATATTTTTATCTTAGCATCTTCCTTTGTGATTCCTCTTATTATAATTTAACCTTAAATAGTGACTCTGATTTTTACACATGGAGCCTTCTGATTTTTCAAAGGTGGGTGCAAAAGAAAGTGAAATTGAAGTCACTCTGTCATGTCCAACTCTTTGTGACCCATGGACTGTAGTCGGCCAAGCTCCTCTGCCCATGGGATTTTCCAGGCTAGAATACTGGAGTGGGTTGCCATGCCCTCCTCCAGGGGATCTTCCTGACCCAGGGATCGAACCCAGGTCGCCCACATTACAGGCAGACTCTACCATCTGAGCCACCAGGGAATCCCAAAATATGTTGATCTTCCTATTGATAAATGAAGCTGGAAGGCCAGTGTCAACTTTAGAACCCAGATTTCACTCAGCTCTGTGCCAGAACACAGTGGCATGGAATGATCTGGGCAGTGCCCCGACCCGTGCCCTCTCAGCCTCCCCCTGGGAGGGGTCTGGAGTGTGAATTTGAGAACAGCCCAGCGGGCATATCCCAACTTCATCCATACACCCCTCACTCAACAGAAGAGGCCACATGGGGCCTGGAAGCAGACCCAGGGTCGCCTGGCAGAGAACCTGTGGGCCTACTTGCAGGTGCTGGGGCTTGTTCTAAAGGGAGGCAGGCTCACGTAGTAAAGGGGAGTCTGGCTGGAGGAGGGCCAGAGCTGGGTCCTCTGAAGAGGGGAGGAGGCACAGGAAAGGGCTCCCTGGCTGAACAGTAAGGTCAGCAGGTATTTAGTACACATGGGACAGTCGTCGGCTCAGCTCTGCTCTCAGTTACATCCGTGGTTATTTTAAAATGCTCTGGGGACACACTGAAAAGCAAATCTTTTAGAGCTAAAGATTTAAATAAGGTTTTCAAATCTTTGAGAGTTTCCTGGCTTTCTCTCTGCATAGCATTAAGTAATGGCATTTTTCTACTTTGAAGTCCACAGATGTTAATGGGTCACAGTTTCTGTTTAAACGTGTGATTTTACAAAGAATATTTCAATCTCATTTTATCTGTTATCAGAATGGGATGCAAAATGATTTCCATGTTTTCAGAACAATTATGGCACAGTAGAGTTAGTATAACCTTGAAAACACATTGTTGCCTCCTTTCTGAAATGTTGCAAGGCTATGGTTTTTGACTGTATCGTATGCCAATCACTTCCATACCTTCCAAAATTTTCATATGGTATAGAGTTAAAGTTTGTCTAATAAGCTGGAGTTCAGTTCTTACATATTTGGAACCGCATGAACGTGGGCATGCAAGATTGTGTTGTAAGCAAACATCATTATTTCTTTACAATACAGAAGATCAAAGCCCAACCATTCTAACTGGCCTTTACCAATGTTAAGTAATTGATAGAATAACAGCTGAATTCATTTCCTGGGGTGACCATAGCAAAATACCACAAACTAGGTGTCTTATCACATCAAAAATTTATGCTCTCACATAATTTAGTCTCAGAAATAGAAGTCCAAAATCTAGGTGTTGACAGGGTCAAGCTCCCTTCAGAGCCTCCAGGGAGGGGAGGGTCATTCCTTGCCTCTTTCAGCTTTTAGTCATCCCAGATGTTCCCTGGTTGGGGCAGCATCTGTGTCTGTCTTCATGTGGCTATCTTCCCTTTGTGTCTGTGTCTCAATTTTCCCCTTCTTATATATATAAGGACACCAATCATATTGCATTAGTCTAATCCAGTATGCTGCTGCTGCTGCTGCTAAGTCGCTTCAGTCACGTCCGACTCTGTGCGGCCCCAGAAACAGCAGCCCATCAGGCTCCCCCGTCCCTGGGATTCTCCAGGCAAGAACACTGGAGTGGGTTGCCATTTCCTTTAGCCTTATGTTAATCTGCAAAGCCCCTATTCCCAAATAAGGACATGTTTACAGGGCAAGGACTTAAACCTGTCTTTTAAAGAGACACCCTATAACACTGTTCACCCTATAACACTGACTATATGCCAGAAACTATTTCAGGTGCTTTATGTTCATTATCTCATCAAAACCTTATAGCAACTGTGTGAAATGAGGTCCGCCGTTGTCCTGTTTTGCAAATGTGGAGACTGAGGAGCAGAAAGATCACGTAACCTGTCGAACCCCACGTGGCTGGGACACAGACACGACCCCAGAGTTGGGCTCCAAAGCCCACATTGTAACCGCTAAGCCGTATTAAGTAAAATGTAGTAGTATCATACTTTGCATTTATTGTATTTAAATAAATTCTAATGATCTGTCCTGAAGGTCAGAATCTATATTTCTCAGTTTGTGTCTTTAATAACTGTTTTCATATTTAAACATTACAGATGATTTTACATTGGTAAGTGGCTTGGATTAGTTGGACTTTTTACAGTTCCCAGTTGTATGAAGAGATAACAGAACCAGTGTAAATAGCAAAAACTACTCAAGAAATGGAAGAAACAGCAGAAACTTAGAGACTAGGCATTGTACATTGTTCAATACCAATGGACAAAACAATATTTTTCTTTTATAAAATATTTTACTCTCTCAGTGAATAGAGAAGAATTAATTGAAATTTAGCGACAGATAATTTTATGCCTATTTCTAGTGTTAGAAAAGAGTTATAGGAGAAACGCCACCTCACCTTTAATACTCCAAAGGTCAACCTATCAGTAAACTAAGTGATTTGGCTACAAGAATACTAAATAGAATGCAAAAGTACATTTACATGTACAGGAACATATGAAAAGTCAAGTAGTAGATATATTCCTGGACAAATACTAATCTTTATAAGCAATGGACTTTGGGGTACCTATATCGCTTTGAACTAGTGCTTTTCTTTTCTTTGGCTATCTACCCAGGATTAGAGTTGCTGGATCATATGGTAGTTCAATTTTTAATTTTTTTGAGGAACTTCTGTGCTGTTTTCCACAGTGGCTATACCAACTAACATTCCCACCAACAGCGTCCAAGGTTTACCATTTCTCCACTTCCTTGCCAACACTGGTTGTCTGTGGTCTTTTTGATGACAGTCATTTGGGCAGGTGTGAGCTGATTTCTCATTGTGGTTTTGATTTTCATTTCTTTGATGATTATGATATGAGCATCTTTTCATGTGCCTATTGGTCAAATGTCTGTCTTCTTTGGAAAAATGTCTATTCAGATCTTGCGTCCATTTTCAATTGTTTTTTGTTCATGTTGAGTTATATGAGCTATTTATCTGTGTTAGCTTTCACCCCATGTTATTCAAATCATTTGCAAGTATTTTCCTCCCATTCAGTAGCTTGTCTTTTCATTTTGTTGATGGTTTCCTTTGCTGCACAAATGCTTTTCAGTTTAATTAAGTCCCGTTTGTTTATTTTTGCTTTTGTTCCTTTGCCTTAGACAGATCAAAAATAAATATTGCTGTGATTTATGTCAAAGAAGTTCTGCCTATGTTTTCTTCTATAAGATTTGCGGTTTCCAGTGGATATTTTTTTATGTAATGACCACAGTTCTCAGAAAAATATTTGTTAAACGTGGAAAAAGTAACTTCTTATCTTCCTGTTACTAAAATGTTAGTTTAGCACATATTTGAAATGCCAAATGCAGGGCAGCCAATCTAAAACATTTAGCATACTAAATCCTTATCATTAATCAGGAAAACTCCATTTTTTGGCATTCATATGATTTTTTAATTCTGTTGCCATGAGTAAATTTCTTTGATTTTATCTTCCCTATGGCACTCGTTTGTGGCATTTTTTTCCTGCTCCTACTAAAATTCCAAATTTTTTATATTGGTTTTCATGATACACATTTATATCCTACCAACTCTGATCTTTTCTATGACTTTGGCAATAATGCACCCAGTCTCATATTTTTAAAGTAGTATATTTGGCAGTTATCTCTCTGTGGGTTGAGTACTGAACCTAACAGTAACAATATAACTCACTTTCATAAGCAAATGCCAGAGCCACAAAAATGCCAGCAAGAATGAGGAGTAGTCCAGAGCATTCCTCCTCCGGCATCATCAGAAGTGGCCACAAGTGATTTCAGGAAATAGTACGCATATGTCAATGCTGAAAATAATAACCCTCCCTTTGCCTCCTCTTGCTTTCGCAGTGTAAACTTGTGGGGGCTCATGAATAAAGGATTTCTTTTCTTGCCGCCTCAACGTTTATGTTAGCCCTAAGCCAGAAGAAAAGAAATGAATCTTTAATTTTCAATCTGAAACATTTTCCCGTTGGTTTTCCTAGGTCTCCCCTCAGAAAAGAAAGCCAGTCAGCAGACGCACACACGGGCGGAGGAGCACACGGGCCAGGGCCAGCTTGGTGGACGGCTCCCCGCCCAGTGCTTGCCGGGGCTCGTGACTGCCGCCGCCGCACACCCCCGCCTTCACTACGGACGCCCAGGAACCACTCCCCTCGGCAGGAACGGAGGGCGAAGCTGAGACAGCTGAGATCCTGGTCGAGTCCAAGGAGCCAGAATCTACAGCCTAACACAACTTCCAGTTTCCTGGAAATGAGATTTGACTGATGAATTACGGGCGATGCCTCGAAACTCTTTTCAGTATATTGCTGTTGGACTTTCAGGAATGATTTCATGATTTCAGCAGCTCCATTTGTGATGCAGAGATATTGTGTGTTGATTTAAATGTGTTCTCTGGGGAAAAAGTTTCTGCAGTTATAAAATTTTACCATTGCTCCCATTATTTTTATAGAGGCTTAGGTCTTTAGCCAGCTTATCTAGATGCTGTGTTCATGATTGTTCACCTCAGTGAACCTAGAAACAGAATTGAAAAGGCCTATATACTTTCTTAAATGGATTCAACCTAAAGAAAATAGTAAACTTGAAACTATAAACAAATCATTTAAGATGAGAAATTGTGAGCCTACTTCATTTTTAGGTGGACTAGATTATGAAAGATAAAATCCTAATGTGATGGTGATGGCTTTGCTGTGTACATATGTATTTAGAGAAGTAGTTCAGAAATGCATGTATTTGCAGTTAAATCTGTTTTCCTTCCTGTGTATTTGCATAATTACTAACAAAAAGCATAACTCTACCTTCTCAAACCAATTAAAATGGAAAACGGATGTATCCAAATTTTATTGCAGTTAAAGTATACAGTTGCGTGACAGATGTCTACAGATTGTGCTAAGTCGCTTCAGTCGTGTCTGATTCTTTGTGACCCCATGGACTGTAGCCTTCCAGGCTCCTCTGTCCATGGGATTCTCCAGGCAAGAATACTGGAGTGGGTTGCTGTTTCCTCCTCCAGGGGATCTTTCCAACCCAGGGATTGAACCCGCATCTCTTACGTCTCCTTGCATTGGCAGGCGGTTTCTTTACCTCTAACGCCACCTGGGAAGCCCCGAATTCAATCCTTTGAGAACTTTTCAGCAAACACAGATCAACAGTATTTACAGGTGTGCTGTGCTGTGCTGCGCTTAGTGACTCAGTCATGTCTGACTCTTTGCGACCCCAAGGACTGTAGCCCACCAGGCTTCTCTGTCCATGGAGATTCTCCAGTAAGAAAACTGGAGTGGGCTGCCATGCCCTCCTCCAGGAGATCTTCCCAACCTAGGAATTGAAATCAGGTCTCCTGCATTGCAAGAGGATTCTTTACCATCTGAACCACCAGGGAAGCCTGCCTAAAGACTAAGCAGATTTAAAAATACTAAGTTCATCCATTTAATAATGATTCTGTTAGGACCAACTGGAGATTCTCTTTGTGAGGAGGTATAAAGCAAAAGTGTGAGATTCATGAATATCTGTATTTCTCTAAATATCTAAAGAAAACCAGGAGCATCAGTTGAAGCTACAGTCAAATAAATAATCCAGAGATACACCTGGGAGTATCTAGCTCCAACTTCCAGATGTTATTCTGCTTAATTCCAGCTCAATGTTTTCTACTTCAACTTCTGAAAATACTTGAAGCTTCATATAATAGGAAGCTTAAAGGGTCTTATGAAGTAAAATACTTTCAACCTCAGTCTTTGGTTGCTTAATTCTTAATGATTCTTGAGAAAGAATTATCCTTTCCTTACTAAAGCTTTGTTTTTTCTACTACTTGTTAAAGAGACAAATCATTCCTGACCAATACTTGAGTGTAAGTGAATCAGAAAACCAACAGTTGCTTCCTAACATTTTGCTATATTTTTGTAAATTCCCATTTCCTTGAATTAGTAAAAAAAGTCATTGCAATCCAATTGCTAGTACTGGATTATGTTTGCTAACTGAGGTGTTCCCACCAGAATAAAAATTGAACCTATATACAAGAAGTACTCCTTGATTGGCTTGTTATAGGTCAATTCAGCAGCAATAATACATGATTTAATTTAGTGAAGACATCCTATTACTAATTAGCAAGTTGCCAAACATTGGCAAGATTGTACAAATGCTAATGTATTGGGAGAAAATCCAGTTTAGGTGAGACCTAATTTCTTTTGAAGTCTAGTGGGTGACTGCAAAAGTACAAAGAGGACCCTTGCTCAGTCCTACTGCAAATCTGAGACCGACTTCCACACCCCTCATCTGCAAGCCAGCCAGCCCCTCCTGTCCGTCTCCCCGAATCATTAGGGGACTTCGCTGCCTCAGCTACTTGTAAGGGTCATACCCTTAGGCCGTGCACTTGCTTCTTTATCACACACGATGTTAGAAACTCTGTGAGGAATAGCCTTGTCCCTTTGAAAGGGGAGGAAGCCACAGCTCACAGTCTGTCTCCTTTGCTTTGGAAAAGTAAAACCAGGCATATTTTAGATTTTCAATGATCATGGAGAATTTGATCTTTGACTTGAAAGTATCACATTAAAAGAAAAGCATATTCACTTTATCGTGGTTGTGGGGTGATGTCAGAAGACCTTCCTTGGAGCCTAGTTGGGTCTGGGAGTGGGGCCAGCTTCTAATGCTCACTCATGGGCACAGATTTTTTTAACTTCACTTTCCTTATCTGCAGAAAAGTCGATTTCAGACTAAATTTCTAATACTAGTAAGCATGGGCTAGCTTCCAGATGGTTTTCCTCAGTTTATTTACTGAGCTCCATCACCAAGCAAAAGAGGCATAATGATCCTCTTGCTACAGGTGATTGATCAAAATGTTGTGGCAAGAAAATGACAGGACCAGGATTCAAATCTTCTCCAGGGCTGCCTGGTTCTGTGCATGCTATAATCTTGCTTCTGAATTATTCCAGCAAGTTCCACTTGTTTTACGGTTCTTTTGGTCTTCATCAAGTTGCAGTACAAGAGCATACTTCTTAGGAGAAAATATTTTTATAAAAATACTATATATTGTATAGAATGTATGCTACCCCCTGAGTAAAGAGAATTATCTCATTTAAGCTTCTACATAGAAAAAGAAAAATAAACATTTAATGTTAAAATGCATTAAAGGTACAAGTATGGGCCTTGTAGGTTGCTTTCACACACTGACACTTTTTCACATACCTCAGTCACTGGTAGAATTGAATCTAAAACACATATATCTCCCAATTCCACCTTTAAATTTAACGATGATTCTTTAAATACCCACTTGTTTTAAACAATGTCCAGGCAGCTCAACATATCTCATGCTTCTTTCTCTCTGCACTAATTTTGATTGAGTCCATATCTGAGGAGAGGACAGACTCATTTAGCAGCCATTATTATCCCCAGTGTAGGACCTCTTTGCCTTGTCTCATCTCTCACATGTCTTCTGATCTTCCCGGTCACCTGCATGATATTACGACCTGGGAAGGTATAAAATCAGGTGTATTGCTGCTGCACCTCTACTGTGATCTGGCTTAAGCTTCAAGTACAAGCTCAAAAGAAAAGAAAAATACTTGCTATAATCCTTACTTTTACTTTTCAATAATTTTAGAAATGATTTCCCTTGCCTACTTTCTTTTTTTGTAAATATACCTCTTCATTTTTGTCAGTCTCCTCTCCAAGGGTGAATGGTATTATGAGGAAACAGTTACACCTCCAGCCTTTGTGATTCCATAACAAAGGAAAGTTCTGCTAATACACACGTGCCATACACACACACACATACTCTACAGGCACGTGTGTGCACGCGCACACACACACACACACACACACACACCCTACCTCTGCCTCCCCATCCTTCCAGGCAACACTGTGGGCCTCCGGTTTCTCTGTCTGTGGTTGGGTAGATATATTCAAATGGAAAATTTTCCATAATAAAGCTATTTATTTCCATTTTGCCTCAAATGCTTGCATGTGTATAATATATTGCCAGGAATATTGACAAACTCTATCTTATGCTTCCTACAGGAAGTGATAACATTGAGATCTGAAACCAATTAACTTGCCAGTAATTGCAAATTATATGAGGGGAATTTAATGTTTGTGGAAAGGTGTGAGTCTCACTAATTTGTGTCTTGCACTCAGAAGTTAAAATAAATTCTCTCTGCTCTTCTTCCACTTTATTCCATTCCAATATCCAAAAGAAGAGCCCAATTTATGAGGTTCATGAGGTAATGACTTGGGTAAACTAAACCCAACCCATAGGGCTTCCCAATGCCCTTAATTTATTACTGAGAATTAATTTGCTGGGAGAATCCCTCCTGTGAACTGACTTTCTGGAGTCTGCCCTTGACTTGGGGGGAGTGTGCTGGGGCAGCCTGGGGAGCCTGTTTGCACGTCTGCAGGGAAGCCTCTCAGCTCCCTTCGTGCCCCTCTGCAGCCCTTGGATGACAGCCCACATCGGCCAACACAGACGCACAGGCAGCTGGCAAGCACGAGGCCCCCTCCGCTGAGACAGCCCTCTGCAGGCAGGAGGGCGGGCTTCCTGCTGGTGAAACCTACTCAGTGGGTCCCTTCACGTGCATTTGCCATGCTCAGTCCTTATTATCCTCCTGCCCTGGAAGGGGGGCTGAGGGAACACGTGTGTGAGGTCTCAGGGTCCGCCTCGGCGAGGGGATACGGCATTAAACAGAATCGAGCATGTAAAGCATGAGACATGCCTTCTCTCCTCCTTTGATTTGGTTTAACTACCATAGGTTTTTTCTCTGTGTCCTGGGTGGAGGCCATAATGTCTTCCTGTTTCCTGACTGCTTCTGAATGACTTAAATCAAAAACATATCTTTCCCTTCAGTGTCTTCTATTTTTTTTATATACACATTTCACATTCCTTTTAACTAACTGAAGTTTGAAAGAGGCAAGATGGATGCTAGCATGCATGTCAACAGTGTGATCTCAAGTTCTCTCTTACATGGGGGTCTCTAGACTCCTATTTCTCAATCCAGATCCCTCTCCTGGCTCCTAATTAAGAGCCTAACACTTCGCAAACTGTGAAGAATGACATCTTCCCTTCTAAACCCACTCTGCCATTCATCTGGTCCCACAACCCAGAGGCCTCTGAAACAGCAGCGCCTCTCCCCTCTGCCTCCTCTAACTGCCCGTTTCACCACCCCCATGTCACTCGAATCTCTCTGCTCCTCTCCAGATCCTTCACTCTCAACATCTGTTCTTGCATCGGCTCTCACCTACGTTACACCTGCAGTTCGAATGTCAGCCGGAGACCTAACCCTGCATTGCTCCTAACCTCTCCAGGAGCAGCTTACTTTTTTTTTTTTTTTTTTTGGCAACATTGGGCCCTGAGCTTCTGCTTCTGATAAATGAGGTAGATCAGTTTTGTGGATCATCCCAATCTGCTCCAAACTGAGCTACCCTCCCCATCCAGCCAGGGCACCTGACTTCTTTTCTCTGACATCCCTCACACGCACACAGGTGCACAATAAGAGACTTGGGGAGGTCAGTGAAGACACTAGTAGATAAGGGGATCTTCTAGACCCAGGGATCGAACCTGCATCTCTTACATCGCCTACACTGGCACGAGGGTTCTTTACCACTAGCGCCACCAGGGAAGCCTGTTATGTACTAAAGATTATTTTTTGTCACCATTTTCTGCAATTGCTTAGGGAATATAATTCCTGTTGGTGAAAGATAAATCTGTATACAGCTCACATACACTCACAGAGAACAGAAAGGGAGGGGAAAAATGGAAATAATAGATTTCAAATAATGAATCAGATAGCTTATATTTCACTCTTTGCTACTGCTGCTGCTAAATCGCTTCAGTCATGTCTGACTCTGTACGACCCCAGCGACGGCAGCCCACCAGGCTCCCCTGTCCCTGAGACTGGCAGCCCTGTAAAAGCGGCAGGGCTCTGGTATTTTGAAATTGTGGTCGTGAAGTCCCCTGGCATAATCCTAAGAGCCACCACTAGGAGTGACAGAAAGACTAGTTAGTGCTCAGGGCCAGGGATCCTCTATCTGATCCAGAGAGAATTTCCAAAGCCTTCTGATAGACATGGAAATAGAGCCTTCTTTAAGAGCTCTGTTGTTGCTGTTCAGTTGCTCAGTTGTGTCTGACTCTTTGTGATCCCATGAACTGCAACACACCACGGCTTCCCTGTCCTTCACCATCTCCTGGGGCTTGCTCAAACTCATGTCCATCGAGTCAGTGATGCAATCCAATAATCTCATCCCGTGTAATCCCCTTCTCCTCCTGTCTTCAGTCTTTCCTAGCATCAGGGTCTTTTCAAATGAGTCAGTTCTTCACATCAGGGGGCCAAAGTATTGGAGTTTCAGCTTCAGCATCAGTCCTCCAATGAATATTCAGCACTGAATTCCTTTAGGATTAACTGGTTTGATCTCCTTGCAGTTCAAGGGACTCTCAAGAGTCTTCTCCAACACCACAGTTCACAAGCATCAATTCTTTGGTGCTCAGCCTTCTTTATACTCCAACTCTCACACCCATACATGACTACTGGAAAAAACCATAGCTTTGACTACAGGGACCTTTGTCGGCAAAGTAATGTCTCTACTTTTTAACACTCTATCCAGGTTTCTCTTAGCTGTTCTTCCAAGGAGCAAGTGTCTTTTAATGCTTGCTGTATCTTTTAATTGAGCTTCCCTAGTAGCTGAGATGGTAAAGCATCTGCCTGCAATGCAGGAGACCCAGGTTCAATCCCTGGGTCAGGAAGATCCCCTGGGGAAGGAAATGGCAACCCACTCCAGTATTCTTGCCTGGAGAATTCCATGGACAGAGGAGCCTGGCAGGCTACAGTCCATGCGGTCGCAAAGAATCGGACATGACTGAGCTCCTAACACACACATCTTTTAATTAAGAGCTCTATTTTTTTGTTATTTGACAAAAGGCGTGCACTATTTGCTGTGACAGTGCTGCACTGAATATGGCAGCAAATTTGGGAAACTTCGCTTTGGCCGCAAGACTGGAAAAGGTCAGTTTTCATTCCAGTTCCAAAGAAAGGCCATGCCAAAGAATGCTCAAACTACCACACTGCTGCTGCTGCTGCGAAGTCGCTTCAGTCATGTCCCACTCTGTGTGACCCCATGGACAGCAGCCCACCAGGCTCCTCTGTCCCTGGGATTCTTCAGGCAAGAATACTGGAGTGGGTTGCCATTTCCTTCTCCAACACAATTGTACTCATCTCACACTCTAGTAAAGTAATGGGCGAAATTCTCCAAGCCAGGCTTCGGCAATACATGAACCATGAACTTCTAGATGTTCAAGCTGGTTTTAGAAAAGGCAGAGGAACCAGAGATCAAATGGCCAACATCTGCTGGATCATAGAAAAAGCAAGAGAGTTCCAGAAAAACATCTATTTCTGCTTCATTGACTATGCCAAAGCCTTTGACTGTGTGGATCTCAATAAACTGTGGAAAATTCTGAAAGAGATGGGAATACAGACCACCTGACCTGCCTCTTGAGAAATCTGTGTGCAGGTCAGGAAGCAACAGTTAGAACTGGACATGGAACAACATGGAATAAAAACATCTTTTCCAGTCCTGTGGCCACAGCTACGTTTTCCAAATAGGAAAAGGAGTACATCAAGGCTGTATATTGTCACCCTGCTTATGTAACTTATATGTAGAGTACATCATGAGAAACACTGGGCTGGAAGAAGCACAAGCTGGAATCAAGATTGTGGGGAGAAATATCCGTAATCTCAGATATGCAGATGACACCAGCCTTATGGCAGAAAGTGAAGAGAAAGTAAAGACCCTCTTGATGAAAGTGAAAGAGATGAGTTAAAAAGTTGGCTTAAAGCTCAACATTCAAAAGACTAAGATCATGGCATCTGGTCCCATCACTTTATGGCGAATAGATGGGGAAACAGTGGCTGACTTTATTTTGAGGGGCTCCCAAATCCCTGCAGATGGTGACTGCAGCCATGAAATTAAAAGACGCTTACTCCTTGGAAGAAAAGTTATGACCAACTGAGACAGCATATTAAAAAGCAGAGACATTTCTTTGCCGACAAAGGTCCACCTGGTCAAGGCTATGGTTTTTCCAGGAGCCGTGTATGGATGTGAGAGTTTGACTATAAAGAAAGCTGAGCGCCTAAGACTTGATGCTTTTGAACTGTGGTGTTGGAGACTTTTGAGAGTCCCTTGGACTACAAGGAGATCCAACCAGTCCATCCTAAAGGAGATCAATCCTGAATGTTCATTGGAAGGATTGATGCTGAAGCTGAAACTCCAATACTTTGGACACTTGATGCGAAGAGCTGACTCATGTGAAAAGACCCTGATGCTGGGAAGGATTGAAGGCAGGAAAAGAAGGGGACAACAGAGGATGAGATGGCTGCATGGCATCACTGACTCAATGGACATGGGTTTGGGTGATCTCCAGGAGTTGGTGATGGACAGGGAGGCCTGGCGTGCTGCAGTCCATGGGGTCGCAAAGAGGCGAACATGACTGAGTGACTGAACTGAACTGATTTTAAAATGCTTTAAAAAAAAGAATGGCCTGTAGTATAACACAGATATCCCCTTATGGCTTCCAAGACAATTCACAACCAAACAATTCTTCTTGGAGCATCCTCCCACCGCCAACAATCAGTGGCCACCTTCCCGCTCTCACAGAGCCTCCCTTAGAGAAGTCTGCCTCTGGTCTTGCTCATTTCCTCTCCTATGACCCCACCCACACCTGCTTCATGCATTGGACTAGTAACAGTCTTCTATAAACTATTATTTATATGTCTGTTTCCCTTGCTTGTCTATTTGCTCCTAGAGAGAGGTATCATAGTTATTTTTAAACCTCTGATGCACAGCATAGTGACTCCGAGTTTGACCAAAACACTCAGCGTCTATGAACTTCATAACCCTCTACGATGACTTGCTATCTCTATTTTGCCATCTCCGTTTTACCAGCTCACGGTGACCTCCAAGCCTCACTCTGTATGTAAGCCTGGATATGAAATTTAGAACCTCTCGAAGGATCCACGAGTAATCTGACCCCTGCCATGAGTTTCTCATGGTTTGCGCAGTCTGTCCTGAACATTTGTTGCGTTCATAGCATCCCACTACAGGTTCCCATCCAGTACTTAGGTACCCTGCCTTGCCCTCTACTATAGCTTCTTGCCTTATTGTTTTTATTTTACTTTTTCTTCTGCCTTTTTCCACTTAGTATTCAGTCTCTGTCCTTGATTTCCAAACACTTATTCCGTTTTGTTTTTGGAATACTACGTTAATATCATTTAGGAAAATTATTTTTTTCTCCACTAGACCCAGTTTGATCTAAAGTGTCCTGTCCTCTCCTAGGCAAGGAACAACCTTGCGATCCAAACCAGGCCAGTTGCACTCTCCTTTGCTGGAATTTGATCTTGAAGCCAGCAGAGTGCCTTGAGGAGGCAGTAGCTGCTATATTGGCCCCTTTAGATTGACCATGCTCTACAATTTCCCTGTTATTCATGTCAGCAACCCGTATCTCTCCAATCAGTTCTCTAAGTCAGCCAGAGTTAGTTTCTCTAGTTTGAAACAAAAGAATCTTAACCACAGATGCGGAAGATGAAGCTCAGAGTTTAAGTCAATGGTCTTGTGAGGAATATATGTACATATCCAATTTAAATGCTTTTTCTTTATTATATTTTAGAAAATCAAAAGTAGCGTTGGTGGTAGCCTTAAAATAATATAATGAGATGAGTTAATTCAAATGTTATGCTTCCAAGTCTGACAAAATATTACCTAGGACCATTTTAATATATCTTAAAGTGGAAAACACTGTAATACAAATAAAATACAATTATTCACTTGAATTTCCTCCAAAATCTGATAAAGTCCCTTAAGAAAATATTTTAATGAAGCAACTTTGGGAAAAGTTCCAATGAAAGAAAACCACCAAAGCCCATGTCTAATTTTCTTATTTCTTTTGATGAAGTACCTGCTTGTATATAACTGATAATTTACATTTTAATAGGTTGTTAATAAATAAATTATAGGAAATAGTATTCCTTTGTGAAAGTGCTATACCAAATGGGTTCTGCTGTAAAAATCAGTGAGATGATGGTGCTACATTCCAGCAAAGTTAAACTCTAGCATTGTAAGCTTTGAGTTATTCTGTAGCAAAACATTAATTCAAATAACAGTGCAGTTCCTCAATGAGCAGGTAAGGTAAAATTCCCGATGGCTTCAATATTTTCTGTCAATACGTTTTTGGACATTTGGCCAGTTCTATACATATCCTAACTCACATCTTGATAATTATCTATTTTGGATGCTGTTATTTATCAGTGTCATTTTACTGAAAATTTATTTTGTTTGCATAAAACTGTACTGTGTGTGGCATGATGGGAGGGTGATATCAGTCAGAGACAGTTCCTGTTGTTTCTGAGGTCTAAGGAAAAATATTCTAGCAGCTGTGGGGAGAATACATGGAAGCCAGGGGAGACTAAATCTCCTTTTAATTTCCAACCTATTCCTTGGCCCTTCAATGTCTCTAGAAGGTATAAATATTCTCTTCCTTCCATAAATCACAGGAGACAGTCAAAATTTGGCAATTTAAATTGAGAAAACTATAATGATGTTCAAATATGCTAGCAAAATTTTGTAAGATTTTTTTATCAAAATGTATTATTTCAACAATTAGCAAATGTAGACCTGTTTTCCCCAAAAGGATAACTAGGTTTAATTCATTTTTACAGTATTCTTAGTTTAATAAGGCTCTAACAGACAGTATGGCATAAGTGTATCTTTCTATGATACACTTAAAGTTAACCCCAGGATATGGATTAATCACTAAGATAATTTACAAAGTTAAAATGAATTTTTAACTATAAGGAAGTGATAGGCCAATGTTTCTGATATAAATTTTATTTATATTCATAAATTAAATTTTTCAAGGTTTATCATGTTTTTCCAAATAAATTATCATTAACAATATTTAGCAAATTTTTCATTTACCTTTGGACACTAATTCTTGCTTTGTTACCAAATAATTTAGCATCTATTTCCTTCACCCTCCACTGATTGCTTTCCAGTAAAATGAAAAGAAAAAAAAAAAACATAAGTTTTCTTCCCAATAGGAAGAGTTGAGATAGTTTAAGAGCTTTTAATCTGAGGTCTTGTAAGAGATTCACTTTTATCAAATAAGAATGTAATGAGTGAGCAAATTCTGTAGAAAGAGCACTGAATTTGGTGTTTTTTTCTTTCTCCTGCTAACTTTCTGAATGTTCTTTTGCACCAATAAACATGCCACCTGAGCGAACTGCAAATTCTTCATAAGCAATGATTGTAAGGATGTTACATGGCAGCTTGTAAAAGTTAGCGGCAGTCATGCCAGTGTGGCATTTACACACCCTGGGGTTGAGAATTGCTAGAATAAGAAGCAGAACTCAGAGCGTGGTAAGCTTTATTTCTTTTTTTTTAATTTTTTATTTTTTATTTTTAAATTTTAATATCTTTAATTCTTACATGAAACATGTAAGCTTTAAAACACTGTTCTCCCATTCTTATCTAAATTGACCTCTTCACAATCTTCCGATTTTACTAGACTTTGACAAGGGGAAGGAGGCAGTTAGCAGAAAGAGGGTTTATTAGTGAAATGGAGAAAGGATGACCTCAAACAACGTCCGTCCTCTGACACTCCAGGAGCAAAAGCAACCACCTTCCCTTCACTGGGAACTGCAGGAACATTACAACCAGAAGTTCCTTATTCTCAAGTGTCGCTGTCTGAAGCATTCAGGTCCTCTTTATTAAATTAGCAGCCCCCCCCCCCAAAAGAAAAAAAGAAAGAAAAAAAATCAATAAATAAATTAGCAGCCCATGTATACCTACGTCATAAGCATCACCCAAGCCAGCAGGGAAGGCTTTTCTGAGAAAGGCCATCTGTTGCGGCTCTTTATGGGATGAGGCTCATCAAGTACTTTTTTGAAGTTTCTGCCTTGGTGCGCACTTGACGGCCTCAGATGCTTCTCTGCGCTCCTTACTGGCATTATCTTAGCTCTGAAAGTCCACACAGAAAGGGGCTTCCTCTGCTCTGATTCTTCACCTGAAATCACTGGGCTTTCTTTTTCCACTCTTTACACGCTTTCTTAAGGAAAAAGCTTCTCTTCTTTCTTCACTTTTCCATCCACTTGAAATTACTGTCTTCGGCTTTTTGAAGATAATTCTTGACTAAGAACCTGCCTCATAATGACCCAGCACCCGCAGTGTTGGACCACATGGTCCTCCCTGACAGGGTCAGGCCTCTAATCCTAAACCTTCCACCTGGCTGAGAGCAGCTCTCTGAGCCAGACTGGTTCCCAGCGGTCAAAAGGGATCCTCACGTTGTGAAGAGACAACGGTGAGAACCGATGTACCTGCTGAAATCTTATACCACTGCGGACGCTCCTGTGTGTGCAGCTACAGCATCTGCTGCTGCTGCTGCTGCTGCTGAGTCGCTTCAGTCGTGTCCGACTCTATGCGACCCCATAGACGGCAGCCCACCAGGCTCCCCCGTCCCTGGGATTCTCCAGGCAAGAACACTGGGGTGGGCTGCCATTTCCTTCTCCATTGCAGGAAAGTGAAAAGTGAAAGTGAGGTCGCTCAGTCGTGTCCGACGCTTAGCGACCCCATGGACTGCAGCCCACCAGGCTCCTCCGTCCATGGGATTTTCCAGGCAAGAGTACTGGAGTAGGGTGCCATTGTATAATATCCATATAGCTACAGCGTATCTTTAAAACATGTTTTGCAAGTTACATTTTGCAGCTGAAGAATGTATTCTAGATGAATTGAGAGGTAAAAACCTTAAAAGTGATATTGAACATAATAGAAGGAAAGAACAACTAAAACCATCCATAGATTTGGTCTACAAATGCAATCATACTCACGTAGACACCACAACATACGTCTAATATATTTAAATATTTTTAAATAACATAAATATGTAAATTTAAACTAGGAAAACACATACACATCAAATATGGTGAACAATTGCCTCATATGCTTAATATTTATTTAATAAATTCTTCATTTGTAAGCTGTTTTGTCACTATCAAAAAGGTTTACAAAACTTTAACATGATAAGAAAATATAATAATAACTTTTAAATTTTTTGTAATATAATGTAAGTAAAGAAAAGCAGTGCCTTTTCAGCAATATGGTAGCAGCTAATTTGCACATTTCTGAGCCTGGCTTGGCTATTTGCTATCGTAATGATCCTTACATATTTTCAGTTCTTATTTCTGCCAACCTCAGTCTATGATTTCATTTCGAAGGATCATTTGGAAATTTTGAAGTGATCTATTGTTAGGCCATATCTAAGTTCTTTTGCTTTCTGATAAAGCAAAGTAGAACACATCTGTGATCCCCAAAATCTGGATTAGTCAGTCAGTTCAGTTGCTCAGTCGTGTCCGACTCTTTGTGACCCCATGAGTCTCAGCACAACAGGCCTCGCTGTCCATCACCAACTCCCACAGTTTACTCAAACTTGCTTCCATCAAGTTGGTGATGCCATCCAGCCATCTCACCCTCTTCTCCTCCTGCCCTCAATCCCTCCCAGCATCAGGGTCTTTTCCAATGAGTCAACTCTTCGCATGAGGTGGCCAAAGTATTGGAGTTTCAGCTTTAGCATCAGTCGTCCCAATGACTATTCAGGACTGATTTCCTTTAGGATGGACTGATTGGATCTCCTTGCAGTCCAAGGGACTCTCAAGAGTCTTCTCCAACACCACAGTTCAAAAGCATCAATTCTTTGGTGCTCAGCTTTCTTCACAGTCCAACTCTCACATCCATACATGACCACTGGAAAAACCATAGCCTTAGTCGGCAAAGTAATGTCTCTGCTTTTGAATATGCTATCTAGGTTCGTCATAACTTTCCTTCCAAGGAGTAAGCGTCTTTTAATTTCATGGCTGCAGTCACCATCTACAGTGATTTTGGAGCTCAAAAATTAAAGTCTGACACTGTTTCCACTGTTTCCGCATCTATTTGCCATGAAGTGATGGGACCAGATGCCATGATCTTAAGTTTTCTGAATGTGGAGCTTTAAGCCAACTTTTTCACTCACCTCTTTCTCTTTCATCAAGAGGCTTTTTAGCTCCTCTTCACTTTCTGCCATAAGGGTGGTGTCTTCTGCATATCTGAGGTTATTTCTCCCGGCGATCTTGATTCCAGCTTGTGATTCATCCAGCCCAGCATTTCTCATTATGTACTCCACATGTAAGTTAAATAAGCAGGATGACAATATACAGCCTTGATGTACTCCTTTTCCTATTTGGAACCAGTCTGCTGTTCCATGTCCAGTTCTAACTGTTGCTTCCTGACCTGCATATAGGTTTCTCAAGAAGAAGATCAGGTGGTCTGGTATACTCATCTCTTTCAGAATCTTCCACAGTTTATTGTGAGTCAATAAAGCAGAAATAGATGTTTTTTCTGGAACTCTCTTGCTTTTTTGATGATCCAGCAGATGTTGGCCATTTGATCTCTGGTTCCTCTGCTTTTTCTAAAACCAGCTTGTACATCAGAAAGTTCACGGTTCACGTATTGCTGAAGCCTGGCTTGGAGAATTTTGAGCATTACTTTACTAGCATGTGAGATGAGTGCAATCGTGTGGTAGTTTGAGCATTCTTTGGCATTGCCTTTCTTTGGGATTGGAATGAAAACTGACCTTTTCCAGTCCTGTGGCCACTGCTGAGTTTTCCAAATGTGCTGGCATATTGAGAGCAGCACTTTCACAGCATCATCTTTCAAGATTTGAAATAGCTCCACTAGAATTCTATCACCTCCACTAGCTTTGTTCATAGTGATGCTTTCTAAGGCCCACTTGACTTCACATTCCAGGATGTCTGGCTCTAGATTAGTGATCGCACCATCATGATTTGCAAATCAAGTAATATAGATTCATTGGTAGTCTTATTTTAAAACTATTTTTTGAACTTAAAAATTTAACCTAAATTTGAGTGTCCTTCATTTTATGGATTAGATGTGTTTCATAATGCAGACTATGCTATAATGTTCATGCTGGTGATTTATTAACTGTCTTACATAATAAAATTAAAGATACATTCATAACCAAAAATTCCTCCAGGAAGAACTGAAGTTTAAATCTTCCAGCAAAAAGAAGACATGCTTGCTATTGGAATCACTAGATGTCACTCACAACCTTTTAAGGACTTGCAGAATTTTTCCATGAGAGATTTTTATTCTAACACTGCTACCAATTTTCAGTGATTCTAATGTTATAGAAACTCTTGTATTTCCCAAATTCTTTTGACCCAAAATCACAAGTTTGTGATTCCCCAAATTGAATTTTTTTTGCTATTTTGATTGGGTATATGCAATACAAATGGGGAACCTGTGGTAAGTTCAGATGGAAAGAATGAAAAGTAAAGACTCCGGAACTCTCTCTTTCATGAACTTGTCTAGACCCAGAGCTGGAACATGGTTTTCTCATCATTCAAAGGGAATGAGCTAGATCCAATATTTCTAAAAGTTTTCCACTGAAGAACCTCTAATGGCAAGGTGAGAATGAACGTTGTTTGAAACAGAGACACTTTCAGAAATTTTCCATCACAGATTTTTTTTTAAATAGGCTAATTGTGCATCCTATGTCACAATATGTATTTATTTTCATATAAAATTGAGATGTCAGAAAGCTGTCCCATGCATATTATGTAACTACTTATACTCCAGACATACTATATTTCTCCAGGAAGATGCATTCTGTAATTTAAAGAACCTGACGAAACAGTTTCTTCCTGTACTAAAGTCTTCAGAATTTCGGAGGCCAGACTGCAATATCGTATGTCGTCAGTAGGTGCCGCCACTTCCCACAATTTACTAGAAGGTGAAAATACCTTCGTTCACTGTCCATCAGCTAATTAGTACATTTTAAAATTAGTGCCATTACTGTAGAAGATACAGAAAGCAGCTGTGTTTAAAATCGGGATATTTTCCACTGGAAGTCCAGGAAAAAAATTCTATAGCTGAATGCTGTGCAGAGTCAATGGAGGAGAACGGCGGCATCCTTCAGAAAGGCGACCGTTGTTTTCCTAGAGTTTGGGGTACCGAACATACTTTTACGATAGATTATGTTCCTTTTCTGACTTGCAAATCTTTAAAATAAAAAAATTGTTTTCAAATATATTAAAATAATTTTCCTTCATTTTAAAGAAAAACTCCAAAATAATAACACAGTGTTGTGGAAACTCATGGAATTTGGAGTCAGACAGATCTCAGTTTGAGCCCATCTCTTCTGCTTACTACTTGGACAGTTGGAAGGAATTAACTTGGGCTTTTTTTGTTTTCTGTTTTTTGTGTTTTTTTTTTTTTTTTGCCAGTCCCTACTTCTTAATTCCAAGGTTTACACATTTAATAGAGCTTTTAGATGATTAATAATGTATGTAAATCCCCTGGCATATAGTAGGCATTAACGAAGCAGTAGTTATTAGCAGTAGTCAGTCATGTTTCAGCAAAGCCTCAGAAACTGTATTACGCCCATGGCATTAAACGTGGTAATATTGACCATTAGTATTAATAGTAGTAATATTAGAGTTAACTTTCATTTGTTCTAATGCGCTATAACCACCGATGTTCTTGCCTGGGAAATCCCACGGACAGAGAAGCCTGGTGGGATACGGTCCACGGGGTTGCAAGACAGTTGGACATGACTTAGCAAATAAACAACAAACAAAACACAGGACAGAGCTAACACTTAAGAAGTAAATGTATTTCCTTACCAAATCAGATTCCATTTAACCTTGAGTCTGATCTGAAATCCGGCCTCTGAGTTGAACTCATTTATAACAAGCACACTGTCTGGAAGCCACGCAGCAGGAACATATTGTTGGGACCAGCTCATTCTCCACATGGGGGAAGCCCAAAGACTCACAAGCACGGAGGACAGAAGCCTGCTAAGCGCATCATAAGTGCTTTAAAGAACAGGAGATGCTTGACTGAAGTGGGTTAGAGTGAATTTTTGCTGATCAGCCCATCTGGGATTTATGGTTACCTAGTGGCAGGAGACGGAGAAGGCAGTGGCACCTCACTCCAGTACTCTTGCCTGGAGAATCCCAGGGGCGGGGGAGCCTAGTGGGCTGCAGTCCATGGGGTCGCAAAGAGTCGGACGCGACTGAGCGACTTCACTTTTACTTTTCACTGCCATGCATTGGAGAAGGCAATGGCAAGCCACTCCAGTGTTCTTGCCTGGAGAATCCCAGGGACGGGGAGCCTGGTGGGCTGCCGTCTATGGGGTCGCACAGAGTCAGACACGACTGAAGCGACTCAGCAGCAGCAACAGCAGAAGTAGGAGGCAACAGAGGATGAGATGGTTGGATGGCATCATCGACCCAGTGGACATGAGTCTGAGCAAGTTCTGGGAGACAGTGAAGGACAGGGAAGCCTGGCATGCTGCTGTCCATGGGGTCACAGAGAGTTAGACACGAATGAACAACAAGCTCTACCCCACGGGCAGAGTAGAGAATGGCAACCATCATAATATCAAATCATGGGGAGAGGTCTAATTGAGGAGCCTCTGTGTGCACAAGTTAAAACAACACTCTTTATTGGTCTTGACATTTCGCATTTACAGGGGCACATTCAAGATACTCACACCACACGAGCAAAGCATGTAACTAGGAGGGGATGTTTTCCCGGAATAACAGAGCCATAACTAAAGGCGCTGTGAAGGCTTTGTCACACTGATCTCAGCCAGTCTTTATTTCACCATCTGGCTCCCTTTCCAGGGCTCCCTCCAAAGGGATGTCCTTAACAAACCCATCAGGGCCTTCTCTCCTATACATCAGTCCACGTAGACGCAACAAAGGAAGCCAATTGAGATTATTTTCTCTGTAAGGCCTCACACCAGGCTTGTTAGCAGAAGCTTCCTCCTTCACCCAGTGGCTGGCCTCCCCTTCACAGTCAGGAGTCTTCATTCAAGTCTCCTTTAATGAGAGAAGCTGAGAGCGAACTCAGTAGTCCCAACCTTCCTCTTAAAGGAACGGAACCCCACCCTCCCGTCACAGCTACTTCCAGCAGCATTCCTAATAAGGCTTGGGCATGTTTTCCTGCAATAGTTATTCAGTGCCCACAGAGTTTTATTTTGGAGTCAACATTGCTGTTGGTTCACCAGTTTGAGCTTATTCCATCCTAGTTCTGAACCATTTATCATTATGTTGGGTGGAATCTGTTTACCGAAGAGATGAGCCCTGAGTCAAATCAAGGAGGACAGTGTGCAAAAGCCCTTCCTGCTTCCAATTATTTCAGTGATTCCTTTGGGGCCAAACAAGGCACTTAATCTAGGCATGCTTAAATAAGGCACAGGTGAGCTATAACCCATCTCAGTGGTGGCTCTTTTGATTTCCAGGCTCCCAGACCTTCTTGTGGACATCACCACAGTCCATAGCAACACACAGAGTCAGACACGACTGAAGTGACTTAACATGGCACAATATTGTTTCTGTTTTATGTCCTGGTTTTCTTGGCTGTAAGGCATGTGGGATCTTGGCTCCCCAACTGGGGATGAAACCTGCACCCCCAGCACTGGATATCAGAGTCAACTGCTGGACTGCCAGGGAAGTCCCCTAGGATGCTGTTAAATCAATGGTTTTATCAGGATGCTTTATGGACCATCCAACAGCTGGGACTTCAGGCATTTAGACATTGATTTCTTGCTTGTAAGAAGTGATATTACTACTGTTTCCAAACGGTGGCTCTCAAAGTGTGGCCCCCAGACTAGCTACATCAGCATCAGCTGGGACCTTGTTAGGAATGCAAGCTTTCAGGTCATATCCAGGAAGGTGAACCAGATGCTCCAGAGGGTGTTGGAACAATCATCCCAGGGCCTTGATGCCTGCTGAGCTTTCACGTGTGGGATCCTGGGCAGACAGCAGATTCCACCTTCATGGTAAGTAGACAACACAGAGCAAAGTCTCTCTCGTGCTGAGGGAAGTCTGAACAGGCTGTGGAGGACCTTAAATACAACTTTCTGAAGTCTTTTGCCTCTACTACAGAAAGGTTGACATTTCAATATTTTCTTGCTCTCACCCTGAATCCAAGTCCTGTTGAAAAGAAGCAGGTGAATAATTCCAGGCATTGGAATCACTCTAGATACGTGGGTATGGTTTCCACACAGTAACCAGCAGGCTGTGCTGCTTTTAAATATTTAAAGAGTCCTCGATTGTAGGTTATTTGGGCTTCTCGGTGGCTGTTCTCTCTCTTCTTTACTAAGCTAGATCTCTTAAGATGTTGTTTTGTCCAAGGACTCTAGCCTTGTCTTAATAGGCTTTCTTCTCAGGCAGCATTTTGTTAATCCTCTCAGGTCAGTTCCAAACACAGCCACTCTGATCATCTTTTCTGTTGCTGTTTCTTGACTTGACATGTGAGTAATCTCCTTCCTCTTTTCTCATTAATCACCAGGTTCATACCTTGAGCCCTGATGTTCTCGGTAATCGTCAGGCTTCTTGTCCATCCATTCACCCTCTTCAGCCCAAACCATTATTTTGTTAGTTTCCTTTGGTCAGTCCTTTGAGCCCCTCATCTCTGCCTTTCTCTGGCATCTATTTAGCATCTGATAGCATCACCTGGCCTAAATGTAGGCTAGGCAAGCTGAGGGGCTGTCCACAGTGACAGGATGAACCCAAGAAAGGCTGAGAGGCAGACAATCTCCTTGTGGGTGAAATAGCTGAACCCAGAATCCATCTGTGTGTGGAAAAGGATGGAGACTTTTGCATGAAGTAGAGCATAGACGGAAGTCAGGAACCATGGCCTCATCTCACTGTTCCATTCTGGGCACGCTGAGCCACATCCACTTCCCTCTCACATGCCCTGCTTTGCATGTTGCTTCCAGCCTTTGATTTACCCATGCCTTTGTGCAAGTTACAAAAAAAGTGGTCCCCCTGAGCAGACACACCCACAGGGCAGACATTTGACAAAGGGCTCTTCTGGGAGGACAAAATACAGACGGGTGGCCCTTCCCTTCTGTCTACATGGCCCTAGGGGCTTAACAAGTGCAACTGGGGCTGGATTTCAAGCTCACGGCCACCCCACTACCCATGCTGCTGCCTTTCTTTCATGCTAACATTGCAAAACCCGACAAGCGGCACTGCTTATCTTTTCCCCATTTCTTACTGCTCTGCCTTAATCAGTGGTTCTCAGAGTACAATTCTTGGATCAATAGCATCATCACCTAGAAATGTATGCTGCAGACCTCCTGCCTTAGCAAGCAGCAATCTGCGTTTAAACAAGCCTTCCGGATGATTCTAATGTACACTAAAGTTTGGAAACACTACAAAAATACCTGACACATAACAGTTCAGTTCAGCTGCTCAGTCGTGTCCGACTCTTTGCGACCCCATGAATCGCAGCACGCTAGGCCTCCCTGTCCATCATCAACTCCCAGAGTTCACTCAAACTCATGTCCATTGAGTCAGTGATGCCACCCAGCCATCTCATCCTCTGTCGTCCCCTTTTCCTCCTGCCCCCAGTCCCTCCCAGCATCAGAGTCTTTTCCAATGAGTCACATAACAGGTACTTGGTAAGTGTTTGTTGGCTGAATGAGTGAAACAATGTCTCCCTCAAGCATCTTTCTCCTGAGCCTCGCTGAGCCTCCATCTCCTCTGGCTATACCCGTTCTCTGCTCTCAGCCGAGCCTGCATCCCTGCATTGCAGGGAGATTAAACACACTGCAGGAAATCACGGGACCACTAGGCTCTTCACATGACTTAACTCCTTCAAAAGGAGGATTGGGTAGGAACTGTGTTTACTGAAATCCATTTTTGCAGCAACTCAATATAGAGCTTTGTCTGCAGTAGGGACTCATTTCACATAGAACCAAGCAAAGGAGGAAGATCCAAACAAACCAGCAGGCAGAGAATAAGGTAGTCACCAGGCTAGGAACTGGTAACTCCCCAAAGGACCAGGGGCTAGAAGCGTTCTTTCTATGAAATTCCAGTCATGACTTCCCTGGTGGTCCAGGGGCTAAAACATCCCCTTCCAATGCAGGGGGTACAGGTTCGATCCCTGGTCGGGGAGCCAAGATCCCACAGGCCTTAGACCAAAAAGCCAAAACATAAAAGACAAAAGGATACAGTATTCAATATTGTAACAAATTCAATAAAGACTTTTAAAATGGTCCTCATCAAAAAGGCTTTAAAAAAATTCCAATCAATTAAAAACTCGTTCAAAAAGGTCTTTGAATCTTTGAAAAACGAATATGCGGTTTTTTCTTGTTTAGTTGTTTTGCATACTTTGAGTTCAATAATAAAATTGGTTTTGTCAGGTATTTAAGCCGCTGTGTCTGGGGCAGCATTTGCCTCTGTTTCTAGGTCTGCCTGGGAACAGGGTCAGAGAATGAAGAAGGCTGGGCCCTGACGATGCTCACCCCATCAGCCGCAGGAGCACAGGGACACGGGGAGCTGGCCTCCCAGGGGTGGGGAGCTGGGCTCCCAGGGGTGGATCTCCAGCTGAGACAATGTGTGACAACTGTAGAGATGCTCCTCACAACTTCCTGTCTAGACAACTGCTCCTCAAGTCACCCCAAAGGCACTGCTTTTCAGGATTGTCCCCCTTCACTTCCCCTTTAGTCTTCTTCAGCACAGCCTGTGAAGGGTTAGAGGCTTCCCACGTGGCGCTAGTGGTAAAGAACCCACCTGCCAATACAGGACACATAAGAGATGCAAGTTCAATCCCTGGGCGGAAAGTTCGATCCCTGGGTGGAGGGTTCAGTCCCTGGGCTGGGAAGATGCCCTGGAGAAGGAAATGCAACCCACTCCAGTATTCTTACCCGGAGAATCCCATGGACAGAGAAGACTGGTGGGTTTCAGTCCAGAGGGTCACAAAGGGTCAGACAGGACTGAAGCAACTTAGCACATATGCGTGAAAAATTAGTGCCTATAAAACTATTCTACCATAGAACAAGATTCCTCAAGAAACATATTTTGTACTTGTTTTGGTTTGCTAAGGCTGCCATAGCAAAACCCCACAGACTGGGGGGCTGAAACATCAGAGAGCTGCTTTCTCACAGTTCCAGAGGCTGGAAGCCCAGGATAATGTGTCAGCAAACTTGATTTCTGGGCTTGCAGATGGCAAGCTGTCCTCACGTGGTCTTTCCCCGAAAGGTGAGCATCCTGGAGTCTCTTGTGTGCCCAAATTTCCTCTTCTTAGAAAGACACCATTCAGATTGGATTAGAGCCCACTAGAATGGCCTCATTTTAACTTAATAAGCTCTTTAAAGGTCTTAACTTTAAATATAGACACATTCTAAGGTACTGGGCATTACTGACTTAATATATAATTTGGGGGGAGGATATAATTGAGCCTCTAACATATGGGAAAGCAAAACATGTCTCATGTTCCCGGCTCGATTTGGGAGCAAGTCCATCTTTCACCAGGATCTTGGGCAAAGAAATGCACTTTCTCAGGTAGGTTATGTGCTGTTTGTCTGTCCTCGTTCCCTTGATGCTCTGTACCCAGACTGGGCTGAACCCCTGAATCCCAAATGTGTCCCAGAAACATTCAGGATCTGTCCTCTGACTTTTCCGGATGTACCAGCTAGCATTTAAGTGTTCAACTCAGTACCATTAAATACATTCATTGTGTTGTATAACTACCATCACTATCTATTTCCAGAATTTTTCCTCACCCCACACTGTACACACTGAATAGTCAACCATTTTGGTCTTTTGAAATAAGAAATCCACTGACACCAAGCAATCTGTAGGCTAGGTTTCAAGTTCTTGAGAACAGGATTAACAGTAACAAGAACTGTGACTTCAGACCTCCTTTATTCCAAGTGGTTAGCGGTATACTCTGTAGGCCTCTAGTTTGCTTTTAGACATACTGTGATTAGAAGTAAGATTCCGCCAAATCAGTTAAAAAAAAAAAAGAAAAGAAAAAATCCAGCCACATTAATGTCTTAGAATCACCCAGATGATTAATACTTAAATGAAATATCTGATTAGACTGGCTATCTTGCTGCTGCTGCTGAGTCGCTTCAGTCTTGTCCGACTCTGTGCGACCCCAGAGATGGCAGACCACCAGGCTCCCCCGTCCCTGGGATTCTCCAGGCCATCTGCTACTGTATTGCAAATGAGAGCCATTGTCAGAGGTTACCTTTGCACATTGCCAATAGATCACTTCAGATGGGCTCCGATACTGATAGGAAGCCCCTCCTATGCTATAGGACAAAAGCAAATGTCAGTATCAGAAATGCTAGGAACTGAACAACAAACATTCGACCTTGAAGGCCAATAAATATTGTTATTGAAATGAATGCGTGCGTGCCAAGTCTCTTCAGTCATGTCCAACTTTGTGGGATGCCATCGCCAGGCTCCTCTGTCCATGAGATTCTCCAGGCAAGAATACTGGAGTGGGATGCCATGCCCTCCTCCAGGGGATCTTCCCAACCCAGGGAATGAACCGGCATCTCTTACCTCTCCTGCACTGGAAGGCGGATTCTTTACCACTAGCCACCTGGAAAGCCACTTTGAAAATGAGTAAATGAATGATTTCTATTACTCTGCATTTTTGGAAACATGTACCAGATTTTTAAAAATTCAAGTTTGTAGTTTGTTTCTTATCATAGTCATTCCAGTGTTACCTAGTTTGGCTCTCTGCACTGATTAAATTATCTCTTTTTTTTAAAAACCAAATTTCTAGTATGTTAAGCATAGGAAAAGTGTTTTATTTAAAAGAAGATATTTTTGTTTTCTAGCTTATTTGGTTTCTACGTTGTTACTTTTGAATTCAGTATTTTGTACAAATTATTTCTGCTATTATCCTTGTTATTTTCCTTTAATGCTGATTTCATTCAAGAAAATAAAACCTAATTTTTGGAATCAAGGCTTTGTTTCTAAGTTCATGTCCACTAGATGGAACTATTGCTTCAAAAGAAGAGGCTGATTCCTTGCAAAGGTTCCACCTCTAGAGCTTTCCCACTGAACTTCACCTCCTGAAGACTGATAGATGGTAGACAATGCCATTTCTTTCTTTCTTTTCTTAACTAACTCTTCTCTTTTTTTAAATAAGTGACATTATCATTTAAAGCACATGCCACTTGAAGGCATATTTTGAAGTTTTGCATCTCTAAGACTTTAGTTAAGCTTTCTCAATACAGAGTTCTCTTTTTAAAACTTTTTTTTTCTATATACTTCACCAAGTTTAGTGCAACAAATAGAAGTGTCTTAGCTGTAAATATGCCTTAAAAATAGAGGGAACTTGCTTAATGAGTCAAAAATTTAAAAATACAATTCATAAAGGTGTAAAAAAAATTGTGAAATTACAGTGCTTAACAAAAAGATAATAAAGCCTCAAGTGTGTAAACACAGACAGAAAGATTAAATGTGAATGATTATTATATGTTTCTCAAGTTTCCAAAAAAAGATATGACTGTGTATCCACACACTCTTGACTAATTTACACAATTGTATTTAAAATATTTGCTAATGCAAATAGCATAGTAAAATTGTAGATTACTTTCCGTTCCTTTTTGCATTTGCTGACATGAATATAAAAATTCTCTTTGTAAACTGAAGTTTATCATGATTCACCCTTAGGTTAGATTAAGCTTATAAAGCAGTTTATTCACTTTCCTACTGTAATGTTTATCAGTAATATTTTAAAAGTATTTTCTTAATGTTTTATGGCATATTATGTTTTATAATTAAACATGGCTTTGAAATTAACTATTAACTTATTACTTGCAGGAGGTACAGTCCTAAGAAAGGGAAGTTATGATGTAATTTAAAAGCATTTTAGTTCAAACCTTCAACATAATGATAAGTTTCCTCTCATGTTATCCCACAAGTATAAGTTTTCACCAACTGATAAAGAGAAATCTATCAACTCCTCGGCAAATTCTTTGAGGAAGTGATTGGAGACATCAAAGTGCATATTTCATAAAGAAAATCTGAGTCACCATGATGTCATTGAAACTACCATGATTCCTTTTTTTTCTCTATTACAATTGAGGGGGAATTTTTATCATTATTATGTAAGTTTCAGGTGTACAGCATCACAACTCAACATCATATATCCAGTTACCATTCATCCCCATACAGGCGATCCTAAGCGGACTTTTTAAAATTGAAATAGTAATACTTTATTATTTCTTCAAATCTCTCACAACTAGAAAATACTTTAAAAGTTTTGAGAGTAAATGTTCTTTCTTATATAACTTACCTAACTGTAAAATCTAGCAAATAAATCGAGGACAAACTGGCAGCGGTTACATAGCAAGGAGCACATGTGCTCAGTTGCCACCGACTCTTTGCAACTCCATGGACTGCAATGTGCCAGCCTCCTCTGTCCATGGAATTCTCTAGGCAAGGACACAGGAGCGAGTTGCCATTTCCTTCTCCAGGGGATCTTCCCAACACAAGGATGGAACCCACATCTCCTGTGATGCCTGCATTGGCAGGCGGGTTCTCTACCACAGAGTCAACCTGGGAAGTGGTTTTATAGACTTCTCCTTAATCACTTGTCAAGATAAGATTGTAAATATTAGGGTTTTTCCAGTTTATAGAGAAATAATTGACACAGATCACTGCATAAGTTTAAGGCATACAGCGTGATGGCTTGATTTACATATATTGTGAAATGATGACCACTATATACTCAGCTAACGTCCATTATCTCATATAGATACGATAAACAGAAAATAAATGAAAAAAAAATTCTCGTTGTGATGAAAACTCTTAAGATTTACTCTCTTAACAGCTTTCCTATATATCACACACCAGCATTAGCTGATTATCACATGGTTATCCTATAGTACATTGCATCCTTAGTATTTAAATCTCTAATAACTGGAGGTTTGTGTCTTTTGATTTCCTTCCTCCCCTCACGCTGCCCTCCCACCTCTGGGTAACCACAAGTCAGATCTCTTTTTCTGATTTTTAAAAAATATATTCCACAGCTAAGTAAGGTCATATAGTATCTGTCTTTGTTTGTTGATTTATTTCAGTTAGCATAATGCCTGCAAAGTCAATCCATGTTGTTACACATGGTAGGATCTCTTTGTATTTTACAGCTGAATAATATTCCATTATATATATATAAATATTCCATTATGTGTGTGTATATATACATATATATGTATGCAACATAGCTTCTTTATCCATTCTTCCATCAGTGAACACTTGGGATGTGGGTCGTTTCCATGTCTTGGCTCTTGTTAATCACGTGGCTGTGAACACTGGAGTGGAGACATCTTTTCAAGTCAGTGTTTTGCTCCTTTGCATATTTGCTCTGAAATGGAATTGCTGGGTCGTATGGCAGCTCTATTTTCACTTTTTCAGGGAACATCTGCACTTCCAGCAACAGTGCCCCAGGTTCCTTTTTCTCCACACCCACACCAGCATTTACTACCTCTTATCTTTTTGATAATGGCATTCTAATAGGTAATATCTCACTGTGGTTTTAATTTGCATTTCTCTAAGGATTAGTGATATTGAGCATCTTTCCAGGTTCTGTTGGCCTTTCATATATATTCTTTGAAGAAATGTCTATTCAGCCCTTTGCCCATTTTTCAATTGCATTATTTGTCTTTTTGCTATTGAGTTTTTTATATATTTTGAGTAGTAAGGTTTGCAAATATTTCTTCTCATTCTTAATATTGTCTTTTCACTTTGCTGATGGTTTCTTTTTCTCTGCAGAAGCTTTTTAGTTTGATTTAATCCCACTTGTTTATTTTTTTTTTTTACATTTTATTACCTGTGCTTTAGGTGTTATATCCAGAAAACCATTACCAAGAACCATGTTAAGGAACTTTATGTCTTTATCTTCCAAGAGTTTTATGGTTTCAAGTCTTAGATTTAACTCAACACATTTTGAGTCAATTTTTTTGAGTATAAGTATGGGTCTAGTTTCATTCTTTTTCATGTGAATATACAATTATCCCAGCACTACTTATTATATTCTTGGCTTCCTTGTCAACTATTGCCTTTCTATGTATGGATTTATTTCTGGGCTTTTGATTTTGTTGCATTAAAATATTTGTCTGTTTTTACTCCAATAATATTGTTTTCATGACTATAGCTTTATATCATGAATGGTGTTGAATTTTGTCAAAAAGCTTTTTCTACATCTATTGAGGTTATTGTATGATTCTTATCATCCATTCCATTAATGTGCTATATTGATTTGTATATATTGAACCATCCTTATAGTCCAGGGATATCATACATTAGGTTTTGATTTAATCTTCTATGTACAAATACAAAAGCAGTTCACACACTATGTATTTCACTTATAAAATAGAAACTCATTTTCCAGTTCTAAAACTAGGCTAAAATTAATTAATCTAAAT
Organism: Ovis aries; assembly: GCF_016772045.2. Lineage (NCBI taxonomy): Eukaryota > Metazoa > Chordata > Mammalia > Artiodactyla > Bovidae > Ovis > Ovis aries. Next base: position 4,643,394 of record NC_056059.1, read on the forward strand.
TAAATTAAACTAAATTAATCTGGCCAGTGTGTTATATATTGATAAGTGACGACACTGTTGATGTTTGGCATAAATGGCAGAGATCAAACCGAAGTCAGCCCCTGCACAGAACTTCACTGGAAAATTCAAGACAGTGTGAGCCCTTGACTCCAATGTTTGAATGGTTACATGGTCTTTATTTGTTCAGCCATCCAATTACCCTTCTACTCATTAATCAATATTTATCAAATTCCTAATATACCTTTTTAGCACCTGATGTTTCCCAAGTCTTTATTTTTATACACTGTCATGCCTTTCTAATTTGATTCCCAAATGTTCTACTTTTTAAACAGAAAAAATTCTATAATTTCCCACTGCCTACAGACAACAAATTCAACTCCACACTCCTTGGTCTCACATGGTAGCTTTCCTCAATGCAGCTCCACCTTTTGGGGTTTATCACCTACCATTCCACCTATTTGACATTTCGCTCAGATCTTATGTGGTGTCCACTCCCTAAACATCACCTTCACTTCCCTTGCTTAAACTACTCTCCTGCAATGTAATGGCCTATGCCTCCGAGTTCCCACAAACTTCCAGGTTTATCTCAGATTTTACCTCCTCTGTGAGAGTCCACTCCATCCCAAGTCAGCATCAGCCTTTCCAGTCAGTAAGCTACCATTTTTTTGCCTTTTATTTCTAACTCTCTCGTGTCATCTATCCCTTTCTACTTAATAGCAGAATTACTAGCATGTGTTTTATCTCCCTCTTTCAAACCAGGGGAGGCCTGGGGTCCTGGCACGGTCATCTCGGCATCTTGAAGGCTCCTATCACACTGCCTCTCGGTACCCAGCCTGAGACGGGCTGGACCAGCGCCACTGCATGCCCCTGATCTTCAGAGGGCCTGCCTCTTCCTGGTGAAGGCCAATGCTTCCACCAGAATCTCATCCCTCACCCCCTCCTTCCCACCCACTCATTAGTCTCTTTAACTTCTTTACTGAATTCTTCCCATCTGCATATAAACACGCTTAAGTCTCTTCCAAAACCTGTTCAACCCAATTCAGTTTCAACTAGCACCCTATTTCTCTTCTTGCTCACCAGTCACACTTTTCCAAGCACACTCTCCACATGCGGTCACCGTGTCCACAGTTCCCACTCATTTCTGAGCCTGATGTGATCTGGCTTTCATCCCCTTCACTCAAGTGAGACTGTTATCACGAGGCACACTGATGACCTTCTGGTTGCTAAATCCAACAGGTACGTCTCAGAACTTCTGGGAGGGGAGTGTTCTCCACATCACCTAATACTATGGACCATTCAGTACTCTTCTGAGTGCCTCTTCACTTGAGTTTCTGTGACCTGGATTTCTTCCTGAGTTTCAACCATCTCTTAATATGTGGACTTTGATCCGTGCTCTGGCCTTGGCCTTCCTCTCAGATTCTAACTCTACACACTTCCCTGAATGGCCATCTAATCCACAGTTTCAGATGTCTTTAGACTAGTGACTTTTGTATTTCTCTTTTATCTCCAGCCTAGACTTCTCTTCTAAACTTCTAAACTTCTCTTCTAAACTACCTACATAAAGCCTTCTAGACTTTTCTATTTGCAGCAGGAGTTCTGGGTTCTGCCATTCTCCTTGGACTTGGAGAGAGTTGGTTGACATCTCAATGCATTACTTCAGCATTCTGTGTGTCTCAGTAGTGTTTATTTTTTTAACCACAATCGAGCATTGAATAATTACTACAATAAGATAATATTGTAATTCAGAGCTCATCCAAAATGATAAAAAATTGAGAGTAAGAGGTTCTCATGCTTTCTTGCCTTGTCATCATACATGCATGCATTCAACAATTTAAAAATTGTTTATTTATTTATTTTTGGTGCTATTTTCCCTGGAGGGGCTTTGGTCACCAGCATCTCAGTTAGATCCTGCAACTTACAAACCTGTCCTAGCGGAGCCAACTGACAGATTTTCTATTAATATAATTTATGTTACAAACACCAGCTAATCCTTACAACATTCGCACATTCCATCTGCCTTGTTTTGCTTTCTTCCCGTTCATAACTCCTAGCCTACTCCATAGTTCAGCTCCTAGTAATTGCTCAATGTTTATTTCACCCTTGCTCTCTCGTGAATGAAGACATGTGTAACTCACCTGAAGATTAAGATTGCTTGTTCCCTTAAATCCTTATGGCATGGGCTCAGGCCTCTTTTATGATTCTTAGATTCATCACTTTTGGACTTTTCACAGTCCTGGTCTCCTCTCTGACCCGTCATCCACTCCTCTCCACACCCCACAATGCACACTTCTGTTTCTGAGACACCACCTTTCTCATTTACCTATGTGTCCATCAGACAAACTAGTCCAATGCCTTTAAAAACTAAAAGGGCTTTGGGAAAGATAAACTGAAAATAATTCCTTGCCTTATAATTTTTTAAATTAATGTGTTAGTTAGGTAACTTCTATGAATCTCAATTTCCCCATCTGCAAAATGAGGAGAATACCTATTTATAATCTTTTGGTTAAGACTGCATATAATACTTATATTATTAAGAGAGAAGGAAATGGCAACCCACTCCAGTATTCTTGCCTGGAGAATCCCGTGGACAGAGGAGTCTGGTGGGCTGCCATCTATGGGGTCACACAGAGTCGACCACTGAAGCGACTTAGCAGCAACAGCAGCATATAATACAATATGGGTCCTCAGCCCTGGACTAGTCGAGGAATATGTAAATTAACTCATATGGCATGGAGCTTTGGTCCACAGGTTGCTGAGGCTTCAATGAAAATCTTTCCACCAGGTTTACAAACTTTACAGGTGTTGATACCTAGGCCAGTACTTGGCCTGTAAACTCTGTCTTGTTAAGGCCCACTGTCTTTCTACCTAATCTGTTTTGTAGTCCTGAGCACACATAGGCAAGAATACTGGAGTGGGTAGCCATTCCCTTTTCCACAAGATCACCCCAACTCAGGGATCAAATCTGGGCATTGCAGGCTAAGTCTTTATCATCTGAGCCACCAGGGAAGCCCACGTGAAAGGCAATGCAACCTAATGGAGAAAACTACTTGGAGCAAGAAAACCTTGTTTTTAGCCTAAGCTTTAACTGTTTGTATGATACTGAGAAAATCAGAAATGTATACCCTCAGGTTTTCAGGCATACAATGAGAAGAACCCTGCCATTTTGCCTCACAGGCTTTCAGTGAGAGGTATAGAGAATTTCAGAAGTGAGAGCTATTTGGAAACTGTCAAGGGAAATACAAATATGAATTAAACATTTAATTGCCTTCTGAAAACTTTTGGATAGTTATTATATAAACTTTGTATACCATTTCAAAAATACAAATGGGTAGACAGTGAAAGGCAAGTCTTTCTCCCCCTCCTGTCCCCCAGCCATGCAGCTCGCCACAGTGGGAGCGCAGATGTTATCATTTTTGTTTATCTTTCCAGCGTAGTCACACGCAATATATCATGAACTTTCTATTAACAGCCCCCGTACCTTCTTCCAGCTTAAGGTTCCACTTTACACTTTTAAAGCTGGCAGCGCCCAGAGCTGACACTTACGGTTGACCAACTTGCACTGCTGACTGTATTCACTATTAAGAGGTGCTTAGTCACCGAGAGAATGAGTCTAAGCCTGAAAAAGCCATTGTTGTCAGCACACAGTCCCCTGCAGGGAACAGAGGGCGCAGTGAAGTCCAAAGTTGCTCCATCTTCTGCTCAGAACCACAGTAACTAAAGGGTCGCTCTTTTCACACATCCCGCCTGAAGCCCCAAGCTACTGAGAATCAATTGCTTTCCTTTTTTCTCCTACATGCCCTTGCTCAACTTGGATACATATGAAATGACTTATTTGCATTTCCTTCTATATTTGCTTGAAGTAGTTGTTTGTATACTTGAAACAATCTTAATCTTTGACTGACTTCCATCCACAAGATTACTGTGCAGATTAAGGAAAAGTGTCATTGTTATCAAACTCTTCCACATTTTTAGGTGAAAAACTGCTTATCTTATGTACGTGGCTTTAATACTGGACAACTTCTTTAATATTCAGTTCAGTTCAGTTCAGTCACTCAGTCGTGTCCGACTCTTTGCGACCCCATGAATTGCAGCACGCCAGGCCTCCCTGTCCATCACCATCTCCCGGAGTTCACTCAGACTCACGTCCATCGAGTCAGGGATGCCATCCAGCCATCTCATCCTCTGTCGTCCCCTTCTCCTCCTGCCCCCAATCTCTCCCAGCATCAGAGTCTTTTCCAATGACTCAACTTTTCTCATGAGGTGGCCAAAGTACTGGAGCTTCAGCTTTAGCATCATTCCTTCCAAAGAAATCCCAGGGTTGATCTCCTTCAGAATGGTCTGGTTGGATCTCCTTGCAGTCCAAGGGACTCTCAAGAGTCTTCTCCAACACCACAGTTCAAAAGCATCAATTCTTCGGCACTCAGCCTTCTTCACAGTCCAACTCTCACATCCATACATGACCACAGGAAAAGCTATAGCCTTGACTAGACGGACCTTTGTTGGCAAAGTAATGTCTCTGCCTTTGAATATGCTATTTAGGTTGGTCATAATTTTTCTTCCAAGGAGTAAGCATCTTTTAATTTCATGGCTGCAGTCACCATCTGCAGTGATTTTGAAGCCCCAGAAAAATAAAGCCTGACACTGTTTTCACTGTTTCCCCATTTATTTCCCATGAAGTGATGGGACCAGATGCCATGATCTTCGTTTTCTGAATATTGAGCTTTAAGCCAATTTTTTCACTCTCCACTTTCACTTTCATCAAGAGGCTTTTTAGTTCCTCTTCACTTTCTGCCATAAGGGTGGTGTCATCTGCATATCTGAGGTTATTGATATTTCTCCCGGCAATCATGATTCCAGCTTGTGCTTCTTCCAGTCCAGCGTTTCTCATGATGTACTCTGCATAGAAGTTAAAGAAGCAGGGTGACAATATACAGCCTTGACGTACTCCTTTTCCTGGAACCAGTCTGTTGTTCCATGTCCAGTTGCTTCCTGACCTGTATATAGGTTTCTCAAGAGGCAGGTCAGGTGGTCTGGTATTCCCATCTCTTTCAGAATTTTCCACAGTTTATTGTGATCTACACAGTCAAAGGCTTCTTTAATATTAAACTACTTCAAGTGAGGGTTGTAAACCCTGAAGCTTAAACATTGTGTTGTTTAAAGTCTTCTGGTAGGTACATCCTGAAATTTGAAGATCACACTTAAAATTATCAAGATTAAAGTTTTAACTGATCACTTGTGTTACTTTTCGGTCACTTATTTAGTCAGGGTCCAATCAGAAGACAGAAACTCTGTCTACTCTTTAAATCAAGAAGACTTGCTATAACCATGAATCAGAGAACTGAAAGGGCAAGCTAGGAGCAAAAAAGGGAACCTGGAGGTCTCCCAGAGACAGCAACTGAGAAGGCAGAGGTTCCTGTTGAGCACAGAGGTGGCGCTGTGAAAACCTGTGAGCCTGGGGTCAGCAGCATAAAGGACCCAGTGCAGTTGGAGCTCAGCCCCCTGCACACGAGACGCACACTCGCGCTGGCGTGTTAGACCTGTGACCTGTGACCTGGACCTGTGAGGTCAGGACGCCGGTATCGGTATCCCTGACCGGCTGTGTTGAGGCTGATTCTATAGGCTGGGAAACCGCGAAGGGGCATCAATTGCTGCTACTGCAAAATACCACCATGGGCAAGTGGTGAAGACCGGCTCCTGAAGCGGAAGCTGCTGCGGGAGTGAAACAGGAAGTGCTGAGGTGCTCCTTGTCCCTCCTCCAGCCTTGCACTCTCGCCGTCATCCATGCAGAGCCAAGCCCGAAGCTGGTAGCAGACCCAACCTCAACACCACAAAGTGGGGAAGAGGAAGAAGGTGGGCAATGGAACGGAGTGAAAAGAGCTTAGTATCAGTCATGCTGTGCTGTGCTTAGTTGCTTTGTCGTGTCCGACTCTTCGTGACCCCATGGACTGTAGCCCCACTAGGCTCCTCCGTCCATGAGATTCTCCAGGCAAGAGTACCGAAGTGGGCTGCCACGCTCTCCTCCAGAGGATCTTCCCGACCCAGGGGTTGGACCTGCGGCTCTTAGGTCTCCTGCATTGGCAGGCGTGTTCCTTTATCTATTCAAAGGGGAACCTCATACAAGTTAAGATTCCGAAAAGAGAATCATCCCCAAACCCTAGGAATGAGGTGACAAATGAAAAGTCCCTCATCATTTTAGGAAGAGCTGCGGATTTTCTACAGCTTCTCAAACATTGGTTAGTAGAATTTATAAATTATTCTCTTCTATGTTTTTGAGATAAAAATCTATTAAACGGGTCTGATAAAACACCATAATATTACTCTTAGTTAAGTATTAATTAGGTGGAATGTAAATCCTCTCTCCATCTCCACTCTGAAGCAGACTCTTCCTCTACCCTAAATGAATATCTGTCTCTTGAGATACCCAAATTAGGTGTTTCACCCATTGGGGGATACCATACAAAAATAAGTCATTTTGTGTTTACTTTTGCTTAAATAAATTAAGTTGGCCTTTAATTTCGTTCTTCCCATTCATATTTTAAACTGATTTTCTAGTTCACTTGAACAAAGATAGTGTAAGAAACCAATAATAGACCTGGAGGTGTGTGTGTGTTTCTGTGTTTGTGTACGATCTACAAGAATTGGCATCCCAAAATAAAAGTGAGAGTTGAATAAAACTGTGGCTATGTTATTCTCCTACCTGACCTAATTTGGTAAAACTTAGCCCCAAATATTGTATAGCTTCAAAAGAACACAAAAATAACATTCCAATGTTGATGATTCTCTGTTGAGTTTTTAAGCCTGTGATTATGTGAGTTGAGGTAGATTAAAAATGGCCACAAATTCTTTACAGATTCTTCCATCAAGAAGTGGAGTCTACTTATTTGCCTCTTGACTCTGGGCTAGCTTGTGAGTGGCTTTGATCAAAAGAATGAGGCAGAAGTAGCCCTGTGTGACCTCCATGACAGATCTCAAGTGGCTAGTCTCTCCTCTCTGCCCCCTTTCTTTCAGGCCTTGGGGGCTCACTGCCCATTGCTCTCCTATGCTTCCTGCCTTGTTAGGGTCTCTTAAGGAGATCTAACCAGTCCATCCTAAAGGAAATCAGTCCTGAATATTCACTGGAAGGACTGATGCTGAAGCTGAAGCTCCATTATTCTGGCCACCTGATGTGAAGAGCTGACTCATTGGAAAAGACCCTGATGCTGGGGAAAGATTGAAGGCGGGAGGAGGAGAAGGGGACGACAACAGAGGATGAGATGGTTGGATGGCGTCACCAACTAGATGGATGTGAGTTTGAACAAGCTCTGGGAGTTGGTGATGGACAGGGAAGCCTGGCGTGCTGCAGTCCATGGGGTTGCAAAGAGTTGGACATGACTGAGTCACTGAACTGAACTGAATTAGGGTCTTTCAGGAGCTTCCCACTGCTGCTTTCCCCCTAGACTTGGACTACCTCACTTTTCAAGCACGCAAAGCAGGAATGGCATGAGATATTATTTTAAGTGCTTCCATAGCAATTATTTTATTTATTTTAATGTGTATGAGGAAAAAAACATAACTAGAATGTGAAACAGATATTACTGTTTAGGTTGTTAATGTTCTTTTTAAATAAGCTATTTTATAAAAACAAAAACCAAAAAAACCACAAAGGACTACAGTTTAAACAAATCCAGTAAGTAATAGTAAAGACTGTGTTAAAATATGGCAAACTTTTGGGAAATTCTGGTTTAAGGCATATTGGCTCAAATTCCACTTGGTGTAAATACACAATCCAACTTACTTTCTCTCCTTTTACCAAGACAACCCCTTTAATTTCAAAGTCTTCCTGACTTCAGGTTTCCGTCCTCTTTCCTTTCACTCAAATTGTCCATGAACATCAAGCAACTCTTGGAAGCTTTTCTCACTGGTAGTGAGATGGAAATTCTTGAAAGGTGTTTCCCAGTCTGCCTCCCAGTAAATGTTGTTATACCTTGTTATTTTCTCATTACGTGAATATGACTTTGTGATGTTACCTCTGCACTGGGGGCTAATCATACACCATCCCGTATCTTTTGGGCTTCTCAGCTCCACTGACACTCTTGCTCCTCTCTATTTCCTGCCTCATTCTTGTCTCAAATCCTCTGTCTGCATGCCCACTTCTGACTATCCTTAACCCTGATGATCTTACTACCTGTCTTTATTTTCCCATCGACCTTTAATTTCTTAACTACTATCTCTTCTTCTCTTCACTCTTTTCTCTCCTGTTTATCCCTATCTCCCATTGCCTTTACTCCTCATTTTTTTCCTTCCCTGACATGTGTTTCGCTAGACTTGCCTTGAAACACAGAGGAAGAAAAAGTGGGGAGTTTGGAAATATATAAAGATGAAGAGAATCAGACTTTTTAGCATAACTAAAGTTGTTTTTTTTTTTTGCACTTGGATCCTGCTTGATTTGTATCACCTATTCCCTTAAGAACATTCTCACTCAAAATAAATTACAAAAATTAGGTCTAGAATTGATCAGATGTAAGATTATCTTTAGTTCTTGAATGAGACTTTGTGTTCAACACAAATTACATATTCCTTATAGGTGGGTGTGAAATTCCCCATATAGATAAGGTCTTCAAAAAGTTCTTTCAAAATCAGAATGATTTTTCTATGTTTTGACAGATGTACGAATGAATTCTTTGGAGTTTAGTGTTTCAGATGACCACTGAGTTTCCAACCAGTTTGAACTTTCGTGATGCTTGTCTCTTCAAATTGCAGAAAAATGTCCAACCCCTAAGTTTTCATTCCCTCCCTCTGAGAATTCCCTTAGATTTTGACTGAGAAGTTTAGGTTTTGGGGATTGGAAGTGATATGATACCAGTATGACTATCATATTAATAGAAATGTATGGGCTTGGAAATATAAATGGTTACTGATAAAGTGCTTGGAAAGCAAAAGAGAAGAATTCAAGGTTGTAAAGTGGTAATATTTTATGCTGAGAATATGTCATATAAGGATTAATCTGAAGAAATGAAGTTGATTTAGACTAGATAATCTAAATTTACATTAGTGAAAATTTTTCTTTTATAACACCTAGAGTATTCAACGTCATATCAGAATCTATCAGAATAAAAGTTGTTTTCCCAAAGTAATTTCAGTGGTTCATTTACAATTTATTATCTAGAAAAATGGCTTTACTCCTTTTAAGTGACTCAAAATACCACAATTTTTCCTTCAGTTGAACATATGAGAGCTGAGCAGTTATGCTCAGGACATGAGCACCAATGCTGTTTATCATTACCTTGCACATACAGATTTTGAATTTTGGGGGTAATGATTCATACTTGATTTAGCTTTATGATAGAATCTGATTTGGCACAATGCAGTAAATATTGATACATGTGTTTCCTAGATGTGGTATTTAAAAGTAGAAATGTGACAAAATTTTCATTTGTTAAGTGGTCTAATCCAGTAAAGAATTTAATATGTTTGAGTCTGTTAATGCAGAGCAAGAAACCTAACGGAATTTTGACATAGTGCTATTCTGTTCAAGAGAAGTTTTATTTTTTCAAAGGAAAGTTTTTTAATAAGCCACACTACTTTGTTTTTTAGTTGCCAAGAAATAGTTAAAATGGGTGTTGATGTGGCTGGACTTGGTTTATTCTTAAATTCTTCAGTTCATTCTCCACATTTGTGAGGGAACTACCTTGAATCCATCCCAAAAGGGGTGTCATAACCAAAAGTACTGCCTGGGTTCTCATTTTTTCTTGGCAAGAAATAGGACAAGCTCTGACAGTCTCAGCAGCCTCCTCTCTGAAACGGGCATCACGTTGAAACCTACTAAGGATGGCTCTCGGGGACTAAGCAGTGCCTGTAAGCAGAGACAATAGCAGGCACACAGAGACCACCCAGTTAATAACGGGAATGCAGCTGTCAAAAGGTTAATGCAGGATGTCCTTTATTTTTAAGCAATAGAATTCTAGGGTTAACAAGTTTGGAAGCTTGTTCCGTTAACAAGTAACGGAAGCTGGTTGAATCGAAGGTACATATTGTCATACGTGTGCCTTCTATGAGCTGCACATGTAAAGGTTCTGAAAAATCATGTTAGCCTTCCTAGCCGCGCTGTTTTTCACGGGCAAGCCATTGTCAAGGACCATTAGGAAGGACCCATACTGTGTCAACTGGATGGAGTGTAAATGGTTTTCAAGGAAGAGACTCAGGCAGCTAAATCAGGTTGGACCATGCTATTTCCCTCTGGTTTAATCTTCCAGACTTGTGACTGGAGAAGTCTGTGGCTAGAACTGATGAATTGGTACACTTTGTGAAAACAGAACTTGTGGGTAAATTTGCTCTTATAGAGTGTCAAGGAGCCACCAATTCAAATTCTGTGGTAAAATCTAATGGCAACCCACTCCAGCATTCTTGCCTCGAAAATCCCGCAGACGGAGGAGCCTAGTAGGCTACAGCCCACGGGGTCGCAAAGAGTTGGACACCACTGAGCGACTTCACTTCACTTCACTTCCTTAACATGTCAGAAACAAAAAGAGAAATGAATACGTGAAAATAGTTGTTTGAAAAGTTCCAAGTAATGTACCTGGACAGCTGGAGGAGCTGGTTAAAGAGCAGAGGCTTCAGGGTCAGACAGAGCGAGGTTCAGGTCACTTGTGTCCCCAAACTTCAGTGTCCTCACGAGTGAACTGTGGAAAATCATGTTTTTCAGTCTTTGTTTTAAGGAACAAACTAGGCAAAATTTATAAAGGGAAGAGTAGCATATATAGCACATTTTATAAACCTGAAATTGTTCATTTTGTTCATCCTAATAACCAGGTTCTGGATGATTCCATTCATTTTTTTTTTCCACTTATAAATGGTTTTCTGATTAGGCCAGGGCAAATGTTTTGTGCATTTTAAGGCAAGATGAATCCAGGGAATAAGAAAGGGCAATTACATAGTGCCTATTTATGTATCTAGCACTTGACATATTCAAAACAGTGTGATTCTGACAATAAAATTCCTCCCAGGAAAATTTTATTATTCCCATTTTACAGATGATAAAACAGAGCTAGAGAGAGATTAAATAACTTTTCAAGTCACACAGTCTCCAAGTTGTTAAGGGGCAATGTAGGAAGCTGTGCACAAGACCTCTGATTCAGAAGCCTGTCTTCTTTCCATTCTGTCCGATGCCACTTGGCTTCACAACATTTAAAAAGTAACCTCTGCCTCAGAGAGGGTGGGGCAGGGAAAGGATTGAAACTGAGCCAACTAACAGAAGAATGCCTGGCACTGGTTCAGTAGAATGCCCAGGCATGATACTGTTTTACTGAAACTTCAAGATTTATGTGATTGTTTCCACCAGTTCATTGGTTCCAGTCGCCAGTGTAGAAATGTCTCCTACAGCACTCTACAGAGTTTAGTATATAAATTTGTTGTTGTTCAGTTGCTAAGTCATGTCTGATTCTTTTGCAGCCCCATGGACTGTAGCCCGCCAGGCTCCTCTGTCCATGGGATTTCCCAGGCAAGAATACTGGAGTGGCTAGCCATTTCCTTCTCCAGGGGATCTTCCCGACCCTGGGATCAAACTCACATGTCCTGCATTGGCAGGCAGATTCTTTACCATTTTACATTTGTGTTAAGTAGAAATATGTTGGACAAATAAATGCATGTGAGGTGGTGGCCAATCATTAGGCAGAATACTATGATAAGCCTTTGATGATCTTTCAATCTATTTTCATGATTAGGTCTGTTCCATAAGGCAGTGGTTCTCAGGAATCACTTAAAATCACTGAGGATCTTAGAATTATTGAGGATCCCAAGCAGTTTTTACGTGGGTTATTTCTGTCAATATTCAATATATGAGGAATCAAAATGGAAAATTTTTAAAATTTATTAGTTTGTTTTAAAACAACTATAAATAGCTTCTACATTAACTTAAATAACATCATTTTTCTGAAAATAGCTATACTTTCCAAATAAAATAATTCAGTGAGAAAAACGGCATTATTTTACATTTTCGCAAGTCTCTTTACTGTTTGACTTAGTAGAAGAGAGCTGAATTCTCCTATCACTTCTATATTTAACCTGTTTCAATAAAATGTTTGAAGTAAATCTGGTTTCACACAGGTATGTAGTTGGAAAATGAGGTAACAACTTAATAACTTTTTCAAATAATTCTGTATATTTTTCCTTTGGTAATACACCAAAACTCAACAAGGGGTAGTCTCTTAAGCTTTATAACTGCAATATGAAATATGAAATCATATAAGCATATTATTCATATTATCATATTCAAATTCACTAGTCTACTTGTGTTTTGAATAGATCTTTAACTCATGCCTGATTTTAGAACATCATGAATTATTGATCATTGGAAAATACTGGCTCACTGCATTACGCAGATCTTCCAAATGACAACACATTTCATGGTATAATATCAAAAAATCACATTAACTAAAAAGACCACAATCCTATGATCAAAATAGTTTATGTATTGGAAAGCTGTCAGGTTCATGGTGGCAGATACAAGTTTTCTAAATTCTATATTGTTTTACTTGAAAGCTCAAATTTTTCACTTAAAACTCATACTGCCAGTTGTTTACCCTGAAGTGACAAGCTCACATAATTAAAAAGAAAAAAAAAGTCTGCCAAATATCCAAGTGTGAATAACCATAGTTTGTCTGTGAGTTGTTCTCTCAAGAAAAAACATGTTTTGTGAGGAAATAAAAAAATTTTTTTAATTAAAAGAAAAGCTGCTAATTTAGCTCACAACTCAATTACACGGGAGTTTTAATTCAGAACAAATCCTGTACTTTGGTACGTGGCAGAAAAGGTTCCTGTGGGCCTCCCACTTCGCTACTGTTTGGTCACTGAGTCATGTCCAACTCTTTGAGACTCTGTGGACTGCAACTTCTCTGCCCTCCACTATCTCCTAGACTTGGCTCAAACTCATGTCCATTGAGTCCTTGATGATACCCAACCATCTCATCCTGGGTCACCTCCTTCTCCTTTTGCCTTTAATCTTTCCTACGATTAGGGTTTTTCCCAATGAGTCAGCTATTTGTATCAGGAAGCCAAAGTATTGGAACTTCAGCATCAGTCCTTCCAATGAATATTCAGGTTTGACTTCCTTTAGGATTGATTGGTTTGATCTCCTTGCAATCCAAGGAACTCTCAAGAATCTTCTCCAGCACCGCAATTCAAAAGCATCAATTCTTTGGCACTCAGCCTTCTTTCTGGTCCAACTCTCACGTCCATACATGACTACTAGAAAAACCGTAACTTTGACTATCTGTAACTTTGCTGACTTTGTCAGCAAAGCGATGCCTCTGCTTTTTAATATGCTGTCTAGGTGTGTCATAGCTTTCCTTCCAAGGAGCAAGCATCTTTTAATTTCATGGCTGCAGTCACAATCTGCAGTGATTTTGGAGCCCAAGAAAAGAAAATCTGCCACTACTTCCACTTTTTCCCCTTCTGTTTGCCGTGAAGTGGATGCCATGATCTTAGTTTTTTGAATGCTGAGTTTTAAGCCAGCTTTTCCACTCCCCTGTTTCACCCTCATCAAGAACCTCTTTAGTTCCTCTTAACTTTCTGCCATTAGAGTGGTTGGTATCATCTGCATATCTGAGGTTATTGATATTTCTCCCTGACAATCTTGATTCCAGCTTGTGAGTCATCTAGGCTGGCATTTTGCATGATGTACTCTGCATACAAGTTAAAGAAGCAGGGTGACAATATACAGCCTTGACGAACTCCTTTCCCAGTGTGGAATCAGTCTGTTGTTCCATGTCTGGTTCTAACTGTTGCTTCTTGACCTGCATACAGATTTCTCAGGAGGCAGGTCAGGTGGTCTGGTATTCCCATCTCTTCAAGAATTTTCCAGAATTTTCTGTTGTGATCCACACAGTCAAAGGTTTTAGCATAGTCAATGAAGCAGAAGTAGATGTTTTTTCTGGAATTCCCTTGCTTTTTCTATGATCCAAGGGATGCTGGCAATTTGATCTCCTGTTCCTCTGCCTTTTCTAAATCCAGCTTGCACATCAGGAAGCTCTCAACTCAAGTACTATTGAAGCTTAGCTTGAAGGATTTGAGCATTACCTTGCTGGCCTGTGAAATAAGCTCACAGTAGTTTGAACATTCTTTGGCATTTCCCTTCTTGGGATTGGAATGAAAACTGACTTTTTCCAGTCCTGTGGCTACTGCTGAATTTTCCAAATTTGCTCACATATTGAGTGCAGCACTTTAACAGCATTATCTCTTAGGATTTTAAATAACTCAGCTGGAATTCAGTCACCTCCACTAGCTTTGCTATATAGAATATTAAAAAGACAGGGTCAAGGGTTAAATTTAATAAAACAAATAATTTTCACTGCTTTATCGAAGACATTCTTAAGTGATACTGACATTTGGTATGATGAATTTGACAGTAGCTCCTAGGACATCTTAGTGTCACTGCCTTGATTCGTGCTAAGGTGCTAGCAGCTTTACTTACCATTGCTTTGGTACTATTAATGGAAATGGCAACACAGAAAAAAAAAAAAAGGCAAATTACCATCTTAGAGTTAATATGATAATAGCTTTGGCCTGTAAGGGTCTCATGCCCCTACCTGGGTCTATGGACCATACTTTGAGAACTGCTGCCTTAAGACATGGGCTTGGACAAGGACATCTCTTAAATAAGTGTTTAATTACACTTTTAAGTTTATAAAGTTTTGGACTTTTAATTTTTTTTTCCAGTGACTGGATATTTACGAATTTCATAGTGTAAAAGTAAGTTGAAATATAATCAAATATCTTTGAAATACTTGAATACAGTCTACTACCTAATCCTCACAAAACATTTGTAAGTCAGCTATAATTTGTTCCATTTTTATATTTAAAAAAATAAACACTGAAGCTGTGAGATTAAACTTGTCCCACAGCAAATAATTACTAGGGTTTAGAATTAAATACTAGTCTGTCTGACTAAATAATGCATGTTCTAACTATCACACCCAAAAGTCTCAAAACACACTGAGGATATGTACATGCTGCTGCTAAGTCACTTCAGTCGTGTCCGACTCTGTGCGACCCCATAGATGGCAGCCCACCAGGCTCCCCCGTCCCTGGGATTCTCCAGGCAAGAACACTGGAGTGGGTTGCCATTTCCTTCTCCAGTGTATGAAAGTGAAAAGTGAAAGTGAAGTCGCTCAGTCGTGTCCGACTCTTAGCGACCCCATGGACTGCAGCCCACCAGGCTCCTCTGTCCATGCGATTTTCTAGGCAAGAGTACTGGAGTGGGGTGCCATTGCCTTCTCCTGGATATGTACATATATATGCTGCTGCTGCTGCTAAGTCACTTCAGTCGTGTCCAACTCTGTGAGACCCCATAGACGGCAGCCCACCAGGCTCCCCAGTCTCTGGGATTCTCCAGGCAAGAACACTGGAGTGGGTTGCCATTTCCTTCTCCAATGCATGAAAGTGAAAAGTGAAAGGGAAGTCGCTCAGTCGAGTCCGACTCTTATCGACCCCATGGACTGCAGCCTACCAGGCTCCTCCGCCCATGGGATTTTCCAGGCAAGAGTACTGGAGTGGGTTTCCACTGCCTTCTCCCATGTACATATATAAACATAAACATATACAATACCATTGGATTTGCCAATAGCATAGATTTAAGACAGCTATATTGATATGTGCAAATCCTGATGCTCAAAATCAGAGGTATTTGGGGGAACTTTCATGAAAAATATGTTTCACCAAGCTCTTACAGAACTTTCCCTAGAGACTCTGGCTGACTGGCTGACTCAATGACAAGTCACTTCAATGTCTATGGACTCGGCTCCTTCCCAATGGCAGCTTTAAGCACCGTCTCAGTGCCCCGTTTATCCGCCCCCCACCAGCACCGTGAGACCCACAGGACAGGTACTGTTGCCACCACCATACTGAGGCAGGCGCTGACCCTCAGAGAAACCGCAGACTTTCCCTCTCCACCTGCTTCTCCCTCAGCTTTGTGAAATTAAGAACAGGTGTCTCACACAAGGAAAACAAACAAAAGTACAACTAGGAAAATACTTT
The DNA here is from genome assembly GCF_016772045.2 of Ovis aries. Classification (NCBI taxonomy): domain Eukaryota; kingdom Metazoa; phylum Chordata; class Mammalia; order Artiodactyla; family Bovidae; genus Ovis; species Ovis aries. Next base: position 4,659,402 of record NC_056059.1, read on the forward strand.
CCTCACCACCCGTTTCTCGCCTTCCCTCCAGAGCCAAAGTACTCCAGCAGTGAGCTTCACCCTCTGTCCTCATAACTGCACCTTCCCTCCCCGCTGTTATCTGGGTCCGCGGCACACATACAACAGAAACGATTCCTTACATCCAGATCCCAGGCTTGCTGACGGGGTCACAGTCCCCTCGAGGCCTGGTTGCATTGGTCCCCTGCCACCTTTCCCCCTCGTCAAACATCCTTTGCTTCCTCGGCTTCATCAGCACTGCCCCTCCTTGGCCTCCTCTTCCCTCTGGGGTCTCCCATCCGGTTCTTTGGAAGGCCGCTCTCACCCCATCCAGCCCTAGAACATCAGCGTTCTGCCAGCTCCTTCCTCAGTCTTCCCTGCCTGACCACGTTCCCCTGCTCTCTGGCTTCGAGAGACACCTGAACGCTGCTGACTCCTGAAGGATGCGTCCAGCTTGGACCCTCTGTGCTAGGAATGTTGTTTCTGGCTGCTTATACGGTGTTGCATCCAGATGTCCCCCAGGCCTCCCGAGCTCAACAAGTCTAAGACAACTCATCCCATCTCTCCTCAAACTGCTCCTCTCTACACACTGTGTCTCTTGGCAAATACCTGCCCCTGTGCCCCGGCCAGAAATCCAGGAGGCAGTCTAGACTCCTCCTCCTTTCCAGGACGCTCCCGTGCAATCAATCACTAGGTCCTGCTATCGTTCCCTAAACATCCCCTGAGCTGTCCTAACTTTCCCACTGGTGCTTCAACTGCCTTAGTTAGGACCTAAGTTTTTCTCTGGAAAATAGACCTCGTCACTGTTATCTGCTTGTCTTCTACAGTGATGCCAGCGGTAACTTTTCAAAACTGGGATTTGATGACAATTGAAAACCTTAAAATCCGTCCTTGCTTAAAAACCTTAGTGATTTCCCCAACCATGCACCACCTACAGAAAGTTCTGGCTCTTTGGGCCTAAAGAGTGTGGTGTGGCCTGGCCTTGCTTGCTTCAGCCACACCTAACTTTTTCCACTTTCCAGGACAAGCCATGTACTTGGACACTTTTCTGACTTTTTCATTGCTTTTCTCAGTTTGTGGGTACTCTTTCCTCCCCCATCCTTGTTTGCCTGGGATTCTCTTCCTCATCCTTCAGAACTCTACACTAAAATCTCTACTAAGAGAAACTTTTAAAAGGGAGTCAGCTGCTTCTTTGTCCACGTTCCTACGGAAACAGGCACAAACATACCTTATGGAACGAATCACATTTTCACTGATGCTTCTGTCCCCCCACCAGGCTGTGAACTTCTGAAAGGCCAGCATTATGTCCTATCTTGAAATATCAGCACCAAGACATATATGGTACACAGTAGGCACTTAGTAGTGGCTTCCCTTGTGACTCAGTGGTAAAGAATCTAGCTGTCAATGCAGGAGATGAAAGAGACCAGGGTTTGATCCCTGTGTTAGGAAGATCCCCTGGAGAAGGAAACAACAACACACTCCTGCATTCTTGCCTGGAGAATTCCATGGACAGAGGAGCCTGGCCCGCCCCAGTCCATGGGGTTGCAATAGTCAGACTTGACTTAGCAGTTAAACCATCACCAACAGGCACTTAATAAAGGTGTGTTACTGAGTTCTCCAGAGACCTGTTTGGGACCATATCTTGTAAGTGCAGAAGTCATTCTTGCAGATCTTCTGAGCAGAGATCCACTTCCTCTATTGTCTCATCTGCTAAAAATATATGTACAATGATCTCAGCGTCCCTTTTAGCGTTTAAAAATTCTAAGCCTTTTATAAAGTGATTTTGTGAAGTAAATCCGTTTAATAAATCTACCTACTGCACTGTTCTCATCCAGGAGACACAAAACTTAAGGAGTTGCATTGGACTGCTCTCTCTGGTGACCAGGTATTTAAGAACAATATGATCGGGGTAAGGCTGATTTTCATCTTATCTTTGTTTTTCCGTGGCAATGAGAAGCGGGCAAGTATTTTTCATGGTTTCATTATTGACTCTATATCTTAACAAACTGTATGTTCCGAGAACTTAAAATCCAAGGGTCTAAAACCCAGGTTTGCTGAAAACTAGGCTCGCAGTTGCGAAAGTGAGATCACTAAATCACCCAGGTTTTTTGCACACCACCCCGCTCGCTTCCCCTGTGTTTTCCTGTGCCCAGGCCAGGTTGCTAATTAGGTAACTTCTTATCATAATTGCCTAGTCAGCCTTAATGGCTTCACACACTGCTCTGTCTCTCACTGGTCCCGTAGGGCCGCTTTTCAATTGTTAAAACAGCTGCTGAGTTTCCAACCGGAGGAGGCTCGGAGCGCGCCGAGGGGGAAGCGCTCCCCGGCTGAAGACTGTGGTAGGCAGGCGGCCGCGGGGAAAGTGGGACATGCATGCACGGTCTGCACACTATGCTCTCCGCCTCCAACCTCGATTTTAGCTCGTCTCCCCACCCCGCCCCCAAATCAACACGAGTTCCCCCTATGTGCACCCGGGTCTCCCTGACAGTGGGATGCCCTTGGGCGCGTCTCTCTGGGTTTCGCAGCTCTGACCCGGTGTCTGCGGGCCTCCTTCTGCTTCTCTGCTGCTGGCTGGGAGGTCAGGAGGGAAGTACGTCTCCCGCGATGCCGCCCGCGAGGGTCTCTGTTTGAGGAGCGCTGGGTCGCCGGCTGTGTGTGTGTGTGCGTGTGTGTGTGTGTGTGTGTGTGTGTGTGTGTGCGCGTGCGAGCGCGCGCGCGCGATGGCGCGCAGCGGGAGGGAGGGAGGAACTGAGCGGGAGACGGTGGGCAGAGGCGGGAGGGGGCGGGCGGGCAGCGGCGGGGCGGGCGGGGAGCGGCTCGGGGCTTCAGCAGTGACACTCGGCAGAGATCAGCACTCCCGGCTCAGCGGCGCGAGAGAGCGGAGCGAGCCCAGCCGCGCCCCCGCCGCCGCCGCCGGGTGCGCCCGACCCTCCGCGCGCCGCGCTCCAGCCTGGCGCCGGCGTCCCGAGCGGCGTCCGCCGAGCCCGCAGCCGCTCCCAGCTCCGCCGCAGCCTCCTGCGGCCGCCCGGCCCCCCGCACCACCCCCCGGCCTTTTAAAAGGACCTCCCGCCGCTCGCGCGCTCTGCCCCGGGGTTTCCCCGGGCCCCGCGCTTCGCCCTGCTCTACTTCTCAGCAACTTCGGCGGCCGCACGCCGCCGGTTGTCGCCCGCCTTTGAAGTTTGCAGCGCCGACCGCAAAGTTAGGACACTTCGGGCGATTTCATTTTTCCCCCCTCTTTTATCTGCCTCCCCCTCCAAGTGCTTGTGGTTCCTGAGTACCAGTGTTCAGCATCTTGGCCGGAGCAGCCGGGGACGTGGACTTGTTCGCACACCACACCTCGGGGAGGGATCTTTGCTCTTCCCTTCAGAAAAACATGCATTTTGTAAGGTAAGTAGCGAGGAGGGGAAAAAAAAAAAAAGCCGACGTCCCGCCGCCTCGCCCAGCCACCCGAGACCAGGCGCAAGGAGCGCCCACCCCGGCGGGCTGGTCGGGGAGAAGGCGAGGCGCGTATGCCGGGGCCCGCCGGGCGCTCGGTCCCCGCTGGCCGAGGGCGCCGGCTCCCGAGGAGCTGAGGGCAGCAGGGCGTGCAGCAGGTCCCCGCGGGTGCCCCAGGCGGGCTTCGCGCTGGGCGGCCCCGGAGGTGCAGGGAGAGCGTACTCAGGCCCGGGACGCGGGGCCGAGTGCCCGGGCTGCGGCGGCGTCCTGGGAGCCGCGGAGCCTGTACCCCCCGACTTGGCCCGCCCGCCCCGGGTTCGTGCCCTCCGCCCGCCGCTGCAGGAAGCCTGCGGGACCTGGGGTCTCGCAAGGCGCGTCTCAGCGTGAAGCGAGAAGAGAGGGCTCTGGCTGGTGCGAGGGGCGGGCTCCTGGCGGACTGTCCCGGGGTCTCTGCCCGGCCTTGCCCCGGGGGACCTCCCACCGCTTCGGCTCCTCAGGCATCCTTGGCGGGTTAAGGCGAGCATCGTCAGAGAAACTTCCTCGAGCCGAGCGGGGTGGCCCGGTGACCTGATCCTACTTTTGCCGGGAAAGCAAAACTGCCACCGAGGGCACGCTTCTTCCCGCCGCAGATGGAGCGCCCCAGTCCCGTCTGTGCGGGAGCCGGGGTTCGCCCGCCCTTCGGGCTGCAGTCGGGCCGGCCCCGACCCTTTGGAATCCGAACGAGCGGCTCCAGGTCCCAGCTGTTCTCTTGGAGCGGGGGGCACTTCGCAAACTGCTCGTCTGGGGGTACGGTTTCGGTACACCCCGCTCCCTCGGTGCCCCCTTCTCACCGCACGCCTCCTCCCGCGGAGGTCGAGGCGGGAGGACTCCGCGCAGCCCCCGCGCCCGCTGCGCGCGGGTCCCCGAGGCCCGCGGAGCTCAGCGCGGGCCCTCTGCGCTCGGCTCAGCTAGCCTTCGGGCGGGTCGCGGGTCCCCTCCCGGTCCCCTTCGGGGCGCTGCCCAGCTCCCGCTCCTGGGTACAAGTCGCTCCCAGAAACCGAGACCTTGAGCGGGAAATGAACCTGAGAAATTGTTTCTGGGTGTGTTTGTTAATTGGTATAACAGAATTCTTTTTAGCAACTTAGTTGGGTTGTAAATTTTTTTTTTTTTTACTTCTCATCTTTCGATCCCGCTAAATCGCACAAAACGCATGTGTATGTATTTTCGTTGCTGATCTCCGAACACACTAAGCTCTCTTAACCCCCCTCCACCCCTCCTCCTCCCGCCTCGCTTCCTGAACCTTTTTTTCTTTTCTGAAGGAGGGAATCTCCGCACCTCCTCCTCCTCTCCTCCCACCCGATCCCTGAGCGCCTGTGAGAACCAGGGGAGTCGTCAATGGAAATAAATAGGACCCCGCTCCATTCTCCGCCCCCTTCAAACAAGTAAAATCCTCCCCGGGCTCACAGAAGTAGAGATAAAACATCCCTCCCGAGGGAGCGGTTGTCGGCATTTGATGGGATTGAATTGTTTTATTATCCTGAAAGACGTGACGGATGGATGCGAGAGCAAAGATGCGAACAGACCAGAGTGTACTGAGGGCTATCGGTATTTATTACTCATTATTGTTTATTAAAAGTGATAATAAGGTCCGTAACCCTAGCTGAAGGCTGTGTTTATAGTTGGTTTTGATTCTATGTCAGTCTCTTATTACAGTGGTTTCAGAAAGTGAAAACACCAAAAGGATATTAATTCCTCACACTCATTCTGCATATGGAATTAATCAAATGTCAAAAAAGATTCTGTTTACCAAAGTTTTAACCCATGAACTTTTGTAAGGTTGCAGTCATATAAATGTCCTCATTTGCCTCAATTTGTCTTCTTAAAGTTCAAAAAACTTGGCAACATAATTAATTATGGTCCCAATTCCCATTTTCAATCTAAACCTGTATTCAGGATTATATTAAAATATCCCATCATTTATCCTTTAAAAGTGACTCTGAAGAGTTTAAATTCTTGACGGGGTACAGGTGGCTGTGGGGAGCTGGGAATGAGGGACCCAGAAATTTTGAGAAATACTATTTCCTATTTCTCTCAAAAGCCCTTCACTTCTTCCTTAAAAAAAGAAATAAGTTTTTTCTTTTGCGCAGTTCTTAACTTCAGTGAATGTATTTAATCTTTACCACACACTCGAAACAGAACAGCTAGCAGCTTTGTGCATATTATTGTTTTCCTTTTTTATGTCAGGACATTTATTCATTAAACCTGTATGTTGAAGTCGAGGTGGCAGGCTCAGCGTGGCAATAGCACTGTTTTAGTTAGTAACTATCATAAAAAAGAAGCTAGACCTCTGTAATGGGCCTAAATTGCTATGAATCATGTGTGGTTTAAATTACACATTTATTTCAGCAGAGATGAAACCATGAATACAAAACATCTTTTAATCACTTGCAGATACAGCTTTTATCTCTTTAAAATGTAACAAATTATATAAGTGAAAAATACCTTTCTGTGAATGAGAGAAGCCGGCTTCCTCAGTTTATTTTTCCTGAGTTTATTGAACATTCAGGTAGTGAAGTATGAATATTAAAGAGTAAAGAATAATAGCATGTAAGGGAATGCTACATTTGAGGTAGCCACAGTGGGTCAGGTAACAATGGCAACTTTTTCAGTTGGCTTCGTGAGCCTGGTGATTCAGATTTTCATTTTTTCACTTGGATTTATTGACCAGACTGTGTGATAGTTGGGGAAATGTGTTGTCAACCTCCATGATTTGAAACGAAGGTGGGGAAAGATAGAAACAAAGTGTATCTGTGTTAGCTACCTATGTTCATTTTTCTGTTCAGTCTGTCTACACATTAGAATTTTTATTTTAAAGCCAGTTGTGTTTGTGTTGTCATTTTTAGAACAGAACTTATTTTTCATTTTGCTGACGGATGAGTAGATAGTAGAAATGAACAGTTATGTCTGAATTAACAGTATGAGTAGCATGATTTCACATAATTTGCCTTGATTTAAATTATTTTAATCCCTCTTCCTTAGTCTTCCCCAAGATTCGGTGGTTGACTATAGTAACCAGGTTGTGTTCTCTGAAACTTACTTGCTCCCTGTCTTCTTGTCAGGTGTTGCTTTGGGGACCAGTGCATTCATAGTAGCATCGTGGTAATAGATGAAACTTGCCAACGTCAATAGCCTTTAGGTAGACACCAGAAACAGCGCGCTCTATGATCTTCTGTACTGGGTCAAAGGCAAGCATAACCTGCAAAGATCAGTCAGATTATTCATTTGACCTTGAAACAGTGTCTGATACCTCTAAATATTTGTTTTGGAATGATTATTCTGAAAAATGTAATTTATTCTCCCTCATTGGTTCGCAATTACTTAATAGAAGCAACAGCTTAAAAAGTTTTAGTTGGATAGTCAGTCACTCCAAATCTGTGTTGAAACAGATTTTAAAATTCGAGTCCTCCAACATTTAAATACTCCATTTAAAGATACTTTGCAGTTTAAATCCTGAATTAGGCTAAGTTCTGCTTTATTTTTCCTCTGTATTGCTCCATTTGAAAATACTTTGCAATTTAAATACTGAATTTGGGCTAAGTTCTGCATTATTTTTCCTCTGTATTGCAATGCAAAGCAATACCTAAGATGCATGCAGTTGTGCTTCCAAACGTTACTTTCTACCTAGGAAGAAAAGTAAATACTGCTGTTGTCATTGCGGTTAAAGAAAGAAAAAAAGAATCTTATAATATGCCATGGAAAAACAGAATTGCTAATATTTTATTGAGCCACCCAGGGGTATATTGACCATACCTTCAGTTTATGTTGCTTGGGAAACCAGCACCATCTTAGTGTGAAATCTGTGTTTATTTGGATGTGTGTGTGTGTATCCGTTGCCTCTTCTGAGTTGCCACCTGAAAATGTGCTGTTCTGTGTCCCACCGATGCCCACGCCAGGCAGAACCAGAAGCAGGTGGTTTCTTGGCTGCTCACTTCCTAAACACACTTCTTAAACTCAAAGACGCTATATCTACATCTGCCCCTCCATTTTGGTTTTTTTACCGAAAACTGCAAACCAATACATAGTCTTTTGAAATATTTGGAGCATATATATATATGAAATATGTAATATTAATTCACCCAAAATAAAAAGGCATTGCTTGTTTTACATTTTAAAAATAAGAGTAAGGCATTTGATCAGTACGGAATAAAAGCAAACTAGCAATGTGTTTCTGCAGACTTTTCCCTTTGGGATGAAGAAACAGATTTGACCACAGAACAGCTGGATATTGGGTCCCATTACAATGTCAATTTTTTAAAGAACTCACCAAGCTAGATTTGATTTAAGCTTTGCTTTAAAGTCTGCAGACTTCAAGTTTATAAGTATAGAAACTTCCAAGATTACACGTTATTCCTTCAGTAAGGTCCAGATCCTTTGGAAACTGATTTATTTTAGTAAGTTGGTGAATAGATTTTGGCTTTCATTTGTTAATTTTTCCTTGTAGCAAATTTGGAAATGACACATATTTAATGTTCCATATATTTCTCTGAAGTATTTATTTTCAGTTTCACTTATAAAAATTCTGAAATAACTCTTTTGAGAAAGAAAAATGTGGCAGAATGTATATAGTTAAATTATCAAATGTCTCTTAAAATTATTCTTTCGAAAGAATTTGCTGCCTTTTGCATAGTTATAAGAAAAGAAAAAATATTTTTAGAAATAATGGGGTTATATAAACTTTGGAAGGAAGATAACAAAAATATGATTATACAGGATTGAAAATCAGCTCATTTGAGTGGAACTCGTAAGGCATGCTCGATCATGTCTGACTCTGTGGCCCCATGGACTGTAGCCTCCCCATGCTCCTGTGTCCATGGGATTCTCCAGGCAAGAACGCTGCAGGGTAACCATTTCCTTCTCCAGGGGATCTTCCCAACCCAGAGACTGAACCCAGATCTCCTGCACTGCATGCAGATTCTTTCCCCTCTGGGCCACTGGAAACTCCAGCATTTTCTCTTAGACACGGCCTCTGCAGTGTGGAGATCTCACATGTAATAACCAAAGAACAAAACTCAAGTTAGCCATATGTACTCATGTCTGGTTTCTAGCTGAAATGATTTCAACCAATAGTCTCAATGGTTTCAGCCAATACTAAAGGAACTGGTAACTGTTTTAAGTTTTTGTCTGTTAGTCTTTCTTCTCCCTAACATGAAATCGAGGTCAGAGCCCTCTTCTTCCAGCTGCACACTCAAACAGCAATGTATTCCATAATCAAAAGATATAGCCAAAACACATGGGTAATATTCAAATGGGTGTTTTACTAACAACAAAAGATTTCATAGCTACCTCTTTCTCTCTGTGGCAACATCCATATATATAAATAGATCTAGACAAAATATGAAAGTTTATCATTTTCTAAAATAAGTAGTAAAAACTGAATCCATAATTAGAAAGATTTGTGAGGCATGATACCTTCTTTTGGAAATCACCGTGATTGTTTTTAAAGTTATGGAAACTATGAATAAGTGTTTGTATGCAAAGATAGATAATATCATATCTCGACAGCTGACAAAATGGCAAATGCTGTGGTGCTTGCATGGAAATATTATATTTAAAAGGGGAAAATCTAATGTAAAAGAGCTCGATTTATTTAGGGTTAATTTCTCCAAAGTAGGTGCCTCTTGGAGTAAATAGATGTTTACAACTTATGGCACATCACAATGAAAAGTAAACCCTAGCAATGCCTGTGAACCTAGGAGATGGCTTTCATTATTTTCTTTTGCCCTAGTCATACGAACTCAAAGCCCATAGGCATTGCCAAGTGTAACATTATGCATTTTATTCCAGCAATAAAATGTGTTTCTGACTAAATTATCGGTCATACCAAACACATACCCATGAACATCAATGTATTTGATCCTTCTTAGTTATCTTGTTTAAAATACATTTAAAGGTAAATAATAAATACTAGTATATATATATCATGATTTAAATCTACATGTTGTTCATAGGTTGATAGTACTCAGTAAATGTTGTAATTTCACATTAAATTATAACATTCACTAAAATTCCCTGATATTATCAAAAGCTTCAAATCAGGTTGATTCAGAAGTAGCTAGATCCTGTAATTGAAGAGATATTTGTAGCCAGCAGGGGCGACAGAGATCAGAAACAGCAGTGCTGGCCAGAACACGAGGCAAACTGAGAAAGACACAGCGGCCACTCGACTCTCGGCCTCTCCAAGTCTCAGCTGGAGAGCGTCTCGGTTCTAGCACTGATCCTTCAAAAGTTTGCTAAAATCGCTATGAAAATACATTACTTTCTGTGGAAAAATAAAATTGCCTGTTTAATGGGAGATACAAATTTAACACTCTAACAATTGCAGTAGCAGAATTAACTGTGCTAGTAGATAAACTGACAGACGACAGGTCCGCCAAGACATGTCCTGAGAGGTACTGGGGACCCTGCCTCAACGAGGTCTCTCACGGTACTAAACACCGCCTGGAAAAATTTGCTTGTTCATTTTTAAAGTAATTTTGTTTTTCACTGGCCTCTATAAATATGAAAATATCCCTGGGATGGGAAACAGGGTAAAGCAGCAGTGGGCTAATATCTTCCAAAGATGTTCAGTTCAGTTCAGTTCAGTCGCTCAGTCGTGTCCGACTCTTTGCGACCCCATGAATTGCAGCACGCCAGGCCTCCCTGTCCATCCCCAACTCCCGGAGTTCACTCAGACTCACGTCCATCAAGTCAGTGATGCCATCCAGCCATCTCATCCTCTGTCATCCCCTTCTCCTCCTGCCCCCAATCCCTCCCAGCATCAGAGTCTTCTCCAATGAGTCAACTCTTCGCATGAGGTGACCAAAGTACTGGAGTTTCAGCTTTAGCATCAATCCTTCCAAAGAAATCCCAGGGCAGATGTTAATAGCTAGATAAAGCAGATTGGAATGCGGCTAGTTTAAGGCAGAATTTGAGAGGGGGTGTGCCTTGGGCTCTCTCAGCTCTCCTTTAGACAGCCTACTCTAGTACACACCTCTTCCATGTTCTCTTCCTCTGGGGATCGATGCTCAGTTTCTTACACTCTAGTGTAAGTTACACGCAGGGCCAGCTTCTTGGGCTGCATTTAGAAGACCCCAGTGCTCAGTTGCATGCTCTGCCATTGCTGAAATTCTGTTGTTGCAATTTTGAAATTCTCTATTTATGAATAAGAGATCTTATATTGGGTCCCACAAACTGTGTAACTCACTTTCATCCTACTTTGGTAGGAATTTAAGACAGAATCTTGATGTCAAGGAATTGGAAAGGACATTTTATAATGTTTTTGCAAGGTTAGATCCAGTGAATATTTGATTTAAAAACACATCAATATTTGATTTTAAAATATTTTAACTAAAAGATATAGGAAACTCTTTTAAACAACTGAGGCAGAAGATTCCCATTGCCTCTAAAATTATACTGACTAGCTAGTTACCAGTTTCTAATAGTGTCAGTCTTGTAGAGCAGCATTCCCTAAAGGTGTTCTTTTCTCCTTTTTCACAGAAACACAATGTCTCATTATGATGAAAGAAGAAAATAGAAGATGTTTTATCTGTATTTACTTTTATGTATAAAGAAGGAAAATAGTTTTGTTAATATTATTTAATATATCTATTGAAAAAGACAGTGTAACTCACCATATCATAAGGTCATTGAACAATTAAAAAATGGCCAAGGTGATAGCTTCTATGAAGTAAAAATAATGTGAAGTGAAAATGACATTCTAATCAGCCTTTACAAGAAGTAAGCTCTGCTCACAAATTAAGTAGAAAAAAATTAAAATATACAATTGAATCCACTATAATTAATTATATTTATCTCAGTATGGAATGGCTTGTTATTTTATACAAATGAAATATATATATATGTATTTAAAATCACAACTCTAGGAGATTTGGAGACAACACATTACAGAGCCAGAGATACTGAAAGAAGGTGAACAGGTAGCTGAAAAAGCCTCAGTTACATTAGTCATCATAATCTTCAAAAGTATTCTTAATTATTTGTACAAACATCTCGTAATTCCTGTTATCGATAATTAGATATTGTACTCCATTATTTTCTGAATATTTCAGTATTTTAAGAGTTAAAAAGTCTCATCTTCATGCTCATAAGAACATATGTTACATTCTGAAATTTTAAAAAATTTATTGTTTTACAGTGTAGTCAGTTATTAATGTGTTAAAGTTGTTTCTGTGCTTTGGATTTCATAATGTGAATGGAAAAGATTCTATTTATTAATATTATCATAGCCCTTGACTGTTTGTAAGATATTTCCACATCTATCATTTTCCTTAATCTTCACAGGAACCCAGTGAGGAAGTTATTATATCCTCCTACTGAGAAATCTGAGACTCAAGTTTCAGACAAACTGAGATAAACTTATCTGAACTTACAAACTTTTAACATAAAGTGATAACTCTTTGGTTTCAGAACTAAAATTGATAAAAATATCTAAATTTTTAAAAATTTAGATTAATTGCCAAATTAATTTGCAAGGATATAATCTGCTTAGTTTTTTAAAATAATTTAATGATTAAAAAATACCATTATTATTGTATAAGCCCACAAGACCTCAATCATAGGCTGCCTATGTGCTACATGTTTCTTTGTTTATTTCTTTTATTTGTTTCTTTGTTTATTTGATATTTGTTTTGATAGTTCAACTTATTAGGAAATTTTTTAGGGGAAAATGATTACATTTTCCACTTTAAAATCTGTGTTTAAGGTCATGCTAAACAACTTTTCTTTGAGAGTAAACACATTCGATTTAAAATAACACAAAGCTTAAGCAAGGAGAAGTAGATAAATAACGCCCCACACCTGTCCTTTGAGAAGGCTAAAGGCTTTTTTTTTCAATAAGGAGAATTTTTGAAAGTGAAATGGGGTAAAGATTGCTGACTATATATAAGGTCTGGTGTAAACCCCTCCTGTCTCCCCACATCCCCAAACACTGCACAGATTCTACCCCAATCACAAAAGGCAAACTAGTTCATCACTTTGCTTTGTTAAGTCTACGTGTAGCTAAGAGTACTGGCACCCCACTCTAGTACTCTTGCCTGGAAAATCCCATGCACGAAAGAGCATGGTAGGCTACAGTCCATGGGGTTGTGAAGAGTTGGACACAACTGAGCAACTTCACTTTCGCTTTTCACTTTTATAGCTATGGAATCAATTGTAGGCAAATCTCTTTTCCTTCCTTTAGCCCTCCTCTTAATTAGTTACACTGACCAGCCATGCAAACCTAAGTGTTAAAATGCCCCAAGATACACTGTTTGTTGTGCCTGATGTATATATGTGTGTGTAACAGACAAAGATTTAACATACTTTAGAAACAAGTTGTCTGGAAAAAGAAACAATAGAACATTTTCCTCACAAAGTGGAGTCTAATGAGAAAATTAAAAATTAAAGAATGAGTTATAAATGTATTAGAGACATATACCCTCTAATTTTGAAACATATTCCAACTATATATGGTAGGTTTAGTACTGAAAAATCAGTAGGCTGCAAAGTCCGTTTTAACATCAGTATTCAGTGAGGTCAGTGGCTCAGTCATGTCCGACTCTTTGCAACCCCATGGACTGCAGCAGGCAAGGCCTCCCTGTCCATCACCAACTCCCAGAGTTTACCCAAACTCATGTCCATTGAGTTGATGATGCCATCAGCTATCTCATCCTCTGTCATCCCCTTCTCCTCCTGCCCTCCGTCTTTCCCAGCATCAGGGTCTTTTCAAACGAGTCAGCTCTTCGCATCAGGTGGCCAGAATATTGGAGTTTCAGCCTCGCCATCAGTCCTTTCAATGAACAGCCAGGACTGATCTCCTTTAGGATGGACTGCTTGGATCTCCTTGCAGTCCAAGGGACTCTCAGGAGTCTTCTCCAACACCACAGTTCACAAGCATCAGTTCTTCGGTGCTCAGCTTTCTTCACAATCCAACTCTCACATCTATACATGACCACTGAAAAAACCATAGCTTTGACTAGATGGACCTTTGTTGGTAATGTCTCTGCTTTTAAATATGCTGTCTATGTTGGTCATAGCTTTTCTTCCAAGGAGCAAGCCTCTTTTAGTTTCACGGCTGCAGTCACCATCTGCAGTGATTTTGGAGCCCTAAAAAATAAAATCAGCCACTGTTTCCACTGTTTCCCCATCTATTTGCCATGAAGTGATGGGACCAGAAGCCATGGTCTTAGTTTTCTGAATGTTGAGCTTTAAGCCAACGTTTTCACTCTCCTCTTTCACTTTCATCAAGAGGCTCTTTAGTTCTTCTTCACTTTCTGCCATAAGGGTGCTGTCATCTGCATATCTGAGGTTGTTGATATTTCTCCTGGCAGCGTTGATTTGGGGCTCAGTGGTAAAGAATTTGCCTATGAATGCAGAAGATGCAGGAGACACCGGGTTTGATCCCTGGGTCGGGAAGATCCCTTGGAGAAGGGAGTGGCAGCCCATTCCAGTATTCCTGCCTGGAAAATTCCATGGACAGAGTAGCTTGGTGGGTTACAGTCCATGGGGTCACAAAGACTCAGACACAACTGAGTGACTCAGCATGCAAAAAAAATAGTAATTCTGTACTACAATTATTTTATTATTTCACTAATAATGTGAAATTTTTGAGAGGTAAGATTTGAAGTTAGTTCAGTTTTAAGGTTTTTTTAAAATAGTGATTTCCAAGAAAGTTGGATGGAATTGCACATTTCAGTGGAATAATGAGAGCCATTATAGACATGTATATCACATATTCCAAATATCCTAAACGTTTCAAGCCCTTTAAAACACAATGAGGAATAAGTAGATTCAAATAATGAAAATATTTATACACACACACCCGTATTACTGCTTCAGCCACCAAATTCAGTCTTATAATTGAAAAACTCTATGTTTAAAGTTTATTCACACTTACAAAAACAAGGACCACAAAGAGGCAGTTTGGAAACATCTCTTCGTCTTGGCAGGTTTTATCTTGTAATGAACACCCTTGACCCCCAAGACTCACCAGCTGCAGCTTTTCCTTAATGATTCCCTTAAAAAGATTTTAATAAGACTGAAAGCCACGTCTAACTATATGCCTTACTTTTGAGGTGGGGAGGAAGGAATGAAACAATTGTGGGTGTGAATTCCCACACTGGGTCAGTATTCTGTAGTTAGTCATCTTTCTAATGGTTCTAGGGGTATGTGTTTGTATTATTTCATCATAATTTGCTATAAGCTCTTCATTAAAAGTGACTGTGAGGCCTGTCTGCATCGTCTGCCTTTTGAGTGTCCTGTTCTTCAATCATCCCTTAATCCAGAAATAATAATGCAGAACATCCCGGGAACTGAGCCTAATCCTCAGCTCTCTCATCTCAACACGTGCCTCTTAAAGCCTTTGCTGGATCTAGTGCCCAAAAAGCCTGCGTACACTCACCTTTGAATCAGTTACAGCCCACCTTTTTTTATTAAACAATATTGATGTCTTCAGATAAGGCATATCTAGGGTAACAAAAGGAATAGTAACTGTTTCCTACTGTCTGTGTTAAAAACCTAACATCTCACACTTTCCTCTGTGTTTCTAGTCAGTCTCTTATTAAATTGGAACCTAACCTTTTACCTGATTGATTAGGTAAATAAACGTAGAATAATCTGATGCTGAAACTCCTTCTGATATCTCTGTTGTAAGAGCAAGTCAAAACGTGTGTCTTTTGCTGTTGAATAAAATTTTACAACTAGTTGGACAGCTGGCTTATAGTATTTGTTAATGAGTAGAACTTTCTTTACTTTTAAAAGAGAACACATGTCTACCATTTTTAATCTTATTATAATCCTGGGAAGAATTGTCTTCATTTTGTAGATGAGGGAACTGAAACTCAAAGAGATTAAGTAAGAGGCTTGCACTTTTGCTTAAAGTACAAAAGCCAATAACTGTTCAGTCAGAACTTTTCCAACTCTGATCCTCTTCCTCTAAGTCCAGTGATTATTTTCTATTTTAGGAACTTTGTTAACAGTCCCCAAATGTGGATGAATAAATGAATACATACATAAAAATTGCACGACGGGGGAGAATGGAAGAGAGTAGAAAACCAAACCAAAACTTAAATTCAAGTGTTCGTAGAAACATATAATCCTGAATTGATAGAGGCAAGAGACAGGAGAACGAGACATCGAAAGACGAGGGTCTCTAAACCACTAGATTCTCAGCAGCCAGGCGCTGCTTCGATCTCTGGGTCAGGAATATCCCCTGGAGCAGGACATGGCAACCCACGCCAGTATTCCTGCCTGGATAATTCCACAGACAGTGGGGCCTGGCAGGCTACCGCCCACAGGGTCACAGAGAGTTGGACAGGACCGGGCACACACATGCGGTGTCCTTGAAGAACGTGGTCTCATCTCTCCACAGGCTTGCCTCTGAGTGTACAGTTTGTTTGGAGCCTTGGATTTGAAGACCAAAGAGTTTAAATACTTTTACTTCATTTTACCAGAACAAGATACTCGTGTGCCCTCTTTCTTCTGGAAATAAGACTAATCTAGTGTTTAACCATGGTCACTGTTTAAGGTCGCTGGTATATCTGTCTCACCTACCTATCACTGGATCATAATATTGTGAGTACAGTTTTTGTACATTACTGTTGTGATTTTGTCCTGGGCTTCGGCATGGAAGCCAAATCCTCTTTGGTAGCAAGCAGGCTTTAGTGCTGTCGTACCAAAACAACTGCTGGCGGGGAGGAAGGAGTAAAGCTTCAGGATCAGCAGATATTGTGGAAAAGAAAATTGTCAAAGGCATTCATAACTTGTGTCCTATTTAGCTTTTGCTGTCGTTTGTGAAACAGCTTCCGTAAAGCAGCAACTGTCCATGTTGTTGTCATTTGTCCATGACACACCCGTGAAGCGTCACCCACCTCTGCTTGGAGTGGGTTCTGTGTCGCCGCCGTAGAGGGGGCGCGTGGCCATGCCACTCTGGGGGTCTCAAGAAGACACACAGACAGAATGCAAAATGGGTTGCAGTAGGAGAATGAGCACGGAAACATGCACACCTTGATTTCTCTGCGGTTGCAGACGCTGGAGTGAAGAGTGCGCGGAAGTTTGCCCCCAGAGAGGGGGCGACGGTGCCCCAGCCACAGGGGCGGCAGGTCCTCCTGGTGCCCGGAGGGTGTAGAAGTGAGTCTGCAGGAGCAGAGGGGCTGTGACCCAAAGGGCCTCACGGGCGTGGCCTTCAGACTGTGCTTCACAGGAAGCATATGACTTTTTTTTTTTCAGCAGAAGAATGAAATAGATTTCATTTATCAAGGGGACCGAGCAGTGCTGTGTAGGACTGAGGAGAGGTCCAGGGGACACGGGTGTGAGAGCAGGCAGGGGAGGGTCAGTAAGTGGACAGTGAGGCGCTGGCCACTTGGGTAGAGAAGAGAGAGCGCCTTTGAGAGGAGATGTAGCAGGGGAGGGGCAGGATGTGATGGGTCATGCAATGTGGGGACTAAAACCTCAGGGAATGTTGAACTTCCTGGTTCAGCAGCTGGCAGGACGAGTGCTGCTGAAGTAATACCAGTGTGCACTGATTTCAAGGTAGCCCTTCAGCAGTCTCGCCGGGTTTGTTGTCTGAAATGGCACAGGGTCTCCAGTACCTTTCAGACAGCAAACTTGGAAACCAAGGTTCAGAGTGGTTCCACGTGTTTAATCGGCCCACGGTAGCGATGGTATAGAAGGGTTCCCAGTAACAGAGCCCAGATTCAGGTTGGCCACTCCACACCGTGAGGGTTAGATGCCTGGGAAAGGAAGGAAAATGGTTCTGGAGCTAGCACTCAGCCTGGAGGAAGCAGCCAACGACCATCCCCAGCAGCCTTGCACGGTCCAGAACGTTTAGGGATCTTTCTAATGGGAGACATTTCAAATTACCTTCTGACTGTTAGCAACCCCATGGACCGCAGCATGCAAGGCCTCCCTGTCCATCACCAACTCCCGGAATTTACTCAAACTCATGTCCATTGAGTCAGTGATGCAGTCCAGCCATCTCATCCTCTGTCGTCCCCTTCTCCTCCTGCCCCCAATCTTTCCCAGCATCATGGTCTTTTCAAACGAGTCAGCTCTTCACCTCAGGTGGCCAAAGTATTGGAGTCTCAGCTTCAGCATCAGTCCTTCATCAGTCCAATGAACACCCAGGACTGATCTCCTTTAGGATGGACTGGTTGGATCTCCTTGCAGTCCACAGGACTCTCAAGAGTCTTCTCCAACACCACAGTTCAAAAGCATCAGTTCTTCAGTGCTCAGCTTTCTTTATAGTCCAGCTCTCACATCCATACATGACTACTGGAAAAACCATAGTTGACGAGATGGACCTTTGTTGGCAAAGTAATGTCTCTGCTTTTGAATACGCTGTCTATGTTGGTCATAATTTTCCTTCCAAGGAGTAAGCATCTTTTAATTTCATGGCTGCAGTCATCATCTGCAGTGATTTTGGAGCCCCCCCAAATTAAGTCTGTATCTCCATTTATTTGCCATGAAGTGATGGGACCAGATGCCATGATCATAGTTTTCTGAATGTTGAGCTTTAAGCCAACTTTTTCACTCTCCTCTTTCACTTTCATCAAGAGGCTCTTTAGTTCTTCACTTTCTGCCATTAGGGTGGTGTCATCTGATATCTGAGGTTATTTACCTTACTTCCATCTATAAGCTTCTCGAAAGCAATAAAATTAAGCAAATATTTATTTAGTGCTTATTTGTGCAGAACTAAAAAAGTCTACATTGAGGATATAAAGAGTAAAAAAGTAATTTCTGTCTAAGGGGCACTTTCTTGGGTAAACTCATGTTATATAAGCCTCATGAAGGGCTTTTTTTTAGGGACAAGGGAAAAAACAAAAATAGCTATAATTCAAGTGAGATAAGAAAGTACAGAAGAACCAAAGTCTCTGGTTTTTACAGGAGAACTGTGGTTCAGCTTTATCCGCCTTCAAAGTCCCCAAGGAACTCACAATAGGCACTTAATAAACACCAGCTCACTTACTGACAGTGTACAGAGAGAGCTCAGATAACAAGCCATCTAAGTAAACACCACACTGCTGCAATCCTATTAGGAATCTCCCTAGGGAAAGTCAGGCAGCATCCTTTCTCTGTAGGAACACCTCCTACTTTTTAAAGTGCTCTGTTCAGTTTCACCGCTTTATCAGATAAGTAATTCACCACGTTCCAGCCTCCTTCCCTCTCAGGCCCTGCCAGGCCCTGGACTAGCTGGGCTAGCCACAGGACTTCTAATCTTTCTTTCATCTGATAATGGACCTTGAAAAACTGTGGTGTTGCCCTTCCTCGCACCCCCCCCCCCCACCTCGGGGTTAACATTGGTCAGCTGTCCTCCACGTGATGTGATTGTCACTGTGGTCCCTGAGGCTTGCCCGTGTGGGCGCAAGCCTTTGGGTGGCTGAGGGTTTTATTGTTGGCGACCCCATGGACTGTGGCCCACCAGGCTCCTCTGTCCATAGAATTTTCTGTGGCAAGAATACTGGAGTGAATTGCCATGCCCTTCTCCACGGGATCTTCCCAATTCAGGGATCAAACCCCAGTGTTCTGAACTGCAGACAGATTCTTTAACACTGAGCCACAGGGTAACCCAGTTCATGCAGGCAAATTCCTGAATGTGAAGCCTGGGAGATGAAGCAGGTCCTTCCCCTCGGTCTTCCTCAGTTTCCTCATCTGTAAAGGTCCCTTCTAGGCCCAATATTTGGTGGTTCTCGGGGCTTAGTCTCTCCATCAGGTCCCTGCTGAAACAGCGCTTTCTCAGAGAGATCTTCCCCGGGCACTCAGCTAGCTCTGTCCCCTCCAGCCTTCCCCGCTCTGTGGCTTCCCCTCCTGCCTCTTCACCTCTCATTTGCATCACAGTGCTCCTGCTCGCAAGGATCTTTATGTGGAGCCTCTCTTAAATCCAACAAAGTGTAAGCTTTGCAAGCATGAGAACCTCACGCAAGCATCTTGTTCACTGCTCTATTTCCAGACCTCAAGAGTGCCTAGCACAGAGTAAGTACCCAATAACTGTTTGTTGAATCAGCCAGTGAGCTCTGCAATTCCACCATGCTTGCTCTCCGAGAAAGGTTTCTGTTGTCACACTGCCTTGTGGATGAATATCACTTTTTATTATATCACTAGAAGCTTGGGTATAAAAGATTTCTTTGATCATAACCGATGGAAGATGCAGCCCATGTGTTCAGCAGACAGAGCTGGCAGAATTGCCAAAGCAAGTTTTAAAACCAGGTTTGTCCTGAGAACAAGAATCTCTCTGAGCTCAGATAATTGAAGTACCTGGTTTTGTTAGTATGATGAGTAGAACTAAAAAAACCTTTTAGATTTTGAAGTTCTTTTGAGAAGGTAGTATGTGTGCTCTGGGATAGATGGGAAGGACAGAACGTTTCAAGGTTGTTGCTGATGCATGAGTCAAGAGATGGATGAATTTTTAGAATCCTGCTACAGTATTTTGCTTTCATCTTTTGGTTTTTATCCTTGCTGTCACTAACACACAAAACCAGTAACAAAGGGCTTCCTTTGTGATCTAGTGGTTAAGAATCTGCTTGTCAATGCAGGGGACGTGGGTGCGATTCCTGGTTGGGGAAGATCCCACACCTGGTAGAGCAAGTAAGCCTGCAGACCGCAGCTACTGAGCCTGCTCGCCCTAGAGCCTGAGTTCTGCAGCAAGGGAAGCAAACCTAAAGAGAAGCCCGTGCTCCACAGCAAGAGTGGCCCCCGCTCACCACACAGAAGAAAGCTGGGGAGCAACGGAGACCCAGCAGGGACCAAGCAAACAGTGATGGTCTCAGTTCAGAAGATGTAATCCTTATTAAATTTGGTCCATCGGTCAATCAGTAGTTAGTGACTGCTTATTATGTGTATTACAGGATGCCTGTAAAGACGGCTCATTTTCCTCCCTCAGACTGGCACACTTCAGAGCTTGGCATCTGTCCCAGTGACCCACTGGGTCACATCGTTGCTTTCTCCACTGCCTCTTCCTGCCTGTCAGCGAGCACACAGCCTGCCTCTCTCTTGCCCACACCTGTGGAGTCCACCTCATCTTATCCCTCTGCCTTGGAATTCCTCTGCTCTTCCGGTACTGTTCGCCAGAAAAGGGCCTGGGAGCATCCGCTAGGTGACACTTGGCAGATGTGGGTTCATTAGAAAGTTTTATTTTGTCTATGCATTTGGACACAGCTTATGAAGAGGTCTGGTCATATATGCCAAATTGCAGTGTTTTCTTGTCAAATATTCTTCATAACTTCTATATCTGTCTTCCTTGGTTTCCTGCTCACTTACTAAAAACAGCCCCTTACCAGAACTTTTGACAAAGTAGTTGGCCTCAAATATCACGTGTCCTTCCTTGCATTCGAAATGTAAGGTCAAAGAAACAACTACTGGTGTGTGGGTGTGGGTGGGTGTGTCTGTGTGTGTGCGTGCATCTGTGCGCATGCGTGTGTGTGTTGCCTCTCCCCAGTGCGTGTGTGCGTGTGTGCATGTGTGTGTTGCCTCTCCCCAGTGTGTGTGTGTGTGTGTGCATGTGTGTGTTGCCTCTCCCCAGTGTGTGTGTGTGTGTGCATGTGTGTGTTGCCTCTCCCCAGAACGTCTTACCACCTTTTCCCAACCTGAAAACTGAAATCAACCCAGACATCCAGCTCCTTCCCACCCTGGCCTATGTATCTTTATGTTTCTCCTTTTTCTAATACTTTATCCAGTATAAAAATTAGCTCTTAAAAACTGCGTCTAAGATGGCCAACACCTCAAAAATTATTTGATGCCAGCTTGAAATTCTGCTTGACTAATCTCCTTTCTCTCTGATTTCTTTCATCTCTCCATTACTTATGTTTCATCCTTTTCTTGTACCTAGGTTCCTATAATCAAGGTGTTACCTTTGATTCCTCACTCCCTACCTCCAGCTCACCTGCCCATTCTGTTGAACCTGCCTATTAAACATATCCTGAATCTCCCCACTCCTTTCCACCTCTGCCATGAGGTTTAAGCCATTAGCATGTCTACTGTGAACAACTCTAGTAGCTTTCCCTTCATCGGTTCTTTGTGCTCTTACAGAGATGAGTTTGGTTTTTGCTTTAATGATGATCCCTTCCCCCAAATTCATTTTCTATGTAATAGACACAGTTTTTCCTAAAACCATGAACCAGATCATGGTTCCTGGCCTGCTTAACGGGCTCTCCATCACACTCGGGATAGAATCCTAACCTAGTCATATGGTTGCAAGGCTGTGTGTGGTGTTCCCTTTGCCTTCATCTTTCCCCATCACCCACTCTGTTCTGCGGTGATATCTTTTCCTCTCGGCAGTACCCCATGGCTGTGCCACCTTAGGGCCTTTGCATCTGCCGTTTCTGAGCCAGGAATGCTCTTTCCCCTGACATTTGTTTTACTGGCTTCCTTTCCTTTATATCTCAGAGTAAATGCCATTTCCTCCAAGAAATCTTCTCTATATATACTATCTAGAGGACTTCCCTGGTGGTCTAGTGGTTAAGACTCTGCGCTTCCAATGCAGGGAGCACAGGTTTGATCACTCGTCAGAGCAGATTTCATGTACCACATGATGCAGCCCGAAAAATGATAAAATATGTAAATAAATGTACATCTAGAGTAGGCATCACCACACTGTCTTTCCCACAGGCCTCTTCATTCTCTGCATGGCAATGAAAACCAGCCAATAGTGTTTTCTTATTTATGCGTCTGTATAATGCTGTCCCCTACACTAGAACACAGATTCACAAGGTCACCCCTGCCCCCAGAAGAGTGCCAGGCATGCAGCAAGGACTCATTGCATGTATGTTAAGGTACAAGACAGTGAATGAGTGATATGGACGTGACTGGACTCTGGTGTCTGGGTATGTAACTTTTGTCTTCATAAGCAGATTATATATTCCTAGGATATTTCTTTTGAATGCTCATATTATTAACCTGGTGGCTCAGACAGTAAAGAATCTGCCTGCAATGCAGAAGACTTGAGTTCGATCCCTGGATCAGGAAGATCCCTTGGAGAATGGAGTGACTACCCACTCCAGTGTTCCGGCCTGGGAAATCCCATGGACAGAGAAGCCTGGTGGGCTGCAGGCCGTGGGGGCCCCAAGAATTGGACATGGCTGGGCTACTAACAGTTTGACTCTCACATTACCCACTTTGGTTTGGAATATGGAGTCAGAATTTAGAAAAATTCTTGTTCTTTTGAGTTTTAGCTCCTTTCACCATATCTTGTTTTTGGTGTCCTAAGAAATCTATGGAGTATCTTCCTGAAAAGTTCCTTTCCTGGAGCTTTTACAGGAATGTATTTTATAGGCTGAAATAACTGTAAAAATATCAAATTTGTAGCTGATATACTATAGTCCCAACCTCCAGTAAGCGTACAACAACCCACCTCTAGTGTGTTAATGATCATCTCCAGGAAAGGAGAATTGGGCTGGCTTGCCAGCAGACTTTCACACTGATATTCTTCTGTGCTGTTACTGGGGTTGTGGAAGCCCTTTCTCAAGGTTAACCTACAGCAGTAACCATTCAGTTCATGGAGTGGATGGCCAGGTTTCCATAAAAGCAGGCTGGTTTTCCTTCACTCTGTCCGTAGCCTGTTCTCTCTTGTCTGAGAATTAGATACAGAGGAACCCAAGTTGCAGTGTGTCCTGGGGGAGCCTTGCTCCTGCCCTGTGCTGCCGGCTTCTGTAAGAGATAGGATGGACTCACCCTAGATGGACCCACAGCCGCAGGGTACCTTGAGAGCAAGCCATCAGCATGGATAGTTCTCCTGCCCACAGCGGATGTGTCTTAGCTCTTAGTCTGCGGTTTTCCCCCTGAACCATGCTTCCAGGTCAGGGGACAGAGATTTTGTGTGGAAAAGAGAATAATGATTTTTGAAACTGTCTTGTAGCCTGTCTTGAAGAAATACTTGTCCTTGCCTCTGGGGTCTTTCTCCATGGTCTCAGGCACATGAGGTGACCTTTTAAGGACCCTCTTCAGAATTCATCCCAGGAATTTCAGTAATGGCTAAGAAACATAGGTTGTAAACCACGGGACTTTATCGTCTTTTGGCTAAGTTTTCACACCCTTTAGAAAGGTGCATTTTGCTTTTACAGATCTTTGCCATTAGTTTCATGCATAAGAATATTTTCTTCCTCACTTCTTGCTAGACTGCAAATACGTCAGGAAGAGAGGAAGTCTTGTAACAAGTGGCATATCATTCAGCGTCCAGCGCATGCAGGGGCTCAGCTGACGTTTGTTTAACTCTTCCTGATGCAGCCCTCCATCGAATCAACTCCCTGCCCTCCCTACCTCCACCTCCCTTTCCTGAGTCTAGTTCATTCTCCTCCTCTTACTTCCACTGAGTCCTATTCTCCCCTCACCAGTTCTTGGGGATTTTTCACTCCAGCTCTAATTAGCGCTTGTTTATAATCTCAGCCACCCTTTCCCTCTTGGTAGGTGTTCACTTAACTCGTATGCATAATTAACATCAACTCAACTCAGTGCTAAACGGCGGACCGGTATGGATGGGTAGTCAAGGTCCTTATACTTTCAGGGTATTTTTGGCGTATTTCAACGGCAGGCACTCTGCTGATCATATCCCGTCTTCAAGGCTGATGTGTGATGCTGCTAGGTGCTGTTGGCACATTGCCACGTTCCATCAGCTGAATTTCTGTCGAGGATGGCGTGTGCCATTTATGAACAACTTTGGGGAACACTGCACAAGAAGTCATTTCCATTTTGTTGCAGATCAACAGGAAATAAGGCTTAGCTGCCAAACTAAAGTAAGAAAAGCAAGCGAGCATATTATTCCTCCCTTAGGAGCTTTCGTTATTCCAGGAATCATTAACTTCTGAGATAGTGAAAATGAGCCCAGCTATTACAGTTGTAACTACAGAGGAAATTCTGATTGGAGGAGGATATTTAGAATCTTGTTTCAGTTTTACTTTGCATTATCTTCTAAATTGCTTTTGAATTTATCATACCTTTGAATCACCTATCAGATGCATTTTAGGAGATTTACTCCTTCCTATGGTAAAATGAATCTGGCTTCTTAAAGACTACTGTCTATCTGTAGTACATTTATTTTGGCCGTTTCTATTGTTCATTATTCTGTTGGCATTAATGCTGCTGGAATACAAGGTTACTTCGTTTAAAACCTGATCCTCTTTCAAGCTATTCTTATTATGTAGGCTTGGCTATCTTTTAAAATTAAAGTGCCCCAGCCTTGGCCCTGCTATGAACTGCATACCATGAAGATCAGAGGGGAGGGGATGACAGAATGGAAACTTTATTCAGATCTTTGGCATGTTTTAATTTTACATTGCTTTTTCATACTAATTTAATTTCCTTCCAGAATGAAAGTTGGCAATCATTTAGAGAAGTGGTAGAGGAGGTTGGATTCATTGCCACTGAAATGCCTGTGAAGGTCCTTAATCCATAGATTATTGATATAATGAACTCTTAAAACCCTTAATAATCATTCCACTCTGTAATGACAGCCCGCATTTAGAGAGCTTTAGCCTATGAATTCTGTGCCCAAGGCTGGCTCTGCTCTATAGAGCCACAGGAGTTGGAAATAGTGCAGCTGCATTTGAGGTTATCAGGGAACAGGAGCTTACCCAGCCAGGGCAGAGGACCACTCAATGCTGACCGGGAGCCCTGGACTCCTACTGGCTGCTTTCACCCTTACCAAATATGAAAACATGCCAAACCGCAATATGCCCTGTTTCCCTGCAATTTTCAACCATAGCAGAGGCTATCTACATTTATAGGGACAACCAATTAATTTCAGTTAATATTCTCATTGTTTACAAAAGACAGGAGAACAAAACAGCTTCTGGAAATCAGTGGGGTTTTTTTCCTTTTTTTTTTTTTCTGCCTTGAGGGAGTCTGTAGATCAAGGATGGGCATTTTACTTTGTCAAAGTGCAAAAACAGAGCACCGCCCCCCGCCCCACCACAACCCACCCCTCCTTGCTCACAGAGCAGATCCTGGCAGATATGGGGGGCCATTCCCCTGACCAAAGCTACATTTTTTTTTCTTTACAGCTAGATCAGATGCTCCAGATTTATTATCAGATGTGGCATGGATGATTCAAACAAAAACAAATGCCCTCGAGTTTAAAAATAGAAGTTAAAAGACTAAATGTTTGCACTTAAAAAGGAAAAGAACAGAACAGAAATCTCTGTGGCAGACCTTTCCTTAAAATTATCCTCACTAAATTATAATCATGCACTTTCCAGTCTCTGTAATTAAACATTAGATTTCATTTATTCCAGATGCATTTGTCTCAAGTAAATTCAGAATGCCCATCCTTCTTTTTGGTCATTGTGAATTTATTTCATGTTTGTGGCAGACACATGGTTGGGCACATTGGATAGTTTTTAAGTGAATCTTAATGACTCGATGACTGATTGTGTACTACATGTGGCCTATTTATCCTGATGACTCTGATCTTGTTACGTTTTATACCATGTAATGTCTATAAGAGCTTGATGACATTTTTTACAACTATGTTCACATGTTCTACGGGAATTTGCAGGACCTTCGTTGGTGGGAAGGTGATGGAGGAACTTGCTTTTATCATGTTTCTCCTAGGCAGGTAGAGCTGTCGCTGCTGTTCTGAGGAATCCACAAAAATGGGAAAGGTCACGATACCTTAATTTGTATGACATCTTCTATTCAGAAAGCCTCGGAAAGTTCCATGAAAACCTGAAAGAATGTTTTATTTACCAGACTTGAAAATTTATTACATTAGTAAGATAATGTAACTAAACAGCAGTCTAAAAAAAAAAAGCAGTCTATAAATATGAAATGGAAGCTTTTTAGTGGTTTGAAATATCTCTCTACTCCTAAGACAAGATTCTCAATTAGGATTTGTGGTTAAATGCATTTAATACATATTTCAAAGAAGTAAAAATAATTAACCAGACTTATTTACTTATTATCCTTGTTTACACCATTTCCAATTGTACCTTTTCATTTTCACTAAGTGAATCAGTGGGTTAACCAAGTTGACTATGTAATTGGAGATAAATTTTGCAAAATGACAATGGAGGAGCTGCTACTGACTCCCTGGGGAACATACTATTTGCTTTTAGGCCTATTGTGGTTTTTTTGTGGTGACCAGGGTCATCCTGGGTTTTTAGTTAGTACATTGATAAATTGTTCAAGGTCCCTTAAATTTTTTTTTCTTGCTTACCACATGACCATTTTACAGTTCTCAAGGTGTTTTGGGAAAGGATATGCCAGGTCAATTTGACTATTTCTTTTAACTATACTGAAAGCCCTAAAGAGTAAAAAGTTCAAGTTAATGCCAAAAATAAAGTCTTAGAATTCTTTCTGCGTCTTCAGTTATCCGTCAGCTGCTCCACTCCCTACCTCTTTTAGAATAATACAAATGCTTCCCATCTCTTCACTGGCATTTTCTTTAAAACTAGTCCTCAGTTCATCTTCTGTGGTCCACTGTCCACTTTCCCTCTCTAGGGCCGGCAGCAGAGAGCCCAGCAGAGAAGGTGGGAGAGCAAGTGGGTGAAGCAGCTCCAGTCATCCCGTCCTCAGACATTTAAAGCAGTCCCTCTCCATCCTCCTAGAGCAGTGGTGCTCAGTCACGTTCCAGAGAGGGGGCAGCAAATATAGGAGTAAAATGTTGTGTATACAAGGTGCTTCTTTTAGAACCTCTGCTCATTTACTCTAACATCAACTTTGACAGTAAAGAACCCATGTGTCAATGCAGGAGAGGGAGAGCTAAGGGACGCAGCTCGATCCCTGGGTCAGGAAGACCCCCTGGAGGAGGGAGTGACAACCCACTCCAGTGTTCTTACCTGGAGAATCCCAGGTAAGAGGAGCCTGGTGGGCTGTGGTCCGTAGGATCGCAAAGAGCTGGACACGACTGAAGCGACTTAGCGTGCGTGCGGGGCGCACACACACACAGACACACACACCCCACAGCATCAACTAATGGGATTCATATGTGTCTGAATTATTTTCCTTAACTCTGTGTGTATATGTATCCTATAAACTAATAACATTTAAAGTTATTTATTTTTCAGTGTCCAAACCTCTGTCTTCCTTTCTATGTATTTCTAAGTATAGAATACATGATGCATCTCATTGAACAAATATATTTCAAAAATAATTTCTTTAATTCTAGGATGCATTGGGACTTCAAAGGATAAAACTGTTTCTCATCTCCAATATCTAAATTATAGTAATCTAGGTTAGAGACTGAGGTATATAAAATCATTAGGTCAGCCTCAGCCTAGGTAAGATAGGAAGGTGTGTGCCAAATATGGAGAAAGCCTCTGACCAAACAACAATCTCAGAGTTTTGGATTAACATCCATGTACCTGATTCATCAGAACTTTACAACTGAAACAGTTGAAGTCAATCTTCTCAGTTTAATAGGATAATACCACTTAGTTTTTCTGGGCTGAGCTCATTGTGCAACCAAGTTGATCACTCTGTCCAGCAAAATAAAAACACTTGGAACCATCTTAGCAATGTTCTACTTCTGTTGGAACTAGACCTTTGGTTGTAGAAACACAGCAAGATTTCCTGATGTGCAGACACATTTCCTGGATTATCCACCATATTACCCATTACAGAAGTAATAATTCTGAAAGAGAAATTCTGAGAAATATTATTTACATTAAACTTTAAACCTAGATGAGCTCTAGGTACCTAGAAGGAACACAAAGAAATGAAAGAAATAGTTATGCCATTAGAGGGCACTTTTGCAATCTTAGAAGAAAAGTCTGTTATAGACTGGCTTCAGTTCAGTTCAGTTCAGTTCAGTTGCTCAGTCGTGTCCGACTCTTTGCAACCCCAAGAATTGCAGCACGCCAGGCCTCCCTGTCCATCACCAACTCCCGGAGTTCACTCAGACTCACATCCATTGAGTCAGTGATGCCATCCAGCCATCTCATCCTCTGCCGTCCCCTTCTCCTCCTGCCCCGACTCCCTCCCAGCATCAGTCTTTTCCAATGAGTCAACTCTTCACATGACGTGGCCAAAGTACTGGCTTACCCACGGCTTATTCTTAAGAATGTATTTTCTCTTACTTATTTAAAGTGACTAATTCTTAAGTTGAATATTTAAGAACTTTTTTTGGTAGAGAAAAAAATTCTATAAAATTTCATCCTTTAAACAACGCTTACATAAAGCTTTAAACTTCAATCAGTGAATATAAATTATAAAAATATGCACAATATGTCTGCATAATAGTTTTTTGATTAACTATATTCAATGCTTCTTTTAAATACATTTTGTTAGAAAAATTCTGCCCATAACCTGATCAAATTGAACAAATTATTGGATTTCCCTAATAACTGAATATTTTTTTTTCCCAGAAGTAGACAAATGTGATTAGATAACATTCTGAAAACAATAATCCTATAGATATAAATTCCAGTGTTTGGAGAATCATTCTAACTTTTTTCCAGTTTTGTTCAAGAGTGATTGACATACATCCCTGTGTAAGTTTAAGGCATACAGCGGGATGGTTTGATTTACATACCTTGTGAAATGATAACCACAATAGGTTCAGTTAACACCCATCTTCTCCTGTAAATACAATAAAAATAAAAGGGAACATACTAATTTTAAACACTTTTCTGAAAAGTGTCTGTTTTGCCCATAACTGATGTACCAATTAAAACAGTTGAAACTGTTTCAGAAACAGAAAATGTGGCCTGATAAAATTTAAGCTGTGGAAATATGATATTTGTATAAAGAAAGCAAAAGATAAAGTTTAGTCTATTCTCTGTTGGTGATTATCTAAATAAAAATGTCTACCTGAGCCAGTAAAGTCAACAAGCCAGTAAAGTAATGACTTAACAAGTAAACGCTTGGGGTCAAGACCTGTAACGTGTTTGAGATTTTGCCCTCCTTGCAAGCTATCGAGTTAGCCTGCCGTCATTTCATGGATGCGAGATGCCATGAGGCTCCTGGGTCAGTAACAAAGGGCTTCATTACTCAGAGCAACAGCAGGAGCCACAGATCCACAGAAGTACCATTTTCTGCCACTTGCCCCCTGACCCCTGAAGCTCACAGGATGATGCAAAGGGGACCTGTGGCACCGGTACCTACAGTGGGGATTATTACAAGAGAGCAGCCCTGAGCTTAGCGAACTCGGGTTTTTATAACGGGTAATAATCACGCCTGCTCTCACAAACATCCTTGAAAAGATGGTAATCTGGAACAAAAGCAGTCAATTCTTCTGCTTCCCACCTATGCACAGACAAGTACAGAGTCCCATGGATAACTGTCTTTAACACTTCCTCTGCATAAGCCTATCATCTGAAGTTGTTCACTTTACCTAGCATTACATCACGAAGTAGCTGATGCTGAGGAATGTGTAATAATCATATTTACCACACTTTTAAAGTCACTCCTGAGACTTTACATTCCTCATACCATGTTGTAGTCACTATGTGATCATACTCGTCCAAGCCTCAGTTTGATTATGTTTGAGGAGAGATAAATAATATTGCCTACACCATAGGGCTGTTGCTAACATTATATGAGATAATAGATGTAGAGCACTTAGAAGAGTGCCTGGCATGCATCACATACATAGCAAAATTTATTAATATTTTTCTTATTAATTTAAAATTCTTCTCTTACAATTAGCTGATTTAATAAGAGAAAGTTCCTCCATGGGAAGCTGAGGATGCTGGAAAAATTCCCACCAGTCATAACCAGCTAGCCCTCTAACCCTGGGGCTGACCTAAATATCCCAGATATCCTGGGGCATTGGGCAGCTTGTCCTGCTCAGTTGTGTGCAGTTGACAGCTTTCAGGGCAAATACAGGGCTGAGGAGGGAAGGCTGCCCTTGAGTGGTTCTAGGGCAAATACGCCTGAGTATCTCACTCATAAGTGCTTCCCTGGCATGTTGGCTCTCCATTCCTAATAAATATGGAAAGTCAAACTCTAACCATTTCTAAAGAGATGTATCTTGTTATCTGGACTCCTCTGCTAAAGTTCCAGAAATGCCGCTACAAAGTAAACTGAATAAGTTTTCTTTTGTTGAAATAATGAGTACTTCTTTACAGGGTGTGTGCTAAATCACTTCAGTCATGTCCAACTCTTTGTGACCCTGTGGACTGTAGCCCGCCAGGCTCCTCTGTCCCTGAGATTCTCCAGGCAAGAATACTGGAGTGGGGTGCCAGGCCCTCCTTCAGGGGATCTTGCTGACCCAGGGATCAAACCCATGTCTCTTATGTCTCCTGCATTGGCAGGCGGGTTGTTTATCAGGTTCTTTATCTTTGCCACCTCTTTTACAGGAGCAGCTTATCAAATCCCATTTGGATTTTGCATTTCTGTTAGCTACCGGACAAAGGGCATCAGAAGGGGAGGGATTAGGTGTCATGAGTGGAGGTTCCATTCAGTTTTCTCTACCATGTCCCTACTTATTTGGAATAGGTTCACTGAGTTTTGATTTTGATCTGCCAAGCCATCTCTTATAGATAAAACGTTTGTCTAAGTAAGTCACGTGAGCTCCCATTAACACCTCCAGCCACACTTGGGCTCCCCTCCTTGACAGTCAGCTGGGTATCTAAGAGACAGATTATTTAATGAAACTTAAAGAGGGCTGCTTTTATTCCTAAAGTGAAAGTGATGCCACTCAGCTGTGTCCGACTCTTTATGACCCATGGACTGTAGTTGACCAGGCTCCTCCGTCCATGGGATTCTCCAGGCAAGATTACTGGAGTGGGTTGCCATTTCCTTCCCCAGGGGATCTTCCCAACCCAGGGATTAAACCCCAGTCTCCCACATTACAGGCAGACTCTTCACCGTCTGAGCCACCAGAGAATCTGCCAGCTATTTGGGAAGAGGATTTTAGTGCTCAGTCGTTGTCCATTTTCAGATTTTAGTAAAACCTTCCATCCAAACCATTCATAAAATTGAGGTCCAGAATGTGAAGTGAATTGCCTAAGATTACAGTTCTAATTAGGAGCTGAGACCAAAAAGCCAACTTTCTTAACATTCGGTCATTCAATCTCAATACAATTGAGAAATAAGGATGGGAAATAAGAACCTCTATTGCTTTCTTGAGAGAGATTATAAAGGATAAATGTTTGGGCTTTGCAGTCAGATTCTCCTGGGTTTGTATCCTTTCTCTGCTTATGTTAAAGGAGGTTTGTTCTTAGATAAGGCTAGTACATACTTCATAAGGTTACTGCGCAGATTAAATGCACTAGTGCAGTTAATGGACTTAAGACTGTGTTTTGCACATGCAGGCGGGTATGCTCAGTCATATCTGACCAACTCTTTGTGACCCTATGAACTGCAGCCTGCGAGGCTCCTCTGTCCATAGGATTTTCCAGGCAAGAATATTGGAGTGGTTTGCCATTTCCTTGTCCAGGGGATCTCCCCGACCCAAGGATCAAACCCACATCTTCTGCATTGCCAGCGGATTCTTTCCCTCTGAGCCACCAGGGATGCCTGCATATTTTGCACACAATAACTCTTAAATACTGCAGATATTTTATATGGAAAATTGCAGACCAATGATAGATAACGACTTTTGAAAAAGCAAGTTACATGAACTTTCTGAGCAAGCAAGCTCACTGGGAAAATTACTTCTCAAACTCTTATTTAAAAAAAAAGAAAAGAAAAGCATATTCCCCTCAAAAAAATATGTTCAGTTGTATGCATATATTTTTGGTAGCCCTCAAAGAAGGATAAAATTAAAGTCAAGTGATGGTTTAAGTAGAAGTGACCTCATAGCTATAGCAGTGGCCTTTTAGAAACAAAACTGGCATTCAAATCATCTCAAATTATCGCAAATATTTGCATTTGACTCTCGCACTATTTAAAGTACTTCAATGTAAAAACAATATATTTCCCTAATGCTTGAATTCGCTGATGTATGTTGTCAAAGAGATAAGGGAAAACAACTCCTTTCAGAGGTTTTTTCTGAGGAAAACTGGCACCAAATCCTCAAAGAAAGCAAAGCCTTTCACGAGCACTTGACGTGAAAAGAAGCTCACCTGCCGGAAGCTTCCTGTTGGGAGAAGGGCACACAGAAGGTGGTGTCCTTGAAAACGCCCCTCCAGCAAGGTGCCCTAGAGGGTGATCCACGACTGTTTATGTTTTTTAATGGAAAGTCAGTGATTAATGCCAAAATGCAACTCAAGGAAAACACTAGACTGGGATGGTAAATACATAACTCTGCTGGAGATTAAGGCAGCTGACCTAACTACAGAACTTTCCAATGGTCTTTCTTGATTTAAAGTGGGAATCCAAGCCTGCTTTTTAATATGGTGAAGGTTTATATATAAATGTTGTGTTTAAGAGTCTGGTAAATCTGTAATACCAGACACTGGCAAATAGCTCCCCTTGTGATTTTGGACAAATTGTTTCACCTATAAGAAAATTAAACTTACAATGTCTTAAAATCTCTGATTTATGAAAATTTGATTTGCAGACTAAGAATATTTCTATATATGTAGGATCCTTAGTCACATTTTAAGGAAGAATAAAAATAACCATGCAGTGGTAATTTTCTGGTTCTCAATGGGTCTCTGTGATTTATGTCAAATTTCAAGCTTTGAGACAGTTGTATGGAGATATCTATAGTGACCGCTTCTGCCATACTGAAGGGGAGATTTTCTGTCTCAATACCCAGTAAAGTTAATTCACCAAGGGTTCTTTTGTTTCAAAATCTGTTTAGTAACTGAAATTCTGGTGAATTCATCATCAACTCAATGAAATACTTTGAAAAACAAACCAGCAAAGTTGCCCTCAAGCTCATGTGTATGTATCCAAAGTACATAATACAGTTCTTTCTGTGGAAACCAAAATAGTGTTAACCATCAGAAAGTTTGCAAATTGCCCAATGTTTTGCCTGTAGAATTAACATAAGCAATTATTTTTGTCGCCCCAGGATGGTGCCTCTCCACTGGTGTATGCTGTGGCTGCTGTTACCACTCAGCTCAAGGACCCAGAAGTTGCCTACTCGAGATGAGGAACTCTTTCAGATGCAAATTCGAGACAAGGCATTTTTTCATGATTCATCAGTAATTCCAGATGGAGCTGAAATTAGCAGTTATCTCTTTAGAGACACACCTAAAAGGTATTCTCCCTGCAGTACTTCCTTTATCAATAAACTCAGAAAGGGTGTCTCTAAAAAAGAAAGTAAACTTTTAGACTTACTTAGATTATTTGCAATCAGTATCTGAATGAAAGTGAAAGTGTTAGTCGCTCAGTCGAGTCCAAGTCTGTGTGACCCCATGGACTATATAGCCTGCCAGGCTCCTCTGTCCATGGAATTCTCTAGGCAAGAATCCTGGAGTGGGTTGCTATTTCCTTCTCCAGGGAATTTTCCTGACCCAGGGATCGAACCTGGGTAACCTGCGTTGCAGGTAGATTCTTTACCATCTGAGCCACCAGGGAAGCCCAGTCTCTGAATAGCATTGTGTGTTTTTCTCTAAGTAAGGAAAAAAAAAAAATGGTAGTGCCACTTCTAGTCACCAGATAGCTCTTTGATTCTCACTGATTGTGATCTTTTGGGTGGAGAGAGCAGATTTTCTTTTCTTCTGGGTGGTAGGAAATTTCTAAGTATGACTCTGGAGGATAAATGAAATTATTTAATACATGTGATTCTTCAAGGGTTTGCATTGTCTTATAAGGATATTTCTTTGATCAATATGATAGGGTTTTGAAAGCATCAAACTAAACAGTGATGAGCTCATTTATCTTCATGCCAACATCAACAAAGTGAGTTCATATCATGCTTCTAAATACTTTGACCTTTAAAAATTACATATCAGTTCAGTTCAGTTCAGTCTCTCAGTTGTGTCCAACTCTTTGCGACCCCATGAATCGCAGCACACCAGGCCTCCCTGTCCATCACCATCTCCTGGAGTTCACTCAGACTCACATCCATTGAGTCGGTGATGCCATCTAGCCATCTCATCCTCTGTCATCCCCTTCTCCTCCTGCCCCCAAACCCTCCCAGCATCAGAGTCTTTACCAATGAGTCAACTCTTCGCATGAGGTGGCCAAAGTACTGGAGTTTCAGCTTTAGCGTCATTCCTTCCAAAGAACACCCAGGGCTGACCTCCTTTAGAATGGACTGGTTGGATCTCCTTGCAGTCCAAGGGACCCTTAAGAGTCTTCTCCAACACCACAGTTTAAAAGCATCAGTTCTTCAGCGCTCAGCTTTCTTCACGATCATACATACATACATATATACATATATATATATATATATATATCATATAAACTACATATATTTAAAGTTACTTATTTTGCAGTGCCCAAACTCCTCTTTATCATATTTCAAAAACAACTCCTTTTAACTTGGGGTGCCTTGGTATTCCAAAGGTTAATACTATATGTCATCATCAACAATTCATTTTCCAAAGATTGAGGTATAGCAAATCATTAGGGCATTTTTCTCTTGTCACTTCAGTTTTGATTGACACTAAGAATGGAAGGTGGTTCTCCCCTTCTACTGAGTGGCAAAGTCATGTTGCCATCTGGACAGTCTGAATGAGAGTAAATAATAAGTTTACTTGTGACTGATGTGACCTGTTGTTTGGGTATCATTTCAGCACCACCTGAATGAAATTATTCATTTTAATGAAGGTAATAGATTAGGAACTGATTTGTCAGTAATACATAAAATAATTATGGCTCTTTCAAGGAGATTCATAAGAATAAATAAAGGCACAAAATGCAGGGATAATTACACTGAAAAAACTTGATGTCTTAGTATTTACAGAGATTTAGTCTGTGTAAACAGGGGAGGGCAGGGAAGGCAGTTCTAATGATTCAAATTAGTCTTAAATATCAGCTGAATTCATGCCAAACCATTTTGCTTTTTATATCCTTTTGTCTCTTGAAATATTTGAGTGAATGCAAATTTCTCTTTAACGATTTCTTTGATTTTCCATATGGACTTGTACACTACTTTGCAGCATTCTTGAAAAGACAACATTCTTTATTATGTAATCATATCACTTAATCAAATAAGTAGTTTATCCTTGATCTTCCAGTCTCTTAAAAATTAAATAAGTTTTGGTTTTAAGAGCTGTCTTAAAATTACATTTTTTTCCTTTCAAGCACCATGTTTTTATTCTAAGACGTTTCAGAACATCACATGCTCCTTTCCTCCCTGTGTTTTCAGTTTGCTCATTCGTTTGGTCTTTTCTTCCCCACAAACAATGATTGGAGACTTTGATATCTACATTTGGATGTAATGTTAACTGACACTAGTTAAAGAGTTGAAGCCACAGTCATTTCTAGAGCTAAAATATGTGACAGGAGATACGCACAGGCATTGTTGAAATTACAGCTAAAGATGAAATTCCAGATAAGGTTTGGCAGCAGAGAACAGCAAAAGAAAACAAACTCATTAATTATTCTTATGTTTATACATAAATTCCAGAGTCTAAATGGTTCATGGAGTGTTTACCCTCACTCCAGCATTATAATTTGGAGCATATTTATCACATTTCAGCCTCTCTCCCTAGCCAGTGAATACCTGAAGTTTGTAAATCATATCCTATCATCTCTGATTGCAGCTCCCTTCCACAAGTGTGCTGTGCATGGTAGACAATACATGTTTGTCAAATTGCTAAAGTTTATTCAGATTATCTTTTATCCCTAAATCATAAGTGTTTCCATATGAAAATGTTGACTTAGAGGGACTCCCTGAAGTTTTATATGTATAATGATTACCTTGTGGAATGCAGGCATTGTTTTCTTTGTTATTGGTTGCTTATGGCCTGTATTCAAGTTACTAAGACACAGTTGCTTACTTTGGGAAACAAACTACTCTCTTGACTGAAATGAGAAGAGAAGATAATAAATGAACTTGCACATGGGTTTCAGCATGGATTAGCTCCGCTACCCACATAAAAATCAAAAACAAAAGCAGAAAATTTTGAATACCTTTTATATTACATGATGCTAAAGAAATTATTTTGTCTTACCTAATTCTCTGTAATGTAGATAGGTTCACTTGTGTTTATGTGCTTAACATCACCTATGCAACCTGGCCAGAGGAACAAAACTCTACTGTCCAAATCTGACTGAATTTAAAATTAAACCATTTGGCACCCATCTTTATGGATGCTTAAGGTACATAAAATCCATACTGTGAACAATGCAATCATCTAGTTATTTTGCCTGGACGATTGTCTATCTTCATTCTGAACAAGTCGTTTTTACTTTTAGAGGGGGCTTCACTCTATTTGTCCTCCTACGGCCCTAACTCCACCCTCCAGTTCCTAATTCATCTTTGCATAGGGGTAGCGGGAGCATATATTTCCATTCAGATTTTGTATCTTCAGGTAGATTCTAAGCATAGGTATCCTCAGGCTAGAATAAGGTGGGTGTTATGATTCTTCTGTTCTATTTATTCATTTAGTAATTTACTCATTAAACAGGTTTATCAAGACCTTCTGCATGCAGAAATCTGTGCTAAATGCTGGCAATAAAATGACATGGAAAATGAACCCTAAATGGGCCTTTGTGGGGAAAATGACATAAATCAAATAATAACATTACACAAATTAAACAGGTGCCCCAAGTGAAAAGTGTAGGACACTCAGAGTACGTGAAGAACCTGAGCCACACCAGTAAAAGAAAGTGAAGAAGTAACAGAGAGTAAGGGCATGCACATTAACTATATTTCAATTAAAACTATTTATTTTTCATATATATTAGTAAGGACTAAATGGTGTGTTTCAGGCAGAGAAAACATCCCAATGGCTCAAAGATGGGATTGAGTCTGGAAAACAAAAGAAGCTCTATGTGGTCCAAGCACAGAAAGCAAAAGGGATGATGACACAGCAGTGACGCTGGCAGAGGTCCCCCCACTGAGGAATGTCAGGCTCTCTGACCAGTTAAGCACTTTTTTTCCAAAAGCAAACAGCTAAACCTATTCGTTAATTAATTCAACAAATATTTATGAAGAATTATTTTGTTCCCTAAGTTTTGAACCAAATGTTCTGCCCTCTTGTAGTTTGCATTCTAGTCAGGAGAGGTGGAAAATTTAAAAAAAAAAAAAGTAAAGAAAGGCATATGTAATACATCAGCTAGTGATAAAAGTGCTTTGAAGAGAAATGAAGAGAAGAACTTCATGAGCAGGAAGGTAATATCTTCTATAAAGAGTCAGAGGAGGCCTATGGTGAGATAGTGCTTGAGAAGGGAACTGATGCAGTGACTGATCAAATAAGGTCAACAGCTAGAGGATGAGCATCTCAGGTGGCGGTTATTCAGTGGCTCAGTGGAGTCCTACTTTTTGCCACCCCGTGGACTGCAGCACACCAGGCCTCCCTGTCCCTCACTATCTCCAGAGTTTGCTCAAACCCATGTCCATCAGGTTGATGACATCATCCAACCATCTCATTCTCTGTTGTCCCCATTGCCTCCTGCCCTCAATCTTTCCCATCATCATGGTCTTTTCCAATCAGTCAGTTCTTTGCATCAGGTGGCCAAAGTATTGGAGCTTCATCTCCAGCATTGGTCCGTCCAGTGAGTATTCAGGGTTGGTTTCCTTTAGAATTGACTGCTTTGATCTCCTTTTAGTCCAAGGGACTCTCAAGAGTCTCTTCCAACACCACAGTTCAAAAGCATCAATTCTTCAGCACTCAGACTTGTTTACGGACCAACTCACCCATCTCAGGTGGAGGAACAGCAAGTAAGAGGCCCTGAGGCAATAGTGTGCCATAAATATTCCAAAGAGAGCAAGGAGCCGAGTAAAGAAGGGAAAGGATGGAGGAGACAAGTTTAGAGGTTTGGTTGGGGACCCAGATCACGGCAAGTTCTGCGGCTTTTACTCTGAATGAAACAAGCGCTTGGAGGGCTTGCAGCAAGTGTGTTCAGATTTAGGCTTACAAGGATATCTATCACCTTCCGGAAGGAGGTAAATAAACTGAGGAGCTCACAGTAGAAATAAGACCATTCAGAAGGCTACTACAGTGCTCAAGAAAGAAAAAATGATGACTTGGATCTGATGTTAACAGAGAAAGTGGAACAAAGTGATGGAGTCGCTATGTTTTCAAGACGAAGCCAAGAAATGTCTGCTGATTCAGTGTATGTGGAGTGGAAGAGAAAGAAAACATCAAGAATGACCCTAAAATGTTTTCCTGAGCAGCTGGAAGGTTAGGGTTCTCATTTACTGAGAAGAGACAGACTGTAAGAGAGGCTGATTGGGGGAGAGAATGAAAAGCTTGGATTAGACACCCTAAGTTTGAAATTTTCAGTATTATCTAAGGGGAAATGGCAAGAAGATTTGGTTTGGTTGCTAAGTTGTGTCCTATTCTTTGCAACCTCATGGACTATAGCCCACCAGGCTCCTCTGTCCATGGAATTCTCCAGGTAAGGATACTGGAGCAGGTTGCTATTTCCTTCTCCAGGGGATCTTCCTGACCCAGGGATAGAACTTGCATATCCTGCATTGCAGACGGATTCTTTACCAGCTGAGCCACCAGGGAAACTCAGCAAGAAAATAGTTGTTTCTAAAACTTAGTTAAGAATTCAGGCTGCAGCTTCCCTGGTGGCTCAGTGGCAAAGAACCTGCCTGCCAATGCGGGAGACAGGTGTTCGATCCCTGCTCCAGGAAAATTTCACATGCCATGGAGCAGCTAAGCTCACGCACCACAGAGCCAGCACTTTAGAGCCTGGGAGTTGCAACTGCTAAAGCCCGAGTGAGCCAAAGCTCAAGGCCGTGCCCTGCAACAGGAGACTCCACCTCAGTGAGAAGCCGGTG
This sequence comes from Ovis aries, assembly GCF_016772045.2. Lineage (NCBI taxonomy): Eukaryota > Metazoa > Chordata > Mammalia > Artiodactyla > Bovidae > Ovis > Ovis aries. The sequence goes on from NC_056059.1 coordinate 4,698,517, forward strand.
CTCCGCAGCAGAGTGTGCTGCAACTAGGCAAAGACCACACACGGCCACAGAGACCCAGAGCAGCCACAAGTGCATCAATTCAACTATATGAGAAGAAAAGAATTCAGGTGACAATTTAAATCGGGGGACCATTAACATACAAGAGGTTAAAGCTGTGAGCCTGGGTGAGCTCACCCAGGGCATGAGCATGCCAGAAAAGTGCTCCGGCACAGGTCCTTGGCTCACCTGGCAGGCTAGACATCAGGGAGGGGAGAGGAGCCACAGAGGAGGCTGACAGAGCAGACGGACGTGGGGGTCAGGCGGGAGAAGGTGTTGGGGTGCATGTGGAGAGAAGCAAAGGCAAGAGATACTGAGGAGGTACCATCTCTAGGAGGTGTAACCAGTGAGGAAACCCCTGTTTCCTCCCTTGCAAGATTATAGGCTTTGAAAGATAAACGTAATCATCTAAATTATTCAGAGGAAGAAGTATAGCATTGTTATACATAGGTAATATTTATTCTCCCTAAAAAGTTTTTTTGAAACCGTCATTTTAAAAAATCTAAGAAGAATGTGTAGAACAGAATGCTTTAATCTTTCAAAATGTTGTTTTAAAATCACTCAACTCTTATGATACGCTCAGTTGTGTCCAACTCTTTGTGACCCCATGGACTGGAGTCCCCAGGCTTCTCTTGTCCATGGGACTCTCCAGGCAAGAATAATGGAGTGGGTAGCCATTCCCCTAGCTAGAGAATCTTCCCAACCGAGAGATTATAACCTGAGTCTCCTGCACTGCAGGCAGATTCTTTACCGTCTGAGTCACCAGGGAAGTTCAACTTTTAAAATCACTAGGTTATTTACATTAACAGAAAATCTTAGTGATAGAGAAATGTGTCTTTCCACTGACTAACACAGTAATCTTTACCTTTTAAAAATATTTCTCAAATGGTGATTAGATAGCTCTCTCCAAAAAGATAAGGAATAGTAAAGCTGTGAATAAAAGTCACTAACATAAAAACCTGATGTGAAGAGCTGGCTTATTGGAAAAGACCCTGATGCTGGCAAAGATTGAAGGCAAAAGACGCGGGCGGCAGTGAATGTTAGAAAGCATCACTGACTCAATGGACATGAATTTGAGCAAACTCTAGGAGATGGTAAAGGACAGGGGAGCCTGGCGTGCTGCAGTCCATGGGGTCACAAAGAGTCGCACATGATTGGTCGACTAAGCAACTGAACAACATCAACAATGTAAAAATGTGAAGACACTGTTATTTTGCTAGAGATCAACATGCATTCCAGGAGGACATAGCTGTAAAAATGATCTTTTGGAATACTTAGTGCCTTAGAGAACCCTCTGTATCTTATAAATTTATCACTGAATTTATGGGAAATGCAGTACCTGTAGGGTAATGTCCCTGGAAATTCCTTTGTTCTGACTTACACTGCACTGGCAGGGCCTGGGCTAAATAACACCCCCAGACTGGGTTAATTGTTTATTCTTAACCCAAGTAACACGCAATCAACACATTTTGGTTCCACATCTAATTATGTCATACCATGTTGATGGTAAACCTGGTTGCAGAACTTTGGGCTATGGACTTGCACAGTTAATGCTGAAATATCATGATTTGTGTCAGATAGCCAGTTTGATTTTCTGTTAAATGAACACAAACCAAGTGATTTTCCCAGTAATCTTGGTTGTTCAGTGTGAGGGTAAGTTGTCACCGTCTGAAGTGGTCCACTCTCACACAGGTATTTCTTTGTGGTTGAAGAGGACAACACTCCATTGTCCGTCACAGTGACGCCCTGTGATGCGCCCTTAGAGTGGAAGCTGAGCCTCCAGGAACTGCCAGAGGAGGCAAGCGGGGAAGGCTCTGGTGAGTACCCCGACAGATCTGGTCCCAGACCTCTGGATGGATGGATGGCTGAAAGATAAGAGACATAGAGCCTTCTCCTCATGAGACAGAACTGCATAGATGCATAGAAGTTGGGTATTGGGGAAGGAGGTGTGGGAAATGGGGATGACATCAGATGACTGTGATTTGGTAAAAAAAAAAAAAAAAAAAGATTAAGAGAGACAGGTGTGGGGACTGAAGGTACAGGGAAAGGCAAGAGGTTCGGATTGGCTTCCCTGGCTGTGGTTTGCAGTCCTGCCTGAACCTTGGAATCACCAGTGGGGCTTTAGATGCTGGATCCTGCCTCAGAGGTTGTGATTTAAATGCCTTGGTGTGTGATCTGGACATTGGTGTGTTAAAAGCCCCTATAGGTGATTCTAATATGCAACCAGGAGGAGAGTATCTGATCTCTGGGGAGTAAAGGGTAGATAGGAAGAGAGAACAGAAGAGCATTTAGCACCGCCTGAAAGTCCAGGATGAAAAGAAAGTCAGAAGGAGGAGTCAGTTAGGCATTTAAGGAAGATTCAGATGATGGAAAGCAAATAACGAGATACAAAGAACTGAGTAGAGTCTGTCTGAGGCCCTGGGTTGATGCTGCCCACAGCACCCCCACCCTCACCCCCACCCCCCACTTAAGGGGCAAAGGCATCCTAGCTTTAAGTAAGGCTTGAGACTGATGATGTGACAGGATGTTAGCAAGCTGGATATTTACAGTGATGCGGGAACTGTAATTAGGAAAATATTGAAAGAGCATATGGGGAGTGATGAGACAGATAGAGAAAAGGAATCGTCATGTGACGACTGTGTTTATCACATGGTTCAGGACTATGAAATTCTGCATACCTCACTCTCAACCTGTGCTCGGTTGGAAAAGATCTACTTCACTCTGGCTATGCAGTCATTTTCTGGGTCCTCTCACGTCTGTGCACACTGATATCTGTGTGATATCTGATAACAAAATTAAGCAAAACATTTTAGTTTCAATGCTTTCCCTTCATTCCTCCTGGGCAAGTGTTCTACACATTGAAAATTATATCCTCTTACTGGTGGTTTATAATCTAACTCTAATGAGACTGTCCAGTCCTACAAACAAAAGTGAAATTAGTGAAATGGCTAGCCATCCAAGTGCAAACTGGTAGAATCTTTTTGGTAAGCAGCTTGACAGTAGGGATTAGTCTCTAAGAGATTTGCAGTCTCTGACCTAAAAATTCCACTAATTGGAGTCTATTCTGAAGAAATCATTTAAAATCAGAAAGCCTTACATATATAAGAGCATTATTATAATGCTCAAAAGTTAACCAACTGTATTATTTCTATTATATAATAATAAATGAGAAAAAAGGGAGGTTTCTCTATACCTCTCATGTACCTATATACATGATAATAAATGTTGTAAAGTTACAGAGAAAAATAGAATAGTATCAATTGCATGAAACACGTAGAAGAAAACCTGCTAGAAATCAAACTATTAATAAAGAACTGTCTCTGGATCATATAATAATGGAAAGTCTTTTTACCTTCTTGTATCTCCCAACTTTCTACAGGAACATGTATTCTTTTTATAATGGATAAAAACTAAATAGAATTGTTGTACAAACACCATTTAAGGTCGTGCACGTGTCCTGACGTGTAGCCTGCGCCTCTTTTGTGTCTTGCAGGTGATCCAGAGCCTCTAGATCAGCAGAAGCAGCAGATCATTAATGAGGAAGGCACGGAGCTATTCTCCTACAAAGGCAACGACGTGGAGTGTTTCATAGCTTCTAGTTCTCCATCTGGTTTATATCAGTTGGAGCTTCTTTCAACAGAGAAAGACACGCATTTCAAAGTGTATGCCACCACAACTCCAGAGTCTGACCAGCCCTACCCTGAGCTGCCTTACGACCCGCGAGTTGATGTCACGTCCCTGGGACGCACCACTGTCACCCTGGCCTGGAAGCCGAGCCCCACCGCCTCGGTGCTGAAGCAGCCCATTCAGTACTGCGTGGTCGTCAGCAGGGAGCACAACTTTAAAAGCCTCTGCGCCGTGGAGGCCAAGCTGAGCGCCGATGACGCTTTCATGACGGCCCCCAAACCCGGCCTGGACTTCAGCCCTTTCGACTTCGCCCACTTCGGGTTTGCTTCGGAGAACTCCGCTAAGGAGCGCAGCCTCCTGACGAAGCCTTCCCCCAAATTAGGGCGGCACGCTCACGCCAGGCCCAAGGCGGACGTTCAGAAGGTCTGCATAGGAAACAAGAACATCTTCACGGTCTCGGATCTGAAACCCGACACGCAGTACTACTTCGACGTCTTCGTGGCTAACAGCGACAGCAACATGAGCACAGCTTACCTGGGCACCTTTGCCAGGACCAAGGAGGAGGCCAGACAGAAGACGGTGGAGCTGAAGGACGGGAAGGTCACCGATGTGTTCGTTAAAAGGAAGGGGGCCAAGTTTCTCCGGTTCGCCCCAGTCCCGTCTCACCAGAAGGTCACCTTCTTCGTTCACTCTTGTCTGGACGCTGTCCAAATCCAAGTGAGAAGAGATGGGAAGCTCCTCTTGTCTCAGAATGTGGAAGGCATTCGGCAGTTTCAGCTGAGAGGAAAACCAAAAGCCAAATATCTCATCCGCCTGAAGGGAAACAAGAAGGGCGCGTCCATGCTGAAAATACTGGCTACCACCCGGCCCAGTAAGCAGTCATTCCCCTCTCTTCCCGAAGACAGGCGCATCAAAGCTTTCGACAAGCTCCGCACCTGTTCTTCAGTCACGGTGGCTTGGCTGGGCACCCAGGAAAGGAACAAGTTTTGCATCTACAAAAAGGAAGTGGATGATAATTACAATGAAGACCAGAAGAAACGAGAGCAAAACCAATGCCTGGGCCCAGATACGAGGAAGAAATCAGAGAAGGTCCTCTGTAAATATTTCCACAGTCAGAACCTGCAAAAAGCAGTGACCACAGAAACAATTAAAGGCCTTCAGCCTGGAAAATCTTACCTGCTGGATGTTTATGTCACAGCCCATGGAGGGCACTCGGTGAAGTATCAGAGTAAAGTGGTGAAGACCAGAAAGTTCTGTTAGTCACCTCGTATGGAGATGTATCACGTAGAACTTCAGGAGAGACAGTCACGTTAAGCAGGAACTGACTACTGCTCCCCCAGCTAAGACAAGTTGTGACCTATACTTGTACTACGGAAGGAAGGGTATCAACGGGTGTATATCGGACTTTATGTAACTAATTGCTGGAGGAGACTTGTTCGAGTGTGCCCCAGTGGTACCACGTGTGTGGCTGATGTCCGCTGATGTCAGAGAGGACGTCTTTAAGAAACTGCCATCCCTTGCTTTGACCACTGCATGGACTGCTTCTAAATTATTTTATTACCTAAAAATTTAAAATATGCCATTCATTGCACACAGCCACAAATGAAAATCATTCCTCTCAATAGATGCTAGGATATATATATATATAAATATATATATATAAATTATTTTATAAAGTCTTGTTTCAAATGTCAGTGTTTCTATGATTGTAAACTATTCAATTCTTTTCCTGTCAAAGTGCAGATCTAAGTATATTGAGTGGACAGCTCTTTAGTCAGTTATATTGTTATTGTAAATTCTTATCTGTTGAGTAAAATGTTTAAATACTATATGTATCTCATGTACAAAGTTGGCATACATTATATTCATGTATATAAAATTAAAGATATTAGATTATATACTGATCATTTTCCCAAGTAGCAATCTTGGTGTATTCAATTTCCATTCTGTCCCCAAAACTGCACCTTTATGTAATTTGGCACCAGATTTGACCTTTTTCTAACAGAAGGCATGCTGCATCTCTCTAAACTTACTGTGGCATTAGAGAGTTACTGCAGCTTGTATTTTGATTTTGAATAGGAGCTAGCTGTTGAGACTTGAAAGCACGCCAATGGACTTAAAAGGACAAGCCCCGAATGCTGTAGCTCGGGACGTATTCCTTAGTCACCTGAAATACATTACCTCTATTTAAAAAATAAGCATCTCTTTTAGGATATGACAAAATTTTCCAACTGCTTGAATGTTAGCAAAATAGCTGCTTTGATTTCTAGTGGAAGCGGCAGAGCAACCATCAATTAGGACTGTAATGAGAAAACTAGAAGCTACTGTTTTGTAACATCAGTGGTCTCATACTTTTAGCTTCGATTGTTCACGAATCTTTAAGAAGTAATTTAGATTAGATATAAGGTAAAATGTGGGCAAATCATAATAGAAACATTTATCAAAAATTCTGCGCAAGGAGCAGTTTCAGATAGTCTCACTCTCCACAGGTTCTGCACGTGAGGTGTCATGAGAGCTTTGAAGGAGTCACAGGAGTCTGGGGTTTAAGTCAACCAGGCTGTGTGGCTTCAAGTACACCTGTTACCTTCCACTGTCCCTCTTTCCTATTTATAATTAGGTGTGGTAGCTTTGGATAAGATGATGTTCTAGGATACCTTCTATAATATGACGTTGTCTTTTGTAGAATTCTGTGATTCTAAATTACAAGATGTTTCTGTAACTACAAGTGGGGCAGGTGTACTCCTTAGCCGCACCTCTCACCCACATGCTGGACTGCCTTTCCCATGGTGGGCATGCATGAGCAGCATTCCTGGGGAGTACAGAGTCACTCTGGCTTGGGGAGCAGAAGTGGTGGTCTTTATGAAAAGACCTCTTTAGCAGAGAATATCCCCCCTAAAAATGTGTCCTCTAAATCGTGAGTGTTAAGGTATCAAAACAAAATGTACCATATTTGTATGAAGCAGTTTGGCACCTGAAATAACTTTTGAAAAGGAAGAAAGAACACATCCCCAATGGCTACATAATTAACCACCTTGAAATAACTTTAAAACTGACACTGTCTCAGAGATGGTCTATCCTAGGTTATAAATTCAGTGCATTTGGAAGGAGAATCAGCTTTCTCATATTATTCACAAATATGTTATTATAAAGCAGTGTGCTAAATGGGACTACAGTGAATCAAAGAGTTATTGTAGCTTCTGAAGGTGATGGGCTTAACTCTCAGATATTGCTAAAGGCCTGGGAACCAGGCCAAGTCAATTTAACCAAGCCTTTACTTTTCAGCCAACTGGAATGGTGGTTTCTATATAGTCTGGATATATCAGAAAATTCTTTCATGGTCCCAGTGAAATTTGGCCTTTTAAAAATTATTGGAAAATTAAATACACATTGTGAAACTTTTTTCACTCATAAAGGAAAAGAGAAACCTATTAAAAATAAAGCTCTCTTATTTCCTGATGTGTTTAGATTTTAGGAGTATTCAGGTGAACTGAGGACAAGAAAGAAAAATTTGTTCTTAATTAATAAAAGAACTAGAACATAGCTAATATGAAAGCACCATCTTTTTTCCATTAAGCTCCAGAATAGCTATATTGAGAACAGGGCATTTAGAATCCGAAGGACAGCCATAGTGTCATGGAGGACAAGGGATCTTTGAGGATATTTCATTCAAGTTCAGTATCTTTATTTTTTAGGCTCAAAAATAAATTGAAGACCAGAGAAATGAAAAGAAATTTCTCATAGTCAAAACAAGTAAGTGGTAGAATTGCTTCGACTCCAAAATGCTTACTAGAATATAAATCACCAATTCTTGGGGCGGGGGGTAAGTCATTTAAGAATAGTTTTCCAAAAGGAAATAAAAATTTTTTCGCATTTATGATTTCAAAGCAATTCGTTTTTACAGACCATTTCAAATTTCCTTAAGAATGTGTGTGTAACCTTAACTGACTACTTCAAACTTGTAAGAAAAAAAATACTGGTACTTTTAGAGACAAAGTATTCTAACCTAGGTTTACATGTGCACACAAACAGAGGCTGTAACATCATTAGTCAATTGTTTTAACCTAAAACTATTTAGAATCTATTTTTAAAAAGTATATAGCCGGTGATTTTCCTAGTTAAAATACTTTATAATCGATGTTTAGATTAATTTTTAAAACATTTATCAAAGGATTACTGCTGGAAAGGACATATACTTTGCTCATTTTAGTTACTAAGAATAAACTTGAAAAAGTTATGATTTTTATATCCTGAAAAGCCAAATGAAGAGTGACTTCAAATAAAAAATTACATAGAGGAACTTTAGAGTTTGAAACAGGTTTTAATGGTTCTGAATAGTTCATCTTCAATGAAAACACATACGCACAAGTTTTGACTACAATTCAAGGAATCTGTTTGACCTGAAACAACTCTTAGAGATCATCTGGTTCAGCTCTCATTTTGCAGATGAGGGTGTTGAGGTCCAACGGAGACCAGACCCCAGATCCCTGCAGTCTCTGTTTAATGATCACGCGGTGCACTGTAAGCAGGTCTTCACAAGGCGTGCAACAGCTTACCCAGACTACACGCCTTTGCCTCTCTGCACTGACTGGCTTCAGAATAAAGCTAGCGTCTAACTTGAGGAGCAAGGCCATTTGGAGCATCTCCATATACGTCCTCCCCCACTTAGAGTGCAATCAAGGCAAAGTCAGCTGGGAAGTTGCTTTGGGTCCTCCCCCCGGACCAAGCAAAGTGACAGTGGCCAGATTTCAGCTGTCCTTTGAAGCTGTCTGTGGGACCTGGGAGACATCAGGGCACGCTCATCATTGTATTTCTCCCAGAGAGTTTTGGCCAGAAAAATATGCAGTGGCTTGGGATTTGGGTTTCTGTTATTGTTTTGAAGGTGGGAAATGGCAGAGATGAGAGCAGAGAGGAAATGGAGTGTGAAGGGAAGTATGTTGTTGTTTAGTTGCTAAGTCATGTTTGACTTTTTTGCGACTCATGGACTGTAGCCTGCCAGGCTCCGCTGTCCATGGAATTTTCTAGGCAACAATACTGGAATGGGTTGCCATGCCCTCCTCCAAGGGATCTTCCCAACCCAGGGATCAACCCACATCTCCTGCATTAGCTGGTGGATTCTTTACCAGTGAGCCACCAGTTAAGCCTTCCAGAAGAGAGTATAGTTTTTCTGTATTTTTCTTTCTCTAACTGACCTGAGATATCAAGGAAAGAGAGAGAGCTAACATAGCTTAATTTTATTAAGAATTTGGATTCTGTCCAACACAGAACCAGACATTAGAAAATTTGACTTAGATCACCATCCACTCTATTAAAATCACATGGCACTATTTGCTAGGAATGATTGATCGTATATCTGGGTAAGATGTCCTTCGTTTCTGTTTATCTGCATTCCTCTTCCTCTATCTTTGAGAACTAAGTTTAGTAATCAAAGTTTAGAGATGAAGTTACTTAGAATGACTTTTCATATCCACCCTGATACCTCTTTCAGATATTTTCTTTTCTTTTTTTTTTAAATTTTTTAAAAAATCTTTAATTCTTACGTGTGTTCCCAAACATATTTTCTAATATTCTTTTAAAGTATAAAAGAAATTGAAGGCTATCAATCACCATCATGGGAAAATAGTTGGTTCCAAGACTGAACAGTGCAAGGCCTTAGTTACGTTTCTATATTGTCTTTATTCAAATCCTAATGATGGTGTGGCATCAAGTGTTAGAGGGGAGGAGAGTCGTACAAGGTGAGACACTTGAGTCCTTGGAAAGAATTCCTTCGAAAGCGGAAACAAGAATGAGTGTAACACCTCATTCCATTGCCCTACAGGAGAGAATTTTGAGAAAAGTGTAAGGTTTTCTGGAAACTTTTAGAAACTTACAGGCTAGAAATTTTGAAGGAGAAACACATCAAGCAGCCTCCCAGGATGTGGACATGTCCCGAGACTTCAGAATTTGAGATAATTTTACAAATTGAGACTAAGGTGTGAAACAGAGAAGTCACAGCGCATGGGTTCTTGTTATGCGTGACGAGATCCAGATAGAACAGTTTTTAAAAAAAAAAAGCCATCTTACAACTATTAATAAGAGAAGAGATGAATGCATTGTTTTGTTTTTGAATCCAGTATCATTGTCAGAAACTGGTGAGCTTTAGGAAGCAAAATGTTTCCAGTCTCTCTATGTGTAAATACTGCCAAGATTAATAGCCAATCAAATGACCATAATTTGGAAAGGAGCAAATGTTCACTTCTTGTTGATAGTTAGCCCTTGGTGTAATCTTCCTACATTGCTTAAATATGGCAGCACAGAATAACAAAAGCAATTATTTTAAGATATACTTGACAAGACCCTTAAATGTGCATATTTAGTTATAACTCGGACAGGATTTTGCTTCTGAGAAAAATTATTTGTGATAAACAGAACCAAGTAAATTAATACATAGCAGGGTTAGAGGTTTGACTGTTCAGTCTTGTCTCTTCCTATAAAATGAACTTAGACCTAGTAAAGAAAGTTAACATATGGCTGCTTTTACCATACAGGCTGGAAAAGTTCCCCAATGCCAAAGCAACAAGCAGTTTTGGGAACCCGTTTGTTACCCTCAAAAGCCACAGCGATGTCTCATAGGCCTCTGCCTTTATTTGACCAATTTTGTGCCCTTCTCTAGATCCCTATGACTAAAATAAGTGGATTGTGGCTGGACCATTAAGAGTTATAAGAACCGATATAGCTTTCTGTGTTAGCAATTTGCTAAGAGCAACTGGTGTAGTCAAAAATACAGCCTATTTCCAGTGGCTGTGTTTCCATGTATCAGCAGCCACACGTGGCTGTAGTGACAGTTAGGGTTTCCTGGTGCTTCTGAACAGAATAAGAATTTGACTTGAGACTGGTAAAGAGGCGACTGAGACAACTGAAAGAGACAAATTAATACACATATTTTTTAAAAAACAAAATTCAACCGATTTTACTATGGTAATATGTTATTTTAAAAACATGTTTTTAAAGAAATAACAGACTCTTTTAGCTATTTTTAATGGTAGTATTGAATATCTCCTTCCTGCTGAATAAAGCTTGCCATTCTTCCTTAAATGAAGAGGCCAAGAGCTAAATTACAGGTTGCCCAGTTTTGCCTTTTTCCGTCATGCACATGATCATGGGTTCTCTTGGCTTATCCATGCGTGATCTTCAGGTTTGGAAAAAGATGACAAAGATATGAAAGCAGAGTAAGATCCCAACACTTACATTTAAATAACTGCATTTTGTGCGAGTTCTGTTGACTAGTGGAAGAGAGCTGGACTTCAAATACAGCTGTGTCTGCACAAACTTGACCGCTGTGAAAAAGGAACTCTGGTTCCTCTGCCAATTCCATGGGCAAGAAATTCCGGAGGCCTGAGCTGAAATGTGCAGATAAATACTCAGTGCTGGGGTTCTTGGTGCCAAAGCACACAGAATACTTACGTCTGCTATGGAAATCTTGGAAGAACAGAACTTCTGTTTTTAATAACTCTGAGGATTTAGAACAGTTCTTAGACGACTTATTACCTTTCATAAAACTAACTCCTACTTTAAAAGTCTCTTGGTGGCTTACCTATATTAAAAAGAGGAAAAGAATACTTTTTGATTGCACTGAGTTTTCTCTTCTCTATTGAATTTAAACAAGCTAATAAGAGAAAGGACAGCACTGGAAAGAGTGTAGAAATGGGACTGCAGATGTGTGGGATTTTTTAACTTCTGTGGTCTTAAGCTTTCTCATTTGTCAAACGAGAAAGGTGATGATCTCTAAGAGTCCTTTTGAAAAAGCAGGGAAACTAACAACCTTTAAGCTCATACTGAGTGCCAGGCATGTGAAATAAAATTACTTAATCCCCATAACAACCCTGAGATGAAGAGATTATTGTATTCTCCTTGAACAGACAAAGAACAAAGAAATTACATGATGTGCTCAAGGTCATGAAGTGAATAAAAACTGGCTACACCTCTGGCTCCAAATGTATGCATCTTTCTATTTCCATCTGTGTGGTGTGAGCTCTAGCACTTATTAGTGAACTTATAGAATACAAGGAAGGGAAAATTCATAAACATGAGGAAAGCTAAAACGTATTCAAAGGCTAGCCTGGACACTTATCAACAAATTATCTTTGACGTGGATAAATATGAAGAGCTAGAGACAGAAGAGAAATAACACACAAGGACCACCAGGTTCCTCTTCCTGTGTAGAATTTCTCCACTTACTGATGTCTTATGCTGTATCACAACTTCTCTTGGCGTCTTCTTCTGTATCTCATTATGCAGAACTTGCTATAATGCTTACATATGAGAAAATGTGTCTGTAACGTGAGGCCAATAAACCCTTATTTTGTGTTTTAGCATATAGAATTGTCTGTGGTTGTTTGGGCTTTTGTACATATTCTCTTTCTTTTGTTATAAGTTTTTTAAAAAAATTTTAATTGGAGAATAATTACTTTGCAATGTTGTATTGCTTTCTTCGGTACAACATCGTGACTCAGCTCTAAGTGTACACACATTCCGTCCCTCTAGAGCCTCTCTCCCGCCCCCGCCCCCACCTCACCCTTCTAGGTCGCCTTAGAGCTCCAGGCTGAGCCCCTTGTGCTGCACAGCAACTTCCCCAGCTAGCTCTACTACAATTGCAATGCATGTATTTCAGTGCTCTGCTCATGGGAGATATTTACTGGGCCGTTACTATGCGCCAGGCCCTGAGCTGAGTCGTCATGTGATAATCCACAGGGCAATCTTCTGAGGTCAATATTTTCCATATTTTACTGATGAAGAAATCAGGTGTCAGAGAGGTTAGGTAACTCCCCTGATATCACACAGCTGATAAGGAGCACAGCCCACTATCAGATCCAGGGCTATAAATAACGCCAACGTGAGAAGGGGTGATTCTCACTTCCTGCCTTTGGGAGAGAACTCCTGATTGTGCTTTGCCAGGAATCTACCGGCACAGATTTACTTTTAAAGTTTGCTGGACTTGTGCTCATTCTACTAAGGACTTGCTTTACTGGCACGTTGAGTATTTGCTGACAGTCTTCTGATTCACTTCTTTATGCCTTTGCTCCCATATAAATTTTTCCTATGTACTTGGCATTTAAGAAGCTCGCACAGCCACCACCATAGTCTCAGTTTGGAAGCTGGTGAACTCGGTGTCCTGCCTGGGGAAACAGCAGCTGATGAGAAGATTCCAGGATCACCTTTGGGGTCGGTGAGTTAGCTGATATGGCTTCTTGGGTTGAACTCTTTCCTAGACAGTGCCAGGAAGCGATGAGGGCTCTGTTGCCCCTTTAGCCCCTCCCTTATTTAAAAAATATTTTTTTCTAATTGCTAAGGTAGGGTTTGTTATAAAAAATAAAACACAACCTAAAAACTTTCTAAAACATAACTTGAAACTTCACTCTAATTCTATTCCCCAAAGAAAGTTATTTTTAACAATTCTTAGTTTACATTAATTTACATTCTTTTTCCTTCCTTGTATATAAACTAATATTTATTATTACCATTCATTTTTATCAAATATGGAATTGTACTAAACAGTTTTGCAGCTGGCTTTTTTCATTGAACTTGGTATTTGGGCCCACATCCTGTGTCAGCTTGAGCTCATTCTTGGTTGTGTGTGTGTTTTTTTTAAGTTTTAGTCATATTTTTATTTATTTCAACATACCAAAAATATTATCATTTTAAGTGAAATTAATTTTTACAATTGAAATGCTGTACATTCTTTATGTCATACCCAGCTTGGAAATTCAGCGTGTCTGTTACTCTTACAGCGCACCTCAGTTAGGGCTTGCCACTTTTCAAGCACGCAGTAGCCATCTGCACCAGTCTCCATCATATTTGCACAGAACCACACCTCTCCTGCTACACGCCTGTAGCGCATCAGCAACTACATCTACAGTTTCTCCGGCCAACCTTCCATATCATCTGCAAACACAGCACAGGTCAGGGACCCGCCCTTATTGATCTCATTCTTCTTTTGAGTTGGAGTAGAGTTGCTTGACAATGCTGTGTTAGTTTCTGCTGTACAACAAAGTGAATCAGGTCTACGCATACATGTACCCCCTTTCTCTTGGGCCTCCCTCCCTCCTGCTCCACCCCCACTCACCGATCAAAGTCCACGCAGAGCACCACGCTGAGCTCGCTCTGCTCCACAGCCGCTTCCACTAGCTCTCTATTTCCCATCCAGTAGTATACATACCGGGGATTCCCTGGTGGCTCAGATGGTAAAGCAGCTGCCTGGGTTCTATCCCTGGGTCAGAAAGATCCCCTAGAGAAGGACATGGCAACCCACTCCAGTACTCTTGCTGGAAAATTCCAGGGACAGAGGAGCCTGCTAGGCTACAGTCCACGGGAATGCAAAGAGTGAGACACGACTGAGCAGCTTCGCTTCACTCACACGCAGGGCGTCCCTGGTGGCTCAGCGGTAAAGAATCTGTCCGCAGCGAAGGAGATTCAGGTTCAGTCCCTGGGCCAGGAAGATCCCCTGGGGTAGGAAATGGCAGCCCACTCCAACATTCTTGCCTGGGAAATCCCACGGACAGAGGAGCCTGCAGGGCTACAGCTCATGGGGTGGCAAGGAGTTGGATACGCCTTAGTGATGAAACCAAGACTACCGCATATGCCAGCGCTCCTCTCCCAACTCGCCCACCCTCCCCTTCCGCCCCTGTGTCCACATGCCTACCCTTCACACCTGCGTCTCCATTCCTGCCTGTGGGCACCCCTGGAGTTTGTCATGCAGAGTGAAGCAAGCCAGAAAGAGAAGCAGAAATATCATATATTAACGCTGTATGTAGAATCTAGAAAAATGATACTGATCTCGTTCTTCTTTGAACGTTGGTTCTTCCCTAGACATTCTCCTCAGATGTGTACAATGTGTATCAATTCGAACACACAATGATGGTCTCTGTCAGTTACATATTCAGTTCAGTTCAGTTGCTCAGTTGTGTCCGACTCTTTGCGACCCCATGAATCGCAGCACGCCAGGCCTACCTGTCCATCACCAACTCCTGGAGTTCACTCAGACTCATGTCCATCGAGTCAGTGATGCCATCCAGCCATCTCATCCTCTGTCGTCCCCTTCTCCTCCTGCCCCCAATCCCTCCCAGCGTCAGAATCTTTTCCAATGAGTCCACTCTTCGCATGAAGTGGCCAAAGTACTGGAGTTTCAGCTTTAGCATCATTCCTTCCAAAGAAATCCCAGGGCTGATCTCCTTCAGAATGGACTGGTTGGATCTCCTTGCAGTCCAAGGGACCCTCAAGAGTCTTTTCCAACACCACAGTTCAAAAGCATCAATTCTTCGGCGCTCAGCCTTCTTCACAGTCCAACTCTTACATCCATACATGACCACTGGAAAAACCAAAGCCTTGACTAGACGGACCTTAGTCGGCAAAGTAATGTCTCTGCTTTCGAATATGCTATCTAGGTTGGTCATAACTTTTCTTCCAAGGAGTAAGCGTCTTGTGATTTCATGGCTGCAGTCACCATCTGCAGTGATTTTGGAGCCCAAAAAAATAAAGTCTGACACTGTTTCCCCATCTATTTCCCATGTTACATATTAAACCATCCTCAAATTCAGGCCTGAATCATCACTGACGTCTCCTGTGTTCATTATTGCATATAGGCATCCTCTCCCAAGTGACAAACTCTCTCTTTGACCTCTCATTAGGCTTATCTGAGCTGCCTAGTCCTGGATATTCTGTTTCCATCCCAGGAGGGCCTGCATTGTCCCGATTTAGCAAGAATCCTGATAGGTCAGTTTAGCAGGAATCCCTCATCCTAGAACTGGAAGACTCTGGCCAAACTTCTCATCCTCTTAGTCAATCATTCACTCGGTCATGTCCAGCTCTTTGCGATCCCAAGGCCTGTAGCCTCTGTAGTCCGGCTCCTCTGTACATAGAATTCCCCAGACAAGAATACTGGAGTGGGTTGCCATGCCCTTCTCCAGGGGATCTTCCCAGCCCAGGGATCAAACCCACGTCTCCTGCATTGTGGGCAGATTCTTTACTGACTAAGCTACTAGGGAAGACTCTTATCCCTTACCACCCCCCAGATAATAACTTATCACCCCAGCCTGCTTTCAACAAGAATCTCAGTAGATGAGTTTAGCAGGAATCACCATGCATGTATGCTAAACTGCTTCAGTCATGTCTGACTCTTTGCAACTCCATGGACTGTAGCCCACCAGGCTCCTGTGTCCATGGGGTTCTCCAGGCATGAGCTGGGTTGCCATGCCCTCCTCCATGCCCTTCCTGACCCAGGGATGGAACCCGCATCCTGTGTCTCCTGCAGTGGCAGGTGGGTTCTTTACCACTATCGCCACCTGGGAAACACAAGAATCACCACTCTCTCATCATAATTTTTCCTCCCCTGACTCGTCCTCCCACCCTGCTCTTTGACTGTATATCCCCACTTGTCTTTGTTGTATCCGGAGTTAAGCCCAATCTCTCTGCACTACACTACCCCACTGCAGAAGTCCCTACATCTACTGCAACAGTCCTGAAAACAGTCTACCGACTATTTGAACAAGTATCAGAATAAATGTTCGTAACACTCAAGTACTTTCAGACCTTGCCTTTTCTGTAGCCTCATCAGTGTCTCTGTGGGAGTGCTCACAATGTGGAATACTGCTTGAGGAGTTCACACACGTGATACTGACAATCGGGTAACTATATTCGATTGTAATTTCAAAGGAAATGTTTCTAAAGCTCAGTTTAAGTGATTTTTATATTAATATTTATATCTAACACTCTTTGGGAGGATCTGTGTTCCTGCTCCATACCAATCAAATTGACATTAGCAAGGAAAGCTGAGATTCCATGTAGAAATTGTCCCTGAGTCCACGGGACATGGAGGTTGGTTTAAAAGCAGGTCATGCCTGCCTTCTTTTTTGTGATCACCCTCATAAACCTCCACCCTCCACCCACTTAAAACAATGAGAGCAAGGAACCAAGTCATTTCAAAGCAGTGCTTCAGTCTACATGTGTCTTGAATTGTAGTCAGTTTTGTGTGAGGGGTAAGAATAGTGAGGAAAATGTCTCTTATGTATTCACCCAGCGCTCGCAAACAATTCTGTCAGGAGGGAAAACAACAAACATCTTCAAGCCATCTGGAGACGCTCCTCCACAGGCAGCTCTTTGGAGTGTTCAGGTAGGGGACTGAACTGCAGGCATCAGTGAGGGCAGAGACTGGGCCAGCAAGGGCAGGATCTGCTTCCTCTCGGGATCAAATGTCACGACTCTCTTCTCTGTTGGGAGCTTGAGCAAATACCTTTAAAAATCCCATTTCATGCTCATTATAAATTCTGGTTAAATGAAGTAACCATAAGAAGCAAATTGAAACTACTCTCAAGGGATCCATAGAAGACTGAACTAAGAATTGGAGAGTATTTTTAAAGACTATATAATAAAAATGATTATTGAATCTGCATTTTGGGTAAAATATAAACTTATGCCAACAGCTGGTTCCTTTTACAAGTCCTGATTTTTATATTTTTGTAAAAAAAGCCTTTGTGTAGCTATATAAATACAGAGGATATAAAGTTATTTACAAAACCATACATGGAATATAAACCAAAAAATATTGTCTTGATTTATGCTTTATTGTCCCAGAATGAGAATGTTCTTGCCTTTGTTTGGTTTTCTTATAATGATTTTCTTTGCTTCACAAATTAATCAGAGAGCTTTCCTTCTCTCTATATCCTCAGAAACAATTTGTATACTATTAGGAGTTATTGGTTCCTTGATAAAACACACTGGTGAACTATCTGGTTCTGTTTTCCTGTGGAGCCATATGATTATTTATTCTATTTACCTACAGTATTCATTCAGATTTTCTATTTTATCTTAAAGCAAAATTTAATTTGTATTTTCTTTAAAATTTGTCATTTTACTTAAATCTCTAAATGCACTCTTTCACATTTGTTCATAGTATTATGCTCTTTAAATATTTTATATCTTTATCATTTTGTGTCTTATTTCTTCCCAAGAGCTTGTCAATTGTTTTATTCCCCCTGCAAAAGCAGTTTTTAATTTTATTATTCTTTTAAACTATTTCTTTATGTTTTGTTAATTTCTGATCTTATCTCTATTGCTTTCTTCCTTCTGCTTTCTTTGCATTTAATTGCATGACTTGATCACTTAGCTTATTTATTTTTACTTTTTTCATTTTGTAACAGTACAGTTTAATGTATGCAAATTTTAAGAAATTATTTAGGAGGTCAGGGGATCCCGAAGGGATTTTGGCCAAAGGATCTAACTGTATTACAAATGTATGTGAAACAACATCATGGAAGGGGCAGGTTGCTAATGTAAGTAAGCAAATGAATGGAGTTTGCAAATGAATGGAGTTTGTAAAACTAAGAGCAAAAGAAATAAACACGAGCACCATAGTCCAGCTGGTAGAGTTGCTTCCCATGGGGGTAAGTATTAACAATTCTGATGCTGCTGTAAATAAATCCTAGAATCGGACAATAGGATAAATGTATTGCAGATGGGGAAGCAGAATTCTCACTGTTGGAATGGGAGTTTACTGATAAACAAGGAAAGGAGTCTGGGATGATCCATATGATGGTGAGGAAATAGAGCTGGAGAGTAAACTCATATTTAGAAAAATATAGATATGGTTGGTCACATACCGGAAAATGTATCGATATGTGCATATATGTGGATTGGTACTGTTGTTCAGTTGTTCATTTGTGTCTGACACTTTGACGCATGGATTGCAACATGCCAGGCTTTGCTGTCCTTCACTATCTCCCGTACTCAAACTCACGTCCATTGAGTCAGTGATGTCATCCAAACATCTTGTCCTCTGTCGTCCCCTTCTCCTCGTGCCTTCAGTCTTTCCCAGCATCTGGATCTTTTCCAGTGAGTCAGCTCTTTGAATCAGGTGGCCAGAGTATTTCAGCTTCAACTTCAGCATCAGTCCAGTATACACACACATATTTCTATACTCTGTCAGTGAGCGAGCATAGAAGAAATGTCACCTCTGTAGCAATCAGCACAACTCTCAGCCGGATCTTGGTTTCTGTCTTAGTTAAATGGAACAGGACTCTATGACCCTTGCTCCCCATGGTCTCAGCCTGCGTTTTGTCTGTGGAAAAACGTAAACCAAAGCATACGTTTAATCAGAGAAGTGAGAAGATGCAGAAACAAAGGAAAACAATCCAACAAGATTAATAATAATAGTTTAGTCATTAAGCCTAGTCAGGGGACTTTAGTTCCTCTTTAAGGGCTATAGCGGAGAAGGCAATGGCACCCCACTCCAGTACTCTTGCCTGGAAAATCCCATGGAAGGAGGAGCCTGGTGGGCTGCAGTCCATGGGGTCGCTAGGAGTTGGATACAACTGAGCGACTTCACTTTCACTTTTCACTTTCCTGCATTGGAGAAGGAAATGGCAACCCATTCCAGTGTTCTTGCCTGGAGAATCCCAGGGACAGGGGAGCCTGGTGGGCTGCCGTCTATGGGGTCACACACAGTCGGACACGACTGAAGTGATTTAGCAGCAGCAGCAGTGAGGGCTATAGATAATATTCTGAGCCTTGTCCTGGGAGCTACATCGTAAATCAGTGGCCCCCAACCTTTTGGGCACCAGGGACTGATTTCGTCGAGGACAGTTTTTCCATGGACCAGGGGTGAGGGGGATAGTTTCAGGATGATTCAAGTGCGTTGCATGTATTGTACACTCCATTTCTAATCTAAGGCTGCCACTGATTTTACAGGAGGTACTGGTCTGCAGTCCAGAGGTTAGGGACCCCTTTTATAGATACCAAAACCCCACCAGGTGGACAAAGTTAACCACATAATGACCAGACGGTAGCCGTGACTTGAGCTGCCATAATTCCCATGACTGTCAGAGCCGACTGTACTGTTTATGCATGTAGCCCCCTCCCTCTGTCTATAAAAGCTCTTGCCGGCGTTTAAAATCAAGCAAACTTTCCTTCAAACCATCCTTGCCTCTTTACTGGACCCGACTTTTGGGAACAGCCCTGGCGCCCACACGGGGCGATTGTGCTCTCCCGATATTTGGCTGACCGGGTCTCCCTGGTTGAGCACAGGCATGACATCACACCAGGAGGGCTGTGACGAGCCTGCTGCCTCACGGCTAGCTGGCCCTGAAAGGGAGATTGTGGCGTGGTTCCTAGTAGCTGCCGAAATCATTCGTTTCTGGGCTCCTCCCTGTTTCTCACCTGCTCTGCTTGGCACTGGTTACCAACTCATCCTTGGTGGAGGAGAAGCATGCACCTGGACAAGCTGATGAGCGTCGAGACCAAGTGAAGTTCGCCAGTGTGCACCCGGGCAAGCTTCCTGTTTGCACCCTGAGTGTCACGTGGGTGGTTTGCCAATTAGTTCTGACATGTGTCTGATAGTGAGGGCCATTTGAGTTAGGAAAGTGTATACCCACCATCCCCTTAGTGGATTTGTGACATCTGTCTTCTGGTACGTGAATGTGCATTCCATTTCTGTAACTGGTATTTTTTAAATTTGTTTTTAATTGGAGGATAATTGCTTTGCACTGTTAACGGTTAGTTTCTGTTGTATAGCAATGAGAATCAGCTTTATGTATCACATATCCCGGCCCTCTGGAGCCTCCCTCCACGCGCTCCCACCCTCCTCTCTGGGTCATCACAGAGAGCCGAACTGAACTCCTTGTGTGATCCAGCCCCTTTCCACTAGCCATCTGTTTCACACACAATAGCCGTGTATATGTCACTGCTACTGTGTCAAATCGCCCCACCCTCTCCTTCCCGCCATTCTCTATCTCTGCATCTCTATTCCTGCTCCCGCAAATAGGTTCATCAGTACCATTTTCCTAGGTTCCACATGTGTGCCTTGCATGCTAGGTGGCTTCAGTTGTGTTTCTTTGTAACCCTGTGGACCGATGCTCCACTGTCCATGGGATTCTCCAGGCAAGAATACTGGAGTGGACTGCCATGCCCTCCTCCAGGGGATCTTCCTGACCTAGAGATGGAACTGTGTCTCTTACATCTCCTGCAGTGGCAGGCGGGTTCTTTACCACTAGCGCCGTCTTGGAAGCCCTTGTATAAGCTTTAATATATACGATATTTGTTTTTTCTCTAAATTACTCTACTCTGTATGACAGAGCCTAGGTCTAACAAACTCTAGATTCATCCTCACCCCTATAAATTGATACAGCCAGTATGGAGAACATTACAGAGATCCCTTAAAAAACTAGGAATAAAGCTACCATATTGCTGGTTTTCAGTCACTAAGTCCTGTCTGACTCTTTTGACGTGGTGTACTAAAGCACACCAGGCTTCCCTGTCCTTCACTATTCCCCAGAGTTTGCCCAAACTTATGTCCACTGAGTCCGGGATACTCTAACCATTTCATCCTCTGTCGTCCCCTTCTCCTGCCTTCGATCTTTCTCAGCATCAGGGTCTTTTCCAATAAGTCAGCTCTTCACATCAGGGGCTAAACTATTATAGCTTCAGCATCAGTCCTCCCAATGAATATTCAGGGTTGATTTCCTTTACGATTGACTGGTTGGATCTCTTTGCAGTCCAAGGGACTCTCAAGAGTCTTCTCCAACACCACAGTTCAAAAGCAGCAATTCTTCCATGCTCAGCCTTCTTTATGGTCCAACTCACATCCGTACATGACTACTGGAAAAAACACAGCTGTAACTATATGGGCCTTTGTTGACAAAGTGATGTCTTTGCTTTTTAATACTCTGTCTAGGTTTGTCATAGCTTTCCTGCCAAGGAGCAAGTGTCTTTTAATTTCATGGCTTCAGTCACCATCTTCAGGGATTTTGGAGTCCCTCAAAATTTAAACTGTCACAGCTTCCACTTTTTCCCCTTTTATTTGCCATCAAGTGATGGGACCAGATGCCATGATCTTAGTTTTTTGAATGTTGAGTTTTAAGCCAGCATTTTTACTCTCCTTTTTCACCCTCTTCAAGTGAAAGTCCTTCAGTTGTGTCTGACTCTTTGCAACCCCATGGACCTCCATGGAGTTCTCCAGGTCAGAATACTGGAGTGGTTAGCCTTTCCCTTGTCCAGGGGATCTCCCCAACCCAAGTATCGAACCCAGGTCTCCCACATTGCAGGTGGATTCTTTACTAGCTGAGCCATAGGAGAAACCCAGGAATACTGGAGTGGATAGCCTATCCCTTCTCCAGGAGATCTTCCCAACCCAGGGATTGAACTGGAGTTTCCTGCATTGCAGGTGGATTCTTTACCAACTGAGCTCAAGAAGCTCTTTAATTCCTCTTTGCTTTCTGCCATTAGAGTGGTATCATCTGCATATCTGAGGTTGTTGATATTTCTCCCCGTGATCTTGATTCCAGCTTGTGAGATATCCAGCCCAGCATTTCACATGATGTACTCTGCATTTAAGTTAAATAAGCAGGGTGACAATATACAGCTTTGACATACTTCTTTCCCAATTTTAATATCTCCAATTTTTTTGAAGAGATCACTAGTCTTTCCCATTCTATTGTTTTCTATTTCTTTGCATTGTTCATTGAAGGCCCTCTTATCTCTTTTTTCTATTCTCTGGAATCTGCATTTGGTTGGGTATATCTTTCCCATTCTCCCTTGCTTATCTTCTTGCCTCAGCTATTTGTAAATCCTCCTCAGGTAAACCACTTTGCCTTCTTTCACTGGGATAATTTTGGTCACTACCTTCTGTACAGCGCTACAGACCTCTGTCCATAGCTCATCAGGCACTATGTCTACCAGATCTAATCCCTTGAATCTATTTCTCACTTCCACTGTATAATCATATACCTGAATGGCCTAGTGGTTTTCCCTACTTTCTTCAATTTAAGTCTGAATTTTGCAATAAGGAATTCATGATCTGAGCCACAGTCAGCGTCCAGTCTTATTTTTGCTGACTGTATAGAGCTTCTTCATCTTCAGTTGTAAAGAATATAATCAATCTGATTTCAGTATTGACCATCTTGTGATGCCCATGTATAGAGTCATCTCTTGTGTTGTTGGAAGAGGGTATTTGCTATGACCAGTGTGTTTTCTTGGCAAAACTCTGTTAGCCTTTTCCCTGCTTCATTTGTACTCCAAGGCCAAACTTGCCTGTTATTCCAGGTATTTCTTGACTTCCTACTTTTGCATTCCAGTTCCCTATGATGAAAATGACATCTTTTCTTGGTGTTAGCAGTAGAACATCTTGTAGGTCCTCATAGAACCATTCAACTTCTACTTCTTCTGCGTTAGCATTTAGGACACAGACTTGGATTACTGTGATATTGAATTGTTTGCCTTGGAAATGAACAGAGATCATTCTGTCATTTTTGAGATTGCATCCAAGTACTGCATTTCAGAGTCTTTTGTTGACTATGAAAGCTACTCATATGACTACTCATAGTTGTATGGAAAATCCATATCCCCAACCTAATCACAAGAAAATCATCAGACAACCTTAACTGTCTCAAAATGTCTCAAAACTCTCAAGATCATCAAAAACAAGGAAAATCTCATTACAGCCAAGAAGAGTAATTGTAATGTGGTATCCTGGATGGAATTCTTGAAAGGGGACATTAGGTAAAAACTAATGAAATGTCAGTATAGTGTAAACTTTGATTAAAATAATGTGTCAATATTGGTTTATTCACTGGCTTCCCAGGTGACTCAGTGGTAAGGATTGCACCTGCCAATTCAGGAGATGTGGGTTTAATCCCTGAGTGGGAAAGATCCCCTGGAGAAGGAAATGGCTTACACACTCCGATATTCTTGCCTGGGAAATCCCATGAACAGAGAGCCTAGTGGGTTACAGTCCACAGGGTCACAAAAGAATCAGACATGACTTAGTGACTAAATAGCAACAATTGGTTTATTCATCAAAACAAATGTGCCATACTAATATATATGCTAATAATGAGAGAATTTGTGTGAGGGGTATGTAGGAACTTTCTGTACCATCTTCATACCTTTTCTGTAAATCTGAAGCTATTCTAGAAATAAAGTACATTAAATAATGTTTTCATGACCTTAGAAAAATCTCCAAAATGCTGCCAGCACATGTCTAGTGTTGAAAAATTGTTTTCCAATAAATCCAAGTCTTCTAGTTCTAAATATACCCCTAAGTATCTAAATTAGTGTGTCCACTCTTTGAAGTTGCTAGATGTTTGCTGAATGAATGAATGAGTATATAAGCCACTCTGACACTGAAGGCAGTATTTTTTATTAATTCATTCACTCAGTGAATATTTAGTAAGTGCCCTTCATGCACTAGGCACCATGCTGGGTATTGGGTATAAAAGGGAAAAAAAAAAAAAAAAAAAACAGACGCGTTCACTGCCTTCCCAGAAAATCTAGTCTAGGAAACACTAAACTATTCTTTCTGACAACCAAGTGGAGGCAGATGTCTCTTGAGGTTACTTTTAGCTCCAGCAGTAGCAATGTACAGCCAGCAGAGAGAAGCCCCCAAATTGTCTGAATCCCAAGTATTTTAGCTTGGCAAGGAAAGGGAGAAAAAGACATTTGATTCTTTAAAAGCAGTTTCAATCATTAAGATATAAAGTTATGTAAAATAAGAAAAGGAGAAAAAACCGATACAACATAGCCTTGTTTTTCAAGGATTAGGAGACTAGGAACCTGATTCTGTTTGCATATCAGTTAAAAGGTAGAATTTCTTCCCCTCTGTGTTTCTCACCTGGGCTCGACATGCATCCTGCAGATCCTCAGTCATGGAAGCAGATGGCAGCAGCAGAGAGCATAGACGTAGAACACTCAGGGCCAAGAGCTATAGCATTGCAGGGCCAGCTTGTCATGAAGTGAGCAGCAGTTAGACTTTTGCAAGGGATTCAGGAAGGAAATAGAGCCTTCTAATGAAACTTATACACATTTAAACCCATCTATATTGACTACATTCAAAGACATACTTCTTTGAAAAGAAAATAAAACAAATTAGCACGAGCTTAAAGCCAGACAGCCTTAGGTACCAATGCCAGCTCCTCCAGCCTACTAGGAAGGTCACCTGGAACAAATTGCTTAGTTAAGCAAACTGCCTGATTACAGTTTAGCCGATCCTTGAACTCAAGTCTAACTCCAACATAGAGGTCCTTTTTTGCTTCCCAAAGCTGCCTCCCTGAGCAGAAAGCCCTGAGAACCTGGACGCTGCCACCACGTGTGGTCAGTTCTCTGAAGCTGAGAAAGGAAGGCCTAGCATGAGTGTGAAGAGCCACATGTTGCCATGAACTGTTTGGTGAGCCAAAGTGCTTCGTTTCTTCAGGCCTCAACAGGAATGGTTCTCTTTCATTTTGCAATGTATGATGGAATATTCAAGAAGTGACTCAACTGTAAATATGCCTGCAAAAAATAAGCTCAGGTTTTCTGTTTAGTCCCCAAACCTGACTTTTCTCTTTTCTTTTGGATTTTACATTATTTTCCTACATTGAAACCATCTGAGAAAATCACACAACAGTGTTTTGGGTACTCATCCACAAATCTGGACTGCTCATTAGAAGGCTGATTAATAAGAGCATGAGTTAGGTAACTTATCCACGTTCAAGTATAATCTTCATATAAAAGAATCTGGAAGAGAAAAGTATATAAGCCCTCTTCAAATGAGGGGGGGAGTTTTATTTAAAATATTCTGTATAAGTTGAGCAGTACAAAAGCAATGACAATAAAGAATAATATTACATTCCCATGGTAAGCCAGAGAATCAAGATAACATATCCTTCATAAGTAGGGAACATATACAGGGCTTTTGAGATCCTGGGCTGAATGCCATCATGCTTTCCCAGATTTGTGACGGGCAGTTTATGTGCAAGATTATTTCCTATTTAAGCAGGGATCACACACACTCACTGGAATCAGGTGCTGCAGAGAAGTCTGGATCAGCACCCTCAACCAAATTAAAGGCTGTGTTTTCCCTCATGTGTTGTTGTTGATTGCTCGGAAAGCCAATATTTCCAGCCCATTTGCTTTCAATTCATTCCACTCCAAGGTGTTATTTTGCATGGGCAGCACTGCTGTGTTACCCCTGGCACAGCTGTTGATTTCTCTGTGATTAAAATCCTTGTGGGGAGAGCAGAAAGCTGGCCTTTTACATCATTACTCATTAGTTTGGCTTTTCATTCCCATTGGGTCATTGTTTAGGCTTGTCACAGGGAAACTTTCATTAGAGTCTTTTGGCTGTGATGCTGCTTTTACAGAGCAAATGGGATTCAGAAACCCAAGCAAGTATCTTTTCATCATTTTCAACTGATAAAGATGCCACCAAACACAAAGCCCTTTAAGCAAGTTGTTTCAGCTGTATTTAATATTTAATATTCAGGTTTAGGTAAAGACTGTTGTTTAAGAAAACTTTGCAAATATTAAGTCAAAATTTTAAGAGTCAGATGAGTTTTCTGGTAGGTATTGAATCTAAGTGCCAGGAGCTCAAGAATGTGGAAACTGCTTCTGCGCTGTTGACTTTCTTTCCTTCATTATAACATTAGCTTTGATTGCAGATCCAAAAACACAGCTCTAAATTGCTGATTTGGAGCCATTGAAATCCTTTGATTTTTACTAATTTTTACCTCAGTCCTCTCTTCCCAAATTCAAATACCATATTTAAATGCCTATTTAGGTTATTTGTGTCTATATACAGGGCTTCCCTCATAGCTCAGATAGTAAAGAATCCGCCTGTCACGCAGGAGACCTGGGTTCGATCCCTGGGTGGAGAAGATCCCCTGGAG
Organism: Ovis aries; assembly: GCF_016772045.2. Lineage (NCBI taxonomy): Eukaryota > Metazoa > Chordata > Mammalia > Artiodactyla > Bovidae > Ovis > Ovis aries. The sequence goes on from NC_056059.1 coordinate 4,724,841, forward strand.
AAGGGAATGGCTACCCCTTCCAGTATTGTCTGGAGAATCCCATAGAGAGAGGAGCCTGGCAGGCTACAGTCCATGGAGTCACAGAGTCGGACACAACTGAGCAACTAAGCCTGCATATGTCTATCTGTAAAAAGGTCCTTCCCAGATAGCGCACTGGTAAAGAATCCTCTGCCAATGCAGGAGACCCAAGAGGCATAGATTCCATCCCTGGGTGGGAAAGACCCCCTGGAGGAGGGAATGGCAACCCACTCCAGTATTCTTGCCTGGAGAATTCCATGGACAGACAAGCCTGGTGGGTTATACTCCATGGGGCTGCAAAGCAACGTGTCCTATATATCCGCCTCTAAGTTTTTTTCTCTTGTAGAAGCCCACTTCTAACTCTAGTTAGATGTGTTATTGCTCAAACAGAACAAAGATAGCTCCTTCCCCCTGTGATTCTGCTCTGGACTGACCTTTATCCCCAAGACATTAGGAAAGCCTGGTACCAGGCTTTCACACATAGTTAGATTATACCTAGGAGCCATAAATAAACTCAAGGTTGCTGACACCATTGCAAACATCAGGATCAAAAGAGGAAATCGCATTGAAACTTAGCCTGATTTCAGATAAGAAAACTTTAGGCTTCAATTTTTTTTCTTTTTGTTGACATTAGTTTTACTAAAGTTTCCTCTTATACTGCCTTTGCATACTTTTAAACCCAAATGAAGCCCCCCTCCCCCTGCTGCAAACATAGCTATAAAGTAGTCTTTAAAAGTGTATGCATTTTGAAGCTATGAAAATTTAATGACTTCCCAATGCCTATATCACAAAATAACCATAGAAAATGTATTACTTTGATAAAAGAAGAAAAAGTATGTGTTAGTAATAACCTATGCATCAGGATCTGGCAAACTTTACCATTTAAATATATTATCCAAACATTAGACTCTACCAAGAGCCAACTAAAAATGACTATTTGCAAATAAAAGGTAAATGCCCCTCTTCTGGGTCTGCTTAATGTCATGACTTGAGCTCCTGTGATTAATTTCTTTAACACACGCCTGTTCTAAGAAGCTTATGCAATGGTCCTGCTATTTCAGTCATCACTTATTAAAAACATTCTGTGATCTTCCACATTTATAATATAGATAATGTGGGTGCCTTGAAACAAGAGCTGTAAATCTGCAATGTTATGAAGCAGATGGGCTCAAATGATGAGAAATGAACAATATATCCTGTCAACAACACAGACCCTTGGTGGAAACACTCTCATCCCTCCACACCAAGTAATTTCTAGCAAGTCATAAAACCACAGAGAGAGATCACTATAGATAATTAATCCTGGAAGAGCTCTCTCAGCTAATCCAAGTTTAAAGCTAATGAGACAGTCTTAGAACGATGAAGCAGGTTGCCTAGGATCAGACAGCAAGTTACAGAGGCCATTCTACAATATTCCACAATTCTACAGTAGTCCTTTGTTTGGCTCCTCCATTCACTGGCGCAATTTTAAAATTAGCAAACTTTGACCTGGCAGTCATAATTATTTCTCAAAAGTATTTTCAATAATCAAAACTTCATGCAAAGATAAATTAAAAATTTCAACAGTAAATTTGATGGTCAGAGGGACAGACCTCTACTCCCCTACATGTTTCCAATTCACAATAACATTGATCATTAAAAATATGTGGAGCATGAATTCAGAAATAGCATATACTGATTCACTAAAACAACATTAAAATGAGATATTGGCCTATGAATCAATTTTCTATTTTAGCTGTACTTTAAGACTTTCCATGTCTAATCAATGTCTCTTTGGTAAACAATTCTGACCCGCTCTTGCTTATTGAGGGTCTGAGGAGTAATAATCATTAATAACAACTGTGTGAAACTTACAAGATACTGGTTGATTTGCAGGCCTCTGGATGAAACCAAAAGCATTGCTTGCCAAAACTAAAGGCAGTGAGGCCTGATGAGTGCCAGCACTGGTGCAGAAAGGGGAACTCTACATTTCCCATCCTTCCAAGTAAGAAGCCACAAGCAGCCCAACAGGAGAAGGATGGGCTCCTCAGAGAGGATGCTGCTGAGGATTTTGGTCACGTGGGAAGTAATGCAGAGGGCTTGCAGAGCAAGAGCAAGAGGAAGCCAACCCAGGGCTCTGAGTCTCCCATGCTACAAGGGTTTGAGTGAGAGCCTGAAGCAGGCCAGGGGCAGGCTCTCACACCACTGTAAACAGTCAGGAGTGAGACTGGAAGGCTTTGTTATTTGCTTTGTTTGTTTTTCCTGTCTCTAAGATATAGATTTGAGGGACTTCAAATAACAGTAGTGGGCCAAACCAGAATCTTAGTGATAAGCTAATGGCATGGGCTTCTTTACAAGTAAGGATCAAAGTTTAGAGTATAAAAGATATCCTTTAATTTCCTTCAAAATGAAGATATAAATCTAACCTAAAAGGAGAGTGGAGGGTGAGATGTTCTATTGCTCTGCTCTTGAATGCCAGAGCAGGATTGTTAGAAGGGAAGCTGTGGAGTGACAACTAATGCAACCTAGACCAAGCAAAAGAGAAAGAACAAGTTCTACCAGGAAAATTCTTAAAAACTTCAACCCCAGAAGTATTAACATTTCAATGAAAGGAGGGGAACACTAATGTTGCCTAACGGTAACTGTTAAGTTTTCATTTCCTATACCACTGGTCATGAATCATGTGAAACTTATAAAAGGGCATAAATGGTTCAGAGGCCAGGCTATACGGGATCAACATCTAAGCTGCCGGTGCTAAACTGGGAATCAAAAGCCGAGGGGCTCTGCCCAGGTGGAAACCTCACTGACTGTGAGTGAAAGTCACCTCCTTTCTCAGGAGCTTCACTTTCTCAGTGTAAAAGGAGGGGTTCCTTTGAATAATAAAATAAAATTCTATGATTCATACTGTAAGTAAATCCATGAACTCTTTACTTGCCTGAGATCACTAAAAGAAATATTTGGTGAAAATGAAAAAGCAGAACAAAAAAGCAACATTTTATGTATTCAACAATGTTTAAGTCAAGGGAATCTTATTACCATTTAACTTTAATAGAATTTTTAGCAAATTAGGCACAATTTAGGGAATGCTTTTCAAGATTGGAATCAGATGTCTTTCCTGGATAATAAAAACTTCCACTATGAGCATTATCCAAATGTTCTTTCATATTTCCAATTTGAAGCAATGAAAGAAGTCTTGGATGTTTCAGTGTCCAATTTCTTCATTGCTTAAAACTTGAGACACAATTTTTCATTCATAGAGCACTTCACTCTATTAAGCAGACATTGTATTATTCAGTACTTCCTATAGACACCATTTGTCATAAAAATAACTTGATAATATTATTCTTAACCTAGAAAAAGAGAAAGCAATTGCACCCCACTCCAGTACTCTTGCCTGGAAAATCCTATGGACAGAGGAGCCTGGAAGGCTGCCATCTATGGGGTTGCTGAGGGTCGGACTGAGGGGCTTCACTTTCACTTTTCACTTTCATGCACTGGAGAAGGAAATGGCAACCCACTCCAGTGTTCTCGCCCGGAGAATCCTAGGGACGGCGGAGCCTGGTGGGCTGCCGTCTACGGGGTTGCACAGAGTTGGACACGACTGAAGCGGCTTAGCAGCAGAAAAGTCCACGATAATAACACCTTACATATTTGTACGATGAGTCACTCTTCAGAGCAGTCACATACTCATCCTTTTACTTAGTTGTCACAGTCCCTTTGTCACATAGGACTTTGACCCCTAACCTTAGGTCAGCATGGTAAGGCTCAGAGACATTCAGTGACTCCCAGGAGGGCACACAGCTCAAAGGAGAAGTGTTAAGATTGTGCTGAGAGGTCTGTTACCAAATCCAGTTCTACTTCTCTTAATTTTCAGTAGAGTGCTCTTGTCCTTAGAATATGAGCCCTATGGGGCAAAGAGTTTTTTTGTCTCTTGCTTACTTCTCTTTCCCTAATGCCCAAATGAGTGCCTAGCTAGCAGGCAGCTAACAAGATTTTACTGAATGTACTATTGGTGACTTTATTAATATAAAGGTAATATACAGATGACAGCGTTTAAAACAGAAGAATTGAGAATAGATACCAATATTCAGCCATTCAAAGACAATCACTAGTATATTTCTTATCAATGGCTTTTTTTCTCATTGCGTCTTTATTCATATGTAATTTTATGTTGTACCTGTGATCACGACAGGATGTATTAGACATATGTGTGTATGTATGCATATGTTTTTTGTTGCTTTAATTGCTAAGTTGTGTACGACTCTTTTGCACCCCCATGGACTGTAATCTGTCAGACTCCTCTGTCCTATTGGGATTTCCCAGGCAAGAATACTGGAATGAATTGCCATTTCCTTTTCCAGGGGATCTCTCCCCCACAGACATCGAACCTGTATCTCCTGCATTTCCTGTACTGACAGGTGGATTCTTCACCACTGAGCCACCAGGGCACCAGGGAAGCCTGTATGTTTATGTATATGTATATACACACACATATACATATACGAAATTTTTATTCTTTCAAGCATACTTTTTGAGAAACTACCATTCTCAACCCATATAGTTGAGATGAGCTCATTTTTCTCTTTCAAGAGCAATTAACCCTAGTCATGGTGATTGGTTCAGCAATTATTTAGAGAAACAAAAACAACAATAATAATCAAGCTATTATTTATTCCTTGCTTACTATGTTCCAGGAATTCTAATAAATATGCATTAGTAAATTGCATGTATAATCTCATTTAATTCACCCAAATAAACCTATAAAATAATAATTATGTTTGCCCTCATTTTTAAAATGAGGCAACTGAAATATAAAACATATAGGAACGTCCACAAATCACACAACCAGTAAGTGGTATATCCAAGATTTAAGCTTGTGGAGTCTGACTACAGAGCCCACACCAGGCAATGTGGAAAAAGCCAGCTCAAGACTAAAGAAGAGAGAAAGAAGGAGAGCTGGGCCCAGGCCAAGAAGCAGGCTCTGCCAGCAGTGTTTTTGCCCCTGCTCCAGCAATTTCTGAAGCAATATCCACTTTAGTTCAACTGGGACACATGTGGAATATTCAGGGGAATTCAGACTTTACTACTTAATAACAAAAGACCAGAAATAGCCCAATGTCTACAATAGGAAACTAGTTGTGATATTGTGATTTATAAGAATTTATACTTGATCATTTAGATGACCAAAGTATACCTCTCATATATATTTGATCTTCATCCACAGATCTTAGCTCACAACTCCTAAACCCTCTGGACTTTCCTAAGTGTTGAAAGTGATTGAATCTTGTTTTGTGAATGATGTGACTTTTGGAAAGCATCTAAGGATAGGGACTGGTTGCCAAGAGAAACAACATGTGATTAGAGGGTTGGAACTTTCAGTTCCACCACCTGACCTCTGGGATGGGAGCGAGGCTAAAGGTATAATCAATTATGCCTATGTAAAGAAATGGTATGGACCTAACAGAAGCAGAAGATATTAAGAAGAGGTGGCAAGAATACACAGAAGAAATGTACAAAAAAGATCTTCATGACGCAGATAATCATGATGGTGTGATCACTCACCTAGGGCCAGACATCCTGGAATATGAAGTCAAGTCACCCTTAGGAAGCATCACTACGAACAAAGCTAGTGGAGGTGATGGAATTCCAGTGGAGCTGTTTCAAATCCTGAAAGATGATGCTGTGAAGTGCTGCACTCAATATGCCAGCAAATTTGGAAAACTCAGCAGTGGCCACAGGACTGGAAAAGATCAGTTTTCATTTCAATCCCAAAGAAAGGCAATGCCAAAGAATGTTCAAACTACCACACAATTGCATTCATCTCATATGCTAGTAAAGTAATGCTCAAAATTCTCCAAGCCAGGCTTCAGCAATATGTGAACCATGAACTTCCAGATGTTCAAACTGGTTTTAGAAAAGGCAGAGGAACCAGAGATCAAATGGCCCACATCTGGTGGATCATGGAAAAAGCAAGAGAGTTCCAGAAAAACATCTATTTCTGTTTTATTGACTATGCCTAAGCCTTTGACTGTGTGGGCCACAATAAACTGTGGAAAATTCTGAAAGAGATGGGAATACAGACCACCTGACCTGCCTCTTGAGAAACCTATATGCAGGTCAGGAAGCACCAGTTAGAACTGGACGTGGAACAACAGACTGGTTCCAAATACAGAAAGGAGTACTTCAAGGCTGTATATTGTCACCCTGCTTATTTGACTTATATGCAGAGTACAACATGAGAAATGCTGGGCTGGAAGAAGCTCAAGCTGGAATCAAGATGGCTGGGAGAAATATCAATAACCTCAGATATGCAGATTATACCACCCTTATGGCAGAAAGTGAAAAGGAGCTAAAAATCCTCTTGATGAAAGTGAAAGAGAAGAGTGAAAAAGTTGGCTGAAAGCTCAACATTCAGAAAACGAAGATCATGGCATCTGGTCCCATCACTTCATGGGAAACAGATGGGGAAACAGTGGAAACAGTGTCAGACTTTATTTTTTTGAGCTCCAAAATCACTGCAGATGGTGATTGCAGCCATGAAATTAAAAGATACTTACTCCTTGGAAGAAAAGTTATGACCAACTTAGACAGCATATTGAAAAGCAGAGACATTACTTTGCCAACAAAGGTCTGTCTAGTTAAGGCTATGGTTTTGCCAGTGGTCATGTATGGATGTGAGAGTTGGACTGTGAAGAAAGCTGAGTGCCGAAGAATTGATGCTTTTGAACTGTGGTGTTGGAGAAGACTCTTGAGAGTCCCTTGGACTGCAAGGAGATCCAACCAGTCCATTCTAAAGGATATCAGTCCTGGGTGTTCATTGGAAGGACTGATGCTGAAGCTGAAACTCCAATACTTTGGCCAGCTCATGCGAAGAGTTGACTCATTGGAAGAGACCCTGATTCTGGGAGGGATTGGGGGCAGGAGGAGAAGGGGATGACAGAGGATGAGATGGCTGGATGGCATCACCGACTCGATGGACATGAGTTTGAGTAAGCTCCGTTAGTTGGTGATGGACAGGGAGGCCTGGTGTGCTGCAGTCCATTGGGTCACAAAGAGCCGGACACGACTGAGCAACTGAACGGAACTGAACTGAAAGAAGCCTCGGTAAAAACCCAAAAGGTCAGGGTATGAATTACTTCTCGGTTGATAAACCCACAGAAGTGCTGGGAGAGTGACTCAGAGAAGGCATGGGGGCTCCACCCCCTTTCTCACACCTGTCTTAAGCATCTCTTCCATCTAGCTGTTCCTGAGTTACATACTGGTTTATAATAAAGCAGTAATCTAGTAAATAAAATGTTTCCCTGAGGTCTATGAGCCTCTGCAGCAAATTATTCAAACTCAAGGATGGACTCTTGAGGACTCTGATTTACAGTCATTTGGTCAGAAGCACGGGTCACAACCTGGGCTTGTGAAGTCTTATAAGGGGAGGCAGCAGAGCAGCCTTGCAGGACTGAGCCCTCACCCTGTGGAATCTGATGCTATCTCCAAGTAGATAGTGTCAGAATTGAGTTGAATCCTTGGACTCCCTGCGGCTGCCTGATAATTTCTTATTGGAGGTATGGGGAACCTCCCCCAACCTTCCCATTCTGGAAATTTGATACTCAGAACATCAAAAGAATAAAAAGAAGTATGGATTTCTTGTACAATGGACACATGTGGCCATTATAAATACCTCTATCCATTGATATAAAACTCAAACCCAGCAACTCTCTGCCTAAGGAAGCATAATATTTTAATTTTTTGATCTTATGGGAGAATTTTTAAAAATTATCTTGGATAATCCCGATTTCATTTGTTTGTACCTAAAATTGAGGGGGAAAAAACATGTAGGCAGGCTAGATTTCATCAATCAAAATTCACCATTAGAATATGAATTTCTGTTGAGTTGAATCTGCCAAGTGGCTGAATTAATCACTCTCCCCTGGGACAATCAAGTCACAAGAATTTAAAGAACAGATATTAATATTTACTCCAATGACAGGTAAGCTTACAGGATGGGCCATGATGAGGTAATGCTTCCCAATCAAAGAGTTGATCTCTTCAGAAACTCAAATAGAAGTGTAAACAAGTTTAACACTTAGCCATAGTGAAAGTGGAGACTCATTCAAAGCATAGTGTCCTGAATCTCATGATAATGATCTAACTGATCACTCTGTTAAAAAGGAGCATTATCTAAAATCATTGCACCTATGCCACTTAAAGAGATTCCAAAAGCCCACCATTAATTGCTGAAGATAAGCCCCTGATTCAGAGAAAAAACTTTGGGGAAGATCAGAATGCCCAATACTTCAAAATAATTGTGTTCACAAAACTGTTTTCTGGTCATACAAAATGATCTTCTTAGTTTAGAAACAAGTCAGAAGCTTCATTATTTTGCTCATAGCAGCATATCTAAATTGACCTGGATATTGAAACATCATTGCCAAGGATGTCTCCAGTGTATGTCTTTCTTGCCACCAACATAATCCTGGCAAGACTGTAAAGATGGGACGGGGGCAAGAATCAGAGCCTTGGAGCTCCTTTGCATACTTTCAATGCTCTTTACCCCTACAAATTGGGAGTGAGTGTGTTTTGGTCATTGTTTGCTAATTCTCAGGATGCTTTCAGTTTTTTGTTGTTGTTGTTGCTGGAAATGAAGGCTTTGATGATAGTGAAAAATTAGCTTGATTTTTTGTTTGTTTCTGATGTGTGGAAATATTCATATCACACATCCCTCAGTGACAGGACATACATTTCACTGGGGCTCTTATTAAAAAACTCTGCAAAGCCTTGGCTTTTATTAACAAAAACTTTACCCTCAATCTTCAAGAAAAGTAGAGCAATGAATAAATGAAGCAGATAAGTAGAGCAAAGTAGAGCAAATAAATGAAGTTCTCAGACCAAGGTTAGCAATGATTTCAGAGATATTCAACTTCCCTTGGCCTAAGACATTTCATTAGCTTTAATGACAATGAAATCAATTACTTTCAACTTTATCTTTTTACATTAACACGTGGCTGTTGCGTGTAGGAATGTCACGTCCAGTCCTTGTTACAAGCCAATATGGCCAAGCACTGCACTAGGCTCCTGCACATGTCCAGTCTTTTTATTTTTTAATTTTTTATTGGAGTATAGTTAATTTCCAAACTTTTGTTAGGTTCTGCTGTACAGCAAAGTGAATCAGTTGTACATATACTTGTATTCACAAGTATTGCTTTTTTAGATTCCTATCCCACATAGGTCATTACAGAGTGTTGAGAAGAATTCCCGGTGCTATTCAGTAGGTCCTTGTTAGTTATTTATTTTACATATCCTTGTGTGCCAACTCTCTTCCATCGTGTCTGACTCTTTGTGACCCCATGGACTGTAGCCCACCAGGCTCCTCTGTCCATGGGATTCTCCAGGCAAGAAGACTTGAGTGGGTTGTCATGCCCTCCTCCAAGACATCTTCCTGACCCAGGGATCGAACCCCTGTCTCTACGTCTCCTGCAATGGCAAGTGGACTCTTTACCCCTAGCGCCACCTGGGAAGCCCATTTCATATGTAATAGTGGTTATACATCAATTCCAATCTCCAAATTTTTCCCTCCCTCTCTTCCTCCCACTCCAGTTTCTCCACTGGTAACCATAAGTTTGTTTTCTACATCTGTGATTCTATTTCTATAAATACATCCATCTGCACCATTGTTTGTTTGGGTTTTTTTTTAGATTCCACTTATAAGCTATATCATATGATATTTGTCTTTGTCTGGTTGACTTCATTTAGTATGATAATTTCTCTAGGCCCATCCATGTTGTTGCAAATGGCATTATTGCATTATTTGTATGTCTGGGTAATATTTCATTGTTTATACATACCACGTCTTCTTTCTCCATTCCTTTACTGGTGAACATTTAGCTTGCTTTCATGACCTGGCTATTGTAAATAAGGCTGTAATGAACATTGCAGTGCACGTATCATTTCAAATTATGGTTTTCTCTAGATTTTTGCTCAGGAGTGAGGTTGCAGGATCGTATGGTAACTCTATTTATAGCTTTTTAAGTAACCTTCATACTGTTCTCCATAGTGACTCTGCTGCTGCTGCTGCTGCTAAGTCGCTTCAGTCATGTCCGACTCTGTGCGACCCCAGAGACAGCAGCCCACCAGGCTCCCCCGTCCCTGGGATTCTGCAGGCAAGAACACTGGAGTGGGTTGCCATTTCCGTCTCCAATGCATGCAAGTGAAAAGTGAAAGTGAAGTCGCTCAGTCGTGTCTGATTCCTAGTGCCCCCATGGACTGCAGCCTACCAGGCTCCTCCATCCTTGGAATTTGCCAGGCAAGAGTACTGAAGTGGGATCCCATTGCCTTCCCCAACAGTGACTCTAAGTTTACATTCCCACCAACGTGGAAAGAGAATTCCGTCTCCTCCCTCTTTCCAGCGCTTACTGTGTGTATATTTCTTGTCGATGACCACTGTAACTGGTATAAGGTGACATATCATTGCAGTTTGCGTTTCTCTGATAATTAGTGATGTTGAGCATCTTTTCACGTGCTTTTTGGCCTTCTGTATGTCTTCTGTATGTCTGTTTAGATCTTCCACCTGTTTTGTGATTGCATTGTCTGCTTTTTTAGCTGTTTTGAGCCATTTGTATATTTTGGAGGTTAATCCCTTGTCGGTCACTTCACATACCCAGTCCTAATATCAACAAGCGTAAGCAGCTTCCATATATTATTCTCCATCCTACTAACTAGGATTAGTATGATTGATTTAAATGATTTAAATGAATGATTTAAAATCCAGAGATTTAGTCTTCTAGAAGGAGATGGCCCTCAAATTTTGATTAAAATTACCTTATCAGATATTGTTAACAATAGTACTATGATAAGCTCCTAGGAACCCTTGGATTTCTGATTTCTAATTTAAAAAACACAAATCATCTTCCCTGGACTATTGGACATCCATTCCATCAGGACACTTTAAACCAAGGATTCTTCAGAATCCAGAAGATTGAAGGTAATCATAACAAGATTGTTAGCCCAAGATCTTTAGATCAAGCTGATGATAAGACAAAGTAGACTGTTCCCATCTTAGAGTATGCAGCAAGATTATCTTTCTGATAGGATTGCTCTCCTATTTATCTTTTCTTTATTATTAATCTTATTTGCTTTTGTACTCTGGTAATCCCTAGAATTGCCCCAAAATAGTTTATCAATATTTTTTTACATATACACATTATTTTCAGAAGTTTGGCCTCCCATAACTTTTCTCTGTCAGCAAAGTAGAGAGACTCTAAAGGATTACTGGATCTGTTATTTCCCATATGATCCTACTGACAAATCTTTAATAACTGATCATTTCCTCTCAGTGGTTTTTTCAGGTACTTGAAGTTTCCTCACATTATTAAGCCAATCTTTAGCCTTAGGAAATTAGACATGGACCACAGCACAACAAAATAATTCTCCTGAAATCTATACAGCCATTTCCGTGGCGCTGACTTCACCAGATTGAGAATAAGTATTGGACTGACCGTTTTGGCTGTCATAGCTTATTATTTTTTTATTATTATTATTTTAAATATTCTCCACCCAGCTTTTCAGGACCTATTTAATTCCACTCATGAAATTGGCCCTCTCCTTTTCTGGTAACCTATGCCATGTTAAGATACCATAGCTTATGCAGACATGTGCCCTGTGTGTGCTATGTTGCTCAGTCGTGTCCGACTCTGTGCGACTCTACGGCCTGCAGCCCACCAGGCTCCTCTGTCCATGGGGTTCTCCAGGTGAGAATACTGGAGAGGGCTGCCACGCCCTCCTCCAGGAGATCGTCCCAACACAGGGATCAAACCCATGTCTCTTAAGTCTCCTACATTGGCAAGTGGGTTCTTTACCACCAGTGCCACCTGGGAAGTCCCTCTTATGTGGACACCAGGCTTTAATTACTTAACGTGCTCAAAACTCTATTGTGTATACAGCATGATAGCCAGAGACTTTCAGGGGATACCTGCTGCTGCTGCTGCTAAGTCGCATCAGTTGTGTCCAACTCTGTGTGACCCCATAGACAGCAGCCCACCAGGCTCCCCCATCCCTGGGATTCTCCAGGCAAGAACACTGGAGTGGGTTGCCATTTCCTTCTCCAATGCATGCAAGTGAAAAGTGAAAGTGAAGTCGCTCAGTCGTGTTCGACTCTTATAGTGACCCCATGGACTGCAGCCCACCAGGCTCCTCCGTCCATGGGATTTTCCAGGCAAGAGTGCTGGAGTGGGGTGCCATAGATCCCTCCATAATGAGTGAAATAAGGACGGCTTAGGAGAGCTACATGAAGGGTACTTAAGGGTGTCAGGATCCCACTCCATGTGTAGCGCATGGACTGTTATCCCAACAGTAGGCATGAATTAGAAAACATGGATGAAATTTGATAAATTAGAAAAAAATGGGTGAAATTTGTTTCTAACCAGGAAGAAGAAGTTATTTGTAGCATTGCAAACTACTCTTGAGGTGCTCCCAAAATGAGTTTAAATTTACTAGCACAGATTATCATGGATAATCACGTAGGCTTTGATTAGTCTTGGCAGGACTAGGAGTAATATGTGTTATAACTAACACTCCTGTTGCACCTGTATAAATACCACTAGTTAGGTGGGAAAGTCTGTGACTGGAATTAGGGAAAACTCAACCTATTTCTCTAGAACAGACCCAGCTCTATTAGGGGTCTTGTTTTTGTGGCTTGGATGCCATAATCTAGTTTCCTGACATCTCAGTAACTTATAATAAATAATAATCACCCTGGTTCTGGGAAATGTCGGTATTTAAGTTAGTCTATGTGACCTGCCCATTGGAGAAGGAAATGGCCACCCACTCCAGTTTTCTTGCCTGGAGAATCCCAGGGACAGAGGAGCCTGGTGGGCTGCCGTCTATGGGGTCGCACAGAGTCGGGCATGACTGAAGCAACTTAGCAGCAGCAGCAGCAGCATGTGACCTGCCCTGAACCTTAGATGCTATTGGACAAACATTGTAGCATCAGATGATTCAATAGCCCCTTCTACATCAAAAGGAGTGTTAGGAATGGCCCTATTCTATGAAAGAAATACATACATAGAATCCTTCTATACCCATTTTTTATTAGTAACTATTTCTACTTCCTTTATGAGGAGTAAATAGTTATTCTTTGAAATCAATTATCTACCTCTCAATATAAAGAATTTTTACTCCTTTAAAACTCTGTCTATAATAAGAAATATGTTTACATTGTGACTCAGTATATGTATGTATATGTATAAAACTGAAAAGGAATTTTTAAAAATGATGCTCACCTTTACTATGCTTGATGGATTATATTTTCTATTTTATTTTAAATTATATTTTATTTATTTTAAAGATGCTGGAGGCAACACATAAAATTGATACCCTCTAATGAGTTGCATCACAACATTTGAACTACAATATGTTACCACATGGGGTATTTTACCCGTGCATATTCAGTTGTGCAAAAAGTTTTACTTTTTGAAGACTTTTCTACAGATTCTGTATGTCTTACTGCTGCTTATCATGATAGCAGAGCATATAATCAAGGAATCCCAATTCTCATATATTTCAGATTTAGAATGAGTTACATCTTTCTAACTAGGAAAACACCTAGGTTGTAGGTATTCTTACAGAGCATCATGGCAGATGTTTGTAGGCAGGGCATTTATAGGATAAGAATAGGAAAATAATAAAGATATAATCAGAAAAGGGGTAGTTCACAGTGACCAAAGCTGCAGAGAAGATGAATATAGGGAGGGTAAATTTTTTAAATGATTATTGGCTATTGCCACCTTTAATAATCCAACTTCAGATTAGCAGTGGAGCGGGAGATGGATTACAGCAGGATGGACAGAGAGGGGGAAGTATATGAAAGCAGTAATGTTAAAGGTTAGTAAAATTAAAGGCACAGGATGAGGAAGTCTAAGGATTAGACATTTTTCTCAGTAAAAAAAAAAAGGGGCGGGGTTTCTTGTTTGTTTGCTTCTTTTTTTTAGGATGCTGTTGTCCAAAGAAATGCAGCCAACAGGGAGCGTGTCACTGAAGATACAAGCCAGACATGAGATAATTTATGGGCAAAGGATTCAGAAAACTCGGAAAGGAAGGTGTTAGCATTGACTGTTTCCAGGAAGGGGGATAGTTTCCCCCAACGACTAGGGTGAAGAAATTTGTGAACTTTTCACTTCACTAAAGTGAAGAAATTTCTTTTGAAAGATAGAGATGAAAGATAAGTAAGCTATTAATTTCTTTCATTTACAAATTATTTTCCCACTTATTAGCTCATGGAAAACTAGTACTTATTGGGCGTACAGTTGCAGTTTTGCAAGATGAAAACTTTCTAGAGATCCACTGCACAACAATGTGAATGTGCAGAAACATAAAGATGGTGAATTTAATGCCATGAATTTTTTATCTTAATAAAATAATTTAAAATAAAATAAGCAAAAAATAAAACAGATAAAAGTCTTTGCTATGCATTGAAATAATAGCCACATTTTAATGGAATCACCAAGCTCACAGGACAGCCTGCTGATCAGCTATACTGACGATATCATTCAATAGGCCGTTAGGAGCAGGATGTAGCCTAGCTTCCTAAACACCTTAGGAAAATAGCTGTGTCAGAAAGAGATATAACCTAGGAAAGTGCAGAGTCTTTCAATCTCAAGGATCTTTTTGGAGCCTGGGAAATATCAGAATATGATCTCCAAAGTGAAAGTATGAAACATAAATTGCTCTTCCACTCCCCACTGCCATGAATATGAAGAAGTGTAAGACCTGAAAGGCCTTTATGAAGGATTTGGATTTTGAAAGCAGTGTACATCACAACTGTGATGTGTGTGTGTGTGTGTGAGTGTGTCAGTGGGGTGGGGGGTAAGCAAAAAGCTTGTTCAAGTTTTCCCATAACATCGTATGGAAAAACCCAATCAAACATTTTGGCCAACCCAATATATACTCTCTATATACACGCACGCACACACACACACACACACACACACACACATATGTATAATATTAAACATATTTTATACATTACATACATAAATATGTGCGTGTATTTCTCTTTCCCAGATAAGTCATAAAGCTGCCAGCTTTAATCGGCTCTGGGCATGAGAAGTCTTTGCAGCTGGTTCAGTGTAAGCATTTTCCGAATCGATGGCTACATACCAGATGCTAACAGCAGTGCCGTCAACAGGGCACATCTGAAACAGCAATTCTGATTTGAGTCAGTGCCTCATTAATTTCAGAAAAAATTCCTTTTTATTCTCTAAGACCAAAAATCAAGTTGAATGGGAACATGCTAGGAAACACCATTTCTGCTTATTTCAAGTGTTTAAAGATGACATTAACATCTGTAATCACCCAGAAAGTTTATATTACACTTAGTTAACTCTTTTGATAGGGCAGGCTGGTTATTAATGCTTCCTCTTGGCAGTTTCAGCAAAATAACCTTTACTTCAGAAGTTAGTGAGCCAATGTAAGTATTCTACTACTTGCCAACTGTTTCTATGTTAAGATCTACATTCATAAATGGGGAAATAACCAGGGTATGTTTGCGGAGTCACTGTGTCCACTAAGACAGCCTCAAACCAAAACTCCATTTGTCACCTGAGCACCATAAGCCCCAACTGTACTTGGTAGAATGCAGTGCTATTTAGACAGCCTCAGCATCCAAACAGAGCCAGTAGTTCTTGAAAAGTCTAGGTACACAACAATTTTAATAAACAGTCACAAGTTCTTTTAGTGAAGTACAGCCTAATTGGAGAAGGAAATGGCAACCCACTCCAGTACTCTTGCCTGGAGAATTCCATGGATGAAGGAGCCTGGTAGGCTACAGTCCACAGAGTTGCAAAGAGTCAGACATGACTGAGTGAATTCACTTTCTTTCTATAGTTCCTTTTGGAGAAGGAAATGACAACCCACTCCAGTGTTCTTGCCTGGAGAATGCCATGGACAGAGGGGCCTGGTGGGCTACAGTCTAGGGTTGCAGAGAGTCGGACACGACTAAGCTACTAACACACACACACACAGCCTAAATATCTACAAAACAAACTTTATGGTTCATCACAGCACTTTTCCTTTAACGTACTCTTAAATGTACTTTAATGAATTCCTGCAAATTACATGAGAAACCACCCCTCTCTCTGCTGAGATCATTCAAGTCAGGCTGCTCTTTTGGTACTGCAAGGAGATCCAACCAGTCCATTCTGAAGGAGATCAGCCCTGGGATTTCTTTGGAAGGAATGTTGCTAAAGCTGAAACTCCAGTACTTTGGCCACCTCATGTGAAAAGTTGACTCACTGGAAAAGACTCTGATGCTGGGAGGGACTGGGGGCAGGAGGAAAAGGGGGCGACAGAGGATGAGACGGCTGGATGGCATCACTGACTCGATGGACGCGAGTCTGAGTGAACTCTGGGAGTTGGTGATGGACAGGGAGGCCTGGTGTGCTGCGATTCATGGGGTTGCAAAGAGTCAGACATGACTGAGCGACTGAACTGAACTGAGAGTACTATAGAAGATTTGGGACAGTTGCTTTTCTATTTCAGTTTGAGGATGCCTGTTGACCCAGTAGCTATTGCCAAAGTTTTCTGCAGGTAAAACCTTTCTGATGACTACTTCTACCCTGCTGCCTACTGTGATAACCACACCTATCTTAGCCCTGGTGATTAAGAGTTTCTATTCAGCCTTTGCCACCATCATCTGCATTGAAAGCAATAAGCACATTTCAGTAGCAACATTTTCTAAGTTCATCCCTCAGAAAAGGGAGGGGAGAGCTTCCTCTACTTTTGACAAGTAAAAGTGCACTGAAGCTTGGGCTCAGGGTGCTATATACAATGTGTGTATGTGCTAAGTTGCTTCAGTTGTGTCTGACTCTTTGCAACCCCATGTACTACAGCCTGCCAGGCTCCTCTGTCCATGGGATTCTCCAGGCAAGAACAATGGAGTGGGTTGCCATGCCCTCCTCCAGGGGATCTTCTTGACCCAGGGATTGAACCCTCAACTCATGTCTCCTGGACTGGCAGGTGGGTTTTTTACCACTAGTGCCACCTCTAAGGAGATGGAACTGGGGACTTACTATTTAATGGGTATAGTGTATCAGACTGGCAAGATGAAAAAGTCCTGGAGATTGGTTGCACACAATGTGAATACATTTAACATTACTGAAGTATAAACTTAGAAATGATTAAGACAGTAAATTTTTATGTTACATGTATTTTACCACAGTTAAAAAGAAAAAGCTCCCTGCCTTAGATGAGATCCAGGTATGAGGTCATGACACTGTTATAGCCATAACCGCATCTTGTCAACAGAGTGCATGACTGGAGACCGGTTTTCTGTTAAAGAAAAATCCCATGTCCCACGATTGTGCTTCTGGCAGAAAAGCAGAACAGTAGGCAGAATGCTTCTGTCTCTTTGGCCTTAAATGGTTCTTTCTGATAGCCACATCCTCAAACTAGCCTCTAGACATTATTGCAGGGAGTATAGGAAGATTCACCAGAAGGAGTTCAAAGGGATGGCAAGTGCCAATCCACCCTATTCACTACAGAAAAACGTTTTTCTACAAAGAGAAAAATATCTGAAGTACATTTTCATGGCTTCTGCTTCTAGTAAGAATAAATAAAATGTGTTTCCTAATTGTCCTGCTTCCCCTGAAATCTGTATTGACAAATAAGGGAGGGGGGCAGAAAATGGAAACAAAAAACTCCCACACACTGAATTTCAATAAAACAAGAAAATATAGAGGACCCCAAATTACAGATTACAAATAGGAGGTGTTGCCATCAATTCAGTTCAGTCGTTCAGTTGTGTCCGACTTTTTGCGACACCATGAATTACAGTGCAGCAGGCCTCCCTGTCCATCACCAACCAGAGTTTACCCAAACTCATGTTCATCGAGTCGGTGATGCCATCCAGCCATTTTATCCTCTGTCATCCCCTTCTCCTGCCCCCAATCCCTCCCAGCATCAGGGTCTTTTCCAATGAGTCAACTCTTCGCATGAGGTGGCCAAAGTATTGGAGTTTCAGCTTCAGCATCAGTCCTTCCAATGAACACCCAGGACTGATCTCCTTTAGGATGGACTGGTTGGATCTCCTTGCAGTCCAAGGGACTCTCAAGAGTCTTCTCCAACACCACAGTTCAAAAGCATCAATTCTTAGGGGCTCAGCTTTCTTCACAGTCCAACTCTCACATCCATGCATGACCACTGGAAAACCCATAGCCTTGACTAGACGGACCTTAGTCGGCAAAGCAATGTCTTTGCTTTTGAATATGCTATCTAGGTTGGTCATAACTTTCCTTCCAAGGAGTAAGCGTCTTTTAATTTCATGGCTGCAGTCACCATCTGCAGTGATTTTGGAGCCCCCAAAAATAAAGTCTGACACTGTTTCATTTCAAGCTGGTTTTAGAAAAGGCAGAGGAACCAGAGATCAAATTGCCAACATCCGCTGGATCATCAAAAAAGCAAGAGAGTTCCAGAAAAACATCTATTTCTGCTTTATTGCCTATGCCAAAGCCTTGGACGGAGTGGGTCACAATAAACTGTGGAAAATTCTGAAATAGATGGGAATACCAGACCACCTGACCTGCTCTTGAGAAACCTATATGCGGGTCAAGAAGCAACATTTAGAACTTGACATGGAACAACAGACTGGTTCCAAATAGGAAAAGGAGTACATCAAGGCTGTATATTGTCACCCTGCTTATTTAACTTATATGCAGAGTACATCATGAGAAACACTGGACTGGAAGAAACACAAGCTGGAATCAAGATTGCTGGGAGAAGTATCAGTAACCTCAGATATGCAGATGACACCACCCTTATGGCAGAAAGCGAAGAGGAACTAAAAAGCCTCTTGATGAAAGTGAAAGAGGAGAGTGAAAACGTTGGCTTAAAGCTCAACATTCAGAAAACGAAGATCATGGCATCCGATCCCATCACTTCATGGGAAATAGATGGGGAAACAGTGGTGTTGCCATAACCAGAGGCATGAAAATGACAAGATGAAAGAATAGAGTGCTGGATGCTAATGGGAGCAAATTCCAGAGATCTCTAGAAAATATCACTCCCAGAAGGAGACAGCTTCATCATGAGAGAGAGCTGCAGAGATCTGGACTGTGTAAACAGAGCTGAATTAGGACTGAATGTCCTCACTCAAGGCTGAATAAGACTCACAGTCAGCCAAACACTGAGGAGAGAGGCTGAGAAAGCAAAAGGTGAGGGCTGTAGCCAAGGGAGCCCACAGTGGCAGACCTTTAAAAGATCTAGCAAAGCACAGTTCTGATAGATGCACACTCATTACCTTGGGAGGCAAGCTGATAACTTTTGATGATGCTCAAGAGGAGGCCTCTCAGGTAGGGAGAGGGGAGATGGGGGAAAAGCCCTCCTGAATCGAATATGACTCTGGCTGTCAGAGGAAGTGGCACAGATTAAAAAGAAACAGTCTATCACTCTAGCACAGTGATTTTCAACCCAGCCCAATTTTGTCCTCTAGAGGATATCAGTCAACGGCAGGAGACATTTCGCTGGTCACACTGGAGAGAGCATCATACAATGAACAGAACGGCCTCCATGATAAAGAACCGCCCAGTGCTAAATGTCAGTGCTACTAAGGGTGAGAAACTCTGGTCTAGTAGCAGAAAAGAGAGCCTCTAAGCTGTGAGTTTTAAAAGCTACCTTGGCTCATATCTTCCTCCACTGGAAGCTTCTGCCAATGGCCCAAGAAAATCAAATAATTTCCTATAACTTGAAAAAATAATAAGCACAGAATCATATGAAGAGGCCACAAAGGAAACTGAAAAAGTGAGGCTCAGTGTTTCCATTTTCAGTTCAGTTCAGTCGCTCAGTCGTGTCTGACTCTTTACAGCTCCATGGACTGCAGCACACCAGGCTTCCCCGTCCATCACCAACTCCTGGAGCTTACTCAAACTCATGTCCATTGAATCAGTGATGCCATCCAACCGTCTCATCCTCTGTCGTCCCCTTCTCCTCCCTCCTTCAATCTTTCCCAGCATCAGGGTCTTTTCAAATCAGTCAGTTCTTTGCATCAGGTGGCCAAAGTATTGGAGTTGAGCCTCAGCATCAGTTTCCATTTCAGATAATGACATGAAAGATAATAACATTGGACTCCAGCTTACAGAAATATTGAAAACTCATAGAAGACTACAGAATATAAGTACAATAAGTAAAGTGAGAGATGGACACAGAAAGGGGGAGGAAAATTAGAATCTGAAAATTTGAAGTAAATCTGGAGACTGTAGGTGACTTTGAAAATGCAAGAACTGATGAAACCACTAGAACAAAAATGAAAACTTCCTAAGATTTATAACTACATATTTCTTAAAAGCCAACAGATCACACAGTGAAAAAGCTTTATAGATAGAAAAATTATTATAAAAGCTAAGACCAAATATATAAGTATAACTAGGCAATTCCCCCCTCCTTTTAAGATTGAAAGACAGATCTATAAAACTGATTCAGAAAAGTTAAACAGAAAAAATTCAGAAAGGTAAAACAGGCAAATAAAAGCAAATTAGGAGGTAAGATATGCTGTTATATGAGGAAAGTTTTACAAGACTCTAGAGGACACAAGGTAGATCCAAGTAAAAACATAATATGGAAAACATGTTCTTTAGTAGAAAGTTTTCATATTTTCAATATGTAATTTTCTCTAATTTATGAATTCAGTGCAACTTCAGTTAAATTGCAAATGTTTAGAATCCAATAAGTTAATCCCAAGGTTATTGTGTAAGAATAAACTAAGTAAAGAAATCTAGAAAAAAAAAAAGTGCAGTCAGAACTGATTAGACCTGTTAATCATTAAAAGAAAAAAAATGTAATGTTCAAATAAATAAAATAGAAACATGTTAGGGCAGGAACAGGTAAACAGACCAATCACACAAAATAGAAAAATCCAGAAATAGACTCAAATACATACAAGTGTTTAGGATATGTCAAAGGCAGTATTTTTAATTAAAGGAAAATGAAATTCTCTGTCATGTGCAACTCTTTGTGATCCCATGGACTACAGTCCATGGAATTCTCCAGGCCCAGAATACTGGACTGGGCAGCCTATCTATTCTCCAGGGGATCTTCCCATACCAGGGATCAAACCCAGGTTTGATCTTGCAGGCAGATTCTTTGCAGGCAGGTTCTTTACCAGCTGAGCCACAAGGAAAGCCCAAGGATACTGGAGTGGGTAGCCTATCCCTTCTCCAGAGGATCTTCCCAACTCAGGAGTTGTACCAGGGTCTCCTGCATTGCAGGCAGATTCTTTACCAATTGAGCTATCAAGGAAGTCCTTTCAATTAAAAGGATAGACTTTAAAATGAGATCTTAAAGTTATCTCAAGAAAAAAAAACTATAACTATGCAAGTGATGAATATTAATTAGACTTATTGTGATTATCATCTTGAAATGGATACAAATACTGAATCATTATGTTGTATACCTGAAGCTAATATAAAGCTATATGTCAATTATATTTCAACTTGAAAAATTAATGAAATAAAGAGACATAGTATTGGAACAATTAGATAGCCATCTGACAAAAGATAAAGTTGAATCCTTTATTCATAGGGTTCTATGGAATTAATTATGAATGGACTTTAAATGTTAAATATAAAACTTTAGAGTTTCCTATTTAGGAGAGGAGAGGAAGAGTCGGGAAGGGAAGGGAGGAGAGGAATATGGTCAGTTTGTCTTCAGTGATACAGGAAGATTTTTAAATGCGATTTCATCCCTCTTACTGTCTTGCTGGGGTTTCTCCCTTGCCCTTGAAGGTGGAGTATCTTTTTTTGGTGGGATCAACATTCTCCTGTCAATGGTTGTTCACCAGCGAGTTGTAATTTTGGAGTTCTCCAAGGAGAAGATGAACGCACCTCCTTCTACTCTGCCATCTTGCCAATTTGCCTATAAATCCCTCATTTCTGACCTGAAGGCTGTCCTCAAAGCTACTCACTAGTCACAATGTCTTCTGCCAGCCCGCATGCTCTCCTCTCCCTGCAGAAGAGTCTGAAATGCAATACTTGGGAACAATCTAAAAAATGACAGAGTTATCTCTGTTCGTTCCCAAAGCAAACCATTCAATATCACAGTAATCCAAGTCTGTGTCCCAACCACTAATGCTGAAGAAGCTGAAATTGAATGGCTCTATGAAGGCCTACAAAACCTTCCAGAACTAGCACCCCCAAAATATGTTCTTTTTGTTATAGGGGACTGGAATGCAAAAGTAGGAAGTCAAGAAACACCTGGAGTAACAGGCAAATTTGGCCTTGGAATGTGGAATGAAGCAGGGCAAAGACTAATAGAGTTTTGCCAAGAAAATGCACTGGTCATAGCAAACACCCTCTTCCAACAACACAAGAGAAGACCCTACACATGGACATCACCAGATAGTCAATGCCAAAATCAGATTGATTATATTCTTTGCAGTCGAAGATGGAAAAGCTCTATACAGTCAGCAAAAACAAGGGAGCTGACTGCGGCTTAGATCATGAACTCCTTATTGCCAAATTCAGACTTAAATTGAAGAAAGTAGGGAAAACCACTAGACCATTCAGGTATGACCTAAATCAAATCCCTTATGACTATACAGTGGAAGTGGAAAATAGATTTAAGGGACTAGACCTGATAGACAGAGTGCCTAAAGAACTATGGACAGAGGTTTGTGACATTTTACAGAAGGCAGTGACCAAGAAAATCCCCAAGAAAAAGAAATGCAAAAAGGCAAAATGGTTGTCTGAAGAAGCCTTACAAATAGGTGAGAAAAGACGAGAGGCAAAAAGCAAAGGAGAAAAGGAAAGATATACTCATTTGAATGCAGAGTTCCAAAGAATAGCAAGGAGAGATAAGAAAGCCTTCCTCAGTGATCAATGTAGAGAAATAGAGGAAAACAATAGAATGGGAAAGACTAGAGATCTCTTCAAGAAAATCTGAGATACAAAGGGAACATTTCATGCAAAGATGGGCTCGATAAAGGACAGAAATGGTATGGACCTAAGAGAAGCAGAAGATACTAAGAAGAGGAGGCAAGATTACACAGAAGGACTATAAAAACAAGATGTTCATGACCCAGATAACCATGATGGTGTGACCACTCACATAGAGTCACACATCCTGAAATGTGAAATCAAGTGGGCCTTAGGAAGTGTCACTGTGAACAAAGCTAGTGGAGGTGATGAAATTCCAGTCGAGCTATTTCAAATCCTAAAAGCTGATGCTGTGGAAGTGTTGCGTTCAATATGCCAGCAAATTTGGAAAACTCAGTAGTGGCCACAGGACTGGAAGAGGTCAGTTTTCATTCCAATCCCAAGAAGGGCAATGCCAAAGAATGCTCAAACTATGGCACGATTTCACTCATCTCACACACTAGTAAAGTAATGCTCAAAATTCTCCAATCCAGGCTTCAACAGTATGTGACCTGAGAACTTCCAGATGTTCAAGCTGGATTTAGAAAAAGCAGAGGAACCAGAGATCAAATCATCAACATCCCTTGTATCAGAGAAAAAGCAAGAGAATTCCAGAAAAACATCTCCTTCTGCTTTATTCACTATGCCAAAGCTTTTGATTGTGTGGATCACAACAAACTGGAAAATTCTGAAAGAGATGGGAATACCAGACCACCTGACCTGCCTCTTGAGAAATCTGTATGAAGGTCAAGAAACAACAGCTAGAACTGGACATAGAACAATGAACTGGTTCCAAATTGGGAAAGGAGTATGTCAAGGCTGTATATTATCACCATTCTTATCTAACTTATATGCAGAGTATATCATGTGAAATGCCAGGTTGGATGAAGCACAAGCTGGAGTCAAGATTCCTTGGAGAAATATCAGTAATCTCAGATATGCAAATGACACCATCCTTATGGCAGAAATCGAAGAGGAACTAAAGAGCCTCTTGATGAAAGTGAAAGAAAAGAGCGAAAAAGTTGGCTGAAAACTCAGCATTTAAAAAACAAAGATAATGGCATCTGGTCCCATCACTTCATGGCAAATAGATGGGGAAATAATGGAAACAGTAAGAGACTTTATTTTCTTGGGCTCCAAAATCACTGCAGATGCTGACTGCAGCCATGAAATTAAAAGACATTTGCTCTTTTAATTGGAAGAAAAAGTATGACCAACCTAGACAGCATATTCAAAAGCAGAGACATTCCTTTGCCGACAAAGGTCCATCTAGTCAAAGCTATGGTTTTTCCAGTAGTCATGTATGGACATGAGAGTTGGACCATATAGGAAGCTGAGTGCCAAAGAACCGATGCTTTTGAACTGTGGTGTTGGAGAAGACTCTTGAGAGTCCCTTGGACTGCAAGGAGATCAAACCAGTCAATCCTAAAGGAAATTGGTCCTGAATATTCATTGGAAGGACTGATGTTCAAGCTGAAGGTACAATACTTTAGCCTCCTTATGTGAAGAAATGACACTTTGGAAAAGACCCTGATGATGGGAAAGATTGAAGGCAGGAGGAGAAGGAGATGACAGAAGGTAAGATGGCTGGTTGGCATCACCCACTCGATGGACACGTGGTTGAGCAAGCTACAGAAGTTGGTGATGGACAGGGAAGCCTGGCATGCTGCAGTCCATGGGGTTGCAAAGAGTCGGACATGACTGAGTGACTAAACTGACTGACTGATCCGTGATGAGCATAGGATGGAAAATTCCTCAACAGGGTGTCCTTGGTGGTCCAGTTGTTAAAAGTCTGCCTGCCAATGCATGGGACATGGATTCAATCCCTGGTTCAGGAAGACCCCACAGCTATGGAGTGGCTAAGCCAGTGGACCGCAACTTGTGAAGCCTGCATGCCTCGAGCCCACACTCTGCAACAGAAGAAGCCACCACAATGAGAAGCCCATGCATTGCAGTGAAGAGTAGCCCCCACCCACTGAAACTAGAGAAAGCCCGTGTGCAGCAATGAAGACCCAGTGCAGAGAAAAATAAATGATTACAGTAAATAAATCTTTTTTAAAAACCTCAATAAAATATTATCAAACCAAATCCAAAAATATTTTGGATGGAGTATACACCATGATTAAGTAAGATATTCAGGGATGCAAGGATGGTTTAATATCCACAAATCAATCCATGTGATTACCAAACTAACAAAACGAAGGATAAAAATCATAAGATTAACTCAATAGATTTGGGAAAAAACATGTGGCAAAATCAATTACAAAAACTTTCGGTGAAGTGGGTGTAGATAGAACCAACTTGAACATAACAAAGGACATATATGGCAAACCCTTACCTAACAACATAGCTAAACTATTTTGACTTTATATTATGTGCCATGGAAAGCCACTAAAATGTTTTAAACAGGAAGTGGCATCATCAGACATCAGGAAGTATCATCATTATCATATTTTTAAAAGAGCCTTCTGACTCCTCTGTACAGGATAGATAGGAGATATAAATGGAAACGGGGAGACTAGATAGGAGGCTATTCTGGTAATGCAGAGTGATGATGGCAGTTGCGTGGCTTCAGTGAAATGTAGTTTAAGAAGTAGGAGGGAGTAGTGTGGACCTCCATGGCGGCTCAGCAGTAAAGAATCCAACTGCAATGCAGGAGACTCAGGAGACTTGGGTTCAGTTCTTGGGTCAGGAAGATCTCCTGGAGAAGGGCATGACAACCCACTCCAGCATTTTTTGCCTGGAGAATTCTATGGACTGAGAAGCTTGGTGGGCTACAGTCCATAGGGTTACAAACAGCTGGACACAACTGAAGTGATTGAGCACACAGCCCACAAGGAGTAGGATCCCCAGAATTTATAGATTCATTTGATGTGAGGATGAGAGGAGAAGGAGATATTAAGAACTTGATTTTTCTTTCCACTTATCTTGCCTCAGGAATTTCAGCTGAAATTAGAAGATATGATTTAGAGATCCTTGGGAGCTCTTAGTTGTAAAATTTTATAATTTTGTTATCGTAAGCTTGTATATTAATAGCTTTGTTATTTATGGTTATTATTTTAAACTTACAATTTAGGGCCTGTTAAATATAATTATCAAAGTTTAAAATTATGAATTATAAATGTAACAATATGTATCAAAGATGTTATTTAATTCTTTAATAAATGAAAGATATTTTAATTGACTCAAAGAACATTTAAGAAATATCTACCTGAAAATTTAAAAAGAAATATTAGGATAAAATTGCTAGATTAGATACTAAACTGGTTAATACCTTCCAACGTGATTAACTGTTGTGGTGACCTATTCTACCAGACAGAAACCATTCATAAAATTTTTGCTCCTACAGAGTTGTAATATATCCCGGTCATTCAAACATAAAATTTAGCGCTACACTGAAGGACATCAAATCATCTCTTTTGCCTATTTTCAAATTTCATATAGTTTTTCTTTTAGGCACATTATGGTGTCCATAGTGGAAGATAGTGCAGTGAATCCGCCTGCCAGTGCAGGAGACTCAAGAGATGTGGATTCCATCCCTGGGTCCGAAAGTTCCGCTGGAGAACTAGTAGGAAGATTAGTGGAGAAAAGAGGCTGAATAACTTGGATTACGTGGAATAGCATCCATGCTTTTGAATACAGAGTCATGGGGTCAGCAGTCCTGACCTTTATCAAATGGCCAAAAAAAAGGTCTTAGGAATATTACATCATCTTCTGGCCATGAGTGAGACCTGCTTACATTTTATGATCCTTTCTTTCTGATAACCAAAAACTTATTTCTTCCAAGGGTGTTTTTCTTAAACCAGGCACCATCCTCCAAACAAAATTTATTCAACCCAAGGTTAACATGATTAGTCTTAAAGGTTAATACTTATTTCTTCCTATATGCTAGTTATATTCATTATAAGGGTAGGGAACACGGAGATCTATTTTAGTCTTAAGATATGATAAAGTTACATTCTTACATAGCAAGGACACAGTGATTTACTCTATTGCCTAGTATTGCTATATTCCAAATACATTGATTAATATATTCCCAGGTGCAATCATTGACTGGTAAGACTCTCATCCAAAGTGCTGTTTAAGATAGTGTCATGTGCCTAGTGGCCGATAATCCTGTCACAAGCTAGTCTGTCAGCAGAGAGGTTTGACCTGAGACATCCTTGTGGAATTAGCAGATTGTGCCTCTCAGGTTGGGAGGCTAACAGAGGCTTGAGGCCAAGGAATGGCAACCCACAGGAAATGGCAACCTGCTCTAGTATTCTTGCCCGGAAAATCCCATGGACAGAGGAGCCTGGCAGGCTACAGTCCATGGGGTCTCAAGAGTCGGACACGACTGAGCACACACTCACAACAAGTGGAATAAATGAAATTGCTCATTTCAGCATAATATAGATTTATAATAATTCTAATATATTCTAATTTCTGTCATATTTGGATCCTAGTGAAAGTGAAAGTCACTCAGTCGTGTCTGATTCTTTGCAACCCCATGGCCTGTATAGTCCACGGAATTCTCTAGACAGAATACTGGAGTGGGTAGCCTTTCACTTTTCCAGGGGCTTTTCCCAATTCAGGGATCAAACCCAGGTCTCCCGCATTGCAGGCAGATTCTTTACCAGCTGAGCCACAAGGAAAGCCTGAGAATACTGGAGTGGGATCTTAGTGAGGGATAAACAAATCATTAACATAAAAATAATACCAGATGGAAAGCAAGTTTTATATAGAATAATGTTAAAATACTTTCCTTAGATTTAAGTGCAAGTTTTCCATTCCTGGTTAGTCAGTAAAATTTTATTTTAAATTCAGAAGTCTTATTGTAAATATATAAAATCGAAATTGTAGTAGGAAAAAAAACACTCCTCTTAAAACTGAGAGCAAAACTAATAATGACCTACTGCAGCCAAAAATAAGATTTAAGGATATTTTCCTTAGTTGATTCACATGACCTTGGTTTGCCTAGTTGGCAGCTTCATAATTTGAACATGTCCTGCTGTGAACTGAAAAGCTGATCAGAATTTTTTGAAGAACAGGTTATCAGGATAGCAGTTTATAGCACCAGGTATAATTACATATAAACCTCTCATTCTTGTCATCTCATCTCATTCTTGTCACACTTAAGGACTGATTTTCTCTTCAGTGACTAATTATGAAGCCTATATAATTAAATGCTTTAATATTCATATTTATTTTAAACTTTTGTATTTTCTCAAAGCATACCTTTGTGGGCAGTAACTTGTGTCATTATTCATCTGACTTACCGGTGGGAAGTCTGAGCCATGAGAAGCAAGCATCATGCCAGGGTTTCCTCACTAAACAATTCAAAGAAGCTTAGAACGTGTATTCCCGGGGAGCTAAAGGAATCAAGCCATGAGTCAAATTCTAGTGGTGGCCTAGAATTTGAGTTCCTAAAGATATATTTGGAGGTCAAAAATTAAAATTCTGAGAAGAATAATTTTATAGAGGTATTCTAAGAATCCGATTTTTTAATAGGTGTTGCTCATGACTAATGAGGTGTTCTATTGTGAACTTGGATAAGGTAACTCCCCAAGGTGCTTTCATACAATAGGTGGGAAGGAGGCCATATCACTCTAGTATCAGACTTGGGAAATGGAAGTGGAATTACTCCCAGGGCTGGGATTTGTCTGTCATTTACTGCTGAGTAAGCTCAATGGTCCAATTCTCTTTCTCTTCCTGGTAAAACAAATACAAAAGGCAGAAGAAAATTAACTATTTCTTGCTGAATTTCGACAGTTCCGGATGTAATCCAAATGTTCAAATAATTTCATTGGCTTGTGGCATACATATTGGTTGTCCTCAAAAGTTAGTTGATTATAGTCAAAAGGCTCCCTCATTTTCTACCAGCCATGCAGGAAAAATAAAATAGTACCTTCTCATAAGTACTCAGAAGACGTGGGAACTTGGAGCAATTCTCTCCTGGGGTGAAGGCATTCATGTTGGTTTATACCTATCTCAAAACTAAAAAGTAGAGGTTTCAATCAAAAGCATTTGCCATTATCTAATGCATTCAAAGTTTCATTATGACACACCAAGGGGGCTTTAATGTCCGAGTGTATGGTCCTCGGTTTTTGTCTCATCAATTAAAATACCAAAGGTATTATTCATAAATAAAATTATTCAAAGCAACTTGCTTCAATGTCTTAGTTTTTTTGTTTTGTTTTGTTTTTTTAAGAATAAAGTTAGAATTCTATGTTGTATCTAAGGGGAAAAGCTCCAAAGGCAACTTCACTTTCTTTAGCAATATTCATAACTAGAAAGAATCTAATGCATACATCTAAATATGTCAACACCAAGATATGCGCTGGAGAAGGCAATGGCAACCCACTCCAGTACTCTTACCTGGAAGTCCCATGGATGGAGAAGCCTGGTAGGCTACAGGCCATGGGGTCACAAAGAGTCAGACACGACTGAGCGACTTCATTTTCACAATATGTATTGTTAGGACCAACTGAAGCCAGGACAGTCTCTAAGGGGCAGGCTAGGCCTGAGGAAAGCTGAGGCTCTGAGAACTCCTGCAGGCAGCGTAGCTAGACCAATCAGAAAAATCCCTGTAGCCCCCCGCCGGCGCCAGACCCGAGCCAATCCAGATAGGGATGCGAGGTTTAAAAGTCCCCTGTGCGTGGACGGTTTAACCAATCAGCTATGCTGTTACAGAAACAAAGAACTGTCTGTATAAAAGTATAGGTGATTCAGAGCTTGGGGCCCTTGTCGGATTCCACTGTGCTGGATGAAACCTGGGCCCTGGCTCGAGCTAGTAATAAACTCCTTTATGCTTTTGCATTGCTGTGGACATCTTATTCTCTCAGTTTTGGGGACTCGGACTCTGGGCATAACAGTATGCCTTTATTTTATAATTAAATATTTTAAATGGCAGAAAAGATAGAAATTTTATGTTCCCTATAACCAATATTCTTTACATGATATTTGAACCTCACTTTCATTGAAACAGTTTTGCTTCATGAAGTAATATACCACCAGAAATTTTCTAATGTTAGATCAACTTAATGAGCTAAAAATTATCATTAAAATGAACAGTGTATTAATTCACCTTATTTAAGATTTTTGTGTGCTTTTCTTCTACCCTTGAAAGTTTCCCCATGAGTTCAGACACTGTTGATGGGCACCTTTCACAGCTTAATCATATAGAGTAACCCCAAGCTAACAAAGTAGTGAAGGACGTCGAGGCTTCAGCTCACCAACGTCTCTAAAGGGCCGTTCACTGACTGCCTCCTGAGTGAGTCTACCTGGTTAATTTCTTCCTCAGTCCCTGCGAAAGAGTCAGCCTACGCATGAAACAACCTTAGTCATGCCCACATTCCCCTTTAATCATCCTCGATTTAGATCAGTGGGAGAAAAGTGAGGCTTCGGAAACAAAGGTTGTGCATGCTCAGTTTTAAGGTTCATCGTCTTTATTTACCTTCTAACAAAAGTAGGTCTTCATGTCCACTCTGCCTAGCTCAACAAAGGAAAAAATGCAAACTTGCTTGTAGTAAAAATTTTTTGGTGTGTCTAACATTAAAACATTTTTTGCTTTTAACCTTTGAATAAACCTTTGAATTAACCTTTGAATTAAATCCTTCTAAAAGGACTTGTTCCATTGCCTTCGTGTATCCCTGTGGTTCACTGCAATGTCCCGGAGGCTGTAATATGCAAATAAAGATGTCTTGGATCAAATTTGGTTCAGCAAATTGCCCACGACAGCTGTGAGGCTTTGGTCAATTAGTAGCTAAGAGGATATAGGATAGAGAAGAGCAGTCACTTTAGGAGAATTCACTGGAATAAGAGCACTTGTATGGCAGAGTTATTTCTTCCTAGGACTTGAGACCAGCATTTAATACATAATGAAATGAGGCTCTTAGAAATGCCCTTGAAGCCTGCCGTCCTCTCCTGCATGAGTGCTAAGTCGCTTCACTTGTGTCTGATTGCAGCCCGCCAGGCTCCACTATCCACGGGTTTCTCCAGGCAAGAATACTGGAGTGGGTCGCCACGCCCTCCTCCGGGGTCATCCTCTCTGACTAGGACACTAATAGTGACAATAGGGCTACTTTTTGCCACATGTGTCATTGTCATATGCGGATGTACTGCTTTCAGGAATAAAATGGGCGGTAATTAAGGTGATTGTTGGCTCATAACCTGAGAGTAATCTGAAACCGGCTGGGGAGGGCAGGGAGAGACCAAAGAAAGAGGCAGGCCTTCCAGACTGCTAGATAGCAGTTTTAATGAGCAAGGAAATTTCCATCAGAGGCTTGTCTTTGGTGGCTAACAAGATGAGGAGTGCACCCAGTGGCCAAATTTTAAGAGTTTCTAAAGAGGCCTTAGATGGGCTTGGTCACGTGTAGTATACAGATGATCTCAGCAATAGCTTCCTCTCTCAAGGCCACATCCTGGGAACAGATCCCACGGAGGGAACAGCAGGCAGAGCATGCATTCCAAGGACAGGGGCAGGAGTGAACAGCCTCCAATTGTGTGGGTCAGCTGTCGGTCACGTTCTCTTGATTACTCTTCAAATAGTGAAATGACAGTCCCTGAAGTGCTTTTGAAAAGGATGCTTCTCGTAAAAAAGAGTGGAAGGAAAAATGGACTTCAGTTCAGTTGCTCAGTTGTGTCCGACACTTTGTGACCCCATGAATCGCAGCATGCCAGGCCTCCCTGTCCATCACCAACTCCCGGAGTCCACCCAAACCCAGGTCCATCGAGTCAGTGATGCCATCCAAGTATCTCATCCTCTGTCATCCCCTTCTCCTCCTGCCCTCAATCTTTCCAAGCATCAGGCTCTTTTCAAAAGACTCAGCTCTTCGCATGAGGTGGCCAAAGTATTGGAGTTTCAGCTTCAACATCAGTCCTTCCAATGAACACCCAGGACTGATATCCTTTAGAATGGACTGGTTGGATCTCCTTGCAGTCCAAGGGACTCTCAAGAGTCTTCTCCAACACCACAGTTCAAAAGCATCAATTCTTCAGCGCTCAGCTTTCTGTATAGTCCAATTTTCACAACCATACCTGACCATTAGGAAAACCAAAGCTTTGACTAGACGGACCTTTGTTGGCAATGTCTCTGCTTTTTAATATGCTATCTAGGTTGGTCATAACTTTTCTTCTAAGGAGTAAGCGTTTTTTAATTCCATGGCTAGATTCACCATCTGCAGTGAGTTGGGAGCCCAGAAAAATTAAGTCAGCCACTGTTTCCACTATTTCCCCATTTATTTGCCATGAAGTGATGGGATCAGATGCCATGATCTTCATTTTTTGAATGTTGAGCTTTAAGCCAACTTTTTCACTCTCCACTTTCACTTTCATCAAAAGGCTCTTTAGTTCTTCGCTTTCTGCCATAAGGGTGGTATCATCTGCATATCTGAGGTTATTGATATTTCTCCCGGCGATCTTGATTCCAGCTTGTGCTTCTTCCAGTCCAGTGTTTCTCATGATGTACTCTGCATATAAGTTAAATAAGCATGGTGATAATATACAGCCTTGACATACTCCTTTTCCTATTTGGAACCAGTCTGTTGTTCCATGTCCAGTTCTAATTGTTGCTTCCTGACTTGCATACAGGTTTCTCAAGAGGCAGGACAGGTGGTCTGGTATTCCCATCTCTTTCAGAATTTTCCACAGTTTATTGTGATCCACTCAGTCAAAGGCTTTGGCATAGTCAATAAAGCAGAAATAGATGTTTTTCTGGAACTCTCTTGCTTTTTGGATGATCCAGTGGATGTTGGCAACTTGATCTCTGGTTCCTCTGCCTATTTTAAAACCAGCTTGAACATCAGGGAGTTCATGGTTCATGTATTGCTGAAGCCTGGCTTGGAGAATTTTGAGCATTACTTTACTAGCGTGTGAGATGAGTGCAATTGTGTGGTAGTTTGAGCATTCTTTGGCATTGCCTTTCTTTAAGATTGGAATGAAAACTGCACTTTTCCAGTCCTGCGGCCACTGCTGAGTTTTCCAAATTTGCTGGCATATTGAGTGCAGCACTTTCACAGCATCATCTTTCAGGATTTGAAATAGCGCCACTGGAATTCCATCACCTCCACTAGCTTTGTTTGTAGTGATGCTTCCTAAGGACCACTTGACTTCACATTCCAGGATGTCTGGCTCTAGGTGAGTGATCACACCATTGTGATTATCTGAGTCATGAAGATCTTTTTGTACATTTCTTCTGTGTATTCTTGCCACCTCTTCTTAATATCTTCAGCTTCTATTAGGTCCCTACCATTCCTGTCCTTTATCTTTGCATGAAATGTTCCCTTTGTATCTCAAATTTTCTTGAAGAGATCTCTAGTCTTTCCCATTCTATTGTTTTCCTCTATTTCTTTGCATTGATCGCTGAGGAAGCCTTTCTTATCTCTCCTTGCTATTTTTTGGAACTCTGCATTCAAATGAGTATATCTTTCCTTTTCTCCTTTGCTTTTAGCTCCCCATCTTTTCACAGCTATTTATAAGGCCTCCTCAGACAGCCATTTTGCTTTTGTGCATTTCTTTTTCTTGGGGATGGTCTTGATTCCTATCTCCTGAACAATGTCATGAACATCCATCCATAGTTCATCAGGCATTCTATCAGATCTAGTCCCTTAAATCTATTTCTCTACACTTCCACTGTATAGTCATAAGGGATTTGATTTAGGTCATACCTGAACGCTCTAGTGGTTTTCCCCACTTTCTTCAATTTCAGTTTCAATTTGGCAATAAGGAGTTCATGATCTGAGCCACAGTCAGCTCCTGGTCTTGTTTTTGCTGACTGTATAGAGCTTCTCCATCTTTGGCTGCAGAGAATATAATCAATCTGGTGATGATCAATCTGACCATCTAGTGATGTCCATGTGTATAGTCTTCTCTTGTGTTGTTGGAAGAGGGTGTTTGCTATGACCAGAGTGTTCTCTTGGCAAAACTCTATTAGTCTTTGCCCTGCTTCATTCTGTATTCTAAGGCCAAATTTTCCTGTCACTCCAGGTGTTTCTTGACTTCCTACTTTTGCATTCCAGTCCCATCTAATGAAAAGGACATCTTTTTTTGGGTGTTAGTTCTAAAAGGTCTTGTAGGTCTTCATAGAACTGTTCAACCTCAGCTTCTTCAGTGTTACTAATCAGGGCACAGACTTGGATTACCAAGATATTGAATGTTTTGTTTTGGAAATGAACAGAGATCATTCTGTCATTTTTGACATTGCATCCAAGTACTGTATTTTGGACTCTTTTGTTGACTATGATGGCTACTCCATTTCTTCTAAAGGATTCCTGGCCACAGTAGTAGATATAATGGTCATCTGAGTTAAATTCACCCATTCCAGTCCATTTTAGTTGGCTGATTTCTAGAATGTCGATGTTCACTCTTGTCATCTCCTGTTTGACCACTTCTAATTTGTCCTGATTCATGGACCCAACATTCCAGGTTCCTATGCAATATTGCTCTTTACAGCATCTACCTTTTAGGGTCAATGACCTCTAGATTACAGAAGAAACCTCCAAAATTAAGAACTATTGCCATTCCACTAAGATGACTTTACCCTATTC
Organism: Ovis aries; assembly: GCF_016772045.2. Taxonomy (NCBI): domain Eukaryota; kingdom Metazoa; phylum Chordata; class Mammalia; order Artiodactyla; family Bovidae; genus Ovis; species Ovis aries. Next base: position 4,759,249 of record NC_056059.1, read on the forward strand.
TGGACACCCACAGCATTCTTGGTGAGTTAAAACTTTCCCCCATTACCCAAGAAAGAAAGGGGAAGTGACACCAAGAAAAACAAAGGGAATGTTATCTTAAGTTCTCATTAGCCACTGGTCAGCTTTGTAAGCAAAGCTAAACCAGGAAACAGGAGCTATTTGCACAGTCCCTTCTTCCTCCTCACACCGCCTTCCACTGACTAACAATTCTGAAGTCCACTCTGCAAGCCCATTGACTGGGCATTCTTGACAAAAGGCCTGTTAGAATTCATTCTGCTCCTATAATGTGATATTTCCTATCACTGCAGGTTTGTTCCCCCATCTCTATCATTTGAACTTTATAAGCAACAGATAAGACCTGCATAAGACACTTTAGAGAAGTCTAGCAGAATAGAATTGTGTAGGCAAAGATTTTGAAGGATACCATCCCAACTACAGACAGGTACACTTTCTTCAGATATTCCCCACGGACCCAGAGCGATGGAGAGCTGTCTGTAACACGAGTACAACTGATAAGCTTACTTTTCAATTTCAATTATTTTTAGACTTCTCAAGCACTCCAAGGTTGTTATGGAGCTGCATACAGTATTCTCAAAGCACCTCTTTCTGTCAGTACGCAGTGACTCTGCACTTCATCTATCATCTGGAGAAGTCTCTCTTGGGGTCAGTTTTGCATGGTGCTTTTCATAATCTATAGAAGAATCTGTAAAGGTTTGAGGCCATTTTTTAACATGAAGTACGTCCTTCAAATGTCTTTTCCAGTGTACTGTTGGTTATGAAAACACTCATAATGTGTCCATTTTCAAGCCAATATGAATATTACCTCTCTGGCAGCTATTGAGTAAAGTCTCCTACGAATTGTATCTATCCTATGCAGCTATTTATCAACTTCCAATTATAAGTTAATAAATGACGGAGTGATCAGAATACTTAGCACTTCACAATGAATATAGCCCAATTGACATTCACCAATTAGGAACCCTTCCTTCAGCTCTACAATAGATTTATTTCTTGCAGAAATTTCCAACATGGAATTTAAACTTCCATGTCCTACTCATTACAAAAGCATTACTTCAGACTGCTAAAGCTCTTTCAAGAGTTCATAATGAATTTATTGTACGGTTGTACTGCCAAATGCAGAGAGCTAACTAATAGACCCAAATAGTGCCTTGATCAGTACCTAATTTATAGCTTTCCAAAAGGACAGTCTGTTCATAGGGGAAATGCGCTGAGGCTTCTGAAACACACAGGAGCCACTCGATCACTTGGCTACCTCTTCTACAAGGGAACACACTTTGTGACTTTCGAGATTACGCACACTCTTTTTTTGTGATTTGTCTTCCTTCATCTGCACCTGCACTTCTGTTGTGCTCGGATGCAGAGCCGACGGCTCTGACTCACATCATCAAGTACTCTGTGAGATCTGGAGTTCTCTTGTTTGCTTTCCTACTCAGTTTTGTCTGGCCTTAGTGACCTGGTTGTCGGGTAGCACTGCATTTATGGACTTTCATAATAGTCGGTATGACTGAAAGGATAACCCACTGAGGACTTTACGCTTTGCTGTTGTTCAGTCGCTAAGTTGTGTCCAACTCTTTCTGAATCCCATGGGCTGCAGTGCACCAGGCTTCCCTCTTGTTCATTGTCTCTTGGATTTTGTTCAAACTCATATCCATTGAGTCAGTGATGCGATCTAACCATCTCATCCTCTGTCTCCCACTTCTCCTCCTGCCCTCAGTCTAGGCTTGACTCTTACAGACTTTTTAAGGACTTGGACATTCTCTGATCATTGCTCATTATTCTCAAAGTTATCCAGTGAGGGGTATGACAGTGTCTGTAAGAACACTAACTTTCAAATCTATTTGGAAAATGATATTCGTCTATCACACATTTGGTGGCTACTTCTTATATTTAAACAACTATTTGTTGGGTGTTAGGGGTCTTATCATACTGTTGAAGATAGTTAAAGAGAGTATGATTCTTAGTTTACAAACTTGAGTGAGCAAAATTTTTTAAAGTTGTATTTCTTAATTTCTTATAAAGCTGGAAGAGAATTCAGCTTCAGTCATTACCATGTCCCCCTGGGCAAAGGTGTGGAAAGGTTCTAGAGTTTTATGTATACTCTAGAGTTTTATGTAAACATATGTATATGTTTTATTTCATAGCTCATCATAAGGTTCTATGGATCACTGTTGCTTATTTTTCTATACTGGTCACTGAAAAGACACCAAGGGTTATAACCTAAATTGACCAACAGGACTGGCCATTCTGATCCTGTGATGTCACTCTTGGCAAGGATACTTTAGCGAAGTGTTAGTCCCTCAAAACTGGCCTCTCAGTGTCCTGTGAGGCTATTCCTTCCAAGGGCTTGGTCAGGGAGCAAAGTGCAGCTCCCTTGGACCTCCATTCTTTCCCCAGTCAAAACGATGACTTTCTTTACTGTTCGCTCCTCCAGGGTAGTGGTCACTGGCTCAGGCTTTGGGAAAATGAGCCATAAAAGGAAGCATCAAGCAGACAGTTTGTGCTTTTTGCCTTATAACATCAATCTCAATCCCAGAAGGGGGAAGAGAGATGCCAGAATCCCCAGAAAGTGTTCCGATTTTTGTGCTGATATTCACCTTTTATTGCCCCAATTTAAATCAATGGAACAAAATGTAACAGTTTCTATGACAGAGGTTGTGCACGCCCCCATAGCCCTTAACATAATCTCTATGTCCAGGCAAATTTCTCACACTCAGCTGGTCTAAGCATGAGTCACTTCTGTGGCAAAGAAGATAGAACTAACCTGACTGGTTATCAATCAAAGTTCACTTCTGGAATTTAGAGGTCAGCCTTCCAAACTGAATAGCTACTACATAGCAGAGAAGGCAATGGCACCCCACTCCAGTACTCTTGCCTGGAAAATCCCATGGACGGAGGAGCCTGGTAGGCTGCAGTCCGTAGGGTCTCGAAAAGTCAGATACGACTGAACGACTTCCCTTGTACTTTTCCCTTTCATGCATTGGAGAAGGAAATGGCAACCCACTCCAGTGTTCTTGTCTGGAGAATCCCAGGGATGGGGGAGCCTGGTGGGCTGCCATCTATGGGGTTGCACAGAGTTGGACACAACTGAAGCGACTTAGCAGCAGCAGCAGCAGCAGAGGAGAGTTTAGGCAGAGTTTTAATGTGTCCATTACGTGGTATAACAGACTATCATTTTCATCCCCAAACCTCACATTATTTTCCGGTACTGAAAATACCAGAAAATGCTGCTGTTTAGTCACTAAGCCGTATCCAACTCTTTTGCAACTCCAGGGACTGCAGCCCACCAGGTTCATCTGACCATGGGATTTCCCAGGCAAGAATACTGAAGTAAATTGCCATTTCCTTCTCCAGGGGATCGTTCCAACCCAGGAATCAAATCTGCATCTCCTGCTTGGCATGTGGATTCTTTACCACTGAAGCAACCCAGTTTCTCTGGTGGCTCAGTTGGTAAAGAATCCGCCTGCCATGCAGGAGACCTGAGTTCGATCCCTGGGTTGGGAAGATTCCCTGGGGAAATAAAATGGCAGCTCACTCCAGTATTCTTGCCTGGACAGAAGAGCCTGGAGGGCTGCCGTCCATGGGGTCACAAAGAGTCAGACACAACTGAGCGACTAAGCACAGCACAAGCCACCTGGGAAGCTCCCTTCATATATAGAATACTTAAACACCAGTTTCAACTTTGGTGGCCACCCTCAGGAGCTAAATGAAGTGCAGGAGTCAGTAAATAAGGAAACCAAAGATTCACTTACTAACCACTCTGTTGCTGAGCAAGCATGTTTCTTTTATTTGCCATTCTCTGGGAACCCAGTATGTAACAAGTTCTGTGCTGGGCACAAAAAAATGCAAAGATAAAATAAACAGTCCCTGCCCTCAGTGAACCCAAACTTGCATCTTTCCCACTGATGGTCTTACATTTAGCATGTGTATTGAAGTTGAAAATATTTCCTACACATTTCTGTGTGTGTCTTGCAACTGAAGCAAAGAAAAACTTTAAAGAACAGTAAACTTAAGATTGCAGCTTCCCTCATAGCTCAGTGGTAAAGAATCCTCCTGCCAATGCAGGAGACATGGCTTTGATCCCTGGATAGGGAAAATCTCTCGGAAAAGGAAGGCCCATCCACTCTAGTATGGTTAGTCATTCAGTTGTGTCTCACTCTCTTTATGACCTTGTGGACTGTAGCCCACCAGGCTCCTTTGTCCATGGGATTCTCCAGGCACGGATACTGGAGTGGGTTACCATGCCCTTCTGCAGGGATCTTCCCAACCCAGGGGTTGAACTGCATTGCAGGCAGGTTCTTTCTTGACTGGCAAATTCCATGGACAGAGAAGTCTGGCAGGCTACCGTCCATGGGGTCTCAAAGAGTTGGACGTGACTTAGCGACTAAACAGCAACAAAACTTAAAAGGTAGGAAGGTATGTAAAACATTGCATGAACATCCATGATGTAACTTCTGACAAACGGAATCCCTTTATTCTCAACTCTTAAAACCCTAATACAAGTACAAAAGCTCTGGCCGCGTCTTGAAAAATTGAAATAGTCCTTCCTCAGTCCCCATCGTTGAGTCTTGCTAGGTATTTGCTTCTTTGGGCCACACAGACTTCCTTCAATTCTTTTTCTTCTGTTGCCTTGCCTTCCCACGCTCTCCAGTGTTTCAATTTGCCCTTTGTCCCAATTCTTGCTGTTCCATCCTCTTTGGTGACACCTTCTCCCTTCATCCCCAGCTTCCCCGGTTGGGTCTCTTATGCTGGCTTTGCACCCAGTTTTATCCGAGTGCACCTGAGCATCCCTCTATAAGTGCCCAACCTTAAGCTCATCTAATTGCAGGTCTTCAGTCTTCCCGTTTTCGGATAACTCCTAAATGAGTATCATATCCTGTCTTTTGCCTGCGATCCAGTTCCCTATTTTTTGAGTGCTGATTGGACATCTCCTGTGACAAGTCTCAGCATTAGCAGGACAACACCATAGCTGAAAAGCTGGTGCTGCCTCTTACCACTTGATAACTTTGAAGAACCTGAGCCACCTTCTAGGTCTCTGTATCCCTCCATTGTAGAATGAGGAGGTTGGGCCAGATGATCCCAAAAGTCTTGTGGCATTCTGAAGATTTCACGCTAATTTATTTCCATATCTGAATTGGTCTCCTTCTGTCTTCTCAAAGCACTGTTCTTATCCCACGTTCCAGTTTCCATTTCACTTTACATCGGACTTTTTTCTATCTTTGATAGCATCTTTCACCAACTTCTCTCTTCAGACCTTGTCTGCGTTTTTTATTCCGGGTGCTACTTTCCTCTGCCACTTCAGCTATGCCCTAGTTTAGCCTCCTTTCTCCTCCTAATCCAAAGTTTATGTATGCCTTTTCTAAAACAGTGTTTTTATCATGCTACTCCCTGGGTAAAATTTCACAATGCTTTTATTGTCAATGTCAACTTTCATCAAATCAGACTTAATAGGTAAAGAGAGTGTGTGCTTACCCCTTACAAGAGATACAGGAGCCTAGTTCAAGGAGCTCTCTGCAAGTGCAAGATTTCTCTTTAAATATTTTGTTTTGAAGTGGACTTTTCAGTTTGCTTCATAATATATCCATATAAAAGTCATGATGTTTGGGAATTGAGTAGAGGGTGGGGAGTGGGGGTTGGTGCTGAAGTGGTTAACTGTTTGGACCCCCAAACCTGCATTTGAATCCCACTCCGCTCCTTACCAGTTGAGTGACCTTGGAAAGATAAGAATCTCTGCTCCTTGATTATCTCCATCTACCAAACAGGAATAATAACAGTACATATAATATGATATTGTTATGAGAATTAACTAATGAATATAAAGTGCTCAGCATAACTCCTGGCCCAAAGTGAGGGGACTTAGTTACAATTTGCACTCCATACTCAACCACTTGGGGTTAAATATTGGTTGCAGCTGTTGCTAAATATGAGACCTTGGGCAAGTTGCTTAACCTTCCCGAGTTCCCTTGTGAGGAGGTAATGATAATTACTTACTTCATGAGGTTGCCATGAAGGATAGATAAACTAATCTGGGGTGGATTTATCATGAAACCACGCCTCTCATTTCCAAATGTTCCTTGTAAGATTCCAAAAGCTTGGCAGGGGAGTAAGGGAGGTGACTAGAAATCTGCTCATATGGGTATGCGTTTTTACAACATTTACAAAACAAGACGTTTTATAGTTGATTCAGATGGATGATTCTTTTCACTCCAGCTCCCTCCATCACAGTTTCTTTCTGGTTGGGTGAGGCTGGAGTGGCCCAAGGCATTTTGGGGGACATGCATAGCTATTGCTAGTTATCCCCAGTGTAGAAATTATATATATATATATAACTATATATCAAATTACATATAATTCAGGAATATAGCTGTCCCCACTTGTGCCGTGACAGAACCCTGCAGGGTCAGAGGTCGTAGTATGAGCATGTTCTATAGTGCCTGTTTCTGAAGTATGTGGATAATGGTGGATAAACCAGGTTTGAATGCCTAGCACCAGAAGCCAATCTGTGGAAATTTCTCTCCTCTCAGGAATATACTCCATAATGTATAGTATATAATTATAGAGATATTAAACTTTTATTTTTATTTTTGATGCCTTATTCAATAAAGCTCTAATATACCATTTTAATTGGAAGTTGTAAAGACATTTTGGAGTATTTCAATAAAGTAAGTGAAAAATTACAAACTTCTGATTTGGTAATATCTTTTATTATCTTTAAATTTACCTATTAAAGAACTAAATGAATATTCAGATAAAAATTAATGAAATATGACAAAAGAAAATATGATTCAACGACAGTGTTGCGTGTCGTGGTCTGCGTGTAGTGTTGGAAAACAATTTCCAGACTTGAGGCAGAATGAGAGGAGAATAGAATTTATTAGAGCAGAAGACGGAACAGTGGGCCGGCTCCAGGGAGAGCTGTTGCCTTTCGTGCGCTAGTAGCTAATTTTTATGCCTCAAGACAGAAAATTCCTGCTGTAAGAGTGGGCATAAGATGGTGAGTTAGGATGCTAAAGGTGGTGCGGGTGGGGAGGGTAATGAGATGGGTATTTAATCTAATATGCTGGGAGATGGTGAAGGACAGGGAAGACTGGCATGCTGCAGCTCATGGGGTCGCAAAAAACTACACAACTTAGTCGCTACACAACTTAGTGGCTTAACAATACCATAACAACATTTTCTCTAATATGGGGTCAGAGAACTGATCAGTTTAGATCCGGAAGTTCATGGTGACTGTCGCTATGGGGCTCCGTCAGTTCTGGAGATTTTTGTCCTATAACCTTGGTATAGGGCTCTACCCCTGTGACCTTGCTATAGAGTTCCACATTAAGTTGAGTGGTGAAATCTAAATTATTTTTATGTTGAGAATTAAATTGTAATAAACATTGCTATTAATTAAAAGGAAAATATAAGTTTGAATATAATAATAAATAGATCCTCGGATTGCTTAATAATCAAATTCATGTAGAGAAGTGAATTATATACAATATACACACTGAATGTGATGTGTGGGTCCAGTTGTGGATGTGACTAGGGATGAAAGTAAAGTCTGATGCTGTGAAGAACAATACTGCATAGGAACCTGGGATGTTAGATCCATGATTCAAGTAAATTGGAAGTGGTCAAACAGGAGATGCAAGAGTGAACATCAACATTTTAGGAATCAGTGAACTAAAATGGACCAGAATGGGTGAATTCAATTCAGGCAACCACTATATCTACTACTGTGGGCAAGAATCTCTTTGAAGAAATGAAATACCCCTCGTAGTCAATAAGATTCTGAAATGCAGTATTTGGGTGCAACCTCAAAAGTGACAGAATGATCTCTGTTCACTTCCAAGTCAACCATTCAATACAAGAGTAATCCAAGGCTGTGCCCCAACCCCTAATGCAGAAAATACTGAAGTTGAATGGTCCTATGAGGAACTATAAGACCTTCTAGAACTAGCACCAAAAAAAGATCCCCTTTTCCTCATAGGGGACTGGAATGCAAAAGTAGGAAGTCAAGAGATACCTGGAGTAACAGGCAAGTTTGGCCTTGGAATACAAAAATGAAGCAGGGCAAAGTCTAACAGAGTTTTATCAGGAGAACACACCAGTCATAGCAAACACTCTTTTCCAGCAGCACAAGAGATGACTCTATACATGGACATCACCAGATAGTCAATACCGAAATCAGATGGATTATATTCCTTGCAGCTGAAGATGGAGAAACTCTATACAGTCAGCAAAAACAAGACTGCAAGCTGACTGTGGCCAAATTCAGATTTAAACTGAAGAAAGTAGGGAAATCCACTAGACCATGCAGGTATGACCTAAATCAAATCCCTTATGATTTTACAGTGGAAATGACAAATAGATTCAAGAGATTAGATCTGATAGAGTGCCTGAAGAGCTATGAATGGCAGTTCTTAACATTGACGGGAGCTGGTGATCAAAACCATCCCCAAGAAAAAATGCAAAACGATTGTCTGAGGTGGCCTTACAAATAGCTGAGAAAAGAAGGCAAGCAAAAGGCAAAGGAGAAAAGGAAAGATATATCCATCTGAGTGCAGAGTTCCAAAGAATAGCAAGGAGAGATAAAGCCATCCTACATGATCAATGCAAAGAAATAGAGGAAAACAATAGAATGGGAAGGACTAGCGATCTCTTCAAGAAAATTAGAGATACCAAGGGAAGATTTCATGCAAAGATGGCCTCAATAAAGGACAGAAACAGTATGGACCTAACAGAAACAGAAGATATTAAGAAGAGGTGGCAAGAATACACAGAAGAACTATACAAAAAAGGTCTTTACACCCCAGATAACCACAATGAAGTGATCACTCACCTGGAGCCAGATCCTGGAGCCATCCTGGAGTGTGATGTTAAGTGGGCCTTAGGAAGCATCACTATGAACAAAGCTAGTAGAGGTGATGGAGTTCCAGTTGAGCTATTTCAAATCCTTAAAAAATGATGCTGTGAAAGTGCTGCACTCAATATGCCAGCAAATGTGGGCAACTCAGCAGTGGCCACAGGACTGGAAAAGGTCAGTTTTCATTCCAATCCCAAGGAAAAGGAATGCCAAAAATGTTCAAACTACCCCACATTTGCACTCATTCCATATGCTAGCAAAGTAATGCTCCATATTCTCTAAGCCAGGCTTCAACATTATGTGAATGGAGCACTTCCAGATGTTCAAGCTGGATTTAGAAAAAGCAGAGGAACCAGAGATCAAATTGCCAACATCTGTTGGATTGGAGAAAAAGCAAGGGAATTCCAGAAAAAACATCTACTTCTGCTTCATTGACAAAGCTAAAGCCTTTGACTGTGGGGATCACAATAAACTGTGGAAAATTCTTCAAGGGATTGGGAATACCAGACCACCTGACCCACCTCCTGAGAAACCTGTATGCAGGTCAAGAAGCAACAGTTAAAACCAGACACGGTAAAAAGGATTGGTTCCAAATTGGTAAAAGAGTACATCAAGGCTGTATATTGTCACCCTGCTTATTTAACTTCTATGCAGAGTACATCATGCAAAATGCCTGGCTGGATGATATTATAAGCAGGAATCAAGATTGTTGGGAGAAATATCAATAACCTCAGATATGCAGATGACACCACACTTACTGTAGAAAGCGAAAAGGAACAAAAGAGCCTTTTGATGAAAATGAAAAAGGAGAGTGAAAAATCTGGTGGAAAACTCAACATTCAAAAAACTAAGATCATAGCATCTGGTCCTACACTTCACAGCAAATAGATGGAGAAACAATGGAAACAGTGAAAAACTTTATTTTGGGGGGCTCCACAATCACTGCAGATGGTGACTGAGGCCATGAAATTAAAACATGTTTGCTCCTTGAAAGAAAAGCTATGACCAACCTAAACAGCATATTCAAAAGCAGAGACATCACTTTGCCAGCAAAAGTCCATACAGTCACCGCTATGGTTTTTCCCATAGTCATGTATGGATGTGAGATTTGGACCATAAAGAAGGCTGAGCTCAGAAGAATTGCTGCTTTTGAACTGTGGTGATGGAGAAGACTCTTGAGAGTCCCTTGGACAGCAAGGAGATCAAACCAGTCAATTGTAAAGGAAATCAACCCTGAATATTCACTGGAAGGATTAATGCTGAAGCTGAAGCTTCAATACTTTGGTCACCTGATGCAAAAAACTGACTCAGAAAAGACTCCGATGCTGGGAAAGACTGACAGCAGGAGGAGAAGGGGACGACAGAGGATGAGATGGTTGGATGGCCTCACTGACTTGAAGGACTCAAGTTTGAGCAAGCTCCGGGAGTTGGTGATGGACAGGGAAGTCTGGAGTGCAGCGTTCCACGGGGTCTCAAGGAGTCACACATGACTGAGCAAATGAACTGAACTGATTCACACTGGAAAAAGAGTTAAGTTACATATCTTGATTAAATATTAAATACTGACAGTAATATATATAAAATATACATATACATACATATATATATATAAAACACTCATAGTCACCATAACAACCAAAGTGAAAGTGAAGTTGCTCAGTCGTGTCCGACTCTTTGCGACCCTGTGGACTGTAGCCAACCAGACTTCTAAGTCCATGGGATTCTCCAGGCAAGAATACTGGAGTGGGTTACCATTTCCTTCTCCAAATACACCAATCAAAAGCTTGCTAATCATCAAGTTAATTAATGAGATCACTCTGTGCACACACGTCCATACAAATAGGACATGCTCACACACACACAAACAACTTTAAGTCCCCCCAACATCCTACAGTTTATAGTTTTTTAAAAGCAGGAATCTTTAGCAAACAAAAAGTCCAGAATATTTATATGATTTTATTAATAATAATTTGTGAAGCTGAAAACTAGCTTTTCCAAACTGTTGGTACTTAAAGCCAGCTTCAAGTAATCATGCTAGAGAAAAGTTTAAATTATCTTTCTCTTCTCTCTGTGGAAAACATCACTAATTCTTTGCTATAAGAAACAGCAATCAAAAAGAGTGCACCAAAATTGAGGCAACAAAATCACAGAAGTGTGTCTGGCATATTGTCTTTTTTACCTAGATTCTAGATTGTTTTTGGTTTCATTGAAAAATTTAGATTTGAAGTATAATTTTTATGACTGTACAATCCACTTATCTGTACTTTCAGCTATTCAAAGCTTGTGTGTGTGTGTGTGTGTGTGTGTGTGTGTGTGTGTGTGTGTGAAGTCGCTCAGTCGTGTTCGACTCTTTGCGACCTGGTGGACTGTAGCCCTCCAGGCTCCTCCGTCCATGGGATTCTCCAGGCAAGAATACTGGAGGGGGTTGCCATTTCCTTCTCCAGGGGATCTTCCCAACCCAGGGATCGAACCCAGGTCTGCTGCATTGCAGGCAGACACTTTATTCTCTGAGCCTTATAATTTATTATTTCTTTTTTATCTAAACAAATGTTCACTTCATACCTAATAATGTCTTTTAAAAAATTCATTTAGTTTTAATTGGAGGGTAATTGCTTTATAGTATGTGTTGGTTTCTGCCATCCATCAACATGAATCAGCCACAGGAGCGCATGTGTCCAAGGGCTTCCCTCGTGGCTCAGTCAGTACGGAATCAGCCTGCAAGGCCAGAGTCTGCCTGCAATCAGGAGATGCGGGTTCGATCCCTGCGTCGGGAAGATCCCCTGCAGAACAAAGGGCACCGCACTCCAGTACTCTTGCCTGGGAAATCCCACAGACAGAGAAGCCTGGTGGGCTACAGTCCATGGGGTCACAAAGAGTCAGACAGGACTTAGCAACTGAACCACCACCATACATATGTCCCCTCTCTCTAATTTTGTGTCTTAATTTTTTTTCCCCTGGAGGCACCCCCCAATTGCATATGAGTAAGACCCAAAAAAACCCAGTGCCCCCGCTGGTGCTTTGGCAGAAATAGACGGCAGGACCACAGGAAGCCCTCGGTCAACGGTCACTGCGTTTTCTCTCCTGCACGTTTCCAGTTTCTCAGTCTTGGTGACATCATTCACGAAAAGACAGGGGCATTCAGGTTTCTGACTGATTGTTTCATTTACCAAACTGAAGTTCCTCGGCTTAATAGTCAATGTCTTCATTTTCTGACTCTAGGCTGCCTTTATGCAAACATTTGCCGCTGTCCTCAAGCCGTACCCTTGGTTCTATTCTGCCTACATTCTCTTCATGACTGGCACGTTGCCTCTGCTATCATTGAGAAAAAAAAAACTAACATGAAAATGTGTTATGTATGTAATGTGTATTTCAGTGGAAAAATATTTACAAATCTCAAACATACTCACAAGTATGTAAATAAAAATAAATTAGGAAAAAAATGAACATGAAAATATGTTATGTATGTAATGTATATTTCAGTGGAAAAATATTTAGAAATCTCAAACATACTCACAAGTATGTAAATAAAAATAAAAGTTAATTTTTGTACAGAAAATGTGCAGTTATGTACAATTTGACTAATAACTACCTCTGAATGGTGAGTGATTATTATGTTACTCTTTATATATTCCTGTTTATTCCAAGTGTTCTACAATAAACATTTATTCAGAAAAAATACTTTAAATTAAATACGTCTATTTTTATGTATTTTATTTATCAGATGTATTTTATTTGGTAATTTTTAAAAAGAGAAAGTGCCTTGAATAAAATGTGCCCTTATTAAGACTTTTCAATGGTCCATTATTATGAAAGTTGTATTCTAATTGGAACTTAAAGACAGGAACCTGGCATTCCTGTGATCAGCTCCCAGAAATGGTATTAACTTATTCGGTAGCCTTAAGCTCTTCACTTAACCTTTTAGCTCACCCTTTGTAAAGAGAGGATAATAGCCTTTCTTGGGGAATTACGATGGCAAATTAGCTTAGGTTTGTAACGTGTTTTAAAGATAGGTACCTGAATTAAATTGCTTAATATTTTTTGCCATTATTTAATGAGGATGATAATTAACTGTCTTAAGTGTCTGTGTTCCTATGGTAAAAGAAAACAGAACTTTTTAATCATGTATAAAGTAAAAGCTTGAAATGGAGGTAAAATGACTCGGTGAATGAAAGCATGCATGTCTGAAAATAAAAGTCAGCTGAAAACATCAGAATCCTCACACAGTTGGTTCTCCTTAAAATTTTGTTTATGTATGTACTTCTGAGGCTGACTGGGAGTCAAGGAATCTTGGATGAGAGGAAAGACAATATTCTTTGTAACATTAATTAAAATATGAATAGGATGGGGGAAAACACAAGAAAATTGAGCAAGGATTTTCATGAAAGGCTCTTCCTTGTGAAGCAGCAAATTGACAGCATTGTATCACTGTAGTAAGCATGTTTATGCTGATCAAAAATAAAATTCTCCAAACCTGAATTAACTCAAACTTTTAGTTGGGAGTGATGGTACTAGGTAAAGAAGAAATTAATGGCCTAGATGGAAATATTGACGGAAGTAAAATGGTTTTGAAATCACTTCTAGATGTAAATGCCACCAATTATTATCTTTATAAATCATTTGCTCATAGCAAATCAAAATAGAGGGGAAAACATGTTTTTTACATCACCAAAAGTATAGGCAAAGAAAAAACAACATTATGAAATTGAGGGGGGAAGGAGTAGTATTTTCCCTAGGATGGAAGGGCCCTCTTAAATACTGACAAAAGGCCTGTTTAATTGTTTAAGAAAGTATATTATGTCTTTGATTTCTTTTGAGGAACACAGGTTTGAAATCGGTAGTGAACATGTGGTTTGTATTGAGTTCATGTCAATGCAATTTGTTCCAGGCCTTATAACTCCAACTGTCCCATTCCTATCAAGACCAGTCTATGAAGAAAAAAAAAAACCAGTCATGAAGCTTGATCTATCAGAAGGAGAATGTAGTACATAGGCTGTTACGTACTATGTAGTACCATGTAGTACATCCTATGTGGTACATAGGCTAGAGTAGATAGAATGTACCACAGCCTTGCCTTAATCCTCATCCCTCCTAGTGTCACAAGGGGATGCCCCCTGGTGCTGAGCTATTGCCAAGGAAGCACAGGAGCTGTCAAAAGCAATTTGATGAAGCAGGGTGTCACCTTCCAGATCCAAGCCCTGAGACTCAGCCAAAAACTGACCCAGCAGTTTCATACACTCTCACCTGCACCCAAGGAAACTTCTGCCCATTATAAAGGCTTAGCGAGAGTTTGTCTTGCAACTTCTGGCTCCAATTTTGTCCTTTTGAACATTAGCTTAAACCTTCCAGAATTTCCTTCCCAGTTTACTAAAACTTTCTTGACCTTACTTAATTTGCTTTGCCATTTTAATGGACAATGAGTGGAAACAACTGAGTGTCAGAAAGCATTATTCACATATTTGCTGAAGAAATTGTTTACATTGCTCTTTTAGATATGTACGAGAAGAACCAGTTTTTCAAAACTCATGGACCTGTAGCTTTCCTTATATGGTGAAATAAATGCCCATTTCTAAGGATCTCTGACTCTGTTTCAAGAACATGTATCAGATACTCTTTGTCTGATTTTCTCTGTCGGAAATGTCCCAATCACTAAAATAAAAGGAAAGTGTAAGTATGGGAGAAAAGGTTAACACCACTATTTTTTTACCATTCTTATTACTAAATGCCTTGTCTCTGGGAATATAGATTTGTGGCCAGTTAGTCAATATAGAGAGAGTCATTATTATATGATGAATATCAAATAATAGTAAAAGATTAAGTGTTATGAGATAATATTTGGATTCAGTATGATGTATATTTTAATAACCTGACAGCTTTTGCAGTTTGGCATTTATACTAAAGAGCTTGACCTTCTGAGATTTCTGTCTTATCTTTCTCAGAGTGTTTTTCATGTGTTTTGCATAAGCAAATGAATTTGAATAGAAAGTTAAAGTTGAATTAAACTCTGGAAATTCTCCACACACTTTTTAAAAAAATCATTAACTATCCTTACTAATAAAGTCCCTAAATAAGTTGATTGGGAAGTTGAGGAGTACAACAGCTACCAGAGAGAAGGCGTTAATATTAGCTGTTTCAGTTTAAGAGGAGGAAGCTTATTTTCACTGGTTCAAACATACAATCTTTCCCTCTACCATATTAATCCACTAAGTGTTATTATCATACATTCATATGCATAAGCCATTGGTCATAGATAATAAAAGGGCAAGGGAGTTGAAAGTCTGAAGCTTCTCATTTAACTTAGCTTCAAGAAACATCTTTTGAACCCAAATGTTAAGTATGGTGCCTTGTCTACCCTGAGCAGACTTGTCAAAGTGTTCACTAAGAGTTTGGAGGCCATATGTTTTCTTCTATTTGTTTTCTGCAAAAGGAGGATTAGCAAATGCTAATTTTATCCACATCTAAGTAAAGTGATCTTTCCAAGGGAAAATTGCACATTGTCTTACATTTTTCATTTTAGTTGTGCACTTACTTTGGTGGGTTATTAACACTTGCCGATATCACCATGAGTTCCAACCAATCACACTTCTCTCCCCTTCTTTGAATAACTTGTAGTGAACCAACCATGAGTAAAGTTGCCCATGGTTAAAGTCAAGTAAACAATGTGAATCACTTTTGAAGAGAAGAAGTATTATCATAGTCATATGTTCTTAATTGAAAGAAAAATCTTGACCATAGGCTACCATTTATTTGCCTCGCAGTTATAAGCGCCGCTGGGGTAAAACCCCCACCTCTTTTTAAAGTCTGGCCAAAGATATTGTTGGATTTTTAAATATATAGAGACATCTGAGAAATTGTATACATACTCCAGTAAATTACAAAGTGAAACACGGCTATGAACTTCCTTTTGGAAGGTATGTGACAAATATGTGAGTCTGTTAATCTGAACAGTAATATATAGGCATTCTTCAGAGATATTGTAAGTTTGGCTCCAGACCACCACAATAAAGCAAGTCACACAAATAATTTTGTTTTCCAGTGCATATTAAAGTTATGTTTTGGGGTTGGGAGGGAGGCTCAAGAGGAGGAGATATATGTATACTTAGAGCTGTTACACATTGTTGTAGAGCGGGAACCACCATAAAATTTTAAAGCAATTATCCTCCAATTAAAAATATAAATATAAAGATACTTATAATCAGAATTTTATTTGTTCATGGAAATAGATTAGAAATCTGTTTAGATTTCTATTTCTATTAGAACTAAAGTGTGTACATGTGTTAGTCATTCAGTTGTATCCAACTCTGTGAGACCCCATGGACTGTAGCCTGCCAGGCTCCTCTGTCCATGGGATTCTCCAGGCAAGAATACTGGAGTGGGCAGCCATTTCCTTCCCCAAGGGATCTTCCCAACCCAGGGACTGAACCCAGGGACTGAACCCAGGTCTCCTGCATTGCAAGCAGATTCTTTACCCTCTGAGCCATCAGGGAAGCCTCAGAACTAAAGGGTGATACCATATTCACATCTCAGCAGTTGCTTACATATTAGCCTACTTGTACAGGAAGAAGGCTCTGTGGTCTGATGAACCAAAGAAGACTTAGAGTTCAACTTGGTAAAGAGAAATGGAAAGAGTATTCCAGACTGATGGCTTTAGATGAGCCAAGACAAGAAGGAAATATTGAAGACTCACTGACTATGAGAAGAGGTATCTAAGGGAAACAGGAGAAAGTGGTGGTTTAGAACCAATTAAAGGTGGGCTATGCCTCCAACCTGGAGAAGGCAATGGCACCCCACTCCAGTACTCTCGCCTGGAAAAACTCATGGACGGATGCGCCTGAGGGGCTGCAGTCCATGGGATTGCTGAGGGTCGGACACGACTGAGGGACTTCACTTTCACTTTTCACTTTCATGCATTGGAGAAGGAAATGGCAACCCACTCCAGTGTTCTTGCCTGCAGAATCCCAGGGACGGGGCAGCCTGGTGGGCTGCCGTCTATGGGATCGCACAGAGTCGGACACGACTGAAGCGACTTAGCAGCAGCAGCATGCCTCCAACCATATTAATTCATGAATCACTTAAAGGTTCCTCATATTTGGTATTTATAATTACTCTTTGTAATAGTTTGATTGAAGAAGGATGGATACGTGTTCACCGTTTATTTTATTTTTAATCATTAATCTGTGTTTATCTTTGGTCGCACTGGGCCTTCGTTGCAGCGCGGGCTGTCTCTGGGGGCAGAGAGCGGGGCTGCTCCTGGTTGCGGCGCCCCGGCTTCCCGTCGCAGCGGCTTCTCGCGTTGCAGAACGCAGGCCCGGGGCTCACAGGCGGCAGGAGCTGCAGTACTGGGGCTCAGTAGTTGGCACTCGGGCTTAGTTTCTCCGTGGCCTGTAGAGTCTCCCCAGACGCACGTCCCCTGCGTAGGCAGGTTAATGCTCATTCACTTTAAACTGGGAAGTTCTATTCTTTATGGAACAGACAGATTGATAGATGAGCTCACCATTGCAGTTAATTTCCCGCAGCATTTGTAAACTCCATTGTGTGAGAGCTGTGTTTCCCTCGGGTTCTGGGAAGTTTGTTGAACATCGTTGAATGTGAAAGCAATGAACAGTTCCATAAGACTTGCGCTTTTTAGGGAAAATAACCTAGATTACTACACTGTATTTGAGTCATAAGAGTAGCATTTGGGTGATGTTTAGATGCAAAGCCATTAAGTTAAATACTGTATTTACTGGAATTGCTTCCTATTGCTTGGAGGGAAAATGAGGGAGAATTTTATATTAAGGTGATAACTTCTTGTGTGAATCTGATTTAAATTGTCTAATTTAATGAATGACTTACCTCCAAAAGAAGATTATTCATACTTGCTCACTGTAGAATCAAGGATAACAAAAACTTAACTACTGCTTTTTTACGTTATCGAGCAATATTTTTTCTATTGAAATAAATGTAGAACAGCATATATCTATAAAAATTAACTTCCACAGTGGATTACTTCATCTAGGGATGAGCAATTTCTGTAGTTGAATGCTAAGCAATAGTTGACTTTTGTGATTTTGTTTTAGGAGGGGAGGTTGCAGTTTTGTGTTATTAACACTTTTAGTAACGAAATCTGACAAAGAGTAGAAAGGAAAGGAAAAAATTATTAGTAGCTTTACATGTAATTATTAGTATTGGCAATCAGTTAAGGTCCTCTCTTTATCAGTGCAAAACGGAGGTTAGTTTTAAATTACTACACATTATACATATTACAGTATTTTAATTAGCAGAGAAAATCAGCCTCAAAATTGTCTTCAGCAAGTTAAGTATGCCATTAACTATGAACTAGAAAATAGATGATAGCAATTTTAAAAAATCTAGTTGATACCTTTCATGGGTGCTGTACTGTATAAGATCTAATTT
Source organism: Ovis aries (assembly GCF_016772045.2). NCBI lineage: Eukaryota > Metazoa > Chordata > Mammalia > Artiodactyla > Bovidae > Ovis > Ovis aries. The sequence continues at coordinate 4,777,511 of NC_056059.1, forward strand.
GGTAGTAAAATTTTTTTATTGGAAGTTAAACTATTTGAATAAAAGTTTATGCATTTTTGCACATTTAATTATTCAAATTATGGGTAATCCCATTCCAGAAAATTGATATATACTTACCTGGTTAGTAAAACTCAAATCCTGAGTTGTATATTTGTTCATGTGAGAGTATATATATATATATATATATGAATTTCTTTGAATCCAAGGTGAATGATTTAACAAAGATAGCCTGAGGAATATTAGCACCTTGGCCAACCAGATGAGAGGACACACTCCACTTGTATGAAATTTGGCCAAGATGCATCTCCCAGTTTTCTCCATGAAAGTAAAGAAGAGGGATGAGGAGATGTGGTGGACGTGTGTGGGGCAGGGGAAGGCAGAGCTGAAGGAAAGAGCAGCCCTGTGGCCCAGGTTAGATCACAAGGCTCCGGACTCACATTCCACGCTTGTGGAACCATCGACTTCTTTTACCAATTTCATCTAGTTTATCTGGCACCTTAGAATCCCTTGGAAAATTTATTTTCAGAATCTGACTGATTGATTCAGAATGCATATTTTCTTCTTAAGAAAACAGTGACAAACTGTCCAGGCTTCAGTAAGAGCTTCACACCACTTCCTGAAATTTGACATCAAAATTTGCATGCATCGCTACAGAGGCTGAGGGCTGTAGGAACACTGGCAGACCCCAGTGTGAGTCTTGGCTAGGTTTCTCTAGGTTCAGAAATTAATGTGGATTTATTAAATCCACAAGCTTTGAGATGAGCTTGAATGATCCAGAAAAGAGTGGAAAGACAGGAAACACAGTACTCTGACAATAGGTTTATTAAAAATCCATCAGTGTTACATTTATTACATGAGAAATGTACTTCATATTTGGTATAAATCCATTCTCAAATCTTCATCACCAGATTAGCTGCACAAAGATATTGCATTTTACAAATTCCAAGCGATTAAAAGGGAGCAATCAGACTGGAGAAAGAAATGCAATACAACTTGACACTTATTTTTCACAGAGGATCAGATTTTCAAAGGGATCTTTTGGTTAAGTATCATTAGAGTTAGGCTTAACATCAGGATCCATATTACTACTCCATTATTATGGCTTGAAAAAGTTAACATGTCCTTGAAACGAGAATAATTTAGCTCCTATTTATTGGTAGGGTCTGATAAATGGTCCTCCAATGTGCTTTAAAATCCTTGTTATTACATTTGTTCTCACTATATTCTTTTGAGACAGCTGATTATGGTCAACTGTCAATTACATAAGTAATAGAAGGCAAGGGTACCAGAAAATTGTGGAATTTTGTTATGGAAGCCCTAGGAAACTAATACATTGAGTGAAAAATAAGAAATCAAGACAATTTTATGAATTCCAGTGACATGCTACAATCAGTAACTTTTAGACCTCAAAGTGATCTTTTTATTTTTATTTTTTTGGACACACCTTGCAGCATGTGGGATCTTAGTTCCCTAGTTCAGTTCAGTTCAGTCCCTCAGTTGTGTCCAACTCTTTGTGATCCCATGGACTGCAGCACGCCAGGCCTCCCTGTCCATCACCAACTCCCAGAGTTTACTCAAACTCATGTCCATTGAGTCGGTGATGCCATCCAACCATCTCATCCTCTGTCTCCTCCCGCCTTCAATGTTTACCAGCATCAGGGTCTTTTCCAGTGGGTCAGTTCTTCAAATCAGGTGGCCACAGTATTGGAGTTTCAGCTTAACATCAGTCCTTCCAATGAACATTCATGACTGATTTCCTTTAGGATGAACTGGTTGGATCTTGCAGTCCAAGGGACTCTCAGGAGTCTTCTCCTACTCCACAGTTCAAAAGCATCAATTCTTCGGCACTCACCTTTCTTTATAGTCCAATTCTCACATCCATACATGACTACTGGGAAAATCATAGCCTTGACTAGACAGATCTTTGTGGCAAAGTAATGACTCTGCTTTTGAATATGTTGTCTAATTTGGTCATAACTTTTCTTCCAAGGAATAAGTGTCTTTTAATTTCATGGCTGTAGTCACCATCTGCAGTGATTTTGGAGACCCAAAAGATAAAATCTCTCAGTGTTTTCATTGTTTCCCCATCTATTTGCCATGAAGTGATGGGACTGGATGCCATTATCTCAGTTTTCTGAATGTTGAGCTTAAAGCCAACTTTTTCACTCTCCTCTTTCACTTTCATCAAGAGGCTCTTTAGTTTCTCTTCACTTTCTGCCATAAGGGTGGTGTCATCTGCATAGCTGAGGTTATTGATATTTCTCCTGGCAATCTTGATTCCAGCTTGTGCTTCATCCAGCCCAGTGTTTCTCATGATGTACCCTGCATATATGTTAAATAAGCAGGATGACAATATACACCCTTGACGTACTCCTTTCCCTATTTGGAACCAGTCTGTTGTTCCATATTCAGTTCTAACTGTTGCTTCCTGACCTGCATACAGATTTCTCAAGAGGCAGGTCAGGTGCTCTGGTATTCCTATCGCTTGAAGAATTTTCCACAGTTTATTGTGATCCACACAGCCAAAGGCTTTAGCATAGTCAATAAAGCAGAAATAGATGTTTTTCTGGAACTCTCTTGCTTTTTCCATGATCCAGTGGATGTTGGCAATTTGATCTCTGGTTCCTCTGCCTTTTCTAAATCCAGCTTGAACATCTGGAAGTTCAGGGTTCACATATTATTGAATCCTGGCCTGGAGAATTTTGAGCATTACTTTACTATTGTGTAAGATGAGTACAATTCTGCGGTAGTTTGAGCATTCTTTGGCATTGCCTTTCTTTGGGATTGGAATGAAAACTGTACTTTTCCATTCCTGTGGCCACCGCTGAGTTTTCCAAATGTGCTGGCATATTGAGTGCAGCGCTTTCATAGCACTGTCTTTTAGGATTTGAAATGGCTCCACTGGGATTCCATCACCTCCACTAGCTTTGTTTGTAGTGATGCTTTCTAAGGCCCACTTGACTTCACATTCCAGGATATCTGGCTCAAGGTGAGTGATCACACCATCATGATTATCTTGGTCGTGAAGATATTTTTTGTATAGTTCTTCTGTGTATTCTTTCCACCTCTTCTTGATATCTTCTGCTTCTCTTAGGTCCATACCATTTCTGTCCTTTATTGAGCCCATCTTTGCATACAATGTTCCCTTGGTATCTCTAATTTTCTTGAAGAGATCTCTAGTCTTTCCCACTTTATTATTTTCCTCAATTTCTTTGCACTGATCACTGAGGAAGGCTTTCTCATCTCTCCTTGCTATTCTTTGGAACTCTGCATTCAAATGGGTATATCTTTCCTTTTCTCCTTTGCTTTTCATTTCTCTTCTTTTCTTAGCTATTTGTAAGGTCTCTTCAGACAACCATCTTGCTTTTTTGCATTTCTTTTTCTTGGGGTTGGTCTTTATGGATGTCCCATGTACAATGTCAAGAACCTTTGTCCATAATTCATTAGGCACACTGTCTACCAGATCTAATCCCTTGAATGTATTTGTCACTTCCACTATATAATCGTAAGGGAGTTGATATAGGTCATACCTGAATGGTCTAGTGGTTTTCCCCACTTTCTTCAATTTCAGTCTTAATTTGGCAATAAGGGGTTCATGAGCTGAGCCACAGTCAGCTCCCAGTCCTGTTTTTGCTGACTATACAGAGCTTCTCCATCTTTGACTGCATAGAATATAATCAATCTGATTTCGGTATTGACCATCTGATGATATCCATGTGTAGAGTCTTCTCTTGAGTTGTTGGAAGAGGGTGTTTGCTATGACCAGTGTGTTCTCTTGGCAAAACTCTATTAGCCTTTGCCCTACTTAATTCTGTACTCAAGACCAAATTTGCTTGTTACTCCTGATATTTCTTGACTTCCTACTTTTGCATTCCAGTCCCCTATAATGAAAAAGACCTCCTTTTTGGGTATTAGGTCAAGAAGGTCCTGTAGGTCTTCACAGATCTGACTGTTCAACTTCAGCTTCTTCAGCATTACTTCTTGGGGCATAAACCTGGATTACCGTGATATTGAATGGTTTGCCTTGGAAACGCACAGAGAACATTCTGTCATTTTTGAGATTGCATCCAAGTACTGCATTTTGGACTCTTTTGTTGGCTATGATGGATACTCCATTTCTTCTAAGGGATTCTTGCCCACAGTAGTAGATATAATGGTCATCTGAGTTAAATTCACCCATTCCAGTCCATTTTAGTTCACTGAGTGAACTCTTGCCATCTCCGTTTGACCACTTCCAATTGCCTGGATTCATGGACCTAACATTCCAGGTTCCTATGCAATATTGCTCTTTACAGCATCAAACCTTGCTTCCATCACCAGGCACATCCACACCTGGGTGTTGTGTTTGCTTTGGCTCCATCCCTTCATTCTTTCTGGAGTTATTTCTCCACTGATCTCCAGTAGTATATTGGGAACCTACTGACCTGGGGAGTTCCTCTGTCAAGATCCTATCATTTTGCCTTTTCATACTGTTCATGGGGTTCTCAAGGCAAGAATACTGAAGTGGTTTGCCTTTCCCTTCTCCAGTGGACCACGTTTGTCATAACTCTCCACCATGACCCCACCCCAACTAGGGATCAAACTCATGCCCTCTGTGTTAGGAGCACAGAATCTTAACCACTGGACCTCCAGGGAAGTCCTGAAGGTATCCTAAAGATGAATTGGCCCAATCTTCTTGTTCTACAGCGGAGGACACTGACTTACAGAGAGAACTCTACAGCACATATGAGGTAGAGATTGAATAAATCAGATCCATTAAGTCCTATTCCTGGTCCTCTTTTCTCAAGTCCTTACTATGTTCAGAGAGAAAGAACCTGTAACCAAAGTCCAGAAAGATTATAAGTAAAATACACAATACAGATGAGTATACCTGATAGGTTAGATGAAGATCATTTCTCTGGGTAGATCAAGGAGGGCACCAAAGAAGAAGTCAAACGTACGTATGTACGTGTGTGTGTGTGTGTGTGTGTGTGTGTGTGTGTGGTTTTGTCTGTGTTTCATTTTAATTTTTAAGTTTGAAGGATAACCCAGTTGGTAGGCAGAGTGGTGAAAGGACTACATTACATGTTCACATGGAGATGGTAGGAACACCATAGGTGGAGGCAGGGATGTACTGGACATGTTTGGAGAAGGTGAGGGATCCATTTGATTGCTGGATAAGTCTCCTATGGGGGTTTAGTAGCAAATAAAACAGGAAAGGTGGCAGGGGCCGTGCTGCTAAGAGTTGAAGTCTGGGGAAGGAGGGCCATGTTGTATGGAAAGCGACATCAGGCCTTTCTGAGTAAGGATTTTGCTTTGATTTTGAGCCCAGTTGTCCCGTCTGTCAGGATTCATTACTCTTCTCCCTAATAGGAGGTGCTCGCCAATGGGTAATTCAGATTTGAATATAACAGCATCTGGGAACTACTCTGACGTTCTGTCTGCTTTTGATTGCTCAAACCTGGTTATTTGCATCCATGCATGTGTACTTCTATATGTATGAGCCCCAGACAGAAGCCCCCGAGCAAAGCCCTAAACTAGAATACATTGGTTCAAAAAGTGTCAGAATATTCTAGCTGATCCCATGTCTTTCTGGGCACTAAAATGCCATGAAAACCACCAAGAGAAAGTGAATCGTAGTTCTTGAAGCTATGTGCTTTTTGACATAGAACATTTTTAACTTCCAGTATTTCCAAGAGGCAGAAGTATTTTTTGAAGGGGGTTATATCTACTTAGGAGAAGGAAACGGCAACCCACTCCAGGACTCTTGCCTGGAGAGTCCCGTGGACAGAGGAGCCTGGTGGGCTGCTGTCCATGGGGTCACACAGAGTCAGATACGACTGAAGCGACTTAGCATGAATGCATGCATTGGAGAAGGAAATGGCAACTCACTCGTGTTCTTGCCTGGAGAATCCGAGGGATGGGGAACCTGGTGGGCAGCCCTCTATGGGGTTGCACAGAGTTGGACACGACTGAAGCGACTTAGCAGCAGCAGCAATAGTAAAAGGAAGTTTTACATTGTGCAACTACTCATTAATAGCCATTTTAATTGCATGTACATTGAGTTTTTGCAAGGTCAATGGACAAATTTTGTATTTAATAGCAGTGGTAAAGAATCCGCCTGCCAAGGCAGGAGACTCAGGAGATGCAGTTTGGATCCCTAGGTGGGGGACGATACCCCAGAGGAGGAAATGGCAACCCATTTCAATTCCCAAGTATTCTTCCCTGGGAAATCCCATGGACAGAGGAGCCTGGCAGGCTATAGTCCATGAGGTGGCAAAGAGCTGGACACAACTGAGGAACTGAGCACACACATCCTTGCAAGCACTTCTCACACACCATTTTGACCAGGTAGCAGTTCCTATAGAATGATGGTGGCTTATTTTTCCATAAATATACAGGTTATCTATCACAAGATGAAATGTTAATGACTTTAGGATACCTAAAGTTGTTGTGTGAGGGAAAAAACTAATTTTTAAACCATGAACTAATCAAATTCAAGGTAAAACAATAATACTTAATCTTCAAAAGTAACACGTCTGTCCTCAAAATCCCAAATTGTCAAAGATTTTACTAATATTGGTTTATTCTCATTCTTCTCAGACTATATTTATTTTTAAAGAAAAATATATGGGCCAACTTAAACCAAAAATATTCATCTTCCATCAATAATTGTATTTGGGCATACATTTCTCAAGGCCTAATACTTTTCTAGGCAAATTGTCTTTTCATTGCTACTTGTACAATGGTACATTATGTTTTAAAAGTATATTTTATTGCTCTGTGTATTTATTTATTTTTATTGCTCTGTAGTATTTATTCAAGTACTTTGCATCTAACTCAAATTAACATAGTATGCAAATAACTGAGAATCAGTTTAGTCCCAAATGTTTACTCTCCGTTACAGATGTTTTCTTTCTTCATTTTTCTGCCTTAGATGCATTTCATTCCTTTTTAACTTTATGATTGGAGTTACATAAATAACCGTTTCCATTGGGGAAATTAGGAAAAAGGACTTTCACCAGTTGTAAGCTTCACTGCTTTGGTAAATCTATGTTTATTCTGTATTAAAACAATAATGCATGGCCCTGGCTGGAATTCACAGCTAAATTTTAATCTATTTAATTGGAGAAGTTCAGTCTGAGGTCCTCCTGTCCTTCATAAAACTGTACTTTGGCAGTTTACGATTCTAACAAACCTCCAAGAATGAGTTATGGGTTGGTGCTCAAACTGGGACTATCCACAGGATTATTCAGAAAGTAATATCCCAACTGGGGACACTTTATCTTTTTACAGTGGGATATTTTATTTTACCTTGCCTAGAAATATTTGTCAAAGAGACAAAGAAAATGTTTTTTCAAAGACCTTTTTGGCTCTTTCCTCTAGTTTTCTAGGATAATTCGTATAATAATGTCTCAGTTCCTTTGACTGAAGAATGTGTTTTAAAACTTTCAAATGAGTTTTAAAGAGAAGTCAAGGCTATACACAGGTTAATGAATCACGTCTGAATTGAGGATTTGGGATCTTTCCCATTCTCTTGGTCAAGTATTTCTCAGACTCACTGAAGAAAGACAGTGAACCCACAAGTTAGGTGCAGCCTCCTGAGAGGCCTAGGCACCGCTATGCACGCCTTGTCTTCCCTGGAGGGAGGGGAGGAGGTGGGCGTGTTTTGAGCACCTTCTACAAGCAGACGTGGTTCTCTGTGCATCCCGCGCAGTAACTCACTCCACAGGCGCTCTCTATTTTTTCATATGCATCTAGGCTGCTGCTGCTGCTGAGTCGCTTCAGTCGTGTCCGACTCTGTGACCCCATAGACGGCAGCCCACCAGGCTCCCCTGTCCCTGGGATTCTCCAGGCAAGAACACTGGAGTGGGTTGCCATTTCCTCCTCCAATGCATGAAAGTGAAAAGTGAAAGTGAAGTCGCTCAGTCGTGTCCGACTCTTAGCAACCCCACGGACTGCAGCCTACCAGGTTCCTCCGTCCACGGGATTTTCCAGGCAAGAGTACTGGAGTGGGGTGCCATAAGCCCGTACCTATATATGGTTTTTCTTTATTTTCAGACATTACATTTTTTTTCAGCGTCGAATCAGAAGCTAAGAGCTAAACCAAATCTTTCTGGCTCTAGAGTCTATTCTCTTTACCTTCACTTTTACTTTAAGATTTTAAATAAGTATTACAAAAATCCATTCCTTTTGTAAAAAATTAGGTTGTTGTGATTAAGTTTTAAATGCCTTTGAAACCATCTCTAATCCCATTCTCTTTCTTCTCTCCACCGACATAATTTTATGCACTTAATGTGTATTTTTCAGAACTTTAAAATATTTGGTTCACATGTATGTATGCATAAAAATGTATAGTGTGGTTTGGTATGTTTCATTATCTTTTATGTAATAGTGTACAAACAATTGTGTAAGTCATTTTTTATCACTCAACATTATGAATTTGAGATCTACGTATCTTGAGACACATATCTAGATTATGCATTTTAACAGCTCTATGAGTATATCATATTTGAATTTATAATTGCAGCTAGAATGACTATTGTGACAACATTCTGTTACAATTCTCCTTGAGCATCCGTGCTGGTGTTTCTGTTACAGGGGGAACCCATAAATAGAACTGCTGGGGTTTAACAGCTCCTGCTTGGTTTCTCTTCAAAGTGGATCTCCCGGTTTATGCACAGACACTATGAGGGCACCTGTTTCCCTGTCCCTCGCCAAGTTTGGGGGCCATGTTCAGCTTTTACATTTTTGCCTAACTGATGAGACTAGAAGTGTTATCTCACTGTTGCTTTATTTTGTCTTTCCCTGATTACTAAAGAAGGTAGATATCCTGTCAACGGCCATTTCTAATTTTATTCCTATTAATTACTTTTTCACTTTTGTCCATTTTTCTTTCAGGTATGTGTCTTTTTCCTTACTGACACATTGTCTGTTACATATATTGCAAATATTTTTCCTAGCCCATAGTTTATCTTTTCATATTGTAATGATTTCTTGAATTGTTCACAAATTCTAAACAAATGTGCTCCTTTGCAGTAATTTTTTGCATTAAAAATTATTCTTCAAGAAGAATTTCTCTACTCTAGGGCCATAGAGATATTCTCTATTTTCTCTTAGTGATTTTACAGTTTTCACTTTTATACATAATGATGTTAGAGGATGGTGTGAAGTATTTGAAAATTTTCCTGGCTTTTGACATTACCAAATAGTGTAAGGCTAAAAGTACAGACATATCTGCGTCAAGAACAAAGTTACTAGTTTCTCCAAAGTCAAGCTCAAAGATAGCCTTAGGAGATTCCTAGTCTGACCTTGGGTGCCAATAGGGCTAACTTGCTTTGACAGCATTTATCAATAAAAGAAAGGAGAGGGAATTTGGAAGGAAAGGGTACTTGCTACAAAATGTTCTTCATGCTTAGAAGTATAGCATTTTGTTCTGATCCCTACATGTTGGGGGCAATGAAAGCAATTTTGACTCCCTTCATTAACAAAGTAACAGAAAAATTTATCATAACAGTTGCCCCTATTTTTCAGATGAAAGCCAACATCCAATAATTTCTAAAAAGAAAATCTTTAGCAAGTTAGAACTCCAAACAAATGTTCTTAATCAGAAAGCGGATGTAAAGCAGAAATCTAGAGCAAACATCACCCTTGGGAATCACATTTCAGTCTTTGAGAGGTCAGTGTGCAAGTGTGTCTTCCTGAATTTCAATATCTATTGAAATTTAATGGTATGCTAAAACATAAAAACTAAAGGCAGTTTCTTGTCTGAGGGTTTCTGAAGAAGTGACAGCTATAGTAACTCACCCTTGCTAGTCATGAAGAAACCAGAGTTTAGAAGGCATGAGTCCAAAGGTATACCGTGGGAAGGCCACAGCACCCTATGTCCTTATGAGACTGAGTATCTGGAACAGAACTCCAGTAGTTTTTGATGGCTTTCCCCAGAAGAGCATTGAGACTTGCAGAGGCAGATGAAGGACATGGGACTGCCAGGTGGTCCCTAAACCAAGCCTGGCGAGCACGCACATTGGCAGGGGAATGCAACGCGGGTGCTGCAGGGAGGGAGGTTGCCCCCTAGAGGGAAAGAGCTCATTCGATAGAGGCAGCCTGGGTAAAGCTGAATCAGTCCTCGAGAAAATGGAGCTCAAGTACATGTACAGAGCATCGCCATGGATCCAGTCTCTCCTCCCTTTTCACCTCATCATTTCCTGCGTGGAGAGAGGCCAGTAAGGGAACTCAGAGGGAAGGGAGAGGTGTGTGTATGCTGTCCTTTCGGTTGTGTCAGACTCTCAGAACTCTGGATTGCAGCCCAGCAGGCTCCTCTGTCCATGGGATCCTCCAGGCAAAAATACTGGAGGAGGTTGCTATACCCTCCTCCAGGGCATCTTCTCAACCCTGGGATTGAACCCGTGTCAAGATCTGAGGTCTCCTGCATTGGCAGGCAAATTCTTTACCACTAGTGCTACTGGGGAAACCGAAGGGATGAGAGGGCTGTTCAATTAGAGAAAGAAAAGAGACGAGTAGAAAAACATAACTTCCACTTCTTCATTTCCTGATGCCAGAAATGCAAATCCAACAGCTAGGAGATGGGGTCGCCAGGTTCAAATTCAGGAAGACACACTTGCACACTGACCTCTCAAAGACTGAAATGTGTGATTCCCAAGGGTGATGTTTGCTCTAGATTTCTGCTTTACATCCGCTTTCTGATTAAGAACATTTGTTTGGAGTTCTAACTTGCTAAAGATTTTCTTTTTAGAAATTATTGGATGTTGGCTTTCATCTGAAAAATAGGGGCAACTGTTATGATAAATTTTTGTTACTTTGTTAATGAAGGGAATCAAAATGATAGATTTTCTGATATTGAATTATATTTGAAGTCTTTTCTTACTTTTGGGCCTCACTTATTTTGGATCCCATGTGTGGCCTGTGGGATCTTAGTTCCCTGATCAGGGATTGAACCCTTGCCCCTTGCAATGGAAGCACAAAGTCTTAACCACTGGACTGCCTGGAAAGTCTTAAAGCCTATTTTAAATATGGCATATTCTTTTATATATATATATATATATATATATATATATATATATCTTTTCATACACTGTTCAATTCTTTTTGTTAGTTTATTATTTAAGAGTTTTGCATTCATGTTCAAAACTGAAATTGAACTATACTTTTCTTATTTTGTAGTATATTGATTCATTTTTAAAACAGAATATCGTAGGCTGTGAGATTAGTTGATATTTTTCTGGACCTATTTACCAAAGAAGGGTATTGTTAGTCATATCCCTGATGTTGGATATGTCTTGAGTCAGGTGACTTTTGTATAAGTAGATCATTAACTATCTATTGAACTTATTGTTGTTCTACTGGCTTTTCTGTTACTTCTTGGATCACTTTTGGTAATTATCCAGTAATATAGGGTGTGTCCAAATTCATTGATAAATGACCACTGATGGTAATGACCAAGATCTAATAATGCGATAAAAGTCTCTGAATCAGGACTCTTCCCTTTTATGACCTCATTCTTATCAAGTCATTGTTATTGTGTCTGTTTCCTCACATTTTTCTTCATTGTAATTGGCCTAAATTTTTCTTTGAAAAAGTTTTAAAATACCATTTTTATTTTAATCAATTCTATTCAGTTTTTATATTTTCTGTTTTATTAATTTATCCTTTCACCATTGTTGTGTTTGTCCTTCCGCTTTCTTTCAGCCTATTTTCCTTTTCCATTCCATTGCTTCATGATTATAAGATATAGTCTATTAATTTTCAACACTTCTTTTTCTTTTTTTAATAATCAAGTGTATATATCTTTCCAATTAATTACCATTGTGCTTCCCCTTGGCCTTTGTTTCGTAAGTGTTTTCTTTAATAAATTCTGAAGTTTATTATTATCATTCACATTTAATTTCATTGTTCTGTTCAGTGTGTTCAGTCTGTGTGGCAACTTGCGGTTTTTGTTTTTTTTTAATTAATATACATTCTAATCAGTTTAGCTCTTAGGCTCTGGCAAGAGGAACTCTGTTTTGAGCCTTGTGCTTTAAAGGGCTCTGCTTTAATTTCTGAGTCTAATCACTGATTCTGTCTTTTACAGCTTTTTTTTTTTAGTAATTATAAATAACACATAAAAAATTACCATCTTAATTTTATAAGTCTACAGTTCAGTAGTGTAAAGAATATTTCAGTTCAATTCAGTTCAGTTGATCATTTGTGTCTGACTCTTTGCAGCCCCATGGACTGCAATGCATGGACTCTAATTCATTCTTTTTTTTTGCAGCTGAGAAATATTTTATTGTATATATGTATTTAAAATTCTGTATTCATTCATCTGTTGGTGGACATCTAGGTTGCCTCTATGTCCTCAGTTCAGTTCAGACATTCAGTCCTGTCTGACTCTTTGTGACCCAAGGGACTGTTGGCACGCTAGGCTTCCCTCAGTTCAGTTCAGTTCAGTTCAGTTCAGTAGCTCAGTCGTGTCCAACTCTCTGCAACCCCATGAATCGCAGCACGCCAGGCCTCTCTGTCCATCACCAACTCCCAGAGTTCACTCAGACTCACGTCCATCGAGTCAGTGATGCCATCCAGCCATCTCATCCTCTGTCATCCCATTCTCCTCCTGCCCTCAATCCCTCCCAACATCAAAGTCTTTTCCAATGAATCAACTCTTCTCATGAGGTGACCAAAGTCCATCACCAAATCCCTGAGCTTGCTCAAACTCACGTCCACTGAGTCAGTGATGCCATCCAGCCATCTCATCCTCTGTCATCCCCTTTTCCTCCTATCTTCAATCTTTCCCAGCATCAGGGGCTTTTCCAATGAGTCAGTTCTTTGCATCAGGGGGCCAGAGTATTGGAGTTTCAGCTTCAACATTAGTCCTTCCAATGAATATTCAGGACTGATTTCCTTTAGAATTGACTGATTTGATCTCCATGCAGTCCAAGGGACTCTCAAGAGCCTTGTCCAACACCACAGTTGACAAGCATCAATTCTTCAGTGCTCAGCTTTCTTTATAGTTCAACTCTCACATCCACACATGACTACTGGAAAAACCATAGCTTTGACTAGATAGACCTTTGTTGGCAATGTAATGTTTCTGCTTTTTAATATACTGTCTAGATTGGTCATAGCTTTTCTTCCAAAAGAAAAGAGCCTTGTGATGAAAGTGAAAGAAGAAAGTGAAAAAGTTGGCTTAAAACTCAACATTCAAAAAACTAAAATCATGGCATCCGGTCCCATCACTTCATGGCGAATAGATGGGGAAACAGTGGAAACAGTGACAGACTTTATTTTGGGGGGCTCCAAAATCACTGCAGGTGGTGACTGTAGCCATGAAGTTAAAAAACACTTGCTCCTTGGAAGGAAAGTATATGTACATTGTGCGACGTATCTATAGAACTATTCTTCGCCCTGCAGAATGAAACTGCGTGCCCATTAAAAAACACCTTCCCATTTCTTCCTCTCTCCCTGACTTTATTTTGTGTTTCCAGAATATGACTGTTTTGTATAGGTCATACGACTAGAATCATACAGTATTTGTTTTCATGTTACTGGCTTATCACCATAATATCACCATAATATCCCCAAGATTCACCCATTCTATAGCGTATGTCAAAATGTCCTTCTTTTATAAGGCTGAATGATGTTCCATTACAAGTTTATACCACATTTTGTTTATGCATTCATCCGTTGGACATCTGGGTTGCTTCCATGTCTCACAGATTATTTTCAGCTCATTCATATTGATTGCAATAATGTCTTTGTTTTATATTTTTCTGGTTATTTATGTATATACTATATATTATATGCTTTCTCTTCATTACTCTTTCCCCCAATATTTTTTTTTTTACTTTTTCTACTTCTCAGTATCCTAGAGAACTTTAACAGATACATCTAAACATTTTCCCTAATAACAATTAGAGCCAATCAAAATAAGCCTCCAAATTTAACATGCATTTACTCACCTTGGTTTCTCTCTGCATCTTCCACACACACACGCACAACTTTGGCTATGTCAATAATAACTAGAATTGTAAGTCTTCATTGACTTTAAACAATTGTTGAAGTTTTATAACCTGCTGCTGCTAAGTCGCTTCAGTCGAGTCTGACTCTGTGCGACCCCACAGACGGCAGCCCACCAGGCTCCCCTGTCCCTGGGATTCTCCAGGCAAGAACACTGGAGTGGGTTGCCATTTCCTTCTCCAATGCATTAAAGTGAAAATTGAAAGTGAAGTCACTCAGTCGTGTCCGACTCCTAGCGACCCCATGGACTGCAGCCCACCAGGCTCTTCTGTGCATGAGATTTTCCAAGCAAGAGTACTGGAGTGGGATGCCATTGCCTTCTCCTATAATGATGTAAATTTACTTATATTTGCTTATTGTTTATTATATTATTGGGTTTCCCTGGTGGTTCACATGGTAAAGAATTTGCCTGCAATCCAAGAGACCTGGGTTCGATTTCTGAGTCAGGAAAATCCCTTGGATAAGTGATTGGCTATCAGCATCCAGTATTCTTGCCTGGAGAATTCCACGGACAGAGGAGCCTGGTGGGTTACAGTCCATGGGGTCACAAACAGTCAGACACAACTGAGCAAATGACACTCCACGTTCACTTTCTCTATTATACTATTGCTTTGAATTCATGTGGCTCTGTCATGTCCAAAATCTCCTGCACTGCAGGCAGATTCTTTACCACTAAGCCACCTGAGGAAGCAGTATTACTTCAGTTCAGTTCAGTCGCTCAGTCGTGCCCATCTCTTTGTGACCCCATGGATTGCAGCACGCCAGCCCTCCCTGTTCATCACCAACTCACAGAGTTTACCCAAACTCATGTCCATTGAGTCAGTGATGCCATCCAGCCATCTCATCCTGTATCATCCCCTTCTCCTCCTGCCTTCAATCTTTCCCTTCATCAGGGTCTTTTCAAATGAGTCAGCTCTTCACATAGGTGGCCGATGTATTGGAGTTTCAGCTTCAACATCAGTCCTTCCAATGAACCCCCAGGACTGATCTCCTTTAGGATGGACTGGTTGGATCTCCTTGCAGTCCAAGGGACTCTCAAGAGTCTTCTCCAACACCACAGTTCAAAGCATCAATTCTTTGGCACTCACCTTTCTTTATAGTCCAACTCTCACATCCATACATAATTACTGGAAAAACCAAAGCTTAGACTAGACAGACCTTTGTTGGCAAAGTAATGTCTCTGCTTTTGAATATGCCGTCTAGGTTAGCCATAACTTTTCTTCCAAGGAGTAAGCGTCTTTTAATTTCATGGATGCGATCACCATCTGCAGTGATTTTGGAGCCCCTAAAAATAAAGTCTGTCACTGTTTGTACTGTTTCCCCATTTATTTGCCATGGAGTGATGGGACCAGATGCCATGATCAGAGTTTTCTAAAAGTTGAGTTTTAATACAACTTTTTCACTCTCCTCTTTCGCTTTCATCAAGAGGCTCTTTAGTTCCTCTTCACTTTCTCCCATAAGGGTGGTGTCATCTGCATATCTGAGGTTATTGATATTTCTCCCAGCAATCATGATTCCAGCTTGTGCTTAATTGAACTGGTATTTCTCATGATGTACTCTGCTCTGCGTATAAATTAAATAAGCAGTGTTACAATATACAGCCTTGACGAACTCCTTTCCCTATTTGGAAACAGTCTGTTGCTCCATGTCCAGTTCTAACTGTTGCTTCCTGACCTGCATACAGATTTCTCAAGAGGCAGTTCAGGTGGTCTGGTATTCCTATTGCATGAAGAATTTTCCACAGTTTGTGGTGATCCACACAGTCAAAGGCTTTGGCATAGTCAATAAAGAAGAAATAGATGTCTTTCTGGAATTCCCTTGCTTTTTTGATGATCCAGTGAATGTTGGCAATTTGATCTCTGGTTCTCCTGCCTTTTCTAAATCCAGCTTGAACATCTGGAAGTTCAGGGTTTACGTATTGTTGAAGCCTGGTTTGGAGAATTTTGAGAATTACTTTGCTAGCCTGGGAGATGAGTGTAGTTTGAGCATTCTTTGGCATTGCCTTTCTTTGGGATGGGAATGAAAATTGACCTCTTCCAGTTCTGTGGCCACTGCTGTGTTTTCCAAATTTGCTGGCATATTGAGTACAGCACTTTCACAGCATCATCTTTTAGGATTTGAAATAGCTCAACTGGATTTCCATCACCTCCACTAGCTTTATTTGTAATGATGCTTCCTAAGGGTGACTTGACTTCATATTCCAGGATGTCTGGCCCTAGGTGAGTGATCACACCATTGTGATTATCTGGGTCATGAAGATCTTTTGTGTATAGTTCTTCTGTGTATCTTGCCACCTCATCTTAATATCTTTGCTTCTTTTAGGTCCATACCACTTCTGTCCTTTATTGTGCCCATCTTTGCATGAAATGTTCCCTTGGTATCTCTAATTTTCTTGAAGAGATAGCTAGTCTTTCTCATTCTATTGTTTCCTCTCTTTCTTTGCACTGATCACTGAGGAAGGCTTTCTTATCTCTCCTTGCTATTCTTTGGAACTCTGCATTCAGATGCTTATGTCTTTCCTTTTCTCCTTTGCTATTCACTTCTAGTCTTTTCTCAGATATTTTAAGGCCTCCTCAGACAACCATTTTGCCTTTTTGCATTTTCTTTTTCTTGGGGATGGTCTTGATCCCTGTCTCCTGTACAATGTCAAGAACCTTTGTCCATAGTTCTTCAGGCACTCTGTCTATCAGATCTAATCCCTTGAATCTATTTGTCACTCCTACTTTATAATCATGAGGGATTTGATTCAGGTCATATCTGAATGGTCTAGTGATTTTCCCTACTGTCATCAATTTAAGTCTGAATTTGCCAATAAGGAGTTCATGATCTGAGCCACAGTCAGCTCCCAGTCTTGTTTTTGCTGACTGTATAGAGTTTCTCCACCTATGGCTGCAGAGAATATAATCAATCCAGTTTCTGTATTGACCATCTGGTGATGTCCATGTGTAGAGTCTTCTCTTGTGTTGTTGGAAGAGGGTGTTTGCTATGACCAGTGCGTTCTCTTGGCAAAACTCTATTAGTCTTTGCCCTGCTTCATTCATACTCCAAGGCCAAATTTGCCTGTTACGCCAGGTGTTTCTTGACTTCCTACTTTTGCATTCCAGTCCCCTATAATGAAAAGGACGTCTTTTTTGGGTGTTAGTTCTAAAAGGTCTTGTAGGTCTTCATAGAACTGTTCAACTTCAGCTTCTTCAGCGTTACTGGTTGGGGCATAGGACTTGGATTACCGTGATATTGAATGGTTTGCCTTGGAAACGAACAGAGATCATTCTGTCATTTTTGAGATTGCATCCAAGTACTGTATTTTGGACTCTTTTCTTGACTATCATGGATACTCCATTTCTTCTAAGGGAAACCTCTCCACAGTAGTAGATATAATGGTCATCTGAGTTAAGATCACCCATTCCAGTCCATTTTAGTTCTCTGATTGCTAGAATGTTGACGTTCACTCTTGCCATCTCCGGTTTGACCTGTTCCAATTTGCCTGGATTCATGGACCTACAATTCTAGGTTCCTATGCAATATTGCTCTTTACAGCACTGGACCTCGCTTCTATCACTAGTCACATGGACAACTGGGTGTTGTTTTTGCTTTGCCTCCATCTCTTCATTCTCTCTGGAGTTATTTCTCCACTGATCTCCAGTAGCATATTGGGCACCTACCCACCTGGGGAGCTCATTACTTGCTTTAGCTTAGTTTTATTTCCTTCTCGCTGAATTGTATCTTTCATCTTTCAGAGTTTTAGGGTAATAAGTGTGAATCCATGTATATTTGAAAATGTCATTATTTGCCTTTAAGTTTGAAGGATAGTTTGGTTGGAATAAAATTCTAGGTTCACTTCTTTTATCTTTTCCCTTATCAGTTACTGGTTTTAAGTTTTGGCTTAATTTCCTTACTGTGCCGAGTACTGCTACTGAAAGAATTTATGAGAATCTGATTCTTGTTCCTTTTTGAGCCTTGGGTTTTGTTCCTATTATAGTTGTATTTCTTTTTGCATTATCTTCTGAATTTAACTATGATGTGTGTGCTTACTGAATGGGCCCTTTCAATCTGAGATTTTATGGCATTCGCAATTGTTTCCTATTAACTAGATCCAACCAGTCCATTCTGAAGGAGACCAGCCCTGGGATTTCTTTGGAAGGAATGATGCTAAAGCTAAAACTCCAGTACTTTGGCCACCTCATGCGAAGAGTTGATTCATTGGAATAGACTCTGATGCTGGGGGGCGGGGGGGGAGTGGGGGCAGGAGGAGAAGGGGACGACAGAGGATGAGATGGCTGGATGGCATCACCGCCTTGATGGACGTGAGTCTGAGTGAACTCCGGGATTTGGTGATAGACAGGGAGGCCTGGCGTGCTGCAATTCATGGGGTCGCAAAGAGTCCGATACCACTGAGCTACTGAACTGAACTGAACTACTGACAAAATCAGCTCTCTTGACTTCAACCTCATGCTCTTTATAATAGTATAAGGAAATATAACTTATAGTTTGTATTTTAAAATTTTAGTATCAAGACAGGTGAATAAAACAAAACTCCACTAGTTTATAAATAAAGAACAATTAAATCCAAATTGTGTTTCTGACAGATAAAATAAAATGTCCTGCTCAGATGGCTAAAGATTTCTATTAGTATTTGTGGAGACTTTTAAATTTCTCATTTATTTAGTTTCCAAATAGTTCCTTTTTCCCTTCTGATGAGAAATCTCTCAAGTCCTAGAGGAGACATGGTAGAAAATTCATCTCAAAGGCACAGAGAAAATGTATGTTTCCTCCAAGAAGGAGTTTGGTGTATATCTGCCTCTTATCAGAGGTCTAAGGTAATTACCATGAAAATTTTTCTTTTTTTCCTTTTGTGTCTGACAGTACTTATCCTGACATCCTGATCTTTTACAAGTTCAGCAGCATGAATGATATCAAAAGGCTGACCCCTTCACCCACCTATACTTTCTTCAGTTTGCTTCTTACATTGTGGAGAAATTTTCCAATTAATATGAAAGGCAAAAGATTTATATGTTCTGAATGTAGAACTATATGTCTCTTGAATGTTTCAATAAATTGTTCTACAAAAGATTCAGAATGTTTTCCTTTCCTCTGGGTACATAGTTTCATTTCAGTTTAGAAGGGAATGCTCTCCCAAAAATGTTCATACTAGGCTCTGAATATCAGCTTGCAATCATGCCAACTTCTGATGTTAGAGCTACTTAAAGAAAAAAAAATACTTTCAAAGATTTCACTATCAAGTTTCATTCAGGACAAACAGTAGAATACTGGCAATACTGAGCTTTTAAAGTTATTCTTTCCTTTTAAAAAATTTTTTTAAAACCAAAGCTATGCCTATCAAGTGACTTGAATCCAAAACCAAAAATCCTTTTATGATCCTTAAACATGGGTGTAAGACGCATCTCCAAAGAATGTGCAAAAGCTGCAGTTCTCTCAAGGTCTTGGAGCCACCCCCAAGGGTAGCTCAAAGAAAGAAAAATAGTCCTCTGAGAGCTGGTAACAGTCCATAAGATGCTAACCTCAAGTGAATGCAACCCACATATCTGTCCAGTCATATTTCGGGTTTCCAACCTGATGGTTGAGCCACCTAAGCCAAATTCTTAGGACAATTAGGAAAGCAAAGCTGTTCCTGGGAGGGAAAGGATCAATAACAAATGGGCACCCCAAAAACAAATCCACAAGAGTCACAATTCAAAGAACTAATTCTTACGAATGTTTTCTCTCCTGTATGAATTCAAACAAGCTAATCAAAGTGAAACTTTACCTTCCTTCCTAGACTGGGCACTACAGATGGCTATCTGGAAGAGCTGACTTTGGTAAGAGTTTTTACCCTTTGATGGCTTATGATAGTTTTCCAAGGATCCCATTGCTAATTTAGTTAAACAAGGAGGCCATTAGACCAAGGTAGCCTCCCATTGAAGAAAACCAAAATCTAAGCCTGTAAATGCCCTGTGTGTCCATGCAAAGTAGCTTTAGTCCTATCCAACTCTTTGCTATCCTATGGAGCATATCCTGCCAGGTTTCTCTGTCCAAGGGATTCTCCAGGCAAGAATACTGAAGCGGATTGCCATGCCCTCCTCCAAGGGATCTTCCTGACCCAGGGATCCAGCCCACCTCACTTGTGTCTCTGTCATTGGCAGGAGGGTTATTTACCACTAGTGCCTCCTGGGAAGCTGGTAAATGTCTCAAGGTTTACAAAATCAAAACTCTAACTACAAGCAGTCACAAACAGTCAAGTAGGCTTTAAGTTACACCCAATCAATAATTATCTTATTTTCTCTATAAAAGTCCCCCTCACTCCTATTGATGAGATGCTCTTAACCATTACTGAATTGGCACTGCCCAATTCAAATTGATTTTTGTTCAGATAAACTCTTAAACTTTTAGTTTATCTTTTAACCCCATCTTCAGGCTCTACAGCAACTGAGGTGTCACAATGGGTCCCTTATTGTCACCAAAATTGTCAGTGAGGAAAAATCATTTTTTCTCTGCCTTTCTGAGTTCTTGGCTGAGAAGCTCCACTAATAAAACACAGATCAGAAGAGAAAAACAAACAGAAGTTTATTAACATCTATGCCTCTTATATACATGGGAGATACCAAGGAAAACTCAGTAATTTCCAGCAAAGCCCAAGGCATCACCTTAAATGCTTTCTTTAGTTAAAGATAAAGGAAAAATGCTGGGAGAAGAGGGGAGAAGCCAGTTATAGGAGGTTAGCAGGAAAAGCCTGGTAAAGGGTTAGATTTGTTACTCAGATGCAAGTAGCTGCCTTTGCCTCAGTAAGTTTCTTGTAATTCAGAGGCCACTTTCTGTTACGGGGACCTGGAGGGAGGCACCTTACGAATGGAGATTTTCTTTATAAATGTGAATTTCTCTTATAGAAGGGTAACTTCTACTCTGCTTTCAGAGTTTCTTCTGTGAAGGCTGTTTCTCAAAAATTACCAGCTCAAAGCAATCATTTATGCCCAAAGGGCATATTTAGGGGTGCCATTTTCTGCTACCCACTTCAGTAGTAAGAGTTAAAGGAAGCTGTGAACTATGGAGAAATTTTGGTTCTAAAACATCAGAGAAATGACACAAGAGAAGTAGCAGCATACGTCAGTATTACGTTGATGCTGTATTATGTGCAAGCGGGTTGGCATCTATGACCATGCCCGTGGCGCCCTGCCCAGCTCCACAGGGAGCCATTCACGCGAACTACAGTGTGGCTGAAACCTCTTTGAGGTGTGTAATGCATGACCTGCCTTGCTCTGAACTGGGGCACTATCTTTACAGTGAGATGCTAGATAAATAAGGGTATGAAGTGTAAGACATAGTGCCTACCTTCAAAGACCTTAAAATCTGGCTAGGTAAATATGAGAAACACACACGCACAGGCGCATGCACACACCTAGCACTATAAGATAATGCTTGTTAAAGTGTCGTATGAATGGACAGAGCAAATCATGGCTATGTAAAGCAGGAGAGATCACTTCCAACTGTGATGATCGGAAATGGCCTCATGGAAAAGGAGAAATACAGATTGGACTGGGAAGGGTGGCAAAAGTTAAACGAGAGGAAAACAATGATAAGGACATTTTAGACAATGGAAAATTGTAAGCACAAGAGTGATCCAGCTTTCATAAAGTTTTAGAGAAGAGAGAAAGTAATTGAATAGTGGGTTCTAAAAGAATAGAGGGAGTTAAAGGTGGAAGGGTAGGATGGAATATTATTGTGGATAAGCCATTGATTTCTGGAAAAGGATTTGAGATATTCAGCTGAGTTCCCCTGATAGCTCAACTGGTAAAGAATCTGTCTGCAATGCAGGAGACCCCAGTCTGATCCCTGGGTCGCGAAGATCCCCTGGAGAAGGGATAGGCTACCCACTCCAGTATTCTTGGGCTTCTCTTGTGGCTCAGCTGGTAAAGAATCCATCTTTAACATGGGAGACTTGGGCTCAGTCCTTGGGTTGGGAAGATCTCCTGGAGAAGGGAAAGGCTACCCACTCCAGTATTCTGGCCTGGAGAATTCTATGGATTGTATAGTCCATGGGGTGGCAAAGAGTAATTTATGGGCTTCCCAGGTGGGTGGCTCAGTGGTAAAGAATCTGCCTGCCAATGCAGGAGACAAAGGAGACACAGGTTCAATACCTGGGTCGGGAAGATCCCTGGAGGAGGGCATGGCTATCCACTCCAGTATTCTTACTGGAAAACTCCCACGGACAGAGGAGCCTGATGGGCTACAGTCCATGGGATCACAAAGAGTCGGACGTAATTGACTGAATGAACATGATAGAGATTTATTCAAGTTATTAGAGAAGTGTCAAGATAATATATAAAGAATATTAATCTAGCTGTACTATCTACCATGCATTCAAGCAAAAAAAAAAAAAAAAAAAGCCAGTGTATGAATGGTATAAAAATAATAGTTAGATGCTGAACTGTGAGGCTTTGAAGGTCTAAACTATGGAGAGCCTCATGGTTTACATGGCAAGTGATGTGGGAAGAGGTAAGACAGCAATAAAATGAATCTAAATCCAAGACATCTGGGGAATTTCCTGGTGGTGCACTGGTTAGAACTCAGAGCTTCCACTGCAGGATCATGGGTTTGATCCCTGACTGGGGAACTAAGATCCCACCCAAAATGAGTAGCAAGGCCAAAAAAAGTAAATAAATCTAAGAAAGCTGGTAAACAGCGAGTTCATATTTCAAGCAGAGATGCTGGCAGAACCGTTCCTAAAGTAGGAAAATTGGAGTTGTTAAATATAATAAGGTTGTATCACTAAAGGTCTAAAACAAGCTTTGGCATGTGAAGCCAGTGAAGAAAATAATTAAAAATAATTAAGGCCAGTTTTTCTGTAGTTTTAAAATTATTTTAGTTATTCAATATTTATCTCTAGTTCTAGAAAAAGTGTGAGGATCATATGGTGCAACTAAATAGTTCACATGGATCTCTTTCTTAACATAGGCAAGAGTTGGAGCTTTTTCATATTTTACATTAGAGCTAATCACCATATGGAATATTATTGTGCTAAGAAATACTTATTCTTTAAAAAAAATGATGTTGGTATGAATAAATATTTTTGAATGAATGAATAAAGCATTCTTTATTGGATGTTTTCTTTTAAATGAGTTTAAACTCTCCAAAGCTAGTTAAATTAGCAAGTTGTTTTTAGTAGAATTTGGCTATACTATAGGCTTTTAAGGTCTTCCTTTTGAAAGTTTCACAGCTACTATATAATCATAAGTATAGAAATATTTTACTTACCCTACAATCATTTTAAATTTCATGGGCCAAATTCTCCCCTCAGATGTACTTTTTAATAACTCCCACTGAAGTGGGTGGAAATTTAGTTAGACTATCTGAGGGCAAAATTTGGAAGCACATTTACAAAGATATCGACTTTTCCTGATTCATGTTTTATTGAGAAATTGGACATTTAAATTGGCTAGGATTATCTATAATAAAGTATTTGAACTTGATGCCATTTAGACATGTTGGGAAAAGAAGAAAAATAAGGTTTTACTGCAGGTTGCTACTTTTCAGATTTTGAGTTTCATTTTCCATAAAAAAAAGAAAAAAAAAAACTGGAGAATTAAACACCTCCACACTTTCCCCTACTGAGCTTGCAAGTTAAAAAGCATTTCAACTGCATGAGTTAAATATTTTTTATAGCATATAATCATACTGGCACTCCAGGAGACTGGCAGGAAAAGGGAAAGGAAACAGAGGGTGGAAGAGGGGAATATATGTGAAATATTGGACACAGGAATCTGAAATAAATGAGCCAAACAGTTTAAAGACTAACTCATATTATTTCATCTTTACATTCTCATTGTGTGAAAATGATTCCAAAAGTTTTGGAATCCAAAGATTCCAAATAGCTCTATTTCTTTGGTATTGACTTTAATTATCTTTTCTAAAAAATCTTGGAGTAACATAGTATACCCAGAAAAATTTGAGTCCTGTGTACTCAGAACTCTGCAAGGGATGGTGCTTATGGTTCATTGTTTACTCTGGGCATCAGACTTATGAAAAAGGATGGGTAAAGAACATTCAGTTCTGTGTTGATATTTAAATAATTTTGGAGAATTTTTTTTTAGTACTTAATGAAAGATCTGTTTAAGATGATAGGGCTCATTCTTTTACTGAGAACAATCTTCAGTTTAGTCCTCACCCCAATATATCCTGGGCTATGTGTACAATTTACTACACATGCTAGATGTATCGGGTTCAAGTATTTGTTCCATGTCTTCCCGTTTCTGGTGTATAAAGAATCAGCTCTGGCCACTTTAAGTCCTCTTCTGTGTCTATCATGTCTCATATGTTCGTTATAATTGTTCGTTCCACTTAAAATGTCCCATCAACTTCTACCTTTAGGCATTTTGCAGCCAAGTCTCTTCTTTGCCCATGTACTTGCTCAAACACAGTGCGTTGCAGCTGAGTTGTTAGCAGCTGATGCTCAGAAGACGCTTTCTTCTTTCCCGTAGGCTCTGCAGGATGCTTGCTGTGTCCGTGCAGGACTATGGTGCTCTGTCTCTAACGTGACTTCACTTCCCTTTCTACTAGTAAAATAAAGGCCACAGTGACAGAAATAATGTTGAAGCCTCCTTGTCAGGAAGATGTTGCTGCATGCGTGTTAAGTCACTTCAGTCGTGTCTGACTCTTTGCAACCCCGTGGACTGTAGCCTGCCAGGCTCCTCTGTCCATGGGATTCTCCAGGCAAGAATACTGGAGTGGGTTGCCTTGCTCTCTTCCAGGGGATCTTCCCAATCCAGGGATGGAACCCGGGTCTCTTAGGTCTCCTGCACTGGCAGGCGGGTTCTTTACCATTAGTGCCACCTGGGAAACCCCAGGAAGGTGTTATTTCCCCCAAATTCACTGTCTCCAATTGGACAGAAGCAAGATCTCCATGGGACATCTCTTGTACCACATTAAATAGGCTCCTTTTCTCCTTGTCTCACCCTGAAGTAGTGTCTGTTACAGAGATATTTTCATGCACCCTTTAATTTTCAAAGTCTGATAACTTGGATTACATATTCCTTGTGCTTGGCACACTCCTTGGTTAGGAGTTCTAAAATACTTGTAGCAGGAATATATAATGATTTTATTTATTAATTTTTTAAATATAAATTTATTCATTTTAATTGGAGGATAATTACTTTACAATATTGTGGTGGTTTTGCCATACATTCACATGAATCAGCCATGGGTGTACATGTGTCCCCATCCTGAACCCCCACCCTCCTCCCTCCCCATCCCATCCCTCAGGGTCATCCCAGTGCACCAGCCCTGAGCACCCTGTATCATGCATCAAATCTGGACTGGCGACTCATTTTACATATGATAATATACATGTTTCAATGCCGTTCTCCCATATCATCCCACCCTCGCCCTCTCCCACAGAGTCCAAAAGACTATTCTATACGTCTGTGTCTCTTTTGCTGTCTTGCATACAGGGTTATCGTCACCTTCTTTCTAAATTCCATATATATGTGTTAGTATACTGTATTGGTGTTTTTCTTTCTGGCTTACTTCACTCTGTATAACAGGCTCCAGTTTCATCCACATCATTAGAACTGATTCAAATTCTTTTTAATGGCTTAGTAATACTCCATTGTGTATATGTACCACAGCTTTCTTATCCATTCGTCTGCTGATGGACATCTAGGTTGCTTCCATGTCCTGGCTATTATAAACAGTGCTGCGATGAACATTGGGGTACACGTGTCTCTTTCAATTCTGGTTTCCTTGGTGTGCATGCCTAGCAGTGGGATTGCTGGGTCATATGGCAGTTCTATCTCCATTTTGTAAGGGATCGCCACACTGTTCTCCATCGTGGCTGTACTAGTTTGCATTCCCACCAACAGTGTAAGAGGGTTCCCTTTTCTCCATACCCTCTCCAGCATTTATTGCTCATAGATTTTTGGATCACAGCCATTCTGACTGGTGTGAAATGCTACCTCATTGTGGTTTTGATTTGCATTTCTCTGATAATGAGTGATGTTGAGCATCTTTTCATGTGTTTGTTAGCCATCTATATGTCTTCTTTGGAGAAATGTCTATTTAGTTCTTTGGCCCATTTTTTGATTGGGTCATTTATTTTTTCTGGAATTGAGTTGCAGGAGTTGCTTGTATATTTTTGAGATTAATTCTTTGTCAGTTGCTTCATTTGCTATTATTTTCTCCCATTCTGAAGGCTGTCTTTTCACCTTGCTTATAGTTTCCTTTGTTGTGCAGAAGCTTTTAAGTTTAATTAGGTTCCATTTGTTTATTTTTGCTTTTATTTCCAATACTCTGGGAGGTGGTATAATGATTTTAAAGATTTTTTAAATGGATGACACATAACTCGAGTTAAAGATTGAAGAATTTATGAAGTTCTAAATAAACTGGGACTATAACCAAGAACTTCAAACTGACAAAATATATTTGACACAATTTAACTACTGGTGGGTTTATTTTTGTGTTTCCCAGGCGGTGTTAGTGGTAAAGAATCTGCCTGCCAATGCAGGAGACATGATTTTGATTCCTGGGTCGGGAAGATGACCTGGAGAAGGGCATGGCAACCCCTCACTCCAGTATTCTCTCCTGGAGAATCCCATGGGTAGAGGAGCCTGGCTGGTTGCAGCCACAGGGTTGCAAAGAGTTGAAGCGACTTAGCACACGTGCAGGCAGGCTTATTTTTTCCTCCTTTGAGAGACAAAAGGGATCCATGAGCTCAGGGAAGAAAACATTTTCTACAAGCTCTATTAGGAATTTTTACAATACATCTTGTCTCTGTGGAAGCAGTATTGTCTTATAGGCAGTGTTATACAGATATTAAAGACATCCTTCTTGCCCTGGAAGGATGGTTGAGTCTGCCATGTGCCACAGTAGAAGTTCATAGACTCACTTCTGTGTAATTCTAGCAAAATCCAGATGGCTTGTTGAAAAACACTGAAGTATAGCTGTGAGGCTTAGTTCTGATCCATGATGATAATAACTGCCATTTATTTTGAGACTATTTTGTGCTTGGGTCTCTGCAAAGTAGGCATTGTCAGCATCATTGTTCAGACAAGGAAGTAGAGTTTTCCAGGGGTTATTAACCTTTCCTATGGTCTCAAGTTAATATGTCTCAGATATGTGGTTCAAAACTCCATATTTCCTGATTCAAAAATTCTTGCTGTATCCCTGGCTCCTTGCCACTCCAGCAGAGAGACTGGAAGCTCTTATAACAGGAAGGGAGTTCCCCATGGTAGGAGCAATGGAGGGACAATCTTCTGGCAGTTCTGTCTGAAGAAAGAGGTTTCCAGAAGCTATTTTTGCAGATAGTCAATATAATTTAGCACAAACTCTGGCACAATCTGTGTGATTCTTTTTTAAAAAAAAGTCTTTTTGCTTCCTTCGGGCCTAAGGTTTTTTGTGGCAAAATTTTGCAGAAACATTCAGAAATGATGAGGAATCAGCATGATGCCAATTTTTTCTTCACAGCTGCATAGTGGCCTTTTGCAAAGAAAAACTTACAATAACTGAATTCCTCAGGCAAAGAGAACAGCAGTGCAAAGACTGGATTATAGCTCATGGAGGAAACATTTGACCCCATGGTATAATTGTTGTTTTTACTTTATTTATTTATTTTTGCTATCTTTTCTCTAGAGAATACACCTGTCACATAGCTAGAAGTCTTCCAATTTGGTTTTCTGTATGTTGACAAGTTTTTTATAACAAAGATTTTAAATTACCTTAAGGGCAAGCAGTATTAGTAACTTTCAGAAAAAAAACATTGTTTCTTCTTTCAGTCACATCTACCATTTAAATACTATACTTCACAACTTAGATTTGGATATAAAAGCGTAAGATCTACGGACCAATTTCAGCAACAGAAGATTTTGTTGATGTGTTAGAAATAAATGACACTCATATTCCATTGCTAGTTACAAAGACTTTGAAACAGGGAAACCAATGTTGATGAACATTATTTTCTTCAGTTCACCCAAAATGCTAAGAAAAGTAACATATTCTTCATTCATATGTAAATTTATGTTACTATGGTACTTGGCTGCAAATGGAAACAACAGAGGAAGTTCTAAAATTAATGATCTTCAAACAATATTAATTTGCCATGACTGCATTAATACTCAGCATAACAGGGTAGAGTTAGAAGCTTACCTCTGATGATGAAATCCTTTGTGAAACTTCAATCTGCCAAAGCAGAGACAATGGGCAGAGGATGAGGCCTTATGGAGACCCCAATTCAGAAAGGAATTAACATCGTCAGTTGCGTATGCTCCCCTTTTTACTGAGAGGTCACCAAGACATCAGGACTCAGATATGATCGTTATTTTAAATTAGCATTTTATACAGAAAAAGTTGATTTTTGCCTCCATGCTAAAGAGTTAGTAAGCATTATAATAATAATTATGTTTCAGTTCAGTTCAGTCACTCAGTCGTATCCGACTCTTTGAGACCCCATGAATCGCAGCATGCCAGGCCTCCCTGTCCATCACCATCTCCCGGAGTTCACTCAGACTCATGTCCATTGAGTCCGTGAGGCCATCCAGCCATCTCATCCTCGGTCGTCCCCTTCTCCTCCTGCCCCCAATCCCTCCCAGCATCAGAGTCTTTTCCAATGAGTCAACTCTTCGCATGAGGTGGCCAAAGTACTGGAGTTTCAGCTTTGGCATCATTCCTTCCAAAGAAATCCCAGGGTTGATCTCCTTCAGAATGGACTGATTGGATCTCCTTGCAGTCCAAGGGACCCTCAAGAGTCTTCTCCAACACCACAGTTCAAAAGCATCAATTCTTTGGCACTCAGCTTTCTTCACAGTCCAACTTTCACATCCATACATGACTACTGGAAAAACCATAGCCTTGACTAGACAGACCTTAGTCGGCAAAGTAATGTCTCTGCTTTTGAATATACTGTCTAAGTTGGTCATCACTTTTCTTCCAAGGAGTAAGTGTCTTTTAATTTCATGGCTGCAGTCACCATCTGCAGTGATTTTGGAGCCCCAAAAATAAAGTCTGACACTGTTTCTACTGTTTCCCTATATCAGAGAGTTTATAGAAAATAATCACTTAAACTAAGTTCATCCTTACTCATTTGAATGGCATATTAAGGTGATCCACCTATTTTTAACAATGTTTCAGTAACAATTTTATTTTAGCAAGGGGAAAGGGAAACCAGTAGGACAAATTGAGTGGCTCTGACAAACGTAAGAGCATTGGTATTTCTTTTTGGTTAATTACTGATTCTTTTAAATCTTATTTCTGTGGATTAAAAATTTGTGGATGGGCTAGGCTGTGGTTATGAACTGGCTAATCCTCAAAATATCTGTCAGGTTCAGAGAAACATTTCATAAAAGCAGGGTCTTAGAGTCCTCTCTGATGAGAGATATCCCTTGGAGAATCACATAACTCTGTCTTTTCTTAGACACAGTCACTTGGATCGAATAGGAGCATCTGAGTTCAGGGTAACTATTTACTTGACCTTGGCCAGATTTTCTGCTCAGATCTAGAGGAGGTGGAGGAGAATTGGAAAGGAGATATGAAAGAGAAGAGAAAGAGGGGGAGATCTGTTTGTTCTGGAGGTGCTTGTGTGTGTGTGTGCGTGTGTGCGCTCAGTGGCTCAGCTGGGTCTGATTCTTTGCCACCCTACGTACTTTGGCCAGCAGGTTTCTCTGTCCATGGGATTTTCCCCCCAAGAACACTGGAGTGGGTTGCCATTTCCTCCTCCAGGGGGTCTTCCTGACACAGGGATTGAACCTGTGTCTCCTGCGATGCTGGCAGATTCTTTACCACTGAGCTGTCTGGAAAGCCCACGGGTGCTACTAAGCCTCACTAGAGAGTGAGTCAGACTGAATCAGCTGGAGATAAAATCAAGGACATTGGAATCAACCAGTTCTGAGTTTTGTTTTGTTTTGTTTTAACCTTCACCATTTCGTGGGTGCACGAAATTGAGTAAGATCAATCACCTATCTCTTGTGTATAAAATGGGGCTAATACGTTTTCTTTGCAGGGCTGTTATGTTAGGGCTGTTTTAGGGCTTTAAGATAATGAATAGGAAAAGCCTGGTCCAGTTTCTGGCATATAGTAGGAAATAATTATCCTTCTTGGTTTCACTTTCCTTTAGCTCCATGCTGCCTTTCCACAACTGCTCCATGAATAGCACCTGACTTTGGGGGTGGCTGAGATGACCACTGATTTGTCCTTTGGCTTTTCTTTCTACAACATTGCTCACTCTAGTCCCAACAACTTCTAGGTTCCTTCAAATCAAAGAATTTTATGATTCTTCTCTGGTACTGCATACAAATAAGAATTTTATGATTTTTCTCTGGTACTGCATATAAATCTTTGCTGTCATCATTCAAAAGCGAGAGATGAAAGAAAATTTAATGGGCAGACATTTTCAGGTTTCAGTGTCATCTTTTCAGGGCACTCTTGTGACTATGGAATCAATGCTATGGAAAGGATGGTTTCAGAGCAGGAATCCAGCAACCAAACTCTAGATTTTATTTTTAAGATTTTTTTCTTTTTGTTTTTTTTGAGTCGCAAAAAATATATCTTTATTCTTTTCTGCTCAGGCAGCTTGGTTTTATAGTCATTCACTACAATCCTTCTGACTCCAAGGAGACAAAAGATAAACACACTTCAGTATTTTTTTCTATCAGGCTTTTAATCTATCACGAGAGTTGGTAACAGTAATTAATAACTGAGACACAATGAAAAGATTTTATAGTATGTGTGGTAAAATAATTAACTATTACAGAATTATAACTTAAGTCTCCCCCCTGTAGCAAAAGAACAAGGCCTGCACCTGTATACAAGTTTGAATTAAAAAACTAGAGCTTGATTTAGGCATACCAATGAAAAAAATGTCCTCCAAAAACAAATTTGAAAGTAAGGAAAAACTTATTTGGAGTCATTTCTCTGTGTCAAGATTGCGTAGTTTTTTTAAATTTTTTTATTTTTTTAAGACTGGATTTAAACTCTTGATATAAAGCAGACTTTTAATTTCCCGTTTTTCAAAGACAATATTGAAAGGTCATCTTCTAGCTTTAAAAGCTCAAAGAAATGACTCATTCTACCACTACTGTCTTAAGGGCTTCAAAATCAAATTTCCGGTCAGTATTGTTCATTTTGATTTGGCAAAAAGGTATCCCTTTTTATGCGCTGTAAGATAGATTATTTTTGAGAGCTTTTGTTTCTGGTTTCTATGTTTTACGTAGTAGATCTTCAGAAAAATCCAACAAATAGATAAAAAGAACACTCCACACTTTAATGAAATAAACTGTTTGTGTTGGCTGTAACAAAATCTCTGATAGAGATTCATAGATGATCCAGAAAGTTTCTCATTTTATTAATCTCACATTTATCTTTACAAACTAATTTATTTTTTATTGTTTCCTAATTAGTAAAGATAGCTACTTTCGGAAAGATGAGCATTCTCAAGATGAAGACTTGGTTCCCCCAGAAACGTAGCAGCAATAAGACAGGAGCTATGCCAGAGTATGGGTCATCAGCAAATGAGGCTTATATCAGAAAACTCTGATACGAGGCTAAGTCCAGGAAACTTTTCTTCTTCTCTCTAGTGATCAGAAACCGTGGAAGCTTCTGTGCCCAAAGAGACACAGTAGAGCATCTGGCAGAGGAGCCGGGATGGCCTGAGGGTCAGGGCTGAAACGTTGTGTATGACAGGGAGTGAGTGCCCCGGGGAAAGTGCCAGGATACCTCTAGACTGTGGTCTGGTTCCAGCTGGTTTCAGTGGACCTGCTCTGGCTGAACGGACTCCTGGAAAACCTACTTAGTCCAGATTCTTTGAAGAACAAACAACAAATGGATTCTCAGCTCACCACTGACTAATTAGAAAATCTCGGATTATCCTCAGAATTGACTTTTCAAAAACTATCTATTTTATTTTTTAATTATTGGCTGCACCTGGTCTTCACAGCAGCACCCATGGGATCTTTAGTTCCCCAACCAAGGATCGAGTCTGGGCCCCCTGCATTGGAAGCACAGAGTCTTAGCCATTGGGCCACCAGGGAAGTCCCTCAGAGTTGACTTTTAATCAAGACATATTTAGTAACCAATATTACATGCTTCAAGGCCATCTAATTTCAAATTTCCCCCAAACTTCCTTTATTTATTGATATGCGTGTACTCAGTCGTGTCTGACTCTGTGACTCCGTTGACTGTACCCTGCCAGGCTCCGCATTCCATGGAATTTCCCAGGCAAGAGTCCTGGAGTGGGTAGCCATTTCCTCTCCCAGGGGATCTTCTGAACCCAGGGACAGGGACTGAACCCCGCCCCTCAGTCTCCGGCATTGGTGGATTTTTTACTACTGTGTTATCTTGGAAGCCCAAGTTAATTCACATACCCCTATGAAAAGTTAGATATCTTCAATGGTAAGTCAAAGAGATCAGAACTCAGAGAATGATTAAGGCATTTGTTCTCATCCCTAGCAACCTACCCTTTGGTTTATTTTTTCTTCATAATTAATTCTTTAAAATTTCCAAATACCACTATTAACATGTTTTTCTTAATTCTTTTTCAAAAACCTTTTTCTGAACTTTAATAAAATTCTCCTACTTAGGAAATTGGAACTGTTTATGTTCCAAAGTTTTCCTTAGCCTAGAAGACAGGAATCATTTCTACCTGTGTTGCTAAAAACATGGCAACAGGCCCCAAATTGAGTTCCTTATACTAAATTCTCCATCAAAACTGAGACAATCCCAAATTTTGGCTCTCCTAGAAAATGGGAGCTTTGGCCAGCCAATAGGTAGGTGCTTGATCAGCCTTAGTTTAGGTGATATGCCTAATAGACCCCCACCATCCCCTAAAAGAAAGATACCTTTCAACAGTCAATCCGTTTTCTGCCTGGTACGACTTTGTTTTTCCTAAGCCCTCCTGCTTATAAAAGCCTTTCATTTTGTATAGGTCCTCGGAGCTCCTTTCTTTCAGTCACAGTGGATGTTGTCTAACTCATGAATGGTTGAATAAAGCCAAT
This sequence comes from Ovis aries, assembly GCF_016772045.2. Classification (NCBI taxonomy): domain Eukaryota; kingdom Metazoa; phylum Chordata; class Mammalia; order Artiodactyla; family Bovidae; genus Ovis; species Ovis aries. Next base: position 4,810,471 of record NC_056059.1, read on the forward strand.
AAGATTTTTAAAATGTGTTCAGATGAGTTTTTCTTAACAGTGTGCCTTTTAATTTTGTCAAAATTGTTATTATTTTATCGGTTTATAAGAAACAATATTTATTGAGAACATCAAATACTTTCCGAGAAAAGAACCCAGTGTGGAAAATGATCAAGAATACCCAGAGAAATGAGAAGAGAGGTTCCAGTTCCTCCTGAAGAAACAAACATCCTTTTGAGATTCTGAATGCCACTGCAGTATCTACTAACTTTATTAAAAACACTAAAAGAAGACTTGTTAATTTACGATCGAAATTCCAGATTCTATTGTTTGGTCACTCCCTTTTATCTCCCCCATCTCACATTTTGACTGAAAATCTGTAATTGGTCTGGTGATTTTCCAGGAGGAGAAGACGCGGGGATAGTTTATCTTTGGAAGTGTAAGAAATTCCCAGGGATTAGGACACCATAAGAGAACTAATTTCTACTGGATTTAAATATTACTTCAATTGTTCACGACAAATTTCGAGTTAACTTGAAATGGATTACTTGCAGGCTGCGTATACCCTCTTGTTTCTGAACGTTAATCAACGTATTTATTAGTCCCCTAGGAGTTTGAGCCTCTGAAATAAGCATGAAGTAATCCAAAGATGCGGACCTCACAAGTAAAAGGGCTGAAACTTCCTAGAGCTCAGGGACTGCTCTCAGTAGTTAGGCAGTAAGTATGCTTTCGGTCTGAAACTTGTAAAGTTGTTTGGGAGGATGGCCCCAGCTCTGTCAAGACCCATTTAGTTTTGCAGCCGAAGAGTGTAAAATCCCCCGACTGGGAGCACTAGTTCAGAGTCGAACCCCAGAGGCCAGAGAAGGGCGGGCACGTCGCCCGCCAGCCGGGCGCAGCGCGCGCGCGGGCGGCTCGGCTCCCCGGCCTCCGGGTTCGAGGCTCCGCGCCGCGCGCGGGTGCGGGCCGCTAACTTCGGGCCAATCAGCGCGCGGCGTCCGCCCGCGGCGTCCCCGCGCCCCCGCGCCCGCCGTGGCAGCCGCGGCCTCCGCCGCTCGCGGCCGAGCCGGACCCGGGGCGAGGAGGGGCCGGGCCGCGGGGGATCCTGGAGTCGGCGGGAGGTGGGGATTCTGGGAGGGAGGCTCCACTTCCTCCTGCCCGCCGGCCTCTCCCCGCCGCCCCGGCACCCCAATTCCCCGGTGCCGGCGCTGAGGGCGGCGGCGGCGCGGCGGCAGCATGCTGGGCATGTACGTGCCGGACAGGTTCTCCCTGAAGTCCTCCCGCGTTCAGGACGGCATGGGGCTCTACACGGCCCGCCGCGTGAGGAAGGTGGGTGACCCGGCGGCGGCCCGCGCGCGCCCGCGCCCGCCGCGCCGCGCGCCCCTCACCGCGCCCGCGGGCTCCGCGCGCGTCGCCTCTCTGCGGGAGCCCCGCGGGGAGCCGGGCCGGCGGGGCGGCTTCCGAGCCCCAGTCCTCGCGAGCCGGCGGCGCCACGTAGGTGCGGCGGGGCGCGCTCCGCCGCCGGCCGCCCTGCGGCAAGATGTCTTTCCTCCGCTGCAGGAAGTGAGGCGGGATGCTGCCCCCTCCGCCTCGGCCCCGGCGGGGGGCTCTGTCCTGGCGCTGGCAGAGGCACGCGCGGGCGGCTGTCTCTCGGGCGCGCTCGCAGCTCCGCCGCCTTTCTGGCTTCAGGATGTGGAAATGTGACCAGAGACGCCTCGCTTCCCCGGTGGGGAGGGATGGGGGTGGGGGCGCTGCCCGCAGCGCCGCGTTACCGCAGGCCTCAGCATCTCATTCTGGCATCCCCAGTTCTTCCCCTCTTTTCAAAATGTGTAATGTGAGTTCTGGGAGGTGCCTTCTAGATAATGTATGAGTCTCGGCCCCTTTCTCTCAGTTTTTCTGGATTTTTCTCCCTCTCTCCTTCCAGAAGTTTAGAGACACGTGAGTAGGACCAGCACATGGCAGTTCTCGTCAGGGAATGGACTGGAAATGCTGGAGGTTGAAAGCAAACGCTTAGGAGAGATTACGGGAAAATACCAAGACTTTGTATCTGCTGAGACTGTTAACAGCTGCCATTCCGGAGGATAGGTAACATCTGAAACCGAGGAGGCAGCGCTGAAGTGCGCAGGACAGTGAGAGCCAGCGTTTACTGAGTAGCTACTTGGTGCCAGGGCCCACACTTGCTGTTATCTCTGTTGGTAGCTTCACTGGCATAACACTCCTGCGAGAACAGTCTTAATCTGCGTGCAGGAGAGGAGAGAACAGAAGGACTTGGAGGTTAAATTTCCTTCCGGGTTAGTGAGTTAGGCTGCCACCCCTTGCTTCTTGGTCCAAAGCCCATGTTGTTTTCAGGTCTTTTTCTGCCAGCTTCCCAGCACCCGTCTCCCCGACTTTGTTAGGGGTGAGGTTTGGGCGAGAGCATGTTTATTCTCTGAAGGTGGGAGCAGGTGAAGGAAGGTGCTTCAGAAGGCCTTCATTGACAGCAGGGGCTGTAAGTAACACCCAGGGTAAAATTGGGAGTGATAAACCCCCTATTTTCTCTTTTAAATAGGAGAGTGGGAGAATGCTCCAAGGTGAAAAGCAGGTGTCAGCGCTTTATCTGGATAGGTGTTTTTGCCAAAATGGTAAACTTCTGCTCTTTGACAGATTGAGATTCTATTTTTAATTTTCTCACAAGAAATGAAAATTCCCAAGTGGATTTTTCTTGAAGGTCTCAGGACTGAATGTAAGTACTTAAAAAGCATAGTTCTTAAACATTAGTTTAATGGTGGTGGTTTAGTTGCTAAGTCGTGTCCGACTCTTGCGACCCCATGGAGTGTAGTCCACCAGGCTCCTCTCTTCATGGGATTTTCCAGGCAAGAATACTGGAGTGGGTTGCCATTTCTTTCTCCAGGGGATCTTCCTGACCCAGGGATCTAGTAATATACTAAAATTGTAGAAATATTAGAGTTATTAAATTATTCTTATTTTGCTTTACTAAGATTTCCAGAAAGAGCTGGCTGATATATGTTCTTTTGATATTTTTATTCCAAATTATTTTTCCAAGAATTAACTTATTTGGAAGTTTTAAATTATTTTGTGGTGTAGAGTGAACAGCTTCCAAAATTATATATTACAGCAGTACTCACAGATACTTATGTTTTCTTGGTTTGTGTAACTTCAACATGTAAAACACATGGTTTCATCTAGGTCATAACTAGAATTCTTAACCTGTATTTCGAGTGAATCTGTAGATGTTTGCAATAAGTTCAAATGATACACTGTTAGTGACAAAGTTTAGTTGTGATCACAAGATCGTCAGTCATAAGGTAATTGATCATGGGCAAGTTCATTGATGCCAAAAATGACCTTGTAGGTTTCAGCTCCTTGCCTTCCAAAAACAGGTCTAAAACTGAAGCTGAATGGCAGATTTTAGCTGTGCTGTAAAGCTAAAGCTGAATATCGGTGCATCCCTTACCTGTTTGCGTATAGTTTCCTGTTTGCGTATAGTTTCCTGATGCTTAAATATGTTTCAGGTTACCTTATGTTAGGTGGAACTCTGGCCTCAGATCTCAAAGGATCTGAGAAAAAAAAATATTTTAGCAGCTATATTCAGGATCTTACTTCAAAGTCTTTTGTTCTTTATTCTGAACAAATTTTGGAATCTCATTTTAGGTTTTTAAGTTGGAAGTTATAGATGTTTTAGTACACTTTTATAACATGTATACTTGCATGTTATTATTGCCAAATTCAGACTTAAATTGAAGTAGGGAAAACCACTAGACCATTCAGGTATGACCTAAATCAAATCCCTTACGATTATACAGTGGAAGTGAGAAGTAGAATCAAGGGATTAGATCTGATAGAGTGCCTAAAGAACATATGGACGGAGGTTCGTGACATTGTACAGGAGACAGGAATCAAGACCATCCCCAAGAAAAATGCAAAAAAGCAAAATGGCTGTCTCAGGAGGCCTTACAAATAGCTGTGGAAAGGAGAGAAGCGAAAAACAAAGGATAAAAGGAAAGATATACCCATTTGATTGGAGAAGGAAATGGCAACCCACTTCAGTATTCCTGCCTGGAGAATCCCAGGGATGGGGGATCCTGGTGGGCTGCCGTCTATGGGGTCGCACAGAGTTGGACACGACTGAAGTGACTTAGCAGCAGCAGCATACCCATTTGAATGCAGAGTTCCAAAGAATAGCAAGGAGAGATAAGAAAGCCTTCCTCAGTGATCAGTGCAAAGAAATAGAGGAAAATAATAGAATGGCAAAGACTAGAGATCTCTTCAGGAAAATTAGAGATACCAAGGGAACATTTCATGCAAAGATGGGCTCAATAAAGAACAGAAATGGTATGGACCTAAGAGAAGCAGAAGATATTAAGAAGAGGTGGCAAGAATACACAGAAGAACTGTACAAAAAAGATCTTCACGACCAAGATAATCATGATGGTGTGATCACTCACCTAGAGCCAGACATCCTGGAATGTGAAGTCAAGTGGGCCTTAGGAAGCATCACAACGAACAAAGCTAGTGGAGGTGATGGAATTCCAGTGGAGCCATTTCAAATCCTGAAAGACAGTGCTGTCAAAGTGCTTCACTCAATATGCCAGCACATTTGGAAAACTCAGCGGTGGCCACAGGACTGGAAAAGTTCAGTGTTTGTTTCAGTCCCAAAGAAAGGCAATGCCAAAGAATGTTCAAACTACCACACAATTGGACTCAGCTCACACACTAATAAAGTAATCCTCAAAATTCTCCAAGCCAGGCTTCAGCAATATGTGAACTGTGAAATTCCATATGTTCAAGCTGGTTTTAGAAAAGGCAGGAGAACCAGAGTTCAAATTGCCAATATCCACTGGATCATCGAAAAAGCAAGAGAGTTCCAGAAAAACATCTATTTCTGCTTTATTGACTATGCCAAAGCCTTTGACTGTGTGGATCACCACAGACTGGAAAATTCTTCAAGCGATGGGAATACCAGACCACCTGACCTGTCTCTTGAGAAATCTGTATGCAGGTCATGAAGCAACAGTTAGAACTGGACATGGAACAACAGACTGGTTCCAAATACGGAAAGGAGTATGTCAAGGCTGTATATTGTCACCCTGCTTATTTAACTTATATGCAGAGTACATCATAAGAAACACTGGGCTGGATGAAGCACAAGCTGGAATCACGAGAAATATTGCCGGGAGAAATATCAATAACCTCAGATATGCAGATGACACCACTTTTATGGGAGAAAGCGAAGAAGAATTAAAGAGCTTCTTGATGAAAGTGAAAGAGGAGAGTGAAAAAGCTGGCTTAAAGCTCAACATTCAGAAAACTAAGATCATGGCATCCAGTCCCATCACTTCATGGGAAATAGATGAGGAAACACTGGAAACAGTGACAGGCTTTTATTTTCTTGGGCTCCAGAATCACTGCAGATGGTGACTACAGCCATGAAATTAAAAGACACTTTCTCCTTGGAAGAAAATCTGTTACCAACCTAGACAGCATATTCAAAAGCAGAGACATTCCTTTGCCAACAAAGGTTCCTCTAGTCAGTTCAGTTCAGTTGCTCAGTCGTGTCCGACTCTTTGCGACCCCATGAATTGTAGCACGCCAGGCCTCCCTGTCCATCACCAGCTCCCAGAGTTCACCCAAACTCATGTGCATTGAGTCGGAGATGCCATCCAGCCATCTCATCCTCTGTTGTACCCTTCTGCCCCAAATTCCTCCCAGCATCAAGGTCTTTTCCATGAGTCAACTCTTCGCATGGTGGCCAAAGTATTGGAGTTTCAGCCTCAGCATCAGTCCTTCCAATGAACACGTAGGACTGGTCTCCTTTAGGATGGACTGGTTGGATCTCCTTGCAGTCCAAGGGACTTGTAAGAGTCTTCTCCAGCACCACAGTTCAAAAGCATCAATTCTTTGGTGCTCAGGTTTCTTCATAGTCCAAGTCTCACGTCCATACATGACCACTGGAAAAACCATAACCTTGAATAGATAGACCTTTGTTGGCAAAGTAATATCTCTACTTTTTAATATGCTATCTGGGTTGGTCATAACTTTCCTTCCAAGGAGAAAGCGTCTTTCATTTTTTGGCTGCAGTCACCATCTGCAGTGATTTTTGAGCCCCCCAAAATGAAGTCTGCCACTGTTTCCACTGTTTCCTCATCTATTTCCCATGAAGTGATGGGACCAGATGCCCTGATCTTAGTTTTCTGAATGTTGAGCTTTAAGCTACCTTTTTCACTATCCCTTTCACTTTCATCAGGAGGCTTTTGGTTATGGTTTTTCCAGCAGTCATGTATGGATGTGAGACTTGGACTCTAAAGAAAGCTCAGCGCTGAAGAATTGATGCTTTTGAACTGTGGTGTTGGAGAAGACTCTTGAGAGTCCCTTGAACTGCAAGGAGATCCAACTAGTCCATCCTAAAGGAAATCATTCCTGAGTATTCATTGGAAGGACTAATGTTGAAGCTGAAACTCCCAATACTTTGGCCATGTGATGTGAGAACTGACTCATTTGTAAAGACCCTGATGCTGGGGAAGATTGAAGGCAGGAGCAGAAGGGTATGACAGAGGATAAATGGTTGGATGGCATCCCCGACTCAATGGACGTGAGTTTGAGTAAACTCTGGGAGTTGGTGATGGACAGGGAGGCCTGCTGTGCTGCAGTCCATCGGGTCACAAAGAGTCAGAAATGACTGAGCAACTGAACTGAACTGATGCTTGCATAATAATTGCTGTTTTTTAAAAATTTGCAATTTAAGTCACGTGTTGATTGCAGAGAATCTTATTGTAGACCTGTACTGATCTTGGGGGATTTTGCTAGACTTTCTGCTTGCAGTGCATCCATCACACTGATCTGGAATTCCCTTACCAGTTGGATCCTTTAATCCTTTTCTAGACCCATCCCTTTTTGTGCCATGTTTCCTAGTGTGGGGGAGGGGGTCTCTGCAGCCAAGTCACCTAATACCCTGGTTCCACCTTTGTTCTCCTCCTTTTTTCCTTGGCATCGTCTTGTTTTTGTAGGCTTGGTACTGCTGCTGCAGTACCCCCCACCCCCCCCTTTTTTTTTTGCTATGAAGTGTATAAAATGACAAGAAGAAGAAGAAATGATCTTTTTTGGCCATTATGGAATGTCCTTTCCTTTTCTTGTTGTTTATTTGCTAGGTCGTGTCCCACTCTTTTGCCACCCCACGGACAGAGAAGCCTAATAGGCAAGAATACTGGAGTGGCTTGCCATTTCCTTCTCCAGAAGATCTTCCAGACCTAGGGATTGAACCTGTGTCTCCTGCTTGGCAAGCATATTCTTTACTACTGAGCCACCTGGAAAGCCCCTTTTCTTACCATTATGGAAATTAGAGATTGAATGAAGAGAGGGTCATTTGTTAGATATTTCTATGTGAGCCATTACTGCTTTTGAGAGAAAGAATGGATGTGAGTCTGTTGGAAAGTCCTAGAGTAGATAAAAGAGGCCTGAGTTCATTCACACTGTACTCATTGCAGTTTCCTAATGAAAAGTGTAATAAGAAAAAGTAAATTTAACACGTTAGTTTGTCAGACCCTGTTCTAAGTGCTTGCGAAATGTTAATCTCATGAACCTTTTGATGTTGCAAAAAAGATGTAAAATTCTAAATTACTATGCAGATTAAAGTTAATGTTAGGTATTCAAAGCTAATATAGTAAGTAAACATACAATAAAAAGTTACGTTAACAGCTCACTGCAATGCATTTTTTATATCATGACTATATTTTCCATTGTCAGATCATGTGATTAACCAGAGAGTGGTATGTTTGATACTGTGTTTGTACTCAAAAAGTGGAAAGGTAAATAATATTTCTTTGAGCTCTCAGATTCTGTGATTTTATGCATAGGGTTAGGGTAGCAAATATACCACTACCAGTCTTTGTTTCCTTGAGGTTTGTTGCAGGCTGTTGATTTTCCTTTCTTCTGTTCTGATTTCCAGTCATTTAATCTTTCAGTTGTGGCAGGCACTGTGCTAGGTCTTGAGGATATATAGGTTGGCAGAAAGGGCAAGGTCTTTGTTCACCTGGAGCTTGTTTTCTTGTGTGGGAAGAGAGGCAGTAAGCAGGTACAGAAGGGAAAGTTTCCAAAATAATTACAGCATGTGTTAAGTGAAACCTGAAAACAGAATGATGCATTAGGGAGTGAATAGAGGTGGAGCCTCCTACTTCAGGCATGCTGGGAGGGAAGACCTCTCAGAGGAGGTGACATCTGCATGAAACATGAAGAAGCTGAGCTAGCTAGAAGAATATGCAGGGAAATATGCAAGTGAGCCTGCACTAGGGTTGAACTGAGGATAGAGGAGATTGTTTGGCTTCGAGGTATTGTTTAGAGGTTAAAATAAAGCCAACTAGAATCTTTCAGTGGGTTGAATGAGGCTCATTATTGAAGGAGAATCGAGGGTGACTCAGTTTTTGGCTTGACCAGTTGGTGCCAACTTGTCTTGGTGCCATTTGCTCTCATGTGAAGTCTACTATGTTGGAAATGGTACTTTCAGTTGTAGAATATGTTGGTAAAAGTTCATCAAAAGCAACCAACCCTGGCTAAGCATTGAATTAAAATAGGACAGTGCACTAAGCAGTATTGATAAAGAGAGTTTCTTTTTCCATACTCTGGGACTTATAGCCTTGTTGGGAAAATGGAAATACAGTATAGAATCTTAAAAAATGCATTTTTTATGTATCGCATGTCCAAATTTACACTGTTTATATGGATTGATTTTGCTGGGCACTGCTTTAGGCAACAGAATTTACAGACTTACAGTAATTTTTAGTCTGGAAAAGGAGAATGGAGCTGGAGGCATCAAGCTTCCTGACTTCAGATTATACTACAAAGCTACAGTCATCAAGACAGTATGGTACTGGCACAAAAACAGAAATATATACCAATGGAACAAGATAGAATGCCCAGAGATAAACCCATGCACTTAGGGGTGCCTTATTTATGACAGAAGAGACAAGAATATACAATGGGGCAAAGATAGCCTCTTCAATAAATGGAAGTGGGAAAACTGGATAGCTACATGTAAAAGAATGAAATTAGAACACTTCTTTTTTTTTTTTTTTTTTAAGAACACTTCTTAACACCATGCTTCTGGTGCTGCTAAGTCGCTTCAGTTGTGTCTGACTCTGCGCGGCCTCATAGATGGCAGCCCACCAGGCTCCTACGTCCCTGGAATTCTCCAGGCAAGAATACTGGAGTGGGTTGCCATTTCCTTCTCCAATGCATGAAAGTGAAAAGTGAAAGTGAAGTCACTCAGTCGTATGTGACTCTTCGTGACCCCATGGACTGTAGCCCACCAGGCGCCTCTGTCCATGGAATTTTCCAGGCAAGAATACTGGAGTGGGGTCCCATTGCCTTCTCCTTCTAACACCATACACAAAGATAAAATGGATTAAGGGCCTAAATGTACAACCAGAAACTATAAAATTTTTAGAGGAAAACATAGGCAGAACACTCAGTGACATAAAGCAAGATCCTCTATGACCCACTTCCTAGAGTAACAGAAATAACAAAAGTAAAGAAGTGGGACCTGATTAAAAGCTTTTGCACAGCAAAGGAAACTGTAAGCAAGGTGAAAAGACAGCCGTCAGAATGGAAGAAAATAATAGCAAATGAAACAGCTGACAAAGGTTTAATTTCCAAAATATACAAGCATCTCATACAACTCAATACCAGAAAAACAACCCAATCAAAAAATGGGAGAAAGACCTAAACAGACATTTCTGCAAAGAAGGCATACAGATGGTTAGAAACACATGGAAAGAAGCTCAACATTGCTCATTATTTGAGAAATGCAAATCAAAACTACAATGAGGTACCACCCCTCACTGGTGAGAATGACCCTCATCAAAAAGTCTACAAACAATAAATGCTGGAAAGGGTGTGGGGAAAAGGGAACACTCTTGCACTGTTGGTGGGAATGTAAACTGATACAGCCACTATGGAAGAGGGTATGGAGATTCCTTAAAAACTAGGAATAAAACCACTGAATGACCCAGCAATCCAACTCCTATGCATACACCCTGCTGCTGCTGCTGCTGCTGCTGCTGCTGCTGCTGCTGCTAAGTTGCTTGAGTCGTGTCTGACTCTGTGTGACCCCATAGGTGGAAGCCCACCATGCTCCCCTGTCCCTGGGATTCTCCAGGCAAGAACACTGGAGTGGGTTGCCATTTCCTTCTCCAATGCATGAAAGTGAAAAGTGAAAGGGAAGTTGCTTAGTCGTGTCAGATTCTTAGCGACCCCATGGATTGCAGCCCACCAGGCTCCTCTGCCCATGGGATTTTCCAGGCAAGACTACTGGAATGGGGTGCCATTGCCTTCTTTGAGGCATATACCCTGAGGAAACCAAAATTGGAAAAGACACGTGTATGCCCTTGTTCATTGCTGCACTATTTACAATAGCTAGAACGTGGGAGCAACCTAGATGTCCATCGACAGATGAATAGATAAAGAAAGGGTTGTGGTATATATACACAATGGAATATTATGCAGCCATAAAAGGAATGCATTTGAGTCAGTTCTAATGAGGTGGATGAACCTAAAACCTATTCATCAGAAAAAAGATAAATACCATATTCTAGCACATACATACGGAATCTAGAAAAATGGTACCGAAGAATTTATTTACAGGGCAGCAATGGAGAAACAGACATAGAGGATAGACTATGGACATGGGTGGGGGAGGAGAGGGTGAGATGTATGGAAAGAGTAACACGGAAACTTACTATATGTAAAATGTTGAGGTTTGACAGCAAGCAGCAAAATTCTGTAAAGCAATTATTCTTCAATAAAAAATTAATTAAATAGGTAAGAGGGAGAAACCTCGGTCGTTAGAGTAAGTCATCAGAGAGTGCTGGGGAAATCAAAGAAAGCCTTATGGAGTTGAATTTATAGGGTCACATATTATTGTTTTTTTATTAAGAACTTTAAGTTTGGCTGTGTTAGTACGTTTTACTCTCTCTCAACCCTATGAAGTAGATATTGTTACTGTACCCATTCTCAGATGAAGAAATTGAGGCCAGTGGTTGGCCAGTGTGACTGGTTAAGTATTGCCTGGGCGACAGAGTAAATGGTGGACCCATGATACTAATTTCAGTGAATCTGACCAGATTTTGTGCTCTCAAGTCAGTTTGGAGTTGAATGATTTGTAGGTAGAATTACTGAAAATAAGATGGAAACAGTCTTTTAAAGGTTAGACCTCGTGACATACCTTATTTCAGACTGAGGAAGTTGTTAAACGTTTCCACTGAAGCATCACCTTGTACCCTGGAGCCTGTAGGCCCGCCTGGGACTGTCACACACGATCAGACGTTTTGAATTCTGCTTTTTTTTTGTTTGCTATGCACTTGCATTGTTACTTTGTTGTGTGACAGTCTTCAAGGGTTTACTATCATCCCCAGTTTATAGATTACATATTTCCTCAGTGATTACTTCTTGTCAAAATTTTCAGTTGTCCTAATGTAGACTTTAAATTTTTTTCTCCTTTCCAATTCCTTCTTCATTAGCAGGCTAAAGCCTGCCTGACCTTATCTTCTGACATGTTTTCCTTTATATGTAGAAGCTCATTAACTTGCATGCCCTTAGTATAGCTGAGCGGGGTTTGTATTTCTAAAAAGAACTAAAGACTGAAAGGAAAGCTAAAGAAAAGCAAAAAAGGAAAATGACTTAATATAAATGAAGTGAGTATAGTATCTTTCTCATATTTGGCCCCTAATTCTGGTAGAAGCAGTTAAGAGCATTGGTGAGGCTGAGGTCTCCTTAACTTGGTACACAGTAGCCGCAGTGAATTGCCCCCTCTGGGATAGCTCAGTTCCTGGCTTGCTTCCCTCTCATCACTGCTCTTATGCCCACGGGGTTATTGAGTGGCCTCCTGTGCCCATGAACCCCAGGGCAGTCTCCCAACTTCCTCAGTCTGAAATAAGGTGTGTCAGGAGGTCTGATCTTTAAAGGACTGCTTCAGTCTTACTTTTAGTAATTCTATCTACAAACCATTCAACTCCAGACTGATTAAGAGCACAAAGTCGGGTCAGACTCACTGAAATTGGTGTCATGGGTCCACCATTTACTCTGTCTCCCAGGCAATACTTAACGAGTCACACTGGCCAACAGCTTTTGGCCTCAATTTCTTCATCTGAGAATGGGTACAGTAACAATGTCTACTTCATAGGGTTGAGAGAAGAGTAAAATGTACTAACAGAGGTAAACTTCGCTCTTCTTGTGAACAAATACAGGTTCCACAGGTGGAACTGCGTCTGTTGTGATAGCCCTGAGGTACGGTGTTAGTTTCCTGTTGCTACTGTGGCAAACTGTCTGGCTTAAAACAAGAGAAATTTATTCTTTTCTGTTCTGGACAATATAAATCTAAACGGGGTGGTCAGGGCTGGTTCCTTCTGGCTCCAAAGAGAGAGTTTATTTCCTTGAGTTTTGCAGTTTTCTAGAGGCTACATGGGCTTCCCAGGTGGCTCGGTGGTAGAGAATCCCATCTGCCAATGCAGGAGACCTGGGTTCGATCCCTGGGTCCGGAAGATCCTCTGGAGGAGGAAATGGCAACCCACTCCAGTATTCTTGCCTGGAGAGTCCCATGGACAGAGGAGCCTAGTGGGCTACAGTTTCAAAAAGTCAGGCATGACTGAAATGGCTTAGCACACACACACATTATACACTCTGCCATAGCTCCAAAGTGTAATTCTTCTTGTCTGTGTCATAGAAATCATTTTGCAGTGAATTAACCCTCAACTACTGGTCCCGGTGAAATGTCCGCATTACACATCTGCCATACTGACGACTGTTCTGCCTTGTGTTCAGTGTTGATTCTGACAGAGGTCAACAAGGTTGGCATTCGCGCAGTAACACCTGAGTGAGTGGCTCTCCTATAGAGGAAGGGAGCGCGTGTAAGTTGGGAGGAAGAACAGATGCTGATCACTCTCTCAGTGATGGGCTGAGAAGGATGTCCGAGGGAATCCAGGTCGCACACGCTCACCTGACAGATGAAGGCGCTGACGCCGAGGTGAGCTTTGCCTGGAGTCCTGCCGCCCGCCGCTGCCTCAGGCTCCTGCTGCTGCTGCAGTGCCATCTCTCTCGTGCAAGGCAGGCACCTTGGTTCTCTTTGAGGGCTTTGTAGTGGAGACTTTTGGTAAGGTAAAATCCAAAGAGAAAAATCTCTGATATTTAAATCTTGAATTTGTGAAAATACAGGAAGCTGAAAATAAACAAAAACAGGCACGTTGTGTAGGGTTAGAAAAACATGGGAAAGAGGAAAGCACCCATTATCTGGGTGGTCCGCAAAAGTAAAGTAAGTGAAAGCGCAGAGGAAAACTCTCTACATAAATGTTAATAAAAGTAGGTTTTGTGGAATAAGGTGTTTTGTTGATCAGCTTAGAAGGTGACTCTTGTGAGGAAGTCCTAAGGGGTCTTTGTGCCCCAGCTAAAATTCTGCGGGTAGATGCTTGCTTATGGTTCCTGGTGGCTGGTGAAAACTGATCAGGTAGTCGCCACTGGCGCCTGCCCTCCGTGCTGTCTCTCTTCTGTGTTCACACGTTGACCCTCTACAGATGACTGAAGGCTTGTATTTCTTGGTGTCATTACAGATTCAGATTTGGTTGGTTTTTGTGACTGTAACAGCTTCAGTTAATTCAGCAAATGTTTATTGAGCAACTGCAGTTGTTAGGCCCTGGGGCAGTGGCCAGAGACAGAAGGAGAGAGACAGAAGCAGTCACTAGAGGTGTCCCGTGGTCTGCAGTTAAGCCCTCCAATAAGTCTGCAAGGTGGCCGTTATTGTCCTTGTTTTATAGATGAGGAAACCGATTGTGAGGAAGGTTATAGCCCAAGAAGGGAATCAATCAGAGTCTGAACTCAGATCTTTCCATATACCTTTTGCATAAAAAAAAGACCGAAAATTATTTTTCTGCATACTGATAAAATGCTGTATCCATGCTCATTTCCATTAGTGTAGACACATAACTATACACTCTTTCATAAAGTTACTTTACAAAAACGAGAAAAGAGTAAACTCATTTCATCATCTACTATTTCAGCAGTCACTTACAGAGATCCCTCTAAGTAATGTACTTTGGCTCTAATATTTTTAATCACATATTCTATAAGGGGGATATGATGTAATTTTCATTTGTTTGGGGCTTGCTTTATACAATTATTCAAGAAATGTTTATTGCCAAGATCTGTACCAGCTATTTGGAATGCAGTAGTAAACAAAATAGAAATTCTGGCTCTTGCTTAGCTTGCTTTTTAGTGACAGGAGCTAGGACAGAAAATTGACAATGAAAAATTAGAAACATTTTATACTGTGCTAAAATGTTGAAAGTCCTTCAGAAAAAAAGAAAAAGTAGAGCTGGGTATTGTTGACTTGGCAGAGTGTGTGGGTGTGTGATTGGATGTTAATCTAAATAGGTGATTGGTCCAGGTAATCCTCACTAAGCGGGGGAAATACAGGCAGTGACTTAAAGGATGGGAGGGAAGGAGCTAAACATTGCCAGAGGAAGAAAGGCAGCAGTTAGAGCAAAGGCCCCAAGATGAGAGTTTGCGTGCTGTGTTCAGGGAATAAGGAGAGCAGTGAGGCTGGAATGGTCTTGTTGGGGGGCTGTGCACTAAGAGAAGAGGCAAGAGAGACCGTGAAGGGCCTTTCAGGCTACTGTGAAGCCGTCGGCTCTACTTTGAGTGGAATAGGAAGCCGCGGCAGAGTTTTAGGTCAAGGAGGGACGTGATCTGACTTGAGTTTATCAAGGATCGCTTTGACTGCTGTGTTGAGAATAGTTAGCCTCAGAGTAAACTAGGAGACTTGTTAGGATTCTTGTGCAGTAATCCATGTGAGAGGTGATGGTGGTTTAGACCAAGATGGTGGTGATGTTGGAAGTGTAGTTTGAAGACAGAATGTGCTGATGAGGTAAGTGGAAGAAAGGTAAGGATCAAACATGATTCCAAGGATTTTAGCCTGAAAAATTGGGAAGATTGGATTGTCAGCCAGCAACTGAGATGAGGAAGATTTTGGTGGAGCAGATTTGAAGGGGGAAGATCTGGAATTTGGTTTAAGGCATATTGATTTTGACAAGTTTATTAGATAACAGGCATCAAACAGGCAGTGAGATAACAGCTGTTGCACCAGTTCCTCCTTCCCATGCTTTGTAACATCATTTTCGTCTGTTTCATGTGTCACAAACCTTACAGTACACTTTTACTCTTTTCCCTTTATACCATCAATTATCTTTTAGAGCAATTAAAAAATAAGACGTATTGTGTTATTTATGTTTATTTTGGTTTCTGGAGCTCATCATTTCTTTGTTTTGAATTAGTTTTTGTGTGGTATCACATTCCTTATGTGAGAACCATATCCTTTGAACATTTTTTGTATCACAAGTCTAATGGCAATGAGTTTTCTCATTTTTTGTTTTCTGAAAAAAGTATTGCATTTGTGTTTGAAAGGTACCTTCTCCAGATTGACAGGCTTTTTTTCTTTCTCATTATATTGACGATAAGTACTTCTTTTTTTGACTTACAACATTTTTGGAGAGTTTGCTTTCCAGAGGTTATGGCATATAAGTGTTACGTTCTTCACACATTCTTTTTTCCCCTTCTACTTTTCAAGATTTTTCTAATTTTCTTTGGCTTTTAGCAGTTTGAATATGATGTGTTTAAAAAAAAAAAAACTTGCTTCTTTTATGTGTAGTTTGGTGTCTTTTATCATTTTTGGAAGATTCTTAGCCATTTTCTCTTCAAATATTACTTCTGGCCCAAACTTCCTTTCTTCTTATGGGGCTCCAGTTACATGCATGTCAGACCAGTTGGCGATATTGTCTCGCAGCACTTACATACTGTGTTCTGCTTTGTTTTTCCCATTTTCCCACTTGTGTCATTTTAATAGATAGTCTCTGTCGCCTTCAAGTTTATTGCTGCTTTTCTCAGTGTGTCAGGTTGCCTGGTGATTCTGTCAAAGGAATTCATGTTTGAAACCATGTTTTTCATTTCTAGCATTTCCACTGGATTCCCTTTTGTAGTTTCCATGTCTTAGTTGAAATCTACTATATTCTTGCGTGTTATCTGCCTTTTCTAGTAGATTCTTTAACAAATTAAGCATAACCAGTGTCAAAGTGCTTGTCTGATAGTTCTAATGTCCGTGTCATTTCTGCATCTGATTCTGCCGCTTACTCTGTTTCTTCACGATAGGCTGTATTTTTTCTCTTTGCTTCCTTGTATGTTTTTTTCCTTTGCTCTCTTTTTTTTATTGAAGGATAATTGCTTTGCAGCATTGTGTTGGCCTCTGCTATACCGCAGCATGAACCATGCCCAAGTATACGCGTCCCCTCCTTCCTGAACCTCCCTCCCACCTGCCACCCTATTCCACTCCTCTTGGTGGTCCCAAAGCCCTGGTTTGAGCGCCGTGTGTCACGGAGCAAAGTCCCACTTGCTGTCTATTTTACATATGGTAATTATGTTTCCATGCTATTCTTTTTTTTTAAATTAATTTATTTTAATTGGAGGAAAATTATTTTACAGTATTGTGATATTTTTTGCCATACGTCAACGTGAATCAGCCTTAGATACACATGTGTTTCCCCCCCCATCCTGGACCCCAGCCCCCGCACACACACCCCTCCCTCCCCACCCCGTCCCTCTAAGTTGTCCCAGAGCACTGGCTTCCTGCATTGAACTCTCCCAGGTCATCTGTTTTACATACGGTGATGTATATGTTTCAGTGCTGTTCTCTCAAGTCGTCCCACGCGCTCCTTCCCCTTCGTGTGTCCCCAAGCCTGTGTTCTATGTCTTCATCTCCATTGCTGCCCTGCATATAGGTTCATCAGTACCGTCTTTCCATATACGTGCTTTAATATACGATATTGGGCTTTCTCTTTCTGATTTACTTCGCTCTGTATAATAGACTCTAGGTTCATCCACCTCATTAGAACTGACTGATGCATTCATTTTTTGTAGCTGAGTAATATTCCATTGTATATATGTACCACAGAGTCTGTATCCATTCACCTGTTGATGGACATTTAGGTTGCTTCCATGTCCTCAGTTCAGTTGCTCAGTCGTGTCCGACTTGTTGTGACCCCATGGACTGCGACACGCCTGGCTTCCTTGTCCATCACCAACTCCCAGAGCTTACTCAAACTCATGTCCATCGAGTTGGTGATGCCATCCAAGCATCTCATCCTCTGTCATCCCCTTCTCCTCCTGCCCTCAATCTTTCCCAGCACAAGGGTCCTTTCCAGTGAGTCAGTGCTTCACATCAAGTGGCCAAAGTATTGGAGCTTCAGCTTCAGCATCAGTCCTTCCAGTGAACATTCATGACTGATTTCCTCTAAGATTGACTGGTTTGATCTCCTTGCGGTCCAAGGAACTCTCGAGAGCCCTCTTGTATGTCCTAGCTATTGTAAAAAGAACTGCAGTGAACGTTGGGCTACATGTGTCTCTTTCTGTTACGGTTTTCTCAGTGTGTATGCCCAGTAGTGGGATTGTTGGGTCATATGGTAGTTCTATTCCTAGTTTTTTAAGGGATCTCCGTACTGTTCTCCACAGTGGATCAGTTTGCATTCCCACCAGTGGTGCAAGAAGGTTCCCTTTTCTCCACATCTTTGCCAGCATTTATTGTTTGTAGATTTTTAATAATGGTCATTCTGACTGTGATGATAGTTTTGATTTGCATTTCTCTAATACTGAGTGATCTTGATCATCTTTCCACGTGTTTGTTGGCCGTCTATATGTCTTCTCTGGGGAAATGCCTGTTTAGGTCTTCTGCCCATTCTTTGATTGAATTGTTTGTTTTTCTGGTATTGAGTTGCATGAGCTGCGTGTATAGTTTGGAAATTAATCCTTTGTTATTGTGTGCAATTATTTTCTCCCATTGAGGGATGTCTTTTAATCTTGTTTTTTGTTTCCTTTTGCTATGCAAAGCTTTTAATTTAATTAAATCCCATTTATTTACTTTTGTTTTTATTTCCATTATTCTAGGAGGTGGGTCAAGAAGTATCTTGCTGTGATGTATATCAAAAAGTGTACCACCTATGTTTTCCTCTAAGAGCTTTATAGTTCCTGGCCTTACATTTAAATGTATAGTTCCTGGCCTCACATTTAAATCTTTAGTCCATTTTGAATTTATTTTTGTATATGGTGTTAGAAAGTGCTCTAGTTTCATTCTTTTGCATGTAGCTGTCCAAAAATCCTAGCACCACTTATTGAAGAGGCTGTTTTCTTTTATTCTTGCCTCCTTTGTCAAAGATAAGGTGCCCATAAGTGTGTGGGTTTATCTCTGGGTTTTCTGCCTTGTTCCATTTGTCTATATTTCTGTTTTTGTGCCAATACCATACTGTCTTAACGACTGTAGCTTTGTAGGATAGTCTGAAGTCAGGAAGGTTGATTCCTCCAGCTCCATTCTTTTTTAAGATTGCTTTGGCTATTTGGGGTCTTTTGTGTTTCCATATAAATTGTGGAATTTTTTTGTTCTTATTCTGTGAAAAATACCATTGGTAGTTTCATAGGGATTCCTTTGAATCTGTAGATTACTTTGGATAGTGTAGTCATTTTCACAATATTGATTGTTCCAATCCGAAAATGTTATAGTTTTCTGCATACAGGTCTTTTGTCTCTTTAGGTAGATTAATCCGTAGGTGTTTTATTCTTTATATTTCAGTGGTGAAGGGGATTGTTCCCTTAACTTCTCTTTCTCATTTTTCATTATTAGTGTATAGGAGTGCAAAGGATTTCTATATGTTAATTTTATATCCTGTGGCTTTGCTATATTAGTTGATTAGCTCTAGTAATTTTCTGGTGGAATCCTTAGGGTTTTCTATGTATAGTATCATGTTACCTGCATCTAGTAAGGATTTTGTTACTTCTTTTCTGATCTGGATTCCTTTTATTTCTTTTTTCTTCTGATTGTTGTGGCTAGGACTTCCAAAATTACGTTGAATAATTGTGGCAAGAGTGGGCACCCTTGTCTTGTTCCTGATTGTAGAGGAAATGCTTTCCGTTTTCACCACTGAGAATAATATTGGCTGTGGGTTTGTTGTATATGGCTTTATTATTTGAGGTGGGTTCCTTCTATGCGTACTTTCTGGAGAGTTTTTTACATCATAAATGGGTGCTGAATTTTGTCAGAAGCTTTTTCTGCATCTGTTGAGATGATCATATGGTTTTTATCTTTCAGTTTGTTGATATGGTGTATCACATTGATTGGTTTGCATATACTGAAGAATCCTTGCATCCCTGAGATAAATCCCACTTGATCATGTTGTATGATCCTTTTGATGTGTTGTCGGAGTCTGTTTGCTAGAATTTTGTTGAAGATTTTGCTTCCTTGTATGTTCTTAATGTTTTTTTTTGAATGCCAGTGTCGTGCGAAACAATCAAGAGTATAGTAAATAGTATTTGTGCTTTGAAATATATGCTTTTGTTTGTTCCGGTTATTAGTGGAGGAGTTTGGATCAGTCTGGATAGGAGATAAGGTGGGTTTGCGTTATGCTGTTTTTGTTTCTTTCAGCGACCCACAGGCTTCCGTTGCCTTGTGGCTCGGGCGGTGCTCCGGGTCTCAGTGTCTGTGGCTGCCTCAGTCAGGCTGGTAGGAGGTCAGGCAGGCCTGCTTTCTCTCAGTGAGCCCCAGGCTCCGGGCTCTTCTAGGCTGCACTGTGGCTTGGGCGGTGCTCCAGGTTTTTCTCAGTGTCTGTAGCTGCCTCCGTTTTCTTCTGTCCCTGAGTGCCTACACCATAGAGGGGTCCTCTCACCCAGCTGCACGCTCTGCCCTTCCCCTGTAGTAGAACTACTGTGTTGTTATTTGAGCTCTCTGCTCTCTGTCTTGGTTCAGCTTCACTCTATCTAGGGTTGGTTTATCAGCCTGAGCTCTGGGAGTTGAATTTCCATAGTGTTCCTATCTCTCTTTCCCATGAGAGCCAGACGTTTGTCTTGCGTCAGTGGTTGATGTTTTGTGGGAGAGTGCTTCCTGTCCCTCACCCGATGGGAGGAATCCTCTGAGGGTTGTGGTACAGCTTCCTGAGCCTCCTGCCGCTCCTTCAGTGGCAGTGGGTCTTTACTTGTGTCTTGGAGGTGGCAGAGTGTGCTGCTTTTCTTCTTGCAGGGCGGAAAGGTCAGGGTGGGAGATGCAGGGTGCAGCGTGTTATGTAGCAGCTGCTGTTCTCTTACTTGCCTGCACCGCTGAACGTGGCTCTGTCTTCCCTTCTGCCCCCCAGTTTCCCTTATATGCGGACGTCCTTGGAAGGGAGTCTAAGCATGTGAGCTCCCCTTGGGTCTGCGGCTGCCAGTGGTTCTAACACAGGCAAGCTGTTTCACATGGCATTGTTTAGCAAACTTAAAATGTTCGTTGATTTCTTGCTTGTATGGTAGTGGGCAGCTCCTCCTCATGATTTGCCGTAGATAACCCAGTGCTCTCCTCAAGAGAAGTAATTATTTTATAGTTAATCAACTTTTCTTATTTTTATGGTAGAAATGAATCCTTGATGAGTATTGAACTTTGAAAAAATTAACATTAATGGCATTTCTATGTATTCTTACTTACTGTTTTTATTACTTAACAAATCTATCAGTTTTGAAAAATATTTTAAAATCTCCCACTCAGGTTCTTCTTGCATTTCTCGTATTTTTATGCTTTATAGGTTTTTTACTATTCTGTGTTCTTCATATATACACTGTATATCATTACATAATGTTCTGTTTTATTCTGTTTGGTGATTTCAGCCATTAATTGAACTGTCTTAATATACCATTGCCTTTGTTTTCTTTGCTTTTATCTGTATATTTTTATCTACCCAGTTCAATAATTTTTTTTATTACTTTATCTTTTTGTATCTTTTAGGTTATATTTCAAAATGCAGATTTATAATCTCTTCATTTAATAAGAGATTTTAAACTTCATATTTAGTGTAATGACTGATATAACTAATTTTTATTCTTGTCATCTTTATGCTCATCATTTTATTGTTGTTGTATTTTAATTTTCCTTATTTTTGCTGTCCAAGTCACTGTTCATCCTTTTGCCCTGTCTTATTAAGTGCAACTCATACCTTAATTTGATGAGTTACTTACTCTTCCCCTTTCATAATCAGATGCACGTGACTTTTATTTGATAGCTGGCGCTCAGCCGTTTTCTCCACACACATGATTTTCCCCACAGGGTGCTCATTTCTGGGTTACTTCCCTCTTCTCCTTGCTGTCGCCCACTGCTGTCTCCAACCTCCACCTACTTGGAGGGTGGAGATGCGTTGGAGATGTGTTTATCTTCCTGCCTGCCCGCCACCCCCCTAAGTTTTGACAAAATGGTGTGTTACTTAATCTAATTTCGTAAAAAAATTTTTTTATTGCTTATACATACAACGTTTCATAGAAAGAACATGTCTGAGTATCTTTCTTTTGGTGATGACAGTTGAACAGTACTCATAAAACATAACTGTACTTGAGTAACTAACAATTACCAAAGATCATCATTGTACAGTTTTGAAAAATATACAAAAAAATACAATTATTGGAGAACAGTTGCTCTACAGTGTTGTGTTGGCCTCTGCCACACATCATCACGAATCAGCCACAGGCACACATATGTCCCTCCCTCTGAGCCCCCCCCCCCCGCCCCAGTTCCCAGCCCACCCTGCCCCTCTGGGTTGTCACAGAACAGAGTGGAGCTCTGTGTCGCACAGCGAATTCTCCCGGGCTGTCTGTCCATACACATGGCAGTGTGCGTATCTCCACGCTGGGCTCTCAGTTCGTCTCTTTCCACTGTTCTCTGTGGCTGGGTCTGCACTCCTGCCTTGCGGATAGTTTCGTCAGTACCCTATTTCTAGATTCCACATGGATGCTTTAATATACAGTATTTGTGTTGCTCTGACTTCCTTCACTTTGTGTAATAGGCTCTACGTTCATCCGCCTCATTAGAACTGACTTGAATTAGTTATTTTCTATAGCTGAGTCGTATTCTCTTGTCCGTATGTACCGCAGCGTCCGTATCCATTCATCCGTTGGTGGACTTCCGGGCTGCTTCCACGTCCTAGCTCTTGTAAGATGTGCTGCCGTGAACGTTGGGGTACATGTGTCTCTTTCAATTACGGTTTCTTCATGGTATGCGCCCAGTAGGGGGATTGTTGGGTCATATGGTAGTTCTGTTCCTAGTTTTTAAAGAAATCTCCATACTGTCTTCCATAGTAGCCGTGCCAGTTTACATCCTCACCAGCAGTGCAAGAGGATTCCCTTTTCCGACATCCTCTCCAGCATTTATTATTTGTAGAGATTTTAATGATGGCCATTCTGACCAGTGTGAGGAGAAACCTCTTTACTCAGTTAATTGTGTTACGCTAATGTTGTGTGTGTGTGCACCACAGGTTCCTTTTCTTCTTCTGATTTCTGTCATTCGTTCTGGCTCATTTGTTTAGGAACTTTGCAGTTCTTTTTCTCATATCATGTGGATAATACTCTGTCCGAATCTGTGTATATCATCAAATAGCTCTCCTTCCCATCTGACTGTGAAGGATTTCCTGACTGGATACATGATTCTCAGGTTGTTGCGTTTCTCTTTCAACTTATTCTCCAAAAATATTTAACTAGGCAATTATGTTTTTTCAGTTTAAAAAGTTTCTTTATTGAGTGCTGCACTTGAATCTCCTTAAATTCCCTTATGTAACTGACATATTCTGTTTATTTATTTTTTTGGCCATGCTTCATGACCTGTGGGATTTTAGTTCCCCAACCAGGGATTGAACCAAGACCATCAACAGTGAGAGCACGGAGTCTTAACCACTGGATCACCAGGAAACTCCCAACGTAATTCCCTTTACTTAAAGTACTCTCTCCTATAGGTGTTCTGTTTTACAAGTATGGATCTTATTTTTCTGTTTGGTCTCCCTCATAGGCAGCTGGCCCCTTGTATAGGCAGTTTGCCCTGGTGGTTTTACTGATGCTCACGACTGGTTATTGGGGAACACTGTGTTATCAGTCCTGCCCTGTAGCAGAAGGCTCTTGGTTGCTGTGGGCCTGTGGGGGCAGGTGGGCTCTCAGCTCCCTCCTGGCTTTCTGGTCTCCTTGCACTTTGCTGGGCTGCAGGGATAGGACGCACTGTGGGCTGTGGCCCTGCCTTCTGTGACTTCCAGCTTTTTACAGGATCCCCTGGTTCCCAGTCCTCAGCACTGCCTCTTGTGCTGTTTTCCAGTGAGGTACTCAGGCTATCTGGGAGACTGCCTCTCACCAGTTCTGTGCCAGGACCTAGGGCTTCACTTTTGCAGCTTCCCATAAAGGCTCGTGGAAGTTGTCTTGCTCGAGAACAAGTGGCTTAGAGCTGGGGTTGAAGGGAAAGGTGCTCCGTTCAGGTTACTATATTCCAGAACCGCTCTCCTTCACCACTCTCCTGCATTTCCCATTTCATACTCCTTTGATGCGTTTCATACAGATGTTTCTGCTTTATCCTGGGTGCTAGTGCAGTTCTTTGCCTGATGTTTGCTCTGTCAGCTCAGAGTAACAGACAGCTGCAGTAATCTAAACCCCAGAGGTTATGCTCTCTCAGTAACAAGGTGGGCATTTGCTGCTGTCAGTTCAGTGGCTCCAGATGTCAGGGTGGACATTTTTGCAATTCTCTCGGGCTTAAAGTGGCTGCTGTAGCCCCAGTTATCATGATCTTATTCCAGATGAGGATAAAGAGGAAGTAACCAAGGCATTAGGGTGTTTGTTACCTGCCGACTCAGCTCTCATTGAAGAGCTTTTGTGGTAGGTTCATACTATGATTTCTGCTTTCAGGTGGTTAGCTCTCCTCTCTGCCTAAATGGAGAGCTGATAATGTAGTTTTTCTGACTAGATACATTAGTACCCTCACAAAGGTCAGTGTTCTAATACTAAGGAGAAAGGAAAAGAAGATTGGATATTCTTCATATTGAGCTTTTTAGAAATGCACTTTATTGGTGGCTTACTTGAATTGCAAGAGCACACACATGCACAATAGTTGGCCTTGAAATATAATTATATTCTAAGTGGGGACTCTAGCCTCCTTTTGTGAAAAACATTATTTTACATATAAATGATTCAACTGCAGATTGATTCACTTTAATATAACTTGTTTCATTTATATGTATATGTGTTTTATTTGCTGAACCATTTCAAAGTAAATTACAGACATTATGACCATTCATTCCTCCATACTTCAGCGTAAGGACATTTTCCTAAATAGCCATACTATCATTTTAGCATCCAATGAAAATAAATGATTTCTTAATGTCTTCTAATTTCAGCCTATATTCAAGTTACTCTAAGTACCTCCAAAATGTTTTTATAGCTGTTTATTTTTGAACCAGAATTCTCGCAGACCACCTCTTATACTTGGTTATGTCTATTAAATCTCTCTTAACAGTCTCCCTCTTCCCATTCCCTTAAAAACAAAACAAAGCAAAAAAAAAAAAAACCAGTTACTCTCTGAAGAGAGCAGGCTCTTGTTCGTGGTATATATCACTATCTGGATTTATCAGATTGTTTTCCCAAGGTACATTATTTAATGTGTTTCTCTGTTGGTGGTGGTGTTCAGTTGCTAAGCCACGCCAACACTTCAGCAATCTCATGGACTGTCTAGGAGAAAGGCTCCTCTGTCCATGGGATTCCCTAGGTAAGCCTGCTGGAATGGGTTGCCATTTCCTTCCCCGGGGGTTCTTCCCGACCCAGGGATTGAACCCATGTCTCCTGAATTGCAGCTGATTCTTTACCACTATGCCACCCGGGAGCCCTATTTGTTTCTTTGTGTTCTGTATTTCTTCTAATCTGAGAGTTAGATATGTACTTAAAAAACACACAGACACACACACACAGACACACACACACACAGACACACAGAACACACAGACACACACACACACAGAGACACACAGACATACACACACACAGACACAGAGAGACAGACACACAGACATACAGACACACACACAGACACAGAGACACACACACACAGACACACACAGACACACACACAGACACAGACACACACGGACACAGACACACACACAGAGAGACACACACAGACACATACACAGACACACACACAGACACAGACACACACAGACACACACAGACACATAGACACACACACACAGACACACACACAGACACACACACAGACACACACACAGACACACACATAGACACACACATAGATACACACACAGACACACACAGACACACACACAGACACAGACACACACACACAGACACACACACAGACACACACACAGACACACACACACACACAGAGACACAGACACACACAGACACACACAGACACACACACAGACACACACACAGACACACACAGACACACACAGACACACACACAGACACACACACAGACACAGACACACACAGAGACACAGACACACACACACACACACAGAGACACAGACACACACAGACACACACACAGACACACACAGACACACACAGACACACACAGACACACACAGAGACACACACACACAGACAGACACACACAGACACACACACACACACACACACACAACACCACCACACTAGCGTATATTAAGCACTTCTCTCTGCCCGCAGGACCCTCAGGAAATGATGCAGTCTCTGTGGTGGGAGACAGGAAGGAGCACAGGCGGCATCTCCCGCTCCCCTCTTAGGCGTTGCACCTTGTGCTCCCTTCTAGACAGTAGGTGCCTGGAGAGACAGGACAAAGGGAAGAGGTCTGTGCCCTCTGGAGGTGCCTGGAGAGTCTAGCAAACAGCCCTGTCACATGTCCCTGTGACAGACCCTGGGGACTGAAGGGCTGGAATGATTGACTTCATACTGTGTTTTAGCAGCAGGCGTCTACCAGCACTGCGTTGATGCAGTTTTTCCATTGTAAAGATGTGACTGATAATCTGTAGGTTACACTGTATGAACACCTATTTTACTGTCATGCTTTACCTAATGGTTTTAGCATTCATTTGATAATCTTTGCCTGAATCAGTTCCTGCTCCTTTTATAAATTAGACTCCTCTGTAAAGAAGAGCTTTCCTTCATCATCTATGGCTGTCTGGTTATTCTGCAGTAGCATTATTGTTGAAAAGAGGAGAAAATGCCTAATTCTTTCTCTTTATTATTTTTTATAGGCTAATATGGCATATGAGGTGTTTCAAAAATTCTTTTTTTCTCTTTCTGGCGATCACTATGGACTTAAGAATCTGTTAATATTTCAATTACACTCTTGTTCTCTTTGATTCTCAAAGTGTTCTAAGTTTGGCCTATGAACGCTAGGATTTGAAAGCCGAAAGGAATCTTAGAAATCAGCTAATCCATATCTGTGACTTCCAGGTGCTTCAGTTGTAAAGGATCCGCCTGCTGGTGCAGGAGACACAGGTTTGATCTCTGGGTCAGGAAGATCCTCTGGAGAAGGAAATGACAACCCACTCCAGTATTCGTGCCTGGAAAATCCCATGGACAGAGGAGCCTGGCAGATTACAGTCCGTGGGGTCAACAAAGAGTCAGGAATGACTGAGCAACTAAACAACAAGGAATCTTAGAAATCAGCAAATCTAGATGTCCATGTTTTATAGCTGAGGAAACTGAAGCTCAGAAGTTTGTTCCACTCTGTTGGGTCACAGATAATTAGTGGCAGAGCAGGGGTTAGCATTCCAGATCTCTGGAATCCTCAGTGATTTCCTCAGTGAGTAAAGCTTCTGCAGTAAAGCTTGCTTTCACATTCTTGCTAATACTGTTAGTCAAAATGACAGAAAATGGCCCACATGCTTCCAGTCATACATTTTTTATTAAAAGTTATCGTCTAGTCTGGTGGGTCCCAAGTTGAATGGATATTTATCTGCCTTGTTTAGAAAAGAGCAAAGAAGCACTGTTGTAGCCTCGGCATTGAGCTATTCGGAGAAGTGAGTTTGACTTGGACGATTTGGTGTTTGCAGGTTGAATTTGTTTTACAGTCACATTTTATTTGATCTGCACAGAATTTTGGAAACTTGAAATTCATTGCCTATACATATATAGAATACTAGTGATTTCATATACAAATTTAAATTGTTGGTTTCAGTAAGATATTCAGTTGGAGTTGGAAGGCTTTTTAAATGTGCATGTCCCTCCAGCTCCCCTCCTGGCCACTCCCTGCTCTATCCTGTATATATTTTTGTCTGATGTTGTGCTGCTTTCCTGCCTCATCTTGTGAGCATTTGGGTTAGTGATTCTTTAGATCGTTGGGAGCAAGGAATTCTAGGAAGATTTCTTGAATATAGTCACAGGTTGAAGGTAGTAATAATCAGACACACAAACAGCAAGAAAATGGTAGAGTTGATGGTTTTTTTTTTGCTGCTAGTATGAGATCTTCAACAGCTAAATCACAAAGTAAAACCAATGATGACAAGTAGTCAGCTAGAAATTTTTGAAATTTTCAAGGAGATAGTTTGAAATGTTGCTTTCCTTCTAGTCATTAATTATGAACCTCACGTTGGGTGTTGAATAGACTCGTGCACCTGGTCAGAAATATCCCCGAGAGAAGGGAATGGCAACCCACTCCAGTAGTGCCTGGGAAATCCCAGGGACAGAGGAGTCCAGTGGGATATGGTCCATGGGGTTGCAAAGAGCAATGAAAACACGCATGCATGTATAATTTATATTATGATGAATCCTGTGAAATTTTCATATATCAAAAATGACCAAATACTAGCAATTTCATACAGTTCAGCCAAGAGAAAAAAGTTACATGTATATGGAGTGCGCACCCTAAACCTTCCTTCCATTGGTACATTAGCCAAGCAAGTTTGAAGCCTGCTGAGGTAGGAGAGGCTTACTCTTAGGCTAGTGAATAAAGCTGTGTCTACATTAAGATTACGATTATGAGGAAGTGCTGCTTGTGTAGTAGAAATGACAGTGAACAGAGGGAGAACGGGGCTGGATAGCAGGTGCTGGGACTCTTAAGGGAAGGCTAAGAGTGGGTTCAGGAAGTATAAAAATTTCATCAAAAGCCAAATATAAATTGTTTTAATTGTCTTCAGTGTTTCTTACCACAAGTAAGTTAACTATTGATATTTTATAATCTTGCAGCCCCAGAAACTCAAGTTTATTTGATCACATCATCCCAGTATACTCACTAGTGTACTTTGAAGGCAATTTAACCAAATCCAGAGAGCTAAATATAAATTTATCTCCTCTATCTGAATTTTATGTCAGTGTATTTCAAATTGAATTGCAGCCCATTGGTGTGTTGTGAAATTAATTTGATTATTCACTTCTGTTAAAACTAGTGTTTTTTCAAAAGTGAAGTAAAGTTGAGTAGAAAATATGAAATTCATTGTACAGAGTAAGGGCAGTGTTATTTCAAGAAGTTTACATTTTAGTTTTTTAAGTATGTGTTTCTGTGTACAGCTGACCTTTGAACAGCATTGGAGTTAATCCACACATAATATATAGTTGGCCCTCCACATCTGTGCTTCTTCCACACCTGTGAATTCAACCAACCAGGATGATGTGATTAAAATATCCATGTTTAAGTGGACCCACACAGTTCAAACTGTGTTAAGGGTCAGCTGTGTATATGTGAATATACTAGAACAAGATGCAGAATGTATTTCTTAGCTCGAGTGAGAAAAGCTGTATTTATTATGGTTTGGCAGTTTGATTTTGTGACAAAGTGATTGCTCACTATTAGTAGCAAAGCTTTAAACTCACATTCCTGATTCTTATTTTGAGTTTTCGAAGCTTAAGAACTTTAGTAATCTGACTCGGTCTGCATCTAAGCAGGCGTTTTCCCCCTGATCCCAGTCATTTCCTTGGGTTTCTGTCTCTTTTCGGGCTTTTGAACCCTGGTTAATTGTTCGATGCAGTCTCCGTTCCCTCTGGATTTGTGCGGTGGAGGGGGGCTGACTGGCACGGGCACGTCTGTTTGGAAAGTGTGTCCTCAGATGGTTTTCTTCTGCAGTAGTTGATGAAGGCTAGATATATGACGAGGTGGAGTGAAAAGTTGAACTATGTGTGCATTAGTACCAAATCCTCAAATTTATTTCTCAAAAAACATCTTAATACTTGGTTTCTGTCTTCAAGGTTGGCTGAAGTAGCCAAATAGCAATCTGCCTGTTGGTGTACTTGTTTTTGGTTTATTTAGGATTATAGTTTTGATTTTAGGAGTCTTTCTAGCATTTTCTGCCTCCTAGTTAACATTCAGCAATAGACCTTCCAGACTCTGCTGTTACTTGGGACTTCTCAGAACCGCTTTCCTTCATCTGTCAAGTGAGGGCCTGGGTTGCTGTTACTGTTTCGTCGCTAAGTTGTGTTTGACTCTTTGCGACTTCGTGCACGGTAGCCCACAAGGCTCCTCTGACCGTGGGATTCTCCAGCCAAGAATACTGGCATAGGTTGCCGTTCCCTTCTCCAGGGGATCCTCCTGACCCAGGGATCGAACTTCGCTGCCTGCATTGGCGGGCAGATTCTTCACCACTGAGCCCCCAGGGAGCTGTGTTAGCTAGTTGTACTTCCTTTAAGCTTTAACACTTAACTGTTGCCTGGAGTTGGGTTTTCTGTTGTTCATTAAGTCATTTATATTCCTTGAAACACTATTTTGGTGGCTTCTTCCCCCCTTAGCAGTGTTCATCAGAAGTTCTGCCGTGTCCTTATGGAGGGAAGGGTTCTACTGTAGAACAGTCATGGAAGGCTTGGGGGAGGCTCACAAGGACACGTGGGATCCCGTGTCTTCTCTGTACCATGTCTGTGGCGTGCTTGGCTGGACAAGCATGACTCCACTCCCAGTCCCTCCAGCCCCTGCTTGATTGCCTTGTTGTGAAGACAGTTTTGCTCACCATCCACCCTGCCTCACAGATCCCTCCCTGTGGGGGCCACTCCTGGTTTTGCCAGCGGTTCTTACCTGGGAATTTGTCTGTACACAGCTTTCCACATCTCACTCCCAGAGATTCTGATATTAATAAGCTCAGGATTCTGAATTTGAAACAAGCGACCCTGGTGAACGAATCTCTTGATGGTGATTCAAAGCTCGTGCTTGGAGAAGCCCGGGTTCGTGGAGTGCCTCCTTGGTTGATTGAAGGATTGGCAGGAGGATTTAAACTTTATTTATGAACAGTCTTTCTTTGAGAGTGGCAAGCCTCCTTCTTTTCTGTTCATAATTGGGATGGATTTATGGTTTTTATTGAAATCAGGTGATTTTCTGCCTGATAGGCTTGTCTCTCAAGTCAGGCAAGACTCTGCTTCTCATGGCTGCAGAGGTTTGAAACATCAAAGTGTGATGTTCAGAGTCTTGTCAGAATATAAATGTTGAGCAGTTTAACCCTTTTATGTTGGCTCCTGTGTTGTGGTTTCAGGCTGTTTGGCTAAAAATAGATTAAGTTGGATTTTAGATATGTAAATATTTCCTGTTGGGTAAATTATTTAGTATTTTAAATGTGTTTCAATCATTGGGTAGGAAGATTTAGAGAAAAATTTTTCCAGAAGAGAAATAATAATTTATTTTTGTATCTTGATTATTGTACTAATTCATTTTCAATATAATCATTACTATTCAGGGTGAAAAGTTTGGACCATTTGCTGGAGAGAAGAGAATGCCTGAAGATTTGGATGAAAATATGGATTACAGGTTGATGTGGGAGGTGAGGATATGATTTTAAATATTTAAAATGTTTCTCTTTGTACTGTTTAATTCATTTATAAGGTTAAGTTAATAGATATTGATACTAGTTGACTGTTTAAGCATTGAATGTTTTAGTTTTAAGGAATCTGAGTACCTTGAGAGTTTAGCATTTAAAAAAAATTGTTGAAATACATAACTAGATAATTATTCTATAACTGAATCAGTTTATATACTTCATCATTAAAAACATTTAATTAATTGATTTATTTGTCTGACCTTGCCAGTTCTTATTTGCAGACTGTGAGGTCTTCTGCCAGTTCTTATTGGCAAACTGAGCTGCGAGGTCTTTGCTCTTTGCTGTGGCGTGCAAGATTTTTTTTAGTTGCTGCGTAGGAACTCTTAGTTGTGCCATATGGGATCTAGTTCCCTGACTAGGGATTGAACCTGGGCCTCCTGCATTGGGAGCTTGCACTGGGAGTCTTAGCTACTGGACTACCAGGAAAGTCACTGAACTTCATCATTAAAAATAAGTCATCCATGAATAAGGATG
Source organism: Ovis aries (assembly GCF_016772045.2). Classification (NCBI taxonomy): domain Eukaryota; kingdom Metazoa; phylum Chordata; class Mammalia; order Artiodactyla; family Bovidae; genus Ovis; species Ovis aries. Next base: position 4,841,556 of record NC_056059.1, read on the forward strand.
TTTGGATTTCAAAATAAGCATATTCTTCTTACGGATTTAGAATTTGATTTCTGAAAATTAAATTATATTTTTTGTTTAACTTTTATTTCCCAATTGCAGTTCTAATTGCACAGAAACATTTCTGAGCTTTATATTGGAACAGAAATCCCAGCTTAAACTATACCTTACTTTTAAAAACATACTTAAAGAACTATGACACTGTAGATAGTCTTTTGCTATCTAAAATCTCTCTAATGCAGGAATTTATATATGCAAATGCACATATGTATATATTATGTATATATTTGGAGAATTTTCATCCTAGCTTATGCCACTTACTTTCATTACTGTTCTTTGCTAATCTTCAGAGAAAGAAGGGCCTAGGGGGTGGAAATAGAAAAACAGAGGTGTGGATATTGTTCAACAAAAAGCTGGAAAAGAAAACTCAGTCCCAAGAATTTTATTTGGTGGGTTGCATGAGGAGGGTGGGAGCTGAGGCATGTGTGGATGGGCCTGAGAGAAGTAGGATCGTTAAATCAGAGAGGGATGCAGTGCTGGACCAGAGAACCACGCATACGATGTCTCTCTGAATGTGCATTTATCAGTTATGGTCACCAGAAAAACAGAGAGGTGTGGGTGGGCGTGTGTTTTCCCCAGGGGATTGGCTCACATGATTGTCGGGATGGCATGCTGGAGCCTGTAGGCTGGAAACTCAGCCGGGAGTTAATACTCCAGTCTTGAGGAAGAACTTCTCGAGCATACCTCAGTTTTTGCAGTTGAGTCCTTTGGTTTGCTCAAAGGCCACACACAGTGTTGACAGTAATCTATTTAAAGTCAGCTCACTGTAGATGTTAGCCGCATCTGTAAAACACCTTCAGCGAAACCTGGGTTACTATTTGATTAAATAACTGGGTACTGCCATCTGGCCAGATTGACACATAAAACTGTTCTATCGGCAAGCAAAACAGATTTTTAAGCATCACCGTATTGCTGAGACTGTTGGATGTAGGGAGTAGGGTTGTTTGAGAAGGAGATTCTTGAAAGATTTCTGAAGTGCAGGTGATGGAAAATGGAAATTTTATAGTCTTTAAGTGGAAAATGTTACAGGTTTACCTTAATTTAATATACTGTTTTAATTGTTTATGTTTATAAACCTAAAAAGATTTCTAACGCCCTTAACTGTTTTTCTGGGCTTCCCTGGTGGCTCAGATGGTACAGTGTCTGCCTGTAATGTGGGAGACCTGGGTTTGATCCCTGCTTTGGGAAGCTCCCCTGGAGAAGGCAATGGCAGCCCACTCCAGTATTCTTGCCTGGGAAATCCCATGGATGGAGGAGCCTGGTGGGCTGCAGTCCACGGGGTCGCAGAGTCGGACACGACTGAGCGGCTTCACTGGGTTTCTGTTTTTCTATAAGGTCTTAACTTTCTTAGCAGTTAATTTTTTTTTACCATAAAATTTTTTAAAAATCAAACATTTATGTGCCAAAATAACTTCAATAAGCCATAAATGATAAAAACATCAATTATTAAAGAGGTCATTAATGACTTTTGATATTTGTTTTATTGTCTCTAAAAGTTTTAATGTCGTGGTCAGGTTAGTATCTTGCGCAGTTGGTAATGCTAAGCAGATAATGATTATCATTTTTATTTTGAAGAAGTAGTCTTCCAAGTGGGAAACTTAAGGAGGCTGCCGGTGCTATAGCAGACCATCTTTGCATCATGTATTCCTGTGGTTCTATGATATCTTTATCGTTCATTTTTACATTTCAATAACACCCAGTTCTCTCACTTTCCTACCCAAAGAGCTATTGATTATAAAATCATTCTGTGTTCAGGTAGTGTTATACTCACGTAATGATTGCTGTTCTCTGTTTTCTTTTACTTTTTATTTTATGCCTGTTTTGATTAAACAATATTTGTGCTTGTGACCCCGTTCAGCAGGGTACTAGTGAAGAGTCTCCCGGTGCCCCACAAGCCCTCTCTTCTCACCTAACAGCTTGGATCTCTTTAATCCAGGGTTCACGAGCTTCTGCCTCCTGGACTCCTTCCTTCCGAGTCTGGTCTTCAGGGTGGCTTGTTGCTGGGCTCTGCGCTGTGCTCTTGCACTGCTGGGCAGGGCAGGGGGCTCTCAGTGTTATAGCTTCTTGGGGGAGCATTTGAAAAACAATCAGCACACCATCTGAGCTGCAGCAGAGGCTTGCTGCTTGCTAGCTTTAGTTCTGTCCTTATTGTGTTAATGGAGAGAGTGGCTTCCTATCCTTGAGATGCATTCTTCAAGTCCATTTTTGCTATTTCAGCTTTGGAGCTGCCAGGATTCAGGGGGTGCACAGAGAAAGGAGGATGACTGGTTCTACTGCAGTCTTCCCCTCTTGGAACCATTTGAACCCTCTCAAAGGGAGATAGTGAGCCTTCCCTCCTCTGGTGGGTAAATTGGGACCAGTTACTTAAGTCATTTCTAACAGTGGTAAAGAATACGCCTGCCAGTGCAGGAGATGCAGGTTCAATCCATGGGTTGGGAAGATTCCCTGGAAACGGGAATGGTAACCCCCTCCAGTATTCTTATGTGGGAAATCCCATGGGCAGAGGAGCCTGGCAGACTGCAGTCTCTGAGGTCACAAAAGAGTCAGACACAACTTAGTGACTAAGTACACCCAGTAGCTCTAGAGTGACCCACTTGCAGCTCTCAGATGCGTGGTCCTTCTCAAGCCAGTGGTTACCTACGCTGTGGTTATGAGCGGGAGCCAGGTAGTGATGTGGTGTCTGCAAAGTGACGCCATGCAAGAGAGCACATGGCATGATAGCTCTTAGTCAGTTTATATTTTGGTTATGGTGCCAGCAGTTATGGTGGGCAAGGCCAAGGGCCCCTAGGGGTCATTTCACACCAGAAGGCTTGGAGGTACAGGTGAGGATTGTGCTTACTGGTGTGCACGAGTCCCTGTTAGTGTGGGCCAGGTGTAGAGGGGCCTGCGGGTTTCAGTAGGGAGCGTTGGCTTTGTCTCCTGCAGCCTCCCCTCTCCCTGCTGAGGGGCAGTTTGGTGTTCTCCGATGCCCACTGCTCAGGGCATTCACCGGCACCTCAGCCTCCCTTTGTGTTGGCCACCAGGATTTGAGATTGGGGTCAGAAGAGACTGTCTCCTCTGTCCGTAAGTCTCCTTGATACCTCAGGGTTCTCATTTGAAATTAACTGTATTAGCAAAGGAATTCTGGATTTCTGAAGCCTCAGACCATTATAGAGCTTGAAGCTGGAAATCAGTGCTCCATTGTAAATGCTTCTCATTGTTAGTTTGGTGGAATGTGCGCAGTTGTCTGTGTTGTATTCTATTCCTTCCTTAAGTAGAAGTCTTTCTGCATACTTTTTCCCAGGTAGTTTGGAGTCTGAGATACATTTTCTTCTGTTTTCTACCTGCTCAGACTTGGTCTAAGACCAAAATCCATTGGAGTAATGTTGCTAAAACTCAATAATCTTTGTTTCTAAATCTCCAGGATCTTCTCTTTTTGTAGTATTTTCTTCAGTATTTCAAACTACAGCTCGAATACCTTTTCTCCAGGCACTGTCTCTTATTCTAACGTGTATCTTTAAGTTTTGGTACCTTTATATTGTGTGGGATTCCCTATTGGCTCAGTGGTAAAGAATCCACAGGAGATGTGGGTTTGATTTCTGGGTCAGGAAGATCCCCTGGAGAAGGAAATGGCCACCCACACCAGTATTCTTGTCTGGGAAAACCCATGGACAGAAGGCGCCTGTTGGGCCACAGTCCATGGGATTGCGGAAGAGTCAGACACACATAGTGACTAAACATAAGCCACCTGTAGATTACAGCACAGGCTGTGCGTTTCATTGCTGCCTGCTCAGTCTGTTCTTCAGGCATTCCACAGTGGCTGTCGATGAATCCACTGTCTTGACGCCTCCAAATGGCTCTGCTCTGTTGGCAGGGTATCTTCCCTTCTTTTCCTGGAGCATCCTCTTGCATTGTCTGTAAGGGATTTTTTTGTGTGGAAACTGGCCTGGGAAGTTTTCAGAACTTGGCCTTGTTCTGATGTTTCCAGTTGAGTCATTTATTCCCAAACTTTCCATCTATTCTGAGATCACAGAGTTCGAAACCCCATTCCTCTGTCTCCTGCTCAGGATGGGTTTGTTTTCTGCTCAGTCTTTGAGCACTTCCACTGAGGTAGGGTGTTCAGTGGTGTGACCTGAGCCAGGTTGAGGCAGGATGCCATGCCCTGGGTTCAGTACTCCTGGACGGTCCCTCTGTGGGCAGATAGTTCTTGCAGTTAGCCATCTATGAACTCACATGCAGAATCCCAAAGAACCAGATAGCAACCGGAGACTCCAGTGAGATATACCAGTCCTGGGCGATGTTCTTATAAAAAAAGAGTCAAATCTCTTTTACTTAGATTGATTTTTTTTTTTTGCTATTGTATCATCTATAATTTAGTAGAAAAATATCTATCTCAACATAAGAACAATAGGAAAAAAACATAACACTGTTTGAACTTTGCTGCTTAAATTGTCATGCTCTTAACCTAAAGGAGCTGCAGTCTTGTAAGGGTTCCAGAGGTAACTCATGGTGGGATACCACGAGTACAGTAAGAATAGCCTGCTTCACCTGCATGAGCCTGACTTAAAGGTGTTTAAACAGTTTTACTGTTGTTTACTTCCTGAATCTGTTCCCTTGAAGATTAATGAGGAAAGCTGTATTTTTTACATCTGAAACTGAAAGTGAAAGTGGATCAATTGTGTCCTACTCTTTGCAACCCCATGGACTATAGCCCACCAGGCTCCTCTGTCCATGGGGATTCTCCAGGCAAGAATACTGGAGTGGGTTGCCATGCCCTCCTCCAGGGGATCTTAAGGCTAGGGGAATTGCCAGGGCAATTAGTCATTACAGTTTGCTACATAGCTGCATATTACAAAATGCAGAATATCAAATTATAGCTTTATTTATTTTAGTTAGCAGAAATGATTTTGTACCTCTGAGTAAATGTTTTAAAAAATGTAGCTATAAGAATTATAAGATGACAAGATTTGCAGGTGTATTTGTAAGAATTGTTAATATCCTACAGTTATAGTAAACTATTATTTCAGAATAAATGTGTATACCAGATGAACTGGGGCCCCTTTTGTAATTGGCCAAATAAATGTAGATTGTTCTTGGAAACTTCTTTCCTAACCTCCATTCTGCACTTCACTTACATACTGGTGATGCTTACTAAATTAATAACCACTCTGTGGTTCTAACAAAGAAAGAGCAGATAGGAGCCAGGTGAAGACTAAAATTCCCACCTTACTAATGAGGTGTATATGTGGTATGTATTACATGAGCATATACCGAGTCCGATGGTAGGTGTGCTTTCTGCTCAGCAGGGAGCTGGGCATGGGGAGGAGGGACCGTCAGTGTCTTAACAATCAGCTGAAGAGAAGAAAGCATGAGGGAGAGAAGCTCAAAGTACATTTCTGCTCATTTCTCTCTCATGGAGGAAAAAGTGAGGGAATGTTTGCTGAGGACACACACACACACACACACACACACACACACAGAATTAGCCTTTCTCTTTTTCTCACACTGAGAAATGACGAGGTTAGAAATTCTTCACAAAGCAGAAATAGGCATGGTAAGTGAAACACGGTAGAAAGAGCAAGGATACCAGGGTCAGGCAATCTGTAGTGTGATTTCGCGCTGAAGATCCAGTAAAGCTTTTGTTTTCTTGGGGTTTATGTTTCAGCAGGGAAAGAGAGACATAAAACACCTTTAATGAGTAATACAAAGAAAGATAGTGATATGGATATAAAGAAAATAAAATAGGGCAAGAAAACTTACTTCATATGAGAACTTGAGCACACTGTTATTACTGCTGAGAACAGCTACAAAAGACAGATTAAATATAAAAGTGATTTGTGTAAGGCCATCGAAGAGCTGTTAAAGACAAGATTCCTAGAGTGACTAAGGCTCCAGAGAGAGGAAAACTTTGAACAGATGAATTGATAATCTGTAGCCTTTTTTTCCCCGCCTTGGGGAAGTAGTCAGAGCTTTGCTGATTCTGGGTATGGGCAAGAGGCTGAAAATTCACCTCAGCCCAAGAAGAGAGTTTGTGTTTGAGTACAGAGTAGCAAGTAGATCTTTGGGCAGTGTTGGGGGGTTGGAGTGACATTATTACAGACCCAGAGCAACTCAGAAACATTGCTGGCGCCTCCTCAAAACATTTGCAGAATTGTGAAGCTGCATGACAGAACGCTATAGAGTTAAACCATGTATGGTACTTCTAAAAGGCTGTATTCTGCAGTCTCCTGTTGCGTGGAGGGGCCCTCAGTTGCACATCATGCTTTCATTTGGAAGGAAGCACTGTATGATGGTGCTGTAGGGATAGGATCAACTGAGGCTGGCTGAAGTCTGCCTTAACTGCAGCCAGCTTTGAGTCAGCTTACTGCCTTCATAGCTTACAGTGAACAGTTTCCACTTTGTCTGGCAGAGGTTGGGGTGAACCGTATAATATCTGCATCCTCTAATTTTTTTTTTTTACTACATAGTGTCCAGCATGTAATAAAAATGACAAGATGCTAAGAGATAGGACCGTATAGTCATACTGGACAATGGAAAGTGACTTAGGAGGATTCAGATATTGATTGGAGTTAGCAAATGAGGACTCTTAAAATAAATGTTATTGGTATGTTCTAGCAAATGGAATGGAGAAGGCACTGGCGACCCACTCCAGTACTCTTGCCTGGAAACTCTCATGGATGGAAGAGCCTGGTGGGGTGCAGTCCATGGGGTCGCTAAGAGTCGGACATGACTGAGTGACTTCACTTTCACTTTTCACTTTCATGCATTGGAGAAGGAAATGGCAACCCACTCCAGTGTTGTTGCCTGGAGAATCCCAGGAACGGGGGAGCCTGGTGGGCTGCGCTCTATAGGGTCGCACAGAGTTGGACACGACTGACATGACTTAGCAGCAGCAAATGGAAGAAAAGATGAAGCAAACAGATGAGAAGATGGAGACTTTTACTAAAAATTGGGAGGTATAAATACCAGGTGGACTAGACAGAAATATTCAAACTGAAATTGTGAACTCAGTGTTTGAATTAGGTATTAAATATGACACAGCAAAAGACAGGATTAGTGATGAGTAAAAGAAGTCAATAGAAAATATTGAAAATGAAGCACAGAGACTAAAAATAGATATATGAGAAGTGAGTTAATGTATCTGTAATGTTAGGATCTTTTAGTACATGACAAAGAAGGAGAAAATGAGGAAGATGCAAGTTTGATGTAATAATGGCTGAGGATTTTCCAAAACTTACGCAGGAGAGTTGCGTTCGATCCTTGGGTTGGGAAGATTCCCTGGTTATAAGAATACTGGAGTGGGTTGCCATGTCCTCCTCCAGGGAATTTTCCCAATCCAGGGATCGAACCCAGGTCCTCCTGCATTGCAGGTGGATTCTTTACCACATGAGCCACCAGGAAACACCCCCCACCAAAAAAAAAAAAAAAATTACCTGGTGAATTGAAGAGCTCTCTGAGCCTCAAGTACCATCACTGTAATGAAAGCCACACTTGTTAGATATATCTTGGTAAGACTATAGAAAACCAAGACACTCTTTAAAGCAGGCAGGAAAAATAAAAGAGACATTACTTTCAAAAAAGAAACAGTAATACTGAAAGCTCTCTTTTAACAGAAAAGATAAAAAAAATAATCAACAACCAAAATATGTCTTTAAGAGAACATCACTGCAATCCAGAATTCTATACCCAGTAAAAGTATTTAAAATGAAGGCATAGTTCTCTGGGCCTCTTCAGTTGTGATTGTCTCCCTCATGACTGTGCTTTGGAATTGCCTCACAGCATTAGCTCCAGCATCGTCTTTACTTGCTTTTCAAATGTGGAAACTGAGACGGCTGCCACATTCCACTCAGAGAAAAAAATTTGCTACTCTGAATTCACCGAAGGGAGGCAAAGAACAATAAGAACATTTAAATACACAGGTATTGTTTGAATTTATATAGACAGACTTTACTAACAACAGTGAGAAAATTTTCAAATAGAACTAAAGTATAACAAATGCTGCAGTCTTTTCAAACGAAGTCGTAATTGATCTCCCAGGTGCCAATTTTAGGGTTAATGTTTGTTGACCATGTGCACATAACTCCCCTGCATAGCAATGAGAATGAAGAGATGTCGATTTATTTTCTCAACTGAAGTGGCAAAACTTGAAGATATTAAATCATATACTGAACAGGTTTTAATTTTGCTAAAATCCTTGCTTTAAAATATACTGAACAGGTTTTAATTTTGCAAAATCCTTGCTTTAAAATATTTTTTCCAGTATATTTTATCTCATTCAGAGTGGCAATCCATGTTCAATGTTTACTGAAATCAAATGGGAATCTGGAAAGGACTTGATGAAATGTTTGTGTCAGACACAAAGGAAAGAGGTAGTATCTGGAAGAGGTAGCATGAAAAATCTCAGACCTTCTTCACTTGGTTCACTGATGATTTGGATGCAGGTGGAGGCAAATTAAGAGACTTAATCAAAGATGATATTTGGCGAAATCTATTGAATTTGTTGATGATAAATTAGAAGCAGCTGAAGTTCATAATGATGGGGACTTGGAACACTTTGATGAGGAAGAGGAAGGTGGTGAAAGAGAAGATGAAGATGGTGACAATATGAGGAAGAAGAAAGGTTGTAGAGGAAGATGAGTAATAGAATACTAGTAGACTCCAGCTTTCCTTTTAGTTTTAAATATTTTATATTCTCTTGCTGCAAGTTGCCATCTCTGGTTTTTCCCTTTTATGCTCAGCTCTCTTGTCCTAATAAGATGCCTTTTTTTTTTTGTCTCTTTATTATATGATTGCCCACTTACTTTGTGGGAGACTATCTTGAGCAAAACACGATGGGGAACCATCTCAAAGTATTTTTTATTTAAATTCCCTTTTATTCCTTCTTGTATCAAAAAATGTGATGGTAGTGATGTGAAATTAACACATCACCATGCACTGTGAGGAAGAAGAAAATTTTCTCCCCTTGTTTTGCCAGAAGCTGGAGGGTGTTCATCCTCCTTGTGCTTAAAATTCTTTTTTACTTTTTTTTAAGTTTTATTTTTTAAAAACTTTTAATTTTGTACTGGGATCTAGGCAGTTAACACTGTTGTGATAGTTTTGGGTGAAGGGTGAAGAGACTCAGCCATACATTTCACATGTATCCCGTTCAGTTCAGTCGCTCCGTCGTGTCTGACTCTTTACGACCCCATGAATCGCAGCATGCCAGGCCAATCTGCCCCAAACTCCCCTCCCGTCCAGGCTGCCACGTAACATTGAGCAGAGTTCCATGTGCATTACAGTAAGTCCTTGTTGATTATCCATTTTAAAAACAGCAGTGTGTACGTGTCTCTCCTAAACTCCCTAACTGTCCCTTCCTGCCATCCTTCCCCTGGCAACCATAAGTTCATTCTCTTAAGTCTGTGAGTCTCTTTCTGTTTTGCAAGTAAGTTCATTTGTATCATTTCTTTTTAGATTCCACATATAGAGGGTATCATATATTTCTCCTTCTCTGCTTGACCTATTTAATTCAGATTTTTACATCTTTAAAGTGCTCAGGGATTTCCCTGTGACTCTGTAATATGGGTGCTTAACATTATCACCGTGTAAAATCCCAAAGTGCATTTTTTTCACTTTGTGAAAAAATCGAATAAAATAGAATTATGTCAAGTGAGGAAAGAATGAGTTTGAATTGTTAGGGCATTTGAGCCTTGGTAGGAGAGGAGAGAGAGGATGGTGCAGAAGCAAGTTTGACAAGATAATAGTATCAGAGTATGTATTTTCACATTTCCTGTGGTCATGTATGGATGTGAGAGTTGGACTGTGAAGGAGGCTGAGCGCCGAAGAATTGATGCTCTTGAACTGTGGTGTTGGAGAAGACTCTTGAGAGTCCCTTGGATTGCAAGGAGATCCAACCAGTCCATTCTGAAGGAGATCAACCCTGGGATTTCTTTGGAAGGAATGATGCTAAAGCTGAAGCTCCAGTACTTTGGCCACCTCATGTGAAGAGTTGACTCATTGGAAAAGACTCTGATGCTGGGAGGGATTGGGGGCAGGAGGAGAAGGGGACGACCAATGATGAGATGGCTGGATGGCATCACGGACTCGATGGACGTGAGTCTGAGTGAACTCCGGGAGATGGTGATGGACAAGGAGGCCTGGCGTGCTGCAATTCATGGGGTCGCAAAGAGTCGGACACAACTGAGCAACTGAACTGAACTGAAGTTTCAGACCTTCCAAATTAGATTTGTTTAATAACTGGTACTGTCAAAAAATTAAAGATATATTCAGGCAGCAAGAGCCAGGAGACCTGCATCAAAAGGAATACTAAAGTGAAGGTAATTCTTCTGGGAGAAGAAAAAGGAATCTTGATGGAGACTTGGAAATCCAGAACAGATTGAACAGCAATAAAGGGTAAATATATGGACAAATAAACATAAATATTGATGGTACCAAACAATTATAGAATTGATTTGTGCATTTGAAAGTGTATACAATTTATATAATGGTAAGAGCAATTGACTTCACATTCCAGGATGTCAGAGCCAGACCTCCTAGAATGTGAAGTCAAGTGTTAAGAAGCATTACTACGAACAAAGCTGGTGGAAGTGATGGAATTCCAGTTGAGCTATTTCAAATCCTGAAAGATGAAGCTGTGAAAGTGCTGCACTCAATATGCCAGCACATTTGGACAACTCAGCAGTGACCACAGGACTGGAAAAGGTCAGTTTTCATTCCAATCCCAAAGAAAGGCAATGTCAAAGAATGCTCAAACTACCACACAGTTGCACTCATCTCACACACTAGTAAAGTAATGCTCAAAATTCTCCAAGCCAGGCTTCAACAGTACATGAGCCAGGAAATTCCAGATGTTCAAGCAGGTTTTAGAAAAGGCATAGGAACCAGAGGTCAAATTGCCAACATCCGTTGGATCATCGTAAAAGCAAGAGAGTTCCAGAAAAACATCTATTTCTGCTTTATTGACTATGCCCAAAGCCTTTGACTGTGTGGATCACAACAGACTGTGGAAAATTCTGAAAGGGATGGGAATACCAGACCACCTGACCTGCCTCTTGAGAAATCTGTGTGCAGGTCATGAAGCAACAGTTAGAACTGGACATGGAACAACAGACTGGTTCCAAATAGGAAAAGGAGTACGTCAAGGCTATATATTGTCACCCTGCTTATTTTACTTCTATGCAGAGTACATCATGAGAAACACTGGGCTGGAAGAAGCACAAGCTGGAATCAAGATTGCCGAGAGAAAATGCCAATAACCTCAGATGTGCAGATGACACCACTCTTATGGCAGAAAGTGAAGAAGAACTAAAGAGCCTCTTGATGAAAGTGAAAGAGGAGAGTGAAAAAGTTGGCTTAAAGGTCCACATTCAGAAAACAAAGATCATGGCATCCAGTCCCATCACTTCATGGCTAATAGATGGGGAAACAGTGGAAACAGTGACTGGCTTTATTTTTCTGGGCTCCAAAATCACTGCAGATGGTGATTGCAGCCATGAGTTAAAAGATGCTTACTCCTTGGAAGGTAAGTTATGACCAACCTAGACAGCATATTAAAAAGCAGAGACATTACTTTTCCAGCAAAAGTCCGTCTCCTCAAGGGTGTGTTTTTTCCAGCAATCATGCATATATGTGAGAGTTGGAGTATAAAAAAAGCTGATCACCAAGGAATTGATACTTTTGAACTGTGGTGTTGGAGAAGACTCTTGAGAGTCCCTTGGACTGCAAGGAGATCCAGCCAGTCCATTCTAAAGGAGATCAGTCCTGAGTATTCATTGGAAGGACTGATGTTGAAGCTGAAACTCAAATACTTTGGCTACTTGATGCGAAGAGCTGAGTCATTTGAAAAGAGCCTGATGCTGGAAAAGATTGAAGGCAGGAGGAGAAGGGGATGACAGAGGATGAGCTGGTTGGATGGCACCACTGAATCAATGGAGATGAGTCTGAGTAAACTCCAGACATTGCTGATGAACAGGGAGGCCTGGCATGCTGCAGTCCATGGGGTCACGAAGAGTTCGACATGACTGAGCAACTGAATTGAACTGGAGCAATTCGAAAGGTGGGAGGGAAGCTAATGGAATTAAAGAGTTTTGAGGTTCTAGCATTATCAGGTAAGTTTATCTAAATTGTGTAAAATAATAGATGATTGTTTTGACTAATAAGTTAATAAAGGGAAAATGGGATAATCAAATAATTTTATTAATTATAAGCCAGGAAGTAAGGGAAAAAGAGCTAGGTCATATACAAAGTAAATAACCAAAATTGTATCTATAAATCCAATGCAATCAATAATTACATAAGATTTATGTAGATTAAGTACTAAGTACTTCCAGTAAAACACTATTCTGCCTTGGATCCCCAAACCAACCAATGTCACTTTAACAGACAATTTTAAAATGTAAAGTCACAGAAAGCCTAAACTAGAAGCATGGAAAAAGGTATATATCATGCCAGTGCACATGACAGGAAATCAGGTGTAGCTTCACTGGTATTCGACAAAGCGGACTTGAAGGAAAAGGCATTGCTAAAAATAAAGATGGTCCGTGCAAAAAACGATGTGTATGTTTCAAAAGTGAAAGCAATCCAAATGGAAGACGGAAGCACCTCTTTCTCAAACGCCGATAGAGTAAGTGGAAGGATAAAGCTGCAATGCTAGCTGACCAAATGATGCGTGTGAGACACTTCTCAAGAGTAACTGTATGCTGAGTCATAAAGCACAAGATGATTGATTTCAAAAGGTGCAGTCTCATTAAAAAATTCTAGCGATTTACTGTTTCTGTGTGTGTGGAATTTGATTCTGAAATTTATGTGAAAATTCAAGGGGTCATGAATTCTCAAGGGAGCCTTACAGTGACAGAACTGGAGGACTTTTAAACATCAAGGTATATTAAAGAGGAATTCTAAATTAATACTGTTACGCTCACACCGGGATAGACAAATAGACATTATTTCTGACAGAGATGTCATTAACAATATGGTGGGGAACGGATGGTGTTTTCAATAATAGTGTCAGGTAAAAATAACTTTCTTATGGAAAAAGGGTATTTTACCTAAACTCACATCATACATAAAAGAGTCAGTTTAATAGGAGTATAGATGTAAAAGTCATATAAAAAAAGTTACCCTTTAAAGGAAAATATTGAATACCATTTTCTTAGCTTACCTCGAGTTTTCTGAAATAGTAAACACTGTGAAGGGCTTTATTGTTCTTTTTCAGTGGCTAAGTCGTGTTCTACTCTTTGCAACCCCGTGAACTGTGGCATGCCAGTCTTCCCTGTCCTTCATTATCTCCCAGAGTTGGCTCAGTCATGTCCACTGAGTCGCTATGCTATCAAACCCTCATCCTCTGCCACTCCTGACTCTTCTCGCTCTCAAATCTTTCCCAGCATGAGGGTCTTTTTCAGTGAGTCGCCTTTTTGCATCAGGTGGCCAAAATATTAGAGCTTCAGCATCAGTCCTTGTAATGAATCTTCAGAGCTGATTTCCTTTAAGAGTGACTGGTTTGATCTCCTTGCTGTCCAAGGGACTCTCAAGAGTCTTCTCCAGCACGATTTGAAGCATCAGTTCTTTGGAGCTCAGCCTTTATGGTCCAACTCTCACATGCGTACGTGACTACTGGAAAATTCATAGCTTTGATTATTTGGAACTTTTTTGTCGCACAGTGATGTCACTGCTTTTGAATATGCTGTCTAGATTTGTAATAGCTTTTCTTCCAGGGAGCAAAAATCTTTTAATTTTGTGGCTGCAGTCACTGTCCACAGTGATTTTTGGAGCCTAAGAAAATAAAATCTGTCACTGTTTCCACTTTTTCTCCATTTTATTTGCCATGGGACTGGATGCCATGATCTTAGTTTTCTGAATGTTGAGCTTTAAGCCAACTTTTTCACTCTTTTTTCACCTTCATCAAAAAGCTCTTTGGTTCCTCCTTGCTTTCTGCCATTAGGGTGGTGTCATCTGCATATCTGAGGTTACTGATGTCTCCTGGCAGTCTTGACTCCAGCTTGTGATTCATCCAGCCTGGCACTTCACATGGCAAACAGATGGGGAAAGAATGGAAACAGTGACAGACTGCTTTCTTGGGCTCTGGAACCACTGCAGGTGATGACTACGCCATGAAATTAAAAGATGCCTGTTCATTGGAAGAAAAGCTATGACAGACCTAGATCACACATTAAAAAGCAGAGACATCATATTGTCAACCAACGTCCATATAATCAGTGCTATTGCTTTTCTAATGGTCATGTATGGGTGTGAGAGTTGGACCATAAAGAAGGCTGAGCGTTGAAGAGTTGATGCTTTTGAACTGTGGTGTTGGAGATGGCTCTTGAGAGTCCCTTGGACCACAAGAAGATCAAACCAGTCAATCATAAAGGAAATCAATCCTGAATATTCACTGAAAGGACTGATGCTAAAGCTGAAACTCCAATACTTTGGCCACCTGATGCAAAGAGCTGACTCATTAGAAAAAACCCTGATGTTGGGAGAGATTGAAGCCAGGTGGAGAAGGGGATGACAGAGGATGAGATTGTTGAATGGCATCACTGACTCAATGGACATGCGTCAGAGCAAGCTCCAGGAGATGGTGAAGGACAGGGAAGTCTGGTGTGCTGCAGTCCATGGGGTCGCAAAGAGTCAGAAACGACAGCGACTAAACAACAGCAACTCTGCATAGAAGTAAGTAGGGTGACTTTGTATAGCCTTGATGTACTCTTTTTCCCAATTTTGAATCAGTTCGTTGTTTCATGTCTGGTTCTAGCTGTTGCTTCTTGTCCTGCCTACAGGTTTCTCAGGAGAATAGATAAAGTGGTCTGGTGTTCCCATCTCTTTAAGAATCTTCCACAGTTTGTTGTGATCCGCACAAAGGCTTTAGCATAGTCAATGAAGCAGAGTAGATGTGTCTTTTTTTTTTTTTTTTAATTCCCTTGCTTTTTCTATGATCTCGTGGATGTTGGCAGTTTGATCTCTGGTTCCTCCCCTTTCTCTAAATCCAGTTTGTACATCAGGAAGTTCTTGGTTCATTATTTTGAGCATAATCTTGCTAGCATGTGAAATGCCTGCAATTGTACAATAGTCTGAGCATTCTTTGATATTGCCCTTCTTTGAAATTGGAATGAAAATGGATGTTTTCTAGTCCTGTGGCCATTGCTGAGATTTCCAGATTTGCTGTCAGTAATACTGAGTGCGGCACTTTCACAGCGTCCTCTTTTAGAATTTGAAGTAGTTCTGCTGGAATTCCATCACCTCTGTTAGCTTTGTTCCTGGTAATGCTTCCTTCAGCCCACTTGACTTCACACTCCCAAGATGTCTGGACCTAGGTGAGTGACCACACCAATGTGGTTACCCAGTTGTTAAGACTTTTTTTTTTCATATCATTCTTTCGTGTATTCTTGCTACCTCTTCTTAATCTCTTCTCTTTCTGTCCTTTATGTGCCCATCTTTGCATGAAATATTTCCTTGGTATCTCCAGTTTTCTTGAGCTCTCTAGTTTTTTCCATGCTATTGTTTCCCTCTGTTGGAAAACAGTAAATACTACAAAGGAAATAACAAAGCAAGTAACTGAGGGAGAGAAGACATTTGTAATGTGTTTGTTGAAATAGGACCTGTATTCAGAGTATATTTATAACCACAAATTGATTTTTTTAAAATAAAGAACGGCAGAACACTAGAACAAGTACTTCACAAAGGAAAATATCTAAATGGCCAGTAAATGTGGAAAAATGGTCAGCTTCGTCATCAATGCAAACCAAAGGCACAGTGAGGTGCCATGATATATTCACCAGAATGACCAAAATTAAAAAGGTAATGTCACATATTTACAGGAATTATCTGAAACTCATATGCCAGTGCTGAATGTTTAAATTGGCATAGACAGTTTGGAAAACCACTTAGTCGTTTGTCCTAGAGCTGAATATATGTGTTTGATGAGATACAGCAATTCCATTAGACATAATCCTAGTAGAAATGCATTCATACATTTACTAAAGATATGTACAAGAACTTTCAAAGCAGCACCGTGGATAGTTATCTCAAATGTACAAATGCATATTCATGAAATGGAAGATTGCAAAGCTTTGTAATAATGAAAGTGTTACAGCTCTGCTTAGCAATATGGGTGAGTCTCAGAAACACAGGACTGAGTGAAAGAAGCTGGAGAAAACGTTCATACTGTATGATTTTATTTATAGAAAGTTCAAAAGTGGGTCAAGGTAATCTATAAATCCGAGTTGTAGTTACCTTGTTTTGAGGATAGTGACGACATGGGGACCTGCGCAGACTTCTGGCAAACTATTTCTTGATCTGTGTGCTGGTTTGTGAGTTAGGTACGTTTACTTAGTGAATTCATTGAACTGTGCACTTAAAGTTTCTTTTCTTTTTTTTGTTGCAATTATGCTTCCACAAAACGCTTATTTTAAAAGAACAGAAGAGTGGGATAAAGTGCTCCCACCTTGAGTTTCTACTTTAGCACTCTGGGTGGGCTCTCGGGGTGTTCTGAGACGACACAGTGAGGGTGGGGCTGTAAGAAGACCTGGATGAGAACCCAGGTAGTAGCAGAGATGGCAGCAAACTTCAGAGGACAGAAACAGCGGAGGCCAGTGGTCACTGAATGATGGGCCCACAGCAGGGCGCCGCATTAGAGAGGTAGGCATAGGTCACACCACGAGGTGTCGGCAGCGGAAAGGAGTCATGGGAAAGATGTGGTTAGACTGGTGTGATGCCGCTGATGCTCTGAGAGGGCACTGTGTGGCTGGATGGAGAGCGGGCTGGAGGGTGCAGACACACCAGGCAGGAGCTGATAGCGGAGGACTGGTTTGACTTGTGCCTTTGCAGTGGATTTGTTGAGAAGTGCTTGGCTTCTGGTTGTATGTTACTAGAGACTGAGGGTAACTAACACCAGTAAGGCTTACCGATGGATTGTGTGTTGAAAGAGAAAAGTCCTGAATGGCTTTTAAGTGTCTGGCCTCTGTCATATAGGTGGAAAGTGAAACTCACTCAGTTGTGTCTGACTCTTTGCGACCCCTGAACTATACTGTCCATGGAATTCTCCAGGCCAGAATAGGTGGGTGTCCTTTCCCTTCTCCAGGGGATCTTCCCAACCCAGGGATCGAACCCAGGTATCCCGCATTGTGGGCAGATTCTTTACCAGCTGAGCCACCAGGGAAGCCCCGTACATACGTTTCTAAGACAGGACAGCATTTCTGAGGTAGGACAGTTGCAGAGGGATGCGGGGGGCGCTCCGCAGAAAGAGAGAGGCAGTGGAACTTCCCTCAACAAAACCGAGGGGTCCCAAGGAGAGGTGAGCCTGCTGTCTGCCGACCCAGCCCCTCGGCGAGTGAGAGACAATCAGACGCGACAGGGGTTCCCTCTGAGCAGTTCTGCTTTATTGCCACAAACTCTTGGTTTATATAGGCAAGCAAGGGGGTTCTGCAAGGGACCTCCCATAGTTGCACCAATCACGTTAAAGGTCAAATTATAATATGCATATAAGGTCAAGTCGTCATGAGCTTAACAGGAGTCTGTGGTAATCACGCACTGTCCACGTGTATGGAAGTCAAGAGAGCCAATCAAAAACTTTAACATAGACCACGCCCCTATCTCTTCCACCGGACGCCATCTTGGCTTCCAATCGCAAAAGCTAGCTCCTTTTAAGGTTTCCCATGTAGGGCCCCACAACTCCCCCTTTATTTTATTTAAGCCCTCAAGACATCTGTATTGATGTTCTGTAGAGCAAGGCGTAGAGCTGTAGGTGGCCAACCTCCAGCCTCGCCAGCCCGTCTTGCAGCTGTGCCTGTCTTAGGTTGCCCTCCTCTGAGGGTCTTACCCGTCATTGGCTATCCAGCCACCTCTTGGGGGCTAGGCGGAATCTCTCTAGATGATGGGTATCTAGAACTCTATTTATCTGTCTTAGTTAATATCTTGAAGGGCTAAATTAGTCCAGGGGTTTTGTGGGTGCCTAACATGGGGCTCCTTTTCCATGACCTGGGCAAGCATAACTATTTTTACTGTAAGCGCCTATTGCGGGCTGTGAGATTTTTTACCTTTAACATTACAACAAACGGAATAACAAAAACAAGCAAATAGAAGGCATTTTTAAACCAGGTAAATGGACTTTGTACCCAGTCCCATAGGTCCATTGCTCCCTGTTTCACCTGTTAGAGTCTCATTTAACACTGGAAAAGCTGTCAGACAAAATCTGGGGTATCTCACATTGCAGTCTATGTGCGCCAAGACACTCAACATCTTGATCGCTCTGGCGTGGAGATCAAGCTGTTGTTGGAGTCCCGTTATGGCGAATCTCAGGTGTTCGAGCTGGTTTGAAATCCTTGAGCAGAGACAGTGGATATGTTGTTTATAACCTCGATGGTCTGAGCTTGTTGAACTCTCAGCACGGATGCTGACACTGTTGTACCCTCATGGTTGATGGCCTTGTGTGTCGTTAAACCCAGACTTTAAAGATTCTAAAAACTGTTGCACAGCCGTGGCAACGATGAAGGTAAGGAGAGGATAGGTAATCCGACAATCGCCAGGAGCAGTGTCCACCAGGGTTGCCGCATTGATGATCTGAAAGGAAAGAAAAGATCGCCTCAAGAACTTTTTGTTCTTGGGCTCAATATGTGAGTGTCTCTTTAATCTGTGTCACATTTTGAGATTTGACCTCTCTCTTGTGGTGTAAATTTAAGATTCCTTGCTGGCACCCATATAGGGCTGGGATCCCCAATGGGGAATACGCATCTGAATCCTCTTCCCATTGTAAGGAGTGGATCGGGCCCCTTCCACTGGCCAGTGATGGGGTCTTTCCATCTCACTTGTATTTCAGGTTTTATTTCTTGGTTAGACCAATGTTTTTGAAAACATGGTATCGGTTCATTTTTTGAAAAATTTAAAATGTTTAGAGTAAAGAGTGCCATTCCAAGTTGCTGGTGAGGGCTTATTCCCCCTTTTTGTTTTTGTAATTGAGCCTTTAAATTTTGATGGTGGTGCTCAATTATGGCTTGTCCCTGGGGGTTATGTGGGATTCTGGTGTTATGACGAATGTGCCATTGTTGGAAGAATTTCTGTAAGCTCTGGCTGATGAAGCAAGGGCCATTATCTGTTTTTATTTGATGGGGAAGGCCCAACGTCGCAAAACATTGTGAAAAATGGCTTTGAGCATGTTTTGCTTTTTCTCCTGTGTGGGCAGTAGCCCAGCTGGCCTGAGAGGACGTGTCAATAGACACAAAAACATACTTGAGTTTTCCAAAAGAATAATGGGTCACATCAGTTTGCCACAGCACATTGGGTTTTAGCCCTCGAGGGTTTACTCCTGGTGGCTGTAAAGGTGGTACTTATAAATAAGGAAGACAGGATTTACAAGTATGTATAATTTTCTTTAATTCTCTAATAGGGATCTGTGGAAACCTTTTATGTAGCCCTCTCCAATTTATATGGGTAAGATTGTGAAGATCATAGGCATCTTGTAAGTTATAAGCTTCGATTGTAAAGGAGGCCACTCTATCGGCCAGGGAATTTCCCACTGAAAGCAATCCAGGTAAATTTTGATGCCCCCTAAGATGGTGTACATAAATGGGGTTAACCCGTTCAAGTAGCGGGTCTGATGGCTCTGTGTCCCCACGTCTTTGGTGGCTATAATCCATTGCTCCATAGAGCAGTCTTTCTGTCCTGCGCAAGCCAAGTTATGGTCTGAGTTCATCCCTTCCCAGACTAATAGCCTAACAAACTGATCTCTCAGGGGCTCCAGAGGGAGTTTTCTCTGTATACTCTTTCCCACCCGATCTATGAAGGTGGAGAGGTCTTCATTATTTTTTTGAGTGATGCCCGATATAGGGGGCTCACTGGGGCCCTCTGCAAGCTTTTTCCAGGTGGGCTAGGCATATGGCCCGTACCTGATCTGTATAAGGAGCAGGAGTGGTGGCCTGTTGAGGTTCTGTACTCCATTGATCTGCTGTCCCTGACAACATCCCAAAAGTCACCGGGATAGCAGGGTTGGCAGCTTGATTTCTTTCTGCCTGAGTATGACACTCTTCCTTGAAAAAGGCACACCATTTGGTATAGGTGTTGCTGGGAAGCACTGCCTTACATAGCATCTTCCAGTCTTGGGTCGTACAAGGTTGATGAGCCAGGCCCTGGAGAATAGTTTCCGCCCATGGGGAGTTTGGGCCATCCTCTGCCACTGCCTTTTTGAGCTCTTTTAAATCACTGGCCTCCCAGGGGTACCAGGCTGCTGGCCTATTACCCCCCGGGGTTAACGTTTACAGGAAAGGCTTGAGTCGGGCCAATAAAGGGCAGCGAGGATCCCCAAGGGTCCTTGGGATAGGCTCTCCCCCTCCAAGGTGACCTCATTGTCTTTCCCACCCAAAGTGCTCCTGAAACTTCCTCAAATGGGGGAGGCAGGGAGGGGCACAGATCTCTCCCCTGGGCTCCCGGTCCCGAGGCATCAGAGGGGTCTCTATTCTCTTCCGCCCCTTTATCATCCCCGAAAGGCTCCCATGGCCCACTGTTCGCTCTAGAGTCTTTATTCTCTACAGTCTCTTTTGCCATATTTTGGTCCGACATGACTCGTTCCTCGTCTAACTTTTCCCATTGTTTTTCTGATTTTGAATTGTGGGTACCCGTATCAGTGACATGCTCCTCGCTCCGTGAAAAGCAGAGCTTGAGGGCCAAAATGGTCAAACAAAACCGTAAGGGGTGCTCCTCACCATTTTGAACCTCTCACTGCCTAGCAAGGGTTTGTACTCGATCCCAAGTGTCCCAAGAGAACAGATTAGCCAAAGCAACCCAGCGGGCTAACTGTACAATGGTCCCCCAGACCTTAATGGCCTGAGCATCAGAAATCTCAAGTCCCCTGCTTATGAGCATATATCTCAGTGCCCTGAGTGCGGGCACATCAGATTTCCTGATGTTATTTCCCATGCTGCCGAGAGAGAATAGAAAGAAAAGTCACTGAGGACAACCACCAAAAATCGTACCGGGAGTGGTGGCGGCCAGAAAGCTGGGCTTGTGGTATGCTTTTGAAACTGTTTATGTGCCTGCGTTGTTGCACAGAAGTTTTCTTGCTGGGGGCGGGCACCCTAGAGGTTTCTAGCCCATTCTGTGACCCCCTTATCCTGTCACAGGAGTCTTCAAGTGGCAGGCGCCCTAATGGCCTTTAAGTGCCTGACCCGTGCCCACAGGGAAGATTCTAGGCCACGTCCTCAGTTATGAAAGATTAAAGGACAGTTTCACCCAGTCAGGCTCTAGTTACTGAGGCTCACTTGTTGCGGGGCCTTCAAAGTCCGCCAGAGAGTGGCCCTAGCCAGGACTTATCAATTGCCTCTACAACCATTCGCCTGTTCACTGAAACTCCAGAAAAAGGAATTAAGGACAGATCAGAAAAAAAGAAAAGAAAGAAAATAAGTCAGGAGAGTTTTTTGTTGCTTCCCTCAAAGCAGAGGGGGACTCACCTTGAAATCCGGATTACCTCGGGTGATACTCCTCTAAAGGGGAGCTCCGCGCTGCGGCCAGCTTAGGGTCCTTCATCGCTCCTCTTTCAGAGCCGCACGGTGAGACCACCTCCGTCTGTCTGCTTCGCGTGCCCCGTGTTGGGCGCCAGTTTCTGCGAGGTGGTGCTCCGCAGAAAGAGAGAGGCAGTGGAACTTCCCTCAGCAAAGCCGAGGGGTCCCGAGGAGAGGTGAGCCTGCTGTCCTCCAACTCAGCCCCTCTGTGAGTGAGAGACAATCAGACGCTACAGGGGTTCCCTCTGAGCAGTTCTGCTTTATTGCCGCAAACTCTTGGTTTATATAGGCAAGCAAGGGGGTTCTGCGAGGGACCTCCCATAGTTGCACCAATCACGTTAAAGGTCAAATTATAATATGCATATAAGGTCAAGTCGTCATGAGCTTAACAGGAGTCTGTGGTAATCACGCACTGTCCTCGTGTACAGAAGTCAAGAGAGCCAATCAAAAACTTTAACATAGACTACGCCCCTATCTCTTCCGCTGGACGCCATCTTGGCTTCCAACTGCGAAAGCTAACCCCTTTTTTTTAAGGTTTCCCACGTAGGGCCTCAAAGAGGGAGAGTGAAGGGCTGGGAGGGCTGGGGTGCTCTACTACATTATAGACTTTGGAAGACACTGTACTCCTCAGGTCTTAGCACAGTGTCTGCAACATAAATATAAGTGGCTGAAAGTTTGATTAACTATGTAGTTAATATTTAATCATTCACATTCAATAAACACATTGAATAAGTGTATGTAATTTTTACCATTGGCATCCTTAGAAAAACCTTAAGAGTTAAAAAACCTATTTATTGATTCTCGTGGTATTTTGCTACTTGGGTTTACCTACTTTGCAGATTTCTTTTTTGTCATGGAGATGGTGGTTTGAGTGAAGTGAGGTTTTAAAGAAGCTGACTGGTTGGGTATTAGACTGGACATTTTGCTTAGGTGTTTTCCTGCTTCGTTGCAGTTGCTTTCTGATTACAGCTGCTCTGCTGTTTGGGAACTTGACTCAGTATCAGATTTCCAATGTGTTTTAGTTTTTGGAAGAAACATTTTCAATTGTTTAACATCTTTTATTTTTCTTTATTGTTTATGGAAGTTCTTTTAGGTGTTTGGAATGAAGAATTTTCTTTACCAAATGTTTTTCTTTTGCAGACGATAGTATTTTGTTTTAGGTTCCAAATGGAACCACTTAGTGTAGACATTAGTGGAAAAATACCACCTAAGAAGCCTTGAAGAATGTCAGGAATCCTAAAACAAATGTCTTGGAGTGTTCCTCCTGACACTCATCCTTTAATTTGGAATAAAGCAAAGCAATTCTGTGTTACACGTCTTCCAGAAGTTCTGCGTTTGTTTTGTGGTGGTGGTTTGTCTGCTCATCACAAGATGGCTCCTACTTGGGTATGTCAGCCACCTTTTGGTCATTCAGCCAAAGCCGGGGTGTGTGTGATTAGAGGAGTGTTGGGAATCCAGGCTGAATACTTTGATTAAAAAGGAGAACAAAACAAAACAATATTTGTATTTTTAGAGTACTTTGATTATTTTTGTGGTTCTGATCACAACTTACAGCCCCTGTAGGAAGTTATGAAATAGATGTATTTGACTGCAGACAGTGGCAACTCCCGTTCATTTAAATAAAGAGAACACTATGTGAAGAAAGAGGAAATTCAACAGTCTGGCAGGCTTTTGAGATGGTTGATTAGTTGGCTTTCTAGTGTCACAAAGAGAACTCATATAACTTGTATTTTGGATGTTAACTCCATGTCAGATGTGATTTGCAAGTGCCTTCTCCCATCAGAGGTTCTATTTTTATTTTGTTGATGGTTTCTTCACTGTCTCTGTGTGTGTGTGGTCGAGGGAGTTTACCACCTGTGTTTTCTTCGGGAGTTCTATGGTTTCTGGCCTTATGTTCCAGTCTTTACTTTATTTTGAGCTGCTTTTTGTGGGTGTTGAAAGACAGTGTAGTCCAGCTTCATTCTCGTGTGTGTGGCTGTCCGGTATCCCTAGCACCGCGTACTGAAGGGACTGTTCTTTACCCACGAGTGTTCTTGCCTCCTTTGTTGTATTAATTGACCAAAAGTATGGGTTTATTTCTGGGCTTTCTCTTCTGTTCCACTGATCTGTGTTTCTGTTTTTAGGCCACTACCATACTGTTTGATTACTATATCATTGCAATATAGTTTAAAATCAGGGAACATGATGCCTCCAGTTTCATTCTTTCTCAAGTTTGTTTTGGTTACACTCTTCTGTGGTTCCGTACAAGTTTTATGATTGTACTGTTTCTGAGAGGAATGCTATTGGAATTTTAATGTGGATTGTATCAAATCCAATTACTTTGGATAATATGGACATTTTAACAGTATTCATTCTTCCAATTCACGAGCATGGGATATCTTTCCATTTTTTTGTGCCTTTGATTTATGTCAACTATTACCAATGTGTAATAGTTTTCAGTGTACAGATCTTTTACCTCCTCAGCTAAATTTATTCTTGAGTATTCTTTTTGATGCAGTTGTAAATAGGATTCTTAATTTCTCTTTCTGATAGTTTGTTATTAATGTATGAAACTATAATAGATCTCTGTATATTGATTTTGTACCTGCAGCTCTCCTGAATTTGTTAATTCTAACACTTTTTGTACAGTCTCTAGATAAAGTTTTATCATCCACAAATAGTGACAGTTTAAATTTTTCCTTTCAAGTTTGAATGTCTTTATTTCCTGCCTAATTGCTGTGGCTAGGAGTTTCAGTACTGTGTTGAATAAAAGTGGTGAGATGGGCATCCTTATCTTGTTCTGGAAAGAAAATTCAGAGCTTTTCTCTTTTGAATATGATATCAGCAGTGGGCTTGTCATATGTGACCTGTATTATGTTTTGGTATGTTCCATTTATACCTACTTTGTTGAGAGTTTATTGTAAATGAGTACTGAATTTTGTCAAATGTTTTTTCTGCATCTGTTGAGATAATCATATGATTTTATCCTTAATTTTACTAATGTTTTGTATTACATTGGTTTTTGGATGTCAAACCAGCTCTGTATCCCTGGAATAAATCCAACTTGATCATGGTATATGATCCTTTGAATGTATTGTTGAATGTGGTTTGTTAATATTTTGTTGAGGATTTTTATGTTTATATTCATCAGAGCTATTAGTAATTTTTTTTTTTCCTTGTGGCATGCTTGTCTGGTTTTGGCATTGGGGCAGTGCTGGCTCATAAAATGAGTTTGAAAGAGTTCCTTCCTCTTTAATTTTTTGAAAGAATTTGAGAAGGATTGGTCTTCTTTGAATGTTTGGTAGAATTCATCAGTGAAGGCTTCTTTTTTATGATCTTTTGATAGTATACATATAATATCTGTGTCTCTTTCCCTGTCTTGCATACAGGTCGTCATTGCCATCTTCCTAAATTCCATATATATGTGTTAGTATACTCTGTATAATCGGCTCCAGTTTCATCCATCTCATCAGAACTGATTCAAATGAATTCTTTTAACGGCTGAGTAATACTCCACCTGCTGATGGACATCTAGGTTGTTTCATGTCCTGGCTATTATAAACAGTGCTGCGATGTGCTGTTTTCCATAGTGGCTGTACTAACATTGTGGTTTGATTTGCATTTCTCTAATAATGAGCATACGGATGGCTCATGCTCAGTGAAGGCTTCTGATAATTGGCTTTTGTTTGTTGGGTGGCTTTTGGTTATTGATTAATCTCCTTACTTGTAATCAGTTTGTTCAGACTTTCTGTTTCATCATGATTAAGTCTTTGGAGATTGTATATTTCTGGGAATTTACCCATTTCTTCTAGATGGTTGAATTTTTGGTGTATAGCTATTCACAGTAGTCTCTTTTGATCCACTGTATTTTTAAAGTATCACTTTGAACTTCTCTTTTGTTTCTGATTTTATTTGAACCCTTTCTCTTTTTCACTTAGTGAACTTAAGTGAAGGTTTGTAGATTTTATTTTTACAAAGGTTTGTCTCTTAGTTTCATTGTTCTTTTCTATTGTCTTTGAAATCTCTATATTATGTATTTTTCACTCTGATCTTTCCTCTTCCTTATACTAACTTTAGGATTCATTTGTTCTTTTGCTACTTCATTTAGATATAAAGTTAGTTTGTTTGAGATTTTTGTTTGCATTTGAGGTAAGCCTGTATCACTATGAGGCTCCCTCTTGAGACTGCTTTTGCTTCATCCCCTCAATTTTAGAAAGCTGTGTTTCCATTTTTATTTGTCTGAAGATATTTAAAAATACTTTCTTATTTCTTCATTGATCCTTTGGTTGTGTAGTAGTGTGCTGTTTAATGTCTTTGTGTTTATTTTTTCCAGTTTTCCTATAATTGATTATTCATTTCATACCTTTGTGCCCTCAAAAGATGGTTGATATGATTTTAGTATTCTTATGTTTATTGAGATTTGTTTTGTGGCCTAGCTTCCTGGAGAATGTTGTATGTGCACTTGAAAAGAATGTATAATCTGCAGATTTGGGGTGGAATGATTATATGTATATATCTATTAAGTGTATCTGATATGTCATTTAAGGCCAGTGTTTCCTTGATTGTCTGGATGATCTGTTTAAGTTTGTGGCATGTTAAAGTCCTTCACTATTTTTGTATTGAGAACTTCTTTCTTTATGTCCATTAATACTTGCTTTATATACTCAGTTGCTCCTGTGTTGGATGTATAAATATTAAAAAAGGTTACATTGTCTTATTGGATTGACCCCTTTATGATTGTGTAATGCTTCTGTATGTCTTGTTAATAGTCTTTATTTTAAAGTCTATTTTATAAAAGTGTTGCTATCCAAGCTTTCTTTTCGTTATATTTACATGGAATTTCTATTTCTATCCCTTCGATTTCAGCCTATGACTCTTTAGATCTAAAGCAAGTCTCTTATATTTAGCATATAGGTAGGTTTTTTTTTTTTTTTTTAATCCATCCAACTATCCTGTGCTTCTTGATTTGAGAATTTGGATCATTTATATTTTTTAAATTTATGTTTTTGTTGGAGGAATATTGTTTTACAATGTTGTGTTGGTTCTGTACAACAGCATATATATGTATGTATGTCTCCTCTCCCTCCGTTCCACTCCTGTAGGTCGTCACGTGGTGCTAGGCTGGGCTCCCTGTGTTATGCAGCAGCTTCCCACTAGCTGTTTCACACATGATGATGTATGTATGCTGGTGCTGCTTTCTCAATTCATCCTTCCCTCCCCTTCCCCCATTTAAAGTGATTATTGATAGACATGCCCTTACTTTCATTTGGTTAACTGTTTTCTGGTGGTTTTTGTATTTTTCTGTTACTTTCTTCTCTTGGTCTGTTCCTTTGTGATTTGTTGATTTTCTTTAGTATTATGTTTGGACTCCTTTCTCTTATATTTTTGTTTTGGGCTTTTGATTTATGTTAACAATGAAGTTCATATATAACAATCTATAGTTAAAGCAGTCAGGTTCAAGTTGATATTTGCTTCAGTTCAGTTTCATTCTAAACCCACCACATTTTTAACTCCCCAGGCCACATTTCATGTTTTGTAGGTCATTATGTTTTTATTTTGTGTGTCCCTTTACTACTAGTTATTATAGTTGATTTTACTACTTCTATCTCTTAATTGTCATACTAGCTTTATATTTTATACTAGCTATATATTTTGCCCTTACCAGCGAGAAATTTCTCTCATGTGTTTTCTTTCATTTTTCATTGAGTTCTCTTTCACTTTTCCTATAAGGCTGCTTTAGTGGTGATATGCTGTTAGTTTGTGCTTGTCGGAAAAGCTCTTGCTCTCTCCTTCAGTTCTGAGTGATGACTGTGTTGTATACTCTTAGTTAATTTTTTCCTTTCTACATTTGAGCATATCGTGGCACTCCTGTCTGGTCTGTGCAGTTTCTGCTGAGAACTCCACTGATGGTCTTACGAGTGCTTCCTTATACCTGACTAGTTGTTTTCCTCTTGTTTCTTTTGAAATTCTGTCTTTCACTTTTGACATATTAATTGTAATGTCTTGGTGGGGATCTACTTAGGTTTATCTTCTTTGGGATTCTCTATGCTTCTTGGACTTGGTTGTCTGTTTCCTTCCCCAGATTAGGGAAGTTGTGAGCTGTATTTCTTCAAATAGGTTTTCTGTCCATTTCTCTCCCTTTCTCTTCTAGGACCCCTATAATGCAAATGTTTGTATGGGTGGTGTTGTCTCAGAGGTTCCTTACACTGTCCTTCTTTTAAAATGTTCTTTTCTTTGGGCTGATCTGACTGGGTGATTTCCGTTACTCTGTCTTCCATATTGGTGATCTATTCTTTTGTTTGATCTAATCCACTGTTGATTCCATTTAATGTACTTTTCATTTCAGTTGCTCCATTCTTAAACCCTGATTTGTTCATTCTTATATTGTCCATTTCTTCTTTGAAGTTCTCACCATGCTCATGTTTGAGTTTGAGCAAACTCATGATGAGTAATTTGATGAGTAATTACTTGAGTTTGATGAGTAATTTTATGAGTACTACTTTGAGTTCTTTATCAGGTTGGTTACTTACTTTCATATCACCGAAGTCTTGTTCTGAGGTTTTGTCTCGTCTTTTTCATTTGGAACGCTTTGCTGCTGTTAGCTCGTTTTGCTTGGCTGGCTGTTATTGCTATGCTTTAGGCAAAACTGCTACCTTTGTTGGTGTAGGTGGAGTGTCCTTATGTAAGCGATGATCCTTCTTGTTCAGTTCTGCCCTAGGCCTTGATTGTTTCATGATTCTTTATGGTTGTATATGCCACGTGATTTATTCTCCGTATGTCACTGTTGTTGAGGGCATGTCAAGACCTGTCAGTGTTCCAAGGGGAGGAATCTGATTTATCACCTAGTTTCAGGCTGATTAGAAGCCAGACCCTCAAGCAGCAACTTCTAAGCTTTGCAGGTATATACAGTCCTGTGTAGCTGCAGTTATAATCCCTGATGACCTCCAGACCAGGAGGACTAGAGTTGTCTGCTGGGTGACAGTTGCAAAATCGAATCAAGCCTTTTGTCAAGTGCATAAGCAGCTTTCTGGGGAGTCTTGTTGTGCATTTGTGAGGCCAAGGGCATGTGGAAGATGGTATTTCCTTACTTACATTCCTTGGGAGGCTGCTCTTACTCTCTAGACCTGGGGAAACTTGAATCATATTCCTCAGAGTGAAGCTCCAGGCTTTCACAGAAAGGCAGGGTTGTGTTTCAGTCCGCGGTCTGGGCAGTGTGCTGGCGGTAGTGGCCCGTCAAGAGCTGCGTTATCTATTGTTGTAGTCATGTGGGGAATGCTGGCCCCCTTGGCCAGCATGACCAGGTGATCCCGGAGTGTCCCCTGTGTGGATTGCACCCTCCGTGGCTTTAGCGAGGCAGCTGGAGAGTAAGGGGTGGGGCTTGCACTCTTGCTTCAGGAAGGCAGCAGGAAAGTGAATGGAGTGTGCCAGCCTGCAGGCTTCGGTATTGCAGCTGGAGAGTGAGTGCCCATTCTGTGCATGCATGCCAGTCTAACCAGGGAGGGTGAAAGCACTGTGACCTCTCGCCCCTGCCAGCCCCAGCACAGGGAACAGGTAGAGCTGTAGCTGCCTGGGCGCTCCGGCTTCAGCAGAGGGGCTGGCCGGTTCTGCAGTCTCTGCCCAAGTGGAGCTCGCGTGCTAGCAGATTAGGTGGGAAACACAACAACAGTGTCTGCAAGGGCCTCCGCCTGTCTGTGGGGAGCATGTCCACCATTCCTCACCCCTTCAGCTGATGCTTGTAGATTAAAAAATGGCTCTCCATCACATAGGCTTGGCATTTTTCAAACTGCTCTTATTTTGCTGTGTTTCAACTCAGTGAGGCTACTTGAAAGCCCTTAAGAAGACAGTCTTTGTTTCCTGTAGCATTTTGAGACCCTTAGATGTCAACCCTTTGGCTCTCTAAGGCAGGTGTTTGGGGAGATTGTCTCTCCAGTGTAGACCACAGGGGCCACAGTGCACGCCATGGGGACCAACCCCTCGGTCCTCCAGGAGAAGCGCCTACCTGAGGAGCTCCCTCCTATCATGTGTCCTCAGGCTGGGGTGGGGGTTCTGACAGCAGCTCTTCTTGGCCCTCATCTCTGTCTTGATGTGGTCCTCCCTGTCCTTTGCTGTGGAGCAGCTGTTCAGCTAGTTCTCAGGTTCTTCCCAGAGGAGGTTGATCCAGATGCAGCTGTGCCTTCATTGTGTCTTTGCTGCTGCTGCTAAGTCGCGTCAGTCGAGTCCGACTCTGTGCGACCCCGTCTTTAGGAGGCGCTAACTTCAGGTTCTTCCTGTTCTGCCGTCTTGAAGAGGTCCCCCCCATCAGCACTTGGCAAGGTACAGACCATGGGGGTCACAAAGTTGGACACAACTGAGCAACTAAACCGTACAAGTTATTGTGTGAAAGATGGTAAAGGGTTAGCTTTCCTGTTTGAGGACAGAACTGAAAAAAGAAAAAAAAATCATTATGTGAAAGCAGAGAGAAACATGTTTCTAATCAACATGAGAAAAGCCTTGCTGGCAGAGAGTTCCTGTGTGGACAATGTTTGAGTTAAACTGGGTGAAGGTAGGAGCTTTGCTGGAAAGGGTGTTCCTCTCCCAGATGGAAACTGGCACGGTGGATCTATGCGAAAACTTCTGTGACTTCTTCCATGTACTAGAGATTTTGAAAAGCTAGACAAAAACCAGTTCCGTACACAAAAGCCTAGAATACAGCAGGTGTCCAGTTTTGCCTCTTCAAGGTCCACTCTTCCTGGACTTGCTTCATACTCGCTTCTCCCTGAACTCCTCAGTTTCACGTTTCATTCACCTCTGCATGCGCCTTTGCTTCTGCCACCGGGGCTACCCTTGTGGCTCATCTGGTAGAGAAGCTGCCTGCAGTGTGGGAGACCTGGGTTCGATCCCTGGGTTGGGAAGATCTGCTGGAGAAGGGAAAGGCCACCCACTCCAGTATTCAGGCCTGGAGAGTCCCGTGGGCTGTATAGTCCGGGGTCGCAAAGAGTCGGGTGCGACTGAGCGACTCTCACTTCCTTTCCTGCTTGTGTCCCCTCCACTTTCCACTGAACTGATGATGGTGGAGGGGGGCTCTCCTCACTGCTCTTGGGATACCTGAGGCAGGTCACTCTCAAAGTGTTTATTGGGGTGCTCACTGGGTCCTAAGCTTGCTCACAGGGGTTGAATATGATTTGTTGTTGATCTTTGATTTCTCAGTGTAAACTAACATGTTCATTGAATGCAGTGAAAAGGAGCATAGTTATTGTCTGTGTGCCTCAGTGCCTAGTACAGTGCTTGACACGCTGAGTCGCTTATCACTGAAATAATAGAAAAGTTGACTGTGTCTTCTCTTTTCAGTTTAGGTCGCTACATCTTTGTGTGGCTCCGCACACCATCTAGTTGGGGTGTGTGGGCTTGATGCCGGAGTGGGGCCCTGCCGGGCACTCCCCTTCTGCCCTCTCTTTTGCTTCTCTCCCTCCTCCCCTCTCTTCTGCTCACCCCCTCTTCCTCACTGCCTCCTCCCTGCTTCCTGTCCGACTCTGTCTCCACTTACCCCTCTCCTCCTGGCCCTCCTTAGTCAGTGTTCTCCTTCAGAGTTCCGTAGGCTTTTTCACTCTGTAGTTCATGTATCAGTTAACCAAGCCTGGGTATTTTCTCAAGACCTCAGATCATAGATCCTAACAGAGATTTCAGATCACTTGTGTGTTGACAAGGAGGGTTTTGTCTCCAAAATGGCAAACGAGGTTCAAATATACCATGTTGAATTTGTACACATTAATCTTTTTATTTATTTTTTTCTAGTTTTTTATTTTTTTGTGTATGTGCCGGCCTCCTGGTGCCAACCATCTGTTGATTCTTGAATATCACAGCAGCACAGGCTCTGTTTGTATTCAGTGTAGTTTACATTTTGCCAAGACCTTTGGCTATTATGTAGTCAATTAAATGTGAGAATAACAGGCAAGCTAGTATTCTCTTTATGAACAACTTGATTTATTTGCATCTGAGTATATAAGCTGTGTAGTTACTTTTTAGTAACAAATTGAAACACTAATTTATTTTGAATATACAAAAGCTAATTTAATGAATTTTTTCTCAGGACAGGTATGGTATTTCTACAAGTCAGAAACACTAGCATGAGGGGACCACTCTGTACACAGAGACGCTCCAAACACTACTGAACGATTGCTTTAATTTCTACCTGTAGAATTTTGTGCTTTCTTTTTATATAAAGAAGATTAATGCACATGGGCTTGAATAAATTCCATTTAATACTTTGGCCTGTAGTTTCCTTACTCTAAGATGAATGATTGCTAAGAAAGTTCTTTGTTCTCTGAAGAGTTTTTAGGACAGCTTAAGCAATTAATATTTTGATGTGCATATTTGTTATTTTTAAACTTTTGATTAATGAAGCATGTTTTTAAAGTTATACTTTTTCTTCTCTCCGGCCCCCGAGATCAGTTGAAACACCTAGGTCATCTTTTGTCCCTGTTGAAGATGATAATTTTGCATTTGGCAAGTGTCAGAGGTTTCAAAGCCCAGAGGAGGGGATATTGCATCTTGTCTTCTGTTTGTGTATTAGAAGGTGGATTGTAGGTGACCCAAGAGGAATGCATTCTTAGGTAGACAGAGACTGTAGATCTTGTGCTCAGTTTTTAATCTATGTACTTCACATCTAGGTCATAGAGAATGTGGGGATAATTCTCTACAAAGAAAATCTATTTTTTAGCTCTTTTATAGATTCCCTGCTGTCCATGCAACCTTTCACAGATTTATCACAGAAAAGGTCTTTGTTCCTAGGTAAATTAGCATATTTTTCTTTAATTCTGTGGCACTGTACTAAGTGTGCCAGAGCACCTGTTATCATTCTAAGACATTTATATCATTTCTGTGGAGAAGAAAGACTCTGATGGGTTGTTTAACTCCTCATTTTAACCTCTAGGTCTATAGATCTTTACCTAGAAATCAGGAATCTAAAAACCTCTGAAAACCAAATTATTTTTTAGGTAACTTGTTTAGTAGTAGAGTCTAACTTGAACCAATGTGAGGCAATTTATAGCCTTCTGTTCTTAACCTGCTTAGCATGGCTGTTGATACTTCTAGTTGCAGAAACATGAGTATGTTTGATTATGGGTTGGTATTCAAAATCCTGTAGAAAACATTATGTAAATGAAGTATATGCACGAGATTACCTTTCTAAAATAAATTTTTTAAAAATCAGCTTTCAATGACGTATGGTCTTGTGATATTGAATAGGGACATTTCCAGTTCTTATTGAGGTAGAAGACCAAGAACTATAGATATTTCTGTAATAGAGATCTATTAAAGGCAAGTATAATTGTGTAACAACAGATGAGTAAAGCAGTGATTTTAGAGTCAGTAAGGGACTTTTAAAGTTGAAGAGTTGACTCACTGGAAAAGACTCTGATGCTGGGAGGGATTGGGGGTAGGAGGAGAAGGGGACGACAGAGGATAAGATGGCTGGATGGCATCACTGACTCAATGGGCGCGAGTTTGAGTGAACTCCCGGAGTTGGTGATGGACAGGGAGGCCTGGCGTGCTGCGATTCATGGGGTCGCAAAGAGTCGGACACGACTGAGCAACTGAACTGAACTGAACTGAAAGGACTTTTGGTTAATGAAAGTAAAATCTTATGTATTCATGATATAGAACATAATACCCACATGTTGTAAGTTGTTCTGACTTGCAGGAGTTCATTGCAGGCAACTTTCCAATGTTGTTTCCATTTCACCCAGTGAATGCATTTGGAAGGTAAAAGTCCTGGGCCCAGTGAGATGGTCATTAGAGTTTAATATTAGGGTTTTTGTATGTGCATGGGACAAGTGTTTATTTTTGAGCTAACAGCTGTCAGTAAAATGAGGTATCTCTGGACAAAGAAGGTGTTTTTGTCACTTTGTAATTTTAGATGACTTATCTTAAAAGGTAGTTTGTTGCAAAATTAAAAACACTCCGTTGAGCAAAGTCCTAGATTTGTAAGCACAGTGGCACCCCACTCCAGTATTCTTGCCTGGAAAATCCCACGGACAGAGGAGCCTGGTGGGCTGTAGTCCATGGGGCCGCTAAGAGTCGGACTCCACTGAGCGACTTCACTTTCACTTTAAAAAACTCAAGCTAATGTTACATAATACCTTTTAGGCTTTAGTTTCCCCAACCTCTCCTCTTTAGTGGGTTCTGCATCTGTGTTTTTAATGATTTAATTTGTCTTTATGAGGTGAAAAAGTAATAGAAAAATATTTACGGTCAATAGTTTCCTTATGTGTTAAATTCTTGATACATGTTTGATACCTCTGTATGCACTAGTGGAAGTGTACTCAGGCAGCTCTATAATAAATGGAAAAAACATAATTCAAAGCTTAAGATTTAGAGAGAGCTGATGAAATGGGATATGTAGAAGCATTTATTTTTTATTCTGTAAGAAGAACTGATTGTTTCTGTAACCCAAGGATTAGTATTAAAATTGAAGAAGAATACCTAGTAGGTCCCTTCTCTGTTCTTTTTCTCCCCTTCTTTCACTTACTGTGAGACTAAATTCCTTACATTAAACATAAGTTTATATTTAAAGGCATTCACATTCTTTTTACGTAAAAGTGAAAGTGTTAGTTGCTCACTCTCGTCTTCCGTCTATTCATAGAATTTTCCAGGCAGGAATACTGGAGTGGGTTTGCAGTTCCCTTCTCCAGGCGATCTTGACCGCGGATTGGACCTGGGTCTCCTGCATTGCAAGCAGATTCCTTACTGTCTGAGCCACCATGGAAACCCCATTTGTAGATTATAAATCATTGTTCTTCATCTCATCTGAGTGAAGGAAGCAAGAAATTGAGGCCTCTCTTTGTCCTACAGCTTCATGGAACTGAATTTGTCCAACAACCTGAGGGAACTTGAAAGCAGATTCCTGCATACAGTCTTCTCCAAAATCTCTAAGCAGAGAATCCTGTCAAGCTCATCCAGACTTCTGTCCTATAGAACTCAGAGATAGGAAATAGGTATAGTTTTAAGCTGTTTGTGGTAATTGTTCAGTGATAGAAAACTAATGCATGTTTTGGTACCGGGAGAAGATTGCTAGTTTTCTGCTTTTGCCTTTAACTAATCACTTTAAACTTAGTGGCTTTAAGCAACATCCCCACCTCTTTTTCTAATCTTACGGTTTGAATGGTGAGAAATCTATGCGAATTCTCTCTGTAATGGTCTTCAAGGTCATGTCAAGGTGTTGGCAGGGCTGGGTAATCTTAATCTGGTGGCTTTGAGAATCAGTTTGCTTCAAGCTCTTGAGGTTGTTGAATGGATTCAGTTCCCTGAGATTATAAGACAGATTTCTCTACTCTGTTGCTGGGATTGCTTTTAGTCCCTGGATCTCTTTGGAGGTTGCTCTCAGATTGCCTTGATGCTTGTCCATCTCCAGCTGTGGAGAATTCCCTCTTGTCAAATTCTTCTCATGTTTTCTGGGTTTCTGACTTCTTTTCTGCTATCGACCAGAGAAAATTCTGCTTTTGAACCTCTCTTGTGATTAGATTAGGCCCCCCAGGATTAATCTTCCATTTGCAATACAACATAATCATAGTGATAGCTTGTCATACTCAAGGTTTCGCTTACACTCATATAGGAAGGCCTTCTACAGGGTGAGAGTCCTGAGGAGTTACTCTTAGAATTCTGCTCATCAGTCTTACCACCTGGTGACCCAGGTGGTAAGGGTATCGAGGTGGTGTGATGTGGTGGGCACAGGAATCAGATTCTCTTGGTTGAAACTCCATCTCTAGTACTTAACTTCCCAGGGGTGGGCTTCCCAGGTGGCGCTAGTGGTAAAGAATCTGCCTGCCAATGCAGGAGACATAAGAGGCCCAGGTTTGATCCCTGAGTCGGGAAGGTCCCCTGGAGGAGGGCATGGCAACCCACTCCAGGATTCTTGCCTGGAGAATCCCAGGGACAGAGGGCTACAGTCCATGGAGTTGCATAGATTTGGACAAGGCTAAAGAGACTTAGCACACATGCACACTAGTACTTAACTAGCTGTGAAACGTGATACTCTCTTGTGCCTCAGTTTCCTTATCTGTTAAATGTAGTTACTATGTAATACCTAATTCATAGGATTGTTTTGAGGAGTAAATTATATGACATCTATAAAGGTGCTCAGCAAAGTGCCTAACACATAATAATCACTCCGTGGTTAGCTGTTGTATTTCTATTATTGTTACTTAAAACAGTATCATTTTCTTTCATATTTCAGTTTCCATAGAATGAATTTGACTTAATCAAAAACTTGTTCAGTAAGAGTGGCATGGTACCCAAATGAGAGCCTTCTGTCGTTATGGAGCCTGACTCATGCGAGCTCCTCTGCCTTCACACTTGGGTGGACGTGTGAGTGCTTCCCCACGTTGCAGGCTGTGGACGTGGTGTTCTTAGGTGATCCGGGCTAGGTATGTGTAGGTGTGCGCCTGGACGTAGTGCCGTGGGAGATAGAGCAAGCTGAGCTGAGACAAGGCACGCCAGCATGTCATGCCAAGGAGTTTGGGCTTCTGGCAGAAAATGGGCAGCTTCTAGGTAGGGATTAGCATGGGGAGATGGGCGAATTACAGAGAGAACTCTGAGGACAGTGAGGAGGATGAATTTGAAGGTTTTTGAGTCAATGTGGAAAAATACTCAATTGGAAAATTTTCTTTATGTTCAGTTAGTAGATCATGGTCAAAACATGCCCCAAATCTAAGAGCTTTTCTTGACATCTGAACAAGAGTAGTTTAGGGTGCTCTGATTGAGAGGAGGGGACGGAGGGTCAGATCCTGTGCTCTTGGTCAGGAAAAGGCAGAGCATCTGACCCAGAAGCAGGTTCAGGTTTGGGATTTGAGGCCCAAGGTAGAGAAGAATGTAGAAGATCGGTCTCTGAGGAGTCTCTCACTTGCTAGGCCAGGAACTGTAATCCGCCATCCGGATTACCCATCTCAGAAGAGTAGGACTGTTGGCCTATAGAGGACCAAGGAGCACCATCTGGCAGGGACCAGCTCTGTCCTTCGTCTGACTTGGGATGAGTTTTAACAGTGCATGACTGTGCCTTATTTGAAAAGGTTGGGGTTGAGGGAAAGGAATCCAATGACTAGAATGACTATATTGAGTATAAAGCAAGCTGGATAGGATCCCAGTCACTTGGGGAATAGGTTGGGCATGAGATATCACATTATTCCATGGAAAAACAATCAAAAATGAAATAGGATTCTGTGTTACTAGAGTTGAAACAGGATTGACATTAGGGCTGACTTAGCAATGTGTGTGCTCAGTTCCTTCTGACTCTTTGTGACCCCATGGACTGTAGCCTGCCAGGCTCCTCTGTACGTGGACTTTTTCAGGCAAGAATCCTGGAGTGGGTCACCATTTCCTTCTCCAAGGGATCCTCCCAGCCCAGGGACTGAACCCCGGTCTCCTGTGTCTCCTGCTTTGGCAGGCGGAATCTTTACCACTGAGCCACGTGGGACTTAGCAACAGCAAGGACTGAATCATCTCAGTGTCCTCCCGTCGTCTTCTCAAGCAGACCGTGTGCTGTTCTCAAAGGCATGGCAATTTGAGAGTGAGGACTCAGTGTCCTGAGTGGGGGAGTCGGAGCCCACAGAAACAGCCCAGTAAGCTCCAGGTCTCTGAAAGGGGTCACATTCCCGATGGGTCCCTTGGAACGCCCAAGATTCTTTCTCTGATGTGCTCTTACCCAGGGGAGTTCTCATTTCTGTCAGCTCCCTAGGCCCAGACATTCATATCCAGCTACAAAGAAATCAGATCAGGGGAAAATCCCCAGCTTTCTTTATCAGAAAACATCCTTTGCTGCAGGATTTGTGTCCCAGGTTTGCATGGCATTCCTTGCCAGGCCTTTGGCTGCCAGAGCATTATTGATGCCAGACATGTGGTCTGTATCAGGGTGATGCCCCTGTCCCAGGGATCCTGCTTCCTGGCATCTTGAGCCTTTTGGCAGGATTCTAGAGAATGAGCTGCAGTAAGAGCATGTGTAACATGGGTGCCGGGGCGCCTTCCGAGGCTGTCCTGCTCTTCACATTCAGGGGAGGGCACGTAAGGACTTCAGCTGGAAAGGTTTTGTTTGTTTATATATACTTTTAAAGTACACAATTAAATTTTTATTTATTTTTAATTGAAGGATAATTGCTTTACAATAGAGTGTTGGTTTCTGCCAGACGTCAACCTGAATCAGCCTTAGGTATACATATGCGCGCCCCCCTTCCACCTCCCGCCCGCCTCTCACCCAGTGCCGCCCCTCTAGGCTGTCCCAGAGCTGGTTTGATTGCCGAGTCTGCAGCAGAGCCCTGCTGGCTGAGTACCTTAGGTGTGCTGGTGTGTCTGCTCCCATGGTGCTCTCTGCATCTGCCCCACCCTCTCCTCCTCCGCCCGTGTCCATAAGCCTGTTCTTTGTGTCTGCCTCTCCATTGGTGCCCTGCAGATAGGTTCATCAGTACCATCTTTCTAGATTCCAGATGTATTAATATATGATATTTCTTTTTCTCTTGTTTACTTCACTCTGTATAATAGGCTTTGTGTTCATCCACCTCATTAGCACTGACTCAAATGCATTCCCTTTTATGGCCAAGTAATACTTAGTTATATAAATCTGTACCACGTCTTCTGTATCCATTCATCTGTTGATGACATCTAGGTTGCTTCCATGTCCTAGCTATAGTAAATAGTGCTGCAGTGAACATTGGGACATATGTGTCTTTCTCAGTTATGACTTTCTCAGGGTATATGCCTAGTAGTGGGATTATTGGGTCATAGGGCAGTTTTACTGAAAACCCAGGTGGCACACTGGTTAAAGGATCCACCAGCCAATACAGGGAATGCAAGAGATGCAGGTTCGATCCCTGAGTTGGGAAGATCCCCTGGAGTAGGAAACGGCAACCCACTCCAGTATTCTTGCCTGGAGAATCCCATGGACAGAGGAGCCTGGAGGGCTGTGGTCCATGGGGTTACAAAGAGTTGGACACGACTGAGCACAGCACAGAACATGGTAGTTTTATTGCTAGTTTTTAAAGGAATCTCCATACTGTCTTCCATGGTGGCCACGTTAATTTACATTCCCACCAACAGTGAAAGAGGGTTCCCTTTTCTCCATACCCTCTCCGGAATTTTCTGTTTGTAAATTTCTTGATGATGGCCGTTC
This sequence comes from Ovis aries, assembly GCF_016772045.2. Lineage (NCBI taxonomy): Eukaryota > Metazoa > Chordata > Mammalia > Artiodactyla > Bovidae > Ovis > Ovis aries. The sequence continues at coordinate 4,880,184 of NC_056059.1, forward strand.
TGACCAGTGTGAGGTGATCTCATTATAGTTTTGATGTGCATTTCTCTCAACGAGCAGCATTGAGACCTTATTAGCCATCTGCATGTCTTTTTTGGAGAAATGTCGGTTTACATCTTCTCCCCACTTTTGGATTGGGTTGGTGGTTTTTCTGGTATTGAATTGCATGAGCTGCTTGTGTATTTTGGAAAGAGCTGGAAATTTTGAATGAGGAACCTAAATCTTTTAGGAGCAAGGAGAGATCTGCTCCTTGGAGAGTGCTTCTTTTTATGAACATTCTGTAATTTGGAGGGTAATTTGTAATTCCTTGTGAATACTGTCTGGTGGCGCTCAAGGGCCTTCTCTGAGGGTCATACTTCAACATTTTTCTGCTGTATCGTGAGAGCTAAAGAGAGTTAGGAATCCTTGGCAAACCCACCTGATGGGCTAGATGTGTAGGAGGATTTGAGAAGAATTTTCTGCTGTCTTCTTTGCTTGCATATGACATAAACATTATTTAAATGTTATGTTTGTATTCCTTCCTATAACTACATTAAGTATGCCTATCTAGTTTTGTCTGTTTTGGATTCAAACCTTTTAGAGGAGTGGGCTGTCCTATTTTCTCCTTCCGTACTCTATTTTTCAGGTACTAGGTTCTAACTCTTAAGACATAAGCTTCCCACCCTTATCTTTCATCCTCTCCTTAACTCTGTTTTCTTATTTCAAAAGAACATTTCTTTTTAAGTCCTCTTTATATACATGAAAATCCCCAAGTGGAGAGTCAGACTAATCTCTTCCTGTTTATTATTCCCTTTCAAATAGTTATTACCTTTTCAATCTCCTGTTAGTATCAATGAGACTGATCTCTGGAGCTTGCAGTTTTGGAGTATTTGCCACTTTTTCCTTGGCTTGTATCTTAAATCAGTTCCATAAACAGATTCCGTCCAGCTGTTTATTTTGCAGTTACTCATCGTTTTCATTTTTATAGCCATTACCTCTTTCCAGAGCCTTATTTACTTCACATCTAGGTCATTGTAATAGCCTGTTTAATTCTTTTTCCTTTCATAAAATTTTTCCTCTATACACAGTCCATCCTGCGTATTAAAGTTGTGGGGTGCCTCCCATCATCCATTTTCCTTCATCTTTCCTAGATCATAGTTTCTACTTCTCCCTCTTTCTTCATGTGTATTGTTACTGAGAAGCTGATCCCTGCTGAGGTGGATCCTGATTTGTGGTTATGTTTGAAGTTTCTTTTTGATGAAGCACAAAGCTTCCTAATGGACACTTTTCCCACTTATTTCCTATTATTTCTCTGATTTTACTGTTTGAACCACCAAATTTGAGTCCCATCATTCTTTACTGTCTTCCCAACCTAATTTACTAGTATCATTCATCTTGCCTCCTCCTCACACAATGACTAAAATGCTCTGCTGCTGCTGCTGCTAAGTCGCTTCAGTCGTGTCCAACTCTGTAACCCCATAGATGGCAGCCCACCAGGCTCCCTCGTCCCTGGGATTCTCCAGGCAAGAACACTGGAGTGGGTTACCATTTCCTTCTCCAATGCATGAAAGTGAAAAGTGAAAGTGAAGTCGCTCAGTCGTGTCTGACTCCTAGCGACCCCAAGGACTGCAGCTTACCAGGCTCCTCTGTCCGTGGGATTCTCCAGGCGAGAGGACTCTACTATTCTTTTATTGTGATAATGTTCTCTGGTGTAGAGTCACAGGCTATACTGGACTTAGAACTAGTTTGTAAGGCAATGATCTCATATCATTGCCATTATGGGCTGTGAAAAGAAATGGTCCCTACTGTCTAAATTTATTTTCTTTCTTTGATTTTTCTTACTTATTTTTTCCTTTCATTGAATGGTTATAGTTTAATTTGTATAAGTTACATATAAGTATGATAAAACTCTGTTGATCTCTAGATGATTTTCTACCTCTCCTGTTGACAGGTTTGTATGCTGTCCATTCAGCAACTGGAACTAACCTTGTCTTATGTGTTGGGGAATCTCAGGATCACCCCCACATTCTGAGATTCCCTCAAGGGACTCATGAGACTCAGCTTGTAGTTGTACTCATGGGGAAGATTTTCTTCGGTGATGTACACAGCTGGCTCACGAGGGAAGAAGGCACAGGCAGAATCTGCAGGAACCCAAGCGTCGATTTCATCACGCTCCCTCCTTCCCGTGAGAGGTCACACGGAGCTCACTCTTTTCCCAGTGATGAAGGAGGAGCACACACATGTGGTGTTCCTGTACGAGGAAGCACATTAGAAATTTAGTACCCAGGATTTTTATTTGGGGCTTGTAGCCACCTTCTGCCTAGCATGTACCACGATTCCAGGTTCCCAGAAGAAAAGCAGGTTTTCAGCATAAACCATGGTGTTTATACTGTCTAGGAAGAGTGAACCAGCCTTATTCATTAGCTGTTGACGGGGGACATCCTGAGAACTCCAAGTTCCCACATGCCAGGCAAGGGCTGGTCTTACTTAGAAGCAGGCCCTTTGTAAACATGCTAGTCCTGGGCCTGCTAGGTCTACTCTGGTTGCAAACCTTGTCTGTTGGAAGCTTTTTATAACATCCTCTTTGCTAACATTTTCTTTTTACTTTGGTCCCTCCTCAGGATCTCAGCACAGTTTCTTTTACACCTGTGTGTACTATTTTTGAAATGAACGAAGTTTGTGTGTATATCTACCTTATGATAATCAGACTTTGCTTTGTTATTTCTTTTAAAAATTGTGTTTTCTGTGTCCTTATTAATACTGAGGATGTTGGATAAAGAAACAGTATTCTAGAATTTCACTTGTAGCTTCTCATGGCACACTTTAAAATAACCAGTAAAGAACTGCACAGTAGATGTTGTTCAGTAAATGCTGTTTACTGATAACTGTTACCTTTTTAGAAACCTTCAGCACAGAGCTGTGACCGTTGGATGATTTTAAGAAAGGACATGATGAACGTTAGCGACCGGGAAATATTCTATTGCTTTAGGTATATTCTCATGCTAGGATGATGTATTTGTTTCTTTATTGAGTTGCATACATTTTGAAGATGTGAATGTAAAGTACAGTTAATTTAAATAGGCCGGGTAGGTTCAGTATTAATAGCTGTAGAAAAACTGTGTATTTAGGAAAAATACAAAAACAGTGACTACCAGTGCAAATTGGGTTAGGAACTGACTCAAATTAGAATCAAAGGAAACCTGGATCTTTTTTTTTCTCATTTTTTTCTCCCTGTGGACTGCACAGAGCTCTTTGTTATTCAGTGTGACTACTAACCTTGCCCAGAAATTTTCGGATACAAGGCATCATCTTCTAAAAACAGCATCAAGACTGTGATCTTAGGATCTTGGAGATTATCGTGGTTTTTTACACAAAGAACCATTTGAAATGCTTTTGTGTCTGTTAATTAGAATTTTGCTATTAAAATTTTCTTATACTTGGCATATTTTGTGTACCTTCTGGTATACCATAGGGAGGATTCTCCAGAAGCTGACTTCAAGGCTCTTGTCTGTATAAGTCTCAAATCTGTATTAAAATTCTGACAATGCTATAGGCTCATAAAATGTTAACTAGATTTAAAGTTTTGTGAATCGTATATGATGGATTTGATGGATTATACCAAGTTGAGAAATGACATGCTAACTTTATTAATATGGTTTTCTAATTCCTTAGTGAAATAACACTTTACTTATGGAGAAGTCACCTGCCTTAGGATGTTGACCAAATCAAGAAGTAAACCAGACGGCCGCTAACAGTCAGAATGGATGCCAGCATTCATGTACTAACCTTTGCATGTTCTTTATAGAAAACACCTAAAGCTGTGGTGGTCATAAGCTAATGTCAGCTAAATGTTTTTTTATGCAGTAAAAAACTTGTCTATCCAAAATGTCACTGAAGTCTGACTGCCTGAATATGTTTGTAAAACTGTCGGAAGGGAGGAACAGTGGTTATACTGCTAAGGCTCTTCCACGAATTTACTGTGAAAATGATGGTGTGCTTTTCACGGTGTCTTTCACATTGTCATGTCAGTTATTTCTTCTTTAAAAAAATTAGTCCTATTTTACAATGCTTTGAAAGACAAGGTATGGAATGCTTTTGAAGTTAAGTCTCCCATTACCTCTTAAAAAATATTTTCTAACTTTTAAAGGAAATGAAGGCAATGGCAGTTTTAAAAAAGAAGACACATTAGCTGAGCTTTTAGTGAATAAAATATTTATTGAGATAGGACCAGATAAAAGATTTCCATCTCTGAGTGGTCAGGTGCCCAAGCGCAGGATTTGCTTACGTATATAAACCTGACTGAGTTCCTCAGTTAAAACTTGCCTTCACATCTTTGACAGTATCAGGTGAGCTTTCTTGATATAGATTAGGTGATTATAAAGGCAGCCTCAGCTAAATGTAAGATGTGGCAATCAAAACAGCTTCCGTGATTTTTAAATTGCATCAGTAGAAAAGTAAATGTGAAAATTGCTCAGTTGTGTCTGACTCTTTGGAACCCCATGGACTGTAGCCTGCCAGGTGCCTCTGTCCATGGAATTTTCCAGGCCAGAATACTGGAGTGGGTAGCCTTTCCCTTCTCCAGGGGATCTTCCCAACCCAAGGATCGAACTGGGATCTCCTGCATTGCAGGGGAATTGGATTCTTTACCAGGTGAGCTACTGAGGAATAGTGCCCACGTCACGGTAGTCCTGTGTGTGCTGAATGCTGTACTGTGTGAAGAGAGTTTTGACAAATCAGTGTGCATCTGTGAGAGGGCAGCCAGGATAGTGGAGGAACATTTATCACCTTAGACAAGGAGAGAAAGGATGGAGAAGGAGATTCACACTGCTGCCTTCAGAAATTTGGAGGGCTATAGTTGGGAGAGAAAGTAAAGCCACTGAAGGGAGGGCAGCACGCTGGAATCTGACTTAAGGGGGAAGGTCAGCTGAGCCGAGCTACACCTGGGTTAGCTACCGCCTGGTGGCGGCGCCTGCTCTCACTTCAGGCTTTCAAGCAGAGGCGACTTGTATGTGTTTGGGTTTGATGATATTCTTAGGGTTTCCTTCATGTATGTTCTTTGAACAAGCTGACACGGCAGGAAGATGGTACATGTGTGGCCTGCTCCGCTGTTGGAAGCAGCGTCGTCTCTGAGAACGTGTTAGTTGCTGTGAGCCTCGCTTTCCTCAGTGTGCCATGCCATGCTAAGTCTCTTCAGTCACGCCTGACTGTTGCGACTTTCTGGATCGTAGCCAGCCAGGCTTCTCTGTCCATGGGGTTCTCCAGACAAGAATACTGGAGTGGGTTGCTGTGCCCTCTTGAAGATGCAGGGGATCCTCCAGACGCAGGGATCTAATCCGTGTCATGCCTCCTGCATTGGGAGGCGGGCTCTCTGCCAGTCATGCATCTTAGTCCTTTGATGCCCCACAGCCGGGTCAGCACAGGGACTGTCATTCCCCATTTCAGAGGTCAGGAGACCATGGCTTAATTCAGCTGGAGGAAATGCGTCTCCCTTGACTCACAGTCAAGTTTGGATCACATCTGGCTTTTTGATTTCCAGTCCAGCATTTTTATCACTCTAGAATGCCAGCTTGAAATATTTAGGGCAGTAATTATTGCTAATGAAAAAGAGACTTGACTTTGTTCATCGGCCCTTTTACGTCATTTACTCTTGGGTGTATTATACTCTGGATGGTGCTCAGTGAAGGCCTTTACTGAAGGCCTGTCAAGGCCTGTGTTCTCTCTCCATGTGCTTTCCCATCTGAGGATGGGTTTCTGTGAATCAGGACTGTGGGATAGTTTCGGGGGGAGATAAAGCTGGGTATGCTACAGTGATTGTGCATGTGTATTTAAAAGCACCAAAGCTAGGAAGAATTTGAGACTGAAGTCTTTGAAAAATCAACAGGAAAAAACCATACCTTTCACTTAGAAACTATAAATCGTTACAGTTTCCTAGGGATGATCTTTGCTGATTCCTGAAAAGTGTGTCTCTCTTTAGTTTAAATCTGACAACAGTGTGCTGTCAGAATTGATTGTTTGAACACGCTTAGTTGTTTGCGTTCCTGAAGATATGCTGAAGTCTGGGTAATTAAATACTGAAAGCAGGGCATCTGGCCTTACTTCATTTAAAAACAATTGCTGAAACAATGCCTGTAATTTAAATACAAAAACATGATGACAGTTTATCCTCTAAAGACATCCATGCTCTAAATCTTACTTCTTTAAAATTATTACCTTCTTTGAAAAGTCTTATTGAAAGACAGAAAGGAAAATATATTTTCTTTAATAAATCATATAACATATTGTGACTTCTAATGAAGGAAATTATTGCTATATTTTTGGAACTAATTATATTTCACTGTCATTAATTTTACCATGCTGCTGTTAAGTAAAATTCTGTTGGTTACATTTTATCATGTCTAGGGACAAATCTGGCTGATTAGCTTTGCCCTGGGGAGGCTGATGCCTTGTATGTACTAAATGAAAAATTTCTCAGGCATTCAAAATAATTGAAGGAAAATAATAGAGTAATGTTGTAGACCCTTCTACTATGAACATGAACCATCCAAAAAATAAATAAGCTTCTCTGTTTATAGCTGACCCAGTTTAACAGAGAGAATATTTAAATTGAAGGAGAGAAAAATTGTTTATATATATTTCCAATTTTTTCTTTCATTTACATGTTAGGGTTTTTTTTTTGTTGTTGTTGAGCTGAATCTTTTTGTGGTTTCTTCTGTCCTTTGCTGGATGGAAAGGCAAACTGTGATATAAATATATATATATATATATATATTTTTTTACTGTTCAAATTGGTTTTTAGTATATATACAGAGTTTTACAATCATTATAATCAATTTTAGAATGTTTTCATCAGTCTCAAGAAGCCCTTATACTCTTTAGCTATGACCCTTGTACCTCTTTGTCCCCACAGACCTAGGCAACCACTAATTTACTCCCTATTCTGGACATTTTGTATCACTGAATCATATAATATATGGTCTTTCAAGACTAGATTCTTTCACTTAGCATAATGTTTTCAGAGTTCGTTCATGCTTTAACTTCATTCCTTTTATATGAATGCCATTAATCTTTAATCTGGAAATAAAGACACGTCCAGCACAGTGTCTTGGACCTTGAGAAGTGGTGTCAGAAGCATTTGACAGAGACAAGAACCTGCCAAGTTCCTGCGCAGTGATAATTTGCTTTTAATGTATAGTGGCAGTCCTAGAGATATGAATGACTTGATTAAAGCGAGGAAGGTTTTCATTTTCACATGAAAGATTTTTTTCCCTTTCCTAATTTAGCTAACTTATTTTTATGTAGCTGGCTTAGGAAGCCTGTGCAAATCAGAATTTAGAATTGAGATGATTTTTATTGCAAGATGAAAATTTAACTTCTTTATTGTTGCTGTTCAGTTGCTTAGTTGTGTCCCACTCTTTGCCACCTCATGGACTGCAGCATACCAGGCTTCCCTGTCCCTCACCATCTCCCAGAACTTGCTTAAACTCATGTCCATTGAGTTGGTGATGCCATCCCACCATTTCGTCCTCTGATTTCTTTATAGACCCTGGTATTCAGAAGACAGTCCTCAATAGGACATTAACTGATACGCTTCATTTCCATGAAAATTCAAATAGAATAAGATGGTATTGGGAGGACTAGTTTTGAAAGGAAAAGCAATACACACTCACTGCAAAGGTCAGATGCTGGAATGTGATACTAAGAAGAATTTAGAGTCTTCTTTATTCATTAGTCTTTAAAAAGGTTCAATTTATATTACTCAGGGTTCAGTATCAAAATAGATAAATGGAGCCTTTAATAATAGCCATCTGTCTGGAGTTTCTTTTTTTAAAATTTGATTTCTTTGGAAAGAGGAACGATGGATTAGATTATCCTTGGATGTCTCTCTTAGATATTTCAGTGAGGAGAATGCTGGGGTTAGGGTAGGAAGGTAAAAGTCATGTAAGCAATAATCCAACAGCTTCAGTCAAATGTTGGAGACTGGGATGGAGGAAACGAGGAAAGGACCAGCCACTAGAAAACCAGAGAAAGCAGGTGGCCTGTAAAGACTACACGGTAGGAACTTAAGCGTCATTTGGATAAAGGTGTTTAGAGTAAAATAAATGAGCAGCAGCTCTGTTAATGAGCAAGAAAGTTATGTCAAATGTAAATGTGTAGGCCACTATAGTCTGTCATTATAGCGTTGTTAGGATATTATAAGCAATAATATATAGATTTAGATTATTGAAAGTGACAATCTTGTAATAATTTACGAAGACATTAAATTGTACATGTCTCTTAAGCTGAAATATGATGTGAGAGGATAATAGATAACCTATTAGAAAGTGCATACATCTAATGGACTGGAAATGAGTAACTGAGTCATTCAACATAGCTGGAGCCAGAGGATCTGGGGAAAAGCTGAAAAAATAAGGAACAAGCAATGCCCTTTGTAAAATGGGCTTATTATAGTAAGTCACAGAGAAATCTTTGTTATGTTACACATCTTTGAAGAATGAATTTCAGATGTCAAACTCATCTGATATATATTGTGCTTAATTTGTTGTTGAGTTGCTCAGTTGGGTCCAACTCTTTGTGACCCCATGGACTACAGCACGCTAGGCTTCCCTGTCCTTCACTATCTCCTGGAATTTGCTGAAACTCATGTCCACTGAGTCCATGATGCCATCCAACCATCTCATCCTCTGTTGCCCTCTTCTCCTCCTGCCTGCAGTCTTTCCCAACATTAGGGTCTTTCCAGTGAGTTGGCTCTCTGCATCAGGTGGCCAAAGTATTGCCGTGCCATACTTAATACTGAGTAACAAATGTATGACTAAGAAGGATCATTAACCGTTTCTGTACGTAGTGGTAGCCTCTCAAATGCAATATGCCCTGGCAGTCATGCTGGTGTTTCCTGATGTAGAATTAGCTGGGTTGTGTGGATTTCAGGAGACAGTTGTAGATTTTGGATTTCACTTCTGAGAAAAAATTTTTTTTTTAGTATCTAGTGGCATTGCTACCTGTTTTGCTTAATTTAGCTGTTTGTCATATAAACAGTTTTGTTGCTATAGCTATGGCGGAGCCTGGAAAGGAGAATTTATACTCAGATGTTTAGTTACTTCTTTTACTCTGCTTGAAGAAACGTGGCCTGGTGTCCTCTTGCGGAAGTGTTGCTGTGTCACTTCTGTCTGCGCCAGCAGTGTGGCTGGATACTTTCGGCTTTACCCAGTGGGTGTCAGGATTCTGAACTGATGTGTGAGCATGCGGGCAGGGCGATTTTCAGGGCCCCCCAATGCAGATCTCAGAATGAGGTTGTTATTTAGTGAGAAATCCCCATAGCTTCACGCCTAAACATATAAGACACAAGGAAGAGGTATTTACAGTGTTAAATTCTTTGAACAGTTTCAGTATTGAAAATTAAACCCCTGCCTTTTGAGGGTCTGCTGTTTATTACAGAGATTTTTAAATGATTATTGAGATCTTTGGACCCTTAAGAAAATAAGACTTGTCTGAGAAACATGGCATATATGAAATGCAAGAAGGCTGACTGTATTTTTTCCCCAGAAAATATGTGTTAGAATCTTGAGGGTCTGTGTAGAGCGTGCAGCAGGTATTTTTACACAGCGGCTTCTGGGTAACCTACCCTCTGGGGGTAACTTTCTTGTCTCCAGTCAGTGCCTGTGATCTGGCCTGTGTCAGTCTGTCTGATCTCAGCACCCACCACTTTCTCCATTGCTCCTTCTGTCCTAGCCTCATGGCCTCCTTGCTGTTCTTAATCTGCTTCCAGCTCAGGGCCTTTCTACGTGTCCTTTCCTGGCTTTTCCCCTGGCTTGGAAACGGTCTCCCTGAGCTCTCACCTGGGCTGTGCCCTGTCTTCACTTGGGACGCTTTTCTGGTCACCTTGTCAGCACGCCTCTGCCTGACCGCTCCTTCCTGAAGAGCCCTTCTCCCCTTTCCCCATGTCCTCCTCCTGTCACTGAAGCTCTAGTCTGTGCTCGTTTGCTCCTAAGGGTTGTGGGGTCAGGCTTTGTCTGTCTGTTTTGTTCACTGAAAAATTCCCAGGGCATTAGCAGTATCTGGCACCGTGGTACGTATGTGCTCAGTCGCTTCAGTCATGTCCAACTGTTTGTGACCCTCTTCTTTACTTTATAAAATTTTAGAAATCTGGAGTTTGTTTCTCCCCACCCTGAGTCAGTGAAGATATAGTCTTCATATTAATATTTTTTGTTACTCTGTGTTGGAGATACGGAGTGCTAATCACTCATTCCTTCCCTCCTCCTTCCCTTGATTCCATTTGAATACAAACTCAAAATGAGCATTGGGTAAAGATTGGTGTATGTTTTATTAAACTGAGCAAGTGGCTGTAGCTTTACAGTGCAGCAGTTCTAAGAAGCTAGATTCAAAGCAACTTGGATTCAAGAGTGTCCAGTGGAGTCCTGGGTCCTGTGGCAGTTACAGCCCTCCCTGCCTCGATTGGGAGTTGAGTAGATCTGAACAGCAGGGCTTATGGCATGAAACAGAGCCAACTGTCCGCTCAGCAAGACTTCAGCAGGCCATGAAACGACAGAATTGAACTTTTTTATTTACCCGCTAGTTAAAATGTGAGTTGTAGCCCAGTGGATGTCCAGTTCCACTGGTTAGATTAGCAGATTGTCCACATATGGAAATGATTCAGTAAGCAGGTGCAGAGAGAAACTGAGATGATTGTTCCAGCTCTACCCCTGCCACTTGAGGAACCAAGCCGCACTGCCCTCTTGTGTGGAAAATAGGACGTGTTGCACCTATGGTTATCCCCTAAACAACTGCATTTGCCACACATGTATTAAACTGTACCTACAAATAAATAATTTTGACCAGAAAAGAGCTATCAACATAGGATGTTTTTGAGAATTGATTGCATTTGTGAGTCATCTAGATCTGTCAAATGAAGGCGCAGGCTCTGTTTGTATGTATGTTTAAGGGTTAGATGTTAATCCGGCATCTATTCAACACCTGTTAATAGAAAGGTGATAGTTATGAAAAAATACCGTGTTATTTTTAGTTTGACTAATCTGTTTAGTGCGGCTCATACTAACTTCAAGTGTAAATTCGGGCACTCTTCCATTTCAGGTTCGGGGGAGTAAGGGAGAAGTCCTGTACATTTTGGATGCTACCAACCCGCGACACTCCAACTGGCTTCGCTTTGTTCATGAGGCACCATCTCAGGAGCAGAAGAACCTGGCTGCCATCCAAGTGAGCTTATTTGCTTCTTATTTGTACTCTGTACATTGAGGGGAATGAACTAATTTATAACTGTTCTCCCTGTTTTAAATTTATTTCCAAATGACCTGCTTCGAATAACAGTAACTAACTCATAAAAGCAGAGAAGTCTCATCTAGTCAGCATATGCAGGAAAGGGCAAGCCCAGCTGTAAATTGACACCAGATCACTGACTTTATGAGAATTCTTGAGGGGATGAGTTACATGGTCTGATATTATCCTTGGCAGATTCTGCTTTCAAGTACTTTTAATTCATTCAGTGAATGTTTATTGATAATTTTTCTGTTTGATGGCTTATTTGGCTCATGGCACAATGTTCTATGTTATTGTTTGGGAAAGGCTTCATGGAGAAAGTTTATTTGGGTGTGTCTCCCTGTGGCTGTACTCTGAGCTTCTTGAGGGTGTGGTATTCCTCAGGGTTTTCAGAGAAACAGGGCCAATAGGATCTATATATCTATATCTGTGATGTAAAGAACCCACCTGCCAGTGCAGGAGACATAAGAGACGTGCATTCAGTTCCTGGGTCAGAAAGATCCCCTGGAGGAGGGCATGGCAACCCACTCCAGTATTCTTGCCTGGAGGATCCCGTGGACAGAGGAGCCTGTGAGCTACGGTCCACGGGGTCAAGGAGTCAGACACGACTGAGTGGCTTAGCACATACCTATCTCTCCATCCATCCATCTAGAAAGAGAGAAAGAGACAGAGACTGCGAAAGAGATTTATTTTAAGAAATTGGCTTATGTAGTTACGGAGGCTGGCAAGCTCAGTCTCCTCAGAGCCAGTGTCCCACCTCAAGTCCAGAGCCCACAGAGTGCTGTAGCACAGTGAAGAGCAGGTGTTCTATTTCAACACATGAAATAGCTTGGCGACATGGAAGCTGCTGTAGAATCAGCAAGAGCCAGTGTCCCACTTGAAAGTCCGTCAGGCCTCAAGAGTGGATTTTCCAGCTTCAAAGCCATTAGGCAAAAGGATTCTCTTGGAACTTCCACTGTGCTCCAGGGGTTAAGACTCTACCTTCCAGTGCAGGGGGCATAGGTTTGATTCCTGGTCAGGGGACTGAAGTTCCACATGCCATGGGTTGGGGCCAAAATTAAAAAAAGAATTCTCTTTTACTTGCTGGGGGAAGGGAGACCCTTTTGTTCTTTTCAGGACTTCAGCTGATTGGATGAGGCCCACCTACATTGTAGAGGGCAGTCTGCAGCTGCTGCTCAGTCGCTTCAGTCGTGTCCGACTCCGTGTGACCCCATAGACTGCAGCCCACCTGGCTCCCCCGTCCCTGGGATTCTCCAGGCAAGAACACTGGAGTGGGTTGCCATTTCCTTCTCCAATGCGTGAAAGTGAAAGGTAAAAGTGAAGTTACTCAGTTGTGTCTGACTCTTCGTGACCGCATGGACTGCAGCCTACCAGGCTCCTCCGCCCATGGGATTTTCTAGGCAAGAGTACTGGAGTGGGTTGCCGTTGCCTTCTCCGAGAGGGTAGTCTGCTTTACTCAAATTCATGTGTTAAAATGTTAATCTCACACAAAAACATCCTCACAGAAACAAAATAATGTCTGAATAGCTATCTGGGTACCCGGTGGCCCAGTCAAGCTGACATAGATAATTAACTCTCCTAGGTGGGAACAACATTTTATTGAATTCTGTACCCTGTATTTTAGGATAGTGTTATACACAGCATCAGGCTCTGATACTAACTGTGACTTAAACACCATTGATTCCTCAGTAGAAATTAAGGGAAAGAGAAAAAGAGTCAAGACAAGAAGTTTTTAGAAGGACTCAGGAAATGGTAACAGATTTTGTTTTCTTGGGCTCCAAAATCACTGCAGATGGTGACTGCAGCCATGAAATTAAAAGATGCTTACTCCCTGGAAGAAAAGCCATGACCAATCTAGACAGCATATTCAAAAGCAGAGACATTGCCGGCAAAGGTCTGTCTAGACAAAGCTATGGTTTTTCCAGTAGTCATGTATGGATATGAGAGTTGGACTGTAAAGAAAGCTGAGCGCCAAAGAATTGATGCTTTTGATCTGTGGTGTTGGAGAAGATTCTTGAGAGTCCCTTGGACAGCAAGGAGATCCAACCAGTCCATCGTAAAGATCAGTCCTGAATATTCATTGGAAGGACTGATGTTGAAGCTGAAACTCCCAATACTTTCATGCCCTGATGTCGAGAGATGACTCATTTGAAAAGACTCTGATGCTGGGAAAGACTGAAGGCAGGAGGAGAAGGGGACGACAGAGGATAAGATGGTTGGATGGCATCGCTGACTCAATGGACATGAGTTTGAGCAAGCTCCGGGAGTTGGTGACGGATAGAGAGGCCTGGGGTCGCACATGAGTGAATGACTGAACTGAACTGTAATTAAAGTTCATTGGGCAGATCGTTATAAGAATCAAAGAAGCTTTACATTGTGTTTGGGAGTTGACAGACCACATGTGAAAGCTCGGCTCCTGGACCCCAAACTAAAGAAGTGAAAGCAAGGTGAAGGTTAGCAGGAGCAGGGGGGAGGGGGCAGAGTGAGGGAGCCCACGTCATGCCATTTACTCACGACAAACTCTCGATAGCTTAATGTCAGGGTTAGGCTGATTCACTCAGTCCTAGTCTAAAACCAACAATGGCAAGAGGAAAAATGCAAGGGAAAATGTACATAATTAGGTTTCCAAGTAACTGGAAAACAGTCGTTTAGAATATTTCATTTCCTTAAGTTATTAGCTAGCCTGTTTTTTTCAGTACAAATAGGTAGTGGATAACCAGTGTGATTACTGTTCTTTTTGTACGGGCAAGTTAGTGATGACTTACCAAAGGGTTTGGAACATAGGCTCTTTAGTGGCCAGCTATATTCAAGCCACTTTTTACATTGTTCATGATATGTGTTGATCCAACCACACATTTAAATTGATCTCTTTTAAAAAATGTGTAGACATTAATTATTTTCAAGTATTTTATATTTTTTCATGGTTTTCTGAGGCATACTAATCTCACAGGATCTTCAGGTATATCCTCATTGTAATTTATGGGCTTAGTTTCAGTTCAGTTCAGTCATGTCCGACTCTTTGTGACCACAGCACGCCAGGCCTCCCTGTCCATCACCAACTCCCAGAGTCCACCCAAACCCATGTCCATTCAGTCAGTGATGCCATCCAATCATCTCATCCTCTGTCATCCCCTTCTCCTTATGCCTTCAATCTTTCCCAGCATCAGGGTCTTTTCCAACGAGTCAGCTCTTCGCATCAGTGAGCCAAAGTATTGGAGTTTCAGCTTCAACATCAGTCCTTCCGATGAACACCCAGGACTGATCTCCTTTAGGATGGACTGGTTGGATCTCCTTGCAGTCCAAGGGACTCTCAAAAGTCTTCTTCAACACCACAGTTCAAAAGCATCAATTCTTCGGCGCTCGGCTTTCTTCACAGTCCAACTCTCACATCCATACATGACCACTGGAAAAACCATAGCCTTGACTAGATGGACCTTTGTTGGAAAGGAATGTCTCTGCTTTTTAATATGCTGTCTAAGTCGGTCATAACTTTCCTTCCAAGGAGTAAGTGTCTTTTAATTTCATGGCTGCAGTCACCAGCAGCAGTGATTTTGGAGCTCAAAAAAATAAAGTCAGCCACTGTTTCCACTGTTTCCCCGTCTATTTGCTATGAAATGATGGGACCGGATGCCATGATCTTAGTCTTTTTAATGTTGAGCTTTAAGCCAACTTTTTCACTCTCCTCTTTCACTTTCATCTAGAGGCTCTTTAGTTCTTCACTTTCTGTCATAAGGGTGATGTCATCTGCATATCTGAGGTTATTGATATTTCTCCTGGGAATCTTGGTTCCAGCTTGTGCTTCTGGCAGCCCAGCGTTTCTCATGATGTACTCTGCGTATAAGTTAAATAAGCAGGGTGACAACATACAGCCTTGATGTACTCCTTTACCTGTTTGGAAAGGGCTCAGTTTGTTTCTCTGTCAATGTTGGCAATATAAAAATTATGTGTATACCCATGAAATCTAATTTAGGCAAATTCATTGTTATATTTTAGAGAATATTATTCTATTTAAACTTGATTCTTTTCTTTTTATGCTTAAGTAGTGATTTTAAGCTTTTCTTAAATTCCTTTTTGGGCACTTCTCCCTATCGTCTGTTATTTCTTTAGACTCAGTGGCTCTCTCCGTTTGCCCAAACCTTCAGTGTTATGTGCTCAGCTCTGAGCTTTGCCCCCAGAACCCCTCAGGTTGTCTCTAAGAGTTCCCTTAACTGTACAGTTTGCTTGTACTGAGTCCTTTGGGTAATGGAATGCTGTCAGTAAGTGTTTGTCTCCATGTCTTATTGCTACTCCCCACGTTTGCTACTCTATGCCCTTTTCGTTTTTTTTTCTTTTCTTTTATCATATTGCAGCTACCTACACTTCTCTCCTTCTTAGTCACCATGATTTCTAAGACAGCGTTTATGTTCACTTGGTATGTTCAGTGCAGTACTTTTCTTCCTCTATTTTAGCTGTGTTTCTTTCCTTGCAAGAAAATAGGAATCTATAAAAGATTATTTTTGCAACCTTGATACACTGAGAAATTATTATTTGACTTAATAATGGGGGTGAAGTGGGAGTGGGGTTAGAGTAGGACTCATAAACTAGCTAGAGGCTCTGTGCGGTTTCACACTTGAATTAGTGTCTGCGACTGTTAGGCTTCGGTGTGAGAGTCGCGGTCAGAAGTGCTGCCAGTGCCTTTGGCTCCTTTTGACACTGTTCCCTCCTTTCCTAGGAGGGGGCTGAGTGCACTGTTACCATGTTTCTGGGCTACGAGCACAGGGTGGAACTTTGCTAGCTCCCTTGAGGTGACAGGCTTTCTTACGGGAACAGTAGCTGGAGAAGCAGATTGCTTAGGGTTCAGAATCACCCTGAGCTAGGGCAGAGAGCTTAATATTTGGGTCACATGGCTGACAGTGATTCAGCCTTCTGATTTGTTGGGGGTAATCTCCCAAGGATTGCATTCCAGAAACACTGAGTTGGTAAGAGATGATCATAATGTTTCCTGCAAAACATTATGAATCACTTGCATTCCAAATTGCATCTGAAATTTGGGGTATTCAGGAAATTTTTTATTTTAGCTGTATGTCCCAGGAGTAGAGTAAATGAGAAACATTTGTGGTTATGTGGCTTGCTCGGTGGAAAACGTCAATCCTTGGTCCAATTTTTTTGGACATGGGATTAAGAATTCGAGGTCTGTTTTGGCAAAGGATTGGAGTTCCTTTTCGGAGACTCAGTTATACTTCTAGTTTTGCAGTTTATTCAATTTTGGAGAATTTTCTTTGGAAACGATGATTTAAGTGTCTGAACAATTGAAGAAGGATCTCATAAGCAGAGTTCCTCCCACATGTACACATTTCAGAACATTCAGTTGAAATGTGTGTTCGGGTCTATGAAAGATACTTCCAGCTAAACCAGAAAATTCTGAATGTAAAAGATTTGGCTTAAAATGAACCAGAAGAATTCTTAGGCTCCATAAGAAATGGGTGATTCTTATTAAATGCTTATTTTATTACACTAAAGAAAAAAAATATGCAATATTTGAAAGAGTAACTAAACTAGTTACTATTTTGCAACCTTTTGAAAATTCCTGATCCTTCAGTAGAAAAGTATTTGTTTAAACACAGAATTACGTCATTTGAAGTTGAAACTTGGAATTCTTTGGTTATTATATCTCCTGTTCTTAAGACATGTGTCCGAACATACTTTCCTTGGGAATTCTCACAATATATTATCACCATAATGGACAGGTGGCTTGCTGCTTGAAGAAAAAGGCGCATATGGAAGGATAGCTGGGTCTTGGTGCACTGCTCCATGAGGGTGTCAGCGCACTGGGGTGGTCTGCAGTCTAGAGGGCGCTGAGCTTGAAGCTGTGCTCGTGATGGTGGCACTGCTCTGCCCCCGCCCCTGGGTCAGTCCGGTGTCCTCTCGAGCGGAAGCGCTGTTCTGTTCTGTATTATTTGCTGTCCTACCTCCTCCTGGTGAGAGGATGGACAGTTTCAGGCGGTTATTCCGAGTCTTTCCTGGTGCCGCCTGACATTTTAGTACGGCAGAGCTGGGAGATCAGGTACGGGTCTCCAAGGAGAGCAGCGGCCTGGAGTTTTTAGAGTCCGATAGAAAGAACTACGTCCAGTGTCATCAAGCCACCAAGATCGACAGGCCAATCAAATAGCGTTGAAGCAAAGTCCAAAGAGCAGTGATACCAACCAAGCAACCAACAAAAAGGAATATCAAAAGGATTTCTCACCTATACCCAAAATTATACTTAGTTTCCTCAAATTCTGTCTCTTACCTATTTGATTTTTCCTATCACATTTTTACAAATTATGTTTCTACAGTATGTTGTAGACTCAGTTATAGAATTGTAAGGTTCAGATCTCTAGCAATATTCTTAAATAAAATATCAGTTAAATAACTCACAGGTCTGTCTTAGTTGTCTTCCAGTGAGGTACATATTTGTCTTTCACTAAGGTTAAAATTTAAACTAAATTAAAACTATAAGTAGTTGGATCTGTGAGGTTTTAAATACCAAACCCTACTGTTGCTGTGTGTTCCTGCAGGGAGTAGGATATTTTATTACTTATCAATTTTATTACTTTCAATTATGTTGTAGTTTATTCATAGGGAACATGAATATGTATAGAACTCTCTTTAAGACATGTATATAGTGATAGCCTTGAAGGATACGTTAATTCTTAATAATGATGATGGTGGCAGCTGGCACTTCCTGAACACTTAGAGTGCACCAGTAAGTGGGGATATGTATTGAGAACTTACACATTTGAGTTCACTGTGTACCCCCTCACTGTGGAGTGCCTAGAATTGAGGTTTCGAGAAAGAACCCTGAATCAGAGTGACCTTGCAATATAGCCCAGCGGGTATTTATGATTTACTGTCACTCATGTCTGAAGTGAAATTGCCTCTGGGAAATCGCCTTTCTTTGTGAGAAAAACTTTGCCTGGGTTATATGAACAGCCTCAGGGCCAAGATGATAGCTTCAGGACCTGACTATATAATTACATGTCAGAGTGCCCGCTGGACACTGTGGCGTCTGCTGTTCAGGATGGTTGCAGAGTCATGCTGGCCCGTAGGCCACTCCGGCAGCTTTCTTGAGTCTCACCGCCCTTTTAGGCTCATGTCGCCATCCACGATAAATTGAACTGTCATCTGATTTTTGCATCAGATCCTCACTGTATATAAATGTTCCAATGAAAAGGAGGATGGTAGATAATACTATTTAGGAAAATAATAATCAGGTTTCTTTAAAGAAGGAATCTTTTATCACAGATCTATAGCCACATATGAATGGACACCCCTGCTCTTGGCTCCGCTGCACATCGGCATAGAAACTGCTTTCTGGGTGACTCTCCATTCTCTTTTAGAATTTGAGCTGAGAACTTGGTCTTGTTCCTGAGTTTCAACAGCAGCATTTTCAAATTTCCTGTGCCTTCAGTTCTGTGTACAATGTAAAGTCATTCACAGGAGACCAAATTTAAGATAGCAGTCACTGCCTGCTACTTCAGTGAAAGACCCTTGGGGAGACTCTGGAAAGTTTGTCAGTGTCCTCTGATCACTTGTCTATCGTTCTCCCTTGAGAACATGGAACAGTTCTTGAAGAATGAAGATATTTCAAGATGGGAGGTGCTATTGCATGGGTGTAGCCTCAAGTCTCGAATATCTCAGAGTAAATCACTTTCATTTTTTGCCTCCACATCCAGCACGGTGGGGCTTCTCCAGTGACTCAGTGGTAAAGAGCCCGCCTGCAGTGCAAGAGACAGGAGATGCGGGTTCGATCCCTGGGTTGGGAAGAGCCCCTGGAGAAGACAACCCACTCCAGTATCCTTGCCTGGGAAATCCCATTGACAGAGGAGCCTGGTGGGCTACAGTCCACGGGGTCGCAAAGAGTTTGACCTGACTGAAGCAACTAAGCACAAGGAAGACACTGCAATTACCGTTTCTCTTTGTCACACGAGGATACTGAGAACACAGAGAGTCTACTTTAAGTAACTTGCCTGTGGATAGCTGGATAGGATTTGAACCCTGGTGTGCTGGCTTCCCTGCCTACTGACTCTGTTCTCTAATACCTTAGAGTTGAGATAAATTATAAAGGCATAACTTCAGATTTAAAAAACCTTCCATATATCTGAGCTTGCTATTTAGGTATTTTGAAACTGCTGAAAATTTGCAAACTGATTTAGTTTTTTTAAAATATATTTTTAAAGTTATTTCCATCACATATTCCTTGGCCTTTTTAAGTTCCCAGACTATCCATGAATCATGACAAAGCGTTGTACCACCTTCTCGTCACTAACGGTGCTGTCTAGGTAGTATCTGTCCTGGCCTCTTTTTTCCCTTTGGTTCCATTCGCTTCATCTTAGCCGCTAGCTAGTGTGTTAAACATGAGAGGAAGTTAACATTTAGATCTCTTGAAATTAAAAGCAGTAAAATTTCAGAATAGGAGCATGTCAGGTTGGGCGTAAGGGGAATTTTTGAGCGGGTAGGCTTTTCTGGGTCTCTCAATCCAGAAATCACGCAGCCAGTTTTCTCACGGCCTCCACTGAAGCCAGCCTGCTCCCCCGTGTCCTTGTGTCGCCCAGCAGTGAGGCAGAGTGTGCTGTTGCCTTTTGACTTATCTGAGGCTTCTTCAGTCACTGTAGAGCTTTATTAGAACTTGACTTCCAAGCTGTTTCGCAGAATGATTTTTACCTAACTTATCTTACCTGTGTTTATGATTGCATTAGTTATATGTTTGCTGTGTAACAAATTTCCCCCACATGTTAACAAATTCAACCAGCAAACATTCATCATTCATACATATTCTAAGGGTCAGGAACAACTTAGCTGGGTGGTTCTGGAGCTCTGGCTTGGGGACTCTCCCAAGGCTGCAGTCAGGTAGTTACCTAGGGCTCTTTGGTCTCTGAAGACCCGGTTAGACTCTACTTCCCAGGTCACTCACATAGCCATCAGCAGGTGGCTTCATTTCTTAACCGTGCAAGCCTTCCCTAGGGCTCCTCATGACAGAGAGAAGCAGCTTGCTGCTTCCTGAGAGAGTGATGTGAGAGAAGGCAGCAGTCTTTTATAATGTACTAGGGATATGACCTACCATACTACCATTTCTTTAGGATGCTGCGAGTCACGCAGATCCTCCACCATGCTGCCCTGCATCTGCATCTGCGTGAGAGATGCAGGAGACTGCACCAGAGTGCGGATACCAGGAGGTGGGTCATCCTCCCAGGTCATCTTCAAGGCTGACCACTCAGTGATCAGTGTGGGGCCGGGGAGGGAGGGAAATGTGCTTTATGGAAGGAAGAGGTGAGCTAGAATCAATGATGAAGCAAAGCCTTGGTATAGAACCCAGCCCAGCTCAGATAATACTAAGGCAGGCAGTTTTAAGCAGTAGATTCCTGGCTCTTAACCTCACTGGCTGAGCATATTTGACTCGTTCAGTCGGTCAGCTGATAGCTCACAAGCGTCTGCTGGGAGCCAGGGCCTGTGCTCAGCTAATCGTTAAAAAGATGATCTTACTCCAGTGTCCATAGCAGTAAAAATAATCTATAACATTCTGTTCCTCTTTGTGATGACACCCACTTCACTGGATTTTTATGGGGATTAAATTAAATGAGATAATACATGCAAAAGCCCAGGCCTTCCTATGTGCCAGGACGCATGAACAGGTATTTTCATCATCACTGCCCCTGCCAGGCCTATAGTGCTGGTCTTCATAGTCTTGTCTCTATGTAAATCAGAGCAAACTACATTTTATCTCTTCTAAATCCCTCTTAAGGTAGCTACTGAAACTCTAAGCGTGTAGAAGACTTCTCAGTGAATGCTCACTGGACGGAATGACGGGGCCTCAGGGGCCTGTCCTGACCTGCGCAGCAGCCCGGCTTGCAGGCACCTCAGTTGTTGGAGACCTAGGTGTGCCTGCGTCTGCCTAGGCCGACCGAACACTGTTTACTGTGACGTCGTGCTGGCTGTGGCCATACGCTCTGGCTCCTCTTTGCCAAGATAACTCGGGCTTTACAGACACAAGAAATGTGAGGAGAAGGTGTTTCCCTGCGCTGTGCAGGAAGCGTTACTGGATACCACGGTTTGGCAACCTTAACCATAATGTGGGATCATTATGGTATTTGTGCTAAGCCACTTTTCAGCTTTTTCAGAGAAGCAGTTTTTGTGCAGGTCGGTTGCTACGTAAAGAGCATATCTACATTCTGCCTACTGTGAGAAGTCTTTCAGAATGGAGATTGCTGGATTCTAGAAGGAAGTGTCCCTAGAAATCATTTAAAAGGCTCATAGTTTTGCAACCCAGCAAAGCATTAACCAAAAGGAAGCCAGAGGGTTGAAGAGAGTGTGTTTCCTAATTGATTTGGGGCCTTTGGTAACAGGGTTAGTGACAGTGAATGTATGAAGTAGAATTGAAAATAGAAATTCTGTTAAGTGGTTCTTCTCAGAGGACCAAAAGTGCTGAGTCCTCTATTTAATATTTAAATTAAATTTGTTACTCATTTAGGATTAACTTCTATTTAATATTTAGTTTAAAGCTTTTAAAACTGAAAACTTAAAAAATGTTTAATTAAAAATATTCCCTTTGCCTCTAGAACAGAAACCCAAACTCTGTATTATATCGATGGTCTCACTTAGAGAAATTATTTATTTACACATGTATTCCTGCCATTGGTCTGAGTTCCTCAAGAACAGTCTGTGTCAGTTCTGTGTGCTCTCCCACTGCCCACCCTGCACGGATGGGTCTAGCTGAGTGCCTACCGACCTGGCGCCCCTGCTAACTCTTAGCTTCTCTCCTGGTGCGGTGCGCCTAGCTGCATGTGACGTGTCAGTGTGGAAAACCCTCATGTCTGTGTCCTTTGGAATAACAGAAAGCAAATGCTTCCGCTTGCACTCTGGCCTGCAGTCGTATTGGCCTGGCAGAGTGTTCACTTTCACTGTGTCCGCGCTGACTGCGTGTGGTATGTGTGCGCACATTTCAGCCTGCAGTGCAGGCATTCTTATCCCTGAGCCAGACGACGGTGTGGCCAGTAGCACCTCATCATCATGTCACGTCTTTTTACACACATGACCACAGACCATCAGAGTCTTAAATTCAGATACTCTGTTGTGTAATAGCTACGCAGTCCAATCTGAACTAACTCCGAAACTTGGGATATAGAGTAATGGAATGGCAAAAGTTAAAGGGAAAGGAGGGCTTTGCTGTGAAGGGGTAGGGTTCTTTCAAATCATACCTAACAGATGGAATAATGAGAGATTGATATTTGCGAATTCACCAGTATTGCTTTAAATATACTGAAACCAGGCTACATCATTACAAGGTTTAAGAAGAGATATGGTAGATATTAAAAAAAAGTTTAAAATCTTTTCAGTTCAGTTCAGTTCATTTGCTCAGTCATGTCCGACTCTTTGCAACCCCATGAATCACAGCACGCCAGGCCTCCCTGTCCATCACCAGCTCCTGGAGTTCACTCAGACTCATGTCCATCGAGTCCGTGAGGCCATCCAGCCATCTCATCCTTGGTCGTCCCCTTCTCCTCCTGCCCCCAATCCCTCCCAGCATCAGAGTCTTTTCCAGTGAGTCAACTCTTCGCATGAGGTGGCCAAAGTACTGGAGCTTCAGCTTTAGCATCATTCCTTCCAAAGAAATCCCAGGGCTGATCTCCTTCAGAATGGACTGGTTGGATCTCCTTGCAGTCCAAGGGACTCTCAAGAGTCTTCTCCAACTCCACAGTTCAAAAGTATCAATTCTTCAGCACTCAGCCTCCTTCACAGTCCAACTCTCACATCCATACATGACCACTAGAAAAACCAGCCTTGACTAGACGGACCTTAGTCGGCAAAGTAATGTCTCTGCTTTTGAATATGCTATCTAGGTTGGTCATAACTTTTCTTCCAAGGAGTAAGTGTCTTTTAATTTCATGGCTGCAGTCACCATCTGCAGTGATTTTGGATCCCAAAAATATAAAGTCTGGCACTGTTTCCACTGTTTCCCATCTATTTCCCATGAAGTGATGGGACCGGATGCCATGATCTTCATTTTCTGAATGTTGAGCTTTAAGCCAACTTTTTCACTCTCCTCTTTCACTTTCATCAAGAGGCTTTTTAGCTCCTCTTCACTTTCTGCCATAAGGGTGATGTCATCTGCATATCTGAGGTTATTGATATTTCTCCCAGCAATCTTGATTCCATCTTGTGTTTCTTCTAGTCCAGCGTTTCTCATGATGTGCTCTGCATATAAGTTAAATAAGCAGGGTGACAATATGCAGCCTTGACGTACTCCTTTTCCTATTTGGAACCAGTCTTTTGTTCCATGTCCAGTTCTGACTGTTGCTTCCTGACCTGCATATAGGTTTCTCAAGAGGGAGGTTAGGTGGTCTGGTATTCCCATCTCTTTCAGAATTTTCCACAGTTTATTGCGATCCACACAGTCAAAGGCTTTGGCGTAGTCAGTAAAGCAGAAATAGATGTTTTTCTGGAACTCTCTTGCTTTTTCCATGATCCAGCGGATGTTGGCAATTTGATCTCTGGTTCCTCTGCCTTTTCTAAAACCAGCTTGAACGTCAGGGAGTTCACAGTTCACATATTGCTGAAGCCTGGCTTGGAGAATTTTGAGCATTACTTTACTAGCATGTGAGATGAGTGCAGTTGTGCAGTAGTTTGAGCATTCTTTGGCATTGCCTTTCTTTGGGATTGGAATGAAAACTGACCTTTTGCAGTCCTGTGGCCACTGCTGAGTTTTCCAAATTTGCTGGCATATTGAGTGCAGCACTTTCACAGCATCATCTTTCAGGATTTGAAACAGCTCAGCTGGAATTCCATCACCTCCACTAGCTTTGTTCGTAGTGATGCTTTCTAAGGCCCACTTGACTTCACATTCCAAGATGTGTGGCTCTAGATTAGTGATCACATCATCATGATTATCTGTGTCATGAAGATCTTTTTTGTACAGTTCTTCTGTGTATTCTTGACACCTCTTCTTAATATCTTCTGCTTCTGTAGGTCCATACCATTTCTGTCCTTTATCGAGCCCATCTTTGCATGAAATGTTCCCTTGGTATCTCTAATTTTCTTAAAGAGATCTCTAGTCTTTCCCATTCTGTTGTTTTCCTCTATTTCTTTGCATTGATCGCTGAAGAAGGCTTTCTTATCTCTTCTTGCTATTCTTTGGAATCTTTTAGCTACTAAAAAATATAGTGAAAAGAAAGGCATTTGTTAGTTATGCAGTGAAGCAAACAACATGAATACCTCATTTATCAGAGGAAGAAACGAAACTAACGAATATGAATATTACATAAATCATATACATATTAATATGAAATAAAGTGTTAAAACTATAGTCTAGACACCTACAGTCAAATATACATATACCAGTTGCTGCCAGGCAAGATTTTTCTGTATGTGTGACCATAAAGAAGGAAACCGCTTTGTTTTTGTTTTTCAGAATTGGAGATATATTTTATGATGTGTTTTAGATTTATTTTTTTAATGAATGTTATTAAATAGTTAATAAACTGCAAAGTGCAGGCAGTTTAATGCATATGAAACAAAACACTAGAATTACCAACATTTAGTTCTTTATCAGTGGAAGTTAGGTTTTCTAGTGTAATTTCTATTCAGAGAAAACTATCCAGTTCCTGAATAGGTTCCCATAAAAGGTTCAGCCACTACTAAGCAATAAAAAGTAAAATGTGAAGTTCTGCACTCCATCATTAAACTGATGAAATATTCAAAAGAAGGTGTACAGTTTTTCTTATAATTTATGCGCTGTATTCAGCTAACTATGTTGAATTTTGGACTTTGAGGAAATTGTTTCCCGAAGCCTTAGGAGAAACGTTGCTATGGAGCCTAATCTGCTCGTCCTTCCTTGTGTCTTAGTCCTCTGTGAGAATCTCCCATGATTCACAGCTGGCAGGTTGGGAGAAGGGCAAGGAAGCCTCCTGACGGTGTTGTCGGTTACTGTCTGTGGTGCTGCAGTGCATCAAGAGGGACGGAGTCCAGTAGGAGAGGCGCTCCATGATTCAAGTGTGGCCTTTCTTTTCACTTGAAACTTTAAAGGAATCTGGACAGTAATTAAGTACGTCATTATCATGACTGATTTATGTCAGGAGTATGCACATCTTTTGCTTATGAGTCATCCTTCAGCATGGAGAAGGGCATGGAAGCCCAATCCAGTATTTTTACCTGAAGACTCCCATGGACAGAGGAGCCTGGCGGGCTACAGTCCCTGGGGTCACAAAGAGTCGGACACGACCGAGCACATCCTTCAGCGTCCATTGGGGAGTTGGTTCCAGGACCCCTGCGTACCCAAATCCACAAGTGATCAAATCCCTTATGTATAAAAGGGTTCAGTACAGGCAGCCCTGTGTATCCTTGGATGTAGAACCCATGGTATGGGATACAGAGGGCCTACTGTATTTAATTAAATGGGCAATCAGGCTAATTATCTATGATCTCTTAAGTTGGTATTTAATGAACATTTTATTAAAGTCACCTCAGTGGGCAGAGATTAAAGCAGCACTTCTGGTTTATTTTCCTGTGGTTAATGAAGTCCTTTGAGATATGGTTGGGTACACTTTATGGTGGTTTACACAGCTGTGTGTTCTATTAGTTTTTTTCATAAGAGACAGGAGCAAAAGGGGGCATGGCATTCTGGCTGAGAGTTTATCCGACTCTTTTTCAAGCAATAACATGTAAAGCCAGCTAGACTTACAAGAGCTTTCCCTATCTACTTAATTCTGTGCCCATTTCTTGACTATGGAATGCAGTGTGCTTTTATATAGCTTTTCTTTTTCTACTTTAAGTTCAGCTCAGTCGCTCAGTCATGTCCGACTTTGCAACCCCATGGACTGCAGCATGCCAGGCCTCCATTGCCGACTCCCAGAGTTTACAAACTCCTGTCCATTGAGTTGATGATGCCACCCAACCATCTCATCCTCTGTCATCCCCTTCTCCTCCTGCCCTCAATCTTTCCCAGCATCATGGTCTTTTCAAATGAGTCAGTTCTTCATATCAGGTGGCCAAAGTGTTGGGAGTTTTAGCTGCAACATCAGTCCTCCAATGAATATTCAGGACTGATCTCCTTTAGGATGGACTGGTTGGATCTCCTTGCAGTCCAAGAGACTCTCAAGAGTCTTCTCCAACACCACAGTTCAAAAGCATCAATTCTTCGGTGCTCAGCTTTCTTTATAGTCCAGCTCTCACATCCATGCATGACTACTGGAAAAAAAAAAAACATAGCTTTGACTAGACGGACCTGTATTGGCAAAGTAATGTCTCTGCTTTTCAATATGCTATCTAGGTTGGTCATAACTTTTCTTCCAAGGAGCAAGCGTTTTTTAATTTCATGGCTGCAGTCATCACTGCAGTGATTTTGAAGCCCCCAGAAATAAAGTCTGTCACTGTTTCCACTGTTTCTGCATCTATTTGCCATGAAGTGATGGGACCAAAAGTCATGATCTTCGTTTTTTGAATGTTGAGTCTTAAGCCAACTTTTTCACTCTCCTCTTTCACTTTCATCAAGAGTCTCTTTAGTTCTTTGGTTTTTGACATAAGGATGGTGTCATCTGCATATCTGAGGTTTTCTCCTTTATCAGATCTAAAATACATACTGCAATTATATGCTTGTATTCAACTTCTTTAAATATATTCTGATTTGTTTCAATTCAGTAGGTCCAGTATTGTGTTATATACAGGAGTGATACATAATAATCCCTTGATATCCTTTGCACCTTGCTATTAACATGTCTTAATACTGTGTTGACATCATTTAAAACCCATAGGAAACCCCATGGTATTTTTACCTTTAGAAAGTCAATCACTAATGAAAATAAAACAAAGCTAGTTATCCATGCTTATGAAATGAAGTTTCAAACTATGTCACTTTGACCCATTATAAAAATGTATAGAATTTTGGCATTGGCATTATTTCATTTAATTTCAACAGTTCCCCCTAAAATACAAGTATTACACCCATTTTGAAGATGAAAAAGCTGAACTCAAGTTTATAAAAACCTAGAATTGGTAGATCAGAGCTTTCTGCCCGTTAGTCTGACTTGCAGTTTTGGTATTCAGATCTTCCCAGAATGAGGAGGATGCTGAACTTGGTAGTCAGTTTTTCTCCAGAAGACTCAGAGGAATACATGCACATTTTAAAACAGTGATGAATATATACTTCAAATAACATTTTAAATTTCACCATTCTGTACATATTGTCTCTAGGACTTAGTTATTTCATAACTGGAAGTTTGTACCTTGTTTATCAGCTTCATGCATTTAGCCATTAAATACATTTTTTAATAAATTGCAGTAATGTTTACAGTTGACCTATTGCCAGAATTAGTGAGATATGTAACTATGAAACATACAGGAGAAATCTCAGGTGGAAGTTATTTGGGATTGAGTATACTTTATTTGGGAGGTTCAGTGGTCAGGGGTGTGTTTCTATAAAAGAATGTAAGTAACCTGTTTTAATGTTTGGAAATACTTGAAAATTAAAAAGATGTTCTAAGAAGATATGTTTTTCATTTATTTTGGTGACTGTTAAGAAAAGTGACGTCAGTATTACTTATAGATTATCCCAACTTCTGACATCAGGCTTGCATGCCTACTTAAAGCTACACCCGTGCTCACTTCTTTCTCCCACATAGAAAAGGTCCCTCTTCTTTCTTAAGAACAAGCCTTCCATCTGTGTTCCGCCCTCTGATGAATATTTTCAATGTAGATTATCCGTTTTCTCCATTTGATACTTACCCTCTCACACTCAACAGGATTCTTCTCATTGCTTTCAGATATTCAGGCTTTTCTTTCTTTTTTGAAATCTTTCTTTCCCTCTTGATGCCGTGTTCCTTTCCAGTGTGGATCCCTTCTCCTTCCCTGAATTATCCCTTTGCCATGTTTTCCTTTTTCTCACCATTGATACACTCCTCAACCCACACTGACCATGGCTTTGCCTTTCTCAGGTCACCCCTCCTCTCCAGGTCACTTAGCCCCTTGAGGCTTTTTGGACCTCCTTTTGCTGGATCTTTGCAGAGCATTAGGTGTTGCTGACAAGTGCCTCTGTCCTGAAACATTCCTTCCTTTGGCTTCTCTGAATCCATCTACCATACTACCCACTCTTTTTCTTTGTTTTTCTCCCCTTCCTCCTTTCCTTCCTTCCTTCCTTTCCTCCTAGCTTATATTCTTTTGCCAGCTGTTAAATGTCTGAGTTCTTTCCTTTGCTAGATTCTTCCTATTTGTGTCCTTTGAATCTGAGCTAACTGTCCTGAATCCTGGACAAAGTCAGCTGTCTTCCATTACTTAATCCAAAAGCACCATTCCTCTCTGTCCTCATATTCATCAAGTCATTTTCCATTTCTCTGGTGGTTGATTGATGGCACTGAGAATTGATTAATACCACTCTCAGTCTGTAAGCTCTTTGAGGATAGGCAGTGTCTCTGTTTTATTTCACTACATTATACTTAGTACTTCCATAGTTCTTGGTACATACAGTGCTCAATTTTTTTTTTTTAATGAATTATTTACCTATATCAGAAGTGTTTCATTTTAGGTAAAAACTAATGTCTAGGTTTTACTTTATTTTTTTCCTATAGATTCTATGGTAGCAGTATAACAAACATCTTAAATTTTAAGTTTGATTTTATTGCGGTTCTCCAGAGAAACAATAAATAGGATGTTTGTTTGTATGTATATAAAGAGATACCTTCCAGGGAATTGGCTTCACATGATTGTGGAGGCTGGCAAGTGCCAAGAGCTGCAGGGTGAGTCAGCAAGCTGCAGACCAGGGAGCGGATGCTCCAGCTCTGGCCTAAGTCTGAGGGCCTGAGACCCGGATAACCAGTGGTGTAGTGTAAGTCTGAAAGGCCCTCAAGCTTGAGACATGGGAAGAGCCAGTGTTTCTCCCTGAGTCCAATGTCCCTCTTTGAAGACAGTCAGGCAGGAGGAATCTTTCTCACTCTCTGGAAAGCCAGCCTTCATTCTGTTCAAGTCTTCAGCTGATTAGATGAGGCCCACCATACTGTGAAGGGCAATCTACTTTCTCCACCTACTAATCCACATGTTAGTTGCATCCAGCAGTGCTCACATTGACACACCCAGAATAATGGTTGAGGACATGTCTGGATACCCTGCGGTCCAGTTAAGTTGACACATGAAATATACCATCACGTTTTTCAAATATCTTACAGGTTTCTACTTTCAGTCTTTTTCCCTGTCACTTGAGCCTGATCAGACTACCTTGTAATCTTCCTCAAATGCTGCAGTTCACAGGGCAGGTTTAGTCTGTGCCTCGCTTCTCAGCTCTTCCATGTGTTGAAGCTGCTTTTTCTGTCTAGCGTTCTGCAACTTTCCTGTAATCCCCAGGGTTCTAGTTAGGACTTTTCTTCTCATAGCATGACTGTACACTCTGCGATGCAGTGACTTTGTTATTGTTGTTTTCCCTGCTTTAATAAACCCGTTTCCTCATGATCTTATCTTGTCCAGAGCCCATCCAGCTTGTAATTTCAAATGCTGTTGTGAGACTAGCTCCTAAAATTCTGCAGCTGCGACTCTGTACAACCTGTCTTGGCCCTTTCTTGTTCTTCATTTTAATTTAACCAGATTGTTCTCTTATCACCGAGCGCACTTAAAGCCCTGAGGGCAGGAACGAAAATGGGCTTTCTTGTGAGTGTGAGTATCCTGTAATCCTCTGCACATTATGTACTAATTGTGTTGGATGAATCTTCAGTTTCTCTAGTAGGTTTTCGCATTAACTCTAGGTTTGTTGAGTTGGGTATGCTTGCTCTGACTTAGGTCTTCTTTTTGGGGAGCACATCTGCTTGTCTAATTGGTTCTCTTATTTCCAGTTGGTTAAAGTGTTCCCATTGTTGGCTAAATTTTTAATTCTTAAGAATGTGTTAGGAATTGGAAATGGATTATGCAACTCTTTTTGTGGTGAGTTCCACTTTCCTGAATGACATTCTTGCTTTTACTGTCATATTAATTCAAAAGGAAATTACAGTTTTTTTCCCCTCCTTTTTTGATAGCCTTCAGTAAGCAAGACATTGCATCAGTATTGAGATTCATACAAGGAGGAATATGATAAAGGGTCTGCCCAAAGAGAGCTAACAGTCTTTGGAAAAGGGAGGAGGCAGGAGAAAAGAGAGGTCTGTACTTAGCTAATTTTTATGCAACTTGTACTAATTAATATTTGGTGAGTGATAATTTTATATCATATGGGTAAATCATCTCTTCCCCTGTAACACTTTACAGCCCTAATGGGGATACAGCTAAATAAATGCAGATAATGGTGGTAGTTTGAGAGAGCCAGCCTAGATGGTTAGGGAGGAATGTTTGCAGGACGTAGAGTCTAGCTTGCTTATATCATAATTCGGTTCAAACTGTCTTTTCTGATGTGATAGGGACAGTGTGTCCTAGTAGGAATCACAGAACTGATATTTCAACCAGCTTATCTTGTTTTAGGAATATATACTTATTTTCCAGTGTTTTTGCTTCTGCATTTAGGTTCTCTCACTAGAGTTTGCTACCATATTTTTTTTTCATAACCACTCTGTATAGTATCCAGTTTTACTAAAACGCCAAAAGGTACGCCTTAAAAAACCTGTCAAGTTACACAAAACAAAGCAATTGTGAAAGATGGGAGGAAATCATAAAACTGGACAGATTCTGCAGTCAGGTTACTTTGCAGGGTTCTTTTCAAAACTGTCAGTTGATTTTCTTAAAAACTGAGTTTTTTCTGACTCATACATTTTTGCTATATGTAATGTTTAGCCAAGTTACATAATTGTAGTAACTTTTACCAGTGTCATAAACAGGTGTGGGAACAAACACAACCACCTCTGGGGACTCAGGCAAGCGAGGCAGGGGGTGAAGACAGAAGTGCGCAGGCGCGCCAGGGAGCAGGCTGCTGATGGAGAGGACTGGCCTGGGCCTCACCCGGCAGACTGTAGGGTGTACAGGGTGTCAGGGAATCTGGGGAGTCAGTCAGCTGAAGGTCAGTTAAAAGAGGTTCTGATATAAATTTGAGCACATAAACGCATGAAATCTTGCCTTTTGCAGATTGGATGGAACTCAAATGGCATTATACTAAGTGAAATAAGTCAGACAGAGAAACATAGATGCTGTATGATATATCACTTACATGGGGAATCTAGAAAATAATACAGCAAACTAGTGACTATAACATGAAGATGCAGACTCACAGACAAAGGGAACAGTGGTGAGAGAGGGGAAGGGCTGGGGAAGTCGGAGGTGCAGACTGCTGGGTGTAAGGCAGGCTCACAGTTCTATTGTGCAACACAGGGAGTATAGCCAGCATTTTGCAGTAACTGTAAATGGAAAGTAACCTTTAAACATTGAACATAAAAACAGTACAGATTTACTGTAGGAACAAAATATGCCTTCTAATGTATATAAAATATTTATTAGGTACCGTACCTATTCTCCATAGTATTGCCTTCTGAAATTTCTTAGCCTGTCAATATTGATAACTTACCTTTAGATAAAATAGCTGAAGTATGCATTTTCCCCCTGTGAAGAGTTAGTTTCTTAGGGTCACTTTGCTTCTTTTCTATGTAGCAAATTTTTCCTTTTATTCTTCTCACTGCTTCTGTTGATTTTTTTTTTCTCTATGATGTCAGATTTGTTTCTTAAGATGCCTCAAACATTACTGTCTTTTCTTGAACCCCTCAGAGGAAGACATGTATATTTGTAATTGATTTTCTTTGTTTATAGACTTAATTTTTGTTTAACATGGTATCCTGTTTCCTGGAATCATATTAAATTTTTTCCTTGCCATGTGACTGATTATGAGCTGGGATTAGAAAAGAAACAATGTTATTTGCATTTGTTTGAAACTTCATTTTTCTAACAGAGCCTTTGATGCATCCTAAACACAAAATTAGCTTATCCTGCACTGTTCACTATTACTTTCCTTGATTGCAACATGTTTCCTTCTTACTCTTAAAGAAAATATTTTTTTTAAATATTATTTTGCTTCAGTTATTGTAGAAGTCTTATTGTATAAGACAGGGCTTCTCTTGTGGCTCAGACGGTAAAGCATCTACCTACACCGTGGAAGATCTGGGATTGATCCCTGGGTTGGGAAGATCCTCTGGAGAAGGAAATGGCAACCCACTCTAGTACTCTTGCCTGGAAAACCCCATGGACGGAGGAGCCCGGTAGGCTGCAGTCCATGGGGTCGCAAAGAGTCGGACATGACTGAGTGATTTCACTTCACTTCATTGTATAAGTCAACTTTTGCCAAGAAGACTGCTCTAAAGACAACCCTAAACTCTTAGTGGTTTATAGCAATGAAGATTTATCTCTTGTTCACACAAGTATGGGCTGCTGGAAGCTGCAGTTCTGTTCACGGCTCGATTCCACATAGGTCTGAAGGAACAGCCCGTAAAGGGGCCTGCATTTTTCTGGCAGAGGGGAAAGAGAAGTGACTCAAACATGTGATGACTCTGAATGCTCTCCCTTGGACATGGTTCACTTTGCTTCTGATCACATTTCATGGGTCAGTGCATTTCACCTGGTCAGACCTGAAACAGTCAGCCCCACCCTCCAGGCAGCACTCGAGAGAGCCACAGGCTTGGGATGCTGTGATGTGTTACGTCTCATTGTAAGGATTTTGGGTTTTATTGTTAGCTCAATATTGATAGACATGTTTGGTGAATTTTGCTGTGGAAATGATTTTTTTCCTGAGTTTTTTTTTTTGTTTGTTTTGTGTATGGAGCTCTATAGAATTGATGTGGAGACTGATTCAGGATTTTAGTAAGGAACAGTTAAGTGACAGGATATTAAATGTAAAATCCTTACTGTTTCATTATATTTTCTTTTCTCCACCTTCATCACTTGTGTTCTACTTGTATTGATTATTGGGTAGAAGTCCAAACTTTGGAAGTGGAAGTCTCCTCACATTAGCATTGACTGCTTGAATGTTTAAGACTGAGAGTTGTTCTGAAGCTATTTTCTTTTGTGCTGATTACCCATAAGTCATTCTTAGCCAGATAGTTTGAATTTTCAATTCACTGCCTTTCTGATACACAATGAATTGGGCCGTTGCCAATTTCAAAATCATGGATTTCTTGCATAGTCCACATGTGGACAATAGTCTGCCAACAAGTAAACACAAACCAAGTTAAGTTACAGACTAACGCGCTGGAATACCATGTCACCCGTGGCCACTCTTGGAGGTAACGTTTATTTGCACACAGTGAGGATTAGTATTTTCTTCAGAACAGGAGATGGTTACTTTGCTGTTTTGAATTAGTAGAACTGAACCTCAGATGCATGGGTTTAGGAAATCTAACCTCATGAGGTCTGGCACTTGAGAAAGGACAATGAGCAAACTGTCAGAGAAAGTTGAAGTTTATAAGTAATGTTGGATGTTGAAGGGAGATAGGCAATTTGGTTACATCTCTTAGATATCCAGGAGTAAATGTTTTGAGATGGTGATAGAATCAGAAACGGTTAGTCTG
The DNA here is from genome assembly GCF_016772045.2 of Ovis aries. Taxonomy (NCBI): domain Eukaryota; kingdom Metazoa; phylum Chordata; class Mammalia; order Artiodactyla; family Bovidae; genus Ovis; species Ovis aries. The sequence continues at coordinate 4,913,888 of NC_056059.1, forward strand.
AAGGCATGGTTAGTTTATTTGATCCTAACTATACTACAGTTATAGCCATGATTGTAGCCATGAAATTAAAAGACATTTACTCCTTGGAAGAAAAGTTATGAGCAACCTAGATAGTATATTCAAAAGCAGAGACATTACTTTGCCGACTAAGGTCCATCTAGTCAAGGCTATGGTTTCTCCTGTGGTCATGTATGGATGTGAGAGTTGGACTGTGAAGAAGGCTGAGCACCTTAGAATTGATTTTTTTGAACTGTGGTGTTGGAGAAGACTCTTGAGAATCCCTTGGACTACAAGGAGATCCAACCAGTCCATTCTGAAGGAGATCAGCCCTGGGTGTTCTTTGGAAGGAATGATGCTAAAGCTGAAACTCCAGTACTTTGGCCACCGCATGTGAAGAGTTGACTCATTGGAAAAGACTCTGATGCTGGGAGGGATTGGGGGCAGGAGGAGAAGGGGACGACTGAGGATGAGATGGCTGGATGGCATCACTGACTCGATGGACATGAGTCGGGAGTTGGTGATGGACAGGGAGGCCTGGCGTGCTGCGATTCATGGGGTTGCAAAGAGTCGGACATGACTGAGCGACTGAACTGAACTGATGGCCAGAGTACAGAAGCAGTCACATTGATAAAATCTTATCAAGCGATGCCTTATATTATCTGATGTCATTTTCAAAGAGGGGCCCTCTAACCTCACAAGGTTTTATATTTCAGCTTTTCCTTGACATCCTTGTTAAGCGTTTCTCTCAATTCCATACCAGCCTTCCTTCCGGTTGGGTGAAGCCCAAGAGGAAAAGCAATGATTATGGCAGCCTATGGGCATAGCGTTCCCTTCAGATTCATTGACTTGGTTCTCAGAAAGATGAATGTATTTTATTTGTGCTTGAATCCAGCTCTGAAAGGAGTGAGATAATGAAGTTCACCTCCATCATTTTCCAGAGGTGATAGGAGACGTGCCTGAGGAGAAAGAACCCCAGAGTGGGAGAGCCAGAGTCATCTTTGCCTCCTGATTAAGTGTTCTTTCTTTGATGACTGCCGTTCATGTAAGCAGCTACTCTAAGAATATATTCAAATCAAGTATAGATAGACAGTAGAGTGGAATTGTTTTCCTGTACGTGAGATTGAGATAACATAGTAAACAGTAGTTTCTGAGCCCAGTGTTTAACCAAATAAAGACAATTATTTTGTGAGTCATTGAAAAATAAAAAGAAAGAACAAAAAGTTATATAGGAACAAATTCCCTTTAGCCTTTAAATTCACTGGGTTATTTTAGGTTCATTTGGAAAATGTTTTATTCACTCAACTGGTAACTGTAACTGCACACAGTAATTCTGCTTCACTCATGGCTTAATCGTGAGTTCTTCTCATTGTGACTCTGATGTCAGGTTCTAGACTGGCTCCACTATTTACTGTATATGATTCTTTACGATTTATTTCTCATCTCTGAGCCTCAGTTTTTCCATATGTAAAGTGTGGGCTGATCAGAGGAGTTTCTGCTGGAGATGGGACCCTGATGTCAACCATCTCCTAAGTGCCTACTGTCTCCTAGATACACTTATGTAGTCTGTATTTTTAAATCATTGAAACAACTCTTTGAGCTATATGTACTGTTGGCTGTATTTCATAGATTGGATGACTGAGAGAAGTTAAGATAAGCTTTCGGAAGAATGTATAGCTAATAGGTTATGTCCTTGGGTCCCAAGCCATGTTTTTTTTGCCTCAAAAACAGAGTCTGTCTGTCCAGTGTAGCTGACATTTCTGTCTGTATGTCACAGGGCTACTGTGACGATCTGATGAAATAAGGTGCCTGAAAACCGTGAGGAAATTGCAAGTGCTGTGTCAGTGTGAGATGGTATTTCTTCTGAGTGTTTCTAGCCACTGTCAGAAGTTAGCCGGTAAGGGCCAAGGCATAAAGAAGTCTAGGAGTGTTGCTTTTTCCTGCTCTGTGTAGGCGGAAGTTGAGGCCCACGGGGATAAGGAAGGTGTCCACACACCAGAAAGTGGCAGGATAGTCTTAAGTTCCTAGTGTGATTACAAAGCCCACTGTCCTGCACTCCTCTCCAGGCCTGAATCCTTGCTCTGGAGCCGGGGCTGGGATTCCTTTGTCCACGGATTGATTCTTGTGATGAAATTTCTTACTCGCTGTGCAAGATACCTTGGGATGGCAAGAACAGGCTACTAGTGTGGGATGAGATACTGATGTTGATAGTAGTGTTTTTATTGAAGACCATTTCCACTAAGTTAATCCACTCAAAATTCATGACAGTGAATACATCTATTTATATGACTATCCTTCTATACTTTCTGACTTCAAAAATGATTCTTTTGGTGCCTATGAATTTTGGAGGAGCTTCCCCCCGACCCCTGCCTGAAGAAAATGCTCTGTAGTCGCCTTACCACATAAAAGTACCCCTGACTTTGCTGCTGAATCATCCCAGTCAGATTATTGCTTTTCTCTGGATTTGTCTTCATTACATAAATTTGTTCAGAAAGCCTTGAAATCAGAAAATATTCCCATCAGAGAAGTTTTGTGTATGTAAATTTGTATGTAAATCTGAATTCTGTAATGATATCAAAGTGATGAAGCTAATGAATTTCAAGCCGCCATTGTTTTTTCAGCTGTCTTACACAGATCGGAATTCTGCTTTTTTATCAGAATGTATTGACTGTCCAAAGAGCTTTGCAAGTAGTTTATTATCCAAAATAATTTTTTTCCTGTTGGATGTTTTGAATGACTCTAGCTTTGCAGATTTGTTGAAGAATAGTAATTAACTTGAGGGAATTCTCTGGAGGTCCAGTGCTTAGGACTCTACACTTTCACTGTTGAGGCTCCAGGTTCGATCCCTGATCAGGGAACTAGGATCTTGAAACCTGAGCTGTGTGGCCACAGGAAAAAAGAAAAACAGTAGTTATTAGCTTTGTAACAGCCGAACTGACTAATATTCTTGGGCACCTGAGTGAAACCACATGAAAATACATTTGTATATACAGAGAAGGTATGTCTTTTAAAGCAAAGTTTTTTAGTTGGTGTTTCAGTTTGAATCTGTAAGAAGAATTATTATTAAATAGAGTAACATCTGTGAATGCTTGAGGGAAAACTTCATCACCTTGTACTCCTCCTTGACTCTCCTCCTCTCACACTGCATATTCAGTCTGTCAGGAAATGGTGTCAGCTTTCTCTTCATATCATATTCAGAATCTGATTCCTTCTCGCCATCTCCACTATTTCCCTGCCATAATCCTCTCAAGTTACCATTATCCATGACCTAGGTTAGTGTAATAGCCTCCCACCAAAAGTAAACGAAGGAGGATATTAGTAATCTTTTTACTAATAAGTGCTTTTCTTCTGTAGACACAAATATTTTAGTGCTCACTTTTACTGTGCATTATTTGTAAAATACTGAGCAAATTAGGAGTGTAGGTTATGTCGTGGGATACATGGCAATTCTTGTTCACTTCCTTGAGGAAACCATCTTTGGGGAGACACATTAGAATGTGATTGATCACATGAATTAATGATGAAAACCACAGAAATAAATTGCAGGTGTCCAATTGAAGAGCTCCTAGAATCTATGTGAGTTTAGTAGATTAGAGAAGGTTTCATGGAGGATGAACATGAGCTGTGTTTCACACAATGCTGAGGAGTTGTGGCAGGAAGGCCAGGTGACATGTCTGCAGTTGTATCAATATGTGGAATGAGCTCAGTCTTTTCTGAGAGGCATTACACTGGTTGGACTGAAGAATAGGAGGCAGGTTCATCTGAAGCATTGTTGGGGGCGAGAGGACGAAGTGGGTTTATTTTTTTATTTTATTTTTTTTATTTTTTTTTTTTTAATTTTAAAATCTTTAATTCTTACATGCATTCCCAAACATGAACCCCCTCCCACCTCCCCTCCCCATAACATCTTTCTGGGTCATCCCCATGCACCAGCCCCAAGCATGCTGCATCCTGCGTCAGACATAGACTGGCGATTCAATTCACATGATAGTATACATGTTAGAATGGCGAAGTGGGTTTAGATTAGCAGTTGGGAAGCTGGTGGAGCCACGTTTGGGGACTGGACCGGTTCTTTACGTTAGAATCCTGAGCGGGCGTTGGACAGGGGCGCTGGGGCAGATGAGCGCAGGAACTGTTGTTTTCAGGAAGTCGTCTTTATTTTTACCACACAGTGCAGCATGTGGGATGTCAGTGTCCCAACTAGAGACTGAACCTGTATCCCCTGCAGCGGGAGCACGCTGAGCCTTGACCACTCGATTAGAGCTTAGACGGTGGATTTGGAGAGTGTCCTGGGTGTTATCTAGAGTGACCTGGTAACAGGTCATCTAGATATCTAGACTCTGCTCTCTAGAGTCCTGATTTGCCCAGGACTCCCTCAGTGTCAGCCCTGAAAACCCCATGTCATGGAAACCCCTCGGGCAAAACACATGGTTGGTCATTTAAGGACAGCATAGTTCAGGCAAGCAACTGGTATCAGAGGTACAAACCAGAGTAAAACATTAGCACATTATCAAGTGAACAGAACTTGAGGATCAGAGATCCAGAGCGTTTCAGAGGTCTGATAGGCAGGCAGTGGAGTTGAATTATATAAATATCTTGGCTGATAGAATTTTGCCGGATGAAATTTAGCATTGTCATAGCAACTTTGTTTATGTGACAGTCTAATTTAAACAGATTTTGAAAAACGAATATTTTAACCAGTGGTTTTTGAGTTTTGTATAATAATAATAAGAGCGGTAGTTATCAGCAATGGATACTTAACTTGTACTAGGTACCTTGCTAGATTTTATAGATATTTTCATGTTTAATTCTCACAGTCAGCCTATGAGATAGGCAGCATTGTTTTCTTTGCTTTATAGATGAGGAAACTGGTGGTTTGAGACATTAGGCTGTTTGCTTAGTTAACAGCTAATTAACAGTAGAAGGATATTTGAACCCTGGCCAGCCCGAAACTCTTAGCCACTCACTGTGTTGTATCATTTCCTGGTATCAAGGAACCTGTTCTGTTTTATTAATTTTTCTCCTTTTACTACAAAAGTAACACTTGTTAACTCGAGGAAAATTGAAACACAGGGACTAGCAGAAAACTATGCAAAATACAATTCCTTCTATTTAGAAACAAAGTCTATTGACATCTTTGGGGGGGCGCATTGATATATAATTTTTTCTATAAAAAATAACATTTGATAAATCTTTTAAAATGAGTTGTTAGACATTTATTCTTTTTCAATGTATTTTGTTGGATGTTTAGCTTCTTGTAATGTTTTGATATTACAAACAGCTTGCAATAAACATAATTAGCTGAAGATGATATACAGATAAAGGAAAATGAAACAAGACTGAGAAACAAAAATTCACAATGATGGACGGTAGTGCAGGAGATGCATAATATTGTAAAATCACTCACTCTATTTTGTATTTGGATCACCAGTACAGGGAAAATCAGTGACTGAGGAATATTTGCTTTTGAACAGACCATTATGTTGAACAGCTCTCTTTGGTTTAAAGTTGAATTTTCAAAAAAATCACCTAGAGCTGGTGCAGGAACCAAAGTAGGACCTCAGCTCCTGGGCAAAATCCCAGGAAGGCACCTGATCCCTAAAATGTAAATGCAAGTAGTGGTTCTGCTGCTGAGGAGTTCACTTCAGGGGTTGGTGTCCGACTCCGTGTGACCCCATGGACTGCAGCACGCCAGGCCTCTTTGTCCATCACCGTCTCCCAGAGCTCACCCAAACTCATGTCTTTTGAGTTGGTGATGGCATCCCACCGTCTCATCCTCTGTCATCTCCTTATCCCCCCGCCTTCAATCGTTCCCTATATCAGGGTCTTTTCCAATGAGTCAGCTCTTTGCATCAGGTGGCCAAGGTACTGGAGCTTCAGCTTCAGCATTAGTCCTTCCAATGAATATTCAGGACTGATTTCCTTTAGGATTAACTGGTTGGATCTCCTTGCAGTCCAAGGGACTCTCAAGAGTCTTCTCCAGCACCACAGTTCAAAAGCATCAATTCTTCAGCTCTCAGCTTTCTTTATAGTCCAACTCTCACATTCATACATGACTACGGGAAAAGCCATAGCACTAACTGTATGGAATTTTGTCAGCAAAGTAATGTCTCTGCTTTTTAATGTGCTGTTTAAAAGACCAGAGAATTCTAGAAAAACATCTGCTTCATTGACTACGCTAAAGCCTTTGACTGTGTGGATCACAACAAACTGGACAATTCTTAAAGAGATGGGAGTACCAGACCATCTTACCTGCCTCCTGAGAAACCTCAGGAGGTATGCAGGTCAAGAAGCAACAGTTAGAGCTGGACATGGGACAACTGACTGGTTCCAAATTGGGAAAGAAGTACATCATGGCTGTATGTGGTCACCCTGCTCTTCAGGGGACTAAGCCACAAACCACATAACCAGAAATGGTAGCTGAAATAAAGAGAAGTAAATTTCAGGATCGGAATATTACAGCAGGGGCTTCCCTTGTGGCTCAGTGGTAGAGAATCCACGTGCTGATGTAGGAGACACGGGTTTGATCCCTGGTCCGGGAAGATGCCACGGGCTGCTGGAGCAGCTAAGCCTGTGCACCACCACTAAGGAGCCTGTGCCCTAGAGCCTGGGGGCCGCAGCTACTGAAGCCGCTGCAGTGAGAGGCCCAGGTGCCAAACTAGAGGAAAGTCTGAGAAGCAGCAAAGACCCACACAGCCATAAAAAAAAAAAGAATGTTAAAATAGTTATCAAAGCTGGAGGCCATGGCCAGTTTATGACAACTGGGAGTTGATGCTCAGTCCCTGAGTGTTGGGTCAGGCACTTTAAACTCTCTTGCCAAAGGACAGGAGATTGGGCCTGGGATGAGCCTGAAAGAGAAAGTCGCTCAGTTGTGTCCAACTCTTTGCTACCCCATGAACTGTACAGTCCATGGAATTCTCCAGGCCAGAATACTGAAGTGGGTAGCTTTTCCCTTCTCCAGGGGATCTTCTCAACCCAGGGATCGAACCCAGGTCTCCTGCATTGCAGGTGGATTCTTTACCAGCTGAGCCACAAGGGAAGCCCAAGAATACTGGAGTGGGTAGCCTATCCCTTTTCCAGTGGATATTCCCGACCCAGGAATCAAACCTGGGTCTCCTGCATTGCAGGAGGATTCTTTACCAACTGAGCTATCAGGGGGATGAGCCTATGGGTGGGAAAAAACACCCCAAGAGAGCTTGAGAGAGCTCCAGGGATTGGAAACCTGGCAGGTTCTGACAGCCGGAGGCTTCGAAGAATGGTGTAATGGAGGTTATTGAGTGATTAAATCAACTATGAGCAGGCAAAGAAGCAATTTAAGAGGATGCTTCTTAAATGGCCAATGTAAAGAAAGAGGTTCTTGGTCTGGGTACTGGTAGGAATTATATGTAAAAAAATATCTAAACATCTCCATTAAATAATTAGGTTGGAGACATTACTCTTGTGACATTCCTCCTCTTATCACAAGTTTGGAGTACAGATGGAACATGTAGTTTTGATCCTTGGAGCTTGTAATGCTGGCATTACTTTCATTAAATTGAGGCTTTAACTGGTATATTAAAATTGTCTTTTATTACAGAACCCCTAAATAGGTATGCTGTGTCTTATAATTGCAGTTTAAGTTAATGCTATCACATTTTAAAATTAAAAATTATTATCTTCTCTTGGTGCTTTGAAGGTCATCATAAAATTAATGACAGATATACTGTAAAGACATTTCAATTAACTTTCTTGGATATTGATCAGATAAGCACTAAGATTTATAATTATTTTCTGAAGTCTACATTAGATGAGTCCTTTGTTGCTTTGGATGACTGTTTTAGTAAGTACTTTCCAAACCATGGAAAGTGTTGCTTCTGAGTTAATTTAAAGAGAAATCTTCATTTTGCTTCGTGTCCACATTGGTTTTTTGTTTAACAATGGTATATAAATTTACTGTGTTCTTAACTAGAAATAACTTTTTTGTGTGTTTCTGGTGATATTAAATTCATGAACTTCCAAGAATCTCTAAATATTATAGAAACTTCCATTTAATTAACTGCAGCTAATGGTTAGATGTGCTTCATTGCTTTGAACTTTTGAGGCAGTCCTCCCTTGCACAGTATTTGATAAATGTGATCATAAGTTCTGTCTCACCATGGAATTTTCTAATATTTATTATTTTCATAATTGCAAAGAAATCTTTGTTGTAAGAAGAAACTGAAATAGTATTCAATATAGACTCTTACTTCTCCCAGCCTCATAATGATAACTCTGTAACAATTTGACACATATTCTCCAGTTTTCCATGCAGTTCTGCTCTGTGGACATGTGTGCATTCTTTACACACCCTTCCTCCTCCTCCCCTCCCCTCTCCTCTCCTTCCCCTCTCTCCCTCCCTAGCTTAGGCTCTGTGGTGCTGTCCTAGGAGAGGAGGCTTTGTTCTGTGCTGGATTTCACTCCCTGGCGAACTCATTGTCCTTGTTCTTTCCTTCACTTGGTCACCTTGAAAGTTCAGTAAATTCAATCTATGCTTTACTTCTCTTTATCCTCAGCACCCAAACCAGGAGCCCTCCCAGAACAAATCCTCAACTCTGTAAAAGACAACTGTTCTGAGTGTTTCTCCTAGGGCCAGCCAGCTAAGCAGCCGCTTTCTGGCTTCCCTGGCGACTGGCCCCAGGCCCAGAGGGGCTTTGCTGGTTCCAAGGATGAAGTTTCTCTGGGGTTTCCCTAGGCTATTCTTTGCAGCTTTCCTCTTCTCGGTCTATTGTGGGTTGAGATTTCTTCTGCATTAGCAACCCTGGCTGATTTCTGTCTCCTTGAGTTTTTTGAAAAGGTGATATGTTGATGGTAGAACTTGTTTCTTCTTTCTTCTGTTGTTTTAGTGGGATTTAGGTCCACATGATTACTTAGGTACACGATGCTTTGAATCTTGCAGGTGCCTAGTCTGTCTTCTGTTTTTGGAAATTCTTTCCGGGTTCATTTGCAGTTTCTCTGGTTTGTGTTATAACTTGACAGTTTTTTTCTTCTTTTAGTTTTGCATTTTATATCAATCATAATTAAATCATTGATACTTCATTGGTCTCTTTTTGGGTTCAAAAATGACATCATTGCTTAACAGATTTATTTTCTACTGCATTTAGGGACCTCCACAAGGTGTTACTGCATGAACCCAATTAATGGTGCAGAATTTGTTTTTAGAAAGTTAAATAATTGTCCTTATTTCATTTGTTAGTTATAAACGACACTATCTTTAATATATATTTGTGTTTTATTTGCCAGGTGACTAAATATTGTTAGTTTCCTTTTTTCAGTGTTCAGATTTTAAAAAAAGATTTAAAAAAGTAGTAGTAACTTTACATGAGCACATGGGACTCAATGTATTTTAAAATGATTTCTGTCAGAAATGATTTAGCATTTTTTTTATTATTGTGATACATTGATCCTACAACAGCATATATTTTTAATTTTGTCTTAGGAAGGAGAAAACATTTTCTACTTGGCAATTGAAGATATAGAAACAGATACAGAGCTTCTGATTGGCTACCTGGACAGTGACATGGAGGCCGATGAGGAAGAACAGCAAATGATGACAGTGATCAGTGAGGAGGAAGGTAAAAGCTCTAAAGGACAATCAACAGCTAGCAGAAAAGGTGTTAACTCTAACTGGGGGGCCAGGAGAACGCAAGTGGTAGGAGGAACAGAGTTTGAAATGCGCTTGAATCGTAATGGCATTGTAATAGTGTGTTCTCAAAATAAAGTGCGTTTTGTCAGAATTCTCAGAGGGCACCCAGCCTGAGCCTGTCTCCCAGCAGGGAGGGGACGGTGGGCTGGAGGGGGATGGAATGGTGGGCTGGAGGGGGGATGGAATGGTGGGCTGGAGGGGGATGGAATGGTGGGCTGGAGGGGGGATGGAATGGTGGGCTGGAGGGGGATGGAATGGTGGGCTGGAGGGGGGATGGAATGGTGGGCTGGAGGGGGATGGAATGGTGGGCTGGAGGGGGATGGAATGGTGGGCTGGAGGGGGATGGAATGGTGGGCTGGAGGGGGAGGGGACGGTGGGCTGGAGGGGGGAGGGGACAGTGGGCTGGAGGGGACAGATGTGTTCTGGAGGCTGCCAGGCCCCTCGGCAGCTCCCTGCTCTCACTGCTGGGGACTGATACTGGGGCTTTTTGTGCTCCAGCCCTGACTTTGTCGTTCACCCGTGTTGTAACCGGGCTGGTCACTAGCTCTGAGGCTTGACTTTCTCTTCTGCACATGGGGAAGGGCCAGTGCAGAGGTCCTGTTGGGCCCTGTGGGAGTTTTCCTGGGCCTTGCTCTTGTTTAAGATCCTTTGAGAATCTGGAGCATCTGGAAATGCTCCTCTGTCTGGTTGTGGAGACCCATAGCACTGCAGGGCTGTACCGGTAGGGTCACCGGGAATGCGCAGGGACTGCGGATGGACTTGCTTCTGTCAGCCCCGCAGTGTAGGAGACGCATGTCACTTGCTTGTCCTCTGCCAGTGGATATCACTTGTCATCGGGCTTATTTCTCTCATTTGTGTTTTACTGTTGATCGGTCACAAGGGAATTGTGAAGGGTGGTGTAGGCGTTCACATTTTGTAAAAGGCTGGTCTTTCTATAGAGTATTTTTCCTTCTGTTCAACAAAGCCACTTCAGAAGTGACATGGGTTTCTTTAGTAACCGTGGTAGTAATGTCTTCTATGTGAATTTTCTGTTTTAACTATATGTCATTGACTGAGAAAGTATGAGTGTTCTGAGTATTTCCAGATTATGCCTCTGTTTAATTTGGCTGGAATATTTAAAAGGAAGATGAGGACAGGCTATCAGTTTTGTCTTTCCAATATGCATTATGTTGTTGGGATGTTAGATTTCGGTTGATGGGAATTATTTCTGTATAATTTTGTGTTTTCTTCATTTTTGTATTTATTTTCAACATTGCCCCAAGAGTATGGTACTACTGTGTCCCCTGTTTTACCTTAAAAATAAGTCTCCTACTTTTTAAGACCATGACTTATATAATAAAATAAGTTTTTTTTGTAAAAAAGAATCAGTGGAAACTTTAATAGCTCTTTAGAATTTAGTTTTGTTTATAAATGCAAAACATAAAATCCCCCAAACAAACAAAATAACCCCCCAAAATAGATGCAAAAACAAACAGCAGAAGAAACAAAGAATCCACTCAAATGTCAATCAGTGGAGAGTTTGGTTAAATAAGTAAGTTATGGTACCTTAAAGTTTAAAAAAAATTGACTTAAGAAAATACTACGTGGAAAAAGTAGCTATGTATGAAACTACATGAAAAGGATGATCATAAAAGTAGCTATTGTTAGACTCTATAAAATACAAATTCACATAAGATAAGTCAGTCATGGAAAGAGATTTCAGTAGTTGTCTCTTCGTTATGGGGTTATTGGTGATTTTTATTCCTTCATATTTTCCGCATTTTATCTAAATCTAACTGTATTTGATAATCAAGAAACATACGTAAGTTAACTAGCGCACTTTGAAATGTGGGGATAGCCGTGGCAGTCCGCGTGGGGCTGATGGCCGGGGAGGCAGTGGCGCCTCACTCGGCGTGCTGCGGTGAGTGCTGTTTCTGTGACCCTGGTCTTTTTCACATATATGTGAGATTCCCCTTGGTAATTCAGCATAGTTCACCTTGCTTGGGTTTCTCTCTTCTTGCAGCTAAAAGTGAACTCAAGATGACCTGTTTCAGGGAAGACTTTGGCTTTCCAGTTCAACGTTTGTAATAACTCTTTGATGTGAAAGGTTAATGTTACAGGGTAGATTAAAAGTTGAGTTTGAATTGGTGAAACACGATGGTTTTTAAAAAAATGTTCTCGTAACACTTTCTGTTATTTTTCATGGGCAGCCTATTCATACTTATAGAGATAATAAAATTTTACTAAGCTGGTACCGTTAGCACAGTTAATTTTGATTTTAAAATGAGGGCAAAACTGAGCAGTTCTTGGCTCTTCATTTTTGTCTCATAATTCTGCTTGCTTGTAAATATGCAGATCGCTTTGGCTGTAAAGAGGACTATGCCTGTCCCCACTGTGAATCGAGTTTTACCAGTGAGGAAATTCTTGCCGAGCATCTTCAGACATTGCACCAGAAACCCACAGAGGAGAAAGAATATAAGTGCAAGAGCTGTGGGAAGAAATTCCCAGTTAAGCAGGCTTTGCAAAGACAGTGCGTACATTAAAGATAATCTCTGAAGTTATAAGCTGATATTTTAACTCTTTTATTTCGTTTGTCTTATAGTTAGTTTCTAACCTGTGTGCCTGTGTGATGGTGTGTGTATAGAAATTAAGCATTCTTTATTGTCACTGTCATTAACTTTTCTTACATTGATTTTTCAAACATTCTGTTTATGAAGTTTAATAACTTTCCATTCAATATTAAGCTCATTGGTGTACTAATCTGAAATCTGATATGCATAATTTAGCTAGTGCTTTGAGGTGGCAGATCGAGTTTGAGTGATCTGCATGTGATACTCCTCTGAAATCAGGTAAAAAAAAGGTAACGAAATGGAGGGAGTTTGGAGTATAAAGAATACAGGGACATTTTGGGAAGCAGTGTTTATTTCATAGCAATGTTGGAGAAATCACTTTGAAGATGAATATGTGCAGGATCTAAGGATGAAGTGAATAAAATGGTCCCACCCATTGCTTGACACCCTTTATTATTTTAACTGTTTATATTAACAGCATATAAATTTATCCTTTTATTTAAGTATTTTACAGTATCATGAGTTACTAAAAATGAGAAAGTGTATATATGTATTTATAAACTTCTGTTTTTAACATAATGTCACCTTGCATATGAGCAAGAAATCTTTAACATAGGCTTAATGTTTTATTTTTTATTCATTCAAGTAAAATTTTGAAACATGCTGTATTTCATATTAAAATAATTTTCATATATTTACCCACTTCTGCTTATGATATTTGAGATTAAATATTTCTGTTCAAAACTTGAAAAACTTGAAAACTTTTATAATGGCAGGAGATTATACATTTAGAAATTCTCTTATACACTTTCAAACAAGCAAAGGCTATATACTTTTTAATGAATGTATTTTAAAACTGCATTCTCGTCAGTTTTTATTGAATTTTATGTTATATGTACTACATCAAGCATACTTTTGCTGAGCTGTTAGGTGCTACTAAAAAGTTTAAGGGCAAAAGACGGAAGAAAAAGAGAGATCATGAGTGTGACTATTCAAAGTAGAGGTATTTTCATAAGCTTTTGTCGTAGACTTCCAGTTTTTTTTTTGTTTGTTTGTTTTTTCTATTTCCCCCCAGTGTTCTTCAGTGCTCAGCGAAAAGCAGTCTGAAGGATTCCTCACGAAGTTTTCAGTGCTCTGTTTGCAATTCTTCCTTCAGTTCAGCATCGAGGTTTTGTGTCTGAGTTATCAGACGGCTGTTACACGATCGTGGGTCGTTACTGGCATGCATGCTTTCATGCTTCTTAGTGGTTTAGTCTCATATGGCCACAGAATTTGAGTGCTTTCCTTCCTCCCTGCCTAGGTAATGCTTGTAATGACCCTGGAGCTCTACTGGGGAGCATGCATTACAAAAGCCAGCCAGGATGCTAGAAATGAGTAGGTGTCCTCACCGTTTCTCCTCCCTGTTCCCCTGTCCTGCTTGTCTTGCAGTTTTGAGCAGCACCAGGAGGCGTGCCAGGGAGATGCCAGGTTTGTGTGTAAGGCGGACAGCTGTGGGAAGAGGCTGAAGAGCAAGGAAGCCCTGAGGAGACACCAGGAGAACGTCCACACCGGTGAGGAGTCATCAGAGGGCCGTGTTTGAAGGGGCCTCCTCTCCCCGGGCGGCTGTGGTCTGTTCTTAATGCTCACTCTCAAGGACAGAGCTTGCTTTCCCATTGTATTTCACACAGATGTAGCGCTCTGGAAGTGGAATTTTTTTTCTTTCACTGAACATTATTTCTTTTTAAGTTGATTTCAGTGATAGTCATCGTTTTTCCCATTTCTGAATTAATCATAACTGGAAACCTAAGCTAGGATCTGTTTGTGCTTGGTAGCCAGATGTATTAAGAATTAATATTTTAGGTAGTAATTTTAATGCTTCAGCACGTGAAATCTCTCTTATGGTAGATATATTTAAAAGTGGCATATTTAAAAACTACTAACTGAAAACTCTTCTGCCTTTATATTTTCACAGTAAAATTAATTTTTAAAAAACTCTTACATTTCTCCTATATTGGAGAAGATTACTGGCTACGTTTTGACATGCAAATTGAATATATTTGGATTTATAAAGCAGATACAATTTGTATTTTTTCTAATGGTTAGCTAAACAATAGCTAAATAGTTAGAAGCTTTGTTACTTAGATTTCATCTGCCTAGCATACAGTAAATGGATTTTGGTTTAGGGGTTGAATCTCTTGCACTGAATTGAACAGATTAATATTTTCAGAGTTGATGATTTGTTTCCTTCAGTGTCTTCCTTAAAGGAGACTGAGGTTCATGGCACTTCTCATATCCTTCTATACTGATATTTTTCTCAGGTGATTACTATTGCTGTTGGCTTAAGGGTGGAAATGTATTTCTAGATAGGAAGAAAGTGTTATTTCTTTTCTTCTATCCTGTTTATTCTCATGTGCAGGGGAAAGGAATAGTTGGAACTCAGCTTCTATTTCCTGTGTTTATTCAGTGTCCAAAAAGCGTCTCCTTTAATGCTAGTTGGGAAAGCTCGTATGAGCATGACTGCTGGGTCCAGCTGCACATCACTGGTTTGGGCTGACTCTCAGTACCAGCCACGTATGAAAGCTCAGGGTGGCAGGAGGTATGGCCTTGTGAAATACAGCTTCAGAATGAGGAACAGCACTGAGACTTCACAGTGTCCTGACTTCTCTCTCTCCTTTTGAATGATATATGACTGATGTAGGGAAGATGGCATTTTTCTGAATTCTTTATATTTAGGCCTTTTCTATGTCTGCAAAAGGCAGTCATAACTTTTTGATAGACCTGTCTCTTCATAGTTTTTGCTTTTTAATAGCTGTTATGGTTTAAAATGCTGTTCTTAATTTCCCCCATCGTTGTCTGCAATGTATTATAACAAATCTTTTATGTCATTTTTAAAGTTAACTTTGCTGAACTAAGTAAAAAACCAGATGCACACTAAAACTCTGGAAACTTACATTCTTGTTATTGGGCATGTGGTCTTCAGACTGTGCTATAAGCCTAATTTCTTTAAGATTTCTTGTAGTTGGTCTTGGATATTAAAATATTACTGATTCTGAAAGCTCATATTGATTTTGTAAGAGTGAATATATATAGGGAAGTTTTTTTATTTTTCTATGTTGTAGATTCTATAAAATATGAAACTTACTGTATTTCAGCCAAAGGCCACATGCATATTTTTTGCTGGAATTGGTACACAGTCTGCCTCTCATTCGTAGCCTCTCTCTTGCTTCTTCTCTTTTGTCTGTGAACTACATGGATATTTGGGGAAAGAATATTCCATATTCAGAATAACGAAAAAAAGCAGTGTTTGTACATATGGTTGTAGAACCCTTTACTCTAGAAAGACAAAGATACTCAAGGAAAGAGAAGGCCGTGCAGCTTTACCACTGACAAGGACAAATGTTCCTTGTTAGGTGATATGAATTGAAGATACTGAGAAAAGAGAAGCTGAATTTTTAAATATGAGTCACATTTTTCCGTAGCACCAGTAACATATGGTGGGTGGGTTCTCAGACCAGCTCCTGGAGGCACACTTAACCCACATTGTGCTGAAACTCACAGTACTTAAGTAGCTGTGTATTCAGTATTGTTGAATTAATTTTTCATGCATCTCCCACATTAGTTAGTAATGTGTTCCTGACTGTTTTTGAAAGCTGAATCGGAAAGTCAAATATCAGACTTAGCTGAATATATAAACTAAAATGGCATAAAGTCTGGTTGTAGCTTTGTAGTTGCTCTTGTCCTTAACCCTGGGGAAACTTGTAGGGTGGCGTCCTTTCCAGTTACTCAAGAGGAAGCAGTGAGGGGGTTGATCCCCTTAACCCACCTTAACCATCTTAACCATTTTTTCTCTTTTGATTTGATTCTGTGGTTGCTGACAAGAGATTTTGATTTTATAGGAGATAACATTTACCTACATCCTCAGGCAAACAGTCATAAACTTTCCCCATATTTCTTCTGAGGACTAGGATTCTAGTTCTGGGATAAAGACTAGAAGCCACGAGGAGGAGAGAAAAGGTTGACGAGGAGGGATGGTGTATTGTCTCTGACTCCAGCGGGTAGAGCAGAGGCAGAAGTATTGGGAAAGGTGAAGTGAGTGATCATGGAAATCTCACTTCTATCTCTATGCTCTCCCTCATGCGTGACCTAACTGGTGGGAAAGAAAAAAGGTCTAAACTCAAAAAGGAGCTGGTTTAAGGGATAAGCGGGGACAACAGAGGACTGTGGATTACAGTAAGGTGGTTGTGTTGTTCAGATGCTCAGTTATGTCCGACTCTTTGTGACCCCATGGACTGCAGCAGGCCAGGCTCCCCTGCTCTCCACCGTCTCCAAGAGTTTGCTCGAACTCGTGTGGTAATGAGTCGGTGATGCTATTCAACCATCTCATCCTCTGTTGTCTCCTCCTCCTGCCTTCAATCTTTCCTAGCATCAGGGTCTTTTCCAGTCAGTCAGATCTGGGCATCAGGTGGCCAAAGTACTGGACCTTCAGCCTCAGCATCAGTCCTACCAGTGAATAGTCAGAGTTGATTTCCTTTAGGAGGGACTGGTTTGATCTCCTTGCAGTCCAAGGAACTCTCAAGAATCTAATCCAACACCACAGTTCGAAAGCATAAATTCTTTGGCACTCAGCCTTCTTTATGGGCCAACACTCATATCCATACATGACTACTGAAAAAACCATAGCTGTCACTATATAGACCTTTGTTGGCAGTGTGATGTCTCTGCTTTTTAATACACTGTCTCAGTTTGTCATAGCTGTTCTTCCAAGAAGCAAGTGTCTTTTAATTTCATGGCTGCAATCACTGTCTGTAGTGATTTTGGAGCCCAAGAATATAAAAGCTGTCACTGTTTCCATTTTTCCCCTTCTATTTGCCATGAAGTGATGGGACCAGATGTCATGATCTTCGTTTTCTGAATGTTGAGTTTTAAGCCAACTTTTTCAGTCTCTTCTTTCACCTTTATCAAGAGGCTCTTTAGTTCCTCTTTACTTTCTGCCATAAGGGTGGTGTCATCTGCATATCTGAGGTTATTGATATTTCTCCCGGCAATCTTGATTCCAGCTTATCCTTCTGGCCCAGAGTTTCTCATGATGTACTCTGCATATAAGTTAAATAAGCAGGGTGACAATATACAGCCTTGACGTACTCCTTTCCCAATTTGGAACCAGTCTGTTGTTCCATGTCCAGTTGTAACTGTTGGTTCCTGACCTGCATACAGGTTTCTCAGGAGACAGGTCAGATGGTCTGGTATTCCTATTTCTTTAAGAGTTTTCCATAGTTTGTTGTGATCCATAAAGTCAAAGGCTTCAGTGTAGTCAATGAAGCAGACTTAGATGATTTTCTAGAATTCTTTGGCTTTTTCTATGATCTGGTGGATGTTTACAGTTTGATCTCTGGTTCCTCTGCCTTTTCTAAATTCAGCTTGTGCATCTGGAAGTTCTTGGTTCACATACTTTTGAAGCCTAGCTTGAAGGATTTTGAGCATTACCTTTCTAACATTTGAAATGAGTGCCATTGTGCGGTAGTTTGAACATTCTTTGATATTGTCTTTCTTTTGGATTGTAATGAAAACTAATCTTTTCCAGTCATGTGTCCACTGCAAAGTTTTCCAAATTTGATGACATATTGAGTGGAGCACTTTAATGCATTGTCTTTTATGCAAGCTGGGAAAGAGGGGATATTCTTTCTCAGTGGCCCTTCGTGTTTTAATAGATAGACATAAAGAATTGGTGACCAAATGCATGTTGTAAAATACTCATTTTGCTCAGGAGAATTTTGTCCTTTATTGGCCATATTATGTCAATCACCAAGAAAATTTTTCTTGGCTATGCTATGTAACATGTTAAAAATAGTGCATTATATGAAATAAGTATCTTGAATGATAAGACAACAATTAATATGTTACTTTTTCTGAAGGTATTCCTCTCTCATAAACACAGTCTTCAAAAAAAAATTTTTTTGTTAGCTTGTTTTCTACTGATTTTAGATTTCTTGCAAAAAAAGAGAGAAGGAAAGGACTGGATAGGGTTGAGGTTGTGACAGGAATAGGCGTGGATTAGTCCTTTGGGAGCCAAGTGATGGATGTATAATAGTTCATTTTATTAATTGTTTACTTTATTGATTCTTTGAAATCAATTAAAAGTTGAAAAAATATCCTGTGGTTACATATGTGGTATTGTTATTACACTGTATTTGAAAATCTTGTTTTATTCATTCTTTTGTTTTCTATAGCCACTGTGAAATTTGAAATGACCTACTATAATTATAATCACTATGAGGAAGACAAAAATTTATCTTTGTAGGATTTGTGTAATATTATGAATGTCATGTAATGTTTTACTATTCTTGATCTTACTTTATTCTGGTTTTTAACATTAAGATGGTTAATTATATACTCAGTGATCTTGCAAGCTTGTAGTGCTGAAAAGAATAACCTATGAATTCCATTTTTAAAAACCCAGCTGATTAAATAAAATATTCTGTTAAATATAAAGCAAGTGGCAAAATCAGCTTATAAATGAATAAATCCAATGTTTTATGTACACATTTGATTAATTTTAATTTTTCATGAAAGTGTGCTTTACTCTTTTTTTACTAAATTAGTATATGCAGAGGTGAAAATCCCATGTTATGTATGTAGAAAGTAGTATACCAAGCTAAATAGTACTCAGATTTTGAAAGAACCATTTCAAAATATAGCCTATTTTTTATCTGAATTTAATGGATATATTTACAAAACTGACAGTTTCGGAGTTACAAGTGAAGAAGATGAAATACCCTTTTAGAAATTATATATCACCTAGAAACACTTATCTAATGCTCCTCTTAATAGTTTCATGTAAATCATGATGGTATTTTATTTTATTTCATTTGTGTTTTTCTTCAGGGGATCCTAAGAAAAAACTCATATGTTCAGTGTGCAATAAAAAGTGTTCTTCAGCATCAAGCCTACAGGAACATAGGAAGGTCAGTAAAATAAAAACTAATGTTCATCATAGTGTAAGATCTTTAATCATAGTGTCTTCCAGGAAAAATGTTAATTGCTTTATATATTATGAAGACAGAGCTTTGTCATTAATTTTATACTAATATACTCTAAGGGGCTTCCCCTGCAGCTTAGCTGATGAAGGATCCACCTGCAATGCAGGAGACCTCAGCTCGATTCCTGGGTCAGGAAGATCCCCTGGAGAAGTACATGGCAATTCACTCCAGTATTCTTGCCTGGAGAATCCCCATGGACAGAGGAGCCTGGCACGCTACAGTCCATGGGGTCACAGAGTTGGACATGACTGAGAGACTAGGCACACAGTGTACTCAAAAAAGCAAGACTGATATACAGAAAAGCCAGCTCTTGCAAAATAATATTTTGAGTTATTTATTGTTATTCAGAATAAGTAGAAATATTTCTTCAGTGGAGTATAGTGTCTGAGCCCCTCATTATAACACCTCATGCTGGTTTCATGCTTCACCAGTTGCTGTTTGCTCAGGAAATATTATATATTTGAGGAAACCACAATATTTTTGTATATTTATAATATACTCTACAGTCACGTTTGGCCTGAAATGTATGTGTATTATATTTAAGTCTGGAAAAACGAAGACAAGAGCTCTGTTATTTTGAAGAGCTTAAAGTAATGTACAAAAATGTCAGAGTATTGTCAGCAGAAACAAATGATTACACAGTTGACCCTTGAACAGCGCAGGTTTCGGCTGTGCTGGTCTACTTACAGCATTTTTCAGTTAATACATACTCCATTACTGTACAGTCAGGGATTGGTTGAATTTGCAGATGTGGAGGGTCCACTGTAAAGTTACACAACTTTTCCACTAAAAGGGCAGGTGAGGAGGAGTGGGAGTGGCGGTGCAGTGGGTCTAACCCCCAGACCCCTCTGTTGTTCAGTGGTCAACTGTATTAGGAGAAAATAAATTAAATACATTTTGTAATAAACGTAAAACAGTTTACTAAGTTACTATTTTAATATGAAAGTTAGCCTGAAAAAAATGACAGCTATTAACCCTAACAGCATTGGCACTTGTTAATCAAATTTATGACAGAATAGAGTTAAAATAGAATTGAGATTTTTGTTCATATCATGGGATAGTCCAAAAATGTATTTTATCTATTACTATAACAAAGATACAAATGATAATTTCCTGATTTCACATATGGTTTTTTTCAGGATATCTATGAGCATATGATACTGTTTTCTAATCATTTAATACTAAAGAGGAGATGGTACCAGTGGAAGTAAAATTTTACATTATAGTTTATAAATTGAATTTGTCTCTTTTTTTGTGTATCGATATATTCCAAAATAACTTGACAGATCTTAAAATTCATATGATATTCAGTGCAATATCTTCAACCAATTTAGGCTGTGGATTTAACCTGTAACATATAAGATAGTTAAATTATTAAGATATCTAGGGTTATATCCTGCATGTTAAGTAATTGGATCTTTAGGGAGAAAATATGGAACGAGCAGTGGACAGAGTGAGGACTGTGGGTGTCGCAGTCTGTCACTAACCCTCCGTGGAGCACAGGGCCTCTCATTAAGTGTGGCATGGAGCTGACCGTTGTTCTCCAGTTCCCTAAGTGCCATGAAACTACTTTGTTTTTTCAGTTTCCAAGAGGTTATCGCATCAGGTTGTTTGAAAATAGAGAGTTCTTCAGGAATTGACATGTAATTCATATTTGAGGACCATGCTTGTCTTCTCTATCATTCCAAATTTAGCATCAGTGCTCCTGGAGCAAGCACTGAAGCTACTTTCTAGAAGTTCAGCGCAGAATCCAATCCAGATACTACTGCTTCTTTTACGTCTCTCTTTCTCCCCATCACCCTGAAAGCTCCTGAAGCAGAACCTAGTCTGAGACAAAAAAGTGTAAAATCCAGCTGAATAGACATTTTCTAAATATCCTCCTGCTGCTATAATTCTTTGTTTTCTTTCCTTGATTTTAGAAAGTTGAAAATTAAGATGTCTTACCAAATTTAAGATTTTGCCAAGTAGAAAATTTCAGCAAAGTTGGTTGTGGGACATAATTCTGAAAAGTGTCCTCTTTTCCATTTATATTCTTCATAATATAAGAACTTTTCCCCCAGGGAATATCTCTATAGATAGATTTAAATCCCACCTGGTGGTGGAATACAGTCTCCAAGTTGTCTCTGCAGAATGCTAACAACTTGGTAGCTCAGTGTAGCTCTGTGTCCGTCACAGCACAGCTCCTTTGGCTTACCCTTTCTGAACCCACAGGCAGCTTCTACAGACTCCGTTTTTGAGTCTGTTCTCATGGTGGTTGCGCTTCAGTCACTAAGTTGTGTCCCACCTTTGCAACCCCATGGACTGTAGCCCACCAGGCTCCTCTGTCTTGGCATTTCTGAGCCAAGAGCACTGAAGCGGTTTGCCGTTTCCTTCTCCAGGGAATCTTTCCAGCCCAGGGGTCAAACCTGCATCCCTTGCATTGGCAGGCAGATTCTTTATCTTTGAGCCACCAGGGAAGCCCCATGTTTATAGTTGGGTATATCTAATGTCTAACAGAGTTTGGTGGTAGTATTTCACCTAAACAGCAGATAGTAATCTATGAATATGCGACATTTACGTTATAGTCTAGACTCAACATTCAAAAAACTAAGATCATAGCATCCAGTCCTATTACTTCATGGCAAATAGATAGGGAAAAAGTGGAGACAGTGATAGATTTTACATTCTTGGGCTCCAAAATCTCTGCGGATGGTGACTGCAGCTATGAAATTAAAAGATGCTTGCTCCGTGGAAGAAAAGCTGTGACAAACCTGACTTCAGTCACTGGGTCATGTACGACTCTTTGCGACCCCATGGACTACAGCATGCCAGGCTTCCCTGTCCATCATGAAAATTTGCTCAAACTCATGACTGTTGATGTCATCCCACAGTCTCATCCTCTGTTGTCCGCTTCTCCTCCTGCCCTCAATCTTTCCCAGCCTCAGGGTCTTTTCCAATGAGTCAATTCTTTGCATCACAGGGCCAAAGTATTGGAGTTTCAGCATCAGTCCTTCCAGTGAATATTCAGGACTGATTTCACTTAGGATTGACTGGTTGGATCTCCTTGCAGTCCAAAGGACTCTCAAGAATCTCTAACATCACAGTTCAAAAGCATCAATTCTTTGGTGCTTGGCTTTGTTTGTAGTCCAACTCTCACATCTGTACATGACTACTGGACAAACCATAGCATTGACTGGATGGATCTTCGTTGGCAAAGTAGTGTCTCTGCTTTTTAATAAGCTGTCTGGGTTGGTCATAATGTTCCTTCCAAGGAGCAAGTGTCTTTTAATTTCATGGCTGCAGTCAACATCTGCAGTGATTTTGGAGCCCCCAAAATAGTCTGTCACTGTTTCCACTGTTGCCCATTGATTTGCCATGAAGTGATGGGACTGGATGCTATGATCTTAGTTTTCTGAATATTGAGCTTTAAGCCACGTTTTCACTCTCCTCTTTCACTTTCATCAGGAGGCTCTTTAGTTCTTCTTCGCTTTCTGCCATAAGGGTGGTGTCATCTGCATATCTGAAGTTATTGATATTTCTCACAGAAATCTTCATTCCAGCTTGTTCTTCATCCAGGCCAACATTTCTCATGATGTACTCTGCATATAAGTTAAATAAGCAGGGTGACATTATACAGCCTTGACGTACTCCTTTTCCTATTTGGAACCATTCTTTTGTTCCATGTCCAGTTCTAACTGTTGCTTCCTGACCTGCATATAGGTTTCTCAGAAGGCAGGTAAGATGGTCTGGCATTCCCATCTCTTTGAGAGTTTTCTGCTGTTTGTTGTGATCCATATAGTCAAAGGCTTTGGCATAGTCAAACAAGCAGAAGTAGATGCTTTTCTGGAACTCTCTTGCTTTTTTGGTGATTCAGTGAAGGTGGGCAATTTGATCACTGGTTCCTCTGCCTCTTCTAAATCCAGCTTGAACATCTGGAAGTTCATGGTTCACGTATTATTGAAGCCTGGCTTGGAGAATTTTGAGCGTTACTGTCCTAGGTGTGAGATGAGTCCTATTGTGTGGTAATTTGAACATTCTTTGGCATTGCCTTTCTTTGGGATGGGAATTTAAACTGACCTTTTCCAGTCCTGTGGCCACTGCTGAGTTTTCCAAATTTGCTGGCATATTGAGTGCAGCACTTTCACAGCATCATCTTTTCGTATTTGAAGTAGCTCAGCTGGAATTCCTTTACCTCCATAGCTTCCTAAGGCCCACTTGACTTCGCAGTCCAGGATGTCTGGCTCTAGGTGAGTGATCACACCATTGTTATTTTCTGTGTCATGAAGGTCTTTCTTGTACAGTTCTTCTGTGTATTCTTGCCACTTCTTCATATCTTCTGCTTCTGTTAGGTCAATACCATTTCTGTCTTTAATCGAGCCCATCTTTGCATGAGATGTTCCCTTGGTATCTCTAATTTTCTTGAAGAGATCTCTAGTCTTTTCCAGTCTGTTGTTTTCCTTTATTTCTTTGCCTGGATCACTGAGGAAGGTTTTGTTACCTCTGTTCTTTGGAACTCTGCATTCAAATGGGTATATTTTTCCTTTTCTCCTTTGCCTTTCACTTCTCTTCTTTTCTCAGCCATCTTCCTCAGACTATCATTTTGCGTTTTTGCATTTCTTTTCCTTGGGGATGGTCTTGATCCCTGTCTCCTGTACAGGGTCATGAACCTCTGTCCATAGTTCATCAGGCACTCTGTCTATCAGATCTAATCCCTTGAATCTATTTGTCACTTCCACGTATAATCATAAGGGATTTGATTTAGGTCATACCTGAACGGTCTAATGGTTTTCCCTACTTTCTTCAATTTAAGTCTGAATTTGGCAATAAGGAGTTCATGATCTGAGCCACAGTCAGCTCCCAGTCTTGTTTCTGCTGACTGTATAGAGCTTCTCCTTCTTCAGCTGCAAAGAATATAACCAGTCTGATTTTAACAAATATAGCATATTAAAATGGGGGAGACATCACTTTGCTGACAAAGGTCCTCGTAGTCATATCTATGGTTTTTCCAGTATTCATGTACAAATGAGAGTGTTGGACAGTAAAGAAGACAGAGCATCGAATAATTAATGCTTTCAAACTGTGGTGCTGGAGAAGACTGTTGAGAGTCCCTTAGACTGCAAGGAGATCAGACCTGTCAGTCATGGAAGAAATCAACCTTGACTATTGGAAGAACTGACTCTGTGTCTGAAACTCTCATACTTTCCCCACCTGATGCCGAGAGCTGACTCACTGGAAAAACCTGGATACTGGATAGATTGAGGGCAGGAGGAGAAGAGGGTGACAGAGGAGGAGATGGTTGGATGGCAAAACTGACTCAGTGGACACGAGTTTCAGCAAACTCTGGGAGATAGTGAAGGACAGGGAAGCCTGGCGTGCTACAGTTCATGGGGTCTCAAGAAGCTGGACACGACTTTGACTGAACAACAACTAGATTAATACTATGTCCTGTCCTGTATTTCAGTAAGATATAGTATGATTCTTCTTGGAACTTATTTAATTTGGGACATCAGATTATGAGTTATTATTCTTCATATCAATTTAGTAAGCTATAAACATTTTATAAAATGCTTTACTTAGCATTAAGCATAATTAGTATTATTGTCACTTTAAATCTATTTTATTAAACTTTTATAGTTTTATAGGAGTTTTGAAAATATCTTCAGTTGAGTTTTCTACTATGAATAAGAGAGTCAACACAAAAGTGCTTTCATGTAAATATTGTATTTTATAATTTTAGAAATATCAAAGTTCAGTTCAGCCCTTAAAAATGTTTCATGTTTTGAAAGCCGTGCACACTCAGTCACGCGGTCGTGTCCGACCCTTTGCGACCCCATGGACGGTAGCCCACTGTCCATCAAATTTTCTAGGCAAGAATACTGGAGTGGGTTGCCATTTCCTTCTCCACGAAAGCCGTGAGGGTTAAGTAACCAATATATTTTGTTCTAGTTTAACAGCTGCCATCAGAGAAGGCAGTAGCACCCCACTCCAGTACTCTTGCCTGGCAAATCCCATGGACGGAGGAGCCTGGTAGGCGGCAGTCCATGGGGTTGCTAAGAGTGGGACACGATTGAGCAACTGACTTCTCTTTCACTTTTCACTTTCATGCATTGGAGAAGGAAATGGCAACCCACTCCAGTGTTCTTGCCTGGAGAATCCCAGGGATGGGGGAGCCTGGTGGGCTGCTGTCTATGGGGTTGCACAGAGTTGGACATGACTGAAGTGACTTAGCAGCAGCAGCAACAGCTGCCAGTTTTGTATGGATAAATAATTTAAAATTTGTATATACTAATATAAATAGAACATTGAAAATAAAAATAAACTAAATATGTTTCATTTATGTATGTCTCAGAAGGCATGTCATGAGTTTGTAGCTTGTTACTATAAAAGATATATGTTACAGAGTTTTAAGAATATGAATCTGTTCTTATTATCTTTAAACAAACAGTACAGTTCAGTTCAGTCACTCACTCATGTCCGACTCTTTGCGACCCCATGAATCGCAGCACACCAGGCCTCCCTGTCCATCACCAACTCCTGGAGTTCACTCAGACTCACGTCCATTGAGTCCATGATGCCATCCAGCCATCTCATCCTCTGTCGTCCCCTTTTCCTCCTGCCCCCAATCCCTCCCAGCATCAGAGTTTTTTCCAATGAGCCAACTCTTCGCATGAGGTGGCCAAAGTACTGGAGTTTCAGCTTTAGCATCATTCCTTCCAAAAGAACACCCAGGGCTGATCTCCTTCAGAATGGACTGGTTGGATCTCCTTGCAGTCCAAGGGACTCTCAGGAGTCTTCTCCAACACCACAGTTCAAAAGTATCGATTTGGCGTTCAGCCTTCTTCACAGTCCAAATCTCCTTTTAAAACCCAGCACTAATTCCTAAGCAGTTTGTGCTCTTGAGTCTCTGCTCTAGGAAACCATGATTACCTGTTTTTGCTTGTGGGTCTCTCCAGTCTTGGTCCTGACGTCCTCCTAAGATGGGGAAGAAGCAGGTATATGGACTATATACTTGAGAAATTTGTCATCAGAAGAAAGAGGATTTAGATGGTTTCAAAGCTTTTAACCTGGGGACCTGACAAGTATAAAGTATTTCCTGTAAGTTTTATAGAATCTAAATAACTCTAAAGACCAGGGAAAAACTGAAGATACCCAGTTTTATGAAAGTACACCAGGTTTTTTATACAGGCAGAATTTCCTCAGGGAAATAGGTGAGGTAACAAGAAACTGGGAAAGCTGGGAAGACCCTCCCCAATATTTGAAGTAAGAACAAGTTTACTGTAGGCGTGTAATGCTCCGTTCTTTGATAGAGAAGTGTTGGGATAGATTTGTGTTTTTTGAAACCCGGATGGCTCTGTTCTGTTTCTGTGAGGCTCCGACACCCTCGTTGCTTTCTCCTTCACTGAAACGTGTGAGACTTGCCTATATGCGGTGGCTTCTAACCTTGAAGGCAGAGGTACAGGGTCCAAAGAGTCCTATGGTTCCTCAGAAAACAGGGTGGGCTGTACACAAGTACTCAGAAGGCAAGGACCACACGGCACAGAAGGGAAGCCTTCGGTCTAAGCAATTTTAAAGGGCACATCTTCAACCATCAAAGATCCTCACAGCAATGAAACTCATAAAAACTAATAAAACTTGAAGACTTTTAGCCTCCTGTCCTGTGGGAGTGTTGTTGTAAGCTACACTCACAGTTTTCAGAATCATATCTTTGTCTTTCATGGTAATTAATATTTAGATCTTTACTACATATGTTTAAGTTTTGAGTAGTGTTGACTACTAGAAAGGGAATATTTTTAATGGCAAGTTTTTCCATTCCATTTCCATATCCATTCCAAATATGGGAAATTTTGGCATATTTCCAAGTCTAAGTTTGTGTATAACAGAGACTTAATATATATTAGGTATAATTTTTTGCAGAGTACAAACTTTTTATGTACTTCAGAAACAGGTCATCTGTTTTACATATTTAAATATCATACAGTTTTACATTTTTTAATGATCATGTTCTACTAGGTAACTTATGTTCATTCAGTTCAGTTCAGTCACTCAGTCGTGTCTGACTCTTTGTGACCCCATGAATCGCAGCACACCAGGCTTCCCTGTCCATCACCAACTCCCAGAGTTTACTCAAACTCATGTCCATTGAGTTGGTGATGCCATCCAGCCATCTCATCCTCTGTCATCCCCTTCTCCTCCTGCCCCCAATCCCTCCCAGCATCAGGGTCTTTTCCAGTGAGTCAACTCTTCGCATTAGGTGGCCAAAGTATTGGAGTTTCAGCTTTAGCATCAGTCCTTCCAATGAACACCCAGGACTGATCTCCTTTAGGATGGACTTGTTGGATCTCCTTGTGGTCCAAGGGACTCTCAAGAGTCTTCTGCAACACCACAGTTCAAAAGCATCAATTCTTTGGTGCTCAGCTTTCTTCACAGTCCAACTCTCGCATCCATACATGACCACTGGGAAAACCATAGCCTTGACTAGACGGACCTTTGTTGGCAAAGTAATGTCTCTGCTTTTGAATATGCTGTCTAGGTTGGTCATAACTTTTCTTCCAAGGAGTAAGCGTCTTTTAACTTCATGGCTGCAGTCACCATCTGCAGTGATTTTGGAGCCCCCAAAAATAAACTCTGACACTGTTTCCACTGTTTCCCCATCTATTGCATTTTCATTTCTTATATAGGATAATGTGAACAAATCAGGGCTGAATTATAATGCATAGTTTAGGTATTGTAATGGCAACTGTCCACATGTTTATACTTGAGTCCTATACAGTTTTGTGGCTCGGCCGGTTAACTGTTCATTTACCCTTTGGCAGATTCATGAGATATTTGATTGTCAAGAATGTATGAAGAAATTCATTTCAGCTAATCAGCTAAAGCGTCATATGATCACCCACTCAGGTAAAACACATATTTTTCCGTTTATACTGAAATCAGTACAAAAGCTTCACCTTGTCATTTTTAGGAGCTCTGAGAGGAGGGTAATCAGGAGACCTGGCTATTAGTTCTGGCTTGGCCACTGACTGACCGCATGATTCTGAACAAGTTACTTAACTTCTCTAGACCTTAGTTTATTTCTGAAGCAAATGTGGTTGGACTAAATGAAATAAAAAATCTTCAGATTTATCATTTAATTTGTTATGTACTCCTATGACTGAAGCTGAAGCTCCAATTCTTTGCCCACCTAATGCAAAGAGCTGACTCACTGGAAAAGACCTTGATTCTGGGAAGGATTGAAGGTGGGAGGAGAAGGGGATGACAGTGGATGAGATGGTTGGATAGCGTCACCAACTCAATGAACATGTGTTTGACCAAGCTCTGGGAGATCGTGAAGGATAGGGAAGCCTGGCCTGCTGCAGTCCATGGAGTCACAAAGAGTCGGACACCACTGAGCGACTGAACAATAGCAACAAATCCTCCTTGAGCCTTTAGTTTTCGTGTTCTTCATCTGTATAAAGATATCCTACCTTTCAGAATTGCTGTGAGGGTTAAATGAGGTCATCTACATACCCTGCTAGCAGAGTGTCTGACATTTAGCAGGGATTCAATAATAAGAGTCCCAACATTTCTAGATATGTTCACATTGTAACTAAGGTACTAATAAATGTTAATGAGAAATTTACAAATACATTTTGAGAATCTTAAGTTTTCAAAGCTGTTATTTCATTTTAAGCATGTTTGAATGAAAGGTCTGTTATACAGACTTAAAAGCATCCAGCTCTGAAAGTAACTTTTGCTTAATGAAGTCTCTGAAGTTTAGAATGTCTGTACTTTGAGGCCGCTGAATTCAGGATGTATTTGAATAGCCACTTTATCTGGAGACAGATACAGATATTTTTGGCAAATGAAAATAGAAGATCAAAAACGGGTGGCCTTCAGATACGCTTTGCTTGAAAAATCTAGTTGTCAACATTACAGGGATATTGTATACATATGGATTTTACACAGCAACCTAAGTGTGTCATTCCTGCTGAGATTGGAAGCTTGGCCTCATGGGACCCTTGGCCGTGCAGGAGGCAGGTCTGTCCTTTACCTCCATCTCTGTCAGACCACTTGCCCTTCACGTTCGGAGTTGTGACCCTGACTTCAGCTCATACCAGTCAGCAGGGTTTTCATCCAGAAGTAGAATTTCTTCCTTGAATTAAAACTTCATCTTTATACCTAAGCTACTTTATACATTTAGTTGGCAGAATATGTCAGTAAAAGAGCAAGCTCATGTTCTGTGAGTTTTGAGTTGGCTCACGTATCTAACGGATTGGGTAATAGACTTTTTTCCAGTTGTTTGAATGATATTTTTGTTGACTTGTCCATAAGAATTAATAATGCAAGGAAGGCTGTTTCCCTTTTTATCCTTTACCTGTATAGATATGAGATTGTCTCCACTCATTTTTTTACAGAAAAACGACCCTATAATTGTGAGATTTGTAATAAATCTTTCAAGAGGCTTGACCAAGTGGGTGCCCACAAAGTGATACACAGTGAAGATAAACCTTACAAGTGCAAGCTCTGTGGAAAGGGGTTTGCTCACAGAAATGTTTACAAGAATCACAAGAAGGTAAAAGCTTGTTAATATTGTTATAAATGTATTGTAATATTGTATAAATGCTGGTTGGCCGATACAGTTATCAGTTGTTTATCTTTTAAAGAAGTTTTGAATGTCTGAGACATATCTGAGTTGTACACATGAAATAATTGGAGAATATCTTGCTTCTGCTTTCTAAACACTTGGGCCATCAACACTGTGGCTTTGTATCAGTCTAAATTCTCTTCTGAGACGATTCTCCTAACAAGCAAAGTGTTATCCAGTGTTTTCCAGCATTGTAATAATTGCAAAATCTTCCCTTCCTTCTTTAAAGTTTGACACTGTTGTTCATATTACCATCTGGAGATCCTGTTTGTCTGTGGTGCCATTTTAGCAACTTTGCTAGGTCTTCTGCCAATTTCTCTGAACGCTTCTTTGGTCTCTGAGTTACCAAGGGATTGTCCTGGATGCTTTGGCTGTAGGCGTATTCTGTGTCCTCTGTGTCAAGTACATCTAGGAATTATGCTGCAAACTCTGTACTTACGAATTTCAGATGATTTATTTTGTTAATCTCAAGCTTTAGGCTCGCACTTGTCACTACTTGTTTGATATATGACTGGGCATCTTTTTGACCTAATGAATTTAGCATGCTCCAGATAATGATTTCCCTGGTGGCTCAGTGGTTAAGAATCTGCCTTCAATGCAGGAGACCTGGGTTCAATCCCTGGGTCGGGAAGATCCCCTGGAGAAGGAAATGGCAGCCCACTCCAGTGTTCTTGTCTGGAAAATTCCTGGAAAGTGGAGCCTAAGCGGGCTGTATTCTTTAGGGTTGCAAAGAATCGGACATGACTGAGTGACTAACACACACACAGATAACTTCACTTTTGGAAGTGTCTGTTAATTTCTGTTAATGACAAAAGCATGTATTTATCCCTATCTCTTTATTTAATTTTAACCCTTTTTTAGAATTAGTAGCTAATTCTTAAAGATTCTGCCCTCTCCATTGTCTTACCATCTTCATAATCATTGCTTTACCATTTTCACATCCTGGTCATGTCTCATTTTCCTCACTTTCTTGATATTTAATCACTTCTTACTTACTCAGACAACTAGATAAATCATCCCAAATCACAGCTCTGTCACTCTTGTACTCTGAATATTATAAGTAGATTTCCAGCACTTACGTACAGTCTGTCTTTTCCCTGTCACTCGGGGTCTCTGCACCATGACCCCAGCTTCCTTTTCCAGCTTTTTCTTCTCTTATTTTCTGCTCGAGCCATATCAACTCAGCATGACCTCTCTAGTTTCTCAGCATGATCTCCCTAGCTTCCCTCCTTTGTAGTAAAACTCTCAAGTTATAATCTCGTATTTCCTCTATTGATTTTTGTTTGCATTTCCTACACTTTACCGTTACTCAAGTTCTTGTTTCAGAATGTTTTATCTAATCTATTTTCTGTAGATAGTAAATAATGTTTGAATTGAACTCAGGAAATCTGTGCAAAGATAGTCAACATCTTAGAAATGTGTGTTTAAATTTGTGATGTGATAAACACTTGGTTATTAATTTTGGTTGGCATATTTCATGATGGTATTAAGCAACATACATATATATTTTCAAACAGCTTCTTACCTTTTTATTTGCAATATTCCATTGTAATTATAGTTATTTTAGTATTTATTGGGACTTTCCAAACATATAATTTTATTTGTTTCAAAATCACTTAAGAAGTTATGATATCGATTTCAGCTTCAGTCTAAAGAGAAAAAAAGGCAGATTAATGAAAGAATAAATAGGGTTGATTGATGGTGTACCAAATCATCTCTGCCTGATTTCTTGCTGACTGCCCTTATGTTTAACTCAAACATTGTATGTTCAGAGGCAGGACCACATTCATTACTGCTGGTTTGGAATTACATGCCTATTAAAAACTATCTGGCTAGCTTCCTGCTCAGTCTCTGGAACCCTCTTGTTTCTTTCTTTGATGAATCTGATCTCCCCACATTTACAAGTTTTTCACAGTTTGGCTTGTATTATATGCCATATGGGAATTTGGCACAGGATCTTTGTACCATCTCTCATACTTTTAGTCATAAATCATATGGAAATAGTAATGATGTCGTGGGAAGGATAGAAGCAACGATGCCTATAATTTCCAAAGTGGAAAGCACAGTCAGTCCTGCTGTGGACAGTGTGCTGCTCACCGTGTTGTGATCCTAGCGTGTATTTGATATGGTTACTTGAAAATGTCTAAAATATTTATCAAAAGTTACGATGAAAGAAGCAAATCAACTTTTTCTTCTATCATTATTCATTAATGGCCAGTTACAAAAATAAAAAGTAAAAATAAGCAAGGAAAGCAGAAAAAAAGGTCATTAAAAGAACGATCTTCATCATGTAACATGACCAAAGTTGGTTATTTTAAATGAATTATTCTTTGGGGTTTTGATTATGTAACGTGTGCATTTTTATTATAGCTATTTGATTTATTTGGTCGATTCTCTTACATATAGATTTGCATGAAAAGGGAATATTTCGTTATGATTATGACAATATGGCATGCAGTTTCGAAGGAGTGATTTTTTTATAAGGGGTGATGAGTGATGGAGAATGTTGGGCATTGAGAGACTGCTTTTTCTGTTTTAAGATAGGTTTCATTTCTTATCAGCTTAGCAGTCGACTTTTAAGAGATACACATTTGTTTGTTTGTTTTTGGCTGCACCTTGTCTTCGATGTGGCAGGTGGAACCTTCCGTTCTAGTGCCCTGGTTTCTCTCTAGTTGTGGCAGGGGCTTCATTGCCCTGTGCCATTAGTTTTGCAACCAGGGATTGAACCCATGTCCCTGCGTTGGAAGGCAGACTCTTAACCACTAGACTGTCAGGGAAGTTCTGAAGGCGTGATTTCTGTTTCTAAACCTTAGTTATGTGTTCCATCATCTTGGACTTCCCTGGTGGCTCAGATGGCAGAGAATCTGCCAATAGAGCAGGAGACCTGGGTTTGATCCCTGGATCGGGGAGATCCCCTGGAGAAGGGAACCACAATCCTCTCCAGTATTCTTGCCTGGAGAATCCCAAGGACAGAGGAGCCTGGCGGGCTACAACTCCATGGAGTCGCAAAGAGATGGATACGTCATCTTGCCAGTTATATAAGCTCAGTAGGTCAGAATTAGTTTTTCTTTTCCGTAATCCTCTGTGACAGTCACTTAACCTTATTACAAGGTTAAATGATTTTTTTAGGGTCTACCTAAAATTAAGATTGTTTATCTGGACCCAACTGTATTCTGTAACTTTAAAAATCACAATTGGACAGACACCTCAGAACTGCAGGAAACAGAAACTAGTTATTCTTCAACCTCTATTTGTCCCTATCAAAGTTAACGCAAAGCCAAATTGAGAGGAGTGTGCAGTGCTCTCCTCCTCCTGTGGTGGATGGCGTGTCTAGGTGGCCTGAACCATCTTGATCCTGGAGCTGGTACTACTTGCTTGATGATGGAAATGAGTACAGAGAGGTTTTGTCCTGATTAAGTTCATAAACAAGCTCTTTGGGGGGCAGAGCTGCATCTATTCAGATAAAAGACCTTTGTTCCTGACATTTTACATAACCTTCCAGGGATGAACACTAGAGGCGCACGAAGGATTCTGGTCACAAACCTCTCTGAAAATAATCCCATTGGGCATCTTATATTAATACCTCATCCAGTGATTTCCCAGTTCTGGGCCATGACTGCTTTGTGGGTCTTGAAATAATTTACTGGGTCATCCATAGCCATTACAAAAATAGAATAGAAAATATGAGAATAAGAGTCATTTGGTGGCTCAGACAGTAAAGTGTCTGCCTGCAAAGCGGGAGACCTAGGTTCAATTCCTGGGTCGGAGAGATCCCCTGGAGAAGGAAATGGCAATCCACTCCAGCACTCTTGCCTGGAAAATCCCATGGATGGAGGAGCCTGATAGGCTACAGTCCATGGGGTTGCAAAGAGTCTGACACGACTGAGCAAGTTCACTTTCACTTTCATTTTAATGAAATAATACACGAGTGTGTGAGTAGCTGTATATATATATATCTTTTTGATATAAAAATTATATTTTTGGTCATAAACAGTTTGAAAAACTCTGCAAGTCTGACTTTGCTCAGGTGATATTTTATTAAACCTTAAAAAAAGGACAAGTCTCTCCATAAAGAAATCATGGAGTCGATTCTAAAACCATAATATGTAGCATAAATTTTACATAATAAAAAAATCTTTGACAGTTAAGGAAGGTGCCAAGTTGTAGATTGAAAGATAGTTGTTCAGTTTTTCCATCACAACCACTTTTTCCTTCAACTTTGCATCAAATTTCTCTTCTTCAAGTGAGCTGTAGGTGGAGTAGCTGGTGGCTCACTTAAGATAGTATATATGTAGAATTACCTGTTTTTGTGATCTAGAAAGCATGTTCACAGTGATGAGATGCTTAAACTAAGGGGCATGTAGGAACTGAATTTGAAGGAGAGAAGCAACAGATAGATGTTTCTCTGAAGCTTGTTTAGCTAATGGCAAATTGCTTACCATATTTAAATTGTTTTTCTTAGATGGATATTGAGATAGCATTGTATAGTTCCCAATGTAAACACCGTATTTCCTATAACTAGACGGTAAACTTTGAAGACAGACGGTCGACACACAGCACCTACTGACCTTATTGTGTTTTGAGTGTGGCAGACACTTTCTGAATGAATAAAAGTTTGTGAAAAGATTATCCCAAATAAGAGTTAATGTTCTTAGTTATAGTAGCTGTGATATGAGAAGTGATTTCTCTAAATCTATATTTGTAGTACGTGTTGCATCATTTTTGCCTTTCTGAGCACTCTCTTTCCTGACTGTATGAGCACACTAGTGATCAGTGATACACTGCAAAATTACTGTTGTAATTTCTGCACTGGCTTTATCAGCCCAGGATATCTAAGAACTCCTCAGACCTTTCGTTTGAAGATGACTGCACTGTTTTAATTTTCTGAACCCTTTTATGGCTCTGAGTTAGATATTTGAAGTGTAGCTCACTTACTGCCAAATCAGTGATGAACCTTTATCCTCTGAAGAGCTTTAATAGAGGAACCTCCCTCCCAACTTGCTTCTACTTCCTCCAGTCCCCCAACCCCCAAATATTAACTGAAGAACCATGAGCTGAAGACTGTACCTTGGTGCTTGCCAGAACACAAGCATTACTTGTTGCTTTTCAGAGCTTTCTTCCCCCTGGCTCCTGTAGGCACAAGGCCTTGCCTCCCAAACCTCTAGCCTCTGATTCTTACCTGTGCCTGAAAGGTTCAGGCCGCCTCCTCACCTCCAGAGCTTACCCTGTGTGGAATATCGCCTTTGCTGTCTGCTCTTTACCAGCCTAGCCCAGCCCAGGGTTTTAAGTTTACCTCACTTGACCTGCTTGATTGAGTGCACACCAGTAGCCTTCTTAAAACCACAAAGGGAAATGTTCTATTTTGAAAATTAATTTTGTTTTGCTTATTTTCATTTGTAGCAGACATTGTAGGAAAATAACCCCCAGAGGGCATGCATGAATGCATGGGTGGTCAGGTGCGCAGTTTAGGTGAGAATCCTGCCCACTGCATGTCAGGGAGGGCCTGGAAGGGACTGGGCAGGCTCACCTGATGGCCCTGGCTTTCCCCAAGTATGGTAAAGACCGTACCCTTGTACAAACTATTTGTTCATTATTACGCATCTGCTTCTATATTTAAAGGCCGGTGATCCTTGTACCTGGAGGATATTTTCTAGTCTTGAGTAAAATTCAGTGTTTATCCTCAGCATAAGGCCTTTGACATGCTTTAAGTCACTGTCATGGATTGGAGTAGGGCATATTAGAAATGGGAAGGTGTAAGTTAGAGGTGGTTAGGTGACTGAGTTGGGAAGGTAGAGAAGAAACTGGGAAAGGTGACCATTGAAATGAGAAAGATAATAGGAGAAGACAGCCTGGAGTGTGAGGTTGGATGGGAAGTTTTCAAATGCAGTAAAAACTACAGAGCACCTCCTTCACCATAGTGAATGGCCAGGAGCTTCCACGCTGCACACTGGTGTTTCTGTGTAAGAGGTTGTTCTTTTGGGTGGAGCTTAGGAAAAAAAAAACAAAAACTGGAAAATTCTTAAAGAGATGGGAATACTACACCACCTTAGCTGCCTCCTGCGAAATCTGTATGCAGGTCAGGAAGCAATAGCTAGAACTGGACATGGAAAAACAGACTGGTTCCAGATAGGAAAAGGAGTACATCAAGGCTTTATATTGTTACCGTGCTTATTTAACTTATATGCAGAGTACATCATGAGAAATGTTGGGCTGGAGGAAGCACAGTCTGGAATCAAGATTTCTGTGAGAAATATCAATCACCTCAGATATGCAGATGACACCACCCTTATGGCAGAAAGTGAAGAGGAACTAAAGAGCCTCTTGATGAAAGTGAAAGAGGAAAGTGAAAAAGTTGGCTTAAAGTTCAACATTCAGAAAACTAAGATCAGGGCATCCAGTCTCATCTCTTCATGGGAAATAGATGGGAAACAGTAGAAACAGTGGCTGACTTGACTTTTTTGGGCTCCAAAATCACTGCAGGTGGTGATTGCAGCCATGAAATTAAAAGACGCTTACTCCTTGGAAGAAAAGTTATGACCAACCTAGACAGCATATTAAAAAGCAGAGGCATTACTTTGCCAACAAAGGTCTGCCTAGTCAAGGCTATGGTTTTCCAGTGGTCATGTATGGATGTGAAAGTTGAACTGTGACGAAAGCCAAGCGCCAAAGAATTGATGCTTTTGAACAGTGGTGTTGGAGAAGACTCTTGAGAGTCCCTTGGACTGCAAGAAGATCCAACCAGTTCATCCTAAAAGGAGATCAGTCCTGGGTGTTCATTGGAGGGACTGATGCTAAAGCTGAAACTCCAATACTTTGGCCACCTCATGCGAAGAGCTGACTCATTGGAAAAGACCCTGATGCTGGGAAAAATTGAGGGTAGGAGGAGAAGGGGACAACAGAGGATGAGATGGATGGATGGCATCACCAACTCTATGGACACGGGTTTGGGTGGACTCCAGGAATTGGTGATGGACAGGGAGGCCTGTGTGCTGCGGTTCATGGGGTCGCAAAGAGTTGGATGCAACTCAGCGACTGAACTGAACTAAAAATCACTGCAGATGGTGACTGCAGCCATGAAATTAAAAGACGCTTGCTCCTTGGAAGAAAAGCTATGACCAACCCAGACAGCATATTAAAAAGCAGAGACATTACTTTGCCAACAAAGGTCCGTCTAGTCAAAGCTATATTTTTTCCAGTAGTCATGTGTGGATGTAAGAGTTGGACTCTAAAGAAAGCTGAGCACTGAAGAACTGATGATTTTGAACTGTGGTGTTGGAAAAGACTCTTGAAGAGTCCCTTGGACTGCAAGGAGATCCAACCAGTCCATCCTAAAGGAAATTAGTCCTGAATATTCATTGGAAGGTCTGATGCTGAACCTCAAACGCCAGTACTTTGGCCACCTGATGTGAAGAGCTGACTCATTTGAAAAGACTCTGATGATGGGAAAGATTGAAGCTGGGAGAAGAAGGATCAATAGAAGATGAGATGGTTGGATGGCATCACTGAGTCAATGGACATGAATTTGAGTAAGCTCGGGGAGTTAGTGATGGACAGGGAAGCCTGGCATGCTGCAGTCCATGGGGTTGCAAAGAGTCAGACACAACTAAGTGACTGAACTGAGCTGGAGAAAACACTGCTGCCCATCTGGGAGAAAAATATATTTAAATGTAAATGGTTTTATGACACAGGTATCATTCAAGACCTTATTCTTTGCCTTAACATTCGACTTGGCGAGTGTTTCGGGTAGATTCATATAAAGCTATTCATTTTTTATGATCATCACTATTTTATACTTCAGTGAACATCCTATTACATAAAACTTGGTAAGTTTGCCAAGAGTATTTATGCAGGTAGATCTAAAGTATGGAGTGTATAGGTCAGATACCAAGTTTACTTTAAATTTTGATCATTCCTGCCTAGCTGTCTTCTGAAAAAGCTCTATTTCACTTAGCAGTGATGAAAGTGCCCTTTATCTGTGCCATCACAATTGTCTATTTTATCAGCCTTTTTTTCGGTCTGAAAATTGACAAGTGATATTTCATCGCATTTTAGCAATACCAGGTGTAATTCTATTCTTTTTATGTTTGTTTTCCATTTCTTCTGAGAAATGCTGGTAGGTACTCTTTGTCCTTTTTCTGCTGCCCTGTTTGGTTGCTTTTCATTGATTTCTAGCAGCCCTATAAAGATGAATATTAGTACTTTGCTGTTTTTGTTTGTAATATTTCCCCCCATCTATCAACTTGCATTTTTTGAATAAAGAAGTTTTACATTTTTATATATTCAAGTATAACATGGATTGTGAGTTTTATGACTTCTGAGTATACCTCCTGAATTTTATGTCTTATTTAGAAAACTTTGCTTTTCCAAGATGATACAGATATTCACTAATGCATTTAAAAGTTTTGTTCCTTTTTTAATTGGTATTTTAATCCATCAATACTTTATTTTTAGATATGGTGTTTGAAATATTGCTTCATAACTGAGCTATCATGATGAATGCCTCTCATATAAATTATTTTTGCACTCCATTTTGTCCCATTTAATCTATATTCCCTTACAATATCAGAGTATTATAATAGTTGTAGTTTATAATGTTTTTTAATATCTTTTGAGCAAAGGCTGATTTGTAGTTTCCCTTTTTCAAAATTCTCTTACATGGTGTTTGGGAAAGTTAATGTTAATAAGCAGACATCTTATCACCACTTCCTTTTTATCTTCCTGGAAATCAACATTGTATATTAAAAAACAGCTCCTCGTGACAGAAATATATACTCTTGCTCTTGTGAATTATTTGGTTCAGAAATGTTCAGGGTAGAAAAAGCAGTAAGGGAAAAGAGTTCATTATCCTCTGTTATTGTTAGATTCTCCATTGCCAGTATATTTCTTACTTTTTCATGTGTTAAAACATTTAATTTCATACAACCTTGAGATCCTTTATCCCTTCCATTTCTGTTCTGCCTGAAATTCTGCCAGGCTTGGGTTGACTTGTTTTCCAGCCCAAAGGATCTATTAGAAGATTAAGTAAAAGAGGATTGAAAAAACAACTCAGGTTAGCCATAGCAATGGCACCCCACTCCAGTACTCTTGCCTGGAAAATCCCATGGACGGAGGAGCCTGGTGGGCTGCAGTCCATGGGGTCGCTAAGAGTCGGGCACGACTAAGCAACTTCACTTTCACTTTTCACTTTCATGCATTGGAGAAGGAAATGGCAACTCGCTCCAGTATTCTTGCCTGGAGAATCCCAGGAACAGAGAAGCCTGGTGGGCTGCCATCTATGGGGTTGCACAGAGTCGGACATGACTGAAGTGACTTAGCAGCAGCAGCCGCAGCTGCCGCAGCCACCATAGCCTAGACTTAGTGATGGTTGGTTACACTGAGGAAAAAAAAACAAACTTTGGAAATAAAGTCTGTGACTCATAGAGCATAGCAAACGGGGAGGGAGATTTAGCATGAGGGTAGGCAGTATAGTTATGTGAACCCTCAATACACAAGGTAATGAATTTTAAGTAATGCAAAAATATTAGTGAGTACCCACTCCAGTACTCTTGCCTGGAAAATCCCATGGATGGAGGAGCCTGGTGGGCTACAGTCCATGGGGTCGCTAAGAGTCGGAGACGACTGAGCGACTTCACTTTGACTTTTCACTTTCATGCATTGGAGAAGGAAATGGCAACCCACTCCAGTATTCTTGCCTGGAGAATCCCAGGAGCCTGGTGGGCTGCCATCTATGGGGTCACACAGAGTCAGACACAACTGAAGCGACTTAGTAGTAGTAGTAGTATAAATTTAGAAGCTAAGTTAAATGGAAAATTATCACATTTTTTAAAAAGAGATACTCTTCTTTCTACTATAGCAATTTGTATTATACTAGAAAATGCCTGAACCAATGAGAACGAGAAATGTACAAATGAGAACTATATGTTGTAATTAAGATATGCTGAAGTATAGTATTCTCAGTAAAAAAATAGGCTTTGAACCTAATATCCCAT
This sequence comes from Ovis aries, assembly GCF_016772045.2. Lineage (NCBI taxonomy): Eukaryota > Metazoa > Chordata > Mammalia > Artiodactyla > Bovidae > Ovis > Ovis aries. The sequence goes on from NC_056059.1 coordinate 4,953,703, forward strand.
ATTGAATGTTTTAAAGTTAGAAACTATAATCAGTTTAGAGTCAAGCTCTGATCTTTTGACTTAGTTTGCATCTGTGTCATGTTGAAAATAGCTTTGCTTAGTTTTTGTGAAGGTTTCAGTTGAGACTGTGTCCTCTAGTGATGCTGACGGAGAATTGGGTAGTGGTTTAAATACATGTGTGTGTCCGCATGCGTGCACACACGCGCAGAAGCATTTTACTTTCTATCCCAAACATTCGGATCCTGTTGTCGTCCTATGTTCTCTTTATCTGTTACTTTCTAGGAATTTGTACTATAAGAAAGCTATTTCCTGTAGAAGAACGGGTATTACATTTTAGAGAGGGCAACTTTTAGATGGGACTGGAGTTGATCCATTGTTGTGTATGTCTGTTTCTGCTTTAGGAATCTACTCATTTCTCTTTGGATGTCACATAAAGTTCAATGCGCGATTACCAATTTATCTAGGCATGATTCCTAGCAAACAGGTTGTCCACCAGAGAAGGCAGTATAGCTGCTGTGATTTCTTACATATGAGTTACACACACGAGGACACCTGCAGAAAGTTCTGTTTCACAGTTACTGTGATGCGTCGAACAGCTGTGTCTTCCTGAATAAAGCTGAAGATGTCTGTTAGCTGGACAGTTTCTGAAGGACGTGGTTGCTGTCTCCAGATACTCAAAGAGCTTCATCTGGAAGAGAGAATAACTTGTTCTGTATGGCGCTAGCATAGTTGTAATAAGTAGTGGCTATACAGAGGCAGAGCTTTTAAATTATGGGTCAAACCAGCAAGCCTGAAAAGTCACATGTTCAACGCCATGTTTGCTAGAGGCATCCTTGATTAAGAAATATGTGGGGGGGAAGTACCTCGAGTGGGAACCTTAAATTGCTACTCTCCAAGGAAGACTTCATCTGCAAGCCTGGGATCATTTCCTCTTTTCACAAATTCCCTTTGCCTTAATCAGGGTAGGTTGTTGGCCCTTTGTGTCTGCAGGTTCCACATTGATGGATTGAATCAAACTGCAATGGAAAGTCTTTGGGAAAAAATTCCAAAGTTTCCAAACAATAGAACTTGAATTTGCTGTGCACTGGCAACTATTTACACTGTGTTGGTATTAGGTATTGCAAATAATCTAGTGGTGGTGGGTTAGTCTCTGAGTTGTGTCCAACTTTTGAGACCCCGTGGACTGTAGCTTGCCAGGCCTCTCTGTCCATGGGATTCTCCAGGCAAGAATACTGGAGCGGGTTGCCGTTTCCTGCTTCAGTGGATCTTCCTGACCCAGGGACCAAACCCAGGTCTCCTGCATTACAGGTGGCTTCTTTACCAGCTGAGCCACCAGAGAAGCCCACAGGCAATCCAGAGATGATTTTAAATGTGTGAGAGGACCTGCATAGTTTGTATGCAAATCCTGTGCTGTTTTGTCTAAGGGACCTGCGTATCCGCAGACTTTGGTGTCCTCTTGGGTCCTGGCGCCAGTCCCCTGCAGGTCCGGAGGGAGGGATGTACCATGGACTGTGGGCACCTCCGTAGCTGGTGCCTTGGGCTTATGGCTTTGTACTAATAAGTTGTGGCTTTCCAGCAATGAAAAGGCTGGGCTTGGCTCTTCGAGGCTGTCCTATAGGAACATCACCTGAATTTTATATCTAAACTTCTCTGTGTGAAATGAGTTACCTTTTCCTATACTAAGAGACTGATTTCTTCAATATTTCTTCAGGTTCTACTCATATTTGTGAGGAGCAACTCTTTTAAGGAAGTCAGTTGTTAAGTCTTAGAGTAAAAATTTAATCCACAGACATTATAAATAGCCGGATGACATAGGTTTTATGTAGCCTTAGGTTTGTTATGTGACCCAGTGGAACAGCAATATATTTACGATATGCAGACTTCAGTAATGAGATTTTTTAAAGAATAGTTTTTACACATATACCCCTGGAATATTTTTCCAGTTTTGTTTTATCTCTGGTTGTTTTCTCTGAATTTGTCATAGTTTTCTTGCTTTGCACATGACTGAAAGAAATGTCATTTCCAGTCATATTGTTAATTCTGGAGCAGTATATATCACTTACAGTGAAAGTTACCATTTTAAAAATTGAATGGGCCTGATAAAAATGTTAATCTGCTCTCCTGAAATCAATGTTTGGTTTGAGTGGCTAGAAATGTGATAATTTGTTAACTGTTTTATAAAATCATGTTATAAAGTTTCTGAAGCACTTTGAGACATTTTATCCAGTGTTATGAATAGTGCAACACATTTTCTTATGTACTTTCTACATCTGCAGCAGTAATCAGACATGGGGCATAAAAGATAAATTTCATCTTACTACTTCATGGAGTAGTTCATTTGTTACATCATCAGATTGGTTTCTCAGTGACCTGGCATTTAAAAGGAGGATGTTCTGTAACTCAGGGATAATGTGATTAATAAGTTGGTGGAAAGTTTGGCACCCTGTTAGATGAAAAATTGAAGGGTAAGACACCTTTTAAAAAGTATAATTTTCTTTGGTAATTGTAAATGTTTCTTGGAGACTTCTATCAACAACTTATAGGCATTTCACTATGGCCTCAGTTAAGTGAGACTGAATGCTGAGACTTTCATAAGTTATGCCATCACAGCTTTGTGGTGTTGGGTGCTGGAATTTTTTAACAGAGAGTTTATTCACCAGGCTCTGCACTGACAGCTTACTACTTGAAACATGCTGTTGAGCTGAGGCCAGTATCTAGCCGTCGAGGCTCTGGTTCACATAGATCCAAGGCATCATGCTGTCCCCAGTTCTTTCATCATCAAGCAACTAAATTATATCCACAGGTTGTTTTGTCCTTGATTTAGAGAAAGAGAAAGAAAGGGTTGGTGTGGAACATATTTTTAGAAGATTAAATCAACCCTGCTTTCCAGTGGGGATGCTCTAAAAGTGAAAGTTTCCTTCTCTTTACAATGACATTATCTACTTATTGTAGAAAAATTAGAACATCAGAGAAAGGTCTGAAGAGGATAGGAAAAATTCTGTCAAATACCACTGTCCACTTTACTATGAAAACCCTCAGAAGTGTTTTGTAAAGCATCTTCCTAGACCCTGTTCTCCGTGAGTATGTAGGTGCCATAAATAGTGTTCTGTTAGATAATGCTTTGCATTGTGCTTTCGACAACTCAAAATATGTTATGGAAGCTTTTCCGTATCAAAGAAAAAGTATTTATGTAATAATCACTAGAATTTAGTTAACTAGGTTTATGTCTATCAGTGGACATTTATGAGTTTTCCTTTTTAAACAAGTGTAAAAATTGTCATATATATATTTATAAAGGAAATTGATTTGTCAAAAGGTATACACACATTTATCATTTTGTAAGTAGAGCCACACTGCACTCAGAAAATGTACATTCGCATCTACCAGATGTGAGATTACTTGGTCTTACCCTTTAGTCAACACCAAATAATGTCTGTTTTCTTCACTTTTGCCAGTCTGATAGACCACAGGTCGTATTTGGTTTTAAATTTTTCATTCTCTAACTGCATTCATGGCTTGAAATACTGATACTGTATGTACTATGATATCCCCAAGTTTTATACCCATTGTAATGCAGACGTGAGATATTCAGCTGCCTGTTGACATCTCTTAATAGTCATCTGAAGGTGTCCAAAATCACACCCCTTATCTTTTACCCAAGCTTGTTCCTTTCTTACTGTTTCATATATTAGTTCATAGAAGTTCATATATAGTTCATATAAGTTATATTAGTTTCATATAAAGTGGACAGTGGTATTTGACAGAATACTACCATTGCTCAGGTCACAATTTTGGAAGCTGGCTTGCTTTCTTCTTTCTGTGTCTTATGTTCCATATCCAAGTCCCTCTGAAAGCCTGCTTGCCTTCATAATATATCCCCCTACTTCTCTTCAGGTTAGTGGCTACCCCCCTGGTGTAGGTCTTCAGCACCTCTTGCTCACTTTATTGCTATTGCTTCTCTAGTGTCTCTGCTTTTCCTTGTCTCCCTTGCACCATCTTCTCAGCTCAGCCACCTTATTAGCATTCTAAATGCCAAGTGAATCATACCTCTTACCTGCTGAAAATACATTATAGACATTTTGTGTCTCTCTCAGTGAAAGACAAAATTCCTTCAGGGGACTCACCATCCTCCAGGATTTATCTCTCCTCTGGATGCTTCTCCCGTTTGTCTGACCTCATCTCCTCATTTCTGCGTGTCGCCCTCTCAGCTCCCGTCACACTCGCCTCCATTGGTTTCCTGCCTGGAGCACCTCGGTGACCTGGCCCAGCTCCCCCACTCCATCAGACCGCTGACATGCCATCCTCTCAGCAAGAATCCCCATGGCCACTGCTTAAAACAGCTGCCCCGTGCTCTGAGGCCTCTGGCGTCCTCCTGCCGTGCTCTGGCTTTCTCTGTAGCGTGTGTCTGGTATTTCGTCACTTGTTAGTTGCCTCTCTGCTAGCATAAGAGCCCAGTGAGTGCGGGGACATTTGCTTTTCTTTGCACAACTGTATCCACAGACTATAAAACAAGACTGACATGAAGTGCATGTCATAGACTTGGCACAAAATAAATAATGAAAGAAGTGTGAAGAGTGCTATTTGGAGGAGAGTCCTTTTGCCCTTTTGGAGGGAGTTTTTATGTTTTCTTTTTAATTTGTTATAACCCTTTATATTAGCAATTTAAAACTTTGGGTTTATGTTGCAGATTTTTCTTTGTCCCAAATATTTTTGCTTTGCAGTTCTAAATTTAATTCTTTCTCTCATCTGAATACCTGGATTTCTGCCATCCTTAGAAAGTCTTTCCTTAAGCAAAAATTATTTAAATATTCACTGTTTTCTTCTAGTATCTTATCCTTCAGATTTGAGAAAACATCTGAGTTGAAATGGGATTTGTCTCTTGTAACGGGTGGGGAATAGGCACAACTTAATTTTTTCTGAATGTCTCAATTGTCTTACAACCATTCACTGAACAATCCAGTTGTTCAGTTGCTAAGTCATGTCTGACTCTGTGACCCCGTGGACTGTAGTCTGCCGGGCTCCTCTGAACATGAGGTTTTCCAGGCAAGAATACTGAAGTGGTTTGCCATTTCCTTTTCCAGAACAATCCAGTATTCTTACACAAATTTGAAATGTCATATTTTCCTATACTAAATGTTCCTATATCTTATATTGTGAAACTCCTTGTTCTATTTTGTTGACGTATTTATTTATTCCTCTCATTTAAATATCGTTATTACTAGTACATTTGAACACCTGTAGTTTATGCTGAGTTTTAAATATTTGTTCCTCCCATGCTTTATGTGTATTTTTCACAGTCAAAAAAGCACGTCTCTTTTTCACTAACATTATGTTAATAGGTAATATTTAAATCTTTAATATTATAATGTCCATTAGATTAAGAAAATGTATAAATAGATAGGCTGTAAATAAAGTGACTTCTCTTTAAATTATACCCTTTATTTCTATATCTCAGGTACCATGACACAGCCCATCAATTGTATGCTTTACTTTAACAAGAGACTATAGTTCAGTTTTTTATATATTAGCACTTATGAGCATTGTTATCTTGCCATCATCCATGGTAGAATGTATTTTTCTTTATGAGTCTGTAACAAATGGGTGAACACTGATGCGTAGTAGGAAACAGGGGAGGTGACAAGCTGGTTTTACTGTTCCGTTTTTTACCTAGCAGGAGGTTTTCTGTTGCTTGTTGCTCACACACGTATTCTTGTCTGTCACGTAATTCGTGGTGCTTACCACATGGATGCTGCTCGACATTTGGCGCACTACTGCAACTTTCCGAACCTTAGTTTCCTCATCTATAATATGGGGACCCTAATAGCATTTTATTTATCAAATTGCTGTTAGATTTAAGTGAAATAAATTCATGTAAAGTGTTTAGCGTAACATTTGACTCAATAAAAATAATGTATTTTACCTGCTGTTAATTATAACATGAATAAATGCTCTAATTTAATTCAGGGGAAAAGCAGCTCTTAGGACTGAAAATTATTTGAAGTTAGTCAGTGAAGTTGAGAGAAAGGATGGAAACAGCCTCCCTCACACCAGTTTCCTTTGTGTTGAAAATACTGGGCCAGCATAAAGTCTGTCCAGTGGTAAAGGAAGTTTGGGCTTTAGAGAAATCACATATCATTTCACTCTGCAAAGTAGATCTTGAGAAAGCTCATTGTGTATTTAGATTAGCCTTTGAGATTATATGGAGAAGGCAATGGCAACAATTTCTTTTACTGCTTATCAAGTGTATAATTAATATGAGAAGTTTAAAAATACAGTTGTTTTTCTCCCGTGAACATAGCCTATTTGTGTTTCTGATTTTATGGAAGAATGTTCCAAGAAGAAACAGGATATTGTCTGCCTTCCTCTCTCTTCTGGTTCCCATCGTGAATCCAAGCTCTGGTTACTGTAATGACTGGTCAATTCTAGAGCCTCCTGACTCAGGATGTCTTCCTTCTGCAGACCCACTCGGAGGAGAGGCCGTTCCAGTGTGAAGAGTGTAAAGCTCTCTTCCGGACTCCATTTTCTTTGCAGAGACACCTGCTTATACATAACAGTAAGTCACAATCCTGGCAGATGAAGACCAAAGGAACCTATTAAAATGTAGACATCACAGAAGCAGAACTATAAAGTAGTTATGTTATCTACTTTTGAACTTAAAAAAAAAAATGGATTACTGCCTTTCACCTTTTCTTCCTCTGGTCTAGCTTTATTTTTGCAAGCTAAGATTAATCGTTTTATGAGGCATATCACTTTATATCATTTTTCCCACTCTTTAAAGCTTGTGTATAAAAACATGTCATGGTCAATAAAACGTCTTTGAAATTTGCTCTGAAACAGACACTTATGTTCCTTTTTAAATGTCATTATTAAGAGACTCTTTAAAACATGCAGATACCTGGCGTGATTTTATTAGTTCACAGGCTTTTACAGTGGGAAAGAATTAGAGTAAACGTCTAATTTAAGCTCTTCGTTTGAGGGGAGTGGAGGAAATTGAGGCTCAGGGAAGCACGGTGACACACTCAGGGTCGCACAGGATGCTGGCGGAGCGGGTGCAGCATGCAAGCCCCGGTCAGTCTGCTCTGATCTCTCATTTCTTTTGGCAAGGGCATTTTTTTGAGAGGAAGTGAGAATTACGTTATTTACATATATACCGTGAAAGTGTGTCTAGCAGTTACACTGAGAGCTGATTTTAGAATACCACACTGTAAAGAAAATGTAATTGCAAAATGAACTTTTAAAGTGAGTTGTGTTCAGATGTTAAAGTAACCAGAGATGTGTATCTGCTTTGCTATATATAAAGTTAAATAAAAATGGTATAACTTATCTAATACTTACATGTCTTGCTTTTGATTTGAGTTGTTTAATCAGTAGAACGTCCACTAACATGTAGTTTCTACTGCTGATTAAATTTTTAATATTTCTGAGGAAAGCAAAACAATCAATCTTGACATTTTATTGTACAGATAAGATATTATCTTGGAAGAAATTTTCTCTGGTCAAGTCAAAGTATCTAAACTGTGAAATAAGAAGACCCTGAAGTCTCTGTATTCATGAAGTGGGACAGTTGTGATGGACTGCATCTCCCCCACGGAAAAGGCAGTGCTGTGACTTCCTGTCATTCTGTAGTCAGCTCACAGCTCTGGAGAAGTTGTCAGCACCACTCTCCATTTTCCTTACAAAGAACAGCTATGCATTTAAGAAGTGAATTTTGTCGTTAACAGCAGGAATTTCCATCTCATTTCACTGCCATTTGATTGAGAGAAAACCTGTTATGAGCTGAAGGGATTTTAGAATAGGGATTCAGACAAGGGAGTCTCATTTATATTGTTGAGACTTTCATGGCTGATCTTGGTCTGATGCTCAGGAAATTTTTTTTTTTTGATGGATGAAATTTTTTGTAGCAGCAAGGAGCTGTTAACTGAAGTGGATCTTTTTGATTTCAGCTTTTTAGTTCTCACCCACTTGAGAGTCAGATGAAGTGACTGAGTGTAGACGGTGCTTGTGCACTCTGTATCTCACATGCTGCCCATCTGCTGGTCCATGCATCAGTCAGGGGCTTTATGAAGCCACATCAAGACATTTAGCCAGGAAGGTCACCTTGGGTAATGGGTGAGCAAATGTGTCCTTTGAGGTAAACATCACTTAAGGCTAGTGAGCTGAAAGGGTGGGAAAACCAAAAGTGGCTAAAATAGAGAGGACAAAAGACTAGATCTTGTCTTATCCAATATAAAATTTACAGCCCATTTAACTTCAAAATATGAGATTTGTTTTAGAAACTTACATCACACTGTGGCTCCAAATATGAAGGATAAGTTATCATAATTATTTTGGAAATTATTGTTATTTCCTAATACACTGAAGACCAAAAGGCAGGTTGCTAGCTTGCTTCTTGGTTTTAAGATAGGGAAAATTCCTGATAAATTTAAGGTAAAGAAATCTGATAAAATCAGATAAAATCTCACGTGAGGATTTCAAAGTTTTGATAAACTTTAAAAAATCAGGAATTAAAATATGAAAGCAAAAAGGTATGCACTACCTTGGTATAGCTTGATGAGATTTTTGTATAGGAACCAGTATTTTGATTCACTTAATGCTTTAAGGGAAATACTTTGATAAGAGCAGTCCTGGAGTAGTTTTATCCAGTGCCTTGGTATTGTTAACTTTTAGAGTCTTATGTCAGTTGTCCTTTCACTCTCACTGGTTAAACATTTCACACAAATAAAATTTTAAATCATGAAAGACACATGAAGAGAAACGAGATGACGGTAGTAACTCCCTGCAACAAAAATGCAGAAAGGCAAGATACAGACACACCTCTCAGAGTCTGCTCAGCTCACGCACAGTTTGGTGTGACTATTTCAGGTATCAAATTCAACAACTCAACAGCTTCCTTAAAGACTGAGACTTTCAAGAGCTGAACTTCTGTTTGCAAAGATGAAGGGGAAGTTATTTGCTTTTTCCTTCTTATTTTCTTTCTTCTTGTCCTCCCTCAAATTGATGTGAAGAGATAATGGGGTCTTCAAATTTCTAAATATATGCTAGTTAAAATGGAGGGGAAGGTAAAGGATCTTGGTTGAAATTGAAGTGATCTCATATTTAGGTAAAGAAATTTATCAGCATATTTTGTCTTATAATGGATATTATTTGTGAATTTGGGCTATTATAATTGGTCTCTAAAAACGGAGAATATATGCAAACACTAATCTGTCTTTATACAGGTTACATATGTTTTCTGACTTTTTGGGAGAGAGCACTATCTTCTAATTGGGCACATGGATCAGTTAAAATGTATTTAAAATGGACTTTAGACATAGCTTGATATGAAAGTTTAAAAAGTCCTGCCGTCTCCCTAAACATAGCTTTGGGAGTACTTGCCTGCAAGGGGAGGCTGTTTAATGCGAAAGTGAGAACCCTCCCAGGCACCCAGGGCTCTGGGTTGGAAAGGGTGGTTTCCTCTCTGATATCCCTGCCTCCATACAGGTGCCTCTCTGAGATGTAGCCCCCAGATGAACACCTAGACGTGGAAGCCCTTCCCCAGCAGTGAACCAAGGACAGCTAGTGGGCTGAGGGAGAAAGGGGAGATGCAGCCTGCTCCTGTCCCGGGGTGTAGGACCCACTCTGACCTCCTCCTTCGGGGACTTCATACCAGCTTCCTGTCCAAGAGCCAGCTCTTCCCTGCCTCTGACGGCCAGAGGGAGAGTGGTGATGGGAGGGGACTTCAGGAGGGCCTGCCAGGCAACTCACTGCTGAACACAAGTGCCTGTGCCCCTCACACTCAAGCCCGTTCCCTAGAAATACTGCCGTTAAAATTCTTAGAATCTTTACAAAATTAGCGAATTTAGCCCCTACATTTTCCAGTTAAAGGCACTGAGAATCCAGTTAAAGGTTAAAGGACTCCCCCTGCCCCCCACCTAATTGACAGCAGGGGATAGCAAATGTGGAAGTGAAAAAGTTGCTGGAGGAATGACCTTTTATGATTACGATGAATTGTTAGAGCTGCAAAGCTCTGGTTTTGGAGAAAACAGCACTAAAGCCGGTAGACGTGAAGGGGTGTTAACAGTACCCTGTTGTTGCATCTGGTTCTGTAATTTGATTTTTCATTTCTAAGGTGAGAGGACATTCAAGTGTCATCACTGTGATGCTACCTTTAAAAGAAAGGACACCTTGAATGTTCATGTCCAGGTGGTCCACGAAAGACACAAGAAGTACAGATGTGAGCTGTGTAATAAGGCATTTGTTACACCTTCAGTACTTAGAAGTCATAAAAAAGTAAGTAGAAACCTGTGACTTTGAAAGGGTTATGTATTTTAACTGTACAGGTGTATGTGTTAATTATAATCAATTTTATATTAATCTATCAACATATTTACCCGGAACGACAAGGAACCCATGATTGATACTAACTCTTGAGCATATGTCTGTTTTCTTCATTTTATCAGAAGAGAATATGTTTGAAAGCAAACATAGATTTAGGTACGGTTCTGTGCAGTCCCAAGCTATGCTGATAGTGACACAGACTGCTACTGAGTGAGCTTTTACTCACTTCTAGACATTTTTTGATTAACGTAGGTTTCTTTTTTTAAAGCTATTGAGTAGGACTTTAAATAGCTTTAGTTTTAAAGGCTAGTTCAGATACTTATTGACAGATTATTAGACTGAGCTCTTCTAGGATTGGAGTGGTCCTTCTACGTCTTGCATCCCTAGGACCTAGGGAAGTTCCTGGTACAGAGCAGGGACGTGAGAAGTATTTGCTCAAAGCAAGTAAAAGGATGTTCATACTGATGGTGATTTGGAGATTATCATAGTTGTGTTATCCTAATTACCTCCAGCACATCAACAGGTTGTTTCTACTTGTTGATTAAATGCATTTTAAGTAAATTTTTAAAACAGCAAAATTGATACTATGGTTAATGAAGCTGAAGGTCTTAGTGTTGACTTTAGAAATGACTGTGACACGTGGTAGTTTTATGTTGCTCAGTGTGTCCTGCTGAATGAAGGCTGAAGTAACTTCTGCCATTATAACTCTTATTTTGGTACCTATCCCTAACACAGCTGTTTCAAAAGGACTGAATTGAGTAACTTACTTTTCTTGCATCTTTAATGCTCAGTAATAATGATACTGTCTTCTCTTTTCAAAACTCAGAATAATGTTTTAACTTCCATTGATTGGATTACTTTTTCATGAATTTATTAACCTTTTGTTGTGTTTTAATCAATGAGAGAAAAGGTAATGAGTTTTCAAGAAAGATATAGTTGTTTCTCTGCAATAACAGATTGTCATAGAATATATTTACTAGTGCATTGTTCATTTTCGACTCCTGTATTTACCCAAATATTGTTCTCATATAGATTTGTTTTCATGCTTTCTTATCCATATTTAAGATTTTTAGTGTTATACTTTCAGTATCTTTTAATACCATCCAATCAAATTCTGCACCTAATAGTACATATTTTTGAATTAAGCTCAAAGGAACATTTTAATTCTTTTCATTACTATTGCCTTAATGTCTTTTAATTTGAAACTTATACCAGTGAAGTACACATAACTTGAGTTATGAGTAAGGGAACAATGAAATACTTATGTGACAGCAAGAGAGATCCTGTGGATTTTATAAAGATATTACAAATTACTTGGTAGTTGCCTGTTTGGAATAATCCAGTGTTGAAATAACTATATTTTATAGCTGTATAAAATTTCTAAACAGTGTTACATTAATCAGAAAGAATGGCCGTATTTTGTCCCTTCTGTCAGGGACTAAGAAGAACACAGGTCTGTTATACGTTAAAATGTTACACTATTTCTTTAAACTGAACCATAATGCGGAACATGGGAGTAACAGTTCTTGCTGAGGTGTAGAGAATGTAGACCTGTTTTGTACAAGAACTTGTAGGGAAAATGGAAAGTTAAGTGCCTGCCAAATGTGGATTCAAGGAGCCCTCTGTTGTAGCCAGTATCATTGGCTATTATGGCTGTCGATTAGACTGTATTCCTCAAACTTGTGAATAATACAAATCTTTTTCAATGGAGAAAACCTAAAGGACACTGAAGTTGATGAAGATATTTCATTTATAACTCTTTTAAAATTACAAATATGATAGTTTATATCCAAATACAGATTATAATTCAAATATGAGAATTTATAAAGTAAATATCAACCAGTAAGTTTATGAAACTGATTATATTAAGATTAACAATCAATTTGGGGCTTCCCTGGTGGCTAAGTGGTAAGGAACCCACCTGCTAGTGCAGGAGAGGCAGGTTTGATCCCTGGGTCTGGAAGATCCCCTGGAGGAGGAAATGGTGCCCCACTCCAGTATTCTTGCCTGGAAAATCTCATGGATGGAGAAGTCTGGTAGGCTGCAGTCCATGGTGTCACCAAAGAGTCGGATACAACTTAGTAGCTCAACAATAGCAACAATAGTCATTTTAATATGGAAGATGAGAATGTTTGGCTAGGTTTGTGATTCTTCTTCAGGTTTACCAAGTTATGACATAAATGCTCCACCCCTTTTTCTGTATTCCAGCCAGCCTGTCTTTCCCTTCTGGGGACACATCATTTTAAAAAAGTTTTCCTGTTCTTTTTACTTTTTCTTGTTGTTATTGTTTAGTTGCTAAATCACGTCTGACTCTTTGCAACCTCATGGCAATTCAAATAATGATACTTCTAATAATTTGCATAAATGCAAATGCTTCCAGACACAGGTCCTGGAAGTTCTGTTTTGTCATTGTGGTGGTAACCCAGATGATCCACGATACGCTGTTATTAACGTGTCACTGAGATTTAAAAAAATCTGCAAATGATTTGAGAGAATGTACCGGTATCTGAAGTGATTGCCTCCTCCTCTCTTCTTTTCCCTTCTCCTAAGTTTGAAAAAAGCAATGAAACTTGAAGAGTAGCTCTGACCCCTCATTTATTGACATGCCCTATTTTGATATTGGTAGAAACACTGGTCACCTGATGAGATCGTGAGACAAGTTTTAAACATTCCATCTGCATCTTCTTTTGGGAGAGGTCACTCTTTTTTTTTTTTTCTTTCTTTGCACTCTCACATTTTATCAAAACTGGCTTTTGATGATACTCATTCACCTTTTCTTGTGTGGTAGTTTTATGCTCAGATAAAAGATATGTTGAAGGCAACAGTGATCTTTGAGATTCAGTGTTGATTTAACGCTTGCTGATTTTCAAGATGAAATCAGATTTATTCTTTTTCTTTGCTTTGTAGTAAAATCAATTCAGTCGAACAAATATGATGCAAGTAACAGAGTACTTTATTGAGATTAATTCTGTCCTCAAGCGTTAAGTGCACACAAAGAAAGTGAAAAATGCTTCTAAGGAAGTGTTTCTTGGCACAGTCAAGGGCAGCTATAGCCCCACTTAGATTATGTGGTTTTGCTAGCATACACTAGTTTTGTATAACTTAATCATTTTTAGATGGGGGCTCCATAAAGGCTTAAAATGTAAACTGCAGAATTATTTTCAAATTTACACTAATGCATGATTCTAAGAGGTTTTTTGGAACCAGTGGGAATACCCATGATAAATTGTTTAAAATCTCATTGTGATATTAAATCATTTTAAAGAAATGTAATCCTGGGAAAAAAGGATTTACTGTTGTCAGAAGCACTTAATCATTTTTACCTAATTCTTTACATTTATCCTCAACCCTTTTTATTTCTTTTTGTTTAGACGCATACAGGAGAAAAGGAGAAAATCTGTCCATATTGTGGCCAGAAATTTGCCAGCAGTGGTACACTGAGAGTTCACATCCGTAGCCACACAGGTATGTGGGTTGTAATTGGCAATAAAGACGACACAGAGAAATCAATTCCTCTAGGATAAAGAATTTATAATTTTACAAAGTGGCTCCAAGTTTAAGAATTAATCTTGACTGTTTTCTGTCTTATAAAGTTTTGTAACATCTTGGTTCTTACTCTAGAAAAATTTTGAATAAGTATCCTTTCCCAAACTAAGTTAAATATCTAAAGTGGAAACTTTTTAATGTTTGTTTGTGATATAACTGATTTACTTTATATACTAGGCTAATGGATGGAATAGGGAATAGCAGTTTCATAGAAGGCTGAGGGCCTCCTCTTAAAACTCTTCCTATAACTTGCATTAGATATGCCCTTTTAAAATGTTAGACGTCCTTGGAATGTGGTTTGAATGCTGTAGGATTTTGTTGAACACAAGGGTGATGTGACCACAGTATCTGTTATGCCATGAATTGCTTCCTAAAGACTTTCTTCATTTCTTACGACTTCCTATGTAATTTCTCCCCTTAAAGAGGGCTGTGCCCTACTGAAGAGTGAGGGAACATCTGAATACTCTTGAAAGAATTTTGTTTGGATTTTGTCTGTCATGTAGTGAAGTACTTGAGAAGACTTGAAAGAATGCTGTTAATTTTGATAGCCATATGTCACAGCTATATGTGACTCTTAAGGGGTCCTTAGTAGCTAGAATGTGTTTGGTAAACTGTGTAACCAGATTACATTGCTAAAGCTTTTTATTCAAGGGCCATAGTATTTGACTTTATCATTGTATCCCCAGCACCTAACTTAGTGTTTAGCACAGTAACTGTGTGGTGAATGAGAAAAAGTTAGTTTAGGCAGGTTAAACCGCTAGACCATTCAGGTATGACCTAAATCAAATCCCTTATGATTAAACAGTAGAAGTGAGAAATAGATTTAAGGGACTAGATCTGATAGATAGAGTGCCTGATGAACTATGGAATGAGGTTCGTCACATTGTACAGGAGACAGGGATCAAGACCATCCCCATGGAAAAGAAATGCACAAAAGCAAAATGGCTGTCTGAGGAGGCCTTACAAATAGCTGTGAAAAGAAGAGAGGCGAAAAACAACGGAGAAAAGGAAAGATATAAGCATCTGAATGCAGAGTTCCAAAGAAGAGCAAGAAGAAATAAGAAAGCCTTCTTCGGTGATCAATGCAAAGAAATAGAGGAAAAGAATAGAATGGGAAAGACTAGAGATCTCTTCAAGAAAATTAGAGATACCAAGGGAACATTTCATGCAAAGATGGGCTTGATAAAGAATAGAAATGGTATGGACCTAACAGAAGCAGAAGACATTAAGAAGAGGTGGCAAGAATACACAGAAGAACTGTACAAAAAAGATCTTCATGACACAGATAATCATGATGATGTGATCACTAATCTAGAGCCAGACATCTTGGAATGTGAAGTCAACTGGGCCTTAGAAAGCAGCACTATGAACAGAGATAGTGGAGGTGATGGAATTCCAGTTGAGCTGTTTCAAACCCTGAAAGATGATGCTGTGAAAGTGCTGCACTCAATATGCCAGCAAATTTGGAAAACTCAGCAGTGGCCACAGGACTGGAAAAGGTCAGTTTTCATTCCAATTCCAAAGAAAGGCAATGCCAAAGAATGCTCAAACTACTGCACAATTGCACTCATCTCACATACTAGTAAAGTAATGCTCAAAATTCTCCAAGCCAGGCTTCAGCAATACGTGAACTGTGAACTCCCTGATGTTCAAGCTGGTTTTAGAAAAGCAGAGGAACCAGAGATCAAATTGCCAACATCCTCTGGATCATGGAAAAAGCAAGAGAGTTCCAGAAAAACATCTGTTTCTGCTTTATTGACTATGCCAAAGCCTTTGACTGTGTGGATCACAATAAAGTGTGGAACATTCTGAGAGAGATGGGAATACCAGACGACCTGACCTGCCTCTTGAGAAATCTATATGCAGGTCAGGAAGCAACAGTTAGAACTGGACATGGAACAACAGACTGGTTCCAAATAGGAAAAGGAGTATGTCAAGGCTGTGTATTGTCACCCTGCTTATTTAACTTATATGCAGAGTACATCATGAGAAACGCTGCACTGGAAGAAACACAAGCTGGAATCAAGATTGCTGGGAGAAATATCAATCACCTCAGATATGCAGATGACACCACCCTTAAGGCAGAAAGTGAAGAGGAACTAAAAAGCCTCTTGATGAAAGTGAAAGAGGAGAGTAAAAAAGTTGGCTTAAAGCTCAACATTCAGAAAACGAAGATCATGGCATCCGGTCCCATCACTTCATGGGAAATAGATGGGGAAACAGTGGAAACAGTGTCAGACTTTATTTTTGGGGGCTCCCAAATCACTGCAGATGTTGACTGCAGCCATGAAATTAAAAGACGCTTACTCCTTGGAAGAAAAGTTATGACCAAGCTAGATAGCATATTCAAAAGCAGAGACATTACTTTGCCGACTAAGGTCCGTCTAGTCAAGGCTATGGTTTTTCCAGTGGTCATGTATGGATGTGAGAATTGGACTGTGAAGAAGGCTGAGCACTGAAGAATTGATGCTTTTGAACTGTGGTGTTGGAGAAGACTCTTGCGAGTCCCTTGGACTGCAAGGAGATCCAACCAGTCCATTCTGAAGGAGACCGACCCTGGGATTTCTTTGGAAGGAATGATGCTAAAGCTGAAACTCCAGTACTTTGGCCACCTCATACGAAGAGTTGACTCACTGGAAAAGACTCTGATGCTGAGAGGAATTGGGGGCAGGAGGAGAAGGGGACAACTGAGGATGAGATGGCTGGATGGCATCACGAACTTGATGGACGTGAGTCTGAGTGAATTCCGGGAGATGGTTATAGACAGTGAGGCTTGGTGTGCTGTGATTCATGGGGTCGCAAAGAGTCGGACACGACTGAGCAACTGAACTGATCTGAACTGAGGCAGGTGAAAGAATCATTATGGTGACTATTATACATAGAGTGAGAACAAAGGACAGCCGTGAAGCATGATTTCTTATGTTGTGGCATAATTTCTAATAATCTGGCTAAAGCTGAAAGACCTATGTCAGCTTAGTAGTTGTCATCTTTGAATAGCCTCTTAAATACCTTTAAATGAAATATGTGAAGAGATGAAGTATTATATGTGATGACTGTGGAGTAATGGGTGGCCTAAAGAAGAAAAAGAGGTCTTCTTGCTTAGAAGTACCTAGAGAAAGTGAGGTTTTCAGGACAGCGTCCAGGGGAAGAATAGAACAGAAAGCAGAGTAGGGAGAAGCAAAAAGGAAAGGGCAGCAGAGAACCATGTTGAGGACAGGTGGACTTAAAATAGTGCCTGCGACTGTTAGCACCATGTCCTGGTTGTGCAGAAGAGGCAGGTGGATGATGGACAGCGAGCAGAGAGTGCTGCTAAGCGCCGAGCCCGCCTCTGTAGCCTGGCAGTGTGGTCTTTGATGTCACCGAGCGCCATTCTCTTCTGTGCATTGGAGGCCATGTGGGGTTGCGGTAGAGACAGGGAAGGGGAAGAGGGAGACCAGCCTTCCGTTAGGAATCAGTAATGCTTGGAACTGCGGCTTTGCGCCACCATCCTGAAAATGTAACTTACAGTTGCCTTGGCAGATTTTATGTCTGTCTGTGTGTGCTTGTGTATATATTGATAATTTGTGTGTGGAAGGAGGATGAGCAGGAAATGGGGAAAGTGTGTCATTTCTTCATATCATAGTAGTAAGTTTATAATAATGCCCTAAGCCGTTACCGTCTAATCGAATTACTGTTGGTATAGTATGTTTTTATTTTTCTAATATTTTATTTGTTTATTTGTGCTGGGTCTCAGTTGTGGCATACAGAGTCTTTAGTTACGGCGTGTGGGATCTCTTTCTCTGACCCAGGATGGAACCCGGACCCCTGCGTTGGGAGGGCAGAGTCTTAGCCACTGGGCCAGCAGGAAAGTCCCAAGTGTATTTTTTTTTAAAATAACTTTATTGATTTCTGGCTGTGTGGGTCTTTATTGCTGTGTGGGCTTTTCTTTGGTGATGGAGAGCGAGGGCTACTCTCCAGTTGTAGTGCCCGAGCTCACTGCAGTGGCTGCTCTTACTGGGGGGCTCGTGGTCTCAGGAGCTCTGGCACAGGCTCCACAGTTGTGGCACACAGACGTAGCTGCTCTGTGGCAGGTGGGATCTTCTTGGACCAGGGATTGAACCTATGTCTCCTGCATGGGCAGGGGGACTTGTTACCACTGAGCCACCAAGGAAGCCCACAAGTGTGTTTCTAAAAGGTGGCGATTATTGTTTGGAATGCATTAAAATGTGTATTTTAGCACAGAAAAGATGAATCCAGTGATAGCTCAGCTGGTAAAGAATCCTCTTGAAACGCAAGAGACCCCAGATCAGTTCCTGGGTCGGAAAGATCCGCTGGAAAAGGGATAGGCTACCCATTCCGGTATTCTTCCCCTAGTGGCT
Organism: Ovis aries; assembly: GCF_016772045.2. Taxonomy (NCBI): domain Eukaryota; kingdom Metazoa; phylum Chordata; class Mammalia; order Artiodactyla; family Bovidae; genus Ovis; species Ovis aries. Next base: position 4,971,924 of record NC_056059.1, read on the forward strand.
TAGCTGCTAAAGAATCTGCCTGCAATGCGGGAGACCTGGGTTCGTCCCTGAGTTGGGAAGATCCCCTGGAGGAGGGCATGGCACTCCAGTCTTTTGGCCTGGAGAATTCCATGGACTATACAAAGAGTCAGACGCGACTGAGTGACTCATTCATTCATTCAATCATAGAGCCCTCGATTATTCAAAAATATTGCATCCTTGAGAATTCCAAGTCCTGCATTTTATTTCACTTGTAGGTATGATGGGCAGTGGAGAAGAATAACCTTAAATGAGTAATTTCTTCTAAAATTTTAATTAAAAAGTTGTTTTAATAAGATTTTTGAGCTCCAAGAGTTCTGTCCGATAAAATATTAAATAAGTGTAGTGGTTTTTGTTGTCATATATTATGTTCTGTATTATATGTAATCTAAATAATACTTAATCATAACATTTTATATATGATCTGGCTATTTAAATGTTGTACAGATTCTGTTCCATTGGTTTCTGATCAAGAAAACAGGCCACCTGAATTCAGCCAACAGTGCTAAGGCACAGTCAGACACACATAAATTTAAATAAATAAAGTGAAAATATAAAGGTGGCTTATGTGTTTGTGTATGTCCACACAAATAGTTGTGTGTTTATTTATACTTGTTATTTACGAACTGACTTAGCATGCACATTTACTTATAACTGGATATTTTTTTTTCTGCTTAAAATCAGACTCATTTTCACATTTTGCAGTGCTGCTTTGAGTCAGTCTGATGTGAAGCCAGTGTTTTTGGTGACAGCTGCTTGGCAGCACGGCCGGGACTGTATTTGAAATGGTTGGTGCCAAGCCGTTTGTCAGTGACTGCAGAGCTGGTATCTGGGTTTCCACAACAGTCCTGTCATGGATGTGTTTTTTTGTGTGTACAGATGTTGCTTTTGCTTCTGTTTTATTTGCTTTGTCCTATTCACCAAATCTTATGCCTCCATTTGCTCTTCTTGGAAGCTAGCTCAGTGACCAGATGAGTTTGTGTAGTTAGTTATTTTGCTTCTTTGATGATAAAGCTTTCCTTATTTTGAGTTCTGTAAATTCAGTTTTTCTCTCCTTATTTTTTCTTATGAAATCATGTGATTTAATTCAGCCCTTTCTCACATTAGATTTCGCTATTTATGTTTGTGCTACAGTGTAACAGGGGCATAGGGTCACAGCCTATTCTATAGGAAGCATTTAGGTGTGTACAGTTAGGGACTGTGCAGATGAGGAGGACCCTGAGTGAAAATGGGGTGGGACAGTCAGGACAGACAGCTGATGCAGCTCTGAGGAAGAAGGCACTCTGGGTCATCGGTGCTCACACTTTGGCCTCAACCCTCCTTGCCATCTTAGAAATCGCTGGAGGCCTGAGAAGCTTTTGTTTGTGTGGGTTATATTTGTCTGTTGTTTAGTTGCTAAGTCATGTCCAACCCTTTTGCAACCCCATGGACTATAGCCCACCAGGTTCCTCTGTCCTTGGGTTTTCCCAGGCAAAATACTGGAGTGGGTTGCCATTCCCTTCTCCAGGGGATCTTCCTGATACAGGGATCAAACCCATGTCTGCTGCATTAGCAAGCGGATTCTTGACCACTGAGCCACCAGTTCAATTCAGTTCAGTTCAGTCGCTCAGTCGTGTCCGACTCTTCGCGATCTCATGAATTGCAGCACACCAGGCCTCCCTGTCCATCACCAACTCCTGGAGTTCACTCAGACTCACGTCCATCGAGTCCGTGATGCCATCCAGCCATCTCATCCTCTGTCATCCCCTTCTTCTCCTGCCCCCAATCCCTCCCAGCATCAAAGTCTTTTCCAGTGAGTCAACTCTTTGCATGAGGCGGCCAAAGTACTGGAGTTTCAGCTTTAGCATCATTCCTTCCAAAGAAATCCCAGGGCTGATCTCCTTTGAGAACATTTAACAGTATTTGTTAATTTGTTAAAAAGAACAACAGTACATCCATTACATATTAACATAAACAACATAGTTTTACAGAAAGGAGCTACAGTTTCCTAGTCAGAAATAACTTAGTGAGGAGGGACACACTGTTGTACATCTCTGAAACTTTAGTATCTGGCTCAGGAGGAGACAGCCAGGTTCTCATGCCTGTTTCTTAGCCCATCCTGCTGCAGCAAGTTCTTTTGGTTGCAGAATTTAAAGAAAATCTGGCCTCATGCAGATTTGCGGTTAGAGTTCTTAACTATCCTTTGTAAATAATTCTGCATGTTGTTTATTACTTCAGTAAAACTCAAAAAGTAGTATTTGTTTTTTTTTTCTTTTAAGGCTTGTATTGTGGAAATTAAAATCTTCTCAATGGGCTTCTCCTGTTCTGTTACTTCAAAATCCATTGGTGTGTTTTGTACTTTGAATGATCTTTTACCCTCACATGATTCTGTAACATGAGGCACAGATCATGTGGAAAGTGTTGGCTCACTGAGTTACATATATCCTGCACACATGTTAATGTCATCACCGATATCATTAGACAAGTCTGAGTAATCGGAAGCCTTCAAGCATGGTAGCACATACAGATTTTCCAAAATTCTCAATTTTGCTTTGACTGCTCTAATTCTTGCATTTGGTAAGGCATATTTCCCTCCCTACCTGCCTTTCTTCTCTTCTTTGAAATGACAGACTTTTTATTTAAAAAAGAAAAAGTTCACCAAATACCCAAATCTGAATAACCATGTTTCGTTGTCATTTTGTTTTGAGTAAAAATGATGTTCCATGAGAAAAAAACTGTTAGTTCAGCTCATGAATCAATCATACAAGTGCTTTTTCTTGAGATAACTTTTCATATATAATGTACATTAAAGGAAGTTATTACCCATTTCATAGCTAAGAATATTAAAACATGGTACTCAGGCGTTAAGGTTTAATAAAATTAATGTTAAGGTCTTAAAGGTTAAATAATAAGTTGTTAACCGTGGTTATTTGTTTGCATTTTAAATATGATAGCTTGAATTTTCTTCATGATTTTCTGTATTTTATATTTTTTCTATAATTTTCTTGTGTAAGCAAAATATTTAAAGTATATTAATGTTATGATTATGCAGGAAACTTTTATCAGAATATTCATGTTTAGCTATTTAGGTGTTACATATCTCTGTATCTTATTATCAAATGGGCCAGCATGAAGTACTTATAAAAATGCATGTTGAAAAGAGAAATGAAGTTGAGAAAGCAAATATGGTAATATTAAACCTAAGTGAGGGTACATAGTGTTCACTGAACCACTTTTCTAATTTTTCTTCATGTTTGAAATTTTTCATAATTGAAAGCAGAAGTGTTTCATTCCATGAGAACCATGGAATGGACACAGATAGCAAGTAGGGGCAATTGAGATCTGTCTGTTGGACATCCAGCATCACAGCTCACATCTTTCTCATGCCTCCTTCTCCCTCATGGCCTGGCCCTTTCACCAGGGAATGCTGTATTCTTTCAACATAAACAGATTTTTGTTGTTGCGTTTTTTTGCTTACAGTTGTATTGCTCAGAGAGAAACTAGATTCTTCTGAAGGAACAGAATATCACTGCTTCATGCTTAATTATTTTAAAAAAGGAATTCCAGGAAACTTGCAATTCCGTGGATTGTTCAGAAGTTTTTTAAAATACATTTGAAAGCATATGTATTCTTAGAAATGAAAATATAAAGAATTGAAAATAGCCAGTCCAGCTGTTACACTATTGGAGACCTTTCGGTGGTTTCCCTTTTCCTTGTGCAGATGGCATCCTTGTGTTAACGCTTGGCATCCCAGGGTCTGTTAGTGGGCTTCTTTCCGTCCCCTCCAATCTCCAGTTAAATGTCACTTTCTTCCTGGCGTGTTACCTGTCCTTCCCTTCGCTCCCCTCCCGTCATCCGTTCTGTCTGATGAGTTAATTCTGTAGGAACTAGAATCATTACAAACAATTGTGTGATATATTACAGTCTCTTGCACTGTGTTGCTCCTCACAGGAGATTTTGAGGGCTCCCATTGATGGGTATAAATGAATGTCTCTTCCCAGTTATGATATTAAACTTTATCTGTTCCCTGACTAGATTCTGAGCTGAAGGGCAAGGCCGATCTGGCTTTTTAATCAAGTTTATTGAAGGAGGGAAGCTTTCTCAGATATTACCTGAGTTAATCCTTTCATAGCCAATGTGATAGGTTTCTCAGATCATTCATTCTCGTTTTCTAAATGAAGCTGAGATTCAGAGAAGCAAATGACCTATCCAGTCAAAGTAATAGGATTCAAATCATCTTATTTCAAATTCTGTTTTTTTTTGTGTGTTATCTCTTCTTTTTTTGCTACAAAGCTGTAAGCTGCTACACAACTATTATCACCACAAAAATGACAAAAATTCAATAACTTCTTCAGGATATGAAGTTGAAAAGTAGAATTCTGGAAGTATTGTTTTATTTCTGCGGTATGGCAAGTTTATGCTTTAGAACCAAATGAATGGTGGTTTTTTTTTTAATTTAATTTTATTTATTTATTTTTTTAATAATTTAAAAATCTTTAATTCTTACATGCGTTCGGGGGTTCATGAATGGTGTTTTGATTTCTTTTTAAAGCAACCATCACTTGTTCATTTACTCCTGAGTCATCTTTAGAGTGGGCAATAACAGAAAATGATGATTAAATTTAGTTTCACCAGATTCTTTTTATTTTTCTAAATGACTTTATTTTTAGGGCAGTTTTAGGTTCTTGGCAAAATAGAGAAAGGTACAGAGATTTCCCCATCTCCTTTCCCCAGTCCACACATGAGTAGTCTCCCCTACTATCAATATTCCCAACCAGAATGGTACATTTGTTACAATTGATGCACCTACCCTGACGGCTTGTAATCACCGGAAGTCTGCAGTTTACATTACTGTTCACTGTTGATGTTGCACATTCTTTTGGTTTGGACAAATGTGGATCCACCATTATGATATTCAGAGAATTTTCACTGCCCTAAAGATTCATTTTGCCTTATCTGTTCATCCGACCATTCTCAACCCCTGGCAACCACTGATCTTTTTACTGTCTCCTTAATTTTTCATTTTCCAGAATGTCATATGGATGGACAGATTACTTCTTTTATTTCTGGGAAATGACTTTATTTATAGTTGACCCTTTCATTTAGATGGATGTACACTTGAATGCACTGCAATGTGGTGAGACTTTTATAGAGGTAGTAGGCTTTTCATCATTTTCCCATTATGCTGAAGGAGTCAGTTTCAGTTTGTCTTTATAGTATTCAAACTGCCCATCAGTATTTGGGGAAGCCAGTTTTCTTTGTTGTAACATTAGATAACACTGAGCTTTATGAAGAGGAAATATGACTTCAGTTTATAATTCTTTCCAGTTTGGCAGTTGGTAGCTTTCATCATTTCCTATCTGATTCAGGGACAGTATTGCTTTGTGTAGCATTAAATGCAGTTTTCTTCATGTTAATTTTCTTAGAACAGGTTTTATTTTATTGACCCATGCCTGTGGTCATTCTATTAGGCAGTGATCACTTAGCTGTTGGATTACTACCAGTCTTTTAGTGCTGGGAAGAATCTTAGTATTTATATCTCTGTTGTATTTTTTTCTTAATGTTGCTGTTGTTGCTCAGTTGCATCTGACTCTTCATGACCCCATGGACTGCAGCACACCAGTGTGCTATCCTTTACTATCTATCCTATCCCTAATATACTATCCTATCCCTGTCTTTTACTATCTATCAGAGTTTGCTCAAACTCATGTCCATTGAGTCGATGATGTAATCCAGCCATCTCCCTCTGTCATCCCTTTCTCCTGCCCTCAGTCTTTCCTAGCATCAGGGTCTTTTCTCACGAGTCAGCTTCCCACATCAGGTGGCCAAAAGTATTGGAGCTTCAACATCAGTCCATCCAGTGAATATTCAGGCTTGATTTCCTTTAGGATTGACTTGTTTGATCTCCTTGTAGTCCAAGGGACTCTGAAGAGTCTTCTCTAGCACCACGGTTAGAAAGCATCAATTCTTTGGCACTCAGGCTTCTTTATGGTCCAAATCTCATATCCGTACATGACTATTGGAAAAACCATAGCTTTGACTATATGGACCTTTTTCAGCAAATTAATGTCTCTGCTTTTTAATACACTGTCTAGGTTAGTCATAGCTTTTCTTCCAAGGAGCAAGTGTCTTTTAATTTCATGGCTGCGGTCACTACCCACAGTGATTTTGGAGCCCAAGAAAATAAAAGTCAGCCACTGTTTCCATTGTCCCCCATCTATTTGTCATGAAGTGATGGGACCAGCTGCCATGATCTTAGTTTTTTGAATGTTGAGTTTTAAGCCAGCTTTTTCACTCTCCTCTTTCACAAGAGGAGAGCCTCCTCATCAAGAGGCTCTTTAATTCCTCTTTGCTTTCTGCCTTTAAGGTGGTATCATCTGCATATCTGAGGGTATTGATATTTCTGCCAGCAGTGTGGCTTCCAGTTTGTGATTCATCCAGCCTGGCATTTTGCATGATATACTCTGCATGTAAGTTAAATAAGCAGGGTGACAATATACAGCCTTGACGTTCTCCTTTTCCTATTTGGACCCAGTCTGTTGTTCCATGTCTGGTTCTAACTGTTGCTGGATGTGCATACAGGTTTCTCAGGAGGCAGGTAAGGTGCTCTGGTATTCACTTCTCTTTAAGAACTTCCTACAGTTGTTGTCATCCACACAGTCAAAGGCTTTAGCATAGTCAATGATAATAGAGTTTAAAAACTGCATTTTAAAAACCTAATTCTTTCATGTTTTTATTTTTTTCTTTACTACCGTAAATAACCAGTTGTACCCTTGGCTCACCATCTTTCTTTTCTGTCTGCTGCCTCTCCCTTTTTTAGTCCCATTGCCGCCATACTAGGCTTTCCTTACGGCTTAGCTGGTAAAGAATCTGCCTGCAATGCAGGAGATGCCAGTTTGATTCCTGGGCTGGGAAACTACGCTGGAGAAGGGATAGGCTAACCACTACAGTTGCCAGGGTGAAGTATAATGAAACTCTGTCTTTTTCATTAACACTGAAAATGTCATTTTTTGCAAACCTTGTTTCTGTCATTTAAAATCCACTCATTCTTCCTAATTTGCTGATTAGAATAAGGGCATGCACAGCAAATATGCACAAGACATTTACTTATATACATTATAAAAATGTAATGGTCCTTAGTTTTAGAAAAGGAAGGGATTTCAGAAGTTTTCTAGTTCAGTTAGTATTAATTAAAAGCAAAATGGCTGTCTGAGGTGGCCTTACAAATAGCTGTGAAAAGAAGAGAAGCGAAAAGCAAAGGAGAAAAGGAAAGATATTCCCATTTGAATGCATAGTTCCAAAGAATAGCAAGGAGAGATAAGAAAGCCTTCCTCAGCGATCAATGCAAAGAAATAGAGAGAAACAACAGAATGGGAAAGAATAGAGATCTCTTTAAGAAAATTAGAGATACCAAGGGAACATTTTATGCAAAGATGGGCTTGATAAAGGACAGAAATGGTATGGACCTAACAGAAGCAGAAGATATTAAGAAGGAGGGGGCAAGAATAAACAGAAGAAATGTACAAAAAAGATCTTCATGACCCAGATAATCATGAAGGTGTGATCACTCACCAAGAACTAGACATCCTAGAATGTAAAGTCAAATGGGCCTTAGAAAGCATCACTACGAACAAAGCTAGTGGAAGTGATGGCATTCCAATTGAGCTATTTCAGATCCTGAATGATGATGCTGTGAAAGTGCTGCACTCAATATGCCAGCACATTTGGAAGACTCAGCAGTGGCCACAGGACTGGAAAAGGTCAGTTTTCATGTCAATCCCAAAGAAAGGCAATGGCAAAGAATGCTCAAACTACCACACAATTGCACTCATCTCACACACTAGTAAAGTAATGCTCAAAATTCTCCAAGCCAGGCTTCAGCAATACGTGAACTGTGAACTTCCGGATGTTCAAGCTAGTTTTAGGAAAGGCAGAGGAACCAGAGATCAAATTGTCAACATCCGCTGGATCATTGAAAAAGCAAGAGAGTTCCAGAAAAACATCTACTTCTGCTTTATTGACTGTGCTGAAGCCTTTGACTGTGTGGATCACAATAAAGTGTGGAAAATTCTGAAAGAGAAGGGAATACCAGACTACCTGTCCTGCCTCTTGAGAAACCTATATGCAAGTCAAGAAGCAACAGTTAGAACTGGACATGGAACAACAGACTGGTTCCAAATAGGAAAAGGAGTATGTCAAGGCTGTATATTGTCACCCTGCTTATTTAACTTATATGCAGAGTACATCATGAGAAACGCTGGGCTGGAAGAAGCATAAGCTGTAATCAAGATTGCCAGGAGAAATATCAAGAACCTCAGATATGCAGATGACACCACCTGTATGGCAGAAAGTGAAGAAGAACTAAAGAGCCTCTTGATGAAAGTGAAAGAGGAGAGTGAAAAAGTTTGCTTAAAGCTCAACATTCAGAAAATGAAGATCATGGCATCTGGTCCCATCACTTCATGGGAAATAGATGGGGAAACAGTGGAAACAATGTCAGACTTTATTTTTTGGGGCTCCAAAATCACTGCAGATGGTGATTGCAGCCATGAAATTAAAAGACGCTTACTCCTTGGAAGAAAAGTTATGAGCAACCTAGACAGCATATTCAAAAGCAGAGACATTACTTTGCCGACTAAGGTCCATCTAGTAAAGGCTGTGGTTTTTCCAGTTGTCATGTGTGGATGTGAGAGTTGGACTGTGCAGAAAGCTCAGTGCCAAAGAATTGATATTTTTGAAATATGGTGTTGGAGAAGACTCTTGAGAGTCCCTTGGACTGCAAGGAGATCCAGCCAGTCCATCCTAAAGGAGACCAGTCCTGGGTGTTCATTGGAAGGACTGATACTGAAGGTGAAACTCCAGTACTTTGGCCACCTCATGTGAAAGGTTGACTCATTGGAAAAGACCCTGATGCTGGGAGGGATTGGGGGCAGGAGGAGAAAGGGACGGCAGAGGATGAGATGGCTGGATGGCATCACCGACTTGATACACATGAGTTTGAGTGAGCTCCGGGAGTTGGTGATAGACAGGGAGGCCTGGCGTGCTGCGATTCATGGGGTCGCAAAGAGTCGGACACAACTGAGCAACTGAACATAAGTAATACTTGGACAAAATACAATGATTTGCTAAGGTTACATAATTTATATGTGATTCATCTTGAATGAAACTTGAGGCTTAAACTTTTTGCAGTGTATCACGTTGCTGGTATTTTTATTTCTTATTCTTTTCTGTGCTTCCTAACCCTTAGTGTTACTCTTAAACTTACCCTAGAATTTTATTAATTCCTTCCATAACTCATAATGTTAGATGACGTTATCATGTTGATAAACAAGCAGTTGAGGATAAAATCATCTCATCCTGGAAGCTTGAGGGTCTGTAGTTTGTTATTTATGGTCTAACTGAGATCTCTAAATATGGAGAAACTTCTGTGTCATATAATCAACCATCAGCGATACTTTGTTTTTTCATACCTGGTTCATATCCAGAGCTTCCCTTGTGGCTCAGACAGTAAAGAGTCTGTCTGCAATGCCAGAGACCCTGATTCGATCCCTGGGTTGGAAAGATTACCTGGAGAAGGAAGTGACACCCCACTCCAGTACTGTTGCCTGGAAAATACTATGGATGGAGGAGCCTGGCAGGTTACAGTCCATGGGTCTCAAAGAGTCAGACACGACTGAGCGAGTTCACTTTCATGTCCATATCCGTATCACTTTCATAGCCAGGATCCGTGGCTCATACGGGTGAGCCATATGGCTCATAGCATTGGTATGGGTGAACCATGAATAATCTGTCTTCAGATAGATTACAGGTTTTCAAATTCCATTTTATTGATTTCCTCCTTTTATGAGGTTTTATAAATTGCTTAACCTCTTCAAATCTTGGTTTCCTCACCTGAAAAGCAGGCATGATAAAAGCACTGACCTCATAACGTTGTTTCAAGGCACAGATTGAGGTGCAGGCAGAGAGCTTTGCACGGCGCTTCGCCTGGCGTAAGCTTGCTGTAATGTGAGCTGTTGGCTGCCAGCTGTGCTGCGTGTTGTTTTTCCTGCCGCTGCTGCTGAGTCGCTTCAGTCGTGCCCGACTCTGTGTGACCCCATAGACGGCAGCCCACCAGGCTCCCCCGTCCCTGGGATTCTCCAGGCAAGAACACTGGAGTGGGTTGCCATTTCCTTCTCCAATGCATGCAAGTGAAAAGTGAAAGGGAAGTCGCTCAGTCGTGTCTGACTCTGCGACCCCATGGACTGCAGCCCACCAGGCTCCTCTGTCCATGGGATTTTCCAGGCAAGAGTACTGGAGTGGGGTGCCATTGCCTTCTCCGGTTGTTTTTCCTACTTGTATTTAATCACAAATGGATTCATACTCCCTCAGTATACTGTCTGACTCTCTAGTCCCATTGTGGTGGTCAGCATCTTTTCATAACCTTTAGCAGCAGCATATAGATCATCTCTGGAACACAGATGAGGGTTTGCTGTCAGACAGCCTGGTTTGGGCTAGTGAGTGGTGCATGGACTGGGTTGCCATCATCGTTAGTGAAGGTGAGCGTTTAGGTCCATGCCTGGCAGGCAGCTCTGTAATTTATCATCCAGGTTTCTATGCTGGACTGACAGAGATGGCACTCTGAGGGTCAGCTGAAATAGGAGAGCACATATTCCTGTTGGTTTATAGCTTCTTAGGGTCAGTGAGAGCCGGGGTTAATTCCACAAGGTAATCCACAGACTGTGACATGAATTCCATCAACTGTTCATAAGTTACGGAATAAGTTCTAGGAACTGCTTTTGGGCCTTTAAATCTCTGGGCCAGAAGGTTAATTACTTGCCTGCGGTTCCTACCAGCTTTCCATGTTAATAGATACCGGCTGTGTTGGCCCTTCTGTGCTGGTCTTGGTTGCAAACTGTTATTTGAACATAGTAATAAATCACTGTCTTAGGAAATTTTTAATTTTTTGGTAACTATCTGCTATCATCTTAGAAATACAAAGAGTTGATATATTATGGTTTGATTATGCTTGGATTTTAGCCACTCTTTCTTCTCTAATATTTTTTCTAGTGGAATTTAGCATTCTTTGTAGAATACTTGTTCAAAGTTGTGAAAACAATAGGTATAACTCATTATAAGTAACTATAAGACAGTGACAATTATTCATAAACAAAAATAGACAAAAAAGACACTATACACAGATGAAAATTTAAACATGTCTTTTCACATTTTTATAATTAAATAACCCCTATATGTTGAGAGAGAATTGATTTTGCTATATTTATTTTCTAAGTGGTTAACTACTAATGTTAGGCCAAACTAAATATTCTTTTACCTACAGGTAATCTAAGACTTAGCAGAATAGTTGAGTGTAGAATCTGCATAGAAATAAAATTTCCTCTTCACTCCCATCATACTTCAGAGATTGATGTTGAGAGCTTCAGACTTTTCCTAAGAGGTCTTACTCATAGGTAAAATCTTGAGCTGTATGTTTAATTCTTATTCTTTCAGTGTGATTTTGACCCTTCAGATAATTTCTGATCAACCACATCTGTGGAATAAACCACTTTCCCTCTTTTTTTTTTTTTTTTTTTTGCTGTATTCATCCCTTCCCCTATTGATTTTGAGCTAGTAAGAATCATATATAACAAGTCAAAATGTCTTGTTGACTTTGAACAGTAATGTGATTTTTTTTTTTTTTACTTTTTTGGAAAACTATCAAAGGCCTTAGTTTTTTTAATGCAAAGATTATAATGCTCATGTCAAGTCACAGGCATCCTATCTTAATAGGAGGTACATAGGGAAGAGGGAGGAAGTGACAATTGTCCTGGAATAGAATGTGATGAACAGTTATCAAAGGAACAACACAGTCACAGAAACTCTAATAAGATGGATCGTTTAAGCAATCCCACTGCTGGGCATACACACCGAGGAAACCAGAATTGAAAGAGACACGTGTACCCCAATGTTGATCACAGCACTGTTTATAATAGCCAGGACATGGGAGCAACCTAGATGTCCATCAGCAGATGAATGGATAAGAAAGCTGTGGTACATATACACAATGGAGTATTACTCAGCCTTTAAAAAGAATACATTTGAATCAGTTCTAATGAGGTGGATGAAACTGGAGCCTATTATACAGAGTGAAGTAAGCCAGAAAGAAAAACACCAATACGGTATACTAACACATATATATGGATTTTAGAAAGATGGTAATGATAACCCTGTATGCGAGACAGCAAAAGAGACACAGATGTATAGAACAGACTTTTGGACTCTGTGGGAGAGGGAGAGGGTGGGATGATTTGGGAGAATGGCATTGAAACATGTATACTATCATGTAAGAAACGAATCACCAGTCTAGGTTCGATGCAGGATACAGGATGCTTGGGGCTGGTGCACGGGGATGACCCAGAGAGATGGTATGGGGAGGGGGGTTCAGGATTGGGAATTCATGTACACCTGTGGGTGGATTCATGTTGATGTATGGCAAAACCAATACAGTATTATAAGTAAAATGAAGTAAAAAAAAAAAGATAACTAAATGTAATGTGGCATCCTGGATGGGATTTTGAACATTAAAAAGGATATTCGGTTAAAAAATAATCTGAATAAAAAATGGACTATAGTTAACAAGCAAAAAAAAAATACCATCATTTATGTAACTCTAGTTTTATTATTTCTTTTTTCTTTGCTTTGTTGGGACCCTCAAAAATGAAAGTGGCCTATGCAACAGTTTTCACTGTTGAAACTGTAATTCAGCATCTTTTTTGGTAAATTATTAGCTAACATTGTCAATAGCTGCTGCTGTTACATTTAGAACGCAGCATATTCCTCTAGGAAAACCGAAGGAGATTGGATTTCCTCTGATATGTGCTGCCTCCTACAATTGCTACTATGGCAGCTCCCCTGCCACCCCATCCCCCCAAGCAGCTTCTCTCTGTGGTGTTTTTCTGTAGCTCTGAGTTGTGCCTCAGGCCTGAGGAAGGTTTTATATCTTTTATAGGTTTTGGATAAGAGAAGAGTTTTCTGGGCTTCTTGCTACTCAAAGTTTTATATTCTTGATTCGTCCTTGCTGGCACTGTGAACAGGAAATCCCCTCTGTGTGCAGGCACCTAAGGTTTAACTGCTTCATCACTTCATGAGCACTGTTTGCAAAGTATGCTCTTAAACACTGGGTTAAATAAAACTTCGGGTAGAACTTCTTAAAAATGGAAAACTACTGTGTGAAAAGATGAATCGTTTTCCACCAAAGTCTGACTCCCTTATAACAAAACCAAATCAGTGGTTACCTTACTTTACTTATTGACCTTACTGTGAGGTGTCTCACTTATCAGTGTGGAGAATTCACACAGGAGTTTTTCTTTGTTGGTCAGAACCTTCAAAACTTTCTTAGTGTCTGGATTGTTTCTGATGCTTCTGCTGTTTGTGGAGCAACCTGCTTTGCTTCTGGCAGCACTCACGTCAAGGACCTCGGTAAGGTAGGTGTCTTAGACCCTTCAGACAGATCACATGGAATGAGTGATATTTGCATCTGTTTCCTGCCCAAGCCAGGGCTTCTTGAGTAGGAAACCTTTTACTTTTTCTTCCTGGTTAATTGTATTTTTAAAGTATTCGTGAAGTCTTGTCCTTTTTTGTTTTGCATCTCATATCCTATTTTGTTAGCATCAGTAAAACTTTTTGTTTTGCCCTCAACCGATATATAGGTCTGGCTTCTTTTTATTTCAGACTAGAAAGTTAGAACATGGCTCTCCTGTTTAACTTCCTCCCAGTGAACCCTGCCTCACTTGCTTTGCCATCTTTTCAGAAATGAACTGTTGGTACTGAAACTGAAGGTTCTTAAGGAAAAAAATGCATGTTTTACTTTCTTGAAGTGCTGTAGACAGTTGCATTTTTTTTTTAAAAAGACTCGATTTGTTATTGTTCAGTATTTTGGGACGCAAAGGTCCCCCTCTGTCATCTTTCAGTTTTTACATTTTATGGCCCACTTCCTTACAAATAGTGAACTCTTTAAACTTTAAAAAGTAGAGTATTTCTAAATACTCAAGGAATAAATGTCAAGTTCAGATTTTTATTGTCTTTCTAAGATGACAGTGAAATCCCGCAATATTTGATTAATAGCAGCATCCCAGGAGTAACAGTTTGGGGTTCAGTGAAGTGAGTGGGGTTTTGTGACTCTTGGCTATAGAAAAAACAAGTATTTCAGTTCATAGAAAATTGCCAAGAATGAATTTGAGCTACTCCCGTTTCTCAGTGTAGCATTTTACTTCTCTCTGTACTGTACTACTAATTTATTAAGTTTCTCCATTGGTTAAAGGGATTAAAATGGTGAAATTGGAAAAGTGCTTGGGTAATGGTTATACAATTCTAATTTTTGGTTTAATTTTCATTTAGAATGAGTCACTTCGATGTTTTGTAACAATTTCGTTAATAGAAATATAAGAACTATAATTTGTAAATAGAAAAATAAGCCAATCCTGTGATATTCATGGGAAACAAATAACAAGTTTTAAAGAATTCCCATATAGTATATATGTGTTAAAGTTCAACCATGTGGAACCACCTGACAGTATTTTTCATGAAACATACACTTCGGAGGCTTGCTTTCTTCATTTGAAATTTGCCATCTCCAAAACTTGATTTTTGTTAGAAAAATCAAAGTGAAAATTAAAATTATGACTCCAAACTCCTTAAACATTATTTAATTCAATTATTTAAACATTATTTAATTTGAATTCATCAAAAATGAGAGTTTGACCTTACTCCATCTTAAATTACATTTTCTTTGTATATACATCTTTTCATGTTTTCAGAGTTATGGGAATTCCTGAAATCTATATAGGTATTAAAAAATATACTGATAAAATAAAAGTTAAAGTTATTTAAATGCTTCCTGGAGATAGCTTATTTTGATTTTAATAAAAATCTCCTAGAACATTCATTGAAGTTTTATGCTTGTTTAAAAATCTCTAAAAGTATAGGGCTCATTAGCTGTACACTTTTAAAAAAAGCAGTATGGTAAAATATACATAACATAAACTTTATCATTTTAAGCACTTTGTTCTGTACCTTTTAATTTTCAGAGTTGATCATATCCAGATTATTAAGTCTTTTGCATTCAGTGTGTTTAGTGGCATTAAATAAAATTTGAAGAGTTTCTGATAGTGTGATCAAGTTCATATCTAAATTTAAATCCATGGTCTAGATTTAAGAATAGCAAAATATCTAATATAGGTATATCGAAGTTTGCAAGATTTCTCTTTACTAACTTTTGTTGCATAAACACAGATCTTTAGAAAGGACTCGTCAAGGTGGACATTGGAGTGATTACGCAGCAGTAGATGGATATTCAGTGATTCGGTGGCTTTAAGGCTTTTCCTTTTATCGTGAAGTTTCATGCTAACCTGAATTCCCTTCACAGATTCTAAGATTCCATTTCATGTTACTCTGTTTTTTTTAGCTTTCTGTTTTGTACTGGGGTACAGCTGAGTAACAGTGTTCTAAGATTCCATTTCATGTTACTCTGTTTTTTTTAGCTTTCTGTTTTGTACTGGGGTACAGCTGAGTAACAGTGTTCTGATAGTTTCAGGTGACCATCGAAGGGACTCAGCCATACGCATATATGTATCCATTCTTCCCCAGACTCCCCCATTTTAATATCAGTATGTTAATCCTTTAGTGAAGCCTGGAGTTCTTCTGATGTCTTTATAGCACAAAAAATGGTAAAGTCAATAAATTATAACCCTAATGGCATACATTAAACAAACAACAGTGGCATATATTAAACTAGAATCAGATTTTTCCTGTTGTGTTTGACCATACGTGCCAGCGAATGGGTTTGGTCATAGTGTGTTTTCTTTGTTAAAGATGCATAGTAGTGTGTTTGGGGACCAGGCGAGACTCTGGGTACTTCATGTGGCATCCAGATGTCCCCCTTTCATTACCACCAGCTGCCTTTGCAAAGCCATCGGTGGTTTTTGGAGTTCTTTTCTAAATATCCACACTCACCCCCTTTGTGTATTTCAAGTACTTTATGCTACGTCCATCTCACGTGCGGCAGCAGTGGGAATTTGGGGGCACCCATTTCAAGTCGAGTAAGTTTAAAAGCTTGTAATTCTACAATAAAGAGGTACAGAAAAAGTGCACTTATATTGGCATCAAGAAGTTGCATTCAGTTCTTTCGCCTTTCCTAATGACCTTTCCGAAGTTCTTTTCCTGTTGTCACCTACCAGAGGTCTTTCTTCCATCCATCTCCTTGTTTTATTTTCTTCTTACAATGTCAGTATCTGAAATTATCTTGTTTCTTCTTTAACATTTTCTTGTTTTATTACACTAGTAAAATTGAAGAGGCAGTGATTTTGTGAGTATATTCGCAACTGTGTTCTTAAAGCCCGGGACAGTAAATAGAAGATGGTGTGTGCTCAAAAAATGTCTATTTAATGAATGAATAAATTAGCTTCCAGGATTATCTACTTTGTGACACCTGTTCAAGTCAACTTAAAGTCAACCTTCTACAGTTGTCATCATGTTTCTGTGTGTTTGATGTGTTTGAAGAAAACAGAAGTGGACTTTAATGATATTCAGTGTCAGAGTAATTTAAAGAAAGCAGCAGATGCAACATGCTCACCTGTTTTCCTTAGTTAAGTGAAAACATTTTGCTGTTAGATATGCTTCAGTATTATTCATGCTACTATGCTCATTGAATCTTAGCTGTTGGTAGCTAAATCTCATAATGTAGTATGGGATATTTGCCAATACTATTTTTCCTTTCTAAATGTTGAAGGTGGTTACTTAAATGTGGTTCTCAAGGCGTAGTTCAATACTATGTCAGTATGTGCATCCACTTGGGATCTGCTTTGAGATATAACATGCATTCCTAACCTGCCCCTGACTTTTTCCTGATGAGCTTTGATAACTGAAGGAATGCCTCAATCTCCCAGTCAGAAAGATCTGGTCAATGTCAGCTGTAATTGCAAGAAGCAGAGTTTTTGACAGCAACTTTAGAAAGTCTAACCTCATTTGTATAAAAACTAGCCATATTATTAATTGATGTGATGGTCTAAGGGTTAAATATTAAGCATTAAAATTCTGATTCTACCGTTCAACAGCTGTGTCATCATGAACAAATCACTTATCTTCCCTGTGCCTTACTTGCCTCACTTGTAAACTCAAGCTATGAATTCCTAGATCATAATGTTGTTACAAGAAATAAAATTACTAATGTACCTCAAGTGTTCTGAACAGTATGTTTCAACCATTACTTTTATTTTTCCATTTAGGTTGGTTTTTAGTTGAGTTTTTTTTTTTTTTTTAGATAATTTTCAGGTGAACTAATTTTCATGTTAGTGAGAATTTGAACATTGCTATTAACTTATGTAAAATGTGAATAGTCAATCTTCAGATCTACTAGAGATGTTTAAAAATAATCATTGTTTGGATTCACATCATATTGTACATCAGAACCTATGTACTCGCAGTGATCATGTAAGAACGAATGATCTGTATTCTTAGAGTTAACCAAAATTAAAGGATAATTTCCATTCATGCCATAATAATTTTATGTGTAGACAAAAATATTTCCTGGGAATGTACTCATCATAGTACTTGCAATAATGACAGAAAATATCACATGCCTAATGTGAAAAAAAAAAAAACCCTGGGAATAACAGCTTGTCTTTAATTTGCAAGTTAGACAAATGGCTTTAATATTTAACAGTATGTTGGCTTGTACAGGTAACATTCAGCTTCTGATCGTGTGAGAGAGCAGATAGCTTTGTCCGTGGAGTCTGAGAGAGGCAGGATTGCTTTAAACGTGCTCCAACCAAAAGGGTGGACAGGCTGTAGTCTGTCAAGGCTGATTCTCAAACCACACACACTGGTTTTTAAATAAATTTATCAAAGCCATTTACCCAGTGACTGCCTTTAAAACTGGAGTTAAACCCTGGGGTGCTAGAGTGAGTGGAGTGGGACTTAGTACCCAGACCTGTCAGCTCAACGTTGTGGGATCTCAGAGTTGGAAGGAGATGGAAACACAGATAGTCTAGAGGACTGGTTTCTCTTCTGAGCATTCTGCTTAGGTCTCTGACAGCAGACAGAGAGACAATCAATGATGATGATAATTCCCTCCATTATGAACAAGGCGATTCTATGAGTTTGCTGGTACTGCTGTAACAAAGTACCACAAACTGAGTGGCTTAAACAACAAAAACGTATTGTCTAATACATTCCGTTATGGAGGCTAGAAGGCTGAGATCAAGGCGTTGGGCTGACCTCACTCCCTCTGAGGCACCAGGGAAGCATCTGCTCCAGGACTTCCTTCTGGCAGTCCTGCTGTGGCAGCGTAACTCCACTCCTCACAGGGCCTTCTCCCTGTGTCTCTGTCTCTTCGTGGATATGTTCTTGCATGGACACCAGTCACATAAGATTGGGGATAACAACTCTAGTGACATCTGCAACAGCCTTATTTCCAGATAAGGTCATTCTGAGGTGCTGGAATTAGGACTTTAATATGTGAAATTTTTTTTGGAGGGGGGAGCACAGTTCAATCTGAAATAGGTGGCCGTACATTTTTATTGTCGCGACTGGATCAATTGTGTCAGTGAAAAGGAGTGCTATTAATAATTGTTCCATGGTTGCCAACACAGAGAATGCTTTAAACAAACCTGAATGTTTGGTCAGCATATCTTGGAGATAGGTAAAGTTTATTCCATTTTTCAGAGGTTCACTAAGGTTGCATGGCTTCCACAGAGTTACACCTAGAAGAGGATGAGCAGTATTCAGACTCAGAACAATCAGACTCTAGAAGAGGAGAAAAAGCTCATGTCTGTAGTAGAAATTTCTGCATTATGACACCAGTTAAAATAGGGAATTAATTTGTTTTGCCCCATTCTCCAAAATTCCTTAGCATTTGTTATCTCGTTTTCCTTGCTTAATCAATTTTGGCTGTCGTGAAAGAAACTAATAATTTGATGTGTTTCATTAGGTTTAATTCATATAACCAACAACTATAAACCTTTGATTCTTTTATATTTTTCTGGCTATTCTATTTGTATTTGGAGAGCAATCACACACATAAAGTTCTGTCTTTGATACAAAGAGAATAGCTATGAATATTAAGTTAATTTATGACTGCTAAAAATTTCTGAAACATCTTTACCAACAATTTTACTGTTTATCATGCTTTATCTGTAATCTAGATTGATTTAATTGTCAATAGATTAAGAAGGAAATATTTTAACACTCATTTTAGCACTCTTATCGCTAATGTAAAATGAATTTACATTGAAAATCTAAAAAGTTACTTCCTTTTCCTACTTTCTCAAGAAGGAAATAAAATTATCTAGACTTCTGTGATATAGGAGTTACCTCCATAAGCATTAGCAACTTGCTGTTTTCTTCTAGTCTTTTTTTCAGTGAGTTTACATTGTTAAAGTTCAGTGATTAAGAAATCAATAAATGATAATTTCTGTTATTACTTCTGTCATTGATGCTCTTACTATTATGGCTGATGCTATGAATATTTTTTTTGTTCTTGTTGTCGAGGAAAAAAATTCTACAAATATCAGAGAACTGAAATTAATAAAACTTAGAGGTTAGATGTAGGGAGAAGTAAAAAATGGCTATTTAAGTTTCTTATTTGGTAAGTGGATGAATGTGGCATAACTAATCAGGACAGCATACATAGGACACACAGTGGCAGAGGATAAAGTTCATGAATGCTGAATTTTTATTGTTGGTGAAATACAGATACCTCAAGACAGGAGCTCAACAGAGGTCTGAAATGAAGAGAAATGTATGCTGTCATTTTAGAGTTAAAATAAGATTCTTCTTTCCTAGTTGTTCAAATAAATTGGACCCTACTAAGTCTGTATTTTCTGTGTGTATGAAAAGCCACACCTACCCAGGTTCACAACCATAACAAAGTCAAGAACTCTTAGTCGATTTACTTAGTGCAAAAGTTGATTTTGTCTCCCAGAAAAAAATTGGTAAGCCTAGATAGTTCGTTAAGAGTCCTGTTCCAGTCTGTGCTGCCTTTGTTACTTTTCGGTTTTTCTTTTCTTCCTCCTCGAGTGGTTGTCGTTGTTTCACACTGTCCTCTTCAGAGAGAGCTGAGAGGGAGTGTCCTGGGTGTGTCTCAAGGAGAGGCTGGGCAGTTGCTGAGCTGTAGACTCTGCCCCAGTTGTTTGCAGGCGACCTTACTGTTGACAGGGCTTCAGAGAGCACGGCAAGCCCCACTGTGCCTCAGGACCTCTGGTCCCAGGAACGTGGCTGGACACTTTGTAAAGCAACTGGGCAGAGGTCAGGCAAGACCGTGACGAGAAGTGACCATCGGTTTAAGCCGCAAGAAGCTCGTTGTCGACCTGATGGGCACATTCACTGGCGTGACTTGAGTAGCCTGTGCTGGAATGAGACTGAGTGAGAATGAGAATCAAATGGGATGTAAGGGAGCAGAGGACCAGTATACCACTTGTCCAAAGGCCTGTCTCTGAGGGGAAGGGAAGACAGAAGTTTTACGTGTACTGAAGGCACATATGTTATTGTATTGATGTCTGCTTGCAGCCGGGATCTAGCATCCTATCATGTAGGTACATTGTCATTTCTTCATACTAGTGATTTTGAGATACTGTCCATTCTGAATAACTAAGCTTTGACAAGTGAGTAGCTTCACATTCGTCCTGTAGATTAAATTTTGTCGTTTTTGGTTTTTTTTTTTTTATTAACAGTAAAACTTTTTAGAAAGTGTGATGTGGATGAGTATGCTTGCTTGTTTAAGAAAATGGATTTAGCTGTTTTCTAGATAATAACTTCTAGATATAACTTCTTCTCAGTTATAATAGAATGAATCACTTATTTAGTTTAACCAGTTCTGTTTAACATATATCAATTTTATTAAATCCTTTTAAAACTCATAACCTTATTGAGGTAGACTATGAAATCTTTTTTAAAAAACAAAGTATCAGTGAAACAAAGATCCCTATTATATTCAGTACAGAGCACATTGATGCAAAATCTTTTTAACAAATTCTTACAATTAGGAGATTTAATTCGGTCTGAAATATTAAAAGGAAAGGGCTTCCCTGGTGGCACTGGTGCTAAAGAACCTGCCTGCCAGTGCAGGAGACGTAAAAGGTGCAGGTTTGATCCCTGGGTCGGGAAGATCCCTTGGAGGAGGGCACGGCAACCCACTCCAGTATTCTTGTCTGGAGAATCCCAGGCTCCTGTGGTAGGCTCCCATCCATGGGGTCACAAGGAGTCAGACTTGACTGAAGTGACTTAGCAAAGGGAGCGAGCCTGCTGCTGGTAAATGTGGCTGGTGTCTGAGTGCAGGAAGTGCTCCGGGCTCACTGCCTCTCCACAGGAGGGGAAGCTCCTCCTCTGCCCTGAGGTGCAGGGGTCGCCTGGCTGTGCCTGAGTCTCTTCCTGCCCGTGCACAAGTGTTTGCGAAGGCCTGGTGCGGGAGGAGTGGTAGTACGTGCCTGCTTTGCTGCTGCAGACTTTTCTGACAGGAAGCCTGCCTTTATCTTGTAGGTGAGCGTCCCTATCAGTGCCCTTACTGTGAGAAAGGATTCAGTAAAAATGACGGCCTGAAGATGCACATTCGTACTCACACCAGGGTAAGATAATATTCTATCTCATTTCTTAAAAGATCCACACTGATTTTAAAGATATTTAACTTTACCTGAGAAAGCAAAGGTGGTATATCTGAAACTTTATGCTTGTGGTGAATATTTGAGCATATCTGTTTTTTTTAAAGACATAACAATGAAAGAAACAAAAATCCAAACCCACAGAGCCTTCCCCTTCTTTAAATTGTGAACTAGTTCTTAGGAGTAACAGGAGTTACGACTGTCCAACAGCCAAGTGAATGTAGCCGAGTATTTGCCAGAAATGCAGATGCCAGCACTTCCCGAACAGAGGTGCACCTGTCAGCATGTGGCTGTTAAAGAATGTATGTGAGCAAGTGTATTTGCAAGAGAGAGGTTGAAGACAATTTGAATTATCTTGGGAGGTGGCAGACAAGGAAGCTCCTGGCTCTGCAGGGTGTGCCCGGTGCTGTCCATCATTCTTTTTCCAAGGGTGCCCTTTGTGCCTCTGCTGTCAGCACCTCTCACTGGACCATTGTCACTCTGTGATATACAGCTTTTTCAGACCCCAGCATCTGCGTCACATGCTAGAAAAAAATGGCAGCAGCTCACCCTCTGTCTAGCTGCCTTTCTTAGCTCACCGTTCAGTTTAGGACACCAACTTTACATGGACTTCCCACTTGAAAATTTGATCTTGTTTTTAAATAGCTCTTCTTGAGTTTTCTCTATCCATCTTTTTTCACCGCATTACCTTTCACACAGTTCTTTTCAGTTTGGCCTTTTAAAAGTCTTATGGTCTGCATGTAAATGCCAAATTTTTTCAGATTTTGAGAGATGTGCCTAATCCCCTTAAGAGCAGTTCTAATTTAGGCTTCTCCTGAATTCCATTTTTTACCTTAGCTGTAAAATAAGAACTTTAGAGGAAACAAATAATAGTAATATCCTTACCAGTGTAATAATATTCCAGCTTTCCACTTTAGTACTGTAGGCTATAAAAGATAACCTCTGAGGTCCTGCTAAGAAAACATTCTTCTTGTGTTTGTGGTGGTGAAGGGAGGCAGCTTCTGTGCTCACTGGAGTAAATCCACATTAGGTTTCTCATTCTCGTTTAAAATACAGTACTCATATTATGTGGATATTTGGAGCTGGAGTAACGCTAAGTACTTCATAGACAGTGAAGGGTTAGATAAACATTACTCCTCTTAATTTGACTTATGTGCAGATTCGAGTATTTATTACACAGTGAGCACTATTAAAGAGGTTTAATGTTGTTTAAGAGGTGATTTTATGTGCGTGTAGTTGTTACAGTACTGCCAATAACGTGTTTTAGACCAGAGCGAAACTCACGATGTTAACCAAAATCTGGGCCTTCTGAGTGCATGTTAAACTGCTTTGCAAAGTTATACCTCAGAAAAGGATGTTTGAATTCAGGGAAAAAATACCTTTTGGCTGTTCTCAAGAATGGGCAATATTTCCAATTTAAATAATATGGTTTTTACTTTGTTTATTCATGAGAATAATACTAATAGTTAAATACGAAGGCCAGTAATCACATGTCAGGTACTATATTCTAGATGTTCAGGTTTATTGATTCATGTGAGCCTCACAACAGTTCGTGAATGCATTCAACCTCAATGAGGTAGGTATTATTATGATCTGTTCTTTTTTTAATACATTTATTTTTAAGTGAATGATAATTGCATTACAGTGTTGCATTGGTTTCTACCAAACATGAATCGGCCATAAGTTTACCCATGTCCCCTCTCACATGAACCTCCTCCCACCTGCCTCCCTACCCTAAGCCTCTAGGTTGTTACTGAGCCCGGTTTGAGTTCCTGAAGCATACAGCAAATTTGCATTGTCTGTCTGCTTTACATATGGTAAAGTATGTTTCCGTGTTACTCTCTGTACCTGCCACCCTCTCCTCCTTCCCTGCCCACCTGTGTCCATGGGTCTGTTCTCAATGTCTGTGTCTCCATTGCTGCTCTGCAAATAGGCTCATTAGTACCATCTTTCAGGATCCCATGTATATATGCATTAGTATACAATAATTGTTTTTCTCTTTCTGACTTACTTCCCTCTGTATAATAGGCTCTAGGTTCATCCACCTCATTAGGACTGACACAAATGCCTTCCTTTTTATGGCAGGGTGCTATTCCATTGTATATATGGAGCACAGCTTCCTAAACTATTTACCTGTCAGTGGACATCTAGGTTGCTTCTGTGTCCTAGCTATTGTAAACAGAGTTGCAGTGAACATGGGCTGCATGCGTCTTTTTCGATTTTGGTTTCCTCAGGGTATATGCCTAGTAGTGGGATGCCTAGTAGTATATGCCTAGCTAGGTCATATGGTGGTTTCATTCCTAATTTTTTTAAGGAATTGCCACTTTTTAAGAATTACCAACTGCTCTCCTTAGTGGCTGCATCAATTTCCATTCCCACCAACAGTGCAGGAGGCTTCCCTTTGCTCTACACCATCTCCAGGATGTATTGTTTGTAGACTTTATGATGATGGCCATTCTGACCATTGTGAGGTGATATCGCATTGTAAGTTTGATTGGCATTTCTCTTAACATTGAGTGATGGTGAGCATCTTGTTATGTGTTTGTTAGCCATCTGTATGTCTTCTTTGGAGAAATGTCTGTTTAGGTCCTTTGCCAGTTTTTTGATTGGGTTGGTTGTTTTTCTGGTATTGAGTTGTATGAGCTGATTGTATATTTTGGAAATTAATCCTTTGTCAGTTGTTTCATGTGCTATTATTTTTCCCATTCTGAGGGTTGTGTTTTCTTCTTGTTTATAGTTTGCTTTGCTGTGCAAATCTTTTAAATTTAATTAGGTCCCACTTGTTTACTTTTGTGTTTATTTCCATTACTCTAGGAGGTGGATCATAGAGGATCTTGCTGTGATTTATGTCATCGAGTGTTCTGCCTATGTTTTCCTCTAGGAGTTTTATAGTTTATGGCCTTTCATTTAGGTCTTTAATGCGTTTTGAGTTTATCTTTGTGTGTGGCATTAGGAAGTATTCTAATTTCATTCTTTTACATGTAGCCATCCAGTTTTCCCAGCACTGTCTGTTGAAGAGGCTGTCTTTGCCTCATTGTGTATTCTTGCCTCCTTTGTCAAAAATAAGGTACCTATAGGTACTTGGGTTTATCTCTGGGCTTTTGATCTTGTTCCATTGGTTTCTGTTTTTGTGCCAGTACCATACTGTCTTGATGCCTACAGCTTTGTAGTATTGTGTAAAGACAGGAAGGTTGATTCATCCAGCTTCATTCTTCTTTCTCAAAATTGCTTTGGCTATCCGGGATCTTTTGTGTTTCCATATGAATTGTGAAATTTATTGTTCTAGTTCTGTGAAAAATGCCATTGGTAATTTGACAAGGACTGCATTGAACCTGTAGATTACATTTGGCAGGATAGTCACTTTCACAGTATTAATTCTTCAACCCAGGAACCTGGAATCTCTCTCCATCTATTTATGTTGTCTTTAATTTCTTTCATCAGTGTCTTATAGTTTTCTGTATACAGCACTTTTGTGCTTACAGAGGTTTATTCCTAGGTATTTTATTCTTTTCGTTGCAATGGTAAATGATATTGATTCCTTAATTTCTCTTTCTCATATTTCATTGTTAGTGTATAGAAATGCAAGTGATTTCTGTGTATTGGTTTTGTATCCTGCCACTTTGCTAAATTCACTGATTAGCTCTAGTAATTTTCTGATGGTATCTTTAGGGTTTTCTATATATACTATCATATCAGCTGCAAATGGTAAGAGCTTTACTTCTTTTCTAATCTGGATTCCTTTTATTTGTTTTCCTTCTCTAATTGCCATAGCTAGGACTTCCAAAACTATGACAAATAATAGTGGTGAGAGTAGGCACCCTTGTCTTGTTCATGATCTTAGAGGGAATGCTTTCAGTTTTTCACCATTGAGAATAATGTTTGCTGTGGGGTTATCATATATGGTCTTTACTATATTGAGCTAGGTTCCTTCTATACCCATTTTTGAACAGTTTTTTAAATCATATATGAGTATTGAATTTTGTCAAAACTTTTTCTGCATTATCATATGGTTTTTATCTTTCAGTTTGTTAATATGGTGTATCACATTGATTGATTTGTGTATATTGAAGAATCCTTGCATCACTGGGATAAACCCAGCTGAATCATGGTGTGGGATCTTTTCAGTGTGTTGTTGAATTCTGTTTGCTAGAATTTTGTTGAGAATTTTTGCCTACATGTACGTCAGTGATATTGGCCTATCGTTTTCTTGTTTTGTGTTGTCTTTGTCTGGTTTTGGTATCGGTGAGGCTAGCCTCATCAAATGAGTTTAGAAGTGTTCCTTCTGCTGCAGTTTTGGAAGAGCTTTAGAAGGATAGGGATTAGTTCTTCTCTAAATGTTTGATAGGATTCACCTGTGAAGCCATCTGACCCTGGGCTGCTTTTTTGGAGGAAATTTTTTACCACATTTCACTTTCTGCGCTTGTTACTGGATTGTTAATAATTTCTATTTTTTCCTGGTTCAGTCTGGGAAGATAGAACTTTTCTAAGAATCTCTCCATTTTTTCTAGGTTGTACATTTTAATGACATATAGCTGTTTGTAATAGTCTCTTATGATCCTTGGTATTTCTGTGTTGTCTGTTGTAACCTCTCCTTTTTCATTTCTAGTTTTGTTGATTTCATTCTTGTCTTTTTTTTTTTTTTTCCTGATGAGTCTGGCTAATAGTTTGTCTTTTTTTTTTTTTTTAATCTTCTCAAAGAACCAGCTGTTTGTTTTCTTAAACTTTACTGTGTTTTTCTTTATTTATTTTTCATTTATTTCTTCTCTGATCTGTATGATTTCTTTCCTTCTACCAACTGGGTTTTTTGTTGTTTTTGTTGTTCTTTTTCCAGTTATTTTAGATGTAAATTTAGGTTGTCTGCTTGACGTTTTTCTGGTTCCTTGAGGTAGGATTGTATTGCTGTAAACTTCCCTCTTAGAACTGCTTTTGCTGCATCCAATAGGTTTTGAGTTGTTGTGTTTTCATTGTCATTTGTTTCTAGGAATTTGTTGATTTCTTTTTTGATTTCTTCAGTAGCCTGTTCATTATTTAGAAACATACTGTTTAATCTCCATGGGTTTGTGTTTTTTTGTAGTTTTTTTCCCTGTGATTGATATCTAGTCTCATAGTGTTGTGGTCAGAAAAGATGATTGATATGATTTCAGAGTTTTTTATCTACTGAAGTTTGATTTGTGACACAAGATATTGTCTGTCTTGGAGAATGTTCCATGTACACTTGAGAAGAAAGTGCGTGTGTTCTTGTGCTTTTCGGTGAAAAGTCCATAAGACATCAGATAGGTCCATTTGATCTAGTGTTTCATTTCAGGTTTGTGTTTGCTTGTTAATTTTCTGTTTTCATGATCTGTCCATTGGTGTGAGTGGGATAAAAAAGTCCCCTGCTATTATTTTATTGCTGTCAATTTCCCCCTTTATGTCTGTTAGTGTTTGCCTTATGTATTGAGGTGCTCCTGTGTGGGTGCATAAATATTTATAATTGCTATCTTTTCTTGAATCATTCCCTTGATCATTACGTAGTGCCCTTCTTTATCTCTTATAGTATTCTTTATTTTAAGGTCTATATTGTCTAAAGTGAGAATTGCCACTCCAGCTTTCTTTTGATTTCCATTTGCATAGAATATCCTTTTCCATCCTTTTCCTTTCAGTCTATATGTGTCTCTAGGTCTGAAGTTGATCTCTTGTAGACAGCATATGTATGGGTCTTGTTTTTGTATCCATTCAGCCAATCTGTGTCTTTTGCAGTGTTTAATCCACTTACATTTAAAGTAATTATTGATATATATGTTCCTATTGGCATTTTCTTAATTGTTTTGGATTTGTCTTTGAGGGTCTTTCCTTTCTCTTGTGTTTATTGCCTATATCAGTTCAGTTCAGTCGCTCAGTCATGTCCGACTCTTTGCAACCCCATGAATCACAGCACGCCAGGCCTCCCTGTCCGCCACCAACTCCTGGAGTTCACTCAGACTCACGTCCATCAAGTCAGTGATGCCATCCAGGCATCTCATCCTCTGTCGTCCCCTTCTCCTCCTGCCCCCAATCCCTCCCGGCATCAGAGTCTTTTCCAGTGAGTCAACTCTTCGCATGAGGTGGCCAAAGTACTAGAGTTTCAGCATTAGCATCATTCCTTCCAAAAGAAATCCCAGGGCTGATCTCCTTCAGAATGGATTGGTTGGATCTCCTTGCAGTCCAAGGGACTCGCAAGAGTCTTCTCCAACACCACAGTTCAAAAGCATCAATTCGTTGGCGCTCAGCCTTCTTCACAGTCCAAATCTCGCATCCTTACATGACTACTGGAAAAACCATAGCCTTGACTAGATGGACCATTGTTCGCAAAGTAATGTCTCTGCTTTTGAATATGCTATCTAGGTTGGTCATAACTTTTCTTCCAAGGAGTAAGCGTCTTTTAATTTCGTGGCTGCAGTCACCATCTGCAGTGATTTTGGAGCCCCCAAAAATAAAGTCTGACACTGTTTCCACTGTTTCGCCATCTATTTCCCATGAAGTGATGGGACTGGATGCCATGATCTTCGTTTTCTGAATGTTGAGCTTTCAGCCAACTTTTTCACTCTCCTCTTTCACTTTCATCAAGAGGCTATTTAGTTGCTCTTCACTTTCTGCCATAAGGGTGGTGTCATCTGCATATCTGAGGTTATTGATATTTCTCCCAGCAATCTTGATTCCAGCTTGTGTTTCTTCCAGTCCAGCATTTCTCATGATGTACTCTGCATAGAAGTTAAATAATCAGGGTGACAATATACAACCTTGACATACCCCTTTTCCTATTTGGAACCAGTCTGTTGTTCCATATCCAGTTCTAACTGTTGCTTCCCGACCTGCATATAGTTTTCTCAAGAGGCAGGTCAGATGGTCTGGTATTCCCATCTCTTTCAGAATTTTCCACAGTTTATTGTGATCCAGACAGTCAAAGGCTTTGGCATAGTCAATAAAGCAGAAATAGATGTTTTTCTGGAACTCTCTTGCTTTCTCGATGATTCAGGGATATTGGCGACTTGATCTCTGGTTCCTCTGCCTTTTCTAAAACCAGCTTGAACATCAGGAAGTTCATAGTTCACGAATTGGTGAAGCCTGGCTTGGAGAGTTTTGAGCAATTTACTAGCATGTGAGATGAGTGCAATTGTGCAGTAGTTTGAGCATTCTTTGGCATCAGCATTTGAAATAGCTCCATTGGAATTCCATCACCTCCACTAGCTTTGTTCATTGTGATGCTTTCCAAGGCCCACTTGACTTCACATTCCAGGATTTCTGGCTCTAGATAAGTGATAATACCATCGTGATTTTCTGGGTCATGAAGATCTTTATTGTACTGTTCTTCTGTTTATTCTTGCCACCTCTTCTTAATATCTTCTGTTTCTGTTAGAGCCATACCATTTCTGTCCTTTATCGAGCCCATCTGTGTATGAAATGTTCCCTTGGTATCTCTAATTTTCTTGAAGAGATCTCTAGTCTTTCCCATTCTGTTGTTTCCCTCTATTTCTTTGCATTGATTGATGAAGAAGGCTTTCTTATCTCTTCTTGCTATTCTTTGGAACTCTGTATTCAGATGCTTATATCTTTCCTTTTCTCCTTTGCTTTTCACCTCTCTTCTTTTCACAGCTATTTGTAAGGCCTCCCCAGACAGCCGTTTTTCTTTTTTGCATTTCTTTTCCATGGGGATGGTCTTGATCCCTGTCTCCTGTACAGTGTTACGAACCTCATTCCATAATTCATCAGGCACTCTATCTATCAGATCTAGGCCCTTAAATCTATTTCTCACTTCCACTGTATAATCATAAGGGATTTGATTTAGGTCATACCTGAATGGTCTAGTGGTTTTCCTTACTTTCTTCAAATTTAAGTCTGAATTTGGTAATAAGGAGTTCATGATCTGAGCCACAGTCAGCTCCTGGTCTTGTTTTTGTTGACTGGATAGAGCTTCTCCATCTTTGGCTGCAAAGAATATAATCAATCTGATTTCGGTGTTGACCATCTGGTGATGTCCATGTGTGGAGTCTTCTCTTGTGTTGTTGGAAGAGGGTATTTGTAATGACCAGTGCATTTTCTTGGCAAAACTCTATTAGTCTTTGCCCTGCTTCATTCCGTACTCCAAGGCCAAATTTGCCTGTTACTCCAGGTGTTTCTTGACTTCCTACTTTTGCATTCCAGTCCCCTAGAATGAAAAGGACATCTTTTTTGGGTGTTAGTTCTAAAAGGTCTTGTAAGTCTTCATAGAACCGTTCAGCTTCTTCAGCGTCACTGGTGGGGCATAGACTTGGATAACTGTGATATTGAATGGTTTGCCTTGGAAACAAACAGATCATTCTGTCATTTTTGAGACTGCATCCAAGTACTGCATTTCAGACTCTTTTGTTAACCATGATGACTACTCCATTTCTTCTGAGGGATTACTGCCCGCACTAGTAGATATAATGGTCATCTGAGTTAAATTCTCCCATTCCAGTCCATTTTAGTTCACTGATTCCTAGAATGTCGACATTCACTCTTGCCATCTCCTGTTTGACCACTTCCAATTTGCCTGATTCATGGACCTGACATTCCAGGTTCCTATGCAATATTGCTCTTTACAGTATCGGACCTTGCTTCTATCACCAGTCACATCCACAGCTGGGCATTGTTTTTGCTTTGGCTCCATCCCTTCATTCTTTCTGGAGTTATTTCTCCACTGATCTCCAGTAGCATGTTGGGCACCTACTGACCTGGGGAGTTCCTCTTTCAGTATCCTATCATTTTGCCTTTTCATACTGTTCATGGGATTCTCAAGGCAAGAATACTGAAGTTGTTTGCCATTCCCTTCTCCAGTGGACCACATTCTGTCAAACCTCTCCACCATGACCCGCCTGTCTTGGGTTGCCCCACTGGCATGGCTTAGTTTCATTGAGTTAGACAATTCTGTGGCCCTAATGTGATTAGATTGACTCGATTTCTGTGAGTATGATTTCAGTCTGTCTGCCCTCGGATGCCTTCTTGCATCACCTACCATCTTACTTGGGTTTCTCTTACCTTGGGCGTGGGGATCTCTTCACGGCTGCTCCAGCAAAGCGCAGCCACTACTCCTACCTTGGACGAAGGGTATCTCCTCACTGCCACCCTCCCTGACCTTCAACATGGGATAACTCCTTTAGGCCCTCCTGCGCCTGTGCAGCCACCGCTCCTTGCAAGTGGCATTGCTCCTTCCGGCCGCCACCCCTGGCCTCAGATGTGGGGTAGCTCCTCTCGGCCTCCGCCCCTGGCCTTGGACGCAGAGTAGCTTCTCTTGGCTGCCGCCCCTGGCCTCGGACAAGGGGTAGCTCCTCCCGGCCGCCGGCCCTGACCTCAGATGCAGGGTAGCTCCTCTCGGCCATTCCTGCACTGTCACAGCCTGGCACTCTTGGCCGCTGCCCCTGACCTCGGACGTGGGGTGACTCCTCTTGGCTGCCGCCCTTCAGACATGGGGTCCTCCCAGCTTCTGCCCCTGACCTTGGATGTGGGGTAGCTCCTTGGGGTGCACTTAGTGCAGTGGTCGCAGCCGCCCGTGCTTATATAGGCTTATTGCCTGTATAAGTCCCTTTAATATTTGTAGTAAAGCAGTTTGGCGGTCCTAAATTCTCTTAATATATGCTTTTCTGTAAAGCTTGTGATTTCTTCATCAATTCTGAATGAGATCCTTGCCGGGTAGAGTAATCTTGGTTGTAGATTTTTCCCTTTCTGTACTTTAAATATATCCTGACGTTCCCTTCTGGCCTGCAGAGTTTCTGCTGAAAGATCAACTGTTAATCTTATGGGTTTTCCCTTTTATGTTACTTGTTGCTTTTCCCTTGCTGTTTTTAATATTCTTTTTTTTGTGTGTTTAATCTCTGTTATCTTGATGAATATGTGTTTTGATGTGTTTCTCCTTGGGTTTATCCTGTAGGGGACTCTTTGCACTTCTTGGACTTGACTATTTCCTTTCGCATGCTGGGGAAGTTTTCAGCTATAATCCCTCCAGAAATTTTCTCAGTGTCCTTCTCTTCCTCTGGGACCCCTAGAGCTCGAATGTGGGTGTGATTAACGTTGTCCAAGAGGTCTCTGAGGCTGTCGTCGATTCTTTTCATTCTTCCTCTTTTATTCTGCTCTTCAGGGATTATTTCCACCGTCCTATCTTCCAGCTCACTTATCTATTCTTCTGCTTCCGTTAATCTACTATTGATTCCTTCCAGAGTATTACTAATTTCAGTAACTGAGTTATTCATCTGTTTGTTTATTCTTTATTTCTTCTGTGTCCTTGGTAATTGTGTTAATTGTGTTGATTGCTTCTTGCATTTTCTCCGTTCTATATTTTAACATCTTTTTACTCTGAATTCTTTTTCAGATAGTTTGCCTATTTCCTCTTTGTTTAGTTGCTCTTGTGTGTTTTGAGTTTGTTCCATCATTTGCACAATACTTCTCTGCCTTTTCATTTTCTAAAAAATGTATTGTGTCTAAGACTTTTCTCAGGCTTTGAAGTTGGATTTTCTTCCTTTTGATTTCTGCTCTTGGTGGGTAGGGTTGGTCAAGTGGTTTGTGTAGGCTTTTGTTGGGTGTGACTTGTGCTCTGTTGGGAGGAGGTAAGCTTCCTCCCCCTCTGGTAGGCACAAATATGAGGTGGTAATCCCTTGTGCTGAGGGTAGGGGTTTGTGTGTTTGTCTTGTTGTTTGGGTGAGGCACCCTGCTCTGGGTTCTGCCAGCAGTTGGGTGATTCCATGTCTTGTATACAGGTGGAAGCCTCTGTGGGAGTTCTCACTAATTAATACTGTCTGGGGTTATAAGTTTTCTGGTAGTTTAGAGTCTTGTTGTCAGTGCTTCCACTCCAAAGGCTCAGGACCCCATCTCTCGCCAGGAAACTGAGATTCCACAGGTGGTTTGTTATGGCATAAAAGGGGATTAAAGCAAACACACTAAAACAGGAAACAAAATGGAAACCCCAGACAAGTGACAACTACAAAGTCAGGCAAATGCCAACAAAAATAGTGTAATATATATAAACACATAAAAAGAATCCAAAACAGTCCCCCAAAAAAGAAAGTAGAAGAGAGTGACCAAGCAAGCAAATGAAGGCAAAAATGATACCAACCAGTTAAAAAGAAAACTAACTAAAGCATAAACTGAAAACAAAACCAAAGTAGTACGCCAACTGGGGAATGAAGAAACAAAAGCAAAACAGACTAATAAACATGGAGAGAAAAAGAGAGAACAGAAAAGATAGTATAGAAAAGCAACGTTAAATAGAGGTAAATAAAGGAGATTTACATATATGAAAGAATAACTACAACAGGGAAAGAATAAGAAAACAAAAGAACATATGTACAAAAGAAAAATAAATTTTTAAAAAATTTTAAAATTAAAGAAAAAAAGGGTAAAAACCCTCCAAACTGCAAAAGGCCAGTGTAGAGGCAGACAAATTTAAAGAAAATAGAGTGTGATTGACAAAAAAAATTCTCAAAAGTGTAGAGATTTAACAGTACTAAGAAAATCAAAAACTATAGCAACAGAGGGGAAAGAAGGGGAAAAAGAAGAAAATCTACAAGGAACTACAGCACATGTTAAAATATAAGAATAATAAATGTTTTTCTTGGATCTCAGCTGTGACCATCTTTTCCCTTGCTGTGAGTCTCAGTCACATTGTCCTCCTAGGATGCCCTCCAATACTGAGCTGGTCTGGTCTCTAGACCTGTTGTAGGGGCGGCTCAGACTCTGATCTGGTCCTACTCTTGCATGCTCTTGCCTCTAATGTCTGAATCTGCCCATGCTGATGCATTTCTTTTGGAGGACCTCTCATTGTCCTTTCGTATATTCTGTAGATGCAAAGTCTGCCTAGTTGATTGTGTGGGTTTAATCTGCAGCTTTTACCACTGGCGGGAAGAGTGTGTGTTCGCTTCCTTAGCCACCCTGCCCCTGGTTTCAGTCGTGGTTTTACCTCCACCTCTGCATGTGAGTCGTCCACCAGGGTTTGCTCCTGAGGCTGCTCTGGAGCACTTGGGTCTGCCCCTAGGAAGTTCTGGTGTGGAGGTGTTACAGCTGCTTGGGTCCCAGGGGCCCTGGTAGTATCAAGTACCCAGGGGAGCCAGTGGCTAGGACGTTGGAGAGTAGGGTGCTCTCAGGGTCTTTTCTAGCCCCTGGCTGCTCTGTCCCAGTGGGGACCCCTCGAGGGGTGGCATGCGAGCTTGGATCACCGGGACCCTGGCAATGCCCAATACACAGGGGTGCTGGCAGCTGTTGTCACAGGAGGTACAGCCTTATCCGGGTTTTTCCTAGCTTCTGGCAGCTCTGCCCCAATGAGGATTGTTCACGGAGGTGGCACAGCTTCTTGGATCATGGGAACTCTGACAGTGCCAAGAGTGTAGGGATAATAGTTGCCTTAGCCACAGAGCTGTGGCCTACTGCAGTCTTCTCCTAGCCTCTGGCACCTGGCAGTCAGAGGGCCTCTTTGGCTGGTCCTTCTGTGTTACTTGGTCCATTTCAGGCACTGACAAGATCCCGCTTGGGGTCCTTCTCTGTTGCTGGGCATGTCAGGGGCTTAAAGGGCCCCTTTCTCTGGGATGTTTTCAGCTGTCTAGTGCTGACGTGTGTGTTTGACTGGGGGTGCGGAGTGCGGGGGGAGGCTATAGAGATGGCTCCACCCCCTGTATGTGACTCAGCAGCATTGCCCTGCCTCCTTGTTTGCCTTTCTTTCCTTCAGAAGCACTTCCCACTGCAGTCTCTCCCCTCAGGTCCCCTTGGGCTGTCTGTCCTCAGTCAACAGCAGACCTCGCCCTGGGGTTGCTCTGTGGTCATTGTGCTCCAGCTCCCAGCCTCTCTGCCTTCCCGAGGACCCATGACCCTGGCCGGGGTATGTAGGGCTACGGCAAGGGTTTTCTGAGTGATTCTCATTCAATTCAGACTGCCACAGATCAGCTGGTTCACTCTGCAAAGCCTCAAATGCTTCTCCTCTATCCCAGACAGGTGTCCCATTGTGGGGGCTTGGGTGATTATTTCCGTCTCCATTTTAGGGAAGTTTTCAACTATTATCTCCTCAAGTATTTTCTCATGGTCTTTCTTTTTGTCTTCTTCTTCTGGGACTCCTATGATTCGAATGTTGGGGCATTTAGCATTGTCCCAGAGGTCTCTGAGGTTGTCCTCATTTCTTTTAATTCGTCTTTCTTTTTTCCTCTCTGCTTCATTTATTTCTACCATTCTGTCTTCTGCCTCACTTATCCTATCTTCTGCCTCCGTTATTCTACTGTCGGCCCCCTCCAGAGTGGGCCCCCTCCAGAGTGTTTTTGATCTCATTTATTGCATTATTCTTTATATATTGACTCTTTTTTTATTTCTTCTGTGTCCTTGTTAAACCTTTCTTGCATCTTCTCGATCCTTGTCTCCAGGCTGTTTATCTGTGATTCCATTTTGATTTCAAGATTTTGGATCATTTTCACTATCATTATTCAGAATTCTTTATCAGGTAGATTCTCCATCTTTTCCTCTTTTGTTTGATTTGGTGGGCATTTATCATGTTCCTTTACCTGCTGGGTATTTCTCTGCCTCTTCATCCTGTTTATATTGCTGTGTTTGAGGTGGCCTTTCCGTATTCTGGCAGTTTGTGGAATTCTCTTTATTGTGGAGTTTCCTCGCTGTCAGTGGTGTTGGACAGGTAGCTTGTCAAGGTTTCCTGGTCAGGGAAGCTTGTGTCGGTATTCTGGTGGGTGGAGCTGGATTTCTTCTCTCTGGAGTGCAATGAAGTGTCCAGTAATGAGTTATGAGATGTCAGTGGGTTTGGAGTGACTTTGGGCAGCCTGTATATTGAAGCTCAGGGCTATGTTCCTGTGTTTCTGGAGAATTTGTGTGGTATGTCTTGCTCTGGAACTTGTTGGCCCTTAGGTGGTGCTTGGTTTCAGTGTAGGTTTGGAGGCGTTTGAGGAGCTCCTGTTGATTAATATTCCCTGGAGTCAGGAGTTCTCTGGTTTTCTTCAGGATTTGGACTTAAGCCTCCTGCCTCTGATTTTCAGTCTTATTCTTACAGTAGACTCAAGACTTGTCCATCTATACAGCACTGTTGATAAAACATCTAGGTTAATGATGTAAGTAAGGAGGCAGCATTGCCCTGCCTCCTTGTTTGCCTTTCTTTCCTCCAGAAGCATTTCCCACTGCGATCTTTTCCCTCACTGACATGCCTCTGACATGCCCAACAACAGAGAAGGACCCCAAGCGGGGTCCTGTCAGTGCCTGAAATGGACCAAGTAACAGAGAAGGACCAGGGAGATGAGGGCAATGCTGTCCCTCACTTCTCCACAGTGAGGGACACCCAGAGAGGTTCACAGAGTTACATGGAGAAGAGAAGAGGGAGGAGGGAGTTAGAGGTGACCCGAATGAGATGAGGTGGACTCAAAAGAGGAGAGAGCAAGCTAGCCAGTAATCACTTCCTTGTGTGTGCTCCACAGTCTGGAACACACACAGAGATTCACAGTGTTGGGTAGAGAAGAGAAGGGGGAGGGAGGGTATAGAGGTGACCTGGTGGAGAAAAAGAGTCCAAAGGAGGAGAGAGCAGTCAAGCCAGTAATCTCGCTTCCAAGTAAAAATGGGTACTGAAGATTGGGTTCTTAAAGGTACAAAATTGATAACAAATACCAAAAAGCAAAGATTAAAAATCTAGAGTAGAGGCTGGATTCTCAAAAATACTATATTAAAAAAGACAAAATCACAAAAACTATGAAATATATATATATGAAGTTTGCCTTAAAAAATAGGGTCTTATTTTGCAAAGTAATAGTAGGTTATACAAATGAAAATTAAAGGAGGACTTAAACAATTTAAGGAATGATAATAGTAAAAATATATCTAGGACTTTCTCTGGTGCTGTGGACAGTGTGGGGTCAGTTCATTTTCAGATAGTTCCTTGATCCAGCTTATGCCTCTCAAGATGTATAGGCTACTTCCTATGTAGTCGAGCTAACTACAGGGTTTGAATCTGTTGCACCTGTCACTTCCAAGGTGGCTCCCTCTGTTTATTTTAGCTTCTTCTGTTTCCTGGTCTCTTCAGCGTCTAATTTCCACCCTGACACTGGGGGCAGTGGTGGATACTTTTTTAGGCTCAACTTGTTCAGTGGTGCTGTGGGGAAGGAGGAACGCTGCAGACAGATATCACTGGCATGTGTGGGGAGTGCTCACAGTGACTCGGCCACGCTAGGTTTGCCCCCACTCACGGTGCATGTGCCCTTCCTTCCTACACTGCTCAGGCTCTAGGTTACTCCGCCGGGAACCGTCTG
This sequence comes from Ovis aries, assembly GCF_016772045.2. Lineage (NCBI taxonomy): Eukaryota > Metazoa > Chordata > Mammalia > Artiodactyla > Bovidae > Ovis > Ovis aries. The sequence goes on from NC_056059.1 coordinate 5,008,795, forward strand.
AGGCCAGCCCTGGGTTGCATGCACCTCCCAGGTCTAAGCCGCTCCAGTTCAGGCACTCAGGTACTCCACAATGGCGCAGACTCGGTTGGGCCTGCGTTTTGTGCCCTTCCCAGGTCAGAGCAGCTCAGGTGACCAAGTGTTTGGCGAGAGCGGTTGCTGCGACTTAACTTCCTCGCACGTCCCTGCCGATCAGTTTTCTGGGTGTACAACCAGTGCACCTTCTCAGGCGGATGTCGACCATCCAGAATCCCAAGAAGTCTTGGTTAGCAATGAAGCCTGCTTGCAGTTTGGTTGATGATGCCTCTATGGGGCCACAATTGCCCCCTTCTGGCTCTGGCTGCCCTTGGCTGCCTGTCTCCGGCAGGGGATGTGCTAGTCCGCAGCTGGCTAGCTCTGCTCAGTCCTTTGTTCTGCGAGCGGGCCTGGCAGTGTCTTAGGTTAGGGCTTTTCCCAGGGTAACTATCCCACAGTCTGGTTTGCTATCTCAAGTTCGTTCCCTTAGATTCCCCTCAGGGCATTCAGGCCATGTCCTTACCCTAAGCAATGCAGCCCATGCCTCCCGGTCCAGCCCCCGCTTGCTAGTGGGGGATGCAGGCATCTGTGCTGCTTCTCTGCTGGGAGTTACCATTGGACACGTAATCTATGGGTTTTAATTATTTATTTATTTTTCTTCCTGGTTATGTTGCCCTCTGAGGTTCCAAGGCTTGCCACAAATATGCCGGTCAGAACATTTCCTGGTGTTTGGAAACTTGTCCTTTTTTAAGACTCCCTTCCCAGGACAGATCTTGTCCCTGCCTCTTTTGTCTCTCTTTTTATCTTTTATATTTTTTCCTACCTCCTTTCGAAGACAATGGGCTACTTTTCTGGATGCCTGATGTCCTCTCCTGGCATTCAGAAGTTGTTTTGTGGAATTTACTCAGCGTTCAAATGTTCTTTTGATGAATTTGTGGGGGAGACAGTGGTCTCCCTGTCGTATTCCTCCTCCATCTTAGGATCGCCCCCAACTCTTACATCCCTATATCATACTGGAAAACCATAGCTTTGACTATTTGGACCTTTGTCTGCAAAGTAATTTCTCTGCTTTTTAATATACTGTCTAGGCTGGTCATAGCTTTTCTTCCAAGAAGCAAGTGTCTTTTAATTTCATGACTGCAGTCACCATCCATAGTGATTTTGGAGATCAAGAATATAAAAACTGTCACTGTTTCCAGTTTTTACCCATCTATTTCCCATGAAGTGATGGGACCAGATGCCATGATCTTAGTTTTTGAATGTTGAGTTTTAAAACACCTTCTTCACTCTCCTCTTTCAGACTTTATCAAGAGGCTCTTCACTTCTTCACTTTCTGCCATAAGGGTGCTATCATCTGCATATCTGAGGTTACTGATATTTCTCCTGGCAATTTTGAATCCAACTTGTGCTTCATCCAGCCCTGCATTTCTTGTGATGTACTCTGCATATGAGTTAAATAAGCAGGGTGACAATATACAGCCTTGACAGTCTGTTTTCCCAATATAGAACCAGTCCACTGTCCCATGTCCAGTTCTAACTGTTGCTTTCTGACCTGCATACAGGTTTCTCAGGAGGCAGGTCAGGTGGTTTGGTATTCCCATCTCTTGAAGAATATTCCACAGTTTGTTGTGATCCACAGTCAGAGGCTTTAGTGTAGTCAATGAAGCAGAAGTAGATGTTTTTCTGGAGTTCTTTTGCTTTTTCTATGATCTTGTGAATGTTGACAATTTGATCTCTGGTTCCTCTGTCTTTTCTAAATCCAGCTATACATGTGGAAGTTCTTGGTTCACGTACCTTTGAAGCCTAGCTTGAAGGTTTTTGAGTAGTACCTTGCTAACATGTAAAATGAGCACAGTTGTGTAATAGTTTGAGCATTCTTTGGCATTGCATTTCTTTGGGATTGGAGTGACAACTGACCTTTTCCAGTCTTGTGGCCACTGCTGAGTTTTCCAAATTTGCTGGCATATTGAGTGCAGCACCTTAACAGCATAATTTTTTTTTAGAATTAGAAATAGCTCAACTGAAATTCCATCACTTCCACTATTTTTGTTCATTGTGATGTTTCCTAAGGCTCACTTGACTTCACATTCCAGGATGTCAGGCTCTAGGTGAGTGACCACACCATTGTGGTTATCTGGGTCATTAAGAGCTTTTATGTACAGTTCTTTTTTGTATTCTTGACACCTCTTCCTTTTTTTATTTTTAAAAATTTATTTATTTTAATTGGAGGCTAATTACTTTACAGTATTGTAGTGGTTTTTGCCATACTTGACATGAGTCAGCAATGGTTGTACATGTGTCCCCCATCCTGAAACCTCCCCTGCCTGCCTCCCCATCCCATCCCTCCTCTCAGGGTTGTCCCAGTGTACCAGCTTTGAGTGCTCTGTTCAATGCATCAAACTTGGACTGGTCATCTATTTCACATATGGTAATATACATGTTTCAATGCTATTCTCAAGTCATCCCACCCTCGCCTTGTCCCACAGAGTCCAAAAGTCTGTTCTTTTTATCTGTATTTCTTTTGCTGTCTTGCATATAGGGTCATTGTTACAGTCTTTCTAAATTCCACATATATGCATTAATATACTGATTGGTGTTTTTCTTTCTGACTTACTTCACTGTGTATAATAGGCTCTGGTTTCATCCACCTCATTAAAACTGATTCAAGTGGTTTCTTTTCAATAGCTGAGTAATATTCCATTGTGTATATGAACCACAGCTTTCTTATCCATTCATCTGTCGATGCACATCTGGGTTGCTTCCATGTCCTGGCTATTGTAAACAGTGCTGTGATGAGCATTGGGGTACATCTGTCTCTTTCAGTTCTGGTTTCCTCAGTGTGTATGCCCAGCTGTGGGATTGCTGGGTCATATGGCAGTTCTATTTCCAGTGTTTTAAGGAATCTCCATACTCTTCTCCATAGTGGCTGTACTAGTTTGCATTCCCACCAACAGTGTAAGAGGGTTCCCTTTTCTCCACACCCTCCCCAGCGTTTATTGCGTGTAGACTTTTTGATAACAGCCATTCTGACTGGCATGAGATGTTACCTCATTGTGGTTCTGATTTGCATTTCTCTAATAATGAGTGATGTTGAACAACTTTTCATGTGTTTGTTAGCCATCTGTATGTCTTCTTTGGAGAAATGTCTGTTTAGTTCTTTGGCCCATTTTTTAATTAGGTTATTTATTTTTCTGGTATTGAGCTGCATGAGCTACTTGTATATTTTTGAGATTAATTCTCTGTCAGTTGCTTCATTTGCTGTTATTTTCTCCCATTCTGAAGGCTGTCTTTTCACCTTGCTTATAGTTTCCTTTGTTGTGCAAAAGCTTTTAAGTTTAATTAGGTCCCATTTGTTTGTTTTTGCTTTTATTTCCATTACTCTGGGATGTGGGTCATAGAGGATCCTGCTGTGGTTTATGTCGGAGAGTGTTTTGCCTATGTTTTCCTCTAGGAGTTTTATAGTTTCTGGTCTTCTGTTTAGATCTTTAATCCATTTTGAGTTTATTTTTGTGTATGGTGTTAGCAAGTATTCTAGTTTCATTCTTTTACAGGTAGTTGACCAGTATTCCCAGCACCACTTGTTAAAGAGATTGCCTTTTCTCCGTTGTATATTCTTGCCTCCTTTGTCAAAGATTATGTGTCCATAGGTGCATGTGTTTATCTCTGGGCTTTCTATTTTGTTCCATTGATCTATATTTCTGCCTGTGCCAGTACCATACTGTCTTGATGATTGTAGCTTTGTAGTATAGTCTGGAGTCAGACAGGTTGATTCCTCCAGTTCCATTCTTCTCTGTCATGTTTGCTTTGGCTATTTTTTTTTTTTTTATTTCCATACAAAATTTTGTGTATGTTTTTTTTGTATTCCCATACAAATTGTGAAATTATTTGTTCTAGCTCTGTGAAAAATGCTGTTGGTAGCTTGGTAGGGATTTCATTGACTCTATAGATTGCTTTGGGTAGTATACTCATTTTCACTATATTGATTCTTCCAGTTCATGAACGTGGTATATTTCTCCATCTATTTGTGTCATCATTGATTTGTTTCATCAGTGTTTTATAGTTTTGTATATATAGGTCTTTTGTTTCTTTAGGTAGATATATTCCTAAGTATTTTATTCTTTTCATTGCAGTGGTAAATGGAATTGTTTCCTTAATTTCTCTTTCTGTTTTGTCATTGTTAGTGTATAGGAATGCAAGGGATTTCTGTATTTTAATTTTATATCCTTCTTGCCACCTCTTCTTAATATCTTTGGCTTCTGTTAGGTCCTTGCCATTTCTGTCCTTCATTGTGCCCATCTTTGCGTGAAATGTCCTCTTGGTATCTGTAATTTCTGCTTGGCAGTAGGTACACCTCTTCTGCCAGGCTGTTGATATGAGAGGTTGAGCTAATCCAGTCAGTAGTTAAGCTATCTTTGGGTTGTGTTGTTGCGGTAGTTACCATAGGCTTCCATCTCCTCCTGGGTGGTGTGCTGTTTCTGTGGTCGTCGTGGGAGGTCTGCATGGCCAGGGGATACCACAGTAGTGCTGATCCCTCTTCGTCATCAGTCATGAGGTTTCAGCAGTCCCTACATCGTCTCTGCCACAGAAGCCGTCTCTCTGCCTTTGCCCCTTCCAGCAGGCGGCAGCTGGAAGGTTCCTCAGCTCGAGACCTGAGGTGGTGGCCGGCTCCTGGTTCTCCTGCCCCAGCATTCATGTGGGGAAGGCCCGGTGCACCAGAGCTTCTGGTTGGGGTGCTCAGCTTTCCTTCCTCTCCATGGTGGACACCTTCTGGAGCTGCAGTGTTCCAGCCACTGGCCACATGTGGCTCTTTAAAATTTAACTAATTGAGATGAAATAAAATGTAAGATTCACTTTTCCATTCACAGTAGCCACTTTACTGGTCCTTAGTGGAACATGTGGCCTGTGGCTGCTCTGCAGGCAGCATAGATACAGGATGATCCTTTCGTCACAGAAAGGTTTGTTCTGCAGTCCAGGTCTGGAGCCGGGTGGCTGAACTTGGCCTTGTCTCAGTGGAGGGCCCCTGCTCCTGTTCTGGCAGTGCTGTGGATCACTGCCAGGACCCTCTCCTCTTTCTGCCAGCACTGGGTGTGTGCGGTGGGCCAGGTTCTGTCCCTCCCCAAGGGCAGAGGCCTTTGCCTAGACTGGAGGGTTTCCTGTCTCACCTGTAGCAGCAGGTGACTTTTGTCTCCTGAAAGGAGGTGAGAACTAGGGCTTAGCAAGTGCCTTGCTCCTCACTCAGAGGCAGAAGGCATCTGTTTCCCATGTCAGAAGGGTCTGTGGCCTTGTGGTTTGTGCTTATTCCCCAGGAGTGGCTGATGATCGCCTTGTACCCATGCGGGAGCCAGCATGCAGATGGGTTCCTTCCAGCACTCTTGCTTCACCTTCCAACCCTTGTCAGGCCCAGCACTCGTGGGTCACTGAGGAGGCCTCTCCAGACCTCCCTCTCATCGCTCTCAGCAGCACTGGTGGAGCCCATGGGAAAGAGGTCATGAATGGTTTGGACTTGGAGTATATCTGGATCCCCAGGAACTTGCAGTGTCTCTGTGGCCCACCATGGACCTTTGAAATTTAGTTAAAATTTCTCTTGTTCCACCTGCCCACTTTTACAGCAGCTGTTCCCCTCTCTGCTCTGACAAAGGTGCAACAGTTTTTGTCTCCTCTGTGACGTTCACGTCCCCTGCTTGTGTGCTGACCTCAGCTCACCAAGGTGTCTCGTGGCCTGAGGTTTAAATAGTGATGCGGATGGCCCAGGTTTTTCTCTCACTCTTGGCTGTGGTTGAGATGCTTCGTGACTTCCCACATCCTGAGAACAAGAGTTTGTTTTCAGCTCTCTAGGTTTGTTGGGATAGCTTCTTCCCCTTCATGGCACTAGATTAATTCTCTGCCTGGGGTCTGATAAAAGCAGGAGTTCTTACCCTGTGTGCCGAGCACCTTCATTTGGTCATGGAAGCACCACTGTGTGCAGGCCCTGCGTGCTCTGGTTAGAGTTAGGTTTCTGAGGGAGGCTCCTTCTGCTAGGTGCCGAGAGAGCAGTCTGCCTGGGGGCGCAGGGCGCCCTCTGGGAGCCGCAGTGAAGGCCTGGCCTGGGGAGCTCTTCTTTCTCTCTGTAGGTTCCTCACCCAGTTTCTCTCCTCTGGTTGGCTTGTTTCTTTGTGTGAGTGATGGAGGAAATGCTTTGGGGAAGGAGTAGGGTCTCTTTTAGGTGGGAGTGGACAGCGGATCTTAGTCTGGACAGTGTGGCTTCAACCAAGACTTAAAATAGCCTCAGTGATAGCACCAATTTTTGCAGGCCTCTTAGGCCTGGCGATGCACCAGGCATCATGCCCATACCCTTCCACCCATTTTGTTGTCTTTTGTCTAAAAAGTCTCCTTGACCATCCTAAACTATGGCTGAGGTATAAATGTCATTTCTTAACTCTTTTTGGGTAATGTCTCAAGTCCATTTTAGTACATGATACTTAGGTAAAGATGATCTGAAAATTATGGACCTTTGGTTTATATTGTTTAAACACATTGAAGTAAAACACCACCAGTGAGTTAGTGTACATGTTCATAAATATCCATTTTGTAAACATGAAGTTCAAAAGGATTTTTTTTTTTTCTTTTGGTAACCATTTACCACAGAAACTTCATGTCTTGGTTAATCACTTTTGATTGTTAGCATGGAAAACACCTGGACCAATTAGAAAGTTAGTTCAGATACCCTGTCTTTTGAACACCAGTTAGAACACCCAATTAGCTCACACAGGTTTCAGGGTTCTAAGGTCACATCTGTGTCTCTGGCCTTGTTTGTAGGAACAACCAGATTAGCTTTTAAAAATATTTAAAATGGAATTTATTGCCCATGGTTAAAGATAATGACTAGTCTTTTATATCACTTTGCATTTTGTTAATTTTCTTCCGTGAAATTCCTATCCCTGATCCTCGGACAGTTCAGGTTTCTGGTGGATTCTCAAATGTGTGTACGCTGCACTTTATTCAGACACCGTGCATGAGACCCTGGGCCTCCAAGCTCAGAGTGAAGTGGGTGACTCATAGTTCCTCGGCGTCAGGCACTGCTGGATTTAGCTGGGGGCTCCGTGGTGGGACAGCAGTGTAGCAACTGGAAAACTGTGCAGACCAGTCTTGCCCAGAGCAGCCTGCAATCATGTGGGAGCTGTGTAAGCTTGTCATTGAAGGAAAAATGAAAGAGTCATTATGGGTGAAGGTGCTGGAAGGAGAGGAGAAGTAGTTGGCAAGGGGAGGAAGAGGCAAGAAGTTCCCTAGCTACAGACCGTGGGATAAGATTTCTATAGCCTTGATTAAGAACAGAAAGAGGTCTTGTAAGGATGAGAGTCAGCTTGGAGTTCTCATGAACACATTAGGAAGCAGGCCTCTAAACCGTAGGTGCAGAAGCAGGTCTGTTGAATCAGGTAGGGGTGGGCAAGTTGATTCCAGAAGTGCTGGGGTGGGGGCGGGCGTTTGAGCGGGGCTCTGAGCACTGTGGAGGGGGCGTGCTGGCAGATGTAGGCCCTGGGGCAGTGAGCGTGGGCCTCATGGGGCCAGGGAAGACGGCCTGTTCCTGGTGCCAGGTCCACGGGTGCATGTTGAGTCTGACTGCACTTGAGACAGGCCAGCACCGAGAAGTTGGCCTGAGTCTTAGAAACATGTTTTCTTCTGTGTGATGTGTTTATGTTGAGTAGGGGGTATGACGTAATCAGCTCCCTTTGGAAAGGTTGCTCTAAGTCATCCTCTAGGGTAGATCGAAGGAGGCAGGACGGAGCCAGGGAGGCCCCGAGGCAGGCATGCTGGACGCAGCTGAGCAAGACAGAGCACCCGCACCAGGCGGCCATGGGGTTCGAAAGTAGGAAACGTGAACGAGAGACATCTTTGAAACAGTCTTCACCAGGTTTGGGCATGTAGTGTAGGTGGTGAGGAGTAGAGAGGAGGCTGAACCTGCAGTGCCTGGAAGGGGCACTTTGGGGGGTAGGGGGTCACACAGAAACAGGAGGAATGTAGTCCACTTAGAGATAGGGTGTTGAGGGGAAGGAGGGGTTCTAGGTTCATACTTGTATAGGCTAGTATGTGAGGAACATGCCCAGTATTTCTGTTCTTATATGTAGATAAGAAGAAGATTTTTTTTTAATATAATAATACTTAAGTTGATTATGATTTTACAGAACACTTTGAATTTTTTGATTTGTTTTTCTAAACATTGTGTAGGGGCAAGAGGATATGGCTCATTGCCATCATATGGAAACATCTTTAACTTGGTTTTGGAATTAATCTTTTGATTCTAGAACTCACATATCTCTTGGGGGATTTTGTATGGCTTGCAAATTTCAGAGTCCATTGTATTTTATTTGGCTCAGAAAACACACCTACATGAAATTGAGCATTCTTATTCTATCACAGTAGGCTCTCTTTTCTCTGTAAAAGGAAAAATCAGACCATGTAAAAAATAACTTTCTTTTCAGGGGCTGACAGCATCATTTGCTCCCTTTTTGCATTTCTTTTAGTGAAATTCTTTCTGATGGTCACCAACCCACCTGGCAAAGTGCCCCCCACCCTTCTCATTCTCTGTGTAACTATGCTCTTGAGCTAGGCAGCTCTCTTAAAATCACCAACAAAGAAAATTTTTAGTTTCTTGGTTAGGAATACTTTTTTGGCACACCAAATGATGGTCCTAAAGTTAGGCCTTTGGTGCAGGCATTCTCTGCATTTCCCTAGGCTTTGAGATCAAGATGTAAAAATCCTAAATTGGGTTTCATACTCTTGACAAACTTACTGGATAGATAAATTATTCTAATAGAAAAAGGCAAAAGCCTTTTTTTATGGAGTGAAATTCTGTTTCACCATATTTAAGGTTATAAGAGTAGGGTTCCTTGAGTGTGGGGGAGTGAACTGACCTGGCATCATGTGTGATTTTTCTGCAGTGCCTTTTTTTTTTTCTTTACTAGCACTTAACGTTTTCCTTGAGTATTGTTGTACCAAACTTGATTTTCAGAGGAAAAGAAAAGCCAGTGCTGTCCATCTAAACATAGCATTCATTAGCTGAAAATAATGGTGTTGATGAGGTAGTCTGCAAGGTGGTTGCCCTTGGTCTTTTCCCTCCCTCTGTGCGCGTGCTGCTCTTTACATCAACAGCGGAGCCTCACTTCCCTTTCATTGCATCTGAGTTGGCCACAGTGACTTGCTTGACCAATGAAATGCAGCAGAGGTGATCCTGTGACTCCTGTAAGACTAGGCAGTAAGAAACCTTGCAGTTTGGGCCTGCCTCTCTTGGAACCACCCCCCTCTGAGAGGCCCCACGGTCATTCAGAGAGGGCGCAGAAGGCACCACACAGCAGCCCACAGAGACTGCCGGCTGCATGGGGGACGCCTGGCGATTTCTGCTGCAGCAGCTGACCACAGCTGCAAGAGAGATGCGGAAATCTTAGTCTCTCCTTGCCTCTGTAACAGCCAACCCGCAAACCCAGTCAGTCCCCCCGACACAGAAAATAACCTCCCAGTCAGTCCGTAAAACCATGAGAAATAACTTCCTTTAGGTCACTTAAGTTTTGAGGTGACTTATTATGCAGCTACCTCATAATGGTGACCCAGGCTACGTACCACATAATGTTGAAGAAGTACAATTTTAATTGTGAAATATGCTTCTGTATGTTAGTCCTGCACACTTCTGGACAAAGTGTTAAAATGAGCACCCACAGAGGTTAGTTGTTGAATCACAATACCATTGCTTAGCAACGAGAGCTGTATTTTGTAATTGGAAAAATATAATTCTTAAAATTCAGTTTAAAAAGTGATACAGTTGCTCAGAAAGGCATACGCTGTTCTGAAAAAAAAAAATTCAGAGACCTCGAAACGTGTAAAGTTCTCATGATACTTTCATTGTATTTAATTCATAGGTACAAAGTCTGGTGGCAGATTTACTTATGTAACTCTGAAATTTGTATAAATGAGCTAAATTAAGAGCTTTCATTTAAATAATTGGCCTTATAATTGGTGTGGCAGTGAGCTGGCTAAAGTGACTAGACTCATAACCATCCTAACATTTTCCCTTCTATACTTTTTAGGAAGATAAATGATAACCAAAGAGTCTAAAACTGGGTTACCGATCAGTATTACAATCAGGAATGATACCTGTTTGGGGGCCTTTGGTGTGTAATTCTTGTCTTTGGAGCTGGTGGTCTGGCAAACTTGTTTAGGGGTCATCTCTGCTCAAAGATAATGAACGTGAGTAGATAGTTGGATCTTTTCTCTATTTAAGACTTTCTGTCTGATTTGAACACTTTCTTATTGCAGCTGCTTAAAATGCACAGACCTCTATTTTTGAATTTAATGAATTTACTGTTAGATTTATTTTTGTTTCTCTTTTCTAGACCTTAACTTTTCTGTAGATAGGAATTTTCACCTCTTTTCCTCAGCATCTGTGGGTGCCCAAAACTTGATGGTTTATGGAATTTTTTGAATGAGTGAAGTTAAACTATGTCAGTAGTAAAGTATATTAAATTTATCAAATTGTCAGCAAATATAGCAGTAAATAATATATATGAATTCTTTCATTTATTCAATAATTATTAAATGATTGAGAATATAGCAATTAGCAAGTTAGACATTGTCCCTATCCTCAGAGGAACTTGGAATATGTTTGTTGTAATAAGTATAAGTTCAGTTTAATTCAGGCACTCAGTTGTGTCTCTTTGTGACCCCATGAACTGCAGCACGCCAGTCCTCCCTATCTATCACCAACTGCCAGAGTCTACCCAAACCCATGTCCATTGAATTGGTGATGCCATCCAACCATCTCCTCTGTCGTCCCCTTCTCCTCCTGCCCTCCATCTACCCCAGCATCAGGGTCTTTTCAAATGAGTCGGCTCTTCGTATCAGGTGGCCAAAGGATTGGAGTTTCAGCTTCAACATCAGTCCTTCCAATGAATATTCAGGACTGATTTCCTTTAGGATGGACTGGTTGTTTCTCCTTGCAGTCCAAGGGACTCTCAAGAGTCTTTTCCAACACCACAGTTCAAAAGCATCAACTCTTCAGCACTCAGCTTTCTTTGTAGTCCAATTCTCACATCCATACATGACCACTGGAAAAACCATAGCCTTGACTAGATGGACCTTTGTTGACAAAGTAATGTCTCTCCTTTTTAATATGCTGCCTGGGTTGGTCATAACTTTCCTTCCAAGGAGTAAGCATCTTTTAACTTCATGGCTGCAATCACCATCTGGCCGCACAGAGTCGGAGACAACTGAAGCGACTTAGCAGCAGCAGCAGCAGCAGCAGTAACTTTGGAGCCCCCAAAATAAAGTCAGCCACTGTTTCCCCATGTATTTGCCATGAAGTGATGGGACCAGATGCCATGATCTTTGTTTTCTGAATATTGAGCTTTAAGCCAACTTTTTCACTCTCTAGTTTTACTTTCATCAAGAGGCTCTTTAGTTCTTCTTCACTTTCTGCCATAAGGGTGGTGTCATCTCATATCTGAGGTTATTGATATTTCTCCCTGCAATCTTGATTCCAGCTTGTGCTTCCTCCAGCCTAGCGTTTTTCATGATGTACTCTGCATATAAGTTAAATAAGCAGGGTGACAATATACAGCCTTGACGTACTCCTTTTTGTATTTGGAACCAGTCTGTTGTTCCATGTCCAGTTCTAACTCTTACTTCCTGACCGGCATACAGATTTCTCAAGAGGCAGGTCAGGTGGTCTGGTATTCCCATCTCCTTCAGGACTTTCCATAGTGTGTTGTGATCCACACAGTCAAAGGCTTTGGCATACTCAATAAAGTATAATTCTTACTTAATCTGCAATGTCTTCTCATACTCATAAGGTCTGAAAAGACAGGACTGGGTCCCTTTATCAGATATTTGTCATGCATCCATCATGTGCCAGACACTGCTGTGTCACAGGCTCTGTGTCCAGCAGGACAGGTGAACACTAAACGCATCATTTTAAGTAATAAATAAAATGTACAAAGTGATAGAGCAGTAAAATACTGGATCCCAGCGTGTAAGCGAATGCTATGCCTGATCCTGAGGTCCTGGCAGACTCAGTGTGGCACTGCCGTGTCTCAGGTGGTCCTCCCAGCTGTGTTGGTGGGCTTCTGTTATGTGTGCGTCTCTGAGTTTGCTCGTGTTACAGTGAATGAAAGCCAGTTCTCCCTATCAAGGCGAGAATGGGCCGCTGTCCTCCTCTTGCTCTGTGCTTGATGGACTGTTAGCGCACACTGGGGCCACCTTTCCCCACCTGTGTTCTTGGGCTGCCCCTGTCGTCTGGCTTTAGAGGCGTTGTCCTGAGAGGTCTGTGCAGCACGGAGGGAAGCCTGAGGTCTGAGGCCCTGCGGCGGGGCCGCTCACACCCTTCTTACCTGCGCTGGCACACCGGGCAGGGGCTCAGGTGGGCGGCCTGTCTCCGGCCACAGCGCACGTGGTGGGCACTGCCTCAAGCCCCAGCCTCAATCCCTTCTGCTCGTTTGGTCACTGAAGACAGCATCGGGAGGGGCATGAGTGATCACGCTATTAGGGGATGACATTGAAGCTCATCTCATTGGTAGAAAAGGAAGTAGATCTTTTGCAAACTGCTGTAGTACTGCTGAACTATTCATGGGAAATCACTTTACCACTCTTTATAATATATCACTGTGCCTAGGCTTTGACGTTGCGCCAGTTGATCTAAAGATTGTCCCTCTTAGATCACAAAATAAAGGATAATGAATTTACTCTGTAAGACTTTGCTAACCCTCCTGTGTGCCAGGACCGCACAGACCCCAGGGTTATATAGCTGACTGTGTAGTACAAGGTAGGCGTCTCTGGTGGCTCCGTGGTAAAGAGCTGCCTGCCAGTACAGGAGATGCAGATTTGATCCCTGGGTTGGGAAGCACTCCAGTATTTTTGCCTGGGTAATCCCATGGACAGAGGAGCCTGGTGGGCTACAGTCCATGGGGTCGCAGAAGAGTTGGACATGACTTAACGACTAAACAACAACATAGAACAAGGCGTCTGGGAGCTTCATATCCTTCCATGTGATGTATGGTGGTGTAGAGAAGGCCTAATAAAAAAAGAGGCCTCCAGCGTGAGTGGTGGACAGATGAGGTGGGCTCGCTGGACACTGGATGGAAGTGTTCAGACTTTACCCTCAGGGCTGTTGAGAACCCCAAAGGTTAGTGGCCTCAGAGCTTTGGCTTTTTCAGGTTCTGCTGAGTGCTTTGTTTCTAGCTCTTTAATGGCCAGTACCAGCCCTGCTCTTTCAAGTAAGCTTGTTCTTGGGTCTTAGAAAGCTCTTGTCTGCAATAACCCTCAGCATGCAGTGATCCCTGCAACTCTGCTCAGCCTACTGGTAACTTTTGTCTGTTTTGCCCAGGTCATTTCAGGCAGGGAGAGGGGAGTGCTTCAGGAAAATGTCCAAGTAAACTATCCCCAGAGAAACAATAAAAGTCTTTCCAGTTGCCTTTTCCTAGATCTGTGATTGCTCTTCTTGTTCTCCCACTGGTTTAGAGTAAGGAGTAAAACATCTGCCTAGAATCAAGTGGCTGTACCACCCGTCCACCTCCCAAACCTGACAGGAGAGCCCTTCTCAGCATTTTTGGTGATGTACTCTTCTCTGCTCTAGCAGGGTAAAGTAACACAAGTGTGTATATCATATGAATGCCTTTCCCCCCATCCATCACATAACCCTGAGGGACTGTTAGCACAGCTGGGACCAACATGATGTTTTAACTGACATACTGCTGGAGCTTTGAGTTCATTGTCATTTGAGCTTATGAGTAACATAAAACTGAGGCAGAATTTCATTTGAAGGGATTATTTATGGATTATTTGGTTAACTGATGTATATTGCTGTTATCCTGAATAATAGGAATAAAATCAGATCCCTGGGTTGTAAGTTGCAAATACTTATGACATGTGGCCTTTCATGATTAGCTCACATAATGTCTTAAAAATGGAAAACAAATGAATTTATCATTTGTCGCACCCTGTGACAGTTTCAGCGCCTTCAGTTGCTGCACAGAGAACTCCTGATTGAAGAAGACACTTGACGGATTTCTCACTGTGCCCCTAAGGTTTTGGAGAGCACACATTCAGTCTCAGCTGCCCAAGTGCATGAGTCAATGTCTGTGTTATGTGCTGCGTATTCAAGCGAGAGTGAAGAAAACGGGTTAGCCCTTAAGTATCCTGGGGAGGAGATGAGCAGATAGATGACCACAGATAACAAGGCCTGTGAAATATTCCAAGGATGTTAATAAACTCACAGGCGAGGAGTACCTGCTTTACTATGGGAGAATGGTACAGGCAAGAAAAGGTGTCAGTAGAAACACAGATGGGAAAGCTGATTCATGAGATTTCCATGGAATGGAAAAAAAAAAGGCAGAGCCGCAAGAGATTCCCTATGAGAAAACCAAGAAGGATCAGCCAAAGAGGCTGGAAGAGAACCCGCAGAAAAGAGGTGACGGCAAAGCTGCCGGAGCGGAGGAGGTTGAGCATTTCAGGGAAGAACCACGTGTGCTGTCTTCCTCTGGACTTCCATGGCCTGTAAGCATACTACAGGTTGGAACATCCCGTTCAGTAAAGATCGCTCATGTATTGTTCACTTAACCTAGTATTTCCCAAGATAATTGGAGCAGAATCAGAGTGAGTGAGTGAGTGTGTGTGTTGAATATCTCACTGAATGTTATGTTCTATGGAACACTGTTCAAGAAATCTTGGTCTATTTCATCCTGTAACTGACTGCCACAATAATAGTTACAGAGGTCAACTTTGATATGTCTCACTTCCTAAAGAAAACAAAAAAGGCAGCAAGTGCACAGCAGCCCCCCATCGCCTGAGTGCCCTGTACCCTTCTGGCCATGCTGTCTGCCCTTTGCCCAGTCCCCTCTCTCTGAGTGAGTGGCCGCTCTCTGCGCTTCAGACCAGTACTGATCGTGTGTCCTTCTCCTGCAGCTCACCATGTTTTCTGCACCTGCTTCAATATTTCTTGAGGGTGCCAACAAAATGATCCTTGTTCTCTGGCTTTTCCCTCCTCCTGTGGAGATCTTACTTGCTAAGTCACTTCAGTTGCATCTGACTCTTTGCGACCCTGTGGACTGCAGCCCACCAGGCTCCTCCAGGCTCCTCTGTCCATGGGATTCTCCAGGCAAGAATACTGGAGTTGGTTGCCTTGCCCTCCTCCCGGGGCCCTTGCCAGCCCAGTGATCAAACCGCCATCTCTTGGATCTCCTGCACTGGCAGGTGGATTCTTACCACTAGCGCCACCTCTTAGCTCTTCCTTAAAACTTGGGGAGGGAGGTGGGAGGGGGTTCATGTTTGGGAACGCACGTAAGAATTAAAGATTTTAAAATTAAAAAAATAAATAACTAAAAAAATAAAAATTAAATTGGGGAAAAAAAAAAAAAAAAAACTTCTGATCGGGTATCAGGTTTTCCGCAGCCTCTCTGCCACCTCTGCCATGGACATGTCTTACTCATACATTAATCATACTATATTAGCTAAGATTTTTTTCACTTTTGTGACACAGTTTCTCTTTTTTTTTCCTTAGCAGTCCGTTCATTTGTTCATTCAGTAATACAGCAGTGTAACTGTTTGTCTTTTAATTTTCTACTCAGCCTTATTGATGTTTATATATCTTTTAACCTGTTTTCATAAAAAGGGAAACTTGCTAAATAGTAGGAATTCATTTGATATTTGTTGAACTGATCACTAAGTGTCAGCTAATCATAAGTGTAAGTCATGGGGCTTATGTCAGTGGCGTTTTGGTCCAGCTGTCTCTTCCTCTCTCCTAGCAGCTGCGGTAGAAGCCCGGTGTATTGGCTCAGGGTTCCTGGGTTCTCCTGAACTTGTCTGGGAGGCTGGGCTGGGCCAGAGTGCTGTCAGAGAGCATCGGCTCTTAGTAAGGAGAGTGCAGGCATTTCAGAGAAGTCTGCTGTACTCCTTTGTGAACTCCGTGTATCAACAAGGGGTATATGGAGAGCAGTTTGCAGATTTAGTGAAACTTTAAAGTAGTTTATAAAACTCTATAAATATTTAGCATTTCAGCTGATTGTTGCTTTGCCACCACTGTATTATCTTTAGACTTTAATAACATGCTTCAAGAGTTAAAGGAAAGTACATGCTGTTGGAAACGTGTAAAGAGAATTTTTCTTTGTTTTTAGGATAGGCAATATACAATTAATTTTTAAAAGAAATGAGGCCATTAGTCTTAGAAAAGCAATATTTTTCTATACTATTTTCTCTCTGAAAGAGAATTTTATATTCAGTGTGCACTCTATTCAGGGAGTTCTAATTACTAAAATATCATATGAATCATGAAATAAAGGACCGCCTATTTATGTGAATATCCCATCAATGGATTTCAAGAACAATGCTGTATTGAGACTCATATATAATTTCCTGTCTTTATAAAGTCACCTCATTTATATTTTCATGATTTGTGTGCTTTGTCAATTTTGAATTATATTATTCATGTGCATATTTTGATACTACATAGGAGAAAGCAGGTTAATACCCTTATTGAATTCTTACTATAGGCTAAGCCTTACGATAAGCAAAATCCTATGAAATATTTATAATATCTCATGTTAAAAAAAGAGAAGTGAGGCTTGGGAGATTAAGTAGCTTGTCAAGAGTCATATGACTGGTAACGAGCAGTGCAGAGATTGGAAATCAGATCTCTTTATCGCTGGAGATCTTATTCTTTATTACTGCATATGCCAAGGAAGGCTCAGATTGTAAAGAATCGACCTGCTATGCAGGAGACCTGGGTTCAGTCCCTGGGTGGGGAAGATCCTCTGGAGAAGGGAATGGCAACCCGCTCCAGTATCCTTGCCTGGAGAATCCCATGGACAGAGGAGCCTGGTGGGCTATAATCTATGGGGTTGCAAAGAGCTGGACACGATTGAGCAACTAACACACACACACATATCTATCAAGGTGTTCTAAAGGATTACATTCCATATTTGTGAACCAGTCTTTGACAAAAATTCTAGGAATACTGGTGTTGATTTCTCATTCAGTTCAGAAACAACGAATGGCTACTACTGAACCACCTATGTCCTCTGGACTCCTCCCTTGCCAGCCCCCACTGCAAGGCCCCCAGGATTCCTGCCATAAGGTCTTGCTGGAGAGTGCTCCTAGATGACTGTCACAAAGGCACCCCTATTCAGCAGAACCAGTATGACCTCTACAGGCATCTTCCAATCCTTTGCACTTTTAAAACCATTTTCAAGAAAATATTGCTAATATTTTGAAAACGACCAGTAGAGATATTTCATGTCCCTTGTAATTTATTTTAAAAAGTGAAATTTCAGTGTGGGAAGATACATTCCACATTTTATTGAAATCCCTCATGTTGCAGTTACTCTGCATCATTGGAAATTAAAACAGTATTTTCAATGTAATAACCTTCCAGATCTTTGAAGATGGCTAGTTTAGGTATAAATATTTTTCCTGGCCAAGAATGACTCACAAGGTCCCATAGCAAGTTGATAACAAGATTGGTGGTCAGGACCTGTGAACTATGGCTTAAAGGACCTGTCAGGCCTGTCAGTCATGTTGCCTTCATCTCCAGGGGCTGTGAATATTTTTTAAATGCTTTGATTTCAGTATTTCTGGATATTACAGTGAAATGTATTCCTCTGATCTTGAAAGAAACAGGGTCTTAGGACAGAAGTCTTTTGTCTGGATCCAGTTTAAATGATCATGTGGATGCTTCCTTTTTCTGCGTAAAAGAAGCTATATTCTTTTGGCAGGTAGTGGTTCTCAGAGCATGGGTACCATTTATAATTTGACCCAAATCATAGTTATTTTAAAGTAAAAATCTGCTTCCCCTGAGAAACACTGAGGCTCTAGCTGTCTCTTTCTTTACTTTTCCAAGACTAAATCCTTAGGCTCTGTATCAGTCATGGTTCGTTAGAAAAATCGCTTCCTCCTGGGGTCCTGGATGCAGAGCTTCTAAGGACGCTTTACCACTGCTGCTTTTGAGGAATATTTAGCCATGCTACTTTAACATTCTTTATTAAAACATTTTAAATGCTAAACATGTACAATTCTATTTTTTATTGTCAGTTCTCATCTCATTTTTATTTCTGTTCTCAATTGTAAATGATTTTTTTGGGACATAGATTTGGCTATTTTCCAATCAAATACTATTTCTTGTGTGTACCTTCAATTTAGTTTATCTCCTCGTTATGTGAAATCTGTGTAATGTGGGTGCTACCCTTCCTTGTGACTTCACTTCTCCTAGACAGGATTTAAGTATGCATATTAAGAGGTTAATGCCATGCCTGTAATGTAACACTGGCAGAGTATGTACATAGTGGTGGATGTTATTTGATGGGAAAGTTGAAGATGAGTTTATACCAAAAATTGACTCTACCATTTCAGCAGTGTTGTGTCCTGGCAAAATGAAATCAGGCATTCACTTAAAGAACAAAGCCTATGGGTCTTTTTCATATTTATGAATATTTGGATATAATTAAATGTAACTAAGTGTTCTCTGAAATCATTATTGCATGGAAACAGAATATATTTCTTTATATTTAATAAGACATAAATATATAATTACACAGTTACATGTAATTTATATGTAATAGCAAACTAGATGTCCACCAGCAGATGAATGGATAAGGAAATTGTGGTACATATACACAATGGAATATTACTCAGCTATAAAAAAAGAACACATTTGAGTCAGTACTAATGAGGTGGATGAACCTAGAGTCTATTATACAGAGTGAAGTAAGTTAGAAAAAGACAAATGCTGTATATTAATGCATATATATATTTATAGGTATATGGAACATACATATGAAATTCCATATATGTATGTATAATGCATACATATATATGAAATTTAGAAAGACGATAATGACAATCCTACATGCAGGACCGCAAAGGAGACACCAATGTAAAGAACAGACTTTTGGACTCAGTCGGAGAGGCTGAGGGTGGGTGATGAAAGAGAATAGCATGGAAACATGTGCATACCATATGTGAAACAGATGACCAGTGCAAGTTCAGAGCGTGATGCAGGGCACCCAAAGCTGGTGCTCTGGGACAGCCCAGAGGGGGAGGGTGGGGAGGGATGTGGGAGTGGGGTTCAGAACTGGGGGGACATATATGTATACCTGTGACTGATTCATGTTGGTGTATAGCAAAAGCATCACAATATTGTAAAGTAACTATCCTCCAATTAAAATATATTTAATTTTTATATAGAATATGTAAATAAAATATTAAAATATATAGTATTTTCAGTTTAGTGTCCTCTATAGTTATATGCTCAAGATAGAATAAAAATAATAGGAACCAGAATTGAGAGAATTTTCTCAAATAAACTTTTGTCACTAAGTGTTATTTGCCTGTTAATGTTTATAGTATAAGATGTTAAAGACGTCTCAGATAGAGGGATTGTGTCTCTAAGGCTTTTTCTTTTTCCTTTGGTAAAACTCTGATTTACAGTGATTGTGATGGTATTGATTTCCTGTGTCCTTGATACTGGATTGTCACACCTGTGTAGGATAGATTGCTGGTTTGAGATTTGGTGTTCTGGAAGTCATGAAGAGGGAGGAATGGGCAAGAGGCTTTGGGGACTGGTAATCAGATCTGTAGCCCTTCACTCCAGGGTCAGTAGTTGAGCTCGGGCAAGTTGTGAGTGATATAAACCATTCATCCGAAAAGTCCCATCCTTATAATGATGGAAAGCCGATGATCTGAGGTTCCTCAGTGCTCCTTTTCAGAGTATAAATTACTTTTTGTCTCAGCAAAATGTGAAGACATTTGAGAACCTCCTTAAGCTTTAGGACTACCCCTGAGGCTCCCTCGGTGCCTGGCTGCTGAGCTCGAAAGCCTGTGGCACCAGACTTGACCCAGTTCTCAGACACTCTGCTATTCCTACCAGAGGCAGGCGGAACCAGCCCCCAGTCTCAGCACATCAGTGGGGGAAGTTCTAGAGGTTTTCCTGGGACTAGCCTCAATAAGCCTTACAGTGAATTAATTGAATTTCCTTTAACTCAAACTTTTGTTGTTACCATATATAGCATATATATACATTTACATACCATGTATACATGTACCTTTCTTATGCATACAGTTCACTGTTGCAGCTGAAGCTCCTCCTTCTATTCAATGAATGAATATATTTGGCTCACTGTGCCAGTGTAAGTTAAAATGAACATTTTGCTAGAATGGATATGCCTGACGGCTGTGGATCTATTATGTGTGTCTATGGTTGTGAAACATTTTGCTAGAATGGATATGCCTGACTGCTGTGGATCTATTATGTGTGTGTATGTGTGTATTTATTTGGCTTTGTAGAGGCAACAGAAGTGAAGGAACTAAAATTAACGTGTCGTTAGACATGTAAGCAGTATACCAAGTCATTGCCAAAAAAATGACATTCCATCTACAGTACAGTCTTTTTACATCCTGAACAGTTTGTCACAAGTAATATATGACTGAATGCCTGAATTTTGAATTTGTTAAATATTAAATTCTGTTTATGTTTCCCCACTGGTGGGACATGAGTGAGTTCTTGAACATCTGTCCTGTTAGGAGCTGTTGCCAGTGCCAAGGCTGTTGCAGGCTAGACGGCTGTTCCTTCTTATGCAATACTGGGCTTAGAGCCCCAGGGATCTGCTCCCTTCCCTGCCCCCAGCCTCATTTTTGTGTCTTGAGATGATCGATATCTGTTTTCGTCCCTGTCTGAAAAGAGGTCCTTGGAGATTGATGCTGTCCTTTTTCCATAGGGAAGAAGCACATGCGCTCACTGAGCTCTCTCTGACCACGTGAGCCTCACTGTGGCTTAGTTCCTTTCTGTGCGAAATAAGAATTATGTTAACCTACTCTCCCGCCAAGTGTATTATTGATGTTGGTTTGACTTAGTACCTGGCTACTACAGGAAAACCATTGCCGCTGCACTTATATATAGAGAAAAAATTTCTAAGAGATTGTACTGACAGATCCCTTCTTACATGTTAGTGTATTCTGAAGGGACTGAACCTCTAAACCAAAGAGTAAATGTAAAGAATTAATAAAACAAGATGAGTATGCAAAGAAATGGTTCAAAATTGAGATCTGTGATTCCATCAGGTTCCTTGTGTCTTGGAATTTAGTAAAAACAATGAAATAGCCTCAATTGAATCTTCTTTTTCAACATGATATATTCTGAGAGGCTGAGTTGGACAGTTTCTGGGTTCTTTGACAGTCCATCTCTGTCAGCATGCTCTTCCTTTACACAAAACAACAAAACAAAAGCCAAATTCTTGAGGGAAAAGCATTTTGTTTGGCCTGAGCAAAAACTTGGCACTTTGCTCTGAGGCACTGCTTTTCTTTGTCCTTGTGACCCCAGGCCCCTACTTAGGCCACTGGGATGGAAGCCACTCTGCTCAGTGGGGATCTTCAGTACTTCTTCCCATAGCTGAGCTCTTCCTACCAGGAGAAGATAGACTATGACTCTTTAAGCATGGGATGAGAGCTCAGGAGAGAGGATGAGGGGGTGCTTCCAAAGGGCTTGTGTTAGGAGTGTCTCCTGTTTAGTGTGTTGCTCTCTCAAGTGACAGCTGAGTGCATTTTCAGGAGTGATACATATAGTTTTCTAGATGGTATCTAAATGGGACATTGTATTTGGCAGTTGTTCCTAAGTTCATGTAGTGCTGTTTAATAGAAAAAGCAGCTTGGCATCATCTTGCTATTTGCCCCTGGAATGTGGGACTTCAGGGCTAAAATAAGGCTGCTGCTGCTAAGTCGCTTCAGTCGTGTCCAACTCTGTGTGACCCCATAGACGGCAGCCCACCAAGCTCCCCTGTCCCTGGGATTCTCCAGGCAAGAACACTGGAGTGGGTTTGCCGTTTCCTTCTCCAATGCATAAAAGTGAAAGTTGCTTAGTCGTGTCTGATTCTTAGCGACCCCATGGACTGCAGCCTACCAGGCTCCTCCATCCATGGGATTTTCCAGGCAAGAGTACTGGAGTGGGCTGCCATTGCCTTCTCCAAAATAAGGCTAATCAGGAGTAAATTAGGACAGTTAGTCATGGTTCTTGAGGTAAGCTATTGGGAAGTCCCTTCTCAAGGAACATGCATGCGTGCTGTCACTTCATCCATGTCCAATTCTTTGTGACCCCGTGGACTGTAGCCTGCCAGGCTGTCAGGCTCCTCTGTCCATGGGATTCTCCAGGAAAGAAAACTGGAGTGGGTTGCCATTTCCTTCTCCAGGAGATCTTCCTTACTCAGGGATCGAACAGACATCTCTCATGTCTCCTGCATTGGCAGGCTGGTTCTTTACTACCTGTTCCTCCTGGGAAGTCCCTCAAGGAACATACTGAACCCAAAACAGTCAGAAGCTATTAGGTAAAAACTCACCACTGTTACAAAAAAAAAAAAAAAAAAAAAAAGGAGGTTATAATTTGTTTCTGGTTACTCTTGATGGTTACTCTTCCAACAACACAAGAGAAGACTCTACACATGGACATCACTAAATGGCCAACACCAAAATCAGATTGATTATATTCTTTCCAGCCAGAGGTGGAAAAGCTCTATACAGTGAGCAAAAACAACACCGGGAGCTGACTGTGGCTCAGATCCTGAACTCCTTATTGCCAAATTGAGACTTAAATTGAAGAAAGTGGGGAAAACCACTAGACCATTCAGGTAGTAAATAAATCAAATCCCTTATGATTACACAGTGGAAGTGAGAAATAGATTTAAGGGATTAGATTTGATAGAATGCCTACTATGGACAGAGGTCTGTGACATTGTACAGAAGACAGGGATCAAGACGATCCCCAAGAAAAAGAAATGCAAAAAACCAAAATGGCTGTCTGAGGAGGCCTTACAAATAGCTGTGAAAAGAGAAGTGAAAAGCAAAGGAGAAAAGGAAAGATATACCCATTTGAATGCAGAGTTCCAAAAGAATAGCAAGGAGAGATAAGAAAGCCTTCCTCCGCTATTAATGCAAAGAAATAGAGGAAAGCAAGAGAATGGGAAAGACTTGAGATGTCTTCAAGAAAATCAGAGATACCAAGGGAACATTTCATGCAAAGATGGGCTCGATAAGGGACACAAATGGAAGGGACCTAACAGAAGCAGAAGATATTAAGAAGAGGGGGCAAGAATACACAGGAGAAATGTACAAAAAATATATTCACGACCCAGATAATCACGGTGGTGTGATCACTCACCTAGAGC
This sequence comes from Ovis aries, assembly GCF_016772045.2. Lineage (NCBI taxonomy): Eukaryota > Metazoa > Chordata > Mammalia > Artiodactyla > Bovidae > Ovis > Ovis aries. The sequence continues at coordinate 5,031,966 of NC_056059.1, forward strand.
CAGGCATTCTGGAATGGGAAGTCAAGTGGGCCTTAGAAAGCATCACTACGAACAAAGCTAGTGGAGGTGATGGAATTCCAGCTGAGCTGTTTCAAATCCTGAAAGATGATGCTGTGAAAGTGCTGCACTCAATATGCCAGCACATTTGGAAAACTCAGCAGGGGCCACAGGACTGGAAAAGATCAGTTTTCATTTCAATTCCAAAGAAAGGCAATGGCAAAGAATGCTGAAACTACCTCACAATTGCACTCATTTCACACACTAGTAAAGTAATGCTCAAAATTCCCCAAGCCTGGCTTCAGCAATACGTGAACCATGAAATTCCAGATGTCCAAGGTGGATTTAGAAAAGGCAGAGGAACCAGAAATCAAATTGCTAACATCTGCTGGATCATGGAAAAAGCAAGAGAGTTCCAGAAAAACATCTACTTCTGCTTCCTTGACTATGCCAAAGCCTTTGACTATGTGGATCACAATAAACTGTGGAAAATACTTCAAGAGATGGGAACACCAGACCACCTGACCTGCCTCTTGAGAAACCTATGTGCACATCAGGAAGCAACAGTTAGAACTGAACGTGGGACAACAGACTGGTTCCAAATAGGAAAAGGAGTACGTCAAGGCTGTATATTGTCACCCTGCTTATTTAACTTATATGCAGTGTACATTATGAGAAACGCTGGGCTGGAAGAAGCGCAAGCTGGAATCAAGATTGCCGGGAGAAATATCAAGAACCTCAGATATGCAGATGACACCACCCTTATGGCAGAAAGTGAAGAGGAACTAAAGAGCCTCTTGATGAAAGTGAAAGAGGAGAGTGAAAAAGTTAGCTTAAAGCTCAACATTCAGAAAACTAAGAATGTGGCATCTGGTCCCATCACTTCATAGCAAATAGATGGGGAAACAGTGGAAACAGTGGTGGACTTTATTTTGGGGGGCTCTAAAATCACTGCAGATGGTGACTGCAGCCATGAAATTAAAAGATGCTTACTCCTTGAAAGTTATGACCAGCCTAGACAGCATATTAAAAAGCAGACATTACTTTGTCAACAAAGGTCCGTCTAGTCAAGGCTATGGTTTTTCCAGTGGTCATGTATGGATGTGAGAGTTGGACTATAAAGAAATCTGAGCACCAAAGAATTGATTCTTTTGAACTGTAGTATTGGAGAAGACTCTTGAGAGATCCTTGAAGTGCTAGGAATCCACCCAGTCCATCCTAAAAGAAATCAGTCCTGAGTGTTCATTGGAAGAATGCTCAAACTACTGCACAATTGCAGTCATTTCACACACTAGTAAAGTGTGTGAACACAACTACTAAAGTGTGTGTTTCACAACACTGATGTTGAAGCTGAAACTCCAGTCCTTTGGCCACCTGATGCAAAGAGCTGACTCATTTGAAAAGACCCTGATCCTGGGAAAGATTGAGGGCAGGAGGAGAAAGGGACAACAGAGGATGAGATGATTGGATGGCATCATCGACTCAATGGACATGGTTTTGGGTGGGCTTTGGAAGTTGGTGATGGACAGGGAGGCCTGGCAGGCTGCGGTTCATGGGGTCGCAAAGAGTCAGACAGGACTGGGTGACTGAACTGAAACCTTGATGATAGTAGGTTATTATTTTTAGGAGTAGGAATGATATTTGCAGAAGCTGTTTAGTACACATCAGTCTTCTGGATCTGTGTACTAACACCAGAGAAGACAAAAGGTTTTCAGAAAGAACTCACCCAGTTGTGAAAGATTCAGCTTCAGTTTACTTACTGAACAAAACTGTATCTGATGAAAAGGGTAAAAATGCTAATTTTATGAATTCTTTCTTTTTTAACATTTTACACAGACCTACTTTTTGTCACTACACTATGACTTGAGTACATTCAAATATTGTGAGATGTCTGCCAGGACAACTGTGGAATCCTCACCTGTGAAAATAGACAGGCTGTTTTTTCAGCATTTGAGGTTTGAAAGTGGCAGGTTTATGCTACTAGCCCCTTCCCATCTGTGCAGTGTGTTGATTCAGAGAGGTAATTTATATTGATGATATGAATTCCTCTGACTTCTGCCTGCTCCTTGATGATTTTGTTTCCCCTGTTGACATGAACTTGGCTGGAATGACCGCTGTGTTGGTCATGGGTGAATTGGTTGCATGTGTGATAGCACCTTTCTGCTGTGTTCTGATTATTTTCAAAATTGTGTAATGGGATAAGTATGTTACTCCTTCACAATTAAATACCTCTTTTCTGAGACTTTGCATTTACATAATCCTTTCTCCTGGAGACCTCTGAATAAGCTTTATGGTTTTATTCAAGATGGATTATACTTGCAGCCTTCACATCTGTCAGAAAGCATGCTTGTTATTTTTGGAAGCAGGCAAGTTGAATCAAGTAAATTCTTGGTGGACTGATTGGATCTTCCTCTTAAATGTCATCTGTGACTATATTGAATTCTCATTCCCATTATTCTCTGTACCCCTACGTTATGCCCTCCTAAATCGGCAGGGACATTTGGTGTGCTGTGAATGTGCTCTGTGCTCTGTCGTGTCCGACTCTGCCACCCCATGGACTGTAGCCCACCAGGCTCCTCTGTCCATGGGGATTCTCCAGGCAAGAATACTGGAGTGGGTTGCAGTTCCCTCCTGCAGTGGGTCTTCCCCACCCAGGGATCAAACCTGCATCTCCTGCATTGGCAGGCAGATTCTTTACTGCTGAGCCGTCTGGGAAGCCCTGTGCTGAATACCATATTTCAGCTTGTATAGCCATGAAAGCTCAGGTTGATAGATAAGTACCCCCAACCATCTCCTCCCTCTGCCCTTTCTTTGCTTTGCAGATCTGTTGGACTCTTGAGGATAGGGGCCACATTTTAAACTCCTGTGTTTCCCACAGTTCCTAACAGTGTCTTGCTCATTACACCTGGGACTTTTGCTGATAAGTTTATCCTCAGATATATCATAATCTGATCATGGCAATTGTCTTGATTGCTGTCAGCTCATGTATAAAGCTTGAAATATTTAAATCAATTGGTTTTAAACCTTTACTAATTCAGATATAGGAAGGGACCTTTTTTTGAGGAAGTGGTTTCTATTTTTCTCCCTAAATTTGCCTTTAGACATGGACTACTGTGGCTGAGGCTGTACATTTCTTAGGAACATTCCATTGGTACATGAAGCTCCCTGGAACATGCAGAAATAATATTAGACTGTCTAAAAATTGTAAGACTTACTTTGATTTTCAGTAGCAGATTTTGGGGATACAACAAATAACACCGTTGAAGACGGTATGTGACAAGAGGAAGGCAGGTGCATCACAACCTGTCACAGAGTTGTGACCTCACAATTCTGATGATTTGTTCTCCTGGTTGGGTTCCATTTAAGTTGTTATTTGAAATTCAGCATTTTGCCTTGAACACAATATTTATATTTTAGATCATATTTATTTTCGTTTTGTTATCTTTCCTTTATGTTTTCACTGATTTGCATTTAAACTTGAAGTTTAAAGGTGATGAGCATAATTTTTTCCTTATTATAAAATTTTCCTTTTCATATGATCAGTCATCTTTTGTATGATTTTTGAGGATACAAAAACTAAACAGTTATTATGCAGGGAAATAGTTTCCCTTTAGATAATTTAAATAATACTCTTTCACTTAACCAGTATTCCTTTTTTTAAAGATTACAAAGAAAATTCTTTACAGTGCACAGATCTCATATTATTCTCAGAATTTTTATCAGCAAATATGTTTTCAGCTCCTTTTGAACTCCATGTGTATGAGAAAAACACTGCTGTCCAAAAGAAGACTCCCTTCCGTTTTTAGAGGTGGGGTCTCAGACTGTGTTGTACGGTATCACTTTTGATAGCCACTGACTTAGGTTTCTTGTTCATTGTCATACAGCATTATGCTTCAGTGTGAGTGTGACGTATTCTGTGTCACTGGAATAGGGATGTTGGAATATGATTGGGAAATGTATTAATTGAAGGCAGAATGATTTCATACCTACATAACCAAAAGCCTAAATTAAAAGGGCTTAAACTGCGATGTTTATTAAGTCCCATGACAAGACTTTTAGAGGTCAGGCCAACCTGAGATCGGTTCATGCAGGGGCTCAGCAGGGTCTTTTGTAGCCCAGGGCCTCCCATCTCTCCTGCTGTCCTCAGCCGGCTCCTTAGGCACCACCTCCACACACGGAGGCCTCAGCAGACAGAAGAGGCCTTCTTCTGAATCCCCTACAGATTCACTTGCTCTTCAGTAACCGCCAGCATGACATGTGCTCCAGTCTAAACCTATCCAAAGGAAATGGAGTTGCATTCATTGGCTGAGCCTAGCAGTTCCCACCGGCAAAGGCAGTGGCACCCCACTCCAGCATTCTTGCATGGAAAATCCCGTGGACGGAGGAGCCTGGTGGGCTGCAGTCCATGGGGTCGCTAAGAGTCAGACACGACTAACCGACTTCACTTTCACCTTTCACTTTCATGCACTGGAGAAGGAAATGGCAACCCACTCCAGTGTTCTTGCCTGGAGAATCCCAGGGACGAGGGAGCCTGGTGGGCTGCCGTCTATGGGGTCGCTAAGAGTCGGACACAACTGAAGTGACTTAGCAGCAGCAGTTCCCACATAGGTCTGCATATGAGAACCTCCTGGGGATCCTTTGAAAACGCCGGATCCCAGATCCCAGCCCAGTGCAGTCACACTCCCTGGGGGATGGGTCACCAGCATGCGCAGATTTTGAAGCTCCCTGGGTGATTACAGGGCAGGCCGGATCCAGGCCAAGGCTGCGCCTGATGCACGTTCCCGCTCTTGGCTGAGCTCTCAGTTTTCTGTTGTGAGTTTGACCATGGGAGGCGGGGTGTGGGAAGAGGGGGCCACAGGGTCACCACAGACCCCGACCCTGGAGGAAGAGGGGCTTATTTTGTGTTCTGCACTCTCTGTCCTAGTGTGTAAACCTTGGTCATATTTTAAACTAATATTTCTGTGTATAAGAATAACCATACCAAGTTTGCGGCATTGCTTAACAATTAAATGGGGGGGGGGGGGCGGAAATCCTCCTCTAAAGTTCCTAGCACTTTGCCAACCACAAAGTAGGCCGTTTGTTAGCATGACCATAGTGTCCTTGTGGTAAAGCATAAGTAATAAAAGGGAACATAGAAGTTATTGCTGCTGTTGTAATTATTATGATGGTAATTATTACTTGAGAGGATGGAGGGCCAGATCAGAAGTTTTCACTGCTGGCTGCACATTAGAAGTACCTCAAGAGTTTTTAAAAAGCGCCAATGCCTGGTCCCATTCAAGACCAGTTAAGTCATTCTCTCTGGGGCAAGACCCATCATCAGTATTTTAGAAAAAATTCTCACATGATTTGAATATGCAGGCAGTTATGAAACCCTCTAGGCTGGAGATTACAAGAGTGAAGGTGTGAAGGAAATTCTAGTTCCCTTGACTTATCTGACTGTCTCAAATGGACCAGGTTGAGTGATCCCTGTGGTGGCTAGAAAACATGGTTTGTGAGCTAGTTCAGGCAGTTCTTGGCTCGCTTTATGCCAGGCCAGCTCTTTGTCACCTCTCTGCTCTCAATGGTAGGACCTTTCTTCCAGCCATGTCACTTCCACACGTTATTCTATAGGCCTCCAGAGTGGAGGAATTAAAAAGCCATGGAGTGCTTCCTTGTTGCTATTTAAAGTCTATATACAACACTTCAGTATAAAAATTATGTGCTGTTTACTGTACACATTTTAAATTTTCTGTATGTGAATTGTGCAGTATATTTTCCTAGTTTCCAGAAACTGTGTTTTCCATTAGCTACAATGCAAGATCAGTTATGGATGTGTTGTGCAGAAACCTGCTCTAAACATTCTGCTAGCTTTCTTCAGGCTTCCCTAAGAGTTACAGTTTTTAGGTGCATTGTTTACTAGGCCACGGGTATGTTTTGTCACATGTTGAAAGATCACACTAGCTATTAAAATAAGATGGTGACTAAAAAGCCATGAAAGCTATAAACATCTGTAAAAGAAGTTTTCTAGGCAAGGCTGCTCATTAGTGGGAACCTGGGACCGTGTTGATCGTGTGCAGCTGGCTGTGCACGCTCAGAAATGGGGTGGTTAGGAGGAACTGTGGGATACACGGCCTGCTGTCCGGTGGGCCCACCCTGTCCCTTTGTCCTGTGTAATATAACCTGCGGGGCCGCCCTCACCAACCCACCTCAAAATTCCACCTGCAGTTCGGTTGCAACTTAGATGTTTTATAGAACCAAGTTGTCACCTTTTGGTCACAAAGCTGATTGTTACTGAGAATCAGGTGGCTCCTATGAACAGTCTGGAAATTTCAGCGTGGGCGTCCCAGTGTCTGCCACACTGAGAAGCACACGTCCTGGCTGACCTCTGGTCACAGTCAGAGCTGCTGCAGGGCGCTCCTGGTGCTTTCTGTTCCTCAGAGGGTCTGGCACGTGGAATCCCATGTGAGGTCCAGATGCTGACCCAGGTACATAGATGACCCTGATCTATAGGAGCACAAGACGTTTCCTGCTCTGGACACATTTCTGAGCAAACAAGCTGGGCGTGCGGGGCTGGGAGAACAGAGCTGGGTTTCAGACTCTGCTGCTGGCAAGACCGTGTCTTGTGGCTGATGTGAGGGTAGTCAGGAGCACTGGGTCATCACTGAGAAGCTGTCTCTGAGACAGGGTTTCTGACTTTTGAGGGGGCCAATTTTTACCCAGTTCATCTTCATGATGTCAAAAGTAGTCCCTCTTAAAAAAAAAAAAGACAATCTTTCAAGCAGTATGGTGATGTTTTAAGTTTTAAAATAACATAAAAGCAAAAAAAAAAAAAACCCTTTTAACTTTTTATGAAGAAAATTTCAAACCTGCAGAAGCAGAGAGAATAGGATAATGCAGCTCCATGTACCCCCGTCCAGGTTCAAATAAATTTTTCTTTCTTTCTCCATTTATAACCTTCTCACCACCTGCAGCCATGAAGCTTGAAATTTTTATATTCCAAGTAATATTAAAATGATGTTTAATTCAAGGATTAGGTATAATTATATTTTAGAATTTGAACACCTGGCTGATAAAATGAAATCATGGACATCTTATGATCATATATTTTCATTCTACACTAGTGTTATTCAAAGTGTGGATGAAAAGAATAGTACCAGCCCATAAACTCTTTGTTTCCAATCTGTGATAACTATGAAAATTGTGAGGCAGTGTCTAGAGCTTTTATAGCATTTTGACACTGTTGCACATCTAACTACATGATAATTTTATTTCAGTAATTAAAATGTGTTTTAGAAGAGTATCAGTCATCAGCAACATTGAGAAAAATACAATCTTTGACTGTGGATAGTTTCAAAAGCATTCTCTTGTACAGTGCTTCTGTGATTTTGCCACTCAAGATAATTTTGGTGTTGGTTGATGAGATGGATGAAACTGGAGCCGATTATACAGAGTGAAGTAAGCCAGAAAGAAAAACACCAATACAGTATACTAACACATATATATGGAATTTAGGAAGATGGCAATGACAACCCTGTATGCAAGACAGGGAAAGAGACACAGATGTGTATAACGGACTTTTGGACTCAGAGGGAGAGGGAGAGGGTGGGATGATTTGGGAGAATGACATTCTAACATGTATACTATCATGTAAGAATCGAATCGCCAGTCTATGTCTGACGCAGGATGCAGCATGCTTGGGGCTGGTGCATGGGGATGACCCAGAGAGATGTTATGGGGAGGGAGGTGGGAGGGGGGTTCATGTTTGGGAACGCATGTAAGAATTAAAGGTTTTAAAATTTAAAAAAATAAAAAACTAAAAAAAAAAAATTTGGTGTTGGCAACATCCAGAGATCTTTTTTTAAAAAAATTTCTGTTTCATCTTGGAATATAGCTGATTAATATTATGTTTGCTCTCTACATCTGTGTTTGTATTTCTGCTTTGAAAATAGTTTCATCTGTACCATTTTCCTAGATTCTAAATATATGTGTTAATACATGATATTTGTTTTTCTCTTTCTTTCTTACTTCACTCTGTGTGATAGGCTTTAGGTCCATCTGTGTGTCTGCAAATGGCACAGTTTCATTTTTATGGCTGAGTAATATTCCATTGTATCTATGTACTGCATCTTCTTTGTCCAGTCCTCTACTGATGGACATTTAGGTTGCTTCTATCTCCTGACTATTGTAAATGAACACTGGGGTTATATGTGTCTTTCTGAATTGTGATTTTCTCAGGATATATGCCCAGGGATGGAATTACTGGTCATATACTAGTTCTATTTGTAGTTTTATAAGGAACCTCCATACTTTTCTCCATAATAACTGTTCCAATTTACATTTCCAACACCAGTGTAGGGGATTGCTTTTTATTCACACCCTTTCCAACATTTATTGTTTGTAGATTTTTTGATGATAGCTATTCTGACCTGCCTCTTGAGAAACCTATATGCAGGTCAGGAAGCAACAGTTAGAACTGGACATGGGACAACAGACTGGTTCCAAATAGGAAAAGGACTATGTCAAGGCTGTATATTATCACCCTGCTTATTTAACTTCTATGCAGAGTACATCATGAGAAACGCTGGACTGGAAGAAGCACAAGCTGGAATCAAGATTGTCGTGAGAAGTATCAATAACCTCAGATATGCAGATGATACCACCCTTATGGCGGAAAGTGAAGAGGAGCTAAAAGCCTCTTGATGAAAGTGAAAGTGGAGAGTGAAAAAGTTGGCTTAAAGCTCAACATTCAGAAAACAAAGATCATGGCATCTGGTCCCATCACTTCATGGGAAATAGATGGGAAAACAGTGGAAACAGTGTCAGACTTTATTTTTTTGGGCTCCAAAATCACTGCAGATGGTGACTGCAGCCATGAAATTAAAAGACACTTACTCCTTGGAAGAAAAGTTATGACCAAGCTAGATAGCATATTCAAAAGCAGAGACATTACTTGGCCGACTAAGGTCCATCTAGTCAAGGCTATGGTTTTTCCAGTTTTCTTGTATGGATGTGAGAGTTGGACTGTGAAGAAGGCTGAGCGCTGAAGAATTGATTATTTTGAACTATGGTGTTGGAGAATACTCTTGAGAGTCCCTTGGACTGCAAGGAGATCCAACCAGTCCATTCTGAAGGAGATCAGCCCTGGGATTTCTTTGGAGGGATTGATGCTGAAGCTGAAACTCCAGTACTTTGGCCACCTCACGTGAAGGGTTGACTCATTGGAAAAGACCCTGATGCTGGGAGGAATTGGGGGCAGGAGGAGAAGGGGACGACAGAGGGCGAGATGGCTGGATGGCATCACTGACTCGATGGACGTGAGTCTCAGTGAACTCCGGGAGTTGGTGATGGACAGGGAGGCCTGGCGTGCTGTGATTCATGGGGTTACAAAGAGTCGGACACGACTGAACGACTGAACTGAACTGAAGTGATTCTGATTGGTGTGAGGTGAAAAACTTACTGTAGTTTTGATTTGCATTTCTCTAATAATTAGTGATGTTGAACATCTTAGGGTGTGTTTGTTGGCCATTTGTATGTCTTTGGAGAAATGCTTATTTATCTTCTACCCATTTTTTTATTGGGTTGTTTGATTTCTTGATGTTGAGCTGCATGAGCTGTTTGTGTATTTTGGACATTGATCCCTTGTTAGTTGCTTCATTTGCAAATATTTTCTACCATTCTGAGGGTTGTCTTTCATCTTATTTGTGATTTCTTTTGCTGTTTAAAAGCTTTGAAGTTTTGCTGCTACTGTTGCTGTTAAGTCACTTCAGTCTTGTCTGACTCTCTGCAACCCCATAGACGGCACCCCACCAGCCTCCCCCGTCCGTGGGATTCTCCAGGCAAGAACACTGGAGTGGTTTGCCATTTCCTTCTCCAATGCATGAAAGTGAAAAGTGAAAGTGAAGTCGCTCAGTCGTCTCCGACTCTTCGCGACCCCATGGACTGCCGCCTACCACGCTCCTCTGTCCATGGGATTTGCCAGGCAAGAGTCCTAGAGTGGGGTGCCATCGCCTTCTCCTTGAATTTTTGCTAGGTCCCATTTTTGTTTTTATTTTCTTAACTCTAGGAAGTGAGTCAAAAAGATCTTGCTGTGATTTATGTCAAAGAATGTTCCTTCTATTTTTTTTTTTCTCTAAGAGTTTTATACTATCCATCTTTATGTTTAGGTCTTTAATCCATTTTAAGTTTGTTTTTGCATATAATGTTAGAGAGTGTTCTAATTTCATTTTTTTAACATGTAGCTGTTCAGTTTTGCAGGCACCATTTCTTGAAGAGGCTGTCTTCATTGTATATTCTTGCTTCCTTTGTCATAGATTAGGTGACCATAGGCATGTGGGTTTATCTCTGGGCTTTCTTTCCTGTTCCATTGATCTATATTTCTTTCTTTTTTTTTTTTTTTTGTCAGTACCATGCTGTCTTAATTACTGTGGCTTTGTGGTATAATCTGAAGTCAGGGAGCCTGGTTCTTCTCACTTTATTTTTCTTTCTCAAGATATCTTTGGCTCTTCAGGGTCACTTGTGTTTCCATACAAATTGTAAAAAAAAAAATTTGATTTAACTCTGCAAAAAATACCATTGGTAACTTGATAGGAATTGCATTGTATACGTAGATTGCTTTGGGTCAGTCAGTTGTGTTGGTCAGTCAGTTCAGTCGCTCAGTTGTGTCCAACTATTTGCAGTCCCATGGACTACAGCACGCCAGGCCTCCCTGTCCATTACCAACTCTCAGAGTTCACCTAAACTCATGTCCATTGAGTCGGTGATACCATCCAACCATCTCATCCTTTGTCATCCCCTTCTCCTCCCACCTTCAATCTTTCCCAGCATCAGGGTCCTTTCAAATAAGCCAGTTCTTCACATAAGGAGGTGAAAGTATTGGAGTTTCAGCTTTAGAATCAGTCCTTCCAATGAACACCCAGGACTGATCTCATTTAGGATGGACTGGTTGGATCTCCTTGCAGTCCAAGTCACTCTCAAGACTCTTCTCCAACACCACAGTTCAGAAACATCAATTCTTTGGCACTCAGCTTTCTTTATAGTCCAACTCTCATATCCATACATGACCACTGGAAAAACCATAGGCTTGACTACATGGACCTTTGTTGGCAAAGTAATGTCTCTGCTTCTTAATATGCTGTCTAGGTTGGTCATAATTTTCTTTCCAAGGAGTAAGCATCTTAATTTCATGGCTGCAGTCACCATCTGCAGTGATTTTGGAGCCCGAAAAAGTAAAGTCAGCCACTGTGTCCACCATTTCCCCATCTATTTGCCATGAAGTGATGGGACCGGATGCCATGATCTTCGTTTTCTGAATGTTGAGCTTTAAGCCAACTTTTTCACTCTCCTCTTTCACTTTCATCAAGAGGCTCTTTAGTTCTTCTTCACTTTCTGCCATAGGGGTAGTGTCATCTGCATATCTGAGGTTATTGATATTTCTCTTGGCAATCTTGATTCCAGTTTGTGCTTCTTCCAGTCCAGCGTTTCTCATGATGTACTCTGCATAGAAGTTAAATAAGCAGGGTGACAATATACAGCCTTGACGTAGTCCTTTTCCTATTTGGAACCAGTCTGTTGTTCCATATTCAGTTCTAACTGTTGCTTCCTGACCTGCATATAGGTTTCTCAAGAGGCAGGTCAGGTGGTCTGGTATTTCCATCTCTTGAAGTATTGTGATCCACACAGTCAAAGTCTTTGGCATAGTCAATAAAGCAGAAATAAATGTTTTTCTGGAATTCTCTTGCTTTTTTGATGATCCAGTGAATGCTGGCAATTTGATCTCTGGTTCCTCTGCCTTTTCTAAAACCAGCTTGAAGATCTGGAAGTTCATGGTTTGCTATTGCTGAAGCCTGGCTTGGAGAATATTGAGCATTGCTTTACTAGCATGTGAGATGAGTGCATGTCTGTGATAGTTTGAGCATTTTTTGTCATTGCCTTTCTTTGGGATTGGAATGAAAACTGACCTTTTCCAGTCCTGTGACTACTGCTGAGTCTTCCAAATTTGCTGGCATATTGAGTGCAGCACTGTCACAGCATCATCTTTTAGGATTTGAAATAGCTCAACTGGAATTCCATCACCTCCACTAGCTTTGTTCTTAATGATGCTTTCTAAGGCCCACTTGACTTCACATTCCAAGATGTCTGGCTCTAGATTAGTGATCACATCATCATGATTATCTGGGTCATGAAGATCTTTTTTGTACAGTTCTTCTGTGTATTCTTCCCACCTCTTCTTAATATCTTCTGCTTCTGTTAGGTCCCTACCATTTCTGTCCTTTATTGAGCCCATCTTTGCATGAAATATTCCCTCGGTATCTCTGATTTTCTTGAAGAGATCTCTAGTCTTTCCCTTTCTATGGGTTTGGGTAGTATAGTCATTTTCACAGTATTCTTCCAGTCCATGAACATGGTATATCTCTCCATCTCTTTGTGTCAGCTTCAGTTCCTTTCATCAGTGTCTTATAGTTTTCTGCATACAAGTCTTTTGCCTCCTTATGTAGGTTTATTCCTATGTATTTTATTCTTTTTGTTGCAGTGGCAAATGGGATTGTTACCATGATTTCTCTCTGATCTTTCAAAGTTAAATGCAACAGATTTCTGTTTATAGTTTGTTCAACATTAATTTTCTTTTTATAAACATTCATGTGGCTGCATCGGGTCTTAGTTGTGACACGTGGGACCTTCATTGCCTCACGCGGGGTCCTTTGTTGGGGTGTGAGGACTCTCTAATCCTGGCTCCTGGCTCAGCTGTTGCAGTGCATGGGCTTACTTGTCCCTCATCATGTGGGATCTTAGTTTCCTGACCAGGGTTTGAACCTGCATCCCTGGGATTGCAAGGTGGACCCTTAATCACTCTGCCACCAGGGACGTCCTTGTGCATTAATTTTGGATCCTACAGTTTTACCAGATTCATTGATTACCTCTAGAACTTTTCTGGTGGCATCTTTAGGATTTTCTGTGCGAAGTATCATATCATCTGCAGACAGTGATGGTTTTACTTCTTTTCCAGTTTGGGTTCCTTTTAGTTGCTTTTCTTCTCAAATTGTCATGGCAGGGACTGCCAAAAGTGTGTTGGACAGTAGTGGGTAGAGGGGACATCCTTCTCTGGTTTATAGTCTTAAAGGAAATGCTTTCAGTTTTTCTTCAAAATCAAAGACCAGTATCACTAGTGAACATAGATGCAAAAATCCTCAACAAAATGCTAGCAAACAGAATCCAAAACTCCAGTAAAAGGATCATATATATCATGATCAAGTGGAATTTATCCCAGGGATTCAAGGATTTTTCAGTATATATAAATCAATCAATGTGATATACCATAATAACCAATTGAAGAATAAAAACCATATAATCATCTTAATAGATGCAGAAAAAGCTTTTGACAAAATTCAACACCAATTCATAATATATCTCCAGAAAGTGTGCATAAAATAATCTACCTCAACATAATAAAGGCCATGTGTGGCAAAGTAGCAGCAAACATCATTCTTAGTGGTGAAAAAACAGATATTTTGAGTAGTCCTAATTTGGGTGTGGGTACTATTTATATCTCCTGGACACATAGGACAACCCCCTGCTCCATCACTAAACAAAAGATTACCTGCCCTAGATATCAGTAGTGCTGTGGCTGAGAAACCCTGCTCGAGACCCCAGTGGAACCTTATGCCTTGGCTAAGGAAGGTTTGGCAAATGGGTCTTTGTCAAGGTGGTGCAGTGCTTGCCAGTGCAGGAGATGCAAGAGACATGAGTGTGATCCTTGGGTTGGGAAGATCCCTAGATAAGGAAATGGCAGCCCACTCCAGTATTCTTGCCTGGAGAATTCCATGGACAGAGGAGCCAGGCGGGCTGCAGTCCATGGGGTCGGAGAGTCAGACACGACTGAGCATGCATGCATACATGCATGTCTTGTCAAGGTGCAAGCTGGGAAGAGGCCAAATTGTCTGTAAATAATCTGGAGGCACCATATCCACTCTGGAAATTAGTGAGACATTTTGCAGATGGAAAAGTTTGAGGGTTATATGACATTGCCTGAAATCCTTTAAAAATATAATGCAGCCCTTTTATTTACAAGTTTCCCATTTTATCTCTGCCAAGTTTATAGTTTTTTCAACAGGAGGAAGTCAAGCACTGCTGTGTTGCTGTTGCTGTTCAGTCACTAACTTGTGTCCAACTCATTGCGACCCCATAGACAGCAGTACACTAGGCTTCCCTGTCCTTCACTGTCACCTAGAGCTTGCTCAAACTCATGTCCATTGAATCAGTGATGCCATCCAACCATCTCATTCTCTGTCGTCCCCTTCTCTTCCTACTTCAGTCTTTCCAGCATCAGGGTCTTTTCCAGTGAGTAGGCTCTTCCCATCAGGTGGCCAAAGTACAGGGTTGATTTCCTTTAGGATTGACTGGTTTGATCTCCTTGCTCTCCAGGGGACCCTCAAGAGTCTTCTCCAGCAGCATAATGCAAAAGCATCAATTCTTCAGTGCTCAGCCTTCTTTATGGTCCAACTTGGACATCCACACATGACTACTGGAAAAACCATAGGTTTGACTACATGGACCTTTGTCAGCAAAGCAGTGTCTCTGCTTTTTAGGTCTCTGCCTAGCTTTGTCATAGCTTTCCTTCCAAGGAGCAAGTGGCATTTAATTTAAAGGCGAGAAAATAAAATCTGCTTCCACTTTTTACCCTATTTGCTACTGCAAGGAGATCCAACCAGTCCATTCTAAAGGAGATCAGCCCTGGGTGTTCTTTTGGAAGGAATGATGCTAAAGCTGAAACTGCAGTACTTTGGCCACCTCATGCAAAGAGTTGACTCATTGGAAAAGACTCTGATGCTGGGAGGGATTGAGGGCAGGAGGAGAAAGGGATGACCGAGGATGAGATGGCTGGATCGCATCACTGACTCGATGGACGTGAGTCTGAGTGAACTCCGGGAGTTGGTGATGGACAGGGAGGCCTGGCGTGCTGTGATTCATGGGGTCGCAAAGAGTCAGACACAACTGAGCGACTGAACTGAACTGAACTGATGGGACCAAATATCATGATCTTTGTTTTTAGAATGTTGAGTTTTAAGCTAGCTTTTTCACTCTCCTCTTTTACCCTGATCAAGAGGCCCTTTAATTCTTCTCCACTTTATGCCATTAGAGAGGTATCATCTGCATATCTGTGGTTGTTGATGTTTCCCCCAGCAATCTTGATTGCAGCTTGTGATGCTTCCAGCGTGGCGGCATTTGGCATGATGAACTCTGCATATGGGCTTCCCTGTTGGCTTAGACGGTAAAGCATCTGCCTGCAGTATGGGAGACCTGGGTTCGATCCCTGGGTTGGGAAGATCCCTTGGAGAAGGAAATGGCAACCCACTCCACTACTCTTGGCTAGAAAATCCCATGGATGAAGGAGCCTGGTAGGCCACAGTCCATGGGGTTGCAAAGAGTCAGACACAACTGAGTGACTTCACTTTCACTCTGCATGTAAGTTAAGTATGGGTGACAATAAATAGCCTTGACATACTCCTTTCCCAATTTTGAACCAGTCTGTTGTTTCACGTCCAGTTCTAACTGTTTGTTGTTACCTGCGTACAGATTTATCAGGAGATAGGTGAGGTGGTTTGATATTCCTATTTCTTTAAGAATTTGCCTCAGTTTGTCAGTGAAGCAGAAATATATGGTTTTTTTCTGGAATACTCTTGCTCTCTCTATGATCCAGAGACTATTGGTAATTTGATCTCTGGTTCCTCTGCCTTTTCTAAACCCAGCTGGTACTGCTAAAAGTACTTGCTTCACATATTGCTGAAACCTAACTTGAAGGATTTTGGGCACGACCTTGCTAGCATGTGAAATAAGGTGCATTTGTACCATAGTTTGAATATTTTTTGGCACTGCCCTTCTTTGGGATTGGAATGAAAACTGACCTTTTCCAGTCCTATGGCCACTGCTGAATTTTCCAAATTTGCTGACATACTGAATGCAGCACTTTAACAGCTCATTTTTTAGGATTTTCAGTAGTTCAGCTGGAATTCCATCACCTCCACTAGCTTTGTTCATGGTAATGATTCCTAAGGCCCACTTGACATCCAGGATATCTGACTTTAGGTGAGTGATCACACTATGGTGGTTATCTCAGTTATTAAGACCTTTTTTGTATAGTTTTTCTGTGTATTCTTGCCACCTCTTCTTAATCTCTTCTGCTTCTGTTAGGTCCTTACTACTTCTGTCCTTCATTGTGCCCATCCTTGCATGAAATGTTCCCTTGATATCGCTAATTTTCTTGAAGAGATCTCTGGTCTTTCCCGTTCTGTTGTTTTCCTCTGTTTCTTTGCATTGATACTTAAGAAAGCCTCCTTGCCTCTCCTTGATATTCTCTGGTACTCTGCATTCAGTTTGGCATATTCCCTTTCTCCCTTGGATTTTACTTCTATTCTTTTCTCAGCTATTTGTAAGTCTCCTCAGAAAACCACTTTGCCTTCTTGTATTTCTTTTTCTTTGGGATGGTTTTTGTCACTACCTTCTGTACAGTGTTATGAACCTCTGTCCATAGTTCTTCAGGCACTCTGTCTACCAGATCTGATCCCTTAAATGTATTTGTCACTTCCACTGTATAATCAAAAAATTTGATTTAGTTTATACCTGAATGGCCTACTGGTTTTCCCTACTTTCTTCAGTTTAAGCAATAAGGAGCTGATGGTCTGAGCCACAGTCAGCTCCCAGTCTTGTTTTTGCTGACTGTATAGAGCTTCTCCATCTTTGACTGTAAAGAATATAATCAATTTGATTTTGGTATTGACCATCTGGTGATGTCCATGTGTAGTCGTCTCTTGTGTTGTTGGAAGAGAGGAGATTTACTATGACCAGTGCGTTCTTTTGACAAAACTGGTAGCCTTTGCCCTGCTTCATTTTGTGCTCTAAAACCAAACTTGCCTGTTACTGTATCCAGGTATCTCTTGACTTCCTACTTTTGCATTCCAATCGCCTGTGATGAAAAGGACATCTTATTTTGGTCTTAGTTCTAGAAGGTCTTGTAGATGTTCACAGAACCATTCAACTTTGCTTCTGGGACATAGAGTTGGATTACAGTGACTTTGAATGGTTTGCCTTGGAAATGAACTGAGAACATTCTGTTGTTTTTGAGATTGCACCCAAGTACTGCATTTTGGGGTCTTTTGTTGACCATGAGGACTACTCCCATTTCTTCTAAGGGATTCTTAACCCACAAGAGTAAATATAATGGTCGTCTGAATTACATTTGCCTATTCCAGTTCATTTTAGTTCACTGATTACTAAGATGTTGATGCTCACTTGCCATGTCCTGCTAACCACATCCAGTTCACCCTGATTGATGGACCCTAACGTTCCAAGGCTCTGTGTAGTGTGGTTCTTTACACCATTCGACTTTGCTTTCACCTGCAGGTACATCTATACTGAGCATCATTTCTGCCTTGGCTCAGCTGCTTTGTTCTTACTGGACCTATCAGAAAGTGCCCTCCATTCTTCCCCAGTAGCATATTGGTTGCCTTCCCATCTGGGAGTCTCATCTTCTGGGGTCACATTTTTTTTGCCTTTTGATACTATTAATGGGGTTCTCATGGCAAGAATACTGGAGTGGTTTGCCCTTCCTCCTTCAGTAGACCACGTTTTATCAGACCACTTTTCACTATGACCCGTCCATCTTGGATGACCCTGACAATATGGCTCACAGCTTCATTTGGTTACACAAGCTCCTTTGCCATGACAAGGCTGTGATCCATGAATGGGATCCACTGCTATAGCAGCTGAGAGAGTGGAGAACCCGAAACTTAAGAGAATCTTTATTTAGATATTTCATATCTAAAAAATTTATAACTTACCAAAATGAAATTCATGCATTTCAGAATTTCATAATTCATATATAAGAAATTCATGAACCTCTGCTTCATGAGGGGTTTTGGATTTCTTTTTAAGCTTAGATACAGGAGATGATTATCTGGTAAAAGCCTTTTTTCCTGAACTCTAACAGGGTAAATATTAACAGCTATGTGTGTGCTGTGCTTAGTCGCTCAGTCATATCTGACTTTTTGTAATCCTATGGACTGTAGCCTGGCAGGCTCCTCTGTCTGTGGGGATTCTCCAGGCAAGGATACTGGAGAGTGGGTTGTCGTGCCTTCTTCCAGGGGATCTTCCCAACCCAGGGATCGAATCCAGGTCTCCCGCATTGCAGGCGGATTCTTTACCAGCTGAGCCACAAGGGAAGCCCAAGAGTACTGGAGTGGGTAGCCTATCCCTTCTCCAGTGGATCTTCCTGACCCAGGAATCGAACTGAGGTTTCCTGCATTGCAAGTGGATTCTTAACCAGCTAAGCTACCAGGGAATAGCTAGCTGTAAGTTACCTTAATCTACAAAAAGTAATCAAATGAAATTTGTAACAAAGGATAATTTAATTTTTACGTGTGTGTGTGTGTGTGTGTGTGTATGAGAGTGGGTCAGAGACATTTGTTTCTATATCTGATTTCTCCTCATGAGTTTCTTTTAAATTGACCTTGATATGCAAGTTGCTCACATGGAAATTATTTCATTAACAGCATAGACACTCTTGGTCTCATTGCAGCTTTGAGCAAGACAGATAGAGAAAAGCTTTGTCCATCAAGTGCATTCATATAAGATATAACAACTGAGTGTTTCACAGCTTGCACCCACTCATAAGCAAAGTGTATGTTCAGAACACCACAGACTCTGACAGTCCTTACCATATATCCCTAGTTGTCCTGGGTTCTTTTAATTGCTCACTAGGTTTCCTTTTTAATTGTGTTGGAGTCAGGCTACCAGTGCCATGAACAAGTTACTAACCAACATTGCATGATTTCCTGACATTGTTTATGTTGGCCTCTGACAACAAGGGAAATGCTCATTTATATGTCGTGTTTCTGTTTGATGTGGCCTAGCATGAAAACAGTCCTAGGGAACCTTTGGGTGGTGCATCTGCAGATGTATATAATCTATCCACGATCCATCCTTGTCTTGGTAGTCTGTGTGATAGTGGGGCATGCTTCTTTACCTCCTGGCCAGCAGTTCTTAACTATGAGGAAGCCTCCAATAAATTTCTGTTTCAAAGAACTTCAGCACTCAGATCCCTGCAAAATTTACAAACAGTGTGACTTCTTTTTTTCTTCAGAGCCCTCTCATGATGTTGAATTTTTTTAATTCAGTTTGTTTTGGCAAAAATGTAACATTTGAAGTTTCTGTTCTTTTAAGACATAGGTCTTTGCTCAGAAATATGACCTTTTATTAGCTGCATCACATGGTGTAGGGTATAGAGCTTTATAAATCCTACCTTCTGAATGAATTCTGCCAAATGTTATTTGATTAAAGCCTGGCTAATTAGACTGCTGATGAATTCTGCCTTGGATAGATGATGCTGTTTAACTGACAAACAGATTGTCTCCATTTAGTAAAGACTCCCCAGTTACAGTGACAGAGGACAAGCTGTTTGTCAGGTAATCTGTTTAATCATTTAGAAATAGAATTAATCAAGAACCTAATCATTTTTTCTCCAGTTAAATCTAGCTAATGAGTTAAAACATGTGATTTATACTATGCATTCCACTCCGCTCTGAAACAGTGTTATAAACAATTTCCTTCCTACTTCTTTGGATTAGACTTTGTGCCCAATTTAAATTTTTCATAATGGAGAGAAAGATAGAAGAAGAGAAGTAGTGCAGTCGGGATGTGACTAACGTTGAAATGATGGCACTGTGTGTGTTCTCTGTGGCAGAGGAGCGGCGGGGCTTTCAGAGGTCCAGCGGCAGCCGGACATGCCTGCCCCAGCCACATGAGCCTGCAGGTGGTTTTCTGGTGGGCCCTCAAGAAGGCGGCATTTATTAATAGATACTCTGCTGCCTAACCTGATAGTAGGAAGTCAGAAGCCTGTTATGGCTTCCTAAGCTTTCTCCGTCACATGGTCTCCTGTCTTGTCACCACTGATTATCCAGCCATCATCTCCAGTGCACCTTACGGCAGGCATAGGCAGTGAAGATTAGAATTGAAGTTCTTGTGCACCCATGCACACAAGCCTGGATTCGTCTGGACTGTTAGGTTAGGGTTAAGTGTACGCAGGAACATTCTAAAGCAGCAAAGATCATTGTCACAATTTTCAGAGGAAGGAAAAGCAATAATAGAGCCTTTGTAATAATACACCCTGGACTACTCAGCTTATTCTCACTGCTCCTCTGTGTTTACCATATGAAGAGCGGTATTTCTTTACCTTAGCTTATTGGGAGGAATGGAAGAATTAGGAAGGAATGGAGATGAGGGTTTCTTTTTTGAGAAATAAAATGCATTTATTTCCTTCTATTTGAGTTCATTTGATGTTCTTAAATTTAAGATAAGTGACCTGTAATATCCTGGCTCTTCCTCTGGTATAAACGCTTTTTTTTTTTTTTTTTCCAGAGGAGGAAAATTTCTGACCTGAACACTTAGAACTACATATTTCCTTTAAAAATTTTTCTTTAAACTGGGCAACAGTTGAAGAGATAATAGATGCCAAGAATAATGCAACTTTTGAAAAGAGATTGCTCTTATTCAGACTAGAGAGGGAAAGCCGTAAACATATTCCTTAGATTGCCAAGAAAACACAGTTACTTCTTTCTGTTGATTGTGTACAGCTAATTAAAATCTGTTTTTCATATCCTGAAAATTAGATGTACAGTTACTTTTATTTCTGGCAATATGGTAGACTTCATATCCTGGAAAAGATGCTCTATACAAAACACCTATCAATGCTGGATAAAATAAAGCAAACAGCAAATATATGAATAACAGCAAATAAAACAGTGTGATCTCCAGTACCCACCAGACAAAGCTGGAACCCGAGTCCAGAGTGTTGAGGTCAGGCTGAGGATGCAGTATCTTGCAGGATGTCTGCAGTTTCAGTAAACTCAAGGCTTGATTTTTCATGGTGATAGAAACGGAGACAAGCTTTGGGTTCAGGTTAGATGGCAGGATGGAGCCATATTCCACCATAGTTCTGGGATACCAGAGAGGCTATGCTCGAAATGAATCAGAGACTGGAAATAATCTACCTTTGACAAACAGATGCTTGGGACATTCAGTTGTTTTGAGCTAATTGCTGTCTAGAGAAAGAGGTCTCCTTAGAGTTTGTAACCACAGCCCTTCCTTCAAGTGTGTTTGGAGTTCAGACTTAAAATGCTAGCCTGGCCAGAAACCCTTAGGCAAGAAATAAACTTAAAATGATCTTTGATTGATAGCATCCTATGGTCCCTGGCAGAAGCGAACACAAATGCTGTCTGGAGGGACTTACCCTCAATCTGAGGGGTCACAGGATTTTAACAGATAAGGGCCACCAAACATGAGTTCATGATTCCAAATTCCAGGAACACCCAAGGAAACAAGAGCCATGAGCGGGAGACAGGAGAAACCACAAGAAGCAGAACTGAACTTCAAAAGCACATAAGATAAGGGTTTATCTGATTTTAAAAATTGTATAAATGCCTAGAATATTTTAAAATAGGCATGAGCAGCATGAAAAAAAAGCAAGATTGTATTAAAAAGTAAGCATAATTGAAAAGAGCTAAATGAAAAGTTCTAGAACTTAAAAATACAATAACTCAAATGATCTTGTTAGATATTTGTTATTCATACCTGAAGAGAACTGATCAAGTGATTCTAAAGAAATACATAGAGTGCAATACAAAGCGGAGAAGGCAGTGGCACCCCACTCCAGTACTCTTGCCTGGAAAATCCCATGGATGGAGGAGCCTGGTGGGCTGCAGTCCATGCTAAGGGTCAGACATGACTGAGCAACTTCCCTTTCACTTTTCACTTTCATGCATTGGAGAAGGAAATGGCAACCCACTCCAGTCTTCTTGCCTGGAGAATCCCAGGGACGGGGGAGCCTGGTGGGCTGCCGTCTATGGGGTCTCACAGAGTCGGACATGACTGAAGTGACTTAGCAGCAGCAGCAGCAATACAAAGAGATGGAAATGGCTAAGACAGGTTAAGAAAAATGAGAAATAAAAATACCTAATTGAGTTTATAGCCTTTCATTAAAAAAAATGGGAAACAAAGCCATTTTCAGTCAAAATCACAATTTACTCTCAGCTGATCCTTGGAAATTCAAATACATAAGAACACAGAAAAAGTAAAGAAATTTTTAGTGTGTAGATCTTCACAAGCCAGATCATCACGATGGTGTGATCACTCACCTAGAGCCAGACATTCTGGAATGGGAAGTCAAGTGGGCCTTAGGAAGCATCACTACAAACAAAGCTAGTGGTGGTGATAGAATTCCAGTTGAGCAATTTCAAATCCTGAAAGATTATGATGTGAAAATGCTGCACTCATTTTGCCAACAAATCTGGAAAACTCAGCAGTAGCCCACAGAACTGGAAAAGGTCAGTTTTTATTCCAATCCCAAAGAAAGGCAATGCCAAAGAATGCTCAAACTACCCTCAATTGCACTCATCTCACACTCTAGTAAAATAATGCTCAAATTTCTCCAAACCAGGCTTCAACAATACGTGAACTGTGAACTTCCAGATATTCAAGCTGGATTTAGAAAAGGCAGAGGAACCAGAGATCACATTACCAGCATTCACTAGATCATCAAAAAAGCAAGAGAGTTCCAGAAAAACATCTACTTCTGCTTTATTGACTATGCCAAAGCCTTTGACTGTGTGGATCACAACAAACTGTGGAACATTCTGAAAGAAATGGGAATACCAGACCACCTGACCTGCCTCTTGAGAAAACTGTATGCAGGTCAGGAAGCAACAGTTAGAACTGGACATGGAACAACAGACTGGTTCCAAATAGGAAAACGAGTACGTCAAGGCTGTATATTGTCACCCTGCTTATTTAGATTTTATGCAGAGCACATCATGAGAAACACTGGGCTGGAGGAAGCACAAGCTGGAATCAAGATTGCCGGGAGAAATATTAATAACCTCAGATATGCAGATGACACCACCCTTATGGCAGAAAGTGAAGAGGAGCTAAAAAGCCTCTTGATGAAAGTGAAAGAGGAGAGTGAAGAGTTTGCTTAAAACTCAGAATTCAGAAAAGTAAGATCATGGCATCCAATCCATTCAGTTCAGTTCAGTTCAGTCACTCAATCATGTCCAACTCTTTGCAACCCCAAGAATTGCAGCACACCAGGCCTCCCTGTCCATCACCAACTCCTTCATGGCAAATAGAGGGGGAAACACTGGAAACAGTGGCTGGCTTTATTTGGGAGCTGCAGAATCACTGCAGATGGTGACTGCAGCCATGAAATTAAAAGATGCTTATTCCTTATAAGAAAAATTATGACCAACCTCAACAGTATATTAAAAAGCAGAGACATTACTTTGCCAACAAAAGTCCATCTAGTCAAGGCTATGGTTTTTCCAGTAGTCATGTATGGATGTGAGAGTTGAACTATAAAGAAAGCTGAGTGTTGAAGAATTGATGCTTTTGAACTGTGGTGTTGGAGAAGACTCTTGAGAGTCCCTTGGACTGCAAGGAGATCCAACCAGTCCATTCTGAAGGAGATCAGTCCTGGGTGTTCATTGGAAGGACTGATTCTAAAGCTGAAACTCCAGTACTTTGGCCACCTCCTTTGAAGAGCTGACTCATTGGAAAAGACCCTGATGCTGGGAGGGATTGGGGGCAGGAGGAGAAGGGGACGACAGAGGGCGAGATGGCCGGATGGCATCACCGACTCGATGGACATGAGTCTGAGTGAACTCTGGGAGTTGGTGATGGACAGGGAGGCCTGGCGTGCTGTGATTCATGGGATCGCAAAGAGTCGGACACGACTGAGCAACTGAACTGAACACATAACATGAAAAGGCATTCTATACACGGCATACTAATTAGTACATGGGAAAACATAAGAACTTTAGATTATGTTAAACATACATAGTAGAGCTTCCCTGGTAGCTCAGACAGTAAAGCGTCTGCCCGCAATGACCCAAGAGACCCGGGTTCAATCCCTCGGTTGGGAAGATCCCGTGTAGAAGGAAATGGCAACCCACTCCAGTACTCTTGCCTGGAAAATTCCATGGACTGAGAAGCCTGATAGGCTACAGTCCATGGGGTTGCAAAGAGTCGGACATGGCTGAGCCACTTCACTGACATAGTAAAAAAAAAATTTTAAGGGTAACCACGAAAAGAGTGGAGATGAGTCTGTAAGTTCTACAGTAGCACGGGATCAACCCAAAACATGTAAGAAAATATAAGGGAGAAAATCTCAGGAAACAGCAAGGTAAAAGCAAAGCACAAAATAAAATGTTAGAAACTATTTAAATGTATTATTAATAATGATAAATATTAATAAATAAATATCCTGTTGTATTTTATTATAATGGTGATATATTCTCACATACAAAGTTTAAATAATAACAAAAAGTAATAAAAAGCAAAACTCACTAACTTGGAAAAGTGACATAAGTTTAGATTAAAATTTTTCAGTTGTATGGTATTATAACAGATGCTCGTCGTACCTAAGATATAGACTGTTTGAAATTAAAAAAGATGGAAATAACTAGGCAAATACTATTTCCTCTATTTTTAAAGTGAGATATAGTTGACATATAACACTAAGTTTAAGGTGCGCAACGTTGATTTGGTGTGTTTGTTTATTGCAATATGATTACATCATAGTGTTAGCTAAAACCTCCATCATGTCATATAATTATCATTTCTGTTGTAAGAACATTTAGGCTCTAGTCTTTTATCAGCTTTGCAGTATATACTACAGTACGGTTGACTATATTCACATTGCTGTGCATTGAGTCTCCAAACTTACCTTCTAACTCCAAATTTGTACCTTTGACCAACATTTCAACAAGTCTCCCAACCCTCACAAGATAGTAATTTTAAAAAGCTTTTATAGCTATATTAATAACAAATTATTTTAAGGTGAAAAGGATGATATAGATAAAAAAAGTCACTTTCAAATGATAAAAGGTCTTATTTTCCAGGAGTGTCATAGTTTTAAATTTATATATCATCATTGTGTACATGAGTTTCAAAATTTTTAACTACAGCAATAGAATTCTAAGAATATACTAGATATTGAAGTGTAAAGTTGTTTTTAAAATGATGCATCTTTCTTTAAAAATATATGTTTATTTGGCTGCTCTGGGTCTTACTTGTGGCACATGGAATCTTTGTTGCCATGCACAGGCTCATCGTTGCCACACGTAGGATCTTAATTCCCTGACCAGGGATCAAACCTGTGCGCCCGCGCTGGGAGCACAGAGTCTTAACCACCGGACCGCCAGATGATTCCCTAAAATGGTTATTTGTTTTGTAGAGCTACTTGGCCATTCCCTTTTCTGGGAATGCTGAAGGTGCAGTCCCGCCTCTAGATATACATACTGTAGGAAATTATGATTGCTCATCTGTGTTCAAGTATACACTTGTAAGAATGTTCAGAATATCATTATTTATAAGAATGAAAAATTGGTGAAAACTTGAATATCCATCACAGCAGAATGTACATAAGCAAATTGTGGTGTTGCCAGCAAATGTAATGCTATACTCATTGCTGCTAAGTCACTTCAGTCGTGTCTGACTCTGTGCGACCCCGTAGACGGCAGCTCACCAGGCTCCTCTGTCCCTAGGATTCTCCAGGCAAGAACACTGGAGTTGGTTGCCATTTCCTTCTCTAGTGCATGAAAGTGAAAAGTGAAAGTGTAGTCACTCAATCGTGTCCAACTCTTTGCAACCCCATGGACTGTAGCCTACCAGGCTCCTCCATCCATGGGATTTTCCAGGCAAGAGTACTGGAGTGGGGTGCCATTTCCTTCTCCACTATACTCATTAAGAATGAATAAATAGGAGGTACATGTGTTCATAAAAATATTCCATTTCTTAAGCTAGCTGGTGGGTGTACATATGTGATTATTTACATACTGTTTTATAGGTCTGAATATTTTTATAATAGTCTTTTCAATACTAAGGGGAAAATATACATAGAAACATGATATTTAAAACTATATACATAGTACCTCAATTCAAAAAGCATCTATCGCAATATTTTAAGCTATATTTGAAAAAAAATCTTACTGCAATTTTAAACAAATCTTTTTATCAATGCTCTATTTAGTAACTGGCCAGCTGTTTTAATGAAACAATGTGAATTAATTTATTTTGCAATTTATTTCAAGCTTAAAAGATGATGACTTAAGTTTCTGGTATCAAGATGGTTAAGGAATTTGGGTATTTTTTTTCCTTGTTCTGTGGAGATACTCTTTTCCTTAAGAGTCTATGATCAGTTATAAATAATGCCTCATTTTTAAAAGTAATTTAGATTTTTTAAAAGAACATCCTTCCTAGGAAAAAAATATTGGACAATATGAAAATTCTTAAAGTCACAGTCTAGTTCAAAGGTCTTAAACTTACCCTCAAAATTTGTTAACCTTTGCTCTGGGCTTTCATTTCCAGGAATCCCTTTGAGACAGTGAACAGTTTGCAGCATGTAAGCCAGGGGTCCCAAACTGTTTGTTTCGACGATGCCCTTTATCAGGCTCTCCAAGATGGAAAGAAAACCTCAGAGTTCAGTCTAGCAAGTGGTTAGGTCACAGCAATCCTGCAGAACCTTCCTTTGGACAGTCAGGACTGAATGGAAAGAAAGGTAGTGACTCCGATGCTGGAGCTGTGACCCACGTGGTAGTCTTGAGGCTGCCCAGCAGGTTTTGTGTGCTCCTGTTTTCCGCTGCAGATTTTAAGAATTCATGGCACCTGTGAGTGTGCGGCTGCACCTTGCAGAGCTAGCTAGAATGCGCCCCGATGTACCCCTTCCCGAGGACGGCCCTGCACTCACTCGCATTCCTGTCCTCTTCCCTGACTGCAGGAGAAGCCGTACAAGTGCTCAGAGTGCGGCAAGGCCTTCAGCCAGAAGCGCGGCCTGGACGAGCACACGAGGACGCATACCGGGGAGAAGCCTTTCCAGTGCGACGTGAGTGTGCTTCCCTGCTTCCTGTCGTCCTCCTGCAACCTCCAGAGACAGGAGATACATACGTGGGGACGTATCCATGCGTCCTTTCGTGCACGTGTGAGCGAGTGAGTGAGTGTGTGTGTACACGCTTTCCAGTGCTAGTCTGTCCATTAATGTCTGTTCTCCTTATTCCTTTTGATTGCATAGTCTGTGTAACCGCGTTGTAGCTTGTTTGTTTACCCTAGTTTTCTGGCAGCCCATGAACTTCGATTTTCTTCAAGACATACTTGTACCCTGTTTCAATGCAATTGGGTTGTTATTCTAAGGTGTAAATGCATGATGACTAAGACAGGTTTCCTGTGTCTGGCCAAGTCTTTTGATAGGTTGATTATAGTTAACCAGAGATTTAACTGGTTATAGATATTTTTATTTATTTTGTTAAAGCCAAACAATGAATTTCTAAAACAAGTATAAACTGCTTTAAAAAGTGTCACTGCTAATTGCTTAGATTTTCTGCTTATGACATTTGAAGTGAAATGAAATTATCAACGTAGTTGTTCACATTATTAATGAAAGGACAGAAATACTACCCTTGTCAGTAAAATGAATTGGATCATTGATTAATTTAGAGAAAAATGGTTTATCGATGAACAGTGTCACCATTTTCTTCTGTAAGATTGACAGTGGACAGAAAGCTGACACTGGTGTTAGGGAAAACACTTATTTCTAATACAGAAATAGCGAAAACAAAGTATTGTTGTAGTTTAGTGTAAAAAGAAACTTTGAAGTTGTGATGTGTGATGTTGCCCAGTTCACAGTTATCTTTCAGTGTCAAGGGAGACTGGAGGACTCGTCCCCTTGGCATACTCTGCAGAGTAAAGGGTGGGGTAAGCAGTCTGTATGAATGGAAATCACAGACATATACACTGCTTTCCTTGTCTTTCCATGAAGCTCTGGTGGTAAGGTTAAGGCAGCAGTGTGCTCCCAGGGGACTGCTCACAAAAAATACATTTATCAACAGTGAACTTCTGTTAAGGAGAGGACTATTAGTGGAAAACGAAATGCACACATGGAGAGCTCTATCCGGAACAGGGGGTACAGTCAGTTTAACAGCTTAATGGATTGAGTATTCAATCCATTGGTGCTTTCACTGGAATCATTTTCATAAAAACAAAACTTATTTGGATCATTTAGTTACACAACTACACAAGTGACATGAGAAATGAAATATTAACTGTATAATGACATCTTTCTACCATCACACCACCTGACTTTTATTTATGCTGAATATCTTTGTAGACTACTTCCTTAGTCTACTACTTACTGGACCATGGTGTTACTTTTTAAAAAAATTATCTTACAAGCATGATGTTTTCCATCTACTTCTATCCCATTTACTTCTATCAGATGTTCACCTCTCTGGGCCTTATCTGCAGTCTGGACTGGTTTACTGAGGAAAGATGCAAGTTTAACGCCTCCAAAACTTCCCTGAAATTCAGCCTGCTCAGAGAACTGGCTGGCTGTTCAGTCTTGTCCTCTTAACCTACTTATTCGAGATAGAAGTCATCCTTTCTCACCCCGCTGCCAGCCAGCTCCTTCCGAAGTATTAACAGTTCTCAAATCCGTTGCCTCCTCTGTTTTGGTTCCCAATAGCAGTTCGTAGCCTACACCTTCACCTCACTGCTTCTTATTACATCCAACCTTCAATGTATGTGTTCTCCACCCCCAACCAAGACAATTTTTTAAAGAATCAAAATGAAATTCACATAAAATTATCCATTTTAAAGTGCACCGTTTAGTGGCACTTAGTACATTGACAGTAACGTGCAGCCATCCCCTTTGTTCGAAAACATTTTACCATCTCCAAATAAAGTTCCACACTCTCCCCAGACCCTGGCACGCGCCACTCTGCTCTTCTCTATATATCTACCTATATTTTGTATTTTTGCTATAAGTGAATCATATAATATGTGACCTTTTATGACTGACTGATCTCACTTATCACAATGTTCTCAAGGATAATCTACATTGTAGCTTATTTAGTACATTACCTTTCATGGCTGAACGATATTCCATTTATGTATATGTCATGGTTTATCTGTGTCAGCTGATGAATGTTTGGGTTGTTTTTACTTCCTGGCTATTGTGCCTACTGCAGAAACAAAGGCGTTTATACGTGTTTTAATGACCTGATTTCAGTTATTTTTGTTAAGTACCTAGAAATGGAATTGCTGTGTCCATATGGTGATTCTGGGTTTGAGTTTTTGAGGAAATGCCATACTGCTTTTCATAGTAGCTGCACCATTTAATATTCCCACCAGGAGTACATGAGGGTTCCAGTTTCTCATCATTCTTGTCAACACTTAATATTTTCTCTTTTATAAAATTATATTCATCTTAGTAGATGTGAACTGGTGTATCGTGGTGGTGATTTACATTTCCCGAGGGATTAATGATGTTGAATATCCTTTCAGCAAATGTATGTACTTGGTTTCTGATGTTCTCTGGAAAAATGTCTGTTCAAGTCCTTTGCCCATTTTAAAATTATGTTGCTTGTCTCTTTGTTGCTGAGTGTGAGACACTAGATACTAGACCCTTATCAGATATGATTGCAAATATTTTCTTTCATTTTATTAAATATATGTCCTTTTTTCACATTCTTTATGTTCTTTGATACAGAAAACTTTTCAGTTTTGATGTTTAATTTATCCATTTTTTCTGTTTGTAACTATGCATTTTTGTTCCTATTTGAGAATATACTGCCAAACTCAAGGTCATAAAGATTTACCTTTACGTTTTTTCCTAAGAGTTTTCTGATTTGACCTCTAAGGTTTAGATAATGTAAATCCATATCGAGTTAACTTCTTGTGTATGGTGTGCGGTAGAGGTCCATTGTTTGTTGCATTTTTTCAGTCTTTTACTATTGAATGTGATGTTAATTACGCATTTAAAAAATAAGTTCCTTTATTATGTTGAAGAAGTTCTCTTCTAGTTTCCTGAATATCAAAACAGGATTTTGAATTTTGTCAAATGCTTTTCTGAATCACTTGACATCATTTTCTTTTCGTTTTGTCCTGTTAATGTGGTATATTACATTGTTTGATTTTTTTTCTTTTTTTTTTATGCTGAACTACCATTACGGTCCTGAGATAAACACTGCTTTGTCGTAGCTTTGTGTGTGTGCGTGCTCAGTCGTGTCTGACTCTTTGTGACCCCTCGGACTGTAGCCCACTAGGCTCCTCTGTCCATGGAATTTTCCACACCAGAATACTGCAGTGGGTTGCCATTCCCTCCTCCAGGGGATCTTCCCCACCCAAGGGTTGAACCCACGTCTCCTGCATTGGCAGGCAGATTCTTTACCACTGAGCTGCCTGGGAAGCCCCTTGTCATAGCTTATAACCCCCTTACTATGATTTTGGATTCAGCTTGTTAGGGTTTTTTTTTTTTTTGTTTCATCTGGTTTTCTGATTGTTCATTTGAAGATTTTTTCACATATTCTCATAGTTTTCTTTCATTGTAATATCTTTGGCAGTGATATCAAGGTCATGCTGACCTCACAGACTGAGTAGCAAGTGTTCCCTCCTCTTCTATTTTTTGGAAGAGTGTGAGAGAATTGGTGTTAATTCTTCTTTAAATGCTTGGTAGAATACATCAGTGAAACTACTGGGTCCTAGACTTTTCTTTGTTGAGAGGATTTTTGATTTGGTCTTTTTACTTGTTACAGGTATCCTGAATTTTTCTATTTCTTGTTGAGTCAGTTTTAGTATTTGTGTATTTCTAGGAATTTGTCCATGCTGACTAGGTTATCCAGTTTGTTGGCATGCAGATCATAGTGTTCTCTTGTAATCAATGGGCTTTCCTGGTGGCGCAGATGGTAAAGAATCTGTCTGCAGTGCAAGGGACCGGGGCTCAATCCCTGAGTCAGGAAGGTCCCCTGGAGACGGGAATGGCTACCCACTCCAGTATTCTTGCCTAAAGAATTCCACGGACAGAGGAGCCTGACAAGCCAAGAATCAGACACGACTGAGCAACTAACACACACTTATAACCAATCCCTTGTGTTTCTTTGGGTTTGGTATTAATTTCACAATGTGACTTCCTCAATATAAACTCGATCGTGCTTCTCTGTGATGACTTCTCACAACCTGTAAGGTAAAATCCACCTTCCTACTTGACCGCAAAGTTACTGTGGTCTTTGTCAATTCTTACTATTTTGTATCTTAATAATCCCTTATCTGTCAGTACTCTGCAGTTTCTTTGCAGTGATTCTTACAGTTCCCTGAGCAGCAGTATTGCTTCACATCTCTGTCTCTTGTTCCAGGTAGCTTGCATACACTATTCCTTCTGCCTGGAATGCCCTTTTCTGCTTCTGGTCCCACTGCCATGTATATGTCTACACATGCATATTTCTGCTACATACATCTGTGTATGTATATCTACATGCATATGTATATGTGTATGGCATTTGAGTGGCACTGAGTAAAACTGTAAAGAAGAAACTGACACGCCTCTATCTCAGTTCTGGAGATAGCACAGTTGTGCTTCAGTAGGCCACTTCACTCATCAAACTACCCTAACCCCTTAGGCCCAGTCATTCCATGCAGTGCACCTCCCTCATGCGATACCTGTTGAAATTTAAATGTCTTTACGACTACACATATGGTACATGACTTCCAAATTCTTTTTTCTCCTGCCTTGATCTCTCTTTTGGACTCTAGGCAAATACTGTGAATTGCCTATACAGCACGTCTCCTCTCTCTGAACATGTTTCCTTCAACTGCTGAACTCTCTCTGAGAACCACATCTCCAAATAGCCCAAACCAATGGTCTGAGCCTCATGTCTCATCGCTTTTTCCCCTGAGCTATAACCAGTAGCATCATCTAGTTGAGACTCTATAGTCAGAAAGGCACAGGGATCCACAGTTTATATGTATTCTCTGTGATTTCACTACCATCCAGAAATGCTGTGTCCAGCTCTTTGCAACCCCATGGACTGTAGCTCGCCAGGCTCCTGTGTCCATGGGATTTCCCAGGCAAGAATATTGGAGGAGGTTGCCATGCCCTCCTCCAGGGGATCTTTTCGACCCAGGGACTGAGCCCGCATCTCTTAGGTCTGCTACATTGTCAGGTGGGTTCTTACCACCAGTGCCACCTGGGAAGCTCCTTTCTAGGAAGCAGTTGAGGCTCCCAGGGACTGCGCCTGTCATTCACTGCTCATAACTGGCCAAGTCAGGATTCCAGGGATCAGATCCAGGCAGCTGCCTCTCAGCCCCAGTGGTTCCCGACCCTCTTTGCTTCTCTGTGTTTCTCCAACCTATCACCCTCTCTAAATTTCCACTGCCGCCATCACTTTTTTCTTCCTCACTCCCTGCATCCAGTGCAGTAGCAAATCTGATTGACTCTGTAAATAAATTCAGAGTGAACAATTCTCACACTTCCACAGCTACCAGCCTAGTTTCCTGTAATAGTGCAATAGCTGTTTTTATTTTTTATTAGGAGCATAATTGATTTACCATGTTGTATTATTTCTGCTGTACAACAGCGTGAATCAGCTCTAAGCATACATGCGTCCCCTCCCTCTCACCACACCCATCCCACCCCTGTAGGTCATCACAGAGCAGTGTGAGGGACGAATTGAAACTTAGCACTGACACATATACACGACCATGTGTAGAACAGCTAGCTAGTGGGAACCTGCTGCCCAGCACACTCAGCTCAGCTCAGGACAGCAGCTTCTTAATTGGTCTGTCTGCTTCTGTCTTTGCTTCTGACTGAGTGTCCTCAACTGGCCACCCACAGGCATCTTTCCAGCACCTGAGTCAGGTTTCATATATGCATGTAGATTATATATGCATTATATGAGCCTCGTTTGCTCAGACTCACTTTAGAGTGAAAACCAGGGTCTCGCTGGAGTCTGGATTACCGCATGATGAGCACCCCACACTGCTGCCCCAGCCTCTGACCTCAGCACCACCTCCACTCGCTCCGCTGCGTGGCTTCCTTGCCGTTCTTGCGAATGTCCTGAGTGCGCCCTGTGAATCGGTCTTCGCACCTGCTGTTGCCGCGGCCCAGAGCGCCCTGCTCGGGCATCTCTATGGCCTGTCCCGGTGCTGCTTTCAGTTCTCGGCTCCGGCTTCTGTCTCTCTCACTCCCAGTACTTTCTTAACCCTCACCCCACAGTTGCCTTCTCCTTCACTGTACTCACGTTCCCCTGAAATAGTACACGTTTTTAAAATCATTTATCACCTGTTATAATTCCACGACAACAGTGTTTCTCTTGTTTACTGCTGTGTTTCCAGCCCTAGAACAATGCCTAGCATGTAAGACGCATTCAGAGAGTATTTTCAAGGAGTGAACAAACAAATTCATGACCATTCTCTTAGTTTGTGTCCAAATCATTTCTGACTTGGAGAGGAATAATATTTGGCCTCCCTGACCCCAGCAGTATACGCTGAAGCTTGCTGACTAAATTATACCTTAGCATCGGTCTCTTCTTCAGTGCCGCCACTTGCAGAATGTACATCCTTCCAGTCTTCTGATTGCCAAGGTCTCTGGGGTTCGGCTCCAGCCGTCTAACTTCCTTCTCTCAGGTTACGCCTCTGGCAGTCTCACAGCGTCAGCCTGAGTGAATGGTTTTCACTTCCCCACCTGAGCCTTGCTCCCTGCTTCTCTGTACCTGTGTGTGTCTTCTTTCCTCTCCCTGCAATATCACTCCCCACCTTAGGACACTGTCACCCCTGTGCATCTGGGCAGAGTTCAGCGCACCCTCCTCTGTGTCTGTCTCGACATGAAGTTCATGGCACTGCAAGCATTTCTCCTTAGCACCCTGGACTCCACAAGGGCAGGAGAGAGTGGGCTTTGTCACTGTGCTCCTTACTGAAGAAGTAGACACACTCTGTGTGGTAAGTACTTGACAACTGAAAATGTCTGTATAGAAGTCTAATACTGGATCCAAGGACTTTCTGTTAAACCTGTTGTTTCACTTTTAAGACAAAATCAGTTTACCTTCAGCCTAGAGAAAGAATAAAAATTTTTTCCCCATTTTTGGGCCTATGAATTAATACTAAGGTGGCATAGGTTGAGGGGTTGTATCACAGGTGGAAAGACAGAAAAGGAAGCACTCCTGTTGGAAGTCCTTTCTGCTCTCCCATATTTTTAAAAGACTATAATCATCCTTATGTTTGACCAATTTATACAGAGCATCAGTTTGAAGCCTCTTAATGACTGCATTTAAGTTCATGAAAACATAGCTTTTATCATGTAGGTAGTCAGTTTCACAGCCATGATATCACTGCTCTGCTGACATTTAATCTTCTGTCCTGGCCCTCATTCAACAACCTGTCAGATCGTTCCCACCCCATGTCCTGTTGGAGCTTCCAGGACCCTTAATTCTGAGCCATCATCATGACTCAGCATCCTGCTCAGCTCCCTTTCTGGTCCTCCGGCTCGCCGACGCCGTAACTCTCCCGTGGTGATTGTATAGGTGGACTTCCTCTTTGTAGCCCTCACAGCACACTGGTGAGACGAGCTGTCTGAGAATCTTTTTCTTTTTTTTTCTCAAAGAGATTTTCATTTCTGAAAAAAATGGAGTCAGCCAGGCAAATGGAAGAAAGTACAGGGGGCTCACATATCTCTGTTTGAAGTGAGCACCTTTAATAATAGCTGGCCTGGGGGAGGTGGTATAGACTCTGAACCCAGAGTGTCTGGATTTAAATCCTAGAAACCACCTCCTAGTTCTGTGACCTTGGGCAGCCTGCTTGAAACAGAAGTGTGTGTCAGTTTCCTTCTGTAAATTGATAATAGTACTGGTATCTATCTAAAAGTGTTTGAGAACTGAACAAGCTGATGTTTAGAAATTGCTAAGGGTGGTTCCTGGCACACAGTGAAAGCAGCCATTAGTGCTTAAACCTAGTCCCCGTGCCAGATACTGAAGTAAAACAGTGAACAAGTTGCCGTGTCCTCTGCTCTCATGGAAATCACATTCTTGCGGAGTATAGCCTTAAATCAACCTGAATAAATGTCTGATTGCATTTTATGATAAAGACTGGGCAAAGGGGAAAGGAGGGTGCTATGTAGGAGTAGTTAGGGAAGAATTCTGTGAGTAACCTAAAAGATGGAATCAGCAATGGGGGAAAGAGCATTCTAGGGTCGGCGAACAGAACAGAACAAGGCCTGATAGCGGGAAAAGGAAGGGTTGTTAGGGGAAGTAAGAAAGCAGGTGGAGCTAGAGCTCGGTGAGAAAGAAAGAGGGACCAGTACAGTTGGAGAGCAGACTGGGAGCCTTTTAGCCACAGCAAGGAATTTGTTTTGAATCTAATTTCAACAGGGAGCCATTGAAGAATTTGGTATCTGTTGTTCCTTTGGACATCAGGTTTAGAGTAAGGAGCCAGGGAGAGAGAAAATAGGGAACACATTTTAATTCTTTCTTATTTATGATCCCAATTGTTCATTTAGACTTATGAAACAGTTTAGAGTTTCCTTTACTTGCAAGTAATCTCTTAAGATACCGTTTTAGGTTTTTCCAGAATTATTCCACAGCCTTTAAGTTACTTACATTGCTCAGAGGGATTGTATCAATCATCTAACTTCCTCCTTCCTTTTCTTTTAATAAATATCAGTGGAGTGACTACTCTTGCCCTCCTGTTCTTTAGACTAGTAAGAAGAGATATTAGAAAGCACACAATTAATTGATTACACTGAAGGTAAGTGTTACCAAGGAACTGTAAAAGCTACTATGAGAGCATTTAGCGGAGGACTTCTGGCAGACAGACCCTGAGGAACACATGGGAGGCAGCTGGAAAAGAGGAGTGAGAAAGTCCTGAGGTCAGAAGGTGTGGTGTTCGTCACCAGCCTACACTAAAACTGAGCGGTTGGGCTAGAGTTTAGTGAGTTTCCATCAAAGTAAGGAAGGATCCAGGAAACAGTTTGTAGGTAACAATATGATATTTGTCCTTTCGCAACTGCTCCAGCTGCTGGGTGGAGCGTGGACAGTAGGGGATAAGGATGCATGCAGAAGGATCCAGGTAGTGTTTATAACCTGGGCACTTTCGACAGTGTGAAATTGTCCACAAGTCACAGGGAATTTGCCTCTCTACCCCTATACAATATGCAGGCAGTAACCCCCAATCTTGAGGATGGTTACACATTCCCCCCTAATTCCGAACACTTTCATGAGAGGAGGGAAAACTGTACCACTGTTTGAGAAACAATGACATTGGCTGTTGTAATAGTCTACACTTTGATTTCCAGAGTGAGGCGCTGCATATCCCAGGAGGCTAGGAGACATCCATGGGGAAGCAGGAAGGAAACATTACGGCTTTAATCCCTGCTCATCATATATGACGGAGAAGGCACTGGCACCCACTCCAGCACTCTTGCCTGGAAAATCCCATGGACGGAGGGGCCCGGCAGGCTGCAGTCCATGGGGTCGCTAAGAGTAGGGCACGACTGAGCGACTTCCCTTTCGCTTTTCACTTTCATGCATTGGAGAAGGAAATGGCAACCCACTCCAGTGTTCTTGCCTGGAGAATCCCAGAGACAGTGGCCTCCCGTCTATGGGGTCTCACAGAGTCAGACACGACTGACGCGACTTAGCAGCAGCAGCAGCAGCAGCATCATATATGACAAAAATGGGAACAGATTTAAGCCTTGTTATCACTGAACAGAGGGCTTGGTGCCCTGGTTCCCAGCTGGTCTCAGGTGATGTGCACACTCTGAGGCAAGAGCAGCAATCCCACAGTGACGCAGGTTGTCAGCTTGTTCATTTCTGTGCATTGTCAGATTTATGATTTGTGTGTGCCCATGAAGCAGAGATGTGGATTCTGTTATCTGTTTTAAAATAGAGTACAGAAGAGTCCTATACAGAAACCGCAGATTGAAAATGATATTTGTAATATAAGCACAGAGTACCAAAAGAGAAGACAGCAGAGTTAAAATTACTAGTTAGCAGTAAATTTAGATTAAAAAATGACACCATCATATCTGGAAAAAAGTAAACCAAAAATTGAAATTATCCAGAAGAGACACTTAATTGTCTATACTTCTGTTAAAGATGACTTTGAGTCTAAATATACTATATCGTATCTTAGATTTTGCCTAATGAAAGTATGAAGTCATAATTATTAGCACAAAACTTTGCTTCATCTTTTTCACATGCTTTTAAAAGTTTGTCTTTAATAGTATAACTTGCAGCTCAGTACCCTTGGTACATTTTATTGACAAATATGGAGAAGTGGTGCCTGCTGAAATGATTTCTTTTGGCTGGAGAAGCACTAGTCTCGGCAGGTAACGGTTTGTGCTCAGGCTGTGGCAGCAGAGATGGAGACAATTACATGTCTTCTAGAAATGTGTATGGGGAAGACGTGGTGGTGACTCTGAGGTGGGAGCCAGGGAGACGTAGATCGAGGCTGAGCCAGATCTCCAGCAGATTCAGACAGGTGGCACTTTTTTTTTTTTTTTAAAAGAGAATTAGATTTGGGAGACAGTCTTTTTTTTTAGTTAAAGTACAGTTGATAAGTTACAGGTGTACAGTATAGCGATTCACAATTTCACAGGTTATATTTCATTTACAGGTATTATAAAATATTTGTGTACTTTCTGTGTTGTATATCTTGAAGTGTAAGATATGCGTAGTAGTTTGTACCTGTTAATCCCCTGCCCCTGGATTGCCCCAGCCTCCCCCTCGCTCGCCGCTGATAACCTCTAGCTTGTCCTCTCTCTGTGAGTCTGCTGCTTTTTGTTAGAGTCACTAGTTTGCTGTACTTTTCAGATTCCAGTTCTGTGTAAGACTTAGTAAATTTGAAGTATCTTATTCAACAAGCATTTAAATCCTCCACTGTACAGATAAGGAGAATAGACTGAATCAGAGATAGATATTGGCAAGTGAGCTCCACATAAACAATCACAAAAAGCATGACTCTGATGAAGATAACCAGGGAAGAAAACAGCTAGTGAATGAAGACGTGGGTTAAGGAACAGACACTGTGATGAGGGGGAAATGGCCGGAAACATAGCAGGAAAACAAGGAGAATAGGTCCTCGCGGAAACTAAATGAAAGGCAGAAGGAAAGGGCCAGGCGTGCCACGCGATGCTGGAACTTCATGCCGGATGAGGTTTCACGAGTCCCTGCTACCATGGGGAGGTTGTCGGTGATGCATCAAAGTAGTTTAGAGAGTTGAAAAGGACTTTCTAAGGCAGAATTCTGTTGGGAGTGGGCTTGAGGCATGGATAGAACATGAGGATGTGCATCCTTCAATCAACCAAGTGTACTTTTTCCATTCCAAAGTAGTATTTGGTTTCTAATTACAAAAGTTTCCTTTTCTGTTTCAGAAGAATTAGGAAATACAGACGGCTATAAAGATAGAAATAAAATGATCAAATTTCTCAATTGATGTCAACTAATATTAATGTCAGTCTCTTGATATTTTAAGTACTTATTTATATAGATACAGTTATGATCTTTATTTCAGTATTGTACATTAAATTGTACATTACTGTTATTCTGTTTTCTTGCCTTTACATTTTCCCTTGCCTTTAAGTATTTTTTGAAGTATGATTTCTTTTAACCAGCTGAGAAGTATTTCTTCATCTGGCTATATAAAAAATGAATATACTCTTAAACTTTGGGCAAGTAAGTCATTTGTAATACTCCACTTCTGTGAATAATTCCATGATGAACATCTTATTTGTACATCTTGAACTAAGAGCTCTTCATACAGATAGCACTCCTGGTTCTTTTAGTTCAGTTCAGTTCAGTTCAGTCGCTCAGTCATGTCCGACTCTTTGCGACCCCATGAATCGCAGCTTGCCAGGCCTCCCTGTCCATCACCAACTCCCAGAGTTCACTCAGACTAATTTCCATCAGTCAGTGATGCCATCCATCCATATGATCCTCTGTCATCCCCTTCTCCTCCTGCCCCCAATCCCTCCCAGCATCAGAGTCTTTTCCAGTGAGTCAACTCTTCGCATGAGGTGTCCAAAGTACTGGAGTTTCAGCTTCAGCATCATTCCCTCCAAAGAAATCCCAGGGCTGATCTCCTTCAGAATGGACTGGTTGGATCTGCTTGCAGTCCAAGGGACTCTCAAGAGTCTTCCCCAACACCACAGTTCAAAAGCACCAATTCTTCAGTGCTCAGCTTTCTTCACAGTCCAACTCTCACATCCATACATGACAACTGGAAAAACCATAGCCTTGACTAGACAGACCTTAGTAATGTCTCTGTAATGACCAAAGTAATGTCTCTGCTTTTGAATATGCTATCTAGATTGGTCATAACTTTACTTCTAAGGAGTAAGCGTCTTTTAATTTCATGGCTGCAGTCACCATGTGCAGTGATTTTGGAGCCCCCCAAAATAAAGTCTGACACTGTTTCCACTGTTTCCCCATCTATTTCCCATGAAGTGATGGGACCAGATGCCATGATCTTTGTTTTCTGAATGTTGCGCTTTAAGCCAAGTTTTTCACTCTCCTCTTTCACTTTCATCAAGAGGCTTCTTCAAGAAAGTTAGAGACACCAAGGAAATATTTCATGCAAAGATAGGCTCGATAAAGGACAGAAATGGTATGGACCTAACAGAAGCAGAAGATATTAAGAAGAGGTGGCAAGAATACACAGAATAACTATACAAAAAAGATCTTCATGACCAAGATAATCACGATGGTGTGATCACTCACCTAGAGCCAGACATCCTGGAATGTGAAGTCAAGTAGACCTTAGAAAGCATCACTACGAACAAAGCTAGAGAAGGTTCTTTTAAGGCTTGTGAAAATACTAATAATCTCTGTCTGTCCAAGCTGCTTTGGGGTAAGGGCTTCTCAGTACCATTACACTCCTATCAGCATTATTTTCTGTAATTGTGCATATTCTATTCCCTGCTTTAAAATCACGTTTGGGCATGTGTGTGTGTGTGTTAGTTCATAAGTGCATTTCTTGAAAATCGCATGAGTTTGTGTTTTCCTTTTTACCCTAATTTCAGTCTTAAAGGGTACTCAGTATATCACTTATAACTTATGTATTATATCATTGTCCTTGTATTTTATGCACTTTCATATTCTTGAGTTTTTCCTTTGTATCCCCTGATTTTTACTACATGAAACTACCCAGCTTTGTTTCTCAGAGACTGTCTAAAGGTATGTACTCTGTTTTAAATTATGGCTGTAAAACTTATTTCACAAGAAGTGTCCTTTCCTAAGCTTGATTGGAAGCATTGTGTTTGTTCTGGAAAATTATTCTGTTTGCCTTAAAATCATCTATATATTACAGGGAACTGCTACTCTTGATAGTAGCTGTGTTCTCTCTATCACACATGGTGACTGCTGTGGTTTCTTCTTTCCAACCTGCTGCTGATTCTTCTTGACAGAGAAGATGAAAGAGAAGAAAACAGGCACTAATGTTTATTGAGTGCAATATAGCATCTATTTGCGTAGGTTACCTCATTTACCCTTAATTCTGGGAGGTAATGTTCATTGTGATCATTTTATAGCTGACAGAACTGAAGTTAAAAGGCACAACTTATCAAAACTTCCTTAGTAAGTGATAGAATCAGCTTGAAACTCGGTGAGTTAATTCAACAGATACTTAGTGCTTAGGCTGTAGGCACTGTCTGCCCCTTAGGATTTATGAGTGAATAGAACATACAAAGATTCTCTGCCTTCGTGGGTCTGAGGTCAGGGTGCCAGGGTAGTTGTGGGTTTAGTGAGGGGCTGTTTTCCTGATTGTGTCCTCACACGGCCTTGGCGTGTGCAGGCAGAGAGACAGAGAAGAGAATCTGTATCTCTTCCTGATTTTGTGAGGGTGTGAATCCCAACACAGGACTCCATCCTCGTAAGCTCATCTACACCTCAGGATCGCCCAGTTCCTGCACCTCCGTAATCATCACCTTGAGGATTAGGGCTTTAACTTGGGAATTTTGAGGGGACACAAGCATTCAACCCACAGCAGACTCTAAACTTACTTCCTTTAGACCATCCTAGGCTGCTGTTTCTGTATAATGCAAAATACATTATTGGATTACTCTCTCTCCTTACCACATTGGGGGCTTGCCCTTCTGAATTTCTTCTTGCTATCAACATAAAATCCCCCTTCTTCCATAGAGAGGTGAATATTTTTATTTGCTTTTGTATTTTCACAAGCTTCACCTCATTCAGAATTTCAGCTTCCATTCCAGTATTTTACAGGCCTTTACCTCTCCGATTGTTTTCATTGTGTTTTTCATGGAATTTTCACATTTAAGTGTGCCGTATTTTACAATGCATGTGCTTTTGAAGAATTCAAGAAAGTGGAGTTTTTGTGAATAGCACCAAACTTTTAGTGAAAAGTTGGTACTATAAAAGATTTCCATTTCATTTTTACTTTTGTGTAATTATGGCTTACATCTTCTGGGATAATTTAATATTTTCAATTATTCAGCTGTTTAATGTCTGTTGAGCTAGGTGGCAATGTGGCGGAGATTACATGAAGCAAACATATTAAATAAAGTATTTTTACTGGAATACTGAGTATGTCAGGATGGTTAAAGCAGTGTTAATCTTTTACTTCACAGATGGGTCCGAATTAATCACTACTGAGACAAATCTTGTGCTTCTCATGCCAAGTACTAGATAGATGCCCTCTAGACCATAAGACATTTTGTTTAATAAGAGGTTTAATATGAAATCATTAATATACTCCATTATGAAAAGAAAAATACTGTTTCCAGGGAGTTGTTTCTCTAGGGATGTTTAAATATAGTAGGTGGGGGAAGGAGGCATGTTGGTACACAGAAGATACATAATAAATGCAGACACCGCTTGGAACTTAATTGTCTTTACTTCTGACCTTGCATGTTAAATTCCATTTATTTCAAGAGCACTTTCTTGTTGCTACACCTGTCAGCACATATGGATAACAGGAGTTTGGATAATGTATACTGTGTGAGTGATTATTGTCGTTCAGTCGCTAAGTCGTGTCCAACTAAGCCTAACCCACCGGGCTCCTCTGTCTCTGGGATTTCCCAGGCAAGAGTACTGGAGTGGGTTGCCATTTCCTTCTCCAGGGGATCTTCTCAACTCAGGGAGCAAACCCATGTCTCCTGCTTGGCAGGCAGATTCTTTACCTGGAAAAGAGATTCTTTACCTGGCAGATTCTTAGACCGCTGCCTGTGTAAGTGATGAATTTGTGTATTGTCAGGTTTTTTAATGTAATATGACTGGTACCTTTGGGTCTTTTCTAGGTTTGTGACTTGGCTTTTAGCCTGAAGAAGATGCTGATCCGACACAAGATGACTCATAACCCCAATCGGCCGCTGGCGGAATGCCAGTTTTGCCATAAGAAGTTTACAAGGAACGACTACCTCAAAGTGCACGTGGACAACATCCACGGGGAGGCTGACAGCTAGCGGCAGCTGCGGAGGGGCTCGGCCGTTCCGGAGGCCCCCGATAGGAGAGCCGGGGCTCCCTCGCCTGCCCGGCGCAGCAGAAGCAGCCGGAGCGCGCTCACTGGCCTCACGGCTCTTGTCTGCCTGCCTTTACTGGAGAAGGCAGTGGCAGCCCGCTCCAGCGCTCTTGCCTGGAAAGTCCCATGGACGGAGGAGCCTGGTGGGCTGCAGTCCGTGGGATCGCTGAGAGTCGGACACGACTTCACTTTTGCTTTCACTTTTCACTTTCATGCATTGGAGGAGGAAATGGCAGCCCACTCCATTGTTCTTGCCTGGACAATCCCAGGGACGGGGGAACCTGGTGGGCTACAGTCCATGGGGTCGCTAGGAGTCGGACACGACTGAGCAACTTCACTTTCACTTTTCACTTTCACACATTGGAGAAGGAAATGGCAACCCACTCCAGTGTTCTTGCCTGGAGAATCCCAGGGACGGGGGAGCCTGATGGGCTGCCGTCTATGGGGTCACAGAGTCGGACACGACTGAAGTGACTTAGCAGTAGCAGAGTCTTTACATACATATGCAAAAAAAGGCAAAATACACTACTTTTATTAAGAAATAGTATAAATGGAAAAAAATCACTTTATAACCTTCCAAAATACTACTTTTGTTATGTCATATAAAAATGGGAA
The DNA here is from genome assembly GCF_016772045.2 of Ovis aries. Classification (NCBI taxonomy): domain Eukaryota; kingdom Metazoa; phylum Chordata; class Mammalia; order Artiodactyla; family Bovidae; genus Ovis; species Ovis aries. The sequence goes on from NC_056059.1 coordinate 5,074,890, forward strand.
AGGAGCCATGTGATCTTCTTCTTGGCCAATCTCTGTAGTGAAGTTTATTAACATACACTTTGTCAGGCTTTTTTATTTTATTTTTATCCTTATGTGTGTGTGTGTACATGCTGGTTATCACAATTGGTTATTACTGATTTAACCAGAAAGGAATTAGGATTCCCAAGATAATTTCATTACAGAGAAGGATGAGAGCTAAGAGTTTCCCAAGTCTCAAGCGTAGTAACAGTATAGAACCGCTGTTTGTGAAACAGACCAAAAGTTGATGGTCCTTCATAGCTCCTTACAAGATGAGTTTAAAAAGGCCTGTAAGAACTAAAACATCTACTGAAATTTTCCTTGTTTTAGACAATCCTCAGGAAACATTTCCTCGTCATTCAGTTGCCAGCATTCATGGTCTAGAATGCTTATATTATATATCAACACAGAAGTGGCCATAACACTTAAATTTGTCCAGGTGATTCTCCTGAGTTTCTACTAGCTAGCTTTAGAAATGAACAACAGATGACCCACCATGGAAACCAAATGGACTCTCAATATCTGCTGAGTGACGGAGCAGCAGGACAGCGGGTGCATCAGGGTGCTGACCTGGCCCTTTACCCTCTTGTTGCATCGGGGAGCACAGGGCCTGTCCGTGCAGATGCGGCAGTCCTTGGAGCATCTACATCCTGTTTCTCAAGAGACATTTTCCAGAATCATGGCAGTGGGTAATTCTGAAGCACTTCTGAATTACTCTCAATGCTTTATAATTAGGAATCCAGAATAAAAAACACAACCCTGGCAGTTGTTATGACTGAAATAATCACCAATGTTTAAGAGAGATTGAAGCAAGAAGCATAGTTTCTTCCTTTAGGTTATGTTTCAGTTCAGTACTTGAGAACAACGTACAATGAACAGCTTGTCTTGGGAGAAGATATGATAAAATGTAATAATGTTGGTAAAGTGGTGTAGAAGAATCCCAACCAGCAAAAGCTTAAAATGAATCCCAAATTCAAGAACTTTTCTATTTGGAGCCCATTCAAAAGAGAGAAAGTATAATTTTAAGGAAGTGATTTAATTCTAATCATTTGTGGGAAAGGTTATCTGAAGACACAATTCTCTGAAATCAGGAATCTTGTTTTAGAATTATATTTATGCTCAGTTCCAGTTCTAAAAAGAAACGATTCATTATAGATATTTAAACTCTGTGAAAATACTAAATTTGAAATTCACCAGTGATAATTGTTAAAAATATAAATGCCTGGATTATAATTTAGAAGATGTCTGAGTATGGCTATATGAAGCATTTGTTCTGAAATTATAGACTGTATTTTATACAGATAGATTTCGGTCTTGTTTCTTGCTATGTCATTTGTTTCAGTAGTATATTTTTAGATCTAAAGTGTTTTCAGTTCAACATAACAGTGTGCTTAATCTCGTTTGAATATAAAAGGACAGCTGTAAAATTTAGTAGTGGGTATTATTTGAACATGTTCTGCTCCTTCCTTTGGGTGCTGCCTTCTCTGTACGGGATGCTTCATAGCCCAATTGTGTGAAACTTGAAGCCAGACCAAGTGTGTATCATCTCGATGACTCACAATTTACAGGGCTGCTGAGGAAGTTACCCTGGAAACCATGTTATCACAATGCTGTGGAGAGGACTGATGACGATTGAAGTGCTGGATGGGATCTGGCCCAAGGTTTGCAGTCAAACAAAACTTCAGAAAATGGCGTGCAGAGACCTACCGGTACAGCATCCTTTCTTTTCAAAGCATTGAAACCAAAACAGACCCTTAAAAGATCATTTCCGTGCCATCACCTTTTATCCGAAAGATGATTATTTATAAAACATCTCAGATATGTTAGAGTTTGTGTCCTAGAACTTTAAAATCACTTAGCAATAACAGAGGTAAGAATTCATTTAGTTTGAGAAATTAAGAACAGAAATAAGACAGTCATAGAGGAAAAGATCAGGCATGTTGGAGTGCAGGTACTCACTTTAAAGAACCTTCCTCTTAGGGTACAGAAGGTTACAGCTCCTGTACGCTTGTGGGAAGAGGTCAAACTCTTACCCTGAGGTCAAGACTGATGGTCAAAAGTATTTAGCAATACGGGTAGGGTCAGATATACTTTTATAGTTACCATCTTTGTATAGTAACATTTAACATATTTGTATATCTAGAATTTTTTTTTCTTGGTTTACAATCACTGGCTTCTGTTTTCTTTTTTTTCCTTGCCTTTTTTATTGGGGGTTGTCGTTGGTGATACAAAACAGTTTGTTAATTAATCATAATATTTGCAGTATAAAAGTATTCATTGGTGATTCATTTTGGGAGTTACACTAAATAGTTAAAATACTACTTTCAAGAAGCATTTTTATATGTTTTTTTTGTGTGTGTATGCAGAGGATCACTCTTATGAGATGCTTATATTATACATGCCAATACATTACTTTGTTCAGAACTCTTCAGACTTGTTGCTGCCAACAGATGTGGATATGAATCACAGAAACTCTTACAACGGTAGTTTGTGCATTCAGTTTTATGGGCTGCTACTCTCCCAAAGCTGGAAGGGAGGGAGAGAGGCTAGGTACTGGAAATACTAACTTTTTCCTTCACAAACTTAAATGTCACTTGTGAAAACTTGTCTTGGGGTTGTAAATATATGGAGATGGACAGGTAGGAGGAAATGTGCCTATTTAAAACCCTAAAATTTTGTCATTAATAATGAGGTTTACTTGCATGTACATATATAAATGCAGTATTTGTGAATACAGTAGAACTTTAGTACCATTTTTATTTTAATATAAATCTAATCTATATAATCTCTACCACAGCTGGAATCAGCATTGTATTTTACGATCAGACAGTTCTACAGTAAAATTGAAATGAACATTTAAAGTAGTTTTTGATGAAAGAAGAAAATATAATTGTCATTACTCCCAGACTCTTGTTTTGCAGTTTTATTTCTAAGCATTTCTAGATCTGGAAAATCTCTATAGTTAAGCCAAGTTGGTTTCAGGGCCACAGAGAGAACACCATCTTTAACTCTCATCTCACTTTTGGTCAAGTGTAAACACCATATGAAAAGAAACATTACTAATAATGAAAAAACTTGATTTATAATATTATCTCTGAGCATAAATATCCTGATATTCACAAATATAATTTAAAGGTGATTAAAGTTATGTCTAATATTTTGCATGTTCCTTGTTTTAAAAGTGGTTTTATTATTCTGGTGGTATTTCAATCTTGTGAGGTTTCCCTGGTACAAAAAAGTTATCATCATCATACTTATCATGAGTCTCCAAGTAGTTGATTTAGAAACGATACATTCATTTACCTTTGCTGTGTCATTTAATTAGCTGAGACACTAGTTCTTTGGAACTTCCGTAGTGTTAACTACTTTGGGCTCAATACTGTTATCACTGCTGGTGGTTAATTTGTTATATGACAGGAAAAAAAATTAACACCGGAGCCTTCAGTCAGGGCCATGTTAGAATAGTATAGACTTCCTAGGCCTATGAACTAGCACAGAATGCAGAGAGGATCTTATACCAGAATGGTGCTGCCAATCCTGTGTCCAAGCTCGCATTCTCTTTAAAGAATGCTTAACACAGTGCTGGAAAACAGCATATATAAAAACGTTTATATTTATTTCACAGCAGGCTTCCTAAACATTTGGTATACTTTTATTTTTTTTAATTAATTTTATTTTTTTTTTAAATTTTAAAATCTTTAATTCTTACATGCATTCCCAAACATGAACCCCCTCCCACCTCCCTCCCCACAACATCTCTCTGGGTCATCCCCATGCACCAGCCCCAAGCATGCTGCACCCTATGTCAGACATGGACTGGCGATTCAATTCTTACATGATAGTATACATGTTAGAATTCCCATTCTCCCAAATCATCCCACCCTATCCCTCTCCCTCTGAGTCCAAAAGTCCGTTATACACATCTGTGTCTTTTTTCCTGTCTTGCATACAGGGTCGTCATTGCCATCTTCCTAAATTCCATATATGTGTGTTAGTATACTGTATTGGTGTTTTTCTTTCTGGCTTACTTCACTCTGTATAATTGGCTCCAGTTTCATCCATCTCATCAGAACTGATTCAAATGAATTCTTTTTAACGGCTTAGTAATACTCCATTGTGTATATGTACCACCCTGCAAGCATTTAAGCAACTAGAGTAAGTTTTTATGCCATGTTGGCATGTGACTCAGCAGAAGGAAACTAAGATTTTAGGTACTACTCATATGCTGAAAATTGAGAAAGGAGATGAGACCACTGAAACTCGATGATCTAAATTAGTGTGAAGGAGTTAATTTTAGAATATCACAGTTCCTAGTAAGTCACTATAGACTTACTAGGAATTAATTACTTAATAATGCATTTGCCTTTGTAAAATAATATAAAAATGAAAGCAATTCCAGCTTGTAGTGGATGCCTCATTTTAAAGTTTTGTCTTCTTGGAGACAAATAATGGTCTTTTCATAAAGTAAATTTCACCTGACATCTTTTATATGATGTTTGACTGGCATACCTTTTCCTCCCATTCTTCTGCTATAGGCTATTCCTTAAGTATATGTACATGTTGGATGTGTTTCTAATAAAGGACCTATGGTAAGATTTCACATATTTTATCCTGTCTGAAAATACTGTGCGTCTGTGATTATGAATCTGTCCTGCCTTTCCCAGTCTTACCTAGCTTTCATATGACACAGAGGGCTTGTGTTAGAGTCTGTACTTAGGGAGAAATTTGTTCTTTACACCTGACGTACAAAATTCATCATCACCAATATGTAAAGCTGATTAAAGCCTGACATTGTAGACATAATTCAAGACCCTCCTTTGTATGGTTCTCGCTTACCCATGGTAGCTGGTGATACACAACCGGAAACAAAAGAGATTCCTTAAAAATATTCCTGGGACTTTGATACCATGGGCATAAGTATAACTGCTGAAATCTGAAGGAATACACACCATTATTGGGATTTAGTTGTTGGAACAGTATGTCCTTTGGTTGTTCCTTAATATTTGATAATGCAACTCATAGAAAGGGAAGTGCATTGACCTCCAACTTGATATTTGTGTTTCTTTGCTAAAGCATTAGCATCTGGAGAGCTGAAACTGTTTGATGAACCAAAGAAGGTCTGAAGTTAACTTTTATGAAATCAAAGCAAACTGTATAGTTCCTATGCTAAGCAGGAAAATAAAAGGATTGGAAATAAAAGGATTGGAAACAAAATCACATTAAATTGATTCTAAAACCTATTTAAATTGGGAAAATGAGTCTTTTATAGAATGTTGCATTTAGTCATTAGAAATTCTAAAAAATTAAATTTTGTGGAAATTAACCAGTCACTTACTTTTGACTGCCTAAGTCTAGTTTTACTATTCAAATATAGGAAATCTTCTGATGTTACTTTCTGGTAGCCTCATTTACTGTATAATAACTGCTTACAGCTCACCTTCTACCTAGCAAATACACCGCTTACTCCAGAACGTAACATACAGGAAAGCAGCGTGGAGTGCACGCCGTTCAGCATCACTTCGGCCCCTCCAGCTCCTTGCACGTGGAATCCATTCCTGGTGCTCTTTCAGCTGCTGCGTGACTTCACGTCGTCTCCAGTTCCGCCTTCCGCCAGGTTCTGAGAGTGACAAGTTGGTGGTGTTCCCAGACTCAATTATGATATTTAGAATATTAAGTTGTATCCTTTCTGCTCTGGCTATAAAATATGAAATTGGGGCAGACGAATTTAGTTGATTAGGGTGTTATTAGACTAAGTATTTGAGTTGAGCCAACTGGCTTTATACTGAGCAAAGCTATTGCTCAGTATTCTGAGTTACGGATCTCACCCCTAACCATGCCGACTCTGCCAAGGGCATGTGGCTTGCTTCAACTGCAGATCCTGAGAGAGAGAGAGAAAGTCTTGAGGAATAAAAGAAGAATTCTGCAGGTATGTCCTACAGACAGGAGTGTAACAACACCCTTATAAAAATGGGTAGGTTGGAATTAAGACCTCAGGTAAGGGTACTACAACTGAAGAACTAAGACGGCTTTCCTAAGGCTTACACGCGATAGAGCTGAGATGGAACCTCCATCTCCCGACCTCTCTTTCTCTCTGCTTACTGGATGTCACTCAAATCACACTTAGACAATACCATTCTGAGTCTGAATTTTATGCATATCTAGAGAAGAATCCCATCTTCTAAGTGTCTGACACAGTAAGTACTCCTTTAAAGGAATGGTTTATAATGTATGTACATACATATGATGGTGCATATTGATAGTCAGTGAGCAAGTTAATTAATCAGAAAAATAAGGAAATTATATTTTGGGAAGTGGGACCAAAGTCACTGAATTTGAGATAAGTATGTATAGTTAATCATCAGTGACAAATCTATAAACGTTTATTTAAATATTAATAGCATATTTCTACATTTCTTGAGTATATCACCTTCTTTATAAATAATGTTTTTGACTAGTTTCCTAGATGGTCTATTGCAAATGCATACATAGCTTATGGGAGTTTAAATACACATACAAGATTGAACAGTACATAACCAAATTTCATGTTCTAATCAGACAATAAGATAATTATTACAACCACAAAATATCCTGTACACTCTGCTTTGAGTGAGGAAGTACTTCAACAAAGGTGTAGTGTAAGAAGTCACTGAGAATTTAGTTACCAGATATATTTTACCTGGAATTCAAAGCTATGTAAGTCCACAATTTTCTCATACTTTAAAGAGGAAAGGAAAAGTGGATAAAGATAGAAAAGAAAGTATTAAACCTATTTTAGGCATGGAAAAAAAAATCCAGAGGTGAAAACAGCTATTTTCCCATTTGAAAGGGAAGGATGGGCATAAGAAAAAGGGTGGAAGGATCATACATTTGGCAAGATGATAAACTGTAACATCATTTATCAGCTAAATTATGTCCATTTCCTTAGCAGTAAAATGGATTTAACAGTATCTACTGGTTGGTTCTATTATGAGAAATAAGTCAGAAAAAAATTCATTTATTTATGCAAAGGATGCCTGGGGTATTAACTAGAGTTCAAGTTAATCCTGCCCCAGTATTCCTCCAAATTAATGCCTTGTCATCCTATATATGCCTTCAGAAAATGCTAAAATCCCCAACATTCCATCTCCTACTTTGAACCAAACTTTTCACAAGGCAAGTCAGACAAGTTTTAAATTGTGTATCACTGATGTAATTATGGTAATAGAAGCATTTCGTTTAGGAATGTTTTGAAAATTCTTAAGTACTGTGTCAATTTAGCATACATACTTCTAGAAATGACCTGTTCTTTTAACCCAAGCATAAAAATAAGATTTTTAATTCCTAGATTATTAGGTGTTTTTTGTTTTGCTTAAACTGGATTTAATCTTTTAAAGCACAATCAATAATTTTGGGTTTGTAATTGAACTACCTACCTCTCCACTAATGAAATAATGGCACCAAAGTGTTCAAAGGGGAACAACTCTATTATATTGTTCATATTTTAAATGCCATGAGTGACATCAAATGGAATTCTGCTATAATATCAAGTAGCAAAAACTGGGTGATTCCATATAAATTTTAGGATTATTTTTCTAGTTCTGTGAAAAATATCACGGGTAATAACTTGATAAGAAGGATAACATTAAATCTGTAATTGCTTTGGGTAGTATGGCCATCGGAGAAGACAGTGGCACCCCACTCCAGTACTCTTGCCTGGAAAATCCCATGGATGGAGGAGCCTGGTAGGCTGCAGTCTATGCTGAGGGTCAGACACGAGCGACTTCCCTTTCACTTTTCACTTTCATGCATTGGAGAAGGAAATGGCAACCCACTCCAGGGTTCTTGCCTGGAGAATCCCAGGGACGGGGGAGCCTGGTGGGCTGCCGTCTATGGGGTTGCCCAGAGTCGGACACGACTGAAGTGACTTAGCAGCAGCAGCAGTATGGCCATATTAACAATAGTCTACCAATTCCAAGAGCATGGGATATCTTACCATATTGTTGATCATATGTTGAATCATCTTCAGTTTCCTTTACTAATGTTTTATACTTCTCAGCGAGTAAGTCTTTCACATCCTTAGTCAGGTTTATTTCTGACTCTTGTGCATTCTGGGCTTTTTCTGGATGTAATATCCTGAAAATATCAATTAAGTTTCATTGTTCTGTTGTATCATTTAGGGTCTCTGTTGCCTTGTTGCTTTGCTGTCTAGAAGACCTGTCCATTGATGTGACTGTGGTGTCAAAGTCTCTACCGTCCCTTAATTCCTGTAAATTTCTCCCTTTATGTATTTGGGTGCTCTGGTATTAGCTGCACCTGTGTTGATGAGTGTGACCTCCTCTTGTATTGATCCTTTCAGCGTTATATAGTCTCCTTCTCTAAATTTCTCTATGTCCTTTGTTTTGAAGTCTTTTATCTGATTCCAAGTATTGCAGTCCCGGCTTTCTTGTCATTTTTGTTTACATGAAATATCTTTTTCTGTCCTTCCTGTCCCTTTCAATCTATGTATCTCCCTTGAACTAAAGTGGGTCTCTTGTAGACTGTTTTTTAATCCAATTTGCCCCCCCTTTTTTTAGTTTATGTTGGAGTATAGCTGATTAACAGTGTTTCAGCTATACAGCAGAGTAATTCAGTTATGCATATACATGTATGTATTTAAAATTATTTTCCTAATTAGCTTATTAAAGAGTATTGAGCAGAGTTCCATGTGCTGTACAGTAGGTCCTTGTTGGTTATCTGTTTTAAATACAGTAGTGTGTACATGTTAGTCCAAACTCGCTAGCTCGCTCTCCCTCCCACCCTTCCTCCCGGCTTAGTATAAGTTCATCCTCTTTGTGAATCTGTTTCTGTTTTGTAAATAACTTCCATTTGTATCATGCTTTAAGATCTGCATATAAACAGTATCATATGATACTTGTTTTTCTCTCTAACCCACTTCACTTGGTAGAATGTCCAGGTCCATCCATGTTGCTGCAGATGGGGTTATTTCATTCATTCTTACAACTGCAGACTTTGGCCATCTGACTGGTGTGTAGTTTTGATATCCATTTCTCTAATTATTATTAGTGGTGTTGAGCATCTCCTCATATGGCACATCTCTCTGATTGAGGCACAACCTACTTGGAGAGGGTGTGGAGAAACAGAACCCTCCTACACTGTTGGTGGAAATGTAAATTGGTACAGCCACTATGGAGAACAGTATGGAGGTTCCTTAAAAAACTAACGATAGAGCTACCATATTACCCAGAAGTTCAACTACTGGGCAAATACCCTGAGAAAGCCGTAATTCAAAGACACGTGCACCTCCAATGTTCACTGCAGCGCTGTTTTCAATAACCAGGACATGGAAACAACCTAAATGTCCATCAACAGATGAATGGATAAAGAAAAGGTGGTGCATTTATACAATGAAATATTACTCAGCCTTAAAGAAGAATAAAAATGCCACTTGCAGCAACATGGATGGACCTAGAGATTACCATACTAACTAGAAGTAAGACAGAGAAAGCAAATTTCATATGATGTCACACATGAAATCTAAAAATATTGATCAACGGGGAAACTGCATCATGGTCTGGTGGTTTGGACTTCAACTTTTACTGCTGAGGGCCTGAGTTCAATCCCTAGTTGAATCCCTAAGATGCTGCAAGGTTTATGGTTTGTGCCAAAAGAATGATACAAATTAACTTATTTACAAAACAGAAATAGTCATAGACCTTGAAAAGAAACTTCTGGTTGCCAAAGGGGTAAGGTTATGGGTAAGGATAAGTTAGGAGTTTGATATTAACATATCCACACTAATATATATATATATAGATATATAGATATATAATATCTATATATATATATAATAGATAATCAACAAGGGACTACTGAATAATACAAGTAACTCAGTAACCTGTAATAGTCTATATGGGAAAAGAACCTGAAAAAGAATATATATATATATATATATAACTAAATCACATTGCTATACACCTGAAGCCAACATAAAATTGTGAATCAGCTCTATTCTAATACAAAATAAAAAGACAAAATTACAGCAGGCAGAGAGAACCAAGCATCATAAATGAACTCTACCCCTAGCCAACCCAGCATCCATCTGTGGTCATATGGTTGAGCCCACACAAATCTAGCAGTAGAACTACCTCAGACTAACCACAAAACTGTCAGAGGCAGTTACTTTTGAAAGATACTCTGTTTTGGGTGGTATGTTATGCAGCAGTAGGTAACCAATAATGTGCCCTTGACAGTGTTGAGAAGAAGCAAAATTATAAAGTTAAGAACAAATGTAGTGTGGTTTTTCCAGAAATTTTATCCACAGGTGAGTGTTTAAGACTTCGTTCTGTTTAAAATTTACGAAGGTGAATGCAGCTGGACTGTACCCTAGAGGTTCGTCCTCTAGCTCTGTGTGTGTGCGCGCTCATGTGCGAGCACGCAATGCAAAGTTTTCTACAGAAATGTCATAAGAGAGTTTTAAGTAAGTACAACCATTTTCTTAGGTTCTTATCCCTGGAAAAACTGTAGTATTCTCAAAATTAATTTCACAAAACAGTATTTCAGAGAACCAAAGGTTTGAAAGTATATTTTAAAACAACTCATGAGACCCAGCCTAAAGTGGTTGGCTCAGAATTTTAATGTCCTTTCCATGTGCTCTATGACTGTAGATTTTGCAGCTTGTGAGAATTTTGGGAAAGAGAATTTACCTTGCAGTGTTTAGAAGAGGACGCCCTTAACTGTTCTCACCAAGAGAATTTCAAATGCTAAAGTCAGAATTTTTACTTAATTTAGCAATTAATTAGTAAGGAGGAAGGTCTTCAGGGAGTCACTGACTACTAATATTTAGGTTCCATAGAAAACAAAACACAGTGAGTTCTACAGCACCTAGCACTGTGGAGTCCACCTTACCTTGAGCTGAGCTGTTGCGCCCGCTTCTAGCCCCATATGCACAGGACAGCCTTCAACACAGACTTGTCCAAGATTTCCTGCTGACCTGTCAGCCTGAATACACACAAATTCCAGATTTCTGTGATACTCCACTTGATGAGTTTTTATAGTTTCTAAGCAGTAACTGATTAGTTTAAACAATACCTAGTGACTGATCTAAAAGATACTAGCAAATACTGATTGTGGTTTGGGGGGTCACCTGAACTTTCATGGAGTCAGGAATCCCCAGTGATCTGCTAGCCCTGGAGGTTTGGCCCGTTGGGGAGCTGTAATGTTCTTGTCCCAGTTGTGTCCCATCTGAATGTGGCATTTAATTCTGAAATGGATCAAACTCAGTGCTTATTCTTCTCTTTGTCTACTGTCTTTTATGTGCAAAAGACCAGGCTGTCACCAAACTGGAAGTTAAGCTAGTTCTGTTTACTTAGGTCTAACATAGTAATTCCTCAGGTGTAACTTAGATTATATATTTAGATATAAGTGCAAATAAGTATATTATTGAACATATAGCTATGCAGTGTTAACAATGGAAGAGAGACATGGCAGAGAATTCTAAAATATGATGATTCAAAAAGATCTTTATATTTTGCAATGTAAATTTCTATCTTCCGATTCAGTTGGATACAGCAAAATTAACTTCAGTGGGGAATAAAAGTGCAGATCCCCAGATGTTAAGGTTCAGGGGTCAATAGCAGAGCTAAGGGAGAAAGGCTTATTTGGAGGTTATGTTGACAATGACCTTCCTCAGAGAAGGAAAATAAATTGGTGTGAGGAAATTAGTTAGGGAAAGGTGAAGTACAGTGAATTACTCCCTGTGTCCCTCAGAAAGTTTGTCCTGTTAACCCAGTGGTGGGGATCTTGCATTCTGCGGTTATGGTTTATTTTCCAGAAGAAAGTAAGAAAGAGAACTCCTTGCTTTGCATGTTATGTAATTTGGACTCTGTGACATTGTTTCAGGATGCCCTTGAAGCAACTCCCAATACTTGACAAGCCTTTTTTATATATATTTTTGCTTCCTTGTACATTCTTACTACATATGTTTTGACTTCAGAAGAATGACTTCTTTAGAACTGCTTCAGAGCCAGTGATAAGTGCTTTAAATAATTATTCAGTTCAGTTCAGTCGCTCAGTCGTGTCCGACTCTCCACGACCCCATGAACCACAGCACGCCAGGCCTCCCTGTCCATCACCATCTCCCGGAGTTCATTCAGACTCACGTCCATCGAGTCAGTGATGCCATCCAGCCATCTCATCCTCTGCCGTCCTCTTCTCCTCCTGCCCCCAATCCCTCCCAGCATCAGAGTCTTTTCCAATGAGTCAACTCTTCTCATGAGGTGGCCAAAGTACTGGAGTTTCAGCTTTAGCATCATTCCTTCCAAAGAAATCCCAGGGCTGATCTCTTTCAGAATGGACTGGTTGGATCTCCTTGCAGTCCAAGGGACTCTCAAGAGTCTCCTCCAACACCACAATTCAAACGCATCAATTCTTCAGCGCTCAGCCTTCTTCACAGTCCAACTCTCACATCCGCATGACCACAGGAAAAACCATAGCCTTGACTAGACGGACTTTAGTCGGCAAAGTAATGTCTCTTCTTTTGAATATGCTATCTAGCTTGGTCATAACTTTTCTTCCAAGGAGTAAGCATCTTTTAATTTCATGGCTGCAGTCACCATCTGCAGTGATTTTGGAGCCCCCCAAAATAAAGTCTGACACTGTTTCCACTGTTTCCCCATCTATTTCCCATGAAGTGATGGGACCAGATGCCATGATCTTCGTTTTCTGAATGTTGAGGTTTTAGCCAACTTTTTCACTCTCCACTTTCACTTTCATCAAGAGGCTTTTTAGCTCCTCTTCACTTTCTGCCATAAGGGTGGTGTCATCTGCATATCTGAGGTTATTGATATTTCTCCCGGCAATCTTGATTCCACCTTGTGTTTTTTCCAGTCCAGCGTTTCTCATGATGTACTCTGCATAGAAGTTAAATAAGCAGGGTGACAATATACAGCCTTGATGTACTCCTTTTCCTATTTGGAACCAGTCTGTTATTCCATGTCCAGTTCTAATTGTTGCTTCCTGACCTACATACAGATTTCTCAAGAGGTAGGTCAGGTGGTCTGGTATTTCTTTCAGAATTTTCCACAGCTTATTGTGATCCACACAGTCAAAGGCTTTGGCATAGTCAATAAAGCAGAAAAAGATGTATTTCTGGAACTCTCTTGCTTTTGCCATGATCCAGCGGATGTTGGCAATTTGATCCCTGGTTCCTCTGCCTTTTCTAAAACTAGCTTGAACATCTGGAATTTCACATATTGCTGAAGCCTGTCTAGGATAATTTTGAGCATTACTTTACTAGCATGTGAGATGAGTGCAATTGTGCAGTAGTTTCAGCATTCTTTGGCATTGCCTTTCTTCAGAAATGAAATGAAAACGGACCTTTTCCAGTCCTGTGGCCACTGCTGAGTTTTCCAAATTTGCTGGCATATTGAGTGCAGCACTTTCACAGCATCATCTTTCAGGATTTGAAACAGCTCAACTGGAATTCCATCACCTCCACTAGCTTTGTTCATAGTGATGCTTTCTACGGCCCACTTGACTTCACATTCCAGGATGTCTGGCTCTAGATGAGTAATCACACCATCGTGATTTTCTGGGTCGTGAAGATCTTTTTTGTACAGTTCTTCTGTATATTCTTGCCACCTCTTCTTAATATCTTCTGCTTCTGTTAGGTCCATACCATTTCTGTCCTTTATTGAGCCCATCTTCACATGAAATGTTCCCTTGGTATCTCTAATTTTCTTGAAGAGATCTCTAGTCTTTTCCATTCTGTTATTTTCCTCTATTTCTTTGCATTGATCGCTGAAGAAGGCTTTCTTATTTCTTCTTGCTATTCTTTGGAACTCTGAATTCAGATGCTTATATCTTTCCTTTTCTCCTTTGTTTTTCACCTCTCTTCTTTTCACAGCTATTTGTAAGGCCTCCCCAGACAGCCATTTTGCTTTTCTGCATTTCTTTTCCATGGGGATGGTCTTGATCCCTGTCTCCTGTACAATGTCACAAACCTCATTCCATACTTCATCAGGCACTCTATCTGTCAGATCTAGGCCCTTAACTCTATTTCTCACTTCCACTGTATAGTCATAAGGGATTTGATTTAGGTCATACCTGAATGGTCTAGCGGTTTTCCCTACTTTCTTCAATTTAAGTCTGAATTTGGTAATAAGGAGTTCATGATCTGAGCCACAGTCAGCTCCTGGTCTTGTTTTTGTTGACTGTATAGAGCTTCTTCATCTTTGGCTGCAGAGAATATAATCAATCTGATTTCAGTGTTGATCATCTGGTGATGTCCATGTGTAGAGTCTTCTCTTGTGTTGTTGGAAGAGGGTGTTTGCTATGACCAGTGCATTTTCTTGGTAAAACTCTATTAGTCTTTGCCCTGCTTCATTCCGCATTCCAAGGCCAAATTTGCCTGTTACTCCAGGTGTTTCTTGACTTCCTACTTTTGCATTCCAGTCCCCTATAATGAAAAGGACATCTATTTTGGGTGTTAGTTCTATAAGGTCTTGTAAGTCTTCATAGAACCGTTCAGCTCTTTCAGCATCACTGGTTGGGGCATAGACTTGGATAACTGTGATACTGAATGGTTTGCCTTGGAAACAGAGATCATTCTGTCGTTTTTGAGATTGCTTCCACGTACTGCATTTCAGACTCTTTTATTGACCATCATGGCTACTCCATTTCTCCTGAGGGATTCCTGCCCACAGTAGTAGATGTAATGGTCATCTGAGTTAAATTCACCCATTCCAGTCCATTTTAGTTCACTGATTCCTAGAATGTCCACGCTCACTCTTGCCATCTCTTGTTTGACCACTTCCAATTTGCCTTGATTCATGGACCTGACATTCCAGTTTCCTATGCAATATTGCTCTTTACAGCATCGGATCTTACTTCTGTCACCAGTCACATCCACAATTGGGTATTGTTTTTGCTTTAGGTCCATCCCTTCATTCTTTCTGGAGTTATTTCTCCACTGATCTCCAGTAGCATGTTGGGCACCTACTGACCTGGGGATTTCCTCTTTCAGTATCCTATCATTTTGCCTTTTCATAGTGTTCATGGGATTCTCAAGGCAAGAATACTGAAGTGGTTTGCCATTGCCTTCTCCAGTGGACCACATTCTGTCAGACCTCTCCACTATGACCCACCCGTCTTGGGTTGCCACCCGGGCATGGCTTAGTTTCATTGAATTAGACAAGGCTGTGGTCTTAGTGTGATTAGATTGACTAGTTTTCTGTGAGTATGGTTTCAGTGTGTCTGCCCTCTGATGCCTGTTGCAACACCTACTGTCTTACTTGGGTTTCTGTTACCTTGGACGTGGGGTATCTCTTCAAGACTACACCAGCAAAGCGCAGCCGCTACTCCTTACCTTGGACGAAGGGTATCTCCTCACCGCCGCCCTTCCTGACCTTCAACATGGGATAGCTCCTGTATGCCCTCCTGTGCCTGCGCAGCCACCACTCCTTGGATGTTGGGGTTGCCCCTCCCTGCCGCCGCCCCTGGCCTCAGACACAGGATAGCTCCTCTCTGCCACTCCTGCGCCATCACAGCCTGGCACTCTCGGCCGCTGCCCCTGACCTCGGACGTGGGGTAACTCCTCTTGGCCGCCGCCCTTCAGGCATGGGGTCCTCCTATTTCTGCTCCTGAGCTTGGACGTGGGGTAGCTCCTTTCGGCTGCGCTTAGTGCGCCAGTCCCATCGCAACGCCCTTAGTGCGCCGGGTCACAGCTGCCTGCACTTAGTGCGTTCAGTTCAGTTCAGTCACTCAGTCGTGTCCAACTCTTTGCGACCCGTAGTGAGTATGTTATCCTAAATATAATCATATTTTGAATTCAAATAAATTTCTACGCTGATAAAAATTTTTTTGGACTTACTAAAATGACACAGGAACAGAAGTTCAGATTCAATGGCTATTGTATCAGGCTTCGTACGTGGTCCTTGGTATGTGGCCTTCACTGGCCTGGGTCATGTCGGAAACCACAGTCCCTGGGATCTGCTCCCTCCTACGAACCTGCACACAGGGAGACTACAGTCTCTGCACCATTGTTCAGAACACCCAGCTCTCAAGCACTGCAGATACTGCAGTTGGTACAACTGACGCTTGACAAAAGATGGGTTTTTTTGGTTCCTGGACCCTCAGAGCACCCATGTCATGCATTTTTAGACAATGCCCCTGATGCAAGGCTTCCAAACAACTAAATGCTCTACCGTATTTTCATCCCTGTAGTGTTCTGGGCCTTTTTGTTCCTAATACAGCCCATATTGTTCATCAGCGGTCACCCCGTAGGCCCTGCCACCCACTGCCCTTACACGTCTCCTGTGTCTTTGATACTGCCTGTTTCAGCATACTCTCCTATACCTTCCAGTTTTTTTATAAGTGTATATGCTCACCTTCCAGCTCCACAGATACATGTCTCATATATATGATGGAGGCGTTTTCTGTTCTTTCTCACAAACCTCTAGAGTCAGTAGTGGGGTTGGTGCCACGGCATGCAGGGTTGGCCTAACATTCGAATCTCAAGGAAACTCACAATACTAACAAAGTAAAAAAAGTGATGTCATCTCAGTAGACACAGAAAAAACATGTTCGACAAAACGATACCTGATAACATTCTTGGCAAATTAGAAACAGAAGGAGACTTTTTCAACCTGAGAGATATAAGCAAGAAACAATAGCTAGCTTCATACTTAATGGTGAATAAATACTTTCTCCCCTGAGGTTAGCAAGAAAATAGAATGTCTAAAGACTTCTAGTCAACTTTGTATTGAAAGTTCTAGTCACTATTATTCTCAGACAACATGGTCATTAACACAGAAAATCTGATAGAATCTACAAAAAAACAACTCACAAATGTACTTAGTAAGGTTGTAGGATACAAGATATTATACAAAAATCAATTCTATTTCCATACATTGAATAATGAAACACTGAAAATCATATAAAATGGCATCAAAAATATAAAGTACTTTGGGATAATTCTAATAAAAGATGTGCAAGATCAGAAAACTATAAATCATTGCTAGAGCAATCTGAAATAATGAAGAAATATGCTTTGTTCATGGGCTGAAAGACTCAATGTTGCTAAAATGGCAGTTCTTCCTAGATGTGATCTATAGCTTCAACACAATCCAGGACAAAATTTAATTGTTTTTTTTTTTTTTTTAAGAAATCAATACAGTGATTCTAAAATTTATATAGGAATGCAAATGATAAGGATCGTTGAAATAACTTTTAGAAAGTTAAAAACATGGAAACCTTATCCTACGTTGTTTTAAGCTACATTAGTTAATAATTGAGTTTGACACAAGTATTAAATGGATGAACAGAAGAAATAGAAGTTCACGTATTTAGGAACAATTGCTTTCCAATGAAATTGCAAAGGAAATTCAGTGGAGAGAGGGTTGTCTTTTCACCAAATAGTGCTAGAGCAATTAGATACCCAGGTAGACTCATGTGAGCAGGAGCATAGATGCAGACCAAGCCAGATATGCTGTGCTGATGACGGAAAGGCCATGAATAGCACTTCTGTCTCCAATCTGATTTTGAGAAATGGTGAGCAACTCCTGGAAAACTTAAGAATAAAGGACAAAACAAAGCAAGCCACCATATCTTGTATGGTAGCTATGTTCCCAGAAAATTCAGTACATATTAAAACTGTGCAAGATGATTTATATTTACATATAAGAAGAAATTAGGCTCAGAAAATTAGAACAGTGGCTGGTCCATAGTCTATGTTCAATAGTTATTGAATGAACTAATGGGCTGCTTTCTACACCCTTTCCATTTTTAATTTTAAACTTTCTCAAAGGCTGTGAAAGGAAAGGAAAAAATGAAATGCTTCAAATCTCATTTATTCAAATGTATATGTTGCTCTGGGAAATTCACTAAATATCCAAGATTCTCCAGACTTACCTCTCCTATAAAATATAAGCTGAAGGAGAAATTATTGCTGATCCTGAGCCACAGCTCTGTGTTCATTTCCCTGCAGGAAAACTCTACAGGGGACAGTATTTCTGTCATTTGTAAATAACAGGATACCTTCTTAAGACTAAGATGAAGAGTCTTACTAAATTTGACATATTGGTTTTCATTGTAATTAGTCTACTCACCTGTTGTCCAGTGTTTATCCTCAGCCTCTTCCTGCTACAAGCCCATGTCAGTTACAATTTGTCCCACTGCCTACTGCAGGAAGTTGGAATCAATAACCAAACTCAGTGTGGTTGAAATAAAATTTCCTCTAGATTGCAAGTACATCAACTTGCATATCAACTCTGATGATTCTGATTCTTATCTCCCATCCTGAAAACACTTGGAGAACTATTTTCACTGTTCCTTTGCTATTTCAGTGCAACAACCAGATTCAAGCCAACAAGATCTACAAAAGTCCTGAGAAATAAGTTTTATCATTGAGAAGTACAGTTGTAGCATGTTAAGGGGGTGGCTCAGACGGTCTACAATGAGGGAGACCCGGGTTCAATCCCTGGGTTGGGAAAATCCCCTGGAGAAGGAAATGGCAATCCACTCCAGTACTATTGCCTGGAAAATCCCATGGACGGAGGAGCCTGGTAGGCTACAGTCCATGGGGTTGCAGAGTCTGACACAACAGCGGCTTCACTCAAGGGGGCACCTCAGGTGTCACAGTGGTAGAGAATCTGTCTGCTAAGGAGGAGATGCAGGGTCAGGAAGATCCCCTGGAGAAGGGACCAGCAACCCACTCCACTATGCTTGTCTGGAGAAATCCATGGACAAAGGAGCCTGGCGGGCTACAGTTCATGGGGTCTCAAGAGTCAGACACGACTGAAGTGACTGAACAACAAAGGGGGGCACTGCTAATTCTGAAAATAGCACAATCACCAAATAAGACACAAAGGTTCCCCACAGCATGCAGTCATCCACACCTCGGCTGTGGGGTGGTGTCGGAGGGCTCCGGTATACGTGTTGGCAACAGTAAACATCTACAGGGCTGCAAAGTATAACATCTTTTCATAAACCTTCCATTTCCCAACAAGGATTTAGGTGGCTTAGAAAGGATTTTATCTGTGGAAATGTTTGATGGAAGTTAGTTAAGAGTATTAAGTGACTGGAAACCTCAAAAAGCCTGGGATGGACAGTAATTCTCCAGGCAACATCTGCTGGATAATGTGGGATTTTCTTGTTTTAAAAAGTTGAAAATAAAAAGGTTCTATTCTAAGAGGCTTCACTTCACATCAGTGAATCAACTCACATTATTCTCCCTCATACATCAGTTTTTAATTTTCACCAATGTTTTTGCCCAACAACTGTCAGTTTCTTCCAACGAAAAAGCAATCTGTGTGTTTGTGATTCTGGTGGGTACAGGATTCAGCATTTACATGTAAATAGGTTTCAGCTAGTACATCCTTGCATTTTACACACCACTGAAGAGAACAGGCTTAATTAGGTCTCCCTTTTGCGTGCTTTGCAGCTTGTCCTTTACTAGATCACTGTTTTTGCCAGTTGCTAATATGCCGTTAGTTCTGCCCCCCTTCGCTGTTCCTGTGCAGCCCGTAGCAAGACACTTAGTTTAAACTTTGATGAGGTACAGCAAGTGGGGCTTGTTGGTCGATACTCTGGACAAAACAGGTGGGGAAGCAAAGAAGTGTGTGACATAGACATGTAGAAATTTGGATCACCCTAATTAATCACGGTTCAGATATGACAAAAAATGGCAATAACTGATGCGACCCTTTGAGAAACAATCTGGAACCTCAGTGCCCAGGGAAATCTCATTCATTTTTGCTCAGCTACTACTGAGTTAATGTATGTTATAACTTGCTTCTCAGTGCGGCACTTCGTAGAGTTTCTGGGACAAATCCCACACCATGAGACATTCCCCAAGGCATTCATTTTTCTCTAGCTTCTCAGTGTCGTGTCCCCAAATAAAAGATGAGAGTGCCGATGCAGTGCCTTTTGCCAATGTACATAGTCTTCATAAGTCACTTCGATCTCTAGGAGGTTTATTTGTAGGTTGAAATGCCTAAACTAGTTGCCTGTCTTGTTAAAATCTGATGGCATATGTATCTCCTTCACTGGCTCTGCATGTAGCCTCAGGGGCTTCCCAGGTGGCACTAGAGGTAAAGAACCTGCCTACCAGTGCAGGAGACAACGGGGAAGATCCCCTGGAGGTGGGCATAGCAACCTGCTCCAGTACTCTTGCCTGGAGAATCCCATGGACAGTGGATCTTGAAGGACCACAGTCCAGAAAGTCACAAACAGTCAGACATGCCTGAAGTTACTTAGCATGTGTGCAGACTCTGTAAGTGGCCTCCTTTCAAATGATGCAGACTATCGGCTGGGCATTTCTCTTCCTACAAAATGTGGGAGTGTGTACATAGGCAGTCCCTCTCCACGCTGTTCACCTCAGTAAGGCAGAGATCCCTGTGTAACGCAGCACAAGAGCTCCAGGGCAAGCTCAAACCCAAGATACAGGATTCACTGGTGCTGCAAGAAAATACTCAATTTCTGTTGGCTGTTGATTCTTAACTAAAAAAAAAGCCCAATTCTTTTTCAGTAGAGACTGACACTACTTACTTCATGTACCAGAAAGTTTTATCACCCAAAGAAGGTGAGGTGAGATTTCCACATGTGGGAGAGAGTATCCTTTGGTTCTCACTCACATTTGCTTGCAGCATATTTCCAGGCACTGTAAACAGGTTGATGGATCATTATCTAGTTTTGATTACTATACTTCACAAAACAAATACACCCCTTAAAAAAAGCCCTATGAACATGGATTAACAATACCAACAATCCAAGTAAAACCCAATAAGGAAACAGGAATGCTGACAGCTATTGTTGCTATTATCTTTTTCTCAACTATATCACAAAAACAGTGACTACCTAACCAGATCCTCTGATATAAAGGCCACAGCAATTTGAAATTATCAAAGATCTGAAATAAAGTCTTCTATCCACTATATTTAACTACAGTTAATAAATTAAAGCTTACATACTGTATTTCAAATTTAACTCCCCTTTAAGATTCATAGTTTTATATGCCTTATAATGTATATAGTAAGAAATGTGTTTTGTGAATGAAGGAAAATTTATGAGTATACATATTAAAAATATTTAAGAGATTGGGGGCATATTCAATATAGACTTCATATTCAAAATAAGTAGATTGTAGTCAAGTATGAAAAACTGGTGAGAATCTAACTACTCAAGTTGTATAGCTCTAAAGTTGTATATATATTAAACCTCACTACAATAATTGTTTTTTCTTATTTCAAGCATCAAAGCTTAAGATACTTTATTTGGAGCCATATGAAAGTGATAGACTGAACACAGGTATTTCACTAGAGCAAGATCTTAACATAATAAGTTATCTAAGAGTAAAGGAAAGACTCCCATTTTCCAACAGAAACTTCATGCTATCTTCAAACCGAAATCTATAATCAAGAGAGTATTAAAGCTGAGACTGTTTTCATATGAACTTAGGTGGTGGATGTAACCCAGGAATGGAGTGGGATACACTGTGATGTGGTGCCCACTGGACCAGACTGTCACCCTAACATCATCACGGGGAAATAACTGCTGTCACCTATAGGCATCCCATAAAATGAGGGTAAGGAAAAGCTGTAACCTCTACCTCCTGGGCACTATGTGTTGAAGCTCATTGTACCCTCACATTAGACATGGAAGAGGCCACTACTGTGCCCATTATACAGATGAAGAAACTGATGTTTAAAGTCATTGATTTCACAAGCTGATGAATGTCAACAAACTATTGGAATCCATTAGTAGAAATTTGATTCCATCAGAAGCAGAAGCAAATGTGAAATTCAGGGAAACAAGTATTCCTTCAATATAACAAAGGGTTCAGAAAACTTTGTCTGTCAAATATTCATATGTGGGTAGACCTGGAGAATTGAGTTTTCTCTCTCTGGAAGTGGATATGGTAGATAATTTCTAGTAAGTGATTTTCTAGAAGGAGATTCAGTTACTGGATAGAGCTTGGGACCAGATGCCAGATGTTGTCTGTCACTGTTCTCACTGTATGATACCATAATTTTATCCCACAAGACCTTTTTTGAAGGTTCAAAGTTTTCTGGAGCTAAGGGGGATTATGTTTATTATTATTATATTTATCATTATAACTACTCACACCAATGTCACATTTTTTTTTTGTATGTGTGAAGTGTGAAAGTCGCTCAGTTGTGTCCAAATTTTTTGTGACTGTAGCTTGCCACGTTCCTCTGTCCATGGAATTCTCCAGGCAAGAATACTAGAGTGGGTTGCCATTCCATTCTCCAGGAGATCTTCCCATCCCAGGTATTGAACCCAGGTATCCCACATTGTGGGCAGATTCTTTACCATCTAAGCCACCAGGGAAACCCATATCTTTTTTAAAGATAAATAAAACTAGCCTAAGATAAATTTATAATAGATTTGCTAATTCAAAATTTAAAAGGGCATTCATTTGCTATGTAGATTTGACAAAACTTGTTCATCATTTCCTTCTTGTTGAAGCTAAGGAACTACTTACTGCCATGATCAGTTCAGTTCAGTTGCTCAGTCATATCTGACTATTTGCGACCTCAATGATTACAGCATGTCAGGCCTCCCTGTCCATCACAAACTTCCATGGTTTACTCAAACACATGTCCATTGACTTGGTGTTGACATCCAACTATCTCATCCTCTGTCGTCACTTTCTCCTCCCACCTTCCAACTTTCCCAGCATCAGGGTCTTTTCCAATGAGTCGCTTGTTCCCATCAGGTGGTCAAAGAATTGGAGTTTCAGCTACAGTATCAGTCCTTCCAATGAATATTCAGGACTGATCTTATTTAGGATGGACTGGTTGAAACTCCTTGCAGTCCAAGAAACTCTCAAGAGTCTTCTCCAACACCACAGTTCAAAAGCATCAATTCTTTGGTGCTCAGCTTCCTCTATGGTCCAACTCTCACATCCATACAGGGCTACTGGAAAAACCATAGCTTTGACTAGATGGACCTTTGTTGTCAAAGTAAGGTCTCTACTTTTTAATATGCTGTCTAGGTTGGTCATAACTTTTCTTCAAATGAACAAGCGTCTTTTAATTTCATGGCTGCAGTCACCATCTGCAGTGATTTTGGAGCCCCAAAAGATAAACTCTGTCACTGTTTCACTGTTTCCCCATCTATTTCCCATGAAGTGATTGGACCAGATGCCATGTTCTTAGTTTTCTGAATGTTGAGTTTTAAGCCAACTTTTTCACTCTCCTCTTTCACTTTCATCAAGAGGCTTTTTAGTTCCTCTTCACTTTCTGCAATATCGGTGGTATCATCTGCATACCTGAGGTTATTGATATTTCTCCTGGCAATCTTGATTCCAGCTTGTGTTTCTTCCAGCCCAGCGTTTCTCATGATGTGCTCTTCATAGAAGTTAAATAAGCAGGGTGACAATATACAGCCTTGACGTACTCCTTTTCCTATTTGGAACCAGTCTATTGTTCCATGTCCAGTTCTAACTGTTGCTTCATGACCTGCATACAGATTTCACAGGAGGCAGGTCAGGTGATCTGGTATACCTAACTCCTTAAGAATTTCCCGTAGTTTGTTGTGACCCACACAGTCAAAGGCTTTGGCATAGTCAATAAAGCAGAAGTAGATGTTTTTCTGGAACTCTCATGCTTTTTCAATGATCCAATGGATGTGGGCAATTTGATCTCTGGTTCCTCTGCCTTTTCTAAATCCACCTTGGACATCTAGAAGTTCACAGTTCACATATTACTGAAACCAGCTTGGGGAATTTTGAGCATTACTATACTATTGTGTGAGATGGATGCAATTGTGCAGTAGTTTGAGCATTCTTTTGCATTTCCTTTCTTTGGAATTGGAATGAAAACTGACCTTTTCCAGTCCTGTGGCCACTGCTGAGTTTTCCAAATTTGCTGGCATATTGAGTGCAGCACTTTGATAGCATCGTCTTTCAGGATTTGAAATAGCTCAACTGCAATTCCATCACCTCCACTAGCTATGTTGGTGGAGGCCCAGTTGACTTCACATTCCAGGATGTCTGGCTAAAGGTGAGTGATCATATCACTGTGATTATCTGGGTTGTGAAGATCTTTTTGTACAGTTCTGTGTATTCTTCCCACCTCTTCTTAATATCTTCTACTTCTGTTAGGTCCATTCCATTTCTGTCCTTTATTGTGCCCATATTTGCATGAAATGTTCCCTTCAGTTCAGTTCAGTCACTCAGTTGTGTCTGACTCTTTGCGACCCCATGAATCTTAGCACGCCATGCCTCCCTGTCCATCACCATCTCCCGGAGTTCACTCAGACTCACATCCATCGAGTTCATGATGCCATCCAGCCATCTCATCCTTGGTCGTCCCCTTCTCCTCCTGCCCCCAATCCCTCCCAGCATCAGAGTCTTTGCCAATGAGTCAACTCTTCGCATGAGGTGGCCAAAGTACTGGAGCTTCAGCTTCAGCATCATTCCTTCCAAAGAAATCCCAGGGTTGATCTCCTTCAGAATGGACTGGTTGGATCTCCTTGCAGTCCAAGGGACTCTCAAGAGTCTTCTCCAATACCACAGTTCAAACGCATAAATTCTTCGGAGCTCAGCCTTCTTCACAGTCCAACTCTCACATCCATACATGACCACAGGAAAAACCATAGCCTTGACTAGATGGACATTTGTTGGCAAAGTAATGTCTCTGCTTTAGAATATACTATCTAGGTTGGTCATAACTTTTCTTCCAAGGAGTAAGCGTCTTTTAATTTCATGGCTGCAGTCACCATCTGCAGTGATTTGGGAGCCCAAAAATATAAAGTCTGACACTGTTTCCACTGTTTCCCCATCTATTTCCCATGAAGTGATGGGACCGGATGCCATGATCTTTGTTTTCTGAATGTTGAGCTTTAAGCCAACTTTTTCGCTCTCCTCTTTCACTTTCATCAAGAGGCTTTTTAGCTCCTCTTCACTTTCTGCCATAAGGGTGGTGTCATCTGCATATCTGAGGTTATTGATATTTCTCCCAGCAATCTTGATTCCAGCTTGTGTTTCTTCCAGTCCAGCGTTTCTCATGATGTACTCTGCATAGACGTTAAATAAGCAGGGTGACGATATACAGCCTTGACGTACTCCTTTTCCTATTTGGAACCAGTCTGTTGTTCCATGTCCAGTTCTAACTGTTCCCTTGGTCTCTCTGATTTTCTTGAAGAGATCTCTAGTGTTTCCCATTCTATTGTTTTCCTCTATTTCTTTGCATTGATTGCTGAGGAAGGCTTTCTTGGAACTCTGCATTCAAATGGGTATATCTTTCCTTTCTCCTTTGCCTTTTGCTTCTCTTCTTTTCATGGCTATTTGTAAGGCCCCCTCAGATAAGCATTTTGCCTTTTTGCATTTCTTTTTCTTGGGGATGGTCTTGATCCCTGTCTCCTGTACAATGTCATGTCAGGAGACATAGTTCATCAGGCACTCTGTCTATCAGATCTAGTCCCTTGAATCTTTCTCACCTCCACTGTATAATCATAAGGGATTTGATTTGTTATTCCTGAATGGTCTAGTGGTTTTCCCTACTTTCTTCAATTTAAGCCTGAATCTGGCAATAAGGAGTTCATGATTTGAGCCACAGTCAGCTCCAGGTCTTGTTTTGGCTGACCGTATAGAGCTTCTCCTTCTTTGGGTGCAGAGAATATAACCCATCTGATTTCTGTATTGGCCATCTGGTGATCTCCATGTGTAGAGTCTTCTCTTTTGTTGTTGGAAGAGGGTTTTTCTATGACCAATGTGTTCTCTTGGAAAAAGTCTATTAGCCTTTTCCTTGCTTCATTCTGTACTCCAAGGCCAAATTTGCCTTTTACTCCAGGTGTTTCTTGATCTCCTACTTTTGCATTCCAGTCGCTATAATGAAAGGACATCTTTTTGGGGTGTTAGTTCTAGAAGGTGTTGTAGGTCTTCATAGAACCGTTTAAATTCAGCTTCTTCAGCATTACTGGTCAGGGCATAGACTTGCATTACTGTGATATTGAACAATTTTCCTTGGAAACAAACAGAGATCATTGTTGTTTTTGAGACTGCATCCAAGCACTGCATTTTGGACTCTTTTGTTGACTATGATGGCTACTCCATTTCTTCTAAGGGATTCTTGCCCACAGTAGTGGATATAATGGTTACCTGGGTTAAATTCACTCATTCCAGTCCATTTTAGTTTGCTGATTCCTAAAACGTCAGCATTCACTCTTGCCATCTCCTGTTTGCCACTTCCAATTTGCCTTGATTCATGAACCTAACATTCCAGGTTCCTATGCAGTATTGCTCTTTACAGCATTGGACTTGACTTCCATCACCAGTCATGTCCACAGCTGGGTGGTGGTGTTGCTTTGGCTCCATCTCTTCATTCTTTCTGATGTTATTTCTCCACTGATCTCCAGTAGCATATGAGCACCTACTGACCTGGGGAGTTCATCTTTCAGTGTCCTATTTTTTTGCCTTTTCATACTGTCCATGTGGTTCTCAAGGCAAGAATACTGAAGTGGTTTGCCATTGCCTTCTCCAGTGGACCACGTTTTGTCAGAACTCTCCACCATGCCCAGTCTGTCTTGGGTGCCCCTAGAGGGCATGGCTCCTAGTTCCACTGAGTTAGACAAGGTTGTGGTCCATGTGATCAGATTGGTTAGTTTTCTGTGACTGTGGTTTTCAGTCTGCCCTCTGATGGAGGAAGTTCAGAGGCTTATGGAAACTTACTGATGGGAGAGACTGACTGAGGGGAAATCTGGTTCTTATTCAGATTGGTGGAGCCATGCTCAGTAAATCTTTAATCCAATTTTCTGTTGATGGGCGTGGCTGTGTTCCCTCCCTGTTATTTACCTGAAGCCAAACTATGGCTTCCCTGGTGGCTCAGATGGTAAAGCGTCTGCCTGCAATGCGGGAGACCTGAGTTCAATCCCTGGGTCGAGAAGATCCCCTAGAGAAGAAAATGGCAACCCACTGCAGTATTCTTGCCTGAAGAATTCCATGGACAGAGGAGCCTGGTAGGCTACAGTCCACGGGATCGCAAAGAGTCGGACACGACTGAGTGACTTCACTTCACTTCACACTGTGGTGGAGGAAATGAATATAATGGCGACCTTCTTCCAAAGGCCCCGCGGAGGCACTGCCACACTCAGTGCCCCACCCCGCAGCAGGCCACCACCGACCCACGCCTCCACTGGAGCCTCCTGGACACTCACGGGCAAGTCTGGGTCAGTCTCTTGTGGAGTCACTGCTGCTTTCTCCTGGGTCCTGGTGCACAAGGTTCTGTTTGCGCCCTCCAAGAGTCTATTTCCCAGTCCTGTGTAAGTTGTGGAGGCTCTATGGTGGGGTTAATGGGGACTTCCCTCAAGAGGGCTTATGCCATACCCAGTCTGCTACCCCCAGAGCCCCTGCCCCTGCAGCAGTCCGCAGGAGACACTCAAACACAGTTCGGTCTCAATCTCTGTGGGGTCTCTGGGTCCTGGTGCACACAAGGTTTGTTTGAGCCCTCTGAGTGTCTCTGACAGGTATGGGTTTGATTCTAAATGCAATTTCGCTCCTCCTACCGTCTTGCTGGGGCTTCTCCTTTTCCCTTGGATGTGGGGTATCTCCTCACAGTTGCTCCAGTGCTGCACAGCTGCTGTTCCAGCGCCTACCATCTTGCTGGGGCTTCTCTGCCCTTGATGATGAAGTATACCTAGAGAAGGTAAAGACATTTTGTAAAGGTCTGAATGTGATTCTGAATTCTGTGTTTATAAATAGCTCTAAAAAAGTAGGCACTTTTTTTTCAAGTGATGACAATGCAGTTGTCATATTTAAAATTATAAAATAAGATTTTTATATATACATTCATACATATACATAACACTAAAATCTTACTACACATGCAGGAGTGTAAGTAGAAAATATATATACACATTTAAACATATAACACATGTCTTTATATAATCATAAGGACTAAAAACTGTCTAATATTTTGAAGGGTCTAAAATTTTACCCTGCTTACAAGGTAATAAACTAACCTACCAGTCTTGCCTGATGGCTCAGCAAGTAAAGAATCTGCCTGCGATGTAGAAGACATAGGAGACAAGGGTTTGATCCCTGGGTTAGGAAGATCCCCTGGAGAAGGGCATGGCAACTCCACTCAGTATCTTGCCTGGAGAATCCATGGACAGAGGAGCCTGGCGGGCTGCAGTCCACGGGGTCGCACAGAGCCAGACACGCCTGCAGTGACCGAGGACACACACACCCACCAGTCTTCACGGACGCTGGCAGGAGAGCCGGGGATCCTGGGTCAGGAACAAAAGGGAGTGTACTACTTGCAGCAGCAGCAGCAGCCGAAGTGTTGTAATTTTCGCACCCAGTCCTGCTCTCCAAGTCACACAGACGGTGTGAAGAAGGCCGGGTGGCACCTCCTGCGTGTGCAGTAAACTGTGTAAGGGAAGACGAACCCTGAGTTCAGGGAAACCAAGTCTTTTGTAACAGGCAATTCCACTGTTTTATTATACTGCGTAGAAATCAAGCGTGCCCTTTCCTTGGGAGGGAGCACAGTTTCTGCCTTCCAAGGCTGTTTGCTACACTCATATCCTTGAAAAGATAGTCCAGAACAAAGGGAATCAATGCCTCTCTTCATAAGACATGTGGAAATCAGGATATGCATGGAGAATTTTCTGCCAACACCACCAGAAATATTTATTGTCAGCATTTGGTTTGAGAAAGGGCACTTGGCACACTGCTTGTGAAAATCATCTGGCCTTTGATCCTGTTATGACCAAACAGAACATTAAGAAGACAAGGCAAACGTATGGACTTTTCCACGTTGCGTTTCCTGGAAAGCACGTGTTTCCTATTCAGGGGTCACTCTGACACACTGGGCACTGGAGGGCATCACCGCTGGACTTGGGTCTGCATCACTTGCCGCCAGTCTGCCTCCTGAGCCCCTGGAGAAGGCTGAGTAATGGAGCGTTCAATACCAACAATCTGTCTATCACAAAAGTTTAATCTCCTTAAGCCCTACAGGGATCTGGGTGAGCATCAAAATAAGCACACCAAATGTGATTTCCACTGACTCTGCAGGCAAAACAGGCCAATGCACCAGTGCGCGCATATGAGGCTCAGAGTGTTTGTCTTATAAATGGCATATTAAGAGATCCTCCTCTAAGGCAGAAACATAGGAAAGTCAGTGCCAGACTCCCCATCAGGCTGCCATGCACTCCCTCGCACCAGCAAACGGGAACTAAATGGAAACAGTCACAAGCCTATATTCAATGAGTGTATCCAGGAATTTACAGAGCTCAAGGATCAAAGTATTTTCAGTTTTGGCTTAGACTGTAGTCTTCTGAGATATTTAAAAATATTATTTTATCTGAGTTACATATTATGGGCGCTCGTTAGGTGCTCCAGGGCATAATTTTTTTTTTTCAATTCTTTTAGCCTCTGAATACATCCTGGAGTCCAGTCGAGGGAGCATACATTCTAAACTGTCTAGAATCCTGACTAGGCAAGTAACTTTATGAACCTCAGTTTCCTCACTGTTAAGTACAAATAATTGTTTATGCACATACGAGTGTGTGAGGATTTAAAGAAAAAGTACATTTAAAACAGTATAATAAAAACAAATGTGTCTAGCAAAACTGGAGAAGGGAATGACAACCCACTCCAGTATTCTTGCCCGGAGCATCCCATGGACAGAGGAGCCTGGCGGGCAAAGAGTCGGACATGGCTGAGCGGCTAACACTGCTGCTACTAATAGGACAGAAGAGACTCACAGATATAGGAACAAACTAGTGGTTGCCACTAGGGAGAGGGAAGGGGGAGCATGGGACTAAGAGGTATAAACTACTGCCTTGAAAATAGATAAGCAGCATGGATATATTGTACAGCCCAGGGCAAAGTAGCCATAATTTTGTAACAACTTTAAATGGAGTATAATCTATAAAAATATTGAACCAGTATGTTGTACACCTAAAACTAATATAGTATTTTAAACCAAATATATACTTAAAAAAGGAAAGGAGTCAGTGACAAATTTGAAGTATGCTAAAGAGCCAATTCTATTTCTTTTCCTGAAAATTGTTAAATAAATTATTCCACCAGCTTTTTCTATTCAACCTCAGATAACTAAGTATCCTGAGGTTTATTTTTATAAAAGTATTGCAGCTAACAAATAACAGAGAGCATTAGAAGATCACCATTTTGAAAACCTCTAATAAAATAATGGATCTAGGTAACTATAATCAATGGCTTCTAACATCACACAAAGAGAAAAAGTGGACACTATGTGCCTCCTGTTGAAATTACAAAACACATTCTATGAAGTATTTTTGGCCAATTCATTGACCTAAGTCAAATTGAGGTTCTGGAGATAACTATCAGTTTATGGGAGACATAGTGCTAGAAGAACCTATAAAATATTACCATACAGTCAGAATTCAACAAAGTCTAGAATGTGAGAAATACTACAGAACATCACTAATGACTATTTCTTTACAAATAAACTGCAAGGAAAACAAAAAGGGAGGACAAGTTTCATCTGATCTGAGAAACTCATAAAAATGTAATGTGTGGATCTTGATCTTTTAAAAAAAAACATTTAAAACAAATTTATGAGATAATTAGGAATATTTAGCACTGGAATTTTTATGATGGTGAAAGTCAAAGTCAAAGTGAAGTCGCTCAGTCATGTCCGACTCTTTGCGACCTGTGGACTGTGGCCCACCAGGCTATGTATGTAGACTGATAAACACAGTTTTGGGTATAACACATTGTCAGTACTTAAGAGAGCTGTTCGGGGTGGCCCAGTACCCAAGGCCCGCCTCTTGTTTGAGTCTGAGCCACTAATTCTGTGGAGCTGTGGGCTTTTGTGTCAGTGGCCATGCCAGCTAAATACTCAGTGTGCCCAATTTAAACTAAGCTCGGGGAAAACAATGGTTGATAAAAACCACCACACTCACTTCCTCTCCTGGAACTATAAACTTCTGTTCCAGCATCTGTTTATGCTATAATCGTCTGTGCGATGAGACGGGGGAGGAGAAGGCCTTTGATAGGAGCTGCAGCAGCCCCCGAGGTAGGAGTACACATGGAGAGAAATGTGCTGATGAGCCCAAGTCCACGAGGTGTCTCTCAGTGTCAGCTGCACCCCCTCAGCAGCAAAGATGGATGCGTGTGTATGTGTGTGTGTGTGATTAGCAAAAGAGCTTTAATGTGAAGATAATTACCATATGCCCTGCGGATGAAATGATGTCTCCAGCCCACATTGTCTACACATTTATGGTATGAACTAAACAGCGTTAAGTACTGTGGTTTATTTCATCAGCACGGGCCCTTTTCTTTGAGCTGAGACTCACCTCCGCCTCTTCAGTGGGTGAGTGGAGTTTGTAAACTCCTCTTGTACTGTCCTATTCACCCTTCCTCTGTAAGAATATGCCTTTGTTTGCACGATTATTGTGCTTTGTATTTTATTCTAAATCCCCATGTGGAAAAAGTATGCTTAGATGCAGCATATTGAACATGTTTTCAAAAGATGCTTTAATAAGACAAATGTGATTCCAGTGTGTCAGTACAGGCTTATTTGGAAGATGGTTCCAATTAAGGACAATATCCTACATGTGTTATGTGGCATGAAAATGGATTCCATCATTCTATTCTGAATGTTATGACATTTGACTCATTTTTGTCAAATTATGAAGGTAAATATGGAGTAAAATATTTAAAGACATGAATGATAACATCTATTAATATTTTACAGTATTGATGCTGCTTCTTCAGTAATCACCTGTGAAACAAAATGGGAAATATTTTGTGTATATATATTTTTAAATGCTATAGCCATACATGTTTCAATGCTTTGCACTAAGTCAGTGTTCAAAAAATGAATGAACAAGGACCTAGGTTAATGTTTAATATCCTGCTGCTATATAGTCATCAACTGACTTATGCTACATGTAGCACACTGTAATATGTAACATTCTCTGGAACCTCCTCCAATATTTCTTGTTGATGGTGTACATTTGTATGATATTCCTACACCGTTTTGCCTCGTCTTCCTTTCTTCCCCTTTATTTCCTGGTTTGCTTTTCATTCACTCTTCCATCCCTCCCTAGCTTCACCCCCTTTCACCCTTTCCCCCTCCTTCTGACTTCATTCCTCACTTCTCCCTCTCTCCTCCTCTTATTTGTGAGTACTTTCAGGATAAGGATTATAGGTGATGACTATCCAGGACTGCATTTTTATATTTTATTACAGACACTGCACGTGATGACTCCTTGTGGTTTTATGTTTTCATTGTGTCTATTAATTTCATCATTTTAAATAATACAAAGTTGGCCCACCTGACTATGAACTTGAATCTTGCCTAGGACAACTTATGAAAAAGGGTTGAAAAGTTAGGCATTTAATTCTAATATTCTGGTGGATTTGAGAAATAAAACCTCTTTGCAGTAATAAATCAATCAACAATACCCCCTTTGGGCTGAAATATGAATCTTTACAAAGCTCACAGTCATAAAGGAATATCCTTGGGCTTAAGTATTACTATTTAAGATGAGTTCTGAACACTGTCTGCATTTATGCCCTGTGGGGAGAGCTTGCTGTGATTATATATGATATTTGAACATGGGATCAGACTTAATTAGGTGATACATTAATTTTATTTTTGTTTGCTAAAAACATACAGTATCTCTGTTTTCTTACCCTTATTCATGAGATCTATTGGAAAGTGTTCAGGGGTAATAACACCAAGTTGAAATCATCTATGAAGAATTGCAAGTTGCCCCTGAACACCACCAGAACTCATATTTCCTTTCATATTGAATTCTATATAATTCACTTGGCTGCAATATTCTAATTGCAGCCTGACTTTTTCTTACATAGTTCTTTATAAATGCAAGGACCTCCAAGGAAATTAAATTCAACTTAGTATGTACTTACCAAGAACATATTTGTAGTCAGGTTATAAAAGTGACACTGGAAAGAAGATGACACACAGGAAGTTTCAGGCCCTTTTCCCCTAACAGAGAGAATGAAATAACAATGTAAGCATCAACCCATGCCTGTGAGACCAGTTGAGAAGCTATAGCCCTCAGATCAGTGTTTACCCAAGAAGGGATTTCAGTGAAAGGGGCGTTGTAACTCCCACCCTGGTCTCTTGGATCCTGAGCTCTGGGGGAAGTCAGTCCCAGCGTTGTCAAAAGACCCTCAGGCAATGCTGTGGACAGGTCTGGGTGGAACGGAACTGAGGCCATGTCATGCCAATAGCCGGTGAGGGAGTCCGTAGTGAGTCAGTCACCTTGAAAGTGGATCCTCCAACCTCAGTCAAGCTTGAAATGATATCCGATGGCAGACTCAGGAGAGACCTCAAGCCCAGACTGTCTAGCCGCATTGTTCCCAGACTCACAGACACCATGAGAGAGAATACATTATTTATTTTGAGACACTAAATTTTAGAGTAATTTCTTATACACCAGTAGATAACTGCTATTGGGTCAACTGTATCCACCTTCCCAATTCATATCTTGAAATCCTAACCCTCTACCTCAAAATGTGACTGTATTTGGAGACAATACTTCTTTATAGAGGTAAAGTTAATGTGAAGCCATTATGGTGGGCCCAGTAAGACTGATCTCCTTGTAAAAAGGGGAAATTTAGACACAGATATGTACTCAGGGAGAGTGCAATGTGAAGGTGAAGAAAGAGATTAGGGTGACGCTTCTACAAAGTTTGGCAGCACACCGTGAGAATCTAGGCGAGAGGCAAGAAACAGATTCCCTCTCACAGTGCTCAGAAGGAATCAACTTTTCCAACACCTTGATTCCAGGTATCTAGCCTCCAGAACTGTGAGGCAATGCATTTATATTGTTCAATAAAAAATGGTGACCCTGGTCCAAATATATCTTAATGCGAATATCATCTTTTCCAAACTTTCTTCAAACTGAAGACATTGATAGCCTGGAAACTACGTTTCCCAGATTCCTTTGCAAGTAGGTTCCATAGTTTCTGAGGATAAGAAGCACTCCTAGAGGTTTATAGAGCAGATGAGCAGGATGAGCCATAATTCCCCAGTGGCTGCTGTGGTCAGGGTATGGACTTCAGCATGTGGCGGATGCATGGCATTTGGATATCTTCCTGAGCACCATCCGCTTTGGTACTACCTGCAACTGAAGTCACTGGTGATGCTTTTCTTATCTCTGCTGTTTGGAATTTGCTAAAAGTGGCACCCTGACCTTCACTCATTAAGTCTCTCAATGCCTGAGTTGTAGAACTAAAGAGCCTCTTGATGAGGGTAAAAGAGGAGAGTGAAAAAGCTGGCTTAAAACTCAACATTCAAAAACTTAAGATCATGACATCTGGTCCCATTACTTCATGGCAAGTAGAAGGGGTAAAAGTGGAAACAGTGATAGATTTTATTTTCTTGGACTCCAAAATCACTGTGGACAGTGACTGCAGCCATGAAATTAAAAGATGCCTGCTCCTTGGAAGGAAAGCTATGACAAACCTGGACAGCATATTAAAAAGCAGAGACATCATTTGGCCGACAAAGGTCCATATAATCAAAGCTCTGTTTTTTTCCAGTAGTCATGTACGGATATGAGAGTTGGACCATAAAGAAGGCTGAGTGCCAAAGAATTGATTCTTTTGAATTGTGGTGCTGGAGAAAAGTCTTGGGAGTCCTTTGGACTGCAAGGAGATCAAACCAGTCAATCCTAAAGGAAATCAACCCTGAGTATTCATTGGAAGGACTGATGCTGAAGATGAGGCTCCAGTTATTTGGCCACCTGATGTGAAAATCTGACTCACTGAAAAAGACTCTGATGGTGGGAAAGACTGAGAGCAGGAGAAGGAGGTGACAGAGGATGAAATGTTTGGATAGCATCACTGACTCAAATCATTTGAGCAAACCCTGGGAGATAGTGGAGGACAGGGGAGCCTGGCACACTGCAGTCCATGGGGTTGCAAAAAGTCAGACACAACTTAGTGACTGAACAACAGCTACATCATTTTATTTCATCCATTCCTGTTGGACCCATGTAGAATGGTCCAGTTTTCCTGACCAACCCCTATTGTGTGCACTTAAACTGCCCTTTAAGATCCGGAAAAACAAGAAGCATGGACCATTACAACCTGAGGCTGAGGAGAGTAAACAGTGCGAGCGCTGTAAACAAAAGGCTAAGAAGCTTCTGTTCTAGAAAACGCCTCTGTTGTTTGGAAATCAGCAGAAAGTTCATGACTGACTTATCTTTGGAGAACCAACTCCAAGTTAAGGACTTGGAGCTGTAATACTTCAAATGTATATAATATTGAGGAAATGACATTAAATAAATAAATCATTACTTTGTTCTAGGTCTAGGCATTGTTAGCTATGTGATGTCTGTTAATTAAGCAAACAACCTGTAATCTTTAAGACGGAGATTAGAACCCCTATGTCTCCCCTATATCTCCCCTATATAACTGGTAGAACTGTTAGGAAAATAAGAGATAAAGCCTATAACACCAACACAGGGTGAGTATTAAACAACTGGTAGTCATGCAGGAAGTGAAAAGCACTATTCTAAATTAAAAAAGCAGCAGCAGTATAATATGGAGGAAAATCCTCATATATTAAGAAAGGAGGGTCTGTTAAGCTTGGCAGGGAACGTACCGAGAGCAGCTTAGTCTGTTACTATTTATGGGATCATGTTCTATTTGATCTCTTCTCTACTCAGTATATTCTCATGATGATCATTAACCTCACAGTGATCAATAAACATCTGTATCTTAATTTCATTCTAGGACTGTGGAAGTAGATTCAAGAGTTTTCCCCCAAAACCCTATAGTGGACTGCTGATAGCAAAATGAAAATTACTTTCCAAAACCATGCTCATGACTAGTAGCAGCTATTAATAGCATTAAAAAGATCTCTTAGACAATCTTTGCTACTAGTTTCCATATTATCAGCACACATAATGTCAACAGAGGAACACAAAGTGAGATTTTATGTGTTTCGTGATTTACACACAGATTTAACAAAATATGCCAAAATAAAAGAGGTATGAAAGTAAAGCAGAAGTATTGCTGCTGTTTAGTTGCTAAGTCATGTCCAGCTCTTTTGCGGCCTTGTGGACTGTAGCCCACCAGGCTCCTCTGTCGATGGGATTTTCCAGGCAAGAATACTGGAGTGGGTTGCCATTTCCTTCTCTAGGAAATCTTCCTGACCCAGGGATCAAACCCACGTCTCCTACTTGGCAGGCAGATTCTTTACCACCGAGCCACCTGCGAAGCACTAGATCAATATTGCCTAAAGTTAATATTTTATAATATAAAAAAATATGTGGCATATAAAACTTTTGTATTTTTCTTTAAATTTCCTCTACATATTTATATCCACTAACTCTTATCAGTTTTTTTTCTAAACATTATATTGTTTAATGTAATTATGGCCAAATATGTATTCAGAAGGCATTTATTATATTTACTGAAAACAAAAGCCTTAGGATGATGAGCCTTAAGGTAAGTCTTCAGGAAAATAGGCTTCTACTTTTGACTTGAGGAGGAGCAGAGTCCCCTTCCCTTTTGTTTTTGGCTTCTAAGTTTCTTCTAGTTTTGGTTGCCACTGACCATCACTAATAACATGTCACTGGACTATCATCCTCCCTAACAGATATTGTTCTTAATCTTCTATTTATAAGACCTTGAAAAAACATACTTTTTATTGTTAAAAGTATGCATATCCGTTTTTAACCGTGAATTAACTAGTTTTAAAATAATACTGTTAACATTAATAGTTAATTTCCAAGAACAAAATAATGTCCCTAATTTTTCCTTTACTTTTTGTAGGTGGAGTAATTCATCTAAACATTTTAATTATTTATGTGTAATTACAATGAGATATTCAGAAATATATCTTAAATTACTTACCACAGAGCAACATGAATGTTAAAATAACAACTGCTTAGTGAATCATTATTTTCTAAAAGTTTAGTGGTGGATGTTGACTCTTTAACAGAATATTTTGGAATAGGAGTTGCAAATGGCTTTTTTCAATTGGGTTCACATAAATGATTATCAGTTAATAGCTAAAATAGTAAGTGAAGTTGCTTAGTCATGTCCAACTCTTTGCGACCCCATGGACTGTAGCCTACCAGGCTCCTCTGTTGATGGGATTTTCCAGGCAAGAGTACTGAAGTGGGTTGCCATTTCCTTCTCCAGATCTTCCTGACCCAGGGATTGAACCCAGGTCTCCGGCATTGTAGGCAGATGCTTTACCGTCTGAGCCATAAGTATACTGCATAATCAATGGAAATTGAATGCAGCAATTCTCATATGTTCAGCATTTTGGGAGAAGTTATGTAAGTGAATTTCTAGGGCTAACACGATTATTTTTTTAAAACAATTTTATGTATTTATTTTTTACTTTACAATATTGTATTGCCTTTGCCATACACTGACATGACTCCGCCATGGTTGTACATGTGTTCCCCATCCTGAACCCCTCTCCCATTTCCCTCCCCATCCCATCCCTCTGGGTCATCCCAGTGCACCAGCCCCGAGCTAGTATATACTAAAACTATAGTCAGAATTATGCTAAACTCTAATATAAAATAATTTTGTCTCTTCCCAGGATCAATCTTTTGCTGACAGCCTTACTCTCAAGACAGCTACACACTTGTGATCTACTGCTTCTAATTTGCCATGATTTGAGAATCAAATCTCCAATGTTGTTTGAATTAAGTATAATCAAGGACTCCACATATTCTAAATAATGGCCTGGAAGCTCTTGTAGGGGGAGCTGGGTTAGAAGTAAAATCATGTTATAACATCAGATAAATTAAAATATGTATCATTTAGATTATAGCTTAAGTATACAATTTTAACACCATGATTTATCTGTCCTGCTGATCCAGAGATGTCTTCTGCACTGCTATCCTTCTTATTTTCTTGGTACTCTCCTGAACTTGGCAAATTTTTTAAACAAACAGGTTGTACATGTGTGTGTGTGTGTGTGTGTGTGTGTGCATGTGTAAAATACAGTGAGCTGTTGTATGTGTTTATGTGTGTATAGTGAGTGGTTGAGTGAGGGTAGTTTTTAATCCAATAAAATTTTTCAACTTACCATTTTAATCCCAGTACTTTTACCAAGTACAATACATTACATTCCTTACTATTTGTCATAAAATGATGTTTTGATGCAGGCATTCCAAGATTTAATATACTGTGTTTTGAAAAGGTTAAAATCTAGTATTCTGAATCTCAAATATGACATAAACTTTAAACAATTTAGCTTAGTTGGAGAAGGCTGGGGCATTTTTGAGGGTATAGTACCTATATTCCTCAAGAAACAGACTTTCTGGATAATGCTGTAACACTTGGCTCTGGTATATGTCACACTAAGACTAAATAATTGAAGTTGAAGGAACCTGACCCTGGAAATAACAAAGACAAATTAGACAGAATGTACTGATTTCTGATATCACAGATGGCCACCTGATGGAACTGTTTTTATTTATAGAAAGTGAAATCAAAGTATTTTATTTTTCAGAGACACTTTGTAACAGCTCAACTATTACATGAATACAGTTTTTAAAAGAGTCAAAGCAAATGTTACTAATCATTTGGAGTCCGAATATCCCAGTGGACAGGGTCACTTCTAAAACTTGTATCCAGCCTTCTGATCAATGGATGCTGGCTCTGTATGTTTGGAAGATAAAAGGGAACTCAGAGTGGCAGAATCATAAGCATCCTCTAACCTCAGAAGAATAAACAGATTACTCAATATTCTCTGTCTTTTCTCCTTTCTTCCCTGGATGTAGTTATAAACACCAACATGTTCTAAAAGATAGCTTCCCAGACTTAAGGCTTAATCTTCTGATTTTTCATAAGAAGATAGAAATTCAGATTTCATATATAGTCCTCATATTTTAAAATACTACAAATTTAAAGATTTTACAGCACTCCTTGGGCCAAGCGTAGAATATCCACAGGTTAGATATAATCTATGACCTGCCAATTTTTACCTACTTTCTTCTTAAAGATCTCAAGCGAAAATGAATAAGTAAGACTCTACTACTCAAGTTCTCATTTAATAGTATAAAGAGCTATTTTTAATGTTTTTGAAATTATAACCAGAGGCAATGGGCAACACAGCCTAGTGCTTTACAGCTCAGACTAAGGAATAAATTCGTCCAGGCTGTAATCCAGGTTTTGTCACTCAGCTGTGTGACACAAGGAAGGTTACTTAGGAAATGCAACATGCATAAGGAATTTCTTTGAGGAATAAATAATATTATATGTAAAGTGCTAGCAACTGGCATACAGTAAGCACTTAATACATATTAGCAACTTTAGTTATCAGAGTAACCATAAACAAAAATAAACAACCTGCAGAAGTCCTGCAAAAGAAAGCATTTTAATTTAACAAGTTAGATATTTTTAAAATTGTTTTAAAATTGGGAACAAGCTGTTTTCTGTTCTTTTCCTTCTCACTTGTAGTTTATTTTCTAATCCCAATGCTGGGGCTAATTTCACGAATGTGAACTCTTGGACATGAAGTTCTGGCGGCCAACCCCTTGATGTGATGTAAGTCGATGGAGTAGCTAGTGAACAATGCCTAAACGGTCTCCGGGGTTATATGAGAAAATGAGTGCCAGCCTGCTATCGCAGCCATCTTGAGCACCGGGAGTAACGTTTAGTGTCTCTAACTGTGAGTAGACAATCAGTGAATGAGACACGGATACACTCTCCCACTCTGCTACTGAGTGGTAGTTCTCTACTGCCACTTCATTTCTCTTCCCAAAGGAAACTCCAGACACGCTGGAATGGTTTTTGGAAAATCATGGCCTGGATTTCTGTAGAGAAAAGTTTACTCCAATTTGATCCACTGAGAATTCAAGGGCGAAAATCAAGATAAAGCGTAAGTGGCCATATTTAGGCATCTCACACAGTTTTATAAGTAGAACCACCACAGCGGCAACAGCAAAAATGGACTGGTAAATACACGGAAGCTGAACCCAGCGGAGATGATACTGTGTGATCCAGAAGTAAACCACCCAGATAATATTTTCTTTCAGCCTCCCTGGCTAAGGAACGTGAGTTAAATCTGCTCTGTCCAAAAGACTGTTCTATACATCTGTGTCTCTTTTGCTGTCTCGCATACAGGGTTATCATTACCATCTTTCTAAAAAAAAAAAATCTGCTCTGTCACGCGTGCTGGAAACACAAGGGGATTCTTCTCTGATGCTCACCATGAAGACCAGGCAGAGCCTGGAGAGGGTAAACTCAGAAACGCGGGCCCTCCTGGAGTCTAAATGCTCAGCCTTGTCCACACTGAGCCTCTAGCTGTGCGTTAATCACAGCTCAACTTCCCTGCCCGGGCGCTGGTTCCCATAGAGGGTTCTGCTGGTGGGTTTCTGCTCAGGCAAATTGTGATTCCGTCTGCCTCTGTGTCTCTGCAATTTTGTGAGCAGTGGTTTGCCCTGTGACCTCACTTTTCTGATGGATCTAAGAGGAGTCTTTGGCTTTTCAATTTGTTCGGCTTTCTATTTGCTGTTAGGATGGAGTGGCACCTCCTCAACCCCTTTCATGCTGGACTACAAACTGTAAATTTATGACATCTCTGCTTGTAAAGAATCAATAGCAGAGTTTTTGTGATACAAATAATATCAAAATTTCTAGTTAGGATTTTTTCTTAACACAACAAGAGATTATTCCTCATTGTGCATAGATAGAAGTAATTATGTGTATTATTTATATTTGTTTAAAAAACAAGAACATCTCTTCAAGTCAGGTGAGCCTAGCAGTGGTCAGTTTTAAAATGGAAGTGGATAACCTTGAACTGTGTTGGGTCAGGTGCAGAAGGAACGAGGAAGTCAGA
Organism: Ovis aries; assembly: GCF_016772045.2. Classification (NCBI taxonomy): domain Eukaryota; kingdom Metazoa; phylum Chordata; class Mammalia; order Artiodactyla; family Bovidae; genus Ovis; species Ovis aries. Next base: position 5,115,689 of record NC_056059.1, read on the forward strand.
GAAAGTGTCGCAGACCATCTCACCCACCACTGCTGCTCAGCAGTTCTCATTTGGCTTGTGGGTATGGCTCAGCTGGTGCCCCTCTGACCAGCAGGAGGAGGAGGAGGGAAGCATAACCAGTGCTTATGATATATATGGTGGCAAATTAAAAACAGAACGCTGCTGCTACACAGCCCCAGCCACAGAAAGATGTGGATGAGGGGAGGTGTTTCCCAGAGGCAGTGCTCTGGACAGGGCAGCTGCCCGGCCAAGGGAGGTAGTTGGATACCGACACATACTCCAACTCAGAGGTACTTTCAGCGGGCTTACTGGTTGGTTGGTCAGTGGTCCGGATGCACCTAGACTGGAGTACCACAGACAGAGAACACTGGGGGAGAGGCATGAGGGGTGACCCAGCTCAGTCTTCCTCTGTCGGGTCAAGGAAGGCATTTGTCCCTGCTCTCAGTGTTGGCAGCTAAAAACACTTGGTTGCCTCCTTTGCCAGAGAATTGCCCTCTGCCAAGAGGTTTCTTTGCCTTTGCCTCAGAGGTATACACTCTCCCTGTTCCATGGGGAAATCTAAAACCAATGACTAATTTACACAGAAGTAAGTCAACTCCCTTGACTAAAGGTGGGAGCAGAGTGGAGTGCAAGTTATGCCCCAGAGCTCCCCGTGGGGTCGGAGTGCTGGTAGACGCCGCCTGAGAACATGTGCTTCAGTTTGATTCTCTGCCATGTCCTGCTTCTCTCATCCTGTTTCTCTTGAGAGCGCTCCCTCAGTGAGTCACACACGCACAAGTACTTACCTAGGACTCTCATCCTTAACTGAGCCAGAGGGAGAATCGAGCATGATACCAAGAACTCTGGTTTGGGCAGCTGGTAGACTGTGTCAAATGACAAAATGGCAAAGACTGGGAGAAGAACAGATGTGGAACGAAGTAGAAATCAGAGCTTAGATTTGTCACGTGTCACTTTTTATATGCATCTGGATTGTCAAATGGTTTGATATATGGCTCTAAAGTTAGGAAGATGTTCGGGCTATAGGTGTAGAGCTGGAAATCACTGACATATAAATGCTATTCAGAGACAGTCTTTTTGCAAAATTTATACAGAGAAGGGGAGTTTCATCATGTAAAATTTAGAAGTTAGGTGAAGGAGGTTTTAAAAAGTCTAAGATGAAGGAGTCAGAAAGGCAGAAGAAAGCCAGAAGGGCATGTTGTCTTACAAGTCACGTGAAGAATACTATGTGAAAAAGGGACACCTGGACCTGTCATGCTGCCAACATGTTATGTATCACAGGTACTGAACATTGCACCCTGACATTTGCAATATGGAGGTTTTTGAGGACCTTGAAAGAGAAATGTCACTGAAGTGACAGGAGATAGAAATGAGGCTGGAGTAGGCTGAAGTGTGTATAAGGGTGAGCATGGGGGACGCATGCTGGCCGACGGCTCTTTGGGTAAGCTAGCTGCGGAGAGTTGTAGAGGAAAGGGGCTATCATTAGGACAGTTGTTGTGGTCAGGTAAGGCAATTTGTTTAGGAGTGAAAATACTACTTTAAGAATAACTATTAGGTGGGCTGCCATCTATGGGATCGCACAGAGTCGGACATGACTGAAGCGACTTAGCAGCAGCAGCATTCACCATAAGTTCCCTACTATATTCTTGACATATAATAACAGTTAATCCTCAGAACAACACTTTAAGGTACCTTGTTATTATCCACTTACAAGTGAGGGGGTTTAGTCATTTAGTTAATTGTGAATCCAGGTCTGAAGTTGAGCAGTCTGAACCCATGCTCTAATCACCATGTTATTCTTGAATATTAGACAATATTTATATATTTGATGGGGATGACCTTGTGGAAAGGGAGAGACTGATGATGAAAGAAATATACAGATGATCAAAAAGACAACTGTCTATAGGAATGTAGGAGATGGGCCATAGACTACATCCTGTAGAGAGTTTTATAATAGGCCAAGGACCTGTTCACAGTTTTAATAAGAACAAAGGAGATAGGTGCATATACATAAAGAAGTTGTAGTTTGGGGATGGGAAGATGAGGGTCTAAGGAATTTTCTGAGATCATAATCTAAGACTGAAGGTCAGAGGAGAATGGATGGAGGTTTCATGAAAATAAGAGAATACAAGAGAAGGTTTTAATTAGCTATCTTAAAGGATAGGAAATATTGCAGGCTTTCCAAATAGTATTAAGAACAAACTTGAAGTGAATGAATTTAGAATAAAACCAGCCTACCTAACTGTGCCATTTTCTCCAGCTGTATTTAACTACTGACACAGAGAAGGTTGGCAGTTGACTGTTTCCAGAGCTGGGAGACTGATAAGCTAGCACTATGGAGGGAGAGGTTACCCAACATCAGGGGCAGCGAGGAGCCACCTGCGCCCGAGGCCAGCGGCGGCAGCCAGGAGGAGCAACCCCACGTCCAAGGAGCGGTGGCTATGCAGGCGCAGGAGGGCTTAGAAGAGCCATCCCATGGTGAAGGTCAGGAAGGGCGGTGGTGAGGAGATACCCCTCATCCAAGGTGAGGAGCAGTGGCTGTGCTTTGCTGGAGCAGCCATGAAGAGATTCCCCACGCCCAAGGTAAGAGAAACCCAAGTAAGATGGTAGGTGTTGCAAGAGGGCATCACAGGGCAGACACACTGAAACCATACTCACAGAAAACTAATTAATCACACTAGGACCACAGCCTTGTCTAACTCAATGAAACTAAGCCATGTCCGCAGGGCAACCCAAGGTGGGCAGGTCATGGTGGAGAGGTCTGACAGAATGTGGTCCACTGGAGAAGGGAATGGCAAACCACTTCAGTATTCTTGCCTTGAGAACCCCATGAACACTATGAAAAGGCAAAATGATAGGATACTGAAAGAGGTACTCCCCAGGTCAGTAGGTGCCAATATGCTCCTGGAGATCAGTGGAGAAATGACTCCAGAAGAATGAAGGGATGAAGCCAAAGCAAAAACAATGCCCAGCTGTGGATGTGACTGGTGATAGAAGCAAGGTCCGATACTGTAAAGAGCAATATTGCATAGGAACCTGGAATTTCAGGTCCATGAATCAAGGCAAATTGGAAGTAGTCAAACAAGAGATGGCAAGAGTGAACGTCGACATTCTAGGAATCAGCGAACTAAAATGGACTGGAATGGGTGAATTTAACTCAGATGACCATTATATCTACTACTGCAGGCAGGAATCCCTCAGAAGAAATGGAGTAGCCATCATGGTCAACAAAAGAGTCTGAAATGCAGTACTTGGATGCAATCTCAAAAACGACAGAATGATCTCTATTCATTTCCAGGGCAAACCATTCAATATCACAGTAATCCAAGTCTATGCCCCAACCAGTAACGCCGAAGAAGCTGAAGTTGAATGGTTCTATGAAGACCTACAAGACCTTTTAGAACTAACACCCAAAAAAGATGTCCTTTTCATTCTAGGGGACTGGAATGCAAAAGTAGGAAGTCAAGAAACACCTGGAGTAACAGGCAAATTTGGCCTTGGAATGCAGAATGAAGCAGGGCAAAGACTAATAGAGTTTTGCCAAGAAAATGCACTGGTTATAGCAAACACCCGCTTCCAACAACACAAGAGAAGACTCTACACATGGACATCACCAGATGATCAACACCAAAATCAGATTGATTATATTCTTTGCAGCAAAGATGGAGAAGCTCTATACAGTCAACAAAGACAAGACCAGGAGCTGACTGTGGTTCAGATCATGAACTCCTTCTTACCAAATTCAGACTTAAATTGAAGAAAGCAGGGAAAACTACTAGACCATTCAGGTATGACCTAATCAAATCCCTTATGATTATACAGTGGAGGTGAGAAATAGATTTAAGGGCCTAGATCTGATAGATAGAGTGCCTGATGAACTATGGAATGAGATTCATGACATTGTACAGGAGACAGGGATTAAAACCATCCCCATGGAAAAGAAATGCACAACAGCAAAATGGCTGTTTGAGGAGGCCTTTCAAATAGCTGTGAAAAGAAGAGAAGCGAAAAGCAAAGGAGAAAAGGAAAGATATGAGCATCTGAATGCAGAGTTCCAAAGAATAGCAAGAAGAGATAAGAAAGCCTTCTTCATCGATCAATGCAAAGAAATAGAGGAAAACAACAGAATGGGAAAGACTAGAGATTTATTCAAGAAAATTAGAGATATCAAGGGAACATTTCATGCAAAGATGGGCTCGATAAAGGACAGAAATCATGTGGATCCAACAGAAGCAGAAGATATTAAGAAGAGGTGGCAAGAATACACAGAAGAACTATACAAAAAAGATCTTCATGACCCGGATAATCATGATGGTGTGATCACTCATCTAGAGCCAGACATCCTGGAATGTGAAGTCAAGTGGGCCTTAGGAAGCATCACTATGAACAAAGTTAGTGGAGGTGTTGGAATTCCAGCAGAGTTATTTCAAATCCTGAAAGATGATGCTGTCAAAGTGCTGCACTCAATATGCCAGCACATTTGGAAAACTCAGCAGTGGCCACAGGACTGGAAAAGGTCAGTTTTCAATTCCAAAGAAAAGCAATGCCAAAGAATGCTGAAACTACCGCACAATTGCACTCATCTCATATGCTAGTAAAGTAATGCTCAAAATTCTCCAAGCCAGGCTTCAGCAATATGTGAACCGTGAACTTCCAGATGTTCAAGCTGGTTTTAGAAAAGGCAGAGGAACCAGGGATCAAATTGCCAACATCCACTGGATCATGGAAAAAGCAAGAGAGTTCCAGAAAAACATCTATTTCTGCTTTATTGAATATGCCAAAGCCTTTGACTGTGTGGATCACAATAAACTGTGGAAAATTCTGAGAGAGATGGGAATACCAGACCACCTGAGCTGCCTCTTGAGAAACCTATATGCAGGTCAGGAAGCAATAGTTAGAACTGGGCATGGAACAACAGACTGGTTCCAAATAGGAAAAGGAGTACATCAAGGCTGTATATTGTCACCCTGCTTATTTAACTCTATGCAGAGTACATCATGAGAAACACTGGACTGGAAGAAACACAAGCTGGAATCAAGATTGCTGGGAGAAATATCAATAACCTCAGATATGCATATGACACCACCCTTATGGCAGAAAGTGAAGAGGAACTAAAAAGCCTCTTGATGAAAGTGAAAGTGGAGAGTGAAAAAGTTGGCTTAAAGCTCAACATTCAGAAAACGAAGATCATGGCATCTGGTCCCATCACTTCATGGCAAATAGATGGGGAAACAGTGGAAACAGTGTCAGACTTTATATTTTTGGGGGCTCCAAAATCACTGCAGATGGTGATTGCAGCCATGAAATTAAAAGACGCTTACTCCTTGGAAGAAAAGTTATGACCAACCTAGATAGCATATTGAAAAGCAGAGACATTACTTTGCCGACTAAGGTCTGTCTAGTAAAGGCTATGGTTTTTCCTGTGGTCATGTATGGATGTGAGAGTTGGACTGTGAAGAAGGCTGAGTGCCGAAGAATGATGCTTTTGAACTGTGGTGTTGGAGAAGACTGTTGAGAGTCCCTTGGGCTGCAAGGAGATCCAACCAGTCCATTCTGAAGGAGATCAGCCCTGGGATTTCTTTGGAAGGAATGATGCTAAAGCTGAAACTCCAGCACTTTGGCCACCTCATGTGAAGAGTTAAATCATTGGAAAAGACTTTGATGCTGGGAGGGATTGGGGGCAGGAGGAAAAGGGGTCGACAGAGGATGAGATGGCTGGATGGCATCACTATTGATGGATGTGAATCTGAGTGAACTCCGGGAGTTGGTGATGGACAGGGAGGCCTGGCGTGCTGTGATTCATGGGGTCGCAAAGAGTCAGACACAACTGAGCGACTGAGTTGAACTGAACTGCTGGAGGCAGAGATGCGCAAGCGAGTTGTGGGTATTTGCAGTTGATTGATTGCAGCAAATGGCCATAGACTCTACTCTGGACGTGAAGTGAAACACGTGGAAGTGAAGATGTTAGGCAGTTAATGTGCAATGAAAAGCCTGGTGAGATCAACATGCAAGAGTTTTGGTCAACTTATAGATTGGTCATAATAGGGGAGTCTGAACAAGTATACATGGTACAGGTTGTGACCAAACAATAAGAAACTGGACTGAAAGATGTTTAATGGAAGCAATTTGGAGTCATGATCCAGGGCGTGACCCTGAGAGTGGAGGTCTGATGTGAAAGGTTAAGAGGAAAAGGACAGCGGCTCTTGGAAGGACCGGAAACTGAGAGGGCGTGGCTAAGGTGAGAAGGAGGTGCTGCAGAGCTTCCTTCGGGCTCACTTTCACCCTGCCTCGTGCCGACGGAAGGGTTCTAGAGGCTCCAGCACCACTAGCTCTGTGGGAGCTTCAGACCTGGGCTCCTTCAGGTGACTGCCCACGCTCCTCTAGTTATCAGTATAAATTTCACAACTCCCAATCGTGTTTGCCTCGGGTAAGAGGAAGACATCACCTTTCCTTTTCACATGTCATTGGGAGCCCTAATTTCCACTCTGGAAATATAAATCTGATCAACTGTGTACTAACCCTCTCCTAGGAATGTTGTCTTTATTCTGCACAACAACACTGAGTTACTAATGATTACACATATTTTACAGTTGGGAAGGCAGAGGTTTAGAGAATGTGAAGTAACTCACTGTTTGATTCTCTGTAAAGATCATCCAGATTTGAAAGTGTTCCGTTTCCAAGGCTTTTTAAAGCTGGCAATCCAGGACTTTCCTGGTGGCGCAGCAGATAGGAATCCATCTTGCAGTGCAGGGACACAGATTCCATCCCTGACCCAGGAAGATTCCACATGTCGCTGAGGAGCTGCACCCCCAGACCACAGCTGCTGAGCTGGCGCTCTAGAGCCCGTGAGCAACGACTCACAAGTCCACGTGCTACAGCTGCTGGAGCCCGGGCACTCTCGGGCCGTGAGCCACAACTGCTGAGCCAGTGCCTTGCTTAATGAAGCCCGTGTGCCTGGACCCTGTGCTCCAGAACAAGGGAAGCCGCCATGCACCGTGAAGAACAGCCCCCGCTCATCACAACTAGAGGAGAGCCCGACAGCAGCAGAGACCCAGCGTCACCAACACCAGTAAATACATATATATATATATATAGTTTGTAGAAAACTACTAGCCCAGAAAATATAATGCTGTAAGAAAAAAGGTGTTTCTACTACATTCAGTAAGAATCAGTTGCGACCCCATGGACTGTAGCCTGGCAGGCTCCTCGGTTCATGGTTTTCTCCTGGCAAGAATACTATAGTGGGTAGCCATTCCCTTCTCCAGGGGATCTTTCTGACCCAGGGCTCAAACCCGGTCTCCCACATTGCAGACTTCTTTACCATCTGAGCCACCAGGGAAGCCCTAGACTAAGGTCCATATTATTTATGATGTTATTAATATTTCTAATTAATAATATCTAGCCATGCTAGTGGAGAAGGCCATGGCACCCCACTCCAGTACTCTTGCTTGGAAAATCCCATGGGTGGAGGAGCCTGGTGGGCTGCCGTCTATGGGGTCGCACAGAGTCGGACACGACTGAAGCAGCTTAGCAGCAGCAGCAGCAGCCATGCTAGTATGATGGTACTCAGATTGATAATCTAAGGTCTGTGTTACTCATGGTCAATGTTATCATTATTTAATAATGCCAGTGAAAAGCATAGTTGCAAATTCTTAGGCATTGCTTCCATCTATAGCTGGGATATGTATTTTGTTCCCCCTGAATCTGGAGGCTCTGATACATTTATAACCAACAGAATGCAGCAAATGATACTGTGTGACTTCTGAAGCTATATGTCTGTACTCCTTTTCTATTGTTGCTGGAACAAACTATTATAAACTTGAGGGCTTAAGACAATATGAATTTCTTATTGATATCTTATAGGAGGTCAGAAATCCAAAACTAGATTCACTGGGCTGAGGTTGGTACATTTTCGCTGAAACTTGTACGGGAGAATGTTTCCTTACCTTTTCTAGCTTCTAAAGTCATCTATATTCCTTGGCTCAGGGTTCCTTTTTCCGTGTTCAAAGCACTTCACTCCAGCCTTTCCCTCCTTCGTCTCATCCCCTTTATCCACCTTTGATCTCTTGCCTCCCACATGAAAACCTTTGTGATTGCATTCAGAACCTACTTAGATAATCAAGGCAATCCCCCCGTATCAAAATTCTTCAGTAATCACATATGCAGATTTCCTTTTTCCATTTAAAGTAATGTCATCATAGGTTATGGGGATTAGGGATGCAAAAATCTTTCTGGGGCGGTTCAGTTAGAAAAGGTCATGCAGATTCCACACGGTTTTCTCAACACTCTTATGTAAGAGGTAAGCCCATCAAGCTTGACTAGCCACCTGCGGGTGCTCCAGACAACAGTCTAGCTGAGTTCTGAGCTGACCGCCAGTACCCACTGCCAGCTAGGTGAGGAAGGAACCCTGCATGTTCTGCCCAACTAAACTTGCAGGGGACTCATCCCCAGGCAACACCCGGCTGTGTGTTCTTAGCATTAGATGAGCTAATACAAACAATGTGCTTTGAATGTGACATGGATTTTACAGCCAGTTCATAAAAGATGGCACAGCTGCTTCTGCCCGCTTCTCTTTTTACTCTCCCAATGGAACTCACCTGCCTTCCTGTAAAGAAGCCCAACAAGCCCACATGGAGAGACCACACGGTGAGGCCACGTGAGGGCATTTGATACGGGGGCTGCCAGTGACACGTGGGAAGGAGTGCCAGCTGACAATCTGCAGTATCCGCATGATGGTAGTGAAGACACTTCCACACGGATCCAGCCATCAAGTCACCCCAACCTTCACGTCTCTCCCACTGAGCCCCAGAGCAGAGACAAGTCAGCCTCAATATGTCCTGTCTAGATGGGCTGCCTGCGGAATCTGTGAGCCACTCAGTTGGGAGGCTCTTTGTTTGTTTGCTTTTCTTTCACACAGCAATAGTTATTACATGAAAAATAAACTCAGGAAGTTAAAGCATTTTTAAAATCAACTTTCCCAAACCACATAAGAGAATGATTAAAAACAGTAGGGAAATAAAATGCCATATTACCTAATACCTTTGTAAATGTAATACCCACTTATTTTCCCATTGCATGTTATAATGTTGAGTGTTTACAGCCTTGAACACTATAAAAACTGTAAGTGTGCATACAGATTTTGCAGTGAACATTTTATGGTCACTGTTTGTATGCAAGAACAATTATATTTATGGCCTAAGTCGGAACATCACAGGAACACAGAAGTTGTGTGTTTCCTTTACTGTATGTCTCACACAGACCACAAGTCTCATTCATCTCAAACAGAAGTTGCATCGCTTATTAACATCGCTGTTTGGATTTTTAAACATTAAAAACGCTTAGGGGTAGAGCACTGTCACTGTTCAAGTCTTCTCTCCCCTTTTGTACGACGTACACTCTAAATCTTGTTTCTCTTAATATTAGCTTTAAAGGAAATTTAACAGGTTTTCTTTTGAACTTTAGGAGAAAAAACAAAAATCCTAATGGTCTGCTCCTGATGTTTCTTCTTTTATATCCCTCAGGCCACTCTTAAAAATCTCCAAATAACTTTGGAAGAAACAGTCTCTTGTTAGAATATATTAATGTTATTGATATCAATAGCATGTCAAAAATGTTATATAAAAGATAGATAGATGTTTTTGCAGAGATTAGCTTCTCTCAGCTTTAAGGGAAAAAAAAAACGTTGTGGTAACACTAATACACACTGACATGAATGGTGTTAGGCTTATGTCGTTTGATGTACTCGGATGTACTCGTAAAGTATATGCTAATCTGTCATTATCATTCTTGTGATTCTATCATTCAACACGCAATGTTATGTGCCCCCTAGTGTTAATAAGGACAATCTAATGTCATTTGTATTATATAATATTATTTATCATGTCTCTGTGTACAAGAGTAACATGGAAAATCAAAGTTGGAAAATAGGTAAAAATGAATTATTTGTCAGAAAAGAATACAGTATCGTCTCAATATTTTTAAGTACAGAAATAGTTTATTTTGCCATAACTCTGTAAGCCACAGCATTATACTTTTTCAGTATTTGGAATATATTTTGAACAAATTTACTCTTAACAGTGAAGAAAAGAGAGAGAAAGGGGACTTTGGAGCTTCACGTGTCTCACTAAAGGAGCACAACTGAAGTTGGCTTCGTGGCTAGAAATGCGAGTAATAAGGGATCACCAGTGCAAGGGGCATATATTGCACAGAAAGTGCATGGCGGTGTTGGATACCGTCTTTCTCTTGGCTGAATACAATGCTTGCTAGAGAATGACAGGAAAGTGTATCTTCAAGACACAATGTGCTGAGGATTCTTAGTGTCTACTCAATAGACATCTAACTGGAAACATTTAATCAGAAAATAACAGATGAATCACACACGTGTATGCAGGGCTGCATATATCGTGAATCTCTACTATTGCTTTAGTCAGCTCGGGCCGCCGTAGTAAAGTGCCGTGGACTGGGTGGATTAAAAGAGCAAGCATCTGTTTCTCACAGTTGTGGATACTGGCAGTCTGGGGTGCCAGGATCTGAGGATGCCACCACAGGCTCTGCTGAGATCCTGCCTGAGACGGCTGCCTCTGCGCGTGCCCTCACAGTGGAGAGGCAGCGGGCGGGCCCTGGTCTGATGTCTCTATGTCTCTATGTAAGGACGTGGATGCTATCGCGGAGTCCCTATCCTTATGAGCGTATCTAACTAATCACCCCTCACAGGCCCCACCCCCAAATGCCACTTCACTGAGGGGTAAGGCTTCAACATATGGATTTTGGGAGAAAACATATATTCAACCCCTAACACAGCTGAACAACACTCTCACAATAACTATGTCTTACCTATTAAAAATGAATTTAACAGCTGATCCCTCCATCTCTCCATCTATTTTTACACATCCAGTATCTATTTTGGGCTAGGCATCAACCCTGAACTCTAGTGTTTCTCTTACAGAAAACAGGATGCAGAGCACATTTTTTTTTTTAATATATACAGTATTAAAGCCATGATTGAGGATGAAAGGGAGCACTTTTTGCTTTCTGGTTTGGGGTTATTTTTAAATACCAAAGGTTATGTAATCTTCTGTATGGCGGAGGTTAGCACTGTACTTCTACTGTTTTCAGAGACTGCAGAGGGGTGTACAGTTACCTAATTATTCACATGCTGCCTGTAGGTGATACTTGGAAAAAAAACTAATAGCCTGGGATTTGGCCTCTCTGATTCCTGGCCCGGTCTCCAGACCCTCCCACCTCCAAGTCACACACCACCTCTATTTGGTAGCTTTGGATCAGAGCATGACTCACCAGTCTTTGGAGTCATATTGTTGCTGAAGGAAATGGTAGAGTGGTTAGAAAAATCTGTCAAAGTTTCCATGACTTCACTGAAAGGTTCTAGTGAATCTGATCCACTAAGGGGATTGGCACTTACTGGTAAACAGAGTGAGCTGATGGGGGTTTTCAGATACTGACACTATTCCTTTGTTACCAGGCCTTCCTTGGCTAAGTTTCCAATCCACTGTCAAAATTTCACTCTCTTTTACCCTCTAGTCATTACCGTAGAAACCATCTGTTAATTTATTATCGACCACTAATGAGTATCAGAGCTGAGTTGAAAACCTTATTTCTCTATTAGAGACTAGCAACTAATGGCTGTTGTTCCTTAACAACTTTCATGATCAGTTAAAAAACAAGGGAAACTAACAAGATATTAGGCAAAAACTCATCTTTTAAAGTTTTTAAAGAACACAACCTTGACTATTGCATTCAAACAGTGGTGCTGGAGAAGACGCTTGAGAGTCCGTTGGACTGCAAGGAGATCAAACCAGTCAATCCTAGAGGAAATCAACCCTGAATATTCACTGGAAGGACTGATGCTGAAGTTGAAGCTCCAACGCTTTGGCCAGCTGATGCAAAGAGCTGACTCATTGGAAAAGACTCTGATGCTGGGAAAGATTGAGCGCAGGAGGAGAAGGGGACGACAGAGGATGAGATGGCCAGTTAGATGTAATCACCAACTCAGTGGACATGAGTTTGAGCAAACTCAGGGAGATAGTGAAGGACAGGGAAGCCTGCTGTGCTGCAGTTCATGGGATCACAAAGATTCAGACAAGACTTAGCAACTGAACAACAACAACAATCTTCACTATTTCACTATGAGTCCTTAGACAATTTCTTTTTAATATAAAGGATAATTTTTAAATGTTTCTGAGCAGAGGGAAAATACTTCAGAATTTATATCAATCCAATAAAATTTCAAATTATTCAACTAATGATTATAATACAATAATTTTAATGATAATAACATTTAAAGAGTGCCTCATATAGATAGCCCTGTTGCTGGGAACCCCACATGCATTATCTCCTAAGTGAAAATTGCAGCACTCTCAGATTTTATGATAAATCTTGTATGTATGTGTGATTCTTTTCATAAGAGTATGATGTATTATGTATGTATGTGACTGTACTGAACGGAACTGAATACTCTCCTGCATACCTACCACATCTTTATCAATTTAGCTGTTGATGGACATTTAGGTTGCTTCCATGTCTTGGCTATTGTAATTATCCTTTGCTTTTTAAAAACCAAAATGTATGTATCCATATTTGTCCATTTTTGAACTTCATATTGGTATAGGATGAGTTTTCTTTATCTTCTCTGTTCTCGACATCAAGTTTGGGAGATAGATCCATATTATGGCATGTAGCTGAAGTTTATTTATTTATTGTAAGTTCCACATTTTACTACCCATATGACAGTAGACGAAATTTGAGTTTCTTCTAGCCTGGGTTCTTGAAAACTAATGCTATGAACTGTTAGCAGCTTTGAGCAGGCACCTGGGGAAACAAATGTATTTGTCTAGAGCAGTGGTTTTCAAATTTTAGCATCAGAACCACTTACCTTATTTAAATGTAAACTGATGGGTCCTTTTCCTAAGAATTCTGATACTGAAATAGGGCCTGACCTGATAATTTGCATTTCTAACAAGTTCCCAGGTCATGTTCATGCTGTGGATCTGGAGGTCATACTAGATGTCATCTAGGTTGTATGAATAACAAAGACTAGAACTGCTCAGTCAGAGCATAGAAGTATATTCAATCCTACAAAATTATCCCGAATAAGAACAAGGTACCATGTTCTAGGATTCAGTTCAGTTCAGTTCAGTCACTCAGTCATGTCCGACTATTTGTGACCCCATGAATCTCAGCACGCCAGGCTTCCCTGTCCATCATCAACTCCCGGAGTTCACTCAGACTCACGTCCATCTAGTCAGTGATGCCATCTAGCCGTCTCATCCTCGGTCATCCCCTTCTCCTCCTGCCCCCAATCCCTCCCAGCATCAGAGTCTTTTCCAATGAGTCAACCCTTCACATGAGGTGGCCAAAGTATTGGAGTTTCAGCTTTAGCATCATTTCTTCCAAAGAAATCTCAGGGCTGATCTCCTTCAGAATGGACTGGTTGGATCTCTTTGCAGGCCAAGGGACTCTCAAGAGTCTTCTGCAACACCACAGTTCAAAAGCATCAATTCTTCTGTGCTCAGCTTTCTTCACAGTCCAACTCTCACATCCATACATAACCACAGGAAAAAACATAGCCTTGACTAGATGGACCTTAGTCGGCAAAGTAATGTCTCTGCTTTTCAATATGCTATCTCGGTTGGTCATAACTTTCCTTCCAAGGAGTAAGCATCTTTTAATTTCATGGCTGCAATCACCATCTGCAGTGATTTTGGAGCCCCCCAAAAAATAAAGTCTGACACTGTTTCCACTGTTTCCCCATCTATTTCCCATGAAGTGATGGGACCAGATGCCATGATCTTCGTTTTCTGAATGTTGAGCTTTAAGCCAACTTTTTCACTCTCTACTTTCACTTTCATCAAGAGGCTTTTAGTTCCTCTTCACTTTCTGCCTTAAGGGAAGTGCCATCTGTGTATCTGAGGTTATTGATATTTCTCCCAGCAATCTTGATTCCAGCTTGTGTTTCTTCCAGTCCAGCGTTTCTCATGATGTACTCTGCATAGAAGTTAAATAAGTAGGGTGACAATATACAGCCTTGACATACTCCTTTTTTCTATTTGGAACCAGTCTGTTGTTCCATGTCCAGTTCTAACTGTTGCTTCCTGACCTGCATATAGGTTTCTCAAGAGGCAGGTCAGGTGGTCTGGTATTCCCATCTCTTTCAGAATTTTCCACAGTTTATTGTGATCCACAGAGTCAAAGGCTCTGGCATGGTCAACAAAGCAGAAATAGATGTTTTTCTGGAACTCTCTTGCTTTTTTGATGATCCAGTGGATGTTGGCAATTTGATCTCTGGTTTCTCTGACTTTTCTAAAACCAGCTTGAACATCTGGAAGTTGTTCTAGGATTATAAGAATCAATATTGTGAAAATGACTATACTACCTAAGGCAATCTACAGATTTGATGCAATACCTTTCAAATCACCAATACCATTTTTCACCGAATTAGAACAAAAATTCTAAAATTTGTATGGAAACATAGCAAACCCTTTATAGCCAAAGCAATCCTGGTAAAGAAAAATGGAGCTGGAGGAATTAGATTCCCTGAGTTTAGCCTATATTACAAAGCTATGGTCATCAAAACAGTATGGTACTGCCATAAAAACAGAACAGGACAGAAAGCCCAGAAATAAACTCACACACCTATGGCCAATTAATTTGCAACAGAGAAGGCAAGAAAATACAATGTAAAAAAAGACAGTCTTTTCAATATGTAGTGCTGGGAAAACTGGACAGCTATGTGTAAACAAATGAAATTAGAGCACTCTCTAACATAATATAAAAATAAACTTAAAATCTATCAAAGACCTAAGTGTATGACTGGATACTACAAAATTCTTAGAGGAAAGCATAGGCAGAACACTCTTTGACGTTCATCATAGTAATATATTTTTAATCCACCTCCTAGAGTAATAAAAATTAAAACAAACAAATGGGACCTAATTAAACTCAAAAGGTTTTGCATAGCAAAGGAAACCATAAACAAAATGAAAAGACAACCCAAAATACAGGGGAAAATATTTGCAAATGCAGTGAATGACAAGGGATTATCTCCAAAATATACATGCAGCTCTGTCAAAAAAAGCAAACAAAAAACCAACAATCCAATCAAAAAATGAGCTGAAGATCTAAATGGACATCCCCAAAGAAGACACACAGACAGCCAAAAAGCACATGAAAAGATACAACTACCACTAATCATCAGAGAAATGCACATCAAAACTACAGTGGCTTATCACCTCATATCCATCAGAATGGCCATCATTAAAATGTCTGTAAATGATGAATGTTGGAGAGGTGTGGAGAAAAGGGGAACCCTCCCACGCTCTCGATGGGAATGTAAATTGTACAATCACTATGGAGAAAAATATGGCGGTTCATTAAAGAACTAAAAATAGAGTTACCACATCAATCACCCCGAGCGTATATTGAGACAAAAACATAATCCAACCCACCCCAATGTTCACTGCAGCACTGTTTACAACAGCCAAGATATGGAAGCAACCTAAGTTTCCACTGATAAATAAAGAAGATGTGGTACACGCACAATGGAATATTACTTAGCTGTAAACAAGATGACATAATGCCATATGCAGCAACATGGATGCACCTAGAGATTATCATACTATGGGAAGCAAGTCAGAGACAAATATCGTATGATATTTCTTATATATAGAATCTAAGAAAAAGTACAGATGAACTTATGTATGAAGCAGAAATAGTCACAGATATAGAAAACAAATTCATGATTACCAGTGGAGAAAATATTATGAAATCTTTCTCTATTCAATATTATGTTATCTTCTGAATCTTTACTGTTTCACCTAAAATTATTCATAAGTTGTACACATTTTTTCCTTCTTCTCTTTTCATATAGAAAACCAATTACCCAGGCAACTTTTACTGAAAAAATCTGTCTTTTCCTTATAGGTCTATAATAAGTTCATATAATGAGTCTATATATGTGTGGATTCATTCTTGGGATCTCCAACTTGTCAATATTTATTTATCCTTTTACCATTAAAACATATTACCCTTTCCTGTGGTTCAGAGATTGGCAAATTTTATTCTGTAAAGGTCTAGAGAGTATTCAATTTAGACTTTATAGCCTACATACAATCTCTGTGTCTTTTCTTCAACAATTCTTTGAAAACTCAAAAACCCAGTTTTAGTTCAAAGACTGCACTAGGTACTAAACCAGGCTGTGGTACAGCCTGTCTCTAGCCATAATTGCTTAATTTTGCTAAAGGTTTACATTAACATTTTATAGCTGTGTTAGTTAGACATTGCTATTTTAAAATCATATAAATAAATGGGCTAAAACAATGAGCGCTTTTTCCCATGAACCTCGGAGTGAGAAGGGAGGCTTTCTGTGGGTCAGGTAGGCAGGTTCTGCTGATTTGAGTTGGTCCCTGCCGCATATTTAGGTGTTGGATGATATTAAGCTGCTTGAAGGGCTTCAGCTGACACAGCTCAGCCTGGGCTTGTTCACACGGCAGCAGCATGTCTCTGAGCAGGGGTGGGAGCCCGGAAAACTTCCTGAGGCCTGGGCTCAGAACCAGCACACTGCTCTCTACTGAACAGTCAGTCAGGAATCCAGGCCAAAGGGAAGGGGCGAGAACACAGACTCTACTCCTTGACGAGAGAATCTGCAAAGTCAGCTGACAACAGCGACAGTATGTAGTAGATTCTAATTTATCTACCAAAATATCTGGCAGAGGAAATTCTCCTATTTTGTTCATTATGCTCACTAAGTCATTTGAGTTGAGTTTTAAAGTATGAGTTTGTCATGCAGAAAAGAGGAGGAAAATCATTTGAGTAGATGGAAAAAGGATCCCCAAGGCATGCAATTGCAAAAGGACTTCCCATTTGCAAGGAGGAGAGGCAGCACCATAGGCTGAGTGAAGAGTTCAAGGACCATAGGGTCCAAAGGTGAATTTAGAAAGGTAGTTTGGGGCTGACTTTTAAAAAGTTTACTCTTACAAGAAATAAGTATTCATAAGGTATTATTCTTAATGGCTGAATCACAGAACATAATCAGATGTATGTTTTAGAAAACTTTCCAGAGCGACACAAAGAGTAGACAAATTGATTACTTCAATTTCATAGGAATAGGACAGGTGAGAAATAATGGAAGCATGAACCAAAACAATAGTAGAAAGGAGAGTAGAGAGACAACGGAGATATTTGGAAGGTACAATGAATGAGAAATAGAGAATTGTCAGATATGGAAGGCAGAGAGAAGATAGAACCCATAACATATACACATGGTTAGGTGTTGTTTGTAGTAAAGTTCTTTACCAAAATAAAGGGCGTAGGCAGAGAAAACTTTGAGAGGAAAAGGGTAAGTTTATTTCTTAATGCACTGAGGTTGAGCCTGGCAGATGTGTGGGTATAAGGAAGTTGATGAGATTGTCTGCTGCTGAAATAATGTATGGATTAGGGTCACTGGAATCGATACCACACTCTTAATGAGACTGGAGAAATTTACCAAGTATTGGTTCTTGGAAACAGAAGTATTATCCCATCATGGTGGTATATTTAAATTCATCCTTTTGCTATACAAATCTTTTTCTTTTAGGGTTTTCTTTGAAAACTGGAATGCCGCATGAAGATCTTAGAGTTAAGAGAATATTTTTCAAATTTTAATGTGCCTATGTATAACTTGGAGATTATACATCTGAAACTATACATATTATATCAATGAAACTATGAGCCATGCCATGTAGGGCACCCAAGATGGATGGGTCATGAGGAGAGTTCTGACAAACTGGACAAGGGAATGGCAAACCACTTCAGTATCCTTCCCTTAAGAACCCATGAATAATATGAAAAGGCAAAATGATAGGACACTGAAAGACAAACTCCCCAGGTCGGCAGATGCCCAATATGCTACTGGAGGTCAGTGGAGAACTAATTCCTGAAAGACTGAAGAGATGGAACCAGAGCAAAAACAATACCCAGTTGTGGACATGACTGGTGATGGAAGTAAAGTCCAATGCTGTAAGGAGCAATATTGCACAGGAACCTGGAATGTCAGGTCCATGAATCAAGGCAAATTGGAAGTGGTAAAACAGGAGATGGAAAGAGTGAATGTTGACATTTTAGGAATAAGTGAACTAAAATGGACTGGAATGGGTGAATTTAACTCAGATGACCATTATATCTACTACTGTGGGCAAGAATCCCTTAGAAGAAATGGACTTGCCATCATAGTCAACAAAACAGTCCAAAATGCAGTACTTGGATGCAGTCTCAAAAACAAAAATGATCTCTGTTCATTTCCGAGGCAAACCATTCAATATCACAGTAATCCAAGTTTATGCTCCAACCAGGAATACTGAAGAAGCTGAAGTTGAATGGTTCTATGAAGACCTACAAGACCTTCTAGAACTAACACCTAAAAAAGATGTCCTTTTCATTATAGGGGATTGGAATACAAAAGTAGGAAGTCAAGAAATACCTGGAGTAACAGGCAAATTTGGCCTTGGAGTATGGAATGAAGAAGGGCAAAGGCTAATAGAGTTTTGCCAAGAGAACACACTGGTCATAGCAAACACCCTCTTCCAAAAGCACAAGAGAAAACTCTACACATGGACGTCATCAGATGGTCAATACCAAAATCAGATTGCTTATATTCTCTGCACCCAAAGATGGAGCTCTATACGGTCAACCAAAAGACTGGGAGCTGACTGTGGCTCAGGTCATGAACTGCTTATTGCCAGATTAAGGCTTAAATTGAAGGAAGTAGGGAAAACCACTAGATCATTCAGGAATGATGTAAATCAAATCCCTCATGACTACACAGTGGAGGTGACAAATAGATTTAAAGGATTAGATCTGATAGAGTGCCTGAAGAACTAGGGATGGAAGTTCATGACATTGTACAGGGACAGGGATCAAGATCATCCCCAAGAAAAAGAAATGCAAAAAGGGAAAATGGTTGTCTGAGGAGGCCTTACAAATAGCTGCGACAAGAAGAAAAGCGAAAAGCAAAGGAGAAAAGGAAAAATATACGCATTTGAATGCAGAATTCCAAAGAATAGCAAAGAGAGATGAGAAAGCTTTCCTCACTAATCTCTTCAAGAAAATTAGAGATACCAAGGGAAAATTGCATGGAAAGATGGGCACAATAAAGGACAGAAATGGTATGGACCTAACAGAAGCAGAAGATATTAAGAAGAGGTGGCAAGAATACACAGAAGAATTGTACAAAAAGATCTTCACAACCCAGATAATCACAGTGGTGTGATCACTCATCTTGAGCCAGACATCCTGGAATGTGAAGTCAAGTGGGCCTTAGGAAGCATCACTACAAACAAAGGTAGTAGAGGTGATAGAAATCCAGTTGAGCTATTTCAAACCCTAAAACACGATGCTGTGAAAATGCTGCACTCAATATGCCAGCAAATTTGGCAAACTCAGCAGTGGCCACAAGACTGGAAAAGATCAGTTTTCATTCTAATCACAAAGAAAGGCAATACCAAAGAAGACTCAAACTACCTCACAATTGCACTCATCTCAGTTCAGTTCAGTTCATTTCAGTCACTCAGTCATGTCCGACTCTTTGCAACCCCATGAATTGCAGCAGGCCAGGCCTCCCTGTCCATCACCATCTCCCGGAGTTCACACAAACTCCAGTCCATCAAGTCAATGATGCCATCCAGCCATCTCATCCTCTGTCATCCCCTTCTCCTCCTTTCCCCAATCCCTCCCAGTATCAGGGTCTTTTCCAATGAGTCCACTCTTCACATGAGGTGGCCAAACTATTGGAGTTTCAGCTTTAGCATCATTCCTTCCAAAGAACACCCAGGACTGATCTTTAAAGGAATGGTTGGATCTCCTGGCATTCCAAGGCACTCTCAAGAGTCTTCTCCAACACCTCAGTTCAAAAGCATCAATTCTTCAGTGCTCAGCTTTCTTTGCAGTCCAACTCTCACATCCATATATGACCACTGGAAAAACCACAGCCTTGTCTAGGTGGACTTTTGCTGGCAAAGTAATGTCTTTGCTTTTGAATATGCTATCTCAGTTGGTCATAACTTTTCTTCCAATGAGCAAGCGTCTTTTAATTTCATGGCTGCAATCACCATCTACAGTGATTTTGGAGCCCCAGAAAATAAAGTCTAACACTGTTTCCACTGTTTCCTCATCTATTTGCCATGAAGTGATGGGACCAGATGACATAATCTTAGTTTTCTGAATGTTGAGCTTTAAGCCAACTTTTCCCTCTCCTCTTTCACTTTCATCAAGAGGCTTTTTAGTTCTTCAATTTCTGCCATAATGGTGGTGTCATCTGCTATCTGAAGCTATTAATTCTCCTGGCAATCTTGATTCCAGCTTGTGCATCTTCCAGCCCAGCGTTTCTCATGATGTACTCTGCATATAAGTTAAATAAGCAGGGTGACAATATACAGCCTTAACATACTCCTTTTCCTATTTGGAACCAGTCTGTTGTTTCATGTCCAGTTCTAACTGTTGCTTCCTGACCTGCATACAGGTTTCTCAAGAGGCATGTCAGGTGGTCTGATATTGCCATCTATTTCAGAATTTTCCACAGTCTGTTGTGATCCACATAGTCAAAGGCTTTGGCATAGTCAATAAAGCAGAAATAGAAGTTTTCTGGAACTCTCTTGCTTTTTTCATGATTAAGCGTATGTTGGGATTTGATCTCTGGTTCCTCAGCCTTTTCTGAAACCAGCTTGAACATCTGGAAGTTCACGGTTCATGTATTGCTGAAGCCTGGCTTGGAGAATTTTGAGCATTACTTTACTAGCATGTGAGATGAGTGCAATTGTGCGGTAGTTTGAGCACTCTTTGGCATTGCCTTTCTTTGGGATTGGAATGAAAACTGACCTTTTCCAGTCCTGTGGCCACTGCTGAGTTTTCCAAATGTGCTGGCATATTGAGTGCAGTACTTTCACAGCATCATCTTTCAGGATTTGAAACAGCTCAACTGGAATTCCATCACATCCACTAGCTTTGTTCATAGTGATGCTTTCTAAGGCCCACTTGACTTCACATTCCAGAATGTCTGGCTCTGGGTGAGTGATCACACCATTATGATTTTATGTGTCGTGAAGCTCTTTATTGTACAGTTCTTCTGTGTATTCTTGCCACCCCTTCTTAATATCTTCTGCTTCTGTTAGGTCCCTACCATTTCTGTCCTTTATTGAGCCCATCTTTGCATAAAATGTTCCCTTGGTATCTCTAATTTTCTTGAAGTACTCTCTAGTCTTTCCCATTCTGTTGTTTTCCTTTATTTCTTTGCATTGATCGCTGAAGGCTTTCTTATCTCTCCTTGCTATTCTTTGGAACCCTGCATTCAGATGCTTATATCTTTCCTTTTCTCCTTTGCTTTTCACTTCTCTTCTTTTCATAGCTATTTTTAAGGCCTCCCAGAGAGCCATTTTGATTTTTTGCATTTCTTTTCCATGGGGATGGTCTTGATCCCTGTCTCCTGTACAATGTCACGAACCTCATTCCATAGTTCATCAGGCACTCTATCTATCAGATCTAGGCCCCTAAATCTATTTCTCACTTCTGCTGTATAATCATAAGGGTTTTGATTTAGGTCTTACCTGAATGGTCTAGTGGTTTTCCCTACTTTCTTCAATTTAAGTCTGAATTTGGGAATAAGGAGTTCATGATCTGAGCCACAGTCAGCTCCCAGTCTTGTTTTTGCTGATAGGGCTTCTCCATCTTTGACTGCAAAGAATATAATCAATCTGACTTTGGTGTTGACCATCTGGTGATGTCCATGTGTAGAGTCTTCTCTTGTGTTGTTGGAAGAGGGTGTTTGCTATAACCAGTGTGTTCCCTTGGCAAAACTCTATTAGCCTTTTCCCTTCTTCATTCCGTACTCCATGGCTAAATTTGCCTGTTACTCCAGGTGTTTCTTGACTTCCTACTTTTGCATTCCAGTCCCCTATAATGAAAAGGACGTCTTTTCGGGTGTTAGTTCTAAAAGGTCCTGTAGGTCTTCATAGAAACATTCAATTTCAGCTCCTTCAGCGTTACTGGTTGGGGCATAGACTTGGATTACCATGATATTGAATGGTTTGCCTTGAAAACAAACAGAGATCATTCTGTTGTTTTTGAGATTGCATCCAAATACTGCATTTCGGACTCTTTTGTTGACCATGGTTGTTACTCTGTTTCTTCTATGGGATTCCTGCCCTCAGTAGTAGATATGATGGTCCTCTGAGTTAAATTCACCCATTCCAGTCCATTTTATTTCACTGATTCCTAGAATGTTGACTCCTGTTTGACCACTTCCAATTTGCCTTGATTCATGGACCTGACATTCCAGGTTCCTATGCAATATTGCTCTGTACAGCATCGGACCTTGCTTCTATCACCAGTCACATCCACAACTGGGTATTTGTTTTGCTTTAGGTCCATCCCTTCATTCTTTCTGGAGTTATTTCTCAGTGATCTCCAGTAGCATATTGGGCACCTACTTACCCAGAGAGTTCCTCTCTCTGTAGTCTATCATTTTGCCTTTTCATACTGTTCATGGGGTTCTCAAGGCAAGAATACTGAAGTGGTTTGCCATTCCCTTCTCCAGTGGACCATATTCTGTCAGACCTCTCCACCATGACCCGCCCATCTTGGGTGGCCCCACAAGGCATGGCTTAGTTTCACTGAGATAGATGAGGCTGTGGTACTTGTGATCAGATTGGCTAGTTTTCTGTGATTATGGTCTCACTGTGTCTGCCCTCTTATGCCCTCTCGCAACACCTACTGTCTTGCTTGGGTTTCTCTTAGAAAAAGCAAGAGTTCCAAAAAAACAACTACTTCTGCTTTATTGACTATGCCACAGCCTTTGACTGTGTGTATCACAACAAACTATGGGAAATTCTTAAGGAGATGGGAATACCACACCACCTGACCTTCCTCTTGAGAAACCTGTATGTAGGTCAGGAAGCAACAGTTACAACTGGACATGGAACAACAGGCTGGTTCCAAATAGGAAAAGGAGTATGTCAGGGTTGTATATTGTCACCCTGCTTATTTAACTTATATGCAGAGTACATCATGAGAAACGCTGGACTGGAAGAAGCACAAGCTGGAATCAAGATTGCCGGGAGAAATATCAATCACCTCAGATATGCAGATGACACCACCCTAATGGCAGAAAGTGAAGAGGAACTAAAAAGCCTCTTGATGAAAGTGAAAGAGGAGAGTGAAAAAGTTGGCTTAAACTTCAACATTCAGAAAACGAAGATCATGGCATCTGGTCCCATCACTTCAAGGCAAATAGATGGGAAAACAATGGAAACAGTGACAGACTTTATCTTTCTGGGTTCCAAAATCACTGCAGATGGTGACTGCAGCCATGAAATTAAAATATGCTTACTCCTTGGAAGAAATGTTATGACCAACCTAGACAGCATATTATGAAGCAGAGGCATTACTTTGCCAACAACTGTCTGTCTAGTCAAGGCTATGGTTTTTCCAGTAGTCCTGTATGGATGTGAGATTTGGACTATAAATAAAGCTGAGCGTCGAAGAATTGATGATTTTGAACTTTGGTGTTGGAGAATACTCTTGAGAGTCCCTTGAACTGCAAGGAGATCCAACCTGTCTATCCTAAAGGAAATCAGTCCTGAATATTCGTTGGAAGGACTGATGCTGAAATTGAAACTCTAATACTTTGGCTACTGATTTGAAAAGACCCTGATGCTGGAAAAGATGGAAGGCTGGAGGAGAAGGTGACGACAGAGGATGAGATGGTTGGATGGCATCACTGACTCAATGGACATGAGTTTGAGTAAACTCTGGGAGTTGGTGACAGATGGGGAAACCTGGTGTGCTGCAGTTTATGGGGGTCTCAAAGAGTCAGACATAACTGAGCAACTAAACTGAACTGAATGTATAACCTGGAGATCTTCTGGAAAAACTGCAGGTTCCTATTCTTTTAGTCTGGATTGGAATTAAATTCTGCATTTTCAGTGAGTTTCCAGAATATAGTGATAACGCTGATCTATAGACCAGTCTTTGAATAGTATTCTTACAACCAGCATTCTTAGGTCATGATGTTTCTAATTAAGTGACATTTACTCTTGTCCATAATAGGCAGTAGCTAAGTCTTGAAGGAACTACATAAATTAAAAGCCTCTTTTAAAGTCTCCTGTATTTAAATAATATCCAGATTATACATTCCCACATTAAGATGAGCAAAGAAATAAATCCTTAGCAGTCTTGACCTTTGCTCCCCGTTTAAAAGCCAAAAGTAAAGAACATGAATTCTCCTAGACAGGCCAAGGTGTATGTGTCCACATGTGTTAGGTGCCTCTGACCTAACAGCTGTCACTAAGTACACCCAGTGCTCAAGAAACATCAAGGTAAGCTGCTGAACAGTCCACAAGGCAAAAGTCAGGAGCAGATACAGAAATTCATGTAGAGTGATTTCTGCCACTGGAACTAAACTGGCTGTGTATTCCTCTTCTCTAATCAGAAGCAGCTTCCCTTCCAGCTGTACCGGATACTCTGTTTATTCACTTTGTATTTTAGTAGCAAGTGTCCTTTAGTGAAAACTTCATTTCCCAGCATATCTTCAGGGATCCCCATTAGACTGGTAACAGATCATCACCAGCTGTTGGCCATTATTTCCACTATGTAACTGCCTGATCTAAGGGATGTGTCATCTTTCACCAGCAGAGGAACACCTTGAACGAACTCAGTCAGTCTCAAGAGGAGCTGGAAGAATTGCAGCCGGGTGTAGACAATCAATATTAAAACAGCCCAAGGGCTTCACTTCTAGGTGTAGTTTTTTATTTTTTGCAAGATGGGGAAGATAAGTTTTTCCCCACATTTTTGTTTTTAGGAATCTGAAACAGGTTTGAGAATAATAACAACAAAGAAAACCAATGCCATTATTTCTGAAAGATTTAACACCCCCCTCATTTATTGGTTTTCCACTTTAACCATATCAGAGTTCTTAAGTGATATATTTATTGCTTCCGTACACTTATGATTAGTGTAAATTCACAAAGCAAAAATATAATCATGTTGTAAACATAGAACATGAGCTGTTAAACTAGCAAAAGTCTGCTTGGAGGCATAGACATTAAGGGTAACGTTTGGAACGTGACTGCAGATTAAATAGATATTTCATATAACATCTAAATAACTGTACTTGAACCATTAATTCATATCCACTCACTTAAAGTGTATTCACTGAGTGTCCAGCAGTAAGTCTGTTTCAGGTATGGAAGATATTCTTTGCATAGAGAAAAATGGTGGAATATCTGCCTTTATGTTTTATGCAGCTTTATGTTTTAACTGTTGGAGACAGACAAGCTATCAAGTAAAATGTGTTCTATGCTGGTGGTCCTGTACACTTATTTTAAATAAAGTGAATTGTATTCCTGGACAGTCACCGGTATCCAAATTTTAGAGTTATTTGAGAAAAATTTCAAAGGTATTATTTAGGATAATTTTAGATGATGGTGACAGTATATTGATTTTTGGTCAAAGAATGGGAAGGAATAGAATTATTATTCCCTAGAATAATATTAATGTAGTATAAGGTATATACAGCATGTTGAGGAGATGTCCAAGGTACTGAGCTCATGGCAATTTCCATATGAGGCAGCCTTCAGAAGCTCCTTGTCAGTCAAACAGTGAGACTGCCTACGTTACTCAGCTTCATCCTCTTTCTGGGGTGGAAGCTTCTAGAAACATTACCCAAAACTTTATTTTTTAATTTATAAACTTACAAAAGCTCTTAATGAGCAATATTTTTTCTTTATATCTTGGTCATTGAAAATGGGATAATATATTATTCTCTAAAAAGTTCTGCTTTCTGAAATTAAATTTCAACTTAAAGTAAGAAGACATTCAGAGTGAAATAAATCTAGGTTCAAATTCTGACTATGTTGTTTCCTCTGCATAGTAAATATTTTATATTATGGTACATAATTTTGGAATCTTTAATTCACCTAAAGTGTTTGGCCTCATTTGATTATAACTATATAAGATTATAGGGCTTCCCTGGTGGCTCAGAGGATAGAGCCTCTGCCTGCAATGCAGGAGACCAGGGTTCGATCCCTGGCTTGGGAAGATCCCCTGGAGAAGGAAATGGCAACCCACTCCACTACTCTTGGCTAGAAAATGCCATGGATGAAGGAGCCTGGTAGGCTGCAGTCCAGGGGGTTGCAAAGAGTCAGACACAACTGAGTGACTTCACTTTCACTTTCACTTCATATAAGATTAACACAGTGAAACTTATAACAATTTTCCATCAAAAATCCAGAACTGTCACTTACAAAGTAGTACTATTGATAACTTTGTAGGCATTTTTTTCAGTCAAGTTCTATATTTCCAAATTAGCTCTGTTATTAAAAGTAAAAGCTCTTCTAGGGCAAGAGTATAACATAAAAAGAGCTTCAATACTATGACCAAAATGTCTAATTTCAACTCAAGAAAAGCACTGGCATTTCTCATTAGAAGTATTTTTCTTTTATGTTGTACAACTTTTCAGTGGTAGGACACACAAAAATATAGCTGAAACTTTTACTCAAGCTTATAACTCATGCAAAAAAAAATCTTGTTTGGAAAACCAATAAAATGTATTTCCTCTCCCATTTTTGTAATTTAGCTCTATTTGATTAGTTTGAAGATACATGTGGAATAAGAATAAATTTGGAAAAGCAGAACTTTAAATGTTTTTCTCTGTCTTTAAATAATAAAGCTTTAGGCAGTGTTACCAACAAGAACCAGGAAAACATTTGTTTTAGCACAGTTTGTGATATACAGGGGGTGACCACAGGAAAGTAGAGGAAGTGAATGTTCCCAAGGCAGAAATTTCACTTGCACTTAGAGAAGGAACCTGCTGTGAACTGTCTGCTGATGGGAGAGGAGAAAAGAGCTTGGAAAATCAAGCCCTACTTATTTAGTGTTTTGAACACCCCATTTCTTCAAAGTGAGGGGATTTCAATACAATAATAGTAGGTCAACACTGCTTTTACAGACTTTACATTTAAATAATTGAAACTCAAGAAAACATTTCTATAAATGACTTTTAACTCCCCCAATTTAAAATTCAACTTAATTTATTTTTATTAGCTGGAATCCTGGCTAGTTTCCACTTCCCGAGCCTTGGTTTTCTAAGTTTATTTTTAAGACTAATTATCCTCACCTACATAAACTTCCTGGTTTTCAGAATATTTAATTGGCCGGTCAATTGTCTCTGCTCTCCAGATGACAGTTACCTATCATGCATCTTCAAAGTGATCCAAAATTCAGACCAGATGACATCTACTCAAGGGTACAGGAGGAACTGAGACATTAAACTGTGGCAGTACTAGCCAACATGTGCAGCTCATCATTGCAAACAAGTGCTCAACCAACGGGGTTGTGTATTGTCATCGTGACAATACACTCTGTTGGGAGAGTTCCAGAAATGGCATAAGGAATTCTGCACAGAGCAGGTGGCAGAAGGACACCCGAGGTAGGTTACATGACTATGACCTACTCTGGAAGTTGAATAAATTATAGATTGGCATAACTTGGATATGCAGTAATTCTTGGCAAATAAAAAGATTATTTATATTTATGTTCTCATTATTTAGAAGTTGATCTGGAACTTCACAAAGAAATTGCATTTAAAGAGTAATTAACTGTCATACAAGATTTGCCTTTTTTAAATCACAAATTCAGAATTTCAGGATAATTTTTGCCTTTTCTATATAAAGGGAAATAATAGTAATTTTATAACTTAAAGGAAAGGATAAATTCTTCAGTATATGTCTTTCTGAAAATAAAATGATTGGTAGGAGATATTCCTATATCTTCAATCCGAATCATCTGAATAAAAGAAAATCTCACATCCCTTTACATTTCACAGGCTCAAGGAAATGTGAAATATTTGACATTTTCACCTTAGTGTTTTCACACATAAAAGAGACACCTTTCAAGGGTAAATAACAAATTTTCTTTTCCTGTTGAAAGCTCATTTGCAACTCAAAGGGCAAATAAGGCACAATGTTCTAGAGTTTTCTGAAATGCTATACAACTCACATGCAGTAATTCCTCATCTACCGACTATGTCTGCACATTGCCCCAAGTCACAGTCTCAGTTGTTGAACTGCTGAGAATTTAGAAATTATGCCTTCCAACCAGTCTACCAGGTAGGTGAAAATCAGAAAAGGTGTAAAACTCGTGCATTGACAGAGTTCAAGTCTTTCAGTTTTAGTTACACATTTAGTTGTCACTTAAGTTTTAAATGGCTAAAATTAGGCCCCTCCTTTCCATTGAAACTATACAAAGTTTTAATTGTGCAGCAGCTACTTCATTTGCTCTGGCAGCGACCCTTTGGAAATGAAAGCCGTGTTGACTTTTGCATACACACTTGTGCTAAGCAGTGCTAAGTCATTTCATTCATCTCTGACTCTTTGAGACACTATGGACTGTAGTCTGCTAAACTCCTCTGTCCATGGAATTCTCCAGACAAGAACACTGGAGTGGGCTGCCATGCCCTCCTCCAGGGGACCTTTCTGACCCAGGGATGTTATCCACGTCTCTTATGTCTCCTGCATTGGCAGGCCGGTTGGAAGTCCATATGCTAAGTCACTTCAGTCGTGTCCAATTCTGTGTGACCCCATAGACGGCAGCCCACCAGGCTCCCCTGTCCCTGGGATTCTCCAGGCATGAACACTGGAGTGGGTTGCCGTTTCCTTCTCCAATGCATGAGAGTGAAAAGTGAAAGTGAAGTGGCTCAGTCGAGTCCGACTCTTCGCGATCCCATGGACGGCAGCCCACCAGGCTCCTTCGAACATGGGATTTTCCAGGCAGGTGTACTGGAGTGGGGTGCCATTAAATTCAGAGACAAGATAGGGCTAAGATTTGTGGCCTATTCGATGTTGAAGCCAGAAAATGTGGTGCAAGAGCAAGATCCTGTGGGAGCAGAAAAGGCACTTAGGGCAGCAGTGAGACACGGCTAGAAAATTGTCAAAGGCCTTCAACATCCAAGAAGAGAATATGTTTGAAATATCAGTCAACAAGGAATTTGAAAAACTTGGTCAGTGCCGCGTTAGGGAAAGCATTCTGGCAGCGGTGGGTAGAACAGAACGCAAAGAGGGAGACAGATGGGAATTGCGGAACCTACGCACTGTCCACATTGGGCCCTAGTTCCTGACAGACGGGGTTTGGGACCCACGCCCAGAAAGCACGGGCTCCAACCTCCCATTTCTAACAGGACTTCCGTGCTGGTCACATCTGGTCCCACAGAGACGCCGGCAGCCGGCACTCGGTGCTGCTCCCGGAGCTCTGAGCTCCAGCTCCGCAGACGCTGGGCCTCAGCTCCCGCGGTTCTAGCCGCGGCCAGCAGGATCCTCTTCTCAGAGGTCTGAGCGCCAACGCTGTGAACCTCTCCCTCGTGTCCTTGCCCCTGAGACTCCCAATCTCTGCTTTTCCCTTAGCCCTAAAGGAGCTTCCTCTGCAAGCAGCACTTGTGGAGGACCCCAGTGTCCTGCTGCTGCCCTTTGAGGCTTTCAGAGAGTGTGTCAGCTGACCTAGATACTAAAACCCCCGCAGGAGCACCTAGCGTCATGTCCATGTTCCTGCTGAGCCGTGGCTGACAGAATGAAGGTGAGCAGGTGTGTAACCTCTGTAGACAACATGTCAGGAGCACTGGCGCATAAAAATTTGGTGCTGGTCAGGGAAGAGTAGTAGATGGATGTAATTAGACCATGTAGCTAAATATGAGATGTCCTGAAAATTAAGCTGGGAAAAACTAGGGTGGATTTTAGTTAACAATAGGTGTCTCCTTATGTACTAACAAACCTGACTTCTATAACATGCATCATCTATCCCAATAATTTCCTCAGGAACATACTGATCTAGACTAATTTTTAACATGTGATCATCTTCAAAAGGGTTTCCCTGGTAGCTCATGTGGTAAAGAATCTGCCTGCATTGCAGGAGACCTGGGTTTGATCCCTGGGTCAGGAAGATCCCCTGGAGAAGGGAACGGCAACCCACTCCAGTAGTCTTGCCTGGAGAATCCCATGGACAGAAGAGCCTGGTGGGCTACAGTCCATGGGGTTGCAAAGAATCAGACATAACTGGGAGACTTACAAACATAAAAATCTTTAAAATATGTGAAGACTCCTGAGCATCGCCATCAGGTTAAGTGGCCTCTAAGGCATCCAGGGAGACGTGTAGGGGTTGATGCATATGGTTCAGAAAATCATGAGAGCAGCCTGAACTAGAGATATGTGGTTTGGGATTCCTTGTGTACACAGATGCCAATTGAACTTCGGGGTGTTCCCGAGGTCACCCAGAAAGATGGCAGAGAGTGAGAGAACAGGAGCATATGGCAAGACATGAGAAGTTCCTGTGCTTTTTCAACAGAGTCCCTGTGCTTTAAGCAAGTCAGTCTGACATCTGACTCTCACATATCATTTACTGCTTCCTGGCTATATCCTGGGAATTAGCTGTCTGCTCTTCTCCGGAGATGCTGAGAGGAAAACACGGGATAGGAAACCAGGCTTGGGCTTCTGATCTGAAGTCCCGGGCTTGACCTGGGGTTGGCAAAAGCCAGCTTCTTCGTAGTCAGGATCTCTTTAACCTCTAGGGTTCTCTGCTTTCTCCCTTGCACCATGGATAATGGTGTTAATTACTGATAATGCACTCATCTCAGGGCTGCTGTGTGCATGAGTCACACAAAAAGCGGCTGGCGGTCAGCTGCTACATGGCAATTGCTGCTTGGTTGTCACTGTGGGGAAAAGAGGAAGAGCTCACAATCAAATGGGGCAGACGGAGGCATTGCGGGATGGATGATGATGCGGTGCACACAATGAAGCCCTGGAGAAGGTGTGAAATTCAGAGGCAGGGAAGGACTCTTACAGTCTTTAGCTGTTGAGGCTGAATCCTGAGGAGTATATGAGTATCTGTTGAATGGAAATGAAATAGTATATTATCTGGAATTTAATGTCAGAGGTTTAGCAAAAGAGTTTATTTTCTTCTCTTTGATGACCTCCTTCTAGTCTTGGTTCCAAAGTCAGCTGTTGCAGAGAAATTGCCTGAGCTTGCTGGCTTCCTTTGCACTTCCGTTTAGTCCTTTATTCTATTTGACTTGAACACACGTTAACTGTTTTGCTTTCATCGTTTTACTTTTGTGGATATAATTGAGAATCACTCTTATATTTTAGTTAGTGTCCCTATTTTGTCTTTTTAAATAGAAAGAAAACTGACTGGGATTAGTATTTAGTATTCTTTTGATGTCTATAATAGTGTTTGATACACAGTCAACCTTTCATAAATTTTTCCATTCTTTTTATCATATAAATAGCATGCAATGAAAAGATATATACAAAATAATCCTTAATTATGAATTCTTAATTATCTATCAACTTTTCTCTCCCCTAAATCATAAAGAAGGGTACAAGCTAGGTGGGAGAGACGTGAAGACCCCTGACAACCTGACAAGAACCGCCTCCAAAGCATGGCTGGAAGTGGCGTGTGAGTGCAGAGCACGGAGGAGACGTGCTAACATAAGGGGGTCAGGACAGCATCAGGGATGGCTCTTTCCAGAGGTTTTGCTGTGAAGGTAGCAGAGGAATATGATGATGCTTAAGGAGAAACAGAGGAGGGAAAAGGGAGCTGTTTATTGTTCAAATAGCAGGAGGATCCCAGAACGCGGTTGCGTATTCGTGGGGATGTGCCAGTAGGAAAGGGGAGCTCAGTGATGGAGGAGAAAGCCCTGAGGCTTCTGGCAAACACCTTTTCTCTCCTCTCTAAGACAGAAGACCACCAAACCATGCCAGCAGTTCTGTGAGTCTTCATTCTTCTGGTTTTTCATCAATCATTATCCCACAACTGATATACTCTATGCTGTTATAATGTTAGAATTTCTATACATAATTGTGTTCCTAAAGTAACTTGTCTACTTCTGCTTCATTGACTACACTAAAGCCTTTGACTGTGTGGATCACAACAAAATGTGGGAAATTCTGAAAGAGCTGGGAATACCAGATCACCTTACCTGCCTCCTGAGAACTCTGTATGCAGGTCAAGAAGCAACAGACCTGGACATGGAACAACGGACTGGTTCAAAACTGGGAAGGAGTATGACAAGGCTGTATATTGTCACCCTGCTTTTTTTACTTCTATGCAGAGTACATCATGTGAAATGCCGGGCTGGGTGAGTCACGAGCTATAATCAAGATTGCTAGGAGAAATACCAACAACCTCAGATATGCAGATGACACCACTCTAATGGCAGAAAGTGAAGAGGAACTAAAGAGCTTCTTGATGAAAGTGAAAGAGGAGAGTGAAAAAACTGGCTTAAAACTCAACATTCAAAAAACTAAGATCATTGCACCCAGTCCCATCACTTCATGGAAAATAGTTGGGAAAAAATGGAAACAGTAACAGACTTTATTTTCCTGGGCTCCCAAATCACTGTGGATGGTCACTGTAGGAATGAATTTAAAAGACGCTTGCTCCTGAATAGGAAAGCTATGATAAGTCTAGACAGATAAATCACTTTGTCAGCAAAGGTCCAGTTAGTCAGAGCTATGATTTTTGCAGTAGTTACATATGGATGTGAGAGATGGACTATAAAGAAGGCTGAAGACTGAAGAATTGATGCTTTTGAACTGTGGTGCTGGAGAAGACTGTTGAGAGTCCCTTGGACTGCAAGGAGATCAAACTAGTCCATCTTAAAGGAAATCAACCCTGAATATTCATTGGAAGGAATGATGCTGAAGCTCCAATACTTTAGCCACCGGATACAAAGAGCCGACTCACTGTAGAAGACCCTGATTCTGGGGAAGATTTAAGGCAAAAGGAGAATGGGGCCTCAGAGGATGAGATGGCAAGACAGCATCACAAATTCAATGGACATGAATTTGAGCAAAATCCAGGAGATAGTGGAGGACAGAGGAGCCTGGCGTGCTGCAGTCCATGGGGTCACAACTTAGCAACTGAACTACAACAGCAAAAACTGACCATGAAGTAAACCTGTAGTAGAATGCTGCTGCTGCTGCTGTTAAGTCGCTTCAGTCGTGTTCAACTCTGTGCGACCCCATAGACGGCAGCCCATCAGGCTCCACCGTCCCTGGGATTTTCCAGGCAAGAACACTGGAGTGGGTTGCCATTTCCTTCTCCAATGCATGAAAGTGAAAAGTGAAAGTGAAGTCGCTGAGTCATGTCAGACTCTTAGCGACACCATGGACTGCAGCCTACCAGGCTCCTCCGTCCATGGGATTTTCCAGGCAAGAGTACTGGAGTGGGTGCCATCGCCTTCTCCGGTAGTAGAATGCTACTCTGGTTTTATATTGGTGGCTGCATCTATCGCATCTCAATAAGTTTCTACTCAATGAAATCTCTCGGAAACATATAAAACATGACAGATCTTTCAGAATAGCTGGCTCAGGAAATTTAAATCTAGGGGACAATATTTTCAGTGATAACTCAGGCAGTGAAGGAGAGTTGTGTGATCCAGGAATCACTGGATGGGCTTTCATCTCATCACTCATGACATGAAATGGACATTGTACCCATTACTACCCAGCGTGGCATTATCTGTGGAAAGGGGCAAGTCCCTTGACTTTAGGGTAAGTTAAGACGTGCATTTATCTGCTCACCCATGGAAGGGCAGCCTGGGTGTCACGTCTCCCACTCGACTAAAAGTCAGTGTTGTGTCTGCAAATTTTTCTGTCTAGGCGACTCCAACTCTTTTATCACCTTACATAGCAAGAGACTGAGAACTCAATGGATACATCTGAGACACCAAACAGGATCTGCTTGACTCCTGAGAGAGGGAGGGGAATTTATTTGTCTGATCCCTTGACCTCCCTCTGTTCTGCTTTGGAAACTCTGATTGGTGCAGGGTGTTCTCCAAACCATACTCACCTTCGCCCCCGAATGTGCTTCACAAAAGACTGGTGCAAAGCAACTCTATTGAAAATGTTCTCACATGATCAGTGGTTTTAATTTGGAATCTGGTGCTGGTTTATAGAAGAGATGAGAAGGAAAATTTTCCTGTCCTGGGGATTTTGTATGTTTTTTCTGTCTCTTAGATTTTTCCCCTTAAAATGTGCTTGTGGAAAGCAGATGTTCAGGAAAGCTAAAAATCTTGGAAATATTAATCATTGCCTGGTAACTCAATACTTCAGGGTAGACACTATCTGCCATAGCAAAATAGATCTTTTTCTCCCCCCCTAAGCCTACCAAGGAATTGTAACTTTTGAACTGGTGCAAAATATATCCTCTGAACTTAGTCTACACTCAAATCCATTTATTGTTTGAAGAAATCATGCAATGCCAAACAGAGGGTTTTTTATCTTTCATAAATTGATTGCATATTTATTTTGCTGATAAGACATAGTCAGATAAAGCATCCAAAATTAAACCTTTGCCCTAAATATCACAAATGAATACAAAGACCTCCTTAAAAACTTACTGAGATCCCAACTTTGCCTCTAATGATATTGTCCAGTGTCCAGCATTTGGCAACATACAGGAAAAAGTAACTAACTGCTGTTTTGGTACAGCAACCTCAAATGCCTAGAATACCAACTATAACCCACTGTTGTGAGCCTCATTCAGGGAGCTGCACAGATTCAAAGTTTCTCACCTAAACTTGGGAGTGTTTGTTTAAATTATTCTTCTAGAAACAATACGTATGGAAACCACCTTTATTTTCTGGCATTTGTCTGTGTAAGGCATGTGATTCATTACACTGGTATTATATTAGAGAAATAAATTTGGAGCAAATATTTTGTTACAGCAGAGGCTGATATTCACAACTGGTTTCTGGAATACCAGGTAAATCATCAGTCACGGTATATTAACAAGTTTTTCTTATGTTTACTCTGAAGTAAAAAGAGGCCCTTTGTCTGGGGTGTCATTGATATTATAATGATATAGTGTTGCTGATAATTTATACTGGGGAAATATAGTATCTGCCTTTACATTCACCAGAGTAATAAATAAGCAAACTCCCAGCTTACATACAATCTTTCCTCAGTTTGTATCTTTCTGAAAATTGCTTCAGAAGTTAATTAGAACTGCATAAAGTATGGCCAGCATACCAACCCCTAAGAATAGCACACAGCTGGGAAATACTTTATCAAGAGCTGAATGTTAACTTCACTGGCTAGACTTGGCCATTGTGCTCCTGAGGCTGCAACTCAAGTCTTCTTTGAGTAACCCAGACTCCTCCCCTCGCCTCCACCATGTTTCCTCTGAAGTCTGTACATTGAGCATTGTGGCTGTACACAAGTGAATGTGTATTTGAGAGGTGTGTCTGTTTTTAATTTTAGCAGCATTGCATTGACTATTTGCATAATGCATAACAACCAACAAGACCTACAAGAACTTTTAGAAGTAACGCTCCAAAAAGATGTCCTTTTCATTATAGGGGACTGGAATACAAAAGTAGGAAGTCAAGAAACACCTGGAGTAACAGGCAAATTTGGCCTTGGAATGTGGAATGAAGCAGGGCAAAGACTAACAGAGTTTTGCCAGGAAAATGCACTGGTCAGAGCAAATACCCTCTTCAAACACAAGAGAAGACTCTACACATGGATATCACCAGATAGTCAACACTGAAATCAGATTGATTATATTCTTTGCAGCAAAGATGGAGAAGCTCTATATAGTCAACAAAAACAAGACCAGGAGCTGACTGTGGCTCAGATCATGAACTCCTTATTACCAAATTCAGACTTAAATTGAAGAAAGTAGGGAAAACCACTAGACCATTCAGGTATGACCTAAATCAAATCCCTTATGATTATACAGTGGAAGTGAGAAATAGATATAAGGGACTAGATCTGATAGATAGAGTGCCTGACATTAACTATGGATAGAGGTTCGTGACATTGTACAGGAGACAGGGATCAAGACCATCCCCATGGAAAAGAAATGCACAAAAGCAAAATGGCTGTCTGAGGAGGCCTTACAAATAGCTGTGAAAAGAAGAGAGGCAAAAAGCAAAGGAGAAAAGGAAAGATATAAGCATCTGAATGCAGAGTTCCAAAGAATAGCAAGAAGAGATAAGAAAGCCTTCTTCAGCAATCAATGCAAAGAAATAGAGGAAAAGAACAGAATGGGAAAGACTAGAGTTCTCTTCAAGAAAATTAGAGATATCAAGGGAACATTTCATGCAAAGATGGGCTTGATAAAGGACAGAAATGGTATGGACCTAACAGAAGCAGAAGATATTAAGAAGGGGTGGCAAGAACACACAAAAGAACTGTACAAAAAAGATCTTCACGACCCAGATAATCATGATGGTATGATCACTCACCTAGAGCCAGATATTCCTGGAATGTGAAATCAAGTGGGCCTTAGAAAGCATCACAATGAACAAAGCTAGTGGAGGTGATGGAATTCCAGTTGAGCTGTTTCAAATCCTGAAAGATGATTCTGTGAAAGTACTGCACTCAATATGCCAGCAAATTTGGAAAATTCAGCAGTGGCCACAGGACTGGAAAAGGTCGGTTTAGTTTTCATTCCAATCCCAAAGAAAGGCAATGCCAAAGAATGCTCAAACTACTGCCCAATTGCACTCATCTCACATGCTAGTAAAGTAATGCTCAAAATTCTCCAAGTTGGGCTTCAGCAATATATGAACCGTGAACTTCCAGATGTTCAGGCTGGTTTTAGAAAAGGCAGAGGAAGCAGAGACCAAATTGCCAACATCTGCTGGATCATCGAAAAAGCAAGAGAGTTCCAGAAATACATCCATTTTCTGCTTTATTGACTATGCTAAAGCCATTGACCATATGGTTCACAACAAACTGTGGAAAATTCTAAAAGAGATGGGAATACAGACCACCTGACCTGCCTCTTGAGAAACCTATATGCAGGTCAGGAAGCAACAGTTAGAACTGGACATGGAATAACAGACTGGTTCAAAATAGGAAAAGGAGTATGTCAAGGCTGTATATTGTCACCCTGCTTATTTAACTTATATGCAGGCTACCTCATGAGAAACGCTGGCTAGAAGAAGCATAAGCTGGAATCAAGATTGCCAGGAGAAATATCAATAACCTCAGATATGCATATGACACCACCCTTAAGGCAGAAAGTGAAGAGGAACTAAAAAGCCTCTTAATGAAAGTTAAAGTGGAGAGCGAAAAAGTTGGCTTAAAGCTCAACATTCAGAAAATGAAGATCGTGGCATCTGGTCCATCACTTCATGGGAAATAGATGGGGAAACAGTGGAAACAGTGTCAGACTTTATTTTTTGGGCTCCAAAATCACTGCAGATGGTGACTGCAGCCATGAATTTAAAAGACGCTTACTCCTTGGAAGGAAAGTTATGACCAACCTAGATAGCATATTCAAAAGCAGAGACTGCTTTGCCAACAAAGGTCCGTCTAAGGCTATGGTTTTTCCAGTGGTCATGTATGGATGTGAGAGTTGGACTGTGAAGAAAGCTGAGCACCAAAGAATTGATGATTTTGAACTGTGTTGTTGGAGAAGACTCTTGAGAGTCCCTTGGACTGCAAGGAGATCCAACCAGTCCATTCTGAAGGAGATCAGCTCTGGGATTTCTTTGGACGGAATGATGCTAAAGCTGAAACTCCAGTACTTTGGCCACCTCATGGAAAGAACTGACTCATTGGAAAAGACTTTGATGCTGGGAATGATTGGGGGCAGGAGGAGAAGGGGATGACAGAGGATGAGATGGCTGGATGGCATCGCTAACTCGATGGACGTGAGTCTGAGTGAACTCTGGGAGTTGGTGATGGACAGGGAGGCCTGGCGTGCCACGATTCATTGGGTCACAGAGTCAGACACGACTGAGCGACTGAACTGACTGACTGACTAACAACCAGCAGAGTGTCTCCTCCCAGAACGTGCTCAGTCCATGACCTACCACTTGATTTTACTTATTGGCAAAAGACTATTATCCTGTAGAGAATGTCCTTTTAGCCAAAATCATCCTATAGTGAATCATCAACACACAGTTTCAAGCTACACTACAATGGTCCTTTTGGATGCTTTCCTATGCCACAGAGAAATGAGGGCCATGTGTATTCCATGCTATAGGCTGTTGAGTATTTGAGGAGTGTGGGTGGCAGGGGATAGGAGGTACTGTAACCAGTGGAAAGAGGGCCAGAAAGAGTTACAGCAGCAAGAAAGGAGTGTCTTATATGGGTCTTATTCACAGAATAATCAATTTCAACCATTTTCCAAGCATCCACCTTTTGAGATATTCCTTAGATCAAAGCAAATACACACATATACAATTTTTTTTTTGCATAACATTTCTAACAGTTGCTGCTGCTCCTGCTAAGTCACTTCAGTTGTGTCCGACTCTGTGTGACCCCATAGATGGTAGCCCACCAGGCTCTGCCGTCCCTGGGATTCTCCAGGCAAGAACACTGGAGTGGGTTGCCATTTCCTTCTCCAGTGCATGAAAGTGAAAACTGAAAGTGAAGTCGCTCAGTCGTGCCTGACTCTTAGCGACCCCATGGACTGCAGCCTACCAGGCTCCTCCGTCCATGGGATTTTCCAGGCAAGAGTACTGGAGTGGGGTGCCATTGCCTTCTCTGTTGCTAGGTCTCTTGATATCTCAGGTTAAGAATTCCCGCTGGGACCAATGAGGTTTCAGAGCACAAAAATGTTGCCGCTCATTATATTAAACTGGCGGGAATCTCTAAGGAAGAATGAATTTGTATGAGTGTGTGCTCAGCTGTGTCTAACTGTTTTCAACCCCATGGACTGTAGCCCACCAGGCTCTTCTGTCCATGGGATTCTCCAGGCAAGAACACTAGAGTGGGTTGCCATTCCCTACTCCAGGGGATCTTTCTGACCTAGGATCTAACCCTCGTTTCCTGCAGCTCCTGCAGTGCAGTCCGATTCTTACCACTGAGCCACCTGGGAAGCTCTCCAAGAAAGAAAGGAGGATAGTAAGATAATAATGAGAGGAAGAAGCAAAAGGGTTCATGTAAAACAAACAAAAAAACCAATGGGATTGAAGCAAGAAGTGATGGCAAGATTTAGTGAGAAATAAAGCTGCGGAGCACTGTCTAGATGACTTATTATCTCATGGGATGTTAAACTGTTGGGAAATTTGTTCAGCAGATCCAGGGTGTTTTCAGAACTTGCTCTAAAAAATATGAGAGGTGTTGAGGGTTCTCAGCAAAACCTTGGAAGGCTCTCCAGGATGCTGGAGTTGCTGACATCAGAATCAGAAGTGCTGTGGTCTCTCTGGATAAGACAGAGTCTATTCAGTTTGTAAAGAGAGATGTTATATCACCTTAGCTTTGACATCTATTCAACGACTGAAAGTGGGGGACTGGAGTTCAGATCACAGGGAAGCCTTGTTTGACCACAGATGAAATCAAGTAGTTTCAAGTGTGCTTTGTTCACCGTAAAGGGACACACGGTGGGCAGAGCACGGGGCTCTCACTTGAATTGAGGGCAGGACATTATTTGAAGAGTGTACCTATGCCCCGATGCTGATTTGGTGACACCAGAATTAAGGCCTAGCTCTGAATTTACCGGCTCAGAGGTTAAAGCGTCTGCCTGCAATGCCGGAGACCTGGGTTGGATCCCTGGGTTGGGAAGATCCTCTGGAGAAGGAAATGGCAACCCACTCCAGTACTCTTGCCTGGAGAATCCCATGGACAGAGGAACTTGGTGGGCTACAGTCCACGGGGTTGCAAAGAGTCAGACATGACTGAGCAGCTTCACTTTCACTAACCTTGTGAATCTGAGTAACTTATCTTACATCTCTGGATTTCTTTTCCTTGTTGAAAAAGGGCCCTAGGAGGCCTAAATCATCTCTAAAATTCCTTCCAAATTTGGAAATCTTTGATTATTCCACAGAGTGAAAATCAACGGGAAGAAGAACCATAATGCTTCAACAATGGTTTACTTATTTTCAAAAAGTTTTCTCTTTTCTGTCTATTCTGGTATATGGATTAATACTTTTAAGTTGATTAATATCAGGGCTTTCCTGGTGGCTCAACTAGTAAAGAACCTGCGTGCAATGCAGGAGACCCTTGTTGGATCCCTGGGTTGGGAAGATCCCCTGGAGACGGGATAGGCTACCCACTCCAATATTCTTGGGCTTCCCTGGTGGCTCAGCTGGTAAAGAATCCACCTGAAATGCCAGAGACCGGGGTTCAATCCCGGGGTTGGGAAGATCCCCTGA
Organism: Ovis aries; assembly: GCF_016772045.2. NCBI lineage: Eukaryota > Metazoa > Chordata > Mammalia > Artiodactyla > Bovidae > Ovis > Ovis aries. Next base: position 5,155,827 of record NC_056059.1, read on the forward strand.
AGAAGGGAAGAGCTAGCCACTCTAGTATTCTGGCCTGGGTAATTCCACTGTATAGTCCACAGGGTCACAAAGAGTCAGACATGACTGAGCGACCAATTTCATGAAATACAAGAAGCACAATTTCCCTAGGGAAATGTTGACAATTATATTTTTCTACCAGCAGCTGGAAACAAGCAATTTTAGCTAACTTTTAAAAAAGCAAACACTGCATGTATTTACTCTATTTGCTCTGTGGAAACTTTACCCCTGCCAGCTTCAGCCACAGAACATTCTATAAGAAGCAGTTGTGGTTTCCAGATGAGGGTAAGTGAATGGTGTTTTCTGAGGCTGCTTCAGGGAGCATCTGAGATATCTTGGCATGGTGAATCTGTCATGAATTCTCTGAGCCTGGCTGGCTGTCTCCTACCACAATTATTGCCTTCTTATTTTGGCAGACATGGACAACTGGGAAATTGTGTGGGATGAAAGAACTGGTTCCAATGGTCCTGGCAATGCCTCAAATCTCCTGTTGGGTAGATTCTTGCAGAATGAGGCTAAAAGTGCCACTTAAGAGGATCTGACTCTAACCTCTGCGGTAAGTAAACACCCAATCCTCATATTAATCAATGAACCTGCATAGGTAGGACATTGCTCAGGTCATACTTTGCAAGTCTGTCAGTCCACGTGTCTTGAATAAAATGTTGTAGATAATTGTCCTGTAATATTTTAAATAGGAAGGGGTTATTTGCCTGATTACTAAAAAGCTATTTTTAATGGAGCATAGAATTCACTTTAATTCACTTGGTGGTTAAAATGTGAGACAAACACTCTAAGCCATATGAATTCAGACTAAAACAAGAAATGTGAGTCCATTTTATTCTCTACTGGATAGATGCCATTTAGAGTGGTGCCCAACGTGGCTTTTCTGGGTCTCTAAGCACAGAACTGGTTAACAATATCTGTTACTCAATATGCATAGTAATTATTAACTATACTCAGATTGAAAAAAGTATTTGTTCTCCAATGTAAAAGGCCTATAGAGTTATTTTTTAAAGGAAATACACATATTCCTAAAATTGTTAGTTCCAGTTGTCGTATATAAAATGTGTCAATAATAAATAAACAGAATGACATTTGGAAGACAACAGGGTGAGCACAGCTTAATATATTAGACAGATCAGTGGATTTGGGATTTTGTGAAAGTGTTAGTCGCTCAGTCATGTCTGACTTTTTGTGACCCCATGGATTGTAGCCCACCAGGTCCATGGAATTCAGGCAAGATATTGGAGGGGGTTGCCATTCCATTCTCCAGGGGATATTCCAGACCCAGGGATGGAACCCAGGTCTCCTGTACTGCTGGAAGATTCTTTACCTTCTGAGCCACCATGGGAGCCCAATATACTAGAAAGATCACTGGATTTTATGTTAGAATCCTTGTATTCTGGCCTCACCTTTATGACCCATTATGTGTGTGATTTTACTTTAAAGGGACTCATTTTAAAATATAAATATATATCGTATATTTAATAATACCCTAAAATACTTTTAAAATACATCTGAAAATGGACAGCCTACTATGGTGGGCAAAATTATAACGTGCTGCATATAATTTCCACTCCCTGGCACATAGACCCCATATAATCCCTTCCTCTTGAGTCTTGGGGGCACCTCTGAATATGACGGAATGCTACTCTTATAATTATTGATATTTTATGTTCTATATAAAAGATGAAGGGATTGTAATGATGTAATGATGTATTGATGGGGAGAAAGGATTATGCAAATCCTAGGTGCAGACTGTGTTTTCTTTCTTTATCTAGATACTGATTACTCAGCTGTACAGTTTACTAAAATTCATAGAACTACACAGCATGTACTTTCTATATGTTTATTGTGTTTCAGTGAAACATTAAAGCACTTAAATGCACATTAAAAAACTGTTTCTCTTAAGATTTAAAAATTAAAATTATGTAAAAAAGTATTTAAATTTTAAAAATGTAAATTAAAAATTATTTAAAGAAAGCTTACATAAACTTGTTTTAAATTTTTATTTAAATTTTATTAAATATTTAAAAAATCATTTTAGAGTTAAACTAGATGAAAGAATTGAAAGAATTGTATACTCCATGTATTTTGCATCTAGTTCCAGATTTATTTAAATTAAAGAGTAAAATGATTTGTGGAGTATTGCAAACTATTATTCAGTCACCATCTGCAACTGATATGAGTTCTCTGCTAATTGATGAGTCGTTGCAAAGCCACACTGAAACACAAAATTTAAGGACAGATGCTCGACACTACTGCAAAATGATACACTATTCAAAAATTGTGTAATGAATTCTTAGACTTTAAAGACTGTTATAAGAAACAGTACATAATGATAAAGTGATCAATCCAAAAAGGAGATATAGCAATTATAATTATAATTGGACTCATAGGAGTATGCCAATATATAAGACAAATGCTAACAGCCATAAAAGGTAAAATTAACAGTAATGCAGAAATAGTGGGGGCCTTTGAAACCCTACTTTCACCAATGGACAGAGCATCCAGAGAGAAAATCAATAAGGAAATACAGGACTTAAATGGCACAGTAGACTCCCATACTTTAGCTACCTGATATGAAGAGCTGACTCACTGAAAAAGACCCTGATACTGGGAAAGACTGAGGGCAGGAGAAGGGGGTGGCAGAGGACAAGATGGTTGGATGGCATCCCCAACTCAATGGTCATGAGTTTGAGCAAACTCCAGGAGATGGTGAAGGGCAGGAAGCCTGCTGTGCTGCAGCCCATGGGGTCAGAGTTGGATACAACTGAGTGACTGAACAACAACAAAAAGACCAGATGCCCTTAACTGATGTTTGTGGAGCAGTCCATCCAAAAGCAGCAGAATACACGTTCTTCTCAAGACTGTACGTAACATTCTCCTGGGTTGATCACATGCTAGGCCATACATTGAGATTCAGTAAATTTAAGAAGATTGAAAAACCTTTAGCCTGACTCATCAAGAAAAAGAGGGAAATAGCTCAAATCAGGAAAATTAGAAATGAAAAAGGAGAAGTTACAATGGACACCACAAAAATACAAAGGATTGTAGGAGATTACTACAATGAACTACATGCCAATAAAATGGACAACCTAGAAGAAACATACAAATTCCTAGAAAGGTACAATCTCCAAAGGCTGAACCAAGAACAAACAGAAAATATGAAGAGACCAATCATAAGTAAGGAAAATTTGAAATTATGATTTAAAAACTCTCAGTAAACAAAAGTCCAGGACCAGATGACTTCATAGGTGAATTTTTTCATACATTTAGAGAAGAGTGAACACCTATCGTTCTGAAACTATTCCACATAATTTGAGAGGAACCCTTCTAAACTCATTATATGAGGCTACCATCACCCTAATACCAAACCAGACATATATTAAAAAAGGAAATATGAACAAGGAGTAATATTTACAGAATGGGAAAAATAACACAAAAATGAAACAACTGATAAAGGATTAATTTTCAAAATATACAAGCAGCTCATTCAACTCAATATCAGAAAAAATAAATAACCCGATTAAAAAAAATGGGCAAAAGACCTAAACAGGCATTTTTCCAAAGAAGACATACAGATGGTCAACAAACACATGAAAAGATGCTCAACACTGCTCATCATTAAAGAAATGCAAATCAAAACTAGAATGACATATCACCTCACACTGGTCAGAATGGCCATCATCAAAAAATCTTTAAACAATAAATGCTGGAGAGGGTGTGAATAAAAGGGAAATCAAAACTGAAAAAGACACATGTACCCCAATGTTTATTGCTACTCTATTACAATAGCTAGGACATGGAAGCAACCTAGATATTCATTGACAGATGAATGGATAAAGAAGCTGTGGTACATATATACAATGGAATATTACTCAGCCATAAAAAGGAACACATATGAGTCAGTCCTAATAAGATGGGCGAACCTAGAGCTTATTATACAGAGGGAAGTCAGAAAGAGAAAAACAGTTATTGTACACTAATGCATATATGTTTGGAATCTAGAAAAATCATAATGATGAACCTATTATCAGAGCAGCAGTAGAGACATAGAATGGAGAACAGACTTATGGACATGGCTAGGATGGGGAAAGGAGGAGAGGGTGAGAGGTATGGGGAGAGTAACATAAAAACATGCATTGCCATGTGTAAAATAGCCAATGGGAATTTTCTGTATGACTCAAGGAACTCAAACAGGGGCTCAATAACAACATAGAGGGGTGGAATGGGGAGGGAGGTGGGAGGGGTATTCAAGTGAGAGAAGCCATGGGTAAACCTATGGCTAATTCAGTGTGATGTTTGGTAGACACCAATGCAATACTGTGAAGCAATTATCCTTCAGTTAAAAATAAATAGGGCTTTCCTGGTGGCTCAGATGGTAAGGAAGCAGCCTGCAATGCAGGAGACCCAAGTTCAATCCCTCAGTTGAGACAATCTCCTGGAGAAGGGAATGGCAACCCGCTCCATTATTCTTTCCTGGAGAATTCCATGGACAGAGGAGTCTGGAGGGCTGCAGTCCATGGGATCACAAAGAGTTGACACGATGAGCATCAAACACACACACACAAATAAATAAAATCACACAAAAAAGAAAATTACAGGCCAATATTACTCACAAGCATAGATTCAAAAATCCTCACATACTAACAAATACTAACAAACCAAATTCAACAATACATTAAAAGGATCATACACCATGATCAAGCAGGATTTAACTTAGGATTCAAGGATTTTTTAATAACCACAAATCAATCAGTGTGATACAACAGATCAACAAATTGAAGGAAAAAATCATGTGATCATCTCGTTAGATGCAGGAAAAAGATTTTGACAAAATTAAACACCATTTATGACAAAATCTCTCCAGAAAGTGGGCATAGAGGGAATATATCTGAACATAATAAAGGCTATACATGCTAAGCCATCAGCTAACATCATACTCAATGGTGAAAAGCTGAGCTGAAAGCATTTCCTCTAAGAAAAGGAACAAGATGAGGATGTCTACTCTCACCACTTTTACTCAATGTAGTTTTGGAAGTCCTAGCCATGGCCATCAGAGAAAATGCAATGAAAGGAATCCAAACTGGAAAAGAAGTAAATCTGCCACTGTTTGCTGATGGTACAGTACTGTACATAGAAAATCCTAAAGATGCTCCAGGAAAACTACCACAGTTCATCAATGAATTCAGTAAAGTTGCATGATATAAAATTAATACACAGAAATCTGTTGCATTTCTCTATACTAACAACAAGAGAGCAGAAGGGGAAATTAAATAATCCCAGTTACCATCACGTTAAAAAGAATAAAATACTTGCACATAAACAGACCTGAGGGAGCAAAACACTTGAAAACTATGACACATTGAAGAAAGAAATTGAAGAGGACACAAAAAGATGGAGAGATATACTGTCTTCTTGGATTGGAAGAATCAATACTGCCAAAATGACTATGCTACCCAAGGCAATCTACAAATTCAGTGCAATCCCTATAAAATTACCAATAGCATTTTTCTCAAAACGATAAAAAAAAATCTTAAAATTTTTGGTGACACAAAAGAACCCATAGCTAAAGCATTCTCAGAAAGAAAAAACAGAGCTCAAGGTATCATTCTCCCAGGCTTCAGATTACACCACAAAGATATTGTCATTAAAACAGTATGGTCATGGCAAAAAATAAATAAGTAAGTAAACAAAAATATAGGTCAGTGGAACAGAATAGAAAGCCCAGGAAGAAAATTCACAGACTTGTGGTTAATTAGTCTATGACAAAGGAAGCAAGACTATATAACAGAGAAAAGAGAGCTTTTTCAATAAATGGTGCTAGTAAACTGGACTTGTATATGTAAAGAAATGAAATTAGAACATTCTTTAAAAGCATACACAAAAATAATTCAAAATGGATTACAGGTCTAAGTGCAAGCTTGGGTAATAAAACTCTCAGAGGAAAACAAGCAGAACACTCTCTGACATAAATCGTACCAATAATCTTTTTTGATGGGTCTCTACAATAATGGAAATAAAACCAAAAATAAACAAATGGGATCTAATTAAACCCAAATCTCTTGCATAGCAAGAGAAATCATAAACAAAACAAAACAAAAAAACAACACTTAGAATGATAAAAATATTTTCAAGTGATGTGACCAGCAAGGGATTAATCTCTAAGATATACAAACAGCTTATGCAGCTCAATATCAATAATAAAACAAAACAAAAAGCAATAAAAATGGGCAGAAGACCTAAACAGACATTTCTCCAAGAAGATATACAGATGGCCAAGAAGCACATGAAAAGATGTTCAACACTGCTAATTAACAGAAAAATACAAAACAAAACTACAACAACATATCACACCAGTCAGAATGGCCATAATCAGAAAGTCTAAAAATAATAAATGCTGATGTGGAGAAAAAGGAGACTTCCTACACTCTTTGGTGGGAATATAAGTTGGTATAGCCACTATGCAGAAAAGTATGGAGGTGCCTTATGAAACTAAAAACAGAGCTACCATGTGATCCAGCAATCCCACTTCTGGACATATATCCAAAGAAATCCATGGTTTGAACATGCAGCCCGCTGTTCACTGCTGCAACTCTTCACAATAGCCAAGATGTGGAAGCAACCTAAATGTCCATTGACAGATGGCTGGATAAAGAAGATATGGCGCATGCATACAATGCAATATTACCTAGCCTTTAGAAAGAATGAAGCAATGCCATACGCAGCAACATGGATGGACCTGGAGATTATCACACTACAAGTGAAAAAAATCAGAGAAAGACAAATATCATATCATATGGCTTGCATGTGAAGTCTAAAAAAATGATACAAATGAACTTATTTACAAAACAGAAGCAGACCCATTGATTTAGAGTATGGACTTATAGTTTCCAGGGTGGAGGGGTGGGTTGCGGGGGGATAGACTAGGAGTTTGGGATTGACATATACACCCTGCTATTTTAAAATAGATAACCAACAAGGACCAACTGTATAGCACAGAAGACTCTGCTCAGTACTCAGTAAGAACCTAAATGGGCAAAGAGTTTGAAAAAGAATAGATACATATATAACTATATCGCCTTGCTGCACACCTGAAACTAACAGAGCATTGTAACTCAGCTATACTCCAAAGTAAAGTAAAAGTTTAAAAAAGAATCAACTGTGTTTGCATCATATATAAGAAAGAATTTTCAAATCAATTAGCCTTTCTCTTACCTAAGCACTCCCTTCACCCACGTCCTCTGCAACCCCACAAAACATTACCCTATTTCTGATATCAGCAAATGCACAACCTATAAATCTTGGCATTTAAATGCAGTCACCCTTTGTTAAAAGGACAAGTGGACTAAGATATGAGAAATAATTCACTGGCATCTGAACAAGAGATGATATGTGGAGTTCCAAGACACATCTTGTTGGCACTGGAGCTGGATCCCACGTGCAGAGTTGTCCTCGTGTTCTTTAGTGAATGTATTCTATTTGTTCTTTTATTTTGTTTGAAATATGTGGGTTTTCTAAAGTATACAGCCCAAAGTGGAACCTTTTTGTCTGTGTCTAGGGGCAGGGCTGAGGGCCAACACTAAGGATTTTTTTTTAATGCAGCATTTTGAAGAGGAAAGATTCATGATGTCACTCAATGCTCTAATAGAAGAGAAATGTGATTTACTGTATGAAATATTTATGTACTGGAAAATTATTGTTCAGCACCATCAAGTATATGCTTTGTATTTAACAGCAAAGTTATTTGTTTTTTTTCCTCACCTACACTGCATTTTCTCATTTATTTTCAAGTTGATATTTTTCTTAGTGACTGTTCCTGCTTATTAATATTCATCAAAATAAAACATTTTTTTCTTTCAATATTTTTCTCTTTCATCATTCACATTGTAGCCATATATTTCCTAACATGACTTTTTAAGAAAAATGCTTCCTAATATCAAATATTGCTCCGGCTTCCTGATAGTGAATATTGCCCATATCACTCACACTCACAGCTGGCTCCTTTTTAAGGCATTTCATATTTTTCCTTCTTATTATGATTAATAAATATGATACTATGAGAGAGGTTATTATAATTATTAAATGAAAAAACATCCATGATTTTATCAATTGCTGAATTCTAATTGTAACATTAAGTTCAGTTGGACAATTATATAGCTGGAAACCGCAATTCAGCAGGTGCTCTGAAAAGATTGTCCCTGGCATTACTACTGCAGTATAACAGAACATTTCTCAATAGATTGTGGATGTGCCTTGTCTATTATATAAAAAGAATATAATTGTTAATCTAATAAATTTGATAACAAAATTCATAAGATGATGGTAGTGTTTTTGATATAAATGGATTTAGTGTTCTATTGTAGATGTTTTTCTTAGGAGGAAAAATATTCAGAAAAGTTACTTGTTTTTCAAGAATTTCATGGTAAAGTAGAATTATATAATGTTTATTATTTTGAAGAGGATATTGCTTCTTTTAGAGGGAAAAGATTATATCACTAACTAGAAATTGTACATATATATGAGTGAAATGAACCTGATTATTTTTCCCTGCTTAATCTCTTATGATATGGAATCTCTTATTATAAGCTTCAAAATTTATGGTAAATTAATTTTTATAAATTTTTATTTCTTGTTTTTATTTATTTCTTCATTATGAAGATATAATAGAAGCCGACTTACTTTCCCATGTGAAACCAGCTTTTCAGAAATGTCTACTATAAGAACATTGTTTGGACTTTGGATAACAGGCAGCTCACAGAGTCTTCTTCAGCAGAAGAGAAACAAATGATACCAGCATTATAATTGTCTCCAGCTTACTGCCTGGAGAGTTTCTAGGCCATAGAGAAGAGATTGGGAGGGGGAGATCAAACAGAGCCCAGTGATCGCTATGCTTTCAGGAAACAGAGTTGGATTTTGGAGGCTAAGTCAGACTTGCTGTTTAGTCACTAAGTCATATCCGACTCTTCTGTGATCCCATGAACTGTAGCCCACCAGGCCTCTGGACATGGAGGGCCAAACAACGGGAAGAAAGGAGTTAAACAGAAAGAACATTACAAATTTCCAGAGGGGTCTCTCAAGCCTTCAGCCAAGCACCAACAAGCACATATGCAGGAGGAAATTACCTGAGACACGAAGAGATTCACATTAAAGAAGAGGCAGAATAATCCCCAGAGTTCTGATGGCCGCCAGCTCAGAAGATTTCGTTAGTAAATTCTATCAAATACTGGAGGAAAAGGTAATACCAATTCCATATAAACTTCCAAGAGACAGCAGGGGAGGAAGCACATCCCAAACATCCTGCATCCCAAATAAGGCAGACACCAAAAGCAGAAAAAAAATTACAAGAAAATTAAAGACTAATATTCCTCACTAAAAGGACATAATAATCCTTGATCAAACAGTAGAAAATATAGCAATGTTAAAGCAAGATAACAGATCATGTTCCAGTGGGTTTATCTCAGGAAAGCAAACTTGTTTCATTTTAAAATCAGTCAATATAATTAACAAATTATCTCTTTAGGTGAAGAAAAAATATTTGACATAATTCAATATCCATTAACTCCTGCATCTTATTCTGTGATACACACTTTCACTTTGTTTCATTACTGATGATGATGATCACTTTGGTCCAGTTTTTCTCAAGCAAAGATTCTATGAGAGAATTAACCCCTAATATGCTAAGACTGGGCTTGGCGAGTTTTTTCTTTAAATGACCAGACAGTAGTAACTTAGGCAATTGTAATATGAAAGAGCTATAGACAACGTGCAAACAACTCTGTTTGCACTTCAGTGAAGTAAGTGAAAGTAAAAGTTGCTGAGTCGTGTCCAACTCTTTGTGACCCCATGGACCGTATCAGTCAGTTCAGTTCAGTCACTCAGTTGCGTCTGACTCTGCAACCCCATGAATTGTAGCACGCCAGGCCTCCCTGTCCATCACCAACTTCCGGAGTTCATTCACACTCATGTCCATCAAGTCGGTGATGCCATCCAGCCATCTCATCCTCTGTCGTCCCCTTCTCCTCCTGCCCCCAATCCCTCCCAGCATCAGGGTCTTTTCCAATGAGTCAACTTTTCGCATGAGGTATCCAAAGTATTGGAGTTTCAGCTTTAGTATCAGTCCTTCCAATGAACACCAAGGACTGATCTCCTTCAGAATGGACTGGTTGGATCTCCTTGCAGCCCAAGGGACTCTCAAGAGCCTTCTCCAACACCACAGTTCAAAAGCATCAATTCTTCGGTGCTCAGCTTTCTTCACAGTCCAGCTCTCACATCCATACATGACCACTGGAAAAACCATAGCCTTGGCTAGATGGACCTTTGTTGGCAAAGTAATGTCTCTGCTTCTTAATATGCTGTCTAGGTTGGTCATAACTTTCCTTCCAAGGGGCAAGCGTCTTTTAATTTCATGGCTGCAATCACCATCTGCAGTGATTTTGGAGCCCAATAAAATAAAGTCTGACACTGTATAGCCCCTGGAATTCTCTAGGCCAGAATACTGGAGTGGGTTGCTTTTCCCTTCTCCAGGGGATCTTCCCAACCCAGGGACTGAACCCAGGTCTCCCACACTGCAGGCGGATTCTTTGCCAGCTGAGCCACCAGGGAAGCCCAAGGGAGGCATTTCAGTAAAATTCTATTAATGGACAATGAGATTTGAATTTCATACAATTTTCACATATCACAAAGTCATATCCTTGTTTTTCTTTCTTTTTTCTTTGTCTTTTTCAACCATTTAAAAATGTAAGAAGTCATTTTAAGTTCATGATAAATACCAAAAAAATGATAGCTGCCTGGGTTTGTCTTGTACACTGTACTTTGTTAAGTCCTGCTCTAAACATTCGTTATATGTAGTGAACTCACTTATTTCTTATGCATTTAAGAATGTACCATTCTTGGAAGAACTGAGAACATAATCACTCAAATGTGGGTTCTTTGACTCAAGTGTGGTATCCTAACTGAGAAAGGCTAGGCAGTGTCACCCAGTCTCTCTGCTATAAAGTTACTGCTTTACAAAGTATATTTTGTTGGGAGAGGTACTTTGAGCTATGTAAATATCTTTACATTAAAAAATTTCCATTTATTCATGTGTTTGTTTACACGTGTAAGGACTCCAGATTTCCGATTTTATTCAATGAGTTATACACTGTTATCATTTATTTAGATGCTTACATTTTTCCTCATTTGGCCAGTGGGAGCCCATTGCTGCTGGCTTCGGTTTCTTCTGGACATGTCCCTATCATTGTTTCCTGGAGAAGGGAAAGGCTAGCCACTCCAGTATTCTTGCCTGGAGAATCTCCATGGACAGAGAGTCTGGAGGACTTCAGTCCATGGGGTTGCAAAGAGTCGGACACGGCTGAGTGACTAAGCATTATCGTTCTTTGAGCATTTCCTTTCTGGAAACCAGATCTCTAGGCTCATCTTATTTCAGTTTGTTACTCCAGCCTTGAAATTAGCCATTTCTCACCCCCAAAATTTGAGTTCCTTTTACTGGACAGTGGGATGTAGAATTCAATATCTAAGAACTAAATGCGTTCATTATTACTGGGGTGTTGTTGTACCCAGGCCCCATCAGTGGACAGGCATATAAGCATGCTCACACATACCTGTATTTACACTGAGTTCACTATTTACTTACTGAAAGCTGCGGGATTACACCGTGTTTAATGCTACATGGTTTGTGCTAGTTTTCCTCTTTTGACATCCGACTTGTCAGACAATGAGGAACTTGGCTACCTTTAACGATTTCCCTCATCTGTCACCAGTCTCTCTCATCTGGCACCTCCAGTTCCCCCCAGATAGATGCCCTTCCCACACTGCTGTCTCCCCAGGCCAGGATGCTCCTCTGCACGCATGCCCTTTCCACCCTTCTCGGGCTCTACAACTCCGTGTTGGTCACAGGACACCCCCTCCCCTTTGTTGCAGTCCAACACCCTGTTTGGGGCTCTTCCCTGGTGGCTAAGAGGTTAAAGTGTCTGCCTCTAATGCGGGAGACCTAGGTTCGATCCCTGGGTCAGGACGATCCCCTGGAGAAGGACATGGCCACCCACTCAAGTATTCTTGCCGGGAGAATCGCACGGACGGAGGAGCCTGGTGGGCTACAGTCCATGGGGTCACAAAGAGTCAGACACGACTGAGCGACTTACCTTTATGTATGTCTACTCTCCTCAAATGGCCGAGGCTCTGTCTCGCCTGTGGGCCTGTGCCCTGGGGCAGGAAGCTCTTTTGACAGCTCAGCCACCCGCTTCTATGCAGACTTCCTCTTTCCTCTGCCTGGGCTCTGCTCCTGGGTCTGCTCTGTCCACATGCACAGTACCTGACGCCCTAGTCTCCATCAGATGCCCTCCCCCAAGTTCTACTCTCTGCGAGGCTCTGACATCCCAAGCCAGGCCACTCCCTGCCCGGAGCCGGCTTTCCTCCACGGCTCTGACAGCCCGCACTGGGTCACCTCTCGTGGAGGTGCCCTCTACAACCAGCTCAGGCTCTGAACCTCCAAGCCAGTCTTCATCGTCCCCTAGACATGACACCTCGCTTGGGCCCTGTGAGCTGATGCCGGAACAGCCCCATGTGTGGGAAGCCTCCAATACTGCATGGCATGCCCTTGGACGTGGATGCCTCCTTACACCTCTTGGTTCCAACACCAGGTGCCAGCCTGCTCCCACACCTCAAAGCCTGCTTCACCCTCCTGGGGACCTAACTTCCCTCGTGCTACCACTCCTATGGAAGTGGGCCCTTCACCCTGCTTGGCTTCTAACCCTCTGCATGCCTCTTGTCTCTGGGACCACCATGCTGACCCTACTGAGGCTTCAGCACCCTGTTCTGAGCCGCTGCAGCACTCACACATGCTGGCACGGTGACCGATGGTGGTAGGGAGAATTAGTGCTCCCCAATATGTGCGCATCCTAATCTCTGTAATTGGTTAACATGTTAGGGAACCTGAGCAAAGGGAATTAAGTTTGCTAAACAGGGTCTTGATATGAGGATATTATTGCGGATTATCCAAGTGGACCCAACCTAATCACAAAGGTCCTTATAAGCAGAGGAAGGGCGAAGAGGGGGATCTAAAGAGACGGCAGCACAAAAAACAGTCAGTCCAACATGGCTGGGTTCGAAGACGGAAGGGGACCATTAGCAAGGATGGGCAGCCACTAGGAGCTGGAAATGGTCAAGAAATGGATTTTCCATGAGAATGTGGTCGTGTTGACAACTTGATTTTGGAAAGTGAGACACATCCTGGACTTCTGAGTTCCAGGAGCTGTAATAAATGTATGTTGTTTTGAGCCAATGTGTTTGTGGTAGTTTCTTATAGTGGTGATAGAAGCTAATGCATGCTCGGCCTCACCTACTAACGGCATTAGGGTTGAATCGTATTTTTAATATGTATGCCCTTCCCCGTGAAAATAGAACTGAAGGAACTTAGAAAGTACAAGCACGGCTCTTAATGATGGGAATTTTAGTGTTTGCACTTGGCCTGGTAAATTATGTACTTTGCCTATTATGTGGGTTTTGCCTGTTACATGCATTTGCATTTCCAGCGCTTGGAAGAGAATATGGTGCACATTACGTTCTTAAATCTGCTAAAGGGGGAAAAAAACCTACAGTTTTGCAAAGCACATGTATGGCCACCCCGTGGCTTTTCCATTAAAAGACTATTGAAAGGCAATTTAATTCAGTTTAGCCTAAGTTGAGCATCGTAATAGTTGTAATAAAGAAAGTCATAAGGATATTCATTGTCTCTGCATAATCTCAATGGCTCTCTCTAGAATTTTAGAGAGAAAATTTAAGTTTAGCAATTTCCTTTCAAGTTTTCTTCTGGGGGAAGGTTCACTGTACCCTAAAACATGCATCCATATTTTTGCAAAATGTATTTTGATAGGGAATTTATTAACATGTTAGGGAACATGACAGAAGGGAATTGTTTGCTAAGCAGGGGACCTTGATATGAAGAGATTATCATGGATTATCCAAGTGGGTCCAGTCTAATCACAGAGGTCCTTTTCAGCAGATGAATGGAGAAGAAGCATATACACAATATTGCTGAATATGTAAATTTGCTTTTTTTTCAACTGAGGTGCAAAGTTAAATTGGGAAAATTTTTATAATGTTAACATTACTTTTTAAGAAAAGCAGCCTAAAAAATTAAAAAAAAAAAGAAAAGTGGCCTACTACAATGCTGGAGGTGATGAGAGATAACAGAATCCTACTTTAATGAATAATACAATAGCCATTTTATAACAAGACTATTTCTGTATCCAAAATGCCTATAATATTGTTGATATGGGAATTGCATATTCTGTTTGAAAGAGAAATTAAATATAAACAGATATATTTTTATCCCAATTAGTTTTGAAGCAAGTTCATGGAAATGGAGAACTTAAAGCACCCTTTATTTGTACGCGATATTAATAAGTGTAAGGAGACCATCAGATTATCTAATTGGGACTTTGTAGTTTCCTACTAGGCATTGAAGACATTGTCTTAGGCATACAGCCTGAGATGCCTGAATGCCATGAGGCCTGATCTTAATGGGTAATTTGTGTTGAGCTATTCAGGAAACCAAATTCAGAAACTCTGTTTTCTAATGAAACATAATGTTAATTTACAATGAGAAAGATACTTATCAAACATGGATCTAAATTACTATGTTCACTTTTCTTCGAGAAATTATCCAAAAATCAGATGGTGATTCAATTCATGTAGAATCAGAATAGAGAATGTAGGATGACTGTTAAGAACATTTGGCCAGCTGTGAATATTGCAGGGAGCCATTCTTCTCAGTTACAGAGAAAGATCTGCCAAGGGCGCTGCAAACCACAGATGGATGCTGAATACCTAGAACTAGCAGGTCCCTATACCAGTTGGTAAGCTCTTATAGTTTTCACCTCACTTTTACTAGAAAGTTGGCACAATATAACAGCGTATTTTTCTAAGACAGTATTGTGACAATTTTCAAAAATACAGCAAAATTTTAAAAAAATTTACAGTAAAGAGCAAAATAATTATCACTGATATCATACCACTAACAGCTTGCTATACTTGGTTTTATTACAGCTCTAGCCACATATCCATCCCTATATCTATTCAGACAAAAAGAATATATACTGTATGACACTATATAAATTTCAAAATTGCAGACTAAATTAATCTACAAGATTAGAAGTCAGACTGGTGTATAAGCTGGGTGGAGAAGAGGTCCTGGAACGTGCTGTAAGGAAACATTTAGGATACAGTAGTATTTTGTTTTTTATGTTGGTTTCACAGAGGTGCACTATTTGTGAAAATTCATTGAGCACATGTGCATGATTTGTGTGGTTTTATGAATGTTATAATTCAACAAAAAGTCTATATAAAACAAAACTATTGTAAACTGATTAAACTCATAAAATAAAATTCAGAGATCATGAGTGGATAGCAACCAGACAGAGAGATAGTCAAAGCAACTTAAAACTGAGAATTAGGAATAGGATGATGAAAACAGATAAACAAAATACTAATCAAATATAGTTAGTCCACTAATTTTTCTAGTGTGCTAATTCATCTGGTTTATCCAGGATTAGATATTCTAAATTTATGTTAGTCTACTTGGGAGAGAATGATGTTGAAGCTGAAACTCCAGTACTTTGGTCACCTCATGTGAAGAGTTGACTCATTGGAAAAGACTCTGATGCTGGGAGGGATTGAGGGCAGGAGGAGAAGGGGATGACAGAGGAGGAGATGGCTGGATGGCATCACTGACTCGATGGACCTGAGCCTGAGTGACCTCCGGGAGTTGGTGATGGGCAGGGAAGCCTGGCATGCTGCGATTCATGGGGTCGCAAAGAGTCAGACATGACTGAGTGACTGAACTGAACTGAACTGACATATATAAACACACACACATACACATAAGCATGTGTAATTTATTGATAAGTCAAGTAGATAAAAAAATTGATACAGATGTCAAGGTGAACAACCAGTAGAGATTGCATTCTTCTTAAACATGAATGGAACATAAAATAATCATATAGTAGGCTTTAGAAAAAGTATGCCAATTGGTTTAAAATATTCAATAAAAGAAAAATCACATTTTCTGGCCACAATGCAAATGAATTTCATAAATCCCAACTTCATCAGGGCAGATCTCCATTCAGGATACCATATATTTGTTCACTCAATACGCACTCAGCATAATCACTTGAGTGATAAGCACACATCTCATACACAGCCTGGCTGTGCAAACACCTAATTTCCCCACCATAGCTACTCCATTTGTAGGTTTCCCTGTCTTCAGGTTCTTAGGCCAAAGGACTTAGAGTCATTCTTGCTTCCTCTTTCTCTTAAACCCACATTCAATGTGTGAGGAAACCTTGAGGACCCTACTTTTTAAAAACATATCCCAGATAAGACTAGTCCTCATTGCCTACACTGCAGCTGCCCTTAGTGTAAGCCACCATCTTCTATCAGCCCCTTCTGACTGGTCTACCCTGGTCCCACTGTGGTCTATTTTTAACATTATAGCCAACATGATCCTTTATGCGGCAAGTTGAATCCTGTCACCAACTGTCAAAATTATGCAGTGCCCTGCCACTTCATTTAAAAGCAAAGGGACTTCCCTGATGGTCCAGTAGTGAAGAATCCGCTTTCCAATGCAGGATTCGTTCCCTGCCTGCCACTTCATTTAAAAGCAAAGCGACTGCCCTGATGGTCCTTCAGTTAAGAATCCGCTTTCCAATGTAGGATTCGATCCCTGCTCAGGGAACTGAGATCCTAAATACCATGGGGCAACTAAGCACATGTGCCCCAACTACAGAGCCTGCAGCCTGCAACTAGAAAGCCCACTCAGCACAATGAAGACCCAGCGCAGCTTAAAAGAAGGAAAGGAAAAGCCTTAGAATGGTCTCCCAGGCTGCCATAGTCGTCCCCTCCACCACCTCTCCAGTCTTGTACCCTGTTCCTCCCGTGTGCTTAGTTCACTCCAGTCTCTGTCTGCTCCTACAATACATCAGTGTGAACCCTTTTCGGACGTACGTTCTAGTTCCTCCCTCTACTTAGAAATATTTTCTTCCAGAGAAACCTTTGGTGAATTACTTCACTGTCTTCAAGTCTTTCCTAAAATTACTCCTTCTTATCAAGACTTTACTACAAACCTATTTAATGTTGCATGATGTCCCTCATCCCCAGGCCCTGTGGTACTCCTGATCTCATGAACACAAGTTAATTATCTTTTAAATCATTTACCACCTGCTAACATAGTACACATTTGACATATTTATCATACATTTATTTTTTACTATGTGTCTTCCTACACTGGAATAAAGGCAGGGATCTCTTCTAGCCTATGCCCTGAGAAATCTCTAATGGTCCAGACAGTGCCTGGCATAGCACATGCTCTGTATGGATTTGTTGAAGATCACAACTTGTGAGATGCAGCTAAAACACTCAAAAACCAATTGCAGCCTACATGCTTATTTTAGAGGAAAAAGACAGGAAATAAACAAGCTGAGTATGTCACTGTGATTTCCAGCTCATATTCTGACCCATTTTTTCCTGGTTATCTTCTCTCGGTTATTCTCCATACATCTAAAATCATCATACCCAAAAGAGAAATCATCATCTCAAACTCTTCTTGTAGTCCTCATATTGTGACTAGAACCAATATTCACAGTGATTTTTGCTGAAAGCTTACAGAAGCATTTTTAACTCCACTCTCTCCCTGACCCAGCCATCCAAACAATGATCAGTATTTGCAAATTTGCATTCCTAAACAACTCTCACATCCACTTATACTTTTATACAGCTATGTCCAAGAATCAAGACCCACTCACAGCATTTCCCACCTTTTTACTCACTGCCTTTGTAACCGTTCTTGACTCCAACTCAAAACTCCACCCTAATCCATTCTCTGCATGGGCTAAATTGTGTCCCCTTAGATTCATATATTGAATTGTTAATCTCCAGTGACTCAGAAAGTGACTTTATTTGGATGTAGGGTCTTTACATAAGTAAATTAAAATGAGGTCATTAGGGTTAGCCCCAATCTGATATGGCCAGTGCTTTTATGAAAAGTGAACTGGACTCAGAAATAGCATAGAATGAAGACGACATGAAGAGACCCATGGAGAAGGTGGCCATCTACAAGGCAAAGAGAGGGGCCTGGGCCAGGTCCTTCCCTCACAGCCCCACGAAGGAACCAACTCAGCCAACACCTTGGTTTTCACTTCCAGCCTCCAGAACTGAGAGAAAATAAATTTCTGTTGTTTAAATTACTCAGCCCATGGTATTTTACGATAGCAAACCCAGCAAACTAATACAGTAGCCAATAAGTATTTCTAAAGTGTAGTTTGAATATCTTTAAATTATTGAATACCCATTCACTGTTGTTACAAAAACACAAAGCCTTCATCCTTAGGATGTTTTCAGCATCCTGGATCTCATTTCTACTTCTCTCACCCTTCCTCTTGAGTTTCTCCCTGCCCCCCTGCACCAGCATCTGTGAACAGCAGGACCACAGGACTAGAGGGTGAAAAATGCTTCTACAGATGTGTACCATTTTCCCACTGAGCCACTTTCCACTCTATTAACCAAAATGTCAAACTCACTGAATACTTGACCATTGCACCTCAATAATAAACTAAAAGATAAAAAAAATAACACTCAGGAAGATTTCCTCTCCTTTTATGATATGATCACAAGATTCCTAAAAGTAACAGGTTCTTGAGGGGTTGTTTACAAGTCATGGAGTAGTTTACCAGAGAAAAACCTAGAAATTGAAGTGTGCTATGACACTGCCGATTAAGCATCATTTGAAAATTAAAGTTAAATAAACATGTAATTATAAGAAGTAATAAACGATCAGATGCATATGCTGTAAAATATTTTAAGCCAAACCTAAAGCTAAAATTTGGAAAACTCAGCAGTGGCCACAGGACTGGAAAAGGTCAGTTTTCATTCCAATCCCAAAGAAAGGCAATGCCAAAGAATGCTCAAACTACCGCACAATTGCACTCATCTCATACACTAGTAAATTAATGCTCAAAATTCTCCAAGCCAGGCTTCAGCAATATGTGAACCATGAACTTCCTGATGTTCAAGCTGGTTTTAGAAAAGGCCGAGGAACCAGAGATCAAATTGCCAACATCCGCTGGATCATCGAAAAAGCAAGAGAGTTCCAGAAAAACATCTATTTTTGCTTTATTGACTATGCCAAAGCCTTTGACTGTGTGGATCACAACAAACTGTGGAAAATTCTGAAAGAGATGGGCATACCAGACCACCTGACCTGCCTCTTGAGAAACCTGTATGTAAGTCAGGAAGCAACAGTTAGAACTGGACATGGAACAACAGACTGGTTCCAAATAGGAAAAGGAGTACATCAAGGCTGTATATTGTCACCCTGCTTATTTAATTTATATGCAGTGTACATCATGAGAAATGCTGGCTAGAAGAAGCACAAGCTGGAATCAAGATTGCCGGGAGAAATATTAATAACCTCAGATATGCATATGATACCACCCTTTCGCAGAAAGTGAAGAGGAATTAAAAAGCCTCTTGATTAAATTGAAAGAGAAGAGTGAAAACGTTGGCTTAAAGCTCAACATTCAGAAAACGAAGATCATGGCATCTGGTCCCATCACTTCATGGGAAATAGATGGGAAACAGTGGAAACAGTGTCAGCCTTTGTTTTTTGGGGCTCCAAAATCACTGCAGATGGTGATTGCAGCCATGAAATTAAAAGACGCTTACTCTTTGGAAGGAAAGTTATGACCAACCTAGACAGCATATTAAGAAGCAGAGACATTACTTTGCCAACAAAGGTCCATCTAGCCAAGGCTATGGTTTTTCCTGTGGTCATGTATGGATGTGAGAGTTGGACTGTGAAGAAGGCTGAGCACCGAAGAATTGATGCTTTTGAACTGTGGTGTTGGAGAAGACTCTTGAGAGTCCCTTGGACTGCAGGGAGATCCAACCAGTCCATTCTGAAGGAGATCAGTCCTGGGTCTTCTTTGGAAGGAATGATGCTAAAGCTGAAACTCCAATACTTTGGCCACCTCATGCGAAGAGTTGACTCATTGGAAAAGACTCTGATGCTGGGAGGGATTGTGGGCAGGAGGAGAAGGGGATGACAGAGGATGAGATGGCTGGATGGCATCTCTGACTCGATGGACATGAGCTTGAGTGAACTCCGGGAGATGGTAATGGACAGGGAGGCCTGGCGTGCTGCGATTCATGGGGTTGCAAAGAGTCAGACACAACTGAGTGACTGAACTGAACTGAACTGAAAGCTAAAACACTGACCTATTGCACTGTCCTGTTAAAAATGTTTAAATGACAGACCAGCCAACCACCATACCACCCCCTTGCCCTCATCCCTCTAAACACCCTGTCTACAAATGTCTTGCACATGCCACACCTTCTGCCTATAATGGAACATCTTCTCTTTACTAGGTCACCCCCTACCACCTAGACTACCTACATAGTCTTCCTTCAGCACACACATTAGCTCCTTGCTGCAGACATCTCCGTTGGACACTCTCGAGTCCTGGTTAGACATCAATCTTTCCTTAGTCAAATGTTCCCAGAAGATCTACTCAAGTGTTAGCCCTGTGATATGGACTGAGGACATAGTGATGAAGATAGAAATGGTGTGGCTTCAGAAAACTTACAGACTAGTGGCAGAGTCAGGAAAGGGGCTTCCCTGGTAGCTCAGTTGGTAAAGAATTAACTGCAATGCCAGAGACCCCAGTTTGATTCCTGGTCAGGAAGATCCCCTGGAGAAGGTAAAGGCTACGCACTCCAGTATTCTTGGGCTTCCCTGGTGGCTCAGATGGCAAAGAATCTGCCTGTGATGAGGGAGACTTGGGTCAGTTTCTAGGTTGGGAAGATCCCCTGAAGAAGGGCATGGCAACCCATTCCAGTACTTTTTCCTGGAGAATCCTCATGGACAGAGGAGCTTGGCGAGCTACAGTCCACGGGGTTGCAAAGAATCGGACAAGACAGAGCAACTAAGCACAGCACAGCATATAGTAAGGAAAACAAAGTGAGTAGAGCAAATAAAGTGAACGCATCTGACCCTTGAAAAACATGGAGGGGTTAGGGGCTGTTCACTCTGCACAGGACAAAACCTACACATAACTTATAGTCAGCACTCTACAAATGGCATTCCTCTGTAATCCTGGTTCTGAATCCACGAATTCAACCAATCTGGATCCAACTACTGCAGTATCCACTGTTGAAAAAAATCTGGGTATAAGTGGACCCTGTGGTTCAAACCCACGTTTTCCAAAGGACAACTGGCTCGGTGACTGTGAACAGTATGACCTGTTTACAGTCAATGAGGATGTTACAGTATAAGCTGGCATGTGAATGTTTAGTAGCATGGAAAATGCTAGCAATGAGAACTGCTGGAGAGAGAATGTTAATTAGATTATTACAAATGTATATATTATAAATTATTTCATTATTAATCTAAATATATTTATGATTCATAAGAATAATAGTATTTAAAACCATAGGATTGATATGATCACCTATGAAAGGAATACACACACACATGTGCACGCTCATGCACACACACAGACACACACACACACATATATGAAGAGAGAGAGAGACAGAGAAGAAAGAGGAGGAAAAGTGGGGGAAGAGGGGATGAGAGAAGAATACCCAAGAGTAAACCTTGAGGAAAACTCACATGTAGAGGTTCAGAAGAGAGGAAAGAGCTAGCAAAGGAATCTGAGAAAAAGTGTTCTCAGAAGCAGGAGAAAATCCAAGAGGCCATGATGTCATAGACAACAGATATTTCAATAGGGGATGAATGTTCTGGTATGTCATATACAACTGAGAATTTATGTAAGATGCAGACATAAAATCACCTAGTAAATTTGGTAACATGGTGGGGTCATCAATTGTGTTGACAAGTACCCTTTCTTAGGAACTGATGGAGTGGAAACTGGATACCAGTTGGCGGAAGAATGAACAAGAGATAAAGACAAGTTGGGCTGTGAAGAGGGGCAGAGAAAATTGTTTTTTGCTAAGGGTTTCTTCTAAGTGCCTGCATAGCACAAGACCATATCTCCACCCTGAGTCACAACATGCCGTGTGGTAAATGCTTGGATTCTTTCCTTCACTCACTCACTCCTTCCTTCCTCTTTCATTCATTTAACCAGTATATTTTGGACCAGACGCTGTCTTCACATCATGTAGAATTAAACTATAAACATAGATCTGCATCTATCTGCTTCACAGCTGCATCTCAAGCCCTGAGCACAATACTTCTCATGTAATGAGTGCTCAGTGAGTTTCCTCCTGCTTGGCAGTTGGAATTTTGAACAGAAGAGCTTGCTCTAAGGGTCACTGTGTTCAGCATGGTGCTTTCAGCCAAGCTCAGGAGCTCTGGTCTCCTGAAGCTAAGAAGACTGGAGAAGGCCTTGTTCCTTTTCTTCCTGAGGCTAGATTATACAACATTCCCCTGGATCGTCTGAGACAATCTCATAAATTCCCATTTTGCTTAAACTGATTTAAACCAGATCATCTAATTTAAAACTATATGGGGACTTCCCTGATGGTCCAGTGGTTAAGAATCTGCCAAGCAATGCAGGAGACACCAGTCTGATCCCTGGTCTGGGACGATTCCACATGCCCAGAGCAACTAACCCTATACGCCACAACTACTGAGTCCCTGCACCTAGACCCTATGCTCTGCAACAAGAGGAGCCACCAGGATGAAACGCCACAACTAGAGAGTAGCTTGTCGCTACCAGAGAACGCCTGCAATCAGCAACAAAGGCCCAGAGCAGCCAAAAATGAAGGCTGTGCCGTGCTAAGTCACTTCAGTTGTGTCTGACTCTTTGCAACTCTGCGGACTGAAACCCCCCAGGCTCCTCTTTCCATGGGGATTCTCCAGGCAAGAATACTGGAGTGGGTTGTTATGCCCTCCTTCAGGGGATGGGCATGACCCAGGGATCAAACCCACATCTCTTACATCTCCTGCATTGGCAGTCAGATTCTTTACCACTAGCACAGCCTGGGTATACCAAAAAAAAAAAAAAAAAAAGTTAATAAATGTGCAATTTCTTCCATTTGTGGAATAAATTAGGCTTTCTTAGTCTGGGGTCGTAAATAACCTGAGAAGGTCCAGATGAGGAAAGAGGCACTGAATTTGAAGAAACCTGCTTAAGGTCACTGAATTAGTGAGGGGCTGGCCCAGGACACAGCCAAGCAGTCTAGCTCCAGATTCCTCACTCCTGGCCATGGGCTGTGCTAGGGCGATGCTCTAAGAACGCACGCAGAACGTGCCACTGCCTGTGTGTGCAGGCTCACTCTGAGGAGCCATTCACCAAAGGTGATCCTGCAGAAACACGAAAGAGCTCAGCTCCTCTTTTAACCCAGCTGGCTTGCCCACGCGTCTCGTGTATATCTGGAAGCACGTCCTTGGAATGATTCTTCTGAATATTTATTCTATCCAAATGCTTTTGACAAGCATCATGTAGCACTCTGTACTAAGTTGTATTCAGGGTCAAGTGCCTGGAGTGGAACTCTTTTCTTCTAGTCAGCTAAATACACACCAGTAGACCTTTTCAGATATTTGTGTAGATTTTTTGAAAGTGCGTAAAAAGGCTAAGTAAATGCCTGATGACTACTCCGAGTTTCTCCTTCGAAAAGTGGTGTCAATCCATTTTGGTGAGCAAATGCGTGGATTAACTGCATAGAGCACGGCTGCAAAACCAGACACATCTGCAGATTAGAATGCTGGTGCTTTTAAGGTTAATACTGCTTTCAAGCATAGTAAATTAAAACGGGATAAACCCAGGCACAGTATTTGTGATCAGCAAAACATGTTTTTAATCAGGACACCTTGCTTGCTACTACAGCGTAACTGAATATTTGCTTAAAGTTTATTTTTAAGAGGGTTCCCTGATGGCTCAGCGGGTAAAGAATCCGCAAGCCAATGCAGGAGGCACAGAAGATGAAAGTTCGATCCCTGGGTCAGGTAGATGCCCAGGAGAAGGAGATGGCAACCTATTCCAGCACTCTTATTTGGGAAATGCCACAGACAGAGGAGCCAGACAGGCGGAAAGGCGTGTAGTATGGGTTGGTGGGGAAAAGTCTTGTTACTTTTTGCCTTTCTTCTTCCTGTGTCCCACAGTGTGACAGTTTCTTAAGGCTTCTTCCAAAGCTTTTCCTCTTAGTCTTAGCTGCTATCATTTCACATACTACTGTAGTATCTGTTAATCCAACACATGTGCTGAGAAAATTCTCAGATGCAACCGTCCATCTTTCCCTTCCTGGATGACTACTTTTGTGTAGCAATGGCTCTGCATTTACTGAGGCCTGGGTACAACAGAATTTAATTACATTCCAGCCAATTCAAGTGTGATTCTACTTGCAAACATCTTCTGGGATGTGAGTGAGAAAAGAAATAATTCCAAAATCATATAACCATGGAGGGCATGCTAACAGAAAATGCTTCTTCCAAGTTCTTTTATATTTGTTTGCCACATAGAGTTTTTCTTTGCTGGAAATTGGTTTTGCTGACAAAAGTAATAAGCACAGAAGGAAATTTCCACGCAGTTTTGAAATTTGTGTCTTATAGAAGCTTAGGGAAAATATAACTTCTTTTTCACTGAGAAAATTCTATGGCTGTTGTTCAGTTGTGTCTAACTCTTTCTGAGCCCATGGCCTGTAGCCCTCCAGGCTCCTCTGCCCATGGGATTTTCCAGGCAAGAATACTGGAGTTGCCACTTCTTCCTCCAGGGAATCTTCTGAACCACGAGATCAAACTCACATCTCCTGCATCGGCAGGTGGATTCTTTACCGCTGAGTCACTTGGGAAGCCTGAGGAAATTCTATATTTAAGTCTTAGAACAGCTCTGATCAGAAAGATAAGTATAGGTTGTAGGTCAGGGAAAAATGCTGGTGAAAAATAATCTGTAGGACACATTCTATCTTCGCAGATAAACAGGGAGTAATCTTATACTCAGCTCCTCTTTCTTTAGGGATCAGCATTTGGGTGCATTTCCTAGCAGATCTGAAGCACTTGAGATGACACCGAGTACCCAGAAGGCTGTGTTCCCCCCTAGCTTGTATGTATCTGTGCTAAGTACCTGAAAGGGTTATACGGGTATTCTTTTCCCTCAGTGATTCACAAGAAAGCATGACTATATTCTAAAGCTTAGAGGACACTAAAGGCAAGGATGCAGTCTTTATTTTAAAAATATAACTTCATTTTTATGGAGAAACACAAATGATATTTTCATTATGAGGTGCCAAGCACAGTTTCACAGAGAGAAATGTGTGCTGTGTCTTTAAAATGGTTACTTCAGTTCATATCCTCCTGGGGACCCCTATTCTACTTGGAATTACCCCTAAGACCCTTTGTTCAGTTTTTACATCAGACACTTAACTCCATAAGGGTTTCTACAATTTTCCATTGCCAAGTGAGCTGAGCTTTCACTCATATTTCCACAGATGTGAGATAGTATCAGTGGGAGGAAAAATAAAACTAAGTGGTCTCTACAAGTGGATATGACTTTTATAAGCATGAGAGGTATAATATATGTTCAATATTCCAATATTTCTTTGAGTTCACCTTTCAGTGTAAGCTCACATATGTATTCAAGAATTAGATGATGTCATTTAGCTAGAGGGGAAAATGACAGGTGTGTCCACTGACATTATAAAGGTGCAAAATGATTTAAAAAATAACTAGACTTACTTAAATCCTGTCTTTTAGAAGATATATATCAGAATGAATGAGGAAAGGATATATGATATGTTACATCATTGCCTATTATTTTACTCATGAGGTGTCTTAGCATTCATTTTTAAGTACATACATGCTCTTTTAGCTAGGGAAACCTGAAGAAGAAAAGTAATAGATACTATGACTACATTTTGCCATGGAGAGTTCCGCTGTGTTTCCATTGTGGCTCAAAGGTAGACCTACAGAACTCTGTCAGCATTAGTGAATTGCAAAGGATGGTTTCTGGACCATGCAGTCAAAGCACTGTGTGATATGTAATTGAAGAAGATAATTTAGAAGACCGTGTTTCCTTTAATTAATTGTAACTTTGTATATGGAGGAAGTGTAGATTCAAATACTTTAATCCAAATACTTTATGAAGAGAGCAAATGCAGTGTCTATAGAATTAATCTAGTAGTGCCCATTAAGTGAGTATTACTGATGCCATTGTGGCTCATGGCTGTGTCCTCAGGCCATGAATAGTCATATCTAGGTTTGAACTTGTTTCTCTTTAAACTTCAATAGCTCTGAAATGCTTGATATTTCTTGAGTGTGTTCACTTTGTTCCCAAGGTTTTCTACCAGGGTATCTTTCTCTCCCTCCAAAAAGACAATCCCAACAAAATGACCAATGAATCTCATCCACATTTCTTTATTCTAAATGTCATATCATCTCTCAGTCTGTTCCTGATTCTTCTCAGTTCCCACCACTGCATGTCCTAGGGAGACTTAGGCAACTTGCAATAATGGAAAGAATATGGGGCTGAAGTATGACAAATTCAGTTTGGAATTCATACACTAACATTTTCTAGCTATGTGATGTTGGTCAAAGTCTAAGATTTCTATGAACTCAATTTCTATGGGCCTGGATGGTTGTAAAAATTAAATGAGAGTTTTGACTGTAAAATGGTTGCACAATGACTAGAACACAACAGGAATTCAACCCAACTCTGCTTTACTTCTGTTGTTTCATAGTAACTTTCAGTTCAGTTCAGTTCAGTTCAGTGGCTCAGTTGTGTCCAACTCTTTGTGACACCAACTTCTGGAGCTTGCTCAAACTCATGTCCATTGAATCAGTGATGCCATCCAACTACCTCATTCTCTGTCATCCCCTTCTCCTTCTGCCTTCAATATTTCCCAGCATCAGGGTCTTTTTTAAGGAGTCAGTTCTTTGCATCAGGTGGCCTAAATATTGGAGCTTCAGCATCAGTCCTTCCAATGAATATTCAGGACTGATTTCCTTTACGAGTGACTGGTTTGGTCTCCTTGCAGTCTAAGGGACTCTCAAGAGTCTTCTTATCTATACACATATTGTGATATTTATCACATTGAGCTATGATTATACATTCTTGGAACATAACATCCTTGAAGGCAGGGACTATTTAGTATTTATGTCTATACACTCATTGCTTCACACAACCTCTGCACTTATTAGACACTCCAAAATTTGTTTTATTTATTTATTTTAATTGGAGGCTAATTACAATATTGTGGTGGATTTTGCCATACATCGACATGAATCAGCCATGAGTACACATGTGTTCCCCATCCTGAACCCCCCTCCCACCTCTTTCCCCACCCCATTCCTGTGGGTTGTCCTAGAGCACCAGTTTTGAGTGCCCGGCTTCATGCATCAAACTTGCACTGGTCATCTATTTTACATATCATAATATACACGTGTCAAGGCTGTTCTCTTATATCTTCGCACCCTCACCTTCTCCCACATAGTCCAAAAGTCTGTTCTTTATATCTGTGTCTCTTTTGCTGTCTTGCATATAGGGTTGTCGTTACCATCTTTCTAAATTCCATATATATGCATCAATATACTACATTGGAGAAGGAAATGGCAACCCACTCCAGTATTCTCGCTGGAGAATCCCAGGGATGGGGGAGCCCGGTGGGCTACTGTCTATGGGGTCGCACAGAGTCGGACATGACTGAAGTGACTTAGCAGCAGCTTAGCAGCATACTACATCGGTATTTCTCTTTTTGACTTACTTCACTCTGTATAATAAGCTCCAGTTTTGTCCAACTCATTAGAACTGACTCAAATATGTTCTTTTTTATAGCTGAGTAATATTCCATTGTGTATATATACCACAACTTCCTTATCCATTCATCTGTTGATAGACATCTAGGTTGCTTCCATGTCCTGGCTACTGGAAACAGTGCTGTGATGAACACTGGGTTACATATGTCTCTTTCTTTTTTTTTTTTTAATAACTTTTTTTTCTTTTTTAATTTAAAAAAAATTTTTTTTTTCACTTTACAATACTGTATTGGTTTTGCCATACATCAACATGAATCTGCCACTGGTGTACATAGCTCCCACTTCTGAACCCCTCTCCCACCTCCCTCCCCATACCATCCCTCTGGGTTATCCCAGTGCACCAGCCCCAGGCATCCTGTATCCTGCATCGAACCTAGACTGGCGATTTGTTTCTTATATGATAGTGTACATGTTTCAGTGCCATTCTCCTAAATCATCCCACCCTCTCCCTCTCCCACAGAGCCAAAAAGTCTGTTCTATACATCTGTGTCTCTTTTGCTGTCTCGCATACAGGGTTATCATTAGCATCTTTCTAAATTCCATATATATGTGTTAGTATACTGTACTGGTGTTTTTCTTTCTGGCTTATTTCACTCTGTATAATCGGCTCCAGTTTCATCCACCTCATTAGAACTGATTCAAATGCATTCTTTTTAATGGCTGAGTAATACTCCATTGTGTATATGTACCACAGCTTTCTTATCCATTCATCTGCTGATGGACATCTAGGTTGCTTCCATGTCCTGGCTATGTGATGAACATTGGGGTACATGTGTCTCTTTCAATTCTGGTTTCCTCAGTGTGTATGCCCAACAGTGGAATTGCTGGGTCATAAGGCAGTTCTATTTCCAGTTTTTTAAGGAATCTCCACACTGTTCTCCATAGTAGCTGTACTAGTTTACATTCCCACTAACAGTGTAAGAGGGTTCCCTTTTCTCCACACCCTCTCCAGCATTTATTGCTTGTAGACTTTTAGATCACAGCCATTCTGACTGGTGTGAAATGGTACCTCATTGTGGTCTTGATTTGCATTTCTCTGATAATGAATGATGTTGAGCATCTTTTCATGTGTTTGTTAGCCATCTGTATGTCTTCTTTGGAGAAATGTCTGTTTAGTTCTTTGGCCCATTTTTTGATTGGGTCGTTTATTTTTCTGGAATTGAGCTGCATTAGTTGCTTGTATATTTTTGAGATTAGATGTCAGTTGCTTCATTTGTTATTATTTTCTCCCATTCCAAATGCTGTCTTTTCACCTTGCTTATAGTTTCCTTTGTTGTGCACAAGCTTTTAATTTTAATTAGGTCCCATTTGTTTATTTTTGCTTTTATTTCCAATATTCTGGGAGGTGGGTCATAGAGGATCCTGCTGTGATTTATGTTGGAGAGTGTTTTGCCTATGTTCTCCTCTAGGAGTTTTATAGTTTCTGATCTTATGTTTAGATCTTTAATCCATTTTGACTTTATTTTTGTGTATGGTGTTTAAAAGTGTTCTAGTTTCATTCTTTTACAAGTCGTTGACCAGTTTTCCCAGCACCACTTGTTAAAGAGACTGTCTTTAATCCATTGTATATTCTTGCCTCCTTTGTTGAAGATAAGGTGTCCATAGGTGTGTGGATTTATCTCTGGGCTTTCTATTTTGTTCCATTGATCCATATTTCTGTCTTTGTGCCAGTACCATACTGTCTTGATGACTGTGGCTTTGTAGTAGAGCCTAAAGTCAGGCAGGTTGATTCCTCCAGTTCCATTCTTCTTTCTCAAGATTGCTTTGGCTATTCAAGGTTTTTTGTATTTCCATACAAATTGTGAAATTATTTGTTCTAGCTCTGTGAAAAATACCGCTGGTAGCTTGACAGGCATTGCATTGAATCTGTAGATTCCTTTAGGTAGTATACTCATTTTAACTATATTGATTCTTCCAATCCATGAACATGGTATATTTCTCCATCTATTGGTGTCCTTTTTTATTTCTTTCATCAGTGTTTTATAGTTTTCTATATATAGGTCTTTAGTTTCTTTAGGTAGATATATTCCTAAGTATTTTATTCTTTTCATTGCAATGGTGAATTGAATTGTTTCCTTAATTTCCTTTTCTACTTTCTCATTATTAGTGTATAGGAATGCAAGGGAATTCTGTGTGTTGATTTTATATCCTGCAACTTTACTATATTCATTGATTAGCTCTAGTAATTTTCTGGTGGAGTCTTTAGGGAACCCCAGGGTTAGTAGAAGGAAAGAAATCTTAAAAATCAGGGCAGAAATAAATGCAAAAGAAACAAAAGAGACCATAGCAAAAATCAACAAAGCCAAAAGCTGGTTCTTTAAAAGGATAAATAAAATTGACAAACCATTAGCCAGACTCATCAAGAAACAGAGGGAAAAAATCAAATCAATAAAATTAGAAATGAAAATGGAGAGATCACAACAGACAACACAGAAATACAAAGGATCATAAGAGACTACTATCAGCAATTATATGCCAATAAAATGGACAACGTGGAAGAAATGGACAAATTCTTAGAAAACTACAACTTTCTAAAACTGAACCAGGAAGAAATAGAAAATCTTAACAGACCCATCACAAGCACGGAAATTGAAACTGTAATCAGAAATCTTCCAGCAAACAAAAGCCCAGGTCCAGACGGCTTCACAGCTGAATTCTACGAAAAATTTTGAGAAGAGCTAACACCTATCCTACTCGAACTCTTCCAGAAAATTGCAGAGGAAGGTAAACTTCCAAACTCATTCTATGAGCCTACCATCACCCTAATACCAAAACCTGACAAAGATGCCACAAAAAAAAAAAAAAAAAAGAAAACTACAGGCCAGTATCACTGATGAACAAAGATGCAAAAATCCTTAACAATATTCTAGCAATCAGAATCCAACAACACATTAAAAAGATCATACACCATGACCAAGTGGGCTTTATCCCAGGGATGCAAGGATTCTTCAATATTCACAAATCAATCAATGTAATTCACCACATTAACAAATTGAAAAATAAAAGCCATATGATTATCTCAATAGATGCAGAGAAAGCCTTTGACAAAATTCAACATCCATTTATGATAAAAACTCTCCAGAAAGCAGGAATAGAAGGGATATACCTCAACATAATAAAAGCTATATATGACAAACCCACAGCAAACATTATCCTCAGTGGTGAAAAATTGAAAGCATTTCCCCTAAAGTCAGGAACAAGACAAGGATGCCCACTTTCACCACTACTATTCAACATAGTTCTGGAAGTTTTGGCCATAGCAATCAGAGCAGAAAAAGAAATAAAAGGAATCCAAATTGGAAAAGAAGAAGTAAAACTCTCACTGTTTGCAGATGACATGATCCTCTACATATGTCTCTTTCAATTCTGGTTTCCTTGGTGTGTACACCCAGCAGTGTGATTGCTGGGTCGTATGGCAATTCTGTTTCCAGTTTTTTAAGGAATCTCCACACTGTTCTGCATAGTGGCTGTACTAGTTTTCATTCCCACCAACAGTGTAGGAGGGTTCCCTATTCTTCACATTGTCTCCAGCATTTATTGTTTATAAACTTTTTGATGGCAGCCATTCTGACCTGTGTGAGAAGATACCTCATTGTGGTTTTGATTTGAATTTTTTCATGTGTTTATTAGCCATCTGTATGTCTTCTTTAGAGAAATGTCTGTTTAGTTCTTTGGACCATTTTTTGATTGGGTTGTTTATTTTTCTGGTATTGAGCTGCACGAGCTGCTTGTATATTTTGGAGATTAATTCTTTGTCAGTTGTTTCATCTGTTGTTATTTTCTCCCATTCTGAAGGCTGCCTTTTTACCTTGCTTATAGTTTCCTTTGTTGTAGACATTCAAAATTTGTGGCATAAATGAGCAATTATAATCTATATACATGTAAGAATGAAGATATTAACTATAACAAGGCTATGTGTCTGTAAATAAATGAGGAGAAAAGTTCAATGCTATATCAACAATTATTTTATATGTTAAAGGAGCAAATAGAGAACTTAAGAATGATGGAAAATGATAGTGGTAAAATTTGAAACTGAAGATGTGTTTTACAAATCATATATATGGCTCTCCAAATTATACTAGTGAAAGCTACTCTACAACATCAGTTGAATCAGGTGGCTGGCAAGAATGAGCCTCTCTCAGCCTCATTTTCTATAAGAGAAAATATAGGAAACAAAGTATACTTCATTGCTAAGGAGTCTAATGTGTTATTGATACAAATGTATTTTTGATAGGAAATGTTACCATTGAAACTACACAAGCTCATCCAATTTGATATGCATATTTACAAAATGGCACATATAAACTGTGCATTTAGAACAAATGCTGGTTAAAAGGCAATGTTATACTAAATACTGCTAAAATAGAAGATAGGAATTATATAAAACACCTTTACTGAGGAGTACAAAAACAGAAATCAGGTTTGGTGTTCAGTCACTCATTTAATAAAAAAAATAATCAATATATTTTAAATACCTAATATATTCACATAATGCTAGATTTGGAAGAGAAAATGTGTAAAGAAGTCATAGGCATTGTTGTCACAGAGCTTATGTTCTAATGGTGAAGACAGACAATAAACTAGGAAGCAAATAAATAAGATGGTAATTGTAGTTTGTAGAAGGACTTTCATAAGATAAAAAGTACCATGATAGATATAAAGTAAGAAGACAAACGGGGGAGTGATGGGGATCTGGAAGGGGGACAGACTCATGTCCTCTCAGTGGCCAGAGGGCCAGCATGCCTGGAGAATGATGAACAAATGCAGCATAGCACCAGACAGGTTTAGAGAGATAAGTCAAGGCCAGTTATGTGATACCTTACAGACTACGGTAAGAAGAAAAAGCTTTATTCTAGGTGGAGAGATAAGAAAGGAAATATCTTTTAAAGGAGTAGCTTATCCATTTCAAAGATATCACTCTGGCTTCTGGGTGGGGAGAGCAAGGTCAGAAGCCACAAACCTGGAAAGGGCAGGCACTGCTTTGGCCGGAATGAAGGATTAGATGGAGACGAGTAGCAGGGAGAGACACGAGACAGTGGATTTTACATGCTCTTGGAGAGAGCAGACAGTGGGTGCTGCTGAGGAACGTACAGGAAAGGGAAATTAGCTGGAGCCACAACATGGATGGTGAGGTTATGTCCTGAGGCAAAGACAAGAAAAGCAACCGTGTTGGATGTGGGGGACAGAACACGACAGTTCCCTTTTCATCAAGTCTGAGAAGTGTGTGTATACAAGCAGGCATCAGATTTCAAAATTATGGTCTAAGAAAAGCAGTTCTGGGCTGGACTTCCAACTATGTGTGTCATCAGAGTGTGGTGTGAGTTGCTCGGTCGTGTCTGATTCTTTTTTACCCTGTGAACTGTCATCCGCCAGCTCCTCTGTCCATGGAATTCTCTAGGCAAGAATACTGGAGTGGGTTTCCATTTCCTCCTCCAGGGGATCTTCCCAACCCAGGGATCAAACCTGGGTCTCCTGCACTGAAGGCAGATTCTTTACCTTCTGAGCCACAAGGGAAGCCCTGTCATCAGAACACATATGGCCACTAAAGCTACGATGACAAAGGAAGAAGCGAACTGTCAGGCGAGTGTATTCTCCTTGGTTCTGTCTCATCTCAACAAAAATTTGAAGCGACGGATGTTAGAGCCCTTGGCATGTCATAGTTCTCAGACAGACCCTGTTATGGCGCTTGGGTCTGGAACAGACCATATTATAGCTCTCACACAGATCAGTGTTACAGCTTCATGTTACAGTTCTATTTTATTTAGAAAATAGCAGGAAAATACATCTTCAAAGCATGAGGGCATGCCGACCCAGAACCGCGAAGAGAAGGGCACCCCGACCCTTTGGCTCCAGTGTAATCTCCTCGGTTCTGTCTCATCTCAACAAAAATTTGAAGCAATGTACATTAAAGCTCTAGGTGCGTCACAGCTCTGGGACAGTGTGATAGCTCCCTCAGTTTTATTTAGAAAATAAAGGAAAATACATCCTCAAGCCATGGGGGGGCATGCCGACCCAAAAGACAGGAAGAGGAAAGAGAGAGAGAGAGAGAGAGAGAGAGAGAGTGCACACACGTGGGATAGAGACCCTTGGCCCTTTGACTCCTCTTTTTATATGTTTTTTTTTTCCCCTCCCTGGGCATGCCCTATGTAGATTGGGCTAGCCAGGAGTGCTGTTCATTCTACCTGAGGTCCTCCCTCTGGTCCTCAGACCTTCCTATTTGCGTGGGCTTTTCCCTTCCTTGTCTTTTAACCACTACCATTCTGGGCTCCTGTTTCCTATACTAACTACCTAACAGAACCAAGGATTCCAAGATCAGGCAGCAGAAGTGGAGCCACTGAAGGACACTGTGGAACAGAAAGACATCAATGTGTCCTGCTGAGGAAGCCAAAAGAGGTGACTCATTTAAAAGGATGAAAATGCAAATTAAAAAAAAAAATCCAGAGACCCATTCACTCCTTTTCCAAATGGGAAAGGAATCAAGATTGCCAGAGAAATATCAATAACCTCAGATATGCAGATGACACCACCTTTATGGCAGAAAGTGAAGAAGAACTAAAGAGCCTCTTGATGAAAGTGAAAGTGGAGAGTGAAAAAGCTGGCTTAAAACTCAATATTCAGAAAACTAAGATCATGGTATCCAGTCCCATCACTTCATGGTAAGTAGATGGAGTAACAGTGGAAACAGTGACAGAATTTATCTTTTTGGGCTCCAAAATCACTGCAGATGGTGATTGCAGCCATGAAATTAAAAGACACTTACTCCTTAGAAGAAAAGTTATGATCAACCTAGACAGCATATTAAAAAACAGAGACATTACTTTGCCAACAAATATCCACCTAGTCAAGCCTATGGTTTTTCCAGTAGTCATGTATGGACTTGAGTGTTGGACTATAAAGAAGGCTGAGCGCTGAAGAATTGATACTTTTGAACTATGGTGTTGGAGAAGACTCTTGAGAATCCCTTGGACTGCAAGGAAATCCAACCAGTCCGTCCCAAAGGAAATCAATCCTAAATATTCATTAGAAGGACTGATGTTGAAGCTGAAACTACAATACTTTGGCCACCTGATGTGAAGAACTGACTCATTTGAAAAGTCTCTGATGCTGGGAGGGATTGGGGGCAGGAGGAGAAGGGGATGACAGGATGAGATGGCTGGATGGCATCATCGACTCAATGGATATGAGTTTGAGTGAACTCCAGGAGTTGGTAATGGACAGGGAGGCCTGGCGTGCTGCAGTCCATGGGGTCATGAAGTCAGACATGACTGAGCAACTGAACTGACTGACTCTGATTTAGTCCTAAAGGAAAGATTCCAAGCTTTAAGCAGTTTGTGTTACATGGAGCAAAAGGACCTATGCAAGTCTCGGAGGTTTCATGCTGTGTATGACAAGGGTGCAAACGAAGAGAAGATTGGAGGTGCAACTGCCATTAAAAAGACTCTAGAGGAGGAGTAGAAATTAATTTTCTTCTAGAAATTCTTAACAGATCAGAAAATGGCTCTATAAATACTTTGAAAAACATTAAAAATGGTAACGACTAATGAGTCAGGCTCAGTTGTGTCTGACTCTTTACAGCCCCATGGACTCTAGCCTACCAGGCTCCTCTGTCCATGGGATTTTCTTACTGGAGTGGGTTGCCACTCCTACCCCAGGGGATCTTCCAAACCCAGGGACGAACCTGCGTACCATGTGTCTCGTGCGCTGGCAGCCAGACCTTTACCACTGCAGCACCTGTGAAGCCCTACATAGAGAGGAACATAATATAGATCTTTTCACCTAGTGCCTTTTTTACACCATTTGAGAGTAGATCTTTGGGCAGAACTTTTCTATGTCTGAGGATGATTTTAAATTACCCAACAAATCATTTCAAATCCCAGTTTGCAAAGTCAGGATTTGAACACATAAAAGATTGCCAGAGCTGACTTCTGAAACTACTAAACCTTTCCCCAAAACATTTACTCCTGGCAGTACCTGGGCTTTTGTGAACTAAGCTAAATTTCTGGAACCTGAAATGCAAAGGCAGCAGAAAGACAAACAGTATCAAACAACATGACTCCTCAAAATTTGCTCTGATGATCCTCAGATCGCAATTTTGATGATAATTAAGATTCATTCACTGGCAAGTGACTTGCCTGAGGTTATACAGATGCTTCTAAAGCCAAGGTAGATTCTATGACTCCTGATTCCTCCTCTTCTACTATAAACACCCCATCAGTTTCATTATTAAAATACAATTGCTACCACATGGAGGAAGTGCCTAGAGGACTCAAAGATCTTCAGTCTGAATACCTTGAGATCTTGTGAAGTCTGAATAATTTTTCCTATTGATCAGGCCCCCAACAAAAGACAAAACTCCTTTTGTTTTTCAACAGATCAATCTTAAAAATTAACCTGCCTTCATAGGGTTGCTAAAAACTGACCTTGTTCCTTTTAATAGGCAAAGTATTTTCTTCAGACATGAGGTAGTAAAATTTTTGAGTGCACTTGGCAACTCTTCCCAGGAATATTTAAGTTTTCCACAAAAGGCAAAAAGTGTTCATATGAAAGATTGATTTCAATTCACTGCCAGCAGAGAGTTGTTTCTCTGCAGAGTATTTGAGGTATGCAGGCAATGAAATTTACAATGAAAACCTTCAAAGTAAAACCTAAAATTTTGAATGGGCAAATGTTCTTCTCTGGGGTAGGGGAGATCTGGTTAATGTAAATTCGGTGAAGACAGCCTCAAAAGAGAGAGCTGGGAAAGAGGGAGTATTTTCCACTGACTCAACTTTGGAACAGTGTGTGTAGTAATGTGGATTTGATTGTGCAACCAGGCTTGTATCTACCCAACAGGGTCAGGAAATTCAGGAGGGATGGACAAAGCTCCCAAGTAGCTTTTGTTCTATTTACTTATGGCTGCGCTGGGTCTCAGTTTGTGCGGCTTTCTTTAGCTGCGGGGCGCGTGGGCTTAGTGGCTGCAGCTCCCAGGCTCTAGAGCACAGGTTCAATAGTTGTGGCACAGAGGCTTGGTTTCCCCGTGGCAGGTGGGATCCTCCTGACCAGGGATGGAACCCGTGTCCCCTGCACTCTGCCACCAGGGACGTCTACTTGTGTTCTTTAGGACATCACTAGTGGAACCAAACTGAAGGCAGATTCCTGGATCTCAGCTGGTTCTGCTTTTGACTCTTCTTTGAGCAGAGAACACAGGTGTAGCTTCAGTTTCTCAGACAACCCCCTAGATGACTGCTGAGGGGGCACAGTTTAATATGACTCAGAACCTGAACAAAACTTGAATATTCACATTGGTCTATTAAGTATAACAAGCCCTTATTTGACTTCTGTGAATTTTAGAAAAACATTATAAAAGGGCACTATGCACCACACAATTCTCTTGCTATACAACCAGTTAAGTAAAATCAACAGCAAGTTAAATAAAATCACATAATATAAATAAAATTAAGTGTGAATAAAATTTCTTCAAAGACATTACACAAATATCTCACTTAGAATTAAGCAAAGATATCATATTCTACAAATTATGAATACAGACTTTCAAAGTCTGTGACTCTATACAGAGAAAAGTAATAAAATTTAGAATCTATCATATGGCTTGTATATCCACTTCTTTGTGCTAATGCTTTCAATTTAATTCACTGAAGAAAAAAAAATATGTGTGTTGGACTATTCCACTGGGTAATTCAATAGGTAAATGAGATAACAAATGAAAGGAGACTGGAATTTACAATGTAAAGAGGACAGGAAAGACTTGTAAGAGGTGGAAAGGGAAATTTTACATTGAGATTGTATAGGGCTTGGAGTGTCTTTAAAGTTTTTATTTCATAGGTAATTAAAGTACGATGAAAAACCTTTAAGTGGGGAGACACAATTAAACTATAAATGGAAAAATCCACCAAATAGTCGCTTTCCAGCTAAGTAAAAATGTGGGCAAAGACTATCTCGGCTAACTGAAGCTTGGATGGGGAAGGGCTGCAGTCTGGCCTCAAGGGTGACTAAAACCAAGGACATGAGCTTTCCTCATCACACTCTATCTCTCATGTCTTCCTCACTTAATAGTTTTATTTCCTCTTATAGTAGACGGACCCGTGGGTGACATATGGCAGTGGAACATGTTGTAGAATGTTCTGGCCTTGCATTTTCACAATTTCATAATCAGAAAAGGAAATGATATTTTCTGTAGTTTTTTTGAACATTTGTGGGGGAGGACTCCATTGCTCCATCTTGTGAAGCTGTCACCCCTTAAGGGATGGAATGTCTTTAAAGTTTTTTTGGTCAGAAAGTAAGCCTGATCAACTCA
Organism: Ovis aries; assembly: GCF_016772045.2. Taxonomy (NCBI): domain Eukaryota; kingdom Metazoa; phylum Chordata; class Mammalia; order Artiodactyla; family Bovidae; genus Ovis; species Ovis aries. The sequence goes on from NC_056059.1 coordinate 5,193,908, forward strand.
TTAAAACTGTGGAGTAACAGATGAATTGTATGTGGGGGGGTTTTCCTCATAAAAGAGCAAGTCTTACTGGAATAATGAAGGATGAGATAATAATTAGGGGTCTGTTTTACTCCAATATGATTTAATTTTAACTGAATACATCCACAATGACCCTATTTCCAAATAAGGTCCCATTTTGAGGTACTAAGGTTCAGGACTTCACCATAGACATTTGAGGAGAAAGGGAAATGATGTAGCTCAACCTGTAACTCTTTGAAGCTTTGCCTGGCACACAAAATCGGTCTCCTCAAACCCATATGAGGTACCTTCTCTCTGGGAGAGCTTGAGCCAAGTAATGCCGGGAAGCAGAGCTAGATATTGCTACGGCAGACACCACTGTGGTGGTGTTCTAGAGGCACAGAGGGGTAGGGTGGAGAGAAGAGGGGCTCTGCGGGAGGGCAGAGAGGAGGCTGCAGCGGTGGTAGCATATGACTGCGCTTGTGTTCTTGGTGACCAAGCCTCTCTGATCCTTCTTGTTCCCTTAACCTTATTTGACAACAGGTCTCCAAATTTGTGAGTTACCTGAAATTTTTCCAATAAATCTATTTGATTTCACTTAGCCAGACTTGATTTCTACTATATGCAACCAAGAAACCCATCAAGTACATATGTGTCGTCATATACTGCATCTTTGAAGTTCATTCTATATTACAAAGTGAGACAATCATTACATTGTGTAAGCTCACAAAATTCTTTAAATAGCTATTTAAAGGTAAACAGCCATTTCAATGAACAGAGTCTAATCGAACTAAAATGGTTTTGCTTTTAATTGAATTTAAGGTAAGTTAGTAACTTGTGTTTGAGTATATGAATCCTTGGTTATGATTAAGAAATATACCTCATTTAAGAAGACATAAATTATACCAAAATTTTCTTAAGTCAGTCTCCCAAGGCAAGAGAGATAAATACAAAAATAAACAAATGGGACCTAATCAAACTTATAAGCTTTCACACAACTAAGGAAACCATTTTAAAAAAGTGAAAAGACTACCTACAGAATGGGAGACAATATTCGCCAATGTGACCAACAAGGGCTTAATCTCTAAAATATACAAACAGGTCATACAGCTCAACAACAACAACAACAAATAAATAATCCAATCAAAAAACGGTCAGAAGACTTTAACTTGACATTTCTCCAAAGAAGACATAACAGATGACCAAGAGGCACATGAAAAGCTGATCAATGTTGCTAATTATTAGAGAAACAGAAATCAAAACTATAATGAGGTACCACTTTACACCAGTTAGAATAGTGAAAGTGAAAGTCACTCAGTTGTGTCCGACTCTTTATGACCCCAAGGACTATACAGTCCATGGAATTCTCCAGGCCAGAATACTGGAGTGGGTAGCCTTTTCCTTCTCCAGGGGATCTTCCCAGCCCTGGGATGGAACCCAGGTCTTCCACATTACAGGCTGATTCTTTACCAGCTGAGCCACAAGGGAAGCCTAAGAATACTGGAGTGGGTAGCCTATCCCTTCTCCAGTGGATCATCCCAACTCAGGAATTGAACCAGGGTCTCCTGAATTACAGGCAGATTCTTTACCAACTGAGCTATCAGGGAAGCATGGCCGTCATTAAAATGTCTACAAATAACAAATATTGGAGAGGGTGTGGAGAAAAGGGAACCCTGCTACACTGTTGGTAGAAATGTAAGTTAGTGTAGTCACTATGGAAAACAGTGTGGAGGTTCCTTAGAAAATAAAAAAAATAGAATTATGGTATGGTCCAGCAACCCCACTTCTGGGGATATGCCCAGACAAAACCATCATTCAGAAGGATACATGCACCCCTATGTTCATAGCAGCACTACGCACAATAGCCAAAACATGAAAACAGCCTAAACCTCCATCAGCAGGTGAATGAATAAAAGTGATGCGGCACATATCTACAGCCGAATGCTACTTAGCCTTATAAAGAGTGAAATAACGCCGTTTGCAGCAACATAGATGGGTCTAGAGCTTATCATACTCAGTGAAGTAAGCCAGACAGAGGAAGGCAAATACTATATGATATCACTTACATATAGACTCTAAAATATGGCACAAATAAGATGATCTAGAAAATAGAAATAGACTCACAGACATAGAAATCAGATTTGTGGTTGCCAAAAGGGTGGGGGTGGGGAGGGAGAGGGATGGACTGAGAATTTGGAGTTGGTAGACGCAAACGATTACGTTTAGAATGGATAAGCGAGGTTGTACTGCATAGCACATGAGATTATATCCAACTTCATGGGATAAACCGAAAGGGAAAAGAACACTTTAAAAAAGAATGTGTATGTCTGTAAAACTGAGTCATTCTGTGGAACAGCAGATATTGGCACAATATTGTAAATCAACTATCCTTCAATTAAAAAATGGGAAAAAAACAAGTATACCTCATTTAATTTAATGTCACTTATGTTTAACTCCATGTCAAGTTATTGGGCCAATGACTTATTTTCATTCTTTTTTTATTGTTAGAATTTAAGGATACTTTCAATTCTTTTTGCTTAAAAACATTTATTGTCTAATCAAGTATTATCAAGTAAATCCCAGATTTTAAGTTAAAATATACAATTAGCAAATAGCAATTGTTTTAAGTTTCTTCATATTCAGAAAAATGTTTTTGATTGTAGTTAAAAATAGTTTACATGTGATTATTTCCATAGTATTTCAATACAATGTTTCTGTTTATTTACTTTATACTTTTTCAGAGATAAATTGGGGTTTATTGGGGTTTACAGAATGTATTTGAAATTATAAGGCAATTATTTAAAAATTGACTAAATTAATGTTGAAACATCTTTTTCTCCAATGTAGAAAATTCACTGTTGCAGAAGTAAGGTCTTATTCCTTGCTGAAATAGAACAGGAAAAAAAATGGTTCACTTTTAAAATTATTAGTATAGTTCATATATGAGGTAAGGCATTTATAAAATGAAACAATAAGTATCACATTTCATGTCAATTCCATGATATAAGTCAGTTGTATTTGTAGATTCAACGCTAAGCTAGAAAAACATCTCAGGAGCTAAGGGGCTGATGATCATATAAACCGTAAAATGTGTTAGCAGCAATAAATTTCACCTCCTTGGTTCAAAGGGCATTTGATTATATTCTGCACTGTCAGGGTCCCTCCCGTCAGAGCTCATCTTGGAATGATAAACAAGGCAGGCCTGTAATGTACACCAGAGAGGGACAAGATACACCTGTCACTACAAGTTTTGAGACAAAACAGTAGGGCTTGCAGACAGCTGTGTCATCCATGAGTGAGTCCATTTGCAGGCTCAGCAATGGGTAGTAAAAAAAAAAACGCTCCAGTCAGTCCAGATGGCAACTTCACAGCGTTTGCAATGTTACATTTTTTCATTCTATGAGATCTTTTTGAATTGAAAATTATGTCAACTAAACTCCATCTTTATAAATGTTCATGTATTATAAAAAGCCGTTGACCCCAAATCATCTTCATTTGTGTATACAATTGTAATGTATTATCATAAATGTTTCATAAATAAATGTTGATATTTAATGACAAGAAAATGAATTGTGATATAATATGTTAATAGCATATGTTTTATTATTAGTATAATCTTTAAATATTCTATGAATTTGATATACATCTCTTTAAGATGGAAATTTTTTGGCCTTAGCTGAAATTTCTCTAGCCTAGAATGTTTTACTTTTGTCATTTATGTCTAATCATGCACACCTCTTATAAAGAACCACCACAACACAACCTATTGTCCTCTAAAACTATTTTCAAGGTGATTATTTGAAATATATATTTATAAAATCTTGGGTTCTTATTTTTAACACATGGTACTTGTGCTGGTTTGTTATTCAAGGAATATTTATTGAGCATTTGGTATTACTTACTATTGGAATATATGCGGGAAATGGTTTCTTTTTTTCTCATTGTTTGTATTGTAAAGAAAACCTGTGTAACCTTCTGTAAAGAATGCGGTATTTGGTTGTTTTTTTTTTTTTTTATGACTACATTGTTCTAAAAAACTGAATATCTGGCATTCTTGAAAAGTTTATTTCTATTTCTTTGGACTAATTCAGTGAGCATTAAAATCTAAAAAGCAATTTCATATTCTGATCTAAAAATTTATCTTGACCAAATTATTCCTTTAATTTAGAGGTTTCAAGTTTCTGTTGCTGTTATATTTTGGCATAAACTATTAAAATAACTTTCAAACTTACAATTTTTATTGAAAATGCTTCTCTTCAAATGATGAATTAGTGACCAAAAAAAAAAAAAAAAAAAAAGCCTTTACAGCTTGCCTGGTGGTCTAGTGGTTAAAGATCCACCTGCCATTGCAGGGGACAAAACAAGTTCCATCCATCCCTTGTCTGGGAAGATCCCGCAAGCCACGGGGCAAATAAGCCTGTGCGCCACGATTACTGAGCATGCGCTCTAGAGCCGGGAACCCACAGCTGGTGAGCCTACAACAACGAGAAGCCCAAGCATCATGACGAAGGGTAACCCCCACCGCCACAGCCAGAGAGTGCTGTGCACAGCGACGAAGACCCAGTGCAGCCAAAAGCAAATCATCTTTTTTTTTAATGCCCTTACATGTTGCTAATTCATTATTAAGTGTTAGAGTGTCAATCATTCAATAATAATTTTGCATGTTTTGTAGCACATAGTATTGAGATGGATTTTAAGTGTTATGATTTGCTACTTTCTAAAAGAAGATTTTCCAGTCATGAGCTAGCTTTAATAAATTAAGAAATTCTGTGAACCAACAATTAGAATTTTAAGGTTTTAAATAAAATTAAATAAAGTGAGTACTATATGTTTACTATCAAACACTGTTTCTCATGCTCAGATAGGACAAACATGAAAATTATGTTAGTATTCGTTATCTGTTTACACTGATAAAGCTAAATACTTATTTATTTATGTCTTATAGGAATACAATCTCAATCGACAGTGGCACATTCCCATACCAAAAATTTTAAAAAGAGTGTCGCTCTAATAAATGCTTGCTCGGTGAATACAAGCGCTGCATTGTTATGATTAGTTCATGGAGTGTTAATTTATTTTAATTTTACTGTGCTTTAGATATTGAGAATACTCATGCATGGTACTCTTGGTAAGTGAAAAGATGAAACAGTTCGTGAAATTTAGACAGCGACTTCACCCTATATTTTATGATAAAACCTATTAACAGAAACCAGTCATGCTCTTTCTTTCAGTGAAGAGTATTCAAACCTAATTCCATCTCCTGCATGCATTAATGACCCAAGAAAAGTAGAGGCATAAGTCTCTTTCAATTTTATGGGATTTGTGATTTCTCAGTGTTTTTCAGTGGTTACTATAAAGCTCATAATTGAAGTTAGTACTGAATTTGATTTTTTAATACTTTTATTTCCTTGTCAGCAACTTCTCAAAAGTCAGATCTTTATGTTTCTTTGATAGATTTTGAAAGAGGGCAGTTGTCATGTATGGCAAATCACCAGACAATATTAACTATGTCAGTTGAGAATAATTACAAAGGTGTGTGTCAAACTCACACAGGAAATGTGGAATCAGTACAAGCACGGATCACATTCCTGTCCTCTCACAAAGATCTTTTTTCCCTGTTTCATGTAAACGGTGCATTCACTGGGACTGCTTCTGCCATGTGCAACGCTTACCATGTTTCTGGCTTTCAGTGGATACTGAAATAATAAGAGTAGAATTTCTTTCTGTTTGAATGTAGTGGCTAGGCAGATGTTTTCAAACAGCCTCTCATATATTCAAACCATATTCTTTTGGATACTGTTTAAAATGGCTCTTTGAATCTCAAGAAGTAACTTTTTAAATCTTTTGAAAATTTGAAAACTAGCATTCTGTGTCCCACCGAAATAAATGACTCTTTCTGCTTTGTCCTTGCAACGTAACAATCACCTACCCTGTCACAAGGGTTTATAATGCTTGTAATACACATCTGTGATCCACAGATGAATTTCTCATCATGTTCAGTCATAATAGGTGTAAAAAACCTAATTTTGGGCAATTTGTCACTAGAGAAAGTGAAAATACTTTATATTAATAAAAAAAATGATGAGATACGTCCCACGTGTTCTGCAGACCATGGAGTTGTGTGAAACTCTTGTAAAAGCAACATGAGCGTATCCAGATATAGTTCAATGGGGCAGTAAGACCACAGCCATCAATTACTTAAAGAAAGCCTGTCTGGAGACAGCCATGCCAAGCACCTGAATTCACTTTAATGGTGGAAGTGGACACATGTGCTTGGGGAGTTCAAATCCTTTATGAGTAACACTCACTTATGATATATGGACAGAATGCAAAACTAAGGAATTTTTTTTTTCTTTTAGCAGTGTGGTTGTTGTGGAAGACATGCTTTACACACATCCTTTTGAATGTAGTAACATTGTGATTGCTATTTAGAAATGCTTAGAATCTGCTTTCTAGTATGATATTGAATATAAGTGGAATTGATGTCTTCATAGAATCTGAAAGGTATAGATGTTTCTATTTATCTTAACTAAAAGTATAGGAACAGTAACTGATTAATACTGAAATAGTGTTTCTCTTGACTAACCTTGTTGGAAGATTCTGATAACTTGTGGACAGACTCATTCCAGGGAGCACCTGTATGTCATACAGTCATCCCTCTATGTGTGGGGAAGTGAGGAGGGTGGAGGACAGGGGATTTAGGACCCCCATTGATACCAAAATCCATTAATGCGCATGTCCCTGATAGTCCGTGTTCCATGCCTGTGGGCTTGACATCCCTGAATACTGAGGTTTGACTGTATTTATACCTCATTCTCAATTTAAAAAAGATGATAAAGTGAATAATATTTGATGGTAGAGTAACATGATTTAAAGTTAATCAATAAATGCAGACTGATTAGGCTTATTCATTTTATAACGAGGCGATATGGAAAGTCACTAAATAGTTCAGTCTTAGGTTCAGAACATCTCTGGACATAAACATATTCATGCTATTCTATGTAAAATTTCCATTTTTTTACTTTATAGCAATATTTAAAAATGAACTTGTGACCCCATGGATTATAGACTACCAGGCTCCTCTATCCATGGGACTTTCTAGGCAAGAGTACTGGAGTGGGTTGCCATTTCCTTCTCCAGAGGATCTTTCTGACCCAGGGATCGAATCCAGGTCTCTGACATTATAGGCAGACACTTTACCATCTGAGCCACCAGGGACGTCGAACTGAAATATGTAAATGACTGCAAAGGAGATCACATAGTATATTAATAGATAAAAATCATCATTTACAACTGAAATATATGTACTTTTTCAGAAAGTAATTGAATAACACTTTATTCTGATTTATTGATAAATTAATTATAGTAAGTTGCCAGAATACATATTTGGGTTTTATATCCCTACTCTTATAAAACAAATAAATTAATTTTTTCCAGTTGTTGAATATACTCATCATAATGTATCAGGAATAAACCATAAATATTTCATCTCAAACTGCGTTAAATAGTAATAAACAACGCACAGTGATTAAACTGTTCATTTGATCTACTACAGTTTCCTGAAATTCTTCTCTAGTCCCAAAGAACCCATTATCACCTTTAGAGACTGATAAACTAATATAAGTTTCTTTGTTCTTTCCAAATATTTCCTAACTAGAAAATTTTGACTTTTGTTTTGCTGTTACTTTTGTTTTCTATTACCTCAATTTCAGCAATGAAATAATTCAATGGAAACCCTAGGAGCACAGAAATTAGGCCTATGAGGTTTGCGGAATCTAATATAGTTTCACTGCGGGGGATTTTAATGTGTAAATCCTAAATGTAGCAAAGAGGTGACAGGTCCCTAAAGGTTAATATTTGCAAGGATTTCAATTTTTCAAATACCAGTTTCCCCTCAAAATCTATAAACATATGGGGAGCACCACAGTCTCTACATGGAGACAAAGTGAAACTGAAAGAAGAGATCATACAACCCAGGTACTCGTGTACAACGTGACTAATTATGGATGCTTTTCTTTCCCGATCACTTTGGGTATGTTACACAGACATGGTTGAAAATTTCCCCTCTTATCTAAACCCCCAAAGTTCCTAGAGGAAAACAGTTGCTCTGTGTTTTTTTTTTTGTTTGTTTTTTTTTTTGTTTTTTTTTTTTTTAATTAGAAACTCACTTCTGAGTATTATGGTAGCTCTGGCCGTGTGTGCACGCTACGGTCCACTACCATCCTAGCTAATGCCTTCCTCAGGGAACCACTCCCTCAGTGATCTTTCTATGCTGCTGGAAGGCAGCAGTGTTTATTTCCTGCTCACTTTGTTCTTTGCTTCTCAAATCTTACAACTAGCGTCTGAGGAATCCTGAGACATGTCAAGAAAGAAAAATCAAGAAAATCATGACTATAATTTAGCTAAAAAGGAGGAATAAAACAGTGCAAATATTTAGCTTTTAGTAAAAAATTAAAAGAAAACAAAATGAAGTTGATCATATTAATACTGAGTCCAGCTGAATATGATACACACAAAAAGAACTATGCCCTGTAGGAGCACCAAACCACAAAATTATTACCAACTGGAAATCACAGAATCCTACATTACTCTCAAGTGACTGAAAACCAGAAAAATTCAGGAAGTTGTTTGGGTGATAAAGCTAGTCAAAATTGAGTATTTTTGTCTCTAGCTATCATATAATGGCATGAACTCCAGTTTAAAGAAAAAGAACAGAACAGAGAGATTGCGAGAAGTGTTCAAATTATTAGTCTTCTAAAATACTGGAGTAGAGATATCCTTTGAACATTAGGTAATTCTCTTCTTATTGTTACTGTAAGTAATTACATAAGGGCAGAAACTAAATATAAGGAAAAGAGACTGATAATATCTACCATCAATTTAAGCATTTCCCTTTAGTTATTTTCACTTTGAATTTGAAGCAAAGTCCTTAAATCACTTTAATGTCTATATTTATGGCTGGCAATACGCAGGCCATGACGGACCGGCAGGGGGCTGAGGGCTCAGCGTTGAACTCTTATAATGATTCATGAGGAAACATTTCATCTTTGGTGTAACTTCGGAATTTAGGGACAAGCAGAGTTTCCACAGGAAGGGCTCCTAGCAGATCAATGTTACACCAAGGTTATTAAGGTTTGATCCTTAATGCTAAAGATTAAAATAGTGGCAGGAAAAGTTTGGAATTGAAAACTGTGGGAAAAGTTATAGAAAAGGAAAAACTACTAGGTTCACATTTACAAAGGCTGTGCTAGAGTAACTGTGTTCATAGGAAAAGGGAGTGCAGGAGCCAATTAGCACTGATTGTACAGTTCACTCACAGCAAAGGTTGTATTGACAAGTGATTCAGAGACTTTTAAAAATGGAGCCATTTGATGGAATTACCAAATGCTACAGCCACGAAGCATGCTAATATTCCTAGGCATATTCTTCTAAGAGAAATGAACATGTGTCCATACAAAAGCTTGTACATGTACATTCATAGAACATTAGTCAGGATAGCTAGAAAGTGGAAGTAAATGTCCACTAGCTGAAGAACAGGTAAACCAATGTGATATATCTGTATACAGAGTATTATTCAGCCATAAAAAGGGAGTAAGCACTGATTCAGGCTACAACATGAAGGAACCTTGTAAACATGCTAAGTGAAAGATGCTAGTTTCAAAAGGCCGTGTACTGTATGATCACACTAATAAAAAGTGTCCAGATTAGGTAACTGAACAGAGATAGGAGTTGATTACAGGTTGACAAGGGCCAGAGAGGCAAGGGACAGGAAACGACTGCTAATAACTATTGGGCTTCTTTTTTGGGATGATGAACATCTGAAAACAGTGATGACAGTTCCAAAACTGAATTCATGAAATATCACTGAATTGTAAACTTGACAATCACAATGAATAGAATACACATCTCAATGGGAGCTGTGTTATGATTAGTGATATTTCTGAGTAAAGTATGCTACAACTAATGTGACTAAATGGAAAAAAAAGTTTGTCTTTGAGAAAAAATATAAAAAGTGCCATAAGAACACAATATGCCAAGCACAAGTATTTCTATAAACTGAATGTGAAGCTATTCCTAGCTTAAATTATACCAAAGCTGCGACAGTTATGTACTAATAAGCATGTGATAAGGCCAATGAGTTCAAACTGAAAAGAGTTTGTAAAAATGAAAGATATGTTATATAATGATCATGATGGAATTTAATTATGCCCCAAAAGTAATTATTAAAGGAGAGATCTAGTGTACAATTAACATTTTAGAGCAAGTATTTTTGAACTTGAAAGAAAGAAAACTATTCTAGATTGGGACCAGGAATGATGCAGGAAGTAATTGTGGGTGACTTTACTAGGAAATACTGATTAGTATACAACAAATGTCAATATTCTTATAATGCAAGGAAGAATCTAAAGAAATTCAGTTGTGGTTAAGCAATTTTAGAAATAATGACTAACAGAAAATGTGGGCAATAATGGAGGAGAACAGTGAAATTGAAAACTAAGGCAAAAAGGGAAAGCTAAAAAATGATCCAAAATGCTTCAGAGGAGGTCTAAGAAAAATGATCAGTATGGCCCACAGACCTGAAAAATGACCAAACATGTTCAACACAAAAAAATGCTAAATATGATGAAAAGGGCAGCTTTTTTTTTTTTTATTGTGGAAAGGAATAACATCAAAGTAAGCAAGAATGCTTACCAAAAGTGGCACATAAGATGCAAAGTTGGACAGAGTTGAATCAAAAGCAAACAAAAATCACTTTCAAAGAAATTTTTTGCTTTGGTTTTGATAGACAGTATTCTTTTGTACGCATATAACACAATTTATTTATCCATTCCTTTAGCGACATTGGGACGGTTTTTGGATTGGAATTGTTATGAAAATATCTTAATGTCTATTTTGTTTAGATTATTTTCATGGATATATATTTTAATTTTTCTTTGGATGCCACATTCTAGACCTAGGAGTCTATATTTTTTTTTTAATAAGGAAAGTATGCTATTAACTTTATAAAAATTGTCCAATGTTTTCCTAAGGTGGCTTGTTCTTCTATTTTTTGACCAGAAATATACTGGAGCTGCAGTTGCTCTACGTACTCACCATATTTGATTTTGCCAATATTTATAGTTATACCCCAAAGAGTGTACTCCAAGATAGCAGAATAGAAAGACATGCACTCAACTTCTCCTGCAAGAACACCAACATTGCAGTTAGCAGATGACCAACTATTGACAGGAGGGTGTTACAATGCACCAAAAAAAGATGCCCCACATCCAAGACAAAGGAGAAGCCACAGTGAGGTGGTAGGGGGACACAATCACGTCAAAATCAAACCCTATACCAGCCAGAGACTCTTGAGGGAAACAAACAATACCTTGTGCACACCACAATTGTGCTCATTCCACATGCTAGCAAGGTAATGTTCAAAATCCTTCAAGCTAGGCTTTGTGAACCTAGGTACATGTACCAAGAACTTCTAGATGTACAAGCTGGATTTAGAAAAGGCAGGGGAACAAAGATCAAATTGGCCAACATCTGTTGGATCACAGAAAAAGCAAGATAATTTCAGAAAAAACATCTCCTTCATCGACTAACCTAAAGCCTTTGACTGTGTGGATCACAACAAACTGCGGAAACTTCTTAAGGAGATGGGAATACCAGACCACCTCAAATGTCTCCTGAGAAACCTGTGTGCAGGTCAAGAAGCAACAGTTAGAACTGGACATGGAACAACAGACTGGTTCCAAATTGTGAAAGGAGTATGTCAAAAAGGAGTATGACAAAGGAGTATATCAAAATTGGGAGAGGAGTATGCTTACTTATTTTATATGCAGAGCACACCATATGAAATGCTGGGCTGGATGAAGCACAAGCTGGTGTCAAGATTGCTGAGAGATATATTAATAATCTTAGATTTGCAGATGACACCACCTTAATGGCAGAAAGCAAAGAGGAACTAAAGAGCCTCTTGATAAAAGTGAAAGAGGAGAGTGAAACAGTTGGCTGAAGACACAATGTTCATAAACTAAGATCATGGCATCTGGTCCCATCACTTCATGGCAAATAGATGGGGAAACAATGGAAACCATGACAGACCTTATTTTCTTGGGTTCCAAAATCGCTGTGGATGGTGATTTGAAGCCATGAAATTAAGACGTTTGCTCCTTGGAAGAAAAGCTGTGACAAACTTAGCATATTAAAAAGCAGAGCTATTACTTTGCCAACAAAGGTCTGTATAGTCAAAGCTATATACTCATGTGAGAGTTGTATCATAATGAAGCCTGAGTGCCAAAAAATTGAACTGTGGTGGTGGAGAAGACTCTTGAGAGTCTCTTGGACTGCAGTGAGATCAAACCAATCAATCCTAAAGGAAACCAACACCGAATACTCATTGGAAGGACTGATGCTAAAGCTGAAGCTCAAATACTCTGGCCACCTGATTCAAAGAGCCAACTCATTGAAAAAGACCCTGATGATGGGAAAGATTGAGGGAAGGAGGAGAAGCAGGTGACAGAAGATCAGATGGTTGGATGGCATCACCAAATCAATGGACATGAATTTGAGCAAATTCTGGGAGATGGTTAAGAACAGGGAAGCCTGCTGAGCTGCAGTCCATGGGGTCACGAAGAGCTGGACACAACTTAGTGACTGAGCAACAACAGTAATTATTCCCATTTCTCTGAGTGTGAAGTGGAAAAGTATTATGGTTTTAATTGTATATCCTTCATAACTAATGAGGATAAGCAACTTTTCAAATGCTAATTGGACATTTGTATATCTTCTTTGATGAAGTATCTGTTCAAGTATTTGCTCCCATTTAATGGGTTACTGTCTTCGATAGATTTATAGATGCATTTTATAAGCTCCAAGTATAAGAACTGCATATTTCTATATAACTCTATTTATACATATTTTGTCATGTGTGTGCTGGAAGAATTATCTCCCAGTTTATGATTCTACTTTTCATCTTGTTAGCAGTAATTTTGGTGGCATCATCACCTTAATGAATATTAATTTACCAATTTGTGGTTTCCTGTCTATTGTTTGCTTAGAGTTGCTTAAAAATTTTCTTCGCCTCCTCCATGTTCATGAAAATATTCTTCCATATCTTCTTCTAGAAATTTTATAGTATTAGCTTTTATGTTTAAATATATGATTACTTGATATTAATTTTTGGTTATGGTATAATATATAGGTCTACTCAATTTTTAAATATATTATCTAGTTGTTTCGGCACCACTTCCTGCAAGGCTTGTTTTTCTCCTTTGAATTGCCTTGAATATTTTGTTGAATTGATTATTAATATGTAGATATAGATCTAAGTTCTCTATTCTGTTCCATTGTTCTATACGGCTATCCTTATGTTAGTACTACAGTCTTAATTATAGTAGCTTAATCCTAAGTCTTGAAACAAGATAATAAAAATCTCCAACTTTATTTTCTGTGTTAAGAATGTTTGAACAAAAATTAAAATAACATAAATACTATCTATGCACCCATCCCCCCCCCCCAAATAATGCCTTGGGTATACTAAGTCCTTTGCATTTCTATATAAATTTTAATATCAGCTTGCCATTTTATTTTTTAAAAAACTGGAATTTTTATTGGAGTTGGAATCCAAACAGTGTTAGCCCTTCCAATCTATGAACATGGTATATATAATCATTTGTTTGTCTCTTTTAGTTTCTTCCAGAAATGTTTCATAAACATAAATGAAACATCTTAGGATATCTTTCGTTAAATTTTTTCCTAAGTGTTTTTAAATAAAGTAAACATTTAAGAAATTGCTCAGTTTTTTTTTAAGAGTATTTCATAGAAAAGATTTTTCCTCCCAGCCAAACAGACATGATTTCCAGTTGTCTTTCTCTGTGTGATATTAGCAGCTGTGTTGAATTGCCTCTTGTCAACTTGGCAACATTACTACACTTTCCTAAAGCTGGGAAGTCTATTTTCCAGAACCTTCTTCCCTGAATGATTTCCCATGGGATTTGAAAATGAGAAAAACTCATGGATGACTTGGAAGATGAAAATAAAACAAAAGTCATTCCAGTGATTTTGGCAGCCAGGCATGAATCCACAAAGATCTTAGCGATCATAGTATCCAGACATAACACCATCACGGACCTCTCATGAACTTGTACTTCATGATCATGACAGATGCAGCAATTCTTGGACTTTTTCACGAGCTCTAGCTTCTACTCCGACTTTAGGTTGATGTAAGTTATGATTGTTTCTCTTTCTTGAGGCATCCTTCCAGACTTTTACTTTCTTTACTTTAAGTTTACATTAACTTAAGCACTAATTTCTATATTAAAATTTTATTTCTGAAACACTTAACTAGTTTTCTTTTCCTGGTTAATGCAGACTGATAATCGCAACCAATCATAATAACTTCCTAGATTTGTTATTTAATTAAAAGTTGATAAATGGAGATAATTTAATTCATTTTCCACATACTAGTTAGAAAGCTACAAAGAGAAATTTGTACTCATTATCTCTTTGGTTACAAGGTACTATTTTCAGAGGAAAGGCAGGATAAATACTTGATTCTTTTTCTTTATTTGCCACTTTTTGGTCAGTTGCTATTTTATATACCATATTGCTAAATGAGTTGGTTTTTTAACATCCATCAAAATTTACTTTTTAAAAACTGACTTTGGGAAAGAATTTATCTGTTTACCCAATCTACTGAATTTTTTATTCCAAATGTAATATTTTAATGTTTTAGAGTTTAAAAAAATATTTTAACCTCTGCTGAGATCCCATATCTGCTTACTCACTGCAACAATATTTCTCTTCAAGTCCTTAGACTACATTTATAATCTTTCATTACAGGTTTTTCAGATGTTAGCTAATGCTAACATCTGGAGCATGTTGTCTATTCTATTGACTACATGTTTTAGTATCATTATAAACCCATGTATTTAAATATATTAGGAGTGCTTCTGATCATTTTAGTCATCATTATTGATGCTTAAATTATTTCAAGTTCAGAGAGCAGCTGCTTTTTCAAGCTGCTTCCTGGATCCTGTGACAAGATGATCTAGATTGATTTTGTTCATTACTTGCTCAAAGCCAGAAAGTACACATTTCTCCAAGAGGCTCTGACTGTTTTCTAGGGAGTGATGGTATTTGGAAACTAACTCTGCATCCCCAGGGTCTTCCTGCTACTGTTTTGCTTAATGTTTCTAGGATGTATCAGTGGATACATCTAAAATATAAGTAGAGTTCTTAAACTGATAAAATGCATCATACATTTAGTACTGCATCAGGTCAAATTCAGGATTATAAGATTTTATTTAACTCTATAGATCTTAAATATATATCTTTTTCTGGCACATTGGAAAAGTCAGATTTTCAATGTCACAATGTAATTTCTCATTTTCTTTGTCCTATATTGAAAGACAAGCAATAGTCTTAGAATAGAAAAATCACCTCCATTATGAAAAAAATACTTACTAAAAGCAGTGTAAGATTATTTATATATTTTACTCTGTTCTTAACTAATATCACACCCAGGGACATACAAATTATTGCTTTTAAAAGTCATTTGCTAAAATTCTAATTCAAAGCATTCATGAATGAATGAATTAGAAAATATTAAACTTACACTCCAAACACTTCAACTCAGTGTTCTAAAAAAGATTAATTTATTTGTCAGAGGTAAAAATCTATTATTTTCAAGAGATTTTAATTCACTGTAGTGGAATACAGCACAGTTTCCATTGGCTTGAGAAAAAAGGATAAAAAGTTTCCCAAACATGTTATTAGAAAAAATGTTTAAGCATGAAAAACAAAGCTGAAGGAATTGCATATGGACATCCATATACCGACCACTTAGATCCTATAATTCAGTTCAATCAGTTCAGCCCTCAGTCATGTCTGACTCTTTGCGACCCCATGGACTGCAGCACGCCAGGCCTCCCTGTCCATCACCAACTCCAGGAGTTTACTCCAACTCATGTCCATTGAGTCAGTGATGCCATCCAACCATCTCATCCTCTGTCATCCCCTTCTCCTCCTGCCTTCAATCATTCCCAGCATTAGGGTGTTTCCAAAAAAGTCAGTTCTTCGCATCAGGCGGCCAAAGTATTGGAGTTTCAGCTTTAACATCAGTCCTTCCAATGAGTATTCAGGACTGATTTCCTTTAGGATGGACTGGTTTGATCTCCTTGCAGTCCAAGGGGCTCGCAAGAGTCTTCTCCAACACCACAGTTCAAAGACATCAATTCTTTCTTTGTGATCCAACTCTCACATTCATACATGACTACTGGAAAAACCATAGCCTTGCCTAGATAGACCTTTGTCAGCAAACTAATGTCTCTGCTTTTTAATAAGCTGTCTAGGTTGGTCATAACTTTCCTTCCAAGGAGTAAGTGTCATGGCTGCAGTCACCATCTGCAGTGATTGTGGAACCCAAAAAGACAAAGTCTGTCACTGTTTCCAATATTTCCCCATCTATTTGCCATGAGGTGATGGGACTGGATGCCATGATCTTCGTTTTCTGAATGTTGAGCTTTAAGCCAAGAGGCTCTTTAGTTCTTCACTTTCTGCTATAAGGGTGGTATCTGAGATTATTGATATTTCTCCCAGCAATCTTGATTCCAGCTTGTGCTTCATCCAGCCCAGTGTTTCTCATGATTTACTCTGAATATCAGTTAAATAAGCAGGGTGACAATATACAACCTTGACGTACTCCTTTTCCTGTTTGGAACCAGTCTATTTGTTCCATGTCCAGTTCTAAGTGTTGCTTCCTGACCGGCATACAGATTTCTCAGGAGGCAGGTCAGGTGGTCTGGTATTCCCATCTCTTTCAGAATTTTCCATAGTTTCTGGTGATCCACACAGTCAAAGGCTTTGGCATAGTCAATAAAGCAGAAATAGATGTTTTCCTGGAACTCTTGCTTTTGTGATAATCCAGCAGATGTTGGCAATTTGATCTCTGGTTCCTCTGCCTTTTCTAAAACAAGCTTGAACATCTGGAAGTTCATGGTTCACATATTGCTGAAGCCTGGCTTGGAGAATTTTGAGCATTAATTTACTAGCATGTGCTGCTGCTGCTGCTGCTGCTGCTGCTGCTAAGTCGCTTCAGTCATGTCCGGCTCTGTGCGACCCCATAGACAACAGCCCACCAGGCTCCGCCATCCCTGGGATTCTCCAGGCAAGAACACTGGAGTGGGTTGCCATTTCCTTCTCCAATGTATGAAAATGAAAAGTGAAAGTGAGGTCGCTCAGTCATGTCCGACTCTTTGCGACCCCATGGACTATAGCCCACCAGGCTCCTCTGTCCATGGGATTTTCCAGGCAAGAGCACTGGAGTGGGATGCCATCGCCTTCTCCCCAGGCCAGAATACTATACTCCAATAAAAATATATCCATCTTCAAAGTTTTTTCACAGAGTGGACAATATTTGAGCTGAGATTTGAAGGATGGCATTCTAGGGAGATGGAGGAGCATGTGTAAATACATGACCTGAGACAGAATGAGGGCTCTTTTGTAACTTGAAGTTATTTATATAGTATGAATGATGGGCAAAATTTGAAAAAAGCTTTCCTGGTGGCTCAAATGGTAGAGAATATACCTGCAATGCAGGAGACCAGGGCTTGATAACTGGGTTGGAAAGATCCCCTGGAGAAGGGAATGGCAACCCACTCTGGCACTCTTGCCTGGAGAATTCAATGGACAGAGGACCCTGGTGGGCTACAGTCCATGGAATTGCAAAGGACACGACTGAATGATTAACACTTTCACTTTCAAAATTTGAAAGGAGGTGAAGATAGGCACTTAGTTAGGAACTAGAGCACAAGGGCCCTGTGTTCCATAAAAGAGCTTAAGTATTATTCCAAAGGCCAGAGGAAGGCACTGAAGAATTATAAACCAGAGAGTGATCTAGTCATGCTCCCCTGCGAGGTTCAGACGTGTCTGCTTCATTTGTATGATCTCTAGCACCACATCTGGGAGACCAGGTATAGTCAGGAAAACCAGTTGTCTTTTTTTTTTTTTAACCTTCTAAAAAGATTAAATATGCATTTTTTGATTTTTCACCAATAGATTTTATTGTTTAAATATTTACATGTAATCACTATTTAATTATTATTATATTATTAAATATAAATATTTAATTATATGAAAAAGTTTAATGTCTTTCAAAATTTTACATCCAGTTATCCAGATCTCTTTACTATCTTGCATTTATATGTCAGATTTTCTCCATTAATCATTTCCTCAAAATTCTGTGAGGCAGCTCATTGGAAAAGACCCTGATGCTGGGAAAGATTGAGGGCAGAAGGAGAAGGGGACAACAGAGGATGGGATATTTGGATGGCATCACTGACTCAATGGATATCAGTTTGCACAAACTCCAGGAGATAGTGAAGGACAGGGAAGCCTGGCGTGCTGCAGTCCAAGGGATAGCAAATAGCCAGGCAAAACTTAGGGACTAACCAACAATAGAATGTTGAGTTATCTGTTAAATTGTGTGTTAAAAGTTTAAGAGTTTCCTCCCCTTTCCCCCATGCTTAGTTTTCTGAATGTGAAATCTAGGTGACGTTTTCTCCACTTTGATTTTAAGAGTGCTATCTCCTCAGTGTGAGAACCTTAAGGATGATCATGAGATGAGCAAATAGTGAAAAGTTCCCTTCCTTCATGATCCTGAGAGTGTTATGTATAGTCTGAATCCACACATGCACCTGTTCCACAAGTACTACTCTATGAAGAAAGGATTTCTCATGATTCTTCATTGAATCCCTTCTCTAGGATCCATTATTGGGCATTCTTCTAGAACCTTCAACCATTTACATACTGTTTTAGTGGTTTTTCCTTCACTGAATTTTCGTGTACACATTAAGCCTGGTGCTTGGCTGAAATGTTTGTTCACAGTGATTACAGAACTAGGGGTTTCCCAAGTGGAGTTTGCTTACATTTTCTAACCATAGATTATGAAATGAAACCAGTCCTGCACTGATTAGAGACCTGAGCTCTCCACTGTCCAAAGCTCTGTACACTTGACTCTTTAATATTTTACTTCTGACAAAAAGAAAAATCATGATTACTAGGGAAAGAATAATATCCAGTGTCAAACTAGACATGAATACAAAGCCCTCTGAAGTTCACATCAGCACTTTTTCAAGTTATGTTAATAAAATCATGAAGTGGATTTAAGGCTTGACATACATTGTTTTAAATGAGATGCAGTCATAAATATCAGAAAACATAACCTGATTAAGGCTAATTACTCCTTCATAAAATCTGTTTAGTTATACGGAAAGGTGATGTGTGCCAACAGCTATGTGCGTGTACTGGGTCACAGTGTGAATTGTGTTTTATGCTCCAGATGGTGACAAGGGAACTCGGAAGCCACAGATCAGAGAAGCAGTAGCGTGAGTGCCCAGCAGCTGCCTCTGCCTGTAGCTTGGGCCATTTCTTACCGACTGCCATTTTCAAGTTCTAGTCTTTCTGGGGATCCTACACAGCGTTATTATATTTGGGTATTAAGGGAAGAGTAAATAAAATTTTCAGCACCTTTTTCCAAGCAAATTTGCATAGTAGATCTGAAGGAAATTCCTCTGAGAATTTAGCTTTATACCTGTGACGAGTTTCTTAATCTCTCAGCTATAAAATGGGGATAATAAAACCATGATGCACCCATAACTCTTTGAATGAGATAATATAAACGAGGTGCTTAGCACAGTGCCCAGCACGTAATGAGTAACCACTAATATTAGTTAATATTACTATAATTTTTATTATTTCACATGAAATGGTTAAACAACTTCCACATGAAAATAAAATAATAATTTACTTGACTTTCCTTGATGTATAAGGAGAAAAGAGCTATAAAGTTAAAATAAGAATCTCCAAAACTACCATAAACTCAAAAAAACCATTTATGAGCATAAATACATAAAATATGCTGATATAGTAACTTTGGGACTTTCACTGTACTTTCATCATTTCATGTTACAATTTTTCGATCTAAAACTATAGCTAAAACCAATAGGTAACAAGTTGGAATCCAGGGTATAGTAATTTGTCCTTTTACTTCTCGTCAGTATTAAAGCTAATGGCAAATCACATGAGTTGCATAGTATTTTCTCCCAAGGCATCTAGTTGTGTGAAAAGTTTAAATACTTGTGGGAACAATTTACTAGCAGAATCACATATTCATTTACTTCATTGATACATAAAACTTTTCTTTATTTATGGGAAAATATTCACCTGGATCATTTCTCATAAAGCTGTATTTATTTTTAATCAGCAACAGTAGCATTCATGATATGTCTTAACTGTATATCTATAGGAATTTTTAGCATTGCTGTGAAGAGTTAATAAAATAAAATCTGGTTTTGTACCAGGAGACCAATATCTTTGCTGAGGTTGTAAAACCTTAGTCTAGCTTTGCCATGTACCATGATCAAATCAAGATGGCTAACTACAATATATGCTTTATAAACTAAATGATGAATTTGTGTACAGAGAGAAAGAGAAATAAAAGCAGGGAGTGAACTGTAAAAATTGATCCACACAATAAATTTTTTAACAGCAGATGCTTAAAAAAAATGTTTTGGCTGTTTCATTTTGCACATTACTTTTGGTCTCACTATTTCAATTTTTATTTGTGTTTGTAGTCCAGTGGACAGCGAGGGGCTTGGTTTGCAAAGCACCTAGGACAAATTGCCAACACTCTGTAAATGACCTACTGTTAACCTCTGTAAGAACAGCTGAACTAGCAACCAAAAGCACATGCAAGAAGGATACTTATAGACCATCTGGTGAAGAAAAAGGTGCTTGGTTGCTTTTTTTTTTTTCCTGCAGATCACAATGTACTCCTACTTAAAGAAAAACACCATCAATGAAAGCTTGTCCATCAGTTAGTATTTTCCTTCCACTAATGCCCTTCGAAATTAAATGTGTGGAAGGAAATAAGGCTAGATGCACTGTCCTGACTGATAAGTGTAAAGGAGGGTATTTTCTGCTCAAGCAGTTTTTTTTTAAAAAAATCAATAACAAGACTATGATAAGTGTGCACTTAGTTTCATCTATGGGACTAACATAACTTCTCAGGAAATAAATAAACGTACATAAGTGATGTACATAAGTGAAGGATGGTTCATAGTTAACAAGGTATAAGGATATGGAATATGTGTGCGCTGTCTCTGTTCTGAGAAAATAAAACTTTTAGAAGGATTGTCATTAAGCTTTGCAACAATGAGTAGCTCAAAGCTCAACAACTTGCTGTCTTAAACTACCCCCCAAAATACAAGGTTGGAAAGTTAAAAGCCATGACAGAGAGAGAAAAAAATCCCACTTTTTAGTGAAGCATGATTTTCTCATGCTTAATTGAAAATGCCTCCACTATATTTCAAAAAAATCTTTAAAATAAACAGAATTTCAAATGAAATTAGTTTACCCATAAAGTTCCACAACAAACTCTTATTTTGAATAGCTGGGGTATGGCAGGGACCAAGTGAGAGATCCACCTTGTGGGACTGAAAGGAGGTGCTTCTTTCTTTATCATTCCTGTGAATATTTACGAGGGCTCTGGCACAACATGACTGATGCTACTACGACCATGCCTCTCACAGAATATTCATCTTTCCCAACTAGAAAGAAATGTAAGAATACCCCTGGTATGCACAGGGCTTCATTCATGACTAATGGAGACAGGTACTGAACCAGAAGGAGTCTGGGACCCTAAATGTTTTGCTTATTGTTTTGATAGCTTTCAGGAAGGTCAGGACCAATTCTTCCCTGAGATTTTCTTCTTTTACTGAATGGAGAAGAGTTGCAAAAATTAAAATAGTTCTGGGGATCTCCAGGAGATATTCGCAAAAACAAACAAAAACAAACAAATGGATAAGGTACTTTTCTTTGCAGGCACAAGATTTCATAGAATTGATAGTTACGTATTTATTGAAATGTAAGGAAATTGCTATCTACCCTTGTAAAAGAAGACAGGTTGTGATGAATTTAACTCTGTTTATGTGATAGAAAGTGCTGGCATGAGATTAAGACTGTTTAGAACGATTTGATTTGAATGAAACACATGCTGAAAACCTCTCACTGCTCTTCCATTCACCTTCCCTCCTTGCATGGGAATCCCCCTGCAGAGGGGCCTAGGGGATGACAGATTGGAGGGACTGCCCTAGGTCTTGCTCTTTGCCTCCCATTCTTCAGCACCTTGAAAGGACCATGCATTTGAGACTAGAATAGAATTACTGAATTGGATAAGGGAGAAAGGCAGGCAGCAAGTCTATTGTCATCAGTCAGAACCCCCAAATTACCTAAGGTACTGACGGCCCTCAAACAACACGCACTTGTCTGAAGCTGGCCCTGCTCTACCAGTATCCACAAAACATTCACATGACTCTGTGGGATAACTTTCTTTCATTTCTTGTTCAGTGTTAACACTGAGGTACATTTTTAGATTTCATTTGTATGAAAAAATAGAGGATCAAAGCATGTGGGAATTTACCCTCAAGCCCCACACTTTCTCACGATAATACGATCACCTCTGTTGTCCTCACGCATTCTATAGTACCCAGAAATATTACTGCAGGTGACTCTGTGACATAGACTTACAGATATCTATTAAGTTATCTCGAGTAGTGTCTTAGTTAAACTAACAATTACTGTTCTAAAGCCTATTAGGTCCCAAGTTCTTTGTTTTGGCTGGCCAAAGTGTAATCAAATGCATATTCTGTCTTGACCGAAGGATCATTTGGTGGAGAGCTTGATTAGTTTATCTGAGAACTATTCTAGTGCTGCAGGACTAACAACAGATGTATAAAAATGTAAAGAGTGAGAGAGGGAAAAATTATATTAAAGAATTGATGGCCAATACTAATTGTAAAAACTGAGCTTTTAAAGTAAAGAAACATAACAAATCTATGGTTATTTTAACACTATTTATGCCATCAATAGTGTTATCTTAAAATACAAAAGTTACTTTTGTGCATAATTTGAATGAATATCTGGAGATATCCCAGTGTGTGCTTATATCATGAAAAATTTCTCAGAAATCACACTAGAAGTTCAAGAAAGTATGGCAGACAAGATACAATTGATGAAATTGTCATTTTTATTATTAAAAAAATTTTCATAAGACTCTTACTCCTTCCCAAAGCACTACAGTGAAAGTACATTTATTTCTCCTAAAGTACAGGCTTCCCTGGTGGCTCAGACAGTAAAGTGTATGCTTTACCCTACAATGTGGAAGACCAGGGTTTGATTCCTGGGTGGGGAAGATCCCCTGGAGAAGGAAATGGCAACCCACTCCAGTATTCTTGCCTGAAAAATTCTATGGACGGAGGAGCCTGGTAGGCTACACTCCATGGGGTTGCAAAGAGTCAGACATGACTGAGCGACTGAACTGACTGACTGACTGATACAAAATGGCTTTTCTTGTAGTCATGTGTGGATGTGAGAGTTGGACCACAGAGAAGGCTAAGCACTGAAAAATGGATGTTTTTGAACTATGGTATTGGAGAAGACTCTTGAGAGTTCCTAGGAAGACAAGAACATCAAACTAGTCAATCCTAAAGGAAATCAACCCTGAATATTCATTGGAAGGACGGATGCTGATGCTGAAGCTCCAATAATCTGGCTACCTGATGCAAAGAGCCAACTCTCTGGAAAAGACCCTGATGCTCAGAAAGATTGAGGGCATGGGGAGAAGGGGATGACAGAGGATGAGATGGTTGGATGGCATCATGGACTCAATGGACAGGAGTTTCAGCAAACTCTGGGAAACAATGAGCAACAGGGAAGCCTGGCATGCTGCAGTCTATAGGGTCTCAAAGAGCTAGAAACGACTGAGTGACTGAACAACAACAACATACAGTATGAAAGAATAAAGCAATATTCACCCAACACCCTTCCTTCCAATCATTCCAAGTTTCCAGAATGCATATTAAGGCAGTTTTTCCCCCCTCAGAAATTATTTTATCTAAAGCAACAACAACTTGATAATGTTTAATAATAAATAGTGCATCAGGCTGAATTCTTTCTAGTAATTTTATGTGAAAAGGAGATACTAGTAATACAAGTCTACTGTATAGATAAAGAATGGTTGTCATCCTCACACCTACTACATGTCTTAAGTTCTTAATAATGACTTTTACTCATGGGGTTGCATTGGAGATGACCAAACACCAGTATTAATTCTGGAGGGCATTGTAAACTACATGCAGATTTGGTTTTGTAAGGATAAAATGTATGAGATGTCACTGTAGAAGCCAGAACTTCAGTGTTGTAATGGACCAGATCACGTTTTCAGGCAATGAATGTTACTCTTTAGTTCATTCAGGAGTTAAACTATTTACGCAAAATATTTGAATTTCTTCATAATTTGTTGGCATTCTTTCAAAGTTAGATTTTACATAGGCTGTGTTATTGACTATAAGGCTCAAAGCTTTTAACAAGTGGGAACTGATATTTGCTGCTAAGCTATCTTGTTAACACCATTTTCACTTTGTTCTGCTTTTCTATTTATCAAGTCTTTATTGTATTATTCAAAAAACATGTCAAAGTTTATTTAAAATAATGTGAATTTCTAAAATAAAGTCTAATACTTTGAAAGGAAATCAAGTCCTGAATATTCATTGGAAGGACTGATGCTGAAGCTGAAACTCCAATACTTTGGCTACCTGATGTGAAGAACTGACTCATTGGAAAAGACCCTGATGCTGGGAAAGACTGAAGGCAGGAAGAGAAGGGGATGACAGAGGTTGACATGATTGGATGGCATCATCAGCTTGATGGACATGAATTTGAGCAAACTCTTGGAGTTGGTGATGGACAGGGAGGCCTGAAGTCCTGCAGTCCATGGGGTTACAAAGAGTTGGACATGACTGACTGGCTAAATTGATTGACTTTGAACTGAAGATCAGTAACTTATTGGGTGCAAAATTATTCAAGATGATTGTAGACACACTTTTAACAAAAATACTTGCATTTTAGTAAGTAAAATAAAATTATACATGAAAGTGAAAGTTAAGTCACTCAGGTCATGTCCACTTTTTGCGGCCCTATAGACTGTATCACGCCAGGTTCCCCCATCCATGGGATTTTCCGGGCAAGAATACTGGAGTGGGTTGTCATTTTATTCTCCAGGGGATCTTCCTGACCTGGAGATTGAACCCACGTTTTCCACATTGCAGACAGACTCTACCGTCCGAGCCACCAGGGAATCTCAAAATTATACAAGAAAACGCATTAAAATGATTTTAATGATCTTTATGAATTCTGTTTTATGCATATGAATATGTTTAAAACATGTAGAACCTAGAAAGAAAATATTATACTCTTTAATAGACACTGAAAATACATACTTAATAAATTATTCCATGCCTAGGTTTCCCATTTATGAAAAAAAGATTTTGTCTTTATAAACATATATCTTTATATAACTCATCATTTCTACCACCTATTTTAGCAAGAAATATTTTTAGTATAAATTACAAGCTTAAATAATAGTTTGTGAGAATTTCCAATGGGGAAATGCCTCATGTACAAATAGCAGACACTGACTCCCAAGATTTTGGGAGTAATATGTTCTTAGAATCAAAATCTGTGATTTTATATCAAATTCTCTGGAGATGGAATATGCTATTCCAATTTCACCATCTTTCGGAAATGAAAAAATAATTGGTACAATAACTAGTATTGAAACTCAGAAATAGTCATGAGGAGCTGGATTATTTCCATTGAACCAGGGCAAATTTTTGAGTGATAACCAAAATTTTAGCGCATAAGAAATGATCTCTATTGTAAATTTTTCAGACAGCTATTAATCTATTGCTTGCTGAATTTCAGTGAAAACCTTTTTGTGGGTTGGGATTTACCGGTATACTGCTTTGTAATAAGAGTTCATTAATGCTTTGCAGACTTCTGACTTGAGAGCTCTGGGATGTGACATGGAATAGGGCCCTTTTCATAAATTTAGAGCTTACAGAACATTTGTAAATGAATATATATCTATTTAAATGACTCAATTATATATATACATATGTGTGTGTATACATATACTTATATATGTGAGGAATAATAGCTGCTGGAGGCCACATTTAATAAATTGCACTTGTATTACTACTTCTCAGCATAGATAAGTGAGACTAGACCCCTAAAAAGTTTTATTTTATGGTTAATCCTATAATTGCAAATTTCAAAAAAAAAAAAAAAAAACTGCAGGGGAAGGAATGCTTCTGAACTTTCCATGAGACCAGAATCACCCTGATACCAAAACCAGACAAAGATACACACACACACACACACACACACAGAACTACATGCCAGTATCACTGATGAACACAGTCACAATAATCCTCAATAAAATATCAGTAAACTGATTTCAACAATACATTAAAAGGACATACCTTTCAATCAAGAGGAATTTATCCCAGGGATACAATATCCAGGATAGTTCAATATCCAAAAATCAATATGCAATACACCACACTAGTAAATTGAAGAACAAAAATCATATAATCACCTCAATAGATGCAGAAAGAGCTTTTGACAAGATTCAACACTCAATTATGATAAAAAAAAAAAAACACCTCTCAACAAAATGGGTACAAAGGGCACAGGTGTACGTGCATGCCTGCTCAGTTTTGTCTGACTCTTTGTGACCCCTTGGACTGTAGCCCACCAACTCCTCTGTCCATGGAATTTTCCAGGCAAGAATACTGGAGTGGTCACATTTCCTTCTCCAGGGGATCTTCCCAACCCAGGAATCAAATCAGCGTTTTGTATCTCCTGAATTAGCAGGTAGTTTCTTTACCAGTTGAGCCATGAGGGAAGTCCCATAGAAGGAACATATTTCAACACAATAAAGGCCATTGATGACAAACACTCAATAGTGAAAAGCTGAAAGCATTTCCTCTAAGATCAGAAACAAGACAAGAACACCAACTATCAGCAGAGAGCCCTAGTTATCACACATCAAAATGTAAATAGATGGATCCTTTCGGATCTCAAGAGTTTTTTAATTTGGATTTACTTAAGCATAGCTAATGCCCTGATATGATAAATGTAAATATTTTTATCTCTAGCATCCTGACTTGATTCTAATATTATTTCTTTATATAAAACCTACCAAAAGGCAGAAAATGGAAATATTAGAAGTAGAGTGAATGGTTCTGTGCCAGGAACAATGAAATAAGATTCCAGATACCTCTCTTCTGGCCCTGAAGACCTTTTCTGGTTGTCTGTTCTGCCAGCTGGAAAGTATGGGGATTCACCCCATGGGCACTTTGCACTCTGACTATCCATGAGTTTCTGAGGTACAGCCCGGAAAGAGAAGCCTGGTCAGAATGCAGGCAGGCCCCTGGGCTTGCCTTTCCCTGTGCATCTGCTCCCTGAGCTACCCTGAAGATGATTTCTCGTCCGTCCAGTAAGCCAGTGTCACGTGACAGAAGGAAATATGTTTCCAATTTTGCTCACATCTGAAAGGAATTTTTCTTGGAAGATTATGTCTCTACCCTGCAAAGCATTATGGTTCTCTCTGTATCTCAGATCTCGTGCTATTTTATTTATATATTAAAAGTTAGGATTTTGTCTTTTGACACGAGAAAAATCTCTTGAGAAAATAATGGATAAAAAATCCTGAATTACCGAAAGTCAGCCAAGGAAGTGAGAAAAAAATAATCACATATCCCCCCAAAAAAGTAAAGTGGACACAGAAATCACACTGAAAGCTGGCTGGCTGCTACAGAACTTCTGTCTCTTAGATTTATATTAATATTTAGCCAACAGCTATTCTAAGTAAGAAAGTGAAATTTTAAGATTCAGTCTTACGCCGCATGTCACTTAGGAGGAAAAAGCCAAGTAAAGCCATGATTATGGTGCACTATTTCAGATGTTAAATCTCATTCCAGAATTTGTACAGTCTCACATTTTGAAAAGCAAAATGTGATTTCACATTTCTCTCCATTTTATGATTATACTCAAAACTCAGAAATTTAGACTAATGCAGATAACACTAAAATGAAGGGATCATGCAATTTGCACAGATAAGCTTTCTCAGGATAGAGTCCCACTATACTCTGACAGATATTAGTGATGTTATATGATTGTAGTTTATTCATAACTCCACTGATTTTCATGACTCACTGTGCACTGTAGAAAATAATTACATTATATTAATTTCTCCACTGATGTCTTTAACAAATGAACTCCGGTGAAATATTTCAGTTGGAGTTTATAGTAGGTTGGTGCAAAAATAATTGTGGTTTTGGACTGTGAATTCTAGGTCGTTATAAGTACGCTCAAACAAAACACATCTTTATTAATCAAAATAGGAACAATTACAATCAACACATTTTTGCCAATAAGAAATAAGTTTGTTTATTCCTGTAGCATAAAAATCCCAGGCTTTGGGATCTGACAAACTTTTGGAAAGCCTTTTTTGATTGCTGGTTAAGGAAGCATTTTCTTTGCAAAAAGTTGTTGAGATGCTCGAAGAAGTGCTAATTTGTTGGAGAGAAGTCAGGTGAATGTGGCGGATGAAGCAAAATTTTGTAGCCCAGTTTGTTCAACTTTTGAAGTGTCGGTTGTGCAACATGTGGTCAAACATTGTCATAGAGAAGAATTGGGCCCTTTCTATTGACCAATTTTGTAGTTTTCGGGGTGTCTCACTGATTTGCCGAGCATACTTCTCAGATGTAATGGTTTTGCCAGGATTCAGAAAGCTGCAATGGATCAGACCAGCAAATAGTGACGATGATCATTTTTTAGTGCAAGTTTGGCTTCAGGAAGTGCTGTGTAGCCTCTTCTTGGTCCAATCGCTGACATGGTCATTGTCAGTCATTGTACAAAATCCACTTTCATCACATGTAACAATCCGATTGAGAAATGGTTCCTTGCTGTTGCATAGAACAAGAGAAGAAAACACTTCAAAATGACGATTTTTTAAAATTTTTGGTCAGTTCATGAGACATTTACTTACTGAGCTTTTGCAATTTTCTAATTTGCTTCAAATGCCAAACGACCATAGAATGGTTGATATTGAGTTCTTTGGCAACTTCTGATGCAGTAGTAAGAGAATTAGCTTCAGTGATTGCTCTCAATTGGTCATTGTCAACTTTTGATGACCAGCCACTGTGCTCCTCATCTTCAAGACTCTCTTTTCCTTTGCAAAACTTCTTGAACCACCAGTACACTCTAAGTTCGTTAGCAGTTCCTGGGCCCAATGTGTTGTTGATGTTGACAGTGTCTCTGCTGTTTTACAACGCGTTTTAAACTTGAATAAGAAAATCTTTCAAATTTACTTTTTGTCTAACATTATTTCTATAGTCTCAAATAAATACAAAATAAATAGTGAGTAATAAGTCATTAGCAAAAAAATAAATGTGCATAAAAATAATGTATAATATAATCACATTTTCCTAATAATGTATTCCAATATCAAACAGAAAATTTCAGTAATGCAAATACCACAATTATGTTTGCACCGACCTAAGAGTTCTTAAATTCTGTATCTTTAAAAGGCAAAGACTTCCTGAGTTTTCTAATCTATATACTGGGGATATAATTTCTACATTGCCAAGTTGTTGTGAAAGTTGAAAATAATTTAATTTTGTAGCATGAATATCGAAGCATGTGCTGTGGGTGATTGTGAGATATATGTGTGTGTGCATGTGTGTGCCTATTTCACAGAATGTTTTGTATCATTATTAGTATTAGTAAGCTTTTGACTGCTTCCTGCTTTATCTGAAGTAGTACTGACAATTTTCAACCACCATTGGGTAAAAAGAGTTGAGCAGAATCATTATATTGAATTTCTTTTGAATTTACAATGCTTATACTGTCTACAGGTTATAAGATATTCCCTTTAACTAGTTTACATTCATTTTTTATCTTCTCCCGCCATAGTGGTCCTCTTAGAATCGCTCTTCCTCATTTGAAATGGGCATAAGTAATTAGATATTTACTGAGAAGTGTGTGTGTATGTGTGTGTGTGTGTGTGTGTGTGTCTTTTGATGGCAGTTTAAGTACTTTTGTCAAAAAAATTGGAGGTGATTTTTTTTTTAAATGCTGAGATTTCTAGGGGTTTCTAACCCACTCTGCTCAGCATTCTCATAAAAATACTAAGACATTTAAAACAAACAAAACAACAACAACAACAACAAAAAGTAATTGACAAGTGACTAAAGATAAGAAATTGGCAACAGAATAAACTCCTTAATCAATTTTCACTATCTACATTTCATTGCTGGCAGTGGGAGATTAGAAACATATTCCAGGACTACACTTTATGAGTTTAAAAGACAACATGAAAAGAAAGAAGAGAGGAACAAAGAAGGAAGAAAGGGAGGGAGGAAGGAAGAAAAAAGGAAGATAAGAAGGAAAAAGGTCCAGTGAACTGCTGGCTCATCTGTAATACTTCACTGGGTCAAGAAAATACATGCTGCACTATAGAGAAAAATACACAATTATTGACTCACTGCAGAAGATTTCCCATCTAAGTCCCCAGAGCCAGAGGCTTAGAACATCTGTACTTGGGAATCATGTACTCAAATACTTAAAAAGGACAAGAAAATAATATTAATATAAATAATTGAAACAGAGAGACTTCAGTTGTGGAAAGACAAAGACAGTCATCATTTCTGCAGAGAAGTGATTAAATCTGCCAGGGATCAGCCCCTTGTTAATGTCAGAAGAGTTAGTGAAAGGCATAAAATAGTAAGACAGACAGATTCTGGTTTTGGGGGTAGATGCTCGAGCTGGTCTAGGGAGCCCCTCGAGTCCTGAAGCCTTGCTTATCAGGTCTCTTCCGCATGACCTTGTCATGGGTGGGAGGGCCTGCCAGCATAAATGCATTCAATACCCAAGAAAAAACTAAAATTTTAGAAAGACTTTCCATTCTCTTGGCCTAAAGGTTTAATGTGATGTGGTTTCACACAGAACAGGAATATTTATCACCTCATCCTCCCCACTAACTTCTATCTTTATGAGACTGGTCTGCTTGGGAGGGTGAAATAAGCTCCTGCTCTGTTTTCCTTTTGAATGTGTTACCTACACAGACTTGTATTCCAGTTTCTAGTCAACTGTCCGGGCAAGTCGGTCTGGGAGACCGGTACCTGCTTAGCAATGCTGTGATTCAGGAATGTCTTCCTAATTCAGGTGTGCGGTAGTCCTAAGTCTGTCTCTTTAGCTGTCCTTTTCCACCTGTTTTGTTCTTGTACCTATATTTCAGCTGGCTCTAAATCGAAGGTATAATGTTTATTTCCCTCTAAAATTCTAAGAAAATTTAAAAACAAATTGAGTAAAATAACAAGTGTTTAATAGGATGACCTAATAAAACTATTCAAACATTAATAATATACATATGCATTCATATTTATGCATTACCAATAATCTGTTAGGAAATAAAATAGGAAACATCCCACTCACAATGTTAATAAAACTGCAAGGTGTCCAGAAATTGTACCGAAATTGAATATATGAAATAAACCATTAAAACTTATCCAGGGCTGTGAAAGTATTAATTCTACTTGTTCTTAGTCTTCTATTGATATTGTTTCACTCTGATATATATAATAGTAGGCTAATTATAACAATATTATCAATAACAATATTATCACTAATTATACTGAAGATTGCTTTTCAGATGTTTATGCCATTAGATTATATCACACTAGTCACCTTTCAGTGTGTCTGCCCTCTGATGTCCATCTTACTTGGATTTCTCTCACCTTTGACATGGGGTATGTCTTCACAGCTGCTCCAGCAAAGCCCAACCTCTGCTCCTTACCTTGGACAAGGTCACCCCTCCTGACCTTGAACATGGAGTAGCTTCTCTTGGCACTCCTATGCCCGAGCAGCCACCACTCCTTGGACATGGGGTTGCTTCTCTTGGCCACCACCACTTATCTTGGGCATGGGGTAGCTCCTCTTGGCCACCACCTAGGGTCCTCCAGGCAGTAGGAGAGGGGTCAGAGCAAAGTCCCAGGTTCCTGGGCAAGGCTCTCAGGGTCTTCAGCCAGAAGGTGATGTCTGGTTGGGGGAGTCAAACCTCGTGGGATTCCCCACCTCTCTGGGGTTTCCCTTTCTCTCTTCTCTGATCACAGGGACCACAGCCTTGTCTAACTCAATGAAACTAAGCCATGCCATGTGGGGCCACCCAAGACTGACAGGTCTTAGTGGAAAGGTCTGACAGAATGTGGTCCATGGAGAAGGGAATGGCAAACTACTTCAGTATTCTTGCCTTCAGAACCCCATGAACAGTATGAAAGGGCAAAATGTTAGGATACTGAAAGAGGAACTCCCCAGGTCAGTAGGTACCCAATATGCTACTGGAGATCAGTGGAGAAATAACTCCAGAAAGAATGAAGGGATAGAGCCAAAGCAAAAACAATACCCAGCTGTGGATGTGACTGGTGATAGAAGTAAGGTCCTATACTATAAAGAACAATATTGCATAGGAACCTGGAATGTTAGGTCCATGAATCAAGGCAAATTGGAAGTGGTCAAACAGGAGATGGCAAGAGTGAATGTCGACATTCTAGGAATCAGCAAACTAAAATGGACTGGAATGGGTGAATTTAAAAAAGATGACCATTATATCTACTACTGCGGGCAGGAATCCCTTAGAAGAAATGGAGTAGCCATCATGGTCAACAAAAGAGTCCGAAATGCAGTACTTGGATGCAATCTCAAAAACGACAAAACGATCTCTGTTTGTTTCCAAGGCAAACCATTCAATATCACGGTGATCCAACCTATGCCCCAACCAGTAACACTGAAGAAGCTGAAGTTGAATGGTTCTATGAAGACGTACAAGACCTTCTAGAACTAACACACAAAAAAGATGTCCTTTTCATTCTAGGGGACTGGAATGCAAAAGTAGGAAGTCAAGAAACACCTGGAGTAACAGGCAAATTTGGCCTTGGAGTACAGAATGAAGCAGGGCAAAGACTAATAGAGTTTTACCAAGAAAATGCACTGGTCATAGCAAACACCCTCTTCCAACAACACAAGAGAAGACTCTACAAATGGACATCACCAGATGGTCAACACCAAAATCAGATTGATTATATTTTTTGCAGTCAAAGATGGAGAAGCTCTATACAATCAGCAAAAACAAGACTGGGAGCTGACTGTGGCTCAGATCATGAACTCCTTATTGGCAAATTCAGACTTAAATTGAAGAAAGTAGGGAAAACCACTAGACCATTCAAGTATGACCTAAATCAAATCCCTTATGGTTATACAGTAGAAGTTAGATATAGATTTAAGGGACTAGATCTGATAGACAGAGTGCCACATTAACTATGGATGGAGGTTCCTGACATTGTACAGGAGACAGGGATCAAGACTATCCCCATGGAAAAGAAATGCACAAAAGCAAAATGGCTGTCTGAGGAGGCCTTACAAATAGCTGTGAAAAGAAGAGAAGTGAAAAGCAAATGAGAAAAGGAAAGCTATAAGCATCTGAATGCAGAGTTCCAAAGAATAGCAAGAAGAGATAAGAAAGCCTTCCTCAGCGATCAATGCAAAGAAATAGAGGAAGACAACAGAATGGGAAAGACTAGAGATCTCTTCAAGAAAATTAGAGATACGAAGGGAATATTTCATGCAAAGATGGGCTCGATAAAGGACAGAAATGGTATGGACCTAACAGAAGCAGAAGATATTAAGAAGAGGTGGCAAGAATACACAGGAGAACTGTACAAAAAAGATCTTCACGACCCAGATAATCACAATGGTGTGATCACTCACCTAGAGCCAGACATCCTGGAATGTGAAGTCAAGTAGGCCTTAGAAAGCATCACTACGAACAAAGCTAGTGGAGGTGATGGAATTCCAGCTGAGCTGTTTCAAATCCTGAAAGATGATGCTGTGAAAGTGCTGCACTCAATATGCCAGCAAATTTGGCAAACTCAGCAGTGGCCACGGGACTGGAAAATGCCAGTTTTCATTCCAATCCCAAAGAAAGGCAAGGCCAAAGAATGCTCAAACTACCACACAATTGCACTCATCACTTTTACTTCACTTTCTCTTTCATCACATATTTTAACTGATGAATATTTCTATTTGTGAAGGTAATTGACTTTTTGTAACTAGAATTTAAAACCTGTTACTTGAATAAATTATCTTAGTTTTCCGGTAGTTTTACACACATTTAAAAAATTATTTTAGATATACATCTCTCATCTTCAACTATAGATTTTTTTTTCTTCCTGTGCTTTCCAGTTCTTATAACTAATCACCTCTTTAGTCTAACTGCCCTCATTAAAAATCCCAACATAGTGTTAAATATTGAGGATATGAAAAGTGTCCTAGTCCCTCCCTATCTTTAGGATGAAATTTTTTATCTTTCACCAAGAGAAAGATAATAACTTTGGCTAAAGGTGTGTTTCTATATATGCATTTATTTTTTAATATCCATCAATAACTTAAAAAAATTGAGACATAAGTCACCTACTGTAAAATCACCCTCATAAAGTATACAATTCACTGTTTTTAGTATATCCACAAAGTAAGAGACTTACTATCACTCTCTAATTCCAGTATCTTTTCATCACCGTAAAAAGAAATCTCATACCTTAATCCTATGCTCGGGTCTTCCCAGCTGGTGCAGTGGTAAAGAATCCATCTTCCCCTGCAGGAGACACAGGTTCAATCCCCAGGTTGGGAAGATCCCCTGGAGTAGGAAATGGCAACCTGCTCGAGTATTCTTGCCTGGGAAAACCTGTGGAGAGGGGAGGCTAGCAGGCTGCAGTCCATGGGGTCACAAAGAGTCAGAGATGACTGCTCAACTGAGCACACACATACAATCCCATATCCATCAGCAATCACTCCCCATCCCCCACTCACACAAGTTCCCAGCAGCCACGACAACCTGGAACTAATAAGCAATTATAGCAGTGTCTGAGAATATGAGGTAAATTTATAAAAATCAATTGCTCCTCTCTATATAAAGCAATAAATTTAAATTTTAAAATAAAATGTCATTTATGATAACACCAAAAATCAGGAAATAGGTATAAATATAACAAGATTTACACTGTATACATATGCATAAAATTATAAAACTCTGATGAAAGGAATCAAAGCATATTCAAATAAACAACCATTTTTTGTTCATGGGTTGTAGACTAGATAGTGTTAAGATGTTAATTCTTTCAAATTTTGTATACAGATTCAAGAAAACCTCACTGCAAATCCCAGAAAACTGTAGATATCAACAGACTTATTTAAAAAAAATTTTTAATTGAAGGATAATTGCTTTACAAAATTTTGTGGTTTTCTGTCAGACACTAACAAGAATCGGCCGTAGGTACACCCATGTCCTTTCCCTCCTTGGCCTGCCTCTCATCTCCCTTCCCATTCCACCCTTGAGCCTGTCTCAGAGCCCCTGTTTGAGTTCCCTGAGTCATACAGCAAATCCCTATTGGCTACCTATTTTACATACACTATTGTAAATTTCTGTTACTGGCTCCATACCTCTCCCCTTCTCCCTCCTCTCCTCCCACCATGTCCATAGCTCTGTTCTCTAATGCCTGTTTCTCCAGTGCTGCCCTGAAAGAAAATTCATCAGTGCCATCTAGATTCCATATATAGGTCCATATGCAATATTTATATTTCTCTTTCTGACTTGCTTCACTCTGTATAATAAGCTCTAGTTTCGTCCACCTCATTTGAATACATTCAAATGAGTGCCTTTTTATGGCTGAGTAGTATTCTGTCATATATATGCACCACAACTTCTTTATCCATTCATCCGTCAGTGAACATCTAGGTTGCTTCCATGTTCTAGCTATTGTAAATAGAGCTGCAATAAACGTTAGGGTACATGTGTCTTCATCAGTTTTTATTTCCTCATGGAATATGCCCAGGAGTTTAAAATAAACCTAGGGATTGCTGAGCCATATGGTGGTTTTATTTCTAGCTTTTTAAGGAGTCTTCATACCCAACAGACTGATTTTAAAGCTTATACAAAAAGCTGAAAAAAAAACCCACCTCGTATAATGGCTAATGTGACCCTGGAAAAAAAATCATAAAGCTGGAAGATTCACACTACTAGATTATAAGGCTTATTATAAAGTCAGAGTAATTACTACAGTAGTATTGATAAAACAGTAGTGATGTAGACCAATGGAACAGAGGAGAGACCCTAGAAATAGACCCACATAAATACCATCAACTGATCTTTGACAAGCAGCAGAGGCAATGGCAAACAGATGGAGGAAGAGTGGAAACAGAGGCAGATTTTATCTTCTTGGGCTCCAAAATCACTGTGGACGGTGGCTGTAGCTATGAAATTAAATGACCCTTGCTCCTCGGAAGAAATGTTATGACAAACCTAGATAGCATATTCAAAAGCAGAGACATCACTTTGCCAACAAAGGTCTGTATAGTCAGTGTTATGCTTTTTCCATGCATGTGAGAGTTGGACCATAAAGAAAGCTAAGCACCGGAGAATTAATGCTTTTGAACTGTGGTGTTAGAGAAGACACTTGAGAGTTCCTGGGATTACAAGATCAAACCAGTCAATCCTGAAGGAAATCAACCTAAATATTCATTAGAAGGTCTGATACTGAAGCTGAAACCCCAACACTTTAGCCACCTGATGCAAAGAGCCAACTCATTGGAAAAGACCCCGATGCTTGGAAAGATTGAAAGCGTGAGGAGAAGGGGGCGACAGAGGATGAGATGGTTGGGTGGCATCACTGACTCGACAGACATGAGCTTGAGTAGACTCCGGGAGAAAGTGAAGGACAAGGAAGCCTGGCGTGCTGTTGTCCATGGAGTTGCAAAGAGTTGGAAACAACTGAAACCGAACAACAACAAAGGCAACAGAATAGAAAAAATGGTAGCCTTTTCCACAGATGGTTCTGGGATAATTAAATGTTCATCTGCAAAAAATGAAAGTGGACAGAGACCTTGTGCCTTTCACAAAAATTAAATCTATAAATCTTCTAGAAGAAACACAGGAGAAAATCTACATGACCCTGACCTTGTGTTTGCTGATAAGGTTTTAGAATCAATACCCAAAGCTCTATGTGCTCAGTTGCTCAGTTGTGTCTGAAACTTTGTGACCCCATGGACTGCAGCCCGCCAGGCTCTTCTGTACATGGAATTCACCAAGAAAGAATATTGGATTGGGATGCCATTTCCTACTCCAGGAAAAGCACTATACTTGCAAGAAAAAACGGTATCTTGGACTTCACTGAAATTAACACCTTCTGTTCTGCTCAGTGTTATGTGGCAGCCTGGATGGGAGGGGAGTCTACGAGAGAATGGATACTTGTGTATGTAGGGCTGAGTCCCTTTGCCATTCACCTGAAACTGTCACAACATTGTTAACTGGTTATACCCCAATTTAAAATTAAAAGTTAAAAAAAAAAAAACCACTTCTGTGAATGACATCATTCAGTTCAGTTCTGTTCAGTCGATCAGTCGTGTCCGACTCTTTGCGACCCCATGAATCACAGCACACAAGGCCTCCTTGTCCATCACCATCTCCCGGAGTTCACTCAGACTCATGTCCATCGAGTCGTTGATGCCATCCGGCCATCTCATCCTGTTTTCCCCTTTTCCTCCTGCCCCCAATCCCTCCCAGCATCAGTCTTTCCCAATGAGTCAACTCTTAGCATGAGGTGGCCAAAGTACTGGAGTTTCAGCTTTAGCATCATTCCTTCCAAAGAACACCCAGGGCTGATCTCCTTTAGAATAGACTGGTTGGATCTCCTTGCAGTCCAAGGGACTCTCAACAGTCTTCCCCAACACCACAGTTCAAAAGCATCAATTCTTTGGCGCTCATTAGGAGAATGAAAAGACAAATCACATACTTGGAGAAAATATTTGCTAAAGACATATATGATAGAGGATTTGTATTCAATATATATAAAGAACTCCTAAAACTTAAGAATAGGGGAACAACCTATTTTTTTAAATGGGCGGAAGATATAAGCAGACACCTAAGCAAAGAAGATGGTTCAAATAATGATATGTACCACAGCTTCTTTATCTAGTCATCTGTCGATAGGCATCTAGGTTGCTTCCATGTCCTAGCTATTGTAAATAGAGTTGCAGTGAACATTGGCTAAAGATATGAAAAGAGGCTTAAGACTGTCATTAAAAAATTATAAATTAAAATGAGATACCACTACATATCTATTAGAATATCCAAAATTTAAAAAAAAAAAAACCCTGACAACGTTAATTGTATAGAGCAGCAGGGCCACTTATTTATTGCTGGTGAGAATGCAGAGTGGCACGGGCACCTTGGAAGGCAACTTGTCAGTTTCTTAAAAAAGCAAAACTAATATTACCATTACTATCTAGCTTTTGTGTCCCTAGGTATTTGCTCAAATGATCTGAAAGCATGTATCTACATAAAACCTGCATGTGAATTTGTGTAGCATCTTTGTTCACAATAGCCTCAAACTAAAGACAAGCAAGCTGCCATTAAGTAAGTGAATGGATAAACAATCTGTAGTACATTCATACAATAGACTAATACTTAGGAATAAAACAAAATAAGCGAATAACCCATGGAAAGACATGAATGAATCTTAAAATGGTCTCGTTAAATGGGAAAGGTCAGCCTGAAAAAGCTAAATACCTGATGTGATTGCAGTGTTATGACATACAGGAAAAGGGAAAGCTATAAATGAAGTAAAAAGATCCCTGGTTTTTCAGGGAAATTCAGCGGCAGGAGGAGAATTCAACGGGTAAAGCACAATGGATTTTTCAGGCCAGTGAAACTATTTTGTATGATGCTGTAATGGTGGATGCATGATACTCTGTCAAAAGCCATCAAATTTAGAGAATAATAAATGAAACAATG
Source organism: Ovis aries (assembly GCF_016772045.2). Taxonomy (NCBI): domain Eukaryota; kingdom Metazoa; phylum Chordata; class Mammalia; order Artiodactyla; family Bovidae; genus Ovis; species Ovis aries. Next base: position 5,232,699 of record NC_056059.1, read on the forward strand.
CTATACAAAGTTTTAAGAAGTTATTTAGGAGGTTGAAGGAATGTATGAAACAACCTTACTGAAGGAAATGGGGAAAAGTTGTTGACCTAAGTATCTTTAGAAATGAGAAGAGTCTGCAAGACTAAAGCCATAAGAAACTACACCTGAGCTCTGGATTCTAACTGATAAGATACGTCTCATGGGAGTACAGATTAAAAAGACAGATAATTCTATGCATGTATATTGGGGCTTCCACATTGGCTCCGCTGGTAAATAACACTCCTGCCAACGCAGGAGACACAAGAGACAAACGTTCAAATCCTGAGTTCGGAAATCTGATCCCTGGCTTGGAAAGATCTCCTGGAGAAGGAAATGGCAACCACTCCAGTATTCCTGGGCTTCCCTGGTAGCTCAACTGGTAAAGATTCCTGGGTTGGGAAGATCTGTTGGAGAAGGGAACAGCTATCCATTCCGATATTCTGGCCTAGAGAATTCCATGGACTGTATAGTGCATGGGGTCACAAACAGTCGGACACGACTGGGCAACTTTACCTTTCACCCTTTCCAGTATTCTTGTCTGGAAAATTCTATGGACAGAGGAGCCTGGTGAGGTACAGTCCATGGGGTCTCAAAGAGTTGGACACAACTGACTGCTCAGGCATATTTACAATTTAAAAAGCAAGTAAGTAGCAGGTGATGGGAGCCAGCTTCTCACAGGTGACGTGGGAGTTTACAGGTAAGAAAGCAGCGTGTGTGTGCATGCCCAGTCGTGTCAGACTCTTTGAGACACCACAGACTGTAGCCCACCAGTCTCCTTCTTTCCACGGGATTTCCCAGGCAAGAATACTGGAGTGCATTGCCAGTTCCTTCTCCAGGGGATCGTCTTCACCCAGAGATCGAACCGTGTCTCCTGCACTGGCAGGCAGATTCTTTACCACTGTGCCACCTGGGAAGCCCGGGAAAGGAAGGCGAGGCAACTGGGATAATCCATGGGGCAATGGATGAGGCTTGGAGACATTAGTATAAATTCATGAGTAGCTTAATGTAGATGATTAGAAGCACAGGTGATTAGAAGCACATAGAATTATTTATAGATAAGTGTATGCACGTGCCTCAGTATAAACACATATTTTATTGCTCTGTCAGATGAGAAGGCATAAAAACAATGATACTCCACAAGCAATGGGCATATCGAGGGCCTAGATCCTGGTTTTTAATACCATTTTCCAAGAAAAAGAACCAGGATACTTTTGAGAAATGATTGATTCTAGGAGTGGGACTGGATATATAAAAAATGAATATGGAAAATCTTATGATGTCAGATAATATAGAAGTGCTCTAAAAACAAAAAACAAACAAAAACTCAACAATAATAAGAATATGTCAGAAGGACACAGGAACCAACTGAAAAAGCACCCCAGCAGACAAACTCAGAACCAGTTGAACAAAAAATTGAAGAAAGGACTATTACAACTAGTACAGCCACTATGGAGAATGGTGTGGAGATTCCTTAAAAAATTGCAAATAGAACTACCTTATGACCCAGCAATCCCACTTCTGGGCATACACACCGAGGAAACCAGAATTGAAAGAGACACATGTACCCCAATGTTCATCGCAGCACTGTTTATGATAGCCAGGACATGGAAACAACCTAGATGTCCATCAGCAGATGAATGGATAAGAAAGCTGTGGTACATATACACAATGGAGTATTACTCAGCCGTTAAAAAGAATTCATTTGAATCAGTTCTGATGAGATGGATGAAACTGGAGCCGATTATACAGAGTGAAGTAAGCCAGAAAGAAAAACACCAATACAGTCTACTAACACATATATATGGAATTTAGGAAGATGGCAATGACGACCCTGTATGCAAGACAGGGAAAGAGACACAGATGTGTATAACGGACTTTTGGACTCAGAGGGAGAGGGAGAGGGTGGGATGATTTGGGAGAATGACATTCTAACATGTATACTATCATGTGAATTGAATCGCCAGTCTATGTCTGACGCAGGATGCAGCATGCTTGGGGCTGGTGCATGGGGATGACCCAGAAAGATGTTGTGGGGAGGGAGGTGGGAGGGGGGTTCATGTTTGGGAATGCATGTAAGAATTAAAGATTTTAAAATTTAAAAAATAAAAACTAAAATTAAAAAAAAAAACAAAAAAAAAAACAAAGTAACTCAAGGTAAAAAGCTAATATACATGAATCCACGTTGATGTAAATAAATGATTATATAATATAAATAATGAATAAATGAGAAGAGAACAGACAAATCACCGATGTGAAATAATTATAAATAATTTAGATGCTCTGCCCTCAAAGAGGTTACGTATATGGCATTTCTTTTTGGGTAAAAAAGTGTTGTGTATTATACATATATGGGATTTTCTCTGACTGCCTTTTATATCTGTCACTTTAGAGTGAATCCTTTTTATCTCCTTTTGTCTGGTTTCCTCCCATTCTCCTCCTTTTCATCTTCTGTCAATATTTCTTTATGATGCTACCCTGTCTATCAGATCTTCTGCTTCTTTCAATTTAGTTTCCATTTCTGAAATGATTTTTCCTTTTCTGAGAGATGTTAGCAACACTTCGCATTTTCTGTTGTCCAATCATTCCTCTGTTTTTCTAGTTCAGCAATATACAACTGTTATAGTTTATACTGGTTTCCTAAACCTTCTTAATTCCTTTAGCTATAATTGAAACACTATATTACAGGTTTTGTCGGTGTTGTAGGCACATTGTTTCTGGCGTGTCTTTTCCACGTGTACAAGTATTTCCCGGCTCGTGATTTTCAGGACTGCGACCCTGGAAGCAGTTTCTGGAGTCCTTGGCTCTCAGTGCCCTCTGATCTCACTTTGTATTCTCTCCTGTTTCCCATTTTAGTTTAATACCATACAAATATTGTTGCTTTCAGTGTTTTGACTCAGCCAAGCATTTTCAGTGTGTGAGGTTATTTTTCACTTTGGTTGAACATGTTTAAAATCAATTTTTTCCTTTTGTTAACCTAATTTCTCTGTTTATTGGGTCATTCTCAGATACTGAAAAATCTATGCTCCTGTACTGCTGTCCTCCAAATTTTTAAAAATGATACCGTACTACTGGCTGAAATGCCTGGACATGAATCAAATATCAGAAAATACTTTAGGTTAGTTGAAGCAGGTACAAACAAGGCTGCCCAGCAAACAAGGGGTACTTCAATTTAAGTTTTCAACAAGTCACACAGCATAAGGATAAACTTCCTTTTATTTTCAGAATATTTTAAACATGTTTCAGTATCAGTCTCAGAAGCAGAAGGGCAATAGAAGGGATAACATATATATTTTTTAAATGTATCAATATATCTATCAATATTTATAATTATACAGATGGGCTGCTTAAAGATCAACATCATTATCAAAATAAAATCTAAGCAAAGAGCATTAGGTTACATTAGACATATTTACAACTAAAGACTGTGTATACGTAGGCATTTGTGTATGTGTGTGTTTCCTGCCAAAAAGAAGGTACTAGAAAAGAGAAGGCTCAAGCTCTGAAAATAGTATGTTTAAAGGTGTGAGGCTTTAAAGTTTGTTACCATTACAGTGTTGGCTGTCTCTCATTGCTGAGAGGTACAGACCCCTGGTCTGCCATGTCAAACCTTGACCTGGGTAAACCAAGCTGTCCTCATCAGTATAAAAGGAACTTGGTTCTTCTCTTTGAGTGACTTCTCCTTCAAGGTGACAAAGGCCCTGGGACTCACCATGAGCTGTAGCTTATTTTACTTCCAAATAGATTTGGCCGAAGACTACAGATGGTTTGGAATAATTGGAGTGGACACAAATGGTATGGACCTAACAGAAGCAGAAGATATTAAGAAGACGTGGTAAGAATACACAGAAGAACTAAACAAAAAAGGTCTTAATCACCCAGATAACCATGATAGTGTAACACTCACCAGCCATCCTGGAATGCGAAGTCAGACATCCTGGAATGCGAAGTCAAGTGGATATTAGGAAGCATCACTATGAACAAAGCTAGTGGAGGTGATGGAATTCCAGTTGAGCTGTTTCAAATCCTGAAAGATGATGCTGTGACAGTGCTGCACTCAATATGCCAGCACATTTGGACAACTCAGCAGTGGCCACAGGACTGGAAAAGGTCAGTTTTCATTCCAATCCCAAAGAAAGGCAATGCCAAAGAGTGCTCAAACTACCGCACAATTGCAATCATCTCACACCCTAGCAAAGTAATGCTCAAAATTATTCAAGCCAGGCTTCAGCAATACATGAACCATGAACTTCCAGATGTTAAACAGGATTTAGAAAAAGCAGAGGAACCAGAGATCAAATTGCCAACATCTGTTGAAACATCAAAAAAGCAAGAGAATTCTAGAAAAAAAAATCTACTTCTGCTTCACTGACTATATCAAAGCCTTTGATTGTGTAGATCACAACAAACTGTGGAAAATTCTGAAAGAGATGGGAATGCTAGACAACTTTACCTGCCTTCTGAGAAACCAATATGTGGGTCAAGAGGCAGCAGTTAGAACTGGACATGGAACAGACTGGTTCCAAATAGGAAAAGGAGTACGTCAAGGCTGTATATAGTCACCCTGCTTACTAAATTTTTATGCGGAGTACATCCTGTGAAATGCTGGGCTGGATGAAGCAAAAGCTGGAATTAAGATTGCCGGGAGAAATATCAATAGCCTCAGATATGCAGATGAGGCCACCCTTATGACAGAAGGCGAAGAAGAACTAAAGTGCTTCTTGATGAAAGTGAAAGAGGAGAGTGAAAAAGCTGGGTTAAAACTCAACATTCAGAAAACTAAGATCATGGCATCCAGTCCCATCACCTCATTGCAAATAGATGGGGAAACAAGGGAAACAGTGACAGTTTATTTTTGTGGGCTCCAAAATCACTGCAGATGGTGACTTCAGCCATGAAATTAAAAGACACTTGCTCCTTAGAAGAAAAGCTACGACCAACCTAAAAAGCATATTAAAATGCAGAGACATTGCTTTGTCAACTAAGGTCCATCTAGTCAAGGCTATGGTTTTTCCTGTGGTCATGTATGGATGTGAGAGTTAGACTGTGAAGAAGGCAGAATGCCGAAGAATTGATGCTTTTGAACTGTGGTGTTGGAGAAGACTCTTGAGAGTCTCTCGGACTGCAAGGAGATCCAACCAGTCCATTCTGAAGGAGATCAACCCTGGGACTTCTTTGGAAGGAATGATGCTAAAGCTGAAACTCCAGTACTTTGGCCACCTCATGCGAAGAGTTGACTCATTGGAAAAGACTCTGATGCTGGGAGGGATTGGGGGCCGGAGGAGAAGGGGACGACAGAGGATGAGACGGCTGGATGGCATCACTGACTCGATGGACGTGAGTCTGAGTGAACTCCGGGAGATGGTGATGGACAGGGAGGCCTGGCGTGCTGCGATTCATGGGGTTGCAAAGAGTCGGACACAACTGAGCGACTGAACTGAACTGAACTGAAGTGATGAAGACCTGAGACCTTGTAGAACTGACACCCCAAAAAGATGTCCTTTTCATAATAGGGAAATCGAATACAGAGGTAGGAAGTCAAGAGATACCTGGAGTAACAGGCAATTTTTCCATGGTGTACCCAATGAAGCAGGACAAACGCTAACAGTTTTGCTAAGAAAAAGACACTGGTCATAGGAAACACCCTCTTCCAAAAAAAGAGAAGACTCTACACATGGACATCTCTAGATGGTCAATACCAAAATGAGATTGATTATATTCTTTCCAGCCAAAGATTGAGAGGCTTACACAATCAGCAGAAACAAGACTGGGAGCTGACTGTGGCTTTGATCATTAACTCCTTATTTCAAACTTCAGACTTAAATTGAAGAAAGTAGGGAAAGCCACTAGACCATTCAGGTATGACCTAAATCAAATCCCTTACAATTATACAGTGGAAGTGAGAAATAGATTCAAAGGATTAGATCTGATAGACAGAGTATCTGAAGAACTGTGGACAGAGGTTCTTGACATCCAGTTTGTTAGCAAATCCTATTTACCTTTCCGTACTCTACCCTCTTTCTCTGTTGGAATATCCAATCATCCTCTCAGTGGTGTCTTTGCTTCTATCTTTGTCTCCCTAGGAACTATTCTCACTCTAGCAGTCAGAGTAAGCCTGTTAATATGTAAATTATGTAATTTCTCTGCTAAAACATTGTACGTGATTCTGAAATCACACAGAAGAAAAGCAACAAGTCTTTGAAATGACCTCCAGGTTCTCAAACTGCTGCTCCCTTTCCTTTTCTGCCCTCACATCCTGCCGCTCTCCTCTGTATTCTGTGCGGCAGTTCTCCCATTCACCTTGCAGGACACACATATTTGTTGGCTCTTCTCTCACTGAAATGTAAGCTACCTGAGCGAAGGGAGGGCTTCCCTGGTGGCACTTGTGGTAAGGGACCTGCCTGATAATGCAGGAGAGACAATGAGGATAAATCATTTGTCACAAAGGAAGGGCTAAAGAAATGTCTGTTAAATGCATGAGAGAATCAAAATAAATAATATTCCTAGGGTAATAAATAGGTCAGAGGAAGAAAAGTAGCCAAGCACAAAAGCAACAGAAATACCCTGAATGAGAGCCAGCAGTAGTCATTTTTCTAGTAGTCATGTATGGATGTGAGAGTTGGACTGTAAAGAAAACTGAGCACAGAAGAATTGATGCTTTTGAACTGTGGTATTGGAGGAGACTCTTGAGAGTCCCTTGGACTTCAAGGAGATCCAACCAATCCATCCTAAAGGAGATCAGTCCTGGGTTTTCATGGGAAGGAAAGATGCTAAAGCTGAAACTCCAATACTTTGGCCACCTGATGCAAAGAGCTGACTCATTTGAAAAGACCCTGATGTTGGGAAAGATTGAGGGCAGAAGGATAAGGGGACGACAGAGGATGAGATGGCTGGATGGCATCACTGACACAATGGACATGGGTTTGGTAGACTATGGGAGTTGGTGATGGACAGGGAGGCCTGGTGTGCTGCGATTCATGGGGTCACAAAGAGTCGGACACGACTGAGCAACTGAACTGACCTGAACTGAGAGCCAACAGAACAAAAGATGCAGAAAGAGATCTACAAAGACTTTAAAGTGAAATGATCACAGAGGTTATATTTGTGTGCTACATTTAATTAAGAAATATGAGACATATCTGGAGCTGGAAACTATAAAAATAACTAAACAGATATGAAATTAATTTCTTCAGATAAAAACACAACATACTATAAATGATGTGTCTATCAGCATGTTAGATTCAGCTGAAGAGAAAATTATTGAAATATAAATCAGAAGATTTTTTTCTAGAGTCCAGCTTAGTAGCTCAGCAGCTCAGTTTACTTCTGGTTTATTTACTAGTTTACTTCCCTGGTAGCTCAGTTGGTAAAGAATCTGCCTGCAGTGCAAGAGACCTGGGTTCAATCCCTGGGTCGGGAAGATCCCTTGGAGAAGGAAATGGCAACCCACTCCAGTACTCTTACCTGGAAAATCCTATGGATTGAGGAACCTAACATGCTACCGTTCATGGAGTCATAATGGTCGAACACAACTTAGTGCTAAACCACCCCTAGTCCAGCACAAAAAGAAAGATATGAGATATGTGAAAAGCGGTTAAAAGACTCAAAGAATAAAGTGAGAAAATGTAGCATATATCTATCACAAGCAGGACAGGAAAGGGAAATTTCAGAGTCCTGTGCAAGGGGAATAATATTTCCTATTCTTGACAATAGCCATTCTAATCTTAATCTCTTTAAATTGGCATTCCATTGGGTCTAACTTTTTATTTTCTTTATTGAAAATTTTATTACTTTTTAAAATATAAATTTATTTATTTTAATTGGAGGTTAATTACTTTATAATATTGTATTGGTTTTGCCATACATCAACATGAATCCGCCATAGGTATACACATGTCCCCCATCATGAACCCCCCTCCTTTTTCCCTCCCCATACCATCCCTCTGGGTCGTCTCAGTAGTATTTAAAACATTTAATCTTTAATGCTTGATACTTAATGGCTTTAATTATCTTGTTAATTTGAATTTTATTGTTTCATTTATTACTCATTTTTACTTAGTTACTTAAACTATAAACTTTATATGACTTTATTTATTTATTTATTTTTTACACACTGAGGAGTAACAAAGTAGTAAAAGCCTATTTCCATGCTTCCCAATTTGTCCCTCACATCATGTTTAAATCCCTAAGTAGCACAAAGCATGTAGAATGAATATCCCATCTCCCATTTCTCCTGCCTTGGTAAACCTGCTTGTTTAGATAGTATGAATTGACTCATGATTTCGACTTTAGATTCCATATAATTATAAACACTGGTAGTCACAATATTTTTGAAAATTGGTGATTATTGCAGGAAAAATGGGAAATATTCTTACAAGGGACCATTTACTAAATTATAGTTATATGTGAGTTTTGTTAGAATGAGGAATACAAGTCGTGAAAATGATTTGTTTCATAAAAAATATATAAATGTGTGCTGATTTTCAACTCTTCTTAGATTAATTTCCCTTCTTTCTTTTATGTTTCCTTCAAATAGTTTTATTTATTTATTATTTATTTATTTAATTTAATTTTTATTTTTACTTTATTTTACTTTACAATACTGTATTGGTTTTGCCATACTTTGACATGAATCCACCACGGGTGTACATGAGTTCCCAATCCTGGAGAGGGTGTGGAGAAAAGGGAACCTTCTTACACTGTTGGTGGGAATGCAAACTAGTACAGCCACTATGGAGAACAGTGTGGAGATTCCTTAAAAAATTGCAAATAGAACTGCCTTATGACCCAGCAATCCCACCGCTGGGCATACACACCAAGGAAACCAGAATTGAAAGAGACACATGCACCCCAATGTTCATCGCAGCACTGTTTATAATAGCCAGGACATGGAAGCAACCTAGATGTCCATCAGCAGATGAATGGATAAGAAAGCAGTGGTACATATACACAATGGAGTATTACTCAGCCATTAAAAAGAATTCATTTGAATCAGTTCTGATGAGATGGATGAAACTGGAGCCGATTATACAGAGTGAAGTAAGCCAGAAAGAAAAACACCAATACAGTATACTAACACACACACACACACACACACACACACATATATATATATATATATATATATATATGGAATTTAGAAAGATAGTAATGATAACCCTGTATGCGAGACAGCAAAAGAGACACAGATGTATAGAACGGACTTTTGGGCTCTGAGGGAGAGGGAGAGGGTGGGATGATTTGGGAGAATGGCACTGAAACATGTATACTAGCATGTAAGAAACGAATCGCCAGTCTAGGTTCGATACAGGATACAGGATGCTTGGGGCTGGTGCACGGGGATGATCCAGAGAGATGGTATGGGGTGGGAGGTGGGGAGGGGGTTCAGGATTGGGAACTCATGTACACCCGTGGCGGATTTATATGACTTTAGAATTTCCCTCTCCTACTCTTTCGTATCCTTTATGAGTTGTTTTTAGAACTGCCAATAGACAGACCTATTCATGAAGGTTGTGGTAAGAGGAATGCCAAACCACTCTCCAGGGGTTTGAAGATCTTCTTTTCTATGCATCTGTTCCTGCTCTCAGAATCTCCCTAATACTTATCCCAGGATTATTAATGACCAGTTTCCCAAAACAGCTGCATTCTTGCCAATCTTCCACCTCAAGTGTCACAGGATAGGTTTCATGTCTTTTAACTGACAGAGTCCAAGACCTCAAATCTGTTACTATGCGCCTGCCCATCCCTTGCCACAAGAAACACCCAACTGCTTGGTATTTGGAGAAAAGTCTGCTTAAAAAACATAACACCATAGCTAGGGAATGCAGCCAACAACCGTAAGAGCAGTGACACCATTCAACTTTGAGGGCTAGCCTCAGATAACTGTTTTTATCCTGAGAGGTACTTGGGTGAGAAGAGTAACTCCATTCAGAACCTTGCGTAGATAGGAGGTGGGCAGAAAGTTTAAGGGATGGCTGAGGCGGGTCCCTGGGTAATAGCGAGGGGACAGTGCTTTTGTCCAGTGCCAGGAATGGATGGGCAAATGCCCTAGCGGGGTAGGACACTGCCGAGGAGGGACTGAAGTGCTGGACACTAGGCATGGCACCAAACGGCCCCTGGCTCCATTAATGAAACAGGAAATCAGGTTCATCCTGGAAGGGAATGTTCCAAAGTCTTTCTTTGGAACACAGTAGAAGCTTTGTTATCAGGGACAGACTGAAAAGGAAGGGTGTTTGCTGCTATGGTATTGAGATAGCCTCTACAGACTCTTGATTTCCCAACCAAAATCACATTTTTTTTTTTCTGGAATCTAAAGGAAAAACAAGTGTCAACGTGGGGGCCTGGTGGCCCCACTAGAGAATGAGGAAGAATGCAAAGTCTGAGTGGTATGCAGGCTTAGCATCATTCCTCCACTTTCATATTGCAATTTATAAAATCACTCTTCAGTAACATTCTTCCCAAACAGGAAAGTGATCTGGGCACGTCACCAAAGACTGCAAGGATCCTTGTCACTACCAGTCTGTGGGATTACTCATTTCATTACATTTGCTTAACTTACAGTAGGCATTTTAGATTGGTTCACAAACATCCTAATATTTTGTGGTTGTTCAGCTGCTAAGTCTTGTCTGACCCTTTTACGACCCCATGGACTGTAGCCTGCCAGGCTCCTCTGTCCATGGGATTTCCCAGGCAAGAGTACTGGAGTGGGGTGCCATTTCTCTCTCCAGGGGATCTTCCCAACCCAGGGAATAAACTCGCATCTCCTGCATTGGCAGCCGGGTTCTTCACCACTGAACCACCAGCAATGCCTGGTCCTGGTATGAGTGGCCCCCATTTCTATGCCTTGAAACAGCTCCCCAGTGTATGCACTAAATAAATCTCCTGTATGTGAATTGGGAAGTGATGGTATTTCTCTGTCTTGTCTAGTAATACTTCCAAAATAAGCTCAAGAAATTGATCATAAATAGACATTTATTTACCTTCCATCCAGTATTTAGAATTGCTTTGTTGTTGGAAGTACCCTTTGTTATTCCCAAGTTGGACAGGCTTCTCTTATGAGGTAATTAACAGTTGTAGGAAATTCAGTCAGGCAACTGTAAGGACCTTGTAAAGGGCAGGAGAAAGAAAAAGAAACAGAGAAACAGTTTCCTTTTCAACTTTACATTGAAAGTCAGGAATGACAATGTTGTCACGGAAAGTATGTCCCATCAGGGACACACAATTCTGATTAGGAGACAAATAACCGTAGCATTCAGGAGGAGTGAGTTTCATCTGCTTAAAAAGCAATAACATTTGGACAACAGAAGCTTAGACTGAGTGCTGTTTAACATTCTCCATCACCTTGCTGTACAGTGATGGCAATATTTTCCACATCAATTTGAAATTCACCTATGGAGCCTCAATTATGTTGTTGAGGTATTAATTTTAATCCTTAATTTCCCTTAGAATGCAATGTTCCTCATCCTAAGAAAATTTCTGATTTGTGATATTCTAAAAACAAAGAAAAAACAGAATCAACACTTGCTTTTTAAAAAAAAAAAACAACACACATTTGGAATTGCTGTAAGACTTTGCTGAAATACGTCCTACTTATCCAAATACACGGGCAAATGTGTGAATATGAAGGATGTGAAGGGTTGTGAAGAATGAAAGTTCTAGTACCCTGGTCATCACATACAAACAAAATTCCCACTGGTCCTTATGAAATGGATGAAGGCTAGCCTTTTCGCATGTTGGTTGTTCCCCTTCAATCATAACTTCTGGCAGAGTGAAAGGAAGGAGGGAAGAGGTAATTCCACTTAGAAGGTGTTTCTGCTTCCACACCTAACCTTCACACTCATTTTTTTTCGTTCTGGATCCTTGGTCTCTGCTGCCAAGAATATAAATTTCATAACCACAGAAAACACAAACCCAGCTCTATAGTTCATTCAAACTTAAATGAAAAAAACATAAACGAAAGCTTTATTTTCTTATCCCAAACTTATTAGCTTAAAAGTGACAGAGACACTAGGATTTGTGGGGAGACGGAGTGATGGAATGTGGAATAAGTATATAATATAAACAAAATAAAATAAAACTTGGAAATCTTGGGTATTTTTAAATTCTTTATGAAATTCTTTCATTTTATTTTCCTTTTAAATTATGTGTAGGGGTTTTTGTCTGCTAAAGATTCAGAGAAAAAATTGTTGAAAATAATAGAAGTTAACATTGAACAACTACATTATCTTTTTCTCTCAAAGTAAAACTAACCTTACAGGCTATTTTTCTAATTACAATACGACACTTATCTAGGATATATTTAGTCTGAGAACACTTCTGACATCAGAAAGGCAGGAAGAAAAAGCAGTGAAAATTACTTATATACCCCCTACCCCGATTTTTATCTACTGTTAGCATTTTACATATATATTTCCAGGTTATCTTCTATGTTCTCACATGTTTACTGAAAATAAGATCATATTACAAATGCTCTTTCACAGTCTCATGCGTTCATGCGTGTGGACACTCAGTCATGTCCGGCTCTTCGTGACCCAGTGGATTGTAGTCTGCCAGGCTCCTCTGTCCATGGGATTTTCCAGGCAAGAATAATAGAGTGGGTTGCCATTTCCTACTCCAGGGGGTTGTCCTGACCCAGGGATAGAACCCGTGTCTTCTGCATCTCCTACATTGGCAGGTGAATTCTTTACCACTGTGCAACCTAGGAAGCCTTGTGTGTTCATATTGTAACAAATAATGATCATCTTTTCACTCAGTGACTGTACAGTTACATTAGCATTTTAAAGGAAGCAAAATATTAAGCATTATAGATATTCTATAAATTATTTAAATAATCATTAACTGGATGGATCTTTAGGTTGTTTCTTAGTATTTACTATATGTTATTTGTTCAAAGCCATTATCATATTATAAACTGCTTGGCTGAATATGAATAAACAGGTTTTTCTATAAACTCAGAATAAATCAATGAAAATTAAGACCATACTGCCAATCACAAATGTTAATTACATGAAGCTGTTCATTCCAACAGCTCACAATCATCTAATACTGCTTTGTAACGTACTCACCCGCTCAGCAAATATTTGTTGGATACAGGAGCTGCCAGGCCCAGCGCAATGCACTGGGAGCTCATGGGTGAGCAAGGCATTAGTAGTCTTCGTCTGAAGAGATGTACTCTACAGGGTGCAGTCACTCAATAAACATGTACATAAACAAGAGCGTTAGAGGTTTGATAAATGCTTTGAATGAAGTGAAAAGGGTGGCATGATAGATTTTAACTGTAGAGGTTTACTAAACTAAGATGGCCAGGATCAAGTTCTTTGAGATGATATTTAGTGGATACTTGAATAGTAAAAAGGAACCAATCATTCAAAGAATGAGAAGAGAGGGAAGGAGAAAGCAGCAAGTCAAAAACTCTGTGTAGTAAAAATTTTTGCATGGAAGATCCAAATATAGCTGAGGTGGACCAAGAAGATGTTGCAGGACATAAGTTTGTACCAGGTGGCCTTCCTGATTGGCAGGGCCTTCTTTACTAAGCCAAAGTGGTGGGTAAGGACTAACAAAAATCTTGGAAGGATTTTAAGCAGGGCAGTTGATTTAATGTGAATTAACTTTTCAAAGGGCCATCCACTTTATGAGAAATTGATTATGGGGAGAAGAAAAGAAACTGAGAGAGTATACAGGAGGTCATTTTAACAGTACAGGTCCAGAGAAAATCATAAATTGAAAAGATTCCCTGGTGGCTCAGACGGTAAAGCATCCGCCTGCAATGAGGGAGACCTGGGTCCTATCCCTGGGTTGGAAAGATTCCCCTGGAAAAAGGAATGGCTACCCACTCCGGTATTCTTGCCTGGAGAATTCCATGCTCAGAGGAGCCTGGCGGGCTGCAGTCCATGTGGTCACAGAGAGGCGGGCATGACTGAGCAACTTTCACTTCCAGTGTTCATAGGAGCACTGTTCACAACAGCCAAGACATGGAAGAAGACTGTGTCCATCAACCAATGAATAGATAAAGAAGATGTAGGATGGTATAACAGTATAATAATAACACATAATGGAATAGTACTCGGCATAAAAAAGAATGAAATGATGCCATTTGCAGCTACATGGATGGACCTAAAGATACTGAGTACAGTTAAGTCAGACAAAAATATCATATGATGTCATTTATATGCGGAATCTAAAGAGCAATGATACAAATGAACTTATACACAAAACAGAAATAGATCCACAGACATAAAAACAAACTTATGGTTACCAAAAGGGAAAGACGTGGGTAGGGATAAACTGGAGTCTGGGATTAAAATATTCGACAAGTACCTACTAGACAGCACAAGGAACTATACTCAGTACTTTGCAATGACCTATGAGAGAAAAGAATCTCAATATGTCTGTGTGTGTATAAACTGAATCACTTTGCTATACACATGGAACTAACACAACATTGTAAACCAACTATATTTCAATTTAAAAAAGAGAAAATTATGCAAAAAAAAAAACTACAAGATACTTCGGAAAAGTGTGGGCAAAACATGTAGGCGCAAGTAGTCATTTTAAGATATGTTTTAGCAGTAGAAAAACAGGAATTGCTGACCAATTGGAGATGAGAGATTAGAAAAACATGGGAAAAATTATTCGTATACTTTCATTGCAGCAGTTGGGTACATAATTAATTGAGAAGGGAGAGGCTGGGGAAAGCCACATTTTGAGGCTACATTTAATTGGGATCCAACAGTCAAAATTCCATGGACAAATTAAAATGGAGACAGAGCTCAAATGGTTTAAATTTAAATGACATTTAGTGGCAAAATGGAAGAGATCACCTATGGCAAGAATGTCCAGCAAGAAGAAATTTCAGGAACCAACCAAGGGGCATTTCAAAATTTAGCAAGGAGACTGAGAAACGGGAGACAGCAAAGAGATCAAGAGTGATAAAGATCAAGCAAACGATAAAGAAGAAACGCCATAGAGTGTGATATCATGGAAGTTCAGGGAGGAGAGAGTTTCAGGCTGGAAGTGCGTGGTCAACAGTGACAGGGGAGGCTGAGAGAGATGAGGACAGGTTCATGTTTATAGATGTGGCAGCGAAATTAGGTTCGCCATGAGAATAAATCTGAGGCCGTTGAAGAGTTAAAGGAAAACTTCTTTTGGCATTAGAGTGGAAGAAATATAAAGAAAACTCCCTCCTGATGTAGCACATATGAAAACTATGTGGAACATATTTGAACAAGATGATGAAGAAAAAACAACCCCTATTTAATGCATGGCTGAGTGATGGGAAGCAAGGCTATTTCTCAATGGGCAAAGATTATAAGAGGGTAAAAGAAGCAGTTGGTCTGCGGGATTTGCCAACCCTGAGAACTCAAGTGTCCCAAATGGGCAATTTCACTATTTTCTCTTCTATTCTTTTGTGGACTGAGACCTTTATTTATTTATTTACTTTTTGTCAGATACTATGGTGCATCCCACATAGTCCCCTGAGCTCTGGTGAGATCGCTTTCTATATCAGATCTCCATGCTCATCAATCCAAATCATATTTGGGAAAGCACTATCACCCCTCTAATACATGCTGAGTTTTTAAGGGAATAACCATAGGGGGATGGGGACAATCTGGTGAATATTAAAGTGAAACAGAAGTAGTCCAGAGGTTAAAAATACGTCTACTGCAGCAATCAATAAGCAAAAAGTATATCTCTAAGTGATCAAAAACACCAGCATGGATGCAAAATTCTAAAATTATTAGCAAACCAAATCCAGAAATGTATATAAGAGATATTGTTGTTAGCACCCTGGGTTTATTTCAGATATGCAAAATTGCTAAAACTAGTATATCTATTAATGAAATTCATTGCAAAGACATATTAAAAGAAAAATGTATATAAACATTTCAATAGATAGAGGCAAAAAAGTAGCTAAAATTCAACTTAAAATTCCACTTCTTGAATTTTAGCCAAGCCCATAGGCTACCAGCTAAAGACTGTATTTTCCAATGTTACTTGTAGTGACCATATGACTTAGTTCTTATCAATAGAGTGTGAGCAGAAATGATGTGAGTAACCTCTGGGACGTGCCTCTGTGATGAAAAAGGTTTCCACTCCTCATTTTCCTCTTCTAGCTTCTGTGCTATCCAGACCTGCCATATCCCCACACTTATTCTTAATTCACCATAAAATTAGGCCCACTCCAGGTATTTGTTGTTGTGGTCACTAAAGTAGTGTCCTACTTTTTGCGACCCTATGAACTGCAGCACACCAGGTTCCTATATCCTCCATTATCTCTGAAGTTTGGTCAAATTCATGTCCAATGATTTGGTGATGCTGTCTAAGCATCTTACCTTCTGCCACCTGCTTCTTTTTGCCTTATATCTTTCCCAGCATTTGGGTCTTTTCCAATGATTTGGCTCTTCACATGAGTTGACCAGAGAATTGAAGCTTCAGCGTCAGTCCTTCCAATGAATATTCAGAGTTGATTTACTTTAGGATTGACTGGTTTGACCTCCTTGCAGTCCAAGGGATTCTTAAGAATCTTCTGCAGCAACACAATTTGAAAGCATCAGTTCTTTGGTGCTCAGCCTTCTTTATGGTCCAACTCTCTAATCTGTACGTGACTACTAGAAAAAGGAATATCTTTTAATTTTCTATTTTCTATTTTCATTATGAGTGTTCTTTATCTGTGCTAATAAATTCTAAATTTCCTGAAACAGGGGGTTTTATTTCTTCATCTTTATGTTCTTTAAGAATGTGACATAAAATTTAGTTCACAGATACTATTTTTAAATACATATGTAATTGTCTTCAACTTTTTTCACTTATTCCTGCTGCTAGCTAAGTGTGCTGCTGTTTAATTGATCCAAATTCTTACTAAGCTAAAAAATTAAGCTACAATTTTGAAAATTTGAGTCCATTTAAATCCTCATGTTACACTTAATTGCAGAAATTTAATAACCATTTGTCTCCCAGTGGAAGAGAAACAGCCTAAATCCCATGGAAGCCAGAACTAGAATGCCAAGAGTTGAGAGTTTTTTTTGCTGAATTTTCCTATACTCAACTACTAGATTCTTATAACACATGAAAGAGAAAATGAAGCCTCTCAGTCGTGTCTGACCCTTTGCGACCCATAGACTGTAGCCTACCAGGCTCCTCTGTCCATGGGATTTTCCAGGCGATAGTACTGGAATGGATTGCCATTTCCCTCTCCAGGGGATCTTCCCAACTCAAGGCTCAAATCCGAGTCTCCCGCATTGTAGACAGATGCTTTACTGTCTGAGCCACCAGGGAAGTCCTTATAACACACAACAGGCAGATAATGCAAATTTCTCATTTCTTGGAACATTCCTAGAGTAAATTATATAGAGATCTCATATTGATTTCAAGCTAAGCTTCAGCAGTATGTGAACCAAGAACTTCCAGATGTACAAACTGGATTTTGAAAAGGCAGAGGAACCAGAGATCAAATTGCCAGCATCTGTTGGATCACAGAGAAAGTAAATGATTCCCAGAAAAACATCTACTACTGCTTCATTGACTAAGTTGAAGTCTTTGAATGTGTGGATCACAACAAACTGTGGAAAATTCTTAAAGAGATGGAAATACCAGACCTCTTTACCTGCCTCCTGAGAAATCTGTATGCATGTCAACAAGCAACAGTTAGAACTGGATATGGAACAATGGACTGGTTCCAAATTGGGAAAGAAGTATGTCAAGGCTATTTATTGTCACCTTGCTTATTTAACTTCTATGTAGAGTTCATCATGTGAAATGCCGGGCTAGATGAAGCACAAGCTGGAGTCAAAATTTTTGGGAGAAATATCAACAATCTCAGATATGCAGATGATACCACTCAAATGGCAGAAAGCAAAGAGGAACTAAAAAGCCTCTTGATGAGGGTGAAGGAGGAGAGTGAAAAAGTTGGCTTAAAACTCAACATTCCAAAACCAAAGATCATGGCATCCAGTCCCATCACTTCATGGCAAATAGATGGGAAACAATGGAAACAGTGACAGATTTTATTTTCTTGGGCTCTAAAATTCCTACAGATGGTAACTACAGCCATGAAATTAAAAGATGCTTGCTCCTTGGAAGAAAAGCTATGACAAACCTAGATGGTGTATAAAAAAGCAGAGACATCACTTTGCCAACAAAAGTCCATCTAAGCAAAGCTAGGGTTTTTCCAGTAGTCATATATGGATATGAGTGTTCGATCGTAATGAAGGTTGAGTGCTGAAGAATTGATGCTTTTGAGCTGTGGTGCTGGAGAAGACACTTGAGAGTTCCTTGGACAGCAAGGAAATCAAATAAGTCAATCCTTACGGAAATCAAACCAGTCAATCCCTCAGGAAATCAACTCTGCACATTCATTGGAAGGACTGATGCTGCAGATCCAATTCCTTGGCCACCTGATGCAAAGAGCTGACTCTTTGGAAAAGACTCAGATGCTGGGAAAGACAGGGTAGGAAGAGAAGGGGGCGACGGAGCATGAGATGGTTGGATGGTATCCCCAATTCAATGGATATGAGTTTAGCAAACTCTGGGAGATGTGAAGGATAGGGAAGTCTGGTGTGCTGCAGTCCATGCAGGTCACAGAGAGTTGCATGTTACTTAGCAACTGAACAACAACATCATATTAGTATAAGCTTTCATAAATGTTTTGGAATTTACAGAATATAAAAAGATGAGGTGCTTCTCTATTTCTGGAATCAATATGCAACAATTATTTATTGGGTAGGAGCTAGTAGTGATAAGACCTTCAGTAAATTTTAAGAGCTTCCCAGGTGGCTCAGCAGTAAAGAATCCACGTGCCAACACAGGAACTACAGGAGATGAGAGTTTGATCCCTGGGTCAGGAAAACTCCCTGGAGAAGGAAATGACAGCCCACTCTTGTATTCTTGCTGGGGTAATCCCATGAACAAAGGAGCCTGATGGGCTACAGTCCAGGCTCTCTAACCCTGAGGTCTTCATTTACAAAAAGATTTTGAACTAGATGAATGCTAAGATTGCCTCAGTTATAAAAGTTTATCTTGTTTTAAGAACTACATTGTTATTGAAAAATATTTGTGAAAAAGTATTATGCTGGGTCTCTTTAGATACAGCAGTTAGAGCCATCTGGGCCAGCATCTTTAACAGAACAAACAAGAATCAGTGAACCTGAGTTTGAATGGGACTTCACCATGTGGTAATGTATTAGATATTGCCAGAGTGGAAAGCAGAGAATGAATTAGGTAGAGATGGATAGATTAAAACTTCACTGCAGAAATTTCATATTGAAAAAAGATAGTCATGAGAATAAAAAATACATGCAGTGAATAAGTCAATACAAGTTAACAAATATTTATTAAATACCTATAGTAAATTATTAGAAAAGTCAATCTTTCCCCTGATGCTGGGAAAGATTGAAGTCAGGAAAAGGGCATGACAGAGGATGAGATGGTTGGATGGCATCACTGACTCGGTGGATATGAGTTTGAGCAATCTCCAGGAGACGCTGAAGGACAGTGAAGCCTGGTGTTCTGCAGTCCACGGGGTCACAAAGAGTCAGACACCAATGAGCGACTGAACAACAAGTCATGTGCTTGGGTTACATCAGTGAACAAAACAAAGATCCCTGTTCTCATGGAGCTACATACAAGTGGGATGATGTTTTCACTTTTTGGAAGACCTCAGTCAGATGAGTCACATGAGGAAGATGAAGAAGTTGCAGGTACCAACAATGAGGAATTGGTCCTCAAATATATTTGAGCAGGAGAGATAGTTGCAATAGCAATGGCATAAGCATTAAGACACAAGGTCACATGAGATGACGTGCCTATGTTGTGTCCATGTGTGGAACTTCGTGGAGCATGGAAATTTCATAACAGCTATGAGCCTAATAGGTGGTGTGTGATTTAAGGACAATAGAAAAGTTTGCAACGTGGGGTCTGATGAGTGTTCCAGGTAGTGATCCATTTTCTCTCCTACCCTGCTAAGCAGCAGCCCTCTTAAGGTACTGCCCTCTGAAACCGGTGGGCCACCAACATTTGTGAGCAGGTCTTGCACACCCTCATCCACTCATTTGCTACCAGGCAGTGTAAGGGATATTTTAACATGGTACATACTTTGTACTGGAGCAAGTTTATAAGAAAAGACTCTATCAATGCATGGTGTGTTCCTCAAGCCCATTGTGCGTGTGGCATGTTTTGGAGCAGTTTGTTTCCTAGGGCTACAAACGTGGACAGATAGACTCTGCATCTAGCAAACAAAAATAATAGAGACAGAAGGGAAGGAAGGGACATACCCCACCAGACTTCAACCCTCTCACCCAGCTGGGCAAGGGCTAGAGTTGGCTTCCTGCCTTCCTCCTTAATATCTGACAGTGCAGTCACTGAGTCAGGGTTGTAGGCGGCTCTGTGTCTTCTGTGCTAGAGGAAGGTTCAGTAGGTTATTTTCCACATGGCACTCTTTAGCATCATGTAGCCAGATAGTGTTTCAATCCAAAGGCATCCAGAGATGTCTATGAGGAAACATATAGTCTAGGAATTATGTAAACGAAACGTACAAGACTTTAGCCTTAAAATGAAGTACACTGGGAATTTCAATACATCTTAGCTCAGGCTCTCTTAACTATTTCATGCAATCCATTTATTTAAAAAACATGATTTTCCTTAACATATCACTGGAATAGTTTTATGTGCATCCATATTCAGTCCTTTTTCTTTCTGAATTAATTATTCTTGTTAGGTTGCAGGAAGGGGAGGAGGTCCCAAGCTGTTCTCACGTGAAGGATACATTCCTGATTCCTGGCTTTGGTGGGTTCTTTTTTTTTTTTTTTTGTCTTGTTCCCTTTCCAGCAAGTCCTGGCATTGAAACTCTGTGAGACTTCTCAATTCAGTTTGGTTTGGGGCCTTTCCTGTTCTGGAATTGCCAGATATTGTTGTCTGACATATCTTTGAACCTGAACTGAGCCAGAAAATTAGGGTCCTGGAATGAGAGTCCAAGTGAAAGAAGTGATTCCACGCAACCTGGCTGGGAGTCCAAGTGGCAAAGTCTCAACAACCTCACACGGGCCAGGTGGGTGCTTTTTGCCAGTGCATCCTCTTGTGATACAAGCTCAAAATAGCAAATTTCAAGCAGATATTTTGAATGAAAAATGGCTTTAGTAATTTTATAAAACAAAGTATCAATGACATAAATGTCTCACATTTTCTCAGCACCTGGTATCTTTTAAGTGTATTTATGTATACATTTCTATGTGCTCCCAGAGCACTTGTACACTGTGGATTTATGCCTGAACACCGAAAGTTGGCCTGGTTCCATTTGTGTGTATGCAAGAAGCATCAGAAGTTAGACACAATTTGAATATACTCAAGACAAAAAAAAATCATACATGCAATAAAACGGAAATTAGAAGAATCAGAAGGCATGGCTTAAAATTATCATAAACATTACTAGCAATTTCAGTTTAGGAGCTGTACCTTCTTATGTCTATGCTGTACCTATCAGGCCAGGCCAGTATCAGCCGCAAGGGGCCCCACACTTGTTTAGGAAGCCTAGATATGGTCCACAAAGGACTCTTGGATATGGTTGGCAGACTGTGCTGCTCTGCAGTTTGCGTGTCCAACAGACCTAAGGGGAGTTAGTCACATCTGCAAACAGGCAGCTGAGAGGGGACTGTGAACTGGGCTTAGCTGAGCACACTTAGCACCTTCTCTTAAATTTATCAAACAGATAAATCATTCTTTCTCTCTTGAAGAGAAATGGATAAGGAGATAGGGAGAAGCTAAATGGATTCCTTTTACCTCCCCTCCTCCCAGAGAGGTGGTGGTTTAGTCGCTAGGTCGTGTCCAACTCTTGCGACCCCATGGACTCTAGCCCGCCAGGCTCCTCTGTCCATGGGATTTTCCTGGCAGGGATACTGGAGTGGGTTTCCATTTCCTTCTCCAGGGGATCTTCCTGACCCAGGAATCGAAACTGGCTCTCCTGCATTGCAGGCAGATTCTTTACTGAGTGTAAATTTTCCCCTTTTATATAAACAGGAGCAATGGTAAATACATACTTTAGCAGCCATATTTGTTTGGTAACTATGTATACTTGTTTACGTTAGCTGAGGTTATTTTGCTATATGATCATTAGTTCTATTAGTCAGCTTCAATAATTATGTTTGAATTTTTATTCTGAGCCACAGCAAGAATCTAGATTCAGTTACTAACTTTGTAAAGTTTTATTTATAGTCAAGTCATATAGTAGCCACATGGCGTAGCAGCATATTTGACCATTCAATACAATCTCATCCACCATTTCATTGTTTCTAGAAATCCCACCAAGAAAACCTTTCTTTATTTTTTTTAACAATACTATCTTTTTGTTCAGGAAATTTATTTTAATTGCTAGCAAACTTTGTAAAGCTCCACAGTAGGATTGAGCGTACAGTGTTTACCAACATATTTCATCAGTGTCTCAAGTGAGTGAAATGTTACAAAATTTATCAGATAACAAATTATTCTCCTTCAAAACAAGACTATGAGCCAAAGCTGTCCTATAAACTTCAAAATTATCATTTCACTTCATGGATATTAATGTTTAATTTTTAGAAAACAAGGGCGTACACACAATTAATTAAAACCCATTGTGACATTGCTGGGACATAAAAATAACATGTTTAATAATTTTCCAAAGCTGCAAAGAGTGCTGTATTCTTGTATTACTTATAAAACATAATGTACTATAATTAGATGATATGAATATAAATGAAATTAAGCAAAAATAGGGAAAAAGTCAAGGCAAAATTTCGATATAGCTTCAGAATTCTTTTCCTAATTAAAATGGCTGGTCCCAAGCGAGCATATGCAACCATTTATTAACATCATGCCATGATGTAACATCTATTTCCTATATTCAATCCAGTGTACTTGTGTTTTTCATGTTATTTTTATTGCTATGGCTAAGAGACAAAGTCTATTGAATGTTCTAGGCAAACTCCAGTTTTGTTTTGTTTTTTCTCTCAGGGTTTCTTCGTATACTTTATTCATAAAATACAAGGATTTTTCATATTAGTATGTACTAGAAATATTTGACTGCCAGTTTATATTGCCTTTCCCTGATAGTGAACTATTGATATAAGAGGTGTAACAGAAAAGGTTTAGTTTCAAATAAACTTTGGCACTGGCTGAAGCCTAAAGCCTAATATCAGAGAAGTAGTGGGAATGGTTATCACGAAGAATTTAAGATTGAGGCCAAGCATATTTAAAAGAAGTCATAAAGGTGATTCTTACTGACCATAGATAATAAAAAGTAATATTTATTGAGAATATATAGAATGTCATGCATTGTTCTAACATGTTATAAATGTTTAACCATTTTATTTGCATCAGAACACTATAAGGTAGCAGCTAATATTAATTCATCCCATTCATATATGGAGAAAAGTGGAGATTCCAAGAAATGGTTCCCAGACTCCCTTAGTATATGGTGAAGTTAGGAGTCAAACACCAGCAGTGTGACTGAAAGAGAAGAAGGGAGGCAGGCAAGGAGGGAGGCAGGGAGGGAGAGGAGGACGGAGGAAAAAAGAAAAGGGAAGAAAATGAAATTAAGGACGTAGGTGGGAAAGAGAGAAGAAAGACATTATTTGCACATTACATGATCCTACTGGTTAAGTTCCCAAGAAATTTAAAAAAAAAAAAAAGAAAAGAGCCAACTGCTAGAAAGTTGCAGGATACACGATCAACACAAAACATACTTATAAAAAATCTAAAAATAAAATTAAGAAAACAATTCCATTCATAATAGTATCAAAAAGAATTTGGGGATAAACTTTAAAAAATAAGTGCAAATGAAAACAATACACTTTTACACTGAAAACAATACACTTTTACACTGAAAACAATAAAATGCTGCTAGAATAAGTTAAACAAGGTCTGAATAGATGGAGAAATAATATGTATTCACTGAATTAGAGTACTCCATATTACCAAGGTGTCAATTCTCCCAAAATTAATATACAAATTGAATGCAATTCCTATCAAATTGTTAGCAGGGATTATTTTTGTTCTCAAAACGAACATACTAATCCTAATATGCCTGGAAAAATGAAGGGCACCACCCTACACCAGTCAGAATGGCCATCATTAAAAAGTCTACAAATGAACTTACTTACAAAATAGCAGAGTCTCAGATGTAGAAAACAAATTTATGGTTACTAGGGGATAAGGGGAGGGATACGATGGGAGATTGGGACTGACGTATACACACTACAGTATATAAAATAGGTAACTAATAAGAACCCGCGGTACAGTACAGGGAACTCTACTCAATACTCTGTAATGGTCTATATCAGAAAAGAATATAAAAAGAGTGGATATATGTATAAGTATAACTCATTCATTTTGTTGTATGCCTGAAACTAATACAACATTGTAAATCAACTATACTCTAATAAAAATTTCTTTTAGAGCCTACAAATAACAAATGCTGGAGAGGGTGTGGAGAAAAGGGAACCTTCATCCACTGTTGGTAGGACTGCAAACTGGTACAGCCACTATGGAGAAAGGTGCTGAGATTCTTCAGAAAACTAACAATAAAGTTGCCATCTGACCAGAAATCCCTGGACAAAAATATAATTCAAAAAGATACATGCACTAATGTTCACTGCAGCACTTTTTACAACAGCCAAAACATGGAAACAATCTAAATGTCCATTGATAAATGAATAAAGAAGCTGTGTATACACGTGTAAACACACAATGGAATATTCCTCAGCCATAAAAAAACAGTGAAATAATGCCATCTGCAGCTACATGGATGGACCCAGAGATTATCATACTTAGCAAAGGAATTCAGAATGAGAAAGACAAATGCCATATGGTATCATTATATGCAGAATTAAAAAAAAACACACAAATGAACTTATCTGCAAAATACAGAGACTCGCAGACATAGAGAACAGACTTGTGGTTTGCTGTACACTAGAAACTAATTCAACATTATGAATCAAGTATATTCTGATAAAAACACTTAAATTTTTTTAATTAAAATTAAAAATTGTTTTTATATGTTGGATATTCAACTGGCCTAGCTCTGTTGAAAAGATTACTCAATTCTGTACCTTAAAATTACTTCCAAATAAAAAGAAGATAACCAGATCTTCTTTAAGATTTTTAGACTTGTTTCTCCTGAGACATGTGAGGCCAGGCACTGTGAGGTGTGT
The DNA here is from genome assembly GCF_016772045.2 of Ovis aries. Taxonomy (NCBI): domain Eukaryota; kingdom Metazoa; phylum Chordata; class Mammalia; order Artiodactyla; family Bovidae; genus Ovis; species Ovis aries. The sequence goes on from NC_056059.1 coordinate 5,257,886, forward strand.
TCATGCCTGAAAACACTCTCTGCCCCTGCTATGCTAGGTAGTGGCCGTAGTGACTTTAAGCAGAGAACTATTACAGCTAGTTTACGCTCTGTTGGGAGAGGGAGAAGGGGACATGGATGCTGTGGGAGAGAGCAAGTGATTACAGGAAGAGGTCTGAATACGTGAGAGGGGTGGCACCGATGAAGAAGTGAAAGGCTTGTTACTAGATAGCAGCACACAGTTCCCTGCGCCACTGTAATAGAAGGAAGGGGATGCAGCGGGATTGGAAGATATGGTGCTGGCAGGGACGAGGTCATTCTTTTTTGCTATCTTTTTATTTTGTGAAAGAGGAGGCAAGGTCATTAGCTCTAAGTAGATTGATGACAAGAGAAAAGTGTGGATATGTGGATGTGTCTTCCTGGAGAATGAAACAGTCAACTGACTGTGGAAATTTAGGAAAATTGCTCAGCCCTGGTGAAGTCCTTACAGTTTGCTGTCATAAACTTAAAGCATGCCCAGTGAGCACAATAGAATGCTCGTGAAGCAGATGGGATTTGTGTAACTAGTGGCAGTGTTGCCACTCCAGTGGGATGGAGAGGAAAGAGAGCAAAGGAACTGAGGAGGTGTGTAAGGAGTGGTCATTATGATGGTTATGAAACCCAAGTTCAATAACAGAGGAAATGAGATGGGGGTCGTTGAAAAAAATGTTGAATCACATAACATGCATTCATAGATTGAAAAATTGTCCTGCTGTAATGACCTACAAATTTGGAGGAGGAACAGCAAGCACTTTTAAAATACAAAATTGTGCTCAGAAGATGCGTAGACAATCCACAGAGGCCAAAAATGAAAAGTGAGCTGAAACTAGAATTGTAAGATAGCATGAAACCAAGATATACTGTGGATATTTCAAACCTGAGGCCTTAAGTTTCAATGACCATATTTGGGAAGGAAAGATAAATTATTGTAAGGATTGAAACTTAGACCACCACCTGAAGATGGAAGATTTCAGAGACTACATCCTCAGTGAAAGGGTCAACTGGCATGAATAAATAAATGAATTTAAAATACAATGTCTTCTTGTATTAGAAAAAATGTATAATAATCACTCAATATCAAGGGTAACATAAATATATTTTTAGGTCAACAAAACCAGAGATGTTTAACATTTACTTTAAGAAAACATACGCCCCCAAAAAATATAAAACACTAGAAAAATGGTGGAAAAAGTAAAATTGAAGGTAAACACAAGAAAAACTGCTGGATATACCAAAAGTAATAACATGCATGGCTGGGGCAGCTGAAATAGGATACAATTAAAATATTAAAAAGCAACAACAAAAATAGCAAAGGAAGGTGACTGGAATTAAATGACTTTTATTTTTTAGAGAAAGGGTAAAGACAGATTAGATTTAAATCTTACTAAAATAAATGCGTTGTTAAAATTTCAAAAATTGGATACAGTATAAAGCATTTCAAAGAGCATAGACAAAAAGACATTAAGAGTTTAATTTGAAACAAGGCAAAAGAGAAATGAGACACAGATAAAAGGAACAAAGGAAAAGCACAAAAGTGAGCAGAAGTAATTCCAAACGTGTTAGTATTAACCTTAAATGTAGATGAATCTAACTGTTTTGGTAAGATTCAGTCATATATTGAAAAAATACATGGCTTATGTCATTTCTAAGACACCCTTCTAAAATAAAGACAGATATTTTGAAAGTAGAAAGACTGAACAAAAATACATATATCATGCAAATATTAACTAAAAGAAACCACTATAGTAGCTACATTAAAATCAGACAACGTAGTTATTATAGCGAAAGGACTTATAAAGGAAAAGGAGATTACTTTTTATTGTTGCTGTCCCTAAAAGTGAAGATGAGAGTATCAGTGAGGAGAAACACTGTGTAAAACTTCGCAAGCATTTCAGACCAAGCCTTTAGAGGTACAGCAGGGAGAAACGTCTGACAGAAGCAGAGGCGCTGAGGTTTTAAAGAAGGGCCTGTATCAGGGAAGGAAGGCAAGGGGCCCTGCATCTGTCTTTCAAGCTCATAATCTTCAGAGGACTATACATGAATCATCATCCTTAGGGAATAAGCTAGATTCAGTTTAACCACAACTAAAAATTAATTCATAGATGAGATTTTTAAAACGTGAACATAACATTATAATTTTGTGGGGTTTTTTCCAATCTTAAGATTGCTAAAATGGCACACTGAAAGAAGAAGCATTCTCAGAAAAGGGAAAGGCAGATTTACTAAAATAAATGTATACAACTGACGTTGCATAGAAACATGGATTTCAGGTTTTGAATGCTATTCGGATAGCAATACTGGATACACTTTCCTCAAGGCATTTTTGAGAGCTACATCTAGGTGTAAAAGAGACTTCAAATTTAAACAGTAAACGGTGATTTACCCTAAAATATTTTTAAATGCCTTTTTCTTGAACTAATAGAAAAATACAAACAGCCTTTTTAAGACCCAATAGTTGATTAATTTAATAATATGAGAATATTCGTTCAATGTGAAGACACTAGAAATGGAGTAATAAGTATATATTTAACCCTAGCACATGAAACATTAATTAGATGTTCCTTAAATTCTTTCCAAAACTAAAAAAAAACTGATGGGTAAATGTCAAAAGAAACTAAAAAAGAATTGAATTCCCATGCTTTATATTTTGCTTCATTTCATGTGTTATTTTTCTCTAGGTAGAGTGATTCAGTTCAGTCGCTCAGTCGTGTCCAACTCTTTGCGACCCCATGGACTGCAGCACGCCAGGACTCCCTGTCCATCACCAACTCCTGGAGTTTATTCAAACTCCTGTCCATGGAGTCAGTGATGCCATCCAACCATCTCATCCTCTGTCATCCCCTTCTCCTTCTACCTTCAACCTTTCCCAGCATCAGGGTCTTTTTCAATGAGTCAGTTCTTCGAATCAGGTGGCCAAAGTCTTAGAGTTTCAGCTTCAACAGCAGTCCTTCCATTGTGTATTCAGGACTGATTTCCTTTAGGATGGACTGGTTGGATCTCCTTGAAGTCCAAGGGCCTCTCAAGAGTCTTCTCCAACACCACAGTTCAAAAGCATCAGTTTGTTCTTGCCTGGAGAATCTCAGGGACGGAGGAGCCTGGTGGGCTGCCATCTCTGAGGTCACACAGAGTTGGACACGACTGAAGTGGCAGCAGCAGCAGCAGCTTTCTTTATAGTCCAACTCTCACAACCATACATGACTACCGGAAAACCATAGCTTTCGCTAGAGAACATTTTTGTCAAAGGAATGTCTCTGCTTTTTAATATGCTGTCTAGGTTTTATTCTGTAAGACCACAATAAAAAAGTTAAAAACTAAGCAAAATGAGCTTATAGTCAGTTAGGCAGTTTTCAGATTTCAGTTTATGAATTAATTCACCAGTGGTCTTTGATAATTATAAAATAGCTCAAAATTTTTTGCTGAATTATATATTAATAGATATTATCTTTTATTGCAGTGATTTTTAAGGCTTATCATTCTAAATGTAACCAAGAAACACAATCTAAGTTACTACATGGGAAATAACATAGCTAAAAGCATTTAAAAATTTTAAGTCTTTCAATTTAGGTGAACATAGCTCAAAAGGAAATGAATGAATTTGCTTGAAATGAGAAGCATTATCATTCATACTCAGGGGCATGATTCATTTCTATTACTATTCAGTGAAGTATTAAAAGCCAAAGGGTCACATAAATATTTTTAAACTTAGTCAATTTAATTATTATATTGGTATCTGATTTCACATATAGTACTTCTTTAAAACTTTAGAAGTTCTTTATGTTCTTACTAAACATGGTTTAAGACTTACCTTAAAATGTTCTATGACCCATGCGCATGTGCTTGCTTCTGTGCTGTGCTGTGCTTAGTCGCTCAGTTCAGTTCAGCTCAGTTCAGTCATTCAATCCTGTCCCACTCTTTGTGACCCAATGGACTGCAGCACCCCAGGCCTCCCTATCCATCACCAATTGCCAGAGCTTACTCAAACTCATGTCCATTGAGTCAGTGATGCCACCCAACCATCTCATCCTCTGTCGTCCCCCTCTCCTCCTGCCCTCATTCTTTCCCAGCATCAAGGTCTTTTCAAATGAGTCAGCTTTTCGCATCAGGTGGCCAAAGTATTGGTGTTTAAACTTCAACACCAGTCCTTCCAATGAACATTCAGGACAGATTTTTTTTTAGGATGGACTGATTGGATCTCCTTGCAGTCACTCAGTTGTGTCCAACTCTTTGCGACCCCATGGACTGTAGCCTGCCAGGCTCCTCTGTCCGTCGAATTCTCCAGGCAAAGACACTGCAGTGGTTTGCCATTCCTTTCTCCAGGGGATCTTCCCAAGCCAGGGATCAAACCCGAGTCTTCTGCATTGCAGGCAGCTTCCTTACTGTCTGAACCACCAGGGAAGCCCTCTACTTTGCTTCAGTCCTGTCCAACATTTTGTGACCCTGTGGACTGCCAGGCTCTTCTGTCCGCAGGGATACTCCAGGCAATAATACTGGGGAGGGTTGCCATGTCTTCCTGCAGGAGATCTTCCCAATCCACATCTCTTACATCTCCTGCATCGGCAGGCAAGTTCTCTACCACTAGCGTCACCTGGTAAGCCCCCTCTATGACTCACAGTGCCACATTATCAGTGCTTTAGATCAATATAACACTCTCAAAAATCTAAATACATTTTACCTCTTTACAACAAGTCCAGAAATTCTCTTCTCCATGCAAGCAAACAAGTCCAAAATTTACATTCTCTAAGAAGATTTTACTAATCAGAAGAGAGCGTTTTCCTGTATCTCTAATCCTTGGGCCAGAATAATACTTTTGATGTATTAACATATGTTGATTTTGCCCATGGCAAAGTTATAGCAAGGTTGAATGTAGATTAAGAAACACAAATTTCTTGATTTTATTTTTTAAAAAAACTCTGAATTCTCAGATTTCCTTTTCTAATTAAGATTAGAATGTCTCAAGAGACAATTGCTCCCACCTTAAAATATCAATCCACTCCAATATTCTTGCCTGGAGAATTTCATGGACACAGGAACCTGGCGGGCAACAGTCCATGGGGTCACAAAGAGTCAGACATTACTGAATGACTAACACTAAAATACAAAAGTTAGGTAACCTACCAGATGATAGATTTTGCTATCAGTTAGTTCAAGCTAACCCAATTGATATGGAGAAAACAATAAACTCTTACCAGGTAAGAGAAGCCGACAGCTGGGATCATCTTTAAAGGAACAACGATAAGAGCAGGGAAGGTCACTATATGTGGAGGTAAGGAGACACTAACAGAACTGCAGCGGATGCGTGTGGATAAGACTGAGGGACTGGAATCTCAGGGAGCACCCAGCCACAGAGGATATATAAGCCCACAGCTGACCCTCTCCTACAGACCAAACAAATTCATGAAGTCTGTTTACCACAGACTGGAAGCAGAGCAGAGGAAATGAAATGAGGCCTCTCGGGATACACAGGCATTTTCCAAGCGTGATATACTAGCCTGCTTAAAGAAGAGAGAAGGTCAAGAGACCTGACAGAAATCCTGCAAGGTATGCTGCTGCTGCTGCTGCTGCTGCTGCTGAGTCACTTCAGTCATGTCTGACCCTGTGCGACCCCATAGACCGCAGCCCACTAGGCTCCCCCGTCCCTGGGATTCTCCAGGCAAGATCACTGGAGTGGGTTGCCATTTCCTTCTCCAATGCATGAAAGTGAAAAGTGAAAGTGAAGTCGCTCAGTCGTGTCCGACTCTTCGCGACCTCATGAACTGCAGCCCACCAGGCTCCTCTGTCCGTGGGATTTTCCAGGCAAGAGTACTGGAGTGGGGTGCCATTGCCTTCTCCAAGGTATACTAGGTCTTCACAGAAAACCAAGGTTGTGACAAAGGAGCTGAATTTCTGAAGGAAAAATCCACGACAAAATAGCACAAAGGGCAGAAAGGGTGAATGCAATTAAGTATTATAAAGTTTTTACAATGGTTGTAAGTGAGGTGAAGTCGCTCAGTCATGCCAGACTCTTTGCGACCCCGTGGACTGTAGCCCACAAGGCTCCTCTGTCCATGGGATTTTCCAGGCAATACTGGAGTGGGTTGCCATTTCCTTCTCCAGGGGGTCTTCCCGACCCAGGGATCGAACCCAGGTCTCCCCCATTGGAGGCAGACGCTTTAACCTCTGAGCCACCAGCAATGTTTGTAAAATAGTATGAAATAGTATGTTACTTGAAATAATACAATGTTTGAAATATAATATTTAAAATATATTATTAATATAGAATATATAGTATTGAAATGCTATATACATAAAAAGATGCAACTAAAATTCAGTTTGAGATGTAAAACTGAATACAAAAATATTAGAGTCACCTAAATGATTCAAAAAAGAAAGAACAAAGAAGGAAAGGATAAATGGAATTTTAAAAGTTAGACTTATTTGAATCATTTCTAATGAGATGGATGAAACTGGAGCCGATTATACAGAGTGAACTAAGCCAGAAAGAAAAACACCAATACAGTATATTAACACATATATATGGAATTTAGAAAGATGGTAATGATGACCCTGTATGTGAGACAGCAAAAGAGACACAGATGTGTAGAGCGGACTTTTGGACTCTGAGGGAGAGGGAGAGGGCGGGATGATTTGGGAGAATGGCATTCTAACATGTATACTATCATGTAAGAAACGAATCGCCAGTCTATGTTCAATACAGGATACAGGATGCTTGGGGCTGGTGCACCGGGATTATCCAGAGAGATGATATGGGGTGGGAGGTGGGAGGGGGTTCATGTTTGGGAACTCATGTACACCCATGGTGGATTCATGTCAATGTATGGCAAAACCAATACAGTATCGTAAAGTAAAATAAAGTAAAAATAAAAATTTTAAAAAATAAAATAAAATTATGTCTGCAGAAAAAAAATAAATAAAAGTTAGACTTAAATACGGTAATATTAACATCATTTAAATGTAAATGGACCAAATATTTCCTTTGAAAGGCAGGGATTTCCAGGCTCAACAAAAATACAAAAGTTAAATAAATGATATTTATAGGAAAAATATTTAAATGTAGAAATGTGGCAAACAGAATCCTAAAATAGTCCTATTATCCCTGTCTCCTGTTGTTCAGACCCTTATGTGATCCATTCTCCTTGACTGTGGGGGGATGGTATGATTTGCTTGCAAATTTTAAAAACACTATTAATATATTTTAGCTAATTGATAATTGTACACTATTTACAGGTATCTATATTGCATTTCCAAATGAACATCGAACATTCACAAAGATAGATCACATTAAAGATTTAAAATGTCTTAGTACATTTCAAGAAATAGGAAACACATAGTGTAGGTTTTCAGTTCACAATGGTAATTCATTAGAAATTAAACACAATATATGATGTATAAAATCTCCAAATACTTATAAATTAAGCAGCACACTTCTAAATAACCCATAAGGCAAATTTGAACTAGACAGGAATGCCAATGTAACATCCCATGTGGTCTAATGGTAAAAGGAGTTACATAGTCATAAAAAGGACACCAAAGGATGAATAGATACATGCTTGTCTTTGTTTGTGTGTGATTGTGTTTATCTTTCCACTGTAGTAAGTCAGTAGATTTTTATTGAGACATCAAAAAACATTAGTATATTCATGTTAAGTTGGTTCCCTTGCCTTTTTCTGCAAGTATTGGGAACTGTTCTTTAAAACTATGTACATGTAGAACTTTGATAAGATATTGCATTAATATATCAGTATCATAGAGGAATTGACACAATCATTAAATACTTCTGAAGGACAGCGTTAATGGCACATACATATATGAATGCATATACATATCTGGCTTTAATAAAACACCAGGGTAACATACATTAAAATGTAATTGTGGTTATTCTGAGTAATATTCTTTTCTGTAGCCTCTGGATTTTTACTAACGGACAATTTTTAAATCACTTGGGTGTTTCCTATTTATTTGTCAGGGTTTGCATATTTCTAAATAAGCACACACTCACATGCATATACACACACACTCACACACTCACACACACACACACACACACACGCACACACACACCACTCTGATTTAGGAATCTAAACCAGTTTCTATCCATAGCAAGGGAAGGTGACTGATGTAATCCTCAGCAGAACCACAGAGAGGAGGTTTAATTTTAAAGCACTGAGTCAGGTCTCAGAGGAGAAGTATAGTCTCTGTGTCACTGAGCGAGACCTCACATGGGGGACACACAGAAAGATGTCCAGGCTGGTCTAAAAAGAAGAGCCCAAAGACATACAGATGGCTAACAAATACATTAAAAGATGCCCAACATCACTCATTACTAAAGAAATGCAAATCGAAACTGTAATAAGGTATCATCTCACTCCAGTCAGAATAGCCATCATCAAAAAGTCTACAAACAGTAAGTGATGTTGAGGATGTTGGGAAAAAGGACCTTACCTCACTGTTAGTAGGAATGTAGGTTGATGCAACCACTATGGAGAACAGTATAGAGGGTCCTTAAGAAACTAGAAATAAAACCACCACATGACCCAGCCGATCCCACCAGCGGGCATATACCCTGAGAAAACCGTACTTCAAAAAGACACATGAACCCCAGTGTTCACCACAGGACTTATTTACAGTAGTGAGGACACGGAAGCAATCTAAACATCCATCCACAGGGGAATAGATAATGAAGTTGTGGTACATATATATAATGGAATAGTATCCATAAAAAGGACTGAAATTGGGCCATTTGTAGTGATGTAGATGAACCTAGAGTCTGTCACCGAGTGGAAGAAATTAGAATGAGAAAAACAAATATCATTTATTAACATATAGATATATATGGAATCTAGAAAAATGGTCCCGATGAACATATTTTCAGGGCAGGAATGGAGACCCAGATGTAGAGAGACTTGTGGACACAGAGGGGAAGGAGTGGGTGGAACGATTTAAGAGAATAGGCTGGACATACATGCACTGCCATGTGTGAAATAGATAGCTATAGGAAGCTGCTGTGTAGCAAGGGAGCTTAGCTCGGTGCTTGGAGGTAACCTAGAGGGGTGGGACTGGGGGATGTGAGAGAGAGATCCAAGTCGGGGGGATATATGAATATATTTAGCTGATTTAGGCTTCCCAGATGGCTCAGTAGTAAAGAATCCACCTGCCACTTAAGGAGATGTAGGAGATGAGGGTTTGATCCCTGGGTTGGAAAAGTCCCCTGGTGCAGGAAATGGCAAACCACTCCAGTATTCTTGCCTGGAAAGTCCCATGGGAGAGGATTCTGGTGGGCCACAGTCTATGGGGTCATAAAGAGTCGGACACAACTGAGCACACATAGCTGATTCTCATTGTTGTACAGCAGAAACTAACATAATATTTAAAGTAATTATATTCCAACTTTAAAAGATTTAAAAAAAAAAAGAGCCCAAGAAAGCAAGGGAGTTCAGAAAATATATTTGGCAACCAGCTCCAGCCAATTCAGACCCAACTGCACAAGTTCTTATCCATGGTGTGCTGAAAGTCATCAATAATCTATAAAACAGAATAATTTTATAAAACAGAATTTTGTTATCCGGGGCTACTTTTATGTTCATTACTGATTTTCTTGAAAACAAAGGGCAAGTGACTCTGTTCTCGACCCCACAAGCATCATTTAAGCATAACCCTGACTTTCATATGTGAGGGAAAAAAATCAAAAGATTATTTTCAAAGTGCTAAAGCACAAAGGTTTTTGGTGTAGTCTTATGAATAGAAATATTTGCTATTGTAATTGTTTTTGTTGCTATATTTCCCTCTGGAGAGATCCAAGAATATAAGACATACTATGTCTAATGGCAGATGTCTCCAAGAAAGACATTAAAAGTAGGTACCATGAGACCTGAGAGGAGGCCAAGAGTTTGCCAGCAGTAGGATTAAAAGAACCGGAAGACACTTAAACCATTGTCGAGAATCATTCACTGCTATGTCAGAAAGGAATCGGTTCTTGGAAGTCTGTTTTAAAAATAACTCATTGGTCAATAATCATTCTGATAATCTTTTTATTCCTTTCAAACCAGAAAGAACAGTTGATCATTCTGTAAACTAGTTAAGGTTTTTAGCAATGGAAACTAGAACAGCCGCTTTTTCATTTGTTGCTCTGAAGAGGCAATTCTGAAGCAAGAGCAAGAACTTGGTTTTTGTCTCATGTTCAGGAAACATTTTCTACAGAGTGAAGTTAACTCAGAAATATGTCAAACAGCAATTCTCACTGCAACCCTGACGTAAATGAATGTGTTGTATGCCTGACATCTACACTGAATTCCACTAGTCCTCACACCATTCGCCATTTAAAAAGACTAACATCTGACCGTTTCTTGGAGTGATGGCAAATTCCATTTGGACACCTGTGCACCAGATGTGTGTAGCTACACATGCACCCTGTCATTCTGCCTGCAGTGTTTACCACAAGCCACTTTTCCCTTTGGCTGAATTGAGAGAGCCATCAGAAGGCACTACAACTCAAACACTTTTCCTCATTACTCTTTTATCTTGTCATTCACATGTTTTCAGTTTTCCTTCTAACTCTATTTTTACATAACATCTCTTATTCCAATTCCACAAGTCATTTCTTTTTTCCTTACTTAACAGATTGAGAACTGAGGATTAATTGTGGCATTTAACATTTCTTTTTATTTTTAAGATGTATGCAGTGATTAATGGAAGGGTATTATGATTCATTTTCCCATTGGATCAATCACAGGCAACAGAACAAATAGACCTTTTGAAGTCTTAGTGAATCTACTCCAAATCCATTGAAAGTATTAGACCACATCTATTTTTAAACATTATTTAATATAATGGATCTTTCATGTTAAATGAGGGGATGTTCTTTCTCACAAGTCTGGACGGAAGAGTCACAGAGCAGATGGACATTAAAAAATGGAAAGATCAAAGGGTGACATCATTGGGACTCAAGGTCCAGGAGTGGAGATCCAGGTGGACACCAGAAGGATAAAGTTAATATATTTTGCTGCTACCAAAAGGCAAGAAGACCAGAGCAAACACAACTACATATGCAGAAACCCTCTATCAGCTGTTGGCAATTTGCTTGGATTATCCCAAATGGCTTGCTTAAATCCTTGTCATATAACATTACCAGATGAATTCATGGTAGTCCTTGTACCAAATCAATGTGCAAAGTTTTAAAATGAGCTGGGAATCTCATGTCAAAAGTATTTAGGTAATGTTACTGGGTTAAGTCCGTTATAGATTACCAAGGACTAATTTTAGCACTATGTAATTCCATGCGTTTCATTTTCAGTATAAAAAGTTGAATTTATTATTTACACAATAATAGTTTTTTAAAAAATCTTTTATTGAACACAATGTCAGAAACTAGTTTAAGTACTTAACATGCATTTTGTCTCTTAACTTTCACAACAGTTTTACCTGCAAGGTACTAATGTTATACCGATTTTGAAGATATGGGGAAGACTGAAAGTTTAAGGTATTTCCTAAGCTAGTCCAGCCAGCAAATTGTGGCCCTGAAAATAGGCTGTTCGATTCTGGAATACCTGCAACCACACATGACGGATTTGGAGTAGTACTGTCATTTAATGACATTTTCATGAAATTTGTCTTATTAGTAGGTAGAACTTGTGCTTTTTGATGACCATTATATACACATTTCATCAAACTTGTATTTGGCCAAGTAGAAAAGTAGATTGTCTCCAGGTTGTTTGGACATATTATTCTATTTTTCTCCACTATAATATCAATAATATCTTGCTAGATTTAAATTCTGATGCTTCCACTATCATGGGTTAGAGCCACTAAACTAAGAAAGGTCCCCACGTCCCTTCATTTCTGAGAAATGTAATTTAATTAAAGAAATTAATTAGCAAAATCTACACATATTCATAATTCACTGTACGTTGCAACAATATACACAGATGGACTTTATACAAGTAAATTCTGATATATTAATAATGGAAGTAGAAATTAGAACTTTCTAATCACTTCATTCAATTATTGAACTATCTTCACATATACTGTATTTTATTGTAAGTTTAAACAGGATCCTTTCTGTGCCAAATAAAAGTAAAAATAAAAATAATTTCAGATGAGCAATCATTCTTCAATTACATGTCATCATATTGCCTCTCATGTGGTACTTGTGAATCTAACAAAATAAGGGCTACACACTTCAAACAAACAGATATTCTTTGAAACTCGGGGCTAATAGTGTATAAGAGGCACACAAGAAGCTGGGAACCGTCCTCAGGCTTTCAGATTTAGTAGGACTGGAATGGGATCTGGGAATTAGTATTTCTAGCAAATACCCAGGTGATGAAGATGCTGCTGGTTTGGGAATGTACCTTGAGAATCACTGGTTTAGAGTACTGGAAAAACTCCATCATCTAAGGGAAAGTCTCCAGCCTTGGATCTTATCTCCCCTCTAACGATTCCCATAGTTTTTGTTTTCATTTTTATCTGGTCTCTTTCAGCACCTTTGTTCCTCCTCAAATCTCATTGATTCACCTCTTTCTGTTGCTTTAGGAGATGTGTTGTCACCCATTTGGTCCAACCTTTTCCCTGCATTGGCAGTGTATTAATTAGGGGGTGGGGGAAATTCCTCACTATAGACTAACATCAGGATAAAACAGCCACAATCAGACCCTGCCAAATTCAAACTCATATGTTCTCAATAAAGCCTCAACCCTGGAAATTTGGTCAGAAACCCCTCCTCTCCCCGTTCTTTGTTTCTTGTACTCTTTCTCTATTGCACATACCATGAGTCTAAATGATGTGTTTCAGCGGTCATTTTATTTCTGAGTTCCTCCCATTAAGCCTGTGAAGCCCAGGAAGGCAAGACTCCTATCCGGTTTTATTTATTATTGAACCCCTAGAGCCTGACAATTAACACTCAACATACACTAGTTTGACTGAAGGCCCTGTTGATATTGTACAAGGATCTCTTAGAATGGGAAGCATGGAGATAGTGATGCCTTTTTTTACTGCATACTTTCATAAGCTTACCTAATCTCTTAAACCATGCCAATACACATGCTGAAAATCTGGGACAAGCACACACATTTAGGAAGCCATTCTCATGAACAAACATAGCATCGCATCGTGACTGCAGCTGAGAATACTCCTTGATGAGAAGAACCAATTATGTTTTCTTACCCGCCTCTTCTGCATGGTCTCCCTTAGACCTGTATTAACCCCTTAAGATTTACGTGAATTCCATTTTCCTGACTTCCTTGTTTCCCACTTGAGTTACTGGATTTGAGCTGTGGATGTAACTTCTTTTTCTGCTTCCTTTATTATATTGAGGCATGTATCACTAAGGCTTTCTAGCTAATTTTTCCAAATTTCTCTATTCTAAGTTTTATACTATTGTCTTTCACTTATATTTCCCTTGATGATTTACTTTTCTTCTTGGTCTTCTACTTAATAAGCACACGTCCTTGAACTGTCAAGGCCTTCTCAAGAGTCTTCTCCTTCCAATACAAACAGGGCAATGTGCAAAATGCCAGGGATGTAAGATGATACTTTGCCTTTAACAAACTTTAGGAAAATTCTGAAAGAGATGGGAATACCAGACCACCTAACCTGTCTCCTGAGAAACCTGTATGCAGGTCAGGAAGCAACAGTTAGATCTGGACATGGAACAACAGACTGGTTCCAAATCGGGAAAGGAGTACGTCAAGGCTGTATATTGTTACCCTGCTTATTTAGCTTATGTATAGAGTACATCATGTGAAATGCTGGGCTGGATGAAGCACAAGCTGGAATCAAGATTTCCGGGAGAAATATCAATAACCTCAGATATGCAGATGACACCACCCATATTGCAGAAAGCAAAGAAGAACTAAAGGGCCTCTTGATGAAAGTGAAAGAGGAGAGTGAAAAAGTTGGTTTAAAGCTCAACATTCAGAAAACTAAGATAATGGCATCTGATCCCTTCACTCCACAGTAAATATATGAGGAAACAGTGGAAACAGTGTCAGACTTTATTTTCTGGGGCTCCAAAATCACTGCAGATAGTGACTGCAGCCATGAAATTAAAAGACGCTTACTCCTTGGAAGAAAAAATATGACCAACCTAGACAACATATTAAAAAGCAAAGACATTCCTTTGCCAACAAAGGTCCCTCTAGTCAAAGCTATAGTTTTTCCAGTAGTCATGTATGGCTATGAGAGTTGGACTATAAAGAAAGCTAAGTGTCAAAGAATTGATGCTTTTGAACTATGGTGTTGGAGAAGGGTCTTGAGAGTCCCTTGGACTGCAAGGAGATCCAACCAGTCCATCCTAAAGGAAATCAGTCCTGAATATTCATCAGAAGGACTGATGCTGAAGCTTTGGCCACCTGATGCAAAGAACTGACTCACGAAAAAACCCTGATGCTGGGAAAGATTGAAGGCAGGAGGAGAAGGGAATGACAGAGGATGAGATGGTTTCATAGCACCACCGACTATGGCCATGAGTTTGAGTAAGCTCCAGGAGTTGGTGATGGACAGGGAAGTCTGATGTGCTGCAGTCCATGGGGTCGCAGAGTCAGACAAAATTGAGTGACTGAACTGAACTAAGATGATTTGTAAGTTGATAAAAGTCCAATGGTGAGTTTAGATCTCAATGGAGAAGATGACCTTTCATATCAAATATACCGGTATTTCCAAGCTGCAATGAACAATGGTTTCATCCTTATGGAAAACTCCCTCTCTCCTTTAATGGCCTACATTTTGTAGGTTTCTACTAGTCAGAACTGGGAGTAAGTGATGTTTTAAATTTATTTTTCTCCATCTTATGTAATGATTCTTGTGGAAGACTCCCAATTAAATGTTCTTCTTTGTAAAATAGCCAGAGAAAGTGAAAGTCATTCAGTCGAGTCCAACTCTTTGTGACCCCATGGACTATACAGTCCATGGAATTCTCCAGGCCAGAATACTGGAGTGGGTAGCCTTTCCCTTCTCCAGGGGATCTTCACAACCCAGGGATCAAATTCATGTCTCCCACATTGCAGGCGGATTTTTACCAGCTGAGCCACAAGGAAACCCAAATAACCAGACATAAACCATCAAAAGATGGAATTATCCTGGAAATTTTCATTGTTACATAAATGTCTACACAGTCACTGAAAATACAGAATTTCTGGAACTTCTGCAATGGTTTCATGACATTAAAACTATTTCTTATAAAGTTTTTATAAAATGAATAATGATTATGGAGGAAAAAAAAGTTTCCTTGGCCAACTCATGTTACTTAACTGTTGACTGAGCATACAATGCTGCTACTGATGAAATCTCACATTTTAAATGAATGTATGAATGTCTTTGATTTGACCATATTTTTTTAAAATAACATTCATGAAGACTTAACTTCACAAGAATATAGTCCTTAAATCTCTTCCTCTGTATTTTCTCCAACTTACATTTTAAAGGATAAAAAAAGGGGAAAAGCAAAAGCTTACCACTACATTGATACAGAAATGTCTAAAATTTAAAAGATCTGATGAGCTTTTATAAAACATTCTGAAATTAATTGATATGAATGATTATCAATTAATCTAAATTGATCACCTTTCAATGGTATACATGAACCTAGAGTGGGAGTTACTGATAATGCCTATTGATAAACATATTGCTTTTATTTTTCAAATAATATAGGTTCAAGTAATTGGTTCTCTTAAAGAATTTTCTCTCATCTCATTTCTTAGTTTGTATCCCTACGCCTTCATTGTTTAAAGTAAAAAGTAAATTTTATACCACTCTTATCTGACTTTTTCCTTGATGACCTGGCACTGGAGATTGGATATCATTTGTCAGTCATGGAAAGTTATACTTATAGTTCAGTGAAAGAAGTCTCACCTCAATGTGATAATTCTATTTTCAGAAATATTTCTATGGTAAGTTTCAAAGAACTTTGAAATTTAAAAAACTAAAATCATGGCATCCAGTCCCATCACTTCATGGCAAATAGATGGAAAAAAAAAGGAAACAGTGACAGAATTTATTTTCTTAGGCTCCAAAATTACTGGAGATGGTGACTGTAGCCATGAAGTTAAAAGATGCTTGTTAAAAGATGCTTGTTCATTGGAAGAAAAACCATGGCAAAACTGGACAGGGTATTAAAAGGCAGAGATATTACTTTGCCAACAAAGGTCCACATAGTCAAAACTATGGTTTTTCAAGTAGTCATCTATGGATATGAGAGTTGGACCGTAAAGAAGGCTGAGAGCTAAAGAACTGATGCTTTCAAACCGTGGTGTAGGAGAAGACTCTTGAGAGTCCCTTGGACTGCAAGGAGATCAAACTAGTCAGTCCTAAAGGAAACCAACCCTGAATATTCATTGGAAGGACTGATGCTGAAGCTGAAGCTCCAATACTTTGGCCATCTGATCTGAGGAGCCAACTCACTGGAAAAAATCCTTGATGCTGGGAAAGACTGAAGGCAGGAAGAGAAAGGGACAACAGAGGATGAGATGGTTGGGTGGCATCACCGACTCAATAGAAATGAGTTTGAGCAGGCTCCAGAAGATGGTGAAAGACAGGGAATCCTGGCATGCTGCTGTCCATGGGGTTGTAAAACGTCGGACACAACTGAGCGACTGAACAAGTTTCGAAGAAAGATGCTTGTGGACATCAGCGAATATTTGTAGAAATGACATATGTTGATTCAAAATATATACATTTCATGTCTCTTTTCCTAGACTGGGAGAAACAGACCTTGGACTTGGCAGATGGTAATCCTGAACAGTGCCAGGTACAGTACTTACATGACATTACTCAGAAAGCAAGGAAATCCCCTGGAATGAGAAGTGCTACAGGTATTTAAAATCTGAAATTATGAGACATTTTCTTATAATTTCATCTTGCTAGAGTGCTCATGGTTTTTTCACTTCCTTACCCATACTTTCTCATCTAATTCTCTTGATTCTAACCAGGATCCACAAAGGTGTCCAATGCTCTACACACGCCTATCTGGAAGAAAGAAACTCCATTCACATTCAGAGGGAGCAGCTGGACAAGTATAACATCCCCAAATGAAACAACCAGACCAGAACAAGATTAGTCTCATTGCATTCGCAGGCCCTCTACTATTGGTGGGGTCCTGTGAAAGATGCAGAGCAGCTACTATGCAGAGTACATCATGAGCAACGCTGGGCTGGAGGAAGCACAAGCTGGAATCAAGGTGGCCAGGAGAAATATCAATCACCTCAGATATGCAGATGACACCACCCTTATGGCAGGAAGGGAAGAGGAACTAAAAAGCCTCTTGAAACTGAAAGAGGAGAGTGAAAAAGTTGGCTTAAAGCTCAACATTCAGAAAACGAAGATCATGGCATCTGGTCCTGTCACTTCATGGGAAATAGATGGGGAAACAGTGGAAACAGTGGCAGACTGTATTTTGAGGGGCTCCAAAATCACTGCAGATGGTGATTGCAGCCATGAAATTAAAAGACGCTTACTCCTTGGAAGAAAACTTATGACCAACCTAGATAGCATATTCAAAAGCAGAGACATTATTTGCCAACAAATGTCCATCTAGTCACGGCTATGGTTTTTCCTGTGGTCATGTATGGATGTGAGAGTTGGACTGTGAAGAAAGTTGAGAGCCGAAGAATTGATGCTTTTGAACTGTGGTGTTGGAGAAGACTCTTGAAAGTCCCTTGGACTGCAAGGAGATCCAACCAGCCCATTCTGAAGGAGATCAGTCCTGGGTGTTCTTTGGAAGGACTGATGCTAAAGCTGAAACTCCAATACTTCGGCCACTTCATGCAAAGAGCTGACTCATTGGAAAAGTCTCTGATGCTGGGAGGGATTGGGGGTAGGAGGAGAAGGGGATGACAGAGGATGAGATGGCTGGATGGCATCACCGACTCAATGGACATGAGTTTGAGTGAACTCCGGGAGTTGGTGATGGACAGGGAGGCCTGGCATGCTGCAATTCATGAGTTTGCAAAGAGTTGGATACGACTGAGCGACTGAACTGAACAGAACTGTGAAAGATGAAGAATGTTGTTCTTTGCTATGAACCTCAACATGGCAGAACTAAGCTCTCTGATCATATAAAATACAATAAAATGGATCTTACACATGGGGTCGCTAAGTCGGACATAACTGAGCAACTTCACTTTCACTTTTCACTTTCATGCATTGGAGAAGGAAATGGCAACCCACTCCAGTGTTCTTGCCTAGAGAATCCGAGGGACGGGGGAGCCTGGTTGGCTGCCATCTATGGGGTCGCACAGAGTCGGACACGACTGAAGCAACTTAGCAGCAGCAGGACACATAACTTTATTGTGTATCTTGAAGTTTTCATAGTTATCAAACCCACAATCATAGGTAATTTCAGTGCTTGTGTCACTGGTAAATACTACCTCATTTTAATGCAAATCAAAAGTACAGTGAGGTATCACCTCACTCTTGTCAAAATAGCCACCATTGCCATTCCCTTCTCCAGAGGATCTTCTTGACCCATAGATTGAAATGAATTCTCCTGCATTGCAGGCAGATTCCTTACCATCTGAGCCACCAGCGAAGCCTCAACAAGAAGTCTACAAATAATAAATGCTGGAGAAGGTGTGGAGAAAAAAGGAATGCTTCTATACTTTTGGTAGCAATGCAAACAGGTACAACTGTAAGAACAGTATACAGATTCCTTAAAAATCTAAAAACATAGTTGCTATATGATCCTGCAGTCCCACTCTTGGGCATATATCCAGAGAAAAACATAATTTTAAGATACATGCACCCCAATGTTCAGAGGAGCAGTATTTACAACCCAAAATATGGAAGCAACTTAAGCGTCCGCTGACAGATGAATGGGCAAAGATGTGGTATATAATAGAATATTCAGTTCAGTTCAGTTCAGTCACTCAGTCGTGTCCGACTCTTTGCAATCCCATGAATCGCAGACGCGAGGCCTCCCTGTCCATCACCGACTCCCGGAGTTCACTCAGACTCACGTCCATTGAGTTGGTGATGCCATCCAGCCATCTCATCCTCTGTCATCCCCTTCTCCTCCTGCCCCCAATCCCTCCCAGCATCAGAGTCTTTCCCAATGAGTCAACTCTTTGCATGAGTGGCCAAAGTACTGGAGTTTCAGCTCTACCTTCCAAAGAAATCCAGGGCTGATCTCCTTCAGAATGGACTGGTTGGATCTCCTTGCAGTCCAAGGGACTCTCAAGAGTCTTCTCCAACACCACAGTTCAAAAGCATCAATTCTTCAGGGCTCAGCCTTCCTCACAGTCCAACTCTAACATCCATACATGACCACAGGAAAAACCATAGCCTTGACTAGGCGGACCTTAGTCGGCAAAGTAATGTCTCTGCTTTTGAATATGCTATCTAGGTTGGTCATAACTTTTCTTCCAAGGAGTAAGCGTCTTTTAATTTCATGGCTGCAGTTACCATCTGCAGTGATTTTGGAACCCCCAAAAATAAAGTCTGCCACTGTTTCCACTGTTTCCCCATCTATTTCCCATGAAGTGATGGGACCGGATGCCATGATCTTTGTTTTCTGAATGTTGAGCTTTAAGCCAACTTTTTCACTCTCCTCTTTCACTTTCATCAAGAGGCTTTTTAGTTCCACTTAACTTTCAGTCATAAGGGTGGTGTCATCTGCATATCTGAGGTTATTGATATTTCTCCCAGCAGTCTTGATTCCAGCTTGTGTTTCTTCCAGTCCAGTGTTTCTCATGATGTACACTGCATAGAAGTTAAATAAGCAGGGTGACAATATACAGCCTTGACGTACTCCTTTTCCTATTTGGAACCAGTCTGTTGTTCCATGTCCAGTTCTAACTGTTGCTTCCTGACCTGCATACAGATTTCTCAAGAGGCAGGTCAGGTGGTCGGGTATTCCCATCTCTCTCAGAATTTTCCACAGTTTATTGTGATCCACACAGTCAAAGGCTTCAGCATAATCAATAAAACAGAAATAGATGTTTTTCTGGAACTCTCTTGCTTTTCCATGATCCAGCGGATGTTGGCAATTTGATCTCTGGTTCTTCTGCGTTTTCTAAAGCTAGCTTGAACATCAGGAAGTTCATGGTTCACGTATTGCTGAAGCCTGGCTTGGAGAATTTTGAGCATTACTTTACTAGCATGTGAGATGAGTGCAATTGTGTGGTAGTTTGAGCATTCTTTGGCATTGCCTTTCTATGAGATTGAAATGAAAACTGACCTTTTCCAGTCCTGTGGCCACTGCTGAGTTTTTCAAATGTGCTGGCATATTGAGTGCAGCACTTTCACAGCATCATCTTTCAGGATTACTCAGCCATAAAAAGAATGAAATAATGCCATTTGCAGCACCATAGATAGAACTAGAGATTATGCTAAGTGAAGTGAGCTGGATATAAAAGGGCAAGTATATGATATTGCTTATATCTGGAATCTTTAAAAAAAAATCATACAAATGAACTTATTTTCAAAACAGAAATAGACTCACAGACAGAGAAAGAAACATATGGTTGCCAAAGGGGTGAGGGGAGAGGTACACTAGGAGTTCAAGATTAAAATATACACATTACTAGTGTATATAAATATGAAACAGACAGCCAACAAGGACCTAGTATATAGTACAGAGAACTTACTCAGTATCCTATAATGACTTATAACAGAGGATAATGTAAAAACAAAAAATATATATTTACAGATATATGTATACCTAATCACTTTGCTGTGCACCTAAAAGTAACAGAATATTTAAAATCAATTATATTTCAATAAAAAATTTTTAAAAAACTACCTCTTTGCCCACAATTTTCCTGGGTATCTACTCCTTTTCTAGAGCCCTGGTTATCTAGGTGGTACCATGTGATACCTTTTCTTTCCAGCTAAATTGATTAAGGAAGGAATGAATAACCAATCTAAAAGGAACTACTTGCAGGCTAATTTGAGACACTAAGATTTTTATCTCTCAAATATTTGAACTAAGAAATAAAGATTAGGTGATTTACTAAGCCAAACCAAAATTGTGGAGGATCAGAATCTGATTAGAAGGAATAGCTCCTCATCAAATGCAGAGCCCTAATTGGATGATTTTTTTTAGCTTAGTCAAGAGAAGTACTGTTCAATTATTGAGAAGTTACAGTGCACATGAGTTTTATATAATTTTTTCCTTAAAACAGATAAAATAATAAATAATTATTCAATGATCATTGCTCAGTATTTCAAGTGGAGTCATGGATGTTTTATTTTCAGAAAATAATATTATAAGTAACAGGATGACATAGGAAAAATTAGTGGGATTGATGTCAATTGCTTCTTATTAATTATGTGAATACAGAGAAGTTACTTAATGATTGTTTGGCTTTATTTCCATGATCTACAAAATAAAAGGGATGGCATAACTGCCCTCAAAGATAACAGTTCTAAAGGGAGCTGGAACTCTGTGATGACTTTTGGCAAAGCAAGCCACAATGCTGATCTGACATTTTCACTCTACACTCAGTGAAGCTCCTAGTATCTAAAAAGACCACACGCTGAAAAAAGATAAGGAGAAAAGAGTAAGGAATAACACAAAAATATGAAGCAGTGTGTTCATAGAGTAAGAATTTGGGAAGGTACTTTTAGGTAAAATGATTTTAATCTCCCTCAGTTTTCTTCTTTTAAATGTCTCTTATTTTCCTGACTGAGCAAGAGTGATGTGTGTTATTGTTAACGGGTGCCTTCAGTTTGCAAGCACATTTGATTCTAGAGCAATTTAGAGATGAGGCAAAGAACAAAGAGGGGGACGAGTGCCTGACTTACATTAACGATATACTTGTATGGGCTTCAGACCCTGGTTGGTATTAGCCAGGTTTTCCCTAAATTCCACACACCCATCCACTCTCAGGTTTCTATTCTCTATATATGTAGCACTTTTAAACAAACTGGTGCACCCCTCTATGACATATTGTTCATATGAACTATCCATTGGTCTTGCACTAGAGTGTGAGTCCTTCAGGATCAAGTTTGCATCATATTCATTTTTTATCTCCATCACCTTACCTAGTCCAATGCTTGTTACTCAGTGGTTAGTCAATAAATAATTCCACGAATGAATTATCAATGTTTGAAGAACCAGAGTGGAATAAGAAATGATCCATGAAGAAGAATGAAATGGACTTTTATGTTTTAGTCTAGGAGGTCCAGCACAGGTAGGAAAGGAAACATGAATTCTGAGAGAGAAATACAAGTCAGGAATAAAAAATATGACAATAACTAGAGAACTTCTTATGCTGCAACTCTTGGGAAACCAGGAGTAGTAGAAGACGAATGTTTCAGTTAGAATGTTTCCAGTGGCAATAATATTAACTCTGCAGGTTCACATTAAAAATATACTATACACTTACCTCACATATCAGAATTAGGATACAAAGCTACTTCAAAGCATTAACTTTATCACATAAATAGTTCACCAAGGGTCATATTTTAGCTCTAATACCCAGAATATCTCCACTTTTGACTTCAAGCTTATCCTTCATGGTGACAAGGTACCTTACACTGTGTCAAACACCTCACAGAATGGAATCCAGAGTTAGGAAGAAATAGTTCCCTTTCCCCAAAGATATTCAATAGAATCCCCTTCAAAAATTTTTGGCTAAAACTGAATTACGCTCTGATAACTAAACCAATCATGGGCAAGAAGAAAGGGGTTACTGTGTTTCACTAAAACTAGCCATGATTTCCAGCCTGGAGTTAGGGAGGTATCCAATTTCTCCTGAAATACATGATTCCTAGATTCATGATCAAAATCTAGGTTCCATACACAAGATAGTTTGGAATCTCTGTAGCATAGGTAACCAATAGTGATTAAGTGAGAAATCAAAACACCGAACTTTTGTCTCACTGAGCCTGACAAGGAATTATAATGATTCTAAACTTGAAAGGTCTCATAATTTTCACTAAAGTGGTATAACAGTTAATCAACTATCCATTTGGGCTGAGTGTCTGTCAATCACATTCCATCACAGAAATGGCCAAAATATTCTCTAAGTATGCTGAACTTTATGATTAGGCAACCAACCTATCATCTAGTGTGTTGATATCGAAGTCTTGACCACAATTACATTTTTGGCTATGACCCACAGCAAGTATTTTAAAATCTTGGCACCTGTCCTATTTGAGCAAGACCTTCTCATGTAGTTCGTATGATTAATGAAGTTCTAATACAGAAATTTAGAGGAATTGAAAAATATATTCTTGCCAAGAAGAGAACAGACATTTCCTCTTCTAATCCAGCCTCTGAAGAGAAAAAATTAATTGGTCTTAATATGAAAAATACTGTTAATTATAAACATATTTCCAACTCAAATTGTTTATCAACTAAGTGACTTAGGCAAAATTAATTATGAGCAGTTTCAAAGGATGTTAAACTATGTACAGTTTAGGAAAGAAGATTTTACTTGGTGAATTATTTTTTAATTAGCTACTTAGTCAAAGCCAATTAAAAAAATTTAATTAGTGTAAAATTGCTTTATGATGTTGTATTGTTTCTGCTGTACAACAACGTGAATCAGTCATAATAATATATACATATATATCCTTTCTCCAACCCCATCTACTCCTCTATGTCATCACAGACCACCAGGCTGGGTTTGCTATGCTATGGAGCGACTTCCCACTAACTATCTATTTTACACATGATACCATATATATGGGCTTCTCAGGTGGTGCTAGTGGTAAAGAATCTGCCTGCCAATGCAGGAGAAGCAAGTTTGATCCCTGGGTCAGGAGGATCCCTTGGAGTAGGAAATAACAACCCGCTCCAATATTCTTGCCTGGGAAATACATGGACAGTGGAGCCTGGCCAGTTACAGTCCGGGGTTGGGGGTCACAAAAGAGTCAGACATGACTCAGTGATCTCACACACACACACACACTGAATAACAGTTCTAGATGGTAACAGGAAGAAAGGGATGCATGTCCTGGTCATTTTACAATCCTCACTCCTGAACAATGGATGCAGTGGCCTACCCAGGAAGAATCACTGAACGTGAGAAGCAGGAATAGGAATGCTGAGTGCTGGAAAGGGTGTTTGTATTGCTGTCTCCACTGTGAACCTAAGCCGCTCATTAGATTCCCCTCCGTGAGTGTTAAGGGAGAAAGTGACTGTGCTAAACTTTCCTTTCCCTAAGTCCCCTGGCGCCATGTGCAAAATGGTTTGTTTTTATAAATTACTATTTTAAACATATGGTTTAAAACGAAATAAAATAAAGCTTTATAATACTTCATACTGAGGTTGATGTGGACACCGTCTGATGTTCTGGAGGGACTTTGGGAAAAGCCATCTGGAAACAGAGGGTTCTAGCTGTTCTCTCACTACCTGGCTATACAAATTGTGGAAAATCCCTGAAAGGCCTCAGTTTCCTCATAAGGATAATGGGAAGATCATACAAAACAACAATCCTTCACCAGAGGTCCAAGGACCCCCAAAGGGCCCATAAATCAATTTAGAGAGTCTGTGAACATCACATTTTCATTACTACCTAAATGGAATTTAACATTTTCCTCAATCATGAACATTACCAACAAATATATATTAGTAGTAGTGCCTTCTATAACTTATAGAAATCACAGATTTTTTTTCATATCATACTATACTTGCTGAAGATGTACTGAAATATAATTTTCTTCATGGCAACTCTGAATTCACCACAACCATTACATGTGTTGCTAGATCTTGTTACTTAATGTATTAATAAATAAGCTAATATATTACTATGTCTCAATTTTATTTTTTAAATATTTAATAACTTCTTTAGTATACTCAGTTTATTATATGCCTCTGAGTTTTATTTTGTGGGGACTGAACCATAGGCTTCATAACACTATCAAAGGCTATGGGCATGAATGAAGTGAAAAGTCCATGCACTGAATAAATTATAAAGGTCTTCTAGTTTCTAAAGCTTCCCTGGTGGCTCATATGGTAAAACGTCTGCCTGCAATGTGTGAAACCCGGGCTCAATCCCTGGGTTGGGAAGATCCCATGGAGAAGGAAGTGGCAACCTGTTGGGACTGGCCCAGCAACGAACCAACCCAAGGGAGCAGTATTGCAGAAGAATAAAGAAAAACAAGACTCAGAAATAAGGTGGGGATCTGGGGGCTGATTCCATTCACAGGGAAAAGCACAGATCCTAATCCTTGCATGCTTTTTATTGCTAACATCTACTTAACGTTCAAGGTCAGGAGGGGCGGCTGTGAGGAGATACCCCTCATCCAAGGTAAGGAGCAGTGGCTGAGCTTTGCTGGTGCAGCCTTGAAGAGATACCCCATGTCCAAGGTAAGAGAAACCCAAGTAAGACAGTAGGTGTTACAACAGGCATCAGAAGGCAGATACACTGAGACCATAAGCACAGAAAACTAGCCAATCTAATCACAGGGACCGCAGCCTTGTCTAACTCAATGAAACTAAGCCATGCCATGTGGGGCCACCCAAGACAGGCGGGTCATGGTGGAGAGGTCTGACAGAATGTGGTCCACCGGAGAAGGGAATGGCAATCCACTTCAATACTCTTGCCTTGAGCACCACATGAACAGTATGAAAGATAAAATGATAGGAACTGAAAGAGGAACTCCCCAGGTCCATAGGCACTCCATAGGTGACCAGTATGCTACTGGAGATCAGTGGAGAAATAACTCCAAAAAGAATGAAGGGATGGACCAAAGCAAAGAGAATACCCATCTATGGATGTGACTGGTGATAGAAGCAAGGTCTGGTGCTGTCAAGAGCAATATTGCATAGGAAGGTGGAATATTAGGGCCATGAATCAAGGCAAACTGGAAGTGGTCAAACAGGAGATGGCAAGAGTGAACATCTACATTCTAGGAATCAGCGAACTAAAATGGACTGGAATGGGTGAATTGACTCAGATGACCATTATATCTACTACTGTGGGCAGGAATCCCTTAGAAGAAATGGCATAGCCATCATGGTCAACAAAAGAGTCCAAAATGCAGTACTTGGATGCAACCTCAAAAACGACACAATGTTCTCTGTTCATTTCAAAGGCAAACCATTCAGTATCACGGTAACCAAGTCTATGCCCCAACCAGTAACACTGAAGAAGCTGAAGTTGAATGGTTGAATGGTTCTATGAAGACCTACAAGACCTTTTAGAACTAACACCCCAAAAAGATGTCCTTTTCATTATAGGATACTGGAATGCAGAAGTAGGAAGTCAAGAAACACCTGGAGTAACAGGCAAATTTGGCCTTGGAATACAGAATGAAGCAGGGCAAGGGCTAATAGAGTTTTGCAAGAGAACGCACTGGTCATAGCAAAAACCCTCTTCCAGCAACACAAGAGAAGTCTCTACACATGGACATCACCAGAGGGTCAACACCAAAAACAGATTGATTATATTCTTTGCAGCCAAAGATGGAGAAGCTCTATATAGTCAGCAAAAACAAGACCAGGAGCTGACTGTGGCTCAGATCATGAACTCCTTATTCCCAAATTCAGACTTAAATTGAAGAAAGTAGGGAAAACCACTAGACCATTCAGGTATGACCTAAATCAAATCCCTTATGATTATACAGTGGAGGTGAGAAATAGATTTAAGGGCCTTGATCTGATAGATAGAGTGCCTGATTAATTATGGAATGAGGTTCGTAACACTGTACAGGAGACAGGGATCAAGACCATCCCCATGGAAAAGAAATGCAAAAAAAAAAAAAAAAAAAAAAGGAAAATGGGGAGGACTTACAAATAGCTGTGAAAAGAAGAGAAGTGAAAAGTAAAGGAGAAAAGGAAAAATATACCCATTTGAATGCAGAGTTCCAAAGAATAGCAAGGAGAGATAAGAAAGCTTTCCTCAGTGATCAATGCAAAGAGATAGAGGAAAGCAACAGAATGGGAAAGACTAGAGAATACTTCAAGAAAATTAGAGATACCAAGGGAATATTTCATGCAAAGACGGGCTCGATAAAGGACAGAAATGGTAGGGACCTAAAAGAAACAGAAGATATTAAGAAGAGGTGGCAGGAATACGCAGAAGAACTGTACAAAAAAGATTTTCATGACCCAGATAATCACGATGGTGTGATCACTCACCTCGAGCCAGACATCCTGGAATGCGAAGTCAAGTGGGCCTTAGAGAGCATCACTACAAACAAAGCTAGTGGAGGTGATGGAATTCCAGTTGAGCTCTTTCAAATCCTGAAAGATGATGCTGTGAAAGTGCTGCACTCAATATGCCAGCAAATTTGGAAAACTCAACAGTGGCCACAGGACTAGAAAATGTCAGTTTGCATTCCAATCCCAAAGAAAGGCAATCCCAAAGAATGCTCAAACTACCACACAATTGCGCTCATCTCACATGCTAGGAAAGTAATGCTTAAAATTCTCCAAGCCAGGCTTCAGCAATACATGAACCGTGAACTCCCTGATATTCAAGCTGGCTCTAGAAAAGGCAGAGGAGCAGAGATAAAATTGCCAACATCCTCTGGATCATGGAAAAAGCAAGAGAGTTCCAGAAAAACATCTATTTCTGCCTTATTGACTATGCCAAAGCCTTTGACTGTGTGGATCACAATGAACTGTGGAAAATTCTGAAAGAGATAGGAATACCAGACCACCTGACCTGCCTCTTGAAAAACCTATATGCAGGTCAGGAAGCAACAGTTAGAACCTGACATGGAACAACAGACTGGTTCCAAAATAGGAAAAGGAGTACATCAAGGCTGTATATTGTCACCCTGCTTATTTAACTTCTATGCAGAGTACATCATGAGAAATGCTGGTTGGAAGAAGCACAAGCTGGAATCAAGACTGCCGGGAGAAATATCATTAACCTCAGATATGCAGATGACACCACCCTTATCACAGAAAGTGAAGCGGAACTAAAAAGCCTCTTGATGAAAGTGAAAGAGGAGAGCGAAAAAGTTGGCTTAAAGCTCAACATTCAGAAAATGAAGATCATGGCATCTAGTCCCATCACTTCATGTGAAATAGATGGGGAAACAATGGAAACAGTGTCAGACTTTATTTTGGGGGGCTCCAAAATCATTGCAGATGGTGACTGCAGCCATGAAATTAAAAGACGCTTACTCCTTGGAAGAAAAGTTATGACCAACCCAGATAGCATATTGAAAAGCAGAGACATTACTTTGCCAACAAAGGTCCGTCTGGTGTAGGCTATGGTTTTTCCAGTAGTCATGTATGGATGTGAGAGTTGGACTGTGAAGAAAGCTTAACGACAAAGAACTGATGCTTTAGAACTGTGGTGTTGGAGAAGACTCTTGAGAGTCCCATGGACTGCAAGGAGATCCAACCAGTCCATTCTAAAGGAGCTCAGCCCTGGGTGTTCTTTGGAAGGTATGATGCTAAAGCTGAAACTCCAGTAATTTGGCCACCTCATGCGAAGAGCTGACTCATTGGAAAAGACTGATGCTGGGAGTGATTGGGGGCAGGAGGAGAAGGGGACGACAGAGGATGAGATGGCTGGATGGCATCACCGACTCGATGGACTGAGTTTGGTTGAACTCCAGGAGTTGGTGATGGACAAGGAGGCCTGGCGTGCTGCAGTTCATGGGGTTGCAAAAAGTTGGACATGACTGAGCGACTGAACTGAACTGGACTTCCTTGTACGTGCTCTAGAGATATCTGTTCTTTTCTATCTCAGGGCGGGGATAAACTTGTACAAACCACACTCCTCAATGTCAAACCTTCAGGCCTTTCATGACTCTGTTTAGCCCTTCAGCTAGTGATGCCCTTTCTCAGCAACTCCTTCAAGGCTTTGGTCATGGGAACAGTCACTAATGGTTTCCCATCAGTCACATCAGTATTTCAGCATCTTGTTTTCAAGATGTCTTTCCATGATGTACTTTTTACTGCTCCAAGCCCTTTGCCTGCGCGTGATGAGAAAGCTATTCTTACTTTTCAAAGAAGCCCTATTAATTACAGTTCAGGCCTGTGCATAGCATATTCCCTACACAACCCACTCCAGTTCTCTTGCCTGGAAAATCCCATGGGTGGAGGAGCCTGATGGACTACAGTCTATGGGTTCAGAAAGAGTCGGACACCACTGAGTGACTTCACTTTCTTTTTTTAATTTCTAAAAGGAATAAATATAGCTCTAAATTCACTAATTAGAAATTATTGTTTACTGAAAAGAATTATATAAGAAATAAAACATATTTCTTTTTTACCTTCCAGTTTTATTGTGATACAGCTGTGTGTGTGTGTTTTGGGTATACAGCACAGTGAATTGACTACATACTGATTGTCACAATTAGTTTAATGAATATCCATCACATCATACAGATAAAAAAATTAAGAAACAGATAAATTATTTGCCAGTCGCTTCATTTGCTATTATTTTCTCCCATTCTGAAGGCTGTCTTTTCACCTTCCTTATAGTTTCCTTTGTTGTGCACAAGCTTTTAATTTTAATTAGGTCCCATTTGTTTATTTTTGCTTTTATTTCCAATATTCTGGGAGGTGGGTCATAAAGGATCCTGCTATGATTTATGTCGGAGAGTGTTTTGCCTATGTTCTCCTCTAGGAGTTTTATAGTTTCTGATCTTACATTTAGATCTTTAATCCATTTTGAGTTTATTTTTGTGTACGGTGTTTAAAAGTGTTCTAGTTTCATTCTTGTACAAGTGGTTGACAAGTTTTCCCAGCACCACTTGTTAAAGAGAATGTCTTTTCTCTATTGTATATTCTTGCCTCCTTTGTCAAAGATAAGGTGTCCATAGGTCTGTCGATTTATCTCTAGGCTTTCTATTTTGTTCCATTGATCTATATTTCTGTCTTTGTGCCAGTACCATACTGTCTTGATAACTGTGGCTGAAGTAGAGCCTGAAGTCAGGCAGGTTGATCCCTCCAGTTCCATTCTTCTTTCTCAAGATTGCTTTGGCTATTTGAGGTTTTCCGTATTTCCATAAAAATTGTGAAATTACTTGTTCTAGCTCTGTGAAAAATACCATTGGTAGCTTGATAGGATTGCATTGAATCTATCGATTGCTTTGGGTAGTATACTCATTTTCACTATATTGATTCTTCTGATCCATGAACGCAGTATATTTCTCCATCTATTTGTGTCATCTTTGATTTCTTTCACCAGTGTTTTATCGTTTTCTATATATAGGTCTTTTATTTCTTTAGGTAGATATATTCCTAAGTATTTTATTCTTTTTGTTGTAATGGCGAATGGAATTGTTTCCTTAATTTCACTTTCTATTTTCTCATTATTAGTGTATAGGAATGCAAGGGATTTCTGTGTGTTGATTTTATATCCTGCCACTTTACTATATTCACTGATTAGCTCTAGTAGTTTTCTGGTGGAGTCTTTAGGGTTTTCTATGTATAGGATCGTGTTGTCTGCAAACAGAGTTTTACTTCTTTTCTAATTTGGATTCCTTTTATTTCTTTGTCTGCTCTGATTGCTGTGGCCAAAACTTCCAAAACTATGTTGAACAGTACTGGTGAGAGTAGGCACCCTTGTCTTGTTCCTGACTTTAGGGGAAATGCTTTCAATTTTTCACCATTGAGGATAATGTTTGCTGTGGGTTTGTCATATATAGCTTTTATTATGTTGAGATATGCTCCTTCTATTCTTGCTTTCTGGAGGGTTTTTACATAAATGGATGTTGAATTTTGTCAAAGGCTTTCTCTGCATCTATTGAGATAATCATATGGCTTTTATTTTTCAATTTGTTAATGTGGTGTATTACATTGATTGATTTGCAGATATTGAAGAATCCTTGCATCCCTGGGATAAAGCCCACTTGGTTTTGATTTATGATCTTTTTAATGTGTTGTTGGATTCTGATTGCTAGAATTTTGTTAAGGATTTTTGCATCTATGTTCATCAGTGATATTGGCCTATAGTTTTCTTTTTTGTGTGGCATCTTTGTCAGGTTTTGGTATTAGGGTGATGGTGGGCTCATAGAATGAGTTTGGAAGTTTACCTTCCTCTGCAATTTTTCTGGAAGAGTTTGAGTAGGATAGATGTTAGCTCTTCTCTAAATTTTTGGTAGAACTCATCTGTGAAGCCATCTGGACCTGGGCTTTTGTTTGCTGGAAGATTTCTGATTACAGTTTCAATTTCTGTGCCTGTGATGGGTCTGTTAAGATTTTCTATTTCTTCCTGGTTCACTTTTGGAAAGTTGTACTTTTCTAAGAGTTTGTCCATTTCTTCCACGTTGTCCATTTTATTGGCATTAATTGCTGGTAGTAGTCTCTTATGATCCTTTGTATTTCTGTGTTGTCTGTTGTGATCTCTCCATTTCTCAAAAATACACAAGCAACTCCTGAAGCTCAATTCCAGAAAAATAAATGACCTGATCAAAAAATGGGCCAAAGAACTAAACAGACATTTCTCCAAAGAAGACCTACAGATGGCTAACAAACACATGAAAAGATGCTCAACATCCCTCATTATCAGAAAAAGCAAATCAAAACCACAATGAGGTACCATTTCACACCAGTCAGAATGGCTGCAATCTAAAAGTCTACAAGCCATAAATGCTGGAGAGGATGTGGAAAAAAGGGAACCCTCTTACACTGTTGGTGGGAATGCAAACTAGTACAGCCACTATGGAGAACAGCGTGGAGATTCCTTAAAAAACTGGAAATAGAAATGCCATATGACCCAGCACTCCTACTTCTAGGCATACACACCGGGGAAACCAGAATTGAAAGAGACACATGTATCTCAATGTTCATCACAGCACTGTTTATAACATCCAGGACACGAAAGCAACCTAGATGTCCATCAGCAGATGAATGGATAAGAAAGCTGTGGTACATATACACAATGGAGTATTTCTCAGCCATTAAAAAGAATACATTTGTTATCAGTTCTAATGAGGTGGAAGAAACTGGAGCCTATTATATACAAAGTGAACTATGTCAGAAAGAGAAACACCAATACAGCACACTAACACATATATATGAAATTCAGAAAGATGGTAACAATAACCCAGTACGCGAGACAGCAAAAGAGACACAGATGTATAGAACAGTCTTTTGGACTCTGTGGGAGAGGGAGACGGTGGAATGATTTGGGAGCATGGCATTGAAACATGTATATTACCATATGTGAAACAAATTGTCAGTCCAGGTTCGATGCATGATACAGGATGCTCGGGGCTGGTTCACTGGGATGACCCAGAGGGATGGGATGGGAAGGAAGGTGGGAGGGGCATTCAGGATGGGGAACACATGTACACCCGTGGCGGATTCATGTCAATGTATGGCAAAACCAATAAAATATTGTAAAGTAATTAGCCTCCAATTAAAATAAATAAATCCATATTAAAAAATTTTTTTAAAAATTAAGACATAGAAAAAATATCCTTGTGATGAGAGCTTATAAGATTGACTCTCTTGACAACTTTCATGTAGAATGTTTCACAGTGTTAATCAAATCTATCACATTGCATATATTGCATCCCTAGAAGGCAATGGCAACCCACTCCAGTACTCTTGCCTGGAGAATCCCATGGATGGAGGAGCCTGGTAGGCTGCAGTCCATGGGGTCGCTAAGAGTCAGACACGACTGAGCGACTTCATTTTCACTTTTCACTTTCATGCATTGGAGAAGGAAATGGCAACCCACTCCAGTGTTCTTGCCTGGAGAATCCCAGGGACAGAGGAGCCTGTTGGGCTGCCGTCTATGGGGTCGCACAGAGTCGGACACGACTGACGTGACTTAGCAGCAGCAGCAGCAGCAGTACTTACCTTAGTGGAAGTCTGTGCCTTTTGATTGCCTTGGTCCAATCCCCCTTGTCCCCACCCTCTGCCTCTGCTATGAACCAATGTGATCTCTTTTTCTACAAGTTTGTTCATCTGCTTGTTTTTGAAGTGTAATTGACCTACAACACTATTTTAGTTCCTGGTACATAGCACAGTAGTTTGATCTCTCTCTACATTTCAAAATGACTGCCAAACTAAGCCCAGTTACCATTTGTCACCACACAAAGATGTTACATAATTATTGACTATATTCCTCACAGTGTACATTTCATACCCATGATTCATTTGTTTCATAATGGAAAGTTGGTATCTCTTAATCTCTCTAATCTATTTCTAAATCTGACTTTAAAATAAAAAAGACAACTATCTTTAAATCTTGAACAGCTAAACATCTCTTAAAAACACTGTCAATTGCATCATGCCATGTGAATTTCTGAAAAGTTTTAATGAATGTGTTTTGAATGATGTAATTTAGTTCTTATCTCTACTATAATTAGGTTTGAACATTAGTTAATGAATAAATTTAGCCTTTGCCCAGATTTTGTCTTCTTTTGAATTTCTTGTTCTACTAAGTATGCAGGGAACAATCCAGAAACTTTAGAATGTGACTGAATGAGTGAATTACTAGAGAATGGATTTTATCCACATTTTTGAAACAATGAAAGAGGCAAGAAGAAGAGTAAGTGACAAAACAAACAGACGCAAAATCCCAACTTTGGTCCACTTCCACCATCAACAGTGGCTACTGTTAGATTTGTGCTAACTCTTTTTTCCTCTCCTGAAAGAACAATAATCTATCTTCAAATCCTCAGGGGATGGAAGAGCACGTTCAACAGGTTTTAATGTAAAGAAAACGGCATGCTTTCTAAGAATATCTGTTTTATAACAGTCATGGTTGTCATCATAAATATGATTAATTAGCTTTTTGTCACCAAGAAGCCTTTTAATTCTGAGACAGTGGCAATGATGAATACTGAAAAGACTTCATCATTCTGTAAAGCTGCAATTTTAAAGAATGTGAATCTTATGATGAAAGAAGAAAGGTGGCTGAATTATGTGCAAACTGCAATTTGACCAATATTGTTTTTCATAACTACTCTGAATATGTCAGCCATATTTCTTCTCTTGCATTAAAGTCATATTTCCTTGAAGTGACAGTAAATTGTTTTTCCTGCCCTTATTCACTTCAATCAATTGGTGCTGAATGACCAAAATGGAAACCTACACATTTCAACACACACGTTTTCTTTTCTTACGCTCTTCAGAGTTATTGCTGAAATCAATTCATTTTGGTCACAAACATCTTGCTCTTATTTAATCATTTCTAGCACATTTGATGTAATTTACTTTAAGGCCTTTCAAACTCAAAGATTTTAGAAAGACCAAGATATGCCGTTTTTTGTTACACTGTGAAGATGCATTTTATTAGCAATAAGATTCTCTTTACTCAATAAGAGGTCCTAAGTCATATTGTGTAGGTCTGGAAAAGAGAATTATATGAGTTCACTCAATAATGAATCCTTGTATACTTTTTTATATTTGTTAATACATATTTTGGATTTGACGTTTAAGAGTAATTATATAAAATTTTTTACATATTTAATATCTTAATATTTGTGCAATTTTCTTCTAATCTGGAAAGTATAATGGCAAAGAAATAACCAATCACTATGGTTTTTCCAGTAGTCATGTATGGATGTGAGAGTTGGACTGTGAAGAAAGCTGAGCACCAAAGAATTGATGCTTTTGAACTGTGGTGTTGGAGAAGACTCTTGAGAGTCCCTTGGACTGCAAGGAGATCCAACCAGTCCATTCTGAAGGAGATCAACCCTGGGTGTTCTTTGGAAGGAATGATGCTAAAGCTGAAACTCCAGTACTTTGGCCACCTCGTGTGAAGAGTTGACTCATTGGAAAAGACTGATGCTTGGAGGGATTGGGGGCAGGAGGAGAAGGGGACGACAGAGGGTGAGACGGCTGGATGGCATCACTGACTTGATGGACATGAGTTTGAGTGAACTCCGGGAGTTGGTGATGGACTGGGAGGCCTGG
Organism: Ovis aries; assembly: GCF_016772045.2. Classification (NCBI taxonomy): domain Eukaryota; kingdom Metazoa; phylum Chordata; class Mammalia; order Artiodactyla; family Bovidae; genus Ovis; species Ovis aries. Next base: position 5,292,620 of record NC_056059.1, read on the forward strand.
TGTGCTACGATTCATGGGGTCACAAAGAGTCGGACACGAATGAGCGACTGAACTGAACTGAACTGAATAGGGTTAAATAAGTTAAAGTGAAAATGATTATTCTGTTTCTTTTAACTATCAAACATTCTATAGAAGATGTCAGTGAAAAAATACTCAGAATAAAGGCTGAAAGGTTGTTACCCTTAAAACTCCAGACATTCATTTATTCAAAGCTTTTAAAAGGTTTTCCTTTCTCCTTTCTGCAGAATCTTTCATGTACTGAATATGTGCAAAAGAGTTCTGGGCGATGATGAAGTGAGAGAAGTGCAAAATTTGAAGAGATTAAGTTGAACTGCGCTTTCATTTTTAAAAGGAGGTTCGCATAGACATATTTTATAAGTTTTGGCCTTATAAATTAAAAATGAATAAAGTTTCTTTTTTTTAATTGGCACTGATCTCACTACAAATGGACCAAAGAAACAAACGAACAAACAAAAATAAATGAATACCAGCTTATAAATGGGAAGTCTTTTGTGTTTTCACATACACGTGTAAGATACCATATTACCATGATGGGCACTTCAGAGGATGTAAAAAATGGGGAAGAGAGTGTAGCTACACTCACAGGTTCTGCCTTCTAGTTGAGGATGACATAAGGCACACACATAAGGCATAAGGAGGTAAATATGAGAAAAGTTCTAATACAAGGCTCTCAGTGTTCCCACAAGAGAAGGACCACTTCCATCTGGGAATTTAAAGAAACCCGAAAAGTGATGTGACAACTTGAAATATATCATATTATACTATATGGAAAGGAAAAGCACTCATAGTAAATGAAACAAATTGAAAAAATTCAGGAAAGTGTGGGTCAAAGAGAAAAAAGTAAACATATGTCCTATTTGGGAGGTGCAGGTGTATAAAACTAAGCAGTAGGAAATGTATTTTTACACATGATCTACAGAGAGCTCCCAGAGTCTCAGGTACCAGGAGTAACAGTTAGACTCTACTGAATACAACAGGTATGTGAAAGTCTTTGAACTGGAAAATACCATGATTTTTGCAGCATCTTCAATGCTGTATTATACAGAATATTAATTCTCTATATGTCTCACTTGGAAGAGTTTTCTCTACACCAAATTCAAGAAGAGCTTCTCTAACAGATCTTCAGGAAACTTCACTGGGACTTCCCTGGTGGCCCAGTGGCTAAGACTCTATGCTCCCAACACAGGGAGCCAGAGTTCAAGTCCTGGTCAGAGAACTCCATCACATGACCACACGTCTCAACTAAAGACCCTGCATGTTGCAGCAAAGGTCCTACATGCCACGACTACGACTTGTCACAGCCAATAAATAAAATATATACATAAAGAGAGATAATTCCTAAGACTGAAAAAAAATAGAAACCTTTAAAAAAAATAAAAAGAAGCTTTATTGTTTGATCATTTCATTTATATCTTGGAACTACCCAGAACTGATTTTTTCTGGAGGATGTGAGGTAGAGGTCAGGCTTTTTTATTGTACCCCTTAAATGGAGAGAAATATTCATCTTTCTAATTTCCTGATTCTTGACACATGCTTCACTATATGATCAAAATGTTAAAGGATACTTGTTAGTAATCAAAACATGAAAAATGAAATGACATTATTTATTTTTGCCTGATTGAAAAAGGCTTTTTCAAATGTTAGTATTTAACACTTGTGATATTTTAGATTCTTGGCATTGGAGTTACTTCCTGAGAAACTGTTTTGGCATTATCTAATACTTTAAAATATTAATAACTTCTGACTGAGAAATTCTATTGATATTAATATAATCTATTTTGAAAAAAAAAAAAAGAAAATGGCAAATGGGGGGGAAGTAGAAAAGAAAGGAATGGTAAGTGGTTAACAGGATAATTTAAACTTTAACAAGATAATAAAGAAGGGCTCACTAAGAAGGTGATGTTTGGTTAAAGATGGGAGGGAGGCAAGGAGTTGCCAAATGTCTTTGCCTGGGAAGGAAGCATTCCAAGCATGGAGATCCCAAGGTTCTGAGAGTATGTATTTGACTAACAGTGAGATGGTCAGTGAGGGAAAGGCAAGAAGACTTAAGCTGGTTCAGAGAAGAGGCGGGGGCTATACCAGGTACCCTTTTTAAGATAGTATAATGACTTTGGCTTTTACTCTGAAAAAGACTGTATCTATTGAAAAGATTTGAATAGAGGAGTGGCATAATCTCACATACGGTTTCACAAATTTACTGCAGCTCTTATATTTTGAATAGAAGGGAAGGGACACAAAAAACACCAGATGGAAATTCAATGATCTAGGCCAGAACTGTTGATTTTCCAGACCAAAGTATTAGCAGAGAGACTGGTGAGAAGAGGGACACAGGTCCTGAATATATTTAGAAGAAAGAGTTAACAGAATTTGCACCTTGGGTATGGATACAAGATGGAGTCAGAGAGGTGTCTAAATGACCCTAATGCTTTTGTCCTGAACATTAGAATCAGTTCAGTTCAGTTCAGTTCAGTCACTCAGTCGTGTCCAACTCTTTGCGACCCCATGAATCGCAGCATGCCAGGCCTCCCAGTCCATCACCATCTCCCAGAGTTCATTCAGACTCACATCCATTGAGTCCATGATGCCATCCAGCCATCTCATCCTCTGTCATCCCCTTCTCCTCCTGCCCCCAATCCCTCCAAGCATCAGAGTCTTTTCCAATGAGTCAACTCTTCTCATGAGGTGGCCAAAGCATTGGAGTTTCAGCTTTAGCATCATTCCTTCCAAAGAAATCCCAGGGCTGATCTCCTTCAGAATGGACTGGTTGGATCTCCTTGCAGTCCAAGGGACTCTCAAGAGTCTTCTCCAACACCACAGTTCAAAAGCATCAATTCTTTGGTGCTCAGCCTTCTTCACAGTCCAACTCTCACATCCATACATGACCACAGGAAAAACCACAGCCTTGACTAGATGGACCTTAGTCAGCAAAGTAATGTCTCTGCTTTTGAATATGCTGTCTAGGTTGGTCATCACTTTTCTTCCAAGGAGTAAGCGTCTTTTAATTTCATGGCTGCAATCACCATCTGCAGTGATTTTGGAGTCCCAAAAAATAAAGTCTGACACTGTTTCCACTGTTTCCCCATCTATTTCCCATGAAGTGATTGGACCAGATGCCATGATCTTCGTTTGGCAACCAAGTGAGTTAGTTGGATGTAAGACTCTGAGATTTAGAGGAAAGGCCTAGTTTAAAGATGGACACTTAAATATAAGCATGAAGATGGTATTTAAAATCATGAATCCAAGTAAGATCACTCAGAGAGTGAGGGTAACAGAGAAGCAAAGTTGATTCTTAAGCCACACCAATGTTAAAACCTTAGAAATGTGAGGACTATCTAACAGAGGAGATTAGGAAGAACTAAAGAATGACTTATGAGGAAAACCTGAAGAGTCTGGGAATCTGGAAATCAGGAGAACTGGAAATCTGGTAATTTCAGCATGGAGGAAAAATTTTCTAACAGTATAATCCAATAACAAAGAAATACCTTAATATATGGGGCTTCCCTGTAGCTCAGATGGTAAAGAATCTGCCTGCAATGCAGGAGTCCTGGGTTCGATCTCTGGATTGGGAAGATCCCTTGGAGGAAGAAATGGCAACTTACTCCAGTATTCTTATCTGGAGGATCCCATGGACAGAGAAGCCTGGAGGGCTCCAGTCCAGGGGGTCACAAGGAGTCAGACACAACTAACTAACACTGCAGCTGCTGCTAAGTCGCTTCAGTCGTGTCCGACTCTGTGCGACCCCATAGATGGCAGCCCACCAGGCTCCCCCGTCCCTGGGATTCTCCAGGCAAGAACACTGGAGTGGGTTGCCATTTCCTTCTCCAATGCATGAAAGTGAAAAGTGAAAGTGAAGTCGCTCAGTCATGCCTGACTCTTAGCGACCCCATGGACTGTAGCCTACCAGGCTCCTCCGTCCATGGGATTTTCCAGGCAAGAGTACTGGAGTGGGGTGCCATTGCCTTCTCCTAACTAACACTACTACTACCTTTATATAACCATTTTAAAAATCACTCATTATTAGAGAAATGCAAATCAAAACCACTATGAGGTACCACTTCACACCAGTCAGAATGTCTGCGATCCAAAAATCTGCAAGCAATAAATGCTGGAGAGGGTGTGGAGAAAGGGAACCCTCCTACACTGTTGGTGGGAATGCAAACTAGTACAGCCACTATGGAGAACAGTGTGGAGATTCCTTAAAAAATTGCAAATAGAACTGCCATATGACCCAGCAATCCCACTGCTGGGCATACACACCGAGGAAACCAGAATGGAAAGAGACACATGTACCCCAATGTTCATCGCAGCACTGTTTATAATAGCCAGGACATGGAAGCAACCTAGATGTCCATCAGCAGATGAATGGATAAGAAAGCAGTGGTACATATACACAATGGAGTATTACTCAGCCATTAAAAAGAATTCATTTGAATCAGTTCTGATGAGATGGATGAAACTGGAGCCGATTATACAGAGTGAAGTAAGCCAGAAAGAAAAACACCAATACAGTATACTAACACATATATATGGAATTTAGAAAGATGGTAATGACGACCCTGCATGCAAGACAGCAAAAAAGACACAGATGTGTATAACGGACTTTTGGACTCAGAGGGAGAGGGAGAGGGTGGGATGATTTGGGAGAATGGCATTGAAACATGTATACTATCATGTAAGAATCGAATCGCCAGTCTATGTCCGATGCAGGATACAGCATGCTTGGGGCTGGTGCACGGGGATGACCCAGAAAGATGTTATGGGGAGAGAGGTGGGAGGGGGGTTCATGTTTGGGAACGCAGGTACACCCGTGGTGGATTCATGTCAATGTATGGCAAAACCAATACAGTATTGTAAAGTAAAATACAGTTTAAAAAAAAAATCACATGCTTTATACAACTGAAACTAATATTGTAAATCAACTATACTTCAATTTAAAAAGTCATATGTTTTGGATGTTACAACACTATGGAGAAAAAATGCTCCTTATCTATTAAAGTAAAAAACAAGATATCAACAATGATCCTCATTCTGAAAAGTCAATTATATGATGCATATTTAAATAGAAAAAAATGACTGAACAGTATTATACCAAAAAATGACTGAAAAGAATTTTCTTTGGGTGGCAGGTTTATAGACAATTTAATTTTTTCTCTATTTCCCATATTTCCTACAAAATATAAGATAAAATTAATTATTCTTTCATAATCATGATTAAACCAAATCACAGAGTTTAAGAATTTGAAGAGGGCATTATAGTTCCTCTGTTCATATTCAAATGAACCTCACCTTCCACCTAAATATCATTACATATACTTTTTGGTTTATATAATGTACACACACAGAGAACACAACACACACACACACTTTGGCCAACACACTTGAGAAGAAGGTGCAAGTGCTTTAATACTTTATTTCTAACTACTTCAACATGAATCTCCTAGGAGCAAGGACATTCTCCTGAAACTATCTCACTCAAGCATTTAACACCAATGCAGTAACATTGCCAAGTATAGACTAAAATTCATATTTCCCAAAGTCGCCCCAATTGGTTTTAAAAGCCTTTAGTTTTCATTTAATCCATCACTGAATCTATGATCACACAATTTGCTTTTAGTTGCCATGTCTGTATGTCCCTTTTATCTCCTTTAATTGAGACAAATTCTCTCTTTTTTTTTTTTTTTCCGCCTCTATTTCTATGTGGTCTTTCATGACATGGAGAGGTTTTAAAGAATTCAGGTCTGTTTTTCTGTAAAATGTCCAGAGTCTTTCCTTTTGATTGGATTCTGGAAAATAGCAGGAATCTCTCCTCAGAATATCACATCAGTATCAGTTTCAGTTCATTTCAGTCGCTCAGTCGTGTCCGACTCTTTGCGACCCCATGAATCGCAGCACGCCAGGCCTCCCTGTCCATCACCCACTCCCAGAGTTCACTTAGTCTCACGTTCATCAAGTCAGTGATGCCATCCAGCCATCTCATCCTTTGTCATTCCTTTCTCCTCCTGCCCCCAATCCCCTCCAGCATCAGAGTCTTTGCCAATGAGTCAACTCTTCACATGAGATGGCCAAAGTACTGGAGTTTCAGCTTAGCATCATTCCTTCCAAAGAAATCCCTCAGCTGATCTTCAGAATGGACTGGTTGGATCTCCTTGCAGTCCAAGAATATCACATGAGGTCTCATTATTAGTGATGGTAAATTTGATCACTTGATTAAGAGGATATTGCCAGATCTCCCCACTGGAAAAGTACCTTTTCCCTTTTGTAATTAGTAAGTAATTTGTGGAGTGACATTTTGAGAGTGGGACAGCTAGTTTCCAAATAACTTCTCATTCATTGGTTTTAGTATCTTCTCAGTTCAGTTCAGGCTCTTTGTGACCCCTTGGACTGCAGCACACCAGGTTTCCCCATCCATCACCAACTCCAGGAGTTTTCTCAAACTCATGTCCATCGAGTTGGTGATATCATCCAACCATCTCATCCTCTGCTGTCCCTTTCTCCTCCTGCCTTCAATCTTCCCCAGCATCAGGGTCCTTTCCAATGAGTCAGTTTTTCATATCAGGTGGCCAAAGGATTGGAGTTTCAGCTTCAGCATCAGTCCTTCTACTGAATATTCAGGACTGATTTCCGTTAGGATTGACTTGTAGGATCTCCTTGCAGGCCAAGGGACTCTTAAGAGTCTTCTCCAACACCACAGTTCAAAAGCAGCAGTTCTTCAGTGTTCAGCTTTCTTTATGGTCCAACTCTCACACCCATACATGACTACTGGAAAAACCATAGCTTTGACTAGATAGACGGACCTTTGTTGGCAAAGTAATGTTTGGTTTTAAATACACTGTCTAGGTTTGTCACAGTTTTTGCTTTTTTTTTCCCCCCCAAGTGTCAATTTCATGGCTGTGGTCACTATCTGCAGTGATTTGGAGTCCAAGAAAATAAAGTCTGTCACTGTTTTCACTATTTCTCCATCTATGGATGAAGCACAAGCTGAACGCAAGATTTCCAGGAGAAATATCAATAACCTCAGATATGCAGATGACACCACCCTTATGGCAGAAAGAAAAGAAAATCTAAAGAGCCTCTTGATGAAAGTGAAAGAGAAGAGTGATAAAGCTGGCTTAAAACTAAACATTCAGAAAACTAAGATCATGGCATTCAGTCCCATCACCTCATTGCAAATAGATGGGAAACAATGGAAACAGTGACAGACTTTACTTTTGGGGGCTCCAAAATCACTGCAGATGGTGACTGCAGCCATGAAATTAAAAGACGCGTACTCCTTGGGATAAAAGCTATTACCAACCTAGACAGCATATTAAAAAGCAGAGACATTACTTTGCCAACAAAGGTCAGTCTAGTCAAAGCTAAGGCTTTTCCAGTAGTCATGTATGGATATGAGAGTTGGACTATAAAGAAAGCTGAATGCTGAAGAATTGATAATTTTGAATTGCAGTGTTGGAGAAGACTCTTGAGAGTCCACTGGACTGCAAGGAGATCAAACCAGTCAAGGCTATAGGAAATCAGTCCTGAATATTCATTGGAAAGACTGATGCTGAAGCTGAAACTCCAATACTTTGGCCACCTGATGTGAAGAACTGACTCATTTGAAAAGCCCCTGATGCTGGGGAAGATTGAAGGTGGGAGGAGAAGCGGACAACAGAGGATGAGATGGTTGAATGGCATCACCAACTTAATGGACATGGGTTTGAGTAAACTCCGGGAGTTGGTGATGGACAGGGAAAACAGGTGTGTTGTTGTCCATGGGGTTGGCAAAGAGTCAGATGTGACTGAGCGACTGAACTGAACTTAAATGAACCGATGGAATCGAAGGCTATCATCTTCGTTTCCAAAATGTTGAGTTTTAAACCAGGTTTTTCACTCTCCTTTTTCACTTTCATCAAAAGGCTCTTTAATTTCTGTTCACTTTCTGCCATAAGGATGGTGTCATCTGCATATCTGAGGTTATTGATATTTCTCCCAGCAATCTTGATTCCAGCTTGTGCTTCATTCAGCCCAGTATTTCGCATGATGAACTCTGCATGTGAGTTAACTAAGAAAGATGACAATATACAGCCCTGACGTACTCCTTTCCCAATTTGGAACCAGTCTATTTTTCCATACCTGTTTCTAACTCTTGCTTTTTGAGCTGCATTCAGATGGGAATACCAGACCACCCGACCTTGGGCTGGTATTCACATCTCTTTCAGAATTTTCCACAGTTTGTTTTCATCCACACAGTCAAAGGCTTTAGTGTAGTCAATAAAGCAGAGATGGATGTTTTTCTGGAACTCTCTTGCTTTTGCCATGATGTTACGGATATTGGCAATTTGATCTCTAGTTCCTTTACCTTTTCTAAATCCAGCTTGAACATCTGGAAGGTAAGAGTTCATGTACTGTTGAAACCTGACTTGGAGAATTTTGAGCATTACTTTACTAGGGTGTGAGATGAGTGCACATCTGTGCTAGTTTGAGCATTCTTTGGCATTGCCTTTCTTTGGGATTGGAATGAAAAACTGACCTGTTCCAGTCCTGTGGCCACTGCTGAGTTTTCCAAATTTGCTGACATATTGAGTGCAGCACTTTCACAGCATCATCTTTTAGGATTTGAAATAGCTCAGTTGGAATTCCATCACCTTGATTAGATTTGTTTGTAGTGATGCTTCCCAAGGCCCACTTGACTTCACACTCCAGAATGTCTGGCTCTGGGTGAGTGATGACACCATTGTGGTTATCTGGGTCATGAAGATCTTTTTTTATATAGTTCTTCTGTTTATTTTTACCACCTCATCTTAGTATCTTCTGCTTCTGTTAGGTCCATACCATTTCTGTCATTTATTCAGCCCATCTTTGCATGAAATGTTCCCTTGATATCTCCAATTTTCTTGAAGAGATCTCTAGTTTTTCCCATTCTATTGTTTTCCTCTATTTCTTTGTATTGTCACTTAGGAAGACTTTCTTGTCTCTCCTTGCTATTCTTGAAAACCTTCATTCAGATTGATATATCTTCCCTTTTCTCCTTTGCCTTTTGCTTGTCTTCTTTTCTCAGCTATTTGTAAGGCCTACTCAGATAGCCATTTTGCCTTTTTGCATTTCTTTTTCTTTGGGATGTTTCTGATTACCACCTCCTGTACAAAGTTATAAACCTCCATCCACAGTTCTTCAGGTACTCTATCAGATCTAATCCCTTGAATCTATCTATCTGTCACTTCTACTGTATAATTCTGTGGGAGTTGATTTAGGTTATACCTGAATTGTCTAGTGGTTTTCCCTACTTTCTTCAATATAAGTCTGAAAATTGCAATAAGGAGTTCATGATCTGAGCCACAGTCAGCTCCCAGTCTTTTTTTTTTTTTTTTTTTTTTTTGGCTGACTGTATAGAGCTCCAACTTCGGCTGCAAAAATATAATCAGTCTGATTTCGGTATTGATCATCTGGTGATATCCGTGTGTAGAGTCCTCTCTTGTGTTGTTGGAAGAGGGTATTTGCTATCACCATTGTGTTGTCTCTGCTAGCCTTTGCCTGCTTCATTCTGTACTCCAGGGCCAAACTTGCCTGTTACTCCAGGTATCTCTTGACCTCCTACTTTTGCATTCTTGTCCCTTATGATGAAAAGGACATCTTTTTTTGGTGTTAGTTCTGTAAGGTCTTCATAGAACCATTCAGCTGCAGCTTCTTTGGCATTAGACTTGGATAACTGTGATATTGAATCTCCTCAGTTTGTTTCCAAATGGCACTTTTCTAAATATTTTCTCAGTACTTATGTTAACTTATAAGATCACCTACACCTCCTCCAGTTTCTCTTTCTTCTTTACCTTCCTCCTTCCTTTCCTTCCTCTTTCAATTTCATTCCTTCTTCCTTTGGGTGGTTGGCAGAATTAATTGCCTTGGCATTTCAGGACTGAGGTCCTGTTCTCTGAGTGGCTACCCTCTGCTCTCAGAGCCTGCCTGTAGTTGTTTGCTGTTTGTGTGTTTTGTGGGTTGGTTTGTTTGTTTTTGCCATGTGGCTCTCTCCAACAGCATGACAATCTCCTGTTGCAAGCCAACAAGGAAGGAAGTATCTTTCCAGTAGGCTAAGATAGTGTTATACAATAGCATAACATAAAACCTAATTACATTAGTACCCCATCAACTATGTTACAGAAACTTGCCTTACTAAGAGAATGGCATTTCATCAATATTGCCATATTCTATTGGATAAAACGGAGTCATAGCTCCTGCCCACTCACAAGGAGGTAGATAGTTTACAAAGAATAAAGATACGGACCACTCTATGGTTTGTCCTCCAGGCATGTTGTTTTCATTAATATTAAATTTTTTTAAAAAAATAGAATTTTTACAAATTTTGTTTCTAATCAAAGTGATCATTTATATTTCTATTTACATAATCATTTACAAAGCTTTCGTTATTAATTTCTACCAGTAGCCTTATTGCATTGTGATTAGAAAAAGATTTTTTTTTTATCAACTAGTCTATGGTTACTGATACTTTCTCTGTGATCAATATATTGCTTTTTGTTATTTTTGCTTGTTTGTTTGTTTTTAATAGTATATAGGTGCTTGATAGGAAAACAGAGTATCAGAAAACTATAGACTATAGCCCATTAAATTCCTCTGTCCATGGGATTCTCTCAGGTAAGAACACCAGACTGGGTTGCCACACACTCCTCTAGGGGATCTTCCTGACCCAGGGATCAAACCTGCCTCTCCTGCAGCTCCTGAATTGCAGGCAGATTCTTTACCACTGAGCCATCGGGGAAGCTCCTTCAGTAATACATTCTTTCGCTATTCTATATTCATATTTTCTTCCATTTCACTTAGGTTGGACTGATATGATTTTTTTAATTAAGACTTTCTGTTTTTCTCCAATAATTGGCAGCACTGAACATCTTTTCATGTGCCTCTGGGACATCTGTATGTCTTCTTTTGAGAAATGTCCATTTAATTCTTCTGCCTATTTTTTTTTTGATGGCATTGTTTGTTTCTATGGTATTTGAGCTACATGAGCTTGTTTGTAATTTTGAAGACTAATTGTTAATTAAAAGTACAACAAGGTATCATTTCACACCAGTCAGAATAACCATCAACAAAAAATATACAAACAATAAATGCTGCAGAGGTTGTGGAGAAAAGGGAACTCTTCTACACTGTTGGTGAGAATATAAATTGGTACAATGACTGTGAAGAACAGTAGGGATGTTCCTTCATAAAACTGAAAATAGAGCTACCATATGATCTAGCAATCCAACGCTTAGGCATATATCCTGGAAAAAATTTTGGTTTGAAAGTATACATGCACCCCAATGTTTACTGACTATTGACAATAGCCAAGACATGGAAGCAACCTAAATGACCATCGACAGATGAACAGATAAAGAAGATGTGGTGTATATACAATGGGATATTATACAATGAAATATTACTCAGTCATAAAAAAAGAGTAAAATAAGGCCATTTGCAGCAACAGGGATGGACCTGGAGATTATCATATTAAATGAAGTAATTCAGACAAGAGACAATATCAGATGATATCACTTACATGCAGAATCTAAAGAAATGATACAAATGAACATATCTACAAAAGAGAAACGGACTCACAGACTTGGAGAATAAATTTTTGGAAACCAGAGGGAAGGGGATGGGGGAGAAGGATAGACTGAGAGTTTGGGATTCACATATATACACTAGTATATTTAAAAGAGATAACCAGTGAAGTTCTATTGGATAGCAGAGGGAACTCTGCTCATATTATGTAATAACCTAAAGGGGAAAATAATTTGAAAAAGAAGGGAAAAAAGAGAAAAAAAAAATGTTTAAATGACATTACCAGTTGAGGGCAGCGGAGATGTTATGATTGTAAAGCAGCTTATGTTCAAAGCAAAATTGAAGGAGAAGGTACAGAAGTTTCTTCCCAACATGAATTGTCTTCATCATTATCAACATCGCCCCCCAGAGTGGTACAAATGTTACAACTAAATTATAACCCTACACGGACACACCACAACCACGCAAAGTTCGTAGTTTGTATCATGGTTTACTGTTAGTGCTGGGCATTCTGTTGAACACGCGTGTAATGACATGTTAACTATCATCATGATGTCACAGACAGCATCTTAACTGCCCTAAAAAAAATTCCTCTGTGCCCTGCCTATTCATTCCTTCCCTTCCCTCAACCAACCCCTTGAAATCATGGTTTATTTACTGTGTCCATTGTTTTGCCTTTTTCAGTATGTCATACAGTTGGAATCATGTAGTATTTAGCCTTTTCAGATTGGCTTTTTTCACTTGGTAATATGCATTTACATTTCCTCCAAGCCTTTTTATGGCTTGAAGGACCTTTCTCCTTAATGTTGAATAATATTCCATTGTTTAATATTCAATAAATTAACCAGTTAATTTATCCATTTATCTATTGAAAGACATATTGATTGCTCCCAAGTTTTGGCAATTATGAAGTTATTATGAACATTGGTGTACAGATCTTGGGGGCTTCCCCTGATGACTCAGACAGTAAAAAACCTGCCCTGCAATGTGGGAGAGAGACCCGGGTTTAATCCCTGGGCTGGGAAGATCCCCTGGAGAAGGGAATGGCTATCCACTCCAGTATTCTTGGCTGGAGAATTCCAAGGACAGAAGAGCCTGGCGGGCTATAGATTTTTGAACAGACGTGAGTGTAACAACTACTTTTGGTAAATATTAAGAGCACAATTGTTGGGTCATTTGGTAAGGTATTTTCAGTTTTGTAAGAAACTGACAAACTCTTCAAACATGACTGCACCATTTTGCATCACCACCAGCAATGAATGAGTCTCTATTGCTCCACATTCTCACCAGTATTTGCTACTGTTAATGTTCTGGATGTTGGCCATTATAATTCGTGTGCAGAGGTATCTTGTTTTTTAAATGTGCATTTCTCAGATGACATATGATGAGGAGCATCTTTTCATATGCTTATTTGCCAGATGTATATCTTCTTTGGAGAGAAATCACTTAGGTCTTTGGTCAATTTTTAAATCTAGTTGTTTGATTTCTCACTGTTGAGTTTTAAGAGTTCAGTGTATATTTTGTATGTAGTCTCTTACCAGATTTTTCTTTTGAAAACACTTTTTACTCCCAACCTCTGGCTTGTCTTCTCATTCTCTGGCTGACAGTGATGTAGTGTCTTATTAGGTTACCTCTTCTTCCTTTTTGAACATATTTCCTATATAACATTATTTATAGATACACACAATTGTCATACTTTTATTGTGGACTGTGGATTTCATCATTAAAATATTCTCTTTTTATAGTTAATCTTCACACCTGAATACTAATGATCTAGATTATTTGATATCTGAATCACAGACCTTGTTTCCACCTGCTTGGTTTACCCTTGCCTGCCCTGTAGTTTGTAGCCTTTCTGAATTACTTTAATTCAGGTATAAATCTTATATACGTTGAGGACTTGTGACTTGCCTTGTGAGACATTTGAAGATATTTTTATAAATGAGTTAAGGACATTTACATTTATTAGTATGATCAATTTGGTCTCAACTATTTCATATTGGTTTTTTGTGTTATATATATACTGTGATTCTCTATGTGACCTATTTCTTCGTGCTTTGGATTCTGACTCCATGTTTTTGTATTGGTGTTTTCATTAAAAGCTATGTATATGTGTTTTCATTAATGAATATGCATTTATATGGGTATACACACGTACATTTATCTTCATTTTCTTATTTCACCATCTACTATTTGGAATATCAAGTTTATACTTTTGACTCCCACCTAATATTTATGTAACAGTAAATTATTTCACTTCCTTTATTCTCCTCCCATATTTTTAGTTGCAATATTTTTACTTTGTGAGAGCATATAACATTTCTCTCACCTTTCTTTGACTTTTCTGTTTACAATTAATCACATTGAGTAATCACTAATAATATTTTGCCAGAGTTTTTCTAGTTATCTTCTGGTTGAATGGGGCTTGTCTCCCAAGTAGATATATAAGAATGACTACATGATTACAATTTTCTTTGAGTTCTTACAAGTTTAAAACTCATTTTCTATACTTTTGACATTGAAAGGACAGGTTGGATATAAAATCCTAAGTTAGTTATTTTCTAAATAATTAGAAAAAATTATTTCTATTTATAAAAAAATACTGCTATATTGTTTTGATTTTTATGTTGCTGTTGATAAATTGTATGTCAATATGATTTTCTTTTTATTTGTCACTGACTTGGCCTGAAGCTCTTAATTATTTTCTCTGTCTTTAAAGTCTTTCAGTCAATTTTTCCTGATTACACAATTTAATCTTTAATGTCAAGATTCATTCTTTCACTCATTTCTGAACATTTTCTTGTAGTTTCCATCTTCATGCTTTTCTTCTACAGATATTTTAATTATTTGAGATTTGGATCTTCTTTGTGTATTTTCTATACCAATCATATTCTTTCCCCAATCACATGACTTTTGATTATATTTACCTCTTCTTGTTTATGCCCGTGTCTGGCTCTTTGTGATCCTGTGGGCTGTTGCATACCAGGCTCCTCTGTTCATGGGATTCTGAAGGGAGGAATACTGGACTGGGTTTCAATGCCCTCCTCCAGGGGTCTTCATTTTATAGTCACTATCTTGTCTGTTTTCATGCCTTTTCTTAAATACTCTGCTTGTATTCTTCAGGCAAATTAATTCTTCCATGAGCATCCTACAGTTCAGTGTAAATTGTTTATATATATTTTTCTTTTTCTATTGTTCCTTTTCGCCTTACTTCAATCAACAGATATGCAGATGACACCGCCCTTACGGAAGAAAGCAAAGAGGAACCAAAGAGCCTCTAAATGAAGGTGAAAGAGGAGAGTAAAAAAGTTGCCTTAAAACTCAAAATTCAAGAAACTAAGATCATGGCATCTGGTCCCATGACTACATGGGAAATAGATGGCGAAACAACGGAAGCAGTGAGAGACTACTTTTTTGGGCTCCAAAATCACTGCAGATGGCGACTGCAGCTATGAAATTAAAAGATGCTTGCTCCTTGGAAGAAAAGCTATGACCAACCTAGACAGCATATAAAAAAGCAGAGACATTCCTTTGTTAACAAAGGTCTGTCTAGTCAAAGCTTTGGTTTTTCCAGTGGTCATGTATGGATGTGAGAGTTGGACCTCACAGAAGGCTCAGGGACCTCAGAAGGCTGAGCGCTGAAGAATTGATGCTTTTGAACTGTGGTGCTGGAGAAGACTCCTGAATGTCCCTTGGACTGCAAGGAGATCAAACCAGTCAATCCTAAAGGAGATCAGTCCTGAATATTCACTGGAAGGCCTGATGCTGAAGCTTAAGCTCCAATACTTTGGTCACCTGATACGAAGCGCTGACTCATTGGAAAAGACCCTGATGCTCAGAAAGATTGAGGGCAGGAGGAGAAGGGGACGGCAGAGGATGAGATGTTTGGATGGCATCACTGACTCAATGGACATGAGTTTGAGCAAGCTCTGGGAGCTGGGGAAGGACAGGGAACCCTGGTTGCTGCAGTCCATGGGGTTCCAAAGAGTCAGAACTGAGGAACTGAACAACAATAATAAATGTATTTTTTAGGTCCAAGTCTTTTCTTAACTTTTCAACCTATGGCTAGAGCCCTTTGTCATATTTGATAATTCTTATTTTAGTACCTTGATTCAGCTTTTATGTTATGTCTTAACTTTCTTTGGTCTCTAGGTTGGTATTGGGAGTATAATTCTTATCAGCTAAAATGTTTTGTTTCCTATTTGCTGCATCTTTCAATTATAATTTTGTATGAATATAATCTGCCATTATTTATTTCATAACATTTCATTTTCCTATATGAGCAACAAGATTATGAGCAAACTAGAGAGCAAGGTTTTGTTTCATGTACTATGATTCTTACATCAGAAATAGTCTCTTTTATTAGTTCAGTGAACTATATATTCATTAACGTGCTTAGTTGCTCAGTCATGTCCAACTCTTTGAGAACCCCATGGACTGTAGTCTACCAGGCTCCACTTCCATGGGGATTCTCTAGGCAAGAATACTGATGTGGTTTGCCATGCCCTCTCTCCAGGGGATTTTCCCAACCCAAGGATCGAAACCAAGTTGCCTTCATTGCAGGCGGATTCTTCACCAGTTTTGTGAGCCACCAGGGAATATATTCATTATTATATGGCACTGTTTATAGGGTAGATCACCTCACACGCTAGTAAAATAATGCTCAAAATTCTCCAAGCCAGGCTTCAGCAATACATGAACCATGAACTTCCAGATATTCAAGCAGGTTTCAGAAAAGACAGAGGAACCAGAGACCAAATTGCCAACATCAACTGGATCATCGAAAAAGCAAGAGAGTTCCAGAAAAACATCTATTTCTGCTTTATTGAATATGCCAAAGCCTTTGACTGTGTGGATCACAATAAACTGTGGACAATTCTGAAAGAGATGGGAATACCAGACCACCTGACCGGCCTCTTGAGAAATCTGTATGCAGGTCAGGAAGCAACAGTTAGAACCTGACATAGAACAACAGACTGGTTCCAAATAGGAAAAGGAGTACATCAAGGCTGTATATTGTCATCCTGCTTATTTAACTTATATGTAGAGTACATCATGAGAAACGCTGGGCTGGAAGAAGCACACACTGGAATCAAGATTGCCAGGAGAAATATCAATCACCTCAGATATGCAGATGACACTTCTGGCAGAAAGTGAAGAGGAACTAAAAAGCCTCTTGATGTTAAGTGAAAGAGGAGAGTGAAAAAGTTGGCTTAAAGCTCAACATTCAGAAAACAAAGATCACGGCATCTGGTCCCATCACTTCATGGGAAATAGATGGGGAAACAGTGGAAACAGTGGCAGACTTTGTTTTGGGGGGCTTCAAAATCACTGCAGATGGTGATTATAGCCATAAAATTAAAAGACGCTTACTCCTTGGGAGGAAAGTTATGACCAACCTAGATAGTATTTTAAAAAGCAGAGACATTACTTTGCCAACAAAGGTCCGTCTAGTCAAGGCTATGGTTTTTCCAGTAGTTATGGATGGATGTGAGAGTTGGACTGTGAAGAAGGCTGAGCCCTGAAGAATTGATGCTTTTGAACTGTGGTGTTGGAGAAGACTCTTGAGAGTCCCTTGGACTGCAAGGAGATTCAACCAGTCCATCCTAAAGGAGATCAGTCCTGGGTGTTCATTGGAAGGAATGATGCTAAAGCTGAAACTCCAGTACTTTGGCCACCTCATGAGAAGAGTTGACCCCCTGGAAAAGACTCTGATGCTGGGAGGGATTGGGGGCAGGAGGAGAAGGGGACGACAGAGGATGAGATGGCTGGATGGCATCACCAACTTGATGGATGTGAGTTTGAGTGAACTTCTGGAGTTGGTGATGGACAGGGAAGCCTGGCGTGCTGTGATTCATGGGGTCGCAGAGTCAGACACGACTGAGCAACTGAACTGAACTGAAAGGGTAGGAAAAAGAGAGAGATTGTGTGCCTGTTTTGTGATTTTCTTTTGTTTCTTCAGGATACGTAGTTTCCAGATTTTACTTTTTACTTCCCCTTTATCACAAAACCTCTTGAAGGCTGGCACACTTTCCCAAACACTTCATTCTTCTCCAAACCAGTGCCTCTTACGTAACTCTTATTTCCTTTCTTTTGAACAATAATACCAAGTGCTTATTTGCTGATTTGTCTTTTTCTTAGTAACCCACTCAGGATGGGACTCTTTCTTTCTGGGTGTGATCTTATCCATGTTGGGTAGGTCATTCACATTTCTCTCCTCTTTTCCACCCAATCTTTACTGATTTTTTTGATCTGGGGTGGTTGGGTTCCAAGACGGTTTCCTGAATTTAGGTGTTTATTTGCCTATTAGTTGTAATATGAAGTTTTTAAATAGGGTCTACCTCTTGGTTTTTATATGCATGGATCATAAGCCATTAAGGGATTTGCATGCTCTACTTAGAGATTTCTGTAGTTTCTGGAGGACATATGGAAATATTTAAATTTACGTGACTTCTAGTAACCCAGAGAAACCTAACAACTTTTCCTCATTTTCTTGAACAACACAATTTTTGAGCATAAATTGGTTCAAGCAATATATTTAAATAACCATCTGCATTTGACATTTTGTTAAAGTTCTAAAAAGTTTTTGTGTGCTGTCCTTTATTATACATACCTCGTCTGGTACCCAAATTTAATTGTACCCTTCTATAAATTATTAAAATTGCCCTTGTCTGATGCTTTACCATGTAGTCACGTTTTGTTTTGTATTCATAAATGAAAAACATGAGCAAAATCGGGTGAAGAGAGAAAAAAAAAAAAAACCCAAGGACAAACATCAATAATGGAAGTAAAGTTTCTAAATCTGGAACTTGGCAGTTTCCACCATGGGCCAGCTTCTGGTTTCTTCTCGGTTGCCTCGGGGCTCTTCCAGACTTTGAAGTTATCCTGTTCTCCAGCTGTTTACTTCTCAGGAGGAAGCAGCTACTTTTCTTCCTAAATAAAGCAAAATTACTAAATCAAAAAATTTTAGAAATTAGCAGTGATTTCTCACAATTTCATTACACAGTAATGAACTTGTAAGAGTTTTATGTAGAAACCTATGTTTGCCTTTCTTCACTGAGTACATTTATGTATTTCATATTTTTAGACAAATAAACACGTAAAAAATGATTCTGTATTTGATATAACTGAACCACCTGAAAATGATACTATAGATTAAATAATTACATTTTGTATTTCAGGTACATAGGCACCAACTCCTTGTATTATTCCATTGCTCTTAATGCTGTCTTTTGAAAATGTCATTTAAAAATTATCCAGCTTCTTAAACTCAATCGTCTAATGTCAGTTCTTTGATGTAGCAAACACTACTTTATACTTGATTGGCAACATTTGAACACTGAGAATTGCCAATGTACTCATTAAATAAAGTGCTTTAAAAATATATTTAGCCTTCACACTATTCAAAAAAAACATGCTTCAATAAAAGCATGCCAAAATAACAATGTTTCATTTGTTTATCTGGCAGCCAAGATTAATGAATGTTTCCTTACTAAGAATCTCTTCTGGATATCATGATGCTCTGAAGTTTGTATAGTCAGATCTCAAATAAAGTTTCCTCATGTTTTTTATTAGTTTAATTTTGTGGGTGACATGTTGGAAGACTCTCAAATTACAGTCATGTGTAGGATTTCAGGGGTGAAGAATGGGTGGAAGGGGATTGTGTGTTTAGTTTGGGCTTTGGGCACAGGGTCACTATTAGTATATTTGAAAAAGCCTTTTCTGTTATTTATATAACTTTGGCTCTAAAAACAAATATGTATTCTTTTATTCTCTTATCCTCATTGGCAAGGATTCATAGCTATCTGAGGGGTTTTAAATGACAATTAAAACATCAGAAGTAAGCGGGTGTTGAAATACAATGCAGCTGCTTGATGCCTTTAACTATTTATGGTTTTATTTGAATGTGTCCATGCAATTAAGTTAAACATCATTGATTATTGTACTGAGCGCTTACTATGAACCAGGGATTAAGTCTTTACATATTTTAATTAATACAATCTTTGCAACACAAGACAGACACTATTATTAGCCTATTATATACAGGTATAAACTGAGGCACAGAATTTAAATAAGTCACAAGACAGCACATATAGTACAGACAGGATGGAACTCATGGGGTCTTACTCCAGTCTGTCTCTCATATTGTAGCGAGGACTTACCTGATTGAACTAAAATGTACCATGACCCCTCTGGGATGAAACTCCTTGAGACATAATTAGAGTAACTATACAATTTATCTTCCACATTAGGATACATGAGTTAAAGGAGGTGCTAAATTAATGTCTCAAATCATTTTTTCCTATCAAAATTTACCGTGTTGATAAACTTATAAAATGGCTCTATTTAGGAATAATTTCAAAAATCAAAATATATCTATATATTAAAAATAGCCAGAAGAGAACAGAAATTCCTCAGCCTCTCTACTCCTACCCTCTAATCTCCTTCTATCACTTTGGGCATAGGTTGGATGGGGCAAGGAGATGGGAAAAAAAAATGTATATATCCATGTATATGGCATGCTACAAAATATTTATATGGGTACATTTTCTTATATTTAACATTACTTAACAAATCTTATTTGGAGAAGCAATGGGACCCCACTCCAGTACTCTTGCCTGGAAAATCCCATAGATGGAGGAGCCTGGTAGGCTGCAGTCCATGGGGTCGCTAAGAGTCGGACACGACTGAGAGACTTCACTTTCACTTTTCACTTTCATGCACTGGAGAAGGAAATGGCAACCCACTCCAGTGTTCTTGCCTGGAGAATCCTAGGGATGGCGGAGCCTGGTGGGCTGCCATCTATGAGGTCGCACAGAGTCGGACACGACTGAAGTGACGCAGCAGCAGCAAAGGCAGCAGCAACAAATCTTATTATAAAACTATCTCATCAGTATTTTATTGAATAATAACTTTTTCATTACAATTTTTTTCATAAAAATATTTTCAATATTTTTAAAGTAATACATTGTGGTCAATAAACTTTAAATTGGTAACAAATTCCATTGCCCTTTTCCTATAAG
Source organism: Ovis aries (assembly GCF_016772045.2). Lineage (NCBI taxonomy): Eukaryota > Metazoa > Chordata > Mammalia > Artiodactyla > Bovidae > Ovis > Ovis aries. The sequence continues at coordinate 5,313,196 of NC_056059.1, forward strand.
CCATGATAGTTATCATTGAAAACAATAAGCTCCCTAAAGGCACTGGTTATGATCAGAGAAAAATCTGTTAATTGGAGACTAATATTAATTTGTGTATGTTTGTGAGAATGAAGTATCTTTCTTTGAGAGAGATTTTACATGATTAAATTCATTAAACTGGTTCTATCTATTCATGATTCATTTGAAATTATAGTTGCTGCAATCTTTTAGACCTTTTAATTTTATTTCCTTATGTATAGGATAGAAATCTATCAAGGTAAAGCTCCATCAAAATATTCATTTCTTAAGTTGAAATATACAAAAGCAGCGTTATACAATTTCAAAATTAAATCTAATATGTCATGTAAGCTCATAATTTGTTCAGTTGATCTCTTTCTTTTGTAATAAAAATTTTTAAAGTGATTCTTTTTTCAAGTGTGTTTTTTTAGTAATTGCAATTTAACAAAAGCTTCAAAAGGTGCACTCTTAGCTATCCATTTTCTGAAGGTTTTTGTTAAAATTTTCTGATTTGAAAAAACAGAAACAAACTTTAGATTTGCTTACAAAAAAAGATAAATACCAATGTATACATATTGTTTTGTAAAATAATTCTCCTGAAGCACCCACATTTTAAAAGTTCAAATTCTAATGGGCAGCAAAGAAAGTACATGCTGTCATACCGGTGTATGATAATTAAGTCAGCCTGAGCTTTGTCTTAAAAATTGCTATTCAGTTATTCTAACTCTGTTTATAACAAACACTGCAAATTTTCTCAAACTACAATTTATATTTTTTCCAACTTTCAGTTCACTTCAATTGCTCTGACTCTTTGTGACCCCATGGACTGTAGTCTGCCAGGCTTCACTGTCCATCACCAACTCCCAGAGTTTACTCAAACTCATGTTCATTGAGTTGGTGATGCCATCCAACCATCTCATCCTCTGTCGTCTCCTTCTCCTCCCACCTTCAATCTTTCCCAGAATCAGGGTCTGTTCAAATGAGTCCATTCTTCGCATCAGGTGGCCTAAGTATTGGAGTTTCAGCTTCAGCATCAGTCCTTCTAATGAATATTCAGGACTGATCTCCTTTAGGATGGACTGGTTGGATATCCTTACAGTCCAAGGGACTCTCAAGAGTCTTCTCCAGCACCACAGTTCAAAAGCATCAATTCTTCGGCACTCAGCTTTCTTCATAGTCCAACTCTCACATCCATACAGGACTGCCGGAAAAGCCTTAGCTTTAACTAGATGGACCTTTGTTGGCAAAGTAATGTCTCCGTTTTTTAATATGCTATCTAGGTTGGTCATAACTTTCCTTCCAAGGAGTCAGCGTCTTTTAATTTCATGGCTGCAGTCACCATCTGCAGTGATTTTGGAGCCCAAGAAAATAAAGTCTGTCACTGTTGTTTCCCAATTCTATCAAGATATAATTGTGCAATATGTTGTAATTGTGTAATAATAATGTATTATTTACTGATATGTAACATTATATAAGTTTAAAGTGTATAACAGTGTTTGCTTTCATATACATATATTGTAATATGATTACCACCAGGACGTTACCTAGCATTTCCATCATGTCACATAATTATCATTTCTTTCTCATAGTGAGAAAATTTAAAATGTAGTCTCTTATCAATCTGAAGTACACACTACAGGATTGTTAACTATATTTACACTGTTGCATCAGATCCCAAGACCTTCTAACTGGAAGTTTGCGCCCTTTCCCCAGCATCTCCCCAATTCCCCCACCTCCCAGGCCCTAGTAACTGACCTTCTTCTCTGTTTCTAGGAGTTCAGCTATCCATGACAAGATTTCCTTCTTTCTCATGACTAAATAATATTATATATATATATATATATATATATACACACACCATATCCTCTTTATTTGTGCATCTGTTGATGGTCGCTTAGGTTGTTTTTATATTTTGACTCTCATGAGTAATGCTTCAATGAACACAGAAGGGCAGATAGCTCCACAAAATAATGATTCATTTTCTTCACATATATACATGCAGAAGAGTGATATCTGGGTTAGGTGGTAGTTCTATTTTTTTATTTTTTGAGGAAACCCCATACTGTTTTTCATAGTTGCTATGCCAACATACATTTCCTTCAACAGTCCACATTCTTGCCGACATTTGTCAGCTCTCCTCTTTTTGGTGATGTGGGTGTGCTCACTCAGTTGTATGCGACTATGACCCCAGTGGACTATAGCCTGCCAGGCTCCTTTTTCTACGCTCCAGAATACTGGAGCGGGTTACCATTTCCTTCTCCAGGAGATCTTCTTGACCCAGGGATCAAACCCACGTTTCCTGCACTGGCAGGCAGATTTTTTACCACTGAGCCACCTGGGAGCCCTTTTTGGTGACAGCCACCCTGTAAGTGTGAGGTTGATTTGCATTTCCCTGATAATTACTAATGTTGAGTGTCTTCTTATACACCTATTGTCCATGTGGATAGTTTCTTTGGGAAAATGCAACTTTGTCTCTACAGAAAAATGAAACGAAGTTCCTCTGCCCATTTTAAAACTGGATGTTTATTTTTGTTAGAGTTGCATGAGTTTTTTCTACATCAGAGATAGTTGGCAAATTTTTTTCCCATTTTGTAGGTTGTCTTTTCATTTTGTTGATTATTTATTTTTAGTTTGATGTGGTACCATCTACTAAAGTTTGCCATTGTTGTCTGTGCTTTTGATTTCATACTAAAAAATCATTTTCAAAACCAATGTCAAGGACCTTTTGCTTATGTTGTCTTCTGGTAGTTTTGCAGTTTCAGATCTTGTGTTTACATCTTTAATTCCCTTCATGTTAATATTTTTAAGGCATATAAGATATAAATTACATTTTTCTGCATATGGTTATCCAGTTTTTCCAATACCATTTATTAAAGAAAATATCCTTTCCCCACTGACTGTTCTTGAATCTCTTGTAAAATATTAGTTGACCATATAAATGGATTTTCTTCTGGGTTCTCGATTCTTCCATTGCCCTAATGTTTCTATTTTTATGCCAGTACCATACTCTAGCAGTGGAGTACATAGTTTGTATTCAGATAATGTGATGACTCCAGCTTTGCTCTTCTTTCTCAGGATTTTTTTGGCTATTTGAGTTCTTTTGTGATTCAGTACTTTAACTTCTATTTTTATTGATGGAATATCTTAGCTGTAGTGAATGCAACTATGAATTATATGTGTATCGTAACCAATCCCAAGCATACTCATGTCCACTTGTTTCTTAATGTAGCAGAACATTGTTTTTAGCATGACAATGTATTAATACTCCATCCAAATATGAATCTGTATTCTCAAGCAAAGCACAATCTATTTCTTCAAAATTGAGTATATTAGTTGAATTTACAATTACGTCAGATTGCTTAACTACAGAATAATCTTCCAAAATTTTACTTTGATTCCAGGAATTGGATGAAAAATAATTAAGCCATTATTGGACTTAATCAATGTTCTCTTCTGATATAATTTATGTTTAGAAAATTCTTCTATTACTAGACAAAATATTAACTATTCTCATTTCATACATGCACAAAAAACTTGGAAATAAAAAAAATTAGTGAAATTTACATAGAAGGGCTTTATATGGAAAAAAAATTAAAATGCTCCACCCAATGATACATAAACCCACCTTCTTTGTTTGACCATGTTGAATAAGTCTCTTTGGGTATGATATTTTAGAAACATTAATAACTGTTAAATTTTGAAGCATTTACTGATACTTTTCAAATTTATATCTTCTGGTTTTCCTATGGCCATTAAGATTAGGATAGTTCTCTGAAAGATGTGAAGTGTCAATAAATTACATTAATGAGTAATGTGTTCATAATAAAGCTTTGTAAAAAAAAAAATCAGTACTCAATTTTTGATTAAACATGTTCCCTTTTTTTAGATCACTATTTCTAAAACATTTCATGGACAAAAAAAATTAGCAAATAATTGAATAGCTAAGCACTTATAAATTATACCAGAAAAAAATTACATACCCACATGCAGTGAGAGAACTCTCTACTGCTATCTGGAGGTTCAACTAGCCTCCACCCCTCACTTACTTCACAAACTCTTTTCTTTTCCACCTTTCTCATCTTATGGACTAACAGCTGGCATTTTTCTTCTCTCAAACAGCACAGTTACGTGGTACACCACTAAATGCTTCTCCCAGGAATTAGTTTGAATCTGAGCACTCTTCAATTTATCAATGAGTGCCCTACATGCTCTTCTTAAAATATAGGTGTTAATAGGTGTAAATTAATTGATGCTGCATTTGATAAAGATTGGAAAATGCAAGGTATATTTATGATCAACTTACAAAAGTATGTTAAAGATTTAACTGTGTTTGCTAAACAAGCCCTTGCAGAAACTGTGTAGGTAAAGTGGAAGTCCATCAAACCCATCCTGGCCTATCTTAAGGCAATTATAACAATAACAGTTGGTTAAAATTTTTAAAAATCTTACTGACAGAACACTGTGATGAAATGCATAAACTAGGTTTATCCCGGTCAAAACAGGATTATTGTCACCTTAATACTACATATGTAAATGGATTCACAGCACAACCCACTGATTCTCAGAGCAGAGAGCTGGTGGAAGGGCAATTCACACTAGAGGAGAAGGTTGGCTAAGACAGACACCCTAATAGACTCGTGTAGGAACAAGGTACTCTCAGAATGCAGAGTAAGGCAGAGATTGCAGTGGCGAATGGCCATGGAGTAGAAAAGATAGGCTGTAAGTGGCCAGAAAAGCCTGGGGTGAGAATTTTCAGTAAGGAGAAAAGTTTGAGTTTCACATAGTAGAGATAGAAACTCTGTGCTATGTCCGAATCATAACCTTGGTCTTCGCAACTAACAGGAATAAATCAAGCCTTCCTTTGTTTATAGTCCCTGATCTTGTGTCCAGCGACTGTCAACATTAAAGTTACCATCTGAGTCACCAGATGGTAACTAAAGTCCCAAAGATAAATATCTATTTTAAATATGGAGCCTATTTTCTTCATTGCTATGACTTTGTTCCTGTTCATAAAACTTTGTTGTTATTAATTGAATCATTATTTTCATGCCTCACTGACTTAGAACATAAATAAATATCAAGGGAACAATACCTCTCATTTCCATAGCAACAAATTAAAAGTAAATATTGGTCATTTAACCACTTCGTTACCCCATGCATGACCACAAATAAGCACAATATATCCCTGATTTCACCCTGAGTAGAGACAGAATCAAGAATGAATGTTCCATATTTAGAGAACAGTTGGAGAATCTGCTTGGTTAGAGCAGTAAATAGGTTTGTGGAGAAAGTGGAGTGAGGTTTTAAGTTCTGTTGGACCCAGATTTGAGAGGTGTTTAGTTTGTCAGTAGTAAGTAAACACTGGAGACTTTTGAACCTGAGAATAAAACGAGAGAATGAAATTTGCAGAAAATTCACCTATCAATCCTTTGCAGCATGCAATTAGAAAAATAAGAAAGAGAATGACACAGGAAACCCAAAGCCAGCGCTCTGTGACAACCTCGAAGTGTGGGATGGAGAGGAAAGTGGAAGAGAGGTTCGAGAGGGAGAAGACATACATGTACCTAATGTCTCTTCATGCTGATGTATGGCAAAAATCATCACGATGTTGTAGAGTAACTATCTTTTAATTTAAAAAGATATTAAATTTAAAAAGATAAAGATGAGAAAGGGAAGTCTGGCAAGTTATACGGTTCTGGGGATACCAAGATGAAGCAGAAAGTGAGCGAGTTAGTTCAGTAAATTATTTACCAGATATAATACCCTCCCTCTAAATATTTACTTCCCATGTTTGAGAAAGTTATCCAAACTCTAGACTAGAGTATCATGTTTGGGAATGCATGTAAGAATTAAAGATTTTAAAATTTAAAAAATAAAAAACTAAAAAAAAAAATCTATGACTTACTAAAACTTAAAGAATATTTATTATCTAGAACTTAATAATCCAAAGTTAATCTAAGCTTCTCTTCTTAGAAATAACAGCTTTTTCTGTTATTTAAAGGAGAAATAAACAGCTTTAGTCTAGATCTCTAGGCATTACAATGCTAAAAAGCCTTTTGTGAAAAGATGGCGGAGGAATAGGACGGGAAGATCACATTCTCCCTCACAAATTCCTCAAAAGAACATTTCAACGCCGAGCAAACTCCACAAAACAACTTCTGTAGGCTGGCAGAGGACATCAGGCAACCAGAAAAGCAGACCATTGTCTTCAAAAACAGCATCCCCCCTCCCCACAGCGCGACTGAACTAGTGAGCCTAAAAACCAGCAACCAGAAGAAGTTAAACAGAGGGAACCACCTTGGAAGTGAGCCCACACGGCCCATAACATCAGAGAAGAGCCAGATACATTTTTAATTTTTTAATATTTTTAAAATCATTCTTTTTTTTTTTTTTTGCTTTTTGCTTTTTTTTTTCCTTTTTTTTTCCGAGCTTTTTTTTTAATTGTTAAGTCTTCTATTTCTCCTCTAATTTTTATTTCTATAACCTAGTATTACTATTTTTAAAAAAAAAAGACTTTTTTTTTTAAAGGCAAACACCATATATACTCTTTGGATGGTTGTTGGTGTTTTGTTTTGTTTTTGTTTGTTTGTTTGTTTGTTTTTTAATAATTCTTTTTTTTCTTTCTTCCTTTTTCCTTCTGCTTTTCTTTAATATTGTATCTTTGAAAATACAACCTCTACTCTAGATTTTTAATCTTTGCTCTTAGGTTTTTGTTGTCAATTTTATACATTTAAAAACCCAAACTTCACTACCCAAGTTTACCTGAGAGCGAGATTACTGGCTTGACCACTCTCTCCTCCTCTGGACTCTCCTTTTTCTCTACCAGGTGGCCTCTGTCTCTTTTCTCCCCCATCTCTTCTCTATCCAACTCTGTGAATCTCTGTGTGTTCCAGACGGTAGAGAACACCTAAGGAACTGGTTACTGGCAGGATTTGTCTCTCTCCTGCTCATTCCTCTCTCTTATCCTCCTGGTCACCTCTGTCTACTTCCTCCCTCTCCTCTTCCCCGTATAACTCTGTAAATACCTCTGAGCGGTCCAGACTATAGAGCGCACATAAGGAAGTGACTACTGGCTAGCTTGCTCTCTCCTCTCTTGATCTCACTGCATCTCATTCCAGTTACCTCTAACTACCCCCTCCATCTTCTCTTCTCCTTGTAACTCAGTGAACCTCTCTGAGTGTCCCTCAATGTGGAGAAACTTTTCATCTTTAACCTAGATGTTTTATCATCGGTGCTGTATAGATGGAGAAGTCTAGAGGCTACTGTAAAAATAAAACTGAAAACCAGAAGCAGGAAGCTTAAACCCAAAGCCTGAAAACATTAGAGAACTCTTGAATTCAGGGAACATTAAGCAATAGGAGCTCATCAAATGCCTTCATACCTACACCGAAACCAAGCTCCACCCAAGGGCCAACAAGTTCCAAAACAAGACATACCACCCAAATTCTCCAGCAACACAGGAACACTCCCTGAGCCTCAATTTACAGGCAGCTCAAAATTATCCCAAAACCTTTGATGTCTCATAACCCATTACGGGTCACTCCACTGCACTCCAGAGAGAAGAAACCCAGCTCCACCCACCAAAACTCCAACACAAGCCTCCCTAACCAGGAAACCTTGACAAGCCACTGATAGAACCCCACCCAAAGTGAGGAAGCTCCATAATAAAGAGAACTCCACAAATTATCAGAATATAAAAAGGCCACCCCAAACGCAGCAATATAACCAAGATGAAGAGACAGAGGAATACTCAGCAGGTAAAGGAACAGGAGAGTTGCCCACCAAACCAAACAAAAGAGGAAGAAGTAGGGAATCTACCGGAGAAGGAATTCCGAATATTGATAGTGAAAATGATCCAAAATCTTGAAATCAAAATGGAAACACAGATAAATAGCCTAGAGACAAGGATTGAGAAGATGCAAGAAAGGTTTAAAAGGACCTAGAAGAAATAAAAAGAGTCAAAATATAATGAATAACACAATAAATGAGATCAGAAACTCTCTGGAGGCAACAAATAGTAGAATAACGGAGGCAGAAGATAGGATTAGTGAAATAGAAGATAGAATGGTAGAAATAAATGAATCAGAGAGGAAATAAGAAAAACGAATTAAAAGAAACGAGGACAATCTCAGAGACCTCCAGGACAATATGAAACGCTCCAACATTCGAATTATAGGAGTCCCAGAAGAAGACAAAAAAGAAAGATCATGAGAAAATCCTTGAGGAGATAATAGTTGAAAACTTCCCTAAAATGGGAAGGAAATAATCACCCAAGTCCAAGAAACACAGAGAGTCCCAAATAGGATAAACCCAAGGCGAAACACCCCAAGACACATATTAATCAAATTAACAAAGATCAAACACAAAGAACAAATATTAAAAGCAGCAAGGGAAAAACAACAAATAACACACAAGGGGATTCCCATAAGGATAACAGCTGATCTTTCAATAGAAACTCTTCAGGCCAGGAGGGAATGGCAAGACATACTTAGAGTGATGAAAGACAATAACCTACAGCCCAGATTACTGTACCCAGCAAGGATCTCATTCAAATACGAAGGAGAAATCAAAAGCTTTACAGACAAGCAAAAGCTGAGAGAATTCAGCACCACCAAACCAGCTCTCCAACAAATTCTAAAGGATATCCTCTAGACAGGAAACACGAAAAGGGTGTATAAACCCGAACCCAAAACAATAAAGTAAATGGCAACGGGATCATACTTATCAATAATTACCTTAAACGTAAATGGGTTGAACGCCCCAACCAAAAAGACAAAGACTGGCCGAATGGATACAAAAACAAGACCCCTCTATATGCTGCTTACAAGAGACCCACCTCAAAACAAGGGACACATACAGACTGAAAGTGAAGGGCTGGAAAAAGATATACCACGCGAATAGAGACCAAAAGAAAGCAGGAGTGGCAATACTCATATCCGATAAAATAGACTTTAAAACAAAGGCTGTGAAAAGAGACAAAGAAGGCCACTACATAATGATCAAAGGAACAATCCAAGAAGAAGATATAACAATTATAAATATATATGCACCCAATATAGGAGCACCACAATATGTAAGACAAATGCTAACAAGTATGAAAGGGGAAATCAACAATAACACAATAATAGTGGGAGACTTTAATACCCCACTCACACCTATGGACAGATCAACTAAACAGAAAATTAACAAAGAAACGCAAACTTTAAATGATACATTAGATCAGTTAGACCTAATTGATATCTATAGGACATTTCACCCCAAAACAACGAATTTCACCTTTTTTCAAGTGCTCATGGAACCTTCTCCAGGATAGATCACATCCTGGGCCATAAATCTAAACTTGATAAATTCAAGAAAGTCGAAATCATTCCAAGCATCTTTTCTGACCATAATGCATTAAGATTAGATCTCAATTACAGGAGAAAAACTATTAAAAATTCCAACATATGGAGGTTGAACAACACACTTCTGAATAACCAACAAATCACAGAAGAAATCAAAAGAAATCAAAATATGCATAGAAACTAATGAAAATGAAAACACAACAACCCAAAACCTGTGGGACACTATAAAAGCAGTGCTAAGAGGAAAGTTCATAGCAATACAGGCATACCTCAAGAAACAAGAAAAAAGTCAGATAAACAACCTAACTCTACAACTAAAGCAACTAGAAAAGGAAGAGTTGGAGAACCCCAGAGTGAGTAGAAGGAAAGAAATCTTAAAAATTAGGGCAGAAATAAATGCAAAAGAAACAAAAGAGACCATAGCAAAAATCAACAAAGCCAAAAGCTGGTTCTTTGAAAGGATAAATAAAATTGACAAACCATTAGCCAGACTCATCAAGAAGCAAAGAGAGAAAAATCAAATCAATAAAATTAGAAATGAAAATGGAGAGATCACAACAGACCACACAGAAATACAAAGGATCATAAGAGACTACTATCAGCAGTTGTATGCCAATAAAATGGACAACGTGGAAGAAATGGACAAATTCTTAGAAAAGTACCATTTTCCAAAACTGAACCAGGAAGAAATAGAAAATCTTAACAGACCCATCACAAGCACGGAAATTGATACTGTAATCAGAAATCTTCCAGCAAACAAAAGCCCAGGTCCAGATGGCTTCACAGCTGAATTCTACCAAAAATTTCGAGAAGAGCTAACACCTATCCTCCTCAAACTCTTCCAAAAATTGCAGAGGAAGGTAAACTTCCAAACTCATTCTATGAGGCCACCATCACCCTAATACCAAAACCTGACAAAGATGTCACAAAGAAAGAAAACTACAGGCCAATAGCTCTGATGAACATAGATGCAAAAATCCTCAACAAAATTCTAGCAATCAGAATCCAACAACACATTAAAAAGATCATACACCATGACCAAGTGGGCTTTATCCCAGGGATGCAAGGATTCTTCAATATCCGCAAATCAATCAATGTAATTCACCACATTAACAAATTGAAAAATAAAAACCATATGATTATCTCAATAGATGCAGAGAAGGCCTTTGACAAAATTCAACATCCATTTATGATAAAAACTCTCCAGAAAGCAGGAATAGAAGGAACATACCTCAACATAATAAAAGCTATCTATGACAAACCCACAGCAAACATTATCCTCAATGGTGAAAAATTGAAAGCATTTCCCTAAAGTCAGGAACAAGACAAGGGTGTCCACTTTCACCGCTACTATTCAACATAGTTCTGGAAGTTTTGGCCACAGCAATCAGAGCAGAAAAAGAAATAAAAGGAATCCAAATTGGAAAAGAAGAAGTAAAACTCTCACTGTTTGCAGATGACATGATCCTCTACATGGAAAACCCTAAAGACTCCACCAGAAAATTACTAGAGCTAATCAATGAATATAGTAAAGTTGCAGGATATAAAATCAACACACAGAAATCCCTTGCATTCCTATACACGAATAATGAGAAAGTAGAAAAAGAAATTAAGGAAACAATTCCATTCACCATTGCAACGAAAAGAATAAAATACTTAGGAATATATCTACCTAAAGAAACTAAAGACCTATATATAGAAAACTATAAAACACTGATGAAAGAAATCAAAGAGGACACTAATAGATGGAGAAATACACCATGTTCATGGATTGGAAGAATCAATATAGTGAAAATGAGTATACTACCCAAAGCAATTTACAAATTCAATGCAATCCCTATCAAGCTACCAGCCACATTTTTCACAGAACTAGAACAAATAATTTCAAGATTTGTATGGAAATACAAAAAACCTCGAATAGCCAAAAGCAATCTTGAGAAAGAAGAATGGAACTGGAGGAATCAACTTGCCTGACTTCAGGCTCTACTACAAAGCCACAGTCATCAAGACAGTATGGTACTGGCACAAAGACAGACATATAGATCAATGGAACAAAATAGAAAGCCCAGAGATAAATCCACACACATATGGACATCTTATCTTTGACAAAGGAGGCAAGAATATACAATGGAGTAAAGACAATCTCTTTAACAAGTGGTGCTGGGAAAACTGGTCAACCACTTGTAAAAGAATGAAACTAGATCACTTTCTAACACCGCACACAAAAATAAACTCAAAATGGATTAAAGATCTAAATGTAAGATCAGAAACTATAAAACTCCTAGAGGAGAACATAGGCAAAACACTCTCAGACATAAATCACAGCAGGATCCTCTATGATCCACCTCCCAGAATTCTGGAAATAAAAGCAAAAATAAACAAATGGGATCTAATTAAAATTAAAAGCTTCTGCACAACAAAGGAAACTATAAGCAAGGTGAAAAGACAGCCTTCTGAATGGGAGAAAATAATAGCAAATGAAGCAACTGACAAACAACTAATCTCAAAAATATACAAGCAACTTATGCAGCTCAATTCCAGAAAAATAAACGACCCAATCAAAAAATGGGCCAAAGAACTAAATAGACATTTCTCCAAAGAAGACATACGGATGGCTAACAAACACATGAAAAGATGCTCAACATCACTCATTATTAGAGAAATGCAAATCAAAACCACAATGAGGTACCACTTCACACCAGTCAGAATGGCTGCGATCCAAAAATCTGCAAGCAATAAATGCTGGAGAGGGTGTGGAGAAAAGGGAACCCTCCTACACTGTTGGTGGGAATGCAAACTAGTACAGCCACTATGGAGAACAGTGTGGAGATTCCTTAAAAATTGCAAATAGAACTACCTTATGACCCAGCAATCCCACTTCTGGGCATACACACCGAGGAAACCAGAATGGAAAGAGACACATGTACCCCAATGTTCATCGCAGCACTGTTTATAATAGCCAGGACATGGAAACAACCTAGATGTCCATCAGCAGATGAATGGATAAGAAAGCTGTGGTACATATACACAATGGAGTATTACTCAGCCGTTAAAAAGAATTCATTTGAATCAGTTCTGATGAGATGGATGAAACTGGAGCCGATTATACAGAGTGAAGTAAGCCAGAAAGAAAAACACCAATACAGTATACTAACACATATATATGGAATTTAGGAAGATAGCAATGACGACCCTGTATGCAAGACAGGGAAAGAGACACAGATGTGTATAACGGACTTTTGGACTCAGAGGGAGAGGGAGAGGGTGGGATGATTTGGGAGAATGACATTCTAACATGTATACTATCATGTGAATTGAATCGCCAGTCTATGTCTGACGCAGGATGCAGCATGCTTGGGGCTGGTGCATGGGGATGACCCAGAAAGATGTTATGGGGAGGGAGGTGGGAGGGGTGTTCATGTTTGGGAATGCATGTAAGAATTAAAGATTTTAAAATTTAAAAAATAAAAAACTAAAATTAAAAAAAAAAATAAAAAGCCTTTTGTGTTTCTGCACGTCACACACTTCTCGGGATAGAGAGCACTCCTAACTACCTTCTGTGTCTAAAGAGAAGGGAGCCTTAGATATCTTGGGCAGCATTTTTTCACGGAAAAGTTCTTCCTGTCCTCCTCCAACTCTTCTGCCCCCACCTCCTCCTCTTCTCCTTCTCCCAGCTCCTCTTTCTCTTTGCCCCTTCCTCTCCTTTCTCCTTTTTTTTTTTTTCACAATTTTTAAGAAACACACGAACCTCTGTTTGGTACAGTGGCGACATGCTGGTGCATATTTACCAACGCTCAACACAGCTGCCAGAGAGAGCCGAAAGAAAGCGAGTCGGCCGGTCACTCCTCTGCCCAGAGCCTCACTCTGAGGAGCACATGGTTTTTGGAATGGCCTAGAAGAATGTTCCTTCCCCTAGAAATTCCTACCACTCAATCATTTCTTTCAGGTCTTTCCTTAAATGCTGCCTTCTCAGTAAATATACCCTGACCATCCTATTTTGAAATACAGTCCTCCATCATCTCTTTTCCTACTGTAATTTCTCCCTAACTGTTGTCACAATTTAACTTGCTATATGCATATATTAATTATGTGATTTATCATTTGTCTCTCTGAACTAGAATGCAACTTAAGTAACTAAGAAATAAATGTTTGTTCAATTAACTAGTACATTCATAATCACTCAGTAAATTAATTTAGTTTAAAAGCTATTTTTCATACATTTGCATATTTTATACTATTATACAGAGTACATATTCTCAGATCATGTTCTATATACACATAGGTATACTCACACACATACATAATATATCCACTCTAGACCACTTAAAAGATATGCCAATTTTGTCTTTGCCTTGTGTTTCTTTCTGTGATAACAAGAATTTAACTTTATATTAAATTTGTCTCCACCATGGAATGTCCTACTATCTAATAATCTCTAATGGATTTCAACAATTTACGCCCTTTTGATGAAAATAGTATATACTATATGGCACCCAATATGTACTAATTTAAGAATAAATAGTACTCATAGCAGTGGTGTCAAAAGTAGCAGTAGCTATCAGAAGAATATTATATCAAAATTATATGTATATGCATTATGAATTTATATGAGCATATGTATGAAACTGGATCAAATTTAATAAAAAAAATTATGCACAGACTTCCCTTATAGCTCAGATAGTAAAGAATCTGCCTGCAAGGCAGGAGACCTGAATTCAGTCCCTGGGTGGGAAAGATCCCCTGGAGTAGGAAATGGCAACCCACTCCAGTACTCTTGCCTGGAGAATTCCATGGACAGAGGAGCCTGGCAACCTACAGTCCATGGGGTCGCATAGAGTCAGACATGACTAAGCAATTAACACACACATACAAAACTGATTTTTTAAAAATCATTTTCTGTTTCTCTTTGAGTGTAACTAAAGTTAATTCTTGAATTTTTGAAAAGAGACTATAAGGATAGGATCTGTATTTCCCTTCCTTCTCTTTTACATGAACTTTATCATGTCCCGTGGTTTCAATTAGCACCTCTATTTGTAGAATTCACAGTCTATTTGTTTAATCTTGACCGCTACCATGAACTCCAGTATCACATTTCTAATTGCCTTCAGGGCATTTCAACTTGGGAGTTAGTAGATCACTGCAAACTCACCAGAATCTATTATTACCAGCCAACTAATTTGCTCCTCCTCCATTTACTAAAAAAAAAAAAAAAAGCATCCTAATTTACCTTTCATGTATTTCAGCATTGGAAATCTTCTTTATAAGCATTCTAAATCTTCTGCTAACTTTTCCTGAGTATTTGTTTTCTTAATTAATTCCCTCATTTCCATTTGTACATACCCTCACCTTCCACACTGAGTAGTTATGATCATTTTTAATTATTCCATCCACCTTTTTTCTCTTCTCTTCTCTTCTCTCAATTATTTCCCCAAATCTTCAGTTCAGTCCAGTTCTGTCGCTCGGTTGTGTCCGACTCTTTGCGACCCCATGAATCGCAGTATGCCAGGCCTCCCTGTCCATCACCATCTCCCAGAGTTCACTCAGACTCACATCCATCGAGTCCGTGATGCCATCCAGCCATCTCATCTTGGGTCGTCCCCTTCTCCTCCTGCCCCCAATCCCTCCCAGCATCAGGGTCTTTTCCAATGAGTCAACTCTTCACATGAGGTGGCCAAAGTACTGGAGCTTCAGCTTTAGCATCATTCCTTCCAAAGAAACCCCAAATCTTAGATAGATATATTTTCAAAAAGTACATGACTTTGACCATGTTATTTTGGTCAGAAATTTTCAAAAAAAAAATATTCTTGGAAAAATTCTAACCCTATAGCAAAATGTTTTAAATTTCTAAATTTATCACATTCTGTTATTAAACAGAAACTGTTGTTTTGACCTACAAGTTATCCACATTATCCATTCCCCTTTCCTGATTATATCCTACTTCCCACTGGGGATTGCTTCATTTCTACCTAACCTCCTAGGTTGTATGGAATTCCATTCCTGTTGAGAAATCTTCCTAGATGAACCCAGCCCATGGTATGTTACCCTCTCAGGGTATCTAGGTCTAGTTCTGACTCTGTCATTAGTTATGTAGCCTTCAACACTTTGTTCCTGGAAAATCCCATGGACACAGGAGCCTGGTGGGCTACAGCCCATGGGGTTGCAAAGAGTCAGAAATGACAGCGACTAAGACTTAACTTTCTGCATAAAAACAGAGAGGTGGGTTATATACTCTCTTATATTTTGATCACCAAAGATTAGGCAAGTTTATAACATATTTTAGCATATAATTTGCTGATTCTTGGTTGCTATTTAACTATTTGACATCCCCAAACCACAAGCTCATTAGAAGCAGACATCATAGGTATACTTCTGTCTTAGCAACATAGTTCTACATGGAAAGTAAAGGCAAAATTTTTAAAAAGGTTTAGAATTAGTAAAAATCTCAGATATGTCAGCTGCCATATTTGATAGCCCTTGATAACAGTTGATTAACAATTAACCTACTGACACCAGAATACTGATCTGCTGAGAGTCAAGCGTCTGAAGCTCTAAAAAGAAATTATAATTTCTGAGACTCAGGAAATACTTTCCTGAATCGCAGGAAAAGTTTAGTCAACATAAAAAGGAAAGATATAAGAAATGAAGTGGCTACCTTTTCTCTTGTAACTTGTTCTCCCAGCATGACATCTACAGACACATCAGTTTGATCCCTCTCTCCCTTTCATCGATTTCTTTGTCCCCACCATTCCCATGTTTATCCATTCCAATTACTTCTGTGTACAACTGTTTTCTCTGATAACTAAAAAAAGTAGAGTAATTATGAATTATATGTATTCTAACACTAGAAAGTACTCTGATACAATGACAGAACACTTCTGAGCACAGCTGAATCATCACAGCTTTGGGAAATTCATTCACGCAACTACCCTGTTGCTGAGCATACACTATATACGAAGCAAGATGCTAGCAGCAAAATTATGGCGATGATTCAACCTTGTCCCTGGGGACCTCATCTGGCTGGACTGTCATTAGATCTGTATCACTGTGGTTCCTAGGTTGACATCATGCATAGATTTATGTAGGCAAAGAGCAATGTACCATAAAATTTCAAAGGAGATCATGATTATAAACAAAGGGAAAATCAAGAAAGCCTCTGTGAAAGACTGGTGGGATTGTAATGGGGGCAAGGGGTGGAAAAGATGTCAGAGGTGGGAGTAAGTGAGTCAAGATCTGGAGGAGAAGCCCAGAGGAGGGACAAGCACAGGCTGACACAGACATATACGGTGCAATGCCTTGGATCTAGAATAGGTTTGAAATGCAAAAGAAATTCACACAGGTACTTTTAGTAGGCATTCCATCATCAGTCCAAAGTTCTCTTTAAACTTTTGATACAATCCACTTTCTGGATGCTAAATCACATTATGACTGATGTTCACACCACTGTCTCACAGGTTGTCTGCTGCACATTAGCTCTTGCTCTGAACTCAAATTGCTTATTCGTCCTAATGAAAGCTACATTCTCAGTTTGGTTGTACTTTTCATTAAATGTATAGAAATTGTTTAGTCCAGAGCTAATGATGTTTTGGGGTTTTCTTTTTAATTTCTAAACAATTTTCCATTGAAAAGGGGCATATAGTGGAGGGAACACAGAGATGAAAAGCTTTCTTTTTAACCATTTAATTGCTATTTTTTAAATCTCTATTTGCCCTTCCTTTAGCATTACATGCTATATGTGTGTGTGCACCCATGCATATGGGTGTGAAAGAGACAGACTGATTTAAAGTTAATATGCATTAAAAATAAGAGCCTCAGAGATCGGGGCAAATGACAAAGACTCAATTACATGATGAAATTTTCTTTGCAATCTCAGTTTTTTTTTAAGGGGTGAAGAGAAAGAAGAGTAACTAATATGTTCTTAGGGCATTTATTTCTTCATCTTTATTTTTGGAAAGGATCATGAAGACTGTAAGTGGTTTCAGTGACATCATGGAAAGCCGCCCCCTTGACCTGTTTTCTGATTCTTTCCATATTGCCTCTAAAATCTATGATGAAAAGATCTTCCTCTTTTTAGAGACTTCAGTTCACAGAGTGTTCTTTGGACAGACAAGGAAAAAGAAAGATGAGAAAGTGCCCCAGAGAGTCTGGTGCCTTATTTTTGTGAGTTAATTATATAGTTTTTTTTTTTTTTTAAGTAAACTGCTATTCTACTATTTAGCAATCATTTTCTCTGTACCTGATTCATCATTGATCAAGTGGAATGACAACGCTTCTGTGTTTTGCAAGTTTGCTGAAATACTCTAATGCAGAAATCTCCCTGTTTCAATACTCACTGAAGGAAATAATTAAATTAATTATCTTTAAAACATTGTTAGAAGGAAAATAATCTCCCTACCAACAATTCAGGAAGTCTCAAATGAGAATTAGATAGCACACATTTTCAAGTTTAAACAATGAAATGGACTCTTAACCTTTCTGGTTTCATCTAAGGATATCACTTCCCATTGTGTTCTTAATTTGATCCCATTGCTTATGACATTTTTGGACTTCAAGTGTGGTTTTACAGTTTGGATGAACTGCCAGATTTGGCACTGAATAAGTTACTAAAACAAAGAGGGGAAAAAAAATCACTTTTTGTTCCTAGGATCAAGGGAATTTGAGACTATGGATGTATTAATGTTAATACATATGTGTACATTTGTGAAGGAAAATATTTAACATTTATTGGTGTTTATCTGTTTCTATAGTAATGACTGGAGGTATCTCATCTTATTTATTTGCTTTGTTAATGTTGCCAAAAAATACCACCTCAGTTGTTAATCATCAATATACGAAAATGCATAAACATAACAACAAAGGGAAGATTTTACATTTAGAGTGATGTCTATCCATGAACCTGGCCAATGCTCAACCAATATTCTAACTTAGAAAACATTCAGAGAGAGGTACATTTTTCCTTTTCAATCAAAAGAGCACAAGTCTTGTCAGTCATATTATATGCTTCCTCCTACTTCTATATCCCTCTACCGTTATCAAATTTATCATGTACAGATAGATTAAATGCCCCAATGATGTATGCTGGACGGCAAAAACATCATTATCAATGTATGCAAAAATTACAGAATCACAGAATTGTTCTCTACACGGAATCTTTATGATAAATATAGATTTGTTCCATAAGCTCAAACAGTGTGAACCTGAAAAAAAGCTGATTTCCTTTTTGCAATGAGAAGATAAAAATATTTTTTCTTTGACAATTTAAATACGTAAAACTTTAGGAGAATCATGCATTGTGCATTGAGTAGTAAATATACTTATGATAAAGTAGAACTTAAGGGGTTGTATTTACTTACAGATGTGTTTATGTACAGAATAAACCCAGGTCTCCCCCACTGCAGGCAGATTCTTTACTGTCTGAGCCACCAGGGAAGCCCAAGAATACTGGAGTGGGTAGCTTATCCCTTCTCCAGAGCATCTTCCTGACCCAGGAATCAAACTGGTGTCTCCTGCATTGCAGGCAGATTCTCTACCAGCTGAGCTACCAGGGAAGCCTTGATAATCACTGCACTATCCTGTATCTTACCAACAAAAAGTGTTGGCTTTTGTGATGGAATATTTACGGTTTTTAAGGTAGTCATGCCCTATGGGGAATCTGATTATGGGAAGCTATGCCAACAACTTGTTGAGAGTATTTGTAACATATTCCCTGGTTCATGTCCCTGCTGCTGCAGCTGCTGCTAAGTCACTTCAGTCATGTCTGACTCTGTGCGACCCCATAGATGGCAGCCCACCAGGCCCCCCCGTCCCTGGGACTCTGCAGGCAAGGACGCTGGAGTGGGTGGTTCGTGTCCCTACAGACCTCTAACCCTCACAGATGGCATCGCTCAGTCTCCATATGCAAGCTCAGTTCCATCTAGGTTAGCAGGCCCTCCTTACCCCAGGAAGCTTAAAGAGGCAGATCTACACTGTCATCCGTGTAGCATCCCTTATCCACAGCCAACCACCTTTCAGTCTCTGCAATCGCATTCAGTGATTATTTAGTGTATGTATTAGGTTCGGTAAACATCTTAAAAATTAAAGATTTGAGTTCATTTTATATTGGAGTGAAGAACTATATTTTAAATATGTGAAAAAACCCAGTGAAAATGTTGGAAAATGATTAAGAATAAATGTATTATTAACTAATATATATATATATATTTGTTCATAGGATCAAGGGATTGCTACATGCTGGATAAGTTTCTCCATCTCTACTCTTTGCTACAGTCAACTCTATGCTAAAATCATTTTTGCTTTGAATGTGATGTTATTATTTTATACTATTTATAATACCTTATATAAAAATTAGAGGAGAAAATAGGAAAAAGAAACTTACTAGGACTTCAAATTTTTTCTTCTTATATTTTAAAAGCTACATGGGCCCTCTTCTCTGTACTCTTAGCAGCAGCACAGTGCTGAGCCTGTATTAGGATCTCAATAGAAGTTGCAGCAGCTTATGATCCATTCCCATCACTTGTCCCAGGAAAAGGAACCTCTTGCGTTATGTCAAGTGTCACTGGAGACATTCACAGTTATTCCAGAGTGTGAATTGATATTTGCCAGAGTGTTATTTTCCTGCTGAACTAATGTCTGTTTACTTCCCTGTACTTTTGTACTTGGGTTTGATCTCTATTTGATGCATTTTCTTCATATTTCATTTGTACTCGATGCTGGGTCACTAATCTCAAAAACCATATAAAACTGGAAATTCCTACCAATTTCAGTATAGGGGTACCACTGATGGGCTTTAGTGCTAAGGGTGAAAGAAGTAAAGAAGAAGAGAAAGCCCACGAATATCATACTGATTCAGCTTCTCCTATTGAAGGGAAACAAAAGGAGTGGGGATAAAAGATTTATTTATGACACCATACATATGGCAAGTACTCAATTATTTTATTATGAGTTATAGGATAGCAAATCCAGTTGGTAATCAACTGACTTAATATCAAAGGGAAAAGGGGAGATTGCAAGTAAGATTTTCAAGTCAAGATACTTAATTAGTTCTAATAAAACTCTCAGGAGTAGTACAGAAAGTTAAGACTATGAAAATATAGTCATTTGATCCTGTTATTTTGTGTAATCCATTTGGGCAACTGGTTGATGTTGGCTGCATAACATTTATTAGCATCACTTTAATGAACTCAGAGGAAAATCTTAACTTGGTTTACTTTTTTCTTCTGGACACTGTAACAAACTAATTTAAAATAATAGTAAATTATTATTTTAGTTTTTATTGTTCCTGGACTCTCAGAAAAAATGGATCAAGAGAGGGACTCTGGAGAACTGGACTGGTTCTCCAGACAGAGCAGGTTAGTGGGGTAGTCACCAGTCAGGAGATCGAGGGTGATTCAAAAGAAAAAGACAGGGCTTTCTTGGTGGCTCAGTGGTAAAGAATCAGCCTGCCAATGCACAAGACCTGGGTTTGATCCCTGGTCCGGGAAGATCCCACACGCTGGCGTGGAAAGGCAGCCTGCACGCCACAGCTACTGAGCCTGCGCTCTGCGCCCGCGAGCTGCGACTACTGGAGCCTGCACGCCCTGGACAGCCTGCGCTCCCAGCAGAGAAGCTCCTGCAGCGAGGAGCCTGCGTCCGCACAGTGAAGGGTGGCGCCCCACTTGCCTCAGCTAGAGAAAAGCCTGTGCAGCCGAGAAGACCCAGCAGAGCCAAAAATAAAAAGAAACAAACAAAATTTAAAAGAAAAAAGAAAAAAGACATGCAGATAAAAGCCAACACGTAGTCTGACCAGGTTCTTTGCAAAATGGCTAGAAAGGCGGGCGGGGTTTGAGTTGAAAGCAGAATGCTGACAAAAGCATGACCGTGAGCCAGAGGAAGGGACTTAGAAGAATCGAAAGGGGACGAGGCCTGGGCAGGTGCCCTGGGGCTCTCCATCTGGCTGTTCCAGGGGTCTGTCTATTCAGCCACGAGACTGAACACTGCATCGAAAGGGATCCTATGAGCTTGAAATCATTTCCGTGAAATGGGTGATTCTTGTTACAGCCATTCCCAGGTTAGAAGCCTGCAGTGGGGGAAGGTGGAAGCTCTACTGAGAGTCCTCAAGGTTCTCTCATCTGAGCTTCGGTCGTGCTTACACTTACTGCGTTTGGTCTGCTCTTCTCATTCCTCCACACTGGTCTCATACTTACCCTAACCAGCGTCGATCACGTTAATCCATAATTGTACAAGTTTGCTGTTTCCTATGACAAGTTTACCTTTCTACGCATAACCCATCAGTCTTTTGACGATGCGCCCTCTGCTGTCTGCGCAGCCTCACTTGCCATGCACTCACCTCATGCTGTCACCGAGGGCCTCCTACCCTCTGTTCCTAGCACACACCTTGCACGTTCATAAGCCCACAGAAATACGTGGACTATTGCACTTGTGGAGTGGAAGCTATGTATTTCTTAGATAACATTACTTGTTTAGATATTTTTAAGTTTCCCTTACATCACAGTCTCTAAGCACTTTACTTGAATTATTAAATCTTACAAAGTTTTATGAAGGTACATAGATACTCATTAAGTGAGTACTAAATTTAATGGATAAATAAGTACAAACTCTACACACTCTTCTATGTACAGTATCTTCTAACTGGAAAAGGTTCATCTTCAAAACGGAAAGCTTCAATGAGCAAATCTCTCAGTCATAAATACAATTTTTTCTGGAGAATTATACCCAAAATATACCACTTTGCACATAATTCCTTTAAGATGCTTATTTTTCAAGGCAGATCCTCAGCTGCTTATATTTTCCCAGGACAAATGTGCTCTTACGAGTCTCTCCTAATTGAGCAATTGATTAATTAGCACGTTTCTACCTTCACTAGGGAGTGAGAATTTAGAGGGTATTACTGTGCTAATAAGCTCACACTTTTCCTATTTTAAACTGTTTTCAATTTTGGGAATACAAATCCCTGAGACAGAAATAATAAATTTTAAATCTTTTCTTCCATGGAAACTGCAAAGTAGGTCACCCCACCTGTTTCTCCATGGCTAGTCCATTTGATGAGGAATGAGATATTTCCCTCTTACGTCTCTGTTTCACATCTACAGTGTATTTGTTGAGGAATTTACTATCATAATATATAAAGTAGCAAAGAAAATTAAATCATAGATGAAAAAGGAGATATAAGGGCCAACATCTCTTTTCCTTATTTAGTAATTCTCTTCAATAAGGAATTCAAATCTATGGGCTCCCATGAATAAACAATTTGTATTGGACCAATAGCTTATGTGTGAGTATCTGCTATTCACTGAAGAAAAACTTAGTGACTATGTCCTTTTGCAAAATGAATCCCTCATACTTAAGAAAAAAAATACAAAGTGATAGAGAATTTATCTAACAGAAACACTCTTCACTGCAAGAGAGGCTCTGCCATGGAACAGGTCCTCTTTAATGAGTTCGTAATAAGCTGCAAATGGTGGTCTAGGGCTGTGTTGAGCTATGAGGCTATTAATGGTATTAGAGACAAAGGCAAGTAATCAGAAAAAGTTTTACAGCACTCTGAAAATGACTTTGACCCCAATGAACTGTTTTCAAATCTGTAAAACAATAGGGTTTTTTATATTTTTAAGTAGAGAAAATAGAAATGTTCTTATATATATATAATATATAATATATCATATTATATATACTATATCACATTATATCATATATCTTACCACATATTATAACTTATATTACATATTATATTAATATTATAATATATTATATTAGTATTTTCTAAATTATATAATATATTATATATAATATATAATTATATATAATGTATAACTCTAGAAATAGAAATATATATTAGTAAAATTGCACTGTAAATCAACTTGTTTATAATGCTCATTTTTTAAAAAGTCAAAATAGCAATCCCTAAAATTTTCTATTAAAAAAAAACCCATGATGAAAAAAGTCTGCATTTAATATATTCCTTTGTATTACAATGTTGCTCAATTTATGAACTTAAAGTGAGTCAATATATTTAATTATTAACTGACATATATATATATTTTTTTTTTCCTTAGAATTCATTTTGTTAAATGAATTAATTTTGCTATTGGTGACATAAGGCTAATTTTTAGCTCTGTTACTGTATATTATTTCTTTATCTTTACTCTATAATATTGGAAGGGGAACTCTGGAATAAGAGTGGTCTTCCTCCATAACTCTATGACTTAAATAAGCTAGCTACACAAGGAATGAAGTCAGAGAGTCATGGATGATATCCTGAAAGACAGAGCATCATCCAGACCCAACACTCATCTCACTGTTCCTGCTATTATTCATTGCCCAAATAAGGACCATCAGAAAACATTTGCCTGTCCATGTTCATTTCTTATTGACCCTGAAGGAGGTAACCAAAGGAAGCCATAATACTGAGCAGTGTGGCAGTATTTGTCAATGTTTATTGATAACCTTTATATGTTGTACATTTCAAAACAGGGATTTTGGTTTCTCTATCAGTCTCTCTGGACTTGGTTAGTGTAAGGCAATCTTCTGCATCTAAACTCTGAGTGATCAATGCACCCTGACCCTCTTGGTCTAAAATGCTCAAGATAATTATATACCACAATCACCCCGTAACTTGTGTCACCCTGTAGACCCTGCCCAAGCAGCGGTCAGCTTCCTACATAGTATCTTTAACTGTAACTGTAGATGGGATCATCAAGATAACAAAAATCAATTTAATCCATAGAATGAAGTGGAGACATCTTGGAAAGACATCTCCGTTTTGGAAAGAAATCTTTGGAAAGTTAGGTAATCAGCGTCATAATAACATTTATACTTAGAAGCAGTGATTACACCTTAACCCTCTCTGCTGGGCCCTGAAACACAAAACTGTGTTAACAATCCTCAGCACTAGTGTTTATATCATGCTTCCTTTCAAGTTAGTTTCCCAATTAGTGGTCATGGAGACATTAATATAAAAACTTTACAAAGTACAATTTTTTTCCTGTAACTAATGGAAAACATCTTTTTACTAAAAGTATAGTTGATTTATAATATTGTGTTAGTTTCAGATATGCATAGCATTTCGGTGTTTTGGCAAATTATACTCCATTACGTAGATAATTCCCTGTATATCATCGTTGCTTGTCTAGTTTATATCTTGCAGGCGGTTTTTGCTCCCCTCATACCCCTAATTTGTCCTTCCCTCCTTTCCTCTCCTCTTTGGTTACCGCAGCTTTGTTTTCTGTATCTGTGAGTCTGTCTCTGCTTTGCACATGTGTTCATTACTTTTTGGATTCCACAGAAAAGTGATATCATACAGTATTTGCCTTTCTGTGTCAGACTTATTTCACTAAGAATAATATTCTCTAGGTCCACTAATGTTGCTGCAATAGTATCTTTCTTTTTACACTGAGTAATATTCCGTTACACATACACACCATGCACACCCCCATATCATCTTAATCCAATCATCTATTGATGGGCATGGAAAGTATCCTGAAGAAATGGACTTTGAACTCATGTAGTAATAGGGCAGCCTACATCAGTGTTTCCCAAAGGGGGAGTTTTTGACTTCCAAGGAACATTTGGCAATGTTAGGAAACATTGTTGGTATCACCCCTTGGGGGAGGAGTCCTGTAGGCATCTAGCAGAAAGAAACTAAATGCGCTGGCTGCTAAATTATCCTACAAGGCATAGGACAGCCCCCACAAAAGAATGTTCTTATCTAAACTAGCAGTGTCTCAAGGTTGAGAAACCCTAGTTTAGATACTTATTTTTAAAAGGTTGTAATTGTTTCAAGATATGGATAATAAATCAAAATAAACTTATACATTGGAAGTGTTTTTTCATGCAGTGTATAAATAGAATAAAAGAATCCTTAAGTCTTGCTATGAAATGGCTTGAATTGACTCTGTAGAGAATTTTTTCCCATTGCGCATTTAAAATGTTTATTGTTATACTTTCATTTTTCAAGTAATTAAATTGACAAAATGAAAGACTTCCTGAGGTATGACTGGAATTACTAGACAGCCACATAGCTGAAATGCTCATTGTGCAAATCTTCTTAGATGAAGTTGATTCTCCCATAAATCTTACTTCTATGTTATTTCCTCCATGAGTAAGACCACCAAATTTCCTTGTTGTTGTTCAAAATCTTCTTCCTGCTTTGCACAGCTATTCCTTTTAATTACGCGGTAATTTCCAACCTGATCATGACATTTTTTCTTTCTTTTGTTAGTCAGTGTTCAAGAGTTTAGCAATTAACAGGAAGGTTTGAGAAAAAAAAAAAAAAACAAAACAAAAAACAAGAGACCCCTCAACGCAGGAAGTAGTCCTTAGGCAACTCACAGTGTATAAGCAGTCCAACCGCTCGCACAGTGTCACAGAGCAGCCTGAGTTATCACCAGCCATGCTGATAACAGCTCTGCTTCATATTCATGAGTCCCAAGTCATTATGATAGAAGATCAGTACATTTCCTATTTAAAGAACACTATGGGAATATAATTACCTAGCATCCCACGGTGCAAGTGTATACTAAATGCTCCCTTTTGCCAGACCCACAGGCACAAGTCTGCCCAGTGTTACTCATTTGTTTGTCCACTGAATCAACAAGTGAATAGAAATGGCATTTATTTATTAAGTATCTCCACAAAGTAACCACTTTCACATATGCTTTCTTTTTAATTATCATACTGCCTCGAGAGATATTAACATCAATGTTTTACTATAAACTCAGGCCTAATGATTTATAAATGTCCCCATGGCTTGAAAGCTAGGAGGTGATTATTATTCCACACAGACCTATTCTTCTTCTTTCTCTGCTTTGTCCTGTGCCCCAAGAAGCTAAATTCTACAGATTCCATCACCCAGACTCCTTTACCCTTTGGCTTCTAGTTGGGTTTAGCCAGTGGAAGGCACCAGCAGATCAAAGAGCGGGAAGAGAAACTGCATGCATATTTATTCCCTTCCCTCTCCCCTGCCTCACAAAGGTCTGACCACTGCTGCAGTTCTTTACAATCCCAGGTCCTGTCAGGGTCCCTTTTCCCAGGGCCCTGATTCCTCCCAGGGTTCTGGGAAAGCCACTCGCTTTCTTTCTTATTTCTCCTGGTCTAAGGATCGGAATGGTTTCCTGATGAACAGCAATGGTTTCCTTTGGTTTCCTCGATTCGACCCACACTTCGAGTAATTAAGGTTTTTAAGAGTAACTGTAACCATGCCAAAGTAGTAATGCTATGATTTAAACCCAGGTCTCCCTGACTTGAAAAGCTCAGCTGTTTACTCTGCCATGATGCTTACCTGCGCTAACCTGTGAGGATCCAAGAGATGGAAGGGCATGGCCTTTGTTCTCAAGTTGCTGTCAGTTTAACTGAGCAGACCCACACTAAACTACTACAAAAGACTGTGGTGACGTAAACGGGAAGGAAATCCAAAAAAACGGGATATGTGGACACATACAATCGACTCACTTTTCTGTACAGTAGTAACTAACTGAACACTGTACAGCACCTATACACCAAGAAAAATTAATTTTTAAAAGTGCAACATAGTGTAGAAAAGAGATTATGTTAACTTCCATAATGAAAGATAAAGAAAACACACCAAAATATATCCTAGATCTCTGAAAACTGAAATAAGAAATGATGCACAAGAGTCTTTAAAGACTGACTATTAAATCTCTGCATGGCAGTGATTCTGGAGGGACTCCCTTTACTTAGAGAAGGAAGCTGAGATTCTTTAAGGAGCTCTAGTACTAGGTAAGACCCACAGAGTTCCGCAGGGGCCACGCTGAGTCTAGCACTCGTTTCTTAATTCCTAGCCGTGTTCATTCCTCCTTATAAAATAACCCACGTAGGCTAAGAGAGTACTCAAAAGGAACTTCGAATATTGTGACATTCTCTTAATACGTACATTCTGCATACGTTAAGCAAAACAGTAAATTTTCTACTTGAAGAATATGATAATGCAAAAATGAAAATGTAGCCTTCTACCTTACCCCTCCCCCGAAAACCCTACAAAATGGAGAATATAAAATGGTGAGCATGGTAAATAAATGCAGAATTAGTCTAGAGAGACTCTTCAAAACTGCAAACTCTTTCAGAGTATTTTTTTCCGACTAAATCTAAATCTGAACTGTTTTCTGAGACTCCGTTTCCTCATTTAAAAACAAAACTAACACATCTGCATGATAGCAGAAAGAGATGCTATGAGTGCTCAGTATGTCAGCATTTGTAATCTGCTTTTGGTCAGTGGGTGGTGAAGTGGTTTATTTCAAGTTGAAGATTTATATGAAAACCCCTTTGTGCTTATTTTATTCAGAATAGCTTTCCCACAATGATGCAAAGCAATGTGAAGCACCAAGCAACCCAAGTGCTGCTCTACAACTTTGCTTATTTTTATGTAGAATAGTTCTGACATTCGGATTTCAATGTTTTTAATGTCACTTGATTCTTATGTATTCAAAAATTCAGATAATATCAAGCTGCATATTATAATTTTATGTAAATTCAGATCATTTGAATCACAAGCAATAGTGGGTCTACAGAAAAGAGGGGTTTAAAAAAGCACTGTGCTCTAAATCATTATGGGGTAAGCTTGGTTTTGTATCTGTCCCTTTAGCCCTTTCCTTGGGAACACAGCACAAAAGCAGGATGAGGGAGGCTACTATTCTATTAGTTTACTTTATTTCCATTTTAAACTTTTAAGTAAATCCAACTAAACTGAGATTTATTTCCTGGCCGCTTCTTTTACCCTGAAATAATTTGTTATTAGAATAGGATTCAGGTGACCTAGAAATCCTCCGATGCCACACGTTGTGTTTTCTCTTTTTTAAAAAATCTTTTCCTCTCAACTAAAACGTATGTTTTTAAACAAAGTGCATAGGGGAGTTTTAAAACAATCATTTTCCCCTGATGGTTTCCAGTCCCCTCAGAGGCAAAAGCACCAAACTTTTTCAGGAAAGGCTGCCCTTGTGACATATTTTGGCAGGAACCTGAAAGACAGGCAGTAGATAGATGGCAGGCAGAGAATCTCACTCTTCTATGGTTTTCCTTACGATTCCAAATGGATGAAGATTTAAGACATGAATTCAAACAATGTCCAACGTAACTTTGCATCCACACTCTGCAAACATATTATGATCCATCCGCTCTCCTGAGGGGAGCTTTTCAGTGATCAGACAATGCACTCTGATAAGATGGATGATCCCTCACTATTGCCAGATCCTTTGAGACATGTAGCATATAAAAGACAACTGAAGTGCCACTTGGCCTGACAAGAGCAGAGTCTAAATGAAGAGACAGACAGATGACCTGAGAATTCGGGGTGAGGGAATAAGATCATGAGGATAGCCAAATATATCTGGCTATATGTACAGCATACTAAGAGAATTATGTGCATTATCTAATTTAATTTCCAGAATAACGCTGCTGTCTGAATTCTTCAGATAAGGAAGCTGAGGCTTAAGAGAGGTTATTTAACATGCCCAACATATTACTGGCATGAAAGATTCCAGCCAGAATTCAAATCCAGGAAATTTTTATTATGTTCGCTAAACAAGGAGAACTTTCTCATATTACCATCATGCAATCCTCCCAATCAGGAAAGAATCTCTGATTCTACTCTGCCATCCAATCCACAGACATAGTTCAAATTTCATCAACTGTCCCAATATTGCCTCTATTTCTCTCTGATCCAGGATATGTATGAGACCAAGGATTGCATTAACTGCTGTGCCATACTAAGCTCCCTCAGTCTGGAAGAGTTCCTAAAGATTTCCCTGCCTTTTATGGGCTAGTTGCTGTTTTAGAGAACAAACTGCATTCTGTAGGATGACCTGAATCTGCTCAACCTGGTCATCTGACCTTCCTCACACCAGACACAGCTCTTGCATTCCTGACAGCACACCCCAAGAAATGCTGCTGCGTGCTCCTTGGCAAGTCACATCAGGAAGCACTCTGCTGTGTTTTGTTCCACACTTGTTGAGTTTGCCCCTGATTGTTGGTTTAGTTAAGTCTGTGCCTATCTATCAGGTTTCTCCACTATAAGTCACTATTTCCCGCTTTTTATTTGATTAGTATTTGTGGAGAAATATTTTCATATTACACCAATATCTTCAGGACACCTCTGACCATTCTTTCGCCTCTATTGATAACTCCTAGTGATACCGACTACCACTCTGAAAATATTCAGTGACCATTATCTGTGTCAAACACTCCTTCTATAGTTAATAATGGGTATCCCACAGTTAGAAAAAGTTCTTGATTCTCTTCAACATTTCTTTATATCTTTAGAGTTTCAAAAGTTTTCTATTTTATCCAATGAGTTACAGCCCCATACTCTATTTGAGACCAAAGTGTCCCAGATTGCCTAGTGGGAGCCCGATTAAGGAGGCCCCTGTGTCCATGTGATATGTTCTCAAAAATCCTGCATTGTGTTGACCTCCTCTTCCATCAAGGTTAGCACTGCACCCCCTGAGTAAGTCATCATAAGGTCCAAAATATCAGGAGACAGCAAAGTTTAATTACCAAGCAACCCTTACAACTCCAGTGTCTGAGCCTGGAGAATGTGTTCCAACCTTTTCCCCAGTGATATGAATCTTTGAAACAAAGGAAATCTTGAGGAAATGAAAGCACGCAGTTTGCTGCTTACATTAACTGGGACTAGGGTGACCCGAAGAACAGCTGCTCAGTGTCACACCTAGAAGCTCTTAGGGGCCCTGCAGCAATACGACCCGATGCTTCCTCTGTGGCACAGATCCCTCTCATCTTCTTCCTAGGTCTTCCCTAAAATGGAACTAACCAAATACTCTTTCCAATTCCATGGCAATTTTATGAGCATAAAAGTGGGCATCTTCAGCCTGGCACTCTGTGATGATGTAGAGGAGTGGATGGGTGCCCCATCCACTCACTTGGGAGGAAAACTTCAGAGGGAGGGAATATGTGTATAATTATGGCTGCTTCGGAATGTTGACAGCAGAAATCAGCACAACATTATGGAGCAAATTTCTTCCAATTAAAAAAATAAATTTTAAAAAAACTGGAAAGAAAAAGTGGGCAACTTATTTGCAGTTCAACAGTACAATGTGTATAGTGTCATTGTTCATGAGACTTTAGTTGAATTCTAAGTTTTTGGCTCATTGGATTTTAGTAATTACAAAAATATAAACATTCCACAGTTTCCCCATTCTTACTTTGCCTGCTTAGCCTCAAGATTTTATTGACCTGTACATGTTGGGTTTTTTTTTTTTTTCTGAACTCAGTGACTTATAATATTTCTACTCACAAAGTATGATCATTTATATTCATTCAGTATAACTGACCTATTTTCTAATCAGTACTGTCCACTTAGCATATGAAGCAATTTATGACTTACAGATCTTGAGAACTATACAGAACATGAAGGCAAGTATATATCTTGAACATTAGGACCTGCTGGAAGTATTAGGACCTGCTGCAGGTTGTGAGACAGAATTATAGCTGAGCAGTGGTGAGGAATTTCCAAAATGCACATGAATTTCCACCCAACCTTTTCCTTGTTAAAGTGCTTTTAACATATCTTCTTATCCATCTCATCTATACTTAACACTGCCCAGAACAACTTTTCTCCAAGTTTATGCATTTCCAAACAGTGATCTATTTTGTATACCAACAAGATTTTCAGAAGAATAAGCAAGTACTTGAAAACTCACAATAATTTAAGCCAAGTTATTTCTTTGAATAAAAAAAAATCTGGACATGAACTCAAATATGATATATAGCTGTTCAAAGAGAAGCATTCCCAACATAATTAAATATAAATTACCATAGCATAAATTTGGTCAAATGATATATCTGTCTAGATTCTGATAACATTTATAGTCCAAAATTCTAAATTCCCATGTCCTCCATGATTTTCTTTGAAGATATTTCTCTAATCATCTTTTTTTACAGAAAAGACTAGAATTTATGATATGAAAAGATACCCTATTGTCTTAAGGAAACAAGCCTCTGCAACAAGGCTTTGAATCCAGATCTGCTCCTAGTCGCCCAGCATGCAAACCAAAGGGACATAAATAGCAGTGGTGTATTTCATTTTTAGGCTTGGTCATGGGTCAGCCTCCTTCAGGTGATGCTCTGAATGCTGACAGGGGGCCTTAAATCTTTGGTGGGTTTATGAACTGCAAGAAGGAACTTTCCATGATGTCCCGAATCCCAGAAGTGAGACGCCAGTGGCTAGTCTCTGACTCACTGGGCCCCTTTGACCTGTTCTCTTCACACTTGTCTCCATATTTCATCTGCTCTGAGCCGGGTTTGCTTTATGACTTTGGCTAAGTGTGAAGGAAATCAGTATGGCAGATGGAAGGAACTGAAGCTGCTCTTTACTCAGTGCTAAATTTCTGCCAATATGCATTCTGTTTCCCATAGCAAAATCCCTGATGTCGTTTTTCGGCATGTCATCTAAGTCTTATCACTTGCCAGTTTAAGCGATATCAGATGTGATATTCCCTCGAAAAGGGAAGGGACTCTGTTTGGTTTTTATGTTAAGGACAGCAGGGCTCATCATGCACAGAGAAACCAAAGAAACCATTTTCTTTAGGAATCATGCCAAATGCGAGGCCTGGCTTTGCTTTGGGGACTCGAGTTATAGGGACTCGGCTGACAATCCCAGGCTGCCAGGGGCCCAGAGCAACGTGAGGAGCTCTCCACTCGGGCCCAGGGGCTTCCAGCTCAGCCAGTTTGTTTCCCCACAAGGTAGCTTCTCACAGCCCGAGCTGCTGTAGTAGTAAATCAAAATAAGGCAGACCTCAGATGATTTAATTAAGAAAAAGTGAGATAGTAAACTCAAGTCATATATAGGCTAAAAGCAATCTTTTAAGGGATTAGGTTTCTCTTGTTACATGCTTGCAAATCTTTTTTTTTTTTTATGCCAATTTTATCTACCTATAGCCAATAAACCCATGAAATTGCTGCTATAGCAGTGATTTTTAACTTAACAGAATTCTATGTCTGTCTTGATGCCAACAATATAAATAGAAACTAATATTTTGAGTCAGTAATCTGGACTGCATAATATACACACATATCTCATATTTTACATAGAAAATACTGTATTTTTGATAAGATTTCTTAAATTCAGTTCAGTTCAGTCGCTCAGTCATGTCCGATTCTTTGCGACCCCATGAATTACAGCACACCAGGCCTCCCTGTCCATCACCAACTCCCGGAATTCATCCAAACTCATGTCTATCGAGTCAGTAATGCCATCCAGCCATCTCATCCTCTGTCATCCCCTTCTCCTCCTGCCCCCAATCCCTCCAAGCATCAAGGTCTTTTCCAGTGAGTTAACTCTTCGCATGAGGTGGCCAAAGTACTGGAGTTTCAGCTTTAGCATCAGTCCTTTCAATGAACACCCAGGACTGATCTCCTTTAGAATGGACTGGTTGGATCTCCTTGCAGTCCAAGGGACTCTCAAGAGTCTTCTCCAACAACACAGTTCAAATGCATCAATTCTTCAGCACTCAGCTTTCTTCACAGTCCAACTCTCACCTCCATACATGACCACTGGAAAAATCATAGCCTTGACTAGACGGACCTTTGTTGGCAAAGTAATGTTTCTGCTTTTTAATATGCTATCTAGGTGGTCATAACTTTCCTTCCAAGGAGTAAGCGTCTTTTAATTTCATGGCTTCAGTCACCATCTGCAGTGATTTTGGAGACCCCCAAAATAAAGTCTGACACTGTTTCCATTGTTTCCCCATCTAAATTGCTGCCTACCATTATGGCTATCCAGGCTAAGAAATTCTTTGTAAAGTGTAGCTCGCAAGCTCAGAAATCTAGAAACTGTTGATCACACACCAAAACTATGTGCAGTATTAAACATGGCAATTTTTATGAAAAACTAATCCCAAATGGTGAGAGTTCTGATCCAGATAAATAGCTCTCGGTTGCCTCTGTATAAACATGTGCATATATGTATACATATATATATACACACACACACATATACATATGGCAGGAAGAGAGCTACAACTCTAAATAAAGTAATGAAATAATGATATATATTAGATGAAATAATAGATAAATATGAATGCATATATTCATGTGTATGTATGTATACTCATATATACACTGCGATACACACACACAAGTCTCCATGAGATCCATCCCATGTTCCCGTCCCAGAACAATTAAGTTAGAATACACAGAGGTGGGGCTGTAGCACTAGTGTATATTAGAAGCTCCCCAAGTGACTGCAGTGTGCAGCCAGAGCTGAGAACCTTTGCTTCATGTCTATGTCTGAAAGTCTTCTGTGTGGCCGGTATTTTTTTTTTTTTTTAAAGCTAATTCATCTTTTATTTATTTTTTTATAGATATTCTTGAAGTCATATGTTTCATCTTTAAAATTCATATAGTATTTTAATTCCATATATATCCATATTTATTTATTTATTTATTTTTTAATTTTAAAATCTTTAATTCTTACATGCATTCCCAAACATGAACCCCCCTCCCACCTCCCCTCCCCATAACATCTTTCTAATGCTCTTGAATAGCACTGGCTCGTATGTTTCCATTCACACAGAAAGGACAATACTGATGGCATTAGTAAAAACCTTCATCAGAGGCAACTAATTCACTGAACTTTTCCATTGCCTCTTAGAAAATGAAAGCAGACGTCACTTACCCTTCTGGTTTCTCCTTGCGGTGGACAGAGACTTACCCTTCAGCTTCCACATTGTGGTGAGCTTGATGATGCTAACAAAGCGGTGGAGGGTCTCCCTTCTTTTATCTAGTCTCTATGCTGCTTTCAATCTCACCCAGTGCTGTGAATGAACATCGTTAGATTAATGGTGGGATCGTGAAAAGACAATGACAACAACACCTACATAGAAGAAATGTGAATGTTGAATCCAGGAAACCGACATCGGCACACACAGCAGAGCAGCACCTGAAACTTAGAGAAGCTTCTGTTCACGCACCCTGGGGTGAGCACGATGCTACCTGGGCTGGGCAGACTAAGATTAGCAGACACAGCCGCAGCACTGCTCTCCACGGGGCTCCTGTCATCATCATTTTAACTCTGGAGCATTGATACTGAAGTCCTTTACTCTGTTTTCAGTTGAAAAAGAGTCTGTTGACAGGTCCCATCCACAAATAAAGAGACCCCTTAAAATTAGTTTCAGACAATGCAATGTTCACACGTATGTATGTGTTCACAGGAAGTGTGATGTGCCCAATTTAAAAGCAAACAATCCTCTCCCAACTGGGACTTGAGATGTTTGAAGTCTAACTGGAAAAAAATAACTTACAGAATATATATGAAACCTAGCCAAAGCAATACAGTGTAGAATCTGTCTTCTTCACTGTGCATGATGGGGGCTCTCCAAATAGATACTCACTGATCACTAGACAATCCTGGTAAGAGACCAAGTCATTTATACTACTAGTCAGATTCCTAAGCCAGCCTGAGTTTCTTTATACAACTAATTCCATGTCATTGTTCTAATGCCCTGAGATACTTTTTTGTGAAATTTTATTGTGCTTTCAAACACACAGGGACCTTTCTAAAATGCAGACTCTGATTCAGTGAGCCCAGGGAGGACCACAGATTCTGTATTTGTAACCACAGATTCTGTATTTGTAAGCAAGTACCATCTCTTTCAGAATTCAGAAAATTCTGAGAGAGATGGGAATACCAGAACACCTGACCTGCCTCTTGAGAAACCTATATGCAGGTCAGGAAGCAATAGTTAGAACTGGACATGGAACAAATGACTGGTTCCAAATAGGAAAAGGAGTGAGTCAAGGCTGTATATTGTCACCCTGCTTATTTAACTTATACGCAGAGTACATTGTGAGAAACGCTGGGCTGGAAGAAGCACAAGCTGGAATCAAGATTGCCGGGAGAAATATCAATAACCTCAGATATGCAGATGACACCACCCTTATGGTAGAAAGTGAAGAGGAACTAAAAAGCCTCTTGATGAAAGTGAAAGAGGAGAGTGAAAAAGTTGGCTTAAAGCTCAATATTCAGAAAACGAAGATCATGGCATCCAGTCCCATTACTTCATGGGAGCTAGATGGGGAAACAGTGGAAACAGTGTCAGACTTTATTTTGGGGGGCTTCAAAATCACTGCAGATGGTGATTGCAGCCATGAAATTAAAAGATGCTTACTCCTTGGAAGGAAAAGTTATGACTAACCTAGATAGCATATTCAAAAGCAGAGACATTACTTTGCCAACAAAGATCAAAGGCTATGGTTTTTCCAGTGGTCATGTATGGATGTGAAAGTTGGACTGTGAAGAAAGTTGAGAGCCAAAGAATTGATGCTTTTGAACTGTGGTGTTGGAGAAGACTCTTGAGAGTCCCTTGGACTGCAAGGAGATCCAACCAGTCCATTCTAAAGGAGATCAGTCCTGGGTGTTCTTTGGAAGGAATGATGCTAAAGCTGAAACTCCAATACTTTGGCCATGTCATGTGAAGAGTTGACTCATTGGAAAAGACTCTGATGCTGGGAGGGAGTGGGGGCAGGAGGAGAAGGGGATGACAGAGGATGAGATGGCTGCATGGCATCACTGACTCGAAGGATGTGAGTTTGAGTGAACTCCAGGAGTTGGCGATGGACAGGGAGGCCTGGCGTGCTGCAATTCATGGGGTCGCAGAGTTGGACACGACTAAAGGACTGAACTGAACTGAACTGAACTGAACCGGGTGATGCCAACACTGCAGTTTATTTACTGCTCTTCAGTGGCACGGCTGTTTAAAAAAAAAGAAGGGAAGAAAAGAATAGAAGGATAAATTCTAATTTCTACCGCTCCTTTTGAAAGAGAAAGCCTTTAGAAAGGCTTTCTAAAACAAAACATTTAAGAAATAATATAGACAGTATGAATGAGAACCTTAAAAAGCAGAGAAAGCTCAGCACCTATCTTTGAAATAAGTTTCCGTTTGCTTAACAGTACTCCTAAATTCTTTCTTTGGGTTCTCTGTTTTCCTAACCATACTTCAGTAATTAGTAAATATTAGAGGCAAGCTGCTGCACGGTCCAATAGTCAATCATTCGCGTTTCTATAGTAAATACAAGCACTGAAATACACTTCTATGATTTGTAGTTTCATAAATGTTGTTCTAATTCTATTCTTCACAGTTAGCAAACCAGGGATGCAATAATTCCTTTATTTCAACACACAGCTCACCATTAGTCTTGGGATTTATTATAAAAGGCTGTACTCCATGAAATTAATCAACATGCTCCCTGTTTGTCTTCCTCCGCTCCCCCACCCCACCATGTCCTTGCTAGATCCAACAAACCAAAGTACCGGTAGATTTCCATAACGGTCTCTGCAATTCTTTGCTCTGACGTACATGCTGTTAGGACGGCAGAGTTTTCTTTTACTCGTGTTAGAAAGGACATAACTATGCTGGGCCTCTTGCCTCCTGCCACTTCTAAAAAGACTCATTTCATAAAAGGAGGATGAGAGGAAGTGCTGAAAGGACTTTTGAGTCCAGTTCTTTGCTTAATGGGTCTAGTGTGACCTGAGCTATAGTCACTGCAAAGTCTCTGAGCCTCAGTTTCCTCATACATAAGGCAATATTATTAGCAACACAAACATGTGTTATTACTATTATGACTATGGGATATGAACTTATGCATACTTTTGATTCAAAAAACTGAGTGAGGTTATAAATTCTCATAAGTCACACACATGGAGAGCATGCCTTCTCTTTTCTTTCCTTGACTTAAATATGGTTTGGCAGCTGGGACTGTGAATGTTATATGTATTTTAGCTTAGTCAATCAGTCTTATTCTCTGCATTTAGGTCATAAGAGGGAAAGCCTCCCAAGGGCAAGGGCAAGGTCTGTCAACACGCTGCTGGGTAACAGTGCCTAGCATAATGCCAGACACATGGGCAGCCTCACAAACACCAAACACAGAAATAAAAACTGCTTGCCTCTGACACATGCACTTCCTTCTAAGGATAAAAGTTGAGACATTCTTACTGGTGGGAATCTAAATGAATTTTAGTTTGAAAGCTACATGATGACAACTAAACATGATGTTAACATATGTCCAACTGCTATTTCACTGTAATTCTTCTAAAGTGGAAATTCAGAGTGTTAGTAATTTTTCAGTTCAGTTTAGTCGCTCAGTTGTGTCCAACTCTTTGCGACCCCATGAATTCCAGCATGCCAGGCCTCCCAGTCCATCACCAACTTCCAGAGTTCACTCAAACTCACGTGAGTCCGTCGAGTCAGTGATGCCACCTAGCCATCTCATCCTCTGTTGTCCCCTTCTCCTTCTGCCCCCAATCCCTCCCAGCATCAGGGTCTTTTCCAATGAGTCAACTCTTCACATGACATGGCCAAAGTACTGGAGTTTCAGCTTTAGCATCATTCCTTCCAGAGAACACCCAGGACTGATCTCCTTTAGAATGGACTGGTTGGATCTCCTTGCAGTCCAAGGGACTCTCAAGAGTCTTCTCCAACAACACAGTTCAAAAGCATCAATTCTTCGGGTCTCCTGCATTGCAGGCAGACTCTTTACCTTCTGAGTCACCAAGGAAGCCTGGTGGACTGTCAGAGCTTCAAAGAATACTGGAGTGGGTTCCCATGCCCTCCTCCAGGTGATGTTCCCAACCCAGGGATCAAACCTTGGTCTCTAGCGTGACGGGGGTGGGGGGATACTCACCACTAAAGTATTGGTGGGGGGGTCATAACTCATTCAGACTCACTTGCAACTTGAGGAACACTCAGGAAACCAGAATTTCTAGGGTGGAATGGGAAGAAAATGGAAGCTAAAAGTCCCAGGCACTGAAACACCTAAAGTTAAAGCTGCCAGTCCAGAACTAGGAGAGGTCTGATACGTGCCTGTGAGAAAGAACAGAGGATTCTGGAGAAACAGACTTGCTAATTAAGGGATCTTACTCAACATGGACCATTTTCTTTCTTTTTTTTTTTTTTAGTTTCTTTTTTTTTTTTTTTAGTTTTTTATTTTTTAAATTTTAATATCTTTAATTCTTACATGCATTCCCAAACATGAACCCCCCTCCCACCTCCCTCCCCATAACATCTCTCTGGGTCATCCCCATGCACCAGCCCCAAGCATGCTGCATCCTGCGTCAGACATAGACTGGCGATTCAATTCTTACATGATAGTATACATGTTAGAATGCCATTCTCCCAAATCATCCCACCCTCTCCCTCTCCCTCTGAGTCCAAAAGTCAACAGGGACCATTTTCTGACCTCAGTTATTTCTGAATTCTACTGAAGAATGAAGAAAAGGACTTTTCTTTGTGCCTGTTGTTCTTTTTCTCTCAAGGTGGCGTGCTTTACTGATTTTAGATGATTTCCTTCCATAAAATCTTATCCTCAGGAATCCAAGTAAATCGCATTAGAATTTTTTTAAAAATGTATTCCTCAGCTGTCTATGTGACTGATGAAATACTAAGCACTCAGGAACCATGATAGAGTGCATGAGTGTACATCCCTGACCACTGTTCACTATGTAACAAAAGAAGGCTTTGAAAGAGGCCAAAAGCTCGAAATACCGAAAAGTATTTGGTGGTCATATATTCTATACTACATAACATTTGTAATCCTATAGCTGGGCCCATTCTGATCCTAGGATAAGCTAGATATCTTTGGAAACTGAATTTATTACTCCAAATAAGGAGAAATGTTTTATTTCCAACACATCCTGCAACAATGCAATATGCCAAGAATGGCATACCTCTTATCATTTTCTTGAAATTAGAAATTTCAGCTACATTCCTCATTAACTATAGAGAATCATGCAGTTGTTTGGAATAGCCCATGAGAAGGCAGTCCATGAAATAAAACTGATGTAATATGCCAGGTCTTGAATAGATATAGGTCTGAAACATACCTACCTAAGTGGCACAGTCTGCCTGCCAAAGCAGGAGATGCGGGTTCAATCACTGGGTAGGGAAAATCCCCCTGAGATGGGACTAGCAAGCCACTCCAGTATTCTTGCTTGGGAAATCCCGTGGACAGAGGAGCCTGGCAGGCTACAGTTCATGGGATCGCAGAGTCGGTCATGACTTGAGACTAAACAACAACAAGGATTTTAAGAATTAAAAAGGCTTCAACAATACAGGAACCGTGAACTTCCTGATGTTCAAGCTGGTTTTAGAAAAGGCAGAGGAACCAGAGATCAAATTGTCCACATCCGCTGGATCATGGAAAAGCAAGAGAGTTCCAGAAACACATCTATTTCTGCTTTATTGACTATGCCAAAGCCTTTGACTGTGTGGATCACAATAAACTGTGGAAAATTCTGAGAGATGGGAATACCAGAACACCTGACCTGCCTCTTGAGAAACCTATATGCAGGTCAGGAAGCAACAGTTAGAACAGGACATGGAACAAATGACTGGTTCCAAATAGGAAAAGGAGTATGTCAAGGCTGTATATTGTCACCCTGCTTATTTAACTTCTATGCAGAGTACATCATGAGAAACGCTGGGCTGGAAGAAACACAAACTGGAATCAAGATTGCCGGGAGAAATAACAATAACCTCAGATATGCAGATGACACCACCCTTATGGCAGAAAGTGAAGTGGAACTAAAAAGCCTCTGGATGAAAGTGAAAGAGGAGAGTGAAAAAGTTGGCTTAAAAGCTCCACATTCAGAAAACGAAGATCATGGCATCTGGTCCCATCACTTCATGGGAAATAGATGGGGAAACAGTGGAAACAGTGGCAGACTTTTTTTTTGGGGGGGGGGGGCTTGAAAATCACTGCAGATGGTAACTGCAGCCATGAAATTAAAAGACGCTTACTCCTTGGAAGAAAAGTTATGACCAACCTAGATAGCATATTCAAAAGCAGAGAGCAGAGACATTACTTTGCCAACTAAGGTCCGTCTAGTCAAGGCTATGGTTTTTCCTGTGGTCATGTACAGATGTGAGAGTTGGACTGTGAAGAAGGCTGAGCACCCAAGAATTGATGCTTTTGAACTGTGTTGTTGGAGAAGACTCTTGAGAGCCCCTTGGACTGCAAGGAGATCCAACCAGTCCATTCTAAAGGCAATCAGCCCTGGGATTTCTTTGGAAGGAATGATGCTAAAGGTGAAACTCCAGTACTTTGGCCACCTCATGAGAAGAGCTGACTCATTGGAAAAGACTCTGATGCTGGGAGGGATTGGGGGCAGGAGGAGAAGGGGACGACAGAGGATGAGATGGCTGGATGGCATCACGGACTCGATGGGTGTGAGTCTGAGTGAACTCCGGGAGTTGGTGATAAACAGGGAGGCCTGGCGTGCTGCGATTCATAGGGTTGCAAAGAGTTGGACACGACTGAGCTACTGAACTGAACTCAACTGAACTTCCTAAGTGGTTCTTTGTTCTTAAACTAAACTCCCTTCCTTAATACTCTGAATGGATTTTATTTTTTTTAAGATAAGCAATCAAATGAACACACATTTCTGTCAATGTCTCATCAAACACAGAAGAGTTTATTTAGATTCCTCTTCAGCTTTCTATAGTCTCAATTTTCTCCTTTCATTAAGCCCTCATAGGAATAAGCAAAGCTAGGACTAACTGGGGACTTTGGTAACTGGGACTATGACTCAAGGTCTGGGCTTCTGGGGATTGCTTCTTATACCAGAGTACTGTACCTGAGTGAGACTTTGCAATAATCAGCATGGAGAAAGTTGAGAGCTACCTGTGGAAACTGTACTTGGGATTATGGGCAAAACCAAGAGGATCTTTCAAGAGAACAAACTATCATAAAAACTACCAATAAGTGCACTTGATAAAATATCATCTATAAAATATCTTGGGATTCAACTTCATGGATCATTTATTTATTACTATTCTTAATTAAAACATAAAGTGTTTGATTTGATAAAAATATAAAATGTTTGATTCTTGATTAAAATAATCAGTGTTTTGTTGAGATAAAAATGGAATGAAGTATTTGGGAAAGAAGCTGGCCATTGTTGAAATATTAATGGGAGACCCCGATTAGGATCAGATGTTATCTCAACAGAAGAAGAGATCAAGTCACCAGGGGAGTTATTATAAGGAAACACTGCTGATGGCAGTTGGGCTTTATTAAAACTTTTCACTTTGATAAACCTCTTGTGGACCTAATGCTATTTAATATTCATTGATTAAATGGAAAGAAATAAAAGAGTCACAGGCAGGTTATAATTTCTCAACAGTGTAGAAGTTTTTCTTATCTCCTTAATCAAGAACTTATTTTAAGAACATCACAGAGAATGTTTGATATGCATCGGATCCCTTGAAATGTTACTTTTTATAAATACATGATTTTACATAGAATTATTATTGTGCAATTTGTGTGCTAATCTTTAAAAGGGTGTGTGTCCCAACCGTAATTTGAAAAATCTAGGCAAAAAATATACAAACTGAATTTTAACTTCTAGTGTGATTTTGAATGGATTGCTCAAACTTTCTTGAATGTTTTCAAAGATAATCACTACAACTATTTTTTAATCAGGTATTGTTCATTCAGAACATGAGTTTGGGAGTCAAATTACTTCAGTTCTAAACCTAACTCAACTGACAACTAGTTATGTGACCTTGTTTGGCTCTACTGTGCCTCAGTTTTCTTGCCTGTAAAATGGAAATAGTACTAGCTCATGTGCTGTGTTTAGTTGCTCAGTCCTGTCTGACTCTTTGGGACCCCATGGACTATAGCCCTCCAGGATCTTCTGTCCATGGGGATTCTCCAGACAAGAATACGGAGTGGGTAGCCTATCTCTTCTCCAGGGGATCTTCCCAACCCAGGAATCAAACCAGGGTCTCCTGCATTGAAGCTCTCCAGCTGAGCTACCTGAGATTTTGGAAGACACAGCCATAGTTCTCCCATTTTTCCGCATGTCTTTTGAGCAGTCACTGACTATATTTGTTATGGATTATATCTTTAAGGGTACAACATCTTCGGAAAAGAGAAATAATGTCTGCTTCCCAAGCAATAATGCTTACTGCCAATTCTATAAATTCTGGGTTTCCCAAGTGCAGAGCTCCCATTCTGTCATTCAGCCCATTGCCTGGGCATTGCAATCTGACTCTTTTCAAGTTGCTCTGTAGGAATTCAGGCTGAGGAAATGGACACAAGAAAATGTGCATACTCCGGTGATTACTATTACTGTGAGTAATAAAACTATCTTTTGTCTTTGAACCAGAACTCTCATGCCTTCTGCTAACATCCATGAAGCTGCGGTAGACTGATCTGTTAGCTTGCAATTCGGGTAAAATGTCAAATCTTTCACAGATTTTGCAGCACCTACTTTCTAATATTATTTTGAGGAGTAAATAAAGTAATATGTATAAATTGCTTACAACATTATCAGGCATATAAAATCCCAGATTATATTAGCTAATATTGTTAGCTGCTAATAATTGGTCATGGAGAAGGCAATGGCACCCCACTCCAGTACTCTTGCCTGGAAAATCCCATGGACGGAGGAGCCTGGTAGGCTGCAGTCCATGGGGTCACTGAGAGTTGGACATGACTCAGTGACTTCACTTTCCCTTTTCACTTTCATGCATTGGAGAAGGAAATGGCAACCCACTCCAGTGTTCTTGCCTGGAGAATCCCAGGGATGGCAGAGCCTGGTGGGCTGCCGTCTATGGGGTCACAGAGTCAGACACGACTGAAGTGACTTAGCAGCAGCAGCAGCAGCAATAATTGGTCAACAACAATTTCAAGATGTAAATCCTTAGGGTATTGGTGAATTCCAATTCTTTTGGTGCTGAATAATGACAAGTATAGATGAAAGGATCACTGAAGTATCTTGGATGATATGCATTTTCCTTCTTCAAAAAAACGGTGATTTGTGGAACTGGGGATTTTATGACTATCTTGGACAATTACTTTGAATATCCAAATTACTCAACCCTATCAAATTATATAGATGATTACCAGAGAAGATAATGTACCACAAATTAACTAGTCATTCATATTAACATTTTTTTCCTGCTGAAACTGTTGCCTACTACTAATGGTCAACATCATGCTGATGTCACTGCTTTCATTTAAACTGAAGACAAATTCTTTTCACTGTCCTATGAAAATGTGTGTTGGTTGGTTCTCTTATAAAAGTGCCATAAAGGAAGGAATGATAATTGGTGCTTATTCCTTTAATTTATTACTAAGGATGTTTTATAGACACATTCAAAGACATCTTTGCTGAGAGATTATTTGACTAACGTCACATGACTCCCATCTGACCTCAGCCTGATTGTTAAGGAGAAATAATTGATATCTCTAGGTTTCTTCAAAACTCTGCCAAGTGATTCTATCAAACTGAACTATCATACTGAGTTTCTGTTATAGTCCAAGTCATTAATTGAACCAGAAATACTGTATAAAGAATTCAGTTGATCACATAACTCAATTTTTGAGAATTAAATGAATGAACGTGATGCTGGTTGATGGTGTTAAGGGCTAAGTTAATATTTACAGAATGTTTACCATAGCTCATTATCACCAAGAAAATGTAAAAAGTGTGGGATTCCATCCTCCACATATACTTCCCTTGCTCTTATTAAGTTCTAAGACTATTTTAATACCTGCTTTTAATTTATTTGCTCTGTAGAAAAACAGGGGAAATTTTGACATATGGTGTACTTTCTCCTAGATTCCATGCTCCATTAGGATTGTTCACCTGCCTACACAGAGTTTAGAACTGAGTCAAGGGAATAAAAAATCCACAAACATGTTAATCTATATGTGGTGCAAATCAATATAAGATGATTGGTTCAGATAGGAAATGCACAGGAGAAACGGTTTTCAAATTATTTTTCAAGTGTGGAAATATTTTTCCATGTCAAGTTACAGGATATCCATATGGGTCTGCTTATCCTACAGAGCATCCCAGTGGGCATTGCAAACATCCCAATGGGCACTCTAGAGATCCCTGAGCATTTAAAATGCCAGAGTTTGTAAGAGGACATTCCGATTCTCCCCAAGGGTGAGTGGAGATGTCATACTCTTTCTACACACCCAGTCCACTTCAAGAGGCACTGATTTGTCACATACTTAGAGGGTAAACAAATAATTTGAAGTCTAGTTTGCCTGAATTTGAAAGTGATGTTATTTTAACTGTTTTGAATGTTTATTTGTTTCTGTTTCACAATAACACTTCTACTTATGTTTGCCAGATAAAGTACAGGATGACCAGTTATAAATTTAGGATGAACAATAAATAGTTTTTTAGTATTAGTTTGTCCCAGATGTTATATAGGACATTCTTATATTAAAGAAGTATGTGTTGTTTATAGGAAATTAAAATTGAACTGGCCCCATTGTATTTTTATTTGCTAAATCGAGCAAATCTTCATGGGCAGATTTCAGAAAAAGTCACACCACCTATGAATCAATAAACATAAAAATCATATTCGGAGAGGATATCTCAAGAGCAGAAAAATACAGGATTATCTACATTTCTAAAACATTATCGTAGATATGAATATGCATTTTCTAAGTGTAAAAAAAAATTGTTATTGAATCCTCTCCCTCTCTCAGGAGTCCATGTGTACCCAATTGGGGAAAAATCTTATTGTCTACTGTTTAGTGGGATTGTCAAACTCAC
This sequence comes from Ovis aries, assembly GCF_016772045.2. NCBI lineage: Eukaryota > Metazoa > Chordata > Mammalia > Artiodactyla > Bovidae > Ovis > Ovis aries. The sequence continues at coordinate 5,358,076 of NC_056059.1, forward strand.
TTAAAAATTTCTACAGAAACAGATCTGAGCGCTGAAAGGTGAGGAAGCATGTAAGAAGTAATGGTCTGGATTTTCACAAAATGATAATCTAACATTATCCTTTATGAATGAGGAAACAATCTTCCTATTTTACTATCAGCTTTACTCCAGACGTCTTCCTGTATCATATTTTAGAAAAAGAATATCAACACTTCGTGGTAGTTAAGAAAATATTTGTAATCAAGCAGGGTAGAAATTCAAACTCTATCTTCCAACATGTATGAGCCATATGAATTTGCACGAATGACTTAATCTGAAACTCATATTTCTTGCTGAAAAACAGAGCAAGTGATGCTTACATTATAGGGTTATTGTGAAAATTAATCGGAATGTGTTTCAAACACATAGTATAGTTAATACCAAAATACAGTGGGTGGTCAAATAAATGATAACTTTCGGGACTTCCCCAGTGGTCCAATGGCTAACACTCTGTGCTCTCAATGCAGGAGGCCCTGGTTCAATACCTAGTCAGGAGACTAGGTCCTGCGTGCCACAGGGAGTCTGCATGCCACAACTACAGATCCCGCATGCCGCGATGAGGGGCAACGATCCTGAGTGGCACAGCCGAGATCTGGTGCAGTCAAATAAACAAATGAAACAAAGATGCATGTTTGAAAGATAATGAACGGTAACTATCATTTCAGACCCTGCCTAACTGATTCCAAACTTTCCAAGTTTCCAAATTAATGCAAATAAACTATGCGTTTATTGTCTTCTCACATTTTTGTAAAATGTCATCAAAGCAGAATTTTATTTATATCTGTTATGAACCTTAATCAGGAATTCTGAAGTAATAATTCTGAATAAGAGTGAGACCAACCACTGTCTGGCAGGCATGAACCCATCAGAACAGCTACAAGGGTAATTAAAGCAGATGCCAGAGTTTACCACACACTACAGGCCTGCCCTTGGCTGAAGAACAGCCTCATTCCTAGAACAGAAAAGGCAAAGCATCAGGGACCCTATCATCCCATGGAGGATCACAAGATTCAAACGAAAGCCCTTACATAAAGTAAGTGTGTTTCTTGGCAATAATTATTGTGGAGCTGACATTTTAATCTCTAATTTAAAAAGTCAGTAGTAACAATGGCATAATACTTAATGGCAGGTCAATTTAGAAAACCAGAAGTAATAGCAATAATAATAATAGCTTTATTTATTAAATTTCCACAATGTGACATGTACTCAGCTATACACTTCACATCCACTTACTCACTCTAATTTGATCAGAAACTAGAGGTTGGATTTATCTTCATGTCGCAAATTGGACTGACAAGAGATTATAGAGATTTCTCAGGTCACACACAGCTAGTAGCAGAATATTCAGATTTTTAAAATCTACTTACATCTATCTGCAAAACCCATGTTCTACATATTATGTAGTGATGCTTTCAACTATAATCTAATAGAGTAAAAATAAACAGTCATATTTTCATAAAATTATATAAACAGTGAAAGACATTATTAGCCTATTTGATAGCTACCACCAGAGTGATGCCTCAAAGGAATTTCATTTACTCAATATTATCAATCCAACAATCTAGTTTCACAAAGTTTTGGTGGAAAACAGCAGAAATATTACAATTGTTTTGATTCTTTTCCCAAACACAGTAAAAATAAATATGCTTCTGCTTAACCAGGCATAGAGAGAAAAGAAAAGAAAAAATTGTACACTAAGCAAACCTTGCACCTGGATGTTGCCCCAGTGGGTAGTCGTCCTATGAATGGGAAATGCTCTCATTGACATCAGCCCTCTCCAAGCCCTGCATAATTTTTTTGGATACTATTTTTATCCCTGCTCAAAAGTATGTATGTATTGTTTTGAATGCTAATTTTATCTATATTTAAAAGTATATACATAGCCATGACTTCAACTAGATTAATCAGCATATAAACTGTTTTTTTTTTCTTTTTACTTTACAGACTCCACAGTGACTCAGGTTTGTGAGAAATCCTAAGAAAAGTTTTAAGGCTAAAAGTATTTGAGAATCTTAAAATATATAGAGATAATATGAAAAAGAAAGCTATGGCAGAGACTTTGAGTTGCCTACTCACAATCTATTTACCCCTTATTTTATATTTAATAAAATTTATTTCTTATTAAGGGGCTTCCCTGGTGGCTCAGTGGTTAAAAACAAATCTACCCGCCAATGCAGGAGACAGGGATTCGATCCCTGGATGAGGAAGATCCCCTCAACAAGGAACTGGCAACCCAATCCAGTATTCTTGTCTGGGAAATCCCATGGATAGCGAAGCCTGGTGGGCTATAGTTCATGGGGTTGCAAAGAGTTGGAAAGATTTGTGGCTAAACAGAAATAAAACAAAATTTCGTGTTAGAAGCCACAGCAAAGCACTTAACTGTAAAACACCTCCTTTCCTGCCTCTCTCCCTCCTCCTTTCTGCCGCCATTGCAGACTCCATTGCTGGAGCAACCATATCTATCCCATAACTCACAAAGCAACTTGAGAATGGAAACAAGTTTTAAGGACTGCAGAGCAGGAAAATAGAGGGAATCTGGGGGCCGTAACAACAGCACACACCAAATATATTTCCCCAAAGTAAGAAATATCTACTGCACTTAAGCCATTGTTTAAAGGTCCGACCTTTGGTAGCCAGAAAAAATTCCTAAATTGTATAAAAGATAATATGCTTTTACTTTGTTTATTCATTTATTTTTTTAGGTGTGTGCATGTTTGTGTGTAAATGTGTGTATAAGAAAAGTCAACCACAATGGGAAATAATAAATGCCAATATTGTAAATGTGGGCTGGAAAACAAAGAAACTAAACTGCAGTTGGTAGAATTTAGTAACTATTTGTAGAGTTAAACGTAATCAAATTTGCAAGTTCTGTTTGGGGTCCTGCAGATTTTAAAGAATGAGAAAAACAAGAAACATAACCTTTTGTAAGATAGCATGCTTTCTGAAACTAAGGGGTATGCTTGTGTTAGCTCTTCACTCTTTGCCAGATATGACAACCTGTGAGTTCCATCTTATGCCCCTCAGGGCTCACAACACCCACTTCCTGCATCGAGAGCTATTACGTTTTCTTAAGTGGAGAAGGAGCTAGTTAGGGGAGAATTTGGGGACGAGGAACAAATGCAGAGGTGGATTCTCATACTAAACACTTGTCATTTCAAATCTCAAAAATACTTTACAAAAGCCATTAAACAGAATTATCTATGAGATTCTTACAAAATAAGCAAATAATAGTAACTTCATAGATACAAGTAAGAATAAAAGAATTAGGCAGATTAAAAACCAAAGTTATATTCACCTGGCTAACTCAATCGGTAGAATATGAGACTCTTAAAAACCAAAATTAATGTAAGCAATAAATGGTAATAAAAGGTAAGAGATAATAAAATGTAGCAACAATAATTATTCTTTGAATATTGGCATTAAATGGTTTGCAATGCATCATTTAAAAATACTGATATATAGTCATTTGTAACCTAGGTCAAACTATACTTGAGTGTATATGCATATGCGTAAAATCAGATGGCTTTTGATGAACTGAAATCCATGCATCTATACTTTATGTATATAAATAATAATAATTAAAATCATTTGTAAGTAAGCAAGAATAATTTTTTAAAATAGCTGAGGTAAGTACATCTATTCAGAAGATGCCCTTCATAGATAATTTATCTTCAAATCATTACCTGTAAAAGAATTCCCTTACTTTGAGAAAGTGATCCTTGTTAATTAAACATGTAACTAGTCAAACCAACAGAATGGATAAGGGCACATAGATTAACCTCAAATCCAACATATGTTAGGGAGAATTTTTATATTTCACTGTGGAAAAAGATCAGTGTCTACTCCGAAAACAGTTAGAACAGAGCTCACCCCATTTGAAGGCAAGGAACACATGACTAAACATTGATTCCTAACTATATCTGATGATGTATTGTTAACATTTTATATCATATAATCCTTTAGGTGATGTTCTTAAAAATAGTGGGCCTCAGATTATAATCTGACAAAATCCGGAAGTCCTTGGGGATAGACTAAATGTATTGACTACAAATTGCAAAATCACATATTTTTGCATGAAGACTTGACAAAACTAAGCAAATGGGTAGAATTTTGTTAGCTTGACTTTTTTTTCTACAATTGCATCATAAATCAGTGTTATCACACTAAAACAAACAAATGAATCAATAATTAGTGCCTAATAAGCTGGAAGTGTTATTAAAATATTTATACAGTATTATTTTCAAGATGTGAAACAGTGCTATAAAAATACAGCCAAATTTTCACTTGTTTGCATAATGGAGTTTAATAAAGTGATGTTTCATGATTCCTATGTATTCCACTTCTAAGTGCTTTTCAGAAGTCTTGTCCTAGAACAACAATATTGGAAGGAATCTCTGGAGATGCTTACTTACAATTCAAGTTTGACTACTCTCTTTGACTCTCCTTTTAACTTTTTATCATTAATTGTTCAGAGTGATTGATCCCTTATTTATTTCTAAAGATTAGAACACTGGCCAGACCATGCTAATAGACACTTACTTAATTCCACCACCAGAGCTCCATCCATATTATCATCAGCTGCCACCTGGATACATAAGAGCTTCCTAACTGGTTTCCCTAGTTTCATTATTGCTTTCCATCAATCTCTCTTTACACACTTAAGCCAGATTATTTTCAAAGTGCAAGACTTATCAAACCTTGCACGTGTCATACATGCACACACATTTTGTCTATAATATCTCAATGAATCCCCGAGGCTCTTCTGTAAAAATCTACATTCCTAGCAGAACCTGCACAGTCCCATCTCTTTCACTATACATGAGCCGCTCTCTACCTGACTCCCTCCCTGGATGTCAGCAGCACTGACCGTCTTCCTGGTTCCTAAAAGATCTTGTCTGTTCTTGTCAGGGTATCTGTGAAGATGCTGATCATCCTTCCTAAGATATTCTTTACCTGCTAATTGACTGATTGACTTGATATCATTAACTCCAAAATCTTTGCTAAACTGTTGCTTAAGAAAAACCTCTGTGGTTTACTTGGTTATATCAAATACCATTCTTATATTATCTTATATCTTCAAAAAGTACTTATTCAACTAATACCATTATATTTATTATGTTTCCATTTTTATATTTATATTTTATGTAATTTGTATTTGATTAATATCTATTTTTTCCTCTAGGCTGTAAGTTCCATGAGATCACAAACTGCATCAGCTTTTGTTCATCATTGCCACTCCAATAGATTCTATATAGCAATTCTTCAATAAACAGTTGTTATATGAATCATAATTATAAAAAAATTCATAGTCTGAACTGTTTACATTTTAGTTATATAAATAATTGAAATAAATGAAGTGATAATTCAACTCACGAAGTCAGGAGGAAAAGCACAAAACAAATTTTACTGATTTTATATAGATAATAAAATCTATTCCATATTCTTTTACCTCAAGCACAAGTAAGAAATAAAAATACAATAACTAAATTATTTCCTGATGATCTTAATTTGACTTTAAATGAAATATTTCTTCTTATCCCCACCCTAAACACAATAGGTACCCCAAACATATATGAAACACTGAAGTATTATTAGTTTTTATTGGTCCTGCTGCTGCTGCCACTTAGTCACTAAATCATGTCTGATTCTTTGTGATCCCGTGGACTATAACCCTGTAGGCTCCTCTGTCCGTGAGATATTCCAGGCAAAAATACTGGAGTGGGCTGCCATTTGCTTCTCCAAGGAATCTTCCCAACCCAGGGATAAAACCTGTGTCTCCTGCTTAGCAGGTGGATTCTTCATCATTGAGACAACTGGCGAGACTTTCTTATTGGTCCATATAATTCGAATAATGTATTATAGGAATAAAATGTCCTTATGTTGATTTACATTTTGGAATACACACACATGCACATACATATCACAAACACATATTCACACACTGACAGCACTTCCATTAACCTTATTCGAGAAGAAATTTTACTAAATTTTACTAAATTATTCCAGAATAATCAGGAATGCTGGACACAAGAATGTTAACATTTTTTAACCTTTATTTATAGTTTAGAAAATAATGATTAAAAAAGACTCCCCATCCTTCCACATAGCCCATGGCATTTATATTCCCAGGTTTTCAATTATATCTTACCTTCAGTTTCATAACAACCTTTTTCCTGTGGTCCCTATGTTTGCTATATGGTTTCCCCCTGATTTCTTGAGTTGAATTATCACTTCATTTATTTCACTTATTTCCTGAGCCCAAATATAAACATTTAAGACCAAGATTTTTTTTTCTTTTCGCTTTGTCCCTCCAGGTTCTCCCTCTGCTATTCCTACTGTAGCTTCCTAACTAGGTTTCAGCTTGCATCTTGCTTTGCTTTTTGACCCAAGTGCCCTTTTGCAGAAAGCTGCTTCTTTTGTACAGTTTCCAAATTAATTGACGTGTTATTATTACTGTTGTGAAATGTTCATGCTAATTATTTTACTGCATTAGTTTATTAGGTAATCTGGCCTATGCTATGGGGTAGCTCAGATGGTAAAGAAGCTGCCTGCGATGCAGGAAACTTGGGTTTGGTCCCTGGGTTGGGAAGACCCCCTGGAGAAGGAAATGGCAACCCACTCCAGTATTCTTGCCTGGAGAATTCCATGGACAGAAGATCCTGGTGGGCTATAGTCCATGGGTTCACAAAGACTCGGATACGACCAAGCAACTAACATACAAACATTACTAGTATGGAAATTTTTGACTTTTATGATAAATAAGTGAAAATTTTAAAAAATTACAACCACTCTGTGTGTAGCTGAAAAAAGGTGTATACTTTGTTGAGAATTCATTAAATCATCTTTTTATACCGTTCAAAGTCCTCATATTTAGTTAGTGAATGATTGAGAAAGGCTGATATCTTATACTGTTATGCGCACAGTAATTGTCCTCATATTTCAATCTGTATTTATTTTATACACTGCAATTTATGCTATTTGGTTGGTAGCAGTTTAAACTTTTATTTTGAACCAGAATATTTCAGCAGAATAAAATTTCTCTTTGTCTAAGGTAAACCTCTTTTCCTTTAGTTCTGCTTTATATAACATTAATAGTATCACGATCTATTTTTTGTTCATGCATCTTTGCTACATTAGTGTTGAACAGTTTATACTTGGTCTTTCTTCATCATTCTCTTTCAACCAAATCTACTGTCAAGAGTCTATCTGAGGATGGGAGAGGTGAAGTCATTTCTAATATTTCCTTTACTCACTGATTGTCATTAAAAGAGGGACATCTTATTGGAACGGTTAATGCATGGTGATGTGTGAGTCAGACACGTGCTCTTGCCTCTATGCCTCTGCTAGCCGGCACACAGCAGCGCTCTGTTCTGTTCTGCTCTTAGCCCTGGTAGATTGTGCGATGAAGGCACTGCCGCTGCAGCAGGCCTCTGATCATCCAGCGCGGCCTGCTGGTAGAATCTTTGTAATTCAAGACTTAGGGTTTGGAAGCTATTGTTGCTGCACACCTAGTCACAGTCTGCAACACTCAGTAAGCAGCAGACTTTCTGAACTAGTCCATCCTATTTGAGTCAGTTCACCAGTATCTGGAACATTAGTCAAGGGACTGACAAGGGGTGGGGCCAGCTGGCCATGTGACATTTGCAGGTGAAAGCTTTTTAATGCGGGCAGTCTGTGATGGCCTATTTGCCCATGTGAATGCTTTCCATTTTTGTGTAGCCAGATTTTAACTGATGTGGTAGACAACTTCAGGAGTCAGCACGCTTGTATGTGTCATTCCAAACATCACAGAAAACCGTCCTGCCACGCTAGAGCCTAGAGCTCCAACTACCACATGTGTGTGTATAACGTGCTCAGTCGTGTCTGATTCTTTGCAGCCCCAAGGACTGGAGCCCAGGAAGCTCTTGTCCACGGAATCTTCCAGGCAAGAATACTGGAGTGGGCTGCCATTTCCCCCTTCAGGGGATCTTCTCAACCCAGGGATGGAACCCACACCTCCTGTGTCTCTCACATCGACAGGCAGATTCTTTACCACTGAGTCACCTGGGAAGCCCCTATCATTTCATACACATTAAATTACACAGGTACAGCTTGACCTGGTATTGTAGCTGGAGCTGGTGCAAGGAATAAATTACTATAAGAAATCCACTTATTTCTAGTCAAGATTCACCTTGAACCAGAGTTACATCAATAGTAAAAATTTTTTGATGTTTCTAATGCAAAGTTCCATGTATATCACAAAGCACTATGGAATACTTAATTTTTTAGGGCAAGCCCTACTGAATAGAAAGTGAAAGAAAGAAAGTGAAGTTGCTCAGTCGTGTCCAACTCTTTGCTACCCCATGGACTGTAGCCTACTAGGCTCCACCCTCCATGGGATTCTCCAGGCAAGAGTACTGGAGTGGGTTGCCATTTCCTTCTCCAGGGATCTTCTGGACCCAGGGATTGAACCTGAGTCTCCCGCATTCCAGGCAGACGCTTTAACCTCTGAGCCACAAGTGGTATCCAAATACCAGTATTTTCTTTTTCTATGGTAAAGACTTTATACTTTCCCATACTGCCTCCAAGCTACCTGTGTCCATATGATGATTCTGGCCAACAGGAAGGGAGCAAGAAATTATGGGATAAATTTACAAGTCAGGTGCTATGACTGAAAACAGATAAAAATTTTAACATCAATCTACAAATCAATAGGGATAAAAAGGACTTGCAAACCAATTCAAAATTGAGTAAAAGACTTGTACAGTTACTTCACAATAGACATTCAAGGGACTGTTGAGCATATGACCACATTGTCAATCTCATTACTCCCTGGAAAAATAAAAACTAAAAACACAGTGAAATACTACCATAGAACAAATGGAACGGCTAAAATTAAAAAGATCCACAGCACCAAGTACTGATGAAAATGGAGCATCTGGAACTTTCATACACTGTACTGCAAGTGTAAAACAGTGGAATCGCTTTGGAAAACTTTCTGGCATTTTTCTAATACAGGAAACTATTCTATGCAATCAATGCCTTAGGTAAACCATCTATGGAATAGAAGCAAATTCACATGTTCACAAAACACTTCTGTAAGAATACTCAGAGAAACATCTTTTATTAATAGCTCAAAGCTAGAAACAATTCACTTGCTCAGAAACAAGATAGGTAAAGAAATGTATGTATATTAATGCAATGTACTATATTGCAATCGAAATGAACAAGCAACAATGATAAGTCTTATAAACATGTTAATCTTAAGAAGCACTACACAAAATAATCCATAGACTCATTTATACAAAGTTAAAACCCAGCAAATTCATGCCATATTGTTTATAGAAGTATATATGATTAACTGTAAAGAAAACAACACAGTGACTGTCATTAAAATTAAGATAAAGACTGTCTATAGGAGATAAAGCTTCCCTGGTGGTGCAGAGGTTAAAGTGTCTGCCTGCAATATGGGAGACCTGGGTTTGATCCCAGGGTCGGGAAGATCCCCTGGAGAAGGAAATGGCAACCCACTCCAGTATTCTTGCCTGGAGAATCCCATGGACGGAGGAGCTTTGTGGGCTACAGTCCACAGGTCGCAAAGAGTCGGACACGACTGAGCAACTTCACTTTCACTTTCACAGGAGATAAAGGTGAGACGTAAATTGGAAGAGACTCCTGTAGGGACAAAGTTCCAGTTCTTAATCTAAGTGGTGGTTACATGGGTGTTCATTACGTAACTGTTCTCTAAATATTATGAATATCTTACACACATTTCTATGTTTATGCTACATCTCACAATTAAAAAATGTTAAAAAAATGAGCTTTGGCTATGTGATTTAACAAAACTGGGCAAGTTTCCTTAGCGTCTTACAGTTCTGGCCTTTTAATCTGAAATGGTGATTTTAAAAAAAAATAGCCATTTAATCGAGTGTTCTGATGAGATAATCAGACGACATAGTGAGTGCTTAGATTTGATTTTGTCCTTTCTACAAGATACAAAGTTATTAGCCTTTTACAAGACAGTTTATTCTTTAGAAGATAGTAAGCTACTATTTCAAGGATGCAGGCAGGCAGATTTAAGATTCCTGGGCAAGAAGCAACGAACTTCATTACTCATGACACAGCAAGCAGCAGGAACACCACCATGTTTGCAAGACATCTCCTGGCCCGGGAATCCAATGGGAGTGATGTGACATGGCCCAGAAGGATGCACACAGTGGCTGTACACAGTGACTGGCCTCACAGCTGAGGAACACAGAACTGGGGGAATCCATCGATTTCATAAGTTACAAGCAAGAAAGCCTGCTCTCTGTCCCAGAGGGAAACATTTCTTCACCTTTCAAGGTCACTAGCTGCTAATGCAACCCTGAGAAATTGCCTAGGACCAGCGTGCTGCGATTCACGGGGTTGCAAAGAGTCGGACACGACTGAGCGACTGGACTGAACTGAACTGAACTGAAAGAATGGTCAGGGCCTTACATTCCTGTTACAGTCTGCAAGATGTCTAGGAATGCAAACAGCATGTGGTAGATTACCTCCAAACTTGCAAAGTTTCCTTGCAATAGAGGCACCACCCAAGGGTAATGACATTATAATGAGAAAAACACATACAATACCTAAATTAAAAATAAATGAGTACTTAATAAATGGTGTTAGAGGAACTGAATATCCACATAGGAAAATAATCAAATAAGGACCCCTGCCTTGAATCATATCCCCTCCCCCCTCAAATAAAAATATATCAGAGACATAAATGTGGAAATTGAAAGCTATAATGTTCATCAAAAAACCCCCAAAAATGTTCGCAACCTTTGTTGGGTCATGACCCTGTAGACCTACAAGCCCTGTGTTTGTCCAGCCTCAAGACCAAAGAAAGAGCCCTGAGACAAAAACAGAGCCATCAATGGCTTATTGGATAGGAGATCTTACAGAAAGGGTCCTGAGTGACCCCACTGTGTGCGGCAGGCAGAAGGCAGGACAAGGCAGCAGTCACTGCTACTCAGGAGAGAAGGAGGCTACCACTGATAGAGAGAACTGACCTCGAGGGGGCTCATCAGTCATCAGAGACTAATCAAGTCCTACTATTAAGAGGACTGGATAGTCCTGTGAGTTATGTAGGAACTTGTTGAGCATGGGATGTACAGAGAACAAGAGAACAGCCATCTTGAATGGCCTGACCATGTACCTTGGTGTAGTCAAATTTTTAACACTTTAACACAATACATAAAGCTCTAATTATTTTTGTAATAGGAAGATTTAATTTTATCAAAAATTTAAAAGTTCGCTCATCAAATATTCCATTAAGTAATGAAGAGCAAGCCACAGATTGGGAGAATCAAATGAAATACACATCTCTGACAAAGGTGACACTTGTGGTAAAGACCCTGCCTGCCAATGCAGAAGACATAGACGGCCCAGGTTCAGTCCCTGGGTTGGGAAGGTCCCCTGGGAATAGGGCATGGCAACCCACTCCACTATTCTTGTCTGGAGAATCCCATGGACAGAGCTTGGCAGGCTACAGTCCATGGGGTCGCAAGGAAGACATGACTGAAGTGACTTAGCACACACTCACACACGTCTGGCAAAAGACTCACACAGAATATACGAAGAACTCTTAAAACTCAAAAACACAGTCCAGAAGGGTGCTGCATGAAGATCTTGTCTCCAGATGTGGAAGACAGAGTTCTAAGACAATCCCAACAGTGCCATTCCCTAGTGTACACACTGTGTAACACCTGGGACTGGGGCTACAATGGACTTCAGGCTCTTGTTGGTTATATTATATTACATAGCTGACTTTAAGAAAGGGAGGCCATTCTGGGTGAGACCTGACCTAATTAAGTGAGCTGATCAAAGGAGCAGAGATGTCCCTGGATAAAGAGTTTTGAAGCACGAGAGGGATTCAAAAGGAGAAAGAATCTCCATTGTTGGCTTTGAAAATGGAGTATGCAACATGGAAATTAATGTGGGTAGTTGCATCGAAGATGAGAGACAGTCAGCAAAGAAATAAGGATTATAACTATGTAACCTCAAGGATTAAATGAATTTTTAACAACAGCCTAAATTCAGATGAGAACACAGCCAGTGACATCTTTCGTGCCACCTTGTGAGAGCCTTAGCATAAGACTCAGCCATTCAGTACCTGGACCTCTGACTTGCAGAATCATGAGCTAAGAAATCTTCGTTATTTTATACAGTGAAGTTTGTACATCTCAATAAAATATTGTAAAATAAAAAGACATTCTATTTTGTTGAAGTATAGTTAATTTTCAATGCTGTGTTAGTTTCAAGGGTATATATTTTTTTAATTCTTCTTCATTATAGTTTATTACAAATAAGTATAAAACACTTGCAGTCCCTGTTCTATAAAGTAGGTTCTTGTTGTTTACCTATTTTATATAAAAATAGTACAGATATGTTAACTCCAAATTTAAAGATAAATTAGATCTTTTCCTGCCATCTCCTTTGGTAACTAACTGTAAATTTTTTTTTGTCTGTGAGTCTAATTCTGTTCTGTAAATATGTTCATCTGTATAATTTTTTTAATTCCACATATAAGTGGTATCATATGATATTTTTGTTTCTCTGTCCAATGTTCTTCATTAATATGATAATCTCTAAATCCACCCATGCTGATGCAAATGACATTGTTTCATCCTGTATCATGGCTGAATAATATTCCTATACATACATATATATGTACACCACATGTTCTGTATCCATTTATATGTCAGTGCTGCTATGAACACCAGGGTGCATGTAGGTTTTGAAATTAGAGTTTTCTCCAGATATATATGCCCAGGTGTGGGATTGCAGTATCATATTTTTCCAGGTTTTTTTATGGAACTTTCATACTATTCTCCACAGTGGCTGCACCAATTTACATTCCCACCAACAATGTAAAAATTTCAAAATTAAGAAAACAATCCCATTTACATTGCATCAAAAAGAACAAGGTATCTAGGAATAAATCTATCTAAGGAGGCAAAAGACCTGTATTCTGAAAACTATAAGATGCTGATGAAAGAAATTGAAGATGACACAGATGGAAAGATAGACCAAGTTACTGGGTTGGAAGGATCAATATTGTTAAAATGATCATACTACCCAAGGCAAACTACAGATTGAGTCCAGTCCCTGTCGAATTACTAAAGTTATCTTCCATAGAACTAAAACAAAATTTTTTTAAATTTGTATAGAAATGCAAGACTCCGAATAGTCAAAACAATCTTGAGAAAGATAAATGGAGCTGGAGGAATCAGGCTCCCTGACTTTAGACTATACAACAAAGCTTCAGTAATCAAAACAATATGGTATTGGCGTAAGAACAGAAATACAGATCAGTGGAAGAGGACAGAAACCCAGAAATAAACCGATGCACTTACAGTTAATCTACAACAATGGAGGAAAGAATAGACAATGGAGAGGAGAGTGTATTCAATAAGTGGTACTGGGAAAACCAGATAGCTACATGTCAGAGACAAAGCATCTGCCTGCAATGCAGGAGACCCGGGTTTGATCCCTGAGTTGAGAAGATCCCCTGGAGAAGGAAATGGCAACCCACTCCAGTATTCTTGCCTGGAGAATCCCATGGACAGAGGAGCCTGGCGGGCTACAGTCCACGGGGTCACAAAGAGTCGGACACAACTGAACGACTTCACATACACTTCACACAACACCATATACAAAACTGAATTAAAATAGATTAAAGGTCTAAATGTAAGACCAAATACTATAAAACTTTTAGAGGAAAACATAGGCAGAAACTCTTTGATATAAATCACAGTAAATTTTTTTTTTTTTTTGGATCAGTCTCCTAGAGTAATGGGAATAAAAGCAAAAATAAACAACTGGGATCTAATTAAACTCAAAAGGTTTTGCACAGCAAAGGAAACCATAAAGAAAATGAAAAGACATTGTTAAATGTCTTTCAACCCACAGAACGGAAGAAAATATTTGCAAATGATGTTACTGACAAGAGATTAATTTCCAAAAAATATAAGCCGCTCATAAACTAAATATCAAAGGGGAAAAAAAAAAAACCCAACCAAAAAATGGGCCGAAGACCTAAATAGACATTTCACCATAGAAGACATACAGATGGCCAACAGGCATGTGAATGGATGTTCAATATTTTGTTAATTATTAGAGGAATGTAAATCAAAACAATGAGATAACACTTCACATCCATCAAAATGACCATCATTATAAAGTCTGCAAATAATAAATGCTGGAGAAAACTTTCTTATATGAGTTTGGGAAGTATCCGTGATGCAGAGTAATAATAAGATCATGAGGCAAAAATATGACTTTGGTATAAACTGGTGAAACTGAGTCACCTACAGAAGATGCAAACCCTTCCAGTTATGTTTGCGGCTGCTTCACCAGTCGGTGTTACACTGCAGACCTTACAGTCATACATTCAAGTTGCCTGATCCATACCTTTGCCTCTTTGTTTGATTGAAAGGAAATCCCAGAAATGGGGAATCAGGCGCAGGAATATAGGGATGCTTATTCTTCTGATGAATATTCAGGGGTACAGTACATCTAGGCATCCTGTCTTGGTTGTCTCCTGCCCTTGCTGCTCACCAGAGGCTGCCCACCAGAGTAGAGTGTGGAGCAGGGAGTCTACATTGTTAGCACATAAAAGGCCCCACAAAGCTCCCTCCCTCTTCTTATTCCTTCCCAGCCTTTCCCTCCTGTGGCAGATGACATAGCCGCTTTCTCCCACATCACACCTTCCTCACGGACAGCTGCACTTTTCCACAAACATGCTTTTATTCACAGTGTTTTGTTTTGTTTTGCTCTTCCTCTGGCCCCAGGAACAACATGTGGAAATGCATGGATTTGTTTGCAACACATGATGACATCTCAGATATTTTGTCATGTCAGCTAAGGTTTTAAGTGAGCTGGCTTTGACAGGTGAGCTTCCCCAGGTTGAGGGTGGGAATTTCATGAACACCCTCTGGCTTTGCTCACTTTCTTTTGAAACACCAGTTTGTTGTAGCTCAAGCAGTACTTTAAAGGGGTCTAAATCTCTTACAGCTGTGAAACACTCGCATCATGCACGGGGTCTGCAGAGCTCCCTAGAGGATGGTGCAGCTATAGATGGCCAGCTGTAGGAGCAAACATAAATCTCTTTGGAGACTTATATGCTGTCGTATCTTGCTAGGGCTTAGAAAGACTGAGCGATTTTAATCATTTATCTCCATTTATCAAAATGCTCTAGCTCAGCAAACTCCAAACCATTTTCAGCTGTGAGCCTGCCTTGCCATAGCAGATACTTACCATAGAGTATGTTGATGACTTTGTGATAAACATATGCATGCATAAAAAATTGTTTTGGCCACAGGAAAGATGTTATTAATTAATGCCCAATAAACAAATAATCAAAGTCTACTTTGTAGTTGACATTTTATAATATATATGCATGCTAAGTCACTTCAGTCGTGTCTGACTCTTTGTGACCCCATGGACTGTAGCCCACCAGGCTCTTCTGCTCATGGGATTCTCCAGGCAAGAGTACTGGAGTGGGTTGCCATTTCCTACTCCAGGGAAACTTCCTGACCCAGGGATGGAACCTGTGTCTCCTGAGTTGGTAGGCGGATTCTGAACCACTAGCAGCACCTGGGAAACCCCTTAACAGTATATATGAATTTATTATATACAAATGCACATATATAATCCTGTATATCTTATGAATTACTTGGCCAAGATATCACCAGCATTTGCACTGTCAGCTTTATTTTTGGCCATTCATAAGACTGAAAATTTGTACCATGGAAGCGTGTGTTCCATGATGACTTCCTCCTTTTTTAAACTATAACTAAATATAGAAAGGAAAACATATTCCCAAATTTTTTAAATAAAATTTAAGATATAAGTAAATGATGTTCTATTATTTCTCTTAATAATTATGGGAACTAATGAAAATGGGTATTTAATTTAAAAACTGAAACATAAAGATAGATATCTTTCAGATGTGGTTGGGAGTTGTTTTGGGGGGCCTTGGATAGCAAGAAGATGAAACCAGTCAATCTTGAGGGAAAACAACCCTGAATACTCATTGGAAGCACTGATGCTGAAGCTGAAACTCAAGTATTTTTGTCATCTGATAGGAACACCCAGCTCATTGGAAAAGTCCCTGATGTTGCGAAAGATTGAGGGCAGAAGGAGAAGAAGGTGTCAGAGGATGAAACGGCAGGATGACATCACTGATGCAATGGACATGAACTTGAGCAAACTTCAGGAGATGGTGAAGTTTGGTAGGCCTGGTGTGCTGCAGTCCGTGGGGTCACAAAGAGTCAGACATGACTGGGTAGCTGAACAGCAACAATGTGTTTATTTAATGCTATAATTAAAGTAACAAAATTTCTACCCAACCAAAAGCACATTCTATTCAGGGACAGACTGGGAGGAGGAACAGGAAGCATCTTCCTCTGATGTAATCCCCACTTTGAACTTGGGAGGAAGGTGCCTGTTGAGGAGTCTGCCTGGCTTCCCAGGTTGGGGGACCTGCACAGACACCCTATCAACCAGACCCAAGGCATCTCCTCCTTTCCAGTGTAGCTGAGTCTGAGATTTAGAGAGACTGCCATTAGCATGACTCATTTGTTCAATATCTTGATCTTATGGAAGAGCCACTCATGCCTTTGTATAAGACAAGTATAAAAGTGGTGGTCTGGTGGGTATCATTCACAGCTTTAACCAAGGATCATTCTTGTTAAAAGTAGCAAAACTGTAAAACTTGATGGGAACAGGGGGTACGTTGCATTGTGTTCAATGAGCAAGCTCAACATTTTATGTATTTGAAAGTGGATTAAAAACAGGAAAGGACAGAATACGAACATTTTCTTATTTTTAAATTTTGTAATGGAAGTTAAAAGGTAGAAAATGACTTTTCAAAAACAAAAACATTTATGACTCATGAGGAATAGGTCCACCGCATGAACTGGACATGGAGAGATAAGAAAAGTTAGGAACAGATGTGCCTGTGAGGGTATGTGGCTCTCTCTTTACTAATCCCCACGATAAAGGAGATTAATAGAGTGCTTGTGGCTAGGTCACAGGAAGGCCATCAGATGATCAGAAAGCTGCCGGTGAGTGCTTCCACTGCCAAGTCACCCAAATCTGGATGGTGTTCTACAGATTATCTTAGAAGAGTTTGATTCCGTTAATAGCATAACTCAGGGTGAGTTACTTCCACGGCACCTTGGAGTAAAACCAGAGTTAAGTATTTTTAGAGTTAAATAGTTGAGACCACACAAGTATCTGGTTCTAACTAAATTTTCTAATATTATGTTTAAATAGGATATATTTCCCAATTCAATTATTAAAAATTTTGGCAAAATTAATTAACATTGTTATTTATATGCCTGTACAAATAGTTTCATTCTTTTCAAGAAATAAGACTACTTGAAGATCTGTTTTTTATACTTCTAATAGAATACTTTATATAGAGAAAATTGAATGATTCTGTGCAAAGGATAAATCAAAGTAGAATGCCTAAAATTATAGGTAATCTTCCCTGCAGATCTGTCTGGGTAGAAGTTTATGATAGGAAATAAATATACTCATTACTCTGAGTTTTTATAACCCAAACAAATCTATCACCATTTGTGACAGGGCAGATAGAACATGCACTCTGGAGTCAAAATGTGGAACTGATGCTCAGGTTTACCCATAACTATCTGTGTGAACTAGCACGATTTATGCAAAATCTCTGTGCCTCAATTTTCTCATTTGTAAAATGAGATTAATAATACTTATTATGATGTGATGTGAATATTGTGATGATTGATGGTATTGTATTTAAAATAATTATGATAGCTGTCAATAAAAATAATAGTCTAAAACAACACTACTATGTTCATTTTGGAAGAACACATGTCAATTTATATATAACAAACCAAAAATCATTCATTTATTAACTCGTGTATTTAACATACATTGTTGACTATCCCTAGGCTTGGGGATACTTAATAAATAAATAGAATAAAACATTGACCTTGACTTCAAAGTTCTTGGTAAAGCATGTAGAATTTTATAAACTTTCAAAAATTTGTGAAAGGGTTTTCTTCCCATGAAAATGTTCCTTTTCTTCTTTTCCTCTTTTTTTCAGTTTTTACATTTTTTTTCACCAGTGTAGGTGCAAACAAAGGGGATAAAACATTGCGTTACTTTGGCCAAGGATGGAACTTTAAGAAAGCTTTTGTTAATCAAACATAAGCAAAATCTGAACATATTATTATTTAGAAATAAAATGAGAAATATATAAAGCTTACCTCACTCTAAATTCTCTGTATTGAAGTAGGGGGAACATAGATTAATTAATATAAAAGTGAGAAAGCATCTACTAAGTTGATAAAGATTAAAAAAACAGATATGATAAATATCCAGTTTTGTGGAGGGTGTGACAGCACATATACAATCCTATTTAATAACTCCTGTGAAATGTAAGTTTGAGATCCACTATGGTTTACCAAAAGAAAGAAATCATTAAATTACTCTGCCTTTTGACAGAGCACATCCCTATATAAAAAGAAGGTAGATGAAAAACTTACACATTTTTTCTATGAATTTTTCTGTTCATTTTATTAGTGTCTAATTTTAGTACTATTGATGACCAGCAAGTAGTATAGTCATAGTATAGTATAGTTTAGTATAGTATAGTATAGTTTAAGGAGTTAAGACCATAAAGTCAGCTGTAACAAATAAATATGTGAGAAAAAAACTCTCCAAAGCAAAACATCTAATTGTCCCTCCTTCTTTCTATGACCAATCTCTCTCCTATAACTAGAGTCTCCCTAAACTCTGTAATAATCATACATAGATAATCAAAAATTAAGTCTCCTTTTTAGCATGGGAAATCAACCTTGAATATTCACTGGAAGGACTGATGCTGCAGCTGAAGCTCCAACACTTTGGTCACTTGGTGCAAAGGGCCAACTCATTGGAAAAGACCCTGATGCTGGGAAAGATTGGGGGCAAGAGGAGAAGGGTGGATAACAAAGGATGAGATGGTTGTATGGCATCACTAATTCAATGAACGTGAGTTTGAGCAAACTCTTGGAGATAGTGAAGGACAGGGAAGCCTGGTGTCTGCAGACTGTGGGGTTGCAAAGAGTCGGACTTGACTTAGTGACTGAACAATGTAACATTCCAGATACTGTCTTGTCTCTCCTCTGTCCTCAAACAAAATTCATCTATTAGGTGTCTCTACTCGCTCTCTATTTTCTCAGTTCTTAGTCACTTCTTAACAATACCAATCAGACTTTTACCCTTGCCACTTCTGAAGTGCTATTCAATAGTCATCAGTGGCAGTTGTGGCAATAAATTTAATACACATGTTCAGTTACAGTTTTTTCCACTTCTCTAGCCTTTATTACTCCGACTTGGAATGTATTTTTCATTGAGCTTTTCCTCCTCTCCTCCATCTTCTTTGCTGATTTCCTACTCAATCATTAAATGTTGGAAGTCCTCAAAACTCAGTACAAGATTCTCTTTCAGTTCAGTTCAGTTGCTCAGTCGTGTCCAACTCCTTGCAACCCCATGGACTGCAGTATGCAAGGCTTCACTGCCCATCAAGAACTCCCAGAGCTTACTCAAACTCAAGTCCACTGAGTCAGTGATGCCATCCAACCATCTCATCCTCTGTCATCCCCTTTTCCTCCCATCATCAATCTTTCCCAGCATCAGGGTCTTTTCAGATGCGTCAGTTCTTTGCATCAGGTGGCCAAAGTATTGGAGTTTCAGCTTCAGCATCAGTCCTTCTAATGAATATTCAGGACTGATTTCCTTTAGGATGGACTGGTAGGATCTCCTTGCAGTCCAATGGACTCTCAAGAGTCTTCTCCAACACCACAGCTCAAAAGCATTAATTCTTCAGCACTCAGCTTTCTTTATAGTCCAGCTCTCACATCCCTACATGACTACTGGAAAAACCAAAGCTTTGACTAGTTGGACCTTTGTTGGCAAAGTAATGTCTCTGCTTTTCAATTTGCTGTCTAGGTTGGTCATAACTTTTCTTCCAAAGAGTAAGCGTCTTTTACGTGGCTCCAGTCACTATCTGCCATGATTTTGAGCTCCCCAAGAACAAAATCAGCCACTATTTCCACTGTTTCCCCATCTATTTGCCATGAAGTGATGGGACCAGATGCTATGATCTTAGTTTTCTGAATGTTGAGATTCTCTTCAGTGACTCCTTTTATTTGGTCCTTGGGAAATTTCATCAACTCCCATAGTTCCAGTTACTTTCTACACATGGAACATCCCACACAAATATATTTCCAGTTCAGTTCTCTCCCCTGGGCACTAGACTCTTCCATAAGATTGCTTAAAGATAGATATTGTCCTGGATTCCATTTCTGAGTCATTGGTTTAGTAGACATTTAATTCCATAAACCAAAATCCTAGTCCTCATCCTTAATAACTTTCTCTTCGTTACCTCTGATGTCCAAACTTACATCTTTCTTTTCTACCTATTTGCTTTCTAAAGGTGTATCAATTATATTCACTGTAAATTGGTGTTCACATATTCCATAATAATGCTCACTACAATTTTTTGAGCATCTCGCATTCCAGCTCTCTTTCAGCTTCTCAAAAGGCTTTGTTTCTTTTTGGCTATAGGGCTTTGCACATGCTAGAATAATACTTGTCCCACTCCACCCCAACCATCAGCCAATTTATCTACTTAACTCCTGAACACCCTTTGCTATTTGTTCTTGCAGAAATGTTACTCTCCTTTAGAGCACTTATTTTTTCATAATAACATATTCATTACTGGGAATATTTGATTAATACCTCTCTTTGTGAACAAGAAATTACAAAACTTCTTGAGATGAGGAGCAATATCTGTTTCTTCTCAATATTTGTTGCCCACAACCTGGGCAGTTAACTCACAAATACTAGTTTAATATGGATTTAACTTGATACGTTACATACTATATCTTTTTCCTGTGATGATCACTTTTGTAACTAAAAATGAATACAGAAGAAAAGCGGTATTAACCGGGAAAGATTTAAACAAAGAAGAACATAAAGCTTTCGACTTAAGAAGAACCTTTCGTAAAATAGTTACAGCTTCAAATTTATCATCTACAAAACATAAGTAAACTCTACCTATATAACAAGAATATTGAAAATGCTAAATGAAATAATGTGTACAGTGTTGGGGGCTTTACATAAAAATGCTCATTAGATACCAGTTCCTTTTCAGCTTTGAGAAGTTGAAAGGCAACATTGTTTTTGCAGAAGGAAATAATGCTAAAAGGATGTATTAGTTACTTAAGGGTAGGGTAGAGAACAACTTTAGTGAGGTGATAAATGGAGTGAAGAATTAATTGTGAAGTCCTCTGAGATGAATGCTAAAACTGGTTATGAATTTCCCAAAAATATGAAAATGATATTGTTGAGACTAAGAGAACACATGTTCCAAATTTTCAGCTACAAAATGCCTCACTGAAAGAAATATACGTAAAGTGGTATAAATTAGTCAAGAGTAGTCTGGTGAATTTCAATTAGATTGTATATGTGGAAAAGTTTCACACCATGTGTAAAGGATGATGGGCTAGAACATTCAGCTAAGAACAAACAAAGACTTCAAACTTTTAAGGTCTTCTTTAAGTATAGAACAGTCTTTTGGACTCTGTGGGAGAGGGAGAGGGTGGGATGATTTGGGAGAATGGCATTGAAACATGTATAATATCATATGTGAAATGAATCACCAGTCCAATTTCGATGCATGATACAGGATGCTCGGGGCTGGTGCACTGGAATGACCCAGAGGGATGGGATGGGAAGGGAGGTGAGAGGGGGGTTCAGGATGGGGAACACGTGTACACCCATGGCGGATTCATGTTGATGTATGGCAAAACCAATTGTAAAGTAAAAAAAAATAAAATAAATAAATAAAACTTTTACTGAGAATATCGGTGCAACACACAGACTTAAAAACAACCAAATGACAGCAAGTTAATGATGCTCACAACAAAACAAAAAACATCCTGCTTTTACATGAAACAGTTTTTATCTGTACCTGAAAGACTTCATACAGTACTGCCTTGGCAAAACTGAGCTTCACTTAGGAAAATACTTAGAATGTAAATCAGTTTAACTTTTCATGAAGCAAACTTAAATATATATGAAATGCCTTTAAAAAAATGAAACACTTTGATTTCTTAGTTTATCCTAGCACCGAAATAGGGATGTATGTCCCAGGATATCACTCTAAATCTTATTGAATTGTTTAAAATATTGAAAATTAGAGGAAATACAGTTTTCCATGTATTTCCTTTGTAAAATTTTATATATAAATTTAAGATACATCATTACTACAAAAAGTGATGAACTTCTTTTAAAACCTGTTTTTAATATGTTAACATGATATATTATTAAATATTGTTCATATTTTTAAAGTAGCTACCATAATACCTAGCTATGGGCATGTCTCAATTCTTTACTGATTCATTTTCTTTTCCATTCAATCACCATTCATTCAAAGAGTACTTACTGTGTACCCACAAAAACTATTGCCTAATGACTATTACATTTAAGCAAAGTATATAACAGAATATACTTCTCTGGAAACCACAGTTCTGTTCACCATATACAGTGTTCCAACAGCCTTACTTAAATTGTAAGATTCTCTTTCTCTGATACCTTTTTTCCTACGCTTCATGCTGACCTACTGGTCAGTGTCTCCTTCTGGTAAAGGTCCAATGTATGTCATTGGTTATCAGTTTTCCTAAAAACACTCTTAAGACACTCAGTCTTCTTGATTTAATTTTACTGTAATAACAGTAAATTCAATTATACTGTAATAACAGTATAATCATTTATTAACTGTCTTCTTTATTAACAAATGAGAGTACTAGCTACTATGTATCAATTAAAATAGTTTGGTCTTCAAAAGCAATGTTATTCCTTAGGATGTGGCATTAGGGAGAACTTTTTTCTTTAGATATCTAAAGTTCTACTAACAGGAGAATATTTTAAGACTAAGGAGAAACTGTTTTATGTGGTAGAGAAATTCTTATGGTTTCCACAGGCCTGTGACAATGGCAGGGAATTTGGAATCACTAGCAGGTATTTCTTTCCCCTTCTCTAAGCATGCCCAGGTTGATCAGTGTCTGTGCTGGTGGGGAACTGTTGAGAGCATACCTTCTTCCTCACTTCTGTGTCCTCTTCATCCTTCTCTTTTTCCCAACAGTATTTTTAAAGGCTCCTAGTTGCCTCTTCTGAGATTTCTGTCTATGTTTGTTGAAAAAATTCCCTCTTTTTTGGGCTCCAAAATCACTGCAGACGGTGACTGCGCCATGAAATTAAAAGACCCTTACTCCTTGGAAGAGAAGTTATGACCAATCTAGATAGTATATTCAAAAGCAGAGACATTACTTTGCTGACTAAGGTCCGTCTAGTCAAGGCTTTGGTTTTTCCAGTAGTCATGTATGGATGTGAGAGTTGGACTGTGAAGAAGGCTGAGCGCCAAAAAATTGATGCGTTTGAACTGTGATGTTGGAGAAGACTCTTGAGAGTCCCTTGGACTGCAAGGAGATCCAACCAGTCCATTCCGAAGGAGATTAGCCCTGGGATTTCTTTGGAAGGAATGATGCTGAAGCTGAAACTCCAGTACTTTTGGCCACCTCATGTGAAGAGTTGACTCATTGGAAAAGACTCTGATGCTGGGAGGGATTGAGGGCAGGAGGAGAAGGGGACGACAGAGGATGAGATGGCTGGATGGCATCACGGACTCGATGGACGTGAGTCTGAGTGAACTCCGGGAGATGGTGATGGACAGCGAGGCCTGGCATGCTGTGATTCATGGGGTCACAAAGAGTTGGACACAACTGAGCAACTAAACTGAACTGAACTGAACTGAGTCTGTAATGGAATAAAATGAAGAGTTTAGCATCAGCTGGATATAAAAGGCAAAGGAAGACAAAAAATTCAAAATATGGTAGGACAAATAACAAATATCTCTATATACACACATATACACATCTCTTTTCTGCAAAACGTGTTAGTATATCTTACACTGAAGAGAGTAAAAGTGACATTATTATTATTATTGCAATTACTATTTTAAATTATAAAGAACCATTTTAATGAAAGTGATAGTAACTGAGACAAAATTTTATTATTAAAAAGTACACAGACAATAGGTGATAATTTAATATTGAGGTGTCCACCTTACCTAGTGCTTGATATTTCTCTCAGTATTTGCCTGGCTAGCCACCTTTGCGTAAAAGACATGGAAATAGAACAGCAGCAGAAGAGCTGAGGAAAACATGATTTAAATGAGAGAAGCACCATAGGAACCATTAGGAATAGCAGGAAGAAAAGAAAGGAATTGAATCTAGGTGGATTTTTTAAAGACACGGATATGTAAGGCATGACACATAATACATTCTACTAAATTAGAAGTGGGTTAAAAAAGCATTGAGACAGAGTTAAGGAACAGGGGATATAGAGAAGTAATAAAGGGGTAAAGAAATTCAAATTCAACATCCTCAGTCTCTAATGCATCATGATACTCTTAATATACAAAGAAAAATATAGCAGTATCCTGGCCCTCAAAAGGAGCTTACAATTTTATTGGGAGATAATTCCCTTTGATGAATGGTCTATATAGTAGACATATTAATATAATCAAGTAACTGAAGAATAATGCAAATTGGAACATAATGAGGAACCAGACATCTTAACAAGAAATGCTGACAGGCACTAACATTTCCCAGTCAATAGTTTTGAAATAGAGCCCAGGAACAGTTTCAACAGACACCCAAGTTGATGTTGATGTAGCTTGTCCATACACCAGAATTTGAGAAACAAAAAATGTTAAAGCTGCTACAAATGATCAAAAGACAAGAGAACTAGGTTATTTACATTGACAACTTTGGAGAAGACTCTATGGCAAAAGTAAAGCTGTATGGTTGAAGAATCTATTTTTCAAGGTCAGAAATTTTCATCTTCATGTGTTTTTAAGATTTTTTAATTATATCTATGATCATCTTTGAAAAATACCTAATCTTTAAAATGTTGATTTTCAGGAATATCTGCACTATTAAATGCAAATAGTGTTTATAAACATACTATGGAAATTCCTTATTTTATCTTTTATTTTTATTTTTCTAAGTAAAACATCATAGTAAGTTAATGACAGAAGCTAAGGAAGCACTTTTGCTGAAAAGTTCTGAAACAGAGCCTCATTCTTCTGGCAAGCTGTGGTCTTGCCTGGAAGTGAATCTCCACTGTTAAGATCTTATTATATTCCTGCATTTCTATGATCTTTCTTTATGTTTTCATATGTGATTTGACTGTACAAATAAACCTTGAGTAATAATTGAAAATATCTGAATACTATGGGGATAACAGTACAGCATCTGGTGTTGGACACTTAGATTGTGTTCCCTAAAAGCTGTTGAATGGTAAGTGGCATCTAACACCATGAATCTGATTGAGCTTTTTGGGAAGATAAAGCTGAAAAAATAATGTGATAGCAATGGGTAAAGAATGTAGCCGAAATGCCTGAGGGACAAAGCCAAGGAAACCACCCTCTACCTCAGCAACATTAATGATTATAACCTCAATGAGAAAACAGTTTAAAACATTTTTTGAGTCTGAGAGTTTGGTAAAAGAGGATTTTGATGAAAAGTTACATCCATACTGCATGACCCAGACTGCTGCTGCAATTATGGGGGGGAGAGAGAGAGCTGGTCACACAGGATCTACAGCCTTTGTATTTCCAGTGCCAAGGGGTGTTTATTCGCTGTTTGAGTAAACATTGACTTCTGATTAACTAAGATAATAATAAAGTAGGTTGAAGCCCACAAGATTTCATATATTTTGGGAGTGGGGTGTATATGGGAAATCCCCATTCCTCCTGCTAAATTTTGTCATGAATCCCAAACTGCTGTTAAAAATAGAAAGTTTTTAAAAATGAGAAATCTTTTCTAAGCTTCTAATTAGAAAATTCAATAAACTGTAGACATGCTGTCCAAGATGAGTAAATATGAATGTAGCATGGATTTCAAGAGATGAACAATGCTTAACAAATGCACACTGAAAGCCTAACATGAAAGAGATCATATCTAATTGTGTGCCCTGAGGACTAAGGCTAGATGTTGATCAATACCCTCACCACTACTCTACTTCTCCAGCCTTTTCCACCTTAAAGTGCTAAAATGTGTGTGAGTGAACTCTACACTGATACAATGTGTGTACTACACATATTTTACATGGTATTCCAACAGACTGAATTGGTACTGTACTCAGACATTTTTAAATGCTATCATAAGAAATGATGACAAATAGATTAAAATCATTAATCATTGATAGATTATTAATTATACTTAAATACCTAGAAACTTTAATGAAGATTTGAATGTTCTTTTATTATAACAGAAAGATTTTATAGCTATTTTAATCTTTTAGTTAGAGGAAGTTTATTAAAAATGCTTAAAAATTCCACTAGTGATTATTGACCCCATTTATCTATGAGGAATTTTGTGCAGCAGAGATTCTGTATACCTCTTATATCTGAACTACTTCAGATATGCAAGGGGTAATTATGAACAACTTCATATTTGGAAGATTGACACCAGATCTACTAACTCAGCACCTCGTGTCTGAAACCGGTATCTACTTTATAAGAAACTGATTAGTTTGGTCTTTGGGTCCAAGAGCATGAGAATCGATAATGTAATATATGAGTGGGTATATGTAGAGGATGCAAGAGTGATGGTGTGATCTTGCCCATCAGAGTCTTTTGAATATTTTTGTGTCTTGACAAAACTAGATATAATAATTACTCTTAATAAAAAGAGTTAGCATTTCTTTGGTATCAATGTAATCATGATATAACCATTTTTAAATGGTTCTAGATTTCTCCTGGGGCTTCCCAGGTGGCTCAGTGGTAAAGAATCTGCCTGCCAATGCAGAAGACACAAGAGACGGGGATTTGATCCCTGGGTCAGGAAGATCCCCTGGAGGAGGAAATGGCTACCCACTCCAGTATTCTTGCCTGGAGAATCCCAAGGACAGAGGAGTCTGGCGGGCTACAGTTCATGGGTTGCAAAGAGTTGGACATGACCAAGCGCCTAACAACAACAAGATTTCTTCTATGAACTACTGGCCTAAAGGAATTTCAAAACCTAATCTCAGAATGCACCACCGTGTACCAATTTCTGTGAGGTTTGAGACACTCTTAATTAGGCTTATACATGTTAATGTCTTTTGTCTTCACAAATTTTCAATATTTTTAAATGCCAATTTTCCAAACACCATGGCAATCCAGTCTATTATGTTTAAGTTAATATCAAATGCTTTAAAATCTTCTAAATATTTCAACATTATTTTCCTTCTCTAAAATAAAATAATGTGTTTTTTTGAAGTCTGTAACTATAAAGAGATAGGCTATAACATTTCAGTCAGAGACAAAAACAAGAATGTTTAATAAGAATTTAAGGAAAAGAAGATATTTTGCTGGGTGTGTAACAGATCCTTAAGAGTTTGGATGGAAGTCCATCTTCTATGAAGAGCAGCTCCTTGTACAAAACTTTTGAGTAATGAGAAAGGACTAATTGAGTTAAACAAGGCAGAAAAAGAAGCATATGCAACATGGACCATCAGGTATGTTCAGGAAGACAACTGGAAGTCCGAGCCATGTTGTGAGAGCGATGGCTCAGAGGGGTGATCAGTTAATGCTAAAGACATCTTCACAGGTGACAAGACTAGTCAGAGGTGGGGTGACGTTATTTTGGAGAAGAGCACTTCTTGGCATAAAGTAATCATGAAAATAATATCTGCTGAGTGAAAGGCAAATGAAAGCTGAAGCCTTACTTAATTTCTGGGTACAGGGCAGCTGGCTTCCCCTGACACACTGATAAGGGCAATGTAGATTGCAAACTCTCTTCATTATTCTCAGGGTAGTTTTAGGCATGAGAAAAGGAAGCTATTCAGTTCAGTTCAGTTCAGTGGCTCAGTCGTGTCCGACTCTTTGCGACCCCATGACTCGCAGCATGCCAGGCCTCCCTGTCCATCACCAACTCCCGGAGTTCACTCAGACTCACGTCCATCAAGTCAGTGATGCCATCCAGCCATCTCATCCTCTGTCATCCCCTTCCCCTCCTGCCCCCAATCCCTCCCAGCATCAGAGTCTTTTCCAATGAGTCAGCTCTTCGCATGAGGTGGCCAAAGTACTGGAGTTTTAGCTTTAGTATCATTCCTTCCAAAGAAATCCAAGGGTTGATCTCCTTCAGAATGGACTGCCTGGATCTCCTTGCAGTCCAAGGGACTCTCAAGAGTCTTCTCCATCACTATAGTTCAAAAGCATCAATTCTTCGGTGCTCAGCCTTCTTCACAGTCCAACTCTCACATCCATACATGACCACAGGAAAAACCATAGCCTTGACTAGACGGACCTTAGTCAGCAAAGTAATGTCTCTGCTTTTGAATATGCTATCTAGGTTGGTCATCACTTTTCTTCCAAGGAGTAAGCGTCTTTTAATTTCATGGCTGCAGTCACCATCTGCAGTGATTTTGGAGTCCCAAAAAATAAAGTCTGACACTGTTTCCACTGTTTCCCCATCTATTTCCCATGAAGTGATGGGACCGGATACCATGATCTTCATTTTCTGAATGTTGAGCTTCAAGCCAAGTTTTTTACTCTCCACTTTCACTTTCAAAGGAAGCTATAAATCTATGCAAAGGAGGATGCCAAGATTTAGCAGAAAAGTGCCCAAAATGGTCTTTGGACATCAGGTAAAAGAAGCTAAGAGATGCAGAGGCAAAGAGGTGGGGAGACCAGATGAACAGGCCCAGAGTTGAAACAATAGGTACTAGAACAAGGCTGTCATAGATGAGTCAACAAATCTGTGTTGATGATTCTCAAGGATGGGGACATCTGTGGATGTGTGATAAGATTTGGTTCAGTTTAGTTCCATTCAGTCCTTCAGTCATGTCCAACTCTTTGCATCCCCATGGACCACAGCACACCAGGCCTCCCTGTCCATGAGCAACTTCTGGAGTTTACTCAAACTCATGACCATTGAGTCGGTGATGCCATCCAACCATCTCATCCTTTGTAGTCCCCTTCTCCTCCTGCCTTCAATCTTTCTCAGCATCAGGATCTTTTCAAATGAGTCAGTTCCTTGCATCAGGTGGCCAAATATTGGAGTTTCAGCTTCAACATCAGTTCTTCCAATGAATATTCAGGACTGATTTGCTTTAGGATGGACTGGTAGTGTCTCCTTGCAGTCCAAGGGACTCTCAAGAGTCTTCTGAACACCACAGTTCAAAAGCATAAATTCTTTGGTGCTCAATTTCTTAATAGTCCAATTCTCAGATCCATACATGACTACTGGAAAAACCATAGCTTTGACTACCATAGCTTTGACTAGATGGACCATTGTTGGCAAGGTAATGTCTTTGCTTTTTAATATGCTGTCTAGGTTGGTCATAACTTTCCTTCCAAGGAGCAAGTGTCTTTTAATTTCATGGCTGCAATGACAATCTGCAGTGACTTTAGAGCCCCCCAAAATAAATTCTGTCACTGTTTTCACTGTTTCCTCATCTATTTTCCATGAAGTGATGGGCCCAGATGCAATGATCTTCGTTTTCTGAATGTTGAGCTTTAAGCCAACTTTTTCACTCTCCTCTTTCACTTTCATCAAGAGACTCTTTAGTTCGTCTTCACTTTCTGCCATAAGGGTGGTGTCATCTGCATATCTGAGGTGATTGATATTTCTCCTGGCAATCTTGATTCCAGTGTGTGCTTCATCCAGCCCAGCGTTTCTCACGATGTACTATGCATATAGTTAAATAAGCAGGGTGACAATATACAGTCTTGAAGTGCTCCTTTTTTTATTTGGAACCAGTCTGTTGTTCCATGTCCAGTTCTAACTGTTGCTTCCTGACCTGCATACAGATTTCTCAAGAGGCAAGTCAGGTGGTCAGGAATTTCCAACTTTTTCAGAATTTTCCACAGTTTATTGTGATCCACACAGTCAAAGGCTTTGGCATAGTCAATAAAGCAGAAACAGACGTTTTTCTAGAACTCTCTTGCTTTTTCCATGATCCAGCAGATGTGGACAATTTGATCTCTGGTTCCTCTGCCTTTTCTAAAACCAGCTTGAACATCTGGAAGTTCACGGTTCACTTATCGTTGAAGCCTGGCTTAGAGAATTTTGAGCATTTGTTTACTAGCATGTGAGATGAGTGCAATTGTGCGGTAGTTTGAGCATTCTTTGGCATTGCCTTTCTTTGGGATTGGAATGAAAACTGACCTTTTCCAGTCATGTGGCCACTAATGAGTTTTCCAGATTTGCTGGCATAGTCACAGCATCATCTTTCAGGATTTGAAATAGGTCAACTGGAATGCCATCACCTCCACTAGCTTTCTTCATCGTGATTCTTCCTAAGGCCCATTTGACTTCACATTCCAGGATGTCTGGCTTAGGTGAATGATCACACCATCGTGATTATCTGGATCATGAAAATCCTTTTTGTACAGTTCTTCTGTGTATTCTTGACACCTCTTCTTAATATCTTCTGCTTCTGTTGAGTGAGTGAAGTGAGTGAAGTCTCTCAGTCATGTCTGACTTTTACGACCCCTTTGACTGTAGCCTAACCAGGTTCCTCCATCCATGGGATTTTCCAGGCAAGAATACTGGAGTGGGTTGCCATTTCCTTCTGCTTCTGTTAGGTCCATACAATTTCTAATATATATACCTGCGAGTGAATCAAGTCCAGGTCAAGTCTATATGACTTGACTCTTATTCTTCTCCCCTCACTCCTCTCCTTCCTTCCTTCCCTCTTTCCCTCCCTTCTTTCCTCGTTGCATTTACCCTTTTTTTCTAGTCCTCCCTCTTTCTTTAACATGAGTTTAAACTTCTTGAACAACTTTGAATGCTAGGTGATGGAGAATCAGAAATGAATAAGACACAGACTTTTGCCATACAGTAAGGCATAGACCTTGTCCTTATCAGAGCATAAGTTGGGGGCAATGGAGAGGTTAGAGAGACATACATCCTGCCACCAGAGATAACTCACTTCTCTGAGTTTATATGTGATTTCTCCCTATTATTTCCAAAACCCCAAGGTCTTCATAATGGTGGGAACTATAGCAGAAACAAGACTAGTACCACTACTTATCAGATTGTGCAGAATATCCAATCAGTGGATTATCCCAGCATGGGGTACCCACAGGAATTGCATGCTTTTCTGGTCCTTATGATAGGTCATTCTACCTGCCAAGCTTTGCACCTATGGGGTCATCTCACCAAGACAAGATGACTTTCCAAAAAAGCTCAGCAAAGAAGATGACTTTCCCTAGTCACGTGACAGTGTTACTGTGCTACAGGCAATCCTGGGTGGTCTAAACTACCAGAATCTCGAAGAAACATGTGTTCCCCTGAAATCAAAGATGTAAGAGGCTCATTTGTATAAAAGATGGACAATTTACTTGCTTTCATGGAGTTCACATTCCAATCATGGCAAACAAGTGCTTCACTTCAGTTCAGTTCAGTTGCTCAGTTGGACTCCTTCCAACCCCATGAACTGCAGTACGCCAGGCCTCCCTGTCCATCACCAACTCCGGCAGTTTACCCAAACTCATGTCCATTGAGTCAGTGATGCCATCCAACCATCTCATCCTCTGTCGTCCTCTTCTCCTCCCGCCTTCAATCTTTCCCAGCATCAGGGTCTTTTCAAATGAGTCAGCTCTTCACATCAGGTGGCCAAAGTATTGGAGTATAAGCTTCAACATCAGTCCTTCCAATGAATATTCAGGACTGATTTCCTTTAGGATGTACTGGTTGGATCTCTTTGCAGTCCAATGGACTCTCAAGAGTCTTCTCCAGTATCACAGTTCAAAAACATCAATTACTTACTACAATGCAAAAAAGTAGAATAATGGAATAGAAGTGACTGGTTCAGGGGTGCTATGAGATGTTCCTGTATATTTTCTAAGCTGTGGATTATGAAAAGCAGTGAACAAAGTAAAAATGTAAGGAAGGAGAGCATTCCATGCAAAGGAGAATTCTAAAAGATGAACTATGAAAATTACAGGATAGAAGTTTGTTATTCTATTTATTGTGGCACAGTGATATCTCACAAATTCATTAAGATAAACAGAAGAACAAAGGTAACCTCAGATGTCTGTGCTTTGAAGGGACCAGCACCTCACACTGTCATTTCATTCCCCGACTTTTCCCCAAAATCAGATTTCTTAAAGCTATTCTCATAGATACAGGGAAGCCTGGCATGCTGCAGTCCAAGGGTATCAAAGAGTCAAACACAACTTAGCAAGTAAACAACAACTAAACGTAAATACTTAGGTAAAGTTTTAAGCCTAAAAAATATTCTGGATTATTCTGGATTAAATCTCATATGTTGTGATACAATTACATTGCATTACATGACAAAAAGAGTAGAGAAGTTAAGGAGTTTTGGCCTGTAGACATTCAGGCAAGCACAGTAGTAGACTGTGGAGGAAGCAGATAAATGATGGAGAGCAGAAGCAGTCAAATCGCTTTCACTCCTCTTCATGTTTTTGTTTTAAACACACTTGACCGTTCTATCTCACATGAAAAATATCTTTGGCAACAACAAAAAATACTAACATCATATTCTTCTATTTTAGAGGCCATCTATTAATGTAGCTAAAAATATGTATAAAACTATAATTTTATATTTATTTGTGCCTATTGTTTTTGCTGAGGCTTACTGTTGATGAGAGATAATAGATACATTTCCCCTGAATATCGTATCATTTCAGAAAAAATGGAAGTAAGTTCAAAGACATTCCTACATGTAGGTATGTTGTGTACATACGTTCTATACATATATCTGTATGAATGAATCATAGAATGTGTGACTTCAGGAAATTGTAGCAAATGAGAAATATGACTCAGAGGTGCACAATCATTGGAAATAATATTAGAAACAAATTCGCATAGCCAGTAGTCAACAGAAACAATGATTTTCCAAAGTCCATCCAACATACAAACGTATTTATTGCCTAACTTGTATAGTATTTGGGGGATATTGTTTGAAGAACCAGTGATCATATACTGAGGCAATGATATGGCTGTGAGTTGAGAAATGTAATACACATACAAATATATATTCCTCTTTTCTTCATAAACAAATAGGTTAAATGTTAAATACATCATATTTTTATTTAGCATAATTCTATACTTCCAGCACAGCCTGACACTGCATCTCTCTTTTGTCTGAGATTTAATAATTTCAGTTATTGAATCAACTACAGAAAAAGCAAATATGCCTCTGTCTTCACTATGAAAACTGGCACAAGAAAATACATAATACAAGTTAGCTTCTATAGACGTTCACATATTGAAACTGAGCAGGGCCCTGTGGGCACCAGGGCACAGAAGTCCTTCTGTGTCCCCCATTTCTTGTTTGTAGGTAATAAATTCCAGCCTCCCTGAGCTCCCTTGAGTCCCCAAAGGCAAGTTCAAACAGTTGCTAATCAGGGAAGGGAGGGGATGCAGAGACAAGGGAAAGGGGCAGTAAAGAAACAATAGTACAGTCTTGGGTTAGGTACTGGTCCCACCTCAAGGGATACGTAAAGCAATTTCTTTGAACTCTTTACAGAACTAAAATCCCCAACAAAGGGAGTTAGCATTTTTCATACCAGGGAAGACCACCCAAGGCCAGGTTAAAGGAACCAAGAAACTCATCAAGAGCTAACCTGAAACCAGATTACAGGAGTGCTAGTGCTCCAAAATCACTGCAGATGGTGACTGCAGCCATGAAATTACAAGACGCTTACTCCTTGGAAGAAAAGTTATGACCAACCTAGATAGCAGATTCAAAAGCAGAGACATTACTTTGCCGACTAAGGTCCGTCTATTCAAGGCTATGGCTTTTCCAGTAGTCATGTATGGATGTGAGAGTTGGACTGTGAAGAAGGCGGAGCACCGAAGAATTGATGCTTTTGAACTGTGGTGTTGGAGAAGACTCTTGAGAGTCCCTTGGACTGCAAGGAGATCCAACCAGTCCATTCTGAAGGAGATCAGTCCTGGGTGTTCTTTGGAAGGAATGATGCTAAAGCTGAAAGTCCAGTACTTTGGCCACCTCATGAGAAGAGTTGACTCATTGGAAAAGACTCTGATGCTGGGAGGGATTGGGGGCAGGAGAAGAAGGGGATAACAGAGGGTGAGATGGCTGGATGGCATCACAGACTCCATGGACATGAGTCTGGGTGAAGTCCAGGAGTTGGTGATGGACAGGGAGGCCTGGCATGCTGTGATTCATGGGGTCGCAAAGAGTCGGACACGACTGAGCGGCTGAACTGAACTTAACTGAGCCCCGCATATGGGCTTCTCGTAGGGTGGCTTAGCGGTAAAGAGTCTGCTTGCTGACACAGGAGATGCACATTTGACCCATGAGTTGGGAAGGTTGCCTGAAGGAGGAAATGGCAACCTACTCCAGGATTCTTGCCTGGATAGTTCCATGGACCAAGGAGCCTGGTTGGCATGCCTGGCCCTGCACATACCTTAATCGTATCAACAACCACTTCCCTTGAAACAATGCTGTAAGACTTACCAAATCCTCTCAGGTGGGGAGACAGAGTTTTTCAGGGGCACAAGCCTACAGTGTTCTGCTCTGCCTGGAAAAGCAATGTGTGTGTGTGTGTGTGTGTGTGTGTGTCTGTGTGTGTGTGTGTCTGTGTGTGTGTGTACCCTCAGACATGTCTGACTCTTTGCAACCCTATGGACTGTAGCCCACCAGGCTCCTCTGTCCTTGGAATTTTCCAGGCAAGAATACTGGACTAGGTTGCCATTTCCTCCTCCAGGGGATCTTCTCTCACCCAGGGACCAAAGCTGCATCTCTTGCATCTCTGACATTGGTGAAGAGCCTAAGCTATTCCATCTTGTAAAAGAACTCCATTTTGTAAAGGTTCTGGGCATACAGATTTAGACTTTGGATATTATCCAACCTTGCCCCACGAGCCAATCGGCCCTTAGGTTAAACCTCCTGACTTGACGTTCAGGAACTTGTAATTTACCTTGAAAGTAAAAACCAATCAAGAATCCACACATAAACCCTATAGAAGAAAGTAACCAATCAGTTATCCTTCAGCCTGAATACCCCCTAAAGTAACCAATCAGTCGTCCTTCAGCCTGAACACCTCTTTTTACCCTTTTACCTGAATATTCCCTATAAAAGCAGTGTAACCCAAAACTCGGGGCTCCTCTCCTTAGCCACTGCATCAGTATTGGTGGGAATCCCAGCTCCAGCTTGGCAATAAAAACTCTCTCGCTTTTGCATTGCATACTGGCTCCCTGGTGGTCATTGGGAGATTTCGCGACTTGGGCATAACATTGGCAGGTGAATTCTTCTACTTTATCCACAACTGCCTCTGAGGTTCAGCTCTCTACTGGCGTACAGGGGCTGAATTTGTGACATAAATATCTGGAAAGTCCTGGGGTAAGGCGGCTTTCAACTTTGGTTAATCTAGTGACTCAACAGTAAAATATGGTGCTTTTCACTGGCATCAATTAGAGAATTTGAAATGAACAGTAAGCCATAGTTCAGGTTCAATAGCCATTTCCTCATAATAATTTTTTAACCTACTTAGGCTTCTGACTTCATATTTGAATGTAGCAATATTTTTTTTTCTTGACCTCTGACTTATTCAACCTAATACAGTAGAAAAGACTTGAAGTAGTAACTCAACAAATATTAAGTACCAATCATCTTTCTGGAACTTTAAAATATTTAAATATCAGAATTTAAATTAGAAGCACTTGTAACATTTTTCTTCTTTTAGTTTTACTCCATCTTTCCCTTACAACTATTTTCCTTCTCAGTGTCTACCACTCCAACCTATTTCACATGTAGGATTCATGTGCCTGCATAGGGCAAGAATGATTTTTACCCCATCTGCTTAATCAGCAATATGGCTAACAAATGTGGAGAAAAACATAAATGATCTCACCAGCATACATACTCTGAAACGATGGAAAGTCATATTCAGAAGTTAGTATTAAAAAAGACTTTAGTGAAATATACACTGAGGAAGAATGAACTCATTTACTAAAAAAAAAAAAAATAAGAAATTATGATGCAATTTTGATTCAATTAGTGCTAATGTTAAGCTATTAAATTTGCACTGATCTCACCGCATTCATACCTTGAGTTTACCTAGCACACCATCACAAATTAGTGTCATTGTAAGCACAACTATTACTTTCATGTAATACTTGGCCCCCAAGAAATATGTAAGGATTTGCCTGTTGCCTGAGATAAACTTCAAATGATTTAACTCAATTAAAAATCTCATATATTTAAACCATACAGTATAACACCTGGCACTAGGTAGACGTGCACGTGTGTGCTCAGTCGTGTCTGACTCCCTGTGACCCCACAGACTGTAACCGGCCAGGCTCCTCTGTCCATGGGATTTTTCTGGGCAAGAATACTGGAGTGGGTCACCATTTACTTCTCCAGGGGATCTTCCCGACCCAGGGATGGAACCCGCATCTGTGTCTCCTGCACTGGCAGGTGGATTCTTTACCACTAAGCCAGCTGAAAAGCCCAAGTGGAATTTAGTAAATGTTCCTACGCCCCCTCTTTTTTCCCACATGTAGTTCCTCTTCCCTCCTTCATTCCTCTATTTTTTATTAAAAAATTCCTTCAATAGATACGACCTTGCAGCAATGCCCTACACTTAATTTCCTTCAGCATCAATTTTCAACATGGCATTCACACAAGAATCACTAACAAAAGCCTTTAAAACATTTCAGCCCTGATTTTTCACTGCTATGGAATGAGGGCTGCTAACTAATGGTTCTTAAAAATTCCCAGGAGATCCTAATGGTTTCAGAACTAGGAGACAGAAGAAAATCTTTATGGTACAGTGACAGGAGACCTAGTAGAAAGACCGCACAGGTGCCGGGGGGACACATCCCCCCAGTCTCAGGAAGGAAGTGAGGAGCAAGGATGTCTTTCCAGGAGAAATCTTAACATTCTTGAGGGACAGGAGGAAAGGACACACTAACAGCTGAAAGAAGCAAGGAAAAGGAGGAAAAAGAAGAGTTTTTATATAAAGTGGCAAGGATGTATGGAAACATGCCAGGTTTGGAATTGCCTAGTTAGGTAAATGTATCAGGAAATACTGGGGTAGAACTAAAAAAAAATAACCAGAATCTGAACTCGGTGTACCAACCTTAGTAGCTGGATCTTATCCTGAGTGATTCAATAGGAGGTTAATAAGATCACACATTGTACAGGAGACAGGTATCAAGACCATCCCCATGGAAAAGAAAGGCAAGAAAGCAAAATGGCTGTCTGAGAAGGCTTTACAAATAGCTGTGAAAAGAAGAGAAGCAAAAAGCAAAGGAGAAAAGGAAAGATATAAGCATCTGAATGCAGAGTTCCAAAGAATAGCAAGGACAGATAAGAAAGCCTTCCTCAGCGGTCAATGCAAAGAAATAGAGGAAAACAACAGAATGGGAGAAACTAGGGATCTCTTCAGGAAAATTAGAAATACCAAGGGAATATGTCATGCAAAGATGGG
The DNA here is from genome assembly GCF_016772045.2 of Ovis aries. Lineage (NCBI taxonomy): Eukaryota > Metazoa > Chordata > Mammalia > Artiodactyla > Bovidae > Ovis > Ovis aries. The sequence continues at coordinate 5,395,622 of NC_056059.1, forward strand.
CTTGATAAAGGACAGAAATGGTATGGACCTAACAGAAGCAGAAGATATTAAGAAGAGGTGGTAAGAATACACAGAAGAACTGTACAAAAAAGATCTTCATGACCAAGATAATCACGATGTGATCACTCATCTAGAGCCAGACATCATGGAATGTGAAGTCAAGTGGCCCTTAGAAAGCATCACTACGAACAAAGCTAATGGAGGTGATGGAATTCCAGTTGAGCTGTTTCAAATCCTGAAAGATGATGCTGTGAAAGTGCTGTACTCAATATGCCAGCATATTTGGACAACTCAGCAGTGGCCACAGGACTGGAAAAGGTCAGTTTTCATTCCAATCCCAAAGAAAGGCAATGCCAAAGAATGCGCAAGCTACCGCACAATTGCACTCATCTCACATGCTAGTAAACAAATGCTCAAAATTCTCCAAGCCGGCTTCAGCAATATGTGAACCATGAACTTCCAGATGTTCAACCTTGTGTTAGAAATGGCAGAGGAACCAGAGACCAAATTGCCAACGTCTGCTGGATCAAGGAAAAAGCAAGAGAGTTCCAGAAAAAACATCTATTTCTGCTTTATTGACTATGCCAAAGCCTTTGACTGTGTGGATCACAGTAAACTGGAAAATTCTGAAAGAGATGGGAATACCAGACCACCTAACCTGCCTCTTGAGAAACCTATATGCAGGTCAGGAAGCAACAGTTAGAACTGGACATGGAACAACAGACTGGTTCCAAATAGGAAAAGAAGTACTGTATATTGTCAAGGCTGTATATTGTCACCCTGCTTATTTACGTCATGAGAAATGCTGGGCTGGAAGAAGCACAAGCTAGAATCAAGATTGCCGGGAGAAATATCAATAACCTCAGATATGTAGATGACACCACCCTTATGGAAGAAAGTGAAGAGGAACTAAAAAGCCTCTGGATGAAAGTGAAAGTGGAGAGTGAAAAAGTTGGCTTAAAGCTCAACATTCAGAAAATGAAGATCATGGCATCTGGTCCCATCACTTCATGGGAAATAGATGGGGAAACGGAAACAGTGTCAGACTTTATTTTCTGGGGCTCCAAAATCACTGCACATCGTGATTGCAGCCATGAAATTAAAAGACGCTTACTCCTTGGAAGAAAAGTTATGACCAACCTAGATAGCATACTGAAAAGCAGAGACATTACTTTGCCAACAAAGGTCCGTCTAGTCAAGGCTATGGTTTTCCCAGTGGTCATGTATGGAGGTGAGAGTTGGACTGTGAAGAAAGCTGAGTGCTGAAGAATTGATGCTTTTGAATTGTGGTGTTGGAGAAGACTGTTGAGAGACCCTTGGACTGCAAGGAGATCCAACCAGTCCATCCTAAATGAGATCAGTCCTGGCTGCTCACTGGAAGAACTGATGCTAAAGCTGAAACTCCAATACTTTGGCCACCTCATGTGAAGAGCTGACGCATTGGAAAAGACTGATTCTGGGAGGGATTCGAGGCAGGAGGAGGAGGAGACAACAGAGGATGTGATGGCTGGATGGCATCACCGACTCGATAGAAGTGAGTTTGAGTGAACTCCAGGAGTTAGTGATGGACAGGGAGGCCTGGCATGCTGTGATTCATGAGGTCACAAAGAGTTGGACATGACTGAGCGACTGAACTGAACTAAAATGAAAGATAAAACATAGGAGTCATTTAGGAGGGTCAGGAATCTCTGCGGAAGAAATTCCTCAGGGAAAAGCTTTCAGATTGAAACGAAAAGAGAAGCAAAGTCAGAGACCAACAAACCACCAACATTTAGCTCCCTTTACCTACAGATACGTGCTTCCCCTTCTATGTCACTGGAAAGTGGGTGTCCACTCAGAGATTCCCTTTCCCGTGCACTTTGGAGTAGCTGAGTGTCTGGTTCTCTTCCACGGAATATGAGCAGAAATTGTGTGTGTTAAGAACAATCAAGGAGTTCAAGAAGAATGCATGCTTTTTTATATATTTCTTGAAGTAAAGTTGATGGACTATATTATATCTTCAGTAATAGCATATAGTTATTCACAATTTTTAAAGTTTATACTCTATTCCACATGGCTGGAGCAGGGGGAGTGGGGGGCGGGAAGGGAGCTAAACCCAGGCACCATGACTTCTGAGTCCGCACCCTAGGGCCCACAAGCCACAGATTCTGAGGCCTGCTTGTACTCACAACAAGAGAAGCCACCACAACGAGAGGCCCACATCCAGCTCACTGAAACTAGAGAAATTCTGCATGTAGCTGTAAAGACCCAGGGCAGCCAAAAATAATTAATTTAAAAAAAATACTGGCTATACCCTAGATTTGACCCTGTTGCTGGGAAAGGTTGAGGGCAGGAGGAGACGGGGATGACAGAGGATGAGATGGTTGGATGGCATCACCAACTTGATGGACATGGGTTTGGGTGGACTCCGGGTGTTGGTGATGGACAGGGAGGCCCAGAGTGCTGCAGTTCATGGGGTCACAAAGAGTCAGACATGACTGAGCAACTGAACTGATACCCTATATTGTACAACATATGCTTGTAGCTTATTTTATCCATCATTTGTACCTCTTAATTCCCTATCCCTGTATTGACCCTCCCACCTTCCCTCGCCCCACTTGTAATCACTAGTTTAACTCTATGAATCTGTTTCTTTTTTGTTATATTTACAAGTTTGTTGTATTTTTCTATATTCTATGTATAAGTGATATCATACAGAATTTGTTTTCCTCTGACTTACTTCACTTGGCACAATTTTCCTTCGTCTACTTTGTCTCAAATAATGACAGGATCCTAAAAGATGTCACAGCCGGACAATGGAAAGTCCTTTGGTGTCTGAATAACCACAGAATGGAAAGACACCAGCTTTGCACTGTTACATGAGCAAGAAGTAAACATCTGTTGTTTACTAATAGAACGATTCTTTGTACCTTCTTACTGGTCAGATCCAGTCTCTCCTTTTTACTCTGTTTATACAAATCCAGTTCCTTCTTCAAAGCTCAGTTCAATTTCTCCCCTCGTCAGTTCTTTTAACCATGGTAACCATTAGTGATGACTTTCTCTTGTGAAATCCTAGCATGATTTTTTTTATCATTCATTTGGCAAATAATCATGTTTATTGACATGCACTGTAATTTTAATTGTCTGTCATGTATTTTTGTTTTATCTTTCTCTCTGGGATAGACAATCAGGCTTGCAGTTAATATATTTTTCTTTTTGGGGGGAAAAATGAAAGAAATTTCTCTTTCTCCATTAAAGAAAAAAAGACAAATATTAATCTAAACTCCAAAATAAAGAAAATGGGGGAATTTTTGAATTTTAATGTTGGCTAAATAATTATATAAAAGTTTAGGAAAGAAGTAAGCCTGTCTGTGTTTGTGCTTTGAATAATAAGGAATATACTCTAGGAGAATAAACTATGGAAATCAACTATATCGCCATGTTCTTTAGCCAGGTGTGTTAGTCACTCAGTCATGTCTGACTCTCTGCAGCCCCATGGACTCTAGCCCAACAGGCTCCTCTGTCCACGGAATTCTCCAAGCAAGAATACTGGAGTGGGTTGCCATTTACTTCTCCATGAAATAAGCATAGAACCTATTGATACGTTACAAACTGTGACATTGTTTTTGATTTTGTAACCATGAATTGAAATTAGTAGTAAATAATTTACTTTGCTTTGTGTTATGTATATTTTTCCTAGGCTTACTGCCATTATACTTTCAGGCAAGCAATTTCATTCTCTCATAAGAATATGATGAAATTTGATATTATATGCAACATTAGCTTTATCTTTCAAAACCCATCAAAAATATGCTTTGTGGTATAATGCAAAGTGTTAGATTTCTCCAGTTCTGGGTTAATGTTTGGAATTAGGGGTGAAAGACAGAGCATTCTGTCCCCTTTGGACATAGGAGTGGACTTTCTATGCCAAGTCTCACCACAACCTAGAAGCTATCATCTCTGAAAGGCCGCTGGCCTGTAGCCCAACAAGTGTTTTATTCGCAAGTATGCAGCTAAAAATAAATGACTCTACATCTTTATTCCCCATCCATCAACTGCATGGCCGACTATAGGGCTAATTTGTTACTCTACCCTTTTGGAAAAAGAAAAGGTGATAAATGGATTAATCAGACTTCTTTTTTTTTTAGAAGAAATCGTTTCTGCAAATGAGAAACTGTGGAAATCATGCCTAAGGGACAGAATTAGGAAAGGAAAATATTTTTCTAGAAAAACCATCAAAGTGTTATGACCATAGCCCAAGAATGATGAGACAGAAAGAGTATGGGTTGTTTATGACCACCCTGCTGCAAAGGCTCTTATTCCATGACAACCACTTCAGTGAACAAGAATAACGGGTCAGAAGATACTTTTAGAGTCTTTCGCTGCTTTTACTGCAATGTTAAATCTTTATTTGACTTGTTATTTGTCACGTAAAAGTCTGTACTTCAAAAGAAAAATGGCATAACTTTCCAGTGGGTTTGCCTGCACATATATTCTCCCCAGCAGGGTGTCAGTGTGTTTGTAATCAGGGTGCAGCAGTGCTCCTCACCCTGCTCGTGTTGTTACCCCAGTGGGGGAAGGGAGAGCAGGACAAGAAGCAGAGTCACCACAGCATTTATAGATTTTCCATCCACAGCACCTGAAACCTAGTGATCAGGAACAATGACTGGGGCTAAGGATTTTAAAATTGAACAAAAGAAGAAGAAGAAAGCACTGACCAACATATGCTCTTGTTCAGAGTTCCTGAATATATGATCTGAACATGCAAATACCACTGAGCACACAATACTGTTACTATATAAATGTTCATGAATTCTGAACCATAATTGTCCCATTTGGCTTACTAAAAATTAGTTGTTAATCTTCTAAGTGTAATAGATAACAAGGTTTCTATGATCCAAAGCATACAGATTTTTCTTTTTAAGATGAGATCCATGCTTAGGTTTCTATAAAATTCATAAGCGTATAGTAATACTAACAGAAATTCTAATGTTCACTTTTTTCTCTTTTTTTTTTTCCATTTCTCATTTATTTATTTATTTTTTTTCAACCTTAATTTCTTTTTTTTTTTAGTTTTTTATTTTTTAAATTTTAATATCTTTAATTCTTACATGCGTTCCCAAACATGAACCCCCTCCCACCTCCCTCCCCATAACATCTCTCTGGGTCATCCCCATGCACCAGCCCCAAGCATGCTGCATCCTGCGTCAGACATAGACTGGCGATTCAATTCTTTTTTCTAATAGAAGTGAAGAAGCATTGGAAACCACTTATTAAAATGAATTCCAAGAAACCACACATCTGGTAATTGAATATTGCCTACAACCACACTGTGTCGGTTCCATGATTCCAGATCATTTCATTCTAGCCACTGGGAAAAATTAATATTCTTCAATCATCCAGTAGGAAAATACATTCTTAACTTCTATCAGTGCTTTTGAAACTTTAAAAATCTGTAGATCATTCAATGGATGATGATGTACATGCAGACCAAAAACACATTTACCATAACTTTTCATGTAAAAATTAAATATCTTTCAAAAGTAAAATTAACAATAGCTTTTCAAAATCATGAGGATGACATTGTTTGGAATTTTCCACCAAGATGTCTATTTCAGGTTCAGTAACAGGTATTTTGGACCAACAATCAAGTTCTACATATTAAGTCAGTGAAGAACAAAGTGTCTTTGCTACTTTTCTAAAAATTAGAAAATTCAAAGTCAAGATGATAGGGTAGGAATAGGGATAAGTAATGAAGGAGAGGGTGCTACTTGTAACAGGTAAGAAACAGGAACCTGATTCTGTCACTTAATGATATGTGTGTTCTTGAGCCAGTTTCTTGACCTCTCTGCTTTTTTCTTCAGTTACGTAATGAGGACAATAATAGTGCCTATGTCCTAGGATTTTGGTAGAAATTAAAGCAAATGTTACAGATAAGGGCATCAGAAATGTACCTAATAACTAACAGGAAATATTAGCTTTTATTATCTGTTGGTCTTGTTAGATTAGAATCAAGATTGAACCTTTGCACAACAGGGTGGCCACACGAGTGATTTGTAAGCCATGTTTTTCCACTTGCTCAGGCCCAGGGCCATATGGGCATAATATCCGCATTGACAAATGCCTATATTCACACAGGGCATGGATAATAAACATTATGGAAAGATTCCTCATTGAGCACGGCTTGTCAGCACTCCAGTGACACTAAATAAATATATATTCAAAAGTCAGGGGTTTGTAAGCTTCAAACTAGAGAAGTAGACAAACTGATTCCTGATCTATTTGTCTAATAAGTTGTTCTTTATAAAGAATTATTCTTGTTCCTTGATGAATTTGAATGTAGTTTAAAAATATATATCCAAAGAACTTTTTTCTCTAAAAAGTGAATGGAGAAAATTTTACTTCAGCCAGTTACTTTATAGTTTATCTTTTAAAGAATGATAGTATATTATTCTGAACACTAAAAGTGAAATTATTTTGTTCCTGAATGTTGGGTTCCTGTTTTTTTATGATACTGTAAGTTTATTTAGCCATATCACTTGAGTAAGCCATCTGAATTAAAGAAAAGAGCTTCCTGAAATTATCAGACACAAAGGAACATTTTAAAATTCATTTATTGGTTGGAAAAATCATGTCTGTAAAGGAAGTATATTTCTGTTAGGAGATCTTTTAAGTAATTCAGCATATTATTAACTTATTAACAAAGGCATTATTATTAGCTCTAGTTTACAGATGAAGAAGTAGACATGAAGAGGAAAAACAACTTGCTTACAGCTATTAGCAGAGTCAGTATTAAAATACAAGCAAGTCTGATTTCAGTGACGATGCTTTTAAATACCACGATTAAAAAAACCTCCTAAAACAGAAAAGAAATAATTGTCTCTAACATCTATTCTCAAAGAAACTCTTAACAAAATACGAATGGATAGATACATTCACATCGTTATATTACTATGTGTGTTTGAGTGTATAAATTGTGGTACATAAAGGAGAAATACTTATGGTATTCCCATTAAAGTCAGGGAAAAGATAATAATTTGTTTTGCATGAAGCTAAAAAGTAGTTAATCATCATATCAATGTAAATGCTATCTTTGTTTGCCTAAAAAGAAGACAGATCAACTAAAAGACTATTTAAAGGACAATGCAGGCAGACAGGCAGGGATCTATGATGGTTCCCATCATTATCTGGTGCACACACTCTGTATAAGCCTCTTCCTTTGAATTCAGGAAATGTATGAATAAAATGGGAAAACATTCATGAAATACATCCCTAACCAGTCGACTTTCAGTTCATGAAAAAAAAAAAGATTATTCTGGATAGGCCAAACTTAATCAGAGGTACGTTTCAGAGGAGACATAACAGGAAGGACCACTTTTGTTGGCCTGGATAAAACAAACAGCTCCGCTGTGAACTGCTTATGGGGCCGCGGAGCAAGGACGGCACGCGTGTGCTGGCCCTCTCTCCCTGCCGTCCCACACCGCGCCTGCGGGGAGGACGCGGAAAGGTCCCATGGCAGAAAAGACCGGCCTCGTGCCTGCAAAGAATGATCACATCTTGTCTGAGACAGTTTGATAGAAACAGAGAGCATACATTATCGTACTGATTGGAGGCAACAGAGGCCATGGCTGAAAGGCCCAGGGGTGTTGCAGAGCAACAGGTAGAAACCCGTGGGATGAGACAGGTCCAGCCTCCTGAAGTACCTGCAGGGGTGACTCAGTGATGGAGACACACCGGGAAAAGAACACCGCGGCCACCCCTACCTCAGCAGGTCCTATAAATCAGCGGTGGTCAGAGCACTTTGGTTAGAACACATTTGGCTGCGAGTCAGTGCAAGGGCTACTGCACTCTGCCACAGTGCACCTTGTTAATGAACTACTGCTATTCCAGAGGCTGAACTTAACCTTTCTCTGACCGAACCACTCTGGTGGCCCAATCTCATACAACCCTGTGGCAGAGATATCATGCAGGCCAGCAAAGTTCTCCCGGAATGGGACAGATTGTGAAAGATCATGCCCAATATTTGTTTCTAAAACTGAATAAATAATGGACTTAATAATGATCTCATCATCTACTAATTTAGGGGACTCTATTATGCTGCAATATAGTACTGAACTTTGAACACCTTACCATGGTCATTTCTTGAATGCATGAATAGTTATATTGATAGCTTTTTTAGATTATTATTATAAGAACAAAATGAGATAGAATATTTTAAATGGATGAGATTAATCAAAACCATCTTTTCAATGATTTTGGAATATTGCCTTGCTTTCTGAGATGGCCAGGAAATTACTAACAAATAGCAAAGATAAGATCGTGGCTGTGGTCAATCATCAAGTTCTTGACCTTTTGAAATCCGAACTCCTAGGTAAAGAAACTGAAAGTATTCGTCTTTAGGTAACTGCCTATGGCTTTCAAGGTAATACAAGAGTAATTTTAATAATTAGGCAGGAAAAGGCATACTACATATACACATTGTGTTTCTCTGATTGGCTCAAACAGGGATGGAATGGAGATTGCAAATTCAGCCTTCCAATTTAGAGTAAGTTAACAAAAAGATTCACTCACTTTTCAGTCAAGCAAATCGTTGTTTGAAACTAATTGGTAACAGATGCTATTAGCTGCAAAAAAAAAAAAAAAAAGTATAACCAGATTCAGTGAGAATCTAACCATGCAAATAACAGTCCAATTAGAATCAGACCCTAATAGGTGCATGTGGAAAACATTTTTGTGTATTTGATGCACCTACACCCAGAGCCTTTTTCTACTTTCTTCTGCAAATACCCAAATCTTGGTGTTCTCAGGCTGAAGCCTGGGAACAGAGAATATTCAGGTCTCAGAGTGATTACTGGGAACACAGTTATCAAATTTCTTTCATTTATCATAAATTTTATGGAACTTACTCTACTTCAAAAAGGCATTTAGTAAAAGATTGCTCACTTATTGTACCCAATTTGGATGCATGGAAAATTTCAAGAGTTTCCAGGTAGATCAGAGACACATAAATGCCATCTTTCAAATTCCTAACACATATTTGGGTGAGATAAAGTCTTCTTAACTAAGGATTTTATTCTATTAATAAAATTAGGGAAAATAGAAAACCAGTACTCTCAACCTGGGAGGAACAAGCATGTAGTATCACGTTCTAGTTTAAATAAGCAGTAAATGAGTAAGTGGAGAAGGAAATGGCAACCCACTCTAGTCTTCTTGCCTAGAGAATCCCATAGACAGAGGAGCCTGGTGGGCTGCTGTCCATGGGGTCAAACAGAGTCAGACACGACTGAAGCATCTTAACACGCATGCATGCATGCATTGGAGAAGAAAATGGCAACCCACTCCAGTATTCTCACCTGGAGAATCCCAGGGATGGTGGAGCCTGGTGGGCTGCCATGTATGGGGTCTCACTGAGTCGGACACGACTGAAGTGACTTAGCAGCAGCAGCAGCAGCAAATGAGTAAAACCCATTCTCTTAGCTCCCAGTGCCACCTAAAAGGGATATATATACTCCTACCAATTACATAGGAAAATCTTAACTGTTCTATATTCTTGTTAATAGTAGATGGTGCCAGTTTCAAAAATATTAGCCTTTCTGGTAGGTGTGGAGTGGTATCTTATTGAGCTTATAATTTGTTATGTCCTTGATGTGTAATGATATTGATTATTCTTTGCAGGGGATTTTTTTTTTTTTTTTTTTTGGTGACACATTCATCTTCCCCTCTACTACATTATGAGCTGATAGACAGTAGAAACTTAATCATTGTTGATTTATTTTGAGAAAAAATGTTTTCTCTTCATACATAACCTTCTATCTCATTCTCCTCAAATACTGTATCTTTCTTAGTTTTTCTTCTCTTTCCATGTCACAGTCTTACCCTTTCAGGATTCCTTGGTAGGAGGTGAGAGAACTGTCTAGCTTGGTGTGAAATTACCATCTGTAACCAACTATCTTCTCTCATCCACTTGTACTTCCAGATTTTACCTAGCAAATAAAACAACAGCTAGTTACCAACTAGAGCGTTAAAATGCATTTGTCAGCCTTATGATGTATGGATTATTTGTTTAAATAATGTAAAAATATTCGATTTCATGATTGATTTTTATAAACTGTCAAAAATATTTTATCTAAAACTCGGAATTCTTTACACTGTCCTTCTATTTTTTCATGTTCCACTGTTATAGATATTAACACTGTAATTTATTTCAATATGTTTGGGACAAAGGTACTTCTTTAAAAGCCTCACTATCTTTATGACATAACAGGTAAGACATAGGTGTATTGTAATCTTATTTGCCAAAAAGAAAAGTATTTTCAAATGTTGCTTCTGCATTAGGACATTCAAATGAAAATATTTTCTAAATAATCTTATAAAATAATTGGTATTTCTATCCTAAAAATTATCAGAGTCTGTTTCACATCAGGCTTCTGTATACACCAAATGAATTACTGTACTTTTAAAGAGGTGCTATTTGTCCTAAGTGTTGCAAGGATTAGAGAGGGTAAAGAGCTTTGATCTCCAAAAACAAACAAAGATCTGCTGAACAGTGCTGGTAAATCAACTCAACCAGAGGAAGCAGAAACAATCACACCCCAGATGTCCTCTGGAATGCCACTAATGCCACCTCACATTTCACCTACTGCCCTTGAACTCCTTTGTGTTTACTTAAAAATTCAGCATCATTGAAATGTTTCCAAACACAAACCACACTCTAGTATGTTAATAGTCTTATTCTTCAGTCATGCACTTGTTAATTCTTTCTTTTATTTCACAATGTTGTAAAAAAAAAGTCTATCGAGTTTTATAGTAGGTAAGATTCAGTGAATGGGTGATAATTTACCAGTACTGGTGAATTGGCTAGTGAGGGAAAAAAAAAAAAAGCTAACCAAAAAGAGAGGAAAGCACCAATCGTTGCCTTCGGCTCAGAATTACTATGTTAAGGATTTTACTTTTTACCACATTAATCCTCACAGAAAGCTGGAAGGCATGATTATCCCGATTTTTGCTGAGAAATCACCATAGTTCAGAAGATTAAGAAACTTTCTTGAGACCAGAGACCCAAGTAAGTGTTGGAGGAAGGCTTCAAACTCAAGGTATCCCATCCAAGACCACAGGGCTTTCCACTGTCTACAGTTACCTGCTAAAGAGGATTCATTTTTTCCCCTAAGTTACCTCAATAGATTAATTATTATTCAATAATCGCTAATTAGTGATACTGAATTCTTTTCTCCCTACAATCCTACCAAAGGGAAGTTAAATTCCAAAATAGTTTACAGTTATTTTTTATGCTATAACACATGCCAAGACGATAGGTTTACCAAGGAATGTATTCCATCATAATTAAAAAAGCAATCCCTCCTGTGTCTTTAGTCATGTGGATCAGGTCACAAGTGAATGAATTAGATGAAAAGTTGAGGATGCTCTCTAATCCTGGCAAAATTTATTTTATTTGTTTACTCTTCTTCCCTCTCACAGAAAGTAAGGTTTTTAAACAAGTAGTAGTCATTAAAAAAAAAAAAAAACTTTGCTTATACACTTTCCTCCCACCCTACAAATAACTGCAGATACTCCAAATTACTGTCGACAAACCATGCTTTGAAAATACATCCTCATCTCAATGTGTGTGTGTGTGCCATCTCAATAGACATTTTCAAATGTTTATTTTTTTCAATCTGTGTGCAGGAGATCCGGGTCCTTTCCCAGGGTTGCAAAGATGCCCTGGAGGAAGAAATGGCAGGCCACTCCAGTATTTTTGCATGGACCATCCAAGGATAGACGAGCCTCTTGGACTACAGTCCATGGGGGTCACAGTGAGTCAACACCACTGGATGACTGAGCACACAAAATATTAATATTAATCATAAAAAATCTGATAAAACTTACATTAAAATATATGAGATGATTAAAATATAAGAACAAAAGCAATCTTATATAGATTCTTCAAGGAATCACAGATACATGTGCACATGTTACAAAGCAATCAGAGATGGTTTAGTTGAACTCCTTTTCATCAATGAAGAGAAAAAAGGACCAGCCAACTTTAACCAATTTTAGAAAAACAATTCTGACATGTTAATAAATTGTTATGGACTGAATGCCTATGCCCTCCCGAAATCCATCAAATCCTAACCCCTAATATGAAAATATTTGGAGATAAGGCCTTTATGGAAATAATTAAGGTTAAATGAAGTCATAAGGATGGAGCCCTGATTTGATAGGATTGGTTTCCTTTCAAGAAAAGATACCAGAGAGTCTGCTCTCTCGCCACCTCTGGGTGCATGCACCAAGGGAAGGGCATGTGAGGTCACAGAGAGAAAGTGTCTGGTCCTGCTACCCAAAGGAAGGTGTCTCACTAGACACCCTGCTGGCACCTGGAACTTTGACTTCCAGTCTCCAGAACTGTGGTGGTAGTTTAGTCACTAAGTCCTGTCTGACTCTTGCAACCCCATGGACTGTAGCCCACCAGGCTCCTCTCTCCATGGGATTCTCCAGGCAAACTACTGGAGTGGGTGGAATCAAACTCGGGTCTCCTCCATTGCAGGGAGATTCTTTATTGACTGAGTTACAAACTATGAGAAAATAAATTTCTGTTTAAGCCACCCAGTCTACAATAGGGGTCTATAATAGGAGTTTGTACAGCAGACTAACACAAACTCCTTATAAAAGGTTTTTACAAGCATTTTTCAGTCTTAATTATTTTAAAATATACACAATTTGCAGACAGCTGGTAGAAACGTCATTGCTGAAGTTCATGAAGATTAGTAATACAGCCTAAAGGCAGACAGCAAAAAGTTTCCCACTGTACTGACTTCCCCTTCCTCTTTTATAACAGAACTCAGGTTTTTAATGACTTCAAGCCTATCCTGAAAAGAAGTCTGTATCTTTAAATTTTCCTTGCAGCTAAGTGAAACCATTCTAAGGAAAGAATGGTATGGACCTAACAGAAGCAGAAGATATTAAGAAGTGGTGGCAAGAATACACAGAAGAACTGTACAAAAAAGATCTTTGTGACCCAGATAATGCCAATTGTGTGATCACTCACCTAGAGCCAGACATCCTGGAATGAGAGGTCAAGTGGGCCTTAGGAAGCATCACAACAACCAAAAATAGTGGAGGTGATGGAATTTCAGTTGAGCTATTTCAAATCCTGAAAAATGATGCTGTGAAAGTGCTGCACTCAATATGCCAGCAAATCTGGAAAACTCAGCAGTGGCCATAGAATGGAAAAGGTCCGTTTTCATTCCAATCCCAAACAAAGGCAATGCCAAAGAATGCTCAGATTACCGCACAATTGCACTCATCTCACATGCTAGTAAGGTAATGCTCAAAATTCTGCAATCCAGGCTTCAGCAATAGGTGAACTGTGAACTTCCAGATGTTCAAGCTGGACTGAGAAAAGGCAGAGGAACCAGAGATCAAATTGCCAATATCCGGTGGAACATTGAAAAAGCAATAGAGTTCCAGAGAAACATCTCTTTCTGCTTTATTGACCACACCAAAGCCTTGTTGTATGAGTCACAACAAATTGTGGAAAATTCTTAAGGAGATGGGAATACCAGACCACCTGACCTGCCTCCTGAGGTATCTGTATGCAGGTCAAGAAGCAACAGTTAGTACTGGACATGGAACAACAGACTGGTTACAAATCAGGAAAGGAGTACTTCAAGGCGGTATATTGTCACCCTGCTTATTTAACTTATATACAGAGTACATCATGAGAAACACTGGGCTGGATGAAGCACAAGCTGGAATCAAGATTTCCAGGAGAAATATCAATAGCCTCAAATATGCAGATGACACCACACTTACAGCAGAAAGTGAAGAAGAACTAATGAGCCTCTTGATGAAAGTGAAAGAGGAGAGTGAAAAAGTTGGCTAAAAGATCAACATTCAGAAAACTGAGATCATGGCATCTGGTTCCATGACTTTATGGCACTAGATGGGGAAACGGTGACAGACTTTATTTTTTGCGTCTCCAAAATCACTGCAGATGGTGATTGCAGCCATGAAATTAAAAGACGCTTGCTCCTTGGAAGAAAAGTTATGACCAACCTAGACAGCATATTCAAAAGCAGAGACATTACTTTGCCAACAAAGGTCCCCCAGTCAAAGCTTTTGTTTTTCCAGTGGTCATGTATGGATGTGAGAGTTGGACTATAAAGAAAGTTGAGTGCCGAAGAATTGATTCTTTTGAACTGTGGTGCTGGAGAAGACTTTTGACAGTCCCTTGGACTGCAAGGAGATCCTACCAGTCCATCCTAAAGGAAACAGGTCCTGAATATTCATTGGAAGGACTGATGCTGAAGCTGACACTCCAATACTGTGGCCACCTGATGCGGAGAGCTGACTCATTTGAAAAGACCCTGATACTCAGAATGATTGAAGGCAGGAGGAGAAGGGGACGACAGATGATAAGATGGTTGGATGGCATCACCGACTCAATGCAGATGAGTCTGAGTTAGCTCCAGCAGTGTTTGATGGACAGGGAGGCCTGGCGAGCTGCAGTCCATGGGGTCTCAAGGAGCTGGACACACTGAGTGACTGAACTGAACTGAAGCGAAGCCCTAAAGTTCTAACAATGGCTTCATGTACAGGTGAAATGTCCAATTTCCGGATCCTGTCTGTAAAGGAAGGAGACACAGCTTTTACTGCTCCCTCTCCTTATGTGCTGAAGGGATGCAGAACTGATGGTAGGATACCTAGCAGCCATGTTGTGCGTGAAACAAAGAGTGTATTGAGGAAGGCAAAAGGACCAGCAAGGTAGAGGTCCTGGGAGATGACTGGGGGGAGCGGCATCACACCTGCCGTGGACTATGCGTCCAGACCTTTGCAAGAGAGAGACGTGTGCACACCTCGTTGAAGTCGCTGTTTTGCTTATGTCTCTATCTTGACTACTAAAACACACACATTCCTTTTCTATCACAGCAGTTTTTTCTTCACACACCATAATGACACCCATAAACACTTACTGATGACTGGTCATTGGTCTGAAAAAGATCGACAAACTGTAGCCCCCCCAATAACTAGCAGATTATTTAATTTTGCTGACATTTAAGAACAAATATTCATAACCATATGTTAGAGCTTAGGGAAAACAACCACCACCAACAATCAATCAGGTCTTAGTCTCATCATTTTTGGTCCCATTGAGCTTTCAGTTTGAAAAAGTAAAAGGATGATTATTAAAATATTTCAGTATATTTCTAATGATAATTTTTTTCCTTAATCAAACTGTAAGCTAATGAAATATATTTATTCACAATTCTGAAATCTACGCAATATAACCAAATGTAAAAAAGAAAATAAAAGGCAGGTTTTCTTTGTTCTTTATTAAAAGAACTGGCATGCATCTCATTTTTTATAAAACTACAGGCCTTTCAGAATCAGTGCCTATTGGGAATATATTTTAAACTCATGCCAGATTTGCCCTTTTACTTACAAGAAAGACTACAGCAGTGGTGACATCACTTTCCTAATGCTGAAAACTCCTTCAAATTCAGTAGTAAATGCTACACCCTCATTTGTTATTCTTTGTTCACAGAAGCAGAAGTGACAGAACTACCCTTGCAAAGTGCTTTGATAAATGTTATTCCTTTGGGATGAAACATTCCTGAACTCTTTTCTGCTTTACTGATCTCTTTCATGCAACCCCTTGACAAAGACTAGATTCACAATTGTGCACTAGGTTTGTTTCCATTCTTAGGAGATTCTGGTTAAACTTTTCTGGTTTCTTTCCAAATATGCTCCACTGCTTAGGGAGCAGTCTCTCATTCTCTAAAGAATAATAGCCATTAATGTAGATGAAGAACACAGCATTACTATAAAACAATGTGGAGAGTACACAATGAATGTGCCTGAGCAGTTTTTAGTTTTGTAATCCCATCACTCATATAAACGATCTTTAATTTTTCAGATGGATTTCCTTAAAAAAAAAAAAAGAAAAAAAAAATTCTTCATTGGTATGTTTTAAAAGGAGCTTAAGAGTTTTAATGTTTATAACCCTGGGTTTTGGTTGAATTATTAATATATAATAAATCTTCCTTCTAGTTTCTAGTGAGGAGGGTAAGACATGAGCCAGTATATTGAAATGATTCTGCATATAATTCTGCAATGGCCAGCATAATAAGTTTTTGAATGTGTACTCCTCTATCTCTTAGTCTTGTCTTTACTCAACTAAGTCATAACTTACTTTTTAAAATAAAGCTTTTTTTTGCTTCACTTTACTCTATTAGATAAAACACTCAAATATATTTCAATTTGAATTTAAAAATCCTCCATTTGGATTTCTGAGGTTGCTTGGAGATACTTCACTGTTCATAATAATCTTCAGTATTTTAATAATTTCAACTTATTGAAACGTTATTGATCAGGAGTAATATATATTTCATTGTATGGCCAAACAAATTGGATGATTTCAGCAAAGCTTCCAATGAATAAATATATCCAGAGTCCACTGGTTTAGCAGGCAAGCCACAGTGAGATGATATTCTTTCAGTTAAGTCTATTGTCCCTAGTTCTCTGATTTAGGAAATAAAATTTGTAGAGAAATACACCAGAACCAAAAGGGAGAGGGGATAAACACTATTGTTAAAAACTGTGTTATGCTTAAAGATCAATAGAACTGGATCTCACTTGGACAAGGACTAAGATAGTCCAAGAATATTTCAGAATAAAGAGAAACACTTTGATTAGATACCCAGGCTCAAGAGGAAAGCTTAAAGCAAATTAAAGACACAGATACGACAACCCAGGTAGAATGGAACAAACACTCATTTTCCTGAATGCTCATAATTCAGGGTTTTTCAGCCTATTATGTTCTCACAACTTGAACTGTGTAAAGTCAATGTTTATAGTGTACATTCGCTTCTAATACTCATGCTCAAATCTCCCAATTTCATCTATAATTAAAAAACCCACACCTAATTATGCTTAACTATTTTCTGAGGGCATTTGTAAACGTGTTTTGATATGGCAGCAACTGCATCACACGAGTGATGATGGGAAAGATTCATTGCTATCTTTTTTAATGTTATAAAGTCTGGATGAATTTATTCTTTGTCTCCATGTATTATCCTTTGAAGGTCATCTTAAGGACTTTTACTTAAAAATGTAACTGCTTGCGTACAGTATGTTTTTACTTATTGGACTCTTGGAGGATAGGTAGAAGAGTGTATAAACTCAGACTTTCCCAAATAACAGATAAATGTATTAGAAGAGGGAAAAGTATGTATTTTTATTCAATTTAGTTCTTTATTCAAGTTTTAAAATATTAAAAAATACAACTCATAATTGTGTGTCTATATCACTAATAAAGTCAAATATTGGAGAAGAATTTCTATTTTTGCTGTGTGCATGTACTAAAATACTATTAATTGATTGTATAACCTCTCTTTCTCTCCCTCCCTCTCTTCTTTCCTTCCTTCCTTGTGATTTATTATTCTTGAATATCCACTATATGCAAGGCATTGCTCGTTTCTAGATTAAATAACATGCTTAACTAAAATATATGATTTATTAAAGAAATGTTTAAATCTAGAATTCTTTCATCTTCTAATTCCCACAGCAGAATTTTCTCAGAGCTTCTCACATCAAACATCTTGGCCCCAGGGCCATGTGGTTTCATGTGGAACATGGAGCTTTTGTGTTGTGAAAATGGTATATTAGAAACATTGTTTATTAATGTCAGGGAAATGACTAGTTAACAGTGTAATTTTCTTTCCCTCAACCCATCCCTATTAGCACTTTCCTTCCTTCCAGTTAAGTATGGTTTCTGTTCTCTCACTTCTTCCCAAAGACTATGATGAGTTTTCATCCTTGCAGTGGGAAACAAAGATATATTTAGTCTGCTCTTAACGTAGCCTCACCTTTTCTACATTTGCAAATGTCTTTAATTCCTCTAAACCATGTCACCTTCCCTATCATTCTCCACACCACTAACCTTAAAATTATGTGTGACAATTCCGAAGCAGAGACTGGACTTATCCTAACTGGTAGAGCCCCTCAATTTTAATGTGTCAAATTGGAAAAGACTCTTTCATGGGGAGAGGTTGAAGGCAAGAGGAGAAGGGAATGCCAGAGGATGAGATGATTGGTGGCATCACCCACTCAATGGACGTGAGTTTGAGCCAGCTCCGGGAGACAGTGAAGGACAGGGAAGCCTGCTGTGCTGCAGTCCGTGGGGCTGCAAAGAGTTGGACGCGACTTAGTGAGTGAACAACAAATATACTACAAGGAAACTTTTCCCTTTTCTAAATGTTGGTCAGTGCTGTCATCATCGCTCTAGTATCCAAGGCTCAATCTCTTGGCATTTTCCTTGATTCCCTTTAAGCTTATGTCTCCACCTCTCCAAATATTCAGCTTTGATCAGTGATTATTCGGTTTCAGGTCTTCGGCATTCAGATTAGATTCCTACTTCTGTAACTTGTGTTTAGAGCTATATTGTCAGTAATGTTACCTAACCATGTGTGGTTACTGATCTCTTGAAATGAGGTCAGATAAGCAATAAAATCTGGTCCCATCACTTCATGGGAAATAGATGGGGAAATAGTGGAAACAGTGTCAGACTTTATTATTTTGGGTTCCAAAATCACTGCAGATGGTGCCTGCAGCCATGAAATTAAAAGACACGTACTCCTTGGAAGGAAAGTTATGACCAGCCTAGATAGCATATTCAAAAGCAGAAACATTACTTTGCCGTCTAAGGTCTGTCTAGTCAAGGCTATGGTTTTTCCTGTGGTCATGTATGGATGTGAGAGTTGGACTGTGAAGAAAGCTGAGTGCTGAAGAATTGATGCTTTTGAACTGTGGTGTTGGAGAAGACTGTTGAGAGTCCCTTGGACTGCAAGGAGATCCAACCAGTCCATTCTAAAGGAAATAGGTCCTAGGTGTTCTTTGGAAGGACTGATGCTAAAGCTGAAACTCCATTACTTTGGCCACCTCACGCGAAGAGTTGACTCACTGGAAAAGACTCTGATGCCGGGAGGGATTGGGGGCGGGAGGAGAAGGGGATGAAAGAGGATGAGATGTCTGGATGGCATCATTGACTCGATGGACGTGAGTCTGAGTGAACTCTGGGAGTTGGTGATGGACAGGGAGGCCTGGCGTGCTGCGATTCATGGGGTCGCAAAGAGTTGGACACAACTGAGCGACTGAACTGAACTGAAGCAATAAAATAATCAACAATTATTATTATTATTATTATTATTATTATTATTATAAGATGACTATAATATAGTCATTTTTATAGTCATTTAAATAGCCATTGTAGTGAGTAGCTATTTTATTGGTCGGTGCACACTTTTAGAGAAAAAAATCCTAGGTTTAAAAAATAAGATTACTAAAATAACAGGACTATTTTCTAAAGACAAGCAACCCTTTTAAAACATGGGATGATAAAGACTTGAAAATCATGGAGAGTTTGTCCTGGAATACGTTCAGGAAGAAACTTAACACCTCTCAGTCTTGAACGAATAGAGTTGAACTGCACAACCAAGTAGCCGCTGACCATGTGGTATTTAATGAAAGCTGGGGAGGAGATAAACGTTGGGGGAGGACACGGAGCTTGTCTCTCCACATAAATGCATCAAGAATACGTCTACAAATGAAACAGTTCTCACTGAGCACTGCTGAACACTAGCAGAGGACATCAGACTCCTAGAAGGACAGGAAGGATCCCTGCCTAACTGGGTAGGATGAAAGAAGGGGAAAGGAAGAGGAGAAGCAGCAGGATGGGACACGTGCCCGCGGGCGAGAGCTGAAGGTAAGGAGATGTTCCCGTGCCTGGGAAGTACCGTCAACAGTCAGGAGGGTCAGTGGAGACGGAAGGGGCCCTTCAGGCGCGATAGGACGAGAGCTCAGCAACCGTCCCCGCAGGAGGACAAAGGGAGACGTGCGCACGCGGTCCGCGAGCCGCCATCCGTGTGACCCAGCCTGGGGGTGTGTTCCCCCATGCAGACTGGGGCTGGGGCCTGGGATACGGGGTTTGGAGAGCAGACCTGGGGACTGGGCTACTGCTGGCGACGAGGAGACCGCCTGCGGGGGTGGGAGTGAGGAAGCCTGAAACTGGGAGTGCTTGCGAGGAGACCCAGACCATCTCAGGAGGGAGGCACCAAAGCTGTGACGCTTGAGGGGCGCAGCCCCCATCGCAGCCTCTCTGCCCATGTGCTGAACCTATTTACAGAACAGAAACTGAGTCACAGATCAGAAAACAAACGCAGGTATCAGGGAGGAAAGGCGGGAGAGGGATAAACTGGGAGATTGGGATTGACGTATACACACTGCTATATATAAAACTGGTAACTAGCAAGGACCTACTGTATAGCACAGGGATCTATACTCAGTACTCTGTAATGGCCTATAAGGAAAAGAACCAAAAATTTTAAGAGTGGATATATGTATAGATACAACTGATTCACTTTGCTGTACAGCAGAAACTAACGCAACACAGTAAATCAACTGTACACCAAAAAATTTATTTTAAAAAGTAAAGTTGCTTATGCCTTAAATCATCTCATAAAAATGAATTTATAATTTTCTGCTGTTGCTTGGCTCAACTCCACCTACATTTGCTTTACCTCTGTGAGGAAGAATGGGCCCTTGTTCACCAGCAGCAGCTAGAAGAGGAAAATGTTATTTTTCTTTGTTTCTTGATGCTTTAAAATTGTATTTGCAGGCATATTCTACTGTAAAAACATTTGTAGTTTGGCTTTTGATTATTTTGATGCATATACCTGGTATATGCAAAAGCCCAAGGAAATCACTACCCAATTTCCTATATTATTCCTATTGAATATTAAAGCGAAATAATTGAGTAAAATAAAAAATAAGCCCGGAAAGTCCTATGGACAGAGAAACCTGCTGGGCTACAATCCATGTAGTTACAAAGAATCAGACATGACTAAGCAATCTAACAACAACAATAAAATTAAGGTTAAAGTTATAAATGCTATACCTCAAGCACACTAGCTACATTTGAAGCTCAAAAGCTACAAGTGGCTAATGGCAAGATACTGGAACATACAGAATTTTCCATTGTTGTGGAAAGTTTCTCGGGTCATCACTTGTCTAGTGTCTATCAGACTATATTTGTGTCAGATATAGATTATCACCACAGCCTTATTTATTGTCTTGCTTGCAGGATCTCTCCTTTAAATAAATTATAAAGTCAGACTACTTTTACCTATGTATTGCTTTGTATATACACTAATTTTTAGAAATTCTACTGTCTAGTAATAAATGTCATCACTATAAATATCCAATTATTAAAGCTCTTTTCAATAGACCACTGTACGCATCTCTAAATTTACCACTTTTTGTCTCCAAAGTGTTGCAATCAACAAAACACTGATGCATGTATGTGTGGTTCTCTTGAAACACCAGATTCATTCTGAACTCCAACTTTTTCTTATAGAAAGAATTTCCTCTTCGCCTTCCTCACATGTTTACCTAAATCCTGGGCACCTTTTTACCCCCACCTTTCCATGAATTCTCTGCAAGTCTCCTGGCCTTCCGTGAACTCTATCTATCTGTTCTACTCAGAACTCCTCTTGCATGTCTGAGACTGAAGGAGGCTTCCTAGCACTAGTATTTGCCGTGTCCAGTGGTTGGTGGTGTGTACACGAAGCTCAGTGCTGAGCGTTTGAGAGGGCTGGGGGAGGGTGATTAGGTCAAATGGCAGTCAACACCAGGAGTCAGGGGAGTATGGCAAACAAGCCACAGGTCTGTCAAGGCTTCTCTGAGTGGAGTGTGAATCCCTAAGGATTCATTTTGTATACTTCTCTTATCATGCTCTCCCTTCTCATCCTTGCCTATTTGAATGTGACTTTTTTTCCCCAAGGTTCAGTTCATACTCAGTTCATCTTGGTGAAACCCCAGAAAGATCTTGAGCATCCTGTTTTTTATGAGTTCCCTTTAAAAAGATCATACATTTCATCTTTTCACTGAGTCTAGACCCTTGCAATATTAAGATAAAATTCTCATCAAACATTTTGTTAAAGGAAAAAACACAGTTGTTACAGTTGCCATGATGTATTATTTTCTTTGAAATGGTTTCAGTGAAAATGAAAGTCACTCAGTCATGCCCATTTTTTGTGACCACATTGATTATACAGTCCATGGAATTCTCCAGGCCAGAAATTGGAGTGGGTAGCTTTTCCCTTCTCTAGGGGATCTTCCCAACCCAGGGATCAAACCCAGGTCTCCTGCATTGCAGGCGAATTCTTTACCAGCTGAGCCACCAGGGAAGGCAATACAGGATATCACTGTAAGGAGATAAAAATTTTGATTTGAAGTAACTTGAATTTTCCTTATCTTGAACTTTTATTCAAAATTAACCCTATCATTTTATTTCATGAATATATGCTTTAAAAAATTTCCAGATCTGGCTGGAAATTTTCCTTTGATAACTTAAATGAGAAATTTTAGACTTAGCGCTTGATATCAAAATATTTTATCATGAAAATCCAGATATCATTTTGACAAACATTTGGATTTCTGAAGATTTTAAAGTAAAAGAACTTATATTCAACATCAAGCTCAGTTTATCCACTAATAACTTGATAGAAATTACATTTGGCTGCACTAAAAACAAACCAATTGCTTCTATTTATGATTAATTCCTAGATTTTAAGTGAAAACTAAAAAATTCCCAATTGCTCACATCCAAATGTAAGAAAAACTCAGCATTAATGTGAACATTCATTATGGGATTGTATTGGTCACTCATCTTATTCACCTTTTAGTTTTCTGGAAATCCCCAGCACAGTTTTCCCCAAAGTGCTCAATAACTGTTGAAGGAATTAGCTGCAGATCTGCTGCTTTATTTTCCTCACCACCAAAAATGACAAATAGTAGCTCCAAACACCATGATGCCCATTGCTCACAAAATGCTGCTTGGCTGCTTTATCCAGACTGCATCTCTATTCGTTATGGACAGTGGCAGTGTGTAGAGAGCAAAACAAAACACAACACACATTTAATAAATAGCACTGACATATATGCTGTGTATATTTTATTTTATAATGGTGGGTCCTCTGTCGTGTACCTAAATAAACAAATATATAGACAGATATATAGGTGTATGAGGCTTTCCTGGTGGCTCAGTTGGTGAAGAATCTGCCTGCAATGCAAGAATCTGCCTGTAATGCAGGAGACACGAGTTCAATCCCTGGGTCAAGAAGGTCTCCTGAAGAAGGAAATGGCAACCCACTCCAGTATTCTTGCCAGGAAAATCACATGGACAGAGGCGCCTGACAGGCTACCCTCAGTGGGGTTGCAACTTAGTGACTAAACCACCACATAGATATACAGAGTATATAGTGGGAGAGTATAATTGTGTTTTTTTGTGAAAGTAGTTGAAAATTTGTTTTCAGTTCAGTTCAGTCGCTCAGTCGTGTCTGGCTCTTTGTGATCCCATGAATTGCAGCACGCCAGGCCTCCCTGTCCATCACCAACTCCCAGAGTTCACTCAAACTCACGTCCATCGAGTCGGTGATGCCATCCAGCCATCTCATCCTCTGTCGTCCCCTTCTCCTCCTGCCCCCAATCCCTCCCAGCATCAGGGTCTTTTCCAATGAGTCAACTCTTCGCATGAGGTGGCCAAAGTACTGGAGTTTCAGCTTTAGCATCATTCTTTCCAAAGAACACCCAGGGCTGATCTCCTTTCGAATGGACTGGTTGGATCTCCTTGCAGTCCAAGGGACTTTCAAGAGTCTTCTCTAGGGACATGTTATTACACAACATGCTTCTACAGGCAACACTAAGGCTTTCAAAATTAATTATTCTCTTTTCTTCTCAAGCAATTGAAATAACTGAAGTCTTATTTGTTGTTGTTTAGTTGCTAAGTCATGTCTTACTCTTTTGCAACCCTATGGACTGTAGCCCTCCAGGCTCCTCTGACCATGGGATTTCACAAGCAAGAATACTGGAGTGGGTTGCCATTTCCTTTTCCAGGGTATCTTCCTGAATATTCTGTTCTTTTCTATTCTTCTAACTGTGGAAGAACCAGCAAATAAATTATATAATTTTAGGTGGTAATGAGAGCCACAGTGGACAACAAAGAACAAAGGAACAAAGGTTATTTGTCTTTGGACAGTTTGGAGAAAGTATTTATTTCAGACAGGCTGTGTTGAAGGAGAAGACATCTCAGCAGAAACCTGGTTGGAGTAGGTAAGTAGGACAGGAGAGGGTTTGGAAAGAAGAGCATCCAAGCAGAGACATGGGAAAACCAAAACTTTGAATTGAGAAGTCCTTTGTGTTTGTTAACCAGTGAGGGGACCAGTGTGAGCAAAGGAGAGAAGGAAAGAACACAAGGTATGGATGGAGACAGAGTCAGATTGTACAGAACATTGTGGGAGGGGTATGTGAGTCTGTATTTTATTCTAAATCTGAGGACAATTATTTGTGGGTTCTGAAACCTGATTTACAATTTTAAAAGTTCACTGTGGCTGATCTTATGCACTGTAGGGGAACAAACAATAAGGAAGACTAGGAAACTAGTTATGACTCTTTCAGAATAGTCCAGAAGAGAGAGGATGTCTCAGAAGGCAAGGGTGGGTGATGTGGAGGTAATAAGAAGTACTTGGATTTAAATCGCATTTAAAAGTCAAAAGGAGCAGATCTTAAGGGGTAAATTATGGGGCTTGCAGCTGAGGAGGCAAAAACAACTTTACATGCAAAATCCTGTATCCAAATAAATCTTCCTAGATTGGAGGTTGTAAAAATTATTCAGGCCTGAGAGGTAATGATCAAAGAGAGATCTCAGATATGTTTTAAGCAGCAGCTGCAGATGAGTTCTCTGAAAGTCCTCCAGCATTCACTTGAATGTACAGGTTCAGTAACTTGAAAAAAATAAACACACACACAATCTTCAGTTCAGAAATATTATGTCACCTTCAAAGATAAAAGTTGCCAAATGGATTCACATAAGCCTATGTGACCCATGGGCTCCTCTCAAACCAGATAATGAATGAGTAAATATAGCAGTTTTGCTGCTAATCCTTGAATCCAGGTCTCCAGAAACAATTAGTATTTTATCCATAGACCACGTAAAGAACAGACAGATATTTTTCATGTTTAGAGCAGAAGTAGACTGTAAATCCTTGGGGTAACATTTTTTTAAAGGGAACTATTAATCTATATATGCACCAAGTTTTATATGTAGAGTGAACAAATTAATAGCTATTGTACCAATGTATCCGATTTAAACATATCTGGAAATCAATCAGTTAAATATATTTTAAAATATTATTTAATAATTTGTGTCATATGTTACTTGAAGATGAAACACACAAATTATAGGAATTCTGTGGTGTTGGTCAAAAAAGAATATTGACTCTACTATTCAACCTGGAAAAAAAAAGGCACTGGTAGAGAGGAGTCTGAGATGTGTAAATTCTCAGCAGAAGGGAAATACAGTGGGGACAGGCAGGGAGACGAAAGAAAATATGGTCAGCTAGCTGGAGTGGCAGCTGATAGTTCCCACAGTCCATGTGGCCCACAAAGTGGGCCTTCTCGGAGCGAGTCAGTCTTAGAAACCCGTTTGATACCAGTTCTGTGCCAACACTGGGCTCCTCACTTCCTATTTTGTACCAAGCTCCAGAATCCTACACAGGACCGGAGGCCTAAAGGCTTATGCATTCTGTGATTTAAGACAGAAACAACTGTCTAATTCTAGCAACATTTTCCAAACAGCAGTTAAACTAATTTAATAGTAACTTATGCGTCCTTAGAAATTTCCATAGCACCTTAGTTTTTATCTCAATCACAGAGTTATGTCTTGAATTCATAATCTTGCCTAATAGTTTCTTAAATTTCATAAGGGCACATTCTCTTGTGAACTACAGTGCAGTTCATGGCTGTATTCTTAAGGCTAAACACAGTACTGAGAATTATGTAATGGTGTAATGTATGCACAGTAAAGGTTTCACTCATTGAGCACATATTTTAAAGTGCCGACTTAAATACTGGGATAACGAGATAAAAATACCATCCTTATAGAGTTCATATTCCAGTGACTATTTGATGAATGATGAATGAAAAACTTTTGCATGATTCTTACTCTCACCTACTTCCCAGATGTGGTTTAGGATATTTAAGAGTCCCTCGGTTGTTTATTGAGATTACACCTGAATAACCACATTAGAAGACTCCTCCTCTCTGTTTTCAATAGGCCGCATAAGCTACTGACCCACCCAATGGCCATGTTCCCCTTATCGCGTAGTAACCAAACCCTGGACAATGTGTCCCGAGAAATTTCGCATGCTTCACACTAACAGCTGGGCATGGTCATGTAACTAAGTTCTGGCCAATGAAGTTAAACTGGAAGTTGTTAGTGGGACATCTGGAAAAAGTCTTTTGCAAGTTCCCCTTGCTCTACATTCTTCTGCTTAATGTTTATCATGTTATGACAAATAGGAAAAAACTTTCAAAAATATAGAAATGGATATGATAGCGTGATAGAAAAAGCATTTCATATATTCAAGTTAAAAGGCAAGCTTTTAAAATTTGGGAAAACTAACAAATTTAAGCCAAAAATAAAGGAATAAGGAGGTAAATCACAAACATAAAATTAACTAAGAGGAGGCATATACACTGTCACTCATTGACATAAAAAGCACAGGTTTTAAATATAGTCAGACCCATGAATGAATAGCAATCACTAATTGTGTGAACCCTGGCAAATTCCTTAAGCTCTCTGTGCCTTCATTTCTTTATCTTAAAATAGTGATAATACTAGATTTATTGTAACAATTCAAGGACTAAGTTATGTGATAAGTACCTGAAGTTTTTAAAATGGAGATCAAAGATGATAAAGTGGAATTTTAAATGAAAAGAATAGTGATGAAAGGCAATATATTAATAATAAGACAAAACTAGATGTTCAGAAATAATAAAAATTAAAGGATAGAGTGAGAAATCATACTAGATATATATATGTGTACATTGATAATACAAACGTAGCCTGCAGCCCTACCATAGAGCCTCCAGGTGACCCAGCAACTGGAGAATAATCTTACAAAGAAGTTCTCAGACTGCTGCAAAGGTTCTAGGCCCCACATTAGACTTCCCAACCTGGGGATCTGGCAAAGGGACTGGAATCCCCAAGGAATCTGACTTTGAATGTCAGTGGGATTTGATGGCAGAACTTCCACAGTACCAGGGAAAAGAGGCACTTGGGAGGCCAAACAAAACCTTGGGTGTGCCAGGACCCAGGGGAAAGGAGCACTGACCTCACAGCAGACTGAGCTGGACCTGCCTGTGTGTGGAGGCGTGGGTCAACAGTGGCCCACCATGCGGTCAAGGGCACTGGCAGCCACAGTCGTGGGAGGCAGGGGATTGTTGCCACAGATCCTCTTGGAGGAGGTCATCGCTAGCCCCACCAGAGAGGCTGTAGCTCTACCACAGAGACTGTGGGCTCCAGGACTGGGCTGCCTCAGGCCAGACAGCTAACAGGGAGGGAGTGCAATCTGACCCCATGAGCAGAAAGTTGGGTTAAGATTTATTGAGCATTGTCCCTCCCACCACAGCAAGTCCCAGTTTTTTCCACAGCCAGGGCCTCCCATCAGGAAGCTTGCACAAGCTTCTTATCCTCCTCCATCAGAAGGAAGACAGAAGAAGTCAGAGCTACAATCCCATGGCCTCCAGAATGGATACCACAATCACAGAAAACTAACCAAAATGATCACATGGCTCACAGCCTTGTGCAAATTCAATGAAGCTATAAGTCATGCCGTTCAGGACCACCCAAGATGGACGGGTCATAGTGGTGAGTTCTGACAAAACATGGCTCACTGGAGAAGGAAATGCAAACCACTTCAATATTTTTGCCTTGAGAACCCCATGAACAGTGTGAAAAGGCAAAAAGATGGAAGATGAGCCCCCAGATCAGAAGGTGTCCAATATGCTACTGGGGGAGAGCAGAGAAACACCTCCAGAAAGAATGAGGAGGCTGAGCCAAAGCAGAAAGAACACACACTTGTGAATGTGTCTGGTGGTGAAAGTAAAGTCTGATGCTATAAAGAACAACATTGCATAGGAACCTGGAATGTGATGTCCATGAATCAAGGTAAATTGCAAGTGGTCAAACAGGAGATGGCAAGAGTGAACATTGACATCTTAGGAATCAGTGAACAAAAATGGACTGGAATGGGTGAATTTAATTCAGATGACCATTATATCTACTACTGTGGAGATACCAAGGGAACATTTCATGCAAAGATGGGCTCGATGAAGGACAGAAATGGTATGGACCTAACAAAAGCAGAAGATATTAAGAAGAGGTGGTAAGAATACACAGAAGAACTGTGCAAAAAAGATCTTCACGACCCAGATAATCATGATGGCATGATCACTCATCTAGAGCCAGACATCCTGGAATGTGAAGTCAAGTGGGCCTTAGGAAGCATCACTACGAACAAAGCTAGTGGAGGTGATGGAATTTCAGTTGAGCTCTTTCAAATCCTGAAAGATGATGCTGTGAAAGTGCTGCACTCAATATGCCAGCAAATTTGGAAAACTCAGCAGTGGCCTGGAAAAGGTCAGTTTTCATTCCAATCCCTAAGAAAGGCAATGGCAAAGAATGCTCAAACTACTGCACAATTGCATTCATTTCACATGCTAGTAAAGTAATGCTCAAAAATCTCCAAGACAGGCTTCAGCAATACGTGAACCGTGAACTTGCAGTTGTTCAAGCTGGTTTTAGAAAAGGCAGAGGAACCAGAGATCAAGTTGCCAACATCTGCTAGATCATGGAAAAAGCAAGAGAGTTCCAGAAAAACATCTATTGCTGCTTTATTGACTATGCCAAAGCCTTTGACTGTGTGGATCACAGCAGACTGGAAAATTCTTAAAGAGATGGGAATACAGACCACCTGACCTGCCTCTTGAGAAATCTATATGCAGGTCAGGAAGCAACAGTTAGAACTGGACATGGAACAACAGACTGGTTCCAAATAGGAAAAGGAGTACGTCAAGGCTCTATATTGTCACCCTGCTTATTTAACTTCTATGCAGAGTACATCATGAGAAACGCTGGACTGGAAGAAACACAAACTAGAATCAAGATTGCCGGGAGAAATATCAAAACCTCAGATATGCAGATGACACCACCCTTATGGTAGAAATGAAGAGGAACTAAAAAGCCTCTTGATGAAAGTGAAAGAGGAAAGCGAAAAAGTTGGCTTACAGCTCAACAGTCAGAAAATGAAGATCATGGCATCCGGTCCCATCACATCATGGGAAATAGATGGGGAAACAGTGAAAACAGTGTCAGACTTTATTTTGGGGGGCTCCAAAATCACTGCAGATGGTGATTGCAGCCGTGAAATTAAAAGATGTGTACTCCTTGGAAGAAAAGTTATGACCAACCTAGATAGCATATTCAAAAGCAGAGACATTACTTTGCCGACTTAGGTCTGTCTAGTCAAGGCTATGGTTTTTCCTGTGGTCATGTATGGATGTGAAAGTTGGACTATGAAGAAGGCTGAGCACCGAAGAATTGATGCTTTTGAACTGTGGTGTTGGAGAAGACTCTTGAGGGTCCCTTGGACTGCAAGGAGATCCAACCAGTCCATTCTGAAGGAGATCAGCCCTGGGATTTCTTTTGGAAGGAATGATGCTAAAGCTGAAACTCCAGTACTTTGGCCACCTCATGCGAAGAGTTGACTCATTGGAAAAGACCCTGATGCTGGGAGGGATTGGGGGCAGGAGGAGAAGGGGACGACAGAGGATGAGATGGCTGGATGGCATCATTGACTCAATGGACGTGAGTCTGAGTGAACTCCGGGAATTGGTGATGGACAGGGAGGCCTGGCGCGCTGTGATTCATGGGGTCGCAAAGAGTCAGACATGACTGAGCAACTGAACTGAACTAAACTGTGGGCAAGAATGCCTTAGAAAAAATGGAATAGCCCTCATAGTCAACAAAAGAGTCAGAAATTCAGTACTTGGGCACAATCTCAAAAATGACAGAATGATCTTGACTCATTTGCAAAGCAAACCATTCAGCATCACAGTAATCCAAGTCTATGCCCCAATCAGTAATGCTGAAGAAGCTGAAGTTGAATCGTTCAATGAAGACCTACAAGACCTCCTAGAACTAACACCAAAAAAGAGATGTCATTTTCATCATAGGGGTCTGAAATGCAAACGTAGGCAATCAAGAGATAACTCAGGCAACTGTGGCCTTGCAATACAAAATCAAGCAGGGCAAAGGCTGACAGTTTTGCTAAGAAAACACCATCTTCCCACAATACAAGGCACGAATCCACACATGAACATCACCACATGGTCAATACTGTAA
Organism: Ovis aries; assembly: GCF_016772045.2. Lineage (NCBI taxonomy): Eukaryota > Metazoa > Chordata > Mammalia > Artiodactyla > Bovidae > Ovis > Ovis aries. The sequence goes on from NC_056059.1 coordinate 5,425,899, forward strand.
TCAGATTGATTATATTCTTTGTAGCTGAAGATGGAAAAGTGAAGTCACTCAGTTGTGTCTGATTCTTTGTGACCCCATGGACTGTAGCCTACCAGGCTCCTCCCTCCATGGGATTCTCCAGGCAAGAGTACTGGAGTGGGTTGCCATTTCTTTCTCCAGGGGATCTTCCCAAACCAGGGATTGAACCCAGGTCTCCTTCATTCCAGGCAGACGCTTTAACCTCTGAGCCACCAGGGAAGCCCCATACAATTAGCAAAAACAGGACCTGGAGCTGACTGTGGCTCAGATCATGAGCTTCTTATTGCAAAATTCAGGCATAAACTGAAGAAAGTACAGGAAACCACTAGGACATTCTATTATGACCTAAACCAAATCACTTATACAGTGGAAGTGACATATAGACTCAAGGGATTCGATCTGATACAGTGCTGGAAGAACTATGGATGGAGGTTCGTGACACTCTACAGGAGGTGGTGACCAAAACCATGCCGAAAAAAAGAAAAGCAAGAAGGTAAAAGGGTGGTCTGAGGAGGCCTTCCAAAAAGCTGAGAAAAGAAGTGAAAGGCAATGGAGAAGAGGAAAGATACACCTGACTGGATGAAGAATTCCAAAGAATAGCAAGGAGAGACAAGAAAGCCTTCTTAAGCAAACAATGCAAAGAAGTAGAGGAAAACAATAGAATGAGAAAGACTAGAAATATCGTCGAGAAAATTGGAGACAAAAGGGAACATTTCACACAAAGGTGGGTACAATAAAGGACAGAAAAGGCAAGGACCTAAGAGAAGCAGAAGATATTAAGAAAAAGTGGCAAGAATACACAGAAGAACTGTACTAAAAGGGTCTTAATGATCCAGATAACCACGATGGTGTGGAGCCTCATCTAGAGCCAGACATCCTGGAGTGTGAAGTCAGGTGGCCTTAGGAAGCATTACAACAAACAAAGCTAGCAGAGGTGATGGAATTCCAGCTGAGCTATTTCAAATCACAAAAGATGATGCTGTTAAAGTGCTGCACTCAGTATGCCAGCAGGAAAATTCAGCAGTGGCCACAGGACTGGAAAAGATCAATTTTGATTCTAATTCCAAAGAAGGGCAATGCCAAAGAATGTTCAAATTATCACACAATTGCGCTCATTTCACAGGCTAGCAAGGTAATACTCAAAATCCTTCAAGCTAGTCTTCAGCAGTAAGTGAACCAGGAGCTTCCAGATGTACCAGCTAGATTTAGAAAAGGCAGAGGAACCAGAAATAAAATTGCTAACACTGAGAAAGCAAGAGAAACCAGAAAAACATCTACTTCTGCTTCACTGACTACACAGCTTTTGACTGTGTGGATCATAACAAACTGTGGCAAATTCTTAAGGAGATGGGAGTATTAGACTACCTTAACTGCCTCCTGAGAATCTATGCAGGTCAAGAAGCAACAGTTAAAATCGGACATAAAACAATGAGCTTGTTCTACACTGGAAAAGGAGGACATCAAGGCTGTATATTGTCAGCCTGCTTATTTATTTTCTATGCAGAGTACATCTTGCCAAATGCTGGGCTGGATGAAGCTCAAGCTGGGATCAAGATTGCAGGGAGAAATATCAACAATCACAGATATGCAGATGATACCACCCTTATGCTTCCTCTTCAGACAGTGGTTACATATAAACTCACAGTCAACAGTTTGTTCCTTAGCTGCCTGAGAATAAGTGGAGAGTAATACAGTATTACTGAAAATCATAAAATTTCAGAAAATTATAGAGATACCAAGGGAACATTTCATGCAAAGATGAGAACATTTCATGCAATGTTAGGAACAGCAAAGGATAGAAGTGGTATGGAACTAACAGAAGCAGAATATATTAAGAAAAGAAGGCACAAATACACAGAAGAACTGTACAAAAAAGATCTTCATGACCCAGATAACCATGATGATGTGATCACTCACCTAGAGCCAGACATCCTGGAATTTAAGTGGGCCTTAGGAAGCATCACTATGAACAAAGCTCGTGGAGGTGATGGAATTCCAGTTGAGGTCTTTCAAATCCTGAAAGATGATGCTGTGAAAGTGCTGCACTCAATATGCCAGCAAATTTGGAAAACTCAGCAGTGGCCATGGGACTGCAAAGGTCAGTTTTCATTCCAATCCCTAAGGAAGGCAATGCCAAAGAATGCTCAAACCACCACACAACTGCATTCATCTCACACACTATCAAAGTAATGCTCAAAATTCTCCAAGCCAGGCTTCAATAGTACATGAACCATGAACTTCCAGATGTTCAAGCTGGATTAGAAAAGATAGGAACCGGAGATCAAATTGCCAACATCCAGTGGAACACTGAAAAAGCAAGTGAGTTCCAGAAAGACATCTACTTCTGCTTTATTGACCATGCCAAAACGTTTGACTGTGTGGATCACAACAAACTGTGGAAAATTCTTAGAGATGGGAATACCATACCACTTGACCTGCCTCCTGAGAAATCTGTATGCAGATCAAGAAGTAACAGTTAGAACTGGACATGGAACAACAGACTGGTTCCAAATCAGGAAAGGAGCATGTCAAGGCTGTATATTGTCACCTTGCTTATTTAACTTATATGCAGAATACATCATGTGAAATGTCAGGCTGGATGAAGCACACACTGGAGTCAAGAATGCCTGGGGAAATATCAATAACCTCGGATGACACCACCCTTATGGCTGAAAGCGAAGGGGAACTAAAGAACATCTTGATGAAAGTGAAAGAGGAGAGTGAAAAAGTTGGATTAAAAGTCAACATTCAGAAAACTAAGATCATGGTATCTGGTCCCATCACTTCATGGGAAATAGATGGGGAAACAGTGGAAACAGTGGCTGACTTTATTTTGGGGGGCTCCAAAATCACTGCAAATATGAAATGAAAAGACACTTGCTCCTTGGAAGAAAAGTTAATACCAAGATAGAGAGCATGTTAAAAAGCAGAGACATTACTTTGCAAACAAAAGTCCATCTAGTCAAAGCCATGGTTTTTCCAGTAGTCATGTATGGATGTGAGAGTTGGACTATAAAGAAAGCTGAGTGCCAAATAATTGATGCTTTTGAACTGTGGTATTGGAGAGGACTCTTGAGAGTCCCTTGGACTGCAAGGAAATACTACCAGTCAATCCTAAAGGAAATCAGTCCTGAATATTCATCAGAAGGACTGATGATGAAGCTGAAACTCCAGTACTTTGGCCACCTGATATGAAGATCTGACTCTTTGGGAAAGACCTTGATGCTGGGAAAGATTGAAGGCGGGAGGAGAAGGGGACAACAGAAGATGAGATAGTTGGATGGCATCACCAATTCAATGGAATGAGTTTTAGTAAGCTCCGAGAGTTGGTGATGGACAGGGATGCCTGGAGTACTACAGTCCATGAGGTTGCAAAGAGTTGGACAGGACTGAGTGACCACACTGAACTGAACTGTCCTTATGGCGGAAAGCAAAGAGGAACTAAAGAGCCTCTTGATGAAAGTGAAAAAGGAGAGTGAAATAGTTGGCTTGAAACTCAACATTCCAAAAAGTAATATCATGGCATCTAGTCCTGTCACTTCATGTGAAATCGATGGATGTTGGAAAAATGGGAACAGTGGCAGATTTTATTTTCTTGGGCTACAAAATCACTGTAGATGGTGACTGCACCATAATTAAGAAATGCTTGCTCCTTTGAAGGAAATCTATGACAAACCTAAACTGTGTATTAAAAAGCAGAGACATCATTTTGCCAACAAAGGTCCATCTAGTCAAAGTTATGGTTTTTCCAGTAGTGATATATGGATTTGAGAGTTGGACCATAAAGAAGGCTGAGCAGTGAAGAATTGATGCTCTCCAATTGTGGTGCTGGAAAAGACTCTTGAAGAGTCACTTGGACAGCAAGGAGATCAAACCAGTCAATCTTAAAGGAAATCAACCCTGAATATTCATTGGGAGTATTGATTTTGAAGCTGAAGCTCCAATACTTTGGCCACCTGATGCAAAGAGCTGACTCATTGGGAAAAATACTGATGCTGAGAAAGATTAAGGGCAGAAGCAGATGGGGCAACAGAGAATGAGATGGTTTGATGGCATCACAGACTCAACGTACGTGAGTGTGAGCAATCTCTGGGAGATAGTGAAGGATGGGTAGCTTGGCATGCTGAAGACCGTAGGGTTGTTAAGAGAGCTGTACATGACTTAGCAACTGAACAACAATGGCAAGATCAAAATAGATAATAATTTAAAAATCAAAAGATCAAAAGAAAGAAAACTAAGAAGGCAGTATACATTTCAAGACTTCATCAAATTTTACTAAGAACAAACATGACCATTTGAGCAGCATTTATCAAAAAAGTCCCTTGGTATGTAGGGAAATTGAGATGTCAGTCAATGGATAGAGTCTTCTACTTATAAGATGAAAAAGTTCTGGGGATATGATTTATGCATGGTGAGTATTGTTAATACTCAATTATAGTCTTGAAAGTAATTAAGAGAATAAATCATAAATGTTCTCATCACACATAGAAAAAAATTGCAGATATGTGGCAATAGCTTTGTTAATCTTATGGTGGTTAGTTTTTTAAAAAATATAGGTGTGTATCAAATCACCAAGTTGTACACATTAAATTTATAGAATGTTATATGTCAACTTTATCTCAAGAATGGCTGGAGAAAAAAACCCATAGATCTCCCATTCAGTAGGCTTCCCAGTACTCCAGGATCTCTGGCCAGATGTCTCCCAGAAGAGCTAAGGGTAGAGAGCAAACCCCTAGGCCTCTTGCTTTATGCCTCACACTCTTGGTTTCTTTTCAGTTTAAATAATTCAGGGCAAGGCTTAAGTCCAACATCCGTCACGTGGTGTTTATTTTCCACCAGAGCAATGCCACACCCTCTACCGACTAACAACCTGCAATCCCTTTATAAAGGCACCTTTCTTGTCATGTCAGACACAATAGTGTGCTTGCTGCCAAGTCTCATTATTTTTCTGGTTTGATCTTCCTTGCCTTTTTTCCTATGTCTATATGCAAATCATTTTGCCAGAGTTAGAGCATTTAGTACTCCATAGGTTGGATTCTACCATTTCTAAAACCTTGGAAACACAGGTAAGAGAAACTTCATATCCAACTTCAACATTTAAAACGTTGAGTATTTATAAACTTCAGAATTTTTTTTAACTTCAGAGACTACTAACCCTTGCACTTGTATCCTCTTATATTTTAATCTAAGTATGGGGGATAATAATGGATTAGACACTACCCAAACTTTGGTCTGAATTTAACAAGGATGCGAGGTTGGACATAAGGTAAGTCATAGTTTAAACACACACACACACACAGAGACACAGAAGTACACAAAAACACATCGTACTGAATTTCCCAGCACCAATGATAATCTTTTTTAAAAAAAATTTGATTTCAGTTTGTCTTCTAATATCCCAGATCTACAGATACTTGAAACTCTACTATGAAAGGGGTCAAGCTTTCAATGAAGCAGAGATTAGCCTGTGTGTGTGTGTGTGTGTGTGTGTGTGTGTGTGTTTCCAAAATGAAAGTGTCCCTAGATCTTCAAGAAAAATACCATGTGTTGACTGTGGAAAGATAGAATGTCAAGTCTCTTGTCAAGAACAGATTGATATGATATGAACCAGAAGAGAGAGAAACATTAGCTAAACTGTAAACCTCCTGAGACAAAAGAATAAGTAGGCCTTTGAAGTTTATACATTATTTAAGGGTTTGGGGTTTTTTGCACAAACTTGTCTCCCTTTATATGTTATCCCAAATACCAATATAGTTTCCCAAAGAGAGAAGAAAAATGCATACATGATGACTTTTTGAAAGTATTGGTTTCTAAGTCTCACTGATATAGACAAGGCACCACTATGAAATTTTGTGTTTTACAAACTCCTGGTCACAGGCTGGGACTGGAAGCAGTGGGAATTGACAGAGGCCCCTAAAATTACTTTCAAATGTGAATCACCCTCAGAAGTTAAAAGAATCTAACTCCAGAAACTTTCTCCAAAGGAGCATTTCCCACATATGTTACTTAAAATGCCTATTGTCATTGGATGTTTGTGGGAAAATTGGTCACATTTACACAGGTTTCTTGCAAAAATTTTTCCCCAGAAACTTCATTAAGCTAATGCGCATGTGATACAGAGAAAGGCATATAATATGTAAAATGATGATTTTCTGAGGCTGATTTCCCATAAAAGATGTTTCCTGAGCCAACTGTCTCTCAGAACACACTACAACAAGCATCACACTTCAGTTGGGTCAGGGAAGGGTCAATCTGTGTGAAGAAAAGGCATGATTACAGAGAAGGAGAGGATAAGAACTTCCTGAAAGGAAGGTAGGCTGGAAGAGAAAAAACTTTTTACAAGGAGCCCTAGGAAATCAGGCCCATTTCTGTATTAGAATTATTAAGCTTACAATGTGAAGCAAACGTCTCTTTACTCAGAGAATATTCTTGTCACAGCTGGCCATACCCCTCCAGTCATAATTTGTAGCAGGACACTATTTTGATGTGCTCACTGATCACACTTTTCGTGCCTGCCATGTCCTTTTTTGACTCTGCGGGCCTTCCTCATTCAAATTGGAGCAAAAAATCTCCATCAGCTGAGGACTGTTATGCCATAATTAGTAGCAAAAAAGATGAACAAACTTGATTTTCTAGCTTTAAGAAAATATTTGGAAGGATTCTGACCAATTTGAGAGACAGTGTTTCTGACACTGGACCATTGAGGAAATCAGAGATAGAGATTTAAAAGCTCGAGAGGCTTTCAAAAGGACTCAGGATTCCAAGAACATCTCAGAAGTTTAGGTATGGGAGAGCACAAAAGATCTGGGTGCCTTCCCTTTCCTGGAATGGATTTAGAAAACCCGCAAGTTCCCTAAAGTCTCCCCAGTCTCGGAGGCTACAAGGGCAGTTGTGTGAAATAGCTGCAGAAGTCTTTAGGATGAAGTCCCTGAGGCAGTCTCACCACATTTTCTGGAGCCAAGAGTGATGGATGGAGACACAGCTGAGCCAGAGAAAGTCTGAAGTGACGGGGAGAAGGAAGCACTTGCTTTCCTCAAAATGGAGGGGGAGTAGACGTGGCTGGATAACCACTGCTGGAGTCCCGCAGGGAGGGTCCTCGCCCCTCCCACAGCCTTGGGATTAGTGTTAATTTGCCTATTTGCAGGAGACAGAACCAAGCAATACAGAGATTATGTGTTCTGGGAAGTTCACAAAGCTAATCAGTGGCCCAACTGGAACTTGAACCTGAGTCTTTTAAACTCAGCTATGAGGATCCTTTCACTACTTCACAGTTGCCTGAGGGGGAAAAATGATGCACTGAATTTAAAAGCTGATTTGTTTGCAATCTCACTGAGAAATTTAGCAACTGGAAATTGAAGACTGGATTATCATAGAAGATGAAAGTTTGGAGAGAGAAGTTGCAGTGTCGTCCATGGGAGCAGCAGAAGGTGGTGAAGATGTGATGATGAGGAGAGAACTTGTGGGAAAGGCCGCAGGGAGGCAGCTACGGGGAAAGAGCCGAGCTCGGTAAGGAGGCAAGAGGACAGACGTAGATAATCACCTTGACTCGACAGGAAAGGAATTTTCTGAATGACTGTCTACTCCTCTCAGCTATAAAGCTAATTAAAAGTGAATCACAACAGTTCTGAGGCCTGGTGTCAACTAAGCATTACATTTTAAACAGTTAACCCGCAAGAAAACAAATCATGTTCTCACAAAGTTTCTTTACTCTTTATATTCAATTCTTGCAAGCCTGGATATTAGACTTCCCTAATAATCCACAGATGATTTAAAGTAGTAAATCAGGAAGATAGTAAATGTTCTAGAATTAAAATAAAACATAGGAATAAGTAATGTATGAAACCATGTTTACAGTGAAGAATGCAGAAAACTATCTGGAGGAAATAAAAACCAGAAAAAAAAATTTTAAAAAAGAAGCAATGTTTAGTAAGGGTACATAAACAGCCTCAGATATTCCCATAGTTCTGAATCCATTACCTAGAGAACAAACTTTAAAGATCTAAGATATTTCTAGTATTGTTTCGGAATCTGCATTTTAAAAAGTCTGATTAACTCTGGCAAAGAAGTCAGGAAAGCATGCAGTTCTTTTTAGAATAAATATTCATCAAAAGTACTGGCTACTTAAAGGAATACATGAAAGTAATGAGAAATTTTATTTATGTGGAGCAGTTTGATGCCAAAGTAACTCTTAATTTGCCCAGCACTTCAGGCAATAAGGATTCTTCTTAAGGTGATAGTAATGCAAAATATACATGTCTGCTAATATATCAGCATGGATTAGTGTCTCAGAGCTTGGCCTCTGGAGTCAGATTGTTGGCCTGGAATCTCATATCTGATGCTCACTGATATGACTTTGTATAAGTTTACTCACACCTCTCTGCCTCGGTTTCCTCACCCAAAAAGAGAATAATAAATTTAATATTTTGTGGAGATTCATTTGAAGCACTTAATGCCCCAGACACAGCAAATCAACATCCTATACATACCTGTGGTATTATTTAACATACCACGTGGTTTTATTGATTATAGTTTTCTTGAGGTTATCAGGAAATGTAAAGAGGAGAATTATCCTGATTACATTTAATGAAAATGTCCAGAAACCGTTTCCATTTATTGTGGTTTGTCTCATAGATTATTTTGCCTTATGTTTTTTTTTCTTTATTATTATTATTATTATTTTTACTTTACAATATTGTATTGGTTTTGCCACACATCAACATGAATCCACCACAGGTGTACATGTGTTCCCAATCCCGAACCCCCCTCCCCCCACGCCCTCTACCTCCCCACCATCCCTCTGGGTCATCCCAGTGCACCAGCTCCAAGCATCCTTATGTTTTAAGTAAAACAACCTTAAGAAAAATAATCCTCAATATTACAACTATTGAAGCAAAAATGAAAGACTATTCTAAATAGCATATATAGTGATTTCTGATAAATCTCTCTTAAACTTCCCTTTTTAATCTGAATCGGTCCCCTAAGAAATCCAAATGAACATAGACGTTTAAACATTTTTACACATTTCCCTTGTTACCATGTGAGCTCCTGGACACAGGTACAACACATTACGGCATAAATTTGAGCTGTACTACACTAGGCTAGAATAACCCTGTCGGACTGAAGTGGAGACAGATGGAAGTACAGCTAACGCAGAGACATATGAATGAGTACACTCCCATCCGGACGGACTGCCAGGCTTTCAGAAAATGAACCCAGTAGTCATTTTTAACATCATCCATCTTTCCTTCTGGAAGCAATACACCAATCTGCAGATAATCTTATATTCTTTTCAGGTTTTGGAATTTAAATGGCTTTAGTTTTCTGACTCAGACAAGGACTGCTTTCCTATGGAGCTGGTAACTGGAAGTTTTTTACTTGGTTTCCTGCTGGTGCTGCTTCCTGAAAATTCATGCCTGTTTTATAGAGAGATAGAGATAGCTATCAACATAAACAAATTGATTCTTTCAGATTTTTGCTAGTGTTACCTTTTAGTTTCATTCTAGCTTAAATACAATTCTTAAAAATATCCCCTTCATAGTTTCAAAATGCAAATGGTCCTATAGATAACCAGATGAAACAGTACCAATTAATAGTTTAGTCCCGAAGATACCGTCTGAAATTTAGTGTACAGTTCTTCTTTTAACATTTCTAAAAGAAATGTTTTTCATAGTTTTTCCCCCTGAGTTTCAATTATATTTGCTTTTATGATGTAAAAACTTTTAATTGAAATGATAACTAATGATCTTCTACTCTTATCTTTTTTATTGTGCTTCTGAGCCAATACAACTTCCAAGTAATCAGATATCCAATATTTTTCAGGGGCATCTTATCAGATAGCCACTATTTTTTTTTTCTTTTCTAAAAATTTTTTAATTTTTATTGAAGGATAATTGCTTTACAGAATTTTACTGTTTTCCGTCAAACCTCAACATGCAGCCATTGGTATGCATATGTCCCCTCCCTTTAGAAGCTCCCTCTCATCTTCCTCCCCATCCCACCCCTCTACATTGATACAGAGCCCCTGTTTGAATTTCCTGAGCCATACAGCAAATTCCTGTTGACTGTCTATTTTACATACGGTAGGCAATGGCAACCCACTCCAGTACTCTTGCCTGGAAAATCCCATGGACGAAGGAGCCTGGTGGGCTGCAGTCCATGGGGTCCCTAGGAGTCAGACATGACTGAGCGACTTCCCTTTCACTTTTCACCTTCATGCATTGGAGAAGGAAATAGCAACCCACTCCAGTGTTCTTGCCTGGAGAATCCCAGGGATGGCAGAGCCTGGTGGGCTGCCGTCTCTGGGGTCGCACAGAGTCGGACATGGCTGAAGCGACTTAGCAGCAGCAGCAACAGCAGTGTAAGTTTCCACGTTACCCTTTCCCCAAGAAAGGGTGCATCTCACACTCTTCCTCCCCTCTCCCCATGTCTGTAAGTCTATTCTCTATGTCTGTTGCTCCATTGCTGCCCTGTAAATAAATTCTTCAGTACCATTTTTCTAGATTCCTCCTAGATATCCACTATTTTTTAAGGGCATTCCTGAAGCAGACACCTTAGTTACACAGTCTAGTGATTCCTGGAACTGTCACTTCTGTCCAGGCAGTGTAGCTTTCTGAATAAGAGCATGGGTTTCAGAGTAATGCTAACCTGTTTCTGAATTCTAGTTTTGCTGCATATTAACTCAGCAGTCATTGGAAAGATATGTCACCTTTGTGAATTTCAATTAGATTAAAATTTTTAATAAAATTAAGGATAACCATGCCTTTTAAAAATATATGTTATATAAGTTAAATGAGATTTACCAGTCAAATATCTGTTAAGTACATATTTATGTGTTGTTAAGCCCTTTTTCAGGGAATAAGGCTTATATCCCTGGTGAAGGGGATGGGAAGAGATAACCATATTTACAAATAAAAGTAAGAAAATATTCATTAGTGACAAATGTTATGAAGAAATAAAACTGCTTAATGTGATAATAACTGGGCTGCTTTAATGGGCTGGTTAGGAAAACCTCCTGAGGAGAGGCTCTCTGCATTGAGATCAAGAAGCAACAGGAGCAAGTCATACGAAGAAATTTCTAGAGAGGAATCTTCTGAGCAGGAAGAACAGTAAATGTAAAGATATTGAGGTGGGAACAAGCTCTGTATTGCCAACCTGGGTCTCAAATTCCATCTCAACCACTTGCCAGGCCTGAGATTACAAGCATAGTATTTACAATATATGACCCTTGATTTCCTCACCTATAATCTTATGTATTATTGAGCCATTATTACAATTTTTCTTAGAGTACATATAAATTCCCAATAAAAGGCAGCATCCATTATCATCATTATCATTATTATTTTATTACCTTTCTTAAGGTGATCCAGTGAATTTCACCCAAAAGCATACATGCATAATCCAAGTACATTTCTATGTGAAGAAACTATTTCAGTATGTAGCTGAGTAGTACGATTGTTCAAATCCATTTAGGATGAAAGGTTTTCTTAAAAATCCTTTTTCCACTCTTTTCAAGTTCTAAGAGCTTTGTGCCTTAAAGCATTATGTTTTACCACACAAGCATAGCAAGGTTAGATGCTGATTGGTGAAGGGCAAAGTGATTTATAAAGTAACTTTCATTTTTCAATGTTCTTTTCCCCCAATAAGTGAGGAAATGTCATTGGGAATGTCAGCTGGGAATAAACTAAAATATTTCAGTTGCTTGTGGGTTCCCTTACTTATTGTCTATATCCTGTATTTTGACATTTGATCAAAAGTCACATTAATCTTGGTTTGCTTCCTCTAAGCCAAGTTTATTTCTTCTCTATCCTGAATTTGATCCTTCTCTCCCATACTGTATTTCTTCATCACTTCTGTCACTGCTGGCTCTTGTAGTGGTCTACATTCCTCCACAGCTGTATTTCAACTGGAATCATTCTCACTTTCAAACATCTTCTGCACCCCCTGGGTAGTCTCTCAACATTTGGTCTCCTGATATATATACACAGAGAAGAAATTTTATTGAAAGCTGATGGTGGCTATGTTTTTGAAAGGTTACAAGTTATCATTACTATTATAATGAACCATCAAAAATGTATGAGATGAAGCAACAGAGCTGATATTCAAATCACAGCTGTTTTAAAAAGTCAAATATATGGATATTTCTAAATATATGGAACCATATCAGTTAGATAAAGCATATGATACTACATTTAACTTCCTATTTTTTATTCTGACATTTTATAATATACATTGTTTAATTACACTTTATGATTTGTTAAACCAATGCACTATGCGTAACATAAGAGCTAAATTTAAACTTTTCAAATTTATGGGTTACTTTTTGTTTGTTTTAAAGATACCTTTTAAAAGAATATAACTGAAATATATCTGAATTATAGAAACATGTGTCCACCATGAAGAAAACAGAAAGAATAAAATGCAATGCAAATTATTCCTGACCTCACGTATATTCCCAAGCATATATTATGTTGCCACCACCAACACACACACACGCACACACGAATGAAGGGCTTAAGCAACAGGAGCCTTTTCATAATTCTGGAGGCTAGACATCCAGGGTCAAGGTGGCGCAGGTTGAGTCCTCCCTGAGGCCTCTCTCCTTGCCTTGCAGACAGCCGCCTCCTCCCTGTCCTCACAAGGCCCTTCCCTATGTAAGCATAGCCCCGGCATCTCCATGTGTCCAAATGCCTCTCCTTATAAGGCTGCCAGATTAGATCAGGGTCACTCTTCATTATAACTTATCCACCTATTTAAAGGCCCTGACTACAGTCACGTTCTGAGGCAGTGGGGGCTGAAACTTTGACACAGTTCAGGAGGGAGGGGACATAATTCAGCCCATAAAGTGGTTCACTGTTAAGCCCCAGGCAGTCTCTTTTTCTCTGTGCCTAGGCCAATCAGGGCCTTGAGGACAGGCTACTAGAAAAACAAAAGTGAAAGTGAATCTCACTCAGTCGTGTCTGACTCTTTGTGACCCCATAGACTGTACAGTCCCTGGAATTTTCCAGGCCAGAATACTGGAATGGTTAGCCTTTCCCTTCTCCAGGGGTTCTTCCCAACCCAGAGATCAAACCCAGGTCTCCCACATTGCAGGCAGATTCTTTACCAGCTGAGCCACAGGGAAGCCCACTAGAAAAACAAGCAAACAAACATAAAACTCTGAGGATGACATCATGATGCCCACTGTTTATTGATGATAACAACCAGAAATGTCGTTCAGACCAGAAATTCGACTATCAGCCTGACAGCTGCGGTCCCTGTGCTCCATCCAACCTGGGATTTAGAAGGCTGCCTGGTCTGCTATGTGTTTGCCAACACCACCAAGCAATTAACTCCGTTCTGACACTATCTACACAGAGACTGCATCAGATCTCACAGGGAAGGGCTCAGTCTCATGACATCAGCACTCACTTCAGATATCAATCAGAAGTCTAGGTTGTTACCTGAGCTTCTGACCTATGGCTATATATTGAAGGTTCCCACCACTCTCTCCTCAGGTCCAATTAGTTTGCTAGACTGGCTCACAGGACTCAGAGAAATATTTACTTAAATGTTCACCAGTTTACTATGAAGGATATTGTAAACGATACGGATGAGCAGCCAGATGAAAAGGTAGGAAGGGAGAGGTCAAGGTCCTCAAGGGCAGGGGCTTCTGTCCCCGTGGAGCTGGGGTGTGCTACCCTGCAGGCATGTGGGTGTGCTCACCGTGTAGGGAGCAACGCAAATCTGTCCTTTGAAGTTCTTATGGAAGCTCCATTACATACACACAGTCGATTAAAGCATTTGCCATTGGTGACAACTAAAATTTTTCCGACGGAGGTGACACTGAAATTCCGACCATCTAGTCAAGTGGTAGGTCCCTTGGCAACCCCATCCTCTGGCTTTCTGAAAGTCTCATCAGCATAAACTCACGTGTGGGCTAATAAAGCTACTAGATATGGATAGCAAATGCCAATTTTATCACTCTTATCATTTAGGAAACTCCCAGGATTTCAGGAGCTTTGTACCAGAAATAGGATGAAGATCAAACAATGTATCTTTTACTATAAATCCCAATTCCATCTGGTTACTTTGGATTCAGAAATATGCTTAGCTGAACTAGCCAATCCCACCTTTTGGTTAATATGTTTTCCTTTATATTTGCTAATAGTAATGTGTGTATGTAGGTATGGATGCATGCATGTATGTGTGTGTATATATAAATACTAAGTCACTTTAGTCATCTTCGACTCTTTGCGACCCTATGGACTGTAGCCCACTCGTCTTTTCTGTCCATGAGATTCTCCAGGCAAGAATACTGGAGTGGGTTGCCATGCCCTCCTCCAGGGGATCTTCCTGATCCATGAATTGAACCCACGCCTCTTAAGTCTCCTGCGTTGGCAGGCAGCTTCTTTACCACCAGCGCCACCTGGGAAGCCCATGTATGTATATAAAAATATACAAAATTATGAAGTCTTATCGCCATATACTCAGCTTGTCTCCTAGGCTGACCTTACAAGCTGACTCTCCAATGCAATAGATTGTGCTCTTTATTGTTTTTGTTGGTTACTGAGAGTTACCACAGTGGCCCAAAGAAGAGGGTTTGTTACATGAAGACCACTAGTGGAGAGTTTGGGATCTTCATTCATGGAAATAAATGACAACCATTTCCTAACACGTTAAAGTAAAAGTGCTTATATATCCCATGGTCATAGAAAAGTTATTTTCATGTTTACAAATGTCCTTTAGTTGAACGTCCATATTGTTTGCATCTTTAACACAATATAGAAAAATTAATGGATGACCAATATTCCATTATTTGTTTAGAGTTAGATGTTGAATTTAGTCAATTTTTCTTCATGGTAAATAACACTGTGAAGAGCATTCTTTTCATATAAGTTTATGTAATCTTCAATCATTCATTAAATTATTAGTAAAACTCACTCTTCAGAATTGACTCTATTAAAGGGAGTGCTATATTTTTAAGGCTGTTGATACTCACTATAAAAACTACCCTATATAAGGTGGTACTGATTTACACTTGCATTAATGTGTTGGAAAGTGTTGGAAAGCTGCATCTCCAGAATTACTATTTAAGAGTAATCTGGTGAAATGCATTATTTAAAAAAATATTTTCCATTTAGGTATGTAAAAGACCAGATCTCATTATTTTAATATACATTTCTAGTAATTAATTAGGTAACTTGGTTTTACATATGTTTAATGTACTTCTTCTTGAATTGCCTATTCATGCCTCCTGGTCATTTTACTATTGAATTATTTACCTTTTCACTGATTTACATGAACTCTTTGTATATTCAGTTCAGTCGCTCAGTCGTGTCCGATTCTTGGTGACCCCATGAACTGCAGCACGCCAGGACTCCCTGTCCATCACCAACTCCTGGAGTTCACTCAAACTCATGTCCATCGAGTCACTGATGCCATCCAGCCATCTCATCCTGTTATCCCCTTCTCCTCCTGCCCCCAATCCCTCCCAGCATCAGAGTCTTTACCAATGAGTCAACTCTTCGCATGAAGTGGCCAAAGTATTGGAGTTTCAGCTTCAGCATCAGTCCTTCCAATGAACACCCAGGACTGATCTCCTTTAGGATGGACTGGTTGGGTCTCCTTGCAGTCCAAGGGACTCTCAAGAGTCTTCTCCAACACCACAGTTCAAAAGCATCAATTATTCGGCACTCAGCTTTCTTCACAGTCCAACTCTCACATCCATACATGACCACAGGAAAAACCATAGCCTTTGACGGACCTTTGTTGGCAAAGTAATGTCTCTGCTTTTGAATATGCTATCTAGGTTGGTCGTAACTTTCCTTCCAAGGAGTAAGCGTCTTTTAATTTCATGGCTGCACTCACTATCTGCAGTGATTTTGGGGCTCCCCAAAATAAAGTCTGACACTGTTTCACTGTTTTCCCATCTATTTCCCATGAAGTGATGGGACCAGATGCCATGATCTTCGTTTTCTGACTGTTGAGCTTTAAGCCAACTTTTTCACTCTCCTCTTTCACTTTCATCAAGAGGCTTTTCAGCTCCTCTTCACTTTCTGCCATAAGGGTGGTATCCTCTGCATATCTGAGGTTATTGATATTTCTCCCGGCAATCTTGATTCCAGCTTGTGCTTCTTCCAGCCCAGCATTTCTCATGATGTACTCTACATATAAGTTAAATAAGCAGGGTGGCAATATACAACCTTGATGTACTCCTTTTCCTATTTGGAACCAGTCTGTTATTCCATGTCCAGTTCTATCTGTTGCTTCCTGACCTGCATATAGGTTTCTCAAGAGGCAAGTCAGGTGGTCTGGTATTCCCATCTCTTTCAGAATTTATCAATTTTTTTGCACCTGATATTTTGATCACTTGAAATTTTTATTTTTGTTTCTTCCGAAATTAATATTTTTCCTTTAAAAAAATTTGGGTTTTTCTCTTCTTCCCTAAAAGTCAGATTAATCTTTACATATGATATACTGCTGGGAGCCAGCGTTAGGAATCCCACCTGTGACGAGGTCATGCGGCGGAGGCCTTGATGGGCAAGGCGAATCAGGCCTCAGGGTTTCCCCCTGGTATTTCCTGAGCATGTACCCCCAAAAATAAGAATCTTCCTGCCTTATTGTACTTTTCTACTTTTCTGACACTCTGGAAAAAGTTAATTCAAGGCTTCAGTCTCCTGCAAAAGAATGTCTCGGCTTAAAACCCCCTCTGATAACTCTCTAGCTTGCCTAACAGGTTCCCCGGACTTTTTATAGCTTGTGAATTGTTTACAGTCTCCCAACCTCGAGAGGCACAGGAAGCTTAAAACATCCTAGAAATGCAGGGGCTTCTGAGGTGTCAAGATCATTAGAATAAAACTGATTAAGCATTTCATCGTTGAGCCAATACTTGCTGCCAAATTTTCATATCTTTAATTTGTTGATATAGTTGGTGTATAGAAAAAACAAGTAGCAACATTAGATCTTTGAGTTAAGTACCTTCTTTGTTATAACCCACTGTGCCTTTGTTCTATAGAGATGTAACTTTAGTGCTTTAAGGAGATGCAGATCAAAGAAAAACACTTCAGGGGAAACGAGATTAACATTCATTAAGAAAGAGAGCCAAAAAGTGTTAGCAAGCCTCTTGGTCAGAAGATAAGATAAATCACCTGAGACCTTTTGTATACAAAAAGATATACAGAAAGGGTCAGGACTGCTGCCCCTGCATGACTCTGTATCTTCCATTATGTAAAATTTAGGGTATATAAACACCTTTTGAATAATAAAGTTGGAGGGGTTTTTGCACAAGCCTGGCCTCCCCCATGTAGACTCTTTCTCTTGCTCCCTCTCCCTCCCTCTCCTTTTCAGGCTGACCCCTTGGAATTCGGAGGCTCACCGAGTCTACTTACTTGCCCAGGCTTCTGAGACCCACAGGAGAGGGAGTCCAAGGCGGGGCACCCTCCTCTATCCAAGCGGGCGCCTATGGATGGCCCAGTGTAGACGGTGCAAGCTCCTTGTCTGGAACTTTATTGGTTTTCCACGTAAACCAAGTTATTCAGCATCTTTCCTCCACTCATTTTCCTACTGCACTATTTTTTCCTAATCTAAACTTATATTTCTAATTAAATAAATAAGTTTTCCTCGCCTATTCGTCTCCCCTTCGAATCACCCTGGATCCACCAGGGCTGGACCCCGGCAATATACACTGTCTTTTCAAACACAATTACCTATATTTTTCCAAATAATTGTATATATTGTACAATCTTTATCATTTCTCCAAATTAAATACCAGCAAATACAGCAATTTGATAGTCATTTGTTATCAGAGGTTCTGTGGCATGATTTGAGAACCACTAAACTATATGACCTTGGAAAAATCACCTGTCCTTACAGAAACTTATTTCCTACAAAGTGAGGATATTAATATTTACTTCACAGGGCTAATGTGAGGATAAATAAATATTACATATGTGAAAACACTTCGGAGACATTCATAAATGATAATGACTTCCAGTTTTACAGATGTGTATTTGCTGAATATCAACATTGCTTTCCTTTCATTAGTGAATTTACTACTTAGCTTCCTTTTATCTTCAGCATAATGCAGCTCACTCTCTGAAGTATTTTGAAAATTTTACATACTACCATTCAGTTCAGTTCAGTTCAGTTCCTCAGTCATGTCCGACCCTTTGCAACCCCATGAATCGCAGCCTCCCTGTCCATCATCATCTCCCGGAGTTCACTCAGACTCACGTCCATCGAGTCCGTGATGCCATCCAGCCATCTCATCCTGGGTCGTCCCCTTCTCCTCCTGCCCCCAATCCCTCCCAGCATCAGAGTCTTTTCCAATGAGTCAACTCTTCTCATGAGGTGGCCAAAGTACTGGAGTTTCAGCTTTAGCATCATTCCTTCCAAAGAAATCCCAGGGCTGATCTCCTTCAGAATGGACTGGTTGGATCTCCTTGCAGTTTAAGGGACCCTCAAGAGTCTTCTCCAACACCACAGTTCAAAAATACCAATTCTTCGGCGGCCAGCCTTCTTCATAGTCCAACTCTCACATCCATACATGACCACAGGAAAATCCACAGCCTTGACTAGATGGACCTTAGTCAGCAAAGTAATGTCTCTGCTTTTGAATATACTATCTAGGCTGGTCATAACTTTTCTTCCAAGGAGTAAGCGTCTTTTAATTTCATGGCTGCAATCACCATCTGCAGTGATTTTGGAGCCCCCCAAAATAAAGTCTGACACTATTTCCACTGTTTCCCCATCTATTTCCCATGAAGTGATGGGACCAGATGCCATGATCTTCGTTTTCTGAATGTTGAGCTTTAAGCCAACTTTTTCACTCTCCTCTTTCACTTTCATCAAGAGGCTTTTTAGCTCCTCTTCATTTCTACCATAAGGGTGGTGTCATCCGCATATCTGAGGTTATTGATATTTCTCCGAGCAATCTTGATTCCAGCTTGTGCTTCTTCCAGCCCAGCATTTCTCATGATGTACTCTGCATAGAAGTTAAATAAGCAGGGTGACAATATACAGCCTTGACGTACTCCTTTTCCTATTTGGAACCAGTCTGTTCCATGTCCAGTTCTAACTGTTGCTTCCTGACCTGCATACAGATTTCTCAAGAGGCAGGTTAGGTCGTCTGGTATTCCCATCTCTTTCAGAATTTTCCACAGTTTATTGTGATCCACACAATCAAAGGCTTTGGCATAGTCAATAAAACAGAAATTGATGTTTTTCTGGAACTCTCTTGCTTTTCCATGATCCAGCGGATGTTGGCAATTTGATCTCTGGTTCCTCCGCCTTTTCAAAAACCAGCTTGAACATCAGGGAGTTCACAGTTCACATATTGCTGAAGCCTGGCTTGGAGAATTTTGAGCATTACTTTACTAGCATGTGAGATGAGTGCAATCGTGCGGTAGTTTGAGCATTCTTTGGCATTGCCTTTCTTTGGAATCCGAATGAAAACTGACCTTTTCCAGTCCTGTGGTACTGCTGAGTTTTCCAAATTTTCTGGCATATTGAGTGCAGCACTTTCACAGCATCATCTTTCAGGATTTGAAATAGCTCAACTGGAATTCCATCACCTCCACTAGCTTTGTTTGTAGTGATGCTTTCTAAGGCCCACTTGACTTCACTTTCCAAGATGTGACCATTATGATACATAATATTACCATAAGTAAACCTACACATTATAACATGGAAAATCTTATCAGCTACCAAAACAAATATTCTATTTCTAGCAAATCATATTTTTATTAGAACAGACTGCTTTAATCAGTGACTTTTTCCAGTTAATTGTATTATTAATATAATTCAGAAGAGCTTAAATAATAAAAAGAATATATTGGTTTTTGCATTTAGGATGTCTAAGGATGTGGACCCCAGGGGCTCAATTATTTAGTCAGTTAAAAATTACCTTACTCTCCTCTCCACATTCCTCCCCAACCCCTCCCATCCTTACTTGTTTTCATCCATGTTACAGGGAATATGACTCCAGTAACTTTAGGCCACCTTTCTTCATTATTAATTCAGCTAGCAAGAACACTGTTTCACCAGCTCTAACTCAGAAATGTCCTGGGGAGGAACAGAACTGCTCTCAATCAGTGTGAGTCATACACTTAGTCTGACTTCAATCACTGTGTCCACAGTGATTCAGCAGCATGACTGGACCAGCCAGGGGTTGGGGTGGGGGGACATATGATCAATCTCTTGACCAACAGGAAGGGGACTGTGATTGGGAGTTCTACCAGAATGACAAAAACAAGGGAGAAACAGTTTCCCAAAGAAAATATTAAAAGAGTAAGCTATCACAGAGAATGTGAATGGAAAAATCTGCTTAGTAGGATCAAAACAACCATTACCCCTAAAGAGTGTGTATTTTACCAAACCACTTTTGTCAGAAGATAACAGAAGTTGTTACAAGGAAGATTTCTTCTGTCCAACAAAATTTATGTAAGTGTACAGAAAAGCTGACTTCATACTATCTTTCATTCATATAACAGGGGGCTTAATCTCTAGGATTATTATTCAGAGTGTTCTTATAAACATGTTTGATGATCATCCACAAAGGCATAAGAAAGGGCAATTATCTTATGTGAAATATGTTTGGCACAAAAATTAACGTCAGGAGCATACACCTTAACTCTCTCAAGTCAAGTTTACTTCAGCTCCTACAGGGGTTTTTGGTTGTTGTTGTTGTTGTTGTTTTAAATGTTTATAAGTTCCTTGCAAATTTTCTGAGCAAATTATCCTTTTGTATGCTATGTTAATGGCATAAATGACTGACAATTGCATTCATAATTATCTTTACTTTTCCATGGCACTGTGTGTCTCATGAATTCAAAAACATTCAACCATGAAAAGAGACCTTTAGTGGCATATGATAGAATCTAATTTCTTCCTACCCAAAGGGCAATTTAGCAATATTGACCATTTAAAGGGCCAAATCAAACAAGATAATGAGGGATAATTCACTTTTCTCTTTGTGGCTTACCAATCCAGATTTGGACAATATGGACAACAGAACAAAGAAACCATAATTATTATTTGGCTTTCAGAGCTATATAAATGCATAATCTTCTTCAATGCTGCTTCTAAAAAAAGTTCTAACATTGTTATATAATTACATTTTTCCCCTTCTCTTGGCTATTTTGGTCTTGTTAAAATGTTGTTTTTTATCAAATAGCCCATACACAATTAGCTGCAATATTATCAAATAAATGAATCACAGCTGCACTGACAAATACATAAGCAGGAATAGAGAATGATAAATGCAGAAACAATTCCACCTCTAGCTGGAAGAATCCTGACAGCAATATTTATAGAATGCAACAGAGCCAATTTACCCATCAATTAAGTTGACTACATTCAAAAATGCTGACAGAAATTTTAGGATTAACTTAAATATATCCTCAGTTATATTGATCTTATGTGTCTGCCTCTGGAAAACCGAAACACAAGGAAATGTCTAATAGAAACAGGATGTGATATTTGGCCATGGTTAAGGATGGTCAATCTCTAAAGCAAATTTTGTGTTGTATATGCTTTCTTGATCTTATATTATGCACCCCTCACATACATACTTATTTAAAGGCCATACTATTTTCAGACATTCAAAGAGAGATTCCTAGTTTTTTCTGGAAGTTATATACTTAACGGGATTCCTTCATAGCTCAGTTGGTAAAGAATCTGCCTGCAATGCAGAAGAAACTGGTTTGATTTCTAGATTGGGAGGATTCCCTAGAGAAGGAAAAGCTACCCACTCCAGTGTTCTGGCTTAGAGAATTCCATGGATTGCATCGTCCATGGGGTCTCAGGGAGTCAGACACGACTGAGCGACTTTCACTTCACTATATACTTAAAATCCTCTGATATACCATGTATAGCTAAGTACAACTTGCTACATATTCAGTACAGTTCAGTCGCTCAGTCCTATCCGACTATTTGAGACCCTATGGACTGCAGGAAGCCTGGACACGCCAGGCTTCCCTGTCCATCACCAACTCCCAGAGCTTGCTCAAACTCATGTCCATCGAGTCGGTGATGCCATCCAACCATCTCATCCTCTGTCGCCCCCTTCTCCTCACACCTTCAATCTTTGCCAGCATCAGGGTCTTTTCCAAAGAGTCAACTCTTCGCATGAGGTGGACAAAGTATTGGAGTTTCAGCTTCAACATCAGTCCTTCCAATGAATACCCAGGACTGATTTCCTTTAGGATGGACTGGTTGGATCTCCTTGCAGTCCAAGGGACTCTCAAGAGTCTTCTCCAACACCACAGTTCAAAAATATCAATTCTTCAGCGCTCAGCTTTCTTCACAGTCCAACTCTCACATCCATACATGACCAATGGAAAACCATAGCCTTGACAAGATGGACCTTTGTTGGCAAAGTAATGTCTCTACTTTTGAATATGCTATCTAGGTTGGTCATAACTTTCCTTCCAAGGAGCAAGTGTCTTTTAATTTCAAGGCTGTCATCACCATGTGCAGTGATTTTGGAGCCCTCAAAAAATAAAGTCTGACACTGTTTCCCATCTATTTCCCATGAAGTGATGGGACCAGATGCCATGATCTTAGTTTTCTGAATGTTGAGCTTTAAGCCAACTTTTTCACTCTCCAGTTTCACTTTCATCAAGAGGCTCTTTATTTATTCTTCAATTTCTGCCATAAGGGTGGTGTCATCTGCATATCTGAGGTTATTGACATTTCTTCTGGCAGTCTTGATACCAGCTTGTGCTTCATCCAGCCTGGCATTCGCATGATGTAGTCTGCATATAAGTTAAATAAGCAGGGTAACAGTAAACTGCCTTGATGTACTCCTTTCCTGATTTGGAATTAGTCTGTTGTTCCATGTCCAGTTCTAACTCTTGCTTCTTGACCTGCATATAGATTTCTCAGGAGGCAGGTCAGGCAGTGTGGTATTCCCATCTCTTGAAGAATGTTCCATAGTTTGTTGTAATCCACACAGTCAAAGGCTTTGGCATAGTCAATAAGCACAAATAGATGTTTTTCTGGAATTCTCTTGCTTTTTTGAAATGATCCAAAGGATGTGGGCAATATGATCTTTGTTTCCTCTGCCTTTTCTAAATCCAGCTTCAACATCTGGAAGTTCATGTTGCATGTACTATTGAAGCCTGGCTTGGAGAATTTTGAGCATTACTTTGCTAGTGTGTGAGATGAGTGCAATTATGTGGTCGTTTGAATATTTTTTGGCATTGCCTTTCTTAGGGATTCAATGAAAACTGACCTTTTTCCAGTCCTGTGGCCGCTGCTGAGTTTTCCAAATTTGCTGGCACACTGAGTGCAGTGCTTTCACACACTGTCTTTTAGGATTTGAAACAGTTCAACTGGAATCCATCACCTCCACTAGCTTTGCTCTTAGTGATGCTGCTTAAAGCCCACTTGACTTCACATTCCAGGATGTCTGGCTCTAGGTGAATGATCACACCATCCTGGTTATCTGGGTCCTGAAGATCGTTTTTGTATAGTTCTGTGTATTCTTGCCACCTCTTTTTACTATCTTCTGCTTCTGTTAGGTCTATACCATTTCTGTCCTTTATTGTTCCCTTCTTTGTAAGAAACGTTCCCTTGGTATCTCTAATTATCTTGAAGAGATCTTTAGTTTTTCCCATTCTATTGTTTTCCTCTATTTCTTTGCATTGATCACTGAGGAAGGCTTTCTTATCTCTCATTGCTATTTTTTGGAACTCTGGCTTCAAACGGGTATATCTTTCCTTTTCTCCTTTGCCTTTTGCTTCTCTTCTTTTCTCAGCTACTTTGTAATGCCGCCTCAGAAAACCATTTTGCCTCTTTGTATTTCTTTTTCTTGGGGATGGTTTTGATCACTGCCTCTTGTACAACGTCACGAACCCGTGTCCACAGTTCTTCAAGCCCTCTGTCTATCATATCCAATCCCTTGAATCTATTTGTCACTTCCACCATATAACCCAAAGGGATTTGATTTAGGCCATACATGAATGGTCTAGTGGTTTTCCCTACTTTCTTCAATTTAAGTCTGAAAATTGCAATAAGGAGTTCATGATCTGAACAACAGTCAGCTCCCAGTCTTGTTTTTTAACTGTGTAGAGCTTCTCCATCTTTGGCTGCAAAGAATATAATCAGCCTGATTTTGGTGTTGACCATCTGGTGATGTCCATGTGTAGAGTTTTCTCTTGTTTGTTGGAAGAGGGTGTTTTGCTATAACCGGTGCATTCTCTTGGCAAAACTCTGTTAGCCTTTTGAAGGAGGTTCACCATTATATTTTGAAGGAAGTTCTGCTATAATTTAATGGAATCTGATTCTAAGATTAAAAGACAATAAAATGAAATTACATGTGAAAGAGGTAAGGCAAGGCAAATCTTTAGTAAGAACAAAAATAACAGATTTTAAATCTACTCTGGGCTTCCCAGGTGGCTCAGTGATAAAGAATCTGGCTGCCAATGCAGGAGATGTTGGTCCAATCCCTGGGAGGTGAAAATTCCCTGGAGAAGGAAATGGCAACCCACCCCAGCATTCTTGCTTGGGAAATCCCATGGACAGAGGAGCCTGGTGCATCACAGTCCATGGGATCACAAAGAGTCAGACATGACTCAGTGACTAAACAACAACTACAAATTCACTCTGGAGGCAATGACAAGCAGAACTGACAGTATGAAAAGCTGAATCAATAGTATGAATGATAAAAGGAAAACATGAATGCTAAATTAATCTATTCACTCTGAACTTGGAGAGAAAAGGATATCCTCCACTCTCTTCTTAAAAAAAAAAAAAAAGAAATAAAAAATGTGGAGGATAGAAAACAGAGGCCCCACAAATAGAATTCCTAAGAGAGATACAATACCACATGTGGTAGCTACAAGCAAGTGTTTGAGTAAATGCTTAATTGTGCTGTGCACTACATTCAAATCCTGGCTCTGCCTCCTCCAAGCAGGGGTACCTGGAGCAAGTTCCTGAACTACTGGGCCTCAACTTTCAGATCTGTAAAATGTGAATCCTTAAAATACCTGCTTCAAATGTTCCACTTGAGGACATAACAATTCTCATACAATAAGCTGGCAATGTAGAGAATCTTCAGTAAGTGGTAGCAATGATTACAGTTAAACTCTGAGCCAGAAGTGTATTGTTCATTTCCTACTGTCTCACTGCCCACCACACTCTACAGAATAAATGACAAGACAAAGACAGAAGAAAACATTCCTAAGCTGAAAAAGACCTGCACCTGCAGAATGAAAAAGTGAGTTATTAACTAGGTAAAAATCAAGAAAAGTCACTCAAAAAAAATATATATATATATACACACACACACATACATATACACACACACACATATATGAATCACTTTGCTACATACCTCTTACTAACATAATATTGCATATTTCAATAAAAAGAGATTCAAAATTAGATACAATTTTTTTTGCTTTATTTTAGATTAATTTATTTTAATTGGAGACTAATTACTTTACAATATTGAAATGGTCTTTGCCATACATTGACATGGATCAGCCATGGGTGTACATGTGTTTCTCATCCTGAACCTCCCTCACGCCTGCCTCCCCTTCCTATCCCTCAGCATTGTTCCAGTGCACCGACTTTGAGTGCCCTGTTTCATGCACCAAACTTGGACTGGTCATCTATTCCACATATGGCAATATACACATTTCAATGCTATTCTCTCAAATCATCCCACCCTTGCCTTCTCCCACAGAGTCCAAAAGTCTGTTCTTTATATCTGTGTCTCTTTTGCTGTCTCGCATATAGGGTCATTGTTACCATCTTTCTAAATTCCATATATATGTGTTAATATATTGTACTGGTGTTTTTATTTCTGACTTACTTTACTCCGTATGATAGGCTCCAGTTTCATTCACCTCATTAGAACTGATTCAAATACATTATTTTTAATAGCTGAGTAATATTCCATTGTGTATATGTACCACAGCTTTCTTATCCATTCGTCTGCTGATGGACATCTAGGTTGCTTCCATGTCCTGGCTATTGTAAACATTGCTGTGACGAACATTGGGGTACACATGTCTCTTTCAATTCTGGTTTCCTCAGTGTGTATGCCCAGCAGTGGGACTGCTGGGTCATAAGGCAGTTCTATTTCCAGCTTTTAAGGAATCTCCACACTGTTCTCCATAGTGGCTGTACTAGTTTGCATTCCCACCAGCCATGTAAGAGGGTTCCTTTTTCTCCACACCCTCTCCAGCATTTATTGTTTGTAGACTTTCTGACAGCAGCCATTCTGACCTGCGTGAGATTGTACCTCATTGTGCTTTTGATTTGCATTTCTCTGATAATGAATGATGTTGAGCATCTTTTCATGTGTTTGTTAGCTATCTATATGTCTTCTTTGGAGAAATGTCTGTTTAGTTCTTTGGCCCATTTTTTTATTCGGTTGTTTATTTTTCTGGTATTGAGCTGCATGAACTGCTTGTATATCACTGAGATTAATTCTTTGTCAGTTGCTTTGTTTGCTATTATTTTCTTCCATTCTGAAGGCTGTCTTTTCACCTTGCTTATGGTTTCCTTCGTTGTGCAAAAGCTTTTAAGTTTAATTTGGTCCCATTTGTTTATTTTTGCTTTTATTTCCATTACTCTGGGAAGTGGGTCATAGAGGATCCTGCTGTGATTTACGTCAGAGTGTTTTTCTCTAGGAGTTTTAGAGTTTGTGATCTTACTTTTAGATCTTTAATACATTTTTTAGTTTATTTTTGTGTATGGTGTTAGAAAGTGTTTTAGTTTCATTCTTTTACAGGTGGTTGACCAGTTTTCCCAGCACCACTTGTTAAAGAGATTGTCTTTTCTCTACTGTATATTCTTGCTGTTTGTCAAAGATAAGCTGTCCATAGGGGTGTAGATTTATCTCTGGGCTTTCTATTTTGTTCCATTGATCTATATTTCTGTCTTTGTGCCAGTACCATACTGTCTTGATGACTGTAGCTTTCAGGTAGGTTGATTCCTCCAGTTCCATTCTTCTTTATCAAGATTGCTTTGGCTATTCAAGGTGGTGTTTTTTGTTTTTTTGTTTTTGTTTTTGTTTTGTATTTCCATACAAATTGTGAAATTATTTGTTCTAGTTCTGTGAAAATACCGTTGGTAGCTTGATAGGGATTGCATTGAATCTATAGATTGCTTTGGGTAGTATACTCATTTTCACTATATTGATTCTTCCAATCCATGAACATGGTACATTTCTCCCAATTATTTGTGTCTTCTTTGATTTCTTTCATCAACGTTTTATAGTTTTCTATATGTAGGTCATTTGTTTCTTTAGGTAGTTTATTCCTAAGTATTTTATTCTTTTCATTGCAATGGTGAATGGAACTGTTTCCTTAATTTCTCTTTGTTTTCTCATTGTTAGTGTATAGGAATGCAAGGGATTTCTGTGTGTTTGTTTTATATCCTGTGACTTTACTATATTCATTGATTAGCTCTAGCAATTTTCTGGTGGTGTCTTTTGGATTTTCTATGTAGAGGATCATGTCATCTGCAAAAGTCAGAGTTCTACTACTTCTTTTCCAATCAGGATTCCTTTTATTTCTTTTTCTTCTCTGATTGCTGTGGCTAAAACTTCAAAAATTATCTTGAATAGTAGTGGTGAGAGTGGGCACCCTGTCCTGTTCCTGACTTTAGGGGAAATGCTTTCAGTTTTTCACCATTGAAGAGAATGTTTGCTGTGGGTTTATCATACATGGCTTTTATTATGTTGAGCTATGTCCCTTCTATGCCTGCTTTCTGGAGGATTTAAATGGATGTTGAATTTTGTCAAAGATTTTCTCTGCATCTATTGAGATAATCATATGGTTTTTATCTTTCAATTTGTCAATGTGGTATATCACATTGTTTGATTTGCAAATATTGAAGAATCCTTGCATCCCTGGGATAAAGCCCATTCAAAATTAGATACATTTTGATGATTTCAAAACTGCACTGTAGCCTACCAGGCTGCTGTGTCCATGGGATTCTCCAGACAAGAATACTGGAGTGGGTTGCCATTTCCTTCAACAGGGGATCTTCCTGACCCAGCAATTGAATGGAAGTCTCCTGCATTGTAGGCAGATTCTTTACCATATGAGCTACAAGGGAAGCTCATGCAAAGAAATATATAAAGTTTAAAAAGCATAAAAGACAGAACATCTAAAACCCACACATTTTGACCTTCTTTTCACATTAGACAATTTATATAATTATTTTCTGATTTCTCTTTTAACCTACTATATCCTAGAAAACTCCATGTCATTGTATGTTTAGTGATCTCTTTTTTAAAAATATCTATAACAGAGTTTGCCATTGTGATTCAAATATTCCCATTCATTGCATTTACAAGGTGGGGAAACATTTCATTATTTTTAATTAGGACTTGATTTAAATCTATGTTGTTAGGCCACAATATAAAATTGTACTTCTTACCTTCTCCCTTATTTTTAACTGTATGTATTTGCTATTGATCAGTTTTGGAGACATGGTATGGAATTTGAACATAGCATTCTTAGTCATTAAAAGAAGATTAGTTTAATTGCTCCAAGATGTAGGCCATTTTGTTTGTGAATTGCATTGCACTTCTCAATGTCATCCAAAAACTGGAAGGCCATATGGC
The DNA here is from genome assembly GCF_016772045.2 of Ovis aries. Lineage (NCBI taxonomy): Eukaryota > Metazoa > Chordata > Mammalia > Artiodactyla > Bovidae > Ovis > Ovis aries. Next base: position 5,454,481 of record NC_056059.1, read on the forward strand.
CCTCACTGAACTATTACAACAACTTCTTAGGGAAAGGGCATCTCCTACACACACACACACACACACACACACACACACACACACACACACACACATACACACACACATGCATGGAAAGACTAAGGTTCTACCAAATTTTAGTAGAGAAGGATCTGTCTCTTGAGTGAGCAAGACACACGAAGACAAAAAGAGAACTTAGAAACAGTTCCATCTCAGAATCTGCTGTCAAGCTATTTTTTCAACATTTTCCTTCAGGTGCCTTTTTTCTGCTAAAACTGAGAATGCTAGAATTTGTTCCAAGAAAAACATTCATCTCTCATAGGACCATCTACAAATTGTCAAAATTTATAATAAGAGACCATTTCATCATCCTGCCCCTTAAAAAAAAATGTATCTTGGCATATGCACAATGGTTTGAAATGCCAGAACATTTAATTTTAATTAATTTAAAAATAACTAGATTAGCAATACCATAGGTTTATTAAATGCACATTTATGTGCCAGGAGCCATGCTAAGTCTTTCACTTGAGCTAATTTTTAAAATTCTTACTGCAAACAGATAAGGAAGGTATTGTTACATGTTCATTTTATAGATGAGGAAACAAACTCACTAAGCACAGATAACTTGCTCTAGGGCACACAGGCAGCAAGAACAATAGCCACGTGGGTTTGATTTGAAAGTGGAGCTCTCGTTATTGTAAGTTACTTTTTGAAGTACTTTTAAAAATTAAAAAAAAAAACCTTATATGACATTTAAGAATTAAATGCTGTAGAATTACAAGTGAAATTTCTCCTCTTCTGCAATAATCTGCCACTCATACCCCATTCTCACATCCCATTCTCCAGGAGTAAGCAATGCAAAGAGTATGATGTGTTTCCAGCCAGATTTTTTTCAACACTTGTATAAAATATTTGATACATATATATAACACTATGTCATTTTTCTCAGAAATAGAAATACACAGTATAAAATAAACTTTAAATTTCATACTTTACTTAGCCTTATATTCTTATCTTCTATGTTAGCAAATAATAATCTATGCTTTTTAATGGCTGTATATTATTCCACTGAATAGATGAATTAACATTTTTATTATCAGACAACTATCAATGGTCATTTAGGTTATTTCTGGCTCTTCTACTTAAAATCACATTCCTGTCAAGAATTGTGAAGAGTCTTTAACAGGTGAGGCACTCCAAGCTTGCTGTTGCTGCTGCTAAGTCACTCCAGTTGTGTCCAACTCTGTGCAACCCCATCGACAGCAGCCCACCAGGCTCCTCTGTCCCTGGGATTCTCCAGGCAAGAATACTGGAGTGGGTTGCCATTTCCTTCTCCAGTGCATGAAGCTGAAAAGTGAAAGTGAAGTCGCTCAGTCATGTTCGACTTTTAGTGACCCCCATGGACTGGAGCCTACCAGGCTCCTCCATCCATGGGATTTTCCAGGCAAGAATACTGGAGTGGGGTGCCATTGCCTTCTCTGACTCCAAGCTTAGGAGGTTTCAATTTTTTATAGTTGCTACACTACCAAAATTTTGCCCTAGAGGAATGCTATCTTTACTATGCTGTTCACAACCAGTAAACCAACCCTTTGCTACTGAAGGAAATACTGTATCTTTCCATGTAGTTCACACTTCAACAAATAGTCCAGAACAAAAAGCTGTGTTTAACAAATCAGTTCAGTTCAGTTCAATCACTCAGTCATCTCTGACTCTTTGCAACCCCATGGACTGCAGCACCCCCAGCTTCCCTGTCCATCACCAACTCCCAGAGCTTACTCAAACTCATGTCCATTGAGTTGGTGATGCCATCCAACCATCTCTCCTCTGTCATCCCCATCTCCTTCCGCCTTCAATCTTTCCCAACATCAGGGTCTTTTCAAATGAGTCAGTTCTTTACATCAGGTGGCCAAAGTATTGGTGTTTCAGCTTCAGTTTCAGGCCTTCCAGTGAATATTTGTGTTTAACAAATAGTCCAGAACAAAAAGCTGTTAGTGCCTCTCCTCTGGAATGTGCCAAAACACAAGAAACTCATAGAACTGCTTCCCAATAGTACAAAGAACGTTATCCCAGTTCTTAATCACTACAGCCCAGTTCATAGTGATTTTTGCACTCCCGAAACATTACTACCTACACATGTCCACATAACTCTCTTTCAACGTTATGTTTTAAGGCATCGTGGTATATTGGAAGGAGCATGGGAAGTGTTGTAAGACATATGTAAATTCTAATCTCAATCTATTATTATATTTACAGAGGTGTAAATTTATATTTATAGATCGTTAATAATGGCTATTTTCAATTGTGGAATTTGAGGTGAATTTTAATTTATCTTAATTTTATGTATCATTTGCATGTTTAAAAATTAAGCCAGAATTATACTAAAAAAGCAGTAAGTCATTATCTTATAACAAATGGGTACAATTTTTAGATGGTAATTTATCTACTCTTCTAAAAATCTCTTTCATTTACATAGGAATTTATCCAGCAGTTTGATAATCATTATTTTGGTCAGGTCATGAAATGTAACTCAGCATGGCTTCAAATGAACAAAATGTTTTCTGAATAATACCAAATAATTCCACTGAAAATATTGTGACAAAATTCTGTCACTGTTTCTTGTAAAAAACAAAAACAGAAACAAAAAACAAGTTATGTGATTGGTTACAAAATGCTTATTATCTTCTAAAATGAGGATCAACAGCTGTGTGAGACTACTTTCTTGTCCTAAGTAATATTTGATTTCCTAATTTCAAAAGTTGACTTTTAAATAAAAACTTACTGTCTTCTCCATGCCTCTGTACTGCTTTGAGTTCTTTTTTGAATTTATTTAAAATAGGTTTCCAGTTATATCCCCAACCATCATCATCATCATTTTCTTGAAATTTCAAAATGAATCGTACTTATATCATGCTGCATGTGAGTGAAATTGCTGAACACATAAATTTTAAAGACCTGTAAAAACTCGGACCTCTTAGACATAAAATGGTACTAGAACATACTGGCTTTATAGTTGCACTATTGCACAAGAAGTCAACAGAATACTGTAGCAAAAATGACAGTACACGCTGACAAATGAGACCAAAATTGCCAGGATACTTTGCAGTCATGTTTTGATTTGATAGACGAAACTAGGTAAGTTCAGTGACCACAGCATTCCTCACAGAGCACTACATTCCCCTCAAGAAAAATGTGCTCTACCACATAGAAGCCTGCTATTCACAATATCTTCTGGCAAATATGTTTAGTTTGGTAAAGTACATGAGAATATAAATCAACGAGCACACACAATTTGCAGCAGAAGCAGAATGAATATGAAACACCAAGACTTTAAACTGCTTTATAAAATGTGGCCATCTATATAATTCATTAACTCAACAAACAGTTCTCAAGGGCCAAAAATGGATCAGGAATTTGACAGACACTAGAAATTCAAGTGGGAAAATAATGAACAGAGTCTCAGCTATTATGCAGTGCATGATATGTATTTTATAGTTGGATAAACATATAAAAGGAAGATATGTAATTTCTGTTTTACTACAGCACTGAAAATGATTGTGCAATATTATTTGATGCTATATTGGAAAAGTAACTTCATTGGCAATGTGCTCCATTATTGAGGAAAAAACTAAGCAGAAGACAAGGGAATTCTTATTTTCAGTTTTACAACCTGCAAAGATTTCTCTATAATGCTTTCAAAATTAAAATTCAGATGACTATGATGAAAATGCCATAGAGAAAGAAATACAGTCTTCATCTTTCACAAAACTGAAAAGCCTAATTATATTATTTTATCCCTCCTTTCTAATTATGATGTACTAATGTATACAATGCTTAAATAAAATAGAATCATCTTACTATGTTGCTTTGAAGATAGGAAGAAAGTACAGAGTTACATAACTTTCAAATCCTTCTAATCTTTTGAGAACAGAACATATTTAGTAATAAACATCAACATGGGTAAGTAAAATTTTGGCTTTTGGAAACTTCTAGACTGATATGAAATGCTGATCATCACTAACACTCCGAACTTCTTTTCTCCAAGGCTAAGGAGGATTTTCATGTAAACTAGACAAATTATATCATATTGTGCCTAATTTAAGAATGGTTCACTCAAAGTAAAATCATAAAGTGACTATTACAATAATTCACGGTACTCAGTTCTTCTTTATAGTTTGGCTTCTCTGAAAACCTGGCCGTGAACAAACATACTCCAGCCAAGTCTGTATGTTATGCTGAGATTTTCATGAACTAAGATTCCTGTTTTCCTTCCATTTCCATGGCAGGATCCTTTTGAGGCAAAGAATGTTTATGGGGAAAGATTACCTCACTGAGTACACTTTCTCTCCACTCTCTCCACACATATCTTTTTTCCCAGAATACTGTTAAAAATTATATTTTTGGTTCAGATGAGGAACAAATATATTACTGAAGAATGTGGATTTTATACATGTAGATACTACTCCCAAGATTTCTTTATTTTCTTGATTCCATTATACGCTCATCTCTTAAAGGATTCTGAAATTTTCTAGGATCACTTTTTAAATTTCTTCCATGTTAAGGTATAATCTATGATGACAAGGACCTTATTTTCTTACATACTAGTGCATACACATACTAACTTTACTTCTGTAAACCATTTAAGACATGAGCAGAGAGAGTATTAACTAAACCGAAATGAGAGCTGAGAGAATTCAGTAAGTGAGAGTATCTTTAAAGTGGAGATGGTTTTCAAGGCAAGTGGTCTAGGTTTCAGAAAGGCTGGGCTGGTTGCTGACACTGTGATCAATAGTACAGAACTGTAGCTATTACTTCACATATCACAATTATATCCAACTAGGGGAGTAATGATGTTGAATAAGGCATACTAAGGCTCTGCATCTGAGTTTCAATATCCACTAAATGTAGGAACATGAGTAAGTTTTTCAAATTTCTTTAAATGACTTTCTTCATCTTAAAAATGATATAATAATATTTCTGATTTACCAGTATTTATTGCATATTAGCTAATACATGTAAAAATGCTTGCCATAGTACCTGTGGCTATTCAGTAAATATTAATTATTATCAACAATTATATATTTACATTGCTCTCAATAACTACAGTTAATACAATCACTTTGTTTTATATATTTACTTCTTTGTATGTCCAAAAAGACTGGGAAAAGGGAGGAAAGCTAAAAATAGTCTTTATTCAGAGATGTTATTGTTCTATAATTTGTTTGCTCTCCATTCTACAGACTTCTATCAGTGAAATTACATACTCCTATGCCTTCAACCATCACTCCAATTCTTGTGCAAAGGACTTTATCACCAGTGAAGACCTTGTTGATTAAGTTCACAATCCATAAATAACTACCCATTAGACATTTACTCTTGAATGTCTCACTGCAATCCCAGATGCAGATTTTCATAATGTTTTTCTGAAAATCTGTTTTTCCTCTTGAACTCATTCAGTTCAGTTCAGTCGCTCAGTCATGCCCGACTCTTTGTGACCCCTAAACTCTCATCGCCCTACTCTTCCTCTCTTGATCCTCACACACCATCAGACCTCAGTTCCTACCAAGTCTACCTCTTTAATCTTTGTCAACCATACTCCCCCCGGTCTCCAGCACTTTGTCTTCAGTCCAGGTACTGACCATCCACCATGCCTGTGACTGCGAGAGCCTCCTAGAACATTTCCCTGCCTCCAATCCTACCTCTATCCATTATTACAAGAATTTGCTTGAAAATTCAAAATGATCATCAAATGTTCCCTATCACCTTCAGGATAAAGTCTAAAGTCCTTAGCATGACATACAACATCTGTCATCATTTAGGTTCCCTTATATCTGGAGCTTTTGCTTCTTCCCACACCATATGATACACTGAATTATTTGAATTACTTGAAGTTCATCACGTGTTCCATGATTCCTTCACACGTCCTTGAATTTTCCCAAGTTGCTTCCACTGCCTGGAATGCCGCCTACCTCCATTTCTTTATCTAGCTAATTTCTAACTAATAAAACTTGGCTTAGAAGCCTTCACCTCTAGACAATCTCCTCTGAAACTTCTCCCTACATGTGCATACAGCATTCAGTGTTTGCATTCACTTTTTCACTTACAATTGTGAACATGGTGACAAGTTTATTTATCTTCATTCCAATTTGAGCACAAGTTTCTTGATGGCATGAAAAGTAGCTTAAACATCTGCATCTGAATCACTAATTCCCACCACAGCAACATGTAGAAATGGGCATATAGTAGATCCAGTAAGTTGATTTCAATAGATGATATCCTAACCTTATGGAATCACATACCATAATTTGCATCCTCCTTTATACCTGCCGACATGACCCCCATCTTCTCCTAAAACATAGCCTAGTTTTGTATGTGGTAAAGAGAAGATAAGACACCAAGCAGACCATGTTTCTTAAAACTCCACTGTCATTAACAGCTGCTAACTTGAACATGGCATGAAAGGAAACAAGTTACTTTTCACTGTCCTAATATTGGTCCTATCCACTAGAAAACATAATCACTTGCACTCAGATTCAAGATATCAGATATTTACATTTATAGATATTTATATTTATAGATATTTTATGTCTGACTCTTTACAAGCCCATGAACTGCAGCACGCTAGGCCTCCCTGTCCATCACCAACTCCCAGAGTTTACTCAGTCTCATGTCCATTGAGTCAGTGATGCCATCCAACCATCTCATCCTCTGTCATCCCCTTCTCCTCCCACCTTCAATCTTTCCCAGAATCAGGGTCTTTTCAAATGAGTCAGCTCTTCCTATGAGGTGGCTAAAGTATTGGAGTTGTAGCTTCAGCATCAGTCCTTCCAATGAATATTCTGGATTGATTTCCTTTAGGATTGTGCCGGGGTCCAGCCCCGGTGGATCCAGGGAATTCGAAGGTGGGGACAGCTTCGGCGTCTTTGGAAATAACTTATTTAATTACAGATAGAGAGGGATTAGAAAATTAGCAGAGAAAAGAGGCTGAATAACTTGGTTCACATGGAATACCAATCACCACCTACACAGGCCACAGGCGTCTTCCTGTTCTCCCAAAGGAGAGGAGGCACTGAGGCCCCCCCGCCAAGTCCGATCTTAGAAGCCCAGGCAAAATTAATAGGCTTGGTGGGTACCCATGCACCAGATGGGAATTCGGCCAGAAAATAGTAGGAGAGAAAAAGGGGCTGAATAACTTGGTTTACGTGGGATACCAATAAAATTCCAAGACAAGGAATTTGCACCATCTACATTGGGCCACTGGTGCCACTTGAATATCGGAAGGTGCCCCTCCTTGGGCTCCTTCTCACGTGGGCTTGAAAACCGGGGCAAATAAGTAGACTTGGAGGGCACCCATACTCCAGATGGGAATTCAGCCAGAAAAACAGGGAGCAGAAAAGAACGACATGAGGGAATCAGTCTTTCCGGAAACTGATCCGATTTCTTTATTTGGGGTTTTGCTTATATACCTTTTGTTACATATAGGGATGAATACAGAGTCACGCAGGGGTCAGCACTCCTGACCGTTATCAAAATCAGGTGCTTCACATAAATGTATAAAAAAAGGTCTTAGGGATATTACATCATCTTCTGGCCATGAGACCCACTAACATTTTACGATCCTTTCTTTCTGATAACCAAAAAACTTATTTTTTCCAAGGGTGTTTTTTCTTAAACCAGGCACCACCCTCCAAATAAAGTTACATTCCTATAGGATGAGGGTGTAGTGAGTTACAATCAAGAAAGGAATTTATTTAACCCAAGGTTAACATGATTAATCTTAAAGGTTAATACTTATTTCTCCTATATGCTTTAAAGGTTAATGCTTATTTCTCCTATATGCTAGTTATATTCATTATAAGGGCAGGGAATATGGAGATTTAGCAGCAAACATCAGCCCAACAAATGAAAATCCTTTTACCAATGTTCCCCTTAAGATCTATTTAGTCTTAAGATAGTGATAAAGTTACATTTTTACATAGCAAGGACACAGTGATTTATAACAAAGTACAGTGATCTATTACAAAAGAGAAAATCCATTAACTCAAAAAGTCTAGTATTGCTAACCTTAAAAACTACTATATTTCCTTTTCTATAGTCCAAATACATTGATTAATATATTATCAGGTGCCTAAGGATATAGAGGCCTGGTGGCAATCATTGACTCAACAAGAAGAAAAAGTCCTATGCTAATTAAGACTCTCAAAATACTCCAAAACTCTCTGTGCTGTTTACGGTTAAGAGGTAGCAAACAATCATGTGGCAGGAGTATGGATAATGCTGTCACACAAGCTAGTCTGTCAGCAGAGAGGTTTGACCTGAGACATCCTTGTCCCACCCAGAGCAGGGAATTAGCAGCAATTATTGACACAACAAATGAAAAACCCTTCACCAATATAATTCCTAACCAACTCACTATACTAATAATTTCCAACTCCCCAAAAGAATTTGCCTAGAGTAAGTCTAAAACATCTCGTGCCTCTCAGATGGGAGGCTGTAAACAATCACATGTGGCTGGATGAACCTATACAGGTGGACTAGATAACCTTCAGAGGAGTCTGTAAGCTGAAACACTCTTGTCACGGCCAGGAATTTTTATTGCCTTGGAGCTGCACGTTTACTCCTTCTCCGAGAGAAAGGGTTATGGGGGAGAGCCCCCCGTAAAGTCAGAGGTGTAGGTGAGAGCATAAAACAGACTCTGGTTTTGGGGTTAGATGCTCGGGAACAGGGGGTTTCCTGAGGCTTGATCACACCTTGGCGTATGCCAAGCCTCCTTCCTCATGACCTTTGCCATGGGTGGAGTTCCTCACGCTGGCCCCTGGCAGGCATGACTGGTTTGATCTCATAGATGTTCAAGGGACTCTCAAGAGTCTTCTCCAACACCACAGTTCAAAACCATCAATTCTTCCACACTCAGCTTTCTTTATAGTCCAACTCTTACATCCATACATGACTACTGGAAAAGCCATAGCCTTGACTAGATGGACCTTTGTTGGCAGAGTAATGTCTCTTCTTTTAATATGCTGTCTAGGTTTGTCATAGCTTTTCTTCCAAGGTGCAAGTGTCTTTTAATTTCATGGCTCCAGTCACCATATGCAGTGACTTTGGAGCCCCCCAAAATAAAGTCTCACTGTTTCCATTGTTTCCCCATCTATTTGCCATGAAGTGATGGGACTGAATGCCATGATCTTCATTTTTTGAATGTTGAGTTTTAAGCCAGATTTTTCACTCTCCTTTTCACTTTCATCAAGAGGCTTTGTAATTCTTCTTCACTTTCTACCATAAGGGAAGTGTCATCTGTTTATCTCAGGTTATTGATATTTCTCCCGGCAATCTTGATTCCAACTTGTACTTTATCCAGCCTGGCATTTCTCATGATGTACTCTGCATATAAGTTAAATAAGCAGGGTGACAATATACAACCTTGACGCACTACTTTCCCAATTTGGAACCAGACTGTTTTTCCATGTCCAGTTCTAACTCTTGCTTCTTGACCTGCATACAGATTTCTCAGGAGGCAGGTCAGGTGGTCTGGTATTCCCATCTTTTGAGGAACTTTCCAGTTTGTTGTGATCCACACAGTCAAAGGCTTTGGCATAGTCAATAAAGCAGATATTTTTCTGGAACTCTCTTGCTTCTTCTATGATCCAACAGATGTTGGCAATTTGATCTCTGGTTCCTCCGTCTTTACTAAAACCAGCTTGAACATCTGGAAGTTCATGGTTCATGTACTGTTGAAGCCTGGCTTGGAGAATTTTGAGCATTATTTTGCTATTGTGTGAGATGAGTGCAATTGTGCAGTAGTTTGAGCATTCTTTGGCATTACCTTTCTTAGGGATTGGAATGAAAGCTGACCTTTTCCAGTCCTGTGGCCACTGCTGAGTTTTCCAAATTTGCTGGCATATTGAGTGCAGCACTACAGCATCATCATTCAGGATTTGAAATAGCTCAACTGGAATTCCATCACCTCCACTAGCTTTGTTCGTAGTGATGCTTTCTGGGGCCCACTGGACTTCACATTCCAGGATGTCTGGCTCTAGCTGAGTGATCACACCATCATGGTTATCTGGGTCATGAAGATGTTTTTTGTATAGTTCTTCTGTGTATTCTTGCCACTTCTTCTTCATATCTTCTGCTTCTGTGAGGTCCATTTCTGTCCTTTATTGTGCCCATCTTCGCATGAAATTTGTCCTCAGTATCTCTAATTTTCTGAAGAGATCTTTATTCTTTCCCATTCTATTGTTTCCTTCTATTTCTTTGCATTGATCACTGAGGAAATCTTTAATATTTTATGTATATTAATTAGAAAAAACTACAGGTTATTGGAATTAGATTCAGTTGCCTCAATTTATAAATTCAGTTGTCAAACTATTACTTTCCTTCTTAGGCTTATATACAGCTTCAGAGTGATACTGAAAGTGAAAGTGTTAGTCGTTCAGTCGTGTCTGACTCTTTGTGACCCCATGGACTCTAGCCACCAGGCTCCTCAGTCCATGGGATTTCCCAGGCAAGAGTACTGGAGTGGGCTGTCATATACTAGCCAGTGCTAGAGACAAAGTGACCTAAATCCTGAGAATCCCGTGAAATACTGTGGAAGTGGAACTGTTGTTACCTTGACTGACACATGGATGTCAGGCCCTGGATGCATCAGCAACTCATACTGAGGATCATGATTGTAGGAAACCAAGTTAGTTTCTTTTTTTTTTTACCAAGTCATATGTTTATAAAATTTAGGATCACAATAAAATGGAAGTGGTTAGAAGGTACACTGGGAAACTATTTACTTCAATCCTAAGTACAAGGTGTGCATCAGTTTAGGTGTGCACCCTAAGCACAATTGTGTGCACAATGAGCTTAATTGGAACATGTGTTGGAAAGCAAAATATGTCTTACAAGTAAGTAGAGGTAAATTTCCCAAGAGCCCAATCTCCCTAAATATGCGCAATTCCTGAGCAGTGAGATGAAATCATATTCTTTGGTGGATCTGTAGTGTTTTTGTGAGTATTTGATACTGTTGATTTTTTCAGTTTTATCAACATGGAGTTATTTGTCAGTGAGCCATCATCCCAGCAGGCTCAGCTCTGAGGGCAACCATTAACTTTGCCAACGCTGTGAGGATTCTGAGCATTAGTATTCTAATGAGACACTCATGTGTCTCCTTCTATATTAAGAGTATCTTTATGCTAAACCTGCTGCTTCTATGTCTAAACTGAAGTAACAGATTAAAGAAAAAATTGACCCGAAAACAGAAGATAATTTTTTTTGCAATGTTTTTTACAATTTGTCATTTATAATACCCAAAGTTATTTATAAAGTAGTTTATCCAATCCATCATCAATGAGGGACCACAAAATGGTCTGACTCTGTTTACAAACAGAAGTAATTTTTGATGAAATATGTTCCTATTTCCTTTGCTTGTTTGAAGAGCAAGAAAATATATAGCTCTATTTTATTCCAGGACTTTTCAACCAGGAGTGTTTCAATGGCAAAATGATGAAACATTCCTGACTTTTCCCCAGCTCAGTAAAAGGTAAGACAAGCTGTGCTGTGAATACCAAAGCCTTAGGCAGACTTCCACCAAGAGGGCAAATTTGTTTTTCTTTCTTTGAAGGAGTACATGTGGCTCACGAAGAACCATGAAACTAGGGGGAAATGAAGAGGAAACATTAAATCTATGGGGGAAAAGAAGACATGTGGTATAGTATATACATTACAAATCACTTCAAAAATTTGCTCCTAGGATCTAAAACAATTAAAGCCTCTGAAAAAAATAGGCATAATTTTCTTGCCCCAAAATTACTTAACATGTCCTCTTTATTTCATGTACCACTTTTTCTCCCTTACTTGCTGAAAAGTGATATCCTTATAGATGTCATTTGTAGAAACTGATTTAGCACTTATAAGTAGAAATATTCATTGTATGTACCATGCACATATTTAAATTTGCAGTTCCCCTTATTATCATAAAACTTTTACAAAATCAACCTATAACTACCCACAAAACAATGCTAAATAATCTATGTAGTTTAAAATATAATATCTGTAGTAACCCTGAAATAACTATGATATTTTGAAATAAAATAATAAGAATCTTTGGGATGGCAAAAGAGTATCTCTTGTCAGCGTGGAGTTATAAACATCATAGTAGGGATTTCAGAATCCTTACATATAAGAAATAGAGCAAGAATCCATCTGCCATGGCTGTTTAGTTCTCATTCTGAACTTCCAGACTATACTTGAAAACTCTTGTTTTAACTAAAATTTTGGGGTTCCCCGTAGAGATCTTCAGTTGATTAGGAATGTTATATGGATAAGCGTCCTTTGACTGAAATGCAATGCTTCATTCTAATATCTTAATGGTTGACATACTGGGAAAGTTTTAACTGCAAAGTGTACACTGCTTTCTAAGGCTGCTGCTTCTCCATTTTTGAATACTCTAGAATAAACTGTTGCATAAATTTTAATAACTTCAAATTTGACAAAAGGACAAACATCCAATTAACATTTATGTTTAGGCATTTCAGAACAATCCACATTCAAAAAACAGAAGCCTTGTACACTTGTTATTAGAAATGTAAACTGGTGCAGCCACTATAGAAAACACTATGGAGGTTCCTTAAAAAACTAAAAATAGAATTACCATACAATTTATTCGTTCCTCTTCTAGGTATATATTCAAAACAGAAACCCACTAATTTAAAAAGATACATACATGCAACACAATGCTTGCAGCAATACTATTTACAATAGCCAAGATGTGGAGGCAACCCAGATTAAGGTGTGGGTATACACGTGTGCACACTCAGAGTGGAATATTATGCAGCCATAAGAATGGAGTTGGAAGCAACATGGATGGAACTGTAGATTATCATAGTTTCAAGTGAAGTAAGTTAGGCAGAGAAAAACAAGTATTATGTGACATGAAGTCACATAAAAATATCGATGAACCTATTTACAAAACAGAAACAGACTCACAGGTATTAAATATAAGCTTGTGACTATCAAAGGGAAGAGGGAACCAGGAAGGGACAAATACGGAGTATGGGATTGACAGATACTAATTACTATATATAAAATAGATAAGAAACATGAATTTACTAAATAGTACAGGGAATGACAGCCATTATTTTGTATTGATCTATGAAAAGAATATGGGCTTCCCTAGTGGCTCAGTGGTAAAGAACCCACCTGCCAATGCAGGAGACACAGGCTTGATTCCTGATTGGGAAGATCTCCTGGAGAAGGAAATGGCAACCCACCCCAGTACTCTTGCCTAGGAAATCTCACTGACAGAGGAGCCTGGCTGGCTACAATGCACGGGATCACAAGAGTCTGACCTGCTAAAGCAACTGAACAATAACATAAAAGAATATGCAATAATACTGAATTACCATGCTCTACACCCGAAGCTAACACAGTATTGTAAATCAGCATCCATCAGAAAACTCACATCCATATACATACGTATTCATGCATTCATCACCCCGTGGTTGAGCTCCTGCCACATCCACGTGCAGTTCCTTTAGGAACTGGGAGTAAAAAGCACATCGCCTGGCCTTTAAATTCTATAGTCTCATATCAGGAGATAGCCATGTACAAACAAGCCCAAAAGTGTGGTACAGGAAGAATTCTGACACTGCTATGTGAACCTTAATGCCATCGAAGAATCCCACAAAGAAAAGTTCAGAAAATGAGTAATTTCTTTGACAAATTTACACAATCAAATTTCCCCATTTCAATTAAGTGTTATATAGTAACTATGCCATACAAATGATATCTGTGACTGTTCAATCTTATCCAACAATGCTCAATTTTTAAATTAAAAAGAAAAATTATTCAAAATGTGCATTATTTATTTTTCAGTCTTTCTTTCTAAACAAATAATCTTAAATGCCTCTATATCAAACTCAAAATGTCATAAGTCACAAGTATATTTTGAGAAAAGAATTTTAGTTCAATATGAAAATGGAGAAGAAAGACGATAATAATATGGAATATATATAATGCAACAGACATAGCATACCATCATATTAGTTCAGTAATATCTTAATATTTATGTATAATAGTGACAATTTTACATTAAAAAGCTAGCAATATTTTAAAGTTGTTAATACATGGCTTTTAAAATGAAGTAGTAAAATGATTAAAATAGATTTCTCCTATCTCATGCAGCAACTGTGATTATATGTAAATTTCTCTCTAATTAGAGAAAACAAGGGAAAAGCTATAAAGATTGCTCTACTCTGGTTTATCAAATGAGTCCAGATTCTATCCAGTGCAAACCATTTAATTATGTATGCAGACACTTATCTTTTCATGTTTGAATAATGCATAGGAATGGTGAGATGTTTATTTTGAGATATAAAAATGAACAGTGACTGTGCTCTGAAAACAAAGCATTCTGTTTGTTTATTTCTTTATTTAAAATGTTTCTATCTCCTGAGCCCTCAGTGGGAGAGTTCTGGACCTCCAAAGAGTCTTCTGATCTCTATCTGCTATCATATTTCAACTCATTTGACTTTAAATGACCGCTTCAAAGTAAGCTGCTTAACAAACAGTTCTTCGTTTAGGCCAGTAAAAGACTTAGATACATAAGACTTTAAAACTTTTAAAATTTAAAACTAAAGTGAAGAAAAAATAAGCAAAAGGCAAGCTATATAATCTGGAGATAAAGTTGAACAACATGATAAAAACGTGACACATAATATATAAAGAGAACATGCTGACAAATGGAATGTGCCATTCTTTTACTAGCAGGTGTGCAGAGAATGTAGGAACTGGAGCACATTTAAGAAAAAGAATAATAAAGGTGGCTACAAATGTACAGAAAATGTTTCAACTTGCCTAGAAATAGAGAATTTTAAATATACTTACATATATGTGTATTGGTATATACACATTCCTATATATTATACATACATAATTGACAAATACAGCCATATATGATGAATATTTCTACATATGATGAGTGAGGGAATGAGTGAGAGTCTCTCAGTTATGTCTGACTCTTTGTGACCCTGTGGACCTTAGCCCATTAGGTTCCTCTAGCCCATGGAATTCTCTAGGAAAGAATACTGAAGAGGGCTGCCATTCCCTTCTCCAGGGGATCTTCTCAACCCAGGGATCAAACCTGGGTCTCCTGTGTTACAGGCAGAATCTTGATGATCTGAGCCACTAGGGTACCCCATCAGTATCCATATATGTATACCCCCTTTACATATGTATACAAGAAATGTGAGCATACCAAGTTTACGGGTGAGTTTTCATATCTACTATATATATTAAGAACAACAGAAATTAGATGAACACTCATTCTGTCCTACTGTTCTCAGTATTTATCTCTTGGCATGACAAAACATTTGAACATAATTTTGGATGAGCTTAACAAAGCGTCATTTTTGATACCAAAAAAATAATCTTTCTACTATTTGCAGCACTAGGCAAATATTCACATTTAGTAATAGAGTCCTATACTTTTCAAGATATCTAATACATTTTTTGTATGAGACAGTTATTTGGGGGATCCAATACACAGAGGATGGGGGAACAAAGAGTCTGTTAAGCTACTTGCTTAACAGACCAGACAGGCAGGAAAGGTCAAAGTCCTCAGAGAAAGGCAAGATTAAATTTAGGTTTGAGCTCACCTCCCTTGACTGCTCCTGTGCACATGAGGCATGGGGAACAGGGAGACCTGGGTTGAGGGTTTGTTCCAAAATTTCTGAGCACATTTTCTTTATTTAAACTAATTTTCATGTGAAAATGCACTGAAATAACTATTTCTTCTGAAGTATTTATCTTAAGCATCTTGGTGCCAAAGCTGGCAAGTAACAATCACTCAGAAATGGCAGTATTCATTTCCCATCTGAGATTATTTTAAATTGTTTCTTTTAATGAAAAAAGAAGGATAGATCTTAAAGAATCACTTATGTAGAGCAAAATCATAATGTGCATGCTTCAACATCCTTCATTGTGGAAATGTAAAAATAAAAGTTTTTTTCAAACATTTTAAAATAGTTCATTACAATTTTTTAAATTAGATTTAGTCAAAGCTGTCATTGAGACATTGAAAACAAATGTTTTCAATTTGTCTTTTTATGGAGTTATCTTAAAGCTTCACTCTGGTACAGAACCAAAGTTTAATAAAGAAAACACTTCAGATACTTCATTTTGAAAGAATTTTCTGAAAATTGATGTTTTGTTTAACTCTTCAGGAATTCAAGCTGGAAGATTGCAAGTGACTTTTTTTTTTTTTTTTTTTTTCAGGAAAGAGTTGCCAAGGGAATCAAATGTGTTATATGAACAATTCACATACATTAAGTAGGTAGGTTTGTTGGGACTGACCCTGAGTAAACTTTGCTTCCAAGCTGTCTTTTCTAACTTTCTTGTTTGGAACATCCTGCATATCAATTTCCCAGGGCTCTTCTGTGACTCCCGTGGGCACGGTCCTTGCAGTCATGCTTCCTGGTTCAGATCTATCCCTTCCCCAGATGCAAACTTTTGATTCCAATTTCGTTGGGCCCTGCTTCATAATTATTTAAACACATAGACACACACACACACACACACACACACACACATGAACTACTACAAGCCTTTCCTCTTTTGTCAATAGGATAATGTAATACTTATTTGAGAAACATTAGTATTTTAACCTCTGTGCTGTGCTTAGTCACTCAGTCCTACCTGACTCTCTGTGACCCCATGGACTGTAGCCCATTAAACTCCTCTGTCCATGGAAATTCTCCAGGCAAGAATACTGGAGTGCATAGCCTATCCCTTCTCCAGGGGATCTTTCCGAACCAGGAATTGAACCAGGGTCTCCTGCATTGCAGGTGGATTCTTCACCAGCTGAGCTACCAGAGAAGCTCATTTTAACCTCTACTCTCACTTAATACAAAAATGTTCTGAAAATTAGAACTGAGGCCTTGGATGGAGTCATTGGTGAATATGGAAGGCCTTTGATGTGTGTAATTCTATGTAAATAAAGTTGAACCTGAAGTAATATAGAAAGTAAAAACTTATAGTCACCATAGTGTCCTGAAATAAGTCGACCAGTGTTTCCCTCCTCATTTCCACGCTTTTGCCACTTTCAGACACGGGATTTGTGTTTCTCCAACATCAGTGTACCTGGGGTCTTTGTACAGTAAGATACTGATTCAGCAGGTCTGGTGTGCAGTTTAAGGCTTTGCATTCTAAGCAACCCTCAGTAATACAGCAGCTGCTAGCCCATGGATTGTATTTTGAGTGTTACTGTGAGACATAGAATGTTTTGTGTCTAGAGAATAAGGCTTACCTAAATATAGCAGGCTGTAAAGAATGGTTTATCTCTCAAATATTATGAAAAAAATATGTCATACGAAGAAAGGAAATGGCAACCCATTCCAGTATTCTTGCCTGGAGAATCCCATGGACAGAAGAGCCTGGCGGGCTACAGTCCATGGGGTCACAAAGATTCAGATATACTGAGCAACTGAGCACACATATCATATGAGAGATTTATCTACATTATGTTAATTTATATAGTTTTCTCTATTTTACCCCCTTCCTCCTCAAAATATCACGACAAAGTAAAAATCTCATTTGAAATAGGTTCTTCGTGGCTTAGCCAAACAAGACTCTCCCAACTTCATTCTAACCATGTAAACTGTGCCCACTTGCTCTACACTTAGTATTTTTTTATACAGGTCAGTACATTTGTAGGAGTCCCTCTGTCTGGGGTTTACTATCTTGACTTGCCTTTTCTGCTCCCTCTGGAAACTGCCTTCATGAATCAAATCATATTCAGCCACCTTATGCCTCATGATCTAGCACCATATAAATTAATAACTGAACATTAAAGGAAAAAAATCAGCAGAAATTTTTAGAGAAAAAAATATATCACTGCAAAAAGTAAAACCTATAATTATCTTGCTCATTAACATGTTCAGAGCGGCTAGAATTCTGATTGTCAATCAGACTTGTTTTTGTACATTGAAAAATATCTCTTCAAGCTAATGTAGAAAATTGAAGATTCCGTGACTGACTCAGTAATGACTTCCCATTGTCCATTTCCCCTGAGATTCTTATGCAAAAACAGATATAAATCTGCAACAGTGATGGAAACTAGGACTATCGATAAAAGATAGGCCAGATCTTAGAGGGAATTCTCAGGGATGAAGACCAGATGAAGCCCAGAGTCACAGCAACAGGATAAGGGATCTTGGAAAATGACATTCCGTCCTGAACACTGACCCACACATGCAGACACTGCCCCAAGCTGAGGGGGACGACCATGAAAGAAAGCAAATTTTTTCCATAGCCAGAGACATTTTTTCCCACTTGAGACCTAACTTCCAACAGCCTTCTGGGAATACAGCAGGCCTATTCCAACAGCAATTCCTTTCCTTTCCCTTCCCTTTCTCTTCTTACGCAGTGCAGAATCTGCCTGCCTCCATGATAAATGTTAAAATTGTGAGCCATCCGCGTCATCACCATAGGCTCCCTTGCACTTGAGGGTGGTCATGTAAACCTGTTCTGAACAACGAGATAGAAGGGGGCTTCCAGGGAAATTTTTTTTACCTGACAAGAGATGAATTACTACCTCCCACCACTCTTTGCTTCTGGTTTTTAAACAGCTCATTTGTAAAACTGAAGATAACCTGCTAAGGATGCTGAGCAGAAGAGAAAGAAGGAAAAGAGGTTGAGTTGCTTATTAACCTTGTGCTTCTCTCCCTCCGAGGGCTTCCCTAAGGCACTGTGTTCGTTATAGCTGGAAGAGCTGATATGATATATAACACAGGCGGAAAAAATGAAGGAGGTGTGTATTCTGTGATTTATGCATATCTGATCTTCTCTTGCTTATAGACAAAAGGATTTCAGCAATACAGTTCATGGAAAATTATACCTCCCCCCCCTTTTTTTAAATTTTCTGACAGTCTAACCTGAGTCATAAGAGTCTTGGAGGCCTCTGTGCATGAGATCCAACTGTGAAGCTGGACTATATGGAACTCCAGACAGCAGCAGAGAGAAATTTCTTTTTTCTCTTTCTTAAAGTGGAGCAAGCTAAGGCTGGCATCTGAGGCCCCCAGTTAAAGACAGAAGGTGCCATATCTGAAAGGAGATGTGTGGATACTCAGAGACGGCAGCTTTCAGTTCTGTATGAGTGTGCCTCTTGGATGCTGGCCTGACAGAGTCCAATGGACCTCTGCCTCAGTGATCAATCAAGAGAATGCTTAAAGGGAGCCAAGGGCATCCAGCAACCAGAAAAATGAAGGTAAGAAAATAAAAATGAGCAGCTAGTAAAACAACCGCTGAAGGAGAAAAACATTTTTATTACAAAAAATAATAATAGACACTTAGCAATATTCTAATGAGACACTAAAGAGAAAACCTAGGAAAAATAATAATTTCCTGAGTAAATAATCCAGTAGATAACGCAAAGAAAAATCATCGGTGTAAGAGCTGAATTAGTTGATTTAGAGATCAACTGCCTTTATATCCTTTATATTTTAGAGCAGTTTTAGGCTCACAGCAAAATTGAGCAGAAGGTACAGAAATATCACAAATAATTCCTGACCCTTCTCATTCATATCCTCCTCAGTTATCAAAATCCCCATCAGGGTAGTACATTTTGTTATAATTGATTAACCTACATTGACCCATATAATAATGCAAAGCCCATAGTTTACATTAGGGTTCATTTTTAGTTGTACATTCTATGGATTTATACATTTATCTGCTATTATAATGATATACACAGTACAGTAGACCCTTGAGCAAGGCAGAAGGCAGTCAAAAATCCACATAAGGCTATCTCTGCCTCAAAAGCAAAGGAACTGATAAATGGTTCACCCGAAGGCAGGAAGCTGAAACAGCGTGGATAGAATCAGGACTCAAAAACAGTTCTTTTGATTCTAGAGAACAAACTGTGCTCTCTAATTGAACACAAACTTTTCCATTTTCCCTAAAATGAAAATGCAGTTATATATTTATTGAAATAAATCCATGGTAAAGTGACTCAGGCAGTTCAAATCCATGTTCTTCAAGGATCAACTTATTTTCATTGCCCTAAAAATCTTCTGTGTTTCACCGAACTCCCCTTCAACTGGCAATCACTGATCTTTTTTTTTAAATTAATTTATTGATTTTAGTTGGAGGATAATTACTTTACAATATTGTGGTGGTTTTTGCCATATACTGACATGAATCAGCCATGGGTGTACATGTGTTCCCCATCCTGAACCCCCCTCCCAACTCCCTCCCCATCCCATCCCTCGGGGTTGTCCCAAAACCACTGATCTTTTTCTTGTCTCCATAGTTTTGCCTTTTCTAGAGTCATATAATAGAATTAAACAGCATAAAGACTGGCTCCTCTCACCTAGCAATATGCAATTAAAGTTCCTTTCTTTTCATAACCAGATAGTTAGCTTTTTTTTTTTTTTTTTACTTGTATTTCCCTTTAGATGTTAGGTGTAGCTGTTCTGTAGATATGCTTTGCAAGTTGAAGAAGATCCCTTCCCCATCAGACCTGGCGTTTTTGTTTTGAAACATATTTAATTATTGATTTAATATGTTTAACTGATCTGCCTGTTCAGATTGTCTGTTTTTTCTTGTGTGAGTTTTGGCAGATTATGTCTTTCAAGGAACTGGTAAAGATAAATTCTTGGTTATCAAATTTCTGGGCCTAGAGTTGTACTTGACATTCCTTTATTAGCCTTTTATTATCCATGGGACCTACTGTGATATCCTATTTTTCAAATTAGTAATTTCTGTCTTCTCTTATCTTCTTAGCCTAGATAGAGGCTTAGCGGTTTTACTGATCTTCTCCAAGAACCAATTCTTGGTTTCACTGAATTTACCTACTGGCTTCAATTTATCTGTGCTCTAATTTTTCTTATTTGTTGTATTTTGGATATAATTTTTCTTTTTATAATTTCCTAACATGAAAGCTTGGATTATTGATTATAGATCTTATTTTCCTAATACATGCATTAAATGCTATAAATTTTCCCTCTATGCAAAATGCTTTCATTGCATCCCCCAAATTTTGATGTTATCTTTGCATATATTCCAATTTTTTTAAATTTCACTTAGGTAGTTCTATTTGCAATTTTTTAAGGAATCTCCACACTGTTTTCCATAGTGGCTGTACTAGTTTGCATTCCCACCAACAGTGTAGGAGGGTTCCCTTTTCTCCACACCCTCGCCAGCATTTATTGCTTGCAGATTTTTGGATCGCAGCCATTCTGACTGGTGTGAAGTGGTACCTCATTGTGGTTTTGATTTGCATTTCTCTAATAATGAGTGATGTTGAGCATCTTTTCATGTGTTTGTTAGCCATCCGTATGTCTTCTTTGGAGAAATGTCTATTTAGTTCTTTGGCCCATTTTTTGATAGGGTCGTTTATTTTTCTGGAGTTGAGCTGCAGAAGTTGCTTGTATATTTTTGAGATTAGTTGTTTGTCAGTTGCTTCATTTGCTATTATTTTCTCCCATTCAGAAGGCTGTCTTTTCACCTTGCTTATATTTTCCTTTGTTGTGCAGAAGCTTTTAATTTTAATTAGATCCCATTTGTTTATTTTTGCTTTTATTTCCAGTATTCTGGGAGGTGGATCATAGAGGATCCTGCTGTGATTTATGTCTGAGAGTGTTTTGCCTATGTTCTCCTCTAGGAGTTTTATAGTTTCTGATCTTACATTTAGATCTTTAATCCATTTTGAGTTTATTTTTGTGTGCGGTGTTAGAAAGTGATCTAGTTTCATTCTTTTACAAGTGGTTGACCAGTTTTCCCAGCACCACTTGTTAAAGAGATTGTCTTTACTCCATTGTATATTCTTGCCTCCTTTGTCAAAGATAAGGTGTCCATATGAGTGTGGATTTATCTCTGGGCTTTCTATTTTGTTCCATTGATCTATATGTCTGTCTTTGTGCCAGTACCATACTGTCTTGATGACTGTGGCTTTGTAGTAGAGCCTGAAGTCAGGCAAGTTGATTCCTCCAGTTCCATTCTTCTTTCTCAAGATTGCTTTGGCTATTCGAGGTTTTTTGTATTTCCATACAAATCTTGAAATTATTTGTTCTAGTTCTGTGAAAAATGTGGCTGGTAGCTTGATAGGGATTGCATTGAATTTGTAAATTGCTTTGGGTAGTATACTCATTTTCACTATATTGATTCTTCCAATCCATGAACATGGTATATTTCTCCATCTATTAGTGTCCTGACCCAGCAATCCCACTTCTGGGCATACACACCGAGGAAACCAGAATTGAGAGAGACACATGTACCCCAATGTTCATCGCAGCACTGTTTATAATAGCCAGGACATGGAAACAACCTAGATGTCCATCAGCAGATGAATGGATAAGAAAGCTGTGGTACATATACACAATGGAGTATTACTCAGCGGTTAAAAAGAATTCATTTGAATCAGTTCTGATGAGATGGATGAAACTGGAGCCGATTATACAGAGTGAAGTAAGCCAGAAAGAAAAACACCAATACAGTATACTAACACATATATATGGAATTTAGGAAGATGGCAATGACGACCCTATATGCAAGACAGGGAAAGAGACACAGATGTGTATAACGGACTTTTGGACTCAGAGGGAGAGGGAGAGGGTGGGATGATTTGGGAGAATGACATTCTAACATGTATACTATCATGTGAATTGAATCGCCAGTCTATGTCTGACGCAGGATGCAGCATGCTTGGGGCTGGTGCATGGGGATGACCAGAAAGATGTTATGGGGAGGGAGGTGGGAGGGGGGTTCATGTTTGGGAATGCATGTAAGAATTAAAGATTTTAAAATTTAAAAAATAAAAAACTAAAAAAAAAAAATAAATAAAGTTTATCCACATTGTAAAAAAAAAAAAAAAATTTCACTTAGGATTTCTTCATTGACCTATGTGTTATTGAGAAGTGTATTCCTTAAAGTCTAAGTATTTTGGTATTTTCCAGCTATCTTTCTGTTATTGATTTCTAGTTTAATTCCACTGTGGTCTGAGAGCTAGTAGAGTGTGATTTCTATTATTTCAAATTTGGTAAGATATGCTTAATGACTCAAATGTGGTCTCTCTTGGTTAGCATCAGAAGAATGTATATTCTCCTATTATTGGCTCAACTAGTGTAGATGTCCATTCTATACAGTTGACTGATTATGCTACTGAATTCAAATACATCTTTATGGTTTTCCGCCTGCTGGATCTGTCCATTTCTGATAGAGGGATGTTGAAGTCTCCAGCTATGATATTGAATCCATCTGTTAGTATTTCTCCCTGCAGTCCTATAATTTTTGCCCCATGCATTGTGATACTCTTTTGTTAGATGCATATGTGTTAAAGATTATTACGGCTTTCTGGAGAATGACTCCCCATCATTATGAAGTATCCTTCTGTATTCCTGATAACTTTCCTTGTTCTGAAATCTGCTCTGTCTGAAATTAGCAGTTACTCCTGCTTTTTGATTGATGTTATTAGCGTGGTGTATTTTTCTCCATCCCTTTACTTTTAATCTACATGTGTCACTGTATTTAAAGTGGGTTTCTTATGAACAATATATAGTTAGGCGTAGTTTTTTGATCCACTCTGACAGCCTCTTCTTTCAACAGGTATATTTCGACCATTGATGTTTTAAAGTTTTTGTTAATACTGTTGGATTAACATCTACCATATTTGTTAAAGTTCTCAGTTTGTTGCCCTTGTTTTTTTTGTCCCTATTTTTGTCTTCCATTGGTTTTTCTTCCATGTGTGGTTTTAAGCGACTATTTGATTTTCTCTCCTTTTTTTTAATATCAGTTATACTTCATTTCTTATTTTTTTAGAGGGTTGCAATTTACATTTACAACTAATCCAAGTCCACTTTCAAATAACACTATTCTGCTTCACATCACAGACAGTATGAATAACTTATAATAACAAAATAATCTTGATACATCTCTCCCTATAATATTGCTATCATTTACCTTACCACCATATGAGAATACATAAATATCTATACATGTAAATAATATATGCAAAAACACTATCCTGTGACAAACACTGATGTGGCGAGAAAAGCAAACCAAAAATTTTAAATATCATGAAAGATTTACCATTGGGAAAAAAAAATCCCAGGGCTACTGGGGTGTAAGGGAATGATGCTAGCAATATTCAAATCAGTACAGGCTGTAAAAAAAAATGATCCCTATTTTATTTTTAAAAGTAAACAGTTTTGTTTCGGTGGGGATGTAAACTGGTACACCCATTATGAAGAACCTATGGAAGGTTCCTTAAAAACTAAAAATAAAGCTACTATATGACCCAGCAGTCCCACTCTTGGGCATAAGGGAGGGGACATATGTATCCCTATGGCTGATTCATGTTGATGTTTGACAGAAAACAACAAAATTCTATAAAGTAATTATCCTTCAATTAAAGATAAATTAATTTTTTTAAGTTATATGCAACCAAATAGTCATTGTAGCACTATTTACAACAGCCAGGACATGGAAGCAACATAAATGTTCATCAAGAGAGAAATGAATAAAGATGACATCTGTATAGTGGAATATTACCCAGCCATAAAAAGGACAAAATAATGCTATTTGCAGCAACATGGATGGATCTAGAGATTGTCATAATGAGTGAAGTAAGTCAGACAGAGAAAGACAAATATCACACGATACTGCTCACATGTGGACTCTAAAAAATGGTGTAAGTGAATTTATTTTAAAAATAGAAATTAAAAAATAAAGCAAAGAAACAGAGTCACAAATGTAGAAAATAGTCTTATAGTTACCAGAGGGGAAGGGGACAAGCAATAAATTGAGAGATTGTATTGGCATGTATACACTAGGGAACTCTACTAAATTCTTTATAATGACCTACGCCATGATATATAGGGAAAAGAATATAAAAGAGTCAATATATGTATATGTACAACTGACTCACTTTGCTGTACACCTGAAACCAACACAACATTGTGAGTCAACCATATTAAAATAAACTTTTTAGAAAGCAAGATTGTTTTAAATATATATAATCTATACACCAACCTCATTTGTAAAAGGACCAGTATGAAACGTACAAGAGAGAAGTAAAGATGTTCTCATCTGCTCATCTTATTTAGGGAAATAAAAATATTTTCTTTAATTGATGATATGATATTTAGAGAATGTAAGTTCACTTACAATATTAAACATTCTGAAATAATCACTCATAAAATTAAAAGGAGACTACATATTTCTACATTACAAAATAGAAAACAAAGAAAATACAGCAATTTTCTCTGCTAGAGATTGAACTTTTGGTCTGGGGTTTGGTCTATGAAGAAGTAATGACTTAAGTCAACTTGTGACTTAGGAACAGGAGTGAATACTGCCAAACCTGAATGCCCCACCCCCATTTGAAGAACATAGGAAAAGAAAGTTTTTAAAAATAGAATAAAAATCAGAAAATTTTAAAAATGTAAAATAGAATTGACAATATAATAGCTAGCCTATGAAAGAAAAAGGGAATAATATATGCTTGGTAATTAAATAAACCATAAATATAACACTTGAAATGAGAAAAGAGAATCTTTAGAGTCAAAAATTATAAGATAATTCATATTTCTCTGTGAAAATACATTTAAAAATCTAGAAAAGTTATTTTATTAAAAAGTGTAATTTGCCAATATTGATTTAATGCCCATTATTAATAATACTATTTTTGAAAGTTTATGTAGCAGACACTTCACATATTTAATTTCAATTAGTACTTTTCACAGCTCCATGAGTTAGATATTATTATTATCCTCATTTTATAGTTAAGAATGTTGAGACTTAGTGAGATAAGTCTTAGTGAGATAAGTCTTAAAGAGAAAATAGCAGAGAAAGTTGCTAAACTTGTCTAAGGTCATACAACCAACCGCTCAATATCAGAGCCTGGAATCAATGTTGGTGGGATGGTTACAGAGATGTATTTTAAGAAAACTTTGACAATTTTTCTCAGTGTTGTGGAGAAAAAAAGTGTTTTATGAAATGCCATAAAAACTGGGAGGGGCTACCAGAATTAATTAATATGAGGAATGTCACACTCTATTTGAGAGTTGGACTGTGAAGAAGGCAGAGCTCTGAAGAATTGATGCTTTTGAACTGTGGTGTTGGAGAAGACTCTTGAGAGTCCCTTGGACTGCAAGGAGATCCAACCAGTCCATTCTGAAGGAGATCAGCCCTGGGATTTCTTTGGAAGGAATGATGCCAAAGCTGAAACTCCAGTACTTTGGCCACCTCATGCGAAGAGTTGACTCATTGGAAAAGACTCTGATGCTGGGAGGGATTGGGGGCAGGAGGAGAAGGGGACAACAGAGGATGAGATGGCTGGATGGCATCACTGACTCAATGGACATGAGTCTGAGTGAACTCCGGGAGTTGGTGACGGACAGGGAGGCCTGGCATACTGTGATTCATGAAGGTGAAGGTGAAGGTGAAGTTGCTCAGTCGTGTCCGACTCTGTGTGACCCCATGGACTGTAGCCTACCAGGCTCCTCCGTCCATGGGATTCTCCAGGCAAGAATACTGGAGTTTCATGGGGTCGCAGAGTCAGACACGACTGATCGACTGAACTGAACTGACACTCTATTCTCCTTAATACTCAGTGTCCTGAAATCTAAAAAAAAAAAAAAAAAGAAAGAAAGAAAAAGAAAAAATCTGTGCAATTTTGCAGAACTCTATGTTAAGGGAATGGCAAAATGCTATACTATATAAGATTACCACCATAATAAAATGATTCCTAGGGAATAAAGGAAATATATTTTCAAACGTTCATCTATTTTAAAGATCTTTTGGACTCTGTGGGAGAGGGAGAGGGTGGGATGATTTGGGAGAATGACGCTGAAACATGTATAATATCATGTAAGAAACGAATCACCAGTCTAGGTTTGATGCAGGATACAGGATGCTTGGGGCTAGTGCACTGGGATGACCCAGAGAGATGGTATGGGGAAGGAAGTGGGAGGGGGGTTCAGGATTGGGAACTCATATACACCTGTGGCTGATTCATGTTGATGTATGGCAAAACCAAAACCAATATAGTATCGTAAAGTAAAATAAAGTAAAATTTTAAAAAAATTTACCCTAAAAAAAAAAAAACTACAATGAGATACCAAAACAAACAAATAAATAAATAAATAAATGAAGATCTCAAGACTGTTATTGTTGATTTCTTTCAAAATTTCAGAAACATAATATTCTTGCAAATTAACCATTCAAGAGCATAGGAAGGATTTAGGTAAATCTTCTCAGTGAAATTAGCCAACTTCCCTTAATCAAAAACTGCCTGTGTTTGTTCTATAAAAGGAAATTAGAGACAGATTTTGTTTATAAACAAAACAAAATTCAAATCAAAATGCCAGCTAGGTTAATCCAAAAGTATATAAAAGATAACATCATGATTAAAATAAGTATCCTCTGTAAGTTAAAAATTATTTGATATTGGGAAAATTTGATAATCATCATGTTAATAGAACAAATGACAAAGAATTTTTATAATATTTCACTTATCACTATTTTTTAAATGCTTTTTAAAAATAGTAAAATATAAATAGAAGTATATTTCTTCAAAATCATAAGAATATCTAACTGAAGCCAAAAGGTAACACTGAATTTAAATATAAAACTTCAGAGATATTCCATTTAATTCAGGATTAACATAAGCATTCCTATTGCAATCATTGTAGTTCAGTATTACTCTTGAAGTTCTGGTTTATCCAGTGAAAGTAGAGGAAAAGAAACTATTAGGATATGAAAAAATATTTTTTCAAATATGTAAAAATTTAGAACTTCAGGGTTCTTCAAATGAAGATTGGTTAAAAGTGAACCAGTACAATTTCACTAGCATTAATAACATGATTTTACAAGATATTAAAACTAGAATATGTCTACAACATATTATAACATAAAAATGTCAACTATCATTAACTCAGTAAACAAATAAGTGCCAGGCATTATTGTAGGCAATGGGAACTAAAGAGTTAAAAAAGTAAAATAAAACACTACAAAACCCTGCTCCCATGGAGCTTACCTTCTGGTAGGGGAATGAAGAGAGACAAATAAACAAGAAAATGTATTTCTATTCATATTCATGTTTATAATGTTTAAAACATTATTGTCACTTTAATTCCTGATTTTTTCATATAGAAATACATATGGAAAAGATTGGAAGCTTAAATATCAAAATCTAACCTGTGGTTATTTCCAAACATTGTAACTGTGAATGATTTCATAGCTTGAATGGTTTTCTTGCTTTTCAAAAATTATTTCTACGATAAACACAAAGCTACAAAAATTTAGAAATGTGAAGTCCAACATAAAGCATCACAATTTTTCATTCCTTTTCAATTTATTTATAACCCAGAATGTTAATGATCAAATGTCCTATCACAGACCAAACTATAGCCATAAAGATCAATTGTAGTGTGATTTCTCTCCATTATGTTGTGTTGAAAGCCATAGCAGAGTTAAATTTGAAATCTATGCTTCTCTGCAATTAAAATAAATTATATATAATCAAAAACAGTAAAGATAAAGATCAACTGCCAGTTACATCGACATTCAAACCATACTCTGCCCTCAAATTCCAAGTTGTAATTTGCTAAGCTGAAAGAACAAACATACATTATTTGTAGAGCCAGACATATGATTATCTGGATAAAAGTATGTGTGCCATCCCCATAAGGCATAATCCAATACATTACTACCTAGCTGAAAAGCCAAATTCGATTCATTCTTATCCTACTGATTCATGCTTATGAATAAATTTCAGTACCCAGTGTACCTATAACCTTGGAAAATATATATTATGCATTTATTACCCATTTATAAAATACAGGGTTTTACCCAAGTACAGCTGTTCTCTCATTTTGGTATGTATTCTAATATTATGAAACATTACAGAGAATGACAAATATTGTTCCAGAAAAAAGATGGAAATATATATACCCTGCACCATAATAAAAACAGTGATTATATGGCAAAATGAAGCAAGAAGATTGGGCTTGGTATCTATATGAGAGCAAATATTCAAGAAAGTTTTCCAGTGCTTACTTCTACCAGTAAAATAAAGTCCGTTACCTAAATAAATCATATGACTTGTTATATTCCCTGATAGAAGACACTGCAGAAGCAGATCATCTCATTTCTGAACATTCATATTTAGTAGATTGTGCTTTAAATGGAATTCCTAGGGGTGAACATAAACTACTCCTCTAAATTGACTTTTTCTCACCCAACCCCTGACATTTCCCTCTCTCCAGGGTTGATTTATTGTGCATTTACTATGAAAAACAACCATTTTATAGAGCTTTGACAATGGTAGACAGGTTCTGGCATACAAAGATCAAAAGATAGGATCTTTGCTGTCAAAGAAGTCACATTCTAGTTGGGGAACTAGAATTGTAAAAAAAAATGCAATAATTACATATTCCTAGCTGGTTTCTTGTAGTTAATTTCTATTAATAATCCCATAGTGTTATGGTCAGAAAAAATGCTGGTATGATTTCAATTTTCTTACATTAACCGAGGCTCACTTTGTGGCCCAGCATGTGGTCAATCCTGAAGAATATTCCATGTGCACTTGACAAGAATATGTACTCTGCTGTTTGGGGATGGAATGCTGTATAAATATTAAGTCCAGCTGATCTAAAGTATCATTTAAGTCCTGTGTTTCCCTATTGACTTTCTTTTTTTGTTGTTGTTTTTATTTTATTTTATTTATTTTATTTTTTTTTTTTAGTTTTTTATTTTTTAAATTTTAAAATCTTTAATTCTTACATGCATTCCCAAACATGAACCCCCCTCCCACCTCCCTCCCCATAACGTCTTTCTGGGTCATCCCCATGCTGGATGAGCTGTCTATTGATGAAAGCATGGTGTTAAATTCCCCCATTGTTATTGGGTTACTGTTGATTTCTCCCCTTATGACTATTATGATTTGCCTGATGTATTGTGCTCCTACATTAGGTGCATATATATATTTACAGTTGTTATATCTTCTTCTTGGATTGATCCCTTAATCATTATGTAGTATCTTTCTTTGTCTTTTGTAATGATATCCTCATTAGTATATTTTGTCTGGTATGAGCATTGTTACTCTAACTTTCTTTCTATTTCCATTTGCATGGAATATCTTTTTCTATTCCCTCATTTTCAGTATGTATGTATCCCTAGATCTGAAGTGGGTCCTTTGCAGATAGTGTGTATATATATATATGGGTCTTGTTTTTATATCCAGTCAGTCATTCTATGTCTTTTGGTTGGAAAATTTAATCCATTTACGGTTAAAGTAATTATTGATATATATGTTCTTACTGCTACTTTGTTAAGTGTTTTGAATTTGTTTCCAAATTACCAATGGCATTTCTCACAGAAATAGAATAAAGAAATCTTAAAATCTGTGTGGAGACACAAAAGACCCCAAATAGCCTAAACAATCTTGAGAAAGAAAAACAGAGCTGAAGCAATCAGGCTCCCTGACTATCAATGACACTACAAAGCTACAGTCATCAAAGCAGCATGGTACTGGCACAAAAGCAGAAATATAGATCAATGGGACAGGACAGAAAACCCATAAATAAACCCATGCACCTATGATAAATTAATCCATGTCAAAGGAGAAAAGTCTACACAATGGAGAAAAGGCAGTCTCTTCAACAAAGGGTGCTGGGAAAACTGGACAGCTACAGGTAAAAGAATGAAATTAGAACATTCCTTAACATCATATACAAAATAAACTCAAAGGGGATTAAGGACCTAATTATAAGAACAGATACTGCTTAATTCTTAGAGGAAAACATAGGAGAACACTCTCTTACATAAATCACAGCAATATATTTCAATCCATCTCCCAGAGTAAAGGAAATAAGGCCAAAAATAAACAAATGGGACCTAATTAAACTCAAAAACTTTTGCACAGCAAAGCAAACTATAAACAAAATGAAAACACAGTGCTCAGGATGGGAGAAAACATTTGCAAACAATGAGACCAATAAGAGATTAATCTCCAAAATTTGTAACAGCTCATGAAGACTCAATATTTAAAAAACCAACAACCCGAACCAAAAAACTAGGCAAAAAACCTACATAGAAATTCCTCTAAAGACGCAGATGGCCAAGAGGCACATGAAAAAATGCTCAACACTGGATATTAGAGAAATGTAAATCAAAACTACAAGGAGATATTACCTCACACCAGTCAAATGGCCATTATCAAAAAATCTACAAACAATAAATGCTAGAGAAGGTGTAGAGAAAAGGGAATATTGCTACACTGTTGGTGGGAATGTAAACTGGTATAGCCACTATAGAGACCAGTATTGGAGGTTACTTATAAATTAAAAATAGGGCTATCATATGATTCAGCAATCGTATTCCTGGACATATATACAGAGAAAAATATGGTTTGAAAGGATATATGCACCCCAATGTTCATTGCAACAGTATTCACAATAGCCAGGACATGAAAGCAACCTAAATGTCCATCAAATAGTAATAGAGAAAGAAGATGTCATACATATATACAGTGGAATAATTATTCAGCCATTAAAAAAGAATGAAATAATGCCATTTGCAGCAATGTGGATGAACCTGGGAATTATCAGACTAAGTAAGTCAGACAGAGAAAGACAAATATCATATGATATCACTTCCATGCAAAATCAAATGAACTTACTTACAAAACAGAAATAAACTCAGAGAATAAACATGGTAACCAAGGTGGGGCGGGTGGTAGGGGAAAGGATAGATTGCAAGCCAAGGATTGACACATACACACTGTTATATTTAAAATAGTTGAACAAGGATCTGCTGTGTGGCACAGGGAACTCTTATCAATACTCTGTAACAACCTAGGTGAGAAAGAAGACTATGAAAAACAATAGATAGATGTGTATGTGTAACTGAATCACTTTGCTGTACACCTGAAATTAACACAACATTTTGTTAATCAACTATACTCCATTATAAAATAATAATTTTTTACAAAAAAGAAAAAAAATAGCTATTTGCCTTGTATGTACCAAGCAGAAAAATAGCAAAAAAAAATGAGGAAAAATGGAAAATATTTTGAGGGGTTGGGGGAAGGGTTGGGGAAAGTTTTATACAGAGGTTGTTTTAGAAGGTTGTTGATTTTTTATAGTTCTACCCTTTGAACAAACAGATCAAACAATACCCTTTTTAATAGGAGGGGACAAACATTACATATTTGATTGTATCATGGTGTACCTTAGTCTTCTCTTTTCTGTATATCTTTAATTGATGACATGGTTCCTGGATATGTCATCATTTGAAAAGTCCACCTCAACTTCACTAAACCAACCTTTGGCCCCATTCAGTATTTATAGCTTAGCATGGGCTTCCCAGATGGTTCAGAATATAAAGAATCTGCCTGCAATTCTGGAGACACAGGAGACATGGGTTAGATCAATCCCTGGGTTGGGAAGATCCCCTGGAGGAGGAATGGCAACCCGCTCCAGTGCCTCGAAAATCCCATGGACAGAGGAACATGCCAGGATAGTTAGCGTCCAAAGGGTCACAGAGTCAGACAGGACTGAGCAGCTAAACAAGCAAGCAAGCAACGCAGGTCACTGTTGTGGGCCATTGAGCACAGAGGCAGCTTCCATTCTAATGAGAAGGATAATTTTAAAAATAAATTAAAATGATAGTGACTTTAGTGTGGGAGAAATGATATAAATGAAGGGATGGAATGGTCTCTTCAAGTGGGAGTGGGCAAACCATGGCCTGCCATCTGATTCTGTAAAGAGAATTTGCTTGGAACAACAGCCACAGTCATTCATTTACACATTGTCTTTGGCTAATTTCCTGCTCTAATGACAGATTTTGGTATCTGTACAAAGACCATATGATTACAAAGGCTAAAAATTTACTATCTGGATCTTTACAGAAAAAGTCCGTTTCTCCCATCTTAGAGGAACAGGTACGAGATCTGAGGCCCAAATGAAAAGAACAAAAATATTAGTTGTCTATGGGCACATAAGAAATTACCTTAAGACTCTGTGACTTAAAACAATGGATATTTATTATCTCACAACTTGTGTGGGTAAGGAACTGAGGTGTGGCTCTACTGGGTCCACTGACTTGGGGCTTCTGCTAAGGATGCAATCAAGGAGCCAGCGTGGGCTGCAGTCACCCCAGGCTCAGCTGCAGGGGATCTACCTTCAGGTCCCCTCACAAGCTGTTGGCAAGCCTTCAGTCTTCATGCATTGTTTGGAGACATCAGTTCCTTGCCAAGTGGGCTTCTCACAACATAATAGCTGGTTTTCCTTAGAACAAGGGATTAGAGGGCATGAATGAAAAGTACAGAGAGCCCAAAGAGAGGCCACTATCTAAATTCTACTCTCAAAAGTGACTTCTCATTAATGTTCCCACATTGTATTCACTAAAAGTGAGTCTGAAGGTTCAGTGTATGCACAAGGGGAGAGGGTGACACAGGATATAGATATTGGAGACAGGGATTTTAGGGAATCATGTTATAAGCTGCTCACCACAAGAAGTCTTCGGAAGAGCATTGTAAGCTAAGATTACAGATATTGTAAAGCCCCCAAGTTAAAAATGAGCTTGGTTGAAATGGCAGAAGTAAGTCTCTCAGGAACAACAAGCTTACATGACTGGATCGTGTGGAAGGAAAATCAGATATCAAGGAAATAAGATCTGAGAGGTCAGATCTAGATTACAGAGATTTTATAAATATGCAAAAGTCATTAGATTTTATTTCAAGTATAATTGAAGTCCACTGGAAAACTTTAAGTTGGGGAGATGACATATTTAGATTTAAGATTTAAAAAGATTTATTCTAGAGACTGTAAACTTCACTAGTGAAGACCATATAGCTAATTTCAGTTGTCATGGAAATGTCTGGTAATGTGGATACTGAGATATTGACTTCTAGGAGAGCCTTTGAATTCAGTGACAATAATGGATTGAGGATACGTAAGTAGCTAGACAACATCCGCTGGATCATGGAAAAAGCAAGAGAGTTCCAGAAAAACATCTATTTCTGCTTTATTGACTATGCCAAAGCCTTTGACTGTGTGGATCACAATAAACTGTGGAAAATTCTGAAAGAGATGGGAATACCAGACCACCTAACCTGCCTCTTGAGAAACCTACATGCAGGTCAGGAAGCAACAGTTAGAACTGGACATGGAACAACAGACTGGTTCCAAATAGGAAAAGGAGTACATCAAGGCTATATATTCTCACCCTGCTTATTTAACTTATATGTAGAGTACATCATAAGAAACGCTGGGTTGGGAGAAACACAAGCTGGAAACAAGATTGCTGGGAGAAATATCAATCACCTCAGATATACAGATGATACCACCCTTATGGCAGAAAGTGAAGAGGAGCTAAAAGCCTCTTGATGAAAGTGAAAGAGGAGAGTGAAAAAGTTGGCTTAAAGCTCAACATTCAGAAAACGAAAATCATGGCATCTGGTCCCATCACTTCATGGGAAATAGATGGGGAAACAGTGGAAACAGTGGCAGACTTTACTTTTTTGGCTCCAAAATCACTGCAGATGGTGAGTGCAGCCATGAAATTAAAAGACGCTTACTCCTTGGAAGGAAAGTTATGACCAACCTAGATAGTATATTCAAAAGCAGAGACATTACTTTGCCAACTAAGGTCCGTCTAGTCAAGGCTATGGTTTTTCCTGTGGTCATGTATGGATGTGAGAGTTGGACTGTGAAGAAGGCTGAGCACTGAAGAATTGATGCTTTTGAACTGTGGTGTTGGAGAAGACTCTTGAGAGTCCCATGGACTGCAAGGAGATCCAACCAGTCCATTCTGAAGGAGATCAGCCCTGGGATTTCTTTGGAAGGAATGATGCTAAAGCTGAAACTCCAGTACTTTGGCCACCTCATGCGAAGAGTTGACTCATTGGAAAAGACTCTGATGCTGGGAGGGATTGGGGGCAGGAGGAGAAGGGGACCACCAAGGATGAGATGGCTGGATGGCATCACGGACTCGATGGACGTGAGTCTGAGTGAACTCTGGGAGATGGTGATAGACAGGGAGGCCTGGCGTGCTGCGATTCATGGGGTCACAAAGAGTCGGACACGACTGAGCGACTGAACTGACTGACTGAGTGACTGAAGTAGCTAGAAGATAGCTTGATAAATACAGATGTGACAATTCAAGTATATCAAATTAACCAAATTCTAGTAGGAATAACTAGTTTTTGAAAAGTTGTATCTTAACAATTATTTGAAATATATTTTACTAAAATTCCAGATGGCTATTATGGCAGACACTGTCCATTACTATAAATATATAATGATATGTAGTCATCCTCTTTCTGATAAAGTGTTTCTTAACAAAATCATATCCTTTTTTTGCATAAACAGTCATTTGCCCTGCCCAGACTCAGCACAAATCTA
Organism: Ovis aries; assembly: GCF_016772045.2. Taxonomy (NCBI): domain Eukaryota; kingdom Metazoa; phylum Chordata; class Mammalia; order Artiodactyla; family Bovidae; genus Ovis; species Ovis aries. The sequence goes on from NC_056059.1 coordinate 5,489,868, forward strand.
AAAGCAGTGGGAATACACAGTCAGTTTAATGTTCATTCAGATATGCCACTCACATCTATGAGTTGAATATTAATTCATGATTATTCCAAGTCCATCATCTCTTCCTTTTTCACCACAGGCTCTTATACCCTGTTTTTAACTATTTTTGGATCCCTTGGTGGATTAAACTATCACTTTTTCACTGTCATATTCCCCTTCCTGTCCTCAGCTTTCTTAAATTTTCCTTACATAAATTCCTCACCCCTTATTATGTTCACTCCCCACCTTTCTTGCCTTTCTCTTCAACCTCTCACAAACTCAGCTGGTTGAATCAACATTCAATCTTTTCACTGTCTACACTAAAAGAGATGGATATAGCTGCAGAAAAATACACAATCTTGATAGTTTATCTCCTTATCATGACCACAAATCTCATTGTAGCCCTAGAGCCCGACCACTTTTAATTGTCCTATTCTTTCTCCCACTCTCTGGAATTAGTTTACCCATTCCCTTCTCTCCTCAAACAGCAAATGCCCTTTCTGATCATCACTTTCAGCAGATCACCTTGCATTTCTGTTTTAGTGAATATGGCAACCCACTCCTGTGTTCTTGCCTGGAGAATCCCAGAGACAGTGGGCCCCCGTATATGGGGTCGCACAGAGTCGGACACGACTGAAGCGACTTAGCAGCAGCAGCAGCAGGAACAAATAAAAGAGAGCATCCATAATCTCCCACTCCTAAATGTGATTATAATGCACAAATCATCTCTGTTCTTCAGGTAAATTCTTCCATTGTGCACTGGACCCCATACCCTCTTTCCTACTCATGGTCTTTGCTTTTGCAGTTACTGTACCACTCGTTTACATCGGCAATGCCATTCACTTACCGGACCATTCCCATCAACAACCTCCCTTGACTTAGCATCCTCCTCCAGTGTCTTTCTCTTCTTTAGTGCAAAACTCTCATAAGAGTCACCTGCACTCAGTTTTACCCAACATTGCCCTCCTACTATCTTTCAACCTATTCTAACCCTCTACTAAAAATGCTCTTGTCAAGTGAGACCCATGAACTCTACATTTTCAAATTCAATAAGAACTTCTCAGTCCTTATCTCTTGCAGTCCCTCAGAAGCATTTTTATCTGTTGATCGATCCTTCCTTCTGAGTCTCTGTGTTCTCATAATTTGACTGCTGGTTCTCTTACTGACTTCATTTTCTGAATAACCCAATTTTTATATGTTCCAATAATACAGGGTTCAGAAGTCAAATTTCTTCTCTATCTCTACATGTCCTAGCTGAATTTATTCACCTCAGTGGCTTTATATACCAAACATATGTTTATATTTCTAAAAATCTGTATCTTGTTCCTAACCTATTTATTATAAATTCCAGAATTCAACAACGTCCTATTCTTCTGTGATATTTTCACTGGACTGTTTAGTAGACATCTAAAATGCAATACATTCAAATTGAAATCTCAATTTATTCCCCCCAAACTTAACCTTGCAATGCTCACTACCCCAGTGAATGCAACCTCATTTAACTGTTATAGTTAAAATATTCCAGTCCTCCTTGACCTCACATCTTTCTTTTCCATGAATCTGTCAGCAAACACTGACAGCTCTGCCTTCAAAAGTTTTCTACATTCAGCAATTTCTTAACAACTCTACCACTACAACACTTGTCTGAATTACCAACCCCACTTATGTGGACTACTGCAAACTAATAGCCCTGAATACATTCTGTCACCCCTATAACAGTTTCAGGCTAAAGCTCAGACTCTGAAACTTTATTGGAAGGACTTATATCCTGGATGAGCTAGTTACCTGTTATATGCCTTGGGCAAATTACTTAATGACTTTGTACCTCTGTTTTCCTACTAGTAAAACTAGGAAGATAATAGTATCTAACTCATGGGATTGTTGTTGGGACTTAACAACATAATGTATGTAAAGCAATTTGAACTGTGTGGCAAGCAATAAGAAATACACAATCGTCAACCACTATTATTATCTATTTTCAGTAAGTTACTTTCTACATAGCTATAAGAAAGATTCCTTAAAAACAAATTAAATCATGCCAATCCCTTGTTCAAACTACACAAATGACTTCTTATATGTGGAATGAAATCCAAAATTCCTCCAGGCCTACAAGAGTATTCTGTCTGCCTACCTCTCTCAGATCTTAGCTGCTTCTAACCTTCCCCTCACCTATCCCCTATGCTCAAGCTTCTTGCCTTTACTTGAACATAACAAATATTCATCTCCCATGGGATCTAAAATATTCAACAAATATTCAGATGACTTCTTATCCCACTTTCTTCAGCACCTTGTCTATAGGGTCTTCCCTAGATAGATAGATAGATAGCCACCCTATCGCCAATGTCAATTCCCCTTCCCCACAAGTTCATGTTCCCCTCCCTAGCTTGTTTTCCTTGTAAGAACTTACTATTACCTAACATATTATATGTTTTAGTATTTACCTCACTGATTGGCTATCTCCCCTTCTGGAATGTGAATTCCAGGAACTCGGAATTATTTATTTGCTTTGGTCTCTGCTATTTTCCCAGTACCTAAAATAGTGCTTGGCCTTTAGGTGCTTAAAAATATTGTTTGAATGAGTTAATATATGTGTGTGTATACACACACACATACACACACACACACACACACACATATAACAGATATTATTAAAATGACAGAACAAATAACAGTTCCTGAATACTATAAAGGAGATACTACAAAATATAAAAAGGTTAGAAGACACAGTTAATCATAAATCTTCTTAAACTGAGAGATTGACTGAGAAGCTAAGAAACTTAGAAAAAATATCTTAAACTAAATTTATGAGTGATAAGACTTTCTCAAAGAGATAATAAAAAAAGTGCAGAGGAAATTCTTAAGAAAAAAATTAAGAAAGCAAACAATATATGTTTCCAGTTTTAAAGGGTCCACAAAAGGCTCAGAAAAAAAAAAAAAAAACCACTGGGAAAAGATCATAGCAAAGCCCATCAGTTTGAAATGATACAATACTTAAAAAGAGCATTCTAAAAGCTTCCAGGGCTCCAGTCTATGGGGTCCAAAGAATCGGACACAACTGAGTCATGATGACTACTATTAACATCGGGGAAAGTAAAACCTTTGTGCAAAAACATAATGTAAGCATCAGTAGAGAACAATATTACAGCTTTATAATAAAATAAAAACTATTTATTCAATCAAAATTCATGTTGAAACTATATTAGGTTGATGTGTGAGAGGAGACTGTGTGTGTGAACTAGTCAGTAGGCGTGTTAAAGATAGGTGTGCCTATGCGTGCGTAGGCATATGAGTCTACACGTATATGTGTAAGCATATAGGTGAAAGGTGTGAAAGAAAACCAAAGTCTTATCTTCCAACATAGAAAGTCAAGATGAAATATCAAGAAACAGTATGACATGTTATTTAGAAAGACAGAGTTAAATACCAAACAAGTAATCAGCTAAGTATCTAAGAGTTGAAAAGGGCTAATGTTACGGACTAGGTAAGCGTCCTGTTTATTGAAGTGCAGAATGGACACTTAGTTACTGCAGATGGTGACTGCAGCCATAAAATTAAAGACTCCTGCTCCTTGGAAGAAAAGCTATGACAAACCTGCTGCTGCTGCTGCTGAGTCACTTCAGTCGTGTCCGACTCTGTGCGACCCCATAGACGGCAGCCCACCAGGCTCCCCCGTCCCTGGGATTCTCCAGGCAAGAACACTGGAGTGGGTTGCCGTTTCCTTCTCCAATGCATGAAAGTGAAAAGTGAAAGGGAAGTCGCTCAGTCGTGTCTGACTCTTAGCGACCCCATGGACTGCAGCCCACCAGGCTCCTCCGTCCATGGGATTTTCCAGGCAAGAACCATCTTCAGTACAGTTTAGTTCAGTTCAGTCGCTCAGTCATGTCCCACTCTTTGCTAGACAGCATATTAAAAAGCAGAGACACTACTTTGCCAACAAAGGTCCATATAGTCAAAGTTATGGTTTTTTCCCAGTTTTTCACATCATGTATGGATGTGAGAGTTGGACCACAAAGAAAGCTGAGCACAAAGAAAGCTGATGCTTTCGAACTGTGGTGTTGGAGAAGACTACTGAGAGTCCCTTGGACAGCAAGGAGATCAAACCAGCCCATCCTAAAGCAAATCATTCCTGAATATTCACTGGAAGGACTGATGCTGAAGCTGAAGCTCCAAAACCTTAGCCACCTGATGCAAAGAGCCCACTCATTAGAAAAGACCCTGATGCTGGGAAAGAAGATTGAGGGCAGAAGGAGAAAGGGAAGACAGAGGATGAGATGGTTGGATGGCATCACCGATTCAATGGACATGAGTTTGGGCAAGCTCTGGGAGGATGGTGAAGAACATGGAAGCCTGATGTGCTGCAGCCCATGGACTTGCAAAGAGTCGAACATGACTGAGTGACTGAAAAAGAGTGGACAGGAAATAGCTCTGTTTTAAATACATCTTGTTGAACTATTTGACTTTTTAAAATTATTTGGATATGTCACTTGGAAAATAATATTTCAAAAGATGTATGAATTGTATGATGTAGTTTCTCACCAAAACACATTATAATAACTTTCTTAACCATTTTCCAATATCCAATCATATTATCTTTAACATACACAAACATTCATTTAAGCATTATGCAAAATGCTGTCATAAACATAACTTAGTCTCTTGACTCCTCCAAATAATATCTCAGTTATGTGGAGTGTGGACTAGATAAGAAAGCACTCTCACTTATACCATCTCATTTTACCCTTTGTATTAACTTAGTAAAATAAGCCAAGCAATTATCACCACTTTATAAAGAAAGAAACTGATGTTCAGAAAGACTAGAGACAAGGCCAGGCTCATAATCTATCCACTGATGCTTTGCCTAATGTTCATTTAGCAGTAATGTACACATTAAGTCCAGTTCTTTTTTTCCTTACAGTATATGATACACACGAAGAACCACTGAGTCCAATGATAGAGTTTCACTGGTTTGGGGATGCCAAGTTTATGAGCTATCTAATATTCCATTTGGACTACGCACTGGGGTAATCTGACTTCAGGCCTAGATAATAATATGCATACATGTATATTCATGTACACATGTACATGTATGTGTGTATTTACTTATTTTGCATTTAGACTTTCTTAAAGAAGCAGTAGGTGAAGATATGATAACTCTGATAATGTTTCCCTTTTTTTTAATGTTCCAGTTCTTTTACAAAAAATTCATACAATTATAATTCACACTGCATAAGATGTTTTAGAATTAACATGCAAAAACAGATGTCCTTTTCATCATAGGGGACTTGAATGAAAAAGTAGGAAGTAAAAATGGCAAAAACCATCACAATGTTTTTTTGTAAGGTAATAATCCTCCAATTTAAATAAATAAATAAATATTTTTTAACAAGAGAGATACCTGGCGTAATAGGCAACTTTGGCTATGGAGGAAAAAATGAAGCATGACAAAGGCTGACAAAGTTTTGTCAAGAAAACACAATAGTTATAGGAAACACCCTCTTCCAACAAGACAAGACACGACTCTACACGTGGACATCACTAGATGGTCAATACCAAAATCAGACTGATTTTATGCTTGGCAGCCAGAAGTGGAGAAGCTCTACACAGTCATCAAAAAGACTTGGAGCTGACTGGCTCAGATCATGAACTCCTTATGCAAAGTTCAGACTTAAATTGAAGAAAGTAGGGGAAACCAATAGGCCATTCAGGTATGACCTAAATCAAACCCCTTATGATTATTCAGTGGAAGTGAGAAATAGTTTCAAGAGGTTAGATCTGGTAGACAGATTGTGTGAAGAACTATGGACAGAGGTTCATACCACTGTATAGGAGGAGGTGACCAAAATAATCTCAAAGGAAAAAAAAAAAGACATGCAAGAATTCAAAGTGGTTGTCTGCAAAGACTTTACAAATAGCTGTGGAAAGAAGATAAACAAAAGGCAAAGAAAGAATGTACCAACTGAATGTAGAGTTCCAGAGAATAGCAAAGAGAGATAAGAAAGACTTCTTAGAAAGTGATCTAGTTTCATTCTTTTACAAGTGGTTGACCAGTTTTCCCAGCACCACTTGTTAAAGAGATTGTCTTTACTCCATTGTATATTCTTGCCTCCTTTGTCAAAGATAAGGTGTCCATATGTGTGTGGATTTATCTCTGGGCTTTCTATTTTGTTCCATTGATCTATATGTCTGTCTTTGTGCCAGTACCATACTGTCTTGATGACTGTGGCTTTGTAGTAGAGTCTGAAGTCAGGCAAGTTGATTCCTCCAGTTCCATTCTTCTTTCTCAAGATTGCTTTGGCTATTCGAGGTTTTTTGTATTTCCATACAAAGCTTGAAATTATTTGTTCTAGTTCTGTGAAAAATGTGGCTGGTAGCTTGATAGGGATTGCATTGAATTTGTAAATTGCTTTGGGTAGTATACTCATTTTCACTATATTGATTCTTCCAATCCATGAACATGGTATATTTCTCCATCTATTAGTGTCCTCTTTGATTTCTTTCATCAGTGTTTTATAGTTTTCTATATATAGGTCTTTAGTTTCTTTAGGTAGATATATTCCTAAGTATTTTATTCTTTTCATTGCAATGGTGAATGGAATTGTTTCCTTAATTTCTTTTTCTACTTTCTCATTATTCGTGTATAGGAATGCAAGGGATTTCTGTGTGTTGATTTTATATCCTGCAACATTACTATATTCATTGATGAGCTCTAGTAATTTTCTGGTGGAGTCTTTAGGGTTTTCCATGTAGAGGATCATGTCATCTGCAAACAGTGAGAGTTTTACTTCTTCTTTTCCAATTTGGATTCCTTTTATTTCTTTTTCTGCTCTGATTGCTGTGGCCAAAACTTCCAGAACTATGTTGAATAGTAGCGGTGAAAGTGGGCACCCTTGTCTTGTTCCTGACTTTAGGGGAAATGCTTTCAATTTTTCACCATTGAGGATAATGTTTGCTGTGGGTTTGTCATAGATAGCTTTTATTATGTTGAGGTATGCTCCTTCTATTCCAGCTTTCTGGAGAGTTTTTATCATAAATGGATGTTGAATTTTGTCAAAGGCCTTCTCTGCATCTATTGAGATAATCATATGGTTTTTATTTTTCAATTTGTTAATGTGGTGAATTACATTGATTGATTTGCGGATATTGAAGAATCCTTGCATCCCTGGGATAAAGCCCACTTGGTCATGGTGTATGATCTTTTTAATGTGTTGTTGGATTCTGATTGCTAGAATTTTGTTGAGGATTTTTGCATCTATGTTCATCAGAGATATTGGCCTGTAATTTTCTTTTTTTGTGACATCTTTGTCAGGTTTTGGTATTAGGGTGATGGTGGCCTCATAGAATGAGTTTGGAAGTTTACCTTCCTCTGAGGAGGATAGGTGTTAGCTCTTCTCGAAATTTTTGGTAGAATTCAGCTGTGAAGCCATCACTTTCTAACACCGCACACAAAAATAAACTCAAAATGGATTAAAGATCTAAATGTAAGATCAGAAACTATAAAACTCCTAGAGGAGAACATAGGCAAAACACTCTCAGACATAAATCACAGCAGGATCCTCTATGATACACCTCCCAGAATTCTGGAAATAAAAGCAAAAATAAACAAATCAGATCTAATTAAAATTAAAAGCTTCTGCACAACAAAGGAAAATATAAGCAAGGTGAAAAGACAGCCATCTGAATGGGAGAAAATAATAGCAAATGAAGCAACTGACAAACAACTAATCTCAAAAATATACAAGCAACTTCTGCAGCTCAACTCCAGAAAAATAAACGACCCAATCAAAAAATGGGCCAAAGAACTAAATAGACATTTCTCCAAAGAAGACATACGGATGGCTAACAAACACATGAAAAGATGCTCAACATCACTCATTATTAGAGAAATGCAAATCAAAACCACAATGAGGTACCACTTCACACCAGTCAGAATGGCTGCGATCCAAAAATCTGCAAGCAATAAATGCTGGAGAGGGTGTGGAGAAAAGGGAACCCTCCTACACTGTTGGTGGGAATGCAAACTAGTACAGCCACTATGGAGAACAGTGTGGAGATTCCTTAAAAAATTGCAAATAGAACTACCTTATGACCCAGCAATCCCACTTCTGGGCATACACACCGAGGAAACCAGAATTGAAAGAGACACATGTACCCCAATGTTCATCGCAGCACTGTTTATAATAGCCAGGACATGGAAACAACCTAGATGTCCATCAGCAGATGAATGGATAAGAAAGCTGTGGTACATATACACAATGGAGTATTACTCAGCCGTTAAAAAGAATTCATTTGAATCAGTTCTGATGAGATGGATGAAACTGGAGCCGATTATACAGAGTGAAGTAAGCCAGAAAGAAAAACACCAATACAGTATACTAACACATATATATGGAATTTAGGAAGATGGCAATGACGACCCTGTATGCAAGACAGGGAAAGAGACACAGATGTGTATAACGGACTTTTGGACTCAGAGGGAGAGGGAGAGGGGGGGATGATTTGGGAGAATGACATTCTAACATGTATACTATCATGTGAATTGAATCGCCAGTCTATGTCTGACGCAGGATGCAGCATGCTTGGGGCTGGTACATGGGGATGACCCAGAAAGATGTTATGGGGAGGGAGGTGGGAGGGGGGTTCATGTTTGGGAATGCATGTAAGAATTAAAGATTTTAAAAATTTAAAAAATAAAAAACTTAAAAAAAAAAAATAAATAAAAAATAAAAAAAAACAGTCTTATCATATCAAAAAAAAATAAAATTCATGATTAAAAAAAAAAAAAAGAAAGACTTCTTAAGTGAACAGTGCAAAGAAACAGAGGAAAGCAATAGAACGGGAAAGACTAGAGATCGCTTCAAGAAAACTGGAGACACCAAGGGAATGTTCCATGCAAAAATGGGCAAAATAATGGACAGAAATGCCAAGGACCTAACAGAAGCAGAACAGATTAATAAGAGATGCAAGAATACACAGAAGATACAGATAATCCTGATGGTGTTGTCACTCACCTAGATCCAGACATTCTGAAGTGTGAAAACAAGTGGGCCTTAAGAAGCATTACTATGAACAAAGCTAGTGGAGGTGATGGAATTCCAACTGAGCTATTTCAAACCCTAAAAGATGATACTGTGAAAGTGCTGCACACAATATGCCAGCAAATTTGGAAAAGTCAGCAGTGGCCACAGGACTGGAAAAGGTCAGTTTTCATTCCAATTCAAGAGAAAGGAAATGCCAAAGAATATTCCAACTATCATACAATTGTGCTCATTTCACTTGCTAGCAAAGTAATGCTCAAAATCCTTCAAGCTAGGCCCCAGCAGTATGAGAACTAAGAACTTCCAGATGTATAAGCCAGATTTAGAAAAGGCAGAGGACACAGAGATAAAATTGCTAACATCCCTTGGATCATAGAAAAGCAAGGGAATTCCAGAAAAATATCCACTTCTGCTTCATTGACTAAACTAAAGCCTTTGACTGTGTGGATCACAACGAACTGTAGAAAATTTAAAAGAGATGGGAATACCAGACCACCTGACCTGTCTCCTGAGAAACCTGTATGCAGGTCAAGAAGCAACAGTTAGAACTAGACATGGAACAATGGACTGGTTCCAAATTGGAAAAGGAGTATGTCAAGGCTGTATATTGTCAACCTGTTTATTTAACTTATATGCAGAGTACATCATGCAAAACGCCAGGCTGGATGAATCACAAAATGTAACCAAGATTGCCAGGAGAAATATCAACAGCCTTAGATATCACTAGCAGATGATACCACTCTAATGGCAGAAAGTGAAGAAAAACCAAAGAACTTTTGATCAGGGTAGAAGAGAAGAGTAAAAAAAGCTGGTTTAAAACTTAGCATTAAAAAAACTAAGATCATGGTATCTGGTCCCATCATTTCATGGCAAATCAGTTCAGTTCAGTCACTGAGTCATGTCTAACTCTCTATGACCCCCATGAACCACAGCATGCCAGGCCTTCCTGTCCATTACCAACTCCCAGAGTCCACCCAAACCCATGTCCATTGAGATGGTGATGCTATCCAGCCATCTCATCCTCTGTCGTCCCCTTCTCCTCCTGCCCTCAATCTTTCCCAGCATCAGGGTCTTTTCAAATGAGTTAGCTCTTCACATCAGGTGGCCAAAGTATTGGAGTTTCAGCTTCAGCATCATTCCTTCCAAAAGAAATCCCAGGGCTGATCTCCTTTAGAATGGACTGGTTGGATCTCTTTGCAGTCCAAGGGACTCTCAAGAGTCTTCTCCAACACCACAGTTCAAAAGCATCGGTTCTTTGGTGCTCAGCCTTCCTCAAAGTCCAACTCTCACATCCATACATGACTACTGGATAAACCATAGCCTTGACAAATAGATGGTTGGGGGGGGGGGGAATGGAAATAGTGACAGACTTTATTTTCTTGGGCTCCAAAATCGCTGTGGATGGTTACTGCAGCCATGAAACTTAAAGACACTTGCTCCTTGGAAGAAATGCTATGACAAAACTAGACAGTGTATTAAAAAGCAGAGACATCACTTTGCCAACAAAGGTCTGTATAGTCAAAGCTGTTTTTTCCAGTAGTCAAGTATGGATGTGAAATTTGCACCATAAAGAAGGCTGAACATTGAAGAACTGATGCTTTTGAACTGTGCTTTGAACTGTTGGAGAAGACTCTTGAGAGTCCCTTGGACAGCAAGGAGATCAAACCAGTCAATTCTAAAGGAAATCAACCCTGCGTATTATTGGAATAACTTATGCTGAAGCCAAATCTCCAGTACTTTGGCCACCTGATGCAAAGAGCCAGCTCATTCGAAAAGATCCTCATTCTGGGAAAGCTTGAGGGCAGGAGAAGGGGGCAACAGAGGATGAGACAGTTGGATGGCATCACTGACTCAGTGGACATGAGTTTGAGCAAACTCTGGGAGATAGTGAAGGACAGGGAAGCCTGGTATGCTGCAGTTCAGGGGGGTGGCAAAGAGTTGGACCTGACTTAGTGACTGTACAACAACTACACAAAGATCAAATATTCAATTTCAGTCTACCATAAAGTGACTTACTGGCTTTAGAATAAGAAACAGATGATTGACAAGAAATCTATCTGAACCACGCACCATAAAATCTGGGATGATCTAACCAGTTGCTTGACATATGATGAGGCAGTTTGGAGATAAATATTTTCACAATGTCTCAAAATCTTTCAGAATCAAAGATAGAATAAAATACCTTTTTGTATGGTCATAAATACAAGGCACAACTTTGTCTTTATTTTATAGATAGTATATTACCGAAATGTGGCTCAGAGGTTAAAGCATCTGCCTCCAATGCGGGAGACCTGGGTTCTATCCCTGGGTTGGGAAGATACCCTGGAGAAGGAAATGGCAACCCACTCAAGTATTCTTGCCTAGAGAATCCCATGGATGGAGAATCCCATGGTAGGCTACAGTCTACAGGGTTGCAAAGAGTCGGACACGACTGAGCGACTTCACCTTACCTTATATTACTGAAAAGGGTCAAACAGGAAAATGAAACTATTTTGGATTGTTTTATAATTGAGTCTATAGAAATTCACTGTAGCAGCAGCATAATCATGCAATAGCTACATGTAATTTTCATTTAAACTATTCAATAAGATTAGCGAACAAATGATGCAAAGACAACAGTTTAAAGCATCTTCCAATTGTGCTTCCCTGGTAGCTCAGAGGTTAAAGCATCTGCCTGCAATGTGGGAGACCTGGGTTCAATCCCTGGGTTGGGAAGATCCTCTGGAGAAGGAAATGGCAACCCACTCCAGTATTCTTGCCTGGAGAATCCCATGGACAGAGGAGGCTGGTGGGCTACAGTCCACAGGGTCGCAGAGTCGGACACGACTGAGCGACTTTACTCAGATTGTTTTATAATTGAGTCTATAGAAATTCACCGCAGTAGCAGCATAATCCTGCAATAGCTACATGTAATTTTTGTGTACGCTATTCAATAAGATTAGTGAACAGATGATGTAAACACAACAGTTTGAAGTATCTTCCAATTGTAGCTAATCTTTTTCTGGGGAAATATTACAACTCTGGAACAAAATAAATACTATTCATGACACAAGCTTATGTTTCTCATGGGACTAGTTTTAGTTCTTCAGAACTTACTAACATTAATGCTTTGGCATCCTTTAGAATGAAGAGTTATCAATACAAACCTTGAAGACAAATTAAATATCCTGCTACAGTATGCTGAGAGAAGGTTAACAAACTTCATAATGTTTAAAATTTCATTAGGAATATATCTAAGTATAGACTAACATTCTAGTCCCTGGGATTTCTTTGGAAGGAATGATGCTAAAGCTGAAACTCCAGTACTTTGGCCACCTCATCCAAAGAGTTGACTCATTGGAAATGACTCTGATGCTAGGAGGGAATGGGGGCAGGAGGAGAAGGGGACGACAGAGGATGAGATGGCTGGATGGCATCACAGACTCGATGGACGTGAGCCTGAGTGAACTCCGGGAGATGGTGATGGAGGCCTGGCGTGCTGCGATTCATGGGGTCGCAAAGAGTCGGACACGACTGAGTGACTGAACTGAACTGAACTGGGTAGACTAACATTTTGAATTGCTTCTTTATTACGTAAGAACATCCCTAGGCTTTTCAATTAAATTCCTTTGTATTATCATGAATTATTTTTTCTTTTAATTCAGCCAACTGAAAAAGAAAGCAATTAATAATGCCTAATGTTAATGGAAACAAAAACAACCTATGGAGAACTTTCCTTCTCTATGGACATGTTTTCCATTTTCTAAGCAAGAGAAAATTGTACTAACATAAGCTCACATTTCCTCTAAAACATTACTGTTAGAGCACCCTCGGGGAAGGCAATGGCACCCCACTCCAGTACTCTTGCCTGGAAAATCCCATGGACGGAGGAGCCTGGTGGGCTGCAGTCCATGGGGTCGCTGAGAGTCGGACGCGACTGAGCGACTTCACTTTCACTTTCACTTTCATGCACTGGAGAGGGAAATGGCAACCCACTACAGTGTTCTTGCCTGGAGAATCCCAGGGACGGGGGAGCCTAGTGGGCTGCCGTCTATGGGATCGCACAGAGTTGGACACGACTGAAGCGACTTAGCAGCAGCAGCAGGGCACCCTAGTGACCAGCAATATAGAATACAACCTCCATTTCCTTCCCCTTAGAGAAAAGGCCCATAAAAAGTTTTTAAAATTCTGTAAATGTGTCCATTTAGAATCCAGAAACTCAAAATATGTTAGCAACCAACCACTAAGTGTAGAGTATCCACCAAATCATCATTCGTACAATGGTTTCTGTGTGAACTTTCAAAATGTAACAAATTCTTCATGCTGCTCATAGTAATGGAAAAGGACAAATTAAATGGTCTTCTTTGGTGGCTCAGACGGTAAAGAATCTACCTGCAATGCAGCAGACCTGGGTTTGATCCCTGGTTTGGGAAGATCCCCTGGAGATAGGAATAGCAATTCACTCCAGTATTCTTGCCTGAAGAATTCCATGGACAGAGGAGCCTGGTGGGTTCCAGTTCATGGGGTTGCAAATAGTCAGACACGACTGAACAACTAACACTTGAGCTTTCACAAATAAAACTCCCGAATCCCAGGACAACAGATGTTCTGGGTTGTAGTAGATATACCTGAATATATATCTGAGTTCCTCCCAGTAAACAGAGAGATTGTGTGATCCTTCCTGCCACTGGATTTGATCGGACCAGCAATGAGATTGAAAGCCTGGCCCTGAGATCTGGAACTGTGTGTCTGGGCTCCCAAATATAAACTGGGTCCCCCAGAGGCTTGCAGAGACTTTCTAATAGGTAGCAATGAGGAGGCTGGCCTCAGTCCTATGCACGAAGACTGGAGGAGTATGAATGGGAGCTGCTAACAGTATGGAAAGCTGACACTATGGAGAGAATTTATGAGGAAGGGAAATGGAGGTGAGAGAGAGAGCCTTCTCTGGAGCTCTTCCACAGGGCTACAGATTCAACCTGTCCTGAATTCTTATGGAGATCTTACATGCATTTAAAATAACATCCTCCTCAACTGATTCTTTTCTTAAAACCCTGAGTACACTTTCTATGAGAACCTTGACTTGGGCCTGATTATTGTGAGTGTTGATGTTAGTCACCAGCATAAAGAAGGCAGTCTCAAACACAAGAGTTGCAGTTGTCACGCACCCTGGCAAGGCAGGGCGTTAGTGTGGGGCAGGCGAGAAGGGCGTTTAATCTCTGGGAGCTTAAGTTTCCTCATCCATATAATGAGAAAAAACAACCCACTCTTTTTAAGATTATTATCAAGATTTTTTAAAGTGAATATAAATCTATCATTTTTCTAACACTGAATAAGAGCAAACTAAATGATGTTTATAATTATGCAATCAAGTCGTATATCCTTCATTCGGCCTGTGAAAACTATTCATTTTTTTACATTTAATCAAATGTAAGATAGTTAAAAGAGGAAGTTTTCTTATCTGAGGAAATAAGGCATAATTCCCTTATGGAAATTTTTATAGGCTACATATTTATGGACATAAAACACATAAGCCATGAAAACTTTATTTTTTATGCTGGTTTTTTTTAGAAAAAAAATGAATTGGTGAAGAAAATGAGTCTATTCACTCCTATTTCCCTATACTGTTCAGGCTAGTGCAGGCATAAGTGTATCTAGCTTATTGGTGGTATCTGGCTATCATTTAGGATCATCAAAGCTTGTTCATAAAGATCACTCTTCTTTTCAGATGATTAAACAAGTGGACAGCGCATAAATTAACCATGATGTGCCTTGCCTTAAACACTTACACAGTACCAGATCCACCTATAATGTATACCATAATTCAAAAACTCTTTTATCACTGAAGTGTCAGAAAGAGTTTCTTATAAACACCATAACTGAATACATTCTGCACATTTCCTTAGGCAAAAATATAGCCATTTCATATTAAAGTTCCATGTGGATATACAAAATGCCTGGCCTTTGCAAAACAGACCTTTAACGGAAGAGAACAGATTGATTCTTTGTTTTTCACTTCACAATGAGAAAAACAGCTGAGGACCCTTAATTGGAACAATGAGAGGATTCACATAGTCCATATAACTCTTTCAAGAAAATAACCCTTAAATGCTTTCCAGTAGGAGGAACTTGGAGGAAATAAAGTGGATAAATAAACTGTGGTGGACAAATTTCCAAATAGTCTTTTCTAAATTGAAACCATCTACACATAAAGTCAACAGATCTCTTTTCCTTAAAAAAAATTCAATGTCATTATTAAAGAAATAGTAAACTTTCTTTGTTCATCTTACCAAGTAATATTTAGTTATTGGACAAGGACACCATGCAAACTCCTTGTTCTATACTAGAATTTCAAACATTTTTGTTTATACCTTAGTGATAGCTTATAATAATCACGGCTTGAAGCAAAATTAAATGCATCCTCACTCAATGCTTATTCTAATATTCTAAAATAAATGACATGTTCAGCAATAACTTTCAAAGCTTTGTTTGTGAATTTATTAACCCTACGAAATATACCTTTTTTCCTCAGTAGCTCTGATTCTATTTTTTACTTACCAGACCTGACAAACAACAGTTCAAGTTATCTGATGTTTACATAAAAAGGAACAAATGCAATCTGGAAACAAGATCAGAACCTCAAAAGTCCATAATTATTTGCATTCCCATCACCTGCTCGAGACCATCAAATCACAGGAATTTATTGATCCTAGGATTTTTGTGGAATGATTTATTTTCAATAACACATATTTTATAAGAGAAATCTTTTTACCAGGAAAAACTAAACAAAGTTGTTTCAACACTAGTAATTATTTGTAACTCTTTAGCATGTAAAATTTCTAAAAATTAAACATTTTCTCCCAGGATCAATAATAAATGTGAAATAATTGTCGTTATTTAATGCTGTGAAAATAATGTTAAAAGAGAGTACAATAAATGCATTGTCTTTAGTCTCTCAATCTTCTAGGTTATCATGATACTTGTCACATTTTATCCAATGTTTTAAGCTAAAACAAGGCTCTGGATTTGCTTTTGTGCCACCATATGCAATTTCAAACAGCTATCGGAACAAAAACAATGTAGATATAGGAATCAACTAAGCAGGATTTCTCCAGATTTTCCCTTGTTTTACTAAGAAAAAGTTTAATGATCTATTTCACTGTATGTGAGTGTAAATGCTAAGAACATTATTAGTTTATAGTTCTAAAGAAGAGTTTATCATATTTAAAATGCCCCCAAAGATATTATAATAGCAAGTACGAGAGAAGTGAGAAATTCAGTATATTAAAACCCTTTAATTAAAATGATAAATTATTTAGTACTATTTTGTAGTGTTTATCTTATAAAGCAGCTAAGATACAATTTTTTAAGGGACTTCTAAGGTAAGTTTTCCATCTCATTTGTAACATGAAACATTGGCTGTAAAGGACAACTCATTTTTGGCAAATTCATTAAAAACAGAATTATGCCTTTGGTATGTGGTATGATTTATATATTTGCAAATACACACTGATAACATATAATGGCTTTTCAGTATGAGTTCTTAGTAAATACCATTCAAATCTGTTTGAGCAGAGGGCATGAGAGATATTTAGCTAACTGAATTGGAAGAGATTAAAAGAAAGCTTTGTTTGAATATGCCCCCAAACTTAATCTCTATGAGGACTGTGGCAAAGATATAATTGGTTATTTGGAGAAACAAAATGGAAATAAGAATTGAAGAGAAGTAGAACAATATAAATACTTTCCACTTTAAGATTTATTTCTTAAATTTCTTACCGAAATTGTTGCTAAGAAAACACTTGTCCTGATGTCTGTTTACGTATGTGTTCAACATTTAACCACTTAACCGTTATATGGCTCTTAAGCAACAAAGTTTAGCAGTGCCTTTGATTTGCTTCAGTATAATGGACACCCTTATTTGGGTTTTAAATTTTGTTTGGATAAAAGTTAAGCATGTTAGGACTGGGAGCCTTTAACTTCCCAAATCCTTTAGTACATCAAATGTGGAGTCAAAACAGGACTGAGAAAAGGCAATCTGGAGGCTTTTCCTTTGGAACCTAGCTTGAAAGGGGCCTTTTCCATAGGACAGTTTTAAGAAACAAACATAAATGTCCTGTAGTATATTAATTTTAAATGAATGTCCCTTTTAAGCAAAACAAATCACTTATAAAAATAAACATTGTTTCAGTCCCCCAAATTACAGGTTGAAGCGACATGACCAGTGTCTTAAGGAAATCTGCAGTATTTTGGATGGTTCCAAGAAAAGGCCATTGAGGCTACGAAACGTGACCCCTTGCTATCCATCGAAGGTCATGTTGTTCTGTCCTCTACTGTGTAAATAAACTCCATCAGCTACTTGTGTTCATCTGTGAGTCAAGGAGAAGCAGCCCATTGTGATTGCTTAACTTCACACAGAAACAAAGATAAAAACTAGGAGCACAAGGTCTCTCTTATCTGTCTAGTAGAAAACAAGGTCTTCTTTGGTTTCTTTTTTTCCTGCCATCCTAGCTATTTTAAGTGACTTTCAGGAGAATCTACAAAAAACATGGGTCAGAAGATTTCTAAATTCAACCAAGCACTCTTCTTTTGATCATTAAGTAAAATGAGGTGGAAACTGTATACAGTTAGGGATCATCTCCAAGGTTTTGAAATTAATTACCACAACCTGACTCCAGGTTTATTTCATGGGTACTACTTCCCACTCTTTCAGCCCTATTTAGGTATCAGCAGGAACAGCTAATCAGTGTGTTTACAGATATAGAAAGGAGGCTGTGAGCACCAGTTACAGAAACCAACAATAAAAGATGTCTTCTTCCCTGATCAAAGAGACCAGGAGACATAGCAGAAGTCCTTTCCCAGGAATCCCCAGAATTTACAATACATGGCAGACTCCACCAGACTCTCAGCAGCTCTGCTGAATGTGACAAGCCTAATGAGATGTTACACAGACCAGACACACATGGGCAATTAGCATTTTCCACAGGTCTCTAACCTGTGACCCTTCTTTCTCTCTAGATTAACACCCAGGACTCTGATCCATTGACATTAGTAAACAATTCAAATCCAAGAATGTTACCTTAAAGGATAGAAAGAGATTCAGAAAGTTGCTAATCACACTCAAGTTTGCCAAAAACTGAAGGATTTGCTAAACTCTGTGGAAAAACTCTATAGCATAAACTCATTATGCATCAGTATGCTACATGTTAGAAATTCCAACTCCAGCCAGATATGTTACATTAGCACATTTAAAATGGAATACTCGATTAACAATGTTTGACATCCCCACTGTGTACATTTTCAGTTCTATTATTACTCCAAACAGTTCCTAAAAAAACATTCACTGGCTAACGGTAGAACTGTGAACAATTTGGGGGAAAAAAAGGAGGGGAAAGAAACAAAAAACAACGAAATGACTATTTAAAAGCTATTTATATTTTCATTGAGTAGTTTTTTGGAGAATGATCCTGAATTAATTTTAGCATTATAAGACATGCTATAATTTTAAACAATTTCTCCTGTATTCAATCACATATAGAACCAAATTCACAAGACTTCTACAAACTGAGCTCTACAAAGTTCAGTTTCAAACTGAACACAATGAAAATGTTCTAATATAAGCTAGTGAGGAAATGCTTGGATAATTTCACATACTTGACTGAGTAAACAGAAGAAGGTCTGGATTTGATTCATCTAGTACTGCTTCCAAACGTGATCTTCTTCTTTCTAAATATCTCCAAAGGATGTTGTGGAGGTCCCATATTTGAAGAATGGGGCCATATGATTTAAAGGAAAAACTTCAGCTTTGGTGAAAGGCCAGCCAGAACTTGAATACTTACTGGTTGTGAGTGACCTTGGGCAGGCTGCTCACTCTTTTCTGGCCTTCTCTTTTCCCATCTACAAAGACAAGGAAGATAACATTTTTCAGGGATCATTTAGGATTCAAAAAGTAACAGTAAGAAACAAAAGCAGATTACTACCCCTCCCCAACTCATAAAAGTAACTGTCCCTAGTCTTGGATCTATTTCTAATATAAAACCTATTTTGAAAATATATTCTCAAAGTTTCCATATAAGTTACTACAAAATGACCCATTTAGCATGAATCCGTTCAGAAACATTTCCTAATCTGGCCATCTTGTGTAGCTAGGCACAAGGTGGTAGTGAACACAGGTCTGGGTCAATAAGACAGCTTTTCAGGTAACTCCACAATTCAGTGCCGGGGCTTAGAGGGTCACATCCTTTAAGAGTCCTTGGAGGACTGCTGCCGGTAACCATAGGCCACTGCTTCCCAACACTCAGCAATAAAAGGAAGGCGAGCCACCCATGAACTTAACCACAGTTGTATTTCTTATGAAGAGATTTGAAATTTTGTCCCAGAGCAGTATTTTCTGCCTGACAATGCCATTTCTGCTTTACCACTTTGTTAAAAAAATAAATGTTCCCAAATAGTAAAGCTTCTTTCACAAGAATGCCTTATGGAAAGTTTTCCTTTAAAAGTCAAATACTCTTTTCATTTTTAAACATATACAAACAAATTTAATTGATATATTGTACTAAAGGAAAATAAATGATACATACGACACTCACATCTGAACTGGAATTATTTTCCCTAAACTTTCTAAATACAAATTTGTTTTCTGACTAAGATCAATTTAAGAAACTTCAGTTCTAAAGAATATTAAAGAGTTCTAAATGACTGCACACATGGAACTGGTGAATATACTCTTACATTACGTGAGTTTTTAATTTAGAGTCGGCTTAATGGAAATTAAAATTATAACATGTTGCAAATGAGTGTCAGAATATTCACATATGTATCCTGTATTATATAGCCCCAAGAAGATAGTAGAAATTCTTAAGTAATTTAAATAATTCTAGAATGATACAGAACAAATTTCCTTAAAATACAGATTAAAACAATGCCAAATTTAATGAGATTCTGACAAATATAGACACATTTAAACTCAGTATTCTCATGCAAACATATCTCACAACTCTGCCATCCATACTTATCATGCACTCATCAACTCTCCCCACCCTGTACACACTCTTGAATCTCAAGTCCTGGCCAGTCTTCTCATGCCCGGGAGCCATGATTAACTACTGAGGATTTGTTGAGAGCTTAGTACCAACATGGCATCTGTTTTTCAGAGACTACAGATAAAATATATATAAATGCCATTGGAAGTCATGACCATATTTCTCAAGTGAAATTCTTTGTGTTTGTTTTGTTTTTGTTTATTATGGGGAGGGTGGTGTGGTTTGGCCCTGCAGTGTGGCTTGCAGGATCTTAGTTTCCTGACTGGGTACCAAACCTGGACTCAAGGCAGTGAAATGCAGACTCCTAACCCTGGACCTCGAAGGAAATCCCATGTGAAACCTTTTTATATCCTGAAAACTCAAAATTCTTCTAATTACAACTGATGGATAAGACATATCTAAATTAATTGTTGCTCTAAAGATACTTGAAAATACAGAAACAATAACATATTTAAGCACTGATTTGAAGTAAACTGTATCTAAATTTTCAGAAATTTTATTAAGAGTAAATTTTGTTTTGAATAATTTAACTCTCTCAACCATAAGAAAACACAACCAAATTAAAAACCTCAAAATTTAATAGAGTATTATTTTATAAAGATTAAAAAACATTGGGCCACTATTTCTTCTCCTGGCTCTCATTTGAAGGTCACTTTTCATTCTATTTAGAGGGAAGAAAAGTTACATGAATATTTCATTAGAAAGGAGATAAGTGAAATTAATATATGAAGACAAGACAGAAGTAATGAAATAGGAAGCCAGTTAGATGAACACTGTTAACAAAGGAATGAAACTGTGGCACTATATGGAATATTGCCCTCTTTTCTCAAAAAATATAAAATGAAAAGAGAAATAAAGAAACATAGGCATTTTGCACCACCTACCAGCCAGTTTCAATTGGTTAAAGCAAGTTAGAAAGAAATGATTTTGCCTGAAATTGGACAAGTTAACTGTTTTTCATTTTTTAAGTTAGAAATTTTAACATTAGAAATAGTTCCTCATTTAGAACCATTTCTTCTCTATTAAGGAATGCACTCACAGAATGACTTACCAATTGTCTTATGCTGTGAATAAAGCTACTACTTTTCTCTTGTTATATATTGAATAAATGAAGAAGTAATGAAAATAATAAATTATTACAACATATAAGTTGGACAGAGTTCCATTTTCTAAGCTCCCACCACCCAAGGGTCAAAAATAAAGACAATGTGGGGGAAATAAAACTTTCCCCTAATTTGACTGTTGAATCTTCATAAGGTAAAAGTTATGTTGAAAAACTTTTAAAGAAAGGTTGCTTTAATTAGTTTGTTTTTAAACAGCCCCTGGTTCTTTTTGCTTTCCTAAAATGAAAACACAATTAGAAAAGAATGTGAAATCAGTCAATAAAATTTTTCAGTATGTTTCTGGCTTAAATCCAGAGAAAGTTTCCAATGGATGCACCAGACATCATTACACCATTAGACACCACAAAAACTGGAAGGAAAACATTAGTCACTTTTCACATTTAGTGTGCTCACTCACGTAGCACATTCAGAGGGGCACCATTTCCCAAGCTTTAAAAAATTCATATTTATCTTCTAGAAAGCCCCAAACTACCATAATTGCAAACTGAAGTAAACTAAATCTTCAGTTTCCTTCATTGGTTTCAAAATGAACAGACTTTCCAAAATTTATTCAAATTACAAGCCCTGATTCCCCCCCTTCCAGTCCTTAGTTGTACTAGCAAAAGGTACAAAAAGCTCTTGTTCCTAGAATTCACCAACAACACGATCACATATCTTTTCTTACTTCAAGATTATACTTAGTTTGATCATATATAGGTTTATGTCCTTGTTAATTTTGTCCCTGAATTATCTTTTTTCTTATTTTGAATTACCATGTGTACAGACATGTTAACTGGAGATTTAATTTCTGATTCTCAGAAATGCGCTGTTTATGTATGGGTATGAATATTCTTGAATGTTGGGGGAAGGGAAAGACCTTAATCCAGAGTGATGTCCATGACAGGCATTGAAGCATGGTAGGTTCATTAGGGGTCAACTTGCGTAAGAGACTGAAGTGCTTGCTGAAGAGAACTTTTCCTATGAAAAAACAAAGGCAGGCAAATAGAAATTAAGAGAGAAAGATGGACTTCACTGAAAGATGATGACATGAAATCTGTTCATGGGAAATAGATGGGGAAACAGTGGAAACAGTGTCAGACTTTATTTTGGAGGGCTCCAAAATCACTGCAGATGATGAGTGCAGCCATGAAATTAAAACACACTTACTCCTTGGAAGAAAAGTTATGACCAACCTAGATAGCATATTCAAAAGCAGAGACATTACTTTGCCAACTAAGGTCCGTCTAGTCAAGGCTATGGTTTTTCCAGAAGTCATGTATGGATGTGAGAGTTGGACTGTGAAGAAGGCTGAGCACTGAAGAATTTACGCTTTTGAACTGTGGTGTTGGAGAAGACTCTTGAGAGTCCCTTGGACTGCAAGGAGATCCAACCAGTCCATTCTGAAGGAGATCAGCCCTGGGATTTCTTTGGAAGGAGTGATGCTAAAGATGAAACTTCAGTACTTTGGCCATCTCATGTGAAGAGTTGATTCATTGGAAAAGTCTCTGATGCTGGGAGGGGTTGGGGGCAAGAGGAGAAGGGGACGACCAAGGATGAGATGGCTGGATGGCATCACTGACTCAATGGACATGAATCTGAGTGAACTTTGGGAGTTGATGATGGACAGGGAGGCCTGGCGTGATACGATTCATGGGGTTGCAAAGAGTCGGACATGACTGAGCGACTGAAGTGACATGGTGCTCTGCTAAGGAGATGCTGGATCAGAGTTCTTGGTGCCTGATGGGAAGGTTAGGTAACTGTGGGCATACTTGGGGCTGTGGGAAGTTTTCAGGTCATGTCTTTATATATACAGTATATTTCTTCATGGAAGGCTATGGTAACCAACAAACTTACCCATATGTATACTTGAGACATGTCCAGGGCCTCTCAGAAATAAGGGAGGAGGTGGGAGACCTTTGGGTGGACTATAAAGCCTACCACAACTTATCAATAGGACCTCATTCTAAACCTGAGGCTGGTATAAACTCAGGAAACATAGTGTCATTCTATATCATGTGTGACTGAAGAGCCTCTTCATGAGAGTGAGAGAAGAGTGGAAAGCTGGCTTAAAACTCAATATTCAAAAAACTGTATCATGACATCCAGTCCCATCACTTCATGGCAAATAGATGGGGAAACAGTGCAAAGAGTGACATATTTTATTTTGGGGGCTCCGAAATCATTGCCAATGGTGAGTGCAGCCATGAAATTAAAGATGATGTTTCTTGGAAGGAAACCTATGACAAACCCAGACAGCATATTAAGAAGCAGAGACATCATTTTGCCAACAAAAGTTCTTATAGTCAAAGCTTTGGTTTTACATTAGTCATGTAAGGATGTGAGAGTTGGACCATAAAGAAAGCTGAGTTCTAAAGAATCGTTGTTTTTGAATTGTGGTACTAAAGAAGACTTATGAGAGTCTCTTGGACAGCAAGGAAATCAAACCAGCCAATCTTAAAGGAAATCAGCCCTGAACATTCACTCATGTTGGAGCTGAAGTTCCAAAACTTTGACCACCAGATGCAAAGAGCCAAGTCACTGGAAAAGACCCTGATGCTGGGAAAGCTTGAGGGCAGGAAGAGAAGGAGGTCACAGAGGATGAAATGCTTGGATGGCATCACCAACTCAATGGACATGAGTTTGAGCAAACTCTGGGAGATAGTGAAGGATGGGGAAGCCTTGCGTGCTGCAGTCCATGGTGTCATAGAGTCGGACACGACTCAGTGACTGAACAACAATCCCTCCTCAAGTGAACGTACCAAAACATTAATGACTCATGAATCTAAGTGAAGGATGTGAAGATGAATATGATACTCTTCACTAAACGTTTCTATAGATTATAAAATTCCCAAACTAAAATATTCAAAGAACAAAGAGATGTATTTTCAAATAATTGTTCACCTAGATGACCACAGGGATCTAATCACTAAGATATTTGCCTTGGTACACCTCTGCTCTGACCCATTGAGAGCTACGTGCAGGTATGGCGTGCCCTTATTTCTAAGATCCTAAACAGACACTTACAACAGTACAGGGGTACCTTGTTCTATTTTGCTTAACAGACATTGCATTTTTTTAGAAACTGAAGGTTTGTGGCAACCCCACGAGGAACAAGTCTACTGGTACCAACAATGCTTTTTCCAACAGCATTGCTCCCACCACACATCAACCTAACAACATCTTCAGGTACTGCCATGAGAAGTGGCCAATATCAGAAGATGAAGACCTGCTTGTTTTGTAAATGGATGGCTAGGGAAGCTGAAGTACATAAAGTTTTCATCACTGAGAGATCCGAGCAGCTCCCCAAGGACAGAACCAGGAATAGCTGAGTCACAAAAGCATCACATCTTTGTGAAGGAAAAAGAGATGGTAGCCTTTCCTTTTTTTCTAAGGAAAGAGATGGCAGCCACCTAAAGAACAGTGAAAAGACAAAGGAAATCATGTGGAGTAGGAAGAAAAAGAGCTGACAGCAAGAAAAAGAGATTCCCAGATGGCCACAGGCCTGAAATTTGAATTGATGTGGAATGTGGAGAGAGAGTATGGGAGAAATATATCTATTCACATTAGCATTTAAATTTTTATACAATAAATATATAAACATATGTATACATATGTTTCTAAATGTTTTTATTGTCTTCTCTATTTCACAATATACAAATAATCATCTAATTATTTTTCTTCCTGGTAATAGATGTTACTACCTACATACCTTCCCAGATATTACAGGCATAAATTCACGAACACATCAATACCAATATTATTGATTTGACATTTTTATAGTTTTTAAAAGAAACATCTTTTTTCTTATGGAAAATAAAGTCCGATTAATTTGACTTAAAAGTGTTACAATACCAAAGTTACAGCCCTTAAAAATTCAGATAGAATGGTTTCAAAGATATTGAAAACTTACCAATTAGTTTATAGTGTTTTTAATATGCTATGCATTTATAAAAACATAGAAAACTTATTTAAATACTAATTGTTCATTTGGGATTTTCTATAAATATATTTTCAAAACTCATTACTAAAGAGGTATTTTCACATAAGTCAGACATTGGTTAGAATTTGAATCAACGTACTTTGTGAAATCTTCGAATCAGAATTGTCAAAAACACAATCTTTTTGTTTAGACAGAAAGAAAATTTCCATTTTTAGTAAGTAGAAATTGCCACATTTCAACCCCCTTCATCCAGATTCTTCTAGTTGATTTCCTTTCCCTAGTTCCCATCTCAAGGTTCAGTTCATGGATATTCTGGACATAGCCAGCCATCTTTCTAATATTTTAGGCACAAATGAAAAAACAAGATTGAGAATCATAATAATAGAGTAAGTGCCCTACACACGAACCTTCAGGATGTGAACTGGCACAGATGCAACTGTAAGCTCTCACGCCCAGGCACGTAAGTGAGTGCACGTGTGTGACAGGCACTGAAATTGTGTACATTAGTGGCTGTGCTTTGCTGTACTTGACTGTACAGCACTGTTTAGAGTTCACAGCACAGTATTTTTATTTCAAGCCCAGGATATCTGGAAGCAGATGTAAAAGCAGTGGTGATGTAGCTGGCGCTTCTAAGAAGTACCAGCTGTACTGCACTGCTGTACTACTCAAGGTACTCACTGTAAGATTAAAAATGTTTTGGTTTGGGGTCTATTTTTTATGTGTTATTTGTGTGAAACGTATTGTAAACCTATTACAGTACAGTACTATATAGCCAATTGTGTTAGTTGGGTGCCTAGGCTAACTTCGATGGACTTAAATTGGACTTATGGACATGCTCTTGGAATGAAACTCGTTTGCTTGAGGGTACTGACTTACTGGAGCTATTCTTACTGAATTCCTTCTACAGTCCAGGTGCGATGCTGAGCAGTGTGTATATATTATCTCGTCTAGTCCTCACAGCTCTATGAACTCACTGGCATCCCTATGCCCATTTTGCAGCTGAAGAATGAGGCGTGGAGAGGTTAAGTAACTTTCCTAAGGCTCCAGTTAATAAATAATACAGCTGAAATGTGAACCTCAACCACCTGAATCCAGAGCTTGCACTCTGAATCACTCTGCTGTTCTAGAAAAGAAAATAATTTAAATTGGTTTTAGGAAATTAATTAAAATATTTAATGATTCGTTAATGTTACTTTACTAGCAGATCAATAAACCAGTGAAAACATTCATAAAAATTTCATAGTCCAAGATATACTTTCCAGCTTTTCACGTGACACTACAAACTGCACTCATTTCAAGCAAAAATGTTACTGTAAGTTAGAAAACACTGCACTATTTTAGTCAACCTCTATTCGGCTGAGTTGCCAGTGATAACTGAGTGGCGGAGGTTCTCTGTTTCCCAGTGAGTAGTGTTATTGCTGCTGCTGCTGCTGCTCAGTCACTTCACTTGTGTCTGGCTCTGTGTGACCCTATGGCTGCAGCCTGCCAGGGTCCTCTGTCCATGGGATTCTCCAGACAAGAGTACTTAGCATGGGTTGCTGTGCCCTCCTCCGGGGGATCTTCTTGACACAGGGATCAAACCCAGGCCTCCTGCGCTGCAGGCAGACTCTCTACTGCGGAGCCACCAGGGAAGCCCGTACTGTTGCTACTCACAGACACTGGACTTCCCAGGTGGTGCAGCGGTAAGAATCTGTCTGGCAACGCAGAAGATGCACGTTCAATTCCTGGATTGGGAAGACCCCCTGAAGAAGGAAATGACAACCCACTCCAGTATTCATGCCTGGGAAATCCCATGGACAGGGGACCAACCCTGGCAGGCTACACAGTCCAAGGGGTTGCAAAGAGCTGGACACTACTGAGCATGCCTGCACACAGGATAGTAACTGCTCATAATTAATAATCAACTTAGCAGTATATTTGTGACCATTAGCAAGTACCAGTTGAGTTGTATGCCCACTAATAATTGTTGTCAATTCTGTTTGAGTATTTTTTGTTACAATTGTTAAATTTTATCAAGAATAATACAAGTTATGAGTGAATTAAAATATGCAGCTGTTTCTATGAAAATTAAGTTGAAATCTTTGGAAAGATTCAATAAAGTCCAATTTATTTAAAAAAAGGAAAAATGTAGTTGAATTAAATATGATTAATATTTCTATAAAATAATGAAAAAATAATAAATCAGCAAAAGAACTCTGAATTAAATTGCCGCACAACCTGTTCCACCTGGTCCTATATCATTCAACTAATGAACAAATTACATACATATAAATTTTAATTATGTGTGTACCATTTTCCAAAGCAGTTGTTCATTTATATACCTTTCAGTTTCCTACAAACTACTGGGGTGTAGTTTCAGCTTCTATGGTACTTTTGAATTAAGATTAATTTGAAACAACAGTGTCGTTCTCTCTCTTACAACTGAGATAGAAAAAAAGAGTTACTAAAATGATATTTATTTTTGATTGGCTATAGAGAAATAAAAGTTACTGGAAACATTTAACCAGTATCAATAAAAAAAAAAAAAAGAACACTCAAAAAGCTTCCATGACCTGAATTTATTCACCTAACATAGAGAAGATTGAGCATGCCCCCTAACATGGTAAAACACATTCTCACATCAAACACTGATACAAACAAAAGAAATCTTAAGCTGCTCCAAACTGTGCTAATATACATATCGTCACTAGTATGGAAGGAGGAAGAATCTGGGTGAGGACACGTGTGCGAGACTGTCATTACTGAGGCTGACCTGTACAGAGACCTATACAAGTCATGGAAACTATGAGGTAAGGGGTGTTTCCAGGACTGATGGAAACTTTGCTCTGCAGATTTATTTTTTACTAGCCATTGTTTGTTAATGAAATTACATGTTTATAAAAACAAAGGCTAAAAATATTTTCATAATCATAACTCTGCTAACCATTGACAGCTTTTTATGCAACAGTTAGTCTACTCCCCAAACACAGTTTTATTGCCACACCTGGTCCTTGCTGACTTTCAGAGAGCTTTAGAAAATACACCACACTGCTTACTAGTCTGCACTTTTATTTCACTCACTCCACTTACAAGTATTTTTATGGGTCCATTCTTCTGCTTTCACACTATCTAGACCACTGTATTATTGCTTCCTGTAATTAAAATGAATGATATCTTCCTTCAAAGGAAGGTTATTAAGTCCTGATAAAGAAAAGTGTTTGGAGTGAAGGACTAGGATAAATAAATGTCTGCACACACTTAGCGGGTCATGAGTTCTTCAGTGTGCCTAAAGTGCTGGGTTGATAAGGTTAGGATGTGGAAGGCTAAGGGAATTTCGGGCCAAGTTATGGGGGAGTGTTAAAACAAATCCAACTCTAATGAGAAGTTTGCTAAGTGTATACACTTTAAAAATGCCAAAACTGTAATTGCATCAAAAATTATGCTCCTTGATATATACAAATTAGTGCTTTTTTTTTTTTTTAAGCCAAGAGCTAAAAATTAACAATGGGAGTAAAAAAAAAAAAAAAAAACATATCTGGTTTTAGGTAAATATATCTTAGGTCAAGCACCAATAAAAGTAAAATCAACTTATCTAACTTGTAAAGTATAATATTCTCTCTTTCTTCTCAGTATTTTTTGTTGCCTCTTACATTTTAAAGGAGCCCTGGCTCTGTACATGGATATCTTCTTTTCTGTTTGTTTCCATCTGCACAACATGGGGTCTGGGCATTTTTCTTCATGATTTAAGACACAAACTCTAGGAAAATGAGTGATTAGTAGATCTAAAAAAATAATGATTTTATATTTTTTATTCAGTACCATTTAGCTCCAATCTAAACAGGATCAGCTAGAACCATATTCAATATCTTGTATGAGGAAAAAGGATCTGATTGAATCACTCTGCTGTACACCTGAAGCTCACACAAGATTGCAAATTAACTATATTTCAATTTAAAAATAAATTAATTAAATTAAAACAATCAGCTATTAATTTCCACAAAATCTTAAAACCAGTGATGCCTGTGCTTAGTCGTGTCTGAAACTTTGTGACCCTTTGGACAGTTGCCTGCCAGGCTCCTCTGTCCATGGGATTTTCAGGCAAAAGTACTAGAGTGGGTTGCCATTTTTCTCCTCCAAGGCATCTTCCCAACCCAGGGACTGAACCCACAAGTCCTGTATGTCCTGCATTGCAGGCGGATTCTTTACCCGCTGAGCCATCAGGGAAGCTCCCAGACCAGTGTATATATCCTCAGAAAGAATAATTCTGAGCATCTCTTGGACTTTGTAAGGAACATGACTTCATGGAGACAGAACTCAGAAACCAATCAGCTAAGGTGATCTACATATATATCATGTAGGTCAGAGACCCCAAGTAAACGGCCTGAGATTCTTTCTTTGGTGTATGCACATAACAGACTATCATTTTAAAACCTTGACTATTGTTTTTATTGTGAAAAAAAGAAGAGAGTTGGCTTGAGTTTTAAATTTTGGTTTCTCAGCCTATCCTTGTCTGATTCCATTTCATCATTCTTTCTCATCCAACAATCCCAGAAATCCAGAAAAAGGCCTCGAGAGACAGATAAATAGGGCACAAGACTGCTCATCACGCACATGTTCGAGGCTCTTCTGGCTTTCAGTCTTCAATGTGAGGTAACAATCAACTTCTTTGTGGAGCTCAGGTCAAATGTCACTTTCTCAGAGAACCTTTCCCCGACCTGACTAGCCACACCACCTACCCCAATTTTATTCACTCTCTAACTCCTTATTACTTCGATTCTCTTCACAGCATTGTGTCCATACAAAATAATATTTTACATTTACTCACTTATTTATAATAAGACCCAACTTACTGAGCTCCCAATAGAAGTCAAGTACTCTTTTCAATGCTTTACAAATACCGTACTAAATCATTTGACCCATACATACCCCTATGAAGTTGAAACTAATGTTCTCTTCTTTACACAGAAACAAGCGCTGGATGTTAAACAGCTTGCCCAAGGTTACACAGGCAGAGCCCGGGTACCTTCAGGAAGTCTGACTGCAGAGCCTGGCTCCCCATGAAAGGATTATCTAGCCTCCAAAAGGGTGGGGATTTTATTAATTCTCTCCACGGATATGTTCCTGAGGCCAAAACTGCGCCTAGGACAGAGAGGTTACTCCATCAATTCTGTATTTATAAATGAATATTTGAGTGAATACATGAACAAATAAGGGGGTGAAAGTTTAAGTATGGAAGAATTAGGAAACAAGTTAATTTCATAAAGCATGTTCAACCTGGATCAGCAGCATTCCAGAAAATTCAAATTAGCGAGGACAGCTAGGGTCAGGATATGGGTAATTAGTTAACCTTAACAGGGGCACTGATTGTTCTGAACTTTTAAAATCATTTCACTCATTCTGATCTATAAAGACTTTTGTGGTAAATACCTTCTTCCTTAGGCAGTGAATATGTCGAATCTTTTTCGAATCTTTTTGATAAAATCAGTGTTCTAAGCTCATAAATAGTTTGTATTTTCCAGTATTGTCTTTTTTTTTTTAAATCTCAGAGGAGAAAGTCTGCATCAAAATGCTGTTTCTCATATAAAGTAGTATGATTACTGTGTCAGAAAGATCTAAGTAAATGTTTGATTAAAATACTAGGAGAGATGCTGTCAGTGAAAACCGCTAAACCATAGCATGCTGTGTTAAGAGACACTATTCTTAGGAGGTGGTACAATTTCCATTTTAAAATTATTGGAGGTAGTTGACGTGCATAATTTAGAGGGCAAGATAAAGGACAAAGCAAGCAAGTTTGGGGAGAAAATGAACCTGCATAAATTGAAGTTATACAACTGGTTTAAAGGGAAATGGGAAGCTAAAAATGAACGTTTATGCTATAATTTTGTTATGAAGAACAGCTTGTTGATTGATGTTTAAATGAATTTGAGTTACATGACATTATTTTTTAAACTACAATCTTTAGTGGCTTTTAAATTTTCAAATAAGCTTATAATATTTCAGGGAATGATCACTGGTTGGAAGACTAGTACAATTTCAGGGTTCACACTGATTTCAGGGTTTATAAACATTACTTTTATTAGGAAAAAACTTTGTAAAACATACCCAAGTAAAACTTAATTAGTCCACTTAGGAAAATCAGAGCTAATCAGACTGAAGTCAGAAGGGGAACCAAACACTCCATCCGCTCTCTCCCTCTCGCCTTTGTGGCTGCCACAGGACAATAAGACACCATAAACCTAGGCATCTCTGCCCTGGCTGGGTAAAACTAGCCACCATTTTTAATATGGAGAAGTTTATGAAGCATAAACTCACTACAACTTATATAATAGAAAAAAATTCATTTAATTTCTAACTGTCTTTTAAACACAAAAGCTGGCTTATATGAAGTATGTGTAATATAAAATTAGTTTTCTTATCATTGACCACCAAAAGCTTTATAAAAACACACCAAAATTTTCTACATTGTGGAAAAAACAAAACAAAAAAACGATGTGCTTTAGAGTCAGCACGATCTATGATAGGTTTCTACCTCTAGCACAGGATCTGGCACGTATTAGATACCCCATAAACTGAATTTTATTATTAGCTTCTGAAATCACTTCATCTGCACATATCTGATCTCTCCTTTGTCCCTTCCCCCTTGCATCTGTTCCTTATGAATCACTCTCACAGTCTTGCCTTCACCAACTCAGAGTTCCAAATTCTTTGCCTTGGTTTTACTTAGCTTCTAACTTACATGAGCTTCTACCTAACGGTCAGTGACCATGTTCTCAGGGAGTACAGGTCACCAGAGTGTCCATGCCTCACGCACCTGCCCACTCACTTTTGGAGCAGTACCAAATAGAAGGGGGCAGATGCTATCATTGCTGATCTTATACCTCAATGTCATCTTTGATTCTTTTCCTTTCTTTGTGTATTAATTTATAGGCTTTCTTAACTCTCTGGTACAGACATCATGCTCTTGTAGAACCTTCTACCGCTACAATTAACATCAGACCTCTCCTCTCTTTCCCAAGATATATTTTCATCATATTTCTAGTTTAGTTCAGTTCAATTGCTCAGTCATATCTGACTCTTGGTGACCCCATGAACTGCATCATGCCAGGCCACCTTGTCCATCACCAACTCCCAGAATACACCCAAACCCATGTCCATTGAGTCGGTGATGCCATCCAGCCATCTCATCCTTTGTCATCCCCTTCTCCTCCTGCCCACAATCCCTCCCAGCATCAGGGTCTTTTCCAATGAGTCAACTCTTCGCATGAGGTGGCCAAAGTATTAGAGTTTCAGCTTCAACATCAGTCCCTCCAATGAACACCCAGGACTGATCTCCTTTAGAATGGACTGGTTGATCTCCTTGCAGTCCAAGGGACTCTCAAGAGTCTTCTCCAGAACCACAGGTCAAAAGCATCAATTCTTCGGCACTCAGCTTTCTTCACAGTCCAACTCTCACATCCATACATGACCACTGGAAAAACCATAGCCTTGACGAGGTGGACATTTGTTGACAAAATAATGTCTCTGCTTCTTAATATGCTGTCTAGGTTGGTCATAACTTTCCTTCCAAGGAGTAAGTGTCTTTTAATTTCATGGCTACAGTCACCATCTGCAGTGATTTTGGAGCCCAGAAAAATAAAGTAAGCCACTGTTTCCCCATCTATTTGCCATGAAGTGATGGGATCAGATATCATGATCTTAGTTTTCTGAATGTTGAGCTTTAAGCCAACTTTTTACTCTCCTCTTCACTTTCATCAAGAGGCTCTTTAGTTCTTCTTCACTTTCTGCCATAAGGGTGGTGTCATCTGCATATCTGAGGTGATTGAGATTCCTCAATCTGAGGAATCAAGATCTGAGGTGATCTTGATTCCAGCTTGTGCGTCTTCCAGCCCAGCGTTTCTCATGATGTACTCATAGAAGTTAAATAAGCAGGGTGACAATATATAGCCTTGACATAATCCTTTTCCTATTTGGAACCAGTCTGTTGTTCCATGTCCAGTTCTAACTGTTGCTTCCTGACCTGCATACAGATTTCTCAAGAGGCAGGTCAGATGGTCTGGTATTCCCATCTCTTTCAGAATTTTCCACAGTTTATTGAGATTCACACAGTCAAAGGCTTTGGCATGGTCAATAAAGCAGAAATAGATGTTTTCTGGAACTCTCTTGCCTTTTTAATGATCCAGCGCATGTTGGCCATTTAATCTCTGGTTCCTCTGCCTTTTCTAAAACCAGCTTGAACATCAGGGAGTTCACGGTTCACGTATTGCTGAAGCCTGGCTTGGAGAATTTTGAGCATTACTTTACTAGCATGTGAGATGAGTGCAATTGTGTGGTAGTTTGAGTGTTTGGGTAATATTTAATTAGTGTCTCTCTCCCCAGCTAAACTGTTTGGTCTATGAGGGCAAAGGTTCTATGGCAATTTGGTTCCTCCTGGAGTTGGGCAAAAATAGTAGTTAGTATCTGTCTCATCTATTGTTTTGTTATGCACAAAGTAGGCACACAGTTTATATTTGTTGAATATGGGAGTAGATAAATGAAAGAATATCTTCCTTTCTCTGAAAATGTGTTAAGTACTCCAAAGTACTTCTCTCTGAAATCTCCAAATAAATATCCTCCTGGAGTGAAGACTTCCAGTAATTCCTAGTTGTCCCAGAATACACTGAAACTCATCAAGAACATTACACGGCTTCTGAAAGACCATGCAGGGCTAATAACAGCAACACACAACAACTACAAGGACATAGAAATACTCTAATTCTTTCTCAACATTATGTCTTTTGGATGTCTTAAACAATACAATAGTTAGGGGCCTACAAACAGTTTGACCCTACAAACTGTTGTAGGGTCAAAATAGTTTGACCCTACAAACAGTTGAAAATCTACACGTAACTTGTAGTTAGCATATAACTTACAATCAGATGTAACTTACAGGATCCACAGTTCCACATCCTCAATTCACCCAACCACCAATGGTGCAGTACTGTCTTATGTAATATTGAAAAACATCTGCATATAAATGGACCTGTGCCATTCAAACCTGCATTGTTCAAGGTTCAGCTGTGTTGTTTTCCTAATTTCCTAGTTAGTAAACTTCAAAAGAAAAAGAACCAGCTTAGAAATATATTTGTACGGTCAGTATTTAATAAAAAGTAAATTATTGTCATCCACTGGCTCTTTATTCTGAAGTTCAATAGTGTGTTGCTTCAGCTGAAATAAATCTAAAAGGAAACTGCCTGTTTTTTCCAACCTCCATCCCAATCCCAGTCCTTCATTTGCAAACAAAAAACATTATTTTTTCTGCCCTCCTTTCTTCTTTTATGCCCCAAAAATAGAAGGGGAAAAAAGTACTTATACCCAAATCACATTCTACTGCTGGACCTACTAATTTACACAATGACTGAGTTTGGGGTTAAATAAATGTTTAAAAGCCAAAATAAAATCTATCATTTGGCATCACACTAATGCCTGACAGATAGTCCACTAAACCTTTGAGTTCCATTGTTCCACAAAGTTAGGGTAGGATTCTGAAACCATCATTTGTGGTAAGAACGGTTTCTATATCAGGCCATCAGTTTTTCATTTCTGATATTCAGCCTTTTTACTGTATGATCTGTTGCCTCAGAAATCTGGGAGACTAAATAAGAGCGGCATGAGTGAGACCAACAGAGAAGAGCTAATTTAGGGGAAGACACCATGGAAACCAGATAAGGCTAAGGAAACACACATATCAGATGGACTTCTCACCGTCATCATCTTCACTCTTAAGATAATAATAGCAAATGACTAAATGAGATTGCATCAAGTTCACAAATTTTTAACCTCAAATGTTTTAATAGTCCTTTCCTTTGTTGATAAAAAACCTTCTAAAGGTATTCCTGTATATATAAGTTCAAATAAAATTAAAGTTGATAATAAAAATTTTAACATACCATCTGACTTGAGAGCATTAGTTCTCAAAGCACTAGCTATGAGAAAAATGAACAAAAAGCAAGTCTATTTTGGATTTAACCTACAGATTGATTGTCAGAGAATTAACAAAGATAAGAAATAAATTTTATTAGGAGAGATATGAAAGAAATGAGCTAATCATTTAAGGATATATGCTTATTTCTAAGACTGCCCATATTCTGAGGACTATAGATAAAAACACTTCATGTGGCCCTGTATGAATGTCAGTGTACTACAATCTGACTGGTTAAATAACATCAGGAGTTACCATATCTGCATTCTAAATAGGCTCCTCCGAGAAAATCTTCTGTAGGTATAACTGGAAGATTTCCAAAAGCACTTTGGAAGAGGAAGAATCTGTTTCTCTGATTCTGAGAAGAATTTGAGCCTCAGAGAAGCCTCAGTCTTGATCATAGTCCCTTTTGTTTTATATCTAAATTCAGGTATCTGAATCATCACAAACTACTTCAAAGTTACTCTCCTTATGGAGACAAAGGTAAATGGGGCCATTCTGGTGTCATTACTGTTTACCGGGCACCCAGCAAACAGGCGTGCTGTATGTGGTTCTGCAGGCAGAGTGGGTAGAGAGCGTAACAAGCGTGGTGTGTGCCTTCCTGGGCACTCAGGTTCACTGGGGGAGATACTGAATTAGAAAGTTAAGAGATACCACATAAGTTATTATAAATACTGGAAAAGGGCCTGAAGGAACAATGTGATGGAAATACTGAAGAAGGGTAGGGGGAATGGAGGAAATCTTGGGGATTCACTATTATCAAATTCTAAACTGCCAAAATGGATATGTCAGTTCAGTTCAGTCGCTCAGTCCTGTCCGACTCTTTGCGACCCCATGAAGTGCAGCACGCCAGGCCTCCCTGTCCATCATCAACTCCCGGAGTTCACTCAGATTTATGTCCATCGAGTCAGTGATGCCATCCAGCCATTTCATCCTCTGCCGTCCCCTTCTCCTCCTGCCCCTAATCCCTCCCAGCATCAGAGTCTTTTCCAATGAGTCAACTCTTCGCATGAGGTGGCCAAAGTACTGGAGTTTCAGCTTTAGCATCATTCCTTCCAAAGAAATCCCAGGGCTGATCTCCTTCAGAATGGACTGGTTGGATCTCCTTGTAGTCCAAAGGACTCTCAAGAGTCTTCTCCAGCACCACAGTTCAAAAGTATCAATTCTTCGGCACTCAGCCTTCTTCACAGTCCAGCTCTCATATCCATACATGACTACTGGAAAAACCATAGCCTTGACTAGACAGACCTTAGTCGGCAAAGTAATGATACCATTTACAGTGAGATTTTTCATGAATTTTAAATAATTATGTGATCTTTTTATTGTTTCCTCTGAAATCTGATGGTTTCTTTATCTGCATATAAGGCTAAAGTCAGTATTACCAAGACTTTTAGCTTTGGGGTAACTAAATTTACACCTTTTACATTGCTGATGCAAAAGCCTTTAGATGCCATCCAGGCCAAAACTGGTTTCAATCATTTTAGAAACAGAATATTGATACTTTTGGTAACTGACCAAAAGCATGTTTATTATTTGTAATAGTTTATGCACAAAAACATGCTAACTTCATCCCAGGACATTTATAACTTAAGCTCCAACTTTTAAAAATGTAATCCATTGTTTCTAAAACAAAAGAAGCATTTTCCTGGATCATAGTGTTGGTGAGCACTGACTTTATTTTCTCATGTCTTTTGAAGCTCTCATGACTGAGGACAATGTTTTGAAATGTTATCTGGTGACTGTTATTCCTGGTCATTCTTGCTGCCCTGATGTTCTCCACCCACGCTATGAGGCATCCTCAGATTCAAGAGGACAGAAACCAACCAAAAGCAAAGGTGACGAAGCTCAGACTTCAACTTCTAAAGCTAACACTTAATGCTGTCTTCAGAGATGACAATTTTAAGAATCCAAGCTTTGTAGAAAAGCAAAAGAATCTTCTAAATCATAACAATGATAAAGATGTTTTAAATAGCAATAAGCAGACACTGGTAACCAAACTATAGGATTTTCACCTTAAGCCAGAGAGTAAGAAAGAAGCATTTATGACCCCACAGTACTTCCCACGCAAAAGAAAGGAGAATGCTTCAGAGCTAGACAGCAAATGCCTAAAGAAAGTGGTAAGAATGTGTAGACTTCTGTGCGTGTGTGCAGACACATACACACACACGCACACACACATGCGCACACACACACACACACACACACACACACACCCCTGTCTCTGAGCTGAAATCCCAAGATACAAGAAGATTCCTTCTCAGAGGACCAGCACAGAGCAGGGGCAGGTAGAAAAGGCAGCAGAGTCTAAGAAGGTCACAAGAAATCAGCTGGGGCCCAGAGGGGATCACCACCAGCTGGTGCTAGGAGACGCTCGCCAAGGGCAATCCCTGTGAGCTGTATTTAGCCTGGGGAAAAGAGCTGAGTTAACCTGGCATGAACTCTTCAACACTGTGAAAACAGCTGACACCCCGAGAGCAGAGCACACTAAATTCCCGGTAGACAGATGGGGACAAAAACTCTTTTCCAGCCAGAAAATATGTAAGTCCAGTCCAGACTGAGATCAGGCCTTGAGAAAGGGCAGGCGAAGGGGGAAAGGGAAAATGCTGAACTTGATTTAATGTTTATTTATAAGAGACTAATTTTATAAGCCAGATGGCATTGAGATGCCTTGAAGTGGTAAGGTCCTCTCAACATCATCTGAGGAAGACTGTATTCTCTTATTTAAAATAACTGGGATTTCTGTGTATATGATTGATGTTGTACACTCTTAAATCTATTATATTTAAGGCAGTTATTTTATATTGTTGCACCTCAGTTCAAGAATGCCAAGATCTACTTATAGGTTGTACTGACTCACTTGTAATGTTCTCCAAAATATACATTTCACCAAGACAGGAGATTTCGTATGTATTGTTCTGGATACACCTCTATCTGGAACAACACCCCACATATAATGGTTACTTGATTCTTTTTCAATAAATAAATGAAATATGAAATTGGCCTTTAATTATCTGATGAAAAGTCCCTAAAGAATTTAAAGATCTCTAATGTCAAAGCTTTTTGTGCTGGTACCCTTGGTTTATTCCTGAATTTAATATGAATAACCAGTTTGATCAATATGAGTAAATCAGGAATCGGTATGGATTGAGTTGTTCCCTTTTCAACATTCACATTTTGAATTCCTAACCCCCTATGTGACTGAAATGGAGATAAGGTTTCAAGGAGGTGGTTAGGTTAAATAAGGTCATAAGGGTGGATCCCTAATCCAGCAGAGCTGGTGCCCTTATAGGAAGAGAAAGTGGCCCCATAGATCTGTCTCCATCAGGTGAGGACACAGCAAAAATGAAGCCACCTACAAGCCACGAAGAGGACCCTCACCAGAACCCAACCATGCTTGGCAATGTGATCTCGGGTTTCCAGCCTCCAAAACTGTGAGAAAATAAACTTGTGCTATTTAAGCCATTCAGTCTACAGTATTTTGTAACAGCAGTCCAGCCAATTAATACAGGAAATAATAGTTTTTCAATACTAAAAATTATCATTGTGACCTATCTGAAATAAAATATGAAATAGCAATCTTCCTTGCCAGGACAGGGAGGCCTGGCATGCTGAGGTTCATGGGGTCGCAAGGAGGCAGACACGGCTGAGCAGCTGAACTGAACTGAACTGAACTGAATTTTCCTTGATACATTTAAAATATGATCACTTTTCATGTATATTATGAAGATCATGCCTACAACTCTCTATACCCTGAACCAAGAGAACCTAACTTTAGGCTCTATTGCATATTCAGCCTCTAAACTAAAAACTTTAAGAGACTCACCATTAAAAGTTAGTAGCTGACATCCTTGAAATTAACATTTGGAACTCAAACAGACATTTAGTGGTCAAACACATATAATACTATAAGTAAATAAGTCTAATTTTCAAAGGTATAAAATTTCTAATTAAAAAGCCCTGACCTTGCCTCTTCTTTGCCTTAAGATTATGTAAAATTTCATTGTCATTATCTTGCCAATTTCCTACCTTCTCTTCTTACTCCCACTGAGATTTTCTTAAGCCTTTTCTTTTTATGTATTATGAATAAATTCAATGCAGTTGTCCGGGATTCATTCCAAGCAAAGAACAATGAAACTTTGGCTTTTGATTTTTATATTCGTAAGTTGTTTTTGGAAAGGGACCATCTGAGAAATACTAGTAGTAATTGCCTGCTATGTAGAGTTGTGAAGCATCAGTACCCACAATTGCAATTTACCAGAAAACAAAGCACCAGGAGACCCCAAAATGCTTTCAGTCTAGTGCCAAACCTAAAATTCATTTGCTGGAAGGAAATGTTCCTTCCACTGGAAAAGACACACACCAAATGAAGAAACCTTCTCTGTGTTTGTTTTGGGAATGGCTTAGTCATGGGGCCCAAAGTAAAATATTCCTGTGGGCGGGGGTTGGGGAGACTTGGGGGGTGCGGTTATACTGCAGTAACAAAGGATCTCAGAATCTTAGTTGCTTACAAAAAGGGTTTATTTCCTACTGGTGGAATTTATTACAGATAGACTGCATTTTCACACTTTGGTGTAATACGAGAAACAAGGATGATGATGCAGGCTCCATCTACATTTTTCTGATTTTCATGGCACAGGGGAAAAAGAAATGGTGAACCACACATTGGCTCTTGAAGTTTATACTCAGAAGTGACATGTATCACTTCTGTTCAGTTTCACTGGCCAAGGTAAGTCATATGACCAAGTGTGATGTCTATGGGTCAGGGAAATGTAATTCCTCCCTTGGGAGGAGCTTCAAATATCTGGGAACAATAATATAACTTACCAGAACACTTTCCTACATAACTGGATACTAAATTATGATACATTCATTAATAGATAACTGTAAGTTTTAATTTAATATACTTCTTTTAATAATATTTAATATCTATTGTACTTTTATCTCCATCTTAAATAATTATCCCATTTTAAAGATGAATCTAGGGACGCTTAGTGAAGTTTACTTGTTCTCTGTTTCATAGATAGTAATGAAATAATTGACAAAGCGGTTGTAAATTGCCATTATGCACACACTATTAGTAATCATTTGTTGGTTTTGTGCTTGAACTTATGCTCAAAACTACCTTATTGTTTTTTCTTTCTAAACTGGGTTATTTAAGGTACAGCACCAGAGGTCCCTTGAATGAAACACCAGTCCAGCACTCACAAGAGAGCAGCAAACCGGAGAATAGGGTGAAGAGAATGCAGCAGTTGCCTCAAATGAGCTCATCTCAGCAGACTGTCCAACATAGACCCACTCACATAAACCATGAAGGGGTCTAGGACAACAAGCTTAGCTTCTAAACGAAATTATTCCTGACAGGTGAGCTCTGAACACTCAAAACTGAGCAGAACTCATTTTATGATTGCTAGCACTTTTAATTTGTTCGTTTGACTTTTCAGAAGAGTAAATAGATGCAAGAGAGGAGAGATGACAAACCTTGAGAGTTCTGAATTAATAATTTGATTCGATCCATCAGAAGCCTCCTGTCAGCTATAAAACCGCCACAACAACCCAAGTTTTCTCTGTCACTTAGAAGAGGCCCCACACGGCACATGGCTGGTGCTGCTGTGCCCTCACAGTGATAGCAGAGGTAGCATCCTGTGCATGCATGTAGACCCAATGCCCAGGACTCAACATGCCAAGCCAAAGAGCCACTCAGAAACCTGGGTACGTGGTTACTGAAATGCTTCCCATGAATAAGCCCAAAGGGAAATCCTTGGGTTTTTTGTTTTGTTGGGTTTGGTTTTGCTTAGAACAGGTTAAAGTGCCCTATCTTTTTTCCTTTTGACTTTATTTTAAAAGACTTGTTCTGACTGTGGAAAACAAGTCCTGGAGATTCTCTCAATGACAATCTTGAGAAAGAAAAACAGAGCTGGATGAATCAGTCTCCCTGACTTCAACCTGTACAACACTGCTACAGAAATACAGATCAATGAAGCAGGATAGAAAACCCTGAAATAAACCCATGTACCTGTGATAAATTAACCTACAACAAAGGAAGCAAGATTATACAATGGAGGAAAGACAGTCTTTTCAATTAATGGTGCTGGGAAAACTGGACACCTACATAAAAAAAAAAAAAAGATCTTAGAATATTGTTTAATGCCATACACAAAAGTAAACACAAAATGGATTAAAGACCTAAATTAAAGACCATATATTATAAATCTCTTAGAGGAAAAAACAGGCAGAACACTCCCTGACAAAAATGGCAGCAGTATCTTTTTCGATCTCCCAGAGTAATGGAAATAATAACAAAAATAAACATATGGAACCTAATTAAACTCAAAAGCTTTTGCACAGCAAAGGAAGCTGTAAACAAAAAGACAACCAATAGAATGGGAGAAAATATTTGCAAATGATACAACCAACAAAGGATTAGATTCCAAAATTTACAAACAGCTCATGCAACTCAATACCAAAAATCCAGGAACCCAATCAAAAATGGGCAGAAGACCTACAAACACATTTCTCCAAAGAAGGTATACAGATGGTCAAGAGGCACATGAAAAGATATTCAACATCAGTAATTATTAGAGAAATGCAAATCAAAACTACAATGAGCTATCAACCACATCAATAAGAATGGCTATCATCAAAAAATCTACGAACCATAAATGCTGGAGAGGGTGTGAAGAAACCAATTTACATTCCCACCTACACTGTTGGTGGGAACGGAAACTGGTACAGTCACTAAGAACAGTAAGGAGGTTCCTTAAACATCTAAAAACAGAGCTACCATATGATCCAGCAATTCCGTTCTTGGTCATATGTCTGGAGAAAAACTTGATTTGAAAATATACATGCACCCCAATATTCATTGCAGCATTGTTTGCAATAGCCAGGACATGGAATCAACCTAAATGCCCATTGACAGAGGAATGGATAAACAAGATGTGGTACACATATACAGTGAAATATCACTCTCATAAAGAAGAGTAACACCATTCGCAGCAACATGGATGGACTCAGACGTTATCACACCAAGTGAAGCAAATTAGACAAAGACAAATAGCACATGATATCACTTATATGTGGAATCTAAAAATGAAAAATGATACAAATAGAAACAGAGAATGAACTTAATGGTTATGAGGGGAAGGGAAAGGGGAGGGAGGGATCGGGAGTCTGGGATTGACAAGTTCACAGTGCTATATTTAAAACAGATGATGGACAAAGGCCCACTGTGTAGTGCAGGGAACTCTGCTCAGTATTCTATAATGACCTAAGTGGAAAAAGAATTTGAAAAAGAATCAAAAAGAAAATACGTTTACTGTAATTCCTGAGGTTTCTTTTATTCTAACACCTATTGCTGGCAAATCTAAGATTCCTTTTCCAAGGCTAATCTTACCTGTAGATGCAAGTAAAGTTTTTTAAAAAATATTTAAGCTATTTTGAATATTTTCTTTCTAAGGAAAGATGTGATCAACAATAGAAATGGCTCATTATAAATAGAATGATTAAAATATCTCCTTTGGTTTTTTAGAAGTTTTTATGACAATATTTTCATAGAATGTGAATTGTTGCCTTCTTGACATTACATCACACTTATTACTATGAACAAACATTTTACGTATATAAAAAGTAGAATGTAGTGGAAGAAACAACAATGAGAATGCTCAGAGACAATATTCATTTTTAATTTGCTGGTATATTACATCCATTCAAACATATGAAACACTTGTTTTAATTAACAGTAGACCTGTATTTGTGTGGCTGGATAGCACTGACTGAAATAGATGCAAAATCTTTTCAATTGAGTTCTTCATATAAAGATTCAAAAACATTACAGTGCCTTTAGGGGAATTCAGTAACTTAAAAAGATGTTTTATATGTAAATATTCCTGTGAATTTTCCATACTTATTTCAACAGTTCTATGTAGCAGTAGTACCACACCGAGTTTCCAAGGGGTGCTAGTGGTAAAGAACCCACCCGCCAATGCAGAAGACGTAAGAGACCGGGTTCAATCCGTGGGTTGGAAAGATCCCCTGGAGGAGGGCATGGCAGCCCTCCCCAGTATTCTTACCTGGAGAATTCCATGGACAGAGGAGCCTGGTGGGCTACAGGCCATGGCGTCGCAAAGAGGTGGACATGACTGAAATGACTTAGCACATATGCGCACAGTACAAGATTAAAGTAATATGTAAAGCAAAAAGTTTAATACCTCCAGAATTCAAATATTCTGTTCCGTTTTTGGCTGTGCCTCAGAAACCATGATCACTACTATTAAAAAGGAAATAAGCACAATATTTTTAAAGGAGAAAAAAAAAGATTGATTATAGATGATAGTGGCAGCTACAATTTATGACCAAAGAGTTACTTGATATGCAAAATTCTTTGATAGATTTTTACAGACTTTGGGTCCCTAAGCAGGTCAAAGGAAAAGTCTTCATGTTCCTTCTTTCTTCAAAACACAAAAGCAAGTCCACTTTATAATCGTTCTCTTTAAGTAAAACTTAGGATTCAGAATTATCTCAGGATTGACAGTAAATTTATTTCAGAAATTATTTGACAGTTCTGACTAACTTTTAGTAGGTCTAGCTTGGTTCTTATTGAAAATGGGCTTCTGTTGTGGCTCAGCTGGTAAAAAATCTGCCTGCAATGCAGGAGACCTGGGCTAGGAAGATTCCCTGGAGAAGGGAAAAGCTACCCACTCCAGTATTCTGGCCTGGAGAATTCTATGGACTGTATGGTTCATGGGGTCGCAAGAGTCAGACATGACTGAGTGACTGTCACTTCATTTCACTTCACTTCACTTACCCCTAAAATAAGCGAACTCTTAAGAGAAATCCAATACTTTTTAATTTTTGAAAAATGTTCAAGTCACCACTTTTGCAAGTAAATGTTCTTGATATACTTGAACTTCAATCTCTTCTGAAATGAAATAAGCATTTTCTACATAGTTGATCACAAGAAACACAACAGTAACTAATCCCAGGGACGGGGGGAGCCTGGTAGGCTGCGGTCTATGGGATTGCACGGAGTCGGACATGACTGAAGCGACTTAGCAGCAGCAGCAGCAGCATAGAAACAATTAAATCAGAAAAGTCCAAATGGCCTGCAGCAACCTCAGAGAGCAGAGGACTGCTATGTATACATAGAGGGCACATTCACTAATAGCACGATGACAGATGACTTTTCTGTAACATTTTGTGACATCCAGAGTTATGCATCAAGACTTTGATTTTCATCTCCAACTGTTCCACTACCCAAACAGGCACACACATACACATCCTCACACTCTTGCTCTCACCAAATCCAGCAATTTCAGGTTCACCTTCTACTTAAATACAGAGTAAATGTTCCCTATGTGTTGCCCTGATATTTTTAATAACAGCTTTCTGATAAGTCAGTAGTGAGAAAGATTCTGAAATAGGTTCTTTTTTATAGATTCATATTTTATGACTATGATACTCATCCCTGCTGTAAAAATACTGAAGAAATTAATGCATTTTGCA
The DNA here is from genome assembly GCF_016772045.2 of Ovis aries. Lineage (NCBI taxonomy): Eukaryota > Metazoa > Chordata > Mammalia > Artiodactyla > Bovidae > Ovis > Ovis aries. Next base: position 5,534,420 of record NC_056059.1, read on the forward strand.
AGTGAAGCTGCAAACTTGCAAAAATTAATGAACCATATAAGCAAATAGTTTAACTATCTGGAATTACTGAAATTAGATTCTAAAAACTTAAGGTATCTAGGTTCATATACCACTTATGGTGAAATAATTCATACTACTTGCTAATATCTTGATTTCTAGAGCTTCTTAATTGCTAAAACCATTTCGCTGAAGTGAGCTGTGCACTTTCTAAGCAAATAAGATAAAAACATAATGATTTTGGAAGAGGTGAACAAGATAGAATCAGAGAGCAAGGTCCTCTTCAGTGCATGACAGGACATGCCTGTGAGTCTAGCGCCCCTGACTTGCAGGGGAACACCGTTACTGACTGTTCATATCCTGCTTTCCCGGAGCTCCACCTTCCCTTTTGCATCAGGCAGTACTTGGACACATCCTGAAGAGGTTTATGGAAGCATCGACCCCACTAGAAGCTTCTTGTATTTGTTGCACAGGTTTGTGATTGGGCAAAGATACGGTCTTAGGAAGGTGGCAGAGATGTTGGTATGCCTGCTGACATTGAAAGGCATAATATTGTCAGCTGGGAGTTCAAGGAAGAGGTGGAATGAATGAGGATGTGTAAAACAGCTCTGGACTAAAAGGCTCCCTCTGGGTCTCAGTGCAGCTACTACTTTGGCCTCGCTAAGGCCTCCTTCATTACTTAGCTGCTGTGAAACACAGTACCTAGAGAGGGAGTCAGGGAATGGAGGCTGCCGCCCGGTTCACCTAAATCCTCTAATCCTCGTGCGCTAATATTTAGTTCTCAGTGTAACTTTGTCATAACAATAAGTAACTGCTATGTACAGTACATGATGTTTGATATTTGGGGGATTTTAAAATGAATTAGCCACAATCCTGCCCTTGAAAATTTTTGGATGTGGGAATCCGAGAGGAGATGAAAAAGAAACATTTCCACAGCATTCTACAATTTACAAAGCAGAAAAGTTCAAGTGCATCCTTTTATTTAAGCCTCACAACAACCTTGTAAAATACCTCATGTATTATTCATCCCATTTTATTGCTGATTCAAAGAGGTTCAAAGAGCCTGAGGGAATTGCCCAGCATTTTAAAAGTAAATGAGGAACCGGAAGTACAGTCCAAGTTACTTAAAATTAGAATTAAAACTTGACCATTGCTTTTTTTTTTTTTTACAATATGTAACACATGTATATGTGTGTAGTTAAGATATAATTTTTCTATCTTTCCATGGAAACATTCCTGAAAACATAGCGATTCCAAAGTTCTATATAAGAAAAACCAGGCTTAATCTAAAATATCCTATACCGTAAAAGGGGTTTTTTCTTACAGTGGTGGGGAGAGGGGGGTGTGTGTGTGGCGGGGGGTTGGTTAGAAACAGAACTTGCCATTCATTCCTCATGGAGTGCCCTTAGATAAGATAACTAGGTCTCAGTGATTCATACTCTCCTAATATTCTGAGTATCCCTTTTCTCAGCATATAAAGACTACATAAATGGCCACCGATTCCTTTGGGAATGATTGGAAAGGGAGGCAGAGGGATCTGAGGAAGAATATTTATAACACAATATTGTGACAATATTGCAGTGTCTTTCTTTTTAGGGAATCCATATCTCTCTACTCTCTCATGTTTCTTTTTTTTTTTTTTTACTTAAATCAGGTCTCCGTCATCCAAACGTAGAGTTCCATTTTTTGACACACATGTCAAGAAAGAGTTGATATGTTGTTGTAGATGTTTCTGAGTCCTAGGGACAGGGTGATTCTTATGGACCAAACCATTTCAATCCATACCTTGGTCCTGTTACCTATTATAGCATTTATATGTACTTTATGCCTGATGCTGAAGAGCTCTGCATTTCTGAGATTTCATCATCCCACTGAAATCAGGCATCCATTTCAATCACGGCATCTTCCGCTGTCATCTCCAGCTTTAAGAAGGAAGTTACAGCAGATCTTCCCAAGGAAACAGATGCTTCTCTTGCCAGTATGTGGTGGTTGTGGTGGTTGTGGTTCAGTCACTAAGTCATGCCTGATTGTTTGTGAACCCATGGACTGCAGTGAACCAGGCTTCCCTGTCTTTCACGATCTCCTGGAGTTTGCTCAGATTCATGTCCATTCAGTCAGTGATGCCATCCAACCGTCTCATCCTCTGTCATCCCGTTCTCCTCTTGCCCTCAATCTTTCCCAGCATCAGGGTCTTTTCCAATGAGTTGGCTCTTTGCATCAGGTGGTCAGAGTGTTGGAACTTCAGCTTCAACATCAGTCCTTCCAATGAATATTCAGGACTGATTTCCTTTAGGATTGACTGGTAGGATCCTCTTGCAGTCCAAGGAACTCTCAAGAGTCTTCTCTAACAGCACAGTTCACGAGTGTCAATTCTTCGGCACTCAGCCTTCTTTATGGTCCAACTCTCACATCCATACATGACTACTGGAAAAACCATAGCTTTGACTAGATGGACCTTTGTCAGTAAAGTAATGTCTCTGTTTTTTAATATGCTGCCTAGGTTTGTCATAGCTTTTGTTCCAAGGAGAAAGTGTCTTTTTAATTTCATGGCTGAAGTCATCATCTGCAGTGATTTTGGAGCACAAGAAAATAAAATCTGTCATCGTTTTCAATTTTTCCTCAACCTATTTTCCATGAAGTGATAGGACCAGATATCATGATCTTAGTTTTTTGAATGCTGAGTTTTAAGTCAGCCTTTTCACTCTCCCCTTTCACACTCATTAAAAGCCTCTTTAGTCTCTCTTAACTTGCTGCCATTAGAGTGGTATTATCTGCATATCTGAGGTTACTGATATTTCCCATCTCTTGATCTCAGCTTGTGAGTCATCCAGTCTGGCATTTAGCATGATGTACTCTGCATATAAGTCAAATAAGCAGGGTGACAATATACAGCCTTGACATACTCCTTTCTGGATTTGGAACCAGTCCATTGTTCCATGTCTGGTTCTGTCACTTCTTGACCTGCATACAGGTTTCTCAGGAGACAGGTAAGGTGGTCTGGTATTCCCATTTCTTCAAGAATTTTCCAGTATTTTTTGAAATTTCCTGGAGTACATAGCGATATAGTGGAGTTTTAACACATGATCCATTCTCAATGTTTCAGTTCCTCTAGCTGTAAATCAAGATAAATTAGATTATGCCATGCTAACTATTGTCAAATCGTAGTGCTTGTACATAATAAATGCTCATGTTCCACCTATACTACTTGTTCATTGCAGGTCAGCAAAGGGCTTCTATTACTGGAGATACTCAGTGAATCAAGCTGATGAAACAGCCACCATCTCAAACACTGTCTGCCAACGTAGCAGAGGGAAGAGATGCTCTGGAAGTGTGGCATTATTAACAATTAAATGTTCTGGCTTGTAAATGATACGTGCCATGTTCTCTCACAGTTTATTGAACAGACCTACACACCCTCAACCAACTAACAAGGTGATCTGGAACACAATTGTGTGATATTCTCAATAGAAAACTTGAAATATTTGCTGACAAGCATTAGTGTCTACCACATTATTATTCTAGGGAAGCCTGGTATCCCACTTCAACTTAATGAACAGAACCACTGAGATTTCTGTTCAACGCTAGGTGAAGAAGATTTTCAATGCTGTTCTCAGGCACTGAAGCTAACACACTGAATCCACATTCCTGGCAATTTGTCTACATACTTCAATCCAACCCACACTAACAAATTTCTTCCTTATTCATCAGCACTCTTGGAATTCATTCCCACATATATTACTAAGGGTCTACCACATTAAATTTTCAAGAATTTAACATTCCTTTTGATGTGTAGCTATTTTCTTCTGCTTCCAACTTTTTAATTATTTCTTCTAACACAGGATAGAATCTGACTCTGATATGGATCTGATGGCAATGAGAGGTGGACATGAAGAGAAACAGTATCCTTTGTAGGTTAACTGCTTCGGGTAAAGTCCTTGGAGGATCTTTCCAGCAAGACAGCACTACCTTTATCTGTGAAGGGATTAGTGATGGCAAGGAAGCTCATTGAGACTTGGTGATTCACAGAACCCAGATACATACAAACTACCAGTTGTCCCTAACTGTTGCTTAAAGCCACTCTCTCCTAATCACTGTGCTAAATTTCACACAGAGATCTAATGAAGCTATGAGTTCAAACTGTGTTGGAATTAAGCAAACTGCAAGATCAGATTTGGTTTTGTTTTTAACTACATCTGAACTGTAAGAAATTCTTACAATAGTCAGAAAAGAAAGTCTCATATCCTCAGACCATGCCATAAGACCAAAACTAAAAATTTAGAACATTTTATTATCTTTAAGCTGTTCATTACTTCTGGAATTAGTCACTGATCCACAGACAAAGCAGTATCCCTAAGTCCCATCAAAATGGCTTATGAAAGCTGCTGAATAATGTGTCAAAGTTTGCCTTAAGCAGCCCCTTGTCTCCAGACAACCTCAAGTAATTATTTAAAAGACAGTTTTTCTACTTATGTAATTGACCACCAGTATCTCATTTTCCACTAGCTTATTGTTGCCTTCAAGTCCAATCCTGTGAGATAATAATACAGATTACAAACTTTGTAAATCTGTTTGTGGGAATAGGTTTCAATGCAGGAAAGATAAATTGATCTAGGTATTTCACACACACACAAAAAGGAATCGGGTACTTAAGATTTTACTGGAATTAACAGAAGAGTGGAAGTCATAAGACTATCACCAGACTGCAAGGCCATGCCATGCAACTATTATCCAAATATCAGGAAACTGTTCCTGCTCCTCTGAAGTCAGGAAACATCTGAAAACTGGTGTTGCTATCACAGCTGCCTATTGCACCAGAGGGGGATATGTGAAGTCTGGCCTCAGAAAAACTTGTGTCTGCCAGAACCTGTTCATGAAGAGCTCAGTTCAGTTCAGTTCAGTCACTCAGTCATGTCCGACTCTTTACGACCCCATGAATTGCAGCATACCAGGCCTCCCTGTCCATCACCAACTCCCCGAGTTCACTCAGACTCACGTCCATCGAGTCAGTGATGCCATCCAGCCATCTCATCCTCTGTCATCCAGTTCTCCTCCTGCCCCCAATCTATCCCAGCATCAAAGTCTTTTCCAACGAGTCAATTCTTCTCATGAGGTGGCCAAAGTACTGGAATTTCAGCTTTAGCATCATTCCTTTCAAAGAAATCTCAGGGCTGATCTCCTTCAGAATGGACTGGTTGGATCTCCTTGCAGTCCAAGGGACTCTCAAGAGTATTCTCCAACACCACAGCTCAAAAACAGCAATTCTTCAGCGCTCAGCCTTCTTCACAGTCCAACTCTCACATCCATACATGACCACAGGAAAAACCATAGCCTTGACTAGACGGACATTAGTCGGCAAAGTAATGTCTCTGCTTTTGAATATAGTATCTAGGTTGGTCATAACTTTTCTTCCAAGTAGTAAGTGTCTTTTAATTTCATGGCTGCACTCACCATCTGCAGTGATTTTGGAGCCCAAGAAAATAAAGTCTGACACTGTTTCCACTGTTTCCCCATCTATTTCCCATGAAGTGATGGGACCAGATGCCATGATCTTCGTTTTCTGAATGTTGAGCTTTAAGCCAACTTTTTCACTCTCCTCTTTCACTTTCATCAAGAGGCTTTTTAGCTCCTCTTCACTTTCTGCCCTAAGGGTGGTGCCATCTGCATATCTGAGGTTATTGAGATTTCTCCCAGCAATCTTGATTCCAGCTTGTGTTTCTTCCAGTCCAGCGTTACTCATGATATACTCTGCATATAAGGTAAATAAGCAGGGTGACAATATACAGCCTTGACGTACTCTTTTCCTATTTGGAACCAGTCTGTTGTTCCATGTCCAGTTCTAACTGTTGCTTCCTGACCTGCATACAGATTTCTCAAGAGGCAGGTGAGGTGGTTTGGTATTCCCATCTTTTTCAGAATTGTCCACAGTTGATTGTGATCCACACAGTCAAAGGCTTTGGCATAGTCAATAAAGCAGAAATAGATGTTTTTCTGGAACTCTCTTGCTATTTCCATGATCCAGCAGATGTTGGCAATTTGATCTCTGGTTCCTCTGCCTTTTCTAAAAGCAGCTTGAACATCAGGGAGTTCACAGTTCACGTATTGCTGAAGCCTGGCTTGGAGAATTTTGAGCACTACTTTACTAGCATGTGAGATGAGTGCAATTGTGTGGTACTTTGAGCATTCTTTGGCATTGCCTTTCTTTGGAATTGGAATGAAAACTGACCTTTTCCAGTCCTGTGGCCACTGCTGAGTTGTCCAAACTTGCTGGCATATTGAGTGCAGCACTTTCACAGCGTCATCTTTCAGGATTTGAAAGAGCTCAACTGGAATTCCATCACCTCTACTAGCTTTGTTCGTAGTGATGCTTTCTAAGGCCCACTTGACTTCACATTCCACGATGTCTGGCTATAGATTAGGGATCACATCATCGTGATTATCTGGGTCATGAAGATCTTTTTTGTACAGTTCTTCTGTGTATTCTTGCCACCTCTTCTTAATATCTTCTGCTTCTTTTAGGTCCATACCATTTCTGTCCTTTATTGAGCCCATATTTGCATGAAATGTTCCCTTGGTATCTCTAATTTTCTTGAAGAGATCTCTAGTCTTTCCCATTCTGTTCTTTTCCTCTATTTCTTTGCATTGATCACTGAAGAAGGCTTTCTTATCTCCTCTTGCTATTCTTTGGAACTCTGCATTCAGACGCTTATATCTTTCCTTTTCTCCTTTGCTTTTGGCCTCTCTTCTTTTCACAGCTATTTGTAAGGCCTCCTCAGACAGCCATTTTGCTTGTTTGCATTTCTTTTCCATGGGGATGGTCTTCATCCCTGTCTCCTGTACAATGTCACAAACCTCATTCCATAGTTCATCAGGCACTCTATCTATCAGATCTAGGCCCTTAAATCTATTTCTCACTTCCACTGTATAATCATAAGGGATTTGTTAGGTCATACCTGAATGGTTTAGGGGTTTTCCCTACTTTCTTCAATTTAAGTCTGAATTTGGCAATAAGGAGTTCATGATCTGAGCCACAGTCAGTTCCTGGTCTTGTTTTTGTTGACTGTATAGAGTTTCTCCATCTTTGGCTGCAAAGAATAGAATCAGTCTGATTTCGGTGTTGACCATCTGGTGATGTCCATGTGTAGAGTCTTCTCTTGTTGGAAGAGGGTATTTGCTATGACCAGTGCATTTTCCTGGCAAAATGCTATTAGCCTTTGCCCTGCTTCACTCCACATTCCAAGGCGAAATTTGCCTGTTACTCCAGGTGTTTCTTGACTTCCTACTTTTGCATTCCAGTCCCCTATAATGAAAAGGACATCTGTTTTGGGTGTTAGTTCTACCAGGTCTTGTAGGTCTTCATAAAACCATTCAGCTTCAGCTTCTTCATCGTTACTGGTTGGGGCATAGACTTGGATTACTGTGATATTGAATGGTTTGCCTTGGAATTCCTGCAAGGTAAAATGGTATTAAAATACAGATCTAATTTGCTTTTCTTTCTAAGTTAATCTCTCCCTCTCTTTTTTTTTTTTAAACTGGTACTTGAGAAATTGATTCCAAAGTAAACAAATGAGTTGAGAAAATGTATGAAAAACAATAATAATAATAAAAGAAACATATGCTCAGAAATGAAAATGCATCGTGAATCTTTATCAGCACATACTGTGGTAATGATGTAAGACTCATGAGAAAGATCAGTAGGAAAGAACAATCATCCACAAAAAAAATGGTGTATATATAATAATATATAGTAGGAGATGACACTGGCTTCACAAAACAGTGATAAAAGGAACATTTGTTAAAGCTACTAAAACAAACTTCAGCTATTACAGAAAAAATAAAAAGCAAAATGTGAGCTGTTACTTCAGACCCGATATTCTCTAAATATGTAAAGGTACAAGCCAATAAAAATAAAAATTGTACAGGTTAACACAATCTTCATGAATGAACTTCCTGTGAATAAACAATCTTCTATTGCTTAGTCATCAGCCAAGATCTGTTGTATTAGACTTCATCCATCATCCATGGGAAATCTCATATTTTCTAGCGGCAGGGGGTGAGAGAAGGAATAGGTATTAAATACTTGAATGAAGACCATTGCCATTTTCTAAGAATCACCCTCAACTAACATTGAGGAAAATTTTGCTGCTATTAAAAAAAAAGTTAAGTATTCTTATTAAGGGCTCTGAAAGTCAAACCCAAGTCTATTTCTTTAAGATTATAATAAACAAACTGATTAGAGGGGGAAAAAAAGCTTCCTATAGAGAGAAGAGCAGTGGAAATATCTTACATGAAAGTAGGTTTAAAAGTGGCACCTCACTCCAGTACTCTTGCCTGGAAAATCCTGTGGGCAGAGGAGCCTGGTGGGCTGCAGTCCATGGGGTCACTAAGAGTCAGGCACGACTGAGTGACTTCACTTTCACTTTTCACTTTCATGCATTGGAGAAGGCAACGGCAACCCACTCCAGTGTACTTGCCTGGAGAATCCCAGGGACAGAGGAGCCTGGTGGTCTGCCATCTATGGGGTCACACAGAGTCAGACACGACTGAGGCGACTTAGCAGCAGCAGCAGCAAGGAACTCTAGTAAGTAGGTAATGCATATTGTTGAATGAATGAATATAGTCCCCTGAAACAGTGAGGTTGTCCTGGAGTAACATTAAGCCAATGGTAGTTTGAGTTCCTGAGTTCTTGATACATTTTCTTTGGTACAGTTGATATTTTCTTAAAAGTAAAAAACAAAGTCATCTTTTTCTATTTTTCTTTGCTTCAACTTTTGGTCTATAAATTATTTTGAAAGTAAGATCGAACCCTAGTTTGCTCTGCCTTATACTGATGCGCCATCATACTCTGCTTTCCTTCCACAATTTCAGTCCATTTCCCACTGTTTGCCAACACTCAGTCCTCCTGTAAGAGCCAAAATTCCCAGCCACGTGTGTCTGCCACTTTCTCAGCTCTACATTTCCTTGACCTCACTGCTACTTTCCCCAGTCTTGCCACCAACCAGGGAGTTGGTGCGATCACTGCCTCCAAAGAAAGTCAAAGGAAGAGGAGGGAAGGAAAAAACCAAAGAAGAGGAGTAATTATTTTAAACTGTAAAATATAGAATGCTATACTGAAAGAAGCCTGAAAGTCATCTAAAATATGCTCTTCAGATAAACTGAGATTCAGAGAAGCAGAATGATCTGCTCTCAGTCACTCATGGAGAGCTCAGAGTATAAATGCCGTCTCTTGGACTTTTAGAGCTTTGCCCTCAGCAGATGATGTGTATACCCTGTTCTCACTTCATCTCATAGTCATTAAAATAAAAATGCTTAATTATTTTATATTAAATTGTTGAGAGGAATGACAGTGTTCTCACTAGAGCCATAAAACATTTCTTCATTATTGCATTAATACTCATAAATAATTATATACTATATACGTATTTCTCAAATACAAAAAATCAAAAATTTTAAACAAATTGCTAATTTTTAAAAACTAATTTCTTCTAATTGTCACCCTTTAATTTCAACCATGGGTCTGTAGTCGGAGTGGTAAAACAGTAGAATGTTAGAATTTGATTAAGATTATGTAAGAACTAATAAAGGAATATGTACTGTATGACTCAAACATGTCATTTGCTCTAAAGCTGTACTATCCAAAAATAAATACAAAAGCCACATATGTCACTGTAACCACATTTTAAAAATGCAAAGGAAGCAGATGGAATTAATTATATATAAACTACTATAAGTTGAATGTATTCTTTCAAAATTCATATGTTGAAACTTCATCCTCGATGTGATGGTATTTATGAGGCGGAGCCATTGGAAGGTGATTAGGTCATGAGGGCAGAATCCTCATGAATGAGATTAGTGCTCTTCTAGAAGATTTTTTTTTTCTTTGTGGATCTTAGTTCTCCAACTAGGGATCAAACCTGTGTCTCCTTCATTACAAACATGGAGTCGTTTGGACCATCAGGGAAGCCCCTCACACCCTTATAAGGAAGACTCCAGAGAGCTCCCATGCCCCTCCACCTTTTGAGGACACAGGGTACAGGAACCTAGCCCTCACTGAATACCAGATCTACCCACACCTTGGTCGTGAACTTCCCAACCTTCATCACCAACAGAAAGTATCTGCTGTTTAAACCACCCAGTTTATGGTATTTTATAGTCTTAACACACTAAGATATATAGATAGATAGATAGATAGATGTATATGTATATATATGTATATATACACACACACATATACACATATATATGTACTCAAATATATGTGAAATATCATATCAGTATGGAATCAGTATAAAAAATTTCTTAATGAGCAATTTTATAATTTCATGCTAATAATTCTTCAAAAGTCTTGTGTGATTTCACACTTAAAACCTCAACTAGGTCTAGCCACCTTTCAAGTATTTAATAGTCACATGTGGCTAGTGTACCATATTTGCAATACATCTCTAAGGCAAAAATGAATATTCAAGAAGTTCCAACCTTTGCTGCTGCTGCTGCTAAGTCACTTCAGTCGTGTCCGACTCTGTGCGACCCCAGAGACGGCAGCCCACCAGGCTCCCCCATCCCTGGGATTCTCCAGGCAAGAACACTGGAGTGGGTTGCCATTTCCTTCTCCAATGAGTACTTGGCAAATAAATTTTATAAAACTTTCCAGTATCCATAAAAAGACATGCACTTTTAGGTAAAAAGTAGGATTTATTAATTTATTCAATAAACCACAGGATCAAATATGACCAGAAATAAGTAATGCTCTTGACAGAAATGAGGGAGGTTTTTTTCCGACCAAGGGAAGATTTAGCGATGACTGTCTAAAGTGTCCATTATATTTCATTAATATTCTCATAATTATGGTCACATCTTCTTATCAACTCCATCTTTACTTTAAGAAACCAGAAGAGACTCAAAGTACTATAAAACATTATTTTAATGTTTTGGTCTTACATCAAAATGTATGTAATATCAACAAAGTGGTTTAGTACTTCTCAGGAGTATTTTTCCTGTGTGACCATTTCCTCACTGTATTCATGACCCCATTTACATTATTTTTGCATTTTTATGCTAGCTTTTTCTTTCACCCTAAAATTTTCTTTCCTAAGGATGTTTAAGGACAGGATCCAAAAATGGTATATTTCTACAGCATGCGTCCGTGATCACTCATATCCAATTTTCAATGACCCCATGGACTGTAGCCTGCCAGGCTCCTCTTTCCATAGTATTTCCAAGGCAAGAATACTGGAGATTTGCCATTTCCTTTTCCAGGGCATATACCTACCCCAGGGATGGAACCCACTCTCCTACATTGTAGTAGGATTCTTTATCACTCAGCCACGAGGGAAATCCATATTTCTGCAGATGACACTTCCAATCAGTACCCTAATACACAGAAATTACTATCATAGGAATAATCCACAAAAATGTCAAGTATGTGTCTCATTGTACAAACATCAAAAAGTAGAATAAAAGACAGTTGACTTTCTAGTCACTTCCAATGCAAACAATTGCTTATAAAAACTACAGGGAATGGTAGGTATGTACGCAGTGGCCATGTTTTATGGATTTTTCAGGGGCAATATTCTAGAGCCCATCTTTCTTGAGAAATCTTTCCCTAGACCAAGTCCGAGAAGTGGGCATGATACCCAGCTGTGGCCAAGGACTCATCTACCCTTTGGCCATAAGGATTGATTTTATTAGAGATAGGCATGGGATCAAAGTACTTTTCTTCTGGAATCATCAGGAAAGATACTTCCTTATTCTCCCACTGCATGGGAGAACAGTGTACAGTGGGCTGTTTGTACCAGTGTATTCTGGATGCATAGAGATGAGAAAGTCATTTTAAGTGAGTAAGTAAGTGTTAGTCACTCAGTCGTGCCTGACTCGTTGTGACCCCATGGACTGCAGCCCACCAGGCTCCTCTGTCCATGAGATTTTCCAGGCAGGGATATTGGAGTGGGTTGCCATTTCCTTCCCCAGAGGATCTTCCCAAACCAGGGATCAAACCCAGGTCTCCTGCACTGCAGGCAGATTCCTTACTGACTGAGATACTAGGGAAGCCCAAAAGTCATTTTAAGAAGGAGAAAATGAGGCTAAAACATAAGAAAAAGTGTCATGAGAAAGAGGGGGAAATCTTAGTAATTTTGAGTTAATCAAAGATTTCTTAAACACCAAAAGTACAATATTAAAAAAACCCATAAATTGGACCTCATTAAAATTAAGAATTTCTGCTATTTAAAAGGTACTATAAAAAATGAAAAGTAGGGAGAAAATATTTGCAAATCACCTATCTAATAAGAGATCTGTATCCAGAAATATTTTTAAACTACTAAAATTTAACAATGAGGAAATAAAAATAAAATAAAAAATAGGGCACAAGATTTAAAATATACTCTACCAAAAGAAGAAGATATGCAGATGGCACATAAGCACATAAAAAAAGATGCTGAACATCATTAGGCATTATAGAAATGCAAAGTAAAGCCACAATGAGATACTACTACACACATATTAAAATATTTAAAATTTAAAGATGGCTCATGCAAAGTTTCAGAGAAGGCAATGGCACCCCACTCCAGTACTCTTGCCTGGAGAATCCCAGGGATGGGGAAGCCTGGTGGGCTGCCGTCTACGGGGTCACACAGAGTTGGACACGACTGAGCGACTTCACTTTCACTTTTCACTTTTATGCATTGGAGAAGGAAATGGCAACCCACTTCAGTGTTCTTGCCTGGAGAATCTCAGGGACGGGGGAGCCTGGTGGGCTGCCGTCAGACAGCAGTGAGTGAAGTCGCTCAGTCGTGTCTGACCCTCAGCAACCCCATGGACTGCAGCCTTCCAGGCTCCTCCGTCCAGGGGTTTTGCAGGCAAGAGTACTGGAGTGGGGTGCCAGCAGCAGCATACAAAGTGTTAGCAAAGATGTGGAATTCTCAAATATTGCTGGTGAGAAAGTAAAATGACACATCTTGTGGCAAATACTCTGATAGTCTCTTGAAAATTAAACATACAACCTACAAACCATTCTACTCCTAGGTATTTAGTCAAAGTAACAAAAGAATACAGTTGGCCCTTCTTAACCATGAGTTCCTCATCCTTCAGTTCAGTTCAGTTCAGTCACTCAATCGTGTCCAACTCTTTGCGACCCCATGGACTGCAGCACACCAGGCTTCCTTGTGCATCACCAACTTTCAGAGTTTACTCAAACTCATATCCGTTGAGTTGGTGATGCCATCCAACCATCTCATCCTCTGTTGTCCCCTTCTCCTCCTGCCTTCAATATTTCCCAGCATCAGGGTCTTTTCAAATGAGTCAGTTCTTTACATCAGGTGGCCAAAGTATTGGAGTATAAGCTTCAACATCAGTCCTTCCAATGAATATTCAGGACTGACTTCCTTTAGGACGGACTGGTTGGATCTCCTTGCAGTCCAAGGGACTCTCAAAAGTCTTTTCCAACACCACAGTTCAAAAGCATCAATTCTTCGGCACTCAGCTTTCTTTATAGTCCAACTCTTACATCCATACATGATTACTGGAGAAACCATAGCCTTGACTAGATGGACCTTTGTTGGCAAAGTAATATGCTATCTAGGTTGGTTATAACTTTCCTTCCAAGGAGTAAGCATCTTTTAATTTCATGGCTGCAGTCACCATCTGCAGTGATTTTGGAGGCCCTCAAAAATATATAATCATCCTTGGATACAACCAATTGCAGGTCAAAAATATTCAAACAAACAACAACAACAACAAAAACAGATAATCTCCAGAAAATTTGAAAAAGCAAAACTTGAATTTGTTGCATGCAGGCAACTATTTACATAGTATCAGCTTTGTACTATGTATAGGTAATCTAGAGAAGATTTAAAGCATATGGTAAGATGTGCATAGATTCTATGCAAATACTGAACCATTTTATATAAAGGATTTGAACATCCAAGGATTTTAGTATCCGAAGGGTGTCCATGCTCCATGGATAACAGGGGATGACTATATGTATACTTATTGTTCATTGTAAATTCAGTTGCATAAGTCTCAAGCTAAACTCAGTCCATTAACAGGTAAATGGATAAACAATGTACAATCACATATCTATTTGCATCTATTTGTACAATGTATCTATTTGTATAATGAAGTACTTAGTAATAAAAAAATGACAGGTTGTTGCATGCAATATGAATGAATCTCAAAATAATTTGCTGAATAAAAATGCCAGATAAAAGTGGAAAGAGGCACATACTATATGATTCCTTTTATATAAACATCTAGACAATGAAAACTTCTGACAGAAAGCAGATCAGTGATCGCCATGGAGAGTGGTAAGACTGGGAGGACAGGAGGGCGGAATTACAAAAGGCATGAGAAGCTTTGAGGAGTCCTATATATCCTCATCATCTTGATCTTGGTGATGGGTTTCTGAGTGTATACAAAAAGTAGTATAAATGGAAGAAAGAACAATACTTTTATTACACTCTTAAATAACTGCAATTACTAATCAGATGAGTGTGCTTGTCAGAAACTTTTCAAATCTTGACATCAGATTGGACTTCATCACTTTCACTTCCTGTTCCACAATGATCTTCACGTAACACTTGCTTTTATCACAACTAACAAAAAGCCAGCTTTGTGAAGAAATAAGGTCATCTAAAGAAATGCTCAAGTACTTCAAACAGTTGCTGAGACAACATACTGCCTCACGCGGGTAGTTGACGTGGGTTTCAACAACTGTTAATGAATTGAATTGAGATCTCCAAATCTAAAATTTCTCATTTTTCTGAATGCAATTTCAAAGTTTCCTAATGTTATAAGAACTCAAAATGAGACTACTGATTTAATCTGGTATGGTGTGACCTTAGGTAAATTTTTGCAGTTTTCCAGTTTTCAGTGGAACCATCTGAATATCCACTTTTTGCAATTTATTTTTTGTTCCCACCTTTGCTATATAATTGAAAAGTCACACACAAACTATCGTTGTACTCTTTAAAGAATCTTTGGAAAGAGAATATGGAGACTCTGACGTTTTGAGTGAAAACATCTTTGAAAATTTCAAATTAAAAAATACAGAAATAGTCTAATAGGATACATGGTATTATATTTATAATAATCACCTTTGTCTCTGTTGTTATTGTAATTTATATACAAAACATTTCAGGCTATATCTCCTACATTTTATAACTTAATTAAGGAATTTTGTTTACTTGTTTTGGATTACGGTAAAGCAGCCTAATTTGGAGCTATAATATGAGTTCTGTTAGGACGTCAGTTTCTGGAAGAAGACATGGATGCATTCACAAGTTTTAATATCACAGAGAGTATTTATTAGCAGGTTTTTGCCTAACCTTGTCTGGCCTTCAACAGGGTTCAAATCCAGTTAAATTCTCATTTCATCTAAACAGCTGCTATCTCTTTTTTTTGCACTTCTTTGCCTCAACTATAATAAGGCAGTGGTCTAAATTTGCATAACAATTGGACCCTATCCCAAGAACTTGAAGTGTGTTCTAGCCAAATGCAGATTAAATTGGCTAAGTAAAAATGCACTTCAAATTGCTGTACTCTGCTTTGATAATGAAGTAGAACTCTTAGAAACAACTAAAAAGCAAGTTCTTTAATTTATAAGCTCTTCCTATTATACTGAAACATAGTTTGAAGCTTTGAAAACATCTGCAGAGAGAAAACAGGATCAACAATGCTCCAGCTGTGGCCTCACTACTTAATAATTGTGCTTTTAGCTGACTCCACTACTTGTCTCCTAATTATGCACATTATTAGGGGGTTTGGAGAAGGGGAGCTATCTCTAATCCATTGATCCATCAAGTCTACCTTTTAAAAAGTGAGGAGGGGAAGGCTTTACCACCAGCAATTTCAATCAAGTTTCCATGAAGTGCAACTCTGTAGTCTGGCTGGAACTTCTGTTTTAGAATTCAAGTGCTCACATTACAGATCATAATATGACTGAATTCAAAAGAAACCCAGAAATAGCTTATCTAGTCAGGATAAAGAAGGCACTCTCAACATCTCCCATTCACATTTTGCTTTATTTTATTAACTGCTTACTTTAATATTCACAGAATATAAGAAGATTGCCTTTTTCTCATTTTCAATGCTGTCTTAAACTGGTAAGGCTCTTGTAGGATGAAATAGCCAGGCTCACCCTGGTTCTTCAGCTGAAGGTCAAAGGGTATGCTAAAGTCACCTCCCAAGGTAAATACACAAACACTTGTAGGCTGAACAAGTTTGGGCTTAATTCTTGCCATTCACAAATTCATTGTTCTCTTGGGGTATATTTCATAGAACTACAAAGGATAAGAAATTCTACCTCAGAGAATTCTGTTTATAAGGAGTTATTCACATCTAATAATCTCAAAAGATATGAGCACAGCTGCATTGAAAACTACCTATTAATTGTTAATCCTATGAGAAAAAATTAGACAATTATTTTTGAAACAGGCCTCATATAATAAAAATTAGACTCCCACAAGTAATTCAACTTCTACTTATTAATTATGAAATCAGTAATTACTAAATTTCCACCAGTAAAAAATAAATCAGTCATCACTGGAGAAGTACTGAGTTTTACAAGAGATGATCAGGAATATTCTACTGGCTTTAGAGCTTTTCCCAATATATATATACACAGCTCGTTAACATCCTCAACATTTTCAGTGCAACTTAAGGTTGATTTTTCTTTCTTCATATAGTAGTTAAGGTTGTATTTCATATTTAAAAAATCATTGATTATGAGTTTAGTATACTGCTTTTTCTAACAAGTCCATTTCACTGTTTGAAATAAGTCTCTCTCAGGACATAACAAGTTTGGTTCCAAATTTTCATCATTGAGTAATTTTGAAAGCATGCCAACTTAAAAAAAAAATCTTATGACTAAACTCTAATAAGCCATAGATTTTAGCCAAAAGTATAGAGCTCAAAAATAAAAAAGGGAGGAGAGAGTGTTTATCTTTACAAATGATTACATATGCCTTGTAACAATATTTCTTTTAAAAATTAAGTGTTTTAACAAGATAGTTATTTACATGTTGCTTAGAAACATAAGCCCCCTTAGTGAGCCAAAGCACATAAATTACAGAACATTTTGGTTACTCCATCAGTTAAAGATATCTTGAAAATCTTACAAAAGTAAAACAAACTTAAATGAGCCACAGGAACATTTAGGCCCTTATCACC
Organism: Ovis aries; assembly: GCF_016772045.2. NCBI lineage: Eukaryota > Metazoa > Chordata > Mammalia > Artiodactyla > Bovidae > Ovis > Ovis aries. The sequence goes on from NC_056059.1 coordinate 5,551,577, forward strand.
TCATAATAACAGTATTAAAGCTGGGAGCCCTCTGTAGTTATACTTTTCAAGTCCTCCTGGTTATCTAAGTCACTGTTTGCAGTGCTTTCTAGAGGGCAACTTTCACCCTGTCTCTTTCCCATTCAAAATGCTACAGCTGTTCCTCGATTTTTTCTAAATAAAATAACTAATTTCAAAGTCTGACACTTTTCTGGCCCTGAGTAATCTGTTCCAACATGAACTCTAGCTCTACAAGGTTCAGGTACTGACATCATTTCTAGCATAGTTTAGAAGCAAAATAACCTTTCCCTCCCACCTCCTCTGTCCTGGGGGCATATTAAGAAAGAAGATTTGAGAATTACTTCTCTTCTTTCCACACCCTCATTTACTCCCTTCTGAGGAGGCACAGTGATGTATCTAATTGACAGTTTAGAATCTCCATGCAGGAGAATCTGCAAGTTCTCCTGTCCTTTCCTACTGTTAGGCAGAAGTTAGCTGAGAGCAACAAGAGTCAGCTCCTTCAGCTAAACACCCAATGTCTGCCTAGTCCCACAAAGTAGTTTACCAGCCTGGCCCCTAATATGCCCCATCAGCACTCCAAAAGAGTCAGGGAGCTAGAGATAACCTCACCAGGCGACTGGTGACTTGCCCTATGCTAGCACATGCCCACACATCACACTAAAGTAATCTTTGGCAGCTATTGGACTCATTAACTGCTCATAAATATTCTACCAATACATACATCTAATTATAACAGACTGAATCATGGGAGGACCACTGCAGTAGACCATCTTGTTATATAACCTGCAGCTGTCAATCAAGACTGTCAATTAACAACCCCCTGGATTATGCAAATAACCTTGCCTTAAAAACTCTGTACCCCAGCCCTCTAGAGGCATTGCCTCTCTCAGCGTGGCCCATCTCTGTCTTCAAGTGTTCCCTCTGTTCTTTCTTTGTGTGTGCTTGGTAGCTCAGTTGTATCCAACTCTTTGCAACCTGTCCTTTCTTTCCTTATAATTAGTAAACTTTCTTGCAGCAGGTAAGACCTCAGTTTCTTTTCTGCACCCTTACCAAGAACCGAGCCTGTGTGAGGAGGGGTCCCCAGACTCTCTTCTGCTAATACTACCAATAGTACATGAACCAAGCAGTCTCTGCTTTATCAGACCATCAAGGTAGCAATTGGAAAAAGGTAAATTCAAATCCTGGGATAATTATTAGAGGCCCCAGTAATAAAGTAAATCCCACCTAAACAGAAAGTTCTTAAGGGTTTAATCTAAAGCATCTTTGAATCCCAGCATGTAACCTCTTGCCTTATGCATAATGCAAACTTAGGGTTCTAATAAATAATCAATCTATTGGAAAATGTTTAAGACAAAGGCATCCTCTCTGTAGAACATGGTAGAGCACTATGAAAAACTGAACACTTAATAAATGTTTATTGAGGATAATCTGCATAATGATGGTTTCTACTATCATGTACTTTTAAATGCTTAGCACCATGCTAGATAAATATTGTTATAAAAAACAAACTTTCTCAAAATTAATCCAGGACTCCAAAGAGATACATATGATCTAAATTCTGCTTATATCCCCAGCATCAGGAAACAGCATACTGGATTGTCTTGGGTTTCAGCATAGGTAATAAAGGAAAAGAAAAGGAAAAAAAAAAGGAGGAAAAAGATCCTACAAAGCTGTGACCACACACTGCTCTTAAATGAATCTGTCTACATATATAAGAATATTCATTCTGGATGGAGCATACAGTCTGGAGTTGTACAAATGATTTGAGTTTGTCTCAACTCTTGGCATCCCTAGGAAACTGGAATAAGTGAAATAATACTGTTTATGGAAAGACTTATCTCTACCTTTGATGAATGAAGGTACTTTTCTGTGATCAATGACTAGCAAGCAGCCAAAGATAATAAAGTTCAAAAAGAAAAATGACAATATGAAAGATACCAGAGAAAAAATAATAGAACTAGATCTGCAAGTACATCAAATATTAAAATTATTAAATAAATTAATATTAAAACAAATATGCTTCTCCTATTTAAAGAAAGAAACAACAAATGAAAATATCTGAAGAAGCAAAAACTATAAAATATCTAATAAATAACTAATTTAAATGTCATATAATTATTAAAATTGAAAATTCATTGGCCACATTTGAACATATGTGCACAAGACAATTAGTGAACTGAAATGTAGATCAAAAGCAATTACCACACATGAAACAAATGTAAGTTTCAGATGACTCCATTTATGAAGTCTCCCAGACATTCAAAATTAAGAAATTAAAAACACAGTGTCAGTCTCAGATAACCTCTTCCAGGATATATAATGGGTGAAAACACTGAACTACTGACTTTCTGGAGGTCAAGATCAAACCTTGACAAGGACAAAAGAAAGAAACAACAGAAGGACAATTTCATTCATGAACAAAGACACAAAAATTCTAAACAAACTACTAGCAAATTGAATCCCACTATTTATAAAAAGACTAAAACCATGAATAAGTTTAACTCAAAACTACAAAATAGGTTGAATATTGTGACCTCTATAAGTCTATATAAACTAGGCATAGAAAGGGAGTTTATTTAAGCACACATACACATAGAAATAAAAGAGAACTTTCTAAATATATGAGTGGTCTAAAATACAGAGTAGAAGTGCATGATGAACTATTGGAAATGCTCTTTTTGATATTTTTGAGCATTACAATATTGCTGCTTTCAACACTTTGCTTTATCACTTTACTGGTGCTTCTATCCAATAGGGTAAAAGTAGAATTCAAATATAAGATGGTACTGGTATTAAAGGTTAACAGAGAATGAAATGCATTATTAAATACACTAGTAACATACTTCAACAATTGGGTCTACACAGGTAAACTGGATCTCTGCAAAGCAACCCACACAAAAATTCTTTCTAGTACACAAGGATTTAAAATATTTAAAAGAAAGTATGGGAGAATGTTGCGATACTAGAATAAAGAAAATTTCTTAAACATAGCACAACATAAAAATTTTACCAAAAAAATTAATCAATTAGATTACATTAATTTTAAGAACTTTTGATTATCAAGAACATGTGGGAACTTATGTTTCAATAAAGTGGAAAAGCGACCAAGGAGGAGACAAGATGGCATGTTAGAAGGGCTCAAGTTCACCTCCTCTCATGAAAAACACCAGAATCACAACTAACTGCTTAACAAGCACTGACAAAAAAAAAGACTACCCACCAAAACCAATATCTGACATCCCAAAACAAAGAAGCCACAACAAGATGGTAGGAGGGGTGGCTCACCAACATAATCAAATCCCATTCCCTCTGGGTGAGTGATCCACAAAAGTGAATATAATTATACCTCAGGGGTTTTTCCACGAAAGTGAGAGTTCTGAGCCCCACACCAGGCTCCCCAGCCTGGGGGTCTGGAAACAGAAAGAGGAGACCCAGTAAATTTGGCTTTGAAGGCTGGCGGAGTATGACCACAGAATTCCACAGAACTAGGGGAAATAGAAACTCCACTCCTGGAGGGCACACACAAGATCTTGTGTGCACCAGGTCACAGAAGAAAAAGCACTGACGTCATAGAGAGACTGGGCAAGACCCACCTACTAGTATTGAAAGGTCTGCTGCCAAGGTTGGGGGGCGGGGGGCAGGTGGTGCTGGCTAACACAAAAGACCCTCAACAGCCAAAGCAATACTGAGGAAGAAAAGGGAGCTGGAGTAATCAGGCACTCTCATTTCAAACTACACTACAAAGCTACAGAAATCCAAACACTATGATACTGGCATAAGAACAGAAATACAGATCAATGAAATAGGATGGAAGGCTCAGAAATAAACACACACCTAGAATCCATTAATCTACAACAAAGGAGGCAAGAATATACAATGGAAATGGATGATGTCTTCAATAAGTTATGCTAGGAAAGCTGAGCAGGTACATGTAAAACAATAAAATTAGAATATTCTCTAGCACCACACACAAAAATAAACTCAAAACAAAGGTGTGGGATACTATAAAACTCTTAGAGGTAAACATAGGCAGAACACTCCTACATAAATTGCAGTATTTTTTTTTAATCTACCTTATGAAACACTGAAAGTAAAAACAAAAATAAGTGGGATCTAACTAACTTAAAAGCTTTTGCATTGGAAAAGAAACCATAAACAAAATGAAAAGACCATTCACCTAATGGGAGAAAATATTTGAAAATGATGTGACAGACAAGGGATTAAAATTTATATGCAGCTCAATACGTTTAAAAAAATCCAAAAAATGGACAAAAGACCTAAATAAAAATTTTCCCAAAGAAAACATACAGATGGCCAAAAAGATAATCCACAAATTATTAGAGAAATGCAAGTCAAAACTACAATGAAGTATTACCTCACCCCAGGCAGAATGTGCTGTATGCTTAGTTGCTTGGTCATGTCCGACTCTTTGCAACTCCATGGACTGTAGCCTGCCAGGCTCCTCTGTCCACAGGGACTCTCCAATTCTCCAGGCAGGAATACTGGAGTGGGTTGCCATGCCCTCCTCCAGGGGATCTTCCCAAACAGGGATCAAACCCAGGTCTCCCACCTCGCAGGCAGATTCTTTACGATCTGAGCCACGAGGAAAGAGCACCAGTCAGAATAGCCATCATCAAAAACTCTACAAACAATAAATGCTGGAGAGGGTGCGGAGAAACAGGAATCCTCCTACACTGTTGGTGGGAATGCACATCGGTACAGCCACTATGAGAACAGTATGAGGGTCCTTAAAAAACTAAAGATAGAGCTATTTTTATGGTCCAGCAATATGGACCAACAATCCCAGTTCTAGGGTCCAGCAATCCAAATTCTGAGCGTATATCCAAATAAAACTGTAAGTTTAAAAGGTACACTCACACGTGTTCATTGCAGCAGTATTTAGCACGGCCGAGACATAGAAGCAGTCTGAGTGTCCACTGACAAATGAATGGATAAAGATGTAATACATATATACAATGACAATTACTTAGCCATAAAAACCAGCAAAATGATCCCATTTTCAGCAACACGAATGGATTAGAGAGTCTCATACTAAATGAAATGTTAGACAAAGACAAATATCGCGGTTCATTTATACGCGGAATCAAAAAGATGATACAAATGAACTTATTTACAAAACAGAAATGGACTTTGAAACAAACTTACAGTTACCAAAGAGGAAAGGTGAGTGGTGGGCAGAGATAAATCGGGAGGTTGAGATGAACATATATACACTACTACAGACAGAGTGAATTATCAACACGGACCTAGACTATACCACAGGGAAGGCTACTCAATATTCTGCAATAAACTACATGGGAAAAGAATCGGTGAAAGAACGGATTAGCTCTACATCTGAGACTAAAACTAAAAGCAATATTATAAATCAACTATATCCCCAAATAAAATAAAACAATATGATGCTTCTAACTGCTAGGTATTTTATCAAATTTTAAAAACTTCTATAGACATTCTTTCACTGTTTAAGGCCTTTCAAAAATCATTTAATGATTTACTAATTGATATCCTTTTTATGCTGGTTTCTACAGCATACTAGGCTTCCCCTGTGGCTCAGTGGAAAAGAATTCACGTGCAGTGAAGAAGATGCAGCTTTGATTTCTGGGTTGGGAAGATCCCCTGGAGGAGGAGTTGGCAACCCACTCCAGTATTCTTGCCTGGGAAACCACAAGGACAGAGGAGCCTGGCAGGACTACAGTCCATGGGGTCACAAAACAGTCAAACACGACTCAGTGACTTAGTACATATCTAAGGTGGCTGAGTGGCGCTGGAGTGGCGAGTGGGGCAGCTGCACGCAGAGAGGAGCTACCCCGTGTACAAGGTAAGGAGCAGCAGCCGCACTTTGCTGGAGCAGCCGCTAAGAGATACTACACATCCAAGGTAGGAGAAACCCCAGTAAGATGGCAGGCACTGAGAGAGGGCATCAGAGGGCAGGCAGACTGAAACCACAATCACAGAAAACTAGCCAATCTAATCACATGGACCAGAGCCTTGTCTAACTCAATGAAACTATGAGCCATGCCATGTAGGGCCACACAAGACAGCTGGGTCATAGAGGAGAGTTTTGACAAAATGTCCACTGGAGAAGGGAATGGCAAACCACTTCAGTATTCTGCCTTGAGAACCCCATGAACAGTATGAAAAGGCAAAAACATAGGATACTGAAAGAGGAACTCCCCAGGTCAGTAGGTGCCCATATGCTACTGGAGATCAGTGGAGAAATAACTCCAGAAAGAATGAAGAGACGGAACCAAAGCAAAAACAACACCCAATTGTTAATGTGACTGGTGATAGAAGCAAGGTCCGATGCTGTAAAGAGCAATATTGCATAGGAACCTGGAATGTAGGTCCATGAATCAAGGCAAATTGGAAGTGGTCAAACAGGAGATGGCAAGAGTGAACATCGACTTTTTAGGAATTAGCTAACTAAAATGGACTGGAATGGGTGAATTTAATTCAGATGACCATTATATCTACTACTGTGAGCAGGAATCCCTTAAAAGAAATGGAGTGCCCATCATAGTCAACAAAAGAGTCCAAAAAGCAGTACTTGGATGCAATCTTAAAAACAACAGAATGATCTCCATTCATTTCCAAGGCAAATCATTCAATAGCACAGTAATCCAAGTCTATGCCCGACCAGTAACGCTCAAGAAGCTGAAGTTGAATGAATCAATGAAGACCTACAAGACCTTTTAGAACTAACACCAAAAAAAAAAAAAATGTCCTTTTCATTAGAAGGGACTGGAATGCAAAAGTAGGAAGTCAAGAAACACCTGGAGTAACAGGCAAATTTGGCCTTGGAATATGGAATGAAGTAGGGCAAAGACTAATAGAGTTTTGCCAAGAGAACGCACTGGTCATAGCAAACACCCTCTTCCAACAACACAAGAGAAGACTAGAAGACTCTACACATGGATATCACCAGATGGCAAACACCAAAATCAGATTCATTATACTCTTTGCAGCCAAAGATGGAGAAGCTCTATACAGTCAGCAAAAACAAGACTGGGAGTTGACTGTGGCTCAGACCATGAACTCCTTATTGCTAAATTCAGACTGAAATTGAAGAAAGTAGGGAAAACCTCTAGACCATTCAGGTATGACCTAAATCAAATCCCTTATGATTATACAGTGGAAGTGAGAAATAGATTTAAGGGACTAGATCTGATAGACAGAGTGCCTGATGAACTATGGATGGAGGCTCCTGACACTGTACAGGAGACAGGGATCAAGACCATCCCCAAGAAAAATAAATGCAAAAAAGCAAAATGGCTGTCTGAGGAGGCCTTACAGATAGCTGTGAAAAGAAGAGAAGACAAAGGCAGAGGAGAAAAGGAAAGATATAAGCATCTGAATGCAGAGTTCCAAAGAATAGCAAGGAGAGATAAGAAAGCATCCCTCAGTAATCAGTGCAAAGAAAAAGAGGAAAATAATAGAATGGGAAAGACTAGAGATCTCTTCAAGAAAATTAGAGATACCAAGGGAAGGGTTCATGCAAAGACGGGCTCAAAAAAGGACCAAAATGGTATGGACCTAGCAGAAGCAGAAGATATTAAGCAGAGGTGGCAAGAATACACAGAAGAACTATACAAAAAAGATCTTCATGACCCAGTTAAACAAGATGGTGTGATCACTCACCTAGAGCCAGACATCCTGGAATGTGAAGTCAAGTGGGCCTTAGGAAGCATCACTACAAAAAAAGCTAGTGGAGGTGATGGAATTTCAGTTGAGCTATTTCAAATCCTGAAAGATGATGCTGTGAAAGTGCTGCACTCATATGCCAGCAAATCTGGAAAACTCAGCAGTGGCCACACGACTGGAAAAGGTCAGTTTTCATTCTCATCCCAAAGAAGGGCGATGACAAAGAATGCTCAAACCACTGCACAATTGCACTCATCTCACACGCTAGTAAAGTGATGCTCAAAATTCTCCAAGCCAGGCTTCAGCAAGACATGAACTGTGAACTTCCAGATGTTCAAGCTGGTTTTAGAAAAGGCAGAGGAACCAGAGATCAAATTGCCAACATCCACTGGATCATCAAAAAAGCAAGAGTTCCAGAAGAACATCTATTTCTGCTTTATTGACTATGCCAAAGCCTTTGACTGTGTGGATCACAATAAACTGTGGAAAATTCTGAAAGAGATGGGAATACCAGACCACCTGACCTGCCTCTTGAGAAATCTGTATGCAGGTCAGGAAGCAACAGTTAGAACCTGACATGGAACAACAGACTGGTTCCAAATAGGAAAAGGAGTACATCAAGGCTGTATATTGTCACCCTGCTGATTTAACTTCTATGCAGAGTACATCATGAGAAATGCTGGATTGGAAGAAACACAAGCTGGAATCAAGATTGCCGGGAGAAATATCAGTAACATCAGTTATGGAGAGGACATCACTCTTGGTAAAAAGTGAAGAAGAACTAAAGAGCCTCTTGATGAAAGTGAAAGAGGAGAGTGAAAATGTTGGCTTAAAGCTCAATATTCAGAAAACTAAGATCATGGCATCCAGTCCCATCACTTCATGGGAAATAGATGCGGAAACAGTGGAAACAGTGGCTGACTTTGTTTTTTGGGGGGCTCCAAAATCACTGCAGATGTTGATTGCAGCCATGCAATTAAAAGTAGCTTACTCCTTGGAAGGAAAATTATGACCAACCTAGACAGCATATTAAAAAGCAGAGACATTACTTTGTCAACACAGGTCCGTCTAGTCAAGGCTATGGTTTTTCCAGTAGTCATGTATGGATGTGAGAGTTGGACTATAAAGAAAGCTGAGCCCAGAAGAATTGATGCTTTTGAACTGTGGTGTTGTAGAAGACTCTTGAGAGTCCCTTGGACTGCAAGGAGATCCAACCAGTCCATCCTAAAGGAGATCAGTCCTGGGTGTTCATTTGAAGGACTGATGTTGAAGCTGAGACTTCAGTAGTTTGGCCACCTGATGTATAGACCTGACTCATTTGAAAAGACCTTGATGCTGGGAAAGATTGAAGGCAGGAGGAAAAGGGGACGACAGAGGATGAGATGCTTGGATGACATCACTGACTCAATGGACGTGAGTTTGGGTAAACTCCAAGAGTTGGTGATGGTAGGGAGACCTGTCATGCTGCAGTCCATGGGGGTTGCAAAGAGTCAGACATGACTGAGTGACTGAACTGAACTGAAGTAAACTGAAGGCTTTGATATAAATCCCTTAGTATTTTAAAATGCTATCACTAGGTTAATAAAAATCAGAAATGTTTATCAGTGGGACAAAAAGGAATTTGAAAGACAATTCATAACTTAGAGGAAATATTTACAAACATACTACTTACAAAGTATTAGTAAGTCATTCAGTCATGTCCAACTCTTTGCAACACCATGGACTGCAGCACACCAGGCTTCCCTGCCCATCACTAACTCCCAGGGCTTACTCAAACTCATGTCCATCGAGTCGGTGATGCCATCCATCCATGTCATCCTCTGTTGTCCCCTTCTCTTCCTGACTTGTCTTTCCCAGCATCACGGTCTTTTCCAAGGAGTCAGTTCTTTGCATCAGGTGGCCAAAAGATTGGAGTTTCAGCTTCAGCATCAGTCCTTCCAATGAATATTCAGGACTGATTTCCTTTAGGATGGACTGGTTGGATCTCTTTGCTGTCCAACAACTGACTCCTTGGAAAAGACCTTGAAGCTTGTGCTTCATCAAAAATCATTAAAATAAGATATATGGCAAGTCTTAAAATAAAAATGATTAAAAACTTGTAAAAAATGCTAACTTTATTAGTAATTAAGGAAATCCTAAATAAAAACACAATGAGCTATCTTTCTAATCTACCATTTTGGCAAAAATTATAAGCTTAATAATTCCATGATTGGTGAAGATCTGGGGTAATTGGAACTCATAAATATCCCCCCAGCATCAGACTTACCAGCTCATGAATAGTTGTATGTTCATCCTATGCCACGGTGAAAACACACAACTATAAGTATGTGGAGACCCAAATATTAAAAGAAAAAAAATTCATGGATGCAAAAAGCAAGCCACAGAATATGGACAGTATGGTTCCATTTCACTGCGCTGTGCTGTGCTAAGTCACTTCAGTTGTGTCCAACTCTTTGCGACGCTGTGGACTGCAGCCTGCCAGGTCCCTCTGTCCATGCGGTTTTCCAGGCAAGAATGCTGGATTGGATTGCCATCTCCTCCTCCAGGGGATCCTCCTGACCTAGTGTTAGAATGCACGTCTCTATGTCTCCTCCATGGTCAGGCAGGTTCCTTACCACTAGTGCCATCTGGGATTCCATTTATATGATGGCATAAAAACCAGGTATAACTTAAAAGCACATTGTTTAGGAATACAATTACACTGGGTAAAGCACAACACAAAGTTCCGGGTAACAGCTTCTCGGAGACGGGAGGTGGATGGGCTTCAGGGGCATCCACGTCACTGGAATGTGTAAGGATTTCAGGAGGCTAGACTGGAAGCAGCATGAGAGCAGGGGCCAATCCTTTCTCATCTCCAGTTTATTTCCTGCGCCTAAGAAAACATACGTCATGCAGCATGCTGTATGCGCTCACAGACTTTCATCAGCTAAATGAATGAACAGGTGGCCTTTGTAAACTGTAAAGCTGCGCAAATCAAAATATTCTCATTATTTACTATCATTTAGCTTGTAGAATCGCATAGGAGGTAATAAACTATAACATGCAGGAACACTATGGAAAGTTTTAGGTTAACTTGAAACTCTTTGGCAACATTAATTAAAAATTTTAGTTACTAAAAATGTGATACTTAAAATTTCATTTAAATGGCCACATGAGGACTGCAGAAAAAGACAAAAAATGAATGAAAACTTGAGAAACTTGAGTTGGTCAAAGTCTGCAAGTTCTATCACATAAGTTATTATTTTTTTTTTTTTAAGAAAACAGTTCACAAGTTGGAAGTTTGTGAAATGTGGTTAACATGGAAGTAATTGAGAGTGCTTGTGAACTGAAATGCCCCTCTATCAATATGTCTCCAATTTAAAAATAAGACATCAGATGAATTTAATGTTTATTTTATTTGAAGTGTGGAATCAAGACATAGTAATCCATTGTACACTTGCCAGTTTCCTGATTTTTTGGCTCCATTATCCAACTGTCCTGCTGAGATGTTTGTATATTATATGTGAAAAATATGTATTTGCATGTCCATTACAGCAAAGTCATATAATCCACACTATATATTGCTCCCGGCTGTGTTTTATGGAATCTATCCAACGAGTGAGCAAAGTCTTCAAGTTACAAACAATATTCAAAGAGGACTTTCATCTCAACCAGATACTATGCTTTGTTCATGTTATTTACACAGCATATTTCCATTTACATATAATTTGAGACAGATTGCCAAAAAGGAAGAATTGTTTGGAGGAAAAATTGCATGTTTTGAAGGCTAAGATCATTATTTTATTTATCTTTTGCTTATTTGCTTGTCACATCTCTGGAATTATGTCCAAATAATAGTCTGAAGATAAAATTCCATGAAAGAAATCTGTTATAAAAACATGTTTTATTTTGAGAATGGGTAGCAAACACATATTAACAAGCTCCCCTTGTATTTACTTTACCAACTAACTGTGAATCAATCTCCTGGATATATTTGGAAGACAAGATGATGAGAAACTAAAGAACTGCTTTGTTTTGCATAAGACAGGCTTGTCTAAGAAAAAGCCTATATCTGAATTAGGGTATCTCTTCAAAGTTTGGTTTTCCCTCTGCACATACACAGAAAAGTTTATTGTGCTATAACTTTTGGTTTTTTAAGTGGCAGCCATAGTTACTAGCCACGAGGATTTATTCTAGGGCTTTGTATGTTCTCTGTAACATTTAAAAACCCCTATTAGGTTTTAGGTAACCAACAAAGGTCCGTCTAGTCAAGGCTATGGTTTTTCCACTGCTCATGTATGGATATGAGAGTTGGACTGTGAAGAAAGCTGAGCACCAAAGAATTGATGCTTTTGAACTGTGGTGTTGGAAAAGACTCTTGAGAGTCCCTTGGACTGCAAGGAGATCCAACCAGTCCATTCTGAAGATCAGCCCTGGGATTTCTTTGGAGGGAATGATGCTAAAGCTGAAGCTCCAGTACTTTGGCCACCTCATGCGAAGAGCTGACTCATTGGAAAAGACTCTGATGCTGGGAGGGCTTGGGGGCAGGAGGAGAAGGGGACGACAGAGGATGAGATGGCTGGATGGCATCACTGACTCAATGGACATGAGTTTGAGTGAACTCCGGGAGTTGGTGATGGACAGGGAGGCCTGGTGTGCTATGATTCATGGGGTCACAAAGAGTCGGACACGACTGAGTGACTGAACTGAATATAAAATTGGTATAACATAAAACTCACAAACTACTCCAAGTTTCAGCAAACTACTTTATACAACATGTTATATTAAAATCTCTACACTTTTTATATTCAAGTGGTTTCTTCTAAAACACTGTCATCTTTAAAAAAGTAATCATAAATTCAGGTTTATCGTCACAATGCAAAAGTGACTAGTTCAGTGGATCTTAGTAGATCACATTATATTCAATATTTTAATCAAAATTAGACAGATTTAAATGTTTCATTTTTGACTACAAAAAATGAACATTTTTGTCTTTGTAGTCAAAAAATATTTTATAAATACTTCATAATCAAACATTAATATTTTTACTTTGCTTACTAGTAATAATCTATGAGAGGTCAGATACCCATTAAAAATTGATACTTTGCAAGAATAATTTGGTATTTCAAATACTCTGTCTCAGTCGGATGAACTCTTGGGATAGTTGACCAATTTTGTGTCCTCTTTTGTATGGTGTGTTCAAAATCTTCCAGCCCATCTCAGTATTGACTGATAATATGTAAACAAATCATTTTTTCAGATCTCATGGATCGGTTAGGTTGCTGAAGTTGTTTTCAGTAAAAATTTTTTTTTCAATTTTATTTAAACAGATTTAGATCTAATCCGTTCAACCTGTTAATCATCGTCAGGTGCCAGATTCCAGCTGGTTCTGAATGTAGCTGTATGGCTTTTCTTTCCATACTCTTTGAGTTAAAATTCTACTACTTATTTGAATGTTATTTAATGTAACTCATACATTTAAAATAAAAGCACCAGGTAAAATGAGTTCTGGCTTATTATAAAGAGGCTGTTAACAAATTAGCATTACATATACTGATGGTTGCGGCTCAGCAGCTCTGATTTAGACAAGAGAAACAGTGACCTGAGCTGACACGTATCACCATGTCTCAGCCTCTAATGTGTCTGTGAATAAACCCATGTTTCATCACATTATCCAATTGCTTTCAGTACTTCTGGAAGGCGTTCTATCAAGAATCTCCATGCTTAACTAGGTAATCAATTAGAAGGCATTTTAGTACGTCAGAAAAAACTGAAACGTAGTACTAATAAATGCAAATTCTATCACTTTGAAAAGGGATACTCTGCGATCACTTTCAACATTTGAGTTTTTGGTGACGTACCTTCAGCTTACCCTCATCATGAAGGAGGGGAAAAAATGTTACACACACACAAATTCTAACATAAACCAATGTGCATACTGACCTCTGTGTTGGGGCAATCTGAAGCAGAGCATTTTGGTAAACTTAGGGTAGTTCTTTTGACCACATGAACATGCTGAAGAAACTTTTTAGATTTAATTCGTGTGAAATACATTCACATAATAAAAGTCCTGTTTTGTACTATCAGTGACACACGTAAAGAGCAGCCCTGATCGTCAGCCAAACATAGCCGGTCACCCATCCCTCAGGCTCACCCAGCTCGAGCTCACTAAGGCTGAACAACAGGTTCAGAGGAACCTCACCCTGAACCCAGAGCAAGAGGGACAAGGCCAGATCGTCAGCTCCGAGACCCAGAGACTGCCTGGGAGGCCAGGATATGATGACGCTGGGGGCAGACTGAAGCTGTCAACTGTGAGTATTAGGACACAGGAATGAACATAGAGGCTGAAAATATCCTGGTTGAATTTAGAGAGCGGAAGGAGTCTCTGGGATCAAAACAGTCATGCCAAAAGGACTAAGTTAGAATAACATGTATCTAAGAATTATTAAAAGGATTGTTTACAAGCATATTAGTATATGTTTCCAACCTTAGTAACAACAGCCTTTTTTGTACTGTCACCTTCTTCAAGTTACTGTGGCTATAGAGTACCTGCTGCTGCTGCTGCTAAGTCGCTGCAGTCGTGTCCAACTCTGTACGACCCCACAGATGGCAGCCCACTAGGCTCCTCTGTCCCTGGGATTCTCCAGGCAAAAATCCTGGAGTGGGTTGCCATTTCCTTCTCCAATGCATGAAAGTGAAAAGTGAAAGGGAAGTCACTTAATCGTGTCCGACTCAGCAATCCATGGACTGCAGCCCACCAGGCTCCTCTGTCCATGGCATTTTCCAGGCAAGAGTACTGGAGTAGGGTGCCATTGCCTTCTCCACAGAGTACCTAAGACACTGCATAATACCTAGTAGACAGTTAGTCTTTAAATTAAAAAAAAAAAAAAAAACCAACTTGCAAAGATTGCGTGTATTTCATTGGAATCCATTTCGTGGGTAAATCTCATCTAAAGGCCTACCTAGTGTCTCTTTTCCCTCAGTCTTTCCTGGTCTCCTCTGCTGAGTGATCCTAATCCTCATGTAATTCCACCCATTTTGAAAGCCCCAGATATAACAATAAAATTATTGTCATGCCGTCCTCCAGGGGATCTTCCCAACCCAGGGATAGAACCCAGGGAATAGAAATGAAGCCAAATTACCCACCAACAACTGATGACTGATATATTGGACAAAGGCACCCTAAACTTCACAAGTCAAGAAAGAATAGCTTCAAAACTCAACCTAAATTCAGCTGTACCAGGCAAAACTGAAAATTTTATTAAATAATTTTATAATTTCTAAAATCAATAGTCATAGTATAGAAACCCTAAATCTGTTGTGCAGACAAAAATAATGAAGTGCTTACTTTGTCATTTTCAGGAAAGGTTATGTATAAAAAATATTACAAAATATATCTAATTTATCATAATAAAACATCCTTAAAATATGGAAAACCATTTTTAGATATTTACCATCACATATTTAGATGAATACATGTATTTCATTTTTGGTGAAAAAGGTCCACATGCTTCATGCTCGGGCTCAGTTGTGTTTGACACTGTGATTCTTTGGACTGTTGCCCGCCAGGCTCTTCTGTCCATGGGATTCTGCAGGCAAGAATAGGGGAGTGGGTTACCATGCCCTCCTCCAGGGGATCTTCCTGACCCAGGAATATTCACAGCTACTATATACAAATCAAAAGAGCCCTTGGCTGAGGTGGTGGGGTGGGGGGTGAGGATTTATTTTTATTAAGAATAATCACTGAAATTTCAAAAATGTAAGATAATTTCTCCTGATCACATAGCTAATGACCTAAAGCCAGCTCAAATGTATTTGTCTGACTCTAAAATTGTTTTTCCATTGTGGATAATGATGAACGACAGCCTCTTTTTGGTCTTGGGGTCAGTGGTTAGGAATACACTGAGGTAAGTGCTGTTTAGTATTTTTTCATCAACAATATCTTCTTAATATGTCAATATTCACATTTTGAACATAGTCAACTTGTACTTAAGTCTAGAATAAAACACTCTCAAACTGAGAATTGAAATTGTCAAAACATTGTCTCATGTGAAAGCACGTATGTTTCTCAAGTTTCAGCCCCATGTTATACCTCCCAAAAATTCAAATTCTGAAATTCCGAAAAAGAATATATATACATGTAAATGGACTTCCCAGGTGGCGCCTGGCAGGCTACAGTCCTTAGGGTCACAAAGAGTCAGACATGACTGAAGTTACTTAGTAGCAGTAACATACAGATATATAATTGATCACTTTTCTATACACCTGACACACTGTTAATCAACTATATGTGGTGCTGTGCTTAGTTGCTCAGTCATGTCTGACCCTTGGCAATCCCATGGACAGGCTCCTTGATCCATGGGTGTCCTCCAGGCAAGAATACTGGAGTGGGTTGCCATGCTCTCCTCCAGGGGATCTTCCCAACCCAGGGATCGAACCCAGGTCTCCCACACTGCAGATGGATTCTTTACCATCTGAGCCACCAGGGAAGCCCAAGAATACTGGAGTGGGTAGTCTATCCCTTCTCCAGGGGATCTTCCCATCCCAGGAATCAAACTGGGGTCTCCTGCATTGCAGGTGGATTCTGTATCAGCTCAGCTAACAGAGAAGCCCCCCTAAAATTCTGACATTTAAAAAAATTTTTTTGGACATAGTCAAATGAAATTCTCAAGTTGAATGTTTTGTTCATATTCAAAATGATCTGCACTTAACTTTCTTGGTCTATTTCCTTTGGCAACCCTGACTTCCCAAAGTAAAAATTAAAGCATTATTTCAAAGGTTCAAGGGACTTAAGCCTACTAGCACCCAAAAGTCTGCAGTAAAAAATAAAAACTCATCATTTGATCAATGATATTCAGTAGTTTTTATGCCTAAGCCCCTAGAATTCTGGATAACACTGAGTATACATGTAAATTGGCAAGGTGGAGATGATCATTAGAAGTGATGGACAGGGCAGCATACTTCTCTATAAAACTATACAGGCTGTGTTTGCCAAACAAGAGGGCTCATACACTGCTACTGTAAATTATTTTCTCTCCTTAATTTTAGTATTTATCCTCCACCTTACAACTGCAACACACTCAAATACACAGAATAAGAAAAATTAACTTCCTTTTCTTTATTTTTAGGACATCTGCTCAGCATAGCTATGATGGTGCTGTTGAAGCACCCTTCTTCACTGGAAGATTGCATGTGTGGGCATGCATAGATGAACACTGGAGGGGACCAGCCCAGTGCACTCACTGGAATTGTCCTTTAGCTTTTCAGGCAGTTCAAGTGCCTTTGAAAAGAGCAGGAATAAAGTGACTGCTGATTAAGCAGAGGGGTTGACATGGGAATAGGTTTGTCGATTGTTTGAAAGTCACACTGCATAGACCACAACTTTTAAAATGTAAATGCATGACACAAATACTGCACAAAAGGATGAAAATGACTGAGAGAACTACGAAGGACAGCTAAAGCTTTATTCTAGCAAGAGAGAAAGATATTTATCTGGTGTCAGGTGAAGAGAACTTGAAATGTTTGGTAGGTAGTATCTTCAATTAAAGAACCTAAAACTAATTTTAGCTTTAGTTCCTATGAAAATTATTTCTTAGGTATTTTTAATTTCTAGATAAGATTTCAAAATATGACTTCTCATCTTTAAAAACCAATTGTACAATATAACTGTAAAGATTATGACCAGACACTCTTTAAATGGGTATTTGATTTGATTAAAACTCAGATAAATGGATAAATGTAAGTCAAAGGGGACACAGACATCTCTCCCCTATATCTCTTATATGTTCTCTCAAATATGTTCCTCTCAGTTTCAATCCTCAGGAAACTGCAACATGTTCTCAGCAACTAAGAACATGTTCTAGAAACAAAGGAGAATAATATATTCATTAAAGCAATACTGAGACTATAATACACACACTCTTCTCTCTAATGAAGCCAATTCTCTCTTTAAAACAAGCCTTTTCCTCTGAGGACTCCATCTGCACTGGATCAAATGCAAACAGTGGCTACAAGTATTTTCATACCCATAGTACCTGTCCTTTAACCTGTCTTTTAAAATAAAATCCTACGCCATTGTTTCAAATTAATTCTTAATAATAAACTGATATATGAAAAAAAAATAAAAAACTGTTGCCATTATAGTTTTATACTAAGAAAAGAAGCAAGTGTGGTAGAGGAGGAAGTGATGTTCTGAAAAATATAAGGAAGATATTTATTTGCTGAAAATGGGAATGAGATGGGAAAGGCTTTCCAGACATCTCCGCTAGCAACCTCTAGTTATTTTTTCTCTTAGAAATTTTACAAAGTACAATTTTTAAAAGTTAGTTTTCAATACCTACTACGGTATAATTTTTCTTAACACAGAAATAGAAAGGAGACTCCTCCATCTGATAGAGTATCTATAAAATCTTAAGCAACACTTAACAGTGAAGACTGAGATCATTCTCAAAATGGAGCAGAATAGAAAACCCAGAAAAAAAGCACATGTACTTATCAAAAAGTAATCTATGATAAAGGAGGCAAGTCTACACAATGTTGGAAAGACAGTCTCTTCAAGAAAATGGTGCTGGAAATACCAGACAGCAATATGTAAAAAAAAAAAAAAAAAAAATGAAATCAGATCATTCTTCAACTCCATATACAAAAATGAGCTCAAAATGTATTAAAGACCTAAATGTGAGACCTGGACACTATAAAACTCCTAGAGGAAAACATAGGCAGAACACTCTCTGACATAAATCACAGTAATACCTTTTTCAATTCATCTCCCATAATAATGGAAATAAAAACAAAAATAAACAAGGTAGACCTACATAAATTCAAAAGTTTTGCACAGCAAAGGAAACCATAAATAAAACGAAAACGCACAGATTGGGAGAAAACATTTGCAAAGAATGTGACCAATATGAGATTAGTCTCACGCAATCAGCTCATGAGGCTTAACAGCGTCTAAGCAAACAATCCACTCAAAAAATGAGCAGAATCCTAAACAGACATTTCTCCAAAGACAACATAGAGATGGCCAATAGGCACATGAAAAGATGTTCAACATCGCTAATTATTAGAGAAATGCAAATCAGAACTACAATGAGATATCATCTCACACCAGTCAGAATGGCTATCATCAAAAAACCCACAAACAGTAAATGCTAGAGAGAGTGTGAAGAGAAGGGAGCCCTACCACACTGTCAGTGGGAATGCAAATTGGTACAGCCACTATGGAGAACAGTGTGGAGGTTCCTTAAAAAACTACCAATGGAGCTACCGTATGACCCTACAAGCCATTCCTGGGCATAGTATCTGGAGAAAAACATGATCCAAAAAGGAACATGCACCCCAGTGTCCACTGCAGCACTGTTTACAATAGCCAAGACGTGGAAACACGGTAAATGTCCACCAGCAGGGGACTGGATAAAGACGGTGTGGTACATACACAGTGGATTATTACTCAGCCATAAAGAAGAATGAAATAAGGCCATTTGCAGCAACGTGGATGGACCTAGACAGTGTCACACGGAGTGAAGTCAGAGGAGAAATACATGACATCCCTTATGAAAGTGAAATTGTTAGTTGCTCAGTGGTGTCTGACTCTGTGCGACCCCATGGACTGTAGCCTACCAGGCTTCTCTGTCCATGGGATTGTCCAGGCAACAATACTGGAGTGGGTTGCTATTCCCTTCTCCAGGGGATCTTCCCAACCCAGGGACGGAACCTGGGTCTCACTGCATTGCAGCAGATTGTTGACTGTCTGCGCCACCAGGGAAGCCCACATCCCCTATATGTGGAATCTAAAAAGAAATGATCGAAATGAACTTACAATCAGAAACAGACTCACAGACCTTGAGAATGAGTTTATGGTTGCTGGTGAGTGGGAGATGGGGGTAAGGGATTTAGGGAGTTTGGATGGACAGGTACACACTACTATACTTCAAGTGGATAACCAACAAGGACCTACTGTGCAGCACATGGAACTCTGCTCAATGTTATGTGGCAGCCTGGGTGGGATGGAAGTTTGGCAGAGAATGGATACACGCGTATGTATGACTGAGTCCCTTCTCCTCTCACCTGAAACTATCACTACATTGTTAATCAGCTATACCCCAATACAAAACAAAATGCTTAAAAAATATTGAAATCCCATAGATTACAACCACTTCTGTTCAACTGAGGTCCTAACTAGTACAAAATGGCAAGAAAAAGAAAAAAGAAATAAGAAAAAGTCATATGGATAACAGGGGAGAAATAATCCATAATTATTATCTATTTCTACTTGCTTTTCTGAATAGAAACTTGAAGTCTTCAGAAAAAGATAATAATTTTTTCAGAAAAGTGATAATTAAAAAGTTTAGCAGTATTTCTGAATATGACAAGCAAAAATGAACTGTATTTATACACAGCTAAAATATTAAAAAGACTGAAATATTTTAAAAGATATATTTTAGGATGACATCAAGGAAACCCACATTTAGGAAGTTCCCTGGCAGTCCAGGGTTAGGTGTTCACACTTCCACTGCAGAGGGCACAGGTTCCACCCTTGGTTAAGAACTAAAAATCTCTGCATGCCACATAGCACAGCCAGAAAAAAAAAGGGAGCCCATTATAGTTGACATCAGTTAATAAAGTGTGGTTTGTTGCAAGAATAGATAGCCACTGCAGCAAGCCTACATATAGCAGTGGTGAATTTGCATTGTGCCAGCACAGCTAAACTGAAGCTGTTTACCAGAACTTCCTTGCCTGGGTATCACCAAGTTGAGTGGGCCACAGAGCATTTTGCATGAGACCTGGAACCTGGTAGTGAAGCAGCAGGCACAGTAGTTTTTCCTAAGGTCAGCCAAATACGGAGAAGGCAATGGCGACCCACTCTGGTGTTCTTGCCTGGAGAATCCCATGGACGGAGGAGCCTGCTGGGTTACAGTCCATGGGGGTCTCGAAGAGTCGGACACGACTGAGTGACTTCACTTTCACTTTTCACTTTCATGCACTGGAGAAGGAAATGGCAACCCACTTCAGTGTTCTTGCCTGGAGAATCCCAGGGACGGCGAAGCCTGGTGGGCTGCCATCTATGGAGCTGCACAGAGTCAGACACGACTGAAGCGACTTAGCAGCAGCAGCAGCAGCAGCACAAACACAGGTGTTGTTGCAACTCACAAACTGCACCTATCTGGCAGCATGTGGGCCAGCGCTGGGCCTGCACTTCCTCAGGTCCCTCTTTCAGCCTCCCTGCCCCCTGGGCCAAGGGCTTGTTAACTCCAAACGAAAGGCATTCACGTCTGCAGGTCATCCATCACTGTAGCTGAGGACTTGGAGGGAGACTGGGTTTTACCAAATCCTCATGGGATTCAAGCTCATGTGACTTCCCCACTTCCTGTCCTTATTTCCCAAGTGATAGCTCAGGACCAGATACAGAAGCAAAAGCCTCAAATAACTGTTTCACCAGCCTTCAGAACACCATAAGGTCCGATCTAGATAACAGATATTTAGGTATACGTCTATCTTCTAGCGGTTCTGCTTCTCTGATTGAATCTGAATTGACGCTTCCTTGATTTGTGACAACAGCAATAACAGTGTGGCGAGAAAAAACTATTTTTTCAATAAGCTGAGCTAAATCAGGTGGATATCCTTAAGTGGGGGAGATATAAATTTTGACTGTCACAAATCAATTCCAGAGGGATTCTAGATAAAAATTAATATATATATATGCATATATATATATGACAACTGATTAATCTGACCTGCTTTAAAATTGAGTACTTCAGTTCCAACATTATAAAGACATAAAGAAAGACATTATAATGACAGTCTAAATGCAAACAACTCAGTACAAAAAGATAACCACAATGTATATATCAAAGGACTTATATCAAGAACTTTTAATGTAGCCCTACACAGCAATAAGAAAAAGGCAACAATGGAGCAGAAATATGGGCCAAAAAAATCAACGCACATATCAAAAAGAAAATATTCAAATGTCCAATAAGCATATGAAAGGGTACTCAACTTTTTTAGCCATCTGAAAATTAGAAACAACCCAACAGTTCATCAAAATAGAATAAATAGTAATTTCTAATGTATGCATACATGGAATTATACACAATAATAAAATTAAACTACAACTACACATAACAGAATGGATACGCAAACATCTCATTGATTAAAAGACTTCTGCTAAAACACAGTACCTATTTAGTGATTCCATTTATATGAATTTCACAAACAGCAAATGAAGGGGCTAATCTGAAAGAGGATACAAGTGAGCTTCTGAAGGGTTGTTAATGTTATATTTCTTTGCCTGATTAGTGGTTGTGTGTGTGCATGCTAAGTCACTTTAGTAGTGTCTGACTCTTTGCAACTCTATGGACGGTAGCCCAACAGGTTCCTCTGTCCATAGAATTCTCCAGGCAAGAATACTAGAGTGGGTTGCTGTGCCCTCCTCCAAGGGGTCTTCCTGACCCAGGGATCAAACCCAGGTCTCTTATGTTTCCTGCATGGGCAGAAATGTTCTTTAGCACCACTTGGGAAGCCTTATTATTGGTTGCTGCTACTGCTGCTAAGTCGCTTCAGTTGTGTCCGACTCTGTGCGACCCCATAGACGGCAGCCCACCAGGCTCCCCTGTCCCTGGGATTCTCCAGGCAAGAACACTGGAGTGGGTT
Source organism: Ovis aries (assembly GCF_016772045.2). Taxonomy (NCBI): domain Eukaryota; kingdom Metazoa; phylum Chordata; class Mammalia; order Artiodactyla; family Bovidae; genus Ovis; species Ovis aries. The sequence goes on from NC_056059.1 coordinate 5,573,870, forward strand.
GCCACTGCCTTCTCATCAAGGTATGCACTTAGGATTTATGTAATTTGATGTCTGCATGTGGTACTTGAGTTTATGTTAAAAATAATACCATTTATCAAGCAAAATTACAGATCATTCATTTGTCTAAGGTCAAACATCTAGTGCTTACAGAGCCAGGACAACATCAGTAGTCTGAGCCCACTGTCCACGCTCTCAAACTCTACGACATCCATCAAGTCCTATCTAATTAACAACCAGAAGATTTGTTTTTTTTTGAGTAAAGACTCAATATCCATTACAAATCATAATTTCTTTGGAAATATCTGCCCCAGTTTCCAGGAAATCAACATAAAATGAAACTTACTAGAATAAAATCTGATCCTAAGTTGGGAATCACTTGCTTTAAAATTTAATAGAGTTAAATATAGAATTACTGTTTAGGGCAATAAGACAGTGATAACAGCAAATACTAGGAAGAAACAAAATACATATTTTTGACCACAAAAATTTGGAGTAGCCTAGTACGACATTTTTACAAGTTTCCAATCCTGTAAGAGTCATCCAAGTAACAAATGTATTTCATGCCATCTCACAATAGAAAAATATAGGGATTTGACTCAAAACACTGGGTAAATTTGAAAACTAAACCATCATGACCCTATCAGCATTCCAAGAAACTTCTGAAATTAATGCATTTAAGAATGCAAAGAGTGTTTTGGATTAAAGGAGATCACAGTTACTGATAGGCTGAGAAGTTTACTTGAGGTTTTTGGATGATTTTGAGCCAAGTTTATTTTTTGAAAAATTTCCATTCCTCTGAAACTCTGTGCATCTTTTAAAAGCATAGCCATCACCCAAAGGAACAATAAATGTCTCAGTATAAAAACAACTTTTATTTCCTGATTCATCCAGTCATTCAGTCAGCCATCCATCAATCCCATTTTAAGTATCAGGACTGTGTAAGAGCTAGACACAAATGGATAAATAAAGCAGGGTCCCTGTCATGAAGCACTTCCCAATCTAAGATGAGCACTATGACGTAGTGAAGACTTATAGCTGAAAACCAAAAGTGTTGACTACCATGATCTAAAATATAATTTCTTGAGAGTCATATTATCATAGGAACCAACATTTATCGAGTGCTTGCTATGTGTGAAGCATAGAAGCTGAGATTCCGACAGACGGAGCCAAGGATCCAGTGTCAACAAGCCAGTAAATCCAGCTCCAGCTCTGAGTGTCTGCAGTCCTTCATCTATCCTGTTACACTAAATTAACCTTGACAGCCTCTAAAATGTGGAATATCATAAATAAAACACAATTTCCAAGTAACTGTCGCAGATGGTAACACAGGGATATAGCTCAGTATAACAATTTCAGTATAGTTTTGACTATAAAGGGGCTTCACTAGTGGTTCACGTGGTAAAGAATTTACCTGCAACGCAGGAGACTTGGGTTTGATCCCCCAGTTGGAAAGATTCCCTGGAGAAGGGAATGGCAACCCACTGCAGTATTCTTGTCTAGAGAATTCCATGGATAGAGAAGCCTGGCAGCTACACTCCATGGGGTCAAAAAGTTGAACACAACTGAGCAACTGACACTTTGACTATAAAGAACTCTCCTTTTTCTGCGGCATTGCTATTAATCCTCCATATTCTCATTAAGTTCTCAGACAACTATTTTACCTGGATTCATACTGTCCGGATATATACATCAAGCCTAAGTGTTAAATGATCAACTTAATTCATTGAAAGTGAAAGTCACTCAGTCATGTCTGACTCTTTGTGACCCCACGGTCTATACAGTCCATGGAAATCTCCAGGCCAGAATATTGGAGTGGGTGGCCTTTCCGTTCTCCAGGGGATCTTCCCAACCCAGGGATCAAACCCAGGTCTCCTGTACTGCAGGCGGATTCTTGACCCACTGAGCCACAAGGGAAGCCCTAATTCAAGCATTAGCTTCAAAAGGAAACAGCTTTCACACTGAGCCCTGGGCTGCGCAGCCTCACTGCCTCCTGTTCCAGCATGCGGCTCTGTGCGCGCTTAGTAGTGTGCCGGCAGCCCGAGGTCATGGAGATGGGAGGGGAAGATTGTTCCCCGTCCACCGTGGTCCACCCACCCTCATCCTGGGTCCATTTACAAGGCTGAATACCCAACAACAGAACCTCATTACCGCAGACGGAGCCCTTCAAGAAGGGGCAAGGGTCACAGTAGCTCCTTTGTTCTGAAACTTTTCTAAAATATTCGGTCTCTTTCAGTTTCCCCCACCTTTCTCCTTGGCTTTCCTTCCCTCTTCCTTCTCTAACTCCACGCTTCTCTGCCTTGATGCGCCTCTCCTATTATGTTGTTTTCCCTGCAAAGCAGAACGTGGCAAGTATGCACTCAGTAAAATTCGAATGGCTGTTTGAGCTAGATGAGACACTGGGCAAAGCAGATGGGAGATTAGCACCCGCCTCCTGCTAAGAGGGCCACAGACATCTCTGCTAGAGTCCTAACACAACAGACCTTGCTAAGACCTCCAGGTGTTGGAAAGACCACCCCAGAGGAACACTAGCAATAATTCTCACTAGTGAGAGGCCTGTTCTCATGTAGAATTGGGGTTTACACCATGGCACAATGCAGGCAAGCTAATACAGCAGCATCTGCCTTCTCTGCATTCTCCACACTGCGTCTCTTGATACGTGCCTAAGACTAACAGGGAGTTAAGCCGGGACAGGGGAGCCTGGTGGGCTGCCATCTATGGGGTCACACAGACTCGGACACGACTGAAGTGACTTAGCAGCAGCAGCAGCAGCAAGCTCATTTGACGATGGCCCTATCATAAAATCTAATGTGACCTGTTTCTCTGAGGCTTTCTCAATCTCACTTTTATGCCACAGTCTTTTCTGGTAGAAACTATAACATTTCTGCTTATGCATATGGCTATTCATGCTCCCCACGCTGCGATGTTATGTCACGAGCACCGTCACCCGTCCACGACAGGGAAATCACCAAATCACACTTTGGGGAAAATCTCCAGAAGATGGGAAGGTGTTAAACGTGCCCTACAAAGCATGAGGAAGGCGGAACTATGTCCAAATATAGTTACAATATCTGTGTGTTTGCCTACACCAGCAATCCCTGCCAGTCTAAAGTCGTGAGGAGCAGGATATTATATAAATAAGGAAATGTATCACAGCAGCTAAAAAAGGGCTTGTGTCCAAGATACAGAAAAGAGAAGTGAATATCTTCAGTATGTAATGAAACAGCAAAATTACTTCTGTTACTCAGCCAGCATCTATTGTTATCGATAATTATTCTATCTCTAGTTACTGCGTGCTGCGTGCAGTCAACTCAGTTATGTCCAACTCTTTGTGAACCCATGGACTGCAGCCCACCAGGCTCCTCTGTCCATGAAATAGTCCAGGCAAGAATTCTGGAGTGGGTTGCCATTTCCTCCTCCAGGGGATCGTCCCAACCTAGGGATTGAACCCACATCTCTTGCATCTCCTGCATTGGCAGGCGGACTCTCTACCACTGCACCACCCAGGAAGCACCCTCCCTAACTCACACTCCCTAGTGATAGAGAGAAAAGAAGTTAATTATCGGATGGCAAGAATGAAAGATTTTACTACTGTTTCTTTGCATTGTTAATTAATTGCTTAGTATTCACTGACTTCCCTACTTTAAAAAATTGTTAGCAAAAATCTCTCAAATCTTGTGCTTTTCTTTTCTCAAGAAAGATACAAAGTGATTCATTTTAAATTTTCTTTAAAAGAAAAAAAAAAAGAATGAGCTCCCAATAAAAGGCTTCCTGTGCTATTTTCTCCCATTCACCAATTTATGTTCCAAAAGTTCTTTATAACTTGGTGCATTTACATTTAAATAAAATGTTTGAAACTATTTTTAAAAGTCATTTTCATAGGCATCAGTAAGTGGTCTTGTGGAGAGAAAATTGGAAAGAAAAGTTTCCATGTCCCTCTTCATATAATACTTTAAGAGTTATACTAAACAACTGAACGCAGAAGATACTGAAGCTGAGAAAATCTGTGTAGTTACAATGAATAGGGAAGACGTAGCATCTAAAATAGGGTTTGAACCGTTTAGGGAGAATCTTTTTTGTTGTTGTTTGATCAGTTTCTTTCAAATGGCGAACTTCATTTGTAAGTAACTTTTTGTTTTTCACTTACAACAAATAATAATTTTCCATACTTCTGAGCTGATCCTGACTATATCTGCAAAGTTTATATTCTGTGATGAAGCAAATTTCCTGCTAAATCGGGATTTCTCTTTCCACTTTTTGATGTTGGGTTGCCTTGATTGGATCAAAAAAAAAAATTAGGAGCTGTCAATCCTTTTTCTTTTCAGGTCTTCTCTGTTCCTTTTGAAATTAGTTACAGCCTGCTTTTTGTAGTGTTGTAACCAGCCTGACCTAATTTAATTACCATGACTTGTGTGGTTTAAAGATAAATACTTTTATTCAGTCTGTCTACTTTGTGGATGTTTCCCTCCCTTTCATACAACCCTCTATATTTTAGCATTCAAAACCCTTGTTACTTCTTTCTTTTTTGGGGCTAACACAGAGTTGGTTTTTATAGTAGCGTCTATATTCACAAGTTTTCTTTGATGCCGTGTTTGCTTTCTCCCTGCTTTGCTGTATCCGTGTCTGTGCAATCGTGGGCTTTTGTGGGATCCAGACTAAACATTCATTGACTTGAATCACAGAGCATCACTACTGTATGTGTCTCTGGGCAAACCCAACTGCTCTAATTTAGAAATAGAAGGGGCCAAAAAAAAAAAAAAAAAGACTGAAAGGAACATGGCAGGGACTTGGGGTTTAGAGACACTGAACTGAAAAATCTCCATCCACGGAATGTACTACCGGGCCCAGGAGAAGCTTAGACATTCACTCAGGCTATTTAGAGTGAAAACCTACTTCCGTTATTTCAGATTCACTGCATTGGAAAGGGAATGCCTACCATTTTACTGGTGTTTCCTTCCTGAGAGAAGCCATGCAGAAAGACTTTCAAGTAAAAAGATGGCAAGCAGCGGCTGCGGAGCTGTGTGCTCTAATAAAATGAACATCGTCATAACTTGAGTAGTGACTAACCCGCACCAGGGTCTCATGGGGGAGTGCCGAGCGTGATCAGAGTTCCCCTATTAGCCTCCGTGGGCTCACGTGATAATGTACCATCTGAGAGAACCCTTTAGTTTTCACAGAAAGGAACATATGCTGAATACTTATGGGAAATAAAACCAAGTGTAAAATCATATCTGAGTCCTGAACAGAGTGTGTCTCGCTACAGGCGTTGTGCAGCCCTTTGCCCGCCCCTATAGACCCCCGTCTTAAAAAAGGTTCCCACAGCACACTGCTTTTGCAAACCGCGGCACAGAAGATGTGAATGGGGCCTATTCTGCCACATGCGACACTATCTGAAATGGCACAAAAACTTGCTGTTCCACAAAATAGACCATTCTCTTTAAAAAAAAAAAAAAACAAACACTCAAAGAAAAAGAAATTCAAGAATGCTGTTGCCCTTCACAAACTCTGGTTTGCTTGGGAACATGAAAAGAGATTTTTATCTTGCAAATTAAGTTTAAATAAATGATTAGGAAGACATCATTAAGAAAAAAGTTCTATTTGAACTGTACAAATAATATTGTACCTTAAACAAACAGAAGGAAGCTTTTTAGTAAATGCCAAAAGCCAAAACCCTGTAGATTAGCGATGAAGCAGATTCATTGCTTTTCACAATGCACTGAAATTGCCAAAAAAAAATAGTTTCTTGCCATAGTGGTATTTAGATAGTGACAAATCCTTTAAAATAATCATTAGCAAGAGAATACTGAGCATAAATATCATAAAACAATGACAAAAGTCCCACCACAAGAGGTCACAGTTTATATCAAATTAATTAGTATGCTCAAGTTACATTTAATTTGGGGAGCAGGTTAAGCAGTTTATGGTTAATACTGAATTTTCCTCAACCCTCTATGAGTTATAGCTCCTTTGTTCAGACATATAGAAAACCTGCTTCTAAGTTAATGAGTGATGTTAATCAGAGAAAGTATAGCAGGAACCTGGTGCCAACCTAAGATAGCACATACTACCACTATAGGAGGAGGGCAATTTCTGATGCTATAATATCTTAGATATAAAGGGAACAGGCACTAACTAGATGGACTTCACAAAACTACAGAAAGAAGCTAATATTTAGATAGCAGACACCAAGCTACATAAATTATGAACTGCACACATTTTGAGATAAAAGTACATGATTTTTGATGGTGCTTACTAATCAATTTCAATTTAACCACGTGGTTTAGCAAAACTTAAATATTAATACAGCTATTATTTAATTCATTAATTTCTCCAATTGTGACAAGCTTCAGTAAGTCTATCTACAGGATTAAAATAACATATAGATAAATTAGCACTACAAAGAAAGAAGTAAATTCAGAAAGATTAGGATAAAGACATCTTAATTACTGCTGGGGTATATAGAAAGAGACTCTTTCTCAACAAAATTCTTTTCCTGAAATTTATGTGAAATACCATACTATAGGAGAATTCTAAAATAAAGATATTAATGGGCAAATTTGAACTATTGAATATTAAAATATAAGAAAGCTACAGCAATTAAGTGTTCAGTACTATTTAGAAATAAATGAGCTAAACAGTAAAAACTAATTAGTTCAAAAATAGAATCAACTATATATAAAACTTGGTTTACAAAAAACTGGTAAAATTTCAACCAGCAGAAAAAATACATTATTCAATGAATGATGTTGGGATAACTGGCTAATCTTGAGGAAAAAATAAATTGAAACCCTACATCACTCTCCTCAGCAAAATTAATTCCAGGTGGATAAAAAACTTAAAATCTAAAGAAAAGAAAAAGAGAAAATAATCCTTGAGGCACAGGAAGAAAATGTACACCTTAAAATACTCTTGGTAGAGAGAAATCCTGTTTAAGCAACACCAGATATAATAATAATAATAAAAATATTGATCATGGTGACCCATGAAATATCATAAAGTTAAAACATATTTTAAAGTTTAGGAGAAAATATTATTAAATTAATGGGAGAAAAGGAGATCTTAATACCTGATGCATACAAGAGCATTTGCAATAAGAAAAAGTGAATATTCCAAGTGAAAATTAAAGGAAGCAGATAGTCAATTTAATCAACAGAGCTAATAATAACTGATGAGCTTCAAGCTCTCTGCTAAAGAAATTAGATGCATATTACTGAAGCATCACAGAAAATGTATAAAATTTCTATGCACTATTATCCTACTATACTAGTTTTGTAGATAAGAAAACTGAAGCTCAGAAAGTCTCATATCCAAATTTACATAATTAAGGAGTAGCAGAGCAGGAATTTGATTTGTCAGGCTCTTAATCTATGCTCTGATTTTTCAATGACACCTCCCACAAATAAAGAAATACTAAACTCAGATTCCCTGATTCTCTATGGGAGTTCCAAGGGCCAGCAGCACTGGCATCAGATGGGAATTTATTAGAAACGCAGAGCTTAAGCCCCCATCCCAGATCCACTAAGTCAAGAATTTGCCTTTGAACAAGATTCCTATTGATTTTTAATGCATTTTAAACTTTGAGAAGCACTGATGCTTACCACACGTTGATTATCATGGCATCACTGACTCAATGGACATGAGTTTAAGCAAACTCTGAGAGATGGTGAAGGACAAGGAAGCCTGGTGTGCTGCAGTCCATGGGGTCACAGAGTCAGACACGACTTAGCAACTGAACAACAACTGACAAAAATTAATCAAAATACTGTAAAAATTATTTTTCACTGTTGTAGACGAAAAAGATCATGGGTAGGGTTGAGAGAAGTTGGGAGAGGGAAGGGGAGGGAGGTGGGAAGAGAAAAGCCACACAGTCAGTGTGTAGTTTGAAACCTTTGGAAAGATTGAGTAATTTTGTCAATATGCAACAAATTTTAAATGGATTTGACTTTGCAACCTCACTGCTGAGAATTTACCCTGAATGGATAGAGTCCAAAGAGATAACACTGTATTAGTTTCCTATGGCTGCGATGACAAATCACTACAAACTTCATGGCTTAAGCACAAATATATTAAAAATGCAAGTTTATTATCTTACAGTTCTGAAGGTCAGAAGTCCTAAAATGGGTTTAGAGAACTAAAATTAAGGTGTTAGCAGTGCTGTAATTTTTTTCTGGGGACTCTAGGGTAAATCAATTTATTTGTTTACCTCTTCCAGATTTTAGAGGTTACTTATGTTCCTTTGTTCATGGTAACTTACCACCAAAGTCACAGCCAATGAGCATCTTCAAATCTCTTTCTCTCTCCCCCTCTGATATTAATGCCCCTATCTTCCTCATATAAGCTTTGAGATTTCATTGCTTAATCCGGGAAAATCTCTCATCATAAAAATCCTTAAATTAATCGCATCTACAAAGTCCTGTTCCAGCATTGGGAAGTGAAAGTGTTTGGAGGTCCATTATGCTGTCTACTGCAGACACAAAGAGATTCTTTTTATCACAGTGTCATTTTAATAGTAAACAATTCGTTAATAGTAATCCCTTATGGCAGAAAGTGAAGAAGAACTAAAGAGCCTCTTGATGAAAGTGAAAGAGGAGAGTGAAAAAGTCGGCTTAAAGCTCAACATTCAGAAAACTAAGATCATCACATCTGGTCCCATCACTTCATGGCAAATAGATGGGGAAACAGTGGAAACAGTGATAGACTTTATTTTGGGGGGCTCCAAAATCACTGCAGATGGTGACTGCAGCCATGAAATTAAAAGATGCTCACTCCTTGGAAGAAAAGCTATGACCAACCTAAAGAGCATATTAAAAGCAGAGACACTACTTTGCCAACAAAAGTCCATCTAGTCAAGGCTATGGTTTTTCCAGTGGTCATATATGGATGAGAGAGTTGGACTATAAAGAAAGCTGAGCAGCAAAGAATTGATGCTTTTGAACTGTGGTGTTGGAGAAAACTCTTGAGAGTCCCTTGGACAGCAAGCAGATTCAACCAGTCCATCCTAAAGGAGATCAGTCCAAGGACTGATGCTGAAGCTGAAACTCAAATCCTTTGTCCACCTGATGCGAAGAGCTGACTCATTTGAAAAGACCCTGATGCTGGGAAAGATGGAAGGTGGGACAAGAAGGGGACGACAGAGGATGAGATGGTTGGGTGGCATCACCGACTCAATGGACATGAGTTTGAGTAAACTCCAGGAATTGGTGGTGGACAGGGAGGCCTGGCATGCTGCAGTCCATGGGGTCGCAAAGAGTCAGACACGACTGAGCGACTGAACTGAACTGAAGTGAAACAATTAAGAACACAGAGGTCCATTCATACAGCAGACTCTCATGCTTTCCTGTAATGCAATACTACATGACCATTAAACATGATATTATCTCTTCTGATTGAGGGAAATATTTCACATTTTGATGTTAGAAGGAAAATTTTGTAGTAAGACTGTTCCCAGTCACACACAGAATCAGATAGACAGATCTAAAGAGAGATAAAGAAATAAAGGAAAAAATGAATATATGAAAAGATGTGATGGCTTTAGCTTGAATGTACGAAGTAAAGTGAAAGGGAAAGTCTCTCAGTTATGTCTGACTCTTTGCAACCCCATGGACTATACAGTTCATGGAATTCTCCAGGCCAGAATACTGGAGGGGGTAGCCTTTTCCTTCTCCAGGGGATCTTCCCAACCCAGGGATCGAATCCAGGTCTCCCGCATTGCAGGCGGGTTCTTTACCAGCTGAGCCACCAGGGAAGGCCAAGAATACTGGAGTGGGTAGCCTATCCCTTCTCCAGGGGATCTTCCTGACCCAGGAATCCAACCAGAGTCTCCTGCATTGCAGGTGGATTCTTTACCAGTGAGCTAGCTACCAGGGAAGTCTAACATAATAACACTTAACTTTTGGCAACGAAGTCATAACCAGGATAAATATTCTCATCTTCCTAGAGCACAATTACACATAGGTCTAACTCACTTTTCTGCATAATATGCAAGACTCAATAAATACTCTTTACTCAGATGTAGGATCTTTAACAGACCAGTAATATGATTTCTGTAGTAAAAAACCTAAAACTAGTAAAATATTAGGCCCCAAAAAGGCCTAGATATATTAGAAAACAAATTTATCCTGGCAGAAAAGCCTTGAGTAAACCTAACCTACGTAAAACATCTAACATGTGAAATATTTTAGAATGAATTTGAAATATATCCAGAATTGTTTAGAACAAACCCAATCTTCTAATGGCCATCAGACATCTCAAATTAGGCTTCAACATTATGGCAAGTGGCCAATGGGTCTTAATGAATTAGAACAGTATACTGTCATCTGGAAAACTGGTTTAACATTAAATATCAAATAGGTTTCTCTGCAGATTAAATGAAATACAACATAAAAAGCACCTAATATGGAGAGTAGCACATAATAGGTGTTTTTTAAATGCCAGTTCTCTTTTTTATCCATCATTGGATATCTACAGAGAACTTTATTCACTGAGTTATTATCCATCAGGAAAAGAAGGCCTCTGAACTACAGACATATAAATACTGAATATCTAGAATAAAGATTTCAAACAGGATTAGAGGACACAAAACATTTGTACCAAAGGGTTATTAGAAGTCAGTTGCTTAGCTAGTAAATTATATTGCTATTGTTGCAAGCCAAATGCTTGCTATTCCTAGCCTGGCACTGGCACTATAAGCAGTCTGCAAACTGATATGGTTGAGGGGGGTGGGGCAACATTCTCATTGGTCTATGAGCAAAACAGTCTTACCTCTTCTTCATGAATATGAATTATCTCCCACAAGAGGGTTTTGATATAGCAGGAGAATATCAATTTTAGGTGGAGACCTTAGCATATAAAAAGGACTTGGGGATATTAATGAATCAAGAGGCTCTGTTCAATTAGATATTTTAGTAATGCCAGGGGATAGCATTACTGCTTTCAAGATGTGGTGGAGTCGTCACATGTGATAAATAGAAAAGGGCCTCCCACAAGTCCTTAATAATGACATTAGCCAACCTGAATTGATTATTTTCCATGGGCCAGACTCCTTGCTCAGCACTTGAACCCCGTGAGATATAGACTATTATTAACTGAACTTTACAAATGAGGAAACTGAGAACGATAGTGGTTATGGGACTTGCTGAAATTCACAGAGCTATTAACTGTCACAGGCAGGATTCAAATCTAGAAACCTAGACTCCAGAGCTTTATGGTGAACCATGATTCCTTTCTGCTCCCTTGCTGTTCACATTTCTGGGGCAACACCCGAAAGAGCTCTTCTAACAAAGCTCAGTAAAACATTCAGTGATGAGGTCAACCTACTGGACTTGGGAACTACTTTTTATAATCCCAAAGACTGATAACATCAGGGAAACTGAGGCAATTTAGTAAAATTGGTATTGAGAGTAGTCATATCTCACTCTGACTCTCTTACATACTCATCTAATTCTGTCAGTATCTTTTATACCACCTAAAATTATTGGTACTACTCATGACAAACTTCTAAGCAGGAAACAGATATAATCTAATTTTAGAGTAAAAATTGAAATAGGGCTTTTCCCCAGTTACCCTTTGAACCACCCAGATGCTCATACTGAGCATTTTGAGAAGCATGCAGTGGCAAGTCATGACCTTCTGGGAAAACATCAGAATTGGACCTAACTCAGTGATAAGGTACCTTTAACCCTGCTAGACCCATGGTTCCCTGAATCTTCTCTTTACTGCTTCTAACCCAGTTATGGTTTCTTCTCTTGCTCGATCGTGATCCTCAGAATCTCAATTGCCACAATAAGGTTGAAGGCAGAGGGAAGTCCTTAATTTTGCCCTCTTACCATCTCTGCTACACAGTTGGTCACAAACTCCAAGCTGGTTCCCCACAGCATTCCTGGTCCCAAGTTCTCTTACTTACTTGTCCTGGCAAAGACATCCTACTCCTGACATCAAAGCCACATCCCATCTAGTAAAGCCAAGCGTAGTCTACATGGAGTCTGGTTCCCTATAAATGTGGGTGAGCTTATTTCAAACTTTACCTCTGAAGGGCACCGAACACTGAACAGGATTGGTGAACATATCGGGATGCTGGGCGGACATGCCTCTAGAGAAAGCGTGGGAGCCCCACACCAACCCCACCCTCCCACACCTTCTCCATTAGGCAGTCCTTGAGTTGTATCTTTTATAATAAGCCAGTAAACTTCAATGAGGACCATCAACGGTTTTTAAATATTCACCCTTTCAAGGCGTAACAATAAACTCTATTTGTCTGAAGTCTAGGGTTGATGCTGTACTGGCCCCTTTAACATGCTGTTGTTTAGTTGCTAAGTTGTGTCCAACTCTCTTGCTTCCCGATGGACTGTAACTCACCAAGCTTCTCTGTCCATGGAATTTCCCAGGCAAGAGTCCTGGAATCGGTTGCCATTTTTTTGTCTGGGGGATCCTTCCTGATCCAGGGATCAAGCCCACATCACAGGTATTGCAGGAGGATTCTTTACCCCTGAGCCACCTGGGAAGCCCTTAAACATAGAAGATGGTAAAGACATAACAAAAATAAAAAGAGAGCAAAGAAATACCCATTACGGTTCATATAAATGGATTTCTGTGTGGTCCAATTTTGGCTGTATGACAAGAACATGAGATCATTGAAAGAGGACATCTTTAACCACACAGAATTAGTATATTTATGACTCTATCCTTTGTATTTCAACAAACTCATCTACAAAGCAATAATTCACTTACTAAATAAACATATATTTAGTATTTATTATGTTCTGTGTTATGGGCTAGGAACTTCAGGCATAGTGGTATATATAAGAAAAATTTGCTGCAAGGTCAAGTCATGGGTGCTCATTACTTAACTCCAGCAAATGTAGTCATTGTTTGAGATACCAGAGCATGTGGAAAAAATTTGTAAAGAAAAAAAGCAGAAGGCATACTAACCGGAAAAAATTTAAAAGATTTTTTTTTTGAGGTTGGCACAAAATGTTATTTAAGTAATTTAAACCTAGGAAAATATAATCTCCATCTCTTTTCATGCTTACTGTATTCATGACATGAATTTAAATACATTAATTCCATTTTTTATCTCTTTACATGTAAAAATTTTGGTAAAGCAACTGACATAACAATAAATGATGCAAAAGTAATTATGCTTATCTTCATCTGATTTATATAAATAATTATATTCAAAGTAATAAAAATGTTTAAATATATTCCTTTTAAAGTAATACCAAATCATCTGAGTTTGAGCATGCTCCAGGAATTGGTGATGGACAGAGAAGCCTGGCGTGCTGCAGTCTATTGGGTCGCAAAGAGTCAGACATGACCGAGAAACTGAATCATAACTAAAAATCATCCAAAAATAACATTAACACTTAATAAGGATGAGCTTCTTCTTCAAATTATGATAATTACAATAAGAAGAAAAATCTCAAATTTTCCAAAAAATGTTAAGTGCCATGAAATTAAAAGACACTTACTCCTTGGAAGAAAAGTTATGACCAACCTAGACAGCATGTTAAAAAGCAGAGACATTACTTTGCCGACAAAGGTCTGCCTAGTCAAGGCTATGGTTTTTCCAGTGGTCATGTATGGAGGTGAGAGTTGGACAGTGAATAAAGCTGAGCACCAAAGAATTGATGCTTTTGAACTGTGGTGTTGGAGAAGACTCTTGAGAGTCCCTTGGACTGCAAGGAGATCCAACCAGTCCATCCTAAAGGAGATCAGTCCTGGGTGTTCATTGGAAGGACTGATGTTGAAGCAGAAACTCCAATACTTTGGCCACCTCATGTGAAGAGCTAACTCATTTGAAAAGACCCTGATGCTGGGAAAGATAGAAGGCGGGAAGAGAAGGGGACGATAGAGGATGAGACGGTTGGATGGCATCACTGACTCAATGGACATGAGTTTGGGTGAACTCTGGGAGTTGCTGTTGGACAGGGAGCCTTGGCATGCTGCAGTTCATGGGGTCGCAAAGAGTTGGACATGACTGAGCGACTGAACCGAACTGAAACCATTTTAAATTAAGTTACTTGAAATTTGTAGCATTTAAATTTTATTTATATTTGTGCTTTCTCTGAAAAGTCTCAACACCAATAAGACTGAATTGATAAAAAAAAGGAATATGGTAAAATAAGTGTAAAGTAATATATTTTGAAATGATTAACAAAGGAAATTATTCCTATTAACTTCTGACATGACATATTTTAAAAACATAAAAGACAACTGTGAAATTCTAAAAGAAAATTTTTTTAATGTTTTGTGACTCTACATGAAGTATTTTGGCCACAATGAATTAGAAAAAAGGCTGAAGTAATAGTTGAAGCTAGTCTCTGGTGACTAATTTTTCCAGAAAATTTGTAAAGTAATATTCCTGAATTCAGCCTCCCTGTTCTTTCTCCATCATTTTCTTCTTCTATGAATGCTTGTTCTTTATCCCACACCTACCCTTCTTGATCTATTAAAGAAGCAAATGCTTTCACTGACCTATACACAGGACAATACAGAACAGATTTTGCATGGGCTGCCCTGATAGCTCAGTTGGTAAAGAATCTGCCCCAATGCAGGAGACCCCAGTTCAGTTCCTGGGTTGGAAAGATCCACTGGAGTAGGGATAGGCTACCCACTCCAGTATTCTTGGGCTTCCTTATGGCTCAGCTGGTAAAGAATCCACCTCCAATGTAGATTCTCTGTATGTGTGATGTACTTCTGTATATAGATATAAATCATTTTTATGCTTAAATTTTTCCATTTTAACTCTACTGTAATAAACATGTATTATTTTAGTAATAATTTGAAATCAGCTAAGTTTGCTTTAATTAACAATCTAGCATTAGACAAACCATATTATTTTAAAACAAAGTGAAAGTCACTCAGCTGTATGTGATTCTTTGCGACCGCATGGACTATACAGTCCATGGCATTCTCCAGGCCAGAATATTGGAGTATTTCCCTTCTCCAGGGGATCTTCCCAACTCAGGGATCGAGCCCAGGTCTCCTGCATTGCATGCAGAATGTGTTTTATACTGGTCCTGATGTATGGACAGAAAGCAGATCCATGGTTACCAGGGGACGGTAGAGGAGGAGTATGGGAGGGAGGGATGACAGAAAGAGAACTTCTGGGCTCATGGACGTGTGTCCTGTCCTGACTGTATCTGCACTGTCTTGACTGTGGTAATGACTTCACAGGTGTATGTATGTGCTTAGTCGCTCAGATGTGTCCGACTCTTTGCAACCCCATGGACTATAGCCCTCCAGGCTCCTCTGTGAGTTTGAGTGAACTCCAGGAGTTGGTGATGGACAGGGAAGCCTGCCGTGCTGCAATTCATGGGGTTGCAAAGAGTCGGATATGACTGAGCAACAGAACTAAACTGAACTCCTTGGAAAGACATTTACGACCAACCTAGACAGCGTGTTAAAAAGCAGGCAAGAATTGAAGAGAGTCATGATGAGATCTGTCTTCCAGAGACAGCTTATTTGTGAGTAATTATTACCAATAGATGAAATGTACCCCTGTGGAGACAAAGATGAATACTGGAGTGGGTAGCCTATCCCTTCTCCAGGGGATCTTCCCAACCCAGGGATTGAATCCAGGTCTCCCGCATTGCGGGTGGATTCTTTACTGTCTGAGCCATCAGAGAAGCCCAGTGTATGTATACCTGTGTCAATTGTATCAAACTGTGATACAATTAATTAAAATATGTATATATGATTTGAACATAATTTAAATATGTGTGTATATATATATACATACCTTAAATATGATACGATTTAAAATGTATGTATTTATGGTTTGTCAACTTTGCTTTGCCCTAATACAGTTGTTTAAAAAATAAATGATCTTATGCCCACAAACCTAATACTTACAGTATCTCAGCAAATGGCATTGTCACCCATCTGATTCCTTAAAAGCTAAGCTGGAGTCAAGGATATGTAACTCCATCATCTCCCATATCAAAGAAATTACCAAGTTCAGGCAACTCATATATTGTTTCTAAATTCATTTAATGTCTCTCCATCTCCACTGCCTCTCTTCTAGTCAAATTTATCTTCATCTTTCACCTGGATTGCTACAATAACTGGCCTCCAAGAATTTATTCTAGTTCCTATCCAACCTGTACTCTATGGTATGGAAAATTAACATTTTCAAAATGTAAATGTGATCTTATTGCATCCCTAATCTTTCTTCTCCCCCTACTTAGCCCAATTTATAATCTATTTTTCCTGTGGTCTTAGAATGATGACCAAAATTCTTAACACAGCCCACAGAGCACTATGATATGGTCTGAGTCTTATCAACCTCCCCAGTTTTTTTTGCCTACCCCTTATCCAGTCACTATGGCTTTCTTTCCAGGCTTTCTCCCTCCACGGGGATTTTACATATTCTTTGTCCCTCAATATAGGATTCTCTTCTTCCTCTCCACTTTAACCTGTTTAACCTCTACTCAATCCTCTAATCTCAAGGGAAAGATCATTTCCTTTACTTTTCCAAATTAGGTTAAGTTTGTATCATATACTTTTCCAAAACTGACTTATTTTCTTTGAACTTATCACTTTTGAAATTATGCTTTATTAATTTTATTAGTTGCATCATATCAACGTCTCCTCTAACGTGTAAGTTCCAGGAACAACATTTTAGTTCATCTTTGTCTCCATAGGGGTATATTTCATCTATCGGTAATAACTGCTCACAAATAAGCTGTCTCTGGAAGACAGATCTCATCATGACTCTCTTCAAATAGTGATTTTTGCATTGTCTAACATGTCCTGAAGGTTAACTGATTATTTTGAATGTACAAGTATGTTTGTAAGCTTTTTTTATATAAAATTTGGATCACAAATTCACAGAAGGCTTTCATTGAAGTAGATTTCACTATGAAAGCACTTGAACACTTGGCTCCAGTTTGTTATTTTCCTGTTTTATTTTTTTTTAAGACAGCCTGTTGTCCTTTGATCTTGCTCCGACACCTGCACCAACCTACTTCTTTCATCTTAAGAGGTCCCTGTAGGATCCAAGGTCATGTGGATAAAATTAAAATAGAGGTCATGTGATTGAAACTATTCTTCACAACTTCTCCCAAAACACACAGGCTCGTATTCAGACAAACACTTGGATCTGATTTTCAAAGGGCCGAATTTGTCTTGTAAATTTTATATTTCCATTTCATGGACTTCCTCACAAAGACAGAAAAACACAAGTTGCCTACATTTTTGTGTTACAAAATTAATCTTTTGTGACACTGCATGACCATTTCCCTTTCACTGACATTCTAATATTTCCCTATTTCTTCACTATATTAAAAAAAAACTATTTAAAAATTTTTTCCCAGTTGGCTTTTCTGAAAGGCTGTTGCATCCATATTATGAAATGATCAGATGAATATTACCATGGTTTAGTGTTCCCTCTGCAAAATGTAAACAAGCGGGGGTGGGAAATAGGAGATTCTTTGAGGAACCAGCTAAGGATCACGGAATTATTTTACATCTGTTTCTTAGTAATACGCTTTCAGTTTCCAGTAAAGGGAAAAATGTGGTCTTAGAAGTCAACAAATTCCTTGCAAAACAGGGAGAATTAGAATTTCTAACAGCCTTTAAAAAGAATATTAATTTATATAATTTATAAAACAACAGATATTAATAAAAATATAGTAATATTTATTGCAAAATATGAATTTTAATCCTTAATTCTATTAAAGAATCAATGAAAGTTTTTTTAAAATATTATATGACTTAAATTTATGATAAATTTCCCCAATTATGTATCTCTAGTTCCATGATAAGAGACTTATTAATTTTACATATGTCTGGTGACTATATACCCTGAATCAACATTTCATGTTAACACACCTCAGCAGTAATGCACAGTAACAGTCACTTAAAACAGGAAACGAAATAGTAAAAGTTAATTTTGGGTCCTTCTCACTCTGCCTTCCTAGCTCCCCAGTCAAGTTAACATTTTTTAGAGCAGTTTCCAAAAGGACTCTGAATTAAACAATCCCCAGATATCTACCTTTGGCTTATTCTTTATCAGGCCATTATCTCTGATATAGCCCAGCCAAACTAGAAATTCAAGGCTAATTTGGAATACTCTTGTTTTCTTAGAGCTTGAAGAAAAGATAAAGGTCAGAAGCAGGCTTAAGGGGATGGACAGAAGTCACGACTTAGAAATCAACAAAGGAAGCTCCCTTGCAGTAGAACTATTTAAAACACACGCCAATAAAATGTTCAAAGGATTCCTACAGAGCTTCAAAGATAAACACGTGCAATTGTTTTTCTTGAAAAGCTCCTCTTACCTGAAGGTTTAAACTCAAATATATAACATGGTTTAATGGAAAAATACAAATGACAGCCTCTTGGTATTTTACGCATTTACTAGGAGTTAAAAATGTTACTGTAGGTCACCATGAATTCCAGTTCTACTTGCTCTTAGTTGTGAGACTTGCGGAAGTCATTTACTGTCAGCTTGCCCCAGTTGCAATAATTACAATTCTCAGTCCATGAAGTGCTAAGGGAATAATACAAGCAAAATTCTTAAAACCATGTTAGTCACACAGAAACGCTCACTAAATGCCAGCTATTATTAACAACTTTATTTTTATCATCAGCATTATTCCAATAAGGCTGGGGTATCGAAGGGGCTGGGCATGAAAAATTCTAATCTATAAGAAACCAACAGCAATTAATCTGTGGAAGGTGCTGAGCTTCACTTTAAAACACACTGAAAAAGCTCTCTTGGTCCTCACATGATGAGAGAATTGAAACTTTAAATACAGGGCTATTTTTCCATATGTTTACTGGTGGCTTAGAGCTCAGAAGTTTGGGAAAAAAATAAACAGAAATATGAGAAAAAAATGTGAGATGTTTTTAAAAATCCAGAAGAAAAAAAAACGAAGCATAAAAATTGGAAGTGGGAGATTATTAAGAAATAATGAAGTTCCCAGAATTGAGAAACACTATATATCTTCAGATTACAAGAGAAGAAACTAAATGCTTCCAGATATTTTTTAAAAAGTTCTTGCCACCTTACCAGGAACTAAAGAACAAAAATCAGCCTGTTATTGGTTTCTTCACTGATTTTATTAGAAACTAGAAAACAATGGAGTAATTCTTTCAAAATTCCCCAAATCCAAAACTCAGTAAAAATTGATTGTGGAATGTTTTATGCACAGAAACCCTGAATGAATGTTTGCTTATTTTTAAGTTTTTGTCCCATATTCTCTGGTCTTATTAGGTAAGTCTATAGTGCTATAACAAAATAATCCCCAAGAAAAGCTTCAACAGAAGACAGAAGACCTTGTGTACTGTTTCAGAGGACAGCTCAGAGGATTGCAATACCAGACCAGTAGGACAACTGCCATTTTCTATGTACAACTTGCATCTCTACATCCCTGGTAGTTTCTCCAGATCTTCCAGAACATTCACATCACAGCAGGAAAGAGTAAAAAGTAAGTTTAGTGTCTGTCTACTCCTTTAAGGGTATGACCTGGAATTGACATGTATTCTTTTGTCTCACGCTATTTAAATATAAATTAGTCACATGGCCAAACATGGATGCAAGCGGATCTTGTTGGCCTTCACTGAGTGACCAGGCACCCAGGTAAAATTTGGAAACATAATCATAAAAAAAAAGGACAGGTAAATTAATCCTTGTAGAAAAGTAGTCATCTGTCTCACTAGTCTGTAAATATACCAAAAGTCTTGTCATACTCTCTAGCCTTACACAGCATCATTTTAGGACACTTTCTCTTCTTCTTATGGAACTAATAGTGACTACACTTACATATCAAGCATATTATTGACTATTATGCTTTATTTATTGCAACTCAATCCAAATAAAAGTTTATTGTACAATAGATAAATAGAAAGCACTATACAAACTTCCTTGTAATAAATCAGAACCATCCCCAGTACAAATGCAAGTTTGTGGAATACTATTAAAGCTACTTTAAACTATTATTCAAAAGTTCTTGAAATTTTTAATAATAATTTCAAGTTTAAGTGGTATTTTTTCCTTTACTAATTTCCTTTAATAATTACCATTACTATATATATAGAAGGATATTAGCTTTTTTTTCTTCTTAGATCAACTACATTTTAAAACTTTTTAAGGAATAAGAATAGAGTACAAATAAATTTAAAAGTTTCTGTTTTTTGAGGAAAATAGATCTTCTGTGTGCTTAGTCACTTAGTCGTGTCCAACTCTAAGCATGGCCTGTAGCCCACCAGGCTCCTCTGTCCATGGGATTCTCCAGGCAAGAATACTGGAGTGGGTTGCCATGCCCTCCTCGAAGCGAATCTTCCCAAGCCAAGGATGGAATACAGGTTTCCCACATTACAGGCACCAGGGAAGTCCTTCTAAACTACATGAGATAAAAATATCAAGAAATGAAAGGATACAAACGTATATTAAAGATATACTCATTTAGTAAGGAGAAGTGAGAAAAAATTTAAAGGAGCTGCTACAATTAATTACTAAAAGATTACATTACAAAATATATGCTGATGTTGATTTGAAAGTTGAGATTTATCTCCTAACACAGAATGACAGAAATAGCTAATCTCTTCAATTTTATATTTTGCCTTTGAAAAAAATTTTTCAGATCAGCAACTGGATTCAGTAAACAAAGAATATATTCAACTACTTCCTGAAGACAGAAGATTTATAAACTATTATGAGAATATTTTATGCCTTATTAGTCTTAATTTTGAAATTACTTCTCTAAATCTAAAAAATCCTTTGCAGACTCTTATGCACTTAAATCTCATTCATTCATTCACTTAAACACTTAATCCAGGGCTACTGTATGCCAGGCATTGTTCTACACAATGGGACACAAAAATGAGCAACAAAAAAGACACCAGTAAATCCTGGTTCCAAAGAGTTCCTGGCCAAAGGGAAGACAAATAATAAAGATTATTTTTAAAAAAGTAAATTATATGGTATTTCAGAAGCTGATATGTGCTATACAGGAAAGTAGAAGGTGACAGAGAAGATCCAGAGTGCAGGGACTGGGGGCAATAAGCAAATTAAATAGGACCCCAGATGGGCCTCAGGGGAAGTTCTGTGAAGCATCCAGGTATCTGGAGGAAGAGACTCCAAGAACAGGAAGAGCCGCACAGAGGCCTTAACTTGGGAGACTTCCTGGTCTGTTCCAGGAAGCAAAGAAAGCCGAGAATGAAATAAAGTGAGCAGCATGGAGAGACCTGCAGGATGAGGAGTGCTGCAGGGAGAAAACCCTGGGCTGAAAACAAGGAGCCTGAGTGGCTGCGGCAGTGGATGAATTCTAAGAGGAAAGCAAAGGCCTGGTCACAGAGGCCTGCGGGTCGCAGGAAAGGCTGGGGATTGTTTTCTATGTAACGTGTGAACAGGAGAAAGCCCTGATCTGCTTTTACTTTACAAGCTGGTTCTGACTGCTCAGTGGAGAACAGAGTGTCGGGGTGGCAGTGTAGGAGGCTGCTGAGGGAACCAGGGCTGCCCAAAGTTGCTGGTACAGAGCTGCTGTAGAGAAGTGTCTGGGGTTCTATTTTTTAAGACAATGGGGAAGACTTAATGGCGGACTGCATCTCAGATACAAAGAGAAGAATCAAGGATGGCTCCCAGGTTTTCACCTAAGCAACTAAGTAAACTAAGGTAATAGTGATTGACCAGTTGCTATTTGCTTTGCAAAAGAATTTACCACATCATTTTTTTTTTCCATTATATGCTTCACATTTCTGTTTAAAACATGGTTGAAGTAAAGGCTAACCTTTGCCCATCAGAAATAAAACTCCACCTTGAATCAAGAATCTGTTGGTATTTCATATTTCTTTTCTTACTGCGTTATATATGTACTAATTAAAAATTTAATGGATTATCTATAAATCTTCCAATGAAGAGAGCAGAAAAATCTGGAGACTAGTTTTCCAGTCATCTAACATCACTGTACTTTCTGCTTAATGAGAGTGAAAATGAGGTAACCAACACTACACACCTGCTATTAAGCTGAAGAAAAGGCCATTTTATAGGCATTAAACTCCTGTGGTCTGCCAAATGTTCCTACTCACTCACCTATTGGGAGGGTAATTACCATTCTAAGATTGCTAAAGCAATAGAATATGCCTTTATCTATTTTCCTTCAGGCTGAGAATTTTAAAATGTTTTTAGAGGTTCACTTTCCAGGCACCTTATTTGATTTATGAGAATAAAGGTGACATTACTGCATCACCTCAATCAAATCTGATAATACATTTTTTAACCTAATAAAAATTCCCCCCATAATAATAATAACAGGTTTATTTTGCTGTGAGGCATTTTTAATTGCACAATGTATGGCTGTAATTGAAATGTACCCACTTTTAGTTGACATTTTAATTATCCCATTAGCCAGAAAACAGACACTGTGAAAGCTTGAAAAATACTCTTTGGTAGTTTAGAACCAATTTTTTTTCAGCCATTCTTACAAGCATTCGATTAGTCTTCTCCTGAAATCCTTTACACATGGGAGCATTTTCCTCAAATTCAACTTTTCCTTGAATATATATAATATTTTCCACTAAACTATTAATTTCCTTCTTGAATGTCTCAAGGAAAATCAAATCTTATTACATCTAATGCTCACCTTTTATCTGATCATTATTTTGTTTTCTTTTCCCTCGTTTTTGCACAAAATTCTCTACTTTGCATGGTTCAGAGAGCCCCAAACTTTTTAAAGCTCTTGGCTTTTCTGATCTTGACTCTGTGGCCATGAAAAACGCATGAGAAATTTTATTATTATTTTGCAAAGAGGCCCAAAAGTAACAGAAAAGGGCAACTAAGCCTGGGACCTAAATAAACTTAGGGTTTTTACCTGGGAGAGAATGGTAGTCCAGTAATATAATTCTCAGAGGGTGAGCTTTAAATAAAGTTTAAAATGTTTCATACACCGCAAGAGTTAATCAGACATGGAAAGGCAAAATGACCAAGGTAGAAATCTTACTCATGGAGAACTGTGTGTTTTGGGGGTTGATGGGGTGTAATTCCCCAAAGGAATGATACACAGCCCCTCTGTGTTACTTCAGGTCTAAGAGCAAGGAATGTTCTGGGGCATCAAGAATAGGGGAAAGAGCACGGTGGCTATCTCACAAAATTTTGCATTATAACTTACTTTAAACTTTTACTGATGGAAAGAAATGGACATAAGCAAGTTTACAAGTGGTTTTAGTCCCTCTCAACTGACTAAGTGTGTCAGGGCTGAAAGGAAATCCGTTAGTTCAGTAAGGTGACGCCAGAGAAGGCTGGGATCTTACTCTCCTCATGGTTTCCTGTTATTTTTGTCTTGTTCTCTTAAACTCTCAATTTAAAGATTCAATCCTTAACTTTTTTCTTCTTTTCTCAACATTGTCCATCTCATAAAACATAGTCCCAAAGATCTTCAATTGTAAGACACGTCAGATAAAAGATAACATATAACCTCAATATTAAAATGTACCCCAAATTCAAAATTATGAAAATCGTGAATTATACCACTTATAATAAGGAAACAATGTTTGCTTAGTCTCTCAGTTGTGTCCCACTCTTGGCAACCTCCTGGACACTAACCCGCCAAGTACCTCTGTCCATGGGACTTTCCAGGCAAGAATACTGGAGTGGGTTGCCATTTCCTTCTCCAAGGAAACACAGTACTGACTGTGTATTAATAATCCCCAAATCTATGATTTTATTCCCATCAAACTGCTTACTTGTCATTTACATGTGTATATCCTGCCTCCAAAATCTGTTTCCTCTCTACTTTTCACTACTGACTAAAATAAGAGTAAGGGAAGAGTGCTGTCATTGACTTGATATTGGTATCAAGTCAAAGATATCCTCTAACCTCCACTTCCTACGCTGCATGTCCAGGCCGTCATCAGCACCTCGCTGTGCGCCTCTTAGGTGTTTTTCTCTAGGTTCTAGCCTTATCACCAAACGCCTAGAGTACTCAAACCACACCTCAGATGATGACTTTCTTTTAGGTAGAAGCAGGGACAATATCATGCTGGTAAGAGCTCTAACGTCAAATCTGATTTCACCACGTGGGTCCACCACTTAACACATGTGTGACTCTGGACAAATTGTTTTCTTCTTATGGCTCTTTTCCTCATCTTTAGACCAAGTGTAAGAATAGTACTTCCATCATGGAATTGTTATGAATGTTATAGGAATACACGGAAAGCATTAGAACAACATCTGGAATTCTAGCAAGCACGCATAAGATATTAGCTACTATAAGACACCACATTTCAATTCCTTGGACGCAAATGTGTTAGTGTCAGCCTCACTAAAATACCAGTTAATTCAGCCATTAAATATAAATGTGTTTAGCCAATGAATGCATATTGTATACTGCACATTGTTCAAAGTACTGAATATTAAGAATGCAGGGATAAATAGGACAAATTCACCACTGACAGGCAGGTGGGAAAGAGGACATAAAGAAGACAAATAAAAAATTTATGAATACTTAATATTGTGCTAATGATTATTATTAAGGTAAAACTAGATGATATGATAGACATGGAGGTTGTAACTATTTTAGAAGGAAACAAAGGATGTGACGCCTGTTTAATAATATCAAATAAACTATCACACAGTAGGTAAGCGGCGGAGACAAGCTATCACTCAGCACAATGCCTTTGAGATTCATCCAAGTTGTTAGAATTTCTTATTTTAACTGTAAAATATTTTTAAAGAACTCAAGAAAAGACGTAATATTTACACAGGTACTTAATAACCATTTCTGTTCTTCCTTCATTCTGTACGATTCAACTTTGCTTCTGGCATCATGTTCCTGCTGTCTAAAGAATTTGTTTTAGCAATTATTTTTTAAGCATTTTACTAATAACAACTTCTCTTAGTTTTCCTTCATCTGAAAATGTTTTTATTTCCCTTTCATTCCTGAGGGATATTTTTATTGAATATAGACCCTGGAGTTAACAGTTCTCTTCCTGAGGCACTTTAAAATTTTTGTTTTACTTCCTTTTGGGCTTCGCAGTTTCTGAAGAGAAACACAAAATCACTTGGGTCATGGTTCCCTAAAAGTAATGAGTCATTTTTTCAGGTTACCATCAATATTTTTTCTTTGAACTTAGTTTTCAGCAGTCTGATTACAATGTGTCCACTCTTAGATCTCCTTAGGTTTATCATTGTTTAGAGATTATTCAACTTCTGAAACCTGCAGATTCATGTCTTGAGTCAATTTTTTTCAGCCATCATTTCTTCAAATACTTTAACACTGGACTTTTTCTGTTCTTTGACTCTGTTGACATGATCTTCTGTTCAACATCAGCTCCATTTCAAACCTTTGCAGAGTTACTCGCATCTGCCGCAGATATGAGCCACTTAGTGGGCAGTTTGGTACCTGAGTGGTCACTGATGGTCTGTTAGTTCTTGGTATCTTTCAGTATCTGTTTAGGATCAGATACACAAACTTAGAGCTCAGGAGTGAGCCCAAGAGCTTATAAATGATTCTAAGGTCTCCCTTTTCTCAGCTCTCTTCTCCTCTGGTTCTTGAGCAGAAAGCTGGGGTTTTAATTACTCCACTCTTCTGCATACTTTGCATGTGAGGTTAAGGAACAGTACGGCAGGGAGGAGAAAAGTACCTTCTTCCATCCATACCTCCTCTAATTAAAGAAGAGGTTCCTCTGGGTTCCTGCTGCCACCACTGATACTATTGTTTCCATAGCTACTATGGGTTTGTCTGGAAGCCAGAAAATAAGAGAATGAAGAAAAGAAAGAAAAAACTTTAAATGGGGGATATCCCACACTCTCTCTGAATATGTGGAGGCTCCAGTCCTACTCCACATGAGAGAACTAGAGAGTTTCTCCCAAAACGCTGCACCTTCATGCCCTCTTCTGGCATTTGGACTGCTTTGCATCCAGGCCAGGGTATGCGTGATGAAAATGGGAAACTCGCTCCCAATCTTGTATACGCTGAATTCCAGGCTTTCTCCCTAGTCGGCCAGCTGCTACTACTTATTTCTCAAAGACTCCAAAACGAGTCCTTCTCCATGAATTGTGCCCAGATTTTACAGCTATACTTGGGATATCTAGAGTAGAATACACATATTCCATCTTGTCCAAAATCAGAACTCCCCTCAATCCTTTTAACAGTCAAAATAATTCATCTGTTTGATGTTAACTTGGGTAAGTATTTAGCTTCTTAATATAGGAATATAAGATGTAGCCGCAGAAAAAGAATGAAGAGGGGTACAGTGGCATTAAGTGGATCCTAGCTCCAAGAGTCAAAGCTAGCCTGTGAACCACATGTTTCCTGTACCAGAACTAAGGCACATTCATCCTGTGTATTCAGCATCCGATGTAAAGGAAAAGATATGGGGCCCATTAAGCATTTTTTTTTCTCAGAGGGTTTATTCAAGAGATGGTAAGAAATGTCAAGGCAAAACGTACTGTCAGAATTTCTGGGGTTTTGTTCAGCCATCAAATAATTATATTACCATCTATGAAATATTTCTACTTCTCAGCCTTGGTGGGCAAGATTTGTCCTAAAAGACTTTGTCAAGTAACTTGTTGAAACATATATATGTAGTTTGCATGTTGTTCTCCTGATCTAGAAGTCTAGAGCTTATTTTTAAAGGATATGGGATTAATTTTGGAAGAGCTGCATTTATTGAATATGTTTTGGCTTCCAGAGATGATGTATATTTTGAATGACTGCCCACTAGATTTTAAAATAACCCTTCAAAACTTTTGCGAAACTATGGTTTTCTGAATTTTCAGAAGATTTTCATTGTTGAAAATATTGTATTGATCTATGTATGAAGACATCCTAACTGAAGCAATTTGATAAGAAATACTTGTATTACAATATTTGATATATACCTGAATGCCCTTGCTTTAGAAATGAAGACATTAAGACTCATAACAGTTAAGCTACTTGCCCAAGATGACACAGAATGCTAGTAAAAGAAGCAAGATTGCGCAGCTAATCAAGACTCAGAAAGCCTCTTGATCCGGCTCTTTTCTATTATTAATATAGTCTCTTATAGTTGCTTTAATGGCTCCTATACTTGCTGAGAGATTCTGATTACTCACCAATTTTTACCCTAAGAGGGTAAAACTATATCTATTTTACAATTTGGGGAAATGTCAGTACTTTAGAAAAGTGGGTTTTTATTGTCTCAAGAGAACTGCAGCCCCAAACAGCATGTCTTCACACTGTATTTGAAGACACAAATGTGTCGGAAAAATTAGGACTCCCAACAATTCTTCTAAAGCACCATGCTATTATCACTTTCTTATACCCCTCAACACTCCTGACATCCTTTCTAAGTCAATTCACTGGAAAACAGCATGCCTCTCAGATGAAACGAATCTCTGTTTTTGCTACCACTGTGCACTGAGCCCTCAACTGTATATGGAAAGAAACACATCACCATGCTGACTCTGAAATTTTTCTCTCCTGACTGGACTTCTCTCCTGACCTCCACAGTCATAGGATTACGGACAACTGATTTCTGGACCTCGATGTATAACAGACATCTTAATGCTAACATGCCCAAAATTCTGCTCTGGCTGTATCCTCAAAACTTTATACTACCCTTAGTTTCCCTTTAAATCCGGGTTATTAAATTGTTCTATCTTTTATATCTGTATTTGTTTCAGAACTTGAACAAACGTTTCCTATTCTCTGGCTTTCCAATATCTCTAAATATATTAGCATAGTTGTCCTATCGTATGACTTTATCATTTCAGTATCTGAAGTCTCAGCAGGTCTCTTTCTCATATCTGTGCTTCTGCTGAGTCGTGCCGCCTCCTGGCGTGCTAGAACATATTTGTATACCACTCATTACACTATTTCAAAGTTGCTCACCAAGGCATACCAGCTGGGTGTAATGGAGCGCTAGCTGATCTTGTCTCTTTAGTGGTTTCTAATCTTTAATCTTTACAAAATTAGAGCAAGTCCCATGCATATGTCTGTCCTCCTTTATTACAGTGTTTGCAAACAGACTGATCATTTATTCATCAACTATTTGGTAGAGTAACTGCATTTCTTATTGTTCCATTGGGGTTTTGCCACATAATATTTTAAGAATTGTCTATAAAAGCTTTCTCTGTAACAGATTTTTTCTAAAAAACACACAGATGAAAACAGCAAAGTATATTTACAGTATATTTACATTCCCATTTACTTTGAGTCAAAATAAAAGACATGGTTTTTGTCTACCTACATGGTTAGGTAGCTTTTTATGCTGAATATGCTTAAATACTTAGGCATGTTTCCAGAATTTACTTATTACAAAATACCTAGTGTCAAGACATGTGAGAAATGAATAAATAAAAATGCTAACAATGTTTCTGTTTAGGATACCTCAACATTGTAAATCTGCAGATTCTCAAAATTTGCACTTAAAAGTGTAACGGACTGCCGATAAATACCCCACGACATAATATCTCAGAGTTTGACAATATGACTCTAAAACTCATTTTAAAGAATGACTAACAAAAGAGAAGAAATGTTGAAACAGAATAAAAATAAGAGATCTTGTCCAACCAGATGATAATACACAGTCCTGACTCAGGAAAGACAATGGAAAAAACAAAAAGTCCAGAAACAAAGTATATGATGTTGATCATATCAATAGTGAAAATAATTATTTAGTTATTGGTATTTGGACAACATGCTTAATCACTTGGAAAAAATTACATGATCCAAATATTCACTATATAATAATATAAATTCCAGTGAGAATAATAATTGAAAGCAGTAAATATGGTATAAGGTAAAAATGGTGCCCTACAAACTTTTGAAATGTGGCAGCCTGGGAATAGAGATGACAAAAGTACGTGAAAAATACACAGGCGAATGGTCATTATAATTTTAGAGAATCTACAACAAAAGCAAAGATTACTAAGGAGGATAAATGACTTTGCTATCTAAAATTTTGACACTAGGTGATGAAAAATACAAAAAATTTAAAGCATTTATAAATTTTCAACATATTTATCAGACAAAATATTGTATATCACATTAAAAGCTTTTGCAAAACCTCAAGTAAATAACATATATTCCTTCCTAATAGTAAAGGAAGAAAAGATATAAATTTATGAAGAGATAATATAAATAATACTATGCAAAAAAATTTATTTACTCTCATAATAAAGAAAAAATGAAATGAAATGAAAGTTGCTCAGTCATGTCCGACTCTGTGACCCCGTGGACTGTAGCCCATCAGGCTCCTCTGTCCACGGAATTCTCCAAGCAAGAATACTAGAGTGTGTTGCCATTCCCATCCCCAGGGCATCGTCCTGACCCAGGAATTGAACCTGGATCTCCTGCATTGCAGGCAGATTCTTTACCATCTGTGCTACCAAAAACCCAGTCATTAATAAAGAAATGCTTATTAAGATACTATTTTCATCATAAAACTGGCAACTATATAATATTTATGTTCAATGCTAAAACTGGTGACTTTATAAGGAAAAATGGATAATTTTATAAATCCAGTTCAATTCAATCAGTCCAACTCTTTGTGACACCCTGGATACAACACACCAGGCTTCCCTGTCCTTCACCAACTCCCAGAGCTTGCTCTAACTCATGTCTATCAAGTCGGTGATGCCATCCAACCATCTCACCCTCTGTGGATCCCTCCTCTTGCCTTCAATCTTCTTTCCCAGCATCAGGGTCTTTTCCAGAGTCCATTCTTCACATCAGATGGCCAAAGTGTTGGAGTTTCAGCTTCAGCATCAGTCCTTCCAATAAATATTCAGCATTGATTTCCTTTAGGATGGACTGGTTTGCTCTGCTTGATGTCCAAGGGATTCTCAAAAGTCTTCTCCAACACCACAGTTCAAAACCATCAGTTCTTCTGTGCCCAGCTTTCTTTATACACCAACTCTCACATTCATACATGACTACTGGAAAAACCAAAGCTTTGACTAGATGGACCTTTGTTGGCAAGGTAATGTCTTTGCTTTTTAATATGCTGTCTAGGTTGCTCATAACTTTTCTTCCAAGGAGCAAGCGGCTTTTAATTTCATGGCTGCAGTCACCATCTGCAGTGACGTTGGAGCCCAAAAGATAAAGTCTCTCGGTGTTTCTACTGTTTCCCCATCTGTTTTCCATGAAGTGATAGGACCAGATGCCATGATTTTCGTTTTCTGAATGTTGAGTTTTAAGCCAACTTTTTCTCTCTCCTCTTTCACTTTCATCAATAGGCTCTTTAGTTCCTCTTCACTTTCGGCCATAAGGGTGGTGTCATCTGTTTATCTGAGGTTATTGATATTTCTCCGGGCAATCTTGATTCCAGCTTGTGCTTCATCCAGCCCAGCATTTCACATGATCTACTCTACATCTAAGTTAAATAAGCAAGGAGACAATATACATCCTTGACGTACTCCTTTCCCAATTTGGAAACAGTCTGTTGTTCCATGTTCAGTTCTAACTGTTGCTTCCTGACCTGCATACAGATTTCTCAGGAGGCAGGTCAGGTGGTCTGGTATTTCCATCTCTTTCAGAATTTTCCACAGTTTGTTTCGATCCACACAGTCAAAGGCTTTGGCATAGTCAATAAAGCAGAAATAGATGTTTTTCTGGAACTCCGTTGCATATTCACAAGCAGAGACATTACTTTGCCAACAAAGGTCCATCTAGTCAAGGTTATGGTTTTTCCAGTGGTCAGGTATGGATGTGAGAGTTGGACTGTGAAGAAAGCTGAGTGCTGAAGAATTGATGCTTTTGAACTGTGGTGTTGGAGAAGACTCTTGAGAGTCCCTTGGACTGCAAGGAGATCCAATCAGTCCATTCTAAAGGAGATAAGTCCTGGTTGTTCTTTGGTAGGACTGATGCTAAAGTTGAAGCTCCAATACTTTGGCCACCTCATGCGAAGAGCTGACTCATTGGAAAAGACTCTGATGCTGGGAGGGATTGGGGGCAGGAGGAGAAGGGGACGACAGAGGATGAGATGGCTGGATGGCATCACCGACTCAATGGACATGAGTTTGGGTGAACTCCGGGAGTTGGTGATGGACAGGGAGGCCTGGCGTGCTGCAATTCATGGGGTCTCAAAGAGTCAGACACGACTAAGCAACTGGACTGACTGACTGACTGAGTTGCTTTTTCAATGTTCCAGCAGATTTTGAAAATTAGCTCTTTTAAGGAAAAATGGACAATTTTATAAATTATTGTTAAATAATTGTGCTAAATTTCCTGAAAACTTTAACACTCTTATTTTATCTTTAACCAGTCAATTTTACATCTAGGGCTTTGTTCAAACAAAATAAAGAAAAATTTGACTTTATTTTACTTTATTGACTTTAAAGAAAAAGTTTATGAATACTATTGTCTATATATTTAACTATTTGTGACAGCAAATTAGTAAAAAACAAACAAACAAACAAACAAACAAAAAAAAAAACCCTAACTACACAGTAGATAATTTGCCAATTAAAATTTATTGGATTCAGGCAGGGATATATGTTGTATATTAATTTTTATCACTAAGAAGTATGTTTAACTAATATCAAGAAAGACATACATAGTTCCAGGACTATATTCATATTTGCTTTTACTCATGTAAAATTAGTTATAAGGATAGAGTAGAACCAGATAGTAGAGGAATCTAGTAAACCTGGTAGGAAACCTGGATGGGCCATTCACTGCCTATCTGCATGTTTTCCCTTCAGTTCAGTTCAGTCACTCAGTCGTGTCTGACTCTTTGCGACCCCATGAACCACAGCACGCCAGGCCTCCCTGTCCATCACCAACTCCCGGAGTCCACCCAAACCCATGTCCATTGAGTCGGTGATGCCATCCAGCCATCTCATCCTCTGTTGTCCCCTTCTCCTCCTGCCCTCAATTTTTCCCAGCATCAGGGTCTTTTCAAATAAGTTAGCTCTTCACATGAGGTGGCCAAAGTACTGGAGTTTCAGCTTCAGCATCAGTCCTTCCAGTGAACACCCAGGACTGATTTCCTTTAGGATGAATGTTTTCATGACCCTAAAATTCCACTCCTTTATAGTCTAATGCACATCTATTTGAGGAAACATGTATAGGGAAGTTCATAGCAGTGTTATTCCTAATAATTCAACTTATAATAGAATGGGTAAAAAAAAAACAAAGCATCTTCACATAACAAAAGTAAACAGAACACAGATACAGAATTAGTATGACTCTCAAAATACAAAGCAGAAGAAACATACAGTAAATATCTATTTATACAAAGCTTAAAAACCTAGCAAAACACAGAGCTTAAAAGTCTAGTAAAACAAAGCCATATTATTGAGGCAAACAAGCATATGTGGCAAAACTATGAAAAAAAATAGCAAAAGGAAACCACCACCACATAAGGATACTAGCCACCTCTATAGTAGAGGTCATTACAACCTCAAACCCCATGGTTTCTGGAGTGCTTACAGTATTTTCTTGACTTTGGTGGAGAGGAAGGGAATTGCATGGGAGATCACATTATAGTTAGGTATGAATTCACAATTCACACATTTATATTTTTACTTTTTTATGTGCTTTATTTCACAATAAAATAAGGATGTCTGAAAAGTGAAGTGAACATGTTAGCCTCTCAGTGTCCAACTCAGCTCCTCTGTCCATGGAATTTTCCAAGACAGAATACTGGAATGGGTTGCAATTCCCTTCTCCAGGGTATCTTCCTGACCCAGGGACCAAACCAGGGTCTCCCACACTGTGGGCAGATTCTTTACCATCTGAGCCACCAAGGAGGTGGTGATAAGGATGTCTAGAAGTTGGCATTTGCTTCTCTAAAACAGAAGTATTTAGGTCTTTGATCATCTGATCAATGGGCTGTAACGAATAAGAAGAAATTCCATTCTGAAGGCCTATTCATCTAATCCATTTGTCTTCTTTTGTAGGGAATATAATTGAGTTTTCCTAGTAGTAGGATGCATTTTGCTATAGTGTCCCAACTCCTTGGCATTACCATTGGGACTAACATGAAACATTCACAAAGCAGATGGCTAGCTTTCCAGGCCCAGATGTGGCCTGAACCTATGACCTTAATAGTACCCCCAGTAAATAGCTGATGTAACTAATTCAAGCTAGTCCTAAAAAAAATGGTGAGTGGATAAGAAAACATAAGGAAAATGTGAATAAAATAATTTTATTTTAAAATAATTAACTAAAATGTCTATTAGTTCTATACTGAAAAATAAAGAAATGGATTAAGAGTCAAGGCAGACAAATTTTACATGGAGTTAAGACTATAATATTGAGTTTTATCTTTCATTTGTGCTAAAGAAAAAAATAAAAATGAAGAAAAAAGTTAAGCCCCATAGTTATACGTGAAGTACGTTTTTACTATTTCTCTCTGTAAAATATAAGATGAATATAGGTAACAGCACTTAAAATTATTTAACATCCAGAGAAAAAGGAGAAGAAATAGGAGTATTAGTAACTACAAGATATTCCTTAGAAGAATAACTGTTGGGAAAAAAATCTATATTCTGTATTTGTATTTTTAAGCTAGTAGTTAAAATATTACAAAAGTAAAAAACACATGCAAAATAATATAAATAACTTTAAATATTTTATGTTAACTGTCATTTAAATTTTTTAAAAAATTCTGTGTTCAAGTGAAGAGAATAAGCACTATAAATGTCTGTCTCAGTAACTCGAGATTTTAAATGAGCTATCTCTGCAAAGTGCTTGTTTATATTAAATAGTAAATCAATTTTACCTTTTGGCTTTATTAAATAAAGTTATGACTAAGCATCTTGAAGACATTTTCTTAAATGGAAAATTTCAAAATTTAAAACAAATTACTGTTTCTAACACACATTACACTGATAATTTCAGAAGAGAATTTTTTGATCACTGGTTAAATTTCTTTCTTGTTTTTACATCTTATTTGCCTTGTTCCTTTTTTTGTTTTTTAAAATGTATTTATTTTATTTGGAGGATAATTACTTTACAATACTGTGATGGTTTTTGTCATACCTCAACATCAGTTGGCCATGGGCTATACTTTTATCACTTTGCATACTCTCCCAGTTCCAAAATGCTGTCTTTTTCTTTTTTTTTTTTTGCTATCAAAATAGAACATTTTTTCTCATTTGAAATTCTTTAAACATGTTTGTTGTCATTTTCAGCCCCTGTTTAGCTTTCAGCTCCCCCCTCCCACCACCTTTGATACAAAAATAGTGAAAGATAGAATGAACCCTGAGAATGAATCCCACTTCTGTAAGTTTAAATATTCAGGAATGGACAATGTTCCTTTTCAAGGCAATGACCCTTCTTGATTTATTAGCTTCTCCTTCTGGATTTATCCATGTGGGAAAACTGCCAAAGCTCATTTGTCTTTTCCTGCCTGTATCCTTATGTCATGACATTGAGGCACTTTGTTCTGCAAAAGTATTTTTAAAAGGTGACATGTCTTTCCCTGTGGAACATTTAAATAATAATAAAAACCACTTTTAATTAGGATCTGGAATAACTGCTAAGAAAAGAGTGGGAATGGAGCATAGCCCTCCACAGCACTCACAGTAGATCGGTTTCACGTTTTTTAAGTTATCCCTGGCCACGCTTGAACATAGCCCTGGTATACTGAATCTGTTTTTCTTTGAGATATCCAGCTCTCTCTTTCTCTGAAAGGCTAAGCCTTCTTTGTATTAAGAACTGTGAAGATCACATTTTACTGTTACCAGTTCTATTTACCAAAACATTTGTTTTAGCTCTTATTGTTCCTCTTCATATTCACATTAGAACATCAGGAACACTGAATAGTCAGATATTTTTTATCATCCTAATATCTGAAGCAATGTCTTACTACATGTATAATTGAACATTTAGAATATTTTTGTTGTGAAACACAAGATTATATAAGCCATCTTATCCATTTTATGGAATAAGAAACCAAGGCCAAGAAACACAAAATATTTAGTACAGACAGTGCTAAATCTCTGGTTTTCCATTGCAGTATTTATTTTTTCATGAGTAATAATCTAAAGCTATATAACAATTTTGTTTCAAGATAATCATAAAGAAAAAAACTTAAAACTAATTCAGACTGAGGAAATTAAGAAAAATATCATAATCATATTTGGACATATTTTCTATAAAATAGGAACATTTCATTAGAGATAGAAAATAGAAACATTTAAACGACATTACTCAGACATTTGCTTTTTCTTTTTAAATGAGATTTCTTTGCAAAAAGTTCCCTATCTTTTCTTATTCTCTCCACTTGTACATATCTTATGTTCCAAGCACAGGAGAAAATGCAAATGATGCCTTATCCATGAAGTCTTCCCAAACACCGCAATTTGTTCTTGCATTACACTCCATATTTTCATCTACTCACACTGTACTATAATTATGTGTTCATATTTCAGTCTTCTCTATCAAAATGTGAGTTCCCCTAGGGAAGGAAACACATCATTCATTTTTGTATCTCTGGTGCCAGCACTATGGTAGGCATTCATTGGTATTTGCTAAGTCACTCAATATACGAATGACTGACCCAGAAATTCCACTCCTGGCCATATATCTGGAGAAAACCATAATTCAAAAAGATACAGGTGCCCAAATGTTCACTGCAGCACTACTTACAATGGCCAGGACATGGAAACAATCTAAATGTCCATCAGCAGAGGAATGGATAAAGAAGATGCAATGTGGTACATATATACATGGAATATTCAGTTCAGTTCAGTTGCTCAGTCGTGTCCGACTCTTTGCGACCCCATGAATCGCAGCACGCCAGGCCTCCCTGTCCATCACCAACTCCCGGAGTTCACTCAGACTCACGTCCATCGAGTCCGTGATGCCATCCAGCCATCTCATCCTCTGTCGTCCCCTTCTCCTCCTGCCCCTAATCCCTCCCAGCATCGGAGTCTTTTCCAATGAGTCAACTCTTCACATAAGGTGGCCAAAGTACTGGAGTTTCAGCTTTAGCATCATTCCTTCCAAAGAAATCCCAGGGCTGATCTCCTTCAGAATGGACTGGTTGGATCTCCTTGCAGTCCAAGGGATTCTCAAGAGTCTTCTCCAACACCACAGTTCAAATGCATCTATTCTTCGGCGCTCAGCCTTCTTCACAGTCCAACTCTCACAAAAAGGAACAAAACTGTGCGATTAGCAGAGACATAGGTGGACCTGGGACTATCATACAGAGTGAAATTAAGTCAGAAAGAGAAAACAAACATCATATATTGATGCATACATGTGGAATTTAGGAAAATGGTATAGATGATCTTAGTTGCAAAGGAGAAAGAGAGACACAGACAGAGAGAACAACCATATGGATACCAAGGGGGAAAGGAGGAGTAGGGTGCATCAGGAGACAAGGGACTGACATATACACACTACTATGTATAAATAGGTGGCAAATGAGATACAATTGTATAGCACTGGGAATTCAAGGCTCTGTGGTGACCCAATGGAAAGGAAAACCAAAAAACGAGGGGATATATATATGTATAGCTGATGTACATGGATGGATGTGAGAGTTGGACTGTGAAAAAAGCTGAGCACCGAAGAATTGATGCTTTTGAACTGCAGTGTTGGAGAAGACTCTTGAGAGTCCTTGAACTGCAAGGAGATCCAACCAGTCCACCTTAAAGGAGACCAGTCCTGGGTGTTCACTGGAAGGAATGATGCTAAAGCTGAAACTCCAGTACTTTGGCCACCACATGTGAAGAGCTGACTCATTGGAAAAGACCCTGATGCTGGGAGGGATTGGGGGCAGGAGGAGAAGGGGACGACAGAGGATGAGATGGCTAGATGGCATCACAGACTCGATGGACGTGAGTCTGAGTGAACTCCGGGAGTTGGTGATGGACAGGGAGGCCTGGCGTGCTGCGATTCATGGGGTCACAAAGAGTTGGACACGACCGAGCGACTGAACTGAACTGAACAGCAGAAACTAACAACACTGCAGAAAAACTACACTCAAATAATGTGTGTATGTGTGTGTGTGAATGGTTGCTTCATAGTAATTTTCCAAAGTATTCTTGAGCTTTTTACATATAGTTTTTTCAAAGCATTCTCAATGTGAATGAATATACTTACTGAAGGTTGTAGAATAATAAACCATCTATTTTCCCTCCCTCGTTCCCTGAGTATAACCCTAATTTCAGCTTCCAAAGAGGATTATTATAAGGCATTCACTTAGTAATTACACTTGAGCAAGCTATGGAATTTCAAATAGAGATATATTTAGGGCCACCACCCCCTTTATTATGCTGTCAAATTATTTCCAGTATGTTTCAAAGCCTAATAAAATGCACTAATTGATATTCTGATGGTTTAAGAGAATGAATGTAGCCCTCACATTTTTAATGAAATACCAGGAGATAATAAAAGTCCAAAGGAATAAAATACAGAATATTAATGATAAGAGCCAACAAAATATTTTATCCAACTGGGATTTCAGAACATAATAGAGATATAAAGAAGTTAGAGTACAAACCCAGGTCATAATACCAGAAGACAAGAAATTAAAAACTGGGATGAAGGAGGAAATTATAAAAATGATAATGATAAAATGGAGAAATATGCCTAGATATTTCCTTTTCCATCCACATATATAAAACTAAAGAATATAATATCAAGAAAAATCATTAAAGGATATAGAATTTACCAGTAAGATTATGGGAGTAGAGTGTTCACTTTTTATTAATTTTTGGAGCTTTCAAAATATCACATAAACATTTATTACTTTTGATTATATGAAAATAAAATACATAACTGACAAATTGTTTAGTACTTATAGGTCTTAAGTATTGAAACATTTTCCTGAAAGAGGTTCTGAAATATCTATCCCTGGAGATTATTAGAAATAAGATAGAGACAGATTAGTTTGGAACAGGTCAAGTAGAACTTGCTTAAATGGTGACCTCTACATCTGCCTTCCATTCATAACGTCTATGATTGATTCTAAGCATTGTTTAAAACAGAAAAATTGCTGTTTTTAAGGAAACATAATCTAGCATGCAATAGAAATAGATTTTTATTTGAGAAACTAGTAAGGTCCATAAATTCATACCTTACTGCATTATCAAATAAAACTTTTTCCTCTTGCTTTCTGAGAGTTCTCTAAATTCCAAATTATCTTTCCTTTTCTCCTTTTCAAAAAATATCTATTTTGAAGAAACTCTGAAAAAATTATAATAAAAACACAAAAATTGATTATGTAATGCAAACCCCTGTGAGGTACAAGTGTAACCAGACAAAGGATAAATGCTCTTAGCCACACATAAACCTACATTTATAGAACACTCAGGATAAGAAACAATATCACGAACCAAAGAAATAGATATTTCCCTCACACCCCCAAACCACTACCTAATGGAAATACAAGAACAAAAAAACGAATCTCTGGTACATACACAGGTGGAATATTTTGGTGTTGTTGATATTTGACTATTTTGACCTAAACAAAAGTCAATTACATGTGACTCAATGCACAGCACGTTTATTTCCAAAAAGCAACAGCAAAATAATTATCATTATACAATATCACATTTCATTAAATAAATGGCATTAGTGTAAAAAATAATCTTAATGGCTGCAGGTGATCTTTCATCAAACCAGGTCTCCTGCATTATAGGCAGATTTTTACCATCTGAGCCACCAGGGAAGCCCTTAACGTAAGAAAACTATTCAGATAGCGACTTTTATAAGAATGTTAACATGCTCTCAGTAGCAACAGAGAAAATCAGCCAGGCAAAAATGTAGGATACATAATACATTTCAACAATAGATTCAAATTCCAAATGAGACTTGCTTAGTTAAGAGCTACTTTTCTAATTATTTTGCGTATTAACATTCAACTATTTTGCTGCATTTTTTTATTTCATAAGGTTGTATTGAAGTTTATAGCTTTAGTTGATAAAAATCCCTAAACCAGAGCACCATAGATATTTCACTCAGGATGAAAAGAACCAACCCTAAAATTATTCAGTTCAGTTCAATTCAGTCACTCAGTCGTGTCCGACTCTTTGCGACCCCATGAATCACCGCATGTCAGGCCTCCCTGTCTATCACCAACTCCAGGGGTTCACTCCAACTCATGTACATTGAGTCGCTGATGCCATCCAGCCATCTCATCCTCTGTCATCCCCTTCTCCTCCTGCTCCCAATCCCTCCCAGAATCAGGGTCTTTTCCAATGAGTCAACTCTTCGCATGATGTGGCCAAAGTATTGGAGTTTCAGCTTTAGCATTAGTCCCCAGCACCACAGTTCAAAAGCATCCATTCTTCAGCACATAGTCCAACTCATCCATACATGACCACTGGAAAAACTATAGCCTTGACTAGATGGACCTTTGTTGGCAAGTAATGTCTCTGCTTTTTAATGCTGTCTAGTTGTCAATGGCTGCAATCACCATCTGCAGTGATTTGGGGCAGGAATCTCTTAGAAGAAATGGAGTAGCCATCATGGTCAACAAGAGAGTCTGAAATGCAGTACTTGGATACAATCTCAAAAATGACAGAATGATCTCCATTCATTTCCAAGGCAAACCATTCAATATCACGGTAATCCAAGCCTATGCCCCAACCAGTAATACTGAAGAAGCTGAAGTTGAACAGTTCTATGAAGACCTACAAGACCTTTTAGAACTAACACCCAAAAAAGATGTCCTTTTCATTATAGGCGACTGGAATGCAAAAGTAGGAAGTCAAGAAACACCTGGAGTAACAGGCAAATTTGGCCTTGGAGTACAGAATGAAGCAGGGCAAAGGCTAATAGAGTTTTGCCAAGAGAACGCACTGGTCATAGCAAACACCCTCTTCCAACGACACAAGAGAAGACTCTACACATGGACATCACCAGATGGCCAACACCGAAATCAGATTGATTCTATTCTTTCTAGCCATAGATGGAGAAGCTCTATACAGTCAGCAAAAACAAGACTGGGAGCTGACTGTGGCTCAGATCATGAACTCCTTATTGCCAAACTCAGACTTAAATTGAAGAAAGTAGGGAAAACCACTAGACCATTCAGGTATGACCTAAAATTATTCGGTAATAAAAAAAATTAAGATTTTTTTAAGAAAATTTCTTAAAATTTCAAAATTTAGAAAAGACTTTTTTAAAGGAAAACTCTGGAAATGTGATGAGAAAATGTAGTTTTAAGTGAATGAATATTTAATATATTTAAAGTATGCAATAGAATCCTTCCTATATGGGGAGCTAGTTTACCTTTGTGGGTACGGCAGAACATACCATATACTCTGCTTTGTAGGAAACTAAAAACCTTCAGAGAGA
Organism: Ovis aries; assembly: GCF_016772045.2. Lineage (NCBI taxonomy): Eukaryota > Metazoa > Chordata > Mammalia > Artiodactyla > Bovidae > Ovis > Ovis aries. The sequence goes on from NC_056059.1 coordinate 5,614,051, forward strand.
GTTAAGAGGCTAGAGACAGGCAGTGCTTGTAAATTCACATATTGAGGGGCGCACGCTTTATTTAAAGAGTACTTCTACCTCATCTATCAGAATGCAGTCTGATTTCAGTTATGCTTTATCAGGTTCCTGTGCAATTGTTCTTTCTGCCAAAAGAGTATATCTCAGAACTTTCTGGCAAGATTCAGGCCCTGCCAGCAATTCTCAAACTGAAGTAATAAAGCCACTTGTTGATGTTTAAATCTCCAAAAGCTGAGGGCAGACAGGACACTAAATAAAAACAGAGAAAGAGGATATTGAACACAACACTCTATTTGTTAAGCAACTCACCATTATGACAAAGTTTGAACACTATTCAATATTCATTTTGATTTCTGACCTCTGCTGCTTTATTTTTTCACATATCTAAAAGCAAAACAGAATTTCTCTCCTGCCTGTTCTAAAACCACTTATTCTCATTCCGTTCCTTCTTTTGTAATATTTTTATTCCTGAAAACTTGATACATCCAAAATCTTTTCCCATATGTCCAGAAAGGCTGAAATCAGTCTCCCAACAATTACAGCAAAACAGTCCCCACTTGTGAGCCAGCAACGATCAACCTACCTAATCAAACATGCCTTGAAAGCAGAAAGCAGGAGAGAGAAAAGAGGATGAGGAGGAAAACGAGAAGGAAGAGAGGAAACAAAAATCACTGACAAAGCCCATTAAAACTTCCGCGGGAAACAGGAACAATCTGAGTAATCAAGTCCGACCTTTCTCAGTTCTTTTCATCCACGGTTCTCATGTAGTTTCACTTGTTCATAGGATGCCACTCGCAGATGCCTGGTCGTGGGGTTACAGACCAGGCTCCCCGGGGCCAAATGCCTGCCCCAGACCCGCAGCCCTGGGAGCCGTGGGCAGCAGCGCCGCACCTGCGCTTAACGATGGCGACCCGCCTACGCAGAGGCTGTGGGAACCGCAGTCTTGAGCGGGAGCAACGCGGCTGTGCTGGCCCCGCAACAACTCCTGCAAAGCAGCCCAGTAGCCCACGGCCTGTGCTCTAGCCTGCCGGCTCACACTTCTCCGCTGTGTTATTGAAGAACGACGTTTTCCTTTGCTTTTGAACCAGACTTTGTCTCTTTCTACTGACTGTGACAAGACTAGGCAGAAGGACCGTTGTTGGGGCCCAAATCGAAAAGGTCAGTAACAAAAGGAAATGTTGATAAAGCTGTAGGCAGATTCTTGTTTACTTGGATACCGCCGATCCAAAGTGGTCTAAGATAATTGTGCGGGCCTGCTAAGTCGATTCGATTGTGTCCGACTCTTTGTGACCCTATGGACTGTAATCCTCCAGGCTCCTCTGTTCATGGAATTCTCCAGGCAAGAATACTGGAGTGGGTTGCCATGCCCTCCTTGAGGGGATCTTCCCCACCCAGGGATCGAACCTGCATCTCTGGGGACTCCTCCACTGGCAGGCAGATTCTTTACCCTTGAGCTACCTGGGAATTAGAATCTGCCTGCTAACACAGGAGACACAAGTTCAGTTCAGTTCAGTTCAGTCACACAGTCGTGTCTTGACTCTTTGCGACCCCATGAATCGCAGCAGGCCAGGCCTAACTGTCCATCACCAACTCCCAGAGTTCACCCAAACTCATCTGCATTGAGTCGGTGATGCCATCCAGCCATCTCATCCTCTGTCATCCCCTTCTCCTCCTGACCCCAATCCCTCCCAGCATCAGAGTCTTTTCCAATGAGTCAGCTCTTCACATGAGGTGGCCAAAGTACTGGAGATTCAGCCTCAGCATCATTCCTTCCAATGAACACCCAGGACTGGTCTCCTTTAGGATGGACTGGTTAGATCTCCTTGCAGTCCAAAGGACTCTCAAGAGTCTTCTCCAACACCACAGTTCAAAAGCATCAGTTCTTCAGTGCTCAGCTTTCTCTACCGTCCAACTCTCACATCCATACATGACCACAGGAAAAACCATAGGCTTGACTAGATGGACCTTCGTTGGCAAAGTAATGTCTCCTCTTTTGAATACACTATCTAGTTTGGTCATAACTTTCGTTTCAAGGAGTAAGCATCTTTTAATTTCATGGCTGCAGTCACCATCTGCAGTGATTTTGGAGCCTGAAAAAGTAAAGTCTGACACTGTTTCCACTGTTGCCACATCTATTTCCCATGAAGTGATAGAACAAAATGCCATGACCTTAGTATTCTTAGCTTTAAGCCAACTTTTTCGCTCTCCTCTTTCACTTTCATCAAGAGGCTTTTAGTTCCTCTTCACTTTCTGCCATAAGGGTGGTGTCATCTGCATATCTGAGGTTATTGATATTTCTCCTGACAATCTTGATTCCAGCTTGTGCTTCTTCCAGCCCAGTGTTTCCCATGATGTACTCTGCATTTAAGTTAAATTATCAGGGTGACAATATAGAGCCTTGATGTACTCCTTTTCCTATTTGGAACCAGTCACTTGTTCCATGTCCAGTTCTAACTGTTGCTTCCTGACCTGCATATAGGTTTCTCAAGAGGCAGGTCAGGTGGTCTGTATTCCCATCTCTTTCAGAATTTTCCACAGTTTTTTGTGATCCGCACAGTCAAAGGCTTTGGCATAGTCAATAAAGCAGAAATAGATGTTTTTCTGGAACTCCCTTGCTTTTTCCATGATCCAGCGGATGTTGGCAATTTGATCTCTGGTTCCTCTGCCTTTTCTAAAAGCAGCTTGAACATCAGGGAGTTCACAGTTCACGTATTGCTGAAGCCTGGCTTGGAGAATTTTGAGCATTACTTTACTAGCATGTGAGATGAGTGCAATTGTGCGGTAGTTTGAGCATTCTTTGGCATTGCCTTTCTTTGGGATTGGAATGAAAATTGACCTTTTCCAGTGCTGTGGCCACTGCTGAGTTTTCCAAATTTTCTGGCAAATTTGCTGGTCATAACAAACACCCTCTTCCAACAACACAAGAGAAGACTCTACACATGGACATCACCAGATGGTCAACACCAAAATCAGATTGATGATATTTCTTGCATCCAAAGATGGAGAAGCTCTATACAGTCAGCAAAAACAAGATCAGGAGCTGACTGTGGCTCAATCATGAACTCCTTATTGCCAAACTCAGACTTAAATTGAAGAAAGTAGGGAAAAGCACTAGAACATTCAGGTATCACCTAAATCAAATCCTGAGGCTGTCTGAGGAGGCCTTACAAATAGCTGAAAAGAAGAGAAGACAAAAGCAAAGGAGAAAAGGAAAGATATAAGCATCTGAATGCAGAGTTCCAAAAGAATAGCAAGGAGAGATAAGAAAGCCTTCCTCAGCAATCAATGCAAAGAAATAGAGGAAAACAACAGAATGGGAAAGACTAGAGGTCTCTTCAATAAAATTAGAGATATCAAGGGAACATTTCATGCAAAGATGGGCTCGATAAAGGACAGAAATGGTATCGACCTAACAGAAGCAGAAGATATTAAGAAGAGGTGTCAACAATACACAGAACTGTACAAAAAAGATCTTCACGACCCAGATAATCACAATGGTGTGATCACTCACCTAGAACCAGACATCCTGGAATGTGAAGTCAAGTGGGCCTTAGAAAGCATCACTACAAACAAAACTAGTGGAGGTGATGGAATTCCAGTTCAGCTATTTCAAATTCTGAAAGATGATGCTGTTAAAGTGCTGTACTCAATATGCCAGCAAATTTGGAGACACAAGGGAAGCTCCTAAATTAATTACTTGGAACCAAAACACATTTATACAAAACACAAGGACTTCCTGTGAAGTCATATAAAGTTATAACTTCCCTCTTAACTCTGTCAGTAAAGAATCTGCCTGCAATGCAGGAGACTCTGGTTTGATTCCTAGATCAGGAAGATCCCCTGGAGAAGGAAATGGCAACCCACTCCAGTATTCTTGCCAGGAGAACTCCATGGATAGAGGAGCCTGGCGGGCTACATACAGTCAATGTGGTTGTAAAAGTCAGACACAACTTAGCAACTGAACAACTGACCGTGTAAAACTATACAATAACAACCACAACAAGCAAACACATCATAAAACTTGAAAAGTCTTGTTTGTGGCAGCTACAAGATCAGAAATATTTTAGGCAGACTTTTTATTTATCTCTTGCCAAAGTGAATATTAATACATAATTCATGCAGTTATAGAGCCTGTGAAAGTTTCCTTAGCTCCAGGCTTGTCTTTCTGTGTCGTTCTTTCTCCTTTCCCAGTATTGCAGCCCTCAAGGACCCCAATGGCCTCTCGCTTTTTTACTCTCTCCTGCCCTTCCAGTATCAATTTATAACTGAGGGCACGGCATATTTATGAAGTGACCTGCATTCATGGTAGGATGTTTCATGAGCTAGGCACTTAACATTTGAGCCTTTAACCTCACAGAGACAAAGGACTATCTGCTTGTTTGTTTGTCTCTGCTGATCACCTTTATTTGGAAAAAAAAAAATGAAACAGAACTCTGGTCAGCCTCAGTCTAGGAAGGTAATCATAATCACACTCAGCTGGGCTGAACAGAAAAAAAAAATTTATAATTAGGACTGTTTCTCAAACCACAAATCACCTGGAAGCTTTGTAAAAATGAAGATCCATGAGCCACATTCCATACCCATTAAATCCTAATCTCTGCTGGAGAAGCTCCTCATTGCCCCAAAGTACAGATGATTCTCAACAGCTGAGCCCTGAGAACTACTACTTGAAGACGATGATTCTACGTCTATTCATATGAAAAAGCAGTGCCACAACTGATAGCATTTTTTTCTGAAATAAACTTTTCCTATGATGTGTGCTTAATTTTTTTTCAGTATGCTATTTCTGTTTTACTTTCTGCAATGTATTATTTAGCCTAGAGAGATTGTTATAACAATCCTCTTTAACAAAAAGCCCCCACTGGGCTGGTTTTACAAGTAAAAGATGATGTCACTGACATCCCTTTTAACATCTCTGATCTTAACATGTATTGGAAATTAAATTAATGAAAACAAAAGCCATCAAAGGGATTATAAATTAATTTTCTCTTCACTCAAATGAACAGCAGGAGAAAATAATTTTTGCCATGATTGAAAATGACATCATGCTGTCTTCTACAAAATAGCATCCTCTGAGTAATTTTATTTAATTTTTTTTAATTTAGTTCATTTTAAAACTACAGTAGATTATTTCAAAGAGGTCCCCCCCCCCAAAAAAAAAAAAACGTTAAATACTGTTGGCTACATCATCTTGTGTTTTAAGTTAGAGGAATTAATTGATTATGTGGTTTTTTCTTATACCATTTTTCAGTTTTAGGGTATATCCTCCTGTGTTCGGTCACTCAGTCATGTCTAACTCTTTGCAACCCCATGGGCTGTAGCCCACCAGTTTCTTCTGTCCATGGGATTTTCCAGGGAAGAATGGTGGGTTGCCATTTCCTTCTCCGGGCAATATTCCCAACCCTTCCCAGGGATCGAACCCGTGTCTCCTGCATCTCCTGCATTGGCAGGTGGATTCTTTACCACCGAGCCATCTGGGAAGCCCACTTAGGGTAGATCATTTAACTGCAATTAATGCCATAACCAGGCAAAATCTGGGTTTTGGGAGAGGGTAGGTATTTAGCAAATGTTTATCTAAATCAGATGATATTTGGGCTTCTACTTCTGGTTGACTACAAGAGAATCACATACACACACACACACAAACCCCCCCTGCTTTTACATGAACTGGAAGAGAGTTAAAATTTGCAAATTGCTCTCACTTTATTCTCCAATCATTTGCAAAGTATAAAGTGTTTGGTTATGACTCTGGGGCAGGGAGCCGGGAGGAGAGAGTTGAAGAGGAGAAATAAATGCATCTCTCTTTTTTTTTTTCTCAAAGAAAGAAAATATATTAAAATTTATACACTGAAATGGTTTTCATCTGCTCATTCTATTTATGGTAAAGAAAAAACAAAACAAAACACAAGCCCATCATTTCTTTCTTGAATCAAGTGTGGACAACAGTGGTATCTTAGAGCCATCCAATGTACTTGGAAGTTTAGCAAGATGACCTGAACACGAACTTCCCATATCTCATTAGGGGAGCCATTCTATGCACCCTATAAAGGTTTCCTAGCTGAGACATACATTTCACACACAGAGACTACACAGAGTAAAGTTTTTTTTAACCACTACATTCAACTGCATCATAATGCCACACTCTCCTGTTTTTACAGCTGTCTGATGTTATAATGAATCCTTTCTTTACCTGCTGATCTGGCACAAAGAACCCAAATTCAGAGGGCATCTGCTGCTGCTAAGTCACTTCAGTCGTGTCCAGCTCTGTGCAACCCCATAGACAGCAGCCCACCAGGCTCCCCCGTCCATGGGATTTTCCAGGCAAGAGTACTGGAGTGGGGTGCCATTGCCTTCGCCGCAGAGGGCATCACCCATGGCTTTCAGTTTACTGGGAGTTTTGCTTCCAGGCAGAAGTATGCCCTCTTAGGGAACAAGAACTTCTAGACCTAGAATCTAAAGTAGTAGAGATGGAAGCATAAACTTTCCCAAGTGAGTCGCTGGGAGAGACCTCTCTTCCTTCCACCTCTTGGTCTCGTCCTGAGAACAGCTCTTCTTCCTCCTGAAGTGTCAGCTCCCAACTGGCCCCTCAGCAATGCCTTCAACAGGCTGTTCTGCAACTTGCTAGTCTACTGGATGGTACAGAAGGTGGTAGGAATACTGGAAGCCTGGCCTAGGTCTTTCTCAGTCTAGTTTTTCCCCTTCTGCCCCCGGCCTCTTTATAATAAAATATCCTTGAAACTCAGTCTTTGATTGATTTAGCTATTGTGTTGCTCAGTTATGTCTAACTCTCTGAGACCCCGTGGACTGCAGCACACCAGTCTTCCCTGTCTTTGCCATCTCCTGGAGTTTGCTCAAACTCATTGTCATTGAGTCGGTGATGCCGTCCAGCCATCTCGTGTTTTGTTTTCCCCTTCTCCTCCTGCCTTCAATCTTTCCCAGAATCAGGGTCTTTTCAGAGTTAGCTTTTCCCATCAAGTGGCCAAAGTATTGGAGATTCAGCATCAATCCTTCTAATGAATAATAGTCAGGACTGATTTCCATTACGGTTGACTGGTTTGATCTCCTTGCAGTCCAAGGCAATCTCAAGAGTCTTCTCTAACACCATAGTTCAAAACCATCAATTCTTTGTCATTCAGCCTTCCTTATGGTCCAGCTCTCACATCCATACATGACTACTGGAAAAACCATAGCTTTGACTAAATGGACCTTTGTTGGCAAAGTAATGTCTCTGCTTTTAAATACACTGTCTAGGTTTGTCATAACTTTTCTTCCAAGTAGCAAACATCTTTTAATTTCGTGACTGCAGTCACCATCTGCAGTGAGTTTGGAGCCCAAGAAAATAAAATGTGTCACTGTTTCCATTGTTTCCCCATCTATTTGCCAGAAGTGATGGGACCAGATGCCATGATCTTCGTTTTTTGAATGCTGAGTTTTAAGCCATCCTTTTCCCTCTCCTCTTTCACTTTTATCAAGAGGCTCTTTAGTTCCTCTTCTCTTTCTGCCATAAGGGTGGTGTCATCTGCATATCTGAGAGTATTAATATTTCTCCCAGTCTCATGGTTTAATATACCATGTGCTGGGCTTAGTCGCTCAGTCATGTCTTTGTGACCCCATGGACTGTAGCCCGCCAGGCCCTTCTGTCCATGGGATTTCTCCAGGCAAAAACACTGGAGTGGGTTGCTTTGCCCTCCTTCAGGGGATCGTCCCAACCCAGGATCGAACCCAAGTCTCCCGTATTGCAGGCAAATTCTTTACTGTCTGAGCCACCAGAGAAGCCCTAATATATCATATTCTCTTTCAAAATCCTGTCTCTAGCTCAGACCTTTGCCCTGAATTATACACACATATCTAGGCTTATATATTCAGTCGTGTCCTACTCTTTGCAGCCCTATGGACTGTAGCCCACCAGGCTCCTCTGTCCATGGGGATCCTCCAGGCAAGAATACTGGTATGGGTTGCTGTGCCATCCTCCAGGGGATCTTTCCACCACCATCAACATCAGAAAGGACCCGATTCTCCCATCTCAGTTAACAATAATATTCTTCCAAGTTCCTCAGTGAAAAGATCTTGAGTCCTTTTATTTCTCTTCCTATTACTGTCGCACCTAATTTATCAGCAAACTCAAATGTACCTTCAAAACATACCTAGAGTCTGACCAGCTCCTTTCAAGCCCACTACTACCACTCAGATCCTAGTCACCATGATCTCTCTGGTGGATTATTTGTGTAGGTTTCCAATTAATCCTTCAGTGTTAACCCTTGCTCTTTTTCAGGCTGTTCTCAACACAGACGCCAGAGCGGATCTGTAAACCAGATCATTTTTCTGTTCAGAATGAAATCTAAAGTCCTTTCAATGGTCTATGAGGTTTCACAAAACATGTAACTCAACAATCTTAGATTTTTCATGCTACCACCTACCCTCCACTCATTGCTCAAAAGCCATGCTGGCCTCTGACTATTCCATAACCATGCCTGTCCATGCTCCCAACTTAGAGTTTATGTATTTAGTATTCTTGCTTGGAGAATCCCATGGACAGAGGAGTCTGGCAGGCTATAGTGTACTGATTGCTAGAGTCGGACATGACTTAGTGACTAAACCACCACCACCCCCCCCCCATTTGTCTTTCTCTTAGCCTGGAATGCTCTTCCCACAGATATTCCCACCATTAGCTCCCTTGGTTCCCTTAGATCTTTACTAAAACATCTTCTTAGTGACGTTTTCCCTAACTACCATATTTAAAATAGGAATCACATTTACCTGAATTCCCTCTATCCCTGCTTTATTCTTCCCCAAAGCACTTACCACTACTAACATTTTATATATTTGACTATATACTTACATCTGTGTATTTGTTTCTGGTCTTATTAGAGTATAAATTTCATACGGGCAGGCTATTTGCTTTGTTCCTTTCTATATTCCTTATTCTGAGAAGAGAGCTGTCTAGTAGCTAGCTGTTCAATGTATGTTTGTTGAGTGAAGGAAAAAAAACAGTACCCCCTAGAAATATGATGGTATCAGCTTCTCTCTGATGAAAAGATACTTCACTGCTTTCTACATGTTTGTGCTTAAAAACCCGATGACAGAAATGGTTTCAGAAGGAGAAAAGTGAAAGTGAAAGTTGCTCAGTCGTGTTGCACTCTTTGCAACCCCTTGGATATACCAGGCTCCTCTGTCCATGGGATTCTCCAGGAAAGAACACTGGAGTGGGTAGCCATTCTCTTCTCCAGGGGATCTTTCCAACCCAGGGATCAAACCCAGGTCTCCCACTTTGCAGGCAGATTCGTCACTGACTGAGACACCAGGGAAAGTAGCATAATAAGTCATTAGTATTCTGCTCATACTTCTTTTTAAAAGACAGTGATATGTTAACAAGACCTCACATTTTTACTAAAAGCTGCATCATTTGAAAACATTATTTTGATTATCTTCTAAGATGTGTGAAAGTCAAACATACCTATCAATTACATTCTTAAAATGAACACTGATAATTTTAACAAAAGCTAACTAATCTCACTTTTGCAGGCGGATTCTAATTTAATGCTTCCATTAAATTAGAAGGGCTTTCCTGGTTGCACAGGGGTGAAGAATCCACCTGGAATACAGAAGACACGGGTCAGCGGGTTCAATCCCTGGGTGGGGAAGATTCCCCTGGTGAAGGAAATGACAACCCATTCCAGTGTTCTTGCCTGGAAAATCCCATGTACAGAGGAGCCTGGCAGCTACAGTCCATGGGGTCACAAACAGTTCGACATAACTTATCAACTAAACAACAACACAACTAAATTAGATGAGAGCTCAGTTCTCTTATACTGTCCACCACTACTTCTCTGCTGTCCTCCACCTATAAGTGATACCAATTTTTCATTAGCTCAATGACCACTGCTAATATTATTGTGACTATCTTAATATTGTTATCTGACATTATTTGTAAAAACTCTGGCACTCATATTTTTAATTTTTCAAAGGTTTTTCTTATGATAGTTCATTTGCATAGATTTGGATTTTAATTTGAGGATAAAATACCTTCTCTTGTGTGTCTGGGATATTAATTCAAGAAGGTTTTTTTTAGATTTTTCTCCTACCATCTGCCTTTTCCTTTTTTTATATCAGATCTTTCTGTTTTGATCTCTTTGTCTTGACTGAAGCACCCTTAGACTATATGGTTAACTTTGGCTGACCAGTCATATTTAAAATCAAAGCTTTACAAAGCTGATTGGATGTTCTGTGTCTAGAGGTGGCGACTGTTAATGTAAGGCTTTACTATAAGGTCCTCATGTGACAAGCCATTTTTCTTTTCCCACCTTTTTTTTTAACTTTAAAAAATTCTTCTCTGTCAGTATCTAAAGGTGGTTTTTCTGTGACCATTTATATAAGAAGAATACTTTCTCTCACCCTTGGGGACATAGACTTCATTGCCTGCTCACATTCTAGAATCCGAATAGTAAGAAAAAGAGCTGATGCTTCACCTTGCAGATTGGCCCTTTTTTTCTCTCCATTTATTTATTTACTTTACTTTACAATATTGTATTGGTTTTGCCATACATTGACATGAATCTGCTCCATGGCAGTGTACATGTGTTCCCCATCCTGAACCGCCCCCCACCTCCCTCCCCATCCCCATCCCATCCCTCTGGGTCATCCCAGTGCACCAGCCCCGAGCACCCTGTATCATGCATCAAACCTGGACTGGCAATTCGTTTCACATGTGATAATTTACATGTTTCAATGCCATTCTCCCATATCATCCCACCCTCACCCTCTCCCACAGAGTCCAAAAGACTGTTCTATACATCTGTGTATCACACTTTTTAAAGATGTCACACATATCCATGGCTAATGTTTCCTGACTAGCCAATCTGAAAACAGTCACTCTCAAATTATGTTATCTTTAATCTTCTGCAGAAGATATTAAGAAGATATTAAGAAGAAGTGGCAAGAATACAATGAAGAACTGTACAAAAAAGATCTTCACGACCCAGATAATCATGATGATGTGGTCACTAATCTAGAGCCAGACATCTTGGAATGTGAAGTCAAGTAGGCCTTAGAAAGCATCACTATGAACAAAGCTAGTGGAGGTGATGGAATTCCTGGTGAGCTGTTTCAAATCCTGAAAGATGATGCTGTGAAAGTGCTGCACTCATATGCCCGCAAATTTGGAAAACTCAGCAGTGGCCACAGCACTGGAAAAGGTCAGTTTTCATTCCAATTCCAAAGAAAGGAAATGCCAAAGAATGCTCAAACTACCCCACAATTGCACTCATCTCACATGCTAGTAAAATAATGCTCAAAATTCTCCAAGCCAGGCTTCAGCAATATGTGAACTGTGAACTCCCTGATGTTCAAGGGAAAGGCAGAGGAACCAGAGATCAAATTGCCAACATCTGCTGGATCATGGAAAAAGCAAGAAAGTTGCAGAAGAACATCTATTTCTGCTTTATTGACTATGCCAAAGCCTTTGACTGTGTGGATCACAATAAACTGGAGGAAATTCTGAAAGAGATGGGAATACCAGACCACCTGACCTGCCTCTTGAGAAACCTGTATGCAGGTCAGGAAGCAACAGTTAGAACTGGACGTGGAACAACAGACTGGTTCCAAATAGGAAAAGGAGTACGTCAAGGCTGTATATTGTCACCCTGCTTATTTAACTTATATGTCCTCTTAAAATACTTCAATGACTTTGCATTGCTTTTGAGATAAGGGCCTAACAGCCCTGTTCTTTGTAGAAGAGCCCTGTGCTGCCCAGCCTGCCTCTCTGGTCTCAGCTCTCACAGTTCTGGACAGCTAAGCAGGGCTCTGTATTTTAGGATCTCTCACATGACTTAGCTCTCCCTTGCCATAGACCTTCTGCATAAGCTTTTAGCTCTCCTTCAAAGTTACTCCTTCAGGACATCTTTCCTTGACCTCCCAGACTAAGTAAATTCCTTCTAGTCTCCCACTGAACTGTTGTTTTACGTGTAATAGCACCTAACGTAGCTGTGCAGGAGTGCTAAGTCACTTCAGTCATGTCCAACTCTCTGCGGCTCCATGGACTGTAGCCTGCCAGGCTCCTCTGTCCATGGGATACTCCAGGCAAGAATACTGGGGTGGGTTGCTATGCCTTCCTGCAAGGGATCTTCTCGACCCAGGGATTGAACCCATGTCTCTTATGTCTCCTGCATTGGCAGGCAGGTTCTTTACCACTAGCATCACCTGGGAAGCCCTAACATGGCTGTAGTTAATTTTAAACTTGGCATTATGTTATCAAAACTAGTGAGAGGGAGACAACTGTTAACCTCCCTGAGGTCATTAACATATGTTCACAGCCTAGTCTGGTACTTGGCATGATACAGGTTCTCAAAAAATATTTTCTGAATGAATAAATAAATAAGTGCAATCAAGCACGCAGTTCTAAGAAAAGACAAGAAGAAAGCCCCTACAGAGCACAGAGATCTTTGTCTTTTTGATCCTTACATTGTTTATTGGTGTCTCGTGTGATTATACATCTTGCTCTAGCCTTGGCCGATAGGAGAATTTGGTAGCTTTATATGCAATGTTACCACTGACTGGTATTTTTTTTCTTGACATTCGGTCTTTGATTGTAAATTTAATTCAAAATAGGCACAGGTTTTAAAACTCCAGTACTATATTTGTTCTTTTGTGGGAAGCAACCGCCAAATTAGCCCTAAATCTTCTGAGTTGCTCAATTCTATCATTCCTACTACTATGTATCATTGCACCATTGGTCTCTCAATGAAAGACTTGTTTTAATGATTTCTAAGAATTCAAAACATGGGCCTAAGGTAGTGATTTCAGGTATTCCACAATGGTGAATTAACTCTCATCTTAAAACAAATACAAAATCTACTATTTTATTCCACAATTGGAAACAGAAATCAAGTTTGCCCCACTGTATCATCATAAGAATTCATATCAACAAACAAACAAAAAAGAATTCATCTCATCAAATCAGGCTGTCAACAGTCTCACACTTTGTCTACCAGAATTTGTGAAAAGCACTGATGACTAGAATCCTTATTAAGGTGTGAGCTAATGATCACATTAAAAATTGAACCATGAAAAGCTGAATTTATTTGGGAAAACATAGAAGCAAGCATATGTCACTGTGGCACTGACTTTATGATTTTGTGCCTTTGCTACTGTCAGCCATGTAAGGAAAATAAGCAAAAGGCACTTGCTTGACCCTCTTATGAACAGTGTCTCTCCTTTATCTCATCCTTTAGTGATCCATCCATGACTTAAGTAGGTGAACTCTAAGGAAAAGCCATCGGATGCTCTTCAGGCCATAATTTTGTGGGAAATGCTTCTTTCTTGACAAAGACAGAAATACAGACAAGAAAGAAAATCAGTCCTCAGGCCTGAAATTTCCTCACTGAAGACAGTAGTTTTCTTTCAGTGAAGACTTTAGATGGTCAAGTTGTTTATTGCTATATGAAATGGATGTATAAAATGGAGCCAATAACGGGGGGAAAGGCTTTAATTAGGAAAGTTGTGACAAGGACCCTTGTTTTCTTGGTTTCTACTTTATATCTGCTATTTTCTAAGGAAGAAATGTAATGAATGGGGCATTGAGCTTGCTGAAGAAAACATTTATTTTTAGCTACTTACCTGGTATCTTTAATTGCTAATTACTTTTTCTTTAATTAGCAGGGACATTCTTGAGGTGATTATCTCTAGAATTTTTTTCTGAATTAAAGGGCAATCTTTCTTATGCCTTGACTTGAGGATATCAATGTGTAACTTGTCTTAAGTATAACTCTGAGGTTTATACTTTGCCAATTTCATTAGTCCATAAGAATGCTATTCCTTTGTGAGACAGAATTCTTTCCATTACAAGACCTGTGCTTAATAAATTAATAATAGGGTCACCTGAAATAATATCAATGCTTAAACTTTATATTTTAATCATGTAAATCATATACTTGGCATGTTTGCATGTAATCAGCCTGTAATCAGATAAGAAAAGAACAGACACTTAATTTGAGAGCTCATTTATGTGCCACAGATAGGGGTATTTGTGTAATGCTCTTAGTCTAATCTGAATACCCATCTATGAAATGACAAAAGATCACTGAGGCAGATTTCTTTGTTTAGCCTTGAAATTCTGCAGAACTTATAACCTGGACAATCATAAGAGAAAAATAAACTGATTTCTGAGTTTTATGTTGCAGTTAAAAAGGAACATGGTTCTCAAGTTCTCTAGGGACCTGCAGGGCACTCCATCATTTTCTCTTGCCGTCTGACACCTTAAAGGAAAGATAAAGTGGAGATGAAAGGACTTACTCCAAGGAAAACTCCAAGGTGAGTATCAAATGCTGTCAACTCTCAAGCAGGCTGAAATATTATTTCTACATAGATTTTTTTCTGATAGAATTCTGCCTTTCTAGAAGCACACCACTTAATCAAGGAATCTGAATGCTGGTGTTCCCCTGCAGTGATATTTTACCCAAATGCAGTGCACTGTGAGAAAACTAATTAACTTTGACTTCACTGCACCTATCCCCAGAAGACTCAGCTCTCTTGTCATTTGGGTAGAATAATTAAAGAAAAATAAAATTTCCCCAAGAGAACAACTTTTGGTTCAATACTGTAAAACAGAAATGAAATAAACTGCAAAGAAATGAACTGCAAACTCTTTCTATCTGTCTATTTAGGGAGGAAGTCAAGTGACCTCATCTTCACTGCCACAGACAATTATTAGCTCTTGTGTTCTGACTTCTGCAGCATCAGGCCTTGTTTATCTGTCAACGGCTTCACACACTAGGCCTGGCTGTGCCTATCTTTGCCAAAGGATGGGGAAGTGAAGTACGATGCCCCAGAATGTGGATGATCTATGTCAGCCTCCCAGGCAGCTTTGTTCCATTTTTTAGCTGCTGCTCAGAAAAGGACAGGAGAATTTAAACCTCCAGGGCAAGACCCAATCACTGAATCCCCAGCTCAAAGCCTGAAACGTCATCCCTAATCAATCAGTTGTTAGAGATCACAGAATATTCTTTTAACTTTTATTCTGAAATTGGCTAGAGATTGAATATAATGGGAAGAAACCAGAGATTATCACACATTCCATCAAATTCACTTTTGTGAGATAACCAGTGAATAAACTATGTCATTGGTGGCCAAAGTCTTGTTAATTGGATGGAGCATTTAGATGTTGAGTAGAAGATAAATAATTTTCTAAATTAGAAGCAGTTTTGTAAAAATAAAGTCAACTTTGTAAAAACCTTTGAAAAGCTCAAATCTCTTTTCACCAAGTCCCTAGAATTGCAAGACTTTCTGGAGTTGTTCATTTAAGATAATAGGAAAAGTTTGTGAACCTTCTGTCTTTGATTTACTTTTTAGGCTATAAATAAAATTTATACAAAACAAACTCACCACTCACATTTACAGTGATTGACAAAAGTGAATACAGGAACCAAAGGGATTTCTGAAGGATGAAAAATTACCCTGCTTATTTCAAAAACATTTTTTAAAAACGGTTTTAATTGTTAAGCGTTCTTATTTGAAGGTGGCAATAACTTGTGTTGCTCGGTTTTGAGTTGACAACTGAAAGCAGGTCGGCAAATTTCTGTCTCCACAAACATTCTGAAGCTCATGTGAGATCTCTACATGGTAACCTAAAGTTACACAATTTTGGTAAACTCATAATACTTGAGAATAAGAATAGCGCTTCTGATACTGGTCCTTAAGGTCAGATTACAAGGGAGGCTGACATTAAAATTCTGTTTGAACCGTCTGTCAGCTCTTCCTTCATGGCGTAAAACATGAAACAAGTTTTTGACCTTCAAAGACTCGAAGAAAAACACCATATGTCTTTGACATTTCATGCTCAGTAGACAATGTTTTCTGTTTTTCTGTTCTTAATTTTGGCAACATTATTTGAGGCATGCTGCTCATGGGACAACATTCTTTTGCTTTTGCTCTCCAAACCAAGGACCCAGCTAATTAACACAGAAGATAAAATACAAATTGATGTTGGAAATATATAACTTAAACTCAGTTACAGGAAATGTTAACTTCCAAAGACAAAACCTGAAGAAACGCCATAGAAAGTTTGGCTATCTGCCTCCTTGGAAGATGTGGCAGGGAACCTAACATATATATTATATATGTTAAATATATATAATATATTCCAAATATATTCTTCCATTCAAGGATTTAAATTTAAATTCTGGGCTCTCAAGTAAAACATTTCAAAGGAATGTTCCTGTGGACTCTGGGGTGGACTTTGTCTCACCATATGTTGGGTGTATAACCAGTTCAACAGGGCTCAGAGCAGACACAGCAGCATTATGTCAGCAATGCCGTACACTAGCCAAGGAACTATTTACGGGCCTGGTATATTTCCTCCGTTCACCTAGACGGGAGGGTTCAGTCTGGCCTCTGTGCCCTCAGGAAAGGACCATTAAAGTGATGTACATACAGGTGCAAGGGTGTGGGGGACGGGGAGTGGGGGAGAGTGGGTGGGAGTCAATTTTCAATTTCTGAGTTTCAAAATTAACTCTGGAAATACATTGGAGGCAAGAGTTTCAAAGAAAAGGTTTTTGACTCTCCAAAGGCCAGAGGCTTAAAAAAGAGTTGGGGGTTGGGGGGGGAGGGCAGAGGCTAAGGAATCAAAGTATAAAGTTAATGCCAAAAAGAACATATTTGGAAGACTAGAGAATATACAAGACCAAATTTCTGTTACTCCAGTGATTTTAAAATATCCCTCTGAAGCAGAGGTGAAGGTGAATTTACAAATCAACAGTTTGAGAGAGTGATGTGGGCTCTGAGAAGAGACAGACCTGGGGCAGCAGAAGCCTTGATAGGTTTGAGGCCCGAAAGCAGAAGGGCCTTGTGCTCCGCCTCCCATGATGAGCCCTGGAAGCGGCAGCCTTGCAGGATTCTCACCCACTACCTAGTGTGCAAGTGTTAGCACAGAGATGGCTGGATGGACGGCAGTGCTGGAGACAGAAACGTCTGGCCTGTCAGTCCTAGGATAGTGCGGCAGAGAGGGGCAACATCTCATAAGCCCCTGAAAGCGAAAAGGGAAAGTTGCTCAGTCGTGTCTGCCTCTTTGTGACCCCATGGACTATACAGTCCTTGGAACTCTCCAGGCCAGAATACTGGAGTGGGTAGCCTTTCCCTTCTCCAGGAGATCTTCCCAACCCAGGGATCAAATCCAGTTCTCCCACATTGCAGGGGGATTCTTTACCAGCTGAGCCACAAGGGAAGCCCAAGAATGCTGGAGTGAGTACTCTATCCCTTCTCCAGCAGATCTTCCCAACCCAGGAACAGAACTGGGGTCTCCCGCATCCTCACCAACTGAGCTATCTGAGAAGCCCAAGCCCCCCAAAAGGGGCAGGATTTAGATGAGAAGGGTGGGATGGGGTGGGAGGTGGAAGGGAGGTTCGAGAGGGAGGGGACATATGTACACCTATGACTGATTCATGTTGCTGTATGACAGAAACCAACGCAATATTGTAAAGCAATCACCCTTCAGTAAAAATAAATAAATTTTTAAAAAAGTTTTGGTGAACTCGAAGAGGCCTCAAATGACAAGCGACAAGTCTGTAGAAATAAACACAGCCATGACTACAGACAAGATTGGAAACTGAATGCCCAGCGTGTCAGCATGGAGGGCTGGTAGTGACCAGGAACGGACACTGGACCACAGACCACAGATGCGATTACAGGCACGTGACACGTGAGGACCAGCCTTCACCCACGGGGCTCGGCCTAAGTGCTATGGAGTCACCCAGAGGTGAGATACAACCTGGGAGAGAGGGGAGAGGGAAAATCCTGAATTGCTCAGTGGCCACAGGGTGGATCTTGAAGTGTCAGGAAGATCTGTTACAGAGAATATATTTGTCCTAAAATGGCCATTTTTGCACATGCTTGTGGCCCCATCTCATACTCACTTCACGTATGAAAGACTAATTCGAGTAGATCAGCTGCTCTCTAACTAGATACAGGAAGCAGTCGCAAGTTTCAGGATTACAGAGGTAAAGAGAAAGACCTGAGAAAAGAAGTAACGCCATTTTCCATCAGGTACTGTAGTCTTCTTCATGGCTACTTAACATGTCAATATTTGCATCTCTGACACAGGATTTGGCAATCCATGCCTCCTGAACCAAATCCAAACTGCCGCCTGCCTGTTTTGTTACAGCTTGCCAATTTAAATTGTTTCAATATTTTCAAATGGTTGTAAACAAATCAAAAGAAAATCATATAAAATTGTCAATATCTGGAAATAAAATTTTACTGGAACAGAGTCATACCTACTTGTTTATAAAAGTAGCTTACTACAGCAAAGTTAAGTAGTTACAACACACCATACGACCCTGATGGCCCAATATTTTTGCCATCTATTCATTTACAGAATAAATTTGACAATCCTATATCTAGTAGGAAACTTCCAGGTTGAACATACACAGAACTCAAACTCATCAAACATGTTTACTAGGATTCTTAATATTAAGCAATATTAAACTATTACTTAATTTGAGTGGGTGGCTGTATATAGAGGGCTTCCCTGGTGCTCAGATGGTAAAGCATCTGCTTGCAATGAAGGAGACCCAGGTTCAATCCCTGGGTTGGGAAGATCCCCTGGAGAAGGGAATGGCAAACCAATGCAGATTCCTTGCCTGGAGGATTCCATGGACAGAGGAACCTGGTGGGTCATAGCCCGTGGAGTTGCAAAGAGCTGGACACAACTGAGCAACTAATACACAAAACACTGTATGTAAAGGTCAGGAACAGAGTCTGACATACAGTGAGCACCAGCTAAGTGATAGCTAATCTTCTCATCTGTAATCTTGTATAACTTGAAATTGTACTTTTAGCTGCTGCTAGGATTTACTTCTGATTTCATTATTATTATTTTTTAAACTCAACAAGCCAAGTTTCCATTCAATTTATCAGGTAAAGTAAAAAGTCATCTAAATGTTGCAAGTCAAACCAGTAGAAGTCAATCACCATGCCTTGTTTACTCTGAAATATGTACCTGGATTATGAAAAGATGTCACTATCCCTCCAATACTGTTTCCAATAGAATAATCACGGTAACAGCAGGTAGCTGTTCCTTCCAAATGTCAAGCATTTTAAATGCATATTTTCACTCGCCTCTAATGACATCCCCACAAGGTAGGGCTATTCCCAATCTATAAATGAGAAAAATGGGGCTCAGAAAGACCAAGGAACTTGCTCACAGTTGTGGTTCGTAAGTGGCAGATCCAAGACCCCAATACTCTATAAATCTCAGGTCGCCGCTGTAAACTGTATCACTTTTTCTTTACGGTTTCTGGCTTCAAGTATCATTCACTCCTCTACTCAGTCCTCTTTCGATAAAAACTGCCATTAACAAGCTGGTTAAGGAGATCTACTGGTCCAACTGATGACTGGAAGCAAATTTAATTCTGTCAGACAAGGCCCTTGTGTTAAATTCACAGCCTTGCCCTCTTCAGCGCCCCCTAGTGGCCTCTGTGGGCCCAGCAGCCGGGTTGTCCGTTGGCCTCCTGCGGTGACAGTCTGCACTACAGCAAATGGGCACGCACGTACTGGCTTCTCTTGTGAATAACTGTCATTCAGACATTGCTGTCCTGACCTTTGCTTGTCAGGAAAGTGTCCTGACTGCTGTTCTCTCTAAGAAAGGAGCTTGACTGAAAAGATCAGCGAGCCTCACAGCCCTTGACTTTAACAAGGAAACTGTCTGTTCTTTCCTGGACATTTTGGTTTTCATAACCCCGTTTTTTTGATCCTCAATAAGCATACTCTGGGCATGAGAGGCTTCGGTGTTCTCTTCAAAAGTCCACTCCCTAAAGCCAGAAAGAGAAAAACAAATATCATATAACGTCACTCATATGTAGAATCTAGAAAAATGGTACGGATGAATTATTGACAAAGCAGAAATAGAAACAGAGATGCAGAGAATAAACGTATGGCTACCAAGCGGGGAGGAAAAGTGCGGGATGAATTGGGAGACTGGGGTTGACCTATGCACTATATATAGTAGATATATATATACATATATCGTGCGTGTGCTAAGTCATTTCAGTCCTGGCTGACTCTGCGACCCTACGGACTGTAGCCCTCCAGGCTCTCTGTCCATGGGATTCCCCAGGTAAGAATACGGGAGTGCACTGCCATTTCCTCTTTCAGGGGATCTTCTTGACCCAGGGATAGAACCCACATCTCCTGCATTGGCGGGTGAGTTCTTTACCCCTAGTGCCACCTGGGAGGCCCCATACATGTACATATGACCATGTGCAAACCAGATAACTAATGAGAACCTGTTGTACAGCGCAGGGAACCCGACTCAACGATTTGTGGTGACCTAAATGGGAAGGAAATCTAAAAAAGGCGGGATATATGCATGCCTATAACTGACTCAGTTTGCTGTACAACCAAAATCGACACAGCATTCTGAAGCAACTCTACTTCCATTTTTTTTTAGTTCACTACTTAAAAACAGAAGACAACACAATAGTTTCAACCTAGTTTTCTAAATTAGCTAATTTATTAGCTCATCTGAGAGTATATTCAACTGATAATTGTTTTTTCCCTCACACGTACTGCCTCAAATTGAATTTGCCAGTCTCCGGTGGTGTGTTTGGGACTTTTCTCTCTGCCAAACTAAGATCCTTTTTAATGTGTTGATTAATAAACACCACCATGTTTGAGGCTTTATAAGACCCCATACAATGGTTGCTTAATAGATCTTTCTTGGCAGCCTCAGAACTTTTTTATGATCTTTCCAAATATGTTTAAATAATTTGATTCATTTCAGCATAAG
Source organism: Ovis aries (assembly GCF_016772045.2). Lineage (NCBI taxonomy): Eukaryota > Metazoa > Chordata > Mammalia > Artiodactyla > Bovidae > Ovis > Ovis aries. The sequence goes on from NC_056059.1 coordinate 5,634,842, forward strand.
GTTGAACAATAAAGCTATATGCTAAGCAGATACAAAATGAAGACTATATCATCCCTGTCCTGGGGGTGCTTTGCTAGTTAGAATGGTACTAAGCTAAAGACTCAGTGCTTGAACCCAAATACACTGAGCATAAGAGTTCATTGTGCCCCCTCCCTGAAAAAGGTGTGTAAATATCCAAGCTCCTGCTACCTAAACGTGACCCTATTTGCAAATAGTGGTTTTGCAGATGTAATCAATACAAGAAGAAGTCATTAGTATGAACACTAATTCAGTATGACTGGTGTCCTTAAGAGAAGATGGAAGTTTAGACACACACAAACAGGGAGAATGCCATCTAAAGACAGAGGCAGGGATTGAAGTTCTGTTGCCATGAACCAGGGAATAACTGGAGCTGCAAAGCACTGGAAAAGGCAAGGAAGGTCCCGGTCCTGGAGGCTTCGCAGGGAGCATGGCCCTGCTGACCACTTGATTTTACACTTCTAGGCTCCAGATCTGTGAAAGAAAAAGTTTCTGCGGTTTTAAGGCACCCAGTTACGGGCACTTTGTTATGGCAGCCCTAAGAAACCAGTGCTGTGGATACACAAGTCCTATACATAAATGACTATGGCAAAAAGCGAGGGCTCGGAGTCCTGACAGTGATATGAAACGTGAGGAAGGCTCAGAATTGGGAGTCCAGAAAAGTTTCCTGGGACAAAGACACAAGATACAGATATGTAGGGTTGGCAAAGTTCAGACATCTGGAAACAGGGAGCAGGGCTTTCTAGATGGAGGGACAGTCAATTGCATAGATATTGACTAGCAGAAAGGAGAAGCACAGGATGACAAGGTGGAAGGAGAACTGAGGGGGGAAGCTAGACGGACGCTGGGACTAGATGGCGTGAAAGGTCTGAATGCAGCGGTGTTTGCTCTTAGGGAAACAAGGAAACCATTGAAGGCCTTTGAGGAGGTGAGTGATAACACTAGGACTTTGTTTAAAAAAAAAATCACTTTTTTTAGGATAGGTTGAAGAGGAGAAAGATTGGAGACAAGGAGGCCAGTTAATAGGCTATTACAGTAACCCAGGATACAGGCCAATAAGGAATTGACCTAGGATAGTTGTGTGATAATTGAAAGAGAAAGGAATAGGAATATGAGGCATTATACTTGCCTGTCTGTGTCTGCCTTCTTATACGGAGCTGTCTCTCCTTGAGGTCACACACCATACTGCTCTGCAGTCTGAAGGTCTGGGTCCAAATGCCAGCCCCATCCCATACTAGCAAGTTCCTCTCTGGGTGTCTCTGTCTGTAGAAGGGGGATACAAGCAATGTCAGCCACATGGTTTGGTGTGAGAGTGATATAATGATATAATGTGTGAAAAGCCCAAGAAATGTTAATAATGGTTATGATTATGCCACTCTTAATTTTCACTGATACATGTTCTGTGTAGTGCTTACCACATAAAAGATGTTAAGTCTTCTGAATAAATTAATAAATAACAGATGAAATGTATGGAATGAAGTGGGTGCTACTGAAAAGAGATAACAAGGGATCAGTTGATGGAACAGGCACTAAAGAGGCAGAAGGGAATTAAGGGAATCAAAGGAAAAATTGGCCTTGGAAAGATAAAGGACTTTTTGCCTAAGTATGTATACACATTTTGAAAGTCTGAAAATCAAGCGTTTTAACTACTCACACTTGGTAGTTTGGGTTCTTGATCTTATTTTTTGCTGTTTCAATATGACTAAAGGTACACAGAGCACATCAGATGGGACTTTCTCCAGATCAATGAAGATCAAGGAAAACCTACTTGTTACATCCTGAGGGCATGTTGTTTTACTTTCTAAATGTAATGGGGCATAGACAGTATTTATAAAGGTCACAGGGTGTTTCTTAATAAACATGCATCATTTGCAATATAAAGAGAAGAATTAAATCTTTACAGATATTAAAATATTTCCATCTTCTAAAGCTCTACAGTAGATTTCACAAAACACAGAGTATAGTAGCTTTACTTGACATTTAAATTGTCGCTTTCTTGACTTGACAGTTGGGGCACCAGTATATTTATGCCACTATGTAATTGGTCCACATTGCTTACAACAAGATGAGGAGTTAACAGCAATATACTTAATAATGACCCTGCCAGGAATAATTTAATATAGTATATCAACTATTAAAGTATCAGTATCATGTGCTAAGAAGTAGTAGCTAAGATAAATAAATCTAGTTAGCAGCATCCAGGAAAAGAGCTCTGGGAGAATGGAAAGCTATAGTGTATTTTCATAGTCTTCATATTTTAGAATAGGATTCCTATCAGAGTTAAATGTAGGCCATTTCAGAATCAAAAACAATCAAAAGTTAGAGTTGGAAAGGAAATTAAAGACTCCTTTCTCTTCTCTAATGTGTAGCATTAGAGAGGCCAGGAAATTTGCCCAAGAACATGAAAAGGAAGCCGGTAGGACTGTGCTGGCTCACTGTTTGAAGGCTGGCATTGTGAAGGATCTGGTGTTCAGTAAGTTCCTGTGTGTGTGTGTGTGTGTGTGTGTGTGTGTGTGTGTGTGTGTGCTCAGTCGTGTACGACTCTTTGTGACCATATGGACTATAGCCTGCGAGGCTCCTCTATCCATGGAATTTTCCAGGCAAGAACACCGGAGTGTGTTGCTATTTTCTACACCAGAGAATCTTCCTGACCCAGGGATCAAACGGATGTCTCTTGCCTCTCCTGCACTGGCAGGCAGATTCTTCAGCACTTCGTCACCTGGGAAGCCCCTTCAGTAAGGAGTTGCCCTGAGAAAACCAACTAAATACATGCTTGATGGAAACTCTTGTATTCTTACAGCTCAAACATTAAATATAATTATACTTTCCATTTTGAATGAGGAATTACAAAGAATATGTAATGTGCCATCTTTTTAAACAAAAAATTATTTCCCTTTAATAATGCTCTTTAATATTTATCTTAATGTCTAAGAAAAAAACTAAAACAAAAAGTGCAAAAGTGAACTCAAGGATAATTTGAGCTACCAAAAATGATTATTTTAAGTGAGTCACCTATATTGAGAATGAATAATTTTATATTACATTATGTAAAAAGATCAATTATCTTTAACCTTGAAAACTATAACTGTGAATTATGAAAATAAGATGATTTAATTTGTATCTTTAAATTTCTTGTTATAATTGCAATTTTGCACTAATTTTTCATATAATGACTCAACTGTTCATTGATTTGTATAAGAAATACTTATTCCAAAAAAATTGTGTAATGATATATTCTACCCTTCAAATCTGAATTTCATATCACAGAAGCAAAGAGGCTCATTTCTGTTTTCAAGATTCACCTTTTAGCCTTTTGGTTTTCATATCACTCCCTAGGCAAAGCCCATCACATACAAACCATGTTGCTTCTTCCCTCCGACTTGAGTCTCACATTTTATGGGCTGTGTATGAGAGCCAAGTGGTTTTCCCAGGTCACTTTGTAAACCTTGACTCTTGCACTTTCACTCTTCAATCAAACTGAATTGGATAACATAGCAACTGATACTCTTCAAAGCACTGACATTATATGACAAGATGCTGACTGACATCAATACTGGTGTTAAAAAAGGAAGGACATTCCACTGGGCATTAATTTTCTTAGTGCTTAGTTACTAATTCGTATTTTTAATTTTAAAAGAATTTTATATTGAAACATAGTTAATTTACAATGCTGTGTTCGTTTCAGGTAATCACAGCCATGTGATTTGGTTATACATTTGTCCCCCTTAACACAACATGATTGTCTATTTTCAGGTAACAAATAATGGATGATACTTTTGGACACTTACAGAAATCATATGATGTTTTATTTAAAGTTCCAGGGGATGCACTGTTTGTGTTCAAAGTATCACAGATATCACATTCAAATGGAATTTTCTGAAAAGCATTAATTACATTTGAATCATCTTAGAATGATAATCCTGACTCACTTCAATATCCATCAGCAAAACTGTCTAAAGATTATTATCTCTGCTACACCTGACTTCTCCAGATTCACCCATCATATTAGTTTTTACAGAAAGTTTCCACTTTTCCAATTGAATCAAGTTCAGAGTCCATAAGATAAAAGGAATTTAAACTTAAAGAATATGACATTTCTTCCATTAGCCTCTAAGAATAAAGTTCTCCCAACCTATTTTCAGTTTTAATTTCACTTTCTAAAGGCTTAAGAGTGATTTCATGAACAGATACGTACTCCTTGAGATAGCCTTTGGGGGCAAGATGAAAGTTATGCTATGTGGTTTAATATACTAGTATTTGTATAATTTATATAAAATTATTTATATTTGTTTTCTTCCTTAAACTGCACTTTAAAAATGACAGGCTGACTTCTTAATGGCAGGAATTATAAGCCTTCAAATATCCTAAATGACTACATACTACTTGCATATATCTTGATTTAATTTATTATAGCCAAAACAAACAGAGTAAACAAACTTGAATAAAAGTAATTTTGCCACATTTCTTATATAACTTATCTGGTTGTGTAACTTACAGAGAAAGATTACTTTAGAAGAGTCCTAGTTTATGATTTATTCAAATACTAAGAACCACAATCCTAACAGCAAGAAATGCAAACCCCTGTGATTATTCTCCATTCAGTACAGAGAAAAAAATGTTTTCTGACTGGTCTATTTTATATAAATTCTGACAATACAATTTCATTTATCTTTCCACATAAATTTCAAGATAAGTGTTCTGAAAGTCTTTTAAAAATTAGTATACAAATTAGTATATAAAAATGACTTGACACACAACATTGGCAATATTTGATGAGCTTTGCTGTAATTAAGAAGAACCACTCTTTTATTTCAACTTAATTTAGCTGCAATCTAGCAAGTATTTATTAAGCAGCTGCCTCAAAGTAGCAACTGTGGAGATGTGAAAGAGTACAACAGTTACTTCCTCCCTCAGATTATAATCTGTGGAGGAAATAATGCTTACAGATCTGAAACTATCACAGACTTAAGAGACAAATTACAGTTGCCTTAAAATTGAGGGAGCCTCCCCCCCAGACAGCTACCTAGGTGCCCCCAACTCTTTGGTGCCCCCAACTCTTTGGTGCCTCCTTCCTTTTAATATGTAAATACTGTAACTTTACTTTTTCTCATGTGCTATGAAAAACCCAATCACCACTCCACTAGATGGGAATCATTGGTGAAGCATTTCCCCTAGTGTCCTTTGGCTTCAATTTTCTGATTTTTACATTCAACATCTCACTTCTGCAGCTGCTACCCTTGGTCTGCACAGCTTTGCTCCCCGCTGGCCACCGCTTGGATTCCCTCACTCCTTCAGGATACCGCTGACCACAGGACAGAGGTTTCCTTAAGATCTGGCACAGCGGAAGGTGGGGCTTTCGGCACAGGACAGACATTAACTTAAAGCTAATAAGTGTATATATTCTTCAGCCTGTCCCAGGCATGGGTAACATCTCACTGTCCACGCTCCCTTAGCAATATTAGCTACATTTTTTCAGACTCCATGGCATCTCTTCCCCAGTATTTCCAACTTCCTACCCTCTCTCATACACAACCTCAGATAATCCATATTTCTGCTCTTTAATTTGAAGAATTTGGCAATCTTTCAGTAATCTATGCCATAAGGAAGCTTCACTATTCCCAGAGTCAATTAGAGTTTTTCCCCTAAAAAAAGAATCCTCTCCCCTTACATGAAAAAGTAACTTGTCTAGTATATGAAAAGTGATTGTAGTCAATTCCTGCTTTGCATATAAATTTTCATCTTCAGATTTCAAGAGCAAGTGAGGATCAGTAAAAGAGAGTTCTCTGCAAGCTGACTTGTCCATCAGGATTTGTGCAGACCATGGGACCTGGGCCAAATGCAAGGGTCATTAGTATCTGAGTCGATTGAAAAGAGAAAGATACACAGCGGAACAAACAAATATGAAACTGTGCGTGATTCACACAGGAGAGTGAGAGAATTACTTAATGAGAATCGAGAGGTGGTGAATGGCGGAAAATGAACTCAGAGAAGTAGTTTGGTAGCCAATTATAGCATAACTAGAGAGCATGAAAAGAATTTAAACTTGGAATAATAGGAAACAAGAAATAGAGACTTTGTGGGATTCCTTAACACAGTGTGGGTGAAGAAATCTTTGATGTAACAGAGATGGGTTGATGGAATAAAGGCCTCCAGCTGAGACAGTCTATATGATAGAGTGGTAACTGTGAGGGGAGACAGGAAACGCGCCAGCCTGGAGATCCTGGAAGGGAGGACACCTGTGAGAACTGAGAAATAATGCAAAGGGTCCACCTGCCTGGGCTTCAGGCCGCACACAGCTGCACCATCCTGATGCATTTAGCAATGAGCTGGGACAGAGAGGTGGGTACGAGAGAGGAGCTATTTACCCTCCAAACCACAGGGGTTGTTACCAAAGCTACAATTTAATGGTACTTTTCTACTCAGTTTGCCTCTCAAGATTTTTCCTTTGTTCCTCTCTAAACGTATGTAACACGGTTAGCATAATTTAAAATATGTATATATCTTAATCTTTTACAAACTATTTTTGTTGTTTTTTTATTATAACAAAGACAATAAATATGGAATGTAGAAAATGTATAAAAGAAACAAAATAAAAGCATCAATGACCCATCATCTAGAGATACACCTGCTAATATTCCTTCAGTAAATATACTGTATTTTTAACAGGTTAATGCGTTTAATTCTGTCTTCTGCATAGTTCGCTTGTATTGTTTTTTAAACTATGGCTTCTACAAAAGCTTTCTTAAAAAGACAAATTCATTAAGCTTTCTGTCCTTCGGTTTCCCCATTTAAACCAATAAAGAAAAGCACACTTGATATCTTCTGGGTATTGCCGGGGCAGAATGGTTAAAGAAGGGAAAGTGGGAAGACAAGTTTCTGAGAGAGACTTGCAGTGACAGAAATGTGTCTTGGGTTTTGCGATTCCATTCTTTTTGGCCCATGACATTAACCTTCTCAAAAACTTGATGTTTTTAAATGATTCATGTTTAATAAAGAGAAGCAATGGGAAAGTATATGAAGGCAAGAAAAGTTATTTTGTACTTTAAATTTTCACTGACTTCAAGATCTGCAAACGTTTGTTTTTTAGGTACTAGATTCAAAAGAGAGGTTTTCTTCCTGCCTCCTATGGTAGCCAGGAATGAAAAACCATAGTAAAATACACTATTTGAAATCAAAGGCAACAGAATATTCTGGGACATCATTTATTTTATTTAGTAACGCTCTCTATAGAAAACTCAGTAACTCCTAAAGGGACCTATTCTTTAGAATGGAGAACTATTTTCTGTCCATAAATGATGACTTTATTTCTAAAGAAGAATGACTTGCCATTATCTTCTCAGGGTTCTAAACATAGACCAGTTTAAACTCTGCTATAAGCTGTAATTTTTTAAAACAGTATAACCATTGCTTTTCTACTCTCAGTTCTGACAATAAAATATATTTCTTATTTTCAAAAGTTTTATAGACCTTAACTACTTCCTGGAAATAAAGTGTCTAGGAAGAAAGAAGGAGCTACCTTGGTTAAGTATCTTGGAGATTTGAGATGAGATGGTGAAAGTTTGTCAATAACTAGTATATTGACTTTAGGTCATTTAATCTCTCTGTGTTAAGACTTGATTCTAATATGCTTTCAACCAGTCTTCTCATTTAGCTAAGCCATCACTTACACAGAATATTAGGAGAAACAAAAGAAACAATGGTTTTTAAGCACAGAGCCTATAAAAGAGTGGCTATATACAGAAAAGTCAAGTTGTCCAAAGGACCCACGGAATGACTTCACTTCACACATTTGGCAATAAGATGCCTAGTGATCTCAGAGCAAAACAAAATAACCACACTTTTGACCTTTTCAGCATTGCAAAATGCTTAGGAGAAAACAATTTGTTTATTGCTTACAGTAAACATATTACCTCAAAGACATACAATTTCACTTCTTAGAAAGAGGAGACATAGGTCAAAGTCACGCACGTGTAGTTCTGCGTGAATATCCACTGATGCTTTCAGATTAGAGAGAACTTTCAAGTCATAATCCTCAGCCTCCTGTTCACCTTCCCTTCCCTTGAGAGGCTATCACTCTAGAACTTCATGCCATGCAGTGCTTTGATTTCCGTGAGCTGAAAAGGGCACCCATCCCAGAATACACCTAGAACATACCAAGACAAGGAGGGCAGAGGATAGGCAAAAAAAGAACCAGCTACAAATTTGTCATCTGGTCCTGCGACTTCCAGCATAGCCTTGAAATTTTAACTTTATATTCTCAGCAATACCACTTTTCAGAGTTGTGCGCTATCAACTTACAGTTTGAGAAGAGGGCTATTGTTCATGCATTGTGAAAGGAAACAAAAGTTAGGTCACCAGAGGGCAACGGGTTTATTCTTGCTTATTTTCTGATAAGTAACAAACATTTATTCAGTACCCACTATATGCACAGTGCTGTGCTTGGTCCTCCTGGGAAAACATGAAGATACAATAGGTTTCAAGAGCTTTCATTTAATTAAGAGAAGAGATGAAAATACATCACATAGGGGATGCCTGGCAGACAAAATGAGGTCCAGTGGGCCAGCAGCCGCTGGGTCACCTGAAGTTAGTTAGAAATATGGACTGTCAGACTTCCCTGGTGGTCTGCTGGTTGAGAATCCGCCTGCCAATGCAGGGGTCCATCCCTGCATGGACCAGAGTTCCATCCCTGGTCCGGGAGGATTCCAGACGGCACAGGGCAACGAAGCCTAAGCGCCACAACTACTGAGCCTGCGCTCTAGAGCCCACAAGCTTTAACTACTGCGCCTACTCACCCTGGAGCCCAGGCTCCGCAACAGGAAAAGCCACCACGATGAGAAGCCTGCGCAACGCAGCTAGAGGAAGGCTGTGTGCAGCAGTGAAGACCCAGCACAGTCCAGAAAGCTAAACTAAAAATTATAAAGGCATCTCAATGTTGCAGTCACCTCTGGCCTCACTCCCAGCTACTGTCTTGCGTAACTGTAATAAAATATGCATTTTAAAAAAAGAAAACAAATAGGGGCTCGCAGGCCCCACCCCAGCCCGCCTGCATCAGAAGTTGTAGCTGAACAAGATTCCCAGGTGACGCACAAGAGGTGTAAGAGGTGGGGATAAACAGAACAATGCTTTCTCCCCTCACAAATCTATGCCACATTAGAGACGGGCCCTGGTCCAACCCACATGCCAAGAGTGAACATGCATGTTCACGGAGGACAAGGAACCATTTAAATGGAATATGCCGAGAAAGCAGGGCTTCCCTTGTTGCTGGTCAGTAAAGAGTCTGCCTGCAATGCAGGAGCCCCAGAGTCGATCCCTGGGTTGGGAAGAGCCCCTGGAGAAGAAACTGGCAGCCCACTCCAGTGGCCTGGAGAATCCCATGGACAGAGGAGCCTGGCAGGCTACATTCCATGGGGTCACAAGGGTCGGACAGGACTTAAGAGTGTAAACCACCACCATGCCTAGAAAGCAGGAGAGACACAGACAGCCTTAGCAAAGAGGCTGTTGTTTGTTTATTAGTGCCACTGGAGTACAAAAAAACCCTGATTATCTAGCTTGCTATTTGTAAACCTCTAAAAGGTAAAAATTACTTCTTTAAAGTGGGAGAAAAAAAAATCTATTGTCTGAAATTTGTCTACATTACAAAGATAGATAGTATCTGGAGGTTACTCAGTACTGTTCATAAAAAACTGTTTCTGATTTAGTGATTACGATTCTTGTTTCATTTTTTCTGGAATTAGCATATCTCTATATTAACAAAAATATATCAGCTAAGGAAGATTTTACTCAAAGAGCATTTCAGTTTGTATATAAGGGGGAAAACAGTATCAGGGTGAGCTGTGAAAGGCTGAAGTATGTAGTTTAAGTACACCCTAAGCAATATAATGTCAAAGTACTTTCATATTTATTGGAAATCAATAATAGATAATTTTTTTACTCAATAAGGATAAACTTAAAAACCAGTTCAAAAGTGATGACTGACTTTGGCATAAAACATACAACATTTGCTTTATGTCACTGGACCATGAAGGAAACACCTAAGAATTTTCAGTGATTACTAAATTGCTCTTCACAGTACTGATTACACATTGTACTATATTGTGCAATTAGGTCAATGTATAATTATTATACATTACCATTATATTACTATTCTTATACCTTCGTTCTTTATTCTTTCAGATTCGTTAAAGAATCAGCAACACTCCTTGAAGCTAAAATAGATTTCATTTACATTAATGATGATTTTGATTAGTTAATAGAAAATAATTCCATGTAACTTTCTGTACTGAATTACCTCTTACAGTTTTTTCACATGACTCTCTACTCTTTGTTTGATATTAGCATTTGTGATACGAAATACAGTTCAAAGAAGTAAGGTGTTCTTATTCTTTTCTGATTCCATTTAAATGCAGAATTAATCACATTAATCACCAAGTGTGATTTCTGAAAGTCACATTTGGTCATTGAAGGACTATTTTTTCTCCTTCTTTGTGAACCTCAATTCCCAATAGTGATTAAATCTTAATATTAACTAAGAGATGGAAAAAATAGCTGTGATACTAAAATTTAAACTATACTCTCTTCCCAGTATTTTTGTATTAATGAGAACATAAATTTGTAAGAGCCTGGCAAAGGCATTTGCTCCCACTCAAAGTATTTGTCCTGCTTAGCCTGATGCTATGGGATACAGGTTAAGAGAGGCTGAAATACTCTATGTAAATGGCCAGTCCTTTTTCAGTCTGGAGAATGTTTTGTGCTGTTCTTCTATTTGTTTGTTTTTGTCTTTTAATAAGATATCAGCAAAGTATTAGTTGACTCTAAAATGCAAATACTTTGGGAAATAAATATGTAAGTACATATTGGGAAAAATATAAAATATATATAATATACATATATCAGTGTAACATATGAAATGTGTAAATTTATATAAAATGTCAAATATTAAAACTTTTAGTTCCAGATTATAAAGTTTTGGTTTGTCATATACCTTAATTAACACATAAATATTTCTTCTTAATGTATCGTCTAATGTATTCTACAATACATTTATTGTAAAAATACAACTTGGATTTCATGGTCATTATGGTTCACATTTGAGGTACAAAAATTATTTTAAATAGGGTGAGTAGTTTCTATTTTCTCAGACTCTCCAGCACCTATTTCATAATCATATCCCCATAGTTGCAGTTCCCTTCAATTACAAACAAAACTATTTTAACATTTTAAAATATGGAAAAGAACCAATATCTCATTTCTTCAGTATGAGGTAGCCACTTTTGGGGTCTCATACAGACTCATGGAGATGTTGGTGACCAAAATAAGCTTAAATCAACAGTTGACTGATTTTTCAAGTCACATAATAAGAATGAATAAATTAGATAATGTCAATTATGAAAACAGAATAAAATAAAAATCATAAAAGAAAAATCTTACGTAATGAAGCCAGGATCAAGTAAGGAAGAATATTCTTAGAATTATAGACTCCTTGCTAAAGTTATTCTGTTCATTTTCTTAATGTTTGTTGAGGAATCATAGCCAGAGTTTTCCTATACATAATCTATTTGTGAGTGAAAATCTAAATCTTTATGGAAGGTTTACATATTCTTTAAAATAGTACCCTGCCATTAGAAACTTCTATGATGATGGATAAGTATACTGTCATTCTGAAGACATAATGAATACCCATATGGAACCACAAGATGGCCTCATCTGCTTTACAAAACTCAGGGTAAATTCTCTGAAAAACTCTACTTGTAACCAAGAGAATATCACCAACACTCCTGCTCTTTGGTTAAGTGTTTGTGTGAGAATTTACTCAGATACAGGAGAAGAGTGATGTGACTCCACCTTGTCCTATGCTGCGGTGTATAGAAGGTTCTTTCCCAGAATGCAAACTAAATGGCATTTTATATGCAATTCAGTTAATTTCACAACATGTTAGATACAAAGTACCTACTGTGTGAGAAGTGCAAGGCATTGTGTCAGGTCCTGCTGGAGAGAAGGGTGTAACAGAACAAATTTGACACTAGATGAGAAGACTGCCTCTCATAAGATGGAAGGAGCACAGTGACCCTCAGTATTCTTAGCCCCCACCAAAAAATAGTGCCATGAGAAAGATTTCAACAAGGAGTAGGCCCTGGTGGCTCAGATGGTAAAGAGTCTGCCTGCAATGCAGGAGACCCACGTGTGATCCCTGAGTCAGGAAGATCCCCTGGAGAAGGGCATGGCAACCCAGTCCACCATTCTTGCCTGGAGAATCCCGATGGACAGAGAGGCCTGGTGGGCTACAGTCCACAGGGTCGCAAAGAGTCGGACACGACTGAGTGACTTTCCCTTCAGGCAGACATAAAAAAGGACAGATAATTTCTTAATAGAGAATTCTGAGGGAGGAGACATTTGATCTACATACCAGTTATGTTTTCAACTCCCATATTCAATCACACGTTAAAAAAATAACCACCTCCCCTAAACTGTGACCAGCTTAATTTCATGGCTTTTGGTCATCACACAGGCATTTGCTGGAATGTCAAAAATTCCTTCACGGTCTCTCTCTCACCAGTCCAGCACTCACTGTCTACATCACGTCCATTGTTGGGCCTCCTTCATATCTCCTCCATGTGTGAAGGGAACTCTGGACCTCTGCTCTACTTAGACCTGATAAGCTGCCCCTAAGATTCCCAATGAGAAGTGAAAAAAATCATCTTTACACTTCTCCCTCTATTTTTTGGAGTCTCCTCCAAAACGTTCTGCAGTTATTATATATCTCTCCTATGGAGGATACTACTTTGGGGTGGAAAGATTTGATGGCAAAGATCCTTGCAGTGAGCGCAAATGGACAGCTCACTGAGTCATGGCTGTGATTTTGCCACACTGAGATGACAGCATGAAGCAGCCCCTTCAGGCTGCAGATAGGTAATTTACAGAGGTCAGGATGATGTCCGGTTTGTCCAGGTGTGAGGAGAAGGAAGAGGTGGCTCTGTCAACCACTCCACCCAGAATGAAGTTATGATACAGCAACATGATAGAACAGCCATTTTCTCAGTCATTCCTCCATGAACACAGTACATCTAATCTATGTTTTATCCAGGTACTTGTCTCTTTGAGACCAAGCCTGAATCATCTCTAAATTCTTAGCACCTAGCTGAGTCCCTGACTTAATCTAGGTTTTTCATCCATTAACTAATCAGCTAATTACTAAAGAAGTTCAAGAATGTATATTGAATAATGTTACTAAGGGATAAATCACTGAATATTTGGAAGGAATGATTAAAGGAAGGTTACTATGCAGTTCTGATAATGGTGCTTATATACTATTTCATTTTGATAATGTCACCAAAAAATTATTCTAAGTTTTCACACTGGATAAGTTCAAATCACAAAATGGACCCTGACATCACCAATCTTGTGCTTTAAAAAGTATGAAAGCCAGATTATAATATTAAGTCTATGTGAATTAGTAACCAGTAATATTTAAATATATGACAATTTTTCTGGAATTAACAGTGAAAGGGCTGTTTAAAGTTTCACTTATAAATGGCAACCCACTCCAGTAGTCTTGCCTGGAGAATCCCATGGAGGGAGAAGCCTGGTAGGCTACTAGTCCATGGGGTCGCAAAGAGTCGGACACGACTGAGCGACTTCACTTTCACTTTCACTATGGGCACATAGGTGCACCCAACAGTTATTTTTCAAAAAGAAAACTGAACCACTGATAAGTTCATGTGGTTACCTACTCAAAAAGCAACCAGAATTCTCACTGTTTATGAGGCAATTACCAGTGAAGCACTTAGGGACCACTGCTACAGAATGTGACCCAGACTCTTCCACGGCTCCTATACAACATCAGTTCAGTTCAGTCACTCAGTCGTGTCTGACTCTTTGCGACACCATGAACCGCAGCACACCAGACCTCCCTGTCCATCACCAGCTCCTGGAGTTCACTCACACTCATGTCCACTGAGTCGGTGATGCCATCTAACCATTTCATCCTGTCATCCCCTTCTCCTCCTGCCCCTAATCCCTCCCAGCATCAAGGTCTTTTCAAATGAGTCAGCTCTTCACATCAGGTGGCCAAAGTATTGGAGTTTCAGCTTTAGCATCAGTCTTTCCAATGAACACCCAGGACTGATCTCCTTTAGAATGGACTACTTGGATCTCCTTGCAGTCCAAGGGACTCTCAAGAGTCTTCTCCAACACCACAGTTCAAAAGCATCAATTCTTCAGCACTCAGCTTTCTTCACAGTCCAACACTCACATCCATACATGACCACTGGAAAACCGTAGCCTTGACTAGATGTAACTTTGTTGACAAGTAATGTCTCTGCTTTTTAATATGCTGTCTATATTGGTCATAACTTTCCTTCCAAGGAGTAAGCATCTTTTAATTTCATGGCTGCAGTCACCATCTGCAGTGATTTCGGAGCCCCCCGCCCCAAATTCTGTCACTGTTTCCACTGTTTCCCCATCTATTTGCCATGAAGTGATAGGACCGGATGCCATGATCTTCGTTTTCTGAATGTTGAGCTTTAAGCCAACTCTTTCACTCTCCTCTTTCACTTTCATCAAGGCTCTTTAGTTCTTCTTCACTTTCTGCCATAAGAGTGGTGTCATCTGCATATCTGACACACTTTTTGATAAATTGAACACACCTTACACGTTGCATTTTTCCACCTGAGCGTGCTTATACATGGCTCTTCCCTGCTCACATTTCCCTTCATGACATTTAAAAAAACACGCTTGCTCCTTGGAAGAATAGCTATGATGAATCTAGACAGTGTATTAAAAACAGAGACATTACTTTGTCAACAAAGGTCCATATAGTCAAATCTATGGTTTTTCCAGTACTACTCCTAACGGATGTGACAGTTGGACCATAAAGAAGGCTGAGTGCCAAAGAATTGATGCTTTTGAACTGTGGTGCTGGAGAAGACTCTTGAGAGTCCCCTGGATAGCAAGGAGATCAAACCAGTCAATCTTAAAGGAATTAAATCCTAAATATTATTTGGAAGGACTGGTGATGAAGCTGAAGTTCCAATATTCTGGCCACTTGATGCGAAGAGCCAACTCATTGGAAAAGACCCTGAGGCTGGGAAAGATAGGAGGAGAAGGGAGCGACAGAGGACAAGACAGTGGCATTATATCACTGACTCAATGGACATGAGTTTGAGCAAACTCCGGAAGATAGTGAAAGACAGGGAAGCCTGGCATGCTGCAGTTCACGGGGTCACAAAGAGTTGGACACAACTGAACAACAAAGTACATAAATCACTCTGAAGTTTATCTCTTCTCAGGTTCCATCTCTTCCCTTGGACTTTCTCAATTTACTTTTCTTATTATTTTTTCTTCCAGTTTTATTGAGATATAATTGACATATTATATTGTGTAAGTTTAAGGTGTACAGAGCAGGAGACACAAGAGATGCGGGTTTGATCCCTGGGCTGGGAAGATCCCCTGGGGAAGGAAACAGCAACCCACTCTGGTATTCTTGCCTGGAAAATTCCATGGACAAAGGAGCCTGGCAGACTCTAGTCCATGGAGCCTCAGAGAGTTGGACACAAGTGAGTAATTAAGCAACAAGCATTAATCACAATAAAGTTAGTTAATATACCCTTCCCCTCACATCATTTCCATGTTATTGTTGTTACAGTGAGAACATTGAAGTTCTCCTCTCACAGCAGCTTTCAAGTATGGAGCGTTGTTAACTACAGTCACCACGCTTCATAGTTGCTGCTGTTCAGTTGCTTAGTCATGTGCCATTCTTTGCTGTATATTAGGTTCCCAGAACTTATTCATCTCATAACTGAAATTTGTATCCTTTAACCAACACCTCAGGATTTCCATCATCCTTCTGCCCTGCCAACCACCATTCCACTCTGTGTTTCTATGAGTTTGTTTTTTTAACATCACATATACAATGAGATCATACGGTATTTGCTTTTCTCTGACTTATTTCACTTAGAACAATGCCCTCAAGGTCTATTCATGTTGTCTCAAGCAGCAAGATTTCCTTCTTTTTTGTGCCTGAATAATATTCCCAGATGTGTTTGTATGTGTGCATGTGTGTTTCTTTATTTATTCACCCATCAGTGGACAGGTAGGTAGTTTCCTTGTCTTGGCTGTTGTGAGTAATGCTATAATAATGACCCAGTTAATTTTGAATTTCTGCCTTGGTTTGATAAATTTTTAAGGAAACATTGTAAATACATCTGTGCAGAATTCCAAAAGTGCAGACCTTGAAGGGTTATTTGTATAAGTCTTTGTAAAGTTGTACATGCTAGTCCCTTTGTCTAAAAGCCCATCCTTGCATTCTTGTTTTTCAAGATTCAATTCAAATGTCATCTTTCTTAGAAACCAACTCTTATATCCACACCATTTTACTGAAAAGGAGTCATTAATTTTGCCTCTATTTTTCATGCAACAGTTTATACACATCTCAGGTCTTGTATGTATATAGTACCTTCTTATAATCATCTCTTTACAGATTGAATTCCCTTTACTACATTTTAAGATCTGTGAGGTCGAGGCTTATCTCTTTTTAATCCTTACTTCTGTAACTCTTAGCACATTGTCTCTTTGCTTAGCGAGTGAATGGATCATTGCCTAAATCTTAAATAAGGCAAGAACAAAAATACCAGTGCCCTTATTTTGTGTACAAAGAAATCAAGGCTATGATAGAAGGTGTACAGTTTAACAACTCAGTGATGAAATGCAATTCAATTTCTGGGCCCTTAGTCTAGTGAGCTACTACCATCCCCTGCATCAGGCTATCTTCACAGCAAACTAGGAACAGTTACAGGATCATAAAGGCAATTTCATGGAACTACCAGGAAATGACAATTCAGTTACAAGTGGTTTCCCAGGGTTAGAACCCATCCTGTGAGTGCGTGTGGGCTCAGTTGCTTAGTTGTGTCTGACTCTTTGCGACCTCATGGATTGTAGCTCGCCAGGCTTCTCTGTCCGTGGAATTCTCCAGGCAAGAATACTGGAGTGGGTTGCCATTTTGTACTGCAGGGGATCCTTCCAACCCAGGGATCAAACCCGCATTTCCTATATCTCCTGCATTGGCAGGGAAATTCTCACTGAGCCATCTTAGAAGCCCTGAAATCCATCCCATACAAGTGTAACTTTTCTTTATCCAATTTTGATGATAATAATGATTATGTTTATTGAATCCTTGCCATATGCTAAGTAAGTTTTAAGCATTTACATGATTTAATTATCACAATATCTCATTTATTCTGTATTTTTTTAATCCCCATCTTATGGATGTGGAAAACAAAACATATAAATTCTATAATCTACCCATACCAAAACTGGGGTAAGTGACAAAATAAATTATATTACACAGTTTTGAATTAAGCCCAATGTTGTAATTGATTGTTGTTAACAGATTATTTTCACCATAGGAGCTGCCGTGGCCAGGTGTTTGCTCCTCACATACGTGGCACTCATTTGCACTTTCCACCGGAGAGCCCTACTGGATGACAGTGCCAAGGACCTCTGCTCTCAGTTCCTTGCCTTGAGCACACCTAAGTCTCCAAGCCTCTCTGTGACTGAAATGGGAAAAATAGAGCATTGCCTCTCTTAATTAGTCCCATTTTTATGAGAAAAAAAAAAAAAGAGGAAGGATTCTGTGAACTATAAAAGATCATACAAATGTAAATGGTATTATTAAACGCGATTTTCACAACACTGTCTGCAGTTAAGCAAGGACTTTATTGTGAACCTGGTACAGAGAACAGCTTCCCTGAGGCCCAGGGTTGCTTTACGGGCCTCTGCTTGCTCCAAGGGATGAGTCTCGGCTGGACCCGAGATCTGCCCCCCTGCCAGCACCTGTTCCACCACGCCATACTGCCTTTCTGCATGCGGAGTTTTGCTGGTTTCACGTCCATGTGATTCAAGCCTTCACTTTTGAAACAGAAAAAGAGCCTGAAATGTTGTGGTCTAACTTATTGGTCTATGTTTTGGATGCATAACTAAATAAAAATGAGAAACTGCACCATCAACTTGTAAGTGTTGTTTATCCATTAAACAAAAGCCCCACCAACCACAGCTGCGCAAGTCTTCACATGTTACCGTGATGATCAGTTTCAGACCTCTCTATGAAGTGGAAATAGATTTGAAGCTTCATGTTAATTTAAACATTTCTTTCTCTACCGAGACTATCAACAAGGCCACCAGTTGGCATCCTTTTGATTTAGCATTTAAAATAGCTCCTGATAATAGTAAAAGACCCTGCCATTTTCTTTACAGGGGTAGTTTCAATGGTTTCCATTCCAACTCCAGTCATTTACACGTTGTATACCTACCACGGAGCAGCAAATCACTTCCACAGCCTGATTTGATAGATGGACAAACAGATGTATGGGCCTTGGATATGTCCTTGGGACTCCTGAGTTTCTGGAAAATAAAGACAAACACAGTATATACAATTAGATTAATCATAAATATGTTCACATTTTTCATTCTCACACACACAAATATAACATTTAAACATTTTTCACTCAATCAATAAGAAACAAAACAATGTTTGTTAAATGCGTTTTGTCACACTGAGAATCCTAGATTTCTATTCCCTTTCTGGTATATCATTTTCGTGGTAACCATTTTTCTTTCTATAGTTAGAATCTTGCTCTAGTTGCAGTCGTTGTCTTTCTGTGGCATTTGGGTTCCATTCTAAAACATTATTTAAAAGATGACAACCTAGGGATGGTGGGATGGGGTGGGAGAGGAGAGGGGGCTCAGGAGAGAGGGGACCTGTCACTGCTTCGTGTTGATGTGTGTGCGATACAAGTCAACATGACATTGTAGAGCAATTGTCCTCCAATAAAAAAAAAGAATTTTAAGGTGTGTTTTTTTTTTTAAGAGGATTCCCTAGTGGCTCAGATTGTAAAGATCCCTAGTGGCTCAGATTGTAAAGAATCTGCCCACAATGCAGGAGACCTAAGTTCGATCCTTAGGTCAGGAAGATCCCCTGTAGGAGGGCATGGCAGCCCATTCCAGTATTCTTGCCTGGAGAATTCCATGGACAGAGGAGCCTGGTGGGCTACAGTCCATGGGATTGCAAAGAGTCACACATGATTACGCAATTAATACTTTAAAGAATATACTGTTTGACCTGAATTGAAGGCAAATTCAGGCATTAATAAACCTCTCAATAAAATGTTATTTCAGTTAACTTAATAGCTCTATGACCATATAAGCGAACCTTGAAAATTCAATGAGATGTACCATAGATACCTAATAAGATACTATCTATGATGCAGCTTAGTAACTTTAAAAAATAAGATATAGTAACAGCCGTGAGGGTGATACATTCAATTTCCACATTCACCACTAAAGTGATAGAAATACTGTAACTGAGAGGCTGGTGGTAGGTCCTGAATTCCAGACCCTGCTCTTCACTAATTGCAGAGCCATGTTTGCTGTCTTTGGACCCCTCTGGATCTGAGCAGTTCCACTTTAAAGTTGACATCGTGGCCTCTTCCACATGTAAACCTGTTGTGAGCCTATTAAACATCGGAGGATCTACTATACAAATAAGATATGCCAGGGAATACGAAGGTATCATTCCTATCCTCAGAGAGTTACTGACAAACACAATGCAGAACAGATTTAAGAAGTTAAGCAGAGAGACACCGGCAGTGACAAAGCTTAGCTCTTGTATTAGTCAGCTACGGCTGCCAAAACAACCAACCACCCACTGGGTAGCTTAAACAGAGTTTTATTTTCTGGCAGTCCTGGAGACTAGCAGTCCAAGACCGAGGTGCCTTCAGGGTGGTTTCTGGAGCGAGCTCTCTTGCTGGTTTGTAGATCGCCACCTTCCTGCTGCACCCACACATGGGCTTTCCTCTGTGTGTACAGAGAGGGAGCACTCTGGTGTCCCTTCCTCTTCCTCTAAGAGCATCAGTTATGAGAGATTAGGGCCCCATGCTTATGACGTCATTTAACTTTTATTACCTCACCAAAGGCCCCAAGTCCAAATACCACCACACTGGGGACTAAGGCTTCAAAATATGAATTGGGGGGGGGGGTGTAGACACAATTCAGCCCATGACATCTCTCTTTTAGGTCCACCATGTAGAGCTCAATGATTCAGACCAAACTATTTAACTTCAGGTTCTTGTTTTCCTTACAGAGAAAATAATAACCATGCATTCTTCAAGAAGAGTTTATGAGGAGTGAATAAAGATTACAACATACAATGTTAATTATAAAATGATAAAGAAACACCATTCACTAATATTATAAAAATGGGGGGGGGGGCAGTCCCAAGATGGTGGAGGAATAGGACATGGAGACCACATTCTCCACCACAAATTCATCAAAAAATCATCTGAATGCTGAGCAACTTCCACAAAACACATTCTGAACTCTGGTGGAGACATAAGGCACCCAGAAAGGCAGCCCATTCTCTTCAAAAGGAGGTAGGACGAGATATAAAAGACAAAAGGAGAGACAGAAGAGTCAGGGAAGGAGACCAGTCCTGGGGAGGGAGTCGTGAAGGAGGAGAAGTTTCCAAATAGTAGGAAACCCTCTCACAGGCCGGTCTGTGGGGGAATTTTGGAATCTCAGAGGGCAACATAACCAGAAGAGGGCGGGGTGGAACCACAGAATATGTGCCTAACCTCAACTGCCAGCAGAGAAGTAGCCCAGAGGCTGGCATCCACCACCAGGGAGTTGGGGCTGGGCAGGGAGGTGCGGCGGAGAAGGCACTGGCACCCCACTCCAGTACTCTTGCCTGGGAAATCCCACGGACAGAGGAGCCTGGAAGGCTGCAGCCCATAGGGTTGCTGAGGGTCAGGCACGACTGAGAGACTTCAGTTTCACTTTTCACTTTCCTGCGTTGGAGAAGGAAACGGCAACCCACTCCGGTGTTCTTGCCTGGAGAATCCCAGGGATGGGGGAGCCTGGTGGGCTGCCGTCTATGGGGTCACAAAGAGTCAGACATGACTGAAGCGACTTAGCAGCAGCAGCAGAGAGGCACGGGACTGTGTAATCAGTGCTTAGGGTAAGGACCGCCTGAATGCCCTGAGGACGATATGAGGGAGCTAACATGAGACAGCAACCCAAACTTGGATGCCAGAGAGAGAAAAAAGAAAGAACTTTCCCAAGAAAGGCTCTAACGGGCAGCCTGGCCTGCTCACAGAACAAAGGATTGAGCGAATACCAAAGGAGAGCTAGCTGGCTGCATGTAGGCCCCTCCCCACCCCCCTCCGGAGGCAGAGAGGCAGGCATGTGACAGCCAGGGCCAGAAGGCAAGGGGCTGCTGCACTCTCGGCCCCAGAGAGTGGCATCTTCCACCAAACTGCGAGCAGGCTCCCAGTTGCTAACCACGAGCAGGCTCCCAGTTGCTAACCACGTCTTCCTGGGATCCTGGATGGTTGACATCTGCCAGAAGGGTCACAGCCTGAGATCAGCTCCCCAGAGGAGACACACAGCACACCACAGATGTTGCTTTCATGGTGCACCCAGGGAACTGAGCAGCCGGGACCAGGGAGGTGATTAAGATACACAGCTCACCTGGGACAGTGCACTCGCCAAGCACCTGGCCACCTGAGCTGCTCAGACCTGGGAAGGGCACAAAACACATGAGTCTGTGCCCTTGCTGAGTACCCAAGAACCTGAGCGGCTTAGAACTGGGAAGTGCGCAAAACACACACCCAACCGGGCCTGTGCCCTTGCTGAGTACCCGAGCACCTGAGCAGCTTAGGCCTGGGAAGTGCACGAAACACACACCCAACCGGGCCTGTGCCCTTGCTGAGTACCCGAGAACCTGAGCAGCTTAGGCCTGGGAAGTGCGCAAAACACACACCCAACCGGGCCTGTGCCCTTGCTGAGTACCCGAGAACCTGAGCAGCTTAGGCCTGGGAAGTGCGCAAAACACACACCCAACCAGGCCTGTGCCCTTGCTGAGTACCCGAGAACCTGAGCAGCTTAGAACTGGGAAGTGCACGAAATGCAGGGCCCACTTTGGACAGGGCCCCTGCAAAGCACCCGGGAGCCTGAGCACTGTAGACCCGGGAAAAACACACCACCTTGAGCTGGGGAAAACTCAGTGTGGTCCATACACTGTGAGTACTCCCCACACACGCCAGCAATACTTGTTTGCAGTGTCCCTCCCCACAACACAACTGAACAATTGAGCCTTCGTAAGCCTGACACCTTCACCCCCTTGTGTCAGGGCAGAAATTAGACACTGAAGAGACTTGCAAAAAGAGGAAGCCAAAATAAACCAAGAGGGAACCGCTCTGGAAGTGACAGGAGCAACAGGTTAAAACCCTGTAGTTAACAATGACTAAGAACTGGAGGGGGCCTACAGACCTTTAGAACAAGTACAAGCTGGAGCAAGGAACCATCTGAAACTGAACTGACCCCACACTGCCCATAGCAGCTCCAGAGAAATTCCTGGATATAGTTTTACCATTATCACTTTTTAATTTTTTTTAACTTAAGTTCTTTATGACTCCTTTAATTTTCATTTTTATAACCTACTATTACCTTGCAAAAAAGACCCCATTTTTAAAGCAAACTTCAATATATATATTTTATAATTTTTATGATTGATTTTGTTTTGTATTTTTAATATTTTTTGAGAGTCTAACCTCTACTCTAGATTTTTAATCTTTCTTTTTGATATTTGTTATCAGTTTTGTACCTTTAAGAATCTGACCTTCAGTATCCACTTTCACTTGGGGTGTGAATACTGGCTTGATTGCTCTCCCCCTTTTTGACTGTCCTTTTTCTCCCCCAGGTCACCCTTATCTACTCCCTCCCCCTTCTCTTCCCTACTTAATTCTGTGAATCTCTCTGGGTGTTCCAGGCTGTGGAGAGCACGTAGGGAACTGATTACTGGGTAGCCTGCTCTCTCCCCTTTTGACTCCCCCTCTTCTCCTCCTGGTCACCTCTATCTCCCTCCTCCCTCTTCTCTTCTCCATGTAACTCTATGAACCTCTCTGCATGTCCCTCACTGTGGGGAATTGTTTCACCACTAACCTAGATGTTTTATCATCTGTGCTGTATGGATGGAGAAGTCTTGAGGCTACTGTAAGTAAGTATAAGACTGAAAGCCAGAGGCAGGAGGCCTAACTCCAGAACTTGAGAACATCAGAGAACTCCTGCTTCCAGGGAACATTAATCGACAAGAGCTTACCCAAAAGTCTCCATACCTACACTGAAACCAAGCTCCACCCAAGAGCCAAGAAGTTCCAGAGCAAGATGTACCACACTAATTCTCCAGCAATGCAGGAACACAGCCCCAGGCATTAAAAGATAGGCTGCCCAAAGTGATGCCAAACCCATAGACACCCCAAAACTCAATACTGGACACTTCATTGCACTTCAGAGAGAAGACATCCAGCTTCACCTGTCAGAACACAGATGCAAGTTCCCCTTACCAGGAAATATTTACAAGCCACTAGTCCAACCCCATCAACAGGAAGCAGGCTCCACAATAAAGAGAAACCACAAACTGCCAGCCTACAGAAAAGGCACTCCAAACACAGCAATCTAAACAAAATGAAAAAGCAGAGAAATATTTAGCAGGTAAAGGAACATGATAAATGCCCACCAAACCAAACCAAAGAGAAGGAGATGGGGAGTCTACCTGAAATAAAATTCAGAATAATGATAGTCAGTTCAGTTCAGTCAGTCACTCAGTCGTGTCTGACTCTTTGAGACCCCATGAATCACAGCACGCCAGGCCTCCCTGTCCATCACCATCTCCCAGAGTTCACTCAAACTCACATCCATCAAGGCGGTGATGCCATCCAGCCATCTCATCCTCTGTCATCCCCTTCTCCTGCCCCCAATCCCTCCCAGCATCAGAGTCTTTTCCAATGAGTCAACTCTTCACATGAAGTGGCCAAAGTATTGGAGTTTCAGCTTTAGCATCATTCCTTCCAAAAGAACACCCAGGGCTGATCTCCTTTAGAATGGATTGGTTGGATCTCCTTGCAGTCCAAGGGACTCTCAAGAGTCTTCTCCAACACCACAGTTCAAAAGCATCAATTCTTCGGCGCTCAGCTTTCTTCACAGTCCAACTCTCACATCCGCACATGACCACTGGAAAAACCATAACCTTGACTAGACGGATCTTTGTTGGCAAAGTAATGATAGTCAAGATGATCCAAAATCTTGAAAACAAAATGGAGTTACAGATAAATAGAGACAAAGATTGAGAAGATGCAAGAAAAGTTTAACAAGAACCTAGAAGAAATAAAGAAGAGCAAATCAATAATGAATAATGCAATAAATGAAATCAAAAGCACTCTGGAGGAAGCCAACAGTAGAATAACTGAGGCAGAGATAGGGTAATTGAGGTGGAAGATGGAATGGTGCAAATAAATGAAGCAGAGAGGAAAAAAGAAAAAAAGAATTAAAAGAAATGAGGACAACCTCAGGGACCTTTGGAACAAGGTTAAATGCCCCAACATTCGAATCATAGAGTCCCAGAAGAAGATGACAAAAAGAAAGGGCATGAGAAAACATTTGAGGATATAATAGTTGAAAACTTCCCTAAAATGGGAAAGGAAATAGCCACCCAAGTCCAAGAAACCCAGAGAGTCTCAAACAGAATAGACACAAGGCCAAACACCCCAAGACACATATTAATGAAACTAATGAAGATCAAACATAAGGAGCAAATACTGAAAACAGCAAGAGAAACAAAACAACACATAAGGGGATTCCCATAAGGATAAGAGCTGATCTTTCAATAGACACTCTTCAGGCCAGAAGGGAATGGCAGCACACACTTAAAGTGATGAAAGAGAAAAACCTACAACCCAGATTACTGTAGCCAGCAAGGATCTCATTCAAATATGAAGGAGAAATCAAAAGATTACAGACAAGCAAAAGCTGAGAGAATTCAGCACCATCAAACCAGCTCTTCAACAAATGCTAAAGGATCTTCTCTAGACAGGAAACCCAGAAAAGGTTATAAACTTGAACCCAAAACAATAAAGTAAATGGCAATGGGATCATACTTATCAATAATTACCTTAAATGGAAATGGGCTGAATGCACCAACCAAAAGACAAAGACTGGCTGAATGGATGGAAAAACAAGACTCCTTTATATGCTGTCTACAAGTGACCCAGGTCACATACCAGGGACCATACAGACTGAAAGTGAAAGGCTGGAAAAAGATATGTCATGCAAATGGAGACCAAAAGAAAGCAGGAGTAGCAATACTCATATCAGATAGAATAGACTTTGAAATAAAGACCATGAAAAAAGACAAAGAAGGACACTACATAATGATCAAAGGATCAATCCAAGAAGAAGATATAACAATTATAAATATATATGTACCCAACATAGGAGCACTGCAATACATAAGGCAAACACTAACAAGTATGAAAGGGGAAATTTACAGTAATACAATAATAGTGGGAGACTTTAACACCTCACTCATACCTATGGATAGATCAACCAAACAGTAAATTAGCAAGGAAACACAAACTTCAAAGGATACAATGGACCAGTTAGACCACCCCAAAACAATGAATTTCACCCTTTTCTCAAGTGCACACAGAACATTCTCCAGGATAGATCACATCCTGGGCCATAAGTCTAGCCTTGGTAAATTCAAAAAAACTGAAATTATTTCAAGCATCTTTTCTGATCACAATGCAGCAAGATTAGATGTCAACTACAGGGGAAAAAAGAACTATTAAAAATACAAACTTATGGAGGCTAAACAACACACTTCTGAATAACCAACAAATCACAGAAGAAATAAAAAAGAAATCAAAATATGTATAGAAAAAAATGAAAATGAAAACACAACAACCCCAAACCTATGGGATTCAGTAAAAGCAGTGCTAAGGGGATGGCTCATAGCCATACAAGCCTACCTCAAGAAACAAGAGAAAAATCAAATAAATAACCTAACTTTACACCTAAAGCAACTAGAAAAAGAAATGAAGACCCCTGGGTTAGTAGAAGGAAAGAAATCTTAAAAATAAGAGCAGAAATAAATGAAGGGGTGGGGGTGGGAAGAGACTACAGCAAAAATCAACAAAATTGAAAGCTGCTTCTTTGAGAAGATAAATAAAATAGACAAGCCATTTGCCAGACTCATCAAGGAAAAAGAGAAGAATCAAATTAACAAAATTAGAAATGAAATTGGAGAAACTTTGATTAACAGATAACACAGAAATACAAAGGATCATAAGAAATTACTATCAGCAACTATATGCCAATAAAATGGACAACTGGAAGAAATGGACAAATTCTTAGAAAAGTATAACCTTCCAAAACTGAATCAGGAAGAAATAGAAAATCTTAACAGACTCATCACAAGCATGGAAAGCGAAACTAATCAGAAATCTTCCAACAAACAAAAACCCAGGACCAGATGGCTTCACAGGTGAAATTCTGCCAAAAATTTACAGAAGAGCTAACTCATATCCTATGCAAACTCTTCCAGAAAATTTTGAGGAAGGTAAACTCCCAAACTGATTCTATGAGGCCACCATCACCCTAACACCAAAACCATACAAAGATGCCACAAAAAAAGAAAACTACAGGCCAATATCACTGATGAACATAGATGGAAAAATACTCAACAAAATTCTAGCAAACAGAATCCAACAACATATTAAAAAGATAATATCAAGTGGGCTTTATCCCAGGGATGCAAAGATTCTTCATTATTAACAAATCATCAATGTGATACACCACAGTAACAAATTGAAAGATAAAAACCATATGATTATCTCAATAGATGCAGAGAAAGACTTTGACAAATTCCAATACCCATTTATGATTAAAAAAATACTCCAGAAAAGATGCATAGGAGGAACATACCTAAACATAATAAAAGCCATATATGATAAACCCACAGCAAACATTATCCTCAATAGCAAAAAATTGAAAGCATTTCCTATAAAATCAGGAACAAGACAAGGGTGCCCACTCTCACCACTACTATTCAACATAGTTTTGGAAGTTTTAGCCACAGCAATCAGAGAAGAAAAAGAAGTAAAATATTTCCAGATTGGAAAAGAAGTAAAACTCTCACTGTTTGCAGATGACATGATCTTCTACGCAGAAAACCGTAAAGACACCACCAGAAAATTGCTAGAGCTAATCAATGAATACAGTAAAGTTTCAGGATATAAAATTAATACACAGAAATCCCTTGCGTTCCTGTACACTAACAATGAGAAAACAGAAAGAGAAATTAAGAAAACAATTCCATTCACCATTGAGAGAAAAAGAATAGAATACTTAGGAATAAATCTATCTAAAGAAACAAAAGACCTATATATATAAAACTGTAAAACATGATGAAAGAAATCAAAGATGACACAAATAAATGGAGAAATATACCATGTTCGTGGATGAGAAGAATCAATATAGTGAAAATAAGTATACACCCAAACCAATCCATACATTCAGCACAGTCCCTATCAAGCTTTTTCATATTCACCGAGAGCCAGACATCCTAGAATGCAAAGTCAAGTGGGCCTTAGGAAGCATCACTACAAACAAAGCTAGTGAAGGTGATGGAATTCCAGTTGAGCTATTTCAAATCCTAAATGATGAAGCTATGAAAGTGCTGCACTCAATATGCCAGCAAATTTGGAAAACTCAGCAGTGGCCACAGGACTGGAAAAGGTCAGTTTTCATTCCAATCCCAAAGAAAGGCAATGTCAAAGAAGGCTCAAACTACCACACAATTGCACTCATCTCACACACTGGTAAAGTAATGCTCAAAATTCTCCAAGCCAGGCTTCAGCCATATGTGAACCGTGAACTACCAGATGTTCAAGCTGGTTTTAGAAAAGGCAGAGGAACCAGAGATCAAATGGCCAACATCTGCTGGATCATCAAAAAAGCAAGAGAATTCCAGAAAAACATCTATTTCTGCTTTACTGACTATGCCAAAGCCTTTGACTATGTGGATCACAATAAACTGTGGAAAATTCTTCAAGAGATGGGAATACCAGACCACCTGACCTGCCTCTTGAGAAATCTGTATGCAGGTCAGGAAGCAACAGTTAGAAATGGACGTGGAAAAACACATTGGTCCCAAATAGGAAAAGGAGTGCGTCAAGGCTGTATATTGTCACCCTGCTTATTTAACTTATATGCAGAGTACATCATGAGAAACGCTGGACTGGAAGAAGCACAAACTGGAATCAAGATTGCCGGGAGAAATATCAATAACCTCAGGTATGCAGATGACACCACCCTTATGGCAAAAAGTGAGAAGAACTAAAGAACCTCTTGATGAAAGTGAAAGAGGAGAGTGAAAAAGTTGGCTTAAAGCTCAACATTCAGAAAACGAAGATCATGGCATCTGGTCCCATCACTTCATGGCAAATAGATGGGGAAACAGTGGAAACAGTGGCTGACTTTATGTTTAGGGGCTCCAGAAATCACTGCAGATGGTGACTTCAGCCATGAAATTAAAAGACACTTACTCCTTGGAAGGAAAGTTATGACTAACCTAGACAGCATATTAAAAAACAGAGATATTACTTTGTCAACAAAAGTCCATCTAGTCAAGGCTATGGTTTTCCAGTAGTCATGTATGGATGTGAGAGTTGGACTACAAAGAAAGCTGAGTGCCAAAGAATTGATGCTTTTGAACTGTGGTGTTGGAGAAGACTCTTGAGAGTCCCTTGGACTGCAAGGAGATCCAACCAGTCCATCCTAAAGGAGATCAGTCCTGAATATTCATTGGAAGTAATGATGTTGAAGGTGAAACTCCAATACTTTGGCCACCTGTTGTGAAGAGCTGACTCATCTGAAAAGACCCTGATGCTGGGAAAGATTGAGTGCAGGAGCAGAAGGGGATGACAGAGGATGAGATGGTTGTATGACATCACCGACTCAATGGACATGAGTTTGGGTGAACTCCGGGAGTTGGTGATGGACAGGGAGGACTGGCGTGCTGCAGTACATGGGGTCACAGAGTCAGACACAACTGAGCGACTGAACTGAACTGAACTATCAAGATATCAATGGTATTTTTCACAGAACTAGAACAAATAATTTCATAATTTGTCTGGAAACACAAAAAAACCTGGACTAGACAAAGCGATCTTGAGAAAAAAGAAGAGAACTGGAGGAATCAACCTGCCTGACTTCAAACTATACTTCAAAGCCACAGTCATCAAGATACCATGGCACTGGCACAAAGACAGAAATACGGAACAAAATAGAAAGCCTAGAGATAGATCCACGCACCAATGGACACCTGATCTTTGACAAAGGAGGCAAGAATATACAGTGGAGAAAAAACAATATCTTTAACAACTGGTGCTGGGAAAACTGGTCAACCACCTGCAAAAGAATGAAACTAGAACATGAGCTAACACCATACACAGAAATAAACTCAAAATGGATTAAAGATCTAAATGTAAGACCAGAAACTATAAAACTCCTAGAGGAAAACATAGGCAAAACACTCTCTGACATAAACCACAGCAAGATCCTCTATGACCTACCTCCTAGAGTAATGGAAATAAAAGCAAAAACAAACAAATGGGACCTAATTAAACTTAAAAGCTTTTGCACAATGAAAGAAACTATAAGCAAGGTGAAAAGACAACCTTCAGATTGGGAGAAAATAATAGCAAACAAAGCAACTGACAAAGAATCAATCTCCAAAATATACAGGTATCTCATGTAGCTCAATACCAGAAAAATAAACAACCCAATCAAAAAGTGAGCCAAAGAACTAAACAGACCTTTCTCCAAGGAAGACATACAGACGGCTAACAAACACATGAAAAGATGCTCAACATCATTCATTATCAGAGAAATGCAAATCAAAACCACAGTGAGGTACCATCTCACACTGTTTAGAATGGCTGCTCTCAGAAAGTCTACAAACAATAAATGCTGGAGAGGGTGTGGAGAAAGGGGAAACCCTCTTACATTGTTGGTGGTAATGCAAACTGGTACAGCCCCTATGGAGCACAGCGTGGAGATTCCTTAAAATATGGGAAAAAAAAAGACCCTGCCCAATGACCCAGCAGTCCTACTGCTGGGCATACACACCAAGGAAACCTGCACTGAAAGAGACCCGTGTACCCCGATGTTCATCGCAGCACTGTTTACAATAGCCAGGACATGGAAGCAACCCCGATGTCCACTGGCAGACAAAGGGATAAGAAAGTTGTAAGAGATGTGGATTTGATTCTTGGGTTGGGAAGATCCCCTGGAGGAGAGCATGGCAATGCACTCCAGTATTCTTGCCTGGAGAATCCCATGGACAGAGGAGCCTGGTGGGCTATAGTCTATGGGGTTGCAAAGAGTCAGACAGGACTGAAGCAACTTAGCACAGCATGAATAGATAATTGGAGGTGAATCAGGAAAATTGTTCAGAGCTCTGGGCAAAGCAATTGAAATATTGTTAGCTGCATTTTCTATATTCAAGACAATTTTAGATGGTGTAAGTCATTCTTGAGATCGCTATAAAAGAATATTCAGGAGAAACATGTCTGAACTACACAGAAAAAGCAAACTAATGATAAAATCCAAAAGCAAAACAATATGTTTGGTAAAGTCAAGTGGGTTCAAAAACAAATGTTTGAGAACACAATACAGTGTAGTTGTGTGGGAAAATGTATCCATGAAGAAATCCTGCTAAACCTGACATTTCCAATCATAGCACTCTCACAAAGCGTTTTTAACTATGCAGTAGTGGGTAAAGGCAGTAATACAAAAACATGCATTTTTTAAAATCTTTGTTTCTATAGAATTTAGCCAACTAAAGAAATCGACTGCATTCTAAAATATAAGGTAAAATTTACTAAAATTCCCATCAGGAAGTCTGAAGTGTTGTCAGAAAAAAAAAAAAATAATAATCTTTCTCCAAGTAAAACCTCAGCAAAACTATGAACAGGCTCTGTGATCCCATTTAAAATACAGTATTGTAAAGTAAAAAAATTAAAAGATTAAAAAAAGTTTTTTAAAAATAATGACTGACAACAGACTTCCATTTGCCAGCCAGGTAGAAAATGACATCACCTTACAAAATAACCTCAGTACCCATGGCCGGATTTCCAAATAGCTTTTACATTCTTAGGTTGACTTCTTTGTGGCTAAAAGAATCCTTAATTTTATACTTTTTTTCTGCAGGCAAAAGGGTTCTACGTATTTTGTTTAAAGGTTTGGTTCCCTTTGGTTCTTTAAACAGTATACAGGCCCCAAACCCATGAAACTCACAAATCGAGCTTCAGCATTCACGTTCTAAAGAAGCTGCCTTTCTACAAAGTGGCCTTGTGATGTCCGTCTGTCTGGGTTCCGTGCAGGTTCAATTGCTTCATTGAAAGCATAATAAAACTATGGAGAATGGAACTTGGTGACCTTGTTTCACAGTTTTCCAAAGCACAAGAAAAGAATCGAGGGCATTGAAAAGTGAGTCCCAACTTTTATGGTTTTTCTTTGCCCCAGACCTCAGACAACAGCATTGTCACGAAGCAGTAGTATTCCTAAAGGGGAGCCTGGGTATTGATATGCAAATACAGGCTACAAACATCCCATTTGGCTCCTGCATTCCTTCGTCTAGCACTGTCACACAAATAGTTTTTGAATCTGAGCAGTTTATTCAGGACCATAAACGTGTTTCACCCTGTGAGCAAATTCTGTTTGCTCACAGAGCTCGGAAGCAGTGAAATACAAGGTAGGCTATAAACAGCCCCATTGGATAAGATGTGCCTTGAAGCAAAGACACCTTTAAAATGAATCCAGTTTTTACTTACTGCCCAAGACTTTTATGAAAATGTAGCATACCCTAGATAGTAAGTTTTTTAAATTATTATTTTAAGGTAGGTCCTCTGTATTGAAAAATCTTAGTTGCTTTTAAAAAAAGAGAGACATGTAAAACGATTTTAGTTCACGTGACAAAATATTGTTAGTAAAGTCATAAAAGCCTTACTATTGCTTAACAGATCAAGTAGTGAAATGGGGAAAAATAATTTTTAAGACATCTAAGAGGGAGATGGAATGCGGATGGAACCTACTCTGGGAAACAGTGTAAATAAACTTCTACGATAGCTTGAAAAAACATCCCAACCACCAGAATTCTACTTACCTCACAAAATTTGTACCAGCTCTACCCACATTTCCTAGTGCTATTTCCAGCTCCTCCCAACCACCCTTCTTCTTTCTATAACTGCTCCCTCCAAGGTAGCTGCTTGCATGCAGCAGACACACGGGATTCTCCCCATTTCACACTTTACTACAGAACACACATAGGGCAGTTTGAGGCAGAGTACGGGAAAGTCCTCTTTTTTCATGAGCTCCATCTTGATTCTTTAAAGCACTGAACCCACGATTATGTCTATTTTCATGACAAATCGAAGCTGAAAAATGAAAAACTCAAGATTCCAAAGAAAAGCATAAGGCATACATGTCTCTATGGATGAGTCCAACAGGGCACATAACCACACTGCTGTTCCAGGTAAATTCTTCTTCAGATGACTGCAAGACAATGAGCAAATGTAGAGCCTGTAACTGCACCCCACGTAGATGCCTGCATCGACTCACAGGCTATGCGGCTTTCATTTTCAGTATCAGATTATGCGGTTCTTACGCAGAGAATCTCATTCTTGGTTTTCCTTCCCTTGATTCTCTCCATACTTAGGATGAGGACACCAGACATGGATGTGGAAATGGATGAGAACTGAGCCACAGTGGGTGAGGAGAAGGAGAGCTTTCTCAGAGACTCAGGGGAGTCACAACAGGCTACCCTGTTCCTTTGTTTGAAATCCATTATTAAATTATGCAATTTAAAAATTAAAATTCTGTCATTTTGACACATTGCTTTAGATGTTAATCCTTAACAACTACATATTTCATCAAAAGCATTCTAGAACCATAAAATTTCTCTAAACAAATAGCTTTTCTGAGTATTTCTTAAATCTCTTAAGTAGGATGATATAGTAAAGACCTATCTAATGACAAATTAATCATGTTATGTGTTTCAAATCATTAATTTGATCAAATTAAAGTGAGAAAAATTACTATAACATGTTAAAACAATAAGCTATCATACCTCACAAAAATATTAAGAAATGCTACTTTTTAATATGACTTGTGACTTTTAATCAGCTAATAAAATCCATTAAGTTTGGATAAAGCATAAGCTTTCAAATAAAGGAAATGGTGAATCTAAATTAGTTAAGTTGTAAATAGTTAACATCTAAGATAGTCTAGTTTCTTACATTAAGAAAGGAAGGCAGTAAGGGGTTTTAAAAGAAAAACAAGAAAACCAAAAGACATTCAAGAACTTGTGAGTAAACATTTGCTCATTTTTAATTTTAAAAGGAAAGAAAAATTGTTAATCGGTCCATTGGGAAAAAGAACAGAACAATATTCAGGAAGGAGGATGTTATGATTATGAATCGAAGCTTTCAATGCCAAGAAAGCTCTGAACAACGCTGACCTTCCCGAGTTGAGTTTTATCAGTACTGGCTGCCCCTGGCTCTCCTCTCCGCTTCCTCTCTGCCTAATGCACGTCTCTTCATTAGCTGCGAACAGTCAGTAAGCTGCCAGCTGCAATGGAGGCAGAGGACAGCTTAGGAAAAGAAGAAACGCAATAGTCTTTATTCCTTTTTTGATTGTTTTTATAATCTTTTCAGGGAAAACACATCTAAAAAAGGCATCTTGGAACTCATCCTGACCTTAGAGGAAGCTTTTTTGCTGAAATAATCTC
Source organism: Ovis aries (assembly GCF_016772045.2). Classification (NCBI taxonomy): domain Eukaryota; kingdom Metazoa; phylum Chordata; class Mammalia; order Artiodactyla; family Bovidae; genus Ovis; species Ovis aries. The sequence goes on from NC_056059.1 coordinate 5,668,536, forward strand.
CCAGTTTGTGTTACTTTTTTTCTATGTAGTCTTTACTTTCCTAGAATAACTGCAAAGAATTACAAACTGAAAATTTGAAGACATTTTTAGAAAGATAAACATGTCGTTTTATTTTGCATTGAACTGAAGATCTGAATGATTGTGTAATATTCTCTTGGATTTTAATAACATCTGCTTACTTTTAAATGTGGGTTTTTTCTAAATTTAGCCACATGAGTTTTATTTGAGGCACTGGTGGCATCTGCTGGACACAAATACAATTACAGACTCATAAATGCTGTTCTGCCTAAAGTCTTAACAACTATAGACTTTGTTCCTAAATATGTAATCTTTGTAAAAACACTCATTATTCTTTTTAATGTACCTGAAAAATATTTATCTTCAGACCTATGTTTCAATTTGTCATTCTGGGACAGATTACAATGAAAAGTCATCTTGGAATATTTGCCATCACAAATATACTTTTAAAGTATATTCAATGCCATTCTCCCAAATCATCCCACCCTCTCCCTCTCCCTCTCCCTCTCCCACGGAGTCCAAAGGACTGTTTGGACTGTGTTTGACTTGTGTCTCTTTTGCTGTCTCACATACAGGGTTATCGTTACCATCTTTCTAAATTCTATATAATGCATTAGTATGCTGTATTGGTGTTTTTCTTTCTGGCTTATTTCACTCTGTATAATAGGCTCCAGTTTCATCCGCCTCATTAGAACTGATTCAAATGTATTCTCTTTGGCATCGAAACATGTATAATATCATATATGAAACGAATCACCAGCCCAGGTTCGATGCAGGATACTGGATGCTTGGGGCTGGTGCACTGGGACGACCCAGAGGGATGGTACGGGGAGGGAGGTGGGAGGGACGTTCAGGATGGGGAACACGTGTATACCTGTGGCAGATTCATGTTGCTGTATGGCAAAACCAATACAATATTGTAAAGTAATTAACCTCCAATTAAAATAAATAAATTTATATTAAAAATTTTTTAAAAATAAAGTATATTCAACATTCAACAAAGCATGCATTGAGTTTTCTAGGAACACAAGATGTAAAGGACTCAGGGACTGGCCTTCAAGATACCTATACTCTCATGGGTTGATAGGTTTCAATAAATAAATATAATACAATTAAAATGATGTCACAGAATAATTCCATCATTCTTGTGAAAAACCAATGCAAAGATTACCTACTCAAAACAGCATAGAACAAACTAGTTATGGGACTTTAGACAACTGACCAATTTTGCAGCTGGGAAATGTAAGACTAGAACTGTAATACCTTATTAAAATAATATTGCTAGTTGGTGCCAAACCTGAAACCAGAACCCAGATCAACTAGTGATGTTTTCATGATTTCCTCTTTCTACACAATCATTTCTTATTGGTTATTTTACAGATAACAAAGTGAAGGTAAAAATATTAATAAAAGTGAACGCATGTAACAGGCAATAAAGATAATATCCAAAAGAAAACGTGATACATAAGATAGAAAATTATGCAACCACAACAAGTAGAAATCTTGCCATTTTAACAACACTGATGGATCCTGAAGCCATTAACTAAGTCAGACCTAGAATGATAAATACTCATTTACATGTGGAATCTTAAAAAGAGGAAGAACAAAGAAAGATACAAAGAACAGGCTGACAACTGCCAGAGGCAGGGACTGGGAGGTGAGCAGATGAATGAAGGTGGTTAAAAGGTGTGAACTTCTAGTCGTAAAATAAAGAAGTCCTGTGGATGTAATGTAGAGCATGATGAACACAGTTAATAATTCTGTATTTTGAAACTTGTTAGGAGAGTAAATGGTAAAAATTCTTATCACAAGAAAAAAATGTGCAACTATGTGTTGTGATGGATGCTAACTAGATTAATTGTGGTGATCATTTCATAATATACAGGTATACTAAATCATTAAGTTGTACACCTGAAGCTAATATTATGCTATATGTCTATTATATCTTAATTTAAGTAATGATAACATCCAAAGAATAAAAAGCAATAAGAAAAAGTATTTCAAAATCTTCTCACATTTTTTAGTCATACATTTATGTTTGTTGCAACTGATTTAATGTATGCCCTTTTCCATTATATTATAAGCTTACATAGCAGAGCCTAGTATGAATGCCTGGCGAATGCACAGTAGGTCTGTGATGAATGCAGACTGGTGCATATAAAAAGAATGAATAAAAAATTGATACGGTAATAAAGAAGGTTGCCATTTGATCTTATTTTATTCACATATACACTAGAATCCCTAAAGAAAGAAAAAGAAATTAAAGTTGCTCAGTAGTGTCCGACTCTTAGCAACCCCATGGACTGTAGCCTACCAGGCTTCTCAGTCAATGGAATTTTCCAGGCAAGAATACTGGAGTGGGTTGCCATTTCCTGCTCCAGGGGATCTTCCCAACCCAGGGATGGAATCTGCATCTCCTTCATTGGCAGGTGGCTTCTTTACCACTGAGCCACCTGGGAAACCCACACTTGGATATAGTAGATACAAAACTGCACTGTCTGTGTGCTCTTTTCATGTTCACACAGGCTAATATTTCTTGCAATACAAATATATGTTGCAACAAAATTACAAATGACTAGATGCCATGAACCTTGGGAACATTTAATCACACTGAATTAGATCATTTAAGGTTTTGAAAACCATGATAAGTATGCTTCTCTGCATGTTGTACAAAGTCAATTAAGACTTTGAATATTAAAAAGGACAGATATCTGTTGAGATGCAGTCTAAGGAATAGTGTAGTGAATCCCAGCTCAGAAGTACTGGCCTGATTATGCCATCAGTTAACTAGCATCATCAGCAGTAAAACAGACACATTCTGGGTGTTGTTTTTTTCATGCCTCATATGTTTTTAATAAGGACTACTTTGTACTAAAGGCATATGGTGAGTATAAAGTGCTGTTCAATAACAGATGCTTATGTTGATGCTGACAATGGCAGTGATGACTCAAAAACCCAAGTTACTATCATTTTATGAAGACACAGTATTTATTCTTCTTCTATTCATATATGTTATTCTAGAGTCTGAGAAAATGGTAAGTAAATGGGCAAGAACTCAAACTAATGGAAACATGTTTTTAATAAGAAATATTTTGGCATATACTGGGAATCTATTTATTCCCAGATATATCTGAGTTAAGAAATATAAGCACATATAAGGTATATGGAGACCATATTAGATGATATTTTCTTGATTTTTTGGTGATTTTTGTAAAAAGTTTAACAAAAGAAGATAATCCCAAAGTGGTGGAAGTTACAGAAGTTTGCAATTTGTTGATGGGTATGTTCCAAAAGATACAGTATATAGTCTGAATTTTATCTAGACAGAAATCACTAAAGAATTCATTAAAAATAAACAAAACCAAATAAAGTTGGTAATTTAATCAGGTTTGTGGTTTATTTTCCTAAAATTGACTCAAATATGTTAAAAGATAATCCCCTTCAGAGGATTTCCTAGATTTGCATTCTATCCTATAATGAAAAGAGGTAAGGATATTGTGTACACAAACATAAACAAAAATTCTGTGTATACATAAATACATATGCTGTATATACATGTCTTTGAATAGAGGGACTTATTTAGGTGAAATATATCATAGACTTTCGAAAATGTCTTAAAATTTTTTCTTTCCCATAATGAAACACACTAGAAAAATGGCTCATTTTACAAGAGTGTTTCATTGTTGCCATATTTCATCATATTTGAAGAGAAGCAAAAAGTTAATCTTACGGCGATGCCAGACTCTGATAAGCAATGTTACTTGGTTTTCCCAGCAAATGTAGCCACAGATAATGAGACTGCCACTATTCAACTGAATAAAGCAGGTCTACTGACAGTGAGATTGATAACAAAGATATTAAAGCCTTTTGCCAAATATACATACACACAGAGCTAGTTCACAAAGGCATATGAACTTAAGTCGTTCGAGAATGATTTACTAACAACCAACTACTTTGCAAAATACGAAAGAAAAGCTTACACACAGGCTTTGGGAAAATTACCCAAGTCCTGTTTACATTTGAGCAAGTATCTTCAGCTATATTTATATGAAAAAAATTAAGCTGATTTAGAAAGACTCTATGAATTCCAAAGTTTCTCTTTGAAAACTCAGCATTTATTGAAAGTATTTTCTTCCATGGTTTTCACCTCTTCAAATATAAGAAATTACATATGAGGAATTAACAGATCAAAATTAAATTCTTCAAGGTGAGAACTGACTTCATTGAAGATAGAAAATACATAGTTTGAAAGCAGTATTCGAAAATTTCAAAAACTTAGTCATTTCTGACCTTCATTGGGAAAATGAAGTTAAACATACTGGATTGTCCATTTTAATAGAGAATTCACCCCTTAACCACAGAGGAGAAACTGTCCAAAGCAGATGAAACAATCAGTCGTAATTGTGAACAGCTGCACACCTACAGAAACTAAGGAAAAATCCTCATAGAAAAAGGAGAAAGAAGCATTTGTTCTTTTTAAAGCCAAATGATTTCCCACGAGGAACAAAACTTACAATAATTGGTCAAAAATTCTAGTTGCCAAGTGAAAACTCAAGAATAAGAAAAAATACATATGACGGGAAAAATTCAGTTAGGCAGAGCTTAAATTTAATCTGTCAAATGAAAAGGAGTTTCTTACACCCCAGTGTTTAAAGAAGGGCATGCGTCAAAGGTCTGAGAGGACCACCAAGTCCTCTACTGGATTACTAGATCATCGACAATCTGATAAAAAGAGCATTAAGTTGCAATGGCTGAGGGATCGAGTAGCTAAGTGTATCCTCTGGGGACCAAATGTCACTTCCATGGGATCAAATGCCTAGAATGTTCCCTCCATCAATTTGTTGTACTTTTTCAATAATTTTACTACAAATGCCATATGCAGTGTATCCTCATGTGTCTAATTTGGCAGACTCACTCTGGAACAGAACGTAAAGATTTACTATGCCTTTTGTTAATGCCATGGAGAAGGAAATGGTAACCCACTCCACTATTCTTGCCTAGAGAATTCCAATGGCAAAGGAGCCTGGCAGGCTACAGACCATGGGGTCACAAAGAGTTGGACACGACTGAAGCACGATTTAGCACTTTTGTTAATGCCATTGGATTACACATGTTCAAAAATGGAATCCAGTACAAATGACACTGAAAATGAGTTTGGCCATTTATGCAACCTGATTCAGCTTCAGCCTTTCTCTCCTGCATCCTCTAGCCAGATGCTGAATATGAGTTCCAGGGGCCAAGGGAAGTATGGGCATCACGAAGAAGAGTGATCATTAAGAGACAGCCCTAGCCCAGCACATTCTCCATCAGCAATGAGAAGAGTCTACACCAAGCACTAAATATTTCCCACCCCACATCCTGAAAGCTGAATAATCCACCCCCCAACTGGGCCACCTTCTGAAGATCCTGTACCACAGCAAAATTACTTTTGTTTCTTTTCTAAGGAAGTTTGCTTTCTCTTACCTTCATTGCTGTTGAGTGAATATTTGTTGTTGTTCAGTCACTCAGTCGTGTCTGTTTGCAGCCTCGTGGACTGCGTGCAGCACACCAGGCTTCCCTGTCCTTCACTGTCTCTCAGAGTTTGCTCTGATTCATGCCCATTGAGTCACTGATGCCATCTAACCATTTCACCCTCTGCCACCCTGCTCTCCTTTTGCTTTCAATCTGTCCCAGCATTAGGGTCTAATACCATTGTTCAAACGGCAGCTTAACAGAATTACAGCTCAGGTAATATTTTACAAATGTAGAATTTTTAAGCTTGAGTCTTTTTTAAAAATTTGTTTATTTATTTATTTGTTTTTTTACTTTATTTTACTTTACAATACTGTATTGGTTTTGCCATAGATCAACATGAATCCGCCACGGGTGTACACATGTTCCCAGTCCTGAACCTCCCTCCCACCTCCCTCCCCATACCATCTTTCTGGGTCATCCCAGTGCACCAGCCCCAAGCATTCTGTATCCTGCATCGAACCTAGACTGGTGATTCGTTTTAAGAGTAAATTGCTCTGTTTTAAATTTCTTTTGTCTATCTTTTAAAATAATATTTTAAATTTTTTGTTTCACTGACGTTAAGTGAATATGCAGTTGCTTCCGTTGAAACTTGGTAGAATTACAATTCTTGATATTATTTTATAAATATAGATTATTTAAATGCGATTCACGCACAAACTGTTAACACTTTATTCTAGTTCTAGACAGCATACATATAGTATTTTGGTTATCATTTTTAACAAGTCCCCTATAACTTGAACTATAAGTGAAGTCACTCAGTCATGTCTGACTCTTTGTGACCCCATGGACTGTAACCTACCAGGCTCTTCCATCCATGGGATTTTCCAGGCAACAATACTGGAGCGGGTTGCCATTTCCTTCTCCAGGGGATCTTCCCAACCCAGGGATCAAACCCAGGTATCCTGCATTGCAGGCAGATGCTTTACTCTCTGAACTATAGAACAACCGAATATGTGAGAATTAAGGGTCATGTCTGCATTCCAGGGACTGTATTTACTCTGTTTATAAAACAAAAAAAGAGAGCTTGATATCTGTATGACCAAATTTTAATTCATTTTAAAAAGTAACTGTTAATTGCTCCTTACTATCATATGTGGGCTTCCCAGTGGCTCAGTGGTAAAGAATCTGTCTGCCAATGCAGGAGACGTGTTCAATCCCAGGGTTGGGAAGATCTCCTGGAGAAAGAAATGGCAACCCACTCCAGTGTTCTTGCCTGGGAAATCCTGCGGATGGAGAAGCCTGGCAGGCTTCAGTGTACGGGGTCACAAAGAGTCAGACAGGACTTAGCGACTAAAAAAAAAAACAACAAGAACAATTATATGTAATCCTCTGTTCTGCCCTCTAGAGTATATATATAAAATGAGTAGTCTATGCCCTTAGGGAGTTTACAACAAAAAGTAACCATTTAAAATTTTCTAGTTAAAATTAAAGTTTAAATTTTGTATCCTTATCTCCAAGAGCGCACATGCAGCTTCCACCTTACTGTAAGAAATGGCATCCATTTGTCCTGATGAAACATTCCTTCTCAGCAGGGACCACCGTGCAGATCAGAATCTGCGAATACAGTAGGCCTACAAACATTGCACATTGATTGATGATCTGATATGAACCTATTACCCATTCACACAGCACCTGTGTCGTGTAAAATTTAGTCATAAGTACTTTATGATAACTAAGCATTCTCCTGAGGTAAATACTATTACTACCTCTTATTTAAATATGGGGAAACTGAGTTACAGGGACAATAAGTAACTTATCCAAGGACACACTGTTCTCGGTGACACAGCTAGGGTTCGAATCCAGGTGATGTGAGATCATGAGTCCACCTATTTAAACCCCGTACCATTCTGCCTTGGATGAGCAGCAGCAGCATCCAGTGATTAAATTTTACCTTCTCCCAGTCTAAATTCTTTTTGATCTAGGTAATTTCTTTGACTCTCTGAGACTCTAACATTTCACTAATTGTTTATACATTGACATAGAGATGTGCCAACAATTAGTAGTTTAATAATTGAAAAGTAGCTATATGAAATGTTTTATCTAATGTGGATGCAGTCATTTATGCAATGTCCTTTTCCCTGGAAGAAAAGTCCATTTTCTGCCACATCTTTAGAGGTATGCTCAAATGGTTCGCTTTTCTAATAAAATTATTCCTCAGAAGTAGTTTCTGACTTCCCAAAAATGAACTAAATACTCAAGGAAAATAAGGTCTCTGAGAAAGAGAGAGTTTACCCTAAAAGAAAAAGAATGTATAACAAACATTCTAGGATAACAGTATGTAATAAATCTAAGAAAATTTTGCACTGTCCTCACCATAAAATGCTAAGGTTATCACAGAAATTATCAAAAGCTTTTATCCCTCAAAGAGACAATGCTGCCTACTTGGAACTGAGCAGAGGGCCCTGGACTGCTGCAAAAACTGTTCAATATGCATAATTGTAAGTAGTTCAACCCTGTCTGGGACAAATATTCAGATGACAAAGGGCTCCTGTCTTTCCCCTTGTTACTGAGGTTCTCACTTAATTTCCTTTTTATGACAAATGACTTGTTAGTCCATAAAATCACATAATTTTGGCAACTATTGTATAATTCTGTCAGCATTTGAAGTTAGACTTGAAGGTGGTCAGGAAGGAAGGCTCTAGCCAGCCCCAAGGTCAGAGGCATTGTTCTTGGGGGGAACTGGAAAGAGAACAGAAGACGTTCTGTTAAGTATCCACTGTTAAGTATCCCATGGAGCCAGAAGCTGAATCAGTCACTGGTTTCTTTTGGAAATGTAGTTGAATTAGCCCCTATTCTCAGAAAGATTTTTTTTAAAAAAAGGTGCAATAAGATAGCCAGATTACATGCTGCTGCTGCTAAGTCGCTTCTGTCATGTCCAACTCTGTGAGACCCCACAGACGGCAGCCCACCAGGCTGCCACCGTCCCTGGGATTCTCCAGGCAAGAACACTGGAGTGGGTTGCCATTTCCTTCTCCAATGCAGGAAAGTAAAAGTGAAAGTGAAGTCGCTCAGTCATGTCTGACTCTTAGCGACGCTATGGACTGCAGCCCACTAGGCTCCTCTGTCCATGGGATTTTCCAGGCAAGAGTACTGGAGTGGGGGGCCACTGCCTTCTCCAGCCAGATTACACAGTGATGCACTAAAGATTAAAAATGGTGTCAATAATAACCACATGCGACAAAAGGTAACACGTATGTTGATTTTAGTTTGAAAAGAAAGCCAACTAAAATAATAAAGTCAGAAGTCAATGAATACAAGTTTCACTACTAAAATATTTAATAATACAGCTATTCCGGAAGGTAGAATAAATGTATTTAGTTTTAAAAAAAAAAACTGAAAATAAAGTGTAGATTCCAAAGATATTTTTCATTGAAATAATTTAGAAAGTAGAAAACAAAACTAATTTTTTTAATTCCTGTTCACTAACTAAGATAAATATCTAACATCGCAAAAAAAGCTGGTCATAACCTTGTAAAATCATCTACAAGCCTTTAGACTAAAGGCAGATCTTGAGAGATAAATAGATATAGATAGATAGACAGATGATAGATGGGGATAGTCTATTCTAAGAGGAAAAGTGAAAGTGAAAGTCGCTCAGTCGTGTCCGCTCTTTGTGACCCCGTGGACTATACAGCCCGTGACATTCACCAGGCCAGAATACCAGAGAGGACATAGTTCTCTATGCTTTCCCTTCTCCGGGGGATCTTCCCAACCCAGGGATCGAACGCTGGTCTCCTGCTGAGCTGTCAGGGAAGCCCATTCTAAGAGGAAAGCTGCTAATAAATAATGAAATTCATAACTTTATTGAAATATAGCTGATTCACAACGTTGTTTCATTCCTGGTATACAACCAAGTGGTTCAGTGATGCGCACATATTCTTTCCATATTCTTTTAGGTTATGAATTATTACAGGATTTTGAATATAGTTCTCTGTGCTCTACAGTAGGACCTTGCTGTTTTCCTATTCCCAACTGAATAGTTTCCATCTACTAATTCCAAATTTCCAATCCAATACTCCCTCACTGCCCCCTCCCTCTTGGCAACCATAACTCTGTTCTCTATAGCTGAGCTGACTTCTGTTTCATAGTTAAGTTCATTTGTGTCATATTCTATATTCCACACATGAGTGATATCATATGGTATTTGTTTTTCTCTTTCTGACTTCCTTTGCTTAAGTATTCTGATCTCTAGGTCCATGCATATTGCTGCAAGTGGCTTTTTGTTTTCGGTCTGAGTAATGTTCCATTGTGTATATGCAGCACAGTATTGTTACCCATTCATCTGCTGGTACTCGTGCCTGGAAAATTCCATGGATGGAGGAGCCTGGAAGGCTGCAGTCCATGGGGCCGCTGAGGGTCAGACACAACTGAGCGACTTCACTTTCACTTTTCCCGTTCATGCATTGGAGAAGGAAATGGCAACCCACTCCAGTGTTCTTGCCTAGACAATCCCAGGGACGGGGGAGCCTGGTGGGCTGCCGTCTATGGGGTCACACAGAGTCGGACACGACTGAAGTGACTTAGCAGCAGCAGCAGCAGCAGCATCTGCTGGTGGGCATTTCGGTTGTTTCCATTTCTTTGCTATTACAAATAGTGCTGCTGTGAACATTAGGGTGCATGTTTCTCTTTGAATTATAGTTTTGTCTGGATGTATGCCCAGGGGTGGGATTGCTGGGTTATAAGGTAACTTCATTTTTAGTCTTCTGAGGAACCTCCATACCTTTCTCTATAGTGGCTGCACTAATTTACATTCCCACCAACACTTTGGGAGGGTTTCCTTTTCTCTACAACCGCTCCAGCATTTGAAATTTATAGCTTTTGTCTTATAAATACTTACTGTAGATGTTCAATCACAAAACTTATAGATTATGAGCCAGTCATGTCAATGCAGTTAAAAATATATATATAAACACACACACACACATATCTGAAGTTGGAGGCAGCATAGAATAGAAGAAAGCACATAGGTTTGGAGAAAGAAGGACCTTTTTCTAAACTGATTTTCTGCTACTTACTAACTCTATGATATTCAGAATATATGTTAATGGGCAACATGCTAAGTGATCATCAAAAGTAGTCTGCTTATAACTACTCTTCTAAGATCTTAAACAACTAACCATAAGCATTGAATAAACAAATGAGACCTAAAGATATAACTAAGAAAACAAATAATTATTACTATTTACTGAGTTTCAATAAACAAAACTAGTTTCAATAGTCAAAGCTATGGTGTTTCCACTAGTCATGTATGGATGTGAGAGTTGGACTATAAAGAAAGCTGAGTGCTGAAGAATTGATGGTTTTGAACTGTGGTGTTGGAGAAGACTCTTGAGAATCCCTTGGACATCAAGGAGATCGAAACAATAAATCCTAAAGGAAATCAAGCCTGAATATTCATTGGAAGGACTGATGTTGAAGGTGAAACTCCAATACTTTGGCCACCTGATACGAAGAACTGACTCGTTGGAAAAGCCCCTAATGCTGGGAAAGACTGAAAGCAGGAGGAGAAGGGGACGACAGAGGATGAGATGGTTGGATGGCATCTCTGACTCAATGGACATGAGTTTGAACAAGCTCTGGGAGTTGGTAATGGACAGGGAGGCCTGGCATGCTGCAGTGCATGGGGTCTCAAAGAGTCAGACATGACTGAGCGACTGAACGGAACTGAGTTTCAACCCTTGTAATAGGCACAATAGGTAGGTGCTTTTAGGTATAATACTTAATCTTTCCAGCAGAGCTGTCAGACATTTTATTGTTCTTTTTCAGATGAGGCAGTTGAGATTTAGAGAAAGCAAGAAAGTTACCTGAGCCCAATGAGCTAGCAAATGATACAGCTGGCAATCAAACCCCATCTTTCAGTAGCCAAAGCTACTATAAACTCTTAAAATGTATCAGCCCATTTTGGGTGGTTGTAGACCCACTGAATCTCTGAAAAAGTCCTCAGAAAATCTTTAGAAAATTTTCTCAAAATGTCACTTCATATATGGCACCATTCATGGATAGCACATAACTGAGACCATAGTGGCCTCTGGGGCTTTTTAGCTAAGTTCACTGTGAGAAGATGCACCAATGGTAAGAAACAACCATATCTGAGATGGCTCAACATAGTAAATCCAATTCCAGAAAATATATTTTTATGCAAGAAAATAATAAAGTAGTTTCATGGAAAAATTTTGCAGTAGAAATTGAAAAATCTCTGGAAAATTCTAGGTTTCTTTATTTTTGAATTAAGCATGTAGTATAATGTCCATACTTTATACTGAGTGAAATAAATGTCAAAGATAAGCAGAATTCTTTCCTATGATATCACTCCACCAAAAATGTTTAACCTGCATACCAGACAAATCAAAGTTAGGTAAGATTTCTAAAAATCTTTTTATGGGTTCATGCCCTACTGGTATTACATACTAATTTTCCAAATCTGTAATTCTAAAAAGACATATTTCCAAGAAGACCCACAAATTCCCAGAAAATAATATTTCAAACTCTAGATTATAACAAAAGATAAGTGGTAATTCTTGTTGGCATTAGTATCTTCAGTATTTAACCTCCAATTAATTTAAATATGGTCAAATATTACAAAGATCTTCATTCAAGGCAGAATAGTAAAAATTTCACTAAAGATTGCCTCTGAACATCGATAACTTTTCATTGTGCCTGGAAATATAAATATGTGTGTGTGTGTATACATATATATTTCCTTTTAGAAATAGATTTTTATGAGCATGGAAATATTTTCTATGACTCTCTGACAACATGGCATTTGTTTTCCCAATTTCCTAAGTTTTTCCTAACAATTTCAAGCCATCTTGAATATTTAAAATATATATACAGTATCATCTGTATGCTTATTATTATTATAAAACTATACAATAATAATAATGCTGTATTACATTAGAATCATAGTATCATTTTCCTGAATAAAACAAGCTTTATTATCTGAATGAAAAGTTTAAATTTTTAAAGATTTACATTACAAATTATGTATTTGTTTTACTATATATTATGTTTGATTGTATAATACAAGTGAAGGGTTAACCTGAAGCCAAATAAAAATTTTCAAGATTATCTGACAAGTATTTTAAAAGTTGCAACTTGGATGATATCACAAAATACATTTTAGAAATATGAAGGAAAATAAAACTAAAAAGTGCTTGGATTTTAGAAACACAAAGCAAAAGATTAAATTATAAGTGATTAGCTGTCATCGCTTTTCTTTGCTTATCCCAAATAAATACACTGTTTATTACTCATTGACTTCCGCTCTGTGTCTATCTCCCACATTTGTTTCTTCACATCTTTTTATTCTGGTATCTCTCCTGAGCAGTTAGTCAGAGATTTTAAAGGCAGCAAAGGAGACAGAAGCAATTTGAAGTTTCTAGGTGGACTTCATCAGTGACATTCTGTACCTCTTACTACAACTCAGTGAGAGCTCCTGGAGATGCTAAATGGCCTTAGACAGTCTGACATTCAACATCAATCAAAGCAAGGAGGATAGCCATTCTGACCATAAGACTGTATTTTACCCTTAGAAACAATGTTCTGCATATAGGCCATCAATATTCATTGCTAGTGAAGTCAAGGCATTTTCTGAGTCTTTGTATGTCTGTCTTTTAGATCTCAATAATCAGGATTTAAATTCCCATGTGACATAGGAGGAGACAGGAGACGTGGGTCTGATCTCCGTGTGGGGAAGACCCCCCTGCAGGAGGGCATGGCAGTCCACTGCAGTATTCTTGCCTGGAGAATCCCACAGAGGAGCCTGGCAGGCCACAGCCCAAAAGGTCACAGAGTCGGACAAACCAGAAGTGACTTAGCACGCACACACAGGAGACATGGTCTAAATAAATATTTATATAATATACTACACTATAATTAATATAATGTACTTAATTATGTCATTAATTATAAATACAATATATCAATTAACTAAATATAATTAATTATATGTAACTATACATATATATAGCAATAATGATATATAATACATAATATTACTAATAAATATAATATATAATTATATATTTAGATATATAATTATATTATAATTAATATTGTATAATATACATTATATATACATATGTATAAGTATTATATGATATATATAACATATGAAACAATATATAATATATTATAGTATATACTATATGTTTAATATATATTATTATATATTTATATTAATATATCGATATCATTAATATGTTAATACAATATTATATTATGTATTATATAATTATTCATATATTTTAATTAATATATAATAATCACACAATATTAATATTAACAATTGAGTATATTAGAAACATAATTAATAATAATGACAAGAAATAATGTTAATTTTAATGATACATTATAATTAATATAATATATTACATATTTATAATTGCATATTATATTTTAAATATATATTTATATTTAAGTAAATGTATTTATTATAAATATCTATAAGTGTATATATTTATCTATGTATTTATATGCATTATATTATAGTGTATAATTATATTCACTATTATTATAATTATCATTCTTATTATATAATCATATAATTATAAATTATATATATTTAATGTTAAAGTATATGTTTAACTAATGTTAATAATATATTTAAATTATATATATTTAATATATAAACAAATATTTATATATTTACATCTTAAATATATGTGTATTTATATTTATACTTAAATATATATTTAGATTAATTATATTTATAAATAATCATAATTATAAGTATATTTATAATCTAATATAATATAAATAATATAATTATTAATAATATTGATGTTAGTTGTGAATATATGATGATATATTAATGGATATAATATCAAATATAATATGATATATGATGTAATTATATAGTATATATAATTTTATATATTATATATTACATATTAAAAAGCAGAGACATCACTTTCCTGACAAATGTCCATATGATCAAAGCTACGGTTTTTTTCAGTAGTCATGTACAGATGTGAGAGTTGAACCACAGAGAAAGTTGAGTGCAGAATTGATGCTTTCAATCTGTGGTTCTAAAGAAGGCTCTTTAGAGTCCCTTGCACAGAAGATCAAACCAGTCAATGCTAAAGGAAATCAACCCTGAAAACTCACTGGAAGGACTGATGATGAAGCTCCAATACTTTGGCCACCTGATGCAAAGAGCTGACTCACTGGAAAAGAAGATCAGGGTCTTCTACTCATGAAAGACTGAGGGCATGAGTAGAAAGGGGTGACAGAGGATGAGATGGTTGGATGACATTGTCGACTCATTGGCCATGAGTCTGAACAAACTCCAGGAGGTAGTGAAGTACAGGGAAGCCTGACCTGCTGCAGTCCATAGGGTTGCAAAGAGTCAGACATGACTGAGGGACTGAACAACAATTTTCCCCAGCACTATTGGCTACCACCTCTTCTTTCCCTTTTCCTTTGCCTTCCTTGACCACACCTGAACAGAATATGGAAAAACGTGCCCTCCCTGGAGCTGAGAAGCGCTTTTGGCCTGCTTCATTCCTAGAGAAAGCTGGAGGTCCGCAGTTTAAGATATAAAAAAAGCCCCTCAACTGCTATATCAGGCTGGAGATACTCTGCATTAAAACTTGTGTCAATTTTTTTTGTATCGTCTCTTCTATTTATTTCATCTATTCTGCTCCATATATTAAAAGACATGTTCACTATTCTTTTACCAATCTGTTTCTCTCTAAACTGAAGCACATTCTTGGCTTCAAGAGATCACTCCTTTGGTTTCTTTTTCCTGAATCATTTTGTCCAATTGAAAGGATTTACTGAGGGACATCTTAAGCCAACCAAAAGGCTTGTGCACATTCCAATAATTTGGGCTTTGTCCCTAAACTGAGTCTTAATCTGTGTCTTAATTAGCCTTTGTGACTCAAAGTGTTTCTATTTTAACCAGTTAGAGATGAAAAACAGTTTGATTTTCTAACCCTGTGAATCCTGTAGTTTCTCATTTTAATTTCCTGTTCATCCTAAACAAGTCATTTGAGATCATTTTCCTTCTTGTGTTATCTTATCAAACACAGCTTCTAACAACGAGTCACATTAGCAATATTTCAAATCTTCTTTACAGAAAGCCTTGAGAACATGATATTCATGTTTGCCTTTCAAGTTACCTCAAGTAACGTTTTACCAAATGTTTATTTACTGAATAAAAAGTGTCACCAATTTTCCAGCCTCCATCAAGTTTCCTCATGGCTAGGGTTCCTGCTCCCAGAATCAGGGCCACATATTTTAAGTTTTTATATGGGAACACTCCTTGTCTAAGTATCAGATTCTGTACTTTTCGACTTTTCTGCATAACAGATGTAAAATCTCATGAGCTTACAAAAACAAGCATCTCATTCTTAATGTTTCAAAGAGGCAGCGGCTGGATGGATGCAGCTACAGTGGCTCTGCTTGGCTTGGCTCTGTGGGTCTTGTTGGAAGGTTTGGGCCTGAGGTTGAAGCCTTTATGTGGAGCATACCATTTTTCAAACTAACATTTTGAAAAGGAAAAGGCTTTTTCCTTAGAGTTTCATTTAAAGCTGCTAACTGTATATAGTGCAGTCATGTCTGTTCACATTCCAACGACCAGAGAAAATTGCATGGCTAAATTCAAAAACAGTGGGGAGGGAAGGAAAATACATACTCGCCACAATAGGAAGTATGCAAGCCCCATAGCAACAGGATGGAGGACATACACTGATATGAGGAAGGGGTACACTGTATAACTGTGCATAGAAATACAACCTACCAAATGCAGTTTCAGCTCAATTCAGTCGCTCAGTCGTGTCTGACTCTCTGTGACCCCATGAATCGCAGCACGCCAGGCCTCCCTGTCCATCACCAACTCCCAGAGTTCACTCAAACTCACATCCATCAAGGCGGTGATGCCATCCAGCCATCTCATCCTCTGTCGTCCCCTTCTCCTCCTGCCCCCAATCCCTCCCAGCATCAGAGTCTTTTCCAATGAGTCAACTCTTCTCATGAGGTGGCCAAAATACTGGAGTTTCAGCTTTAGCATCATTCCTTCCAAAGAACACCCAGGACTGATCTCCTTTAGGATGGACTGGTTGGATCTCCTTGCAGTCCAAGGGACTCTCAAGAGTCTTCTCCAACACCACAGTTCAAAAGCATCAATTCTTCGGTGCTCAGCCTTCTTCACAGTCCAACTCTCACATCCATACATGACCACTGGAAAAACCATAGCCTTGACTAGATGGACCTTTGTTGGCAATGTAATGTCTCTGCTCTTTAATATGCTATCTAGGTTGGTCATAACTTTCCTGCCAAGGAGTAAGCGTCTTTTAATTTCATGGCTGCAGTCACCATCTGCAGTGATTTATGGTTTAGCAGTTTCTTAACATGGTCTATGATGTAAACACCCCTAGTAAAAATAAGACTCATTCCACTTTCCCAGAAAATCAAATCATTTATGGAGCTTCAAACATAACCTCTGTTTTAAAAAACGGTATTAAACCTCATTTTTAGATTTCTCTCATTGGTAGGAACTGTTTAGGAAGTTATTTCTCTGCTCAAGGAAACCTCCCATTCTCCTGTCTCAATTGGGCCAGGTCAGAACAGCTGCAACTACAATTACCATATTTACAATAACCTCTGGCACACACCTGGAAGACGAGGGCCAACCAGCAGGAAAGAGAAGGGAGTTCAGGGGTCATAACTTTGTCGTTCTTGTTCATTCGAATCTTCATGGCTATCACTGTCATTACCAAAATGGGCACTGCAGTGAGACATGCCAGGACCTCAAGGCCAGCCAGTGGCTGGGGCATAACAGGCATTCTATCACCATTTCTTGAATGCTGTTAAACTATCTAACATTACCAGATAGAAATAGCACATAAAACACTGACCAGCTTAAACTGGTTCTGCCTCTTCAAACAGGTGGATTGATTAATTAAACCTTCAGTTATCTTACAGAGAAAGCACTGCACATGCGCAGGATAGGAACTATATCTCCAGGATATCTTAAAGCCAAGAATTATCAGTCTATGGAACTCAAAGGAGAGAAATATTGCCGTCAGAGCTCTTTAAGAACATTTGGCTTACAGCAGCAAAATTAGCTTATATGAACTGATTTCAGACTAGCTACTCAGTTTCCAAATTTGAAACTCCTCTAACTACTAAAAATTTTCCCCAAATCCTGGACCAAGAAGACAGATTTGAGACCCTTGCCTCTGTCTCCTTACCCCTTGACCTCCCAATAAAGCTCTTTCTTTTCTCAAAAGCTGATGCCATGGTATTAGCTTCGATGCAGGTCAGACAAGGTTACTGGGATAGAATCTTCACATGGTCCCCACCATAGGGCCTCTCTGCTGAGTCTGAGCATACAAGCAACATAATTCCACTGTGGCCCTCACTGCCTTCTCTCTCTGGAGCAACTGCCTTAGAACCTAATTATATATTGATGCTGTTTCCTTTCAAAAATAATTTGTGTGAAGATGGACTTGATTTCACCCTTCCAAAAGATATTTTATTTTCAAAGAGGAAATATTTTTATTCAAAAGTTTTTTCTGGTAAGGGAAAACATTGTCAAGAGAGAGCTGCTTTTCCCTCTCAGTTTCAGAGTTTTGTCCTGACAGCTCGCTACTACACAGGGTGTTCTTTTCTATCCCAGGGACACCGCACATGAGGTTCCTCCTAGAGCTTTTTCTTCCACACTCCACACTTCCTTAAATAATTAAATTCCTAATTATCTTATAAAGCTAAGCCGAGGAAAGATTTTCATGACCCTCTAGATCACCTTCTGATGCAGACTTTTCTAGAAACACATGCTTCTTGTTCCTAACACTGACCATATTTGAACATTTTAAATTATCTCTATAATTGGTTAGTGATTGATTGTTTCTCCAGCTAGAATTTTATCTCCATAAGGGCAGACACCGCATCTGACTTCTTCACAACTGTACACCAGATGGTTATCCTATGTGGTTACCATCACATATTTGTCAAATATATGGCTGTGTGACTGAATATATAAATGGGAATTTTATCCATCTTGCTACACAATTCATTTTAGAAAGAGCAGCAACTTTCTACATAGCCTCCTGAAGGAGGAAAAATGGCAGAAAAGTTCCTAAGTACTTTCTTACTTCCCTTCTGAATTCATCTACCCACTCTTGGTGGCCCCTTCCTGTTGGCTTACCTTAAATATTCCTTAGTATTTCCTGAACCTTTAGTACTTTATGACCACCCACAAACAAACATGTCTCAGAAATTCCACTAGCTGCACAATTTCAAGCTGCATTGTTTGCATGAGTGAGTGTGCACGTACATGTGCGTGATTTAGGAACTATGTCTTAACTTAACACATGATTACGTAAGAGATACAAATTTTTTTTTAAAGCGGTTGCATTTTTTTTTTAATTGCAATCTGGGAGGTACTGAAAATGATGTCATTCCCTAATGACCTCGTTCATGATAGAATTGTGAAGTGGGTTATGACAATGAAAGCATTACTGGGAGAGCTTCCAAATCCATCTGGCAAGCACAGGACATATATTTTAAAAGTGATCACTCAGTTTCCAAATATAATGTGCCAGGATTCAATGTTAAATCAGTGGGAAACTAAACATAAAAGACAGCAAACATAAATGATTAGTATAGGCCCAAAGCAAGAGGAAATTTTATATTTTGTAATGTGGTTATCAAGGTTTTCATATATGAATATCATGAACACACATTTACTGGGTATTTCTGAATTATGCTTCAGGAACTTACATTATTCTCCTCTAATAACTTTCAACCAATTTTTCCAGATAATACATTTTTAATCAGCTTTATTAAAATATAAATCATATATAGTAAAATGCACCCAATTTTAAATATGTAATTCAATTACTTATAATGCAATTTTGACATATTTTTTCCTTTAAAATAGAATTGTAAATTTTATGAAAAAGAAAAATTACATGAACTGTAATCTTGCATATCAAAAATTTCTCTTTAAAGTGAATTTTCAAAAGCACATAAGTCTTTTGCCCATTAAGAGCTTCACCTTAGAGAAATAGAAGATAAGATACATGGGGGAATTAGAAAAAGAATTAGGCTAAAAAGTTAAAATTAAAAACATTAATAAAGTGAACTTTCTGTATTGCTAAGCAATGAATGTGATATTATTCATTATGAAATCATTAATTTTTAAATCACTTTAGAAAAAAAATATTTACTAACTCCAAGTCATCTAGGACATACAATTTATTAAACTTAATTTCTCATCCACTAAATTTCTCAGGTGCGGGTCAGATGCCAGTTCACTATGCCCAGCATATATCCAGTTCTGAAACGTCTTTTCAAGGGGCTGTTCTCTCTCTCAAATGAGTATAAAAGGAAAAATCTCCATTCTTCCTATCCGACAAGTTGGAAGAGTTATTATAGCATTCAGATACTTCCCTCTCAAATATTCCTCTTAATCTTTAACTCTCCTAAATATTCAATATTTTTTGATAGAGGTGAGAAACTTAAAAACATTAAAAATGGTTTATGACACATCCTTTGAAAATTTGCCATCAAGATTCTTCTGACTTCACTTTGGAGAACAGTGTGTTCTCCAGTGCATAAGCCAAAAATTTCAATCTAACTTTAATTGTTTTTGTGCCGCAAAACAAGGACTTCACTAGTAGGTTATCTCCTAAGGACTTGACTTAAACTTTGTTTTTCAAAGGTACACAAGAAATTTCCCCTGACTATTCCTGGGATACCTGTAGTAAATTACTAATTGTTAACTCAAGAAGGTAGGAATGCAGGGGATTGGAGATTTCTACTTCATTCCTATCCATATGACTACATTTTTGTATTTTTCATATGCCTCCAGGAAAATATATTACTTATGTAATTTAAAACATGTTGAAGATTTGAAATACCAGTAAAACATAGATATAAAAAGTCTAAAAATAAAACAATAAAGCAGAAAGTAAAAATCTTCCTAATAAGCATGAAATAAGGAGACAATTAGTAGAAGGGATATCTTTCTTCAGTCAAAATGACTGCATCAAAATGAATTTTTAAAATGGTTACATAGGATTTCCCTGGCGGTCCAGTGGTTAAAACTCCATGCTACCACTGCAGTGGACACAGGTTCAATCCCTGGTCAAGGAACTAAGATCCTGCATGCCAACTAAAAAAAAAAATGGTTACAGTAGTTCCTCCTTATTCACAGTTTCATTTTTTTTTTTATGATATAGAGTTACACCTTTATTCTTTCGCAGGTGAATATGCAGTTATCCCACCACCATTTGTTACAAATTTTATAAAATGTTACAAAAATTACTTTTCACAATTGAACTGTCTCTACATCCTTGTTTAACAAGAACTGACCATATTCAGTTAAGCAGGATAAACAAGTCCTTCACAGTTTTGCTTTCTGAGGTTCCAGTACCCCACCCCCTGCCAATACACACACACACACACACACACACACACACGCCTGAAATTATTAACTGTAAAATTCCAGAAACAAACAATTCATTTTTGGCACCATTCTGAATTGTATGATCAACCATCCCACTCTGTTCTGCCCTGGATGCAAATCATTCCTTTGTCCAGCATATCCCACGCATTAGTCACTTGTTAGCTTCTCCAACATCAGCTTGATTAATCAACAGTTGTGGCATCACAGTGCTTGTGTTCAAGTAGCCTTTATTTTACTTAATAATGGCACCAAAACACAAGAGTAACGAGGCTGGCCATTCAGATATACCAAAAAGCTTCCTTAAAATGAAATGTCAAAGTTCTCAACATAATCAGGAAAGAAAATAATGTCTGTAGTAGGCTGAAGTTACTAAGATCTACAGTAGGCATGAACCTTCCCCTGTGCATGAAACTGTAAAGAAGGAGAAAGAAATCTGCGCTAGTTTTGATGTCTCACCTCAAACTGCAGAAGTTAGAGCCACGATGCACGGTGAATGGTTAATGAGGACAGAAAAGACGTTAAGGCTATGGGTGCAGGACATAAATAGAAAACATAGCCCAACTGACAGCAACATGTTGTTCCAGAAAGCACAGAACCTCTACAGAAACTTCAGTGAGGAATCCCCTGAACTGAGTGACACCAGGCCATTAACTGCAAGTTACACAGATTCAGGAAAAGGTTTAGACTGAAAAACACAGAAGTTACTAGAGCGGCTACATCTGCAGATGAAGAAATCACCACATTTGCAACAGAGAAGAAGAAGCGGATTGAGGAGAGAAAGGACTGTCACATAACTTTCATTATAGTATACAGTTATAATTTTTCTATGGTATTATTGTGTATATGTGTGCTCAGTCATGTCCGACTCTGCAACCCCATGGGATGTAGCCCTCCAGGCTCTTCTGTCTGTGGAATTTTCCAGGCAAGAATATTGGAGAAGATTGCCATTTCCTCCTCCAGGGGATCATCTTGACTCAGGGATCAAACCCATATGTCTTGCATTCCCTGCATTGGCAGACAGATTCTGCACCATTGCCCCACCTGGGAAGCCCATGTGGTATTTTAGGTAGCTATTAATCTCTTCTTACATTGCCTAATTTATAAATTAAACTGTATCAGTTCAGTTAAGTTCAGTCACTCAGTCGTGTCCAATACTTTGCAACCCCATGAACTGCAGTACACCAGGCCTCCCTGTCCATCACCAACTCCCAGAGTCCCCCCAAACCCATGTTCATTGTGTCAGTGATGCCATCCAACCATCTCATCCTCTGTCTTCCCCTTCTTCTCCTGCCCCCAATCCCTCCCAGCATTAGGGTCTTCCAATGAGTCAGCTCTTCACATGAGGTGGCCGAAGGATTGGAGTTTCAGCTTCAACATCAGTCCCTCCAATGAACACCCAGGACTGATCTCCTTTAGAATGGACTAGCTGGAACTCCTTGCAGTCCAAGGGACTCTCAAGAGTCTTCTCCAACACCACAGTTCAAAAGCAGCAATTCTTTAGCACTCAGCTTTCTTTATAATCCAACTGTCACATCCATACATGACCACTGGAAAAACCATGGCCTTGACTAGACAGAACTTTGTTGGCAAAGTAATGTTTCTGCTTTTGAATATGCTATCTAGGTTGGTCATAACTTTCCTTCCAAGGAGCAAGCATCTTTTAGTTTCATGTCTGCAATTATTATCTGCAGTAATTCTGGAGCCCAGAAAAATAAAGTCAGCCACTGTTTCCACTATTTCCCATCTATTTCCCATGAAGTGATGGGACCAGATGCCATGATCTTCGTTTTCTGAATGTTGAGCTTTAAGCCAACTTTTTCACTCTCTTCTTTCACTTTCATCAAGAGGCTCTTTAGTTCTTCTTCATTTTCTGCCAAAAGGGTGGTGTCATCTGCATATCTGAGGTTATTGATATTTCTCCCAGAAATCTTGATTCCAGCTTGTGCTTCCAGCCCAGCGTTTCTCATGATGTATTCTGCATATAAGTTAAATCAGCAGGGTGACAATA
This sequence comes from Ovis aries, assembly GCF_016772045.2. Taxonomy (NCBI): domain Eukaryota; kingdom Metazoa; phylum Chordata; class Mammalia; order Artiodactyla; family Bovidae; genus Ovis; species Ovis aries. Next base: position 5,691,494 of record NC_056059.1, read on the forward strand.
TACAGCCTTGATGTACTCCTTTTCCTATTTGGAACCAGTCATTTGTTCCATGTCCAGTTCTAACTGTTGCTTCCTGACCTGCATATAGGTTTCTCAAGATGCAGGTCAGGTGGTCTGGTATTCCCATCTGTCTCAGAATTTTCCACAGCTTATTGTGATCCACACAGTCAAAGGCTTTGGCACAGTCAATAAAGCAGAAATAGATGTGTTTCTGGAACTCTCTTGCTTTTTCCATGATCCAGCAGATGTTGGCAATTTGATCTCTGGTTCCTCTGCCTTTTCTAAAGCCAGCTTGAACATCTGGAAGTTCACGGTTAAACTGTATTAAACTGTACAATAGGTCTAATACAGAGGAAAAAATGATATATGTCTATATAAATATAATAGTAATAATAATAATAAATATATATTAGTATATTTTATATATATTATAAACATATATACATAAATAATACACATGATTATAATAATAAACATAATTATAATACATATATTAACATAATCATAATATTGAACATAATTATTATGATAAATATAAATATGTTAATATATTTACAAATAATAAATATATACATAAATATAATAATATGTGTCAGTACTACCTGAGGTTTCAGAATCTACTGCAGATCCTCAAAGCTCCCTGTGGATGAGGGGGAACTGCTGTGCATCAGGGTCCTGTTTCCCTCACCGTGGAGACCACGCATCACCTCCCAACTGGGAAAGTGGCCCACACTTTGACTAGATTCTCAGCGCCATCCTTGACTGCGTAGCCTGCGTCTCGCAGTGCCCACTCTGTTCTTCGACACAAATTTCACTTACCTCATTAGGATTTGATCTTGTCTGGCACCTAGATACTCTTTCTGGTAACATATTTAGCTTGACCCTGATGCCAAAAAATCTATAATGTTGCTTCTATATGAAAGTACTTCAGGCTGTTCATCAAACTATTTCCTGAATCTTGAAACGTGAGCTTCCTCACCCGCTCCTTCTACTGGAAATAAATGGCCCCAGAGTCTATTTCTGAAATTGCATCAGTCACTTTTCCAATTTCCCTCTACCTAGGTAAGGGTACCTTAAAAGATGTGCAAATTCCAGTGTCTTTTTCATAAAGCTACTAGTGGCACTAACAGCATGCATGGTATGGTCACCAAGCACTGAAATAACATTGCCCAGCATTGCTGCTTTCTGGCAGTTTACTGCTGTTAACACAGAAAGTGTCATGGTGCTGGGAACCAGTGAAGACATTTCAGGTTAGACTTTAAATGCAACATGACTCCCACCAAAGGGGACTGTAAATATCTCTCCCCTCACCACGGCTCTGCCACATATGAATCCTGACGGAGATCCACAACCTTCAAAGGTAACAGGTCATAATTAGAAACTCAGGTGAGAGACCAAGAGCTCTCCTAACTGAACCATTGCAGAATTTACACATAAAAAGAGAGCAAACAGATATACAAAGAATACTGGAAAAGAACATCACTCTCCTAGAAACAATTGATGAAGTTCAGAACTTAAAGCGGGACAAGTCTATTCATAAAAATACCTGCTGGGGTTCTGTCACTTGAGACTTTACCAAGAATGTACAAACTTATGGTCTAATCTGAGAACTCCACTCAGTTAACTACACAAATGTGTATATACCACAAACTCTGCTGTAGTAGCCACTGCACAGGGGAGAATATACCTCCTATTGCATTTTGTTAGGAAGTAAGACTTTTATGAAGAACAATCAAGTGCACAGGAGAATAAGTCGTGTTTTCTGATGACAATCACAAGTTGCTTTTTTACACTGAGAAGTTGGACTTTGTGTTGTTGTTGTTCAGGTGCTAAGTCATGTCCCCTCTGCAACCCCATGGACTGCATCACGGCAGGCCCCCCTGTCCTTTACTATCTCCTGCGCTCCCCTGGTGGCTCAGATGGTAAAGAATCCATCTGCAATGCAGGAGACTCAGGTTTGATCCCTGGGTCAGGAAGATCCCCTGGAGAAGGGAATGGCAATCCACTCCAGTATTCTTGCCTGGAGAGTCCCATGGACAGAGGAGCCTGGTGGGCTACAGTCAACGGGGTCGCAAAGAGTTGGACATGACTGAGCAAATAACACTGATAAAGTCTGCTCAAACTCATGTCCAGTTGAGTCAGTGATGCCATCCCAACATCTCATCCTCTCCCACTCCCTTCTCTTCCTGCCTTCAATCTTTCCCAGCATCACAGTCTTTTCCAGTGAGTCAGCTCTTTGCATCAAGTGGTCAAAGTATTGGAGCTTCAGCTTCATCATCAGTGAGTTGCCAGTTAAATGAGATTAGAATTTCCATCTCATTCACATTTATTTCAGTGTGTTTCCTACTGAAGCCAGTTAGTACAAATACAAGTACACATACCACCCATTAGACTGCTTGTTGAGTCTCCAAAGTATTCTATTTCTCTAGTAGAATTGAAAGGGAAAAAAATTAATCTTAATCCAAGTATAGGAGTGAGGAGACTAATTTTTAAAAAGGGGGTAATTTACAAGGCTGAGTTAATTGAGTCCATTAAGCAGAATCCTAAATATACTCTTTATTTTCTCAAATATTTACGATATATCCAAAATGTTCCACTTGGCATCTTAGGAAGCCTAACTGCCTCCATATTCTGCAAACCATAACAACTAAAATTCCCCTTCAGTTCCATCTTTGACAATTCCATCAGTTTGCTATTCCAGAGGAACATAGATGCACACACTATCATAGTAGCATGATACTTTAAGTCTACCAGGCTTTTTCAGCCAATAAAAATACCTGAGAATTTGCAAGCATCTGCTTTGGTGCAATCCTGGACTCAATGCCTATACCTCTCTCTCTCTCTCTCTCTCTCTCTATATATATATATATGTGTGTGTGTGTGTGTGTATATATGTATATATATATGTATGTATATATATATGTATATGTATATATATCTCTCACATAATCACATAACCACCAGTGATATTTGGCCATTGTTGCTTTTAATTTTTGAGTGTAAAATAAGATGAGGATAATAATGACTATGAAGTAGCTTTGTTGATCATCTGAGACATCATTTGATGCCAGTCAAGGTTTCATTTCCTACCTATACAGCCTACTCTATTTGAAAAGGGTGTCTGGATTCACAGTGAGGAGGGGAACATATATTTGGTGTGAGTCAGGGCATTTGATTTCCCCTCTGAAAGACCCACTACGTCATGAGAAGTTAGCAGGGTCCCACCGGGGACTATTCTGTTTGGTCAATATTTTCTGTTAGCGGCATATGGCACTATGTGTGCAATTTTTACTTCTTTGTTTTTATTTTATCTAGATATCATTATTACTTGAGAAAAATGTAACAAAACCTTTGTTTTCCTGAGAGCAGTTCTATCCTTCACTTTCAACAGCACATAAGGGTCCTTCAAACATTTCAAAGGAAAATGTGCAACCCAATAGATTATTCAGCTGACACATCCGACATAACACAGTGATCACAAAAGACAAATATTTCCTGGTATGATTAAATCCAGAAATGTATTTACAACAGCATGTCTAACAAGGCAAAACAATCAACATAAAGAAAGAAAAGTGGTTCAATATAAATAATTCCTCTTTACAACCCACTGATAACACGTAAGTAACATGGCATCCAGTCCCATCACTTCATGGAAATAGATGGGGAAACAGTGGAAACAGTGACATATTTTATTTTCTTGTTCCCCAAAATCACTGCAGATGGTGATCACAGCCATGAAATTAAAAGACGCTTGCTCCTTGAAAGAAAATCTATGACAAATCTAGACAGCGTATTAAAAGCAGAGACATCACTTTGCCGACAAAGGTGCATGGAGTCAAGGCTATGGTTTTTCCAGTAGTCAGGTATGTGTGTGAGAGTTGGACTATAAAGAAGGCTGAGTGCCATAGAACTGATGCTTTCAAACTGTAGTACTGGAGAAAACTCTTGAGAGTCTCTTGGACAGCAAAGAGATCAAACCAGTCAATCCTAAAGGACATCAACCCTGAATATTCATTGGAAGGACTGATGCTGAAGCTGAAGTTTCCATACTTTGGCCACCTGATGCGAAGAGGTGACTCATTGGAAAATATCCTGATGCTAGGAAAGATTGAGGGCAGAAAGAGAAGAGGATGAGATGGTTAGGTGGTGTCACTGACCTAATGGACATGAGTTTGAGCAAGCTCCAGGAGACAGTGAAGGACAGAAAAGACTGGTGTGCTGTAGTTCACTGGGTCACAAAGAATCAGATACGACTTAGCAACTGAACAACTCCTCTATCACAAAGTAAACAAAGCTGAAACATTACATTTCAGAAATTTCATAAAAATGAAAAGTTACAATATCATAACTTAACAAAGAGTCAACCAAAAAGAGGAACTAAAAGGGATATTTCTGTATTCTTTTTTTTTTTTTTTTTAGTTAGCGAGGATTGAAAGTAGCACTTTCTTTTATAGATGAGTGGATATATGCCTTTAAAAAGGACCCTCTTTGAAATGATTATCAGTTCTCTCCTGATCTGAACTACTGGTTAAAATCCATATGAAACATTGAAGTTGAAATAGCATGTATAATATACATGCCTAATGGACATGAGTTTGAGCTGTAATATGCAGCTCATCTATAATATACTGCATAAAGAAAAAAAGTAAGAAAAAAGAAGCAAAACTAAAGAAATAGTAATAAAAATGAGACAAAATATTTTACTATAGTTGGCTAACCACTTGAGTTTGCAGTTTCAGGTTTTCTAAAGCTAATACTCAGTGTCAGTATAAAACATCTGTGTATTGCCATTTTTCCAGCTCACAGGGAATCATAAATTAGTTGTCTTCAACAGCACATCTGCCATAACAAAATTCCATAAACTGGGTAACAAAGAAAAGAAACCTGTTTTCTCACAGCTTTGGAAGCTGGGGAGCCCAAGATTGAGATGTGGGCCAAATGAGTTCTTGGTAAGAGCTCCCTTCCTGGCTTGCAGAGGGTCTCTCACTGTCTCACAGTAGAGAGAGAGGGAAAGCAGACTCTCTGGTGCCCCTTCTTATAAGGGCGCTAATTGCATCATGAAGGCCCCACCCTCATGACTTCATCTAAACTTAAGAAACTTCTCAAAGGTCTTATCTCCAAATACCATCACACTGGGGAGGGAGTGGTTAGGACCGTAGCATATGAATTAGGATGCTGGGCAGTGGTGAGGGGGGCATGTTACCATTTAGTCTATCGCAAGCAGCCCACTCCATCTCTCCTCCCATCACACACACAGACATGCACATGGGTACAGCCCCAAGACAGAGGACTAGAGTTTATGTGCCCCCCCGTCATCATCCAGCAAGGTATACAGGCCTTTACCTTCCTTCTCCTGTCTTTACAGCATCCTAGCTTGCTCTAAGAGGGTATGTTGGAATAGACTGAGGAAGATCTTCAGGTGCAGATGGGCAGCACTCCATCTGGTCATCAAAAAAGGCCCAAAAATCATTAAGTGAAAAGTATATTCAATGGACATAGATTGAAAAAACAGTCCATCTACATAGTCCCTGGGCACAAGAAATGGACAGTATTTGGAGGCTGGAGAACAGCATAAGGAAATAATCAGAAATGCAGGCAAAGAATTATGTACCAGGATGTTCACAGAAGCATTACTCAAAATTGTAAAACAAGCCAAAAAAAGAAAAAAATATTGGACACAAACCAAATAGCCCAAAATAGGGGACAGTTAAATAAGATTGACTGTTAAACAGACATTAAATAACATGTTTTCAGAATATACTTAATTAAATGGGAAAATACGTATAATATATTGTAAAGTAAAAAAAAAATACACAGCTATACATACAATATGTTTTACATCAGTGTCAAAAGTGCTATGTTCAAAATGAACTCAGAATTGTAAAAAATACTTAGGACAATATAAAGTACTTTTCCATCATATTTTAGGCAATGAGGAAAGAAAAGGCAGGAAAAGAGAGCAATTTGCTAACATTCAACAGAATTTCATTTTCCTCCAGCAACAAAAATGATCTTCAAGTTCTAAAAACAGAATATACAATGGAAGTATATAAATTTCCGCTCCAAATGGTGAAGAAAGCTAGTTTATAAGTTAGGTAAGAATAAAAACCATATCTACTTCTGTGTACCACCATGTCTATAGCACCTGGCACAGCAGCACATCATGGTATCTCAGCTAAGGCAGTGACAAATATATGCATTTAGAAACAAATACATAATAATAAAGTTAAGAGTGCTACCAGAGACTGGGTGAGAGGGCTGGTGCGGGAATGGGGAGATACTGGTCAAAGCATACAAATGCCAGCTGCAAGATTAGCATGGAGGTGCTAAGGTACAGCACAGTGTTTGTAACTAATTCTGTATGATACACTGGAAAGTTTCTAAGAGCCTAGACCTTAAATGTTCTCACCACAAAAAAGAAATGGTGACTCTGTGACAGGATGGAGGTGGCCAGCCAAAGTTACGGTGGCCATCATTTTGCAATATATAAACATATTAAATCAACACATGCGCCCCTTAAACTTACACCATGTTATACGTCGATTATAGCTCAACGAAATTGGAAATTAGAGCAGGATCAAGTACTTTAAAAGGACTCACTGGCATCTCAAGCTGCTAACAAAATGTACAAGTATGTCCTTGAAGTATCTGTAGATAAGTTTAAAATAGTCAATGAGTGTTTTCAGAAAAGTGTGTAGAGATTTCCCAAGAATTGACTGGGGACACATCAAGATGGCTATATTGATGCATTCAATCCTGATACTCAAGGAGAGTTTAAAGCAGACTGTCATACAAATGATTGGTGGGAAAGGAAATGTGATTCTTAAAGTCAAAATAATTTGATATCCTTTCATCCATCTGTGACATTACAGAACCAAGCTTCTTTTGGCAACTGTATTTTAATAGTTGGCAAAAAAATTTAATTAAAAAATAGGGAACCACTGGAGATTTTTAAACAGGGAAACACTGACAATTCTGTATCTAATAAAATGGATACTGAAGAACCTGGAGGCCTAAAGATCAAGTGTATGGCAAACTAAAATTTTCTAGGCTGAATGTGAAAGTGTTAGTTGCTCAGTTGGGTCTGACTTTTTGCAACCTCATGGACTATAGCCCTCCAGGCTCCTCTGTCCATGGAATTCTCGAGACAAGAATACTGCAGCGTGTTGCCATGCCCTCCTCCAAGGGATCTTCCTGACCCCAGTCTCCTGCATGGATCAAACGCTGCTGTCCTGCACGGCAGGCAGATTTTTTACCGTCTGAGCCACCAGGAAAGCCCCAAGAATATTAGGATGGGTAAAGAATGTTCCCAACCCAGGGTATCTAGCAAGGTGATGCTTAATTCAATTATTGATCAGAATATTGAAATTCTGTCAAAAATAGTGCAGTGACTCTCAGGGAGAGATGGAAAAAATAAAGAAGGTTCTGGCTTTCAGTATGATGCTGGGGAAGACTGCAGAACCAAGAGCTTAGAATCCCAGCTCATCTAGCAGCAGAAGTCTGCTGTTACTGTTGCCATGTTGATTTATATTGCACTAAATATCTGATACACACACACAAAATAGTGCATAAGATAATGAAACCACTTGTCTGGAGAAATCAAAATACACATCTGAGAGTCCCATTTCTGGGGTTGTAACGGACCCCTGGAGACCAAGGCCCCTGCGCTAGGCACACAGCACAAGGGGCCAAAACACATCATCTGCTGTAACTGATATTCAGAACAACAAGTCTACAAAGAGTGAACATTCATTTAGTGTTGAGTACAGTCCACTCTCAAGCTTCTCTTGTGGCTCAGCTGGTAAAGAATCCATCCATCCCTCTTATCTCATTGTTCACTGTGTGCTAAAGACCCATCAACAAATAAGGCAGTTTCCCTCCTGTGATTGCCGTGCGTGTGTGCTAGTCGCTCAGTCACCTCCAACTCTTTGTGACCCCATGAACTATAGCTGCCAGGCTCTTATGTCCATGGAATTCTTCAGGCAAGAACACTGGAGTGGGTTGCCATTGCCTTCTCCAGGCGATTCTTCCCAATCCAGGGGTCAAACCCCAGGTCTCCTGCATTGCAGGAAGATTCTTTACCATCTGAGCCACCAGGAAAGACCAAGATTGCCATAGAACACATATGTTTAAGGCTTCAATTTCCAGTACTCTTTGAAATAATACAAAGGCATTTTGTAGAAATAGTTCTATCAGAAATAGTAAACGAAAATGTTAGGTTTGGCATTTATTTGCCTATGCCTCCATTATTTGAGAAGTTCACTGACATAAAATGATCCTTCTTGGACAATGCTAGGAAGATCAGGTGTCTCCTCATTGGTTTAGTGACATTAAATCATAGATTACATATAGATGGGCTTCCAAGTGGTGCTAGTGACAAAGAAACCACCTCCCAGTGCAGAACATGTAAGAGACACAGGATCGTCCCTGGGTCAGGAAGATCCCCTGGAGAAGGAAATGGCACCCCATCCCAGTATTCTTGCCTGAAAAATCCCATGGACAGAGGAGCCTGGCGGGCTACAGTCCATGTCATCATAGTCAGATATGACTGAGCAACGCAGCATGCATGCACATAAATAGACAGTGAAGTGATTGAAAGGTAATTTTGATTTCCTCTTCAGGAAAAGGGATCAGAGAGATTTAAAAAAAAATAAATAATCATCAAGTACAACAATGGCAAACATTCTCAAAATACTGAGTGTTACAAGCTATTTATGATGTCTTTTTCCTTTTAGGAAAGATAGTCAGTTGATACTGCAACCTCAAATATAAACATGCAGAGTGCTAAATCCTCTTCCAAACCAAACTTCAAAAACCTCAAAGATGATTGTCCACAATAAACAAGCCAAAATAGTTTACTTAGGGATCAGAATTAGATTGTGAACTTTGCCTTTAAAGAACATATTTGGAAGTAGTTCTCAAAAAGAATGTTACTTATGAGAATGAAAAGCTATATTAAATCCTTTAAAAATTTTATTTTTAATTCTCTTTGAGAAATGCTTTAATGACTCTTTTGATATAATATGATTCATAACACCCCCTTTAAAACATAGCAACAACAAAAACTTCTTTAAAATCAGCAATTCACAAACAAAATTTAGTAATTCAAAAATTCTACAATCCCACAATTAATATCCATCTCAGAAACATAATACCAAATTGATTGTAAGGATGCTCTTACTTTATGCACCACAGAGATAGGAAAACAAATACTGCTATATAAGTAACAATACAACGTTTTTGGTAACTCAGAACTTTTACTGCATACTTATTGATAAGACTTTTTAATATTTATTAAGGTGTAGGTTTTCATCTGATGTCATTCTTCAGTTCCGTCGCTCAGTCATGTCCGACTCTTTGCGACCCCATGAATTGCAGCACACCAGCAAACATCAATAACCTCAGATATGCAGATGACACCACCCTTATGGCAGAAAGCAAAGAAAAACTAAAGAGCCTCTTGATGAAAGTGAAGAGGAGAGTGAAAGAGTTGGCTTAAAGCTCAACATTCAGAAAACAAAGATCATGGCACCCGGTTCCATCACTTCATGGCAAATAGATGGGGAAACAGTGGAAACAGTGTCAGACTTTATTTTCTTGGGCTCCAAAGTCACTGCTGATGGTGGCTGCAGCCATGAAATTAAAAGATGCTTACTCCTTGGAAGAAAAGATATGACCACCATAGACAGTATATTAAAAAGCAGAGACATCACTTTGCCAACAAAGGTCTATCTAGTCAAAGCTATGGTTTTTCCAGTGGTCATGTATGGATGTGACAGTTGGACTATAAAGAAAGCTGAGCGCTGAAGAATTGATGCTTTAGAACTGTGGTGTTGGAGAAGACTCTTGAGAGTCCCTTGGACTGCAAGGAGATCCAACCTGTCCATCCCAAAGGAGATCAGTCCTGAATATTCATTGGAAGGACTGATGCTGAAGCTGAAACTCCAATACTTAGCCACCTGATGTGAAGAACTGACATCATTTGAAAAGACCCTGATGCTGGGAAAGATTGAAGGTGGGGGAAGAAGGGGACAACAGAGGATGAGATGCTTGGATAACATCACCGACTCAATGGACATGAATTTGAGTAAACTCCAGCAGTTGGTGAGGGAGGCCTGGCGTGCTGCAGTCCATTGGATCGCAAAGTGTCAGACATGACTGAGTGACTGAACTGAAATGAAAGCTCAGTCCCATTCAAAGTCCAGTCCTTCAAAATACATTTAATTGAAAGTCCCGGGGCAATGGGTGACCATGCTTTTCTGCACATACTGTCATCTATGCCATCAAATGTGCTGGTAATGCTGTACTGTCTCTAAAACTACACTGCAAGTTGCTGACACTCATTCTGCCTGTTTTCATGCACACAGACAAGCAAGGACAAATCCATCGGGACTACCACAAGATATAACCTGTTTCCAGAGATGTTAAAGCATGAGGAAAGAAATGTAAATGTTAGACTCTTAGAATTGTGGTATATCTTAAGTGCCAAAATTTGTAAAGAAATTTGGTCTACAGCTCCAGGTTCTTACAGGCATCTTGGAATTTCTTCACTGTTCATCTGAGCATGTAAATCTGGAATTTGCAAAACTGTTATCTTCACCTTAAAAGGGTTAAGTTAGAGCTTAAAAAAAGTAAACAGCAGTCTTTCTACTGCTTCTTTTACTGAAGGGATGATGCCAGCACTGGCAATTTTACCAGCTGCAGCAAAGCCATCATTTTATTTGCGCCTCCATCTGAGGGGCTATGAAGTCTACACAGAACTGAAATCATCCTATTCTCACATTCCCAAGATTCAAAAAAGTCCTTGCTTCTCAGCTGTTATAAGTAAATCTAAAAGAGATGGCTTTATTTTGAGAAAATATTGTCTTCTTATTTCAAATCAAGTTTATAGGCCGATTTCTGAAAATTAGGTTCAAATTTTCTGAAGCTATAAACACTGGGTCATACTCCTGAAGTAAACATCCTAGGATTCAGACTAGTATGATACATATGATTAAGGCACTGCTGTGTTCATTTTTGGAAGTTTATACTTAAACCAGAGAAAATCAGCTACAAGATGAATCTAAATAAATATTATGCCGGAATATATTACATACACTGAAGTTTTAGTCTTTCAGCTTCCATAATGGCAGTAACAACACAGATCAACTTAGAGATTTTATTTTTTTACAAAAATCCCATAAAGCAGAAAACACAGAAATAGTGAAATGTTTTCTAGAATTTATAGGTAAAAATGTGTCTAAAAGCTAAATTCTGATCTATGTACCACTGGGAAAATCACATATAACTGCACCTAGATTTTGAGGTAAGGAGATTAGGAAAAAAGCAAACAGAAAATAATATGCTTCACTAGATATTTTTCTTTATGAGTATATCATTTCTTTAAGATATTATCAATCTTTGATTAAAAGCATGAAAGGAAAGCAATCTGAAATGGGTCAACCAAGAAAAAGAATCATAATAACTATAAAACACTAAAAATAAAACTACATTAATGGTCTCCTTTATTTCAGATAGGAAAATAGACATAGTTAGGGGTGATATTCAAAGTGTTTACTATCTACTGGTCACATACATACATGCTAAGTTGCTCCAGTCGTGTCCAACTCTATGCGGCCCCAGCACTGTAGCCCGTGAGGCTCCTCTGTCCATGGGATTCTCCAGGCAAGAACACTGGAGTGGGTTGCCGTGCCCTCCTCCAGGGGGTCTTCCCCACCCACATCTCTTATGTCTCCTGCACTGGCGGACAGTTTTTCACCTCTAGCGCCACCTGGGAAGCCCACTACTTGGCACAGGCACCAGTTAATGACAGTGGCACTGCTGTCAAGAACCAAAACAAGCTTCCCAGTGGCATCAACTGACACCAAGCCAACACCCACAGAGACGCTGCACTGCGCTTAGCTGCTCAGTCGTGTCCGACTCTTTGCGGCCCCAGCACTGTAGCCCGTGAGGCTCCTCTGTCCATGGGATTCTCCAGGCAAGAATACTGGAGTGGTTGCCATGCTCTCCTCCAGAGGGTCTTCCCAACCCAGGGATCCAACCCAGGTCTCCTGCACTGCAGGCAGATTCTTTACCATCTGAGCCACCAAGGAAGCCCAAGAATACTGGAGTGGGTAGCCTATGCCTTCTCCAGTGGATCTTCCCGACCCAGGAATTGAACCAGGTCTCCTACATTGCAGGTGGATTCTTTACCAGCTGAGCTACCAGGGAAGCCCCAACATGAGATATTCTCTACAAAATTACTCAGTATCTTAATATACAAAACAAACAAATGAAATATTTAAGTTATTTATTGTTTGTTTACTTACCAGAAGATTTTTTTTTAATTTCTTTGGACTGATCAGTTAATGTAGGGGGAAAATTCTGATTTTATTTGTTCAGAAAAAAATTGTGAACCTTTTCCATTAATGGGCAAAGGATGATGCAGATATGGTGAGCAGGTACTTGAATTACTAGGGAGGGCAGAAAAATCTAGTAGAGGGAGAGAAAAGGAACTCAGAAAAATGACAATGAAGACAAATGGCCAATGAGGAATTCCAGCCAGCATGAGCAGAGGACATTTAGTTCTAATTTAACTTGCTTTTTTTGCTTTCTGTATCAACCATATAATCTAAGACACACGACAGTCTTCTTGTGGTATAATTTGGGGAAATGGGGAGAAAAAAAGCATGGCTGAGTTTATACCCAAGAAAGAAGCAGAGTAGGAAAATGACAGAAGCTAGAGAAAAAGAAAAATAGGAATTGAGGCTGGAATTTAGAGTACACTAAAAATGACTCACCTTAAACCAAGAATCAGTAGAAGTACTGGGCAAAACAGTACGCCTCTCACAATATTTAAGATAGAAGTTAGTCTACTAAGATTGAATATATACCAAAAAAAAAAAAAAAAGAGGTAATACCAGAAAGCTAGAATAATTGGGACATCTTTGCTTTACTATATAATATTTTACTCTCTAAGAATTCTTGTCATTAGTTTTTAAATTCTCAGGGTCAGAGAATATGAAAGCAATTTTAAAATAGGCATAGAGTTATGTTTAATATATATGTTACTTTTCTTATTTTTATTTTTTAGAAACATACACGTCTAAATTATTCAAACCTTTGACTCAGTATTTTCTAACACATTGCAACATTTTAAAATATTAAATGTTTCCATGAAATAAACCAAAAAACTTTCTCTCTTATCCTAAAAACTATAGTCATTTAGTGTTATTCTCACTCAAATGCATGGGTAATCTGTCACATATTTTTTAACCATTTGGATGGAAATACAGAAAAAAAGAATATTTTTGATGTCAGTTAAGCATAATCACTTGTGTGGACCATAACCGACACTGCAACCAATTTCTTCGTCAATGTTTATATAGGAGATGGCTTGGAAATGGGCCAACTCTTTAAGCCCACCTGTGTCAAATCAAACCCTGGGAACCAGTGTAGAAGTAGGAATTACGTGATGCAGCTAAAATTGTTATTTACTTCTTGGAATTTTATTTTAGGTTTCAATATCTAACATAGAAATTCCTTGAAAATGGCTATTTAGAACATTTGAGTGAAGTAAGCTAATTAGACAAAACAAAAGACTGAAGAATGAAGAACATCATGAATCTCTACATTAGATCACAATTCTTGATTTCTGTGAGGTCATATATTTGCCAATACAATAGCGTGGAATGCAAGAATTAGGTAGGACAAATAAAGAACAAAATTAAATAGAATAAAAAGTTGGAGAGTTTCAGAGTCCTAAGTGTAACTCCAACCCTTGCTGTTTCAGAGGACATACTTAATAGTCTGAAGGGAGAAAACAAAGCAGATTTAATCCTCTGAGGCTATTAACAACATGGTATCCATGAAAGAGTGATCCATACTAATAGAGCAGTTATCAACAGGTTTTTTATCTTTCTTCTTTTGTTAATCCTAATACGATTCAATTTAACAAAACTACTGATAGAGGCCTTTTCACAACTGATTCTTTGGTTGGTATACTGATTTTGTGTCTTGCAAACCTGCAAAATTCACTTAATATATTTTGAATTAGTGTAAATAAGTTTTATTTTTATTATTTCACTGGATTTTGTACAGAGACAATCCTGCCATCAGTCAATAAAGACAGGTTTACTTTTTCCTTTGCAATTTGTATGCCTTTGGGGTTTCTTCCTCCCTCCATGTCTAGAACCTATAATATTGAATAGAAGTGGTAAAAGCAGAAAACCTTCTCTTGTTCATGATCTTAGTGAGGAAAATACTCAGCTCTTCATCATGGAGTATAATTTTAATTGTAGTTTTTTCTTATAACTCTCTATCAAGCTAAGAAAGTATCTCTTTATGTCTACTTTTCTGCAAGATTTTAATCAGGAATTGATACTAGATTATGTCAAATGCTTTTGTCTTCATATATTGAGCTGATCATGGTGTATTAAATTGACAAATTTTCAAATGTTAAAACTAATCCTGCATTCCTGGGTTTATTTTTTTTATTTTTTTTATGGTTTTTCCTTTTTTTTAATTTTTTATTTAATCTTTTAAATTTTAATATCTTTAATTCTTACATGCGTTCCCAAACATGAACCCCCCTCCCACCTCCCCTCCCCATAACATCTCTCTGGGTCATCCCCATGCACCAGCCCCAAGCATGCTGCATCCTGCGTCAGACATAGACTGGCGATTCAATTCTTACATGATAGTATACATGTTAGAATGCCATTCTCCCAAATCATCCCACCCTCTCCCTCTCCCTCTGAGTCCAAAAGTCCGTTATACACATCTGTGTCTCTTTCCCTGTCTTGCATACAGGGTCGTCATTGCCATCTTCCTAAATTCCATATATATGTGTTAGTATACTGTATTGGTGTTTTTCTTTCTGGCTTACTTCACTCTGTATAATCGGCTCCAGTTTCATCCATCTCATCAGAACTGATTCAAATGAATTCTTTTTAACGGCTGAGTAATACTCCATTGTGTATATGTACCACAGCTTTCTTATCCATTCATCTGCTGATGGACATCTAGGTTGTTTCCATGTCCTGGCTATTATAAACAGTGCTGCGATGAACATTGGGGTACATGTGTCTCTTTCAATTCTGGTTTCCTCGGTGTGTATGCCCAGCAGCGGGATTGCTGGGTCATAAGGCAGTTCTATTTGCAATTTTTTAAGGAATCTCCACACTGTTCTCCATAGTGGCTGTACTAGTTTGCATTCCCACCAACAGTGTAGGAGGGTTTCCTTTTCTCCACACCCTCTCCAGCATTTATTGCTTGCAGATTTTTGGATCGTAGCCATTCTGACTGGTGTGAAGTGGTACCTCATTGTGGTTTTGATTTGCATTTCTCTAATAATGAGTGATGTTGAGCATCTTTTCATGTGTTTGTTAGCCATCCGTATGTCTTCTTTGGAGAAATGTCTATTTAGTTCTTTGGCCCATTTTTTGATTGGGTCGTTTATTTTTCTGGAATTGAGCTGCAGGAGTTGCTTGTATATTTTTGAGATTAGTTGTTTGTCAGTTGCTTCATTTGCTATTATTTTCTCCCATTCCGAAGGCTGTCTTTTCACCTTGCTTATATTTTCCTTTGTTGTGCAGAAGCTTTTAATTTTAATTAGATCCCATTTGTTTATTTTTGCTTTTATTTCCAGAATTCTGGGAGGTGGATCATAGAGGATCCTGCTGTGATTTATGTCGGAGAGTGTTTTGCCTATGTTCTCCTCTAGGAGTTTTATAGTTTCTGATCTTACATTTAGATCTTTAATCCATTTTGAGTTTATTTTTGTGTGCGGTGTTAGAAAGTGATCTAGTTTCATTCTTTTACAAGTGGTTGACCAGTTTTCCCAGCACCACTTGTTAAAGAGATTGTCTTTACTCCATTGTATATTCTTGCCTCCTTTGTCAAACATAAGGTGTCCATATGTGTGTGGATTTATCTCTGGGCTTTCTATTTTGTTCCATTGATCTATATGTCTGTCTTTGTGCCAGTACCATACTGTCTTGATGACTGTGGCTTTGTAGTAGAGCCTGAAGTCAGGCAAGTTGATTCCTCCAGTTCCATTCTTCTTTCTCAAGATTGCTTTGGCTATTCGAGGTTTTTTGTATTTCCATACAAATCTTGAAATTATTTGTTCTAGTTCTGTGAAAAATGTGGCTGGTAGCTTGATAGGGATTGCATTGAATTTGTAAATTGCTTTGGGTAGTATACTCATTTTCACTATATTGATTCTTCCAATCCATGAACATGGTATATTTCTCCATCTATTAGTGTCCTCTTTGATTTCTTTCATCAGTGTTTTATAGTTTTCTATATATAGGTCTTTAGTTTCTTTAGGTAGATATATTCCTAAGTATTTTATTCTTTTCATTGCAATGGTGAATGGAATTGATTCCTTAATTTCTTTTTCTACTTTCTCATTATTCGTGTATAGGAATGCAAGGGATTTTTGTGTGTTGATTTTATATCCTGCAACTTTACTATATTCATTGATTAGCTCTAGTAATTTTCTGGTGGAGTCTTTAGGGTTTTCTATGTAGAGGATCATGTCATCTGCAAACAGTGAGAGTTTTACTTCTTCTTTTCCAATTTGGATTCCTTTTATTTCTTTTTCTGCTCTGATTGCTGTGGCCAAAACTTCCAGAACTATGTTGAATAGTAGTGGTGAAAGTGGACACCCTTGTCTTGTTCCTGACTTTAGGGGAAATGCTTTCAATTTTTCACCATTGAGGATAATGTTTGCTGTGGGTTTGTCATATATAGCTTTTATTATGTTGAGGTATGTTCCTTCTATTCCTGCTTTCTGGAGAGTTTTTATCATAAATGGATGTTGAATTTTGTCAGAGGCCTTCTCTGCATCTATTGAGATAATCATATGGTTTTTATTTTTCAATTTGTTAATGTGGTCAATTACATTGATTGATTTGCGGATATTGAAGAATCCTTGCATCCCTGGGATAAAGCCCACTTGGTCATGGTGTATGATCTTTTTAATGTGTTGTTGGATTCTGATTGCTAGAATTTTGTTGAGGATTTTTGCATCTATGTTCATCAGTGATATTGGCCTGTAGTTTTCTTTTTTGTGACATCTTTGTCAGGTTTTGGTATTAGGGTGATGGTGGCCTCATAGAATGAGTTTGGAAGTTTACCTTCCTCTGCAATTTTCTGGAAGAGTTTGAGTAGGATAGGTGTTAGCTCTTCTCGAAATTTTTGGTAGAATTCAGCTGTGAAGCCATCTGGACCTGGGCTTTTGTTTGCTGGAAGATTTCTGATTACAGTTTCAATTTCCGTGCTTGTGATGGGTCTGTTAAGATTTTCTATTTCTTCCTGGTTCAGTTTTGGAAAATTGTACTTTTCTAAGAATTTGTCCATTTCTACCACGTTGTCCATTTTATTGGCATACAACTGTTGATAGTAGTCTCTTATGATCCTTTGTATTTCTGTGTTGTCTGTTGTGATCTCTCCATTTTCATTTCTAATTTTATTGATTTGATTTTTCTCTCTTTGCTTCTTGATGAGTCTGGCTAATGGTTTGTCAATTTTATTTATCCTTTCAAAGAACCAGCTTTTGGCTTTGTTGATTTTTGCTATGGTCTCTTTTGTTTCTTTTGCATTTATTTCTGCCCTAATTTTTAAGATTTCTTTCCTTCTACTAACTCTGGGGTTCTCCAACTCTTCCTTTTCTAGTTGCTTTAGTTGTAGAGTTAGGTTATTTATTTGGCTTTTTTCTTGTTTCTTGAGGTATGCCTGTATTGCTATGATCTTTCCTCTTAGCACTGCTTTTATAGTGTCCCACAGGTTTTGGGTTGTTGTGTTTTCATTTTCATTAGTTTCTATGCATATTTTGATTTCTTTTTTGATTTCTTCTGTGATTTGTTGGTTATTCAGAAGTGCGTTGTTCATCCTCCATATGTTGGAATTTTTAATAGTTTTTCTCCTGTAATTGAGATCTAATCTTAATGCATTATGGTCAGAAAAGATGCTTGGAATGATTTCGATTTTTTGAATTTATCAAGTTTAGATTTATGGCCTAGGATGTGATCTATCCTGGAGAAGGTTCCATGAGCACTTGAAAAAAGGTGAAATTCATTGTTTTGGGGTGAAATGTCCTATAGATATCAATTAGGTCTAACTGATCTAATGTATCATTTAAAGTTTGCGTTTCTTTGTTAATTTTCTGTTTAGTTGATCTGTCCATAGGTGTGAGTGGGGTATTAAAGTCTCCCACTATTATTGTGTTATTGTTGATTTCCCCTTTCATACTTGTTAGCATTTGTCTTACATATTGCGGTGCTCCTATATTGGGTGCATATATATTTATAATTGTTATATCTTCTTCTTGGATTGTTCCTTTGATCATTATGTAGTGGCCTTCTTTGTCTCTTGTCACAGCCTTTGTTTTAAAGTCTATTTTATCGGATATGAGTATTGCCACTCCTGCTTTCTTTTGGTCTCTATTTGCGTGGTATATCTTTTTCCAGCCCTTCACTTTCAGTCTGTATGTGTCCCTTGTTTTGAGGTGGGTCTCTTGTAAGCAGCATATAGAGGGGTCTTGTTTTTGTATCCATTTGGCCAGTCTTTGTCTTTTGGTTGGGGCGTTCAACCCATTTACCTTTAAGGTAATTATTGATAAGTATGATCCCATTACCAGTTACTTTATTGTTTTGGGTTCGGGTTTATACACCCTTTTCGTGTTTCCTGTCTAGAAAATATCCTTTAGAATTTGTTGGAGAGCTGGTTTGGTGGTGCTGAATTCTCTCAGCTTTTGCTTGTCTGTAAAGCTTTTGATTTCTCCTTCGTATTTGAATGAGATCCTTGCTGGGTACAGTAATCTGGGCTGTAGGTTATTTTCTTTCATCACTTTAAGTATGTCTTGCCATTCCCTCCTGGCCTGAAGAGTTTCTATTGAAAGATCAGCTGTTATCCTTATGGGAATCCCCTTGTGTGTTATTTGTTGTTTTTCCCTTGCTGCTTTTAATATTTGTTCTTTGTGTTTGATCTTTGTTAATTTGATTAATATGTGTCTTGGGGTGTTTCGCCTTGGGTTTATCCTATTTGGAACTCTCTGTGTTTCTTGGACTTGGGTGATTATTTCCTTCCCCATTTTAGGGAAGTTTTCAACTATTATCTCCTCAAGGATTTTCTCATGATCTTTCTTTCTGTCTTCTTCTTCTGGGACTCCTATAATTCGAATGTTGGAGTGTTTCATATTGTCCTGGAGGTCTCTGAGATTGTCCTCGTTTCTTTTAATTCGTTTTTCTTGTTTCCTCTCTGATTCATTTATTTCTACCATTCTATCTTCTATTTCACTAATCCTATCTTCTGCCTCCGTTATTCTACTATTTGTTGCCTCCAGAGTGTTTCTGATCTCATTTATTGCGTTATTCATTATATTTTGACTCTTTTTTATTTCTTCTAGGTCCTTGTTAAACCTTTCTTGCATCTTCTCAATCCTTGTCTCTAGGCTATTAATCTGTGTTTCCATTTTGATTTCAAGATTTTGGATCATTTTCACTATCAATATTCGGAATTCCTTCTCCGGTAAATTCCCTATTTCTTCCTCTTTTGTTTGGTTTGGTGGGCAACTCTCCTGTTCCTTTGCCTGCTGAGTATTCCTCTGTCTCTTCATCTTGGTTATATTGCTGTGTTTGGGGTGGCCTTTTTATATTCTGGTAATTTGTGGAGTTCTCTTTTATTATGGAGCTTCCTCTCTTTGGGTGGGGTTCTATCAGTGGCTTGTCAAGGTTTCCTGGTTAGGGAGGCTTGTGTTGGAGTTTTGGTGGGTGGAGCTGGGTTTCTTCTCTCTGGAGTGCAGTGGAGTGACCCGTAATGGGTTATGAGACATCAAAGGTTTGGGGATAATTTTGAGCTGCCTGTATATTGAAGCTCAGGGGAGTGTTCCTGTGTTGCTGGAGAATTTGTGTGGTATGTCTTGTTTTGGAACTTGTTGGCCCTTGGGTGGAGCTTGGTTTCAGTGTAGGTATGAAGGCATCTGATGAGCTCCTATTGCTTAATGTTCCCTGAATTCAAGAGTTCTCTAATGTTTTCAGGCTTTGGATTTAAGCTTCCTGCTTCTGGTTTTCAGTTTTATTTTTACAGTAGCCTCTAGGCTTCTCCATCTATACAGCACCGATGATAAAACATCTAGGTTAAAGATGAAAAGTTTCTCCACATTGAGGGACACTCAGAGAGGTTCACTGAGTTACAAGGAGAAGAGAAGATGGAGGGGGTAGTTAGAGGTAGCTGGAATGAGATGTGGTGAGATCAAAAGAGGAGAGAGCAAGCTAGCCAGTAGTCACTTCCTTATGTGCGCTCTATAGTCTGGACCGCTCAGAGGTATTTACAGAGTTATACGGGGAAGAGGAGAGGGAGGAAGTAGACAGAGGAGACCAGGAGGATAAGAGAGAGGAATGAGTAGGAGAGAGACAAATCCTGCCAGTAACCAGTTCCTTAGGTGTTCTCCACCGTCTGGAACACACAGAGATTCACAGAGTTGGATAGAGAAGAGATGGGGGAGAAAAGAGACAGAGGCCACCTGGTGGAGAAAAAGGAAAGTCCAGAGGAGGAGAGAGTGGTCAAGCTAGTAATCTCGCTCTCAGGTAAACTTGGGTAGTGAAGTTTGGGTTTTTAAATGTACAAAATTGACAACAAAAACCTAAGAGCAAAGATTAAAAATCTGTTTTTGAAGACAATGGTCTGCTTTTCTGGTTGCCTGATGTCCTCTGCCAGCCTACAGAAGTTGTTTTGTGGAGTTTGCTCGGCGTTGAAATGTTCTTTTGAGGAATTTGTGAGGGAGAAAGTGATCTTCCCGTCCTATTCCTCCGCCATCTTTCCTGCTCAGCCATTCCTGGGTTTATCTTGGTCATGATGTATTATCACTTCTACACATTGTTGTATTTGATTTTTTTTTTTTTGTATTTGATTTTTGAAAATTTTGTTAAAACTTTTTCATCTACATTAAAGACAGATATTGGTCTGTGATTTTCTTTCCATGTAATGTCTTTGTCTGCTTTTAATATCAGGGAATTCCTGCCTCATAGAATCGTCTGGCAAGCTGTATCTCCTCTTTAAATTTTGAAAGAATTTACACAAATTTGGTATTATTTCTTTTTACATTAGAATTAAGCAGTGAAACCAGCTGGGCATGTTTTTTTTTTTTTTTTTTTCTGTTTTTTGTTTTTTTTTGGAGCAGGAGAGGTTTCTAGCTAAAAATTCAATTACTTTAATATATAGGGCTGAATTTTTGAATGAGGGTTGATAGCTTTTAGGGACTTAGTCTGTGTCATTTATCTAAATTACTAGTGTGAAAATGTATATAATATTCCCCTACTATCTTTCTTTATTGAGATGTAACTGACATATAGCACTGAATTGGTTTTACGTGTACAACACAATGATTTTATATATATATATGTATGTATGTATGTATGTATATATATATATATATATATATATATAGCAAAATGACCACCACAATAATTTAGCCAGCCACATTTAGGTGCAGGCTTCCCAGGTGGCACTAGTGATAAAGAACTTTTTCTATTGATAATGACTTTTATGATCTACTATCTTAGCTTTCACAGTATTGCTAACCAAGAGTGAGTGAGTGAGTGAAATTCTCTCAGTCGTGTCCGACTCTTTGTGACCCCATGGACTATATAGTTCCTGGAATTCTCCAGGCCAGAATACTGGAGTGGGTAGCCTTTCCCTTCTCCAGGGGATCTTCCCCACCCAGGGATCGAACCCAGGTCTCCCGCACTGCAGGCAGATTCTTTACCAGCTGAGCCACAAGGGAAACCATAGTCACAATATTGTACGTTACATCCCCAGCACTTATTTATCTTATAACTGGAAGTTTGTACCTTTTGACCATCTTTTCTCATATCACCACTCTAATACCTCCCACTCCCTAATTCTGGTAACCACCAATCTGTATTCTCTATCTATGAGTTCAGTTTTTTTTTTTTCTTTTAGATTCCTCATATAAGTGAGATCATTCAATATTTGTATTTCTCTATTTGACTATTTCACTTAGGTCTGTCTATGTTGTCAAAAATGGTAAGATTTCATCCTTTTTATAGCTGAATGATAGTTCATTTATATATGTGAAGGAGATATATCGCATCTTTCTTCATCCGTCAATGGACTTAGATTGTTCCCAAGTCTTAGCTGTTTAAAATAATGCTGCAATGAAAATGGAGGTGCAGATATCTTTTCAAGTTAGAGTTTTTATTTCCTTTGGCTATATACCCAAAAGTGGAGTTGTTGAACCATATGATTGTTCTGTTTTTGATTTTTGAGGGAATCTCCATACTGTTTTCCAAAAATCACTGCACCAATTTACACCCCTGCCCCCAGCAATACACAAGGGTTCCATTTTCTCCACATGCTTGCCCACACATTTCTTATCATTTTGATAATAGGCATCTTACAGATGTGAGGTCATTGTGGTTTTGATTCACATTTCCCTGATGACTACGGATGTTGAGTATCTCTTCATGTATCTGCTGGCCATATGCATGTATTCTTCTCTCATCTCTTTACCATATTTGTATAATCTGCAGTGATGTCATCTATCTTATTCCTGATTTTTGCAATATGCATCTCCTCTTTTTTTCCTGATCAAAATATTGAATTTTATCAACATTATTGATATTCTCAAGAAACCAGCTTTGAGTTTCATTGATTTTTGTGTTATTTTGTATTATAATCCATGGATTTTTGCTAGCATTTTTATTACTCTTTTTCTTCTGCTAACTCTGGGTTTCATCTTCTCCTTTTCTAACTTCTTAAGGTTAAAGCTTGGGCCACTGGTGATCCTTCTTCTTTCCTAAAATGTGAAATCAGTGTTACAAAATTTTTTCTATGTACTGTTTAGCTGTATTCCATAAATTTTAACTGCTATGTTTTAGTTTCATTCAAGCCAAAATACTTGTTAATTACCCTTTTCATTTCTTCTGTGAGCTATGGTTTATTTAACAGTATGTTTAATTTTTGATGATTTATCAAAAATTCTTTCTATTACTGATTTCTAATTTAATTCCTTTGTGGTCAGATAACATGTTTAATATGATTTTAACATTTTAAATTGTATTTAAATCTATTTTTTGACTCAGCATACAGTCTATCTTGATAAACACTTCCTGTGCACCAACGAAGAACGTGCATTCTGCTATTATTAGTTGGAGGGTGCTATAAATGTCAATTAGATCAAGCTGGTTGAGGATACTGTTCAACTCTATAATTTCCCTAATATTCTGTCTTCTTATTCTATTAACTATTGAAAATGAATGTTGAAATCTCCAACTATCATTGTGAATTTATCTACTTCTCCTTACAGTTCTGTTTTTGTTTCATGTATTTGGAAGTTCTGTTATTAAGTACATAAACATTTGGAATTGTTATGTGCCAGTGGCACCAGAAAGCAGAATGCTGCTTTAGTGAAAAGTGAAAGTGTTAGTTACTAAGTTGTGTCCAACTCTTTGTGACCCCAAAGGACTATAGTCCACTAGGCTCCTCTGCCCATGGAATTCTCCAGACAATATTGGAGTAGGTTGCCATTCCCTTCTCCAGGGGACTTTCCCAACCTAGGGATCGAACTCCGGTCTCCTACATTGCAAGCAGATTCCTTACTGTCTGAGCCACTAGGATTTAACAGCTACCTAAAAATGTGTAAGTGACTTTAGAACCAAGTAATGGGAAAAGGCTAGAGGAATTTTGAGGTACATGATACAAATATGGACATAAAGGGTGATTCTGATGAAAGCTCAGATAGAAAAAGTTCTTCTTAAAGAATACATAAATAATCATGACTAGAACCTTGGTAGAAACATGGATAGCCAAGGACACTGACAAGATCTCAGATGGAAATAAGGAACACATCGAAAACTGAAGGAAAGGCAATCCTTGCTATAAAGTGGCAAGGAACTTGTATAAATTGTATTCATGTGCTAGTGTTCTATAGAAGATAGAACTTGCAAGCAATGGAATTGGATATTTAGCAGAAGAGATTTCTAAGCAAAGTATTGAAGGAGTGGCTTGATCATTCCTGACTACCTACAGTAAAATGGAAAAGGAAGAATAAATTAAAGCATAATCGCTAAGTAAAAAGGAACCAGAACTTGGAGCTGTGGGGAAAAAAAAAAATCACAGCCTATCGATATTGCAAAAGTGAGAAAACTTGTTCTGAAGAGAACACTTAGTGTGTCTGAGCCATCATTTGATAAAGAGATCATGAGTATGGCTCATGAAATTATCAGCCATCTCAGCAGAGACCAGAGATATCAATAGGATTAAATCAGCAAAGGCACTGTGAACTGAAGTAAAAGGGGACAAAGAAAGTGGGAGAGGATGAAGGAAGGCTGTAAAACATCTTGAATTTTACACTGTGAATATTTTTCAAGAAAAGTGAAGGGAAGAAGGACCCCAAAGATGATTCAGAGATCGTCAGGCCTACCCACTCCCACCACAGGCCCAGTGCACAGGCCCTGGGAAAAGGCAGGACAAAGGTGTCACCACTGTGTTTTCAGAGGAGGGGCCCACTGCCTCCACATAAAGCCCCAGTGTGGTTAGGGCCTCTGCAGAAAGCCTTGGCCCTGCTTAGCCCCAGGGGTTGGGGCCAACCAGACAAGCTGGGAAGGTGACTGTTGCACCCTAGTAGGCTTGGAGGCTAAAGCATTGAACCAAGAAGGATTATTCCTGCACCATCATGGCTAATGGAATTTCTCTGATAGGTTTTAGAACCTTTGGGACCTATCACCCTCCCCTTCTTTCTTATTTCTCCCAGTTGGAATGGGAATGTCCACCCAATAGTATGTCCTACTACTGGAGTTTGGAAAAGAATACCTTGTCTGATTTTTCAGGTTCACAGCTAGAGAAGAATTTGGCCTCAGGATGAATTGTACCTTGAGTTTCATTTATATCTGATTTAGATGATACTTAGATGAAACTGGACTTTAGATTTTAGAGTTGATGCTAGAGCAAGTTGAGAGTTCTAGGGATGCTGGGATGCACGCTCTTTGCATGCAATAAGGACACGAATTGTGGGAGGCCTGTGGTAGAATGTCATGGGCTGAATATTTGTGTCCCCTCCCAGATCCATATATTGAATCTGCAAAATGATGGTATGAGGGGTTGGTGGTCTTTGGGAGGTAATTAGGTTTAGGTGAGGTCATGAGGGTGAAGCTCCCATGATGGGATTAGTGCCCTTCTAAGGAAGAGGAAGAGACATCTCAGTTTCCTGTCTCTACAATGTGTGAGCACAGCAAAAGGACAGCCATCTGCAAACCAGGACAAGGGCACCCTGATCTTGGACTTGCCGGTCTCTCCAACTCTGAGAAATGAATTTCTGTTGTTTAAGCCTCCCCAGTCTATGATAAACTGAGCAGAGTAATATACCCAGTGATATATTTTGACAGAGATTAGGAATTCCAAAGGTTGGAACTTGTTACAAAGTCTACATAGTAGACTCTCAATAAACTGGCAATAATATGGATTAAGAAGAATCAAGAACTAAGAATTCTCACAGGAATGAAGGATAAGCAAATGTTTTATGGATAAGATCAATGTTGGGAGAGAAGTTACTTTGTGCTGAAATAAGCAAAAGCTACACAAAAAGACTGTCTTGGATCTTACACAATTTTGTAGTAGAGAAAACCTTTAAAAAGGATGTTCCAGGAAGAAAGAACTGTAAAAAAAGAAGTGGAAATGAGAAGCATGACATGAATGAGGTTAGTGTGTAAATTAAGTTGCTTGCAAAGGAAACTCAATGTAGGGAATGGTGAGAGATAATATAGGACAGAGGCATTTAATTTGTATTGGATGGGGACTTGAATAACAGATCATTGCATCTGAACATTGTCATAAAGCCTATTAAAGAGTTTTCCAGAGGGGACAGACATTAAATGAAACATCTGCTATACCCTGATTCATTTTCTCTGCTTCTTCCCCAAAGTCGATTCAATGACTATAGGTTCATCCCCACAGTAGTTTACAACATCAGTACCACTGCTGGATTAGATATGATGATCCAGCACCAACAGCTGGATTTCCTCAAGCCAATCGCCTCCATCACTAACCAAAACTAAGGTCCAGTGAACCAGGTATAAGCCTGGGGAAATCATGTAGACAGATACAGTTGGCCTTATTCATCAGACTGAGAGTCTGGCTCTCTTTTCCTCTCTATTTTCTGCCAGATTAATTAGTCTAAAATCCCAGCTCCTATATTCCACATATTCCATCCCACCACACACAAAGAAACTATAAAATTGAAATCCTGTTTTGAACCTTAGTGAGTAACAAGGAGTCCCTAATTCTCTGCCTCAATTATGATAAACTCTTTCTTCACCTGATTAGTGCACTATGAACTTATCCCCCACTGGCAAGGGAGCTTCCAAATAGGAAGCTTTTGTGACATGCATGTCACCTCCCTGACTTCCAAAATTTCTGGTTAGTGTTCTTTATTGCTATTTCCCAGTAAAAGCCGTGATTCCTGTTACTATGTGAAAGTGAAAGTGTTAATTGCTCAGTTGTGTTCAACTCTTTGCAACCCCCTATGTACTGTAGCCCACAGGCTCCTCTGTCCATGGAATTTTCCAGGTAAGAACACTGGAGTGGGTTGCCATCCCCTTCGCCAAGGGATTGTCCTGACCCTGGGATCAAACCCAGGACTCCTGCATTACAGGCAAATTCTTTACTGTCTGAGCCACAAGGGAAGCTCTCCTGTTACTAAAATTGCCCATTTACTGCTTGAGTTTGTGAGCTTTCCGTGGACAAGATCATATATGCAGGTCAGTTTGCCAAAACTCAGTTTCATCTATTATATTTCCCTCCTTTTCCTAATTAGTTGAGAATTACTTGTAGTCCCAGGATATCTCTTTACTATGCCCATCCAAATTTAATATGGCCATCATCCTGGCAGTCAAAAAAAAAAATACTTTAATAGCTTACCAATATGTACTTTATAAAGTCCAATAGGTACCATATTCATGCTCCAAATTGAAGTTTCTCAAAAATCTGTCTCAATTTTCCTTTTTGAAATATCTATTGTTATCCAACAAAGCTGGTTATTGAGCTACCTCCAGAATGTTACTGACCTTCTCCCTATATATGGGCTTCAGCTGACAATTCTTTCTAAATAAGTGAAAGTGTTAGTTGCTCAGTTGTGTCCAACTCTTTGTGACCCCATGGAGTGTAGCCTGCCAGGATCCCATGGGATTCTCCAGACAAAAATACTGGAGTGGGTTGTCGTTCCCTTCTCTAGGGAATCTTCCCGACCCAGGGTCTGAACCTGGGTCTCCTATAAATAAAGCATAACCAACTAGCTTTTCTCCTAATACTATAATCATATTCCTATTTCAAGTCTCAGTTGAAATCCTACCTTCTCTCCAAACATATTTGCTTAAGGGCACCCTCCCTGGGCTGAAGTAAGAGGACAGAATACTAAGTAGTAGAAATTACCCAGGGAGAAAGTTTCACAAAGGACGTGAGCTCAAACATAATGGACTATAAGGCTTCTTGAGAGTCAAGCCATGAAGAGTACATCCTTATCCTTTGTTCAAGAGACCCTGTATCCTTTTCTTCTTTACCAGACAAGAAAAATAGCTTTATTATAGCCAAAAAAGACATTGTTTATATTACCTTAAATTCCCCTTTAATTAGCTATGGCAAGATCAGAAGCAGTGCAAATGAAAATGGCATAAAAACACAGCCTATCACTTTCAGAAGTGTTAATGAATGCCCCGTGGATTTTTTTTTTTAATTGCATGAGAACAACAAGGAAATGTCTCCATAAAACTGGTGCTTCTCAGGGAAAAGTGTTAATGCTATGCAAATTAAAATCTGAACGTCTACTTAACAGAAATCAGCAACACCAAGAGATGTGCACGCGGAAAACACAATCGATCAGTCCTGAGAACAGAGCTGTCCAAGTTCTGATAGCTGTACATATCTCTCGCCTAGCCATTTTAGGGGATGCTCTCATTTTATGATGCAAAGTAAGCAAGGAGTTCTGACAGATTTCAAAGAGATTGTCCCTGGTTGAGGTGAGGAGGGAGGGCTAACCTGATTCCTTTCTTTGGGAAAATTTTACGAAGGCTAAAGACTTCTTGAGAAGTTGGCACAACTGCACATGCCCTTAAGAAATTTTTCATCCTGTGTGATCCTTAAGTTTCTCCATTAGACAGCTGTTATACCTGAAAGAATTTGAAACGAAAATTTGGGGGTTTGGCTATAGATATTAAAACATATATTAAGTAGTTTTCCTATTCTCTTTATATACTTTGAATGTTAGAAAAGCAGTTATATTCTCACTCTTTTTCTCATTCCTTATCAGCTTCAGGCAAAAAAAATTTTAATCATGTTACTCTGACAGCACAGTTAAGAGAAATCATTAGTCACAGTGTGCATAATTTTATAAATTTTAGCTTGGCGTTAGCTAAGAGAAAGCCTAAGGCTTTACAACCTCGAAAAGATATACTTCTCTGTTAAAAACTAATAGATATACATTATGGATATCCAATGCTTTGGGTGATTAGCTAGCACACTGAAGAAAATTTAAGAAGTATAGAAGTATTTTACATAAAGAAATGCAAAATCAATACTTTAAGCTTAAAAATCCCTTTTTAATTTACTTGAACTAACATTTGCTATATAGAGTGATCCACCGCTTCATTTATCAGTTGCATTTATTCAAGAAGTATTTACTGGGCACTGCCAGGTGTCCTCTGGGCAAGGGGCCATGCAACTTACGGAAGAAAGAGAGACACGTGCCTGACCCCCAAGGAGCACCGCACAATAAGGAAAATCATGGGTCTAAGCATCAGTGGCAGTGCAAAATGACATATGCTGTAATAAGAACTATTACAAAATACCATGGGGACTTGAGAAAGCAAACATTTGGGAAGTTGCAATGATAAATAAAATGGACACGATGAAAATTTTATAGAGAATATGATCTTTGAGCTAGATAGACCTTGAAAGATGAGAATGATTTCATTAAGCACAGAAATAAGGCAAGGTCAGTCTGGACAACGAGATCAGACTGATGAGAAGAGCCAAAGTTACAGGGACATCATGGAACCTTTCAGGGACTTAAAGTACTCTAGTACCATGCTTCTCAAAGTGTGGTCCAGAGACCAGAAGAAACAGCATCCCCCGGAGGCTTGTTAGGAATGCAGAACCTCAAACCTTCTGATTTAGGGTCTGCATTTTAAGAAGATCCCCCGGTGAGCTATAGGCACATTAGAATTTATTAAGTACCAGTCCAAAGTCTGTGGTAAATGGGAGAAGACTGATGTGAGAGACGAAGATGCAACAAATGTGCGTCCTTGGTATACAACATGATTTGAAGGATTTCTTGAAGGATTTCTTAAAGGGTTTCTGAAGCAAAGAAATTGCGTGATCTGTAGCTTAAAAGATAATTCTAGTGGCAATATGGAGATACGTTTCTGTGAAGAGAGCACTGGACACAGGAATATCGGCTATGAGACTACAATAACTTAAGAATGATGACCACTATTTATTAAGGGACTACTACATGTCAGACATCACGACATAAAGCTTATATTTTATATATGTTACTTTAATATTCCCATAATCTCCACTCTGCAGATGAGAAGACATGTAGGAAAGGTTTTAAAAAATTGTCTGAAGTCATTCGATAAGTAAGCCACAGAAGAATTTTAACCTCAGTCTAATTTCAGATTTTGACCTTTACTCCAAAACACATTCCAAATCTATCTACGTAATTTATCTCCACCCTAGCATATAATACCACCATTTTATGAATTACCACAATAGTCTATCAGCCTTCATTCTTGCTTGCTCCAGTCCATTTTTTTAATGCAGTAGTCCAAGTGATGTTTAAAAACAGAAATCCTCTCTTTAGTAACAAACAAATAATAAAATGTAATTTTTTAAACCATAGTCCACAAATCACTAATAATTTGGATCCTGTCCTATATTGGAGATCTCATCTTGTGACATTCACCATTACTGTATTCTGTCACATTATACATTGAATAACATTAAGCATTTTCCCTCTCAGATTTCGCATTTATGGTATGCTTTTGCCTGCGACACTCTTGTCCCACATCTCTGCATGATGACTGGCTCCAAATCAGTGATAATTTGTTGATCCCAGTCAGCAGAGTCATCTCTCTCTCATCCCATGTCCCCTCTATCACTGTTTCCATCCCAGCTGCTGAGACTCCTTCCTTTTCTAAGGCCATTAGAGCATCTCGCTGGCTCCATTCAGTGGTTATTTTCACAACAGAGTAAAAATTATCAACATAATTTTTTATTTCCCATTTTAGAAACAAAATATCAACTGGTCAACTGATGGGAGAGTAAGTGGGGAACCAAGCGACAGTAATAACGTATTAAAACATCTCCCCTTTCAACTACAATAATTCTCATTTGGGATTAAGCCTGAAGATCAAGGGTTACCTAGCAGCTTGTTTTTTCCAAGCTGATGGAGAAGCTCTTCACTATCCAGTAATCTGCCTTGATAAAGGATGCAAGGAAGAAAAGCTTAAGAAAAATGTGTACTAGATTCATGTTAAAACTCGCTTTGCATACCATTCTACAGTTTAAAATCAGTTTGTGTACCTTTTATCTTATTTGATTACACACTAATCATATGAATTAAACATTGGGCAACCAGAATTTTCTACTGGGTTACCCTCATCAGCATATATTCTATTGTTCCTATTTATATTTAAATAATTTTTTTAAAAAACCTTCTCTTGAACCCACATCTCTTCAGAAACTACCACATCCTGTGCACCAAAACTCCTCTAAAGACCTCTTAATCCATTCCAGCCTGGCTTTGGCATGCACCATTCCACAGAAATTGCTCTTAGCAACTCTGATGAAATTCATCAATTCCTTAAAAGATCCAAAGTATCACATTCCACTCAAAAGGAAAAAGGGAATATTAACAGTCTTATATCTATTAAAGGCATTGAATTTGTCCTTAAAACCTTCCAACAAAGACAACTCCAGGTCCATATATTTTCACTGGGAAATTCTACTCAACATTTAATAAAGAAAAAGTATAAATTATGCACAGCTTGTTGTAGACACTAGAAGATTAGAAAACATTCCCCAACTCATTTTATGAAGGTCTCATTAATTTTGGTCTCAATTATCTGAGGCCAAAAGCAGATGAAGACATTATGAGGAAATAAAAGTACAGACCAATATCCATCATAGACACAGATGTAAAGTTCTTCAGCCAACTACTAGCAAACCCAATCCAGCAATAAAAAGATTGGTTCATCATGACCAAGTGGCGTTTACACCAGCATGTAAGGCTGGTGCAAGATTTTAAAAAATCAAGCAACAGGACTTCTACTTCATTTAAGACTGAATAAGAGGGGTTAAATTTACATTCTCTCTTGAAACAACTGGGAAAAAAACAGACAAAATATACAAAAAAAACAGTATTTAAAACATTGGATATCAGGAAATGAAGGACAGGGAAAAGTTAAAGTTCAAGTGAGCCCTTTGATTACTAGTTTACTGCCTGAAGAACATTTCCGGAATGTCAGATGGAGCCCAGGTATCTCCTTAAGTTAGGAGACAGAGCTAGGGGTCCAGGAAAATTAAGGTACTAAAATTTTCATCACAGAGTACCGGAAGGGACAAAGAGACAACTCTTGAGATGTGCAGACTGAGCTCTGCAGAAGTCTTTGTTGTGTATTAGGTGGAGTCCTGATCAGTACATACATAGTGAGGAAACTACCTGAGGTCAAGAAAGAGCAGGGCCAGTGTGAGCAGCCAAGCAGGGTCAGGAACGATGCCTGTCTCAGCCATCAGGGTAAATAATCTGCCTGCAGTGCAGGAGACCCAGGTTCGATCCCTGGGTTGGGGCGATCCCCTGGAGAAGGGATGGCAACCCACACCAGTACTGTTGCTTGGAAAATCCTATGGACAGAGGACCCTGGCGGGCTACAGTCCTTGGGGTTGCAAAGAGTTGGACATGACTTAGCGACTAAACCACCACAGCCATCAGAGTGTAAAATTTCATTATACTCTTAGTTCAGAGTATGAAGAAGGATCCTGCCTCACCGGTGGGGGTAAGTTAGCTCTGGACTAAATACAACTCTAGTTTCACCTAATAAATACAACTCTAGTTTCATCTTGGAAAGCAAGATCTATATAGGATCAAATATTTGCCAGCTAACTCTGTCCTAAAACAAGCTCAAGAGTACCTTAATAGAAAATAAAAACATTAAACACCCAAGATAAAATTCATAACGTCTTATATAAAACTGAAAAATTACCAGGCATACAGAGATAGGAAAATATAATCTATAATGATAAAAAAATCCATCATAACCAATACAGATGATAAAATTAGTAGACAAGGACATTAAACCAGTTACAACCGTATTCCATATGTTCAAGCAGTAAGAGAAAGTTTGAAAATAAGTAAAATATAGAAGATATAAATGTAACCTAAATGGAATGTCTAGAGATTAAAATTACAATGTCTAAGAGGAGAAATATATGAGATGAAATTAATAAATTACACACTGAAAATAAAGTAACAATTAATAAACTTGAAGCCACCACAACAGAAACTATCTAAAATGAAACATAGAGAAAAAAAGACAGAAAACATTAATAGAGTATCTATTAACTGTGAGATGACTAAAGGCAGCCAAATACGCATATAACTGGAGTCTCCAAAAGGGTGGGTGGGAGGTGGGAACATTTATAAAGCAGTAGCAGCTGAAAATGTACTAAATTTGATTAAAATCATAAACTCACAGATCCAAGAAACTTAGAAAACCCCAAGAACAAGAAATATGGAAGAAAAAAAGAAAAAAAATACATCAAGGGATATTATAACAAAATTATTTAAAACTAGTGCTAAAGAGAAAAATCTTAAAAGGAACCTGAGTACAAAGATAATATATAAACATAAAGACAGTAGTGACAGATTTCTTGCAGAAAACAACACTAGCTAGAAGTGCAGCACCATCTTCAAAGTACAAAAAGAAAAGCATGATAAACTCAAGGTTTATCTCAACATAAGAAAGAGGAATATTGTGTGTGTGTGTGTGTGTGTGTGTGTGTGTATATATATATATGTGCTTAGTCAATCAGTCATGTTTGACTCTTTTGTGACCCCATGGACTGCAGCCACCAGGCTCCTCTGCCCATGGGATTTCCCAGCAAGAGTACTGGAGTGGGTTGTCATTCCCTTCCCCAGGGTATCTTCCTGACCCAGGGATCGAACCTGCGTCTCCTGTGTCTCCTGCAATGCAGGCATATTCTTTTACCCACTGAGCCATCAGGAAGCATATATAAAACAAACCTTAGAATTTCATAATACTAATTTCTTGCTCTTAATGCACTAACATATTTACAATGATAAAATTTTCTATCTGCTTATACAATAATCATTTCACAGTTATTTAAACATGTACATCAACACATTTGTATAGACTACATTATATTTTAAATTATAATATTTGTTTCCAAATCAAACCAAAGATTCTTTTTTGCATTATTCTCAAACAGTCTCAAGCAATTCTCAGATTGTTATCTCTATAGAAAACTTTAAAAATTAAGAAATATATGTCAGTGCCTATAAAATGAAGTGAAAACATGTACTCTTCAGCTACCCTCACGTACTTTGGTTGGGACACGAAGAATGCTAACAAATGAGCATTCCCACTTCCTGATCTATGATTCAAACTGGAGTGGAAAAATCACTCAGACTCCAGCATCTTGGCAAATGGACAGGGAACCTTGAGAAATAAATAAGAAATAGATGAAGGAGGGGACAAAATAGCAGGGGAAATCAGTGTTTGGGTCAAGGGTGGGGCTTTATGGGCTTTGTGGGCTATGTGGACTTTCAAGCTTGAGTGGGGTACACAGTCAGTTAACTTAGGACTCCTGACAGCTTTGGCTAACCCTGCAGGTGTGGGAGGTAGGGATTAGGTGTTTTTAGACCTTGCTGCATGGAATATTTGTAGCTTTTATTGTGTTTCTGAGCCAATTCAGGCCTATACTTTGAAGCCCAAGAACAGATGTATGATATGGCCTTGAAATGTGCTATCTGGGCTTTGTCCACTTCCAAGCTGTGTCACCTGCTCTGGGACCCTCAGGTCACTTCTTGATATTAGCCCCACACTGCAACAGAATGGGGGCAAAAAGTCCTTTACAGAGAGGAAAAGTGTGTCTTTTTCACATGGTCCATTCAAGTCAGAGTCTTTAGCAAACAGATGTAAAATCACCCCAGAGGGTTCTGTTGCCTCCAAAGAAAATAAATGATGAAGAATGTGGACAAAACAGAGGAAGTTATGAAGACTGCTTTGATGATGATTATGACCACCTACAGCATTTGAAAGAAGCATCTGGGCCCTACATGCTTAAATCCAAATTACCTTCAGTACACATAACAAGAGAGAGGAGAAAGAGGAGACTTTGATAATTCTAGGCCCTGGAATTAATTTGCCTTCATCAGAGTTTAAAACAGAATGTAAGGAAGTTATTGACTGGTAACTAAACCAGCTCCTATTTTGGGCCCTCATCTGGATTTGGATCCTGACATTGTTGCAGCTCTTGGTGATGATTTCGACTCTGTTACCCAGAAAGTCTATGTGAAGGTGACTTTATCCTTCAGATTAATGAGGAACAAGAGAGGAAGAGAGAATGAATAGAAAGAAATCTGAAGCTGAAAATGTCAGCAAGTGGAAAGATATGGATGGGAAGAAGAGTGATAGGGAGAAATGATGACTGATTTATAAATGCCAATCTCAAATGAAGATGATCTGGCTGCCAGGACAAACCTCATGAAGTCAAAGGATGCCGGTTTTTTCCTTGTTTTTTTTTTTTAAAGAAGAAAAAATTAAAAGTCACCTTGTAGAGAATTCTATGACTTTCTGAGTCATGAGAAGAAATGAGCAGCATGAGCAGTTTGAGTATTATGAGCAGTTAAGATGGTAAGATTGGAGCTCTCAGATCAGTTCAGTCGCTCAGTACTGTCCAACTCTTTGCCACCCCATGGACTGCAGCATGCCAGCCTCCCTGTCCATCACCAATTCCCACAGTTTACTCAAACCCATGTCCATCAAGTCAGTGATGCCATCCAGCCATCTCATCCTCTGTCGTCCCCTTCTCCTCCTGCCATCAATCTCTCCCAGCATCAGGGTCTTTACAAATGAGTCAATTCTTCATATCAGGTGGCCAAAGTATTGGAATTTCTGCTTCAACTTCAGTCCTTCCAATGAATATTCAGGATTGATTTCCTTGGGAGGGCTGGTTGGATTTCCTTGCAGTCCAAGGGACTCTCAAGAGTCTTCTCCAACACCACAGTTCAAAAGCATCAATTCTTCGGCACTCAGCTTTCTTCACAGTTCAACTCTCACATCCATACATGACTACTGGAAAAATCATAGCTTTGAATAGACAAAGTAATGTCTCTGCTTTTTAATATGCTGTCTAGGTTGGTCATAACTTTTCTTCCAAGGAGCAAGTGTCTTTTAATTCCATGGCTGCAATCACCATCTGCAGTGATTTTGGAGCCCTCAAAGATAAATCCTGTCACTATTTCCACTGTTTCCCCACTATTTGCCATGAGGGGATGGGACCAGATGCCATGATCTTCGTTTTCTGAATGTTGAGCTTTAAGCCAACTTTTTCACTCTCCTCTTTCACTTTCATAAAGAGCCTCTTTAGTTCTTCTTTGCTTTCTGCCAAAAGGGTGGTGTCAGCCACATATCTGAAGTTATTGATATTTTTCCTGGAAATCTTGATTTCAGCTTGTGATTCATCCAGCCCAGCATTTCTCATGATGTGCTCTGCATATAATTTAAAAATGCAGGGTGCAATATATAGCCTTGGTGTACTCCTTTCCCTGTTTGGAACCAGTCTTTTGTTCCATATCCAGGTCTAACTATTGCTCCCTGACCTGCATACAGAATTCTCAAGAGACAGGTCAGGTGGTCTGGTATTCCCATCTCTTGAAGAATTTTCCACAGTTCGTGGTGATCCACACTGTCAAAGGCTTTGACATAGTCAATAAAGCAGATATAGATGTTTTTCTGGAATTCTCTTGCTTTTTTGATGATCCAGTGGATATTGGCAATTTGATCTCTGTTCCTCTGCCTTTTCTAAAACCAGTTTGAACATCTGGAAGTTCATGGTTCACATACTGCTGAAGCCTGGCTTCGAGAATTTTGAGCATTAATTTACTAGTGTGTGAGATGAGTGCACCTGTGCTTTAGTCTGAGCATTCCCTGGCATTATCCTTCTCTGGGATTGGAATGAAAACTGACCTTTTCCAGTCCTGTGGCCACTGCTGAGTTTTCCAAATTTGCTGACATATTGAGTGCAGCACTTTCACAGCATCATCTTTTAGGATTTGAAATAGCTCAACTGGAATCCATCACCTCCACTAGCTTTATTCATAGTGAAGCTTCCTAAGGCCCACTTGACTTCACATTCTAGGATGTCTGGCTATAGGTGAGTGATCATATCATCATGATTATCTGGGTCGTAAAGATCTTTTTTGTATAGTTTTTCTGTGTACTCTTGCCACCTCTTCTTAATATCTTCTGCTTCTGTTAGGTCCAATCCATTTCTGTCCTTTATTGTGCCCACCTTTGCATGAAATGTTCCCTTGGTATCTCTAATTTTCTTGAAGAGATCTCTAGTCTTTTCCATTCTATTGTTTTCCTCTATTTCTTTGCATTGGTCGCTGAGGAAGGCTTTCTTATCTCTCCATGCTATTCTTTGGAACTATACATTCAAATGGGTATATCTTTCCTTTTCTCCTTTGCCTTTCACTTCTCTTCTTTTCACTGCTATTTGTAAGGCCCCCACAGACAACCATATTGTCTTTTTGCATTTCTTTTTCTTGGGGATGGTCTTGACCCCTGCCTCGTGCACAGTGTCACAAACCTCCTCAGGCACTCCCTCTATCAGATCTAATTCCTTGAATCTATTTCTCACTTCTACTGAATAATCATAAGGGATTTGATTTAGGTCATAGCTGAATGGTTCAGTGATTTTCCCCACTTTCTTCAATTTAAGTCTGAATTTTGCAATAAGGAGTTCATGATCTGAGCCACTGTCAGCTCCTGGTCTTGTTTTTGCTGACTGTAGAGAACTTCTCCATCTTTGGCTGCAAAGAATATAATCAGTCTGATTTCGGTACTGACCATCTAGTGACGTCCATGAGTAGAGTCTTCTCTTGTGTTGTTGGAAGAGGGTTTTTGCTATGACCAGTGCATTCTCTTGGCAAAACTCTATTAGCCTTTGCCCTGCTTCATTCTGTACTCCAAGAACATTTGGAGCTCTGGATCATGCCAACATGGAGGGTTCCATACATGTAGAAAGCAAATGGTTAAATGAAAGAGAAGGTAGAGAATTGTGTAAAGCTGAATACACCTAAGACTCTGAGGATGAAGGTCTGCCAGTAAATGAAACTGATGAGTCTGCGGAAAAAGAAATGTTTTCTGCAGTTTACCAGCAGCAAGAGAAGCAGGACTGTGAACTCATTTGTAGCACATGCTCACATTTAACCATTCTTAATTTGTCAAATAACCAAAGCCCAAACAAATTCAAATATTTAATAAAACAGGAATATCTCTGAATGCTTTATCAAAGAAAAGACTCAGAGAAAAGCAAGTTAATAAGTGCAGATGATTAACAGCAGTGATCTGCCTGAGGTACCGACTCAACCACATTCTCAAAATGAAAGCAAAGCAAATAAAAGAACAAGAAATCAAGTTATAAAAGAATAGCACAGGGAACAGAGGGTGGAGAAACTAACAAATCATCCTGCAAACTGGAGAAGGCAGGAAAAGGAGCTGCTGCAGTTAAATATTAAGGGCCCAAAGTTATGAAAATGGGACTGTTAGGAAAAAGCACATCCCCCATTAGGGACGCCTCATTATGTTCAATGATGAATTGCAATGTTCGAATGACAATGCTCTGCCATTTTTATTGACAGGTACTGATAAAACAAGTATAGTGTTTGCACTAATTTTATAGCTCAATTATAAAACTATTGAACAAGTTTCCCCTGAAGACCATCACATACATAGTGTCAAATTTTTAATGTTTATTTAATGTTTATTCGTATTGTTTTTAATGTTTAATTAAATTTAATGGTGTGCTATAAATTTACATCAGTGCTAAAATGACTTCATGAATGTGAAATGTGTTGATAAATTATCGGAAAATATCATCATGGCTTGCAAAAAACCCCAAAGGCCACAAAGTTTGATAGAGGCTCAATAGTAATGGATGGAGTTCTAGTTTTAAATTCCTAGTTCAGGCCCTTGATGGGCAGCTTAGATCAGCTGCCCTGAGTACTTTTCATTCTTACTCTGCTTTAAACTATGTTCAGGGCCAAGGAGAAATCTCTGAAAGAAATCTGTGGAAGGGTTCACTTCAGGAGCCATACAGCTTTGCCTAGGGCCTCAAGCTCTGCCCTCTCACCACTATAACACAGCCTGTCTTTGGTGCATAGAATCTGATCATAGTTTTAGACATCAGTGACCCAAACTACTATTTCACCAAGGGAAGAGTGATAGATCTTATTAATGAACAACTAAAACTGGAGGAAGCTGTTACAAAAGAACATTTCACCTTCTTAAGGTAAAGAAACAATTCTGAATATAAACAACAAAATCTGAGAAAAATAATTTAGCAGGGCTGCCTGTGGAACAATCTAATTCTAGAAATCGGATATACTATAGAAATTAGGAATAAATGGGAATGGCTTAAAAAAATGTTTGAGTCTTATTTGCAGAATTAGAGAAGTTTCAGTATAATAACAAAGAAAGAAAAACAATAGCATTAAAATAGAGAGAACTAGAAGAAAGCCTATGATCTTAAAAAGGCAGGTGAGACACAGTGACAAGGGAAATAAGATGATTTCTCTTCAGAGGCCAGGCCAGAAAGACATTGAAAAAGAGGTGCACTAAAGGCAGTCTTTGAAAACTCCCCCAAAAGCTCCATATTACAGACTAGCTCTGCTCTTCAAAGATGCCCTCAATAATTCCAGCCTCATGACATTCACGCCCCTATATAGTTTTTCCTACTTTTTCCCGGGTTCAGCAATGTATGACCAATAAAATATCGCAGAAGTGATATGTTACTTTCAAGGTTAAGTCATGATAAGATGCTGTGACTCTCAAATCACTTCCCCTGATGGAACCAGATGCCATCTCGTAAGAACACTCAGGATACACTGTAAGACCGATACACAAGGAATTAAAACCTTCTGCCCAAGTCATTAAGGAGCAGGGGTCCTGCCAAGAACCATGTGAATAAGCCATCTTGGAAGCAGATCTTCAAGCCCTAGTAAAGAGGTCAGATGTTTACAGATACATACACACACACACACACACACACACACACACACACACACACACAAAAGACTAAAGGAAATGTTCATCTCTGGGGTGTTGTAATCATGGACTTGTTTTTTCTCTGAAATGTTTTTATGTTGAAAGTTTTCTAAAATTGGCACTGTTTTAAAATTTAAGACTGAAAACAACAATGACGGAGTGTTGTAACCATGGATATTTTTTTCCTCTGTAATGTTTTTATGTTCAAAGTTTTCTAAAATTGGCAGCGTTTAAAATTTAAGACTGAAAATGACAATAATGTAAGTAACAGTTGGGAAGTGGGGGGACATGCCTGG
The DNA here is from genome assembly GCF_016772045.2 of Ovis aries. Classification (NCBI taxonomy): domain Eukaryota; kingdom Metazoa; phylum Chordata; class Mammalia; order Artiodactyla; family Bovidae; genus Ovis; species Ovis aries. The sequence continues at coordinate 5,731,143 of NC_056059.1, forward strand.
CCAAGATACAGGCTTGAACAGAACCACAAAAGGCACAGAACCAGAAAAGGATGAGTTTACAGCTCAGTAAGTCTGGCAACCCTCAGAAGTGCCTGAAACTAGGACTTGATGCAACTTGTTCCCAGAAGCTCTAGCACAAAAGTGGACAGGTGAGACCAAGAAGGAAAGGAAAGCAATACTGATGTGCTCAACAGTCAGATACCAGTGTGGGCAACTGGAGCTCAAGTCCATTGGAGGCTTCTGGGAGACCCACCCAAAAGAGAAAAAAGCTGGGGAATTTAATCACCAAACTTCTGTCATTTGTTGGGGGCTTTACAGCAATGTACAGACCTTGCAAACTACCTTATGCCTAGACTAAAGGCAAACCTGCAGTCAAGATGCTCCTGATAAGAAGCACATAGGAATGCAGAAAACTGGGGAAAGATGGTCACGTGCACACACTGAGGAGTTTGCTGAGCTGCTTTATCAGCAAAGAATATACGTAGGAGACACTGGCCAATGACACTGGGAAGATAGACTGAGACTGACCTGTGGCTTTCAATTCTTAAAGAGCTTGGACTTCATTTTATGAGCACTTAAAGAACTAAAGAGTTGACTTAATTTTTATTATGCAGAATTTCAAACATATATAAGATTATAAAGAACAGTCAGCATCAACTCTAGCCTATCTGTCTATGCTGCCATTCATGCTTTCTCACTCTGTATGATTTGAATCAAATCCCAGGCATCATATCAATTATTCATAAACATTTTAGTATATGTATATTAAATATAAAAGACAAGGACCTCTTCTTTTTAAAACAACTTCATTACCACTATCAAATCTAAAATTAATGAATAAAAAAAAGAATAAAATAAAATAAAATAAAATAAAATTAATGAATAATCCCTTAATACCATCAAATGCCAGGGCAACATTCAAATTATTGAGTGAGAATTTTAAGAGGAAGCTTATGTGGGGAAAGTTACCCTCGTACCAGCATACACGATGTTTTAATGCCATGAGAATCGGAACAGAGGAGGGAGAGTGTGAATGCCTCAACCGCAGGACGGGCATGAGACAGCCAAGGTGTGAGCTAGTGTGATGGTAACTGAGAAGGAAACAAGGACCCTTCGCGAGAGAGACCTGATGGGGCTCAATGAGAGTGAAGATGAGGCAGCACAGAACTCACCAGGTCACAGAGAAGCCGCAAGGAATAGGGTGGGAGGCGATGGAAGACTAATCTCTGGCTGGAAACAGAGAGAATACCTGGAAGATACAGAACCATGGTTTGAGGGAGAGACTGGAATTAGAGACTTAGATCTGAGAATCACAGAGCTTATGCGTAATTGAGAGAAAGTGTACACAAGAGAAGAAAGCAAAGGGCAAGGCAGAACTTCACCCTCACCTTAAGGAACTAGAAATTAAAACAAAGGCCATGAAAGCAGACAAAAATGGAACAGTCAAGAAGGCGAGAAGGAAACAAGAACTGAGATTTATCACAAAAGCCACTTTCAAGAAGGATGAAGAATCTCCAAGTATAAAAGATACAGGAAAATATTCTGGGGACACCAAAGTACATTAAATGCTCAGTGGTCTTCTATCATACGTGTGGTTGGTGGTTTAATCGCTAAGTCGTGTCTGACTCTGCAACCCCATGGACTGTAGCCTGCCAGACTCCTCTGTTCATGTGATTTTCCAGGCAAGAATACTGGAGTGGGTTGCATTTTCTTCTCCAAGCTATCATTTACTATCCTGCAAATCTTAAAGAGTTCCCACTGTGTGCCAAAGACTGTGCTGAAGGTCCTGGGCGTGAGATAGAAAATTCAGTTCAGACCTTTCTGTCTAGGAGCTAACCCTGTAGTGAGAGAAGTTATTCAGCTGACTGTGCAAAGAGATAATTAATAACTGCAATGGCTGAAATGTGGGGAAGCACAAGGCTGTAGGATTGAGAGTGCACATTAGGAGAATCAGGTCTATTCTGGGAGAGTCGGGAGGATAACAGATGGTTTCCTTGGAATCTTGAATAGATCGGACAGTCACATCCACAGGAATTATCTGGCATTACTCCTGGACTTGTTAGTAAAGAATGACAACACTGTTTTTGTCACTCAAAAAAAGAACATGAAAACACGTCATCCACATTTCCTAGTAAAGTCAACTAGACCTTTGTTTTGAAAAAAAGAAGGATTTTAGGAAATTTTGATAATGGATTCCTTGTTGAGATATTTTGTACAAACCTTTACAAAGAAAAGAGATATCATCAAAAGCAATGTGTGGGAACTTCTAGATTATTTCTAGTAGGATCTGACATATGAGTGTCTTAAAAGAAAACACGTATTTTGGCTTCAGTTTTTGCCATAAAAACTTATGACTGAAACAAGTATTTTCTTTTGGAAATCAGTATTTTGGTTCTCAGGGCTCAAGCAGTCATTTTGTTTGGAAATTATCTTTTCATACTTACAGCTAGGACAGAACTCTGCCAAAGTACCACACCATGCCAACAACCACTGATCAAGTTTTACTGTATTCCCACACTGCTCACATCTGATAAATTCATATATATATATATATATAATTACCTCCAAAGAGATGAAAAGTAAAGGCTTTAAGACATCATCCATGCAACAAATAGTAAACTATAAAGTTGATCCATCTAAGAATTAAGAAATTTAGCTCAGAGATTTGAGTGGTGCTCAAATGTTTTAGAAAGCAATCTGGATGCAAATTAATCCTTAAAATATCCTCAGAATATTCTTGGGATTGTTTTTTTATTATTGGAATATTATACTTTATTATTTTTAAAATAAAAATTCAGATTCCTTTTAGAAACCTCCCTTGAGAAATAAGTCAAATTAAAAAGTATTCAAAGTTTACTCACATGGTTTCAGAATTCACATGACAACTTGTCTTTAACAAACTATTACTTGTTGAGATTTGATGTAATATTAAAAAGAATATCCAGAACTATCTGGAAAAGTTATTAAAATTGTCCCCCCTTTCCAATTACATATTTGCATGAAGTCAACTTTTCTTCCTATATGTCAGCTTACATACTATAATGCAACAAGCTGAATGCAGAAGCAGATTTTAAGAATCCAGCGGTCTATTAAGATATATATTCAAGACATTTACTAAATGTAAAACTGTGTCACTTTCTCACTACTTCTTGTTGTTCTGAAAAATCTATATTACGTATTCGGACACGTGAAGTTGTTGTTTAGTCGCTAAGTCAGGCCTCTTTTGCTACCTCACGGACTATAGCTGTCCTTTGTCCATGGGATTCTCCAGGCAAGAATACTGGAGTGGGTTGCCATTTCCTTTTCCAGAGGATTTTATTGACCCAGAGATGGAACCTGTGTCTCCCATGTTGGCAGGTGGATTCTTCACCACTGAGCCACCAGGGAAGCCCCAACATGTAATGATTATTCATTATTATCTTAAAGCATAATAATAAAAATTTTCAATTATTTCTGTTTTAAAATCTAATGTGATAAATACTCAGATATAACCTATGTTAATAAAAGCTCTTTAATGATTTTTCATAATGTAAAAGTGTTGAGAAATCCTCAATAGATAAAATTTCTGTTTACCATGTTTGCTGCTAAGTCACTTCAGTCGTGTCCAACTATGTGTGAACGCATAGACGGCAGCCCACCAGGCTCCCCCGTCCCTGGGATTCTCCAGGCAAGAACACTGGAGTGGGTTGCCATTTCCTCCTCCAGTGCATGAAAGTGAAAAAGTGAAAGTGAAGTCGCTCAGTCGTGTCCGACTCTTAGCGACTCCGTGGACTGCATGCAGCCTACCAGGCTCCTCCGTCCATGGGATGTTCCTGGCAAGACTACTGGAGTGGGGTGCCACTGCCTTCTCCATTTACCATGTTTACTATTTGTTATTTTGGATCATTCCTGGCTTGCTTTAATCTACTCCAAGCGTACCTTCCATTGAATGTTTGATTTCAACAGTATGGCCAAGTCAGCAGTGCCAAGGAAAGAACAGGGTATTTGACCCAACAGGTTTTACAAGGTTCAAGAGGAAAATAAAAAGTTATTGTCAAGCTATATTATAAAACTATTGTCCAATTACATATCACCTATGCTGGAACTGTATGTTGTTTGAAACTGAAAATATTTATATCTCTCCTAATTATAAAATAATCAAAAGCCTATATAATACAGTACATAAGATTTAAGAAATCACCCCCAAATCACCCAAAGATATCCATTTTGCTACATTTTCTTTCAGACTTCTTTTTTTCATACTATAGTTAATGTGTGTGTGTTAATGTGTGTGCCCGGCAAGGATAAAATAATCCATACATAAATTTAGCTATAAGAGTTCTAGGATAATAAAGGATTTCAGATTGGAAATCTCTGGATCCTGAAAATCACTGGAATATAAGAAATCTATTGTATAAACCTAAGTGATTTGATTTCATTAAATCAAATGTATACTGCCTGATAAGCTATAATAATTAAGTTTTCAATCTAAAATATAGCTGAGTAACAGATTGAAACATTAAACAGTCTTCCAGTTAAAATTTTTAATATACAAAAGTATTTAACATGCAAAAGTTATTCTACTAACAATATTAAAATGTTGTTATACAGTAGAATGGGCTTCCCAGGTGGCGCTAGTGATTAAGAACCAGCCTGCCAATGCAGAAGACATAAGAGATGCAGGTTCGATCCCTGAGTTGGGAAGATCCCCTGGAGGAGGGCATGGCAACGCACTCCAGTATTCTTGTCTGGAGAATCCCATGGACAGAGAAGTCTGGTAGACTTCTCTGCAACAGTCCATATGCAAAGATTCAGACACAACTGAAGTGATTTAGCATGCACATGCACTATAATAAGCATGAGTAAACATCATAGTTCTATTTTGGTATTTGGTATTATTAAGAATGCCTGTTTAAAAAAAAAAAAAGCAATGCCTGTATTTTAAAAATCTTGTTTCAGTGAATCACTATAATATCTACCAACTTTGCCTTAGAACCTTACTTACAATAGTGAGGATCCCCTTTTGGCTCAGTGGTCAGAATCCACCTGCCAGGAGCCACGGACTGGATCCTTGGCCAGGGAAGATCCAGCATGCCACAGAGTGGCTAAGCCCATAGGCCACTACTCTTGAGCCTGTGTTCAAAAGCCTGGAAGCCCCAACTACTGAGATACGTCCCGCAACTTCTGAAGCCGAAGGACCCTGAAGCCCACGTTCTGCAACCAGAGAAGCCGCCACAAAGAGAAGCCTGCACACTGCAACTGCGGACAAGTCCATGCAGCAACCGAGAGCCAGCACAGCCCAAAAAAGAATCCTGCTTAAAACAGTAATTTAATCCCATACATGTGCTGACATTTGTGTGAAAGATACAAAGTAATTAGTGATAACTATTTCTTAAAGACCATCTGCTTTCAATTTTTCCTCAGATGTTATATCAACTGTCACTATGAGAAATATTAACTTTCCAAAAATTAAGCACATTTGAGACAATTTTTAAGAGGGGAGAAAAACTGATAGAACTGGCCATTATAGAATAAAGTTGAACGGTAACATACAAAATATGTTTGAGAATGCTTTTTTCTTAACTACCTTGCAAATGTTTCAATACCATATTTTTAAGTATGCTTAAAGTATGCTTTCCTAAAACAGGCAGTTTGTGGCTTCCTGAATTACTTTTGTATCACTTTCAAGCATCACTATTAAGTACCAGCAATCACATTTTGAACAATAATTATCTAAAATAACTTATTGAAACCCTATAATTTTTGTGGTACTATATTGAAAAGTACTTCACTACATTTTAATATCTTGAATTAAATGAGCTGAGTTGTGAGCAAAATTAAGTCTGTAATTTTAACTTAACACAGTTTATAAACTTTAATTTTTATTTTTAAATTAATATTTATTGGAGTATAGTTGCTTTGAACTGTGTTAGTTTCTGCTGTACAACAAAGCATATACACACATCCCCTCGGGTACACGTGTGGGAAGATTTCCTTCCCATTTAGGTCACCATACAGCACTGAGTAGAGCACACAGTATCAATAGCATATATACATCAAGCCCAGTCTCCCAATTCATCCTGCCACCACTTTCCTCCTGTATAAACTTCAATTTTTAATTATTTCTTCTTGGTTTCAAAGTTGTCTCACATGACCTATTTGCATAGAGCATGAATATGAACTGAAAGATCAGATATAAAAATAAAAGGCATTCACAAACTAATACAAATGTGGTCCAAACAACAAATATAAGAATCATGTTCATCTGTCACAGTATTTTCAGTCTGTTGTGGTTTAATGTAATAATTACGCTATTGTCACTAATGAACATAATGAATATGAAGAGCATCTACTAAAAACATACACTGCTTTTAGATATTATGAAAATCACAGTGTAATTCAAATGGGTATTAAAAATCTGGCCTTAAAATAATTTCATTTCTATGCATGTAAACGTTCTCACAGGCTGTAAAAAGCCGCCACCATATTCATTTTAAAATGGATATATACAGCATTTACTTCAGATCACAAAGTGTGGGCATAAAACAATCTACAGAAGCTTTTTACAGGGTTTAAAAGAGTTCTAATCACCCATGCCAACTGCACTTCTTTCTCAACACAAAACTGCTTTTGAAACCAAGCATTCATTTGCTAAAACAAGGAATCTGCTGTTAAAGAGATTGATTATCCTAGGGCCTGACCTAATTGGGAGATTAGATATGGTTCTCTATTCTGGGTGGCATGGTTTATAGAGGGAAAAAAACAACAGGAAAAGAGCAAACTTCTTTTGAACTTCAATGCACTTTCACTTCTAATTTCTTTAAATAGAAACAGTATTGCAATTGTCAGATTGGTGAAACTGGTGTGTTATAAATTAAGAATTCACTGAGTTTATCACATCACATTTTGTTAGTAACAGGTACTTTCATCACATAATCCCAATTTCATCACATAACCCAAATATTATCCAAAAAATGATTCTTTTTGGTCATATTCCACTGAGTTAAAATCACTATATAATGCACACACACACACACACACACAAACACAAATCAGGACTTTTACCGATGTATCATTTCAGTGTTTTCTATAGCCAGTTAGATACCAGGTTTTTCCCCCAAACACAGACATCACCTCATTGCTGTGGCTAATTGCATTTTTCTTCCCTAGCCTTTGATAATCAGACCTTTGTTAATGCTATTCACCAATATATCAGACTCAGGTCATCCATCCAATACACGACAAAAGACCCAGATGCTCATGTAAATTGCACTCCCCAAAGCACTGCCCTCTTCCTGCAAAAGGATACAGATCTAGGACCCCCTCCCATTTCTGTTCACTCTCTGTATTCATTTAATCTGTCATGGTTGGAAAAAAGTATTCAGAGGCTTTTAGAAGCATTATGCTTTGTTTACTCGATAAATCAAATAATCAGATAATTATGAAGTGAGATACAATTTTCTATACAAAATTTAACAATTTCTTATTCCAGTTGAACTTCAAAATTAGGTCCATTTTTCAGAATAGACTCTTTTCAACTCATTTTTTACCCCTTCTTGACCTCTCAAGATAAAACCAAATTTGACTGTCCTCTTTCACTGAAGAAAAAAGGTTTTAAGAAGAAGGGTGGACTGAATCATTCATAAACTATCTCAGAATTAAATAGCTAATTTAACTACATGATGTATTCTTGTTGTCTTTAGTTAAAATCTGTATTAAGTACTCAGAATCTCTACTTTCTAAAGCCTTCAGTAGCTTCAAATTGAATAATTTCAAGAGACTTAAAAACTACTATAACAATGCTTTTAAATGGAAATTATTATAGACTCAAATTGTATCAGGATCATAGTAAGTGTGTAGATGAATCCATATTCCAGGATTAAAACTTCTTTCTGTTCATTTCACACTTTACTTTCATCCTATATATTCTAATATCCACTATGTTGTGGATACTAAAGTAGAAACAGATAGCTGTTTTTTTAGAAACCCTTTATTGTTCATTTATTTATTTTTGGGCTGTGCTGGCTCTTCATTGCTGTGCTTGGGCTTTCCCTAGCGGCGGCAAGTGGGGCTACTCTTGCTTGGTGAGCAGGCTTCTCACTATAGTGGCTTTTCCCTTCAGAGCATGGACTCGAGGCATGCAGGCTTCAGTATCTGCAGCGTGTGGGCTCCAGAGCATTGGGCATTAACAGTTGCAGCACATGCGGTTTAGCTGCCCTGTGGCATGTAGGATGTTTCCAGAGCAGGAATCAAACCCATGTCCCCTGCACTGGCAGGTGGGTTCTTAATCACTGGACCACCAGGGAAGCCGATTTTAAATAGAAAACAATTAATCCAAATAGAAACCAACAACAACATTTTGGTATTTCAAAGAGAGCATAAAGATCAAATTAATGTATATGAATTTCTGCTCTCAATTCTAGAGGGTTTCAGATTTAATTAAAATTGAGTGACAACTCAGTAAAATGGTAAGAAACTTCTAGGGTTCCCAGGGCTACTATCCAGTCACAAATACAATCACACTAAATTTAATACACTCAACAGTTGACCATAGTACCAAAAACTTAGAAATATTTTATTGCACTTACATAATAATATGATATCAAACATTAGTAGCCATGAAGTTTAATAAGTATTACAGAATATACCATTGATCTTAGAAATTGAATGGCGCAGGCCATCAGTTTATTGGGATTCTCTGTGATTGAGGCTGAATAAAGTTAGGACAGAGAGAGAGCAGCACAACTCATACAAAAAGAACAGTCAAGGCAGAGCAAACAAGGTCAAGAGGAAAGGATAGGCGATTTCTAAATGACCAGAAATTTAGGGGAGTTAAAGACCCATACATAGAATACACAAAAGACACCTTTAGAAAGAGGAAAGGGGAAATTGATGAATCTGTGATAATGAGGCAAATCCTGGGATTCTCCTGGTAATTATAGCACTCACCAGACTTTAAACACTGAAGAAGTACTCAAGTACTCTTGCTTTGCTTGTTTCTGTAACTCTGTAGTCTGTGCTGTATGCCACACTCCTCCGTCCATAGGATTTCCCAGGCAACTGGAATGGGTTACCATTCCCTTCTCCAGGGATCTTCCGGACCCAGGGATCGAACCTGGACCTTCTGCACTGCAGGCAGTTGCTTCACCATCCGAGGCACCCGGGAAGCCCACAACTCTATAATCTGTACTTTACATCAGCTATGCTAATGCTATTAAACATCACTCTATATTCCCAAGTCCAAAATCTTCAATGGCTCTCTAAAATCTCAAAGAGGACAACTTTTCCAGCCTGTTACAAAAGGAAAAAGAAAGAAGACCCAGATGTGACCTGGTTACATGAGAACTGTATCCCAGGTAAAAGCAAGCTAGTTTGGTGTTAAAACCTTGGGTCTGTTGATTTTTCTCTGCCTATAATATCCTACTTATATGTTTCAGTTCAGTTCAGTCACTCACTCGTGTCCAACTCTTTGCAACGCCATGGACTGCAGCACACCCTGCAGGGACAGGCCTCCCTGTCCATCACCAACTCTCAAGCTTACTCAAACTCATCCTGTGAGTCAGTGATGCCATCCAACCATCTCATCCTCTGTCGTCCCCTTCTCCCACCTTCAATCTTTCCCAGCATCAGGGTCTTTTCAAATGAGTCAGTTCTTTGCATCAGGTGGCCAAACTATTGGAGTTTCAGGTTCAACATCAGTCCTTCCAATGAATATTCAGGACTGATTTCCTTTGGGATGGACTGGTGAGATCTCTGTGCAGCCCACAGGACTCTCAAGAGTCTTCTCCAACATAGTTCAAAAGCATCAATTCTTCAGCGCTCAGCTTTCTTTGCAGTCCAACACTCACACCCATACTTGACCACTGGAAAAACCATAGCCTTGACTAGATGGACCTTTGTTGGTAAAGTAATGTCTCTGCTTTTGAATATGCTATCTAGGTTGGTCATAACTTTGTTTCCAAGGAGTAAGCAACTTTTAATTTCATGGCTGCAGTCACCATCTGCAGTGATTTTTGGAGCCTCCCCAAAATAAATCATGTCACTGTTTCCACTGTTTCCCCATCTATTTGCCATGAAGTGATGGGACCAGATGCCATGACCTTAGTTTTCTGAATGTTGAGTTTAAGCCAACTTTTTCACTCTCCTCTTTCACTTTCATCAAGAGGCTCTTTAGTTCTTCTTTGCTTCCTGCCAAAAGGGTGGTGTCATCTGTATATCTGAGGTTATTGATATTTCTCCTGGCAATCTTGATTCCAGTTTGTGCTTCATCCAGGCCAGCATTTCTCATGATGTTCTCTGCATATAAGTTAAATAAGCAGGGTGACAATATATGTCCTTGACATACTCCTTTCCCTATTTGGAGCCAGTCTGCTGTTCCACGTCCAGTTCTAACTGTTGCTTCCTGACCTGCATACAGATTTCTCAGGAGGCAGGTCAGGTGGTCTGGTATTCTCATCTCTTTCAGAATTTTCCACAGTTTGTGGTGATCCACACAGTCAAAGGCTTTGGCATAGTCAATAAAGCAGAAATAGATGTTTTTCTGGAACTCTCTTGTTTGATAATCCAAAGGATGTTGGCAATTTGATCTCTGGTTCCTCTGCCTTTTCTAAAACCAGCTTGAACATCTGGAAGTTCACATCTATAAAAGGTTATTTCCCTACTTTATGACTCAAATTGAACTTAGTATTCACCATTAAACCTTCCCTAACCACCACCCATCACGCCGACCAGTTTGAAGCACTCTTAAAGTTGTCTTCCAAGAAACATTCCCATAGCTATCTTGGAAATCATTGTGCATTTGCTGCAGATATTCACTTGGTTCTCATCTGATACCTCCTTATTTGCAGCTATTTTCGTGTATTGGCTTCCCAACTAGACTTCTCTGGCAAAGCAAAGTTATTTTCCTTTCTCTCTTGCAGCTACACAGTACCACATCGCAAGATAAATATTACTCAATAAATATCTACAGAGAAAAAAAAATCTCTTGAGAAAAAAATGCTCTGTATTGTTACTAATATTTTGGTCACCTGATGCGAAGAGCTGACTCCTTTGAAAAGACCCTGATGTTGGGAAAGATTGAGGGCAGGAGGAGAAGGGGACAACAGAGGATGAGACGGTTCGATGGCATCACCGACTCAATGGACATGAGTTTGGGTAAACTCCGGGAGTTGGTGATGGACAGGGAGGCCTGGCATGCTGTGGTTCATGTGGTTACAAATAGTCATAGAGGACTGAGTGAACTGAGTTACTTCTCTTTGGTTGACTTTTTTCTTCCCATTCGCCACAATGGCTCCGCTAAAAAACCTTGTCTTCCTATCTCTGCCTACTTCCCTACCTGCCACTCCCTCCACTGAGAACTGAAAGTTACTGCAATACTGTGATTCATAGGAAATTTATATATTTGTTCATGACCAAGTATATGTGAGAAATACACAACACACACACACACACACACATGAAGTTGAGTGTGTGTGTGTATGTTAGGTAGCAAGTGAGGCATACACCCCCACAGTGTGGCCCAGGAGAGTGCACAGATATGCTACAAAATAACCAGAGACTTTGCCAGCTCCTGCCACTGCACCCTAGGCACACAGTAGATACAAACTAAACACAGGGCTTCTCCAACTCTGGCACCTGCGCCCTTGATGCACAGCTGTGTCCTCAAGAGACGTCAGGAGCCCATAGAAGAGTCATAAATATTCTATACATACAGACATCTGATTATAACAGACTCAATTATGGGAAAGACACGCACAGGAGAGCCTGCTGTTATGTATCTTGCAACTGTAAATTAAAACCGTTAGCTCACGTCCACCTAAATAAGTATATAAAAATCCAGTCTTAAAAAAAACCCATACCTTGTCTCTTGGGCACCAGTGCCTCTCCTGGCTTGACCCATCTCTCCCTTGAGGTGTTCTGTTCTTTCCTTAATAAACTTGTTTTTGCCATGGGTAAGACCTCAGATTCTTCTCCTTGTCCTTACTGAGAATTGAGGCCTGCGAGAGAGGGTCCTCTTCGACCCTCCCTTACCAGCAACATATATAACATACATACAAAGTGGCCAAATACATACATAATGACAGACGTTTGGTCTTCATTCACAGTTTCTGACTCACAACTTCCAAAACCCTTGAAATTTCCTGATTGATAAGGGTAAAAAAGGTAACATTTGGTCCCTTAACATTCAGTTGCAGATAAAGCTTCAGGGAAGGTGACTTTTGGCTTCCATCAAAGGATGGGGGTTGGCTGCCAGGAAATCCAACCCTGTGATTAGACAGAACTTTCAGTCCCACCTCCGGGACTGGAGGTGGAACCCATCAATCAATCGTGACTATGTAATGAAGCCTCTTTAAAAACTCAAAAGGACAACGCTTGCCCTTTTTCAGGAAGTTTCTGTGAGGGAAACCAGAATACCTCGCATGCCACACAGAGCTTCTTTGTCCAGGACCTCACCCCATGCATCTCTTCATCTGGTGATTTATCCATATCCTTTAATAGTCTTTTATAATAAGTGGGCAATTAGTGAGTAAACAAGCTTTCCTGAGTTCCATTAGTTGTTCCAGCAAATTAATCAAAACCAAGGAGGAGGCTGTGAGAACCTCTGGTTTGCAGCCAGTAGGTCAGCAGCACAGGGAAACAACTTGGGCTTGAAACTGGTGTTGGAAATGAAGGGTGGCCTTATATAACAGACTGAGCCCTTCACCTAAGGAATCTGACTCTATTTCTGGGTAGGTAGTGTCAGAACTGAGTTAAATTCTAGGATACTGTTGGCATCACAAAATTGTTTGTTACTGTACTGAAGCCTACACACATACACACACACACACATGCACTGATACTTGGTCCAGGGACCCTTTGCAGCTATCCTCACTTAATGTTTCGTAAAAAATATATATATATATATATATATATATATATATATATATATAAGAATTCTATACTCTCACTTCTCCTTTCTTGCATATTTTCATTTCCCAAGAAGAAATGGTCTCTTTTAAGGCTTTTCTCCATCTAGGTCCTTGACGCTGCTATTTTCTGTGGTCTTGGACTCTGTTAGTTACACCTTTCCAACTTCCAACCACAGTTTATATATTTCTTCTGGCTCTCTTTCCTCTATATTCCTAAAAATAAAATTTCCAAGTTCCAGCAATTGCTCATGTTATCACCCCACTCTCCATTTCTCTTACAAAATGTTCTGTCTCCCTTCCCCTCACTTCCAAACTCCTTGGAAAAGACGTCCATCACCTCTGCATGACCCAAATTGCTTCCACTTAGTTCACCAAAGATCTTTTAAGTCAAAAATCTGACGATGTTTTCCCATTCTTATTTGTACTGAATTGTGAATTGAACTACTAAAATATTCTACCACCCAACTCAAATTCATTAAGTAGGTTTTTAGGACATTCATCTCATGATTTGCCTCCTACTTCTTCATTTCTTCTAAGTTTCCATCACTGTGTCTTCTTCAACCACGTGTCATTTTTATTAGTTATTACCCCCAGATCCTTCCAAGTCTTTTCCTGACCCAAACTCACTTGAAGGAAAATTAATCCAATTCCACAAATTTAGTTATCGTGATCTCCATGTATACAATCCCACAATGACCTCTAAGATACTAGACTTAATTCTTCAGAGTTCAAACACTTGAGCACATTTTCAAAATGTCTCACAGCTTTGTCATCCCTTTATATTTTCATTTCCTTTTGTTGGAACTATCCAGAGTTGGCAGGCTGAGAAGGCTGGATTTCAATCACCAATTTGTTTCTTAGCCAAAGCATTTATATAGTGCATAAAATAAAACCACTTCTGTTTTTCCAGTCCTACTCAGGTACCCTTTCTGGTTGCCCACTCTCAACCTGAAGAGACAATACTTCAACCGAGACAACCCCTTACGCCCAGGCTCTTCTCTCTCCACTAGGTTTCCAGCCATTCAGCTTTGTTGTATTCCATTGCTGGGTGGGTTCCAGGAGTTTCACATCAAGAATAGAGGGAAGGACACAGCATAAAGGGTCCCTCAAGCTAGATTATTAAAAAATAGAGTCAGACCTTCCACACTTTCAGGATTCATATCCTGCTATCATCTCGATTTTCCTGGACTTGATTTCTGTTCTTGTAGCTGGGTGACCTTGGATAAATTAATCCAGCCTCCTTCTGCAACTTAGTTTCCTCCATTGTAAAAAATGCAGGTAATAATAGTACATAACTCATGGGTTTGTGAAGGGATAAAATACATTGATTCACATAAAACACTTAGAAGTATGCCTGGCAGAAAATAAGTGCTTAATTAAGTGGTAGGTAGTAGTAGTAGTATTTCATCTTTGTCATAATGTTAAGAGAGTGTGTCCCCATCTTTGCTTTAAGTTGCTTTACCTAAGGACTCCTTTAGTTATCCTAAACATGTACCTGACCTGGGAAAGTTGCATGGGAAAATGGAGGAAAAGCTACCTAAACAATAATATTAACAACAAGAGTAATATAATACATTAACAGAAAATCAAGGCTTTACTTGCATTATCTAATGGAATCCTCACAAAAATTTTAATGTGGCAAGTACTATTACCACTTCCATTTTACATACAAGGGGGAAAGGTCCTTAGATGATTTCTCTTAAATTGTTCAGATAGTCTGCCTCTAAAACGTTTCTGGAACATGCTATTTGGGCAACCCTTTCTTGCACATTTGCCTATGAAGTCTGCTTCTGATAGACTGCTTGCAGATTCCTGCTTCTTCAGACAACGCTGTGACACTCTACCCCTATGCTACCAGCAGTAAAGCTTTTTCTTGTGATCCAAGTGGGTTTCTACCACATAAGAATTTGTCAAAACTCCTAAGAGGGTATTTATTCTATGCCTTCAGCACATTTAAGTGGAAAATGAATGCATGTGCCTTTAGCACATTTAAATGGAAAAGTCTGGGGCACTCTTTCCCAATAAAGATCATGTATTTTCCTCACAGGATTGCCCTGGCAGAAGCCAGCAAGCAGAACAGTAACTCAGATTTCTACACAAAAATGCAAGTTGACCATCCTAGCTACATCCATTCCATGTTTGCCTTGGAGAGGGGGACGAGCAAGGACCACAACCATCCCCAACTCTAGGTGATATGTCCTGGTAACCAGGTGGGTTTCTGCATATACTATCTAAACCAACTATTTCCAGAGTGGGATGTGCACAAACCGATTCACTGGGGTACAGGGAGAAATGTGGAATTCCCATTTAAGCTGATTCTTTTATCCAAGAAAATAAACTAAGCTGTATCAAAAAGTAACAAATGGATCAACACCGACATCCTCACAATCTGCATGTCAGAAAGTCACCGATCATGACTGGTGTCCTAAAGAAATGAAAGTCAGCAGTTGCAAATTGACTGGTGCTTCCTCTGTGCAGCTAACAATAGATACTGTGCGGTCTGACAAGAATTTCAGAAAAATTAACATTTATATTCTTTTAAAGAAAAAGTGACTTAAAATGAGGAATTTTTTTCTTTCAAAAGATACTTGTGTTGCTGAAAGAGCATGTCTGTGTCAATTATTTTTTAAAAAAACTTCATCTGTGCATTAAAAAACTTGGAAACAAGTTTTTCTAATCTATTTATAATCTCCTAAATTACAATTTAGTTCCAAAGCAATTAAGATGAAAGCAATTAGTTCCAAACTAATAGGCATTATGTTCTTATAGTTTAAAGAAATGGGCCAAAAATACTTAAACTTTTGTTTTTAGACCCATTCATTAAAACTATAAGATACAACATTTTAAAATTAGTTTGCAAGAATATTTGATTGGTACCAAGAAAATGGGGAATTTAGTAGTTTTTCAAGACTCTGCATAATTGCTAAATACTGATAAATAAAAATAAGAAGTCAACAATGCACTTTCACTTGCATCTTCATATCTCTGTGATGTATCTTTTTTGGCTATGATGGCCAAAAAATAAAACAAAACTAAAACAACAAATTAAAAAAACCCAAGTATTAAATTAAGCTGAAGTATCTGACTTTGAAATCACTCTTTGTAAGTATTTAAACCAAGATTTTTAAGAATAAGGAAGCATGTTAACCACATAAGTCTTAATATAGTTAATACATTTAGTGATAGTAAAATTATTTTCTAGTGATATAAGAATCATCTTTAAATAAATACTTCTTTACATCTTTCTTAATTTCCTACATACATATACACACATGCACGTACTGTACCTAATACTGTGGAAAATGTCTATCATTAGAGATAAATAAACCTATATTGTGGAGAAGGAAATGGCAACCCACTCCAGTATTCTTGCCTGGGAAATGCCATGGGCAGAGGAGCCTGGCGGGCTACACAAAGAGTCACTCACAACTTAGCGACTATACCACCAAACCTATATTGAGGTGCATTCATCATTTTCTGTTATTGATGAGATACATTGTTTTAAACAAGGTCTTTGAGAAAGAGAAGAGGAAGGAACATTTACATTTCCAGAGTCCTTTGAGTCCTTCAAGTTCCCTGGAGGCACAAGCAAGCTTACCTGGGGTACTAAAGGCCTGCTCTTCCCACCCTGCCCATCTTTTTCCTAAGGCAGGCAGCCATCCTAGGAATAGCAACATACCTTAAGTCCCTAAAATGTTCTTCTTCTATGTTAACAGTGGTATTTTGGACTGCTCTTGGAAAGTAAATATTACAATTTCTTATTAATTTAATAGAGATTAATGATAACTCAAAATTAACAAGAATCTTGACTCAGATCAGGAAGATCCCCTGGAGAAGGGAATGGCTACCCACTCCAGTATTTTTGCAGAAAAATACCATGAACAGAGGAGCCTGGCAGGCTATATTTCATGGGTTACAAAGAGTCAGATATGACTGAGCGACTATCTCAATAAGAATCTTAATGTAAAATTCCAAAAACAAAATGCTGTGCTGTGCTTACTTATTTGCTCAGTCGTTTCCGACTCTTTGCGACCCCATGGACTGTAGCCCACCAGGCTCCTCCGTCTACGGGATTTGCCAGGCAAGAATACTGGAGTGGGTTGCCATTCCCTTCTCCAAGGGATCTTCCCTACCCAGGCATCCAACCAAGGTCTCCCTAAATGCAGGTGGATCCTTGACCAGCTGAGCTACCAGGAAGCCCTGAAATCTATCTTATTAATACCTTTTCAGTTATACAAAAAACCCACACATTTCTTTTAATAATAAAATTCTGTGAATAAATTAAAACCATATATGTGCTACATTCTGTTGTTTCTTACACTAGAGTCTGCAAGAATATTCTTGGAGATACACTAATTAAATGAAATTTGATTTCAAGTTTTCTTTTATTTTGATAATAGCATAACACAGGTTTAAAGAGGTATATTCTAGATCACCCAAACAACTGCAATCTATTGAGAAGTAAAATGTTTCCATCTATATTTACAAGCATACTGGGACTTAGCAATCATAAAAAGACACTATTTAATATTTAATCCACTTGATCTTCAACATTAAACCAAAAACTTTGGGATTCAGTAAGTCTCTGTGCTGTTAGTTGATGTTTACGGGTTATATACATCATTCAAGAATTTAAAATGCTGTCATATTCAATTTATAAGTAGAAAAGCTCAGCAAATATAATAGAATTAATGTGCATGACTGATCTGTAACCTGATAAATATGGCTTGACTACTATATTGTTTGATTGAGGTATAAACACAAGGCAAATTATAAGAAAACTTCCAGTTGAAAAAAACCAAGCTTATATAAATAGAAAAATATAAACAAATTTAAAATGAAGTGATTTTTCATTTCACAAAGCGTTTTCTTCCCATAAATGTTTTATAAAATGATACTTACAAATATTTGAGAAATACCCAACTTATGGCTTATTTTGTCTATGGAATGTCTCAAAAAATATTTTCCACTTACTCAACTAACATCTTAATTTTATTATTAGTTGGTAGATTTAACAAAACTAATTCATTAATATTTACATATTAAGAACAATAAAAATGATTTTATCTACAAAAGATTCAGAAGCAACATGCTTAAAAGGTACTACAGGCATAAAATAACCAAATTTAATATGTAATTATAATGTCATTTAACACTTTAAATCTGTTTTTATTAATTTAATTGCAACCATGGCTTTTAATTTTTCATAGTCTTTGTGTTTTTAGTTTCCATATCAGACCCTGTTCTGACTTGTTTGAAATTTCCCTTGTATTTTAAAATATACTCTGCTGTTAGAGGCAACTGATTACAGGACCCATTTTTCATATATATATCACACATCCATATTTGTTCATATATGTAAATATATAAATACTCCATCAAACAATCCTGAGAATTAAATATGAATAAGATTTTCATTCTACTTGCAAACTATACCTTTTGGTGCCTAATTATGGTTGAGCTATGGAAGACTCTAAGTCTCTATGTATCCTATAACAGAATTATAATAAAACAATACAACATGGTAATAATTTCTGATAAAAATCGCCCATATTTTTCATTACAAGAACTTATGGAATTATTATGATGTTTTCAATAATTTTTGTACCTAATTTTTACTAAGGTAAAATTTTAATATCCTATGTATGCAACTGGATCATTAAAAATTATGAATTGTACAAGTACAGAAATACATTTGTTAAGTTTATTAAGCCACTGTTTATTAATAAAATTCCATGATTTAAAATTGTTCTATTATTTTGAACATGTGGAACAACAATCAAACAGTCCTTAGGAGGAAAGTATTTGGGGAAAATGGATCTTAGGAGATTTATATTATGTAACTTAATTTTTAAGCTTATGAATAAATGTAAACATTCATTCTACCTACAGAGTAATCTGACTAGAAAATTTCTGATTTTAATTTTTGCTCTTCAAATCCTATGAGAAAAGATCTATATAAGAAATAGAGTAACAAAGATTCATGACATCATCCTTACTGTTCAAGAAGGCAAATTTCTCATATTGACAAAATATAAATGCCTATGTGCACAGAATTTCTACCTAAGTTTAGTAAATAAATGTCTTATTAAAGTTATTATAAAGATAAATATTCTTGCTTCACCCATTTCCGAATAAAATGCTCCATTTAAAGATACTGGACTCAAGAATAAAATAACGTCTGGAAATTTGATGGAAAACTGTCCTAAGTCTATCAGAATAGTGATTCAACTATCCAAAATGTTTTCTCTCTCCATGTGAAAACAAATATGCAACTTAAATGTAAATAAATATGCTTTAGGGCCTGAGTGTATGCATACACACCACATAGTTAAAAGAAGGGTACCAGTTCTGTATTATCTTATGATCCAACATTTCATTCTGATGTGTTCCACACATACAAATACCTTAGAAATCACTAAATTCTTTTCCCCTCATTTCACTGTGAACTAAAGCACACATACAGGGACTGAATGTTTTAAAGGTATTATTTCACATGTAAACACTGACATCTTGTGGCAGTTGCAGCTATTTGCATTCTGCCGTAAAACTGTGGATTGTAACTGCCATGATTCCTGGGTTGCGAAGATCCCCTGGAGAAGGGATAGGCTACTCACTCCAGTATTTTTGGGCTTCCCTGGTGGCTCAGCTGGTAAAGAATCAGCCTGCAATGCGGGAGACCTGGGTTCAATTTCTGGGTTGGGAAGATCCCCTGGAGAAGGCAAAGGCTACCCACTCCAGTATTCTGGCCTGGAGAATTCCATGGACTGTATAGTCGACAGGGTCGCAAAGAGTCGGACAGGACTGAGTGACTACCCTAACATACTGACACCTAGAAGGCTACTAAAAGTTCACAGGATTTCCTCAGTGGCTCAGTGCTAAAGAACCCACCTGCCAATGCTTCCCCTAGGTGGGGAAGACCCCCTGGTGAAGGAAATGGCAACCCACTCTAGTATTCTTGCCTGGGAAATCCCACAGACAGAGGAGCCTGGAGGGCTACAGTCCATGAGGCTACAAGAGTTGGACACAACTTAGCAACAACTCAACAACCTAAGGTTACTGAACATGCTTAGTCTAAAATCAGTTAATATTTTAAAAACAAGCATCTTCCAGAGTATCTTCAAACAGAAATACTTTTAAAAGAAACTAAATCAGGAACCCTAGATTCTATTACTAAATTTTCTACTAAACAGATACTGGGTATTAATTGACAGGAAGCCTGGCATGCTGCAGTCCATGGGGTTGCAAAGAGTCAGACATGACTGAGCGACTAAACCAAAATAACCAGATACTGAATAGACTATATAATCACTCTGGACCTCATTTTCCTCATCTCTAAGATTGTCCAGCTAAGTTATTGTCACTTTCTCTCTAAAATTCCATTTGACTCTAGCTTTAGAAATTTGCATGAGTATTTCTGATTTTAGCATCCTAATATGGAATATAGGCCTGCTTATGACATATGTTTTCATATTTATCTCTTTTATTAGTTCTAATTGCTTGGTTATGCAGTCTGCTTGAATTTTCTTCAGAAATAAATCTTAATTTATATTTCTCCCTGTCCAAAAAACCTTCAAAACACATTAGAAAGATGTCACCAAATTGTGAATAAAAGTCAACTGAAGTAACTGAAAACAAGTTTAAAAAAACCTTTTTGTAAGGATAAGAGTGTATTATTTAGATAAGATGGGGTCAACATCAAACCAAGCACTCAAAAGTTAATGGGAAAGGAGTTCCACCAAAGCTTCTAGAATCACGTACTATTGTGATAAACAAGAAACAGAACAGGCTCAGAGTTAAGCAGCTTTGACTAACACCAGCATATACTACATGCTTGACACCTTGGATTCTGTACTACCATTTCATTCTTCCTCCACATCAGTCATCAAAACTAAATTCTTTTTTCAAAACATCTAGCTCTGATGTACATCTTCTTATTTAAGCTCTGGCAACCACTCTGTCCAAGAATTCAAGCTCCTAGGCTGGCATTACTAAAATCACCATCACAGTTTACTGCTTTTCAAAGAGTGATTTAAGAACTTGCATCAGAATCATTTGGGATTCTGGTTAAAACAAGTCATCTCTTAGATTCCATAAAAAAGACCAGCACTATCCAGTATAAATAGAATACAAGTTACATACGTAATTGTAAAATGTTCTGGTAGATTAAAAACCTAAAGAAGAAAAAAAAAGTGAAATTATTTTAATGTTTTATTTAATCTAATGCACATATAGTATCATTGCAATAAGTAATCAATTAAAGACATATCAATATACTTTACAGGGCTTCCCTGGTGGCTCAGAAGGTAAATAGGCAGCCTGCAATGCGGGAGACCTGGATAGGATCCCTGGGTCAGGAAGATTGCCTAGAGAAAGAAATGGCAACACACTCTAGTATTCTTGCCTGGAAAATCCCATGGACTGAGGAGTCTGGTGGGTTACAGTCCATGGGCCCCAAAGAGTTGGACACGACTGAACATCTAACTAAAGAAATAAATAAATATATATATATATACATATATATATATATGCACACATATATACATTTGTTTCTCATACTAAGACTTCAAAATCTGGTACTTTATTCTTGTAGCATATCTCAATTCAAACCAGCATATTTCAAGTTCTTAAGTCACATGAACTTAAGTTCTTAAGAACACAAAAAAAGTACTAACAAATACTTGCTCTACAGATGGAAACCTCATATATTTCACCAGCCTTCTAGAATTTCCAAATTATATTGATACTAATGATTGTTTGCATCTTCAAAAAATTTACAAACTATACTATTGTGAAACTGAAGGATGTGTTTCCTGAAGTGCTAAGTAGTAAGCTCCTTAGAAGAGAGACAATTTCTACCTGGAGAAAGGTGGGCATCACGCTCTACCAGCGTGGCTCTAACCCAAAATCCTGGTGGAAGAAATGAAAGGTGATTTAAAGACACACAAACACACTTGTACCACAGAGACTAAACGATGTAGGGAAAGTATTACTGGATGAAGTCAGCTTATTACCTATATACCTGTTTCACTCTTCAAACTGATTAAATTCTGATATATAACACTGTGTATAGGCAGAGTTCTAAGACGGCCCCTCAAATTTGTGGTCTCTAGGGAATATATCCTATATAATCCCTCCCGTTGAGTGTGGCCAGACATGTATTTACGAGGCAAAATCATTTTGAAGATTCAGTTCAGTTTAGTCGCTCAGTTGTGTCCGACTCTTTGCGACCTCATGAATTACAGCACGCCAGGCCTCCCAGTCCATCACCAACTCCCGGAGTTCACTCAGACTCACGTCCATCGAGTCAGTGATGCCATCCAGCCATCTCATCCTCTGCTGTCCCCTTTTCCTCCTGCCCCCAAGCCCTCCCAGCATCAGAGTCTTTTCCAATGAGTCAACTCTTCTCATGAGGTGGCCAAAGTACTGGAGTTTCAGCTTTAGCATCATTCCTTCCAAAGAACACCCAGGGCTGATCTCCTTGCAGTCCAAGAGACTCTCAAGAGTCTTCTCCAACACCACAGTTCAAAAGCATCAATTCTTCAGCACTCAGCCTTCTTTACAGTCCAACTCTCACATCCATACATGACCACTGGAAAAACCATAGCCTTGACTAGACGGACCTTTGTTGGCAAAGTAACATCTCTGCTTTTGAATATGCTATCTAGGCTGGTCATAACTTTTCTTCCAAGGAGTAAGCGTCTTTTAATTTCATGGCTGCAATCACCATCTGCAGTGATTTTGAAGCCCCCAAAAATAAAGTCTGACACTGTTTCCACTGTTTCCCCATCTATTTCCCATGAAGTGATGGGACCAGATGCCATGATCTTCGTTTTCTGAATGTTGAGTTTAAGCCAACTTTTTCACTCTCCTCTTTCACTTTCATCAAGAGGCTTTTTAGTTCTTCACTTTCAGCCATAAGGGTGGTGTCATCTGCATATCTGAGGTTATTGATATTTCTCCCAGCAATCTTGATTCCAGCTCGTGCTTCTTCCAGCCCAGCATTTCTCACGATGTACTCTGCATATAAGTTAAATAAGCAGGGTGACAATATATAGCCTTGACATAATCCTTTTCCTATTTGGAACCAGTCATTTGTTCCATGTCCAGTTCTAACTGTTGCTTCCTGACCTGCATATAGGTTTCTCAAGATGCAGGTTAGGTGGTCTGGTATTCCCATCTCTTTCAGAATTTTCCACAGTTTATTGTGATCCTCACAGTCAAAGGCGTTGGCATAGTCAATAAAGCAGAAATAGATGTTTTTCTGGAACTCTCTTGCTTTTTCCATGATCCAGCGGATGTTGGCAATTTGATCTCTGGTTCCTCTGCCTTTTGTAAAACCAGCTTGAACATCTGGAAGTTCATGGTTCACGTATTGCTGAAGCTTCGCTTTGAGAATTTTGAGCATTACTTTACTAGAGTGTGAGATGAGTGCAATTGTGCGGTAGTTTGAAGATTAGGTTTAACAAACAGGAAATCATCTGCCTGGGTCTGACTTAATCACATGAGCTGTTCAAAAGGCCCTCCTTGGAAAGAGAGTGCAAGTGTGACAAGGGCTCAAGACTGGCCTCTGGCCAATAGCTAGCAAACCAGTGACGACCTCAAC
Organism: Ovis aries; assembly: GCF_016772045.2. Lineage (NCBI taxonomy): Eukaryota > Metazoa > Chordata > Mammalia > Artiodactyla > Bovidae > Ovis > Ovis aries. Next base: position 5,754,636 of record NC_056059.1, read on the forward strand.
TTAAGAGCAAAGATATTAATTCTGCCAGGAGCCAAGGACCTCAAACCCGGAGTTTAGATGAGATCTCTCTTGCAGCCAGGTGCCTTTAAACTTACCAGGCTACATAGAGCACCCAGCCATGCCATGCCCAGACTCTTGATCTAAGGACTGAGATAATAAATGGGCGGTGGTGTTGTTTTTTAACCACTAATGTGTCATAATTTGTTACACATCAATAGAAAACTAATACACTCAGGCACTTTTTCATATAATTAAATAACTACATCTGGGCAGGTTTCTCAGACTTCATTTCACAAATAATTACTCCACCTGCTGTAGGAATACAATTGCTTCACAATTGACATGACATTAGCAGTGCACTATCTGCTTAATTGGGTTTCCCTGGTGGTTTAGTGCTAAATAATCTGCCTGCCAATGCAGGAGAAGCTGGTTTGATTCTTGGGTGGGGGAAGACCCCCTGGAGGAGGAAATGGAAACCTACTCCAGTATTATTGCGGGGAGAACCCCATGGACACAAGAGCCTGACAGGCTACAAGCCCATGAGTTCGCAAAAGAGGCAGACACCACTTAGCGACTAAACAACATCTGCTTAATACTTCTCATAGAAACATTAAAAGCCACTGGATTTGAGTCAAAATTCACTGAGAAGCTCTTTAGTGTTGACGAGCCTTTTTGGCGAGAGGACTTTATTCCCTGACCAGTTGCCTAGGGGTGGCGAGGTACACAGAGTAGAGGCTGGACTATCAGACGCAGACTTTTGCTGCCCCCAGGCTCCGCCTAGCAGCGGGGTCGGGGGTAGACGCGAGCTGAGCCAGGACGAGGGGACAGAAGGGATTCCGTTCGTCCCTTTCAGACCTAGCCCAATTTCTCAGGAAAAACACCACGCCGGCACAGTAATACCTCTAAAACCTGCGGCACGCAGCTGCTTCGAAAGAAAAGTGAAAGTGTTAGGCGCGCAGTCGCGTCAGACTCTTTGTGACCCCATCTGCTGCAGCCTGCCAGGCTCCTCTGCCCATGAAATTCCCCGGGAAAGAATCCTGAAGTGCTTTGCCATTCCATTCTCCAGAGAATCCTCCCAACCTAGGAATCGTGCATTGCAGGTCTCTGGCATTGCAGGCAGAGTCCTCACCGTCTGAGCCACTAGGGAAGCAAACTCCCAGAGCACCTAGCAAGTTCCGACCGCTAAGGATCACTGGGGCCACTCAGGGTGGCGGACAGTTCATAACACTTTCAAAGAATCTTTCAAACTCGGGAATTGTGCTCCTAGGTCGCTCTGTCCGCAGACCCAGAGAGCGGCCACTGAAACCTGGACCTACCGTCTTGCCCGCTAGCCGCCAGCCCGCCAGCCAGCCCACAACTACAGCAAGAACCCAGACAGCTGTCACCACCCGGGAACGGCGCCGCCACGCCTCCCCACTGCGCCTGCGCGAACCGTCGCTCCCGCAGGGGCGGAGAGAACTGGCCGGACCCCGCCGCGCAGGGCGGGGGTCTAGAGGCACTTCGCGCCTGCGCAAAGGGCGCGACAGGCGGGGTCTAGTGGCCTTCGCGCCTGCGCAAAGGGCGCGACGGCGTCCTGCGTCGTTCCTTTTGAAACGAGTGGCGGGGAACTGCTCCGGAAGCCCCTGGCGTCGCTGTCTGCTGGGTGGAAGCGCGTCCCGTCCTCCGTGGGCCTGGCCATGGCGCTGCAACTCTCCCGGGAGCAAGGCATCACCTTGCGCGGGAGCGCCGAGATCGTGGCCGAGTTCTTCTGTAAGTCCTCCTCGCACGGGGCGGAGGGCGGGGAGAGCCGAGCGCAGGCCGCCCGCAGGCCCGCGGCTCGGCCGGAGCGGCCCCGAATCCCGGCCCTTGTACCGCGGCCTCCGGTGCCGGCAGGAGGGATCAGGAAGTGGGGCGGCGGGCGCCGCCTCCGCTCGCGTCGCTCCCGGCGGAGGAGGCGGCCCGGGCGCTGCGGCCGCAGTGCCGCCTTGCGAAGTCCCCTTCGCGGGAGGGTTTCTTTCCAGTGCAGAGCTCCTCCCACAGCCCCCGCCCCCGCCACGGCGAGGGGCCTCGGGTGGACCGTGACGGGCTAGACGTCTGAGCTCGGCCAGGTGTACCTGCTGACAGAACCTGGCAGGACCGCTGAGGATAAGAGGAGGAAAGAGACGGGGAGAGGCCTGCCTGGGCTTGGTACCCGTCTGTCAGTTGCCTGTTTTGACACCCTCTAATCATAAAATAGGCATTTGAACTTGTTCTACAATGAAATGAAATTTGGCACTGGTAGATTAGTGCAGTTTGGCATTTTTCTTCTGTTGCCACATAAATGCAGCTATCAGACGCAAGATTTTAAGGATTTTTTTTAATGCCACTTTGTACCTACTTGGCTTTCAGCAAAACACAAACACGTGTTTAGACATTTATAACTTTACACTGTTAATGAAACCATAGCCCCATCTACATATGCTTTATTTCCCCCAAAGTTACAACGTGACGATGACTTTAATATTTCTTATGTTTTCAGCATTTGGTATCAACAGTATTTTATATCAGCGTGGCATATATCCATCGGAAACCTTTACTCGAGTGCAGAAATATGGACTCACCTTGCTTGTAACTACTGATCCTGAGCTCATAAAATACCTAAATAATGTGGTGGATCAACTAAAAGGTATTTTATTGTTGGACACAGTTTTGAGTTTTGCAGGCCTTTATGTGAATAGGATCCTCGGGACTTCCCAGGTGATTCAGTGGTAAAGAATCCACCTGCCAATGTAGGAGACACAAAAGACTCAGGTTCCATCATGGGTCTGGAAGATCCCCTGGATGAGGAAATGCCAACCCACTCCAGCATTCTTGTCAGGATAATCCCATGGACAGAGGAGCCGGGCGGGTTACAGTCCATTGGGTTGTAAAGAGTTGGATAGGAGCACGCATTTTCTAGCTTCTTGGTGGTCATTTTTCAGCTCTGCACAGGGTAGTGTAAATCGCACTACCATATCCGATACAGTGAACTAATTGGAAGGGAAGCAAATAACATACAAATTAAAAGAATTCCCACCCTTCCTCCACTTTTGAGTAGACTGAATATTTTAAGGTTCGGAATCTGATATGGCTTAACAAAACAATCTCCATCAACTCCTTCAGGGATGATAGAACACATTGGAATTTTATGTTATTATGATGGCATTCGTTATCTGAGAAAAATACACTGCATGTATTTTTTGTAGCTGCTTGGAGTCTGAAGCCATCATTGTATATATTAAGATGAAGGAATTAAAATCAGATTCAACTTAGGGAACTAAACTTTAAAAAGAAGGAACTACTAAATAACAGCACTCATTGGAATTTTCTTATTTTTCACCTGTTTCCATTTCTTTTTTTTTTTTTTTTTAATCACGCCTGTGAGTCAGTAAGCCTTTTCTATCTGCACACTCATTTTCTTCTTTTAGCTCAAGAAGTTGCAGTATTGTTGGATTAGTAGCTCCATCTATTCCTTTTATTTCTAGAATTTCTACTAGTTTCTTTTTCATATTTCTCTACACTTAGGATTCTCATTTCTAATTTCTCTGTGTTGTAAAATGTTTCTCCTTTTCTGCCCATTAGATCTTCCAAAATACTAGTTCTAAAAATACTACAGCCGCATTTTTTTTTAACTTTAAAAGTCATGAATCACTTTTGTTGTTTCAGCTAGCTTCATTTTCACATTACATCATTGCGTTTTCATTAACTTCAGAGCTAAGCCACCCATAGTCATTCATACGGCTGCACTCAGATTGTTTGGTATGGAACCTCTAGGCAACTATGGATGTATGTCTTCATCTTCATCTGAAGAAGTAGCAAGCCAGCCTTGCCTAAGTTACTGGTTTTTGGTTTGTGTCCTTTGAGACCAATAACATTTCTTGTCAGAGGTATCTACACTTTCCTACTTAATTTCTCCCTTTTAGTTAAAATGGAGGAAATGCTTTACAGGCAAATTGTTCAATTCCACTTTTAAATTCTACTTCTCTAGCGTTAGGAACTTAACCCTGTTTCCTCTCTCTTACGTTGTCAATTTCTTTGTTTTCATTTGGATTATTCCCATTGGTTTCATTTCCATTTTTAAGAGAGAAAAAAATCGCCAACTTCCCCATATCTTCAAATTACCACTCAATCTCTTTTTCACAGGTAAACTGGTAAAAGTTGTTCATATATGCCAGGAGTGAGCGAGGCCAACAGGCCAGATCCAGCAAGTGGCTTATTTTTGTACTGCTTGCAAGCTAAGAATATTATTACATTTTAAAGAAGACTATGCAACGTAGGTGACCCATAAGACTTCAGTATTTCTAAAATATTTTCTATCTCTTTAAAAAAAAAAACCTGCCGATGCCTGAATAAAGTATTCTCAGTTTCTAAGATTGAGGGCTCAGCCTGAGGCCCTCTTACTATAATCTGTCTCTAGTTGACCTCTTACATGTACATAATTCTAGTAACAAGTTGTGTATCTGACTCATGAACCAATATCTAACCAAAGCCTCTCCTAACTCTTGGCTCATATATTGCCCCCTTATGTCTTTATGCAGCTATATAATATACTACTTCATACTCACTATATTAAAAACTGAATTTAGGATCATCTCCATTTCAGTTCTCTTTCCTCTTGGTGACTGGATCAACCATCCGACTACTGATATAAATCAGAAACTTGGGAGCTATCCCTGATTCATTCCTCTTCCTTACCCTGAGGTAATCCAATAAGTCTTAACAGTTTTAACCATGAAATCTCTTGAATCTGTCTACTGCTTCATCTCTACCAGTGTATCTTCTCCAAGTCTTTATTAGCTCTTGTTGGAGTTATGCATGAATTAGTGCCCTAGATCCCCTGTTTACTTCCAGTTTACGGGAAGTTTTGTTGTTTCAGCTAGCTTCATTTTCAGATTACATCATTGCGTTTTCATTAACTTCAGAGCTAAGCCACCCATAGTCATTCATACGGCTGCACTCAGATTGTTTGGTATGAAACCTCTAGGCAACTGTGGATGTTGCCTAGAGGCCAAGAAGGATAGTTTTCCAATACAACTTGAATCACATCATATGCTGCTTGAAACACAGTAATGACCACTTTAGTTCTTAAGAGTGTCACATCTTTAATTTGGTGCTCATGACCTCGTGTGGTCTGGCCCATTTATCTTGTCAGACCAGCCTTGTCCATCCTCCCTTTCTTAAACTGCAGTTGTATTGGCCTCCTTTCAGTCCTCTGATCCAGTGCTCTGTTTTGTGTCTAAGACCTATACCTTTAGCAGGGAGATCCCACATGCCACAACTAAGACCTCACACCGCCAAAATAAATCCATCATTTCATATTTTAAAACCTATACCCTCTTTCCTGTTTTGCATACATATACGGTTGTCTCTTAGAACAAAACTCAAACCCCCGAGTCAGAATTTCCTATTCTGTGCTTTAATTGTAGTATATGTTGCACCATCATAGGTAACCGCTATTATGTCATAGGAAACTGCACCATCATAGCAGTTAGAGCAGTTATAATTTCACATTTATTGTTGTGATTTGATTAATGACATCTCCTTCACCCTTCCCTTGGATTACGATGGAAGTACCTCGTGTTCACTGTCTTAGCACCCAGTGCTATACCTGGCACAAACACTGAGAATCTGAAATCGGGAGCTAGGCCATTGATGGGGCAAATTTTCTGCACAATTTGGAGGAGAACGAAAGTAGCAGTGGGAGAAGTTTGCTGAGGATACGAAGTTGGTCTTGAGAGGAGAGTTGCTTTGTAATGCAGTGAACTAAAAAAGATGCCTTGTTTTGTATATTGCAGAATGGTTATACAAGTGTTCAGTTCAGAAACTGGTGGTAGTCATCTCAAATATTGAAAGTGGAGAGGTCCTTGAAAGATGGCAGTTTGATATTGAGTGTGACAAGACTGCAAAAGATGACAGGTAAGTAGAAATTACTTCCATTTTCGTATGTTTTTAAATTTATGTTCTTTCCCAAATGAGTTCTAATTATATGGAACAAGTTTCATATAAAGTACAATTTTTTTCTAGGATGTTTATTTTTTTAATATAAATTTATTTAATTGGAGGTAATTACTTTATTGTATTGGTTTTGCCATACATCAACATGAATCCGCCATGGGTATACGCATGTACCCCATCCTGAACCCCTATCCCACCTCCCTCCCCGTACCATCCCTCTGGGTCATCCCAGTGCACCAGCCCCCAGCATCCTGTATCATGCATCAAACCTGGACTGGCGATTCATTTCACATATGATATTATACATGTTTCAATGCCATTCTCCCAAATCATCCCACCCTCGCCCTCTCCCACAGAGTCCAAAAGACTGTTCTATACATCTGTGTCTCTTTTGCTATCTCACGTACAGGGTTATCAATACCATCTTTCTAAATTCCATATATATGTGTTAGTATACTGTATTAGCGTTTTCTTTCTGGCTTACTTCACTCTGTATAATAGGCTCCAGTTTCATCCACCTCATTAGAACTGATTCAAATGTATTCTTTTTAATGGCTAGGATGTTTAATTTGATCCTTAGTCTTCTGTGGCAAAGAATAGTTCACTGTCTTATGTAGATAATGTACTTTTAACATAATTGCCTATGGTGTAAATTGGTGAATTTCACCCTTCAGTGTTTATGGTAGTATGTACCTGGTGGTCCGTTTAGTGAATTGTTTAAAGGTACTTCTAACCATCAGGGATTTTCCTAGATTCCCCAAGCCTAAGATTCAGCTCTATTGTATTTCATTGAATGCCCCAAATTTTCTAAGACACTTCATAAAAAAGTTTCCAGAGCACCTGAATGGGAAATGCTCATATGATCATGTCTAGCATTGTCCTAGGCTTGCTTACTGGTAAATTCAGAATCATTTTTCATAATGAAATGTAGTTTGCTTCTGAAGCCTTTGGGTTTTTTAAGGAAATTTTTAGCTTATAAGAATAATTTGATATTTAATTTAATATCTTTTTTGAGGCAGTAGGGAATTAAGCATTAGGAAAAATGCACCAACAAAATATTTTAGGTACTATAATTTTCATTTTTTGAAAGGTACTGTAGTTTTCCTAACTTTAAGCACTTGGCCAGTTTTCTGATTATCTGATACCAAATGACCTGATTTTAAGACCACCCCTAGAAAATGACTGGAATGATAAATAATAAAATGCATATGCCTCTTGTGGTATATAGGCCCTAATGATATAACTTACCAAAAAAAAACACTCCATTTTAATGTATTACTTATTTGATCTTGGAGACATTTAATCAGTCTTACCAATGTTTTAAATAATTTATTAACACTTAAATTGATTTGGTTTCAATAGTGCACCCAGAGAAAAGTCTCAGAAAGCTATCCAAGATGAAATCCGTTCAGTGATCAGACAGATCACAGCTACAGTAACATTTCTGCCACTGTTGGAAGTTTCTTGTAAGTATTATACAACTTCACATTGACTTTAAATTTGTCAGGGAAAAGACTAAGCTACTATTTTAAGAATTAGCCCTTTATTAAATGCCAGGGTCCAGCCCTGGTGGATCCAGGGTGATTCAAAGGTGGGGATGGAGTCGGCGTCCTTGGAAAAATACATATTTAATTACAGATATATAGAGAGATTAGAAACGGATAGTGTAGTAGGAAGATTAGTGGAGAAAAAGAGGCTGAATAACTTGGATTACGTGGAATAGCATCCATGCTCCAGATGGGAATTCAGCCAGAAAAATGAGGAGCAAGAAAGAACAACATGGGGGAATCAGTCTTTCTGGAAACTGATCGGATTTTTTTATTTTTGGGTTTGCTTATATACTTTTTGTTACACATAGGGATGAATACAGAGTCATGTGGGGGTCAGCAGTCCTGACCTTTATCAAAATCAGGTGCTTCACATAAAAAGGTCTTAGGGATTTTACGATCCTTTCTGATAACCTAAAACTTATTTTTTCCAAGGGTGTTTTTTCTTAAACCAGGCACCACCCTCCAAATAAAGTTACATTCCTATAGGGTGAGGGTGTAGTGAGTTACAATCAAGAAAGGAATTTATTTAACCCAAGGTTAACATGATTAATCTTAAAGGTTAATACTTATTTCTCCTATATACTTAAAGGTTAATGCTTATTTCTCCTATATGCTAGTTATATTCATTATAAGGGCAGGGAATATGGAGATTTAGCAGCAAACATCAGCCCAACAAATGAAAATCCTTTCACCAATGCTCCTCCTAAGATCTATTTAGTCTTAAGATAGTGATAAAGTTACATTTGACATAGCAAGGACACAGTGATTTATAACAAAGTACAGTGATCTATTGCAAAAGAGAAAATTCATTAACTCAAAAAGTCTAGTATTGCTAACATGAAAAACTACTATATTTCCTTTTCTATATCCCAAATACATTGATTAATATATTCCCGGGTGCCTAAGGATATAGAGGCCTGGCTGCAATCATTGACTCAACAATGAGAAAAGCCCTACGCTAATTAAGACTCTCAAAATACTCCAAAAACTCTCTGTGCTGTTTATGGTTAGGTAGTAAACAATCATGTGTGTAGTGACAGGAGTATGGATAATCCTGTCACACAAGCTAGTCTGTCAGCAGAGAGGTTTGACCTAAGACACCCTTGTCCCACCCAGAGCAGGGAATTAGCAGCAATTATTGACACAACAAATGAAAAACCCTTCACCAATATAATTCCTAACCAACCCACTATACTAATAATTTCTAACGCCCCAAAAGAATTTGCCTTTAGTAAGTCTCAAACATCTTGTGCCTCTCAGATTGAGAGGCTGTAAACAATCACATGTGGCCGGAGGAACCTATACAGGTGGGCTAGATAACCTTCAGAGGAGTCCGTAAGCTGAAACACTATTGTCACTCCCAGGAATTTTTATTGCCTTGGAGCTGCACGTTTACTCCTTCTCCGAGAGAAACGGTTATGGGGGAGAGCCCCCCGTAAAGTCAGAGGTGTAGGTGAGAGCATATAACAGACTCTGGTTTTGGGGTTAGATGCTCGGGAACAGGGGGTTTCCTGAGGCTTGATCACGCCTTTGTGTATGCCAAGCCTCCTTCCTCATGACCTTTGCCATGGGCGGAGTTCCTCACGCTGGCCCCCGGCAATTAAATTTTTTCTTAATTAATATTATACAATAAGAATGAAAAACACATTATAAAGCAGAAGTAGTGTTATATGCGTTCTAGACATTTAGAAATTCTGAAAAGGAAAGGAATGAAAGTATTCCACATATTCATTCTTGGATGTCTTAATGTAATCCCGTGCATTATCTTAATTTTTTATGTATATTAAGGCTAGCCATAACTGTCTTGCTTTTCTACCTTATCAGATATTTCCTGAATGTCTACTATATTGGAGACACTGCTCTAGGCCTCAGGCTACATCAGTCACAGAGCCCAGATGTTAGCTTTCCTTCAGGTTACCTTTATGCTATCCTGTGTGATTGACTCCATACTTTCTGCAGATAATGGTTTTCTCTTTTAAAAAAGAGCAAACTTGAAGTTTTCATAAGATAAAAGAAGTGCAATATTTTCTGTAATACAGTAAATTTCTATTGAGGAAAAGCAATTGACTAGTCATTACAGACCAGGCTAAACTATGTTTTCTAATACTGTGGGTGGTTCAAAATGTGAGAGAGACAAGGAGGGTTCTTCTACTTTGGAAAAAAATAATGTACTTTAATGATTTTATCTCCAATCTAGGTTCATTTGATCTCCTCATTTATACAGACAAAGATCTGGTTGTACCTGAGAAATGGGAAGAGTCGGGACCACAGTTCATTACCAATTCTGAGGAAGTTCGTCTTCGTTCATTCACTACTACAATTCACAAAGTAAATAGCATGGTAGCCTACAAAATTCCTGTCAATGACTGAGGATGAGATATGGACAGTAACGTGCTTGTAACTCTCAAATGTGGTTTTCCTGTCAGATCAACTATGGTTGATATGTTTTATTTCATTGGTTAATTTTTAGATGAGGAAAACTTAACATGATACTTTACTGAATCTGTGCAAAATTGTTCGTTTTTGGTACCTATCTGACTTTCCATAGGGTTGACATAAGTTACTGCACAGATTGCCTCAGTACTGCAGTGTTACTTTCTTTGAAGGTAGTAACCATAGGTGGAAAAACTTTTGCTAAATGCCTTTCTAAATCAGACTTTTGGTCAAGTAGCTTGACGCAGAATATAGAGAAATATTTAAATATAAAATAGAACAAAAGAAATGTGAATATTCAGAATCTTCATTTACATCCTGAAAGTAACTAATGATAGTCCATAAGTAGTGAAATATTTCTCCTATTGCATCCTCTTGTCATTTATTTCATTTGTATAGTTTCCGTATTGAAAAAATGTCCAATTATTTGAGTTTAATTTATGTAACTTGAGCCTATAAAGCTGTGGATATTCCCACTTTTCAAATTGTTGTGATACAGAACTCTTAAGAATGTCTTTTTATGTTTTATAAAATCAAGCTTTAAATGAATGATGAAATAAAGTTAAATGTGTGTGTTTTAAATTTGTATTAAGTTTTTTATATTGGTGTATTGATACAGTTAAGTAGTTATTATGGATTCAGTACGGCATATTATTTCTTGTGCCTACTATGTTGTAGGGAGGGCCTAAGGATACAAAGTTGAGTAAGTCTCGAGGTACTTTCAATTTATTGGACAAACTTTTATTAAACCTCCTTCAACCTATAACAGTAGATTTAAAATAAACATTGTTCTTTATGTAAAATGATAAATGTCACTTGGAATTAATTCAGTTTAGCAAATGTTAGATTGTATACAACCTTTCTATGCTCTTAGGTTTATTATCAGGGACCCTTGAACAACATAAGGGTTGGAACATTGACCCTCTAAGCAACTGAAAATCCCAGTAAAACTTAGAGCCAGCCCTTCATATCTGTGGTTACCCCAAACCCATGGATTCAACAAACCATGGATCATGTAGTACTATAGTATTTACTATTAAAAAATAGCCAAATATAAGTGGACCTGCACAATTCAAACTGTTGTTCAAAGGTCAGCTGTGTACTTAAACATCATGTTTATTCCTCTGCCTGTGCCTTCATTAATACTCTAATCAGGTATACTCTTTCAGTTGCCACCTATTTTTCCAGGGTCAGTTTAAGGCAAACTTATAAAAATTGCTTTCTAATCTCTATACTAAATCTTAGCTCATTTTGTAATAATTCAGTTTTTTAAGTATGTAGTAGCAAACACTGTTCTAAGATCTTCATATGTATTTATTCAGTCTTCACTAGTAAGTAAATACACATAACTGTATCCATTCACTCAAAATTTACATAATGAGCATCTATTAATGTGCAGAATAAGAATACTGCATGCCAAGCATTAGGAAGAATGAAACAAAGTCCTGGCCTTCCTAAAGCTTGAGATCTTATGAAGGAGAGGAAAGTGTATGACAAAGGACCATAAAGTAACCAAACAGGTTTATTTCATTGTGTGTTTGTGTTATTTCACTTGGAATAATCTTTCTCTGATCCAGCTGGGTGCTTGTTGCGGATAAAGGGCAGCGTCTTGCATTCTTTCATCTCTTGGTGCTGCTGGACAAATAGATGCCAGTCTTTGATGATGGGTATCATGTATGCTGCTGCAAAAGCCATCACCAGAGAGAAGCTGAAAGTATCTAACTTAGGTCCACCCATGTCTTTTTTTCCTGAATAAGAAAAGCAGTTATGTAGAAGTGGAACTTGTATTGATTTAGGGATGGTCAAAACTCAATATTCAAAAAACAAAGATTATGGCATCTGGCCCCATCACTTCATGGCAAATAGGGAAAAGGTGGAAGCAGTGACAGATTTTATTGGGCTCCAAAATTGCTGTGTATGGTGACTGCAAGCATGAAATTAAATGACACTTGCTCCTTGGAAGAAAAGATGTGACTCTTGATGAAGGTGAAAAAGGAGAGTGAAAAAGTTGGCTTTGAAGCTCAGCATTCAGAAATTAAGATCATGGCATCCAGTCCCATCACTTCATAGCAAATAAATGTGGAAACTGGCTGACTGTTTTGGGGGCTCCAAAATGACTGCAGATGGTGATTGCAGCCATGAAATTAAAAGACTCCTTGGAAGCAAAGTTATGACCAACCTAGACAGCATATTGAAAAGCAGAGACATTACTTTACCAACAAAGGTCTGTCTAGTCAAGGCTATGGTTTTTCCAGTGGTCATGTATGGATGTGAGAGTTGGACCATAAAGAAGGCTCAGCACTGGAGAATTGATGTTTTCGAACTGTGGTGCTGGAGAAGACTTGAGAGTCCCTTGTACCGGAAGCAGGTCAAACCAGTCAATCCTAAAGGAAATCAACCTGAATATTCACTGGAAGGTCTGACACTGAAGCTGAAGCTTGGATACTTTGGCCACCTGATGCGAAGAGCTGACTCATTGGAAAAGACCCTGATGCTGGGAAATACTGAGGGCGAAAAGAGAAGAGGGCAGCAGAGGATGAGAGGGTTAGATATCGTCACTGAGTCAATGGACATGAATATGGGCAAACTCCAGGACATAGTGGAGGATAGGACCCTGGGAGTGTGCAAAGAGTCGGACAACTTAGCAACTGAACAACAGAGTCTCTGTTTCCAAACAGCGTGAGGTGCATTATAGTGGTCACTATTAAGACAGTTGAATTCTTGGGCTGTTGACGTTTGAGAGATTGAGAAGGAAAGCAGAAGTAGAACTTGAAAAATAGGAAGAGAGTTGAAAATTATGGTCCTGTTTTTAGGAAATATGTTTGAAAATCTTTATAGAAAGCAATGGCTGCTTCTGGAAACACTGCCTCTTTGCTAATAGGAATAATAAATTTGGTTCTTTCCCCTAAAAGCACACCAGTAGCAACATTATGAATTACTGACAACACTTAAATGTCATTTATGTATTTAATATTAGTGATCTTAATACTGATTTATTATGATTCATACCCTCTTTTCAAGAGTTATGTCCAGAAATTCATGCTCTGGTTTTGAATGTTAGTCTCAATAGGAGCTTCAGCCATACAGTCTATTGCCTAGAAGTTACTCTATAGTACCAATTCTGCATTAGCTAGACTCTTTAAAAAAAGTGGGCTTTAAAAAAAGTTAATGAAAGGACATTAACTACATAAAGAATCAAAGGGAAGGCTGGAAACTAGAGAACTAGAGCAGCCCCAAGGACTCTCAAGTCACAAATTTGTGAACTCTGTAATAAATGGGTCACTGATGTTACCCAGTGACATCTCCAAAGGAGTCAAACTGATGGTTTCAAAAAGAGTAATATGGATAGTTTAAAAAAAAAGTGACAATGAGGAGCCTTAGCATTCTAACAAGCTGAGATATAAGACTAAGAATTCTGGGAAATTGCATTTTTAAATACTTTGAACACTTTGACGCAGCCAGCGTTGTTAAGATGGTTAAGTTAGATTGCATATTACTATTGTGAGTTTTCTGAGGAGCTAGTCATGATCTTTTTCACCTCTTACAGATTATATATCGATTCAGAAATATACTTACTGGAGTTGAGCAGGAAGAAGCCAAGCTGTGAGCTTTATTGAGAAAGATTGACTGGGAAAACTTTGGCCTACGATTCCCATTGAACTTGTCCCACTCCCTTTCTATACCTTGAGGCTCACCTTGGGAGGGAAATATTTAATCTAACAGAGGAAAGAATTGTGACTGACATCCCCGCCATGTTAAAGAAGTTGACTCCAAAAGAGTCTGGTAAGCCTCCAGACCTGGCCTGCACTCTGACTCAGTTCTGCTTACTATAAGTAGAGGAATGAAAACATGTTCCAGTTGAGCCCATCAAAGTCTGAACTAGAGCCCCAGAAGGGACTGAATCCAACCTAGTCTTCAGGGTCCTTCTCCCGTATCGTTAGCTGGACAGAGAAGTCAGTCCTCTGGTACTTTTACGCAGAGGTAGAATAATCTCACGTATTGGCTGAAATGGCAACCCACTCCAGGGGTCTTGCCTGGAGGATCCCATGGACAGAGGGGCCTGGTGGGCTACAGTCTATGGGGTTGCAAAGAGTCAGACACGACTAAGCAACTAACACCCAAACAAGCACAACAGTGACAACAAACATTTGTTTCTCCTTCAGGTCTGCAGGTCAGCAGATTGCCTCAGTCTCACGTAAGTCTACGGGCCACACGTCTCACTTTACCGCTGAAGGGGCACAGAACTCTGAGGCTTCGCTTCAGACTTGTACACTGATGCTTTTCCACATTCCACTGACCAAGGCAAGTCTTATGGTTAAGCCAAACTTCAGAGGGAAAGGGAAATACACTCCTCCCAAGGAGATGGTGGGAGAGGTGTGAAAATCGAATGAAAGGATCTAATAGACCAGGGATTGGCAAACTTTTTTCTGTAAAGGGTCAGTTTAGGCTCTGTAGCCAATATGGTCTCTTGCACCTACTCAAGTGAGTCAGTTGTTACGAAAGCTCCTCAGACAGTAAGTAAACAAATGAACATGGCTCTGTTCCAGTAACAAAAAGCTGATGTGCTGTATTTGGTCCATGGGTTACAGTTTGCTGACCCTGTAATAGATACTTTTGCTCATTTGTTCACAAATGTTCAAACCTGTCCCTGGCTCAAAGCAACTGATTCTCTGATACTTAAGGCTTACAGTTAAAACATCATTATTTGTTGAATCCATCCACAGTACCTCAAATGGGATGGCCCTCTATTTTATCTCAATCCTGAATTGAAACATAACTGGCTATTTCTTTGAGGTACTCCTCAGGACACCCTACAATGAATTTTTATCTGAAAACTTGGGAAGGGAGCCCTTTGGTATATGACGCCTATGAAGAGGTTGAGAACAGTGAAAACGCTACATGCTTCTATTTTTAATCACTGTATAAACATGGATGCTGAATACATTTTTATTGCTAGTATGCATTCAATTTCTTAGGTTCCTAATCTGCTATATGTTTTGTAATTATGGACTGAAAAATTACTAGCATAATAAAGTAGCTATCCACACACATATTTAATTTTTTCTTTACCTTCTGTTTCATGTAATTGTAAGATTTATCTTAATTTTATTAAATGTGAAAATGCAGGATAGCTGAAATAATGCTGCATTGTAATACCTATGTTTTCCACCAGGTGTCACTAATACAGTGAATTTCTTTTGACTGTTAATAGCTTTTCTTATTGAAAGTTAACTTTGGGACTTCCGGCTACAAAAAGACATCGGGAGAAAAAACACAGCATCTGTCTTGCTAGGCATTTTACAGGAACTGTTTCATTTAACTCTCATGCTTTAGTGCACAAGAAGAATTGCAGGGTCAGTGGGCATGTAAATGGCACTGTGTTTAAAGTTTAGATGGTCTCCTTTGTCCATGGCCGTGGAAGTCCATTTGACTCCATAGCAAGCACATCGAAAGGAATGTTTCTTCACCATTTTCTTAGTGGCTCTTACCGTCTACGTCCTGTTAGCAACTCAGTGTCCAGAATAAGTCAGTTTTCCTTTACTGGGCTTGAAGTTACATTGGTGAGTGTGTATTTCCTCCTCAGATGACTCTGACCAATGATGGGAAGCAAACAAAACACAGGACATTTTCCTATACCTTATCTATATTGTTCATAGAAAAAATCAAGTATGAATTTTCAAGCATTTGTAAACCAGCTTTCCAACTTGCCAGGAGAATTGTTCATTACTCCGTGGGGCATTCATTTTTGGCTTAACTTGTAAATAATTTCTCATTTTTAAAAATTCCATGTGTGAAACTGTATTTCAGTTATTTATTCATTGTAACCATGATAAAAGTTTGTGTTGGAATAACTATGGAATAAAACCTGTCTATTAAACTTCAAATTTTATTACTTATATTTTCTAAAAACAGATCCCAAGTAATCTTTCCATTCTTCATGATTATGGCTTTGAAAGTCAGCAGAATTAACCTCTGCTTATTTAAAAAAAAAATCTAGCTGGGAAAACTACTTAATCTCCATTAGAGCAGACAATCCTGTTCCAATCTGGCAAAAACACTGTAGCCCTAGCAACAAAACTATTAGAAAAGGCCTAGAGAGAAAAATGTCAGAGCTGACCCTCTGATTACACAAGTCAGTTTATGTTACCACTTCACCTATTTTTGTCCTCCTACCATTTAATCTATGTTTATACTAGAGAAACATAATACAGTTTCATTTATTTGTCTAGGTCCATTTTCATCTCCATTTATCTGCATCATTTTGCTCTGCAAGCTTGTTTGCACAAAGGAACTTAACATCTGATCAAAATCCTTATTGTCTTGGAATTTCATCTGTGCTGGAAAAGGCCTCTGAGCATAAGCAGGCTAACCACACTCTGCTTCCATGCAAGGGAAAGATCTCAAACTTCTCTAAAAACTAGTTAGATACAGATATATCAAGTAGATGCCTAGACATGGATATGATTTCTATCTGAAGGGCAGTCTCCTTGTCTATGTGCAGAAGTTAGTGGTTTTAAGAATTGAGTCAGTAATACCAAAATAGTTCATGTCTAAAATACCATTCTTGGATTGCTGTACGCAACCATAATAATCAATACAGCTCTGTGGAAACCAACTCAAAGTTTCCAGATCTAAAAAAGGAAATTTGTAGGCAATGATTATCTACCATGTGCCAAGCACCAATGAATGCTTTACATCTGTTCAGTCGCATTCCTTCTAGGAGACCAGAGGGTGGGGCTCGTGAGGAAGTGAGAGACTTGGGCTGCAGCCTGTGGCCTTGGGAACTGCTGGGGGACATGGGAAGGGCCATGGAGCAAAAAAAAGGATGAGGTCTGAGTCTCCAGTGACAAGTCCTCTGCAGTAAGCCTCAGTTCAGAACTGCAAGGAGAGAAGAGTGTGGAAAGAGAAGGGCTGGATCCAAAAGGAAGGTTTCATAAGTACTGATGCCTAGAGGGTAACCATGAAGGAACACTGAGTAGGTAGGAAGAGTCCTTCCTAGAATATCTTTAGCTCAACTTGTAGATAGGAATGGGCTCCGGCATCAGAATCCTCAGAACAAACTCTCTTCATTTTACACCTGTAAAAAGTGAGATTCAGGTAGGGTAAGTAATTTGCCCAACTTCAAACATCCTGAATACATTCCCAGACCTGACTCCAAAACCAATATTCTTTCTACTGTACCTCATTGCCTCTCAGAGACTAGGGAACAAGGAAGAGCTCCCCTGCTCCAGTGTCCATCTCAGCCAAGGAGACGTGCCACATGAATCTAACCCCAGGCTGGAGAAGAGAAAACTCACAGCCACAATATTTGACTGTCGAGGTGCATTAACTTTTTAAAAAACCTTTCCATGACAAGCTATCACTGAATGTTTGTAACACAGAGCGTTTTGCTGTGTACCAGCAGCATTTTCTATCAGCATTCTCTTCTGTCATTCTTTCACTTGTTCTTGTACCAAGTGCTGTGTTGGAATTTGGGTTTCTACTTTATGGGCTTTAACCAGTTTGAGAAACAGACACAGAAAATAGGAAGAGATTGAAATGTATTTATTACTACCTAAACTATGGGGTTCCTGTTAATGCTGGGTAGGAGGATGAGGCTTAGACCTAAAGCAGAAACAGGTTTGCTCCTTCCCCTGCATGAATGAGCTGTGAACACTCAGAGCACTTCCATCCTGCTCACTCGAGCCCCTAGTGTGGGAACAAGAGGGCCTGCATCCTGAATTCCCAGGGCAGAACTAGAAAGCTCCTCACCTGAGCTCCCGTAAGTCTCAGAAAGTGTTCCTCTTTGTTGTTGGGATGGTGTGAGAGAAAGTGGAGAGAGGAGCCCCTAACATTTCTCCAGTCCCAGTTCCCATCAGCAGGATCAGAACAGCAGCCTGGAGGCAGGAGCAACGTGCATCCCTCCCAGTATTTGCCGGGTTTTCACCCTTCTGTCATACCACACTGTGCGGCACTCCATCATGCCAGTTATTCTGGTGCCCAGACCTTTCAGGCATCTGTGTGAAAATAATATTCATGGTGATGGTGATAAGCATTTTTTACTTTGGTAATTATGTATTTTAATGTGTATTCAGAAAAATATGTAACACATTTTAACATACGAGCTAAAGATTTTTAAGTACACATAACATTTTTTTTGAAGCATTAGTGTGGGTGATAGGCAAATAAAGAAAAGTCACGAAGGCAACGCGTATATGAAGGGAGGCTGGGAGGCGATGTCCTGAGCCATGCCCTCATGAGGTCAGACCAGACGTAAGCCAGGGTGGCCGTCCCTAAGCGGGGCAGGCAGCGTGCTCACAGTGCTGCGTGCTGTCACCATCCGGCACTCTGCTCCTGGCTGCACAAACCTCCCCATTGGAACTACTGACGGGCATTTCACTCTTTGCCCAGAAAAGACTCTAGCAGCATATGAGTCAGACAGGATTCCATGCAGCACCATAAACTCAAAATTCACTCACTATTCTATTCTTATCACTAATTATGTCCTAGCATGCTGTCCAAAATACATCAGCAGACTTTATGAAATGAACACAAAGACTGGATCAACAATGGAAAAACGCTCCAAATTCAAACAATAGGAAGCTCTTATTATTTGACTTCCTCAAAACTAACTCCCCCTGCAAATAAAAGACCATAGAAATTAAAACCCAAATGCCTTCACTCCCAATGTTATGGGCTCAGTATCAGCCAGAGGGTCTTACATAGTTGTCTGGCTTCCTATATCTGCAGCTGCGTCCTAGGCTCTCTTTCATAAAAATGGAGCTTCTTTAAATCCTAATCTCTAGTTGTGTAATGTGGGTCAACACTGCTATTCTCAGCCAAAGAACACGACAGACGACTCGGCTGTGCCTGTGTTGGAGACAGTGAGGGCTTGAGAAGAGCGGGTCCCAGTCCCAGAAGAGCAGGCCAGCCAGCTGTGCCAGAGTCAAATCCACGGTCTGGGATTCTGCTCTCACTGACCAGAAACTGCCCAACAGCTGTGCTTGTCCATGCTTAATATATGTGTGTACTTCTTCTTTGTGCTTTTCCTTGTTTGGTTTGGGTGGTGCTCGTGCGATCTCCCCATATATGCTGCCTACTTTGTCTCAGAGTAACATGCGAGACATTATTGCCTTCTTAGAAAATTTAGATATTCTAGTTTCTTGTCTCATGCAAGACTGTGGTCTAGAGAAAACCTCTACTCCCAAATTCTTCCAACCATATTCTTTCTAGGAGTGAAGTACACTTTTCTCCATGAAAATATGAGGAATGCGGTAGAGACCATCACCCTACTTCCTTAGCACTATGTTTTTTAACTTAATAATATACATTGCTTTATTTATTCTGATTATTGTGATTGTCATCACTTCCATAAACTTTTCCTTCCTACCTAGGTAGGTTGAGTTGGACCCAGATAGGCAGTAGGTGACCAGAGTCAAAATTAAAATTAAAACACCAGGATCTCAATAAGACCAGAGGGTCAGGATTACTCTTGTAGTGTTGGTGGGAATGTAAACTGCTTCAACCACTGTGAAGAACAGTATGAAGGCTTCTTTGAAAATTGAGGACAGCATTTCTAACTGATGCAGCAATTCTATTGGGTTAGCCAAAAAGTTCATTCAGGTTTTCCCATAGCATCTTATAGAAAAAAAGCTGAATGACATTTTTGGCCAACCCAAAACTTTCAGGTATTTGTCTGAAGAAAAGAAAAACACTAATCTGAAAAGATACAGGCACCCCTGGGTTCACTGCAGCATTATTACAACAGCCAAGATATGGAAATGACCGACATGTCCAAGGTGGATAAGGACGCTATACACACACACACACGCACACACACACACACACACACAAGATATGGAAATGACCGACATGTCCAAGATGGATAAGGATGCTATACACACACACACATGCACACACACACACACACAAGATATGGAAATGACCGACATGTCCAAGATGGATAAGGATGCTATACACACACACACACACACACACGCGCACACACACACAAGATATGGAAATGACCGACATGTCCAAGATGGATAAGGATGCTATACACACACACACATGCACACACACACACACACAAGATATGGAAATGACCGACATGTCCAAGATGGATAAGGATGCTATACACACACACACACACACACACACACATGCACGCAACAGAACAGTAGGCAGCCATAACTGAAGGAAGCCTTGCCCTCTGGACGACATGGATGGAGCTCGA
This sequence comes from Ovis aries, assembly GCF_016772045.2. Lineage (NCBI taxonomy): Eukaryota > Metazoa > Chordata > Mammalia > Artiodactyla > Bovidae > Ovis > Ovis aries. Next base: position 5,774,787 of record NC_056059.1, read on the forward strand.
AGGCGTTCTGCTAAGTGAAATAAGACAGGTGAAGACAGACAAATACCATATAATTTCTCTTACATGGAATATAAAAAACAAAACAAAAACAAACTCATAGATTCAGAGGACAGACTGCTGGTTACCAGAAGGGACGGGGTTAAAGGAGGGTGAAATGAAGGAAAGGGATCAAGTGTATGGTGATGGCTGGTTACTAGACTTACTGATTACTTTGTACTGTATGCCAAGATTGATTTATAATATTGTCTACCTGAAGTTTGTATGAATATGATATACTAATTTTACTTCAATTTAAAAAAAATTTTTAAGAAAAAGGAACAGAAGGATTCAAAAGTTTAGCAAGACTTTAAGGAGATTCTAGATATCACAGATTAAATCCAAAAGTTAGTATTCCAAAAGGTGGGCCATTGAAAACATAAAACACAAGCATAAGCCAAAAAAGAAAAACCTAAACCTAAACTTCAGGGCAGAAACTTTGCTGTTTCCCTCCTTCCTGTCTCGGCAGGATCTGACTGATCGTTAGTGTAAGGAGAAAGACTGCAGCTGCGGAGGGAAGTGGTGCCAAGAGTTGCAGCTGCAGAAATTTCTTGCTTTCGTTTTTTCGCTTTTAATGTGTAAAATTAATACATATGCAAGTTAAAAAAAAATCCAACAGTACAGAGTTGTGCTGAATGAAAAGTTCTCTACCTGACCTCATTCTCCCACTCCCCATATCTAAGTCAGCTCCCCACATTTAAAAACTTTTTTATTCTGCTGCTGGTTATTACCATACCTCTGAAACTTAAGTTAGTTCGTCCACCTCTTGTTCATCAACTTTAGACAGTATCCACTGGGAGATGATAAATTTAGTTCATATTTCTTTATCCATTGCTAAGGTTTTCCAGTTATAGTATTTTGGTTCTTCTGGTGGTTAGCTATAACTTTAAATAATATGCTTAGTCTCCATATTTTGTTACATCAATTTTAGATAGCGTGTCTTGACAAGGTGAGAAGAATTTGTGCCTGAAATAAACTTCCACATGTATCTGCTGCCTTTAACGTTCAAAATTCCTTTTTCTTACATGATCAATGTCAATATTAGATTCTCTTTTATAGTTATTATTGTCTTCCAAGTTTTATTTATATGCTGATTCTATAAACTGAAATAGCAATTACATTACTGCATTATGAATTACTACTTACTGAAATGTTGAATAACTTTATTTATTGAGAAAAATAAGGTAATCTGCATGATAAGATGGAAAGATGAACATTCCAAGTGTCAAGGTCAAATCGGATTCCTTAAACTCAATCTTCAAGACTTTCAAATAACTTATTCATTTAGGCAATGATACTATGACCAACCTAGACAGCATATTAAAAAGCAGAGACATTTCTCTGCCAACAAAGGTCTGTCTAGTCAAAGCTATAGTTTTTCCAGTGGTCATGTATGGATGTGAGCGTCGGACCATAAAGAAAACTGAGCATTGAAGAATTGATGCTTTTGAACTGTGGTGTGGGAGAAGGCTCTTGAGAGTCCCTTGGACTGCAAGGAGATCTAGCCAGTCCATCCTAAAGGAAATCAGTCCTGAATATTCATTGGAAGGATTGATGCTAAAGCTCAAACCCCAATACTTTGGCCACCTGATGCGAAGAACCGACTCTTTGGAAAGGAACTTGATGCTGGGAAAGATTGAAGGCAGGAGGAGAAGGGGACGACAGAGGATGAGATGGTTGGATGGCATCACTGACTTGATGGACATGAGTTTGAGCAAGCTTCGGGAGTTGGTGATGGACAGGGAAGCCTGGCGTGCTGCAGTCCATGGGGTCACAAAGAGTTGGACATGACTGAGCCACTGAAATGAACTGACCTTTAATTTCTAAGAAATCTTTCTTCTCTGATTATTCTTGTTTCCTAGCCACTGATTATTTGGGTTCTTGACCTGCAGATGTTAAGTTTGGTAGGGCAGGTAGTTTAATCAATTTTTTTTTCAGTTCTCTTAAGTAGAGAGACTCCTGTTTTCTTCAGGAGTCAATTTAAATCTGTTCCACTTAGACCTTCTTATTTTTTGCTGTTGGTTTCTTCTAAATGCTATGGTATTTTTCATACACATGCATGATGAAAAAGATTAATACTGGTTGCATAACTTTCAACTGTGCTATCAGACCTCTCCCGTGAATGAAAATGTGGATGGCAGGGTTTATGTACATATAAGCTAGTACTATAGGCCCTACGTGTCCACCGGTTTCACATCCACGGATTCAACCAACCTAAGATAAAAAAGTGTTCCCCTCAAAATTCCAGAAAATTCCAAAAAGCAATATTTAAATTTGCTGTGCACTGGCAACTATGTGAATATTTACTATGTAATATTTATATTTACCTTGCATTTATAGATGACAAGATTATCATCTATAGATGATAGAAAGCATACAGAAGGATATGCATAGGTTATATGTAAATACTATACCATTTTACGCAAGGCAGTTGAATATCCATGTATGGCAGTATCCACAGGGCATACTGGGTAGAATTAACCCCTCATAGATACTGAGGTATGACTGTATTTTTTAAAGGTACGTTTAAATATTTAGTTCACTGTGGTTTTTTTTTTTTGAAATTTGAAATATTCTTTAATGTATATTTTTGAAATTCTGCTTTTGAAAATGATGCATGATATATCAGTTATTTTATTTATTTCATTTTTTGTATGCTAGGATTCACTCACTCTTCAGAAATCCGCCTTCAACCAAGGGCCTGAAGGTTAAACATAATTTCCAGGTATGGTCAGCAGAGGGCAGCAAAGGGTAGTGGACCAAGTGCTCACTGCCAAGGATTCTCTTCCCTCTTTGTGAAGGTAGAAATCAGTTAGCAGGCAGCAGCAGGAGAGAAGTTACTCAGGAGAGAAGTTACTCACAGGGACAGTGACCCAGAATGGGGATGGGTTGGAGAGGCAGGGGAAAGGTTCAACCACAGTTCAGTCTGGTATCTGTCATTAGAGACGTGAACAAGTGGACATCAGGAGGTGAATCATCAATTAGAGCACTTTCAAGTCCTGCCTGCTCCGCCCAGTCTGTCTAAAGCCCCAGTAAGGGTCCTTAAAGTAACAGGAGTGTACTATCCACCTTGGGAGATGACACAAACTTCCTGTCTGAGCGTTGGCACATGCTTCCAGCTTTGGCTAAGGGTTCCACGACCTGCCATTTTGAGAAGTGTGTGTGTGTGTGTGAGTCACTCAGTCACATCGGACTCTTTGCAACCTGATGGACTTGGGGTTGCAAGCCATGGAGCTTGCTGGGCTCCTCTGTCCGTGAAATTCTCCAGGAAAGAATACTGGAGAGGGTTTCCATTTCCTTTTCCAGGGGATCTTCCCAACCCAGGGATCGAACCAGGGTATCCCGCATTGCAGGTGAATTCTTGACTGCCTGAGTACAGTGCTGACAGTTAATGAAAACAGTCAGACACATTCCAATTAAATAATCTAGGAACCAACCTAAGCATGAGGTGGCTTAGATATACTTCCTTCCTCCAGAGAGCAAACATTGTTTAGTTGTGGAAACACCATCTGACTTTTAAATTAGACAAACGCGCCTCTATGAATTGTCAGATCTAGGACTCTCAGTTACTTACCTTCACTGAGCCGCAGGTTCTCTGTTTGTAAAACTATAAATGATGATTCTTACCTCACAAATCTGCTACAAAGAAATCAGATGACATACATAAACTGCCTGAGAGGGAGCGTGCAGCTTACAGTTCGTCAGTCAACACTAGTGCCTGATCCATCTCCCTGCTTTGTCGTGGAGGAATAGCCTGGAGAGTGTGTTCTGTGTTTCAGTACAAAGTCTCACAGTCTCCTAAGAGTGTAACTAACATTAACTGAGGGATTACTGTGCTAGGAACCATAGTGAGTTTTCCAAAGTATTATCTGATTTTAATGACAAGCCTATTAGGTAGGTACTTTTACTATCATCTCTCTTTTACAAATGAGGATGCTGTAAACGGGTTTTCCTTGTCTTCTTATGTATGTAGTGAAGGACAAGGGGGAGTCAAAGCTAGGTAACTGGGATCCAAAACTCACGTTCTTGACAATACACCATCCATTTTCCAATACAGACATTTAATCAAAAATTTATTATTATTTTTTTTGTTGGATTTGGTTTTATTCCAATGTTATCCAAGTATCACTGCTTTGGTAATCATTGTTTTAAGAGTTCATTTAAAATTTAAAACCCTAAGGGAAAAACAGAATTAAGAAAATAGTCTTGTCTTTGCAATGTGTTTAAATATTGGTACTACTGGCATGGGATCAAGTTTTCTATTTGATATTTAGGGCAAAAGTTCAACGTTCAATCAAATAAAACACCTCATCACTGTTATTCCATTTAGTCCTTTCAAAAATTGGAACAACTAGTAATGGTATTTTGGTAAAAATTAAGCTTTTAAGTTAACTACTACATGACTAAGGAAAGCTTCCTTGATCTTTCTGAGAAAAAGTTTTCTCTCTTTTGCTTCACTCCAAGGGAAAGATGATAAAAGAACACTTCTTTCTCAATGGATACCTAAAACACACCCACAACCCTGGTTACATGCAAGGTCACACAAAACGCTTTTCACAAGTACAGGTTCTTGGGATCTGATGGCTCAGAACCTCTGGAGGAGGACAGCCTAAAAGTCTGAAACAGATCAAAACTGATTACCAGTGAATAGATTCCAGAAGGGGAGTTTTCCTGGCTCGAAGTGCTCCAAAAGAGAAAAGACAAGAGAGTGGAGATAATCTGGGAATTGGGGAAAGTACAGAGATATGTCTGTCTACATTTCTTGCCTTAAATAGATTCTGCCAGACCCTTGATGAGAGGCCAGAAAGTGTTGCCCGATGGGCCTCTATGGTTCTAAATACCGTCAAGCATGTCGAGTAGCACCGTCCCTTTAGAAGCAGTAAGCAGTCTCTGGAGGCCACTGTCCGTCTGCTGCTTCCATGCTTGGGTTTCCCCGGTGGTGCCAGTGGAAAAGGAACCTGCCTGCCACGCTAGTTTGGTTTTAAGATGATAGGCCTTAACAAGGTCAGAAAAACTACAAAGACCTTTACTTCTGGCTTCCACCACCTTTTCAGACTTACTTCACCTTCTTATACCTCTTGTTTTTGTCTCCACCCAGTAAACTCTTTCCTGTCTCTGAAATGTCATAGATCCAAGTTCTATCCCTTTGGCATGAAATTTGAAACACCGTCTCGCCGAACAGCCAAACACTTTTTTCTCCATCTTCTCTCTCTTTCCGTTTCTCATTCTCCCTCTTTGTCTCTCTCCCTCCCCTGCCTCACCAGTTCTCTAATTAATTCCAAATTAACTTAAAAGCTCATTTCGAATGAGTCCTTCAAAGAAGCCTTCCTCGCCTGCCCTCTCCACAAAGTCAGGTGTCTAGTCTCAGTGGTAATTGCTCATCTCACTCTAATTTTTCTTTGTAGCGCCTACCAGAGTCTGGCATGAAGACTTACTGGTGAGACTGTTTAATTTCTGTCTCCTCCACCTAAATCTAGAGTTGAGCTAGAATCCCTTTTGCTCCCTTTGCCCAGACCTAACCAAATGCCTTTCCTTTAGTGCAGGTTTAAACACCGTTGAACAAATGAAGTGAAAGACTACTTTAGATGATCATTTGTCCCCTACAACCACGGCAGAAAGCTATCTCACTGATTGATTCAATAAAATGTTGTAAATTCTTCCCATGTGCCAATGCCTGTGAGAATTAAATGATAAATCACAAACAGACCCATTCCTTGAAGTCCTTAAGAGTCTGCATGCATCCTCAATCGCTTCGGTCATGTCTGACTTTGTGACCCTACGGACTGTTGCCCGCCAGGCTCCTATAGTCCATGGGATTCTCCAGACAAGAATACTGGAGTGGGTTGCCATGCCCTCCTCCAGGGAATCTTCCCCACCCAGGAACTGAATCCATATCTCCTGTGCCTTCTGCACTGCAGGTGGATTCTTTACCCACTTTGCCACCTTGGAAGCCCCCTTAAGAGAAAGCTGTGGTACATATACACAATGGATTATTACTCAGCCATTAGAAAGAATACATTTGAATCAGTTCTAATGAGGTGAATGAAACCGGAGCCTATTATACAGAGTGAAGTAAGTCAGAATGAAAAACACCAATACAGTATACTAAAACATATATATGGAATTTCGAAGGATGGTAATGATGACCCTATATGCAAGGCAGCGAAAGAGACACAGATGTATAGAACAGTCTTTTGGACTCTGTGGGAGAAGGCAAAGGTGGGATGATTTGAGAGGGTAGCATTGAAACATGTATATTGTCACATGGGAAACAGATCACCAGCCCAGGTTCGATGCATGAGACAGGGTGCTCAGGGCTGGTGCACTGGGATGACCCAGAGGGATGGGATGGGGAGGGAGGTGGGAGGGGGGTTCAGGATGGGGAACACATGTACACTCATGGCTGATTCATGTCAATGTATGGCAAAACCCACTACAATATTGTAAAGTGATTAGCCTCCAATTAAAATAAATAAAAGAAAATTAAAAATAAAAAAAAGTCTAGTGGGGAATATAAAATATGTATTCAGATAACTATTATAAGAGCCGACAAGAGAAACCACAAACTGCCGTATGGTCAAATTTCAGTTCTCCGCCATTGTCAAAGGAAACAGACCGTCCTCAGAAGAGGTTAAGGGCCTCGCTGCCCAGAAGCCGTGTGACCCCTGGGTTGGGTGGAGCTGATCCTTCATTACTATTATACTGGGCTTCTTGACCTCACAGGTACCCAGACTAACTGAGTGGCAGCCTCCTTAACTGTACAATGGTCAATTTTCTACTGGAACGAGAATACCGTCTTTACATAAAATGCTTTTAGCAGAAGACTGTAGGTTCCATAACACTGAAGAAGACACACTGAAGGCAAATAAGCACATGAAAAGATGCCCAACATCATTAACTATTAGGGAAATGCAAATTAAATCCACAATGAGATGGCACTACACAGCTATCAGAATGCCTCAAAACGACACCACCAAATGCTTATGTGGGGAAACTCAATCACTCATACAGTGCCAGCGAGCATGTGAGATGGTACAGCCACTCTGGAAAACAGTTTGACATTTTCTTTAAAAACAAGATATCAAAAAAATAAATAAAATAAAATAAAACAAGATATCACTGCTGTTGTTATCTGCTAAGTTATGTCCAACTCTTCGTGACCTCGTAGACTGTAGACCACCAGGCTCCTCTGTCCTGGGGATTCTCCAGGAAGAATCGTGGAGTGGGTTGCCTTGTCCTCCAGAGAATCAACCCTCCTCTCCTGCATTTGCAGACAGATTCTTTACCCCTGAGTCACCAGGGAAGACCTACAACTACCATACAATCGGGCATTTACACTCCTAGGCCTTTAACCTAGAGAAATGGATACCTTGACACCAAAAAAGTGTACACAAATGTTTGCTGCAGCTTTATTTGTAATGGCCCCGAACTGAAGACAGCACAGGCGTTCCACAACATGGTTAAACAAACCGTAATACATAATTCTCATGGACTGCTGCTGAGAGTTACAAGGAAATGAACTGTTAATACCTAGATGAATCTCCAACTATGCTGAGCAAGGAGCAAAACAGGAGCAAGTCCCAAAATGTTACATCCTGTGTGATCCCATTGATATAACATTCTTGAAATGGCAAAATTAAAGAAAAATTAGTGGCTGCAGGGATTAAAGAGGTGGCAGAAGTGGAAGGGAGTCTGTGTGGCTGTAAAGGACCATCGAGGTGATGGAGATGTGCTGTATCTGGACAGTTTCAATGTTAATATCCTAGTTATGTTGTACTATAGTTTAGAGAGAGACTACCATCATGGGAAGCTGGGTAAAAGGTTATAGACTCTGTGTTATTTCTTGTAACTGCAGGTGAGTCTGCAGTTATTTCAAAATAAAAACATTACTTAAAAAGAGGAGAAAGATAGACATAAAGTCAGGGCAACAAATATTGAGGCTTGTCAGTTATGGCATGAGCCTCAGAACGATGACATCATAATGGCCAGTGACCTAGGCTACTAGAGAATCCTGTGGCTTCATAGGTTTGTCCACAGTACTCTGCCAAGTGCTGAAGACATACTCAGCTTTCAGTGCTGAGAATTGGAGAAAAAAGGATTTTCACGGCAATCAAAAAGCACTTTGAGCTTTTTGGTTGTCATTCAAGGTTTTACCACATCAGGTAATCCTTTAATATACTATTTTTTTAAACATCAAACAAACTGGTGGTCACATGATGAATTTTATTTTGTTTCTTCTAAGACATATGAACTAATTGTTAACTTCAGCATGGGTTTCAAGAAAAGCTACGCGTGTTCCTAAGATTCATACTGTGGAACACAAGTGAGCAGCTTTACATCTTCAGGGTGGGCCAGGGTGTAGGGGGACATTTTCTTGGCTTCAAGGCTAGAATTTTCTGTAGATCTATGAAAATATCTGCTCTATTTATCAAAGAGTCTTTATGTTCAGTTCAATTTAGTTGTTTTGATCAGGCAGTTCTGTGAGACCTTAGTCATAGCTCAATCAACTAATAACTAGGCACTGCCTAGTATTTAGAAACTTTTTTGATGTTTCCAGTATTATTTAGCTGATCTTAGAGAATTTTCCCCAAAATTTGAATATTGATTTAGATATGATTGAAGTCCATTTTCCAGAATCCTCGGTTATCTAAAATTTTAGGCTATCATGAAACCAAGTTGTAATTACTTCTTGGCAAATCTCCATATCTCTTTATCTATAATAGGCCACACATTACCCTATTTTGTGTGGTTATTGGGTTTTTACTGTTGTCTGTTTTTGCCTTCCTGCCATCTTCTCTACCTTTGGCCTCTTGGTTCTCCTCTTCCTAGCAGTTCATGACCAGCTCCGCTCCTTTCTCTGTTCCCTGCCTCGAAGAGTCCACATGCCCAGGGGCTTTGTCCTTGAACTTGTTGCCTGTCCACATCAACTCCCAAGTGACCTCATTTCTCTCAGTAACTTTCTGTAGCTTGCCAATTCCTGGATTTGAGCTGTGAAGCTCTGTTTGAGAGACTGAGGCTTATTTTCAGAGTTGTGTCAATCTTGGCATGTAACCTAAACCCCATCGTATATCTGACCAGTGACTCGTTGTTCTGTGGTGTTTGATGTTTTTCAGAAGCCCTTCTGTTGAGGTGGGCAACAAGAGTGAGAATACGTCATCATCCGAGGGAGCTACTGGTGCCCTGCTGATCCACAGCCCCGCAGGACTCAAAAGCGGCTAGAGGAAGCAGAAGCGGTACCGCTCCTTATTTAGTGATTCGTCGCTTGTGTCTAATACCAAGTGTGTACATATTACATGCTTTCCTAATTATTATAAAATGGCACTTTTGCTAACCTTGAAGAAAATATGACAGGCAGGGTCTCTCTTCTCTGTGGCTTACAGACAGATGATAAAAAACAAGGGGAGGGAAGGAGAGATTGACTAGAGCTTGTGATACAAGGTAGATACCATGAGCGTCATGCAGGGGACCATGAAGAAGATGGGACCATATTAGAAAGGGCTTGTCCAGGAGGACCTCTCGAGAAGGCAGCCTCTAAACTAGACCTGCGCATTGAGAAGCTGCCGCCATTCCCAGCCGAGGAGGATGAGCCTTCCAGGCTGAGGGAGCAGCGGGCTTGACTGGGTGCAGCTGGGCCCCGTTGATGGGGGTAGTTCTGGGAAGGCCAAGGTGATTGGAGCCTAAAGTGAGGGGCATGACACCTGTAGTCAGGGGTCCAGCCACACAGGGTCCCCACAGGCCACAGTAAGGGGGTAAAATACTCTGCTGAAAGGTGTTTAACTAGGATAGTAACCATATCTGGCGTATACTTTTCAGCAAAGCTTTCTGGCTATTGGTAGATGACAGATTTCGGGGCAAGCAAGGCTGGAAGCAGGGAGACTAGTTAGGGAGGCAACAGTCCTAGGAACAGTGCCAAGGACTCCACCCTGCGGTTGGCAGTAAAAACAAAAGATCCAGCCACACAGATGTGGAATATATGTTGGGGACAGAACCAGCGGGGTGTACTTTCCTCTCAACCCTCAACAGAGATGCAGCTAACACCATCGACTTGGTGGCTTAACAAAAGAAATGTATTTTCTTATAGTTCTGGAGGCTGGAAATCCAAGATCAGGTACCAGTCTGGTGAGGCTCTAGTGAGAGCTCGCTTCCTGCCTTGCAGATGGCTATCTTCTCATTGTGTGCTCACAAGGCATTTCCTTGGTGCCAATAAGCCCACCAATCCTACTGGATTTGAATCTTACCCTTTATGACTTCATTAGCCTCCATGACATCCCCCAAAGCTCTATCTCCAAATATAGTCATATTTGCACTGAGGGTGTCACTGTATTAAGGACTTTAGCAGCCAGTGGGGGGGACACAATTCCCCCACTGCAGTAACTACAGTACTGAGTACTTGTACTTCACCACAAGTTTTAGAAAAAGACCTAGAAGATCATTCCCACAGTAACATTTAGGTATATTCATGATCATTTTTAATATTAAAAAAATTTTCAGAAGGAAACAACTAAAAAGAAATCACTTCCTGTGATAACAAACATATTTCTTCCCTGTCATGCTTCATTCTTAGATGGAATATCGTATCCTGCCTTGAATCAATCTGTTCAAATTAATAATCTGAGTATAGCACCTAATTTTGGCACTTAGCCATAAGAAGAGGTAGGGGCACTGAGGTTCCCTATTGCCTCAGCTCACCTTCAGACTTCAGCAGAAAACTCACTCATCTTGAGGCTGATGCTATAGAAATTAACACAAATGGAATAAATAGTTTACTAACTTCTCCCTATGGATTTGATCAGAATAAGTACATTTTAGTTTCTAGGTAATAAGGGGGATTTAAATATTTATTTCTTCACAGAGAAATTATATTTCTCCAATTGTGGGATGTTAATATTCAGTGAAAATTATTTTGAGATTTTTTGGTCATTTTTCCCATACTACAAACATTAGAAATGTCTATTCTCAAGAATTCTTCAACATCATTTCGATATTCATTAGAATGCTAATAAGCTATCTTTCAAATAAAATTATTACTTTTATTTTTTATAATAGGATCTACTTTATAAATACTAAGATATTAATACTAGTAGAGGCCTATGAAGAATTAACAAACAGGAAGGGACTATACATAGCCAACACCATTTTTAGACATCACTATCCTCACATTTAGTTGTTACAGAATATAGAAACAATAAAAAATGAATTTACTTAGATCAAAAGATGATTACTATTAACTTATCAGTGAAACAGAAGATACTTACACACTATACCACAATCTCGATTTCCAAGCATCTAAGGGGGAACAGTCCTGTGTTAGAATAGGGAAGTCTGCCTAGAATCCCAGAAACTCCACAAACCAAAAAAAAAGAGAGAGGGGAGTAATTTAGCAAGTACTATGTGAGAACACATATTTTCCCATAAAAAGATGAGTGTCTTTACATTGTGGTCTGGATTGTTTCCACTGTTCTGTTTTGTTTTGTTTTGTTTTCCTGTGATGTTTTTATTTGGAACAATTGTAAACTTACAGAAAAGTTACAAAAATAGTACAAAGAACACACCGTATGCCATTTACCTAGATTCACCTATTTATGAACCTTTTGTTCCATTTGTTCGATCATTTATTTGTCTCTCTCTCTCTCTCTCTCTATATATATATATATATGTGTGTGTGTATTTATATATATATTTGTGTGTGTGTCTAACTATTTTGAGGGTCATCCATACACCATGCCTTTTCTCCTTAAATAATTACGTATGTCCTAAGAATAAGGATGGTCTCTCATATAACCATCACACAGCTATGACCTTTAGTAAATTACCATACATGTAATACTTTAATCAACCATTTACTTTTCCATTTTGTTAGCTGATCTCAATAATGCCCCTTTCCATGACAGGATTAAGAGGAAGGCAATGCTAAATGCAGAAGACTTCTGAAAGGTCTTCCATTCTGAGGAATGTCCGGATAGAACTGAGCCAAAAGGGATGATGCTTTGAAAGGATCAGCATATCTCTACCTACCTCATTTTGTTTCTGCTACTGAGGGAAGAAAATCATACCATTAGCCCCAGTTATTTGCATGTAATTTGATTTCTGAAAGTGTAGTGCTGTAGCCTAGACATTTGTGATGAAAACATATTCTGGATTTTTTTTTAATCATACTTTGTTCCACTGCAGTTTACAGTAACTCTAGATGACACAAAACAGTATTGGAAGATAGAAAAAGGAAGTTATTTAAGACAGTTATTTCCTGGGCAAGAGCAAAGCCAGGCAAAATCCCAATCTGTTCCTGAGCACCAGATAAATGCAATGCTGTTAAGAGATGGAACTAGAGGGTTCTCCTGCAGCAAAGCACACTTTCATCTCCGCCTACTTTGATTTGTGACAATGGGTTACATTCAGAATTTTTCACCTAGAAATTTTAAAAATCACCTTTATTTATGTGTAACTTACACAAAATAAACATTTCTGATGTTCTTCATTCCTGAAGATTCAAGTTTTCTTCTAGTACTTCATTTTATCCTGGAGAACGTTCCTTGTACATATCTGGTACCAACAGGTTTTCTTACTTTCTTTCACCTGAAATGTCTTTATTTCACCTTCACTCTTGAAGGGTATTTTTGCTGGATATAGAATTTTGTTTGCAAATGTTTTCCTTTCAACACTGTAAAGATGTTTCACTTTTAATCTCTGTGTTTCCTGATGAGTACTCTGTGCTCACTCAAACATCAACCCTCTATATGTGACTTGTCATTTTTCCTCAGCTGCTCTCAAGATTTTCTCTTTAGTTTTGGTTTTCAGCTGTGTGGCTATAAAGTGTCAAAGCATGGTTTTCTTTTAATCTACCTGTTTGGTATTTTCTGAACCTCTTGAATTTATAAATTTATGTCTTTCACCAAGTTTGAGAAATTTTAGTCATCATTCTCTTGTATTAATTTTCTATAAGTTGTCGTCCTATTTTTATGGAGCATTTTTTAATGTGTTGTGTGGTCAAGAGCTATTATAAACACCCTGTTCACTGGCAGAGTTTAGAATGGAACTTACATTTTAAAAATTTTCAACCTCATTTCCTAGATTCATTGGTTTTATTTGATTCATTAGATTTCAATCATGAAAATCTTAGCAATCATGACACCTGACAAAAAGAAAGTAATCACTGAATAGTAGTTAAAAAGTTTTTTTAATAACCAGTTCTCATTCTAATTTTACTAAAACTGACTATGTAACAACAAAGAAATAAATCCATATTATAAAGGCACAACTCGGGAAGACCAAGATGGTACGTTTTTTTAAACTGTCTTTCCACCATTATGGAAGCAGCCTTAAGGTGCTGAGGGTAGCCTTTGTGCCCTTGTGGAATTCTCTGTCTTACTAGTTCTTGCTTAAGCTGTTATGTTTTGTGTGCCTCAAATCCTTTAACAGAAATATCTGTTTTACTGAAATGCTTTCTTCTAGCTTCATGTTATATAAAGGAATGGAAATAGATTATAAGTAGGGGCTTATATTCTATATACAAGCATTTTACTTCGTCATTACCTGAATTATAAGCTTTGCCTTTAGAATATAGATAATAATTTAACAATAGTTATTTACTCACTTGTTTAAAAATGTTTAATTTATGGCAGCTTTTCTCGCTTCTTTTTTTACAGTCTGTTACTATAACAGTGACAAATTCAGACACAGTGAGTGATGTTATCAATATGTCACTTTCAAAGCTACGAATAACTGTAAGTTACCTGCAAGTTATTTTTAGTTAAAAAGCAACTTTGATTTTTGAGATTTGTGTGTGTGTGTGTGTCTGTGTTTGTGTATAATGTATCTGTTATCACAAGATAGCCGATTATTTCAGATAAGTCCATCATATTTTGTAGAATTCGAAGGCAGCCAAACTATATTTAATAACCTATGTGTGTGTTAGTCACTTAGTCATGTCCGACTGGTTGAGAGCCCATGGATTATAGCCCACCAGGCTGATCTGTCTATGGAATTCTCCAGGCAAGAATACTAAAGTAGGTTGCCATTCCCTTCTTTGAGGATCTTCCCAACCAAGGGATCAAACCTGGGTCTACCATATTGTAGGCAGATTCTTTACTGTCTGAGCCACCAAGAAAGCCCCTTAATAATCTATACAGATGTGTTTCTTGTGTATTCCCACTGTAAATTTTGTGTGAACTGAAGTCATAGCATAATGAAATCAGGCTATAATTTTACAGTGTTAATGAAAAAATTTATTTTATTATATATATATATATGTGTATATATATATACACACACACATAGACAAGAAAATATTTATGATTCTAAATATTTCCTCCTCTATTGGATTATTCTTTTTGTATCTTCTTTCCTGATTCCTCTTGTCCCATCTCCATTTACCCCGATTGCACCTGAGGACTCAATCTCAGTATGAGAAAATCCTAATTGATATGTTTTTTGTTGTAAATTTGACATAAAGACCACCTGGCAAGAGGCTACATCCCCTTGCTGCAGGTCCTAGAATGCAATCGCTAATGCTTCTTGTGAACTGCTGAAGAAGACAAGTTCTGAATAAGACCATGGGTCTGGGGGTGTTTGTGTACACATCTCTTTCATCTCATTTTGTTTTCAAGGGTCTGCTCTTTTATGTTTCGATAGGACTGTTATGCTTGTTAAAAACTTTTTAGTGAAAGAGATGGCTATGTTTGAGGATGAGGGAAAGAGGAAAGAGGAAAGAGGAGTGGAACATTCAGATGGACAGAACTGAAGAAAGCACTTGTAAAGCATAGATCCTTATATAAAATTATATATATATATATCAATGTGTAAAATGTACATATAAATATAATTATGAAAACATATTTATACATAAATGTGAAAATGTCTTGCTATTGTGATATGACATAATTATAATATTTGTATTTGTGTTTCTCAATGGTATAATAAAGCCCTTAAAACCTCAAGGCAGCCAGAATTTGGCATAAGACATCAAGATTTCTGTAAAAATATAATTTAATAATACATTTTAAATAAAATTGAATTCATATGCATCGAGTACAGCACCCCTCTGCACTGATTTCTAATCTATATGATATATATGCCCTGAATGAGAATTAAATCTTAGAAGAAAGTGGCTTTAGGGATAAGGTTGGGGAGACTGATTAATGTTAAAACTCATTTTATTTCATTTCTGTAACTTTCCTTTGCTTAACGTGGTCAATCTCACTAGACAAAAATTTCTATTTCAGTGAATAACTAAGGTTATTTGCCTATATACATATGCCTGATTTAAGGGATTCCATCATAGTTTTTCCAATTTTTATCTTAAAAGATTTTTATCAGCTCTCTCATTTCTATTTGCAATGCAATTTTGAGCCTATTTAGTTACGTGTGTGTTTGTGTGTGTGAGATTGCGTCCATGCCTGGGAGTTTGCTTCCTTCGTGGCAAGGCCATGATTTTTAATCAGGAGTCAAAGGTAAGCATAATACCTAGTACCTATCACCAACAACTCTATTTCAAACATTTTTTGCTTCTCTTCTCCTGGAGGGCTCTTTAATTGAGCAGTCTTTGTAATTTATACTTGTTTCAAATGGAATATTCAGAATTCCTAGGCAGTGATTCTGCTGGAAGAAACTGTTTTCTTCATCTGACTCCTTCTTCAGGTTAGAGTCCTTGTCCCTTCTCTCTCTTGAGTGGTGCTTGCCTACATCACAGCCAGTAGGCTGCCATCTACTCAAAGCCTCTTGGGCATCTGTCTCATTTTGTTAACGGTTGCTGAGCTAATGCTGCCTTTCAAGTTTTACTTTGTTCAGGAATAGTCATGGCAGAGTATGTGGCTTTCTGGACAACATGCTTGACTGGGCAGGGGCATTTTAAGGCAAAAGCCAGCATTCTCCAAGGAGTCTCAAAACAGCAGAAAGCAGGATTCTTGAGATTAGACTTCTGTTGCATAGTGAAGAGAGGTTTTTTTTTATTTTTAATTTATAAATTTTATTTATATATTTATAATTTTATTTAAAATTACTATGATTTTTTTTATACATGGACCACCCACAAAGTGAGAGGCTGACTGTGACTGCACTGTGGTTCCACAGATCCTCACCCTTTATCAAAAAGGACAAGAATCTCATGGTCCTTTGGAGGCTATGAGAAAGGGACAGGGGCTACTGGAATCAGCACTGTTAACTCCAAAATTGTTGCCACTCCCATGGACCCAAAAGCATTTATGCTGGCCCCAATTCTCCTTTTGAAAGTGTAGAAATGCTAAGGAAATGAGCTCTTCAAGTACCCACTATGCACTGCTACTGCTACTGCGACACATAGTTTCTCTTTCTTTCCCAGGGCTCTAAGAAAGGTTACCAGTGGGTCAGTTTCGGTGAGAAAAAGGCCTTATATCCACTTACTGGTAAGTGTCAGGGGAAACCTAAGATGGAGCTGGTTGGGACCCAAATTGCAACTTTAAAATCTCAAAGTAATGGTTGATCAGTCTTAAGCTTAAATGCCCTTAAACTGAAAATCTCTTGCACTATTCATTCATACATGTCTTAAATAATTCTAAGCACCTGCTCTATCCCAAGCACAGAGAGCATCTCTTCATGCAGCAGCTGATGGTCTATTTGGGAACAGCAGTGTAAATTTTTCTTTACTTTTTCCACTTGACAAACAGAGTTGTCTTGAAAACAATTACTTACTCTTTATTTACTCACTTAGGTATGAAAGCAACACACGCGGGAATTTCTTTTGCTCATACATTATTTTTCATATTCCAGTCTTGACGTTCTCAGTTCCACTTTCTAACTACTAAGTTGTCTCTATTTTGTGATAATCTTCTAAAATCCAGCCATACCTCTGACCTGAAATACATGTATTTAATACCGATTCTGTGCCCAAATCTTTTTTCAGCATCATAAAGAAAATGAAATAATCACCCTCCGATGCTTAGATTCTTCACTGACTAAACCACCTGCATGCGCTTTGCTGTTTCTCAAGCTGAGTTCACTAGCACTGCTCTTGAAATTTTTGATAAATAGACTACATCTTTCCTAAAGTAGTTATCATAGCTAGTTAACTACAAATAATAATGCCCATTCTTGGATGAGCAAATCTGGCAGGGTGGTCAGTGAAAAAAGGAGGGATTAAAACAAGGGAAAAGACAAAACCTGTAGTGGAACTTGCAGTATAGTCACGGTGACAATGACTTCTGCTAGAAACCTTAGAGCACTTCTTCTTTTAACTTTTTTCATCTGTTCAACAATCCTGTGAGTCTGTTACTCCATCTGAGAAACATTTTCATGTGGTCTGGAGAATCTAAACAACTAAGTTTTTTCATGCTACGTATATTCCCAGTCTTAGAATACATGGAGTCACCAAGTAGAAAGCTAAAGACAAAATCACCTCACCCATTTCATGTGTTTTTCTTGTCTTGTTGACATCCTTGTAAAAGTCAGTCAGCAGTAAATTGAATATTTAAACATATTTAGTTTAATAAAATGTATTAATTTAAATAAAACCATGTAGGTGACAACTTTTTAGCTTAGAACAGCTTCAAACACCATGGCTGGCTCTAAGGACTCCTCAGAGGCTGTCTTTCATGATGCTGCCTCAGCAGTCATTCTGAATGCATTTCTTAACATGTCCTCAGTTCACAATTATGGATTAGCTCCTGGTTATCCTGGTGACTTGGTTGTATTTTATTACTCTCACAGAAGCTTCTTTTGCCTTAAAGGATGGAAGTCGCTGTGATTCTTGTTCTGAATAGAGCACGGACATTGTGTTTATGCCAGATATAAAGCGAAAGCAAGAACTCCAGTTGCATTTAATAAATCAGAAACAAAAGAAAAGGAGCTTTCATGCAATTCTTTAAAGATGGAATCCACAGGACAGCACAGGGTCTTAGAGAATTCTATGGAAAGGAAGCCATCTATAGCATGAAAGAGCAAAACAAATCACTTGGCAGGCACCTCCCGATGATTTCTGGTGTGGTTTTCCACCATGTAAACACTGTTTTGCACTTTACTTCTGGGTTTTCTCAGCCGTGCAGGCTTGTCTCTGATCACTGCCTCGTAGGAAACCCCTTAGAGGGAAGCAGCAGTGGGAGGAAACATTAAGGCAAACCACCCCACTGCACTCTGCCTGCTGAACTGACAATAGGAAATGGAAAATCTGTTAAACTGACATGTGGGGCAGAACACTGATCAGAGCCATTCTTAACATAATAGTCTGATTAAAAATATTAAGCACCAATGCTTATTAATATATTTACTTTGATCCTTGTGAGTCTATGTGTGAGGGTCAGTGTTTCAAAGGAGGAATGTTAAGGCTAGCACTTTGCCTAAGATGTACAGGTGTAGTGTGTCAAGGCAGAAACTAGAAGGCCACAAATATTCTCGGATGGAAACATGATGAAAGTCAATACTGTGCAACTCACTGATGAATATATACCTTCCAAGCCAAGCAAGGTGTCTAAAAACATTCTTCTTGTGATGTTTTAAACTCTTCTGCATGGGCACCTGCTTTTGCATCGTCCCCTTGAGTGCACATTGTGCTTACTCGGGAGTCACAGCCTTCTCTATCTAGAAGCCCTGAAGGTCAGCAGTCACACCAGTGTGGCACACTCGCTCACGGTAAGGTGGGTTTGATCACACCATCACCATCGGTCTGAATCTATATTTAGATTTTTCTCCATATAGGTCGTGGACATCCCTATGGAATTAAAATGAGAGATGTTCCAGATACTGGGCTGCTGCAGCAGGGACTGGAGGGCTCCATTTCTGGTTCTGCCCTCCAGGAGGCCTTACTGGAGGGGCCCGAAGAGATCCAAGAACAGTTTATCCTGAAACCCAGGCACTCAGCCACGAACCAAGCCTGGAAGCAGCAAGGGAAAGGTGAGCCCCTTCCCTTCCTGCAAGTGGCTTCTCTCGGCTCGTCTCTACTCCTGAAAACAAACTCTTGACGTTCAGACAGTTCTCCATGTGGGGCTGGAGGGCAGTAGAGGCAGGCACCAATTCCACCCAGAATCAGGCCCAGCGAAGCCCCAGTGGTTTGAAATCAAGACCCAATTCACTTCTAGGAAGGCTTTTTTTTATATTAAATTCCTCGAGGTTGACAGCATAGCACTTCCTACATATAATTACGTATTCACACATCTGTGTGGGCTTTGCTGGTGGCCTAGATGGTAAAGCATCTGCCCGCAACACAGGAGACCTGAGTTCAATCCCTGGGTCAGGAAGATCCCATGGCAAAGGGAATGACTATCAGCCACACCAATATTCTTGACTGGAGAATCCCACTGACAGAGGAGCCTGGCAGCCTACATTCCATGGGATCATAAAGAGTCGGGCACAACTGAAAAACTTAAAGACACATACATGCATACACACACACACACACACACACACACACACACACACACAATCTATGTATCTTATTAAAACATGAGCTTCTTATGGCCTGGGAACACACGTTCCCCATCCCAAGGTTTTGTCCAGTATCTTGGGCCCCTCACAAGGAGGTACTTAGATGACTGTGTGGTTTAGATAAAACCCAGAATCTATTCTGGGCTTAGGCTGAAGTGTCCTTGGTCATTCTGGTTAGACTTGAACTCTCTCTCTTTTTTTTTTTAGTGTTAGTATAGTTATTGAAGAAATATGTTTCAAAAAAAAAACAGTAACTAAACCATTTGCTATTTGCTAGCAATATTAATTTTCTCTCAGTGTATTTTGTAATTATGAAAGTCCAAATGCTCCTGCATATACACTATAAGCATAGAAGGTAAATTAGCAAGCACCTTGGTCACATATCTATTTATAGAAAATCTAATATTTGGTTTTAACTAGTTTAACTTAGAGTCTTGCAATATAATTCAGTTATCAACATTCTTGTTTTTCCTGTCAGTAAACTGAATGTGCTAGTTCTCTCTGGGGAAGACTATTTTACTCAATATTTTCCTACGCTTTTGATTTTCAAGAGAAATCTTAAGACACTTGTGTTCAAATGTCTGGTATTGTGCCTACTGAATACTTTACTAATACTAATTAGTGTTATCATTAGTAAAATGTTCATTCTGATTACTTATGCTGGTTTAAAGTGACCTATGATAAAAGACATATATCAATTAGGTATGTTTTGGGTTGACATGTACACACTGCTCTGTTTAAATGGATAACCAACAAGGACCTATTCTGTACCACAGGGAACTATGCTGAATACTCTGTAAGAACCTAAATAGGAAAAGAATTTGAAAAAAATAGATATATGTATAATTGAATCATTTTGCTGTACACCAGAAGCCACCACAACATTACTAACCAGTTATACTCCAATATAAAATAAAGCATTAAAGAAAGAAAATAAACTTTCGCAGAAGACAAAAATAGCAATAAAAACTAAACAACATTGTTCAGTTCAGTTCAGCTCAGTCACTCAGTCATGGCCAACTCTTTGCCACCCCATGGACTGCAACACGCCAGGCCTCCCTGTCCATGACCAATGCCCAGAGTTTACTCAAACCTGTGTCCATCGAGTCGGTGATGCCATCCAACCATCTCATCCTCTGTCGCCCCTTCTCATCCTGCCTTCAATGTTTGCCAGGATCAGGGTCTTTTCAAATGAGATAGTTCTTTGCATCATGTGGCCAAAATACTGACGTTGCATCTTCAGCAACAGTCCTTCCAATGAACATTCAGGAATGATTTCCTTTATAATGGACAGGTTGGTTCTCCTTGCTGTCCAAGGGACTCTGAGGAGTCTTCTCCAACAGCACAGTTCAAAAGCATCAATTCTTTGGTGCTCAGCTTTCTTTATTGGAGAAGGCAATGGCAACCCACTCCAGTACTCTTGCCTGGGAAATCCCATGGACGGAGGAGCCTGGTGTAGGCTACAGTCCTTGGAGTCGTGAAGAGTCAGACACGACTGAGCGACTTCACTTTCACTTTTCACTTTCATACACTGGGGAAGGAAATGGCAACCCACTCCAGTGTTCTTGCCTGGAGAATCCCAGGGACAGGAGCCTGGTGGGCTACCATCTGTGGGGTCGCACAGAGTTGGACATGACTGACGTGACTTAGCAGCAGCGGCTTTCTTTATAGTCCAACTCTCACGTACATTCATGCCTACTGGAAACATCATAGCTTTGATTAGACGGACCTTTGTTGGCAAAGTAATGTCTCTGCTTTTCAATATGCTGTCTAGGTTGCTCATAACTTTTCTTTCAAGGAGCAAGCATCTTTTAATTTCATGGCTGCAGTCACCATCTGCAGTGATTTGGGCACCCAAAACATAAAGTCTGTCACTGTTTCCCCATCGATTTGCCGTGAAGTAATGGAACTAGATGCCATGATCCTAGCTTTCGGAATGTTGAGTTTTAAGCCAACTTTTCACTTTCCTCTTTCACTTTCATCAAGAGGCTCTTTAGTTCTTCTTCACTTTCTGCCATAAGGATGGTGTCATCTGCATATCTGAGGTTATTGATATTTCTCCTGGCAATCTTTTTTCTTTTTTAAAAGATTTATTTATTTTAATTGGAGGCTAATTACTTTACAATATTGTATTGGTTTTGCCATACATTGATATGAATCCACGACAGGTGTACATGTGTTCCCCATCCTGAGCCCCCTCCCACCTCCCTTGCCATCCCATCCCTCTGGGTCATCCTAGTGCACCAGCCCTGAGCACCCTGTCTCATGCATCAGACCTGGACTGGCGATCTGTTTCACATATGATAATATGCATGTTTCAGTGTTATTCTCTCAGATCATCCCACCAGCAATCCCACGGTGTGTATGCCCAGAAGTGGGATTGCTGAATCATATGGCAGTTCTATTTCCAGTTTTTAAGGAATCTCCACACTGTTCTCCATAGTGGCTGTACTAGTTTGCACTTCCACCAACAGTGTAAGAGGGTTCCCTTTCTCCACATCCTCTCCAGCATTTATTGTTTGTAGGCTTTTGATATCAGCCATTTTGACCAGTATAAGATGGCACCTCATTGTGGTTTTGATTTGTATTTCTCTGATAATGAGTGATGTTGAGCATCTTTTCATGTGTTTGTTACCCATCTGTATGTCTTCTCTGGAGAAATGTCTGCTTAATTCTTTGGCCCATTTTTTGATTGGGTGGTTTATTTTTCTGGAATTGAGCTGCAGGAGTTGCTTGTCAATTTTTGAGATTAATTCTTTGTCAGCTGCTTCGTTTGCTATTATTTTCTCCTATTCTGAAGGCTGTCTTTTCACCTTGCTTATAGTTTCCTTCATTGTGCAAAAGCTTTTATGTTTAATTAGGTCCCATTTGTTTATTTTTGCTTTTATGTCCATTACTCTGGGAGTAATGGATCATAGAGGTCATAGAGGATCCTGCTATGATTTATATCAGAGACTGTTTTGCTTATGATTTCCTCTAGGAGTTTTGTAGTTTCTGATCTTACATTTAGATCTTTAATCCATTTTGAGCTTATTTTTACGTATGGTGTTAGAAAGTTTTCTAGTTTCATTCTTTCATTCATTCATTGGTTGGCCAATTTTCCCAGCACCACCTTTTTAAAGAGATTGTCTTTCCTCCATCGTGTATTTTTTCCTGCTTTGTCAAAGATAAGGTGTCCATAGGTGTGTGGATTTATCTCTGGGCTTTCTGTTTTGTTTTATTGATTGATATTTCTGTCTTCGTGCCAGTACCATACTGTCTTGATGACTGTGGCTTTGTAGTAGAGCCTGAAGTCAGGCAGGTTGATTCCTCCAGTTCGAGTCTTCTTTCCCAAGAATACTGTGGCTATTCAAGGTTTTTTTGTATTTCCATACAAATTGTGAAATTATTTGTTCTAGTTCTGTGAAAAATACCATTGGTAGCTTGATAGGGAGCATCCCAGGGACAGGGGAGGCTGGTGGGCTGCCGTCTATGGGGTCACACAGAGTCGGACACGACTGGAGTAACTTAGCAGCAGCAGCAGCTTGATAGGGATTGCATTGAATCTGTAGATTGCTTTGGGTAGTATACTCATTTTCACTATATTGATTCTTCCAATCTATGAACATGATATTTCTCCATCTATTTGTGTCCTCTTTGATTTCTTTCATCAGTGTTTTATAGTTTTCTACATATAGGTCTTTTATTTCTTTGAAAGTGAAAGTGAAGTTTCTCGTGTCTGACTCTTTGCAATCACGTGGACTGTAGCCCACCAGGCTCCTCTGTCCATGAGATTCTCCAGGCAAGAATACTGGAGTGGGTTGCTATTTCCTTCTCCAGGGGATCTTCCCAACCCAGGGATCGAACCCAGGTCTCCTGCATTGCAGGCAGACGCTTTGACCTCTGAGCCACCAGGGAAGCAGGTAGATATATTCCTAAGTATTTTATTCTTTTTGTTGCAATGATTAATGGAATTGCTTCCTTAATTTCTCTGTTTTCTCAGTGTTAGTGTATAGGAGTGCAAGGGATTTCTGTGTGTTAGTTTTATATCCTGCCACTTTACTATATTCATTGATTAGCTCTAGTAATTTTCTGGTGGAGTCTTTATGGTTTTCTAGATAGAGGAGCATGTATTCTGCAGACAGTGAGAGTTACTTCTTCTTTTCCAACCTGGATTCCTTTTATTTCTTTTTCTGCTCTGATTGCTGTGGCCAAAACTTCCAAAACTATGTTGAATAGTACTGGTGAGAGTGGGCACACTTGCCTTGTTCCTGACTTTAGGGGAAATGCTTTCCATTTTTCACCGTTGAGGATATGTTTACTGTGGGTTTGTCACTATGTTGAGGTATGTTCCTTCTCTTCCTGCTTTCTGGAGGTTTTTATCATAAATGGTTGTTGAATTTTGTCAAAGGCTTTCTCTGCATCTATTGAGATAATCATATGGTTTTTATTTTCAGTTTGTTAATGTGGTGTATTACATTGATTGATATGTAGATATTGGAGAATCCTGTATCCCTGGGATAAAGCCCATTTGGTCATGATGTATGATCTTTTTAATATGTTGTTGGATTCTGTTTGCTAGAATTTTGTTAAGGATTTTTGCATCTATGTTCATTGGTGATATTGGCCTGTAGTTTCCTTTTTGTGACATCTCTGTCTGGTTTTGGTATTAGGGTGATGGTAGCCTCATAGAATGAATTTGGAAGTTTATCTTCCTCTGCAAATTCTGGAAAAGTTTGCATAGGATAGGTGTGAGCTCTTCTCTAAATTTTTGGTAGAATTCGGCTGTGAAGCCGTCTGGTCCTGGGCTTTTGTTTGCTGGAAGATTTCTGATTACAGTTTTAATTTCCGTGCTTGTGGTGGGTCTGTTAAGATTTTCTATTTCTTCCTGTTCAGTTTTGGAAACTTATACTTTTCTAAGAATTTGTCCATTTCTTCCAAGTGGTCCGTTTTATTGGCATATAGTTGCTGATAGTAGTCTCTTGTGATCCTTTGTACTTCTGTGTTGTCTGTTGGGATTTCTCCATTTTCATTTCTAATTTTGTTGATTTGATTCTTCTCCCTTTGTTTCTTGATGAGTCTGGCCAACGGTTTGTCAATTTTATTTATCCTCTCAACGAACCGGCTTTTTGCTCTGTTGATTTTTTCCTATGGTCCCTTTTGTTTCTTTTGCACTTATTTCTGCCCTAATTTTTAAGATGTCTTTCCTTCTAACCCTGGGGTTCTTCATTTCTTCCTTTTCTAGTTGCTTTAGGTGTAGAGTTGGGTTATTTGTTTGACGTTTTTCTTGTTTCTTGAGGTAAGCGTGTATTGCTATGAACCTTCCTCTTAGTACTGCTTTACACTGTCCCATACATTTTTAGGTTGTTGTGTTTTCATTTTCATTCATTTCTATGCATATTTTGATTTCTTCTGTGATTTGTTGGTTATTCAGAAGCGTGTTGTTCAGCCTCCATATGTTAGAATTTTTAATAGTTTTTTTCCTGTAATTGACATCTAATCTTACTGCATTGTGGTCAGAAAAGATGCTTGGAATGATTTCAATTTTTTGAATTTACCAAGGCTAGATTTATGGCCCAGGACGTGATCCATCCTGGAGAAGGTTCCGTGTGCACTTGAGAAAAAGCTGAAATTCATTGTTTGGGGCTTGAAATGTCCTATAGATATCAATTAGGTCTAATTGGTCCATTGTGTCATTTAAAGTTTGTGTTTCTTTGTTAATTTTCTATTTAGTTGCTCTATCCATAGGTGTGATTGGGTATTAAAATCTTCCACTATTATTGTGTTACTGTTAATTTCCCCTTTCATACTTGTTATATTTATAATTGTTAAGTCTTCTTGGATTGATCCTTTGATCAGTATGTAGTGTCCTTCTTTGTCTCTTTTCACGGCCTTTATTTCAAAGTCTATTTTAATTGATATGAGTATTGCTACTCCTGCTTTCTTTTGGTCTCTATTTGCATGGAATCTCTTTTCCAGCCCTTCACTTTCAGTCTGTATGTGTCCCTTGTTTTGAGGTGGATCTCTTGTAGACAGGATATATAGGGGCTTGTTTTTGTATCCATTCAGTCAGTCTTTGTCTTTTGGTTGGGACATTCAACCCATTTACATTTAAGGTAATTATTGATAAGTATGACCCCGTTGCCATTTACTTTGTTGTTTGGGGTTCGAGTTTATATACCCTTTCTGTGTTTCCTGTCTAGAGAAGATCCTTTAGCATTTGTTGGAGAGCTGGTTTGGTGGTGCTGAATTCTCTCAACTTTTGCTTGTCTGTAAAGCTTTTGACTTCTCCTTCATATTTGAATGAGACCCTCACTGCATACAGTAATGTGGGTTGTAGGTTTTTCTCTTTCATCACTTTTAGTATGTCTTGCCATTCCTTCTGGCCTCAAGAGTTTCTATTGAAATATCAGCTGTTATCCTTATGGGAATCCCCTTGTGTGTTATTTGTAGTTTTTCCCTTGCTGCTTTTAATATTTGTTCTTTATGTTTGGTCTTCATTAATTGGATTAGTATGTGTCTTGGGGTGTTTTGCCTTGGGTTTATCCTGTTTGGGACTCTGGGTTTCTTGGACTTGTGTGACTATTTCCTTCCCCATTGTAGGGAAGTTTTAAACTACTATCTTCTTGAGTATTTTCTCATGGCCTCTCTTTTTGTCTTCTTCTTCTGGGACACCGATGATACAGATGTTGGGGTGTTTCACATTGTCCCAGAGGTCTCTGAGGTTGTCCTCATTTCTTATAATTCTTTATACTTGTTTCCTCTCTGCTTCGTTTATTGCTACCATTCTCTTTTCTACCTCACTTCTCCTACCTTCTGCCTCTGTTATTCTACTGCTGGTTCCCTCCAGAGTGTTTTTGATCTCATTTATTGCAGTATTCATTATATATTGACTATTTTTTATTTCTTCTAGGTCCTTGTTACCTTTCCTGCATCTTCTCAATCCTTGTCTCCAGGCTATTTATCTATAATTCCAATTTGTTTTCAAAATTGTGGATCATTTTTACTATCATTACTCTAAATTCTTTTTCAGGTAGACTCCCTGTCTCCTCCTTTTTTGTTTGGTTTGGTGGGCATTTATCATGCTTCTATACCTGCTGAGTATTTCTCAGCCTTTTTATCTTGTTTAGATTGCTGTGTTGGGTTGGCCTTTCTGTATTTTGGCAGCTTGTGGCTCCTCTTTATTGTGGAGGTTCCTCACTGTGGCTGGGGTTGTGCGGGTGGCTTCTCGAGGTTTCCTGGTTAGGGAAGCTTGCATCCATGTTCTCTTGGGAGGAGCTGGATTTCTCTCCAGAGTACAATGAAGTGTCCAATAGTGAGTTTTGAGATGTCTATGGGTTTGATGTGACTTTGGGCAGCCTATATATTAAAGATCAGGGCTATGTTATTGAGTTCCTGCAAAATTTGTGTGGTATGTCTTGCTCTGGAAATGTTGGCTGTTGGGTGGTGCTTGGTTTCACTGTATGGAGGCTTTTGGATGAGCTCTTATCCATTAATGTTCCCTGGAGTCAGGAGTTCTCTGGTGTTCTCAGGATTTGGACTTAAGCCTCCTGCCTCTGGTTTTCAGTCTTATTCTTACAGTAGCCTCGAGACTCCTCTATCTGTACAGCACCAATGATAAAACATCTAGGTTAATGATCAAAAGCTTCTCCACAGTGAGGGACACCCGGAGAGGTTCACAGAGTGAGACGGAGAAGAGAAGAGGGAGGAGGGAGATAGAGTTGACCAGGAGAAGAAGAGGGGGACTCAAAAGGGGAGAGAGCAGGCTAGCCAGTAATCAATTCCCTGTGTGCTCTCCACAGTCTGGACCCCTCAGAGAGGTTCATGGAGTTACACAGAGAAGAGAAGAAGGAGGAAGGAGACAGAGGTGACCAGGAGGAGAAAACAGGGATTCAAAAGGAGAGAGACAGGTCCAGCCAGTAATCAGTTCCCTAAGTGTTCTCCACAGCCCGGAACACACAGAGATTCACAGAGTTGGGTAGGGAAGAGAAGGGTGAGGTGGAGATAGAGGTGACCTGGTGGAGAAAAAGGAGCGTGAAAAGGGGGAGAGAGCCATCAAGCCAATAATCACACTCCCAACTAAAAATGGGTAGAGAAGATTGGGTTCCTAAAGGTACAAAATTGATAACAAATACCAAAAAGCACAGATTAAAAGTCTAGAGTTAACGTGAACTCCCCAAAATACAATATTTTTAAAAAAAAGGTCACAAAAAATGATAAAATAAATATATGAAGCTTGTTTTAAAAATAGGGTCCTTTTTTTTTCCCAAGGTAATAGTAGGTTATAAAAATGAAAATGGAAGGAGTAATAGAAGACTTAAAAATTAAAATAAATTTTTTTAAATGACAATGGTAAAAATATATCTAAGAATTTTTCTGGAGCTGTTGTGGGCAGTGTGGGGTTAATTCACTTTCAGATAGTTCCTTGATCCAGCTTATACATCACAAGATCTATAGGCCCCTTCCAATGTAGTCAGTGCTAACTACAAGGTTTGAATCTGTTGCAGCTGTCATTTCCAGAGCGGTTCCCTCTGTTTATTTTAGCTTCTTCTGTTTGCTGGTCTCTTCAGTGTCTAATTTCCGCCCTGACATAGGGGATCGAAGGTGGTCACTCATTTAGGCTAACTGATTCAGTCGTGCTGTGGGCAGGTTGGAACACTGCAAACCAATATCACTGGCGTATGCTCACCAGGTCCCGGCCGCACTGGGGTTGCCCCAGCTCACGGTGTGTGTGCTTTCCCAGTCTACACTGCTCAGGCTCCAGGTTGCTCTGCCTGGAACTGTCTGAGGTGGGCCCTGGAATGCATGCACTTCCCAGGTCTAAGCCACTCTGGTTCAGGTTGGTTCTCAGGTACTCCATAAAGGCTCAGACTCAGTTGGACCTGCCTCTTCTGCACTTCCCCAGTCTGACCAGCTTAGGCGACCAGGTGGTGGGCGAGCACAGTCACCCCCAGGTGTGGTGCGTCTTATCACCTCCTCCATCCCAGCCGCTCGGTTTCCTGGGTGGCAGCAGGTGTGCCCGTCTCAGGTATGCCATGTGTCTCTTCTGGGGAGCTGATCCCTGGCTGCGACCCTCTCGGCGGATGTCAACCACCCAGAATCCTAAGATGTCTTGGTAGGCAAATGAGAGCCTGCTTACAGTTTTGTAGAGGATGCCCCTCTGGGGCTGAGATTGCCCCTTTCTGGCTCTGGCTGCCCCCGCCTGCCTCCCTGTCTCCAGCCAGTGCACAGCCAGCTAGCTCTCCTGTGCTCAGTCCTTTGTTCTGTGAGTGGGCCAGGAAGTGCTTTAGGTTAGGCCTTTTCCCAGGATAGTTCTCTCTCTCTCTTTTTACTTTCTGTCTGGCTATCCCACAGTTTGGGTCAGATTGCCCTCAGGGCATTCAGGCCAGGTGCTTACAATGCAGCCCACACCTCCCTGTTCAGCCCCCTGCTTGCTGGTGGCAAATGTGAGTGTCTGGACTACTTCTCTGCTGGAAGTTGCTGTTAGGCACGTAATTGGTGGGTTTTATTTATTTATTTAGTGTTCCTCCCCGTTATGTTGCCCTCTGAGATTCCAAAACTCCTCACTGACCTGCCAGTGAGAGTGTTTCCTGCTGTTTGGAAACGTCTCCTCTTTTAAGACTCCCTACCTGGGACAGATCTCCGTGCCTACCTCTTTTGTCTCTCTTTTTACCTTTTATATTTTTTCTTACCTCCTTTCGAAGACAATGGGCTGCCTTTCTGGGTGCCCGATGTCCTCTGCCAGCATTCAGAAGTTGTTTTGTGGAATTTGCTCCGGCTCAAATGTTCTTTCCATGAAGTTGTGGGGAGAAAGTGATCTTTCCATCCTATTCCTCCGCCATCTTACGACCGCCCCTGAGACTTGAACTCTGGATTCTACCTCCACAGCAAGCTCACTTTCCATTCTGCTTCAGACCCAGGTTGCAAATGGAACTGGACTGAATGTTTATATGTCTGTTTGTTTGCTTTAAAATCTTTCCTCTCACAATGATCCCTGATACCACCGCAATTTTGTCTCATGGACATTTCTTCATCTGAATAAAATGTCTGACTATTTAAGGATGTATTCAGGCCAGAATAGAATTTCTACTGAAAGTATTTGTCTTCTTATAATTGTTATTCTACACCCACAACATTTCACAATTTCACTTCTTAACGTTCAAACCCTAATTTGAGCATGAGGAAACACCAACCTAAATCTTGCCAGGACTGTTTAGGAAAGATGAGGTTATAAAGTTAACCTTTTTAACAGTCCCTGGCAACCCACTCCAGTATTAATATCCGGGACATCCACAGACAGGAGCCTGACAGGCTATAGTCATGGGGTCGCATTGTTGGACACGACAGAACACATGAGCACCATACTTTTCATGGCTATACTATATATTTTTCTTGGTCACAGAGCAAACAAGAACTCTAACACCAACCAATGTACATAACGAAAGGTCCACCTAGGCCTGAAAATAAAAGTATAGGGCTTAATGTCTATTTTGCTTTCCGACTATGTTTATAAATGAGCTGGACGTAGAGCTTTGTAGCAACTAATAGAGCTTTCTTCCTACGAATATTCTTATTAAAGCTGAACAATGAAGGAATACATTTGGAATATATGAATACCTGTGGGTAGCTTAGAAATAAAAGAATCAGGTTAAGAGTAGGGAAACCAGGGTGCATAAAGCAACTCAACCCATATAAACATGTATTTTTGTTTAACATTTGTACATGTTAACTGGGAGAATCTCTTCCTGAATTTAAGAATGCATTTGCTTTCTTCATTATCTCCTTTTAAAATGATGGCAGTATGAATCGCAGGGCAGGAGGAGCCTAAGGCAAAATGATGGCATTCCTCTAGGAATGTACACCTTCTGGAGGCTGCAAAATCAAATGGAGAATGGGGGTGGAGTCTGCTTGGGGGGAGATGACTGATGTCTAGGCTGCCTTAGGCCCTTTGAAGGATGGAAATGACCTTTATTAAGGCTGCTATGTGCCATGTCTTGTGATGAGTAGTACCTGATGTTATGTAGTCCAGTGAGGTGTAAGTAGCATCATTTCTGTTAAGTCTGAGCAAAGTGAAGCTCAAAGACTTTTAGGCAACTTATCCAATTAAGAGGCAGAATAGGAGCCTTCTAGTTCTCTCACCCAGCACCACAAGTGGTTCAGTCCCTTGAAAGGACATGGTGATGTACTCACTATGTCTCAGAACAGACAAGAGGATGGGCATTTTAAAATATTTGGTTACATTCTCCTGTTGGTTTTTCTACAACTTGGCTCCTCTGTTGACTTCTTTAGCTGGATATTTAAGCAGGTTATTTAAGGAAATATTAAGCAGGTTTATTGAGCAAATACCAGGGAAACATGCTTAGCTGGGCATGAGAAACTCTGAACTCCATTTCTCATTGCTGATCACTCTTTCTTTGAAAAGCCCTTCATCTGCATTCCTTTGACAGGGGCTGTTAATAGTTAACATTCATCTTTGGGTTAGCTGAGTAAGGTGTTACAGACAAATGGCCAACTGTAATCCTACCAAGTAGTCTGCATTTAATGACTACTTCCCAAGGACCCTGAGGGCAGGAAGTCATCCCTGGAGCTGACTGAGGTGTGTGGCCTCCCAGAGGAGAGGTCCAAAGACTGACTGAAAAGCAGGATGAGGCAGGATGTCTCATGAAAGGCGATTGTTTTGATGGGAGAAAATTGGGCATGACTGGTGTTCAGAAAGCCAAACAGGTCATTGAACCGAGGAAGGAAACTTACTACAAAAGTAAATGATAACCAAATGCTGCTTGATATGAATATTAAATATTTTGCTTTTAAAATGTGATCTGATACCAGAATCCACTGATAATACTTACCATTAGGAAACCTGTATAACTACAGCTTAAGTGCCTCATGACACAGGGCAAAGGGAATAGATAGCACTGTCTGGGGAGTACTGTCACAGGGAGAATCACCCCTGAGTCTGATCACGCCTCTAGGTTTGCAGAATATGGGGAAGAAGAACATGTTAACACCACAAGGATGCAATTAGCCTGTTTCAGAGTGTGGGGAATTCTATATAACAAATGGTTCAGTTTCTCTCTTTCAGCCTCTGCCATGAACATGCTGCTGAATGTAACTGGTGGAAATAGGCTAAATAAGCTAAAGTACTACTACTGAAAATCTCTCTTCTACATTTGATTCAGACAAGAAGACAGTTAATAAGAGTTCTGTCAAAAACTCGGCCTTTTGGTGTAGCTCCAGGACTCGCGAGGACAACCAAGACCCACCTCTACCACCCAGAAAGCAAAAACAGCTCTTTGGAGCTCCTCTTGAAGCTGTATGTGATAATGACACCCTGCCCACCCCAATTCTGGTAGGTCGTCTTTTGGTTTTGGTAACCTTCCTGAGGAGGGGAGTTCGCAGAGATCAAGTGTTCTCTTCCCAATCTACTCCACATGAAGAAGTCTGGCTTTGTCCGATAAGTTTCACAATGTTATTTCAAAGAAAAAGATCTGATTTAGGTACTGCAGCGTCAGAAGGCAAATACAAGATGAAAAGTTACTCTCATCCATTCCACTGATTTCAAGAAATACCATCTATACCAGCTCAGACCAGTTAACGTGGGCTCTTTGAAGTAAGGCAGTTAGAGAAGGCGAGGCTGAGAAAAACGATGACACCTGGCACCTTACAAATCACCTTTAATGAGGCGAGACGGGGCAGCAGTCAGATTAGGGAGCTGCTGCCCTTACCCAAGAAGAGGAAGTCTATATAGGCACGGATGTGGAAAGCTACTGTCTTAAGGGCGCCCATTCTTCTGCAAGGTTATTCAGAGTAGTTATCTCTTAAACATCTGGGGCAAGGAATTTTGGAGATCGGCCAGAGGCTGGGACCGGGTGGGAGCCGGGCATAATCAACCCTATGTCCATTTTTTTCTTTGGGTGAGAGAGCTCTTGGTTTTGCATAGAATGGTGGGGAGGACCTGGAGGGGAGTTTAACTCCAGGCTATGTTGAGCCCTGTAACTTTCCTCAGACTCTGTGTGTAAGAAGCTCTGAGAGTCCACCTCATCCTCACATTGTCTCCTGGTCTCCTCCCTTGAAATCCACACTAGTCTCAAGTCTCCTTCAGCTGAGTCTGCTCGCCCTATGACTCAAAATGTCTCACACGGATTTGATATGTAACTCAAGTGTTTAAGCATAAAGTAGGCATCCTCTGCAAAGATGAATCCTTTGATCCTGCCAGAATGTGTCAAAAGAGAGTCACAGAGTTTGGACTGTGTATTGAACTGTAGTAGTGTATTGAAGTGTAAGCATTAACTCTTGTTCACTGTCCACTCTCTCTCCAAGCACTACACTAGATGCAGGGAATTGTATGCTATATATGGAGAAATTTATCATACCAGTTATGTGCTAGCTACTACCCCAGACCTTGCGCTTTCACAGAAAATTTAGGCAGTAGCCATGACTATCACCACCCTCACTTCATAAAAGAAAAACAAAAGAGCCTCACCCAAGAATGTGCTATGCCCACAGTCACACAGTGGATGAGGAGCATAACAGATTCCACAATCCTTGAAACACCTAGCTCCAATATCTGTTATCTCTCTAACTTTGCAGACAGCAGAGGACATGAAAATACAGGAAAAGGAACTAGAAAGGCTGATGAGAAAGGAATGAGATCAGAGGAGGAGGAGCCTGATTAAGCCTGAGTTTGAGGGGAGGGAATACAGGAAACAGGAATGAATGGGGTGGACAGTCCCTGGAAGGGGAATAAACAAATGGAGCATGAATATGGCAAAAAGATTTCCACACTCAGGGAAGAGCATCTATAATAGGGAATAATGAGAAAGCAGCGGTGAAGGAGGAGAGGGTGACTCCTCAAAGGCCTCAAAGCAGAGACAGTTAATACAGTAAATTCACTGAAACAGAAAATCTGACTACACAAGTGTTTAAAATGTTTCAGTGTATGACTCAAATCGATTGTTGGGTAGGAAATATATTTACAGACACTGAAGTAAAAATTTCAAATTAACTTGGGTGCTGTTCTAGAACTGTACCCTCATATACCACAACTCTGTCAAAACAGGAGCAAGCTTGTGCTCTGGGCTTCTAGATAGGAAATGTCCCACAGTTTTCTTCTCTTTCCTTCCCTATAGGAGATGCTTTCCTTTATCAATCAGAAAGGGCCGTTCACAGAAGGCATCTTCAGAAAACCAGCCAGTATAAAATCCGCAATAGCCCTAAAGGAGAAACTAAACGCTGGACACAAAGTTAACTTTGATGATGAACCCATTCTCGTAGTATCGTCGGTCTTAAAGGTAAGGAAAGCTTGAGCATCGTCCACACACAGAGTCAGTCTAAAGCTGTATGACTGGTCCTTCACTATGAATGCCCAAGAAGCATAATAGGCATAAGAGAGGAAGGATCTGAAACGTGGAAAACACTTCACAAAGTCAAAAGTGAAGGAAGGTACCTCAAATGTTATGAGCCCTGCCGCGGCCAGCACAAGCAAGAGTCGCACCTGCACAGGGAGAGAACGGAGCGTCCCCGCTAAGAAAATAAGAGAGAGACAAAAGATGGGGTTGAGAGGATCAGCCCCAAATGGCTGATACCTTGCTTTATTGTGCTGCGGTATATATAGGGTAAAGTACGTGACTTAAGGCACTCACAAGGTTGTTTTTTAATCTCAGGATACAATCACCAGACCCTTACCATTGTATACAGAACACAATCAGAATATCTATCATCTATGAAATATACACAATAAGATAATCTATCTTCTATGAAATGTTGCCGAAACCAAACATCTTGGAGCCTTAAGGGTTATAAAAACTCTTGAGGGTGGC
This sequence comes from Ovis aries, assembly GCF_016772045.2. Classification (NCBI taxonomy): domain Eukaryota; kingdom Metazoa; phylum Chordata; class Mammalia; order Artiodactyla; family Bovidae; genus Ovis; species Ovis aries. The sequence continues at coordinate 5,809,007 of NC_056059.1, forward strand.
GGGACAGGGAGCTTAGGCACGTGTCCTAGGGCCCGGCATACCTGCCAGGGAGCTCCCAAGACTTAACCCTTCACGGGTCGTCCCCCGCAAGCCCCATACATTAGATATATTCCTTTTTCATTGCACATCTTGGCTCCTGAACACCCCATGAAGAAGAAGAATAAATTTCAAAATACCCACCTACCACGTTGATCGTTTACCAAACAAGCTTCCAGCTTTGGATGACTTCCTCATCAGCTTCCTAATGAAGGCAACATTTCCAAAATAAAATTCATATTAAGCTTTTGGAAACAGTTAACAGAAGTAACTTCCAGGTGGCTCAGACAGTGAAGAATCTGCCTGCGATGCAAGAAACCTGGGTTTGATCCCTGGGTTGGAAGGATCCCCTGGAACAGGGACTGGCATACGACTCCAGTCGTATGGACGGAGGAGTCTGGCAGGTTATAGTTTATGAGGGGGCCCAGAACTGGACACGGCTGTGGCAAGTGAGCATGGATGCAAGACAGATGTTTACTCACTATGGTAAACTCATGAGTGTGTGTGTTAGTCGCCTAGTCGCATCCGACTCTCTGTGATCCCATTGACTGTAGCCCAGCAGACTCCTCTGTCCATGCAACCCTCCAGGCAAGAATCCTAGAGTGGGTTGCCATGCTCGACTCCAGGGGATCTTCCTGCCAGGGATCAAACCTGCCTCTCTTGCATCTCCTGCATTGGCAGGCAGGTTCTTTACCACTAGCCCCACCTTGGAAGCCCATTTCTCTTACAATGAACCAAACAATGCTCTGATCACTTCGAAAATCTCTGATCACTTCATCATCCTTCCTTCCCCTGTCTCTCAATGGTTTTTACTTTAAAATTAGTGTAGGGATGACTCCACCATTTGTTCCCCATTTTCCTCCTTTTCTCTCCCTTCCCATCTTTAACAACCTTTGTTAATATCTGTACGTTTTATCCACCGCCCAAGGTTACAGTTACATGGTAACCAGTTTTACTATATGCCCCATCTTATAAATCTAATTTTTAAAGTGAGTCCAACAGTCAAAATCAGTTTAGAATTTGGAAAAGTTCCATCGATTTATACAAAAAATAGACTGAGGTTGAAATGATACAGCTAAATCACAAGCGTGTAGTTAAATTTCTACCAGGGTGATAACAGAACAGAAAAAAAAAATTAATCAATCCATCTTTGAATCTGTTAGAAGCTATGAACAAAAATATATTGATGTAGTAATAACTATAAACAGGTTCAAAATTATGTTAGAAACTAAATAACATGTGGTGTTTCCTTGTCCCATTGTTAATGTTCGATTGTATGATAATAGCAACAGTGCAGTTATGACTTAGAGGTGAGCCCTAGTACACTTGCACCATCATAATACACACTAGGGATGCAAATAGCAAGTAGAGTGCTACCCTCTATAAGGTGCACACTAGGAACTGATTTGATTTGTGAGCAGGTGTTACTAGGCTCTTGCCTGTTTCCATGCTATAAGCGTACAGGTCTTAGACAATCTCAAAGCTTTCTCTTCCTAAAGTTGATTGATCTTGGTGGGGAATCAAACTTTGCACCTTTGGCCTTGAGAATACCATATGTCCAAGCAACCACAGAGTTGCTCTGAATTAGAAGTGAATATCATCAGAACCACATTGAGTTTTCCATTAAACTGTCTATAAACAGAGGGCCAATAGCAAATAGCCACGGCATATTCTGTATGAGTCATGTCCTGGCTTAAGCACAAAGGGCCTGCTGCACACCCCCAGACTCCCAGAAGCCAAAGCCAGATGAGATGGTTGAATGGCATCACCAACTCGATGGACATGAATCTGAACAAGACCCAGGTGTTGGTGATGGACAGGAAAGCCTGGTGTGCAGTGCATGGGGTCGCAAAGAGTAGGACTGGACTGAACGGCTGAACTGAAATGGAGTGCTTCCTCCCTCCCAATACACTGTGGACACTCCATAAGAAGCATAGAGAAAACCTAATGACCATGATTGGGTACTGTATACCAATCACAAGAAAAAGTATGAGAGGACTGAGACTCTGTACGTTATCTTCATACTCTATCCTCAGTACTCAAAGGAATGCCGGACAGAAGCAGCAGCTCAGTAAGTACTGAAACAAGTGAACACTGACGGGATTATAATCATGACAGTTGCCGCAGAAACACTGCCTGAAGCAGATACTCTTCAGAGAAGTCAGGCTGTATATTAAGACCAGTGGAAGCAAGTTGTGCCTTTGAAACTGGCAAGGCAATGCAATCATTTCCCCTCAGGCTTGCACAACAGTTTACAACTTCATCCATTTTCATAGGCCCCATTCTATCATATTAAGACTTGGTCACCACGATAAACTTTCCAGGCCTCCACTTAGGAAGCTTACATTTGCAGATTCTATCCCACAGGTGTGAAGTTGCCATGTATGTAAATTTTCAGCTTCCTCTTTGGGGAGGATATATTCCATTCAAAGAGTTGCAAGGGTAACGTGTAGTTTACCCATTGGGGCTTTTGGTTTATTACTAACACCTGCTGCTTAAAACTCTGTAGAACTGAACTTTTATATGTTTTTTTTTTTTTTAAGTAAAAGATCGAAGCGATTTCCATACTAGCTTTTTCCCAAAGAACACACATACCTCCGGTTTCTCTTAATATGTGTATAAGAGCATGTAGGGGTGTAGTCTTGTTTTATTTCAGAACTACTCTTTCTTGAATTCAGAGCAAGCACTGTGTCTGAAGCAAACAAACAAAATGGGTATGTGCATTTCTTTTCAGGAAACGAATAGGATTTTGGGTGAGTTATCACCAGACCTTGCCAGTTTGTACTAATGTGTTAACATGTACACAAAGAGTAAGCTCCAGGTGATAGAAGGAGCTTTAGCCTCATTCTCACCACAGCCTAGACTCTACTTTTAGGCTTCTAATTTTAGCTGGGGAAAATCCAACCAGTACTCGGAGTGTGCAAGGCTGTGGAGAGTCACAGTCAAGCTCCGTGTGAATCAGTCTGCGTGGCTGTGATGGAATTGCGGACTGAATTGAATTTTTCAACTAAATATTTTCTTTGCAATTTCTCCATTGAATTTATCATAAGAATAAAACATATTTTTCTGATCTACATAAGGATTTTCTTCGAAATATCCAAGGGAGCATCTTTTCAGCCCGTCTCTACGATAAATGGCTTGATGTTATTGATCAAGGGAATGAGGAGGAGAAAATAACTGCGACCCAGAGGTAATGATGCAATAATTACTCAACTCTGAGAAAATACAACCAACATACTCTTAGGAAAATATCAGCTTATAGTTTACAGCTGTGTCCTCTGAAATAATGAGCAGTATCAAGTGCTTTCACTTGATACCCCTGGAAGCCAGTTTGAAGAGAGATGCATGCCTTATTGGCGACACTGTTTTTCTCCTAATCTTATTAACATGGAATGCTTGACCATTTTACACCTTCTGAATACATGAAACTGTTGGAGATGAAATCCACTGGCGTAGAAAGAGATGATAAAGAACCAATCCGCCAGGGGTATGATCTTAAATACAAACACATAACTAACCAGAGTAGGGCTTATCTGGTTCAGGAATTAAAATCAGTGAAACATTTTTGTGTGCATCCATGCCTGGCACTGTGAGAATGGACTGTGTACCTGGTAGGAAAAGAAGTACTGTGTTCTCTGTATTTCCACTTACTAAGCAAAATGACTCGCTTTATTCATAAGTGCTTTTTCTGTCATTAGGCTTGTAGACCAGCTACCGAAAGCCAATGTAGTTTTTTTGCGACACCTTTTTGGAGTGTTACACAACATTGAGCAACATTCCTCATCCAGTCAGATGACAGCTCATGATTTATCCTTGTATCTCACCCCAAGCATCCTTTGTCTGCTTAATTCTGGCAGCTCAGCATTTGAAAATGTCAGCAAAAAGGTAACAAGATCTCTCATTTTATGCCTTGTGGGGCAGAGTCCCCATTTTGAACCTGAAGTCTTGGTATTAACGCTGGTGAATCCGTGTTTTAAAGTGCACATTTTAATTACACCGCCTTGGAGTGGCAGAGTCCTACTCTGGTTGGGCATGGGAAGGTGTCTTTTAACTGAGAACAGCTGAGTCACTTCTCCCTTGCCATCCAAGGGATTAAACAACAGAGAGGTAAGAGTAGGACGATATGATAGAAAAGAACCTGGCTTTGGAACCGGAGAGCCAAGGTTCAACTCTCAGCCTCATCACTGAGGGTGTAAGAGCCTCCAAACTGGGAGCTCATCATTACACAACGATGACAGACCCAATACATCTGGTCCCTGTCGGCACATCTTAGGCGGCCTGGGCCATACAAGCACCCGAGGCTCCACACACGCTGGCCGCACTCTGCCAGTTGTGGCTCATTCAGGAAAATACTTGGCTTCTATTGTGTCTCCGCTAGAGGATGAGCAAGCTAGTAAAATATTTCAGAACATCCTAACAGAGCCATACCATGCCTAATAAGATCATAGCTCTTCTCCAAGCTCCCCTAGACAGCAAGTGGGAGGCAAGGCAAGGTAGATAGACAGACAGACAGACAGACATGTTTTCTCTCCAGATGCTTTCTTCCTTCACAACCTCCCTCCCGCCCCCCACCTCACACAGAAACCTCTGCTACCTAACTTTCAGATATTTCTTCACTGAAGTGAATTTCACCATTTCTGTTGTATTTGATACTTAATAAGTTTTAGTAAGATGCTATATATAAATACTATATCATTAAAACTAGAAAAATTTTAATAAAACTAAAACTTAATACGACAATATACATTTTTGTCCCAAACATCCTATGTGGGCTACTTACAAATCATCCTAGTTTTAAGCATGTAACCATCATTACAAAATTTTAGCTATTAAACCAGCCCACATATTATAACTTTAGCCCACCAATTAAAACAATTTTAATACTTGTGCCCAAAGTACTCTTGAAAGTATCAGTTATTTCTAAGAAAAAACTGATACATATATATTATATATATATATGTCCATATATACATATATTTAATCAAGTCTGAATTATTTTCATACCTCTTTTGGATTTTGTGTTAGAGCCCAGGTTCATCTATGAAGTGTGATTTCCTATTACACCATACATACAGTAATACACCATTTTTTTTGCCCCATTGTGTTACAGGTTTCTGTGATACAATTCCTCATTGAAAACTGTCTCAAGATATTTGGAGAAGATATCACTTCTCTCTTTGGAGAGAACTCAGTGAGTTGTGATAACAGTGATATCACTGATAACAGTGAGATTTCAGGTAGGTGAATAATGTAACTGGCTTTGATGCAAAAGACAGCAAGGCTGCCAGGGCTCCATGGGAGATCCTAGAGCCCAAATCACATTGTAAGGGCAATAATTTCCATCAGCTCTAAGACATGGGAAGTTTCCCACTTGTGAGATCAAAGAAAGGATAACACTGTTCTGATTTCAAGAAGCAACTAGTACAGCTTTAGGAGACATCACGGTTCAGTTGAGTTCAGTTGCTCAGTCGTGTCCGACTCTTTGTGACCCCAAGGACTACAGTGCCCCCAAGTCCTTGGGGTCGAGGACTGCAGCGTGCCAGGCCTCCCCTGTGCATCACCAACTCCCGGAGCTTACTCAAACTCATGTCCATCGAATCGGTGATGCCATCCAACCATCTCATCCTCTCTCGTCCCCTTCTCCTCCTGCCTTCAATCTTTCCCAGCATCAGAGTCTTTTCCAAAGAGTCAGTTCTTCACATCAGGTGGCCAAAACAGTGGAGTTTCAGCTTCAGCTACAGTGAGATTGTTGTGTTTCGGGTGGCCTTTCTGTATTCTGGCAGCTTGTGGTTCCTCTTTATTGTGGAGGTTCCTCACTGTGGCTGGGGTTTTGCAGGCGGCTTCTCAAGGTTTCCTGGTTAGGGAAGCTTGCGTCCATGTTCTGGTGGGTGGGGCTGGATTTCTCTCTGGAGTGGAATGAAGTGTCCAGTAGTGAGTTTTGAGATGACTGTGGGTTTGGTGTGACTTAGGGCAGCCTGTATATTGATGCTCGGGGCTATGTTCTTGCATTGCTAGAGAATTTGTGTGGTATGTCTTGCTCTGGAACTTGTTAGCTCTTGGGTGGTGCTTGGTTTCAGTGTAGGTACGGAGGCTTTTGGATGAGCTCTTATCCATTAATGTTCCCTGGAGTCAGGAGTTCTCTGGTGTTCTCAGGATTTGGACTTAAGCCTCCTGCCTCTGGTTTTCAGTCTTATTCTTACAGTAGCCTCGAGACTTCTCTATCTGTACAGCACCAATGATAAAACATCTAGGTTAATGATCAAAAGCTTCTCCACAGTGAGGGACACCCGGAGAGGTTCACAGAGAGACGGAGAGAGGGAGAAGGGTAGATGATAGAGTTGACCAGGTGAAGAAGAGGGGGAATCAAAAGGGGAGAGAGCAAGCTAGCCAGTAGTCAATTCCCTGTGTGCTCTCCTCGGTCTGGACCCCTCAGGGAGGTTCATGCAGTAGTTAAACAGAGAAGAGAAGAAGGAGGAAGGAGGCGGAGGTGACCGGGAGGAGAAAAGAGGGATTCAAAAGGAGAGAGACCAGATCCAGCCAGTAATCAGTTCCCTAAGTGTTCTCCACAGCCCGGAACACACAAAGAGATTCACAGAGTTGGGTAGGGAAGAGAAGGCTGAAGTGGAGATAGAAGTTACCTGGTGGAGAAAAAGGAGAGTCAAAAGAGGGAGAGAGCCATTAAGCCAGTAATCACACTTCCCAACTAAAAATGGGTAGAGAAGATTGGGTTCCTAAAGGTACAAAATTGGTAACAAATACCAAAAAGCACAGATTAAAAGTCTAGAGTTAACGTGACACTCCCCAAAATACAATATTTTTTAAAAAGTCACAATATATGATAAAATATATATATGAAGTTTACTTTAAAAATAGGGACTTTTTTTTGCAAGGTAATAGTAGATTATAAAAATGAAAATTAAAGGAGTACTAGAGGACTTAAAAATTTAAAGAAAATTTTTAAATGATAATAGTAAAAATATATCTAGGAATTTTTCTGGAGCTGTTGTGGGCAGTGTGGGGTTAGTTCGGTTTCAGATAGCTCCTAGATCCAGCTTATACATCTAAAGATCTATAGGCCCCTTCCAATGTAGTCAGTGCTAACTACAAGGTTTGAATCCGTTGCACCTGTCATTTGCAGAGTGGTTCCCGGTGTTTATTTTAGCTTCTTCTGTTTGCTGGTCTCTTCAGTGTCTAATTTCCGCCCTGACATAGGGGATCGAAGGTGGTCACTCATTTAGGCTAACTGATTCAGTCGTGCTGTGGGCAGGTTGGAACACTGCAAACCATATCACTGGCGTATGCTCACCAGGTCCCGGCCGCACTGGGTTTGCCCCCGCTCACGGTGTGTGTGCTTTCTCAGTCTACACTGCTCAGGCTCCAGGTTGCTCTGCCTGGAACTGTCTGAGGTGGGCCCTGGGTTGCGTGCACCTCCCAGGTCTAAGCCACTCTGGTTCAGGTTGCTTCTCAGGTAGTCCACCAAGGCTCAGACTCGGTTGGACCTGCCTCTTGTGCACTTCCCCGGTCCAAGGAGCTCAGGCGACCAGGTGCTTGGCGAGCACAGTCACCCCCAGGTGTGGTGCGTCTTATCACGTCCTCCATCCCAGCCGCTAGGTTTCCTGGGTGGCAGCAGGTGTGCCCGTCTCAGGTATGCCATGTGTCTCTTCTGGGGAGCTGACCCCTGTTGCGACGCTCTCGGCGGATGTCAACCACCCAGAATCCCAAGAAGTCTTGGTAGGCAAATGGGAGCCTGCTTGCAGTTTTGTAGAGGATGCTCCTCTGGGGCTGAGATTGCCCCTTTCTGGCTCTGGCTGTCCCCGCCTGCCTCCCTGTCTCCAGGCAGTGCACAGCCAGCTAGCTCTCCTGTGCTCAGTCCTATGTTCTTTGAGGGGGCCAGGAAGTGCCTTAGGTTAGGGCTTTTCCCAGGATAATAGGGCTTTTCCCAGGATAGTTCTCTCTCTCTTTTTACTTTCTGTCTGGCTATCCCACAGTTTGGGTCAGATTGCCCTCAGGGCATTCAGGCCAGGTGCCTACAATGCAGCCCACACCTCCCTGTTCAGCCCCCTGCTTGCTGGTGGCAAATGTGAGTGTCTGGACTACTTCTCTGCTGGAAGTTGCTGTTAGGCACCTAAGTGGTGGGTTTTATTTATTTATTTAGCATTCCTCCCTGTTACGTTGCCCTCTGAGATTCCAAAACTCCCCACTGATCTGCCAGTGAGAGTGTTTCCTGGTGTTTGGAAACTTCTCCTCTTTTAAGACTCCCTTCCTGGGACAGATCTCTGTCCCTACGTCTTTTGTCTCTCTTTTTACCTTTTATATTTTTTCTTACCTCCTTTCGAAGATAATGGGCTGCCTTTCTGGGTGCCTGATGTCCTCTGCCAGCATTCAGAAGTTGTTTTGTGGAATTTGCTCAGGCTCAAAAGTTCATTCCATTAAGTTGTGGGGAGAAAGTGATCTTTCCATCCTATTCCCTCCGCCATCTTAGGACCGCCCCTGAGACTTGAACTCTGGATTCTACCTCCACAGCAAGCTCACTTTCCATCCTCTTCAGACCCAGGTTGCAAATGGAACTGGACTGAATGTTTATATGTCTGTTTGTTTGCTTTAAAATCTTTCCTCTGCAATGATCCCTGCTACCACACCAATATTGTCCCATGGACATTTCTTGATCTGAATAAAACGTCCTACTAATTTTGGAAGTATTCGGGCCAGAACAGAATTACTACTGAAAGTATTTTTCTCCTTATAGTTGTTATTCTACACCCACAACATTTCAAATTTCACTTCTTAATGTTCAAACCCTAATTTGAGCATGAGGAAACACCAACCTAAATCTTGTGAGGACTGTTTAAGAAAGATGAGGATATAAAGTTAACCTGTTTAACAGTCCCTGGCAACCAACTCCAGTTTTATTATCTGGGACATCCACGGACAGGAGCCTGACAGGCTATATTTATGGGGTCGCAAGAGTTGGACACAACTGAACAACTAAGCACCATACTTTCCATGGTTATACTGTATATTTTTTTGGTCACAGAGCCAACAAGAAATCTAACACCAACCAATGTACATAACAAATGGTCCATCTAGACCTGAAAATAAAAGTACAGGGCTTAATGTCTCTTTTGCTTTGCATCTATGCTTATAGACGAGCTGGACATACACCTTTGTAGCAACTGATAGCGCTTTCTTCCTAAGAGTATTCTTATTAAAGCTGAACAATGCATGAATACATTTGGAATATATGAATACCTGTGGGTAGCTTAGAAATAAAAGAATCAGGTTAAGAGTAGGGAAACCAGGGTGCATAAAGCAACTCAACCCATATAAACATGCATTTTTTTAAACATTTGCACATATTAATTAGGAGATTCTCTTCCTGAATTTAAGAATGCATTTGCTGTCTTCATTATCTCCTTTTAAAATGATGGCAGTATGAATCGCAGGGCAGGAGGAGCCTAAGGCAAAATGATGGCATTCCTCTAGGAACGTACACCTTCTGGAGGCTGCAAAATCAAATGGAGAATGGGGGTGGAGTCTGCTTGGGGGGAGGTGACTGATGTCTAGGCTGCCTTAGGCCCTTTGAAGGAGGGAAATGACCTTTATTAAGGCTGCTATGTGCCATGTCTTGTGATGAGTAGTACATGATGTTTTGTAGTCCAGTGAGGTGTAAGTAGCATCATTTCTGTTAAGCCTGAGCAAACTGAAGCTCAAAGAATTTTAGGCAACTTATCCAATTAAGAGGCAGAATAGGAGCCTTCTAGTTCTCTCACCCAGCACCACAAGTGCTTCAGTCCCTTGAAAGGACATGGTGATGTACTCACTATGTCTCAGAACAGACAAGAGGATGGGCATTTTAAAATATTTGGTTACATTCTCCTGTTGATTTTTCTACAACTTGGCTCCTCTGTTGACTTCTTTAGCTGGTTATTTAAGCAGGTTATTTAAGGAAATATTAAGCAGGTTTATTGAGCAAATACCAGGGAAACATGCTTAGCTGGGCATGAGAAACTCTGAACTCCATTTCTCATTGCTGATCACTCTTTCTTTGAAAAGCCCTTCATCTGCATTCCTTTGACAGGGGCTGTGGTAGTTAGAATTCATCTTTGGGTTAGCTGAGTAAGGTGTTACACAAAAATGGCCAACTGTAATCCTACCAAGTAGTCTGCATTTAATGACTACTTCCCAAGACCCTGAGGACAGGAAGTCATCCCTGGAGCTGACTGAGGTGTGTGGCCTCCCAGAGGAGAGGTCCAGAGGCTGACTGAAAAGCAGGATGAGGCAGGATTTCTCATGAAAGGCGATTCTTTTGATGGGAGAAAATTGGGCATGACTGGTGTTCAGAAAGCCAAACAGGTCATTGAACCGAGGAAGGAAACTTACTACAAAAATAAATGATAACCAAATGCGGATTGATTTGAATATTAAATACTTTGCTTTTAAAATGAGATCTGATACCAGAACTGTCTGATAATACTTACCATTAGGAAACCTGTATAACTACAGCTTAAGTGCCTCATGACACAGGGCAAAGGGAATAGATAGCACTGTCTGGGGAGTACTGTCACAGGGAGAATCACCCCTGAGTCTGATCACGCCTCTAGGTTTGCAGAATATGGGGAAGAAGAACATGTTAACACCACAAGGATGCAATTAGCCTGTTTCAGAGTGTGGGGAATTCTATATAACAAATGGTTCAGTTTCTCTCTTTCAGCCTCTGCCATGAACATGCTGCTGAATGTAACTGGTGGAAATAGGCTAAATAAGCTCAACTACTACTACTGAAAATCTCTCTTCTACATTTGATTCAGACAAGAAGACAGTTAGTAAGAGTTCTGTCAAAAACTCGGCCTTTTGGTGTAGCTCCAGGACTCGCGAGGACAACCAACACCCACCTCTACCACCCAGAAAGCAAAAACAGCTCTTTGGAGTTGCTCTTGAGGAAGTATGTGATAATGACACCCTGCCCACCCCAATTCTGGTAGGTCTTCTTTTGGTTTTGGTAACCTTCCTGAGGAGGGGAGTTCGCAGAGATCAAGTGTTCTCTTCCCAATCTACTCCACATGAGGAAGTCTGGCTTTGTCCGATAAGTTTCACAATGTTATTTCAAAGAAAAAGATCTGATTTAGGTACTGCAGAGTCAGAAGGCAAATACAAGATGAAAAGTTACTCTCATCCATTCCACTGATTTCAACAAAGACCCATCTATACCAGCTCAGACCAGTTAACGTGGGCTCTTTCAAGTAAGGCTGTTAGAGAAGGCGAGGCTGAGAAAAACGATGACACCTGGCACCTAACAAATCAACTTTAATGAGGCAAGACGGGGCAGCAGTCAGATTAGGGAGCTGCTGCCCTTACCCAAGAAGAGGAAGTCTATATAGGCATGGATGTGGAAAGCTACTGTCTTAAGGGCGCCCATTCTTCTGCAAGGTTATTCAGAGTAGTTATCTCTTAAGCAGCTGGGGCAAGGAATTTTGGAGATCGGCCAGAGACTGGGACCGGGTGGGAGCTGATCGTAATCAACCCAATGTCCATTTTTTTCTTTGGGTGAGAGCTCTTGGTTTTGCATAGAATGGTGGGGAGGACCTGGAGCGGAGTTTAACTCCAGGCTATGTTGAGCCCTGTAACTTTCCTCAGACTCTGTGTGTAAGAAGCTCTGAGAGTCCACCTCATCCTCACATTGTCTCCTGGTCTCCTCCCTTGAAGTCCACACTAGTCTCAAGTCTCCTTCAGCTGAGTCTGCTCGCCCTATGACTCAAAATGTCTCACACGGATTTGATATGTAACTCAAGTGTTTAAGCATAAAGTAGGCATCCTCTGGCAAAGATGAATCCTTTGATCCTGCCAGAATGTGTCAAAAGAGAGTCACAGAGTTTGGACTGTGCTATATCCAGCTAGTGTATTGAAGTGTAAGCATTAACTCTTGTTCACTGTCCACTCTCTCTCCAAGCACTACACTAGATGCAGGGAATTGTATGCTATATATGGAGAAATTTATCATACCAGTTATGTGCTAGCTACTACCCCAGACCTTGCGCTTTCACAGAAAATTTAGGCAGTAGCCATTACTATCACCACCCTCACTTCATAAAAGAAAAACAAAAGAGCCTCACCCAAGAATGTGCTATGCCCAAAGTCACACAGTGGATGAGGAGCATAACAGATTCCACAATCCTTGAAACACCTGGCTCCAATATCTGTTATCTCTCTAACTTTGCAGACAGCAGAGGACATGAAAATACAGGAAAAGGAACTAGAAAGGCTGATGAGAAAGGAATGAGATCAGAGGAGGAGGAGCCTGATTAAGCCTGAGGTTGAGGGGAGGGAATACAGGAAACAGGAATGAATGGGGTGGACAGTCCCTGGAAGGGGAATAAACAAATGGAGCATGAATATGGCAAAAAGATTTCCACACTCAGGGAAGAGCATCTATAATAGGGAATAATGAGAAAGCAGCGGTGAAGGAGGAGAGGGTGACTCCTCAAAGGCCTCAAAGCAGAGACAGTTAATACAGTAAATTCACTGAAACAGAAAATCTGACTACACAAGTGTTTAAAATGTTTCAGTGTATGACTCAAATCGATTGTTGGGTAGGAAATATATTTACAGACACTGAAGTAAAAATTTCAAATTGACTTCGGTGCTGTTCTAGAACTATACCCTCATTTACCACAGCTCTGTCAAAACAGGAGCAAGCTTGTGCTCTGGGCTTCTAGATAGGAAATGTCCCACAGTTTTCTTCTCTTTCCTTCCCTATAGGAGATGCTTTCCTTTATCAATCAAAAAGGGCCGTTCACAGAAGGCATCTTCAGAAAACCAGCCAGTATAAAATCCGCAATAGCCCTAAAGGAGAAACTAAACGCTGGACACAAAGTTAACTTGGATGATGAATCCGTTCTCGTAGTATCGTCAGTCTTAAAGGTAAGGAAAGCTTGAGCATCGTCCACACACAGAGTCAGTCTAAAGCTGTATGACTGGTCTTTCACTATGAATGCCCAAGAAGCATAATAGGCATAAGAGAGGAAGGATCTGAAACGTGGAAAACACTTCACAAAGTCAAAAGTGAAGGAAGGTACCTCAAATGTTATGAGCCCCATACATTAGATATTTTCCTTTTTCATTGCACATCTCGGTCCTGAACACTCCATGAAGAAGAAGAATAAATTTCAAAATACCCACTTACACATTGAGCGTTTACCAAAACAAGCTTCCTGCTTTGGATGACTGCCTCATCACCTTCCTAATGAAGGCAACATTTCCAAAATAAAATTCATATTAAGCTTTTGGAAACAGTTAACAGAAGTAGCTTCCCAGGTGGCTCAGACAGTAAAGAATCTGCCTGCAATGCAAGAAACCTGGGTTCGATCCCTGGGTTGGAAGGATCCCCTGGAACAGGGACTGACATACGACTCCAGTCGTATGGACGGAGGAGTCTGGCAGGTTATAGTTTATGAGGGGGCCCAGAACTGGACACGGCTGTGGCAACTTAGCATGGATGCAAGACAGATGTTTACTCACTATGGTAAACTCGTGTGTGTGTGTGTGCTTGTGTGTGTGTGTGTGTTAGTCGCCTAGTCGCATCGGATTCTCTGTAATCCCATTGACTGTAGCCCAGCAGACTCCTCTGTCCATGCAACCCTCCAGGCAAGAATCCTAGAGTGGGTTGCCATGCTCGACTCCAGGGGATCTTCCTGCCAGGGATCGAACCTGCCTCTCTTGCATCTCTTGCATTGGCAGGCAGGTTCTTTACCACTAGCCCCACCTGGGAAGTCCATTTGTCTTACAATGAATCAAAAAATGCTTAGTGAGGCGACCAAAATCTCTGATCACTACATCATCCTACCTTTTCCTGTCTCACAATGCCTTTTATTTTACAATTAGTGTAGGGATGTCTCCACAATTTGTTCCCCCTTTTTCCTCTTTTTTTCTCCCTTCCCATCTTTAACAACCTTTGTTAATATCTGTAAGTTTAACCCACCACCCAAGGGTATATTTATATGGTAACCAGTTTTACTATATGCCCCATGTAAAAATCTTATTTTTAGAGTGAGTCCAACAGTCAAAATTAGTTTGGAATTTGGAAAAGTTCCATACATTTATACAAAAATAGACTGAGTTTGAAATGATACAGCTAAATCACAAGCATGTAGCTAAATTTCTACCAGGGCGATAACAGAACAGAAACAAAAAAATTAATCAATCCATGTTGGAACTTGTTAGCAGGTATGAAGAACTATATTGATGTAGTAATAACTATAGATAGGTTATTAAAATTATCTTAGAAACTAAATAACATGTGGTGTTTCCTTGTCCCCTGTTAATGTTCGATTGTATGATAATAGCAACAGTGCAGATATGACTTAGAGGTGAGCCCTAGAACACTTGCACCATCATAATACACACTAGGGATGCCTATAGCAAGTAGAGTGCTACCCTCTATAAGGTGCACACTTGGAACTGATTTGATTTGTGAGCAGGTGTTACTAGGCTCTTGCCTGTTTCCATGCTATAAGCGTACAGGTCTTAGACAATCTCAAAGCTTTCTCGTCTTAAAGTTGATTGATCTTGGTGGGGAATCAAACTTCGCACCTTTGGCCTTGAGAATACCATATGTCCAAGCAACCACAGAGGTGGTCTAAATCAGAAGTGAATACATAATGAGAACCACATTGAGTTTTCCATTAAACTGTCTATAAACAGAGGGCCAATAGCAAATAGCCACGGCATATTCTGTATGAGTCATGTCCTGGCTTAACCACAAAGGGCCTGCTGCACACTCCCAGACTCCCAGAAGCCAAAGCCAGATGAGATGGTTGAATGGCATCACCAACTCGATGGACATGAATCTGAACAAGACCCAGGTGTTGGTGATGGACAGGAAAGCCTGGTGTGCAGTGCATGGGGTCGCAAAGAGTAGGACAGGACTGAACGGCTGAACTGAAATGGAGTGCTTCCTCCCTCCCAATATACTGTGGACACTCCATAAGAAGCATAGAGAAAACCTAATGACCATGATTGGGTACTGAATACCAATCACAAGAAAAAGTATGAGAGGACTGAGACTCTGTACGTTATCTTCATACTCTATCCTCAATACTCAAAGGAATGCCGGACACAAACAGCAGCTCAGTAAGTACTGAAACAAGTGAACGCTGACAGGATTATAAGCATGACAGTTGCCGTAGAAACACTGCCTGAAGCAGATACTCTTCAGAGAAGTCAGGCTGTATATTAAGACCAGTGGAAGCAAGTTGTGCCTTTGAAACTGGCAAGGCAATGCAATCATTTCCCCTCAGGCTTGCACAACAGTTTACAACTTCATCCATTTTCATAGGCCCCATTCTATCATATTAAGACTTGGTCACCAGGATAAACTTTCCAGGCCTCCACTTAGGAAGCTTACATTTGCAGATTCTATCCCACAGGTGTGAAGTTGCCATGTATGTAAATTTTCAGCTTCCTCTTTGGGGAGGATATATTCCATTCAAAGAGTTGCAAGGGTAACGTGTAGTTTACCCATTGGGGCTTTTGGTTTATTTCTAACACCTGCTGCTTAAAACTCTGTACAACTGAACTTTTATATATATATATAGATTTTTTTTTAAGAAAAAGATCGAAGCGATTTCGATACTAGCTTTTCCCCAAAGACCACACATACCTCCGATTTTCTCTTAATATGTGTATAAGAGCATGTAGGGGTGTAGTCTTATTTCAGAACTTCTCTTTCTTGAATTCAGAGCAAGCACTGTGTCTGAAGTAAACAAACAAAATGGGTATGTGCATTTCTTTTCAGGAAACGAATAGGATTTCGGGTGAGTTATCACCAGACCTTGCCAGTTTGTACTATTGTGTTAACATGTACACAAAGAGTAAGCTCCAGGTGATAGAAGGAGCTTTAGCCTCATTCTCACCACAGCCTAGACTCTACTTTTAGGCTTCCAATTTTAGCTGGGGAAAATCCAACCAGTACTTCTGAGTGTGCAAGGCTGTGGAGAGTCACAGCCAAGCTCTGTGTGAATCAGTATGTGTGGCTGTGAAGGAATTGCGGACTGAATTGAATTTTTCAACTAAATATTTTCTTTGCAATTTCTCCATTGAACTTATCATAAGATAATATTTATTTTTCTGATCTACATAAGGATTTTCTTCGAAATATCCAAGGAAGCATCTTTTCAGCCCGTCTCTACGATAAATGGCTTGATGTTATTGATGAAGGGAATGAGGAGGAGAAAATAACTGCGACCCAGAGGTAATGATGCAATAATTACTCAACTCTGAGAAAATGCAACCAACATACTCTTAGGAAAATATTAGCTTATAGTTTACAGCTGTGTCCTCTGAAATAATGAGCAGTATCAAGTGCTTTCACTTGAGGATACCCCTGGAAGCCAGTTTGAAAAGAGATGCATGCCTTATTGGTGACACTGTGTTTTTCTCCTAATCTTATTAACATGGAATGCTTGGCCATTTTACACCTTCTGAATACATGAAACTGTTGGAGATGAAATCCACTGGCGTAGAAAGAGATGATAAAGAACCAATCCGCCAGGGGTATGATCTTAAATACAAACACATAACTAACCAGAGTAGGGCTTATCTGGTTCAGGAATTAAAATCAGTGAAACATTCTTGTATGCATTCATGCCTGGCACTGTGAGAATGGACTGTGTACATGGTAGGAAAAGAAGTACTGTGTTCTCTGTATTTCCACTTACTAAGCAAAATGACTCGCTTTATTCATAAGTGCTTTTTCTGTCATTAGGCTTGTAGACCAGCTACCGAAAGCCAATGTAGTTTTTTTGCGACACCTTTTTGGAGTGTTACACAACATTGAGCAACATTCCTCATCCAGTCAGATGACAGCTCATGATTTATCCTTGTATCTCACCCCAAGCATCCTTTGTCTGCTTAATTCTGGCAGCTCAGCATTTGAAAACGTCAGCAAAAAGGTAACAAGATCTCTCATTTTATGCCTTGTGGGGCAGAGTCCCCATTTTGAACCTGAAGTCTATGGTATTAACGCTGGTGAATCCGTGTTTTAAAGTGCACATTTTAATTACACCGCCTTGGAGTGGCAGAGTCCTACTCTGGTTGGGCATGGGAAGGTGTCTTTTAACTGAGAACAGCTGAGTCACTTCTCCCTTGCCATCCAAGGGATTAAACAACAGAGAGGTTAGAGTAGGACGATATGATAGAAAAGAACCTGGCTTTGGAACCGGAGAGCCAAGGTTCAACTCTCAGCCTCATCACTGAGGGTGTAAGAGCCTCCAAACTGTGAGTTCACCATTACACAACGATGACAGACCCAATACATCTGGTCCCTGTTGGCACATCTTAGGCGGCCTGGGCCATACAAGCACCCGAGGCTCCACACACGCTGGCCGCACTCTGCCAGTTGTGGCTCATTCAGGAAAATACTTGGCTTCTATTGTGTCTCCGCTAGAGGATGAGCAAGCTAGTAAAATATTTCAGAACATCCTAACAGAGCCATACCATGCCTAATAAGATCACAGCTCTTCTCCAAGCTCCCCTAGACAGCAAGGGTCAGGCAAGTAAATGTAGACAGACAGACAGACATGTTTTCTCTCCAGATGCTTTCTTCCTTCACAACCCCCCTACCGCCCTCCACTCCACACAGAAACCTCTCCAACCTACCTTTCTGATATTTCCTCACTGAAGTGAATTTCGCAATTTGTGTTGTATTTGATACTTTATAAGTTTTAATAAGATGCTATATATAAATTGTATATCATTAAAACTAAAAAAAATTTATAAAACTAAATAAAACTCAATAAGACAATATACATTTTTTCCCAAACATCCTATGTGGGCTACTTACAAATCATCCTAGTTTTAAGCATGTAACCATCATTACAAAATTCTAGCTATTAAACCAGCCCACATATTATAACTTTAGCCCAATGACTAAAAGAATTTTAAAATTATTGCCCAATGTACTCTTGCAACTATCATTTATTTCTTAGAAATAACTGATGTATATACATAATATATATATATAATGTATGTATATATACATCCATATATACATATATTTAATCAAGTCTGAATTTTTCTCAGACCTCTTTTGCATTTTGTGTAAGAGCCCAGGTTCACGTATGAAATGTGATTTACTATTATGCCATATGTACAGTAATACACCATTTTTTTTGCCCCTTTGTGTTATAGGTTTTTCTGATACAATTCCTCATTGAAAACTGTCTCAAGATATTTGGAGAAGATATCACTTCTCTCTTTGGAGAGAACTCAGTGAGTTGTGATAACACTGATAACAGTGAGATTTCAGGTAGGTGAATAATGTAACTGGCTTTCATGCAAAAGACAGCAAGGCTGCCAGGGCTCCATGGGAGATCCTAGAGCCCAAATCACATTGTAAGGGTAGTAATTTCCATCTGCTCCAAGACATGGGAAGTTTCCCACTTGTGAGATCAAAGAAAGGATAACACTGTTCTGATTTCAAGAAGCAACTAGTACAGCTTTAGGAGACATCATGGTTCAGTTGAGTTCAGTTGCTCAGTCGTGTCTGACTCTTTGTGACCCCAAGGAATACAGTGACCCCGAGTCCTTGGGGTCGAGGACTGCAGCGTGCCAGGCCTCCCTGTGCATCACCAACTCCTGGAGCTTACTCAAACTCATGTCCATCGAATCGGTGATGCCATCCAACCATCTCATCCTCTCTCGTCCCCTTCTCCTCCTGCCTTCAATCTTTCCCAGCATCAGAGTCTTTTCCATAGAGTCAGTTCTTCACATCAGGTGGCCAAAACAGTGGAGTTTCAGCTTCAGCTACAGTGAGATTGTTGTGTTTGGGGTGGCCTTTCTGTATTCTGGCAGCTTGTGGTTCCTCTTTATTGTGGAGGTTCCTCACTGTGGCTGGGGTTTTGCAGGTGGCTTCTCAAGGTTTCCTGGTTAGGGAAGCTTGCATCCATGTTCTGGTGGGTGGGGCTGGATTTCTCTCTGGAGTGGAATGAAGTGTCCAGTAGTGAGTTTTGAGATGACTGTGGGTTTGGTGTGACTTAGGGCAGCCTGTATGTTGATGCTCGGGGCTATGTTCCTGCATTGCTAGAGAATTTGTGTGGTATGTCTTGCTCTGGAACTTGTTGGCTCGTGAGTGGTGCTTATTTTCAGTGTAGGTACGGAGGCTTTTGGATGAGCTCTTATCCATTAATGTTCCCTGGAGTTAGGAGTTCTCTGGTGTTCTCAGGGTTTGGACTTAAGCCTCCTGCCTCTGGTTTTGTCTTATTCTTACAGTAGCCTCGAGACTTCTCTATCTGTACAGCACCGATGATAAAACATCTAGGTTAATGACGAAAAGCTTCTCCACAGTGAGGGACACCCGGAGAGGTTCACAGAGTGAGACGGAGAAGAGAAGAGGGAGGAGGGAGATAGAGTTGACCAGGAGAAGAAGAGGGGGAATCAAAAGGGGAGAGAGCAAGCTAGCCAGTAGTCAATTCCCTGTGTGCTCTCCACAGTCTGGACCCCTCAGAGAGGTTCATGGAGTTACACAGAGAAGAGAAGAAGGAGGAAGGAGACAGAGGTGACCGGGAGGAGAAAAGAGGGATTCAAAAGGAGAGAGACAGATCCAGCCAGTAATCAGTTCCCTAAGTGTTCTCCACAGCCCAGAACACACAAAGAGATTCACAGAGTTGGGTAGGGAAGAGAAGGCTGAGGTGGAGATAGTGATCACCTGGTGGAGAAAAAGGAGAGTCAAAAGGGGGAGAGAGACATCAAGCCAGTAATCACTCTCCCAAATAAAAATAGGTAGAGAAGATTGGGTTCCTAAAGGTACAAATTGATCCCAAATACCAAAAAGCACAGATTAAAAGTCTAGAGTAAAGGTGACACTCCCCAAAATACAATCTTTAAAAAATGGAGAAGGAAATGGCAACCCACTCCAGTACTCTTGCCTGGAGAATCCCATGGAGGGAGGAGCCTGGTAGCCTTCAGTCCATGGGGTCGCAAAGAGTCGACACAACTGAGCGACTTCACTTTCACTTTCACTTTTCCAAGACAGGGCCTAAAATCCAAAGAAAATAAGATCCCTATCTTTAATGATCTTATGGTTCAGGTGGAGAACTCAAACAAACCTGTATTTCTCAAATTAGGATATGATTAATACCAGAGTCACACCAAGGCACAGAATAAGCATGACACATCTTTTGGGATGTCTGTTTTCTTTAGAAGTCTGGGGGACTTCTAATTCCAGGAGTAGAATGAAATAATTAAACTGGTCAACTCCTATGCAAAAAATAAAACTATGTCTATGTTGAAATTTAAAAGACCCTTTTATGAAAAATAACACAATTGTTATGTGTTTTTAAAGCAAAATATCAGCCCTCAAAGAAAGATGTAAGCCAGTAAACCAATAAGGACTATACCCTCAATACTAATAAACTGATTCTCTTCTGTTGTTTAGGGGTTCTTAGGTACAGAAGTTTGAGAAGTGTTAATGTATGTAAGTTAAATAAAATGTGTCCAAAAAAGAAACAAAAAAAGTCACAATAAATGTTAAATTATATATATGAATTTTGCTTTACAAATACGGTCTTTTTTTTTTTGCAAGGTAATAGTAGGGCATAAAAATGAAAATTAAAGGAGTAATAGAGGACTTAAAAATTTAAAGAAAATTTTTAAATGGTAATAGTAAAAATATATCTAGGAATTTTTCTGGAGCTGTTGTGGGCAGTGTGGGGTTAGTTCAGTTTCAGATAGTTCCTTGATCCACCTTATACTTCTCAAGATCTATAGGCCCCTTCCAATGTAGTCAGTGCTAACTACAAGGTTTGAATCTGTTGCACCTGTCATTTCCAGAGCGGTTCCCCATGTTTATTTAGCTTCTTCTGTTTGCTGGTCTCTTCAGTGTCTAATTTCCGCCCTGACATAGGGGATCGAAGGTGGTCACTCATTTAGGCTAACTGATTCAGTCGTGCTGTGGGCAGGTTGGAACACTGCAAACCAATATCACTGGCGTATGCTCACCAGGTCCCGGCCGCACTGGGTTTGCCCCCGCTCACGGTGTGTGTGCTTTCCCAGTCTACACTGCTCAGGCTCCAGGTTGCTCTGCCTGGAACTGTCTGAGGTGGGCCCTGGATTGCGTGCACTTCCCAGGTCTAAGCCACTCTGGTTCACGTTGGTTCTCAGGTAGTCCACAAAGGCTCAGACTCGGTTGGACCTGCCTCTTGTGCCCTTCCCCGGTCCGAGCAGCTCAGGCGACCAGGTGCTTGGCGAGCACAGTCACCCCCAGGTGTGGTGCGTCTTATCACCTCCTCCATCCCAGCCGCTCAGTTTACTGGGTGGCAGTAGGTGTGCCCGTCTCAGGTATGCCTTGTGTCTCTTCTGGGGAGCTGATCCCTGGCTGCAACCCTCCCTGAGAATGTCAACCACTCAGAATCCCAAGAAGTCTTGGTAGGCAAATGGGAGCCTGCTTGAGGTTTTGTAGAGGATGCTCCTCTGGGGCTGAGATTGCCCCTTTCTGGCTCTGGCTGCCCCCGCCTGCCTCCCTGTCTCCAGCCAGTGCACAGCCAGCTAGCTCTCCTGTGCTCAGTCCTTTGTTCTGTGAGTGGGCCAGGAAGTGCCTTAGGTTAGGGCTTTTCCCAGGATACTTCTGTCTCTCTCTTTTTACTTTCTGTCTGGCTATCCCACAGTTTGGGTCAGATTGCCCTCAGGGCATTCAGGCCAGGTGCTTACAATGCAGCCCACACCTCCCTGTTCAGCCCCCTGCTTGCTGGTGGCAAATGTGAGTGTCTGGACTACTTTTCTGCTGGAAGTTGCTGTTAGGCACGTAATTGGTGGGTTTTATTTATTTATTTAGTGTTCCTCCAGGTTATGTTGCCCTCTGAGGTTCCAAAACTCCCCACTGACCTGCCAGTGAGAGTGTTTCCTGGTGTTTGGAAACTTCTCCTCTTTTCAGATTCCCTTCCTGGGACAGATCTCCATCCCTACGTCTTTTGTCTCTCTTTTTATCTTTTATATTTTTTCTTACCGCCTTTCGAAGACAATGGGCTGCCTTTCTGGGTGCCCGATGTCCTCTGCCAGCATTCAGAAGTTGTTTTGTGGAATTTGCTCCGGCTCAAATGTTCTTACCATGAAGCTGTGGGGAGAAAGAGATCTTTCCTTGCTATTTCCTCCTCCGTCTTAGGACCGCCCCTGAGACGTGAACTCTCCATTCTACCTCCACAGCAAGCTCACTTTCCATTCTGCTTCAGACCCAGGTTGCTAATGGAATGGGACTGAATGTTTATATGTCTGTTTGTTTGTTTTAACATCTTTCCTCTCGCAATGATGCCTGCTACCACTCCAATATTGTCCCATGGACATTTCTTTATCTGAATAAAATGTCCTACTAATTTAGGAAGTATTTGAGCCATAATATAACTTCTACTGAAAGTATTTGTCTTTTATAGTTGTTATTCTACACCCACAACATTTCAAAATTTCACTTCTTGATGTTTAAACCCTAATTTGAGCATGAGGAAACACTAACCTAAATCTTGCCAGGACTGTTTAAGAAAGATGAGGTTATAAAGTTAACCTGTTTAACAGTCCCTGGCAACCCATTCCAGTATTATTATCCGGGACATCCACGGACAGGAGCCTGACAGGCTATAGTCCATGGGGTTGCAGGAGTTGGACATGACTGAACAACTGAGCACCATACTTTTCATGGCTGTACTGTATATTTTTATTGGTCACAGAGCCAACAAGAACTCTAACACCAACCAAAGTACATAACGAAAGGTCCATCTAGACCTGAAAATTGAAGTACAGGGCTTAATGTCTATTTTGCTTTCCATCTATGCTTACAGACGAGCTGGACGTATAGCTTTGTAGCTACTGATAGAGCTTTCTTCCTAAGAGTATTCTTATTAAAGCTGAACAATGCATGAATACATTTGGAATATATGAATACCTCTGGAAGGTTAGAAATAAAACAATCAGGTTAAGAGTAGGGAAACCAGAGTGCGTATGGCAACTCACCCCATATAAACATGTATTTTTTTTTAACATTTGTACATGTTAATTAGGAGAATCTCTTGCTGAATTTAAGAATGCATTTGCTTTCTTCATTATCTCCTTTTAAAATGATGGCAGCATGAATCGCAGGGCAGGAGGAGCCTAAGGCAAAATGATGGCATTCCTCTAGGAATGTACACCTTCTGGACACTGCAAAAGCAAATGGAGAATGGGGGTGGAGTCTGCTTGGGGGGAGGTGACTGATGTCTAGGCTGCCTTAGGCCCTTTCAAGGAGGGAAATGACCTTTATTAAGGCTGCTATGTGCCATGTCTTGTGATGAGTAGTACCTGATGTTATGTAGTCCAGTGAGGTGTAAGTAGCATCATTTCTGTTAAGTCTGAGCAAAGTGAAGCTCAAAGACTTTTAGGCAACTTATCCAATTAAGAGGCAGAATAGGAGCCTTCTAGTTCTCTCACCCAGCCCCACAGTGCTTCAGTCCCTTGAAAGGACATGGTGATGTACTCACTATGTCTCAGAACAGACAAGAGGATGGGCATTTTAAAATATTTGGTTACATTCTCCTGTTGATTTTTCTACAACTTGGCTCCTCTGTTGACTTCTTCAGCTGGTTATTTAAGCAGGTTATTTAAGGAAATATTAAGCAGGTTTATTGAGCAAATACCAGGGAAACATTCTCAGCGGGCATGAGAAACTCTGAACTCCATTTCTCATTGCTGATCACTCTTTCTTTGAAAAGCCCTTCATCTGCATTCCTTTGACAGGGGCTGTTGGTAGTTAACATTCATCTTTGGGTTAGCTGAGTAAGGTGTTACACAAAAATGGCCAACTGTAATCCTACCAAGTAGTCTGCATTTAATGACTACTTCCCAAGACCCTGAGGGCAGGAAGTCATCCTTGGAGCTGACTGAGGTGTGTGGCTGACTGAGGTCCAGAGGCTGACTGAAAAGCAGGATCAGGCAGGATGTC
This sequence comes from Ovis aries, assembly GCF_016772045.2. Taxonomy (NCBI): domain Eukaryota; kingdom Metazoa; phylum Chordata; class Mammalia; order Artiodactyla; family Bovidae; genus Ovis; species Ovis aries. The sequence goes on from NC_056059.1 coordinate 5,832,996, forward strand.
TCATGAAAGGCGATTCTTTTGATGGGAGAAAACTGGGCATGACTGGTGTTCAGAAAGCCAAACAGGTCATTGAACCGAGGAAGGAAACTTACTACAAAAGTAAATGATAACCAAATGCTGCTTGATTTGAATATTAAATATTTTGGGTTTTAAAAGGAGATCTGATACTGGAATCCTCTGATAATACTTACCATTAGGAAACCTGTATAACTACAGCTTAAGTGCCTCATGACACAGGGCAAAGGGAATAGATAGCACTGTCTGGGGAGTACTGTCACAGGGAGAATCACCCCTGAGTCTGATCACGCCTCTAGGTTTGCAGACTATGGGGAAGAAGAACATGTTAACACCACAAGGATGCAATTAGCCTGTTTCAGAGTGTGGGGAATTCTATATAACAAATGGTTCAGTTTCTCTCTTTCAGCCTCTGCCATGAACATGCTGCTGAATGTAACTGGTGGAAATAGGCTAAATAAGCTAAACTACTACTACTGAAAATCTCTCTTCTACATTTGATTCAGACAAGAAGACAGTTAATAAGAATTCTGTCAAAAACTGGGCCTTCTGGTGTAGCTCCAGGACTCGCGAGGACAACCAACACCCACCTCTACCACCCAGAAAGCAAAAACAGCTTTTCGGAGCTCCTCTTGAAGATGTATGTGATAATGACACCCTGCCCACCCCAATTCTGGTAGGTCTTCTTTTGGTTTCGGTAACCTTCCTGAGGAGGGGAGTTCGCAGAGATCAAGTGTTCTCTTCCCAATCTACTCCACATGAAGAAGTCTGGCTTTGTCCGATAAGTTTCACAATGTTATTTCAAAGAAAAAGATCTGATTTAGGTACTGCAGCGTCAGAAGGCAAATACAAGATGAAAAGTTACTCTCATCCATTCCACTGATTTCAACAAAGACCTATCTATACCAGCTCAGACCAGTTAACATGGACTCTGAAGAAAGGCAATGAGAGAAGGCGAGGTTGAGAAAAAGAATGAGACCTGGCACTTTACAGATCAGCTTTAATGAGGCGAGATGGGGCAGCAGTCAGATTAGGGAGCTGCTGCCCTTACCCAAGAAGAGGAAGTCTATATAGGCACGGATGTGGAAAGCTACTGTCTTAAGGGCGCCCATTCTTCTGCAAGGTTATTCAGAGTAGTTATCTCTTAAACAGCTGGGGCAAGGAATTTTGGAGATCGGCCAGAGACTGGGACCGGGTGGGAGCCGGGCGTAATCAACCCTATGTGCATTTTTTTCTTTGGGTGAGAGAGCTCTTGGTTTTGCATAGAATGGTGGGGAGGACCTGGAGGGGAGTTTTAACTCCAGGCTATTTTGAGCCCTGTAACTTTCCTCAGACTCTGTGTGTAAGAAGCTCTGAGAGTCCAACTTGACTCTTGAGTCTCCTCCCTTGAAGTCCACACTAGTCTCAAGTCTCCTTCAGCTGAGTCTGCTCGCCCTATGACTCAAAATGTCTCACACGGATTTGATATGTAAATCAAGTGTTTAAGCATAAAGTAGGCATCCTCTGGCAAAGATGAATCCTTTGATCCTGCCAGAATGTGTCAAAAGAGAGTCACAGAATTTGGACTGTGTATTGAACTGTAGTAGTGTATTGAAGTGTAAGCATTAACTCTTGTTCACTGTCCACTCTCTCTCCAAGCACTACACTAGATGCAGGGAATTGTATGCTACATATGGAGAAATTTATCATACCAGTTATGTGCTAGCTACTACCCCAGACCTTGCGCTTTCACAGAAAATTTAGGCGGTAGCCGTGACTATCACCACCCTCACTTCATAAAAGAAAAACAAAAGAGCCTCACCCAAGAACCTGCTATGCCCAAAGTCACACAGTGGATGAGGAGCATAACAGATTCCACAATCCTTGAAACACCTGGCTCCAATATCTGTTATCTCTCTACCTTTGCAGACAGCAGAGGACCTGAAAATACAGGAAAAGGAACTAGAAAGGCTGATGAGAAAGGAATGAGATCAGAGGAGGAGAAGCCTGGTTAAGCCTGAGTTTGAGGGAAGGGAATACAGGAAACAGGAATGAATGGGGTGGACAGTCGCTGGAAGGGGAATAAACTAATGGCGCATCAATACGGCAAAAAGATTTCCACACTCAGGGAAGAGCATCTATAATAGGGAATAATGAGAAAGCAGCGGTGAAGGAGGAGAGGGTGACTCCTCAAAGGCCTCAAAGCAGAGACAATTAATACAGTAAATTCACTGAAACAGAAAATCTGACTACACAAGTGTTTAAAACGTTTCAGTGTATGACTCAAATCGATTCTTGGGTAGGAAATATATTTACAGACACTGAAGTAAAAATTTCAAATTGACCGATGCTGTTCTAGAACTGTACCCTCATTTACCACAGCTCTGTCAAAACAGGAGCAAGCTTGTGCTCTGGGCTTCTAGATAGGAAATGTCCCACAGTTTTCTTCTCTTTCCTTCCCTATAGGAGATGCTTTCCTTTGTCAATCAAAAAGGGCCATTCACAGAAGGCATCTTCAGAAAATCAGCCAGCATAAAATCATGCAGAGCCCTAAAGGAGAAACTAAACGCTGGACACAACGTGAACTTGGATGATGAATCCGTTCTCGTAGTATCATCTGTCTTAAAGGTAAGGAAAGTTTGAGCATCGTCCACACACAGAGTCAGTCTAAAGCTGTATGACTGGACCTTCACTATGAATGCCCAAGAAGCATAATAGGCATAAGAGAGGAAGGATCTGAAACGTGGAAAACACTTCACAAAGTCAAAAGTGAAGGAAGGTACCTCAAATGTTATGAGCCCCATACATTAGATATATTCCTTTTTCATTGCACATCTTGCCTCCTGAACACTCCATGAAGAAGAATAATAAATTTCAAAATACCCACTTACACATTGAGCGTTTACCAAAACAAGCTTCCTGCTTTGGATGACTGCCTCATCACCTTCCTAATGAAGGCAACATTTCCAAAATAAAATTCATATTAAGCTTTTGGAAACAGTTAACAGAAGTAGCTTCCCAGGTGGCTCAGACAGTAAAGAATCTGCTTGCAATGCAAGAAACCTGGGTTCGATCCCTGGGTTGGAAGGATTCCCTGGAACAGGGACTGACATACAACTCCAGTCGTAAGGACACAGGAGTCTAGCAGGTTATAGTTTATGAGGGGGCCCAGAACTGGACACGGCTATGGCAGGTTAGCATGGATGCAAGACAGATGTTTACTCACTATGGTAAACTCGTGTGTGTCTTTGTGTGTGTGCGTGTGTGTTATTCACCTAGTAGCATCCAACTCTCTGTGATCCCATTGACTGTAGCCCAGCAGACTCCTCTGTCCATGCAACCCTCCAGGCAAGAATCCTAGAGTGGGTTGCCATGCTCGACTCCAGGGGATCTTCCTGCCAGGGATCGAACCTGCCTCTCTTGCATCTCCTGCATTGGCAGGCAGGTTCTTACCACTAGCCCCACCTGGGAAGTCCATTTGTCTTACAATGAATCAAAAAATGCTTAGTGAGGCCCCCAACATCTCTGATCACTTCATCATCCTTCCTTCCCCTGTCTCTCAATGCCTTTTACTTTAAAATTAGTGTAGGGATGACTCCACCATTTGTTCCTCCTTTTTCCTCCTTTTTTCTCCCTTCCCATCTTTAACAACCTTTGTTAATATCTGTACGTTTAACCCATCACCCAAGGTTACAGTTACACGGTAACCAGTCTTACTACATGCCTCAACTTATAAAGCTTATTTTTAGAGTGAGTCCAACAGTCAAAATCAGTTGGGAATTTGGAAAAACTCGATCGATTTATACAAAAAATAGACTGAGTTTGAAATGATACACCTAAATTACAAGCGTGTAGTTAAATTTCTACCAGGGCAATAATAGAACAGAAAAAAAAATTCAATACATCTTGGAACTTTAGCAGCTATGAACAAAAATATATTGATGTAGTAATAACTATAGACAGGTTATTAAAATTATCTTAGAAACTAAATAACATGTGGTGTTTCCTTGTCCCCTGTTAATGTTCGATTGTATGATAATAGCAACAGTGCAGATATGACTTAGAGGTGAGCCCTAGTACACTTGCACCATCATAATACACACTAGGGATGCAAATAGCAAGTAGAGTGCTACCCTCTATAAGGTGCACACTTGGAACTGATTTGATTTGTGAGCAGGTGTTACTAGGCTCTTGCCTGTTTCCATGCTATAAGCATACAGGTCTTAGACAATCCGAGAGTGTTCTCTTCCTAAAGTTGATTGATCTTGGTGGGGAATCAAACTTTGCACCTTCGGCCTTGAGAATACCATATGTCCAAGCAACCACAGAGGTGGTCTAAATCAGAAGTGAATACATCGTCAGAACCACATTGAGTTTTCCATTAAACTGTCTATAAACAGAGGGCCAATAGCAAATAGCCATGGCATATTCTATATGAGTCATGTCCTGGCTTAAGCACAAAGGGCCTGCTGCACACCCCCAGACTCCCAGAAGCCAAAGCCAGATGAGATGGTTGAATGGCATCACCAACTCGATGGACATGAATCTGAACAAGACCCAGGTGTTGGTGATGGACAGGAAAGCCTGGTGTGCAGTGCATGGGGTCGCAAAGAGTAGGACAGGACTGAACGGCTGAACTGAAATGGAGTGCTTCCTCCCTCCCAATACACTGTGGACACTCCATAAGAAGCATAGAGAAAACCTAATGACCATGATTGGGTACTGTATACCAATCACAAGAAAAAGTATGAGAGGACTGAGACTCTGTACGTTATCTTCATACTCTATCCTCAGTACTCAAAAGAGTGCCAGACACAAACAGCAGCTCAATACGTACTGAAACAAGTGAACGCTGACAGGATTATAATCATGACAGTGGCCGCAGAAACACTGCCTGAAGCAGATACTCTTCAGAGAAGTCCGGCTGTATATTAAGACCAGTGGAAGCAAGTTGTGCCTTTGAAACTGGCAAGGCAATGCAATCATTTCCCCTCAGGCTTGCACAACAGTTTACAACTTCATCCATTTTCATAGGCCCCATTCTATCATATTAAGACTTGGTCACCACGATAAACTTTCCAGGCCTCCACTTAGGAAGCTTACATTTGCAGATTCTATCCCACAGGTGTGAAGTTGCCATGTATGTAAATTTTCAGCTTCCTCTTTGGGGAGGATATATTCCATTCAAAGAGTTGCAAGGGTAACGTGTAGTTTACCCATTGGGGCTTTTGGTTTATTTCTAACACCTGCTGCTTAAAACTCTGTACAACTGAACTTTTATATGTTTTTTTTTTTTTTTTAAAGAAAATGATCGAAGCGATTTCGATACTAGCTTTTTCCCAAAGAGCACACATACCTCCGGTTTCTCTTAATATGTGTATAAGAGCATGTAGGGGTGTAATCTTATTTCAGAACTTCTCTTTCTTGAATTCAGAGCAAGCACTGTGTCTGAAGTAAACAAACAAAATGGGTATGTGCATTTCTTTTCAGGAAACGAATAGGATTTCGGGTGAGTTATCACCAGACCTTGCCAGTTTGTACTAATGTGTTAACATGTACACAAAGAGTAAGCTCCAGGTGATAGAAGGAGCTTTAGCCTCATTCTCACCACAGCCTAGACTCTACTTTTAGGCTTCCAATTTTAGCTGGGGAAAATCCAACCAGTACTTCTGAGTGTGCAAGGCTGTGGAGAGTCACAGCCAAGCTCTGTGTGAATCAGTCTGCGTGGCTGTGAAGGAATTGCGGACTGAATTGAATTTTTCAACTAAATATTTTCTTTGCAATTTCTCCATTGAACTTATCATAAGAATAATATATATTTTTTGATCTACATAAGGATTTTCTTCAAAATATCCAAGGAAGCATCTTTTCAGCCCGTCTCTACGATAAATGGCTTGATGTTATTGATCAAGGGAATGAGGAGGAGAAAATAACTGCGACCCAGAGGTAATGATGCAATAATTACTCAACTCTGAGAAAATACAACCAACATACTCTTAGGAAAATATCAGCTTATAGTTTACAGCTGTGTCCTCTGAAATAATGAGCAGTATCAAGTGCTTTCACTTGAGGATACCCCTGGAAGCCAGTTTGAAAAGAGATGCATGCCTTATTGGCGACACTGTGTTTTTCTCCTAATCTTATTAACATGGAATGCTTGACCATTTTACACCTTCTGAATACATGAAACTGTTGGAGATGAAATCCACTGGCGTAGAAAGAGATGATAAAGAACCAATCCGCCAGGGGTATGATCTTAAATACAAACACATAACTAACCAGAGTAGGGCTTATCTGGTTCAGGAATTAAAATCAGTGAAACATTTTTGTGTGCATCCATGCCTGGCACTGTGAGAATGGACTGTGTACCTGGTAGAGAAAGGAGTACTGTGTTCTCTGTATTTCCACTTACTAAGCAAAATGACTCGCTTTATTCATAAGTGCTTTTTCTGTCATTAGGCTTGTAGACCAGCTACCGAAAGCCAATGTAGTGTTGTTGCGATACCTTTTTGGAGTGTTACACAACATTGAGCAACATTCTTCATCCAATCAGATGACACCTTATAATTTATCCGTGTGTCTCGCCCCAAGCATCCTTTGTCTGCTTAATTCTGGAAGCTCAGCATTTGAAAAAGGCAACAAAAAGGTAACAAGATCTCTCATTTTATGTCTTGTGGGGCATAGTCCCCATTTTGAACCTGATATCTGTGGTATTAACACTGGTGAACCCGTGTTTTAAAGTGCACATTTTAATTACACCGCCTTGGAGTGGCAGAGTCCTACTCTGGTTGGGCATGGGAAGGTGTCTTTTAACTGAGAACAGTTGAGTCACTTCTCCCTTGCCATCCAAGGGATTAAACAACAGAGAGGTAAGAGTAGGACGATATGATAGAAAAGAACCTGGCTTTGGAACTGGAGAGCCAAGGTTCAACTCTCAGCCTCATCACTGAGGGTGTAAGAGCCTCCAAACTGTGAGTTCATCATTACACAACGATGACAGACCCAATACATCTGGTCCCTGTCGGCACATCTTAGGCGGCCTTGGCCATACAACCACCCGAGGCTCCACACACGCTGGCCGCACTCTGCCATTTGGGGCTCATTCAGGAAAATACTTGGCTTCTATTGTGTCTCCGCTAGAGGATGAGGAAGCTAGTAAAATATTTCAGAACATCCTAACAGAGCCATACCATGTCTAATAAGATCACAGCTCTTCTCCAAGCTCCCCTAGACAGCAAGTGTGAGCCAAGGCAACGTAGACAGACAGACAGACATGTTTTCTCTCCAGATGCTTTCTTCCTTCACAACCCTCCTCCCGCCCCCCACCCCACACAGAAACCTCTGCTACCTAACTTTCAGATATTTCTTCACTGAAGTGAATTTCACAATTTGTGTTGTATTTGATACTTTATAAGTTTTAATAAGATGCTATACATAAATTCTATATCATTGAAACTAGAAATATTTTAATAGAACTAAATAAAACTCAATAAGAGAATATACATTTTTGTCCCAAACATCCTATGTGGGCTACTTACATACCATCCTAGTTTTAAGCATGTAAGCATCATTACAAAATTTTTGCTATTAAACCAGCCCACATATTATAACTTTAGCCCACTGACTAAAAGAATTTTAAAATTTGTGCCAAAAGTACTCTTGAAAGTATCACTTATTTCTTAGAAAAAAATGATATATATATTTTATATATATATATATACATACATACATATATATATATATTTAATCAAGTCTGAATTTTTCTCAGACCTCTTTTGCATTTTGTGTAAGAGCCCAGATTCACGTATGAAACGTGATTTACTATTACGCCATATGTACAGTAATACGCTATTTTTCCCCCAAACTGTGTTACAGGTTTCTTTGATACAATTCCTCATTGAAAACTGTCTCAAGATATTTGGAGAAGATATCACTTCTCTCTTTGGAGAGAACTCAGTGAGTTGTGATAACAGTGATATCACTGATAACAGTGAGATTTCAGGTAGGTGAATAATGTAACTGGCTTTCATGCAAAAGACAGCAAGGCTGCCAGGGCTCCATGGGAGATCCTAGAGCCCAAATCACATTGTAAGGGTAGTAATTTCCATCAGCTCCAAGACATGGGAAGTTTCCCACTTGTGAGATCAAAGAAAGGATAAGGCTGTTCTGATTTCAAGAAGCAACTAGTACAGCTTTAGGAGACATCACGGTTCAGTTGAGTTCAGTTTCTCAGCCGTGTCCGACTCTTTGTGACCCCAAGAAGTACAGTGACCCCAAGTCTTTGGCGTCAAGAACTGCAGCGTGCCAGGCCTCCCTGTGCATCACCAACTCCCAGAGCTTACTCAAACTCATGTCCATCAAATCGGTGATGCCATCCAACCTTCTCATCCTCTCTCGTCCCCTTCTCCTCCTGCCTTCAATCCTTCCCAGCATCAGGGTCTTTTCCGAAGAGTCAGTTCTTCACATCAGGTGGCCAAAACAGTGGAGTTTCAGCTTCAGCATCAGTCCTTCCAATGAATATTCAGGACTGATTTCCTTTAGGATGCACTGGTTGGTTCTCCTTGCAGTCCAAAGGACTCTCAAGAGTCTTCTCCAATACCGCAGTTCACAATGTACATCTCAGTATTTTATTGCATTTGGTAATATTTAAAATAAAACTTTAAATGCAACTCATGTATAAAAGATGTGCTCTGGCTGAACCTATGGTGAGGGGCTCAGAGCACTGCCTGGTTTATTCTCCTCTCCTTCCTTTTTCTGGTCAGTGGTCCCTGAGGCACTGCAGGTTTCTAGTGCCTTTGAAGTAGTTTGAAAAGAACCAGCATCATTGAGGAAAAAAAGGAATAATATCAGAATAACTTTCCAGACTATAAACTCTTGTACCACTATTCACCAGTTGCGTTAACTTTGGCCAATTATTCTAGCTCAGTTTCAGTTTCTTCATCTCTACGATGTGAATAATAAATATCTCAATCTTAGGATTGCTGTAAAGATTAAATATATAATTGATATAAAATAAATCCTTAAAGAAGCAATTCATAGGGCTAGTAGAAGTTTTCATGAGATTAGAGTTAGTACTACTTGAGCCTAGCTAATCACAGCTTACTGGTAGCAGTCCATTTTTACAAGGCAGCATTTAGATTCAGAACCTGAGGACATGAATCATTGGTCCCTTTATATTTTTAATATATCTTGGTTTTATGACACTTATCTCATTGCTTTGAGGAAATCTTTAGGACAATCCATTTAATTAGGCATTTAAATGTGTCTAATATCTGAGAACATGCTCAAACTAAGACAACTATTTGCTTTCATTTCATCAGGGACAACAGAACAATCTCTTGAATCCAAGCCAGTGAGGGTGACAATGATTTACGAGAAGGTACAACTGCAATATGATGCTATGACCTCATCAAGGATGGGTCCACCCACTGACCTGTCTACAGTATTCTAAATCCCTGAAGATTACAGTCCCCATAATCACACTTTACCCTTCCTTTTTCTTTATCCTATAATATCTCACTTCAAGAACACTTACTTATAAAACATTTGCACGATTTTGTTGAGTTTGAATTAAATGCTCAGATATATCCAGAAATAAATGAATCTCCTGGCACAAGAATGAACATGAGGCACTTATTCCAAGAAAACCACTTTGGATCATTCAGTGAAAAAGAAGACCTTTCAAGGTCCCAGCTTATACCATTTCAGTTTTTCTTGACCCTTGACCCATATTTGAGAAAATATTCCCCCCAGAGTATCTCTTCTTTCATTCCTACCATATTATATTATTTTTTGTACGGTATTATACATTTTTATATTGATGCAATAAAAATAGGTTAGAAAACCATTTCATTTGCTTATGATTCATTTTAACACTTTGGTAGAGGCTCAACTGGCAGTTTGGGTCTCAACTAAGATCGCTTATGAACCTGTAATCAGTTGGCAGCTCAACCTGGAGTAAGCTACATGTCTGCTGTTTGAAGTTGGCTCTGGGTTGATCCCCATGTCTTCAACAAGAACACTGGTCTACTTCATATGGTGGAAGAAGAGTTCCCAACAGCAAGAGAGGCTTTTCAAGAGTCAGCGTAGAAAAGGGCTCCACAGAAGACTACAGAGACAATGAGTTATTCATTATTTACTGAGGAAAGTAAGGGAGTCCGGAAAAACATCTCTGTCTGTTTCAGTGACTATGCTAAAGCCTTGGACTGTATGTATGCATGGTGCTCAGTTGTGTCAGGCATGTCTGACTCTTTGCAACCCTATGGACGGTAGCCCACCAGCCCGTCTGTTCATGGGGCTTTCCAGGCAAGAATACTGGAGTGGGTTGCCATTTCCTCCTCCAGGGGAATCTTCCTGATCCAGGGATCAAATCCATGTTTCTTGAGACTCCTGTGCTGGAGGTGGTATCTTTACCTGTTGAGCTATCAGGGAAGTCCTTTGACCATATGGATCACAACAAACTGAAAGATGATTAAAGAGATGGGAGTACCAGACCACCTTCTCCTGGGAAACCTGTATGCCAGTCAAGAAGCAACAGTTAGAATCGAACATGGAACAGAGGACTGGTTCATAATTTAGAAAGGCTGTATATCATCACTCTGCTTATTTAATTGATATGCAGAGTATATCATGTGAAGTGCTGTGCTAGATGAATCAAGTTGGAATCAAGATTTCTGGGAGAATTATCAACAACCTCAGATATACAGATGATACCACTCTAATGGCAGAAAGTGAAGACAAACTAAAGAGTCTCTTGAAAAGGGTGAAAGAGGAGAGTGAAAAAGCTGGTTTGAAACTAACCATTAGAAAAACTAAGGGACAGCTAGATCATTTCCTCAGAGGAAAGGAAATTACAGAAGTATAAGAGAAAAAGAGAGCATTTTGTGGCTTCTGAGTTTTGAAAACTTAGTTTCCTAGGAAACAAAAACAATGCATGGCAGAGGGTAAAGATCTAGGTAGAAACCTCATGGGAAAAGCCTCAAATCATTAGGTGTATGGAACACATGCCACATTTCATAAATAGAAAGCAAGGGGAAATAGGAAGCCCCCAGAGAACAATTAAATAACATGTCTAAGAAAGATGGGGCATTGTACATTCATACAGAATTACTGGTACCTCAACATGGAACAGATCAGTGAAGTTATTCCCATCAACATGAGAATTACCATATGGAAGGAACAAAGAGAACCACTGGATCTGAGTAACACATGTCTCAGTAAGAGTGGTACAGGCCAGTCACCTGGGACAAGAGAGCAAGTAGGACATTTCAGCAGATGTCCAGCATACACAGATGACACAGTGGATAAATGTCATGCCTCACTCCACAATCACCTAACTCCTTAGCATTAGAAGACTCCAGAACATGGGTACATTCATGGAGAAAATGGAAAGACCTTGAATTTCTGCCAATCTGGGAACAAAGGATTACACTAGAAATAAAATGTACCATTTAAAACTATACAACAGTACGTATCAATATATCACAGTTTGTAGACTGAGATTGATACCAACATATATAGAATGCTCGATCCATGCATTGTTTCCCTAGCAAGGGTTCCAGGGTCAAACAGGTTTGAGAAATGCTGTATTTTCCTACTGGAAATCAAAATGCCCAGTAACATATTAATGTCTTAGAGAAGACTCACAGTAAAGAAACCCAGTATTTTCCACATCTGACCTGAGAGGTTGTTTTGGAGGAACCCTATTAATGAACGATCCTAGGAACAGACATAAATAAACACTGCTCTATCGACTTAGGTCACCGAAGATCCTCTGCAATGCGACCTGCTCCAGTAATCCATTTTTTCTTCACTATGTCTCAGTGTAGATCCTTTTCTTTAGCTAGGTCAGACACTTCACTGTTTCCTGAACAAGATACACACATATCTCTAAGTATAATTATCAACTCCTCTTTGTCTCTAAATATACACAGACTAGATAGCTACTTGGGTTCTACTCACTCAGAAATTTCACGAAAGATATCCGTGACCATTCCAGCTCAAATTAATTGCTCTTTTATAATGCATAAACATTTGACCCCATTAGATACTGGCTCACATGCTGCTATGCACCATCAGGAACTACACTGTTATTTTTATACATAGCTCAACAATCCAAATTCCTGTGGTAAATGATTATTCGTTGTGTTAGTTTTATATTACTTTTAATGCCTGGGTAAATGATTATTCGTTGTGTTAGTTTTATATTACTTTTATTTATTTATTTATTTTCTTTTTTTTGGTTGGTCTTTTATTTATTTATTTATTTATTTATTTATTTTTTAAATTTTAAAATCTTTAATTCTTACATGCGTTCCCAAACATGAACCCCCCTCCCACCTTCTTCCCCATTATATTACTTTTAATGCCTGGGTAAATGTCTACTAAAAAAGGTATAAATGAATTTGTGAATTTTTCTAAGTATGGAAATTTTACATTAACTGGTAATGACTGCAAATTTTAAAACTGAAGAGGTAGAAAACAACGCAAATGGAATTTTAGTGAGTAGCAGTAAGACATAAGTTTTAGATAGTCACTCTTTTTATTCATCTAGCAAAAATGGGATACTGGTGTGATATATTTGGGGATAATTGCATGCTTGTATAAATTTTCTTTTAAGTAGAAACAATTCCATAACAAAAAGGGGTAAAAACATGGCTGGGCAGTGTATCTGTGAGTTTTTAGGCCAAGAAAGATAAACAAAAGTCTCTCAAATCTGAAAAGGAGAAATAACAGGAGATAAAGAAAAGCTGAAAATAGTCTGTCAACTGTAACTCACAGAGGAGATTCTTGCCATGTAGAAATGGCAAATAAAGGTTAGCTTTCCCATAGGAGACTCACCAAGAAAATCAAGTTATTAATTTTTAGAAAAGATTCTAGGAACTGATAAACTATAAAAGGACCCACTTGTCTAATGTAGAATGAATAAAAGGCAATTCGATTTTCTGATATTAGTCTTTACTATAGCTAGTAAGATCTGTGTAACCATCAGACAACTTTCACTTCGTGATGTAATTAAGGTTAAATATTTTCAAAAGCAAAGCAAAGATACTAAGGATGAAAATATTGATTTATTCCAGAAAGAAAGCTATTCAAAGGCTTTAAGAGGAAACTAATTCTTTATGGTGATTAATAATTATGATATATTGCTAGAATATGAATGTAATACAAATATTCAATTTTTATTCCACTGCATTAGCTATATCATAATTATTTTTATTTTTTAGTATTTTAGTTTTTTAATCATTCAGTTAATACATGTTATAATTTTGTGAATTATTCTTTAATCCATACATTGTTTATACTTTCCTTTTTTTCAGGTTCCTATACTGAAGAATTTTCATTACTATTTGTAATAGTTAATTTATAATTTTAATAGAGTAGTGACTAGTTAATATGTGAATGATTGTGATTCTTTGTGACTGCAAGTATATAGTAAATTGTAAACTTTTAAATGTTGTATGCATGCTTTAGAAGAGTGTATATTCTCTGTTGGGTTCTCTTTTGGGTACAAAGATGCATATATATTTAAAATTGTGCTATATATGTTACTCTGGAGAAGGACATGGCAACCCACTTCTGTACTCTTGCCTGAAAAATCCCATGGATGGAGGGGCCCTGGTGGGCTGCAGTCCATGAGATCGCGAAGAGTTAGACAGGACTGAGCAACTTCCCTTTCACTTTCACTTTCCTGCATTGGAGCAGGAAATGGCAACCCACTCCAGTGTTCTTGCCTGGAGAAGCCTAGGGACAGGGGAGCCTGGTGGGCTGCCGTCTATGGGGTCACACAGAGTCGGACACGACTGAAGCGACTTAGCAGCAGCATATGTTTTACTCAAATCCTCTTTGTACATTCTCCAAATTAGTAGTTTCTAAGAGAGATGTTAAACTCTCCCATTATGATAATAAGTTTGTCAATTTTATTTTGTAATTCTGAGTTTTTATAGTTGTTTTTGGAGGGGGGTTACAGCCTACATCTATATGAAGCATACACAAAGTTATAATTTTTATACTCTTTTCATAAATATTCTTTATTAACGTTAATGCATCTGCCTTATATTCTATTCTGAATAATATTTTTATTTCAGCTCTTCTTTTGGTCCATATATGCCTGGAATATCCCTTTTGCTTTTTCTCTTTTTAAATTTTCCGTGTTGGGGTGGGTACGCACCGATTTGGTGGTGTGTGTGTTTTTGCGTCAGTGTCTCCTATAAACACCATATAACTGATTTTTTAAATATCTAAGCTAGTAATTTTATTTTTAATTTAACCAGAGTCATGTAATCTATTTACATTTGTTGTCACTACAATGTATTTTGAGTTACACCATTTTATTCCATAGTTTGGTTTCATCAGCAGTTTATAATGGCTTCATTTGTCCTCCTTCTTCTAACTTTTCTTGGATTAGTACACTGTAGATGAGTATTTTTCCTATTTATACATATTAAAACTTCTCAGACATTATCTCACTGAATATGTTGCTGTAACATTCCTCTATTGAACATCATATCTCAAAATTTTTTCAATTTTTTTCTTTATACTGCATCTTGGGTACAATTCTTAGTTCTCTCTTCCAGTTTGTTAGGTCTTTAAGTTTGTCCCATTCCAGAGTTTATGTTTTAAATTTTATGAGTTTTCAAATGCTGATATATTTTCTAGGGTTACCAACTGGATCTTTTCCCTATCCAAATGATTATATATACATATATTTTAATACAGATCATTCCTTTTCCTTTCCAATTCTGGTACCAAGAAGTAGGCTGCTGCTGTAACAATACCTAAAAATGTGGAAGGTAAACTGGATAGTGAGCAGAGGCTTGGAGGAGTTTTTGAGATATATGCTAATAAAAGCCTGAGTTACTGTGACGACAATATTGTTAGAACTATAGAAGTTAGAGGTGATTCTAGTAAGGATTCAGAAAGAAAAGAGGAGAGCTTGAGAGGCAGTCTATCTTCTTAGAGAATAAACAAATAATTATGAACAGAATGTTAGTAGAAATATGGACATTCAAGGTCATCCTGGTGAAACCTCAGATGGAAATGAAGAACATGTTACTGGAAACTAAGAAAAGATAACCACGTGATAAAAGGCAAAGAACTTGGTTGAACTGGTGTTCTACTTCTCTGAAAAAAAGAACTTGCAAGCAATAAAAATGGGTACTTAGTTCAGCGGCAGTGATTTGCACTACTCTGTCTTCTGGCTCACTGATCTGTTGCCCTGTATCATTCAATCTACTGTTGATTCCTTCGAGTGTATTTCTATTTCAGTTATTGTGCTCTTCACCTCTATTTGGTTGTTTGACTCTTTGTTAAAAGCTTTTAACTTCTCACGTAGTGCATCCACTCATACTGTGGAAAACACTGTGGAGGTTTCTAAGCAAAACTAAAAAGAGAACTACCATATGACTCAGCAATCTCACTCCTGGGGATATATCTGGAAAATACAAAAATTCCCTCGAAAATATACATGCACCCCAATGTTCATAGCAGTATTATTCCACTTTCAAGACACAGAAGCAACCTAAGGTCCATTGACAGATGAATGGAATGCACATATATACAATGGAATACCACTCAGCCATAAAAAAGAATAAATTTTTTCCATTTTCAGCAATATGGATGGACCTGGGGCAGAGCATTATGCTAAGCGAAATAAGACAAAGAAAAATACTGGATGATATCACTGATATGTGGAATCTAGTGAATAAAAGGAAAAAGCAGCAGACTTACAGATATAGAGAGCAAATAGTGGTTACAAACTGGGAAAAGGAAGAGGGGAAGGGCATGATAAGAATAGGGAATTAGGTACAAGCTATTAAGGATAAAATCACCTACAAGGGTATACTGTACAATAAGCAAATAACAGTGAATATTTTATGATAACTATAAATGGAATATAACCTTTACAAATTGTGAACTATTATATCAGACACTGACAACATGTAGCAACTATACTTAAAAAATTGATTTTTATAATAAAATAAAATGGAATATCCAAAAAAGTGGGTTTTTAGCTGTACAGGTTGCTCAGCAAAGTGTTAAAGGACCAGTGTGGTTCCTCCTGACTGCTCACAGTAAAATGCAAGAAGAGGGAGCGGGAATGAAGAAGGAACTGTTGCACAAAAAGGAAGCAGCACTTGAACACTTAGAAAATTTTCCATCTATGCATTTTACAAAAAAAAAAGATTAAGGTTTTCTACAGAAAAAACAGAGGGTATGGCTATACAACCTTTGACAATAAGACCACTAGGGATTAGAATCACAAAATTATCCACCACCTCAGCAAAAACCAGGAATAGATATAGGATTTTATTAGCAGAAACACTGCCAATTAGGGATACTGAAACAGGATGAAATGCAAGAAGGCTGTTAAACTGCTTAGATTCTGGAAGAGGGAAGCACAGAGCTATCTGGCTGCAAATGTACACTATTCTTTAAGAAACAAAGAGAGACTCCAAAGGCCATTCAGAGATCATCAGATTCCTTCTTAAGCTTGAAAGCAGGGCCATCACCTTGGTTTCAACAGGTCATATGGCCTCCAACTGAAGCCTTGGGGATGAGACCTCCACCTGGCAAAGCCACAGGACTGCCACCCCAGTGGGTCCAGAAGGTGGGGCATGGAGCCAAAGAGGATTATTCCCAAGATATATGCTGGAGAGGGTATGGAGAAAAGGGAACACTCTTACACTGTTGCTGGGAATATAAATTGATACAGCCACTGTATCAGCTGTGGAGAACAGTATAGAGGTTCCTTAAAAAATTAAAAATAGAACTATCATATGACCCAGAAATCCCACTCTTGGCATACGCCTGGAGAAAACCATAATTCCCAAAGATACGTGCCCCTCAATGTTCATTGCAGCACTATTTACAATAGCCAGGACATGAAAGCATCCTAAACATCCATCAACAGAGGAGTGGATAGAGCGTGGATATGTATGTATGTATGTATGTACGCATGCATGTTAAGTTGCTTTAGTTGTCCTTGACTCTTGGCAACCCTATGGACTATAGCCCACCATCCTCTGTCCATGGGATTCTCCAGGCAAGAATACTGGAGGGGATTGCCATGCTGTCCTCCAGGGGGTCTTCCAGACCCAGGGATCGAACCCACATTTCTAACGTCTCCTGGCAGGCAGGTTCCTCACCACTAGCACCACCTGGGAAACCTAATGTGTGTGTGTGTGTGTAAGTTCAGTTCAGTAGAGTTGCTCAGTTGCACACCAGGCTTCCCTGTCCGTCACTAACTCCCAGAGCTTGCTCAAACTCATGTCCATCAAGTCAGAGATGTCATCCAACCATCTCATCCTCTGTTGTCCCCTTCTTCTCCCACCTTCAGGCTTTCCCAGGATCAGGGTATTTTCAAGTGAGTCACTTCTTTTTATCACGTGGCCAGAGTATTGGACTTTCCGCTTCCACATCAGTGCTTCCAAAGAATATTCAGGACTGAATTCCTTTAGGATTGATTCATCTCCTTGCAGTCCAAGGGACTCTCAAGAGTCTTATTCAACACCACAGTTCAAAAGCATCACTTCTTTGGCACTCAGCTCTTTATAGTCCAACTCTCACATCCATACATGACTACTGGAAAAACCATAGCTTTGACTAAACAGACCTTTGTTGGCAAACTAACGTCTCTGCTTTTTAATATGCTGTCATAACTTTTCTTCCAAGGAACAAGTGACTTTTAATTTCATGGCTGCAGTCGCCATCTGCAGTGATTTTGGAGCCTCCCAAAATAAAGTCTGTCATTGTTCCCACTGTTTCCCCATCTATTTGCCATGAAGTGATAGGACCAGATGCCATGACCTTACCTTTCTGAATACTTAGCTTTAAGCCAACTTTTTCACTCTCCTCTTTCACTTTCATCAAGAGGCTCTTTAGTTCTTCTTCACCTTCTGCCACAAGGGTGCTGTCATCTGTGTATCTGAGGTTGTTGATATTTCTCCTGGCAAACTTGATTCCAGCTTGTGCTTCATCCAGCCTGGTATTTTGCATGATGTACTGTGCATGTAAGTTAAATAAGCAGGATGACAATATACAGCCTTAACGTACTGCTCTCCCGATTTGGAACCAGTCTGTTGTTCCATGTCCAGTTCTGACTGTTGCTTCCTGACCTGCATACAGATTTCTCAAGAGGCAGGTCAGGTGGTCTGTATTCCCATCTCTTTAAGAATTTTCCAGTTTGATGTGGTCCACACAGTCTGCACAGTAAATAAAGCAGAAGTAGATGTTTTTCTGAAACCTTCTTGCTCTTTGGATGATCCAACAGATGTCAGCAATTTGATCTCTGGTTCCTCTGCTTTTTAAATCCAGCTCGAACATCAGGAAGTTCATGGCTCATGTACAGTTGAAGCCTGGCTTGGAGAATTTTGAGTATTACTTTGCTAATGTGTGAAATGAGTCCAATTTTGCAGTAGTTTGAACATTCTCTGGCATTGCCTTTCTTTGGGATTGGAATGAAAACTGACCTATTCCAGTGCTGTGGCCACTGCTGAGTTTTCCAAACTTACTGGCATATTGAGTGCAACACTTTCACAGCATCATCTTTCAGGATTTGAAATAGCTCAACTGGAATTCTATCACCTCCACTAGCTTGGTTCACAGTGATGCTTCCTAAGACCCATTTGATTTTGCATTCCAGGATATCTGGCTCTAGGTGAGTGATCACACCATTAGGATTATATGGGTCATGAAGATCTTTTCAGTATACTTCTTCTGTGTAATCTTGCCACCTCTTCTTAATATCTTCTGCTTCTGTTAGGTCCATACCATTTCTGTCCTTTACTGAGCCCATCTTTGCATGAAATTTTCCCTTTGTACCTCTAATTTTCTTGAAGAGATCTCTAGTCTTTCCCATTCTCTGTTTCCCTCTATTTCTCTGCACCAATCACTGAGGAAGGCTTTCTAATCTTCCCTTGCTATTCTTTGGCAAGGTGTATTCAAATGGGTATATCTTTCCTTTTCTCCTTTGCCTTTCACTTCTCTTCTTTTCACAGCTATTTGTAAGGCCTCCTCAGACAACCATTTTCCTTTTTGCATTTCTTTTCCTTGGGCATGTTCTTGTTCCCTGCCTCCTGTACAATGTCATGAACCTCTGTGCATAGTTCTTCAGGCACCCTGTCTAACATATCTAATCCCTTGAATCTATTGGTCACTTCCACTGTTATCAGTTCAGTTCAGTTCAGTCGCTCAGTCTTGTCTGACTCTTTGCGACCCCATGAATCGCAGCACACCAGGCCTCCCGATTCATCACCATCTCCTGGAGTTCACTCAGACTCACATCCATCGAGTCAGTGATGCCATCCAGCCATCTCATCCTCTGTCATCCCCTTCTCCTCCTGCTCCCAATCCCTCCCAGCATCAGAGTCTTTTCCAATGAGTCAACTCTTCGCATGAGGTGGCCAAAGTACTGGGGTTTCAGCTTTAGCATCATTCCTTCTAAAGAAATCCCAGGGCTGATCTCCTTGAAGTCCAAAGGACTCTCAAGAGTCTTCTCCAACACCACAGTGCAAAAGCATCAAGTCTTCGGCACTCAGCATTCTTTATGGTCCAACTCTCACATCCATACATGACTCCTGGAAAACCATAGCTTTGACTAGACAGACTTTTGTTGGCAAAGTAATGTCTCTGCTTTTTAATATGCCATCAAGGTTGGTCATAGATTTTCTTCCAAGGGACAAGGGTCTTTTAATTTAATGGCTGCAATCACCATCTGCAGTGATTTTGGAGCCCCCCAAAATAAAGTCACTGTTTCCACTGTTTCCCTGTCTATTTGCCATGAAGTGATGGGACCGGATGCCATGATCTTAGTTTTCTGCATCTTGATCTGTAAGCCAAATTTTCACTCTCGTCTTTCACTTTCATCAAGAGGCTTTTTAGTTCTTCTTTGCTTTCTGCCATAAGGGTAGTGTCATTTGTATATCTGAGGTTATTGATGTTTCTCCCTGCAATCTTGATTCCAGCTTGTACTTCATCCAGCCTGGCATGTCTCATGATATACTCTGCATATAAGTTAAATGAACAGGGTGACAACATACAGGCTTAACATAGTCCTTTTCCAATCTGGAACCAGTCTGTTGTTCCATGTCCAGTTCTAACTGTTGCTTCTTGACCTGCATACAGATTTCTCAAGAGGCTAGTCATGTGGTCTGCTATTCCCATCTCTTTAAGAATTCTCCACAGTTTTGTATGGTCCACACAGTCAAAGGCTTTGGCATAGTCAATAAAGCAGATGTTTTCTGGAACTCTCTTGCTTTTTTGATGATCCAACAGATGTGGGCAATTTGATGTCTGGTTCCTCTGCCTTTTCTAAATCCAGTTTGAACATCTGGAAATTCATGGTTCACATACTGTAGAAACCTGGCTTGGAGAATTTTGAGTATTACTTTGCAACTGTGTGGGATGAGTGCAATTGTGCAACAGTTTGAACATTCTTTGGCATTGCCTTTCTTTGAGATTGGAATGAAAACTGATCTTTTCCAGTCCTGTGGCCACTGCTGAGTTTTCCAAATTTGCTGGCATATTGAGTGCAGCACTTTCACAGTGTCAGCTTTTAGGATCTGAAATAGCTCAACTGGAATACCATCACCTCCAGAAGCTTTGTTCATAGTGATGCTTCCTAGGGCCCACTTGACTTTGCATTCCAGGATGTCTGGCTCTAGATGGGTGATCACACCACTGTGTTTATCTGGGTCATGAAGACCTTTTTGTATCGTTCTTCTGTGTATTTTGTGTATCAATGCAAAGAAATAGAGGAAAACCATAGAATGGGAAAGACTAGAGCTCTCTTCAAGAAAATTAGAGATACCAAGGGAGCATTTCCTAGAAAAATGGGCATAATAAAGGACAGAAATGGTATGGACCTAACAGAAGCAGAAGATATTAAGAAGAGGTGGCAAGAATACACAGAAGAACATTAATAATACATAGTTTAAATATGAGACCTATAAGAGGAAATAGCACAATGTACTTGTCTAATTTAGAAAGATGTTGCTCTCCCATTACCTCCTGAATCAAATAAAATTTCCACATTTTACATATAATTTTAAACATCCACTATGTATTGGGTAAAGCTATAAGTGCTGGATGTTTACAGGTAACCCAGTACTTCAGGGTCTCAATCTTTCCAGATGTGTTTCAACTAGTACTCATTGTGCAGGCTCTTTGTTCTGCATGGTCAGTCTCCCAATATCAAGTTCCATCATTCCAGCTCCAGCACTGGTGTTCTCGCTGTCGCCACTCCTCTGTGGTTCCCTTCTTGTCCTCTTCTCCTGTCCAGATTCAGCATACAGAGTGTCAGCTTCCCAGTAAAGTCTGTCTTGATTTGTTCAGTCAGACTGGCATTTCCTCTTCTGAATTTCTACAGCCTTGTAATCATTTTCACATAATTTTTGTGAAATGTAGTCTTAAGGCACATGTTTTTTTTATTTTTAAAAAATTTTGTGAAATTGAAATATTTCTTTATATATACATGAGTGCTGAGGTCCAGCCTCAGCAGAGTCCAGGGATATCCTCAGGATGGACGACGTCGGCGAATGAAGAAAGATAGATAAAGAGATAAAGAGACAACACGGGGTGACTAAGCTTTTTCAGTGAGTGAGGCCCATTTACTTTATTTTTTGGGGGGCGTTTATACCCTGAGTTATACATACAGCAAGGTGAAAAATGCAGAGTCAACTCAACATTTTATCAGTAATAATTTTTGTCAGTATCAGGTTCCTTCTTGTAAGAGTCTTATTCTCTGTACATCATCTTTTGTTTTGGAGGCCTGTTGATATTTCATGACCTCCTTTTGATAAAGGTTGGTCAGCCAGAACACCAGAACAATGATTTTCCCTTAAAGTGTTTTTTCTTAAAGTCTTAGCCTGCATCACCCTTAAAGTACAGAGTTACATTTTTATGGAGCAAAGATTTAGCAGGTTACAGCAAAAAAAGAACTTATTAACTCAAAGTCTTATGTTGCTAATGTTAAAGCTGCTGCTTATTATTTTTATATCTTAACTATATGCACTCCCAGGAACACAATGGATAAGGGATGTGAGAACCTGGCAGCAAGCATAGGCTCAACAATGTTGCAAGAGTCTGGATAAGTCTGCCAAGTAAGCTAGAATGCTAACAGAGGATTTGAAACACTCCTTTTATGCCCAGGAGATTTATTAACTAAAGCCCTAAGTTAACTCTTTTGGTCAGGGACAGCCCCCTGCTAATGTCAGAAGAGCTGGTGAAAGACATAAAATAGGAAGACAGACAGATTCTGGTTCAGGGTAGATGCTCGAGCAGGTCCAGGGGGTCCGTCAAGTCCTGAGGCCTTGCTCATCAGAACTCTTTTGCATGACCTTGTCATGGGTCGGATGGCCCAGGGATTCCCTCGAGTCCTGCATGACCTTGTCATGGGTGGGATCTCCCGTGCTGGCTCCTGGCACATGAGTAGTTTTTTTTTTCCCCAGTGATTCTCTGCCTCCAAGCAAATGTGTTCAAGTGAATGCGTACATATAATCCATGGGCTCTAGAAACTGGGAAAATAGGAAATCTTGACCTCTCAATGGCTCTCAGGTGGTGTTCCACAGCACCTCCAGGAGCCACCAGGAACAGGGCTGAAACAGTGAGAAACCAAGATACACCAGTGAAGCCCTGCTCTGGTCCCTCCTATAACTTCAACAAGCAGCTCAACTTATTCTCTTTTTTAAATCTAATTTTTGCTTTGTTATTTTATTCATGCATATGAACAAAAGATTTTGTGAACCTAGAAATATGCATGTAAATGCTTAGTATGTCTCAGCTTTGTCTTTCTCATTAGATTCCAGGCTTCTGCACCCAAAGGGCCTGGCACAGTAATTGCTAGATGACTGGGTCAGCTTGTTCCCGATGGGCTCCTCTGCACATGTACAGATGACAACCATAGTGATCACGTCTCTCAATCTTTTCAAACAACTCTACTCTAGTCTCCTAAATGCTAGTTCCTTTCTGTGTTCTCTCATTTTCTTAAATAATGGTGTCTTGGGCCTCCCAGAATGAACATGACTTATAGCTCCATTATTTCTTTATAGATAGCAAGTTTTAGCTTTCTTTCCAAAGCACACAAATGGATTTTAAGGAGATCTGTAAATGGTTATAATTTAAGATCAGAGGGTATTATCCTTGAGATAAGATTAGAATATGGCAGGAAAAAAAAACCACAACTTTTATTTAGAAACTTGGCAACTTGAACATAGAAGCTTACTGCAGCAGAATTTCAAGTCAGACACTTGGTTGGGATGCAAGAAGTAAAGGTTGGAAAACAAGAAGTAGGTTACATTTGAAAGGACTAAGTAGTGACTGAATTTACATCTTAAACTGTTATCTTCTTCCCCATATTTACTCTGTTGTACTGAAATGTGTTGTTTCAGGCAGAGAGAGAGAGAATGCACAAGCACTTCATTATAAGAAGCTCGCTTACATGTTCATGACGGCTGACAAGTTAGAAATCTGGAGGGCAAGCTGACAGGCTAGAAATTCATGTAGATTTAATGTCACAGTCTTGAGTCGAAATTCTGAAGGCTGGTGAGGCAAGCGAGCAACTCAGGCAGGGTTTCTACACTGGAGTCTTGAGGCTGAATTCCTTCTTTGGAAGCTAGACTGGTGCTGACCAAACTACTGCACGCCACAGGCTAGTCGAGTTGACATATAAAATTGAGCATCACTGTGTCTTGTTACTGATCGGCCTCTGTTTTCTTTTCTTTTTTTTTTTTTAATATTTTATTTTATTTTTAATTTTTTAAATTTTAAAATCTTTAATTCTTACATGCGTTCCCAAACATGACCCCCCCTCCCACCTCCCTCCCCACAACATCTCTCTGGGTCATCCCCATGCACCAGCCCCAAACAGGCTGAACCCTACGTCAGACATGGACTGGCGATTCTCTGAAATCTTTTCCTCAGTCAGCTCTACTCAGTTCCACCTCACTTCACAAAGTAAAATAAAACTTAATTTTAGTCTTTTAAGGGTCTTTCATTTGCTACAGACCAGCAATCCCTGAACTAGTCTGGATTTCAGAGAGCTTCTGGATGACACAGCCACACAGGCCAAATCCCCAAGCAGCCTTGTGTGACAGAGGCATTCCTGGCTGTTAGGTTTGGTAGAAGAGAGAACAGAGAGAGAAATGGATTATGTGAGGTAGGTTGACCCCAAAATTTCAATACAGACTTATCAGTGAATCAGTACTATTACAGACAGTATATCATTTGTATTGTTATTGCTAAAAGTAAATTTTCAAGAAGACTAAGGCAGTCCACCTACGAGGTACACACTTTAAGAATGTGGGTGAGGGTAGCTCTGAACTGCTCTTTCATCCTGTGTTTGGAATCTCAGTGGTCATCTCTATGGATTTGTTTAAAAAAGAACTGAGGTATTCAACACCCTAATTCAAGCTCCCAAAATGACATCTGTCCAAATGAACACAAGTGGCTGCATAAAATGAGCACTAAAAAATGAGGTTAACCGTAGTCATGCTTCATGAGCTCTTGTATGCTGCTTCAGTCTGCTTAAAAAGCAGACATATGCATTTCTATATTTGATGTCCTATAGATATGTAACTGGTGATATTCAGAGTTCACTTGCTAAAGGACAACTAGTAAACACCGGGGTCAGAACTAGATCACAGCCTTTTCCACTATGTCATCTAGTCTGTTAAACAGTCATAATTACTATTCTGGGAAATAGAATCATTAGGCTTCTAAAGTAAATTATGAACAAGCAGCATGGAACTTACTTGTTTAGAGGTAGGGGTTCTGACAGAAAAGAAAAAAAAACAGTGGCATTACTTTGAAAATCTCTTATTGTGAATTGACATAGAAAAAATAAAATTTACATGAATCCCACTGATAAACGTTAAAAAAATGGAAGAATAAAGAAATGGCATTTTTCAGTTATGATAATAAAGGAAGCAATTTTCTTTTGTGCCTGGTAATTACACTGAAAACATAACTGCAAGTCAAATTTAGCTGAATCTCTGAAGAAGTAGGGCAGGGTAAGAGACTCATTTGTGGGTTCTGAGAATCAGCTTGATCTTTCCTTCCATCACAAAAATCAAAAAGGTTATTGTAACTTGAGAAGGAAAAGCAAGATTCAACAATGGCTGAGATGAAAGACACCGGGAGCAGATTTGCTGCCTTTTTAGTATTTTCTAATTGGGCATCCTGTCTCCAACTGGATACTCTTCTAATTGATTCTTCAAAATCTTAACTTCCAATAATTAAACTTCCATGGGGTTGCAAAGAGTCAGACACGACTGAGCCACTGAACTGATATAGAGGTGACAGTCCAGAAGGAAATTAGCATTCATTGGATACCAGTCAGTTTCTTTCATGTTGCCTTGTTTTATTTACTTCAGAGCTTTAGCTACTGCCTGAAACAACCTGAGTTGTTTGTGGTTGGTCTGCCCTTACTAGAATCAAGTTCCCTGAAAGCAGAGCTCTGCTCAGTCATGTCTTCCAGATGCTGAGGCACCAAAAGACCATAGTTGACATGGAGTAGGAGTTCATGTTTTTCAGTAAACTCTAGGCACAAGACTAGACACACTGTGAATATTACATTATATGCTCTCAAAGTGATCTTGAAATGCAAATACTATCATTCCTGTCCTTAGTAAGAAATCAAGGTTTAGAGAAAATACGTAACTTGTTAAAAATCAGGCAATTAAGGAGAGGGGATTTGAGCTAAGGTATGATTCACATTGTTTGTGTTCCATGTCATAAGGCATGTTTCCCAAAATAAACCATGGTTGGAAACAAGATGTTCATGGGGATTTTTGGACATGGTGGTGGGGGAGGGTGAATTGAAAGAGTAGCACTGAAACATATACATTCAGTTCAGTTCAGTTCAGTTCAGTTGCTCAGTTGTGTCTGACTCTTTGTGACCCCATGAATTCCAGCACGCCAGGCCTCCCTGTCCATCATCAACTCCCGAGTTCACTCAGACTCACATCCATCAAGTCAGTGATGCCATCCAGCTATCTCATCCTCTGTTGTTCCCTTCTCCCCCTGCCCCCAATTGTCCATCATCAACTCCCGAGTTCACTCAGACTCACATCCATCAAGTCAGTGATGCCATCCAGCTATCTCATCCTCTGTTGTTCCCTTCTCCCCCTGCCCCCAATCCCTCCCAGCATCAGAGTCTTTTCCAATGAGTCAGCTCTTCACATGAGGTGGCCAAAGTACTGGAGTTTCAGCTCTAGCATCATTTCTTCCAAAGAACACCCAGGACTGATCTCCTTCAGAATGGACTGGACTGGTTGGATCTCTCAAGAGTCTTCTCCAACACCACAGTTCAAAAGCATCAATTCTTCGGCACTCAACTTTCTTCACAGTCCAATTCTCACATCCATGCATGACCACTGGAAAGACCATAGCCTTGACTAGACGGACCTGTGTTGGCAAAGTAATGTCTCTGCTTTTGAATATGCTATCTAGGTTGGTCATAACTTTTCTTCCAAGGAGAAGATTTCATGGCTGCAATCACCATCTGCAGTGATTTTGGAGCCCCCCAAAAGAAAGTCTGACACTGTTTCCACTGTTTTCCCATCTATTTCCCATGAAGTGATGGGACCAGATGCCATGATCTTCATTTTCTGAATGCTGAGCTTTAAGTCAACTTTTTCACTCTCCACTTTCACTTTCATCAAGAGGCTTTTTAGTTCCTCTTCACTTTCTGCCATAAAGGTGGTGTCATCTGCATATCTGAGGTTATTGATATTTCTCCTGGCAGTCTTGATTCCAGCTTGTGCTTCTTCCAGCCCTGCCCACAATTGCACTCATCTCACACACTAGTAAAGTAATGCTCAAAATTCTCCAAGCCAGGCTTCAGCAATACATGAACTGTGAATTTGCAGATGTTCAAGCTGGTTTTAGAAAAGGCAGAGGAACCAGAGATCAAAGAGCCAACATCTGTTGGATCATCGAAAAAACAAGAGAGTTCCAGAAAACATCTATTTCTGCTTTATTGGCTATGCCAAAGCCTTTGACTGTGTGGATCACAATAAACTGTGGAAAATTCTGAAAGAGATGGGAATACCAGACCACCTCACCTGCCTCTTGAGAAACCTGTATGCAGGTGAGGAAGCAACAGTTAGAACTGCACATGGAACAACAGACTGGTTCCAAATAGGAAAAGGAGTACGTCAAGGCTCTATATTGTCACCCTGCTTATTTAACGTATACATTACCATATGTAAAATTAGATAGCCAGTGGAAATTTATTGCATGATTCAGGGAGTTCAAATCCACTGTTCTGTGACAACCTGGAAGGGTAGGCTGGGATGGAAGGTGGGATGGAAGTTCAAGAGGGAGAAGACGTATGTATACCTACAGCTGATTCATGTTGATATGTGGCAGAAAGCAACACAATATGGTAAAGCAATTATCCTCCAATTAAAAATAAATAAAAATTTTTTAAAACTTGCATGAAGTAACATATCATTAGATCATAAGAAACCCACTCCTTTATAAACTTCCTTTGATTAACTTGATTGCATCAACGGTAAAGACTGAGATTAGTGCCACTGTGTATTTAATGCTTCTCTAATAACTGCTACTCTCTTTCTCCCTCTTTCAGTTGAGAGCTGGTAAGAAAATAAAGCCAAAGCTTTGTTTCCAGTGTATTATTTTAATCTATATAATTAGTCTATAGGTGATTATACCTATAAGTTATATGCTTGTGCATGCTTCGCTCAGTCTTGTCCAATTCTTTTGTGAGCCGATGGACTGTAGCCTGCTAGGCTCCTTAGTCCATGGGATTACCCAGGCAAGAATATTGGAGAAGGTTGTCATTTCCTCCTCCCGGGGGTCTTCCTGAACCAGAGATGGAACCCGCATCTCCTGCACTGTAGGCAGATTTTTTACCACCGAGTCACTGAAGTGAAGTGAAGTCACTCAATCGTGTCTGACTCTTTGCGACCCCATGGATTGAAGCCTACCAGGCTCCTCCCTCCATGGGATTCTCCAGGCAAGAGTACTGGAGTGGGTTGCCATTTCCTTCTCCAGGGGATCTTCCCGACCCAAGGATCGAACCCCGGTCTCCCGCATTGCGGGCAGACACTGTAACCTCTGAGCCTCCAGGGAAGCTGAGTCATTGGAGAAGCCCATAAATTATATAAACATAGTTTATTAATAAAAGATCTATTTTTGCTTTTATTTCCAGAATTCTGGGAGGTGGATCATAGAGGATCCTGCTGTGATTTATGTCTGAGAGTGTTTTGCCTATGTTCTCCTCTAGGAGTTTTATAGTTTCTGATTTTACATTTAGATCTTTAATCCATTTTGAGTTTATTTTTGTGTGCGGTGTTAGGAAGTGATCTAGTTTCATTCTTTTACAAGTGGTTGACCAGTTTTCCCAGCACCACTTGTTAAAGAGATTGTCTTTACTCCATTGTATATTCTTGCCTCCTTTGTCAAAGATAAGGTGTCCATATGTGTGTGGATTTATCTCTGGGCTTTCTATTTTGTTCCATTGATCTATATGTCTGTCTTTGTGCCAGTACCATACTGTCTTGATGACTGTGGCTTTGTAGTAGAGCCTGAAGTCAGGCAAGTTGATTCCTCCAGTTCCATTCTTCTTTCTCAAGATTGCTTTGGCTATTCGAGGTTTTTTGTATTTCCATACAAATCTTGAGATTATTTGTTCTAGTTCTGTGAAAAATGTGGCTGGTAGCTTGATAGGGATTGCATTGAATTTGTAAATTGCTTTGGGTAGTATACTCATTTTCACTATATTGATTCTTCCAATCCATGAACATGGTATATTTCTCCATCTATTAGTGTCCTCTTTGATTTCTTTCATCAGTGTTTTATAGTTTTCTATATATAGGTCTTTAGTTTCTTTAGGTAGATATATTCCTAAGTATTTTATTCTTTTCGTTGCAATGGTGAATGGAATTGTTTCCTTAATTTCTTTTTCTACTTTCTCATTATTCGTGTATAGGAATGCAAGGGATTTCTGTGTGTTGATTTTATATCCTGCAACTTTACTATATTCATTGATGAGCTCTAGTAATTTTCTGGTGGAGTCTTTAGGGTTTTCCATGTAGAGGATCATGTCATCTGCAAACAGTGAGAGTTTTACTTCTTCTTTTCCAATTTGGATTCCTTTTATTTCTTTTTCTGCTCTGATTGCTGTGGCCAAAACTTCCAGAACTATGTTGAATAGTAGCGGTGAAAGTGGACACCCTTGTCTTGTTCCTGACTTTAGGGAAATGCTTTCAATTTTTCACCATTGAGGATAATGTTTGCTGTGGGTTTGTCATAGATAGCTTTTATTATGTTGAGGTATGTTCCTTCTATTCCTGCTTTCTGGAGAGTTTTTATCATAAATGGATGTTGAATTTTGTCAAAGGCCTTCTCTGCATCTATTGAGATAATCATATGGTTTTTATTTTTCAATTTGTTAATGTGGTGAATTACATTGATTGATTTGTGGATATTGAAGAATCCTTGCATCCCTGGGATAAAGCCCACTTGGTCATGGTGTATGATCTTTTTAATGTGTTGTTGCATTCTGATTGCTAGAATTTTGTTGAGGATTTTTGCATCTATGTTCATCAGTGATATTGGCCTGTAGTTTTCTTTTTTTGTGACATCTTTGTCAGGTTTTGGTATTAGGGTGATGGTGGCCTCATAGAATGAGTTTGGAAGTTTACCTTCCTCTGCAATTTTCTAGAAGAGTTTGAGGAGGATAGGTGTTAGCTCTTCTCGAAATTTTTGGTAAAATTCAGCTGTGAAGCCGTCTGGACCTGGGCTTTTGTTTGCTGGAAGATTTCTGATTACCGTTTCAATTTCCGTGCTTGTGATGGGTCTGTTAAGATTTTCTATTTCTTCCTGGTTCAGTTTTGGAAAATTGTACTTTTCTAAGAATTTGTCCATTTCTTCCACGTTGTCCATTTTATTGGCATACAACTGCTGATAGTAGTCTCTTATGATCCTTTGTATTTCTGTGTTGTCTGTTGTGATCTCTCCATTTTCATTTCTAATTTTATTGATTTGATTTTTCTCTCTTTGCTCCACTGCTGGGCATACACACCGAGGAAACCAGAATTGAAAGAGAAACATGTACCCCAATGTTCATCGCAGCACTGTTGATAATAGCCAGGACATGGAAACAACCTAGATGTCCATCAGCAGATGAATGGATAAGAAAGCTGTGGTACATATACACAATGGAGTATTACTCAGCCGTTAAAAAGAATTCATTTGAATCAGTTCTGATGAGATGGATGAAACTGGAGCCGATTATACAGAGTGAAGTAAGCCAGAAAGAAAAACACCAATACAGTATACTAACACATATATATGGAATTTAGGAAGATGGCAATGACGACCCTGTATGCAAGACAGGGAAAGAGACACAGATGTGTATAATGGACTTTTGGACTCAGAGGGAGAGGGAGAGGGTGGGATGATTTGGGAGAATGACATTCTAACATGTATACTATCATGTGAATTGAATCGCCAGTCTATGTCTGACGCAGGATGCAGCATGCTTGGGGCTGGTGCATGGGGATGACCCAGAGAGATGTTATGGGGAGGGAGGTGGGAGGGGGGTTCATGTTTGGGAATGCATGTAAGAATTAAAGATTTTAAAATTAAAAATAAATAAATAAATAAATGAAAAAAATGCATAACCCAGGATAGTATACCCAAATCCAAATTTATGATCTAAATTTTTAATATATTCCATTTATGACAAAGATAAGAAATGACACCAGAGAAATACCTAAAAATAGTAACTCTGATTTTGACTTTTCTCAGTGGTGCTGATGAGACTAAATTATGCTCTGTTAAAAAACACCATGATCAGTAATATAACTAATTGACAAATGAAAGCAGAAGGGACATCTGCCAAAATTTGGGTAATTAAAATAAATGCCTGTCTTCATTATGTACACATTAAACTTATCATACAATTACTGTAAAAAAAAATAAATAAATAAAAAATAAAAGATCTATACAACTACTGCAAATCACTTGCCTTATTCTGTTTTCCCATTGCAATAGTTAGATAGTTCCTTCACAAGTAAATTTTAGATAAAAGTCTTGAATTTATTTAAAGAAAATATTAATTAGGTTACAGTACAGATGATATATTTGGCAAAAACTGTGGAGGTTGGTATACAATGTCTAGTTTGAAAAACCCTACTGTGAAGCAATTTATAGGTCCTAGAATAGAAATAAGCAACAGAAGGTATTGCTGTGATAAGGGAACTCAGACATGGAAAATAATTCTCCCCAAAGTACTGTAAAACTTGTGTGCTTGAGGTACAAAAGTTAAAGAATCCTAATTCTTGACATAACTGGGGAAAATGCTAGGGTATAATTAAATTATAGTCCCTGGCTTATTGTTCCTAAAATATAAAGGGGGAGATATGAAAATAATCAGAATACAAGTTAGGAGACAAAAAAAAAAAACGCCCAAAGGGAAAAAAAAATACATGTGATATGAGAATTCATAGTTCTATAAAGTATTAACTACCCTTGTTATCATTAAATGTGTAACTAATAATTACATTAACTACATATTTTATTTGTTATATAAATTACAGAAATATCATAAGTTCATTCACTTGGTTATAAACTTATAATGAACAATTTTATCATGCATGCTCAGAATAATAATGAATATCCTTGCTGACTCTGCATGCATGCATGCTAAGTCACTTCAGTCGTGTCCAACTCTTTATGACTCCATGGTCTATAGCCCACCAGGCTCCTCTGTCCATGGCATTCTCTAGGCAAGAATACTGGAGTGGATTGCCATGCCCTCCTCCAGGGGATCTTCCCGACCCAGGGATCAACCCATGTTTGTTAAGTCTTCTGCATTGGCAGATGGGTTCTTTACCAGTAGTGCCACCAGGGAAGCCTGACTCTCATACAGAAATAGAAATGCTGTGTCCTCTGTTTTGGATGAGCAACAAATGAAAAATGTTCACTTGTCAATGTGCAAGGCATTTTTTTTCTATAAATGAGAAAAGCTTTGAGGGGTTTGGCAAAGATAATCTGCTAAATTGCCAGCCATTTAAACAATAATCAAATTCATAACCCTGGTCAAGCTTACACATCTTTAATACGGCACAAAGTTAGAGCTTCACTAATGTTGGGTGCTGCCTGAGAAACTGTCATCACTTAGTTTATTTAGGATAAACTTTTAACAGTAAAGGGACTGGTTTTCCTCTTAAAATTTTTTTATGCTGACATCTGTTTATATGGAATATCAAAATAAAATCACATGGTCCAAAAGCTTGGACTTTCTGTGTGGCCACTTCAGTAAACTGGAGTACAGAACAGTGCTTATCTCATTAAGCTACTTTGAATGTTAAGTGAAATAAAGCAAGCCAATCTGAGGTATCTGGCACATAATAAGCCCTCAGTTATCATTTAGCAACTAATTAGCCTGTTAGGAAGCACAGTGTTCTCTCCCCTGGGCTTTCCCAGACACCTCAGGAAACATGATCTTTTTAACCTTTCTTGGGCTGGTGCCTACTCTAGTGCTTCAGCCAAGTCACCCTAGGTGTACACCTCACTCTGTGACTCAGGTCTGTTTCCCTCTGCTAGTACAACCAAGGGCTTCCAGGTGGTGCTGGTGGAAAAGAACCTGCCTGCCAACACAGGTAGACATGACAGACTCGAATTCGATCCCTGGGTTGGGAAGAACCCTAAAGAAGGGGTTGACAGCCCACTCCAGTATTCTTGCCTGGAGAATCCCATGGACAGAGGAGCCTGGCAGGCTACAGGCCAGGGTTGCAAAGAGTCGGACACGACTGAGGCGACTTAGCATGTTGCAGGACAGCCAAATACAGAGGTTGCATTCAGATTTCAACAGGGCCTTTTTGATTTCTCCATACTGTGAGCAGTGACTTTTTATCATACCCCTTGTCGTCTCAAACACCCTTCTCTCTTGTCATTTTTTTCTTCAGCTAGATCAGCTAAGGGTAACATTTAATACAATGCTTCTCTTAATGTTTTTATAGCCACTAACTATAGCTCTCTGGAAACTTTTGCCTCTGACAAACAGTATGTTAGACATTTTCCCAAACAATATTTAAAAAAAACATTGAATGCAGCCTGTTCTATTTTTGCGTACCTTTTTCTTACAGTCAAGGGCTAGGATAAAGAGGATGCATAAGTTCAGTGAGATTAAAAAAAAAAAAAGTATTCCCTTAGACTCATTCATTTATGTATAAAGCAAAATGCTTTAATTCTTTGGAACATCTATTTGGAGGAAGACTCATTCCCAAATTTTATATTCTCACCCATGTATGCTGATTGTGAATTAAGCCCCTATTGCTCTGTTCTATGTCCTGTCATGATGACCGCAGCTGATTGATCCAACAGTCAGTTGGATTCTTGAGAGCCAGCTGGAGCCATGAAACAACAGAACTCTCACTTCTGAGATCCATAGAATCACCCTGGTTTTCACTCTTCCTAGTTCAGTTCAGTTCAGTCGCTCAGTCGTGTCCAACTCTTTTGTGACCCCATGGACTGCAGCATGCCAGGCCTCCCTGTCCATCACCAACTCCCAGAGCTCACTCAATCTCATGTCTATCGAATCGGTGATGCCATCCAACCATCTCATCCTCTGGCATGTTCACTCTTCCTAAGGTGTTTTCAAATCTCCTTGCTTACTCAACATATCTGAATATCCTCATTGTAAATTTCCTCTTTCAGCTCAACCAAGTAGAAGTGGATATCTGTTGCCTATAAGCTAAATGATCCTAGTTTATGATTTACATTTTAAAAGTTAAAGATATCAGGTATGTCAGTAATATATCAGACCTTTGTATGTTTCTAAACATATCAAATATGGGATGAGAAAGACAGAACATGTTTTTTCACTATAAAACCCATGCTACTTGTTTCAACAAGCAGTTAACTGCCTATAAAAACGAAAGAGAAACACTCTTATTCAGTGAATTTCTCAAAGTAACAGCTACTTCCCAGGTGGCACAGTGGTAAAGAATCCACCCGCCATTGTAGGAGAATTGGGAGACACAGGTTTGATCTCTGGGTCAGGAAGACTCCCTGGAGCAGGAAGTGGCAACCTGCTCCAGTATTCTTGCCTGGAAAATTCCATGGACAGAGAAGCCTGGGCAGGCTACAGTCCATGGGTTTGCAAAGAATCAGATACGACTGAGTATACACACACAGTCTCAAAGTAACAGGGCATTTTTTTAAAAAAATGCACATAACATTTCAAATGTCATCAAAATTATCTTATTAAAATGACATAAATCTTTTAAATTAAAATAATAGGAGTTTCTTATGGTATTCAAGCAGTTAATAGTACATATAAAATTTAAAGTAGTGATATGATGTACTTCTGCAAATAGGTATCATTTCTAATAGCAACAGATTTTAAGTAATTTGATATACTAGGAAGTCACAGTAACTATCTTACTTCTTTTTGTAACATATATGTTATGAAATTTGGCCCCAATATACTTTCTCAGTTTCTTCTCTTACTGCACATACTCTTCCAACATACAGTTTCTTATCTCTGTACATTTATTATTGTGGATGTGATCTAAAATTCTATCTCTGCATCTCTCCCAAGGTAATTTGAAAGGAAAACTCATATTATCCTGCAAGGCCCTACATAATATCACTACCTCTGGCAATTATTCTTCATGCACTTTCTACACCTCTTTAACCAGATTCAATTTTACTTCTAATCTATTTTTTACCATATCATTTTGTAAATCCTCAAGTACTTCCATGATTTTCTCTATTAGTAATTTCAGGTCTGTCGCCTGAAAATATCCATGAATCTCTTTTGGCAAGGACTATGCCTTGTTCATATTCGTGTCTTTTTAGCAAGTACTCATCTGAACACTGCAATTCAGAAAAATGTGGGGAAAGTTTGAGATGGTCTGAGTAATGATTTTGAGAATTACTAGAATGTTCTTAAACATAGTATTGGTACTTTTTATGGTTTGGATATATTTTTTCAATTTAGGAATTTATTAAAGTTTGCTAAGAGATTTTAAAACACTTTTAACAAATTTCTATTCCTAGCAACAGCATATGAAACTTCCAGTTGTTCTATACCTTACCAACACTTAGTATTTTCACATTATATTTATATATTTATACATACATACACACACATACACACTCTGCTTGATTTGGTTGGGCATTAAGCATTTTTGTTTCTAATGTTGTAAGTGAAATTGCTCCATATTAATTAATTTCCATTCTTAATTTGATCATTTCCTTCATTCTATTTTCTTTGTGTACACTCTTGCTTTTTTCTAGTGTTTTATATTGGATACTTAGGTTCACATAAGTATAATATTTTATATATATGTGTGTCTGTATATAAAAAAATGTTTATATATTAGCTAGAATTATATATATATCTAAGTAATATCTTGGTAATATATTAATAGTACTAATATTGTTATATTAATGGTATTATCAATATTGTATCATATATTAAAATATCTACTTTTTACTATAAGTATTTTACTAATACATTGATAAATAATGTAATTACTATATTAATATTAGCTATGTTAATACTGTGCAAAATTTTTTCTGAATGAAGCAGCTTAAGATCTGATGAATTATATAAACATAGATTATATATAAAAAGTATAATATATACTAGGTCTATCTATATAATATGTATATATAGATCTAGGATTCCCTGGTGGCTCAGACGGTAAGAATCCACCTGCAATGTGGGAGACCTGGGTTCGATCCCTGGTTTGGGAAGATTCCATGGAGGAGAGCATGGCAACCCATTTCGGTATTCATGCCTGAAGTATCCCCATGGACAGAGGATCCTGGTGGACTACAGTCCATGGGGTCCCAAGGAGTCAGACGTGACTAAGCGACTAAGCACACAATATAAATATATTATCATGTGATATAAATATGTATCATGAGACCTTATAGTTCTTTATTTTAAAAGAATTCTAACTGAAGATACATTTTTTTCCAATGTTAACACACCCAAATAAGTTCCTTTTTTCTTGGTAATAGCCTGAAACCATTATTTTCTCTTTACTTTAGACTTTTCTGTGTCATTATGTCTTAGGTATCTCTTTTAAAACAGAATACAATAAGATTTCTAAAATCCAATTCATAAACTTTGATTATCTCTCTTTTAACTGGAAAATTAATTATATTTAAAAAGTGACACTTTGGGAATCTTCCTATATCTTATTTTGTAATTTTGAGGTATGATACTTTTCTCCCTTTTCTTTCCATCCCACTTCCCTGATAGCTCAGTTGGTAAAGAATCCTCCTGCAGTGCAGGACACCCCGATGATTCCTGTGTCAGGAAGATCCCCTGGAGAAGGGATAGGCTACCCACTCCAGTATTCTTGGGCTTCCCTTGTAGCTCAGCTGGTAGAGAATCTGCCAGCAATGCAGGAGACCAGGGTTTGACCCCTGGGTTGGGAAGATCCCCTGGAGAAGGGAAAAGCTACCCATGCCAGTATTCTAGCCTGGAGAATTCGAGGGACTATACAGTCAATGGGGTCGCAAGAAGTCAGACACCACTGAGTGACTTTCATTTCACTTTCCATCCCACTACTACATTCTACTAGACTCAGCAAGTTTACTAATTTTTCCTTTTCTTTTTACTGCTTTAAAATTTATATATTCTTTTTATCTATATTGCTGGGTTTCAAGGAGGATGCTCATTACTATAAACTGTAATATCCAAAGTTACGTAAATTAGTTCAGGCATTCTCCCAAAAGACAGCCATATTGTGGGCACCCTATCTAGTAGGCATGACAGGTTAACAGGGACCACGAGCAGAGCTGACTTAGAGTAGAGTTCTGGTATTACTGGGTTCAAGAGTTTACTTTTGTTTCAGCTGTTTGGCAAAGTTTATTTTGATTCTAATTTGTGTAGGACCAATAATATTTCCTTTTCTGTCGTGCTATGTCTGCCATGTCCAACTCTGCAACCCTATGGACTGTAGCCCTCCAGACTCCTCCGGCCATGTGACTCTCCAGGCAAGAATATTGGAGTGGGTTGCCATGCCCTCCTCCAGGAGATCTTCCCTACCCAGAAATCAAACCAGAATCTCTTGCACCTCCTGCATTGACAGGCAGGTTTTGTTTTGTTTTGTTTTGTTTTTACCACTAGTGCCACTATATTTCCCTTGAAAGAAAGTTAAAGTTGCTCAGTCGTGTCCAACTCTTCGGGACCCCAAGGACTGTAGCCTAGCAGGCTCCTCTGTCTATGGGATTTTCCAGGCAAGAGTAACGGAATGGGTTGCCAGGTCCTTCTCCAGGGGATCTTCCCCACCCAGGGATCGAACCCAGGTCTCCCGCATTGCAGGCAGATGCTTTACCTTCTGAGCCAACAGGGAAGCCCTTGGGTGGCAACAAACACTTCAGATCCGATTCTATGGTCTCAACATGTGATGAACTTGATTGCTGAGAGATAACAAAGAGGTTTTTTTTTCTCTCTCCTTTTTTTGTCTTTTTATGCTTCAATTTTATTGGAAAGAAGAACACATTGCAATGTTAACAACTGTGATACAGTGTTTCTGTACTAACTTTTGACCTATTACTAAAGGTATAAAACTAGATACAAAATCTTTTCTATCTACAATTGAGAACAGTCTTATCTCTCAATGTAAGCATGAAATATTTTCCTACCGTCACAGTCATTAATAAATTAACTTCTATAAATCAATAAATGAAAGATCTTTTAAAATAAAAATCAATTCTGATTCATTTATAGAAAATTTAGGTGTTTCAGTTCAGTTCAGTTCAGTCACTCAGTCGTGTCCAATTCTTTGCAACCCCTTGAATTGCAGCACACCAGGCCTCCCTGTCCATCACCATCTCCTGGAGTTCATTCAAACTCACGTCCATCAAGTTGGTGATGCCATGCAGCCATCTCATCCTCTGTCGTCCCCTTCTCCTCCTACCCCCAATCTCTCCCAGCATCAGAGTCTTTTCCAATGAGTCAACTCTTCACATGAGGTGGCTAAAGTACTGGAGTTTCAGCTCTAGCATCATTTCTTCCAAAGAACACCCAGGACTGATCTCCTTTAGAATGGACTGATTGTCTCAAGAGTCTTCTCCAACACCATAGTTCAAAAGCATCAATTCTTCAGCACTCAGCTTTCTTCACAGTCCAACTCTCACATCCATACATGACCACTGGAAAAACCATAGCCTTGACTAGATGGACCTTTGTTGATAAAGTAATGTCTCTGCTTTTGAATATGCTATCGAGGTTGGTCGTATCTTTCCTTTCAAGGAGTAGGCGTCTTTTAATTTCATGGCTGCAGTCACTATCTGCAGTGATTTTGGAGCCCCCCAAAAGAAAGTCTGACACTGTTTCCACTGTTTTCCCATCTATTTCCCATGAAGTGATGGGACCAGATGCCATGATTTTCGTTTTCTGAATGTTGAGCTTTAACCCAACTTTTTCACTCTCCTCTTTCAATTTCATCAAGAGGCTTTTTAGTTCCTCTTCACTTTCTGCCATAAGGGTGGTGTCATCTGCATATCTGGGTTATTGATATTTCTCCCGGCAACCTTGATTCCAGCTTGTGCTTCTTCCAGTCCAGCGTTTCTCATGATGTACTCTGCAAAGAAGTTAAATAAGCAGGGTGACAATACACAGCCTTGACATACTCCTTTGCCTATTTGGAACCAGTCTGTTGTTCCATGTCCAGTTCTAACTGTTGCTTCCTGACCTGCATATTGGTTTCTCAAGAGGCAGGTCAGGTGGTCTGGTACTCCCATCTCTCTCAGACTTTTCCACAGTTTCTTGTGATCCACACAGTCAAAGGTTTTGGCATAGTCAATAAAGCAGAAATAGATGTTTTTCTGGAACTCTCTTTTTCGATGATCCAGCAGATGTTGGCCATTTGATATCTGGTTCCTCTGCCTTTTCTAAAACCAGCTTGAACATCTGGAAGTTCATGGTTCATATACTGCTAAAGCCTGGCTTGGAGAATTTTGAGCATTACTTTACTAGTTATGAGATGAGTGCAATTGTGCGGCAGTTTGAGCATTCTTTGGCATTGCCTTTCTTTGGGATTGGAATGAAAACTGACCTTTTCCAGTCCTGTGGCCACTGCTGAGTTTTCCAAATGTGCTGGCATATTGAGTGCAGCACTTTCACCACATCACCTTTCAGGATTTGAAACAGCTCAACTGGAATTCCATCCCCTCCACTAGCTTTGTTCGTGGTGATGCTTTCTAAGGCCCACTTGACTTCACATTCCAGGGTGTCTGGCTCTAGGTGAGTGATTACACCATCGTGATTATCTTGGTCATGAAGATCTTTTTTGTACAGTTCTTCTGTTTATTCTTGCCACCTCTTCTTTATATCTTCTGCTTCTGTTAGGTCCATACCATTTCTGTCCTTTATTGAGCCCATCTTTGCATGAAATGTTCCCTTCGTATCTCTAATTTTCTTAAAGAGATCTCTAGTCTTTCCCATTCAGTTGTTTTCCTCTATTTGTTTGTATTACATAAACATAATATTCCTAGAATCCCACATATAAAGGAGCAGACTTCTAATACTTTAGCTGTGCTATTAAGAGAAATATGATCCTTCCATAGCAAGTTTTCTATTAAAACTGTTCTTGTAATCAAGGTAATTTTTTTTGATAAATGAGACTGCTTTGGTAATTTTGGTTTAAGAATGCTTCTATGAGTTCTCTATTTAGGTCTTTTTTGTGCTTTCTTATGAAGAGACCAGTTGACCTCAACTTCCTAAAGCTTTCACATAAGTTTACTGATCAGATAAGGTAGCATTATTTGCACAGAGTTCAAGATGATGGAAAATATAAAATTGTATTTAACTAATACCTAGAAATGGAAGATCTGTACATTGAAAACTACATAACATTAAGGAAAAAACTGAAGTAAACAGAAGCAAATGAAAAGTTATTTCATGCTTATGAAGTAGAAGAATTAACACTGTTACTATATCCATACTAACCACAGCATTCTACAGATTCAGTGCAATCCCTATCAAAATACAGTAAGTCCCCTACATACGAATGAGTTCCATACCAAGAGCACATTCGTAAATCAAATTTGCTCATAAGTCCAACAAAGTTAGCCTAGGTACCCAACTCACACAACTGGCACATAGCTGTGTACTGACTTACATGACTGGACACGCAAATGCACATTCACGTCTTTGAAAGTTTGCAGCTTGAGGATTCATATGTAGGAGATTTACTGTACAAATGGCATTCTTCACAGAAGTAGAAGAAATAATTACAAAATTTGCACGGAAACACAAAAGACTAGAATAGTCAAAACAATCATGAGAAAGAACATATCAAATTGGAGGCATCATGAGCTCACAAATTACCGAGACATTCAGAAGTACCTTGGCAAGTTGGAAAGCAAGATAGATTGAGCGCAGAACACAGGTTCCACCACTTACCAAAGAAAAGTTTCAGTTAATTCATCTCTAAACAGGGCTAATAAGGCCTACTTTGCTGTGGGGTTGTAAGTTCTGAGATTACATGTGAGAAGCATTGTGGTGGGTGGTGGTGAAACTAATGCAAAGAAAAAACTGCATTTAACTAAACTGAAATATAACTCTGACAAACTTTATCATTAGTAAGTATACTCAGTGGCATGTCTGCTTAGATATAATTTCCAAGTTTTTTAGTTAACTTTAAGACCAGTACTAATATTGGATTATTTAATAAACAATCTTTGAATATTTAATTTCTATATGAAATAGAATACTGAAATATTAGTCACCAATATTTGCTTATTATTTATTTACATTTTTATTATTGTTCACATTTCATATTATTATGTACATATGCATGCTCATTTGCTCAGTCAAGTACGACTCTTTGCAACCCCATGGCTTCCCCTGCCAGGCTTCTCAATCCATGGAATTTTCTAGGCAAGAATGCTAGATTGGGTTGCCATTTTCTACTCCAGGGGACCTTTCCAGGGATCGAATCCAAGTCTCCTGCTTGGTAGGCGGATTCTTTACCACTGAGCCACCTGGGAAGCCCCCTTCAGTTCAGTTCAGTTCAGTTCAGTTCAGTCGCTCAGTCGTGTCCGACTCTTTGAGACCCCATGGACTGCAGCACACCAGGCTTCCCTGTCACCCCCTTATTTATATATAAAATACTATTTACTTAACACGTTTATTTTTGCCACTTTATGGAGTTGTAAAAATGATAGCTGTAGGTAATTGCTTTATGTGTGCTCATGAAATTTGCTGGTATGCTACCAAGATTGTGTATGAAACAGTTATTCCTTATCTTTCAATTTTCTGTGTGAAAAATAAATTGGATATTTAGGTTGAAAATTCATGCTGGAGCTATCCTGGGAACAATGATTAAAAGATTAAATGTGCAGACAAAGTAATGGGATGCATTTTTGCTTATCAGTGGGAAAACAGAGTAATTTCTTCTTAAAGCAAAAATTCTGTACAACAAGTGCAAGACGACAGTAAAAAAAAGAAAAGAAAAAGCTTGTATGGACAGAGAAAGTTTAGACAGTTTCAAGAAAATTAACTTTGTCTTAGGATACCTTCCCAAATGGTGCTAGTGGTAAAGAACCCACCTGCCAATGCAGAAGACACAAAAGGCTAAGGTTCGATCCCTGGGTCAGGAAGATTGCCTGCAGAAGGACATGGCATCTCATTCCAGTATTTGTGCATGAGGATCCCACAGACAGAGGATCCTGGTGGGCTACAGTTCATTGGGTTGCAAAGAGTCAGACACAACTGAATGACTAACACTTTACTTATAATTTTAGTTTATAAAAACTGCAAATGATCGGTCTCAGTTCAGTTCAGTTCAGTCACTCAGTCATCTCCAACTCTTTGCAATTGCATGGACTGCAGCATGCCAGGCTTCCCTGTCTATCACCAACTTCCAGAATTGGCTGAAACTCATGTGTATTGAGTCAGTGATGCCATCCAACCATCTCCTCCTGCCTTCAACCTTTCCCAGTATCAGGGGCTTTTCAAATGTGTCAGTACTTTACATCAGGTGGCCAAAGTATTGGAGTTTCAGTCTCAACATCAAGCCTTCCAATATTTAGGACTGATTTCCTTGAGGATGGACTGGTTGGATCTTCTTGCAGTCCAAGGGATTCTCAAGAGTCTTCTCCAACACCACAGTTCAAAAGCATCAATTC
The DNA here is from genome assembly GCF_016772045.2 of Ovis aries. Taxonomy (NCBI): domain Eukaryota; kingdom Metazoa; phylum Chordata; class Mammalia; order Artiodactyla; family Bovidae; genus Ovis; species Ovis aries. Next base: position 5,875,125 of record NC_056059.1, read on the forward strand.
TTCAGTGCTCAAGTTTCTATATAATCAGATACTCACATCTATACAGGATTACAGGAAAAATCATAGCTTTGACTAGACAGACCTTTGTTGGCAAAGTAATGCCTCTGCTTTTTAATATGCTGTCTAGGTTGGTCATAACTTTTCTTCCAAGGAACAAGAGTCTTTCAATTTCATGGCTGCAGTCACTATCTGCAGTGATATTGTTGCCCAGAAAAATAAAGTTTGTCACTGTTTCCAATGTTTCCCCATCTATTTGTCATGAAGTGATGGGACCAGATGCCATGATCTTAGTTTTCTGAATGTTGCATTTTAAGCCAGCTTTTTCACTCTCCTCTTTCACTTTCATCAGGAGGCTCTTTAGTTCTTCACTTTCTGCCATAAGGGTGGTGTCATCTGCAAATCTAAGGTTATTGATATTTTTCCTGGCAATCTTGATTCCACCGTGTGCTTCATTCAGTCCAGAATTTCTCATGATGTACTCTGCATAGAAGTTAAATAAGTAGGTGACAATACACAGCAATGATGTGCTCCTTTCCCGACTTGGAACCAGTTTGTTGTTCCATATCTGGTTCTGTTGCTTCCTGACATGCATACAGGTTTCTCAGGAGGCAGGTCAGCTGGTCTGGTATTCCCATCTCTTTCAGAATTCTCCACAGTTTGCTGTGATCCACACAGTCAAAGGCTTTGGCATAGTCAATAAAGCAGAAATAGATGTTTTTCTGGAACTCTTACTTTTTCCATGATCCAGCAGATGTTGGCAATTTGATCTCTGGTTCCTCTGCCTTTTCTAAATCCAGCTTGAACATCTGGAAATTCATGGTTCACGTACTGTTGAAACCTGGCTGGGAGAATTTTGAGCATTACTTTTCTAGTGTGTGGAAAGAGTGCAATTCTGCAATAGTTTGAACATTCCTTGGCGTTGCCTTTCTTTGGGACTGGAATGAAAACTCACCTTTTCCAGTCCTATGGCCACTGCTGAGTTTCCCAAACTTGTGGTATATTGAGTGCAGCACTTTCTCAGCATCATCTTTTAGGATTTGAAATAGCTTAACTGGAATTCCATCACCTCCACTAGTTTTATTCACAGTGATGCTTCCTAAGGCCCACTTGACTTTGCATTCCAGTATGTCTAGCTCTGCTGGGGTCCAGCCCTGGTGGATGCAGGGAATTCAAAGGGTGAATGGCGTAGGTGAGGAAAAAAGTTATTTATTTAGAAATATAAGATTAGGAAATAATAGTATAGTAGGAAAATTTAGTGGAGAAAAGAGGCTGAATAACTTGGTTTACATGGGGAACTAATAAAGTTCCAGACAAGGAACTTGCACCATCTACGTTAGGCTACCGGCGTCCTCTTGAATATCGGGAGGTATCCCGCCTTGGGCTCCCCCTCGCGTGGATCTTAAAAGCCGGGACAAGTAAGTAGACATGGCGAGCCTCCACGCCCTAGATGGGAATTCAGCCAGAAATTAGAGTAAAGAGGAGACACAGGGGAAACCAGTCCCTCCAATGACTGGCCTAGCCTCTATTGTCTAGAAGGGCCTTTTATACCTTTTTGATTGTACATATAGATCAATGGGTAATACACAATTATGCAGCATTAGCAGCCCAGACTCTTATCAAAACCAGGCTTTTCTCTCTGCATACCTAGTTGTATACACAAGTCTTGGGTGATTTACATAATCTTCTGGCCAAAAGGGCCAATTAACATTTTATAGCCTTTTTTCTGATAAGGGTTTGTCAACCAGAAGACTTATTTGTGTTGATCTTCCCAAAGTCTGGTGGCACTCTCAGAAAGCACTAAATAAAGTTACATTCTTACATAGCAAAGATACAGCAATGTATAACAAGTAAAAGGAGTACAGTGATTTATAACAAAGAAAAGTAATTAACTCAAAAGTCTAGTGTTACTAACATCAAAACTACTATATATCTTTTTCCATATCCTGTTTACATTAACATCCTCCCAGGTGCCTAAAAGATAAAGAATATGGAGGCCTGGCAGCAATCATTGAGTCAACAGTGAAATCCTGTCACCAATATGATTTTTAGCTCTTTAGAAAAGGCTCTGTATCTTTAAGATGCTTTAAGCTTTATGCCTCTTGTGGTTGGGGGGCTGTAAGCAATTCACAAGCTGTAAAAAGTCCGGGGGAACCTGTTAGGCAAGTTAGAGAGTTATTAGAGGGGGTTTTAAGTGGAGACATTCTTTTGCAGGAGACTGAAGCCCTGAATTAACTTTTTCCAGAGAGTGTCAGAAGAGTAGAAAAGCACAATACAATAAGGCAGGCATATTCTGGTTTTTGGGGGGTACATGCTCAGGAAATTCCAGGGGGAACCCTGAGGCTTGACTCGCCTTGCCCATCAGGCCTCTCCACATGACCTTGTCATGGGTGGGATCTTCCGTGCTGGCTCCCAGCATAGTTCTAGGTGAGTGATCACACCATCAGTATATATGGGTCATGTCTGAAGAGAAGCAATGAAAGCCTTTAAAATGTTGGTAAAGTAGGCTCAACTTTTATGAGTTCATTTATAAGATAAAAAAAAAACCTCAAGAATTCTTCACTGCTAAAATATTAGATTAACCCAGTTCTAGAATATTGTTTTCTATCAAAATGCAAATTGGTATAGGAGTATTCGGTCTGCTTGTAGAAGAGGTAGTTGTTTGTTACCTTCTATGCAATCTGCCTGGACAGATGAGAGTCTTTTTCTTACTAGAATAGGCAGCATATAAATGGGTCTTGTTTTCTTTTATCCATTCAGTCAGATATGTCTTTTGATTGGAGAAATTAGTCCATTTACATTTAAAATTATTCACAGGTATGTACTAATTGTCTTTTTTTTTTTTCTGTTTTGTAATTCATCTCTGTTTTTTCAGGTTTTTTGCTTTCTTCCCTCGTTGTCTGATAACTTTCTGTAGTGTTATGCTTACATTCCTTTCTCATTATCTTTTGTGTATCAATTATAGGTTTGTGCTTTATGGTTACCATGAGGCTCACAGATAACAGTCCCTGCATACAACTGTTGTTGTTCAGTCACTCAGTCATGTCTGACTCTTTGTGACCCAATAGACTGCAGCACGCCAGGCTTACCTGTCCTTCACTATCTCCCAGAGCTTGTTTAAACTCATATCCATCAAGTCGGTGATGCCATCCAACCATCTCATCCTCTGTCATCCCTTCTCCTCTGCCTTCAGTCTTTCCCAGCATCAGGATCTTTTCTAGTGAGTCGGCTCTTCGCATCAGGTGCTCAAATTATTGGAGCTTCAGCTTCAGCATCAGTCCTTCCAATGAGTATTCAGGATTGAATTCCTTAGGATTGACTGGTTTGATCCTGCAGTCCAAGGGACTCTCAAGAGTCTTCTCCAACACCACAGTTTAAAAGCATCAATTCTTCAGTGTTCAGCCTTCTTTATGGTCCAACTCTCACATCCATACACGACTACTGGAAAAACCATAGCCTTGAGTAGATGGACCTTTGTTGGCAAAGTAATGTCTCTGCTTTTTAATAAATGTACAATAGTTTAATTGATAGCAAATCTGAATACATCCTACAAGCCTGCATTCTTGCACTCACCTTCATATTTTATAGTTTTGATATTGTATTTTACAGTTTTACAATTCTGTGAATCCCTAATTAATTCATTATGTAATTATTTTTACTACTTTTATATTTTAATATTCATACTAGCTTTATAAGTAATTAATCTACTTCATGTATTATATATTATCTCAACTGGTGAGATTTTTACTTTCTTATGTTTTCTAGTTACTAATTAATGCCTTTTCTTTTCACCTTAAAGATCCCTTTAACACTTCTTGTACAACCAGTTTAGCACTGATGAACTTCCTTAGCTTTTGCTCATCTGGAAAACTTTTGGTATCTTCTTCAAATCTGAATGATAATCTTGCATGGTCAGAAGTATTTTCCTTTAAGTAGTTTCTATATATCATCCACTCCCTTCTGATTTGGAAGGTTCCACCTGAGAAATCTGCTGTTCATGTTATGGGTATTCCCTTATGCAAAATACCTTGTTTTTCTCTTGCTGCTTTTAAGATTCCCTCTTTAACTTTTGGCATTTTCATTACTCTGTGTCTTGGTGTGAGTCTCTTTGGGTTCTTCTTATTTGGAATTCTCTGGGCTTCCTGAATCTGGATATCTGTTTCCTTAGCGTTGTTAGGGCAGTTTTCAGCCATAATTTTTTCAAGTAAGTTTTCTGCTCCTATCCCTGCCTTTTGTCCTTCTAGGATCCCTATAATATAGATATTATTTTTCTTGATGTTGCCCCACAGGTCCCTTAAGCAGCATTTACTTTTTTTGTTTTTTGCTTCTCTGTCTGGGTGAGTTCCACTTCCTTGTCTCCCAGATCCCTAATTTTTTTTTTCTTCTGCTTCATTCAAGTCCACTATTGAACACTTCTAAGCATATTTTCAGTTCAGTTATTGTATTCTTCAGTTTTGTGACTTCTGTTTGGTATTTATTTTCTATCCTTTTATTGAAGTTCTCTGTTCATCCATTCTCTTCCTAAGTTCAGTAAGCATCTTTATGACTACTACTTTGAATTCTTTATTATCCAAGTTACTCATCTCATTACTTTTTTTTTTCCCTGAAGATTTATCTTGCTCTTCTTTTTGGAGCCTACTCTTCTATTTCCTCATTTTTCTTGACTCTTCATGTTTGTTCTATATATTAGGTACAACAGCTCTCTCTCCCAGTCTTACAGGGGTGGCCTCATGTAGGCAATGAGCTTTATTGTTTAATCCTGCACTGGTACTTGGCTGTCTCTTGAAACCTCTCTCTGCTTCAGAACTACGGGCTCTGAAACAATCCACCCAGCCACCAGAGCCCAGTGCTCATGGGGCATATTCTGTGTGTGCTGCATGTGCCCGCTGGCTCTGGGGGTGTGTAGGGGAGGCAGGAGACTCACCCATCACCTCCAGTGAAGTGACTGGAACATACATGGTGGGGTGAGCACTTGCCCATCACCTCCAAGAGGACTGTGGCAGAGACACAAGGGGATAGAGCACTCACCTGCTGCCTCTGGCAGGGCTACGACAGCATCGTGAGGAGGTAGCAAGTTAGAGTACACAAATGGCACCCACTAGCACCTCCAGCCCTGGAAAGAATCTCAACACACTTTTGTTTCTCTGGCAGATGCTTTAAGACTAGCAATTGAATCTCCTTCACATACGGCCTGGGCACTTTTCAAATTGCTGTTTGTGGACTGAGTGCCAGGGTAAGTGAATCTGCACATCAGTTCTTCAAGAGCAGAATCTCCATTCCCTATTGGCCCTATGTCTCCTCAGGATGTAAGCCCTGTAAGTTTTCACAGCCAGATGTTTTTGGGGGGTTGACAGTGAAAACATAAGGTGCTTTTCTTATGCTTTCTTTCTATTTTATTGGTGAATTAAGGTCAACAGACATGAGTGACAAAAGGGGATGGAATTTTGGGTGTTTGAAGAAAGAGAAGATCTTTTAGGAAATGGGAGGGAAGATTGACAAAGGAATTACTGGACTTCTGGGCTTAACTGAGTGCTCCTTTGAGATTTGTTGTCATAAATTTAATATTGCTGTCTTGTAGCTATAAACTGTGCACCATGAATGCAGTTGTGATTGTGTATTTTTTCCAGCCTCAATGAGCAAGTCTGTTGTAGGTATGCAAAATGTAAAGTGGTAGGTTTAACAAAGGTTAAATTTGTGCCAAGCAACTAGGACTTAGGGATAGAGAAGTATGATGGTCAAGGCTATGAGAAAGAGATGAAATATAATACTGGATCATCATGAGGGCAGGTGAGTAGGAAAAAAAGCTTTTTTGTGGTACTTGAACTTTATGTCAGAAATGTTGCAAATTTGGGCAAAAGCTGTGACAGTAAGGATCAAAACAAAATGCTCAAGCCAGGAAACCTAGAGTAATCTTACCAACAAGGAACGGGAAGGTAGAATAGGTAGGACAAAAGGAGGTCAGTGATGAAAGAGAATAAGGCAGCAAAACTGACCAGCCTTGAAGAGGCAGTGAACTTCAGTCAGCCAAACATCAACTAGGTTTGGGTTAGGGATAATAGTGAAATAAAATAGCTCACCATGGGATGTGTTATGCTAACACAGTGAGCTGCCAAATAATGTCTTTCAGTGGGGTGTCCCAGGGTATCTCTGAGAACCCAAGTGGTCCATCCTAGCCCTAAAACAGCTAAGCCATCAAAAATTCAATCCCAATAAAGAATAAACCTTAACAGAGTTCTCTCTTGCTGGTTCATGGAACAGCCTTAAGCTTCCATGGTAGATCAAGGACCTTGCCACAAGCTTAATGAGAGCTAAATTTCCAAAATATCTGGGGTGGTGACAGCATGCCCCCAAAGCTGCAACAAGGGTTCCCATAGCTGTGTATTTGACAGGGTTGCTGAGAGGTCTGTTCTCTTCTGAGACAAATAATAAGTACGCCCAAAGCAGTTCTTTTCCTATCATTTGCCCTTGAGGATCCATACTTTATCTTTTTCATATACATTGTTAATTGGAAGAGTGAATGATTTTGAGTGGGAAACTCAAAATGGCAAGTAAAACTAGTGTTCTTCCCTAGTACCTGTTCTCCCTGTAAGAGGACTAAAAATAATTAGCGGAGAACCGCCTACTCAGTCTTCTGTATCCTGTGCTTACTTGACTGGCACTGTCCTAGAGCAAATAAATTACGCTGACTGCAGAAGGAGCAGCTTCACTGGAGCATCAGCTGAGCAATAATAACAACAAAACAGGAACAATAATGGCAAAAAAATAACCATATTAACCACTGTGGATCTGCCTATTGGATTTCTCAGGAATGTGAGGCCCGCAGTACTGACGTGTCTATTGTCCAATGCCTAGTCTTCTATGGTACCTACAGACCAAAAACTCTTCACTGAAAACCCATGAGAAATTTACATACGGTAAATTCACAGACCTCTCAGTTGTTCTTTTTTCCTTAACAGAACCTAAACGATCCATACTTTTAGTAGAACCTAAAAACAATACTTTATTCCTTCTGACTTGACTTTCAACATTCAGTTCATTCTCTCAGTTGAGTCTGACTCTTTGCAACCCCATGGACTGCAGCACACCAAGCTTCCCTGTCCATCACCAACTCCCAGAGCTTACTCAAATTCATGGCCATCGAGTTGGTGATGCCATCCAACTATCTCATCCTCTGTCGTCCCCTTTTCCTGCCTTCAATCTTTCCCAGCATCAGGGTCTTTTCTAATGAGTTAGTTCTTTGCATCAGGTTGCCAAAGTATTGGAGTGTCAGCTTTAGCATCAGTCCTTCCAATGAATATTCAGGATTGATTTCCTTTAGGATTGACTGGTTTGATCTCCTTGAAGTCCAAGGGACTCTCCAGAGTCTTCTCCAACACCACAGCTCAAAAGCATCAAATCTCTGCACTCAGCTTTCTTTATAGTCCAGCTTTCACCATCCATACAACACTGTATTATGCAGGTACCTCAACATCACTTATAATTTACATATGGTTGGAGAAATTAACAAGTTATAATTTTTATTTACTTCTACCTGGCTCAACATACCAAACTCGAAACATCTCAGAATAATCCTTATTAACTGGAATCCTCAGTTTTTTTATTATGCATTTGATCAGGTACTAATTGCCATATTATAGTCACGCTTTGAACAGCTGCTTTTTTTAGTGTCTTTTGGTTTCTTGTTTAATCAAAATTAGCACATTTTATTTCTCTTGAATATGGAATTCTACTTCATTATTTTACTTTTTAAAAATAAGTTAGGTCACATTAGCTCTGTAAAAATATTATTTCTAATTACCTGCTAAGTACACTTCTTTTCTTTCACCTCTAACAGAAACAACTCAATCTTTATGCAAAAATGTAATAGGTAGCATATGTAATATAGGTTTTATAGAATACCTTGCCATTTCATTGCATAATCCCACTTTAGTGTTTTTATTTATCAGAATACAGTATTCATCTGAAGTTTCTCTAATACTTTTCATTCTCCTTTTGAATAGGCATATATAATGAATTGCTTTAGACAACATGTTAATTGGAATGACTTATTTGTGTTTGGGGATTTATACAGTGATTTGTCTCCAAAGAGCAACTGAAGTAATTTTAAAGCTGGAAAATATAAATATGTTAGTAAGAAGACTACTGCTACTGCTAAGTCACTTCAGTCGTGTCCGACTCTGTGCGACTCCATAGACAGCAGCCCACCAGGCTCCCCCATCCCTGGGATTCTCCAGGCAAGAACACTGGAGTGGGCTGCCATTTCCTTCTCCTAGAGGAAAGGTTTTAATTAGGGAGAGCACTGATAAATTGTCTTAGTGATGACAACTCTGACATCATTACATTTCTCTGTGAGGACATGAGAGAAGTGATAGGAGGGTGCCTTTAGAAAATCGAAGTTGTTACTACTCAAGGCAATGAGCTGTTAAGTACAAGCTTAATTACGACCTCTGTTTGTCATCTTGATACTTAATAATGTAACAGATGCACTTTTCCTGTGCTGCCAACTGCCTGCTCTGTCAGTTGACTGAGTGTTCGCTGCCAAATGTGTGGCTGCCTTCCATCTCCTGAGGAGATAGATGGTTTACTGCATCTACCCTCCAGGCAGGCACCAACTCATTTTCTTCTCAAAATATCTTGTTTCCTGGGACAGGTTACACAAGAAATTAGACGAAATTTGTTTGCTTACTTACTACATCTTAGATCAGAAAAAAAGAGAGGAAAAAATCCCTCATTTCTGACTGTTCTTATGATAAATGTGTCACATGACAGAATAATTTTGAAAGGAAAACAACTGAGATTTTCCAGATCAACTAGCTCCGGGAGCTAATGAAATAACTGTGTCCTTCACAGATACAGCAAAGGAGCACCACTAATCCAGTGCCTACTCTGCAGCTAACAATTTTTTGAAACTTTTTCATTTATTTCTCAGAAGAGATGAGTTCAAATTGAATACAGAATTGTATTTTTTTTGAAAAGATAGAGAACAGGAGGCTTTAAAAAAAGAGTATTTTAGATTCTTATAGATGAAAAGATGTTATTTTTCTTAAATTTCAAATTATCTTTCACTAATGAAGAATATAATTCTCCAATTTTCAAAGAGTAAAAATTAATATCAAATTTGAAATTTTCTGAAGCATTCTTCAACTGAATCATTCTTCAACTATTTCAGATGCTCACCATTCTTCAACTATTTCAGGTTTTTTTTTTTTTGGAGTATAGTTGATTAGCGATATTGTGATAGTTTCAGGTGTACAGCAAAGTGATTCAATTATACATATACATGTGCCTGTTCTATTTCAAATTTTTTTCCTATTTAGCTTGTTACATAATATTGAGCAGAGTTCTCTGATTTTTTATTTTGTAGAAAATTTAGAACCATAGTTTAGGTAAATCAGCAGCCTTACAATTTTTTTGTTTTGCTTTATTTTAGTTAGGTAATCTGTTCTTTTCATGTATAACTCCAAAACTCAAGAGTTAGTTTTCAGTGTTGTGCTGGCAAGTCTTTCAGAGTAAAGGAGCTTTGTTCTTCAGCAGTTATACACACACACACACACACACACACACACACACTCACTCGCAACTTGGAAACTGAGCTGCTATCAGGCCTCTTGGCCATCTGCCCATGTAAGAGATCAGTCATTTGATAGGCTGTATCATACAGATGGACCATCTGCAATCCTGCTGGCAGTATTTAAGCTCTGAGATCCCACTAGGAAACCTCTTTAGAGATGGGTTCAGTGTGTTATGTTTTCAACTGCTTTAAAACTAAATAAAAAGAGAAACCTTGGTTATAATGGTAGATATTTCTTTTCCAAACAGAGAATGATCCAAGTAAGCACATTTGAAGTTTATATCCAGTTGCATGCAATTAGACACTGTGCATTTTTTGGAAAAATGTAAGATTAGTTGGAGATATTAGTAAACAGGATTTGTAAAAAGTTATGTTCAATAAATACTGACACTGACTTCGGCATAATCACTGGATGAATATCTTTTTGGATATAATATTAGATAAAACATTAAGTTTACATAGTTACTTTCAGTAAATTTAATCACTGGAACAGAAATAAAGCTTCCTATGCAGCATTATTAAATAGAGCACTTAAAATGTATTGCTAGCCTAAGTAGAATGTGCTAGGGAAAATAAAATTGGAAGATAACTTTGTAAAGAGTTCCATGGCAAAAATAATTTCTATAAATCACAGAAAGAACAGTCTCCTCTCAAAAATGTACAGTGAAAATAGTTGGTTTAAGTTGTCAAAGACACACTCAAAGGCTGTCCATTAAATATTTGATTAAGTATACAGTATACTTTACAGATACATTTCTATGTCTAGTAACTAATTTAGTAGTATAAAAATGCCTTAGTGTTTTCCAATCTTATAAAAATTAGTATTCAAGAATTGGTTTGATTTCACTGTTTGTTCTCCATTTAAAAAAAAAAACTTCAAACAGTTCATTTTCCTCATATTATTAGGCATTCTAGAAACACTGATGCATCTGTGGCTCCAACAATCCTTCTTTCTAACTCGAGGCACCTACATCCTGTAGACAATGCAGAGTGGAGCAGACAGTAAAGACTTGTTTTTCAGGATCAGTGATCATTAATCCTGGAGCCTTTCTGAGCAACTCTCTTCCTCTCTGGATCTTACCTTCTTTTCCTCTGCTCCTCCCTACCTCAGCCAGATTCCCCGGTTGTTGCTCTTTATATGCTTAAACATTTTACATCTTCCAGCTCTCTCCTCTCATCTAGAGTTCCTGTAGGACCCTCTTGACCATCTTGCCCAGCTGTCACTTAATACCTCAGGATTACAATCTGTGTCTTCTCTCTCCTACAAGATCCGAAGTTCCTCAAGGGTGTACACCACATTTTATGCCTCTCTGTGATCTCATGTAAGCATACAAAGTATTCTGATGATTAAATTATTCAGTACATTTATGTTAAGTTGATCTCTAGGGCCACTCAATTTTGGCATCAGGTTTACTGGACTAGATCAAAAATAGAAGATTTTAATTTGCAGGACCCTCTGGTTTATTGATATTAGCTGTCTGAAAAGTTGTGTGGAAAAAGAATGGGTAGCAATATTTGCCGTGTTTGTTTATAATGACACATATGCAAGTATTTGCTAAGTATATGCATGATCTTGGCATGAATTAAGTCCAAAAAATTGCATCTTCTCATCTAATTGTTTTTAAAAGATTCTGCAGAAGAAGGTCTTTGATTGTAATGTGTCCCTGGTTATGCTCAGCTTCTACTGAAATAAACATTTTCTTCAGACCGTTGGGTCAGACTTTGCTCAGGACTCTGGGAAATGGGCTGCATATAGCCCAAAATGAATGCTTGCTTTTGGGGGTGCAGATCTTTTTCAGTACTCAGTCGTGTCCAGCTCTTTGCGATCCCATGAAGCTACAGCCCACCAGGCTTCTCTGTCAATGGGATTTTCCAGGCAAGAATACTGGAATGGGCTGCCATTTCCTACTCCAGAGGATCTTCCTAAACCAGGCATCAAACCTGCATCTCCTATATCTCCGGCATTGGTAGGCAGATTCTTTACCACTAGCACCAACTTCAGTCAGTCAGTTCAGTCACTCAGTCGTGTCTGACTCTGCAACCCCATGGACTGCAGCACACCAGGCCTCCCTGTCCATCACCTTAGACCTGCATAATACTATCCTTTGTAATTACCCCCACTCCTGCTCTAAAGATAGGCCAGGTGAAAGGATGTTCAGCCTCCACAAGAGACTGACTTCCCTGTTTCAGATTTTCATGTTAATAGCCATAATAATAACAATTTCCTGATTTACAAAACTATTTCCTTTGTTTTATTTTTATCATATTTAATAGCAATTATTGAAAATTTTACGACATAAAATTAGAAGCCAAGGCAAGTAGACGTGCTTGTATAAGCTCTGAAATTAAATGGTACTTTGCTCTTCCCAGAACTTCCCAACCCCACATACACTCAAGGATCCTGAGTGTCACTGAACGAGGGGCTTGAGCTCTTACCTCTGCATCTCACATCCTCCATTGCTCTAACAGAGCCAATCTTGATAGAAGATCCTTATTAGTGTGTTCTCATCACAAAACACCATACACCACACCAAAGAGCTAAGAAGTCAGCCAAGTTACCATTTGCCTTTCATCACTGTCTTAAATCTTGGAAGTTTAGATTTCAGAAGACCAAACAGTACTCCACTGGAATTATAAAGCATTATGTAACCAATTCCATTACCTAAGAAAGTAAAAGCTAACGTGACAGTTGCCTACTTGTGCCAAATGACCTACAGGTGCTTTAATTTCACTTGATTTACTTTCAGGATCTCTCAGCTGTTGTTTCTCAAGAGTTGCTAGGAACACTGTTTCTGCTAAAACTACACAGCTCTTAATGTATGAGTGGAATTTTCCCCCTACACAGAGAGTAAAGAAACTAGATAATCAACATCACACTCTTCATTGATGGAAGCATTATTATAGACAAATGAAACAAAGTTTCACACTTAGAGAAATAATTATGAGTGAAAGGAAAAACAAACACATAAAAAGGAAAAAAATAATGTATAGAAATCTAAAATAATAACAGCATGTATAAACAAATGATTTAGCCTATATTGTGAAGTGGTAAATGGACTGAACAAAATGACATGTTCCATTTTCTTTTAGCTACACTCTTCAAAGTTAATATTGTGTACAAAGTTCTATTTTATATTTTTTGTAAAAAAAAGACCTCTGAACACTTTTTTGTGTCCTGTATCCTGTCTTTTTTTTTTTTTTTTGACAGACAGGAAGCTTCATATATTATACATTTTGCTATTTTTCTCTGTCAATAGTTTCTTCAGGTCAGTGTAACAATAGAATGATTTGGTCTTTTTTAAAAACTGTGCTACTTTTTGAAAGAACTTTAAAATAAAATTTTTATTTCATTTCTTTATGAAGGAGTTGGCACAAGAGGTTTAGAAAAATTAAACATATATTCTTTGATATATGGATATAGTTTTCTCTTCTGTTACACAGGACTAAGAGCTATTTAAACACTCAAATGGGTGATCCAGTAGATGATACGATGACAAATGCCTTTTAAAATAAATTTCATGCTGGTGCTTAACTTTTCAGGGGAAGCATTAAACTGAAGGCAGAGAACTGCATTCCATTTTCAACATATGCAATAAGACGCAATTGTACATCATCCTCCAGAGTCTTTCCAGTTTCACGGCCCTGTCATTAAAAATGTGCAAAGTATGGTTTCTTAGCTTAAACCTATGTGTGTCACATATATTTATTCATTTTTGTTATCACTTTACCACTCATGTCCTACCTCTCCCACTAAACAGCTTCAGTTCAGTTCAGTCACTCAGTTGTCTCCGACTCTTTGTGACCCCATGAATCGCAGCACGCCAGGCCTCCCTGTCCATCACCATCTCCCGGAGTTCACTCAGACTCACATCCATCGAGTCAGTGATGCCATCCAGCCATCTCATCCTCTGTCCGTCTCCTTCTCCTCCTGCCCCCAATCCCTCCCAGCATCAGAGTCTTTTCCACAGGAGGTTAATTTTTACCCTGAATGTTGGTACTTTGTAACCATGTAACTTTAATATTGTAGAAAAGAAGATGATTTAACATTCTCTCTAGTAGAGTGGGGGAGGGGACAGGAGATGTGAAAAATATCTTTTCCAAAATGGATTCAAGTTTATCTTGCACCTTGGAACATACCAAAGCATCCTGAGAACTTACCAAGCCCCACTTGCATTGAAGGGACCTAGATATTCTCTCACGAAGACCTGTCAGGTAGGTTTGATTAGATTCAAATACATTTTGCAAGTGAGTATTTGCAAATATGAATGATTCCATAATATACAGAGTTACACAAGATACGGGAGAACTTTTAAAGCATGGGTTGCAGTACACTTTGGTATATTAATAACTATCAGAACATATGTAAATTGAGTTTCAACTTTTTCAGATTTAACAGCATCTGTCTCAGTATCTATGATTTTAACTATCACTGAGAAGACTGAGCAAGTATTTTAATAAAATGTTAGAAAAATTGTTACACTCTTCTGTAAACAATGTAACTTGTTTTAGATGTATCATGCACATGAAGAAGATGCTTCACCTGTTCCCTTTTTTATCCCACTGTTTTAATCCTGAGGATGCTTTGACATTATTTTTAATAAATGTAAATATTTAAATAAGAAATTTTGTCTACATTGGAATTTTACTTGAAAATATTCACCAGGTATCAACTACTTCATATAAACATTTTATATTACATTTTCTTTGAGTAATCAGTCAATTTGTTTTTCATATCCACTTTTACACTTTTTAGGTTTTGCCTTTTTGAGTGTTCTTTTGCAGTCATAAATCTATCAAATCCAATTTCTATACTAAATTTTGTAGTTTTGTTGTGTGCAGTTTACTGTCAATTTAAGTTAGTGTTTTTTATTTCTTCTATTAACATTTACTATGAATTTTCTCAGATAACTGAAGATTTCCATATTGGTCCAGGATGAATTTACTATAATACTATTTAATACAACCTATCAACTGTAAATATAAACTTGTGGAAAAAATTAACTTTTTCATAGTGACATAAAATTTTGTTGTCTTAGACTGATTCTTTTTAGAGTCAATGGAAGAGTAATTTAATTTTTCAAACACTGTGCTCACTGTTTTTTTAAATAAATTTATTTAATTGGAGCTTAATTACTTTACAATATTGTATTGGTTTTGCCATACATCAACATGCATCCACCACAGGTATACACGTGTTCCCCATCCTGAACTCCCGTCCCTCTGCCCGCCCCATACCATCCCTCTGGGTTGTCCAGTATCATGCATTGAACCTGGGCGGCTGACTAGTTTCATATATGATATTAAACATGTTTCAATGCCATTCTCCCAAATCATCCCACCCTCACTATTTCCCACAGAGTCCAAAAGACTGTTCTATACATCTGTCTTTCTTATGCTGTCTCGCATACAGGGTTATCGTTACCATCTTTCTAAATTCCATATATATGCGTTAGTATACTGTATTAGTGTTTTTCTTTCTGGCTTACTTCACTCTGTATAATAGGTTCCAGTTTTATCCACCTCATTGGAATTGATTCAAATGGATTCTTTTTAATGGCTGAGTAATACTCCATTGTGTATATGTACCACAGCTTTCTTATCCATTCATCTGCTGATGGACATCTAGGTTGCTTCCATGTCCTGGCTATTATCAACAGTGCTGCGATGAACATTGGGGTACATGTGTCTCTTTCAATTCTGGTTTCCTCGGTATGTATGCCCAGCAGTGGGATTGCTGGGTCATAAGGCAGTTCTATTTCCGGTTTTTTAAGGAATCTCCACACTGTTCTCCATAGTGGCTGTACTAGTTTGCATTCCCACCAACAGTGTAGGAGGGTTCCCTTTTCTCCACACCCTCTCCAGCATTTATTGCTTGTAGACTTTTGGATAGCAGCCATTCTGACTGGCGTGAAATGGTACCTCATTGTGGTTTTGATTTGCATTTCTCTGATAATGAGTGATGTTGAGCATCTTTTCATGTGTTTGATAGCCATCTATATGTCTTCTTTGGAGAAATGTCTATTTAGTTCTTTGGCCCATTTTTTGATTGGGTCATTTATTTTTCTGGAATTGAGCTGTAGGAGTTGCTTGTATATTTTCGAGATTAGTTGTTTGTCAGTTGCTTCATTTGCTATTATTTTCTCCCATTCTGAAGGCTGTCTTTTCACCTTGCTTATAGATTCCTTTTTTGTGCAGAAGCTTTTAAGTTTAATTAGGTCCCATTTGTTTATTTTTGCTTTTATTTCCAATATTCTGGGAGGTGGGTCATAGAGGATCCTGCTGTGATGTATGTCGGAGAGTGTTTGCCTATGTTCTCCTCTAGGAGTTTTATAGTTTCAGTCTTACATTTAGATCTTTAATCCATTTTGAGTTTATTTTTGTGTATGGTGTTAGAAAGTGTTCTAGTTTCATTCTTTTACAGGTGGTTGACCAGTTTTCCCAGCACAACTTGTTAAAGAGATTGTCTTTTCTCCATTGAATATTCTTGCCTCCTTTGTCGAAGATAAGGTGTCCATAGGTGCGTGAATTTATCTCTGGGCTTTCTGTTTTGTTCCATTGATCTATATTTCTGTCTTTGTGCCAGTACCATACTGTCTTGATGACTGTGGCTTTGTAGTAGAGCCTAAAGTCAGGCAGGTTGATTCCTCCAGTTCCATTCTTCTTTCTCAAGATTTCTTTGGCTATTCAAGGTTTTTCGTATTTCCATACAAATTTTGAAAGTATTTGTTCTAGCTCTGTGAAAAATACTGTTGGTAGCTTGATAGGGATTGCATTGAATCTATAAATTGCTTAGGTAGTATACTCATTCTCACTATATTGATTCTTCTGATCCATGAACATGGTATATTTCTCCATCTAATAGTGTCCTCTTTGATTTCTTTCATCAGTGTTTTATAGTTTTCTATATATAGGTCTTTAGTTTCTTTAGGTAGATATATTCCTAAGTATTTTATTCTTTTCATTGCAATGGTGAATGGAATAACTTTTAACAACTAATACATTAGGAATAGACTCTAATAAGATAGATTTGTAGAAACCTACATTTAAAATTATGTTTGATGGTAAAAAACTGAATGCTGTCTTAATATTGGGAACAAGCAAGGATGTTCACTGAACACTTCTAGTCAACATTTTCTTGAGATTCTAGTCAATGAAACAGTGCAAAACAGAAATATGTAAGAACTGAAAAAAAAAAACCAAAAACCTTTCCATATTTAAATATAATAAATTATTTACACTGAAAATATCAAAAGGTCTACAAAGCAACTCTTAGAATTATCAGGTACTTTTAGAAAGATTTACAGGATACCAATACAAGTCAAATACAAAAATCAACTGTTTTTTTCTGGATTTTAGCAATGAGTACTTAGAAAATGAAACATAAAACCATCCTAAATAAAAATATGAAAAATATGGTAATCATAGAGAAGCAACAACATTAGTGTAAGAGCTCTTCACTAAACTGCTAATCATAGCTGAGAAAAAATTTAAAAACACCTGGACTAAAAGAGAAATACATCAATAAATTGGAGAACTTAATATTGTTAAAATATTATGTTTTTCCAAACTGATCTGTAAATTGAATGCAACCCCAATCACAATCCCAGCAGGATTTTTATTTTTTTCTTTATTTTTTTTCTTAATTTTTTTTTTCCCAGCAGGATTTTTAAAGTTTGTTTTGCTTTTAGAAACTGGTGAGTTGATTCCAAAATGTATATGAAAATACAAATTATCTAGAAAACTAATCTTGAAAAGGGAGCAATAGATTGGAGAGTTTATACTACTTGATTTTAAGAAACAGTATAACTTTATAGTAATCAAGCTAGCATAGTACTGGCAAAAGGACAGATAAGCTGATCAAACGAAAAGCATAGAAATTGCAGAAATAAACCCACACAGACTTAAGATCATAAACCTAAAAGCAAAGGCTAAAATGTTAATACATCTAGGGAAATTTGAGGAGAATTTCTTTGCCAACTTGACTCAGGCAAACACTTCTTAGGAAACAGAAATCACTAACTATAAAAAGAAAATGACAACTTAGATTTTATTCAAATTAAAAACATCTGTTCATTGGAGACACCATTAAAAACATTAATAAGCAAGTGACAGATCAGGAGAAAATCTTCACAAAATATGTATCAGAAAAATAACTGTTTCCAGAATATATACATAAATCCTACAAATCACTAATAATACGAGACAACTTCATGTGAAGAAATTGGTAAAAGATTGATGAGATACTTCCCATAGGAAAATATACAAATGATCAGTTAGACATGAAAAATGCTTAACATTATCAATCATCAGGGAAATGAAAATTAAAACAAAATGCAATACCACTGTACATATATTATGATGATTCAAATTGAAAACAATGACAATACCAAGTAATGGTGGGAATAACCAGAGCTCTCAAACATTGCTAGCGACAGGGTAAAATGTTATATAGCCTTTGGAAAATAGCAGTGAGATTTCTTATAAAGTTAATCAAATTCCTACCTATGCCCCATAATAGAATGGGAAAGACTAGAGATTTCTTCAAGAAAATAAGAGACACCAAGTGCCGGGGGCCAGCGTGAGGAACTCCGCCCATGGCAAAGGTCATGAGGAAGGAGGCTTGGCATACGCAAAGGTGTGATCAAGCCTCAGGAAACCCCCTGTTCCCAAGCATCCACCCCAAAACCAGAGTAAGTTTTATGCTCTCACCTACACCTCTGACTTTACAGGGGGCTCTCCCCCATCCCATTTCTCTCAGAGAAGGAGTTAACGTGCAGCACCAAGTCAATAAAAATTCCTGGGCATGACAAGAGTGTTTCAGCTTACAGATTCCTCTGAAGGTTATCTAGCCTGCCTGTACAGGTTCGTCTGGCCACATGTGATTGTTTACAGCCTCCCAACCTGAGAGGCACGAGATGTTTTAGACTTATTAAAGGCAAATTCCTTTGGGAAGCTGGAAATTGTCAGTATAGTGGGTTGGTTAGGAATTATATTGGTGAAGGGTTTTTCATTTGTTGTGCCAATAATTGCTGCTAATCCCCTGCCCTGGGTGGGACAAGGGTGTCTCAGGTCAAACCTCTCTGCTGGCAAACTAGCTTGTGCGACAGGATTATCCATACTGCTGTCACTACACACATGATTATTTACTACCTCTCAACCATAAACAGCACAGAGAGTTTTGGAGTATTTTGAGAGTCTTAATTAGCATAGGGCTTTTCTCACTGTTGAGTCAATGATTGCCGCCAGGCCTCCATATCCTTAGGCACCTGGGAATATATTAATCAATGTATTTGGAATATAGAAAAGGAAATATAGTAGTTTTTAAGGTTAGCAATACTAGACTTTTTGAGTTAATGAATTTTCTCTTTTGTAATAGATCACTGTACTTTGTTAAAAATCACTGTGTCCTTGCTATATAAAAATGTAACTTTATCACTATCTTAAGACTAAATAGATCTTAAGGGGAGCATTGGGGAAAGGATTTTCATTTGTTGGGCTGATGTTTGCTGCTAAATCTCCATATTCCCTGCCCTTATAATGAATATAACTAACATATAGGAGAAATAAGTATTAACCTTTAAGCATATAGGAGAAATAAGTATTAACCTTTCAGATTAATCATGTTAACCTTGGGTTAAATAAATTCCTTTCTTGATTGTAACTCACTACACCCTCACCCTATAGGAATGTAACTTTATTTGGAGGGTGGTGCCTGGTTTAAGAAAAAACACCCTT
Organism: Ovis aries; assembly: GCF_016772045.2. NCBI lineage: Eukaryota > Metazoa > Chordata > Mammalia > Artiodactyla > Bovidae > Ovis > Ovis aries. Next base: position 5,894,428 of record NC_056059.1, read on the forward strand.
GGAAAAAATAAGTTTTTTGGTTATCAGAAAGAAAGGATCATAAAATGTCAGCAGATCTCATGGCCAGAAGATGATGTAAAATCCCTAAGACCTTTTTATGTGAAGCACCTGATTTTGATAAAGGTCAGGACTGCTGACCCCTGCGTGACTCTGTATTCATCCCTATGTGTAACAAAAGGTATATAAGCAAACCCCAAAATAAAGATATCGGATCAGTTTCCGGAAAGACTGATTCCCCCATGTAGTTCTTTCTTGCTCCTCGTTTTTCTGGCTGAATTCCCATCTGGAGCATGGATGCTATTCCACGTAAACCAAGTTATTCAGCCTCTTTTTCTCCACTAATTTTCCCACTACACTATTTGTTTCTAATCTCTCTATATCTCTGTAATTAAATATGTATTTTTCCAAGGACGCAGACTCCATCCCCACCTTCGAATCACCCTGGATCCACCGGGGCTGGACCCCGAGAACCAAGGGAACATTTCATGCAAAGATGGGCACAATAAAGGACAGAAATGGTACGGATCAAACAGAAGCATAAGATATTAAGAAGAGGTGGCAAGAATACACAGAAGAACTATTCAAAAAAGATCTTCATGACCCAGATAACCACGATGGTGTGATCACTCATTTAGAGCCAGACATCCTGGAATGCAAAGTCAAGTGGGCCTTAGGAAGCATCGCTACAAACAAAGCTAGTGCAGGTGATAGAATTCCAGTTGAGCTGTTTCAAATCCTGAAAGATGATGCTGTGAAAGTGCTGCACTCAGTATGCCAGCAAATTCGGAAAACTCAGCAGTGGCCGCAGGACTGAAAAAGGTCAGTTTTCATTCCAATCCCAAAGAAAGGCAATGCCAATGAATGCTCAAACTACCACAGAAATGCACTCATCTCACACACTAGCAAAGTAATGCTCAAAATTCTCCAAGCCAAACTTCAACAGTATATGAACTGAGAACTTCCAGATGTTCAAACTGGATTTAGAAAAGGCAGAGAAACCAGAGATCAAATTGTGGATCACAAATTCTCTTTAAGAATTTTCCATAGTTTGTCATGATCCACACAGTCAAAGGCTTTGGCATAGTCAATAAAGCAGAAGTAGATATTTTTCTGGAACTCTCTTGCTTTTTTGATGATTCAATGGATGTTGGCAATTTGATCTCTGGTTCTTAAAGAGATGGGAATACCACACCACCTGACCTGCCTCCTGAGAAATCTGTATGCAGATCAAAAAGCAACAGTTAGAACAGTTAGAACTGGAACAATATACTGGTTCCAAATAGGGAAAGGAGTACATCAAGGCTGTATATTGTTACCCTGCTTATTTAACTTGTATGCAGAGTACCTCATGTGAAATGCTGGACTGAATGGAGCACAAACTGGAATCAAGACTGCCAGGAGAAATATCTATAACCTCAGATATGCAAATTACACCACCTTTATGATAGAAAGCAAAGAAAAACTAAAGAGCCTCTTGATGAAAGTAAAAGAGACTGAAAAAGTTAGCTTAAAACTCAACATTTAGAAAACTAAGATCATGGTATCCAGTCCCATCATCTCATGGCAAATAGATGGGGAAACAATGGAAACAGTGACAGACTTTATTTTCTTGGGCTCCAATATCACTGCGGATGGTGACTGCAGCCATGAAATTAAAAGACGCTTACTCCTTGGAAGAAAAGCTATGACCACCCTAGACAGCATATTAAAAAGCAGAGACATTACTTTGCCAAAAAAGGGCGATCTACTCAAAGCTATGGTTTTTCCAGTAGTCATGTATGGATGTGAGAGTTGGACTATAAAGAAAGCTGAGCACTGAAGAATTGATTCTTTCAAACTGTGGTGTTGGAGAAGACTCTTGAGAGTCTCTTGGACTGCAAGGAGATCCAACCAATCCAGCTTCAAAGAAGTCAGTCCTAAATATTCATTGAAAGGACTAATGCTGAAGATGAAACTCCAATACTTTGGCCACCAGATGCAAAGAACTGATTCACTGGAAAAGACCCCAATGCTGTGAAAGACTGAAGGCAGGAGGAGAAGGGGACGACAAAGGATGAGATGATTGGATGGCATCACTGACTCAATGGACATGAGTTTGAGTAAGCTCTGGGAGTTGGTGATGGACAGGGAAGCCTGGCGTGTTGCAATCCATGGGGTCGCAAAGAGTCGGACACGACTCAGTGACTAAACTGAACTGAACTGAAGCCCCATCCATTTCCTGGTGTGTGGGGATGGTGGTGGTGGGGGGACTGTCTGTGTGTGTGCACACATGCACGTGCATTCCATTGTGTCCTATTCTTTGCGACCCCATAGACTGTAGCCTGCCATGGAATTTCCATTCCACTGTCCATGGAATGCTCCAGGTAGGAATATTGGAGCAGGTTGCCATTTCCTACCCCAGGGGATTTTCCCAGTCAAACCCATGTCTCCTGCATGCTGCATTGGCAAGCGGATTCTTTACCACTGCACCACCCAGGTATATAAGAGATTAAAGTAAACATATGTCCAGGCTTCCCTAATCGCTCAGTGGTAAAGAGCCCACTTGCCTGCCAATGCAAGAGACTCGGGTTCAATCCCTTATCCAGGAAGAGCCTACAAGCCCATGTGCCACAATTACTCGAACCCATGATCCACAACAAGAGAAGTCACTACAATGATAAGACCATGTACTGCCGAAGAAGAGTAGCCCCAACTCACTGCAACTAGAGAAAAGCCCTCGCAGCAATGAACACCCAGCACAGCCAAAAACAAATAATAAAATTATATAAAAATATAAATATATATCCACAAATATTTGTACAATAATGTTCACAGTAAATTTATTCATAAGTTGATATGAAGTTAATAATTTGTATTATTTATTTATAGTATTAATAAGTCCTAAATGGAAACAATCCAAATGTATGTCAAAATGAAAATAAGTAAATAAATTGTGGTATATTCAGACAACAGGCTACTCTGAAGTGACATGAAGGAATGAACCACTGCTATATGCGACATGGATGAATCCCCAAAATATGCTGAGCAACGGAAACAAGACACCAAATTATGCTTACTGTATAATTTCATTTATATGAAGATCCAGAACAGGCAAAACTACTTTATGGATTTAGATTTCACAGCAGTACCTTCCTGTGGGAGAGGAAGCTGACTGGGAATGGACAAGAAGGAATTGTCTGGGAGGAAGGGAAAATTCTATCATCTGGAAAATATTGTAGATTAGATTTACATGAATTTTTCAAAATCTTCAAATTATACCCCTAAGATTTTTTCATTTCACTGTGTGTAAATTTTGCATTAATACAATTTTAAAAAAGGAGATTTTGTGTATGCATGATTTGCTCTAAGACCAGTTCTTTCTGAAAAACTAACTGTCACTGCAAGCTCAAACAAGGTGCTTTGTTCATTTCTTTCAAGGCTTTGGTTTTGCACTGGTACCTGATCTTGACCACATTTTGTACAATCAATTAACAAATGTTTTTGAAACATTACTAATTGTTTCTCTAAATTATTTGACTTTTGTCACACTTTTCTACCACTTGATGAATAACAACTCTTTCTTTCTGTCAAGAATCTGGTTGGTAGCAAGAAGTGTTTTTAGTGAGGGTTAGTCCTTTCCTGAGGCATTAATTATCTCAGATTATCCTGCAGTTCAGTAATAAATCTCTGCCATTAAAGCATAATTTCCTATGTCCTTAGCTTGGGCAGTTTTCACCTCTGTATTTTGATTTGCATTTTGCCCACAAGCTAAAACAACTTCTCCTTTTTGGCATTTATCATTCATTCAATAAATATTTATTGCATAGCAACCATGGGTCAGGTGGTGGGTGAGTGTATGCACAGTGGTAACCTAGATAGTATATTAAAAAGCAGAAACATTACTTTGCCAACAAAGGTCCATCTAGTCAAGGATATGCTTTTTCCAGTGGTCATGTATGGATGTGAGAGTTGGACTGTGAAGAAAGAGGAGCGCTGAAGAATTGATGCTTTTGAACTGTGGTGTTAGAGAAGACTCTTGAGAGTCCCTTGGACTGCAAGGAGATCCAACCAGTCCATCCTAAAGGAGATCAGTCCTGGGTGTTCACTGGAAGGACTGATGTTGAAGCTGAAACTCCAATACTTTGGCCACCTCATGCGAAGAGTTGACTCATTGGAAAAGAACCTGATGCTGGGAGGGATTGGGGGCAGGAGGAGAAGGACACGACAGAGGATGAGATGTCTGGATGGCATCACTGACTCGATGGAAATGGGTTTGGGTAGGCTCCGGGAGTTGGTGATGGACAAGGAGGCCTGGCGTGCTGAGATTCATGGGGTCGCAAAGAGTCGGACACGACTGAGCAACTGAACTGAAGCATCTGATGGGAAAAAAAAGCAGATAATGTCTCATCGTTCTTTGAGTTTACAGTCTGGAGTGTCTGGGTTCAGACAAATCAGATAATCACACAGGAACACGTGTAATCAGATCTGTGAAACAGCACAGTGCATGTACTGAAATAAAAGTGAAGTGGTACATGACAGCATTTAACCAGCAGATGTCATTAACACTGTAACAAGCAGACTTTGATGAGATTCATTTTTCACTGAAATCAAGAGACTTTATAAGAGCAAATTAGGAAATACAGATGAGATGGTGGGTGGATGGGTTTCAGGCAGAGGGAGTGGCATGTCCAAAGTCACTAGACCTGGAGGGAGCACAGCATTAACAAGAACCCAAAGAAGGCCAAGAGAACAGGTGAGCAGAGAGTGCAGGGTAAGATAAAGCTGGATAAGCAGACATGCTAAGTGTTTCAGTCTTTGTCTCTAAACAGCAGGAAGCCACCCAGGGAGTTTAAGCATATGTGTGGGGATAAGCAAGAAATTTTTAAATAGATTTGAAAATATCACTTCATCAGTCACACCTTTTCAAGGCTGTTTTATATACTTTGTTGTTGCTATTTAGTCACAAAGTCATGTCTGACTCTTTTGAGACCCCATAAACTGTAGACTGCCAGGCTCCTCTGTCCATGAGACTTCCCAAGCAAGAATACTGGAGTGGGTTGCTATGTCCTTCTCCAGGGGATTTTCCCAACCCAGGGATCAAACTTGCATCTCCGGCATTGGCAGGTGGATTCTTTACTACTGAGTCATTTTATCTATTACCTCCTCCATTAAGTCTTCTCCCTCAAGCAGAGGTGATTTCTGTTTCCTCTGAATACCTACAGACATTTTCTGTATCCCTTGTAGAATCCTCACTTACACCAGGCTTGTACTATTGCTTACTTGTTTTTTATCTCTGGTGGCTCAGAAGGTAAAGAATCTGCCTGCAATTCAGGAGACTTGAGTTTGATCACTGGGTCAGGAATAATCCTCTGGAGAAGGGAATGGCTACCCACTCCAGTATTCTTGCCTGGAGAATTCCACAGAAGAGAAGCCTGAAGGGCTACAGTCCATATAGTCCATGGAGTCACAGAGAGTCAGACACAGCTGAGTGACTAACACTTTCACTTATCTCTACACCATAAAATGTTGGAAGTCTGAGGATTCTCATATCACCTTAATATTCCACTGTCCTAACAGTGTACTAGAGGTCAAATGTATTTGTTGTCAAATCTACGAAAAACAGTAGGGAGAGATGTACTGGTTTATTCTTATCTGGAAATCCAAGATAATGAGCCAGAGCATGCCCTTGCCTGGAGCAGTAAGTGCTGCAGTGAGAATGGAACATATGGCAGTGAGGTCGGTTATCTCTCATGAGAGATCTGCTGTCTTCCCAACAGACCCACACAGTCAGGAGGACCTCGGGGCCATCATCTCATTCCAGTTAAGCTCTGGATGTCTGGGACTTTGATTTCTGGTACATGCAAGGGAATCAGACTCTGGGGAGCTGACTCACCGTAACCTAATGCAGAAACAACTGGCATTTTTTTTTTAAGATGCTACTTTCATTTACAAAAACCAGTTATGACTTGTGTTCACTGATTGGTAGATTATAGGTGAATATATTTTGTGAAAATGCTCAGGAAACCAAATCATAGGCAGTAAAGCAAAAGAATCAGAGAAAAATAAATTAATTGTCTCCTCTGAATGGCCAGTTACCAAGCTGTCCCACTAGGTATGGAACAAGGGCCACATCAAAAGGCAGATCAGTTCCAGACTGTGGAGTAGAAGGACATCTGTTCATCTCCCTGAGAGAGCACCAAAATCACAACTAGCTGTTGAACAACCATCAAGAGAAGGATGCTGGAATCTACAAAAAAAGGATACCCCATATCCAAAGACAAAGAAGAAGCCTCATTGAGACAGTAGGACCGATGCAATCACAATAAAATCAAACTCCATACCTGCCAGGTGGGTGACCCACAAACTGGAGAACAACAATATCAAAGAAGTTCTCCCACTGTCATGAAAGTTCTTAGCCGCATGTCAGGCTTCCCAGTCTGGGGATCTGCTAAAGGGACTAGGAATCTCCAGGGAATCTGACTTTGAAGGCCAGTGGGATTTGATCTCAGGGTTTTCACAGGACTGGGGGAAACAGAGACTCCACTCTTGCAGGGTACAAACAAAATCTTCTGTGCACTAGGACCGGGGGGAAAGGAGCAGTGACCAGACAGGAGACTGAATCAGACCTATCTGCTGATGTTGGAGGGCTTCCTATGGAGGCATGGGTTGGCAGTGGCTCGCTGCAGGGAGGTGAGTACTAGCAGCAGCAATCCTGGAAGATCCCCCTTAGTATTAGCCCTCTTGAAACAACAGAACTTGTAGACTCCAGGACTGGGTTGCCTCCGGCCAAGCAACTAAAAGGGAAGGAGTGCAGCCCCACTCGTCAGCAGACAATTCAATTACAGTTTTACAGAGCACAGCTCTGCTCACCAGAGCAAAACCCAGTTTTCCCCACCACCAGTCCCTTCCATCAGGGAACTTACACAAGACTCTTAGCCTCATCTACCAGAGGGCAGACAGAAAAAGCAAGAAAAACTACACTCCTGCAGACTCCAGAATGAAAATCACATCACAGAAAGTTATTGTTAAAATTAAAATGTAAATACAGAGAATTATGTCTCAGATGAAGGGACAGGATAAAACCCCAGAAAAACAATTAAATGAAGGGGAGATAGGCAACCTTCCAGAAAAATAATTCAGAATAATGACAGTGAAGATGATCCAGGATCTCAGAAAAATAATGGAGAAGATGCAAGAAATGTTTACCAAAGACCTAGAAGAACTAAAGAACAAACAGAGATGAACAATACACTAGAAGGAATCAACAACAGAATAACTGAGGCGGAAGAATGGATAAGTGACCTGGAAAACAGAGAGGTGGGAACCACTGCCACAAATCAGAATACAGAAGGAAGAGTGAAAAAAAACGAAGACAGCCTGAGAGACCACTGGGACATGAAATGCAGCAACATTATCATCATGGGGTCCCAGAAGGAGAAGAGAAAAAGGATTTGAGAAAACATTTGAAGAGATAATAGCTAAAAAATTCCCTAGTGTGGGAGAAGTGAATTCTTGAATATCTCTTTTTCTGATCCAGTATGAACTGATTTAATAATTTATCTCTGAGAGGCAATCTTATTTCTTTACTTCCATGTTCTTGAGCATAGAGAAGTTTCCTCACTATTCTTTATTAGAAGAAACCTATACTTAAAAGTAGGTATAACATCTTTTCAGTAGTCACTTCAAGCAATATTTCCTAAAAGTACAATAAAATGTCTCAATAGCTCAAAAGAGTTAAGAATCCTAGAGTCTAAATTATTTCCCCTTAAATTAATTAAATCTTTATTAGAAAGCATGGGTTCAATGGGAACATAGGGTTGTGAGAGCCACAGCTTTAACCTTCAGCATACAGAGGTTAAACTCACACACTTTATGAACTATCTGGCATTAGTTAGAGTGTCAGCATATCCATAGGTCAATTAGAACAAGCTTGTTTATTTTATTGTTCATTTCTCTGAGAAGCTAGTAATTACAGATACATGTTAACACATTACACTATGTGGTAATATGTGAGTGTGTGCTAAGTTGCTTTGGTTATGACCAACTCTTTGCAACCCTTTGGACTGTAGCCTGCCAGGCTTCTCTGTCCATGAGATTCTCCCGGCAAGAATACTGGAGGAAGTTGCCATGCCGTCCTTCTAGGGATCTTCCTGATCCAGAAACTGAACCTGCATCCTTTATGTCTCCTGCTTTGGCAGGCAGGTTCTTTACCACTAGTGCCACTGGGAAGCCCTGTGGTAATACATTTCACTATAATTATGCATTTGCTAAATTTGTTTTTATATATTTAGGTGATATCTTATTAGGTACATTATAAATTAGGATTATTAGACATTCCTGAAGAATATTAATCATAATATTGTTACTCTCTTTATATTTAGTAATGCGTTTTGCCTTAAAACCTACCTAGCCTGATTCTAACAACACATGGCTGTATTTTTTGGTCTATCTTTTGTCACCCTAGTAAATACTTTCAACTTACACTTTAGATATTTTTCTTATTAATGTCACATAGCTGTGCTTTTAATCTAGTCAATATAATCTTATTTTCAAAGTATGATTTTCAAATTGCAGTCTGAACCCCTGAGGGTACCCAAGAAACTTTGGTGGTGGGTATCTTGATCCATCTGAACTGCTGTAGCAAAAATACCATAGACAGATGGCTTTAATAGCAAACATTTATTTCCCACAGTTATGGAGTCTGGAAGTCCAAGATCAATGTGCCAAAAGATTTAGTGTTGGGTGAGAGCCCACTTCCTTGTTCACAGATGGACATTTTCTGGCTGTGTCCTGCATGGTTATAGAGCTTCCTGAGGTATCCTTTATAAGAGCACTAATCCCATTCATGAGGACTCCATGCTCACGATCTAATCACCTTTCAAAGCTAAAACTTCTTAATACCATCACATTGGGTTAGAATTTCAACATATAAATTTGGAGGAGACAAACATTCAGTCCATAACAGTAAGGTAGGTAAAATTAAAATTATATTATTTTCTCCAACTTTTCTGAGATATAATTGATACATAACAATGGATTATTTTAAAGTGTACAGTGTGATAACAATCACATTTAATAACACATGCATTGCAAAATGTTCATCATGGTAGGTTAACTAACACATCCTTCACTTCACATAATTACCATTTTGTTGTGGTGATGAGAACATTTAAGATATGCTTTCTTAGCAACTTTCAAGCATATAATACATTATTGGAAACTATAGTTACCATGTTGCACATTACAACCTCAGAATGTACTCCTCTTACAATGAGAAGTTCACACTCTTTAACCAATATCCCCTCATTTCTCCCAACTCCAGCCCTTGGCAGCCACCATTCTATTCTCTATTTCTATGACTTCAACCTTTTTAGATGACACATGTAAGTGATCTCATACAGTGTTTGCTTTTGTCTGAATTATTTCACTTAGCTTAATGCCCTCAAGTTTCATCTACACAGTCACAAATAGCAAGATCTCCTTTTTTAATGACTGAATAATATTCTGTTGAATACACATACCACATTTTATTAAAGCATTACTCCATTTATGGACACAAGTTGTTTCCATGTCTTGGAATAATTGTGAATAACACTGCAATATACATGGGAGTTCAGATATCTACAAGAGTGCATTCATTTCCTTTGAATAAATACCCAGAGGTGAAATTGCTGGATCATGTGGTAGTTCTATCCTTCTTTAGCTTTCTTTTTTTTTTTTTTTTTTTTTTTTGAGGAACCTCCATAGTAGAGTCTTTCTGTAATGGCTGTACCAATTTATCTTTCCAACAGTGCAGTGGCATTACATACATTCTGTGTTGGGTGAACCACTGTTATGCTCAAAACATTTTGCCTCTAGCCATTCTGTATCCATTAAATAATAACTCTCCCTTTCCTACTCCTCCAACCTCCGTTAACCTTTAGTCTACTTCCCATCTCGATGAATTTGCCTATTCTAGATACCTCATATAAATGGAGGTATAAATATAGGAATCATACAATATTTGCCTATGTCTGGCATATTACACTTAAAATATTATCAGTGTCTATTCACGTTGCAGCACATATCAAGATTTCATCCCTTTTCATCAGTTCAGCTCAGTTGCTCAGTTGTGTTCGACTCTTTGTGACCCCATGAATTCCAGCATGCCAGGCCTCCCTGTCCATCACCAACTCTCAGAGTTCACTGAAACCCATGTCCATCAAGTCGGTGATGCCATCTAGCCATCTCATCCTCTGTCATCCCTTTCTCCTCCTGCCCCCAATCCCTCCCAGCATCAGGGTCTTTTCCAACGAGTCAACTCTTTGCATGAGGTGGCCAAAGTACTGGAGTTTCAGCTTTAGTATCGTTCCTTCCAAAGAACACCCAGGGCTGATCTCCTTTAGAATGGACTGGTTGGATCTCCTTGCAGTCCAAGGGACTCTCAAGAGTCTTCTCCAACACCACAGTTCAAAAGCATCAATTCTTCGGGGCTCAGCTTTCTTCACAGTCTAACTCTCACATCCATACATGATTACTGGAAAAACCATAGCCTTGACTAGACATACTTTTGTTGGCAAAGTAATGTCTCTGCTTTTGAATATGCTGTCTAGGCTGGTCATAACTTTCCTTCCAAGGAGTAAGCGTCTTTTAATTTCATGGCTGCACTCACCATCTGCAGTGATTTTGGGGCCCAAAAGAATAAAGTCTGACACTGTTTATACTGTTTCCCCATCTATTTCCCATGAAGTGATAGGACCAGATGCCATGATCTTCGTTTTCTGAATGTTGAGCTTTAAGCCAACTTTTTCACTCTCCTCTTTCACTTTCATCAAGAGGCTTTTTAGTTCCTCTTCACTTTCTACCATAAGGGTGGTGTCATCTGCATATATGAGGTTATTGATATTTCTCCCAGCAATCTTAATTCCAGCTTGTGCTTCTTCCAGCCCAGCATTTCTCCTGATGTACTCTGCATAGAAGTTAAATAAGCAGGGTGACAATATACAGCCTTGACGCACTCCTTTTCCTATTTGGAACCAGTCATTTGTTCCATGTCCAGTTCTAACTGTTGCTTCCTGACCTGCATATAGGTTTCTCAAAAGGCAGGTGAGGTGGTCTGGTATTCCCATCTCTTTCCGAATTTTCCACAGTTTATTGTGATCCACACAGTCAAAGGCTTTGGCATAGTCAATTAAGCAGAAATAGATGTTTTTTTCTGGAACTCTCTTGCTTTTTTGATGATCCAGCAGATGTTGGCAATTTGACCTCTAGCTGAGTATAAATCACATTTTTGTTTATCCATCCATCTGTTGATAGACACTTAGGTTGTTTCTACCTTTCAGCTGTTTTGCACAATGCTGTATCACTATGAACAAAGCTAGTGGACGTGACAGAATTCCAATTGAGCTATTTCAAATCCTAAAAGTTGATGTGGTGAAAGTGCCGCACTCAATATGCCAGCAAAATTGGAAAACTCAGCAGTGGCCACAGTACTGGGAAAAGGTCAGTTTTTATTCCAATCCCAAAGAAAGGCAATGCCAAAGAATGCTCAAACTACCACACAATTGCACTCATCTCACACACTAGCAAAGTATGCTCAAAATTCTCCAAGCCAGGCTTCAGTAATACGTGAACCTTGAACTTCCAGATGTTCAAGCTGGTTTTAGAAAAGGCAGAGGAACCAGAGATCAAACTGCCCACATCCACTGGTTCATCGAAAAAGCAAGAGATTTCCAGGAAAACATCTATTTTTGCTTTATTGACTACGCTAAAGCCTTTGACTATGCGGATCACAATAAACTGTGGGAAATTCTGAAAGAGATGGAAATACCAGACCATCTGATCTGCCTGTTGAAAAATCTGTATGCAGGTCAGGAAGCAACAGTTAGAACTGGACATGGAACAACAGACTGGTTCCAAATAGGAAAAGGAGTACGTCAAGGCTGTATAGTGTCACCCTGCTTATTTAACTTCTATGGACAGTACATCATGAGAAATGCTGGGCTGGATGAAGCACAAGCTGGAATTAAGATTGCTGGGAGAAATATCAATAACTTCATATATGCAGATAACACCACCCTTATGGCAGAAGGTGAAGAAGAACTAAAGAGCCTCTTGATGAAAGTGAAAGAGGAGAGTAAAAATGTTGGCTTAAGGGTCAACACTCAGGAAACGAAGATCATGGCATCTGGTCCCATCACTTCATGGGAAATAGATGGGGAAACAGTGACAGACTTTATTTTGGGGGGCCCCAAAATCACTGCAGAAGGTGACTGCAGCCATGAAATAAAAAGATGCTTACTCCTTCAAAGAAAAGTTATGACCAACCTAGACAGCTTATTAAAAAGCAGAGACATTACTTTACCAACAAAGGTCTGTCTAGTCAAGGCTATGGTTTTTCCAGTAGTCATGTACAGATGTGAGAGTTGGACTATAAAGAAAGCTCAGCCCCGAACAATTGATGCTTTTAAACTGGGGTGTTGAGGAAGACTCTTGAGAGTCCCATGGACTGCAAGGAGATCCAACTAGTCCATCCTAAGGAAATCAGTTCTGAATATTCATTGGAAGGACTGATGCTAAAGCTGAAACTCCAATACTTTGGCCACTTGATGCAAAGAACTGACTCATCTGAAAAGACCCTGATGCTGGGAAAGATTGAAGGCAGGAAGATAAGGGGACAACAGAGGCTGAGATGGTTGGATGGCATCACCGACTCAATGGACATGACTCTGAGTCAACTCTGGGAGTTGGTGATGGACAGGAAGGCCTGGATTGCTGCAGTCCATGGGGTCACAAAGAGTTGGACCCGACTAAGCAACTGAACTGTACTGTTATGAAAATTGGTGTACAAATACTTACATCCCTGCTTTTTATTTGTTTAGACATGTACCTAGGAAGGAATTGCTGGGCCATATGGCAATTTTGTGTTTAACTTTTTGAGGAACCAACAGTTTACCCTATCAGCTCCGTCATTTTACATCCCCACTACAATGCATGAGGTTTTCAATTTCTCCACTTCCTGGCTAACAGTTGTTACTTTCTGTTTATTGATTATAGCCATCCTAATAGGTGTGAAGTAAAGACCACTTGTTTTGTTAATTTGTTAGCTTGGGGTTTCCTGGACCTCACAGGTACTCAAAAGCTAAACTTGTATGGGTTGATCCATGTTAACAAATCATCAGCAGATCAGGTTATTTCCATACAGGGCCTATGACTATCCCAACAAGCTTCCTATCATCACATTGTCTAAGTGAGTAGATTTCTCTCAGCCACCATTTCACTGAAGGGTAAACCTCCAAAAGCCCTAATATACAGACAGTATGATTCTATACACTCATAATCAGAAGAACCTGTAGCTGGATCACCATTAAAACCCAAACAAACTCCCTACTTTTCCCTTAGCCCTCCTTTTCCAGGGCTCCAACAAAATCAGCTCTCAGAATTTGTCCTAGGCTTCACCTATCTACAATCTCAATCCAAGAAAGCCTGCTTCACATGCCACCTTTATCTGTGACCAAAAAGGATTCTCTTCACTTTATTGTAATTTCAGTTATTCTTTCAAATATATTAATCTTATTCTGCTTTAAATTTGGTATTTTTATTGGGAGCATTTTCAGATTACCTAATCTATCTATTGTTAAAATATCCTCCAAAATATTACATTCAATCTTCAGGCTTTATTTTTAGAAGCTAATCTTACTATGTGATTGGAGAATAAAAAAATTTGGAAATAATTCTACCTGTTCACCTTTTAAAGTTATGTTCAATTGTTTGATCCAAATATTTACAATTCATAGAAGTAAACTGGAAGTCATATCATGATAAAAGTTCAATTATTGGGCTTCCCTGGTGGCTCAGTGGTGAAGAATCCCAATGCTAGGAACATGGGTTCAGTCCCTGGTCTGGGAAGATCCCACATGCCTAAGAGAAACTAAGCCTGAATGCCACAATTAACTGGAGCCTGTGCTGTAGAGCCCACAAGCTGCAACTACTGAGTCCATGTGCCCTATAATCCGTGCTCCACAACAAGAGAAGCCACCACTGTGCATTGCAACCAGAGTGTGGCCCCTTCTCACCACAGCCAGAGAAACACCCATACAGCGACGAAGACCCAGCACAGCCAGAAAGAAATAAATGAGTGTTACTACATTAGCTTTAGATTATTGGCATATTGCAATATTTCTTAGACTGAGTTTGGTTAAATGATTTCCAAAATCAACTAATATGTTAATTATTAAAATAACTGTTTCAATATCAAGTTAGTAAAGTATTATATTAAAGTAGATTAAACAGCTTTCATAACTGTAAGACATATATAACATACAAGCTGAATTCCTAAGAATGCATTTCTCAAATTTATCTTCTTGGAGTATTATCTGGTACTAAATATTCAGACATACCACTTCTTTGAACTCTTGATTTCCACATTTAAAATTCAAATTTCCGATTTTTCTATTGAGTTATATAAATCAGGCCATTATTATATTTGGCTTATGACATATAAATGTTTTAATAGTTTATAGAATTAATGGTGGGCTCTGATTCTTGGTAGCTACAATATTGTTACCTTTAAAAAGCTAAACTTTTACTTCTTCATTTTTCTCAGATACATATTTTACATATCAATAATCATAATAAAAAGTTTTAGAATACTTATATTCTTTGATATGTTATATTATGGGAGTATGGAAAAGGAATTAAGAAATCTCAATAGAGAAGGGAAAATGCACATTTAAGGAGTAAGTTTTCCATAGCAACGGAGTCATATTTGTCCCACAGTGATTGTACCAAAATACCTTATCTGAAAGTCCTGGACACTTAAAGTTAATGGAAAAATTGAAGAGAACATTAAAGTCTCATTATCCTAGATAGTGATTTATGAATTAGGTTTAATAGCCTAAGTATTCTCCCATCTGCTGAAAAATATATCTCTAGAGATTAATATTAATTTTAATAATTCTAGCTCTGAATGAAGTTTTTCCTAGAACATACTAAAAAAGTGCAATACTTATGTGAATAAAAATCTCTAAAGTTTTATATGATTGAAATTGCTCAGAAATATAAAAACAAAGAACCATTAAAATATATGTAAATACCTGATAGCTCAGTGGTAAAGAATCTGCCTGCAATGCAGTAGACCACGGTTCAATTCCTGGGTTGGGAAGATCCCCTGGAAAGGGATAGGCTACCCACTCCAGTATTCTTGGACTTTCCTTGTGGCTCAGCTGGTAAAGACTGCCTGCAATGCAGGAGACGTGGGTTTGATCCCTGGGTTGGGAAGATCCCCTGGAGAGGGGAAAGGCTACCCACTCCAGTATTCTAGCCTGGAGAATTCCATGGACTGGATAGTCCATGGGGTCACAAAGAGTTAGACATGACTGAGTGACTTTCACTTTCACCAAAGGAATGGAAAAAACTTAGTAAGAAATTACACAGTTCATTATCTACTAAAGGACTGATTTTTCAGTTTATAAATTATGGAATTTATCTAGAAATCTAGGAATTTCTAGATTATTCTTCTGAATTTTTTTCTACTATCTACTCATATCTCTGCCAATTAACTGTTTCAAACTGTGAACAAAACTGAATATTTTTAAAATCACAAAATACTTGAATAGGAAAAGTCCTCAGAGGGGATCTATTAAAATGAGTTCACTACCAATGATGAACTGATGCTAGCTTTTGCACTGTTTAAATTTTGATAAATTTCATTATCACAAATGACTAAAATTCATGCTGTGTGGGCATTCTCTAGTTGCAGTAAGCAGGGGCTGAGTAGCTCTGGTTTTAATCAGGAATTCAACATATGTACATAATAGAGCAACTGCTATGGGTCACTGGGACAGTTGTTTGTGGGTATCAAAATTAATAAGAAATTGTCCTTTTCCTCAGAAAACTGAGAAATCTATTACAACAACTAAGCTCAGTATTGTAAATGAAATAAAATAGAAATGAATAAAGCTGGAGTACAGTTTAGGGAGGCCTCAGCCTGTTTGTAGTCAGAAGGAGAAATTAGGTCTGCAGTCCATGGGGTCGCTGAGGATCAGACACGACTGAGCGACTTCACTTTCACTTTTCACTTTCATGCATTGGAGAAGGAAATGGCAACCCACTCCAGTGTTCTTGCCTGGAGAATCCCAGGGACGGGGGAGCCTGGTTGGCTGCCGTCTATGGGGTTGCACAGAGTCAGACACTACTGAAGCGACTTAGCAGCAGCAGCAGTAGCAGCAATTAGTCAATTCAAGGGCTGGTAGAATATGCAGAGATATGATATAAGGTATTATGAAATTCATGGGAAAGTATGACAGGGGGATATATGGGAACTTGAGGCAATTATTGTGGAGATTTGTTGATTTTCCTTACTTTCAGTGGAGTTTCTTTCTGATGAGAATGAGAGGGGTTCGGGGAAGAAGCTTGCCACATATAAATTTGAAAACAATTAGCTATAAATTTCAATATACATTATTAAATAAAGAAAGCAAAGTGATAAGATGATCAGGACAGTCCATAAAAGAGCAAGAAGGATTAAAAAACAGACATGCACAAACTCACTGAAATACAGTAGTTGCAGAGGTACTGGAGCAACTAGGAAGGGACACTTAAGTAAAGAAAAGCATGTCAGAGGACTGACACTATCTGACTTCAAAACTTACTATAAAGCTGCAGTGATCAAGACAGTAATATGTTCACAACAGAAGAAACAAATAGATCTATGAAACAGAATAGAGAACCAAAAAATAGACCTAGATAAACATAGTCAATTAATCTTTGACAAGGAGCAAAGGCAAATCAGCGCAACAAAGATAATCTTTTCAACAAATGGTGCTAGAGCAACTAGACAGCCACGGGGGTGGTCTGGGGGAGTGGCGGGGAGAAAAACAACCTTTGCAGACCTTACACCCTCCACAACAATTAACTCAAATAGATCATAGGTATAAATGCAAAATGCAAAACTACAGAACTCCTGGGACTTTCCCAGTGGTCCAAGGGTTTAAACTCTGCACTTCCACTGCAGAGGGTGCAGGTTCAATACCTGGTGGGGAAACTAAGACTTTGCATTCTGTATAGCCCAGCCAAAAAAAAAAAACAACACAAACTCATTATGATTTTTATGTTAAATTTTGTATATCAACTTTTCTGAATACAGCTTAAAAAAAAAATCTGTGGTGCTTTAAAAAAGAAACTATAGAACTCCCAGAAAAACACAGAATAAAATCTAGATGACAGACATGGTGATGATATTTTGAATACAATACCCAAAGTATAATCCATGAAAGAAATAATTGATAATTTGGACTTCATTACAATTAAGAACTTCTGCTCTGGAGGGAAGGGTATATATATACACATTTAAGGCTGATTTGATTTGTTGCATGGCAGAAACCAACACAACACTGTAAAATAATTATCCTCCAATTAAAAAGAAAATTCTGCTCTGCAAAAGACAATGTCAAAAGAAGGAGAAGATAACCAACAGATTGGGAAGAAATACTTACAAAAGGCATATCTGATAAAGGACTATCATCCAACATTTACAAGAATTCTTAAAACTCAAAAAGAAAATCAATAATCTCATGTTTAAAAACGGGCAAAAGGTCTTAACAGATACCTCACTTAAGAAGATATACAGATGGCAAGTAAACATATGAAAAGATGTTAAACATCATATGTCATTAGGGAACTGAGAATTAAAACAAAGAGATACCAATATACATCTATTAGAATGGCCAGAATCCAAAATACTGACAACAAAAGCTGGAGAGGATACAGAGCAACCCAAATTAACACACTGCAAATGGGAATGTAAGATGATATTGCCACTTTGGAAGACGGTCTGGCAGTTTCACACAAAACAAACCATACTCTCACAATACAATCGAGTAATCACAACCCTTGATATTTACTCAAATGTTGATATCTATGTCCACATGAAAATCTGAACATGGAAGCTTATATCAATTTAATTTGTAAATGCCAAAATTTGGAAGAATTCAAGACGTCCTTTAGAAAGTGAATGGATAAATACACTGTGGTGTAAATAGACAATGGAGTATTATTAAGAGCTAAAAATGAGTTATCAATCCATGAAAAGACACGAAGAAACCTTAAGCACATATTACTAGGTGAAATAAGCCAGTGTGAAAGGGCTACCTACACACCATATGATTCCAACTACTCAAATTCTGGAAAAGGTAAAACTACGGAGATGGCAAAAAGATCAGTGGTTGCCAGTGTTTTGGGGAGGCAGAGCACAGAGGATTTGGGGGGTAGTGAAAATACTTTGTATGATACTACAATGGTGGATACATGCCATTATCAGCTCAGTTCCACTCAGTCTCTCAATCGTGTCCGACTATTTGTGACCCCATGGACTGCAGCACATCAGGCTTCCCTGTCCATCACCAGCTCCCAGAGCTTACTCAAACTCATGTCCATCGAGTCAGTGATGCCATCCAACCATCTCCTCCTGGCTTCAATCTCTCCCAGCATCAGGACCTTTTCCAGTGAGTCAGGCTGGATGAAGCACAAGCTGGAATCAAGACTGCAGGGAGAAATATCAATAACCTCAGATATGCAGATGACACCAACCTTATGGCAGAAAGTGAAGAACTAAAGACCCTCTTGATGAAAGTGAAACAGGAGAGTGAAAAAGTTGGCTTAAAACTCAACATTCAGAAAACTAAGATCATGACATCCAGTCTCATCACTTCATGGCAAATAGATGGGGAAACAGTGGAAACAGTGTCAGACTTCATTTTGGGGGGTCCCAAAATCACTGCAGATGGTGACTGCAGCCATAAAATAAAAAGACACTTACTCCTTGGAAGGAAAGCTATGACCAACCTAGACAGCATATTAAAAAGCAGAGACATTACTTTGTCGACAAAGGTCCATCTAGTCATAGCTATGGTTTTTCCACTAGTCATGCATGGATGTGAGAGTTGGACTATAAAGAAAGCTGAGTGTCAAAGAATTGATGCTTTTGAACTGTGGTGTTGGAGAAGACTTTTGAGAGTTCCTTGGACTGCAAGGAGATCCAATCAGTCCATCCTAAAGGAAATAGTCCTGAATATTCATTGAAAGGACTGATGTTGAAACTGAAAGTCCAATATTTTGGCCACCTGGTGCAAAGAACTAACTCATTGAAAAAGACTCTAATGCTGGGAAAGTTTGACAGCGAGAGGAGAAGGGGACAATACAGGATGAGATGGTTGGATGGCATCACCTGGACATGAGTTTGAACAAGCTCTGGTAGTTGGTGATGGACAGGGAACCTGGCATGCTGCAGTCCATGGGCTCGCAAAGGGTTGGACACTACTGAGTGGCTGAACTGAACTGAACAATATTTGTGTATTTAACTATAAAGTTCAAAACTGAAGACCAAATAACGGTAAATAGCACATGCTCAGTTGCTCAGTTGTGCCCGACTCTGCAACCCCATGGATTGTAGCCTGCCAGGCTCCTCTGTCCATGTAATTCTCCAGGCAAGAATACTAGAGTGGGCTACCATTTCCTACTCCAGGGGACCTTCCTGACCAGAGATCAAACCCATGTCACTTGCATCTCCTGCACTGGCAGGAAGATGATATATTTACAATTGTTTAAAATTAGTATTTCTTTTCAATATGACCTCTGTACCTTGGTTTAAACTATTGTGATCTTCCATTATGGCAGACCAAATTAAAAGGACCAAGAGTCAGAAGAAAGACACACAGAAAAGTGTGCCTGGAAAGTCCCACTTAGTGTCTCCTAATCCCACTAGAGGTGATGACAAGCTGAGTAATGCTTTTGGCAGCCTCTTGGGCCATGTGGATAGCACAAGAAATCAGTGTGATTTCTGGAAGAAGGGAAGGAGTAGGAGTTAAAACGGGGCAATGATCTTTTTATTAACCTCAGTAGTGGTTATACAGGTGCTTACTTTACCATAACTCATTGAGCGACACAGAAGTATTTTGTGCAGTAGTCTGTATGTGTATACTCCTAAAGCAAACAAGCAAAAATGATATCATAGTAAGAAATGTCAAGCTGTTTCGCCCTTAATTCGCTTCACCAAACATATCAAGTCTCTCTCCATTCCAATCACTGTACTAAGTGCTAGCATTACAGCTTCAAATAAGACCTGTACCTTCCTTTATCAAGCCTACAGACTAGGAAAAATATGGCACTGTGAAAAACCATAATGCAAAATTCAAGTTCACACTTACACTGACTGACTTAATAAAGTCCCTGACTAATTAATTTAGTAAAGGAAGACAATGTCAGTTCTAAAGAATAAGCAAAATCCCAATTTACAAATTTGCTATTCAGGTTTTTACGATCATAATTTAGCAGTGACTTTTAAACAAATTAAACTGTAAACTCCTTGAGGTTAGAGGCCATGTTTTATTCATCTCTGAATCCTCTGTTGCCTGCACAAGGTCTAGCCAAGAGATATAAGTGAATAGGTTGAATGAAGAAATGTCAAGATATATTGACTGTCTTCTTTAAGGGACCTGGTGACCTATTTGACTTTTCCTTTTTAAATGTTAGCTAGTTCAAAGTAGGCACTTAATACTTTAAAATTTATAGAAAAATATTGCCATGCATAAATTTAGTGCTTAATAATTTTTTCATGATTGTTAAAAAGTTATTGTTCTACTTTCAGTTTTAATATTAGACTGATTCATATCAATCAAATAATAACTGAATTTTTAGCATTGTAAGAATTTGTAATTTAGTCCATGATTTTCATTTCACAGATGAGGTAAATGAAGTCCTGAGAAGTTTAATGACTTGCCTAAACTTATAAACTATGGCATAATACTTAAACAACTCTGACCTACAAATTCTGTCTTCATATTAAAAAAAAGAAACTTTAGATGAGATCCCTTTATTTCTCCCCAAATCTATACTGCTTGGTGGTCACTCAAGTCAAAAAAGGAAAATAATTCATTTTCACTGTAAGAAAAGCTGTGTGATTCTGTTAAACAGGAAGGAAAAAGGAAGGCAAATATGTATTACTTATGTGAAAAAAATAAAGGTCTACAAAGGTCAGGTGAATCACAAGCTGGAATCAAGATTGCTAGGAGAAATATCAAGAACCTCAGATACACAGATGATACCACTTTAACGACAGGAAGTAAAGAGGAACTAAACAGTCTCTTGATGAGGGTAAAGGAGGAGAGTGGAAAAGTTGGCTTAAAACACAAAATTCAAAAAACTAAGATCATAGCCTCTGGTCCCATCACTTCATGGCAAATAGATGGATAAAAGGTGGAAACAGTGACAGATTTTATTTTCCTGGGCTCCAAAATCAGGGCTTCCCTGGTGGCTCAGACAGTAAAGTGTCTGCCTGCAATGAGGGATACTTGGGTTCAATCGCAGGGTTGGGAAGATCCCCTGGAGAAGGGAAAAGCTACCCACTCCAGTACTCTTGCCTGGAGAATTCCATGAACAGAGGAGCCTGGTAGGCTACAGTCCATGGGATCGCAAAGAATCAGACGTGACTAAGCAACTTCACAAAATCACTGCAGTGGCTGCAGCCGTGAAATTAAAAGACACTTACTCCTGAGAAGAAAAACTATGACAGACCTAGACAGTGAATTAAAAAGCAGAGACATCACTTTGCTGACAAACGTCTATATAGTCAAAGCTATGGTTTTTCCAGTAGTCAGGTACGGATGTGAGAGTTGGACCATAAGGAAAGCTGAATAACAAAGAATTGATGTTTTTGAATTGCAAGGCTGGAGAAGACTCTTGAGAGTCCCTTGGACAGCAAAGTAATCAAACCAGTCAATCTTAAAGGAAATCAATACCGAATATTCTTTGGAAGGATTGATGCTGAAGCTGAAGCTCCAATACATTGGCCAGCTGATGTGAAGAGCCAACTCATTGGAAAAGATACTGATGTTAGAAAAAACTGAGAGCAAGAGGAGAAGGGAACGACAGAGGATGAGACGGTTGGATGGCATCACCAACTCAATGGACTTGTGTTTGAGCAAACTCCAGGAGACAGTGAAGGACAGGGAAGCCTGGTGGGCTGCAGTTCAAGCAGACACAACTTAGCAACTGAACAATAAAGTATGTGTATTCACTGTAATACCAATAAACGGTTTCAGTAGAGTCAATGCTATTTTCTGGGGATCCGCAACTGCAACTTAAAAAAAAATCCTATTACTGTAAAATTTGGAAAATAATCCACTTTCACAATCATGTTCTACTTGTAACAGCGAAGTTTAGAGTCTACATAACCACAGATTTCACATTTTGTAATTATTGTTGTTTTAATGGTGGCATCATCAATTTGAGGTATGTGGTGGTAGTTCAGTGGCTAAGTCGTGTCTGACTCTTTGCAACCCCATGGACTGTAGCCTGCCAGGCTCCTCTGTCCATGGGATTCTCCAGGTGAGAATACTGGAGTGGGTTGCCATTTCCTTCTCCAGCGTATCTTCCCAACCCAAGAATCGAACCCACGTCTCCTGCATTGCAGATTCTTTACTGACTGGGCTATTAGCAAAACCCCCTTTGTTTGAGGAGATCCAGCCAAAGAACTGAGTCTCTGGCTTGAACTGTCTTATACTCAGAGAAGTGAAATAGACAATCAAATATATTAAATTAGACTTTTGGAATATGTGATCACTTTCTATAAGCAGAGAAGGTTTTAGCTTAGAAGATTTTTTCACAAGACAGGACTGAGAAGTGATAGTGAGGGCCTTTCGAGATCATATTGCTAACTCACTTTCTGCTATCCAGAGGTTTGTTTTCTATATTAGGGTATGCATGTGTACATGCTCAGTCGCTCAGTCATGCTTGATTCTTTGTGACCCCATGGACTGCAGTCGGCCAGCTTCCTCTACGGAATTTTCCATGAAAGAATACTGGAACAGGTTACCATTTCCTTCTCCATGGGATCTTTCCAACCAAGGGATTGAATCCACGTCTCTTGTGTCTCCTCCACTGGCAGGGAGATTCTTTACCATTGTGCTGCCTGGGAAGCCATATTTGGGTATATACATAGGTTAAAAAAAAATCCTGAAGATAGAATCTTTTTAACAAAATTCATTTAACCAAAATTGAATAATGAGTCATTCAAAGTGAAAAATTCTTGGGCCAAGGGATAATTTTCCTAGGGCTCAAATGTCTCTTAGGGTTAAAGGTTGCGTCAGAAAGAGAGAAACATTTCATGAAGACAAACCAAATTATAAATTCAGAGAAAACTATTGCTTTGCCAATATAATGGAATCTAGAAATGAAAATAAAATAAGTATATGAAATATTTTTACAATAAAAAATTATAATAGTTTTCATCTACTTTTTTATGCACTACATTAGCTCCCAAGTGTTCTTAGCAACCACATTATTTCACATTATCCTTCTAAAATGACTATTTTGGTATTTAATATTCAGAAGAACTATGTTAGTTACTTGTTTTTCAGGTATAACATTCAGAGGACGTAAAGCTGAAAACTTCATAATCAAAATCCTTACTCTCTGATATATCTGGAACAATGTTTCTTTGAGTTATATTCTGGTCCCAGGAAAGAGTTCTAGAGGGGAAAAAAAAAAATACAGGCAACAGTTTTAACAGAAACAAACTATAGTCGCCCTTCAATATCCCTGGGCTATGGTTACCAAAATCCATGGTTGCTGAAGTCTTACATAAAACGGAATATGCAGTACAATAAATACTATATGCAAGACTCTCTGAGAGCCCTGCTACTTTTAAGGTAACTAAAACTCCACCCAACTCTTTGGGAAAACTCAGAAGAGCAGGGGTATTACCTGAAAATGGCAATAGTCAACAAGGATAATGCTCCCACTCCTGGCTTGTACAGTATGTGAGGGGAGTCAGTGTCCCCAGTCAAGGCAAAGATAAAGTAAGCAAGCAGAGATAACATTGGAAGATATGGCTGAAGACTTTTAACCAGAGAAAATGAATTCCCTAAGATACAGTAATGGAATTTTAAAGGGAAAGATGAGGTGGGAGGATAAATAAGAGGTAAACAAATAAAGAGAAAAGATGATAGAATCATGTGAATGACGGTTCCATACAGCTGAGGCGGATAGTGATTAACACTGGGCTTTGTCTGATGAGGGTCTCCCTGGTGGCTCAGATAGGAAAGAGCCCTCCTGCAAAGCAGGAGACCCAGGTTTGATCCCTGGGTGGGGAAAATCTCCTAGAGAAGGGAATGGCTATCCACTCCAGTGTTCTTGCTTGGAGAAGTCAATGGACAGAGGAGCCTGGCAGGCTACAGTCCGTGGGGTCTCATAGAGTTGGACATGAGAATAATTTTAAGAAGCATAGTAGAATTAGTCTACTAAGCCTCTCCCTACATTAGTTTACCCATGCTTGCTTCCTCTTAATTTTTCCATCCATCTCAGTCTAGCTTCCCTGTCCACAGTCCACTGAAACTACTTTTGCTACATTCATCAGTGCCTTCCACACTGCCAAACCCAGTGAAACTCTTCCTGTGCATAATCTAACCCTCAGCAGGCGTAGGCACACTCTCCCATTCTTACCTTCCTGGCTTTCCTGCATCGCACACTCCTGCATTTCCTCTCATTCTATGAACAGCTCTTTCCCAGGCTCCTTTACTGTCTTCTCCTCTCACCCTAATATGAGATTTCCTTCTCTCTGTCTATCCTCCTCCTAGATAATACCAAGCAATTTCATGACTTTAAATATCATTATGTCTTAATGATCTCCAATTTGTATCTTCATCCCAAACTTCTGAGCTTAAGTTACATTTATCCAACAGCTTACTTAGCATTGATCACTGAATGTCAAATTAGCACCTCAAAACTTTTTTTCAGTAAGTTATTTATTTTTATTTTACTTTGGTGTATAGCTGATTAACAACGTGGTGCTTGTTCTAGGTGTACAACAAAGTGATCCAGTTATACATATACACGTTAATGTGACTCTCACTTCCATTCTCCCTTTGGAATTACAATAACGTTAGTAGAATAAGTAACTGAGAAGAAAAATTACTGAATTTACAAGGTATATTGTGTTTCTTCCTGATTTTAATGTGACAAATTTATTTCCTGCATGCTTAGTCGCTCAACTGTGTTTGACTTTTTG
This sequence comes from Ovis aries, assembly GCF_016772045.2. Taxonomy (NCBI): domain Eukaryota; kingdom Metazoa; phylum Chordata; class Mammalia; order Artiodactyla; family Bovidae; genus Ovis; species Ovis aries. The sequence continues at coordinate 5,919,449 of NC_056059.1, forward strand.
CAACCCTTTGCACTGTAGCGGGCCAGGCTCCTCTGTCCATGGGACTCTCCAGGCAAGAATATTGAAGTGGGTTGCCATTTCTTCATTCAGACGGATCTTCCTGACCCAGGGATCGAACCTGAGTCTCCTGTGCTGCAGGCAGATTCTTTATCCACTGAGCCATCCAGGAAGCCTCTTTAGTCATCTTTATTTTACTCTTTTCTCTATATAAGCCAAATAAGTTAAAATCTCCCAATAATACTGATTCATGTCAATAAATCAGAGCCCCATGTCCTTGAATCACTTGGTTTGGCTATGTTCTTTTATCTCCACGTCTTTTTCTTCTTTTATTTGAGAACAATTTCATATTTTTCTGCAGAATTCTCTTTTAGCAGCAACAATTTAGAGTGGTAATTAAGCTTATGGACTTCAGAACTAGACTGTCTGGATGCAAAGCCCAGTTTTATAATTTATCAGGCCCATGACTTGCCTCTATTTCTTCTTCTATGAAATGGGGATGATAATAATTGTATTTACTTTATAGAGCTGCTCTGAAGATGAGCTAATACCATACAGCTTATAAAAATGGGTCTGACACATAGAGTATTCCTAACATTCATTCACTAAGTGCAAGCAGCTGCGCCTGCCGGCGCACTAAGTGCACTAAGTGCCAGCCGAGAGGAGCTAACCCACGTCCGAGGTCAGGGGCAGCTGCCGTGAGTGCCAGGCTGCGACAGCGCAGGAACGGCCGAGAGGAGCCATGCCGCGTCCAAGGTCAGGGGTGGCGGCTGGGAGGACCCACCCCGTGTCCGAGGTCAGGGGCAACGGTCTGGAGGAGCCACCCCATGCCTGAGGCCAGGGGAGTCTGCCAGGAAGAGCAACCCACGTCCAAGGAGCGGTGGCTGCCCTGGCTCAGGAGGGCCTAGAGGAGCTGTCTCACGTTGAAGGTCAGGAAGGGTGGCCGTGAGGAGATACCCCTCATCCAAGGTAAGGAGCAGCAGCTGCACTTTGCTGGAGCAGCCGTGAAGAGATACCCTACGCCCAAGGTAAGAGAAACCCAAGTAAGATGGTAGGTGTTCCAAGAGGGCATCAGAAGGCAGACACACTGAAACCATACTCACAGAAAACTAGTCAATCTAATCACACTAGGACCATAGCCTTGTCTAACTCAATGAAACTAAGCCATGCCCCCCGGGGCAACCTAAGACGGGCGGGTCATGGTGGAGAGGTCTGACAGAATGTGGTCCACTGGAGAAGGGAATGGCAGACCATTTCAGTATTTTTGCCTTGAGAATCCCATGAACAGTATGAAAAGGCAAAATGATGGGATACTGAAAGAGGAACTCCCCAGGTCAGTAGGTGCCCAATATGCTACTGGAGATCAGTGGAGAAATAACTCCAGAAAGAATGAAGGTATGGAACCAAAGCAAAAACAATATCCAGCTGTGGATGTGACTGCTGATAGAGACAAGGTCCGATGCTGTAAAGAGCAATATTGCATAGGAACCTGGAATGTCAGGTCCATGAATCAAGGCAAATTGGAAGTGGTCAAACAAGAGATGGTAAGAGTGAACGTCGACATTCTAAGAATCAGTGAACTAAAATGGACTGGAATGAGTGAATTTAACTCAGATGACCATTATATCTACTACTGTGGGCAGGAATCCCTCAGAAGAAATGGAGTAGCCATCACGGTCAACAAAAGAATCTGAGATGCAGTCCTTGGATGCAATTTCAAAAACGACAGAATGATCTCTGTTTGTTTCCAAGGCAAACCATTCAATATCACAGTAATCCAAGTCTATGCCCCAACCAGTAATGCTGAAGAAGCTGAAGTTGAACAGTTTTATGAAGACCTACAAGACCTGGTAGAACTAACACCTAAAAAAGATGTCCTCTTCATTATAGGGGACTGGAATGCAAAAGTAGGAAGTCAAGAAACACCTGAAGTAACACGTAAATTTGGCCTTGGAATGCGGAATGAAGCAGGGCAAAGACTAATAGAGTTTTGCTAAGAAAATGCACTGGTCATAGAAAACACCCTCTTCCAACAACACAAGAGAAGACTCTACACATGGACATCACCAGATGGTCACCACCGAAATCAGATTGATTCTATTCTTTGCAGTAAAGATGGAGAAGCTCTATACAGTCAGCAAGAATAAGACTGGGAGCTGACTGTGGCTCAGATCATCAACTCCTTATTACCAAATTCAGACTTAAATTGAAGAAAGTAGGGAAAACCGCTAGACCATTCAGGTATGACCTAAATCAAATCCGTTATTATTATACAGTGGAAGTGAGAAATAGATTTAAGGGCCTAGATCTGATAGATAGAGTGCCTGATGAACTATGGAATGAGGTTCATGACATTGTACCGGAAACAGGGATGAAGACCATCCCCATGGAAAAGAAATGCAAAAAAGCAAGGTGGCTGTCTGGGGAGGCCTTACAAATAGCTGTGAAAAGAAGAGAAGTGAAAAGCAAAGGAGAAAGGGAAAGATATAAGCATCTGAATGCAGAGTTCCAAAGAATAGCAAGAAGAGATAAGAAAGCCTTCTTCAGCAATCAATGCAAAGAAATACAGGAAAAGAACAGAATGGGAAAGACTACAGATCGTTTCAAGAAAATGAGAGATACCAAGGGAACATTTCATACAAAGATGGGCTCGATAAAGGACAGAAATGGTCTGGGCCTAACAGAAGCAGAAGATATTAAGAAGAGATGGCAAGAATACACAGAAGATCTGTACAAAAAAGATCTTCACAACCAAGAGTATCACAATGGTGTGATCACTCATCTAGAGCCAGACATCCTGGAATGTGAAGTCAAGTGGGCCTTAGAAAGCATCACTATGAACAAAGCTAGTGGAGGTGATGGAATTCCAGTTGAGCTATTTCAAATCCTGAAAGATGATGCTGTGAAAGTGCTACACTCAATATGCCAGCAAGTTTGGAAAACTCAGCAGTGGCCACAGGACTGGAAAAGGTCAGTTTTCATTCCAATTCCAAAGAAAGGCAATGCAAAAGAATGCTCAAACTACCGCACAATTGCACTCATCTCACATGCTAGTAAAGTAATGCTCAAAATTCTCCAAGCCAGGCTTCAACAATACGTGAACCGTGAACTCCCTGATGTTCAAGCTGGTTTTAGAAAAGATAGAGGAACCAGAGATCAAATTGCCAACATCTGCTGGATCATAGAAAAAGCAAGAGAGTTCCAGAAAAACATCTATTTCTGCTTTATTGACTATGCCAAAGCCTTTGACTGTGTGGATCACAATAAACTATGGAACATTCTGAGAGAGATGGGAATACCAGACCACCTGACCTGTCTTTTGAGAAATCTGTATGTAGGTCAGAAAGCAACAGTTAGAACTGGACACGGAACATCAGACTGGTTCCAAATAGGAAAAGGAGTACGTCAAGGCTGTATATTGTCACCCTGCTTATTTAACTTCTATGCAGAGTACATCATGAGAAATGCTGGACTGGAAGAAACACAAGTTGGAATCAAGATTGCCGGGAGAAATATCAATCACCTCAGATATGCAGATGACAGCACCCTTATGGCAGAAAGTGAAGAGGAGCTAAAAAGCCTTTTGATGAAAGTGAAAGAGGAGAGTGAAAAAGTTGGCTTAAAGCTCAACATTCAGAAAACGAAGATCATGGCATCCGGTCCCATCACTTCACGGGAAATAGATGGGGAAACAGTGGAAGCAGTGTCAGACTTTATTTTGGGGGGTCCAAAATCACTGCAGATGGTGACTGCAGCCATGAAATTAAAAGACACTTACTCCTTGGAAGAAAATTTATGACCAACCTAGATAGCATATTCGAAAGCAGAGACTTGACTTTGCCAACTGAGGTCTGTCTAGTCAAGGCTATGGTTTTTCCTGTGGTCATGTATGGATGTGAGAGTTGGACTGTGAAAAAGGCTGAGCGCCGAAGAATTGATGCTTTTGAAGTGCGGTGTTGGAGAATACTCTTGAGAGTCCCTTGGACTGCAAGGAGATCCAACCAGTCCATTCTAAAGGAGATCAGCCCTGGGATTTCTTTGGAAGGAATGATGCTAAAGCTGAAGCTCCAGTACTTTGGCCACCTCATGCGAAGAGTTGACTCATTGGGAAAGACTCTGATGCTGGGAGGGATTGTGGGCAGGAGGAGAAGTGGACGACAGAGGATGAGATGGCTGGATGGCATCACGGACTCGATGGACGTGAGTCTGAGTGAACTCCGGGAGTTTGTGATGGACAGGGAGGCCTGGCATGCTGCAATTCATGGGGTCGCAAAGAGTCAGACACGACTGAGCGACTGAACTGAACGTTCATTACTCTTACTTTCTTTGACGCTCATATGCCAATGAAAGAAGAAACTTAGCCTAGATTCTCACTCATTTTAGTTGTTTTCAAATGAACAGCACCATCCTTATTAACACTACTCTCAACTCCTTCTTGTGTCTACAATTCTCAGGAAAAGATCAATAACTTGCTCTTTTAGAATGGATACACTATTCTGAGGAACAACAAACATCAGATAAAACAACTTATTCCATCATTTATAAATCAAACTAATCTTATTCCAAATTAGTGAGAAAAGCCAGTAACTTGCTATAATTTTCAGACCTCCCTTTCAGTGAGGGAATTCTTCTGGGAGTTATTTATTCAGACAATACAAATTAGGTTTAATGAAGAAAAAACAAAAACATAGTTACAAGACTGAGTTGCAACACACAGTTACAATATCCATCTATACTACTTTGAAAAGAAGTTTTAAATAGTGCTTTGCAAAAGTTAACTGAAAACTTTCATCAAACATAGATTGACTGATCTCAAGTCTAATTCCTAAAAGTTATACAAAGCTATTTGAATAGTAAAATCAGTTTCCTCCTTCTTTGTTTTGATTTCATTTGTGAAACCAAAAGTTCTTAGGTTTTAACACTGTTCTTGTCAGAATCATGCAAATTTAAAACATCCATATTAAACTGAACTAAAAACGGAAATCACAGGATAGTTTTGAAAACATAAACTTATCTTTTACCAAGTAAGGTCCAAGGAACATTTAAGCAATACTAGGCTGAGGTACCATTTTAAAATAGTTTTGGCACCACAAGTGGAAAAACTGAAGTGCAGAGCTGACTGTGTCATATACAGTGCCAGTAAGCTTTCATTTTGCCTAAGTGCACAGATGATAATCAGTGGGATTACTCTAATAAGAATTCCACACACACACAAATAAGTTCTTTTAAGGTTTTATAAAATTTCACTAGCTTTAAAACTGTTATATGGATTCTCTGGATCTACCTATCAATTGTTAAACCGAAATACAAGCAATTAGAGTATGATGTACTTCAGTCCTGTTGGTTTTCCCTCTCTTAAATGCACACAACATAAAGTTAGTGCTCTTATAAGACATACAAGACACTGTAGGTTCTAGAGTTGAGTTGTGATAAAGATAAATTTTTCTTATGAAGGTAACAATCAATTAGGAGAGGAGTCTGGAAAATGCATAAAAGGAATATGTACAGTGTGAATTTACTGTGACTAAATTCTAAATAACTGCTAATAACCAAACACACTAGAATAACTAGCAGTCACTAATACATTTAAATTTTATTGTCAAAGATAATTGCTTGTTGTCATGAAAACATTCTGCATTCATAAAAATAATTAATGCTTAAAATAATTATGGGAAGCTTATTAAATATATTCTAATTTTACATATTTAAGTTGTCACAGTAATAAGTACTCTCATAAATTGTAGGACAAGACTTCATTTCTTACCCTCTAAAGTCAATTAAAAAAAAGTCTTATGAATTAAAAGAGTACATTTAACAAACAATTCAATTCTCTGCCTTCAAAAACCTCACTCTAACTGCATATTTTAAAGACAAAAAATCACAAGACAAACAACAGCGGTAACAACAGCAACAAACTTCTGGAACCCAGAAAAATAGATGGGACTTAGAATGCCTAATCTAAAATAAGCAGTAGCAAAATCTAAGACTTAGGTTTTAGTTTACAAAGAAGAATCCTCAAAAGGTTCAATATTTGTAACAACAGGTTTTTCTGAACTTTACAGTAGAAATGTTAAGTCACTCAGACATGCCAACTCTTTGCAACCCTATGGACCGTGACCTGCCAGGAGCCTGAGTCCATGGAATCCTCCACGGAAGAATACTCTAGTGTGTTGCCACGCCCTTCTCCAGGGGGTCTTCCTGACCAGGCAGATTCTTTACAATCTGAGCCACCACAGAAACCCAAACAGCTTCGAGGTTAAAATAAGGAGGACTTGGTAAAAGATGTGTGACAAATTAGGGTTTCCCTAGACACACTTTCCTCTTCATAATCTGATAGCTACCCTTCCTCAGTACTGGCTGGACACTGAAGAATTCTTTTCCGGAGAAGTAAAGGACTAAATGACTCATATTAACTGGATTAAATGTTGAAAGTTGAGACACATGACCTGTTTTCCCACTTGACCACCAGAGCACTGACCTTTGCATTCCAAAAAGACTGTCTTAGAAATCCAGTCTTAGGAAAATCTTAAAGTATTGGTATACTGGGGTTCTCCAGCAAAAATCCCATTCAGATCATTCTAGAGAAGCCAGTGAGTAATTTCCACCTGTATTTTCAGAGTTTCCAATTACTATTTTTACCCCAAGCTTTTAATTATGAGGGTAATACCAAAGCCACCAGAAATCTAAGTCTTCAACATAGTTTCAAACAAAGTAATTTTTAAGAAACTGACATTACAGAAGAACAAAATTTCAAAGTCTATCCTTCAGTTCAGTTCAGTTCAGTCGCTCAGTCATGTCCGACTCTTTGAGACGCCATGAATCGCAGCACGCCAGGCCTCCCTGTCCATCACCAACTCCCAGAGTTCACTCAAACTCACGTCCATTGAGTCATTGATGCCATCCAGCGATCTCATCCTCTGTCATCCCCTTCTCCTCCTGCCCCCAATCCTTCCCAGCATCAGAGTTTTTTTCCAGTGAGTCAACTCTTCTCATGAGGTGGCCAAAGTACTGGAGTTTCAGCTTTAGCATCATTCCTTCCAAAGAAATCCCAGGTCTATCTCCTTCAGAATGGACTGGTTGGATCTCCTTGCAGTCCAAGGGACTCTCAAGAGTCTTCTCCAACACCACACTTCAAAAGCATCAATTCTTCTGCGCTCAGCCTTCTCCACAGTCCAACTCTCACATCCATACATGACTACTGGAAAAACCATAGCCTTGACTAGACGGACCTTAGTCGGTGAAGTAATGTCTCTCCTGTTGAATATGCTGTCTAAGTCTATCATTAATAAACAAGAAAACATGTTACAACCATGAAACAAGAAAGGGATGGATTAAAAAAAACATTCAGAGACATAAAAGAAGTTTTTAAAATAAACATAAATATCCTGAAATGGAAAATTCAGCAGAAAGGCTAAAAATGCAGTCATGTATGGATGTGAGAGTTAGACTATGAAGAAGGCAGAGCGCAGAAGAATTGATGCTTTTGAACTGTGGTGTTGGAGAAGACTCTTGAAAGTCCCTTGGACTGCAAGGAGATCCAACCAGTCCATTCTAAAGGAGATCAGCCCTGGGATTTCTTTGGAAGGAATGATGCTGAAGCTGAAACTCCAGTACTTTGGCCACCTCATGCAAAGAGTTGACTCATTGGAAAAGACTCTGATGCTGGGAGGGATTAGGGGCAGGAGGAGAAGGGGATGACAGAGGATGAGATGGCTGGATGGCATCACTGACTTGATGGACCTGAGTCTGAGTGAACTCTGGGAGTTGGTGATGGACAGGGAGGCCTGGTGTGCTGTGATTCATGGGGTCGCAAAGAGTCGGACATGACTGAGCAACTGAACTGAACTGAACTGAACTAAACTGAAAAAAGGAAACAAAATGACAAAGAAATAGAAAACAAGGAAAAATAGACAAAATTAGAGAACAAGGCCAAAATAGCTAACACCTGGATAACAAAGACTGAAAAGAACAAAGGAGTGGGTAACAAAGATGTGGTATACATATACAACAGAATATTACTCAGTCATGAAAAAGAATGAAATAATGCCCTTTTCAGCAACATGATGGTCCTAGAGATTATCATATTGAGTGAAGTCAGATGGAGAGAGACAAACATAGGATATTGTTTAAATGTGGAATCTAAAAAAAAACAAAGAAGATGCAAATGAACTTATTTACAAAACAGAAAAGAGTCACAGGTGGAGAAAACAAACCAACTCAATGGACATGAGTTTGAGTAAGCTCTGAGAGTTGGTGATGGACAGGCAAACCTGGCGTGCTGCAGTCCATGGGGTTGCAAAGAATCAGACACAACTGAGCGACCAAACTGAACTGATACTCCAATAATTTTTTTAATGAATTCATATGGTATATATTCTTTGTGTTTACCTTCTTTCACACAAATAATATTTTAAAGATTTGCTAATGTGATTGAGTGTGTTTGTGGTTTATTACTACTTTCACTACTCCAATAGTGTTTCATTATATGAAATTAACAATTTGTTTTCACATTTCCTGTTGATGAACTTTTGGGTTGTTTCCAGTATTTTCTGGGTTGTTTGTAGTCTGACATTTTCTTCCTTAAATTGTGAAGTCCAATTTGAGTTGTTGAATTGTTATCAATCAAAACTGTACCACCGTGTTCTGACTATCTAAAAGGCAGGGATGAGGGAACTTTTTCCAGTTCCTGTTCTTCCCACAATGCCAACCTTTTCTCTTGAGTCAGTGCTTGCTCTCAGATCATTCAATACTAGAGGGCCATCTGAGCTGTACTTGAAGTTCACATTGTTAAAGGCAATGGCTCCACTGTCGGACCAAAGGTGGATAAAACTTCAGTTCCAAGGGTGCTTCTTTCTCACATGGCATGCTAAGTTACTTCAGTCATGTCCAACTCTATGTGACCCCATGGACTTTAGCCCAAAAGGCTCCTCTGTCCATGGGATTCTCTGGGCAACAATACTGGAGTGGGTTGCCATGCCCTCCTCCAGGGAATCTTCCTGAACCAAAGATCAAACCTGCATCTCCTCCATCTCCTGCATTGTCAGGAGGGTTCTTTACTGCTAGCGCCAATTTAATCACCCCTTCTACTGAAATCATTATATTCTCAACTTCCATGCTTTGCCTGATGCTCTACTGGAACAAAACTAATATAAGAATTCTTCTTATACAAAACTTTTTATGAACTTGTAAACTAGTTTGGGGGATTGGGTGGGATATACCTAGATGTACACTTGCAATGTCAAAGGTGAAAGTGAAGGCGCTCAGTCTTGTTCCACTCTTCATGACCCCATGGACTGTAGCCTACCAGGTTCCACGATCCATGGGATTTTCAATTCTGCGCTCAGCTTTCTTCACAGTCCAACTCTCACATCCATACATGACTACTGGAAAAACCATAGCTTTGACTAGATGCACCTTTGTTAGTAAAATAAAGTCTCTGCTTTTTAATATGCTGTCTAGGTTGGTCATAGATTTTCTTCCAAGGAGCAAGCGTCTTTTAATTTCATGGCTACAATCACCATCTGCAGTGATCTTGGAGTCCCCCAAAATAAAATAAGCCACTGTTTCCACTGTTTCCCCATCTAGTTGCCATGAAGTGATGGGACCAGATACCATGTTCTTCGCTTTCTGAATGTTGAGCTTTAAGCCAACTTTTTCACTCTCCTCTTTCACTTTCATCAAGAGGCTCTTTAGTTCTTTGCTTTCTGCCATAAGGGTGGTGTCATCTACATATCTGAGGTGATTGATATTCCTCCCTGCAATCTTGATTCCAGCTTCTTCCAGCCCGGTGTTTCTCATGATGTACTCTGCATATAAATTAAATAAGCAGGATGACAATATACAGCATTGACATACTCCTTTTCCTATTTGGAACCAGTCTGTTGTTCCATGTCCAGTTCTAACTGTTGCCTCCTGACCTACATATAGATTTCTCAAGAGGCAGATCAGATGGTCTGGTATTCCCACCTCTTTCAGAATTTTCCACAGTTTGCTGTGACCCACACAGTCAAAGGCTTTGGCATAGTCAATAAAGCAAAAATAGATGTTTTTCTTCAGCTCTTTTGCTTTTTTCAATGATCCAGTGGATGTTGGCAATTTGATCTCTGGTTCCTCTGTTATTTCTAAATCCAGCTTGAACATCTGAAAGTTCACGGTTCACGTACTGCTGAAGCCTGGCTTGGAGAATTTTGAGCATTACTTTGCTAGCATGTGGGATGAGTGCAATTGTGTGTTAATTTGAGCATTGTTTGGCATTGCCTTTCTTTGGGCAATGCCTGCAATGTATGAGGTATACTGACCATACTTGATTTTGTATATCTTTTATTTTTAGTAAAATTGTTTTATTCTTATAAATATGAAGAGATCTAATTAGAGTTTAATTTTCATTTCCCTGATGATGAATGATCTAATCACCTTATATATATTGACCATTCAAATGTTTTCTGTTGTGAAATGCAGATTCATCTACATTATATATTTTAACTGGATTGTTTATCATTTATTAGTCACAAATTATTATTCATTACAAGTCAGTTTTTAGTTAGTCCATATCAGTACTTTGTTAGATGTATATATTGTAAATATTATCTCTAAGTCTGTGACTTACTTATGTCTATTGATAAAAAGAAACTTTAATTTTGCTAAAATCTCTGTACTATCTGTGTAAAAATATTTTTGGTTAGTGCTTTCTGTATCCTGTCTAAATAATCTCTGCCTTCTTTACAGTCATAAATTTTTACCTTTATGTTTTCTTCTAGTTATTTAGCATTCAAGTTTAGATCTATGTCACAAATTAATTTTCATGTACAGCATGAAGTGGTCATGAAAGTTTTTGGTTTTATAAATATTCATTGTATGGTGCTCCCCAACACCAATATTTTAAGGATTTTTTTCCCTTTTAAATTACATTGGCACCTTTGTAAAAAATTAAGTGATTCTATACTTTTAGGTTTGCATTGTAATCTGTTCTGTTGATCTACCTGTTTATCCTTACACCAATACCACACTGTCTTAATTACTGTGACTTCAGAATAAATTTTAAAATCTAGTCATGGAAACTCTCCATACTTTTTTCTTTATTTCTGGCAGTATCTACTGACTTGAAGTCTACTTTATCTAGTACTAATTTTAGCTAAATTTATCTGTTTTATGATAGGACTTTCAGTTGTTTTACTTCCAACCTCTCTGCATCCTTATTATTTATGTATTTATTTTTATTTTTTGGCTGTGCTGGGTCTTCATTGCTGCACGTGGGCTCTTTTTAGCTGAGGAAGTGGGAGCTACTCTCTAGCTCTAGCCCACATTTCTCATTGCAGTGGTTTCTCTCTTGTTGCAGAGCACAGGCTGCAGGTGCATGGGCTTTAGCAGTTGCAACACAGGGCCTCATCTATTGCAGTTCACAGGCCTTACAGTGTGCAGGCTTCAGTAGTTGTGGAGCACAGGATTAGTTTCTCCATAGCATGTGGAATCTTCTTAGATCTGGGATCAAACTGCCGTCCCCTGCATTGGCGGGTGGATTCTTACCAACTGCACTACCAGGGAAGTCCTCTGCATCCCTATTTTTAATGGCTTAATGTCAGGTGGCTTATAAAACAAGACCCAGTTATAAATTGTATTATCGGGTCTTACTTTTAAGTCCAAGCTGACATTTTTTGCATTTTGCAGTTTATTCCATCAATATTTATATAATTATTGATATAACTGACTTATGACTTTCATTTTTATATTTATCCACGTGTTTATCCTTTTCTGTGTTCTTTGTTTTCTTATTAAATATCCAACTTTCCAATTGGGCAAATTCCCTTCATTCTAAAAAAGACTTCCTTAAGTTCAGGCATGTCTGCTAGTGAAGAATAACCTCATAATTTGTCTGAAGCCATTTTTATTTCATTTTAATTGTAGTAGATATTTTCATTAGGTAAAGAATTGTGAACTGACATCCTTTTAGCATTTAAAAGGTGTTATTCCATTTCTCTAGCTTCTGTGTATTTAGTCAATCATCCATCTTTCTTTTCTTCTTTTCCCCTCAGAGTATCCAAATGCATTTATTTGGAATCCTGAAATAGTTCTTTTCTAGTCCATTTGCTTCCTTTTTTTTTTCTTTTAGCATATTAGGTTAGTCTTTTTATATATATATATAAATTTATTTATTTTAATTGGAGGCTAATTATTTTACAGTATTGTATTGGTTTTGCCATACATCAACATGAATCTGCCATGGGTATACACATGCTCCCCATCCTGAAGCCCCCCTCCCATCTCCCTCCTCATACCATCCCTCTGGGTCATCCCAGTGCACCAGCCCTGAGCATCCTGTATCACGCATCGAACCTGGACTGGCGATTAGTTTCACATATGATATTATACATGTTTCAATGCCATTCTCCCAAATCATCCCACCCTCGCCCTCTCCCACAGAGTCCAAAAGACTGTTCTATACATCTGGGTCTCTTTTGCTGTCTTGCATACAGGGTTATCATTACCATCTTTCTAAATTCCATTTATATGCTTTAGTATACTGTATTGGTGTTTTTCACTATAAGGAATAACTCACAAATTTTATACAGATTCTTTCATCATCAGATGATTTACAAATATAATTTCCTTTTAAGGAAAGAATCATAGTTTTACAAATGAAAAAGTGAGGTCTTATAGTGGTTAAACCACCTTTGTGAATAATTTTCAAGAATCATATTAAAAATTGCAATTGGTCCATGAAACTATATGTATGATGTAACACAGATTTAGTAAATTAGAGTACAATAGAATAACTATTTCTTAGGAAAACAAACATAATGAAGATAAAATGGTATTTTTTTAGACCATAAACCTGTTTCTTGATAGACCTGCCATTAGGTTTAGACCCTGGAAGTATATAATAATGCTTAAAGTTATAGTAAAGGAACTTCTACTATTTTATTGTCATATGTGGAACTCAAATCAAATTCTGCAATAAAGCTTCCCATCTACTAGATAATTTTCTCTCTTATAGATCAGAATAATCAAACATTCAAAATTTGAGCATAAATGCCTCACATACATTACAAATGAATTATTAAAAATATATGCCATCTCAACTTTTCAAAGTTATATTGCATAAGTCTGCCCAGTGAAAATATCCAAGCAGGGTCCTCCATAATCTCACATTCAAAGCCATCCAAATAAACACAAAATCCAAGTAAAAACAGTAGCCTTGTTATGTAAATACAAAGTCTAGTAAATTCACTACTAGACTCTTCCAAATAGACTCAGACCAAATAGACTCAGAAATTTTGGAGCTACTATTTCACAGTCATTTTGCTTTACAACTCTGATACAAAACTAGATTTAATTATTGATATGGCTAGAACTTAACTAATATTTGAATCACAGAATTCCTGAGCCTGAACTTCTAAAACCATGAACATTTATAATCTCTGAAAATTTCAGAATAACAAAACACCTTAAATTTGCATTAAAATATTTAAACACAAATAGTATATTATGTAATATGTGTTATTTAGTTTAAATTACACCTTGGTGGTGGTTTAGTCGCTAAGTCATGTCCAACTCTTGTGATTCCGTGGACTGTAGCCCACCAGGCTCCTCTGTCCATGGAAGTCTCCAGGCAAGAATACTGGAGTGCGTTGCCATTTCCTTCTCCAGGGCATCTTCCCAACCCAGGAATCGAAGCCAGGTCTCCAGCATTGCAGGTAGATGATTTACCAACTGAGCTATGAGGGAAGCCCAATTACACCTTAAATTTACTCAATTATCTTAATTGAAAATTCACATCCCAGGGATGGTCACCTAGCATTATATGAGAAAGATCACACTTTAGAGACAGCTATTCTAAAAATTTCAGCTTTCTTTATTTGTGACCTATACTAGATTTTTAACAATTAAAATAATGAGTAACAAAGTGGGGTCTCATTTGTGAAATGGATGCTTGTGTTGTCAGTATGATAAATATTAAAAATGTGTTTTCAATGGTAACAATAGTGGTATTCCAGACATGTGGGTTATCTTAAGTTTTAAGACACTCCTGCCCTTGCATAAAAGCATAGTAATCTAGGAAGCCCTAGTACCTGAATCTTTGGACACCAGAGCTTGAGGCTTAGGTCTTAATTGCTCTGAGATCCAGACCCTAGAGTGGAGAATTCTGTTTTCCTTTTGTCAGATATAAATCAGCCAAATTCTGCCTTCAGCACATTCTTGCAATTGTTTTAAGTAAGTGACTCATTTGAAAAGACTCTAATGATGGGAAAGATTGAAGGCAGGAGGAGAAGGGGATGACAGAGGATGAGATGGTTGGATTGCATCCCCAACTCAATGGACATGAGTTTGAGAAAGCTCTGGGAGTTGGTAATGGGCAGGGAAGCCAGGTGTGCTGCAGTCCATGGAGTCACAAAGAGTCGGACATAACTGAGCAACTGAGCTGAACTCAACTGAAATGTTTTATTGAAGATGGTCTTGAAAGTGAAAGTGTTGGTCACTCAGTCATGTCCGACTCTTTGTGACCCCATGGGCTGCAGCCTACCAGGCTCCTCTGTCCATGGAATTCTCCAGGCAAGAATAATGGAGTGGGTTGCCATTAGGGCACCTAAAAAAGAGAGCTGGAACATAATCAAACTGACAGAAACTGCTGTATATACTGTTTTGTTCACACGTGGTAATCTATATTTGTTCAATAATTTAGTTTAAGATTTGCATTCACTACAATTCAGTAATGCTGCTTCTGCTAAGTCGCTTCAGTCATGTCTGACTCTGTGCGACCCCACAGACGGCAGCCCACCAGGCTCCCCCATCCCTGGGATTCTCCAGGCAAGAATACTGGAGCGGGTTGCCATTTCCTTCTCCAATGCATGAAAGGGAAAAGTGAAAGTGATGTCACTCAGTTGTGTCCAACTCTTCGCGACCCCATGGACTGCTGCCTACCAGGCTCCTCTGTCCATGGGATTGTCCAGGCAAGAGTACTGGAGTGGTTTGCTATTGTCTTCTCCAAATTCAGTAATGAGGTCATGGGGAAAAAGCTGAACATCACCTCACCAAAAGCTTTCTGACAGTTATCAATGTGTTCTAAAGGAGCCTTAATAACTGAACTCTCTCAATTCTGTTTGCATCAATACAGTTCCAGCAGTGGAAGCTTTCATAAGATTCATTTCTTAAACTTCTATGAGAAGCCACAAATTAACACATAGAGAGGCCCTAGCAACTAAGCACTACTTGTGAAGGTGTAAAGGCTTTCAGCAGTAAAGACAACACATTAAGTGGGAGTCTAGGGGCCTCCATAGTCTTGATTTTGGACATAAACTATGAATGAAGACATCACACATAATATAGGAGGAGACAGTGAAAGGAGTAAAGGAGAGCAACAGATCTATGCATTATAGGCTGTTTGAAATCTACAAACAGGTTTTAAGTTAAGGACAGAATACCTATATAGAAACACTTTCCCTTACACAATAGGCAATTAATAACTTATAAATAGCTTGACAAACCACAAAAAGAAACTGTACATTGATGCCCTCAAAAGCAAGCAGAATTTTCCTGAAGTCATTTAGCTTTCAGAAATCCACACTATGTGCTTAGTCACAGCTGTTTACAGAGCATTTAGTCCTAGAAGGCCTACACTGAGCATTCTGCTTCCCAACACAGTACCAAACATTTTCCTTCAAGCCCCAGTATCACCTAGTATCCAGACTGTGATTTCTCTCTAGTCCTCTTCTTTCTTTGGGTTTCTGTTTTAGAGCAGTGATAGTTAAAGCCTTTTCTACAATGGTCTTTGAGCAATTGGTTTAAGTTCTCTCACAGGAACATGAAATGGAAAAGGGGGAAAGAAGAACAGGACTTTGCTTCAAGAACAGAATCAAAAGGAATTATTATTATTAAATTCTTTGTGTCCAAGAGTATATAAAGCAATTCCAAAAAGAGATGTTCTGTACTTTTTATCGTTCAAAAGAAAAAAAAAAATTCTGATTAACTTACGCTCCCTTCCCCCCCATCCATCAAAAGAAAAGAAAAGAATCTTATCTTGCTATACTAGAGGTAGAGCTCAACAAACTTCAAAAAGAGGGGGGATTTTCCTGGTTGTATAGTGGTTAAGACTTTGTCTTCCAATGCAGGGGGTGTGGGTTCAGTCTCTGGTTGGGGAGTTAAGATCCCACACGCTGCAAGGTCAAAAAATGAAAACATAAAACAAATAATATTTTAACAATAAAGACTTTTAAAAATGGTCCACATCAAAAAAGAAATCTTGAAAAAAAAAAAAAAGAAGAGGGAGCCTTAGTAGAAGGTGTTTATGAAGCCTTAATCAGAGTCACACTGTCATAAATTACTGTTTTATCTACCTTCTTCCTTGTGCATATCCACTAGAGATTCATATTTTTAAAGCGAAGAATCATTTTGTTGGCATTGATGAGATCATTTATCCATTCCTATGATGTGAAGGTGGGGCATGTTTTATTCTAGGCAAACAAAAACAATAGTTCCCACATATCGAAGGGAGAGAAAGACAACATGCCTGTACACAAATAAATTCAAGTGTATCTGAAACAAAACAAAACAAAACAAAACATGGATGTATAGTCATACCATCTAGTCAACTGTTAAAAATACTTGATTAAAGACAGAGAAGTGTTTTGTTGACATCTTTAGTCCTTGATTATAAACCTCCCAAAACATCTGAAGTTAAGATGGAGAGACATTTGCCATTATGGATCCAGGATCAAACTGATTAGTGTGTGTTTTTGAATTTGAAAATTTTAAGTCAAATCTTTAGGTTTATTTTTAAACACTGAAAAAAAATGGCAAAATCAATGTTACTAAGAGTGTTTCATGCATTTTAAGAACAGATATTGGGTTTTATAACATCTCACAAGGAAACTGCCATGATGATGATGAAATGACAACTCAAGAAAATAAATTCTGCAGATTCTCACTGAATACTTTTAATCTATACAAGGCACTACAAATAAGCAAAATCTGTCTCTTGAAACACTTAAAACATAATGAGAAATATAAGCTAGAGTCTCGAATAATCATGGAAAGTTATAAATAAAATGGTATAATTAGCAAAAAAATTGGGAAAGATTAAAAATAATTAAGAGCATCCTAATTTAGGAGTGAGAAAATGTGAAATGAGGAATTAAACAGACAAACAATCAATATTTTCTTATTACCTACTCTTTATTGGGACTTCAAAGTCCCAATGAATTTATCACCTAATTTAATCCCCTTGGGAATATCCCCTGGAGAAGGAAATGGCAACCCACTCCAGTATTCTTGCCTGGAAAATTCCATGGACAGAGGAGCCTTGTAGGCTACAGTCCATGGGGTCGCAGAGAGTTGGACACGACTGAGAGATTTCACTCACTCACTCACTCACTCACTCACTCACTTAATCCTTGACATCTTACTTTTGATAGATATTTTTGTCTCAAATTCACAAACTGAGGCACACAGTGACCCAACAACTCACCCAATGTCACCCAGTTACCAAGTTACCTAGTTCTCCCTGATTATTCAACTTCCACTGGTTTCTGGAGATAGAGTTTGAAATACATGATAATAGAAAGTCTGTGCTTTTAAATATAGGTTCAACAAAGTCTATCCTGTATTTAAGTGTTTGGGTTTGCTATAAGAGTAAGAGAGAATTTTAAACCAGGTATGTTTTTGTCTTTTACTAAAAGAAACCAAATTGGAAGAACTTCTAGTTAGGGTTGGATGAAAAAGCAGCTATCAACTATTATTTGATTCAAAGCCCAGTTGAAACAAATAACAAATTTTTTAAAAATAAGGGAGGAATTTCTGATTCTCTTATTAATAGAGTAAGACCCTACCAGGCAATTTCCTCAGAAAACAACTGTAAAATCCTACAAAAAGTAATTATCTGAAGGCACTGGAGAATGAACAGTAAAGAGACTCTTGTGCTATATAAATACCTGAAGGAGAAGAGAGGAGCTACACCAAGAAAATTTCCACTATTTTGGTCTGTTATCAAGAAGCTATGTTAGCATCTCATAACAGGACAGGTGCGAACAGACAGAACTTAGCTTTCTCTGGCCAAGCGAACAAGAAAACTGAAGTCATGCAAATCATGGACACTGAAGAAAGTGGAAACAGATGAGCGAGAAAGTGGGAATTATATATGTGAACCAGTTAGCTACTGCTATGTATTAACTTCAAAACTTAATTGCTGAAAAAAGCTAACATCCATTACCTCACACAATTTCTGAGTCACATCCATCTTATCCAGTGAGAGAGGGGACTAAGTGTGGAAATGCAGGGGAATGAGAATCATTGGAGGCCATGTTGGCAGCTGGCTACATTATGTATTCATTTCCTCATCTTTCATAACAGGGAATTTATTAATAGTGTCCAAAGTTGAAGCAGGAGGTTACATTATAACAACTCCAAATTTAAAATAGTTTTTAAATAACAAGAAATCAAATAAATAGCAAGAGGCTTCTTTTCAAGTGTATGTAATTTAGTTTGGCAACTAAATCAGAATCATTTGTGTCATTTATCAATAATTTATACCAAAATTATTTGATACTGTAACAAGTTCTCT
The DNA here is from genome assembly GCF_016772045.2 of Ovis aries. Classification (NCBI taxonomy): domain Eukaryota; kingdom Metazoa; phylum Chordata; class Mammalia; order Artiodactyla; family Bovidae; genus Ovis; species Ovis aries. Next base: position 5,937,996 of record NC_056059.1, read on the forward strand.
CAGTAAGTTTTATGGCTTTTATGGAATGATGTGATATATTACAAAATTTCTCTATGGAAATTAATCTTGTTTTATAAATATAATATCTAGTCTTTTATTTTAGCATCAATGTGAAGAATGATAAATAGAAGTAGGTTTTTCACCTTTTAAAATCTATTCTACAAACTTCAAGATTAAGAAACTTAGAATTATGGAGAATGTGTGGAAATAGTTTAGGGCACTGACATGTCAAGCAAAAATAGGAAAAGGAAAAGTCACTCTTTTGCAGTATGAAAAAAATTCCCTTTGTCTGACATCTGAACTCTTCCATTCTCTACCTGGATCCTATCATCCCATCACACTTCCCATTTTTTCCCCAAAGAAGTCTTCAATCTTTGAAATTAATGTCCTCCTGTCAGAATCATGCTATTTAAAATTTATTAAAATTTTGGAGTTGTTAAATAATGTAACCCCATGTTTAAACTCTGGAAAGTATTAACAAATCCCCTAATGCGAAAGATGAGAAAATGAACACAGAGCATAGCCAGCTGCCAAAATGGTCTTCCAATGATTTATTCTCTTTTATTGTCTACATTGGTTCATGTTACATCCTTTAAAGGAATCTGATTTAAAGCATGGACCTCCTCCTTTAATTTTTCTTAACATCTATTCCTCTCCCAAAGCCTTAGGTTCTTACTATAGAATTTTCCCTATTCACCCTTCTCCAGCTTATGGGTTTTCCAAAGCAAAAGTTGCTTAAATGAGAGAAAGGGTATGACTTTTGACCAAAAGGACCCTATCACAACAGGAATACCCTGCATGTCAAACAAATATAAGGAATCTTAGCATCTTTTCATCTTGTCCCTGCTACAGTCATCCAAGATTCTGTCTGTGAAGTGCACCTGAGAGAACTCAGGGGTTGGTCTCATAGGATGAAGTGATAGTCTCTGAAGTCCATTGGTTTTGATTAGCTTTCTACTTTCTACTGCCCTGAAAGGCTGTTATTTCATAAAAAAAAATATAACATTTTAAATAATTTCTTCTCTGGTTACTAGCAAGCAAGAAAAGTATGGTAAAGTCATACATTACCTGGATTTTATGTAATGGAATGGTATAGGACTTAACATTTATCCATTCAGTCATTCCATAAATATTTATTAACAATGGCTCTGTGCCAGTCACTATACTAGATCCTGAAACTCACTGATAAACAACAGAAGAAAAATCTCTGTTCTCACAGAATTTGTACCCTGATGAATGGTTCATTGCCTTAGCAATATCAACTGGTATTCCAGCTATACATTCTGGAATAAATAAAACACCTGTGAAAGGATTTATTTTTCAAAGATGGCCCCAATGCTGTCTCCCACTTTTAATAAAATGTGACTCTGATACTCCTCCAGAACAGGAGGTTTAGTAGGGTGACCAGTTCATCCTGGTTTGCCTGGAACTTTTCTGGTTTTACTACTGAGAGCCTTGTGTCCAAGAAACCCTTTAGCCCAAGAAAAACAAACAGACAAACAAAAACAAACCTGAGGCCTTGGTCACCTAAGATTTGTCTTTCCTCCCCTTAATCTAGATGGCCTATGACTACATCAAAAAGAACATACATGATTTACAAAACTAAAACAGAGAGACAACAGAGCATTCAATCCTTTGGAACCTGGTACCAAGCTCTGAGGAAGCCCAAACTAGCCCACATGAAGAGACCTCAAGGAGAGATCACAAAGCTATACAGGGTGCCAGTCAACAGATCAGCTGAGGTCCTGGCTAACAGTCCAAATCAATCACCAGAAGTGTAAGTTTTCATGTGGCTCAAGCCCTCAGCAATTGAGTCACTCCTGGCTTTCAAATATTCCCAGTTCAGACATTGTAGAGCAGTGAAAAGTCAGTCCAGCTGTGGCCTTTCAACTTCCTGACCCAAACAGCCACAGAAAGGTAATGGCTGCTATCATTTTAAGTCACTAAGTACGGGGATGATTTGCTATTCAGGAACAGAGAAGTGACACACTTTCCCAAACTAGGTGACTTAAAAACACAGTCACGTACATATAACTGTCAATTTTATGGACCAAGAGTTTAAGACAACTTTAGTCAGGTGAGGGTTCTGCTCCTCATAGCGTTGACTGAGGTTTCTCAGTGACAGTCAGCTAGCTAATACTCTGCTTTGGAGAGTTCAAGACAGCTTCACTTACATGTCTGACATCCTGGAAGCCATGGCTGGAAGCAGGGCTGGCTGGGACTGTCAGCTGGAGCACTCCTGCAGCATGGCAGACTCAGGTTAGGCAAACTTCTTAGGCGGCAGCTCAGAGTTTCCAGAGAGTGCTCTGTAGGCCTGCATAAAAGTTACAGAGCTTCTTAGGATCTAGCCTCAAAAGTCCCAGAAAGTGTTCTTTATAATGTTCAATCAGTTAACCAAGTCAATAATGCTATCTAAAATTCCCGGAGAGGAACTTTCCTCAATGGGAAGAGTTGCAACCATGTTGAATCTTTCACAGTTGGTGTCACAACAACCATACATGAGCACAAAGAGTTAAGCTGATAAGACTGAAAGTTTAAAGGCAAGTGTGCATCCCTCTTCTTTATTTTTCGGTTTAGACCCACACCTCAATAGCTATTTGGACTCTCAATCAAATGTTTTGTTTATCTGTTCAAAGCCCATTATATTGCCATTTTATTAAGGTCAATTGTTGTTGTCATGTCCAACTCTTTGCAATCCCATGAAGTGCAGCATTCAGGCTTCCCTGCCCTTCACTATCTCCCCGAGTTTGCTCAAACTCATGTCCATTGAGTCAGTGATGCCATCCAACGTCAGGGTGTTAGGCTTATCATCTAAAAATGGCAAACATCAAACTTGTGTATGTAGGTATTAAAATTTTAAAGCAGACAATTTGGACTACTACTTTAAGTATATGTTACTTTTGTATTAAAGAAAAGCATCATTTTTTAAAGTAGGGCTGAATTTATAGGACTTCCCCTATGACTAAGATGGGAATGAATCTGCCTAGAATGCGGGAGATCAGAGCTCAATCCCTGGGTCAGGAAGATCTCCTGGAGAAGGGAATGGCTACCACTTCAGTATTCTTGCCTGGAGAATTCCATGGATAGAGAAGCCTGGTGGGCTACAGTCCACAGGGTCGACATGACCGAGCAACTAACACTACTTTCTCAATCTATAGCTAATCTTTATTAACAGTGTGGAGTAATGATGCAAATTTTAAATGAATATAAGAATCACTGGAAATTTCAAGTATAAGGCAAAGGATGAGTGTTCTATATAAAATGAATTTTGGATTTGATATTTTCACATATATTGTTGCAACATATTTTGCTTTGTATTATAATTGCTAGTAGGACTCTGCCAAGGAGTTATTATAAGAAAATTAAACATTAAGCAATTATTTTCACATCAGCAGCTGCCTTCCAAAAGCTTCCTGTCTTACACATATGGAGCCAGTGCTTATTTCAATGAATTATAATCTTTAGCAACTTAATAATCAATAGATAGCTGTTGGATATGCACTTCTTGATTTTGGTAATTTCAAAACCTCCTCTTTGTAATCTATGATTCAATTTAACACTTATTTCTCTCTTCTAAGAATTTTTTAAACTTTTTGACTTTATTTTTTGAAATCTAGAATGTACCTTCCCAGACTAAGATTTTTAAAAATTAAGAGATGGTGAAACTAATCAGAGATACTCCTCACATAATCTCTCTTCTTCTTTCAGCCTCTAATTTTTTTTATCATTAGTAATGTACAGTTACTTAAGGCCCACTATATGCAGGGCACAGTGGACAACATGTCATGATTTCAAAAACACAGAAAACAAAGCCTACATTCAAAAGGTTTACGATTTTGTTGAGGAACTGTGACATACAGATTTAAGATAACAATACAAGGTAATTTGGGGCTGGATGTCAGAAAGACAGGTGTAAGGCCCCTTGAATACCCTTGAACTTGAATCGTGTTCTCTAATCTAAGAAACCATGATCAGAAATATTACTCTTCCCTCTTTGGAGACTGTTCTGGTTCCCTGACAATTCTCTGGTCACTCAGACCCCCAAGGACATCATTCAGGACATCCACAGAATTAACCTCCTGCTATGATTCACTCTTTATGACAGAATCCTCTTCTCTAACTCCCTTAAAGACTCGTGTGGCAATCCACCAAGAAGTTTGCCTCTGATAAACAGACTGTTGAAAGCAGCTGTTATTTTAAAACTAAGAAATTGATATAAACAGGAAAAAATGGGAGATAGATACACAGAGAGATAAAACATACTAAAATGAGGCTGGAAATGGTGTGGTTCAGGCATAGGAGGAGGAGAAAGAGTAAAAAACGATGTACTACTAAGGGAACAAAATTCCCTCAGGTAAGCGTGGGGTATCTAATAAAACCAAAATAATAATGTATAACAAATAATTACAGTGGGAATCAGGCAGTTCTACTGATCTTTCCTAGTCTTGCTCACAAGTTGTCTGAGGATAGGCTGGCTATCACCTGATGTACTGCCGGGAGCCAGCACGGGAGATTCCACCCATGACAAGGTCATGTGGAGAGGCCTGATGGGCAAGGCGAGTCAGGTCTCAAGGGGTCCTCTGTCTGAGCATCTACCCCGAAACCAAAATCGGTCTGTTTATTGTCTGCTATACTATACTCTTCTGATATTACCACCTTTTCTCTGGAAAGAGTTAATTCAGAGCTCCAGTTAACAGTCTCCTGCATATAAAAAGAATGTCTCGGCTTGAAACCCCTCTGCTGGCTTTCTAACTTATCTGACCGGTCTGCTTTACAACTTGTGGATTGTTTACAGCCCCCAAACATGAGAGGCACGAAGCTTAAAACATCTTAAAGATATAGAGCCTTTTGGAGCTAAGAATTAGTTTGGTGAAGAGTTTGTTGAGTTAATGTTTGCCGCCAGGCCTCCATATCCTTTATCTTTTAGGCACCTGGGAGGATATTAATCAATGTAATCGGGATGCAGAAATAGGAATATAGTAGTTTTGATGTTACCAATACCAGACTTTTGAGTTAATGAATTCTCTCTTTGTTATAAATCACTGTATTCCACTTTCTTGTTATAAATTGTTGTATCCTTGCTATGTAAGAATGTAATTTTGTTTATTGTTTTCTGAGAGTGGCACCAGACTTTGGGAAGAACAATATGATTACCCTTATCAGAAAAGGGCTGTAAAATGTTAATTGCCCTTCTGGCCAGAAGGTGATGTAATTCACCTAAAACTTATGTATACAACTAGATATGCAGAGAGAAAGCCTGGCCTCGATAAGAGTCAGGGCGGTTGACACTGCATAATTTTGTATTATCCATTGATCGCTATGTATAATCAAAAGTATAAAAAGCCTTCTGAACAATAAAGGACAGACCAGTTTCTCGGACTAGTCTCTAGAACTAGTTTCTTGGAAATCTGGCTCCCTCCGTGTCTGTCTCTCTCTCTTTCTCCCTCTCCCTCCCTCTCCTTTTCTGGCTGAATTCCCATCTGGAGCGGGGAGGCTCGCCATGTCTACTTACTTGCCCTGGCTTCTAAAATCCATGAGAGAGGGAGCCCAAGGCGAGGAACCCTCCGATATTCAAACGGGCTCCAGTGGCCTAACACAGACGGTGCAGATCTCTTGTCCTGAGATTTTATTACCTTTCCCCGAAAACCAACTTATTCAGCCTCTTTTCTCCACTAAATTTTCCTACTATACTATTTCTTCTTAATTTCTTTTATATTTCTAAATAAATAAGTTTTCCTCGCCTACGCCATCACCCCTTCGAATTCCCTAGATCCACTGGGGCAGGGCCCCGGCAATATACAATGACCTTTGTTGCCTCAGCTGAAGTAACTTGGATTCTACTAATGTCACATTTTCCAGCAGACCAGACTAGCACACTCTTTTTTTCACAACAGGAGAAGGCAGGTGACCAAGCTCAACTGCACAAGAATTTTACCAGACTCTCCATTAGAAATAGCAAGTCTGAACAAGAGAAAATCATGACAGTATACATTATCCTCCCTGACCCGAGGCCCTGCAGAAATCCGGTGAGGACCAGACATGAGTCCTCATAAATCTGACAATTTGTGATGATCTGTCCTTGTCACCATAAGATAAGAGGACTCCAGTCTTATCTTGACCTTAAAGACAGAGAAATTCCAGCTAACACCTACTGTATTAGTTTCTGTTACTGCTATAACAAACTGCCATGAGTTTAGGAGCTTCAGTTCAGATCAGTTCAGTCGCTCAGTCATGTCCAACTCTTTGCAACCCCATGAATTGCAGCACGCCAGGCCTCCCTGTCCATCACCAACTTCCGGAGTTCAATCAGACTCACGTCCATCGAGTCAGTGATGCCATCCAGCCATCTCATCCTGCGTCGACCCCTTCTCCTCCTGCCCCCAATCTCTCCCAGCATCAGAGTCATTTTCAATGAGTCAACTCATCGGATGAGGTGTCCAATGTACCGGACCTTCAGCTTTAGCATCATTCCTTCCAAAGAAATCCCAGGGCTGATCTCCTTCAGAATGGACTGGTTGGATCTCCTTGCAGTCCAAGGGACTCTCAAGAGTATTCTCCAACACCGCACTTCAAAAGCATCAATTCTTCGGCGCTCAGCCTTCTTCACAGTCCAACTCTCACATCCATACATGACTACTGGACAAACCATAGCCTTGACTAGACGGACCTTAGTCGGCAAAGTAATGTCTCTGCTTTTGAATATACTATCTAGGTTGGTCATAACTTTTCTTCCAAGGAGTAAGTGTCTTTTAATTTCATGGCTGCAGTCACCATCTGCAGTGATTTTGGAGCCCCCAAAAATAAAGTCTGACACTGTTTCTACTGTTTCCCCATCTATTTCCCATGAAGTGATGGGACCAGATGCCATGATCTTCGTTTTCTGAATGTTGAGCTTTAAGCCAACTTTTTCACTCTCCTCTTTCACTTTCATCAAGAGGCTTTTCAGTTCCTCTTCACTTTCTGCCATAAGGGTGGTGTCATCTGCATATCTGAGGTGATTGATATTTCTCCTGGCAATCTTGATTCCAGCTTGTGTTTCTTCCAATCCAGCGTTTCTCATGATGTACTTTGCATGTAAGTTAAATAAGCAAGGTGACAATATACAGGCTTGACGTACTCCTTTTCCTATTTGGAACCAGTCTGTTGTTCCATGTCCAGTTCTAACTGTTGCTTCCTGACCTGCTTCTCAAGAGGCAGGTCAGGTGGTCTGTATTCCCATCTCTCTCAGAATTTTCCACAGTTTATTGTGATCCACATAGTCAAAGGCTTTGGCATAGTCAATAAAGCAGAAATAGATGTTTATCTGGAATTCTCTTGCTTTTCGATGATCCAGTGGATGTTGGCAATTTGATCTCTGGTTCCTCTGCCTTTTCTAAAACCAGCTTGAACATCAGGGAGTTCACGGTTCATGTATTGCTGAAGTCTGGCTTGGAGAATTTTGAGCATTACTTTACTAGCATGTGAGATGAGTGCAATTGTGCAGTAGTTTGAGCATTCTTTGGCATTGCCTTTCTTTGGGATTAGAATGAAAACTGACCTTTTCCAGTCCCGTGGCCACTGCTGAGTTTTCCAAACTTGCTGGCATATTGAGTGCAGCACTTTCACAGCATCATCTTTCAGGATTTGAAACAGCTCAACTGGAATTCCATCACCTCCACTAGTTTTGTTTGTAGTAATGCTTTCTAAGGCCCACTTGACTCACATTCCAGGATGTCTGGCTCTAGATGAGTGATCACATCATCATGATTATCTGGGTCGTGAAGATCTTTTTTGTACAGATCTTCCGTGTATTCTTACCACCTCTTCTTAATATCTTCTGCTTCTGTTAGGTCCAGACCATTTCTGTTCTTTATCAAGCCCATCTGTGCATGAAATGTCCCCTTGGTATCTCTAATTTTCTTGACGAGATCTCTGGTCTTTCCCATTCTGTTCTTTTCCTATATTTCTTTGCATTGATCGCTGAAGAAGGCTTTCTTATCTCTTCTTGCTATTCTTTGGAACTCTGCACTCAGATGCTTATATCTGTCCTTTTCTCGTTTGCTTTTCACCTCTCTTCTTTTCACAGCTATTTATAAGGCCTCCCCAGACAGCCATTTTGCTTTTTTGCATTTCTTTTCCATGGGGATGGTCTTCATCCCTGTCTCCTGTACAATGTCATGAACCTCATTCCATAGTTCATCAGGCACTCTATCTATCAGATCTAGACCCTTAAATCTATTACTCACTTCAACTGTATAATCATAAGGGATTTGATTTAGGTCATACCTGAGTGGTCTAGCGGATTTCCCTACTTTCTTCAATTTAAGTCTGAATTTGGCAATAAGGAGTTCATGATCTGAACCACAGTCAGCTCCTGGTCTTGTTTTTGTTGACTGTATAGAGCTTCTCCATCTTTGGCTGCAAAGAATAGAATCAATCTGATTTTGGTGTTGACCATCTGTTGATGCCCATGTGTAGAGTCTTCTCTTGTGTTTTTGGAAGAGGGTGTTTTCTATGACCGGTGCGTTTTCTTGGGAAAACTCTATTAGTCTTTGCCCTGCTTCATTCTGCATTCCAAGGCCAAATTTGCCCGTTACTCCAGGTGTTTCTTGACTTCCTACTTTGGCATTCCAGTCCCCTATAATGAAAAGGACATCTTTTGGGGGTGTTAGTTCTAAAAGATCTTGCAGGTCTTCATAAAACTGTTCAACTTAAGTTTCTTCAGCGTTGCTGGTTGGGGCATAGACTGGATAACTGTGATACTGAATGGTTTGCCTTGGAGATGAACAGAGATCATTCTGTCGTTTTTGAGACTGCATTCAAGTACTCCATTTTAACAACACAAATATATTATCTCACAGTTCTGTAGGTCAGAAGTCTGGCTGGTCCTACTGGTTTCTCTGTTCCGGTTTCACAAGGTCAAAATCAAAGTGCTGACTAGCTAGTTTCTAGGTTGCTCTAGGAAATGTTCCTTTCCAAGGTCATTCAGATTATTAGCAGAATCTAGATTCTCATGGCTTTAGGAATAAGATCTTTGCTCTGTCAGCTAGGGGTTACTTTCAGTATCCAGAGGCCAACTTCCTTCATCTTCAAAGTGAGCTACAGTGGATTGAGTCCTTCCCATTATCTGAGCTTCTCTGACCTTATCCTTTGATTTACCTCTAATACCTGCAGCTAGATGAAGTTCTCGTGAACTTCCAGATGTTTAAGCTGGATTTAGAAATGACAGAGGAACCAGAGATCAAATTACCAACATGCGTTGGATCATTGAAAAAAACAAAAGAGCTCCAGAAAAACATCTATTTCTGCTTTATTGACTATGCCAAAGCCTTTGACTGTGTGGATCACAATAAACTGTGGAAAATTCTGAAAGAGATGGGAATACCAGACCACCTGACCTGCCTCTTGAGAAACCTGTATGTAGGTCAGGAAGCAACATTTAGAACTGGACATGGAACAACAGACGGTTCCAAATCAGAAAAGGAGTACGTCAAGGCTGTATATTGTCACCCTGTTTATTTAACTTATATGCAGAGTACCTCATGCAAAATGCCAGGCTGGATCAATCACAAGCTGGAATCAAGATTGCCAGGAGAAATATCAATAACTTCAGATACGCATATGATACCACCCTTATGGCAGAAAGTGAAGAAGAAGTAAGGAGCCTCTTGTTCAAAGTGAAAGAGGAGAGTGAAAAATTTGGCTTAAAACTCAGTATTCAGAAAACTAAGATCATGGCATCCAGTCCCATCACTTCATGGCAAATAGATGGGGAAACAATGAAAACAATGAGAGATTTTATTTTCTTGGGCTCCATAACCACTGCAGATGGTGACTGCAGCCATGAAATTAAGACTCTTGCTTCTTGGAAGAAAAGCTATGACACACCTAGACAGCTTATTAAAAAGCAAAGACATTACTTTACCAACAAAGGTCTGTCTAGTCAAAGCTATGGTTTTTTCAGTAGTCATGTATGGATGTGAGACTTGGTCTATAAAGAAACCTGAGCACTAAAGAATTGATGCCTTTGAACTGTGGTGTTGAAGAAGACTCTTGAGAGCCCTTTGGACTGCAAGGAGATCCAACCTGAAAATCCTAAAGGAAATCGGTCCTGAATATTCACTGGAAAGACTGATGCTGAAGCTGAAACTCCAATACTTTCGCCACCTGATGAAAAGAATCGGCTCATTTGAAAGGACCCTGATTCTGGAAAAGATTGAAGGTGGGAGGAGAAGGGGATGACAGAGGATGAGATGGTTGATGGCACCACTGACACGATGAACATGAGTTTGAGTAAGCTCTAGGAGTTGGTGATGGACAAGGAAGCCTGGCATCCTGCAGTCCATGGGGTTGCAAAGAGTCAGACAAGACTGAGTGGCTGAACTGAACTGAGATAAAGTTCTCATCTGAGTCACAAGGATAATCTAGCATAATCTCCTTATTTTAAGGCCCCTAATCCTAATTACTTTCTTCAATTTAAGTCTGAATTTGGCAATAAGGAGTTCATGATCTGAGCCTCAGTCAGCTCCTGGACTTGTTTTTGTTGACTGTATAGAGCTTCTCCATCTTTGGCTGCAAAGAATAGAATCAATCTGATTTCGGTGTTGACCATCTGGTGATGTCCATGTGTAGAGTCTTCTCTTGTGTTGTTGGAAGAGGGTGTTTGCTATGACCAGTGCATTTTCTTGGCATGATGATGTGATCACTCATCGAGAGCCAGACATCCTGGAATGTGAAGTCAAGTGGGCCTTAGAAAGCATCACCACAAACAAAACTAGTGGAGGTGATGGAATTCCTGTTGAGCTGTTTCAAATCCTGAAAGATGATGCTGTGAAAGTGCTGCACTCAATATGCCAGCAAGTTTGGAAAACTCAGCAGTGGCCACAGGACTGGAAAAGGTCAGTTTTCATTCCAATTCCAAAGAAAGGCAATGCCAAAGAATGCTCAAACTACCGCACAATTGCACTCATCTCACATGCTAGTAAAGTAATGCTCAAAATTCTCCAAGCCAGACTTCAGCAATACATGAACCGTGAACTCCCTGATGTTCAAGCTGGTTTTAGAAAAGGCAGAGGAACCAGAGATCAAATTGCCAACATCCACTGGATCATCGAAAAAGCAAGAGAATTCCAGATAAACATCTATTTCTGCTTTATTGACTATGCCAAAGCCTTTGACTATGTGGATCACAATAAACTGTGGAAAATTCTGAAAGAGATGGGAATACCAGACCACCTAACCTGCCTCTTGAGAAATCTGTATGCAGGTCAGGAAGCAACAGTTAGAACTGGACATGGAACAACAGACTGGTTCCAAATAGGAAAAGGAGTAGGTCAAGGCTGTATATTGTCACCCTGCTTATTTAACTTACATGCAAAGTACATCATGAGAAATGCTGGATTGGAAGAAACACAAGCTGGAATCAAGATTGCCGGGAGAACTATCAATCACCTCAGATATGCAGATGACACCACCCTTATGGCAGAAAGTGAAGAGGAGCTAAAAAGCCTCTTGATGAAAGTGAAAGAGGAGAGTGAAAAAGTTGGCTTAAAGCTCAACATTCAGAAAACGAAGATCATGGCATCTGGTCCCATCACTTCATGGGAAATAGATGGGGAAACAGTAGAAACAGTGTCAGACTTTATTTTGGGGGGCTCCAAAATCACTGCAGATGGTGACTGCAGCCATGAAATTAAAAGACACTTACTCCTTGGAAGAAAAGTTATGACCAACCTAGATAGTATATTCAAAAGCAGAGACATTACTTTGCCGACTAAGGTCCGTCTAGTCAAGGCTATGGTTTGTCCAGTAGTCATGTATGGATGTGAGAGTTGGACTGTGAAGAAGGCTGAGCGCCGAAGAATTGATGCGTTTCAACTGTGGTGTTGGAGAAGACTCTTGAGGGTCCCTTGAACTCCAAGGAAATCCAACCAGTCCATTCTGAAGGAGACTGACCCTGGGATTTCTTTGGAAGGAATGATGCTAAAGCTGAAGCTCCAGTACTTTGGATATCTCATGTGAAGAGTTGACTCATTGGAAAAGACTCTGATGCTGGGAGGGATTGGGGGCAGGAGGAGAAAGGGACGACCCAAGATGATATGGCTGGATGGCATCACGGACGCAATGGACGGACAGGGAGGCCTGGCGTGCTGCGATTCATGGGGTGGCCTAGAGTCGGACACAACTGAGCGACTGAACTGAACTGAACTAAATCCTAATTACATCTGAAAAGTTCATTTTGCCATGAAATACATTCACAAACCTATGTTGTGGATGTTTGAGGTACTGATCACCTACCATACCATGTATCAAAAGCAATCCTTTCACATGAATAGCCCACCACAAATGAGGCCAAGACTAGTCTTCATTTTGTATATCACCACGAGTGAGGCCAAGACTAGTCCCAATTTTGTATATCATCATCATGATTTTATCAATCATCATTTAGTCTGTTATAAACCATGTGTTGTCACTTGGATTTAAAAAAAATATGATGGCTATAATTGGGGAGCATCTGTTCACTTTGTGATCACTCTTTCCCCTCACCACTAGTTAAAGGAATATCTAGAGCAGAGCAAATTACGAGACAAAAACTTAATTATCCTAGAGCACTTCATCTTCAAAGACAGCACTCTACTATCCCTACCATAGGCCCAGATTCTCAGATCAAGAATTCTAATTCATCTCTAGGTCTTAAACATGTCCAACTGTTACAGATTGAATTGTGTCCTACAAAGTTCTTATGTTGAAGTCCTAATTCCCAGTCCCCAGTACATGGCCTTACTTGCAAACAGGGTCACTGTAAGTATGATTAGTTAAGATGAGGTCATAATTGGTTTAGGGACTGTGCTAAGTCTCTTCAGTCCTGTCCGACTCTTTTCAATCCTATGGAGTGTATGTAGCCCACCAGGCTCCTCTGTCCATGGAATTTTCCAGACAAGAATACTGGAATGGGTTGCCATGCCCTTCTCCAGGGACTATTACCAACCAAGGGATCAAATCCATGTCTCTTCCAGCTCCTGCACTGGCAGGCAGTTTCTTTACCACTAGCACCACCTAGGAAGCCCAGCAGTGGGACCATATACCCCAATTTACTAGAGTGAGTCTCTACTCCAATATGACTGATATACTTATAAAAAGGGAAACCTGGATAGACACACATACATACACACACACAGGAAAAACACCATGTGAAGATGAGGGCAGAATCTACAAACCAAACAATGCCAAAGATGGACAATCACCCACTAGAAGCTAGAGAGAGACATGGAGCAGACTCTCCCTTACAGTCCTTAGGAGGAATTACCCTTACCAACACCTTCATCTTGGTCTTTTAGCTTCCAGAACTATGAGACAATAAATTTCTGTTGTTAAGCCACCCAATTTGTGGTATTTTATAATGGCAGCCCTAGCAAATAAATACACTATCAGTTTCAATAAACCTCTGGTGAAAACCTGGGCATAAATACAATATTTTTAAAGAAATGCACATTGGCTACTTTTGATTATAACCAGTAGCTTTTAAAGAAATGCATTATTTAGTACCATTATAAATGAAAGAGCTGGAAGGGACTATGCTATGCTATGAGCAGGTATAAAACCATATTGACATTTATGCCAGATTGTTAAGATTGTTGACCTATATCTGCTCATGCAGAAATTAAGCCCTCCCTAACCCCTTTCTTCTCCATCTCAGAATCTCCCCTACATATCTCTGAGTCTTAAGTGTTATGTTGCATTTTCCTGTGATCTCTCTGTTTGTGTCCCTCCTCTCTGGCTTCTTCATCTAGGTACATCTTCATTGATTCTATTTCTGGAACCATGTGTGGGAACACAGCCTCGCATGCTCAAAAATTTCACAGCAATGGCCTCCCAAATCTTAAGGTGAAAAGGGAAGGGGACGATGTAGGGCTGGGGATGTTCCTCTCAGTAAATCTATGCTGGTGCTCTCAAGGGGCCTGAAGCAGCACTGCTTCTATTCAGTGTTTCACTGAGTCTTTTATAACTACGATTCCTTCAGCCTTCACCTCTCTCTTCCTGGAACTCAAAATCTACCCTAAAGGCTAGGAAAGAAAAAATTTAATCTCATCCCCTACACTGGCATCATATCTTTACTATCCAAGTTCCACTTGCCTTCTCCTTACCCCTCCCCACCTCGCAAACAGATATGACAATTTAATTCCTGCATATAGACCCTGAAGTGACCATCAGTCTACCAGTTTCACAAACAGCCTCACTCTATTTCCCCTTCTCTGTGTGTTTCTGTCGCTCTGCTGTGTTTGGCTTTGTGACCCCTTGGACTGTAGCCCACCAGGCTCCTTTGTCCAGTGGATTTCCCAAGCAAGAATAATGGAGTGGGTTGCCATGTCCTCCTCCAAGAGATCTTACCAACCCAGGGATCCCACACCGCAGGCAGATTCTTTACCACTGAGCCATTGAGGAAGCCCTATTCAGGTTAAGTAAGCTAAAAAGAGTAGTTTAAGAAAGTCAGAGAAGGAGAGCTTACTGAGAAAAAGGTCAGAGAGAGAAACTTAGCAGAAAAGATATGATTCTAACAGGATATTGTGGGATTTAGTAAATGGAGAGATGGGAGGTATTCTAGGCCACTAATCAAGAGAAAATAGAGACATGAATTTGGCTGAACAAAGGCAAAGGTAAGATTCATTTCAGTCAGTCATTATGATTTTTCAGGGGTATCCAGTAGAAGAAATTAACCCACAGAAATCTCCTTTCACTGCCTTTTATTCTCAGAAAGAATGCCTATCAGTTCAGTTCAGTCGCTCAGTCATGTCTGACTCTTTGTGACCCCATGAATCACAGCACGCCAGGCCTCCCTGTCCATCACCAACTCACGTCCATCGAGTCAGTGATGCCATCCACCCATCTCATCCTCTGTCGTCCCCTTCTTCTCCTGCCCCCAATCCTTCCCAGCATCAAAGTCTTTTCCAATGAGTCAACTCAACGCATGAGGTGGCCAAAGTACTGGAGTTTCAGCTTTAGCATCATTTCCTGGGAATAATTTAGATTTAAAAAATAAAAAATATTCCTTTCTTATTCTCTTACAGTTAGAATTCTTTTTTTTTGTTTATTGGCTTAATTTTTAACCCAGATGACTCACGCCAGTTTTCTCTACAATAATAACTTCACTTTGCTTCACTTCACCTATGCCACAGTTTCGTTTTCTGTTGAGTTTCTATGCCCTCCCTCAGGAAAACTTTTCTCTTTTTTCCTTATGAACCCCATCATAAGCTCCACGTGGCTCTTTCCACCTCTCCGAAAACCTGTATGGAGTAGAAAATTTCCCCCCATTAGCTCTTCCTAGCAACCTGTCTTGCTACTAGAGGTCTCAGTGGCAGCAGGACAAATAAGTCACCAGCTATTCACATTCAAGGCAGGTGGACCATATCTGGGAAGAAACATGTCTTTCCCCAAATATCAGGTTACTTATACAAGCTAGACCTAGGCCACTGCAAATTCAGACCTGGCTTCCATCCTCAGGCCTTGATGCAATCATGACAGCCACTGAACAGGTTGAGGTCTATGCCACCTGAAGAGAGATGAAGGAGATGTTCCAGATTTCACATGCTAGCAAGGTAGTGTTCTAAATCCTTCAAGCTAGGCTTCAACAGTATATGAACTGAGAAATTTCAGATAAATAAGCTAGATTTAGAAAAGGCAGATGAACCAGAGATCAAATTGCCAACATCCATTGGCTCATAGAGAAAGCAAGGGAATTCCAGAAGAAACTCTACTTTGGCTTCATTGACTACTTATTGACTTCCTTTGACTGTGTGGATCACAACAAACTGGAATATTCTTAAAGAGATGAGAATACCAGACCACTTTTCCTGCCTCCTGAGAAACCTACATGAAGGTCAAAAAGCAACAATTAGAACCCGACATGGAACAACAGACTGGTTCAAAATTGGGAAAGGAATACATCAAGGCTGTATATTGTCACAGTGCTTATCTATCATCTATACAGAGTGAATCATGTGAAATACCATGCTGGATGAAGCACAAGCTAGAATCAAGATTGCTGGGAGAAATATCAACAACCTCAGCTATGCAGATGACATCACTCAAATGGCACAAAATGAAGTAGAACTAAGGAGCTTCCTGATGAGGGTGAAAGAGGAGAGTGAAGAAGTTGTCTTAAAACTCAACATTCAAAAAACGAAGATCGTGGCATCCCATCACTTCATTGCAAATGGAGAAAAAGTGGAAGTAGTGACAGATTTTATTTTCTTGGGCTCCAAAATCACTGTGAAGGGTGACTGCAGCCATGAAAAGAAAAGATGTTTGATCCTTGGAAGAAAAGCTATGACAAACTTAGACAGCATATTAAAAAGCAGATAATGATAACCCTATATGCGAGACAGCAAGAGAGACACAGATGTATAGAACAGTCTTTTGGACTCTGTGGGAGAGGGTGAGGATAGGATGATTTGAGAGAACAGCATTGAAACATGTATATTATCATATGTAAACTAGATGGACAGTCCAGGTTCATTGCATGAGACAGGGTGCTCAGGGCTGTTCCACTGGGATGACCCTGAAGGATGGGATGGGGAGGGAGGTGGGTGGGGGGTTCACGTTGGGGAACACATGTACACCCATGGCTGATTCATGTCAATGTATGGCAAAACCACTACAATATTGTAAATTAAGTAGCCTCCAATTAAAATAAATAAATTTTTTTAAAAAAATAAAAAGCAGAGACATCACTTTGCTAACAAAGGTCCATAGAGTCAAAGCTATGGTTTTTCCAGTAGTCATGTACAGATGTGAGAGTTGGACCATAAAGAAGGCTGAGCACCAAAGAATTGATGCTTTCAAACTGGTGGTGAAGAAGACTCTTGAGAATCCCTTAGACAGCATGGAGATAAAATCAGTCAACCCTGAAGGAAATCAACCTTGAACATTCACTGAAAGGACTGATACTGAAGCTCCAATGCTTTGTCCACCTGATGTGAACAGCCAACCCACTGGAAAAGACCCTGATGCTGGGGAAGATTGAGGGCAGGAAGAAAAGCGGGCAACAGAGGATGAGATGGTTGGATGGCATCACACAAGGGGTGTGAGTTGGAGCAAACTCGGGGAGAGAGTGAAGGACAGGAAAACCTGGCATGCTGCAGTCCACAAGGTCACAAAGAGTTGGACATAGCAACTGAACAACTACATCAACTTGTTCTTCATCAGAACACACAGGTTATACAGATCAGATATTAATCCCAGGGATTATTTTATTGTGACTCATTTTATGGGTTTGGTTTGGTCTCAAAGGGACATATTTTAGTGTGTAGAGTTTACTAAGGACTTAAATTTCTCTAGTCATTTAGTGTATCAAGTATTCTTGCTCCAAGAAAAGGAAGG
The DNA here is from genome assembly GCF_016772045.2 of Ovis aries. Taxonomy (NCBI): domain Eukaryota; kingdom Metazoa; phylum Chordata; class Mammalia; order Artiodactyla; family Bovidae; genus Ovis; species Ovis aries. The sequence goes on from NC_056059.1 coordinate 5,955,351, forward strand.
TTACTTGTCTATTAAGAATGCAAGCATTACAATTGGCTGATAAAACCCAACTGGAATTGGTTATGAAAGGTCATCTAAACAGATACATTTTAAACTGCAAAATGTCTATAGATAGTACAATAATCCTCGTGTGATATAGCAGCATTTCAAAAGTCTTGTTTATGAGTCTGTTTAATGTAAAAGAGATTAAATTAACTCATGCTGAAAAGGTGATTAAATACACACTAATCTATCACTGAAAACTCAACAAGTAAGAACTTCAGTCTGTTACATTTCAATAGTGATTTTTTTTGCAGTCCAAACACATTTGGATCAAAAAGGAGGTATGGTAATCTGTGACCGTCACAGTTGTTAGGATACTGCTGGATCCTATTTAAAGCTTCCAAAAGAGTTTTCTAATTTTTTTTTTCCAGTAAGTGCTGCTTGGAACAAAATGACATTTATCCTTGGGAAATGTTAACCTTTTGTTGTTGCTGTGACTTTTGTAATTAATTCAGCTAAAGCTATAAAATGTTGGTAGAAAAGGGAAGCAGCATTTTCTGAAGGTCTACAATGTCAAGTGCTTTGCTGTGAAGAGTTTTAACTTTCACATTGGTTTTCAGCACGTGTGAGTGAGTGCTAAGCTGCTTTGGTCATGTCCAACTCATAGGTAGGCAACCCTGTGGCCTGTAGCCCACCAGGCTCCTCTCTCCATGGGATTCTCCAGGCAAGAATACTGGAGGGTTGCCATGCCCTCCTCCAGGGGATCTTCCCAATCCAGGATCAAACCCACATTTCTTGCATTGTTGGGTGGGTTCTTTAACACTGGAGCCACCTAAGAAGCCCTGATTTTCAACCCCGCATTGTTATTTTGATTTTATAAACGTGAAACTAGGTAAAACGATTTCCCCACTTATGCTCAGTGATCAATGTGTTTGTTTCAAACCTGTATCTCACATGCAAATTCTTTCCCAAATCAGAGCTTTTGCTTTCGTGTTTTATTGGTCTGAAATACTCCTCTTCAGGGTCTGGGCTCTCCTCCTGACCTCAGCCAGTGTTACCTAGTTGGTGCCCTCTCCAAAGCCAGCTCCCCCTGCATCCCATACTCCAATGCCTAGTTCTACATTAGCACCTTGTCCTTCCTAAAAAGCATACTTGTTTACTCGGTTGTCTGTTTAGTTGGTTAGTTTTTTGCTTAACACCTTCTCTAAAATGTCAACTCAATGAAAACAGGGAACCGTATCTGTCTAACTCCTTTGAGACAGTGAAAGTTTAGCAAAGATTTGACAGTTTAGTTCAGTTCAGTCGCTCAGTCATGTCCGACTCTTTGTGACCCCATGAATCGCAGCACGCCAGGCCTCCCTAGACAATTCAGTAAATATCAGTTGATTAGATGACTCCCAACTTTTTTCACTCTCTACGTTACCTTTCATGGATCATTAATTACCGTGGAAAAAACTGTTCTCATTAATTCTCAATACTGTTAAACATAAAATAATAAGAACAAAATGTCCTGACTGGATATCTTATGGTCCTATGTCACGGTTTCCATATAAACATTTCTGGTTACTTATACTACTTGAAGATCAAGACGTTTCCACACCCCAGCAATAAAGTGAAAAAGATAAACCTGGAATAACCAAGACAATCTCAGCAGAGCTATGTGTTTTATGAAGGATTCAGAGTTCTGTATTCATGGCACATATTTTTATCTTTCCCATGACAGAAGCTGGCAGAACTGCCTTTGTGTGTGCCATAAACATATGTGAAGTGACATTATGCTGTTCTTGGGCAACAGACATAAGCTAGGCATTGTTCTCTCTCTGTGCATTCAAAGTACCATTAGGATACAATTCCAGTCCTTAAAGAACTCACAATTAAGTAAATTAGTTTATGTTGATGTTAGTTTTCATGTTTCTACCTACGAAATAAGGTACCTACATGCCAGAGATTCAGAGTTTGGGGTGTAGAAAGCAGAGGAAGGAGAAAACAGTAATAAGGCTACAAGTCTTTATTTTTTCTGTATTATTATTAGCTGCTGTGCAACACATGTGCATAGCTGACCTTAAGAAAGGATTTGATTTGTGAGAATTTGTCATTTATTTCTCACTGTTTCCCATTGCTGGTTGCCTAGTCATGGTCTAACTTTGCTTAAAGCCCAAGGGAAGTTAACAAAGCATATTTCATTTCTTACTCCATTAACAGGAAGGGAAAGCTATGGGAAAGTAAATATAACATTTGTTGCTAAAAGTACAAATGATCATAAAACATGATCATACCCAGGTGGGAACTCCACAAACATGCATGGTCAAGTGTCATTTTTAATTGCAGATGTAATTTAATTAGGTTTGCCCAACTTATGACAAATTTCACTGAAGCAGCTTATCCAATTTTACAGCATTCAAGTCCAGAAGAAGTGGTTTTTGTGTAATACTCTCTCATGTGTTATTCTATTCAATTCTTAAGTAAAAGAAGCAGATACTCATAGAAGCAAGCATAGACAGGGGTTTCAGTTGTTACTGAATTTTGCAGTAACATTGGCATACTATTATAATTATAACCCAAGAATGTTGTCTCGAAATTTGAATATCATGAAGAAAAATTGGAATTTATTATCTACAGAGATGTATAGATTTGAACTAAAGCCTTAAAGAGATATTGCCCAGGACTTCCTTTCCTCTCTTCATTTCCTTTCTTTTCCTTCATTCTTATCTTTCTTCTATATATTAAAATATGGTATAGTAAAAATTTTAAATGTTCTTTATTTTTAATTTTTTTAACATATGGAAAAAGTGATAACCATTTTTAAAGTGAGAAATTCAAATCAGATTGCTCTAGTGTTCACTTTAGAGACAACTCCAACTAATACTTTGTTACACTCATTGGTGAATTGAAATCCTCTGTTTTGAATTACAAAGTTCTAAGGGTACTTGTGATTTTCTTTAACTTCCTATAATATGCTGATAATCAAGTTGTGTGGAAGTTTCAGAGGTGATATTAACAGCTGTGTAGGTCATGCAAGACACCACACCCAACTAGCACCTGTCTGAAATTTAAAACACACACACACACACACACATACTACCACTGAGATTATAAATAAAGACATGTTCCCTGCAGGTTTAAAGTAAAGGACTAGAGTTTAAGGCCATCATACTAGAGTTGGCAGTCTTGGCTCCTTCCACAGGAAGAGCTAACAGGAGAGCCACTACAAAATTTTGTTAAGACATGAGTTCTACAAAGCCACAGTCATCAAGACAGTATGGTACTGGCACAAAGACAGAAATATACATGAGTGGAACAAAATAGAAAGCCCAGAGATAAACCCACACACCTATGGACACCTTATCTTTGACAAAGGACGCAAGAATATGCAATGGAGAAAAGACAATCTCTTTAACAAGTTGTGCTGGGAAAACTGGTCAACCACTTGTAAAAGAAGGAAACTAGAACACTTTCTAACACCATACACAAAAATAAACTCAAAATGGATTAAGGATCTAAACATAAGACCAGAAACTATAAAACTCCTAGAGGAGAACATAGGCAAAACACTTTCTGACATATATCACAGCAGGATCCTCTATGACCCACCTCCCAGAATATTGGAAATAAAAGCAAAAATAAACAAATGGGATCTAATTAAACTTAAAAGCTTCTGCACAACAAAGGAATCTATAAGCAAGGTGAAAAGACAGCCTTCAGAATGGGGAGAAAATAATAGCAAATGAAGCAACTGACAAACAACTAATCTCAAAAATATACAAGCAACTCCTGCAGCTCAATTCCAGAAAAATAAACGACCCAATCAAAAAATGGGCCAAAGAACTAAATAGACATTTCTCCAAAGAAGACATACAGATGGCTATCAAACACAGGAAAAGATGCTCAACATCACTAATTATCAGAGAAATGCAAATCAAGACCACAATGAGGTACCATTTCATGCCAGTCAGAATGGCTGCCATCCAAAAGTCTACAAGCAATAAATGCTGGAGAGGGTGTGGAGAAAAGGGAACCCTCTTACACTGTTGGTGGGAATGCAAACTAGTACAGCCACTATGGAGAACAGTGTGGAGATTCCTTAAAAAACTGGAAATAGAACTGCCATACGACCCAGCAATCCCACTGCTGGGCATACACACTGAGGAAACCAGAATTGAAAGAGACACATGTACCCCAATGTTCATCGCAGCACTGTTTATAATAGCCAGGACATGGAAACAACCTAGATGTCCATCAGCAGATGAATGGATAAGAAAGCTGTGGTACATATACACAATGGAGTATTACTCAGCCATTAAAAAGAATACATTTGAATCAGTTCTAATGAGGTGGATGAAACTGGAACCTATTATACAGAGTGAAGTAAGCCAGAAAGAAAAACACCAATACAGTATACTAACACATATATATGGAATTTAGAAAGATAGCAACAATAACCCTGTATGTGAGACAGCAAAGGAGACACAGATGTATAGAACAGTCTTTTGGACTCCGTGGGAGAGGGAGAGGGTGGAATGATTTGGGAGAATGGCATCGAAACATGTATAATATCATATGTGAAACGAATTGCCAGTCCAGGTTCGATGCAGGATACAGGATGCTTGGGGCTGGTGCACTGGGATGACCCAGAGGGATGGTACAGGGAGGGAAGTGGGAGGGGGCTTC